>NW_025421999.1:9182500-14822500 GCF_011764305.1 Mustela putorius furo | reverse complement strand
AGACTAAACTAAGGTCAACTTCTTAATATTGAATTTACTATTTATGGCTCAGAAATTTAGGCATCTCCGATTATTTTCTTGCTCAGAATGGACCAGAATATTGTGTCTCCTGAAATGTTTCTTCCTTGCAATCAGAGCAAGCCTAGGCATTACACTAATCTCTTTAAAACATTGTTGTGAATTAAAACAAAACAAAACAAAAACTGTAAAATACACAAATATGTAATAGCCCCAGTAAGAGCAAAAGAGTCTGGCATATTTTAAGCTGAAAAACCCCAAATAAACTGACACAGGAATCTCTTTTAACTTCATGGTATGCCTGTTACTTTGGTGAACAAACAGATTTTTTATTTTACTAACATTGGTTTAGAAAAAAATTAGCTAATAAATATATGTAATTATATTGGACAGACAGCTATCATTTTCAATCTGGAAAGCAGGCCTTCATATGAGTTTCTAAAATATTGAGATTAAAATTGGATATATGAGTGAAAATCCAAAGAAAATCACAACTATGGAAAATTTTAAAAAAGAACAGAGACTTATAAAGTATAGGTAGTCAAAATAAAGCATCATGTCACAATGCTTTTAGATTTAAATTTTGCTTATCACTGCATACCAAAGTAATTTAATTCTTTGAAAAAAGGTTTTTATAAAATTTAAATTGTTACTATTGTTATTGTTATGATTGCTATTATAATCATGTTCTATATTATTTAGAGCTAAGAATATCTGATTGCTTGTGAAGTAGAATATTAACAGGGGCTTATTAGCTGTATTTGAAATACATTAATTTTTTTTTTCTTCATCATCTTTTGTGGGAAACTGAACTCATAAATTTTACTTTTGACCCATCCAGGTGAGAAGGGAAGAATAAGTTTATTCTAATAAAAAAAACTGCAATGAACTGAAGTTAAATATGGTACACATTTTATTATTATAGGCAGTTTTTGTTATTCACTTTTTGGGAAATAAGGAAATTAAAAAAAATTAAAATAGTGGATCTTTCCCTCTCCTGAACTTCTTTATATTTCACAAATACATCCCACTTGATTATGAGCTTCTGGAGGATAGGAGACATACACTATCTTTTCAGAATTCTAACTGTAGTGATGGCTTTCATTAACCTGTCCCAAGTTTCACATGAAAGCCGATGATACAGAGACAACCTGTCTGGGAAGAAGGGGTCTATCGAGTAGGAAATGAAGGTACAGCTGGCTTTTGGGGCACACTGATGCCTTATTTGAAGTCAGCAAACAGTATGGAAAAAGGGCAGTTGTAGAAAGAAAACAGATGCATAATATATTCTCCAAAGGTAAATGATATATGAATGTGTGTTGCATGTACTTATGTGTGTGCGTGTGTGTGTGTGACTTAAACAAACCTTAGATAAATGCTGGGTTTTTAAATTTTTTTAAAAAATATTTTATTTATTTGTTTGACACACACGGAGAGAGAGCACAAGCACGGGGATCAGGAGAAGGAAATGCAGGCTCCCTGTTGAGCAGGGAGCCTGATGTGGGGCTCAGATCCTTACCTGAGCCAAAGACAGACGCTTAACCAACTGAGCCCCCAGGTGCTCCAAAAGAAATACTGGTTGAGTACACAGCTTATAGGCTGTGGTCAAATAAAAAGTTCCTCTGGAATTGCTGCTAACTCTTCAGTAAAAGTCCTAAAATGATTTTAAGTTTCAGGTGAGAGCTTTAATTCAGTAATTAAAATGTATCTAGTCCACTTTAGTAAACAACATTTTATTCTTAATTGAACTTCGTGTTTATTCTCCTCTCCCACCATGATTAGGTCTATAATTGGTCTGGAAGGAGTGGGATATTCAGTGTCTACTCTTCCCAGTCACTTTCTCTGGTTCCCATTGTAGAGCTGAAGTGCGAGGAGGCAATCCCCTAAGCCGGGGATTGGTTAGGGTGACCTTTCTCTTTATGAGGGATTCTGGAGAAATTTAGAGTTCGTCTCCAGGGAACATAACTCTGCAACACTCTTGCTTCTAACCAAGTCTTACTCCTGGCTTTTTTGCAGTCCCTTTGTGGACCACGTTTTCTTCCAAGGTAGGACATAAAGGTGGAGGCTAGACCTCTTAAGGCCACCACTTCTAACATGCTGTTTTCCCAGGGTGGAGTTGGGCATCACTCCGCTCTCCCTCATCTCACCTAGTTTTAGGGGCACATACATAACAGATGTTTTCCACAGACTTGTGGTATCCCCTCATAAGGCATCAGGTAAGGTTGTAGTACCCCTCAGCCCTCTCCATTTGGAGAGGGAAATAGCAGTGTTGTTTATTTCACTTTAAAGATCTTATTTTTCAACTCTCTCATAACCATAACCCTTCCTAGTTCCCTGCTCTGGTCAATGGTCTTGGAGGTGCAAAACTTCTAAGTGTCCCCACAGTAAGTTTTGCATTTCAAATCTTTTGTGTATTTTTTTTCCTCCACAGAATCTTCTATTTTATCAACTGTTACAACTTCATTGCAAAAGGTGTGCAAGAGGAGGGAAATTAAGTTGGTAAATATTTTGAAGCCAGACAAATATTTGGCCAACGTTTTAAACAGTGGAACTACTTAATCAAAGAAAAATCTTACTTATAGGGCCAAAAAGGAAAAAAAAAAAAAAAGAATTGTACTCATTGAAGTAGAGTTGGTAAGCTTGGAAGGTGGATTTCCCTCCCTCTCTCTACAAGTCCTCACCCATGACATCACTGCCCTCCGCAGACACCACTGGAATTTGAAAAGTATTGGAAAACCCCTCTTGAACCATATAATGAACAATTAAAAGGTTACACTAAAGAAGACTGAAAAATCAGATCTGTGCTGGGGAGATAATGAAGACTATGAAGACAATTAGGAAATAATAAAATGTTTGCCAAAAAGGTATAAGGAAAGGAGGTGAGAAGGATTTGAAAGGACAGTATGCAATTAGAGAGCAAAAAGACACAAATGACAGAGACTTCTTTCAACTTGGTGGGCCAAAGGGACATGCTTATGTCATTAACCAATACAATAAAAGGGAAAGAAACGTGATTTTTGCAGAAGAAGAAAAATCTTCTGTTGACATATTACTCTGGAAGAGCCTGCAAGATATCCCAGGCAAGGATGTGTCATTAGCATATGAAGTCATGAACTCTGTGACTTGCTTACTGTAATGAAAAATTCCACATGCATAACTCTATACTTTTTGATTACTCTTCCAATAAAGAATTCTGTCTTTGGGGGCATCTAATCATCAAAGATTACCTCATTCACACAATAGAATAATCACTAGAAAACACAATAGCTAATTGGGACTCTTGAAATTAAATATGGTGGTGGTTTTGCTTGTGGAAGGGTACTAAATGGCTCATGATTTTAATTTTAATTATAAAAAATGACTTTCTAATAGTCATAACTGCCTTTATATCAAAGAGGTGATATATTTCTTGTTACTGGAAATGTTCAGTCTGAATAAAGAATGTCTGTTCGACAGGCATGTTTGTCAAAGCACTCACGTAGCTGGTAAGTGGTTGACTCCTAATTTGTAAGTTGTTCTGCAGTTTTCAGTATCTGTGAGTCTATGACCCCTCTTGAGTTTTAAGCTAAAATGTCCACATATCAGAAAAAATGTTACTGTTCAATTGCTAAGTTTTCATGGTCTCAACTTGAACCTTTTCCCACTTTCTCAGCTTACCCATACACCACCCTCCATAAGACAAGAATGCAAGTAAATAGCCTACAAAGAAGATGTAATTTTCTACTGCTACAGTTTATTGCTCTTGTGATGACATTATAGTTTACTGGATGACATAGGTAGAATCATGAGACTTATTTCTGACTACTATTTACCTCCCACCACCTAACCCTACCATATTTCCTGAAGATTTTACAGTGTCTACCCCTACTTAACACTGCCGGTGATTAAATTTTTCAGGTAAAATTTAGGATCTGGAAACAAAACCTTCATAATCTGATCTTGTGTAATTGGTAGAGCATCATCTTTTGATTTTACATTTTTCCCATTACATTTTATTTTCTAGCAAAAATGACTTTTCATTCCACAGACATACACTAAAACCAAACATATCTGTGCCTTAAATGCCTTGGTTCCTTTTCTATACTGAAAATATTCTGCTTTCAAAACTTGATCAAGTTTTAAAATTTTTTCTCTCATGACATTTTTTATCCTACTTCAATATCTAATAAATAATTACATTGTTACAAATGAATAATTACATTGTTAGTAGGTATCTGTTGACCTCTAAGCCACCATTTTAGAAATATGTGATCTGCATGTACAATTTTAAATTTTCTAGGACTAGCGGGGAAAAGGGGGAGCCCAGGTGACTCAGTTGGTTGGGCAGTTAACCCTTGATTTTGGCTCAGGTCATGATCTCAGGGTCCTGGGCTGTAGCCCTGCATCTGGCTCCATGATCACCGGGAGGCCTGCTAGGAATTCTCTCTCTCTCTGTCTCCTTGGCCCCTCTTTCAGCTCACTTTCTCTCTCTCTTTAAAATGAATTAATCAGTCAATCAAGAAGTCTTTTAAAAAGAGGGGGGACCAGGTGAACCTAATTTTATTCATATTTAACTCATACCAAATCTTATTATTTCAAAATATAATCGATATAAAATTATAAATGAGACATTTAAATTTTTTATATTATCTTTAAAATCTAGTGTGTGTTTTACACTTAGAGCCCATCTCAATTTGGACAGGCTAAATTTAAGTACTCAATAGCACAAGTGGCTATTGTCGTTTATATCTACAAAGCAGCAATAGGAGTTGGCCAACATTGGTTCATGGCCAAATCCAGCATGATACCTGTTTTATTCTATTTTATTTTATTATTTTAAAACCTATTTTAGTGTGGCTTGGGAGCAAAGGTAAATTCTCACATTCTTAAATTGTTGAAAAAGATGAGAAGAAGAATATTTATTGACACCTGAAAATGATATGAAATTCAAATTTCAGTGTCCTTAATAAAGATTTATTAGAGCATAGCCATGGTTATTCACTTATAGATTTTCTGCAGCAAGTTTCATGCTAAAAACGACAGAGCCAATTAATTTTGAGTGGCTGTATAACCCCAAAAGCATAAAATATTTATCTTCTGGCCTTTTACAGAAAAAGTTTTCTAACCTCTTCTTTAGAGGGTTCCTTCTGCTAGGATCATGATCACATTTTAGTTACCTTTGTTTGCACTCAGCACATGGCTGACTCACAAAAGAGACTTAAAAATTTCAGAATAGAATATATTTTATAAATTCAATGAAACAAGCATTTATTGAACAACTGCAATCCTAAAACATACTCTCTAGACCTAGAAATCATACGTTAGAATTTTTCCAGTTCAAAATACTGTACCACCAGGACAGAGAAGTGATAACACAGAATCAAAATCAGAATTCTCAATTCAGATAGATCTGGGTCCAAGTTCCAGTTTTGCTTTATCTGTAATCTTGAGTAATTTATGTACCTACCAATATTAAAGCGGTCAGTCCCCAAACATGCCTAGCCCAGGCAACAATGAATCTGCTTTCTGTCGCTATATATTTATTTTGCCTTTTCTAAGATTTTATATAAATATTTATAATGTAAAAAAATTACTTCCTCTGTAGTCCTTTGATTCACTACCCATAAAAAGGCAAAATAATGCTTAACTCACAGGGTTATTGCAACAATTAATTGAGATGGTGTGTATAATAATAGTATACTGACTGAACATGATAAGTTTTCAATAAATGTTTTTTTTTGTACATATATCTAAAGTTTCCTAATCGAATTTATTCTTTTCAATAGCTTTCAGTTATTGTTTTTGAAGGAAGTGATACTTTAATTACTATCGTTATTAAGACTATGAGTATTCACTAAGGAAAGTCTCAAAACAATATAGGATAGTAAAAAATATTTTGGACAATAAAATACATTGTTAAGACTATTAGGATTGGATATGTCCTTTAAATGTATATAAATACATAGTCTATTTAAATGGAAATAAAGAATATCTTCAAAGGAAAATGGGGGATTTATGTACAAAGAACATGAAAGAAATATTACTCAGAAGCTTTAATAATTTTGGAATCAGAAACACACATGTTTTAGTAATATACTACATAGCTTTACCCTAGACCCATAAAATATTTTTAAGATCACAATGTAAAAATTAGTAAGTGATGGCAAAATGTTACAAAATATTGTTCTATTTAATATTATAAAATTATTCAAATCACATAGTTCCATTTATTTCCCTTGTTGAAATGATAACATTGCTGAAAATAATTCTTTGGACAGTTATGTTTAATTTAGGTTTTATGAGTCCTTGGAGTGAAGAGAGGAAGAGAGTTGTAATTTTCTGGACGTAGAGAATCATCTGCGATGGTAAACTGGATAAATGCTTGTGCTGCCTCACGGGAATAGCACAGAAAAGAGTAGCTGGTCCTATTCTGCTAGTGCCCCGGTCTCCATATTCTTTCAAAATCAGTGGCCTTAGAGGGATCATGAATTGCTGAGGTAGAACAATCCTGGCTCCTCTTTATCTCTCATCTACTGCCTTTGAAATCAACTGGAGCTGTATACTTGGACGCAGCACAAAGGGTGAGGCTGGAAATAAAAATATGGCCTAGGATTTGTGATGCTCAAGTGATTCAGATTCATTTCTCCAATAGCTGCAGTACTGAAATATGCTAGACTTATCACTGATACATGGCAGCTCAGAGCGTTCTAATTCATTTTACAGAAGTAATCCTATCCCAGCTCTACCATTACTCTTTTCAGTAGAACTTATGTTTGGTTCCATTTGAAATCATTCATCATTAAGTCCATAAGACCCTGATGTTATCAAATTATGCAGATATGGAAAGTGTCCATGCCTTCTTTGTGGGCAAAATTCAGTTTGTTAAAAATGTCTATGATATGCAATGCTCGCATGTGATATAAAACACACTCTCGATATGCCAAACTCTTCTCTTCCTTCATTTGAGCAGTTTCTGGACTTCTACATCCTCTGTCCTAATTAAATATGGAGATAAACAAACCCCTTTGCTTCTTTATTCAGCATACAACAAAATAGGCTTTTTTTTTTTATGTGTAGGATTGATATTTTTAAAATAATGTTCTGCATAACACTTGTTCAATTTTATGGGTGCACTGCACATATATGATACTGTGTACCTTATAGAAAGCATGTTCTGTGTCTACTTAACTGGCTTATATATTACTATATATAATATATTATATATATTATATAATATATATAATATATTATATATATTAATTTTATTTTGTATTGATAGTTCTTCATTATCAGTTAAGAGGATTCATTATCAGTTAAGAGGATTTTGATTTTACTACTTCATCAAAGATAAAAAAGATAAAAATAAAAAGATAAAAATAAAAAAGGAAAATAAAATGTGTTACATGCACAGGAAACATATGTAAGGAATCCAGAATATAATTATCACTGTGTGATGTTTTACAATAGAATGTTGCAGATTATTACTGATTCATATCTTAATTTACTTTCTATCTTAATTTACTTTCTTCTCTTCATTTATAGCATTGTTTCCCACTCTGTTAGGCTTACTTTATGCATCAAAAATAGATCTAGTTTTTTGAAATATTTATTCTCATGAAATGGTCACTAACAACAATAATGACACAATTATATTGCCCTTAGCTTGCTTAGATTTAGTTATGTTTGTCCTGCAAAAAAGTATTCACATCGATTTAATTGAGAGAAGCCAAACATTTAATGAGGAGAGAAAGAGGATAAAGGGTTCAAAATTTAACTTTATTTTACTGATAAATACCTAATGAGTGTTGCATTTTTGCAAATAATTTCAGGGTTTTAAAAAAATTACTCTGTAGTTTATTTTAAAACTATCATCATGTAAATAATAATTTATTTTATATGAGTATAATTATTAACCTGTTTCAGTTCAAAATAATACAATCTTTTGGATTCTTCAGACTCTCACTGAGTAGGCAGTCTCTTATTTTAAGTCAAACTTCTATCACTAATCATGGAGGAACAAAGATGTGTCCAAATTTTGAAGGAACATGGGTGTCCCAAAGCTCAGATAATGAATTTTAGCTCTCTCTGGAGAAAAGCCTTTCCTGTATGTAGCCTGGCAATATTCCAAGATTTCTTTTTAAAAGTAACTCCATATGTGTACTGAAAATAAGCTAGTGATGTTTTAAATCAACTGGAAAGAGAGGCTGTTCTTTTCAATATTTTTTTCCTGAGCATAACTTTGAAGTGCAGCATTTGGGGATTATGAAGGTTTGGGTTACCTGCTGAATGAAGGCATGGAAAATTATTTGAAAGTACCCTTTTTTTTTTTTTGAAACTCTACTTTAAACTTATGAAATATCACCTGTGGTTAAGCGAAGGTATGCAACTCAAAGCATTTTTTTCGACCTAAAGACAAAGAGTTAATTTTAAATTGTGATTATATTTTCCAAGTTTTCTATGGCTACAAGATCATAATCAAAAGTTTGTGGTTCACTTCTTTTTAAAGTCAGTGGATGATGGGGACAAGTAAATGCTATTAAATTGAAGAAAATCTGGGTAAATTTATAATGACTTAGGTACTGTGAGCAAAACTCAACCAAAGACCACAGCTTACTATGCTCTAATGATTGTCTCACAGCAGGTATTTTAAGCGATTTCATGTCCAAATAAATTCAACTTGCATCTATTTCTTGGTAATGTGTTCTGAATTTGCTTGATGCATTCAATATTACTTCAAAATATTCAAGTAATATTTTCAGCAAGAGGATAACTGCTGTTTGGCCAAATTTGCATCATGTAAATATGAAGGAAAATGCATTTGAATATGCATTCTTTCACAGAAAACAAAGGAACTGTAATAATATGTCTTATTTGCATCATGAAAGATATCCTTTGCTAATATATCACGAAATGCTTGATACAGTTGGATACTAATAGCCTTGTGAAAGGATATGAATGGTTATGTATTTAAATATTTAGTTTAGTATGCAAAATATTTCACTATATCCGAACAGGAAGAAGGCTGCATTTTCTTTCAGAGGAAACATAAAATGATAGTAAAGTAACAAAACAGCTGATACTTATTAAAGTAAATGGCAATTGAGTTAAAAATCATGCTGCAGAGATACTGTAAAGAAGTCACTATAGAAACTCAGTGGCAGAGTAAGTCAACATTTACAAATAGGTAAATTTTTTTTAATTTATATATTTTAAGTGTAATATAGTAAAGTTTTTAAACTTATAATAAGAGAACATTCACTAAAATATGTGATTCATGAAATTCAGGAATATTTATTGACGTTGTCTGTGGTGTGGCCAACACTGCACTAGGGGTTGAGAAGTCAGTAAGATAGAAGAGAAAAAGACAACGTGGGTGTGTGGGAGGTTCTTGGCTTTTGAGTAAGGAGCTAAGTTGCACATGGGAGGAGACATTGTACGTATAAGGAGGAAAAGTGTTCAGCCTCAGGTGCACACATGGGAATAGTCTTGTTGCTGTGGCTACATGAACAAAGGCAGGGGAAGTTGTCACAAGAGGTCTGAGAGGTCGTAGAGGCAAGATCACCTTGAACACCATGCAAAGACTGGATTTTAATTGGAATGAATTAGAGGATTTTGATCAGAGGGATGACTATATGTGAGTTATGTTTTGGCTAAGCATTAGGATTTAGAGAACAGACAGTAAGTGGGCAAGAATGGAGGCAAGCAAGACAATTTAGGTGCCCATTACAACAGTCAGGGAAGAGATGATGGTTTCTTCAACTGTGGATTAGAACAGTGGTGATGGTGGATTTATTAAAAAGTGGCTGAATATTATACCTACAGTATTCTGAAAATAGAGTCAGCAAGGCTCAATGATTAATTTCATGAGGAATATAAGAGTAAAAGAGTAAGGGATGGCAGGAGATGAAGTTAAAAGTTTGGAGTTTTCACTGACTGTGCTGAAGAAGCTTGTTAAGGGAGTGGCTTTGGGGAGAAAATGTCTGAAACTGACTGGACAAGCTAAGTTTGGAATGGTTATTAGACATTCGAGCTGAGTGGTCTGATAGCAATTGTCTATACAGACATTGGAATTAATGTGGAAAGCTAGAGTTGAGATACAAATTTGAGAGTCACGTAGTTATTGAGTGTATCAAAATGATTAGACTGGATGAGTAGATCCAGTGAGTGACTGTAAACAGAGATGAATATCTAATGATTTATTAAAAAATTAAATATAGTCTTAATTACTTCCTTTTTAAATATTTTCAGGTTCATATATATAAAGAAAGCTCAAGAGACAAAATTGGACACTGTAATATCAAGGAAAAAATAACAAAACATTGACAAATAAAGAAAAGGAAAATAGAATTGCCACAATTATTCTGGGGAACAATTTGCTGTTATGTATTATTTTTTAATATGTATATGCCCTATGACTTAAAATTTACACTTATGGATATACAATAAGAACATGCTATTAATATTTATTGTATAGCTCCAAAAAGACATATGGAAGGGCTTTTATTGAACCATTGTAACTCAGCATCTATCAGAAGAGAAAGGGAAGCATAGGTGTGAGATATTCAAACACTAGAATATTATTCAATTCAACTGTTGAATTGTATAAAGCAGAGCTGTATGTATCAAATTTTGATTGGTTTCAGACATAGGTCAACAAAGCAAAGTGTAGAGTATTTTGTATAGTTTTGAAATCCTTTGTCTCAATGAAAAATAAATATTATGCATATATGTAGAAATATATATTGTGATATTTATATGAAATGAAATATGAAGGCCTGATGGGCTTCAAACTTAATTATAATTATTGCTTCCTGGGCATAAAATGGAGAGGAAACAAAGAGGATCACAATATTATTTATACTGATTTATTTATCAAAAATTATAAAATGATCCGATGTAACTACGTCAGAATATCTCCGCTCCTTATCTGTGTGTATACTATGTTATGTTCTTTTTCTACACATTTTTACTTCTTTTTAAGGGAAAAAAAATCCATCTGTGTGTGTGTGTGTATGTGTGTGAAAATTGAATTAGGAACATTTCCAGAAATTGAGTCACTATGCTATAGAGTTGGATTGCTCAGAGAACTATTAAATCAATTGTAAGATACTTGGCTCTAAGTAAAGGGCTTTACTAAACTCTATTATTAACTTTTCCCAGTGAAGATGTTAGTGTTTTCCTTCCACTAGTTTCTCATCGTCAACTATAAATTCATAGCATCACCCAGCCCAAAATGAAAAGGGAGGAAACAGACTACATCTTAAAAGGAAAATTTCAGCCCCCACACAACCTGGTTTGAAACTGAAATAGACATCATGGGGAGAAAATTCACAAACAGCAGATGTTGTGGTTCACTTTTCAATTGTTGATATTAAACAAGAACACCTCTGAGATTCCACATCCTGTGTTTATGGATTGTAGTTAAAATGGTAAAACGGTATATTCTGGTACTTTTAAATATTTTATGATGCAAGGCATTTGTGATGAAGAATCATTTTACTCACAAAATGTTAGATTTCTTCCTGTATTTTATTTATTTTAACATGAAAGAACACTACACCTTTAACCTGTACTGAATGAGCTTGGAAACAAAGAATAATATTGTGGTACAAAGTGATTTTGTTCAAAGTAAATGATTTTATTTTCAGAGAGATAAATGTTCAACATAACATGTGGAATATTATTTTTAATTGTATTCAGTAGGATTTTGAAAACAATAAATTAATGGAATTGATAAAGATGCAGAATCCTCAAATTAAGTAATTAGAGTTAAATATTAGTAATGAGAAAATATCCTACACTACTAATATAGAATTGTGGTGTTTTTAAATAGATAAGGTACCAAAAGGTAAAACTTGCCAAATTACTAGTCAGCCTTCCACTAGGTCTACTTAGGTTTGCATTCTAGATGTTTTACAGTCACATGAAGAAAAATTATGTTCTCTAAAGCTTCTATTTTTAATTCTTCATGTATCTTTCACATGTCTGCTATTGATTACAGAGTGTGAGAGAATAAAGGTATTTTTACAATGAATTTCCTTTTACCTGAAACAAAACTGTGCTTGCTGAGGTCTCTGATCTCTGGTTGCAGATTGCCTGGGTTGGAATTACATAAACTCTTTTTAAAAAATTTTACTCGCCTTTAAGATGAGGCTCATTGTTTTGTGAAGATTCAATAGGAGAATATATAAAGGTACCTAGGTACATAAAGGTACACTAAAAATGCTTGGCAAGGGATGCCTGGGTGGCTCAGTGGGTTAATCCTCTGCCTTCGGTTCAGGTCATGATCTCAGGGTTCTGGGATCGCCCAGCATTGAGGCTCTCTGCTCAGCAGGGTGCCTGCTTCCACCTCTCTCTCTGCCTGTCTCTGCCTGTTTGTGATCTCTCTCTCTCACTCTGTCAAATAAATAAATAAAATCTTTTAAAAAATGGCAGCTGGCAAATACTCATATCTTTCTACAGCATACTTATTATTGTTGTTGCTGTTGGAAAGAAGTAGTTTTTATAAATCGTCTCTGGCTTCTCAGTATCTACCTTGGACCCCCTTTAATTCATTCTCCTTTAAGGATTATTTGGAAAATCACATCTGATTACTTCCTTCCCTAATTAAAACTATTAACACTTTTAAATTACTTTTAAGCCAAAGACCAAATATCCATAACTTCCCTTTAGTGTCCTGCACGATGTAGCCCTTACCTTCTTCAAACAATTTTCCCACTGCTTTTTCCCCTCCAGACATATTTTGCCTTCTCAAAATCACTGACCTCCTCCTTGCTTTAGAACGACCTCATATACATGTGATACTTCTACCCAGTTAATTCCTATTTACCTTTTAGAGCTATGTTCTAAATTCAGTTTCTCTGAATCTTCCTGGAAACTCTACGAAGCCTCTCATTCAGGTCAGTTTTGCTATACAACACACATTTCCTAAAGCTTCATGGTCACTTTTATTATGGGATGATATTTTGAGAGTTTTCCACCTGGAAAGCATATAATGAGTTGGAGTAAGCATCACGACATCTCACTCAATTGCCCATGACTATTTAAAGTTCATTCAGACTACAGAAAGGAAGAGGAGGAATTAGAATAGTAACAAGAGAGCTCAGACCTCATTGAGTCCCAGAGTGAGGGTAAGTAGGCAGTTTGGGAAATTTAAGAGCTTGGGAAATGGAGGAGCTCAGGAAACTGGCTAGGTCTCTAGATAAAGGAAGGAAATTAACCAAATCCTAAAGTATCTCACTGCACATCACGATGTAGGAGCATGTAAACAGTCCTACTGATATTTCTAGGCATTCAACCCTGAAACAACTTCAGGTGTCCCCGTAGCCTTAGAATGCTGCAGACAGGTTTCCTATACTTCGTAACAATATAGATGTTCCTTAGAGAACTGTTGTACCAAAACAGATCAGAATAGTATACAGCAGAAATACACAAAGAATGGAGATGGAAGGAAACCACTGAGGATGTCCCAAAATAAATGGCAGGCATGGATGCCTCGCCATCACCACATCAGTGATGTTGACCACTAAGTCTGGACTGACCCATCAAGTGATCTCAAGAATTTAGATGAAGCCTCAGAGAAAATACATCCACTAATAAATTAGAGGCCAGAATATAATTTAAGTTCAATTATGCGAGGATAATTTAGTTATTTTGTTGCAATATTGTTTTATTGCATGTAGGTATTGGCTCTCCCAAAGTCTGTAACTCCATGCTAGACAGCAAGCTACACAAAGACAAGAACATTTTCTATCTTACTTTTCTATCTTCAATATACAGTACAGTCTCTGGCACAGGTTAAGTGAGTATATATTTTCTGCTTGAAAGAATAATGATGATGAACAAGATCAGATGTTCCAAGAACATTATGGAAATATGTGTATTTGAATTAAAACTCAGATATTATAAAAAAGATTCCTTCTTAAGGCAAAGTTGTTGCTTTGGAACACTTGGCCAGTCTGATCCTTAACTCTTACATCTGTAAAATAAACATATTAATAACCTCTATCACTGAGTGTTGAAAGAGATAAGGTGAAATGATGTATATGTACCATATATAAGGTTCATTTATTTAAGATCTATATTAATTTATTTTTACTTTCTAACCTCGTGTGAAAGCAGAAAACATCATTTTTCTTAACTCTATTTTGTAGGAAATAAAGCAATGCTCATACATTTATATAGCACGATATATAATCACATGACCTAAGACAAAAATTCTATATAATTGGAAATAGTTCTTCCACACAAATGTAGCTATCTGAGGAAATTCTAATATTCCTGACTGGTAGATAAGGAGTTCAACATTTTATCAAATGTTGCCCTTAAGTTATTCTCTAAAAGTATTTAGGGAAGTATTCCATCTATTTAGGTCTATGAATTAGTATTCATTGGAATTATTCTTTTAGGAGTCATGAGTTTTTTTAGATATTAAATGTCTGAAGATCCACATCAGACTAAGCTATTACTATGGACCGAACTTCACTCCCTTCCCCCAAATTCACAGATTGTAACTTAACCCCCAAGAACCTCAGAATGTGACTGTATTTGTAAATAGAGCATTTAAAAAGGTAATTAAGTTAGAGTGAGGCCTTCAGGATGGGTCCTAATTCAACCTGACTGATGTCCTTATAATGAGAGTAGATTAGAACACACGGGAAGACACTGGGCATACCTGGACACAGTTCAAGGGCCATGTGAGGACACAGCAAACAGTCAGTCATCTGCAAGCCACAGAGAGAGGTCTCAGAAAAAAAATGAAACTTGACAACACCTTGAGATCTTGGACTTCCAACCTCCAGAACAGTGAGAAAATAAATTTCTGTTGTTAAAGCCACCCCGGTCTGTGGTAATTTATTATGGCAGCCTTAGCAAACCAATAAGGCTACCATCAGTATTATTTATTTTTCTGTAATATTCTACAGTGTCAAAATATAAAAGCAAATTTCAACTTCCAAGATAATGATATTTATTGCTTTCTTTTTAAAATTTTTTTTATTTTTTTAAATAAACATATAATGTATTATTAGCCCCAGGGGTACAGGTCTGTGAATCGCCAGGTTTACATACTTCAGAGCACTCACCATAGCCCATACCCTCCCTAATGTTCATAACCCCACCACCGTCTCCCTCCCCGCTTCCCCTGGCCACCCTCAGTTTGTGACATCAAGAGTCTCTTATGGTTTGTCTTATTTAATACTTTCTTGAACTAAGCATGATCTAGGATTTCATTTTGGGGGTATACGCCCAATGGAAATGTCTGCTGACAATCATGATAAAGCTATTTACAGCAGCTTTATTCCTAACAACCCCAACCTGGAAACAACCTAAATGTGCATCGACATGAAAGAGGATAAATACATTGTGGTCTATTCACAAATGGAATATGACACAGATACATGCAAACAAGCAGATGAATCTCAAAATATAACTTTGATTGGAAGAAGCCAGACACAACAGAATACCTGCTGTGTGATTTTATTTAAATGAACTTCATAAAGAGCCCAAACTAATTTATGATGATGATGATGATGGACATCAGACTCATGACATCACTGGGTAGGTAGGTAGTGAATGGGAAAGGGAGTTTGAGGACAGGTATGCTGAAAATTTTGTGTACATGATCTGATTGGCGGTTAAGAGAGTGACTATATGAATTAAAAAAAATCATGGAGCAGAATATTTAATATCAGCATGGTTTTTGTAATTACACATCAATTACAAAATGAAAAATAATATTATCCATTTCATGTTACTTTTTAAGTATACATTTCATGATGAATAGGTCTCTGTGCTTCTATCAAATCTTTGATACATCTTCCTTAATTTTGAATTTGTAAGTTGAGCAGGAACCAGGAAATTATAAATTTTGCTTAGGTGACTTTTCTTGGAAATAATGCCATTTTTTTCAAAGTGTGATAAAACTTTCCTAAACCCTTGATCTTTCATATCCTTTGTTTGCATATGTTGCTCCCTACCTGCCCAAGTCACTTTCTTTATCCTCTTCTTCAGACACTTTCTTCCAATATGGAACACTACCTGTTCTTCCAGAAACTGTTCCTATGTCACATTTGGGTCCTCTTTGAAGCCTCTTTCTACTGTCCAAAGCAGACTTAATTAGTTGTCTATGTTCCTGAACTTATACTATATTGTAATATGTTTTTATATGTATGCCTCCTGCACTTAAAAGATGCCCAAATTGTTGAATGAACAAATTAATGGAATAAATTGTATGTAGACTTAACCATGGGGTAAGAGTGAGGTTGGCTCTTTGAATTATGTTAAAGGAATATTGTTTCTTTGATTAGAAGAGTTATCCTTCTTTATCGCTCATATGGTAATTTGTGCATTTCTTCTGATAGCTTGAATCAAAGTATAATTTATATGTCAATCTCCCCTGCATGCTAGAAAATTTCACAAGTACCAGCACTGTACTTTATTTATTCTTATTATCCCATTACTGCACTTATCAACATTATAGATAGTATTTGGCACTTAATAGATGTTCGTTATATGATTATGAATCAGTGAATTTAGGAGTAGTCATTTAAACAATGAATACAAAAAGTTGTCATCTTTACCCATTCATTAGATTTGCCATACTACTAGTTACCATTTTTCTAAACTGAGCTGAATTTTTTTGTAGACCTCCTACTATCAGAGTACAATTTGCACCAGAAAGTTTGAAAAGTCCTTCATGGGTAACAAAGTTTCCTAATAAATAATGAAAAATAAATGTTTACTATAAAGCTATCTTGAAAAACAAGAGGAAAGTTATGAAAATAAGTTTACCTGACATTGCATTTAACTAAATTTAAGTTTTCAGTGCTCTTAGTATAAAGAATGAATAAAATATTGATTATGGGATATGCATATATGTATAGAATATATATATTCTAATTAATTATGTGGTAATTACGATATGAACTCTTCCATTTTGTCTTTGATTTGAGCATGACTTTGAATATACTTGTCAATAAAGTCATTAAAGAGCAGTGAAGTGTCTCATCATTTCATCAACTTTCTTGATCCTTTGATGGCCATCTATTGTCATCCTCTTTGTTCCAACATTTTTCTTTTATATTAACCAGCATAAATAAATCAGATTTTTATTTGTTAATAATTCAACTGTAATTTGAACATTTCTTACTATATCACTTTCAGTAAATGCAAGAAATCCTACAACCTTTTCAAGTTTCATAAATTATATTTATAAAAATTCGTAGTGTATTCTTAGTTTCTTGAGACACTGTCCATCAATTACAGAGACTTAAATACAATTGATGGAGTAAATAATTTTAAACAGATAGCAAATTTTGAATGATCAGTCTTATAAGATTTACATCAGTAAAAATGCTCCTATAATGACTAGATTTTTGCTTTCTTTCATAACCTCAGAACTCTGGATAGTAATTGCATAATAATACATACTCATATAGTAAATACTCATGATTAATCTATGGAATAAAATACATTGACCATAAGTGAGAATATATATATATAACATATATATATAAAACATATATATTAGTAAATATATATTGTTTAAATATATATTAAATTAAGTTGATATAACTATTCAATATGTAAAAATTAAATATATATTATATACATGTATTATACATTAAATATAAATACATATGCATTTTTCCAAGCAGTTTTCTACATCATCTATATACATCATTATTCTTCAGAGCACTTATAGGACATGTGCAATTTTTATCCTTATTATGTAGATTAAGAACATCAACAACAACAACAACTTCGGTACATAAGATTAAGACTCTTACCCAAGAGGCAGAGGCAGGATTCAAACCAGAAAATTCTGAATCATCAGTTTCTCTACATAAAATGACATATAGACATCTTTTTACTTTTTTTTATTAATTTTTTATTTTTTTATAAACATGTATTTTTATCCCCAGGGGTACAGGTCTGTGAATCGCCAGGTTTACACACTTCACAGCACTACATTTTTATAACTCTAGCTAACCCTTTCTCAGACCAATCTCAGTTAATGAGGTTTTAGGGAGTTGGGCTAAGTGATCTCTAGAAGCCTTCTATCTCTGTAACACATTAATATTGAACTATGTTCACTGGTACCATTAATTTCGATAATTATAGAATATTTCTGAAACTTTTATGTTCCTAATGCACATTACAAATTTCCATTTTAGTGTATGAACAATTCAGAAGCCTCTTTATTACAGAACACTAACACCTCATAAAATGCAGTTTGGAAAATGTTGGCTAAAAACAGGAACTTTTTCCCCTTTAAATTGTTTTACTCTTCATCTTCCATCAGACATTCACCATTTGGAATATGACTGTGTTCACAATGAACTTGATTGTTCAACTCCTAACCATTTTACGTAAATAGATGTTTCTTTAGATAATGAATTGTTATTCAATATGATTTATCACTAAAAAGATTTTGATGGCAATTTTTATGGAAATCAAGAAAAATTCAAATGATATCCAATAAACCCAATCTAATTGCAAATGTCCCTCCTGAATATAAAAACTTGGGAACATTTTTTAAAAGTTTGCTTTCCAATCAGGCAAAATGCAACAACAGCAAGAAGTTTCCTTCTTTCAGTGTAATAAAAGTAAATTTAAGAGTACCTCCCCAGAATGGTTGGACAACAACAAAAAATATTGTGATATCAATATCCACACTTTTTACAAGATCCTGTCTTTTACTGCCATTCCATGGCCTCTAGTGCCAAATATAATCCCAATATAGACTCTCTGCAATTTATGTCCCATATATTAAAAACAAAACACATTTTACAATCTAAGAGGAAAGTAAATTTATTTACTATATTTTTTCTAAAATAGGAAGCTTATCCTGAAGGATAAGGATTTTTTTTAAGTAACAATCTTCAAAATTAGGATGTGACAGATAGAAGCAGTTAAATATTTCATCAAGCTTTAGTATCTCCACAATTTCAGTCAACTTTGCTCTAACTTTATAGAAAGTGAAACAAGCCTACTATATATCTAATTTCCAGAGATCAGACAGAAATTTTGATAAAACAAAGTAATTCAATATTTCTAGGAAAGCACATCGGTAGAACCTACTCTGTTGTTCTGCCTCCTTTCTGTGGCACCAGGAAGTGGTTTAAAGCCCTATAAAAACACAGGATTGCTGGGGAAACTAATAGGTTGATGTAAGTGGAAATTCAATACAAGCGGGTTTGACAAATGTGGGGAAATTTAACATTGAGCCTCTGGGATTTTTGGCCAGACTTTTAAATTTGATTGATAGATTTAAGAATTTTATATATATGGATTCAATACAAGTGGGTATCATGGTATCAAAAAAGTAATATTATCAACTAAAGAAGTTGAAAAATTCTATCTCCCAGGTATTGAATGTGTAATTTCTTTCTTCACTTTTTCTTTCTTTCTTTTTTTTTTTTTTTTTTAGCTACTAAAGTTAACTGTTGCTGTCCATTTGTTTTTTACCTAGTCTTGATGTGGTTTTGCATTTGACCATGTTTCTATTTGAGTGTCTTCATTTTATCAAATCAGCATTTAGTGATGTACTCTCAGGACAATCTTTTCTATTACTTTTTGCTTGATTACAATTTTGTTTTCTAATGTTATTTTAAAATTCAGTTAAATAAAATGTCTTCTAATTTCGTTTCTCAAAGAAACTTCCTTCATACATTGTATATATTCTTGTATATATCCTCTCTAATGGAAAGGAGAAAAATGCTAAACTATGTGAGTAAAAGTCATATTTTAAAAGATTAGTTTTCCTTTTTCTAGCCAGCTTGGGGAACCCTGAAATCTTAAAGTCAGAAATTAGAAAAACAAAGTTAGCAGTTATGAATGTGGCCTCACACTGCAATTTCAAAAATAAGTATTTATTTTAAAAAAACATCTTAAATTTCACTCAAGCCTATATTAGTTTACTTGGAGGTTCCCTAAACATCATAATCATGCATATGTGAGAGATATTGTCACATTTGTGATACACTTCCTTATTACACCAGATTCTATCTATTTAACAAATAATATTTTCATAATAAGTGATATGAGTTAACAAATGATAGTCATGATCAAACATATTGGAATTGGTAGATTCTGGACAATTTTGCTCAATGAAACACACAAATCTAAAATTAAAGAAAATGAATCAGTCAATCCAGTTCATAGTATTACTTGCAAGATAGACTATAAGCATGAACTAGCTTAGCTCTAGAGATATAGATTAAAAAATAATAAAGCTAGATAGTATGCCAATGAAAAGAGTATTTGGAAATAGATATATAAATAAATATATATAAATTATATAAATGTATACGAATATGAAGAAAGACATATATATGTGAGAATATATAAACTAGTAAATGAAAATTTATCTTTATATTTAAAATTTAAGTTTACTAAAATATTTAAATAGTAATTATGAAATTAATATGAAAGTAAATAATTTAAGTGTTGAAATCTATATCCAAATGTAAAAGAAGAATATTTTGCTCTACTAACAGGATTTTTGGTGTTGTTTATTCTCTACAGATCTAAAGGCAATTCACACAAGAATGAAATGTCTATATTATCTATTTCAGTAAGATATAGTCTATTATATAAGTTACTATAAAAAGTTGTTGGACTAGCATTCAATTTTTTAAAAAATTTTAAATAGATTTTTAAAATATGTTTATTCATATTTCAAATGTAAAACACCTAAATAATTAGATTCCATGGGAATCTACTAAAATAACATCACTTTTGCTAGCAATTCATATTGTAGCATTAGAGGATACATAAAGTTTAAACCATAAAAGTATTATCCCTTATTAATAAATGTGTTACCTGCTGTTTCACTTACCTGAGTGTATTAGAGTTCTCCAGAGAATAAGGACCAACAGGATGTTGGGAGGTGCCATGATCTGTCATCTTTAAGCCAGAGGCTAAAGAAAGCCAGTGTGTAGTTCCAATCCCTACCAGAAGGCCTGAGAATCAGGGGATCCCATGGTGTGAGTCCTGGTCCAGGTCATAAGGCCCAAGAACCAGGACCACCAATGTGAAGATGAATGTCTCCATTTAAGGAGAGTGCAAATTCACCCTTGCTCAGAATTTTTGCTCTATTCAGGCCCTCCAAGGGTTAGATGATGCCCAACTATACTGATGAGGGAAGATCTTCTTTATTCAACCTACCAATTCAAATGCTAATCTCTTCCATAATCACCTTCTCAGACACATTAAGAACCTTTTTACCAACTGTCTGGGCACCCCTTAGTCCAGTCAAGTTGACACATATGATTAACTATCACAGTAATTGTCTTATAATCAGTTGGCTAGTGATTTAAGTACAGAGTCTGGGCCACAATACAGCCTTATCTATTGCTTTTCCTGGCATACTATCAAAATAAATATAATCATGCATTTCATATATTTTCTCTAAGAAGACTTTTTTTTTGCATTTGTGTAAAAAGAAGAAAAATGGCAAAAATTTTCTTCCTTAGAAAAGAAGAAAATTGTCATTTGCAACAACGTGAATAAATCTGGAGGATATTATGCCAAGTAAAATGTTAGACAGAGGAATGCAAATACTACTTGAACTTACATATATGGGATCTAAAGAAGTGTAGTGATAGAAGCAGAGAGTGGAATGGTGTTTGCCAGGGGCTGGGTGGTGAGGGAAAAGGCAGGTATTTGTCAAAGGACACAAAGTTTCAGATATGCAAGATGAATCAGTTATGGAGAGCTAACGTAGAGCAATGGGATAACGTTAATAATACCATATTATATACTTGAAATTTTCTGAGAGTGGATCTTTTTCTCCCCTTAAGTGTTATTTTTCCTTCACTTATTTGAGAGAGACAGTGAGTGTGCATATGCATGTTTTCATTATCATATGTATGAGTGGAAGCAGAGTGCAGAGGGAGAGGATCCCAAGCAGACTCCTTGCTAAGTGCAGAGCCTGAGCTGAGACTTAAGGTGGGGCTTGATCCCAGCTGAAATCATGACCTGAGCCAAAACCAAGACACAGAGGCTTAACCAACTGGGTGACCCAGGTACCTCACTGAGAGTGGATCTTAATGTTCTTACTACATGTAAAAAATCATCACAATATCAAGGAAAGGACTTATTGTGGTAATCATTTCACAATGTATCTGTATGTCAAATCATCATGTTGTATATCTTACATATACATAGTTTTGTCAATTATATCTCAATAAAGGTGAAAAATCTATATCGTCATATATGACAATAAGGAAAAATGTAGCAAGGATGCAATTTCATTATTCTTCAAATATAGGAGGATCTACAAAGAAGAGAAGATACAACAGAAGCTTGTTGGTGTTACAGCTTCAATACAAGTTTGGCCACGACACCACTTTAAACCATGTTATATATCAAGACATCACAACAGACACTTCATTAACATTATCATAAATATTAATACAAACCGAAAAAAGAAACATAAAACGGAATACTTTTGTCATAAACCACCACACATTTACCAACACCTAAGTCCTCTTTTGATTTTGATAATTTCAAGCAGTTCTCATGAAATTGTAATTAAATTGAATGTGTACATTGGTGTTTGTAACATAGTTTAATTTTACATAAGAATCATTAATTTATGTATTATTTTAAAAGCACAATTTCATTTCAATAATTTACTTCCTAATTTTCTAAGCTAAGAGTGCTGACACATTTTCTTTTTCTTTGTTTGTTTTTTTTTATCCTTTTTTTTCAAGGTTTGATCATTTTTTCCTTTGGAATTATTATTGTTAGATATTTAACCAAAGTGTTATTACTACATCAAAGTTTTTCCTGTCTTCTTTTATATATTACCTATTATTCTCCAGAAAGACTATACAGTTTTTATTTCTGTACATAAAATCTGAAAGCCAAATATTGGTTCATTCTTTTCAGAACTTTAAAGAATAATATATTATAGCATTGGTATACTTGAATAATTTTCAAAGTTAAGCTTTTTTTCTATGTTCTTCATTGTACATTTAGCTATATATTTCACTTTATATTATTGAATGTATCAAGTTTCAGCGACATTTTTAAATGCACAGTTTTCTCCGAGGCACCATTTTTTCATTTATTCCACAGATATTTGCTGAGGTCTTACTTGGAGGACCTAATATACCCTGTAATGGGAAGCCTTCCCCATACTCAGTCACGTTGAAGACTTAATACAGCATCAGCCAAGCTGTATGACAGTTTCCTACCCTGTGTGAGGCACCAGCCGATGTAGATACTTAATGGGTTTTGCCACCCAATCTTTACCTACTCTAGGATAACAAGGTTACAGTTTGGCCTTGGTGACCCACCATTCTCTCCTTCTGCCCACCTGCTTTAGGTAAGACTGATTCCTCACCACCCACTCCCCAGCAACACAAGCAGACTACGTCGTCCAGGCCTGTCATTCAGGGCATTTCCTTCAAAGACCTCCGTGACTGCTCAGAGAGGGACTCACCATCAGATGGAGCCCGTGACGTGACCAAGACTATGCCTTCTTCCTACAACACCTGGAACACAAGCAGAGCTGCTGGAGCTGCCGGAGCTGTTGCTGCTGCCACAGAAATCTTGCTGGGACCCGACACTGCAGAAGCTGTTCTCTTGCGGAGACCAAGAAAGCTTCAGCTCAGCCATATGGCTGGAGAGTCCACTCACTCCTGCGGACGCCGGGATCGCACCTGCTTGCACAACCACGCCGAGTCTGCATGTTTGTTTCAGGCCTCACTGAGTTAAGTTTGTACTCACTTCCAATCTAAACAATATCAATACACATTTTGGGTTCATAATAAACACAAGACGATAAAACGATCTCTGTTCCCTTGGACTTACAAGGCCAATAGACTAGTTAGACATATAGATTTTATCGGAGAATTATGAATATGGGAATTGAGTGTGTGTGGTATGGTTGTAGCTGTGATAAGTATGAGATATCTCTAACTTAGGTTTCCCCACATTAGGTAGACCTCTGGGATCCAAGGCTTTATCTATCTGGAGAATATATATATATTGTACAGAGTTCTCTGCAATACTTGAGAAACAGCATTCCCAAGGACAGATAGGTAGGTAAATTGGAGTGGCATTTTAAACACACAGGAAATAGCACACAAAATCATGTGGTAGGAAAGAATGTGAGCAAAAATCTAGAGAGTCTGTGGGAAATTAGTGAGTGAAATTTGAGTGGAATGAGTCTTCGAAAGCCAGGATCTTCGAAAGCCAGGATCAGACTTTTGCTAATAATCTTGTGAGCAAACATTAAAGAATGAAAAGGGGCTCTGGAAAAGGGACACATGGGATGAGATTTGCTATTTAAGGAGATAACTTCTATTGCAGCGTAGAAAGTGGAGTGGCCAAGAGAGGAGTGGAGGCAAGGCTTTGCTAGATGACGTGTGGTGGGAGAGGGCCCCGAGAAGAAACCTAGGATAACAAAACACACATACGCACATGCACGGTGATCATGGTTTGTGGGATCGCAGCAGAGGAAATGCTTATTTTGCCATTTTGTCTAAAACATTAATGACTTGAAGCCATATTCAAACCTTGTTTTGATTTCACAAGTTTGGGTTTTTTGTCTCTCGTACCGCAAATGGGAATGAATGAAAGCAACTCTAAAATTTGCTTAATCCAGATTTTTTAAAAAAAAATGTACAAATAGTTTCATAAGAATATTACTTCATTTATTTAACTATTTTCCACATTTGCCCAACCCACTTTTAAGTATAAATACAACTTGAAAGTGTTCTCATAAGATTCACTTCATGAAAGAGTTTTTAAAACTCAAAGAAAAACCATCCATTTACTTACTTGATTTCTTTCCCTTTCTTTCCTTAATTTTCTCAAGTGATAATTTTAGGTAATATCACTGAATATTTACTAAAAATCTAAAAATCAGTAATTACAATTTAGTGATAATATGAAAAGCAAGTGTTCTCATTTTCAAACTGACACGGGCTGATTATTGGTTCAACCATTTCATGTCATACTTTATCACATGTAAAATTATAAAAAAACACATTAAAATGGCATGAAAGATAATTTTTAAAAATAAAATTACCAACTCTGTTATTATAAATATTTTAAGTTTGTATATTTCCTTCAGATACATATGTATATTTATTTCTGTGATTTTAATAAAAAACAAACGTGCATTAATCTCTACTTGATACAATCCATTTCCTTTTTTTTTTAAGATTGTATTTATTTATTTGACAGACAGAGATCACAAGTAGGCAGAGAGACAGATAGAGAGAGAGAGGGAAGCAGACACCCCGAACGGAGAGCCTGATGTGGGACTCAATCCCAGAACCCTGAGATCATGACCAGAGCCTAAGGCAGCGGCTTAACCCACTGAGCCACCCAGGCACCCTACAATCCATTTCTTAAGCATGGTCATCATAAGGATGATTTCACGATTACATAAAATCCTGTTGAAATGTCTGTAATCAAATACAAACTTATCCTCTCTTAGCTGACAATTTATTTCAAAATTTTTACTATTTTAGATAGTACTGTAACAAATGATTTTATATTGTATATTTTTAACATACTGCCATTGTCTACCTCAGGAAATAGAGAAGCAAAATCAACTTTGGTTAAGAATCATGGCACTATATAAAAAGCCCACTTGACTTCAAACTCTACCTAGTACCAGTTACTTGATTCAAATGAAAATTTTCATTTAAGAGGTTTGACTCTGCCTGCTTTCGTACGCTCGATCAAATTCAATTGCTTATTATTATTTGTCTTATTATTATTATTACTCTTAGTATTTGGGATCTCTCAACAACAATGATTTGCATATGGTTTCCACCAAGTCAGGAACCATCTGGGCATCCTCAAGGCATCCATTTTTGTTTCCCCCAAATACTATCTTGGAACTAGTAGTTTTGCTTCTTATGAATAATTTTTAAAGAAATTTTTCTTTTTGAGTTACAAGATTTTGTCTTATGCTTACAGTTCCAAGGTGAAAGAAATGTAAGCAAAAGAACTTTTTTCCATATGCCTATGTAGCTGATCAGAAGGGGGAAATATATGTGTTTCTTTTCTAGACATCTACATATTAATTATTCACTCATTTACTCATCTATTCATCATTCATACATATGCTTATTGATGATTCATATGCACATGGTTCCAGGTATACCTTGGAAAACAAAAGTTAGCCTTTTCCCTGAAGGACATTATTAGATAAAGTTGACATTTGAGAGCAAATACCTAATAGGAGGAAATAATCATATAAGGTAAGTACTGTGTGCTAAGGGAATGGTACCCAATTTCTTTACAACCCAATAGGTAAGAGACTGGTTTAATTCTGGGGCCCATTGTTGGAAAACTTTACGTGAATTCCTGATTCAGAGTAGGAAGTCTGCAGATTTCTTCTTTCTATAAAAAAAGAAAGGTTTGTATTCTTTTAACATTCTTTAACATTCTAGGACAGTCCTTGAAAAATGCTATCATATATAAGCTCATAGTAATCAATTTGGTTTGATTTATGAGGAAACTTTCACCTTGTAAATTAAGCTTTTCTTCTTATCACTTTACATTATTTCTCTCAATAATGAGATAAAGCATAAAAATATAGATTTTGACAAATATTACCAAATTAAATTATAAAAAGGATTTCTTTTTTTCTCTAGTTGTATTGAGATGTAATTGACATAAACACTATAAACTTCAAGTGTACAGTTGATTTTATTTTCTAATATATTATTTATTTATTTATTTATGAGTGGGAGTGGGGAGAGGGGCAAAGGGAAAGAGATAATCTCAAGCAGACTCCCCATTGAGCACAGAGCCTACTGCAGGACTTGATCTCATGACCCTAAGATCATGACCTGAGCTGAAATCAAGTGTCAGACACTTAACAGACTGAGCCACCTGGGTGCCCCAATTTGGTTCCCTTAAATATTGAGAAATGATTACCACCATAACATTAGCTAATATCACCATTACATCACATAATTACCATGTTCCATTTATGGTGAGAACATTTAATATTTGCTACCCTACAAAGTGTATGACTTAGCATTATTATTATATTTTTTAAAGATTTTATTTATTTATTTGACAGACAGAGATCACAAGTAGGCAGAGAGGCAGGCAGAGAGAGAGAGGAGGAAGCAGGCTCTCTGCGGAGCAGACAGCCCGATGCGGGGCTTGATCCTAGGACCCTGGGATCATGACCTGAGCCGAAGGCAGAGGCTTTAACCCACTGAGCCACCCAGGTGCCCCATGACTTAGCATTATTAACCATGGTCACCGTGCTATACATTAGATCCCCAGAACTTATTCATCTTATGCTGGAAATTTATACCCATTAACCAATGTCTCCAACATTTCTCTCTTCCAGTCTCTGATGATCACTATTCTACTCTCTATTCCTATGGTTTCAGTTTTTTTAGATTTCACATAAAAGTGACATCATACAGTACTTGTCTTTGTCTGACTTACTTCATTCATGTCCTGAGGGGCTTGACATCTCTTCAGGTCAGGCAACTGGGTCTACAGTATCAACAACTGCATGGTCCTTGATGAGCACTGCAGGGCATCATAATCGTTGCAAGAGTTTCTGGTGTCCACAGAATCTTCCAGGCCAAGTGACTCCTGTGGGGAGTCCAGGCCAAGTGGGGCAACAATGATGGTAGCCATTGCTGGTTGTTTGCACACTCTTGTTTGAGGGACTATCTGCAGTTACCTATTTAGTGGCAGTGGCTGCTTGCAGATGCACATATAGTGGTGGGAGTCCCAGTAGACAGCAGGTGCTGGGCCAACTTTGGGCACATTGGTAGCTGTGGAGATCCTGGCTGTCATGGTGTACCACTGGGTTTTGTCATGGATGCATGACAGTAGAAGCCAGTGATGGGAGTTGTGCAAGGGGTGTCCAGGTACACAACTGAAGATGGTAGCTGAAGATGAGTGCAGTGGTGTGAGCTAGTGATGAGATACAGGGCCTCATCTCTGTCCATAAGCATCTGTGGGGACCCTGGCTATTGGAGGTACTCTCCTGTAGATGCACAGTTTTCCTCAGGTTATGATACATCATAGAAGTCAGTGTCAAGCAGGAGGCCAATGGCATCTAAATGCACTAATAGAGGGGCTAGCCCCGAGTACACACAAGACAGAGAATAGCAGCAGCAGGAGAAGGGAGGGATTCAGGTGTCTGGTGTCAATGAATATGAATACCTATGAGGCAAAGACTGAAGAAATCTAAAGGGAATAGTGATAGCCTTTGGTTCCTTCTTCAATAGTCTGAACTGTTGGGTTTGTCTCGTGAGCAGGTCACCTTGATCTGTGATTGCTCCTGCTGCATGACTGCTAGTGGTGGCTTCTGCTTTTCTTTCTTGTTCTTATCAGGGTCTCGATATCTCTTACTTTGCTGGTCTAAGTGGAGTGAAATTGGAGCTGGGCCTTGTACAATGGCTTGAAAGGCTGGAAAAACTGGCTGCTCACTCCATTCTTCCTTTCTTGTTGAGGGGACTATATAGCTGGAAAGTTGGTTCTTGGATCTGAGCAATGCTGGCTTGGGTGATAGGATGATGTAGGAAAAACAAAGCTGTCTCTTTTCTCTTTTTGTGTGGTTATTCTCAGATTTTTTGTTCTACTGGATTGCTGACATTTCTTAAGTGAACTCCAGAGCTGTTTTGAATATGGATAGCTGTCAAACTATTGATCTTTGTGAGAGGACAGGAGCTTGAGTCTTCTGTACCACCAGAAAGTGTGAAAAGGATTTCTGATTACTTTTATAGTTAGAACTTTATAACTGTGTCTATTATTATTATTATTATTATTATTACTATTATTTTGAGAGGAGAGGGAGACATAAAGGGAGGAGAGAGAGAACCCTAAGCAGACTCCATGCCTAACATAGAACCCAACCTGGAGCTTGATCTCACAACCTTGAGATTATGACCTGAACTGAAATCAAGAGTCAGATGCTTAACCAATGAGCCACCCAGGTTTTAATTTTAAGTTAGTCTCAAATGTTCAACTTGAGAACATTGTATTACATCAGTTTACGTCATTCACAAATCTGATGAGCTATTCTTCCAAGTATATAGAGGAGCAAACAAAAAATGCTATCCCCCTCCCCAGCTCTCCCTATAGTTTATAATGATGCCATTAATCCTACTTATCCTTATCATATCTTAGCAGTTAAGAGCAGAGACCCAGGATCCAGACTGCCTATATTTGAATGAATGCTAACAGCTCTACTGTTGGAAATAGCTTTGTGATCATTGCTCAGCTGTGAAATGAGCAGTAAAATTATGTTCTATCTTACAGGTGAGAATTAGATGGCTTACTACAGGGTAAAACACAAAACCATGACAACACACATTACACGTACAATAAGTAGGACTGTTAATAGTATTAAAGTTCTTCAGACATTTGCAAACCTACCTGTCCCCCTTGGCAACTTTTCGATCTGTTATCATCTTTCTGAAATACATCACAAGAGATAATTACTTTAGATAATATACAAGAAAAATATGAAGTGTTTAGTTTCAAAAATTTTCTGTTAATGTAGCTTAGAATATGATAATTTAAAAATTCCTACATTCATGAAAACAACTGGCTATAGAAGATGACATTTTATGCAGAATTTTTATTTATGTTCTCTACTTTCATCAGAAAATTTGTCCCCTGACAGCTTTAAGTGTCTTCAAATATTTTTACATTATTATGAGACAAAATAAGAATAAATTCTGATTTAATAATTCACGATGTTTCAAGGATTTTTCCAAAATGTAAATTGTTCCTGCTCCCATTTTATTACCTTTTACATTATATTAACATATATAACAGATGAGTCTCAGAAGGGTATTATAATATTAATTTTGATTTGACTTTGATTAGATTTTTATTATCTCTTCCACTATGTATTATCCACACTAATACTATAATAGGCTTTTGTGTGTAATAATCAAAGATTTATTGCATTATCCATTTAAAAATATCAATGATGTTATGCATTGAATCATGATTAAAACGTATGCTAGCTACTTGAGTGGCGGATATTTTTCAAGTCTGAAAAAAAATGGTATTCCTTATAAAAAGCAGCAGGTTTTTAAAGTCTATATGACTATTTGAAAAATATGAATATGTGTATTGTTCTTAAATAGCTGCAGATGGAAAGATAACATTGAAGACATACCTATATTCCCTCATATATTCCCCAGTCAGCTTCAGAACAATCCTACATTGTCTGTCATTCCTTATAAATTAAAAGATAAATGTTTATTTAACATATGCATGTTCATTTCTTAATATTCCAGATTTATAACGAGGAAAAATGTGCTAGACCAGCATTTTTATATATATATAAAATATATATATATATTTTTTTAACTTTGGAAGAGTTTGAGAAAACATCAGATTTAGAAATCTTTCTCCTCTGCACTTCTTTGTGCTCTGGGCAAGCTTAATTGTGTAGAACATATTAAGCTTCCTTTCCTGCACCCCACCACAAAGTGGGGAACATTGCGCTTTGTTTCTCTCCATTCTTGTGACACCCAGCAGAGAAGCATGCAAGCTGGATCCCTGTTTTCTTCTGACCATTAGGTTTTCCTTCTGGCCATTGAACTATACAAGCTGCCAATGCGTAACACATCCTACTGAATATGGTTGCAAGATGAAAGAAAATAATTTGAATTACATAGTCTAACTACTTTACTCTCCATCATAGTAGAACTGCATTTTGATGTGAATTACGTTTTCATGAAATTGACATTATTTCAGGGAACAATTGCTGAGTCACTCCTATGTCATTGTTTTTGTTTTTAATCATACCTGTTACCAAAGGGAAAAGCTACACACATTTATGTCATACATGAAATATCAATCACATAGATAACATTCTGAGTTAAATTCTTTCAGTCAACTGAAAGCAATGGCAAACCTGTAATGGGAAGATGAAAGCCTTCTTTTAAATAAGAAAATAAGATTGTCTCACTGCATTTTTCATGACATATAAACTCATTAGCCCTCTAAACCTCAGTTGCTCCTAACACCTAAGGCAGAAGCTTCCCCTTCATTTACTGGCTTATAGAAAGTGTAAAGGACGCTATTCTACCCATTCTGATGCTTAGGCAAACGATGATCACACAAGGAGTTCTCAATAATCTTTTGTACCCTCTTCAAAAAATGGATTGTAAGCAGTGTGAGGGAAGAGATTCGTTTTTAAATATCTTTTTATTCTGTGCCCTCTCATTCTCAGTCACACAGCTCTAGTACATCTCACAGGTTTGATACATATTTATTCAACTAGAAATTACAGGAGTTATCCCCCATTAAGCTTGTCTTTTAAAAATATTGGGAATACACCGCAGCTGTTGGCATATCTTGCACATTCCAAAACCCTGAAAAAGCCATACAACAGAAGCTATTGCTTACCTGCAAGATTTCCAGAACTGCCCCTTAAAGAGAAGAAACTATAAACATGCAAAGGGTGAATTAGGAATGAAATAAAAGCAAACAGCTACTGTCGTACCTAAAACAAACAAACATGTAAACAAGCAAAAAGAAAAAGGCCCTCGGGCTCTCAGAGCATGAGAGCCTGTGAATCATTTTCAGTCATTGGTCAGGGCTTTGAACTACTGGGTTGGAAAATCTTAAGAAGGGTCGGACAGGATTAAAGAATCTGTGTAAGGGATCCATAGTAAATAATCTCAATATTTATCAAAGTAGATGAGGAAATTCTACTGTAAGCAAGTGAAGCAGCAGCAAAATTGAACAGAGTAGGTGATGATACCTAGACACAAAATTCCAAAACATATGAAAATACATCGCATTCAAAGCTAAACAGAACAAGGACCCACTCCATCTTTATGAAAAAAACAAAACAAAAAAAACCTGACTTGAATTAAAACAACCTCTGGAGGTAGACTAATGTATATAATAAAAAACGAGTAAGTGTAAGGCGTGGGAAAAGTTCAGACATTCCTTCCGCATATTGAATCAATTAATAGCATGTACAAGGAAACCCTGATTATTTGAAGGAGTGGAGAAAAATGACTTGATTCTTTACAAGTAGTACAGACTATTATTAGTATTCCAGATAGACTGTGTTGTAGAGAGTCCATCATATGCTTTGATCTGTCTGCATCCACAGCTGGAAATTCTACGCCTGGCTCTGGAAGCAGTGCGATCTGACAGTGGACTCCATCAGGAAAGTGAGTCAGTGGTTGCAAATGTTAATCAGTGGATCAAAGCACAAAAGTGAGTGCAATTGGGTTCTTTCTAAAAACTGATTTAATTAAAACATTTATAATTTAACAATTAAACCATTTATAATTTACTTCTCAACTTACCCTTTACTTATCGATAACTCCTTGATTTGTTCTTTCTTCTCCTCTCTTCTCCCATCTCCTCCCTTCCTCGCCCCCTTCCTTCCTTTTCTCCTTCCTTCCTTCCTTCTCTTTTCTCCTCTCTCTTACTTTCTTTTTTCTCACTTAATATTTAAAAATATTAATTTTTTAATATTTTAAAGATTTTATTTATTTGACAGAGCGAGTGCATGAGCAGGGGGCAGGGGGAGTTGGAGAGGGAAAAGCAGGCTCCCTGCTGAGCAGAAAACCTGACATAGGGTTTGGGGCTTAATCCCAGGACCAGAGATCATGACCTGAGCCAAACTGACTGAGCCACCCAGGTGCCTCGATATTTTGTATACTTTTAGCTTAATGAGTAATCTGTGTTTCAAGCGATAAAATCAGTAAAGTTATTTAAAATACTTATATGATATAGCAATGCCTGGGTGGCTCTCTCAAATAAATAAATAAAATTTTAAAAATATATGTACATATGACATAAATAAATATGGACACCACACGTACATGTCCATTCTCACTCACACATGTCCATTCTTACTACTATTGGAAATTCACTTAAAAAATATTGTATTGAATTAGAGATATCATACTGGTTTGGGTTATGCAGCATCTAACAATAATAATGACACCAAAGCAAAAGCTTTGTCAAAAAAAGAGCAAACTAATATTTTTGTCTTAATTCCTATATGTCTAGACATACTTGTACTGTCAGAACTTTTTGCTGAGGGAGTTGCTAAAACCTGTCATGATTTTATAACTTTGAAAATGAAATTTCCATATAATATTGTTATTATTTTAATATATAATATAAGTAGTCAAAAGGCTGGTTATCATAAGGAAAATATTTCATAGTAAAAGGCAAGAAGTGTTCTAAGAGGAATAAAGAGAACTTGCTGAAAAAGAATCTGTGTTAGACAGTGTGAACTGATAAAAGAGTGAATGTATCACTTCTCTAAAATTCCCTTAGAACAGGAAAACTACTGCCAGTGGGTGAGACACTTAAAGACATCATCCATGATGCTAATGAAGTTTAAGTAACCAATTTCACGCTGAATATGGTGAACTTTTTAAGCATTGAAAATTTGTTCATGAAAAATTAAGGGGGCATTAATGCACTTAAGCAGTGTGCCAAATTCATAGAAAATGGATCAGAAATTGCACCTTGCGAGTGTTCTTCCTCCTCCTCCTCTAATTCCTAAGCTTCCCCCTCATGCCTCCCTCCAGCTGTCTTCACTATGTAGAATTTTCTATTTCCCAAGCTTGTTTATTTGCATTACTTCAAATTTGGTTAAGTGTTTTATTTCTTGGAACATCAACCCTACCTATACTAGAATCATTGATATCTTTAACTACCACAAAGTTTGAAATTTGTCATGTTTGTTGTGCTTGCTTATTAAGCACATAGAAAGCAGATCCTATTTTCTAGCTCTGGTATGTTCTGATACTTTAGATAATGGAAACTGTACTTATAATTACTTTCCAGTGAACTTTCTAATGTTCTTGCCAACCTACTTAAATTTTAAAATTAAAATTTTAAATTTAAATATGCATTACTGAAAATAATGTGTTTTAACATTACTTTCATCATTCCTAATTCCCAAAGTGGTAAAGGTGGAGAATGTAATTATGCCTTGTCTCTCAGACTCTGAGCATCACCGTCTGTTAGCTACTATTTAACCAAACTATCCTAGCATTCCAAGGCACTTAAACTCCCATTGTTTAGAAGCTCTCATGTCTAAACACCTGGGGACATTTTTGCCTCAAAACATATGTCCTCAGAGTACCTCAAATGTTCTACTAGTGCTCATGCAATTTACTATCAACTGTAGATGTATTTTATGCATGCATGCAATTTATTTTATTGGGACTGCTTGGTTACATTGACATTTTAGTTTTCCTAATAAAATTGCAAGAATTCAAAGGTAGTTTAAATATTTACCCAAGGCAGCGTTAATTAGGCTAAGTAAGGCTTTTTTTTTTTAAATTTTTGTTTTTGTCAATATATATAATAATTATATATAGTCAATATATATAATTGACTAATACAATTATTAAATTTCAATATGTAAACTCTTTAAGCATCTCTGAATTCTCTCCGAATTTCGATTATTTTTGTTTTTCTTTTTGCTGTTATTAACTATTTTGTGTTTTCTTATTATTTTTTTCCTCTTCTATTAGATATAAATGTACCAGCTTCCAGTTACCAAGCTGCCTTCTTAGTCAGTTTTCCTTTAACTTCTGAGTCATCATATTTTTTGCATTTTTCATTATTAAAACATATATATATTTAATAAAGGAAAGTCTTTTGTCCCATTTTGTGGGAATTATTTGCCTTAGCAGTGCTATATGAGGGCTCTTTCCAAAAGATTAAGAGTAGCTCCAATAAATTTTAAGGGGCAGATTCTTATTTGTCTTTAATTTTATCAACATAATGTACATGGAAGATCTGCTCTTTTGGGATAGTCTGCAAAGATGTATTGTGAGACCTTAATTTTTCTTCTTAAGATTTTATTTGTCTGTTTGTTTGAGAGAGAGAGATCAAAAGAGCGAGATAGAGCATGAGCAGAGAGAAAAGGCAGAAGAGGGCTCTCAGCTGAGCAGGGATGCTGACTCAGGACAGGATCCCAACACTCTGGAATAAAGACCTGAGCTGAAGGTAGATTCTTAACTGACTGAGCCACCCAGGTGCCCCAGAGACCTTGATTTTTAAATATGTATTTGTGTCAGTCAGCATTCTCTGTGTAACATGTCACTTCTACATGTAGTGACCCAAAACAACAATTATTTAACCCATGCTTCGGCTTCTGTTGGTCTGCTGGGTATTTGTTATTTTCCAGGTGACTTGTGTGTGCAATTAGCCGGTAATATATGGAAAACTGGCTAGTGGTTGGATGATATAGAATATGTTCACAAATAAGTGACATGTTTGACAGGTTGTTGGCCAAGGAGATAAGGACAACCAGGGACATGTGTCTTATTATACAAGTTATCCTCGGCCTTCTTGGTGTTGCAAGAGCAATAAGGGAGCAAGCCCCAATATAGAAACACTTTCTAAGCATTTATTTGCATCCTACTTGATGATACAACATCGGTCAAAGCAACTCAGAAGACTAGCAAAGACACAAGGGATGAGAAAGTTTTCCCTCCCTCTTGATGGGAGGGAAAAAAATGTAGGGGCATTTTTGGAAATTGTCCTACATTGAACTAGAGCTCAGAGTGTCAATCCTTATCCTGTTCTGTGACTTTAGGCAAGTCATTTGCTTCTCTGCTTTTCTGCCTCTCCAATAAATGAGATGTTGGATTATATGATGTTCAAGTTTTTCTACCTCCTTTGTTTAAAAGGAAATCTTTCAAAGAAATATTGAAAACCAATAATTACCATAGTGTTTGTTTTTCATTTCATTTGCCATAAGTTTTGACATATCAAGTGTTGCAGTGAATTAATAAATTCACTCTTGAAAATTCAAGTTCATTTTTAGAAAATATAAATTTAAAATACATGGATTAGAAAACTGGCTCAATTGTATTTGTTTGATTATAAGGTAGTGAAAGAATTTAAATTGATAAATGATGCAATACTTTTTTATAGCAACTAAAAATACATAATTAGAATTTTAGAGTCTCATATTAATTTATATTCAAATAACTGTCTATCAGAACAGATAATGTTCTTTCAATGAATTGTAATATATCCATTTAAAAAGTACTATATTTTGTCATTTAGGTGGTTCAGTCGGTTAAGCCTCAGGTCATTATCACTGCTCAGCAGGGAGTCTAAGTCTCCTTCTCCCTATGCCCCTCCCCCCATCCTGGGCTGTGCTCTCTCTCTTTCTCTTCTTTTAAATAAATAAAATCTTTTTAAAAGTATAAAAATTACTATATCCATGTATATTATATATCATTTAAATTAGGACAGAATGTGTACTTTTCTGAATTAGCAACTTGAATCCATTCTTCCTGCCATTAGAAAACATCTTCAGGGACACCTGGGTGGCTCAGTGGGTTAAAGCCTCTGCCTTCTGCTCAGGTCATCTTCTCAGGGTCCTGGGATCAAGCAGCATCAGGCTCTCTGCTGAGCAGGGAGGAGGCTTCCTCTTTGTCTACTTGTGATCTCTGTCAAATAAATAATCTAAAAAAAAAAAAAAAGAAAAAGAAAACATCTTCAAACAGTCATGAGGATTTAGGGACATTCACTATCTTTGTCTTTTCAACTATGTGCAGATTGGGAGAAAATAAACAAAGATTGCTTTTGTTGTCCTGACTGTTGATTTCAAAATGCAAGAAAGCCAAACTTTAGAAAAGCTGCAAAGGCAGATTGCTAAACTATTCCTCATTTCTTCTCTTTAACCTTTCCTTACTCAAAGTTCCTTACTTAAGACTAAGCTCATACCCTCTTCCACCACCTCTGGCCAACACGGCACTACTGACTGAGTATCCCAGTGTCCTTGAGGTTTATTTATTCCTCACCGGCAAGCTCACTCGTTCTCTTGCCGAAATTTGAGTGAATGAGTCACATGGTTTGGAATCACCAAATTATTGGTTTGGATGTTAGCTCTGCAGCTTTACAAATATAATTAGACAATTTGGTCAATGTGTCTAAACTTCAATTTCTCTATTACTAAAATAGAATTGATAGTACCTTTTTTTGCAGAGTCATTGGAATATTAAATGAAATGATTCTTAACAAAATTCCAAAGTAAGCATTCGATAAATTGAAAATGGTTATTTCCCTCACAAGAATGAGCCATTTTCTTAGGAAATGGTTTCTAAACCTCCAGTACCTTGTGAGATTTGATCTTGTTGACTTAATAGTTGTGTGAGTCTAGCCTGTTTTTTTGTACTCTGTACCACCCTTACAATGAATCCTCTACTAAGGACTCTTAACAGATGCGTAATCCAAAATAAACAGGCCATTGTCTTTGCATTGGTCTACTCATGTTACTAACATTCAAGTCATTTTCTATTCCATATTTTTTAGTATGTATTATTAACTGACCACTATAATAATAGTCCAAATGCAATAGAGATAGAGCATTGTTATTTTTATGGTAGTTTTCCCCTTAAAAGACTTTAGTATTCATCATGTTTTCTATCAGTCTTTCTAGAGTTCTGAGTAATCAAGTGTTAAAATTAATGGCGCTGTCTGTCAGGATAAAACTATACCTATTATTAAGCTTCTCATATTTGTTCTATTGTGGAACCTTTTAGGGAAAGCATTTGTCGATTTGGGGTAAAAAGAATGGCATTGCAGACTAGACCAACTATGAATGGAAACCTTGAAAAGGTTTTCAAACATGAAAAGACCCTGTTTGACTGAGCCAAGTGGGATACCCAGCCACACTTTCAGGATACACCTATTCCCTGTACACCTCTTCCTGAACCTCATGAACTTGGCTCCCCAGAAGCACCTTGTTCATCCCAGGGGCATGAACTCATGTTCCAATAGTAAGTGAAAATTTTTGTTTAGTCTTTCACAAGCCTTTTTCTTTTTTTCCTTTTTTCCTTCTCCTCTCCTCTCCCCTCCTTTCCCCTCTCCCCTTCCCTTTCTCCTCTCCTGTCCTCTCTCCCTCCCCCTCCCTCCCCCCCTCTTCCTTCCTTCTTTCTTTCTTTCTTTTAAAATATGGGCATAAAATATACCTTGGTATGTTATTTCACAACATAGGAACATTCCTTAGATTCAATTTCAGGTCATGTATTCCTTAAATATTTTTTCTTTGGTTGAGTTCTTGAATGCATACAACTTCTGCAACACTTTAAGAAAAAAAAAAAAAAACTTACTAAGTAGAAATATTTATGTCTAAATCAGCTACACCAAATTTCACCAGCCTATATTATTTTAAGATGCCTGCTGAGTCACAAAGTCATTATAAATCCTGACTACCACACGGACAAACTAAATGTGGAATCATAATTAACTCTGTGAATAATCTTTGGGAAGTTCAGAATCCATTAGGATACATATTACTTAGCCATTTACTAGAAAATCTATAGACCTTTTTGACACTCTCATAATGGAGAAAACTGGTAAGTAGTTGTTTAGGCCAGATCATCCTTTGGATGTACCTATCAGTATCAAAACGTTCATGATGGCCCATCCTTTTTGGGCTATTAGCTTAAAACAAAAGAGTGTGCTTTCTGTCCCATGGAATCCTGATTTTGTTATGACATGAAAAGAAATTATGGAATAATCAAAAAAATTAGAAAGTGAGAAACAGCATTAGTTAATTCATCAAGCATACTATAGGAAAATATTTGATATAAATACTATTTGCCGTTCTTTATCACTAGGCCCTGTATAAAGAGGAATTCCTCTTAACTGAAAAATATATTTCTAAGTTCATATGACATATTTGACCTTAGTAGCATATTTGTTTCTGTATAAACTTTGTTATTACAGTTTAATATGTTTACTATATAAGTAGCTAGCATAATAAAACTTCTCTATTTTTCCTAAGAACTAACAAAAGTACACAGCTTTGTAATGCTTTAAATTCCTTTAGTTTTAGCAGTATTTGTACACTTACCTTAGAAAAAGTATATTAAGTAAAATTTTACAAAAAATAAGCTGCATCTTATGATTTTTATAATTATGAAAAACACAGAATGATTATTTCTGTTTCTTCTAAGAAACTTTACATTACCTATGAGGGTATGGGAATTACAAGCATTCTTATTGGCAATTGAAATTGTTTTTAATATAGAAAACATGTGCAAATGTCTGTTATTCTCAAAACACTTCTGAAAAATATGCAAATGTCTTATGTCTCAAAATATTAAGGTTGTCCATTTTCCCCCTATTTCCCAAGTGCCTGCTTATTTTCTTTCATGTGTGGGTAATATTCTAAACCTTGGTTTGTTATCAAATTAAATTAAGATCAGAGTTAATTCCCCCTTGTTTCATATTCAGAATCCTATTATGGTATGTTTAAATTTAAGGGCTTCATATTCAAGGATTCAAACTGAATAATATATGATCTATTTAAGGTTTTATCTTTTTAGGGAAATATATTTTAAAATCCAGCACTTGATTAAATGAATCAATACTTTCATTTACTCACTTGTGTGGTTCATATATTCATAATAATTATTTGTAAAAATTGGTTGTATTTTATGCATGTTATATGCTAATCTTATATATACCATATTTGAGTTTTGTACTGATGATGACAATCTTTAATTAAAAAAAACTAATCAGATTTCATTATGATCCCAAGGGTTGAAACAAAACTGTAATTCTAATATGAATGCTTTGAAGAATAATTTTTCTATCAAAACTGGTAGGAAAGTGATCATTTCAAGCATATAGTCATTAAGGTATTCTTGGATAATTTATTCTCACCTCCTTTTAATACATATGAAAAACTAGGTTTGAACAAACAACGCAAATCAAGCCAAATCATTATTTGATGCTTTGCTTTACTGCTGTTATATAAATGAATTACTGAATTGAGTGAAATGACCTGCTTTATAAAATGTTTTCTGTATGGCTTTAGTTTCAGAATTCTTTTAACTTTAAGTAAACATCATACTAAAGAAGAATTTTCACATTTGCAATCTACACAGTTCTTACAGCCTATTGGGAGGTCAATAAGAGTAGCCATAATTTTGTTTATTAGACAGAGACACTGACAATCAGAGAAGATAAGAGGAACTCTTTGAGGTTAAATGAGGAGGCATTAAATGGACTTGAACCCTGATTATTGCAGAAAAACATGGGATAAATGGGGAAAATTGGGCATTGGATAGGAATCAAGAACACTTCTATGAATATGAGAGATAGAAAAAGATTAGTAAATAAAGCAAATATAAGTGGCCAATATAAATTGAGCACCAAAAGCATAAAACCAACATATGAGAGGAACCAGGAAGAAAGGGTCATTGGCCTTCAAGATTTGACTGATGGTATTAAAATATATAAACATGTTTGTATGAAGTCTTTTTTTTTTCTTCTCTCTCATTCTCTGTCCCTATGTGTGTATCTCCTCTCTTTTTATCTATTATCTATCATTGACTTTATATCCATCTATCCAAATATTACTTACTTATTGACACCTTCTTATGTCACACATTATTTATTAACATTTCTTCAGTCCCATTTGACTTGATAACAAATAATGAATAGACTGATGTAAAATAGAGAGCTAGAGTGGGAAAGAGTTGATGTTGTAGTGCTGGAAATTGAAAACAAGTTCATGAGCATCTTAAAAATAGAGGGAAATGAATGTTAATTTTGCAAATAGAATCATAAATTCCATTCAGTGTGAAGCAAATTGGAAAAAATGTAGAACTTTTAATGGCTTAACCAGCTGTGAATTGAAGGACATACAATACACATGGAATTTATTTTTTATATTTTTTTCAGCATATGCAAGGACTTAGTTCCCCATCATCACTCATGGCAGTTGTTCAGCTAATTTTTGGCAGGTTGTAGAAACAATGTCTCGATAGTCACCAAGTGGCTCATTTCATTTATATAATGAACACCATCAAGGATTCAAAAATAAAAATACATATCAAATGGATTGCAAAAATACAGAGAGCACAATGAAGTGGGAAGCCACTAAATTATCATCCACCAGCTTTTCCATTTTATTGCCCATATGAACTAAATTGAACAATTCCACATGTTTTAGGGCTTCTGATAGATACAAGATAATCTTCCTCTCTATCATTCTCTCTAGTCAATTAGCTCTTCATTTTCTAGCATTGTTACTACTCGTAATTGTAGAAGAAAGAAAAGGCTGTTCATTGTGGCTTGGAAGGCCACCAAAAGTCCATATTCTGACCCACTGATATTTTTCTCCTCTTGATCGTTTTACCAATTTTTAGTAAAATGACCCTTATTTAAGGTGATAGAACCCAAAGTCTCAATTATAAAATACTTCAGAAAATATCTTTTAGGCATGAATTCTCTCAACATTTGACTCACTTCTCTTTTTTCCTCTGTGTGTATAACTAAAGGATTAAAGCATTTTTGTTCATTTGCTTGCCAGTTTTGGAGAGAAGGAATGCCTATGCTATTGGGATCTACTGACCTCCATCAAAACCATCATTCTTTTTGAGGTATTTGGGTAACTGGGCCTCCAAAAGAAGCATTCTGGCTTTCTAACCTGAATACTTTTTAATCTGTGATTAGGGTACTTACTTGGTTTTCTTGTCAGGATTTTTTAGAATTTCCATTGCTTTGATGACTAAACTAGGATAAACAAGAGTCATTCTTAGTATTTTTAAAGACATATACTCAAACTATTACATATTGGTAAAATAAAATTAAAAATTTCATTTTCAGATGATATTGACAGATACCTTCTTTTTTTTCCTCAAAAAAAGAGAAAAATCCATCTAAAGTAAAAGAGGTAATCCTCATATTTTAATTATTTGTATTAATGCTTATAATTTTGTTTGGAAATCTACACTGAAAGAAGTAATTTCTTCTTAATTTAAGTGTACAAGCTTAATATATTTTCTTAAAACTTGAAAATAAGATTTATATACATTTTAAAGTTTGCTCATTAAATTAGATAATTAGTATGGAAAGAACTAAATTTTGGAAAGTAAACAACCTATATATATTCTAACCTTTTTCCAAGCTTCACTTAGATATATATCCTCAGGCAATAAATGGGAGAAATGAAATAACATTGATAAAAATAATGGTGCCTTAACTTGCATGGTGATCTTAAGAGCAGGGAAATCATCATTTAAATACCTAATTATAGATCTGTTTTTCTTTATCTAATTTACAAATTATAACAGTGATTAGTGACATGATTAATATTTTTTAAAATAGTAAGTATAAACTTAAAGAAATTTAAACAAACTGTTCAAGGTTTTATACTTTATAAGTGGTGAAATTTTACTTTTCTAAGGGTGGTAACAAATTCACACACACATGCACACACACATACACACAGACAAATAATAAACAGTAATATAAAAAATAAGGACTAGGAGAGAAAGGTGTCTGGAGACATAAATTGAATGACCATTTAATTTATCATTCAAATCAGGATACTTTTGAGAATAAAAGGGAAAACCATTAATAATAATTACATAGGGACCCAGATATAAACTGGGAAAACTAAGATGTATTCTAACTTTAGACATAAAGGAGCCAAGACAGGTGAGATATTCCAGTTTGAACTTAAACAAGGTCAAAAGTCTTGATCAATTAAGTAATTAATTTGTCATTCTTAATACTAACAAAATATATTTATTGAGAACTTGCCATGAACTAGATACTTACTAGTCATAGGGGTTTTAACATTGATTAAGAAATAAATGTACCTAATGGTGACTAACACAACAAAATAAATAAATAAATACATACATACATACATAAATAAATTAGTGGTTCTTATCTCCTTTGGTGAGCTTTCAGGCAAATGGGAGGAATAGACAAAGACAAGTAAGAAAATGGTAAATAATTATGAAAGTGGTACCTCCTATGAAAGAATGAAGTGTACTTAACCCATTTCATTTCTTTTTGAAGGAAAGACAATTAAACTTTCGCATCCTAGTGTCAGTATATCATTGGTACAAGTCTGGAAGAAGGGGATGGGTAGGAGAGAAAATCCTTCTATTTGAGCAGTGCTATCTGGCTGACAGTAATTCTCAGAGAAGCAGGCAGCCATGATTTGTTATCAGTGAAAACATATAGCAACGTGGGGTGGATCTGTTATGTGAAATATAAAGAAAACAGTATCAGGTAAAGGGGAAAATCAAATACACACAAAATGGCAAAACTTTTGCAGGTCACAGGGATTTAAGGATAGCTCTTGTGAACTAGGGTGCAGCGTGGGGAGGCAGGTGTATGGTGGAGAGAAGTTAAAACATGAGTTTAGAGTCAGGCAGGAGCCAGATCATCGGGATCTATGTACAGAATCAGAAGCTGATGAGTTTAATTCTCAAGACTGTTACATGCCACTAAGAGTTAAGGAAAATCAGTGTCATGATTTGATACAAAATTCAGAAAAGAATTATTTTGGCTTCATTCTTCATCTTTTTGCATCCGTCAACAACTTCATTAAATCCTACATTGTAATCCAGATTTAAAACAAATAATAAACAAAATTTAAGCACTGGTATAACTTTTTTTCCTTTTCCTTTATATCCCTCCTTTATCTTTATTAAGGAAGAAAGAAACCACTTTAGAATATAAGTCTGGCCAGACCACAAATGTCTAACTCTCTTGTAACATATTTGTTTTAAGTCAGTAGTTGGGTGGTATTTTTCTTATTTTAGTCAAAATGAGGTGGAGATTAAAAAAAAAAAAATTGTTTAGCAATCTGACTAGGAAAAAAAATCTATTCCCCTTGAGGTTGTCAAACCTCTAAGAGAGTTTCCAATAAATCTCCTTTCCCAGGGCTCATGTGCTTGTGAAGCCCGTTCCCCTCAAGGATAGACTGATTCTAGTGCCCAAAGAATGTGGTAAGTTGATGCCATGTCAGTTTTGTGGTTAGCCTACAAAGGGTTGTAACTTTAGTATTGCCTTCAGTTTCCCTCAATTGCATTGTTGGCTTGTAGACTTTGATGAGTTAAGCTATAATTTGAAGAGATATAAGTGGCAAGGAACTGAGGGAGGCCTCTAACCAATAACCAGTGGAGAACTGAATTCTGCCAACAACCACTGAGCTTGGAATTAAATCCTTCACCAGTCAAACCTTCAGATGAGACTTCGATCTGATGCCTTGATTGTCATCTTGTGAGAGACCTTCAGGCAGAGCACCTTGCAAAATCATATCCAGATTATCATAAGGTAAGAAACGTGTGTTGTTTTGAGTTGTTAAAATTTGTGATAATTTGTTTTGTATAATAAGTAATGAATACACAGTGAAATAGTTTTACTCTCCTACATTAGGATTGTGGGCTTTAAAAAAAAAAAAATCTCCCTCTGTATTATAGGATTTGCAAACCCAATAAGTGGCCTAACATTAAAGCACTGGAGGTCAGTAGTTGTGTTTGAATTAAAATAACACACACAGATATTTAAGCATTAGTTGCCTTCAAATAATGAAAAAATAATGGTTTCAAGTTTTCCTATTAAGAAAAATATGTATATTCTTTTGTTTAGCACTTTAAGACTTAGTTTGAAGTGTGTTTGTCAGTAAGGTATCAGTTATTTCACATTCCTTCTGAAATTCAATGACTATTTTTTTCACTGATTTTATTAGATTAGGTTCTCTAGAAACAGAGGCTAAAACTGGGATTCTTGGGATGCCTAGGTGGCTCAGTTGGTTGGACAACTGCCTTCCGCCCAGGTCATGATCCCGGAGTCCCGGGATCGAGTCCCACATCGGGCTCTCAGCTCCATGGGGAGTCTGCTTCTCCCTCTGACATTCTCCTCACTCATGCTTTCTCTCACTATCTCTCTCTCAAATTAATAAATAAAAATCTTTTAAAAAAAGTGTAAAACTGGGATTCTTGTTCAAGTGTTTTATCAAGGGAGAGCTTCCAGAACAAGAGTAAGAAAAATAAGATAAGGCAGGGAATGAGCTAAACAAAGACATTGTCTCAGTTGGAGATTGGAGTCTGAGCCCATGGAATTTCTGGGACATAACTACCAGATAGTGAGTTTCTCTCTTGATGGAGTGACTCAGGCTTTTGTACCCTGCTGACAGCTAGTTATTGAAGAAAGGGGAGCTTAGCCTCCATATAGGGAAGTTCTCAGTTGGGTGAGCACAACTTTCAGAGAAAGCAGAAGTTCTAAACTGTTGCTAGCCAACACTTTCAACAGCTGGGAAATAGATGCTCCCTAACCAAAGGAAGGGAAATCAACAGCATTCACTGTAAGGATTGTATATTCTGATTCTTTTTTTTTCCTCCCTTTTTGGTTGTACTGGAGAAATGAACAACAACAACATTTTTAGTCATGACAGTTCATAAAAATTGTCTATAACATCTAACTTTAGGGTGATAAAGATTTTGAAGCTATGTATACTTTCTTTTTAGGTATATGAAATCAATCATTCAATAAATATTCATTGAGAAACTTTTGTATGAGAACCAACTACTGAATATCTTAAATAATGCAGAGATATTTTTTCTTTAAGCATTTTATAAGGAAATTTTATAAGGAAAAACATTTTTAAGTTACTAATTTGGCAAGTAACTGGATAGTAAATAAGTATTGGACAAAAATTTAGTAAGTTTTTTTTATAGTGGGTTCCCTTTCTATTAGAGATAAAAATTTCAGATGTTCTCTACTGCCACAAATTAATTAATTAACATGTATAAGCTTAGATCTCAAATACATATATTAATTAAAATGGAGTGACAATAGTTTTAAAAATGCTCATAATCTGGAATGTACTTTTATTAATTTAAAGTCATTATTAAATGAAATCACAACAAAATCATAGAGTTTTCATCACCCCAAAACATGTCTCAACTCCTAGCAGGCTGTAAAATCCAAGAGAAAAAGTTATTTTACTGCCAAAAAAGTAAACAGAACAGAAACTCAAAAAAGGAAAAGAAATCACAGATAAGTTAGTTCTGTGTTATAGATGAAGAATAGGACATTTTGGACTTATTAAAGAGAAAGGATAGGTTAGAGCCCAGGAGAGAAGAGCAAATTTTGAGACAAGAATAAATATGTTTGGGCAAAATTTAGGTAATTTTATTAGTGACTTTGGTTTCATGATCCTGATACTTTATTATGGAACCCAAAAATGACAGTGCATAAGATTGTGCATTGCTTTGCACATAGTACACTACACAAATTTCTATGAACTAATGTAAATAAATATATCCACCTGCACATTTACTGAAATTTTTGTGTTTGTATAATCTTAGATAATAGCATTTGCCTACTATGTTTGCTTTGAGTATGATAGTCCATTGAGTTTACATGTGCTTTCTCTTTTGATGATTTTTGGCTGGTTACTGATAAGCTATAATTCTAAATGTTTCTGGATTTTTACTCTTTAGAAAATGCATTTAATTTCTTCCCAGTTTTGACACTGACTTTAGGTCAGCCCGCCTCTGAAAGCATTGTGTTGAAATGGCTGTCTTCATATATTCCTCATTGTTGTTCTTTGGTGAAATTGTCACTTGAGGGTCAAATTAGAGCTCATTCAACCAGAGCCATAGCAGTGACAGTAATCAGTCTCAGGTCATTTCTTCCACTTGAGAATTTTCAGGGCAGGTACTTGTAGTTCATTTCCTACTTTTACAAAGCATTACTGTCTTATTGGTTGCATTGTGTAATGAATCTGAGTCTGGGTTTACAATTTTATAAATTTACAGTTTCTGATTGTCAGTATTTACTTGGTTTTCACCCCTAGTCCCAGGTTTTTGGGTTTTTTTTACAAAAATTTTATCCTTTATAATGCTTTCCAATGTTAAATTTTATTGGATCAATTCATTAACCAATTCTTAGCATATAATTTTTGTTCATCTATCTTCCTAAACTTAGGAAAAATTTCTCATGAAATTTACCATCAAGGCATGTATGCTAGTCTTCCACATAATGCTGGAATAGTCATCATTTTATGTACATTCTACGATAACAAGAGCTAAGAGACCATGAAAAATCATAAACGTGGTCCTTTGAAAGAAATCAGTGAACAGTTCAGTGAAAGGGACAAGAGACAGACCTGCTGAGTTCAAATAGTTAATTTGTTTTCAGATATTTCTCTTTTCATGAAGATCAGGAAACTATATTTTAAAATTTGAAAAAGATTAACTATGAGTAATCTTTTTTAAGGAACATAATTTGCAACATTTTAATCTCATATATACTTTACTTTTTAAAATTTACACACAGCTGCGCTTTTTAAGTCTTCAGTGGGCATTAGAAATACATAATTATCAATTAATAATTGATTCAACATGGAATTCAACATGGAAACATAATTTTTAGACATTTGAAAATCTGATTGTGTACATATGAATTGCATCATTTTAGTTCAATGGATTGAGGAAGTGATCTTTGAAATTCACATATTTTGAGTAATTTAGTTCTGTCAACAGCATTGAACATAGTTAAATGATCACAGTAGAGTTCCTGAAAATGATAATTAATAATATATAGCTTATTAATCTATAAATATTTAAGAGACTATAATATCTGTCTTAGTAGAGTGAATAAAAACTTAATTACAAGTATCTACGCACCATTTACTATTTCATTCTTTGATCCTAGCTTCACGTCCCTCCCTACTCAGCGGAGAATAAATACCTGACCATGTTCTCAGGACACTCTGCTGCATTGTAGCCACCAAACTTTCAGATCAATTCAAAATTTAGTTTGAAGAAATGAAGTAGATGATGAAGTAGAAAACCATTAGGTAAAGTCACAGTATGTAGAGGGACTCCTCAGTATCCTCCAAGTATCAAAAATGTAAGAAGCTTAAGTCACAATTCATTACTTTCACCTCCTCAAGCCTACTATGAACCCATCTCAACTAACCCAGAGCACAATATTAAAAAGCTCTTCAATTTTCTCTTGCTCTAGACCCAGATGTAATTCATTACTAATTCCTATTGGCTTTACCTCCCAAATACACATCCAGTGTATTCTCCTTCCTGCCCTTGTAATCTCCCACCTCATGTCAATCAATACTTTACCATCTTTTGCCTGAACCACTGGGTTTCTGAACTCACTGCTTCTAGCTAGTTCTTTCTAAAATGCAACCATGACAATGAAATTCCAGTTGCTAAAGCACTCCAGTGATTTCCCACCATTCTTCAAATAAATACCAAACTCTATAGGATGGAAAAATCTACAAAATCTTACCTACAACTTAAATCTGCCTCATTTTCTGGCACTGTGTTTAATCACATAGTAACACAGAGCTCTTGATCTCTCCACAGATATTATTATTCTGTGCTTTTATTTATATTTTATCCCATATATAGAATTCTTGTTCAATACCTTTTCCCTAGTTACCACTTAGTAAGAGGCATCTTTGTTTCCAGAAACCTTCCCTTCTTCCCTATACTGAACCCGTGTCCTTTACTCTATAACCCATCACTCCTTGTCTTTCTTAACATTAATAATATTTTTTTAACTTATCAGTTTAGCCATTGTCTAGAGTCCTTGAAAGAAGAAACTATGTAATAACCCATTACTCTTAATGCTAGTTCTTAGAGCAATGTCTGATACACACACATAAAAATACTGGTTGAACCAAAACTTAGTACGCCTGTTATTATTATTTTCAAAGTCTTATATGCTTCCTCTATGTTTATTTTATTGTGGGTAATTGATGCCAAAATTGCTTGAATCACATAAAGAAATGATGCAAAAATTACAAAGTTTTATTATTTATGCTATTGAGTGAATATAGTTCATATTTTCCTTTTGAAATGTCATGCCACACAACCTATCCAATATCTGTTGGTTAGACAATCAATTTACAGTTTAGCTTTAGCTCTTGCTTTTTTAGAATGCAAGCTCAATGAGCAGGAGGAATAGTGTGTGTCTTATATATGGCTTTATATTGAGGGTCTACAAGTGGACATGGTACATGATTTTAGCTCACTCATTATTTGTTAAATGTGTCAAGTCTATTATGATAATAGAATTGGGAGACACTTATTGTCTGCAAGTTATTAATTTCCTTTTGATTTGCTGAATGTATGTTGCTTCTTCCTCTTGTGTGCAGAACAAAAGCACCTTTTTCTGGAGAAACAACACAATATGTACTTTCTTGCATTCTGGTTTTTCTCATTCTACTTAGAAAAATCTGTTGTCTAGACTTCTGTTTCACGTACACCCTTAAATTTTAACTTTATCCATTGCTCTTAATTAGTGTATTCATCCTGTCAAATAAGATAAATGGAAAACATGCACAGAAAATGGAGAAAAATTAAAAATAGACAAAACAGATACAGGTAAGTAAAAGATAAATTCTTTAAGAAGTTGTATTACCAAATTTAGGAAATTTGGTGACCAGAACTTTCAAAGTTCCTTAGGAAACCCCCAAATATGACAGTGGTTAATGTATTTCTGGTTGGGACGCTTGTTAGATAAGTGAGTGAATCTATATGTAGTTATTATTTCTGTATGCTATTTTAAACGTGTGAATATCTAAGATGATTGTCATGTTCCTATGAACAATTAACATTGATATTACAAGGGCTTTTTTAAAGTAAATTTTCATTGGGAATAAAAATTCTTAGGTGGCAAGAACCTTGGCTCTACATTTCATTGTCATTCAGCACACAAAAACATCACTCTCCAATTCAAAGATGTAAACAGAGCTAGATGCATGTAGTAGATGTATGCCATCTGACTTCTTATAATTTCTCAATCTTTTTTTTTTTTTTTTTTTAGTAGCAAAGTCATCATGTATTAATCTGTAACAAATTCAGGGAGTTTTGTTTGGCTGATTTAAGAGCACTTTCTTCCAAACTCCTATAAAATAGAGACTATAAATTGGTTAGCATGGATTGCCCATGGCAGCACATTTTTTTTTAATGAAAATTTTCATTATCAATGGATTTTATGCAGAGCCTTTAGAGGTTGTTCAAATCGCCAGCAGTCAATTTAACCATGCTAATCTTTATACCTGAGGGCCTAATTCTTAGAAAAGCTTTTGGCATGTTTTCATAGACTACTCATAATAATTATATGGACGAACCGTGGATTCTAGTTGTCTGTATTATAATCACCTCATTTTATGTTTTGGAAAATGGAAAGAAAAGTCACTTCCCCCAATTACACACCATGTACCCACACACAAATAGCCATAATCTTCTGGAAGAAGGTTCTGAGCATCCATCTAAAATGAATAAATATTTCTTTGTGAAGAAAATATTAGAAATGGACTGTGTATACACTTGAACTGAGCTAGTACAGCTATAAACATGTGCTCTATTTAACCATTTTACACAATTGTTTACACTTTTATAAAACATACATAGTTACCATAGCAACAACTCAGAATAAGCATGGTATAAAACTTATTCTAGTCCAGTAAAGAAAGCCACTTTAACAAAGTGTATGACACATTATAGTTTGAAGTTGAATTTTTATCTTACTTTTCCAAGAATTTTGTTCCATAAATCATGGCTGGTCTGTTGAAATATATTAACTTAAAAAGAAAATATAGTCCACTGGTCAAGTAGTTGGACCAAAAAGAATACTACTAAAAAACTCTATACACATAATTCCACAGATTGTTGGGACTGCTTTTCAGGGAAAAAGTTGTTATAGTCTATATGGTTGTGTTTTATCCTGCCATTCTGTGATTCTTATGATAGAAAATCCAATTTGTTTCTAGTCTAAATTCATGATTCAGTACCCTTAATGTGCTTATCCTACTTGTCTGTATTATAATCACCTGATTTTACACATAAAAATAGATTCATTATTTAATTCTTTAAATCCACAAAATATTATCGAGTTTTTATTTTGTCCTAAGTACTATTGAAGGAATAGAGAATTCAAAGAAAAACAAAAACATGTATATACCTTAAAAAAAATAAGGATTTGAGATATTCTTTTAATTTCGTTTCTTTTATAAAATGATAAGATACATCATTTGGAGATGTTTCTTTTTTAACTTTTTGATGATTATTAATGCATATTTTATGTTAATAGGCACATATTTCTAAATATTTACTTATGCATATGTATTTAAGTGTGCACTACTTATTTGATTAATAATTCATGACAAATCACTTTTGGAGATAACAGAACAAGTATATTTATTTTTATGGAACCTGGAAAACATTTAGTTGTGGATAATGTGTTAGCTAATTACAATGTAACAAAACTTTATTTTCATTTAAAGCATACAAGCCATAGCAACAACCAAAGATGTATAAACCATAATCTCTGACCACGAGAATTTTACAAGAAAATGGAAAGTCTAAAATAATGTGTATTGAAAACAATATTAGGGGCGCCTGGGTGGCTCAGTAGGTTAAACCTCTGCTTTCAGATCAGGTCATGATCTCAGGGTCCTGGGATTGAGCCCTGCATCAGGTTCCCAGCTCAGCGGGGAGCCTACTTCCCCCTTTCTCTCTGCCTGCCTCTCTGACTACTTGTTATCTCTCTCTGTCCAATAAATAAATAAAATATTTATAAAAAACAATATTAGTAGAATGGTGCATGTGTGCTATTGGTTGGTGTAAAAAGGGGAAGATTTATTTTCTCCCAAGAGATATAATCATGGAAGGCCATCTAACTTGGAGGTGCTATTTGTCCTGGATCTCCAAAAATGTCTAGGGTCAGACAGCTCAGTGGTCTGTAACCCTAGCTGCACATTAGAATCAAGTAACAAACTTAATAAAGATTCCCTAAGTCCTACCCCACAACAGTGAAATAACAAAATAAAATCGGGGGTCCACGAAAAGACAGTTTGCAAGATCCCAAGTTAACTCTGATAATCAGCCCACTTTGAGAACCACTGAGGTAAACATAGAAGTTAAACATATTCTGGGAAAAACAATACTTGCAAAGAACAGAGAGGAAAATAAATATAGTACACTGTAACAGTTTCCAATGAAATATTCAGAATACCCTAGAAAAAGGAAGTTGAATTAATTTTGATGCTAAAGGTAGAGTCCTAAAACAAATTTATTCAAAAGACAATAGATTTTCTGTACTTTTTTTTTTAATTTTTTATTTTTTATAAACATATATTTCTATCCCCAGGGGTACAGGTCTGTGAATCACCAGGTTTACACACTTCACAGCACTCACCAAAGCACATACCCTCCCCAATGTCCATAATCCCACCCCCTTCTCCCAAACCCCCTCCCCCCTCCATTAAAATCTATTGTCTTGATCCGTCCATCAACAGATGAATGGATCAAGACAATAGATTTTAATGGAGGCTGACAAATTAAGAAAAGAAGAGGAAGAAGTAGGAAGATAAAGAAAAAGTGAAAATTAATCTTATTTCATATCATACATAAAGTTTGGTTGCTATTTTGTATTTTACACAGTAAGTTGGATGCTAGTGAAGTACTATTTTCATTCAGGATTTTGTGTTTGTTGATCACTGTCATAACAATTAATACTCTTTAATATAATTTCATAGGATCCAATCCCATGACTGATTTTCACTCATTTACACAACAACATCCTAGATCTATAGAATGCTAATATTCTTGAGGAGAAACAATTCTTTCCTAAGATATACTTTAGAAGTATCTTAACTGGCTTTTAAAATTTTACAGTTTGACACTTCAATGAACTGGCCAGCTATATTGGACATTTATTATATTCATAGCTTGGCTTTCTTTAGCATTCTTCTAAAATAGGCTAGAATAGCTATGCAGCCTGGCCCTTTTAGAGAGAAAGCAATGACCTCTCTCTTGAGAGCCTCTTAGCAAAGCTCCATTCTGATCAAGAGTCACTTAGTGACTAGTTAACATACAGCCTATTTCCTGCTGAATACTGGTTTGGATTTTTTTCCTTTTGTGGGTGTGAAATATTCAGTATGATAGCTATCATCCAGTTTTGATACTAAAAAGGACATTCAGTGCACATATGTGAACCATCCAATATCCTAATAATCCTCCATGAAGTTAACCTGATTTTCAGGGATATGAAAACACTTTAGTTTGAAATGATTCATGTGTACTCATTTGCTCAAGAACTTTTAATTTTTCATACCACACGCATGACATTGACTTTTGATTTAAAAATCTTTTATTTGCTATTGTGGTTACTCTTTGTTTAAAAAGCTGGCTTAGAGTAACACAGCCTGATCCAAACCATAAAAGAGCCATGAATTGGAATTTTATGAGAGAAAACAGTACTTCAATACTGTATTTTCTAAAATTGTGTTCATATGAGTTTGGTGATTATAAGGGCTCTTAACATATTATATATACACACACATATATGTGTGTGTGTATTAATATACACTGCTATATATATATATATATGCATATACATTCAATAAGACAAACTTTTAAAAATCCATTCAAAATAAATAACACATACTCTTTAAGTTAAAGTTACTTTCACTGTTTTCAGTTCAATTGTGTCCTTGAGTTTTAAAAACTATGAAAAGAGACTGAATTTTCAGCGGAGTTGCTTGCAAAGGACATGGCAGTTTAAACATTATCGTCAAAAGACCCCTATGCTTGTTTATGAAACTTTACATTCAAATTTTTTTTTTTTTTGCTTCTTTGGGTTTCTCCATCAGCAATAGACAATTATCAGTAAGAAACATTAAAGAAGGATATGGGATGTGATCAGCTAATTGATTTTTAGGATCTTTAATTTCACCTTTATCCTTACCCTTTCAAAGATTACCTTCACCTTGTATAAATTTCAACAGCACATAAAAAGGCAATATGCTGCTTACTTTAAAGATAATTATTTCAGTAAAACAGTGTCAAGGCTTTGTGGATCCAGAATCCAAGCCACATGGTATCACTTTGAATCCAATTTAGACAAGTTTGACTAATCTCACCCTGCCTAAAAGAACTATAAATATTAAGCGGTGACTAAAAGCTCTTTGTGATGCCCCTGTCTCCTCTTCAATTCCTCTCTCCCCTTCGGTTAGTTAATTTGCAACAGCTTTTACATCTGGCAGGTGACTTGATCCATGATCAGCCAAATAATTCCCAATTCTTCAAACTTCATACAGTGTGCTTCTTTGTTATTAATAATCAGTATTTACTTTGGGACTTCGGTCCAAATGTCACCAAGCATTTTTTAAAAATATCAGCCTTTGCACAATCCTCTGGCTTTATTTTGTATTGTACAAATTGAATTTTTTTCATTTGGCTGATAATTGAATGCCAAAATAAGAGTTGAATGTCTGTTTCTATGCTCAGAAGAACAAGGGTTCGGGGTGACTTTTGACCCATTGGTAGAATGTTGAGTAATTTTATCTTGGTTGGGCATATGGCAAAAATAAGTAACTGGATATCAGAGAATGTGAGAATGGGTTATAAGAATCAAAAAGCCATTCACTTATGCTTTCTGGTGGAATGCGTTCTGCTTTAGGCCAGACTTTTGGTGAAGGTATTTTGTAAAAATTGAGTTACTACAGTTAACTTTCCAGTCTCCCTTTTTTTTCAAAGTGCCATGAATTTGTGGTGTTGGTGCATTGGATTATTTTGCGTTTTGTTGTGATCAATATTACCACAATAAATAAGGGTGTCGAGCTCTAACATTTATCAGAACTATTTTATACATACTGTACAGTATACCACTTTTTTGGCCAAAGTTCAATTATCATAAATTTGTAGCATTTAGGCTTAAGTTGCACATTTGCATGATTCCCTCCCGTCTACCTGTCAGTTCAGTTCTTTATCCTTTTGTAAGCTGACACAACTAGAATCCAAACAGATAAGTCTTTTCACTCTCTTTTCTAAATTCCTGATGCCTCAACAGACCCACATGCCACACACAGTAACTCCTAGCAAGATAGAGAAGTTAATTCGGAAATGTATTGCTGATTCTGGTGGACATAACCTTATTATTTTGTTCAAAGAATTGCGACCATTAATTCGTTTTTCAGAAGAGTGAGTTTTTGAGTATAACCTGTTAGTATAGCTACTTTCCTTGGTGATTTTACCAAAAAATGAAAGGAGGCCCAGGTTTTGCTTAGTGGTGAGAGTATAATTTGATAGTAAGACTTTTAATCTTCTTGGTTTTCTTTGTGATATGACTCTGGATTTTTGGAGAAAGCATCGCTTGATCTATTTCTAGCAACGGAGGCATCTAGATCAGTAGCCCTGAGGAACACCCACATTTTTCAGATCATCAAAAGGCACACATCAGTGTGGTGGATACATCCGCTCCTGAAGAACAAAGGGAGAGCTCTACAGAGAGCACCTGATTGTACCAGATCAGAAGGACAGTGTTTGACCCTGGCTGGGGGGGGGGGGGGGGAAGAAAGAAAGAAAAGAAAAGAAAAGAAAAGAAAAGAAAAGAAAAGAAAAGAAAAGAAAAGAAAAGAAAAGAAAGAGAAAAGCTGAATAAATAAAAATACCACCATCAAACTGCAGACTGCTACCAACTGATGGAGGCGTTCACCGAGTATTTGTTTCTGTGTGCGTACAAGGTTTGACGTACCCTGAAAGGAACATAAAATAGCCAACGTTCATCTTTAAGCTATGTAGTTTTGTGACTGCCACAAGGTTTCACTTGTGTCATTACATTTACTGAAAGTGTTGAAGGAAAGAAAACTCAGGGGAGCCACAGATGTTTGCAGTTTTCAATTTGCAGACTTGAATACTTGCAACTGGTTACTTAACACGTATAGGGTTTTAGTTGATGATTATTTTCATATATGCTTTCAATCAGTATTGCATGTAATTAGAAGGAGTTTTGTAATTCCTATGACCTGTTTTGGGTTAGGTCAAGTAGTTATGCTCTATATTTCTATTGCTGACCTTTACATTAAAAGATTTTCTCCTACAATTTTCTCTACGTTTTCATTTCTCCTATCTCATTAGTCCCTTACTGTCAGCCTTAGTTAATATCATTGCTTTGGGGGGAAATGTCCTAATTATCTAGTACACAGAACATATTGGATAGATTAACATTTCAGGTGCATAGTTATAATAGACATTAGTATGTATAACACACACTTTCAACTGCAATAAAAAAAGTTAAAACCAATCTTTTAAAATATTGATCTTTTGATGATTTCGTTTGAAAGAGTTTGAAAGATTTGGTGCAAATATTTTATATTTTGACATAGGAGCATCTTTTAAGTACAAGACAAACTTAATTAAGAAACATATAAACTTAGAAACAAAGTGGAAAAATGCCTAACACTGAATTTTTCAGTGAGGACATTATGAAACTATTCAATATTAATTAATTTGCCAAAATGATTGCTTCTTACCATATACAGACATTGATTTGGGGAATCCAGGTTATTAGCTAATAAATAGCACTTTAGTCTTGCATATTCGAGTTGATGGTTTATTTCAGTGACTTTCCTTATTTGAATTCACTGGAAACAATTGATTTGAATGAGGCAAGCCAATAGATATTTAATGACCCTTCTTATAATCAGAGAATAAGATTTCCAAATGTCTAGTCAGGAATAAAATTAATTTATTTAACATATATATATTTAGTTTAATGGTTTTTGATTACAGAAAGAAAGAATCCTTACAAAATAGGCAACTTCCAACTTTTAAAAATTTTAATTTTAAACTGTGACCTTATGAACCAAAAACAGTTTCAGCACTAAATTTGCGGCATCAGAGAAATAACCTGCAAGAAAAGTGAGGCTAGAAACTTGAGACCTTGAGAACAGAGAAATACAACCAGGGAACATGTGTTTGACAAAAATCCATAGGAACTGGGGGTTTCACATTTCACTCAATTCCATTATATTCAATTCAACAAACCTTTGTGAAACACTATACTGTGGGAGATACAAAGGTGGCTGTCAGAGTCACCATGTTTGAAATGTACCTCTTGCGGATAATATTTGAAGGGAGGTGGTAGTGGGAAGTAATAGCTCATCACTGCCTCGCCCACTGGGACTAAGAGACATGTAGGTCTTTTAGTGTATCTTCTGCAGTACTAAAAGTTTAGGAAGTCTGTTTTTCATGTCTACAACATGAGCCTGACAAGCTTTTTGAATAGGTGGAGTAATTGCTTTCTTGGAGTCTCCAGTTTACTGCCTTTTGAGGGTAAGGCAAGTAACACCCACGTAGGTAGAAGATAATATATATGGAAAATCTGGTTTCTGGTCTTGACCCTGGGCTTACCCTAAGATGTTATTTTTGGACAAGTCATGTATGTTCTTTAGGTCTCTGCTGTCTCATTTTGAACCTTAAAGGATAAACAATTGCTGATATTCAACAGCATGTGACCTGCAAAATATGCAGTTCCTTTTGATTCCACCTGGAAAGTTAAAGAGGTTTAAATTCAGGGTTGCTTTCAAGTTGATCCTCAGATACTTGATGATATTGCTTTGGAGGAGAATTGAGAGAGCATCAGGTTGAGAGATCATTGAACATAGGTAGTGAATGAAAATGAGAAAGGGACCTTTAAGAGAAGAACTGGTGAAAATGGAAATCCAAGGTTTTGAAAATTGGAGAAAATTTTATGAATTCTATAGTTTGTAGTCATTGGAATATTTCAGGTCAATAGGAGCAGGATTCATATAGAAGAAAACAGGAATAACTATCAACAAAAATGAAAATTGCTTTCAAGGAGTTAAATGAGGAGAAGGAAACCAAATCTTAGCAACACCAACATATAATGCATGATAAGTTAGATGTGAGATTAATATTGTGAAATATAAAGAAAGGGGCAGAACTTTCCAAGAGAAAGTGGGTTCTTCATGTTGGAATTTAAGGAACAAAACAGATGAACGTAAGAGAAAGAAAAAAAAAAGAGAGAGAGAGGGAGAAGGAAGCAAACCATAAGAGATGCTTAAATGTAGAGAACAAATTGAGGGTGGATGGAGGGAGGTTTGTGGAGGGTGGGCTAGATAAGTGATGGGTATAAGGAGAGCACTTGTGATGAACACTGGGTGTTATATATAAGTAATGAATCACTAGATTCTACTCCTGCAACCAATATTACACTATATGTTAATTAAGTGGGAAAAATAAAGAGAGAAAGTGAGTTCCTTCCATTGCATATTTCATTGGGAGTTTTAAAAGTATAGATTCAAGTAGAGATGAATCGCTCAAAAAAATTGACCACAAGAAATCTCAGACTTTCTTAAAAATGGCACAACTAAGGAAAGGAATTTATACACACACACATACATAACCCGTATTATAATATGTACATTAAAAGGAGGGTTTTTTCCCAACTGGATGATCCATATAAGATCTAGCTCCAATGAGGGAACATAACTTGATTCCTCTAGCATATAACTTAAATGAGAGCAGTTCTCCAGTGATGAAGAACAGTTTTGTTTGCCTTATCTTTGAATCTTTTTAATTCCACCTATGCCTAAAATGCCTTTTGTACAAAACTATAAAACACATTTAAAATTTTTTTTAATTTTTTTGTGTTGTTAGTCACCATACAATACATCATCAGTTTTTGATGTAGTGTTCCCAGATCCGTTGTTTACATATAACACCCAGTGCTCCAGGCAATACATGCCTCCTTCATACCCACCACCAGCTCACCCATCCCCCCACCCTCTCCCCTCTAAAATTCTCACATTGTTTCTCAGAGTTCACAGTCTCTTGTGGTTCGTCTCTCCCTCCAATATCCCCTAACTCACTTCTCCTCTCCTTCTCCTAATGTCCTCCATGTTATTCCTTATGTTCCACAAGTAAGTGAAACCATATAATTGACTTCCTTTGCTTGACTTATTTCACTCAGCGTAATCTCCTCCAGTTCTGTCCATGTTGATGCAAAAGTTGGGTATTCATCCTTTCTGATGGCTGAGCAATATCCCAACATATATATGAACTATATCTTCTTTAGCCATACATCTGTTGAAGGGCATCTTGACTTTTTCCACAGTTTGGTTATTGCGGACATTTTTCCCATGAACATTGGGGTACATATGGCCCTTCTTTTCAGTATAGATATATCTTTAAGGTAAATACCCAGTAGTGCTATTACACAGTCATGGGGTAGCTGTATTTTTAATTTTTTGAAGAATCTCCACACTGTTTTCCAAAGTGACTGCACCAACTTGCATTCCCACCAACAGTGTAAGAGAGTTGCCCTTTCTCTACATCCTCCCAACATTTGTTTTCTCTTCCCTTGTTAATTTTTGCCATTCTAACTGGTATAAGGTGGTATCTCAATGTGGTTTTGATTTGGATTTCCCTGATGGCTAATGATGATGAACATTTTCTCATGTAAAATACATTTTTTAAATAAAACACTTGGTTTGACAATGAGAACCAAGCTGTTGTAAATAATAGGAAGTTGAAGTCAAGAAACTCTACTCCCTTCTGTTGTTGGTATAGAGCTGGATGTTCCCGGAACCTTAGAACCTAAGCAGACATTGCATATAGACATTGCATATAGACACTTCCGGAGAATAGTTAAGTGATTGTTTCTGGTGAACCTGCTTTCAAGTATTCATATGCTGAAATACGGTTATTTTATCTTGAAACAAGTAATAGGAAATTCCTGAAAGGAAGCAGTTCCTATTCTTTCTATTTTCAGGGATTCTTACCAAACTTTTTTTATCTACAGCTAAAATTTGTTAGGCTTAAATGATCCCTAAAAGCAAAATAATCCAGCTGATTATCAGTCATCATAATTTTCCAGAGGTTTTAACTGCATAAATGAAATGAACTCCTCAGAAGGAGTGAAGCTTCTCATATGCTAGATATACAGCTTTTTAATCAGTATACCAATGAGAAAAATGTATTGTGACAAAGACTCATCCTTGATCAAAATTTACTCCAGCTCCTGAACCCTCTCCTAGACTTATCTATATCCTTAGACTTATGTACGCTTCTCTGTAGAAATGCAGTTTTAGCAAGTATGCAGTGAAGTCAGTTTAACCAGAATTCTCCATCCTCGGTATCTGGTTGGTTTCCTCATCCTCCACTATTGGCCAGCTGATGTCTGATCATCCTGACGTGTCTTCCACAAAGAGCTTTTAGGTCAATTGAACCAGAATCCTTCTAACCCCTGATGTTTCCCCTTAGTAATTTTCTTTCCACTGACCTCCACCTTGTTCCTTGGTTATAAATTCCCACTTGCACATGCTGCATTAAGAATTTACCTGGTTTCAACCCAGGTCTTGTTAATTCTATTGTAATGGTTCTAAATAAAATATGTTTTTCCTTTTTAAATTACTGTCCATCTCTAGCTTTTCTTGACAGCTACAGGTTTGTTTTATACATGTGCTTTGTAACATAATAAAAGTATGACCTTTGTCTGAGCCACATGATATTTTTATTATCTTACCTTGTGAAAGTGAGTTACAACATGTTATAGAAATAAATGAATAAGCATTTAATAATGAATAATGTCCAGATTTATTGCAAGTACCTCATGATTGTCATGTCAGCAGAATACAAGGTATTTAGTCACCATGAATTCATACTCAATTTAAACCTAAAAATCCATGTTAAGATCATGAAAACTAGCACATGAACTCTGGCTAGAAATTTGAAATGGTACTGTCAATTCTGGAAGTGATCCTCACTCATCGATCTGTCTACTTATGAGCCAAATGTTACTGAGTGCTTACTATTAGCAAGATAATTTTCTAAGTGCTGGCGATACTAAGGTGAATAAGAGACTCCAAATTCCTGTCTTTATAGCAACTTTATTTATTTATTTATTTATTTTAAGATTTTATTTATTTATTTGTCAGGGATAGAGGGAGAGAGAGCGAGCGAGCAGAGGCAGACAGAGAGGCAGGCAGAGGCAGAGGCAGAGGGAGAAGCAGGCTCCCCCCCAAGCAAGGAGCCCGATGTGGGACTCGATCCCAGGACACCGGGATCATGACCTGAGCCGAAGGCAGCTGCTTAACCCACTGAGCCACCCAGGCGTCCCTATAGTAACTTTAAATATGTTATTTATGTATTTTTTATCCATTTATTTATTTATTTGGAGTGCTTGAGAATGGAAGGAGGCACAAAGGGGAAGGGAAAGGGAGAGGCAAAGAATCTCCAGCCGACTGGACTGAGCATGGGGCCCCTTGAGGGACTTGGAGCCTGACTTAAGGCTTGATTTCATGCCTCTGAGATCCTGATCTGAGTCAAAACTGAAAATCATATGCTTAACCAATGGAGCCGCCCAAGAGCCCCTTTCAGGGACATTCAATTAAGGGAGAGGATAGTATATAAACACGTAAACACAGAAAAAGGAAATGAAATTAAAAACTTCAAGCTACACAAAGGAATCACCATGCTAAATAATATAAGATATTAAAAGATTAGCTTTGTTTTTTAGAGTATGGTACTTTGAAATTATATCATATTTAATTTCTATTAAATATGTAACTGAAGTGGGTGTTGTAGTCCACTACTCAGATCTCTTTAGGATTACAGCAGTCATTCCCCCATCCCTCTGGCTGCTACTGGCCTAAAGGCTAAGTCATTTCTCAAGGAATTGCCTCCTGTAGAACCTTGACCAAGGTTACGGCCCTTTCCCAGGTACAGTTTGTTAGCAGTGGCAGAAGTACAAGTAGGGAAACATGGCTTCTTCGCCTATCTGGGACAACTCTGAGGGTATGTACCAGTTCCAGAATTCTGTCTGAATTGGCTAAAGTGTCTGTTACAACTGCACTGCAGGTCACCTTTCCTTTTGCCCAGTCCTGCTTTCTTTCACTCTTTACTCATGTCAATTCTGAGAGAAAAGCCACTGACTTTTCTTTACAAAAATCTCTCTCAGAATCCATGTCCTGGAGACCTTGTCGTTAGATAGTACATCTAGGGAGTAGTAATTTGCAAAGTGCCAGTATTTTCAGAAGGTTTTGTGTGTGTGTGTGTGTGTGTGTGTGTGTGTGTGTTTTCTCCCTTTGGCAAGTACAAAATTAGAGTTGAGTACAGTTATGTATTTCAGTGAAACATAATGAGAATTTCCACAATTATTTTTTAAAGGTTCCATTTATTTATTTGAGAGAGAGAGAGAGAGCGAGCAGAGGGGAGAGAGAGGGGAAGGTCGGAGGGAGAAGTAGCAAAGAGCATTGAGCAAAGAGTTGATGAGGGACTTATCCCAGGTCTCCAGGATCATGGCCTGAACTGAAGGCATTTGCTCAACCAACTGAGCCACCCAGGCCCCTCCACAATATTTTTTCAATGAGACTTCTTGCCCAGATTGTGTGAATCCTCATAACTTCCTCAAAATTACAGTGAATTTGATATGGACTGATAAAGTAAAACAGAACATGGAAATTTTGTTGGAAATTTTGAGCACTGATCCAACTTTAAAAAAAAAAGACTTTATTTATTTATTTGACAGAGACACAGCAAGAGAGGAACACAAGTAAGCGCAAGAGGGAGAAGCAGGCTTCCTGCTGAGCAGAAAGGGTGCTTGATCCCAGGACCCTGGGATTGTGACCTGAGCCCATGCTTAACCCCTGAGCCACTCAGTTTCCCCTGATCCAACATTTATTGAACAACTATTCTGTACTATACACTGATTCAAATGATGTCATTTAAAGAACAAATACAGATCCCATTTCAAGAAAATCATGCAATAGTTGTAAGCTGAATAATTATGTACGGTTCTCAGTTTCAAATATAAAGTGGTGGCAATATTGTCTTTTTAAGATTTTATTTTATTCTTTTATTTTTATTTTTTTTTTTAGTTTTACTTATTTCTTTGAAAGAGAGAGATGCACAGAGAGAGGAAACACAAGCAGGGGGAGCGGGAGAGGGAGAAGGCTTCCCGAAGAGCAGGGAGCCTGATGTGGGGCTAGATCCCAGGATGCTAGGATCATGACCTGAGCTAAAGGCAGCCACTTAATGACTGAGCAACCCAGGCACCCCAAGAGTTTATTTTTAAATAATCCCTACAGGCAGTGTGGAGCTTGAACAACCCTGTGATCAAGAATCACACACTCTACCTACTGAGCCCACCAGGTGCCCCAAAGCAGTGGTAAAATGAATTCCTACCTTATTGTCTTGTAAAAAACCCCCAGAGGACACAATTCAAAAACAATAAGTATTTAAAGAACACGGAGAAAAATATGTCAAAGAAGAATCTATAACTTAAAAATAATACAAATATTTATTACTGTTATAAGTGATATTGGATAATTGACATTCAGAGTTTATTATCATGATATATGCTTTGGCTCCTTCAAGAAAGAGTTTCCACCAATGAGCAATATATAATTATAGGAAGGACATTGTCCATCTCTATAACTGTGAGTGTTTTTTAAGCTGTTCATATAGCTTGTCAACAGATTGTTCAAAATATCATCAAAGAAGTTGGAAACATAAAAGAAGGTGCTAATATTATTTCATCTGATAAAACCTTTTATAGTAGCTCATTTGAAGGCTGGGTATACACTTAATGCTCTCAAGCAAAGTATCATTGTGAATATTCACCTAAACAATGTCTCCTAATCACAGATAGATGGGCCAGTTTTCATTATCCTGCACTGATTTTTTTATTGCTTACTATGTGCCAGATATTGGAATAGACATTGGAGACACAATTATTTTTTTTAAAGGCATTATTTTTATCAGCTTTCAAGAGCTTATAATTGATGAGAATGACAGTTTATGACAAAGAGAAGCAAACCATGCTTACAGAGTACAGAAGAAAAACTCAAGAGAACTTTGGTAGGGATGGCTAATCTATGACTGGAATTATGAGTAGGTGTGAGTCAGTCAGAAAGGTGTAGGATTGCCAATGTATCTGTGTGGTTGTGAGTGGAAGGTTTGGCAGGAAGAGGTGTTACAGGTGGAAGAAACATAAAACTCTAATTTTTAAAACAGCATCCTTTGTGTATGCAGTGAGGAGAAGTTGAGAATGTGAATTGTAAGAAACATGGGCTTTATATTATTATATAAATTTAAAGTTATTCCAAAAACAATGGAGGGGAAAAGAAAGGACCATTGACACATGAGTAAAAAGATGACAATTTTGTTTCCTAGGAAGATCGCTGCTGCAAGTAGAAACAATGGTTTTTATTGGAATGAGAACAGAGTCACTGTAGCAGGTAGAAGGCTATCTCCGGCATTCCACGGATTATGGCTGAGACAGCTTAGATGGCAGGCATCCTCTAAATGAGCAGGACCATCTTCTGGATTCTGAAGTGAATCAATGTCTTGTTTTTCTCACTCTACATCTTTCAAAGTTTTGGCTTTGACAAATTTTACCTCAGTTACCCACCATATAACTGTGAGAGTATAATGACTTCATGTAAAATGCCAAGTGAGTCTGAGGAACAAATAACTGCTTGCTGTCAGGTACCAAGAGAAAATGAATTCAGAAGATATGATGCCAGATCCACCAAAGATGTTGAGGAGTGTTTTTAAGAGAGAATAAAGGGTTTTTTTTTTTTTTTTTCATGAGGCAAAATGTTGGGATATTAATGGGCTACCCGAGTAGACAGAAGCAAGCAGGGAGCTGGAAATTGACCTACAGTCTGGTAATGGAGGATAAAGTCAATGGTGGTGCCTCAACAGCCCTGATCTAAAGAAAAGCCAAGAGGATGAAGAAGAACGTCCAATTAGGTTTGAACAAGAGGATAACATGAAAGTGTAAATGGCTCTTGGAAATATAAGTGGCTCCAGGAGAATGAGGCGGATTGTAGGATGAGAGAAGATTCACATCTTATAGATTCTAGATTTGGAATATCTTCTTTGGTATGTGCCAAGGGAATATTTAAAAAGGAGGGGACATGATTTTAAATGGCAAATTTTCATGGGGTATAATTTCCTTATTGACCCATGGATTTTATTCTGATATAGAAACGATTCCAGATATATAGGATAGTTACATGTCTTGGAAAATTGCCTGAGCCTTGAACTTATACTGAACATTGTACATTGTATATAGAATAGGCTTAATATTGATTTGTTGAAGGAATGGTTCACTGTGTCTGAGTTCTTTCAAAATAATACCAGTTGTACTATTTTTATTTTAGTATATTCTTTATTTCAGTTATTTTAAAAAGTGTTTTATCTATATATTTGTCAGAGAGAGAAAGCACAGGCAGGGGGAGTGGCAGGCAAAGGGAGAAGCAGGCTCCTCACTGAACAAGGAGCCTGATATGGGACTTGATTCTAAGACCCTGGGATCATGACCTGAGCCGAAGGCAGACGCTTAACAGACTGAGCCACCCAGGAGTCCCTATTTCGGTTATTTTTGCTATGATTTAAACAGATGCTAACATTTATCAAAATGACTAGAGTTTCTTTTTTACATTTTCCCCAAAGTGTCTAAATTTGTCCTTCATTGAAAATCACCAGTTTATTTTCTCAAGGCAATAGAAAAGCAAGAACATTTTTTTGAGCACTTTAAAATGTGCTGAAGCAAATTTTTAGAAGCCGATGCCCACGAACGTGAGTCAGGTGATACAAGCTCTTTTACACTGAACTCATCTTATTTTCAAATTCACCCTAATAATCCCAATACAAACTGAGCTACAGCTGTTATAATAATCCCAATACAAACAAGCAAATGTGATCTTAAGTGTATTTTTATCTCTTCACTCAGGTAAACCACAAACATTAGCTGCTTTTAAACAAAATTCTTAAACTAGACCAATGAGTTTTCTCCAACATAATTGTTATCATAGAGTAGATCACCTGATACCCAGGGTACAGATGGCTCAATGGTATAGATGCTCCTTCCAAGACGACTTGAAAACAAAAGAGCCATTTTGGAGAATGTTTGCATTTTACAATAACTTCTCATTGCTTTACCTACACCCAACTCTTGTACTTCATATTACTTGTTCTAACCTAACAGAACATGTCATAGTAAATTGGGACATTTATTAATATGGTAATATTTATTGAATTTCTGTTATCTTCCAGGCACTGAGCTATATATATAGTGATAAGAGTGCTTTGGATACATCCACTTAAATTTGTCTTTAATGGTGAACAATGTTAGATATAAATATTTGTCCTTTTAGTCAGAATGGTCTATCATCTCTAAGGAGCATCTTCTTGGGCATGGAGACCTGGGATCTAATCCTGGCTCTGAACTCATGATCTCTGCATCTTTGGACAAATCACACTAATGGATTCCTGGTTTTAGTTCCTCACAGGTAAAGAAAGAATGTTGGATCAGATGACCCCTAAAACTACAACCAGTATTAAGAGTCTATTCTCAAAACTTTTTTTTTTCATAAAAAATGTGATCTGTAGGTCATTAGCTCTGCTAGACATTAATACAAAATAAGACTAAGTTGAAAAGAAAAGTTAGAATATTTTATTCCTGCTTCATTTCCTAAGAACTTTATTCTTGTGATCATTGTGAATGTCCAAGCCAACGGTATGTTTAAGACAATGCTTGTTTCCCAAGGTGCATTCTCTATACTCAACCTGGAACATCCAACAAATATCTCACCAAAATGTACCGAGTCCTAGGCTGTCTCAATGGAAAAGCAAACAGCACCAGCAACAACAATTTTAAAAAATCATAAAGTGATTTATGGATTTTACAGAGCAAAGAGGCTACAAAAATAATTTAAATGTATTCTAATTAGAATGTGGTAAATGCTTTGGAAGATAATGGAAAGGAGCCAGGGATTTGGAATGCTAAGAGGGGCCTGCCTCAGTGGGCGGCTACCAGTTAAAGAGGATGAGGAAAGGAGTCCTTTCGATATCTAAGTTAAGATTAGGTGGAACTCTTGTTTTTAGTCCCACAATTCAGAAAAAAAAATACTTACAAAAATATCAGTGTGTTAAATTACGATCCAGTGAATATTCATCCAACACAGTGTTCTCTCTGGTGATTTTGTGCTGAATTACGCAGAAGACCTGGGGCTTCATGAAGCTTATACTCTAGTGGAGAAGAAAAAATAAATACAACAAAATAAGCCAATCTAGAAAATTAGTACGGATTCTAGTATGTTTTTGAAGGAGGCATAATAAGGACCAACACTGAAAATAATATATGGGGACAACTTACATATTATCAGGAAAAACATCTTTTTTTATTATTATTATGTTCAATTAGCTAACATATAGTACATCATTAATTAGGAAAAATATCTTTGACTCAATCGCATATAAACTGAGAATAAAAGAAGAGAAAAAGAACCAGTCAGCTGAAGAGTTGTAAAAAGAACACTTTAACATGCAGATTTAGCATTTTCAAGGAATTGAGAAAAAAATGTCATTTCAGTGTATTGAAGAGAGGGAAAACAGGCAATTCTCAGGAAGAGACTTGCAATGAGTTTTGAATTTTATTCTTTCTGCAACAGAAAGCCATGAAAAGGATTTAAGCAGAGAGATAACAAGATCCCACTTATATTTAAAGAAATATCCTCTAAAAAATAAAAATAAAGAAAAATCCTCTGCTCTGAGTGAGAGAGTAGAGATACCGTGAGTGTGATGGAAGAGGAGGGCAGGACAGGAGGACTTTCACAGCAGATACGATAGTGTCCTAGATGTAGTTCTGAGTAAACACCACCTTTAGATGCTATGTAGATCGGAAGTCGGACAAAATAATATCCAAAGCTAAAAAACAACCAGTGAATTTGTCAAAAAACAAACAAACAAACCAAAACAAAAAAAACAGAAGAATACAGGGTGAAGGACGAGTAAACAAGAAATGTTTCCAGAGGTTATTGGAAGGCCTCCTCTTCTATTCTATTTCATTATTAAAATGTTTTATTGTATTATTAACATTCAACCTATATATGAGAGGCAGAATGATTTAAATCTTAAATCATAACTTATTTGTGACAATATAATCACAGGATTTCAGAGCATAATCATACAGAAGCAGCAAAATCTGATACATATTGACGGGTAGGACCTGAAGCTTAATAGGGTAGGCAGTAGTTTAAGAACTAGATTGATTCAAAAATTTCCTCAAGCCTCCACATATTACCATAAACAAGTTATAACTGTTTAAACTAAATCTTTGTGACGAACACTATACTTGAAATATGGAGGACCAAGAGCAGCTATGATGAGCCATGGAAAACAGTGAAGGCACTTCTCACGTCATGCTCCTTCTCGCTCAGAAATGGAGACCCAGTCCTCCATCTGCAGCCTCCCTGTGGAACTGCCGACGTTCCTGGAGCAATTTCGGTCTCTATGGAGACTGCCTCCATTTCAGTCAGTCAATTAGAGGTGAAAGGTATTCCATTTGCAGTCATCTAAACCAAAGAGTCCACATCTTTTTTTTCTTCATTCTTTCAGCCAAATGATATCTTCTTATCTAAGAGGAAAAAAAAAAAATTCTGAGTGTTGTGGTCATTTAATTTGAGCTTGTTCTGTCCTAGTTACTCTTTTTCTTTTGTTTCAAATGGCAGCATTCTCTGTAAATCAGATAAAGGACTGTATCATTATGCTATCATCTTTGAAAGCTCCATAATTGTAGCTTTTCTACCCAAGTCACTGAAATAAAACATCTATTTCTACACTAAATATTAATTTATTTCCAGTTGTACTTATTATATTATTTACTTAGGTGATAGTACTTCCAACCTTCCTCAGGGATGATGCTATAGTAGAGAGAACTATTTTCTAAATAACACATATTTTCACAAAGACAATGAAAACTATACACATCAGAAGCTATCCATGTTCACCACTACTCCATATTTTTTTTCCCCAAGGATGTAAAAGACTGCTTTTATTGCTTTAGTTTTAAATTTAGTCATATCAATAGCTGAAAAGAAAAAGTCATACTGAATGTGATTAGATATACTTAATTTATGTCCTGATTAGAGCAATTCAGATTTGTGTAAAATGGATGACAATAAGAAAAAAAAATGAACATGAAAATATTTATCTGGAATTATTTGCTGCTAAACTTCTGCTATATTTTTTGCTTTTATTTTTTTTCCTCAAGAAATGTCAAACCTGGTGGTAGTCATTATTTTTTTATTTTTTTTAAAAGATTTTATTTATTTATTTGACAGAGAGAGAGATCACAAGTAGGCAGAGAGGCAGGCAGAGTGAGAGAGGAGGAAGCTGGCTCCCCGCTGAGCAGAGAGCCCCATGTGGGGCTGGATCCCAGGAGTCTGGGATCATGATGTGAGCAGAGGGAGGGGCTTTAACCCACTGAGCCACCCAGGCGCCCCCTGGTGGTCGTCATTTATAATCAGAAACTTCTGTGGCTGCAAATAACAGAAGCTCAGTTTAATTAGCTATCAGTTGAAAAAAAAAGATTAATGTAGAGTTTATCTGAAGAATCTATGGATTGTAGCACAGGCATGGCTATAGCATCACCTCTTAAGTCATGAGGTCTTAATTTCTCTATTTCTTCTATGCTTTTTTCTAAAACTGGATTCATTCTAAGACAGATGACCCCTTGAGGTACCATTATGCCTAAGAATACCAGTGTACATTTGAAACTTAGAGTGACTTCGAATATTTTTTAGAATGTTTTTTCTATTTTTGACTAGCTTGTATGATGTATTCAGCCAGTCCTAAACTAACTACCATGCTTGTATTCATATGTTGCTTTGATTGGCCAACACGGGGTTCATAAACACCTTTGGGATAGGGGTAGAATCAACAGATTCACCCTGAGTGACTTGGACTTAAGAAATGAGAATTGTTTCTTAAGGAAAGTTAGGTTGCTCTTACTAAAAGCAGAAGAAATGGGTGTTGAACAGACAAAAACTGAAGAGGTACATGAAAACCTCACAATTCCTTCATATTTGCATTTTCATAACTTTTTTCCCCATTTAACTTCATCTATCTTTGAAATGACCACATTTTTTTGTTGTTCCACAGACTAGATCTGTACATTAGATTTTGCATTCTAAATTAGTTTCTAAACATAGCCTACTATTTTTATACCTTTCCAAACTTCTCTTCCTTAATCTTCCTCCTGTTTCCCCCTATACTCATTGTCACCTGCACCAGCAACGAACGACTTAATATAACTTTCTTGGGCTCTGGTTTCAATCCTTTCAATAATGCTTTGATTGCCATTTTTGGTTCCATTGTCCTCTGTTCTTCCGTAATTCCTACCTTGTCAATCTCAAATCAAGGTTATGCCAACATTACCTTCCCCTGTTTCTCCTCCTGGACCCAAATCATTGTTTAGCTGGAAAACTAAAACAGCACTGCTAATTTCCCTACAATTGCATTCTAGCCAGCTTGAGATGGGCCCTCTTCTGTCTAGCAATTCTTTTTTTGTTTGTTTGTTTGACTACCATCCTAAATAATTTACTTCATTTCTTTTTTCTTTTCTTCTCTGTCGGTCTTTTCTTTTTTCTTTTATTTTTAAATTTATTTTGTTTTCAAGCCCCCTCCTATGAACATCTATCTTAGGCTAAATTGCAGAACATCTATACAATTTTTGTCAGTTCAAACTCCCTTGATCTTTTCCCTGCTGATTTCAGCAAACAAAACATCTTTGGCAAAAGAAGTATTTTTCTACCTTTCAAAGGCTGATACCTAAAAAATATTTTTTCTTTTTCTCATTCTCTTGATGTCATACTTCCCCATATATCTTAAGATCAATGATCTTTTAAGAATTCAAATTCACCCTCTTATTACTTTTCTTTCCATTATCAGATAATTCTCTGGAGAATAGTCTATACCATTGTCTCAATTTCTTGTCAAATCCTTAGTAATTTTGAATTTTATTTCAGACTTTTTCCTGAAACTATTTCACTATAGTGCTCCCCAATAAAGCTTAATGGTACCAACATTTTCTAATATGCAAAATTTGGAACATGAATGATTTCATGATTCCTCTATATTAATTATCAATTATGTATAGCATCAAATAACATTGAAACTTCTGTTAATTATACATCTTTAATACATCTTTTGCATCTATCTTATTTTCTCAAAAAGTGACATGACTATTTTTGACCTGTGAATTTCACATTGAAGATGCTTTCGATATCATAGGACCTCCAAGGAGAGAGATAGGACAGCCAGAAGTTTTCTGCAAGGAATAAGAATGCTCTATATCAGAGCGATTAGGGGTTGTTTCATGGGGGAATTTGACTTCTTAAGATTAATATGGTGAAACATCAGAAAAGACACCAGTTATAGGAAACTTAAAAGTCCAGCTAAGAATTACGGAAGGTCAAAGGAAAATTAAGTTAATGTGGACATGAACATACCAGTTTTAAGTTCAGTTTTGCTTACCTTGTATTACACACCCTACAGGATCATTTCCAAATTTCTAAATTCTAAACAAAGCACTCTTTGGTCTGACACTTACCTGTCCACTTCTCTTTTTCAGAGTGTTAAAGCATTTTGTGTTTAAATACTAAAGAACTGTTTGTATGTCTATGATTATGTTAAGATCTCCATCCCAATACTCATGTATTTTATGCTTCAACAAAAAGAATTGCTTCTATCCATGTAAAAACTCCTCTATGCCTTTGTATATTCTATTCTTTCTGACTAAAATGCTTGGAAACTTCTGGTTTTCCCTTCACATATCCTCTATTTGTGAAATAGTCCCTGACCCCTCCAGGTTGGAGGGTACATTTCTGACGTTCTCCCTGAATGTTTATCTTATTTCTATTTCAGATATAGCTGTGTGTGGCTTTCTACTAAAAGACAAGTCAATTTTTTAGAGGGTAGAAATGAACGGGGCCCAGGAACTCAGACACATTGACCTACACCAAAAAAGAGTTGGTTCAGGGAATACCTTGTGTTTAAGACAGAAAATCTCTCTTGCTGAGTTATGCCGGTACATAGCCATGACTTTGGGGAAATGGCCTCATATGGATAGTGAGCAAAAGAGTTCTGAGACAAATTTGTGTTCTTTCTTAAGGCTAGAATAATTTATTTGCTACTATAAAGAATGAACATGCTAGAAACTAATTTCCCCATAATCCATTTACATTAAGGCACAAGAGTATGATCTGATCTTGGCCAAGGTAATCTAGAAGAAAGTTTGCTGGAGGGATTTTTTTCAAAAGGATTTTTTCCTTCCTAAAAAGACACACAAGAAACAAAGGTCCTCAAGTTTAATCAGATGTGATTTTGTTTACAGATGAAGCCTGAAACTACCACGGCCATCTTTTACAACCTATTTAGAGCAAGCCAAAGAACCAGGCACCCATTCTGAGGATGAAGAGCAGTAAATAGAAGGAGCTTTGTCTCCTTGAAGACATTGTTGAACAGTTGAATCTATAGTCTTCTTATTGGGTGATATAGCAAATATTATTTATTCCTTAAGCTACTTTTAATTATGCATCGTCCTGCCCTGAGACAGAAGTTCCTGAACTAATATCTCTGATCCATAACATTAGAAATTTAGGCGTAAGGAATATGGGCTGATGATAACATTGTAGGAAAGAGGTGCTTCTTCCTCTGTTCTTCCCTATCCTTGGGCCTGAATAATTAAGGTTGGACAAATCCTTTCACCATGACTTGGTCGCTGACATAGTCTCTAGGTTAGGTACATGCAATAGTTTTCTATGTTTCAGTTACTATACATTCCTCCATAATGTAATATCACTGAACAATGAGGGAGGGAAAATAATATACATTGGTGGCCAAAACGCCTCTTCCCAACAGCAAAACTGTGGGGCAATAACAACAGCAGTCAAAGGGAACAATGTTCTTCATGGATTTGAACATGGCTTTATTTTAACCACCTCAAAAAGGTAGCAATCAAGTTTGACTATTTGCATCAAATAAGTATTCCATGGGTGTGGGAGCCTGGAGCTGATGGAAGAAGAAGGAATTCTGTTAATCATAACTAATTAAAAGTACTTCTTGAGTACCTATTATGTTGTAAGCTTTGCACTAAATACTATGGATAAAAAGGGAACATGGCAAAGCAAATACCATTTCTTCCCTTCTTGGAACTCATACTTTTCTGTTACTCCTGCTATTTAAGAAACAAATAAATAAATACTGACCAAAGAGTGGGCAAAGGGAAGAGTATAGGGAGGTGGTCCTATTAGGTGGTGTTATTTTTTTCTGGGATAGTAAAAAAAAAAAAAAAAAAAAAAAAAAAAAAAAAAAAGTATTAGAAATACCCCTGTTAACTCCTTCTAAGAAGGAGTGAAGAAACCTGGATTTCTAATTTGATTAACATATGACATTACTAGAAATGAGGGGAATGGAGGCATCAAGAGTTCTGTTTAGACACTGAATTGGATATACCTCTCAGATCTATTTGTAGTGATAATAAGTTGCCAGTTTGATACTAAAATCTGGTCTTCAGGTGAGACATAAAGGTTGGAGGGGTGAAGATAAAAATTTGCAACACGTCAACTCAAGAATAAACATACTTTTGTCGAAAATATCTTCAGTGGAATTGTAATTTTCACATCTTTGTCCTATGCTTGTTCCCACTCTGTAATACATTATTTGGCCTGAGACACATCTACATAAAAATATATTATTGAACGCCAATGGGAATTTTTATTTTAGAATATTTTATATACTAAAGCACAGGATTATTACTAAAAATATTGGGATTGTAATACAATGATCACAAAAAAATTTCAAGGACAAAATATTACTGGGAATATTTACTTGATTCTGGAAACTGTAAATACAAAAATGAAAAGGTAAATTATATTAGATTATGTAATCCTTATATTTCAAGAACTGAAGGGTATTATCTTCTATTCTGTTTTATATTGTTTGAAGGTCCGTATTTCTTCAATTCTATAAATGTAAGCAATCTAATATTTCCCATGTTGCTAATGGAGCTTGAAATTAGGGCAGCAGCGTGTGTATCAGCATCATGATGATGTCAGCAATTCACATGAAAAATGAAACATAACTTATACAACTTGTATAGCCACAAAAAATAGTCATTTTTCCATATTTGAAATTGGCTGACCATATACAATAAGAGATGGTTCAGGAAACGAAAGCATTCTCTTCTCTAGGCTTTGCAAAACCAATAGCAAGTATCTTAACGAAGAATCCTATAAAGCTATGCACACAGTAAAATCTTTACATTTGACTCCAAAGTCTATTTTATAAAACTTAGTATTAGGCCTATATATCATTACAGGAAGTAAAGTAAAATAATTACTGTATTCAGTAAAATTCTGAAAATTCAGAATTCAGAAAAATTACTGTAATCAGTAAAACAGTTACTGATACTTTAGAAAGCCCATTTATGCAATCATTAATGATTTTTTCAACTAAAGCTATATTAGAGATTATATTCAGTTGTTATGTACTTAATTCTTAAAAATACATATCATACCTCAACCTCAACCAAAGGCATACGGCTATGACCCAACAAAAAAAAAAAAAAACAGTGGTATAAATTATTAAAATGTTAAAAAAATGAATCAGTATTCTGAAGCCAAGAAAGTTTGTTTGACATGGATTATGTACATAATTTTACATTAACTTCCTCATAACTTTAAAAGATACATTGATGAAGGTAAGAAATGTTTTTTGCTGGAAAAATAAAACTATAAGTGAAAACTACCCAGAATCAATTAAAAATCTTGCTATTATTGATCATTACTTGAAGGCTGGTCCTCAAATTATAGCATATGTGAAATGTGGGTATAAAGTTATATAATTGATAATTCATTGTCATAAGGGAATGAAGCACCTTGTTTCTTAGGAAGAGTAAAGCATTTCTTTCCACCGTGTCCAGACTGATCTCCAGTGGAGCTTGAGTAGAGCTATCATGTATTGTAGCATACCTTTATCCATTGAATGTGGATTCAAGCTTTAGAAAATGTCCAGCAAATAAGAATCAAGACTGTGGATAAAGAGAGAGAGGAATTTTTCATTATTTAGTTTGCATTTGAGATACTGAACTTGAATTCAGGTTCTGAAGACGACTTAAGAGAGGTTCAATGGAGCACTGGGTGGGGTGCATAAACAATGAACCTTGAAACCCTGGAAAAATAAAATTAAATTAAAAAAAGAAGAAGAGAGGAATTCGTAAGGAATTCATGTTGTCCTCCTTTAGAGGCTCTCTTTCGTTCCAGCTACATCAAAGGAATAGTAATCTTAATAAAATAGTAATCTTGGGCACCTGGGTGGCTCAGTGGGTTAAGCTGCTGCCTTCGGCTCAGGTCAAGATCTCAGGGTCCTGGGATGGAGACCTGCATCGGGCTCTCTGCTCAGCAGGGAGCCTGCTTCCTCCTCTCTCTCTCTGCCTGCCTCTATGCCTACTTGTGATCTCTCTCTGTCAAATAAATAAATAAAACCTTTAAAAAAATAGTAATCTTAATAAAAATCTCTCTCTGTCACTATCTCTCTCTCTTTTTCTCCTCTCTTGTCATAGCAGCAAAATATAATGTGAGAGGAAAATCATCAAATTATTTAGCATTTTGGAATAACGTCTCTTATTTGCAGAAAAATTCTCTATTTCCCTAGTTCATGTGGTGTCCAGGAAATCTATAAAAACTCTTCTGATGATCTGTGAGTCCAACAATCTTTTTTTTTTTTTAAGATTTTATTTATTTGTTTATTTGACAGACAGAGATCACAAGTAGGCAGAGAGAGAGAGGAGGAAGCAGGCTCCCCACTGAGCAGAGAGCCTGATGCGGGGCTCGATCCCAGGAAGGACCCTGGGATCATGACCTGAGCCGAAGGCAGAGGCTTTAAACCACTGAGCCACCCAGGTGCCCCAAGTCCAACAATCTTATTTTATAATCATTGCAACTATAAAGTCACACATTCGATTTATATAAAATGCATAGACAAAGCCACTTTCCTTAAATTTCAGAGTATAGTATATTCATTTTTTAAAGCTGTGGCAAATGTTATATGACAGAAGTTTTAAAAAGAACTGAAACTGTATAGTAAATGTCCAAATAAGTTTTGCAACTTATTAAGCTAATGGTGAAACAAACACTTTAGAAAAGTGAAAGATAAAATAACTGCTTCAGGGAGAGTTTTATATTGATAAAGAGTATGGGATTGTTTTTTTTTTTTAAGCCTTCTAATGAAAGGAAACAATCTATGAGCATTTCACCAAACAATATTTTGATATCTCTCTTTCACTTTCTTCAAGATTTTTTTCCACACTATTCCAGACCTCTGTTGTTTTCCTTAGATTGGATTGTATATATTCTTGTACTTCAGTCATCATATATTTAGGCAGTGTAAACTGTACTAGAATTTCCTCTTCTCATTTTGCCTGACTTGCTGTTCACCAGCAGTATCTAGAAATACTTCTATTTGCTTGAGGAGAATGAGTTTCCCTTGGTTTACCTTTTCTGGGCATTTTTCCTTCTTTCTAATGATTGTATACACTTTGAAAATAAGAACAGGTCTTTTTTTTTTTTTAATCTCCAGCTTTATTGAAATGTATTTGATATATAACATTGCTTTAGTTTAAGGTGTGCATGATGATTTGTTAAGTGTGCATATATACACACTTAACAAATCATATTTATATGATATATATATATATATATAATTATCATGATAAGCATAGTTAACTAGGCCATCTCCTCTCATAATTACCTTTGTCTGTGTGTATGATGAGAGCACATAACATCTACTCTCTTAGATTCAACTATATGATACAACTATATGATATATCCAACTATATGATACAGTATCCTTAACTGTAGATGTCAGGTTGTACATTACATCCAGTCTCTCCATATGTAAATTGTTCACAATCATTGTCCAATGATTCAGGTGGAATAATACAAGGACAAAGGTTAGCTTAAAATGCTAGGCTTTAATGTAATTATTTTATCTATGAAGGCATGACTAGGGGCTTTATGAACTTGTTCTTTCTTATTACCTTTTTCTTCATTTTTTCAGTTAAATTACAGCAACATATCCATACACATTTTATAAGGTATTTATAATAACAAAATTTGTGATTGAGGATGTATCTGAATTCTTAAAAATGCTACTTTCTATGTTCTCCATTCTGTGCTTTCTTTTTATGCAATTGTCACTCAAAACAATTATATATATACATTTGTTTCAGTAAAAAGAAAGCTCAATTGAATCTGTACCTTTTAAATGCAGATTACAGCAATTACTCCTCAATTTCTTACACTATCTAAATTCTTAAATCTTGCCACCTAGCCAAATTTAAGGCTCAAAACCATTGTTTCCTTTTCCTTGAACAGTAAAATAACAATAAAATCTAAGAGCAAGAAGAATGAGAGGTAGAGGTGATTATCTAAGACATCTACTAATGTGCCTTAATCAAGGCAAAAATCGTTCTTTCCACTTGCTAATTTACATGATAGAAATTGATCTTTAATGTTTTCAGTATCCTGTTGGTTCTAGCCCTGTTCTACTCTAACAAAATTCAATTATAGCTAAATATTTTAACTGTCTCTGTAATTTTAAATATATTTTATCTATTTTGTCTCCCTTGTTCATATTCAACTTAGCTCTTCCCTCTATGATATTCATACTATTTTAGTATTGTTACTGTTCTCTCACATATTCTTAATTTCTCATATCCACCTAACTTTATATAAATTTTTCCACCATTGTCTCTCCTAATTGTCATATATTTTTTAAAGACTTAATTTATTTGACAGAGAGAGAGAGCACAAGTAGGCAGAGAGGCAAGCAGGGGTGTGGTGGGGGGACAGGCTCCCCACTGAGCAGAGAGCCCAATGTGGGGCTCGATCTCAGGACCCTGACACCATGACCTGAGCTGAAGGCAGGGGCTTAACCCACTGAGCCACCCCGGTGCCCCCTAATTATCATATTTATTACATTTTGTATTGCTGCTTTATTTTATCCAGATCATCTTCGTAGTGTCTTTCTCTTCCATAAGGAACATCTAAACTTCCTCCCCATGTTTTTTTTTTTTTTTAAAGATTTTATTTATTTATTTGACAGAGAGAAATCACAAGTAGATGGAGAGGCAGGCAGAGAGAGAGAGAGGAGGAAGCAGGCTCCCCGCTGAGCAGAGAGTCCGATGCGGGACTCGATCCCAGGACCCTGAGATCATGACCTGAGCCGAAGGCAGCAGCTTAACCCACTGAGCCACCCAGGCGCCCTCCTCCCCATGTTTTTAAAAAAGGTATTTTACCAACCACTTTAGTTACCTCTTCGTGCAGTTATATGATTTTGGTTATAAGGTGAGATGGAGAGGTGAAGTTCCCTTCAAAGGTTTGGATTACTAGAGTAGTTGGTAGAGACTCCATCTTCATGCAAAAACCCCTCACCCTGATAGCCTCTTCTAAAAGGTGGAAGGTAGATTGTTCCATCAGAGACTCTAGGACCAACAGAGATGTTGAGAATATTAAAAACTCAGAGTGAATGTGTTGTGTAGAAAATGGACATACTTAACTTAATTCAAATGATCCATTTACTTATGTTTTCGTAAGTGTCCTATTAAGTAATAGCAAGTTTTGATATACTGGGAGTGAGTGATTCCCATCACTCACTTTAACAGCAATAAATCTATCACACAGCTTCACAGATTTATATTGTCTAAATCTGAAGGCAGACATTTAGTTATTCAGCATTCTGTAGAGTTTTATCAAAGTCTACCATACACAAGGCCATTTATGATTGATGGTATAACAAAGAGCAGGATTTGAATGTTTCGAATCTACCAACTCACACACTTTTTAAAGAATAGATTGCCTGTCACTTTTCCTTCTCCTTTCTCTTTCTGCCTACCCCTGCTTTCTCCTCCTTAAGGACACGAAGATGCCACATGTGTTCCATCAAGCCTTAAAGGCCTAACTGAAAATGAGATGATGATTCTCTTTTACCCTCTCTCACATTAATGTTCAATACCTATAATTTACAAGAAAAACTGCCACAGGAAAGCTACGTGTTTCTTATGTCAGGAGTCATTGATTGTTTTTTATGTACTACATTGTCTTTCTCTATGCTGTAGTTATACATCTACACAACCTACATCATATTTTTTTCTTATTTCATTTGCAATCCCAGGAAGAGAAAGGAAGAAGTCAATGACACAGTTATAGTGCTTTGGAAAACTGGTTCACATAATCAATGGACAGCCAGGCTTTGAGTGTAACCTGTAAAATTTGAAAGATAAAGATCAGGAAAAGGACAACCAGGTTAGAGAAGGGCTACCTTCTTTAATTGAAGCTAACAACTCATTACTGATATGATTAAGGTGCCTCCCAGAAGTCATTAATAAATGTAAATGAAGATGGAAATTTTTAAAATTTTAATATGAAAAGGGAGTATGTTAAAATGAGAAAAAATGATATAATAACAGGTACAAACTCAATGATGATCATCATCAAAGAGCCTGGGGTGGGGGGAAACAGAAGTTGAGGAAGAACATAGTAGTGTGTCTCCAGCACGGTGCCTAGGATGAGTTTGCTCTATTGCTAAATTATCAGAAGTATCCCCAAATTCAGTAGATAATTCATTAGAGTACCGTGTTTGATAGATCACCCCCAGTGAATATTCTCAATTCTCCTGAACTGATTCTGTATTTACCAAGCTACTCTCTATCTGGGGGGAAAAAAAGATCTAAAAAGAAATGTACATGACCAGTGTTAATGTGTCCCTTCAATATGTTCAGTGTGGCCAATTAATCACTGATTGTCAGCTTTGTTCAGGAGATTGATTTGCATATGAATTTATCAGGACCTAAGCAAAAGGACTACCTAAGTAGCAAGTAGAGATTGAGTACAGACATTCAAATTTCTTTCTCTTCTGTGTCAAAATTACCTCCATGCTTGGGAGCTTTGACCATAATTCCTCAATTCCTTTATATTTTTATTATTATTAAGTCTTCACCTCAAATGATGCAATGGATAAAAGTATGAGGGATAAAAATACTTTGAAATTGGGGCGCCTGGGTGGCTCAGTGGGTTAAAGCCTCTGCTTTCGGCTCAGGTCATGATCCCAGGGTCCTGGGATCGAGCCCCGCATCGGGCTCTCTGCTCAGCGGGGAGCCTGCTTCCTCTTCTCTCTCTGCCTGCCTCTCTGCCTACTTGTGATCTCTGTCTGTCAGATAAATAAATAAAATATTAAAAAAAAAACTTTGAAATATATGAAAAACTACATAAAGCAAGAAATTGTGGTTGTTCACATATTTAACTTGGGGAAACATAATAAAATAGAATATCTGACTACTCAAATGCACACAACAATGCAAAAATCTAAATGTGCATTCTTCTTAAATCTATCTTGGCATAGCATTCCACAGAGCTTTGGAACCCTGATAAGACTTCACAACATGACAGAAACGTTGAAAAGAGGTAAGGAAGTCCTTAGAAAAGAACAATCACCCTTGATTCTTGTGTAAGAGAAAACAAAGGAGATAAAAGCTAGGAACATTTGGATTCCCATTAACAAAATATACACAAGAGGTTTTAATACCTTTCCTTTGCTTCCTGTACTCTCTGCATTCATCTAACACGATGACTCTTTCATCTTCTAAGATTCTAAGGACCATCTAGAATGCATGACCCGTGAATGCAATGAATTTATTTTACTCATTGGTGTATATGCTGAACCTATGAAATTAAAAAAATAAAAACCTAGCATAAAATTCAATTAATGTTTTTGAACAAATGCCTGATTAAATTTAGTCATGGTCCTGAAGCCAATGTCTTGCATTCTAATCCTTTGCAGCCACTATTGGAGATCAAAGGAAATAATGCAAACGTAAGTTTGCACAGCAGTTGAGAAAATCATGTTGATACTTTGGTAAATGGTCATTGTTTTCCCATTGTAATCTATTGTTTCTTCTTTTAATCCTCCTTCGTTGTTGCATAAGGGGTAAACTAAACTAAATTATTCAGATAGTACCACTTACAGATTTATCTTTGATATTACATTTTGCATTTGAAATAAATTGGTAGGAATAATATTGTATAATAAAATAAGATTACTTGTGTGAAATCACTTTCTTTGAAAGGAGAGATAACAATATATCTGTACAATTTAAGATATTCTATTTCTAGTTGTCTAATATTGAGAATGTTATTTAATTTCTATATTGCCACAGTTTCATCACCTATGATATCAGAATATTAATATTGCCTATTTCCCATTGTTGGTAAGTTTATTAAAGGAGATGAACTCAATACACATAAAGTACATTACACAAGAGATGGTGCAGAGTGAGAGCTTCATAAATATCAACTACTCTAGAATTATTGTCTATTAGTTTCAGAGAATAGGATTAGGTGGATGATGGGAATGCCAGTACTTGTATGTTCTATTCTGCATTGCCTAGATGCCCATGCATTATTCCATGATCAGAAATAAGCTATTTTAATTTTCAATTAAATGACTGTATTTTGAGAGCTATACTATTGAATTTTGCATAATTCTACAACTTCGCTTGAATGAAATCACTTTTTCTTCAGCCTTCACTACTACTATGAACAGTTAAGTCCTCTCTCTAAAATTTGTTTATCCCTAGCTTCATTGGATTTATCACTTAATTTTTTTAAAAACTATCTAAATTCATCAAATTTCTACTAAAGATCTTTGTCTGTAAAAATGCAAATTCTATGGGATCATTATTCTCTTTTTTCTTTATAATTGCTAAACATAATAATTATAAAATTTTCATCTGATACAAGAGTATTCATTTATATAATTATGAACTATTACAAGAGAAATGCACCCAACTACCAAGTTATTCTGAATTTTTGAAGTTACATAGTAAAAATAATTATAGCCCTTTTGAGGACAGGGCTGCTCATTATTCATCCTCATATTTCCATCCTCTAGCATAGAGCATGATAAATGAAGTATTTAAATAGAATTTACCAAGAAAGTTCTCATTTCTATAGTTCCATATAGTAAAATAAAATTTGATGATTTAAAGAAAAAAACATCAAAAGTAAGACAATTCATTCATGTCATTTCTCACATATTTTTTTGTGCCAAAGGTCAATGGTAGTACCAAGAGCATAAATAAAAACATAAGCAAAAACTCTATATGCCTGGGGGTGCCTGGGTGGCTCAATGAGTTAAAGCCTCTGCCTTCGGCTCAGGTCATGATCCCAGGGTACTGGAATCGAGCCCTGCATCGGGCTCTCTGCTCAGCGGGGAGCCTGCTTCCCCCTCTCTCTCTGCCTGCCTCTCTGCCTACTTGTGATCTCTGTCTGTCAAATAAATAAATAAAATCTTTAAAAAAAATAAATTAAAAAAACAAAACACCTCTATAATGCCTGTTTTAACCTTACATTTGGAAGGTCCATGGCATTAACTAGTTAATTAATTATATGTTCTTCCTAAAGTGTTTAAAAATATTTCCTATATAGTAGGTGTTGCCAGGTCTCAGTAAAAAAAATAATTAAATAATTAAATAAATGATTTTTAAATGTAACATGACTATAGATGAATTCAGAAATTGATGGAATAACTATAGGATTTGTACAAAAACTTACAATTATGTTTCCATGTGTGGAATGGGATTTATAAGTTATTAAGAATTCACAACAGAGTTTTAAGAGCTCAAACATCTAGGAAATACATGGGGAAAAAGAAGCCGGAGTCTCTAGGAAAACTCCAACTGTTGTGCCAGCGGGAGCAAACAACAAGGCATTCGCCAACTCATAAATGCTGCAAAAGCTCCCTAACTAGCATTATTGTTTCTTCATGATAAATTCACTCTATCCTTCCCACATGAGCTTGGAAACATTACCAAACTCAAAAGGAGCTTGGGTGGAAGGATCACTCCTGAGAGCTTTCACCTATTTCCTGTTGCTAAGGAAACCACTTCCTTTGTACATGGTCAGAATAGCAGGTTCCTTTGAATCCTGCCTTTCAAGCTCTATTTTTTAAAGCAAACATATAGATATATAATCCATTTTTTGAAATGTACGCTGATTTATAATGTTTCTACTATCTGGTGAAGAAGTTTCATCCAATTAAAGGTAATACATACACTTACAGATAGCAACGTTGGAGATGAGCAACTTCTTTTTGTTATTCTATATTTTATAAAATCTACAGTGCTTTCCAATCCACAAAAGAGTCTGTAAATCTAAGATATTCCTATGACCTGTGAATATGTATCTCTCAACATTGGCTGAGATAATTTGTAACTCTTGATATTTGATAAAATTGGGAGCAATCATGTTTCATTACTCTATAGTGACAGTTATTATGCATTAACTTGATTGCTTGGAAATTCTTTATTGAGACAATATGTGTCTTCTTCTTCTTCTTCCTTTTTTTAATTTAAAAATTTTGTCTAAATGTCCCAAGTTTGCTTGTTTAAATATTTTGTGAAAGGATTAGCTCAAATGCTAGATTTCAGTAAATTGGCTTTCAAAGATAAAAGATGAGAATTGGAGTTCCGTTATACCACAGTGATTGCTGTGTATTTTTCTCCAGCCATTAACAACAGCATATGTGGACATTGGCCATAAATACTAGCTGATTTCATAACTTGGATTGTAAATGCTATAATTATATGTTGTAATTCACATTATACAACTGAGAATCATAGCCCATTCCACAGCTTTATTACAACATTTTCATTAATGCCCTGTTTATTTGAGATCTTTCAAAGAATTCCTTTGAGCACCCATCATGATATTTTTAATTATACTCTTTATATCTCTTCAAAATGTTTTGGACCTGTCTTACATGCTTTGATGTGCACAGTGCCTTAAAACCACAGACTATAAACCCAAATTACATCACCACAAAGTTAAAATGATTTTGATTATTGTATCTATAAAATAATTTTCTTCATGAGTTTATATCTATTCAGTGATTATAGCTTCTGCTGAAAAAAATTTGTTTTCAATTTCAGTTCTAGAGAAAAGTATACTCCTAAGCATTAAATTGACTTATTTAATTGACTTCTACAATTGTGTACTATTAGACTTACTTATTTGACTTGACTATTGCCTTCAGTTTAACAGCCATTGATATAATGCCACATTTCCTGCAAAGACAATGTTGGTTTTTTATGCACAGAGAAAAATGTTAAAGCATAAACATGTTTTAATTTTAGGGGGACTATTTCACTGACAGGAATAAGAATGCATGATAATTTAGTTAACTCACTGCTTTTTTTTTTTTTACATTAGATGTTCGATCAAGATATTTGTTCAGTAATGTTAACCATTAATTTTCATGCAGCAAATTGTGTGTTTGTATTTACCTACTACAATTTCGGGGTGTATTCAGGGTTTCACACTTCCACGTTTTATCATCTGGTTAAAGAATCGATTTAAAATTTCAATATTTGATACTATCTCATTCAGTAGAGATCCATATCTATTCTTATTTCACTAGTCAGTAATGTATTGGCACTTTGATTTTAAAAACAAAACAATTGCTTTGGTTCATCAGTTTTCTATTTTGCCTCTGGTAGTATAATGTTCGATGGCTTTTGTTGGCTTATTGCACTTTAATTAGCATGATGCTGTGTGCCTTTAGTAGCGTGCTGCTATGCTACCCTTAATTGAAATCTTTCTCTTGTGTCTGTGATCATTATATCACCTTGATGCCTGAAACTGCTGCTCTCGTGGACTATGTGGTAATGTTGCATTAGCCCTTTGAAGCTGGGGAGTTTGATTAGCAGGATCAGATGAGCTGCTAGAGGGTGTCTGACTCTTAGCTCTAGTATCTTCAAATGCATTTTACAAATTACCTACTTACCTTAATACTATAAATATGCAGATATTACATACCACTTACTGTAAAAAGTGAAATTTTACAGTGGAAAATTCTTTCCTTGCATACACTTTGATTTAAAGGTCACAGCTTCAGAGTGTATGATGAAGATATTATTTCCCATTTTGAATCCAATGGAAAATAGCTTTAAATGCAAGGAAAGGTGTATGAAATCATCTTTCTTTTCTACCCCCCCCTTCCTTTGATTCTAGAATATTTACAAAACGTTCTAAGTGGTTGTTTCTTCCCTTGTGGGTTTTCTCCACTCCTTTCCTAACACACCAGGACCAGTTATTTTTAAGGGTTCTCAGAATGTCTTTGTAGGACGATCAGTCACACATTTCTTACAATTATAGCAAACAGATAATAATCAAAGGTAGAAAACAAACCATTTAAAGAGCATGCAGTATTCTTTCTTCAAGATAAGGATTTTACCCCCCCAAAAATACATTAAACCAAAACCAAATAAACAAAAGCAAATATTATGCACCTTAAAGAGGGTGTGCACAAAAGTAATCATGAAGCAGAAACCTGAGAGTTTAAGCACAGCTGGCCACCATGGAGGGTTGGAAGATTATGGAACAGGAGTAGTTTGTAGACTGATAAATGATGATTTTCAAAGTTACACATGGTCTAGAAATAACCGCTTCCCCTCAAATATCATTTTTTAAAGTGGATAGAAAAATATGTAGCAAAGAGGAACACAGAAAATTAAACCGCCCCCTTTTCTTCAGCAAAGCTTAAGCAACATATAATCCATTACATTTTGAAGAATTGAACTTGGCCAGGGTGGCCGATGGATCCAAAGTTCTGGCCCTTGGGGACCCTAGGTGACTGAGTTGGAACTTAAGAGCAGGTAGCAGAAATAAATCCTGAGGATAAAACAAACAGACAAAAAACAAAAGAAAAACTAGAAATAAATAGACTTAAAGTCAACTGTATTCTGTGATGGTATGATTGCAGGTGACTCTTCTTTGTGATCATTTGTATGGTACACGTTTTATACAATGAACAAGCATATCTATATTGTTCTTTAAGTTGAGAAGTCATTCGTAAATAAAAGAGTGGCCCCTAGAAGAACCAGCCCCTACATTGTCACTGATCAGGACTTTGTAAGAATTTGTCAGCTATAGGGGCGTCTGGCTGGTTCAGTGGGTTAAAGCCTCTGCCTTTGGGTCAGGTCATGATCCCAGGGTCCTGGGATCAAACCCCACATCAGGCTCTCTGCTTAGCAGGGAGCCTGCTTCCTCCTCTCTCTTTGCCTGCCTCTGCCTACTGTCAAATAAATAAATAAAATCTTTGTTTAAAAAAAAAAAAAAGAATGCAGTGAGCTATTTGTGAGAACTGGAACACTTTTTGATTCATCCTTCATGGTAATGAGTACAAAAATATTAATAAATAAAATAACAATACAGACAAGCCTTGGCTATCTTATCTGAGTGAATATAAACTAAGTTAAAAAGAAAAAATTACTCAGGGGCCCCTGGGTGGCTTAGTTGGTTGAGCACCTGCCTTTGACTCAGGTCACTATCCTGCGGTCCTAGCATGGAGCCCCACATTGGTGTGCAACCATGCATTGGGCTCCCTACTCGGCAGAGAGCCTGTCTCTCTCTCCCTCTTCCTGTCAGTACCCTGCTTGTATGTTCTCTCTCTCTGTCAAATAAATAAATAAAATCTTTAAAAGAAATTAAAAAGTAAAATAAATTACAAAAATTTGTCCATTTATATTTAAAAAGTTAAAGACAGAGTATATTATAATACACATATGCAAATGTATGCATATATCTGTTCTAAAATAAATATATTATTAGGACAACTAATAAAACGTGCATATTATGTTGAAACACACGAAACTGTCATATTTGTAGGTCAAAAACTATTGCCTACTAGTCTGGGTGGATATATCATAGGTTTGTATATAAAGAAAACCTGGATTCTGCTTTTGCAAAATAAAGCATATCATGTATTTCTTGCTTTGATAAGCAGATATTATAATATATCAAAAATTCATATAGTTTTATACACTAAATCTAATAATATGCTTATAATTATTTTTTGGAAAGGAATATTCTGACAAGTTTGAATGTACTAAACTCAAAATATTGGAAATTATTTTAAGAAGATAAATTATTAAGTGTCCTTAATCCTTAATTCCTTTATCCAAATTTAAAAAAATAATTTTTTTAAATTTGGATAAACTAATGCTCATTTAATATTTTAAACTTTCTATTTAGGGTCTCAGAAAAACCTTAAAATTTATTTCACACCTGAATCAAGAATCCTTAAGTTCTAAAATGCCAAACATATAGTAAAGAAGAAATCATACTGTACAATTCTAAATATCTGAAATGTTAGGTTAAGTAATATGAAATTGGCTATATTGCATCATTTGGGGAGCATACAAATATACCAGTTTGTTAATGTAACTGATGGTAAGAAATGTTTCTAGATAAAATTAAGAGGCAGATATCCTAAATGTATACAAAAGAGGAGACTCTGCCCCAGAATCCAAAAATCTTTATGTGGTGAATATTAGTTGAACTGTGTGAAAATGTCAACACTTGAGCTTTTCTGGCCCACAAGTGTTGCAATTTCATATGGTTTAACACAATATAAACCATGAGATACATTTTGAGTTGGAATAAGGAGGTGTATTTTCCCAATTTCTTCACGCCATATGTTCTTGTACACACCTCTATGGGACATGAAGAGGTGGCTTTAGAAAATGGCAAGACAGAAGTGAAGTATATGGTAAACAAAATCCAGAGCCTAATGGCAAGGAGCTGAGTTCTGGTTTGTGTTCTGACAAACTAATTAGGTGCAAACACCTAAGTGAGTTCAATGTCTCTGAACTTCAGACGTGTCTTTTTAATCTATAAAATGTTCCTGGTAATTTGAGTAGAAAAATGTATTAATGTCTTTATCTCTTTTATTCTTAGTCTATCAAAAACTCTTTTAAGAAAGAAAATATAGTGTTTTCTGCCTCCCAGACCACCTTTAACTCCTAGAAAAATAAAATCTTTACATTCCTACTCCAGGGATTCCTTGTCCCAGAAGTTTCAAATATCTTTTGTATTTGGCAGAAACAAAAAAATCAGATTCTGGAAGTCAGTTTTCATGAAAACTTTCTTGAGAATCTAGGTCCATTAAGAGGTATTCACATCTTTCCCACTGGGTTGATTCACAACAAAACTAATAAAGCTAATGCTTCAGGACCTCATTTGCAAATTATTCTTCATTATACATTTCTTCCTGTCAAGTAATTGTTTTTAAATTTGCTTATTTGACAGATAGAGATCACAAGCAGGTAGAGAGGCAGGCAGAGAGAGAGGAAAGGAAGCAGGCTCCCCGACAAGCAGAAAGCCCAATGCGGGGCTCCATCCTAGGACTCTGGGATCATGACCAGAGCTGAAGACAGAGGCTTTAACCCACTGAGCCACCCAAGCACCCCTGTCAAGAGAATTCTGATAGTCAAGGGAGTGGCATTTTTGAGATTTAACTGATTTTATTTGGGGATATTTTATTCTGGGGTAGTAGGATATGTATGTGTGGTTTGTAAGTCACTGCTACTATTTATCAGTAATTGTTCCAGTATAGCAATACAGTCCTACATGTTGTGTAACCCATCCAGTCATAGCCGAAATAGGCAAGGAAAGAACTATCTGTCAATGTAAATGTGTTTTTTGGGGTCTCCTACCAAAAGTGTGTCAGCAAAGGTGGAGAAATGTACATAAGTTGGTCTGAGGAAATTTCTTCTATTCATCACACATGTAATATTTTAAGTAGATTTGATTTGCATACAAACCCAACCATGTGGAGGTACTTTCCTGTCAGAATACACATGTTTAAACAACATATACAACTGTAAACACAATACATAACACATTTTACTGATAGACTCTTTATTGAGACAATCACATGTGAAAAGGATTTTTTCAAATTTCCTATTTAAGACTTCAAACCTGTAGCAATATTACAAATCATGAATATATCTTCATGTGATAGTGCCTAATTTATACATTGCAACTATCAATGATAATTCATAGATCAAAATGCATCTCTAAAATTTGACAGAAACTTTTAAAATTGAGTATTTTTAAGATACTACTAATTTTTATATTAGGAAGGCTTACAAATAGGAAAAAAATGTCCTTAAGATATATTTTGTGTGGAAAAAAAAGATATATTTTGTGTGTATTTATTTTGTGCATATTTTTAATAAGTAATAAACATATCTTTAATTTTTTTTTTCTGATTAGGAAAAGAAAGTCCAAAGGAACAAATAAATTTAAAAACAAAATGTGATGGGCTTGCAGTTTCCAGTCCAGCATGTAAGGAGTTTAGAAACTGTCACTCCCTCCAACAAGTAAAAGCTGAACAAACTGAAAAATAGACAATTCTTCTTAGATTTATCACAAAAATGAGGTTATAAGGCAGATTGGAGATGCAGGCAGATTCAGAGAATCACAGTTTACTGGAGTATAAACCCACAATCAAAACGCTCCATGGGAAAATCTGAACTTTCATTGACAAATTCCTGGAGACTCCATGCAGACAAGTTTGTAAGTTCAACTCCAGAGAACCCAGTCTTGGAGAGAGGTGGGGAGATGTGTGCAGACTCTTGTGAGTTTTACCTCCAGGAGCTCAACTTTGATTTCACATTGAATATTGAAGAATTCTCTGTTGCTTCCAGCAGGAGGCGAAAAGAACCAGTTTGGAATGTCCCAAGGCATTCTGTTCTAGATTACAAGGATTGCCCTCTGAAGAAACTATTGTACTGTAGTCTAACAGTAAAGTGCAGGGCTCTTATCATTATCAGAGCCTAACAGAAACACGGACCCACAGAAAGGGAAAACCCCAACTCTAGTAATCATTACCCATGGAAGAAAGGGAGGGGATGTCTGAGAAGCACTAGTAAAGTTCAAGTCCAAAGGCACAGGCTCACTAAAGGCCAAGATCTGATCATTAGACTGTAAAATGCATCCTCTGCACCCACACTTTACCACTACATTACTAAAGACACCTCTACCAGTTTTCCTTTTATACATCATGTACACCTTAAAAAACAAAAACAAAAACAAAAGCCAAACAACAACAACAACAACAAAAACAGGCAGTAAAGAAGGCAAAAGAACAGCTTAAGAAACTGAACATGTATCAGAATCAGAGTCAGTGGTGTTAGAATTATCAGACCAGGATAGTTTATTTTTAGATCAGATCAAATATTTCAAAACTATAAATAATGTGTTAAGAGCCCTAATTAAAAAAAGTAAACAACATATAAGAACAAATAAATAATATAAACATAGAGATTAAAATTTTAAGAAGTAAAAAAAAATGCTACAGAGCAAAATCACCATAAGAGAAATGAAGAATGCCTTGATGGACTCATTAGTAGACTAAACATGACTAATCATTGAGCTTTAGGATATGTCAGTAGAAACTTCCAAAACTGAAGAGCAGAGAAAAAGAAAAAGAAAAAATAAACTTCAGAATATGTAAGAATTGTGAGATAATTACAAAGGTGTAGCATGCACATAATGAGAATATCAAAATAAGAAAAACAAACACACACACAAAAGATAAAAAATAAACAAAAAACCCAGAAGCAATATTTGAAACATTAATGACTGAGAATTTCTCCAAGTTAATGTCACACACCAAATCAGAGATCCAGGAAACTCACAGAATACCAAGCAGGAAAGATGCTCCCAAAACTACACTTAGACACATCCTGTTCAAACTTTAGAAAATTAAAGATAAAGAAAAATATCTTGAAAGAAACAAGAGGGAAAAAAAAAAACACCACAAAAACAAGTCATATTTTTTCATTGCTAACCAACTCAAGTATATTTCCATCTACACTTAAGAAAAGTCACTATCATTGGGGCTCCTGGTGGTTCAGTTGGTTAAGTGTCTGACTCTTGTTTTCCACTCAGTTCATGATCTCAGATCATGATATGAAGCCTGCTGTCGAGCCCAGTTAGGCTCCATACTTAACAGAAGAAAAAAGAAAAAAAAAAAAAAGAATTGCAATTCTCTCTTCCTCTCCCTCTGCCCCCCCTCAACCCCCCTGTTTACGCATGCATGCTCTCTCTTGCTAAAAATAAATAAACAAATAAAATCTTTAAAAAGAGAGAGAGAGAGAATTCACCATTACTGTGTACAATAATATTGGCTGGTAACTTATTTTCCTCTACTAGTATATCATAAATGCCAACTCTAACATGATTTATAAATATTGAGTTACATTTTCATATTGATTCTCTAATGAAGTTATTAGTCATCTTTAAGCAAACATTTACATGTTCTAAATGATTTTATATTTTAAAGAAATTCATTTATGACTGCAAAAAAGGTATTTATGTATTCAAATAGTTCAAAGATAAAAAACAAATCTTAAAAACTACATATTAAACATATTCAATGGTCTTATTCAATACTTAATCTTACTTGCAATCAACACACACATTTTGAGCCTTTAAGCATATACTAAAAAGGGGAATAGCACCTGAACTATTAACATCTATAATTCTATTACTTTTTACACTTAGAGTTAATTCTTTCGATGTTTGTCATAAATTTCTGTTTATTCATTTTGTTTTACAGATGCATGGTATTTTATTGTATGGATACACTATAATTTATTCAATCAGTTTCCTGTTGGAAGACACTTAGGTTATTTCCAATATTTGTTACTATTAAGTGTATCAAAGAATATCTTGAATATGTGTAATTTTATGTGTGCAAGATATATACCTAATAAATTTATTGTGTCAAAAATCATATAAATTTGTAATTTGGTATACTGACAAATTGTCTTCATGAGTATTGTATCAGCTAATACTATTATCAACAATGTTTTGAGCCTGATTTCCCAAATCTTTTAATTTTGTCAGTCTGTTTGGTGAAAACTCCTTATTCACCATAATTTTAATTTACATTTGATTTTATTTCATAGGTTTCTTTTATTTTAACCATTAATATTTCATAGGTTTCTAAAGGTGCATTTCTTTTTTTGCAAACTCTTTGTACATATTCTTTATTCACATTTTTTCTCTGGTTGTTGGTCTTTTTCATTTTAGTTAGCAAGATTTCATTATATATTAAGGAAATTTATTGGTAATGTCCATTATATTTTCTTTCATCATTTGGATTTTAAAATGTAGTTTGAAAGAGATGAACAAAATGTTTCTTACAATTTTTGATCATTTATTCATCAATTACAATTGCATTTGCTCTTTTTCTATTTTTCTAAAATTTTCATACATTGATTTTCAAAAGATTCCTTTAAAGCAAAACAAAAATAATCAGAAATTGTTTTTGTTCTTTTCTTTTATCCTAAGGATTATATTTATTTTTCTTTCTTTCAGTTTCTTTTGTCCTTCCCTTCTTTTTTCTTCTTTCTTTCTTTTCTTCCTTTTTCCTTCCTTCCTTATTTCCTACATCCTCCTTCTCTCCCTTTCTCTCTCTTTTTCTTTTATTTCCTTTGCATTGTTTTTTTTTCTTCTCTCTCTCTCTCTTTTTTAACATCTAGAACTCACATGGCCAGTTTTTGTTAGTGGTTTACTCATCTGTTCTCTTATTAATGGTTAAAATGTATTCTGTGGTTGCTTTTTCAAGAATGGCTAAAAAGCTATTTTTTTTAATTTTTTATTTTTTATAAACATATATTTTTATCCGCAGGGGTACAGGTCTGTGAATCACCAAAAAGCTATTTTAACCAGTATATTTGAGGGACAATTTCACTAAAAATTTGTGGGTCACCCTTTCCATGTTTAAGGCGCTTGTAGAAGATTCTTCATTGTCTTCTGACACTGAAATTTTTATGAGTAAATCTGAGATAATCCAGATATTTTTCTCCTCAAAAAAAGTGATTTGTGGGGGGAGGGGGTTTGGGAGAAGGGGGTGGGATTATGGACATTGGGGAGGGTATGTGCTTTGGTGAGTGCTGTGAAGTGTGTAAACCTGGTGATTCACAGACCTGTACCCCTGGGGATAAAAATATATGTTTATAAAAAATAAAAAATTAATAAAAAAAAGTGATTTTATATTTTTCCATCAAGATAGATAAAAAGTTATTTTTATCTTCAAACTCTGAATACTTTATTAGGATATAACAGGGTATCATCCATTCCATGTGAATTTGCCCTGATATGTTCACTTTTAATATGTATATTCAAGTCTTTTTTTAAGTATGATTATATTTAAAAATATTTATTCTGTCCTTCATTTAGGTTTTAATTTTTTCTTTCTTTTTATTTTTTTAATTTAAATTAATTTAATTAACATAGAATGCATTTTTGATTTCAGAGGTAGAGGTCAGTGATTTATCAGTTGCATATAATACCCAGTGCTCATTGCATCATGTACCCTTCTTAATGTCTATCACCCGGTTACCCCATCACCCCACCTCCCTCCCCGCCAGCAACTCTCAGTTTGTTACCTATGACTGAGTCTCTTACAGTTTGTCTCCTTTGAGTTCATCTTGTTTTGTTTTTCCCTCCCTTCCCTATGATCTTCTGTTTTGTTTCTTAAATTCCACATATGAATGAGATCCTACCATAATTCTTTCTCTGATTGACTAAGAGGATAGGACTCCATGAAATAAATGTTGAGTCTTGTTTGTTTCTTTTATCATCACTTTTTTCTTCTTATTTTTTCATCATTTTGCTTTCATTTTTCTATTTTTTTAATTTATGTTTATTACATTCCTTCACCTACATTTTCATAGTACTTATTTTTCCACAGACCCTTTCTTATCTTCCTATCTGTAATACGTTTTATTTTCCTAATTTTATATGTGAAGTTCGGTAGTTCATATTTTATCTCTTATCCCTTTAGTGGACTCTATTCCTTGAAATGATTGCAGTGTTAAACTTTTTAAACAGTCATTGAAAAATGTTTGGTCATAGTTTTCATCTGCTTCAGGATAAGAACTTTTCAAGCTAAACTTTTATGTTCTTGTATTGTTCTTTGTTTTTACTTTTTATTATGCTATCTTTGTATAAATGGTATGGAAGATGAAGTTCTAGAAAGATCTTCAATGACCCTTGCCATTGTAAAACTTCTCCTCATGAAGATGGATGTAATCTCTATTACATTTTCAGGTAATCATATATGGCAAAGGTGAAGCTAAAGTTTCTAATCAGTTGATTTTGAGTTTAAGATTAACTCTGGGATGACCTGACCTCATCACTTAAGTCTTTCTTAAGTAGACTGAACTCTTCTTGGAAACAGATATCCTCCTTCTGACTTTGTAGGAATATGCTGTGCTGTTGTGGCAGAGTTACATGTCTTGGACCTGAGTCCTGCCTATAAGAGTTGAAACCCCTGCAACTCATGGACTACAACCAGTAAGATAATGGGGAACTGAAGACTACAGTTTGCAGAGAATGAATTCTGCAAAGCCTGAATGGTCTTGGAAAAGGGCCCCAAGCTTCAAAAAAGATTGTATCCCCAGCTGACACCTGGTTTCAGACTGGTGTGGTCTAGCGAATCCCTGCCCACACTCCTGATCAATGGAAACCATGAGATAACAAATCTGTGTTCTTCTGAGCCACTAAGTTTGTGGAAATGTGTTTTGCAGCACTGTAAAAATTAATACAAATGGCATGCTTGTTCCATATATGTCACTCATTATTTAATGTGCTTTATTTTTCTGGATTGCATTTCTAAGTCCTTCCTGAACACCTTTCTTCTTTTTATGAGACCAGAAACATACTGCTCTCTACACATATGGCTCACCTCCATCATCTCTTGGATAGGCTTGAGTCTTCTGCCTCTTAGAAGAAAACTGGCTTCAGAAAACCTACTACCATCTGGTATTACCTACTACCATTTTTTTTCCAGGGAGTACACCCATTATCAACCAGTGGTGCATGACATTTACACTTCAGGGGATAGTCTTCTTCTTTATAAGTGTGATACTGTGGTCATACTGTTAGAGTGACCACAATTGAACCATATTGCCACTCTCCACCTTCATGTCTTCATCGTTGGCCGCGGTTTTCTCATCTCCACTAACTCTGACTAACCTGTGTTGTCCTTAAAGAATATACCTGATTTGTATTTCCCTGATGCCGATGGGATTGGGAGGGAGACAAACCATAAGTGACTCTTAATCTCACAAAACAAACTGAGGGTTGCTGGGGGGAGGGGGTTTGGGAGAAGGGGGTGGGATTATGGACATTGGGGAGGGTATGTGATTTGGTGAGTGCTGTGAAGTGTGTAAACCTGGTGATTCACAGACCTGTACCCCTGGGGATAAAAATATATGTTTATAAAAAATAAAAAAAAAAAAAAAAAAAAAAAAAAAAAGAATATACCTGAAATCCTGAATTAGTGCCAATTGGAGTAATCAGAGATTTCTCCCCTTTATTCTTTTTGCTTTTTTGATATGATCCAGAAGAAGAGAAAGAGGTTGACTTAGGTGGATCATTCTGACAACCAGTGATGAATATATTTTGTTAATCACCAGTGATAAATAAGCTTGTTAAAAATGACTCTAAGTGAGGACAAAGACTCTAGTATTTTATTGGTGTACATTATCATATATAAACACATCTGTCCCAGTTCTAAAACAATGCTATGTTACAATAAACAGTTTCAACAACAACCAGCTTATTGAAACATATTTAAGTATCTTCCGACATCTCTGTTCACAATACATAGTAACAGCTTCCCCATTTCATCCCTTCTCTCCCTGCGCGTCCATTGCCCTGTGACCACCCTGCAAATCTCTCTCCTTCTACTCCTCAACTCAGCCCACAGTCAGTTTCAGAGTTTTCTCAAAACTATTTGCTCCTTGTAGCTTTCTCTTCTTTCTGATAATAATTCTAAACTTCCTTGGATCTCCTGTTCTTCCCCACTGCACATTTCCTTGGCCTTTCACAAGAAAGACCAGAAAAATAAAAAGATAGTGTTATGCATAATAGAGAGTAGAGGTAGAGAAAGAGAGAGGGAAGCCTGAAATATGTCTGTTAATGTTTTTGCCCATCAAGTGTATATTGAGTTTGTATACAAATTTTATTAGGTTTGTGATTTTTCTATATATGTAACAATGACTGACTTTCTGAATAGCACCTTCTAGGTGTATATTTCAAGCTATATTCTTCTTATCTTTGTCTACGGCTCTAGGTATTTTGTTCTTTTTCTCTTTCCTGTATTTGCTCCCTTTGCCGCCAACTTTTACCCTCATTTCCAGTTTCATAAGTAATTCCTCACACGTCTTTTGGTTTCTCACCCTTTCACCTCACAGTGCAAAATTACTCTTACTCCCCTCCCAGAAAATTACTTTCTCTTTCATCTCATACCTTTGGCATTCATTTCCTGTGGGGTTTCATCACAAACAGCAGCAGGTGATGTTAACTGTTTAGAAGCCATGTGGGGGGGGGGGAAGAAAAAGAAAAAAAAACACCAAAAACCATGGGCATCTGCTGCCATAGCTGAAACACATACATTCATTGTAGGTGCAGGAATTTCTTATATACAGATTTACATTACTTTTTTAACTTGATGATTTGAAATCTAATACCGGCATATTAAAAAGAGGAGGTAACCTAAAACACACTAATAATTTTCTTTTGTAGTATTCTCAGCTACACTGGCAAGAATCAAAGTAACCAGAGTATAAGTTTGAAAGAGAGCATGTTTGTGTCAAGCAACAAATGTTCCAAGTACAATTCAAAATCTCCATTTGCCATGGAAGTCCATTTCTAAAACCCTTCTCAGTCTCCAAAATCCTTTTGACTGCTAAAGCAATGTCCTAACACTGCTGGTTTGAGTTTTTTATGGACCATTAAGTTGAGTGCAAAAGTCATAAATTATCTGTAAAAGCTACCCAAATTATAGCTATCTGTGGTTTTTCGATAAAGGCCAAGAATGTGTTTTAAAAAACACACCCCATTGCATGGAAAACGGCCAACCATGGAAAATATGTCTACTATTCTACTTGTTTAAAATTCTGAGTCACTTAAGTGTTGCCATCAAACTCCTCTTCAACAAGAAAGTCCTCACTGATGCATGTTTGCAATGAATATTGTCAATATTCTTATTACTTGTGTTCAAAGGAGTCTGCCATCTGAAAAAGGTAAACCTACGCTTTAAATTCTTTTCTGTTTTGAGATGATCCTCAAAAAAGCATTTATATATTTAAAAAAAGCACAATTATTCTTTCAACTTCACAAGATCATAAAACTCCAATCTACCTGAGCTAAACTAATACAGCTGAATCTCATTAATATGCTTACACAGAACATTCAAACATCAAAGACAGAAACATCTGTATTCTAAATCAGACTTTATTTTATTCAAGAAATAAAAATTATGTAGTTCTTTTCATTTTTGATGTCTAACAAATTTCCTGGATCCCTGTGCTTTATGAGTTATAACCACATCACTGTCAAGGCTGGAGACAGGAGGTAGAGTTGATGGCAGCCTTTCTGTGCTAATTAGAATGAGAGATAAGAAGATTATTTTTTGTCTATACTGTATCCCATTTGAAACTGTTTTTCAGTATGCATCTTTCCTCACATATGTTTCTAGAGTAGTATCACATTTAGGATATTATCAAAAATAGATTTCAATAAAAAATATATATATAAATCTTAAAGTGATGACAGTTAAGTAGAATGTGATGTATTATTTACTTGCTTTTCATAGCCTATGGAACACTGTTCAGAAAACAAAATTGTGGGTTTTGCCCCTAAAAACTACAGAAAACCACGATTGCTAGAAATCTGAAAAGTGTAACAGTTGTTTGCCAAGTCTGATTTCTCAGCAAAGGGATGTTTGTGTTTTCACACATGGAATATTGCACAGAGCACTGATCCATGCTTTCTGAGTATTACACATACTTTTGTCAGTAAATTCAGAACATTTATTTATTAACATGTCACTCTACAATAAGAATAATGAGGAGGTTTTATGAACACTAAGCTCAAGTCAGGGCATAAGGAAAGATGGTCGCGATTTTTTTTCTTTTTTCTTTTCAGGATCATTGTCCATTTAATTTCTGTTTTTTTGAGTGTGGCATGCTTATTAACAATCATTGTAGGGGCACCTGGGTGGCTCAGTGGGTTAAAGCCTCTGTCTTCAGCTCAGGTCATGATCCCAGGGTCCTGGGATCAAGCCCCACATCAGGCGCTCTGCTCAGCATGGAGCCTGCTTCCTCCTCTCTCTCTGCCTGCTTCTCTGCCTACTTGTGATCTCTGTCTATCAAATAAATAAATAAAATCTTTTAAAAAATCATTATAATTCATCCAGGCAGATAGTTGCATTTTTTTTTTAATAGCTTACCTTCTACTTTCTGCTTAATATTCAATTAAACTGATCCAAAAGTTAAATAGGAGTAATGTGATTTAAAAAAAAAAAACTGTAATGAAGACAATATCCTCATATTTGTTCTTGTTAAATGTTTAATATAGAGAGGGAGGCGATAATTTTCTTAGCTAGTTTATACCACAATTTTTTGATATAAAAATGATGTTTAAAAAGTACCCTGTAAGGGGTGCCTGGTTGGCTCAGTCGTAAAGCGTCTGCCTTCAGATTGGGTCATGATCCCAGGGTCCTGGATCTAACCCAGCATCGGGCTCCTTGCTCAATGAGGAGTCTGCTTCCCCCTCTTCCACTCCCCCTGATTGTGGTCCCCCTCTCGCTGTGTCTCTCTCTGTCAAATAAAAAATTAAAATCTTAAAAAAAAGTACCCTATAATATTATAAGCTAAACATTTAAACCATATAATTTTTTTTTCCAGAAAGGTCAAGATTATTCCTGCTGAATACTGATATTTATTTCCACATAGATTATATGCATTTTGTTTTAAGAGTCCAATTCAAATTATGTCACTGCTGTATTACTAACCATGTGACATGTATATTACCAAATACTGCCAAAGTTGGACATACAAAAAAATAACAGCAATATCTCAGGTGGTTTATCATATCATGAGATAACAGAATTTCCATATTGATGTATAAATATCAAAATTGAAACCCATCTATTATCTATCTATCATCTATCCATCTTACTTATCTGTTATCACCTATCTGATCCCATTTAAATATTCAAGATAGCTCTTACTTTTGAGATACCTGGTTATTTTAACATCAAATTATAGTTTTGTTCTTGCTATTAAATAATTTCACTAAAAAGTTGGAAATTTTATAAGAGCCTTCATAATATGTACCATAAATAACATCATTCAACATGTTTTATAGGATGCTAAATTATCCTTGATAGTTAATGTCATAGTTTATGTAACATACAGTGACTATGTGGAAACATTTCAAAAACAGCTTTTTGATAAATCCAAGGTCTTTGGAATCTTGACACCGCTTTTGTATTTTGTTCAGAGTTCACATTTGCCCTGTTAACTAGTTTATCTGTACAACCATATGAAATACTTAGCACATGGTAAACAGTTGCTAAATGCTTATTTTGGAATATGAAAACAAAGGAATGAATCATGTGTAATAATAACTTAGTTACATAATTTGTCTTCTATGTATTAGTGTGTATATGGCAAACATGTTTACAAAGTATTCATATTTGCTTGTATCAATCATAAGAGCAGCAACATACACATAAAAACTTTGACACATCCAAAGGCTTTATATGAGAAAATCTTTGAATTCCAAATGTCAAAATGAACAGATATCTATTAAAAGCAAGGTACCGGGGCACCTGGGTGGCTCAGTGGGTTAAGGCCTCTGCTTTCGGCTCAGGTCATGATCCCAGGGTCCTGGGATTGAACCCCGCATGGGGCTCTCTGCTGGGCAGGGAGCCTGCTTCCTCTTCTCTCTCTGCCTGCCTCTCTGCATACTTGTGATCTCTGTCTGTCAAATGAATAAATAAAATCTTAAAAAAAAAAAAAAGCAAGGTACAAATATCAGCTGATTGTAGGACACAGAACAACGCAGGTATAGCTATCGCATAAAATGATATAAATGCCAATAGTACTGGCTTTAATACTCATTCCCATCAAATGTATTTGATTTCCCCTCAAATACAAATGCACTTACTTTGAAGATGATTCATTTTCATATTCAAATTTTGCCTAATTAGAATGAATAAGACTAACCTTTTCATACTGTAAAGATCTGAGAAACATCCTTTTCCTGCATTTTATGTCCTTTCAAATAACATTAGAAACAGGCTGTGCTATAGAACAATTCTGCAAAATGTTACTGCATGAAATCCACTATGAATTTGTTGTGACCTACAAATCCCCAAAGTTAATAATTAGAATAACGCTTCTGTCCTATTTTGTTTTGTTTTCTCTCACTGAATGACCTGACATGAATGTTTTGGCCTAGTTGCTCTCAGTTTGATCAATGTGAATCATTTGGTGGTGTTCACAGTGATCTTTCTTTTCTTCTTAAACTGATCACTCTTGTTACATCCATATCACACAGTCTTCCTGTGTTCCATTTGTAATCAATTCCTCTTTCCTAGTTTTAAGGGCTTTTCACCTCAGCAAAAGAAAGTGACTTCTATGAAGTATGTAAGACAAACAAAAATCCTTGCAATAAATATGAACGTAGCCGTAGTGCATTCTATCAATTCTCAGATTTTATTATTGAGCAATTCCAACCCTGAGGAAAACACACACTGAGCAGCCCATCCACCAAACTTGGTTCTCATTTAATTGAGTTTCAAGCATATGGGTTGTAGTTTGTTTGTTTGTTGTTTTGTTTTTAAATTAAACTGCATTCTTACTGAAACTTGATCTAGACTTTTAGGGAATGCCAAGGACATCCTCATGCAAACACAGACCCGCTGCAAGGCATTAAAAAGCACCCTTCTGGTGGAGCACTGTAGCCTGTGACAGGGAGACGAGTGGCCAGGGTTTGATTTGGCCTGCGTTATTTAATCATTATTATTTTTTAAAGATTTTATTTATTTATTTATTTACTTGAGAGAGAGGGAGAGAGAGAGAGTGCAGGCAAGTGGTGGGGGGAGAGACAGAGAAAGAAGCGGACTCCCACTGAGCAGGGAGCCCCATGTGGGGCTCAATCTCACAAGTCTGGGATCATGATTCTGGGATCTTGACCTGAACCAAAGGCAGAGGCTTAACTGACTGCGCCACCCAGGTGCCCCAATTTGACCTTAATTTATAATAATGTGAACAACTGTCATTTACTGAGAATCCTTAGGTACTCTCTGACTTCAGTGATAATATTTATTTATTTATTTATTTATTTGTTTATTTGAGAGCAAGAGAGATCAGAGGGAGGAGCAGAGGAAGAGAGACAAGGAGACTCCTCACTGAGCACTAAGCCTCATGCAGGGCTGGATTCCACCACTCTGAGAGCATGACCTGCACTGAAATCCAGGTCACCCAGAAACCCCTTCAGTGATAATTTTAAAGGTACGTAGTGTTCTTCCCATTTTACAGATGAGTAAACAGATTGAGATATGTTACATTATAACCTGAAATCACAGTTGCTATGTGGTAAAATCAGAATTTGTACCAAATCTTACTGACTCCGCCGACTGTAGTATCCAGATTCTTTCACTTGGCACCCCCTTCCCACAACATTTATGAGAACTTCCTTGTGCTTATAAAATAAAACACATTTATTCAGTGACTTTCAAATATGTCAGTTCTAAAAAATTTAGAATTGTATATTTATATATGCAATCAATAATACTAATTTAATGACTTGAGGTTTTATTACATATTGCTTTACAGTATACTTGTTCACTTGGCAATGTGGGTAAAGTTCGAAACAGTTTTGTAGTGCTTCATCTTGCAGCATATCATAATTTATTTAACCATCCCCATACTCATAAACTGTTTTTCAAATTTTGCATACTTGCCCCTAAGTAATATCAGCAACAGAAAGGGAACTAACATTTTTTTTGCCATCCTGAAATATCTGGTGTTTAAATCTTCTTAAAGATATCATCTGTGTTGGAAAGAATTTATAAATGTCTGTGATATATTACATGTAGTAATATTTGTATACAAATTACTTTAGAAAGAACTTTTAAATGAAAATTAATAGAGATTGATGGAAAGACAAATTCTTAATATAAAGGAGCATATCTGTGCATTTTATAGTAATATATCAAATATATGAAATATTTTAAATTCACATCAGATTTTAAGTATATTTTAACTATCTCCAATATTTTCTTTAAGAACATGACTGAGATATATGCCACTTAATACACATTGCCAGCTACACTGTAGATTTCAATAAATGGGAATAGTTTTACTAAGAACATGGACTTAATTAAGAGGATGCTTTTAACTGTTGTATTACTTAAAGATGGTTTTGTTTGGAAACTTTTCTATGATGACTAAATACTAAGAATGTTAATGAAGAAAGCTGTGAACAAAGGATTTTACTCTTCATTTGGTGTCTTGATCATTTTTATCAGGCTTTCTCTGGCTATCTATGAAATACTAATAACAAATAATTTGTTAAAATTAAATAAACATTAAGAAGTTTGCTTTATAATAAATAATTAACGCTGTAGAAGAGTTTGTTAGCAAAGAGGTTGCAATTCAGATTGATGTTTCCGTTATCTCTTGCCTCCTAGCAGAGCTCCCCACACTTAATGCTTAAAACAACCACCACTATTTATTTGCTTTTGATCTTGCAATTTGGCAGAGCTTTTCTGGGCCTTTCTTCTCTGTAGTTTGTTTGTGTCAGCTAAACTAGGAACAGAGGGTCCACATGTCTTCATTCAGATATCTGGTGTCCCAGAGATGGTAACTATAATGGTTGGGAGTTGGCTGAATCCCTTCTCTCTCTCTCTTTCCTTTGGTAGACTTTCATCCTCCAGGGCATTTTTCTCTCCACATCTCTCACCAGCAAGGTAATTTGAATTCTTTATAGGACTGCTACTGTCCAAGATGGAAACAGTATAAGCTGGAAAGCTCCTTAGGTCTAAGCTGGGAACTGGCAAAGCATCATTTCCAGTATATTCTGTTGGTCAAAACAAATCACAAGGGACAGAAAGATCCAAGGGAAGGGGAAATAGGATTCACTCCTTTGTGGGAGGAGCAGAATACTTATATAGGGGACATTTTTGGCAGCCACCTTTGTACAAGGTCTATCACAGTTTGTTAAGAAATAGGTTCATATTCTTCAGTCATTTGTTAGTTGAGTAGTCTTGGTTAAACCATCTAAATTTCAGAATTCCCAGTTGCAAATAAAAGTCTAATGTTAATCTCTTCTTCACAATGTTGTTGTAAGAATTAAATGAGATGATATATATACAACATTAAACACATTAGCAGCCACGTTGTTCATTTCAATAAATAGAAATTATTATAAAAACATACTATGCAATTCCCATTAAATTCAACACTGTTTTAATATAATGCAGATTTATAGAATTCACTGATTTCAGAGAATAGTCTGGACAAGTATGATTTAAGTATATCAAAAGTTTTCATTTTCAGCCCTCAAAAAGTCTGTTTACACAATGGATTCCCTCTACGTTTTATTTAATATCACGAATAGTAGGGTTGAAAATTGCTGCATGGAATTGGCAGAGACATAGCTGCTTAAAATATTTGCCTGGATATTGCTTGGCCAGCATAATTGCTAAGTATTAAATTCAACCACTAAACTTTTTTAGATGGGTAACTATAAATAGAAGAATTATGAAGACTTCTTTTTTAAACCTCCAGACACTATTGTAAAATAGTACATCAGAGATTATACTCGCCCTTTCCCATAAACCTACTTCTTAATAAATTAATGTATACAAAGGATATGAAATTTTTCTTCTTGGTAGATATACATTACATCAGATAGGTATATATTACATCAGAAGACAGAGGTCTAATAAAGTCAGTGCATCTATTAAAATCTGTACATCTAATAAAGTCAGATAACCTATTAAAATATAAATGCATGTTTTAATCACAGAACTTTCTATTGTCCCCCCCACACCCTTAGTCAAGAAGTCAAACCTTTGTTTCCCTTTGCTTCAAAGAAAACCAGATTAAAAGTAAAAGCTGCCTAAAAAACAATCTCCAGTCCCGTCTGTTAAGCCACCTTTATTGAGAATGTTATGATATGTGCCTTGAATGGGGGGACGGAGAAAAGACCTAGAGTAACGTGGGGGAGAGGAAAATTACAGCCTAAGCTGGGAGGCAGACAGAGCCTGGATTTTCACACTTGCACTGAACCCAGTGAGCAGCTTGAGAGGAGAACTGATCCTGGCTTTGGCCTTGTAGAGACCCACGTTCTTAGAACATCTGTGACAGTCTAAGATGAACCACACTTACAAGAAGTAAGACCGAGTTCCCTTTAAATGAGAATTCACTGTGAAGGAATAGGGAGAGTTTGGGTGACTTGAGTAAACAATCCAAGGCTTCAATGGTATTGGGGAAGCACTGATTTTAGCTCAGTGCAGCTGAGGTTTGAAGCCCCCTCTGACCATGCGACATGAGCTTGGGAGGGATGGCTGTATGTGTGGTGTGGACTGAAGGACAGACCCAGGATATGGAGCACCCTTCAGTTTGTGTGGGGAAATGCCTAAGAAGGCCAATGCTGTGGCAACAGGCTACACCATAAAAAACAGTGCCCACCACTCCTCAGCAACATTGTGAAGTATCTGGTCGGATTCTCCTTCTGTGGTGCTTCAAAACAGGAGCTAAGCCTTTGCACCAAATAAGCCCACTGATTCTTTGATATTTTATTGGAAGTGCATGAAGGCTGTCAGAACAAAATCACTGGACTCAATGCTGATAAGTTCTCAGGCTTTATGTCAACCATAGGAGCTGCTACGACATAATAAAATGAAAATATGATAATAAAAGTTTAATCTAAAAATATCATTATTGCATGAAGTATAGACAGGAACTCTCACTGAGTCCTATTGATATGTACTGATTTTTATTTTTGCGTGCAAGTTGAAGAAACAAATATTACATAAGTTAGGTCACTAGCTCAAGGGAATACACAATGTGACAAAGCTAAAATTTAAAGCCAAATTTTAAAAAGGTCATGATCTATCCACTTAACTACTTTAAAAATTTTATTAAAAGCTGTATCTCATGATGGCTAGTTAGACTTAGAAAAATGCTTATTGATATCATGGAAAGAAAAAAATGAACAAAGTTTTATACTTCATATATCAAAATAGGTAAATATGTATTCGTGTGTATGTGTGTGTGCAGTAAGAAATGAAACACAATAAAGAAAACAGATTTTTTTCTATGAGATTCACCTCTTTATGTATGTAGAGATTACTTAAAAATAAAATCTTAAAAAAAAATGTTGACCACAAAGAAATTATGTGTGTGGGGTATTAGAGTTGTTTGTAAAAGACTATTTACATTGTGTCCTGTAGAGTTGGCTCTCAATTACTGTTGCCTATGACTATTTTTTATGGCAAAAGTTAACTCTTCCTATGTATGAAATGCATGTGTCTATTTACAATAATCATAGTCTTGAAGGCCTCCATGAGATGCCCCAGCCTTGAGCTAAAGAGTTTCTTTTTTATTTTCTTAAGTATTGAAATATATATTGTTTCTGAATGTGTGCTAACGATTGATTCAACACATCTCATCAAATGAGGAATCTGGAAACCTGCAGTGTTGAGAGTATATGAAGAACACATACTTCTTTTTTTAACAAAATACCACTTAAAAATATGTCAGAAGTCAAAAGGCAGAAATCAACTTTTATAAGAAGGCATGGTCTGTTTGTATCATCACACATGGGAATCAATGTCTCTATTTCAATAATGTAAAAGAGTCAAGTAGCTACATATGCTATTTGAATGTTTAGTGCATTTGTCTGACTGTGTTGTGATTTAAATATGCTCATGTGGTGTAATGCTTTATTTTACAAGCACTTATTTAATTGATTCTGACATTTCACATTCCTACGTATAAAGTGGTTTGACTTGGACTATGTGATTAATAAAATGCATCTAGTGTTTGCTCTGTTTTCTATTTTTTTTTTCAAGGCAGAAAAGGAAATTAAATACCTCAAAACCTTCACCTTTGTGATTTTGTAACTTGTGCTTTAGAAGAGAATAATTTTTTTTTAAGTTTCACATTAGTTACTGTACTATGCATATCAGCTGCAGCTCACATATCTGTCAGGGAATAGAGTAATGTGCTATAGATTAACCAAATACATATGGAATGCACCCATTTTGGTAGTTATAAGTTGTGAGGTGCAGTGGTCTGACTTTGAACTTCTAAGGTTTCAGGTACAATTGTACCCTAATTGCAGGATTGTGTTGCTCTTTTATTTCAAGCTTCAGGAATAATCAGAGATAATTATACCATAAAAAAGGAGACATTCTCTGTTAACAATATTACTAAATTTTGAACATGCAATATGTTTCCTATCCAGATCCATACCTTCAAGTCCTTGCATACTTAAATTAATGGAATATTAAAGCACTTAATTCTTCTTTATGTGTGTTTTGATTTATATGAGGACTTCTCCAGAGTAAAGAATGGCATCTTGCCTCAGAAATAAGAAGGATCAGATAAGCTCAGTAGGCATATAACTCAGAGTTGAGGAGCTTCAACTTATTAAGAAACAAATAAACAAACCACAACAGCAAGAACAGTGTGCAGTAACTAAACATAGACAATCATGTTTAAGTTCATGGGAGTAAAACTCTGGTCTATTTTGAATAGATGGACCAATGAAAGGCATATTCTCTAGGCTTTGTGCACTACAACAAACATCAAAAGACATCCTGGATTTCTGAAAATTAATTCCTGCTGAGAATAGTTTTATTAATTGTGGTTTATAATATGGGTGATGAAAAATTGATTTCACATGTACCAGAGCCACTTCATACGACTTCGGAATGGACCAGGCATAGTTAACCAACTTTGCAAGGTGATGAATTCCATCCTTCTAGGTTTTCTTGTATGGAATGTCCTTCATTATCCTCCTCCTCATCCTTCCATCACCCAGGGTCCTGTTAAAGTTCCACTACTTCTGTGGGGTTTTCCTCAATTATACTAATATTTGACCACCAATTCTGGAAATTTCATAACACTTAGTTACATACACACTGCCTGGAACATAGTGAGGATTCCACAGACATGTTTTTAAGTGAAAACAAATAAACACATTTTTGGAATACAGGAAGTTATGTTTTGCAGACAGCAAATGCTATCTTGCTCATTAACTATTGAGGATTGCCATGTGCTTCTTGTATGTTCCACTCAAAAGGACCCAATGTCATTTTTGTGGTTTTTCTGCCAAAGATACATGACCTGAATCTAATAATGAGAAAATATCAGACAAACCCAATCTGAAAGACATTCTAGAAAACACATGGCCTTTGCTCTTCAAAAATGTCAAGGTCATGAAAGATAAAAAAAATACAAATTAATAGAAAAACTAAGACATTTTTCCTGATTAAAGAATATTAAAGAGGCATGAGAGCTTAATGCATTAGTGACTCTGTATTGGACCACAGATCAGATTTTTTTTTTCCTAATGAGAAAAATAGTTATATTTGAATAAAGTATGTTGGCTGGATATTAACATTATGTCAATATTTGTTAATTATAATGTGTTTCTTTTTTTTTTTTTTTTGAAGATTTTATTTATTCATTTGAGAGTGAGCGAGAGAGAGCACAAGCCTGGGGAGTAGTAAGCAGAGGGAGAGGGAGAAGCAGAGCCCCTGCTAAGCAGGGAGCCAGATGAAAGCTTGATCCCAAGACTCTGGGGTCATGACCCAAACTGAAGGCAGACATGTAACTGACTGAGCCACCCAGGTGCCCCTAGAATGTGGTTCTATAAGAAAATATCATAGATTCTGTAAATACACATTGAAGTATTTAAGGGCAATGTTCATCATGTATAACTTACTCTCAACAGTTGAAGAAAAATAATGACAGAGTAAGGAGGAGAGAGAGAGAGAGAGAGAGACTATGACAGAGACAAAAAGAGATAAAGCAAACTGATAAAATGTTTTTTATCAGTTTGGATAAAAGGGGATCTAGATAAAGGGCATATGGGAGTCTTTAAACTAGTTTCTCAGTTTCATTAAGTCTGAAATTAAGTGAGTATATAAATTTAAATAAACATTGAGAAAAGCAAGTAAGTTTTATATTCCACTTTTCTACTTACCACATGTGACTAAGAAATAAATTGCCCTTTTTAAGTCATCCTAACCCCTGTAATGTCTCTGCCTTCCTTACCACCAATCACAGCCAAATGTACATGTAAAAACAAAAAACAAAACCAAACAAACAAAGAAAAGGAACTGATTGATTTCATCCAAGGCATAAATTTAAATGGGCCAAAGACAATTCCAGGCCTTTGAAGAAGAGATATAATTAATGAAATTTCCATGGGTTCCTGTTAAATTGGCCAGTCAATTTTCATGCTTCCGTCACTGAAGGATGCTCACTAAGGTGCACATGGGTTGGGCTGTATGTGTGCATTTGTGTTTGTATACATGACATGATTCCATTTGTGCCCCCAAGTTGCTCAGTTGAGGGTCACTGCACAAAACATATTTAATGCCAAGAGACTGCTATCATTTTGAGGCACAGTTGGGTATCTTCCAGAAACCTATATTTTAGGGTTGGTTGCTTATTATCTAAACCTAAATGACATCCATATTCTACTTTTTCTCACTCTAAGGCCCTTAAAAAGGTGATTTTAAGAGATCTAGTTTACTTCATTGTTTTTAGACATGGTTCACTGTCTATTTATGAGTTATAAAAACAATATAACTATGAAGAACAAGTACACAGTTTTTCTGGAAACCTGAAATATTAAAAAATTACAAACAACAAGCAACTATAAAGTAAACAGCAATACTTTATTTAAAGTAGCTCAGTGGACATGGTCCAGTATTTTTTTTTTAAGACTAAACACAAGGAGCTAAAATGTCAGAAGTTGAGAGAATTAGAATTTATCGACATTTTATTTTTATTTGCTTATTTATTTACTTGAGAGAGGAGGAGGGGATGGGGCAGAGGAGGCGGAGGAGAGAGAGAGAGAGAATCTTAAGCAGACTCCACACCCAGCACAAAGCCCGACATGGGACTTGATCTCACAACCCTTAGATCATGACCTAAGCCAAAATCAAGAGTCAGATGCTTAATCAACCGAGCCACCCAGGTGTCCCAGCACTTTGAAATCATACTGCAGCACTAAGAAAACAAATTATAAAACAGAAGTTTACTTAGATACCTATTTTTTCTACTGTATATTTTGCTGGAAGTAAAATTTACTTTGCTTTGGTTGGGCTCAGCAGGTCCAGTTCAATACTGACTTCTTTTTAATGGTTAGTTCACCTTTTATTTGATATTTGTCAAAGAAGTGTAGATTTCCATATTTTCTAAAACATGTCAAACAAACTTTCTTTTTTTTTTTTTTAAGATTTTATTTATTTGTCTGAGAGAGGGAGAGAGAGAGAGCACAGGCAGACAGAATGGCAGGCAGAGGCAGAGGGAGAAGCAGGCTCCCTGCCGAGCAAGGAGCGCGATGTGGGACTCGATCCCAGGACGCTGGGATCATGACCCAAGTCGAAGGCAGCTGCTTAACCAACTGAGCCACCCAGGCGTCCCTCACAAACTTTCTTTAATCATAGAGTCCTTCTGATTTTAAGGGTTAATAATGCACAGAAATTCTATTCTAGGAATAGTTTATTTTCATGCTATTTGGAATTTCTTTTAAATATGTTTTTTGAGAGGCACCTGGGTGGCTCAGTGGATTAAAGCCTCTGCCTTCTGCTCAGGTCATGATCCCAAGAGCCTGGGATCGAGTCCCGCATCAGGCTCTCTGCTCAGCAGGGAGCCTGCTTCCTCCTCCCTCTCTCTCCCTCTCTCTCTCTTGCTCTCTGCCTGCCTTTCTGCCTGCTTGTGATCTCTGTCTGTCAAATAAATAAATAAAATCTTAAAAAAAAAACTTAAAAAAATCTGTTTTTTGAATATCTTGGTCTTTGTATATTAATTAATTTATTTAAATGCCAACATAGTTAATGTACTATGTTACATTAGGTTCGGGTGTACAATATAGTGATTCAACAATTCTACTCATTACTCAGTGATCATCATAAGTGCACTCTTAGTCCCCTTCGCCTATTTCACCCAACCCTCCAACCACCTCCCCTCTGAAAAGCATCTGTTTCTTTCTTATGGCTAAGAGTCTGGTTTGGGGGCTGTCTCTTCTTTTCTTCTTTGTCTTATTTCTTAAATTCCACATATGAGTGAAATCATAATGTGTTTGTCTTTCTGTAATTAGTTTATTTCACTTAACATTATACCCTCAGTTCCCTCGATGTTATGGCAAATGGTAAAATTTCACTCTATTTTATGGCTGAGCAATATTCCATTGTATATCCACGCCACATCACCTTTATCCATTCCTCTATCAATGGACACTTAGATGGTTTCCATAATTTAGCTATTGTAAATAATGCCATAATCATAAGGGTGTACATATTTTTTGAATTAGCATTTTAGTATTCTTTGAGTAAATACCCAGTAGGGAGATTACTGGATCATGTGGAAACTCTATTTTTAATTTTTGAGGAGCTTTCATTTTGTTTTACATAATACCTGTTCTAACTTGTATTCCCACCAATTCACTATGGTTCCTTTTTCTCCACATCCTCACCAACACCTGTTGTTTCTTGTGTTTTGAGTTTAGCAAGCCTGATGGGTATAAGGTGATAGTTCATTGTGGTTTTGATTTGCATTTCCCTGATGGTGAGTGATGTTGAGCATTTTCTCATGTATCTTTTGGCCACCTGTATGTCTTCTTTGGAGAAAAATCTGTTTATGTCTTCTGTCCATTTTTAAAATGGATTATTTGTTTTTCTTATGTTGTGTGTGTTGAATTATATAAGCTCATATATTTTATTTCTATTGTTTATATTTTATTTTGTTTACTTCTATGTTTAATTTTTTATAACTTCAAGGTTTTATTTAATTTCCAATTAGTTAACATACAGTGTAATACTAGTTTCAGAAGTACAATTTAGTGATTTATCACTTATATATAACACCAGCTACTCATAACTAGTACCTTCCTTAACCCCCATCACCCATTCAGCCCATTCCCTCACCCATCTTCCCTCTAGCAACCCTCGGTTTATTCTCTATAGTTAAGATGGTTTTCTGGTTTTCTGGTTTGCCTCTTTATCTGCCCCCCCTCCAACAATTACCTGTTTCGTTTCTTAAATTTCACATGTAAGTGAACTCATATGGTATTTGTCTTTCTCGACTTATTTCGCTTAGCATAATACACTCTAGTTCTACCCATGCCATTGCAGATGGCAAAATTTCATTCTTATTTTATAGCTGAGTTACATTCCATTGTATATATATTTCATAACTTCCTTATCGATTGATCAGTCAATGGTTATTTGGGCTCTTTCTGTAATTTGACTATTGCTGATAATGTTACTATAAACATTAAGTTGCCTGTTTCCCTTTGAATCAGTATTTTTGTATCCTTTGAATAAATACCAATTAGTGAAATTGCTAGATAGTAGGGTGGTTCTATTTTTAACTTCTTGAGGAACCTCAAGAGTAGCTGCACCAGTTTCATTCCCACCAGCAGTGTAAGAGGGTTCCCCTTTTTCCACATCCTTGCCAACATCTCTTGTTTCCTGTGTTGCTCATTTTAGCTATTCTGGTGGGTGTGAGGTGATATCTCCTTGTAGTTTTGATTGGTATTTCCTTGATGATGAGTCATGTTGAGGACTTTTTCATGCGTCTGTTAGCTATCTGTATGTCTCCTTTGGAAAAATGTCTATTCATGTCTTCTGCCCATTTCTTAACTGGATTGTTTTTGGGAGGTGTTGAATTTAGTAAGTTCTTTATAGATTTTGGATACTAACGTTTCAGCAGATATGTCATTTGCAAATATCTTCTCCCATTCTGAAGATTGTCTTTAGTTTTGTCAATCATTTCCTTCACTGGGCAGAAGCTTTGCATCTTGATGAAGTCCCAATAGTTCATTTTTGCTTCTGTTTCCCTTGTCTTTGATGATGTATCAAGTAGGAAACTACTATGGTCAATGTCAAAGAGGTTATTGCTTGTGGTCTCTAGGATTTTGATGATTTCTTATATTTTTAGATTTTTCACCCATTTTGAATTTATTTTTGTGTATGCTATAAGAAATTGATCTAGTTTCAATCTTCTACATGTTGCTTTCCAATTTTCCCAACACCGTTTGTTGAAGAGTCTTTCTTTTCTTGGATATCCTTTGCTGCTTTGTTGAAGATTATTTGACCATATAGTCATGGGTCCATTTTTGGATTTTCTATTCTGTTCCATTGATCTATGTGTCTGTTTTTGTGCCAGTTCAATACTGTCTCAATGACTACAGTTTAGTAATATAGCTTAAAATCTTTAATTGTAATGTCTCCAGCTTTTTCTTTTTCAAGATTGCTTTGGCTATTCAGGGTCTTTGTGATTCCATACAAATTTTCAGGTTGTTTGTTCTAGCTCTGTTATTGCCTCTTTGGTTAGATATATTCCTAGGTATAAATTATGTATTTAAGGTACTAACCCTTTATTGGTTATATCATTTACAGATGTCTTTTCCCATTCAGTAGGTTTTATTTTAGTTTTGTAAGCTGTTTCCTTCTTTGTTTTTTGTTTTGTTTTGTTGAGTTGTGTTGTGTTTTTAGAAAGGAAGAGAGAGAGATTGGGGGAGGGTCAAAGGGAGAGAGAGACTATTTAGCAAGCGCCACGTCCAGCACAGAGCCCAACAAAAGGCTCGATCTCACAGCCATGAGATCATGACATAAATTGAAATCAAGAGTATCCAAATGACTGAGCCTAGGCACCCTTTACTTCCTTTTTTGTGCAGAAGCTTTTTATTTTCGTGTAGTCACAATAGTTTATTTTGTTTTTGTTTCCCTCCCCTCAGGAGACATACCTAGAAGAATGTTGCAGTGGCTGATGTTGGAGAAATTACTGCCAATGTTCTTTTCTAGGATTTGAATGGTTTCCGTTTCACATTTAGGTTTTTAATCAATGTTGAGTTTATTTTTGTGTTTGATGTAAGAAAGTGGTCTAGTTTCACTCTTTTGCATGTAACTGTCCAGTTTTCTCAACACTACTTGTTGAATGTACATAAATATATTTTAAATGATAGGTTTCATTTAATAGCTGCCACTATCAATGATAATTTTACCATTTTTATCTCAAATAGCTTATTTTTTTATCACAGTTCAGTTTTATTTCTACATATTTCATTGATACCATTGGGCCTTCTACCATTTTGTTGTCAGAATTAAAATAATTTCCCAGATTCCACTTGAATAGAGTCTATAACTCTCTCACTAAAGGTTTGTCCCATTCCACTATAACTATATTAAACAACTTATTTGTGAAACAAGAAAGACATTTTTAACTACTAAATGGTAATAAAAGAATCTCTATATTTTCCATAGTTCATCTCCTAAAATAAGATGGAATGTTATTGGGGAGGGTATGTGCTTTGGTGAGTGCTGTGAAGTGTGTAAACCTGGCGATTCACAGACCTGTACCCCTGGGGATAAAAATATATGTTTATAAAAAATAAAAAATTTAAAAAAAAGATGGAATGTTGCCAGAAATCATATTTGTCTCTCTCTCTGTGTATTTAGAAGATAAATTATCTTTATCTTTTAAATAACTCAAGGGTGTGGGACGCCTGGGTGGCTCAGTTGGTTAAGCAGCTGCCTTCGGCTCAGGTCATGATCCCAGCATCCTGGGATCGAGTCCCACATTGGGCTCCTTGCTCAGCAGGGAGTCTGCTTCTCCCTCTGCCTCTGCCTGCCATTCTGTCTGCCTGTGCTTGCTCTCTACCTCCCACTCTGATAAATAAATAAAATCTTAAAAAAAAATAACTCAAGGGTGCTTAGGATATTATAATAAACCCAAAATTAAATCTGTATCTATGTCTAACAGAGCTAAGAAACATTTCTCCAGAAATTATTTAAAACTTAATTCAAATTTAATTCTGCCCCTTATTTGACAGTCAAACATGTCAATAAGTAAAATTAAATACACAGGAAGATAAAAACAATCCTTAGTGGGGTACCTACATGGCTCAGATGGTTAAGCATCTGCCTTTGGCTCAGGTCATGACCCCAGAGTTCTGGGATTGAGCCCCACATGAGGGTCCCTGCTCAGTTAGGATTCTGCTTCTCCTTTCCCCACTTCCTCTCTCCCTGCTTGTGTTCTCCCTTTCTCTTAGTATCTCCTTCTCCATTAAATGAATAAATAAAATCTTTTTAAAAAGTTAGCTGAGCTACACCATAACTTCTGCAAATTGGTTGGACAACTATAGAAGACATTATAATTTACATTTTAATTATTCTCTATGGATTGCTCCCTTCAGTAGGTTCACTGTATTCTCTTGACTCAGTACTGGTGGCTATAATTCCAACTTTTCCACTAATAATATATGTAGTACATAAAACATTTCCAACACAAAAAGGTAAAATGGAAAATTAAAGGCATAATCTAGGATGTTTCAACCAAAATTGTCTAACTTCACCTAAATCATGTAGATAACTGAGACAAATAATGTCATACTTTTTCTACCTATAGTAGAAAGGTGTTGTTTTTATTTAGATTATAAAATAACTTTAGATCACAATCTCAGTTTATACATCTGAGTTTAGCACTGGTTTCCTTTTTCTTCTCTTTGCTTCTTACCTAAAATTCTGCTGCTATTGTGTTTCTCCCCCACTTCTTGGTAAATAATAATCATGCCAATTTTTGTTTCCCTATAGTTCTAATCTGATTACATATTACCAGAATTATTTACTAATAATTGTAATAATTCATATTTTTACTTTATAGTAGTAAAAGTTAGAATTTTACTTGCTTCAATAAAGATATTATTAAATGATTATAGATGAGTTCCAGGTCAATAAATCAACTTATGCTATTAATGACCTATATTATATATTTTTTGCATAGTCTGTTCTAACATTTTAGCTATATCTTCAAAAAAAAATATGCTAACAGGAAAAAAATTATGAAGCTATACTTCTGTCACTAGATATTATAGGATTAATCTCTATAGTCTTTCTTTGCCAGGAATCAAGAGGAAATAGTCCCCTCCTATTATTGTCTTTCTAAGGAATGACAAGTCAGACATAAATAATGTGACAGAACTAGAGGCAAGAATTTCTTGATTTTTTGCTGATCAGCTTGAGCTAGTTATCTCTATGGTATTTTGTTAAGATTTTATTATTTTATTTTTTAGAGATTATTTATTTGAGAGGTAGAGAGAGAGTATAAGAGAGAGGTCACAAACATGGGAGAGGGGTAGAGGGAGAAGGAGACTCCTGGCTGAGCAGGAGGGCCCAACATTGGACTCAATCCCAAGACCCTGAGGTCATGACCTGAACTGAAGGAAAAATTTAACTCACTGAGTCATTTAGGTGCCCTTCTCTACAGTATTTTAAATATATATTCAACTTAAAAATATTTTTTTAGTCTTCAACATTTTTTCATGCACTCCCCTCTCATTTTTTGCCAAATTTTCCCAAGTTTTTCATGCATTTCACCCTCAAATTTTATAGTTCACATTCCCCCTCCCACCATCACCACCACCAATAGTTTTGTGGTTAATGGTTCACATAACTGGAAATAGGTATGTATTTTTTTTCCCCAGGATGCTTTTTATATTTAATAGTGTCCTTTAATTTTTCCTTGTTTGGATAGTATTATAGCTAAAGCACTACTAAAAGATATATGACAGAGTGTCAAATTTTAAAACAAAATTCTCTATGCAAATTCAAAGTTTGTGGTTCATAATTAACATTGTTACATTTTATATGTCCATAAGTTTAAATATCTTCTTTAAAATTACTATAAAAATCAAGTAAAATCATGACAGGCAAATTAATATTATTTATAATAGTTTTTAATAGGATAAATTATAAACTACAAGGCTCATCTTTTATTGCATGGTGCTATTCCTATATTTCGACATATAAAATGTAATTTAGATGTACACATAAACACAGACACACTTTGCAATATTCGATAGTCTCTCTTATCTGTGGTTTTGCGTTCCCCAGTTTCAGTTAGCCATAGTCAAGGGAAGTCTGGAAGAAGATGATCCTCCTTCTGACATATTAGAAGGTTAGTAGTAGCCTCAAGTTATCTCTCAATGCCTGCAGTGTCGCCCTCACTTCATCTCCTGATGGGGGGGCATTTTATCATCTTGCATCATCACAAGAAGAAGTATAAATATAGTATAATAATTTAAGAGAGAGAGATCGTGTTTACACCAACTTTTATTATATCATTAAAATTGTTCTATTTTGTTATTAGTTACTGTTGCTAAACTCTTACTGTGCCTAATTTAGAAATTAAATTTTAGTTTAGGTATTGATATATAGGAAAAAACACAGTACATATAGGATTGTTACTGTCCATGGTTTTGGGCATCCACTGAGGGTTTGGAGTGCATTCCCCATAGATAAGGAAATACTGTACATCTTTTGTAAATGAGATTACCTAAGTTTCTAGCCTTGATATAAGCAAAAAACTGTAATCTGTTTATTAAAATTAAACAGAAACATATCAAAGCATTGTAATCCTATCAAATTCCTGTTTTTTTCCTTAATAATATGTGCTCTTATAAATTTAAATTTAGTAAAGTTTACAAAAAAGAGGTTATGTTTTGCTCATAATAGAATAATTAGGAGAGCAAGACAGTGCTCCTTCCTTCTATGAAAAACACCAATTTAATAATAATGCATGAAACATTGTCTTTTTGAGAAATCTAGACACCAGTTAGGATGGTTTGGTCCCCAAGGCAAACAAAAAACAGCTACATCATAGGTGGTAGGTAAATTTGTGGTACCCTCTCACTATAGTTCCTCCCATTGGCACAGCACACATAATTGGAAGGAAACCCCCCAGCTCTTGGTTTCTCCCTAGGGACAGAAAGAGAAGATTGGGCCATATGTCCAATAGTCTGACTTTTCACAGGAGCTGCCTTAGGGATTGGCTTCTGTCTTGCCTGTCTCAGAGTGCTGATGGGATGCAGCGTACACGAGATGTCTGAGGGCTGCTGAAAATGAGAGTCCAAACATGTGCTGCAGCTCCAGGGAGGGTGTGCAGTACAGCAGATGGAGACGGATATAGCTTGGTGGCCTTGCCCTTAGAGGGAAGAGAAGAATGGAGCATATGTCCAACATTCTAGCTTTCCAGAGTTCTGCGACAGACACTGGCTTCTGTCTTATTCATCTCAGAGCACAGATAGAATGTTGTACACCCTAGATGCTTGGCAGCCAATGCTATAAACTGAATGTGTGTGTTTACCCAAATTCTTATGTTGAAACTTAGTCCCCAATGTATTTGCAGGTGGGACTTTGAGATATGGTTAGGGAATGAGACGAAGACCTCATGAATGGGATTGGTGTCCTTACAAAGAGGTATCAGAAAGATTTCTCACCCTTTTCTTCGTGTGGAGGACACAGCAAAAAGCTGACCATCAACGAACCAGGAAGAAGGTCTTCAGCAAATGCTAAATCTGCCAGTGCCTTGATATTAGGCTTCTCACCCTCTAGAACTGTGAGAAATATAGTTTTTTGTTTAAGCTTCATAAGCTAAACAAACCAAACAGTACTAAGAATGAAAATGAGCTGAGGAGCATGATGGTGCCTCAGAGAATTTGCAACTTTCTCGGCCACCAAGGGAACAAGAGATTACAAATTCCTGGAAAACAAAACAAAACAAAAACAGTTTATGTCTTCAGCTAGAAATTTACGGAGAAGAAATAGCCACAGAAATGGTTTGAGAAGCCCACAGAATCTCTAGCCAGGCTGATTTTTGGAGGCCTTTCCTGTATAAAACCAGTCCATCAAGACTGGAAGAGGAGGCCATTTTTTCAAATGCATGAACCAGCTTAAAATAGATTGTTATAAACTATATGATGTTTTACATAATGGTGACCACAAAGAAAACACCAATACCATACACACACCAATCAATCAATAAGAAATCAAAGCATGTCACTATAAACAATCAATGAACACAAAGAAAGAGCAAGAGAGGTAAAACAGTGCAAAATAACCACAAGAAAGATGAAAAAAATTAACGAAATGGTGATAGCAAGTCAAAAATCAAGAATGACTTTAAAAGTAAATGGATTAAACATAATAATAAAAGAAAAAAAGCAAATGGATTAAATTCCAAGTTTATAGTGATAAATGCCTACATAATAAAGAAGAAAGGTCTCAAATAAACAACCTGTATATACACTTCAAGAAACTAAAAAAGAACGTGGTAAGCCCAGAGTTAGGAGAAGAACAGAAATGAAAAAGAATGCAGAAGAAATTAGCAAAACAGAGAATAGAAAAACATTAGTGAACAATATCAAGTTGGTTCTCAAAAAAGTCTACAAAATTGGCAAACTTTTAGGTAGACTAAGATAGAAGAATCAAATAAACAAAACTAGAAATAAAAGAGATGTTAACACTAAAGTGATGTCACAGAAATAAAGATGAGACCATGATGAAAAATTATAAACCAACAAATACATAGGCTAGAAGAAGTGGATAACTTCCTAGAGACATACAGTCTAATAAGACCATATCATGAAAAAAAAGGAAATCTGAACAGATCTGTAACTATCAATGGGATTGAATCAATAATGAAACCATCCCACCCCCCACACACAAAAAGATAAAAAAAGCCACAACCATGCTTAATGAAATAAGTCAAGTGGAGAAAGACAACTATCATACGATCTCCTGATATGAGGAAGTGGAGATGCAACAGGGGGCAGTTAAGGGGATAGGAGAAGAATCAATGAAACAAGATGGCATTGGGAGGGAGACAAACCATAAGTGACTCTTAATCTCACAAAACAAACTGAGAGTTGCTGGGGGGAGGAGGATTGGGGGAAGGGGGGTGGGGTTATGGACATTGGGGAGGGTATGTGCTATGGTGAGTGCTGTGAAGTGTGTAAACCTGGTGATTCACATACCTGTACCCTGGGGGATAAAAATATATTATATGTTTATAAAAAATAAAAAATTATAAAAAAAAAAAGCCACAACCAGACAAGTTCATCGATGAATTCTACTGAACATTTAGAGAAGAATGCATGCCATTCTTTTATAAACTCTTCCAACAACATTTAAGTGGAGGGAACCTTTCTAAATTTATTTTGTGAGGCCAGCATTGCACTGATAATATGGCCAGAAAAAGACACTAGGGGGAAAAAAAACCCAAACAACAACAACAACAACAAAAAACTACAGCTCAATATCCATAAAATGGCTGAAAAATCCTTGCAAAATAAAGCAAACCAAATTCAACAGCATATTAGAAGGATCATATACCCTGTAGGATTTATGCAAGTGGAATTTATCCTTGGGATGCAACGATAGTTCAATATCAATAAATGTGATACATCTCATTAATAGAACAAAAGATTAAAATTTCTATCATCATCTCAGTAGATGCAGGAAAAGTATTTGACAAACTCAACTGCCTTTCAAAAAAACACAGACTACTAAGAATAAAAGGAAATCACTTCAACATAACAAAGGCCATGTAGGAAAATCCAACAGTTAACATCAAATTCAAGGATATAAAACTGAAAATTTTCCTCTAAGATGAGGATCAAAGCAAGGATGCCAACTCTCTCTATTGTTATTCAACATAGTACTGAAAGTCCTAGGTAAGTAAAAGAAACAAACATATTCAAATCAGAAAGGAAAAAGTAAAATTATTTCTGTTTGCAGATGATGTGATCTTTTAAGTGGAAAACCCTAAAGACTATACACACACACACAACTATCTGAACTAAGATAAATTCAGTAAAATTTTAGGATACAAACCAAGATTCAAAAACCAGTGGCATTTCTAACATTGAGAATGAATAATCTGAGAAATAAATCAAGAAAAATCCCATTTATAATAGCATAAAAAATACTTAGGGACAAACTAAACCAAGGAGGTAAAATATTTGTACATTGACAATTACAAAACAATTTAAAGATTGAAGAAGATAGAAATAAATGGAAAGATATCCCATATTCATGAATCAGAAAACTCAATAATATAATTTTTAAAGATTTTTTAAAATTTATTTGACAGAGATTACAAGTAGGCAGAGAGGCAGGCAGAGAGAGAGAGAGGAGGAAGCAGACTCCCTGCTGAGTAGAGAGCCCGAAGCAAGGCTTGATCCCAGGACCCTGGGATCATGACCTGAGCTGAGGGCAGAGGCTCTAACCCACTGAGCCAGCCAGGTGCCCTCAGTAATATTTTTAAATGTCCATACTACTCAAACCCACTTGCAGACCCAAGGCAATCCCTATCAAAATCTCATTCCAATGGCATTTTTTTTCAGAAATACAAAAGGCAGTCCTAAAATTCATATGAAAGCACAAAGGATTCTGAATAGCTAAATAATCTTGGGAAAGAATAACAAAGTTGGGGGTATCACATTTCCAAATTTTAAAAATACATTGAAAAGATACAGTAATAAAAATAGTATGATACTGACATAAATACAGATATATAGACCAGTGGAACAGTATAAAAACTCAGGTATAAACTCATACATAGACAGCAAATTGATCTTCCACGAGAGTGCCAAGACTACACAATGGGAAGAAGATAGTCTTTTCAACAAATGCTATTGGGCAAACTGGATATCAATGTGAAAAAGAATGAAATTGAACCCATATCTTATGCCATATACACACACACAACAAAAACCTTTCAAAAAGGATTAAGAACATAAATGTAAGTCTTGAAACTGTAAAATTCCTAGAAGAAAACTACATGAAAATGTGATGTTGGTCTTGGCAATTATTTCTCAATATGACACCACAAGTAAAGGCAATAAAAACAAAATTAGACAAATGAGACTAAATCAAACTAAACATTTCTGCACAGTAAAGGAGACAATCAGGAGTTTAAAAAGCAACTTACAGAATGGAAGAAAATATTTGCAAATCATATATCTGACAAGGAGTTAATATCCAAAATATGTAAGGAACTCATACAACTCAGTAGCAAAACAAACAAACCACCCAATAATAAAGTACTTTAAAAATGGGCAAATAAATTTCTCAAAAGAAGTTATAAAAATGGCCAACAGGTATATGAAAAGGTACCCAATATTCCTAATCATCAAAGAAATGTGAATGATATATCACCTTTTTTTGTCTAGATGCCATTATCATAAGAAACAAAGCAACAAGTACTGGAAAGAATGTTAAGAAATTGAAACCACTGTGTACTGCTGGTGGGAATGAAAAATGATACAGTTGCTATGGTAAACAATAGGGAGATTCCTTAAAGAATAAAATAAATAGACTTAGCATAGGATCCCAGCAATCCTACTCCCAGGTATTTATAAGAAAGAAAAGAAAAGAAAAAGAGAGAGAGAAAGAAAAGAAAAGAAAAGAAATTAAGATCTTAAACAGATATTTACACTCATCTGTTCATTTTAGCATTACCAACAATAGCCCAAGATGTGAAAATTACATAAATGTTCATCTATGAGTGAATGGATAAAGAAAATGTGTTATATCATGACACATACATTCTTTCTTAAAAAAGAAGAAAATATTGTCATTTACCACAACATAAATGGACCTTGAAGACATTATGTTAAGTAAAAGAAGACAGACACAAATATTGCATGATTCCACTGATATAAGGTATCTAAAATATTTCAGCTCATTAAAAAAGAAAGTAGAACCATGGTTGCCAGGGTTGGAGGTTTGTGGAAATGGAAGGTTGCAGTTCAATAGAAACAGTTTCAGTCATACAACATAAAAAATAAATAAATAAATAAATAAATAAATAAATAAATAAATGAATGAATCTCCTGTGTAACTTTGTGCTTGTAGTTAACAATACTTTGCTCTTCACTTAAAATTTTGTTCAGGAGACAGATCTTATACTCTGTACTTTTACCACAATTTTACAAATTTGCATTAATTTGTTGTACTCAGCAGATAACAGGTTATTTGTTGGTCCTGTTATTGGAAATAATGAGATCAAAAGATGAGTGATGAAATCTAGGGAAGAGGATTTTGAAGAATCATCTCAAAACAGGCAATGAAAAAATAATTAAAAGGAAATAAATTACACGAAATACCATAACCACGCCAAGCACAAGTCAATCTTTCTGTGGTGTTTTCAAATCTTTGATATTCAAAATTCTTCATTGTTTCATTCCAGTATCACAGTTAATCAATATAAATAGAATATCCCACAAAATGAATATATATAAAGAATTGGAGAATTGGAACATTATATCCATCATTAGATTGAACATCATTACTTAAAAAAAAAAAAAACTTAACTCTAATAGTATCCTTTCAGAAAGGAAATTGGCATGATGCATGTCTAACTAAATACACAGGCTTCAAAAAAATGTATCAACAGAGACTCATTTTAACATTGACAATGTATAAATTACTTTTGTGGAATGGAAAGTCAGCATAATGATGTTAACAATCTTGGTTCTGGTTGGTTTCAGTATATATATGTCCTGTCTATTAAAGTAGAACCAAGTTATCTTATGAGAAGTGCAGACCAGTCAGGTGACCAGATGGCCAGAGAAATGTCTTTTCTCTTAATACTGCATCTTCTTCTGCTGGGATTTTACCTCTTCCTTCCATTCTTCCATCATAATGGAAAAAGGGTAGGGAGTCTCTGGGCTTGTTCGCACCCTACTGATCAATCCATATGGTGAATCCATAACTTTTCTAGCCACATTTCCATGTTTCCCAATTTGCTAATCTTGATGTTCAGCCATATTTCAATCCTTTTTCTGTCCCTTCCCTAAGCAGACAGTTACTGCTCTAACAGTTACACAGTTAAAGCTGTGTCATATTATTTTGAATAAAGTCACTTTAACTGTATATTTTAACTTTCCTTGGTACTTCGGGTATTGCCATAATTACCATTTGCACAGTTACAACTTATCTTTCTCTCTTAATCTCCAATAGAAGAAATCAAATTGAATGTGTTGCATGTAAGTTTGTGTTTGTTTGTTGTGTTGTGTTGTGTTTGTGTGTAATGGGAGAAGCAGATGTGGTACATAATGTCCTGATAAACTGTGACTTGGTATTCTCAAATTCCCAAGTATCAACTATCCTGCTTTTTTTCCTCAGGGATTTGTGATAAACCTCCAATATTGTTCATTAAAATAATTATATACATATATATACATATATATATACACACATACACACTCATATATATATATACACATACATACATGCATATGTGTATGTATATATAAAATACCTTATTTAATATATTTATTTAATATATAATGCATAGTATATTATTTTCAATATTTAATTAATAATTATGTAATCAATTATTTGATTAATTAATATTATTTAATTTTAATATTATTTAATATAATATATTTTAATATACATTTAATACATACATTTAATACCTTATTATTTTTAGATTTTAGAAGAATTAAACATTTTGGCACAATCATACAGATAACACTTTCATCAGAGGTAGTTTCCATTTGCCTTAATTAAAACAGGTTCGGGAGTGGCCTTAAAAGCCCTTCCTCAGTTTGTACCCACCAGAAACAGCTAGATCATTCCAGGTGTGTATCAGTGGACATGAAAATCAAATAGGAAATCTACCACTTCTAAATCCTTGGAAATGTAAAAATACAGTAATTGGTTTTATATTTCCAGCAGTAGAGTTACGTGATTCAATGCAATTCCAAGTAGCTTTGCACTGTCTAAATGGGTTCACCTGTGTGGGAACAATGATATTTACCTGAGCTAAATATGGTTAAGTTAAGCTGGGAAAGGTACCTTTCCTGACAATGAAGGCAGGGAACCAAGACTTTTTGACTTTTTATCTGTTCTGAAAATGCTGCCAATATTAGTATACCCTTAGAAAACCAGAAAAGGGTTATTGCTTTACCTCAAGGTAGAAGCATTCTCTGTGAAGATATTCTCCACCTCAATAATCCAAACAGAAGAAAAACCTTGATTGAAAAAAAGTCAATCAAAGACATTTATCATATGATTTCATTTATATATGGAATTTAAGAAAGAAAAGAGAAGAGTATAGGGGATGGGATAGGAAAAATAAGACAAACTCAGAGATGGAGACAAACCATAAAGCTCTTAATCATAGTACACAAACTGAGGGGTCTTGGAGGGGAGGTGGTGGGGTGGATGAGGTAACAGGGTGATGGGCATTAAGGAGGGCACGTGGTGAAATGAGCGCTGGGTGTTTGCAACAGATGAGTCACTGGACTCTATCTCTGAAACCATTAATACGCTATATGTTAATTAATTGAATTTAAATAAATTTTTTAAAAAATTGATAGAAACATGGGAAGACTCAATCCCAAGTCTGATTAAAACAACGATAAAAAGGAAAAGAGGAATACAAATATGAAAAATTTTCTTAAATGAGTTGGAGTAACAGAGTCCGGGATGGGCCACACATTTAACCTTGAATATTTGAAACTTCATAGTGGAAAAAAAAAAAATCTATAGGCACTTAAATGACGCAACCACAAACACGGAAATACATTTCCATATATAACTTTAAGATTCTTTAATTAAAAGAAAGTTGCAGTAGCTGATTAAATTCAGAGATGTTTCAATTCCTCCTGACTGGAAAGACTACTGTGGTCAGTTGACTCCAGGCACTGTCACCAGCAGAGCAACTCATTGTAAAGAATCTGTCATTGCACCCAAATAGCATTTGTGTTCTTTGAAGTAACTGAGATAACATCTGTTAGTTACAAAACTTAATTTTCTACTGACAAATCACAAAATACTTAAGCTTGTCCATGTATTAAGGAAAAACACAACAATCAATAACTTGTAAGTATATGATGATAGCTGATGCTAAATCTGTATGTTAAAACGCCCTTTGTTTATATCTCTCTTACATACAGACTTTCTTAGAGCTGTGCTCTCAACTCTCCTAGTCACTATCCATCTTGTACTCACATGCTACTTAAAAAATACAAATTTTAATTTCCCTTATTAACACACTCCTGGTACATTCTCTGTGTACCATATGCCCACAGGCAGCTTTTATTGTCTTTTACCATCTGGGCTGCTGAATCTCAAAGTTTCTTTTCTCCTTTCTTTTTTAAGTGGCTATGAACAATCTTTTAAAGGCAATGCATTTAGAATATCACTGGATATGTGACCAGCTGCTTTGTTTCCACTTTAGGCTTTTGTCCTATCTGAGGCTTATGCATTATTAAAGCACTCTTTAAGACAAAGCATGGACGAAATCTTCCTCATGAACTTGAAAATTTGAAATTTTAAAAGCAGCACTGAAACTCAAAATTTAAGAATTAAAACTGGTTACGTGGCACATATTTGTGGGGAAAAAAGCCTCAGAAATTTTCATGTGGTTAGTGTGAATTCTAGAATACTTCTTCATCATCCTCTTTGTAGGTCCATCAAAATATTTCAGTGGTATGGTGAGACAACCTGCCAATACATTCTCCAGAATGAAGCTGAAATAACCACACAAACAGTGCTTCTAGTCTAGATCCAGGTTGTATGCGCCATTGGCTACAGACAGGGCCCACTAATCCAGGACCTACTGTCACCATAGTTTCAAAGCAATCAAATGTATCAATAAAACAGAACAAACACATTATCAGTTCAGGTCTAGAATACATGAGCCTGAACACCAAATTTCTTCTGTTCCCATGAATTGCTGTGAACTGATCTCAATATTATATGTTTGAGTGGGAAAGACTGTACTCGTCCAACTGACATGAGAGGGAAAGAAGCATCCAGTGCTCCCAGCAGGCAACTGTCCAAGCTATTGTGGTTTAGCGAGGACGTGCAGCGGCCCCACCTCTCTTACTGCCGCTTGAAAAATGCAGGGTGACAATTACACCTTCTCCACCCATTTTGAACCACTTTTTGAAAAAGTGTTTTGTGAACTTTTACGTTTCTTTAACATTGCTTCATATAAACCCACACTCTTCACAAATCCCAAGGTAGAGTATTTCTTATTTCTATACCTCTGCATACCTAACTGATACTGTATATCTTTGTTTAGAAGCTATGGCTTCTATTAAATTTAATTACTTACCCCTGTGGCTTTAAATTGAGGGTGGCTATAAAACAAAGACGGCTTCTATTAAATTTAATTACTTTCCCCTGCGGCTTGCATAGGAAGGGTGACTTCTATTAAAAACTGCATGGTAGAGGTGTGGCCGCTAATCAAGGATGCTTCCAAATGAAGATATACAGTCTGCGGCCATAATTCATCAAAGAAGAGGATCTTAGATCTTGAAATAGGATTGCATGATAAAGGCCAATTCTGAAATGTATTAAAGGAATTGTAGTTCTGAAAGAATTTTCATAATTTATGTTGTTCTGCTTTTCTTAATAAAAAATATAGGTTACATCTGCAGGTACTATAGAGGATATATTAATGTTTTATTGAGGAAGGTAAATATTTTTAAACATAGCACCCTATCAGGTAAAGAGTAAGGCTTTGTGATGCTTTTAACTGATTTTTCCCCTTTTGATAGTAGCTGAATAAAGAAAATGGCTTACAGATTTAGCTATGCATATAGTTTGAAAGTAACAACTGAAAAATGATGTTCATAATCTGAATTGCAATGAAACCAATTATCTGTACTGTGGTTGTTCACATGGGAATTCTCTTAAAGGTTTAGTATTTCTTAAAAGAAATTAAAAACAGCTGTAAAAATACCATAAAACAAAAATAGCAGCTGAAAAAGAGATTAACATTCCTAAATTTCATTTGAACCTGATATGTTATTTTTCCAACGGCAACATATATATTCTGATTTTTAAATCTATCTTTATGAAATTTTACCTTTAAAAAAACAAGACTACCGAATACATTTTTGATATTACCATCTCTAACATTCATGTGAATTTTATAAAAATTTCTCCCTTAAGATATTGTTATTATTCTATCCTTTTTGCTAATTCTCAAATATGAGCTATCATTTTAGAATAATCTAAATTCACTTAAGATTTAAACATTACTAAGTAAACAAATTACAGCAAACTGTGCCCCCCCTTCTTTAAAGCTGTCAACCGCCTTTCACACTGAACCATGAAGACCAAGGGCCTTTTTAAAATTTTATATTGTGTCTGCTTTCCAATTAAGCAAAGAAGCATAGATAAAAGTATACCTGGTTTTTCATATATACACACATACACATATATGCATGGATATTAAAACTAAATGCAATTTATAAAACAGATCTGGAGGTGATGACAGTATAAAACAGTTAGTTTTGCTGTGCTGTTCAAAACATATGGCAGCAACTTTTCTAGACTTGTGCCAGATGGAGCCCTTTAATCGATCCGGTCTGTTATACCGTATGTTATTTCTCCACTAAAAGAGGTTCCTCCTTCCCAATTTATAAATAAATGGCTAAATTTTTAAGTGCAAGAAACAGTACTTTGTAACATAGAAATAAAAACTTGAGAATCTTTATTTTTAAAAAGACAACAAATTATCAGGAAGATAAAAATTCTCTGAAAGTTGTATTTGTGTTCTTTCAGCAAAGCTCTTGTCAGATGTTCAGAATTAACACACATTCAAACATAGTTTATGGATCTTATTTGTTTGGTTTATTTTTGGTATGGTAGCCAAATGCTTTCAGACAGGAGTGTTCATCTTATCAAACTCTAGGAAATGTTGCCAATTTTTATAGGGTCAATTAATTCAACTCAGTAAAAACTTTAGTTATTACTTAGCATTATCAAAAGTAAAAATCACTTTTCATTTGGATCTCATATGAAGAGACCTCCAAATTTTCCATACAATGTTACAATATATGTTCCCAAAGAAATATGTAAATCGGCCTCACTGTCACTTAAAAAAATAGGAAGAAACACTATTTTAGATACAAGATAGAAAGACTTAATATATATTAATACCTGAAAGAGAAATTCAATAGAAATATACTGCTGTTATAACACAAGAGCAATTATTTTATCTTCAATATGTTTGTGAAGCCAATTTTCTGTCTCTCTCACACACACACATGTATAATTTAAAAAATATGTGAGGAGCTGAGAAATAAGGATATAACATTTTGGAATAGTTTATTGCTATTGTTCTTTTGTTATAAGTATTATTTGTGACATAGGTTCGGATTTTGAAGTAAACTAAGATGTATTCATAACAGAAATCAAATGAAAGCAACTACTCTCTGGAGAAACACACAATCCTTTTGTAGAACCCAACTTTAATGTAGGCGGGTACTTAATATATTCACAGCTTATAACAACTTATGAAATGGGTAAATGTTGAAACAAAATATCAACTAGATCTATTCTCTTTAGCATGTTTATTTATGACTACTTTCTTTTGAAAGAAACCAGGAGTATGATAATGGTCACACACAGACTAAATAGACTGCATTTTCATGAGCAGTAATCCCATACAAATACTAGAGAGAAAAGCCATATTTTTCCAATATAATACTACAAGGGCAAATGACAGCCTTACCTGATGGCTGATATCTTTTATAGTACAACTGTGACATATTTTATGCATCACAAAGAATGATCAAAGATGTCTCTAGAGGCTCTCTGTCATGGAATGTGGCCCCACAACCCCTGTCTGCCTTTAAATCAGGCAATAATGCACCTTTAAAATAAGTTGGGCATGCTTTCTAGAGTGATGATTATTTTGGATATACCTGAGCATGATTTTGATTTCTCTTTCAGTTATGTGATTTCTAAAATTATATGCATGTTTTGTTTGGTTGTGAAATGAAAAGTGACTAAAATAAACATGAGATTGTATATTTTTAAAAGTCTATGTTTAACATCTAGTTCTGCTTATTTTACTACTTTTGTAACATAATGTAGTTTAGAAAAGAAAATGCAATTCAGAAATTAGTGAAACCATTTCCATTTGTTTCCCATTAAACATATTAATAAAATAACTTCAACTACTTTTTGTTCTTATAGGAAAATTTTGCATTGCAGCTATTTTTTTATCAAACAAACGACTATTTAGATTTTCTATACAAATTGAAAATAAATTGGAAAATTGTGGCAATCATTCAGTTAATTTTAGTACACAGCCACCAATCTTATAATATTTGAATGATTTCCAAAAATATTATTTTCCTAAATATCTTGAAAGGCTTTGATGAAATGTCTATTACTCCTTCTTATCTAGATAATTTAATTCTCTCCTCTGTTTAGAATTTGTCTCCACACATAACCAGAGACCCCCCAAAATAAAGATGTTTTAACTTTATGAAACCCCACTAAATATTCATAGCGAATATTTTGCCAGGACTACATAATTTTTAAACCAACAAATTAGTGATCAAAACCTTGTTATAATTACTAGTTAATGGCCCTTGTTAATGAGTGGTGGCCATCAGTTACATGAATTAGCAATTTTGTTTCAGTGACAGAATTAAATTTGTTAAAAAATACCTCTGCCTACAGGATGGTACTTTCATTGAGATTTTCATTTAGCTGTCGACAGTTCTTGGGTACCGAAGAATTCTGTCTTGTGTTAAATTGCTGTTAAACCTCTCCTCAAAACAATACAGAGCCAGCCAAGAGAGTATGAATTCACTTAATCAGTCTTATTGGCAAAAATCACTTGAAACAGCGAGTGAGTATTCAAAGAATATCATTTATTTCTAAAAAGCATGCACACCTAATTGCTAGTAAAAGTACTCTGCAATCTATTTTTAGCTAGAAGGTCATTATCATATTAACTTCCTAACCTTTAGAATGATTTTTAGTACATTAAAGTTGTATTTCTATTCACTCTTAACTCAGTTAAATATATAGTTATATTTGAATTGGTTGTAATGTTTGTTGGCATATTAATGGTCTTATACAAAGTTAGTTTCCTTGAAATTAATTATTCATGAAAATTTATTGTAATTTGTCAGAATATATAATTTTTAACTTTCCCCACTGCACCTGAAACCAATAAAAGGTTATAAAAAAAGGTAGCAGGAAAAACATATTTTTATAAGAACCTGTTATTCCTTTGGCTTTTCAGAGACAGGGAATGCATATTGGTTCCCAATTTCACAAGATTATCAGCTTATGTGTCCTGACTTTTCTGAGATTTAATCGATTTTATAGTTAATATTTATAACAATGTTTTATTTTGAACATAGTACTAATGTCATTATTTACTGTGCACCTAAAAACACTTTGAAAACTATAAAATATTAAAGCCCAATATGATTATTTGCTTTGAACAATCATAAAAATATCTTCTTATGCTTGACAAATACTATAGCACTGGATAATAGCTTTCTACTGGTCATCTTTCAAAATCCCATTAAAATGAATACAGCTCAAAATAATAATTATGAAACACTATTACTAGGTGAAAATTTTCAGAATCAATATTTTTTACTACAGCATATCTGCTCTGTTTACAAGGAGTCCATAAGAACATTGTAGAAAAAAATTGTTAAAAACTTTTAGTGAATAAATGTTTAGACATTAAACTATTTTTAGGAGGTAAGAGGAGAAAGACGAGTAATTTCCTTCTGCGATCTTTGCCATTAGCTGATATGTGTAAAATTTGATGTCTGTAGATTCTACAGTCTTAAATATCCTTAGTTTCAACATTTGCAAAACAAGAATTTAATAAAATATTTGTGAGAATTATTCTAGCCATAGAATTGGGGAACTTTAGTTCAAGAAGGAAACCTAAATTTCACCTAGGTTTTAACATCACAAACAGCACATCAGTCCTTACCAAAATATTAAAATCTTCTATATATTGGATACATTCATAGATCACAAAGTTCTTAAACATGTTTCATCTCAGTTTCTAAAATAGTACCCCCAAAGCAAGTCCCATTATCCTCTTATAAGATGACAAATCTTGGGGCGCCTGGGTGGCTCAGTGGGTTAAGCCGCTGCCTTCAGCTCAGGTCATGGTCTCAGGGTCCTGGGATCGAGTCCCGCATCGGGCTCTCTGCTCAGCAGGGAGCCTGCTTCATTCTCTCTCTGCCTGCCTCTCAGTGTACTTGTAATTTCTCTCTGTCAAATAAATAAATAAAATCTTTAAAAAAAAAAAAAAGATGACAAATCTTGGATTCACTCTTCTCTCTAATATCTCCAGGTCTATAGAAACCAGGTCTATCTCAAATGTAATATTCTTTGCACTGTGTGCCTTCTATAGGATTACTTAAATACCCTTTAAAAATCACAATTCAGCTTTTGAGTGATAAGGAGCTCATTATGGTATAACTCAGCCTATTTTTTTTTCAAGACTGCCTTGTGATAAAGTGATGTAATAGCTAATAATTACTTCGTAGTGATCCAAGTATGGCTCCTTGTGAAATGCAGCCATGCTTCTACCTCTGCAATCGCACCAAGCCATGATTTTCTCAAAGCAGCAATCTCATTTATGTCTCTGCACCTTCAGCAACAAGACAGTAGCTGCAACATAGTAGATGCTCAATAAATAGTTGAATCTATTGCTTCAGATTTTTGAAAACGGTCCCATCCAAAACCGTTAGAAGTTTGTGCAAGTGTTCTTTCTGCCTCTGGGTTAAACTTCTCCAGCCATTTCAGCAGGGATAAAAACAGTCTTGTGCACAGATACATTGTCAGCACCTGGAAGAATATCTGCACATAGTTGGCATGCAGCTATACACGTGCACTGTAGAAAGGCGTGGAATGAATAAACCATAACTAATAAAACTGTTCTCAGACAATTTATTTTATTTAAATCACTCCTAGAAGACATTCAAAGTCAAAGTCAAAGTCCCACTGAAAATATGCCATTCAACACAAAACATATGAAGCACTGTATAGTGGAACTTTTCTAGGAATCACTGAAAGTGATTTTACCTGACACATGTACTTTGATTTAAAAAAAAAAATCTAGTCAGGAAGTACTTTTATTTATGACTTAGCTATACAAATCCAAATCAAGTCTATATTAGAATATCATAAAATAAATTTGTTGATTAAACTAAAACCACTAGGAAACATGGAATCTAGACAAAAACAAAGTAATTGAGAGAAATTTTTGAGTGTATATATTTACATTGTGCTAAAATTGAAAATCAGCAATTCTGGACAAGTAAAAATAATTTTGACTACTTAATAACTTAGGCAATCCAAGAGGTTTAACTTCAAAGTAATAAAACTATTTAAATCTCACATGAAAATTTAACCTATTCATACTTACTTTCTTCAAATTTCTTGTATGTGGAATTAGAGTGATTATATTTTAATATTATACTGAGAATTAGTCAGCTTAATTAAATATTTTTCTAATATTGGGTACATTATCCTCACTTCATTTTCAAAGTATATTTCCCACTCATTGGCCTCTGTCAAAAGCAAATAACTGTAAGTCTCACATAAGGGCCACTAATGTATTTACATAATTTGTATCCAAAAGCTCAAAAATATATATTTATAAGATAGAATAGTGGCCCTTTAGGAGTCATTTAAACTATAGAAGCAATACTTAAATAGGACATCCTGAATAAAATGAGAATTAGTGTTTAAAGGCAAATTGAAATTACTCTTTTCATAAATAATGAATTAAAATATCATAGCAACAACAATAAAAATTCCTATATTTCAGATCATTAAAGGGTGAAATTGAAAAGTGAATAGTAAGTTTCAAGGTTAATAAGAAAAACTAAATCTTAAATATTGGGTGTCTCTCTTGCGACAACTGTGAGTTCCAGGATTGAAATCAAAGCCCAGAATTATGGGTCCCTGTGCTAGGAAAAATAGCTTGAATTTAAATTTTCCTACTTGGAACTTTGCTGTGCTTAACCAAAGTAAAGTGAAATGAAGACAATTAGCAAGATAATTCAATTAAAAGCAAACTGGTACAAATAGCCATGCTGAAATAGTCACAAAATTTAGGAATAAAGGTTTCTATCTTGTGTTTAAAAGGAGCATGTTTGCATTTAATAAAATAAGACAAACCATCCGGAAAGGAATGGATGTATGAAACAAGTGAAAGGGTTATATTCATAAAAAGAGATTCGGATTCACTTTACAAATCTTACTTAAATTACTGTTTCAGAATGTATTTTAGTATTTTATTTTTTAAAATTTTTAATTTAATTTAATTTTTCAGTATTCCAAGGTTCATTGTTTATGCCCTACACCCAGTGCGCCATGCAATATATGCCCTTCTTAATACCCACCACCAGGCTCACCCATCTCCCCACTCCATCCCATGCAAAACCCTCAGTTTGTTTCTCAGAGTCCACAGTCTCTCAAGGTTTGTCTCCCCTTCTGATTATTTTAGTCTTTTAAAGGTAATTTTCCAGATACAGTGTTCTAAGTTGAATGATTAAACACCAGAGAGCTTGCCTTACCCTATCCTACCAACCTTTCTAATACTTTCTCTATAAAAGTCTTGTGTCTATATTCCTTCTCTTTAGAACCATGCATGTATGTATATGAATATAGTTTTCACAAATTCAAATGAAAAGTGAGACATTGTGTGTTCCCAGAATATTTGTTTGCCTAGTGTCTTGCAGATCTCTCCAAACAAGTAGGGACAAAAACAAAAACAAAAACAAAAACAAAACCCAAATAGTCAAATCTGATATAACCTGAGACTTCAGAGAAACAGGCACTAGCACATATTGCTGATGAGATGCAACAATTTGGGTGGATTTCAAAGATATGCTTGTGCTTTCTCTGTTTCTGTCTCTCTCAAATGAATAAATAAAATATATTTTTTTAAAGTATGCTGAGTGAAAGAAGCCAACCTCAAAAGGCTATGTATTAGACAGTTCCATTTTTATGATATTCTTTAAAAAGTAATAGTGAGGAGTGAGGGAATACAGAGCAATGGTTGTGAGGGGTTAAAGGAGAGAGAACTGAGTACACAGGGGGTAGCAATGGACAGTTCTTAGCAATTTGGAAGTGGGTCCCTCAACTTATGCTTTTGTTAAACTGATAGAACTTTACATCTAAAAACATATATATATACACATATATTTATATATTGTGCATTTAGTCATATATTCTTTATATATACAGTGAAAAAATAAGAAGCTATACTAGAAACCAATTAGAGGGATAGGCCCTGGTGGATGGGAATAATTCAGAACAAGACAATGAAATGAAATGTCTTAATTTCTTTCTTATAATATTGTTTTGATTTTGAGCCATGTTATTGAATTATGTATTTTAAAAATGCAATTAAATTACAAAAAAAAAAAAAATCAGACCCTTGGCTTGATGCTTCCACTTATTCCCTCCAGTGGAAACAAATTATTTGCTTAATAGTTTCTAATTAGGTAGGTGCAATAAAAGGTACGTGTACACAGATTCCACTGATTCTTTTTTTTTTTTTAATTTGAGTATAGCTGACACACAATGATACATGGGTTTCAGGTGTACAACATAGTGATTCAAAATCCTTGCATGTTAAACTATGCTCATCTGAAGTTTAACTATCATTAGTCACCACACAATGTTATTACACCATTGAGTATATTTCCTATGTTGTCCTTTTTATCCCCATGACTTATTTTTCCATCCTAATAGCCTGCATCTCCCACTCACCGCCACTCATTTTGCCCATCCCCCCTCCCCTCTGGCAACTGTCCTCTTTTTCTCTGTATTTGTGGATTTCTTTCTTGTTTTTGTTTGTTCATTTGTTTTGTTTTTTTCACATTCCACATATAAGTGAAATCATATAATATTCATTTTCCTCTGTTTTACTTATTTTACTTAGCAAAATACTCTCTAGGTCCATCCATGTTGCTGCAAATAGCAAGACCATCTTCTTTTTATGACAGAAAGATATTCCAGTGTATATACCACAACTTCTTTGTCCATTCGTCTATCAATGGGCATTTAGATTACTTCCATTTTGGCTATTGTAAATAATGCTGAATACACTTAGGGATGTGTATATCTTTTCAAATTAGTGATTTCTTTTCTTTGGTTAAACCACTGGATTTCATTTCTTGAACCATATTTTTCTTTTTACCCCATGTAGAGCGGCAGGTAGAGTCCATGCTCAGTAGACATTCATGAATCATTTTTCTAGAAACAATTCCTCTTATGACTGACTGAGGTACTTTGAAATATAACTGGAGAAAACAAGAAGGGAACCTTTTTATTTGTTAAGACACTAACGCCTGCAACCATATGTTTTGACTTATTTTCTAAACAAGCTTCTATTTACTGTTTTGTAAAATCATCTGTGTTTTGTACTATGTAATTTTAACAGGTTACAGAATGAAATAATAGCAGTTAAGCTGCTTTATCTAGACAATGGGGAATAGATTATTTTTTTACTCACTTGACCTTGTTGATTATTTTTAGTCTTGCCTAAACTGTCCAAATATGAAACTTATCTAAGGAGAACCTATTAATATCCATGGATAGTCATCTTTTGGTGTCTTCTCTGAAAATTAGATAAGCTAATCTCAGAACCACTAAGGGCTTAAATTTCCCTGTATACTTTTATAATAGGCACTACATTAGCTCCTTTAATTTTTAAGACATGTAACTTTTAATTGATTGATTTTTTTAGCCAAGGTATTGTTTGAAGGAAGGTATTGATTTCCATTGCCAGTCATATATATATACATATATATATACATATACATAAGTGATACACACACACATATATATATGCACATGTATGTATATGCATACACACACACACACACACACACACACACACACACACCCATATCTGTCCCAACTCCTTCTGGAGGGACAATTTTCTTCACCATTTTGAAGATAGACTCCCTACTCTTTCAAATATCCATGAAGGAACAAAGGGCATCAGGGCCTTGAATTGGAATTTCTACTTGTAAGGACCATGATACACCATATAAAGAACTAATTTAGTCAAGAAGGTCAGTAAATTTAGTCCACAAAGACAATTGCTTGTTTACGGCAGCCACGTTATTATTTTAAGTTTTGGTCTTCAAGCTTTCCAAAATGTTCTGGAAAAAAAAAATCAGTTTGGGGATTTCTGTGCATGGTTTTTCTCTTGCTTAGTAAAGATTTGTAAAAATCAATACAACTGATGTTCCCATAGAGGGAAAAAACAAAAACAAATCATAACACAATAGTGTGAATCTGGTTTCCAGAGTCCAAATAAGCTACCATTTTAAAACACAATATAGAATGATTTTTAAAACATGTTATGTTAATTTATCATTAACCATTTTAGACAAACTGTTACCACAATATTTTTTCATGAATGGAAACAGGGAGCTGGGGAATTTTTGTCGTGATTTTGCACTCTGTACACAATCCCAATTAATAACAATTCCTTTAGTGTATTATATTAACAAATCAGAGTAGGCAAGGAAGACATGGAAGAATGATAGGCAAGAAACTCTTCAGTATTTTATCACACCAAATCTTGACTCTTTTAGAGCCCAAGCTGTCTCCCTCCCTATGTGGAAAGATAGTATTGTGGTAGATTGTATATGAGGTCTTATTACAAAGATGTCAGTTTTAGTTTGAAACATAAACATATTTTTATTCATACATTAGTCCTTATAGTGATCAATGATTGTGTATCTAGTATACTAGAATTTGTTTTTGATCAGTAGAAAAGCAATTATTCATAAAACTTAAAATAGAGGCAAAGTTGTGAAAGAAAAGAAAAGAATTATAGGTTTCTTACAGGGAAGGTAATTTTAATATAGACGAGATTGGTCCAAGTTCTGCCATTTGGATTGATAGATTATCTAGGAGAACTATCATTTCAATAATCTCAATGACAGTATAGCACTGGATACTTGGTACAGTATTATAAATTAAATTTACTGCAAATGTTATTGCAGAGAATATGGAAAGAGATCTATTATTTGTGTTTGTGAAAGTTTAGATAGGAAAAAATTTAAGATTCTTTGACAAATCATAACAGAAATGATCTATATGATATAGCTGTATTGCCAGTTGTCAAAAAATTCACTTTAGCCATTACTTCTTCATCAGTATCCTTGAATTATAGTGACATGATTCCTCTTGTGAGAGAAAATATTATATTAATCAACTTGAATGTTACCCCTGTAAGGTGGTAGTTTGCAGTGTTTGGCAAGGTTAGATGCAGTTAACTTTTTAGAGAAATAGTATTAGCTTCTCTTTATTTTTGTCTAATATTGAGAACTTGTAGTTTGAACAATATAAGGTTGTTGGTAAACCCTGCATACTGATAATGAAACTGTAATGATAGCAAATGGAATTTATTGTATTCATGCTGACATGCACACATATATCTTTACTAACTTATCAAATACTCTTTTATTCATAGCTCAAAAACCATGTGCAATATAGCTAAAATGTAATTTCTTATCCACCTATCATCTAGCTAGCTGTCATCTCTCATCTCTCATCTATTGATCTATCATCGATCTCTCCACTTATCAATCATCTATCCATATTTTTGCTTACCTAGTTAACATAATGTAAAATAAAATTAAAATCAGTATATATATCTCAGGTGTATTTTTTATCATCAGAACATTCATCCTGCATTGTAATTGTCACATTGTATCTATCTCATCTGCTGGGTTTGTAAGCCTCATGAGAAGCAAGAACCCTGGGCATTCAACACACTGTTTGAAACACAACGGAATAAGTCAAAGATTATTAAACTATCAATTTCACCTTCCTCTTCACCTCCCATTGGACACATTCATATACACCATCCACAAACCATCTTTGGTACTAAGCAATGAAACAACAAGAGGCACAACCACACCATAGTAAATGAAAACATTTATTGAGAGCTTATGACATGCCTGGCTCTTTTCCAAGAATTCTAACCTTCCTTAAGAATCCTATCAGTAGACACTATTATTGTGTTTGTGTTAAAAGTGAGTAAACTGAGACACAAAAACTAAGATATGCATCCTAGATCACAGAGCTAGAAAGTAGAGCCACGATTCAACTGTATACTTTGAAGGGATACAGTAGGAAAGAAAGCTGAAATTCAACTCTTCACATCTTAGTTTTCTAAGCATATGAAAGCATATGGATGTCAGACCATATCATCCTTAGGACCCCACCATACTGATGCTTCTAGGAAACTATAGAGTACTCACATCATAAAGGTTACAAAATAGCTTTCTAGTTGCTAATATATCTGGCATTTTAAGATGTTGCATACTTAAGGAATCCCACAGCAGAGTCCAGAACAGAATCCATTAGATAACCAGAGCCGCCATCACATTAGAAGGTTATCTCAACCAAGTTTCCCTGTTATCACTGTGGTATTTTCCCAGATGACTTGTAGACTTAGAAGAATGAATCCATAAAATAGCCAGTTTTATATAAGATTTTGATGATATAAATATGATATAAGCACTACATCAGAGAATTCCATATATGCAAGGTGTTACTCAAGAGGAAAAACTCATTTCTCAGATAATAAACACCACATTTCTCTATGTTGTTGACTGTGAAATCTGAAACACATTCACGGAAAATGATAATGATTAGACACACTTTTATATAGTGTGTCCCTCCAACTCCTATCCATGCACACACACCCACACACACCACTACCACCAGATTGTGAGACAAACTAAGATAAAAGAGGGATAGATTTGGAGGAAGATAGGAAACCGGGAGAGAAGTTTCACGGCTAAAGTGAAAATCAGTGGAAACCAGGGAACAGAGAACCAAAGCCACTGTTAGGAAAGTTCCCAGTATCTTACCTGCAATACTTGAGAACAGGTGATTTTGGAATTTATAATTTTTTAGATTTTAGAACAAAAATATGCAGCAAGTCCAGAGCAGTATGGCAGTCTCTGGCCAGCACCTTCTGATTAAACATATCAGTATTCTTACAGTAAATGAATATTTATGCAAATGAGGCAAAGATGAGCAGGGTAAAATCAAGTTTTTGCTCTTAATTGAGTTGTCTCCTAACTTATTAAACTTTTTAGGTTTTCAAGGCTTGCTTTATTTTTGAAGCACAGTCCTGTACTATTTGCCTTTAATAGCCTGCTTTAATTTATCACTCATGAATCAATGTGGGCTTTTTAACCTTATGATTTTCACATGTACACTTTCTTCAGATCAAACTTTAAAAGTTACTACATTCACTGAGAATTACTTCTTTTTAGTCCTTTTAATCCTTCTATCATGAATTATTCCCATTCTCATTTTCTGGGCTCTACTAAATGAATTCATACATTGTTTCCATCTTTGAGAACTTTATAGACTTCCATTCTGTTTCCAACTAACCTTAATCTTTTCAGGAAGAAGGACTCTCCTAACCAACATAGAACTAGAGACCTAGATAGCCCAAATTTAACAGGTGACATTTGGAGGAGGCAATTACATTATTCAAAGCCCTAATGGTAGTGGAATCATAGAAAGGAAATTATAGATCAAAACCTTTTTTAAAAATTGGAGTTTTATATTCTTTTTTATTCAATTGTTTTAAGTTCAGCAGATCATTAAATTGTGCTTTTGACATTTCTTAAATGCTTTTGGGAAATAGTTACTATAAACAAATTTTCTAAATTTTAATTTATATTTAAACTTAATGTGTGTGGGTGGGTGTGTATTCTTACCTAATGGTGTGGGAAAAGGTGCACATGCATAGAGTGATAAATATAATCATTTCTAAAGCTTATAGTTTGTATATGAAATAAAATGTCTCATTTCTTTTAATAAGAAATTTTAAGGACCTGCATACTTTTTGTTGTTTACCTAAAAATGTAAAAATGTTGGTCATTCCTACCCTGCACACATAACATAGCTGTTGTCTACCTAAATTCCTCAGCCATATATCCTCCATTCAGTGCCCACACTAAACACATGAAGAATGAGACTTTAGACTTCATGACACTTATAACAACTACCATTTTGAAAGTTTAATTATATTATAAATATAATACCACATTATATTTATATATATATATTTATATCTCCCATATAAATTAAGACAAAATTGTAAATGGTGTCCTCTTTCATTGTGTAAATGTATAGAGACATAACATAGATCATTATTTCTTAACTCCAACTTTAATACAGATTTTTGAACATCCAACATCTCAAAACATGTAAAAACTCCAGAAATATATTTGTAAATGCATTTCAGTTAGAAAAATATTTATATTCTAATGAGTGTCGTTTGGAGATGGTATGTCAAAAATTAGACATATAAAGATAAAGAGGTATCAAAGCTCCCTAAATATTGAAAATCACTAGCTTGAATATGACTCCAATTCATAAATTGGATAGAAAGAAAATGAATGTTTAATAAAATATCAAATAGTTTTCTATGTGGTTCTTCCAACATGGATACTAAACACAACTAATAAGCAATAATAGAATTTGATTTAGAAAAGAAACAAAGAGCCATGGTCCATTTGGAGCAGAAAATTATGAAGACAACTAAGAAGATTTTGGTTTTCTATTGAGAATTAAGTTATTTAGACATAAAAATAACATTTGGCACTTCAAAGACATGTACTAGTTTTTATGTTACTTTTCCACAGCTCTTAACTTGGAATATTGCCTGTAAATTGGGTAGAGCAGTTATTTTTCCTTTTCCAATTTAAGAAAAAGAAGTACAGAAAATGCCATTTATTATTAAACTAAATGAGTGGATGAAGATTATGGACAATAGTTCTTTCTTTTTTCTTTTCTTCTCTCTCTCTCTCTCTCTCTCTCTCTCTCTCTCCTTTTTTCCATGTCTTTACTCTTCTATTATTATTCTGGTCTTGACTGCATTTTGTCAAATATTAACATGGCTATTCTAATTACTTTGTTTTGTTGTTAAAGACTATTTTTTTAAAGAATAGTTTTACATTTACAGCAAAATTGAGCAGAAAGTACTGAGATTTCCTGCTTCCACATGTGCATATATTCTCCTATTTTCAACGCTACCTTGTCACCCACCTCCATGGAGATATTTGTTACAATGGATGAACTGATGCTGACACTTATCAATTACCCACAATCCATTGTTCACCTTAAGGCTTACTCTTGGTTTTGTACATTCTCTGAATTTGGGCTTATGCATAATGCCATGTAGCCATATTATAGTATCACACAAACGAATTTCACTGCCCTAAAATTCTTCTGTACTGTACTTCCCTCAGTGGCTTTTGATGTCAAAGATCTTGCCCTCAACCAACAAGAAAGTTTTGTAAGGTACTCATGTAAGCAGGAGAACGTTATACAGTTCTAAAAATTGACTTTGAGTTAAAGAAGTATTGGTTTTGAAAATTCTGTCTGGCTATAGAAAACTCTACCATATGGTAATGAAGAAGGCATCTGAATAAAAGAATTATTTGTGAAGTAAAGGTAAGAGTAAAGGCTTCAGGGACACTGATTTTAAGTTACTAAGTTAGGAATGGAGTGTTGGCCTACATTATTGGCCAGTGAATAAGAAGTATAGAGTTAAATCAATAATACTGTATCCTGGAATCTGGCTGCATCTCTATCATGCATATTCCCCTAGTTTGTGTGTGAACTTAAAAGGAGTAAATTTTGTCTTTGTTTCTTGGTCCTTTGATTCTGCACAGCGGTAAAGCCCCTTTGTTGTTGCCATGCCTTAATTTAAATGTATAGCTGTTCTCTTTCCGTTTTTACTGCAGGCTCAAATATCTCTCAAATGCCAATCTTGTTAAAAATCATGGGGAGCTGTCTCTTCTCCTACGTAGTCCCCAAAGTGGTATCTTTTCAACATTTTAAAAGAATTATCTATTTTTTCATTCTTCAAATATTTATCAGTCATCTTCTCTGTGTTTGGCATAGTTCTAATGAGTTAGAATGAACTGGTGAGCAAGAGACTCTTGTGCCCACCCTAGCACTTTTACCTCCCTCAGTCCTCTTTTTTTATTTTTAAAGATTTTATTTATTTATTTGACAGATCACAAGTAGGCAGAGAGGCAGGCAGAGAGAGAGGGAGGAAGCAGGCTCCCTGCTGAGCAGAGAGCCCGATGCTGAGCTCGATCCCAGGACCCTGGGACCATAACCTGAGCCGAAAGCAGAGGCTTTAACCCACTGAGCTACCCAGGTGCCCCCCTCAGTCCTCTTTTATAGCAAGATTCTAAACAGACTCATTTCCTCACACAGACCCTATTGTCCCCTATCCTATTTCCATTGCCTGCAGGTCTCACTTCCTGTAATGGCTTTGTCCTGTCTTTCTGACCCACCCCCCACACCTGTTATCTGTCTTGGCCTTTCAGATCTCAGCTCAAACATCACTTCCTTACGGAAATCATTTCTCATCTTCAAATCTCCCAGTTTTATGCATTTCTTCTTCTTCTTTCTTCTTCTTTTTTTTTTTTTGAAACTTATTTCAGGGGTAAATTTATCTATTTATTTAATGATTTGATTAACAACTATCTCCCTCACCAGACTGTAAGCCCCACAATGGCAGGGACTGTTCCTTTTTTGTTCACTTTCATGTTCCCAGGGCTTACCACTGTGCCTGGTACAAATCAAGGCTGCAAATAATACATGCTTAGAGTCAAAAGAACTGGTGGTTAAAGCAGAATAATGGAACACTTCCAAAACCAAAAATGAATATATATGGGACTTTAAAAAGTTAGTCTTAGAATTTTCACTTTGGTAAATGTTATTATGAAGACCGCTTTTGACTAAGATATTTTTAAGTTTTTATTTTTTTTTTTTTTTGGTATTTTAACAAAATTTTATTAAGAAATCAGAGACATATCCTAAATAACTTTCTTGAATTCCTTATTAATATTGTGAATTAAGGTCATTATCCTCTATTAGAATTTACTCTATTTCCGTCTACAAGATAATACCGTAGTTGACTTTGCCTCTTTGTAGTTGAACACTTCTAGAATATTCCGGGACAGTACCGAGTTGTTGATACATATTTTTTTTAAAAGACAGCATAATTTAATATGTAACTTAACTGTATTCTTTAATGTTATGTCATTAAAAATTTCCTATACCTAAAAGTCTATAATTTTTCAAAATTCCACCAATAAGTTTATTAGTCCCAATTTTGGTTCAGAAAATGTGTTTTTGGGGGGAACCTAGGAAACAACATTGCAAGTTTTAAATTTGTCCTGCAGAAAAAACTTTAAAAGCAATGCTTGCATACAGCTATTACAGGAGGAGATCCACAAGTTTACATGTTTCCGGGAAGTGATGGAGAATGAAACAGAAAAGGCCACGGTGCTTATCAACAAGTTGCAGGTAACCTTTCAAAGAGCAGTTCTCATGTAGATACAGGGATAGAAGCCAGATTGCACTGGTATTGAGAGAGATGGCTATTGAGAAAGTTCAGTCTCTAAGTATAAATTTCAAGGTTGAAGAGTTTGGGAAGCAAGAGCAAGTACAGGATTTGAAGAACTGGAGTCAAGTAGTTTTATTTGAAATGGAATTGAAATTAAAAAAAATAAAAATAAAAAAACTTTCCAAGGAAAGGAACCTAATTGTCAGTGTAAGGTTCTTAACAAGAAAGTGAGGTATAAGGTCTGAGTACAGAGGAGGGTGTAATTCTCAAGACTTGGGAGAAAGATAAACTGGCAAATATGAAACCATTTGCTGTGGTGAGGGCAGAACTCCATGATACTTAACTGCCTTATCCTTTACAAATCCCTAGTGTGGTTTTACTATCATTCTGACGTCCTTACAGTCTCCGTTTGCTAACAGAGCTTTCCACAAATCTCCACGAATATTGAACAGAATTAACCAAGGTTCAAAAATCACTTGAGGCCATTTCTAACACTACTGCATTTGATATGCCCGTTCTCAGCAATCTATCCCATTACATCTGTTTATATATTGTTTTAGAGATCATCAGCCATGAACATGTTCCTGTTTTTCACCTTCTGGTACCTAATTTCCTCCTTTCTTCCCATCATAACAGAAGAATGTTATTCTTCCAAAGGATAGTCTCTCCACCAGTGCTTTGAATTCAATACCTGTTTTTCTTGTCCATTTTTCCTTTTCTATATACTTTAAGTCTCTCATTGACTTCCCCTTGCTGTCCACAAACATTAGTCTCTCCAGTCTTCTCACTTGTGCGTGCATGTTGGGGTGAAGTGTGCATACACAAAACACATAAAACACAGACTCCTGTAATCTCAGCCAGTTGTGTTCTTTCGCTTTAAGCCAATTTCCAAGAAAAGTTTTACATTTACTGATTCTACTTCCTCAAGTTCACTTACTTCTAAATCAGTAATCTGGATACTAATCTCCCTAGACATCAACCAGAAATGCTTTTTTCTTTTTTTTTTTTTAATTTAAACTCCTTTTATTTTTTTAATTAACATATAATGTATTATTAGCCCCAGGGGTACAGGTCTGTGAATCACCAGGTTTACACACTTTACAGCACTCACCATAGCACATACCTTTCCCCAATTTCCATAATCCTACCACCCTCTCCCTCCCTCCTTTCCCCCCAGTAACTTTCAGTTTGTTTTGTGACATGAAGAGTGTCTTATGGTTTGTCTCACTCCCGATCCCATCTTATTTCATTTATTCTTTTCCTACCCCTCAACCCCCGCCATGTTGCCTCTCAACGTCCTCATATCAGGGAGATCATATAATTGTCTTTCTCTGATTGACTTAAGAAATACTTTTTATAAAAGTAATTTGGTATCTTATTTGTCCAAACTATTGTTGAGGACATTTTGATACTTGTTTTCATTGATCTCAAAGCAACATCTGACTCTACCTTCTGCCATGACAATAATTTTAAGGCGGTCCCTCCTCTAGCCCTCCATCTCATTGTTGAGCACTGTGCTCTCAACACTTCTCAGTCTGCATACTATACCTAAATGTTATTATTTGTACCAAAGATTACAATTATGGACTCTCTGCAGAAGACCCCACGGTTATAGTCCCAACTTAATCCTTCTATTGAATGATAGGCACATCCTTCACAATATTCCACAAGTTCTTTGAATGCAAAACTGAAAAATAGAATCAGCTTCTCCCTCTTATCTTCCCAAGGCAGTCCTCTTTCAATGTTCTCTGAGTAAATTCTCTTCCTCGTATTTAAGCCAAAATCTTCACTCCCATTTTTATTGCTTTTTTTCTCATACTCCTCCCACCCACATGTTATTAGTGATGCAATCCATATATTTGAGACTTACAAGTCTTATTCATAATTGACCTCCCCTATGGCATAATTTGTCCCTTATCAATTACACTGTTTTTTTGTTTTGTTTTGATTTGTTTTTAGATTTTATTTATTTCTTTATTTGACAGAGAGAGACATAGCGAGAGAGGGAACACCAAGCAAAGCAAGTGAGAGAGGGAGAAGCAGGTTTCCTGCAGGGAGCCTGTTGCTGGGCTCCATCCCAGGACCCTGGAATCATGACCTGAGCTGAAGGCAGACATTTAAAAGCTAAGCTACCCAGGAGCCCAATTGCACTGTTGTCAGTTCAGACCTTCCTCATCTTTTACATAGAATATTTTATTCCTGGATAATCTTCTTTTCTCATAGGTATGGCTACTCCAAAACACTCTGCTAGTGAAATCTTTCCAAAGCAACATTGTGATCATATAATTTGCTGTTTCTAAGTCTTCAAGGGCTGTACTAGAGCTTATTTATCCCATGTCCTGTTGATAAATGTTTTTTTCCCATACAGTGGACCACTGTATCAGTATTGGATACAATGTTACAGAGCTATATGAACTGAGGTGAAAATAGGTTCATGATATGTTAACAACAACAAAAAGAGACCACAAAATAGTATAGGAGCATGAATCTATTTTCAGGCATATATTCACATATATATGTTGCATAAATTGTAATATGTAAATTTATATATATATATATATATCATTTACATACATGATATATAAACTGGAATATATATATATGTATATATATATATATATAAAATCTAGTTCATTAATTCTCCATCTATCTGCTCATCTAAAAAGGTGTTATCTCTTTGTCTTTCTGACATGCACATTTTTACCAAACCGGAAATCACAAAGAGATGCAAAGATCTTTCTTTCCTACAGATCAACATCAAATTGCTCACTAGGTCCAGCTGATTCTGAATTCCAAGTAATTTTACAATCAATCCCTTCATTCTATCGTAATTTCTAACTTTAGTTTGATTATGAAGCTTTCCTTGCCCTCTCTCCAAACATAGTCATGTGTTTTCTGATTTGTTCTCATAAATTCGTATTTCTTTGTCATATTGCCTGTCATAGTCTTTTGGCTTTTCTGGGTTTGTTTTTTTTGTTTTGTTTTTTTGTTTCTCCTTTACTAGATGCAAGGAACTTGACACCACTGGCCATATCTGATATGAGACTGAATTCAGCATGGTGCCTAGTACATGGAAAGCATTTAATCATCATTTGTAGACTCTATTAATAAAACACACAGTACTGGGCACATGGTATCGCTTATAGCAATTACGTGGACTGGATGTTTGACAAACGCTGTTTCAGTAAATTCATGATGTGTAATAATTGTGGTGCATATAAAGTTAAAGCTGTGCTTATTTAAAATCTCTTAGCAGGAAAAAAAAGGGAAATGTTTGGTATTGTTTCTTTATATGGGGGTTAGTTGGAGCAGTAAGAAAGTGATTTGGATGAGAAGAAATGTGGCTGCATTTACTGAAGAAGAAGGTAGAGCACAAAATTTCAAGTATCAGAGTCACCCAGTGTGAATGATGTCAGAGATGGCATAGCTGGGGAGAGATGGAAAACAATCTATTACTAACTCTCAGGAGGGTAATGGTATATGTAGAGGAATCCATATTTTTACCTTATGGACATAGTCCTTCTCTGTCTCTCTTACTGGCTTCAGCCAATTTGTGTCTCTAGTTTCCAAGTTAATATAAATTCTCTCCTATTTAGTACTTCAAACAAAAAAAAGTTTCCATTTTTATGTTGGGTTCTATAATGAAAAATACCTGCTCATTGCAAAATACAGATCAAATAAATTGACCACAAAAGTAAACCAAGGACATTGTCAGTAGAATGGATACATAGATTGAAATAAATAAGGGTAGAAGGCATAGGGTTTTGCCCTGTGTTGATGGAGACCAGAAAGTGCAGAGATCAGAGGGATACTCAGAAAGTAGAGTGTTCAGGGGCTCTAGGACAGGAAGCTTCATTCATGCATAGAGTTTCTGTTCTGTACCACATTAGGGTTAGCCTGGGGAGGCTAGCAGTAAATCAAAGAGGTAGGTTTGCTACCCTTTGTGAGTCTACAGAAATAATGAAGTAAAATGTGTGTGTTAGAAGGTAGAGTGATCATTTAGAAGTTTGCAAGCTCCATAAGTAGAAACAAAAATTTGCCTACACCCAATTTTTAATAATATAGACAAAATGGAAACCATTAATGTGTCTAACCCTTGTGGATTAGGTAATGATATTATACAAATTATGTTATTGATATATAGTAAAAGAAAAAAATCACAATAAATTTAGGGGGAATTTCAGATTGGAAAACAAGGTTATGTAGTATGGTCAAATTTTAATAACATAAAATATATGTATATGCTATCTACATACAATATATATGTCTAAAATGAATTAGAATAAATAATAATAACAAGCCATATATATTATGGTATGTGTGCTATAAATAATATTTACACATTTACATATTTAGGAAGAAGCATAGAAAATCACACCTCAAAATGTTGTAGTAGATGCTATTTTTGATGTTCCCCTTATGGCTTATCTGGAATTCTATTCTTTAAAAATGAACACATCTTTGTTATATAATAAATTCATCACAAAAATACATATGCAGATAACCAAAAAGTTTCTGTCAGATATTGAGTGTAATACTGTACTTATGGAAATGGCCTTGCCTTTAGAAAAGTTAGAAGTGTCAGTCATCAACTATAATAGTAATCTACAGTATTTATCCATGACATTGCCAAAGATGGTTTTTTAAATAGAGTTTGGTGAAAAGAGGAACTCATTGGCTCTCATTTAATTTAAGTCTAAACACCTACTTCTTCCTTATTCACAAAGCACTTCATTTTTCAACTTTTCCTAGAATAACACATGGAAAGTAAAAATTGCAGTGATAGATCCAAAATTTGTTTGCAAGGCTACTAGATGGAAGACATGAGGAAATTCCAAAAGGACTTTGAGTTACTGAGAAGGAACTGCCTATATAAGTTCAAAGTGTTTCTTCTTATATTAGGTGGATTTAAAGGAGGAAAATGTGGGGTTGGCATGCTCTCTTGAACAATTGTTCAAATGTCTCGGGTTTGGCAAAGTTAAAACTGCCTTTTCCCGTTCCCTTTTTTCTCGTAATTTACAAAACCATGTACACTTCAAGGGAAATTCAATCCATATGTTCTGATTCATTTGCACTTAAGTTGTCATAATGTTGTTCATGAAAGTCATCTCGTGTCCAAGAACGTTTGTGAGATTATTTTTAATAAGTCCCCTTCTCCCCCTGTTCTAAGGAGCTGCATTTTGGCATTTAGGTAGCCAAATGGGAACCACAAAAGTTTGAAACTTGAAATCTATGAATTTCAAATGAATTCATACTTGGCCGACATTTTCTCTCCAATTTATTTGTGTGTTGTAACAGGGAAGCTAATGGCATTAAGCTGAAGACCAAGTGGCAAGACTATACAGATTTTCTTGTTTTTAAAACCAGTTCTTATGAATACTTTTAAAAGTGTTTTGTATTTAATAAATATGTTCTCCCAAATAACAAGTGTGACATCTCCACAGAGAAAATATTATATTTCTACAAAGACAAATTAAAGAACAGATGCTAGATTTATGAGAACTTTTGTCACACTCATTCTTTAGAGCTGAAAGGCAGCCACCAGTAATGAGTCTAACACAAAAGGAGAGCGAACCAAGACTCAAGGAATAGCACCTTCTAAAAGTCATAATTGCTTATCCTGCACAAGATTAGTTCCTGTGTCTCTTGGATAAAGATAAAACCATGAGGCAAGGAGAATCTCAAACTATTTGATATCAAATTATACATGGGCATCTGGGCACCCTTGTCAGATCGTTTCAGATTTTTTAAATTAAATAAATTGTTAATAGTTATATATTACCAGTGCTTCTAAGTACTCTTCCAGCAACATAATACAAGACTTGTGCATTGTGGTCAAACAATCCCCAGCACCCCAGGTATTTCAAGGACACATTAGGAATGTAATGTGAAAAACAGAATGTACTGCACACTGCTTAGGAGGTTGGGATGCCATTAAAAACTCCCCAGGAACAATGAACTAAGGTCCTATATAAGGCTAAGATTGTGAAAGCTTAAGTTTTAAACCAAACCTAACATTTCAGCCCACATCTATTTAAATTGATGTTAGACCACCTATCCCCAGGGAGAATGGATGCCTATATTTGCTGGGCTGTGAACTATTTTAGAGCAGAAACATTGTATATTCTCCAGTGAATGTTTATGTGCACATCTGGATATATGCAGAAAACTAATGTAATTAATGGACTATGTAACATAAATTACGGTATTTGAAATATCACTCTTTGATTATGGGTGAGTGAGTTTGTGGTTTCAAAATTAGAGTCCCAACAAGACACACATACATTCACAAACACACATACCCCATTCCACAAACCACCAACTCCAGTAATAAGTAAGGAATTTAGGCCTTGGACGAGCTTAAGGCTGTTGATTTATTTTATTTGGTCTGTCATACATATTTCTAAAGGGAGAAACTGATCATGTAGCATTTGAGATTATTTTCAAAATATTACAGTAACTAGTAATTACAAGAAAGGTAACATTACTATATAGTTCATCATTTATATAAACAAGTCAGTTTTATGGATGGGATAGTTTCTCATATAGCAATTAATCTTCGAATAACTTTACATGACCATTATTCATTCAACTAATCTATCTATTAACTATCTATCATCATCTCATCATCTAGCTATCATTCATCTATCTATCTATCTATCTATCTATCGTCTACTTTTTTTTTTTTTTTTGGAGTACCAATACCGTGCCAAGAATATTTTTAGAACTTAGAGTGGAAATGAGACAGGATTCATCCACAAACTAAGCAATGCCAGCCTTGAGATTATGCTGGTAACTCATTCTTTGAGCCATGTTTGGAACATTGAGTGCCTCGAAAAATTAAGACCTGGTTTTGTCCTGGAATCAAGAAAGAGGCTTTGCAGAGGAGAGGTTGTTTGAGTGTGGTGATTTTATTTCATTTAATGGGTCATTGATTCCATGATGAGAAAATGTTGCCTTATTTTTCTCATAGAGGACTGTTCAGAGTTAGATTATCTGGTCCCTGTATTTGCTGGACCCTTGGAATCTGGCTTATTTTGGGCCACATGATACTAGAAAGAGATTGTCTTCAAAAAATTTCATTCTCCTGACCTTGGTGACTGGAAAAGATTCCCAAAGCAATGTCCAACTAAAGTGTACTTTTTTTTTTTCCTCCAAACACCCAAGAGACAAAGATCTCTTCATTATCCAGCAGATTTCCTGAGTATCCTAACTGCACATGAACAGGTTCTACCGAAACTGCTTCTGGCTAATGTCTGTTCCTGGGGCATTAACATGCATGAAGGACCAGAAAGAAAAGGGTTATCCCCACACCTTAAACACATACATATTTAGATGTACCCATTCCTTATTTAAATGTTCAAAAATGAATTTAAATTATCTATCATATGTTCGGTGATGTGCTAGAATTAAAGATAAAAAGATGAATCTCTTGGGGGTGCATGGGTGGCTCAGTGGGTTAAAGCCTCTGCTTTTGGCTCAGGTCGTGATCCCAGGGTCCTGGGATTGAGTCTCGCATTGGGGGGGGCAGTCTTTTCTCAGCAGGGAACCTGCTTCCCCCCCATCTGCCTGCTTCACTGCCTACTTGTGATCTCTGTCTGTCAAATAAATAAATAAAATATTTTTAAAAAAGATGAATCTCTTATAAGTAAAGTTCCTGTCACCTAGCCCATTCGTTATTATTACAGGTACCATTTAAACATTATTTTTGTAGTTTCATACCAGTAAATTCTGCTGAGAAAAAAATACTTCCAGACTTCATTTTTTACCAAATGACGTATTTTCCCATGTATCTCAAGATATTCTTTCTGAAGCCTGTTGACTTATGGGTAGATTTTCTGAATAATCCGAACATTCCTTCCTACTCAGGGCTGAATTTTAGAGAGATTGGTCTAATGTATCATGTTGGTTATGAGAACTAATGGTATCTTTTCACTTTCTATTACAGATAATATACAACTGGGTTCATCAAGCTATTATTTTACATTGATGGAATTAGTAGTCTAAAATGCGTATGAAAAATCCTTTAATTAATTGCTGCCTCTCCAGCACCTCTACTTGCTTCACAAATAATCCTGTAAGAATTTTCACGCTGCATTATTGTGAGTCCTTTGTGCATCTTTTTCTAACCAGCTAAACTGTGAAGACGAGTGTCCTAGCTCTACGTTGCCACTGCTTAGTGTAGGGTCTGACAAAAATGTAAATTCTCTAAATCGTGTTAGAAGTAGCACATTGGTATATGTCCTGGATTTCTTCTGACACTGGCATTAATACTCTCTTGAACTCCTGCTCATCACCCTTTCCTGAAAGTAAAAATGCACATTCAAAATTAGTTACATTCTAGAAGAAGGTCTATAGTTTCCACATTTTGTTTTAACAGTTTCAAATTTAAGTCCCTATTTGCTCAACGTTTGATATCAGTTTAAACACACTTACAGTAAAAAAAAAAAAATCAATAAATTCCATATACTTTACTTCTGGTCTTTGCACAGTGGGTGGGTGGTTTTCATACTCTGCTGTTATATGTTAGTGGATGGGCTAAAGATAGAATCTTGCTATTAACTTTGAATAGCCAGACTTATGGTAACTTAAGCTCACAGTTAAAAGGCATTTAAACTTTGTGCATGGGTGTGTGTATATGTGTGCACATGCAAAGGAATTGTGCCCACTACACAACTGTATGTGTAATTCAAGTTCTATGATTTCAATATGAGTTACAGGAGTATGACACTATAAGAATATTTATGGATAACAGCTTTTGGTGATTTTTTTTTCTGCCAAAATGTGTTTGCTTGTTCAAATTCCTTTCTAGTGAAGAATAGGGTTATAAATGTAAAGGCAGGGAAATGGAACTAGTGATAAAATAAGGTTAGAGAAAAAAGACTTCGACATTGGCATGGTCTTTTTAAAAAACAGGATTGTGTGTTTATTTACTAATTAATTTTAAAGAAACGAAGGTTTTAGACAATAACTGGATAAAGTTGGATTTTTTTTAAAGTTGACTGAAGACAACTATGAGCTTTTTTTAAAATATTTCTGCCTGACTTATCAGATTTTACACTCATTTATCATAAAATATTTTTAAATCTAAGTCTGACAAATTAGTTAAAGCTCCTACTTCTGAGAGTGCCTACAAATATAGAAAATCAGAAAGAAATTAATAAAAGTAGATCCTTTTAAGGTACAAGAAATAAAGCTAAAGTTTACATGTAGAGAGAAAAGATCTAATTAAAACCCAAATGCCATTTAAATTTTCCATTTACTAATTGTTCATACCTATTTTTACCAAAAGTACATATATCTGGAAAGGGTTATAGGACTCAATGTATATACTAAAATTCAGGGTTGGTACTAGGTAATTAGGGAAAGGTGGTAAAGCAAAATGTGAATGCTGGATATCTGAATGCATTCCTGTCTCTCTGCATCTAGAACAGTGCCTGGTACATAATAGCACTCAATAAAGAATTAACAATTGATAGGTTCCAAATAGTGTTAGGACTAGTGAGTGCTTGACCATAGCTATCGCAAAAGTACTGAGAATCTAGATAACCTTGTATGTTTCTGTAAATAAAACTCTTTTTTTAATTGCTTCAAAGCCAAGATAATTACAATAGATTTTATACAGCAACGTTTTGTTTCTTTTCTTTTATTGCTTCCATACTTTCCACTGGCTGTACAAAAATACTCTATGAACATAAAAAGTTCATAGACACGCCAATGAGAATTCTTTAGAACAATACTGTCCAACTGGAATTTCAATGTTAATGGGAATGTTCTAAAACTGTTTTGTCCAGTATAATAGCCACTGACCACACGTGGCTACCATACTTGAAATGTGGCTAGTGCAACTAAGGAAGTGCATCGTGACTGGTCGTCTGTGTGTGAGGCTATGTCATCAGCCCAGCTTAGGAAAAACACCTTAGGGAAATCTATTTTATTTTACTGATGTACTTTCTTGAGTCCAGTATGTTACCTTTCTCTTCTCTTTTAATTCTACCTTGGTAAATACAAAGAAGATTACTCATGCAAAATGTTCATATATAATCTGATTATACCATATTTCAGGAAGGTAATGTTTTTCTCCCTTAACTATACTCTTAATACCTCCCTTATTTATATCTTACAAAAGCACATTGTTTTAAATATGGAGGCAGATAAAAGGAGTAGAAATAATCCTAACAGTCATGTTTACCATTACCCATTTTATACTTTTTCAAATGGATTTTAGTTATTGAAGACACAGACACTCCTGATTTTTTTATTATTTAAAAAGCTCTGTTTTTCAAAAAACAGTCATAATAAGTAATTACTTTAGTAATTTATAAATCAGGTTTTACTTTCATGTTTAATGGAAGATTTGGCTTTAGAAAAAAGCCTTGCAAAAGGTTTAAAAAATAAGAAAGGCATGAATTATTTCTAATGTTCTATTAATTCTATTATGCCATGCTTATCACTCTGTTCTTATGAGAAACTTTATGACTGCCATTGCTATAACCAATTGCATTTTTAGAGCAAAAGAAAACCGTAACAAGGAAATAGGACTTGTTACAAACTGCCATTTTTCACTGGACAGACTTAATTGTTACTAGCCACAATAAACAGAATGCATTGTAAAACATTACTGGCCAATGTCTCCTAGAATTTCATTCACTGATGGCAAGAATATCATCTTGGACAGAGAATCTTAAACACTTTTACATGTATAAGCACAATGCACTGCCAAGAACACTAGGGTATCTTTCTGTTTTTATTAGCCTGGCTTCTCTAACAAGTCCCCATAAATTCTGTGCCTTTCCAGGGCCACAAAGAACTGGGAAATAGATTACTTTCAGGATTCGTGTATCTTTATGTAGGCTTTCACGGAGCAGCTGTACAATGATTCTTGAGCAGGGCCCATAGTGTAACAATAGCAGAGATGATATTATAAAGAGTCAATTTACTATTCAGGGTATAGTTGTCAGTAAATTGGACATATTTTCTGGGGATAAAACTGATTACTTGGAAAGCCAAATAAGGATTTTCCCCCCTGAAGTGTTGGTGTGTGGGAGATTTCTTTGCATTTTGAGAAGATTTGGGGTTGTTTCTATTGTACGCAATATTTGCCCATATATATTCAAGCTGTTTTTCTTGATTTTTTTGAATGTAACATGTTAATAGCTGCTACAGTATAAGTAAAGAACCACAGTTCTGGACAGCTTATTTACCTACTGTTTTGATATAATAATGACTATAACTAATTCTAATATATAAAACCAGATTGATGAAACTCTGTCCAGTTTTCTTACAGCAAAAGCATTTACAATAAGTGCCTCTGAATAACATTTCTATAGTTTTCCAATTTTTTTTTCAAATGGAATTTAAGAATTTTTTTTTTCCTTACCAGATTTGTTTCTTACAAAGTTTCATGGTTGCTACTTAGAGACCCAAATGGATTCTAAATTATAGATACCAAAATCCTTTGGAGGTGAGGATAGAGTAAGTGAGTCTAGAGGGACAAGAAGGTGAAAGGAAGAAGAGAGAAAAGAAAATTCTCAGAGGAGTGTATTGTGTATGCTTCGTAGGCAGAATAATCCTTTCTAATATTGAGTTCCTTTAAAAATAGAAGAGCATTCATTGAAACTTGGCATTTACTGGCTCAAAGATCTCGATGGCTCAGCCTTTAAAAGCCATGAAAAGCCTCAACTTTTGCTGCTTAGGTCTTAGTGATTAGTAAAAAACAGAAGTATTATCAGTGAACTGAGAATGTAATAAATGGGAATTTCATGAACCATCTATATAGCCTTAGACCAAAAGCCTATATATAAGATCATGTTCATCATTCTTCATCCTTCCAGTTCCCGAAAGACTCATCAAGAGTGTTGTATGCTGTCTGGTGCCATACACAATTAAGAACTCATAAATGTTGTCTATGTTCTTTTTACTCTGCAGAGCAGGGAGTGCTTAGGAGTGGTTCTCAGCCTTCTCTCCCACCTGAGGTTTACCTCTCATCGATTTTACACCAAAAGAATAAGGAGGTCCCGGACTGCTAATCCATTCCTGAGCATGGTTGTTGTGTGATTTATAAAACATTTATAGATAGAAATAGGTAAGAAAATGAGATATTTTCTTAACATTATCAAGGATTCCTGATTTGATTTTTTATTCTTGAAAAGTTGACTCTCTTGTGAAAAATATTTATGGAAACAAAAATTTATAAGAAATAAGTATTTGAAAATGTATTTCCTATGTGTATATACATGCAGTTTATTACCCTTTCACACGCCATTAAAAATCCTGAAAGAGGCTTACCTACAAACAAAAAAAAAAAGAGTAAGTTGTGGTACAAGATAACAAATATTTTAGATTTAAAACAATTATATAGATGGAGAAATATTGGGGAAGACAGGAAATAGTTGTGTTTCTTAATGAGATATTTTAAAAAAAACAGAAATAAGAAAAAGGAATACAATGCCTTTCTATATGGCTTACGTGAAAGAACCATATTTGTCCTGATAGAGTTGAAATGCTGTGGTGATTATTTGGCAGGTGAATCAAGAACATTCAATCATCTAAATTTACTTTTTGAAGAAAGGACTAGAGAGAAAATACAAGTGATGGAATTTCAATGTGATAACAGGAAACATGAGTGATGAACAGTGTTGTTTGTTCACATACTTAAAAAATCCACGCCTGTTTTTTATGTCATCTCCTGTATCTTTGACGATAACCTTGCTTCATCAGTCCCCATTTGCCCTCCTTGGGTCTCCTTCCTTTCCCTTTCTTCTGGCCCTGCTTGTCTCTCCTGAGCTGTAAACCAAGGCCCAGTAGAAGAACTTGGATTCCCACTGATTTCTGCAGAAGTAGAGGAGATGCCCAAGGTACTTGGATTAGGAATTCTATCTTCATTACTAAACCTGACGTGCTCTTCAATTCCCTCTTCTTCAGAACTACCACCCCCACATTACATCCAATGGGTTATTCACAACTTTCAAATGTTGCTTTTAGTTTCTTGCTTCTCATTCTTAGCTTTCTCCAGCCACGGAGCTTTAGTGTATGAATCAGATCATTAAAGTTTTGGGAGCCTCTCTCTCCATAAGGTAGGGAAGGAAAATCAAAAAATTCTGATTTATAATGAAAATTGATAAAATCATTGGGCTATGAATATTAGTTCTTTCGTGCTGTAGCAGTAACAGGTTTTAGGTTTTTAGTTTTTATGTTTTTTGGTGTTTTGGGGGGTAAACTTTTCAGAGGTCCATATCCATTATTCCTGGTATCAATCTGTAGTTTTCTGTGGTATGTTTGTGCAATTGTGTTCTTATTTATGATAAAATAATTCTAGATTTGAATTTTTGCCTTTAGTGGGGGTTAAGAACAATTCTTTTGTAAAAGTACTTTATAACTTTTTTATTCAGTCATATATTTCAATAATTTTCCACTTCATTAAGTATTTTCTTATCACTTAGTTTGTTTCCATAATAATCTATTGTATTTACAATTTAAATTATTTATTTGATTTCCAACTGTTGAACTCAAGTTGTTGCAACAGCATAACAATTAATATTATCTTATATATTGTATGTACAATTCTATGTGTCTCTAAATATTTTCAAAATTTTTAGAATTAAATCACTCTAACAAAGTTTACAAATATACCCCTCAGTACATATAATGCAAAATTACAATCCAGAAAGCCTATAAAATATATACACATATCAATGTATGTACTACCTGTCTTTTTGCACCCTAAATAATACATAGAATTAAACTTTAAAAAACTCTTTTGATGACTTCATAAATAAAATATTTGTCTTTAATTGTATTAAATAATGTTTGTTGCTAATTTCATTCTTTTTCTGTCTTACCTATTAATACCCATTGTTTATTTTCAGTTGACATGCTTTTCTTTGAGTAATTCATAAGATCTAGCAAATAGCATGACTGTTAAGCAGCATTTTGTTATTTTTCCTGAGTGTTGTCCAAGTTTATTTAATTTCATAATTTGTTTTGATATTTTCTGAAGTAATAAAAATGTATACTTATAAGTGTAAAATTTTTAGTCCTTACATTTTTTCAGTAAAGAGTTCTTACTCTGATACTAAACATTGTTCTATACTTTTTAAAATTTTTCCCAAAATTTAATTTTTATATAAATGCATATAATTAATTTTGCAAGATTAATATAATTAATTATATAAGATTTACATGTTTGTTAATTTAAAGCACTTAAAAATCAAAATGCAAATAAACTATAGTCTCCTGACTGATTTACATTTCATAGTTATAAAAGATATTACTAATATTAACAAGATATAATTTTTTAAAAAATTTTTAGCATTTTAATAGCTGCTATAATATGTCAGGACAAGGCATATTAGGTCTTTTTATATTTCCTCAGCTCTTCTTGCGTGATTACCATTTAAAGTGAATTTTAGGATAATTTTGACTAACTTGACCAATTTCCATTTCAAATATTTATTTTTAAGTTACTTGAAGAAAACAATCTTTATAACATTTAATCTTCTCATCCAGAAACAAGATGGGTCTTGTCTTTTGTTCATCTTTCTTTCACTGTAAGAAAGTTTTTGGTTATCTTTACTCAATTCCTAAAAAGTTTCTTATTGAAATATTTCATTATAAGTAATATAATTTATTCATCTATTCTTATGGGTGGGAACTTTTTCAAGCCCACTACTAGATAACATTTAAAAATCACTAATTTTTATATGTTATTTTTGTAAATAGCCATTTTACAATATTGGTGTAGTGGCTTTTAGTTGATTTTGCTAGATTTTCCAGGATAAGAATAAATGACATACACATAATGATAATTTTGTCATATATCACATACTGCAGCTGCTATCACTTATAAAATATTGTGAAATAATAATGGTATCTGGAGTAGCATATCATTTTCATAACTTTATTGAAAAATATTCTACTGTTCCACCAGTAACTATGATGCTGAATGTTTATTGAAATAATATTTTGCAATACTGATGATATGTTCCTATTCCTTTTACTAACTCTAATCAAAGAAGAGATAACAAATACTTTTAGATGCCTTTGATGATGGTGCCATAAAATCTAGTGTTAGATCACAGAATATTGAGTCACTTGATATTGTTGATGAAAATCATTAAATATAATAAAATTTTAAAAATCTACTGATACATTGAAATGTGCCATACAGTATCACCAAAATAAGAAGCAGCTCTTAAGAAATCAAATCCTGCCATTTGAAATGTTTACCTTTGCAACTCTGGACTAAATAAATTTCCATATGTCAGATCACCATTTATATAGCCCCTGAGATCATAATGCCTAGGGTTGGATACTCAAAGGCCAGTCACATGGCCGTCCATATGTATTTTCTTTAGAGGTCATTCGTATTCCCTTAATAAATGCTACTTAGCCACAATATATTATTCTTCTTCTTACAGTGGTGCTAAATTTTTCTCATGTTTTACTTAGAATTTTGGCATTTATATTTATTCACAGCGCAGGTGTTTGTGGAAGTTTCATGGCACATGTTACATACAGCAGACATTCTATCAAGACAGAAAATACATGCAGGGAATACCGTCAACTACCAGGCTTCAGCAGCAGTGTATTTGCTTCTCCCTGCAGCATTCACATCAAGGCGACATTCCCTCTTAGGCAGCTCTAGTCAATGACTATGGATAATACAGCTACTAAGTCTTGGCCATATAAACCCAATTTCAGAGTCTTCTACAGGCATTCTTCACGTTGGAGCTGCCGACTCAGCTGGACAGAACTTTCTTGGCCTTGCACTCTGAGAATTTTTCTCCCCAGTCTTTCTCAGATCCCTGTCTCCTTTTATATGTACCGTACAGGCATCCTAGTCTGAAGGGTTTCCCTGTCTATCGCTGCTCCCTTTTCTCTTTCACAGGTGCTTCCCCAATTACTATCTGGCACTTAATGGTAGCTGCCTCCCATGGGTCCCGAGCAGACAGTCTACACATTTCCTTATCCTGCTCCTTGGTCAAGAACATTTATATATGTTATGTTGGCTTTATTAAATAAATCTGGTAGCTTTCCATCTTTCTTTATTTTTAAACAATTTATAGAGCATGTGAACCATGTTTTCCTTGAGGTTTTTGTTTTTTGTTTTTGTTTTGTTTTGTTTTGGTTAAGAAATAGATAGCTTAAAACCTTTGGGCATTGTGAATTTTGTTGATCACTTTTTGAGAATTTGTTTTCCTTTATTCTATCATTATAGAATTTTGAAAGATTCACTTTTCTTGCATCAGTTTCAAAGGTTTATGTCTAGCTAGAAAATTATTCATTTCCTCAGGATTTTTTACATTATTTCATAACATGGTTTTCAGAGAATCTGCAGGTATAGTATCCTTCTTATTCTTTATCTTCCATATATGCTGGTTTCTGTTTTCTTGATTTAAGTTATGATACACTTGATTTTTAGTATTTTCAATTTCCACTTATAAATTTACTTTTCTCTTTCCTACAGTTTTCCTTATCTATTTGCTTTATTTCTCTATTGCTGTGTATAAGGTTAAACTATGAGATAATACGAATTAGGATATTTGCTTCAGAGCAAAAGAGAGCCAAAAATTCCCATCCTAAATAGTGGAAAGGACCAGAACTAGGTGAATGAATCCATCTAAGAGGATCTCTGAGTCTGAATTCTACAGAGAATACACGTGTTAGGAAAGAAGACTCAAGAGATAAAACTACAATTCAAAAAGTTGAAATGAAACAAGGACCATCAGCTTTTGAGCACTTACTTTCAACAAAGGCTACCATTTCACAGATCTATATAACAATAAGTACAGCAAAAGTCATGCCAATTCTGTTTTTTTTTTAAATTGATTCTTGTTAGTTCATATAATAACTAATAACATTATTTAGCATGTTTTAGCTTGTCATGATCTCAAATATATTTAGTTTATTTGGCCTGTTCTTGAAGGCAACATTCTTTCACTTATTCATGGGCTCTAATGGTAAATTATTTTATTTATCTTGCGCTTTCTGAAGCACAATATATATAACTTATGTGGGAAGATTTAAGAAAAGTAAATGCTATGAACTGGAAAATCTATTCTGCTTATCTGTAAGTAATTTATAATCAAACAGAATGCATATTTAATGCTACAATAACTTTATTGTAAAGGAATTTATTTCTTTTGTATTTGTTCTACAAATAGGCGTATTTTTAAAATACAATTTCTGTAAAAATGTAAGAAGGCTAAAAAATACTGACATTCATCTCATAAAGACAGAGACATCCTGTCACTATTTTGGTTTATACATCAGAAAAGTAGGAGTGGAAATAATTATTCCAGAGCAACAGCTCACCCTTAGCTGGCCTGTGCATTTGAGCTGACTGAAACTTTTGAAGAGATTTCAAACTGAGTCACACTGGGACATTCTTTGAGTTTCCTTGTCCTCCTGGATGCCGTTTTCCTTTCATTTCACTTTTGTTTCTTTATCTATGCATTTTAATCCATTTGTGAATATTCCCATATTCTCTTTGTTCTAGCAGCTTTCTCCTTCTCTCTTTATAAGCAATATATATATATATATATATATATATATATATATATATATATAAAATTTTGTGCTCTAATTTTCATTCTTAGCTAGCACATATTGTTCCCAATACCTCTGCACAGTTAAAGTGTATATTCAAGAATATTACATTTTGAAATACTATTCAACAATTTCATTGTTTCAGATACTATTTTAGAAGGAAAAACTACATTCTGGGTGTGTTACAAGACATGTTCATAGTATGACAATGCTGTGAGGTGGGAAGTTTTTTGAGTGAACAGACAAGGGCTAGAATCTCTGTTGCCTCGCTTACCAGCTGTGTGACCTACAGCAAGTCCTTCAAAATTATTAAACTTCATGTTGCAGGAAAGGGAGATGATAATGACATATATACTCATGGATCTTTTTTGGGAATTAAAAGATGGAATACAGGAAATAGGAGGGAGAGACAAACCATGAGAGACTGTGGACTCTGAGAAACAAACTGAGGGTTTGGGAAAGGAGGGGGTGGGGTTGGGTGAGCCTGGTGGTGGGTGTTAGGGAGGGCTCATATTACATGGAGCACTGGGTGTGGAGCATAAACAATGAACAGTGAACACTGGAAACACTGAAAAGAAATTAAAAAAAAATAAAATAAATCCCCTTAAAAAATAAAATAAAAAATAAAAGACGGAATATGGGTAAAGTACTAGCACATCCTGCCCAAGACAGACAATTCCTAATAAATTCTCACTATCATTGTTATTAATATTCATTTTTAAAATGTAGAAATAGATAAGAGATGTTGAGTGATTTACCAAAGTTTACACAGCTGATTTGAGGTTTATCAGAGGATGAGTCTTAGACCTTGGAAATACGATAACTTCTCATTCTCTGAATCCTATCAGTAATTCATGTAGGAGCAACATAAACAATGTGACATATTCATGGGGTATGATGGTCTGAGTTCTTGAAAAATGGGTTCCCATGAAGAAAACTTTTATTAATATTTGTTAGTATATCTTGAGTGTTTGGAGACAGAAATTGTAACATTTCATATTTCTGGAAAGTTATATGAGAATCATTACAGATTCTGAATCTCTACAGATCTTGGACAGATACCATAACAGAAAATCTGAAAAATATTTGGTGGGTTTGGGAATGGCAGTTCTCAGGTAACTTTCGTGAAAGCATCTTCAACACCATGGCGCAGAAGCACATTGAAGTGAGTTCAGTTATTAATGAGAGATGAAGTGGAAGCTAATATCATGCACAATTCTTTTAATAAGCTCAATTGTGAGTAGGAGGAGAGTTTTACTTGAGAAAAGTAAGTGTATTACTTATAACATTCTCAGCATAGTATGTGTGGATTTTTCTTATCCTAAAGACACAGTGGGCATGTGGCTATCACTGGGATAAAGTGATTCTTTATGGGAAACCACTCATAAGGCTCACCAAATGAAGGACAAAGAGAAAGAGATTTTATCCTTCTTTTTGTATTTAGAATGATATCCTGCACCATGCTTTTAATTCTGAAGAAGCAAGTCAAAAGGAGGCTAGTCCAGTGCAAAATTTCTTCAGATTTGCCATCTTTAAATTAAACATTATAATTAATTTTCTCATATTAGTAAAAATTTAATATGCTTTCCCATATAACTTATAAGTTACATATGATTTACAACTTGCTATTTAAATGAATTGCATTCTCCTCCTCCACTGAAGGCATTATGATACTTCAGTGGTTTAGTTAAAATGTGTTGAAATATATAGCCAATAATGTAAAAAATTGAGAAGGAGAAATGAAGGATTTGTTAACTCTGTTTTCTTTAATCATTTGTTCATTTGTAGAGTCTGTATTTTACTCTGGTTGAAAGTGATACAGTTTCATTGGGATGCAAAGGAACTGAGGAACATGGGAAGAGTATGGTATTACACACCAGAAAAAGAGCAATTTTGCTCAAATAACTTAAACAGAAGCTGTTGCTATTATTCCAAACATTTTTTTTTTAAAGTCTTGGTGCTGTGGGTGGGTGATTAATTAGTCAATACCCTACTACTTTATGGCTATGAAACCAAACTTCTTTTGAATTTTTTATTAACATGTTTTGGTTTTATGTCTGATAGAAGAGTCACATCCCGCACAAAATTGCATTAATGAAAAGGTCTCTCTCTCTCTCTCTCTTTTTTTTCTTGTAATACACTACCAGCTATTGTAATTTCTTTTGCTCATATAGTTGTCAATTATTTATGGGGATACTTTCCCATCCCCAACCCCAGCCTTGGAATGCACTGTAAATTTCTCCAAAGTATACTTTCACTAATGGCATAATTCAGTGGCTTCCCTGGAATCACAGTGAATGGTATATTGGACTAAAACTCAAACAACTACCACTCTGTCAATATTGGAAAATTAGAAAAAACATTATTTTTCTTATTACCAACTATTTGGTGATACAAAATTTTTGCTTGAGTAAATACTTCTAATTGAATTGGGACCCCATGCATCCTCTATTGGATTCTGTTAAAATTTGTAAAATTTTCCAAAATTTACTATATTTCTGATCAATCTTCTTTCAGGGTCCATTTCCCTGGTAGGGAGAACTATCCCAATTCTCAATAAACACTCTTTCCATTTTTGTCCAACTTAAAATAGTCTCTTCCAGGTGAGAGTACTCAAGGATTTCCCCTTTTGCTTCTACCTTTTCAGAAAGGGAAAGGGAGGCATATCCTCTAGGTGTTGGTGGACTGGGATAGTAAACATCTTGTACCTCAGATCCTTGCATGGTCTTCCAGTGACCTTCATGCTTGTCCTGATCAACTGAGTCTTCTTTGCCTACCCAGCCCCTAATTTGTCTCTTTATGGCACTGTCAATTCTTGGAGGTGGGCTCCAACATCCAGAACTTTTTTTCTTCTTCTTTTGCTTCTCTCTGTAATCTCCTATTCCCACCCTGCAATGAGGCAGCACCATCAACTCTTACAGAATTCAGCACTTAGGGATTTCCTATGTTGTCGAAATAGGCACGGGAATGGGAGATTCTAAGTCAGGCCATCTAACTGGGCACCTCCCGTAGTTATTTCCGCTCCTTAGTAAAGGTGCCACACTGGACACACAGGAACTCTAATTTGTATATGATCCTTCTAGGCTGAATCTGGGATTCTCATCTAATTTTACCACCATTCTTACCATTTTCAATCAAAGGTTGAGGAGTGGGGATCTACAAGAGTAAGGACTCCTGCAACTGACCTCTTGCTTTTCTCATCCTTTCTTCTTTCTTCTCCTTCTTCCCTCATCATCTGCTCCATAATCCACAACTAATTTTGTCTTTGATATATTGATATAAAACACCTCCCCCATCAACTCCTCCTACACACACACATTGGACATTCCCACAAAATATTGCCTATCACACACACACACACACACAAGCCTGGCTTTCATCACTATTATCCACTATTCGTTTTATTTAAAATGTGTTCATTAAAGACTCAATGCCAAGAAATACATTATTTTTGCTGTTTTGTTTTGCTCTTCTCTCTGGGGTAATCCATCTCATTTACATGGACTAGTTTTAGTGGTAGAAAAGCTAGGGTGAAAATAAGACTAAATCACTGAAAGAGGCATAAATCCAGGGGTGTTTCTAAATATTGTCCCACTATATAGTAGTTTTAATATTATTTGTCTTAACTTGAATAATTCATCTCAGCCACTTGAACAATGTATCACTTTCACCTACCTGTATTTAATAATATAATGGTGTTGACTAAGGCAAATAATTTACTTAAAAATAGGATATGCAAATAGAATTGCATTGCATGAAACTCATCTAATTTTTTCTCTGTTTTGGACATTATCCTAAATTCTGGATTTTTCAATAGGTTACACATATATTTGTTAGAAAGATGAATTAGCTTTTGATAATACTGAGTCATATTGGAAAACTATGGATTTCATTCAAATACAAAATTTCTCTAGGTAAAAGATTTTTGTTTTTGTTTTTGCTTTTTTTCAGGCTTAGGCACTGTCAGATTGCAAAGTCAGTGTGCTTCAGAAATACGCCTTTTTTTACTTATAAAAACATACTGAGTCATCATGATCAAGGATCCCAGATTGTGTGAATTTACAAGATAACTTGTAGATTTTTGTCCTGAAATAATTTATCTCTGGTAGAAAAGATAATCCCAAATGTTATGCTTTATTGTCTTGTAAGAAATTAACCTGTTTTGTGTCTATGTTCTTTCATTTTCTTTTGACTCACTATAAAAATCTCCATTTCCTAAATTCTTTTTTGAATATTTCTTCAATTAACTGATTAGCTTGATAAAATATTTTACATGTGCTCTATTTATATTTGAGTAAGGATAAATGATAATTTTTGAAATTTTGAAAACTAAATTTAAATATATGGATGATTCTTGTTCTCTTCTACAAAGTTTCCATGAACACTGGCTTAGCCAACCCCATGGAGAAATATGGATTAGTTCCTTGTGAACCTATGATCACAGAATTTTCATCAACTGATCAATGCATAACTTTGTTTTATATGTATTTCCTATTTAAAGACACCTTATTTAATATATATTATTGATTCATTAACATTGAATCCATGCCAACAAAATGATAGGTCATGACTGAGAGAAATGTAACTAATAAATGTATTTTCTCTTTGAGGCACATTGCAGACTTGTTTTACTAGGACACCAATCAACAGTTTAGCACTAGTGCCAGTGAAATTAAAACAGTGAAATCATCAACAAAAAGCACAAAAGTGTAAAAACCTTGCCATTAAATAGATCATGAAAAGGACACTTGTTTACAGCATGGAAATTCAAACAAGACCAAGAATCTCCTTGTTTGACCTCAACTGAGAATGCATGCCACAAATAACTCACATTTTTTGCTTCTCAGTGCATGCCTGTGAATGACCACAGAATCACCAAGAGTATTGATTTGGGGTTTACAAAATGAATTTTAGCAAGTAGGTGAATTCACAAATACAGAATCCACAAATAATGAAGATGAGCTGTATGTCATATTCATTAAAATTATCACATTCTGAAAGAACAAAAACAAAGTAATGAAAAAAAATTAAATCTTATAGACAGTAAATCCAACCAAAACAAAATGTTAAGAGGAATAATTATGTTAGGATATTTTTTTTTTTTTACTTTTAAATCCATTTCAAAAAATATCCACCTCTATAGGACAAGATGTAAACATTTTTCCCTCTTGTTTATTTTAGTAAATAATAAAACACAACTACCTATGAAATGAATAGTGCAGTACTCTGAGTCATTTTATGAATGTGATTCTCAAATTAAGTAAATTTAGTTGTGTTGGTGTATAATAACAAGTAGAAATGTTTGGCTTTCTTGGTATGAGTTTGAAATATTATTTTTCTGAGGAGTAGAAGAAATCTGAAATTGAATAAAACACATATAAAAGTAGAGCATATTTTGTAACATATTTTTTCCATCCAGATTCACTCATTGAAAAAAAATCCTGTTTTTACAATTATTAAACTCATGAACTATCAATATTATCATAATCATTTCTTGAGAACTTTTATGTTCTTGTTCAATTACAGTTTATTACAACCTTTTAATGTCTTCAAAACTGAAGAGCCATTTTAAATTTAAATAATTTTCTTCTTTTCTTTGTCACTAAACTTTCCTGTTTCCTGATATTATTCTCTTAAATTTTTCCTGGACATTATTAGCTAATCTCAAGTTTCCAAACATGTCATCCTAATTTTGTTGTCAAAATCGATCTCCTTGCTTCAGAGACAAAATTTAATGCTAAGACACAGTTTGGGATAAGAGGAACAATAGCTTTATTACTTTGCTGGGCAAAAGAGGTTGCAGCAGACAATGGCTTTCAAAAAACTTCAAGCCTCAGGAGATCAGAGAGGCTTGGGGGAGGGTTGTTTACAGAGAAATACAAGATCTAGCTGGTTTTGACAGGAATTGAGTACTTGCTGCCAAGCTCTTTTGTCTTGTTTTTAGGCTGGTTCCAGGTTCCTGAAACAAAAGTCTAAGAAGAGAGGAGGGGAGGTTTCCAAAGAAAGGAAGAAGGTCATTTCATTTCATTTCATTTCATTGAGAAAGAGAGAGAATGAGAAAGAACACGAGTGGAGGGCAGGGGAAGGGCAGAGAGAGAGAGAGAGGGAGAAGCAGACTCCCCACTGAGCAGGGAGCTAGGGTGGGACCCATGATCCCAGGACACAGAGATCATGACCTGAGCCATTGGCAGATACTTAACCAACTGAGCCACCCAGGCATCCCAGGTTACTAAATCAAGCTTTGCTGAAATATTCTTGCAGCCATTTTTATTTTTCTTCAAATTGTCGCTTCTAAGTGGTTTCAATTTTATTCAAATATGGCCAAGTCTTCTTGAAAATACTCCATAAATATTTTCAGTATTGAAAAATTCTTTTTTGGGACACTGGGTGGCTCAGTTGGTTAATCAACTGCTTTTGGCTCAGGTCATGATCCCAAGGTCCTAGGATCAAGTCCCTCATCAAGCTCCTTGCTCAGTAGGGAGCCTGCTTCTGCCTCTGCCTGCTGTTCCTGGTTGTGCTCACTCTCTTGTTCTCTCTCTCTCTGACAAATAAATAAATAAAATATTTTTTAAAAATTATTTATTTGGGAAAAGGAGTCAAGATGGCAGAGAAGTAGCAAGCTGAGACTGCTTCAGCTAGCCGGAGATCAGCTAGATAGCTTATCTAAAGATTGCAAACACCTGAAAATCCATCGGCAGATCGAAGAGAAGAAGAACAGCAATTCTGGAAACAGAAAAACAACCACTTTCTGAAAGGTAGGACCGGTGGAGAAGTGAATCCAAAGCGACGGGAAGATAGACCCCGGGGGGAGGGGCCGGCTCCCGGCAAGCGGCGGAGCAACCGCGCACAAAATCAGGACTTTTAAAAGTCTGTTCCGCTGAGGGACATCGCTCCAGAGGCTAAACCGGGGCGAAGCCCACGCGGTGTCAGCGTGGCCTCAGGTCCCGCAGGGTCACAGAAGGATCGGGGGTGTCTGAGTGTCGCAGAGCTTGCGGGTATTGGAACGGGAAAGCCAGCTACAGAGACAGAGCTGACAGTAAGCTCGCAGCTCCGTGTTACCTTGAACCGGTCGCAGGCTCGGTGAGCTCGGAGCGCGGCCGGAGGTCAGGCAGACGGGAGTAACTGGGCGCGGTTCTCTGAGGGCGCACTGAGGAGTGGGGCCCTGGGCTCTCGGCTCCTCCGGGCCGGAGACCAGGAGGCCGCCATTTGTATTCCCGTCCTCTGGAACTCTACGGAAAGCGCTCAGGGAACAAAAGCTCCTGAAAGCAAACCCGAGCGGATTACTCACCCCGGCCCCGGGTAAGGGCGGTGTAATTCCGCCTGGGGCAAAGACACTTGAGAATCACTACAACAGGCCCCTCCCCCAGAAGATCAACAAGAAATCCAGCGAGACCAAGTTCACCTACCAAGGAGTGCGGTTTCAATACCAAGGAGAGCAGCAGAATTCCAGAGGAGGAGAAAGCCAAGCACGGAACTCATGGCTTTTTTCCTGTGATTTTTTTTTTAGTCTTGCAGTTAATTTAATTTTTTCTTTTTCATTTTTTTTTTCTCACCTTCGGGTAAAATTTTTTTTAACTGTTACCTTTTTCTTTTTTAACGATTTTTTACTAGTTTATCTAATATATATATATATATATATATTTTACATTTTTCTTAGGTGTTTTCTTTTTTAAAAAAATTCTTTTCTTTTCTTTTTTTTTTCTTTTTCTTTTCTATTTGTTTTTTTTTTTCTTTCTTCCTTTTTGAACCTCTTTTTATCCCCTTTCCCCCCACTCACGATTTTGGATCCCTTCTAATTTGGTTAAAGCATATTTTCCTGGGGTTGTTGCCACCCTTTTAGTATCTTACTTGCCCCTTCATTTACTCTTATCTGGACAAAATGACAAGACGTAAAAATTCAACACAAAAAAAAGAACAAGAGGCAGTACCGAAGGCTAGGGACCTAATCAATACAGACATCGGTAATATGTCAGATCTAGAGTTCAGAATGACAATTCTCAAGGTTCTAGCCGGACTCGAAAAAGGCATGGAAGATATTAGAGAAACCCTCTCGAGAGATATAAAAGCCCTTTCTGGAGAAATAAAAGAACTAAAATCTAACCAAGGTGAAATCAAAAAAGCTATTAATGAGGTGCAATCAAAAATGGAGGCTCTAACTGCTAGGATAAATGAGGCAGAAGAAAGAATTAGTGATATAGAAGACCAAATGACAGAGAATAAAGAAGCTGAGCAAAAGAGGGACAAACAGCTACTGGACCACGAGGGGAGAATTCGAGAGATAAGTGACACCATAAGACGAAACAACATTAGAATAATTGGGATTCCAGAAGAAGAAGAAAGTGAGAGGGGAGCAGAAGGTATACTGGAGAGAATTATTGGGGAGAATTTCCCCAATATGGCAAAGGGAACGAGCATCAAAATTCAGGAGGTTCAGAGAATGCCCCTCAAAATCAATAAGAATAGGCCCACATCCCGTCACCTAATAGTAAAATTTACAAGTCTCAACGACAAAGAGAAAATCCTGAAAGCAGCCCGGGAAAAGAAGTCTGTAACATACAATGGTAAAAATATTAGATTGGCAGCTGACTTGTCCACAGAGACCTGGCAGGCCAGAAAGAGCTGGCATGATATTTTTAGAGCACTAAACGAGAAAAACATGCAGCCAAGAATACTATATCCAGCTAGGCTATCATTGAAAATAGAAGGAGAGATTAAAAGCTTCCAGGACAAACAACAACTGAAAGAATTTGCAAATACCAAACCAGCTCTACAGGAAATATTGAAAGGGGTCCTCTAAGCAAAGAGAGAGCCTACAAGTGGTAGATCAGAAAGGAACAGAGACCATATACAGTAACAGTCACCTTACAGGCAATACAATGGCACTAAATTCATATCTCTCAATAGTTACCCTGAATGTGAATGGGCTAAATGCCCCTGTCAAAAGACACAGGGTATCAGAATGGATAAAAAAACAAAACCCATCTATATGTTGCCTCCAAGAAACACATTTTAAGCCCGAAGACACCTCCAGATTTAAAGTGAGGGGGTGGAAAAGAATTTACCATGCCAATGGACATCAGAAGAAAGCAGGAGTGGCAACCCTTATATCAGATCAATTAGATTTTAAGCCAAAGACTATAATAAGAGATGAGGAAGGACACTATATCATACTCAAAGGGTCTGTCCAACAAGAAGATTTAACAATTTTAAATATCTATGCCCCCAATGTGGGAGCAGCCAACTATATAAACCAATTAATAACAAAATCAAAGAAACACATCAACAATAATACAATGATAGTAGGGGACTTTAACACTCCCCTCACTGAAATGGACAGGTCATCCAAGCAAAAGATCAGCAAGGAAATAAAGGCCTTAAATGACACACTGGACCAGATGGACATCACAGATATATTCAGAATATTTCATCCCAAAGCAACAGAATACACATTCTTCTCTAGTGCACATGGAACATTCTCCAGAATAGATCACATCCTCGGTCCTAAATCAGGACTCAACCGGTATCAAAAGATTGGGATCATTCCCTGCATATTTTCAGACCACAATGCTCTAAAGCTAGAACTCAACCACAAAAGGAAGTTTGGAAAGAACCCAAATACATGGAGACTAAACAGTATCCTTCTAAAGAATGAATGGGTCAACCGGGAAATTAAAGAAGAATTGAAAAAAAATCATGGAAACAAATGATAATGAAAATACAACGGTTCAAAATCTGTGGGACACAACAAAGGCAGTCCTGAGAGGAAAATATATAGCGGTACAAGCCTTTCTCAAGAAACAAGAAAGGTCTCAGGTACACAACCTAACCCTACACCTAAAGGAGCTGGAGAAAGAACAAGAAAGAAACCCTAAGCCCAGCAGGAGAAGAGAAATCATAAAGATCAGAGCAGAAATCAATGAAATAGAAACCAAAAAAACAATAGAACAAATCAACGAAACTAGGAGCTGGTTCTTTGAAAGAATTAATAAAATTGATAAACCCCTGGCCCGACTTATCAAAAAGAAAAGAGAAAGGACCCAAATAAATAAAATCATGAATGAAAGAGGAGAGATCACAACTAACACCAAAGAAATACAAACTATTATAAGAACATACTATGAGCAACTCTACGGCAATAAATTTGATAATCTGGAAGAAATGGATGCATTCCTAGAAACATATAAACTACCACAACTGAACCAGGAAGAAATAGAAAGCCTAAACAGACCCATAACCAGTAAGGAGATTGAAACAGTCATTAAAAATCTCCAAACAAACAAAAGCCCAGGGCCAGACGGCTTCCCGGGGGAATTCTACCAAACATTTAAAGAAGAACTAATTCCCATTCTCCTGAAACTGTTCCAAAAAGTAGAAATGGAAGGAAAACTTCCAAACTCATTTTATGAGGCCAGCATCACCTTGATCCCAAAACCAGACAAGGATCCCACCAAAAAAGAGAGCTATAGACCGATATCCTTGATGAACACAGATGCGAAAATACTCAACAAAATACTAGCCAATAAGATTCAACAGTACATTAAAAAGATTATTCACCACGACCAAGTGGGATTTATTCCAGGGCTGCAAGGTTGGTTCAACATCCGCAAATCAGTCAATGTGATACAACACATCAATAAAAGAAAGAACAAGAACCATATGATACTCTCAATAGATGCTGAAAAAGCATTTGACAAAGTACAACATCCCTTCCTGATCAAAACTCTTCAAAGTGTAGGGATAGAGGGCACATACCTCAATATCATCAAAGCCATCTATGAAAAACCCACCGCAAATATCATTCTCAATGGAGAAAAACTGAAAGCTTTTCCGCTAAGGTCAGGAACACGGCAGGGATGTCCATTATCACCACTGCTATTCAACATCGTACTAGAGGTCCTAGCCTCAGCAATCAGACAACAAAAGGAAATTAAAGGCATCCAAATCGGCAAAGAAGAAGTCAAATTATCACTCTTCGCAGATGATATGATACTATATGTGGAAAACCCAAAAGACTCCACTCCAAAACTGCTAGAACTTATACAGGAATTCAGTAAAGTGTCAGGATATAAAATCAATGCACAGAAATCAGTTGCATTTCTCTACACCAACAGCAAGACAGAAGAAAGAGATATTAAGGAGTCAATCCCATTTACAATTGCATCCAAAACCATAAGATACCTAGGAATAAACCTAACCAAAGAGACACAGAATCTATACTCAGAAAACTATAAAGTACTCATGAAAGAAATTGAGGAAGACACAAAGAAATGGAAAAATGTTCCATGCTCCTGGATTGGAAGAATAAATATTGTGAAAATGTCTATGCTACCTAAAGCAATCTACACATTTAATGCAATTCCTATCAAAGTACCATCCATCTTTTTCAAAGAAATGGAACAAATAATTCTAAAATTTATATGGAACCAGAAAAGACCTCGAATAGCCAAAGGGATATTGAAAAAGAAAGCCAACGGTTGGTGGCATCACAATTCCGGACTTCAAGCTCTATTACAAAGCTGTCATCATCAAGACAGCATGGTACTGGCACAAAAACAGACACATAGATCAATGGAACAGAATAGAGAGCCCAGAAATAGACCCTCAAATCTATGGTCATCTAATCTTCGACAAAGCAGGAAAGAATGTCCAATGGAAAAAAGACAGCCTTTTCAATAAATGGTGCTGGGAAAATTGGACAGCCACATGCAGAAAAATGAAATTGGACCATTTCCTTACACCACACACAAAAATAGACTCAAAATGGATGAAGGACCTCAATGTACGAAAGGAATCCATCAAAATCCTTGAGGAGAACACGGGCAGCAACCTCTTCGACCTCTGCCGCAGCAACATCTTCCTAGGAACAACGCAAAAGGCAAGGGAAGCAAGGGAAAAAATGAACTACTGGGATTTCATCAAGATCAAAAGCTTTTGCACAGCAAAGGAAACAGTTAACAAAATCAAAAGACAACTGACAGAATGGGAGAAGATATTTGCAAACGACATATCAGATAAAGGACTAGTGTCCAGAATCTATAAAGAACTTAGCAAACTCAACATCCAAAGAACAAATAATCCAATCAAGAAATGGGCAGAGGACATGAACAGACATTTCTGCAAAGAAGACATCCAGATGGCCAACAGACACATGAAAAAGTGCTCCATATCACTCGGCATCAGGGAAATACAAATCAAAACCACAATGAGATATCACCTCACACCAGTCAGAATGGCTAAAATCAACAAGTCAGGAAATGACAGATGCTGGCGAGGATGCGGAGAAAGGGGAACCCTCCTACACTGTTGGTGGGAATGCCAGCTGGTGCAGCCACTCTGGAAAACAGCATGGAGGTTCCTCAAAATGTTGAAAATAGAACTGCCCTATGACCCAGCAATTGCACTATTGGGTATTTACCCTAAAGATACAAATGTAGTGATCCAGAGGGACACATGCACCCGAATGTTTATAGCAGCAATGTCCACAATAGCCAAACTATGGAAAGAACCTAGATGTCCATCAACAGATGAATGGATCAAGAAGATGTGGTATATATACACAATGGAATACTATGCAGCCATCAAAAGAAATGAAATCTTGCCATTTGCAACAACATGGATGGAACTAGAGCGTATCATGCTTAGCGAAATAAGTCAAGCAGAGAAAGACAACTATCATATGATCTCCCTGATATGAGGAAGTGGTGATGCAACATGGAGGCTTAAGTGGGTAGAAGAAGAATAAATGAAACAAGATGGGATTGGGAGGGAGACAAACCATAAGTGACTCTTAATCTCACAAAACAAACTGAGGGTTGCCGGGGGGAGGGGGTTTGGGAGAAGGGGGTGGGATTATGGACATTGGGGAGGGTATGTGATTTGGTGTGTGCTGTGAGTGTGTAAACCTGGTGATTCACAGACCTGTACCCCTGGGGATAAAAATATATGTTTATAAAAAATAAAAAATTAAAAAAAAAATTATTTATTTGGTTCTGACCATATTACAATCTCATTTATTTTCATTTCCTGAACTTGTAACTTTGAGTGCCCAGATGCACATTATCTCCCCTGCACATGCAGATTCTCTTGGTGACTCACCCTATTATGGCTTAAATACCATCTATATTCTTGACCTCTCTTTTAAACTCCAGACCCAAATATGTAACTGCGTAGTTAACATTTCTAATGAATGTGTATTGTTATCTCAGCCATAACTTGTCCAAAACTGATCTCCAGCCTTCCCTTCCTAAAGTGTTCTGCATTTCAATAAATGGGAATTTTATTCTTCCTTTTGCTCTTGCCAAAAACCATGAAATGATCCTGGGTGTTTCTCTTTTCTTCTCAGACCTCATAGTAAATCCATCACCAAATGTTGTCAAAATATTTTCAGAATCTAATTTCTCTTTACTAACTGCATTGCTAAGACCAAGTGCTAAATCCTGTCTGGATTATTCTAATAGCCTCCTAACTGCTCTTTCTACTTGCTGTCCTTTCCCTTAATTGTCTATTTTCAACAGAGCGGCTGGAATCATCTTGCTCCACAATTATATCACTTCTCTATTCAAAATTCTCTAGCCATTATAATGGCCTACAGGAGATACATGATCTATTTTTCTTTGATTTACTTTTCTTCCTTCTCTCTCATTCTGCTTCAGCCATGCTACCCTCCTTGTTGTATATGCCTGCAACAGCCTGCTGGTGGACCAACTCATTCCTGCACCCTTAAATTTTTTTTGTTTGTTTGTTTAGTTTTTCAAGATTGTAAGTAATCTCTATACCCCATATAGGGCTCAAACTTACAATCTCAGAAACCAAGAGTTGCAGGCTCCACCGACTGAGACAGTTAGGTACCCCAACCCTTGAAGTCTTCAATTAATTGCAAACTTAGTGAGGAATTCCAGGATGATCCTATTTCAAATTCCAGAAAGATTCATGCATTCCCATCCGCCATACAAGCTGTATTTTTTTTTCACTGCACTAATAATCATCATCTAACTTTATTGATAGATAAAAGAGATGATAGACAGATAGTAGATGATAGATAGATAGATACAATAAATAGATATATTTATATGTGTTTTTCTCCCTTCAAGAATGTAAAGTCCTTGAGGGCAAGGACTTTTGCCTTTTCTACTCCCCAAACCCCAATTTTGAGAGCAGTGTTTATAACATGCATTCAATAAATTTTTGAGTGAATGAACTAATAAATGAATGAATACTTGGCAGATGCCAAGAAAAGTAACACTTGTTTGCATTTTTTTCAATATTCTTTCATCATATACTAATCAAAGAAAATATCATGTGTGTGTGTGTTTGTGTGTGTGTGTGTGTGTGTGTGTACAGACCTTTTGTAAAGAACAATTTTATTTATTTACTACATACTCCCTGCTTTCACACATGCATAACCTCCCCCATTATCCATAACCTCAACTACAGGGGAACAGTTATTACAATTGATGAATGCACATTGGCAAATCACAAAATCCAAAGTCCATGGTTTATATAAGGCTTCACTCCAGGGTTATACTGTCTGTGGATTTATACAAATGTGTAATGACAAATGCTCATTATTACAGCTTCCCTACCCTAGAAATCCTCTTTGGTCCACTTATTCATCCTTTCTGTCCCCCTCCACCTCTGGGAACCCTGACCTTATTGCTGTCTTTATATTTTTGTCATTCCCAGAGTGTCATATAGTTGGAATCATGTAGTAGTTAGTCTACTAAGATTGGTTTCTTTCACTTAGTAATATACTTTTAAAGTCCTTCCTTGTCCTTTCATGGCTTGAGAGCTTATTTCTTTTTAGTACTGAATACTATTCCATTATCTGGCTGTAACATACTTTATTTATCTATTATCTTACAAATAATACCTGGTTAGTTTCAAGTTTTGACAATTACAAATAAAGCTGCTATAAACATCGATGTGCAGGTTTTTGTGTGGACATGAGTTTTTTAACTCCTTGGGTAAATACCAAGGAGCATAATTGCTAGATCACAAGGTCAGAGTATGTTTAGTTAGACTTTTACCTTTGTTATTATACCATTAAAATGTAGAAAATATTAGCTGTTGACCTAAAATAAACGATCCTTGGACTTATGGAGTTACTTCTCATATTCTCTCGTTTATACATACACATCTTATACATACACATTTATCAATTGATGGACCCTTGGTCTGTTTCCATAATTTGGTAATTATAGATAATGCTGCTATAAACATCAGGGTGCATGTATCCCTTTGAATTGGTGTTTTTATATTTGGGTAAATACCTAGTAGTGTCCATGCTAGATTATAGGGTAGTTGTATGTTTAACCTTTTGAGGAAACTCTGTATCATTTTCCAGAGCAGCTGTATCAGTTGGCATTGCCACCAATAGTGCAAAAGGGGTCCCTGAGAAAAATGTTTTTAAAGTGAAAAATTCATATTGAATGGTGAATTTTTGTAAGCAAATGTGGCCGTTCAACTGACATGAATAATCTTTTTTTCTTTCTAATTTTTTGTTTGTTTTAAGGGGTGCCTGGCTAGCTTAGTTGGTATAGCATGAGACTCTTTTTTGTTTGTTTGTTTGTTTTTAGGAACATCATTTTGAGATTACTTTTCTCAATAGTACTGCCTCTGAAGTTACAGAGACCCCGCTATGTTTTCTGTGTAGAAACAAAGCTAAGAACATTCCATGAGGGAGAGTTTAATTGACATGATATATAAATAAGACATCAAGGTAACATGCCTTTTTCTTCCTTTGTGTAAAACCATGAAATGGTTGCCTAAAAACATTTTAATTAAGTCCACGTATCCACTGGGATGCTAGCACATCATTTAATTTCAAAATTTTATATCAATTTGTGAAATACTTCTGAGCTAACCATACTAATGAAGAGTAACACAGATTCAATACAGGTGTTTTTAATACAAGGTATTTTTGAAGGAAATATCCCAAACCACAATATTCTTGACCACCCAAGATGACTACATAAGTAGTTAGTTAGTTATACCTGACCCTTTACTACACTGCATAGCAAGTTTCCCATAACACTGTTTTTGAATGAGCAACCAGAGAATTATATTGAGACTAAATAAAAAATGAAAAGAAGACAAGCAACAATTAGTCTAGCATGGCGGAAATATATTTTCCTTTGCTCATTGTTGGGCCATATCCTAAAAGTGTGTTAAGCCTAGTGAAATTGAAATATGCCCTAAGAGACCACAGAACACTTGATGAGAAGCAGTGAAGTTACCCACGTGTGAAGTTTTTAGGAATTTTTTAGATTTTATAGTTTCCCATAAAAAACAATAAAATTCTTATTAAAGTCCAAATATTTAGATGGAAGGCAGACAAAAGTTGTCTCCTTTGTTCCCAAGGTGGTTGTGCTGAGTATTAAAGAAGTTCTGTGGGTAAGCCCTTGGGAATCAAGAGTCCATGCAGTTCTCTTTCTCTTTCACCTTATCTTTCCAATCCTGGTCCATAACAGGTGTGTATGCAGTAAGCATGATAAAACACCCTTCTTTCTAGAGACCTTTCTTGCTGAGTCTGTATTCCAGTTAGAAGCATAAAGTAAAACAGTAAAATTGTTCTTTGTTTTAACACCTTAGTATTTAGTTAGTTCTTCCACTTCCTTAGACAGTATTTGACCAAGAATTAAAAAAAAGTATGTGTGTGTGTGTGTGTGTGTGTGTGTGTGTGTATAAAATCACATTAGGACCATAAGTAAAACAAAGTTCCTTTAGGCAATATAAGTTAACATCACTATTTTTAAACAAAACAAAGCAAAACAAAAATATATATTTCTCAGCTCTGATTTTAAGCACTAATGTCACACATATTACTTGGGGCTTTATAGAGAGATTTGTATATATTTGTATACATTTGTGTATTTGATCTTTCTCTTCTCAAAGTTTACAATGTAAGGAGCAACAGGAGAGAAGACACACACAGTCAGAGAAACAGAGAGAGGAGAGACACAGATATATAATACACAATCAGTGGAGTAAAAAAAAAGGAAGGGAGAGGAAGATCAGAATATTAAGTTTTATTTTTAAACTTAAAAAAAGTCTAGTGAGAGATAAATGACATGGAATTAGCACAGACACCACACCTTCAGGATTCAGTCCCACAAGACTGCCTGCTCTACTTCAGATGTCAATCGAAAGTACTAGCTTGTCACCTAGACTTCTGACCAATGAGCCATAAATCAAGGGTTCCAGTTACGACCCTCTCCACAGATTTGATAATTTGCTAGAACAAACTCAGGCAACTGTTTTGCTTACTTTTACCGTTTATTATAAAGGGTGCAATTCAGCAACAGACAAATGGAAGAGATGCATATAGCAGGGTAACCTCAAGGACACAAGGCTGCCATTTCTTCCCTAGACATGGCATTCCCCCAACTTGTGTTTACCAAACCAGAGCTTCTTTGAATTTTGTAAGAGTTTTATAGGGGCATCAGTATCTAGGCATGATTGATTAAATGGTTGGCCAATGATAATTAAGTCAATCTCCAGCCTTCTGTTCTCTCTTCTCTTCCCAGATATTGAAGATGAGACTGAAAGTTCCAACTTTCTAATCACTTGCTGGATTCCTGACAGTTAGCACTAGAAGATCTACTTCATTAGCCAAAACTCAGGTATGGTTGAAAGGGGCTTGTTATGAAAAACAAAACCTACCTCTCTCATACTGATAACTCAGGAAATGTTTCAGAAGCTAGAAGCAAAAATAAAATATTAAAACAAAAGATCTTTCTGTTTTTCTTTTCTTTCAATAAAATACAAGGGCTTAAGAAGTTTGGCCAGTAGCTGGGAAGGAAGACTAAGATTTATATTTCTTATTATATCACAGTATCAGATGAGTATGAAATCTGTGAGACTGTTTGCTCATTTTGTCAAACAATTTCAGAACAATTTCTTAGGCACTGAACTTCAAAAAAGTATAATGACTTCACTCCTTAATTTTCTTAACAAATTCTCAGATACTTTTGATGCCCTTTTATCTTTGAAAGGTAAAACCACAGACTCCAAATAGGAAAAAGAGGATAGCATACCAAATGTAAGCAAGTTTAAAAGTAAATGGTAAACCACAGGGATGCATTTGAGTAGGTAGAGTGGTCTAAGAAATAAGGATATTTGGATTTTCATTTTAACTGTCACAAATTATACAGATGTATGCAACTTTGAAGTAACTTTTCTTAATAGTGAAATAAAGAGGTACACCATGAATATTTATATTTTTAAATATTATTTAATTTAGTGAATATCTTTAGAGATCTTTGAAATAAATTTTTAGCCTCCAAACTTTACAAATGTTTTCTTTCATTGAATACATATTTTTATTCCAGGCTCTCTGTTTTTATAAATGGTTTTATTGTAAAATTTTTAAGTATTGATTTTTTATAAGTATGCTTTTATTTATTCCTGAAATATAGGTATTATTCTCATTAGTGTTATTGATGATCAATTGGGAATCAAAATGAGGTTGGTTACTATTGTGGTTGAATTGTACACCTCAAAGATATATATTGAAGTCCTAAGACTGATATTTGTAAATGTGAACTCATTTGAAAATAAGGTCTTTGCAGATGTAATCAAGTTAACATGAGGTCGTAATGGCTTAGAGTGGGCTCTGATCCAATACAATTGGTATCCTTATAAGAAAAGAACACACACACACATACACACACACACACAGAGGAAAATACCACATGAAGACGGAGGCAAAAAGTGCTGTGCAGAGTCTACAAGCAAAAGAACACTTGAGGATTTTTGGTCACTATGAACCCTGAGAGAGGCATCTAACAGTCTCCCAGAGTCTCCAGAAGTAACCTATGCTGCTGGTACCTCGATTACAGATTTCTAGCCTCTGGAACTAGAACATTACATTTCTGTTGTAAGCTTAGTTTGTGGTTCCTTGTTACAGCAGCACTAGGAAACTAAAATAGCTAACCAAATTAGCTGCAAAGCTAAAGTTTGAATTTTCCATGCCATACTATCTTTCTATCTACCAGAGTGATGATGAAATAAAAACTAATAACATGATTTTGGAGTAGTATATATTTTTGTAGATTAGCCTCATAAATAATTCTAACATGGAGTATAGTATAAAGGAGGCATTCAGTTATATTTATCAAATATCATTTAGATTAAACTACTTTCTATACTACATATTAAATGGAAAAAATAAACTTCAGAGTCACTGTCTTTTATTAATTTACTTATTTGCTAGCTAATTTAAGGATTTAGAATTTTAAAGTTACCTTTTAAGCTTAGAAGATATGATCAATTAAGATTTAGCTCTTGCCAAGTTGAGTTTATTTTTATTTGAGTTTTGGTGTTCCTACGAGCACTAACTACTCTTAGACTTGAAGAATTTTGAAAAAGTGGGATCAATACCAAGTCCACTTTTTTTTTCTTTTTTGGGTGTGAGGAAACTAAAACTCCCAACATAGCAAATTGGAAGAGTTGGCGCTCTACCCCCATTTCCATTGTATACACTCTACTTCATTGCTTTGAATGAATTTGATATCCAAAAGATGGAAGTCTCTCAAGTTGTCTGGATTTAGTTTGTTAACATTGGCAAATATAATTTTAATGTCAGATCTGAAACCAAGATGACTATTAATTATAAATCAGAAAAAAATGAGATGTTTAAATGAAAATATATCTGTGTTGTTTTATAGATTTTTGTTTTGTTTTATTTCCTCTCCTTATTAAAGTTTTATTAAATGAGAGAAAAAGAAATCCTCTTCTTTGCTTTGTACGTTCTGGAAAGTAAGCATGAATCTGTCATTTGAATCATCATCATCTCTAACTTCCTAATTCTTTAAGCAACTTCTGTGCCTAACAGGAATGCAAATATTATGAAAAGAATGAAAACCTCTAATTAATGAGTTTGAGGCTTTCATTACTTAAAACAGAATCTACAGATCAATAGGGACTACATTCCTGATTAAAGCTTTCCTTGGAAAATTAAATTGTTTTTTAAATGTTAAAAACAACATAAAATATGTATAAAATATATGAGAATGTGAGTCTTATCCACATTGTTTTAACAAAAACAACAGCATGCACATAGGTCACTTATTTTGTTTTCACCAGACATTAACCAAGGAAGGACTAAACCATCAAAATGACAGCTAAGGAAATTCTGTGTATCAGTTAAAGGTCAATAAAAAAAAAAAACGATTCACATTTTTAGCATGAGGTGGAAAAAAAGTATAAATGTCTTTAACATATAAAGATTTTTTAATATTAGTGAGTGTATCTGAGCTTTTAAATGTTATGAATTTTAAAGAAATTATGTTGGTGCAATGTTCTATTCCCCAAGAATTACTTGAGAAAGAGTCAAGTGATTTAACAACAAATTTATGACTTTACCTACAAAGTGTTCTTTGTATATTGGTATTGCTATGAAGTTCAAGATTCATAGTGAGTGTCATCAAGATGTTATCATTTTTCTTTACTTACTTTTAAATATCATATTCCTAAGGGGAAGGATCAGAAGAACATCTTGCATTTCTAATCTTAATATTTTATATAAAAGAAACCACTTTAATTCCCCTCAGAGCACTTAACAGAATAACAAAGAGTATCCTGTATCATCTTTTACTATAGCAGTTTTATGCAATTTATATACAGATGTGTGGGACAAGCCTATCTTAGAAAAAAAAATTTGGGAAATATGCCAGAATTCTAAAATAACTAGACAAAACACAGGTTTTATTGTATAGAGCCACAACATTTCTTTGTCTAAAAACAGATGATAGGAGCAACCCTTTATAGTGACTGATCATGAAAAGAAACCCCAGGAGCATAGACACACTATAAAAAGATCTAGAAGGAAGTCATTATGCTGTTGAGGGAATAAGAAATTTAAGTCGGAGAGTTGTGAAATGTTCTCATTATAGGTCATCTCAGTAATTATCTGACATCTACAGACAGAGTCACTTCTTAATCAAAAGAATGAATCATTACTGATATTGATTCAGACTACGATGTTTGAAATAATGAGTCTGTTAACTCAAGTATAAATTTAGAGGTAATTCCAACAACTTCTTTGCTCAAGTTTTATACTAAATAATAAATATCCTTTTACATTTTTGATAATTATATTCAAATATAGCCATAACTGAGAATAAAATTGTGATAGTGTAGTCTGTTTATTAAGGCCTAAATATAATGAAGGTTGTGAATATTTATGATGCCATCGACATTAATTGTTACCATAGGACATAGAATTACTCTCGACCAAGAATAATACAGAAACTTAATATAGAATATGGAATTTTAGTGGACAATGGAGTGACTTAATGTTTTAAAACTAGTTTCAGAATTAAGCAGCTTTATGATAATAAATGACCAGCTAGTTTGGCAGAGAAATAAATATAACTAAACCCAAATTATATTAAACTCAATGTACTATCAGTTGAGCCCTGATAGGATGCAAAACAATTAGGAACATGATCTGTAGGCAATGCACATTTAGTCAAAACAGATACTGAAGACAAGGAAGAAGAGCTGGAGATGTAATATGTTATTGGGAGAATAAACAGTTAGTTATTAAGCTGTAAAAGGAAAACTGTAACCATGGCGAGTTGCTCTGGGGCATGGATCCAGTTATGGTAAGTGAATTCCATTCTGTGATCTCATTGCTATTGAGGGTGACAGAGGAGAAACGGAAAAGGAAGGACCTTTGAGAAAAATAAGTGATATCATCTCAGTCTCTTAGAATTATATGATAAATTAAAACTAAATGACTTCGAGGAGTTCTTCATCATTTAAGCAACTAAATGGGAAAAAAAGAATGGAATGCAGGAAGGAAGGAAGATAGGAAGGAAAAATAAACAGTGCCCCTCTTCTGAAGCAGTCTAACTGGCTGGTGTTCCACGATGCTCAGGATTCAAATTCAACCTAAGACTATTGGCTTCTTTCTCATTAGGGGGAATTGTCACACTATATTTTATTCCAATATCAGAGTAGTAAAGTCTTCCTTGGGTTCTTGAAGTCTAAATATCTGTCTGTTGTTGGAATTCTGGACCCAACAATTATTACTTGTGTGATTGTGTGTCCTAATTCCATCATTAGTATTGCAGAGATAAAAATTCTATTTATTGTTTAGCTTTTTTTTTCTTTTCTAGATGAATAAGTGAATTAAGTGCTAGAAGATGTCAAATTGCCATCACCAGACATCATTTACCACTTATTTATCTGGGAAGCACCTGATATACTGTATTATGTGAACTTCCTCAAATTATAGAGCACAGCATAAATCCCATTTGATTTTTTGGTAGTGCTTATAACCACATAATACTGAGTAATGTATAAAAATTAATTTAATTTATTATTGAACAAAGAAAGAAGTGCCTTTTTAGTTTATTTATTTGATCAATTTAAGAATTCATTGTCATCATTTGTGCTACACGGTTAACAGCATCCTTTAATGTAACCAATGTATAATTGCTAAATAACCTTGGAATATTTCACCGAGGTACTTTACTTTAAAATCAGACCATAGAGAATAAAAAGATGGGCCAGAAACACTTTTGGAAATAAATAGAATGTGATTTTTGTTTTCCACAAACTGATGCCAACATAGTACCCCAAAGAGCTTTTTGTGATTCTTTTTGTGAGAAAAATGTTTTTAACAGGACTTGCATTAAGCATAATTTTCCAAAGAAAGCTGTTATGATCTATCAAGTAAACAACGCATAATTAGCATTAAAACATTTTGTAAATCATTCCATTTCCTAAAAGCTCTTATTTACTGTACTATAAAGCATATTTTATTGCCTACCTTTACTTTTCCTTTCATATTACTTTTTCCATTTTAGGATTTTTACAAGTCTGGATCATTCTAAACCAAAACTATACATCAGGATGAAATTTTGAAAGCTCAATTTAATTAACTCCACAGAGATAATTATCTAAATGTTTCTTCAAAATGCAGTCGCTTGTTGTCTTTTAGATAAAACATTGCAAATATACAGACCCATTATTTTTATTAAGATATGTGCTGATAGAAAAACTTCTTTAAATCAGAAAAAATAATGAAATTAAAATATTTTTACAAGGTTAGTAAATATCATTTGGGTACAAGATTTATGTTGTTTCCCTGAATTTATGGGAAAATGGTGGATTTTTAAAGAAACTCAAGGTGGGGGGCGCCTGGGTGGCTCAGTGAGTTAAAGACTCTGCCTCCAGCTCAGGTCATGATTCCAGGGTCCTGGGATTGAGTCCCGCATCGGGCTCCCTGCTCAGCAGGGAGACTGCTTCCTCCTCTCTCTCTGCCTACTTGTGGTTTCTCTCTCTCTGTGTCAAATAAATAAATGCCTTTAAAAAAAAAAAAGAAAGAAACTCAAGGTGGTATAACAAGATATCCATAAACACTCAGCAGGCTAAGAAATTTCAGCTAACTTTGAAATGATACATTTTGCAATTGAAATAATAAGAATTTAAGGCCAGAATTTATGGTCTAGCTTTGAAAATACACAGCAGTATCTCTACAGCAAGAGGAGAGGATTTAGAACTGCAAACACATGAACTTTTTTTTTCTTCCTAATTAAGTATATGCTAGTTACAAAGATCCATGTCCAAAATTTTATCCTAAATCACTTATAGGAGCCTGTGTTTTGCTGCTGAGCTTCTGTCTGCTTATGCCAGAGAATAATAGATAACCAGAGAATAGTTAGATAACCAAGATGGATCTTTAACCTAATTCTGTGTAGAATTAGACTTTGTCATCATGCTTAAGCTTATGTCTTCACTTAGAATATATAGAACTATATTTTTCAGTTTTCCTAATCTTATCGAAGAGGTATAGAATAGGATGTTGTAGAGGAGCAGAATCTTTGGGGCACCTGGGTGGCTCAGTGTGTGAAGTGTCCACCATCAGCTCAGGTCATGGGATGGAGCCTCACATTGGGCTCTCTGCTTGGCAAGGAGCCTACTTCCCCCTCTTCCTCTGCCTGCCTCTCTGCCTACTTGTGATCTCTGTCAAATAAATAAATAAAATCTTAAAAAAAAAAAAAAAGGAAAACAGAATCTTTGTAGTCAATATAGTTGCAATCTAATTTGAACACTTAACACCTTCACAATGTGGAAAGTTTATTGGGGAAGTTAATCTCTCTATGCATCAGCTCCATATTCTAAAATAGGAATGTTAATTTATAATTTATAGGGTTTTTAGAAGTTTCAGATGAGCTTCTGAATTTCTGGTTTTCAGTCCAATGTATAGTTTATGAGTTGCTGGAGGCTCAGTGTAGACTAACTTGAGAGTTAGAAACCCTGAGGAGGCCCAGTTGGGAAGACCTCCACACTTGCATACATTTTTTCTCTAAAAGTTTTACAAGGTTCTCATTGTCAAGATAAGAGAAAGAATTTCTTTGTGCTTATAAATAAAGGAGGAAAAGGTGACCACACTGAAATGCATCCAGAGCATTCTGTACTCCTTAACAAGGAGAAACTGAGTCTGAGACTTAATCATAGGAAGCTAGAACACCCAGGGGACAGTTCCAGATCATCTGGCTCTGTTATTCAATGACGTTATGCCTGTGACCCCTCAGGATTATATATGTTTGCATACTTTTAAAATCTGTGGCTGGAGATTTGGTTTCCAATCATCCTGGGTCCAGGTGCTGACTGAGATCCTCGCATATGGGACACTGACATGTCGTGGCACATTATCATTCCTAGGAGCTAATAAAATTATATTAGATACTTGGAAGAGCACAGAAGTTTGAGAGACAACCAAGAGCTGGGGCAGGGCTGAATAAAAAGTTTCTTTTTCCACATAAAGCCACTCCTTGAAGACTGTGAGACATGGATGTTTTTCCTACTGTATAGAAACCCAATACAGAGAGTCAAACAGAATAAAGAAACAGATGAATGCATTCTAAATGAAAGAGCAAGATAAAGCCTTGCATGAGGGGGGATTTAATGAAACAGAGATGAATAATTTACTTGATAAAGAGTTCAAAGTAATAGTCATAAAAATGCTCACAGAACTGAGAAGAATGGATTAACACAGTGAGAATTTCAACAAAGAGATGGGAAAAGTAAAGAAGTACCAAACAGAGGCCATAGAGCTAAAGAACATAATAATTGAACTGAAAAATACACTAGAGGGGTTAAACAACAAGCAAGATAAAGCAGAAGAAAGGATCAGTGAACTCAAAGACAGAACAATCAAACTCAACCATTTAGAGCATAAAAAAAAAAAAAATAGCCTCAGGGAAGAACATCAAACATCAAACCTTCTTCTTATAGAGGTTTCAGAGGGAAAAGAAAGACAGAAAGGGGCATCAATCTTATTTGAAGAAATTATGGCTGAAAACTTCCCTAACCTGGGGAAGGAAACAGACATCCAGATTCAGGAAGTCCAAAGACTACACCAAGCTGGAAAGCTTTTGCACAGCAGAGGTAACCACCAACAAAATGAAAAGTCAACCCACTGAATGAAATAAAATAATTGTAAATCATACATCTAATAATATACGTATATATGAGTCCTATATATGTATACATATACATATATAATAAGGGACTAATATCCAAAATATACGAAGAACATATGCAACACAATAGTCAGAAAAAAAAGGGAAAGGAAAAAAAGGAAAGGAAAGAAAGGAAAGGAAAACTAATTTGAAAATAGGCAGAAAATATAAATTGATATTTTAGTAAAGATTTACAGAGTGCCAACAGGGACATGAAAAGATACTCAACATCATTAATTATCAGGAAAATTGTAAATCAAAAACTACAATGAGATATCACCACACGCCCTTTAGAATGACTATTATAAAAAAGTTTAGAAATAAAAAGTGTTGGAAAGGATGTGAAAAAAAAAAGGGAATACTTGTGTACTGAGATGAGAATGTAAATTGAAGCAACCACTATAGAAAACACTGAAGGTTCCTCAAAACATTAAAAATAGAACTTCCATAGGATTCAGCAAATCCATTTCTGAGTGTTTATCTGAATAAAATAATAATTCAAATAGATGTATACATACCCCCATGTTTATTTCAACATTATTTACCATAGCCAAGCTATGGCCACTACCTAAGTGTAAATCAGTGAGTAAATGGGTAAAGAAGATGCAGTGTGTATATAATGGAATATTATTCTACCTTAAAAAGGATGAGATCTTGCCATGTGTGCCAATATGCCATAAGGTTTGAGTAGGTATTTTTTAGAAAAACACATTTTCCAATATCCATTTCTTAATTTCCCTAAAATAAAGACTTGAAAGTAATCCCCACACATATTATCTACACACCAATGCCTCATCTGTTGACCAAAATAATTATTATTTTGACGTCCAATGAGAGGAATGTTAAATAATGTATTTGATATGATTTTCTAAATGCTCATATACCAAGACTTATCAACCAGAAATCTTCAACAGAAATCCTTTAACTAATCTCTATACATTCTGTGTTGTCTTTTTTAGAAGATTTAAAAAATTCACTTGGCAAATATTTACTGCATATCTTACACATGTACTCCAATGCTGAGAACTTGTAATATGAACACATATAAGTCATTAAATTATGGCATGTAACATGCATGTATATATGCAATTTATAAGATAAAACTGGAATCCATTTAAAGCTTCCACTTCCATCTGGGAGATCAGGGAAATACTTATAAATCTGGTAAACCTTGGATAATAAGTAGAATATTTGCCTTCATTGAAAACTTCATTAAGCCAAGAAACACATTAGAAATGGAAGCAACTTTCTAATGTATAACTGATATAGATATACTATACTTTTGATAACTTTCATGTTTTATCATCTGAGTACTAATTATGAGCAGGGTAACAAACTAAATATTCTGAACTCTTGCTATACACTAGATTGTTCAAGACATTTCTAAATGGATAAATAGATCCATTTATTTAATGTGTGAGTAAATATTATTGCCTCCAAATCCAGTTCCCTTTCCATTAAGTCAAGTTGATTCACACAGGGTGTAGAAAGACATGTTCAATAAAAAGCAATAAATAAATCTACGTTTCCATGAAGGAGTGTCTAGACTGCTTGGAGAAATAGGAAGGAGGGGTAGAGGCAATAAAATCCTGTCTCCTGTATGTAGATTCTGAAATCCTGTGTATTATTTTTCTATGCCATGTAACAAATTACCACACACGTGGCAGCTTAAAGCAACACACATCAATTAGCTCAAAGTTCTGTAAATCCGAAGTCTAGGCACAGCATGACTGGCTTCTCTGTGAGTTTCTTTTCAGGCTGAAATCAAGGTGTTGGCTATGCCTACTTTTTGTCTGGAGGCTCTTCGGATAAATCCACTTTCAAATTTAGTTCAGGTATTGGAAAATTTTGTTCCTTACAATTGTAGGGCTGAAGTCTGAGTGTACTTGCCGGCTACGTGGTCGGGGTTATTCTTAGGTCACTGAGACCACTAGAAGATCCTTGCTACATGATCTTAAAAGGCAAAAAAAAAAAAAAAAAAGACTTTCTCTCCTATCAAACCCCCATTATGCTTTTAGTCTCTCTGAATGAACCGTTGGCTTCAGTAATACATCAGTCCTTTTTCAGGGTGGCTTACCTGATTAGGTCAGTCCCACTGAAGATAATCTCCCTTTATTAAAATGATCTGTGCCAAATGACAACCTAATCCTAGGAATGAAATCCATCATATTCACAGATCCTGGGATTATGCAGTGCATGTACACCAAGGGATGGAGGATCTTGGAGGTCATATTAAAATTCTGCTGACCACACCCTGTGACTTTGTAAGTCATTTAAGCTCATAAAGGTAATTTTCCTGTAAATATAATAAAAATGCTTACTTCATAGGATGGTTGGGAGGGCTCCCAAGGGGTAATATATGAAAGTATTTGACACATTTTCTGGAAAATAATAATTATTGTATTAGTGTTCTTTTAATTAGCAAATTAAAAAAACAATGTAGTTTTAACAGTGAAAATTAATCTAAATATCTTAATACACATATCTTATGAGTCAAAGAGTTGATGCAACTGGCAACTTCGGTTAAAAAATAATTTATATGACTTAACCATCATAAACATCTTGATTAGAATGAGAAATAAATAAAAAATAAAATTTTTTACACCCACTTTAATCACTCTATTACTACTCATAAAATTCTGGTCTAAATCTAATTCCATTCATTTTAATTCCTCATTAAACCAAATACTGTTCTGTGGCATAATTGAACTTATTCTTAATGAGAAAGTAGTAATCATTGAATTCGCCATTTATACACTAAATATGGATTGGATATTATTCTTCGTCTTGTCTGCTCATCTAGGCTACTCTTGCTGTGTTGGTTACTATTGAAAAATTTTGTGGTTAATTTCAAACAAGTCAGTGAAAAAATATGATCTATTAAAATGTCTGCATGCTTGTTAAACATTAAAAGGGGGGATAGCACATGGTAGATCTTACTCATTAAAAAATTATTATTTTTACATTAGTATAATGTATGGGTAGCGCTTTAGAAGATTTGGACATAATAACAGATGCCTCAACATTAAAATAGTTTCCTAGTGCTAAAAGGTTTACAATTTAATGATGCTGAGTAGATAGAATATTTTAAAAAATTATAAATAAAAGGATAATTATTTCTTTATAACATAAAATATTAATAGCTTAAAAATTCAACAGCTCTGAAGGGAGGATTTTAAAAGAGCTGAAAACAAAATGCAAACTAATTTGGGATTCTGAACTTGCTTTTTGACACTTTAGGTAATCAGTTTTGTTTCCTTTGAAATGAGAACAACATATATACTCCTCTGCTTTATTTTTGGTGAACATATAGTTCCTCAAGCCGAGGAAGGTGGTATTTCTAAGGGTTCTAAAAGTGATTTATCTGCTCAGAAAAAAAAAAAAAATGCTTTGTAAAGGAAATTTTGTAGTCTACAGATTTCTTTGACAAATCATGTATATTATTTGAAGTTTATTTGTTGTTTTAAAAAATGTATTTCAAATGTTGAGGGCAAGGTTTATCTTCAAGGTTTGAGAGGGTCTCTCCTTTAACAGAGGTCCGGTCACACCAACTGTAACAATGCAACCAGACCTGTAACTTCTTGGGTTTTCATTTTTTTTGCATTTACAAATTAATAGCCTATTGATTCCTCTGCTTTCTTCAGAGATAGGTGAGGATCAAAATGAGATAATAATTATGAAAAGGTTTTAAAGACTTTAAATAAGGTGTACACATAAGGTTTTCCTAATGTACTAAAAAATGAAATTATTCTTTGTGTAAAACATAGTGATTCAACTCCTCCACTTTTTATGCTCTTCTCCCCAAGGGTAGCTGCCATCTAATCACCATACAATGCTCTTACAATACCACTGACTGTATTCCCTGTGCTGCACCTTTCATCCCTGTGATTTATTAAAAAATATGAACTTATTGATATGAAAATATTATCAGTATAAAACTGATATGTCTCATAGGTAGACTAGATCCGGCCTATAGATAATGAGACTAAGAGATAATTAGACAGCATTTCATCTTCAAATAGCTGTAACATACTATAATGTATATGTCACAAATATTATTTCCCTCTTTCTTCTTTTTTGCTCTCCTCCTGCTTCCTATTGGAGAGAAATTATAATAGGCATAGGTGGTTTCAATTTTTTCTCAAATGTTTCCAAAAACTGTAGTCAGAGAGGAAATGACCAAATATAATTACATAAAATGGGAATGGAAACTTTTATTGCTTTAGAAAGCATGGGTCAAGCATCCCTCAGATAATCCGAAAAAAAAGAAACCCAATTCCAAACAAATTAACACTCTCTAGCCTCATCTTTTGGTTCTTATAAAACTGTGTGTGCCTCATGACCTTATTGAATACAGAATTACTTAAATTTTTATGAGAACAAACATGGCTGATTTGAAAAATGTAAACACAAACACCAGATGTTACGTGATAGCATTTGCCTATATATTGTAAAAAAACAAAAACAAAACCAACAACAACAACAAAAAAAAAACACAATTTTTTTGTCATTGGAGATTAGCATTTTAAATGCATAAAATATAACAATACTTAAAATTTAAAAAGGGAATCTCAGAAATTTAGAATGAGAAATCGATTGTACTTGAATCATAACCTAATCTAAAAATGATGAAAGATTATTTTCAAGTATGGCACGAGATAACTTTGACCTCAAGAACTCCATGAAAACATCTTGATTTAAACAAGAATCTTATTTGGTGACAAAAATAGGTTTCTACTATAAAGTTAGTTCTTAATTAAATGGCTTATGAACAGATCTGTGCTGTCACCAAGTTGTCAGACTTTGGTTCAAAGAGGAGATGGTATTTCATTAAATACGTAAGATTAATCTCACCATCATGTTGTATTTAATGTTGCAGCTCTTACCCTAATCATTCCATTGCAGTTGACATGCCTGTAGGACGGCTTTGAAAGTATGTGCAAGGAAAAAGAGATTCATTTTTCTTGATAGGTTTCTCTGCTCATCACAAATTGCCTCTGCTCTTCCTTTCTTTCTAGTAGGGTGTATTCATTGAAATTTTACTCTATAATGTCCCTGAATAAAACTTTCCAGGAAACAAAGTTTGCCTTTAGTACTCTCCTCCCTTTGTAGTGGGACCCACATCTCCTTAGAAGACATGACAGCAAACACCAAAGTCCATTTGCAAACAGCATAAGGAACATAAGCACTGTGTTCAGATTAACCTGATTCCCAGCATCTGCTTGCTTTGTGCCTTTAATTTTGGCAAGTTACCTAAACCCTCAGAGCCTTCATTTCCTTATCTACTTAATTGCCTAATTTGTAAAATTGAAAGAATAAAGTGAGACACTATATACATTAGGGACATAGTTAGTTGGTCATTTGGCTGCAGCTACTATATGAAATCATATTAGGAGGTGCCTGGGTGGCTCAGGTGCTTAAGCGTCTGCCCTCAGCTCAAGGTCATGATCCCACGGTCCTGGGATCAAGTCCCACATCCATTTTCCTGGCTCTCTGTTCAGTGGGGATCTTCTTCTCCCTCTCCCTCTGCACTCCACTCACCTTTTGTCTCCCCCTCAAATAAATAAATAAATAAATTTTTAAATTTTTTTTAAAGAAATAATCTTAGGCTGCCATTATATATTTTTCATCCTTCTGTGATTCTCTGTTACTTGGAGAAGATTGTGGTCATGAAGTTTTTGGTAACCTTCATATTTTTATGAATTTACCATATACCAAAGGCACACTTTTTTTGCCTCAAAATAATCAATACATAGGAAAGTATAAGAAAATGATTTCCAGGTAATCCAAATGAGAGTCAGAGATTATTTCTGGAGGTGATTCTCTCACTTTGTTAGATAATGCAAATAGAATACAAACATCCACAGTTTATGGTTTGTTTAGCATGTGCCGATGACTTTGCCAACAGTTTTGAGTACATTGCTTCACTCAACTCTAAAAATAACTTTGAAAGGTAGATATCATTTTCCTATTTACAGAGGGAAAATGGAGACTCAGAGTTAAGTAGATTGTTTCAAGTCACAGAAATGATGAGCATTGTATCCAATATTCAAACTTAAGTTCTTAACAGTAAGTACCCCTTGAATAAGAGATTAAAATGACAAAAATGGACGACCTCCATAGGAGCAAACTGTTGGATATCTACAGTTGGGGACTTTGCAAACTTATAAGCCACCATCTCCCAAACTCTGATCTGTGTTACAAAGAATGCAAGACTATTTGTAGTTGGGTTATCAATAACACTTTCAATGTATTTTAGTACTTGCACATTTACTTTAATAGCACATTAAATTCATTATTTCACAGTGAGGCTTAGGGTTAGGCCAAGTAAAAATAAATACAACTCAAAAAAATAAAAAATAATAGTACAGGTGAGCAACAAATATTATAAACTTTTGAAGGTAGCACAGATATTTTTAAAATCATTTCCCCAATCCACTTTACTACACACAATACTAGGTAGGCATAAGGAATAATGTTTAGCTTCATATTTGGTTTTGAATTATCACTTTTCTTTTCTAATTGTGTGGCAAAGAAACACTATTCTCATAGTAATAATCATAGTTATAGTAATGATCATATTCCTCTCTTTCTACTCACAGAACTTCAGTTACCTGTTTTTATCTGCCTCATGTGATGATGCTATACCTTTAAGATACCTTAATTTGAACATACAGCCTGTCAGTCATGAGTCCCTACACATCGTTCAAAAAAAGGGTCATCTTATTTATATGGTTTATCACTTATCTGAACACAATATTTTATCATCTTTCTTCTCATAGATCTCAGAAAACACTACTTATATTACTTCCTGTCCTATGTCGGAGTTGTATATTTTCAGATATCTCCTGCAATCACATGCCTATACTGAAAGCTTATGAAAGCCAAAATTACCTTTCCCCACTTTGCTCTTCAGACCTATTACAGTACCTGGCACATAACAATTTTCTTATCAGAAAAAAAGGAAGGGGAGATTCTAGTTTAGCTTTAATGTTCCTTCCTGGTACTCAGGCTCATTTTCTGGATGGGGTAGAACTAGTCTTTTGTGTAAAAGTCATGAACAAGAGCAGGAAGATATAGGAGATAAATTACAGAGCTATTCAACATCAAGGCCAAGTAAATTTGTCCTTAGGGAAGGAGTTAGGAAGATGGCAAAAACAAAAACAAAACAAAACAAAACAAAAACCTAAAAAAACAACAACAACAAAAACAAACAAACAAACAAACAAACAAAAAAACCAGCAATGGGATGAAAAATGGGGAAAACAGACCAGAGAAGATCTAGATTGGAAGTTAGTAAAAGGGACCTAACCTGAAAATGTTTTCTGTTGAGAATTTGCATCTTTACATTGTATCAGTGATGGAGTTGTTAAGTGTTCCAACAAGATGACACCATAGATGTTTCCTGAAGTGAATGAGTTCAGTGCACTTAATTTCACTAATGTGTACAGAATAGAGGAGGCAGTCTTGCCTGATGAATTATAGTCTGGGTAGAAGAATTGTGAGTAACAGTATACATGTGTTTTTAATATGTTAAAGCTTGTGTCATTTACTGCATTAAGATGTAAGAAAGACGTAACAAAAGATGTATTTTATTCCAGTTATTTTTGAAAAACTTTCTGTTAGATCTACCTTTTATTGGAGAGAATGAATAAAGAATTAATAGGCTACCCTAACCAGGAACTAAGAGCTACATACAGTCCTGGTAGTACAAGTCAGTCTCTGGTTGATTAGGCCCCAGCACTGTAGTAATAAAATAAGCATAGGATTTTCCAGTATTGGAAAGCCACTGTTTTCACTTATTAGACTTCCATAGCCTTTTGAAGCCAAGACAATATTAACAGCAAAATAAGGTTGCACTACACAGAAGAAATATCCTTGTTTTTTAAAAGATTTTATTTATTTGACAGATATAGATCACAGGTAGGTAGAGAGGCAGGCAGAGAGAGAGAGAGAGAGGGAGGAGGAAGCAGCCTCCCTGCTGAGCAGAGAGCCAGATGCGGGGCTCGATCCCAGAACCCTGAGATCATGACCTGAGCTGAAGGCAGAGGCTTAACCCACTGATCCACCCAGGTGCTCCCCTTATTTGTTTTTTAATGTCAGTAAGAAAAATAAGATTCCAATAATGCTATGTAGTGTGTGCATTATAGTGGGCAATGCTTTGCTGCCCAGAGCAAACTCTGCAAATTGAGCTCAGGAGCAGCTTTTTCTCTTTACTGCTAAGATCTTATTGTTGTCTTTTGCTGAGTGTGACCTATAGAACATGTCAGTGAATCTACCTAGGAAGTCAGCAGGAGAAAGTCATTTCAGACATAGACTCAAACCTAAGGATAAACCTGGACACAAAATCTTTCAGCGTAGTCTGAAGCTTAGTGATAGTTGCACCTATTTTGCTCACCTTATAAAGAACATGCTTGGCTTTTTAAACTCCTTTTTCTAAGTTCACTTAATCATACAAAATCATGTAATTTAGGCAGAGGAACTTGATTAAAATTTTCTGTTCCTTTAAGAAAATCTTTGACCACTTGTAAGATTTTGTTTTACTGAGGCTTCAATCATTTTTGGTTCTATTAACTTTTGAACATTGGCTACACAGGCTTATTCTGTACACATGATGGACATTTTCCAAAGCCCTTAATCCCTTGCATTTATCTGCATAGCATCTTCCAGTTTCCAACATGCTTTTCAAATTCACTGTTTTGTGTTGTCCTCACAATAATCTGCACTGTAAGCAGAAGATTTGTTGTAATCCCCAATCTATTGGTGAAGAAACAGGTTCCATGAGGTCAATTAGCTGGTTATTGTCAAAAGTGCGTCTTGAATCAAAATAAATTCACTTCTCATCCATCATTCATATCCTTTGTCTTTTATACACAATCAGACATAAGAAGCTAATAATGAAATATGTAAAGACAAATTAAATTGATCTAGCATTTAGAAAGCTTTAGAGGTGATCAATAGAACAAATTAATTGGGGGATATCTATGGGCCAAAAATTGTGGAAAACTTTCTTTTGGGGGGAGGGATTTTCTTATATAGACAAGTTGCTATGGGTTTTTTTTAACATGGATAATACTTTATGGAACTATCTAGAATTGGTGTTCTGCACTATAAGGTGATATAAATTCAGATACCATGGTAGACTTGACAGACTTTATAATTTTGCATTGCTAACTCTATTTGAAACCATAACCAGGGTGAGTGCTCCACATCAATGCCATATTCTTGACATCATGAGTACTGTCCCTCAAGAATTCAGAACATCTGAATGTGACTTTATTTGAAACTAAGGTTTTTGCAGATGCATTGAGTGAACATCTTGAAATGAAATCATACTAATACCTAATCATTTAGGGTAGACCTTAAACCCAGTGACTGATAACCTTATGAGAAAGGCAGAGAATGCAAAGGTAGAGGGAGGTTCTGTGAAGGTGGATGCACAGATTAGAGATGGAGCCACAGGCCAAGACAAGTGAGGATTAGCAGGAGTGCTCAGAAGCAAGGAAGAAGACAGAGAGGTTTTTTTGACTAGAGATTTGGGATGGGGTAGGGCCTTGCTGGCACTTTTATTTTTACTTCTATCTTCTGTAACTATGAGAGAATAAATATGTATTGTTTTAAGCAATCAACTTTGTAATCATTTGCTATGGCAGTCCTAGTAACTATTATAGTGAGCAAAAACTTAGTGGATAAGATAGCTCCCTTCTAGTTCCTGGTTTTATGCAGAGAGCTTGAGACCAGCCTATTATGATACATTGGATTCTATTTTTGGCCTTCTCTGGTCATTAAAAATCCAAACATAGACATATTTGGTCATATATTTCCTATGGGTTGTTTGGCTTCAACTTAACTCTCACTTCTTTATGTCTTTGTTCCCCCTAATTTGTGGCACTTGCCAGTTTCATCTTTTTGTTTTGAGACCAGCAACATATTTCCCTTTTTCTTTGTCATATTCCACCCAAGCTGCCAATCCCTTCCCTCCTTGTCTTCCACTAATCATGCATCCTGGCTAGACAGCTCTAAGTTTAAAAAAAAAAAAAATCCCATCTGAGGCCAGGAGCTAGATACAATGCAGTTAATATATGAATCTGGCTTAATCTTTCTTGAACGGGAATAAAATGATATATTCTCAAAAACGTTTTTCTCTTAGTGATCCAAAATGGTTTCCTTTTGCACTGAAATTTCTGAATTTTCACAATGGCTTAAACATGTCCAAAGCACATTTTGTAAAGGTATGGTTCATTTTCTCTTTAAATGAAAGAATAAAAAATAAAAAATAAATCTTAAAAATGCCCTATTTTGAGAACATTGGAATTCCCAAAAGGACTGTAGCATGTGTTGGGGTGGTACTACAAAAGTGATGATTTTAGTGTTAACATTTATGCTATTTGTATCTTCAGTATTTCTTCTCTATTTGGTTTTAGAGCACAAATATCAGTTCTACTTTGGGTTTCTGGGATAAAAAGAGGAATATTTTTGTGTTTTAATACTCTCTCCCTTTTTTTTCCCCAAGTCTTTTGCCTGTGGGAAGCCAATACAGAATTGTTTGAACTAAATATTATAGAGCAGCTGTGTTAATGAAAGCATTTGTTTTCATTTATTTTATGTGCACATACCTAAAGAGTTATGCAACAGCTATACATTTATAAATCTAATGAATGGATATCATAAATAAACACAGGAATAGGCTTCAGTTAGAAACCAAAATTTGCAGTTAAAAGAATTATATAAACTGCACAAATAGACAGGAAATTCCAACTCTGTGAGATTCCTTGGGACAACAATATATCATCACTTATTTTTAGTTTTACATCATTTTCTATTAATACCTCATACCTGAACTTTCTCACCATTTGAAAAATATAATATAGAATTAATTGATGCATACAGTTAGAATATGGCCTATTGAGCTATATGAAAGCTGAAAAATGCCAACTTACATATGATATGATATGGTCACATTTATTTAAGTTATGAATAGAAGGAATTAATAAAGTATAAACAATCTTTCATAATACTTGAAAATAGTGAAAATACACAGAGAGTAGAACCAATGCTAATAATTTGGAATAAAACTTGCCCCAAAGTTTCATCTCCCAAAATAACTTTTACTTTGATATTTCACAAAATTTAAAATTTTCGTGGTAACTTCCAGTCTCAGCTTTGACACATAACAAGCTTTGAAGTTATAACTACCATCCTTACAATAAGACAAAGTAGACTAGCTGAAAAGCAAGGAATTTTCTTGGACCCATCGGAAAACTGAGGTTGTTGGACAAACTGCCACCCCAAAATTTGTAGAGACATGTGTATCCAGAGATTCACAACTGAGTTCTACACACCTGGAGCAGAAGCCACTGGAGTCAAATATTGATAAGAACATATAATTTTAATTAAATTTAATTAATTTTGTCAGATCAATTGACAAACTGGTGGAGGCTGGGTATGGACTAGCAGAAGAGTGAGAAAATCATGAAGGTTGGAGTCTAATAGAGATCTGTACACTCCTGTGGGGTTTGCCTATGCTTACCCCATCAAGTTCTTAGAAGGAGGATCCAAGAAAGGTCTCCTAGAGGCTTTATCTGAGAGCAAATACTAATCACTGTGAAATATAACCAGTGCTTTCTCCATCAGAAAAGCCAACTCTCCAAGAAAAAAAATCAATACCAGAGTCTTAAAGTTTCTTAGAGAAGAGGCCTGTTACCACTCCAGTCACACTTGCCTTCCTTTCTCAACAAAGAGCAGTACACATGCCATACCAGCAGAGAAATATTTGTGAATGCCAATGTATGCACACACATACACTGTGAAACACTGGGATTTAATTTTAGGATTTTAGATCATTCCTCCTCCCCACACCATACTATCACCCCAACATTGACTCTAGTATAAAAAAGACAGATTATAACCTAAAACGCTGTGAGACACAGATGTGTAAGTGGAGCTCATTTTCTTACTATTGTAGTACATGGCTTTCTCCCTTTGGCCTTATCCAGGTGTTAGAAGTTCAGAGGTGGACATATCTGGTCACACAAATTCCAGGTATTCTTTTGGCCTCAACTCATTCTCACTTTTCTAGTTTCAAATTCCTCTTAATTTCTGGCAGTGACTAGTTTTATCTCTTTGTTTTGAGACTTGCAATATATTTATATTTTTAGCTATATCCTGGCAAAACTAAGCTCAAGAACACAGACAAAAGCAAAAACACTTTAGGAAATGAAAGCTTAGTACCTACAGCCACAGTAAAAATTAAATACAACCCAATTCCTAGTCAGGTTATCATGAAAAATAATGGGTTAAGAAAAAACAGAAGAGAATATCCAACAGCAGAGGAGTAATTCAGAAATATACAATTTATGTGTAAAAACTTTTCAAAGTTAATCACAGATAGAAACCCACAGATTAAGGAAACTAAGAGAACACAAAGTCATGGTTGATATTAATCCAATTTATCAATAATCACTTAAATATGTATTATTCATGACAATTTAAAAAAATATTAAGAGAAAAACTAGATAAAAAGAATTTGCAAAAAGAACAGACATAGAGGGCGCCTGGGTGGCTCAGTGGGTTAAGCCGCTGCCTTCGGCTCAGGTCATGATCTCAGGGTCCTGGGATCGAGGCCCGCATCGGGCTCTCTGCTCAGCAGGGAGTCTGCTTCCTCCTCTCTCTCTCTCTGCCTGCCTCTCTGCCTACTTGTGATCTCTCTCTGTCAAATAAATAAATAAAATCTTAAAAAAAAAAAAAGAACAGACATAGAATAAAACATGTAGTCTTAAGAAATCTAATGTGAAGATCATGCTAAAACTAAAGAAAAGAAATCTGGAGTAGCCATAAAAATATAGGACAAAACAGACTTCAGAACAAAGGAATTACCAGAGATAAGTTAGTACTTCACCTAAATGATAAAGAGATCAATCCTCCAAGACACGGCACTCCGTGACTCCTAAATGTGTTTGCACTTAACTACTGAGTGTCAAAATATGATCCAAAAACTGTTGAAACTAAAGAGAAACAAATCTGTTATTATACTTTGAGATTTGAACCCTCCCTTTTAGTAATTAAAGATCAAGTAAGCAGACTATCAGTAAGTATACAGTTGATCTGACAATGCTATTAACATGATCTAATTGATCTTTATAAAATACCGCATCTGACACTAGTAGAATGCATGTTCTTCCTAAGCTCATATGGTGTTATCACCAAGATAGATCATCTTGGATATAAAATACATTTGAACAAATTTAAAAGAATAGGAATCATATAAAGTATGTTCTTAAACCACAATGAAATGAAACTACAAATCATGAAACAAAGATTTGGAAATCAAACACTACAATTTTAAATACTCATGAATCAAAGAAGTCTTTTTTTTTTTTAAGCAATATATTTTTTTTGATGATTTTATTTATTTGACAGAGAGAAAGAAAGTGAGAGAACACAAGCAGGGGGAGTGGCAGAGGGAGAGGGAGAAGCAGACTCCCTGCTGAGTAGGGAGCTCAATTCAGGGCTCAATCCCAGGACCCTGAGATCATGACCTGAGATAAAGGCAGATGTTTAACTGAGCCACCCAGGTGCCCCAAATCAAAGAAGTCTTAAGAAAAGTTAAAATTTATTTGTACTTAAATAAAAATTAAAATGTAAGATTAAGATTTATGGAATGTAGCAAAAGCAGGGCTTAGAAGGGAATTTATAGCATTAAATACATATAATAGCAAAGATTAAATAATCTAAAACTGAAACTTAAGCTTCTATCTTAAGAAACTAGAATAAAGAGAGTAATATAAGCCTAAATAAGCAGAAGGAAATAAAAACTAAATATTAGAGCAAAATCAATGAAATTGAAAAAGGATAACAACAGGTAAAATAGCAAAAGCTTGTTCCTTGAAAAGATAAGTAAAATTGAAAACTTTCTAAACAGGTTAACAAAAAAAAAGAAAAAGAAAAAAGAAAAGAAAAGAAAGAGAGAAAAGGAGAGAAAGAGAGAGAGGAAACCCTAATTACTAATGTTCTAAAAAAAGGAGGAGCTATCACTAATGATCCTATGGACATCAAAAAGATAATGAAATGTTAAGAGAGTGAGTGTGTTCAAGGGATTTTAGTTTTAGTCACAGACATCTAATGTCTACTTCAAATGTTCATTCAAACAAATTCAGGAAGTGATCTAACAGGAGTCCATTCAGAGTGGGTGATGAGCCTGTAAGAGAAAAATTAGTGCTCTGACTACAGCCTAGATTCTGTTAAATACAATTATCCTTAACATCTGTATTTATCCTAGAGATAAGGAAAAAAAAAAAGAAAGAAAGAAAGGAAGGAAAAAAAAAGAAAGAAAAGGGAAGAGATATATAATGGAAGAAGAAGGTAGAGAGAGGGAAGGCAGGTGAGAAGAGAGAAGAAGAAAAGAGAAATATGATTAAAAATACTGTATTTTGTTGAACTTCAGTCTCTGATGTATAAGCAACATGCTCCAAGAAATGTGCAGAGGAAGACATAAAGGCAAGGCAATAATCATCTCTAGGACAACCATGTGGTTTTGATACCGCAAAGCAAAGAATGTAGGGGAGAGAGGAAATGGTAACTCACTCACAATATGGATGTTGATATGGATTAATGTATCACTTTAGCTGAAATGCTCACTTTTCTACCTCCTACCCTCTTCTCAACCACTGAAACCACTCTTGTCATTGTTGCCAACAACAACGTCTTTCATGCCAAATCCAATATTTTAGTCTCAGTATTCATTTTACTTCACTCTGCAGAAGCAATTGATGAAGTTGATCGCATTTTCTGCCTTGAAACTCTTCTTTGCATGACTTTTAGAATATTATATTTACTTGGATTTCATTCTACCTCCACCTATGCCTTCTCTACCTTCATTTGGTAATTTTCATATTTTCTTCCACTTCTCCCTTGAACTTTGGCCAAATACACCTAAGTGTTCAATGTATTTCTACTGGAATTTTAATAAAATCTCAAATTTAACATGTCTTCAGTATCATGATTTTGTCTTCCTACCTCTTTCCCCACTTTAGCAAATGGTGTCACTATTATTTCAGTCACTAAGGCCAAAAAACTTCTAACCATCATTGATTTTTTTTTTCTCCCTTGTAGACCATATCATCTGCAAATCCTATTATTTTTACTTTCAAAATGGATCCCAAATGCAGCCAGTTCTTACCACTACCACTTATACTTGTTAATTCTTATCCAAGCTACATTATTTTTCTTTAGTGATGTAGTAGCCTTTTTACTGGTCTCCCTGCCTTTGCTATAGTGGCCAACTAGATATTCTCAAAAAGCAGTGAGGTCTTTTATGTTTGTTTGTTTGTTTAATTTTTAGAAAATATTTATTTATTTATTTGAGAGAGAAAGATAGGGCATGGGTGGTGGTGCAGAGGGAGAGAATCTTCACGACTACCCATTGAGCAGGGACCCCAATGTAGGATTCCATCTCACAACCCATGAGATTGTGATCTGAGCCGAAACCAAGAGTTGAATTCCTAACCTGCTGAGCCACCCAGGGGACATTGTAGTCAGATCTTTTAGATCATAAAAAGAGACTATGTCTCTTCTTTCTTCAAAATTCTCCAGTGGTTTCTGATTTTAAAGCACAACTTCATTCTAACAAGTACAGCCTGAGCAGACTGGAAAACCAACTCTTCTTGAATCCATGAAAGAAAGAAAGACACAGAATGAACCACCACTGTCTCCTAAGTGGAGAGAAAGGTAAATACAAGTCATCACAGCATACCTAAAAATAGACTCACAAGCAGAAATTGCTGTGCAAACCAGTGCTAGGGTAAGGTAACCAAACTTTTACTAACAAATTGCTGGAGTCTCAATGTGGACAACTCAATGTGAGAAAATTTATGGGGACCCAATCATAAGGACTCCCTGACTAATATTGTGAAATGTACCTCTAGGAGCTCAACCAGGCTCCCACAGTAAATATTGAAGTTAAATCCCTTTGTGTTTTTAAAAAGGAAGGAAAGAGGATGCCTGGGTGGTTCAGTGGGTTAAGCCTCTGTCTTCAGCTCAGGTCATGATCTCAGGGTCCTGGGATCAAGTCCCACATTGGGCTCTCTGCTCAGTGGGGAGCCTGCTTCCTCTCTCTTTCTCTCTCTGTCTCTGCCTGCCTCTCTGCCTACTTATGACCTCTCTCTGTCAAATAAACAAATAAATTCTTAAAAAAAAAAAAAAGGAAGGAAAGAACCATTTTGAAATACACCATAGAACTCTCTTCTTAATAAGGCTCACCTCGAAGGGAGACTTATTAACCAAACCTAAACTGTTTAGATTTTTATCAGATGTTAACTGACCTGAGAGAAGGAAAATACCAACTTCAGCTAGTTGGAGCCATTGTGTTCTACCTTTAGGGAGAGAGAAAGAAAAAAGAGAGAGAGAGATCGAAACTCTTATGAAGTTCAGTCTGGAGACACAGGCTTTTTAAAAGACTGAAACCTAATCATAGAACCATAAAATGCTTCCCATCCCCCCAAACTTGACCTCCACATTACTGAGTCCTGTTTACAGCAGTTAATTTTATCCAGTACATCATATCCACTTTTAAAGAAAATGGTAGGGCATGCCAAAAAGACAAAAGATACAAGTTGAAGAGATGGAACAAACATCAGAACCAGACATGGCAGAGATATTGAAGTTATCATATGACAAATTTAAAACAGTTATGATTTACACAGCAAGGACTCTAGTGAATAAAGTAAATAACATACAAGACCAATAAGCAATGTAAACAAAGATATAGAAATCCCAACAGAGAACTGAATAGCAATGCTAAAAACAAAAAAACATGTAACAAATAAATAATGATTTTGATAGATATATTAGTAGACTCGACACAGCTGAAGAAAGAATCTCAGAATTAGATAATGTATCAATAGAACAACTGAAAACTGAAGCAGAAAGAATAAAAGAGGGAAAAGACAATACATGAGAAGTGTGGGACAAATACAAAAGATGTAATATGTATAATGGGAATATCAGGAGAAGAAAAAAAAGGAAAGAGAAGAAATATTTGAAACAATAATGACTGAAAATTTCTGTAAATTAGTGTCAGACACCAATTCACAGATACAGGAAACTAGGTGAACAACAAATGGGGTAAGTGCCAAAACAAGAAGAGAATTGAGTGAAATATTTAAAGTGCTGGGACATCTGGGTGTCTCAGTCAGTTAAATGTCTGCCTTCAGCTCAGATCATGATCACAGGGTCCTGGGATTGAGTGCCATATCAGGCTCCTTGTTTAGCAGTGATCCTGCTTCTCCTGCCAACCACTCCTCCTGCTTATACTCATGCTCTCTCTCTCTCTCTCTGACAAATAAATAAATAAAATCTTAAAAAAATATATTTAAAGTGTTGAGAGAAAAACAACAACAACAACAACAACAACCTAGAATTCTATACCTTACAAAATTATCCTTCAAAAGTGAAAGAGAAGTACTTTCTCAGGTGTAAAAAATTTGAGGGAATTTGCTGCCAGTAGACCCACCTTTCAAAAATGTTAAAAGAAGTTCTTTAGAGAAAAGAAAAATAATATAGGTCAAAAATTCAGACTTACATAAGATTAAAAAGAGCATTGAAAAAGAAATCAGTGAAAGTAAAATATTGTTTTTTATTTTTCTTCTTCATAATTTATCTAGCAGACAACAGTTTGTTCAAAGCAGTAGTAATGATGCATTTAATTGTATATACTTATCTACTTACCTATCTATCTATCTACATACATATGCTTAGGAATGCTTATATAAAAGTGAAGTGAATGACAGCAATGATAAAAGGAATAGGAGGGGGCACCTGGGTGGCTCAGTTGGTTAAGTGTCCACCCTTGGCTCAGGTCAACATCTCAGGGTCAGGTTCCCTGCTCAGCTGGGGTCTGCTTCTCCCTCTCCCTCTCTCAAATAAATAAATAAAATCTTTTTTTTATAAAATGAAAACAAAAATAAAAGGAACAGGGAAGGAATTGAGATTATTTTGTTATTATAAAGTATGAAAATGGATTTTGATTAGCTGACATTTTATGTACATGTGTGTTGCAGACCCTATAACATCTCCCCCCAAAAAAGTTAAAAAAGAAATGTAATTGATACACTAATGAACACTAATATGTTATAAAAGGAGAAAAGAAGGAATAATATAAAATGCTCGATTAAAACTACAATAGGCAGAAAAATGGTGGAAGACAAAACATAAAGGACAGCAAATAGAAAACAGTAAGGAACATTGTAATATTAATCCAAAGATATAGAAATCACTCTAAATATTAATAGTCTAAAAGTATTGATTAAAATACAGACAGAGAATGGATAAAAAATTAATAACTATATATTATCTATAAGAAATTCACTTAAAATAAAAGACACATACGGATTAAAGGTAAGTGGGTAAAGAAAAATGTACTATGTTAACATTAATCAAAACAAAATAGGAATAGATAAATTAATTTCAGATTTCAAAGCAAGAAAAGTTTTAAGTGGCAAAGAAGGGTGTTACATAATAATAAAGGGATTATTCTTCGTTTTTTTAAAGATTTTATTTATTTATTTGACAGACAGAGATCACAAGTAAGCAGGGAGGCAGGCAGAGAGAGAGAGAGGAGGAAGCAGACTCCCTGCTGAGCAGAGAGCCTGATGCGGAGCTCGATCCCAGGACCCTGAGACCATGACCTGAGCCGAAAGTAGAGGCTTTTAACCCACTGAGCCACCAAGGTGCCCCAATAAAGGGATTATTCTTAAAGAGAACATAACACCCTATGTATGTAAGCATATAAGAACAGTGTCAAACTTTGTGAGGCTAAAACCATTAGAATTGCAAGGAGAAATAGATGAATCCAGTTTCATTATTGGAAGGACTTCCACACCCCTGTATTAGAAATGAACAGATCCAGATGACAGAAAATCAGTATGAACATACTTGAACTCAATGATTTACCTTTATATACCTGTTAGAATTGTCAAAATGCAAAACACTGTTGTCACCAAAGCCTGGTGAGGATATGCAGGAAGAGGATGTTTCATTCATTGTTGATAAGAATAAGCTACAGGGGGTGGCTGGGTTGCTCAGTGGTTTAGGGTCTCTGCTTTTGGCTCAGGTCATGATCACGGGGTCCTGGGATCAAGCCCCGCATTGGGCTCTCTGCTCAGCAGGGAGGCTTCTTCCTTTTCTCTCTGCCTGCTTCTCTGCCTACTTGTGGTCTCTGTCAAATAAATAAATAAATCTTTAAAGAATAAAAGAATAAGCTACAGTGCAGCCAGTTCAGAAGACAATTTCTTGGTTTCTTAAAAGACTAAGCCTACTTGTATTTGATCTAGCAACCATGCTCCTTGGTATTTACTTAAAGGAGTTTGAAACTTATATTTACACAAAATCCTGCACAGGGATGTTTGTAGCATCTTTATTCATAATTGTCCAAACTTGGAAGCAACCAAGATGTTTCTTAGTAGGTAAATTAATAAAAAAAAAAAAAAAGAAGAAGAAGAAATGAGAACATCCAGATAATAGACTTACTAGTGAAAGATGTGAACAACCAAGCCATGAAAAGACATGCAGAAACCTTAAATGTACATTATATAATGAAAGTAGCTGATCTTAAGAGAGTAGATACTACATGATTCAGGTATATGACATTCCAGAAAAAGGAAATTTATGGAGATAGTAAAAATATCAGTGGTTTTCCGGTGTTGGGGGCAGAGGAGATATAAATAGGTGAGATAAAAAGGATATCTAGTGCAGTGAAAATACTCTGTGGGATACCATAATGATGGACACATGTCATTATACATTTACTCAATTCTATAGAACGTACACCAATTGTGAACCCTGATGTCAACTATGGTGTTTGGGTGATTCTGTTGGGTCAATGTAAGTTCATTATTTGTAACAAATGTACAATTTGATGAGGAATATTGATAATAGGGGATTTGATTTTACAGTGGTGCAAAAATGATACACATTTACTAGAAACCACACTTCAAATTTTTAGTTTAGGTCTTTTCCCAAGCTAGGCAGTATGATCTCCCATGATGCTGGATAGCGGCAACCAGTCATGGCTCCCAGCCAATGCATGAACACAAGGGTGAACTGCTGATATACTTACGACCATTCTATACCCAAACAACTGTTCTGTTCACTTTCAGTACAGTTTCCAATAAGTTACATGAGATATTCAACACTTATAAAATAGTTTTTGTTTTAGATGACTTTGCCCAACTCTAGGCTAATGTAAGTGTTCTGAGCACATTTAAGACAGGCTAGGCTAAGCTAAGATGCTGGGTAAGTTAGGTATATTAAATTCATGTCCAGAGGCACTTGAGTGGTTCAGTTGGTTAAGTAGCTGCCTTTGGTTCAGGTCATGATCCCAGGATCCTGGAATGTGATTTCCCTGTTCAATGGGAAGCCTGTTTCTGCCCCTCCTCCCTGATCATCCTCTCTCTCTCTCATGCTCTTAAATAAATAAAATCTTTTTAAAAGTTTTAAAGAATGCATTTTTAATGTACAATTTTGCCAATTTATAAGGTCTTTTTTTTTTTTGTACATAACCCATTGTAAATCAAGGATTTTAATGTATAGGATTAATCACTTGCGCACTGTAACCTCATGATGTTTGATATGAAAAGATGCAAGACTTAAAAGTTATAAGCTGTTACCAAATCTCCTACTCTAAAATCCAGGTGTAATAAATATTTTACACTAGGAATTAAAGGGGAGGGAGCAATTGCAAAATTAACAAAAGGAGAGAATAAAATACAATACCTCTGGATTCATTATCCCTTCTTTTTTAAAACAGCTATAAAACATGTCCATGGAAAATACTTCACTCCAAAGATATCCATAATATTGGCCATCATATCCCCCTGCCAATTGTCCAAAAGTGGCTGGCATATTTGTGCCTGGAGTAGCTGGGACCCCACCAGTATGTGGTGGGTAGGGAGTACATGGGAAATCTCTGTACCTTCTTCTCAATTTTGCTATGAACATAACACTGCTCTAAAAAAAAAAAAAAAGAAAGACTTAATAAAATTAAAGCAAAATAGGACAACAAAAATCTCTTCAGTGATTTCTCAGCATACTAAAATAACACTTAACTTCTGACCACTCTTTTTGAGGCCTTACAAGATCAATTCTCTATTCAAGTTGATTCCTATAAATCTTCCTCTCTTTTCATCTATACTGATTGTGTTTTTACGCTTAGAACTGATCAGACAGGGCAAATACTCTGAGTTCTGTGCTTGAGACAGCCTCTGTTTTGACCTTCTTCTGGTCATACCTCACTTCAAAGGACAAGAAGTTCCTGGTACACTCAGCTCTTCTGGACTATGTTCTCTATCAGACCTGGACTTTTGTGTTCTTTTTGGGCCTGTTTGGTAGATCTGTCCTCCAGAGGGCAAAGTGCCCCACATGTTTTACCCACTCCACCAAGGAGCTTTTTATGGGTACAACCATGGACTGGTGATGGCCAAGGGGTTGGTGTTCTTCTGGTTTGGGGTTGCAGACACATTTTGACATTCAGATTGCAGTGTTCATAAGGAGTTGCATAAGGTCCTTTGCAGTGCTGAGTGGGAAAAAAGAAAGTCAGCCTGTGGGCCTAGGATCTGGAGCCAGACTAGTTCTTCCTGCATACGCACACTCCTGCATAGTAATGCAAGATGTCTAGAAGTTGACATTTAATGTGACCCTCCAGGTTTTCATGGAGGTGTATTTGTCAAAGATGTAGGTGGTGCATTTTTTATTTAACAATTGTTTATTTTAATTTAATGTTTTGAAAATAACTTACAGATATAAATGTTAAAAATACACAAAGTATATTATTTAGTGAAATGAATACTTGATTGACTCTTAAACATTGCTTTTTCTCCTCTACATTGTCAAAAGAATTACTCATTACTACAAATTCCTTGACAGAATTTTTATTATTTTATATAATTTATATTACTAAAAACATGTACGAATTCTAAAAGTATAACTGCATAGAATTCTTTACTCTTTTAGTTGACCAAAAGTGCTATAAATTCACAGGAAGTTGATTTTTTTAAATGAGAAGCTAAGAAAAATTGTGGAACACTTTAATTATAAAGTATGATAATTTGGGGAGTTAGTCATTTCTTTCTTTTGTGCACAGACATTAAAACTGAGTGTACATTGATGAAATTCTTTAAAAAAAAGAAAATCATTGCAAAATATAATATATTGTAGACTATTTTCCATACCCATATGGAATATTTTCCCCATGTACTCATTATATATTATAACTTTATTTTGAGAAATTTGCTGACTTCAAGATAAATGACCTATGCTACATAATAGTGAACATCAGAAATTGTATGTGTACTAATGTTCATGTCTTAATATTTTTGACTCTGGCTAAAATTATAAGCCATGAGCTTTTCTAATTTACCTACAAGTGTAACTGTGCAATTTTTTTTTCTCAAGGAAAATTAACCCTAACAATTGATAAAGTGCTCATAACTGAAATATACTTAATATATCTATAAACTGTTATGCTGTCATTTCTTTATGGCTATTTAGATTTGCATACACAAAACCAATGTTTTGGTAACAGCACCAAGTGTTTCATATGTAAGACATTATTCACAGTATGTTTCCTGTTATTTTGCATAGCATTATTCTTTGTGAAAATAATGTTTTGGCCTCAGGAGGAATATTGCTGTTGAATGCACAGCAATATATTTTTGGTATGGAGCCATGGTGCTATGGTTTAATTTTTTAAAAATTACCTTGGCAGTCAACAGAGCTAAAGTACGAGAAAGAGTCAGACAGACTGGGAAAGGGGAAGAGAGGAATAAATTATAGAGTACATAGACAATTTCACTTTATTCTTAAATCTGACAGTCAATTTGTTAATAGATATAAGAAGATAGGTTTTTAAAAATATACATTACTTGGCCTTCTAAGTGGGGTGTGTCTTTTACATAAATTACCTGCTGTTTAAGTATTGAAAGCATAAACTTTCAATGCTTAAACAACTTTCAAAATAAAATGGTTGGTGAAAATAAAGTGATTGCTTCTTTGTGAGGTAATTTCACCTTAGTGGTGTATATTATTGTGAGTTTAATTATAATAACTCTAGAACTCCTATTAGTTTTTAATTTTTCTTTAGAGAAAGAAACCTGTCTTTGTCAGTAAAGAAAAAAGTTATAAGCTACTGTTTTCCTTTTCCCAGTTCCAAATTTCCTTGTATTTTCACATAATATTTACATTAATGTGCACATACATGTCTTAGTACAGCAAAACCCTTCTCTTTTCAGAACCACCTCTCTGTCCCACTGTTTATGTGTTCTCTTAGTCTCTGGTAAATTGCCTTGGGTTCAGGAATAATTGAATAATGGAATACATATTTGTTGAATAAGCATGTCCTGGGCCAAAAAGTCAAAATCCTTTAAATAATTAAACTGGCTTATATGTCAAAATATTTTAAGCATGTCTGATTGTGCATATATACAGATATCTGGCAAAATTATTCTTTATAAAAATATTAGATGTCTCAAGATCTTGATGTGTTTCAACAAGTAAGCAATGATTGTGGTTCAGTTTTCACTTTATATCAGAATGACACAGGTACATAGGATTGTTGTAAAGATAAATACTGCCTGCATACATTTTTGTAAAATTCGTGATAACAAATTCAACTTATTTATGAAAGGATGCATTTCCATAGTGGACTCTCTTTATGTTTGCAAATATACACTGACTATATGGTCAACCAAACTTCCCAACATATTTGTCGTATCTGCATTTTCTTTGGAATCAGTTCTTAACCCAGTCCTATTGTTTCCCCATGAAATGTTTTCTTTGAAGTCAATGGAAGCTCTGCATGTGGGAGAGATTCATGGAGTGTGAAGAGAGATGAGAATTGCAAATGTGATTCTGAAACATCATAAAAAACATACTTATTCAAAAATTTAAACAACTAAGCTTATAGTTGATATATAATGTCAATGCATTTATATTACAAAACCTCCAACATGACTTATTCTTTGTTATGCTTGCAGTGATTATTTCTAATACCTTTAGAATATGAAATTGTAAATGTCAACAACATAGACACTCACTCACTCAGTGAGTGTCTATGTCCTTATTTATGAGACTCTACAAGCAGCAATATTTTAGGATCACACATACACCTTGAACCTATCATGCCTCCAAATATCTAAGCTTTTCTTCTTATACCCCTCAATTTTTCCTCTCTACTATCGTATTGCTATTGTTCCTTCCTGAACATTCCATCTTGCCCATCTTAACAGTTATTCCTCTGTTTGCCTTCTTTTTTAGAGTGAGATCCTTGAAGATACCAGGTGTCTTTACCTCCAAAGCCTTTCCTCCCATGTTCTTGAACCCATTCCAACCACACTGTCATCCCACCAATCCACTTATCTTTAACAAAGACTTCAGTGACCTCCACACTACTCAGTCCTCATTAATTGACATTACTTGATGACCCACTCTTTCTCTAAACATTTTCTTACTTGGCTCTTTTGTCTAACATTTTTTTTCATCACTGGCCATCTCGGGACACTCTCACGGTGCTGTTTCTTCCTTGCCTCTCTGTTCTCTTTGTGTTGTGCTGTAGGGTTCAGTCCTTCGCTTCCGCTCCCCCCCCCTTTTCTTCTATCTACATTTATTCTTTGATGGATCTCATATGGTCTTCTTCCTTTAGCTTGTTTAAGGCAGATTAACCCCAAATTTTATTTCCAGCCCCAGTCTCTCCAGATTTGTGTAGTTGACTGTAAATAGACATCTCAATCTGAACAGCTCAAAAATTAACTCCTTGTCTTTGTCTTAACCACACCTTAAAAACCTGTTTTTCTTTTCTTTTCCCCACCTCAAGTAGATAAACAGCATCATCCTTCCAAATGTTCTAGCCCTAAATCTTAAGAACCATCACGAACTCCTTTTTCCACCTCCCCATTCTATCCTTGAACATGAGAGCTTTACCTTCATAATGTATTTATAATCTGACTACTTCAAACCTCCTCCATTGCTACCACCCTGTTCCAAACCAGCATTGTCTCTTTCTTGAATATCTGCCACTGCCTCTCTACTGTTCTCCTGATTCCATGACCAATACCGTTTAATCTTTTATCCACACAGGTGTCAAAACAATCTCATTAAAATAATTTTAAAAAGCCTCTCTCATCAGAACTCCTCAATATTTGATGTACTCACAAGGGTTCTACCAGGTTCCACATGTTCTGTTCATCCAGCTTCTTCTGAGACCTGATATCTCATCATTCTTTGCTCAGTCCCTACAGTCAGTCTGGCCCCTGGGAGTTTGCACATGACAATCAAGCACCAGCCTCAGGACTTCCTAAAGCCATAGATCATACCAAACCCTATATATGCCATTTTTTAAAAATATATTTTTTTCTTTCAGTTTCAGATCCCATATGACATCCATGTGCCATGTTAAATAGATAGTAGGTGATCAAGGCTATTTATTGCTCTGAGTATAAACCTAGCCTTGTTTGAAGTAGGACACATCAGCATATAGATAGCAGCTGAAACCAGAAGGAGGTACATGGAGAGGGAAAAGAAGCAGGAGAGTGTAAGAACTTGTTGATGACTAACATTGAAAGGGCAGGAAGAAAATCCTCAATGCACATCCAGAGAGGTAGAAGAAAAAGCAAGAATCAGAATCCTCACTGAAAATAAAGACAGAGAGCATATTAAGAGAATTTCCATAGTCTCAACTGTTAAATACCATGTTAGGTAAATATCTCAAATGTAATTGATATTCTTAGCAAAAGCAATGCTCACAGCTGCTGGACTCCAATGGGTTTGATAGTAAGTGGGAGAGGATGACCTGTAATCAGTTAGTGTGAACAAATGTAACCAAATATGGGGCAATTAGATTAATACTCAGTGCTGAGTAGATAGTGGTATTTGCTATATATATTTATTTTAGGACGTGTGAAGACCTATTTGTTAAAACATTTTTTTTCATAGTTTATTTTTAATCTTTTACATTTTAGAGATTAGCAATACCATCCAAAGAGTTCTTGAAGTTCCCATTAAAACTCTATTATCTGATATTAGATCAGTAGTTAGTCTGACCTAAAAAAATGGTCAATTAAAACATCAAAATATAAAAATGATAGATAAGTACATTGAACATGTATATATATGTTTAAACATGTATATATGCATTGATTTATCAATCTTTTGATACAAGGCTAATTTTCTTTAAGTCTAGTTCTGGTTATACACAGTTCTGAGCTGTCACTCTTGCATAAACACCCAATGATGCATTAACTATGAGCATTATTATCAGTTTTTTTTTTAATTTTTTTTTGTTTCAAGTTTTTATTTAAAGTCCAGTTAGTTAACCTATAGTGTACTATTAGTTTCAGGAGTAGAATTTACTGTTTCATTACTTACACACAACATCCATTGCTCATCACAATACCCATCACCCATTTAACCCATTTCAAACCCACCTCCCCTCCAGCAACCCTCAGTTTATTCTCTATACTTAAGAGCTCGTTTTATGGTTTGCCCCTCTCTTATTTTCCCCCTTATGTTCATCTGTTTTATTTTTTAAATTCCACATATGAGTGAAATCATATGATAGTTGTCTTTCTCTGACTTATGTCATTTAACACTCTAGCTTCCATCCAATCATTGAAAATGACAAGAATTCATGATTTTTTATAGCTGAGTAATATTCCATTGCATACATATACAATGTAAGGTATATGTATTATATTGTATAAATATATATATTACAATATATAAATATATTTACAACGTGTAATATATAATATATTATACATATTATTTATATTTATATATATCAACTTTTTTTGCATGGCATTTTTTTAATTTTTTAATTTTTTAATAAACATATAATGTATTTTTATCCCCAGGGGAACAGGTCTGTGAATCACCAGGTTTACACATTTCACAGCACTCATCATAGCACATACCCTCCCCAATGTCCATATCCCCACCACCCTCTCCCATCCCCCCACTCCCCAGCAACCCACAGTCTGTTCTTTGAAATTGAGTCTTTTATGGTTTGTCTCCCTCCTGATCCCATCTTCTTTCATTTTTTTCTTTTCCAACCCCCCAAACTCCCCACATTGCTTCTCTACTTCCTCATATCAGGGAGATCATATGACAATTGTCTTTCTCTGATTGACTTATTTCGTTAAGCATAATACCCTCTAGTTCCATCCATGTCATCGCAAATGGCAAGATTTCATTTCTTTTGATGGCTGCATAGTATTCTATTGTGTATATATATATATATATATATATATATATACCACCTCTTCTTTATCCATTCATCTGTTGATGGATATCTAGGTTCTTTCCATAGTTTGGCTATTGTGGACATTGCTGCTATAAACATTCAGGTGCTCATGTCCCTTCGGAGCACCACGTTTGTATCTTTAGGATATATACCCACTAGTGCAATCGCTGGGTCATAGGGTAGCTCTATTTTCAGTTTTTTTGAGGAACCTCCACACTTTTCCAGAGTGGTTGCACCAGTTTGCATTCCCACCAACAGTGTAGGAGGGTTCCCCTCTCACCGCATCCTCGCCAGCATCTGTCATTTCTTAACTTGTTCATTTTAGCCATTCTGACTGGTGTGAGGTGGTATCTCGTTGTGGTTTTGATTTGTATTTCCCTGATGCCGAGAGATGTGGAGCATTTTTTCATGTGTCTGTTGGCCATCTGGATGTCTTCTTTGCAGAAATGTCTGTTCATGTCCTCTGCCCATTTTTTGATTGGATTATTTGTTCTTTGGGTGTTGAGTTTGCTAAGTTCTTTATAGATTTTGGACACTAGTCCTTTATCTGATATGTCGTTTGCAAATATCTTCTCCCATTATGTCAGTTGTCTTTTGGTTTTGTTAACTGTTTCCTTTGCTGTGCAAAAGATTTCGATCTTGATGAAATCCCAATAGCTCATTTTTGTCCTTGCTTCTGTTGCCTTTGGTGATGTTCCTAGGAAGAAGTTGCTGCGGTTGAGGTCAAAGAGGTTGCCACATGTGTTCTCCTCAAGGATTTTGATGGATTCCTTTCTCACATTGAGTTCCTTCATCCATTTTGAGTCTATTTTCATGTGCAGTGTAAGGAAATGGTCCAATTTCATTTTTCTGCATGTGGCTGTCCAATTTTCCCAGCACCATTTATTGAAGAGGCTGTGTTTTTTTCCATTGGGCATTCCTTCCTGCTTTGTTGAAGATTAGTTGACCATAGAGTTGAGGGTCTATTTCTGGGCTCTCTATTCTGTTCCATTGATCTATGTGTCAGTTTTTGTGCCAGTACCATACTGTCTTGATGATGACAGCTTTGTAATAGAGCTTGAAGTCTGGAATTGTAATGTCACCAACTTTGGGTTTCTTTTTCAGTATTCCTTTGGCTATTCGAGGTCTTTTCTGGTTCCATATAAATTTTAGGATTATGTGTTCTGTTTCTTTAAAAAAAAATGGATGGGATTTTTATAGGGATTTCATTAAGTGTGTAGATTGCTTTAGGTAGAATAGACATTTTCACAATATTTATTCTTCCAATCCAGGAGCATGGAACATTTTTCCATTTCTTTGTGTCTTCCTCATTTTCATGAATACTTTATAGTTTTCTGAGTATAGATTCTTTGCCTCTTTGGTTAAGTTTATTCCTAGGTATTTTATGGTTTTGGCTGCAATTATAAATGGGATTGACTCCTTAATTTCTCTTTCTTCTGTCTTGTAAATGTAAACAAATGCAACTGATTTCTGTGCATTGACTTTATATCTTGACATTTTACTGAATTCCTGTACAAATTCTAGCAGTTTTGGAGTGGAGCCTTTTGGGTTTTCCACATATAGTATCAAATCATCTGCAAAGAGTGATAGTTTGACTTCTTCTTTGCCGATTTGGATGCCTTTAATTTCTTTTTGTTGTCTGATTGCTGAGGCTAGGACTTCTAGTACTATGCTGAATAGTAGTGGTGATAACGGACATCCCTGCAGTGTTCCTAACCTTAGCGGAAAAGCTTTCAGTTTTTCTCTATTGAAAATGATATTTGCAGTGGGTTTTTCATAGATGGTTTTGATAATATTGATGTATGTGCCCTGTATCCCTACAGAAGAGTTTTAATCAGGAAGGGATGCTGCCCTTTGTCAAGTGCTTTTTCAGCATCTATTGAGAGTATCATATGGTTCTTGTTCTTTCTTTTATTAATGTATTGTATCACTTTGATTGATTTGCGGATATTGAACCAACCTTGCAGCCCTGGAATAAATCGCACTTGGTCGTGGTGAATAATCCTTTTAATGTACCATTGGATCCTATTGGCCAGTATTTTGGTGAGAATTTTTGCATCTGTGTTCATCAAGGATATTGGTGTGTCATTCTCTTTTTTGATGGGATCCTTGTCTGCTTTGGGGATTAAGGTGATGCTGGCCTCATAAAATGAGTTTGGAAGTTTTCCTTCCATTTCTATTTTTGGGAACAGTTTCAGGAGAATAGGAATTAATTCTTCTTTAAATGTTTGGTAGAATTCCCCTGGGAAGCTGTCTGGCCCTGGACTTTTGTTCGTTTGGAGATTATTGATGACTGTTTCAATCTTCTTACCGGTTATGTGTCTGCTCAGGTTTTCTATTTCTTCCTGGTTCAGTTGTGGTAGTTTATATGTCTCTAGAAATGTATCCATTTCTTCCAGATTGTTGAATTTGTAGGTGTAGAATTGCTCATAGTATGTTCTTATAATTGTTTGTATTTCTTTGGCATTGGTTGTGATCTCTCCTCTTTCATTCATGATTTTATTTATTTGGGTCCTTTCTTTTTCCTTTTTGTTAAGTCTGGCCAGGGGTTTGTCAGTCTTATTAATTCTTTCTAAGAACCAGCTTCTAGTTTCATTGATTTGTTCTATTGGCTTTTTTTTGTTTGTTTCTATTTCATTGATTTCTGCTCTGATCTTTATTATTTCTCTTCTCCTGCTGGGTTTAGGCTTTCTTTCTTGTTCTTTCTCCAGCTCCTTTAGGTGTAGGGTTAGGTTGTGTATTTGAAACCTTTCTTGTTTCTTGAGAAAGGCTTGTACTGCTATATATTTTCCTCTCAGGACTGCCTTTGCTGTGTCCCACAGATTTTGAACCATTGTGTTTTCATTATCATTTGTTTCCATTAATTTTTTCAATTCTTCTTGAATTTCTTCGTTGACCCATTCATTCTTTAGAACGATGCTGTTTAGTCTCCATGTATTTGGGTTCTTTCCAAATTTCCTCTTGTGATTGAGTTCCAGCTACGGAGTATTGTGGTCTGAAAATATGCAGTGAATGATCCCAATCTTTTGAAACTGGTTGAGGCCTGATTTGTGACCCAGGATGTGATCTATTCTGGAGAATGTTCCATGTGCACTAGAGAAGAATGTGTATTCTGTTATTTTAGGATGGAATGTTCTGAATATATCTGTGATGTCCATCTGGTCCAGTGTGTCATTTAAGGCTTTTTTGTTTTTACTTGTTGACCTTTTGCTTATAAGATCTGTTCATTTCAGGGAGGGAAGTGTTAAAGTCCCCTATTATTGTGTTATTGTCAATGTATTTCTTTGATTTTGTTATTTATTGGTTTATGTTGTTGGCTGCTCCCATGTTAGGGACATAGAGATTTAAAATTGTTAGGTCTTCTTGTTGGACAGACCCTTTGAGTATGAAATAGTGTCCTTCCTCATCTCTTATTATAGTCTTTGGCTTAAAATCTAATTGATCTTATATAAGGATTGCCACCCCAGCTTTCTTCTAATGTCCATTAGCATGGTACATTGTTTTCTACCCCCTCACTTTAAATCTGGACGTGTCTTCGGGTCTAAAATGAGTTTCTTACAGGCAGCATATTGATGGCTTTTGTTTTTTTTATCCACTCTGATACCCTGTGTCTTTTGATTAGGGCGTTTAGTCCATTAACATTCAGGGTAACTATTGAGAGATATGAATTTAGTGCCATTGTATTGCCTGTAAGGTGACTGTTACTATATATTGTCTCTGTTCCTTTCTGATCTACTACTTTTAGGGTCTCTCTTTGCTTAGAGGACCCTTTCAATATTTCCTGTAGAGCTGGTTGGGTGTTTGCAAATTCTTTCAGTTTTTGTTTGTCCTGGAAGCTTTTTATCTCTCTTATTTTCAGTGATAACCTAGCTGTATATAGTATACTTGGCTGCATGTTTTTCTTGTTTAGTGCTCTGAATATATCATGCCAATTCTTTCTGGCCTGCCAGGTCTCTGTGGATAAGTCCGCTGCCAATCTAATGTTTTTACCTTTGTATGTTAGAGACTTCTTTTCTCAGGCTGCTTTCAGGATTTTCTTTTTGTCGCTAAGACTTGTAAATTTTACTATCAAGTGATGGGGTGTGGACCTATTTTTACTGATTTTGAGGGGCGTTTTCTGCATCTCCGGGATTTTGACGTTTGTTCCTTTTGCCATATTAGGGAAATTCTCTACAATAATTCTCTCCAATATACCTTCTGCTCCCTTCTCTCTTCTTCTGGAATCCCAATTACTCTAATGTTGTGTCATCTTATGGTGTCACATATCACTTGAATTTTCTCCTTGTGGTCCAGTATTTGTTTGTCTTTCTTTTGCTCAGCTTCTTTATTCTCTGTCATTTGGTCTTCTATGTCACTAATTCTTTCTTCTGCCTCATTTATCCGCATAGTAAGAGCTTCCATTTTTTATTGTACCTCATTAATAGCTTTTTTAAAATTTCAGTTTGGTTAGATTTTAGTTCTTTTATTTCTCCAGAAAGGGCTTTTATCTCTCTGGAGAGGGTTTTTCTAGTATCTTCCATATCGTTTTCAAGCCCGGCTAAAACTTTGAGAATCGTCATTCTGAACTCTAGATCTGTCATATTACCAATGTCCATATTGATTAGGTCCCCAGCCTTCAGTACTGCCTCTTGTTCTTTTTTTTGTGGTGAGTTTTTCTGCCTTGTCATTTTGTCCAGATAAGATTTGCTTTCTCCTCCTCTGGAATTCCACTGTTCTCCTTGGTGAGTGAAGTTGGTCTTGGCTGGGTTTCCTGTTGATCTTCTGGGGGAGAGGCCTGTTGTAATAATGCTCAACTGTCTTTGCCAGAGGCAGAATTGCCCCACCCTTATCAGGGGCTGGGCTAAGTAATCTGCTCGGGTTTGCTTTTGGGAGCTTTTGTTCCCTGAATGTTTTCCGTAGATTTCTGGAGGATGGGAATGATAATGGCGGCCTCCCAATCTCCGGCCCAGAGGAACCAAGAGCTCCGGTCCCGCTTCTCAGTATGCCCTCAGGGAAAAGCGCCCAATCCCTTCTGTCTCCCTGGCCTCTGGTTGCGCGCTTGGAGAAAAGCGCTCAGTTGCTTCCATCTCCCTGGCCTCCGGCCTAATGCTTTGAGACAAGTACTCAGTCACTCTGTCTCCCTGTCCTCTGGCCGCGCTCCAAGCTCACCCAGCCTGTGCCTAGTTCAAGGCAACCCCGAGCTGAGAGCTCATTCCTCAGCTTTGTCACTGTAGCTGGTTTCCCCACTCTAATACCTGCAAGCTCTGTGACACTCAGACATCCCCAGTCCTTCAGTGACCCCGCAGGACCTGGGGTTATGCTGACCATGTGTGGACGTCCCCCCGGTTTAGCCTCTGGAACAATGTCCCTCAGTGGAGCAGACTTTTAAAAGTCCTGATTTTGTGCTCCGTTGCTCTGCCACTTGGCAGGAGCTGGCCCCTCCCCCCACAGTCTATCTTCCCGTCGCATTGGATTCACTTCTTCTCAGGTCCTACCTTTCAGAAAGTGATCGATTTTCTGTTTCTAGAATTGTTGCTCTTCTTCTCTTTGATTTCACTTGGATTTGTATGTGTTTGCAATGGTTTGATAAGATATCCAGCTGATCTCCTGCTACCTGATGTTGTCTCAGCCTGGTACTTCTCCACCATCTTGACTCCTCCCCCTATATCAACTTTTTTATCCATTCATCAATCAGGAGAATTTGGGCTCTGTTTAAAGTGGAAGAAGAATTTAGACACATATAAAACAATTTTAATCCTTTGTGGCATATCAGTTTTTTGTTATTTTTTGTGCAAATCTAATTTGAAAATAATAATTTTGGGGTTAATAACCTATATTGAATTATTTCAAGCAATTCAAGTTAAGTTTCGAGCATCTCACTCAAATTTCATATTCATGTAACATTAGTTTGTTTGACATTCAAATTAAATTCTGTCATATATAACTACTCAAATTTTCATAAGAAATATTTTTAAAAATGTATAACCAATTTGTAGTAAGCATTAAGTTTCTGGTTGCCTAGGCAAACAAGAAAGTAGCCAACATGTTGCAAACATGAAGCATGCCTAGACCATGAGTCAATATGCACAAAGGGGGAGCAGAGAATGTTTGGTGATCCAGTCAATCTATTCAAAGGGAGTTTTGTTGAAAGACTATTTACTTAAGGTAATTAACATATACATTATTTGACAGTCTGTTTCTTTTTATTCTATTCATCAGAAAAAAGAGAAACTCACTGTGGTGGACCATAAGATAGATGTGTTTAAAGAAACAGGAAATAAGAAAACAGCATATCAGTGATATGGGCGTTCTGCACAAAGTTTGATGACTGAATAGTAAATCCAACCCTGGAACAGAGTCAATACATAATCATTGATACACCAATGACATCCAAGCCTTTATCTCTTAGTCCTAACCTATCTCCAGAACACCAGATCTGTATATTTGACTATGTTTTTTGACATTCTTTAAGCACGATCTCCAACAGGTATATGAAAACCAATGAGATCAAAAGAGCACTTCTGATTTCTCTCCAATCCTAAACCTATTGTTACATAGGAAGTCTTGATGATTTAGTTTTTCCACACTTTTCCTATGCCCACCCTTCCTTAAACCTCAATAACACTATCTTCAAAATAGAGCCTGCCTTACTTCTTATTTTCATTACTACCACACTAGTTTAAGCCACCACCCTTTATAGCCTAATTTATGAGATGTAGTATTTCCCTACATCCTCTAATGGATTCCTTTCACAATAAAACCAACTCCTTACTAGCCATAAAAAGCCTACAGAATGTGGCTCTTTACTTTCAAATTTCCTCCTTTTCTTCCCTAACTGGCCTTTATGCTTCAGCCACTTTATCTTTATTTCCTGCATATATTTTGTTTATTGTATAAACAAGGTATTCATTTTCTACTGGTTAACTAGCACACCACGTCACTTTCTGAAGTCAATCACCAAATTTCTATTTATTATATAACAAAGTGAAACTGAATGGGTAAGATAATAGCATCATCACTGAGTCTGAATTGTTCTCTTAGTCTTGATTTCAAAGGGAGTATAACTCTATAAAGTTCTATATTTCATAAGCCATGAAAATAAAATTGGTTCTTCTACATAGGAGCCAACTGCCAGATACACCATGAGAATCTACTGGGACATATAAAACAGAAGGTGGATTCAAAGTTGTACATAGGTAGAGAAACCACATAATTGATCATTCTAAAAAGGACACTTGAGATTGAAAGGAAGAACCATCAATAATCACACTGGTTAAAAAAAAAAAAATCACACTGGTATTAACTAGAACTGTTTCAGGCCAACCGTCCTAGATTGCAACCTATGAGAAATATTTATATTCTACCATTGTTTGCATCAGCAATAATGTTAATTGTACTCTGGGTTATTTGTGCTATTCATTTGTTTTATATTTTACCTGTTACAAATTCTGTGTTTAACCAGCTCCTTGGGAAAAAATAGCTGACATTACATGGGGTGTAGTCTCTGGTGAGTACAATAGACCAAACCAGAAAATCCCAAGAGGAAGATGAATTTCCGAGGGAAAAAAGCAAAAGCTGACAGGGAAATTGACCTTTCTCCTGTATGGACAATGTATTACCAATGTTAAATATTTGAGAGTGTGTTTATTTTTATAAATAAGAGTGATAATTCTTTCACAGCTCAGTTGGGAATCATTGGTAAGAATAAATTCACTAACAAAACTTAAATATCTGGAAATTAAACACCAAATCTTAAGTTTTAGTGCAATTTACATAACACCAGACTGCATTTATTTAAAAAAAAAATTGTACAATTAGAAGTATGTGATTTCTATACTGGCATACAAATCAATGTATTTGCAAATATTCTGTGTATCATCTACATGAGCAGAACAAAAATTATATATTGGCTTAACTTTCAAGACCATTATGTTATGATTCAATGATACTACCGATCCTGGAGGTGCCCAAGAAGAAAAGCTAAGGAAAGAGGAAACACGATTTGAGAACTCGGGTTTAAAGAATACTTTCTGTATGAAAATAAAAGGTTAATAGTGCATCATTCTATCTATTTCAGTGTTTGTCAAAGTGTTATTTGAGCAACGTCCACTGTAATCACAAATGTTCTCTTTAAAAATATGGATCCCATTGACGCCTGGGTGGCTCAGTTGGTTAAGCAGCTGCTTTGGGCTCAGGTCGTGATCCCAGCATTCTGGGATCGAGTCCCACATCGGGCTCCTTGCTCAGCAGGGAGCCTGCTTCTCTCTCTGCCTCTGTCTGCCATTCTGTCTGCTTGTGCTCTCTCTCTCTCTCTCTGATAAATAAATAAAAAATCTTAAAAAAAAATATGGATCCCATTCACCTCTATTGAGAGAGAGTCTTCAGGGAGTACATCTAACCAGATTAATTTTATGCAAAGGAAGTTTCAAAATTTTTGTCCACTTAGCCAAGTCCAAAGACTCAACATACTCTTATAACACAGAGTAAACTTGGGGGAAATAAAAACATAGAAGAGTGCAACTCAGAATGAAGCCTATTTCTACCAATATTGTGGATCTCTTTTCATTATGTGAAAAGCTAGAAAAACTCTTCATCCTTCATGAAAAAGATGTGACATAATGGAGGTTTGTAGGGAAGGATGACAAGGGAAAAGTAACCAGTTGAAAAGAATTTAGCATTTCTAAAAAGTGAAACTCAAATGGCATGGGAAGATTTTAGTTATGTATATTAATGCATAAATAAATGAGGCAATTGTAATGAATGAAACAATAGAAATATGCTTTTAACTGTACTGTTATAGGAAATATAAGAAAAATAGAAAAGTAAGAAAAACAAATATCAGCACATTAATTTTTATTTACATGTTAATATTTGGCCTATACATTTTTTCTAACATGTATTTGAGAGAAAACAACTATGTAGATTACAAAGTGAAAAAATAAAGATGAAATTGTCATGAAAGTGGGAGAGAAGACAGATAGCAGGCTGTAGGGATTCTTGGAGAAGAGATTTCAAAGTTATGGGAATGCACTAAAAATAGTCAAGGAAAAGAATGTATCAACTAAAATGTGGAAGTTAATTTATATACACAGGAGGCTTTATCTGGAAAAAAGGAATAGTAAAAAGACATATATCCACGGAAAAAAAATGGGGAAATTTTATACTTTATATCGTTTAGTTTCTAACTATGCCATTCAGTATTAGGTTCCTAAATTATTGCCTTGAACTCTCCTAATACTAAAGAATAAAAACATACATTAGAGATTTTCACATCTCCATATCAAACTCCCAAAGTATTTGTTCAAGATTTTTTAAAAGCATCGAAGTGATGAAAATGAATTCCATATGGTATGCTTATATATGCTAAATGCAAACTTTATTTTTCTAATCTAAGAGAACATCTGCACTTTATAACACATTTTTGGTTGTGTGTGATAGTCTGTTTTTCATACAAAATGGTTAGGCCACCATTATGTTCTTTTTTCTTCAATAGAAGGAGCGCATTTTCAACTAGTTTGTTTTAATTAGCCTAAAATGAATAGCTTTGTTTTTTGTTCTTCTGCCTAATTTTTTTCTCCAATAATACTTGAAGATCAGCATGCATCAATAGCTTCAGGGAAAAAGAAGGCTAGAGGAAATTAGCTGTCACCCACAGCCCAGGGTTCCATGTTCCTTATAAGCAAAAAGGGCTAAGTGTTCTTTTATGTTGATCATGCTTGCAGATCATGTCATTTCCATTAAAAATTAGACATCTTACACAGATTACATTTTTCCGTACTGATAAAGAAATCCAAATTAACATGCTCTTTAACATTATACAAAACTTCCATTTTGTGCTAGTTAAATGAAAGAATCATGATGAAATGTGCAGGAATCAAAACACTATCTTAATTAATTAAACATTTTTCCTTAATTTTATTTGAGACAATTGATCTTCCCTTTTGGTAAATCTCTTCTAATTAGAAATATTATGCATTTTGTTGTGCTAATGAAAAGATATTTGTTTCAAAGAACATTTTCATTAATGATTGTTGTTCTTGGTACTGATAGAATGGTTTTTAGAGGGGAATAATAAAACCATTACTGAGAAATATCTACAATTTTTTTTTCCATTTTAACATCAAGAATGCCCTTTAAATTTTGGGAACTACAGTGAGGCTCACAGATTTGAGTCTAGTGTGATGCAAAAATATGGTCTGTGCTTCACCAAACAAAACAGAATTGATGGTTACAAGATGACTTCAAGCTCATTTTGTCTTTTGTTGATGTGTTTGCTTAGCTTTTGGTCTTGACGTAGAGTTGTCTCTGGAAAACGATTGATCACATTGTCAGTAGTTGGTACTTAAAAAAATTATGTTCAAATTTTAATTTGGTTTTGTATGTCTCTGTTTAAAAATAATTGTGTTTCTAGGAATTAAAACTTTCATACAATAATCAAAAAATTGTAAAGACTAAAAACATAAACAAATAGAGCATGGAAATTGTGTTTGTGTATGTGTGTGCACTTGTGTATGTGTAATAGCAAGTTCATTGCTATCAATGTCTGTCTGTCTCTGTCTCTGGTGCCTTTCTTCCTCTCTCTCTCTCTCACACACACACACTTAAATGTCCAAGATTATTTTAGGGGATGGGAGCCAATATGGCCAGGTATCATAAATGATTAAGTCTTTCCACTTTATGTAACAAGCCTCAATCGCGTTATTACATTCTACCTGGAGATTGTGGCACTCACTTTAGGTGTGATGAAAATAAGCATTTATATTTAGCTAATTTTTTCCAGAGCAGAAGAAGGCAACATTTTACATTAAAAAAAAAAAAAAAGCCATTTCTATGATACATCTATTCCTAAACTATGAGTCATGGCACTGCATTTAATTGTTTTATTGACTTTGACGATGGGATACTGGGACATTTTCTTTTCCTGCTTATCACTTTAGCAGATTGCTAGATTACTTTCCACTGATTAAAAATGGCTATTTCTTACACTACTTACTTCTTATAGTGTCAGTTGATATTTTAAAGGAATGAGTAATCCATCTCCTTTATATAGTTTACATAATGTTAAAAATGTTGCATTTTTTTTTTCTAGGCAAAATGTTCTTTCTTCACCATACCTTATTTCCAGGCTTTAGCATAGTGTTCAGCAGTTTTAAGAGAATAATGTGAACTATACAGTAATTCACATTCTGTATAATTCAGAATTATACAGCAATTCTTGCTTTACTAGTCCACCAAAGAAAGTACTGCCCCGTATCTACACTTTTCTCGTTATTTTTGTGTTTTTTAGGTTTTAAGGTAGTTTAATTGGACTCATGACCATTGCTAAGAAATAGCAATTATATTAACCAAAACTAATGGTGTGGCAAAATTTAGAATTAAATACATCAACTCAAAATTCCTTATACCTGTGATTAAAAAAAAAAAAAAATATATATATATATATATACACACACACGCATACTCACACACACACACACACATATATTTAGCATCAGAAATTTCACTAAATCCTTGATCTAAAGTTATAATTGAGTTATAAAATCTTATATGAATAATTATGATTTTCATAGCATATGCATGACAAAATAACGAAAACTACAAACTCATATGTATTTCCTGGGGGGAAAAGTGCACATTTAAGCATTTCACTCCAAGAGGGATATATTTCAAATCAATATTAAATATGATGGTCACCTTTCATTTTTTAAAATGTTTTATTTTACTTATCTGTGTGAGAGAGAGCACACATGAGCGGGGGTGGGGGGCAGGCAAAGGGAGAGGGAGAACCAGACTCCCTGCTGAGTGGGGAGTCCAACATGGGGCATGATCCCAGGACCCTGAGATCATGACCTGAGCTGAAGGCAAACACTTAACCAACTGAGCTACCTAGGGCCCCTTACCTTTCAGATAAAGATATAGTTGAGAATTTTGATGACAATAGTTACATGTACATTCGTGCAGTTAACACCTAGACACAAGCAATAAACTCAAAGCTCCAAGACATTGCAGGTCCAGAGAGTAACCTCTATAAATCCCAAAGAAACATTTTTTTCAATGTCTTAGGTTGTAATTCTTTATACAAATCACCACAGTGAAAATTAATATGCTTGAGTAGATATTGGAGTTCAGACCATCTGAAATCACACACCCACTATGTATATTTATGTGCAAATACAGCATGATGAGTGGAAAAATAAAAACCTGCATATAAAAAGAAATAATATGATATTTAGCATCTGATAATAAGAGAGTACATAATATCCTTACAAATCTATGTATCCTTACAAATCTATTTCCTCACAGAGGAAATCTGAAGAGCAAGATAAAAAGCTACTGACTTAGGGGCAGCTGGATGGCTGGGTGGGTTAAGCATCTGCCTTCGATCTCAGGGTTCTGGAATCGAGCCCCGCATCGGGCTCTCTGCTCAGCAGGGAGCCTGCTTCCTCCTCTCTCTCTGCCTGCTTGACTGCCTAGTTGTGGTCTCTATCTGTCAAATAAATAAATAAAATCTTAAAAAAAAAAAAAAACTACTGACTTAGAACACTCATGATTAGAAAAAATCCTGTGAATTAAAAAAAAAAAAAAGAACAGCCAAGATTATACCAAAACTGATTTAGACATTTATTAATTTGGGAGTCTGTAGTTTACAGACTTTGGAATAGATAGGTTCCCATTGGGTTATGGAGGGAAGTACCAAGAATGAACTACTTAAGGTGTCATTTATGTGATCTTTTAGGATAAAATATTAATAGAGATGAACAATTGATAAATCTAGATAAAAGTATTCCATAAGGGTCCTCTTGAACAAACTAAGTGGTTCAGGGAAAGCTGGGTGACTCAAGAGAATTTCCTTGGACTGCAGAACCATTGACATTTTATAGGATGTCTTACTTGCTGTTGATGAAAGTACTGATTTTCTTAATATATATATAAGAGGTAAGATATAAGAGAATTATAATAAAATGAAATGATTATTGTAATCATTATCACTATTTTTACATATTGCTGTGTACATTACAATGACTATATAGTATATGATAAGTGCTGATACATATTATTTTAATTAAGTCTCACAATATCTCTACCATTAATTGGAGTAATGAGTTTGTGTTGATAATAAAGATGAGAAGAGGCCCAGTGAGGAACTGTGAACAGAGTTTTAAAAAAAAATAGTAAGACAGAGAGCAGGGAGCAGCATAGTATATTCAGAAAATTCTGAGAAATTCAGATTGCTGGATCAAAAATAACAGAAGAATGAATGGAAGAGAGGGTGGCAGAGGTAAAGGGCAAACTTTTGTCCAAGGGTTAAATCCAGAAGAGCACTATAGCTGTGCCACAGAAATTAATTATTCTATACTATATATATATAGTATATACATTTATGTATATATTATATATATGGCTACTGACTAATACTGAGCAGACCAGAAACATGATCATATTTATCTTTGTAACATTAATTCTAATAGTGTGTGAGGAGAACGGAGTGGTAGGAATGGAAGTAGACAGAAACAATTAAAATATTATTAAAGTAGTCAAGCTGACCCAATTCCGAATTAAGTTAGTGCTGATGGAGACAGATGGAAGCAGAGAAAGAGAGCACATTTTTAAGAAATAGAATCTACAGATTTGACCCATGATTAAAGGTAACAACCCAGGGAAAGGATGCAGTCTAAGATGGCTTCTAGATGTGAAGTCATTTATGGAAACCAAATCTGCTAAATAGTATTTGAGCTAAATCTGAAATTTTTAGAGAGCCTTTTCAGTTTTATGTAATATACCTTCCTGTGGTAAAGAAGAAAGAAAAGAAGGAAGGAAGGAAGGAAGGAAGGAAGAAAGGAAGGAAGAGAGAGCGCGGAAAGAAAAGAGAAAAGAAAAGAAGGAAGGGAGAAAGCTTTTTTTTTTCTTTTTTTCAGTTTAATATACAGCAGATGTAGGTAAAATGCTGGAGAATCCTGAAACTCAAGAGTTTTTATCAGGATCAGAGGCTATTTACTTCTACCCTGTCTTCTGTTTCTATACTGGGAAAAGAAGTAGCTCTCAGCATTAATTAGCTACCACATACCATTAGTAAATGATGCTAGTTAAAAGTATTGAAAACAGTTACATAATAAACATTGTAGCTTCCACCGCAATCATTTTGCTAGTTACCGCCTAGCAGAGAGAGTTGGAAAGTGAGTTGAAAAGATTCTCACATTAGACTACAAATCTACTTTGTAATAGTGGACACAGAAGCAGCTAGACTTATAGAATTGAACCACTGTCTGGGAGCTGGCATCTCCCAAGAAACCTTGTCTCTTCCAAGGAGAATGGAGCTAACAGAGCATTCCAGTGCAGAAGCTCCCCTTGCACATTATGTGGTACCTTCCTCATGGGTGACCCCAGGAGACTGGGGGTGTGTTTACCAGTGACCAAAATTGTGTGTCTGTATATATGTTTGATTCTGTTTTGTATATAGGAAAAATAGGATGATAGCTAGAATTAACATTAAACAGCTTGCTTCAGATTGAAGCATACTATTATCCATGGTCTCCTAAATGTTATTCCTACCCTAGAGGATCAACCTTTCAGTTTAACAATAAGCAAAGTTGAACAATATTTAAGTTATCACATGTTAATTAGAATACAATCAAATTTGGTTTTGAAGACTATTGGTGTTTTCTCTTGGAAACAGATTGTAAAAACTAGAACCATCCTAAGGTTAACATGCATATCTTTGGAAAAATATTCCAAATCAATTAGATTATTTTGGCTTGGGTTAAAAATAATCAGCTAGTATATAGATAAGAATGCAAATAATTAGTAAAGTTTAAATAAGTCTAATACTAAAAGACTTGAATTATGTACATATTACCCTTAAACATGTATGCATTCGGAAATGTTTTGCTCAAACATAGTTTTAAATTGAATTAGAATTCAACTATAGCTTTTGGAATATGAGTATCATTGATAGAAACTATATATTTCAGTGAGAGGTTGGAAGGATTCAACAAATCTGGAAATGATTAGGCTTCCTTCAGGAGCTCCCATTTCAAATTTCTGTGGACTGAGAGAAAACAAGCCTTTTAAGGGCAGGAATTATGTCTTACTCATATTTAAATCTCCATTTCTGAACATAGGGTTTGGCTGAATCAAATGAAAAACATAACAAAATAGATGAATCAATGATTAAGTCAGGAGTATATATACTATATACCTACATATATATATACCTATATATATTAGCTTGTAGAAGAATACACATTTATTGAGCTTTTATTGTGTTCCATACATTATACTAGGTATTTTTACACAATAACTTATAACATATTATGCGTAGAATGTGTCCATCATTGTGTTGGGTACCATAGGAGATATAGGTGTATTTACAAGAGAAAACAAACATGATTTTTCATATGGTATAGCTTACAAATATGTTGAACACATAAAATCTACAATGATGGAAAAGCCAGGGGACAAAAGAGTTTGTTCAAAAGCATTGACAGAAGAGAAGTAAATTATATGTGGCAGAGACAGCTGTCCACCACAATTAATATTTCCCTTTCCATTGAACAGAGCTGTCATTCATCAGCAGCTCCACAGACAAAGAACAATATTTAATAGCAACTAAATCTTTTAATCCAATATGAACAGAAGTGAATGTGCATCCATTCTGGGACAGGAAACTGAAATGTGAAAATGTCTTATTGATGATCTTTTCCCCATCTGGTTGGTTGGAATGCAGATGACCACCAGGGCCACATATTTTAAATCCTTGGATGAAGATGTTAGATCTTCTGTCACATGGATCCTCATCTTTTCTGTGGATAAGGGCTGACTTGCCAACCTGGACATTCATTCAGTATAGGTACGTGAACAAGATATAAACTTACATTGAGTTTAATCCATTATACCACGTAGGGGCTATTTGTTAGAGCCGTTAGACTGTGCTAACATTTGGCATTTGCATAATAAATAGAGGTGGTAATAGTTGACAGAAAGGTGGATGAACTCATGAAGAAAGACTTATGAGATGAAATGATGCTACACATTAAAGGGCATATTCCATCAGAGAAAAAGAGCAAGTATGGTAGTGATATGGGAATGACTGGTGTGTGTGTGTGTGTGTGTGCGCGCGTGTGTGTCTGACTTTGGCTGAAAAAGGAGTTGTGCAGGTTCTTCCCACTGTCATTCACTAAGAAAGAATTACCACTGTCATTCACTAGGAAAGGATTATGGAGGAACATGATAAAATAGAAAGCTGTCCTAAGCACTTAAGCAAAAAAATTACATGAAGAAAACAATATTTTAGGAGGGTTAATTTATCAGTGTGGTGTGAATAAAGCCTTAAAATAAGGGGCACCTCATGGCCCAGTTGGTTGGGCAGCCAACTCTTGATTTTGGCTTGCAGCATGTCAGGGTCCTAGGATTAAGCCCTGTTGTGGGCCCCTTATTCAGGGGAGAGTCTGCTTGAGATTTTCTATCTCTTTTTTCCTTCGGTCCACACTCCAAAGTAAATGAAATCTTACTAAAAAAGAAGAAGTCTTAAGAAAGTGACAGATAATTAAGTAAAGTGGATAAACTTTAACCTCAAAGTAGACACTGACAGAAACACTTTTACATCCAAGGGTGGCTGTGGCAAATTCCTTTAAGTGCCCAGGCAAATGATATAATTGTGTAGAATGGGACAATAGACACTGAATAAGAAATAGAAGGAATTATGTTCAACTGCCTAAAAATAGTCTAATAAAATTAAGGAAAGTCTGCCTGCAGGGCAATGACCCATCAGTTTTGCCACCTGCTTTAATAAATATAACTATATTCATGTGTATTTATGAATGAGAAAGAGAATCTGTTTCAAGACCTATGAAGTGTGGAAAATATGAATGGGATTATATATGTATGACATTATGATATATATAAGTGTATGTGATATATATATGTGTGTGTATATACACACATATGTATAATGATCTATTTTGGTTTTTTTTTTGTTTTTTTTTTAAGATTTTATTTATTTATTTGACAGAGAGAGATCACAAGTAGGCAGAGAAGCAAGCAGAGAGAGAGAGAGAGAGGAGGAAACAGGCTCCCTGCTGAGCAGAGAGCCAGATGTATGACTCAATTCCAGGACCCTGAGATCATGACCTGAGCCGGAGGCAGAGGCTTAACCCATTGAGCCACCCAGGTGCCCTAATTATCTATTTTGAAATCTTACTTTTCCATGACAAAACTGAAGATTTGAAAGGTGAAAAGGCTTTGATAAAGTTATGTAGTAAGTAAAGAGTAGATTTAGAAGTAAAATGTACATTTCCTTTCTGAAGTCCACCACCCCTTTACATGGTATGATTATATTGTGACACATGCCACTCACATGTCATTGGCCATAGCAAAGTATGTGACTGAACCTAACATCAACAGAAGAAAGTAGACTACACTCATGGCAAGTCCGTTGTAAAGGTGTGGATACAGGGAGAAGGAAAATATTAAAGCCAATTATGCAACCTATCACTCATTTCTTCAAAATTACCATTTAGAATGTCAGTGATATTTTATATAAAATAACTTAGAGAAAATGGATAGGAAAATTAGTTTCTTGTAGGTTTAATCATAAAATATACATATTTAGTTATTTATAGATAAATCCTTTGATGATATAATTCATGAAAATTGTTATGTCAATAGAACATTTTATCCCTCTTCTCCATTACCCTTTCCATATTTGTTTTCTTCTTTCTTCTTCATTTGTCTTTCCCTCTTTCTTTTCCCAGAAAAAAAAAAAAAATTAAGCACTTACTCCATGATTAATGGGCAAGAGTGAAAACTATGGGGTCAGATTACCAAGATAAAAATTGTTACAGATTATATAAGTAAAAATTTTACCAGGTAGAAAGTTGTTGGGGGTCCATCATTTATTATATCTAAGCCATATTTCAAGTTGGGGAAATAGGGATAAAAGCCACCTCACAAATCTGTTGCGAGGAACAAGTGAGGTAAAGCAGGTGAGTCATTTAGCAAAGTACCTGGCCCATCAGAAGTTCTCAATAAATGTTAATTATTACTGATTTTAGAAATAAGAATTTACAAAATCCTCAAAGACAAATATAGAAAAAGTAGGCACAAATTACTACTCAGAAACAATTTGTCCGTTAGGAAAAAATCAAGTTGTTTTTTATTTCTCAAAAGGACTCTTGCCCAGTCATGAATAAGTGAGAGTGACTTTCTTCTCAGGATGTTGAAAATACACCTAGGTCAAAAAAGTGTCCATTTTTTCCACATAGCCAACTAAAATTATTTCATAATTGTCATGAAAACAAATGCTGTGGCAATGATTACACAGGAAGGATTACAATCCAGAATCCTTTTCTCTATGCAAAGATCCATTTTGTTATCTTTTTTAATGATCCTCAATTTAAATGAGGTTGAGTACAATGTATACAGAGCTTTAAACCCTCTAATTTGAGTCTGTATGGTACATTTGTACATATTTGTGGTGAAAATATAGCAGTGATTTTTTAGTCAGTTCAAAACACCTCAGACACTATGTTCTATCGTCAGTTGATTCAGCTGTGCAAAGTCAAAGAAATTCCATTGTCTGTGTATATTATACAAGGTGACAGGCTAAAATCATCAGAAATGTTGGCTAGAAAGCTAAGTTCACAAATGTTCTAGTTTTCTGTTGAAAACATCTATCTATATAACCAACTTTAATTTTTAGTTTCTTACCTAAAAAAGAAGTAAAAACCCAGTACATTAGCAAGTTATTGCAAAGACAGCATCGATAATACCGTAAGACGATAACCCACTAGAGAAAATAGGAGGACCTATTGTATGAGGCATTTCACAATTTCTTCTAATTTTCAATAGTGTGCCAAAAAGATGTGAAAAATACTGAATTGGAGGAATATGATAATTACAGAACTAATATGTTTCACTCAATTAAGTCAAATGTTTTAGAGGAAAACAAGCATTTTCTCAAAGTTAAATGAAAATGGCTACTATGTAATAAGGAGCTACAGAAAAGATAAAATCCCTCACAGAAAAAAAAAATCACATTTTATTTAGTGACTTTTTTAAAAAAGATATATTTATTTATTTATTTAGAGGGAAAGAGAGAGAGAGAATGGTGGGAAGGGGCAGAGGGGAAGAATCTCAAAAAGACTTCCCCTGATCATGGAGCCACCTGAGGTTTCATCTCACAACCCTGAGATCACAACCTGAAATGGGGTCAGATGCTTAACCGACTGAGCTACCCAGGGGCCCCATGCAGTAGTGACTATTAAACTTACAGAATCTTTATTCTCCCAAAAGGGAGAACAGAGAATGAACAACTACATTGTTATATTAAAAAGTTTATACAAATCTGTATTCAACAAGACTTTATAGGGTCCCTATCATAGAATCTTCTCAAAATATATGTATTATAAAGAGACACTCACAGTGTCCTTGTAGTATATGATTCCAAACAAAATTGAATGGGCAAGCTGAGCTGTTCCATACTTGGAAAGGCTTAATGCCACTTTCTGCCACCCTTCCCAGTGTGTCCCTGGCCACAGATAACTCTCTGTATCTTGTCCTCCTGACGCTCCTTTTCTTTCTCCTTCTCTATCTTTTCATAGCTAGAGTACATAGACACTGACCCGCAAGTGGAGAAAGAAAAATTACTCAGTTGTTATCAAGATCTTACTCTCCTGAGGGCTGTGCTAAATGTTAGCAGTTTAGAGACAACCCAAATTCAGTTTTCAATCTATGCAGTAGGAGAAAATGACACTTTCAAGACAAAGAGGTTAATGTCAAATCAAAGCTGGGAAGAAGAATTTTGGAGATCAGGAAGGAAACACAGGAGATGTGGCATATTATTTGGCCCTCGAAGAAGGAGTAAGCACTTACCAAGTAGAGAAAATACCCACAGGCCATCCCAGGAAGGAAGAACTTTGTAAATGCATACTTCCTTTGAAAGTATGAAATGCCGGAGGCGTATAACTCTCAAGCCAATGAATAGAAGACAGCATGCTCTCCAGAAACCTCTTAGACCAATCCATCTTCAAATTTTCCCAGAATCATCAGGCTTATTAGATTTTGCTTATTTATTTTTTTAAGATTTATCTATTTATTTGAGAGAGGGGGTTGTGGGGGAGGGGCAGAGGGCAAGAGAGAGAAAATCTCAAGCAGATTCCCCTATGAGCAGAAAGCCCCTTATGGGGCTGGATCTCCGGATCCTGAGATCAGAACCTGAGCTAAAACCAAAAATCTGATGCTTGACAGACTGAGCCACTCAGGACCTCCAGTGGTCACTAGATTTAAAATAGGTTTAAGTTTTGTTATAATGGCACCTTACTCTGCTTCCTTTCACAATTTGCTGCCGACGACCCTTGGAATTTGAGACTTGAACTTGATCTTTGACACTTGACCTTGAGGCCTGAGCCAAAAGATTCTGCTGAAATTCCTTGCCCCCACCCCAGCACTACAGGCTCCAGTGTTAGCAGATGTACTGCATAATGAATAGGTATACTTCGTACACAGGATGGTAATTTGTCTGAAATAAGTGGCTCTGCCTGCGTGTATGTTGAGATAAAGGCAATATGAAAATGCAAATATTTGCCAAATTACTCCACTTTGGAGAAAAAAAAGGCAGGGGTTTCTGAAAGGGGTGAAAGTAAAGCTATAATATCTTTGCTGAATATCTACATACATACACAAAAAAGAAGGGTAATCCTTCTTTTTTTAAGGTTACCCAGATCCTATCATTTTGTCTTAATCTTTTTAGTGAGAGTCCATTGGTGTTCAATATATGTAGCCACTGATCTGTATTGATGCCATTTAACCTATTGCCACCTTAATAAATATCAATAGTCTATGAAATATTTAAAATTAATTATTGTGCAATGGTTAGTAAATCTCTGTTCTGATTCTCCTTGTTTTCCAAATTAATTTGACATTTATAGCTTGGGCAACCACCATCTTCCTATCAGAAGAGATTCAGTGAAGAAGAAGAATGACTTTCCAAAATTCTAGTCTCTATTCACAAACCAAAGAAGTAAAACTTGAAGGTGAAGAGGAAATTTGTTGTGGATGTTTATGGGATGCAGCATTCTCCTCAGGATTTCTGGGTTCTTCAGGTCTGGCATTCATAAATGTGTCAGGGGCAGAAGATGGAACCCCCAAGAAGCATCCAGGAGAGGCTGCCAGGGGAAGCATGAAGAGTTTTGGGGAGTGAAGAAAATAAGGGGTCAGGTAGGTTAAGAGAGGGAAAGACCACACACGACTTTGGAAGACTATGTTCAATATGGGGCTTGAACAATGAACACAATATTGATGAGTGCAGAAGGGCGAGAAAGGATGTCTAAAAGTCAAGAACAATGTGAGTAAAGAATCCAAGGCAGGGATGCACAGGTGTTGGGGAGAGGACTTATTTCTATCTGACCCTAACTTTTGCAAGTACCTGCATTAAAATGCTGGCTTGAATCATAATGGAATCTTCTCCCCAATTTTCCCGCTCCTCACTCTTACCTTTACATCTTTGACTATGGAATCCTAGTGGGATTTATTCATTTTTGTCTTGGTAGACTTAGCCTTTGAAAGAATGTGGTCTCTGCTAAGAATAGAAATAACTGGCAAAGCTATAATCATGGCTGTTTGTCTCTTAGAACTGCTGTGACATTAAAAAATCAATTTTCTTATTTTACTGAGTTGTAACCAAATGATAATGCTTTTGTCATTCCTACCGATCAGCATTCTTTCAGAACACACCTACCTGCATATTGTAGGATAAGTTTCTTGAACTTTTTTCTGCTAGCCAATCAACTTTTGACCAAGGTGCTAAAGTTTAAAAACCTTGTCTATTATTTTCAACACTTGATTCCCAAAGCAAATTTCATAGAGCAAAATAGAAGCTGGAGTGAGGAAGCAGAAAGCAAGAACAAAAAGAAATAATCAGGATGGAATTTCTCTTATACTAAAAAAAAAAAAAAAAAAAGTGATAAGCCTTCACTCCAAAAATTGTTCCCAAATTGGGAGGGGGAGATCCTAACATCATTGTTAGGATCATTTTAGCCCTATACACAATTCAGCGGCACTGACAATATGAATAATCCATTGTATCCCAATTCACTGACTCTGTGGGTACCTGAGCTTTCAGTACCTTTAACGTTATAAATGACTGGAAATTAAATATTGAAATTGTATTTTAAAAACGAACCACATAAAAACCTTTGTCTCTCCATGGCCGTTTCTGTCTGCCACATTATTCACTACCGAAGAGAGAATGGTTTGTTTTTGTAGCACACTGGACTGCAGAGCACAGGATAGGCTTTATGTTCTAGACATTCTTAGCCTTTGTGGAACTATACTTTCCAATTTATAACAGGAAATCCAATTCTATAAAAATCTAATTATTTCATATGGTGGACTCAGCATGACTCTCCCCTCCACTTCTTCCCCCTTTATTTGGCTGGGTGATGAGTGTATTTCCTCTAGGGTTTATATTTTTCAACCCAGCTACATTTTGAGAACACACACACAAAAAGGGATTTGGCACACGTCTTTTCCCATCTCCTCTCAGTAATTATAGCTAATGAAATTACGTGTGTTTTTTCACTTGTGTGGTCTTCTGGAAAATAAGAGTTTATTTTATTCCAAAAAATGTCATTTCAGTATTTTGGTTGGTTCAGTATTATTATCTTTTTCAAGGGTAACAAGCAGATTCATTCCAAAAATATGTTAATAATTATGGTATTAACCAAGAAAGGAATTGCTATACTTCAAAATTAAAATTCATCTTCTGCGGCTCCATTCTGTAATAACTAGGTCATCAGTTTGGGTGTGCCTGCTTAACATGCATTTACTATCCATATGTATTCCCTCACCTAGAGGCCTGATATTTTTAATGAGATTATATCAAAGGATGAGAAGGCTGGAGAGTAGTAACATCATTTTACTGGGTAATTCCCAGAACTCTGATCCATTTCAGTAAGGCAATTAAGACTGCTAACTACAATAAATGATAGTAAGAGATTATAGAGGTTTTTCTGCATGAGTGCATAGTTTAAAAAATAATTTAGGTTTACTTAACATAAAAAACACTTCCAGAGGGGGAAAATAGTGTTTTTTTTTTTTCCTTTTCATTTTTCAATTTAGCTGAATGCAAAGAAGCGATTTTCCCTTACTGTGCCCGTGTAGCACTTATGCACACTCTATGATAAATGATTTCTTTGAGGTGTACTGCTACAAGAAGTAAATTTTAATTGTGCACGTTTCCTGCATGTCACTAATACCTATACTGTTCATTAGCATTATAGTTACTATGTTGTTTCGCTGGGGAAGACTAACAAGCCTGAATGTTATTTTTATGAATGGCTGTATGCATTTTGCCTCTTTCTTCCTCTTCTGTTTGTGACTGCCATTGCCTCCAAAGACAATAGGAGTGTCCCTAAAAACAAACACGGGGAAATCAAAGTTTGTTGTCTTGAAGAGTTAATTCTGACAGAGAGGTGACCTTTATCCCTACATACTCACTCTTTTTTTATTTTATTTTATTTTTTTATCAAGCCTCTCCAAAGGGACTCATCATATGCAGGGCTCTATGAAGAGAAAAAGAAGAGCATTGTCCTTATCACCTCCTTCCAGAAAGTGGCAGAGTAATAGGACTTTGTAAGGCGAAATGAAGCCCAGTCTGATGGCTGCTGATTAAAAATTGACTCTGCCACATCAAAGAGGAGTTGAAGGTGAAAATGATGATCACTTCCCTCTCCCAGGGACCCTGCACCATTTCTTTTATTCAACCTTGAAAGGTTCTTTCTGAATAAGATAATATCCCTCGAGTCCATTCTGCCTTGGCAGCATGGAAAAATGTAGATCAGTATGCCTATTCTTTATGGAAAAAAATGGGATTTTGTTAATGACATAGCACTTTAAAGTGATGGCTTGTATGTGGTAAATGCTGAGAAATTAATTATAAAATGCTCCTTAGACTTCAGATCAAATTAATTGCTGGTATGAGCTACTAAAAAGACCACTGTAAACCTGAACAGCTTTTACTGCTTTTCCCTGATTATTTTCACCCTTAGACTAAATATGGTTACCTGTACTCCTTTTTATCTCCACCACATTTTAGAAACACTGAATTCTCAGAAAGGTTGTCGTCTGTCGTATAACGTCCTTATGCATAAAAGGAAAGGTATAGCCTCTCTTTTTCTTTCTTTCTTTCTTTCTTTTTTTCTTTCTTTTTTTGTCAACATGCATTGCGGGTCTATATTTCCTGAATGTCTTATGCTACCCATTTGGAAATATAGTCCCCAGAGTATCTAAATATATAAATATGCATGTATATATAAGTATAGATATGTGTGTATAGATATAACTGTAGATACAGTCTAACTAGACAAACACATGAATATAGATAGAGTCAAAAAATCTGCTAAGGAGGATTTTAGAAAACATTTATGCACTTATAGACAAATACAGAATATGAATCGACACAAAAACATCAAAGTGATGAAGAGAACATTTTAAACTACCTGGAAAAAATAAAGTCTTATGTACAGAATTCATAAAATTTGATACTTAGAAAAGTTCTCATACATTTATTTTAGATTTTCCTATTAATCCTCACTTGTCATTAGAGCAGACAATATTTCCAAGCAGGCCATCCCTCACTTTTTCAATTCTGCCTATAATTGTATAATTACGAAATTTCTCATGGATTATCACAGAACTCTAAAACACACTATAAAAATTGAAGAGTAATTGAAATTCTTCATAATGACTCAAATTCTTAATATAGAAATGGAAAACAAATAAAATAGAAGCCACATATTTTGGTAAATAAAATATCTTGAAATATTAATTTTCTAAGTAAATTCCTTGTGAAAAATAGATTATCACTTAAGTAACAGACTATGCTGTTTATAGGCCTCATATGTCCACATCTCTGCATTGCCACAATGTTTACACATGGGAGATATTTTTAAATATCAGAATGAATTCATACATATTAGAAGATGCACTTTTAAACTCAACATATACAGTAAAATCTATTAGTGTTGCTGGTATTATTTTCTTATAACATTTAAATATAATTTTACAGTCTTGATAATAAGTAGGGGGAAAAAATCTTTTTTTTTGACATGAAAGAAATTATGAGATACATAATTATACTGGAAAACAGAAAGTGACCTGCTAATGGCATAAAAATTTAAGAATAAAAATATTATGCTTATCACTTCATTGCTTTTCAATTCACTTTTAATGGGAAGTGTATTATTTGAGTCAACTTTTATCTGCAATATCTGTTCATTTGTTTGCTTTTTCACACCCAGTTTTCAATATTACATAGGTTTATTGTTAATGCAGGTCTCTGAAGACAACCCCTCCAAATTATAATGTACATTACAAGAAAATGGCCTTCAGAGGAAAATAAAGTTTAATATCATTTTATCACTGGTTTTCATTACACAGTAATATATTTCATATTAAAATGTGACAATACATGCAGTGAAGATATTTAAAGTTTAATTCATTCTTATTTCTAAACTTTATTATATTAATTGTATTTTCATGAAAGCTATAGGATTATTAACGTAAAAAATATGGCCTTTTAAATATGTTTTTACCTTTCTACAAAATTTTTCAATATCCCCAATCAAGTTAAAGTGATTTTATTTTTATATATATATATATATATTTTTTTTTTATTTTGCCTGGTACTTGCAGCTAGAATCTAAGTTTCACCTAAGGCATATATTCTTTTTTCAACAGAACAATAACTTAAAAGTGAAAAGTATATTAATCCTTTTATTGTTTATTTTTTCAAGTAATCTTTACTTTCTAATTCTATTCATCTGTAAGCTTTTTGAAAGCAGAAGCCATTAATGAAAATCAACAAACGAATGTTGATTTCTGTCTAACTAAAATCTTGCTTAGTGCCTGGGGTATACAGAGCTTTCAAAAATATTTTTCCATGAACATTTCTAATAGGTAAAAACTTTCAAAATATTAGGCTCACAAAAAAATAAGTGAAAACCTATGTCAAAATGGTCAGACCATTTGTGTCATTAGTGGTTCTCTAGGACTATCATAAACCTAGCTGAATTAAATTAATTTATCAAGGATCTTGTCAGCATCTGCAGGAAGGAGATACAATGATTCATATTGGTTATTAGAGTTCAGATACAATGTAGTGACAATTTTATTCTAATCAGAGTGTCTGTTTTGAGATGGCAACCAAATCATTCCCAGGAGCCCCAGGTTTCTGGGGTTCTTAATTAAAAGCATACCTAACTCATATTGTTCCCTTGAACCCATATTGCTGGTGCATCATTCACATGGATCTGGGTAAAAGTTCATAAATTGCTGCTTTAATCCAAAATTTCCCCACCTTGGCACTACTGACATTTGAATCAGACCCCTTCTGTGTTGTGAGGGGCTGTCCTAGACATTGTAGGATATTTAGCGCATCCAGGGTCTCTACGAATTTGATGTAAGTAGCCCTACTCCACCAACCTCTGGCTAGCTGAGAGAACCTAGAATGTCTGTGGACATTACCAACTCTTCTCTAGAGAGCAGAAGTTCCCCCAAACCCCATGTCTTCCCATTGAGAACCACTGTTCTTATCCTACAGAGCAGGTGATTGACCTCATGCTATTGTCGGCAAAGACCAAAAGTCGATTTAAAGATGATTTTGATTATGCTGAGTGAAATAAGTCAAGCAGAGAGAGTCAATTATCATATGGTTTCACTTATTTGTGGAGCATAACAAATAGCATGGAGGACATGGGGAGATAGAGAGGAGAAGGGAGTTTGGGGAAATTGGAAGGGGAGGTGAACCATGAGAGACTATGCACTCTGAAAAACAATCTAAGGGTTTTGAAGGGGTGGGGGTGGGAGGTTGGGGGAACCAGGTGGTGGGTATTAGAGAGGGCACAGATTGCATGGAGCACTGGGTGTGGTACAAAAACAATGAATACTGTTATGCTGAAAAAAATAAATAAATTAAAAAAAATAAAGATGATTTTATGGGTTTCTAGGGTTTTTTATTTATTATTATTTTTACGTCCTTTTTAAAAAGATTTTATTTATTTATTTATTTGACAGACAGAGATCACAAGTAGGCAGAGAGGCAGGCAGAGAGAGAGGAGGAAGCAGGCTCCCTCTGAGCAGAGAGCCCAATGCAGGGCTTGACCCCGGGATCCCAGGATCATGACCTGAGCCGAAGGCAGAGACTTTAACCCCCACTGAGCCACCCAGGAGCCCCAGGTTTCTGGGGTTCTTAATTAAAAGGCTTTGTGTATTACAATCATGGGAATTTTTGCCTATTAATTTTTAATAACAGATTCTAAGTTAGATAATACTGTTTTGTTACCTGTCTTGTCAACAGAATTGTAAAATTTATAACATGGTAGATAGTATCACTTTTCTTTACCACTTTCCTCCAATCACTGCTTTCAATTCTATTGGATTCCATTTTTCCTCTAGGTCTGGGTGTGATTATAAAGTTTTCACAATTGTTAAATGACTAATACAATATTACTACTCCATTAATTGAAATTAATTCAATTTTTTTTAAAGTTTCAGCACCAAACTTGATTCAAAAATGTCCTCCTCTTTTGAACTATTATTGCTTTAATAGGGGAGGAATGGTGTTTTCTGGCTCCAAGACCTCTTCCCCCACCCCTTGCATTTTCCCCCCCCCCAGGTGCATTCTCTATAAGAAAAAAGAATAAAACAAGCTAGGTCTCCTCATCTGAATGTCCAGGAATCATCAGTGGGATGGATTACTGCCTTGTTCTGATTCAGTCTATCTTTCTTTTCCTAATGCTGTGGACCTCTGCTAATTTGGTGATTCCAAGTAAATAGTGTATGTGTATGTGTGTGTGTTTGTACATACATTGTGTGTTTTGCTAGATTGTATTCAACACTCTCCAGTCTGTACATAAGGAATGCTTCTAAGAGACATCACCCCTTGCCTTGATCTTTCCACATGTAGATGACCTCAACACTTTCTGGGTATTCCATGTTTCTCACTTTACTCAGTAGCCATTTGCAAAGTTCTGCTGATCCTCCCTCTTTTTTAACCTATACTTTTAGTCTTATGGAATGACTAGAACTAATGAGGTCCTCTTCTGCCTTCTTGTGGAGCTACAAAGTTGCAGACTAAAGTGAGAGTTACCTAGATCATATTCTAAGTGTACTGCAACACATCCTGTCGGGCCCTATTGGGATTGGCTACTCTGTAGATCCCTTATCTACGCAAACACCAGACGCATATTTAGGACCAGTTCTTATTTAGGAATGTTCTCAAATCTTGGAGAAAAGTGTTAAATGTGACTCTCTTCTTCCCCATATATTCCTCTAGGATCTCATATTTGAAGACTGGGACCAAAAACAAAACAAACAAACGAAAAAAAACAAGAAAAAGAAACAAAAAACCCACAAACATATGTTAATGATTTAAGCTCCCAGAGCAATCTCTGTATAACTCCCTTCTTATACATTCTTGTACTAGATGTACAAAATGGGGTTTGATAGTCATACAGCTCAGACATGACTGGAAGGTCTTCTTCATGCTAACACTATTAATCTTTAAGGCTAACTTTGGGAACTCTAATCACTTGGATTAAGGGAGAAAAACATTATGACTTTGAATAAAATACTCTTGTAATAGACTGACCACTCTTTCACTCATATTTCCCTGCAAGCCCTGTGGGGAAGTGATTTGTGCCATCAGATAACTGACTTCTTTGATGGCTATTTTCCCCAGGTTAGATACCTTGACTACATTTTTAGGAGAAAAGGGTAAGAATCCCACATAATATCTGTTTTCTTTGCATTTTTATGTGTTTCTTCTTCTTTTAGATTTACATTAAGGAAGAGTGATTTGTTCCTTAATTTGATGATGACAAGGAAGAAATTTTCACCTTATATCTTAAATGATTGTGATGGTTCATTTTATTATCAACATGGAGGGTGTTTTTGAATTAATTTAATATTTAAATTTGTGAAATTCAGATAAAGCAGATTGCCCCCCTGTAATAGGGTGGTCCTCTTCCAATAGAACAAAACGTAAGTGACCCTGAGCAAGAAAAAATTCTCCAGCAGTCTGCCTCAGACTTCATCTACACCATCAGGGTCTTTTGAGCCTCCTTTAGTCGGCATTTAAACTAAATTATACTGTCAACTCTTCTGGGGCTCTTAGCAGAGACCCACTCTGCTATCCCCACCATGCAGATTTTGTACTTTCCAACTTCTATGATCTATAATTGTATCTGTCTGTCTATCTATCTATCTATCATTCTATCTATCTATCAGTTCTGTTTCTCTGGAGAATCCTGGTTAATATGATAATTTTTAAAAAGGAGCTCAACTATATTGCATCTTATAGTCATTAAAATATACAATGGATCTAAATTAATTTTCAGATTAAAATTACTTTCCACTTCCAAAGTATTCTATAATAGAGTGCTGAAATTCTAATTAGTGCTTCTCTTTAATTGGCAAGGGTGTCAGGGCACAAGTTCAATTTCTGTGTGTGCCTTTGACACACAATAACCTTAGACATCTAGTCCTCTTTATGAAACATACATATATATGTATATATACATATTCCATATATACACACACATACATGCACACACATATATATGTAAATACATATAAATACACCATATATATATATATATAGTTCTGTGTGTGTGTGTGTGTGTGTGTGTGTATACACACATATTCTAGTCTCAAGTCTTAGTTCAAATGGTACTCCATTCCAAGCAAAAACCTTTCACAAAGACTTAACTACTTTGGGTTATGTCTTTAGAAAATTGTTTTCTTGTTGTAAGAATAAAATTGTTATCAGGGGTGAAAGTGTCATCTATGATTATGCCAAGAATGAAATGGAGAAATGTCATCATTATAGGAGCACTGTTAGTTGAGTTTTTCATCTGTGTATTTTTCAAAGTTCTTATACTTAACACTATTATTTTTCAATTTTCCTTTCTTTCCAAATTGCCCCCAGTAGACTGTTTACTTTTTTCTCTGAAATTTATGTATATGTATTTAAATATGGTAAGGGTATTATTTAAGACTCTTATTCTGAGCGGAGAGGTGAATTAAAATTCTTAATAAAGTTTTAAGCATTTATGATTTGCTATAGTGCTTGATACCGCTCAAGAGATAGAGTATTTGAAAGTAAATATTATAACAAGATAAACTATTATATTCTGTTATTTTATGTTTGGTGTTAGAGCAAGAATGAAGAGCAATCCCACCCTTTTCTATGGTGTCATATTCTGGGCAAATATTTATTACAGGATAAAAAACCAGGTAACTTTCTTTAAAAAACACAAACAGATGATTTGTATTTGGGAGAAGAATTATTTTTAAGTGAATTCCTAGTACTATGTCCATAATCTCTACCCTTAACTCATTTAAAATCTTCATGAGCAAGTTGAAACAAGGTAAGTGAGTTAAAGTTATAGAAAGCATAAGCTGGATATATAGTGATTAATTTAGATCACCAGCTGGGCTAGTAGGCCAATATAAGCATAAAAAATTATAATAGGGATGCATAAAAAAGTCCTCAGGAATTTTTCTGCATTCACAAAAGCATAGTAGGAGAAGTTGTAGTTCTTCAGGAATTTGCATGAGCCAAGCTATATTAAAGTGTTTATTTTAGATTTAAGAAATATAAATCCAAATTAGTATGTGTTGACTTGTGCCCCTGAAAAGAGTTGCTCAAGTTCTAATCCTGGTATCTGTGAATGTCACCTTTTTTTTCAAAATAGGGTCTTTGCAGGTATAATAAAATTAAGACAAAGTCATCCTGTGTTGAGATGAGCTCTACAGATATCTTCATAAAAAGAAATTTGGACACAGAAATAGAGGAGAATGCCATATGAAGACACTTAAAGACACAGAGAGGAAACCCATGTAAAAGACAAGAGATTAGATTGGTGCGTCTACAAGTCAGGGAACAGCAAATACTGTCAATAACCACCAGAAGCTAAGGAGAGACAATCAAGGATTTTCCCCTAGGACCTTCAGAGATAGCATGGCCCTACTAACACTTTGATTTTGGACTTCTAGCCTCCAGAATGCTGAGAAGATACATTTCTATCATTTAAAACCACTCAGTATGTGATTATTTGTTGTTACAGCTCTAGAAAACTAATACAGCATGTGTTTTAGGAAAAAAAAAAAAAAGATGACCAAGATTTTGCTATGTGTGGAGCATATGAATGTAATGGGAATGTTTAGTCTGGAAAGAAGTAACTGAAGAGAAACATGACAACTCTTCATTTCAAATTTAGAAAGAAGGACCATGCATACTCTAATGGTTTCGATAAGTAGAACAAGGATCAATGAACTCCAGGTATGTGAAGAAAGATTATAGTTCAGTACTAGAACTTATGAATGTTCAAGATTACAGAATCTTAAATAACTCTTTCTTAGTGGAAACAAATTTCTAATCATGTGAACTTAGTAAGAATACTTAGTTTGGAAACAAATTTCTAATCATGTGAACTTAGTAAGAATACTTCGTAAGCTAATTGTTTTTATCACTTACCAATATGCCAAGGCCGTCTTTCCAAATTAACATATGTATATTTACCTTTTATTATTTTTTATTTAACAAGCACCTTAACTAAAGAACATTAAGGTTGTTTGCATGCTTTTGCCATCAGAAATAATGTTGTGATGAATATTCTCAAGGTATCCTTGTATATTCTTTTTAGAAGTGAGATTCCTAATTAATAGCATTTTCAAATAGATATTGCTAAATTATGTCTCATCTCTTTTTGGTTTGAATTAAAACCACCTCAAGCCATCTGATGTCAGGTTAGAAAGAAGTCCATTATTTTCCTTATGGGGCTCCTCCCTTGTCATAAGTCACCTAAGATCCCCTAAGTTCTACTAAAACAAGACCAGGCCCACTTCCAGAGAGAAAGCTAGAAGATCTGGTCAAGCCATTGGTTTAACCTATTTTTGACTATCTTTTATCTCATAGCTACCATATGTTACCAATGCTGAAAACAATTTCCCATGCAATGTGACATGTTCCTGTTCATTGCTGCATTCATCTGTTCACTGCAGAGATGACCCTGATGTGCACAGTGCTTCTTCTGGGAGATGATTCCTGGAAGATGTATGGCCAAGAGTGCACTAAGCCTGAGCTCTTGGGGATACCATTATTTATGCTGTACTCAGGATGATGGCTGTTGTTCCCACAAAATCTATCCTCTAATTTAGGGTGACTGACTGGAATGGATTTCCCACCACCGCTATGGACCTCTTCCTGTGCCTTTTCCTCACCTCTCCCCCCAAATTTCCCCTACCCTCTGAAATTTGACAAATTTAAAGTAGACTAACCAAAAACTTAGGAAACAAATATCTAAAATCAGGAATGAAAGAAGGGAAATTACTACCAAACTTACAGGAAAAAAAAAATTATAGGTGATACTTACAGCAAAATGATGCCAACAAACATGGTAGACTAGATGGCAAATTCATAGAAAGATATGAAATACAAAAGCTGGGTCAATAAGAAATATAAAATATGAGTGCACCTGTAACAAGGAAAACAATTGAATTGGAATTTTAAAACTATACTAGAGGGGAACCTGGGTGGCTCAGTGGGTTAAGCCTCTGCCTTCAGTTCAGGTCATGATCCCAGAGTCCTGGGATGGAGCCCCACATCAGGCTCTCTGCTCAGCGGGGAGCCTACTTCCCCCTTTTCTCTGCCTGCCTCTATGCCTACTTGTGATCTCTGTCTGTCAAATAAACAAATCTTTAAAAAAGAAAAAAAAAAAAAAGACTATACTGGAAAATTCCAAGCCCGGTTGACTTCTGTGTAAATATATCAAAATTTTCATTAAGAAGTAGTATCAGGATGACTGAGCCTGGGTGGCTCAATCAGTGAAGCATCAGACTCATTGTTTTGGCTCAGGTCATGATTTTGGGGTCACGGGATAGAGCTCCATGTTGGAGGAGTCTGCTTAAGATTCTCTCTCTCCCTCTCCACCACCCCCCTATTCTTGCTCACTGGAAAGCTCTCTCTGAAGGTAAATAAATAAAATCTTTAGTAGCAGTATCATTCTTCACAAACACTTCCAAAAAATAAAAAAATAATTAAAAAAAGAGAACACCTTACAACTCTTTCTGTGAGGTCAGTATCACCTTGAGCAGATAAAAGATTTTTAAAAATGTCAAATATATCATGAATATAGATGCAAAATCCTCAGTAAAACACTAGCAAACAGAATCCAGTAACATATGAAAGGAATTATGTGCTATGAATAAAAATGATTTATCCTAGGAATGCAAGGATAGGTTTGTATTAAAAAATCAATTAATGGAGTGTTCCCTATCAATGAATACAGGACAAAAACCATATGATCATCCCAATAGATACAGAATAAACATCTGACAAAATTCAATCCACTCATGAAAAACAGTGAACAAATTAGGAGTACTAATTTGTTAATTTTGTTAATTTGTTAATTTGACACTAGGGTGTCAAATATCCTAATTTAGAAATAACCTGAATACTCATTTTTCCAAAGAAGATACACAAGTCCCCAACGTGCAGGAGAAGATGTACAAATCATTAGACATCAGGGTATGCAAATCAACGAGATTTATTTCTTACCACTAGGACAGCTAGAATTTATTATTTATTTATCTATTTATTTTTTAAATATTTTTATTTATTTATTTGAGACAGAGAGAGCAGAGGGAGAGTGAAAGGGAGGAGCAGACTTTCCATTGAGCAGAGAGCCGGACATGGGACTCAATCCCAGGAGCCTGAGATCACGACCTGAGCCAAAGGCAGACTCTTAACCAACTGAGCCACCCAGGCACCCCAAGGATGGCTAGAATTTAAAAGCTAAACAATAGTAAATATTGTTGAGGATATGGTGAAACTGGAAACCTAATGCATTGCTGGTGGAACAGAAAATGGTACAATATAGTTATATATAAATAATTTGTCAGTTCCTCAAATACCTAAACATAGAGTTTTGATATGACCCAGCAAATGCACCCCAGGAATATCCTTAAGATAAATGAAACACATGTCCACACAAGAACATGTACAGGATTGTCAGAGCAGAACTGTTCATAATACTCACAAAATAGAAATAATCCAAATACTTATCAACTGATGAATGGACAAATTCAATAATTTATATTTAGTAATCATGACACATATAACTTTTTAATATATTATATAATGGGATATTATTCAGAAATAAAAAAGAATGAAGTATTGTCAGATGCTAAAACATGTTTAAATCTGGAAAACATTATACCAAATAAAGACTTTAGTAATAAAGCCCATATTTTTGTATGACTCTATTTATAGCATAAGTACAGAATAGACATATCCAAAGATACAGATTAGTGGTGGTAAGGAGTGACTGCTATTGTGTATAAGACTTCTTTTCAGTATGAATAAAATGTTCTACACTTGATCGTGGTGATGGTTACACAACTCTGAATATGAAAAAAATCAATGAATTGTAAACTTTAAAAGTCTGAACTTATGCCATATTAATGATATATGAGTAGGGATGATATATAAAAATAAAAATGAGAGAAAAAGATGGTTTTCTTAAAAATATTTTTATTGTAGGACCCAATAGAACTAAATAATTAAATTAAATAATTAAACTAAATAATTTGGTAGGGAAAATTCTAGTACACCTCCTAGTATAGAAACATTCCCATAAATTGGAATAGAAAATTCAGAAATAAAAAGTGGGGAGGAAGTTTATTAAGAGATTCATCTTGGACAGATTGAACTGGAAGGAGCATAAGATAATTTTTAAAAATGAGAGAGAAATGGGGGAGGAGTTAAAGTTGCCTGAAGAAAGAAGCAAGAGTGATACAGAAACTTTAAGAATTCTAGTGCAGCCATATTATAGATAGTAAGTGATGGGGAGTAGTTTAATTTGAAACTAAAGTAGGACTATGGGGTCTCAGAGACCATGTTAAAGGCATTGATGGATTTTAAGAATAGAATTGATGTGATCAGAGTTTCATTTAAGATCATTTTGGCTAAAAATGAAGGATGGATTAGGTCATGAAACTGAAGGTAGATCAATTAGAAGGCTGCTATAATAATACGCGGAGATTATAGTGGCTTGGGGTAGGATATTGCGTGGAGCTTGAAAGACTAATAAACAGTCAAGAAATGTTGTGGAGTTGAATCAGAGACCTTGGTGATAAGTTGGATAAAAATGATAAGAAATAAGAAGAAATCTGGCATGATTCATAGGTTTCAGTCTTGTCAGCAGACAAATATGGACTAAATAAACTTGAAAAAGAACACATATAGAGGAACAAATTTAGAGTTTAAGGCTGAAGGTTTTATTCAGATTTCCACTCTGGGTTTAAAATACCGCTCAGAAATTTAAGTGGGAATTACCCAGGACCTCGGAGCAAAGTGTTGTCCAAAAGCATCAGGATCACTTGTGGGTGTGTTAGAAAAGTAGACTCTACCCACATTACAGAATTACTGAGTCAGAATCTACATTTTTAGGAAGAGCTCCTGGTGATTTGTATGCACATTAAAGCTTGAGAAGTATTGCTCTAATAAGATGTTGGATGTATGGGTCCATAGTTCAGCAGGAGAGTTGGAGTTGGAGTTGAGGACATGGAAGGCAATATCATATTATCACAAACAAAACCACAACTAATGATAAAATTATATATATCTTCAAAGAATGAAAAGTTGACCATCCATTCCATTATGGTATAATGACTGATTGCATATAATACTGATCATTCTTATAGTCAATATTTATAACCCCTGGTTGCTACCAAAAAATATAAAGTTATAAAAAGTCAATTTTATCGGAAGTATAATTCTGTTTTCTTGATTATTGTTTCTCCCCACAGTATGTGACACAGTATATCTAAGCATGCTTTGCTACTGTAACTACACATTGACAATTCAAGTGTATTCTTTACTAGAAAGAAAAAAAAGATGTATAGATACAGATATATTTCCATTTTTAAAATCTTCATCAAGCAATTTAAGCCAGTGCACCTAAAATTTTTCATTTCCTGTAAATCTGATTTAGCACAAATTTACACCTGGCAGATAATTGACACAGAAAGTCAATGTTTAGAAAATTGGTAAATTTTAGAAGGATAACTTTTCTATAGGACCAATTTATTCTTTTCTAGAAATAATTTACTCCAGTGTGGTTTCACCCTTATATAGCCAATTTGTCAACCAAGACCTCATACCAGGCAGACACACTCAAAAAGCTGTGTCTAAACTTGTCTGCATTGTATTTTCCAGCTTGATTCCAACATTTCAACCCAGGACGCTCGCTCTGCCCTGAACAGTGTGAGTGCATTTAATTACAATCTGACATGTGTATTTGAGAGAAACAAAAGGCTGTGAACCAAGGGTGATGATTAACTGTTCTACTGGATAATTGCTTAAACTACTACTTATATTATGCTGCATTATCTCTTTTGAACAAGTGATTATTGGCCTTTTGTATGGCGATTATCCAAAGTAAGTGCAATCTTGCTGTTTTAAGTGTTGTCAGAGTTTATGTTTAATGCACTTCCATTACAATGAGAAGTACAACTTTGGGTATTCTTTCTTTATTTGAGAACCTTCCTAGATCAATCTCTTGCAGTATTGATTCTCTACTTGGAATATGCAACCTCTTCTAGTATTCTGGAGGAAGGGAATTCAAGACATAACGATACAGTTTTCAGGAAGAAGATACACACATAGCTTTTGCATGCATAGTCAAAGAAGGCAATATTATGATCTAGACACACACACAAAATACCAACAAACTGGTAGGTTCTGAAAAGCTTTGAGAACAAAACTGATGTTCAAAAAATTTTTTTTTAAATATGTTTACTTTTTACCTGGACAGTAAATTAGAAACCACAGATTTCATTCACTTTTGTAAATATGAGTAGTCATAGGTGGTTATTATGATGGACAACTATCTTTTTTATTAGAAAAAAGAATTAAATCCCATCCTTTCAAAGTTTTAATGTGTTTAGGTGATTATCTGCCTACAAACTATGTTCCTCTCCAAAGACTTCTCATTTTTCAAGTGTATGCTTTCTCAGAAGGAAACTTTCATGATCCTAATTGATTCAAGTGATTTTAGTCTACTAAACGATTTTGCATAACTTCCAGAACAGTCTCTAATGAGATCAGAGAATGTATTATTTTAATGTTTTCCTGGAAGTTTAGTTGGTATACAATAAACTACACATATATAAAATGTATTACTTAGTTTTTAAATATGTTACATCACTAAAACATCACAATGAAGATAAACTTCACTTATCGCTCAAACTTTCCTCATGTACCTTCGTTATCCTTTTTTGCACTCTTTCCTGAAACCACTCCACTTCCAGACACACTTGGTTCCATTTCCTAACACTGTAATCTTTTTATTTTTATGTAAATGGAACAGGGAAATGTGTCCTCCATTTGGCTTCATTCACTTAACACAATTATTTGGGAATTCATACATATTGTCTTTATCAATGGTTTATTCATTTTAATGCTCCTTAGTGTCCCACTGTATGGATATACCACATTTGGGTCAATATTACCTGTTGGTGGAGCATTTCTTTCTTTTTTTTTTTTTTAAAGATTTGTTTATTTATTTATTTGACAGACAGAGATCACAAGTAGGCAGAGAGGCAGGCAGAGAGAGAGGAGGGAGCAGGCTCCCTGCAGAGAAGAAAGCCCGATGCAGGGCTCAATTCCAGGACCCTGCGATCATGATCCAAGCTGAAGGCAAAGGCTTTAACCCACTGAGCCACCCAGGCACCCCAAGGTGGAGCATTTCTATTTTTAGTTTGTATCTATTGCTAATAAAGCTGCTATGCATATTTGTTTACAAGCTTGTACTGACTCATGATTTCTTTTCTCTTAGGTAAATGAAATAAAACCAAGATAGTTTGATCATATAGTAGATATATGTGCATTTTTTTTAATTGGCAAACCTTTACAAAACGGTTGTACCATTTTACAATCCCAGCAGTTGCATATACTGCCACCAACTCCAAAATTGCTGGATGATGAGGGTTGAAGCAAAGATGTCAGTAGTATAATGGGAGAGACTACATGATTTCTTTGCCTTTTCCTTATTTGGAAACCAATTTCAGTTATAGTTTAGTACTTTACTGGATCATACAATACCCACCCAGTCCTTTCCCACAGTATATTTTGCATGGGAAACATTTTTATTAATATTATAACTGTATGATAACGTGATATTGAATCACTATGATGTATAGTTGAAACAAATAGGATATAATATATCAGTTATACTTAACTAAAAAAATTGTTTTCAACACATACACACACATACACACACACACACACACACACAACATCCTCATCTTTCATAATGCTGAAAAATTATTTCCAAACCAAGAACTACCTCACACTTGCTCTGACTGATTAAACCAGTGAAATAGGGGCAGGCGGATGGCTCAGTCGGCTAAGCAGCTGCCTTGGGCTCAAGTCATGATCCTGGAGTGTCGGGGTTTGAGTCCCAGTTGGACTCCCTGCTCAGCAGGGAACCTGCTTCTCCCTCTGTCCCTCACCCTGCTCATGCTCTCTCTTCCTTGCTCTCTCTATCTCAAATAAATTAAATAAAGTATTTAAAAAATAATAAATAAAGTAGTGTAATAAAGGTGGAAATGGGTGAAACCCATTGGTTTTTGACAAAAATTCCAAAGCCATTTGTTCCTTTATAAATTCTACAAATCACAAATTTTTACATAATTTATTAAAATGCTGTCATACATCCAAGAGTAAGTGTCTATTTCAACTTAACTGACCATTAACTTATGGCTTCTTGCTTCACAAGGTTTAAGAAAAATTCTCTTTTGATGGAAGTAAAGCAAGTTTTTTTCCCATTAATATATAAACTTAGGGAGGATTTTTCTTGGCAGAGCCTTTCCTGTGAGGCGTTATCTTTTGTGTTGGGGAGTGCATAGTGAGCTACACATAAGTAGGGAAGCAGGTTTTCACTTGCATTTGCAAAAAAAAAAAAAGCAGAAAGGAAAGGACACTTTCTTATGTGTAGGTTGCAATTATTTGATACCTGTTTGTTTCAGTGAAAGTTCTCTAGTGGATATAATGGCCTTGACTCAACTGATTTGAAAAACCCATCCTGACTTATACTTATACTCAAGCTCCTGACAGATTTTTATTAATTATTTATCCCTTTACAAAAGTTAATCTGCTGAGTCAACCTTAGGGATGTGTAAAACTAGTGGGCATATGGGAGACTCAAGGAGCAGTAGCTTATTATTATGTCACTTAGAACATGATTCCTGTAGTCAGGGATTTTGTAGATATATCTGGGTTTGAGTTCTAATTTCAAAACTCAATATTTAGTATCTCTGTGTAGAGCAGTTTATATTCCACACCTTATTTTATGTGTCTATATAATATGAGTGATACATTTTATTTTCATAGGGTTTTTAAATAAATTTTATAATAATGTATTTTTTTTATTTTTACAAGATTGTTGGAAATAATAATGAGTGTAACATGTTTGAAACACAACACTTGGTAGGTAGTAAGAACTCAAAAATAAAGGTAGCTGGCTTTCTATGTCAGAGAAGAACCATGTTAAATGGGGGGTTATAACAGAAACCAGATGGGGTAGAAGAAAAAGAAAAAAAAAGTCAGCATCGGGTAAAAGATGGTTCAAACAGTGCTCTGTAGAATTGTCCAAACTCTGCAAGGTGGACAGAATAATGGTCAGTATGCATTTGGTAGGTCATAAAACACATCTGATGACTTGGCACAACCACAATTCAAGATGACTTAGGCGGAATTCGTGTATGCTCTGTAACTACTCCCTTGTGCTGAATTTCCCATTTTCACTGACACTCCTCTCATCTCCTCCACTTATCAAAGCATTGATCTTTCAGTCATATTTGATTTATAGAAATCCTTTGCAACTCATTTGCAATCAGTCAGCCAAACCCACTTTTTTATTTTTTTATGTTTTCTAGTGCAGGGTATTGCCACATGATCTTTGTCCAGTTCTTGGAGCATCACCACGCAAAGGGGTGAGAGGTGGATTCTAACTTCGGAGCAGAGACAAGGACCAGAGTGTGTCTGCTTCTTCCCTGTTAAATGGGAGTAGCAATCAAGATAGCTCAATCTCATGGAATAGTGTGGGCATTGGATATGATTACAGATTGGAAGTCTTATAAATGTCAGGCATTACCATTAGCCCCATCACCAGGGTGAATTTTTGACTCATGCTCTTTGCTTTAATTTCTTCATAGTTTGATGTCTCCATCTGAAGGGAAGAAAAAAAAGTTCTAAAATCTGCCTTCTGTATTATTCCAAATCTCAGAAGCAATGAAGCATGGAGAAATGCTTCCTAAAATGTAAAGCATTTTATGTTAGTGAGCATGGCTATTTACTTAGAGAACTTTAATGGAATATGCCATAGATACAGATTTTTAAAAATTAAAGAGCTATTTTGAGTGACAAATCATTTCTAATGTGCAAAGCTTGAGTGGTAACTACAGTTATGTGTGGGGGCGGGGGGAGGTGTATACAGTTGCCCAGCAAAAATCTACTTAGGGCTATTTATGATAAAGTTGAAGAATCTTTTTCTTGACACTGCAAGTAAATCTATAGAATCTTTTTATTTTTACCTATGAAATATGTAAGAACATGTTGTTGGAATCACTTTGGAAAGCACTGTGTTATACAAGCTTAATCCTGAAAGCCTAGGTTTAGGTGTTCAATTTACTTCAATGACCCTACTTTCAGACCAAACTCTACATTACTAGGCAAATAACATTTGCTATTTCGCATAGTAGAAGTTTTCCCTGACTTAGCACATTATCAGAGATTCCATAAACAAAACATTTGAAATGAAAGTTGTACTGTATCCCAATTAACATAACCTGACTGACTAGAAATCAGTTCCTATAACTCTGTACACATGAATATTTAACTGTAAGTGTGAAGAACTGAATTTTTATTTAATTTCATTTTAATTTTGTCATACTGGGTATATTTCATGTGCATAGTAGCCATGTGAGGCCAGTGGTCACCACACTGGAAAGCACGGATAAAGAAGTTTCTACTGATTCCAGAAGTTTTGCTGAAGAATACTACTACAGAAAGATATTTAAAATAATAATGTACAAAAACCCAGAAAGTTTATTGCATTTTCATATCCCCACCAAACCTTCAAGTTTAAGAAATGAGGAGATTTGTATATAATTTTTAGGTCTACCAGGAATTTGCCCAATTTTTTGTAAGAAAGACGGGATGATATCTGCCTCATTCTTTATTCTCTCATCTATAAAATTATAGAATGTATTTTAAATAGTGAAATTACAGACTTGTATATACCTTGTTTTAAATCATTTAATTCTGTCTTGCAAAAGTAATTTCAAATATTCCATCTATTTCAATACTTAGATGCTGATGAAATTATCATCTATCATTTTAATGTTAGATCAGAAGAATATTTGCTTATTAGCCATTTCTACAGTTGAAACAAATAACAAAATTAAAGATAGTAACATACTAAGTACTGCATTTTTATGATCAATATTTCCTGGGAAAAAAAAACATCAAATGTCAATGAAATGCTCCACTGGACATTTTAACCTATTTTTATATCCTTAGAAACATTTAATTCATTGAGTTGTTCACCTGACATTTTTACAGATTGCTTTGATTGTAAAAATGTCATTTTAAAATGATGTTTTTACACTGCCTCGGTCTTAAAAATAAAATGGGGGATAATTCTTCATTTGAAGTTATTAAACATGGCTATAATCATAAAAATGTCATTTTAAGATAATTCTTCATTTGACCTTTTTTACACTTAGCTGCTCTGTTCTTCCTTAAAAATCTGATATTAGAAATGAAAGTTAATAGAATTTGAAGACCATACTTAAAAATTTAAATCAGGATTTCATTGCTGATGTTGCCATGGTCTTCAGGGAATGGTTTTACTACTGATCCCCTAAATATTACAGTACTGGACTTTATTGGTGGAATATGTATATGCATGCTTGCATGTGTGTGCATATGAACCAATGGTGACACCCAACCGTGCTTACTTATATCTTCTCAAGAATAGTCTAGGACTCTTTACAACTTTCATCTCCATTATACTTTTGGAGTATATTACTCTCTATGGGCAAATCACACAATAGCCATCTTCTTCCAGTCACGGTGACAATGAATATGGCTTTGAAGTCATGTGATTAGGACAACTACTTTCATGCTAACTCTGGGCATTGCTGTGTTTTAAATGTTTGTTAATTTTTTATTTTGTATATCTACATCCTTGTACAGAAAGCAAATAAATAATGATACTCAATATTTGTGTTTTCTCAATGTCTTTTTAAGGGCGTGGTAAGTATACTTAGATTTGGGGTGAATAGAATAATGACAATAATGATAACAATATTTCAAGCACATATTTTATGCCAGGCACTGAAGTGATAATTTACACTGGCATTGATTAATTTTCATGACAATCCTGTGAGGGTATATTATTGATTCACACCTAAGGACCATGGATCCCCAAAGGAACAGAACCAGAGTCTGAAACCAGGCAGGCAGAAATACTGAGATAAATTAGCTCTCTATGCAGAATCTTTGCAGTTAGTATGGCAGGAGATTGGCTTCAGAAGAGATTATAAGAAGGCACCTAAAATCATCTTATTTTCCTCCCCCTATTTCAACTACAAGCTTTTCTCCTCTTTAAGGCAAGCAGGGCCATAAACAGGCAGCTAGGACATAAAGAATACAAGAAAGACAATGATTTTAGGTTTTCTTAACTCTGAAACCTCTGAGTCTCTAGAAAACAGGGACAATGACAATGATCTTCCTGAGGGTAATTGAATGATACTTTGGCTAGTAGGCATCATTGGATCCTCCAAAGAAAGTCTGATTTAGGGTACCTTAACCAAACTCTTCTTCATTTCCTAAGGAAACAAGGAGGGCCAGAATAGGTCATCTGAGTCTTTTTTACCCTTTAATCTAAGAGAAGCCCAGAAGCCTCTTCCTGGTGTCTGAAGAGGAGGCTAATGATCTACCTTCTACTATATTCCCAGTCTACAATAGTGTAGGCCATTCTTGTCTCCCCTATCCTTGGTAGAGATTTTATTTAGTGTTCCCTAGAAGCTGGATCTGAGACTGATTGAGCCATCAGGGAGAAATAACAACTCAAAAAATAAGCCCGTAGTCTAGAAGGAAGAAAGAAAAAATGAAAGTTAGAACAGTTCCACAAAAAAGAAGACCTGCTAGAAGAAGTCGCTGTAAACCTAAGTAACAAAAATGATACTAGGATTTAAAGAGATTCAAGTCTAGTACACATAAGGGGGAAAAAAACCCTTGTGGATTTATCAAGTTAAGAAGTTCCAGTAGAATATCAAAAGAGAAACAGATCTTTGTTGAGATTCACGTTGGTGTCTTAGAAGATCAATTTAAAGAGGTAAGCAATGAAAATTAATTACCCTGAAGAAAATACTCAATCTGCAGACTTTATAATCTTAACAAGTTACATAAGTTTTGATGACAAAACACACTTGGGCATCTAACAGTAAAATCCTTGACCTCCAAAACCTAGGAAAAAAGTTCATAAGCTTTCAAACTGAAATAAAAATTACCTATTCAAAACAAAACGAAACAATAACAAAAGGAATTATATCAGCATAGAAGTTCCATCTGCAACTATCAGGCTTAAAGATGGTGGGATAGCATTTGTTGACTATGGAGAGAAAAGTTGTCAAGCTCAAAATAATAATATCATTTAACTATCAGGAAATTATAAACAGATATGCATTAAATAAGAATACCTATATTAACAACTTAGAAAAACTTACTTACCAAAGTGTGCTAATGAAATAACAAATGGATCAGAAAACAAACCAAAGATACAGAAAGTAGAAAAGGAGGAAGAACAAGGGTAAGCCCTGAAACTTTTTCTTACTTGAAATAGCCTCCTATCGCAGTATCTCCATCCTTTGATCTTGCTCTTTTCTAACAGCTATCCATGCTGTGAAACTAAAAATAATTATAAGCTCAACAGAAGGTATAACATAAATGTTAATACAGATCCTTGAAATTGAAGAGCCAAAGAAAATTGTAAGTCAGAAGTGAAAGCATTAAACTAAAACAGTTCATATAAAAACAGAAGAAACAGGTATGTAGCATGACAAGGGGGTGAGCACGTGAGATGGTAGAGGTAAGCACTGGGGAGAGGTTGTTTGATGGGTCATATAGTATTTTATTTTCATATACTCTTCAAAAGAAATGTTCAATTATGACTACTTTGTATAAAACAAAACTACTATAATAGAAAACTAAAGCAGAATTTAGAAATGACAAAGTGAAGAGTAAATAACAAATATCATCAAACTCAAACCAAAAATATAATAAAAATGAAAAGAAATAAAAACACATTTTTTTTTAAATGGAAGGAATAAAATCAAACCGAAAACTCCTATTGAAAAAAAAATATGTTGTCAGAGCTCCTGAATGGTGCAGTTGGTTATGTGTCAAGATCTTGGTTTCAATTCAAGTCCTGACTTGAGGGTCCTGTGATGAAGCCATGTCAGGCTCCATGCTCTGCTTAAGATTCTCTTCTCTCTCTTCTACACCTCAACTCCACACTTTTCTTTCTCAAATAAATAAACAAAATCTTAAAAAAAAAGAATTATGTTGTCAAATTCAATTAAGAAGAGAAATCTTATTTTATGTTTACTAGTGATTGTAAAATGTTTAAAATTCTTTACTCTTTCCTGTATCCACACCAAAGGGGCAGAGTCATTTCCCCATTGTTTAAAACTATAGCTCCATGTAAAGGTACCAGTGTACCAAGATATGAGGCTAGGTCTCAAAACGTATTGTATGTTCCCCTTTAATTGCTGTGCTACAGCCAAGACGACATGCTTGGTATAGCCTGCTGTAGGATGAGACACGTGATCCAAGTTGAGTTGTCACAAGTTTTTCCAATAGAGACCATTCTTGATCAGCCAACAAGTGAAAGAAACCAGACAAAATATTAAGAACTCCCACTCGTATACAATCGACTATGGATACATAAAAAAATCCAGCTGAGATTAGCCAACCATGGGCCAGAACAGCTAAATGCTGCCACAAAATTGGGTGAACTATCAATGAATGATTATTGTTGTAAACTTCTGAAGTTTTGTGGTTCTTATTATGACACATTATTATGCAAATAGAAAGTAAAAAATGTTTATAAGAAAGACATTAAACCAATATATATCATAAAGAAGGTTAGAAATAAAGGATTTGATGGGAGACACTAAGCAAGGGCAATAATAGAGAAAGCAAGGAGGCCAAGGTAACATTTAAAAAAGTGAAATCTAAGGTTAAAAGCATTTATTAAGACAGAAAAATATTGCATAAAATTAGAAAGCATAGGGACGCCTGGGTGGCTCAGTTGGTTAAGCAGCTGCCTTCGGCTCAGGTCATGATCCCAGCGTCCTGGGATCGAGTCCCACATCGGGCTCCTTGCTCAGCAGGGATCCTGCTTCTCCCTCTACCTCTGCCTGCCATTCTGTCTGCCTGTGCTCACTCTCTCCCTCTCTCTCTCTGATAAATAAATAAAAAATCTTTAAAAAAAATTAGAAAGCATAACTTATAAAGACAATGTTGCAATCATTAACTTGTATGTACCAAAGTAACTACATAAACTACTTAAAAACCTTAATATATAATATTAATGGGATATTTTTATATGCTGCTCTTAAAACTTAACAGCTCCTGAAAGAAGAAAAATAAGTAAAAATGTAGGACGGTTAATTCAATAAAGAAACTTAGTGTGTTTGCATGTCAATTTTTTTTATATAATTTTTTATTTTTTATAAACATATATTTTTATCCCCAGGGGTACAGGTCTGTGAATCACCAGGTTTACACACTTCACAGCACTCACCAAAGCACATACCCTCCCCAATGTCCATAATCCCACCCCCTTCTCCCAAACCCCCTCCCCCCAGCAACCCTCAGTTTCTTTTGTGAGATTGTCACTTATGGTTTGTCTCCCTCCCAATCCCATTTTCTTTCATTTATTCTTCTCGTACCCACTTAAGCCCCCATGTTGCATCACCACTTCCTCATATCAGGGAGATCATATGATAGTTGTCTTTCTCCGCTTGACTTATTTCGCTAAGCATGATACGCTCTAGTTCCCTCCATGTTGTCGCAAATGGCAAGATTTCATTTCTTTTGATGGCTGCATGGTATTCCATTGTGTATATATACCACATCTTCTTGATCCATTCATCTGTTGATGGACATCTAGGTTCTTTCCATAGTTTGGCTATTGTGGACATTGCTGCTATAAACATTCGGGTACACGTGCCCCTTTGGATCACTATGTTTGTATCTTTAGGGTAAATACCCAATAGTGCAATTGCTGGGTCATAGGGCAGTTCTATTTTCAACATTTTGAGGAACCTCCATGCTCTTTTCCAGAGTGGCTGCACCAGCTTGCATTCCCACCAACAGTGTAGGAGGGGTCCCCTTTCTCCGCATCCTCGCCAGCATCTGTCATTTCCTGACTTGTTGATTTTAGCCATTCTGACTGGTGTGAGGTGATATCTCATTGTGGTTTTAATTTGTATTTCCCTGATGCCGAGTGATATGGAGCACTTTTTCATGTGTCTGTTGGCCATCTGGATGTCTTCTTTGCAGAAATGTCTGTTCATGTCCTCTGCCCATTTCTTGATTGGATTATTTGTTCTTTGGGTGTTGAGTTTGCTAAGTTCTTTATAGATTCTGGACACTAGTCCTTTATCTGATATGTCGTTTGCAAATATCTTCTCCCATTCTGTCAGTTGTCTTTTGATTTTGTTAACTGTTTCCTTTGCTGTGCAAAAGCTTTTGATCTTGATGAAATCCCAATAGTTCATTTTTGCCCTTGCTTCCCTTGCCTTTGGCGTTGTTCCTAGGAAGATGTTGCTGCGGCTGAGGTCGAAGAGGTTGCTGCCTGTGTTCTCCTCAAGGATTTTGATGGATTCCTTTCTCACATTGAGGTCCTTCATCCATTTTGAGTCTATTTTTGTGTGTGATGTAAGGAAATGGTGCAATTTCATTTTTCTGCATGTGGCTGTCCAATTTTCCCAGCACCATTTATTGAAGAGGCTGTCTTTTTTCCATTGGACATTCTTTCCTGCTTTGTCGAAGATTAGTTGACCATAGAGTTGAGGGTCTATTTCTGGGCTCTCTATTCTGTTCCATTGATCTATGTGTCTGTTTTTGTGCCAGTACCATGCTGTCTTGATGATGACAGCTTTGTAATAAATTCCATTTAATAGCTTTTTTTTCTTAAAGCTCTAAATATTTAAAAAAAATATATAATGATACTTCCAGTTTCTTGTTCTGTAGGCAAGATGCTTAGAAGTTGGAACTGTATTCTAACAAATAAAAAGCTGAAGAGTATGAAAAATTAGCTCTTCTTAAATCCATAAGATGAGGACATAGGGCAAACCACTCTTAGCAGGATTTGAGAGACAGGCAAATAAAAACAGTCATGTCTTCCAGAGCAGAGATTTAGGAGCAGAAACCACCATAGAAACCAATGTCAGGGTGGGAGAACCTGACTGTAACTGATGGATTGCTGGAGGCTCAGCGTGAACAAACTCTAAGAGTAAAAAATTCTAGGAGGACTCATCCAAATGGGACCCACATACTTCTGTGAGCTTAGTTCTAAGAACACCACAAAATTCTCCCAGTAAATATTGAAGAAAAATCACCTCATTTTTCAAGAGCAAGGCAGGAAAATGTAATCATTTTAAAGATTACAGAGCTCTCTGTTTTTCTTAAGAAGGACTTCTCATGGGGCATTTGGGTGGCACAGTCAGCTAAGCATCTGACCCTTGGTTTTGGCTCAGGTGGTGATCTCAGGGTTGTGAGATTGAATCCCATATTGGGCTCTCCACACTGAGAGTGGAGTCTGCTTGGGATTCTCTCTCCTTCTCCCCTGTCGCTCCCTGCTGTGCTCTCGCTCACTCCCTCTCTAAAGTAAAATCTGTCTTAAAAACAAACAAACAAACAAACAACAACAACAAAATAAGTTCTCCCACAGGGGAAACTAGTTAACTAGAGCTTAAACTGCTGGGGTATTATCACAATCTGACTGACTTGGGAAAGGAGATACACCCATCTCTAGTTCACCCTACCCATTCTGCCCCTCCTAAGGGAGGAAGAAAAGTTTGGAAAAACTTGTACAATCCACCATTCGGAAGCATAGTTTCACTAAAAGACTGAAAACTAATCATAGAACTATAGAAATCTTCCAGTCCCCTCATACCTCATTGTCACTTTTCCAATGGCCCATTTAAAACATTTCATTTCACTCGGTGCATCAAGTCTGGCTATTTAGAAAAAAAAGAAAAATTACAAGGCATAACAAAAGGCAAAACAACAGAATTTGAAGAGACCAAACAACTATCCAAACCAGACATGACAAGGATGTTGCAATTATTGGATAGTGAATTTAAAACAACTATGATGGAATATGCTATGGGATCTGACATATAATAGACAACAGGCAAGAACAAATGAGCAACATAAGAAGAGAGATATGCATTCTAAGAAAAAACATAAATAGATCTTAGAGATTAAAAACACTGAAAGAGAAATGAATACCTTTGATGGGCTTTTTGGTAGACTAGGCACAAGTGAAGAAAAGAATCTCTGAGCTTAATGGTATTTCAATAGAAACCACCAAAACTGAAAGGCAAAGAGAACAAAAAAAAAAAAAAAAAAAAAAAAAAAAAAAAAAAAAAAAAGCAGAAGAAAGAAAGAAACAAAACAAAAAGATGTTCAAAGACAATGGAACAACTTCAAAAACTGGAACATATGTATAATTGCAATACCAGAAAGAGAAGAAAAAGAAAATATTTGAAAAAAAACAACTTCTGGGGTTTTCCCAAAATTGAAGTCAGTCAAACCACAGATTCAAGTATATCAGAAAACACCAAGCAGAATAATAGAACAAAACAAAAAACAAGCAAGCAAACAAAAACACTACACTAGGAACATCATTTTCTAACTACAGAAAACCAAGATGAAGACAAAATTTTGAAAGAAGCCAGAGAAGTGAAACATCTTTCCTATGCAGAAACAAATATATGAATTACATCTATCATCTCAGAAACTATGTAAACAAGAACAGAGTGGAATGAAATATTTAAAGTATTAAAAAAAAAACTAGAATTTTTTACCTTCATAAGTGGGTGAGAATTTAAGAAAATTTATTGCCAATAAACTGGCCATAAAAGAAATGTTAACAAGAATTCTTTAGAGAAAAGGACAATGAGTCAGACATTTGACAATGAGTCAGACATTTCTCTAAGGAAAGGAAGAACATCAAAGGTAAAATAAGTAAAGTTGAAATAATTGTTTTTGATTTTTCTTATTTTTGAATGATTTAACAGATAGAAGTTTGTTCAAAATAATAACAGCAAAAATGTTGAAAACAAAAAATGCATTTTAAATATAAAGACATGTAGAGAATAAAGTTAATGGATAGAAAAAAAATATTCCATGTTAACACTAACCAACCTTATAAATGCTATATTCAAAAGAGATTTGCATCCAGATATGATTTCATTATAAAGTAAACAAATAAAAAATTTTAAAAATTTGAATTTATCTTAAGAAATTAAATAAAAAAGGAAGTAGGAAGTAGTTTATCAATATTTAAGCTGAAATTCATACAGAGACATTAGGAAAATATAAAGACTTTAAAATGTTTATTCATCACATGAGCTTGTTTACAGAAAAAGATTAAAACACATAATATTTGAGGGGCACCTGGGTTGCTCAGTGGGTTAAGCCTCTGCCTTTGGCTCAGGTCATGATCTCGGGGTCCTGGGATCAAGCCCCGCATCGGGCTATCTGCTCAGCAGAGAGACTGCTTCTCTCTCTCTGTCTACTTGTGATCTCTGTCTTGCTGTCAAATAAATAAATAAAAATCTTAAAAAAAAACACCAATATTTGAAATAAGACTGAAAAAAAAAGCATCCATAAAATGTGATCAAAATAATTATAATGAAAGGTATACAACTCTATGGATATAAGTATAAAGTGTAGAAGAAATACAGAATTTCCTACTCAATATAAATATCAAAATTAACCATATGTGCAGTGAGAAACATACCAATTGCTATAGGAGAGAAATATACGTACAAAGCTACCAAGGAAAAAGTAACCGGGATACTCATATCACAGTTGGATTCTACTCATTTTCAAATAATCCATTTGAGATTGTTAGATGATAAAGAGTTCTTGAATTCATTTTTTTTATCCAACATAACTTTAAAATCAAATCTTAAACATTATACTCAATGATGGGAAATTGAAAGCTTTTTTCTGTAATCAAAAATAAGACAAAGATGCTCAGTTTCACCACTTATATTTAACATGGTACTGGAAGTCCTGGCCAGAGCATTACTCAAGAATAAAATAATGGCATCCAAATTGGGAAGAAAGAAGTAAAATTATAAAAAAGCCAGGTAATGGCCAGATAGCTCAATGCAAGTAGCCAAAGGATGAGAACAAGCAATTTATGACCTGCAAATTTAACAAATGCACAAAGATATGTTCAAAGTCACTAGTTACATAGGGAAATAAAAAATTTAAAAAAAGGAAGTATCACTTCATTAACATTAGCTTGGCAAATGAAAAATGTGATAACATCTTATGCTAGCAGGAATTTAGAAACGTGATACTATCACACTTTCATGATAGAAATGTAAATTGTTACAGACATTGCATCTATTAAATTAAAACATACATAAAGCACTGACTTGGGAATTACAGTCCCATGGAAATCTGCTCCATAAAAATAAACAATTTTTAAAAATCCCATTCATTAAATAAGTATATACATTATAGAACTGTGCATGTTGGACCAAAATGGAAATAGACTTCATGCCCGTTATAGTTGAATAACTCATAGTATACTACCCATATTGTGGATAGTTGTACAGCCATTAAGAAGAATTACTCTTTCAAAGTTCTTAGAGTCATATATTTTTACATGAGAATTTTAGGATGCAAAAATAGTATAACATGCTCTAATTATCAAAACAAGGCAAGAAAATCCTGTGTCTATATGTAATTGTATTTTAATATGAATTATACCAGTGGTGAAAAGCATGGAAAGATACACAGAAGGGTGTTTTGTTTTGTTTTTTAATATTTACAAGGATTAGCTTTATCGAAAGTGAACTCTCAGAAAGAAGGCTGCATGGAGGGGTCTCTTCAGGATCCAACTCTGGCATATGAAGACAAGAACACACAAGCAGCAGCGGCTACTTATTTTTGCTGAGGGATCTCTGCTGTTCTGCATGCTCCACGATCTTCAACTCCTGGTACAGACCCTCCTTTTTGCGCACTGTGTTCCTGTACTTCCGGGCCTGGTTCTTGGAATTAGCCTTTTCCCTGAAGTGCAAGCACTCCTTGTCAGTGGTCATGATGTCACACATGTACATTGTTGCCGTCAGATGCTGAAGTTTCACCGGCAGGACGTAGTGACATACCTTCTTCATGGGTGGTGATGAGCTGTCCTGAGAAGAGTCCCTAGCAGTCAGTGAGTGAAGATTCTCCTTGCTGGGAAGTCTACTTCTCAAGGGCTCAGAGCCACCATCTTGGAGTCCTGGGTTTTCAACTCCACCAGAACATGCTTTTCCTTACCCCTGTCCATCCTGCACCACATCTCTTTGTTCTTGATTTTGTTTATCACTTGGCCCTTATTCCTCAAATTTGCATAGGTTCCACTTTTCCAGAAAGAAACAGACACCCATGAGAGACTCCTTACACATGGGACCAGAGAGGGTTGCTAGCTGGAAACCACTCACCATGCTGTTGCCCAAATCTTGGTATCCACTGGCCTCTTTTGAAACTTTGATGGCTGGGCCTGTCCATACTGAGTTCTGAAAGAATTCATTTTTATTAACTAATATGTTGAGCCCACATTTTCTTAGGCCAAACAACCACATTTGGTCAACAGTGTTCCTCCATTTTCTCCCTGTTAGGTATTGCTCTAGTTTTCCTTTGAATTCACAAATTTTCTTTTGGGACTTCTGATGGATAATCTGAGTATGTCTGCCCTCATTCAAATAGGATGTCAACTGCTCCATAGAATGAATCAAACCACTATTTTCTTCCAGAATCTGGGGGACTTCTTCTGGAGTGGTGGGAGGTATAGAAGAGCTCATTAGGCATAGAGTCAGTGAAAGTGACTGCACATCTTCAGGAAGTTTGTCAACAATATGAAAGACCACAGTTCATAGTTGGACCTTGAGTATGGGTCTTTGGAAAGAACATATAAAAAGACAAGTCAATATGAAAGACCACAGTTCATAGTTGGACCTTGAGTATGGGTCTTTGGAAAGAACATATAAAAAGACAAGTCAAAAGGCCAATATTTAGAATAGATATTTGAAAAACAAATTAGTTAGTTATTAGTGGAAACCATAGAATATATTCGACATACTTGGCTAAAGAAATTTAACTAAGACCTTAACCTTCACCATAAGAAGCCAAAGTAGCCTTCATGATTGTTACTTTTTAGATGCTTTGGTGAGGATAAAGCAAACATGAAGAAGATAAATGGGAAATTAAATTAGAAGATTGGGTTGAGTATACATGAACACACACACACAAACACACACACACACACACATGCATACACACACACACACACATGCATATCCTGAAATAAGAAGACTGAGAGACAAAGTCTTATGGCTGTAAATATCCTGAAGAAATTAGTCCAAAGCCATAGATTTTAGGAAGATGACTCAGTTGAAAGGTCTCAAAAGGAATCTTCTGATAGTTTTCTCCTCATAGGTAAGGAATAATATGATCTCCTTTAGAAAGATGAACAGCTGAAATGCATCAAATTTCATCAAATTGCCCAAGTTCATGCAGCTGTAGCCAGCAGATATCAGGTCCACGGTCATCTTTGTACCTCTGCTACCACACCATGATGAACTCAATAAAATTTGCGTCCTAAAATAGACATTGTCTTCTTTATGTAATTACATATCTCAGTACTTGTTATGTGATCTCACAATATTGACCAGGAAGATTACCAAACAGGGACTACTGTCCTCAAGAAACCTCCGTATAGATGGAACACTGCTAGCATAGTTACTTTCCTGAGGTACTGAAAATACAGAAGACCTCTGAATGTTGTAAGGTCAGGACCTCCTGATGAGATGAACTTCCTGAAATTAGCCTTAACTTTGAGGACCCTAGCTTTAAGACTCTCCAACAACTGGATGCCAGAGATGTGGATTCATTAATTGGGGACCTCTTTCCTTGGCAACTCTGTCTGATACCTAAAAACTGAATGATCACAATAAAAAGTGGTATAATTTGGAACTTCAAATTCATGGCTTTCATTGCTTCATTTCTGTATGTAGCTCTTCTCATATTTGCAAAGTAGTATTAATTACTGCTCTGGAAATTGACAATAAGATTCCTGTGGAATTACATTTTTACATCCATATGAATACCAAAACAAGTCAGTATGATTCATATTCTAACAATGAGTACCACAGGAATTAATAGCAATTGTGTCACTCACTATAGCATGTTGCTAAACAATTATTACATACAGTTGATGAACATTTTAATAAGTGCCATCATACTCTGTACTCCATTAAAACAATAGCACTTATAATTAATATTATCATTATTCATAGCTAGTTATAGTTATGGGTATTATAAGTTCTAGGAAATGACTGGAGAAATAAATGTTCATTTCAATACCATTTGTATTTTTTCTGAAGTATTAAAATGTAATTTGCATAAAATACATGCATCATTTTCAGTGTAGCTGTAACTTAAGAGAGCAGCTTTCTTATCTGCTAAAATGATTGGGAAAATGAATGATTTTTTTAAAGAAAGACTAAAACTTCACAGATGAAGGAAAATCCCTCATTTTTTATAGCTTGTTTTGTCAAGAAAACATTTAGTATTTGTTTATTGAGTGATAAATGCAATTTGTAGTCAGAATGAGCAGTTAAACAATCCACAAAAAATAGATATTAGATTAAAAAATCTATCCACTGTATGAAATATTTTTAATTAAATTACTTAGTTTAAGCGATCTAAGATTCTAGAAACTGTCTTCAGGGAAATGTAAACATTAAACTCCTTCAGTCATTAGCATATTAATAAAACAAATTACTTTTTCTGGAACTTCTGACTTTAACAATCTAAAACACAAAACAGGCATGTTTTGATGGTGAGGTAGAAAGAAACAGTATATTTATATAAAGAAATTTGGCATATACTCTACAATCCATGATATGCTTAGTTTTATCTAGTCTTACCACTGAAAAAATGCCATAGAATTGAAATCTTCAAAGATAGACAGACACCTAACTCTGCTACCTCTAGTTTTTATGAGAAATCTAGATATATCTCATCAGTTTACGCCCTTCAAACTTGGAAGGGCACCAAGTAATTGCTCTATCAGAATTATTCCAATATTCTTGCAATACAGTATCTATATTAGAGTTTTAAAGTGGTTTGAAAATACAATAGTAGGCAACATGCCATAATATGTAACAGGTTTGGTGGCCCAATAAAGCTGGAAAATGCTAATAATATAACCATTGCTCCATTATTAAAGCCAAAAATGAATTCACTGGAATTTTAGACTACCAGAGAGGAAGAAATTAAAACTAGGTGTCCTACAAAATATTCCCCTTTTGATTACTGGCCAGGTTCTTCTGTGGAAAGAAAAATACAGGTAACTGGACTCCTTATAAACATGCTGATAGCTCATCTGATGGTGTGCACACTAATAATATTTGCTAGGATAATCCTGATACATGAAGTGGGTTTTTGGTGGGGGTTTGTTTTGTTTTTTTGCAGTGCAATCCTAGTGTAGGGATCGCATACATAAATAAAATATATGATCTGTAGAATTATGAAGCATGGCTCTTTAAAGAATATTATATAAGCTACACAAATCTCTGGGTATGAAATGGAGAGGTCTCATAACCCAAATTAATCCTAGTCTCTTTGTGAACTAACCTGAAAACTTCTTTAGCAACTCAAACTACATATAGTCAGAGTCTAAATACCCTTACAGGAATGAAGTGCCCAAAGAGTTGCATGGGATTCTCCACATATCTTCCTGCTTTATCTTGATTTTGCGCATTATTTCTGAAGTGTAATACTGTGTAAGGCATGTGCTTTATGTGAATACGAACTTTTGTGTTACCTCACCTACATCTAAACATCTTTTACCAGAGGTCAAAAATTGAGTGAGGGGCAAACTGCTCACTTAAGTTTCTTGTGACCACTTAGCTTTCAAGGACAACACTGTGAGCCCAAATCCCCCTAAGATTTTTATCTCAATGTTTAGTGTCAATATCACTAACCATAGGTAGCTATTTATAAATTCCATAAGTTCCCCCCCCAAGGTTTTATATATATATATATATATATATATATATATATACATACACATATATATATGTATGTATATATATTTTTTTCCTTTTTGAAGAAATTTCTAGACTGGCTACAGTTAGGCCAAAGAAAATCAAATACCAAGAAATTTAAACAGAATTTATTTTTTTTCTTTAACTTTAAAATTTGCCCCCCCCGCCATGTTTTATCAAAGAATGATAACCAATCCTTACTTTTCTCCATACAAAACGAGTTAACCATTCTCCACTCTAAAGTTTAGCTATCAGTTTATGTTTCATCCAGAAAATATCTTTTGATGTTATAGATTCTCTTTAGTAGTAGAAATTATATGAAAGTATATTCAATGCTTGGATTTTATTTCTATAATTTTCCCCTACCAGCTGTTTGCAACTCTAGCTTGTAAGAATTCCTACAGGAAAAAAAAAAAAAAAGAATTCCTACAGGAAGCTCTCAACCTACAGTGACCATCTTCATCTCATATTCTTTATCCAAGGAGACCCTAAAATGCACATTTCCACGGGTTATGGTGATAAGCATACTTACTGCTCTATACACACTTATACATATGCAAATACACACATTAATTAGGAATATTTGTTCTGAGAAATAGTCTTAACAGATAACAGAATATTTATTCTAAGACAATTCATCTTCACTTTGTAGTATTTGTGATATGGCTAGTTAAGACCAAGAATCCATTTCATGGCCAAAAAAATCTAATGAGAAAAGCTGCAATCCATAATCCAGGTCTCATTATCACTTTGCTTTAATCAGATGAGCTGTGATTGACTCTTAAAAAAAGAAGGGGCACTATTAGAATATAATAAAATGGCAAAATGTTGTAAATCCATTTATAGCCATATTTTCTTTCATGGACAGAAATCCTGAATTTAGTACCTTTATTAGTGGGACAAAAAATGTGTCTTGCACTGGATATACAATGAAATGTGACTCTTAAAATTTAAAAAAATGTACTTATATCCTCCATTTATTCTTTAACAATATATCTGGTACACCATTATCTTTGGGTGAGTCTTTAGTTATTCAGTATGAAGGCTCATTTTCTGAGCTAAAGGTTGGAGTAATAGTATTTATTTGAAATGTAAATGAAGACTTCCACCAAGGAATGTATGTTTCATTTTGCATTTGTCTCTAATCAGAATGTCCTATGAATAATGTAGTTTGGCACCAATATTCTCATTAAGCAAGTTTCCCATTATTGCATTTTCTGATTATAATCTCCTCGTTAAACTTCCTTTACTATTCCTGCTGATAATCATTTCTATGCTTAGGTCTTCAGTATTAATCTGAACACACACACACACACACACACACACACACACAGATAACCTCCTGTAGATGAGAATCAAATTATATTGATGACCAGATGTCCTTTAAATAAAGGGTTGTTATCCATTGTATGTCCAAGAAATGGCATGGAGTTGAATTGTCAGACTGGGCTAAAAGAGAAAATGAGTTGCAAACTAGTCCCAATTTATATCCATCTACGAGGCAATTTCACAATTATACTTGATTGACAGAACTGGCCAAGAAAGAAACAGAATGGTAGAAGAAATGGGACTAACTAGAATCGTTTAGTGTTGTTATTACTGTTTCCTTTTTTTTTCTTTTGCTTTTAGTTAAAGAACCATAGAATTATACAATATTAGAATTGGCAAAGGACTTTGTGAGACGTATATTTCAACTATATAAGACCTCAAAAGATGTGCTTTCCATAACCAGAATTTAGATTTCAACTATATAACACTTTAAAAAAAAAAGGGGTCTTCAGACTTTTTAGAAGGGAAATTCGTATTTTGTCTCCTTGAAACCTTGAAAGAGGAGGTAGTTGAGTTAAGGAGTGATGATAATGAAGTGTCGAAAGTAAGGTAGAAAGAGAGTTCTCATTCCTACACACATACTTCCTTCCTGAGGTTCCTATAAACTATATTTGAACCGTATTTGAGATTCTAAGAAAGAATTTATTAATCAGGGAACATTTTCTATTCCTCAACAGAAACAAAGATGCTCACCGTATCCTGTATAAAAATGAATCATATGCTTGTAGCATAGATATGTTAAAGACATAGAAAAGACATAAAATATAGAACAAACTGTGGTTACCTTCAGAGAAGAGATTGAAAAATGATTTTCATAATGTGGTATAAATATGTCTGTATTATTTAACTACTTTATAATGACTTTATATCTATGATTATAAAAGCAATATATTATTTTCTTCAAGTTTTTATATGCTTAAAACTCCTATTAACTGGACTTTCATCTAAATTAGCACAGATTTCCTAAAGTTCCTAACAGATACAATTTTCCACATAAGTCATATTAAATCTTTTGTATGCTCTTCTTGAAAACTTTCCAAGTATTTTATGTTGTGTTTTATTAACATTGTCCAGAATTAGATACGGTCCTTTTGTAACCATTGCACGAATATTGAATTAATAAGAAGATTATGTATTCTATGTGGACTTAAATTTTTTATAAGGAAAATGATATATATTTGGGGCAGATTTTCAAAGGATTGAAGATGAGAAGATAGTTTTTCCACAGAACTTTTTTGGCTTAATTTAAGTTTAAAAATCACCTGCCAACATTAAGCAGGGTTAGGTTTGGGTGATGTAAGTGCTATTCCATGACTAGAGTATGAAGTGCCTTATATTTCCAGATTTTTCATTTCTAAAGCAGTTGCTATTGAAAAGCACCAGGGTCATACACAGTGTTTGTCTTGCTGTTATCCTTTTCTGAAAAGGTTTAAAATCTAATACCATTATAAAACTTACTATTAATATCCTGTTTCTTTATGAAAAACATTGGAGAATATTCATTGTAAGTCATGTCAAAAACATGCAATGAGCACCTATTGTATTCAAGAATCAGGCTTAAGGGTATAAAGAGATAAAAAGATGTTCCTTCATTAATAAAAATATTCACTTATGTGCTAGGAACTTTGCTAAGCTCTTTCAGTAAATTATTTAATCGTTTTTAGGATATATTTATTTATTTTAGAGAGAGGAAGAGAGAGGGAGAGAGCATGAAGGTCGGGGGGGAAGTGAGAAGCAGAAGGAGAGGGAGAGAGAGAATCCTGAAGCAGACTCCTCACTGAGTCCAGAGCCCAACACAGGCCTAGATTCCAGGACCATGAGATCACGACCTGAGCCAAAATCAAGAGTCAGACAGTCAACTGAGGAGCCATGCAGGCACCCCTGAATTATTTAAACATCATAATGCTGCTCTAAAATAACAAGTTATGTTTACAGATGAGGGAGAAAATTTGGGCTTGGTGAGGTTAAATAATTTGCTCACTTCAAATGAGAGAGTTGATATTTGTAATTAGATTTTGCTGACTCCAAAACCCATCTTTAATTTACATTCCACACATAACTTACATATTTTCAAAGGTCTGTTCATTTGGACATAGGAAATTGCATTTTAAGAATATTTGCCCCCAAGTTCTTAATCCACACAGCATACACCCATATGCAATACGCAGACAAAACAAATAAAACAAAATAGAATGTGCTTACAGTCATATTCATGATACAAATAACTTTAAGAACATAGAAAGGGAGCATTGCTTAGACAATGAAAGAGGTATTTAAGAAGGTTAAGACTAAAATAATTCTGAAGTAAAATCAGAACCAGGAGAAGCAGGAGTGAGGGGAAGAGTTTTCAGGAAAATGAAATGCTATGAACAATTATGTGAAGGCAGGAAATAGATGAGAGCTCTCATCTCTTTAGTAGACATTTCTGAGCAGTGCTGGGTCATATTTTGGAATTGGCTGCCCATGACTTTTTACTGGTAGGTGGGAAATTTGCCAATTGTGTAGGAACAAGTAAAATACTAGTGAAGCCAGAAGTTGATTTTGAAAGAAACAGATTTTTATCTTACTCCCTGTAGGTTGCTATACCAAAATACTACAGACTGGGTAGCTGATAAGCATCAAACCTTTCTTTCTCAGAGTTCTGGAGGCTAGGAAATCCAAAATCACAGTGCCAGAGGATTCGATGTGGTGGCTCATGAGCGCCCACTTCCTGGTTTGTACACAGATGCTTTTCTCCATGTCCTCACAGGTCAGATGGGGCTATGGATCTCTCAGGAACTGCCATTACAAAAGCACTCATCCCATGCATGGTGTTGTCCACCCCCATGGTCTAAGTACTCTCCGAAAGACGCTACCTCCTATACCTTTATATTGTGCATGAGGATTTCAACATAGGAATTCTGGGGGCATATAAGCATTTGCACCATAACACATATCAAGATGAATATTTGCAAGCAGGAATTTTATTAGGAAGGGTGTATTTAGGACACACTGATGTGGAGAAAAAAAACAAGAAAAAAATAATTTTCCTTACAATTTACAGCCCATTGACAAGTACTTAGGACAAGTAGATGACCTTCCTCAAAGAGCTTAGCTGCCTCAATGTTAATACTTTGCTAGAGGCATAAGGCACCCTTAGCTTGATATTAGCCAGACCTCCAGGATCCTGAAAAACCCCTTGGGAAACTTCCTCTATCTCTACCCTCCCAAGACATAATGAAAGCAATCATCCTCCAAGCATATGGCTCACTGATATACATCTGAAAAGTCTAATTACTAAAGTTTTACTAGACAGTAGTAAGTCAACTTTTCCTATCAATAGCTAGCCCCTCAAAGTCCTGGAAATCCTTCTTCTAAATTCCTTAGAGATTTACACTATCCTGAACTCCTTCCCAACTTGAAAGTGTATAATCAGTCACTCCTCACAATCCCAGCACAGTTCTTTCTGTCCATGGGTCCTGTCCCCAAGCTTTAATAAAACCACCCTTTTCACACCAAAGGCACCTCAAGAATTCTTTCTTGATTCTTCGCTCCTGAACCCCAACATATTCCAATTACACTAAAGTACTGAGGCAAGGAGGAAGAAATTGAATTGTAATACAGTTGCAACTAATACCTCAACAAGGTTGCACTGAGATTGGGATGGCCATTTAAAGTTGTCCCAAACTGATACAGGATACTCGGGCCATGAACACCAACACTGACTAGTCATTTGATGCAAACTGCCTCTGAGGAAGAAAAAGAACCTTTATGAGGCAGCACCTTAAGCTGAGCATAATGCCAAGAGAGGAACCTAACTGTGAGCTATCAGCAGTCAACACTCTTGTCACTGGAAGAATGAATGTCTTGCTCCTGAAGGAGGATCCCTGTGGTATACCATAGCATTGACTGTAGTCTACCCATGTGCTACTTAGGTCCATGTGCTTTGTGTCATAAGTTTGTTCCATCTGGGAAAGCTCATCCTATACTGTGTCTAGTCTTTTCCTGGGGCAAGTTATTAAGAGGATGTGTACTAGAAAATTCTGAACCCTAATCACTATGCTCTTTGAAAGCTATAACTGCTGTACTTGTACATTTGTCATTAGGTAGAGCAGGGAAATGTCAAATGATATATACCAGTAGATCACCTGAGTACCAAACATATTCTTTTTTGACATATTCAAGATATTCACCTATGCCCATGAATCTATATACATTACTACTTCAGGCCTCTTTTCTTTTCATGCAATATTTAAGGACCCAAGCAATGTGGACTGCCCATCAGGAGGATATATCTTTACCACTGGCTTTCAAAGCACTCTTGAGTTTAGCTGCATTGCAGCAGCAATCATTTTCAGTTTCAACCCCAAAACCAGGCCAGGGCACCCATGTACCAAGATTGTTTTATTTTCTTCTCTGTCAGCTGGTCATAAGGCACATAATCACATGATAGCATAGGACGGATCTGAAGGAGATGCATCAGTGTATTGATCATGGTGGATCAAATGGGGGTCTAGACAACCTGCTCATAAAGCTTACCGGTGCCTATTGACCCGCTTCTCTCCAGTCCAGGAAGTGCCCCTTCTCTCATATAATGGATTTCTGCTACATATGCCTAACCTTATGACTTGGTAAGTATAATAACAACCAGCTAATTATGGGCAGCTCTGTTGCCTGGTCATGGTCCTGCTCCCATTAATCTATCTCTGGTAAGGTTCAGTAACACTTTAGAAACCATTTTTTCAATAGAATAAAACTCTCTCATACAGATGGAATGGCTTTGTGTCAGAATTCTAGATCTATGGCATATGTCATAATTTTTCTACAAGGGCATGTCCTAATACCACTGGTGTTTTTCCCACTCAAAACATAAAATTCTGGGTTCTGTTGAGTTTTACAGCCAAAGTAGCAGTGCCTTTAAGATTTCTTCCCAGCACTGGCCCTCCTTAGAGCTGGCAGTCTATATTACTATTCAGCAAAACATTATAGACATGTATTCCTGTACATGGCATATGTTGCCTTCAGTACCTGAAGAAGTCTTCTAGATACTGAGCTCTTTTGTTAGTGATGGGGCATGAAAGATGCAATAATTTTCAGAAAGAAAGTCCTGCCATGCATCAGATTTCTGAACTTGTGATAAAACTACATTGATGTGACAACACTTGAATCTTCATAGAATTTTTCTTCCATTGTCTAGAACATATGCGCTTTATCAAGGACTTACAGGTAGTTTTTATGTCTTGTCATTCTAACTGGATTAAAATAATATCTTTGGTATAGTGGACCAAAATTATATTTTGCAGAATACCTAGATGGCCCAAATCTTTTCAAACTATAGTATGACAGAAGGCTAGAAGGTTAATCTAGTTTGAGGACAAAACCATAAAAGTGTTCTATGGTCTATTCCACATGAATATGAGCTACTTCTTGCCTAATAGGAATGAAAACACTAAACTTTTACCAGCTCAATAGTTGCGTACCATGTACCTAAAGTCATGTTAATTTTCCCTGGCAAAGATATTTCATTTGGCACAATAGCTGAAAGTGAGGCTTCTCTTTGTTTGAATTTATGGTCCCCTGCTGACACCTTCCAGGATTCATACAGATCTTGTCTTCCCTATTATAGTAATCCTTCTCTACAGGCTAAGTGACTAATACAGAAGTTCTTCTAACTACCAAGTGTAAATATTACATTCACACTGTAAATAATAACTGGTGTGTTGGTGACCCCACTGTACTCATTGTGAGCTAGACTTGGGCCAGACCTCACTTATTATAAGGTTCATCTATGTATTTCTCTAACAAGAAATCCATTTAGGGTGGATTTTTGGTACTTAGTTATCAGTGTAAACTTTTCCATAGGGTATAGCTATTCAAGTAAATAGCCTTTGAGTGAGTGAGGATTGGGGGAAGCATTTCTGTATATATTTACCTTATAGTCTTTTCTTTTGGTGATCCAGTTTTTCCTTCCATTAACAGGTTTTAGATTTGAAAGAAACTCAGATTCTGAAACTGGCCAAGGGTTCGTGACTTACTGAAGTCATTTCTATCCTTTATTTCTCTTGATTGAATATATTTTGGAATACCCTCAACTGGCTTCCCATCGATTTTGTCTTGATAAGTTACATGTTCTAATAACTAACTCATAGCTCTATAAACTAAGACCTTTTTATTATACACTAAAAATCTGTGTCCTCCCAGAAATCCATATGTTGAAACCTAATCCCCAATGCAGTGACATTTTGAGGTGTGCCTTCAAATGGTCATGAAGGTGGAGCTCTCTGGAATAGGATTAGAGATCTCAAAGAGCTCCCTTGTCCTGCTGCCATGTGAGGACACAGCGAGAAGATAGAGTCTATGGACCAGAAACTGGGTCCTCACCAGACACTGAATCTACAGATGCCTTTATCTTTTGATTCCCAGCCTCCAGAACTATAAAAAATTATTTGTATTGTTTATAAGCATCTAGTCTATCTATTTCAAGCCTTGTCTTGGTATAAAGGAGTTGACCTTGTTAGAGCAAAATTGCTGGGCTAAGAAGACAAACGTTTTTGAAAATGTGCTATTCTTAAAACTAAGTCTGCTTTTGACCCTTTGTTTTATCTGCCTTCAGGCTGAAGGATTTGAAAAGCTCTTTATATGCTACAAGGAAGCCCACTAACCTTTACATTCTGCTTTAAACTGATGATTAATTATCCCACGGTTTTCCTTGACTTTGCTTCATACTCTCATAACTCCTAACAGTAACAACTGGTTCCATTGTCCTTATAATTTCTACATTTTGAAACTTTCAAAGGCAAAAGATACTGCTTCAGTCAGTGTACTCTTCTCCACTGATTTCCAACCCAGTTTACCACCGAATCCTTAAGAAGTCTAATAGTTATGCTGCTTTAATATCCAAGGGATTATCAATCTTCTGCTCCAAATTCTACTTAGGGGCCTATTGTTTAGGACCTCTTCTGGCCCCAAATGTCATAATTTAGGTTCCCTAGAAATAGGCTCTGAGAGAGATCTGCAGGGAGAGAGTCAACAAGATTAGGGAAAGTGAGAAGCTGAACTACAATGCAGTTCCAACAGAGGTTTCAGTCAATCCCACATGGAACTTTGAATTTGGGATAGTCCTTTCCAGATTCTGAGTTGAAGCAAGGAGGCTGATCTTTTACCTTCCTATTAGGTGTCTACTGTCCCAGGGAAGGGGCATGACTTTGGCTGGAGCAGTTTTCTTTAGTCAGTGGGATTTCTGGAAAGGAGCTAAGCTGTCAGCTGTCAGCAAAGTATTTTTGTCTTGAAGGGGATCTGGCTGGCACAGCAGAGCATTTAAAACATAAGCTAATTTACCATTAGAGAACCAAGGATGGAGATGGAGCATGTTTGCTATTTTGACATGAGCAGGAAAGAGAAGGCATTTTAAATTGCACACTTTTTTTTAATATAATTTTTTATTTTTTATAAACATATATTTTTATCCCCAGGGGTACAGGTCTGTGAATCACCAGGTTTACACACTTCACAGCACTCACCAAAGCACATACCCTCCCCAATGTCCATAATCCCACCCCCTTCTCCCAAACCCCCTCCCCCCAGCAACCCTCAGTTTGTTTTGTGAGATTGAATCACTTATGGTTTGTCTCCCTCCCAATCCCATCTTCTTTCATTTATTCTTCTCATACCCACTTAAGCCACCATGTTGCAACACCACTTCCTCATATCAGGGAGATCATATGATAGTTGTCTTTCTCTGCCTGACTTATTTCGCTAAGCATGATACGCTCTAGTTCCATCCATGTTGTCGCAAATGGCAAGATTTCATTTCTTTTGATGGCTGCATAGTATTCCATTGTGTATATATACCACATCTTCTTGATCCATTCATCTGTTGATGGACATCTAGGTTCTTTCCATAGTTTGGCTATTGTGGACATTGCTGCTATAAACATTCGAGTACACGTGCCCCTTTGGATCACTATGTTTGTATCTTTAGGGTAAATACCCAATAGTGCAATTGCTGGGTCATAGGGCAGTTCTATTTTCAACATTTTGAGGAACCTCCATGCTGTTTTCCAGAGAGGTTGCACCAGCTTGCATTCCCACCAACAGTGTAGGAGGGTTCTCCTTTCTCCGCATCCTCGCCAGCATCTGTCATTGCCTGACCTGTTGATTTTAGCCATTCTGACTGGTGTGAGGTGATATCGCATTGTGGTTTTGATTTGTATTTCCCTGATGCCACTTTCAATTAAGAGCAGGGACACAAAGTAGTTCCTTCAGGTAACTGTCATGGTTTAATGATGAAAAAGAGTGAAGTAATTATGTCCCCACCCCCTCTTACATTATAGACCACGGTAGAGGGAGTATGGTTAATAGTGAGATTTAGGAAGTGACCACAAGGGAACACATTTTACAATTCAGTTGAGTTTTTTCCATTTAAAGTAAATCAGGAATTTATCTTTTTTCTATCAAAAGCTAGGATAATCTTTATAATTTTTCTTATCATTGCCCTGACATGGAGAGAACTGGTACGCTAAGCAGCAGCATATAAGATTGTTTTAGAGTATAATTAACTTCCTTAAGTTTCCCAGTTATAAGTATCAATGTTTCAATTTAAAGAATCATGTATTAGTGCCATAACAACAAAATTCATTCATCATTTAAAAAAATTATTTAAAGAAAGTACTGAAACTTCTGTAAGTGCCAGACAATTTTTAACACATTGAAGGAATAGAAATGAATAAAAAACACAACCCCCTTTAGGGAGCTGATAGTTAGAAGAGTCTATGATTTGATTTTACAAGCTAATAAGTTACTCTGTTACTCTTTTATGAAGTCTGGCAGAAGAAGGAGACAAAGGGACGATATTATTCACAGTAGAGCAAATGACATGGGACTCAGGCTGGTGTCAGTTCTGCCTCCACAAAACCCACAGGGGTGATGTACAGGTGCCCAGATAGATGGTGTGCACACAGAGTTTATATCACAGCAGAAGAACACAACCTGAGAAAACCACTGTTTTATAGCAGGCAATATGCAAACCGGCCCTTTGTTCCAGAGGGAGGCATTACCTCAACCCTCTAGTTTTCTCCCTGCAAATACAATCCTGAGAAATGGTCAGGTAAAGATCAATCAGGGGCTGGCATTATTGGCAAACCTGGCAAGCCACAAATGAGCACAAGAGACCCCCGAAGGAGTGCTGCCCACAATGATATAATGGGAAAGCCAAGATGTTAACAGATAATTGCAATGAGCACATCTTATAACACCGCAACTTAAACAGCAGAATTAATAAAACCTTCTACGTACAGCCTAAATTTTTAAACAAATGCATGAAGAGACTGAGGAATCCCTGTATTTATTGTATCAGATTTAATTCAAGGAGATGCTCGGATCATTAAGGAATGATATGGTTCCCCAGAAACCTCACCTTTGTGGAACAGTGGATGACACAAAAGAAGGCAAAAAATACCCAGGCTGCTCTTAACAATGTTTGGCTTGGTAATTCACTATTCTTTTAGGAAACAGAAATGATAAAATTAACAGCAAAACTTTGCTGCAGTTGTATTTTTGTAGGTCTTTAGTATACAAAAATATACATAAATTTTTATAATCTACATAATACACTGAGATGTTCAATTTTTTTTCAAATAATGCCTTCTGTTGTCATCATTAAAATATAAAATTAACATAATTCCTTTAGAATTATTGGCTCATTACCCAATTGATAATGGTAGTCATAAAATTCAGTTGTGCAGGGAGGGCAGAAAAAGTAAAAATTTTCCCCTAAAGAGTGGTATCTATATCAAGGTGCCTGGTCAAAGGTACATAGTTATTGCAAAATTTACCTAAAAACAGATGAAGGAAATTTGATATAAGGCCAAAAGGGAAATGGGACTGACATTTTTGTACATACTCCCAACCTCCTTACTATTAACCTCTTCTTTACAGCTTAAGACCAATTGTTATCCTCTCTTCTGTCTCATTTCTCAAAACAGGAAAACATCTGTCATTGATTTCACACTACTTACCTCTCATAGTAGCATTTGCATTTTAGACTTGCATCTGAAATGGTAAAAAGAAAGCTTTTGTGCTCTGCTTTAGGAATTTCATGCATCAGCAAAGTATGTGTGATAGGACTGGGCAGGAGAAATTGATACAATGTTGCAGAAATCCCATGGAAACCCAGAAATTAAACTTAACTCAGTGATTGTAAAACACCTAGAAGTCAGGTTAGCTCAGAGAGAAGAGCATTCTGTCGGGCCCTCCCTAGACAAATAGCTTTATAAGTTGCTGTTAATTGAGTGTTGTTGCTGCTGCTACCACTTCTGCTGCTGGCATCATTCTAGTTCAAGATTTTGTTCTAAGAGCTTCTGATCACTTTGGACTATGCCCCAACATCACTGCCTCCTTGGTGCTTTCAACACAAAGCCTGGAGAGTGTCTAGTCTTAGTACAACCTGTCCCCAGTAGGTCATTTCAACATATGCTCTTCTGCTTGCTTGTTTCTTTCACTTAAAATATATCTTATGATCTAAAGCCTCCTCTTCCTTTTTAAGAAAAGGAAAAGGCAGAGAAGCTTGGTGTAATTTCACTGGCATTGGGATAAAGCAGAGACCTGAATTTGCATCCTGATGGAACAATGTGAATAATAGCCAGTAAACTTGAACAGTAACTTGTTTCTAAAGCTTGATATACTGATCTATTATTTTTTTAAATCAATATTTTGAAAAATGGTTGCATATTTTAAATAAGAAAAACTGACGGTGGCACATAGGAGGTTTTCTCTAAATGATAACTATTTAGATCCAACTCATGTTCTAACTCCTACAACAAAACAGTCACTATTCAAATCTTCTATTTTTATGAACTTCCTTGGAACTATTAGTCAGTGTGACACAATTTAGAAGTTAACTTTTTTTTAACTGTCTCATGTAGATTGTATTTGTCATGCCTATTTAAAGGTAAGTTTGTCTATCAGGCATTATTACCATTTTTGATAATAAAAAAAATATGGCAAGTTCTGGAAATAAATATTGAGGACATTGTCAGAGGATAAGGGTTCCAGGTAGTTCTTACACCTGAGGAGAACTAGAAATCCGAGCTCTGATTAGAGTGGTAAGGGTGGAAGAATAGAGTGTTAATAAATGGTATATGCAGCCAGGGCCTGATAATAAGCACAAAACTGTGTTTTCAGGGATGCCTGGATGGTGCACTGGTTAAGCATCCCACTCTTGATTCCACTAAGGTCATGATTTCAGGGTCTTGAGATCAAGCCCCATGTCAGACTCTGTGTTCAGCAGGGAGTCTTCTTGAGTTTCTCTCTCCCTCTGCCCTTTCCCTTCTCTCTTTCTCTCTCAAATAAATATTATATAAATCTTTTTTAAAAAGTGTGCTTTCATTTACCAACATCAGGATACAAGTTCCTAATGAGGTCCCAAACATGACCAATCTGCTTGTGAGCCACCAATCTACCCATACTGTTGATTCCTGATAACTATAGGGATCATGACTGATCCTGGAGATAAGGGCCTAGTTAGGTATATGTGAATTGGCTGAATGGTTTGACCCATGCAGTTGACAGGAGATGAGCACAGGGAACCAAGCAGATGAAAACGGGAAGGAGGCAAAGGCACAGATTTCAGGAATAGTAGATTCTTATAAGGACTGAATGTATTCTAAGAGCACTGTTTAGTAGTTATTTAAAAGTTTAATGAGTAATATTAGGAATCAAAATAATCAGCTGGATGTTGATAGGTTATAAGAATAAAGGATAGTAAAAAGAACATAGGAATATTTTATGTCATTAGGGATTTATAACAGGATGGGAAGGTTCAAGACGGTTTGAAGAATAAATACTTTCCAGTAAGACTAGTGATATGAGAAGGAGAGCTTAAATAAATAAATAAATAAAAGCTAAAAGGAAAAAAATACCAAAAGATTTCATAGATGGGAAAGAAGAAAAAAAAAAGTCATCGTCAAAAAAATGTAAACTAGACTGACAATATACAAAACACTCCACTGTTATGGAAAGAAAATTTTCTCTCAATATATCAATATTTTAAAAAATAAGGGAAAATAATTTTCAATGGTATAAAGGTACAGGAAGACATAGTTTGTTATAAAGTGTTTTAAGGATGTACTCTAGTTAAGAGATGACATTCATCAAGAAATAGGTTTTGGGGGCGGGGGTGCCTGGGTGGCTCAGTCGTTAAGCATCTGCCTTCGGCTCTGGTCATGATCCAGGGTCGTGGGATCAAGCCCTACATCAGGCTCCCTGCTTGACGGGGAATCTGCTTCTCCCTCTCCCACTCCCCCTGCTTGTGTTCCGTCTCTCACTGTGTCTTTCTCTGCCAAATAAATGAATAAAATCTTGAAAGAAAGAAAGAAAGAAAGAAAGAAAGAAAGAAAGAAAGAAAGAAAGAAAGATTGGATCTAGGAAACTAACAAAACTAAAAACCTGAGAAGAGCATTTTGTATTTAACAGCTACATAGTAAGTTTTAGGACCAAATTGTCAGGATTGGAACAAGAAGAAGAAAGACTCCACAATACGGATTATCAAGGAATAGAAAATGCCACAGAAAAGTATAAGACTAATGGGAAAACTTCAGGATAAAAAATAGATTACAATTTTAAAAAGAAATGAAAACAAAACCTAACAAAAGAACAAAACAAAACAAAAAAACCTTTACCAAAGTCATGGTTCAAATGTGAAGTCTAGTCAGGCTAATATCTAAGAATATGGCTTTCACCTCCAAAATCACTCATCCCCAGTTAAATCTTGGTTTCCCCCTACCACTAGATAATTTTCCTCAATGCTTCAAGAAAAAGGATACAGTTGAGATTGTAGGATTCATTGCACTAGACTGCATTTCAAACTAGACCCTTGTTTTAGAAAACCATTTTGAAAATCATTCCATTTCAAGGCAGAAGACAGCTGCCAATGATCAAAACCTCTGGGGAGAGACCCTTTTGGAATAGTATGAAAAATTCTAGGACCCTCTCCCTAATAAAATAATCATAATTGTTTGAAGTTATTAAAAAAAAAACTAACCACTTCACATTTCTTAAAACTCCTAGGGTCATAGAGTGAATGAGAGACAATTATTCAAGAAAATCTACTAAATCTTGGTAAGTACAGGAAGAGTCTGTGGCATTTGACCCATTATCCATCCCCTTCCCCTGTCCCAGCTCAATGACATATAATCTGACTCCTGGACGGTACAGCCATGAAAACAAGATGCCCCCAGAGAATGTGGTTTAGGACCTCAGAATCTTCACCTGTAGGGTCAGGCTGCAGCCATATATAGATGCCACCCATATCTGTCTTACAGAAACTCTATTCCAACAAAGAGAGGCTAAAAAGTTTTAATTTTTTATTTTTTTTTTATAAACATATATTTTAGCCTCTCTTTCTCAACCCAGCCTTCACTCACAGGGCAGAAGCTATACCAAGAGTACTGGGTCCTAAGCCCCTTACCTCAGCTCATTCATAAAGTAGAAGCTTTATACCAGATGAGGCAAACCAAAAAGATGAGTCCATCTCTGCTGACCAGGAGCCACTCATAAAACAGGGGTGTCATTCCAAAAAAAAAAAAAAAAGTGGGCAACTTACCTCCATCAAAAAACACCTTAAAGGACACTCAACATTGTTAACCATCAGAGTATGCAAAGCACAGTGTGATATAACTTCATATTCATTTCACTGTGTATTATCAAAAAGAAGATATTAATGAGGGATGATTAGAATGTGGAAAATGGGAAGCCTCCTAAATTGCTGGGAAGGTGAAATGTGCAGCTTTTTCAGAAAACAGTTTGACAGTTCATCAAATGTTAAACTGGGAATAACCCCCAGCAGTTTCACTTCTAGATATATATTTGAAAGAAATAAAAACAAATATCCATGTATTAACTTGTACAAGGAATTTTATGGTAGCATTACTCATCATAATCAAAAATTGTCAATGACCCAAACGCCTGTCAACCTCTGAAAGGCTAAATAAAATGTGATCTATTCATACACTGGAGTATTACTCTGCAATAAAAAAGGAATGAAGTAGTGATGTATACTATGAAACAGATAAGCCTTGAAGAGGCATGCTTAAAAAAGAAGCCAGTCAGAAACATCACACAGTATATTATATTTCCAGAGTAAGCAAATCTATGGAGAATGTTCTAAATGAAAATGTTCTAAAATGGTGGGAATGTTAGCCACTGTGAAAATAGTAAAAAATACTGAAATGTACCCTCTAAATGAATGAATTATCTGGAATGTGACTAATATATCAATAAAGCTATTAAAAATTCAAAATTGTCTCTTTATACATCAAAAGCCAAGTTTCACATTCAACATACAGATTGTAACTTTGAACTTGGGTATAGGAACACTCATTTCATATAAAGACATTAAGGCTTTAGCAGGAAGTCAAGATACATCTTGTGTACATCTCCTACCTAAGCTAGTTTAGCAGCACAAAGCCTTAGCATCCATTAGCATACTATTTTTCTTCTTAATCTGATTTGACTTGATTTTGTTTCTTTGTACAGTTTGGTATCACTCAATATATCACTAGAAACAATGGATCTAGGCTCTGAAAAAATTTACATATTGCCAAATAATTTTCCTATGCATATATTTTATATATATATATGCATATATTTTATTTATATATTCATTTTATTTATATACATATTTGCAGAGCAGAAAATCTCTTGTTATTCCACATGTCTTCATACAAAATACATATTCACGAAATCCAATTTTGCTGTAACCTGACTGTTCCTTTTTTTAATGTTTTTTAAGATTTTATTTATTTATTTGATATAGAGATTGTGAGAGAGCACAAGTAGGCAGAGCGGCAGGCAGAGGAAGACGGAGAAACAGGCTCTCTGCCGAGCAGGGACCCCAGTCTGGGACTCCATCTCAGGACCCTGGGATCATGGCCAGGCCAAAGGCAGCCACTTAACAGACCGAGCCACCCAGGCACCCCAACCTGACTGTTCTTATTACCAAATTATTTACTGTAATTTTATTTCACATTTTTAATTTTCTACCCTCTCCCATTTCAGGTGGCTAGAAATACCAAAGCTAAAGGAATTATTTTAAAAGACCTATTCATAAAGATTCGATTTAATCAAAACATACCTAAATTTCTCTCAGGCCAGAATACCAAATGGATGATTTAAAATATAATTACATGTGGAGTGCTTGGGTGGCGAAACACCCAACTTTCGATTTCGGCTCAGGTTGTGACCTCAAGGTTATAATATTGAGATGGAACTCCAGCTCAGTGCTGGGCATGGAGCCCTCTTATGATTCTTCCATTCTCCCTCTGCTCCTACCCCTGCCTCCTATTCTAAATATATATATGCATAATATATATATATATTTATATATATTTACATGTATTACTTTTTAAAATTTCCCACCTGTGGAAGAAGTGAAAGACATGTCCCATCATACATAATTTCCACAGTTTATATTTAGGAGCTCTCATTTACATATATTTATGTGATCTGAGTCTATGAAGCTATATTTACCATATACATATATATATATATGTATGTGTATATATATATGTATGTGTATATATATGTATGTGTATATATATATGTATGTGTATATATATATATATATTTTTTTTACATACTTACCCAAAGAGGCAAGAACTATAGCTCCTATAGCTCATATTTACCTCTTAGTTTGTGTTTTTGCTCTAGTATGATTAAGTCTATAAATGGAACCTAATTAAAAGGTGATCACCACGGGGCTCCTGGGTGGCTCAGCAGGTTAAAGCCTCTGCCTTCAGCTCAGGTCATGATCCCAGGGTCCTGGGATCAAGCCCCACATCATCCGGCTCTCTGCTCCGCAGGAAGCCTGCTTCACCCCCACCCCCTCCACCACCTGCCTCTCTGCCTGCTTATGATCTCTGCCTGTCAAATAAATAAATAAAATCTTAAAAAGAAAAAAAAAGGTGATCACCAGGAATTCACAAATTATGGAGAAGAATTACACATTAACTATGATAGTACTTGAACAAAACCAACTCTTTTTTATTATTTAGTAATTTTTGATATTCCCTTTAAAACATTACTTCGATGAAAACATGTGGTTATTAAACTGCCATCTCCAGAGGATTATTCAGTGGGCCCCCTCCCATTTATCTCCATCTGCTAGTGATGCCAGTATCTTTTTCTACACTTCCATCTCTTGCCTTTTTTCTTCTATTGCCTACCATACTCCTCTCTTATTGCTATTCCTTGAGGAAATTCTTTTGTTGTGAAATTTGCTTAAAATAATTAAATAATTAGTTACACAATCCACAATAGAGAACTATTATGTTTTTAAATTTCCAGTTAATCCTTTAGACAAGTTACAATACATTCAATACTCTTTGAAAATATATTGACGCCTAGCTGAAGAATCTCTCCTTTTACTACTAACCTCTAACAACTACCAAATCCTCTTACTCTGAAACACTAACCAGATGCTTGCAGTTTGCCCTCAAACCAAGACTAGAAGACACATATACTAAAACCCAGCAACGGGGTATTACACTTAAACATGTCAAACAAGAGAATGGTTGATCAAGTCCCTCTTAGCAAGTCCTTTTTTAGCATGAGTAACCTGGGAAAATTTTCACTATTCTCAAAAAAGGAGTTCCTTCATTGCTATTCCAGCACTTTCAATCCCATCCCTGGATGGCAGGATTTATTTGAGGGTGAAAGTGACTCTGAAAGCTGCCGGGGAAGAAATAAGTCAGGGCAAATCTTGCCTGCAGTTATGTGTGGCTGTGAAAGCAAATAAATGACTGTGTCCTACATTAGTTTTAAAGGCTGGCAAAGACAAGTTGATACCTGTGTGTGTGTGTGTGTGTGTGTGTGTGCATGGTGTGTGCACACACATAAGTTTTATAGAAAGTTGGAGAATCAGTAGTGTTAAAGAATGATCTGGATTAACGTACTTAAGTTTCAATATGAAATTCTGAGACCCCTAACAGAAAAAGTGTCACCTCATTTTCTACTTCCTACCACACTCCCCTCAGAAAGGCAGATTCACACATCATTATTAAAAGCCAAAAAGAATGTTTCACAGAGGCAAAGCATACAATCCTTTTGTAAGCCGATGGAGGAATAATTATATGAACTGAGTGAGTAGAGTTAGAAAATAAGGCAATTTCACTAGTTAACTTCAGTCACAGGTCCAAATGAAAGAAGGATAAAGACATCTGTGCCCAAGTCCTGGAAACTCCTAGGTCACACTTCCACCAAACTTTAGGCACCTTCTTTAATCTTTTCGTGAATGCTTTTCTCCTTTGAGTCTCCAAAGTTTTAACAGTTTGCTTCCTTACTTAAAGCTGTAACTAGTTACACAAATGTTCTCACTGACTTCTTCTTTCTGCAAGAGTGACTCTATTATTGGACATAATTTCCTCACTTTAAAAAATTGGTTTGTTTTGACTTTTTAAAATGTCTTTAAATGCTCACATATAAAGGAGTTTATTGCTAAATAGTGTGAAAGCAAAGAAAGATTCACAAAAATAACCAACTAGAAGTCAAAAAGGATCCAAAGATAGTAGAATACAGACTGAAAAAAAAAGTCTTTGATTTTCTAGCTTAGGGTTCTTTCCTAGGACTGTTGGTTGATTGGCTACTATAAACATCCACATAGGAAAAAAGCGAGGCTTTGATCCAATTTATGACAAAGAGAAAAAAAGGAAATGCATGAGGAAGATATTACAAAGTACATTAATGAAAACGCTTGTCATAAAAAGTTTGTCAACTATATTAATTCTCAGATAAATAGAAATTGGCTAGCAAAAAATATAGTTGATTTATATGTGAGAAAGTGTGATATTTTTGACTTACAACCAATACATATTTTTATGCATTCCTGTTTCTATCACCAAGTTCCTAAACCCTTAGAATTTCCACAATGCTCTTGGAGCCAAAAAGGTGTCTTTTGTTATGTTAAAAGTTACTGAGCCTGGGTGGCTCAGTGGGTTAAGCCTATGCCTTTGGCTCAAGTCATGATCTCGGGGTCCTGGGATCGAGGTCTACTTCAGCCTCTCTGCTCGGCGGGGAGCCTGCTTCTCCCTCTCTCTCTCTGCCTGCCTCTCTGCCTACTTGTGATCTCTGTCTGTCAAATAAATAAATAAAATCTTTAAAACAAAAAAAGTTATTTTGGATCCCCACCTAAGAATGGAGGCTGATTGCCTTGAGAACCAACCAAGTTATTAGAGGGCTGCAATATTCAATCTCATCCCCCTGATATCTGGGAAGGAGAGAGGAATGGAGATTCAGTGAATCACCAACGGCCACTGATTTAGTCAATCTTGCCTATTTAGTGAAGCCTCCATAAAAATCCAACATGACTGGGACTGGGAGAGCTCCTCGAGTTGATTAACACATGGAGATTTGAGGAGAATGGCGTGCTCCAAGAAGGTATGGAAGCTCCATGCCCTTTACCTATACCTTGCTCTATATGACTAATGTAAACTGCCAACTTTGGGTGATAATGATGTATCAGTGTAGGTTAATAAGTGTAACAAATGTATCACTGTGGTGCAGGATTTCCATATTGGGGGAAATTGAACCTTGAGTATGGGAACTCTCTATACTCATCTTTTGCTATGAATCTAAAACTGCTCTAAAGAAGTCCATTAATAAAACAGAGAAAGGGAGGTGAACATTGTTCAAACACATTAAGGTGTTTGCATTTTTTTTTCAAAGAAGGTAGAGAATTTAATAAATTTTAGATTTTATAAAGTCAAGTAAGCATGCTAAAGAAATGCAATACATGATTTCTGAACTAATGTTTAAAGGAGAAAATGGAGACAGAGATTAATGCAATTTTAAATGATGGAGATAGCCAGATATATCTTCCCTTTTTAATCATAGTTAAAGTATGTTTTATATAAATCCCATTCCTGTAAGTAAACAAAAATGCTAAAAATAAAAAAAAGAAAGAAAGCTGTACTAGAAAAATAAAGAAAACTATTGCAGTTTATTTTAATTCATATTAATATAACTTTAAAGTAAAACCACTCTTGGGGAAAAATAGGTATAATATATAATGATAACAATTGCCCCCAACAATATGGCTTAAAATATGTAAAGCAACAGTGACATAATTACAAGCAGATATTTGCAACTCAAAATCATAGTAAGATATCTTTATAAACTTATTTAAGTAATTGATAGATAAAACACAAAAAGTTAGCAAGGTTATAAAATAATTCCTCTGTACACATCAGGATTAACTCAGGAGGGATGAGCTAGGTGAATGTGTTGATATTGCTCATATTAAAATTGTGCCTTAAACAGGGCATAGACATTACTACACAAAAACCTTCTATAATTCACCTCTCCAATGAAAATATTTATAATGTCAATGAAAACCAATTCTTTTTTTTTTAACCACAGGACATCTCCATCTAACTATTCATGAATATTTAAATGAAATAAATGATAAATGTTTGGTTTATTATAGTAAAACATTGAGGTACTTATTTTTAATAGATCTCTATAAAATTATATTTCACCATTTATAACTAGCACTTAGCAATAATTTTAAAGATGGACTAATTAAAAATGGATTCCTATGATATATAATAGACTCATCTATGATATATAATAGATTCATTATAACTAAAAATATATCCATTCATAGGAATAGCTATGGAAAAATGTCTTACAACCTACCCAAAATTGTCCTTCTGAATAAAATCGTATCTGGAAAAATCAGGAAAATCATTGTTTCTTTGTGTAAATTGGAATGATCGATATTCTAATATAAGTGAACACATGATACATCCTAAAAGCTTATTATGATGGTGACAATTATTTTAGGAAAAGGAGAAAATAGTTAATATATTACATAAGTCATACAATACTTAACTTGTATAATCTATTTAATTGAGATTATTATTTGCATTAGTTTTCATGCTTATACTGTATCCTATAGAAGACATTTAAATTTAAGTATGGTAAATTATAGAATTTTTTAAAGCAAGTTTGAGTCAGAAGTCTTCTACCAAACAACTTTGTGTTTTAAAAGGCCTTTAGATGATTTATACAGAACTTGTCCCAAAAGAACTGTATTATATTACATCATTTTTTTATTTAAAGATTTGATCCTAAAACATTGGTGCTACAAAATATTAAAAATCAAAGAGACTTCTATTCAAAGAATTTATGGAAAACAAATATTGTATTTTTTCCTGGCCTTAAAAGCTTAGAATTATTTGGTTTGCAATAAAATCTGAAACAAGTCAAAACAATAACTGAAATATTTTAAACCTTAAAAGGGGAAACAACTTTTCAAAGCAAACACTTGAAATCTAAGTTATCTTAAATTTGTAAAAAAGTACTGGTCAAAAACCAAAATTAAGTACTTCAAAGTACTTATTCAAAGTAAAAAATGTGATTTTTCTTTTATTAAAAAGAATTTTCTTGTTATTATTCAGCATTCTGAAGAGACAGTAGACTATCCATTTCTGTAAGTCTCAAAAATATAAAATAATTCTCATTTGTGTATTTCCTGAATTAGTATTCTCTCTTAAAGGATATTTCATTTTTGATTTGAAGCCTCATATATGTACATTATACATACTTTCAAAGTGGCATCAGTGTGCTCTTACATAAAAACCAAAATGTTATGCAAGATTGCTTGTTTTAATTTGAATATTATTTCTAATAAAATGAACCAACATTTACTAAGCACTTACAGAAGCACTGTAGTAGGAATCAAGCACAACTGTTAATCTGGGAGTTAGATGCCGTTAATGAGTACTAATAGCCCACATTATTGTAGCAGTCATAAAACGTACAAGCATTGAAAAGACTGGATTCTCACATTCAAGGATTATTCAAGCTACTTAGGAAAACAACAGAATTTGAGAGACAAAGTTATGTGTCAAGATATTTGCATATTTAAAGTTACATTAAGTAGTTAGTGGCTACATCTGGGCCTGGGCTACTAGACAAATTTTAGCCCTCAATTATATTCTACCATTTTGTATAACTAAGCTGGGTCACTCTACATTTACAGGTCCTATGGCTCATCAAGATGTGTGCATTTTCTCTCATTCATACCCAGGACCCAGAGTTCTTTTCAACTCACACTTAGTTTTAGCTCAGATAAAACAGAAGATTAGGGTGATAGCATTATGCTTATTTAATCCCAAATTCAAGATCAGTGTCTGTTAAGTACAGAGGACAGAAGCGAAGTATAAACAATAGTATTAGCAGAAAAAAAACCTAAGACAAGAAAAAACCCAAGACGAAAAAAATTTTAAAATGAAGAGAGCTGTCTTTTGTAAGAGCACCCTAAAACTTTAAAATACATTGAAGAAAAATTACTTTTAGTGGAAAAACAGTAAGAGAAGATAAAAAGTATTGGGTTTTTTAGATCTTATCTATTTCATGAGCTATAAAAATCCTAAGGATATCATAAAACAAAGAAAAGTGCCAATTTCTTTCCAATCTGGTTCTCACACAGTACTTCAGAGTCGGTGTGGAGTCCTTCCAGTTTCTAAAGTTACAATGATTGTCATTCTCAGCTTATGTTATTGTGAGCATCTACCATTATCTTTGCCTCATTGGTATTTTATTGAGAGGTAGTGAGAAGTGCTAGTCATAACAGCTAGTCAAACACAACTTTAATTGTGTTATAAATCATCATAATGATACTTCAAAAAAACTCATTAGATCCTAAAATTTATGTGTAGATAAATAAAGAGATGAAATTCAGATGAATTAAATTCAGCGCTAATACTCATTACTCTAACTCCCCTCACTGCTATACCATTGTGTCAGTAGGGTAAAAGTAAATATAAACATAGAAGACTAATAATAATTTCATATTTTGGAAGGGCTTTAGCTTACCAGATGCTAAGTTATACATTTTATTTTTAAATTTATCTTCTGAAAATTATATAATGATTATTGACTTTTGAATCATTGATAAAACATTTATTCAACAACTCATTTTAAAATGTTCCATGAATACCTACTAGGTACCTACCAGTGCATGTATTTATTTACAAGCATTTATTACTTGCCTAGTATGTAGCAAGCATTATCTTGGTTATTGAGGATCTAATGAACAAAAGAAAGAAAGATTATATTTGCTTTTTCTTTTTTTTCAAATGTATGGTCTACACAGACTATAAATAAATAATTATATGGGGTTTTGTAGAGTTACTTTTATAAGACAAAGAATATAAGTATTCTCTCTCCTGGAAATACATAATTGAATTAGACAGATAAAATACACATATACGAACACTAACTTGTCATGCAGATCAGCCATTATAAGTGGAATGCTGTGGTGGACACAAAAGCACACTGCCGAAATCCTCCTTTTCTCAGCAAGGACTGGGTGCCTCAGCCATCAGTCAAGCCTCCTTTTGTTAGCATTTTCATGGTTAGGTGCAGCTATTGATAGCCATGTTATATAAGAGTATGCCCTTCCTGTGATGACCCAAATCTAATGACTGATCAAAAGCCCAGTCCCCACTAGAGCTGAAGGACCTTTCTGTTGAGATATATATACTTCATTAAAGCTTCATTGGTTTTCTTTGTAGTTTGACTTCTCCCTCTGACCAATCCTTTATCTCTCATCTCTCTCTTTAACAGTTGCCATGTCCTAATAGATAGCCTGCACATTAAACCCCACCTCAATATCTGGTCTGATTTTGAAAACAAACAAACAAACAAAAAACAACTATGATCTTTGGTGTTGGGAGTCATCCTAGAAAACAGGTGACAAGGTGGCATTTGGGGAGCTGTATCCTCCACAGTCTTTGCCAGCAATGAGAAACTCCATAAGCAGTAGGTTGAGCACAGATAGTTCCTGGCATAAAATGATGATCCAACTATTAAAAAAACTCTCACTGACAGTGAATTGAGATGTTGTAACTCATCAAGCAGTCAAAAAGTTTGGAAGAAAGACTAAATTGAAGGATAATGAGTTTGGATGGCTATTACTAAGTGCCACTGATAACCTATACAAATATAAGTATGAGATGCTAATAATTAACAAGCACTTGAAAACCAAATGTAAAAAACATTAACCTTACTAGAAATTTACAAATAAGCTCCATCTCATGTCTCAAAAAAGAATAAGGCAAAGAAAGGTGAAAATCAGGCCTGGAGCTTAATAATCAGACCATTCCAGCAAACTCCAGAGGCTAAATGCCAACAAGTCAGATCTGTTATGCCAAAGGCAGGACCCTGCTGGAAATAAACAGGACTCTGATAGTTGAGATAGAGACATTTAAGTGAATTCTTATGAAAAATATTGAACCCACAAACATTCAGAAACCTATATGCATGCAAAAATGATACATTTCTTCCTCTTAAGAATTAATGCTCCATACTTGTCTGAATAAAACTGCAGATGCCTTTTTGAACAAGACAAGATCTGCCTCTCCTTCTCTCCATCTGCTAACCCTACAACTAGAGTCAAGTCATGACATAAACTAATTTGGTCTAATAAAGAAATAAACAAACATCTATCTCCCAGCGATACCTAGACCTAACCAACATATACCATCAGGAGCCAGGAAACAATGTATGGGAATAGATTCTTAGGATACTTAATCTAGGGGACTGGAACATAAAACTGGATCAAGGAGCATTTATTCATTTGGGAGCATTTTCCCAAGACATAGATTTAAATGCTCTAGCAATGACCCCATGAAACGTTGAGAACTCACTACTAGCATGGCTTCCAGGGGCAGGGAAAAAGCAATGGCCCATGATAATTAAAATTAAAATGCCAGAGCTTCATGGCAGACTGTGAAAAATGGGATTAAAAGGCTCAGTAACGTGAACATGCTGGAGTGAATAAACCGTGTAAAGCAGAAATACTCACAGCAGAGGGCATAGAAGTTATGCCATTACTAAGGTCTTAAGGAATGCACTAGTAAGAAAGGCAGTGGCAGTACTGAAAAGTTTGATAGTGGTTCCCCTCTATAAGGAGGGCTGACAGTAGAAGAGATTCACTAGTAACAATGGCCATGCTAGGACCTTGAAACCATAGAGGCCAGGAAGCTGAGTTTAAACACTAGAAGCTAGAAGAAAGCAATTTTACAATGAGCTTAAGGGTCAGAATGATAGCCACAGGTGCTTGATCCACAGAGTCATGGAGATTGTTAACAGAAGATGGCAGCCCTGCAAACAAACTAGATGGGCAGCTAACAAAGGCACTATCCAACTTGTACCATCAGAAGAAATCAATGTGAGCTGGTAGGATCTGGGCATTCATTTCAACAAATATCATAATCCTTATTCCAAGTTTCCAGACTTGAAGGAAGGAGTATAACACCAAGACAATTTTAAACTATAACAGTTCTCCTAGTCTTTCTTCAAAGGGATCCATAGTGATTTTCTTAGATAATCGTACATTGGGGGAAGGGAAACATTTTCATGTTGGATACATGGAATGAAACAACATTGATACCTGAAATATAATGTTTTGCTAGAGTGGGGAACATGCATGCCACGTAATAAATCAATTCTAGTCTTCCTTTTTGTAAACCCAATGGGTCTTATCCCTGAATGTTTGACTGAGAATGGCATAATTTGTAGTCAAGTAGTTAGCACAACCTGCCCATTGAGTCAGTCTTTGGCCTTTGGAATAAGAGAAAATATAATGAATGCATTATTCAGAAGTCTCCAAAGAAATGGAACAAACAAAACTTTACATTAACACACACACATACACACAGAGTTAAACATACACATATAAAATTATAAGTTATAAGCATATATTGCATACACATGTAAAAATATATATATATATGCTTATATAGATCTGAAGATCTTTATATCTTACATATATATGTCTTACCTATATAAAGATATTTGTTATAAGGAATTGCCTCGCATGGTTGTGGAGGTTGAGAATTGTAAGATCTGAAATTAATAAGCTAGAGACCGAGGAGAGCTGATGGTTAAGTCTAGTCTGACTTGAAAGCCCTGAGAATTAGGAGACTGATGGAGTAAATTCCAATACAGAAAAGGCTAAGCTTAAGCCCTAGAAAGAGCTGTTTTAATTAGAATCTGAAGATAAGAAAAAAGACAAGGTCTCAGGTCAAACAATTAGGAAGGAGGGGTTTCTTGGTTAAGGGGGTACTGGCTCTTTGTTCTGTGCTGGCTTTCATCTGATTGGATGAGATCCACTACTTTAGAGATGGCAATCTACCTTACTCAGTCTATTAATTAAAATATTAATCTCATCCACAACACCCTTGCAGACATACTCAGCATAATGTTTGACCAACTAACTGGGCATCCTGTGGCCCAGACAAATTGATACATATTAAACCAACACAGTGAAGAAGACCAATGGGATCTTCTGAAACTAATCTTCCAACAAGATAGATAGATAAATAAATAAATGAATAAACAAATAAAAATTGCATTTTAGGAATGATCAAAAGTTGGTGCTATCCTTAAAGATCTAAAAGAGTAGTAGTGTCTATCACATCTTGATTTAATTTATCAATCTGGCTTTGTAGAAACCAGATGAATTCTAGAAGATTAGAGTAGATGACTACAAACTCATACTTCAATTTTAGCCACTTTAACAGTGTATTAATGGTGACTTTTAAGGTGTATTAATGGTGACTCAGTTACATGAAATATACCTTTGATCTGATGATTATTTTATAATTTAGTCAAACTAGAAGAAAGTGTGCATTCAAATAAAATAGACAACTTTACAGCAAAGAAGGTGTTGCAAACCCATGGCCATGAATCCACTGGCTATTTACACACCACACCATATAAAATCTTCGGTCTTGGTGGAGTGTTGTAACTACGTGCTGACTTGCAGCAGAAGCACTACAGTGGAGGTAATAAGAGAATCAGCTGTTATCATTTAGGATGCAGGACACACATTGCATCAAATATCTTTACATGTTACTGTGTTCCCATTAGGAAAAATATATAGTTTTGGAAAATGAGATTAAAAGAGAAAAAAAAATTCCACCTACTACTCTATCACTAGAGTTCCTTGTCTTCCCATCTGCACAATTCTGTGAGATTAGAGTTTTTGGTCCCCCTATTAGTCAGGGTTCTCCAGAGAAACAGAACTAACATAGAAAGTGATTTTTTATAAGGAATTGGTACATGTGATTATGAAAAATGGGAAGTACACAATCTTTAGTGTAGGCCAGCAGAATGGATACCCAGGGAAAGTGATGGTGCAGCTCCAGTCCCTAGACCAGTAGACAGAAACCCAAGAAAACCAATGGTGCAGATGAGTCTAAGGCAACCTATGGGAGAATTGCCTCTTGTTCAGCCAGGCTGGTCTTTTTCTTCTATTCAGGCCTTCAATTATGGATGAATCCACCCCTATTATGGAGGACAATCTGTTTACTCAAAATTCACTAAGTTAAATATTAATCTCATCCAAAAGCATCTTCCAAGTTGGCATATAAAATTAGCCATTGCAAATCTACCTTTTGTCAACTGGACACCATACTCACCTCCTTAAATTATATATAAGTTCCAAATACAGACAATAACAAGGTTATGCTTCCACCTAACATGATGCCTAACTATTCTGTATAAAACAGAAAATGCACTACTACTTCCCCTAAAAGAGGAAGCAAAGTCCTTAGATAATGTTTACTCTCATTCATTATTGCTTCAAATATGTCTTCTGTTCCTATTTCTCTTTCTTCCCCTCCTGCTATTCCATTGCACTTGTTAAACCTTTAGCACTTGCCCTATAATTCCTGGATATTCTGTTGTTGTTTTTTTCCCTTCCTTTTTCTATTTGTATTTGAATTTCAGAAACTTACATTGATATCTTTTTAGGCTCATTTAGCCATATTTAGTCTACTGGTTAGCCAATCAAAGGTATTTTTCACTGCTGGTTAAAATGTGGGTTTGTTTTTTTATTTGTTTTGTTTTTTTAATTTCTAGCAATTCCTTTCTTAGAGTTTTCATCTCTTGGCTTATATTATCCATATGTTCTTGCATGTTGTCTACTTTCTCTATTAGCTCTTTCAGCATATTGATTATAGTTGTTTTAAATTCCTAGTTTGATAATTCTAATGTCTCATCATATCTAAGTCTGGTTCCGATGCTCTTCCTCTTCAAATTGTGATTTTTGTCTTTTAGTATGTCTTTTAATATTTGGTTGAAAACAGAATGTGATATACTGGGTAAGATCAACTAAGCTGGGATAAATCTGCCTTTAGTGTTAAGTTCTGTCTAGAGACTAGGCTCTATTTACTGTTTAATGTAGCTGTGGCTTACATTTCTTCCAGTACCCTGTTCTTGTTTTCTGGATATCTTTGGGTTTCCCTAGAGATTTCTTCTTAAATAAGGTTTGAGACTTGCAGACTGTAATCACCTGTTGTTATATAGGAGCTCTACTGATGTGGTGGTAAGGTAAGGGGGAAAGGAAGGATAACATTCCATATCTTATGATTTTGTCTCAGTCCTTTTATAGGTGTGACTTCCCAAGTACATCTCAGCCTATTTACTTAGGGGGGACAGGAAGGCTAGAGGGAACTGGAGATCACTTAGTCTCTAGTTAAACCAAGCTCAGCTAAATGCTAATAAAGTAGTTTCTCTTGAAAGCAGGCATTGTTAGAATAGGATTCTCTGGATGTATTTGTAAAAGGTTACTTTTTCCCCTCCCTCTGTCAAAAGCATTGGTTCTTCTTCAGCCTTCACTGTGAGAACCTGTATTTCTTTCATGGAGATAAACAATTTTCAAAAGTTTGGAGGCCCCTTTAGGACTGCCTTTTCTAGGTTTTCATTGTTGTTGTTGTTTGTTTGTTTTTTAATCTCTCAAATTTGTCTACAATGAGCCTCCAACAATCTATCAATTACAGTTTAGGTCTTCTTATACAAGCAATGGTTCCCATGCAAGTTCTGCTTCTTGGCTGTGCCCTGCTAAGCTGTGATTCTCTGTATCCATCTGTCAGTCTCTCCAACTTTGGGGGCAAATATTAGCCCTGCAACCTTGATTCTTAGATGTATCTGAGAAGAGAGGTTAATTTTCAGTTTAGTCAGCATTTATCTTGCTGTGAAGTTTAGAATGATGCCTACCAAGCCTGATTTTACAGGGGTTTTTTGGATATCAAAGGACTGGATTTTTGTGTTTAAAGCAGTCTCTGCTATGGCTGGTGCCATAGCAGTGTGTTGATCAGGCAAGCTCCCCATATCTCCCCAAAACATGTCTATGATTACCTATAATGGCAATTGTTTTCTATAGATGCTAAAAACGTATTTGATTGGACTTAGCCTTCATTTATGAAAATAACTATTAGAATTAGAATAGGAATAGGATAGTTTCCTAACATGATAAAGGATATCTGCATAAAGTATTAGCAAACAGTATGTATTATAGTAAAATTGGAAGAGTAATTCCACTGCAATGAGCTGCAAAACAATAATGTCTATTCCTGTGTCCCTAATTCAATTCTGTTTAAAGGTTTTACCCAGGGAAGCTGGGTGGCTCAGTGGGTTAAGCCTCTGCTTTCAGCTCAGGTCATGATCTCAGTGTCCTGGGATAGGGCCCCACATCAGACTCTCTGCACAGCAGGGTGTCTGCTTCCCCCTCTCTCTCTGCCTGCCTCTCTGCCTACTTCTGATCTCTCTCTCTATAACATGAAGAAATAAAAAATCTTTTTAAAAAAAAGTTTTATCCAACAGAATCAGAAAATAAAATATGAGTTATAAATATTGGCAGGGAAGAAAATAAATTTTCATTAGTTGCATGTTCCCTTGGGAGGGAAAACAAGAGAAGCAATGTAAAAAAAAAAAAAATTAAAACCCTCATGAGAATTCATAAAATATGTCTTTCATTAACTAAATATGCAGAATTAAATTGCATTACACAGTATTTACAAAAACCAAGCTGAAAACAATATCAGGATATAATTTACAACAAAAATAACAATAATGAAATATCTTAGTACAAACTTAATAAAAAAGACATTTTTAAATAGACAAAAATTATAGAAGAGTAGAAAATAAAATACAAATAAATGAAGATCCATAGCATTATTCTTGGTGCAAAACTCTAATATTGTAAAGGTGTTTGGTTTCTTCTAATAAAATTAATTCAGTTTCAACAAAAATTTTGTGGTCTTACACTGGATAACTAAAGCCATCCAAATATTAATTTTTTTGTACATTCTCCAAAAGCCATTCAGTCTCACAAAGGGAACATTTAAATTACTCATATCTCAAAGAAACAAGGATGCTAAAAAAACTTAATGACATGTGTGTGGGGAAATAAACATTCTGAAACCATTACAGCCAATCCTAGAATACACAACAGAATTGAGTCAGACAAATAAAATGAAAGAAATCACTGGAGTCATACCAATAGCCAAAGAAAGGGAAAAAAATTTTTTAAAGGTTTTATTTATTTGACAGAGATCACAAGTAGGCAGAGAAGCAGGCAGAGAGAGAGAGGGGAATGCAGGCTCCCCACTGAGCAGAGAGCCTGATGTGGGGCTAGATCCCAGGACGCTGGGGTCATGACCTGAGCTGAAGGCAGAAGCTTAACTCACTGAGCCACCCAGGCGTCCCAAGAAAGGAAAAATTAAACCTGACCCCCACCCCCCTAAAAAACCTTCTACACTATGTGGGAAAATGTTTAAAACAAACCCAAGACTGATTCAATCAGAAAACTGCTTGATGGGGAAACAAAGGAAAAGCTTGAGAGTTCATAAGAACAGAAATAACAGTCATACACGGCATCATTTCTAGGAGTTCACTTAGGACAGACAGACACCTCTTAGATAGAAGCAGAAGAAAAGAAGGAAGTGATAGACATTAACAATCCTACAGAAACAAGATGATCACAAAACCAGAAGACCAACCATCTTCTACACACACACACACACAAGATTCAATAATGAAAGTGTTATTCTGTAATTCACTATGTGGGGGTCAATTCTCCATGGGGTTCTTATGTTTCTGCTCATATTTGGGGAAGAAATACTAATAGCCCCTTTTCTGATGTTTTTAATGAAGAGTGCATTGCTAACACTTTGGAAGATGGAGAAAAATACCTTCCTCTGGGCAATGGTCTGGCAGTTTACATGGAAGCCCATTTTGAGAGATTTGGATTACCCAAGGTTTGTACTCTGAGATGTTATACAAACCCACTATCTAGTAATGCAAAGCCTCTCTCTGGGCCATTCCATGTTACCCTTATGGGACTTTGGGAGCAAGTAAAACTGACATGACAAGGAAGCATATGGTGTTTGATGGTTGTGAACAGTAAAGCTTTTTGTTTCTTTATTTTCCTAACATCTACAAAACAACAGCAGGTTCAGTGGCTGATTTGCAAGTACTGCAAAATCTCTACTTCTTCCCTGTACTTACCTCCTAGCAACAGAGAGGTTTTGAAATAAAAACATACCTCTTAATGTTTCTGGTTCTAAAAACTGAGACATTTGAAAAAGAATTGAAAAAGGAAATCAGTACCTATAGAACACCTCTATAAGAATAAAACAGAAAATGTTAATTGAAACATGTTAATTGATGGAGATGTTCACCAATAAACCACCACAAATCAAGGAATCTTGTGAAGTAAAACTCCTGAAAAAATGCACTACTAGAAACTTTAAGACTCACAGTGGAAGCAGACCCAAAAACAAAACAAAACAAAACAAAACAACAACAACAAAAACTTAGAAAATGAAGAAAATGAATAAATTCATTGCCAAAACGAAGCCTAAATATAAGGTCCCCACAAGATAATAATTTTGTCCAAAATTTTAAAAAGGCATTGAGAAAATAGAAAGAAATAAAAGTTGCAAAGAAAATGAAGATCAGGGGCGCCTGCGTGGCTCAGTGGGTTAAGCCTCTGCCTTCGGCTCAGGTCATGATCTCAGGGTCCTGGGATCAAGCCCCACATTGAGCTCTCTGCTCAGAAGGGATCCTGCTTCTCTCTCTCTCTCTCTCTGCCTGCCTCTCTGTCTACTTGTGATCTTTCTCTGTCAAATAAATAAATAAAATCTTAAAAATAAAAAAAAAGAAAAAGAAGATCAAAAAAGAAAGTTTTTAAATGATTCAAGAATTATGTGCCTATATAAAGATAACCAACGCTGAATTATAAAGAGCAAAGGAAGCTAAAAGTGCTGTCCTGTAATTGACTTAACTTTGACACATCATTTTCTAGTTGATTTTAAAAAAAAAAGTAAAATATTTTGAATTAATTGATTGCCTGTCACATATATTCTCTAGAAGCCAGCCTAAGAAAAAGTTTAAATGGACTTCCACGCACACACAGTTTACTGGGGAGCGACTTTGGGCGCAGCACCTATGGAAGGGAGGGGAGGCTCTTGGATTGAAATGGCCTGTCCAATGATTTTCTCACTTTGAGCCAAATGGTTTGAACTTCATATCCTCCACTTCCCTCAGTCGCTGGATTGCCTAGGGAGGGTATGAACTTGGATGACGAAGCTCCGTGCAGCTGAGGCAATTCTTACGGGGATAGCAGTTTAAAGGTTATTTCATTCCAAGCAGTTACATTCCAAACAAGTGGGAAAACAAGCCCGTTCAAGGAACCGAGATCATGGGTGGTGCATCTGTAGTCTAACATACCAGCAAAAGGTTTCTTCTCTGAATAAAAATTAATTTTGTTCTTTTTCCAATCATTTCTAATAAAAGTTTTCACACATATAGCGAAACTGAAAGAATTTTATGATTTCCACATTTCCACCACACAAATGTTATCGTTGACATTTTATTATATTGCTGTATCACATATGTATCTGCCTATCTCTGTCAATCTGTCATTATATGTTCCCGTCAAAACATTTCTGATGAATATCATTAACTATGATATCATTACTTGTTTAAAGTTTCATGCAAAATTTACATAAAATGAAATACACAAATAGTGAGTGTATATTTGCTGAACTTTCTCAAATGCATACATCTGTGAAACCCAAACCTCTATCAAAACATAGAGGATTGCTATCAACCCCGAGAGTTCCTTCATTTCTTTTCCCAGTTAATCCTCCCACCCACCAAGAAGAAACCACTGCTCTGATATTTTGTGACCATAGTTAACTTTTTTGTCTGTTCTAGAATTTTGTGTAAATGAAATCCTATAGTGTATACTCTTTCGTGTAAGTCCTTTTGCTCTTTAGTATAATGTTGACTTTCGTGTATGTTGCATTGCTATCAGGAACTAGTTTGTTGGTTTTTGTTACAGACTACACTTCTATTGTATCAAGTTTGTTAATTATTTTCCTGTTGGTAAATATGGGCCGTTTCCAGTTTTTAGTTTTATGAATAAAGCTGGTAAGAACATTCATGTACAAATCTTTTTCTGAGTGTTTTTTGTTTCCCTTGCATAAATACCTCTGGGTGGAAATGTAGGGTCACAGAAGAGGTTTATGTTTGGTTTTATAAAAAACACGTTTTTTTAAAATAATTGTATCATTTTATATTTTGATAAAAATTAAGGTTTCATTTTTTTCACATGCCTGTCAACATTTGTTAATTGTCAATTTTTTTAATTTTAGACATTCTGATACTTTTGTAACATTAAAGTGTTTTAATTTAATTATCCATTATAACTAATGTTGAGGAACACTTGGGTGGCTCAGTCTGTTGGGCATCTACCTTCGGCTCGGGTCCTGATCCTGGAGTCCTAGGATTGAGCCCTATGTCTGACTTCCTGCTCCACAGGGAGCCTGCTTCTCCCTCCTACTCTGTTCCTCCCCCTGCTTGTATGAGCACTCTCTCTCTCTGTCAAATAAGTAAATAAAATTAAAAAAACTAATGTTGAGTACTTTTCTATGCACTTATTGACTCTTAGCATATTTTCATTTGTACGATAATTTTCAAATTTACCCAATTTTTACTGAGTTGTATTTTACAATTAGATTAAAAGAATTATTCATAATTTTGGATACCCGACCTTTGTCCGAAAAATGTTTTGTGAATAATTTCAGCAGTCTGTGACCTGCCCATTTCTTTTCTAAAGTGTGGTCTTGGTTAAATAGAAGTTTTTAATTTTGATGACTTTCATTATTTTTGTGGTTATTAATTTATGTGATGTGTCCGAGAAAATTCCTGTTGTTGTTATTGGTCAAATATTTCATTTTGGCTTATTACATTTCAAAAGGAAAATTTTTTACACTTAAATCACAAAATATTCTCCAATGTTTTTCTTTTAAACAGTTATGGTTTTAGTGTTTACATTTAGATCTATGTTTCAACTCTAATATTTATATATAGTTAGAGGAAAGATTTGAGTTTGTTCTATATGTATATGAAAATATTCTAAAACTGTTGTACGCACTTGTATTTCTTCCACTTTATTGTTTAGGCACGTTTGCAAATTCAAATGACCATGTAAGTGTGAGCTTCTTTCTGACTTCTCTATTTTGTTCTGTTCTACTCATGACAATATCATGCTCTATGGATTACCATTGCTTTATAACAATTCCTGAAGCCAGGTGGTCAGATTTTCCAATTTTGTTCTCTCTTATAGACTGCTTTGGATAGTCTAGTTATTTGTGATTCAATATACATTTTGGAACCATCTTGACAATTTCTATAAATATGCCTGTTAAAATTACTATCAGAATTATGCTGAATCCATAGAACAATTTGAAGATAATAAATAACATCTTAAGAATACTGAGTTTTGTAATTCATGAATATGGTGTATTTCTGCATGACTTGGGTTTTGCTTAATTTCTCTCAACAATGTCTTATTTCTTTTTTTTTTAATGTTTGTTTATATTTATTTTTATATTTATTCATTTACTTTTGACATAGAAAGTTGTATATATTACAACAGTTTGCTCTGATACAGATCTGCATTCTTAAACGATGACCACAATCAAACTAATTAACGTATCCATCACCACCCATTGTTACTTTTTTTTTTTTCAGCTCAGCAATCTCATTTCTGGGTATGTATCTAAAGGAATTAAAATTACCATCTCAAAGAGATATCTGTACTTTCATTTTCATTGCAGCATTATTCACAGTAATCAAGATACGCTAAAACTCCGTGTCTGTTGACAGATAAATGAATAAGAAAATTTGGTAAGTATATGTATGTACGCAATTTTCATATAACATATGAATATATATAATATATATACATATTGTATTCTATCACATATATATGTATACACACACACACATAGAATGGGATTAAATTACCTTTAAAAAATAAGGAATTCTTCCCACTTTTGACAACAGAGATGAACCTGGGGGACATTATGCCAAGTAAAATAAGCCAGACACAGAAAAAGAAATATCACATAATCTCACTTACATGTATTAAAAAAAAAAAAAAAAACAGACTCACAGGAAGAGATGGCAGACAGGGTTTATCAGAGGCTGTGGGTAGGGGAAAAGGTAGATACTGATCAAATACTATAAACTTTCAGTTATAAGATGAATAAATTCTGAACACATAATATGTAGCATGATGACTATAGTTAATAATAATGTATTGTACACTTGCAATTTGTTAAAGGAATAGAAATCAAGTGTTCTCACTAGCAAAAAATGTGTACACATCAAATTATTGTAACTTTTTAAATATAGTGTTGTATAATTTGTTTTTTGATGCCATGATAAATAAAAGTCATACCTTTACTTTCTAATTTTTTATTGCTAGTTTAGAAAAATGTAATTGACTTTTATACACCATGTGCTCTGCTAATTTAACAAATTCAATTTTTAGTTTTTTTATACTAGTTTTTGTTGTAGTTATAGTTGTTTTTAAAGATTTATTTATTTATTTGAGAGAGAGGGAAAGTGTATGCGAGAGCACATATGTGAGGGGTTATAGGGAGTGGGAGAGGGATAGAATCTCAAGCAGATTACTCACTGAGCAGGATCCTGATGCTGGTGCTCAATTTCATGACACTGATATGATGACCTGAGCTGAAATAAAAAATTGGACACATAACCTACTGAGACATCCAGGTGCCCCATACTAGTTTTTTATAAATCCTTTAAAATAGTCCATCAACGGATAAATAGATAAAGAAGATATGGTATATATACTCAATGGAATACTATGCAGCCATCAAAAGAAATGAAATCTTGCCATTTGTGATGACGTGGATGGAACTAGAGGGTATCATGCTTAGCGAAATAAGTCAAGCAGAGAAAGACAACTATCATATGATCTCCCTGATATGAGGAAGTGGAGATGCAACATGGGGGATTAAGGGGGTAGGAGAAGAGTAAATGAAACAAGATGGGATTGGGAGGGAGACAAACCATAAGTGACTCTTAATCTCACAAAACAAACTGAGGGTTGCTGGGGGGAGGGGGGTTGAGAGAAGGAGGGTGGGGTTATGGACATTGGGGAGGGTATGTGCTATGGTGAGTGCTGTGAAGTGTGTAAGCCTGGCGATTCACAGACCTGTACCCCTGGGGATAAAAATATATTATATGTTTATAAAAAAATAAAAATAAATAAAAATTTAAAAAATAAAAATTAAAAATTAAAAAAATAAAAAAGTCATTTTCATAGATTCTTTAGGATTTTCTATATAATAATATATTAAGATGTTATCTTATTTCATTAATATATTATTTAGAAATATATTGTTATTTTCCAAATATTTATTTTCCCTAAATATCTCATTATTATTGATTTCTGCCTTAATTCTATGTTCATCAAAGAATATACCTTCTCTAATTTCAATCTTAAAAAAATTATTAAGACTTGTTTAATCCCTAGCATATGGCAAGTCTTGGTGATCAAACCATGTACATGTGAAAAGTATGTGTGTTCCACAACTATTGCACATGGTTTTTCAAATAAAATTTCATTAAAGTAGTTGATAGTGTTGATCATATCTTTTATATCTATAGTGGTTTTTGTCAAATTATTGTTAGTTGCCAAGAGTGGGGTATTAAACTCTCTCTGTATAATTATGGAACTTCCTATGTTAGTAGAAATTTTTGCATTTCTGTGTTTGATATTTTATCAGTTATTAGTTCATCTGTTCTGATGTTTGAATATAAGGTACATAAAGATATATTAATATCATGTCTTTCTGATGAACTGATGTTTTTATCATTCTGAAATGCCCCACCAGTAATAATACTCTATTTTTTAAAGCATAACTTAATCTATTATTTCACATCAAGGCAGCACACAGTTGTATCTTGTTTTTTAATCCATTCTAGCCATCTCTAAATTCAGATTAGACTGTTCAGTCTATCAGCATTTAGCAAAACTATGGATATGGTTGGATTTAAGTCCATTATGTTAATAATCTGATTTCTGGTGCTCCATTCCTTTTTAGTGGCTATTTTTGTTGTTGTTACTTTTGTTCCAACTTTTCTTCCTTCTTTTGGGTTTTTATATTTTTTGAGGAAGGAAATTATACTTCTTTGCATTATGGGCTGTTCTAGAAATTATATTATATATTTTTAACCTTCATACTCTATGTAGAATTACTATTGTACTACTTTGCTTTTAAAAAGATCCACATTATTCTCCTTCATTATGATCTAAGAGAGAAAGCATTAATAGTAGTGAAGCAGTAGTTTTCAAACTGTGTGTGTGTGTGTGTATGTATGTATGTGTGTCTATGTGTTAGAAATGTTTTTTCGAATAGAATCTTATGAAGTTCACTCTAAAAAGAAAAAAAAAATTAATTTAGGACATCTAACTGAAATGCTACCTCAGGCCTGACTGGGAAACCACCTCTGGGACTTTTTTGTACTATTTGAGATCCACTAATGTAGAGATTAGACTTAGTAACCATAAGAACTCCTTTCAATTCCGAAATTATTTTACATTATCATATGTGTATTTAGAGTCTGAGATGGTGATATGCAAGTTTTAGGAATAGGAAAGTGGACATTTGAAGGTCATGGCTGAGGAGTCATGTAATCCTGCTATCGGTTCTTTTAGAATTATTTCTCTTATCAGTGCCCAGGGGTGATCAGGCCCCACAAATGTGCATACCAAGCTTAAGACACCATGGTTCTCAATTTATTAATTTTTAGTGAGACATCATTGCCATGGAAACTGTAAAACTCAACATTTAAGTGATTAAAGACATTCTTTCCTATAACAGAGATGAACAAGTTACCAAATTGTAATCTGACAGTTTATTACTCTAGAAAGTGTAGAATTAAAGTGAAAGAGATAGAAACATTCTAACAAGAAGTCCTTAAGCTAAGACTGCTTGACACTCTTTCCTAATACAATGAAAATCTTTTCAAGGGAGTAGAATTTTTGAACTCTGAGTCGGGCTTCCACTCAGTCAATGCTAAATGCACCCTAACCAATTTCTGCCTTTAATCTTCATAGTTGTGTCATCCTTAGGTGATAAGGTTTTGTGTGTTTCTTTTTTTTCCCTTTATCTTCACATGTGCTGTATTAATTTCCTAGGGCTGCTGGAACAAATTATCATAAACTTGGCAACTTAAAACAACAGCAATTTATTTTCTCATAGTCCTGGTGGTTAGAAGTCCAAAATCAAGGTGTTGGCTGAGTCGTGCTCTCTCTTTGAAGGCCCTAGGGAAGACTCCTTTCTTCCTCTTCCTAGGTTTTGGTGATTGCTGGAAATCCTTAGCATCTGTTGGGCTAAAACTGCATCTCTCCAGTTTCTGCCTCCTGCTCCCATGGTGTTCTTCCCAAGTGTGCATCTGTGCTTTCAAGTAGCATTCTCCTCTCTAAGACTATTTCACTATCCAAATATCCCTCTTCTTATAAAGACATCAATTATGTTGAATTTAGGGTCCATTATAATTCAGTATGACCTCATCTTAACTTGATTACATCTCCAAATACACTAGTTCCAAATAAGATCATATTCTGAGGTTCCAAATGGATGTGGATTTGGGGATGACTCCTTTAAAACCAATACATATGCCCATCACAATGTCTAGTCAAGCTTTAATGCATGCACATATAATATTTTGTCTTATTCTACACTCTGATTCAAAGCAACATTTCGACAACCAATTTACAGGTTATTTTGAGGGATATATTCCCCATTTTCCATTCTTTCCTTTCCCCTGTCCCACCTCATTGTTAGCATCTTTCTTCTTCACCCTAATCTTATCCTCTCATGTTTCTTCTTACGTGTCTTATTTCTCAAATGGGGTTATCTCTACCACAACTGATTCTAAATTTCCTCATTCTGCCAATGACATGTTTCTCTTCTCTTTCTGCTCAGAACTTCATTCTAGAGTGGGAATGATTGATTCTTAATGTTTAATTTAAATTATAACTTGCTTAAAATGTTCAATTGGAGAAGAAGTGTACTGGACATGAAATAAGGAGATGGGCCTCATGTATTTCCAGAAGTTCAGATAATCTGAAAAAGCCTGTCACAAAATAATTATTGTTTAACTAATGTGTTTTATTAGTCATGTGCTATAATTTATTATGAGGTTTCAAATTAATATAAAGATGGATATGTAAGTATCTGTTTATCAAAAGTAAGTAGCCATAAAAAAATGAAATCTTGCCATTTGCAATGATGTGGATGGAACTAGAAAGTATTATGTTAAGCAAAATAAGTCAATCAGAGAAAGGCAATTATCATATGGTCTTTCAGATATGAGGAATTTAAGAGACCGGGCATGGGGTTGTGGGGGGAAGGGAGGGGAAAAAATGAAATAAGATGGGACCAGAGAGCTAGACAGACCATAAGAGACTCTTAATCTTGGGAGACAAATTGAGGGTTGATGGTGGGTAGGAAAATGGATGGGGTGGCTGGGTGTTGGACATTGGGGATGGTATGTGCTAGGGTGAGTGCTATGTAAGACTGAGGATTCACAGACCTGTACCCCTAAAACAAATATGTTAATTTTCAAAAAAGTAAATATGGATTTAAAAAGATTGAGAAACATTAAAAATATACTGTTTCCTTCAAATATATTTCCCCCTGAAATGGCTGGTGAATTTCTTGCTTAAAGCGTAAAGTTAACAAACATTAAGAGACAATTGAAATTAAAACACTGGCTATAAAACCTATGATACCCTTGCCCAAATGTGTGGCAATTACCCACATTAATTGAGTAAACTTAAACGTAGCTATCTTCAGGTTAAAAAGTGTTTCTTTTAGTATCTATACTGAATAACCTGCTCATAATAAGGAAGAATTTCAGTAGCTTGCTGGAAGGGTCTGATAGAATGGCCAAGATTTTCAGCAATTTACAGTCCATAGTACACTTGTATACCACTCAGTATACTATATTTCCTACACTGCCCAGTTCCTATACTATTCAGTCACAGGAACCCCTTCTGTGATTCACTGGGACTGAGCAGTCGCGCCCTCAGATTTTAGTTTTTCTCCTGGTCTTTAACCGGTCTCTGACAGAGTCAAAAAACTCTAGGAGTTTGTTGTTTGACATCAGTGATTTCAATTCTTTCCCAGTGTAGGAAAAGCATAAATTTTAATCAAGTTCTCCTTAGATGGGGCTAAATCTCTTCAGTGATAAAGAGACCATAAGAACAGTCCAAATTGCATATATGAGCATATATGAGCATGGTGCTGTTGTTCTCTACTCATCACCTTAAAGACAATTGTCGTTAACTGTATGAAGCAGTTCCATAACATGTTCCCATTATTCTCCATTGAATCTTATAAAATGAATAATATACTTTTATAGCATTTGTAATATGGAAAACTGGCAAAAATCGCAACAGTATCCCTTGAAAAGATCAAATATCTATGCTCTTTACCAACGTTTACTTCACATTAAGAAAATAGATTATATTCATGGGCTACTACAAATCACTCTGCAATAAGTATCCATCACATGGAGACTCCTGAAGGCAAAGGGAATTTTGTTTATGCTCTCTTCCCTCCTCACCTACCCTCTACCAAATCTCACCTGCTTCTAAAAGAAAGTGACCCAGAACAGGAGTGATGCAGTATTCTGGTGAAGATTAATCATTGTTAAAGGAGTTGAGCTTGAGTCAGCACTGGTAGGCTGCTTGCTAGGCTATCTTGCACAAGTTTCATGATTTCTTGATGCCTCAATTTCTAAAGCTCTATACCAGGCATGACAGCAATGACATCTCAAGTTTTTATTAAAGAAAGAAAGAAAGAAAGAAAGAAAGACTGCATTCATGCCTTTCAGCACTCTCAAGAAAGGTTAGCTGTTATTTAAATTTTGTTTTCTTTTTTGGGGAACTCTTTTGTATTTCTGAAATATAAAATGCAAATAGTCCGTGAGTAAAGATTAGAGAAAAGGTGATTCTATTTACACTTAAGCTAAAGTATGTTATGATACTCACAAAAAATTAAGCATAGTCAAAGATAACATGTAGCAATAGCTCATCAAGTGGATCCACAAAGAATTAAGCATTGATTTAATGACACAAACATTGTCTATGGTGGATGGCCATGGTGGCACAGTGGTGGTGGTGGTAGGCATGGCCATGTGAGCATATAAGAAGAGCACTGCGCACAATGTATCTGAACAGAATTACATCTCCAAATAAAGTCTTGAGAGGTTTCAGGGAGACTCATCAAACTTCCCTGGGATTTAACATGGAATAACTCGTATCAAGATTTTAGCTAAGCCAGTCCATGGTATTGCCATGTCAGCAACCATTTTGTTTGGCCAAGGAGACTGTGGGAGTTCTTAAACCAACACTGGTCTCCTGGTGCAAGTGTTTGGCTTAGATAACAGCCCTTGGGGCCACAAGCAAATGTGAGCTACTGATTGGACTTCCCCAATAGTCTCCCCTGCCTCCCTAGATAAAATCCCCAGGCAGATGTCCAAACCCTCTTCTTTTTTAGTTTGAATTGACCAATCTGTTAGACGAGGAACTTTAAAACACTCCTCCCACAGGCCTTAATAAAATCATATGCCCCAGCTCCTGCCTCTCTTTCTGCCTACTCCCTGCCTTGACCTCCCCTTGTGGTCCTACGAAGCAGAGGACCTTCTCTGGAGTGTACCTTCTCCAGGACTTCTGAGTAATAAACTTTCCTCTTATAATTCCTCTTTTGGTCCATTGTTCAACTATTGAATTGGGACTCCCCACCTACAGCACCTTGTGCTCCCATAACAAATGTTAATTTGGGGCACCTGGGTGGCTCAGTTGGTTAAGAATTTAACCCTTGATTTTGGCTCAAAATCAAATGGTCTCAGGGTCATGAGACTGAGCCTTGCGTCAGGCTCTTCGTTGAGCATGGAACCTGCTTAAGATTCTCTCTCCCTCTCCCTCTGTCCCTTCCTCCCCAGTTCACTACTACTTTTCTCTCTCTTTAAAAAAATTTTTTAAAAAATTAACTTAACAAAGTCATAATACCTCAACAGAACCATGATTCCAAAAGTATTTTGCTCAATATAAAGAATAGAAAGAACAAAAACTTGAAGCAGAAAACCATGCAGCATCAGGTCAACTTGAAAAAATGGCAGTCATAGTTTTATAGATGAGAATCTGACAATTTAAAAAATGTTTTCTCTTGATTATGTGTGGATTATAGGGTGTTATCTAATCTCCACATATTTTCCTAATCGAGTGTTCCCATTTTAAAGATAAGATAGCCAAGAGATGCAATATATCCCGATTTAACTACAAAAACCACTTCTGTATTTGAGACAGCAACTGCTTTTCCCTTAGTTTCTCTTGGGTATTATATGTAATATTACAATATGAACTATAAAGGAGGTTGAAATGAAGAAGAGCCAAATAACCGCTAGCAAACAGCTAAAGGAGAAAATAACAGGGAAAAAGACAAAGATTCTTCAGAGATGACACTATATAAGAAAACTAGTCTCAGGGCTTCTTGGAGAGCATGGTTTTGATTTTTAATGCTTTTGCCATAAAACTGTAACTTCCCCTAAGAAACTATTCTTATTCTATTGATATTAAAGCAATATAATACTTAGCTTAAAATTACTCAGCTGGGTCCTGTACTCGTTCTATATCTTGAAAGGGATAAATACTTACTTCCTTTGTTGAATAGAAATAAAAATACAGAATACAATTCAGGCCACAAGGCGCGGTCTTAGAGAGTTTGAAGCATCTGTTTTTTCTTCAATCATTCAATGAAAACATTTCTGCACAGCTACAATTTGTGACATGTAACCTTATATAATATACAGCATTTTAACTTTATAATGATTCTATAAATTTATATTTAAAGGGGGTTCTTATGTCATTCAGAATAACAGGAACCCATGTTCAGCTTCCCCTGATCCTGATAAGGTATGGAGGAGGGAAAGTATTCTATAGTCTTGTGATTAGTTCTGTCTTTGGGTAAGCCTATACCCATGGACTGTGCCCTTCACTAGTGCATACCCACTCTCCTCCCTCCTCCTTAGATGAGACAGGGTGGCTAGAGAGGGGGTGAAGTTAGGCATTTCCCTCCCCCTCAGGTAGATTATGCTCCAATGAGTCTACAGCAGTTTAGGATCTGGTTAAATAGTTTCTTGTAAAGGCAGGCCTTGTTTAGGACAGAACGTTCTGAAGTCTTTCAAAATGGTTGCTTATCCCCGTTCCCCTGCCAGAAGCAAGAGGGAATTTTTTTTTTTTCTGATAACCACTGTGAGGACTAGTAGGATTCCTAGATATAAAACTCACCATGATTGGGTCCCCTGGAGTTTTTAATTCTCAGAGTCGTCTACACTGAGGCTCCAGCAATTGGCCCAATTACACTTAAGGTTTTTCTGCCCTGACTCTCGTTTCTGCAGTTTCTGCTCCAGTAAGCTGTGATCCTCTGTATCTTCCTGTCTGTCTCTCCAACTTCGGGAGCTGCAGTTTGCTATGTGACCACATTTCTCTGAAGGATCATAGAAGACATATTGCTTTTTCATTTTCTTCAATTTTTAACTTGTTGTTACAACGGTGTGATGACTTCTAAGATACTTACATGCTGGACCAGAAACTTGAAGTTGAGACTGGAAAAATTTTGAAGGACATAATAGAGAAAGCCTAAATTGCCTTATTTAACCAGACTGTTAGTAAAAATCTAGAATTTTAGAACACCATCACTAAGGGCTCAAAAGGACGTGAGGAAAACATTACTGGAAAGTGGCAGAGAAAGGATGGCTGTCAGGTAGTGGCTTAGAAATGTTTCCTCTTGGGACACTTGTGTGGCTCAGTTGGTTAAGCATCTGACTCGTGATTTTGGCTTAGGTGGTGATCTCATGAGTCTTGAGATGGAGACCTGTATTGGGCTCCACACTCAGCGGGGAGTCTGCTTTGGATTTTCTCTTTCCCTCTCTCTCTCTGCTCCTCCCTCCAATACCTCTCTAAAATCAATCAATAAATAGTTTTTAAAAAGAAATATTGCCTTGAGTGAAGTCATGTGAAAACAGCATGTGTAAATGATGCTTAGTTATATAGTGAAGGAGAATTTCAAGCAAAGGTTTAAAGTTTCTTCCTGCTTATAGGGATGCTTTTTGGAACCTATGGAGGACCATATAGTCAAGTGAAAGCACATACCCTTAGAATAGTAGAGCAAAACTATAGATTTTCTGTAGACAAGTTCTCTCCCTTTAGAATATTGTTGGCTTTGTGACTAGGCCTTTGTAGAGACTGAAGTCTCAACCATAGAACATAATGGTACTGTGTAGCCTGAACTGCCTATCATGCACTAGATGTTGTTTAATGCACCAGGTGATAAGACTGGGACACAGCAGCACTCTGTCTTCAAATATAAGTGGTCTATATGATATCAGACTCAAACAAATCCTGAATACACAGGTAAGTTGCATGTGGAAGTGGCTCTCAGTGGTCCCTACTCCTGATACATTGCCTTTTCTCTCACTCAGTCAACACCTATGACTCTATGAGAAGTTCCCTATGACTGGTATACCAAGGTAATTAAAATTCAAGTCTGTTTAGCTGATGGTTCAGATACCACCGGAGAGGCAATCATTGCAATACTTCCTTCCCACGCTGAGACAACTCTGAAAAACAGTGGTAGAGGAAAGTCATCAAAGTGGGCAGAAGTTCAAACAGCCCATTAGCTAGTAATTTTTCCTGGGAAGAGGGATGGACAGTGATACAAAGCTATTTCAACTCAAAGACCATGGCCAGTGGTTTGAATAGATCTTTAGGGACTTAGAACAATATTGGAAAATTGATGGCAAGGAAGTCTGGCGAAGACATATGACCTCTTCTGAATGAATATAGATTATTAGGAGATTTGTGTCCCATGTAGGCTCTCCTCCAAAAGATAGCCTAAAAAGTAAAGAATTTACTTTTAATCAAGGGGATAGGATGACTCAGTCTGTGGATGCCAGCCAGCTTCTTTCTTAAGTTTCTCCTGTCATTGCTCAGTGGGTTCATGAACAAAGTGGCCATAGTGGCAGGAATAGAGAGAGGTTAGGCATAGGCTCAACAACATGGTCTTTCACACACCTAAGGTAACCTGCAATATAGTTACAGCTGTGTGCCCAATCTGTTAGCATCAGGGGCCAATACTGGGTGTCATTCCCCAGATACTTGGTGTCAGGTTGATTCTATTGGACAACTTCCACTATGGAAAGGGCAATACTGTGCTCTTTCAGGAATTGACATTTACTCTGAAAATAGAATTCTATTTCTTGCTTTCAATGATTCTGCCAAAACTACCATCCATGGACTAATAGGATGCCATATCCACCATTATGCTACTCTAAGAAGTCTTGTTATGACCAAGGAATTCATTTCACATCAAATAGAGTACGTCAATGGGCCCATGCTCATGGAATTCACTGGTCTTATCATGTTCTCCATAAATCTGAGCAGCTTGCTTGATATAAAGGTGGAATACCCTTTAAAATCTCAGATATGTGACAATACCTTATAGTATTGTATACTATACAATACTATTGTAAGGATGCAAGGATGTAGTATATGCTCTAAATCTGTGTTTAATATATGGTCCCATTTCTCTCAGTCAGAAACAAAGGAGGGGAAATAGGAATGGCTTTTCTTACTCTTACTTCTAATGATCTTCTGCAAAACATTTCTTCCTGGTGCCCATGAATTTAGGCTCTGCTGGTCTAGAGGTCTTACTTCTAATGGCAGAAATACTTCCAACAGAAGACATAATAATTCTATTAAAATGAAAATTTAGGCTGCCACCTGGACACTTCGGTCTTTTAATGTCTCTGAATCAACAGGCAAAGAAAGGAGTTACTGTACTCCCTGGAGTGATTGATCCTGACTATGAAGGGAAAATTCAGTTGCTCTTAAACAAGGAAGTAAAGAGGAGTACATCTGGAATACAAGTGAAGTTCTGTGTTGTGACTGAAGTAAATGGAAAACAATTCAAGCAAGACTCTGGCCTGTACCCTTCAAAATCAAAGATATGAATCACCTCACTAAGTGAAAAAACCATGATCAGCTGGAGTATTTACTGAGGCCAAAAGGAATACATAGAGGGTAAAGGAAAAAGCAGTTATTAATACCAGCTATGATCACATGACCAGTTGCAAAAACAAGAACAGATCGAGTAGTTGTAATTATGTTTTTTTTTTTAATTTGGTCTGCATATATATTAGCCAACTGTTTTATTTTTCTTCTCTCTTCTTATCATCTACTATGTGTTAATAAAATAAGGTTTATTTTTAAGTATTGAAATCATAGAATATTTTGTTCAAAGACTTTGTATTTCTTCTGCAGGTTAGTTTAGTGTTTTTTGGTGTCTGTAGGGCAGTTGCTTTATGGTTAGTGAAACTAATACTTTGCTACTATCTTTATCTGGAAACTGAGTATGATTTAAAGATATGTGTACATACACCTGGGACACAATAGGTGGATTCATTAGGCTTAGTGATGTGTCAACATGGGCATGCTAATCTGCATTCCAAGACTTTCTTTTCTGCTAGGTTTCCAGTTAGGGTAAATTATAGGGGAGTTTCTTCAGTGAAAATAAAAAGAATGTAGGGAGAAAGCAGCTACTTAGAGCAAACACACTTTCTCAAAGTGATTCCATCAAACATTACTCTACATGTTGCTGTAAGAAAACTTTGTAGATGCAATTACAGTTCCAAATTAGTTGATTTTTTAATTAACCGAAAGGGAGATTTTCCAAGTTGGACTTGAATAAATCCAGTATAAGCCTTTTAGAAAGGAAATAGGCCCTTCCTGAAATTTAGGGTCTCTGAGGCACAGCTGTGACTGTAATTTCTCTCCCTTGGATCCCCAGGACCTTTCCATCCTAACTGCTTCCTCGTGGACTTGGGTTAACTTAGCTTGCAAACTGGCTTCCTTACAAATCCTTCATGTGGACATGAGAGGAAGGATCAGCTGTCCAAGGCATCTGCATGAGAGCAGTGATGCAAAGAAACAGAGGCAGGGGGGATTCTTTTCTGGCAAGGACATTGGCAACACTGTTTCAGCAGTGCTAGAGCATGAATGTAGGATCAGGGGGCCCTCTTCAATGACCGTGTAGACTGCTGCTTCAGGAGTCTAGTAGTAATAACAGGGAATCGCTCTGAGCTGTAACTGCATCTGCACCAGCTTTTTTATTCCTGATCAGTTTCTATCTCAGTACTCCAGAACTCCGAAGACATCTGTGAGCTGCGTGATACACTTTCAACATTTCTCCTTTCTGATTAAAGAAGCCACCAGTTTCTGTTGTTTACGACTAAGAACCCTGCTTGGTATACTTTTCACCTGGACTCAATAACCTGAGATCAGAACTGTTTATTCTGCTTCCCTCCTGTTGTTTCCTAACGTTATCTAAGAAATGCTTCTTGCATGTATCCATAAATATATGAATCCGGGTCTCTCAATTGTTGCCATATTCCCAACCAGTTTGACTTATCTACTGATACTTTCCTTTTGTTCCTTTTGTTCATTCTTCCGCATTTTATTTTATTTTTTTAGTAGAGTGGTTAAATGTAGTCTCTAAAATCCAACTAAATGGATTTGAATACTGGTTATAATTTTACTGGCTTTGTGACCTTAGGCACAGCACTAAAACTCCATATGGCTTTTTATATTAAAAATTGGCTTGATTCTAGGATCTAACAGTACCAGTAATTAAATTTTAATCAGATAATGCAAATAAATGACCTATTTGCTATTTTTGTTGCTGTTTTTACAATCATTTAGAGCACCTGCTAGGTTTTTTTTTTGTATTTTTATATTTTCATAATAAAAACTTTATAAGGGAAATTTTATCATGTAATTATACTAAACCAAAATATTTAATATGCTATAATTATCCGTAAAGCAAATTTTGTTTATGTGGTATTTTTAGATTCTAAAAACCAAACTAATTTGTGTAAAATCTGTAAAAAAAGAGACTACTTCCATCCCTTCCTCGAGTAAGATTTCTTTTCTTTTTTTTTTTTTGATATAAGAGCAGAGTCAGATCATTATATGGAGACACTCAGTAGACGATTTAATGATATCATTATGTAAGTTTGTCTTCACTACTATTTTCAGTAGTTGTCCGAAGTTTAAATATTACGTTTATCCACAAAACATTTTGATGGGGAGCAATAAAATAATCCATGCAAACAAATATTACATTGCAGAAAGCCTAAAATTAAGTATGGCCACCGCTTGAAAAAAATGTAATGCAGAAGCATAAAATACGTATGAAATTATGTAAATAGGGTGGAAAAAGCATTCCAACTAAACTTGACTACTAGTTTTCTGAAGGCTTGCCAAACTCCAAATAAAAGCTGCATTGAGTAGAATGTTTAGACATCTGGATACTTTTTCTTTAAATTCCAGGAAAATATTCCGCATTTAGTTTGAAATGTGGCTACCTAAGTCGCTATTTCCACTACAGTCAAAATAGTTATTCTTTGTAATTTCCTGTTTGTCATATTACTTCTTTTCAACCAGCTGATGATCAAAGATACTCACAATATTTTTTTAAACTGTTTTTCCTGCCTAATTTTCTAGTTAGTGTTTTAACAGGCTTGCATTGGCAAGCCAACTTTTCCTTTGACCTATTCAGGCTTTCAATCTTTAGACTTCACTCAGCTGCCAGAGCTATGCAATTTATTAAAATTAAATTGAACACTGCAAAAAATATTAACAAAGTTCAGCAGTTCACCAAATTTAATGTTGAAAATTATTTTTCCAGTCATGTTCATGTTGCAGGAAATTCTTTGAATACTGAATCTATCTTGGGCAATTTCAATCTATAACAAAACCAGGAAGTAGGCCTTATACTATTATGTGACTTTCTTCTTCAAAATCCTATATGTTAACCTCTGGAAAACTAAATGTGTTTAGTTTAGTTCTGTTACATAAACCACATTTGGTGTCCTTATTATTTCACTAAGAATCTCCCAGTCTGAGCCCTAGCTCAGTCAACATTTACTTAATCACATATTAATAAAATGCAGACAGTTAGGGTGGTATTCGAGACAAGGCTTTACACAGTTAATCCAACTTCTGAATAAAGAAATTGGAATTCACACAAGTTAAACATATGTTCAGTGGAAAATAATGTGTCTTCACAATGTATTCAATCTACTTCAATGTTATTTCTCACTTACTTCTCAATGACAATCAACATGTGCATTAAAACAACATGGCAGACACAAAAGAATGCTCCATCTGAAAATAGAAATATTTTTTGCTCACCTTTAGAAATTATTCAAGACATGAATTTACAAATTACCTGTGACTGCTGGCACATAAAGGGTGTGTTTATCTTTTTATTGTATCACATAGTGATTTCTGAGTATATTCTCCTTGGGAAATCTTAAACCCCATACATTACTTTTTGTCACAATATGTCATCACATGTCATCATCAAAGAATTGAACTCTTCTCTTTTTATTTCTGTTTACAAATATATAAAAACCATAATTCTTTGAGATGTTTATTATTGTAGCAGAGACTAGTTCCACATTTAATAAGAAATAAGAATATCTATAAATACCCAGACCAGTTTTGGGGTTACTCTTAAGATAGGAATGTATTTCGTGTTCCTTATAGAATGTGCCTCTTTTAATTTTCTTTAAATTACTTTGTTTTCCATATATAGAAAGAAAATAACTAGAACAAAGAATTTTCATAAACTTTTAATAATCAAAGGATGATGTTTAATATAGATAGAACTTAGTACTAAATATGTATATATAAGAAACTCTTTAATGAACATTTCATCAGAAGCTTATTATTACCATCATCTCTGAAAATTAAGCTTGCATAGGTAATAACTGACTGTAAGAATGTACCTGAAGATTGGAGATTTTTAAACTAATACACTGAATACTAGTAAAAACTATTTAAACTCATTTAAGTAAGTACCAACTTGTGAAAAAAATAATAGTGGACTAGATATTGTATAATGTTTAGAGTGTTACTTAAATTTAATCATTCTAAAGTCAAAAGAATGACCATGGTAGCCCAACTTTGATGGGTATTTCTGTCTTCTATGTGTTACAATTAGTCATACATGTGATTGTGTTCTGTTTGGGGTGTCTCTGTATTCCACTCCATTAAATAAAGTTTTAATAAAACTGAAATTTAAAAAACAAATATGTTTTCTTTGCATAATGCCAATACCAAAATATAGAGGGACCTGTGAAGCAATTAATGGACTGCTTCTTAAATAAATTATTTATGATACCAGCCAATGAAAAGTTCTCAGAGGAGGTATAAGAGAGGAAGGACTTTAAAATGGATACTCAGGGGCACCTGGATGGTTCAGTCAGTTAGGAGTTTTACTCTTGGTTTCGCTTAGGTCATGATTTCAGGGTTATGAGATTGAGCCCCAAATTTGGCTCCATGCTCAGTGTAAAGTCAGCCTGAGATTGACTCTCTCTCTCTCTCTCTCTCTCTCTCTGTCCCTCCCCTCCTCTCAAATAAGTTAAAAAAAAAAAAAAAAAAAAAAAAAAAAAAACCTTTAAATAAATAAATAAATAAAATGTAGGCCCAAGTGTATAATGACTGTTCTCAGCATAATACATTAACCTGAGATTAACACTTTATTTATAGATGAGATAGCCATTTTCCTTGATTTATTTTAAATAATAAGACATTTAAATATTAATTTCATGGAGTGAAGATGGACTATAATTAGAGAAGGCAGAATAGTTTTATGTTTGTTCAGTCTTAGAATCTTCTAAATTGGAGTTAGGAAAAGAGATGATTATAAAACCAGATAAGTTGTTCACCTAAACCAGGAGGTTTTTCAGCTTGTTGTTAGCTTGATGAATTTCTATCACCACAATAGAAATTAAGTTTTCTCTTTCATAAGCTATATTTTTTTTCTGGAGACATGATTTGGAGCTAGGATGTATTTATCTTGTAACCGAATAATGCTAGAGTTAAAACTACTTAGACAATCCAGGTACATTATTTTTTAATTATGTTTAAGGCTATTGGTGAGCTGCCAAGTCAATCAGAACTTGAGGGGCTAAGCTCTTGGAAAATAAAAATGTAGAAAGATGAGAACCTACAGATCACAAGCCAATTTTCTTCTGGCATAATGGCTAATGATTGGCATTACACTGGATCCCAAAAAGTGAAACAAAAGCCTACAAGTAAGAGTCATAGAAGGTTTTAACAAAGGCAGAAAATTTAGTAATTATATAAAGCTGGTATAGCAGAAAACAGAGTCAGGGCCATCAAAGCAGCCAAAACATGTTGATTGAAAAATGAAATTCAAAGAAGTGAACTCTATATTCAACAATTTTGCTCCTTGGCATTAGACAAATTCTTAAACTACAACATAAATAGAGGTTAAAAATTGAAGTAAAGGTCCTCTGAAGAGCAGGGTGGAACATTGTACAATCTCAAGAAAAGGGAAAAAATAATTAGTTCAGGAGCTGCTAAAAGGGAAGATCCTTAGTAAGCAGCATATCTCATTTGGGATCTCTGGAGAGCTATGTTCTAAGAACCAGGGTAACCCAGAGATGAGTGAAACCTTATAAAAAGTCTAATCCAACTTTTAATCAGATGATTAGTCACTGAATTAAAGTAATTCCAACTAAGTTTATCAGCCCATCAAAGGAAAGAATAAATCCTCTCTGAAGGAAGATCACATCATTAAAAATATTTATCATACATAAAGCATAACATTCAACAAAAGGTTACTAATTCACATATATAGATAGGAAAATGTCAATTTACTGTAAACTGATGTATAGATACAATGTAATCCCAATCAAATAAGTCTTCATTTATTTTGGCCTTCTTTAATATATTTTAATATATTAATATATTAATAATATTTGTTCTCATTTAGGAACTTGCACATTTTAAGATTAACATGTATATACCTTACATATTTTTGTTGCTCTTATTAATGCTTTTTGTTCTACATTTCACTTTACATTTGTGTCAATGTCTAGGACTACACTTGATTTTTGTATATTCATTTAACGCCAACTTCTTAAGCCATTTTATGAATTAAAATAGTTTATATTATAGATATTTTTGAGTTTTCTATATTCACAATGAGAGTGACTCGCTAGTTCATGCTACATTTTAATAAGAATTAGGGAACGACATCTGGAGAGATGTGAATCCCTGGAGACTGGGCATGCCCAGGGGACTACAGGTTTGTGTCTGTGAAATAGTGAAAATTTTTCCTCTAAAGTAGAAACAAGACAAGGATGTCCGTTCTCACCACCGCTATTCCACATAGTACTGGAAGTTCTAGCCATAGCAATTAGACAACATAAACAAATAATGGACATCCAAATTGGTAAGGAAGAAGTGAAATTCTCACTATTTGCAGATGACATGGTACTTACTATACATAGTAAACCCTAAAGACTCCACCAAAAAACTGTTAGAACTGACAAATGAAATTTGCAGGATACAAAATTAATGGAGAGAAATCCGTTGCATTCCTAAACATAATAATTAAGCAGCAGGAAGTGAAATTAAGAAAATGATCCCACACGGGGCGCCGGGGTGGCTCAGCAGGTTAAGCCGCTGCCTTCGGCTCAGGTCATGATCTTGGGGTCCTGGGATCGAGTCCCGCATTGGGCTCTCTGCTCAGCAGGGAGCCTGCTTCCCTCTCTCTCTCTGCCTGCCTCTCTGTCTACTTGTGATCTCTCTCTGTCAAATAAATAAATAAAATCTTAAAAAAAAAACAAAAAAGAAAATGATCCCACTTAAAATTGAGCCAAAACAATAAAATTTCTAGGAATAAACTTAACCAAAGAAGTTAAAGACCTCCTTCAGAGATAAAACACTAATGAAAGAAATTCAAGATGATGCAAAGAAATAGAAAGACAGTTTATGATCATGGATTGGAGAATACTGATTAAAGGTCTATACTACCCAAAGCAATATACAGGTTCAAAGCAATCCCTTAGATATTATTTTTCTTTTTCAGGAATAATCTTGGTTATACATTTCAGATTTAACTCATGAAGTTCTAGGACAAAATCCTATGGGGATTTGATTGGAATTGGTTCTTAAGCTCTTGGTCAACACTTTCTGTTTGTTTTGTACTGTGGATTTGGCAGAGGGATTTCCACACATATACACACATAAACACAAACACAAACAAGAACAATTAAAAAAAGGTGATAGAGAGTTAGCAGTCATTGAATTCAAAATTGTTATAATAAAAATGTTCAAATACAGATGAAATATTTCACCAAAAAATTAAAACTTATAAAAAAACAATGGGACATTTATAAAGTTAAAAATGAAATTATAAAATTGTGAAAGAATTGGCAGAAGATTGGACATAGCAGAAGAGAAAATTAGTGAACTGAGCAATAAGTTCACTAATTGAAATTAATATGAAAGTGTCTAGGACAAAGCTCAGAGAGCACAAAGAAAAGCCAATAGATATACACGAAAGCATAAGAAATAATATGTGTCATTGGAGCCCAACAAGACAAGGAGAGAGAAACTAAAGCAGAAACTGTATTTGAATAATTATTAGTGGATAATTTGCAAAACAATGAAAACTATGCTGCCATATGTTCAAAAATTTGTGTTAACCTAAAGACAAAACCAAAGAATACATTTAAAGACCAGAGAGAGGGATAAAATTGCATCACTCTTAAAGCAGCGTCAATAACACAAGTAGCTCTCCTCTTAAGACTAGTAATGTAAGGGACGTTTGGGTGGCTCAGTTGGTTAAGCAGCTGTTTTTGGCTCAGGCCATGATCCCAGCGTCCTGGGATCGAGTCCCACATCGGGCTGTCCCACATCGGGCTCCTTGCTCAGTAGGGAGCCTGCTTCTCCCTCTTCCTCTGCCTGCCATTCTGTCTGCCTGTGCTTGCTCTCTCTCCTTCTCTCTCTCTCTCTCTGACAAATAAATAAAATTAAAATAAAAAAAAAGACTAATAATGTAAAATAGTAAGCAGGATCATGTTAACTTTTAACTGCTGAAAGAAAATAACTGTTAACCTAGAATTATATGCTCAGCAAGAGTTTCTTTCAAAATTGAAGAAATTAAAAAGAAATCCATAATGGCAAAACTTAGAGGCAAACTACATCAAAAAGAATAATGAAGGAGCACCTGGGTGGCTCAGTCATCAGTTCATCAGGTCATAATCTTAGGGTCCTGGGATTGAGCCCTACATTGGGCTCCTTACTTGGTGGAAAGTCTGCTTCTCCCTCTCCCTTTTCCCACTCCTCTTTCTTTCTCTCTCTATCTCAAATAAATAGAGATCTTAAAAAAAAAAAAAAAAGGTGAAGGAGCTTACAATCTTAGAAAATTGAAAATGTTGAAAGGAATGAAGAGCAATGGAGATGATAAAACATGGATCAGCTTAAACAAATGTTGAATATATTATATAGTAATAAAACAACAATGTCTTTGGGATATAAAAGATAGAGTTAAAATAAATGACATACTAATATAAAAGAGAGAAAAAAGATATGCAATTAAAATGGTCCAAATACTAACATTGCTTGTAAAGTAGTAGATTATAATATGATAAGGATGCATTTGGTAATCTCCAAAGAAATGTAGAATGATAAAATGATAATTGACAAGTTAATAGAAGTGGAAAATAGGGGGAATGTTGGTGGCTCAGTATGTGAAGTGTGTGCCTTCTGCTCAGTTCAGATACCAGGACCCTAAGATTGAGCCTGAGCCCTACATCAGGTTTCCTGCTCAGCAGGGAGCCTGCTTCTCCCTCTCTCTCTGCCCCCTCCCTCCCCACCCATGTTTTTGCTTGCTCTGCTCTCTCTCTCTGTCTCTTTCTCTCAAATAAATAAATAAGTGGAAAGTAGACTAATACAAATATTTTGTGGGAAAATGTGAGATAAATAGGAAAACAAATGATGCAATTTTATGTATTTAATTATAATTATATATATAATCTTTATATTAAATATACAAGGATTAAATGTTCTAATTAAGATATCAGCAGAATGGATAAAAATAAATGCTTGTTACAAGACATACACTTTAAATATTAAGAACACAAAAAGGTAAAAATAAAAAATTAAAGAAAAGACATGTATGAAAACACTAATCAAAGGAATCTAGTGTAGTTTAAACCATATTAGACAATATAGACTTAAGGGTATGATACATAATGCCTGATACCTGTTGAAGCAGGTAATAAATCATGGCATTTAGGAAAATATAGCTGGTCTTCTAGCCGTCAAATCAAATTTGTCAGAATTGAACAACACTAAAAAATAACTGGTTAAATTTTAACAAAATCTAATCAGCTTCTGAGCAAAGGTGGTGGTAGATGTGTAGAACATACTATTCAAGAATTGATAGATCAGAAATACTAAGAAATTTAGAAGGATATTCTCATGTTTCTAGGTTCCTAGAACTATGACCTGAATTTTCTAAATAACAAGGTTGCATAAATTGTTAATGCTGTACAGAAAATATTTAAGGACACAAATTGTGAAATTAGACCCAGATTTGGAGTCCAGACCACTGCTTGTCTTTGTGGCCTTGCCAAATAAGTTATCCACTGGAAGCTGCAGATAATTTCAGGGACCCAAACTGTCTAGAAAGAAGTTGTAGCCTCTAGGTGGGCATACCCCCTTAGCTGGCTAAAACTTTGCCCTCATGGGGACAGGCGATTCTTGAGGACATGCTGAAGGGATCTTTAAAGCGAGGTGATCATGCAAGGTCTTCCAGGTCTAAGGTACCACTGTCCACTTATAATATGTCAAGGTTTAGTATTTAATGTTTACCATATTTATCATCTCCATTTCATTTCTTGCAGCCTGAGGACAATTTATGACCCCTTATGAATGATTACACTGGCACTAACAAGGAGCAGATAAAGGTATAGGTGAGTTTCTGAGATGCTGAGAAAATGACTTTTAGTTCTTTAGATGTGCTTCATGCATTGCTGTCATATCATCACTCTAAAAATTTGATTTGATTGTTTAATGCCCTAAGGAAATAATTTCAAAAGTTGTATTAATAGCAAAGTCATGCATACCTGTTTGATTCCTGTGCTATGATAACCAGGATTCTCACATGCCCTTTACTAGACATTTATGCTCACATTGAGTTTCTCCTAGATTAATCCACGATGATGACAAATTTAAAATTCTGGGAGTTTTTGCACTAAAGAAATATGACACTAACATACATATGATACTAACACAAATAGAAAACATACAAAGAAATATTTTATTCAAATATAAATGAAATGCTAAGGCTACCTTGTCGGTGTCTTTATTTTACCAAAATTTGATTATACAGTCAACGCTTGATTATCTGTGGGCAGCTTTTTATTATTTTAATTAATATGAGCTGTATTTTATCCTCTCTTTCTTTTTAGTATTGTTATTAAATTTTATTGAAATCCCCTGTTGATTTTCCCCCACTTTTATTCATGACCAGGTTTAGGCTTACACTAAAGAAATGCTCTTTATGGTACACTTTAAAAACCAAGTACATAATTCTCTTCCCCCCACTGTCCTCCTCAAACGTCATCAAAGATAGACATAAAGAAACAAATGAAAAACTTAGGGAGAATTCACACTAAGTCTTTGTGGGAGATGATAATGGAGAAACAAAGAATGGGACAAATAAATAGCATAAGGAAACTACATAACTTTTCCCAACTTTTTAGTTCAATCCTTCAAAATGTATTTTACCATAGCATCTAGTGGAGAGCCAGTGTATCTTAGGTATTCAATGTTTTTGTGCTGACCTATATCTATATCATCCATACCTACCTATATCTATAACTATATCTGTGTCTATATCTATATCTGAAATCAAACTTCCAATAGTGTAGCAGTCTTTGTTAGTTTTCATTGCTATTGCTTTAGTTTTTTCCATCAAATTTCAAAAAATTTGTTCTGCTGTAGCAGCCAGTGAACTGAACTGGAGAGATGAGATGATAGTGAAATGCCGAACACAAAAAAGGTGTGTCTGATTGCAATGACAAGGTTGCCTTAGTAGTTTATGATTTAGTGAAATGTAACCTGTGTCTCAAGAATACAAATTATATCTGCTTTGTGATATAGGCATTAGGCAACTCTAAAAGCAATGGAGGAAAATGACCACTAGAACTTTTATTCTCATAAACATCATACAAAGCTACTGTATAGCTGGATCTTAATCTATTTATCACTATCCACCTCTCTCTCTTTGCAAATATATATCCATTTGTATATATTTATGCTTATGTATATATATATATATATATATATATATATATATGAGAAAGAGTAATAAGCACATTAAGAATTAAAAGGGTGAGGCCAATTAAAAGGACCATAGATAATTTACATAAACTCTTCATTTCTTGAAGTTTATGAATCACTTTCAGGAAGATATGGATGCATAATTATCAAAATTTGACAAAGAGGGGAGCTAGGTTTTGGTAAATGAGGTTCACTAAATTTTAAAAAATCAACACTAATTTATTGTTTTATTTCATTTTTTTCAGTGTTTTAAGCTTCATTGTTTATGCACCACACCCAGTGTTAATTTAATATAAACAAGATAAATTTCAGAGACCTCAAAATGAATTTAATAAAAGCAAAATAAATTGTGTAAATTTTGTATTCTTTCACTCTAAACAATGAACTCTAATCAACTGAATATATATATGTTGCTATGTCTTAATATTTCAATTCTAAATGAAGAATACTAAACTCTCTCATATGCTAAACTCTTTCATATGCTAAAAACTACTTTTCATTAAGTAACTCCAAAAAATTAGGTTGAGCTACAGACTGAACTATACAGTCGCTGATCTTTAGAAAAAAAGAAAAAGAAAAAGAAAGAAAGAAAGATGCCTATATCAAAATCAGGTAATAAATCCACAATGAGCATATATATACACACACACAAACTATTTCATTCACTTGCTTCTGGAAGTATACCTTTTCTTCTCTGTATGCAAGCATTTTTGTGTGTTTTAAATATGGAATTTGTGATTATACAAACAAAATATATTGTAGAAACCAATTGAAGCAAATGGAAATTATATTATTTTCTGTTATTATAGCTGCAGTCTAATAAACTAACTAGTCTCTAGGAAACCACTTAGCACCATAGAAAAGGTTACTTGTACTTAAGACCCATTGCTCATAAAGAGTTAATCTAGTCCCTGTGGTGAAGCACTTTACTGTCAGAAAGCTCTTTCTCTTCACTCCTGTTCACCATAGGAACAGGCCAATTGATAATAATATACATCTCTGAAACTGCTGTGATGAATAAACATCTCTCCAAATTACTCAAATTAATTTCAGCAGGTTGCAACATTTTCTGGTATGGATTTTTTTTTTTAAGTCCATCTTTGTTCAAATGAGTTTTTCACAGACAAAACAGTTTCCCAGACCTGCATGCCAAAACATAGGCAAATGTGCAAAGCTATGGCATTTAAACAACATAAAATGGGCCATTAAGCATTCGCAAATATTTTGGCTAGTAGTCTTTAGTTTCAGTCCTCAATACTAAACATTACTATTTCCATCTGAACCCTTTATGCACAAGTGTCATAATTAAATATCACTGACTTGCCCTTCCTATTGACCTTTGATGCATGTAAATAGGCTCTTGGGAAGGAAGGTGGGTTTTGTAATTCTGAGAGCTTTTATTGCTCTTATTAGTGTGTTTTTTTTTACCATTTTTTTCAATGTTCCAAAACCTCCCTAAAATACTATCTTATGTTTATATAGATATTCTTCTCTCAGAAACTCAAGATATTAAGAATATGACACCTCAGCCACCCTCAGTTTGAAGGTGGAAACACAACTTTTCGTTTTACAGAGGACAAACCTGGTGGAAATTTAATACCAAGGGTTTTCTTACCTGCACTCTCACAAATTGAATTAAAGATTTGCATAATAATCAGACTTAAGGCAGAAAAAATAGTGTACTTTTTAAAAAGGGCTCCCTGGCTGTGTTTGAATAGTACAAAAACATTACTCCAGGTTATTCTGAAGTTCTATGCTTATAACATAAAGTTCACTTTTATTCATAGCTTTAAACAAATGAAGGTATGTCTAAGAATCTTAAGATGTGAATAACAGAAAATTCTAAATTCCACTTTCTTCCATTTCTCAAGGTTTTGGGTTTTCAAGGAAATTGGGATATTTGTGTTCTTCTGATGTGTTTGCGGGGAGGTTAAAATCCCTGTGGGTGCTGGAGATTGGCTTTTTAAAAGGAATTGTAAGTTTAATAATGTCTTAAAACTCTTCCTGTGATTGCTTAACTGTGGCCAGTCTTTAGCAATCACATATTTAGAATGCAAACTTGACACATAGTTTCAGGGTAAAAGAACATTTAGTAATCTTTCCCTTCAATTTCATTAAATGTTACTTGATGCTAACAGCATCAGTACCTTGGAACACATAGGCATCCATCTTGTTCTTCTGTTCTATGACAGTGATATAAGTGTGACATTTGCAATAAAGGCAACATTCTACAGAATGTTCATTTACTTTCTTTTTCATTTTAACAAAAATGTTTATTAAGTGCCTCCTAGACTTAGAGAATGTTCTATGGGCTGGATACATAATAGTGAAAATACAGATGAGATCCTTGAAACTGAAGGTATATTCAGTGATGCTATAGTATCAGAAGTATGGATCTACATAAAGAAAGGAAGGGCATAAGAGAAGGAGTAAGTGAAGTTAAAATAAATTTTTTTTATTTTTCTTGTTCCATATTAATATAACAAGCAACAGTTTCTTCAAAATAAGAATTGCAAAACTATTAATAATTATCTATGCTTATGTATATTTTATATTTGTTTATTTATATGTTTATGTATGTTCACATGTAATTAAAATTAATGGCAGTAAAAATACATGAGGCTAGGGAAAAGAATTAGAACCATTTTGTTATTATAAAGTACTCACATTACCTGTAAGTGGTATACTATTATTTGAAATGAATTTGGGCAACTGCTAAAAAGAATAAAAAAAGAAGTATAACTGAATGCCAAAGAAGGAGAGAAAAAGGAATAGCATTAAATGTTTAAATAAAATCACAAAAAACAAAGAACTGGGGCAACAAAGAGAATAATAATATTAATCCAAATATATAATAATCATTTTGAATTCCAGTGGTTTACAAATAGAGAATAATAACATGATAAATATTACCTTAAATATATAAAAATCACTGAGTATCAGTGTTTTAAATTTGCAAATTAAAAGACAAGGATTGTCAGAGTGGATCAAAAAACAAGTATCGGGGCGCCTGGGTGGCTCAGTGGGTTAAAGCCTCTGCCTTCGGCTCAGGTCATGATCCCAGGGTCCTGGGATCGAGCCCCGCATCGGGCTCTCTGCTCAGCAGGGAGCCTGCTTCCCCCTCTCTCTGCCTGCCTCTCTGCCTACTTGAGATCTGTCAAATAAATAAATAAAATCTTTAAAAAAATTATCAAACTATATGCTATCTATGAGAAACCCACTTTAAATACAGAGACATATAGATTAAAAGTAAATATATGAAGAAAGATATAGCATGCTAATAGTAATCTAAAGAAATTAGTAGTATCTATATTAATTTTGGAAAGAGCAGACTTCAGAGTAAAAAAGATATCAGGGATGAAGAACAGCATTTCATGATGATAAAGGTGTCAATTCTTCTAGAAGACATATGATCCTTAGTGTACATGTGCCTAACAACAGAGTATCAAAATACATGAGGCAAAACTGATAGAACTGTGAGAAGAAATAGATGAATCTGCTATTACAGTTGTAGACTTCTTCAGCATCCCTCTATCAGAAATGTACAGACCAGCAGACAGAAAATCAGTAAGGATATAGTTGAACTCAACAATACCATCAATCAACTTGATCTAATGGATATCTATAGACTACTTTATCCAACAACAGCAGAATACATATTCTTCCTAAGCTAACATGAAATATTCACCAAGATAGATTACATTCTTAACAAACTTTAAATATTAGAAAAACATAAATCATACAATGTCTGCACTCAGAAATAAATAACAGAAAGATAGCTGGAAAATCCCCAAATACTTGGAGAGTAAAAACCAAACTTCTAAACACCACATGGATCAAAGAGAAATCTCAAGAAAAATCTAAAAATATTTAAAACTAAATGAAAATGAAAACACAACTTGTAAAAATTTGTGGGATGTACAAAAGCAGTGCTTAGAGGAAAATTAATAGCATTGAATGCATATTTCTAAAAATAAAGGTTTAAAGTCTATAACCTAATATCCCACCATAGGCAGCTAGGAAGGGTGAGGGGGAGGCAAATTAAATCCAAAGCAAGGAGAAGAAAAATATAATAAAAATTATAGCAGAAATCAATGAAATTAAAAATAGGAAATCAATAGAGAAATTCAAATAAACAAAAAGCTGGTTCTTTGAAAAGATGAAAGAAACTGATAATGTTCTAGAGAGGCTAAGAAAAAAAGAGGAAGAATATATATTATTCATATCAGTAATGACAGAGGGGTCATCACTACAGATCCCATGGACATTAAAAGGATGACCTAGGTGAAATAGACTGATTCTTTGAAAGGCACAATCTACTCAGTCTCATAAGACAAGAAATAGACAATCTAAATAAGCCTATATCTATTAATGAATGTATAAAGAACTCCTCCTAAAACTTGAGAATAAGAAAATAAACAACATAATTAGAAAATGAGCCAAAGCCTTAATTCATACACTTCATAAAAGATGTATAGATGACAAATTATAAGCATATGAAAAGATACTCCATGTCATATGTCATCAGGGGTATGCAAATTAAAACAATAGTGAGATAGCACTACACAGCCATTTAGAATAGCAAAATCTAGAACACTGGTAATACCATATCCTGGTGAGGAGCTGCAACAAAAACTCTCATTCATTGTTGGTGAAAATGAAAAATAGAATGGCCATTTTGGAACATAGTTTGCCAGTTTCTTATAAAACTAAATACACTTTTACCACACAATCCAGCATTCATGCCCCTTGGTATTTACCCAAAGGAGTTGGAAAATTATGTCCACATAAAAACTGCCACACAGATGTTATAGCAGCTATATTCATAATTGTCAAAACTGGAATCTGCAAAGATGTCCTTCATTTGGTGAATGTATAAATAAATGGTAGTATTCCAGACAATGAAATATTCAGTGCTATAAAGTCATGAAGAGACATGGAAGAAACTTAAATGTATATTGCTAAATGAAGGAAGCAAACCTGAAAATTTTACATATTATATGATTCCAAATATATAGCATTTTGGAAAAGGAAAATTCAGAAAGAGACAAGTAAAAAGATCAACAGTCTTTTAGGTGTTGAGAAGGAGAGATGATTACACAGAGAACAGGTGATTTTTAGTGCGTGAAACTGTTCTGTATGAAACTATAATGATGGAAACATATCATTACACATTTGTCAAAACTCATAGGATGAACAACCCCAAGAATTAAATAAACTATGAACTTTGGATGATTATGATGCATCAATATAGGTTCATCAGTTTTAAGCATTGTACTTCCCTGGTGGGGGATGTTAATAACAAGAGCAGCTCCGCATGTGTGGAGGAAGAGGATAGATGAGAAATCTCTTATTTTCTGCTCAATATTGCTATGATCTTGAAACTGCTATAAAATATGAAGTCTATCTAAAAATGGAACACAAAGAAAGGGCCTTATCCAAAAAAAAGAAACAGTAGTCAAACATACAATAAAATGCTTTTGCTGGAGAAAATTTGCAGTAGAGAAGGGCTCTACCTTTTCCATGCAAATGGGATACTGGTAAAACATTTGAGATGAGATCATGGAATCACTGTAGGTTTGACATCCTTCAAAAAGGGCTTCCTTCTCTGCAGATGAGCAGATCTTTACTACCTTGGAGACAAATAGGACAAATAGCAGTGATCTTAGGAGACAGTACCATTCTAGTATTCATCAACAACACCTTGTGATGGCAAAAAGCAGTGGCGGGAATAACAGTTCAAGAATGAAATAAACCAGAACCCTATGCTTCTAGACACAGTCACATAGTCCTGGCTGAAATCTATGTGTGCCTCTGGTTTCTTAGACAAAACAAGGTAAAAGGATAAAGAATAATGGGGAAAAAAGAGAGTGAAACCACCCATATGACCAGTGTACACTTGAACATGTTAATTAACAGACTCCAAGAAGATATAATCCTTCTTGATTAAAAGTCCATATTACATTGATGTGGAATCAGTCCATTGCTCTTTGTTTTGTTTTGTCATCAAGTTTAGATGTGTGAGACTCTAAGTCTGTTTTGAATACATAGAAAAGTAATTGCCAGGGCCTCCTAGGTGGCCAGTCAGTTAAGCATCCAACTGTTGATTTCGGCTCAGGTCATGATCTCAAGATTGTGAGATCTAGTGAGAAGTCTGCTTGACATTCTCTCCCTCTTCCTTGCCTCTCCCCCAGCTTATAATCCTTCTCTTTCTCTCGTTCTCAAATAAATAAATAAATCTTTAAAAAATAAGGAAAAGTATTTGCCAGTAGGCTGAGTCACTAAGCATATATTTAGATTTAATGGAGAAAGCAAAAATTAAATTAATAAAATCCAGAAAACAAAATATCAAGGAGCCACTTAAAATGGAAACATAGAACAAAAATATAAAAGATAAAAGTGATACAGCCCAATCCAAATATATGGTAATAAGTGAAATCAATCAAAATCTAAATATATACCGATTTAAGCATCTAAAATAAAATAAAAAGACTTAAAAAATGACAATGGTAAGAGATATGTCAAACTAAGGTAAAATTAAAGCAAGGTGTAAGGGATAGTAAAATTTCAGGTCCAAAGAATTAATGGAACAAAAAGGTTATTTTCTGCGGATGAACACTTAATGCATATAATTTGTATGGAATATGATAGCATTGAACTTATATGTGCTAAGTCCCACTGCATCACTATTACAAAATAGGGGAATACTAGGAGAAATTATATAAGTAAAAATTTTATGGGAGAATTTTTATATCATGTACTCACTTTCTAGTAGACTGAATGGACAAAATATAATTAAAGACAGAAATGAATGATGTAATTGTTAAGGTATAACACATATATATATATCAAACTTTTTAATCTGCAAACCCTCCTAAGTGTTCATAAACATTTATAAAACCAATCATATGCCAGACCATAGTAAAAATTAATTAACTTCAAAAGTTATAAATGGGAAGGGTTACATTTTTTGCAAGCACAACAAAAAACACAACAAAACAAAAAGATTTATTTAACCTCTAAGTGTTTTCAAGTAGCAAGAGTACCCTTGGTAGGTTAACATATGCAGCTCATTTGGGAGACTAGCTCAAAAGGCTTTAAACTGAGAAAGTAATTATTGCATACATACATTTACTAAATATCTGAAAGTCACATCCTTATGAGTGATTTCTACACTTTCGTTTTTTTGTGTCTGTCCTTATCAAATGTAAGTGTTGCTACCTGTCCTTAATGTATTTTTAATGTTTGCTTTCTAGCTTAATATCTATTCTGTTCCATCCCAGATAATTTAATGTATACTCATATCATCAGGATGGTTTTATATCTGTTATCTATATGCCCCAGTCTAGAGTTAGTCACCAAATGTACTGATTGCCCTTTTCCATCTGACACAGTGCTAAATAGTTTGTTAAAGAAATGAATAAAACATGGACTAATTCAAGAGGTGCAGAATGGCCTGTACAATCTCTTCCTGAAATACTGTAGCAGAAACATATGCCTTGGGGCGCCTGGGTGGCTCAGTGGGTTAAGCCGCTGCCTTCGGCTCAGGTCATGATCTCAGGGTCCTGGGATCGAGTCCCGCATCGGGCTCTCTGCTCAGCAGGGAGCCTGCTTCCCTCTCTCTCTCTCTGCCTGCCTCTCCATCTACTTGTGATATCTCTCTGTCAAATAAATAAATAAAATCTTTAAAAAAAAAAAAAAAGAAAGGAAAAGAAACATATGCCTTGAGTCTTGTGGGATTTGGGAGGTTGTCTGAGTATTGTGAACCAGTGGTCATGGACTCAAGGAGGCAAGAAAAATATCAACCAAGAGACAATGGATAAATCGAGAAGTAAGAAGGAATAATGTAGCTTGGGAAAAGAAGTGAGACACAGAAGGGACTGGATATTCAAAAGCAGACCCTCTGTGGCTTTACACCATCAATACAGTCAAACACAGAGTGTCTGCAGAAGAACAGCAACGGACGGAGCTTCACTGAAACTCTTCAGGAACATTCCTGAAAACATTCAGTCTAACATACTCTGGATGTATTTTTAAAGTAGTAATAATTAATTTTAATAATAATAATAATTTTATAATAATTTTAAATAGTAATAATTTTAATACTCATTCAATCTTTATCATGATTCCAAGTTCAATTTTGGCTTTTTATTTTACCCTTTTGCAACTGCACATTCAAATTCCTGTGTCGGCCCATTTGCGTGGTTACTCATTTACTCATTCATTTACTAAACAATTGGTGAAGCATTTCCCAAGGAACGAGAATTGAGGAGGTGATTTTTTGAAGGTGAATACAAACTGACATTTCTCCAGTGTTCCATTTCTCTTTTGAGTCTAGTTACTTACTGTCTGAAGGCTTCCCAAGGAGTTACAAACATTGCAAAGTTAGTACCAAATGAAATAACTTTGATATAATTAATGAAGAAAATATATCCCAAATAAAACATTATTTTCCATATTTCTTGCTAGTTTAGGTACCACTAGTCTAAGCCTAAATTGTCATGTCAATAAAATGCCTTTCTTTTCTTCATATTAGTTATTATATATTATTATGGCCCAATGACTCTGTTTCCTCACATTATTTAAGAAACAGAATGCGTTTAGATCAAATACGAATTTTTGCTGTTGCTCCTGAGGTAATACATGCGAGCATTTACCCCTTCTCACTGCACCTAAGGAAGGAAATGTATCAGATGTAGAGTATTATCTGAGTAAAGGCTTCTTATATCTGGAGAAGCATAGAGCAGAACCACAAACACTAAGAGCTTTTTCAGAAGACAGCCTTCAACATATAGAGAAGTCGATAGACTGGATGGGGCTCAGGAAAACCTCTATGTACAACAAGACATATGAGGAAGTTGGTGCCAATATCATCAAAAATGATATAGTTAGAACGTAGTTAGAACTGGATTTCATGGTCCTCAAATTAACTGAGTTATTAAAATGTAGACTGACCACGATGTTTTTTCACAATCATTATCTTTAGATAGGCATTTAGTTTTATGAGCCAATCAGAATGATCTCTCCTCTCCAAATAGCCAAGGCCTTCTAATGTTCTAAAAAAACAAAACAAAACAAAACAAAACAAAAAACAGCCACTCTTCTGCGTCTTACTGAGAGGTTTGCTGTGCGCTTAATTGAAGGTGTGGTATAATAAAATCGCTTCACCAGATGACTTACCAACTTCTGCCTTTTTTTTGAAGGTTCACATGCCAGATGCACTTAAATTCTGTCCATGGCACATGGCCTTGCAAATTGTAAACCTACCTAAAAGAAAATATTGGAGCCCAATTTATAACTACACCTTAAAGAATACTGCTGTTTATCGCCTCTCCTTTCCCCCATCCATGCTTTTCATGTGTTCTAAAGATTCAGATTCTCAGTATTCTCCCAAAGGGTTGAGGATTATTTGAGGCTGCCTAAAAGGAGGTATTCAAACAAGATACATATATATGTGTGTATATATATATATATATATATATATATATATATATTCATGGGTTTTGCATCATACAGGGGCCAACTGCACTACCTTTCCAGGGAAAGGATACTTTTCTGTAACATTTAGCCAGTGTGCTACATATCTGCCAACAACACTGCTAAAAAGTCTCACTTTCAAGGGGAAGAGAGAGAGAAAGAGAGAGAGAGTCATTTCCAATCAAGCATCATTAAATTTTCTACCTTGAGATTGTCAAGACCATGCTACAATGATCAATTACATATAGCAAACCACCTTTACCATACTCTGTACAGTATGAGTTTTATAGTTCCTAAGTCATCATTTGTTGTCATTGTTACACCATAAAATATCCATTTATGATTAAGATGGCATTAGCAATGCATTCAGAAGTTGTGGATAATTAAGTACAATGGAGATTGAAATTGGAAGTGGAAAACATTCAAACCAAGATTCTAGTCCGAGTATTGTGGAAATGACTTGATCTGAGTATGTAGGGCCAATATCCCCTGAACTGTCATATTAGTGTCCCACGCTGACTAACACTTCCTAAAACTTAATCCCATCAGAAATCTTAAGGTAGAGGGGAGCTTAATTGTCTCTTGAAAGTCTGCTACCTTTCACCTGCACATAAGACAGCCATGATGATTTTCTTTTAAACCAGCAAGAGGGACAGAGAAAGAAAATCAGCCAGAAGTATTTGTCGGCAAGATTCCTTAATGTCCGTTTCAAAAGTCACAGATTACAGTTTAAAATGGAAGTCCCCTTTTGAACAAAGAAGGAAAGGTTATGAGAAAATACAGTTTGCCATTATTGATGTACAAAGCCAGCTCTGATTGCCTCTGTCCTGTAGCTCCCCCACATGCACCACTTGGATATTGCCTAAATCTCTGGAAATGAAAGAGAGGAGCTTCTGTCAGAGCGCTCCCCGCTGCGGCTATGAGAACCCAGCTCGCAGAGCATCACATCCAACCTGTTTTTCTCATTGCACATACTTTATAGACTGCTTGTCAGGTGGTCTCTGTGTGGTTTGCTCAGGTAATCCTAGAAACATGTAAAAGTCATACAAATTATAATTTAAGAAAAGGAAATAAAGTCAATTGACCATTGATTGTTCTTTCCTCTTATCCCAGAACCTGGTAAGAGCATCCAAGTGTAATGATTGTGAACTCAAAGAATTTCTGTCTCACTGCACTTTATCTTTGCTGGTAATGAAGTTAGTGGTTTCAACTTTAGTCTCTCTGTCTTTTTCTTTCTCTCTCCCCTTCTGTCTTTCCAAAGGCCACCTCCATGAAAGACAAAGAGTAATTATGCTGTTTTAGCCCAACAGTCAGCCTTCTTTCTGTCCTTATCCCTTAGTAAATGAGGGAACGCACTAAAGAAACAGAAGCAGGCTACTTAGAGAGCGAAATTTAAAATTTTGCTTGAAAAAGCGTCAATATAAAGAATAGAGCTGACCTGAGTTTTAGGAACATAATCATTTCCTGATCATCTGTTGCTAATAACAGAGTAGTGTTTATACTTTATGTCCTAGTTTGTCCCAGTGGGTGACCACCTCCTATAACCGCACCCTTCTCTGTTCGGGTTGCAGAATAATATTAACTTGTGTGAAACGTCCTGCTCTTAGACTGTTAAGGGATATGGGATGTTTCCTCTGGTATTCTGTGCTGGACACTGGCGCAGAGGGCTTGAGAAGCCTTTGCATTTATATAGATTTCTCCAGCCCCTTTTCTTCTGTATGTCACTATTCATTCCTAAGCGTATTCATCTACATTTTGTTAATTGTGATTTAAAATTCCATCTTAAAAGATGTACATCTATACTACAGTAATTTTGAAGGCAAGCTGTTATTTCATTGGATTGTCACTCTTTCCAGAAATCAAACCCTCCCTGTCACATATAAATAGATTGCTTGATATACATGCAATATCCTGTTGGTGTCATGCACTCTTTTCTTTAATCTGACTGACATGGCACATAATAAAATGCTCACTTCAATATATGTCTGTTGCATTTTGCCTAATTCTGGGCTTAGTTTAATATTAGTCATGAATATTTCCTCCAACTAGACGGGAATTTGAATCTATATAAAAGCACAGTTTATGTTCATGCTAAAGCACAAGCTTCAACCTTATTCTTTATTGCTGACTCCGTTTGTGATGAATTAAGTCATCTCAAGGAAAGACCTGAAAGCAACAGGGACCAGAACTGTTATCTTTATCCAAGAGTCAGGTGCAGGGCGAGGAGGTGAAATTCAGCTGCTGTGCTTTACTTTCCCTGAGCTTCAGAGCCGAGAGTTGGAGGGAGCTGCTCGGTGGGAGGAAATAACAACAGATGAAACCATATTATATCTCTGGACTCCTTTTAGGCTAAGAAGCCACAGTAGACTCAAATGCCAAGATAACGTTATATTTATTTTATATTCCTTTCTATCATAAGTAGGGACAAGTTCGTCATCATTTCTTATTTGTATTTTACGTATCAAATTTAATTAATGGAAGAAGAAAAGTCATTACAGTGATATGTATGTGAGTGTGTGCATTAATGTACACATGTCCCCACACCCAAAACATGTAAACACGTACATTTGTGTAAGCAGATGCAGCGGTGCCGATGGGATTTTATCAGTTTAGGTTCTAATAACTTGAGAAAATTTTCTTCCCGGATTAAAATAATTGTAAAATATTTTGAAATTTTTCTTGACCCTCTCAAATTTATCAAGAAAAACAATTCATGCTCCTTTTCTCTGTTACCTTCTATTTTGTAAATGTGTATCACGTGTTAACAGCTGTAATAGTGGGTTAATATTCCTTATTTTTTTTTTGCATCCTCTGTCTCAAGATGGCAATGCCATATTTAATATGAGAATCCACAGGTCAGTTGGCTTGTATATGGGGCTGTGATATTCCTACGCAGGGAGAGTCTCTAAACAGAAAGATACCTAAATAGAAAGCTATCCAGTAAGAAACATCCCATTATAAAGTGACTTTCTATCATAAGGATTTAAAAATCTTACAGGGCCAAAAATGTTCTTCATGAGCACCATAATGTACATTAAGTGTTCCTCTGCAAATAACAAAGAGAGGTTTCAAAGAGTGCTGCCCACCTCCTCTAAAATTAGAACGGATTTTTTTGTGTTTGTGTCACTCTAGTGTTTGTATGGATATATGTATGTATCTGTCTTGTTTCTGGACATCTCTCCTCTCCTTAGCAGTTCTGCTGTTGTATATTTTTTTTCCTTGTGGCTCTATGAGATATTTTGTTTCATAGTCTGTCTGGGAAACAAAAATTTACACGATTTCTACAAAGAAAGAGAGCACACATTGTACGATGGGCAGCGTGGATTCCCAATGGATGGAGACAATAGATAAAATGAACTACTGGCTAAAACAGATTAGATGCCAAACTCAGTTAGTCCTTGCCTAATTCTATAAAAGTATGTCAGTTAGGGACTTACTTGACCTAAGGAAAAAGCAAATCTCGAAACAATATCCGAGCTGATTACTTATTCAAACTGATTATGCTGCCGCCACTGCTCTGTTGAAACAAAATACAGTCATGTAAATTTAGCCCATTCCCTTGGCCAGCCTGCATAGAGAAACTGCCATTACAAGGTATTTTATTCAATGACACCGGCAACATAGAGCAGATTAATTACAAAACAGAACAGTGAAACAGAAATTATATCCTAGTTACAGCCATTTTCTGTAAGAATTTTGCATTGTCCTCACTGAGCACTTCTGCTATGCTTGAAGAGTTTCGTGACACGGTTGTTCTGAAAATCTTAGGATCGTCTACAGCCATTAGTTTAATACTGTGATTTTATTAGATAATTACTTCTGTCACCAAAATGCTAGAAGATGGGACAGAACGAAAAAGTCAAATATTGGGGAGACAATGCAAAACTGATCCCCAGGAGTCCGAGTAACCAGGTCCCGGCGCAAGAAACATTGACCCGGTACGCTGGAATCCCTGCTCTGTGGGTAGATGCTATCATGCTCAAATCAGACGGTCCAAAGGGGAGGAGAGCCAAGTTTAGAATTGGAAATGGTCCTTCTCAGAACGATGCTGGGTCAAGTACAGCGTGCTCACTAACGTGGGTATGGAGTACAATACAGCAACTTGTATTTTGAAAAGCCGGGCACAGTCTCAGGTAAGCCTATTGTTCCCCAAAGGCCGTTCGCAGTTACTGTTAACACACTTCCCGGCTTTCACCAGAGCCTTCAGGAGCTGTGACAGTGCTTGTAAATGGGATGCTCACGACCAGTCTGTCTGCTTCTCAAGCATGTCAGGAAAGCCGGACACTATTAATAATACTAATGGAGAGATTATCTTTAGCTCTGATTTTTTTTTTCTCCTTTGAAAATAAAAGTGGGAGGTTTGTTTTAACACCCTGCCCTTTTCATAAAGGTTGTGGGAAGCAATTGAACCTCTCCACAGAAACCTTCCTTTTCAAGTTTCCGCTTAATTAAAACACTGCATTTACTTGGTTATGAGTGAACTCTTCGCGAGGATATTTTGGAGCGATAAAACACAATGGTAATAAAATTAGCAGTAACCCTTTGTCAGAAGAAGAGCATATTTGTTCGACTGTATGGACAAAGGGACAATTATATACTTTTAAATGACCCATTAAAGAGGCAATGCTGTGCCTGGGATTCCTTATTACAAACGTCTCTTCGGCCAGGATACCATAAAGTCTGTAGAATAGCCAATTAGATAGAATTAATGCACAAATTTCTGCAGAAAAATATGTAAGCAAAATACTTAAAACCATTCAGGAGTGGGCAAAATCAAGTTGCTAAGACAAAATAAATAACCTGGTGCTTTGCTACACTGCTGTGGACCTCTGCTAAGCTGATAGGCTGTGCTCAACATAAACATGTTAAGTCCATGACAGACAAGACCCTGCTCAAAAACGAAGGTCCTTTTTAAAAATGTGTTCCCCAAGTGCTTCCTCCCAATTTCAATTAAGTCTTGAAGATGGAAATATTTTTCATATTTTCATGAAATCGGGCATTACACAGAATACATATTTCAAGAATTTCATACTTTTTTTGGCAGACCCACCTCCCCGAGCCCTTCTAATAAAGCTCACGATCCCCTCTGCACAAGAGCCATTTCATGCTCTTTCTCTTTTTTAGTCTTTTTAAAGCTAAAAGTTAAAACAAATCATTTTATAAGACCAAAGTAGGAAGGTCAAATTGTTTTCCTTTATCTGGAATGGTTACTGAACCCTGGTGTTTGTCTTCTACCCACGTTGGCATTCTGCCTGCCTTTCTCTTTTGTCATGGATTTTCAGCTATAAAGTGTGTTCGTCTTTAAAACTAAGCCTCCCTGTGTCATATGTGCAACCCTGCTCCATACAACCCAACACAACTTATCACACACTGACAGCTAATATTTAAAAGAGAACACACACGTATTTTGAGGTTTGATAACTGCTATCAATCTCGATAATGGGTATCCAATCCAAAATTGTGACAGATATCTAGTGGATTGAGCATCTACCATGAGCAGCTAATGCTGGAGTAAATGAATCAGTGAGGCAGCTACTTCACACCTATAATTAAAAACAAAACAAATAAATGCCACACAAATAAGAAAGCCAGAGAAATCTATGTCAGACCTGCAAAATGCACCAAAGGGTGAAACGTACGGACACCGGTTACTGATTTAGCTTTTTTGTCCTTTGATTTGCTTAAAATAGAATAGTGTGAGATTTTTCTAAAGATTTTTTTTTTAATGGTTAAAATTTCAGGATTTCCAGTTCAATTTGTCATTGCACCTTGTTTTCACAGGAACTGCCAGCAGAGATATAGTGGGCCCTGAAACAGCATGACTTTGATGCTTAGAAAATGCTCTCTTTTAACAAAGTAAATCAAGGTACAGTGACCTCCAAAAGCCAAATTGCAGAACAGAGAATAATGGGTAATGGTATGTAAATTGCCATGCATGCAATTGGGATGTCATTACAGCCAGACCAAATGGTGGTAGCTAATGACCTCGACATTTGATTTCTAGGTGCATTTTATTTTATTTTTTCCTGATTTGAAAATATATCTGTCCGAGACAGTAGCTTTAGCACACTGATGAGCCTGAATAAAGAGTGCGAATTTCTCTACAGTGACTATTGTGCCTTAAATCAACCGAATTTGTAGACAGTAGCAGAATAGCCCTCAAATCACTCTCATGGATATTTGTAATTTGTATGATATTAATCCTCATTTTCAACTTGAAAATAAATTTCCTTATAAAATTGTCCTCCTAAGGAAAAGATGAGGCATAAATATTTGGTTTTGGCTTTGAAATTATTTAGGCGCGGAAAAGAGAAATGGGTATACAAATAAATATGCGTGTTCTGGCCTCAGAATGTCCATCCCACATTTAGTAGTAAATTACTTGGGGATTGAAAGGACTGTACTGTGTATCCTTAATAGTCATTTGTTCTAGGAAGTTCAGTTATTGAATATTGTGGCATCATTTCTGTACTGCAAATGAGTTTCACTGTACAGCTGGTTCGTTTTTGTTGAGGTGAAAATAAAATGAAAATGTTTCGCTATGAAGTCTTCCCATAACTCTAGTTAGGATTTTAAAAATAAATCATAACAAGAGCTCCAAGAAAATATTTATTGCTCTTTCCAAGCATTAGGAGAAATGCTTGCTCTGGACCTGTCATTCAGAGCAAATCAAGATACTGCTGTTCAGACATTGCTAGAAGAATCACTAAAGCATTGCTGAGAATAACAGACCTGAAGAAAAGATCCAGTTGTCTCTTAATTTATTAACAATTTAAAGTATTTAGAACTGACTGATGTAAAGACGCACGAAGTAATTTTTACTGTGCTGTATCCTAGGGAAGTTCAAAATAGTTTTAAATTACTTTTTCATTAAGTTACATGATTTCTTAAATTATCAGATTACTTAGGTCACACTAGACCACCTCTCTAAAAATTACATTGTCATTCGTGTAGATTACTCAAAAATCTGTGTTTTTGTCTTTCTGCCATGTAAGTACTTTTTCAGATATAAAGGTCCTAGAGGAAATATCTATGCATACATGTATAGATACACACACACACACACACACACACACACACACTTTCTCTCTCTCTCTCTCCATTTTAAGTATTCTTGCTTTTATTTTATTGCAGGTAATCAAATTGCTTAGGACGTCAACAAAAATACTACTAAGGTTTTATTTTTTTTCTTGTTAAATTGTCATTGGAACAAAATGTTACTTTCTTTTTTAATAATTGTAATCCATAGGTAAAATTTTATAGATGGCAAGAATGTCCATATTCTATACTGACTTCTATGCCTCATGTATGCTCACTTGGATTTATTTTATATCCCATTATTGGTTTAGTTCAAGACAAAATAAATTAAACAATGAATAGACTACAGATATTTCCCATGGGGTAAGGGCACTTGATTTTATTTTCTCCTCTTCCTACATAATATTGCAATAAGTGTCTTTTGAAACTTATAGCAAGCAGTCCATGTTACTGCTCTTTCTTTTATTCCTAAATGCAGCATATGCATAGGTAGTGTTGGACATGAAGCCTTTTTCATTAAACATGTTTGCACATTAAAATTACTTGGGTAAAATTTTAAACACATTTTGGTTAACATAACCCATGTGTATTTCTGCAGCACCGATAATCCCCCTGCACACTTTCTCGGAAAGACTGTAACAAAGGAGCAGCAATACAAACCAGAGAACAATTCTGCTTGATTTTCCTTTGCAGTCATTTTATCAGGGACCAGGAATATTCCGCAGTGGTGCCCAGATGAAGGCTGCATGCATTCCCGAGCATTGCATTGTAGAAGAAAATGAAAAACCTAATAGCATTTTGACGTATTCCAGTTAGGTTTTCCATTAAGAGAAAAAGGTGATATGTTCACACCATTTGTCAGGAAAAGAAGAAATGAAGAAAATGTTGACAATTTCATTACACTCTGGTTATGGGGTGATCTGAACTTACCTATTACAAGATAAAAAAAAAAACTATTCCAGATATTATTAGTCGAAAACATTATTGTTTATAGTTACTTTAACATGTGCCACAACTATAGAGTTGATATAACTGTATATGCTCAGATTTAAAAGGAGATATTTTATATCATTTACAACCTTGCTTAAAAATTTGTATCCTCTGAATGCCAGAGCATCACACCAAGTCACGCGTTGCCGGACATTTCGCTGATAAATCCAGCCCTGAAAAGTGGATGTACAGATACTATAAAAATGCTTCTAAGTATATCATTCTTTTCTTGACCTATGTATTTATTCAGAAGATATTTTCTCCATTTCTCATATTTTTTTTTGCTTGTATTATTGACTATAGGACTCCCGGATTTTCTGCTGAGAATATTTCCCTAGGGAGAACAGGTGCTGTCCATTTAAAATCAAAGTTAAAAAACTGAACATATTTTCTAGGGTGCCAGAGAGACACGTGTGCATTCAATCTGTTCAACTAGAAATTGAGGATTACACACAAAGATTTAGCTTTATTTATACTTCCTTGATTGATAAGCAGTAGCTGAACCATTAAGGCATTTCACAGGAAAGCACCTTTGTTGCATATATGCTAAAGCGTATTTACTAAAATATTATTTAGTTCTGTGGTTTTGGAAAGAAATTTATTTAAAAGGTCTCAGGTGTAGATTTCAAAATACCAGAAGCATAAAGCTGCGTAAACATAAGAACTTTTTATCTCATTTTTAGTAAGTTGGCTAAGTGCTTTTACCTGAGGATAGCCAAGCATATTAATCATCTCTCTCTCTCTCTCTCTCTCTCTCTCTCTTTCACACACACACACACACACAAATGTCTAACAAATATTGCAGCATATGTGTACGAGGACTGGGGCTCGACTGGTGTGGAGAGCACAGAATGGTCTAGATGTATGACAAGGAGCAAGAAGAGGCTGCTGGGTAGCCGGGAAAGAGCAGGGATGAAAAGAGGCATCAGAAGATGAGGCCTGGCAGGAAACTCAGGTGATACCGAGCTGACCTCCCTATCAGAACAGACTGTTGTATTCACGAGCACCAATATTATCTTCTTTTCATCACATTCGTGTGGCAAATCATATTCGTGTATTTACATTGTATTGGATACTCGTGTGCTAAGGGCAATTATCAGACTCCACAGATTTCCTGTCAAGAGGGGAACTCGGAAGGCCACCTGGTTCGTTCGTAGCATTGAGGTGGGCTTCATGGGCCCCAGTCCAAAACGAAGTTCTCTTTGCCTGAAGAGGATGTTCTGAAATAAACCATGTCTTGTTTTCTGACCAGTTGTGGAATGAGTTTTAAAATATTAACTTTGTCCCAAAGTAAGACATCATTATTTCAAGTCAGCATCAATTAACACATTATATCATACCAGTTTAAAAACATATTAGCCACATAGAAAGTAGGAAGTTCAAATTTTTGAGACTGTGACAAGTATAATATACACCCCATATGTAAACTCAATCCCTTGCTCCGCATCATAAGGGTGGTAAATGTTGATGCGCGTCTTGTCTTCCAGTTAAGCTGACCAGAATTCTGATCCTGGCCGGTGCATTTCATTTCCTCCCATGGTACGATCTAGATTCCAATTTGCGAAAATGTAAACAAGCTTAGAAAAATTACATTTTTTCTTTTCTTTTCTTTTCTTTTTTTTTAAGATTTTATTTATTTATTTGACAGAGAGAGATCACAAGTAGGCATAGAGGCAGGCAGAGAGAGAGAGAGAGAGGAGGAAGCAGGCTCCCTGCTGAGCAGAGAGCCCGATGCGGGACTCGATCCCAGGACCCCGAGATCATGACCCGAGCCGAAGGCAGCGGCTTAATCCACTGAGCCACCCAGGTGCCCAGAAAAATTACTTTTTTCTAATAAACAATTATAAAGAAGCTTCTATGGTAAAACTTATTTAAATATCTCTTAAACGTCTTCAATTAATGTCTGTGACATTCTTTTTTGTGTTTTGTTTTTACCTCTCTTTTTGTCCAAGTGAGTTTGCATGAGAGTCAAGTGAAGCAATTAGAAGAAAACAAAAAAGGAGGAGAGGAGGCAAATGAAAGGAAGTTGGCATCAAGGAAGTCAGAGGGCAAATATTTATCACACCTTAGCACCATTGATGTGGTGGGAGACAAAGTCTATCAGGCTCCATGACCTGACTTGAGGATTTTAATGTGCCCCTTTTTCCAAAACCTTCCTTTCCTAAAGGAACTAAAATATTGCACAGTCAGGACAAAATCCCATCATTGTGACAACATCCCCAATGTCCTTTCCTGATTTCTTGGCTGGGTTTTGGGGGCTCTTATTATTTCAGAAGTTAGCTTGTGGGAGTCTCAATCGTTAATTTGAACACCTATTTAATTTATAGCACTTTTAGTTGAACTTGCTATGGTGCAAAGCTGCACTTGAACAAAGAGCCTTAGAAATAATTGTTAAATCCAGAGCTACTGCAAGAAGCTTGCTTTCAGACTATTCTAACTCTTGAAGCAAAGAAAGCAGAGAGAAAAAGCTAATCAAAGAGATTTCTCACAATTTGTGATTTTTTTTTCAGAAAATAGATTCATCATTGTTCTGCTCTCAAACAGAGTCAGGGAAACAGAAGAAAAGAGATAGATACAGAGAAATGACACGTCTTAGAAATCCTTTCTGCAGAGAGAAATAAACAGCTAGTTCAAATAAACTAACTCCATTTTTGAGAATAAAATATGAGATCTAAACATGGTCCAAGCCATTACCAAGGATGTGTCATTGCACCTGGGTAGTCTTCAGAGCTTACTAGCTTCTGACTTTTGCCCCATCCACGGACAAAGCGAAAGTGAACTAAAGATGCCAGAGTCACAAGGGGAGGATAAACTCCCCCTCTCCTTTACTGTATCACTCTGGGGGTAGTCCAGCACATCTGCTTTGGGAGATATGGCCGCTGAGGGCGGATGGAAGTCCCAGACAAGACACAGCAATGGTCCCCATGATACCCTCCCTCATATCAATGCTGCGGAGACAAGCGCATTTCACACAAACTGGCAAAATGATCTGTGACAATCAACATTAAGGAGAACTGGTATTTGTGGAGCATTCGGAAGTGTGTATGAAGGGTTTTTCTTAAACAGTATCTTTTTTTCTCTGAAAAAAAGTCAATATTACTATCATTATTTTGCAGATGACCATATGAGAGTAAAGAATTTAAGTGAACCCAAGTTCAAATTCCAAACTTCTCCCATCACATTGCCTAGATACCCAATTGTTCTTCTGAACCCCTGTCATTGTGGGTACTAAATTCTAGGAAAGCTGATGCCCTGTTTCTACGATCAATGAGAGGTAGTATAGCTCAGGGAAAATTATCTTAAATGAATAGTACTTACTCAAACAGAATATTCCAGATTCTCAACATAAAAAATTTTGTAGAGAACCACATTGAAAGAAAATTGTAAGAAAGAGAGAATAATTTGTTGTATTTCTATTTTGTGGCAGACTGTTCTTCCCCATAATGTGCGAGTATCAGAATTTACATAGTCAATGTCTTTTGAGCCCTGGCTGATTTAAATATTTTTCTTTAGCAATATCTCAAGGGTTATTTAACTCCAGATTGCTTGTTTAAAAGACAACAAAGATTTACTAAAAATGCTCTATCTAAATAACATCACTAAAAAAACTTTCTTCTTGGTCAAATCAAATGTAAATGGGGCACCTGGGTGACTCAGTCCTTAAGCGTCTCCCATTGCTTCAGGTCCTGATCCTGGGGTCCTGAGGTCAAGCCCCTGGGATCAAGCTCCTTCTCCCTGTAACCCTCCACCCCCTTAGGCTCTCTCTCTCTCTCTCTCTCTCTCAAATAAGTAAATGAAATCTTCAAAAAATTAAGTAAACACATCAAATATAATACAGTTGTAACCAGCACTAGGTAATATAAAATTTAACCTCCAGCTCCTTCTCAATTAGTAACTAGTGAAAACTGTAGCTAGAAATGGGCACAGGAGATATCTCTGTGTGGTCCTCTTTAAATTCTTTTTTTTTTTTTTAATTAAAGTTTTCTGGATCACCATCAGTCAAAAAAAATCTTGTAAAGCATGAAAGAGAAGCAGTGGTCACAGCAGAAATTTTCCAAAGAAGGCAATAGCTGGTATATACCAGCCAGGGAGATAATAAGCCCCAAAACTATACTCCTATTTGCCACTGACTGTCACATCAATTCCACAGTGGTGACAGGTAGACACATAAGGCACTGTCCTTGATTGCCTTGCATAATCTGCAAAGTATAAGATATAGAAATATACATGATGTAGATATAGATATAAATATTGATATTAGATATAAGCATATATACAAAGAGTACATGAGGCTCTTGAGGTTTTCACTAATCTGCGTAATACGTTCCCATACATCACAAGTAAAGAGGATATAAATCCAGTTTATGGGGATTATTCTACTGCCCCATTAGTTAATGGCTTCTTTTTTTCCTCAGAGGTGTCATAGATCAGATAAAATAATAGATACACACTCTGTTCATGGGAATTGGTGAAAATAATCGAGCACATGGAACTTAAAGAGCTGTTTATCAACTCTATTGTGAACAACTTTTGCGATACGAAAGCATCAGGAGCTGTGCAGATAATTCGTGAGTCTAGTCAGGATAGAAACTCGAAACCAAAGTTTAGATTGCACGTGGAATAAAGCAGATCATCTGTGCCAGAGTTCCTTGGGTGTCTAGGTAGAACAGACAACTAATCACAGAGAGAAGCTTCACAATGTCACCTGTGCAGGGGTTTTTAAGGCAAGAAGGTGAATCTAGTACTATAACTTTGTGCGAAGTTGGAAAATGTTTGACTGAATCAGTAGTGACCGGCCACATTTTGTCCAGTTAATGATGAGAACATGAAAGACAATCGTGTAGGTCCGTGAGTAGAATCAGCGATTTACTCATTTACAAGTATATCTCACGGAGCGAGCAGTAAACAGACCTTTCAGAGACACATACATATTTGGAAATATAAATAATAAATCACTTCTAACAGCTAAATTGAGTTTCACACATCCTTGCAGAGCGTCAGCCTGGCGATTGAGATTTATAACAGTTGTCTATTTGCATAACCTGTCCCAATGTGCAGCTGAAGCAAAATCAGGATTATCTCCGTACCAAGAAGAGAGTCTCTCATCCCATAAGGACAGATTACCAGTTATGTTCGGAGGTAAATGAAAGGTTGAACTGAGGCACAGGTCACCTAAAAGATCATCGGGCTAAAAATAAAATAAAATTTGAATGCAGCCCATATGTCTATGGTTTCAAAATTATCTACCCACTAAAAATAGCATCTAACTCTCTATCCACAAATGTTTGCTTAGTCGTTTCTGGGAGTTCTCAAAATCTCTTTGCGGTCAATGTTTCAGTTGCTGTGTTCTTCCTCTTCTGTCTGCATAGTCCATGAACAAAGCCACGTGCAAAGCCCCAGATGATGCAACTGTACATCTTGGGCTCATCTGTGTATCAACCTAGTTGTTTTATAACATACCTCATTATTTATTTTATTTTATTTTAAACATATAATATATTATTTGTTTCAGGGATACAAGTCTGTGAATCATCAGTCTTACACACTTCACAGCATTCTCCATAGCACATGCCCTCCTCAATGCCCATCCCCCAACACCCTCTCCCTCCCCCCCCTCCCCCCCTCCAGCTACCCTCAGTTGGGTTCCCGAGATTAAGAGTCTCTTATGGTTTGTTTTCCTCATTATATTGTGTTTTAGGATTTTTTTTTTTAAGATTATTCATTTACTTTTGCAAGAGAGAAAGAAAGATTGAGCACATGAGCAGGGGAGGGGCAGAGGAAGAAGCAAACTCCCCAATGAGCAGGGAGCCTGATGCGGGACTCGATCCCAGAACACTGGGATCATGACATTAGCCGAAGGCAGGGACTCAACCTACCGAGCCTTCCAGGCACCCTATTGTGTTTTGTTTTATTGCACTTGGCAGGTAGTACTTTTTTTTTTTTTTTACAAAACTGAAGATCTGTAGCAACCTAGTGCTGAACAAGTCTATCACTGCCCTTTTCCTAACAGCATTGCTCATTTCATGTTTCTCTGTTACATTTTGATAACATTTTACATTATTATAAAATTCAAATTTTTTTCATTATTATTATATTTGTTATGGTTTTCATTAGTATTATATTTGTCTGTGATCAGTGGTCTTTGATGTTACTATTGTTCATTGTTTTGGGGCACCACCGGCTGCACCCAAACAGGACAGCGAACTTAGTAAGTATTGTGTGTGTGTCACTGTTCCACTGGCTAGTCTCTCATCTCTCTCTCTCCTCGAGCCTCCGTGTTCCATGAGACACAAGAAAATTGGGCCAATTAATAATCCCAGGACAGCCACTAAGTGTTTCAATGAAAGGAAGAGACCCTAGTCTTTCCCTTTAAATCAAAAGCTGGAAATAATTGAAATGAAGGAGGAAAGCATGTCCAAAGCTGAGACGGGCTGGAAGGTAGGCCTCTTGCACTGAACAGTTGGCCAAGTTGTGAATGCAAGGAAAAGGTCTTGAAGGAGATTAATAGAAGTATTACTCCAGTGAACACACAAGAAAGCAAAAGGGCCTTATTGTCGAAATGGACAAAGAATGAGTGGTCTGGATGGAAGATCAAACCAGCCAAAGCAGTCTCTGGATGAGCAGGCCAAAGTCTCATCTAGAGCCGGGCCCTGACTCTCCTCAGTTCTATGCAGGCGGAGAGAGGTGAGGAAGTTGCAGAAGAAAATGTGAAACTGGCAGAGGCTGGTTCAAGAAGTTTAAATAAAGAAATTGTCTCCATAATATCAGGGTGCAAGGGGAAGCAGCAAGTTCTCCAGAAGATCCAGCTAAAGTAATTAATGAGGGTGGCTACTCTAAACAGTAGATTTTTTTTTTTTCAGAATAGATTTTCAATGTAACTACTACTTGTAAGATAAGAAGTAGAAGTTTCTCTAATTTGATCTCTGTTGGATTCCTTTGAAAGGGTCAGTTTTACTAAATAATCACGACTTTCAGTGAGTTCCAAACAACAGAAAACGGAATCAAAACTGCTGAACCTATTTTCATTAAACTTTTTATACACAGAGACATGCAGATTAGAAGCTCTCCATGGTTACCTTTATATTAAATTATTAACAGAAAAGATGATAGTGTAAGTGTGACAACAATGAAACTGAAAATAGAAGTATGTGAATAGCACATTGGCACATATCATCTCAAGTAATAAAAAGTCCATAGATACTAAAACATAATAATAATAATAATAATGCTTAGGTTAAGAGTTAGCTTAATTACATGTCAGTTGTTAACACCACAGAAGCATCAGCCGATGTATTTTTCATTTGCTAGAGTCCTGATTTTTCATATTTGCTTCCAGGTTATTTTTTTAATTTATGTATAATGGTCATATTATTAAATATAAACATTGGAAAAAGGCTTTGGGTTAGCAAAACAGAAACATAATCTGAAGCTAGGAGTTAGGTAGCCATATTGGATTCTCACTATTGTGAGCCTGGTGTGATTTTTATGACATTTGCTTTCCCCTGAGGAGTTAAAATGTCTGAGGAGGAGATGCCATGTAATGTTTTGTGACAATAGCATTGCTTGGGTCGTATTGGGCATAATGCCTTATATTTCAGATATGGAAATCTTTCCATCTAAAGAAATTGAGAGTATTGTACAGAAAGGCATGAAAGCAAGATTTCATCAACACAAACACCTCTGCACAGAATCTACAATTAAAAGAATCCCAGAGCACACATTTCCATCCTACAAATGCTTCTATGCACATATTCTGAAACTTTTTTTTAACTAAATAAGACTTTTTGGAAGTATGTAAAATAACGTTAAGGAAATTTCCATATATCTGGATTTATACCATGCTGATGACATCATTAGCACCTATATTCACTGTCCATAATTGTGTATTTTTGTGTCCATGGGAGTAAATGTTAGGGCATTGCATTTCAAAAAGAAAAATGTGATAGAACAGAGAACACAATGTAATTTTATGGTTGCTGATGCTAATAATATAATTAAAGAAAACTCTTAGGTTAGATCATTCCTGCCTAGATTACTTAGAAAATGTATCACACTTGACTGAACAAAGGCTTAGGATATCTGAAAATGTTTCCCATACTCAATGTTTGAGTTGCCCACTGAATGAATATCAAGTATTGCACATGCTTTTCTCATCTAGAATGCCTTAGGGATTTACTCTAATAGATTTTGTCAAATTATTATGGCAAATTCTGATGTGATTTATAAGCTTATTTATCACATGTTCCTATTTGAAGGAAATATTTGTAAGTGCTGTTATATGGTTTATGATGGCTTCTGAAAGAGACAGAATGAGATTTTTTTTTTCTTTTGGTATCGATTAATTTACATTTTTAAAAAATATTTATGTATTGGGGGCACCTGGGTGACTCAGTGGGTTAAGTCTCTTCCTTCGGCTCAGGTCATGGTCCCAGGGTCCTGGGATCGAGCCCCGTATAAGGCTCTCTGCTCAGCGGAGAGCCTGCTCCCCCGCCCTCTCTCTGTCTGCCTCTCTGCCTACTTGTGATCTTTCTCTGTCAAATAAATAAATAAAATATTTTTAAAAAATAAAATAAAATAATAAAAAATATGTATGTATGTATGTATTTGGGGGAAAGTGTACCTGAGAACATATGAGAGGGGAAAATAAGCAAGTGGTATTCGCTTCTCATTGCAGCATGAAGGCCTATTTGTTTTAAGTGAAAAGAGGAGTTTGAATGTGCAAAATTATCTGTGAGAATGTTGCTCAGCCAAGGCAGTGATATTCTGGGGCCCAAGAGACTGAAGTCTTTACTCCACAGATAAGTACCCCATCCCTGTTTCTGTGCTTTCGGGGTGATCAAGCCATGTAATGTTCTATGAGAACCGAAGAAGTTCATCTATACCTACAACCAGGGCTTTTCTGAGGGACATTGAATTTGGCCACTGGAAGGGAGACCGTAGTCAGGCAACCAAGTTTCGTTTTTGGGGAACATATTGGTCCCTGCACTCCATTCATTTTTTCTAGTTGTAAGCATTTGTTTCACAAACAAGCTCTCTGTGTTGGCCTACCTGAATTCTAAATTAAAATTATTTGTTTTAATATTACAGCATACTTATTTCATAATATTTATCATTAAACTTATGGTTCCATGTAGTCAGAGATCATTTCTAATTGCTTTACACCTGTCTATATAGTGACAAGCCCATTTTGCTACAGAGATGTCCCTCTTAGATGCTCAAAAAAATTTTTTTCTATGTACTAATTGACTAAGTGGATGAATTACTGAATGAATGAATAAAATAGCCTCCTGTGTTTCCTCCACTTAACAAAATTGTAACAATCTTTCAAATGCTGGCTAAAGTACCCTCTTTCCACTCCAGTCCCAAACTAATTAATCAATTCAAAAGACTTTACCATGTAACAGTGGCAAAGGTACCAGGTAATGTACACTAGACTCATTTATCTCACTTATATTTTTGTATTATTTGTTGTTTTCTATTATTGATTCCTTCTTATATATGGTTTATATCTGTACTTAAATTATTAAATTCTGGAAGATATAATCTGAATCTTATAAGAAACCAGATATTTATATGTTGACTATCTTGTTATCTAATGAAGAAAATTTTCCCAATAGCTTAGCTTAGCTTTTTCCTCATCATTTCCTATGAATTACCATATCCCCATTGTACTGGGTGGGGTCCTTCATTTTTGGTCGCATATCCTCTTGTGTATGAGCATTTCCATATGTTGAAAGGGGTGTGGCTAGTAAATTTGGGACTAAGAAAGAAAAAGATACATGTACAACCAGTTTTGCTCTATTTTATTGAGAGCAAATCAGAGTCAGAGTGTCAGATAGAAAATAAAGTGTGTTTTTTTATATCAAAAGCATGCTTATTCTATGAAATGTTGCTTTTCTAACAGAGAATCTAATCTCACAAATTTCTATATTTTTTATCTCATTAATCAAGGCAGCTATCTTCATTTAGACAAATTACTACTATCTCTGCAAAGAGCCATCAGTTGGCACAATTCCAAGAGAATCTCTTTCATTAGTTGTTGTGTGTGAATAACAACCATTTCACCTCCCCCTACAGGAGCCTGCCCCTGCATAGACGACAGCATGAGAGGTATCCAAGATGGAATTAAAAGTCTTGCTTTTGAGAAAGAAATTCACATAAATCACAGTCTGCAAGTTTTCACACCTTTTTCTTGGCTTCTATAACACTTTTACACAGATATACAAACAATTTATAATTCACAATTTTGTAGCTATTTGATTACAAATCATCTGCAAGGTAATCAATTTATATTGTTAACTCCTCAGAGTCCAACCCAGCTCTTGGCACATAGTACATAGTACATATTAAATAATCATCTAAATATCTTACCCATCATAGGAATGAGTAAACAGCATTATGTATCCATCTACATCATTAATATATATATCTATATGAATATATATATATATATATATATATATATATATATCTCCCCAGGGTTTTTTTTAAGATTTTCATTTATTTATTTGAGAGAGAGGCAGAGATAGCGAAAGAAAACATGAGCAGAGAGAAGAGAGAGAAGCAGGCTCTCAGCCAAGCAGGGAGCCTGATGCAGGTCTTGATCCCAGGACCCTAGGGCCATGACCAGAGCTGAAGGCAGATGCTTAAAAGACTGAACCACCCAGGCATCCCAATATCCCCAGATTTTTTTTTTATTATAACTATAACTAAAACCCAGCCAAAAATGCAGTTCTTATAACCAATTAAATATCCAATTAGCAATTTAATGCAGCATAATCTACCTCATTATATGTCAGACTAGAAAATTAATAAATGAAAATGTATTTACAACACGTAGTTATATTTTTGTCAATGTCTAAATATTTTATTTTACTAAAAGAAAGAATTTATTTTACATTTCTCCAATATAGTCATTATAAATTGTGAACAATATATTCAGTGTCTCTTTAAAAGTACTTGGGATACTACTTAATAAAAAGGTCTTCTGCAATAATCTCATAACTTGTAGTTCTGAACCAGTAATAAACAAGTAAAAAGTTACCAGTGTTGCCTATATTCATTAAAATTTCTAGAATATAGGCTTGTACATATTTTATATTTTATTAATATAGTTCAAACATATAGAAAATAATGTTATACAATCATTTACCTGTTCATCTTTCTCACTGTATTTGCTCACTCCTTTCTCCCTTCCTCTTTATATATGTTCCACCTTTTTCCCCCCTCAAAATAACCAAAGTTTTGAAATTGGTGTACTTGCTTTATACTCTTACTACTGTGAGATCACAGAAAATGTATTGATTGGTCTCTTCCTCCAGTCCCCAGTATAGAGCTCTCAAACATTTGTAATTTCATAAGTGAAAAGAACACTGTAAGCTCATCTTCTATTAAGGCAACTCTGTGCGGGCTCTCGCATGGGCTCCTGGGTGGGGACTGGTCACCAGAAAGACCAAGACATGATTGGAAGTTACAAATTTTCAGCCCCATCCCCCAATCTCTGGAGAAGGGAGACGACCTGGCAATGGAGCAAAAAGTGATCCTGCCTATGTGAAGGAGCCTCCTTAGAATCACAATGAGTTGGAATTGCTTCTTGGCTGGCAAACACATCTGCACTGAGAAGGTGGCTTACTCCAACTCTACGGACCTTACCTCCAGACCTCCAGACTTTACCCTATGTGTCTCCTCAGCACTATCTTTTATCATATTTTTCACTAAACTGATAAACATAAGAATTTCCTTGAGTTTTTTTCTGTGGGCCACTCTAACAACTCAATTGAAACTGAGGAAAGGATCATGAGAACCTCTGATTTGTAGCCAAATCAGAGAGAAGTTGTGAGTAACCTGAGGACTTACTCCTGGTGACTTTCATCCAAAGTTGGGGGAGCCAGGCAGCCTGGGAGAGGGAGCCATTAACCTGTGGGATCCGACACCACCTCCAGGTAGCATTAGGATTGACTTAAATTATAGGACACCCAGCCAATGTCTCAGACCACCACTTTTGGGGGGAAAAAGCCCACACATTTGGTGGTCCAGAAGTGCAAGAAATGAAGTGTTCTGTATGAGTAGTAAAGGAAACACACAAGAAAAAGACTGAACTGAGATTTTTCCCCACAATGGAGAAAGAAAGACTGGGTTGTTAACTTTAACTACAGATATATGTGTGTAAATATATATTCTTTTTAAAAACTATTTAAATTCAAGTTTGTTGACATATAATGTATTACAAGTTTCAGAGGTAGAGTTTAGTGATTCTTCAGTTGCATATAACACCCAGTGCTCATCACATGGTGTGCCCTCCTTAATGCCCATTACCTGCTTATCCCTTCTCCTGACCCACCTCCCCTCTAGCAACACTCCATTTGTTAACTAGAGTTAAGAATCTCTTGTGGTTTTTCTCCCTCTCTGATTTCATCTTATTTTATTTTTCCCTCTCCTCACTTATGATCCCTTGTTTTGTTTCTTGAAATCCACATATGAGTGAAATCACAAGGTATTTGTCTTTCTCTGACTGACTTATCTTGCTTAGCATAATACCCTCTAGTTTCATCCACGTCATTGCAAATGGCAAGATTTCATTCTTTTTGATGGTTGAGTAATATTCCACTGTGTATATATATATATATATATATATATATACCGCATCTCCTTTATCCAAATATCCAGTCAAGAAATGGGCAGAAAACATGAACAGATATTTTTCCAAAGAAGACATACAAAAGACCAACATACACATGAAGAAATGTTCAGTATCACTCATCATCAGGGAAATACAAATCAAAACCACAATGAGATACCACCTCACACCAGTCAAAATAGCTAAAATTAACAACTTGGGAAACAAAGACGTTGGTGAGGATGTAGAGAAAGAGGAATTTTCTTACACTGTTGGTGGGATTGCCAACTGGTGCAGCCACTCTGGAAAATGGTATGGAGGTTCCTCAAAAAGGTAAAAATAGAGTTATCCTACAATCCAGGTCAATTTTAAAATAAATCATACATATATATCTATATCTATAGATAAAGATATATCTGCACAAGTACTCCCTCCTCTCAAAAAGACAAGTATTACTGTAAGAACTCATTTATAAATATTTATTTTGTACTAAGCAATATTCTAAATGTATTACATGACTTTTCTCTGTATTCCTCACAATAAACAAGTGTAAGGTGAAGTCCAATAAATAAGGAAAAGCAAGCACTATAAATTTCCCAATTTATAAAAAAGTAAAAGGAGAGAATTCGAAGTTAGTATTTGTCTGTTGTCACTTGTGGCAGACCTAAGATTCAAACCTTAGGAGACAGACTCCAGAATATTCTCTGTTAAGTACTTTATTATACATGAAGTTTGATTTTGTGAACTACCAAATATTTGTTCCTATTTAGAGACTGATGTAATAGACAATAGTACTCCTAAGAAAAAATGGAACTTATGAAAATTGAGTTCTATGACCTTGATCTTTAATGTTTCTTAGATACTAGATCTCTTTGCAAATCTGGAAAATAATGGGCTTTACCTTCAGAGATTTGGGTGTAAATACATGTGTATGTACATAACATGTACAAATTTACATTAATTTGTGTTGTATTTTAAAGTTTCTTCAGAAAGCCTAAACACCAATTTATGAAAATAAAGTTAAATAAGCATTATGTATAGTATACCTAGGTGGTTCAGTCAGTTAAGTGTCTGATTCGTGATTTGGGCTCAGGTCATGATCTAAGGGTCCTGGGATCGAGCCCTGCATCAGACTCTGGCTGAGCATGGAGCCTGCTTGGGGTTCTCCCTCTGTGCCTCCTCATCTTTCCTCCCTTTCCTAAAAACATATGTATATTTGTCCATTTTCAATACTTCTTTATTCATTTTAATCAATTTTAATTTTAGCCACAAAATATTTCTAGATAGATTTATTGGTCTAATTTTTAGTAACTTTTTAAAACACAGAACTTAATTTTCTATAAGCAGATTGTATAAATAGTTTAGGGAACTCCCAAAGGCTAGTCAAATTGCTGTGTGGTTTAATTCCAATATAAATATCTTTAAGAGCATAGAAAGGCAACCCAAGTATTTTGGGGCTGAGGATGCTTTTGTGGGCTAACTGAAAAATGTTTCTACTTTCAATAACATATTCTTTTTGAAGAAAGGCTGATCACATTAAATCAATATGCAATACTTCTCTCCTTTGCCTCAATTATAATGGCTACAAACTCTCTCAGGATTTTTTTTTAAATAGATTCTTGCAGGAAATCTGGTCTCTTTCTGTACTCAAGGCTCACTAAAGAATATGTAGAGAAACAATATGTTGAGTGCGAGAAGTAAGTTAGCATAATAATCATATCAAAGTTAGGAGAGATTTTGTAAATATCATTTTAGTAGATATGGTGACTACTAGCTAAACCATTTTTGGTGGCGAGTGATAAAATAATCCAATGCAGGACGCCTGGGTGGCTCAGTGGGTTAATCCTCTGCCTTCAGCTCAGGTCATCATCTCAGGGTCCTGGGATCGAGCCCTGCATCAGGCTCTCTGCTCAGCGGAGAGCCTTCTCCCCCTCCCTCTCTCTGACTGCTTCTCTGCCTTCTTGTGATCTCTCTCTGTCAAATAAATAAATGAAATCTTTTTTAAACCAATGCAAATTAAATAGGGTAGCTGAATACAACTGAAAAGTCTAAAACTAATCTAATCTCTGATTAGCTTGACCAGTGATCCTAACCAATTTTTCAGCCATTTTTTTTAGCCTCCTCTGTAGCAGTCTCACTTGTAAACCAGATTCCCTTGTGATGGACAGGAATGCTTACTGCACCTGGGTTACATAGCTTCGTTTTTTAGTACAGAAAGAGACTGTTTCCTAAAACCAATCAATGAGTGTCTATTTTTCCCTCTGATGGGACCATCCTTGAACCAATCATTGCCACCAGGGAAAGAGTATATACTAGTAAATATATGAGTTACATAGAGCAATAGCATACATTCAAGGGTCAAAAAAATTTAATAATATTTGTTGTTGCTTTTTTCGAAAGTCATGTATTTGAGTGTTCTTAGTATGACAGTTATGGGTCACTTGGCTTCACTAATCTACCTCAAATCTTATATTACCAAGTTTCTCTGTGATTCCTGCTGTTCAATTATGAACTGGAAATCTCCTACTTGTCCCCTAGTCACTATTTTGTTCATTGTAAGAATGGAAGTTAAGAGTAGTATGGCAATGTTAATTAGCTTTAAATTTATAATGTGTGGATCCTTCACAGAATAAGCAAACATCAGTTGTTGAGTATTTCTGGAAAATGCTTTTAACCATAGACATAGATACTTTTAGAATCCCCTTGAAGATATTATTCCTTGCTATTTGAAGGAAACTGAAATGGACATAAGGGAATTAAAAACCCAAAGACCATGCCCTTAAAAATGTTTAATTGTGCTTTAGCAATAGTCACATTTTGACAGAGTAAAACACTGCATTTATCAAGAGCCTTCTTTCTTACTTACAAACATTTTGAAACCTGTAGCCCCAGGATGGGAGGAGGGGTAGAGGGAGAGAGAGAAGTGAAAGCAGTCTCCACACCCAGCATGGAGCTTGGCATGGGGCTCAATCCTATGACCCTGAGATCATGACTTGAGCCAAAATCAAAAGTTGGGTCACTTAACCAACTGAGCCATCCAGGTGCCCCGAACCATTCTGGATAACAGATTTAAAAGTGAGAGTAAATAGAGTTGTCGTAACTCGTCAATCAGCCAATCAATCATTCTCTTTTTAACCAAAATAGTGTTTCTGTGGCAGTAATAGAAAAAGTATATTATCCCCCAAATCATGGTATCCATGCCATGTTTTGGAAATAAAGTTCTTTCACTGGTATTTAGGCACATCTAATATAAGTGTTTATGGGGTTCAACTAAGAAAACATTACCACTTCCTACATCTGTAAATTGGGAAGAAGTATAACTGGTGTAAGCACTTCCTAGAGTTTTGGTAAGAAAGTAGATTGTTCAGAACCAGTTACCAGCTCAGTATTCGATAAGATAGACTAACACTATTTTGTTGCTATTCTTATTTTTACCTTTCAGTTTGTGCTTTTGTGATGTAATCAATCTATATTTCCAGTTTTCTTGAGATATAATTGATATACACCACTGCATATGTTTAAGATGTACAGCATAATAATTTGATTTACATATATCATGAAACAATTACTACAAGTTTTAGTAAACTTTCACTACCTGATACATTGACAAAAAAATATTTTCCTTGTGATAAGAACTCTTAGGATTTACTCTCTTAACTTTCATTTACACCAAAAATATGGAACACGTCAAATGGGTGTGTCATCCTAGTAAGGAGCCACACTGATCTTCTCTGTATCATTCCAATTTCAGTATATGTGCTGCCAAAGGGATGTCATATTGTATACAATATATGCAAACATTGTATATATATATATATACACATATTATATATATATATATAATCATGCCTATTTCAGTAGACCTTCTGTCTTTGTCAGACAAAGCAATTTTTTTCAAGAATTTTTTTTTTAACAGTGAATTAAGTCATGAGAAAGTGACATCCTGTGGTGTATTTTAGCAATCAACAAAAGATGAGAGTCTTTCTAAAATATTTATTTTAGGTCCTAGAATTTAAACATTCGACATTTGCTCCTCTTGATCATCTTTTAAGATCAAATAATAAACAATTTGATTTGACATATTTCCTGTTTGGTTTTTCATACATCTGTTAAAACATAACAAACAGGGGTAGTACTTAATGAGAATCTGGAGAAGGATGTATATAAATAAACTGAATTTCAACTTGAAAGTTATTAATTGTTCCTTGGTATTAAAATGGATGTAACATATTTATTATAGGATCTTTCTGCCAAATAACTGCAGCCTATTTCAAATAGGTTATTTCAAATAACAATCACAGTAATATCTTAGTTAAGAAAGCTACATCACAGCCAAAGTATATTAATATCACTATTTTACTAAAAACACATCTAGTTTATTAAATGTTACATATTTCTAAATTTTTAAGACTAAATTTAATTACCCATAGAGGCAAAATTTTCCCCAGATAATGTTATTTTTGAAGTATTTAAACTTTAACATAGGATCAGCTTCTTCTTAGCTCAAGGGTCTTGTTCTATTTCTTTTCAGCATACTTTATATTTACCTATTTTCCATGCAAGTAAGTGCACTTAAGCAGATATATTGTTTTCCCAGCCTGTAATAGAGAGAATATGCATCTACTTCTATTAACTTGCTTACCCAAAAAAAAAAAAAATCTTTCCGTTGTATATTAATAGCTTTTAATACACTGAGGGCTCATGTTGACTCCAAAAACAACAACGTAACACAGTAAGCATCCACCGCAGTTACAAACTCCAAGTATTTTCATTGTCTCCATGATAGTTACAGTTGCCTCCAGTTTGAAATGTCCTTGCTGGCTCAGGTTGTTCATAAGCTTTTCATCCCCCCTTGATTATTTCCTAAGTGATTCAAGGTTTGGAATCTGAACACTCCTACTCAGAGTTAACATAAAATGAATAGATAAGGCCTAATGAGGGCAAAGCTGGGTCAGAAAGATTTCCTTACAAATGTTATATTGCTGTAGCTATCCTCATTTTCACTTTTAGAAAGTTTTTATAAAACAATCAGAAAATTTTTATCATAATTTCTGAAATTAAATCAGTCATATAGTCAACAATTATTTACTGAGGAATGACAGCGGCAGACACTTTTCTAAGGCAAGCAGTAGACATTTGGGCAAGGACCTTGTTTGGGGGTGCTTATATTCTGGAGAGAATTATGGGTGGATTTCAGATAAAATAGTCAGAAAAATAAAGAAAACAAATATATTGTTAAATAGGATGATTCGGAGAAGTGATAGTGTTACTAAAAAGAAAAAAATATTTTTGTGACACACTAAGGGGATATCTTTTAGGTATGGTGGTTCAGGAAACCCTTCTTTAGGAGATATATTGGAAATAATAGCTGAATTATACAAAATACTTCTCTGTATGACCAAAGTACTATGTCTGTATGACATACTACTGGATGCCAGAGTGTTGCAGGCAAAGGGAATAAAAAATAGGAAAGAAATTATGGAATATTTATATTTCATCAAAATTTGAACCACAGAAGTTCAACAATGTTTTAACTTTCGAAATATCCTGCAAATAAACTGATAGAGTGTTTTAAGAAATGTTGTGTAAGCATGGAATAAAAATAGTAGGCAATAACTTCAGAAAAAGATGTAAGAGAGCCATCTGTGAACCTCATATCCTTATTCAACACCATTGTAGGGAAATTCGTGAATATGGGTGCTCAATTCAACAATAATTTGCTACCTATTTCTTCATAGAAAGGATGCCAAATTATCTTAGTCATTACAAACTTCTAGGTAAACTTCTAAAATATTTGTATGAACTATTTACAAATATTTTGCTGTTCCAACCCACAATGAGAAGTACTTTTTATCCTACAACCCAGCGCTCACACTCACACTCCCATTCTCTCTCTCTCTCTCTCTCTCTCACACACACACACAGATGTATGTGCATATGTAGCTTAAAACTGTTTCCCAAAACGATGCTATGTGAGATGAACTCTTGGTATTTTCTATCATTCTATTTTTAAAAAATGCTGACCACAAACTACTAAACTATTTTATGACGCCCCAATAGGTTTTAACCTGAAGATTAAAATCTTGTTCTAAAAGTCATTTTGTGGGGCACCTGGGTGGCTCAATCATTAGGTGGCTGCCTTCCGCTCAGGTCATGATCCCGGGGTCCTGGCATGGAGCCGGAATCCGGCTCTCTGCTCAGCGAGAAACCTGCTTTGTCTTCTCCCACTCTTCCTGCTTGTGTCCCCTCTCTCCCTGTCTCCCTCTCTCTCTCTCTCTCTTTCTCTCTGTCTCTCTCTCTCTGTGTCAAATAAATAAATAAAATCTTTTAAAAAAAATTTACTCAGCAATTGACACAGCCTAATCTATACACCAAAAACAAAACAACTAGGCCAATTTCTATAGGCTAATTAAAGTTATTTATCCTTTTAGGAAAAAGAAAAGTAATATAGTTCTTCAATATTCTCACAAACACTAAATTGAGAAGAAAAAAAAAAAAGATGAAAACCAGAATTAATCTTTTCTTTGCCTGACAGCACGGTAACTTTGTGCTTGTAAGGAAGACAACGCTTATATTTAATGGGGTAGTAGAAAAATTTCCATACTTATAAGGAAAGATGATTTTCTGTCTGATCACTCCTGGCCCCAAGTATTGGTCTCAATTATCCCCTAAATACAGAAAGGAAGTATTTAAGAATTTAAATGTAGAGAAGTCTTAAGAGAATTATAGTAAAACTTCAAAATGGTGTTACCTTAAAAACTTCATAACAGCAAATCTAATATTTACATAATAAACTTTTAATAGTAACACTTGAAAGTTTTGCTTAAATTTATCTTTAAAATTTTAACCACCTCAAGTAGAAATGTCACATAATAAATTATTCCAAAACACAGTTTCACACAAATTTGGTTTCAGAATACATATTTACACAAATATTTGATTTTTGGGAATTTACCCACAATCCACAATAACAAAAGCAAAGTCATACTTTGAGTATATAAATTTCAACAGACTGAAAGCCAGCCTTTATATGCTGCCATCCCTTTTAACTCTTACCCTGAGATGTCTTACATTTCTCATTTGTTACATTAAGATAATTTTTAAGAATTTGTTACACATATCTTGTACAAATAATATTGTATAAACCAGAAAGTCTAATATGTGTTTCATATTTATGTGGGAAGACCCTGGCCTTTATCATGGGCAAACCCGGGAGCCTTGTAAGTTGTCTGTTGAAATTCCCAGTGAGTGGGCCCCGTAGTCTGACCCCAGTGCCTTTGCTAACTTCTCTTGTCTACTCTGGATCACCCTGAACCAAACCACCAACTCTGCTATAAACCTTAATAGATTTTATTGTAGACTTAGGAGGTTATGTGGTCGGGTCCCATCACAAATCCCATAAATGTTCCCCAATGACTGAGTCCAACCACTCGGTCTATTGCATCTACGTTTCCAAATTCTTTCCTATGGAACCCACAATCTCCTGCCCTTGTTTTTGGTGGAATCGTTTCACCACATTCGGGCTTTTATTCCTACCACATGGCTTATCTTGAAGTTTCCTGACGACAGGAAATCTATTCTGTGACAGAAATTCTCAAACACTACTCTCTCTATATATACATGTATTGAAAGCATCTTCTGCAGATCTGAGAAGGTGCTGGATAGATGTCCTTTCACTTTTCTCCAAGGTAACCTCCACTTTAAGCTCTGGTTGACATGCAGACTGCAAGCACTTCAGTACTTAAGGAGGTGAAACTTTCAAGAAGACCGTAAGTCTCATTTTAGTGGCTTAAAGAAGTGTCCGGATACTTCCATGGTGGGCCACGTGATCAGAAATCTACCCTGGTAAACTGTTTTGTTTTGTTTAAATCAACTTTGGTGAGGTATAATTTGTACTGAATAAGCCACATCAATTTTGAATATATATAGTTCCATGTGTTTTGGCACATTTATACATCTGTGTAAGTACCACTGTGATCGAGATCAGAACATTTACATCACCCAGAAAAATTTTCTTCTTTCACTATGCATCCCTCATCCCTGGTGAGGCAAACATGGATCTGCTTTCTGAATCTGTTGTTTAGTCTTGCCACATTCTAGAAATTCCCATGAATGAAACCATAGAGGATATACTCTTCTATGTCTGGCCTCTCACTCAGCATACCCTTGTTGAGATTCATCCGTGTTATTGAATTTATGTAGTTTATTCTTTTTCATTGACAAGTAGTATTCCATGACAGGGACACATTGTAATTTATTTATCCATTCACTTGTTGATGGACATTTCTGGTTCAGGAATATATACATACTTTGTGGCCCTTCTAAAATGTAGTACACTATGTAGAAATTTGGTCAAAGCCATATATTATGGGAAATGCATATGATTTCCACAACAATCCTACCAAATAAATTTTAAAAACATCCTAAGGTTGTTTTTTTTTATTTTGTTATATTTACATAATTTAGAAGAGAAAGAAAAAAAAGATGCCTTATTTATATTCAACAAATTCTCAAAAATTTCATATTAAGTTCTTTATTTCAAGCAAAGGATTCTGCATTTTTTTTTAACATGAGGGGTTCTATTTAACTCAGGACCATCAAAGGTAAAAGACAGTAGTCTCACATTTCCAGGAACTCAGTGCATTTTATAATTGGATTTCTACTTTTCCTTAAACAGTCCATGGTGCCCTTGTTTTTTCCTCACAGATTACAATTCAGCATGTTTCAGCATTCTGCTACATGAGTAACAAAGTATAAAGCCCTTGATCTAAGGAAGCAGCTAAGTAAATATCAGTTGATTTCCAAGAACTAGTCATATGACATATTAAAATAAACCAAATGCCCAGCCTCTGGTTCATCTTAATTCAAGTATTCCATAAATTGGCAATGGTCAAAGACATAGTTACAAAAAAATTCAGAAGATTTAAAGCTTTTTTCTATCGTCTCTTGCAGTGAACCTGACTTGCAAACTTCTCAGCACAAAGTACATTTGTTAGAAACTTGCCTTTTGAATGGAAAAAAGTGTTAAAAACATATATTTCTACATTATTTCATTACAGGAGTCTATTTGTGAAAAATCAAGCCCATCTTTTTCATGTTTAGACCAAACATGTAGAATTCCTTCCTGGAAAATAGTTAAATCCTATGGAGAATGTAATCTAGAAAGTACAGATGGTGTGGTTCATATGTTGGATATTCCTCAGTACAGGGATAGACTTAAATCAGAGAAGAGAATCAGGAAGTAGTTGGAAATAGGAATCTTAAAAGGATCAGGGACAATTAAAAGTTCTCAACATGTAAGTAACATGTACCCATCAGTAGATGAATAGATTAGGAAAATATAGTATATATACACAATGGAATATTATATAGCCATAAAAAGGATGAGGTCGTGCTATTGATGACAACACGAATGGACCTAGAAGGGTTATGCTAAGTGAAATAAACAGACTGAGGGAAAAAATACCATATTATCCCACTCATAAATGGGATCTAAAAAATGAATAAACAAAATCAGAACTATATAGAGAACACACTGATAGTTATCAGAAGGTAGGCAAGTGAGGGGTTGGGCAAAATTGGTGAATGGGTGTGGGAGACACAGGCCTCCAGTTATGGAATGAATAAGTCATGGGAATAAAACACAGAGCATAAGGAATACAGTCAATGATATCGTAATAACGGTATAATAGAACAAATGGTAGCTATCCACGTAGTGAGTACAATATAATGTTTAAATTTGTCAAATCACTAAGTTGTACACCTGAAACCCATGTAATATTGTGTGTCAGCTATATTCAAATCAAAAATAAAGAAATATAAATAAATAAATAAATAAATAAATAAACCAACGGCAAACCTCCTCTCCCATGTAGAAGGAACTAATGTTACATTGATCAATTCGGACTTTTAAACGCTTTTAAGAGTAGGTAGATTCTATCACTCTACATGCTCTCACTCCTTTAGAACTCTTACCCAGGAACATTCCAAACTTGGCTTTATCTAAACCCTGGACAAACCATTTTAATTTTAAAGCTTTTTAAAGAAAAGGAGATGAAGGAGTATTAATGACTTCAGGAATCAAGCAAGTTTTTTTGTCATATTACTAAATACTCTTTCTACATGCAACCATCCATTCTTTCCAGTTTCAGGTTACCTACAAATTTTATAAACATGCCTTGCAGTTTTCCATCCAAATTATTCATATATTGTGAGGAGGATAGAGCCCTGCGACTCACAACTGGATTCCTCTTTCTGGATTGTTAATGGTCAGCAGCTTTGGGCAAGATCATTTTGGTGCATCCAATCTATCAAATTTATAAGCATGGAGTCAAGGTTTTTCATCACAAGAGACCTTGCTAAATGTTATTACTATACTCTAATCTTTTCATCTAATAACACTGTCGAGAAAGAAATAAAATTTGCTCCAAATTGTTATTCTTAGTGAACCCATGCTGGTTTCTAGTGATCATCATTTTTTTGTCTAGATGCATGGAATGACTCTAATTTCTCTAGGTAATTTATGAGAAAATCTGAATTCTGAAATTCTTAAAAGTTTTCCTCATATTGTGTCACTTACTAAGAAGACACTCTTAAAGAAGGATTTTCTTGTTTTCCTACTATTCCTAATTTCCTATAGCTTCTCCTCATGACAATGGGGGAAGCACAGCTCTTGCCAGACCATCTTCTCTACTCTTGCTTCTAGATCCTGTCATCTTTCTTATTTTCATGGAAGCCAGAGTGGCTAAAGCAGAAAGAGAGGAGAATGGTGAGAAATGAAGTTGGAGAGACAAACAGAAACCAAACCCCAAAAGGGACCAATGTTTTAAGTGTCATAAGAGAATTTTTAAAGAATTCAAGCAAGTGATTATGATCTAATTTTATCTGATTGACTGAGAGAAACAAATGTATTTGATTCAGGGATTGCATCTTCCTTTTCCCATGACTTGGTTGTATAAGATTGTCTGACTGGAGAAGGTTGCAGGAGGAAGGTAGGATCCAGAAGACCAGATGGCCTTTGCCATCCTTTTGCATGAAATTCAGTCAAGGGGAGTTTCAAAATTCTTGTCTCATTCTGCCCCTTCTTTATTTCAAATGTGCTTTGTATTCTATATGATACTTAATATGTGCATTGCTTTCACAGAAAAGGAAACAAATAGGAAACAAATTTAGATGAGAGAAGCTGCACCCAGACACATCCTCCGAATGCACCCATCCGTCTCATCTGACCCCAAGAGAGAATTCTAATAATGTTATCATTTGATTCCCATTTCAGGCACTTTGCATTTTTATATATGCTAAATAATTCAGTAAGTCATCCAACTGGCATAAGCAATAGGAAAACTTCCTTTATAGCACAGGTGTACAAGCAAACAAATTCTTTCTGTGCTTGAAAATTGATCCTTCGATGTGGCAAACTTCTCAGCAGCGTGCTGATCTGGCAAGAGGAGGGAGAAGAGAGCACATCCGTCAGGTAGAGGGAACAGAGGACCATCACTTCTTCTCCCCTCCCAGCACGGTCAGGAATAGATAGTGTCACCCTGCACTGCTTTTTCCCAGCCATGCTACAAATTTGGATTTCTTAATAACAGAGATAAGTCACTGTGTGTGTGTGTGTGTGTGTGTGTGTAGGAAGGAAGGGAGGAAGAAAGGGAGAACAAGAAAAGTAAGCCCAAGCCATGGGTATTAAATTCTGTGGCTAGGGTTAAACACGTGTAACTAGTTGGTTAGTTCTTGATATCCTGGAAAGATAACCTCGTGTCACTGAGGCCATATAAGGTGCCACGGGTTGTAAATCCGTTTTAATAGCACAACAGTGCCAGGAATATACCACAGTGGTATTAAAGTGAATAGTGAAACATCATGCAAATGACCAAACTCAAGCTATAAATATATCCCTGGATCCTGGCTGGAAGTCCCGGTAGGGAAAGAATTCTCTGTTGTAACCACCTCCAGCCCTGGTTATGCTTTATTCTGCCAATGAGTCACAAAAGCTCAGATTCCATATTTAGAAATTAAATCATCACCTAACTCCTAAAGCCCACATTTTTCAAATGTTGTCAAAACCTGAAGTGTAACTGAGTTACATCAAACAGAGGTTAATAACACAATTTTGCTAAAATGGAACAGATTATCTGACATCTAAGCCCCTTCAACCCACTGTTCTTTATAACATATCTCTCTGTTCTTTAAACCATGGACCTTAAACAAAAATCTCGTGGGAGATGATCCCTTTGATGCTGATTTTCAACCTTTTTCAACATTTAATGCTTTCTTCAGCCAAATATCAGTACCACAGAACTGTAACTGAACACAGTGTAGTTACTTGGCTTTTCTTTCAAATATTAATATTACGTCGCATAAGCCAAGCAGACAAGCCCAGACAGCTCTCCAGCCTCTCAGTTTTGCAGACCTCTCTGACCCCCTCGGTTGTACTCTGTATAATGCTACGTGTTTTCTAAGTGTGGACTGTCAAAGGACTGCCCCCCAAGCCCCACCCTCCACCTCACCAATTCTTTCAAGCTAAGACATCTTCAGGATTTGGTGGTGATCAACTTAAGACACCCAAGCTTTAATCAACATTCCTCTATAATCCTTTAACTAAGAACCCCACATATTAAACACCGTCTCAAATCAGGCATGTGTTAGCCCTTAACCTGGTCTTGAGAGTCAAATAACCATGTTGGCTCTTACAACACAAACCAAATTAAATTTTATGTTGACAATAGCTAACCTGTCATCATTTTTAAAGCCTCTTCATTGACAACATTTCTATCTAAACTTTTGTTGCCAGAAAAGGGAAAATGTCTGCCAAGTCCGGTTTAACCTAACCCTGCAACATTCAGTACATACAGTTTATGGATTTTAGTTATTTATCTATATGAATCTGCTATTCTCTTTCTCTGGAGATATATGTGTGTATATGTGTGTGTGTGTGTGTGTGTGTGTGTGTGTATAAAATTATTATTATTTTTGCCATTTAAAGAAGAGGTAGCAAATGTTTTCAAATAAATTTGGGCTCAGCAGTATTTTCAGATGTAAATAGAAATTGTTTCTTTTCCAGGCATTGTACATTAAAGTAAATTCTGCTACATTTGAAAACCTGTCGGCTTTATTTTGTACTGGTATTCAGAATCCTCTCCTTTTGACCAATATTACATAAAGTTCCTCTGGGAAGATAATGCACATGATTGCAGGCTCGCCTTGTTAAAATCCGTGGCTTTTTTATGCAGTCATGTTTTCACCTATGAATTATGCATGAAAAAGTATCTCATTACATTTCATTTTCTTTACAGCAGCGTCTTCTCTTCTAGACATACTCAGGTTCCCATCAGCCGAGCTCCCCTTGCCCCACAGCTTGGCTCCATCTTGATGCCTTCATAGTATTTTAGACAAAATGGGCGTGTTTAACTTGTCACCTCATGCCTGGTATAAATTATTCACTGGAGCTTTGCACAGATTTGTGAGATAACCAGCCTGGACGTGGGGAAACTTCACAGGCTGCGTGTGGGAATCTGACAGAGACGTGGAGGGCCATTTCTCCAGCAGCTCTCCAAGGCAAAGGGAAAAACTGCATTGACTCTAAAACTCTGACTCATTTTAAAGCTTAGAAATCTCTCTCTCGCCTTGACAAAATAGAAATTAGCTAAAAATGTTTGCCATTTAGATGTGTGTGTTTCAGTGTTTTAGTATTTTTCTCGGAACTAAAGGTCAAGGAAACAAAGCCCTCTGTTTTGTTTTGGTGGTGGTGGTTTTTTTTTTTTTTTTTTTTTTTTTTTGAAATGAAGCCATTGGTCTTCCATACCTGACAAGATGAATTAAATGTGAAGAAAAGATCACAGAATTTAATCAGCACAGTCATTCAGTGTATGTGGTTGGGAACAATCACTCAAAGAAGCATATGGAAAACTAGGTTAGTATGTTGTGTGTGTTTGCAAGAGACAGAGAGACAGAGAGACAGAATAATGGTGATTCTTAACTAAGCCTATAGCTCTAATTCCAAACATTTCCTTATGAGAAAATCCAGTTAGAAAAAAGATGAACTCTGTGTATGTCAAATTATGACATTCACTGTAACAGTCACATTATAAAAATGGGCCACATAAAAGTAGCAAAAGAAGTGACTCCCAAAGAATCAAAATTAATATCAAGAATATGATTAACGAATCAGCTTCTTAGTTTTCTCATCCAACAAACACTTCTTAGAATCAATTGCAATTATACAGGTATGTGAGGGCCACTTTCTACATGTCTGGAAAAGGTGAAAGTTGCATTGAAATCTATTTTAAACTAAGAAGACTTGCTCAACTTTCTTTAGTTTTTCTTCCAAGAATGTGGTCATGGTGACAAAAACTTTCCTATCTCAGCTGTCATATATTCTTTCTGACTAAGAACTGAAACCTTCTTAAAATGAAACCCAATGAAATGACTCATAAGTTCGTTCCTCTAAGGATAATGGCAGTAAGTCTTATGGCTTTTGACAATATACTTTCAAAATATATCCTCTAAATGTGGAATTTTCTGATATGTGAGTTCATTATAAGAGTTTTATGCTTTGTAAAGCAGATATTTTGTTTCTTATTCCTATTTTCCTAATAATTGTGTGTGTAATATATTTTCTAAATGCTTGTGTATACACATATTTATACATATTAAAATATATTTCTGTAGCTTTTGTATATATATTATACTCACACACAAATACAAACAGCCCATATACTCCAAGTTCAAATAAGTTGCAAAGAGATGATGATGTGACCTGTGAGAAGGTAAGTGATATTTCAAAAGTCTTTGGTCCAATTACCATCATCAATTGTTCGTAGGTTTTTCCGTGTTCCTCTTTTTCCCCACCTGATTTCAAGGAATCTTCATTGCAATCATTTAACAAGAATATGGAACAATGACTTTACATTTTCAAAGTAGCATTTATTTAAACAATGAAAAGCTTTTGTGGTAAATACAGCATTTCTTCCTTACTTTACAGCTATTTCTTCTTGCACTGGCCACCTAGTCATAACTTGCATATAGATCTAATGGGTCTGCCTCTCAGTTAGTTTTTATACAAGTGCAATGAAAGGGATTGGCGTTTTCAGTGGATTGCAGTTTTTGTTGAAAGCTTATCATTTGCCATAGTGATTGGCATTAAAAGAATGCTATTTAAGTATTGGCGGAATGAATGGATGGCCTGTTATTAGAGGTGGCTCCATAACACACAAAAATACATAGGAGATATGAATATAGTTAAATATCAGTACAGGTGAAGGTGGGTGAGTCAGGTTCTAATTTTCCCTTCAACAACTGTTGTTTCCCAGCAACAGCCCCAGATTAAGCCCTTGCAAGCAGATTTGTTATACCTAGCTTGATTTCTAGGAAACTTATTCAATGATATAATTTGAACAACTAGGGCAAGAGACATAATTCTTGCTATGGAATCATTCGCTTGAGCACTGGCACCAGCATGCTTAATGTTACGTATGATCCACTGTAGTCTAAGTTTAAATTTGTTCTGGTTTCTCTGTACTCTGGCCCATTTTGAGCGCTATTAAAAACATTCAGGATAATTTAGTGGAAATAGAATCTTATCTAATGATTGATGCCATATCTGCTTGTTTATGCTATCCCTTGTGTAAATGGTCGGTTTATATCCTTCACAGTGTCCAAGAGAGATACTGTTTCCTCTGGGGAGAAAGTATCCAGGCACCTGTGAGGGTGAAATACAAGAGACGAACAGCTGTAGGGGGCTTGAGTCTATGTATTTTCTCTGTATCAGGTCTCCTCCCTCTTTGTGGGGTGTGACAGACATGAGAGAAAGTTTGGGTGGAGGAGGGCCTTGTTTTCTTTCACCGTCCTGTGTTCATACCCTGACAGAGTATCTCCAACAATATATTTAGCGAGGAGAAATAGCTAGAGTGGATTTGGCTTTGTTCTTGTATGCTGCCGATCTGACACAATAACAGAGACTTGGAGAAGTAGCTAAAGAACAGGCATTTCAATCTACGCAATAAACACAGTGACAGACGTCACTGAGCCCACAGACATTTCATCAGTGGTAAAGAAAATCCCCCAAATTATTTCAAGCGTCTCTCTATCAGATTTGCATTACCTTGAAAAGACTTTATAACCAAAAGAGGTTTTTTTTTTTTCTTTTACTCTGTAGTCTTTAGTATTTTCCTTCTACACAACATACATGCTTTCTATTCCTGCTTCAACGTTCTGTTACTCAGAAATTTAGGATACAAGAAGAAACTCATCAACAAGAACATTCGACCTAACGTTGTGTAGTCTAGAAATAGGATTGATTAATTAAGGAATGATTTATCAATTACGAGGTAACGTGAAATAATAAGGCCAAGGGAATGCATGCATTGCATATATCCTGTGCTTTTGTGTGGGTAAAATATGGTGTGCAGGTACTCTTATCTTGATTAATTCCAAAATGCCTCTTTCACTTATTCCAGTGCCTCACCTCTTTTCTAATCACATTGACACGTGAACTTTTTTGTCCCTGCCAAGTGAGTTATTTGCAATGGCAATATTAATATATTTGAACAGAATTGAATCAAGTCGCTTTCAAAAAAAGATGGAGCTATGGGGTCAGAGCACATATTATTTCAAGAAAGAACTGGGTCTATTAGAAGTGAGAAAGGCCTACCTAGACTCAAATAAAGCTAAAACTAATTTGGAAATCATGAAAGGTAACAGCCTGGATTTAACTATGCTGAATGTATATGGGAGATAAGAATGAGCTTCCCCATTAAAGTTAGCTGTATCATGGAAATTTACTTAAAACATAATTATCAATTGAGATTGATTATTTAATAGATACTCAACTGAAACATGGAGGAAAATATACAAAAGAAGGCTCAGAATTCATAGGTAACATCTAACCTAGGGAGAATTTTTTTAAAAAAAGATACTTGCAACTTGTCAGTTCTAGAGATCACAAAAGACTACGTCAAATAAAATTGCCTTTAGTTATAGTAAGAGAGAATTTCTATTGAATGTCAGGATATATTTCCCCCTTCTCTGAACTCTAACAGCGCGTATTGCCTGAATCAATCATTTGAGAATAAATCGAGTATCACTTGATGACTTCTCTATTGCTTTAATAAAATGTTATTTTGCATCTTGGTATCGTGTTTTTAGTTTACCTTTTGTTTGTGAGCTTGAGACCAAACGCTAATTACTTGATTCCTTATAAGATACAGCTCAATTTCTTTTACAGATCAGCTTCCAAGGAAATACGCTTTCTATTTTATTGATTTCTTCTTCACACCTGATGTCTTGAAAAATTAGAGAAGTAACTGTAGTTTTGAATGATCTAAGGTTGTCGTGCTCAGAATCAGAGGAATGGACCACATGATCGCTTTGATGACCCAAGTGTTGTTTATAATATATAAGGTATGATTACCAGCCCCTTTAATGGTCTCTAAAAGAATAAAATTGAGGGTTAAAAGTGTAATGATATGCAAATGAAACTGTCCTGGAAACAGAACTGCATATTTTATTTGTTTCTTACAGAATCTGCGACATGGAGAGTGTTCATATTAAATACTATCAACAGTATTCTAGCTTTAAAATAATGGTGGAAATAATTTATAGTAGAATTGCTGTTACTAGTTTAAAATGAATGTTACCAAATATTTTGGAAACCAAATGAGGTTATCAATTCTATATTAAGAAGAGTTCCAAATATCTTCTGTTCTCTTTCTCTTTGCTGTATTTTCCAGATATGTCACACGTTGAGTAGAATTTAAGCCTGTAGTTAACTTCACATACTTGCTGCATACCCAATTTAAAATCAAATATAGTTAAGGTTCAGGATTTATACTGAACACTTTCACCTAAGAGAGCGTGCTCTCTTTTTCTTCCCCAAAGATTTCTCTCTTTTAATGAGGAAGAAGTAAAAGATATTAAAAACTTCTGACTTACAGAGTCCTTTTGACATTTACTCCATTTCAGGTAGAGAATGTTTTAAATAGCTTTTTTAAACAATGCATATTTTGGGTTGCCCTTAATTAAATAAAAGACAGAATAGTGCAGTCTAAATATCACTGGACTCAAGGAGCTCTCATTTTGCTGTATCCACTCATTCTCTGCAGGACTTTGCACGAGTCACTTAACCTATCCGGGCTGCGATTTTTCCAACTATAAACGAAACCACTGGACTAGAACATTTTTAAGGTCTTTGTCAATGCTGACGTTGTGTGATTATAAGTTCTATGATTACTTTGAACCTCAATTTCCTTAATCAAGCAGTGTGCTTTCTGATAACATCCTTCCTTCCTTCAGGTTTGTTTTGAGGATTAAAGTAGTTAATTTTTGAAAACCGTCCTCTATCACTGAAAACTGTTACTGTTGTCATCAGCAACAGCATTATTAGCAACTTGAGAGGATCCAAAGCTCTCTTGAGACTATAGAGTGATTCAGAAAAGCAGTCATATATAGTGCGACCGACTCCTTTTAAAAAACGCTTTTCAGATGAATCTGTCCTTGGACCCAGCCTTTCTGAAGAAACGTCATCAGCAAAATGATAATCAGTCTTTATAATGTATGTCATACATGAGAAGCCTGCCATCCAACAGAACTCTTATTTCATTAAACACTTCCCCATTCCTGGACCCTGTTTGGAATGTGAAATTAGCAAAAACTCCTGATTGAGCTTCCACCACAGGTAAGATGTCTTGTTAAGCACTCTCAGGACATTGTTACTATGGACAGAGATCCTACCTTCAAAGAACTTATAATTTAATTCAGAAAAGAAAAGAAACTTTGGAAAAGTTGTTTTAATGAAAAAGATGGTAGAGGGGCACCTGGGTGGTTCCATCCCTTCGGCATCTGACTCCTGATTTCCGCTCAGGTCATGATCTCAGTGTCCTGGGATGGAGTCCTGCTCTACGTTCAGTGGGGAGTTTGCTTCAGGATCCTCTCTCCCTCTGACCCTACCCTCAAATAAATAAATAAATACATCTTTTTTAAAAAGATGATAGAAAAAATGTGACAAGATCAAATGGGGAATTTTATAGGAAATTGGTATAGAATTTCAGAAGAGGAAAAGATTGCTTTCAGTTGAGGTGGTGGGTTAAGCTTTTACATTAGAAGTAGATTGTGTCCATATTAATAGAACTGTTGGAGATAGTGTATCCCCAAGATTCCATGTGTTTCCCTCCTTCTCTGAGCTTCCTGTTTAGTTAGATTGGAACCATGGAACCATGCCAGAGGGATAAAAGAGGAAGTGACCTGTATGGTTTCTAGGTGAGGGCAGTTAGGTGTCAGTCAGCATCTTCCAGTATTCTCTTTTTCTGTCTCATAGCCTGGAAGTAATCTGTTCCTCCAGATATCATGGCTACAGGATGGAGGAGAGCTACCTGAGCCACCTGAGCCCTCCACCGTATCTGAGGGAGAGAAAGGTCTTGGTAGTGTTAAGCCACTGAGATTCTGTTTATCTGTGGTAACGTGTCGCAGGAGTTATTCTAACACAAGGGTTGGGAAGAATTTAATCAGGTAAAGAGAACAGGAAGACATTGTAGACATTTGAAATAATATAAAGAATTGTGTGGGGTTGGAAATGGAAAAATTTCATCCAGGAATACTCACACATACACATAGAGTCACACATGATACACACACACACACATTCTTTTTTAAAAAAATATTTTATTTATTTATTTGACACAGAGAGAGATCACAAGTAGGCAAGAGGCAGGCAGAGAGAGAGGGGGAGGCAGGTTCCCTGCAAAGCAGAGAGCTCGATGCGGGGCTCAATCTCAGAACCCTGAGATCATGACCTGAGCTGAAGGTAGAGGCTTAACGCACTGAGTCACCGAGGTGCCCCAACACACACATATTCTTGATTGAAAGAGAATATAAGATATTATACTTTAATTTAAAAAAAATAATTAGAACAAATTGATGAAAATTTTATTGACAGATTAAAGAGCATGGGTTTTATTTTATAGATTTCAGGCAAATAATGAAGTTTCCTGAGAAAGAAAGAAGTTGCCAAAGAAGTGCAGAAACTTAAAAAAAAATAAATAGAGAGAAAAAGAGAGGCTAATTAAACTTTTAAGTTGTTCATCAAAGTGATTATAATCTAGCATGCTGGAAATAGAAATGGGTGCAATATGAGATACAAAATATGTTTATGAAAATATTCAAAGTGCTGTTCCATATCATTTTACTATTATGTTTATGTGATGTTCTTTGATTATTGTATTTAAATATAAAATTCCTGTGGAATAAAACTGAATATATTATATCCAAGTAGAAAAATAACAAAAACATCAAAAATCTTTTCACAGAAGATTAAGTTTTTGAATAACACCTATTTTCAAGTAAGGTTTATATATGGGGGAAATAAATGAATTATGAAAAATGACAATTTTTTAATCTTTAGAAATAAAATAATATTTAGTATGTATGACATTTCTTTGAACACACAAGGTTCAGCACCAAGACTTAGCACCTAAATGTTCCTTATTACAATAATTTAAAAATATGTATTTGCTTCAATGAAGACATCACTTTCATATTTATCCAAATCAATCAGAATTTTGACTGAATTGATTTAAAAATTTTCCTGCCAATTCAAACATAAAAGTCATCAGTGAAATGGGAAAGACATTTAAAATTTGTGTAATAAGGGTATTTTTAATGCTCAGTGAAAAGAAAATGAGAGGCAAAATCGACTTTATTTTTCAATCACCATTTTTTAAAATTTGGTTGTTTGCATGCACCAACACACTCCTTTACACTTACATATACGGGGCTTTGCTTTTTCTTGACTAAAGTAGATGTAACACACATCTTAAATTGATACTTCTTATAGGAAATGAATCTGTGTACAAAAACTCTCTGTAATGGGTATGTATAAGAGTTCTTCCATCTTCCAGGGGAGAGGATGTGAGAAATAGAGGTTGGAGCAATGGCGGTATGTTAAAATGATTCTAAAGTAGTGATCAGAGTACTACATGGAAATTCTACTTCCTTCATACTCTTATTTCCATGTGCCTGATAAAATTATTGATCTCCCCGCCATCTAGACATTGGATTTTGTCTGAGTTTTCTGTGAACTTTGGTAAGGAGTAGGGGAAACAGAATAAGGTCTGTCACTAAAACTTAAACCAATTGATGTGTTAAGTTACACCTAATCATGTTGATACTGAGTATGAGATGTGTCTTTCAGAAGCATTATTGATAGAACAGTGTGTGTTTGATATACAAAACTTAACTTAGACTACCTTAGAAAGTAACTTTTAGTCATCTTAGCATGCCAGAAGGAAAGTCTCGATGATAAACATTGATTCTAAAAGCCTCCAAGACCCACCTGAATGAATTAACAATGGCGAAATTTTAAGTGTGGATAATAGACAATAGAAGTGTTTAGGGAAGGTAACCTGCCTTCCTGACCCTAAGCTTCACCATTTAGGAGGAACATTCTAAAATGAGTTGGTGGTTGGGTGGAGGAAGATGTGCTTTCCTTAGACTAATTACAGGAGTTTTGAGATTATACTTCCTTAGAGGTTATTGTATTTAACTCTCTGGGAACAGGAAGGGACAGACAGGATTTCCAGGTGAGGCTCATGGCTTGATTAAACATTGATGCTTCTTATGCAAGATTTATTTAATCTACCTGAAAACTTCTTAATTATTCATTTTTAACTCTTTTCAATCCACTAATATTCCCCAAGAATTTGTCCTCAGGTCATTATTCTACTAAAACAAGAAATGTGCTTTATCTATAAGTTAAATACACACAGACACACACACCCTCAATGGACCAGAAATAGACACAAATTTAACATTTAAAATAAACAGAATAATGCTCTATGTTGGCATAGTTAGGTATCCATTTGAAATAAAGTTATAAGAGCATGTTTATTTCCTCAGTATCCCTCAGTTTAGTTTAACATAAAAATTATCATTTATTTTTTGGGAGAACCTGGGCGGCTCAGTCCTTAAGGGTCTGCCTTCGGCTCAGGTCATGGTTCCAGGGTCCTGGGATCAAGCTCCGCATTGGGCTCCCTGCTCACCGGGAAGCCTGCTTCTCCCTTTCCCACTCCCCCTGCTTGTCTTCCTTCTCTCACTGTCTCTCTCTCTCTCTCTCTCTCTCTGGCAAATCAATAAATAAAAAATCTTTTAAAAAATTGTCACTTATTTTTTACAAAATAAGTAAATCATGCAAAGGTTCTGCAAAATGAGCATGGAGTCAAGCACTACACATGCAGATGTTACTGTTTCAACTTTGTTCTCAAAGGTTTGGCTGCCTTCTAGAGAACTGATTCACATTTTATGACTCTTGAAAAACATAATTTCTTTAAAAATCCAACTGTCTGTCGTAAGATGACACTAAGTGCAAATACTCCTTAAATAACTGACCTCAGGGGCGCCTGCGTGGCTCAGTGGGTTAATCCTCTGCTTTCGGCTCAGATCATGATCTCGGGGTCCTGGGATTGAGCCCCACATCGGGCTCTCTGCACAGCAGGGAGTCTGCTTCCCCCTCTCTCTCTGCCTGTCTCTCTGCCTACTTGTGATCTCTCTGTTACATGAAGAAATAAAAAATCTTAAAAAAAATAAATAAATAACTGACCTCAAGATATATCTACCTAATTGAACTTGCAAACATACGAAAGATGGTCACTTGCCTCTACTGTTCAGGTGTATGCCGCCGCAGACCAAATTCTATAGCTTTTAATGGTTTCTTCAATTTGATTTAATCTGCTTCATAAATTCGTGAGAAAAGCACAATGATGCTTATGTTTTGATGTACATCCATCTACAAAGCTTTAAAATATTTGACATATTGTGTGTTAATTTGAGATAAGTGAGGTTTCCAAAATTGTCAGACTAGTCGCAGAATGCTCAGAATGAAGATCTGTGATTTTAGAAGTCAGGAAATGGAACTAGTGGGACTCTCAGTTTATTGTGATTGAAAGGCCATAAAAGGCTAAAATTGATTTTACTGGTAAACCAGAAAAATCTCAGATATAATTTTATCATAGACTGTAACGGGGTGCAGTAAATAAGAAAGAAAATCTACCACAAGGACTGCATAAGACAAATGAACAGGATTGTAATATTCTCTAAAGATTTTGATTAACTGAATACATTAAATATTTTCAGAAGCAGTTAGAGCTGACACCTGCTGTTTAGTAGAGTGGTGTGGTTTGAAGCTTTTTACCTCTTTTCAGTAAGCTGAAGAAGCACAATATCTAATGAAAATCAAAGCATTTAAAATATTCATCTAGACTGAAGACTTTATAATACATAAAATTGGCTACTTTTTAAAATCAGTTTAAAAATAGGTAATCCAATGTTGCAAGAATGTTATATAGGATTAACAATATCTCATTTTTAAAAAGTATCCTGTTGTTTATAATTAAGATCTGACTAATATATTCACTTGAATTTAATGCCTGAAGAGAATGTTTTATTAAACTGATATATGGTTTAGACCTTTTTCTCCCAGAATAAATGAGACAGGAATTAGCAAATTTAATGACACTATGGAGTTTTAGAGAAAAAAATGTATATATACAAGTAAACACATAACATCCTAAAATTTAGTAAATCATAGAATCACAATGCAATAAGTTTAAAAAGCCAAATGACTGGAGAAAAAAAATTTAAAAGAATTTCACATTTTTTTAATGTTATTATATTTTTAATTTTTAAGATTTTATTTATTTGAGAGTGAGTGAGAGAGAGAAGGAGCAGGGGGAGGGACAGAGGGAGAGGGAGATGCAGATACCCCACCAAGCGGGGATCCTCACATGGGGTTCAATTCCAGGATTCTGAGATCATGACTGGAGCCAAAGGAAAGATGCTTAACCCACTGAGGCATGCAGGCACCCCAGAATTTCAAATTTTTGTTAAGATTTCATATTTGGATCTACCAGTTGAGAAATCATGTATCTTTGTATAAGCGGAGAATGTACTTGTGATCTAAAATCTTAATTTTACCTAAATAACTCACCTACTCTTAATAAATCTCCCCAAAACAGCCCATAATTTTCAGTTACTGCTATTGGTTACATTTTCCTTCTCAAAATGTAAACTTTGTTTGGCTTCTGTGACATCCTTCTCTTTGGTTTCCTTCTCTATTTGTCTGCTTGAGCCACTGTAACAAATACCTCAGGTAGGGTGGCTTAAACAAGTATGTGTCACAATTCTGGAGAATGAAATCCAAGATGAAGGTGCAGACTCAGTCAGTATCTGGTGAGGACTTTCCCAGTGAAACACAGATGTCCACCTTCTCACTGTGTCCTCACTTGTTTCTTCCTCTTATAAGAGCACCACCCCTATTGGATTACAGACCCACCCTTATGATCTCATTTATCCCTTATCATCTCCTCACCGATCTTATTTCCAAAGAGTGTCACATTAGGGATTAGAGCTTATATACATATATATATATGTATCTCATATATATCATACACACACACACACACATACATATATTCTTCCCACAGTACAAAAAACTGACAAGATGAAATCTTGGAATGTGCCATGATTCATTAGCAAGAGCTACTTTCCTTTGCTCAAGGAAAACTCACCCCCTCCCTTATATGGTCAAATTCTATTTGTGTCTCATGACTCAGTTCCTGTATTGCTGTTTTTAGATAATCCTCTATGTTGCAAATGGCAGGATTCCTTCTTTTTTATGGCTGAATAATATGTATCATGTTTTCTTTATCCATTCATCAATCAATGGACACTTAAGTGGTTTCCATTTTCTTGGGTATTGTGTATTAGACTGCAAACTTTCCAGACTCTCTAATTTGAAAGAGTTGCTTATTTTATTTTCAGTCACATTGACCAGATTTTCCATCAAATAGAATGCCTGTCATGTAAACAGTCTGTTTAACTCATTATTGTGTAGTCTTCATCACAGAATTCCTTATCACAATGTAAACAAACATTTACATAGAAAAGGAGGAGGGAGAAGGGACATAACTCCAAGATAGCAGAAATTATAGAGATGTGTTAGAGACAATTTTTCCAACACTAAGTTCAATAAATTAGACTTAATCAATTAATACCTCTGGTGGTCAATAATTACTAAAATTTCTGTCTGAAAAAATATGTTCATAGTGAAAAATATACTTTATTTCTTCTCCCTTTTTATTGTAATCTTTTCATTTCTAAAGTCATCTATTAGTCACATCTTTTATATTGTGTATTAATCCAAATTTATAATTAATATTGAAATTGAATTAAAACTTAGAATTATAAAAAAGTCATTTTTTTCATTTTTATCTAATAAAAACCTAAGAGAATTTTTAATTTTTATAACTTTAATTAGAAATTCTCAGGATAGTAGTTATAAAAATGTTCTATATATTAAATAGTGTCATTGACCTGTTACTGATATGCACATCCAAGTTCTTCTTATAACATAAGACTGGACATGCTTATCTAACTTAATTTAAAGAAGAAAATGACTGGCTCCCCAGAAAGACTAAGAGAAAACCTTTTTTCTCTATCTCTCTTAGATGATTGAAAAGTCAAGCATTCTGGTACCCACAATCTGATTTTGATACATGGGAAGCACTTTTAACTCCTGAAAATGATTTTTTTTTTAAAGACTTTGTTTATTTGAGAAAGAAAGAAACAGCACGATTTGGGGGGTGCAGAAGGAGAGCGAGAAGAAGACTCCACAGAAAGCAGAGAGGCCAGTGAGCTGGGAACTCAATCCCAGGACCCCAAGACCATGACCTGAACTGAAGGCAGACGTTAAACCAACTGAGCCTCAAAATGAGTTTTTAAAAGAGAAAGTCCTGCATGTTTTTTCAAATACCTAATGACCTATGTTATAACTTAAAGTAAAAATAAAGACAAAGTCTTAAGAAAATGGTAAGCATTTCCATTTTTTTAAGTATTTTTCTTAACTACAACAGTCAATATACTATTAACTATAGATATTTTATATTTGTAAATCCTAAAGAAACAATAGGAAATATACAGAAAGAAATAATTAGGGAGGAGAAAGGGAGAAGAAAGAGAAATTAGGAAGGAATAGAGGATATTGTAAAATATGTTACATTGTAATGGAGACTGATTATGATTAATATGTACCTCAAAAAATCTAGAAACACAGTTTATTTCCACTCCCTTGCCCTTATCTCTCTTATCTCTGGATACCCACATTACTTTTTAATAGTTCATATTATAGGGGGGTCAATGTGGCTCGGTCAGTTGAGAGACCAACTGTTGATTTTGGCTAGGGTCATGGGATCAAGGCCTGCGTGAGGCTCTGTGGACTCAATGTGGAGTCTACTTGAAATTCTCCATCTCTCTGACTCTCCCTCTGCTCATGTACTCTTTTCCTCTCTTTAAAATAAATAAATAAAATCTTTAAAAAAATCGTTCAACTTATAAAACATCAGCCTTACTTTGCCTCATTGTTATATACATGATAAAACATCACAATGATATAGTACAATAATGATATTTACTGTCCTTTACTAATGACATGCTTGGACTGCACATATGACATTTACTGGTGCTTTTCCAATATTAACAGTGTCAACGCATGAACAAAATTAAAACACAATAAGAGACATTTAAAACATAGGTACTGAGTCTCCACTATGTACAAAGCACTGTTCTGGATGCTAAGGATATATTAACAAAACAAAGATTCATGGTTTTAAAGAGTTTAACTTTTAGACAGTAAACAATAAGCAAGATAAGTATATTATATAATAATATGCTAACAGCAATTAATGTTACTACATAATAAAACAAAAAGTAGATCAAAGGAAGAGAAGGCATGAATAAAAAGGTGAAATTTGAACAAAGACATAAGGTGGGAAAGTTTAAGGATTTGAGTGTATTTCAAGAAGACAGTGTTATTGGTTTAAAAGCCTTGAAGGTGGTTGTGTGCATGGGTGTGCCAGTGCAAGCAATGAGTGTGGCTTGGGTGACACAAGGGGGAGGCATTTAGAATAATAAGAAGTGGTGATGGTGGACAATTATGGTGGGCTGGCAGCCATTGTAAGAACTCTGCCTTTTACACAGAGCAAAATCAAGAGGTAGAACACAGGTTTAAGCAAAGAACAAGATGCTCTGATTCGTGTTTTTTTGGTTTTTTTTGGGGGGTGGGTAAAATATTTTATTTATTTATTTGACAGAGAGAGAGAGAACACAAGTACACAGAGTGGCAGACAGAGAGAGAAGGAAAAGCAGGCTCCCAGCTGGGCAGAGAGCCCGATGTAGGGCTCGATCCCAGGACCCCAGGATCATGACCTGAACCAAAGGCAGACACTTAACCAACTGAGCCACCCAGGCGGCCCTCTGACTTGTGTTTTAAAAGAATAGTTTTAGGTATTTCTATAATAAAAGCTGGGCAACAACCATGGACACTTAAGGGATGGGAGTTAAGAGGTTACTGCAATGGTTTAGTCTATATAGCCTGGTGGCACAAACCAGGATGATAGGAGTGAAGAAAGTAGAAATTGGTTAGATCCTGGATGTATTTTATTTTTATTTTTATTTTTATTTTTTTAAGATTTTATTTATTTATTTGACAGACAGAGATCACAAGTAGGCAGAGAGGCAGGCAGAGAGAGAGGAGGAAGCAGAGAGCCCAATGCAGGGCTCAATCCCAGGACCCTGGAGCCGAAAGCAGAGGCATTAACCCGCTGAACCACCCAGACGCCCCTCCTGGATGTATTTTAAAGTTAGAACTGTTAAGGTTTCCTGATGAATTGGATATAAGATATGATAAAAATGGAGGAGTCAAGGGTGACTCCATGCTTCTTGGACTGAGCAATTGGTAGAATGGATTTGCCATCAAACTGAATTGGTAAAACTCCGGGAAAACAGATTAAAGAATGAACATCATTAGTTATTTTCATTTAAAATGTCTATTACACACCCAAGTTGAGACATCAAAGGAGTGGTTGAATATGTGAGTGTAGATTATGAGAGAGAAGCCTGGACTAGAGCCATAAATTAGTAAATTATTAACATTACATGCTCTTAAAAATCATGAGACTGGATGAGATCACAAGGATGATGTGTGTAGATAATGAAGTACATGGGAACAAAGAAGGAGCCTAGGACAACCACTATTAAGAGATCATGCAGAAAAGGAGAAGCCAGCAAAGGCTGAGAAACAGTGAATAGGAAGAGAGAAAAAAAGAGAAAATGCCATCTTAAAGGCCAAGTAAAGAAAGTGTGTCAAGGATTCATTGTCATGTTGCTGGAAGATCAAGTAAGGAAAGGGCAATTGGATTGAGTACTGTGAATATCATTGGTAGTATTATTATGAACATTTTGGGCAAAAAGGTGGAGGACAGTGAAACTATTTTATATGGTAGTGTAATAGTGGATATTTGTCACCATATGTTTGTCAAACCCATAGAATGTACAGCACACACAGCAAACCCTAATGTAACCTATGGACTTTGTTTACTATTGCTTTATCAATATTGGCTTATCGATTCTAAGAAATTTATCCCACTAATGCAAAATGTTAATAATAGGAGAAATAGATAGGAGGTTATAACTGGAAACTGTATTTCTTACTCCATTTTCTACAAACCTGAAAATCTAAATAAAGTGCGTGTGTGGGGGGGGTATGAAGCCAACTAGATTTGTTACACATTAAAGTAATATTTTATTATTACTAGCATTGTTAGTATTGCACATTATAATCCTTTTTTTGAGGAAATGAAGATTTCTTCTTCAAAGAGTACAAGTTTTCAATAATAAAATAAGTTTTGGAGATCTAATGTATAGCATGGTGACTCATAATTAACAATATTGTAGTATATAATTGAAAGTTGCTAAGAGAGTAAATCTTAAATATTCCCACCACACACATGAGCACATACACATGAATGGTAATTATATGAAGTGAAGGAGATGTTAACTAACCCTACTATGGTAATTATTTTGCCATATATATATATGCACCAAGTCATCACATTGCTCACCTTAAACTTACGCAAAGCTATATGTCCATTATATCTACTTAAAGTGGGAAACAAACCAGCAAACAAAAATGACAAAATTGAGGAATCTAATCCAAAAATCAATATTTACTGATAAAATTTAGCTAATGTGTCACTTCTGTCACCTAAAAAATATCATTTTCATAACTTTTTGTTATAGTTCTTGATTTAAACATGTCTAATTGCGGCATGTATTGAGTATCTTACACAATTCACATCTCAGATAGTCTTGATATGTAGCTAGGCACTTATATCCTTTACAAATGGCTACTAATGATTATGTTAAATGCTTAATTTTTAATGGACTATAATTTCAGTAGTTACACTAAAAAAAAATACATTATGTTCTCCAGAGATAAAAGGATCAGAGGTTTCAGATCTTACACGTTACTCCCATAAAGCTTCTTGTGACCCTTTCAGTACAAGTGGTAATCTTAGGATGATAATTACTCTGTGCAAGACCAGAGTGCTTCGTGTTCAGTATAATTGCTAAGTATAAATGAACTTTATGTAGACATACCTGCAAAAATAAATTTGTTGACATTTTTAGCTTCAAATTCTACAGCTCTAATGCAGATGATAGCGTGATATTGGCAGCTGGATAGGAAGATAAGCCATGAAAACAATACAAGATAGAAGTGTCAAAAAATGACAGGGGGGATAAAAAAAAAAGAGAAAGAAGGAGGCAAAATGGTCTAAAAGTGCTCCATAAGGTGGTCCAGCTGGCCTAATTATTCTGATTCATGCCTCTTGTCCCATTCACTTCCACTCTCAGAAGGGTTCCGGTTTGGCCATTACGTGGCATGGTCCCTCAGTTGGTCAGATATTGTTATCTTACAGGAGGAAGGTGCTGTTGGGGATAGATATTTATATCTCTTGGCCTATAGTAGTTACATATAGAATTGTCTATTGTACATTAGTCATTTGACACTGGATACTCATTCCATTATTTTCCAAAGCTATTCTACACAAACAGGGCTAAGCTTCACAGACAGAGCAGTAACTGAAACCCTCACACCACTATATAAACAAAGTGTAAAGCCAAAGGAAATAGACCAAAAGTGATTAGTTTATGAATTTTGCCATCAGACGTTTACTCTGACTTCTCACGGAAGAATTATAGCTTCACACAACCACAAAGCCATTCTCATTATTTCCAAGGAAAAAAAAAAAAACAAACAAAAAAACCTGATGGGATTCTTTTTAGAGGAAGCTCAGCCTTAATAAGTCTTGTTCACAGTGATCCTTCTCTCCTAAAAACAGTCTCCAGAGTGTCCTTTCAAAGTGTACCAGAGTGCCATTTTACCCATAACAAAAACACTTACAAGGAGTTGGAACTTTGTCTCCAATACAAAATTTAATTTGGACTTTTTTATTTTTTCTAACAGGTTCATCCAAAAGTAATTCAATAAAGGAATATACAGTATTTGGAGACTAAAAAAATCTTTTATGTTAAAAGTGGCTCTAAATTTTATATGGGTGATTTTAATGTTGTTAGTTTCAAACATGTATTCCCATAATCACTCCAAATAGGCTGGGTTATTTTTTTTTCTCATTTTTAACATTTATACAAAAAGATAATTCCTGTTCGTGTTTTAAGGTTCTGTTTATGTTGTTATAATCTGTTAAGTAGCTCATTTTTTAAAACTTTGGTTTTTTACTAGGCATACTTTGTTAAACATTTTAAGAGAGATTTCATTAACTGCTCTATAATATATCTATAGAGAAAAAAGTTTTCCTTCTGGGGAATATTGTAAGAAATTTCAATATTAGAGATGTTTTAATTTATACATTAAAGATTAGAAAAAATAAATTAAAAAAACATGACCTGGCATCCTAATATAAGTTTCTAGTCACAGTTAACACATCAGAACTAGCTTTCTTACTATTTTCACAATTTTTTTGGTTTTTGTTTTTCAGTATGGATTGAACTTTTCTTCCCTTGCCAATAAAAAGTTAAGATTAATTTACTTATAAACTAAGAAAAAGTGCGTTTCAAAGCTAATTATTTGGCCATTATTCTTAGTTACATGATTTGTGGATATGATAAAGCCATTTATGTTGGGAAACTTCATGACAGTTCCTCCTTCATTTCCAGATAAGTTCAAGTATGCAACACTTTATATGTAAAACACATTATGAACATGTGTTTCAATATTTTGTTCTCATATATAGTCTCCTCTGAGTCATGAAGTAAGTTTCCAACTCTGCAGGAGAAGACTGCAAAAACCATCTCATCGTGGTAGTAGGGTACTCCTGTGGGCAAGGTCATGGGTTCATTATAGGTGATATCTAAATAACTCTGGAAACTGGAGAGATAAATTAATCTATTTTATCAAACTAGAAGGAAACATCAGCTCTGAAAAATGGAGCATTCTCTCAATGCCATAATTCTGTCTTTGATATCTCAAAATGTTCAAAGTCCCTTCTGTAAATTTTGACTATCTTGTGTTCTAAATGTGTTTGATAGCCAGTTCTCAGGTTCTATCACATGCTTAGCATGAGGATTGTCCCAGGAAGGATACAATTATTATAGAATACGCCTGTTTCTCCTATGATCTCCTTAGGTAGATAGCACAGTTGCATATGAAAAGGAGAACAGGAGTAAAATAAGATTATGTAGTTGGGAAATTAATATAAGGAAATAAAATTTATGGAGAGAGCTATTACAAAATATGTTATGTTAGTAAGTGTATGTGTGTTTACTGTTTTGTAAAGCCCATTCTCATAAATTATTTTTTATTTTGTTCAATATTGTTCATCTACTGCTCCCCCCAAAACTCTGAGTATCATGGGACAGCTACTATTATTATTTAACTTGCAATATTTATGACTTACCTTAAAGATCAAAATAAAAGTAAATTACATGGATTTTTTTAAATATTTTATTTCTTTATTTTTGAGAGAGAGAGAAAGAGAATTAGCACTCGAGCATGTGAGCAGGTGGAGAGGGATAAGAAGCAGACTCCCCCACTGAACAGGGATCCTAATGAGGGACTTGGGCTCTGGGATCATGACCTGAGATGAAGGCAGCCGCTTAACTCACTGAGCCACCCAGGCGTCCCAAAACTGTTTTGTAAGTAGCTATTAAACAGGATCTTCTCATTTACCTTCCTTTTACCTCCTCCTGGATTGTGTACTTTATCTTTTTTAAATTTTTATATTTATAATGTAACAAATAGCACCATTAATTTTTAAAAACCACCTCAAATCTTATACTGAACAAACTAAAATAAATAGCATGGCAATCTTTCCTCTCTTTTACAAATAAAGAAATGGATGATTTGGAAGACTAAATGACCATTATGAACAACTCATTATGAGTTATAAGTTACATGGTAAGGCCCTCTCTTCTCTTCTCTTGAAACCAGGCTATTTCTCAAAATTGCAGTAATCATGAACAACATGAATTCAGTCAGCAACTATCTATTGAACAGCTACTATGTGGTAGACATTCTTCCAGGTGCTGAGGAATCAGTGGTAATTTAAGGCACAGAAGGTCTTTTTCTCACAAAGCTTAGATTCTACTTAAGGTAGTGTATGAGTCTGAGTCGTCCAGAGAAACAGAACCAAGAGGACATTTTTTTGCAGTTTAAATTATCTTCTAATTAAAGACCAAGAAACAAGAAGCTCCTTTGTTAAACTGCAAAACATATGGCTCCTATTTACAGTTAAATAGACATCAGGGAGTCAAATGTTTATACCAGCACTGAACTCACTGCAGCAGGCGAAAAGGGAAGCAGGATTTCCTTTACTGGCATTGACATTGTAATACATTTTTACATGCAATATGTTCTTTGGTAGTCTTAATCATTCAGTAAAATTATAGAATTTTCAAAGGAAAGAAGTAGTAAAATATTTCATGTAAAATTTGAGCATAGTACTTCCTGCCAAGCTATTTATACAGACTTCAAGGGAAAGAAAATCAATCCTAGTAAAGTTCTAAAATATTACATCAAAACTTACTAATTGACTTTAGTGTGTTCAGACACACACATAAAAATATAAATAAAATAAACCAGGTTAGATAATTAGTTTCTTAAAATAGTTTCATGATGTATCTAGTAATTAGGCAAAGGGAAACTCATCTAAAGAATGTGGAATTCTTTGAACATCTTTGAAAAAATATATATCATATATATTGGACACATACCCAATATATAATATCCTATATTCTACATATTTCTATGTAAATAGAGAGAGAGAGAAAGAGAGAGACAATGAGGGAAATACTATAAGAATTTGGCTTATGTGATTATGGAAGCTACGTCCAAGATTTGCTGTCAACAAACTACAGATCCAAGAGAGCTGATGGTATAAGTTCTGTAGTTCACAGGCAAGAAAAAACTTATGTCCAAGCTCAAAGGAGGGGGAAGGGGGTTGGCTGAGCCTGGTAGTGGGTATTAAGAGGGCACGTATTACATGGATCACTGGGTGAGGTACATAAACAATGAATTTTGGAACACACACAGACACACACAAATTAAATTAAATTAAATTAAATTAAAACACACACACAGGGGCACCTGGGTGGCTCAGTGGGTTAAAGACTCTGCCTTTGGCTTAGGTCATGATCCCAGGGTCCTGGGATGGAGCTCCACATCAGGGTCTCTGCTCAGTGGGGAGCCTGCTTTCTCCTCTCTCTCTTCTTGCCTCTCTGCCTACTTGTGATCTCTGTCTGTCAAATAAATAAATAAAATATTAAAAAAAAAAAACACAGGCAGAGAGAAGTAATTCTTACTTAGTCCATCTTTTGTTCTTTTCAGGACATTAAATTAGGCCTACCCACACTGAGGAAGAAGACAAATTGCTTTACCCAGTTTACTAATACAAATGTTAATCTCATTCAGAGATATTCTAGCAGACATACCCAGAAATAAGATTTAACCAAATACACAAACGCCTCATGACCTAGTCAAATGGACACATAAAATTAGCCATCACAGGCAATTACCAAATAAATCAACAAGAGAAGAGGTGAACACATTAATTTCAAATAGTATTAATCCTACTTTTAAAATACAAAGGTAATATGATAGTAACCAGTTGTGTGACGAGGTAAAAAGATCTCGCTGAGGATATGGTATTTGAATTCTTACCTAAGAAATGAAAAGGGCTTAATATATCAAGCAATGGTGAGTTTTCATAAGGTGTAAATTCAGGTTTAAGGGCTAGAAGATGAGAAAATGCTCGAAGTCTCTAGAAGAAAAGGAAAAAGGCTTAAGAGTATGGACTCTGGCAACCAAAGAGAGACATATTAGTAGAGGCCCAAGGGGCAAGCAGAGGTCTGATCAAGCAGAGCTTTGCAGGCTGCAGTGAAGAGTATGAATTCCATTTTAAGAACAATGGGGAGGGCACCTGGGTGGCTCAGTGGGTTAAGCCGCTGCCTTCAGCTCAGGTCATGATCTCAGCATCGGGCTCTCTGCTCAGCAGGGAGCCTGCTTCCCTCTCTCTCTCCCTGCCTGCCTCTCCGTCTACTTGTGATCTCTCTCTGCCAAATAAATAAATAAAATCTTTTAAAAAAAAAAAAAGAACAACGGGGAGCCATTTATGGGATTTTATGCATCACAAAAGACAAGAATGATTAGGTAGTAGATCAGCTAAGTTAAGATCTATAGAAAACATCTGTTGAAATTTTAAGGTGACAGATGGATGAATAGATAGGTAAATGATAGATAGATGATATATGAAATCCATATTTGGATATGTGTATATGTAAATACATATTAGTATATATATAAGAGGGCAATTTCCTTTTGCACATTAGGTGGAGCAAAAGGTAAAGCACTCATGAGGGTCTTTGAGAAACAAAAGATAGTAGCTAAATTACATTCTGATGAGAATGGATCAGTTAACTAAACAACTTTAGTTTCACGAGTAGGGTCTGGGTGGAGAGTAGATACACATTCCTCAACATCCCCAAGAGCTGTGGTCAGCCTCTCCTTTTTGTACCTAAAGAATGTCAATTTTAAGAGTTTCAAATTATTATCTTCCAATATGCCCCAAATCTTGGACCATTTCTGCTGTTGAGATAACCTTTTACTTACAAATGTATGATAATAAATCATTGAAATTCAATGATATGTCACTGGTGTGTCAGCCTTAGTACTTTTCAGTCATATCTGAAGCTTCACTTCTCTGAAGCTTGGAATCCCAACTCTTCTTCAAAGATAAAGAAATAGTTTTTTCAAGTATTAATTCAAGGCCATTCAATGCACTGCTTGCTTAGAAATAGAAATGTATATATTCTTTTGTTCTCTAAGATCTAGATAGAGTTATGTATGTGGTTGATAAAATTGAGTCAACCTCTAAAACCTTATATTAAATCAATAATGATGCAATCAACTTGAGGCAAGACATAGAAAAGCAAATATAAATATATTATAGTACATGAGTTGTCAAATTTTTTGTGGGCTTTTATACCGAATAGTTGGAGTTATGAGAATCGCTTTTAGAATTGGGCACAGTAAAACATTTCACAAAAATGATGATTTTAATATTAAAGGAAACATTACTTTGGAAGGTTTGAAATAAATAAAAGTTAAATTCTCATCAAAACCAACACACACACACACACACACACACACGCACACACACACACACTACACACATTCTTATAGACACATTCTCCTAAGGAGGTAATATTAATAGTGTTGCTTAGTTGTAACTCCTTCAGCTCCTTGTCAGGTCATTTTCTTGCTTTGTAACTTTAGACATGTCATTTAAACTTTCTGTTTCTCTGTTATATTTCTGTAGAATGGCAATAGTCTTTGCAGAACAATTGTGTGTGGATTTAAAAAAATGTAAATCACATAAGAATACTCAACTATGTTCACTATCCTTATTATTTTTCCAATGGAAACCATCAGTAGACCACTGCTTAATTGATTCCTTGGTAATATTTATACTGAAACTAAACCTAAGTAATAAATACACAAAGCAATGGCATTTGCATATTACATGTCAAAGTACATATAAATATGTATTTTGGAGGTATCAGAATGAATAAAAAAACAAAACCCATCTATATGTTGCCTCCAAGAAACTCATTTTAAGCCCGAAGACACCTCCAGATTTAAAGTGAGGGGGTGGAAAAGAATTTACCATGCTAATGGACATCAGAAGAAAGCAGGAGTGGCAATCCTTATATCAGATCAATTAGATTTTAAGCCAAAGACTATAATAAGAGATGAGGAAGGACACTATATCATACTCAAAGGGTCTGTCCAACAAGAAGATTTAACAATTTTAAATATCTATGCCCCCAACGTGGGAGCAGCCAACTATATAAACCAATTAATAACAAAATCAAAGAAACACATCAACAATAATACAATAATAGTAGGGGACTTTAACACTCCACTCACTGAAATGGACAGATCATCCAAGCAAAAGATCAGCAAGGAAATAAAGGCCTTAAACAACACACTGGACCAGATGGACATCACAGATATATTCAGAACATTTCATCCCAAAGCAACAGAATACACATTCTTCTCTAGTGCACATGGAACATTCTCCAGAATAGATCACATCCTCGGTCCTAAATCAGTACTCAATCGGTATCAAAAGATTGGGATCATTCCCTGCATATTTTCAGACCACAATGCTCTGAAGCTAGAACTCAACCACAAGAGGAAGTTTGCAAAGAACCCAAATACATGGAGACTAAACAGCATCCTTCTAAAGAATGAATGGGTCAACCGGGAAATTAAAGAAGAATTGAAAAAAATCATGGAAACAAATGATAATGAAAATACAACGGTTCAAAATCTGTGGGACACAACAAAGGCAGTCCTGAGAAGAAAATATATAGAGGTACAAGCCTTTCTCAAGAAACAAGAAAGGTCTCAGGTACACAACCTAACCCTACACCTAAAGGAGCTGGAGAAAGAACAAGAAAGAAACCCTAAGCCAAGCAGGAGAAGAGAAATCATAAAGATCAGGGCAGAAATCAATGAAATAGAAACCATAAAGACAATAGAGAAAATCAACGAAACTAGGAGCTGGTTCTTTGAAAGAATTAATAAAATTGATAACCCCCTGGCCAGACTTATCAAAAAGAAAAGAGAAAGGACCCAAATAAATAAAATCATGAATGCAAGAGGAGAGATCACAACTAACACCAAAGAAATACAAACTATTATAAGAACATACTATGAGCAACTCTACGCCAACAAATTTGACAATCTGGAAGAAATGGATGCATTCCTAGAAACATATAAACTACCACAACTGAACCAGTAAGAAGTAGAAAGCCTGAACCGACCCATAACCAGTAAGGAGATTGAAACAGTCATTAAAAATCTCAAAACAAACAAAAGCCCAGGGCCAGACGGCTTCCCGGGGGAATTCTACCAAACATTTAAAGAAGAACTAATTCCTATTCTCCTGAAACTGTTCCAAAAAATAGAAATGGAAGGAAAACTTCCAAACTCATTTTATGAGGCTAGCATCACCTTGATCCCAAAACCAGACAAGGATCCCATCAAAAAAGAGAGCTATAGACCAATATCCTTGATGAACACAGATGCGAAAACAAATCAACAAAATACTAGCCAATAGGATTCAACAGTACATTAAAAGGATTATTCACCACGACCAAGTGGGATTTATTCCAGGGCTGCAAGGTTGGTTCAACATCCACAAATCAGTCAATGTGATACAACACATCAATAAAAGAAAGAACAAGAACCATATGATACTCTCAATAGATGCTGAAAAAGCATTTGACAAAGTACAGCATCCCTTCCTGATCAAAACTCTTCAAAGTGTAGGGATAGAGGGCACATAACTCAATATCATCAAAGCCATCTATGAAAAACCCACCACAAATATCATTCTCAATGGAGAAAAACTGAAAGCTTTTCCGCTAAGGTCAGGAACACGGCAGGGATGTCCATTATCACCACTGCTATTCAACATAGTACTAGAAGTCCTAGCCTCAGCAATCAGACAACAAAAGGAAATTAAAGGCATCCAAATTGGCAAAGAAGAAGTCAAATTATCACTCTTCGCAGATGATATGATACTATATGTGGAAAACCCAAAAGACTCCACTCCAAAACTGCTAGAACTTATACAGGAATTCAGAAAAGTGTCAGGATATAAAATCAATGCACAGAAATCAGTTGCATTTCTCTACACCAACAGCAAGACAGAAGAAAGAGAAATTAAGGAGTCCATCCCATTTACAATTGCACCCAAAACCATAAGATACCTAGGAATAAACCTAACCAAAGAGGCACAGAATCTATACTCAGAAAACTATAAAGTACTCATGAAAGAAATGGAGGAAGACACAAAGAAATGGAAAAATGTTCCATGCTCCTGGATTGGAAGAATAAATATTGTGAAAATGTCTATACTACCTAAAGCAATCTACACATTTAATGCAATTCCTATCAAAGTACCATCCATCTTTTTCAAAGAAATGGAACAAATAATGCTAAAATTTATATGGAACCAGAAAAGACCTCGAATAGCCAAAGGGATATTGAAAAAGAAAGCCAACATTGGTGGCATCACAATTCCGGACTTCAAGCTCTATTACAAAGCTGTCATCATCAAGACAATATGGTACTGGCACAAAAACAGACACATAGATCAATGGAACAGAATAGAGAGCCCAGAAATAGACCCTCAACTCTATGGTCAACTAATCTTCGACAAAGCAGGAAAGAATGTCCAATGGAAAAAAGATAGCCTCTTCAATAAATGGTGCTGGGAAAATTGGACAGCCACATGCAGAAAAATGAAATTGGACCATTTCCTTACACCACACACAAAAATAGACTCAAAATGGATGAAGGACCTCAATGTGAGAAAGGAATCCATCAAAATCCTTGAGGAGAACACAGGCAGCAACCTCTTCGACCTCTGCCGCAGCAACATCTTCCTAGGAACAACGCCAAAGGCAAGGGAAGCAAGGGCAAAAATGAACTATTGGGATTTCATCAAGATCAAAAGCTTTTGCACAGCAAAGGAAACAGTTAACAAAATCAAAAGACAACTGACAGAATGGGAGAAGATATTTGCAAACGACATATCAGAAAAAGGACTAGTGTCCAGAATCTATAACAAACTTAGCAAACTCAACACCCAAAGAACAAATAATCCAATCAAGAAATGGGCAGAGGACATGAACAGACATTTCTGCAAAGAAGACATCCAGATGGCCAACAGACACATGAAAAAGTGCTCCATATCACTCGGCATCAGGGAAATACAAATCAAAACTACAATGAGATATCACCTCACACAAGTCAGAATGGCTAAAATCAACAAGTCAGGAAATGACAGATGCTGGCAAGGATGCGGAGAAAGGGGAACCCTCCTACACTGTTGGTGGGAATGCAAGCTGGTGCAGCCACTCTGGAAAACATCATGGAGGTTCTTCAAAATGTTGAAAATAGAACTGCCCTATGACCCAGCAATTGCACCACTGGGTATTTACCCTAAAGATACTAACGTAGTGATCCAAAGGGGCACGTGCACCCGAATGTTTATAGCAGCAATGTCCACAATAGCCAAACTATGGAAAGAACCTAGATGTCCATCAACAGATGAATGGATCAAGAAGATGTGGTATATATACACAATGGAATATTATGCAGCCATCAAAAAAATGAAATCTTGCCATTTGCGACAACATGGATGGAACTAGAGCGTATCATGCTTAGTGAAATAAGTCAAGCAGAGAAAGACAACTATCATATGATCTCCCTGATATGAGGAAGTGGTGATGCAACATGGGGGCTTAAGTGGGTAGGAGAAGAATCAATGAAACAAGATGGGATTGGGAGGGAGACAAACCATAAGTGACTCTTAATCTCACAAAGCAAACTGAGGGTTGCTGGGGGGAGGGGGTTTGGGAGAAGGGGGTGGGATTATGAACATTGGGGAGGGTATGTGCTTTGGTGAGTGCTGTGAAGTGTGTAAACCTGGTGATTCACAGACCTGTACCCCTGGGGATAAAAATATATGTTTATAAAAAATAAAAAATTAAAAAAAAATAAAAAATATGTATTTTTGAAATATAGACTATTATTAGATATATTTACAAATTATACTTTTCTAAATAGATTTTTTTATGCTGCTAGTTACTGCAGAGCAAACAGGTAAGGAGGTAAGAAGTTTCTTAAACTTTGAATTGTTCCCACATATACCTAGGAAGAGATAAATGAAAATAAAGTATAACCATTTAGAACTTCATATGAAGCTTATGATTAGAGAAAAGTAGACAATTTACTTATTGTATAGATATAGGTAATGTGTAGACAAGTATAGATAACTTGGCTATTTTTAAGCATATTTCTTTTTCTTTTTAAATTTAGAGAAAACTTCATTATCGTTTCATGATAACTTTATAAAAAGACCCTATTGTGATCAGCATGACCTCTCCCTTCTAAGTCCATGTAGAAATAGTCACCCCACCTCCCAAAACCTCTTTCTTTCACCTCTGTCAAGCTAACTAGATAGGGAATTATTGGAGTCCTAGAAGTACGAACCAAAGTTGAGAAAATCTAAAAATGATGACACTGAATTTCTAAAATGGGGGAATTAGACAAGTAAAAGAAAGAAAAATGGATCATGCTGCTGGCGCAAAGGCACAGTGAAATTTGCAAGACTGGGGTAGTGGTTACGTGTGGGAGATCCAGAAAGCAAGCCTGGACAGTCAATAGAGGCCAGTTCTGAGAACCCCCTGAACCCTAAGTCAAGACACTGTTATAGTGTGTAAATGCACAAAAGTAGAGATTGTTGTCTGTTTTGTTCAGGTGTGTGTCCTAAGGGCTTAGAATAATGCCTGGAACTAAGTAATTGCTTAGGATGTGTTTACTAAGTGAATGAATACTGTGTAAATCTGTTTACTTTCTATCCATTTTTCAGTTTCTGTACCCAAAGGGTCCCTGATTACAGCTAGCAAGTGAAAGTAAAGCAGTTAGAAAGACAAGGCCCCCAATCCCTTTATAAGCCTCTCCCTTCCTCCCTCTCCAAACCCTGTCCCTTTCTGTTGGCCCAGGAATTCAGAGTTTTGAAAGCATCCAGAGATAACACTCCTCATGAGGGCCAGAAGCAGCAATGGGGCACGTGAACAAGTAACAAGCAGGAAAAGAAGAAAAGCACATACTGTATGAACATCATACAAACTGGTTGGGGAGTAATGGGAAGTTTTCCTTAGAGACGTCCACGAATAACTGGGGCACACTGGTTGGAAGCTAAAAGCCTATTAGCATATGGGGTAGCCTGACTTGGAACTTCATAAGATAGTCAAACCTAGACATGGTGTAAAAAGATCACTCGATGTAGCTTACGTAGATAATGTATGTATGTTCAGTGTTTTCATATTAAAAGTAAGGAAAAAACAGTACCCACCTCAAACAGTGCTTGTGAGGATTAGGTAAGACAGAGTCTTAATAGGGCCTAGCACTTTGCAAACATCCAACGTGGTTTTTTTCAACAAGCACATGTGCTCTTCTATGCATTAAAACAAACAAACAAACAAACAAAAAAATCAGCTTGGAGGGAGAAAAATAGTGATAGGAAAGAATCGTAGTTCTAGTCTTTACAGTGCATGAAGTCTGGTGAAACAGCCAAATTGTACAGCTGATGATCCTGTTACATTTCATCTAGGTTCTTAAGAGGAGCTTAGGCACACTACTGGGAGAACGAAAAAACCATGAACTTTTCCTGTGCCTTTGAGCTTGTGGGTCTCAGTGGATTTTCTAGGGTAGCTCATAGTTCCAGATCCCTGGCCCCACTATCCCTCCTGGCTTGTCATTCCTCACTGATTGATAGCCTAGATTTTCTTTTATCTGGACTACACAAGGAAGCTTGAAGCCATTTATCCTGTAAGGGGGAGACTGTAGTCTTCCAGAAGATGAAGCAGCAGCCAGCTGACTATTAACGTTGATACTGGTGCTAAGTCTCTTCATTCTACATATTGTATGTGATCCTGTGATAAATTTCAACAAATGTTTCATGCTCCATCTTCAGAAGTAATACCTTTTAAGGTGATGCTCAATGACCTGAAATAATTCACTTCCTTATTCAGTTATCCATATACCTACCCTTCCCAGGTATAGTCCTGATCACTGAAGATGCAAAGTTCTACCCCCTCTGGAGAAATCCAGAATCAGTGCTAGCTCACCAACAAAGAAACAGTATGAACTGGCCTGTTTAGGTGGATTAAGAAAAAGTAAACAACAGCCTTTTGCTACAAAAGTCAATGGCAATTGTATAGAAGTGTCATGGGATTAAGAAAAAAGTCATATCTTGGGAGAATTACTTTTTCTTTATGGACAAAAAATATTCAAGTAATACTTTATAAGAGCAAAGTGATACGATTAGATCTATATTTTAGAAAGGTAATTCTAAGAGTCCTAGAGAGTATAGATACAATAAAAAATATTGGATGCCATATTTCCAAGTTCCAAAAAACACAAGGTTCAAACTTTCCTGATAATCAGTACAACCCTCGACTATCTGACTTACTGCTAATAACTTCAAAAATTTTGAAACACATGTTTTGGAGTTTCTACTTGAAGAAAGACAAAGAATTACTCACATGAATTTTAGTCTCCAGAAATTAACCATAGTATATCTTTAATTAAATATTTAGTATTAAGTACCTATACTTAGTAAACTAAAGATGAGGGCCCACGGAAGTGGTGGAAGAAGTCTAGAATTTATTCCATGGATGGAGATATAATTCATCCCTTATTAAAGACTAATAACATATTTTAGTAGGACCTATAGCATTTAACAGAAAACATCTTCCAGAGTGACACACAGTTTTCTCATATCTGAGTCTTGCAAGGCTAAAATCTATAAGAAATATTGATAAAAATATTATGCTCTCTAAACAAATGAGTGAAGCAAAAATTTATCATGTCCATTAAATTTTAAAGCTGCCACTGTCGAGTTGTTTTAGGGAGCAAGCAGTTAGAGATAAGATGCATTTGATGAGAGTTTTAACTTTTTGACATAAATCATTTTGTTTTATCACTTTTTAATGCGACTGGTAATAGGAGACACATTATGCATGGTATAATGCATGGCAAAAGTTTTAAGCATCTGAACATGAATTTGTGTAAGTGTGCTTAATCTAGAGAGTTTAATCAGTTTTATCAACAACACTCTGCATGTGAGAGTTGGTGGGCAGCATGATAATGTGACCTCATTAAATTAATACTTGTGATGAGGATGAAAATGACCACTGAGTATCAGAATAAATAATGCATCGTCTTGTGTTCCTTTGCCACTGCTGCTTTAGGCATCTGGGGAAATTAATAAGGGTTACTTGTGTCAATCAGACAAATCAGAAGTAAAAAGAAATCTTCAATTAATCATGGTATTTTACAACAATCCCTTTGGAAAAAAAGAGAACCCTATTAATAAAAAAGCATTATGCCTTCTCTTGCAGTTGACAAACAGTGATAAGCTTCTCGGGGGATGTCATGTATGAGAGATTCATAATGAAGTTTTCCTGGTAAATTTCCCTAAAATCATTCCAACTGCAAAATCTTAGCAGTTCTGAGGCATGAATCCCTCCGGGGCTTCATCTAAAAAGGTTTTCCTTTTGGCCTTCACAGAGTGAGCTGGTGATTACTGCATACGCTCTTTGTAGCATGCTGCCAGCTGCTGTCACAGTTAAAAAGCTCAAGTATGCCCCTTGCACCAACAAATTTAGTTAATCAGGAAACTTCCCAGGGACCATCCTGGGATTAACCAGTGACTCCCCACATATTACCAGCCTTGAGATACTCATAGTGCCAACAGGTTTCTACTGACTTCATAAGACTTGTCATATGCAACTTTTTGGTTGTCACTTTGAGACTTATTTGTAGAAGTTTCAGACTAACTGATAATCAACACTGAATTGGAATGAGATATTCAAGGGGTGAAGTTTCTATCGATGTGACCTTATCCTGCTGATTCTTTTAGGGCATTAGCCTTAAGTCTTCCCATCATAAAAAGCACATCGGTACTTCTTGCTAGGATGAATTTTCCACCTGTTAGCCATCTCAAGTATTCTACATTTCCCCAGACTCCCTATGATTTTAATTTAATCACTAAAGAAGGAAAGGGGGAGAAGAACACAAAATGTTAAATATATTCTTTTTCCTAAAATTTGAACATCAAATAATAGCAGCCATTTAGCCCTTAAATAACCATTAGCTTTGGGACAAACGCTGATAAACTTAGAGTGATCAGTTCTTAAACACTGCTTTGAATATTCTTGAAAAGAATCATTCAGGATTTCTACACATTTCATTTTAAGCAAATACCCAGATCTGGACACAATTCCTTTGCCTCATTTTTTCATCAGATTGTAGGAGATTATAGTTTTAAATCTCTATTTTGGAACAGAGTGGAGTCTTAACTTTGAGAATAGAACATATTTTAAAATATCAAGAATTTTCCAGGAAAAACCTATAATTCTCTCATATAGTCATCTCCAGAATTGATACCTATCAAAGAAGGTACATTTATTTATAATTTTAAGTGAATAAATTAAATTTAGACCTTTTTTATAGTATAGTAAAAAGTGTACTTTTCACAATGGTAACTGTCAAGTACTCTGTGGAACTAGGATAGTTTTTTTTTATGTCCTATATATGCATATATTTATAAAGACAGATAGCTGATGTCACTAAATAATAGTATTTTTATAAAATTTTATTGTGGTGTTCTCAGACTTCTTAAAAAAGAAAAATGCATATGTCCAAAAGTTTAATCATTTATCAAAATGTTAGAACACAAAATCTAGTTTTGAAAAAGTAATATACATTATTGATACAAGCATGCTCCACAACATACACATACAATCATCAGAGCAGACTTTTTAAAAATACAGGAGATATAAGTTATTATTTTATTGTCACAAAATGGAATATTTTATTAAATAAATAAAGTAAGGATGCTGTACCTTATGTATATATTTGTCATCACCATAAGGTTATGACCTTGAAATCTCCTTTAAAGCTTCCTTATCATAAGTTACAAGATACAATCTTCAATGCAGTAACAAATCATATGATACAATGCTATTATTTCTTTTATTTATCTATGGTGCTACCTATCTCTTTACTTATCTAAAGCAATTTTGGGGTTATAGTGAGGTATAAAGGCAGACTGATTCATTATTAATAGAATCCTTTTGTATAAAATAGCTTTTAAAGATGCCAAGGAGAAAATACAACTGAGATCTGAATATAAGGACAGGAATTAAATGTGGATCTTGACTAAATTGCAAGTTTCCTACAGTGCAAAATAGCAATACTGTTTATAAATCTACCATGATTTTCTAGTTGTCAATGCACAAGGATATACATGGTAATGGCATTAGTCCTTGTCCTTTGTTAAATGTAATTGTTTCTCTAGAAGAAGTAGGTCTTTTAGAAGAATGGCTCCCCAGAGAGAAAGAGAAAAAGAGATTAAGATAGAGATTTCAGGTAGGAGTTTCTATAGAAATTCATGAAAAGACCATCACACAGAAAATGTTATTTTTCTCATCAACAAATCAAGGATATTTATAAAAATCATCTCTAAAAAAAAAAAGAATAATAAAGCATCCTAAATTAGCAAGATTGTATGTTTAAAACTACTTTTGGTAGTTAGGTAACTCCAGGAGTCACAATTTAACATCAGAACTGAAAAGGAATATAAAAGTCGTGTGTTTTTACCTGCAAGACAATGCATTCATTCATTCATTCATTCTTGCTATGTATTCATGCCCTGGCTCAGTCAAAAGATGCTTATTGGATATTTTAATGCAAAGCACTGCATTGTATTTTGATGTTCATAGAGTTAACACTTAGATAGATTATATAGGGCCACCAGAAGATCACAGACATTTTCAGATATAGTTTGTGGGGTAGAAGACACAAGTCACTCCTATCAATTACTTACTATGTGCCCAGGAATATCCCATATAAAACTTTGAATGTTTATCATGTCCCCAAAATTGCCTCTAGTCCTGCATTTGCAGCCATCTCCCTGGTTTCTTCATCATTTGACAAAACTATGTCAGGCACTGTACTGGTCTATCAACTGAAAAGAAGAAAGTGGCAATGGAGAAAATGGGTCTGCCCACAGAGGCTTAAATTCTACTGGAAATAAACAGGAAAACTATTATTATATAAGAAGGTTGAAGATTCCCAGAGATGTCTGTGATGTTGAGGGAGTGCAAGGTGGTGGGAGATTTAATCAGCCCGCTGAAGTCAGGAGAAGCTTCTGCAAGGAAAAGTCTTTGAGCTGGTATACTAGGATGAAGCAGAAATATTTCAGAGAGGAAGGCAAGATAATGAAACTCGGATAATTAGGAATTTTCTGGAAATCAGAAAGTAATTCAAAACTTTCAGGATATAAAACAGAAGCAAGGTTGAAGATGGTGGAGTGGGAGGACCCTAAGTCCCCTTCGTCCCACAGATACAACACAATAACACTCATATTAGTGCAAACAACCCAGAAAATGACCCCAAAACTGACAGAACAAACTCCACAACTAAATGTAGATGAGGTCACATTGAAGAGGGCAGGGAGGGCAAGGCTCATTGGGGAACTAAACAGACCACAGGACTGTCAGAAAGAGGGAGGGACCCCTGAGGGCATAGAGAGGACAGAGAAAAAAATGATCACACCAGAGAGCCCATGTGGGGAAGATGAATCCTTATAATGTTGGCTTTGAACACCAGAGGAGCCAGATTTTGTGAGTTCTTACAACCAGCGACCTTAAGACCTAGAACTGTAAAAATCAGTGGGCTCAGCTCTGGAAAAGCCAGGGAACAAAGGAGCTGGCCAGAGTCATTTTCCTCCCCTGTCACCAGCATAAACACATGGCCACCTGCAGGAACCAGCAAGGTACCTAACTCAGTAGCATGCCCTCCCCCACACATGTTGTAGATCTGCCCCCCTACCCCCACCAATATTGTACCCAATACAATACTCTAGCTGGAGCCCATCCATGGTGGCGCCATAGGCCTGGCAGCGCACAAGCAGCCCCAAAGGGAGATAGCACCACCCCAAATAGCGCCTGTCATAGAGAGAGAGGAAGATAACTGCACACACCAGTCCAACAGCAGCCCCAGGAAAGCTGCAGGGAGACAACTCATCTGATTACAGTCCCCGCCCACCAGAAGAAACTTCACAGGGGACAACACCAGGAAAGAGTCCTGCAGTTTGGAGATACTGCATCTCTGACACATGCCTGATCTGACTCAACTCACATCCAGGGTGACTCCAGACTGGCCCAATAACCCAGGACAAAACACATACAGGGTGACTTCAGACTGGCCCACTAACAGCAACAAAACACTGACCACAACAGGCAAAGAGGATCATTGCTGATGACTGGACTAAAGGGAAAAAGTGGCTCAGCCACAAAAACAAACCATATGCAACACATACAGGAGATCGTCCTGAAGCTCCCAGCTTCTGGTGAACAGGGAACACTGCACTGCAGGAAACTATAGGATCTCTTCTTCATAAGGTTATTACTTTTAAAAGGAGGAGACACAGCTGAATTTCCTAACACACAGCAGTAGACAAAAAGAACAAAATGAGGGGAAAATATGGAGACAGGAAAATATATCCCAAATGGAAGAACAGAATTAATCACAGCAAGAGACCTAAGAGAAAGGGAGAGAAGTCATATGTCTGATAGAGAATTTAAAGTAATGGTTATAAAGATACTCACTGAACTTGAGAAAAGAGTGGAGGACATCAGTATGACCTTTAACAAAAAGACAAAAAAGAACCAATCAGAGAAGAAGAACATCATAAAATGGAATTTTAAAACATACTTGATGGAATAAAGAGTGGGCTAGAGGAAGCAGAAGAACAAATCAGTGACCTAGAGGGCAGAGTAATGGAAAATAATAAAGCTGAGCAGGTGGGAGAAAAAAAAAAAGCAATTATGCAAAATGAGAATAGATTTAGGGAACTCAGTAAGGCCATCAAGCATAATAACATTTGCATTTCAGGGATCCCAGAAGAAGAGAGCGAAAAGGGAACAGAAATTTTATTAGAAAAAAAAAAAACCCACAAACCTGAGATCTTCCCTAATCTGAGGAAAGGAACAGAAATCCAGATCCAGGGGGCACAGAGATCGCCTGACAAAATCAATCCAAGGAGTCTGCATAAAGACACACAATAATTAAAATGGCAAAATGTAGTGATAAAGATAGAATTTTAAGTGGCAAGACAAAAGAAAGCAGTTTTGTATAAGGGAAACCCTTATACAAAAATATAAAAATTGGGCTATCAGTTGATTTTTTTTTTTAAGATTTTATTTATTTATTTGACAGAGAGAGATCACAAGTAGGCAGAGAGTCAGGCAGAGAGAGAGGAGGAAGCAGGCTCCCCACCAAGCAGAGATCCCAAGGGGGGACTCTATCCCAGGACCCTGAGATCATGACCTGGGCCAAGGCAGAGGTTTTAACCCACTGAGCCACCCAGGTGCCCTATCAGCTGATTTTTAAGCATAAACTTTGCAGGCCAGAAGGAAATGGCAGAGACATACTGAAAGTGCTGAAACACTTCTCTGTGTGAGACAAAGGCATTTGGCTTTTCTTTTCATGAGATAATTACTATTCAGAGCTATCTCCAAGCCCTTTTGCTTCAATAGAGCGTCACTTATTGTTTTCCTAGCCACATAATTCTTCCATTTCATATTGCTATCTCCTCATTTCTGCCTTTTCCTCCAACCTATTCCAGTACTCCAGAGTAGACAACAAATGAGGCCCTTTCTGAATACATCATGGCAGTTCAAGTCATAGTTTATGGTTAGATCATGAGAATAACTTGCAAATTTTCAATTCCAGAAGATCTTCATACCGTAACATCTATTTGCAAACTGAACATGAGACTAGTTATGTGGCTGCTATAAAAACTACCTAAGTATATGCTCATATGTAAGAAAACATAACCATTTTCATCTTTTCGCTGACCAAAATCACAAGCTTCTTTTTTAAACCAAAGCACAGATCTGTGAGAGAGAAGAATTCATATACACAATGAATGTAAAATAAATAGAGGATATTGCTATTCTACGTTACATGTGTTAAAACTGAAGAAAAGTTAAGCAATTGGTCCAGTCACCTAGTTACATAGAAACTCAGTTGTGAGCAGAAACAGGTTCTACTGGGTTGCAGAGTCCACGGATGTTTTACCAACTGTGAGACACTGTTTGAGTTGGTTCTCTTGGAATTCTTTGTCTACACATTATTGTCAATTTGAGAATTCTGAACTAGCATGGACCAGGTGAGATAAATTGATACCACAAAGAAAAGAGAGAAATGAAGACAGACTGAAGTTTAAGATTTTAAATTTTAAGAAAAAAAAAATGACCTTTCCTTCTTACTCTTGTGTAATGACATTGAAATGCTGAATAGAGATCAAAAGATCAAAGAGAGGGCCAAACGGGGAGACCTCTAGTCTGGGTGCTGCCCTTTTGGGGCAGCATCATAGGCTTCTTCATCAAAATTCTGTTGACCCCCAAAAGATCAGTTCTTGTCACTTTTTCTATTTATGATGATTTTTGCATCAATCCCTCAACTAATTCCAGGTCGAAAGAAATCATGCTGTGGAACACTGTAATTTCTGAAGCAAAGGTTTTTAAGATGGATTGTTCCTTTGGGGGTGTCCTTGTGACAAGTTATATTCTCCTTGAATAGGCATTGTTTAACAAAATTCTGAGATTCCATAGGCTGCACCAAACTAAATATTTATCTTGCAATCCGCTGTCAAAATCTTTGTTAATTAAAGGATTATTTCTGTTGTGAGGTATGACTTATCTGAGTAAAACAGAAAACTTTTAAAAATAATATTACAATGAACATACTTAGCTTCTTATCTGTAAGTTAATTTATAATTCAGTTTCCATACTTACATTTTTGGCTTTATAAAATGTGATATATATATATATATACATATATATATATATATATATATGTGTATATATATATATATATACATGTATATATATATATATTTGGATTGGCAATAATCAATATGCTAAATTATTCTGGAATCCTTAAAAAATTACCAATTTATGTTACATTATAGTATTTTGTCTCCTTCATACTCTTTTACATACATTTATTATTTACTAGTTTTTAATCACCTGGGAAATATTATTATTTCTATTTTAAACCTGGTTGGCCTTTCTACTTTGCTTCTAACTTCCATTTAAATTTTATTTGGGGAGGTACCTGGGTGGCTGTCAATTAAGAGTCTGCTTTTAGCTCAGGTCATGATTCCAGGATTCTGGGATGGAGCCCTGCATCAGGTTCCCAGATCAGCAACGAGTTTCCTTCTTCCTCCTCTGTTCTCTGCAGCTCCCCTCTGCTTGTGCGGTATCTCTCTCTCTTTCTCTCTCTCTCTCTCCCCCAGTCAAATTAATAAATAAAATATTTTAAAAAAGTAAAATAAAAAAATAAATTTTATTTGGGTGACAGGCATTAAGAAGGGCACATGATCTGATGAACTTTGGGTGTTGCATGCAACTGATGAATCACTGAACACTACATCTAAAACTAATGACATGCTGTAGGTTGAGTAATTGAACTTATCTAAAAAATAGAAAAAAATAAATTTCATTTAAATTAATGCAAAAAGTGACATTTCTAAAGTGTATTGGAGTAATAAAGACAGATCAGAATTTATTAAAGTAAAATTTTTTGATAGGAAATGTAGGAAACATAGGGAAGAACAACTGAATTTGTTTAAAAAAGAGTAGCCTTCTATAGTAAGAGGAGATGAAAGTTATTTTAAATTTATAACAATAACTAAAATTAAGCAAGCTTTGCTTGTCACAAGTTTATTATTATTGAAACATATGGATTTTTGAGTGTGGGTTATTTTATTAAAAAATATTAATATAGTCTCTTTTGATATGTGGGTTGTTTTCCACCAAACAGTAAGAGTTATTCAAGAATCTGCCAACGTAAAAGTAATTATGATCTATTGTTATTACACATATTAATACAAAAGGTATACCCTCAAACCATACCAGTCATGGTGAAATATTGAAGTAATACAGTTTTCATTGCTGAGTTTCATCTAATATACACCATAGTCCCCTCTACCCAGCTCAAAGATTGAATTAAATGAGGGCATTATGAGTTAAATTGTATCTCCTCAAAATTCATATATTCAGATCCTAACTCCAAACACCCCAAAATGTGACTATATTTGGCAATAAGATAGTGGCAGATATAGTTAGTTAAGATGAGGTCATATTGGTGGAGGGTGGGTCTCTTATCTAATATGACTGATGTTTTTATTAAAAGGGTTAATTTGGAGATACAAATTAACATGGGGAGAATATCACATAAACATGAAGTCCACAGATCATGGTAATGAATCTACAGGCCAGCAAACACCAAAGATTGTCAGCAAACCACCAGAAGTGAGGATAGAGGAATGGAACAAATCTTTCTTTAATGTCTTCAGAAGGATCATGGCCCTGCTGACACCTTTTCTTAGACTTCAAGTGTCCACAACTATGTGATGATAAAATTCAGTTTGTAGTACTTTGTAATGGCAGCCGTAGCAAAATTATATAGGTGGATATTATACCTGATATTTCATGAATTCACATAGCCTGGTGTCCTCTGTTTAGAAGGTAAAAATATCCAACCACAGATCTCTTAGTGTCCACAATGGCTTGTTCTAATAACTCACCAAATACCTTTTTTTTCTTCACAGCCTCTGTTTGAAAGTCAAGTCACAAATTCACCTGCTTGAGAACTTAATCTCTCCCAACATCCTACTTGTTTCTGCTTCTGTCTCCCCAATAAATAAGATAAAAACTTATTTAAAGTCAGCTTTCCCAATTGTCTTTATTTATGATTTACTGTGAACTCCATTAGTTATAATTGTTAAAGTCTTCTGATTTAAGCCTTAACATTCACTCATTATTTAACAACTACTATGTGTCAGGAAAGTATATGGATGTTGAAAATACAGTCAGAAAAAAGAAAAACAACAGATAAAATCTCTACCATCCCAAACTGGCACTTTGGTCCTTGTAGAACTAGTAGCTAGAGCTATACTCTTTTCAAAAAAGCAGGGGAGGGGTCTTTTAGGTCTTTAATCTTAATTTTTTTTTTTTAAGATTTTACTTATTTATTTGACAGACAGAGATCACAAGCAGGCAGGGAGGCAGGTGGGGGTTGGCGGGGGGGGGGAAGCAGGCTCCCTGATGAGCAGAGAGCCCAATGCAGGGCTCTATCCCAGGACCCTGAGATTATGACCTGAGCTGAAGGCAGAAGCTTAACCCACTGAGCCACACAGGTGCCCCGGTAATCTTATATTCATGGAATTATAGGTTGTTTTCAGGTAATGTAAGCACAGTTTGGACAATCAAACTACATGTATATAAACAACTTGTAAAACTCTCCCTTGATCTCATATCTCTCTTTTGCTCTGTCTCATATATCTCCCTTCTTTACTTAAGGAAAAACTCACTGTTCCATATTTGCTCTCCACCTATCTATCTAAATCTACCCCAGCCAAGATTTTTCCCCTTCCCACCAACCCATGGTATTCTTTGTCAAATTCAACAATGTCTCTAGGTTGTCCAGTCCAACGGTCCATTTTTTTGTATTTACCTTATTTGCAAAGTCATCAGAATTTAAACCGGTGGATTTTTTTCTCCTTGAAACACTTTTACCTCTTGGATTCAGGGATACCACCCTCTCTTAGTTTCTTCCTGTATGTTGGCCACTATTTAGTCCACATCAATGATTACCTTCATCTCCCCAACCAGAGCAGATTTACCATGAAGCTAATAAAGTTAAGCTTTAGTCTTTCTGATCTTAATAAACACCTTTCCATATTTTGTACTTGATTTTGTATTTGTAATTGCGTATGATTTTTCTTAAAAAATGATCAAGTGAATGTGAAATTTCAAGCTCCATAAAATCTGACTTCAGCCTGGTCAAAAAACTACACACATTTAAGGTCTCCAGTGCTTAGTCTTCCAATTTCTGTTTTCTGTCGATTGCTTACTGGATAATCTTAGTCAGACTCAAAGTTTTAGACTCCATCTGGACACTGGGGACTCTCAAACGTATATGTCCAGTCTGGACCTTTTTACTAAACTTCATGCATGAGTACCAAACAACCAACTCAACATTTCAAATTTAATATCTTCGAAGCTTAACTTTTGTTTTCATATCCAACCTTACTCCTCTGACAGTTGGCTCCACCACAGCAAGTAGGAAAAAAATTTCAATTTTTAATATCTTAGGCCAAAAACTTTGGAATTATCATTTGTTTATCTTTTAATCTCTACCTCTGATTATCAATAGGTATCAATAGAGTCTGCCAGTTCTAATGTCAAAATCCATCTTGAATCTTCCAATTCTTAGTCCCCTCTCCTGTCACCCTAGTCTTCAGTTAACACATGGATTATTGAAATCACTTCCCAACCAAAGTTCTTCCTTTCTCTTCTTCCCCAGAGTCAATTTTAAAGTCCAATCACTAGAACTATCTTCTCAAATAATAAGCTAGATCATTCCGCATCTTGCTCTTGGCCTGTTAATAGTTTTCTGGCTTCCTTAGAGCATAGGCGAGACTCTTTACAATAATCTACAGGGTTTTACATGTGCTGTTTATGCTCTTTGAGCCCGTATGACTTTATTTTATACCAGGTTTTCTGACTTTCCTGCTATTCCCTGAAAAACCCAAGTAATTTTGACCCAAGGCTCATACCATTCATTTTGCTTGGACATATGTTCCTCCAGGAAAACCCATCTCTCAAAACCATACTTTACCTTGGATTCTGCTCAAATTCACATTATTGGGGAATTTCCCCTGTTGACTTTTTTATATAAGTTAGAGAAAATTGTTCCCACCACCAACACTTTTACTAAATGAATCTCATCCTTAACAAAATTTATTTTCCCATGGAAATAATCCTTACCTGAAATTACTTTTTTAAATCTTTTTTTTTCTATACCTCTACAAAATGCAAGTTCTATATGCGCAAATACTGAATTACAACCCATTACACTATATCTGGAGTGTATTATAAACCTATATGCATATAATTAATTAATTAGTGGTATATTGAAAATAACAACTTAATGCAATATTCTAAGAAAAACTGAACTTAGTTATACAAAGTCTTAGCATGACATAAGAAGAAGAAATAAATAGGGACTTGCTGAGCCTTCTATTTAATTTCAGAAAGAGCTATTAGAGGACTATCTCTATGCTGTTAATTTTCAAATAATTTCACAAATATTAAAGTTCTGTGTCTAGAAAATGATCACTCTTCTTGCTGACACTTGCTATTGATGAGTCAGTTGGTCTGTATTACCTAGGAATTTCCCTCACCATGAATCTAGGTATATTTATTTAAGGGGGGGGGGAAAGAGCATACTTTGTAAATCATTTTAGTATTCTTGAACTCTTGCTTTTGATAAATAAATAACTAGATAATAAACCTATTGCTGATAACTAACTTGGAATGATTCTAAGGCATTAGAAGGCATTAGAAAATCACACCTAACTCTAGGCCTCAAAAACTAGGGTTAATGAAAGTCTCGGTAAGCATGGAATGGTGTCTAATTTTTAAAGTTTATCGTTTTCCATAATGGAGAGTTCCAAATTACAGGTTATTTCCAGTTACAAAAAAAAAAAAAAGCCTATTTTACAAGGGTAAGTATATTTCCAGAGATTTGTTTAAAAGATATCTAAAAGGAATCTTCAAAATCAACTTAAATTAGTCCTTTTTTGAATATTGCTCCAAACTATGAATAATTTATCTTTCTCACAGCTATATACTATATCATACATTTCCATTTTACTTATTCTTTGTAATTAATGTTTGTTATCTAAAGCTGGAATACACCTTTTGCAATAATCATATTGTTAAGTCCCTAAATATAAACCCTGGTATTTGCTATTAAAGAAAAAAAGTTACTAAAAAGGATACTTCAAATTTCTATACTATTTCTGTATGGTATCTCTATTTTTAATTCCATTTTATTGATTAAAATTAGAGTATGTGCTTTGGTGAGTGCTGTGAAGTGTGTAAACCTGGTGATTCACAGACCTGTACCCCTGGGGATAAAAATATATGTTTATAAAAAATAAAAAAAAATAGAGTATCTACTAATACTTAAGAAATTATACTAATACATACAACTTCTTTCAGAGATTGAAATGGAATAAATATTTCCTAATTCATTCTGAGACTACCATTACCTAACACAAATGCCAAAGACTTCATAAAAAAACTACAGACCAATATCTCTCATGATCATAAAACATAAAAATCTTCAATAAATTTTTAGTATATATAATCCAACAATGTAAAAAATTAATCATCACCATAATCAAGGGAATTGATCTCTGATATGCAAGGCTGGTTCAGCATCTGAAACTTGATTAATGTTAGCCATCACATCAACATATGAACACCTCAGTAGAAAAAAGTATTCGACAAAATCTAACACCCATTTATGATACAAAATCTCAAAACTAAAAATAGAGTGGAACTTCATTAACTTGAGAAATATCATTTACCAAAAACTTGCAGCCTAACATCACATTAATGGTAAGAAATTAAGAGCTTTTATGATTGGTAAAAAGGCAAGTATTTCAACATCATGATGGGATTCCAAATTAATAAAATAAGTAAAGAAAAGTAAAAGATATCCAGATTGCGAAGGAAGAAACTACACTATATTTGTTCACAGATGACATGATCATCTATGCAGAAAATTTTAGAGTCAACAACAAACAAAAATGCCTGAAACTAATAAGTAATTATAACAAAATTATAGGACACAAGGTTAATATACAAGCATGAATCACTTTCTTATATACCAACTATGAACAAATGAACACATGGAATTTGAAAGTAAAAACACAATGCCATTTACATTAGTGCTCTGAGCCCCCCAAAAGAGAAACATTTAGGTATAACTCTAACAAAATACAAAAAAGGTTTACATGAAGAAAACTATAAAATTTTGGTAAATGAAATTTAAAAGAATGAGATAAAAGGAGAGCTATCTTATGATAATGGATAAGAACACTCAATATTTTCAAGATGTCAGTTCTTCCTGATTTGATCTATAGATTCAATGCAATCTCAGTTAAAATCTCAACAAGTTATTTTTGGGAGATGTTGACAAACTGATGTTACAGTCTGTATGAAAAGTCAAAAGACCCAGAATAGCTAACACAATATTGAGTGAGAAGAATAAAATTGGAAGATTACCCAAATTGGAGACTTACTCTAATGCTATAAGCAGTCAAGATAATGATATTGGCAAAATAAAAGACAAATAGATGAATGGAACAGAAAATACAGTCCAGTAATAGACCCACATTAATATAGTCGACTGATCTTGGACATAGAGCGAAACCAATAAAGTGGAGCAAAGATAGGGTTTTCAACAAACACTGCTGGGATAACTGGACATCCACATTTAAAAAAAAAAAAAACAGATCTGACAGAAACATTACACCCTTCACAAAAATTAACTCAAAATGGACCATAGACCTAAATTTTACATGAAAATCTGTGAAACTCCTAGAAGATAATATAAGAGAAAACCAAGATGACTTTAGATGTGGTATTGACTTTTCAGATAGAGTACAGTAGTCATGAACCATAAAAGCAATAATTGATAAAATGGACTTCAATAAAATGAAAAACTTCTGTTCTGGAAAGACAATGTGAATAAGAAGACAAGCCACAGAAAGAGCATAAATCTTAAGGAAAGACACACATTATAAAGCAATATTATTCATAATATATAAAACACTCTCAAAACTCAACAATAAGAAAATAACCTTATTAAAAATACTCAAAAGACCTACACAAACACCTCACTAAAGATGATATAAAGATATAAAATAAACATATAAAAATATGTTCAGCATCCTATATCATTAGGGAATTGCAAATTAAAACAAAATAAGAATTCACTACATACCTATCAGAATGACTAAAATATAAAATACTGATGACACCAAATTCTGGTAAGGGGACATGGAAAAATAGGAACTTTGATTCATTGCTCATGCGATTACAAAATGATAGTCACTTTGGAAGACAGTTCACAATTTCTTACAAAACTAAAGATACTTTCACCATAATATCTAGCAATTTTGCCTCCTTGGTATTTACCCAAATGAAGTAAAAACTTATGTCTACACACAAACCTGAACACAGATGTTTATAGCAGCTTTATTCATAATTACTAAAACTTGGAAGCAATCAAGATGTACTTCAGTAAATGAATGAATAAATAAACCATGATACATCCAGATGATGGAATATTATCAAGTGCTAAAGAGAAATAAGCTATCAAGCCATGAAGAAACATAGAGGAAACTTAATATTATTAAATGAAAGAAGCCAATCTGAAAAGGCTACATGCTGTGTGATCTCAATTATATGAAATTATGGAAAAGGCAAAACTATGAAAACAATAAAAAGATCAGTGCTTGCCAAGGATCAGGGAGGGTGGGGAGAGGGATGAAGAGGTGGAGCACAGAGAGTTTTTAAGGTATATATGTCATATAATACCTTAGTGGTGACTACATGTCATTATATATTTGTCTAAACTGATAAAATGTACACCATCAAGAGTGAATCCTAATGCAAACCATGGATTTTTGGATAACAATAATGTAGGCTGATGTGGTATTATAAGAAATCTACCTCTCTGGTACAGATGTTAATAGACAGGCTGTGTATGTGAGGAGGGGTAGAGGGTTGGACATATATGGGAACTCTTTTTTCCTTCTGTTCTATTTTCTTGTGAATCTACAATGGCTCTTAAAATGTCAACTTGAAAGAGAAAAGGGGAAATCAGAAGTTAGGTGCCCCAGAGATTCCCTGAGTCCCAGTTGCTTTCCATTCCTTTGTGCTAAACAACTTACTGTAAGGTTGGAGTTATTATTTCCTTTGTTAGTTTTGTTTTCATTTATGGATTTGGTCTGTTGCTTTCTGTGACACTTACAGTGATGAAAAATGACTGTTTCTAATTTGCACATGGAAAGCTGTGTGTGGTACCTGAATGCTAGGATTATGAAAATTAGTGTATTCATTTTCTAGGGCTGCCACAACAAATTAACACTAACCTGATAACTTAAAACAACAGAAATTTATTTTCTCACAGTTCTGGCCGCCAGAAGTCTGAAATCAAAGTGTCAGCAGGGTTGGTTCCTTCTGGAAGTGCTGAAGGAGAATTTGTTCCTTCCCTCCCTCCTATCTTCTGGTAACTGTTAACAATCATTGGCATTCCTTGGTATGCAGATGCCTTGATTCAGTCTCTGCCCTCAGCTTCACATGTCCTTCTATTCTGTCTCCAATTTTCTCCTCTTCTTTCATGGACATTTGCCATTTCATTTAGGGGCCACTCAGTTGGTCCAGGATAATCTTATTCTGAAATCCTTAATTTAATTACATCTGCAAAGATTTTTTTTTTTTCCAAATAAGGCCACATTCATAGATATCAGGTGTTAGAACTTGAACTATCTTTTAGAAGTCACCACTCAACTCACTACAATTAGTGTTAATACATTGTTCCAAAATCTCATGCCAGCATAATCCTGTTACCAATCAGCTTGCTCATATGTCCATACTTAACAGATGGGTAAAAAGAGTCAAATTTAAAGTTTTTTTCAAGAATTTTTTTCTTCCTGGCTTCTAGTGTTTTCTTTTAAATTGAAAGAGTCCACATTTTATAATAAAAAATAACTAAAAACATATTTACATACATGAGATATTTTTAAATAGACAAAAATCATTCATACAGAAACTCACACCTTTTGTTCTGTGCTATTGCCCAATTGTATGTAGTTTATCAAAGGTCGTCAAGATCTTTAGAACTCTAAACAAACAGTATTTCAGATTTATTTCAATAATAAACTTTAGAATTAATCATTCATTGAATGAATCAATCAATTCATTCAAACGAATGAATTAATCATTCATTTATTGGCTTCTCTTTGGTCTATCTTTTTATTGTTTATACATTTTTAACAATTGTATTTTGGGGACCCTAATGTCAGTATTCATATTATACCCAATTGTATTATACTGGGTTCCTAGGAGACCACAAAGAGGATTTCTGTAAAAATAGTAATGAACAGGAAAATAAAAGGAAAGACTCTCAAATATTCTTTAGTTCTAGTTGTACTTGTAAATGTTACATTGGTAGGTAAATATCCCAGCACGGTCATCATACAAGAAAGGGTTACAATGTGATTTTGAGTTTTAAAGATCCATTCCTATTTTTTCCTTTTTTTTTTTTTTTTCTGATTCTACTTTGCAGCACTGTCACCATAATACAGAGCAAGAAAAGTATTAAATTCACTGTAGGAAACAAGCCTTCATTTTTTTTTTTTTAAATAATGGGCTTATAACTATGCAGGACAAACCCTTCCTGACATTGACAACTTTAAAGCATCTCTCTCTCCATCTTCAGCTGAAGGAAGTAAAAGCCATTGTTATTGATGTATGTGAAATTCTGGGAAAGAAGCAGAACTGGGGAAAACATGTATGCTCCCTAATCCCAGTTAGGGGACCAATTTGCAGTTTACCAATTTCCATACAGATGGTTGTATTCATTTCTCTGCTTTGATTATTTGCCCAGTTGCAAACCACCTTCCCTCCCCAAACACACACGTTGCTTGGATTTAGCCGATGATGAGATCTGAATATTGCTGGAATGAAGAATAGAAGGTGTTTGAATGTCATTATATTTGTCTGTGGGCCATTCAGGAGGACTAAGTTAGCAATGATTCCTCCTCCTTGTCATCAAAAACCACTCTGAATATATTACCATGTGGTGGACGGGGATACAAAACTAGAGAAGAGAATATTATTAGTGACTGAAAAATCATCTATTCCAAAAGAAGCAGCCACATGTTTTTATCTGTTTTAGAATGTTTTCTAATAGTACTGTAGTTATTCTTTGCATGTAAGCATTCTGGAAAATCTAGAGGATCCAATGCAGGACAAGTTAGATTGAAGAAAAAGTAAAATAGTGAGTAAGGGAGAAAGAAGATCTAAATTCCAAACAGAATTCTCTAAGACTAAGTTTGAGATGAATCTCTCATAGTAAATGCAGAATTTTATAATTACACTTAATGAGCTTTTCAAAACATATAAGATACTTCCTCAAATGAATCATGAATTACCTGGGATTTCTGTGGAGTGGATCTAGATCTATTCTGTCATGACTCAAAAGTTTAGTCACTACAAAAATGTGATCAGAAGAAACCTCGCTCAGTAGTGATTAATTATCTAAAATATGCAATAGCTAGTGTGCCAAAACCAGCCTTTCTTTTATAGTATAATAATAAAAATATAAAAACCTCAATGCAGTCTTCTACCTACTAAATTTTGATTCAGTCTTTACACTATTCAGTTCTAAAAAAAAAAATTATCTTTTTTTTTTCTTAAGGAAGAGTTCCCCTAACTTCTTTTCTACACCCATTAAATAAAGTTTTTTTTTTCTTTTTTAATTATCCTATAGACTATTGCTCTCAACTATAATGAAACAACATGGTTCTTTACTTGTGTTTTTCCATTAATGACTTGTAAATTACTTTAGGATTGAGATTAGGTCTTGATAGATCACTCCAAATCCAGCACTTTGCTCTGAACATGGTATACATATTAAAATTAAACAGACAAGTATATGATGACAGATAGATATGGTAGATGGACGGTGAGAGAGAGAGAGAAAAGAAGGTTTTGAAAGCCATTTTTTAAAAGAATAGTTGAAAAGCTAGAGAACATACAAAAGAAAAGGACAGAGGGGCGCATGGGTGGCTCAGTGGTTAAGCAGCTGCCTTCAACTCAGGTCATGATCCTGGGGTCCTGGGACTGAGCCTTACATTGGGCTCCCTCCTCCTTGGCGGGAAGACAGCTTCCCCCTCTCCCATTCCTCTTGCTTGTGTTCCCTCTCTTGTTGTGTTCTCTCTGTCAAGTAAATAAATGAAAAATCTTTAAAAAAGAAAGGGGTCTGGAGACCATATCTTATAGTCAAAACTGTGCAAGGATGCTAGAGTAAAATAATGAGCTCCCTTTTAAACAGAAGCTTAATAACTCTCTATCCAAAAAGCTAGAGTCTGTGAATGTCTCATTTGGGAGGTGGATGGAAGACTTTCAAGATCCTTCTAACATTCTGGGGTTCCTGGGTGGCTCAGTTAGTTTACCGTCAGATTTTGGCTCAGGTCATAATCTCAGGGTCTTGAGATCAAGTCTCCCCACCCCCAACTCCAGGAGCCCCATGCTCAATGCAGAGTCTACTTGTCCCTCTCCCTCCCCTCTCCCCTCGCTTGCAAGGACTCTCTCTCTCTAAAATAAATAAATAAAATCTTTTTAAAATAAAAAGCTCCTTCTAACTCTCCTTATCTATGGGCTCTATATTCATATATCAATTATCTTGTCTATTCAAAGTTTTGTTCATTCACTTTCACTCCAAAGTAAGTGATTCAAAACAATTCACTTATCCGTTGATTTTAAGTTCTCTGTAATAAAAATTATAAGCTCTTGCAAAACTTTCTATAGTTTTGTGTGTCCAAAACATTAAAAGGAGAGATGAGGAATTCTGTTTTCATTATGTGTAACACTTGAATTATGAAAACTAGGGTATTAGAGATGACTTCAAGGTGATAGAGAAAAAGATTAGAGATGTGGTGGGAGGCATTAATATGAAAAGATTAGAATTTGACATTTACCTATATAAACTAAATTGGAAGACAATGTTCCTGAAGACTTTTTTGGGGGAAGAAGTGACAGGCAATTTTTTTTATGTAGTAACCTCACTCAAGCCTCCTTCTATTCAAATTCTTCCAGGATATGGGTAAGTGGATATACCTTTAAGATTCACACTTTAGGGGAACCTGGGTGGCACAGTTGATTAAGGGATAAACCCTTGGTGTGATGTCAGTGTCTTGGGATCATTTTGTGATGTCAGTATCTTGGGATCAAGCCCTGTTTTTGGACTCTGTGCTGAATGCAGAGTCTGCTCAAGATTCTCTCTCCTTCTGTCTCTCCTGTTCATGTTTGCTTGCTCTCTCTCTCTCCCTCAAATAGATAAATAAATAAATATTCAAAAAAAGACCCACACATATATCATATAATTTTTAAAATACTTCATCATAGATGATCCAGAATCCAAGGATCCAAATGACTCAGAATCATGTGGATAATCATATAGTCACTTTACAATTATTTTATTTCCCATTGTTTAAATGCTACATGATATTAACATAAGCCATTTGTGTTGGGTTTTAATGAGAAGCAAACTGAAACAACTGAAAAATACTTTCCTAAATCCAAAGGCCTCTGGGTGACTGGTAAATATCAGGTAAATTAGAGAGATCACTAATTTAATGACTCTCTTTTGCAGAATTAACAAATTCATCCACTTTTTACACAAAATCTAATTTACATGGAAAGTCTTTATAAACCATTTCAGAGATTTGGGGGGAAAAAAGACCTCATTCTGCTATCCCTCAAAAAATGTGATCACACATTTCTTGTGAACCCAGTGAGGGATAAAGGTTTAAATCAGTCTCCCTTTTGCATCATTTTCCCAAAAATAGACGGTTTTATGTTTGATATGCATGGGGGGTCAGCACTCATTAATGGCTATGTCCCTTAATAAACGTTGTCCTCCACAGCCCTGTGATCTCTTAGAGTTAGTTCTATGAGAAGACATGGGACTCAACAATAGTTTGGAAATCCTCTCTATGACTTAAGAATCTGCATTCTCTCTGAACTGGAGACAGGCTTCCAATGGATACCTGCATGTTTCCCAAGATAGACCAAATTAGGACTTTTCCTGATGTTTAGATTCACAAAGTCTTTGTCTAATGGAATCACTGTGTGGTTAATTTATGTGTGTGTGTGTGTGTGTGTTGTGTATGATTTGTTTTATATATATAACATATAATATACATTATTATATTGTATATGGATACATAATTAAATAATTATATATATATTTTTTTCCATTCTTTTAAGATGAACAGCTAATCACCTCTGAAAAGGGTCCATTAATTAATTGGCTTAAAATTTCGATATTCATCTATTTGCGCTACCTCACTGGGAAGGTAAAATCAAATGAATCAGGCTTTATGCATTTGTATAAAGGTCATATGGTAAAAACAATGCTGAGAAATCATTAGGACAAATCTAGTTTTATCAGGGCTGCATTTAATTGGGTAGCATTAATGGTATTATGTTTTTAAGCAAGGCCTAATGCGCAATTTTATTTTTAAAATTACCTAGAGACACATTGTTTCTGGACTATTAACTTTTTTTTCTCAGTATTTAGATCACAACTCCTAAAGGCTTAGCTATATTTTGACAGGTACTGACAAAGAGTGCCATGGAATTGTGACTCGATTGTCACCTTGAGAGTGTTCGAGCTGAAAAACTCAGGATGAGTGCTAGGTACTAATTAGAACTGTTATATTAGGAAAGCAAATACAATGGTGTCTAACATTAAACAAAGCACAGTTCTCATCAAAAAATGGTTTCTTTTGTGTGTGGGTTAGTCTATAAAACCATTTTGCATGTTAATGAAGCACAAACAATTATTGCCAGAGTAACTAGTTTCATGCAATTACAAAAATCACATAAAAGCCCTATTGTTTGTTGTCTTATGATTTTTTAATGCTAATTTTGCGCTTGATAATTTCAGATTTCATTTGTACCACAGTGCACAATTAGGTTTTTATATCTGTGAAGGTGAAGGCTAGTAATGGGAGAAATAACTCCTCATATAAAAGTAAAAGAAATAGGCATTTCCAGAATGAGACGATAGATCAGACAGCCTGAAAACATGGAGAAAGGCGATGAGGCAAATTTCCATCCAGTGAAAAGGCATTTACGTAGCTGAAAGAAGAGGGTAATCGAGACTCGTTCCCATAGAATTCCGAGAGGGAGAAAGAGAGAGACAGAGAGGAAGGGTTGCAGAGAGAGGCAGGAGGAAAGAAAGATGGGAAAGAAAAGAAGAACATGGACACAGTGGAAGATAAGGTGTGGGAAGGAAACTAGGATGAAGACATGGTTGTGGTCATCCCAGGACCGCCACATACTGGTAAACCACAGTGACAGCTGGTAAACTAGTGGGAGTCCGTGGGATGGATTTACAAGTAAAAGTCCATGATGACAATTAGGTGCCAAAACTATGTAAGCAGAGAAATGACACTATCAAAAAGTCAGTGTGAGGGGCACCTGGGTGGCTCAGTGGGTTAAAGCCTCTGCCTTCGGCTCCGGTCGTGATCTCAGGGTCCTGGGATGGAGCACCCCCCCCCGCCCCCCCGCGGTCGGTTCAGGCTCTCTGCTCAGCAGGGAGCCTGCTTCCTCCTCTCTCTATCTACTTGAGATCTCTGCCTATCAAATAAATAAATTAAATTAAAAAAAAAAGTCAGTGTGAGCACTAGTTGTAATTTTAGCAAAACCTTTGCATAGTGGCTTAATTGATGACAAATTCTTCGCTTTAGCGTCAGGTGAAACGGCAGATCTGTGTCTTGGGAAACCAGGCTTTCATTTTCCCCTCAATGCATGCAAGGGACCTTACTTCTCAGGGTTCACCTTGAGATTACGATTTAATCTTTCACTCCAGGAATGCAGATATTAAAGTGATTAAAAGCAGTTTTTCCCCAGGAAAAAAAAAAATGGTATGGTGTATTTAATTTGTTTATATATATATATAATATATATATATGTAATATATATATATTATATATATAAACTCATTAAAAATATATATATAATATATATTATATATTTTATATATATATATTTTTTTAATGAATTTTTAAGAAACTACAAGCCATTTGGAATGACTTCAATCAGTGCTTACCTCCTGCGGTGTTTATGGGAACTCTGGATTTTCCAGTTGCTGCTACTGCCTAGACAGTGCAACATATATCAGCTACGAGCTTAGATTTAACGCTGCCCTATTGTGGTTGAACAGAGCACAATGTTTGAAAGGTCAGAATTCATCTTTCTATTAGGATTCTGGTTCTTGTTTTTATTTACTGCAACACACCTTATCATATGGAAATATTAATATACACATGTGGCTATGTAACATTTTGGAAACATTACACATTTTTGAAGGAAACAATTATTTTGTGACTATCAGAGGTTGAAGGTGTTGATGTATGTTCCTGTATCTCCAACCTTCCTTGCCCGCTAGCACTGTCTAGTTAACCAAGGGACGGAGGGAAGGAAGGAAAGAAGAAAAGGGAGAGAGGGAGTGAAAGAAGTCTGGGAGGGTCTAGGTTGTTTCTACTACCTAAAGCAAAGAAAATCCCCAGGGTTTTTCTTTTAAATTTTGTTATCACAGTTGCTTACCTTTGTGCGAACATGAAATATATTTTCCTTAGTGATGTGGAATTCAGTAACAAATATTTAGTGCATGAATCATGTACATTTTCAATGTAAAGAATTTTGAAACTCTTGAGACAAATAATTAAATCTGTTTTATACACGTTTGAGACAAACGTTAAGAATACATGTATTTATTCAAAAACATAGCAAAACTGCCTTCCATTAATATAAAGTCATTTTTATATCACATAGTAATTGGTGACTAGCTATAGTGTAATAATCTTAAGTGTAAGTTCATGACTTAACTTCTTTTGGTGTTTGGGGGACCTGCAAAAAATACATTAAAAATTTACCTCACATCTATTCATTCTCAGGTTCAAGTTTCTATCCCAAGACTTAGGTCCTAGATGTGAAGAAAACTTACCTGGTATAAAAGAATCATTCAGTGGCTCAGCAAATTACTAACAAGTCTAAAATGGGACTGAGTATGAGGGGTTAATGGTTTAGGAAACCAACATTTTAGAGAATGCATACTTTGATGGGCATTCCATACATTAATCACTCTTAAAAGGGATTAGATATATTAAGCACTTCAGCATCATTTTTTCTCGTCGATTTAAAGTAGGTGATGCATTGTTTCCATAATGATTTCTAAGCCATTAGACAAAGAGAGGTGATCCAAGGAGTCCACTGAATGAATTCCTACTTATTAGTCATAAACCATACAGAGATTCGTCTGTCTCAAATTTTAAAAATCATAACATATCTGGAAGCAGAAATGCCACTTAATAAAAAGAATGCCGTCCGTGCCTGTTTTCCCTCCAAATTTCGTCTTCTGCTTTTAACTTGGTTGTTTAATCTCGTCGAAGGAAACCACTGCCAGCCTGGCCAGGAAAGGGGCGAAAGGAGACCTGCCTCAGCATCTTGAGGTCTCTGCGGCGGATCCTTCCCCTCCCCTGCTGCTTCGCCTTCCTGAGTAGGGAGGGGGTCAGGAAACTCCTCTCAAACAATACCTCAGTCACTAAGTTTCCAGGGAAGGAAATGCCATGGAGAAGCTCTCATCTCTCCTTCCTTCTGGGCTCCCTCCACTTCTTTTTCCTTTCCAAATGACAGTGAGTGACACCTCCAGTCTTGACCGGTCCAGATCCTGGGAAGAAAACTCCCTCTCTTTCACTGCTGCCTTTTGGCTGCTCTCTGGATGCATCCATCCCACAGCTGGGATGACTAGCCCTACTGTTTTATTTATGATGCAATCAGCTGCTGTAAGAAGGTGAACAGTAACTGCTATTCCATTGCATAAAAAAGCCTTTTTAGCCCTATGTTATAAACATTTAAAAGTCTCTCTTTTACCCTTTTAGAAAAAGCACAGCAGGAGGTAGATAGAGGTCACTGGGAGTCTCTAATTCATCTACATTTATAGTAGGTGTTGCAAGCTCTATTAGCAGAAAATGTATGACAGTCAGACCGAAGTTTAATGTTTTACTTAAAATATCTGCCTCTCTAGCTAATGCCAGAAGCTGTGCCCATGATTGGTGGCATGTAGACACTTACTAGCAAAAGCTTCCCCTTTGGCAGAAACTATCAGTTGGAAAACTGCTGCTACGATAATATATTTGAGTATCATCCCAGAAAATCCTGCTTAAGAGAGATTTTTTTTTCCCCCTGCACAAGCCAGCACTAACAATACACAATGCTTTCTACCATCACAGCACTGACATGCACTAACATAATGAATGGTAACCAGACATATGTATATTATCTTGCAGTTCACCAGTGGAAATTCTTGCGAACCGGGAAAATCACGCTCTTCTCATTGTACCAGCAAGAGTGTCCTAAAAGAGCTTCAGCACCAACACACCAACCTAGCACCCAGAGAAAGCTTGTAGAGAGCGGCACAATGACTGACTTCATCCTGTAATTATAATGGCTTCCTTAGTGGGCCCATTTCTTCTTTGGACACTGCCATCTTGTGAGTACTAAATACATCATCAGTGAGTCTCGTTCTCATGTATTACACTAATACATCATTGGAATGACAACTGCTTCTGATGATCTATTAATGCAATACATCAGAGTGAGGTGTTCGAATGGGGTATTACTCAGAAAACCGGTGCCGTCTTCATAAAGCCAAGTCCAAAATCCAATTCCATTTAATTACATGGAATTCAGGGCATGCTAGCAGCGGACAAATACTACCAAAATTCTAGCATCATCAAAGAAATTATTTGCATTCTCATTAAATTATCAAAAACATCTTTTCCTTTCCTGGAAACAGATCTGTCTGGGAAGTCAGTGATTCAGACTCCATGAGCTCACCACCCCCTACGACACATGAGAATCATTTCGCAATGGCCCATGAATAAAACAAATACTCTTTTCCCTATCCTTACTATTCACATTCTACGGTCGTTAAAAAGAGCATCAGATTTTCCCATCTAGAACACAATTTCTTTGGTAAACATACACACTGCATTGAACACTCTTTGTTTGTAGTCACTAGTCGCCATCTAAACATTTATACTTCGGTACATATAATACAGAAAAAAGAAGAGACAAGAAAAAAGCGCTGAATTTGCTTTAGAGTCAGTTACACTGCACTCTATGTGTGTGTCATTTGTCAGAAAGCTATCATAAAGCACACCCAATCCCTCTGTTCTTCATTTCTGTACAAAACACATCTACTTGTGTTTTCAGAGCTTACTGTGAAATTTAAGTTGTGTGGTCTCTTGCTCGTTGGTTGGTGTTATGAAGATTCTGAGGGGTCTTTAATAATCAAATTTCAAAAAATCGCCTCCAACCTTAATGAACGTGAACTCTTTTTAGAGATTCACGTTTTTACCTGCATTTTTAAAATCCCTTGAGTGTTTTCCATTGTGTTTCATAACAATGATCTGGCATCATCCAAACGAACCAGGTATCAAGATTTTGCAGCATTAACCTATAAATTTTAGGTGATTTTGCCCTCAATTAAAGTTAAGACCACAATAAAATACCATCACAGACTGGGGCCATGGTTTATGACAGAGTCGAAGTGCGATTGTATAATACCCTCCTTCCTTTGTCACAGATTTTTCAAATAGACTATTTTGTTTAAAAAGCATTTATCTATTGTTAATGTCTTTGGAGAATTCATCTTGGGGTTTATACTGAAGATAAATGCAGGCGTGTGAAGGTTTATGAAAAATGCCTCTGCGAGTGACATGCAGCCTGATACGAGTTACCACAGTCCGTTTCACATGTGGGGCAATCCACGACTTGACTTGCATTCATTATGTTTTCTTGCCATGTATTTTTTCTTCCTGTTATTGAGATCTTTTGATATCATATACCCTTAACTACAAAATGCTGGCAGTAAATCTGCAAAGAATGATCTCTATCTACATATTTCTCTCTGTATATATATAATATTATATTTTATATTATATATAATGCTATATACATGAAGTTAAAGTCACCTCAACATCAATTGCATTCCTGAATACTGATTGCACACCTCAAATATGCATTTCATTTTAACTCAGGACAAGAATAACAACAAATGCTCACTAAAAACTACCTCAGAAAGAAAACCTGCCTTGGAGAGATGCTTCTTACTTTTGGGGCAGGAAAGTGTGTGTGTGGAGGGAGGGGAGGGTGACAAAAGGAACAAGAACAATGGTGAATAATGCATGTCTTCTGGAAATATAGGTTAATCAATCTAGTTTGAATCTGTGCTCAAGCTTCCTGTCACCTAAAAAATGAATACAGAAGCTTTTAAACATGTGACTCCTTTATTGAGTTTACAAATTCCTCAAAAGTTACAGCTCTGCTCTCCATTTCTTTTTCCCTCCTCTGCTTTCAGTAAAGTTTTCTTAGCCTCGTGATTTTTTTGGATATATGTTTCTCAGAATAGTATCCACAATTAACTTTCAGCTTTCGCTGTTTAAAGAATCGCCTCGAGATCCGAATGCACACAGTTTGTGAATAATATGAGGTTGTTAAGAAGCATGCTCACGATTAGTTCAGTTATAGATCTTTTTGGTTTTCTTTCCTTTCAATGGACCCCCACACCACTGGCTAATGTTTTCCACCCTTGAAGCTTCTAGGCTGTCTATCGTACAAGTACTATTCTGTACCTACTTAGGTGCACATGAAAAGCAGTATCCTAGCCTGTTGGCTGAACTGGGTCCATGCAGGAAAAGTGCCTTCTGTGCTCTGAGGCGACACTGCAAGTTAAGTTCCTGGTGACAGAGATACCCCCTGTGCAGTTTCAGGATGTCACGAGCAAGGGGAAAGATGGCCGGACTCCTTCCCTTTAGACGGATGCACTCAGGGGCTGAATGAATTTGAAATATAACCAAGTCTGAATGGAAGAGTGGTCAGGAAGCCAAGAGCAATTACTTCAGCTTGCAAAATGTTTAAACGATTTACTTCACAGGACAAATGCAGAGTCTTTCTGTGCTGGGAACTCTTAAAACTGCATTTGGACAAAATTGGGGGAGGCTCTTTCCACAAGCTGTTAGAAAAGGAGAAGGGAAATGCTGTGAGACACCAGCGGCGTTTAGTCAGGAATTTCTGAAACCCAAACCCCTGTCCTGTCACCTTTGTTTCAGAGTCTGACTCGCTCGCCTTTTCCATCACCTTGGGAAGAAAGCTCAGGTAAGTAGCTTAATTTATAGATTGATGAGACAAACTTATTTAAAAATTCTCAGTACATTATCATGAATCATGTAGGCCTATTAAACTAATTGCTAAGTAAATTTAAGCGGTATTACAGGAGAATTCAGCAGAATGTATCATCAATCTGGAGAGATCTTTGGTGGTCTCATGCTGCCCCCCACAGATATGTCTCAGAACATTCATTATGCCATAATTACAAAGTCTCTTTGAAGAGGCTAAAAATCCCTAGACTCCTTTCATCAATTATTTTCACCTGTTAATTCATTTTGTGTGAGGTAATAACCTCGGCATAATAACAAATGTGCAAGTACTCCGATTTTGCAATTAAAAGCAGCAGGGCTTCTATTTTGATCATACAGACTGTGACATCCATCATAGAAAACAATTTGGGCCTAGCAGGATGACAGATGCCGTACTGATGTCTCTACTAACTAACTGCCTGTCCTAGGGAAAAAAAAAAAAAAATGGTCGGGCCTCAGCCTGCAGCTGCAAGCTATCTGATAGCTTCTGACCAGTCAGCGGGAGAAAGCCCGCAGTGACTAAATTACCGAAAGGTAATTTTACTTCACAAAATGAGGATTTCTGAGCCATAAACGTATGCATTCCAGTGGCTGCTGTAATTTGGAAACAAATAGCCCTTTTCATTTGAAAATGACTGGAATCACTGCCAGTGCTCAGGACGTTTTGTTTCGCAGGCTTTTACATGAAAAATACAATGTAATACTCATTATTTCTGCCCCCTTTCACATCTTATTAGACACAGAAGGCAAGGTGGTTATCTCTGCTCTCTTAGGCTAAATCCACACAAGGAATTCCACACCCCGCCCCCCGGACAGGTGCCTAAATAATGGAAGAGAGCTGCTTTTTGTCGCTTGCTCTGTACCCATCCCCAACGAGCTCTGTCTCAGGAAGGGATCCCGCAACCCCAGCTCATGGGAAGGACCCCCCCCCCCCCCCGCCCAATCTGATGACACAACGGAATGAAACCGGTTCCCCGCACATCCTGGCTGTGGCAAAGGGAATCAGATACTGAGAGAGGCAGACGAAAGGTTTCTGCCTTATGTTTTCAAACCGGAGTATTTTAAAGGATCTCCTAAAACACCATGTGCCTTCTCTTTCCACATCAAAATTCAAGTATTTGGCATCTTACCCTACACTTTACTAGAAAGACGGTCTTTTGAAACATATGCTATTCTACTATTGCCAATTTCGGAGAGAAAAATCATACGAATGTGCAGATAAGTTTTGGCTAATTGAAAACATAAATATTTTCATTTTAACCTTCAATAGGAAAAGATCTAAATAGAAATTGAGAGGCTGTGTGCATCTGTTTCTCTTGCAAAATGAAATTCAGGGACTAGATTATGGAACACAGGCCACTCAGAATAATAAAAGCGGATACGAAATGCAAACAAAAACCATATTATCGGAAATTGTTACGTTTCTAGGATTATGTGTTCAGATTTCTTGAGTGAAGCAGGACAACAAAGGATGAGGCAAAGACAAAAGGTTAAGCACAGCATGAACTTTCTCTGCTGCGGGGCACTTTAAGAAGATAGCTCCGATTATGATGTTAACAGACAATAATGCCTACATTTTACACTTTGCTCCCACATTCCTTGCAGACAAACAAGGAAGAACACGCTGTTTCTGGGGGAAAGTCTAGTTTCTTAGTCCATTGTGTCAATCTCATAAACTGTCCTCAAGAAGGACAAACAGATGATAGAAGCTGGGCCATGCTCCTGGAGAAACACAGAGCGGTCAGGGAAGGGCTCCTTTTTTCAATGCTCCAATCAGGCTCCTTCCTCAACCTTTGAAGGTAATCCAGGGTTGGACCTGGGTCTCCTTTGACTTTTAGTAGGGTGATCCTTTCACATTCGCTCCTAATAAATCCTTTAAACTGGTGCAGAATACCTCTGCATAAGGGCAAAAGCCTCAGTGAGCTGCCTGGTAAGTTTCATACACAAGTTCTTTTCATCAGGTAGCACAGAGAAAAATCAAATGAAAGAGACGCATTAGAACAACGAAATTGCAATTACCCATCCGAGAGCTCCTTTAATGGGATGCCAGGAGGACTTGCCCTTTATGCACACGCTCTGACTGTAACTAATGCTCAGTAGCCATCAACAAATTATGACTGGTGACACTTTTGCTGCCGCAGTATTAAGCCCAAAGTCCAATGGAGAAAATATATGGTTTTTATTACAAAATTGTTCTTGTTTACAATTCTAATATCCTCTTCATTATCTACTTTTCCAGACATTTTAGGCAGTTCTGAAGACCTGGGGCAGCACTAGTCCTGTCATAAAGAGAAATTAATGTTGTTAAAGTTGGCCTAGCTGCCCTCTGGGACAGCTGAAGATGTGGAAATACAAGGCTCTGTTTTTAAAATGAAAATGATTAAAGGCACAGACACCTTGCTCTTGGAGCAGCCACTAAAACTTTTAATAAAATATGTGGGCACATACACACAAAAGCTTCTTTTCTTTTTCTTTCTTTAAGTCATCATCTTCTCTCTCTCTCTCTCAAATCCAACTTTGTTCTCTACGAAACAGCTTGCTTTAAAGACTAATAAGTGTAGAAATGACCTCATCATTATAAAGAACACATTTGTTTCATTCAGCAGTAGCTTACTCAATAATAACCAGGCACAGAGAGACCAGGAGAGCTTTCTCCAGATAGTCAGTAAGCTAATTAGGAGCACTCTTTAGCAACAATGACCGACAGGCTCAATCTGGCCTCTTGAAAACACTTTCACAACAGCCTGGCACTCACCACTGCCGGAGGTGTGCACCCCAGCTCGCCTCTTCCCAGATTTCAAGAAGAGGTCTCCTGGGGTGGTGGGGGAGGGAGGGGAGGAAGAAACAGCCAGCCAGTGGAGGTTACTAGAAATCCTTATAGAGGGAGCCTACCAAAAGTATCTTGAACAAAATGGCTCATATATCAGGAGAAAAATGGCAGGAAATAACTCAAAGGAAGAGAGCATAACCTTTGCCATCCAAGGGCCAAAGAACCGCAGTCAAGACTTCACCTCCCTGATCCTCCCAACCTTAGTCATTTTGTCAGGTTAAGTGAATGCTCTCCATATAGAGCTGGAGGGGGAAGGAACACCCCCACTCTGCTTTATTTGCAATATTTGTTTTAATTGCAGTATTTAATTTCAAGAAGTTTTGTTTTTTCACCATTTTTCTTTTCTTCTCGTTTCTTTTCTTTTTTCTTCTTTCTTTCTTTCTTTGTTTCTTTTTCTTCTTTCTTCCTTCCTTCCTACCTTCCTTCCTTCTTCTTTTTGATTTCTGATTTCTTTCTGACTTCTTTTTAATTTGCTCTACGTGCCAGCATTCAGCTCAGACACGAATTCATGATTATAGACATGAAAGGAACGAAAGTGTCACCATATCTTTTCATTGTTTTTGTTGTTTCGTCGTTTGCTTGGTTGCTATTCACAAGAGTTCATGTAGCTTCCTTACAAATACAAAATTACGGAGGAAAGTCAAAGGTCACTGAGAGTCGTCATCAGCACGCACACTTCTCTCCCTTAGGTAATTTCATTGAACATCTGCTCTGTAAACAGACTTAGCAGACTGGAGTCACTCCTTCCCATATTTGTGAGTAGACTCCTATCGAAGCCATGTGAAACCACAAATCAAGACTATTTCAACAGCATAGGAAGAATGTCCCAACTCTGTTAGGTTATGCAGCGTGAGTGTCCAGAGGATGGCCATACTGTCATGAAATGTTCCCCTGGCTGTTCCTTCAGCCTGCGTCCACTTCCTCCCTGGAGTTTAAGTTTTGTTTTCTCTCTGGATTCCTTATTCTGGGGCTCTATTACACACAGATGGAGAAAACATTTGCCCCCACACAGAAATGTGAGGGGTACGAGGCACTGCATGCCGCTGCAATAGCAACGTTTCCTCTCCTGGGGCCTGACACAAAGTGTCTGAAGTTCTACAATTAGATGTCCTGTCCTTTACACTTTGAAGGTTTTCTTACCATCAGGAGTCACTTAATTAAATTTTAATACCCTTAAGTGTAAACACTTAACTGAAACAGCTTATATCTTGTTGGAGATTAGTTGGCAAGTAGCGTTAAAGAAATTTAGCTTTGGGGGGCGTCTGGGTGGCTCAGTGGGTTAAAACCTCTGCCTTTGGCTCAGGTCATGATCTCAGGGTCCTGGGATCGAGCCCTGCAACGGTCTCTCTGCTCAGTGGGGAACCTGCTTTCTCATCTCTCTGTGCCTGCCTCTCTGCCTACTTGTGGATACCTGTCTGCCAAATAAATAAATAAAATCTTTAAAAAAAAAAAAAAAGAAAAGAAAAGAAATTTGGCTTTGGGATAATCGCAGCAATAACATTAACATGACTGAGACCCTACTCTGTACCCATCACTACTCCAACTTCTTCCCATGGTTGAACGGATTTCAGTGCCACAGTAATCCTTGTAAGAGAGACAATCGAGATATAGAGAGGGTAAGTCACAGAGCTGCTAAGGACTGAACCACCAACCACAGCCATACACTCTGGTCCCAAATTTGACATTTACCATGAAACAATTAAACTCAAATCCACAATTTAAAAAGAGGGGTGATGCCGTTTGAAGGAAAGAACACTTAAAAGTGATGCTCCGACATCATGCTGGTTTCTTCAACCTCTGCTGAAGGCTTATGGCATCACGACTACAGCACCTCTTGAACAGTGATCACATCAACAATCACTATCTATTCCAGTTGCCAGGCATTTCCAGCAACTCATACAGCATTTTCTTTATTTGACTCTACTTAACTGTACCTTTTCCTAAGAGGTTGTGTATCTACTCTCATTAAAATGCAAACACATGTTTGGAAGGGGGTTGACCAAAGATAAAACAGGCATCTGCTGCTGAGTCTGTGGTTTCCTCATGTGAAATATTTGTCTCCTTCACCCCAAGCTATACTTGAGGTCTAAACTTTATATGCCTATGCTCAATTATCAGGTAAATTGCATAGACCAAAAGGTGAAAAGCAGTGCAAATTCTTACTGGTGGTAGTGTTCTCGTTTTTCACACTGAAAAGTAACATACCATATCTACCTTCAGTTGAGCATCTTCATCCTCCCTAAGTTAGAAAAAAAAAAAAAAAAGAAGAAGAAAGGAAACTACTTTTCACTGATATCAATTGGTATAAGTTCATCATTACATGTAATCAGAAATCAATGCAGATATTCCTAATAAAACCTGTCAACTTGCTGAATTATTCATTTTTTTAAAGATTTTTATTCATTCACTTATTTATTTATTTGACAGACAGAGATCACAAGTAGGCAGAGAGGCAGGCAGGGGGTGGGGGGAAGAAGACTCCCTGCTGAGCAGAGACCCCCCCCCGACGTGGGGCTCAATCCCAGGACCCTGAGATCATGACCTGAGCCCAAGGTAGAGGCTTTAGACCACTGAGCCACCCAGGTACCCCTGAATTATTCACTTTATATACATAAATATATATATATATATATATAACCTTATTTTTTATCAATGACCAAATACATAAAACGCTATGCATATTAATACTTAAACGTTGGTTCAGAATCACAAGTACAATGCTGTATTTGATAAAGCAAAAGCAGTAGAGAAAGACATCTATGGATTAAAATCTTGGCACTGCTTTATACTACGTTCCTGACAATGGTAAATGTTCTTTCATCTCTCTGTACTTTTATTTTCCTTTTTTTTAACCATAGCCATCATGTCGTTTATTGAATTCTCAGAACTTACTAAATCTTGTAACTGGAAGTTTATACTCTTTGACCAACATCTCCTTGTCTCCTCATCCCTCAGCCCAGGGAAACCACTGTCTGTTTGCATGAGTTGGCTTTTTTTAAGAGTCTATGTGTAATCTATTTTCTCTTAGGAAAATAGAATTTTGTCAAAAAAAAATAATTTCTACTTCATAAGATGATTGTGAAGAATAAATGAGATGTAGATTGATTTATTTTTGATACACAAGCTAGTACTTGTCATATGGTGGAAATACAATAAATATTTATTGATATCTTTGAGTGTCTTTTTTCACTGATTTTACCTGGTGCAAGTAATCATATTAATTTTATAATTTCATTTATTCTTTATCTCAGATAAGTTTTTTTTCTATATTCTAGATCAGTACTTTTTAATCTCATCTTATTTTTGGGAAACCAAATAATTAAACATATATTTCATATATTTTCCTTTGTTTCCATATCACTCACCTTAACCATCTTAAGAGTTTCTTTTGCTCTCTTCTGTATTGAGGGAGAGCTTTTAAACTTCACCCTTATACCACTAATTCTAATTTCTACAAGATTAATCAAGGAAAGGGGTGCCTGAGTGGCTCAATTCATTTAGTGTCCAATTCTTGATATCACCTCAGGTCTTGATCTGAAGGTCATGAGTTCAAGCCCAGTTTTGGACTCCATGCTGGGCACAGAGATTACTTAAAAAAAAAAAAAAATATATATATATATATATATATATATATAGAGAGAGAGAGAGAGAGAGAAAGGAAGAGGATCCCAACTAGAAAAATAAGGAATGAAAGTGAAGAAATTACTACTGACCTTATGGAAATAAACAGAGTATAAAGGAATACTATGAACAACTGTATGTTAACATTTTAGGTCATCTACAGGAGATAACAAATTCCTAAAAAGATACAACTACTGAAACTGAGCCAAGAAGAAATTTTAAAAACTCTAAGTAGGCTTATAACAAATAAACAGAATAGTAATAAATATTTAAATTAAATTAAAAATCCAACAATAAAAATTCCAGAACCCGATATCTTTCACTGGTAAATTCCACCATATTCTTCAAAATAATTAACACATATACTTCACATCTTCTTTAAAAGAAATAAAGAGGAAATATTTTAACTCATTTTATGAAGCCACTATTACCCTCATAATACTGACAAAGTTATCATGAGAAAAGAAAACCAGAAACTACTATTCCTTATGAATAGTGTATACAGAAATCTTCAACAATATGCTACCAAACTGAATCTAGCAACATATAAAAAGGATTTATACACCATTATCAAATGGGACTTATTCTAGGAATGCTGGTTTTATTCAATGTATGAAAATCAATTCATACACCATGTTAATAGAAAAAAGGACAAAAATCTAAATGACCAGATTGCCATAACAGATGTAGAAATAATTAAACATAATCTAACATCCTTTCATGATAGACAAAAAATTCAACAAACTAGGAATAGATGTGAATGTCTCCAAGTTGATAAGGGGCATTTACAAAAAAGCAATACCTAACACCAAACTTAATGGTGAAAACGCGAAAACACTTCCTGTAAGATTAGGAACAAAAAAAGATTTTTACTTTTATCACTTCTATTCAATACTGTATTGAAGTTCTAGTCAGAGCAATTGGGTAAGAAGAAATAAAAGACACCCAAATTGAAATGGCATTTGCAAATGGCATGATTGTGTAATATGGAAAATTCTGAGTAATTCAATATGAAAAATATCACACACACACAAATACTTGTAGAATTAATAAACGAGTTCAGCAAGTTTGTGAGACATAACATCAATATAGGAAATATAGTTCTATTTTATACATTAACAATAAACAACCTAAAAATGAAATTAAGAGAACAATTTTATTTATAATAGCATCCAAAAATACAATTCTCATAAATAAATTTATCAAAAAAATATAAGACTTACTGGAAAAAATAATTGAAACAAATTAAAATTTAAATAAGTGAAAATACATTCAGAGATTGGAAGAAGGCAATAGTTAAGGCAATACTTCCCAAACTGATATACACATTCAAGACAATTCCTTTCAAAATTCTAGTTGCCTTTTCTGTAGAAATTGATGAGCTGGTCCTTACATTCTTATGGAAACCTAAGTGACCAAGAATAACTAAACAACCTTGCAAAAGAAGAGTAATGTTGGGAGACTCTTACTTTCTGATTTCAGATTTTACCAGAGAGCAACAATAATCAATAACTGTAATACTGGCATAAGGACAAAAATATAGATCAGTGGAATATAATTAAGAGTTCAGATATAAACCTACACATCTAAGGACACTTGATCCTCTATAAGGATGCCAAGATAATGTAAGGGGGAAAGAACTGTATTTTCAACAGACTGTTGGTGGGCCACCTGAATATCCACATGAAAAAGAATAAGGAACTGTGTAGTAAGTGTTTGTTCCTAGCTTTGCCTGTTTTTCTTCCATAAGAAATTATTATTAAACTTCATTTATGAAGATGATGTTCTTTGGTCATAAACAAAAGGGAAAACATTTTCATTCTCTCTCATTACACAGTGGTTCCATGGGAGGAAGGAGACCTGTAAAGACCTGTATCTGTCATATGGAAAAGTTTCAGGGTGAGTCTAGTAATATGGCCATCAGGCACACAGAACCACCTGAATTAACTACTTTGGGAAAATTATCCACCAAGTTGCCATTCTTCCTTTCTTCATAATTGGTATAACTGTGATTTCCTGGGACATCCAGAAACATATATTTTTAATATGCTTTGCAGGAAGCTATAGTCTTGAGATTCAGTTCTGGCCAATAAGATATAAGTGGAAGTCACCTGAGAATTTCACAATGAATTTGACTTCTTCATCCTTCTTCCTGATTAGACTGAAGAAATGAAGACCAGAACTTCAATATCCACCTTGTGACGACAAAATCCCCATACCAGAAAAGCCAAAGGAATCTAAGATCTCATTCCTCATATCCATGAGCCTCTGACCCAATGTCAACAGGCAAATGATTTTCTGTTATGTTGGAAAAACAAAACACCAATCTCATTATGTTATTATACTGGGGTCTCTTTTACCTACAGCTCAATTTAATTTCTAATGGACATTCCTAATGAAATCTAACTGGTAAATGCCATTATTTCTGCTTTCCATTACAAGTTGTTCTTTTTCCCAGTATTAATTGAATTATTTTCCCATACACCACATTTAAAAATTCTGATATATGATTTGTTTCCACATTATTATGATGTAACAACTTAATTTTTAAAATAAGAGTCAATAGAAAGATGCTATACTGTTTCATAAGAGAAATATAAGTTAATAAAGGGAAAGTTCATAACAGTTACTGAAATAAATTTTTCTGGTTGGTTTAGCACACAATTAAGTGAAATAAGCAGAGTTTCAAACTTTCTTGAGAGTAGAAGTAATGTCTACACATAAAAATGCTCAAAGGGAATCAAAATATATAATATCAATATGATAGGGCCCCACTGATTTGACAAGAGTACTTATTTTCAGGAGGAAAACACTATGGGATATAAATTAAATTTCTTTACTTGTTGAGGAACCAACCAGTAGCCCTATGCCTCTATTCAACCATCAAGTATTTATCAAGTTCCTGCCATGTACTAGAGATTCCGTAGGTTGGAGCCATGTATCAGAGGTAATGACTATACACTTGAAATCCTGGCCTTACTGGGATTATACTGCAGGGTCATATGATTAAGGAATCAGAAATATATAATAAAAATTAAAAGTGCCATGAAGTAAAAGCCAAAATGTTTCTACTATGGGGGGAGGGGAGTCAGGAATGCCTTGGGGTCTCAGTTGATTAAGCATCTAATTTTGGCTCCAGTCATGATCCCAGGGTCCTGGGATTGAGCTCCGCATAGCTCCCTGCTCAGTGGAGAGCCTGCTTCTCACTCTCTCTCTACTGCTCCCCCTGCTTGTGCTCTCTCACTCTCTCCTTATCAAATAAATAAATAAAATCTTTTTAAAAAATAAATAAATAAAATAAAATAAAAATTAAATGGGGCGCCTGGGTGGCTAAGTGTGTTAAGCCCCTGCTTTCGGCTCAGTTCATGATCTCAGGGTCCTGGGATCCAGTCCCACATCGGGCTCTCTGCTCAGCAGGGAGCCTGCTTCCCTCTCTCTCTCTCTGCTTGCCTCTCTCTCCATCTACTTGTGATCTCTCTCTGTCAAATAAATAAATAAAATCTTTAAAAATAAATAAATAAATAAATAAAAATTAAAGATAAAAATTAAAAATCATTGGGGGCAATTTCCTTGGCTATAATGATCTGATAAAGTATCTCTGAGAAGGGGCGTTTAAACCGTTTAAACCGACACTCGACTGGTTAGAACAATAGAAAGGCAATGATCAGTGAATTAGATAAGAACTAAGGAAGGGTAGATATTGATGGACACTGAGGTGGCATTTCTGAGAAGAGACAGGAAAAAAAGGCAGTGTTTTCCCCAACATAAAGGAAAGTGGTAGGAAATGCAGTCATCGGGGTCCTGTCATGGGAGATCTTATATGCTATGTAAACAGTTATTCTAATTAGGTAGGAAGCTATAAAAGGAACAGAAAATCTCAATACATCAATGGCCTCAATATATCAGTGGTTGATATATATCAACCATTTCTATTTATGTCAACAGAAGTCTGGGGTCAGTTGTTCCAGGATTAATTCAGTGGTTCAAAGATATCCCCAGGCGTCTAGCTCTGTCCAATCTGACATCTGACATCTCTGGAGAGTCGGTGTTATGTCTTTACCCTTCTTGCCTCAAGATCACAACAGATAAGTAGTTGTCCTCATTAAGATAAACAGTTGTCATCTTGTTGACCCTACCAGGAAGGAATTGGCTAAATAAAAAGGCCTTTTGCCTTATCTTTTTCTTCTGTAAATAGCACATTCCCCATGCTGGTGCAGTTCATTGTTCCAGAGTGAAATATAGGTTTAAGTTTAGTTTAGGGCCAGGGCTGATGTAAGACCCAAGTACAGGGATGTCCGTAGCATGGTCAAAGTCTTTCATCAAACTTTTCTCTGTGTGAAACACAGAAAACTTTATGGATTAAGATAATTTTAGGGAAAAACTACAAGCGAACTTGCTAAAAGCCAGGAGAACAGATCAAAAATATGATCACAGTAATTGCTCATTCTTCACAAGGTTACTCAAATTTCAATGATATCTCCTAGTCTTTGGTTAATGGAAAGATAGTAGGGAACCCAGTCAGTTCTTGCCTTGATCTTTCTCTTCCATTTTTAATCTCACTTCTACTGAGATATGAATTACATAATTCAGAATACTGTCTGGAGTTTATTAAAATTCTTTGTGATTCCTGATGCCAAAATATGGCTCTGAAATCTTTAGAGCCTTTAATAGTATTTCCCTCACTTTGTTTTTAACAAATAGCAAGAAATTTTTTTGAAAAATAACAGTCTATCTTAAGGTATCAAGTTCATCAAATTCTGATTTCTCTCAAGTTTTGATTAATTTTTAATCTGTGAAAATCTCTGTGCATGAATCCTGTGAAACAGGACTCATTTGACTTGAACTCATTTTCCCATCTAATAGGGCATCCCTATTAAAGAAATTTTGATTTATCTACTCACTATTTTTGGTAGATGGAATTACAGGCTAAGTTTTCAAAAAATGCAATTCCAGATATGGCCATTTAATATCAAAACCACCATTTCAGAATACTCAGTGTTCTCCATGAGGATTCTTATATAGCTGAGTTATAATTCCTAAGTATATTAAAGTATATCAAAAGAAGCCTTCCTTCTCTGTCATTTTTTCATTTCTTTTTAAAATATGCAAGAATAATTTGTACCCTATATTCTAGGATTTCCTGTATAAATCAGAGATTCATCTGTAATGAGAGTTGGAGTGGATGATAAGGGGCAGCTCTACCCCCTCATTATTCACCTTATTGGAAATGGTTCATATGATGTCATCAGCTGTCAGGAGAACTTAGTATAAAGAGACCTTCCAACTGCAGGCTTCTATCCGGCCTCATTTTAATTATAGTATCAACTCATTAGTAATATATTGTAGAGGGACAATAGACACATAAGCCAGGAATCTAGCATTCTGAAGCATGTGCTCCTGGCCAGGATGCATTGAAAAAGGAACATTACAAGCTTAAAGAATAAATATGAGGTTGAAGCAAACCTATTGTCCAAAGAGAAACAAGGGTCTCCCATCAGGAATAATCAATTTCTGTTGAGACTTTGTATAGGGTAAGGACCAAGGACAGGAAAATTATAATCTTCCTGTGGTTTTCACTAAATAGAACCTCACATTAGCCAACCTGGCTATGCAGAGGGAATTGTCTCATGACTGAAATTTCAATAACTCTCCAACCAATGGCTTTTGCATATGGTTTAACATCTAATTCCTCAGCCTGAGAGCTGCTACCATTTCTGAAATGAAATATAAGAACAAACAATATCTTGTAACTCTGAAAAATCAAAGTATTCTGAGAAACACAAGGATACAGGATAAACATTGTTCATTTATCCTCGCGCAGGCTGGATTTGGAGTTGATTTCCATTAGCCTGGCTTTGATAGGATCCATGTGGATGTGGGTGCTGAATAGATTCTGTTTGGTGATGGGGGCGGTGGGGGTGGTTATTTCTGCAGCTGGTTTTGTGCTGAAGCCAAAAGAGTATAAAATCCTTTTAACTAGACTCCCAGCCCCCATTTGTGATAAACATAGTAGGCTGCCTCACCAGCACCAGCAACACGTAAAGTTCAGTTTCCGTCTGCAGGGAGATAAGAGGATCTTAACGGGTGGCTCTGAGCGCTGCATTTCCTATTTCACGCTCAGTGCATACGACTTAGGTTAACTCTCTTCATATGTCATGGATTCTTTAACAAGCGCACACTGCCCTTCCCAAGACACGACACTTCCATTTCCCCCAAATCGCAAAGCTAATTGCCTTAAACCATACTGAATGTTTAAACGCAGTAATCAAAGGTGTGAATATTTAATGGGTTTTATCTAAATGATTAATTTCTGGTGTCTCTATGTAAACAGTACTACGCTCCAGCAGTCTCAGGCAATAGAACACCTCTATTTGCTCTTCAATTCGGAAATGCGAGATACAGTTGTTACTTGTATCACTTGACATGTATTGATGGCCCAGATATGAACTAGTGTCCTACGATATAAGTGGAATTCCAAGGCCTGAGTTTAAATTATGCAAGGTGTTCTTCCTGCTAGGGATTCATTTGTCCTGCACACTGAAGGATCCCTGTCTTTTTTAAAGCCTCTAACAAGTAAAGGGGATGGCTTCTGTTGATCAAAATTATAGAGGAAATATAGTTCACCCCAGGTCATGAGATGCTATATTGCAGAATAGCCTATCTTGCTTCTGAAATGGTCATCTCTGCATTCAATACTTAATTAACAGAGAATTTCCTTTTTTATAAACAATTATGTTTAATAAGTGTGACTAACATACATAAACTTGATTTAAGAATCAAACGGTGCACCGTTTTGTATATTTTGTATAAAAAAATATAAAATTCTAACTCCTCTTCTTTAACTCTGAGAACCACTTCCTGGAAGTTATATGTGAACATTTCCTTGTGTATCTTACAAGTATCTTCATACATGTGTGCACATGCCACAAACATGTGTAAAAACAGGATTATACACATGGACACATCATGTGAGTACACAGGTATTGCCTTTTTGCACTTAATAATATGACAGCATTTACAATCATACAATCTGTACACTATATGTCATTATTTTTAGTGCCTTCTTAGTATCCTGGTTTATAAATTTATCATATTTTAAGAAAATGCCCTTTATTAATTAATTGCATTTATAATACAAAGAATTCTACCATGGGTGTTTCTGACATGTATCTTTGTGCTCATGGGTAAATATATCCATAGCATAAATTTCTAAAAATGTACTTTTAAGAGTTGAAATGATGGGTCAGGAATGCAAGAATATACAGAAGATTTTTATTTTCTACAGATTATTTCCTTTATATTCCAAATCTGTAATATACTGATTGTCATCTAAACTTTGGAATCCATGAGTCAGTCTGAATAAAAAGACTAAAGGAAATAATACCAGCATGAGTAAAAAGACACTGGAGTACTTTTGAAATTTCAAATCCCATATTATCATTACTAAACTTAACTCATCCCCTAAGCCACAAGGTGAAAATAAAGCATCGTTCATCGTATATTATGCCCTAACCCATTATTTCTCAAGACATAAAAGATAGCAAGTTTTATTCTTGTTTTGAAATTCAGGATTTAGGGGCACCTGGGTGTCTCAGTTAATTAAGCGTCTATCTTGGGCTCTGGTCATGATCCTGGAGTCCTGGGATAGGCCCCGCTTCAGGCTCCCTGCTCAACTCTGCTTCGCCTCCGGCCCCTACCCCAGCTAATGCTCACTTTCTCTTTCTCTCTCTCTCTCTCTCAAAAAAGTAAATAAAATCTTTTAAGTAAATGAATTCAGGATTTATACTTTGTTGGATATTGATTGGGTAATAGTTTTTCAAGCCTGAGTTGTTTATAGCTCTCTTCCCTGAGTTCTTAACCTAACTCAACACCAAAGCTCCATAGTAACAAAGTGTCTACCTTCCCTACCAACATCCATGGAGTGATTCTGTGACTAGATTACAGCCCCTTTTTGAGTGTGTGATTCCCCAAGAAGTGAGATTGAGAACAGTTTAACTATTCCTAGTATATAGCAAGCCCTGCATCATTCATTCCAGACCACAAGGATTGGCTAGGTGCAAAAGAAAAGCAGCACTGGATCAGTTAAACAGGCAATGAAGGCTTTATTTAGACAAGACTATTGTAATAGAGAAGAGAGTCTATTGCAATAGGAGAGAAAAATTGAACTCAACTCTGCTGAAACATAAGGTCAGATATTTATTTATTATTTATTTATTTATTTAAAGATTTATGTGTTTATTTGAGAGAGAGAGAGAGTGCACAGCGGAGGGGCGGGATAGAGGGAGGGGAAAGCAGATGACTCACTGAGTGTGGGGCTCCAAGGGGAGTCTGATCCCCAATAGGGAGATCATGACCTGAGCCACTGAAACCCGGAGTAGCTGCTTAATCAACTGCACCACCCAGGTACCCACAAGGTCAGAGGATATTTAAACACTAGAGTGAGCTAATGGAAAAGCACTGGAGAAATGCACTGAGTAGCTTCATCAATGTTTACTAATTGTTGCCCATGGCTCTACTCCCTCAGGATACAGCAGTCTTATTATTCTTGATTCTTATATTTCAAAAGGTTTGTTCCCAGGTATAGAAAAACAATCCAGGTATAGAAAGACAATCCTGGTATAGAAATTTACACCTCTATCAATGGTACAATATACCTGCAAGGAACTAGGCCTTGACAACTTATATTCTGAATTTTTCAAATCTCCATAATTGGAAAGAACAGATTTCTAGAAAGAAAGAACTTCAAAGCAAGTTAGATATATTTATTATTTATGTATTTATAATTTAACTTAAGTCAGTACAGAAAAATGTTGCACTTTTCACCAGGATTATATATTAATAAAACATTATTTTCCTATGATTTAACATAAACTTAATAAACAATCTTATAAAGAAAGGAATTTGGGTGTGCCTGGGTGCCTCAGTTGGTTAAGGTCTGTCTTTGGCTCAGACCATGACTCCAGGGTCCTGGGATAGAACACTGCATGGGGCTCCCTGCTCAGCTGGGGAGCCTGCTTCTCCCTCTCCCTCTGCCTGCCACTCGCCCTGTTTGTGCTCTCTACCTCTCTGTCTGTCAAATAAATAAATAAAATATTTAAAAAAAAGGAATTTGATTTTTGTGAAACTATATTACTGAAAGATACTTTGGTGCCAGATTTCCCCTATGTTTAATATAATTGTAAATTTGAGAAATAATTAATAGTTTGGGACACCTGAAGCTTGACATTTCTTTTTAGATCTTGAATCATTTACTCCATTCCCAGCAAAAATTAAAGTTCTAAGGAAAATAAGACAGTATTTAAAGTTTTCATTATGGAAAACAAAATGCCCTATGGAAATGTTTGTCCTGCCACAAATAAATGATTTCATGTATCACTGGTTAAAACTAGATTGCATTTGGTCAAAAACCTTAAAACTCTTACCAAATCCAGCTGCCCAAACAGGTTCACAAAAGTCCGTTTTAGTAATAAGCTCCTACTACTCTGGGAACTTTGATATCAGGAAGGTTGGACCATGCAATGTCATAGAAAATAAAAACATGGATTTGCCAAAAGCATAGGAAGTACACCCTCTGCAACAGCTTTTAATGTTTATGCCACTCTTCTCTTTTGTTTTACCACATAATTTTACATTTTATAAAGTAATTTGCCCAATTATTAATCTTGCAGGTTGGCTTTGAAATGTCCAGTCTTTCACTGGAATCTGACTGTATGACTTGTAATAGATGCTTGATGGGTTTGGGAAAAAATAACCACTTTGCCAATTGTCTATGAGGATAGTGTTTAACATTTGCTTTGTGTAAGGATGCTTGATCATATTCACCCTTTTTCCCCCAAGATAGATATATCAATTCGGGAGAATTTAGCAGCATAGTTGAGCCATTTTGTATTTTGTTATTATATGAAAATGAATGCATTATTTGTAAAGGTTTTAAATTGCACACATGGGGTAGATCACCTGATATGAAACAGGTTAATCTATCTAAACAATGCCAAAACTTAAAGCAAAAAGTCTCTAGTGGGGTGCCTGGGTGGCTCAGTGAGTAAAGCGTCTGCCTTAGGCTCAGGTCATGATCTCAGAGTCATTGCAGGTTTTGGTAGTTTTTTTTTTTTTTAAGATTTTATTTATTTATTTGACAGAGAGACAGAGATCGCAAGTAGGCAGAGAGGCAGGCAGAGGGGGAGGGGGAAGCAGGTTCCCCACTGAGCAGAGAGCCAGATGTGGGGCTGGATCCCAGGACCCTGAGATAATGACCTGAGCCAAAGACAGAGGCTTACCCACTGAGCCACACAGACACCCCAGTAGTCTTATTTCTAACTTCATTTTATCCATAATTTCCATGGTTAATGTTTCGTTCTAAGCCTGAATCAACCTCTAAACTATGACAAAAATGATAATAATTGTACTAAGGTCTACATCATGCTGCCTCTGATTTGCCTGTCATTTTTTTTTTTCTATTTTGGAATTAATAGCATGGTTTTCTACCTCTGCTATTTCATGATCATTATAACTAATTAAAATGACTTTTTATAATTCAGATTCACACCTAATGCTTGTAAAATAACAAATTAGTCATAAAATATGGTATGTTTTGCCCTTTATATGATAAATATTATGAAAGAACTCCCAAATGTTTAGTGTTATCATTTTTTTTAAGATTTTATTTATTTATTTGTTAGAGAGAGAGAGATCATACATAAGTAGGCAGAGCAGCAGGCAGAGAGAGTGGGGAAGTAGGCTCCCTGCTGAGCAGAGAGCCTGATGCAGGGCTTAATCCCAGGACCCTGAGATCATGACCTGAGCCAAAGGCAGAGGCTTCACGCAAGGAGCCACTCAGGCACCCTTAGTGTTATAATTTTTTTTTTAATATTTTATTTATTTACTTGACAGAGATCACAAGTAGGCAGAGAGACAGGCAGAAGGAAAGGAGGAAGCAGGCTCCCCCCTGAGCAGAGAGCCTGATGTGGGGCTCGATCCCAGGACCCTGGGATCATGACCTAAGCCGAAGGCAGAGGCTTTAACCCACTGAGCCACCCAGGCTCCCCCCTAGTGTTATAATTTTTAATCAGATATCAGGTTTCATATTTGGATTTCTTTAACTTTTCTTTTTTGATTATTTTAAAATTTAAGTTACAGAAAAGAGAATGGAATTGATATTCTTTAAAGATGTTTTGAATTTCATTCATTTATATATTCCACATATAATTATGAAGCATGTGCCAGTCAGTGAACTAAGAACTAGGCATCGAGATGAATACGAAATAAATAAGTTAGCCATTTTAACAATTTGATAAATTATATAGTAGAGATACAGAGCAAAGTACTGTGAAATCACAGTGTGAAGATCGTTAAGTCCCATATAAATATCAACTGTCTACTTTATCATTGACATTTTCTAGTGAAGGATGTTAATTGATCTTTTCAATCCTCAACTGACAACAGATCTCTCTCTGTGTGAGTGTTGAGTTCATTAATAGGGACAAACATATTGGTAGATAATAACAAAGTTTCAAGGTGAAACCTTGATTACTAAAATAAATAAATAAATAAAAATTCTAAATTTGAGGATATATTCTAGTGTGCAGTAACAATGATCTTTTTAATCCTGAGCCTCAGAATTAAACTGATGTGTTCACTTAGTCCCAGATATAGAAAGCCTGCCAAATTATGTAGTAGTCTCACCTATAAAAATTTATGGCATAGATGAGCTCCCAGAAAAAAGTGGGAACAAATAGCTGAGCCACATATACTAAGTCCTCTTCCATACTCATCAATCAGGTCACCTATCCACCTCCTTGGAAGGACTAGCAACGCAGCTGAGGACCAGGAAGTATTAGAGAATAGCCTTCCTCGTGGAAACTATAGAAGTTGGGAAAACAATAAACCTTATGAAAAACAAGATGACAACAAGCCCAAAATGGAGTCACCTATGCTAAGTCATTAAACTCAGACTTAATTCGTTTTGGCTCTCCCAGAAATGGAATCTTAAACCAGTCAACCAGGAATCCCCTGATCAGCACTAGTTAGGTCATCTGTCTGATAGACCCCTGACATCCCCTAAAGGAAAGTGACCTTGACATAACCAATCTCCTTTTTGTCTAGTATAACTTCCTGTTCCCACTCCCTTCTGCCTATAAAAGTCTTTCATTTTGTACAGTTCCTCGCAGCTTGCTTCTATCTGCTATACTGGATGATGCCTGATTCGTGACTTATCGGATAAAGCCAATCTTTAAAATTTACTCAGCTGATTTTTGTTTCTTAACAACCAAGCATGTATGTTGAAAACCCTTAAATGGTAGTGTAATTACTTTAATCTGGGAAGTCCAGTATATCCCTACCAGGCTTTAAACGTTGCCAGATAGAGTACAGTTCCATTACAGTCTTAAGAGCCCCTCTATATTTCAGGACAGAAGTGTTTTCTCCACTTTGCTTCCATCAAATCCACACTATCAAATGCTTACAAAGCCCTCAGCAACCTTCTACTGCCTTCATGCATAAGCAAAAATTGGAGAAAACCTGTTTTCTGCTTGAGTAAATGAAAATTAACCAGTCTTTTCTCAAAAGAGGAGAATTTGAAACTTTTCCTGACAGCTATAGTTTTTTATTCTTGCTGAGCACTGTTTAACTCTTCTCCAACAAAAACAACCATCCATAATTTCGTTATCTGTGCTACTGTTTATAAAATAATAAAGTGGGGACTTAAATAAACAAAGATAAATAAAAAGCAGATGTTTGACTAAAGCCTTACATAATTCTTCAGAGCATAGAGAATTTCGGGGCAAAGGCTGTGGCAATTCAGAAATAAAGGCTTTTGTTTTGTTCTGTATTAAAAGATAAAGATGGATTAAAGTAAAGAAGAAGAAAGAAAATGCCAGCACACACTAACACAGTAATTGCTGAGCATGACACTGGTATATTGGATCATTTTGTAAGTCACCTAGGGAAACCTCTAAGCCTTCAAGGCTATACCCAAAAACCATCAACCCGAAACAAGATGTCCTGCTCCCCCACTCCCTCCTTCACACCTTTTCCCATTTCCTGTCAGTGTCAGACCCATGTATTTTTCCTCATTCTCTTGCAATGCCACTTTCTTTTTCTCCAGGTATCCCTACTATTGTCATGCCCAGGTCTTCCTGATCCTCAAAATCTTTTGTCATTCCCAAGTATTTATTACTCCTGATCACATCTCGTTTTGAAGTCTCCCTCAGCTTCTATGATGCTACACTCTCTGGGTTCTCATAAAGGTCCCTTTTTCTCTTTCACTAGCTCCTTTTGCTCCTACTCCTATCTCTTTTGAGGACCAGGCAGACATTTCTGAGTACCTACTAAACATCTTCACTTCTACAGATACCTACAACTGAACAAACTTCGGGGACAGTGGCAAATGCTTATTCATGCACCGTTCCTATTTCCAAATGGAGAAAAGTCCATTAGCATAATACATTCCCTGGAAAGAAAAGAATATTTTAATTAATTGGTGATTTTGATATGCATTCTGTGCCTTCAGCTCTATTTCTCTCTGTGACCTGGCTGCCAGCAGAGAGCATGTGCTCAGATCAGCAGCTCAATATTAAGTTTTACAGGGGAGGACATTATGCTATGAGAACGTTGCATACAGTGGTCTGGGAACACATATCTAAAATAAATAATCATGTCTAGCAAAAAGTAGAAGTTATGGACCACTGAAAAGAACTAGTAAACTTTGAAGACCAAATACCTTTATTCTAATACCAGGATGGAATCTCAGATCTTTTAAATACAAGAATACTCAGCAGAAGAAATGATGTTCATAAAAGATGAGTTCTATGAGGTAAAGCATGATGTTAGAGGATAGAACACCTGGGGGTTGGAAAGGATACCTGGAGATTTGAGGATGAGCTGCACAAGAGGTCAGTCAGGAGGACTAGAGGCAGATTTTATGAAAGTCGTTGGACTCCTGGTGACGGAATTTTGATTTGAACTTCTATCCAGGAACATAGAAGAGTCTTTTTATCCATTATGTAACAAAATTAATCCTGAATTTTAAAACAATAACCACAATATCAGTATGCAAGATTAATTGGAAGCATCACTGCTATATACCCAGTGTCTAAAGCAACAACTGATTCCCTGCAGGGCTTGCAAAACACCATTGCTGAGTGAATCGATTGTGTAAATGGGAAGAGGAGGCCAAGATCCCATTCAGAATGATTTAAGTGGTGGTAATACAAAGAGAGGAGAAGAGGAATGGCAAAGACTATTGGAAGAATAATAGAGTCCTTTCACTAGGAAAGGAAGGACTAACACCATGCAGCATTTGCTACAAGTTAGAGACTATTTTGACATGTTCATTCACTTGGTCCTCACAATAATCCTGTGGGGAGACAGAGACTCAGAGATTCAATTTGCTAAAGTCACATTGCAGGGAAATGGCAAAGAACAACTTAAATGATATTTTGACTTTAAATCATATACTATTCACTTCACCATGATTTCAACAGTGTCGATGCAGCTTTGTCCCTTAAAGAAAGTTCCCACGTCTGTGAAGCTTGCTAAGATATTCTTAAGCAAACTATCTCAACAGATTAGCAGTTTGATTCCTTACCTGTTAGACATTCAAAAAGTTAACACAGCTCAGTTAAAATCGTGATCTCTCCCCACCACCCTTCTCCATAATATATTCTGCATACTCTATGAGTCAGTTACAATGCCACCGCCCAAGGGATACTTCTGGGAGTAATGTTAGTCTCCCTAATTACTCGCACCCTCTGCATTCAGTTAAATACCAAGTTATGCCAAACTTTTCCTAAAATTTCTCAATCTACCCTCTCTTCCATCTGTCCAAGAGTCCTGGTTCAGACTCATCATCCATCACATGTATAACTGTCAAGCCTTATACTTGTCTTTAGCCTTGCTCTACTCCAACACATTTTCTGTTTCGCATGTGTAAAAAATGTATGGATCTAACTTATTTAAATCTTATTTCCTTTAAATATTTTTAAAATAAGTGGGAAATTATGTTGAATTTTTATGGCACAGGTTATTCTTTTTTTAAAATATTTTATTTATTTATTTGACAGAGAGAGAGAGAGAGATCACAAGCAGGCAGAGAGGCAGGCAGAGAGAGAGGAAAGCAGACTCCCTGCTGAGCAGAGAGCCCGATGCGGGGCTCCATCCCAGGACCCTGAGATCATGACCTGAGCTGAAGGCAGAGGCTCAACCCACTGAGCCACCAAGGTGCCCGGTACGGGTTATTCTTACAGGGGAAAAAAGTGCTCATGAATTTCCTTTAAAAGCAAATAAATAGTTGTAAACAAATGTGAATTAGAATCCTTTAAATCTACCAAAGTCCACATATAAATTTCTGTTAGTTTTCTTTTTTAGTTATCTAATCCCTCTACACTCTTATCTACACTTATTTCTGGAAGTGAAAGAAATAAAAATCTCTACCATTCATCAAAGTCTGTAATATTTGACCATCACCTTCACTGGAACTGTGGTCAAAGCTGCCATTTTTCTTGGATACTTAAGCGATACTATATGTCAAGTGCAGGAGTTTGGAAGATGAGACTGGGGTGAGAAAGGAAAGAGAAGTAGTTTACAAAGTTGTCCAAAAATAACATTTCCCAGGCACCTGGGTGGCTCAGTGGTTTGAATGCTTGATTTCCACTCAGTTCGTAATCTCAGGGTCCTAAACTCGAGCCCCACTCAGGGCTCTGTGCTAATCATGGAGCGTGCTTAAGATTCTCTCTCTCACTCCTTTTGCCTGTCTCTGTTCTCTCTTACTAAAAAAAAATTAAAAATTTTTAAATAAAATAAAAATAACATTTCTGGTCAAAGTATTTTGATCCCAATTCTGCTTTGTCAGAGTTATATTTTTTTCATGAGGATTCAACAGGTCCTTCTCAAGAAGCAATTATTTCTATTTCTTCTAAATTGAATATGTAAGATTTAAGGTAACTAAAGAATCCATTTATTAAAGGAAGTATTTTTAGATGAAACCTTCAAGATACACAATCATTTAAAAATTTAATTTTACTATGGCAAGAATCGTCATTCTGAACTCTAGATCTGACATATTACCAATGTCTGTATTGATTAGGTCCCTAGCCTTCGGTACTACCTCTTGTTCTTTTTTAGGTGGTGAATTTTTCCGCCTTGTCATTTTGTCCAGATAAGAGTATATGAAGGAGCAAGTAAAATACTCAAAGGGTGGCAACAACCCCAGGAAAATATGCTTTAACTGAATCAGAAGAGATCCCAAATCGTGAGGGGGGAGAAAGGGGATAAAAAGAGGTTCAGAAAGAAAGGGAAAAAAAAAGCAACAAAACAAACTGAGGGTTGCTGGGGGGAGGGGGATTGGGGGAAGGGGGGTTGGATTATGGACGTTGGCGGGGGTATGTGCTATGGTGAGTGCTGTGAAGTGTGTAAACCTGGTGATTCACATACCTGTACCCCGGGGGATAAAAATATATTATATGTTTACAAAAAATAAAAAATTACAAAGAGAAAAAAATTTAATTTTACTTCATCAAATCCTAGTATTTTAGTCTGCTTAAAGTATAACCACATTTTTTATGGCATTCAGAAGATACTTACCAGAAAATTTGACCTTTGTAGTAACTCATTCACAAAATCATAGAAAGCTAAATTAAAAATATGAAAAAATTTTAAAATCTTATGACTCAAATTGTGTTATTTATGACTGCAACCGTAAATGCAATTCCACCAAGTTATTATGTTGAGTATATATTGCTATTTATTTTTTCCAAATATAAAAGTAATTATAAACATGGGATAGTTAAGCTAATGTATGGATATAGAAATGATAACATTTTGTTTCCATGTGAAAGCTGCCAACCCCATTTTAGGCCAGAGTTCTCTAGAGTACCAACATTATTGTTTCTTTCTTCGGGTTTCCATAAACTTCAGACATTTTTGCCCCACAGGTTCCAAATCACAATTTCTCCTTCTTATGAAAATCCACAGTTCTTTGGGTCCGAGTGTCTGTATTCCATGGTGAAAAACTCAAGAAGATTTGCTTTCTTTCTGGGATAAATAATGTAGTACACATGAAAAAGTGCTCTATATCACTCGGCATCAGGGAAATACAAATCAAAACTACAATGAGATATCACCTCACACCAGTCAGAATGGCTAAAATAAACAAGTCAGGAAATGACAGATGCTGGCGAGGATGCGGAGAAAGGGGAACCCTCCTACACTGTTGGTGGGAATGCAAGCTGGTGCAGCCACTCTGGAAAACAGCATGGAGGTTTCTCAAAATGTTGAAAATAGAACTGCCCTATGACCCAGCAATTGCACTATTGGGTATTTACCCTAAAGATACTAATGTAGTGATCCAAATGTTTGTAGCAGCAATGTCTACAATAGCCAAACTATGGAAAGAACCTAGATGTCCATCAACAGATGAATGGATCAAGAAGATGTGGTATATATACACAATGGAATACTATGCAGCCATCAAAAGAAATGAAATCTTGCCATTTGCGACAACATGGATGGAACTAGAGTGTATCATGCTTAGCGAAATAAGTCAAGCAGAGAAAGACAACTATCATATGATCTCCCTGATATGAGGAAGTGGTGATGCAACATGGGGGCTTAAGTGGGTAGGAGAAGAATCAATGAAACAAGATGGGATTGGGAGGGAGACAAACCATAAGTGACTCTTAATCTCACAAAACAAACTGAGGGTTGCTGGGGGGAGAGGGTTTGGGAGAAGGGGGTAGGATTATGGACATTGGGGAAGGTATGTGCTTTGGTGAGTGCTGTGAAGTGTGTAAACCTGGTGATTCACAGACCTGTACCCCTGGGGATAAAAATATATGTTTATAAAAAATAAAAAAAATAAAAAAGAAATAATAATGTAGTACCAATAATGGCAGCCAAAAAGTTTACAAAAACTTCAAATGAAGAAAATATATAAAATGGTTATAAAAACAGTTGCCTTCAGTGACACAATATTATTATGGAAAGCAAAGAGGTTCATTTTATTGGGTTTAGTAAGAAGCACTTGACGTAGAGAACTTCATGGTTCTTATCCTGAATAGGACATATTTATGGGAGAAAAGCACTGAGCCTATCACAGAAACGCTGGCTGAATTTCAGAAAAATAATAGAATGACTCACTTGGGATTTCCAGAACATAGTCCTTCCTGCATTTTCTTACCTCTCATTTCCTTACAAGGGTACTTATAAAGAAGCATTCTCTCAACTGTAGTTATTTCTTTTTTTGTGACAAGAAAATCGAATCTTAAGCTAGAGAATAAATGCTTATCACCTACAGAAAGAATTTTTTTCTTTTAGACAAACACACAATTAAGAAATTGACTGATGCATTGTTTATTTACTAAAGACCCTATGAGCTTTGTTCCAATAGCATAGTGTACATACTGAAAAATGTATTAAACAAAATAATGCAAATCTAGTCAAATTGTCTAATATTGGCATTCTTCAGGCAAACCTGAGTCTTTTAACTATTATGACCTATAATACAAAAATGAAGGGCATCTTTTTAACTTAAGCATATCTCTACTGGAAATTCATACACAGAAATAATTAATATAAAGCCATTGAGATTTTGTTTTCTATTGCATTATTAAGAAACAAATATAAAATCCCCTGTTCAAATATAATTTTGAGTGTCATATAAATCTTTCACATTAGTGGATGGAGGAAAAGAAGGTATCAACAAATATTATAAATGAGTAATGACTATGAACATACAAACACAATGTGTGATTAAAATATGCATGAAGACAGGAAAAACATTAAGAAAAAGCCCATCGGAAAAGGACCTGATTATAGTCTTAAGTCATATAATGTCTTCTTTTAAGAGAGATAATTTAACAACTGTATAATTAAGGTTTTGTTTGATAACTTTTTAACATTTTCCTGTATGTATCAGAGAGCATCACAAACTATAAAACTAGTTTTTCATCAGGCATCCTATCTCAATTTGGTGTTTGTGATCATTAAACTCATTGACAATAATGAGGATCCAAACATAATTATTTCTGAGGGACGTTTGATTTAAAATGGTTTATGTTCAGGGTGCCCTGGCAGCTCAGATGGTTAAGCATCTGCCTTTGGCTCAGGTTGCAATCCCAGAGTTCTGGGATCCCACGTTGGGCTCCCTGCTTGTGGTCTCTCACTCTCTTTCAAATAAATAAATAAACCTTTAAAATAAAATAAAATAATAGATGGCTTATGTTCCTGTATTCCCCTTTGCTTGCCAAAACAAAAACAAAAACAAAAACAAAACAAAACAAAAAAACTAAACAATTACTTAACTGAGGGAATGTTCCATTATTTTGAAATAAAGTATAGCTTCTTGTACTTTCATTATCCTTCTAATATTTAGAAAATTCTTTTTATCACAAGAGTCTATCTAAACTGATTTCACAGATATTACTTCCTTCATACCTACAGCATCTTGGAGACAGTGGAGTTTATTTCTACCGAATTAGTTATATTGGGTCAAGAAGCACTCACTGCCATAAAGAAGATCAACTAGTCACTATTATAACAACAACCACAAAAGAAATATTGATTTGAGGTGAGTAATTTAATGATTGTATGAATATATTTTTGATCAATCAGCTAAGAAACCTAGAAAGGAGAATGAAACTTCAACTGTGACATATTTTTAATTTTTTTTTCCTCGACTGTTACTTAAACAAGGAAAGTGATCCCATTATATGTTGAGCCTCCTCTTAATTGTTTAGGCTTTTGGTACATTCTTGTCTGCATGTGGATTTTGGTACATTTTTTGCTGCATGTGGACTTAAAATGGTAAAATATACATATATTTATGAGTTCGTTGGTCAAACTATTGGCTAGTTCTTATTTAGAAGTCAGTTTTCTCAACATCCATGATGTTCAGTGCACAAAAGATACCTAGCCAAACTACTGCTAATAATCACTAGTATCTATACAGAGCTTTACAGTTTGCAAAATGCATGTGCACAATTATTTCACTTGTCCCTCATGTCTACAATGTGATATAGGGTACATATCATTATCTACATTTGGAAATGAGATAGTTGAGGACAAAGATATAGCCTTCCCCATGTCACCCTGGCTTGGTTGGGACTTTGAGCCACAATATATGGATTATAGTCTAGTACCTTCTGCTTTAACAGGTTGCCACAGTTATAGTAGTTTATCTGTATTATCTGCAATAGACACAGAGATATCTCTTAATAGAGTTAGAATAAATTCCATTTAATTCAACAGTAATATAGTGGTTTGGGTCCCCTATCTCTTGTTTTGATGGGTTTGGGTTTTGTTTTATTTTTCTTGTCATCTTTATTTTTTTTTAAGATTTTATTTAATTATTTGACAGAAAGAGATCATAAGTAGACAGAGAGGCAGGCAGAGAGAGAGGAAGGGAAGCAGGGTCCCTGCTGAGCAGGGTGCTCTATACTGGGCTTGACCCCAGGACCCTGAGATCATGACCTGAGCGGAAGGCAGAGGCTTTAACCCATTGAGCCACCCAGGAACCCCTTCTTGTCATCTTTATTCAAGGGTTTCACATCAGTTATATTACAAATTACAATAAATGTTCAAAATTCCAGAATTTAAAAAGTAAATAATTTACTTCAAAATAATGTAAAATATTGTCAAATATAAATCCTCAGTTTAACACAATTCTAAAATAAACTACAAGCCCCAAATAGGCAATAGTCAATGGAGTCTACTTATTTTACAAAGTAGACATTCATGACTAAAACCAAAGAAGACCCCAAAGTCTAAGTAACAGAATATACATAATACAAAAGATGCAGGTATTAAACCTAAACCCAAGCTTTAAATATGATTAAAAATAATTATAATATAATAATATAAAAGAGATCTACTAAATAGTACCATAGCTGAGTCAACTTAATAAAAAGAAAATGGGAAGAGAACACAACCCCATTTGCTAAAAGTAAAATTCAGTAAAACTGCAAATATATTGGTATATGAAAAAATCAAATCATGAAAGGACTTTAAAAAAAAGTTACAGGTGAGAATCCAGCTCTAAAGCACAACTCCAAACCATTGGTTTCAACCCTACATAAGTAGTGAGACATCTGGGTAGAAGAAAGCTGTAACTATACTACCATCAAAACCCGTTCTTGCCTCCTTTGAAGATATCACATTCATAATTATCCTTTTGTTCTTGAGTGAGGAAGCACCAGATAGAACAAATCCAGGTCTTCATTCTATAAACAGACACACACACACACACACACACAACACACACACACACACACACACACACACACACAATGTATTCCCTCATTGTTCTTGCCACTTCACTTACTTATGGTCTTTTATTCTGTATACTACATCATTACTCCTGGTTAAAATTCATGTACCCTACTGTGAGCCTGAACAAACAGAACTGAGAGCAGGCCACCTGAGCACGGGCTGCTACAGGATTTCATCTGTTTTTGTCCCTCTTTGGCACTTGGTTTGAAGAGTGAAAGATAACACAGCTGTTAGGAACTAAATTACTTAACATACTGACTTGTATGTTAAGTATGATCCTTCCAAAGAAAAAGAAATACACTATTCCTCTGTGAAACAGCTTAGACTTCAAGAAAGAAATATAGATAAGGTGACTGTATTCTCTCTTATGTAAATAAATACACAGATCCAAAGAAGCCATTTTCAGACCCAAACGTACATCCTTAACTCCTGCCCCTACGTCTACACCCAGCTCCACTGTAGGAAATATGGCTAGCTTCTTGGAGTTTGATGATTCAAGACCTTCATTTACAGACAATATGCCTCATATTCTAATTTATTTGTCCTCGTAGCTATGGATTATATACACTGGCTCAGAGTTCATGGACAATATTATTATATTTCTTATGTTGAAAAAGTTGCTTTTATTTTCTTTCAGTTCAGGAGTTAAAAAATATTTTTGTTATTTCCTCTCATATTCTCCATGAACACTATAAAAGGTAGAACACAGGTTCCTGGGTGGCCCAGTTGGTTAAGGTCTGACTCTTGGTTTCGGCTCAGGTCCTGATCTCAGGGTCGAGAAATCAAGCACAGAGTCAGGCTCCACTCTGAGTGTAGAGTTGGCGTGCTCTCTCTCTCTCTTTCCTTTTGCCCTTCCCACTTATGCTCTCTATCTCTCCCTAAAATAAATACATCTTTTAAAAAAGGAAAAATAATTGATACTGTTTTGTGGTGATAGTCACCAATAGTTGTGAAGTTTTGTATTACCTGGAGCATTTTGTATGCAATCCTTTATCCTACAACACACACTATAAGGTTGGTATTATTATTTTTATTTGACAGAGGAGAAAATTAAAGACCACAGAAGTTAAAAACTTTTCAGATATCATAGTACTAATGTGAGGGGTAAAGAGCTAAAATTCAAGCCATATTTATTGTGGTGTTTTTAATATTAAAACCTATTTCACTCCTACTAGACAATTCATATAACAAGTATTATATTTAAGTATGTCCTATACTTAATTGGAAAGTTAGTTCTGTTTATTTTCAATCCCACCGAAATTTGTTTGAAAAATCTCCACCATTTAAAAAAAAGAGACTGGGATATAGTGTATTTCTGAACTATCATCTTCGTTTTGTAAGCAAAGCAAGCACTGGGACTTTTGCAACAAAATCACATGCTCAGCTTTATCTGTGGGATTCTTAGAATGACAGTATAATGAACTGTCACCACATTGTAATAGTGGACCTATAAAGATGTTCATATGTGTATATATTTATAATATTTCTTTGTGCCAAAGGAACTTTCATGTTTGCCAATGGCCCTCAGAAATATGCAATGAAGAAATCAAATAAAATAATTTGAAATGTAAATGAATTTTAAATTTAATTTTAATTCATAATTTAAATGAATAATTTAATTCATAATTTAATTCATAAATTAAATTCAGGCTGACTCCACCATAAATAGCTCTCAAATCATGTACTTCACTATATGCATGTGAATATGTTTCATAAAAAAGAAAACATCCACATTAATGTAAAAGAAAAAAACTTCTGGGATCCAGTAAGTTTATTCTTTCTTTATGAAAAAAGAATCTACATCCAAAGGTTTCACATGCTCAATGTATTGTTAGAACATTTTTAACCCAGTAGTTGATTAAATGCACAAGTCAATCCAATTGGAATGATTGGACAAAGGGCATAAAGAGCATCTTCAGATCTTAGAAGATTTCACATTTTGTCTATCCATCCTGTCTTAGTCACTCTAGGCTGCTGTAACAAAAATACTGGGTGAATTAAACAAGAAATATTTATTTCTCATAGTTCTAAAGGCTGAAGTATTGAAGGTCAGCCTTCTTAACTTAAGCTTCACATGGCAGAGAAAGGTTACGTCTTGTGCCTGTTTTTACAAGGGCACTAATCCCTCTCATGAAGGCTCCAACTTCATGACCTAATTACCTTAAAAAGCCCATCCCCACATCCATCACACTGGGGATCAGGCCCTCAGTGCATGAATTTGGGGGAAGGGGGCAAAAACATCCAATACATAGCACAAAATACTCGCAAATTTTTATTTTACTTTAAAGGATATAAATAATTTTGAACCACAAAATATTTTTGGCCTTTCAGGAAGAATCTTTTATAAATTATGTATATGACATATAATATATTACTCATATATAGTAATAATGTAATAATAATGTATTGATTATATAATTATAATTATATTGTGATTATTATATCATATATTTTATATAATATAAAATAATATAAATATATAGATTATATAAATATAAATTAATATTAATATTTATTATCAATATAGTGATATATTAATATAATGTATTAATAGCATTAGTAATGACTTAATTATATGATTATATTATTTATTTATTAAATATAAATATCTATATCATTTAGTCATCTCTGGTTAAAAAAAGGTGATAGTTTAAATTATCACACTTTCTTCTTGGGGTGCCTGGGTGGTTCAGTGGGTTAAAGCCTCTGCCTTTGGCTCGGGTCATGATCCCAGGGTCCTGGAATCAAGCCCTGTATTGGGCTCTGCTCAGCAGGAAGCCTGCTTCCCTCCACCCGCTCTCTGCTTGCTGTTCTGCCTGCTTTTGATCTGTCTGTCAAATACTTAAATATGATCTTTTAAAAAAAATTATCACACGTTTTTTCTTAAATGTAGTCTTGTCTAAGAGTTCATGTACATCTCTAAGGAACATAGAAATTTAAGATGGCACTCATGGCTTTTTCCCAGGATGTTACTCCTCTGATAATTTGGCAAAAGGTTAATTATTCAACTGGGCTTAATCCACACACATGAGATCTTTAAAAGCATAGAGTTTTCTCCAGGTCGTGGTAGAAGGGGAAGTCGGGGATTTAAACTCCAAGAAGAACTCAATGCACTGCTGTAGCTTTGAAGATGGAAGGCCCATGTGGAAAGAATCTGGGTGGCAAGAATGTTGGTGGTATTTATGAGCAGAGAGTGCTCCTATGTGACAGCAAAGGAAGCAGAACTGTAGACCTGTGGCCACAAGGAATGGAATTCTGCCAATGTTCTGAATGAGCTTGGAAGCAGATTCTTCTCTAAGCCTCTAGCTAAAAGCCTACTCAAGCTGACACTTTGATTGGAGCCTCGTAAGACACTAAGCAGAATTCTGTTGAGCTTGCTTGGACTTCTCACCTACCAAACTGGGAGCTAATAAATGGGTATTAAATAAATAAACAATGGGTATTAAATAGGTATTTACAATTTACATAAAAAATGTGTATTAAATAAATAAATGGGTTTGAATCTGCTAAGTTTTGGTAATTTACTTTTGCAGCAATAAAAAGGTAATAGATTTGTTTAAGATTTAAGAAATATTATAATCCTTTGTAAGTCCACTTATAGCTTGAGTGAGTTTTTACAACTCATTCAAGCTATAATCCCAATTATTGCTAAACAACTAGCAACATGATCTACTGGTTTGAGATGTGACAAAAATGAAAGTATTCTTTATTTCATATTGAAAATCATTAGTGAGCTCTCACCAGGTGTCAGACACTGGACTAGACAATGGTCACAGAAAGATGTGTACAAGAGTCATGACCATAAGGACCTTACCACAGACAGAAAAGTAAAAACATAAGTTGCTACATACAATGATGAATGCAAAATGTGAAACACTTCAAAATATGAAGATAGCACCAAGAAAGACATACTTACTTAATGGCTGGGGATATATGAAGAGATGCTTCTGAAATTATTTATTATGAATGTTTCTTTTTTCATTATCTGACATACATTCCTGAAGATTTCCATTTCTTTTACTTCTTCTTTTTTTTTTTAAGATTTTATTTATTTATTTGACAGACAGAGATCACAAGTAGTCAGAGAGGCAGGCAGAGAGAGAGAGAGGAGAAAGCAGGCATCCTGCTGAGCAGAGAGCCTGATGTAGGGCTCGATCCCAGGACCCTGGGATCATGACCTGAGTCAAAGGCAGAAGCTTTAAACCACTGAGCCACCCAGGCACACCACCATTTCTTTTACTTCTCTTTGAATAAACATTTTATGATGACTATGTCCCCCACAGTCTTTTGGAAAAGTTAATTTATTATATAACATATTGACTTTTATTTTCAATCATTTAGTCTATCAAAATAATCCACTCCAAATATTTGCAGTCAAGATCAGGGTTTATGTATCTTTTGTTCTATGGAGTGCCTAGCACAGGTATTTGACTGAATTTGGAAAGTTCCTCAGTAAACTTTGAGAGCAGAATTTTGAATCCTACCAGAGATATTTGCCCCATGAAATCAAAATGAAAAGTAATTTCAACATTTAAACATTGAGAAGAATAGCATTAAAGGAAAAAAAAAACAAAACAATACTTTTTAATATTATTACTAGTATTTTTTTTTAATTAAATTTTACTTTTTCATTGCTTCTCAGCCTTTTGGCCAAAATCAAGTGTAAATTTTACTTTTTTAGTGTTCCAAGTTCATTGTTCATGCATCACACCCAGTGCTCCATGCAATAAGTGCTCTCCTTAATACCTAGCACCAGGCCCTCCCAACCCCCCACCTCCCTCCCCTCCAAAATCCTCAGTTTGTTTCTCAGAGTCCACAGTCTCTCAAAGATCTTCTCCGCCTCCCATTTCCCCCAACTCACTTCTCCTCTCCTTCACCCAATGTCCTCTGTGTTATTCCTTATGCTCCACAAGTAAGTGAAACCATATGATAACAGATTCTTGTTGCTTGATTTATTTCATTCAGCATAATCTCCTCCAGTCCCGTCCATGTTGATACATAAGTTGGGTATTCATCCTTTCTGATGGAGGCATAATACTCCATTGTATATATGGACCATATCTTCTTTATCCATTCATCTGTTGAAGGACATCTTGGCTCTTTCCACAGTTTGGCGACTGTGGCTACTGCTGCCTTGAACATTGGGGTACAGATCTGATCACTACATCTGTATCTTCGGGGTAAACACCCAGTAGTGCAATTGCAGGGTCATAGGGTAGCTCTATTTTTAATTTCTTAAGGAATCTCCACACTGTTCTCCAAAGTGGCTGCACCAACTTGCATTCCCACCAGCAGTGAAAGAAGGTTCCCCTTTCTCCACATCCTCTCAAATACTTGTTGTTTACTGTCTTGTTAATTTTGACCATTCTAACTGGTGTAAGGTGGAATCTCAGTGTAGTTTTGATTTGAATCTCCCTGATAGCTAATGATGATGAACATTTTTTCATGTGTCTGTTAGCCATTTCTATGTCTTCTTTAGAGAAGTGTCTGTTCATATCTTCTGCCCATTTTTTGACATGATTATCTGTTTGGTGTGAGTTGAGTTTGGGGAGTTTTTTATAGATCTTGTAAATCAGCCCTTTGTCTGTAGTGTCATTTGCAAATATCTTCTCCCTTTCCATAGGTTGCCTCTTTGTTTTGTTGACTGTTTCCTTTGCTGTGCAGAAGTTTTTGATCTTGATGAAGTCCCAAAAGTTCATTTGTGCTTTTGTTTCCTTTGCCTTTGGAGACATGTCTTGAAAGAAGTTGCTACGGCCGATGTCAAAGAGGTTACTGTCTATGTTCTCCTCTAGGATTTTGATAGATTTCTGCCTCATGTTGAGGTCTTTTATTCATTTTAAGTTTATCTCTGTGTATGGTGTAAGAGAATGGTCAAGTTTCATTCTTCTATATATAGCTGTCCAATTTTCCCAGCACATTTATTGAAGAGACTGTCCTTTTCCCACTGGATACTTTTTCCTGCTTTGTCAAAGATTAGCTGACCATAGAGTTGAGAGTCCATATCTGGGCTCTCTAGTCTATTCCACTGGTCTATGTGTCTGTTTTTGTGCCAGTACCATGCTTTCTTGGTGATCACAGTTTTGTAGTAATGCTTGAAATCAGCCAACATGATGCCCCAGTTCTCTTTTTCTTTTTCAGCATTTCCTTAGCAATTCGGGGTCTCTTCTGGTTCCATACAAATTCTAAAATTGTTTGTTCCAACACTTTGAAAAATGCCAATGGAATTTTGATCGAGGTGGCATTGAAAGTATAGATTGTCCTAGGCAGTATAGACATTTTAACAATGTTTATTTTTCTGATCCATGAGCATGGGATGCTTTTCCATCTTTTTGTGTCTTCTTCAATTTCTTTCATGAGTGTTCTGTAGTCCCTTGAGTACAGATCCTTTACCCCTTCAGTTAGGTTTATTCTCAGGTATCTTGTGATTTTTGTGCTACAGTAAATGGAACTGATTCTCTAAAATCCCTTTCTATATTTTCATTGTTAGTGTATAAGAAAGCAACTGATTTCTGTACATTGATTTTGTATCCTGCCACATTACTGAATTGCTGTATGAGTTCTAGAAGATTGAGGGTGGAGTCTTTGGGGTTTTCCATATAAAGTATCATGTTATCTGTGAAGAGAGAGAGTTTGACACCTTCTTTGACAATTTCAGTGCCTTTTATTTCTTTTTGTTGTCTGATTGCTGTTGCTAGGACTTCTAGTACTATGTTGAACAGTAGCAAAAGTAGACATCTTTGTTGTATTCCTGATCTCAAAGGCAAGGCTGTCAGCTTTTCCCCATTGAGGATGATATTCGTTGTGGGTTTTTCATAGATAGATTTATGAAGTTGAGGAATGTTCCCTCTATCCCTATACTTTGAAGCATTTTAATCAGGAATGGATGCTGTAACTTGTCAAATGCTTTCTCTGCATCAATTGAGAGGATCATGTGGTTCTTCTTTCTTTTTTTACGGATTTGTTCTATTACAGTGATTGATTTGTGAATGTTGAACCACCCTTGAATCCCAGGGATAAATCTTACCTGGTCATGGTAGATAATCTTTTTAAAGTACTCTTGGATCCTATTAGCTAGGATCTTGTTGAGAATCTTGGAAGCCCTATTCATCAGGGATATTGGTCTGAAATTCTCCTTTTTGGTGGGGTCTTTGCCTGGTTTGGGGATCAGGGTAATGCTGGTTTCATAAAAAGAGTCTAGAGTTTTCCTTCTGCTTCAATTTTTTGAAAGAGCTTCAGAAGAATAGGTATTATTTCTTCTTTGAATGTTTGGTAGAATTCTCCAGGGAATCCATCAGGTCCTGGGCTCTTGTTTTTGGGGAAGTTTTTGATTACTGCTTCAATCTTGTTACTAGATATTGGTCTATTCAGGTTGTCAATTTCTTCCTATTTCAGTTTTGGAAGTTTATAGGTTTCCAGGAATGCATCCATTTTATCTAGGTTGCTTAACTTATTGGCATATAACTGTTGACAATACTTTCTGATGACAGTTTCTTTTCCTTGGTGTTAGTCATGATCTCTCCCTTTTCATTCATAATTTTATTAATTTGGGTCCTCTCTCTTTTCTTTTGGATTATTTTGGCCAGTGGCTTATTGATCTTATGGATTCTTTCAAAGAACCAGCTTCTAGTTTCATTGATGCATTCTACTGTATCTCTAGTTTCTATCTCATTGATCTCTGCTCTGATCTTGATTATTTCCCTTCTTGTGTGGGGGGTTGGCTTAATTTGTTGTTGGTTTTCCAGTTCTTTAAGTGTAAAGAGAGCTAATGTATTCTGGATTTTTTAATTTTTTTCAGTGAGGCTTGGATGGCTATGTATTTCCCCATTAGGACTGCCTTTGCCATATCCCATATGTTTTGAACTAATGTGTCTTCATTCTCATTCCTTTCCATGAATTGTTTAAGTAATTCTTTGATTTTTCTGGTTGATCCAAACATTCTTAACCAGGGTGGTCTTCAGCTTCCAAGTGTTTGAATTCCTTCCAAACTTTTTCTTGTGGTTGAGTTCCAGTTTCAAAGCAACGTGGTCTGAGAATAAGCAGGGAATAATCTCAGCCTTTTGGTATCAGTTGAGCCCTGATTTGTGACCCAGTATGTGGTCTGTTCTGGAGAAAGTTCCATGTGCGCTTGAGAAGAATGAGTATTCTGTTGTTTTAGGGTAGAATGTTCTCTATATATCTATGAGGTCCATCTGGTCCAATGTGTCATTCAAAGCTCTTGTTTCTTTATTGATTTTCTGCTTGGATGGGATGTCTATTACTGAGAGTGGCATGTTTAGATCCCCTACTATTAATGTATTCATATCAATACGACTTTTTATTTTGATCAAAAGTTGGCTTATGTAGTTGGCTGCACCCCTATGGGGGCATAAATATTCAAAATTGTTAGATCTTCTTGGTGGATAGGCCCTTTAAGAATGGTGTAGTGTCCTTCTTTATCTCTGACTATAGTTTTTAGTTTAAAATCTAATTTATCTGTTATGAGAAATCACTACCCCAGCTTTCTTTAGAGGCCCATTGACATGAAGGATACTTTTCCATCCCTTCACTTTCAGTCTGGATGTATCTTTAAGCTCCATATGTGCCTCTTGTAGACAGCATATGGATGGGTTCTGTTGTTTTATCCAATCTGCAAACCGGTGCAATTTTATGGGAGCATTTAGGCCATTCACATTGAAAGTAATTATTGAAAGATACATTTTTATTGACATCATGTTGCCTATGAAGTCCTTGTTTCTATAGATTGTCTCTGTAAATTTCTGGTCTGTATCACTATTAGGTTCTTTCTTCTTTTATAGAACCCCTTTTAGCATTTCTTGTAGTGCCAGCTTGGTGGTCACATACTCTTAGACTTTGCCAGTCTTTGAAGCTCTTTATTTCTCCATCCATTTTGAATGACAACCTTGCTGGATAAAGTATTCTTGGCTGCATGTTCTTCTCATTCAGTGCCCTGAATATGTCTTGCCAGCCCTTTCTGGCTTGCCAGGTTTCTGTGGACAGGTCTGACATTATTCTGATGACCCTTCCTCTGTACGTGAGGAATCTCTTCCCCCTAGCTGCCCTCAGAAGCTTTTGTCTAAAATTATGACTCATGAGTTTCACAATTAAGTGCCTTGAGGTCTCTCTAGATTCGTTGATCTTGGTGTCTGTTCTTTCTGCCTCTAGGACACAAACACTTGATGTAGTCCCCAGATTGGGAAAGTTGTCATCCAGTATTTCTTCAACTATCTCCTAATCTTCTGTCTTTTTCCACCCCCTCAGGCATCCCAATAATTCTGATGTTGGTATGTTTCATGGTGTCATTTATTTACCTAATTCTGTTTTCATGGTTTCTAAGATGTTTGTTCCATGCCTTCTCCTGATCCTTTTCCTCTATCATTTTGTCCACTAGATCACTAATTCTGTCTTCTACATCAGTTACGCTAGCTGTCAGAGTAGATTAGATTGGATCTCATCTATAGGATTTTTAATTTCTTCCTGGGTGGCTCTCATTTACCCCCTTAAAGAGTCTATGTTGTCACTAATGGTTTTCTCCTACCTAGCCATTGCCTGGATAATTGTTACCCTGAATTCCCTTTCCAACATACTATTTTTGTCCATATCCAATAGTACTGATGGAGAGGGCACAGTCTGAATTTTTCTTCTGTTGGGTATTCCTCCTCCTAGTCATTTTGGTGAGAGGTGGTTGAGGGGTTGTTCATTTTATTTTTAAGATTTTATTTATTAATTTGACAGAGAGAGATCACAGATAGGCAGAGAGGCAGGCAGGGGGGTGGGAGGAAGCAGGCTCCCCACTGAGCAGAAATCCCAATGCGGGGTTCGATCCCAGGACCCTGAGTTCATGACCTGAGCAGAAGACAGAGGCCTAATCCACTGAGCCACCCACGTGCCCCAGGGGGTCGTTTAGCTGAATAGATCAACCACAATCCAGGCAAGGGGCACGTCTGATGGTGTAATATGAGTAAATAGGGATATCCTCCATGAACGAACTGTAGAAAGCCTTAGATTATAATCTACCACAAACCTCTCTCTCCCAGCCCACCTAGCTCCACAGGAACCAACTTAGCCTAAAACAATACTTTTTAAAAAGAAGGTTAGCTCAAATATTAATATGTAGATATGATGCTTATATTAAGGCAGCTAATTATATGCTCCAAATAATAGGCATATCACTTACCATAAATAAAATATGTAGAGTGTTTTTATCCTCTCCCCAAAAGGATCTTTTTATATAATTGCTTGATATATCATTAAAACCTTTTCTGTATAACAGAAAATAAAAAAGGTTCAGACCATCTATACTTTAGAGATTTCTCTATGGTATGTCACAAGTTACTGACATGGAGATTGCTTGTAAATATTAACCAAAAAGGGATCCTTTGTGAAACTGATAACCTTTTTTATTCTATACATATCAGCAGAGCCTGTTATTTTACTAATAGTCTACTTGGTATATTTAACAATTAGTTTAATACTCAAAATCTTTAAGGACAAAAAACAAAGGGACTGCCAATTTCCACTATGGCCAAGAGATCACTCACAGCTCCCGGCTAATGAGTTATAGTTTATTTCTTTGACCTCTGCTTGAAATGACTATAAGTTCATTTGAAGTAAAATTTGAGCATGGCCATCATGCCTACTGATTTCACATTTCTAATTATGCCAAATGCAGTCTTGTCAAAGTATTATAAAAGAATATTAAAATATTCTAAAACAAGATTTCAGGATAACAGTACACTAACAAGACAGAAATGATGAATTAAGGAAGGTTTGTCACTCAAATAACTCAATTCATACATAAAGAAAAGTATAAAGAAAAAAGCAAATAAATAAAGTTATAGAAACCCTCTGATGACCAGGTAATACAAATCAGCCCAAAGTCTCTTTTAAATAAAGTTAATATAATTCAAAAAGGAGAAAGAAGGAAAGAAGGATATAATTTTAAATCATCTCTTATTAGTTGTTGTTTAGTGAGAAAGTACAAAGTTTATTTTCTTAATAAATTTTAAAAGCTAGAAAATTGGCAGATAGAAAATGATTCAATTGGGGCGCCTGGGTGGCTCAGTGGGTTAAGCCGCTGCCTTCGGCTCAGGTCATGATCTCAGGGTCCTGGGATCGAGTCCCACATCGGGCTCTCTGCTCAGCAGGGAGCCTGCTTCCTCCTCTCTCTGCCTGCCTCTCTGCCTACTTGTGATCTCTCTCTGTCAAATAAATAAATAAAATCTTTAAAAAAAAAAGAAAATGATTCAACTGGATTGGATGATATTTCATAGAGATGATTTCTATTAATATGCTATGATTAAAGAATTTTTAGAGTAAATACATTAAGCTATAAAAGAATTTCAAAATTTTAACTCTTTAATAAGTAAAGAAATGAGATGTTAAAGCATGTGCAAAATAAATCTGAAGACACACACACAATCAAGTAACCTGAAATTAACTTACAGATAGATAAACAATTGCTTAATAGTCAATGAGCCTTGAAATGCAATGTTTGGATTCATCTTTTAGGGCAGGGAGGATGGGAAAAAAAAAAAACATTTTTACATTACTACCAGAAAAAATTCACTTGCATCTTTATGAACAGGAACATTCTATATCACCATCTGCCCGACACAAGTTAACTTCTACCTCTAAAAATTTCAAAACAAACCAGTTAAAACCAATGATAGAACAGTCTATATAAAACCAGGTAACCCCAAGGGTCTGCTGGACATCAATTATTCCATCATAAAGATAAACTGTATGCTTTTAACGTATTTTAAAGATTTCACATTTTCCCCACCACTATGTCTTTCTCACGCCCAGGAGATGTATTCTTTCCTTTTAAGAAAACATTTATTGATTATTTACATTAGTTTAGTGCTGGTACAAGTTATTGGTAATGCAAAGTTGAGTAAGCTATAGAGCCATCCATCAAGGATATTTTGGTAAAGATTGATAAAATCAAGTGAATTATCACTTTCAATCCCATGAGGTAATGATATGATAGAGGGATGAATGAAGCCCAATATGTCATGTTGCCATAGTAAATAAGCTAAACATACAAATAAACCAGGATTTGAGAAAAATATTCCTGCAAGAAACAATATTTGAGCTCAACCCTAAAGAACATGTAAGATAACTAATTATATTTGTATTTCCCATAATTCTGGAGGCCAAAAGTCGGAGATCAAGGTGTCATCAGAGTTGATTTCTTCCAGGTCTCTCTCTTAGGCTTGTAGATGGAAATCTTCTCCCTCTGCCTTCACAAGGTCTTTCCTTTCTGCATATTTTTGTCCTAATCTCTCTTTTTATAAAGACACCAGTTACAATGGAGTAGGTCCCACACTGATGATCTTATTTTAATTACCTCTTTAAAGGCACATTCTGAGCTACTGAGATACTCAGGTTCAGAGCTCCAACATATAAATTTGGATGGTACTTTGATAGGAATTGCATTAAATGTGTAGATTGCTTTAGGTAGCATAGACATTTTCACAATATTTATTCTTCCAATCCAGGAGCATGAAACATTTTTCCATTTCTTTGTGTCTTCCTCAATTTCTTTCATGAGTACTTTATAGTTTTCTGAGTATAGATTCTGTGCCTCTTTGGTTAGGTTTTTTCCTAGGTATCTTATGGTTTTGGGTGCAATTGTAAATGGGATTGACTCCTTAATTTCTCTTTCTTCTGTCTTGCTGTTGGTGTAGAGAAATGCAACTGATTTCTGTGCATTGATTTTATATCCTGACAATTTACTGAATTCCTGTATAAGTTCTAGCAGTTTTGTAGTGGAGTATTTTGGGTTTTCCACATATAGTATTTGGAGGTGGAGGAAGGAGACACAGTTCAGCCCATAGTAGTGCCTAATCTAAAAATTCATAAATGAAGATTTTTTACTAAAGAAAAGAGATTAGAATGTTGTTATCACAGAGAAAATGGCCCATAGGAAGACTGAATTTAAAAAGGCACACCATGCAGTGAAAAAACAATTTTAGTGAAATAATGTTTTGACATATCTCCCAACTTACTTTATTTTTTATGTATGCATGTACAAAGGTATGCATATACTTACTTTCCTCCTATAATCTTTTAGCCATGAAAAATAAGACCTGTGGCTGATATCTATTATCTCAGGAAAGTGACTACCAAAATGATTTAGAATAGTGAAAGTCATTATTTCATTTCTAAACTCTTAGTTTCAAAATAAACTTTTACAGCTATATTCTTAAAAGTATATAACAACTATGTAATTGTCTCAAAACTTGACTTTATAGAAAAGAATGAAAAAACACTTGTAATCTGTTGGATGGAGGAGGGAGTTGGAGGGTTGCATTCTGAAGAGAAAGAGGGAGAATTAAGAAGTCGTATGTGTGCTGGGGAGAGATGGTTGAAAGAAAAGCCTAAATGAGGAAGTGTAGTTTTTTGCTTCCGAGAATGATATGGTGCTCTTGAGATTGAGGCAGAAGTTAGTTAAGAGAAGTCCTAGTCTAATCAAGATGGGTTTGAAAAGCACCTCAGGTCCCCTGCTTTTATGTAGTATTTAGAACAGAGGTTCTCTTAATTCTTTGATTTTATGACCACCCCATAACTTTATAAATTATTGAGAAGCACAGAGTCATAATATTTATTCTATTTAAAATTTAAAATCTACAACTTACTATACTAGAAATTCAAACAAAATTTTAATGTTAACATGAAACAAATAATTTTCAAAAAATAGTAAGTAAGAGAGATTTTGATTTACATTTTTCTAAACTTCCTTAACTTCTGGCATAATAGAAGACAGCCAGTTTTCCATATTTGCTTCTTCAGTCAACAATGTATCTTTTATGATATATTAAAATCATTAAAGAATACCCAGACATTTATATGGAAATGACAGGAGTATCTAAATTACTTTTTGAGGTAATTATGAATATCTTTCTAAGGTACTATGCCAACATTCTACAAGTGGTAGTTTCTTAACCATACACTATTACACCAAAATCCAGTGGTCTATCTCATACTTTGATTGGTGGTTTTACCCATGCATTTGTAACTAGTCATTTACAAAATACTGGTTCACTGTGGTAAGGATGAAATAGCTACTATTGCAAATTGGTACGATTGCCTTGATTTGTGCTGAGCAATTTTATTCCAGATTGCTTTTCCACCATCAAAAACACCGATCTAGGCAATCCAAGGAGTCCCAAATGCCCCAGGAGCAATACAGATACAGTGAAAAGAAACCTGCATTTTAGAAGTGAAGATGGGAAAATCTAGGCCTCATGACTTGAGACTGTGGGCTGCAGCACTGTGTGCCAGTCCATGTCCAAAAGATCAGGTGGATCTAGTCATATTTTAACAGATACTGGTAAAGAAATTTCAGGGGTCAGACTAGTTACGAATATCTTCAGAATAAATCAGCATAAGAACTAGACATCTCTTCCTTATACCAAGATGATATTTAAACTCACTAAAAATTTCAGTAGCTGTCAGACAAAAGGGAACGTGAAGCTTGAAGGTAAGAATCAATACATGCCTGTGCAGAAATTCATGATGGGCTGAGATAATGATAGCTGAAAGAGACTTCTTTAAGTCTAGAAGAAATTGAGTCATTATCAATGTGCAACCTTTGATTTTTTTTTTGTTTGTTTGCTGTTTGTTTATTCATTTGTTTGCTGTTGTTTGTGTTCTTCTCAGAATACAAATCGTGATGGAAGAGCGGGATGAAATCAGTTCTAAAAGTAGGTACCAAGGGTGTCTTAAATATTTATAATAAATGAGTAATTTAAGGTTTATAATAAATAGAGCCAATCCTTCTTACATATATAACATAAGAAAAATTTTTAAAAAAGGTATGATATATCTATGGGCTGCTTTAACTAAATTTTTGTTAAATAGGTTATGAATTGTTAAATATATAAAAATAGGCACCCCTGCCTACAGAAAATGCTCATAAAAGATCAAACCTAAAAGATGGAATTCTGATATGAAATATTTATGCTTTACAGATTACAAACAAAACACTTCTTCATATTTCTATAAAAAACAATGACCATCCCCCATGCTTTTCTGACATTTGTGTTTCCACTGTGATAATTTAGTAACTAGGAGGCTAGGAAACAAGTGTGTTGATTAAAAGACTTGTTCATATAACTATTTTTTCTAATGAAAAACATTATAATAGAAAAAAATTTATTTTCAAATGAAACTTCTCTGTGAGTTGTTTCTCAGCTATTTACAATAAATATGTTTTACATTAAAAAACTTGTGAGAAAATTTATTCCTTACTTAATCACATTCCATTTAATGTGAGAAACTCCATTTTTTGCCAACACTAAAAACTAAGTGTCTAAAGTGAATGTTTTGTGCATGCACTAGCCTTTAAACATACACACATAACTATATCTACATCTATGTCGGTATCTATGTCTACTTAAGTTTAGGCTATAAGAAAAGTTCAAATTAAAATGCTAATAAGTACTAACCCAATTTATTTTTACTGTGATTCACTAAAACTTTTTTTAATGTTCCTAATTTATACTCTAGATGTACAAAATAGAATAAAAAGTAGCAGATCCAGTTATTATTTTAATTGATTTTGGAATCATCTTCAGAATACACATATATATAATAACTGTCTTTGAACACGAGTGTTAAATTTAAATTAGGCTCACTGAATAAATGACCTGGAATTCAGCAAACTCTTTGTCCAAAGGGTAATATGCATAAGAAATACTTAAGATAGCCATTCAGAAGCTTCTATGAGAAAGCTACCTTTAAAAATACAAATCAAAGAGATAGACGAAAAAGTATGTAATATGCCTAGTGTTATGAAACACTGATGAGTTTCTAGAGCCTTGAGGAATCTCTAACTAGAAAGTAATACTGTCAGTACATGACCTCTAAGAAGGTCAGACAATCTGAGACTAATTACAGAAAAGATGAAGTTAGAAGTAAGATATGTAGGATCTAAAATGTGAAAATCTGAATACAATACCAAGAAGTAAATCATTTCAGGATTTGAAACAGCAGTGTACCCCAAGTATTTGGGTTTAGAATCATTATTCAGGCAGCAACTGAATGGTGGTATGGAGAGAATGGAAGCTAAAGGAAGAGAAATAAGTTAGAAAGTTATGCATAAAATGCAGAGATGAAGCAAAAAACTCACACAAATGTAGAGAAAGATATTTTCGAGAGATATTTGAAAGAAAAATTAATATGACTGTGATTATCATATTTGCCAATTTTAAGATGCAAAAATTTACATTTTAAAATTTCTGAAATCTTAAAATGGGTGGTATCTTATAATCACTGAGGCATAGGAGGGGATCATGACTTAATTACATAATGGTGTAATCTTCAAAAACATAATATCATGCCTCACATGCAAGTTTAAAATGAATACACATCTAAGATTTATTAAATTCTTTAATTGATGAAGAAACCAAAGCAAGATACGAAACCAGTTCAGAGGAATATGTGAAGAAAAAACATATATATTTAAGCCATCTAGAATGCTGAAATAAATTTGCTATTGGATGCAAAATTGGTTTGTGTCTTACAAAGCAATGAAATGAGTAGACTCGTCTTTTCAATCAGTTTTATCTCTATCAGACAAAATGCATTTTTGTTTATATGACTAAGAATCACTTGTTTTTTATTCTTTTTTAACTACTAAACATCTACCTCAGTAGAGTTGTATGATTACCTAAATAACAGAAAGAAAAACACATGAGCACACCTTCCTATAATCAGATAATCCATAAAGAGTCTACTACACAATTCTCAGCACTGCACTGGAAAAGATATTCCTCTATGTTGTCATTTCCAAGTCTGGACAGTTTTTACACAGTTTTGGTTGACTCATCATATTCAACTATAAAAATTATCAACACCAAAACTTGTGCTGAGTAGGTATCAGTCTTGAAATTAGATCTGAGACCAGAGTATTCATCTAATCCCTAGGTATCAAATGGTTGCTTGGTGGGTTGGTAGATCAGGTATTTCAAGACCATCTCTGAGCTTTAGTTCATAACTGAAAGGCTGTTTCAAGAACTCAGCGGCACCACCAATGAACTGCAATAATTGACACCAATAGACTACCTCAACAACAACAGCACATGACACGTTTTTCTGAAGCTCACAAGGGACATTCCCCAAGACAGACCACATTCTGGCCCTAAAATTCACCTTAATAAGTCTCAAAAAAAAATAGAAATCAGGGGCACCTGGGTGCCTCAGCCAGTTATGCACCTTCCATTGGCTCAGGACACAATCCCAGGACCCTGGGATCAAACCCTGAGGTCCAGCTCCCTGCTCAGAGGGGAGCCTGCTTTTACCCCTACTCCCCTCTCATGCTCTATCTTGCTATCTCTGTGTATCTCTCTCAGATAAATAAATAAAATCTTAAAAAAAAACAGAAATCATACAATGTATGCTTTCCACCACAATGTTATAAGACTAGAAATCAACAAGAAAAAGATAGCTGGAAAATCCCTAAATACTTAGAGATCAAAATGAAAACTTCTAAATGCCACATGGGTCAAAGGAGAAATCTCAAGAGATATTAATAAATAATCTGAAAATATAACTTATCAAAATTTATAGGATTCAGCAAAGCAACTCATAAAGAGAAATTCATGATATTGAATTCATATATAAGAAAAGAAGAAGAATTTAACATCACCAAAGAAGACAGAAAGATGACAAATAAACATATGAAAATATTTTCAGCATCAAATATCATCAAGAAATTGCAAATTAAAACAGCAGTGAGATTCTACTATGCATGCAGCAGAATGGCCAAAATCTAAAACACTAGAACACTGAATGCTGGCAAGGATGTGGAGCAATATGAACTCTCACTCATTGCTGGTAGAAATGCAAAATGGGGGGCGCCTGGGTGGCTCAGTGGGTTAAGCCGCTGCCTTCGGCTCAGGTCATGATCTCAGGGTTCTGGGATCGAGTCCCACATCGGGCTCTCTGCTCAGTGGGGAACCTGCTTCCCTCTCGCTCTCTGCCTGCCTCTCTACCTACTTGTGATCTCTCTCTCTGTCAAATAAATAAATAAATAAAAATCTTAAAAAATAATAATAATAATAAAAAGAAATGCAAAATGGTATAGTCACTGTAAGATAATTTGACAGTTTCTTATAAAACTAAACATTCTCTTACCATACTATCTACCAACTACACTTTTTGGTATTTACCTAAAGAGTTGAAATGAATGAGTTGAAAATTTATGTTCACACAAAAATCTGCTCACAGATATTTATATCAGCTTTATTCATAATTATCAAAATGTGAAAACAACCAAGGTATCCTCCAGGAGGTGAATGGATAGATAAACTGAAACATCCTGACAATAGAATATTATTCAGTACTAAAAAGAAATGGAGCTATCAAGGTATGAGAACACATAAAGGAAACTAAAAAGCATGATATTAACTGAAAGAAGCCAATCTGAAAAGGTGGCATAAGTATGATTCCAACCATAGGACAATTGAAAAAGGCAATAATGGAGTCAGTAAAAAGACCAGGGAGTGCCACAAGTTAGTAGGGAGAGAGGAATAACAGATAGAGAGCAGAGGATATTTTTGGCAGTGAAAATACTCTGTATGATACTATAATGATGGAAATATGTAGCTACATTTGTCAATATCCATAGAAAGTGCAACACCAATATTGGACCCTAATCTTTTTTTTTTAAGATTTATTTATTGGACAGGAAGATCACAAGTAGGGAGAGAGGCAGGCAGAGAGAGAGGGGGAAGCAGGCTCCCCGTTGAGCAGAGAGCCCAACGAGTGGCTTGATCTCAGGACCCTGAGATCATGATCTAAGCTGAAGGCAGAGGCTCAACGCACTGAGTCACCCAAGTGTCTCTTGAACCCTAATCTTAACTATGAACTTTGGAGAATAACGATGTGTCTATGTAGGTTCACAGATGGTAATAAATGTACCTCTGTGCTGTGGACTATCAATAGTGAGAGAGCTTGTGTATGTGTGGGACCTGAGAACCCTCTGAACTCTCCACCTCCGTTTGGTGTGAACACAAAACTTCTCTAAAAAAGTAAAGTTTATTATTTTAAAAAAGCTGGCTTAAAAGCTCAGTACCAATGACCCAACTGAGTGTTAAAACACAGACACTAACAATTCTTAGTTTCAAAGCAAATACAAAATATATATATATATACTTTGAAGGTTAAAAAGTTTTAGAAGTATCTTAAATTATTTTCTTCATATTTTGTTTTTAATGTAAGTGCAAAAATAACTGATATAATCAATGCCTACTTCAGTATGAAAAAAACTAAATATAAAAAATACTCTAAGAGGGGCACCTGGGTGGCTCAGTGGGTTAAGCCGCTGCCTTCGGCTCAGGTCATGATCTCTCGTCCTGGGATCGAGTCCTGCATCGGGCTCTCTGCTCGGCAGGGAGCCTGCTTCCTCCTCTCTCTCTCTCTGCCTGCCTCTCTGCCTACTTGTGATCTCTCTCTGTCAAATAAATAAATAAAATCTTTAAAAAAAAAAAATACTCTAAGAAGAAAGCATTGCATTACTACTGGTTGTGGGGGGGGGGTTGTGCAATATAAATTTTTTAAAAAATCCCTTAGTCTAGCATCTTAGAATTAGATAAAATATGGTAGTGTAAGAAATAGTGGTTGCTGTGTATGAGAAAAATACTAAGTACTATATCATAGGGCATAACTGTATCAAGTGCTAAGAGAGTACAATAAGAGATAAGTAATTCAAGTAGAACTAGAGATAGTAAGTTCAGACCAAAATTCCAAGAAGAGATTGGAAAATAATACACAAAAAAAAATCTTCTAAAGTAATACTGAGGATCTGTGAACTATTTTTATTATTTCTAAAAATTCAATAATATTCAGCCATAATAAAAGATATTTATTTTTCTTAATGGTCTTAAATTAGTTAATTCTGAAAAAATTTTTGAGGGATCTTAGCTAAATAATAAATAAAATATGCAAGGTCAGATTTACTAATTTTAAATAAAAAGTTTAGCTAGAATTATCTTCCCATAAGTGTGGTATTTATTCATACTCATTAGCACTAGACACTGATATTAAGCAGAATTCTCATGAGATTTTTAATTCTATAGAAAAGGATTGCTTTCAAGGTTTTACCTCTTTGTACATTACTGAAAGTGTTGTTCTATTCCAACTGTCTATAAAGTAATAGGAACTCATACCTTGTGCTTGATACTTTCTTTGCTCTACAACTGAGGTTTCTTTCTTTTATTTACTCAATGATTTCTTGGAGGAAGAGTTTCATACGCTTAGCCTTATTTATCTATAAAGATCTAAAATATGTAAGACTGAAGTTCAAGAAAGTGACCCCAGATAAAAAATTTAAGAAAAGGCAAAAATTTACAAAACCAAAAAAATAATGAAACTGAACTAAACTGGAAATCAGAGGTTAGGTGAAAGGCAAAACTTAGATGAAAACGAAAAGGTCACACAGTGAGCTGTGTCCTACCAATTTCCTCAATTTCCATCCAAAGAGCAAAGGAAGATCCTGTGCCCATCACTTGAAATTGAGGCAGCAAGATCTCTAAGGAAAAAAAAAAAATGCCCTCATTTAATAAAGCAAGATTACTGAAAAATCCATTGATGTCTACATCATAACTAACTCAGAAGAGTAAGAACCCATCATTAACAAATTCACGGACATTGCTTCAGCTTTTCAAGGAAGACTAACAGCTCCAAGAACTTCAGAAATTGTTATTGGTCTATGGCTTTTCTGCATTCCTCTACAAGGAAAATCAATCTCCAAGGCATTCTTCATAGAAAAGTCTTGGATATGATACACATTTCTCTCTCACAAGATAGAACAATTTTTGCTGACTCGGAAGCCTCTCTGCTGCATCTTCATCTGTGAACTGGGAATAGTCATGCTTGTCACATAGGATTAATGGTATAATATTCATAAAATACTTTGAACTTCTCAGATAGTGGACCCTATAAATAAGATATATTAATATTACTATGATAATATGTAAAGATACAGTTATTATACACCTAAAAATTGATCTTTTTCACTGATCCATGTATTATAGCTATATTTAATTACTATAAAATGGAAAGAATGTCTTTTTGAAATAAAAGCTAAAAAGACAGTTTTTTTTTTCATTCAGGTGTTAGTGAATTTTTTTTTTAAATTCCAAGCCAATTACAAAACATTATAGAAAAATCAAACAAACAAACACTTAAAAAGGACTACTCTTCATGAGTTCCTCACATATTAGGCATATAACATATGGGATAAGGTTGTAGAAATCTAAAACCTCCTCTTTCAAAAATTTCTACTACATTTTTTTATAAAACGATAGCCCAGTGGCTCCCCTTGACTTTTTTCAAATATCAATAACTCCTATTTTCCCTTATTTGCATTTATAGATTAAAATGTTTCATCTACCAGATGAAAATTGATTACATGTTAATGTCATTACATTTTTTGTTAATACATGCTGGCTGGTTCCTCACCAGTCAGAGCTAATCAACACACTTTTAAGTGGAATTGTATTACAAAAGTAGCAACAACTGCATAAACAAAAGAAAATACCATCCTTATCAGTACATACCATTGTGAGTATATATGCTTTTTTTTCTCATTCATAGAAAAATAGAAATATCTTCATTAGCTAAAATACCCCTAAGCTTAGATGACCCCAGTTTTGAAATTAATGCTTACAAAAGCCATATTTGAAGTCAAGACAACCCTCTTTTTCTTGAGACTTTGTAGGACATAGAAGATTTTAGTAGCTGGCATTGTTTTAAGTGAATTAAATGTTATCAATGCTTTTAATCTTCACAAAAAGCCCCTGAGATGAACCATTATTATTCCCATTTTCACAGATGAGGAAACGAGGACATCCAAAGATGAACTCATCCAAGTCTCAGAATTATAAAGAAAAAGAGTCAAAATTATTTGTATTCAAAAAGAATCCCAGAAAATAGGCTTTACAATATGCACTACTACCCACTGTGCAGAAGCCCTCTCATAAAAAGATTTGCAAAACCTAGGTAAGATATAGCTAAATATAAATTTAATTAGTGGTTGTCTCATAGTCACAATTTCAAATATGTAATAAGTATTCTAGAATAGGTCAGAAACTTGGATCTACATAAACATGGAAGAGCATCAAAGAAAGAATAAGTGAAACATTTTCTACATGATAATTTAAAAAGCAATTTGTATTTTAAAAAAAGAAACAATATGAATGACTCTCACAGACAGATACCTAATTGTATTCATTAAATATTCAAGTTGACTGAACTTCCATTTACTCTTTGTGTATCTCCCATGAGGAGGAGGATGCATAAATTCTTGAGGAACTTCAATGCCCCCCTTCAGTGTCTCCCTCCCCAAATTTTTCTCCAAACTATACCCAATAATTATCAGTAATAACTCAACCATTTCCCTCTCCCACCTACAAGCACTGTCAGGAATTACAAACTCACCTTAAGGAGATTTTAAGATCAGTCAAAAGAAATATTTATTATTCTGATCAGGTGAGGACCCCCCCTTTCAGAAAGCACTTCAAGTATGACGCTATTGGAAAGCTGTACTCTCTATACTTTCCCCTACGACTGAGTTACCACTACACGGCAGCCACAGTAGAAAGAGCTATTAAGGTGCTGGGAAAAAGATGACTAGGATACACCCCTTATCTCAAGTATTCATGAGCAGTAATAAAAAGTATAAAAAGAATGTCAATGCATTTTTTTTTTTAACTTCAACTTGTCCTTAGGTCAAATCTGAGTCCAATGGCTCAGCCACAACAGCAACAAATAGCTCACCGATAAAGGTTGGCTGCATTATTTCTATCCAATGAATCATAACTTAATTATAACTTAAAGCAGCTATTGTAAAATATTTTTATTTTTTAATTACTCTATTTGAGAGAAACAGAGGATGCATGAGGTGTAAGGGGGGCAGAGAGTGAGGGAGACGAGCAGACTCACAGATGAGCACAGAGCCTGGTACAGAGCTCAATCCCAGGACCCTGAGATCATGAGCTGAGCTGAAACCAAGAGTCCAATGCTTAACGGACTGTGCCACCAGGTTACCCCTAGAAGTATTTGGGGGAGGTAGTCCAATTTAGTCCAATTTACTTCCATCCCCTGCTTCCTTCCTTCCTTTCAGGTCTTCTTTCTCTCTACTCTCTCTGCTACTCTCTCTGTCCCTTTCTCTCTCTTTCCCTTTTTTCATCCCCTCTACCTTAGATTAGAAATGGAAATGTCTGAATAGCTCCTGCTCTTGTAACAAAATAAAATAATAATTCTATGTATTACAACTGTCAGGTCTCCAAAGTTCATAACAGAATTTTTTTTCTCACTTTGTAATATAAGTACAGACAAGAAAAAGTAAGAAACACTGGCTGTTTTTCAAAGTGAAAGAGAAATGTCAATTAAATATGAAAATCTAGAAATCGTTTCCTTTTTATTTCTTGAACACCTGATCAAAATCATCAAGGGAAGTGATTCATTGCCTTTTAATGAAATACCAAAACTCCTACTGTTCTGTTAAAAACATGTATTAACTAATTATTATAAAATGTATTTGAGTCCTAGAATTTACTATGTAATATTTCACATATTGAGATTGTTTTAGAAATAAAATCTTACGGGTTTTTGGTTAAGTTAATAGTATGCAGATTGCAAGTAATGGACATACAATAGCTATATGAAAAAGAATAATAAACATCACAGTAGGAACTACATGCATAACCCTATTTTGCCATAATTACTTGCTGAACTCACCATATTATAAGGCAAGCATCATGACTATCTTTCAGAAATGCAGAAAAGCGATTTGCTATTCTCTCCTACATTCTTCAGGTATTTACAGGGTGGCTCATTTTGTCTCCACTGTGAAATATCTTAAAAGGTACCATGGTATTCTGATGCTAGCAGTAATTTATTATCCCCTTTAATCTCGTAAAATTGCCCTTTGCATGTAATAATTTGTTATTCTTTTATTAGACTTTCTTCTGCATACTGTGTTTATCATAAAGATGTCACCATTGTGATGCCTAGCAACCATTACAATGTTCTGGAGGTGTTTGCATATATTTTCCTGGGGGAGAGATCTGCGTGGTCCCTGCATGGGAGAGCTGTCAGTGGATTCTGATGTATGAGGATAAAAGGAGCCCCTGCTGCAGACTCCAATAAGCTCAAGTCACGGCCTGAAAGCAGTGACTTGGGCATCACTATACCGTGTTAGAAAATGTGTCAATTATCACATGGACCGCCTAAGGGTATTGCCTGGGTCTAGGTCATAAAACCATCAAGACTGAAGGGGGAAAAAATTGATGAAGAAGTAAGTTGAGTTAATTGATAACAAGGAAGCCTCTATATGGAATGTTCATTGTAACTTGAGACCCCCCAATTTTTTCTGAGAAGCTTTCCTGTGGATGATCCCATGAGTAAAACTAAAGCTGTCTATCTTCTCCAACATAAAGTATGTATAACTGGCATTTTAGACATTTCCTAAAAGCCAAGTAGGTAGTTGTCAAACTGGTCAGGAAGCCATAAAAATAAAAATAAAATCATGCTAATAATGTTAAAGTTGTTTTGCTATTATTGTGATTCTTAATATATAATGCCACTGTCTATATGTGAATACAGTGGGGACCACTTAAATATGTAGCCTAGGGCTTAAGTCATGAAAGCTTTATGCACCATTTATGTTGGTTTCTGTGCAGTTTACTCAGGGAGAAGGGAAAATACATATTTTTCATACATTTACAGTGGTTTCAAAGCTACTTGAATTACCCCCTTTATAAACATCCTTGTATTTGCCTGAATTACTGGTAATATTTAAGGCATTTGTATCAGATGAGTTCCTTTAAGAAATCACTCTTTATTAGGGATGGGAATAATTATTAAAGAAAAAGAAACCAGCTCTCTACATAAGGTGCCCAAATCACCAGTCGATAAGGCAGTTTTTCTAAAAACTGGAATTTTATTAAACAACATAATATAAATAATATCAAGAAGGCACTTTGCTCAAAATATTTAGGCATCCACACATAGATCCTGAGGTACCTGAGATTACTTCCTCAGACCTTTCAAAAGCACATCACTCCCAAAATACATTGTGAGGACAGAGGGCACACAGGCCAGAAAATTATCTGTCCTTTTATTGGTGTTAAACAAAAAGATTCTTCTGTACTAAATTTTCAGTTTTATGAAGAACATATAAAAACATGGCCTCTCTCATTTAAAATATAATTGGAGAAACATTTTTCATAGCAATAATGTTAATAGTGATGATAATTATAAGCAATATTGCCCAGTATAGATTTATTTTCTGGCATCGGATTTTTCTTTGAAGGTAAAGACAAATTTTGAGTAAGAAGAAGCCATATCAGGAAAAAACAAAAATAATAAAAATAGGCTTCATTAAAATATTTAACTAAAACCTGTCATCTCTTCAACTGAAAGCAGGTTCTTACTACAGGCCAGTATTCCAGGAAAGCGGACAGACACTTTATTAAGTCTTGTCGCTCATCTATTCTATTTTTGTATAAATTGGCACAATTCCTCTATACGTGTAAGGACAGCAATGCGATCTTCCAAAGAGATATGTAAGTTGCTGTTGTTGTTATTTTTATACACTATATGGCAAGTAGGAAGATGACAGATTCTGGAATCTGTAGGCTTACCTTTGCTACATGCTATCTAGATAGCTGCTAAAATTATAGAAGCCTTAGGTTACATATCTAAAGAAAAAAATGTCTAATATGGCAATACCTGTTCATCCTGCTGCATAGAACTATGAGAATCAAATAGAATAATTGCTGTTAAAATGTTTCAGACAATAAAGTGTCACAAAATATTAGTCCTAATTATCCAGAGGTTAGGCTTACATTATTTTAGTTCATTGGTATTATCTATTACTATCGTTTTCAAAATATGCTCAGTTATTTAATTGCCTAGGAATTTTTGCAATAGGCCGAAACTTTCTTTTGACAGTTTAATAAAACAAAAGAAGGGCTACTCTGGACATATATTAGGTTATCAATTTGCAGTTTATTCTTCCTTTCTTTGTAATAATTACAGGAATTCGTTCTGAAATAGGATGGATTATAAGGCTGTTCCCCAAATATATAAAAATTCCAAATTTTAGCCTGGAACTATAGGACATGAGTTTGGAGACAATTCAGGTTAGGGAGTCCACATGAAAGCAGTAAAGGCAGAGTGGGGTGAGGAGGGTAGTAATTCGAACAGAAACTGTTTCAAAGATAATATTATACTCCATTCTATTAGAAAATAATAGCCAGAATTATCCCTGGGCACTAAAATTTAATTGGACCTGCTGTAATAATGTGGGGTGTGGAAAATACATTTTAAAACTGACCTGAGTGTTTGCCATGGTTTTCAATGAAGAGTTTCCTTTATCTTATTGCAACAAATTTATCTTCTAGGGATATCACAGGAAAGAAATGGGCAACTCTTCAAACAAGATAAATGGAAACTTTGTAATGAAAACTCCTGTATCTCAGGTTTATAACAATACCCACTCATTTGTACCTGTGACATAATAGCTCATGAAGAAGGACTGCCTGGAGAAGAACCATGTTCTCTTAGATAATAAATAATGTGCTGATATCCAGACTGCAAGCAACTCTCTTAGCCAGAGCAGAATTGTTACCGAACTAGCTCTATACTAATTGACAGAATGCAAATAATCCACTTAGTAGGGAATACAACCCAGTTAATTTATTAGAATTACATTCAGCTCAAGCGATGGACAGCCAAAATAGAAGTTGATCAATAAAGCCACCGTTTCACTCTTTCACATACAAAAAATCTGAGCATGAGCCGTGATTAAAAGGAATCTAGATATGATGTCATTAACATGTAGCTTTTATCTCATTGTCCAACATGACTCTTCAAACTCCAACATTCCAAATTCACATTCCAGCTGGAAGTATGAATGACAAGAAAACGTGCCTTATTTAGGATAAAAATCTTAACCACAAATACAGGAAAAATAGTTTTGTTTTCCCCACATCTATCATTCCAGGTTAGTTTAGCTGGCTGCTCTTCACTTCCAAAAGACACAGATTCCTTCTACCTTTTTTTTTTTTCCTCATCATTCCTAGTCTTAGTTTACACATCTAAATTTGAAACAAAGATATGTCCACCATGAAGCTCATGTGAAGGGGAAAAAGTAGGACACATGAGGAATTTTTCAAGTCTGAGAACCAGAAATGACACATATTAATCATTTGACTCATCTTTTATTGGCAAGAATATCATAACATGGCTACATTTAGAAGTGATTAAGGCTAGGTAAGGCATTATTAGCCTAGGCATCTACCTTCCGGCTACAAATGTCTTATTATGAAAAAATAAAAAAAACAAGTATTTGTTTTTACCTAGATGTCCGCTCCACAAATGGTTTATATATCCCTTTTCAAGTCACATATGATGAACACACACAACACTTTCATTTACTGGAACATAGTCATAGGGCCCTGGCTACTTACAAGGGAGATGGGGATTTATAGCCTTTCTTCTAGGCAGCTGTGAGCCCAGGAAAACAAAACAACACCTTCTAGTGACAATAAGGGATAGGAAAATTAAATCTTTTACATTAGGCAACCAAAGTAAATATACTAAGCAAAAAGTATTATAGTTTTAATTTAGAGCATAATATTTAAGGACAAGCATTCTTAATGGTGACAGTTGACAGATTGAATGGCTGTGCTGTGTATTGGCATGGGAAGCTGACAAAGGATGAGTAGTGGAGAAGAAATCGGTAGTTATATTTGGGACATGTTAAATCTGAGTTATATATTTCTGTGTAAACTTGAGCAGATAACTGTATCCCAGATTTCTGACCTATAATTTGAGAATAATAATGTTATTGACTTCATCAAGTTATTATGAGGATTAAATTCATTAAGACATTTTTATCTAAACCTTTAGAACAGTGACTAAAACGTAATGATGGCTCAATAGGGTTAAATGATAGAAAAATAGAGATGCCAAAGAGAGATGACTGAAAAGGAAGTTAGGTGTATGATTCTAATTCAGAGGGACAGGTCTGGGGCTCGGGGTAGAAATTTGTAGGCTTTAATATCTAGGTGGTATTTAAAGCTATAGGAGTAGGGGCGCCTGGGTGGCTCAGTGGTTTAAGCCGCTGCCTTCAGCTCAGGTCATGATCTCAGGGTCCTGGGATGGGTCCCGTATCGGGCTCTCTGCTCAGCAGGAAGCCTGCTTCCCTCTCTCTCTCTCTCTCTGCCTGCCTCTCCATCTACTTGTGATTTCTCTCTGTCAAATAAATAAATAAACAAATAATCTTAAAAAAAATCTATAAAGCTATAGAAGTAAGGGAGAAGACCTGGGGATTGAATATAGATAGAAAATTAAGAACTCAGATGCTTAATATCTGAGAAATCCAGTGTTTGGAGGTGAGGAAAAATGAAAAGGAAGATCTAGAAAAGGAAACTGAAAAGAAGTAACCAGTGAGGGAGGAGATCCCAGTGCCCCGCAAGAAAAACTTCATGTTTCCTACTTGACATTCAATGAGCCCAAAACACCAAGATTAAGTTGATTAATGGGGGAGCACCTGGGTGACTGAGTCAGTTAAGTGTCTGCCTTCGGCTAGGGTCATGATCCCAGGGTCCTGGGTTTGAGCCCCACACTGGGCTCTCTGCTCAGTGGGAAGCGTGTTACCCCCCTGCCTCTGCCTACTGCTCTACCTGATTCTGCTCTCTCTCTGTTAAGTAAATTAATAAAATCTTTTTAAAAAATTTTTAGTAACTAGTTAATTAATGGAGCAAATGGTATTTTCTTATTGTAGCACTCAAGTTAAAGGAATTGAGATTATACAGACATAATTAGCTCTAACTGAATCCATATTGACAAAATGTGACTCCTGCCCCTAATTTCACATTGTCTCAGAAACATTTGTTTGAAATTGTACATTAATTTTTTGTCAGAGGTCTATATCAAGGCTACATGTCTACAGTCTCCAAAAGTCATCGTAACATATGCTCATATTTAGTGTTCTAGCACCACCATTTCTATAATGTCAAAGATCACCAGAGGTATTTCTTTATGACATATTCAACTATACTTCATGATCTTTATATTATTGTATTCAACATTATTAGAAGTTCATCCTAATAATGGAGAAGTTAGAAGCAAGAAATTATAAGCATGTTATATATTTGTTTTGGTCTTCTTACATTTTCATACCTTATAATCATTCTGGCATTCAGAAGTCCTTGAATATTTAGTTCATGAAAAAAATGAAAGCCATTATTTTTCAAAATGAAAACTAGCTTTGATTTTGATTGGAAGTGAAGTGTGCATGTTAAGTTGTATTCTATCAAACTGGTTTTCTCAGTATTGGGCATTGTGTTTTAGAGGTGACAACCTCTAAAAAACAATTTTCCATTTTCTTAACAAAACATTTATGTCTGATCACGATAGCTCAAAGGGTCTGAGTCCAAAATGGAATGGATTAGAATCAACTAGTAACTTAGGAATGATCGGAAAATGTTATTTTCCTCCAGAACGGCAAGAATTCAATGTAATTTTCTAGGAAATATAATTTAGAAGTTGTACCGCAGTCTCTATATTCATGTATATAGAAGTAAGCCAAACACTCGTGTGTGCATATGGACACACACACACACATACATTTAACATATTTCTAAAAGGTGAACTAAGACAGAAACAGTGCGATCAGACTGGCAACATTAAGCATCCAATAGAATGTAAGGAAGAATATTTAAGTCAAACACAATGTTTTAGACCAAGAACTGTTTCTCTGATCAACAACAAATAGTTCAGAGATCTGCCAGTTGCTCAACCTCATGACCTAAGGTGATAGAAGACTCACAGCAAACGAAAACCAGCTGGATATGTGTGTAGAGTACACGCTAACTGACTCCAAATCATCGAATGGATGTACAAACACAAATATGTGTGTGCGCGCTGTGCGTCTGCTTCCTCTCAACTGCCCTCATTAGGTGGACTAAAGGCTCAGGCACACGTTTAATGTAATTGCTAGTAAATATGGTAACTATTTTCTTCTACTAAAGTTACAAAAATTCTTTGAATTTTATATCAGGGACTAAATTTGTAATGGAAAATGATGTTCGATGGTGTTTAAATGCAGAGTATGTCACTTTATAAAGCATAGGACTCTTTTAAGTTATTTTTTTTTAACTTCTTGACATGTGTCACAATTTGGAATTCTGCTCTCATGGGATAAATGCCAGATTACATGGTGTAGTATTTTTATCCTCTGTACTTTCGCTGTAGAAGCATACAACATCAAAGGAGAAGCAGATCACTCACATCAGCAGAAAATGGAATAGGACTATAATATGCTGGCTTTGATCTTGCCTTCTCGTAATTATCTTGGCGGCATGCATGCATTGAGAGTAAGATTTGAATTAATAAGGCCAAGAAATCCTAGGAAATGTAAGAGGTATCCCTGAATATAAACTTCACCTATCTTCAACATGATAGATTGCAGTGGAGTCTACCAAGTTGTGAGTTGTTAATTTAAAGCATTAATCCTGAAATGTTATTCTCTCTGAAACTCGTCACTGCTCTATGTAAGACAGCAATGTTGGCGATTAAGACATTACCACTTGTAAGTTCCATTCACCTCTGGTAAAGAGTATTTACCTAACATTCATCTGGTTTTATGTAGGTTTTCCCATAAGAGGACCTAAGGTAAAAAATCATTAATTTTTTTAAAGTCATCCTCATAGCTCAGTCCACTCATTAAAAACTCCTTGAATATTGCCTTAGGAAAGATATTGTTTTTGATAGGGAAAATAAATCAAGTCATCAACATCTGCAAAGGATTTATACACAGAGCATGAGGATCTTATATTCTGAGCCAGTCTTTTCATTTTCCTATTTGCTTATTTACCAGTGTCGATTACTAGATTGGCTGAGAGGATGCTATTTTTCCCCTACATGAGTAAAAATTACCCCGTCTCTTGGAGGTTAACAGGTGGCTATGTTTCAGGAATATCAAAGGCCAACATGCTCTGGAGATTAGGGAGTTTTCATCAGTGAAATATTTCTGCAATGCACGAGGATTCAATTCGCTTTGTAACTGATTAGCTACCACGTATAAGAGCTGTGGCACTCGGTCAAAACCAAATAGTAGGTGTTTTGCTTTTATAAAAGTATCTCACAAGACATTGTGTACACTCTAACCAGAGACTGCTTCACCTATGGTAATATCAGGACTGTTCTCATAAACTTGGCAACTGATCTGTACCTGAACTAAATTAGAACCAATGGATTCCATTTTTATCTACTAAATGCAAGGTAAATGCACACGAATAGAGACATCAAACTGAATAATAGGGAAGCAAACCTCTGTTTCCTTCAGAACATTATACAAAAAGAAAGAAGAAAAAGATGTTTCAAATCTTACAAAGCAGGGTTAGAAGCCATTCTTGTAGCAAACTGACAAAAGAACTAACTCCTTTGGAGAAACATTTCCTCTCGGGATTTAAAGTCATTCCTGATTCTCTCTAACGATCCAAAGTCATGTTGTCATAAATTAGGGTTGAGAAAGAATTTCCTTCCAAGAAATCAGCAGCCACAGCTTTCACATATTTTAAGTGTTGCAAATTCTGGTTTGCAGTATAAACAATAATAAAAGTATTTACTGTACTAAAAGTGATGTTCAGTTTTATCTAGTGACTTTTCAAGGGAGCTAACTATACAGGATACTCTTTAATGGATGCTTATATATGCTCATCCAGGAAAGTTGAAAATAATGAACATTCCAGAGTTGTGATAGGGGATGAAATATATTCTCATCTCCTCTTACAGACTTCCCATATCCCTGATGCGTGCTGGGATGTGGGGTGTTTGCCTCTGTTGGGTTGTCTGTAGAGTGGGCCAGGAGCCAAATAAGAGCTCAATTCCAGTAAAAGGGAGAGTCTTGTTTGTACCCCACCTCCTAAAGTGCTGACAAGAAAGAAACGAATCATTCTCATAAGTATGTGCTAGCTTCCCATGGAGGTTTTGTTTTTCACTATGGGTAAAATGAGAAATGTTGGAAGTTTACAGACCAACAATTAGCTAACCAAAAGTAAGCATCTAGTCTTCAGTCACAGACAGGCATCTTAAAGGAGAGGGAGGTCTTGTGTCTCCTGGAGTTGAAGCGCTGCAAGAACTCATTAACTTAGGGGAGAGAAAGGCATGTGAGCGGGTGTACCACTGTGATCAGAAATATTCTTTAAAAAAAGGAAAGAATGCATGTATCATTAAGTAGACTATCTATATAGAAAGAAGGAGTAAGCCTCAGCAATCAGAGTTGGCCTCTTATTGCAAAATTCGTATGGTCTCAGTAGCTTGCAGCCCTGCCAACCACAATTCTGAAAACTGTTTTTCCCCCTCTCCCACATCGCTCAAGTTCCTTTCAGTCTTAAGTGTTGTAGAAAAGGTCACTGGAGTTAAAGCAGTGGCTGGGAGGACTTCCCACATAAGCAAAACCTATTCCCAGTGGCTGTTACATGTTCGTTTTTCCAGCTGAATGAAATCCAACAGGGGCAGGCTTGGATTCAGGCTCACATCAGCCGGGTCCCTTCAGCAAGGTCTATATTAAAGTAGGGGTGATTTAGGGAGCTGTATGTGTTGGCATCCATCAGCCAAGAAGTGCAACCTACTGCTCAGATCTGGGAAGTCCTTCAGCTGGGCTGTGTGTTCTCACCGCTGCCTGAAGAGTATTTGAGCCCAAAATGTCTTTCCTTGTGCCTTGAATGATTGTGGCGCACTCTTCCAACAGAAGGAAATATAAGACATGCAGAATGGTTTAGGAACACCAAAGCTTCCTCCTCTGGTTTTTACTTGAACATGAAATATATTTAAAATGCCTAAAGTTATTTTATACCAGAAATGTACAGATTCCAATATCAGCACCCGATATAAAAAGTAAATTATTTCAGTAATAGAACAACATTGTGGTGCAAAAACCACTCAAGAAACAACAGCCCCTTCATGATCTCTAAGCCTATCAATTACATTTTATTATTTCTCTGAATTGTGGCATTGAAAAACTTTTAGTGTTAGGTTGTTTATAGCACTTGCCTATTTCTGCAGAATGCCTAAAACAAAGAGACTTTCCTGCAAATGACAGACTGTAATTTCCATATTTCAATAAATCTCTTTCATTTCCTAAATAAACAACAGAAATTTCTATCTGAGGTCTCTGTGACCTGATGACTCAGCCAGTAATTCAGATTTCTAGGGCCTCACAAAAGCAACATTCTGGAGAACTATGGATTTAAGGGCAATGGGTGAATTTCCATTCCCACTAACAGTGTGCTCTAATGGCTGATGATTGACTCACTTGTTTTATGCTAATAATTTGGGGAGAGACAGAACATACTAGAAGCTTCAACTCTAGTATTGACACCTCTGCCTTTGCCCATACATTTCACTTAAAATGCAGATGTCAGGGACATTCTATTCTGGGCTATCTATGAGTTATGGTGTGTTACTGTTTTCTTGTGGCTGCCAACCACATGGCATAATTTCATAATTATTACCCTGATATAGGCCTTTACTATCGAATTAAAAACTGCAGATCCCTGTTCCCACACTAGCTAAGTTGCTTTTTTCTTTTTTTGTAATTTTACTAATAAGACAGTCTATCAGAATAATTAAGCATATGATTAAGAAAAAAAAAACGGTGATTTTTAAAATTTTGAATCCTGACCTGAAGTGAAAAAAATGTTAATAAATACAAAAAAATTATGAGCCCTCCAACTGTCAGGATTATACTATAAAAGATGCATGATAAGAATAATAAATCTCAAAATATTTGTGACTTTATAAACAAATAGAACCCAGAAGTTTGCTGCAGGAATGTATGTGCATGAAAAATTACATACAAGTATTTTATATTCCTTAAATGAAAATAGGAAAGAGTAAATGAAAGAGAAGGGCTATGAGGAATTATGCACTTTGAAATATTTAGTTAATTATTATTTGCTAAACATTGGAAGTTTTTTAAATAGAAATCCTCTTAAACCCAATCCTTTTAGTATGTTTTCTGGCAGATAAAGCACATAATGCCAAGATGCTTCATTTACTCTATAACCTGATAGATAGATAGATAGATAGATAGATAATAGATAGACAGACAGCAGACAGATAGGTTTGTATCCTGCCTCTGTGGTCCCAATGTAGTTTGAGAAGCACCAAGTAACTAAAATACTTGATGTAAAATAAAGGCTTTTGGTGACCACTAGTCAACCTATACAACTCAAAAGGTGTTTCTCAAACACACTCAAGAGAACACTACCTTTACCAGTGATACACTTTTGTGAAAAAAGTCATGGACCCTCTAACAGATTGCTAGCTCATTCTGTCTAAGAGAATCAGTCCAAAAGCAAGTTTCTCTTTAGTCTTCTCTCCTCAGACCATGGGTCTAGTATAGTTGGCACTTAATAAGTAAAATATATGGTTAGAAAGAATACAGAATCATCACTTTATGCAAACAACATAAAGGTATTGAACAAAAACAAAAGAAAAATGTTTCCAACTAGTGTGGGTGCAATGGTTCAGTCAACAAACACAGTCAGGCATTCAAAAAATAATAATACACCTTTTCCATCTCCCTTGTACCTCAGTATAAAAAATATTAATAGGGACTTATTTGTTATAGCCAATCATACTTATAAATATCTCCGTTCTGATTTCTCACACATGCTTCTGAATTCTTACACAGCCTATAGGTACTATAAATCCTCTGATGCATCTGATCATCTACAGACCATGAGAATATTGTCTTTAGAAAACCCTCAACTGGGCCTGAAACTTGATGTCAGGCTGTGATAATGTTGTGGAAGCAAATGTTGTCTTCTTAATGTGAACATTATTTGCTTTCTCTTCAAGTAAACCAATAAGTGATTCCAAAAGAATAAGGAATTTTGGTAACATTTGCCTTGATTCTTGAAGTCTTTTGTTTGTTGTTTACCTTGGGGGGAGGGGAGAAATTTCTAAATGACAACTTTTTTCAGATCACAGGCCTATCATTCCTGGTTGTCTTTGTCAATCAAATTGTATGTTTTTGTGAGTCCTTCTGGATTTCAATTGCTCATCTACATATGCCCTTAGATCTATAATCTTACCAGTTCTATTGCTATTCAGTTCATAAAATATTGATGTTTCAGATTGTAACACTTGGACTCTAAGAAGTCAGTGAAAAAGATGGATGTTGTATTTGACCTTATAGTGCTTACTGCCAAGTGAGAAACATAGACAAGTGAGAAAAAAAAAAATCAAAACGCACTGTGATAAAGTCTAGGTTAGGGATTTCAAGGAAGCACGTCTCCGAATCCAAATCTGGAGATTCAGAGATGTCTTCTTAGAGAAAGTAGAAGTCCAATTTGAAATCTGAAGGATCAAATGAATCCTGAGGTCAGTGTGAAAGTGGACTGGATCACTGGAGGGTAGAGTGGCTGGGTTATCAAGTAAAGAAATGGGTAGATGATAGGGAGGATGCTCTAGGCAAAAGATCCCACATAAACATCTAAGGCAGGAAGAAGCCACTGCAAGGGTCAGTATGTAAGAGATGAGACATCTGGAATCAAGTAGCACAGAGTCTTGAAAGTGAAGTTGAAATATTTAGACTTCAGTCTAAGAGCAACAGAGAGCTGTTGGAAAGGATGTTAGGAGAGTGGTGACAGGATAAGACTTGTGTTTTAGGAAAATCGATTTGACAGGGGTGTGTGTATAACAGATGAGTAGAAGATAAGACAGTGAGGACAGCAAAGTAACCTTGTTCTTGCTGAAGATGGAATAGTAGGGAAGCAAGAAGGCCTAGTTTTACACAGGAAAGAGAGCATCCTGCCCTCCAACATGGGAGGGTAGAGTTAAGAATGTACCCAGAGAGACAGACATTTTTGAGTCAATACCTGAGTGACTTTATTTCCTTAAAAAAAAAAAAAAAAGTTGTTATAATACATTAACAGGGTTAAGTGTTAAATAGAATTAAATGAGCAGGTAGAAGATTAGGAAATGTGAACATGTAGGACAGCAGTCTTCAAAGCTTTCTAACAGCTCACTCAGCAGCACAGGTAAGTGAGATGGAAAGGGTGACTGGATACTTGATCTAGAAAAGATCTGACGAGCAGAAGAAGGGATGCTGGAGAAGTGTGGGGTTGATAGGTGTACACTTCCCATGTGTTTGCACCAGGGACAAACCCAAACATGCATAGGGCTGGGAATAAGAGCAAGGAAGTTGCATAAAGATGTGTTAAGCTTTGGGGCACATGGGTGGCTCAGTGGGTCAAAGTCTGTACCTTCGGCTCAGGTCATGATTCCAGGGTGCTGGGATAAAGTCCTGCATTGGGCTCTCTGCTCAGTAGGGATCTTGCTTACCCCTCTCTCTCTCTGCCTGCCTCTCTGCCTACTTGTGATCTCTGTCTGTCAAATAAATAAACAAATAAAATATTTTTTAAAAAGATGTATTAAGCTTTTATGGAAATCACTGATGACCTCTGAATAGCCATACTACCTTCTAGCACACTTTGCATAGACCAAGAATTTATAGGGGGGATTAATGGAAAATGGAGATCATTAAAGTCACATGTAAGGGAGTAGGTAAGAAAGTCAGAATGATTAAGTACCTTTGGATAAAGTTAAGGAATTAGAGTTCAAGGTATTTGATCTGAATGCATTTCTAGATGACAAACCCATGACATCCTCATGGAAAATGATAGCTTAACTGTGTGTGTAATCTGTGCATCTGCGAGTACGTGGGTGGATGGGTGGGTGTGGTTAGCAGGAGAGATCTAATGTGAAGAGCCATGAATGTGGACAGTTGGATGGATAACCTCCATGAAGAGTATTGTCACAGAACATGGTGCCTGGGTATTGAAAAAAGCAACGTAAATCCTTAACTATGAACTAGTCACCAGGAAAATAAAAGATGGTTGCCATGAGGGAAGGCAGGTAGTACACTGGGAAGGTTGGCACATGGGATAAAGTGTGTGGTCTGAAACTGGCAAAGAGGAAATGGCAGAATGCCTCTCCCACCTTTGGATCCTGTGATAAATACCTAGTTAAGAATGAGTATGGAAGTGTTTCTTATTGTATAAAGCTTCAGAACATTCCCTGTGAAGGTTTGAGAGAGAGGAAAGCAGAAGCAGGGAGAAATGAAGCAAAGAAACAAAGGTCGTGGGAAAGAAAAAAAGAGGCAGTAGTAACTGGAGAGCTCACTTTAGGTAGTGACCAACGATTACAGGAACATGAGATGTGGTGTAATTAAATTAAATGCAATTAGAAAATGATGTTTCAAGTTAGTCAAACAAAGGCATTCAGGGGGTTTTGCCAAAGAGAATGTTCCACTTGGTAACCAACCGCTCTGGGAGCATGAGAACATGCCAAAGAAACTTGAAAGACTTTTCTCAAAACAGAGAACAGCGTCTGACATCGCTTTCACATGACTGAAGAAAACATAAATTTAATTGAAGTGGACTTATTATGAAACCTCACTGAGTTCCATTATCAATTAGGAAAGACCTTTTACTAGTATAACCAAACAATAATTTTCCTGACTTCCTCATTTGTTCCTTTTTTTTTTTTTTTTTTTTTTTTTTTTTTTTGCCATGGAGAAGCCAGGGAAATATTCTCGAATGTTGGGATTGGGCAAAATAAGAGAGTACTGCACTTCTGGCTTCCGACTCAACTCTACCTCAGCTTCCCACCCTTTGCTCTCCCCATCTCCCTAAGTAAAGCAGAGTAAAACTTACTACTAAGAAAGTTAAGTCTTCTTTTCTCTTTCCACTTTCCTTATTCAGTAATTCTGAATTAGAAGAACCTAAAACTCAGCACATGACCTGCTCTAAAACAGCCCTAGAAGGTGAGAAACAATCTGTCTGGGAGAGCCTCGATAATGTTTTACTGAGAAATATTTCACCACAAAAAGTTAGGGATGCTTCAAGGAAAGATAATATGAAAAATTATTCACATTGTTCTATTTTTATTATCTAGTTCCGGCCCCTGGATCCCAGGGGTCTTGAGTATGGCAAGTCTGGGAAGCAGAATGCAGCCAGTATAAACTCCATTAAAACATTGCGTTAACCAGAATTTAGTCCTCAGCCCACAGCGCCACTAGCTGAAAATATGCTGGAGGGCAATGATGAATTCAGCTTATGTTGATTAACTATCTCGAGAAATATACTTTTTACTAAACTTTGAATTATTCTGAAATTAAGTTTTATAGTAACTGTATATGTATATGGGTATACTTGTGGGTATAGAAGATCTGAAGGTAGTTTTGCCATAAATTTTGCATATCAAATGTTTATGACATTATCACAAAGCAGGAATATGTTTTCCCCCATCTCTAACATTGGCTACATTTTCCCATTAAACCAAAATACTGAGTTTGATTGTATAGAAGAGAAATGTCTGTCTGTGGTTATTATTTTTGTATTAATCATTTTGTATAACTTGTTCTTTATACAGTGAGAATATCAATGGCATATGATTTTACCTTTTGATGTTAAAAACTTCTGTCCAGTGACAGAGCAATTACAATGATAGGATTTTAGGAGTTAAAATGTATTTGAAGCTGCAGTAAGTCATAATATTTAGGGAATTTTGAATGTGCCAGTAGGTGCTGAACTATACATTTGAATTAACCCCATTTTATCTGATGACTCTTTTATATGTAGAGTTTAATAAATATTTCCTAAACTCTTCAGAGTTGGGGAGGTCTCCTTCCTTTAATTTACTCTTATGGGATTCCTAAGAGACTTTACAAGTAATTTTACACGATTACTAAAATTCTAAGACTAAGAAATTTAACAAGCTCCGAGGATAACAGATTTTAGTGTTAAACAACCTGTGTATTGAGAGTTTTCACTACTTTTGTTAGTCAACAGTTTTAGCTAAATCTATATCTTGTTGCTTGTTTCACCATAGATATTATGACTAACAAAACAAACAGGCAAAACTAGTCCTTCCTTTTCTTTAGTCTCTAAACTTCACACTGACTTTGTCTCATTAAGTCTTTTGTAATGATTCTTTGTAATTTGAGATTGCCTTCCCTAAAAAGATTTTATATATATATATATATATATATATATATATATATATACATGTATATGTATAGTCTCTGCAAGAAATCCTTTGTCAATTGATTAGACAGGTTGTAATCCATTCAATTGAATATTTGAACTTATATATTGTTTCTACTCACATGTCCTCTTCCACTGAGAAAAAATTTGAAAACATTCCCATGAAGATTTCCCCATATTTGTTTTTCCAGTTCTGAAATCACAAGCCAAATATAAATATATTAACTTTGATAAAGATGGAATAATTTGGGGTCTCAGATCAAAGAAACTGTCCAAATAGCATTTTTCTGACTGCCTTTTTCTGTCTGCTGACGTGCAGAGTGAGGTAGTGTGTATATATATATATATATATATATATATATACACATATATATATATACATGTATATATATATATATTTTTTAAAGTAAAATGAATGTAATGGGATAGTACACATAGGTAAGAAACTTGGGTATAACTAATTTGACTTTCTTCATCAAGCACTGGGTCCCAGAATTTCAAAATAAGATAAACTTGCAAAATGAATAGGCTGGCCATAATTTCATATTCGGTTTTGTTTTCTTACATAGGTTTTATAAAGATGGTCTTTAAGGTTTATTCCGTCATCGTGGACTTACATGAAGTGTATGAAATGGTTTCCCAACATTCTTGTGTATAAAATAAAAAATGCACTGTGATCTTTATTGAAAACTAAAAAAAAGTAAGAATTAGACTTTCCTTTTCTATATGTTTTTAGGACAAAATTATTAATTGTTTCCTATACTATCAATTCTTTATTAATTGGTACAATAAGTTGCAGTTTAAAAATACTCAGGCAAACAATAATTCTAATGTATACATAATGCCGTCGGGGGACTTGCAATAGTAATAAATTTAAACCAGTTCAAATCTACCGTAGGAAAACAAGGTAGTTCCATGGAGCTGGTCATGGAACTTTTCCCCACATGTCCTTTTCCCCACAAACTGGAATGGTACAAAGGGGCCTGGCAGCTCTATACACCTGGATGAGGGGGTGAAAATTGAAGAAATCCATAGGAGAAAAAAACTAAGGGGCATTTTAGTTCTATACTTCATCATCTCTCCCAATACCTCCCAAGGGACACTACCTCACTCTGCACGTCAGCAGACAGAAAAAGGCAGTCAGAAAAATGCTATTTGGACAGTTTCTTTGATCTGAGACCCCAAATTATTCCATCTTTATCAAAGTTAATATATTTATATTTGGCTTGTGATTTCAGAACTGGAAAAACAAATATGGGGAAATCTTCATGGGAATGTTTTCAAATTTTTTCTCAGTGGAAGAGGACATGTGAGTAGAAACAATATATAAGTTCAAATATTCAATTGAATGGATTACAACCTGTCTAATCAATTGACAAAGGATTTCTTGCAGAGACTAGCCATGTGTCATCCGGCAAATTACATTAACTTTCTGTACCTGAATGTCCTCATCTGTAAAATGAGGATATTCCAAGTTCATAGAGTCACTTTAAAGAATGTTATGTAATTTTTAAAAATCAGTTCATGAATTTAGAACAATATTTGGTATGTAGTAAGAACTTAATAGGTATTCGTTGTTACTATCCATAATGTATTTCTTAAGATCCACAATCCTGCTTATCTCCCTAAATTATGGTTTTGTGATGTAATCACTTTAACAAATTCCGGCCTTCCCAGTCAATAAAAAGTTTCCTCATTTAAAAACTCAACTCAGTCTTTTAATATTCATTTTAAGTTCTTCTTGTTTTCTATTCCTTATCCATGGTTGCGTATCCACACAACAGCCGTCTCGGTAGATCGGTCCATAGTTAGTACTGTATTTACCTATCTAGATGAACTTTGTATATTTATGTTCAGCCCAGGAAAGATTCTTATATTGTTGTTAACAATCAAGCTACCTAATTTGGAATACAACCTAAAAATGAACTCATTTAAACTGGAGACTACCTTACTGACTTAAGGAACGTGCCTTTCACCGAAGAAATAAAAATTCTCCAATGTGTTGAGGAAAACTGTCATCTCGGCTTTGTTTATTCCAACCACGCTCATTCTCACTGTTATGTAGCCCAACTCCACTCTTCCACTGCTGCTTCCTTCAAGCGTATAAGCACACCGCGCGCAAGCCGTATGGTGTGATTGACTGTTCCCATCCACAATGCCAGTCAAGGCATGTTTAAAATGAATTGGTTTATGTGAGAGAAGTTCGCTCTTCCCTACCTATATTTTGTCGTTGTCTCTGATCGATTCTGGTGACTTCCACCACGAAAGGCAAGAATGAAATAATATATTTATATACTTCGTGCAGATCCTCTGATCACAGTTAATTTCTTCAGAATTATGAATGGAACCAAACAGGGAAGACCTTTATTGTCTTTTATAGCCATTTAACAATCTCTAAGCTTCACCGGCATCTTCTCTTGTGTGGGGGGTGTTCTGCCCAATGTCTTTCTCTGTATTTCTCAGTTTATTAACTCCCTCATTACATTTTATTTTGGTCCTCCCTTTAAAAATGTGCAACAACATGATACATTTGGTCTGCTCTGTTTAAAGTTAAACACTGCCTTTTTAATTTTCACTTCCAGTAGAAGATATGTGACAAATGACATAGTAATTTTCTTATTTCTTCATGTTCATAAAACATTGATAATATGATTTTTACCTTCCCTTTGTTCTCAATTAAATGAAATGCTCCAATACAATTAATGTGCTCTTGCAATTTAGGTTTTCTTTAGAGGTTTCTCTTGTCTCTGATTAACAGCATTTTCCATCCATTCTGAGAACCCCCGACTGCTATTCAGAATGTTCCATTATGCCTGCCAGCTATAAATACAATTGTGAACCAATATCATTTTAATTGTTTCACTAATAACTTGTTTTAAATGATTCAACAGTCATCAGGAAAGATAAGTGCTCTTGTGCCCTGCAGGCTTATGGGCACGAGGGTATGAGGCAATGTAGAGTGCTGTATCAGAATAATGAAACCGTATGCAGAAGATAATGACAAAGCACTCACATTGCTGCAAAGATAAATGAAAACAGTAGATCTTCTTTCCTCAGTAATATAACATCCATTTCTAGCTCCCATTTCAATCATTAGACCTTCCAAACAGATTAATGCACAAATACACATATGCAACATGTCCCATCCTAATAGCCATATGTTCCCATTTTTCCAGGCGGACTGTGAATGATGGAGTTAACGAGCTTTACAAATGCTCTTGTTAATTAACAAAAATTGTTACTTTCTCATTTGAGGGGGGCTTTATAAATTAGACTTAATTACACGAGATAATTGCAACTGCCAGGCACGGAGCTACTCCTTCTCATTCTGTTCTTTCAGTGGCAAATCAACAATTGCAACCCTTGCCTATTTGTGTAGATGAATTTAATAAGCAAACAGCCCTTTTATGTTAATGGTTTACTGGCATTCATGGGCCTGGCAGGAGAAATGTGCTGGGGGAGGGTTTGCTAATGGCAGCACATAATCACATTAATTAAAATATAACTGCCATTTAAAGATTTGTAGTGTGGAATGAGAGCATGTTGGGAACTGAGAAAATCAAGCTAGAGTGCATATTAGCACCATTACTCTGTGCTCCCTGCACAGCAGTCAGCAACCTCATGTGTCATAAATGTAATTTATGAGTGCTATTTCCTTTGAAATATATGTTTTTAGTTCACTCATTAGAATGTAAAAATTTGCAGTGTCTGCTTCAGGAGGTTCAAAATAAATTCACTACAAGCTGAGACCCATGATCTGCTTTTAACACATCCCTCAACAACGGATTTTTTAATTATGACTTTGATAATTTCTTCGAGCAAAACCAACTGTCTCCTTTGCTGGAGACAGATTTAAGTCTCAACGCTACCATAAATTGTGCATTTTTAGTCAGACTTTTATAATGTAGTGTAATCTTTATTGGGTCTTTAATAAATACGGTCCTTAATTTTTGTCACTTTGTTCTAAAGAAGGTCGGCGGGAACTGCTAAATACTTTAAAGTTGGGCACATGCAGAGAGGACAGTTGAGAAAATTTCTTGTAAAGCTTTTCATGAGTCTGTCCCTGAGATCCACTCATTAGTTTTAAAACTATCCTTGATCTAAATCAGGCCCATTTATACTACACCTACAAAGAGACTCGGAACATACAAACCCTGGATAAATTGCCAAGGGGCCAAGGCAATACCCAGGGGAACAGTGCTTAATTGATTCTTAATAACGTCAAAAGGATTCTAGTTCCAGAAACCAGCTGACTGTGACCAAATACCACTTTACTGAAGCCTTAAACCTTTAACAATGTACAAACTGACAATGCATTTTTATTTCCCTTTGTTCAATGGACCCCTAAAGTCCCCCGATTCTACAACTACAATTTTGACTGCTAAATAGAAGCAGTTGACTGAAATACGGTATGTATGACTCTCACAGGCTATTTTTGTAAACTGCTTGGACAGCTTTCCAACACCAGTAACTTGAGTATGTTATAGCTAAAGAGATTAATGCTGTGCCAGCCCCAGAAAAACCAAGAGCCCAGCCACACTAATGAGGGGTCTTTCCATGTAGAGTCCAGTGCCATAGCTAATATTGTTTCTCAAGTTAACCAGTTTCACCGAGGACGCAGAGCTTCTCGGAGCCAAGGGTGGGTGCTCTTGAATCTTCAGCCCTGCAAGCGTTTGATTGGCTCATTAGGTAGAAAGGTAGAACACAGGACTATATGGCTGCTTTTCATGTACAGTAAGACATTAGAAAGGAGACAGCAGATCCAAAATGGAGTCACTTATGCTCCACCCCACGACAGCAAACCAAGACTTAATACTTCTCCAGTTTCAACCCGCCAGGAATATAACCTTTAACCTGTCAACATGGAATTACTTGGTCAGCATGACAGAGATAACCCACCCAACAGACCCCTTGCATTCCCCTTAGGAAGAGGACCTTGCCTGAAACAATGCTTTCTTTGCTTACAATTTCCTTTTCCCATCCCTTTTCTGCCTTTAAAAATATTTCTCTTTCGGGGTGCCTGGGTGGCTCAGTGGGTTAAGCCTCTGTCTTCAGCTCAGGTCATGATCTCAGGGTCCTGGGATCAAGCCCCTTATTGGGCTCTCTGCTCAGCGTGGAGCCTGCTCTCCCCCCACCACTTGCCTCTCTGCCTACTTGTGATCTCTGTCAAATAAATAAATAAAATCTTTTTTAAAAATTCTCTTTTTACAGTTCAGTGGAGCTCCTTTCTCTTTGCTTGATGCAATGCTGCTTGTTCATGAATCATTGAATAAACCCAATTTGATCTTTAAATTTCCTCAGTTGAATTTTGTTGTTTTAACTGAGATAAGACATTAAAAATGCACTAAGACTATGATAGAGCCCCAATGTTCAGGATCTGTTTTCTAGCTAGGGTTCTGCACTGCAATTTTCTACCACATTTTCTTACTTATTTTTTTCTAATCAGTGGTATGTCATTTTAGGGCAAATTATTGGGTCAGGGGAGGACTATTTGCCTACAAAACAGAATTTTTATTACATTTTGCTTTTTTTTTATGTGTAGATCCTATATTGATTCATATATATGGCCTCTAGATAATTGTATCTCCTGATGGGTCATTTCTGGTGTTCAGGGTAGTTAGAATGATAGTCATAAATTCTATGCCTGGAAAAGACATCCACGGGTGAACCCATGCAACTGTTTAATGAATTAACTATTTAACAGATTAGGTAATTGAGATTCGCTTCAGATAATTACATGGTTGGTCAGAGATCACATGACAAGTAAGTGCAAAGATGTGGTAAACCCAGATGGTTTGATTTCTCACCAAATTTATCTATCAAGGAAGTTCCTATGTTCTACTAGAAAAACTAGGAATATCTCTCTTTTTTAAGATTTTATTTATTTATTTATTTGACAGACAGAGATCACAAGTAGGCAGAGAGGCAGGCAGAGAGAGAGAGGGAAGCAGGCTTCCCACTAAGCAGAGATCCCAATGCGGGTCTCGATTCCAGGACCCTGGGATCATGACCCGAGCCAAAGGCAGAGGCTTTAACCCACTGAGCCACCCAGGTGCCCTTTGTTTCCATTTTTTATAGGTTGATTGGTTAGTTTTGCTGTCAGTTTGCTTTACTTCTGTTTAATACACATGTATTATTGGACCTTTGACAAGCCACTGAAGATTCAAATATGAAAAAGACATGGCATCAGCACTAAAGAAGTCCAGTTTGCTGAGAAAGAAAACCCCCCATGAAAACAGATCTATTTAATCTCACATGGGAAGTGCCAAGATAAAGATGTGTGCCAGGTATATTAGAAATACATGGAGGTCCTCAAACATCTCAGAAGAAAGGAAGCACATGTTTGAAGGGAAAGATGTACCAAACAGAATGATGTGTGCAGAACAATCTACATGTTCTTGTACCACCAGGGATTCTGGTGGGAAGAGGGGGGTGGCAGGAGATGAAGTATACAGGCTAAACCACGTGCCGTAGGCAGGACCCTGGATCAGATGATGGAAGGCCAATCATATGTTCTCCACATGAGGGTGACATGGTCAGATTTGTGTATTAGATTGATCATTATGTGATAATTCAGAGAATAGTTTAGGGGACAAAATCTGAGGCAGAGAAACAAGTCAAGATGCTGTTGTAATATGACAGCAACAGTTGAGACAAAGAGGAAGGGCACTTGAAAAAAGATTTATATGTGAAGAATGGGAGAGAGTGATCAACGAGATCTCTTCGACCTCTGATGTAGAGGCTGGAATTATGGTGTTTCTCATAGACCTTTTACCCTCCTTGCTTTCAGCTTATGCTTTACTTTGAAGATGCAGGGAGTTCGGTTTTAATTTAGGACTTTGGAGACATACAGAAGTTAAAACAACTGACTCTGGAGTAAAACAAACCTGAGCTGAGGACGTGGCTCAGTCGCTTTACTTACCATGGTATTACTTCACTCACTGGCTGGCTGACTTTGGACAAGACCTTAACCTCCCCAAGACCCAGATCTTGAATGTGTAAAATTATATTTTTTTCAAAACAATAATGTGATCAATGCTCTGGTTTTTGAAGATGTTTAGCATCATGCCTAGAACATGGAAAGTGATCCAAAAATGGCACCTATCATTATTACTGCTCACCAAGAAGTTAGACTAAGGGAAACTTTAGATAAAATGGAAGATTTCAATGTTCACATCTCTACTCTTGGGATCATGAATGATCTTTTGTCTCCCTCAGCAAAGGACATCATGTTGGCATAAAACAGGTACTTAGTCCAATATATGCAAAGAATAAATGAATATCTCTATCCATCCACATACAGATAAAGAGGATTCCCACTTGCTGTTACAGTCATGTATTTAAACTGAAAGAAAATTCCACCTGCAACACTGCATGCTCCACTAAATGTTAAATGACAAGGCAGAGTTTCCAGTAATGAGATGGGGGAATGCCATCACTCCACAGGCACTGAATCCAGCTTCATTGCCATTCAGCACTATAGCACGGGGACTTAGGATGCTTAATTTAGTGCTATCATTATTGTTTTTGTATGAAAAGAGACTTAGAATTGGAAATAGCCACTCACCAGCTTTCCTGGAGTGCCCCTGTTCCTGGTATGAATAAGTGGTTTCTCTGGGCCTTCACTGACACGTAGGTCTGCACATACCAACTTTCCATAGTACAGGTACCTGGCAATTGATTATAGCTGTCAGACTGGTAAAGGTGAGGATTATTTCCTAATTCTAACTATAAAGATAACGCTGAGTCACTATTAAAGTTTACTTTCTATTTAGAAAAGAAATTTTGGGAGAAAAAAATAGTTTCTGGGGATCCAATTTCTGCCTTACTTCTACCCTTCACACTATTTATAGGAAGCGTTTTCCAAATGGACAGGCAAGCAGTCAATTTTTTTTAATGAATCACTATGAATTAATTGGGCAGCCTCTCTGTGTATAACATGATGAGATGGTAGGAAGCACTATAGTCCATTAGACAGCTCGTCACCTGTTAAATAACACTGACACAAAGCCGGTGCCATAAACAGATAGAGGATCAACTGAAAAAGGAAAATTATCCAGAAACTTTGTAGAAAGCTCAGGGACGATTAAAGTACAAATGACTTACAGTTGTAAGATGCCTGGCTATTTAGCAGATAAACTGAACATCAAGGTCTTCACTTAATGTCTTGGATGACCATCTGAAAATGTGAGAATGCCATACGGCCGCAGATTTCACTGCCACAGCTACAAGAGAATCTTTATCACCGACTCTGACAGCTTCAAGTCATGGCAGCTTTCCAAACTTGGCAGTGCTTCCAGAATTCTGATTCAACTGGAAATAAAATGATTTGGATGAATACTTGACCCAAGACCAAGTGTCGAGAGATATAAAGTAATGTCTAGGGAAGGTACCGTGCCTAATATCCCCCTTCACACTGCTCATATATACATTTTGGTATTCCTCATGCTGTGATTCCATATTGTTTTGTTAATTCTCTCTTACTGAAATATTTAATAATATCTGTATTTCTGTATCTCTATCTATTGATCTATCCATCCACCTGTATCTCTAATATCTTGTAATATCAATCATTAAACCACTGAAAGAGTGTCTGCCTCATCGTAGGAACTCTATAAAGGGCACTGTATGTTTAAGGGAGAGATAGAAGTCTGGTGGGAAAACTAACATATTTTAAGAGCAAAAACACTACCCCCAAATTTCCATTTTAAGGTAGACTTGAGTCCACGCTGCTAGTCTTCCAGCTCTATTCTAAATCCCTAGAAGTAAATGATGTGATATTACTTTACAAACCATAACGGTGCAGAAAAACAAGAAAAATGTCTCTTAGTTGATCAGGAAATATGAAGACATCACCTAGAAAATTAGAAGACAAGATTATATTGAAATTTCTGACAAATAAAACATGAAAATCAATCTCTGTTTCCATCAAGCACGCAAAAGAAGAAAATATCATTGTCAAAAATATTTACATCTTTAAAGGGGATGTTAAGCCTGGCATGCAGGACATGGTAACAAATTATAAGACATGTTTTTCTTTTTCTTTTTTTAAAGATTTTATTTATTTATTTGATAGACAGAGATCACAAGTAGTCAGAGAGGCAGGCAGAGAGAGAGGAGAAAGCAGGCTTCCTGCTGAGCAGAGAGCCTGATGCAGGGCTTGATCCCAGGACCCTGAGACCATGACCTGAGCTGAAGGCAGAGGCTTAAACCACTCAGCCACCCAGGCGCCCCAAGACATGTTTTTCTATCTGCTGCTCATCACTATGCTACAGTGACAAGGGTGAAAGAGGCTTCTAGAGCAGAATCCCTTGGAGATACTGGTTATGGTGCCTTGTGAGGGAAGCAGGCGTTTTGGAGGGAAGAACACAGTACACACCAAAGGTTATCTTCAAAGCATTCAGAGTCAGTTTATGCTCTGTGGAAGTTGGAATGTGTTGACCAGTATTCATTAGTACCTATGACTTTTTAATATGAACTTATCCATTTAATTTCATTTAATAAATTTTGCTTTTGCTTCAAATCTTAACATTTTAAACAACACTCTTGGCACCCCCTACTATTATATTTGTTCCTTTGTTTTTCTCAAGAGGAAAAAAATTTCTAAATTTCTCTCAAATGAAGGAGGATCCTGTATTAGTCAGGGTTCTCCAGAGACACAGAGCCAATATATGTTACTTCCCTCTAAATTAAACCAAAGGTGGAAAGTGGAAACATCCTCACAGACATATCCAGAAATGATGTTTAATCAGCTATCTGGGCATCCCAAACAAGTTGACAGAAAAAATTAACCACCACAGACACCTTGTAAAGACACATGTGCATCGAAATAACAAGCTGGGAATTCTTCAGATCAGAGATTCACAAAGTTTTCTTGAAGAAAAATATTTAAGGTTTTGCAGACACAAGTCAAAATTGAAAATATTTAGGTACTTACATAACAGGGAAAACAAATTTGCAACAAATTTAAAAATTAACAATAATTGCATAAAATTGCTTGTCATAATGGTTAGCTAATGAGAAGAATGGAATTCATTTCTGAGGGGACAGCATTTCATTGAGCTATGATTCAGAGTTAGTGCTCTCTGTCATCAAATCCATTGCAAACTACAAATGTTTATCTGTTAATACTGCTCTGGTGTGAGATTTTGTATATTTAAACTTCGAACATTTTGGTGTCCTATCACCCACCGTGGTTTAAAATGCTTGTGAGTTTTAGCTGCATCCCATCCACTTGCAGTACATTGGGGCACAGTGATGTAATCAGCACATGGAGTGTCATCCCAGGTATTTCACTGGGCCATCGTACCATAAAAACAACCGTATACAATCCACAAACAAATGCAGGTGCCTAGGTTCTAGTAACTTTATTTATGCACACTGAAATTGGAATTTCATATAATTCTTACTTATGACTATTATTCTTTTTCTTTAAAGATTTTTATTTATTATTTATTTGACAAACAGAGATCACAAGTAGGCAGAGAGGCAGGCAGAGAGAGAGGAGGAAGCAGGCTCCCTGCTGAGCAGAGAGCCCAGTGTGGGGCTTGATCCCAGGACCCTGGGATCATGACCTGAGCCAAAGGCAGAGGCTCAACCCACTGAGCCACCCAGGCCCCCCTAAGCTCTTATATTTAAGTCTTTTTTTAATGACTCTTTTTTTTTAAGGATTTTATTTATTTATTTGACAGACAGAGATTACAGATTGGCAGAGAGGCAGACAGAGAGAGAGAGGGAAGTAGGCTCCCTGCTGAGCGGAGAGTCTGATGTGGGGCTCGATCCTAGGACCCTGGGATCATGACCTGAGCCGAAGGCAGAGGCTTTAACCCGCTGAGCCACCCAGGCGCCCCACTTATGACTATTATTCTTATTTAAATTTTTAAATCATTTAAAATTGCAAAACAATTCTTTCTTCGTAAGTAGTGCAAAAATTGAAGAGAGGTTGAATTTGGCTCATGGGCTATTGCTTACTGATCCCTCCACTGGAAATAGAAGAATTTCTAATGAATGAGTACTTTTTCACTCTCCCGTGGCTCATTTGCTATTTTTTCATGGGGCCCCTGCTGCTCTCTGATTTCATTTCCTGATACTATCTATTTTCCAGCCTCCTCATCCCCTCCTCAAAATATCATTTCTCTTTCCCATGACTTCTTCATCAATTTCTCGATTTCTGCCCCTTCATGTTAAATATACAGAACAATTTTCACTCTATGTCCTTACTTCTTTTCACAGAATCTGATTAGTTTCAGTTGTCACCCTAAATTGCCCCCCATTAACTCAGTGTTTTCTAGTTCAGTATACCAAGAGAGAGAATTTGATTGACCTCATGCATGATTTCACCATACTCATGTCATATGTAAGTCACAGATTTCCTAAGAACTGATTGACCTTGATTTCAAAATACAACCTCAGTTTACCCAGCAAACCCGGAAGTGGTGGTGAGCTCATGCAGTTCTAAATGTGGCCATCTCTAAGAGAAGGGCTATGTGGAGAACATGGCTACTTAGAAGGATCTTCAAAGTGAGAGTCATTTTGAGGGTGGATTTGTCGTGAGTCTTTTTATTTGTTTATACCTGCATATTAAATCTCAGAACGTCCTTCCATATTAGATGATCTAAATCACTTTGATTTCAGGCGGTTTAATTCAATCTTAGTATCTTTATCTATTAAAGGGCTTTCTATATTCAAGATTATGTCTATTATTTACTCTTCTGGATGAATTTTATAATTATCTTACTAATTCTCATAAAACATCATCCTGTGATTTTAATTGAAGTTTTATTTAATGTCATCAGATTAATTCAGAGAGAAGTGAAACTTACACCAATTTTTGTCTTCTCATACAGAAACAGTTAAACACTTTATTGAAAGCTTTTTCATTTATATTTTTATATATTTATATTTATATTATATTTATATATATACTTATATATATTTATATTATATTTCACAAAAGCTTTGTATTTTTATTCATATTGGGTATAATTTAAAAGTTTATTTGTATTATTATTTCTATTTCAAACATAATTTAACTATATTGAACTATAATTTTATTAATTTATTGTTTTATTATTTTATTTCTTTCATTATTGTATTAATGTTTTATTGACTATTAATTTAACTATTTAACTATATTTTAAAATTACTTAGTAAATATATATATATGAACTGCTATGTTGATATATATATGTACTTTTTTTAGTCTAATCTCAATTGTCTAGAACTTCCAGAGTAATATGTAGTAATAGTAAGGTAGCATGTTTCTTTTTTTTTTTCCACTTTAATGGGAATGTTTTTGATGTTTCTTCTTCTTTTTTTTTATTCAGCAAAAACTTTTGAGTATTTCTTATACACTCAAAAGTGTCCTAGGCTCTTAGGATATATCAGTGTACAATATAAACAAAGAGCTTTGAGATTTTGAGACTGCAATTTAGTGAGGGAAACAGTGAACAATTAGTATACTAATGAATTAAGCAATATAGTATGTAAGAAGCTGATAAAAAAAATCATGGAAGAAAATAAAAAGTAGGGTAAAGTCTAGGGGATTGAGAAAAAGGGAGTGAGAAAGTGGGCTACAATTTTAAATATGGTGGTTAGGGTAGATCTCCTGGAGAAGGAGACATTTTGTAGAAGCATAATGTACAATTTCTAACACATTTTCTATTGTTACTGGTCTATTCTGGTTTCTCAATTTGACCTAATTATATGTGAGCACTTTATATGTGTCTGAAAAAACTTTCATATAATATTGTATTTAAAGTTTATTGATATCAGACTATAATTAGTGATGATTTCTCAGTCTCTTCTGTATCTCAAACCTAATGTTATTTTTAAAAAGAGTTGACATGGACTGTATCTATATTTCTTTAAAGTATTGCATTTAATTTTATTTATTTTGTTTTTACATTTTGTTATGTATTATTTTTGTTATTAATTCCTTTCAACATTTTTCATGGCTTTCTCACTCTTTTTCTAGTTATTGGAATGAATTACTTAGCTAATTTATTTATTTTTCCTCCTAAAATATTCATTGAAATTTAGAGTAGGAGCTTTTAATGACAAAGACTGGAACAAAATTAATCGTAAGAATATCATAATATTGGATTTTATCCTGTAGGGCAAAATACATTTTCCTGAACCCATACTGACACAAATTATCAAATAAGAAATTCATTCAAGCTGTCTATTTTCCAAGATGTATCATTTGTCTACATCTCTTAGGTTTTCATATATTAAGATCTCTTATTGTTCTTCAGTTTCTTAAAGGAGTTCTTCACTTCAAGAAGTCATGTAATACTTTTTGGGAAAACTGTCTTAAATGAATATGTAATGGATTCTATAATTTAAAAAAGAGTGTGTGATAATAAATAATGAATAAAATACTGACTCTGAATCTTTGTGTTTAGGCTGAGATGCACATTTGATGTCTCTATGCAAGATGCTTTATGTTGACCAAAAGGAGCATTATCTACCTCATCTACCATTCCACCTCCGAATCTCTGAAAACTTATAAACCAGTGTCTCACTCAAATTCAGTGCTGGACTAGATTCAGATGCTGCATTTATCGATAGCTACTCTTCTTATTTCTGGCCTTCACATGAAAAGGCTCCTCATCTTCCTCAAGTCCATAAAACTCCACAAACTTTCCATTAAAACATTAAGTACATGTTGCCAAAAATTTTCTGTTGTGATTTGTTTTTCAGCTTTGCATGAAAAAGAATAAAAGAGTGGGAGCCAGGAACAGCACCTAGACCATTCATGAGCAATGTGGCAGGATTCCAGAAAAATAACTTTCCAGTTATCCCAAGATTCCACGTTGAAATATGCTGCTCTTGATCCCTCTTGGGGGCGGGAGGGAGGGGGAGATGTGACATAAAATTACCTGGAGAATGGCATAGGTAATGATGCCATTATCTCTAAGTATACACTGAGAATCTCTGAAAATTTTGCCATTTAATGAAGCTGGAAGTTTTTTTGTGACTATTGGTATGTTTCCACTAACAAAGCACTGTTATATTATGACACAGCATAGCGTGTGCTATCCTGATGACCTCTGACACGGGTCTTCTGTAGAGTGAGACAGAAAGCTCCTTTCATAAAAGTCTCCTTTGCCTCTGACTGCCTAGTGCTGGTAGGTAGGCTCTTTTCTTTTTGTTTTGTTTTAACTCCAATTCCTTAATCTTGAAGCTAGGAAAAATTTCTGTATTTTGCCAATACTTTCAATCGGAGGACTGTGTCTTTGAAAATCCAATGTACTACAATATCACCACTCTAGAAGGATGCTTTTTACATCAATTTTTAGTGTTTGCAAATCATTCATATATATTTTAAAAGGAAAATAGAAGAAGGCACAATAGGAGTTAGTGGACTAAAGCTATTTTAATGTAGTCTATTTTAAAAATTATTTCAGTCTAAAGTATTCACTAGTTCTATTGTTCTTGTTTCTGTTGTTCTTAAATATTTATTACATCAGATTATTTCAAGTGCTAATAAATGCATCTGTAACTTTGATTTATTGTTTAGATGAAATAATTTTCTTATATAAGAATATACATAATTTTGTATATTTTTATTAACAGACTAGAACTTCATCATGTAAAAAAAAATTAAACTTGACTCTTTACATTTTGTTTACACTAGTTTCAAAATATAATTTATATAAATAAGAATGAACATAAATGTTTGGATTTATTAATGATGATTTACAATTAAAATGCTGAGTTTTAAGATATTTTAATTTATATATTATGTATTCAACAAAAGATACTAGCTGTTTAAAATCTATTTTACTTTTTGGCGAAGAATAATAAAAATAAAATAATAATAATAATAAGATAATAATAAATAAGATAATAAATAAATAAATAAAAATAAGATAGGAAGAAGATGTTATATAAGCAAGTTATGTACTAAAAACCTAATTTTGAAACGGAACTCTTAAAATATTTTATATTTATTTATATATTACATAATATATATTTATTTGGCTATAATAGTATTCCTTAGCTGTTTTCATTTTGGTTTAACTGAAAGTTTGTCTTTTTAGAGTTCTTTTCCCCTACAAGTAGGCTATATTTTCAACCTCTGTAAGTCTTTGGAAAAATTCTAGATCTTTCTGGACTCATTTAACTCCCCTATTCATAATCATTTTTTATAGTTCCAATCTTCTGTTGCAGTCAGAGACATAAGTTTAAACTGATGTTTCCCTAAGATTCCCCTTCTCCTTTTGTCTTTAAATACGGATATTTACTGCATAAAAGAAAAAAAGAAGGAAAACAGATGGAATCTGAGGCATGAGAAATAATTACAATATGCCTGTAACAACACAGGAAGTTGTTTTAGTCACAATAACAATTTCGCTTCTTTTCTTTGCATTTATTGTTCACACATTCACCTGTAAACGAGTAAAATACTAGTCATTCCTGCTGTACCGCATTGAATCATAGCAGAATTAAAGAAAAAGATAATCCTATAGCGAGATGGTTATACCAATGGAAGACACACAAATACTTTAACCACCATGGATAAAATATAATTAATGTAATGTCTGAGCATGGTGGACAGAACATATTTGTCATAAACAAAACAAAATAAAACAAAAAATTTATATATTTTTTTCAATGTTTACAATTATTTTTATTAACAAGGTTGAGGTCAAAGTAGCCAGCAAATTCAGTACACTAAAATGAAAATCAACTAGAATTCAAATGTGTCATTAGAATATGTGTGAAAAGTAGAGAGATTAGTTAAATGGTTCTGTGAGACATACTGTAAATGTGTGAGACAACTCTACGTTTAGTCTTGATATTCTCACTAATCTCCAGTAAACATTTCATCATTGTTAAATTAGGGCAAATAACAAAATCAGCAAGAAAACAAAGAGGGTATTATATTAAGTAAAATAAGTCAGACAGAGAAAGACAAATACTGTATGATCTCACTTAAATGTAGTATCTGAAAAAACAAAACTCATAAACAAAGAGATATAAATTCATGGTTGCCGAGGCAGGGGTAAGAGGTGGGGAAAATGGGTAAAGATGGTCAAACTTCCAGTTATAAGATGCCTAAGTTTGAAAATGTGATGCATAGCATGGTAACTATATTTAACAGTACTGTTTTGTATTTTTGAATGTTGCTATGAGAATGAATCTTAAAAGTTCTCTATAAGTACCAAAAATTTATAAATATGTTTAGTTGACAGATGTTAATTAAATTTATTGTGGTAATCATTTCATTATATATAGATATAGACAGAAATAGATATAGATATTACATATTTTATATATATTATATCAAATCATTTTGTTGTATAATTTAAACTTGCAGAATGTTATATGTCATATCTCAATAAAACTAGAAACAAATTATCATATGATTTCATGTGTGGAACATAAGGGATAGCACTGAGGACCATAGGGGAAGAGAAAGGAAACTGAACGGGAAGAGATCAGAGACAGAGAAAAACCATGAGAGACTCTGGACTCCAGGAAACAAACTGAAGGGTACAAAAGGGGGGGTGCAGGGCTATGGAGTAACCAGATAATGGGTATTAAGAAGGGCATGTATTGTGATGAGCACTAGGCATGTATGTGACTGATGAGCCACTGAACAAAAACTAATAATGTACTATAGGTTGGCTAATTGAACAGAATAAAAAAAATAAATCAAAAAAAATTTTTAAGTAGCAAAAATACAAGTTATCATACCATCCCCCACAAAATTAATGATAAGATCAAAGAAGAATAAAAATACTTAATCTTTCCATTCTCTTTCTTCATCTTTTTTCTTTAAATTATATGCAGGAATGGTAAGAAAAGGTAAGATTCCCCTTGAGAGAGTTGTGTGTGAAACAGAAGATGACCCTTCTTCCAGGGATGGATGTTAACTATGTCTAAGACCAATGCAAATTCTCAGGTCAAAAAAAAAACTTCTCACGATCAATTTTCTTTCAAAAATACTTAAACCTAATTTGTTAGAATTTGCATTATTAGGGATAGTAACAATTTTACATTTGAACAATCTGAGGGGCAAATTCGTGCATTTTAATTGTTAAGACAAATAAAATCCATATTTTTCACACTTCCATTTCAGAGTAGAAATTAACAATAACACCTACTAAAAACTATTTTAAGCAGACTGATGACTTAAATTAACTAGAGAAATGCAATTATTTTTAAACAATAACAGAATTAATGCAAAAATAATACTAAAGAAGAGTCCTTGCCACTGCTTTAGGTAGTTTTACTCCAACACTGAAACAATGTATGCCCAAGTGTGCCTTTGGGGCACTTCTAGAGAGTAGACTTCCATCAGTGCAGGTTTACTTCCAACGCTTTTTTTTTTTTTTTTTTTTAAGATTTATTTATTTACTTGAGAGATAAAGAGAGCGAGAGAGAGTATGCATGAGTGAGCAGGTGCGGAGGCAGAGAGAAAGGGAAAGAATCTCAGGAAGACTCCCCACTGAGCACAGAGTCCAGCCACGCAGGCCTTGATCCCACAACGATCAGAAATCAAGAATCTGAAGCTTAACCGGCTGAGCCACCCAGATGGCCACTTCCGTTCTTATCGGTGCAAATATCTGAGATCTTTCTACAAATACAGGATAGATTTTAAAGATGTTGGGGAAACAGAAGATACCATAGGAAACCGCTACTTCCAATTTTTAATTTAATTAAGTGGTAGAAGCACAGAGGAGCAACAGTTCACAGATTTATATGTAACTCAATGGAAATGGAGAGCTTGAAGTGAAAAGAAAAACAAATTTAATATGTGCAAATGAGTACTTTAAAGTTTTCAAGAAGAATGTAGATACCATGGTACATTTTTAGATGAAAAACAATCTGTGTGTAAGTCCATCTTTCGGTTCCTTCCTCCCTGTTTCAGGATCCTCTGTTGGTGCTTCACCCCACCATTGTCTCTCTTTCAGGGGCTTCTCCACACCCCTCTGGTTCTCCCAGGAGCACCCTGACATCTCAGAGCTGTCCTGTGTTGAGGAACTGAAACCTGACCTATTCCATGTGCAGCCAACTGAAGAAGGTGACAGCGTTCATTCCTCGCTGGTGAGAACAGAAAGCCAACAGCTAAGAACACTCTGGGTTTGCCTAAGTCTGTGGCCTGATTTGTCTGATGAAGCAAAAAACAGTCTGATTGGTTCATCACTAATTGTCCAAAAAATTTGCATATTCATAATAAAGCAAGCTTAAAAATCAATCACCACTGCTAAAACCTCTTGCATAGTAAGTATTCACCACCGCTTGACAGTGCTTGCCAGTTTCAAGACACATTTCCTTATTATATATGGGTCATAGTTATTAACCTACTTAAAGATGCTGCTCAAGTTCAGGTCGGAGCAGTGTATCACAATTTACCTGAGAAACAGGCATTCAACACTTATGCCCTCACTCCTCATCAGATTTGTTACCTGTTGACCACATGACAGCTTGGTGGCACATGTAAGGAATTCAGGACAGTTAAAAGACAGCCCCTTTCCTTGAAGAGTTTACAGTCCACCCCCACCACCACCACCAAAAAAAGAGACACTGACATTGCTTATGAAAGCTATGATTTGAAACCTCCCCTGACAGAGGTGTACTGTAGGCACTGTCAGAGGACAGACGTTGTGTGTGGGGAGGTATGTGTGCCTTTGGGAGGCCGAGTCTTTCATGAGGGAGATGTTTGATTTGAATCTTAAAAAATGATGAAGAATTAAGAGGTGAGTGAGAAGAGATAACAGGACAAGGAGACGGTGAATCTATACAGAAAGAGGCAAGAAAGAAAGAAAGAAAGAAAGAAAAGGAAAAGATGAGACAAAATGTGTGTTCTAAGACACACAATCCCTTACCACAAGAGCATAAAAACAGTGGTAGGTTCAGGATGAAGTTGGAGAGAAAAGAGGTAAGATCATGGAGAGTCCTATCCTTGCTAACAAGGATTTGGGGTCTTAATCAACATAAACTGATTACTTATTTTAGATAGTCTCCTTATAATTCAAAAAGGTTGAATCCTAGTGAGAGAAACTTTTTATTATCCTATAATAAAAGTTAGTATTAAAGGTATTATGGGGGATAAAAGAAGACACATCCCTGAATCTCAAGCAGTTTATATATGATTTTTTTAAGTATGTATTTATCCATGCAAACACACAATCTAGTCAAGATCAAAAGTAGTGATTTATCTATTAAGTGCTATTACACTTGTCTGAAATGATTAAAGAAAGCTTCCTAAAGGAGTTGAGATATAAAAGATTGCTAGGATTGTCAGTGAAGAAAGGAGAAGGAAGAATATTTCAGAGTGGAGAATGGAACATAAAAACGCAGAGAGGGGGAAACAGAAAATAGATGCTTATGTTTGGAACAATGAGAAAATCCGAATGGCTGGAGAGCAAGACGATAGACAGTTGCGTACCCTGCTTGGTTGTTATTGCCAACAGGACTCAAATTTCTTACTAACGGGAAGTAGGATGTTAGCGCCTCTGTGAGAAAGGCATAGGTTTCTTTAATGTTTCTTGCAAACATTATTGATGATATTTTCCCCAATGATCATTATAGTCAAAATTAAATTCAAAGAGAAAGAAAAATCAGGAAACAGATTAAAAGCAATGAACCATTTTTACTTTAGAAAGGATGGGAACTGCACGTGGGAACTACAGGAGTTAACTGATATTGTAAACTCGGAGTCAGTGCAGGATGTATGGGGAATTGTGGGAAATAGAAATGGGCAACTGTTTGACAAGGATCTTTCTTCACATTCTCCTCGCCTGCAAACTGATGATTTCTCCACTGTGAAGACATAGTCTATGTGCAAAGCCAGATGCCATGACAAAGGTCTATTGTGTGTCCTGCAGTCATTCAAACGTTATATTCTTTCTCATTCAGAATATGAGTCAGTATCTATTCTGCTGGCTGAATATAAGAATAGAATGTGACTGATGCTTTGATTGAGAGGTTTTGAGCTTCGTTTCCCGTGAGGAATTCTCCTCCTATAAGTCTTTGTTTTCCTGGCATTTTACTCATTATACCATAACGCTCATCAGAGAATTCGTATCAGATCTAAACATTGGCATTTGATTGTAAAGTTTTATATTTAAAGGATGCTGTTTGGCTGTTTATAACATAGAAATGCCAGTTTATTTCTCTGGAAAGGGTCACAGAGAATAAGCCAGTAATTTTCCCTCACAGACATCAGTGGAAACTGCTTCCTGTTAGATCACTGCATAAAAATTCGGTTTTAATGCCTTTTCAGTACCTTAGCGTTGACATCTGTATGTTTAGAAATGAGTGTTGAAAACCTTCAGCATTTTATAAATGAAAAGAAAAATTGTTTAATTATAAATAGTGTATACAATAGTATGATTATTATTGCTAGTGATAATAACACCAAGAGATGATCTAGGGACAAATAAATATATATTTTTCCAATTTGTATGTTGATAAAGTCACTTAAGTAAATTAAAACCCAGTATTCTCTGCAGAGCAGTACATTATTCTCTGTACACACAAATAATTATGAAAGAATAAGGCATTTGTAGGAATTTATCATGTATAATATTCTACCTTGCATCTATCACGCAATGTACCATTAAAAGGCAACTTATGGCGAAGGGAATATTTTAAATTATTGACTTATAAATACTTTGCCAACCATTCCTTCTGATAAACTTATTTCCTGATCAGAGCAATGTTGTATAAATTTTGATCGTTCTATATTTTTTCCATCTGTACTTCTTTCAAGCTCAAGTCTGGATATCTTGAGTGTATTGCTTGTCCCCCATTAAATTGCCTGAACCCTATCTCAAAGCCTGAACCATGCTTATGTTACATAACACCCAGGGGGAAATTTGTTTCCTGCAGGGACTCAGTTAAAAAGATGCCTTTTCCACATAAAGATCTTTAATATTTCTGAAATCACATTTTCCCTGAATGCTAAAATCTGCTTTCCATTACGCTGTAATGGTAAATGTTTTTGCTTGGGCATCTGTGATCCAAAGGTTTCCTCAGCAGGGTCACTTAACAGTCTCTTAAAGTAAATCTGAGGAGCACCCCTTGGGAGGCATGGTCCACCAAGCTCAGCGCAGCAGCAGCAGGCCTTGCTGCTCATCGGGGAACCAGATCAATCGACCAGCACGGGAGCTCTCATTGGGCTGGGCCACTTCTTAGTTAATTGTTCGTATTCAAGTCAACCTTTCCAAAAGCAAGAAAGTTAAGAATTTATATTTTTAGGAGGTGAAGAGTGAAGAAAGAAAGCAAATATATGAGACACCTAGAGTAGTCGAACTTACGGAGACAGAAAGTATACAGTGGCCACCAGGGGTTGGAATCCGGTGAGGCGAACAAGAAATTACTGCTTAATGGGTACAGGATGGGGCAATGAAAGCATCCTGGAGATAGATAGTGGTAACCATTGCACAACAATGTGAACGTACTTAATGCCACTGAACTGTATATTTAAAAATGGTAAATTTTATGCACGTTTAGCCACAAAAAAGGAGTTCTTATTTTTAGGGGCACCTGGATGGCTCAGTGGCTAAGCGTCTACTTTTGGTTCAGGTCATGATTCCAGGGTCTTGGGATCAAGCCCCACAGCAGGCTCCCTGCTCAGTGGGAAGCCTGCTTCTCCCTCTCACTCTGCAGCTCCCCCTGCTTGTGCTCTCTCTCTCTCTCTCACTCTTTCTCTCAAATTAATAAATAAGATCTTAAAAAAAAAAAAAAAAAAAAAAGCTCAGGAAACTGGTGGCTTGGAGAAATAACCACCATGACAGCTTTCTCTGGGTGAGTGGTTGGCTCCTTAATTTCCTATGATAATGGTTTTCAATGATGAGAACTACCAAGGTGTCAGCACCTACATTTTATAAAAACTGACTAACTGGAGTATGGTATATGAGGGGAAAATGTTGTTCTACAGTGCAGAGAGGTAGAGTCATTCCTTTCTGAGTAACTTTAGAACTGTATAACACAGATGGGACCATTAAAAAAATTTAGATATTATTTGAACTCCGTAATATTGTGCTAAGAATTTTGTTGCTAGACAATTATGATTAAAATAGGTGAATTTTCAGCCCTGTGAAAACTGCTTAATGACACTGCCAAGTGGAAATTTGGTTTTTCTATTTATCACCAAATATCAAAATCAGACCTTTTTACAGGATGCAGTAACTTCAGTCCAAAGAAAATAAGCTACAATACAGTTACACATATGTAAATGCTAAGCATATACCTAAACCAGAAAGACAATTCATGTTTGCTTGAAGTCAGAATGGATTACCAAATCTGTAATCATTTTTTTTAATGATTATCCAAAGAATGAATTCACAAGTTCAACTTTTAGGACCTCTTCATCACCAAGAGGAAAAGTGATTAAATATTTAGCTCTCACAGCTCTCTATGGAGTAGTTACTATCATTCCCATTTTAAGATAAGGAGAAAACAGGAAGAAGGATTAAATAAATTGCCTAAGGACACATAGTAGACAGCACAAACAGGATTCAAACTTGTATCTGACCAAAAACAGGTGCTTTGGGGGCACCTGGGTGGCTCACTTGTTAAGCGTCTGCCTTCGGCTTGGGTCATGATCCCGGTGTCCTGGGATCAAGCCCATATCAGGCTCCCTGCTGCTTCTCCCTCTCCAGCTTCCCTTTGCCTTGTGTTTCCTCTCTCACTACCTCTCTCTGTCATAAGTAAATAAAAATAAATAAAAACAGGTGCTCTTACTTCCTTATATTTTCTTCCAATTAATAATTATTAAAATTGTATCTTACAAAGGATACTAAGACCCTATGTAAGCTAAAATAAACATAAATATCCCACTTCCAGATGCAGTGAATTTGGTGATATAATGATGTAATCTTCATACATGCAGAAGAAGGAACTGATCGTTAAGACTTAAACTTTCCAGGAGAGTCTGCAAGTGAAGCTAGGAAAGCAACAGATAAGGAACTCCTGGATGAAGGAGCAAGCTCACGACTTGGTCTTAGCCGAAGCCATGGAGAGCTGTGATCTTCCTTTGAGTCATCACAGACCCATGAGACAAGCTCTTATATAGAGTGGATGATATATAGTTATTGAATTAATGAGTATGAGAACTAAATAATAAAATAATTTGGCTGAAAGGAAGGCTTTATGAAGAAAAATGATAAAATTGGCCAGAGACATGAAGGGAGTTTGTAGAATGATTTCACTATGAGACTATGAATATTAAACTTAATCCTCTAGAAAATGGGGAAGTGACATAAGTTGAATAATAAAAGACAGAGAGGATTTGTTGTCTAGGAGGGATTGGAAGGGGAGAGATTGGTGAGAGTCATTAGCCCAGGTGTGAAATAATGAGTATATCTGCTCTGAGAGTGGAAGAGAGAGATGAATAGGCATAGTTTTTCCTATGAAAATGTGGAAACCTATTTCAAGAATAAGTACGACAAATATATTCCAACAAAATAAATATATCCCTATTAACAAATCTTTCTTACAATTGAAGATGAAGGGAAAAATACTGGTAATAAAATGAATTTATTTAGATTTTAATAAATTTTAAAGCAGCTTTATTATTTGATTAATATTTATTATTCATTTAGTTACCGGTCCAGATACTTTTTCATATACACTAACATATGATCTTAGCGTCTACACTGAGAAAGGGCCCTTGACTTCACTTAAGATAACAAAGCACTTCCTTTTCCCGCTGGAAGAAAAAAAAAAAAAGACTAATAAAACTTTAGGCCAAGAAGATAATCTTTTACTTCAGTATTTGGTGAAATTATAAGTTTAAAAAAAATAAGGAAGGTCTATTGGCTTTATCCAACTTCTTTTTGCCTTGAAGAAAACAAGTAAGAAAAGCCCAGCATTTTAAGATCATCTCTTATTTGGACTGAATATTATTCAACCTTCAAGTAAGTCTTTTGTTTTTAATCCTGGCTTCCTAGTAGACTCAAAATAAGGTATATTGGTTACCTGCCAGTAGTCAAGTCTCACACCAGAGGACAAGTGGCCTCTCACAGGCCACCAGGGTAAAGGAACACCCAAAAGTCATCCCGAGGTGCCCTTCCAAATCACTTGCAGCTATGCGTTATTTAATCCCCACAGCAATGCTTTTGTGACATAGGTCAGGATCTCTTTGTAGGCAACCAGGTGGCTGAGTCAAGTGACACAAAAGTCAGGATTTTAGGGCTTCATTCAGCTGCTCCATTTTCATCTCTGTTTATTAGACCAAAGTAGTAAGATTTAACCCAAGTATGTTTCCAACATGCATGATCATAAAAGATAGATTCTTGGCTGCAGTAAAAATTTCAAACCAAAAATAAATAAAAAGATGTTTCATACAGCTGTGGAGTTTGAGTTTATAGAAGGGTATTTATTAACACAATAACGACCTTAGCATTAAGAGCTTATGTTTCTTAAAAGCTCTTCAGAGCTTGAAATACTCACCAATACACTACGGCAGATGGCATATAAATGGGCTTACTTACTATTTTGTTCATCTTTTGTTTAAAATTTATTTATTAATCCACAAAGGAAGTGAAGTGTTTTCCATGGGAAAAGTATAAAGACTGAGTTTATGAATATAAAAAATGAGGAGTAGTAGAAAAGCTAGCCCTGAAATAACACAAAATAAATTGCTGTCAAAAAGCAAAAAAAAAAAAAAAAAACCGTGGATTTTTCCACTTCTAATGCAAAAAAAGGAAATGTTGCTCATTTTCATCAAACCCAGACTTACCTTTCCCCAAATTAAGTCAATTTCATAAGTAATTATAAGTACTTTTATAATCAGTGAGTTTTGATATTAAAGGTCTATTAAGTAGTAGAGGTAATGTGATTATTTGTGCATATAGATTTACATTTACAATCAAAATATACTATCATTTGATGCATTCATTCTTTAAAATGTCATTGTTTTATTTTAGAAAGAGAAACACAAAAAATTAAGGGAATAAAAAGAGGGGTTAGAAACAATGTGACACAATAATCGTGATAGAAAGGACCCTGGGGAGTCATAGAGAACCTTTATCTAACTGTAAGAAGCCTGCAGCATAGTTATTTAAGATAAATACTTGTCTTTGTTTTCTTCATGCACATTCCTGAAGCAATAGACTGGGAAGAAACACAACCACTATCATGTTGTGTGCGCATGTGCATGTACGTGTGTGTGTGTGTTGGGGGGGGGGTTGCTGTCTAACACCAGTATGTTTTTGGCATAATCATCAAACTTCTTTATGCCTCAGTTTAGCCATATAGAAAAACAATGTACTGTATTATAAACTTTTAGTGTTCTTCTATCTCTAAGACTCGGAAAAAAATAGATTACCTTTGAAAAGTCTTTTAGTTTCTCAAGTTGAATTCAGAGAATTTTCTCCTAGCTAATAAGCAATCTTTCAAGAAAAAAGGCCAAATTCCAACATCATAAGTAGGATGTGCATTGCTAAATATCTCCAAGGAGAAATGCAGATCTGTGTTTGGTGTGTGTGTGTGTGTGTGTGTGTGTGTGTGACCGTGTGTGTGTGTATGCATGCATTTGTGGTATTTGTCTACATCTACTTACACACCTGTGTACAAACTAATGGGACAGCATATTGAATGCGATATGAGTATAAAATCTATACTTTATACAAATATTAAACATTGAAATTCTATGGGATATTCTATTGAGCGAGCGAAATGTATTAAGATGTAAATCACAGAACTCATCAAGAGACAGCAGTTCTAATCTGAAGGCGGGTAAAGTCATACATGCAAAGTTTGCCTGGTCTTACTCTATAATAGATGGATTAAGTAAAGACATTTAGGTTTATAACTGAAGAGTGAAGCCATCCTCATTGAGAACAGTATCTTTTTAAAGTTGATTATGCATGACTTGATGTATGCTGCATTTATTTAAAGAGAGGTAAGATATAGAGGTGTCTACCCATCATCTACTGTGAGTTTCACAGAGTTACAGAATTTCAAGTGGTACTGGGGTTTGGCAAGCAGAGTCACAATAATTTTAGAATTAATTACTTAGGTTTGAAAGCCCAGAAATTCTATGAAGTCAAGAGTGAGAAAGGCATGGGTCTTCTTGACCATAACAGTATTCAAGGCAATACATTGTTATTTCAGAGCCATAGTTGCCTTAGTTTCAACATCAGCCCTGACACTTTCCAAGCAAATTGGAAAAGTCATTTAATGTCTCTGTACCTTGATGTCCTCATTTTTGGGGGAAAAAAAAAAAAGGTGACTGTGGTCTTTACCTCATAGGGTTAGAACACCCAATGTGCTTAGAAAAAAGATCCATGGCATAGAATCATAATGGGGTGAATCTCTGGTGCCAATTTTCCCAGTTGATGTTCCCAATAGCCACTGGACCATCCTGAGAGCACAGGGCTAAAGCTCCTTATTTTTGGTGTTTCTTCTGAACTTATCCACTTTCTAACTCCTTAACTTGTAGCTTTCTGTGCCAAGTTGAGACTTGATAAGATTTCTGGTCCTTTATTTTTCTTCCCTTGCCATGAATAAAATCCCTTATCCAGTAAGATTTTATTAAATAAATACTATGTGCCTGATAGTCTTCTAGGCACTGTGGACGCGTGAGTGTTCTATCAGATGGAGATACGTGCTTTGGAGGAAAATCATGCTGGGGAGTATCAGTTCTTCAGTCAGATGACATGTGAGCAGAGACCTATGGGAAAAGGTGAATTATCTGGGAGGATATTTGAAGCCTGAGTGTTTGAGGGACCAATGACAGTAAGCACCAATCTCCTGCAACTGGATCATACTGGCTGGATAGCTCATCATAGAAACCAATGTATCTGAGGCAAAGTGAGGGAAGAAAGGAGATCATGCAGCCCTGAATAAGAAATGTGGCTTTCTCTCTCTGTGCAGTATGAAACTACTGAAGGGCTGAAGTCAAGAAGGGGCATAATCAAACATGGTTTATGGGGGGAAAAAAAGATATGTCTTTGATTGATGTGCTGCGAATAGATTGAATGAGAGCAAGAGCTAATGCAGTTAGAAAGCTCTTCCAAATTTCAGGCAAGAAATGATGATGATGGAGAAAGAATTTACATTCTGGATGTCTAGGTTTGGGGATAGAGCCAACAGTGTTTCCCCACAGACTGGATGTGGATATAAGTGACAGAAGTTGTAGACAACTTCAATGTTTTGGGTGTACCTGGGAAGAAGGGGTTGATTTTTAATGAGCTGGCAAAATTATGGAATGGGTAGAGTTTGAGGAATCTGGGGTCATGTTAATTTGTTAACACAGGAGATGACTATCAGATATTTGAGTAGTCGAAACAAGGAGGCAGTGAGGTGAATTGTCAAGATGGGTTACTCTGGAATGAGAGCACAGGGGTGAACCCATCATTGCCAGGGTATTTGGGATGTATCCATGACTTTTATGCATTAACGGCATATTGTTAGTCATTTCTCTCAGTAAGTACATCTATGCCCATTGGTATGACTATAAATAATAAATAGATCTTCATTTCCACTCCACCCAGCAGAGTATTGGTAGAGTTGTAAGAGATCATCTCCACAAGCTTGATGAACAGCTGCATGGTGTGAGGTAAAGGGACAGCCCCATCGATTCTTGGTACCATTTTTTTCGGCCATCTCTCTACCTTTAGACATTATTTGCCTAAATTATATCTCCAGATCCACATCACATTGAGCTCCGGTCTCATACACAACATGATATATAGGGTGATTACTGGCTCCAAGCAAAAGGAGAAAAGGGAAACAAGATAATTTACCACTTTGGACTCCCCAGCTGAATCAGAATTGTGATCCTCACAGAGGAAGGTAAACATTTCAAATCATTTTCATTCCGTGAGTCTGAATGTATGTTCCTCCTATTACTAGGTCTCACTTTTTTCCTCTAACCTACCCTTGCTGTTTGTTTTTCTGGTCTGTTCTAAGTATATTTAACTACAGGGAAATGGAATTTTATTTACTCCTGAGAATTCTGATGATTTGTTAGCTGCAATGATTTCAAATGCTGTATTAATGTGCTTGTTACTACAGACTATAGGATAAAAGCGTGTTTTCTTTTTTTATTTAAAAGTTCCTTCTAAATGTAGACACAGATTCCCATGCAGTGCCTGCAAGGATTATAATTGCTTGTATATTTTCCTTGTTTGGTGTACCTGTTCTTTCTCTCATTTCATTCTATGCCACTTATTTTTAATTAAATACAATCACTTCTCACCAGGATGTTTCCTTTTATTCTAGAAAGTTGCCTCTAAATTCTTCAAATGTTCAAAAGCCACTAAACATTTATTAATACAGTGGGATTCATTCTTAGGAATGTCTCTAAAACAATGCATGTTCTATGCAACAAATCAAAATATGCATACCACTGTCCCTGTATTTCCAAAGCTGTTTCTGATTACTGATAGAAATTCCCCTGTTCTTCATTAAAGGCTGAGATTCTTTTAAAATGCTTATTTACGGCTGCCTGGTCCACAGGGGCAGACTGTGGATTTAATCGCCTACAGCACCAAATCTCTTTTAACGTTTGGCCAACTGAGCATAAGGTAACTTGTTGGCTGGGGTGTGCCACGTTCCTACTCAGTGTATAGATAAGGTAGCCACAACCCAATATGCTTCATTTACTTTCAAGTATTATTAACACTAATGAGCATTACATCCACACATGAAGAAAAGATACAGAATGGAGTCACTGCTTCTCAGACTTCATTAAGCTCAGCATTGTTTTATTCAGGGGACAAAGCTCTAATTTTAGAATGTTCTTTAAAGACAGATGAAAACAAATATGCTGTAATTAATAGAAAGTATCGCCTCCTTCTTTAATAGATAGCAAGTATTCAGATACAGCTGTGAGTCTTAAATGATATTTCCTGGGGTAATAGGAGAAGATAATTAACTGTACTGTAATAGAAAGTAATTCATTAAGTGACAATGAATTTTATTTTTTCCCAATATAAGTAAAACAGGCAAGTGCCCACATTATATTCATATCTTCTTTTGTGACTATGACCTACTGCATAAGGTTTTCATTTAAATTTAATTTTTGTTACATGATTAATATTATTATTTACTATATGTCTTTAAATGACTTTTAGCTTTGTACACACTATAAAATTAAAAATAGGTCTTTTCCTCTTGAAAAATGTCAGGTTTTTTTTTTTTTAACCTTAAATCTGGAGTATGTTTTCAAGGTCTCTTCTAAAATGATAACCTTCATATGAGTCACAGGAGTTTAAGAACATCTCTGGATTAGTCTGGCTTCAGTGAGGTTAAAGGCAACAAAGTATGCCCACAAAGAGATACGATAAGCAGTTTTAATGGGTATCACTCGACACAACACCAAATATAAATCAAAACTAACACATGCCCTCCCCCACAAATCCTCTCAAGTTAAGTTCCTTGAATTTAATTATTATAGCAAATGGTAATATAACAAGAGTGTCTACTGTCAGGGAAAAAAATTTTTAAGACAGATGTGAACCATACAAAGCGTATGTAAAACACGTGTGATCCAGAGCAAGGTCATAGGACCCACTGAAAGAACACATGTGGACTATACCCACCACATATGGACACATGTTGCAAAATCATGTGTTTCTGTTTATTGCCAAGACTCATATCATATTCTAAAGAAATCAGGGGCTCTTAAATAAACTTTGTACTTCTTAAAGTAAATGGATACCTTCTTGTTTAAAATCTGTTAGTGTAGGCAGACAAGGACCCTCAAATCTAATACTAGGCTTGAAAGTACTCAAAACCCTGTTTCACTCCTGTTTCCCTATCCCAGGGTGATTCAGTTGATTATTCTAAGGGAGCAAAGATTTCTTCCTTGCCCACAGATAATTCTTTAAGGATGCCATAGCTTATCATGAAACCTAAGCCAACAGAGCCTAAGTGTGTGAATTAAGAGCAACTTTGGTTTGAATGGGCTTTTTCTTTCCTAAAACCTAAATTAGCAAGACACTCATGCTGTATCTCATGTATCTGGAATAAAATTAAAATCCTCCAAACTTATAGAAAATCATTGAAATGTAAAACCCTAGTGAGAATATTTACTTTATTTTTTATCTTGGGGGAATAAAATATCTATATAATTTAAAGTGAAAAATAAAAAGACATATATATACATGAAAATAGGCAGAAATACGTCTTTCACTCTTATTTTCTAGAGGATAATGACACTAACAGTGCCTTGTACATAGGTATTAATTTAATTAGAACCTGAATCCTTAAAGAAATGTAGTACACCTAGAATTAAAGAAAGCAACTAGGGTGGCTCAGTGGGTTAAAGCCGCTGCCTTCGGCTCGGGTCATGGTCTCAGGGTCCTGGGATTGAGTCCCGCGTCGGGCTCTCTGCTCAGCAGGGAGCCTGCTTCTCTCTCTCTCTCTCTCTCTCTCTGCCTGCCTCTCCATCTACTTGTGATCTCTCTCTGTCAAATAAATAAATAAAATCTTTAAAAAAATAAAATAAAATAAATAAAGAAAGCAACTACATGATATTCGTAGAAAGAATCAAAGGTATAATAACAAATGAGGGGAGTCAAATTTGGCTCTCATAAGGGTGCCTGGGTGGCTCAGTCAGTTAAAGGCTTTGTCTTCTGCTCAGGTCATGATCTCCAGGTCCTAGGATCAAGTCCTACATCTGGTTTCTTGCTCAGTGGGGAGCCTGCTTCCCCCTCTCCCATGAACCCTGCTTGTGTTCTCTCTCTCTCTCTCTTTCTCTCTCTCTTTCTCTCTGTCGAATAAATGAATAACATCTTTAAAAAAAAAAAAGTTTGGCTCTCATAGCTATTAGACTTCTGCCTTCAAACAAACAATACACCTTTCTGAATCTCAGATTTTGAATAAAGAAACCTTCTTTCTAATAGTTCTGTAAATTTCACAAACTATTGTATGCAAAATACTATTGTAAACACAAATATATTACATATATATAATATGTTATTTCCATTCACAATATACACCAAGAGAAATACTGAGATTCAGAAAAGTAAGTCAATTGTCACATGACCACTAATTAGTAGGGCTTAATCAGAAGATCGATATATTTACTTAAGTTTCTTCCATCATCTTCCAAAGGGCAAAATAAGCAGAGTATGTTTCTCCTTAACAGGACATTCATTCTGACCCTAACTCAACAGACATGCATTGATACCATGGATAATCATTGTTATAATAATGTCACATTCACATTTATAGCATTTTACATTTTCCAATGAAAAACATGATCCAAGAAACATTTGTCTCTCCCACTTTATGGAGCAGGGAAGCAGGGAAATTGCCTCCTTTCTGTAGATGAGTAAACTAAGGTACCAAGGACATGATAAATAGGTTGCTTAAATTCATATATTTACTAAGAAGCAAGACTAAGAATCTAATTGGGCAGATGAAATTCTAAACCCAGTAATTATATGCTACTAAATTAAAATACTTCAATATATTAATACAGGCTCCCAATATCATGTACCTGAATACTCACATCCAGAAAAATATTTATTTTTTGTGTTTTCTGTACTAGTATTTTTTAAATTAACACTTAATGTATTTTAATGGTCTTGCCTTTCAAAATGAGGGGATGATGGAAGAAAAGCATGACATTAGGAAGAAAAACCTTAGCAGTAAAAGGAATGGGTAGATTTTCCTTTGTTACTGGTCTTGGCAAAGTACAATAGACCATCCAACACTTCCTGGAAAGATAAAGTCCAAGCTGCTTACTGTGCTTCAAACGGATCTGCTACCTATTGTCCCTTGTTGCTTTTGAAAGTATCATTCTACTAGATCTCAAGAAATTGAAACTATTTTTCTTAGAGATACATGTTTTTAAACTAATTTTTTTTGTTAGTATGACTTTCCCCTTTAAACCTGGCTCACTGCCATTCGTACTTCAAGACAAAATTCTAATATCACTTTTGTAAATTCTTCCTGGACTGTCTTAGCAGTTAATTCCATCTTTCTGTTGTACTTGTCACATTGTTACAATTTATCTGTTTGCAACTCTGCCTTTTATCTCTACTAGTCTGAAAGTATCTCTACTAGTCTGAAAATAACTCTCAAGCAGAGTCATTATTTTTATAACTTTGTATCCACAGTGCTGGGTAAAGTTATCCAAAATGGTAATTATGGAGTGTCTGACTGACTCGGTCTGTAGCAAGACTCTTGATCTCGGAGTCCTGAGTTTGAGCCCCCATTAGAGGCAGAGTTTACTTAAAATAAATAAATAAAATGGTAATTATGAGAAAGCAAACAATGAAAGAATGCTTGAACAAACGATATGTGGTTACTTTTCCTTTTTGGTATTAGGTGACTTAGAAGTTCACAAACTCAGTTCAGGTGCTTGGTAACGGCAAGCCCCATACAGTACTAACCTACTTTCAACCTAAAGGAAAATAATTCAAATAACCAAGGTGCTAGATTTTTGTTCATTCTTCTTAGGTTATCTATTTATGAAACATCCCTTTAAATAAGTAGCTAGAGAAGTTGCCTGACTCTAAGATGATTATATATTACACATAATATATTATAATTTTCATGAATCACTCCTCCTGCCACCCCTCCATGATGCTAGAGAGAATATTGATGTCAGGCTCATGTCGAGAATTATAGACAATATCCACGCACTGGGTCTGGAATTATTTTTCTGGATTTTGACAATAGATTATGTACGCAATTTTATCATACCCTGCATCTCCATTGGAAATACACGAAAGAGTAATATTTTGTCGTTTCAATTTGCCACAACCCATTGACATTCCTCTATTAGAGATGTGGAGCTGGAAATGTGAGTCTCCCCCCTTTCGTCTCATCTTAATGAGCCATGAGGAATGAGACCCACTCAGCATTTTGGCTGTACGCTTCCTACCATGTGTAAGGCAGACACTGTGTCAGCCAGTCTTCCAAAGGGTATGCTGATCTTGCATGCTTTCACATTTGATCAATGCAAATTTGACAGCCTGCTACTTGGTTTTTTCCAAAGTTGGGTCTTATACCTTCAAACAGGAATAAAGTGTCCAGCTCAATCTGAACTGATTGTTCTATTCCTCTTTGCCCATCTAATCCTCTCCCCAAATAATCTGGGTGCTTCCATACGACCACAAATATCTTAAATATATTTTTGAAACTTCCTCTTGTGCACAAGGAGAGGTACAAACTACTTGTGCACACAGGAATGGTTTGTTGAGTCTAGACCCACCCTACCTCCTTATGCTTACTTTTAACTACTTCGTCTCCTGCCCCCTCTTATTCACCTTTATTCTCCAACCACATGAAGCCCTTAAACAGTTTTTGAAAAATGATTTCTACTTGATTTTCCTGGATTCTCCTATCTCTACCTCTGCCTTCAATAATTAACTGAAATATCATCTCTTTTATGACTCTGTTTTCATGTTTTCAGAGCACTTTGTACTACTTCCATGGAGGAAACTGTCACATTGGAATACAATTATTTGCTTACGCTTCCTACTTTGCATTAGACTGGGAAATTTATCAAGGTAAGGAATTATATCACATGTATATTTTATATAATTTTGCATTTACCCAGTGATTAAATAGTATATGGTAAGAACTTGAAAGATTAAAGGAAGCAACACAGGGAAGGAACAGCTAATCCTATATAAAGAGGAATAGTTAATGCACATATCCCAAAATATGTGTTGCATGAGAATTACCAATTTGTCATTCTTAATCCCCAGAGATTCGTTTTTAGTAAAGGATGTCCCTGAAGATAAGTTTACATCATGGATTCTAAAAAAAAAAAAAATAAAAAAAATAAATAAATAAATCTATTTAGATTTTTTATAGAGCATAGTGTCAGTTTGGGGGGCAGGGGTTGGGGTTTGTACAGAATGACTCTTAACTTTTGTTTCTATTATATTATGATCACTTACCAATATTGGACCAACTACTAAAAGCAATTGACACTTATACTTACCTTTTTTCTTTGTGTACATCATTATCAAAGCCAATATATCACTGAATTTTGGTTTCCAATAATAAACACTAAATTTTTATTTCCAATAATAAACATGTGATCATGAAACCATCTTGGGATGATATCAGCCAAACATAGCATAATTTGTATCACATATCCAATAAAATATATAAAAACTGGTGTCTACAATGTACAATGTAAAATACTCATTTGTATCACATATCCAATAAAATATATAAAAACTGGTGTCTACAATGTACAATGTAAAAGAGTAACTCACTGAACAACTGTTTGATTCTAATTAGTAAGGGAAAATCCTGAAGAACATTTTTATATAGATAAAGCCTTACTTTTGTTATTGTTTTCTGATGATTTTTTTTGAAGATTTTATTTATTCATTTTACAGACAGAGATCACAAGTAGGCAGAGAGGCAGGCAGAGAGAGAGGAAGGAAGCAGGTTCCCCGCCTAGCAGAGGGCCAGATGCAGGGCTCCATCCCAGGACCCCGAGATCATGACCTGAGCCAAAGGCAGAGGCTTTAACCCACTGAGCCACCCAGGCACCCCATTTCCTGATGCTCTTAATGCTAAAAAGAGTGTGAATGCTTTAAGTGGTTTTGATCTCTGAGCAACTTTCAAAGGTAGGACTCTTTTCCAAAACAGATAGGATAAAATCTCCATACACTATGCTATACCTCAAGAGAATTCCCACTGTGCCCCTAGTACACACACACACACACACACACACACACACACACACTGGTTAGGACATCCCCTTTATTTCTGAAAGTCACTCAGGTTTTAGTTTAAGCCAAATAGTCTAACCATATTTCTTAAAATCTCAAAGGCCCAAGGAAGAAATGATATTTAGTTTCTGAAAGAATGATGAATTTATGTTCCAGAGACAATTTTGTTAGAGAGCAGAGCTGAGAAAATGCGTTCCAGAGATGGGAGAAGAGCAAGTGAGAAGCAACTGGTTGTACTTCTATGTAGATTGAGTAACACTTCACCCTTTGTCAGTTTTGCCACGGGCAGAAGGAAGACTCTCCCTCTCAAACTATCCATCCTGAGAATTATTAAGAACATGGACACATCACAGTCAAAAGGCTTTTTTCTTAAATCTTCCCAGCAAGAAGCTGGGGATAATAATTTTAATACCGGTCCCACAGGTGTCACAGAATTGAAGCTTCCTTCACTGTGTGATCCTTTCTCCTCTGGTGACTAACTGCCCCTTTCCCTGACTAACAACAAATACTGTCCGGCCCTTCCATTACTAACAAACTGAGGCATTTTTAATGATAAAAAAAAAAACCCTCCTATAAATATTTGCCTGTTGAAATCCATACCAAGTCCCAAAATGAAAGCATTTCCATTTTAAGTCAAGCAAGTCTTGCTTGCATGAGACAAAAGTTGTATTTCTCATGATGACCTATAAAACAATTTACTATGAGTCACTGTAGGATACAGCACAAAGATCATGGAAGAAGAATTATATATTATAGGGGTAATAATTGGTTTCAATTTTTTGTTCTTATTGTGGTTTTTGATGGGGCACTTTACTGAAGACCTTCTAAGCATGCCTGTGTTAATGTCTATGTTTTCATTTAATATCTTTTCATCAGGAGAGTAGTACTCTTCTTATTTACTTACTAACAATTTTACAAAGATAAGTGAACATGGGAACACACTGTTTTAAAGCAATTTGTGACAGAAAAAGCTGTGCTTACACTATTCGAGGAGCTTAACCCATTTTGTCTATCTCAAAAGGAAGTTATGTTTTGGGATATTTGGAAACTGTGTCCAGACATTCCCTTGTGTGATTTTTTTGTAGTTTCTTTCAAAATTATATATAAAAATCATTGTGTGCTTTAATTTCTTTGGAATTTATTGGTAACAAAATACCAAAGACTTTTAAAACAAATCTGAATTCCTTTTCCTTTCTCTCTCTCTCTCTTTCTCTCTCTCTCTCTCACACACACACACATATAATTGATAATATAAACTTATTTATTTTGAAATCCAGTCTATTATAAATCAAAGCACACTGAGTTGCACAGAGAAAGCTGCACGTGTGCCTAGTCATGCCTCAAATATGAGACGTTCTTTTTCCCAAAGCTTTCTGCATTATACTGAGAGATAAATCAACAAAACTTTTAGATCACTTAGACCATATTTGTCTTGTATCTATATTTTGCATATATTCTTTCAACACTTATTCCTAAAACCAAGAAGCATAGGACTAGGGAGGTACTGTTTAATTTAATGGTATTGCTTTTGAATAACCTATAGTCTTTTCAAAAGGATTTTCATTGAGTCAAAAAGTAAAATTGAGTCACTTGGCTAAGTGGAACACACTGGGGTGTCCCTGATGCTAGTGTACATACCTAAACCTTTATGATGTTAAGAGGCTATACACATAAGCAGCAGTAAGAAGCTTTATCTTGATGCTACCATGGCTTGTTTGAAAGCATTTCCATATAAGAGTTTGCAAGAGTTATTTACAGCACCGTGTCTGGGAATTAGGCACATAATTCTGACTACAATAGTGGGAGTGGTGAGTTTAATTCCACCCACACATCCTTATTAACTGAAAGCATCATTTCCAAGCTGTAAGACTTCAAAATCCTGGTTCCAGCAGCAATGGTGTCTGCCAGTATCCCATAAAGCTTTATTTCCCCAAGGTTTCCACAATATGACATATTTGGATCGTGTTCAGTTCCTACCTTCCCCTGTGTACATTCATTTTGTGTGTTTTTATTGTTCTGTTAATTATCTGCACATAGATATTAATTCCAGAATGTACAAATAGGCTCCATTGTGATTTCTCCACCACACTCTATATGATAACATCACTTATGAATGCTATTTACAAGTTTCCAGGCAGACGTGTGGTTGATCTAAATTTGTGGGACAGCAGCATTCAGATATCTGCTTTCAATTTATGTGCATGTTTTTCCCTGTTATTTTCCCTTTTTTTATGGTTGTATTAATTGTTACCAGAAGTCTCTATGAAATGAATGAGCAAATTAGCAGATTAGAAATTATTGTTTTGCCCCATCCGAGAAACGTGTCAATGCAGCCTAATCCTTATGTCTTCGGAACATTCGTGGAATGTTACACCACTTGATTCTCAGCATGTGGGCACTAGCTGACCAACGGGACATGAACTGTCTGAAAGTTGATGCTTTTATCGACCCATTTGACACTTAAGATACTTGCAGAAATGATGAAGCGAAAACGAACCCATCACTAAGGGAAACAGGACATGTGGGAATCGGTATGTTGCAGCTCACTAAGTCTTAAGGCATTAAGGCTAAGGATTAATCCAAAGAGTCTGTGGCTGGCATCAAAGCCATAGACTAGCAGCATGCCTCAGTGAGTTAAGCAGCAGAATGGGGAGCAACGGGCCCTCTGGTCTAATCCCCAAGTACCGACTTACTATTTGGTCAGGTTTATTTCTGTAAATATCTTTTGATACAATACGATACATTTTTTTTCTTTTAAAAAGGACTTTTTAAAAGTATAAATAAAATTACTAATTACTTGAAAACATTGCTTAAAAGGATATGAATAAAACCATAATTTGCAAAACATGGAACTCTTGGGGCTTTGGGCTGGAAGACCCTGGACAAGTTATAGTGGGATCAACACTTCTCTGCAAGAATCAAGTAAAGAATATATCATGGGTCTTTTAGATTGAGATTAAAGTATAATGTGATTGAGTCAATCAAGAAATAACACAACAAGGAAATGCCTCCAACCCCTTCAGGGTGCAATATAATTGTTACTGTCACCTCTGCAAACAAACAGTTCCAGGGGACACAGAACTTCATTGATCCAGTCATCCTTTCTCTCTCTCTCTCTCTCTCTCTCTTTTGTTTTGTTTTTACATTTTACCATTTTTTTCTCATTCACCACATTCAGTTCAATTTAATCAGAGTCTCCAGAGGTGTGGTCCAGCCATGGGTATTTTTAAAAATACCCCAAGTGACCCAAATGAGTACCCAACATTGAGAGCATTTTAGAAGTGCTAATCAACAGCTTACTCAGTGTAAATAGCAGCAGGAGGTATGTGTGTGAGCTTGTGTGTCTATGACCAATTCCCGGAGAAGATTACTAGCTCCCAAATAATAATTTGTTCCATTGTAATGTTAAACAGCCACTGCCAATTGCTTCATAAGAATGTTATGCTTGTCTTGGTGTTTTTTTTGTTTTGTTTTGTTTTGTTTTTTTGTTTTTGGTGGGTTTTTTTTTTTTTTTTTGCCTTCTTTCCTTTTCCTCCTTTTCTTTCTAGACCAGATCAGAGATAGAATCCCTTATCCTTTCTAAAAAAAAAAAAAAAAGGCAGTTTGATTGACAATGCTACACTGACATGTACATTTATTTGACAGGGAAATGTTTCTGCATCATGTTACTAAGTGACAAAGGGTTGTAAACATGGACAACCTCCTTTTGTCCCTTCATGGGATACAATTCTCACTACCCGTCTATACAGTAAACTGCTATTTTCATTCACTCTTAAGATGAAGAGTCCTTTTTTTCCTGCCTCTGTCCATACAGGCTAATGGAAGGCTACATTCACTTAGTACAAAAGATAAAAATATGTAACATAGCAAGCAGCAATACATGATGGTTGCTGTTCTTTGTCCTCATCCACATTCCAACAGAAGTTCACTCAGGAAATATTTAAGAAATGTTTCCAGAGTGCACATTAGGTACATAAGAGAAGATCATGTTGAATTGCCTCAAGTGGCTCCATACCTTTACACTTCGTTATTCTGGGTCCATGGAAAATAGATGGCAAGACGGGATCAGACTTTCAAGATATTTATTAGTAAAAGGAGCGTGAAAATGTAAGGAGAACCTTCAGAGCCTGATGCAAATCTGATACCCATAGAAGGGAGAGAAATGGAAGGAAGATTAAATAAGAAAAACCTCAGACTACATCACAGTTCCAGGGAAAATTTGGCAAGGCCAATGTGCCAACCTTCAGCCCAAGTCACCTGTTGGGGCAATCTCACATTTCACAGGAATAGTTGGTTCTGCTGTCCCCAGCAGTCTCTGTCCTGTGTTGGGAGCAACCTGCAGAAAGTGTAGCAGTAACTGGAGCCATCAGTCAATTCTCTTTATAATAGCAAATCTGAGGATCATGTTTACAAAGCTACCCCAGTCCGTCCTTTGTGATACACATATCCAATTCTCCATGATATTTAGAGGAACAGCTCTTCCACAGCATAGCTCCTATGGGCTTATATTCCTGAGGAGAACCTCAAAATTGGAAGGTTGGGGCGCCTGGGTAGCTCAGTCAATTAAGCATCCAATTCTTGGTTTCAGCTAAGGTCATGATCTCAGGGTCCTGAGGCCAAGCCCTGTGTTGGGCTTGGGCTCTCATTGCAGAGTCTGCTTGTCCCTCTCCCCTCACTCCTCCCCCCCCTTTCTCTCTCTCTCTTTCATAAATAAATAAAAATAAATAAATAATTTTAAATAGTGGAAGTTAGTGAGATAAACAACAGCTCCTCTCTCTACAAATGGTCTCAGAGCCATAGCTGGTACTCATCCTTGCCCATCTCCAGTAACAGTTCTAAGTATCCCTGACCCGATAAGATGGGCCAGATGTTACCTGAATGTGCTGAAGTTGCACTACAGGAAGGATCTTTGAAATTACGAAACTTGGTGCTAACACACAGAGGCTGACATATTTGTTGGTTCACCCCTCTGGGGGTGGGGAAGAGAGGGCCAGAGGGAGAGAGATAAGAGACTTGGACTTTGCTGTGTAAACAATCCCCTCTAAGCTACTCTGAATTGTCATCAAATGGCTCTGGGAGAGATAAGAAAGGGGTCTCCAGATTTTTTACATTAGAATGCAAGCAAATGGCATTTGAAAAATGCGCAATCTCTAATTTCCAAGGCATGTTTACCATCCAGTTATCTTTTACATAGATTTTTAGTAATCTTTACTCAGAACGCTGTGATTTTGCAAAAACATGAAAATATTCATGGAGGCTTGTTTCCCAATATGACTTCAAAGGTCTTGGCAGTGTGACTCAAGCACTCATTCCCAAGGTTCTGAGTTCTTGTCAATTAGGTCTCAAGCCAGGTCTCCTAAACATGTTTGTTCAGAGTTAGAATGAGGTCAGTGAGGACCAAGAGGTGCTCAAGTGTATCATCTGGTTTCACAGTGATTCCTCCGCAACTGCATTTTGTAAAAGCAGCCCTAATTTCTCCTGCTGATCAAGACTGATGATCCCTACCACGGTGGTGACTTTTCTTCATATCTATTGATCATCCCAAGTATCCTGGCACTACTATTTATATCACTACTATTTATAACATGCCACATATAAAGTATACACTCTGATTTAATAATAATTTATGGTGATTATGATGATTAATGATTTAATTTAACTACATCATGGTTAGTATTCTGACTTTTCAGAGTTTGCCTCCAAGTCAGTGATTTATCTGTGCTTTTAAAATCTACCAGTGGGGGGCGCCTGGGTGGCTTAGTGGGGTAAAGCCTCTGCCTTCAGTTTGGGTCATGATACCAGGGTCCTGGGATGGAGCCCCGCGTCTGGCTCTCTGCTCTCTGCTCAGCGGGGAGCCTGCTTCCTCCTCTCTCTCTGCCTGCTTCTCTGCCTGCTTGTGATCTCTGTCTGTCAAATAAATAAATAAAATCTTTTAAAAAAATTTAAAAAATAAAATCTACCAGTGGGATGCCTGGGTGGCTCCGTTGTTAACATCTGTCTACCTTCGGCTCAGGTCATGATCTCAAGTTCCTGGGATCGAGCCCCACACTGGGCTCCCTGGTCAGCGGGAAGCCTTCTTCTCACTCTCCCACTCCTCCTACTTGTGTTCCCTCTCTCGTTGTGTCTCTCTCCATCAAATAAATAAATAAATAATCTTAAAAAGAAGAAGAAAAGAAGCTACTCAGCTACTGTATGAAGCCAGATACTTCTCTGATGTGTTCTACTATGTTCTACTGTCCTAGGGATGTGACCAGTGGACTCCAGAATCATAGGTCCAATCCTGTACCTCCTTCACTTAAAGTGGGTCTTCTGGTCAGATGGTCTATTGTATGGCATTCTGTGCCTATGGATCAGACACTGAATAATTATGCTGGGACTCTGAGGGCAGGAAAGTAAAATTCACACTTAAAGTATCTGTCCTTATGAGAATGTAAAGTAGGCCTCTGGGGATGTAACGGATTATTTGCAATCAATAAGGAACCTTTTGCTTTTTTATAGGAATAGAGAGCCATATCAAAGTTTCAGCATTGGCCTTCACTCTTTCCATTCTTCTAGAAGCTTCTCTAACAGTCAAGCATCATTAAAGTCCAGTTCTAGAGTTTTTTCCTTGACTCTTCCTGGTAACTGCCAGCTAATTTTTGAGGTTTCTCCAATGTATACTTCTTTTCTTTTTTATCACACTCTGCATATCTTTAACCAAGTTAACCTTGTTTGGCACCTTGTGAGTCGACAAAGATGGCAGAGAGAGGTACTGAAATGTCACATGTTAGATTATGGAGGAGAGGCTTTTGCAGCATCTTCCAAAACAGTACAAGTCCTAGTTCTTGGGGTGGGTGGGGGGAGGCGCAGGGCACATCTGTATAAACTTACAAGGTTCAGGAGTCTGCAAAGCCACTTTCTCAGAGGCATACTTCCAGAAGTTACCATCCCCACTTTCAGGTTCACAGGTGTTCAGATCTTTCCTGGGAGAGCATTCAAACATCTCCTGATCTCCACTATATCAGAATTTTGTTCTGCTGCCCAGCTTTTGCTGTGGGACTTTTGTAAATTACTGAAGAGGCTTTTAACTGCTCGCTAATTGCCCTTGGTTTCTCCTTCCTCTGTAAGGAGTCAATATAGATTAGCAGCAACCAGCAACTCTGCTCTATTTATAGGTAAAGTTCCCATTATATATTACAAATTTCTGAAACCACCACAACTTTAAGAATATTTCCCTCCAACAGGGTATTTTCCCAGGTATTAAATAGGAAAATCTTTAGTGAACTGGGTGACCATCTTGTGTTAAAAACTATCTATGCCCCAATTTCCAAGAGGCATGATGTACTTTTCACCAGCCTGGTGGAGAGTGAATCAATTCCAAATTTTCATTTTGCCACTAGTTGTCTTAAACTCCTCTAATTACCATTCATGTTAATTTGGGCTCTCTAAGACACAAAAGACAAAATGGGATTAGTGATGAAAATGAGGTTGGAGGGCTACAGCAGGAGAAAGGAAAGAGAATTTTGAGTTCGTGATATAAATATGGATCGTGTATAAGAAAAGAATAATGGAATGAAGATTATTACAGAGGAATGAGGTAAATATAGTGTGGAGGGGAGAGAAAGAGAGAAAAGGGCACTGTTTAGCATCACTAATTTAATCTCATGAATTCTAATAAATTAAAAGTAGAGATGCAGAGAGTAGCTGGAAAATACAAAAATGACACTATAGTTTGTTTAAGGTTATGTTTTGGTTCCATGAATTGTTCATGTAGAGAATGTCAGAATAAACTGTCTTTTCAAGATACCCTTGGCTGCAGGAATCAGACTATATCTTTCAAGCAATATATTTTCAAAGAAAAAAAGATATGGAAGCATTACCTTTAAATTTCCAATCTTGATAACATTTTGAGCAAACATAGGTAGAATTTACCCCCTATTTCTGCTTTAAGGCAGAAAATGTGTCATTACTTTCATTACTCTAAACACCACAGATAAATTTAGATCACCACAATGTAATGTGAATCAATTACCTGTGATCCAGGGAAGAGTATGGAAGTCTTCGTAATACTTGTAATACTAGAAAATTCTCTTTATAAAACCACACACGCATATATATCATGTTGTTAAGTAAAAATTTCTGTTCAAATTAGAGCAGTGATTCATGAAAACCTTGCAAAATATATATAATGCAAAGTTTTTATGATAGAAAAGCCACAAAACCTTTCAGTCCTAGAAGTAGACAGCACAGATGCAAAATTCAAAAGTTTCAGGTATGTAAATGAAAACAGCCAAGCCTAAAGGGGGGAAAAAAGGAAACCAGTTAAAAGTATCTTCTCAAACATTCTAGGGTGCCCTGGGATGAACCATTTAGAAATCCTAGATCAGAGCAGATCTCTGAATGTAGATCAAGTTTTATCAAAGCTGACTACTTGGTCTGCAAGTGGAACAAAAGACATAGTTTAACAAATGCAGAAATAATGAGGGTTTCGGATTTCTAACCCAGGCACCAAAAGATATACTTGAGTCTAAAATTTCAAAGCATGGGAGTTCACAACTGAAACTGCACCATTGCCACAGAGAATCTCTGCATACCACAGGCAGGACCTGTAAAGGCAAAAGTATCAGTCACATCCTCTTTGCATTTCTATAATAAAGAGAATGTATGCTAGATCTAACCTGTGAGAAATTTGCAAATTTCAGTCTTTCTTTTGGCTGTCCAAAGAAGCCTGTTTATTCTGTAGAAAATTGAGCACCTTACTCTTCTGCAGATTCTCAAGATGCTGAAGTTCAAAATCCTGGCACCCATCTTCCAAAGACCGTGCTTTAATGTTGCAGATTTGACATTGTGTCTTGGGTGATGCTAACATGTCACAAAATACAAAAATATAAAGAATTAAATAAGAAAAAAATATACAAATCTCTTTTTTTTTCCTTATGAGATCCTAAAAGTAACTTCATTCTCTTCCATGTTTATTCTCGTTAAGAGCATAGGGACTGGAATGGTATCTAGATCCTCATGAATTCATGTGCTTGATCTTCCCCTTGCTCGCTAGGTGACTTGGTCCATGTAAATGTCAGTGTACACACATTAAAACTGAGAGTACTTTTATTACCTCCCTCGTAGTACTACTGTGAAATTCAAATGTGATAATAGCACTAAACTGTAGTGGCTTACTGGATGCTTCAAAAAACATAGTCATTGTTATATTGTTAATTTCTTTACACCAAGAATGTAACATTTTTGTACACCTGAAACTAGCTTAACAGTGTACGTCAACTGCACTTCAATTTTAAAAGGGAGAAAAATGAATGGAGCAATATGAAAATTCAGAGGATCACAGAATAATTTCTGCATTAAAGGAATATGCAATGTCAAAGGTATTCTTTTTATGCTCTTGTCTCTTAATTCCTGAAATGCCTGGCTTTTTTTGGATTTAAAACAACAGTTGTTCAATATTAATGCAAAGAAGAGTATTAAAGCAGTAAAATATAAATATATAATATTTTAATATATAAAATATAAATATAAAGAAGTAAAATACAGATTTGATGTCTGTCTGGATGGGGGAGGTGAGTGTTAAAGGGACATGGAATAACTAATATAGAGTAGGAAGGTCTCTTCAGACAGGGGATGAAAACTTGGTTTTCCTGTAAGAGATGTTCATTGGCATAGAGAAGGGAGGGAATCAAGATATTCAGATTAATTAAAATTCACTAAAAACTTAATTATAAAACTGTAGATGCTGATCTTTAACACTCAATGTCTCAAACTGCACTGTCATTCAAAATATACAAGATCAAACTTTGGATCTGTGTTTTGAATGTATTTGTGCTGTGCCTAGAAAACTTCAAAAAAATTTTATGGGGCCAAACGTAAAAGTTCTCTACTTCTTTAAACATGCCTTAAGCTGAGCAATCATGGGCTTGGATTTATTCACAGTTTTCTTTCTATAAACTCCTTAGCATGGTCAGCAGCTGCTCACCTGTGCCACAGTTCTCTTTTCCACCTGTACTATTTTTATTACCTGTAATAATATTTCCACCTGCTACTTGGCCTACCAGACAATATTCAATAGGCACTTCACTACACCTAACGGCAGCAGATAATTTAACTGTATGGTCACTGCATCAGTGTAGCCTTCTTTTCCACTGGCAGTGATGTCATCCCTGTTTTTAAATATAAACACATCAGATAATAAATCCCAAAATATTATCTTTATAATTGACTTCATGGAATCACTTATGTTAATAAAATTCTCAGTTTGTGTTTAGTGAGGATGACAGTAACCAATCTAGACATTTCAAGAGGGAAAAGATTGAATACAGTAGAACAGTTGTTTTTTTTTTTTTTTTAAACAAAACTTGACACTTCAAGACTCAAGAAAACTGCTGATAGTTCTCAGATTTGCCACTAACACTTGGGGAGTCATGAGGTTGCACGAACTACAAGAAACTTTTGGCAATGAACACATCTGGATGCAGACATGAGGCAGAAGTTCTGCAAGAAAACTTCTGGAGATTGCAACAGCAATTTTGTGCCTGATAAAGCTCATGTTTTTGTCACTGCTACTGGAGGAATTATAATAAGTCTTCTGTCACCTTCCTTCCTCCAATTCTTCCATTAGTATCTCTAATTTTCAGACTCTAAACCTGTCTCTTTTGTACAGATTGTAGGAAAAAAATTCCTGCACTTCCTGCTGGGAGAGCATAGAAAGTGGGAAAATGAGAAGCCTCGGACAATCTTATATGAAATTGTAGTGTATAATTTCTACTGTGTTGTAGTTACTTATGGGGTAGATTAAGAATTACTTATGATAAATCTGTATGACCTTATGAAAAACTAGGATCTTCTCCCAGCCTTAGGTTTCCAAGTAGCACTTAATGTATCTAAACTTAAAAAAAAAAAGTCAGATATTTTTTAGAAGATACCTTGAACTACAGAATAGAAATATACTAGAAAGGTAAGCTAGTGAAAGCACACAGATTGCTGAATAAATTATTGCTATATTCCGGAGTGGGGGGGGAATGATGAAGATTAAATTAAATGAAGTGACAACAGAGCTCAGAAGAAGGAATAAATAGAAGAAACATTTTAATATAAAATTAACTTGAATTGGTTAATAAAATTAACATAAAAATAACTGAATTAAGGGAACTCTTGGTTCCTCCCCTTTTCTATACCACCCTCTACTTTTCCAAACCTATATTCTGTTTAATTGATCACTGTTTGGTTAAATTATTTTCCTATTTCTCAAACATATTAAATAGGTAGAAAGATAGATAGACAGATACATAGATGGTTGATAGACAGGCAGATAGAGAGATGATAGGTAGCCACTGTCAATGTAGAAACTCTCTTCATTTCCCACGAGGATGACTGAGACAGGTTCTAACAACACAACAAACAAATTACTCTTCTGGAAAAAGCCCTTCAACAATTCCACATGATCTAAAGGAAAAATTCTAAACCCCTTCATGGAATCAGATGCACACCTGATATATTTATCAGAGCAGGAGTCTGGTCTCTTCAACTCATGGATACCTTTTTTTTTTTTCCACTTAATTCCATATAAATTAAACTTCCCCTTAATTCCATATAATCCTGGTAAATATGACCAGTTAGTTTGTGGTAGGAAAGATTTGCTATGTAAGAAAAATGGAGCCTATCATATTGCTTCTCTCCTTGGCCTCAGGGATATAACTAGATATTGGCATGGTCCAAGTAGAGCCAATCAATGGCCCCTACCTAAAGTTCTGCAGAATACTCAGAGATTCAGAGATGGAATAGAGTGAACATCTGTGGTCTTGATCTTGACACTATGATAAAGCCATTCTGCATTTTGGGAAGATAAAGCAAAAATACAAGAAACAGTAGACAAGAAAGAAGAAAATTCTGTCCTTGGTTCATGCTGAACAATGTGTCTTTGTGTTTTTGAGGGTTTGGATGAGAGCAAAGTCTCTTTTTATTTAAGATTGAATTAAAATTCTGCATCAGACTACCAAAAAGAATGAACAAGTGAAAGAAAGAAGGAAGGAAAGAAGGAAAGACAGAGAAAGAAAACACATACTAATACCATTATCCAAAAGAAACTTAGTGATCTAGATACGCATTTTCATGTTTTCCTGACTTCATGTATGTTGCCCCTTTTTCTGGGCTCTTCTTTCTGTTTCCCCTTATCCCTTTACCTAGATTCTTTCTACATTCCTTTTAAGACTGGTTCCAGTCTCACCCTCCCACTAATCCTTCCCTGACCTTTTTTTCTAAACAGATTTCCTATGCATATTTCTTTAACAATCCTTACCATGTATATTAAAACTTACATACATTAATATATGGGTTCTCCATACCACTGGGAACCCTTTAAACAGAAGATTCATCTCTAATTTTGTTTGTTTGTTTGTCTCTTCTAAGAGACTATTTTAGCAAAGGTATTGCTCAAGACATGTTTGTTGAATAAATAAATGAATGACAGGAAGCAGGGTACTCCATATCCATGGAAAAAATATTATTCTTTCTCATTTTTTTCTAAGACAAAATGTTATTATTTTCATCTATAAGTAGATATCTATTACATAATTCTTAATTTAGCTCCACATTAAATACTAAGTCAAAAATATATAAATAAACTAACATGAATACATATGATAGTACATTTGCCCAGGTATCTGGACCACACTATTTTTCGCTTTTGCTTCAAAATTTTTTTTTACATATTGATATTTATTGAAAAAATCCTATAAGTGACTGACAATAAGAAATATTTACCAATGTGAATGGCAAAATCAAAGACCAAAAGCTAATTCATAGTGCCAGCTGATAAGATTCAATTCAATTCCATTGAGTTCAATTAAATGTTGGTCTCATCATCTCCACAGCAGGTACTGAACATCCACTATAAGAAATACAGTTTCTTAGGCCCTATAGGAGACACAAATATAAGAAGTTATCCATAAACAAGTATTAATTTTAGTGAAGCATGTAGAAATAGAGAGTGCACTTTTGAATCTATACCTCAAAGTTCAGTTTCGGTCAAGAAACACTTGACTCTCTTAGATTAGCATTACAGTAATAGATCCTTAAAAAACCCAAACAATAGTTGATCGAGTCTTTATGAGCTCTGAAATTATGGCTTCGATACTGCAATACAGCCTATAAACAATTACAGTCTATACATATAAACATAGTGTTACAATTAATCTACAGACAAAGTCATTTTATAGCAGATTTGTGACAAAGCAAATTGAGCAGTGACTTTTACACCAGTGTGTACTCATTTTGTAGCTGCCTCCCACTATTTTGGCAAGACTTCCAAACGTTTTCTTGTTCCATCGTGTTCCAGCAAGAAAGCCAACAGCTGTGGCCAAGGCAACAATTTTGGCAGTGGCAGTGCCCAGATGACAACCTCTGGAGTATTTCTCTCCAGCAGTAGCAGTGACATCTGGACCACTTTCCACACTTGAGCGTATCTGGGCTCCATTCCATTTTCTGTACACAGCTGTAGAGCCATGTCTAGTGCTATCTTCAAGTAGAGAAACAGTACTGTGAGAAAAATTATCTTCTTATCCTCTGATTATAAGATTATTCCCACATTATGTATGTACGGTTGTGTAGTTGCTCTGTGGATGAGTATTTTGTGAGTAGGGTTAAAGTCAGTTTGTTTAAAAAGAGAGAGTGTTAAATACACTCCCTGTCTTCAATGCACTATAGTCAGTTATGTCTACATATTTGGGGTTATGTATGGACATGTACATACACACAAGCACAATCTGAATCAGTTATTCAGACAAATCAGCATTTAAAAGACTTGGCCTACCGTAGGATGTGACTACTCCCTTTATGAATTCGTTTGGTGCATAGAGAGTGTGTTCACTGCTAAACCTTACATGCTTTGAGGAAGTAATAGGTAAAGATGCAGATTATTTACACATGGTGTAATCACAAATGAGGAGTTTATAATCTTACCACTGGGGAAAGGCATAAGAAATTCAAGAAAACCAGTAAATAAGGAAGCACTTTAACATACCCATTATTTGAGAGCCTTGAAATGCATCCTCTATACTTCATTATGATGTCAATTCCTACTTATGTATTAAGAATTGTGCTATTCGCTATGCACACATTATGTATTTAATTATCACAACCCTCTGAAATAGACATTATTTCCATTTTATGGATAAGATAGATGAGGCTTAAGCAAATCAAAGGTCACATAACTCATAAATGGTGAAGCTGGATTTCAAATCCTCATCTCTCTGCTTTCAAAAGTCACTATCCCTACCTCTGTTCTTCCCCTACAGCACCTAGTACAGTAGCTTACCAGTCACTGCATTTCCTGAAATATATCCTATATATCATAAACAGTCTGCTGTATGGAAACATGTTTACAAGAGTTACAGAAGGACTGCCAAAGGGAATTGAGTAAAAAATATGAGAAAAAGAATGGAGATAGGACATCTCAGGTAAGAAAATTTACCATTAATAGACAGATAAGTGGACATCGAGAAGGCTAGTTAGCAAGCTGATTGGCTTGTCTGCAACCACAGGGCCAAAAGTGGACTTTTGGACACCTGCAGAGGTAGAGTGACACACTCTGATTTGCTCTCTTCTGGTAGCAATATTTTACTATAAAGTTTGACATTTCTATTTGCTTTGACAACAACACAGGACATGGCATTGCCAGCATTGTTCTCCAGATGAAGTCAGCAGCATCTCATTACCTTGGTCTTGCTTCTGTGCTATAGAGATGAGGAGCAATTCCTGACCAAAACACCACAGGCTTCCACTATTCTTACCGAGATTCAGTATAACATCTTGAAGAAATATTTCGTAGTTTTTACATGACTTTGGTGCATTTTAGATGCTTTAAATGGATGAGTTTTTTATAAATTTATCTGATTTACCATTTCATTTTAAATAAAGGATTTGTTTAGGTCCTTAGTCTGCCATTCTGAAAGTCCTACTCTCTCTCCTTCGTTTTTCATTCCTTCATTATTCCTTCCTACCTGCTTTTGGGTTGTTTGAACCTTTTTAGTGTACTTAATGGCTTCTTGACTATATGCGTATATTTGTGTTAATAGTTGTTCTTGGGATCACAATATAATTTTAGCATTTTTATCTGTTTGGAATTTTTTTTGACACTCAACTGAGATATATAACACTTACCACAATCTCTATCCCTTTATCCTATAATTACAGTTTACTTACATTACATATTACATTTATGTACCTTGAATTCCATGACAGTTTTAGGGGTTTTGCTCTCAGCCATAACACATATAATAAAGAACCATTAAAGGAAAGAATAGTCCATTATATTAACCTGTATGTTTACCATTTCAGTTGCTCTTTTCATTTCTGATATTCCAAACTTACTTTCGTTGCTTTCCTCCCTATTTGTAAAATTTACTTTTACAATTATTTGAAAGCTTCTAACAACAAATTCTCTAAGATTTTCTTCTTCTGGGAACACCTTTACTTCGTTTTTTAATTCCTGAAAGATATTGCCTCCGGATATAGAATTCTGGGTTGATAGTTATCTTTCAGCCTTTACAAATGTTAGTGCATTTACTCTTGGCTTCCACAGTTTCCAATGAGAAACCACAGCCTTTCTTATCATTTTTCCTTAGAAATAATGTGCCGTTTTTCTCTGGCTGCTTTCAAATATTTTTCTTGTCTTCAATTTTCAGCAATTTACCCATGCCTGCTTAATACCAGGGCATGGGTGTTTATCTTTTTTGGACTCACTGAACTTCTTGAATCTGTGGATTTATACCTTTAACTAAATTTTGGAAGTTCCCAGCTTTTTTTTTTTTTTTTAATTCACTACATAATTTTTTCTTTCTGAAATTGTGATGACATGTTCTTAGAACTTTTGGTTCTGTCTTAAAGGTCCCTGAGGCCCTTCTGATTTTTAATATTTCTTTCCTCTTTTTTTTTCAGATTAGATAATTTCTAAATACACTTTCAGTTCACTGACTCTTTCTTTGGACATTTCCATTCAGCTATTGAGCCCAACCAGGGATTTTTATTCTGGTTACCATATAGTTCAATTCAAATATTTCTTTGATGGTATTTCTACCTTTCCATTCATTCCATGAGGTTCCCTGTACTCATTGGGATATTTTTATAATAGTTGCTTTAATGTCTGTGCCAAATAATTTTAATATCTTTGTCATCTAAGTTTTGGCCTCCATTGAATGTCTTTTCTCAAGTGAGATGAGGTTTTCCTTGTTCATATTTTACTGAGTATATTGCACTAAATCCCCAGATATTTTGAAAATTTATGCTATGAGACACTGGATCGTCTCTAAATTCTATGGATAATGTTGATATATTTGTTTTAGCAGGCAATTGGCCCAGTTAGGTTCAGACCACAATTTCAACTACTTTCTGCAGGATGAAGTCTGTGTCCACAGTGTTTCTCAGATCAGTCTCACATATGTAGTACCGAGTATATAGTCTGTGACATAGGCAGTGGTCTTTTTTAAGTTCAGTTCTCAACATCTATGATGTGTTGTTTAGGATCAGGCCCATGAATACACAAAACAGAAGTATAAAAGCTCATAAACAACTCAAGGGGGTCACTTTCCCAAACTACTCCCTCTCCACAATCTCCCTGATATTTTCTGCTACCCTGGGCTCCCCTTTGGGTTCCTCTTTTCTTTGCGCAGGAAGATGGGGGGTTTTTTTTGTTTTTTTTTTTTTCTGTTTTTTTTTAAACCTTGCACTGATGCACTGTTGTGTCCTTCCCACAACTATGGGATAAGCAGCAAGTGGCAGGGGGTGGGGTGGGGACGGACCAAAAAACAAAACATGGCTATGCACCACACCTTTAGCATCACAGCTCTTTCAATGAGGAGGAAATTTTCTCTCTTTCACGGTTAAAGGCTCTTACAGTTCCCCATGATACCAACACCATCGGAATGTTTGGTGGCTGAGACAACAAGAAAAGAAAATGTAAAAGAAAAATAATGATGGACTTCCCATACTCTTTTTGAATGTTAGGAGACCCCCTTCCAAATCCTCACATCAGAACTATAGGAGGTCTGTTGGAGCTTTCTCCCTCAGTATCAATTCTCATTTCTGGGTTTCCAGTCATGTTCAATCTAGTCCTGAAAATATGGGAAGGAAAGAAATAGTTAAGTCCACCAACAGTGTGATTTGATTTTGAATTTTACTCTCTTCCAATCTGCTGTCTGTTATTTGCTTTTCAGAGTTCTCAAATAGTTTTTCCAAGCATTTTTTCCCAGATTTTATAGCTGCATTCAGTGGGAAAGGCAGTTTTCTCACTTATCTTACCCAATATATTTTTGCTACACTGCTCATGTCTTCACCCATAACTCTAGTTGAGAATCATATCTGGTGCTGCTTCTATTTCAACAAGTCATCACGATTGGTGTTCAAAACTTTTGTCTCTCTCTGTCCCTCTCTCTCTCTCACACACACACACATACACATACACACACACATCACACACCGTCCCCAGAAATTGATTAACAAGGTTTCACACAGGTCTCCTTTATTCTTTTTTGCTAGAGTTTAATCTGAAGACCATTCTGTTAACCCACTGGGGAAAAATTCTAAACCTAAGTAAGTTCCTTTGGTTATGTGAAAGTCTGGCAAGTGATTTTTTTCACTCTTTTTTGTAAGCATGCATGCCGATTGTTTTCCTGGAATTGGTACCAATTTACTCATCAAAGGATAGCCATAGGGATCCCTCCCCATTCCCTGTAGTAGAATGCATTGGCTCTAAGTCACAACATTTCTGCCAGGAAATGTACTTTTATGAGCTGTGGTTGTTTGCAAAATATACGATTACAGCCTACAATTTGAAGACCTCCACATCACTTCATTCTGTCTAGGTATTTGACAAATTAATCACTGTAGTTTGAGTGACTAAATAGCCAGAATGATGAGTCTTCTGGGGGTTAGACATCTCAAAAGATCTTGGAACATTCTTCAGAAATGAAAATTCCTGAAATAGCTGATCCCATTATTTTAAAAGATGTAAAGGCAATGACATTACCAACAAGAAAATACCTTAAAAACGGGACTCCTTTGGATAAAAAATATTTATTTTTAACCATTTGGTCTCAAATAATATGACATATACAAAATCTCTTTCTTATTGATATCTTCAAATTTCATTTCCAAGTTGGTATTTGCAAGACATTTGGAAAGTTTATAAACAGAATTTTTGTGTGTCTCTAAAAGGACACAAAAGTAATAGCTAAAACAAAAACATACTTGTTGGCGTAAAATACAGTCAGTGTTTCATGTAGGCTTTTTTTCTTAATTGGAAGAGAAAAATATAGAAATTGCAGGATGGTTTGTATCTGTCTTCATAAAAGGCGTTGAATGAATAATATTAAAAAATCAAGTTTATCTATAGCTTTCTTGATGTTTAGCTTTGCTTGCATATATACACATGTTCATGATCATGGTCTACTGACAATTTGCCAATAGTAGAAAATGTTGATTTTATTTACTTAATCTAAGAAGCAGAAGAAGTATGGGCTTGGGAGAAGCTCAGACTATGACATATTTTAGAATAATAAAAATTCTGGATTTATAGCTTAATATGTGGCTTATTTCAAACAAATTTAAATTTTACTTGTAATGCATTTCTTACTTCTTGAGATATTTATGATTTAAGGTCTATGCTGACTCTTGTCAGAGAATTTGAGATGTGGCAGATATTGCTAGTTGCTCACCCAATATCCACTCTTATGTTGTTCTTTTTATTAGGAACAACATAAGAGTGAAGATTTCTGAAATTTTCAGGAGATGGCAATTGGCCCAGTTTAAAAAAAAAAATCTAGAATAGGATTAGACTTCTGTGAGCTCTTAAATGTGTCTCTAATAGAAAATTCCTTCTTGTGCTTGGTAATTTCTCCTTTCATCCTATATAGATTGAATACATAGTTATTGGAGCTCCAGCAATCATTTTGTGAGCCCAGAGAGCTTGCATATGCAAACCACAGAATAAAGATGACAGAGAAGAAAGACAAAGGAGCCTAAGTCCATGAGGTCACTACAAAATGACAATGTGATGCTAAGATATAATTTTGTAATAAAAGAGAGGCAGGAAATCCTAGTTTTTGAAGCTATTGTTATTTTATGTCTTTGTTGTTAACAGCCAAAGTAATTTCCTAGCAGATGCAAAATACATGGTGTGTACCACTGATTGTCTTTCAGTAATAGCATTCATTTTTGTGGAAAACTTTTCTTCCCATATTTCAGCTACATAATTCCAATGATAACTATCCTCTTTCTATAGAGCTTTGCTTTTCTTTCCATTATTAATTGGTTCAAAGTCACCACCTGAACTTAGCTGGACAAAACAGCACACTTAATCCTTACTCACACCCCCAAATTACTATTTTTTTAATTTAATTTAATTTTTTAATTTTTTCAGTGTTCCAAGATTCATTGTTTATGGACCACACCCAGTGCTCCATGCAATACTATTGATTAATCTTGCAATGCTCATGTGTCTTTTCTGTTTAAAGGTTTCAAGGATCTTTGAATTTAGCATTGGCAAGAAAGAAAAAAAAAAGAAACTCTATTACCTCTTAGGTGATGATATAATCGGGTGAAGCCTGGGATCTTGTGGTGGTCTTATTTCCTACCTGACAAAGAAGGTGGCCAGAGAAAATGGGACAACCTGCAAACATTTAGAAGAAAGAAAAGAAACTGGTCATTTTCAAGTTCTTGGTTCCAGTCATTCTTAAAGCTGTGTTACACCTTTTGTTCATTCCAGAGATATACTGCACAATTTATTTCACCTTTTACCTAAACTTCTTAGAATGGAAGTGCTTGATATCTGCTATGAAAATGTAATGAGCAGGTAGATTCACTTGGATCATTTTATTGTTTACAAAGAATACGAAGACACATTCATCTGTATCTGCGTAACTGGAATTATGTTAGTAACTCAAGTAGAGCAAAAAGTGATTCATTAAAATTAATTCTTTCCAGAGAAAATTATTCACTAAGACATTTAAGATACTATTCATTCTCACATTCTGAAATAAATATTTTAGCCCAAGTCTTATACTTTATCTTGAAAGTTTCATTCTTTTGTGTGTGTATTATTATTTATCCCTTTTTCTCCTTCACTAATGTTTGCTTCCTGAAAATCTGCTTGACTCAGCTTAAAGGGGGGAAATATTTGGTCATTATTCTTTACATATTTATTTAATTAATAATTCTTGGGTACAATAAAGGAACCTCTACTGAGGCAGGATTGTAAATATGACTAAAACATAGTAACATAGCAAACCCTTTCAATGATCATAAAGATTATTATACTTATATAAGGATAAATGCAAAGACATCATGATGCTAGAAATATTTACAATGAACAACAAGGTACAAACAAAGGAGTAATCATACTACCTTAAAATTGGGAGTTTTTAGTAAAGGCTTCACACAAGAGTCAAACTAGAACAAAATTTTAGAAGGTGAATATAAATACAAAGTTAAATAAAATTATTGTCCTCCTAAAATTCTAAATAATTTTTTTTTTCCTGGTCTATAGGTTAAGTAAAGGTTTAGGGTAGATGGCAAGTCAAGAAAAAGGAAAACTATGTAACTAAGGAGCGAGGCAGAAGCAAGATCATAGAAGGAGTAGTATGATTTGCTAAAAATTAGGATATTTCTCTAATAGTAATGAGCTACTATTGGATAGATGCAGCAAGATCATTCTGAATACAATGACTTAACTGATATGTCATAAAAGTCTAAATAAGAATGAAGTAGTAATGATAAGTGGAGTAAATAAATTTGAGAGACCAGGGATATAGAATTTCTAATATTCAGTAAACAAACATGTATAGTTGATGAAAGATGAGTACAAATTCTTCACTTCTATTGAGATATGGAGTTTCCTTTCCTTGAATCTGGGCTGGTTTGAATAACTAGTTTGACTAAAAGAATGGAGCAGAAGTGGTACTGTGCCATTTTCATGCACAGGTCTTAAGAGGCAGGTAGTTTCCACTGCCTGACCCTTTGAACACTCTCTCTGGAAACCCTGAGCTCAATGTAAGAAGTCCAGCTACTCTAAAATCACCACATGTAAATGTTTTGATACACAAATTCATCTGAGGCCACCTTCCCAATCAGCCGCTCTGCAGCCACATCCTCTAGATGACCCATTTCACAGTTGGATACTTTAGTCTATGCTACATAGTAGGCATCTTAGTCTGTTGAGCTGCTTAACAATTGTTATATATGTAATTGCAACATGAAGGAAAAACTGGAATGTCTCAGGAAGATACTTCTGAACTCCTGACAGCCCAAGAATTCAGCAACATTTCTTAGACTACAGAGAAAACTCTCAGAGCAGCACCATTGAGATACCATTTTGCATCTCAGATACTCCAGATTTGCACAGCCATATACATGACAAAGAAATGCCATCCCTACTTCCTTCCAAGGGGTCAGGGTGTGTGCACTTTCCTCGCGCATCATCTCTCCCAGACTGCGCAGACTAAGTGTCATTCTTCTTCATGTTATGCTTACTCTGTCTTTCCTTCCTCCATCCTCCCTCCTTCCCTCTAGGCTGCCGATGTTTTGGTCTCATGGATAAGATTTAAACATTTAAAATATATGAGGCATAACTCCCCACCAAAATACTATGCGCATATGTATGTGTCTATGTGTATATATAAGTACATTATAAGTACATAACACATTATGAATGTGTTTCTATGTATGTGTGTGTATAATGAATGTATATTTATATATTATATATTTATAAAAATATACATTTTTATATGCATCATATTTTTTCAGAACCATCTTAAGTAAGTTGCTTATATAATGACCCCTTACTTCTAAACACTTCAATTTATATTTCTTTAGAATAAGGACTTTTTCTTTTTTTAAAGACTTCATCTGTGTATTAGACAGAGAGAGATCACAAGTAGCAAAGAGCCAGGCAGAGAGAGAGGGAAGCAGGTTCCCCTCTGAGCAGAGAGCCCAATGAGAGGCTCAATCCCAGGACCCCGAGATCATGACCTGAGCCAAAGGCAGAGGCTTAACCCACTGAGCCAAACAGCTGCCCCAGAATGAGGCTTTTTTTTTTTTTTTACAAGTATAGTAGTACATAGTAGACCTATCACCTTCAGTAAACAATACTGGCACAATAATTTTATCTGTTATTCTAATTTTATGAATTGACCCAAAGATTTATTTATAATATTTCTTTCCTTCAATACTATATACACTAGGTTTCAATACAGTACCTATTGAATTTAGTTTTTACATTCTTTTCGTTTACTTTATTTTGAACATTTTCAAAGCCTTTCTTTATGTTTTATGGCATTGATATTTTTGTAAGAAAATTGTTCATTTATACTTAGCAGAATGGTACTTATTTTGAGTTTATCTGATGTATCCTGATGATTGGAATCAGATTATGTATTCCTGACTAGAATGCTTCATAATTAATATTATATTCTTTGATGGGTTCCATGTTTGACAGCACACAATGTGTATATCTGCTTTTCACTAGTGATATTTATTTGGACACTTGGTCAAAGTGTTGCCCAGTTTCTCCAATGTAGAGTTATTTACTTTCCCTTTACAATGAAGTGTTGTCCAGTTTCTCCAAAGGATAGTTATTTATTTTCCCTTTACAGTGAGTTACAATCTATAGGAAGACACCCTAAGACACTTATAATCTGTCCCTTATCTCAATATCCCACAACACTTAGCAAGAATTGTTGATTATTGCTTGCAATAATCTCTACTATGATTGTTACAAAATTGATAATATTGCCAACTACAGTACTTTCTCCATAAATCACATCACTTGGCAATTTACTGTAAGGCAAGAACTCTCCCTTTTTTCCTATTTAGTTATGTATTTACTTAACTATATCTATTCCTTATTAGTATTCTTTTGTATTTTCCACAATTTACACTTCATCAGTTAATTACTCAAACTTTGAAATCAATTACTTTCTGAGGGTTACCTTAGTGGCAAATGATATTAAACACCATGATCTGGGCACTAAATGCACGAGATATGCTTTTTACTACTGGGTATGTGTGCTTCTAGTCGCTTTCAAGATCAGAGCTAGGAAATATATGCATATATCTGTACATATCCATACAAACATGTGGACAGTATATATGTACATATGTGTGTATGTACATACACAAATATGCATACATTCGAAATCATGTCCACACACCAATATGTCTGACTCCAGCCCATTTTCACTGGGTGCTATTTTCACCCATACCATATGTGTTTCTTCTTCCACAGTGAGAACCCTGCTTCTCAAGAACATGGACATAATTTTCCATTTGTTCAATCTATAATCTGAAATAGTTTCAAAATACCTTTTCCCATACAACCACAAAATAACCTATTTTTAGAAGGCCAGGATTCATTTGTATTTCTATTGTTATAAATCCCACTCCAGACTGAAGCTATATAGTAAAATACTGTGTTTATACATTAATTTGATCAGTTTTTGTTTTTAATTCTCCAATTCATTGTGAATATTCTTTAAGAAAAAAAAAAGAAAGAGAAGGATTTTTTTTTTAATATTTATGTGGTCCAATAAGTCAATCTTGTCTTATTACATAGAAAGTTTTTCTTTATAATCAGTTTATGGAGGAATTAACTTTTTAACATTTAAATTTATGATGCTCTTGGAGTTTATTCCTAGTTATGATGTGAGCAATGGATAAACTATTTCCTTTTCCAAAAGCTGTACTGACTCACCAAAAGCATTTAATAAAAAAAGCATCTTTGTTCTTATGATTCGATATAGTGCCTTTATCATGCCCTAGACTTCTATGGGTAATTGAGTCCATTTCTAGACTTTTTATTTTGTTTAATTGACCGTACTATTAATGTGCCAGTATCATACGATTTTAATTTTAGAGGCATAGTATTATATTTTGTTATCTGATAAAAATCAACCTCTTTTAAAAGTTTATTTTTCAAAGTTTTCCAAGTTATGCTTGCATTTTGGAAATTATTCCATATAAACTTTAGAATCAAATAATCTAAGTCATGATATTATTATGATCTTATTAATCAAATTAATATGTTAATTTAAGACACATTTATATTTTCATGTTGAGATAATTTTATTATGAAATAAGAAATGTCTTTCCATTTCTTCAAATCTATTTTTGTGTCTTGAATTTCAAAAGTGTGTTATGCTTCTTTTTAGATAGGTTTTAAATATTTCTCATTAAGTTTATGCATATATATTTTATATTTCTGTTAATGAAAATCAGGTTTTTTCATCCTTTATAACTTCCAAATGGTGATTAATTATGTTTATAAATTCTATTTATTTATATTTATTTGAGAGAGAGAGCAGGAAAGAGTGTGAGTGAAGAGAAGGGCAGAAGCAGAGGGAGAGAACCTCAAGCTGATTCCCTGTTGCCTGAAGAGCCACATGCAGAGCTCACGGCTCGATCCCACAACCCATAAGATCATGACCTGAGTCAAAAAACAGAAGTCAAGGGCACCTGGGTGGCTCAGCTGGTTAAATGGCTGCCTTTGACTCAGGTCATGATCCTGCTTGGCAGGGAGTGTGCCTCTCCCTCTGACCTCTCCCCCTCATACTCTCTCTTCCTCTCTCTCTCTCTCTCTCAAATAAATAAATCTTTAAAACCAAGAGTCAGATTCCTAACCAACTGAGCCACCCAGGCATCCCAATGCTAGCAACTTGTGACTGAATTTTATATTGTTGAATTATTTTATTAAGATAAGAATTGTCACTGATTTTCTAGGTTTTATTTTTTTTCCCGTTAAACTATCATAGCATCTGCAAATAGAGAAAGCTTTAGTTTGTCTTATTTTTGTGCTTTTAATAGTTTTATCTCATCTAATTGCATTGGCTAATACCGTCAATATAATGTTAAGTAGTATTTAAGATAACAGCAATCTTTGCCTATTTTCCTAGACTTTGTGGGAGGTCTCCAAGGGCTTATGCACTGATTAGCCACTAATTAACATACTGGCTTTAGGATTGAGGTACATCTACACAGGAACACAGTCAAAACTTCAAGCCAGTAATGATGGGCCAAATCCTTCTCAGGTTTCAACACTGTTTTACTGCCTATTGTGGCCTAGCTCCCTGCCTTCTGCTACTATTCTCTTTTGCTTATAAGTGCTCATGTCATTACATTGGTCCCACTTGGATAATCCAAGATAATTTCCCTAATTTAAGTTCAGGTAATAAGTAACCATAATTACAAACGCACGTCTCTTTTGTCATATAAGGTACACCCAGAAAATGACAGTGGGGAGGGCAGAAATTCCACCTAATACAGGAAGCCCTTACCCTTGTTTTTTCAAAGTTTGACACTTTCTATTAGAAATGACCAATAAATATTGTCAGTTTTGCTCAATATCTATGGAAAAAATCATAGTGATCTTTCTCTTTAGACTTATTAATAAAATTAAATTAATAGATTTCCAAATATTGCCTTATTCTTGCATGCCTGTTGTAAAATACACCTGAATGCAGTCTATCGTTTTCATTGTGTGCTGTTAAAGTCACCTGTTAGTTCCTCAAAGATTTTTTTTCACTGATATTCATAAGAGAGACCCATATGTAATATTCCTTTGGTGAAATCTCAAGTTTAGGTACCAATGGTAAACTTGCTCTTAAAAAATTATTTGACTTATTTCGCTAAGCATGATACGCTCTAGTTCCATCCATGTTCTCGCAAATGGCAAGATTTCATTTCTTTTGATGGCTGCATAGTATTCCATTGTGTATATATACCACATTAAAAAAAATTTATTTGCAATTGGTCTTCATTTTCTGTATTTGGAAAGAATATTTATTTATTTATTTTTAAAGATTTAATTTATTTATTTGACAGAAAGAGAGTGAGAGAGCACAAGCAAGGGGAGTGGCAGGCAGAGGGAGAGGGAGAAACAGGCTCCCCACTATGTATAAAGCCCAACATGGGCTTCGATCCAGGCCCCTGGGATCATAACCTGAGCTGGAGGCAGACACTTAACTGACTGAGCCACGCAGATACCCCTGAAAAGAATTTATATAGCAATGAAGTTATATGACCTCTAATGGTTTAATGGAATGTCCCATTAAATAATATGGACATGATAAGTTCTCTATCAAAACTTTCACTACATCTATGGGAATTGACAAACTTAAGGTTCTTCTTAATATTGAGGTGAATTTTGGTAAATTCTTTTATTCCTAATAAATCAACCATTTAATGTATCCTTCAAATTTATTTCACATATATATGTGCAAGTTGTCTTTTATCACTTTTCAATTCTTCAATGGTAATTTCCTACTTATTTTATTTATTAGCTTTCTTCCTTTTAAAAATTTAATTATTTTTTCTCTTTTATAGAGTATCTTCAGAGAAATAGAATTCTACTTTTTTTTCTGTTTTCTACCTTATTTCTGCTTTTTACAATTACCTTCTTATACTCCATTTTTATGTATTCTGATGCTCATTCACTAGCTGTTTTTTTGGGAATTATGTTAGTCAGTATTGCCCAGAGAAACAGAATCAACCAATCAACCAACAGAACCATTTCTCATAAACAAAGAAATGTTTTATAAGGAATTGGCTTGAATGACTATGGAGGCTGAGAAATCCCAAAGTTGTAGTTAGCTAACTGGAGAACCAGGAGATCCAATGATGTAAGTTTTAGACAAAAAGCCAGCAGATTCCAGACCCAGGAAGAACCAATTACTTCAAGTCTAAAGGCATTAAAAGACCAACATTCCAGATCAACAATTAAGCAGTTTTCTCTAACCTGCAGGAAAGTCACCATTTTCTTCTATTCATGCCGTCAGCTGATTGGCTGAGGACCAGTCAAATTAGAGAGCACAATATGCTTTACTCAGTCTATCAATTCAAATGCAAATCTCATCCAAAAAAATTCCCTCACAGACACCCAGAATGATGTTTGACCAAATATTAGAGCACAGCATAGAATAGTCAAGTTGACACATAAATTTAACCATCACAGGAATTTAAGTCATTTATTATCACTTTTTCATTTTTTTGTTGGTGTGGATATTTGGGGCTATAGATTTTTCTCAGATCACTATTTCAAATCTACTTGGATTTTTTTTTAATTTTTAATTGAAGTATAGTTGATGTATATTAGTTTCAAGTGTAGGAGTGTATGACAAAGTGATATGACAATTATATACATTATAATAATCTCACCATAATGAGTATAGTTACCATCGGTCATGACCCAAAATTACTATATCATTATTGACTATATTCCTTATGCTGTACTTTTCACCACCATGACTTATTTTATAATAAATCTATTTTTAATTAAAGATTCTGAAATGTTGTATTTTTATGAATTTTTTCAGAAATTTTCTAATCTCTTTCTATTTAATCTTTCACTGAAGGGTTGATTAATAGAATTTTTCACATTTCTAAGTGGAATGTCTCTTAGATTGGCAAATGTCTCTTGCACTTTTTATTTATGTCATTGTCATTCTCATTGGTTTCCTGATTTTCTTCAATAGCATTTAAATAAATTTTCATTTGAATCTATCAGTTATATGATTCAAATATTAAAGATTATTATTTTATTGTCTTTATAAAGCTCAGCATATGTAAAACAAAAATTAAGCATATTTTCTATATGAAATATGTATATATAAAGTATTATTGCAAATAAATCGTGCCAGAGTGGGTTGTTTTTTTTTTCAGTGTATTGCTAGTCTTTTGTATGTGTGTATATATATACCTATATTAATTCCTATTCATCTTTGAAGTATATTCAGGTTGATGTTGATCAGTCTATTTTGTGCATGTGTATTTGAAAAATAAGCCATTAAAGTTAAGAAGGATTTCTCTAGTATCACTTTGAAGAGGTATTTTTGTTCAATTGGGCATAGACTGAATTTCCTCTGTATTCCCTATCATTTTAGTGGTGTCTATTCTCCTTTTGGTTCCTCACTAATGTTTGTCACCACTTTATATATTTTTCTGGTCAAGCTTAATTTATATCTTGCTCTTATAATCACCTATATTGGCTCTGGTTTTTTTAATATACCCTATTATTATCTTTTTAGTAAGTATATATTGTTGGTGAAATTATTTTAACAGAAAATTCCTCTTTTACCCTTTCTCAGCTTCTTACTTAACTTTCTTCCTCCTTCTGTTTTGCAGTATCTATAGATTATATGTGTATTTCTCAGGATTATTATTCACTTCTGAATTGGGCCACTTTTTTAAATGATAGTGTGGAAAGAAGGCTCATGTTGTCACAAAAACTATCTGAAACTAAATATATTATTCTCTTGGGGTCAGGAACACAAGACTTCCCTCCTTTGGAGAGCTCTAAAGTTTCCCTGTTTGTTGCTTTCCGAGTGTTTTGATCAGGTGTGTTTTTGTTTCACCACATTCTTCCCCCTCAATTTCCAGAAGGGATTTTAAGCTAGGACACTGAGTTATAGTTATGAAAAACAGCATGTCAGAATTTTCTTTGCCCTTCAGTAACAGATCACTTGACATTTAATGATATCAACTTTGATCATTAAGAGTGAATTTAAAAAATATATATAGAGGACCCATCCATGCTTCTAAATCTCATTGCATTAAGGAAATCATCATTAGATAGACTATTTGGAGCTATGGAACCTATTTTAGGAAAAACCTATATTCAAACCTGTATTTGAGGAAAGACCGTCTTTCCATAACTTAAGTTCAAACAAATATCCAGTGATTGGAAAGAATAATTTATATAATTATAGGAATAATTGGTTAGTTTCAAAGGAGAGAATATATTTATATGATATATATTATATATATGGTGTTTTGTTCTTTTTACTTTGCCCTTTACTTTTTGATCATAGTGATTTTTTAATTAAAGTAAGATAATCACTAAGTCTTTAAATCCATTAATTTCTCTGCATTCTTAAAATGTGGAATACATAGCTTATTAAACTAGGCTTTTCTTCAGTCACACCTTACCTTTATGAACTTAGCTCCTGAACTCATCTTTACTAATTTAGGTTAAACTCTTTGGGACACCATGAATAACAACAACAACAGTTGTATCTATATCATCTACATATATTGCTTGCTCCCTCAGCCATTACATTCTTTTGGTCTACAATGCCCCAATTTTCCCTTATGTATTTCCTTTCTAATTATTAAACCCAGCTATTTAGGTACATAAAACCAAAATATTTTCTTGTGTCATTTAAAAATAGATCGACCAAAAATGTTTGATCTAAAAAATCTTCCTCCTTCAATTTTAACACTGCCAGAACATTGCATAGTCACATTAAGAAGCTATAAACTTAAGACTTAATTATGAAAAAAGAAATGTTTGATAGAGTAAGAATTCTACACAGCACTGCAAAAAACCTTTATTAATGAAACGTATTAGAATATTTGTAATGCAATTCCTAAGCGGGAGTGTGCCGCAATCTACTTCAGTTATAAATATGTAGAAGCTGTGGCTTTGTGGAATGAGTTGGTATCTTCCATAGTATTAAATATAGAACAATACTGATAACTAATTTAAATTAACATGGTTTCATGTGGCATGTTACAATGGGAATCTTAATGTATCTTCTACCTTGGTTATTTGTGTAAGACTCCCATTTTCTGTTCTGTTATGCATGGATGTGAACTATGTTAAAGATAACTTGCAACAAATTGCTCTCCATGTCAATGGCAATTCTCCTACAACGATAAGCCATATTTTCTTAAAAAAAAATAAAAACATAAAAAACTTTTCTTGGATAATGACAATGAAAACAAGGAGATTTCAGACTGTTTCCTGGTTTCTTTGTTCCCAAGAGTGTTGATCTTCCCCCTTGAAATACTAAGAATTACTTAATTATAAATAAAAATTTAGATTATATTTGCCCTGAAAATACAGGGTGAGGACAAAAACAGAAGGCTAATGTGGCAACTGGCACAAGGGTAGTTTCCAGGCTTAGTTATTATTCTATTTTATTGAAGAAATTTAAAGCAGTTCAGAGGCAAATTTAGTGGGCACTAAATGATGTATCTAGATAAATATTTGTTATTATGTTATCTTGCTTTTTCTTATAGCAGTTGCAGCCATTTTGAAAAGTAACGTGCTCAATAACCTTGTAAGTGTAAGTTTTAAACTTTGTTATTAATTTGAAAGAGATTACTGAAAGTAAAGTCCTTCCAGTCAAAATAAAAATAAAACAAAGTGGAATTAACTAATTCACAGAAGATGAAAGATTTTCACTGAATTTAATAATTCTCATTATGAAATCACTGATATCTATACTGTATTTATACTTTATAAAATTACCGATGTTCTCAGAGAAAATAGTCTCCTTAAATTTTAACATCCATTTGACAAATGGTCTCCAAAGCACAGTATTATATTAAATATGTATAACCATTAAAATTAGTCTGGACATCCTTCAGGAGACCAACTTTCTTTCTGTGATATATTTTGAAGATCTGACTGTATGATGGCCTAAAGAGAAAGTGTGTTTCAGATAAGTAAGTTTATTCTAATAAAATAGGGACTCTATACATACCACAAATTATGGTATGTTATGATCTTTTATGAAATTGACAGCCACTGGTACATAAATAATTGGGTTTAATAACTAGAAAAATCACCCTCTTTGATACATTATTGAGATAAAACAGCTTATTCCATAATCAATGGCCTTGTTACCAAAATGAGTTTAGTAAAGGAAGAATATAGATAGAACAACTGAAGCAAATGTACTTCAACTTTATGGAATACAAGAATATGACAAGCTCATCAGCAAAATATGTAAATGCTCTTGGGTAGAAAAATTATAGACCAGAACCCAAAGAGAACATCCAGAATCCCATGTAAACTAATAAATTAAAAATGCTATAGTACTTTTTCTTTTATTTCTTTTATCAAATATAATCACTTAAACATGCTTTTTACAAACTCACCCCATGGCACACAAAACTATAGGATTAAAAAAAATCATTTTATCAACTATTTTTTTAAAGGTGCTGCATTCTATTCTTATTACAAAAAAGCATAAACTCCATCTAAAACTTCTATGGTCTTGTCAAAAACATTGAAGAAAAAAAATTTGAATAGTTTGTTAAGGTACATAGTTGGGGTATTTTAGTACTCCTCAAAAATGAATGCAGTGGATCAAAACATCAAATATATTTAAATTCATGAGTTTACTATTGGTATTATGAAACAACAGTAACAAAAGCTTGATTGGTCATCTTTGGAAGAAAAAGATAACCAAATCATTACTTTGAAAATCAGTTTTTTTATAAAATTAGTTTTTTACAAAAAGTGGGAAGAGGACAAGGAGGAAAAAGAGAGATTACGCATTATCTAGATTTTTGTGAAAAGTTCCATATTTCAGATTAAATTTAAAGTTGATAAAATAGAGGGTGGCTCAGTGGGTTAAAGGCTCTGCCTTTGGCTCAGGTCATGATCTCAGGGTCCTGGGATCGGGCCCAGCATCGGGCTCTCTGCTTAGAAAAGAGCCTGCTTCCCTTCCTCTCTCTCTGCCTGCCTCTCTGCCTACTTGTGATTTCTCTCTATCAAATAAATAAATAAATAAATAAATCTTTAAAAACAAACAAAATTTTAAAAAATAAAGTTGATAATAGAAGTCATGAAAATAACTATAAATTAAGTGTTTTACCTATCAAGTGTATCAAACCTAAATCTGATTAGGTCTCTATATCTAATGAACAATTTACATGAAATATAGTGGCAGAAAATGGATCAAATGATATTATGGGGATGCAATTGTCAAAATCTAGAGTATGGGAAACAGGACAAATATTCTGTTTTGTTTTGTTTTTTTTCTTCCAAGCACATCAGCAACATACAAGCAAGAGGCAGGAAGAGATGACTAAGATTTAAACAAGAGATACCAACAAATAAACCAATTACAAAATATAGAACTTAATTTGTACTTTGACTAAAACTCTATTTAAGGATTATAACACAATTGATACAATGTGAATACAACATGGGTATTTGAAGAAGTTAAAAATTAACTTCTTTTAAAGAAGTTTTAAAAGAAGTTAATTTTTAACTTCTTCAAATACCCATGTTGTATTCACATTGTATCAATTGTGTTATAATCCTTAAATAGAGTTTTAGTCAAAGTACAAATTTTAAAGAAGTTTTAAAAGAAGTTAAAACTTAAGAGAAACTTAAGAGAAACTTCTTTTAAAGAAGTTAAAAAATTATTATGAGGGCACCTGGGTGGCTCAGTTGGTTAAGCATCTGCCTTCTGCTCAGGTCATAAGCCCGGGAGAGGTCAGCATAGGGATCCAGGCCAAGCGGGGAGCCCGGCTAGCCGTCTCCCTCTGCCCCTCCTCCCTGCTTGCGCCCTTGCTTGCTCTCTCTCACTATCTCATATAGATAAAAATCTTTTTTAAAAAAATCATTATGAATTTTTAGGTGGAAGAAGAATTTAGATATGTTTTGAACAATTTTTAAGTTTTTATCTTTTAGTTATGTAATGAAAGATTTACAGATAAAATGCATTCTTTAGGATTTGATTCAACATTATTTTGGAGGGGAAGGTGGATCTATAGGTCAAAATGACATCAGTTGGAAAATTGATTTTTTTTTTAATCTTGATGTGTATATAGGAATTCATCAGATTATAGATTATTCTTTCTCTTTATTTTTGTATAGGCTTGAAATAGTCTATAATAAAATTTTTAAACATAAAGAAAACATTTGGATCTTTAGACAAAGAGAGATCTAAGAACATGGGATCTGTAGAGAATGAAGCCACTTTGAATTCTTCAGAATCCTGGAGCCTCACAATGGGACAAAGACATGGTCTCAAGTAACATTAGTAAAGAGTTGAAAAGAGAACCCCACAAAAACTATACCCTCAACAAAAAAAGATACACTACAAAAAGTACATGTACTAAGCAAAAGCAACAGCAACAAAGTGAAATTTCTGTTTTGCCCTAAATATGCATGGAAATAGAGGGACAAGCTAAAAGACTCAAAAAAAAAAGACTACAGACAACCCAAGTTGTGCTATATTCTACAGGATAACTTCCATTAGTCAGTATATTAAAAAAAATAGAAATAATGAAAGGCCATTACATACTGAACAAAATTTCAAGAGGCAAGATAAATTGTGCACTGAGTTGTCAAGCTTGGTTTGTATAAATCAAGTATAAACATAAATTATCAAGATAATTGGGGAAGCATAATAATGGGTTAGAAATTAGATGATACTAATGATTATCGTTAATTTTTAAGTGGGCTAACACATGTTTTTGTAAAAAAAAAAATCATGTTTTTGGAAATGCATATTGAAGTAGGTGCTGCTGTACATTACAGAGTATGGTCCCTTGATCAGATGCATTGGCCTCACCTGGGACATATGAGAAATGAAGAATCTCGGTCACCACCACAGACTTACCGAATCAGGGTTCCCATTTGAGGAAGATCTCCAAGTGATTTTTTATGAACATTAATATTGAAGAAACTCTGATTTTAAAAATTCCAACAATAAAAAATAGACAAGATAAATGAAGACAAAGTAGCAGAATTTTCATAAGCACTAAATTTAGAATAGACACAAGATTCATTATATCATTATCCTTACGTTTGTATGCTTTGGATATTTTCATAATTAAATCTAAAAATAAAAAAAGAGATAATATAAAAGTCAAAGTCCAAGAGCAAATTTGCATAATTTCTTCTATCTCTATTCTTGATCTATTTCTCTAACTACATAATTTTAAAATTCAATTCTTCTATATTGATGTTAAAAAGAAATATGTTGCTTGCTACTTAAACTAAAGAGGGTACTGGAAGGCAGAAAATTCTGATAAATATGGTTAATTTTCCCTGAAACCTATGATACACTGGAAAACTGTGTCATGATATCACTAGAATATTCAGCATTGATGTATGAACACAAGTTGTGGTTTATGATAATATAATTATTTTTAAACGTAACTATAAAAATGGAATTTTTATTCTATATCTTTCCAAGAATCCATAGTATTTAATGATTATAGAATCAAAGAAGTAGTAATCATTGAAACAGGAGTAGCTAATATTGAATTAGATGATTCTTAAAGTGGTCAAAAACTCCTGATCAAATTGTATTTTTGAGTGCACAAATAACTGTGAGGGAGATTATTTTTTATATTATTACTAAAATAGAAATTATATACATGTGTAGTTTCACACATTAAAGCTCAAAAGCTATAGAGATATAGCACAAAGTTAATTTGAAAGCCAAAAATAAAATGACAATTTCCAATCACATAGTATATAAATCAGACATTCTGAAACAAAAGGAATATAAAATAATTTCAGCATCTTCAGTCCAGTTTATAGGTAAATTATTATGAATAACATCATTACTATGCATATTCAAATTCTCAAGAAAACTAGAAAAAATGGAGGAAACAATCATTTTGCATTATACATCTGTCACTGCACTTTCTGTTTCATATTCTAAACTTATTCTCGTTTCTTTTTACATGAAAGTACTATTTTTCTTTTGTTATTCTTTTTAATGATTATGATAAAGTAAATATTTCTGTAGGAATATTTCAACCTTTCCTTTCAAGTAACATGATGGATATATTTACAGAAAGTTATCACTAATCTCTAAATTCATGGAATTAATGGACCAAGTCAGAGCCAACAATATTAATCAATCTTCTAGATTAATACTTTGCTTTCATTTTTTTAAATTCCAGTATAGTTAACATACAGTGCTACACTAGTTCTAGGTGTACAATATAATGATTCAACAATCCCATATGGTACTCGGTGATCATCATGACAAATGTACTTTTAATCTTCATCACCTATTTCACCCATCCCCCGAATACCTTCCCTCTGGCAACCATCAGTTTGTTCTCTATATCTAAGGGTCTGTTTTTTGGTTTGTCTCTTTTTTTCATTGTTCTTTGGTTTCTTTCTTAAATTTCACATACAAGGGAAACTATATGTTATTTGTCTTTCTCTGACTGACTTCTTTCACTTAGCATTATACTCTCCAGCTCCATCCATGTTATTGTAAATGGCAAGATTTCATTGTTTTTTATGGTTATGATACCATAATATATATACCACATCTTTTTTATCCTTCATCTGTTGATGGACATTAGGGTTGTTTCTATAATTTGACTATTGTAAATAATGTTACAATAACTTTGGGGTGACTATATCTTTTCAAATTAGTACTTTTGTATTCTTTGAGTAAATACAAAATAGTGGAATTACTGGATCATACAGTAGTCCTACTTTTAATTCTCATGGAACCTCTATGCTATTTTCCACAGTGGCTGCATCAGTTTGCATTCCCACTAATGGTACATAAGAATTCCTTTTTCTCCACATCTTTACCAACACTTGCTTCATGTATTTTTTTTATTTTAGCCATTCTGACAGGTGTGAAATGATATCTCATTGTGGTTTTGATTTGCATTTCCCTGACGATGAGTAATGTTGAGCTTCCTTTCCTGTGTCTATTGGCCATCTGTATGTCTTTCTTGAAGATTAATTGAAGGTTTATTTCTGGGTTCTAGATTTTGTTCCACTGATTATGTGTTTATTTTTGTGCCAGTACCATACTGTTTTGATTACTACAGCTTTGTATTTTATCTTGAAATCTAGGATTGTGATACATCTGATTTCATTCTTTTTCAAAATTGCTTTGGCTATTTGGGGTCTTTTGTGTTCCATACAAATGTTAGGATTATTTGTTGTAATTCTGTGAAAAATACTCTTGGTATTTTAACAGGGATTGCATTAAATCTCTAGATTTTTTAGTAATATGGACATTTTAACAATATTTGTTCTCCCAATCCATGATTATGGAATATCTTTCTGTTTGTGTCATCTTCAATTTCTTTCATCAGTGTTTTACAGTTTTCAGAGTACAGGTCTTTTCACCTCCTTGGTTAAGATCGTTCATTGGTATTTTATTATTTGGGGTACTACTGTAACAGGGTTGTTTTCTTATTTTTTTCTGTTACTATTAATCTATAGATATGCAACAGATTTCTGGGTATTAATTTTGTATTCTGCAACTTTACTGAATTCATTTATCAGTTCTAATAGATTTTTGGTGTGTCTTTAGGGTTCTCTACATACAGTATCATGTCATCTGCAAATAGTCAAAGTTTTTAGTTCTTTACCAGTTTAGATACCTTCTATTCCTTATTCTTGTCTGATTGCTGTGGCTAGGGCTTCCAGTACTTTGTTGAAAGAAAGCGGTGAGAGTGGACATCCTTGTCTTATTTCTGACCTTAGGGGAAAAGTTCTTAGTTTACCATCATTGATTATGATGTTAGCTATTGGTTTTCATATATGGCATTTATTATGTTGAGGCATGTTCCCTCTAAATCTACTTTGTTGAGGGTTTTTTTATCATGAATGGACATTGTACTTCATCAAATACTTTTTTCCATCTATTGAAATGATTTTATGGTTTTATCCTTTTTTTGTTGATATGATGTATCACACTGATTGACTTGTGAATTTTGAACCACCAATGCATCCTGGAAATAAATCTCACTTGAGGATAGTGAATGATTTTTTTAAATGTATTTTTGGATTTGGCTTGCTAATATTATGTTGAGGATTTTTGCATCTAAGTTCATCAGAGATACTGGCCTGTAGATTTCTTTTTTTGTAGTGTCTTTATCTGATTTTGGTCAGGATAATTCTTGCCTCATAGAATGAATTTGGAAACTTTCCTTCCTTTTCTATTTTTTTTGGAATAGTTTGAGAAGAATAGGTATTTACTTTCCTAAAAATATATAGTAGAAGTCACCTGTAAAACCACTGATCTTGCACTTTTGTTTGTTGGGAGTTTTTTTATTACTGACTCAATTTCAGTGCTGGTAATTGGTGTCTTCAAATTTTCTATTTCTTCCTGCTTCATTTTTGGAAAGTTATATTTATCCATTTTTTGTAGGTTGTCCAATTTGTTGGCCTATAATTTTTCATAATATTCTCTTAGAATCCTTCATATATCTGTGGTGTCAGTTGTTATTTCTCCTCTTTGATTTCTGATTTTATTTGAATTCTTTCTTTTTTCATTTTTTTCTTTCTGATGAATCTCACTAAAGGTTTTTGTTTATTTTTTTCAAAGAAAAAATTTCATTGATATGATCTATTGTTTTTTTTTTTAGTTTCTATTTTATTTATTTCTGCTCTAATTTTTACAACTTCTTTCCTTCTATTGGTTTATAGGGTTTTCTTTTTCTTTTCTAACTCCTTCAGATTTAAGGTTAGGTTGTTTATTTGAGGTTTTTTGTTTTGTTTTGTTTTGTTTTGTTTTTGCGTTTTGAGGTAAGCGTGTATTACCCTAAACTTCCCTCATAACAGTTTTTGCTGCATCCCAAAGATTTTGGACCATTTTGTTTTCATATTCTTTTGTCTCTTTGTATTTTTTTATTGCTTCTTTGATTTCTTGATCCATTCATTGCTTAGTAGCATGTTATTTAACCTCCATGTATTTGTGCTACTACCACATATTCTTCTTTTGTTTGAATTCTAGTTTCATGATGCTGTGGTCAGAAAAGATGCATGGTATGACTTTGATCTTTTTTAATGAGTTGAGACTTGTTTTGTGGCCTAATGTGATCTATTCTGGAGTATGTTTCATATGCACTTGAGAAGACCATATATTCTGCTATTTTAGAATGAAATGTTTCCAATATTTCTGTTAGATACATCTGGTTCAATGCATCGTTTTTAAATTTATTATCTATGTATCTTATTCTTAAAGATTTTATTTATTTATTAGAGAGAGAAAAAGCATGAACAGGGGGAGTTACAGAAGGAGAGGAAGAAACAGACTTTTCCACTGAGCAGGGAACCTGACATAGGGCTTGATCCCAGGACCCTGAAATCATGACCTGAGCCACTGTTCATTCTCACTTAATGGGCATTTCATAAATAAGAGTTGTTAATTCTAATATAAATTCATTTACTGATTGTTTTTCTTCATATTTAGCACATATGTCCATTTTTAAAAATGTTTAACTACTTGGAAGTCATTGAGATATGTCTCTGGTTGTCTACTAAATCCTCCATTGTTTAAAATTCATATTGAAATATGTAATCGATCTGCAATTCATTTGGAATTGGAGTTTTTTACATTATTTTTCATATGGAAAACCATTGATATAGGCTCATTTATTGAAATAACTACTTTTCCCCACTGCATTGTAGAATCATTTTTTCATAAAATATGTTCATATATGTGTGATGTTTTGTTTCTTGTCTCAGTATTCTCTCCACTATTCTATTTGTGTCTGCAACAGTATCACAGTCTGTTAATTACAATAGCTATATAATAAAACTTGATATCAGGTAGTGTTTTTCTTCTTTTCCAGATTGCCTTAACTGTTTTTACCCATTTACATTTCTGTAGATTTTAATATATTTTCACTGTGATAAAATACACACAACAAAATTCACCATCTTAACCATTTTTAAGTATATAGTTCAGTGGTAATTAGTACAACCATATTGTTGCTTAAGATTTTAACTACTTTAAGTACACCATTGAAATGAAACCGTACAGGCTTTGTCCTTTTGTCCTAGGTTGATTTAACTTAGCATAATGTCTTCAAGTTTCATCCATTTAGCATATGTCAGAATTCCCTTCCTTTGTAAGGCTGGGTAATATTCCATCTCATGTATATACTATATTTTGCTGTTCCACTCATCTATCAGTGAACACTTGGGTTGCTCTCACATTTTAGCTATTGTGAATCAGGTTGCCGTTAATGTGGCTGTACAAATATCTCATAGCGAATCTGCTTTCAACTCTTTGAGGCATATATCCAGAAGAATAATTACTGGATTATATGGTAATTCTATCTTTGATTTTTTGAGGAACTACTGTACTGTTTTCCACAAAACTGAGCATTCCCACCAACTGTGCACAAGGATTTCAATTTCTCCATATCCTCATCAACACTTCTTAGTTTCTGTTTTGTTTTGGTTTTGGCTTGTTTTATAGTAGCCATACTAATAAGTATTACAATGTTTTTCTTTGCATTCCCACGTAATTAGTGTTGTTGTGCATCTTTTCATGTTTTCATTTATTGGCCCGTCATATATCTTCTTTGGAAAAAATACCTATTTAAGTCAAGTGCCCATTTTTAAATTGGGTTATTTGTTCTCTTGGTTCCCACAAGATGTGTGCAAGTTGCTCTCAGGATGCATGTATGAGCCTTGTCACAAGACTCTGAGGTGGGAAATGGGTAACTTGTTGCTGAGCAAAGAGCTTAAATTGATCAAAATTAACCGCAATTTACAGTCCAAATCTTCCCCTGGAATTTGCAAGCCTTCATAGATTCCAGAGTTCCAAAATAGTTATGTTAGATTCTGCCACTGTGATTGTTGTCTAGGTGGGGAGATAGATTCCTGATGCTTTGCACTCTGCTATCTTTCCCTTCTTTGTATTTAAATGCTATTTTTACCTTTTATAGATGATCAATGTTTTTCTTGCTCTTGAGATTTTATACTGTTGATGAGTCTATATTTTTCCTTTCTTATATTCTCATCAGCTTTTAGAATTTCTTGGTCTTTATAGAAACTTTGGATACATTCCTAATTTTTCTACTCTTGGAAGCACTTGCAAAACATTTGTAAATACTTAGAACAATCCACAAATAAAGACACCTGGGCTTGGAATATCTTTGTACAAAAAGTTTTATTTGTGCATTCCATTACTTTAGTAAATATCTGCTTAAAAGATTTTCTATTCATTTTCTCTGAGCTTTCTTAAGTTGTGTTTTGTTTTTGTTTGTTCATTCAAAATGTCAAAATCAATGCTTCCAAAATTGTTCACAATAATTTCTTGTCATGTTTGATCTTCATAACATCTGTACTGAAGTCCTTTTTTTTTTTTTAATTAAAGATTTTGTACTGAAGTCCTTTTTATTCCTGATATTGGTAACTTAAATGGATGTGTTTTCTCCCCCACTTCTCCCCCCTCTCTCTCTACTTACTTTTTTTTTTCCTGTCTCTTTCTCACTTCTCCAACTAATCCACTTGTGTGTGAAACTAACCCACATCCGGTCTTCAACAGCTCTTGAGAGATGTAACTGCTTTGTCTTTTCCACTTTGGTTGAAAGTGGCAAGGATCCTCCTCTTCCCATGCTTCCTCAAAAGTAAGATTAGTCCTGTGTCTCATTTCTCCTTGCAAATGCGTGCCCCTTTTTGAAATATGTATTACTTGGTTGCCTTGAAGTTTCAGCTCTCTGATTCAAGAAGAGTTACTATTTTGTATTTTATGTCCCTCCCCCCCATTATTTAAAACTTTCTCTACCCTAAGCAGAACTCTAACAATGTAAATTTTGAATCTCTATTTTTTTAGAATAAATTCGAGAAAAACTGAAGACCTCATTGGGGAAGAAAAAACAGAATGTGAGAGTCATTGATCTAGAAATATGCAGTTGCAAAAATTTTCATGCACTCATATAACTTTTCTTCCTAACTTCCAAATATTTTCAATCAAAAAGGCACAGTAAAAAATATTAAGTTTTTTTAATACGTAACAAGTTGCTGTTTTATTGGCTTTCTATGTTTCTAGTGAATAATTTGTATGTGACAAAGGGTCAGATTAATTGTGAATCAATAGATCAATCCTGTTTCAATAGTACATTAATTTATTCAAGAACAAATAATTTATGAGTGTGTCTTTCATGTGTGGCAATGTTCTAGGCCCTAGAGAGAAATAAAATCTCTACTTTTACAGAGTTTATATTTTTGCTCTGGGAGTTAGAGAATAAAGAATTATACACATAGAAGATCAAGATAATTTCAAGTAGAAATTAGTACTATAAAAAATATACTACTCAGTGATATAACAGAGAAGATTGGAGAGAAGAAGTTCTGATTTGGATATGGTGAGTGATAACAGAATATTTTATTAAAAGTTGTGTATTTAGAAGGAAACTCAGAGACCTGAGGGAACCATCTTTATAAGAATCTGTGGGAGAAAGACAACTAAGAAAGCTCAGAACAGAAGTCACAGTGGCTAGAAAGTGATGATTTAGATACTCCCTTTGGTCTATATTAGAAACTATTGTTCAAGTGGGCTATTTTAGTAGATTACTTACCCTTTGTAAAATTTTACCAAGTGGCAGCCTAATATGTGTAGAAGAAAGCATTATAAAGGAAGAAGAAAACTTGTGTTCAACAATGTTACAGCTGAGAGCATTCAAATCAGTTGGAATATCTGGATCTCATCACTGTTTTTAGTGATCTTACTACAAAATTTCTTTGTAGTAAGACAGTGGTGACAATGTAATCAGTGTAATCAAAGGATGAACAATGTCTGTTCTCATGCATACCTGTCCATGCACCCAGTTGTCTCAATTTTTGCAAACTTAATTTGATGGAGGTTGTCAGGCAATCACAAGGTTAGATAAAACATGTATAATTTACACCCTCTTCAAAAGTTTAATGAAAACCAGTGCATTTCTTGCCTGAATCTTCTTTTAAAAAACCCAGACATATCACTTCAACAGTCCACTTAGAGGGTTATACCAGATGGAATCCACCTCCATATTTTCTATATAAGAATATAGGAAGTGATGAGAGAATGCCATTTTCTTCCCTTTGGAGAAAAACATCAATAATACTTACTTATAATTTTATATTTCAATCACATTTCAAACTGATTATTCAGTTAATCATAAATTATTTCTCTAACATTTGTTTGTAAAACCATTAAAAATAACCTATTTTAATAATGTATACACCTATCTGATTATTTGCAAGTGATATATGTCTTAGCATAATGTGAGGACACAGGTATTATCTTCTGATGCAAATCCATCCAACCCTAACAGATTCAGTCTGATATTTCTGTCTAATAAAGGGAATAAAATAATTTATGATAAATTAGTTATTTCCTTTTCTAAAGTTACCGATAAGCCAAATCCAGTCAGAAGATGGTTCAAGCTTTATTTTTCATCTCAGAAACTCCATATTTTCATCTCTAGAAGTGCAATTTGTGTTATATTTATATCCTCCATGTCTCTTTAAAATGTTGATACTTTCCTGTAGCTTTGTGAACCCATGAAAATTAGCTGTAATAATTGTTTGAATGTCTTTATTAACTATACCATTGACAACATTTTTCAAGCTGTTTCTATTGACTGATTTTTCTCCTTATTATGGGTTATATTTTCCTTCTTTGCATCCCTGGTAATTATAGATTGCATGTCAGACATTGTGAATTTTACTTTATTGGTTGTTGGTTATTTTTGTATTATTTTAAAGATTGTTAAACTCTGTTCTAGAATGTAATTAATAAATAGTTTGATCATTTTGAGGTTTGCTTATAAGCTTCATTAGGATGCAACTGATACAGAATTTAGTTTAGGGTGAATTTAAGCCCATTATTAAGTCTGTATCCAGTGAGTACTCCATGGGTATTGATTACTTTCATCGATGCTACATGTATTAAATTATTCCAAAATATATTTGTATAATTCTTAAAGCAATAAATGTAAAATTTATAAAAGTATTTTTCTCCTAGTAGTTATAGTATTTTAACATATTTAAATATTTTGTTCTTATATGAAACTCATTTTGTTAGCAAATATGAAAAAATCCAGCTTTATTTTGTACAGATGAACAGAGCCTTGTTCAGACAAGAACATTTTAGTATATTATACAAAATATTATGCCACCGGTTTTTAGAGATTACCACTATAATTAATAGCCTTATACAATCCATTGCCCTGTGCTGCTTATTGTTCAGTGTCTAAAAATAATTGGTAAGTAGATTTTGTTCTTTTTTGATTGTTTATACCAGCACAGTATATCCAGTTCCTATTACTCCATTTTGGCTAGAAGTACAGTGTTTTTTTGTTTTATTTTTTGTTTTTTTCATTGACAGAGAGCACAAGTAGGTGGAGGAGAGGCAGGAAGAGAGAGAAGGAGAAGCAGACTCTCCACTAAGCAGAGAGCCGGATGTGGGCCTTGATCCCAGGACCCTGGGATCATGACCTGAGCTGAAGGCGGACACTTAATCAACTGAGCCATCCAGGTACCCCAACTAGAAACACAGTCTTAAGTGAAATTTGATATCAAAGAACAAGTTCCAAATTTTGCTAGCAGATCCAACACTGGTTTTAACATATTGCCCCACACCTGAGTCACCTAGATAACTCCTACTCATTATAAAGCTTTATGATAAGCAAAACATCCACCACCATGATTTCCTCAGCATGTGAGCATATTCCTAATTTACAGATTATAAATATTCTCTAATTATCCATTGTCTTGTCCTTTTTTTATTAGATCTTTATTTCCACATTTTTTCCTAATAGTTGACAGAAATTTCTATCAGTAACAGCAATAATAGAAATGACAATAAATTTGAGAGACCAAATTTATGTCACATTATTTGGGGGGGGGTTGCAAAATGGTTAATGTCACATATTAACTATTTATTTCGCTTCATGAAAACTACAAGATAAAACCACTATCATCAGCATCATTAGAATGAAAATAGGACATACTAAGATAAAAAGATGTTTTATTTCACTTAGTAAATTTAACATTATGACAGAATTTCTCACAGCACCTTCCTTAATTTCCTCATCATAGACTAATATTTGGAGACTCTTGCTTGTAGTTATTTGAAACTAAGGACAGTGTATAAACAGTATGTGAACAATGGTATATGTAGAATGATTGGCAAAAGGTAGATTTTCAAAAAAAATCCTGAATAAGTGATAGAATTTATGTTATCAGTTTTTCAATTTTTAAATCTTTAAATTATTCTTTAATTCTAAGAGAAATCATAGCATTTTTAGAGATTTCCAAATCATTCTAAGGTGCCTGCCTTCATTTCCCCATCTGAGAGAAATAGTATAGAAATAGATGACTCTAAATTCCTTCTAGGCTCTCTAAGCTTCTGTGTCTTTTGTATATCCATAATTTTAATCCTTGTCATTTTCAAGATTTGCTAAACTATTTGAGGTCATCTTATTAAAATGACAGATTTTATGTTGTATAGTGAATATATTAACAAACGACTTATGACAGATGATAATATTCATAACATTCATTTATTTATTTTTTAATATTTTTATTTATTTATTTGACAGAGAGAGAGATCACAAGTAGGCAGAGAGGCAGGCAGAAAGACAGGGGCAAGCAGGCTCCCTGTTGAGCAGAGAGCCCAATGAGGAGCCCGATCAGGACCCTGAGATCATGACCTGAGCCAAAGGCAGAGGCTTAACCCTCTGAGCTACCCAGGCACCCCTCATAACATCAATTTAATCTTATTTCCTTGAAATGAGCATGAGTTATTTCTTTGAGAATATTAATTCATCTAGTAAGGATTAGGGTATTTAGAAAATATTACCTGAAACATTTTTTTAATGTTTTAAGACAGTTTTCCTAGAAGATAGTATTTTGGAAGATGATAGAAAAAGAGAATTTTTAGACAGAATCTTCAATTCCAAATTAAAGAAAGACTCCTTATATAAGGTATTTGGGAAAACCAATTCACCATATATAGATTCAGATAAATGGGTGAATACATGAGATATCTTTAATGTAACCCAAATTATAAGAAATAGGTTTTTTTTTTAAAAAGAAACAACTCCTCTACATTCTGCCTATAGAAAAACATAAAATCCGAGTTCACTGAAAATTTGTCTCATTGTCCTCTGATAGTTTGCACCTGCCCAATCCATAGGGCCCCAGTTAAGAACTATTCTATCAACTATACATCAGAGGGGAAAGTGCCTGTGTGCTATGTTGATAGTCATTCTAAACAAATATTTATACTGTTGAGATCAGAGATATAAAATGTCAGTTCCAAATCCACCCATGATGGCACATACACCAGGAAGATGACAAAGTCTGGCTCAGGTTATAAAGGCTTGTGAAATACTTGAATCATATTTTGCAACCCTTGAAAGAATTCAAGTTGGAGATTAGCAGAAACCAGGCTCAGTTCTGTTCGTAATCCCCTTTATCTGTCTTCTAGCCAACAAAATGAAAACCTTAAAGCCAAAATGACAAATCGAGTGTGAAGGACCTTCTACTGCATTTAAAAAAATAAAAGAGTCAGACCGGTATAGGTAGCAATTATCTTGTATGTTATTATTATTGTTGTTGTTAGTCATAGAAATAATGCGGGGAACCTCTAAATGACACTATTCTCCTGGATTCTTTGTTATATCTAACATTCAATAAATTAATTCCCTCATATTACAGTGGACATATAACATGAAAATATGTGCAAAGAATATAAATCAGTCTCTGTAAAAACAAAAGCCTCTGGAATGAAGAAATCTATTATTTTAAGTCCAGACGATTGGAACCATTAAGGAGTAAAAGTGTTTCAGGACAATCCTTCTGCTAGAGATAAAAACTTAGAAGTAAATTTTTTAAAGGGAGAGATATCCTAATTAGAAAATGTTTAAGATTATTCTATGCTGATGTGACAGGCTGGAACTCTGCATGAAGTTACAAACTGGAAAAGTAATCTTAGCAACAAATAAAGCAACATTCTCATCAAGCATAGATATTTTAAGAAAGGTAAAGAGTATATTGAATGTAAGACTTATAATATCCAAGTTAACTGTATAAAAGAAGAAAAAGAAAAGAAAGGGAGAGATGCTTTCAATCAATCAGATAGGCTACATTGATATTGGAAATCCTTCCTGCCAAACAAAACACAGTCACACGTGTGTTTGTTTTTATATGTTCCTTTTATGTATAGCAACTGATAAAACATAAATAAACAGTAAATGAACAATCTTACAAAAAATGGTGTGGGGACAGAAATCCTCAGTGTTAGGATCTAAGGGGCAAAAATATTCAACATTAGAGTAATGAGTAGGAGATAAAGCCAAGAAATTCAAGGGGAGACTAGAAACAATACACCTTGCTTGTGAGGGCTAGGTTTAAATATTTGTTGTCTTCTCAAAAAAGAAATAAATGTTGAAAGATAATAGAATATCTCCATAGTCCTGAGAACCTATAATTATCCAAATTAAAATTGTATACCTAGTATAAATCACCCAAGAACAAGAAGTAAGTAAAGCTACCTCATTCATCAAGAGACAGAGGAAAATTATCACACACAAAATTAAGCTCCCAAAAAAGGACTCAAGCAATCATAGCAGCTTTTGAAATCATCTGGGGAGCAACAAAAAATATTCTGATACCTGAATGAGTATCTCGAGATTTGTGCACTTAATCGATCCAAGGAGGTGCCTGAATACTAAGAATTTTAAAAACTTCTCACATGATTTTCCTGTGTTTTAGCTAAGATTGGAACACACTGTACATGAAATGTTCTTCAGCAAGAAAGAAAATAAACACAAACAGAAGGAGTAGGGTATAGTGAATAGTGACAAGTAAAGAAATTAGTAATTTGAAGATAAATTTGAATAGCGATTGAGTGTAAAAAATAATAGTAAAAAGGGTGTAGGTACAAAGTAGGACTAAAACACTAGATAATATACTGAAAGATTGGAAACCAGAAGTAAACTTGGGGGGACCCATGAAATGTTTAGGAAGAAGTTGAGATAATGATTAGTCTCAGGCTATATAAAGTTAAGAATGCATTTGAATTTTTTAAGAAACCATCAAAAATGAGTACTGCATATATAATTGATAAAAAGGTATACCATAAAAGAGAATGAAAAAAATCTGACTACACAAAGATAATATAGGAAAGGATGAAACACAGAAAAATAAAGGAGAAATAAGCAAACATATTCTCTATAATCACAGTAAATTTGATTACAGAAACAATAAAAATAGATTTAAAACTATCCAGTTCATGTCCATGAAACATCCAGTTTCATGCTGCTTATAGAAGATATGCATAAACCATTTTAAAGATGCAAGGCTATACTTCAGTCAAAGAATTAATTATGTGTATGATAAATATTTTTCAGAATTACAATTTTGCCATTATGACATGTATAAAATTTTCCAAAAACAAAGCAATCATATATTGCTGATGGATTCACTTGAATATAGTAAAAATATTACAGCATGGACTGTAAGTATTCATAACCAATTAAGAGTGAAATGGGAGTAGGCAGGAGAAAAACCAAGTCTTCAAATTCATCTATGTTGTTTTATCTCGTGTGTGTGCATATGTGCTCACACATACAGCATTCAAAGTTGTGGCCCTCTCACAGCATCATTCACTAGACTCCATCATCATATTACTAAAGATCTCAAACAATATGGGTATTTGTGCAGAAATTATAATTGTCGCTTGGTTATGTGTATTGTACAATGAGCTCACCTTACTATTTCCATTCGTTCCTCAATTAGAATCTAGAAATGAGAATGGGCTGTTATAGCTTAGTTAATGAGCCAATTATTTTTTCAGATCATGCTAGCTTGTTGTGCACAGCTTCTCGTTTGCTTAATTATGTTTTAAAATAATAGGCATTCATCTTATGTCTTTAATTGATGGTTATTGCACAAATTAGTTTGAAAATTCTTATCAATATTCTTGAAATATAAATGTGTTTGAATCATTAGAATAATCTTTTTAAACTTTTCCTGAAGTATAATATATTTTATAATTTTCTACTGAAAACAGTGTTTCTGTTTAGCCTTCATAAAGATAATGGCATATTTCCAAAGCACAAAGTAATTGTATTAAAATTATTCCTAATATGAAGACACTCAATATTTGTAGAAATAAAGTTTCACATAGAAATTCAGCTTTCAGGGATGCCGGGGTGGCTCAGTTGGTTAAGCATCTGCCTTCAGCTCAGGTCATGATCCCAGGGACCTGGGATCTAGTCCTATATTGAGCCCCCTGCTCAGCAAGGAGCCTGCTTCTCCCTCCACCTGCTCTGCCTGCTGCTCCCCGTGCTTGTGTTCTCTTTCTCTGACAAATAAATAAATAAAATCTTTTTTTAAAAATTCAGCTTTCAGAATAGAAGAAAAATAAGAGTAGAAATTTAATTAGAGACAAATCTGAAGATTGAAAATCAAAATCTGAATTTTGTAGTAAAAGGTAAAGTTTAGTCAATATAGAAAGAAAAGCCAAAATATTTAAACAAGTCATCTGCTGCTCATTAGAAAGCATCTACACTGCCTGAGGTGAAATAATGTTCAGAGAATGTATTAATATGTGTTTATAAAAACTTATAGAAAAGCATAAGATTAGTTCTTAATATATTAACAATTTCCAAATCAGTTATGGGACTACACATTATTTTGAAATTTTAAATGAATGATAATTTTATATACATATATGTATCTTATCGTGTTAGTATTTAATGATTTTTTTTCTTCAGTAACTAAGATAGGTAAAATCCCGTGAAATCTAAGTTTGATTGAAAAAATTTAATTAAACATATTTTTGCGTATTTTCCAAGCATTCAAAAATGAAAACAATTTCTATTATTTCTCATTTTTCTTTGGAGTTTCTTGGCTTCCTGAAAATATTGGTGTTTAGGTGTTAGAGAAATATCCTTAGGAAACAACAAAGGTCAGGAGAATGGAGACCCACATGGTCTCCTCATCAGCCAAAAAGAAAGAAAGAAAAAGAAAGAAAGAAAGAAAGAGATTTCTTATCTATCCATTTCAAAGTGCATCCAAAGATGCTTAGAATATAGAATTTGAAAATTGAAGACATGCTAGCTGCCCCTTGGATTACTCACTCATTCCATCTTAAGTATGTTGTTCTTAAAATTCAGAGGGGTCCTTGTATCTCACTCTGCTGATGCCTCACAACTCCAGATTTTCCTACTTCATGGCATAGTAATGTACAATTACTGTGTGTGCAAGGCACTGGGGATCAAAGATGATCACCATGTATTGGAGAGAGGCAGAACTGTGAGCAAATGACTGCATAAAAAGATGAAGTAAGGTCTTGTTTATTCAGAGGTAGAAGTCCTCATCATCAAGCAACAAGTGAAATCATTTCATTGTCCAAGAGATGAATATGAGATTGAGAATGAGTACATTTACCTCATTATCCATCAAAGATGATCACCTCTCATAATCACAGAGACTTAATGGCACAGCAGCCAAAGAAGGACATCCTGCATGAAGCGGTCATATTCAGAAAACGAGTGTCACAAGGGCAGCAGTGCAGGAAAGGAAGTAAACATAGAAGCAAATTTAAGATTTACTCTAACTGTTCTTGCTATTATTAATCTACTTTGGCTAGTAGTTTTCATTAATGTTAGCTTTTTTCATCCAAAATTTGAAATGGGTCCTCAATACTATTCTTATAAAAATACAAATTATTGACTTATTCACAAATCGATCAAAATGGATCAGCACTACAGACCTATAGATTGAAAAAAAAGTAGAACAATCAAACTCATTGATAGTTCTTTGCTAACCAAGGTAAACAGAAGTTTATTACATAGAGATTAATATTGTGCCAGAAACTATTTTAATATTTTCATTAATGATTTAGATGATGAAGAAGTCTGCAAACTTAGTAATTTACATTTTTCTATAGTTGTAAAGACTGATTAATGCTTTAAATCTCAAGATCAAAATTCATCATGACCATAATATGACCTTGAGAAACTGGAGAAGTGGTTTAAAACAAGGTATTTCAATAAGATTACAGGTTAGATATAGACTTCAAAATGACTGGGAAGGAAATGGAAATTATAATAGTGTAGGTGATACCATGCTAGTGAGAATGTATATGTGTAAACAGATATAATAAATAAGATTATGATGTTCTTGAGTGAAGAACATAACAATGGCTTTTAAATTTTTTCTTGCTTTTGATACATATTATCACAGTATACTCAAGTTAAATTCTATATCCCTGCTGATTAAATTAAATGTGATTCTAAAATATATAAATGAGAAGGGTATAAAAGTATATATAAATGAGTGAATATTAAGGAAATGACTTTGTGAGTGTATCATGCATTGCAAACACTATCTATCCATTTATCTAGTTACTAACACACTTATTCATTCATTTAGTCATTAATCATTAAATATGCAGAGAGCTTCTACTATGCTCCAGGCACTGCATTAGATGCTGGTAATACAAAGCTGAGAAAAACAAGTGTTGTCCTATTCCTGTAGCCTACAGTCTAATGAATAGTTACTAATATTAGCAAATATTGTCAGAGTACTATGAGCCATGTATCAGGGAGTCTTGTTGTCATCTAGAAAGATGAGAAAAGGTATCCCTGGTGAAATGTCTTCTTAACAGATGTATATGACATAGACAGGCTAAGGGAATAAGGGAATTAATGGAGTGAATGTTTCCTGCAGAGGACAGGAATATTAAGGATCTGAGCTTCAAAAAGGGAATGCCTGCTGTTGATATAAAAGTAACAATAAGTGGAATTAAATTTCTGTTTGTTAATGTGTTGCACAAAAGTGGAGGAATGGATTTCTGTCAAAATTAGAAGGTAAAGTTAGTACAAAAAAATGTGCTGTGTGATAACAGGGACTTTAACACTCTGTTGGGACTGGGATAAAATGTGAACAGAGATGTCCTTTGGACAAAGAACACTGCTGTATATCTAGGTCCCTGCTGAACTGTTAATCCTGCTATCAATATCAAGATGGCACTGAAAGAGAAATAGTGATTTCAAATAGGAGTTCTGAGCTAAAACTCAGAAAGACAATTGCTCTCACATGAATTAAATTTGAGCTGCTTTTCATATGCAATTTACACTTCATGATAAATGGAATCTGGGATTGCTTTCTTTAGTGATGTCGATAATCCATTTTACTGTTAAATTTGACTTAATATTTTCATTTTACAAATATCTGACCTCAAAAACTCTCCCTGTAAGGGACAATAAGGAGAAAGGGAGAGAACTATCTTGTTTAGTTTCATTACGTTGATTTTAACTTCAAACTGAGCCATACTATCTCCACCAATGCTTAATTAGAAGCACATGCAGTGAGTAGTGGTAATGGAGGTGACCGGTTCATTTTAATTGATATACCTAATGACTCTCAAAGAAATTCAGGTAAATAAGATTTTGCATAGTTTACAGTCAATTATTTATACTTAAGGAAAAATGGATGCCAAAGCCCAGAAAATTTTAAATGGAGAATAATCTGGAACAGTTACATTTTTCCATGGGTTGTTCTGGGTTATACTACCAAGCTAAACATGTTGGAGTTTTCAAAGACATGTTTTGGAAGTTACTGGAGTCACTCTAAGAAATACCTTCATGTTAAAATAAACTCCAAATACTTTAGGAATAACTGGTATCTTTATAAATAATTCATGCCTTAATTAATTATTATAATTGTTCCTAAGTAATACTTAAATATTTCAGGAAGAGATAACATATTAAGAATGTGACATTGCTTCTATGACATATAAGAGCTTTGGGGATATCTCTGTATGCAATGCATTGCATTTCGCTACACACTTTTGTCTTCTCTTCCAGATTACATCTTAAAAAAAACAGATTGTGCAGAAATCTAAAGTTGTTGCCTACATATGAAGCACTGGAGACTACAATTGAAATAGTAATAAGAGCTATTTCAGAAAGCATTAGAGGCAGAACTCGACCATAGGTTCTAGTATAATTTATGCTTATTAGCTATTTTTATATCTTCTCTATTTTTAAATGCCTGTTTGTATTTTTTGCTATTTTCTCTCATTACGTTGTCTTTTTGTTTTTAAACCATAAGAATTCTTTATTCTGAATACAAATTCTTTGCTGGATGTTGATATCACAAACACCTAAGTATATATCTTGCCTATCAATTTTCTTAATTTTGATTTTCACAGAATGAAGGTTTTAATTTGGATAAATTCTAAATTATCAACATTTTCCTTTATGTCTCAAGTTTTTTATAGTATCTAAAATTATTTCCTGTCTTAAGATCACATACTTCCCTTTGTTTTCTTCAAAACGGGGTGTAGGTTGAGTATTTACTCTTAGATCTATGATCTAATTAGAGTTATTTCTATGATGATTTTAGATACAGGTCACAGGGATTTTTTTTTCCATACAGGTATTCATTTGTTCTGTTGTTTCTCTAAAGCATGCTTTTCTATAGAAATATAACATGAAACACATATAATTTTTTTTATCTATTATAGCCACATTGAACTATAAGAATAAAGATAACTTTACCATGTAATTTATGTAACAACATATATTCAAAATAATATTATTCCAATGTGCAATCAATATAAAATATTAGATTAAGAAAAAATCAATAAAACAAATCTGCACTGCCTGTAAATGGTATTCCATACTGTGAAAGTGTAAACTGTTAATTATGAGAGATAGCAGCCAAGAGTGAAGCAAAAAGGCAAAGCTACCTATGAGATTCAGGGTCTAAACCACTAGGGAAGTAATAATGGTTATTATTATTAATGATAAGAAAAAAAACACAGTATAAAGTACAGTCATAAGTTTTATGAATAGAAGCATATCAACTGGAAGAAGGGAGGGGTACATAGATTAGCCAACACCTAGAGTTCTGAATTCTCTGCTGGGTTTGTTATGTTTTAGATATGCGTGCAAATTCTGTTTCACTTTCCCTAGGGATCACTGTCCTTAGATGCATCTTGTTAAATTCTGAAAACACATAATCAATATATTTTGCTCAGTTTTCTAGTTGCTAAAGAAGGGCAGGAATATTCTAGCAGTTATTATTTCATAGACAGAATCAGGGTGTGGAATTCAAGGTTAAGAGTTTCTTTTCATTTCTCTAAAGGTGCCATTTTATATCATTTTGGCTTACATTGCTTCTGACAAGTCTGCCATAATTCACATCTTTACTTTGAGTACGTAATGCTTCATTTTTCTCAGGCTGTTCTTAAAGATTTTCCTTGTTGCTGTTTTCAACAATTTGATTATGATGTGGTGGTGGTGGTATGTGTTTCCTGAAATTCCTTGAGGTTGATTTATTGGTTTAATAGTTTTTATCAAATTTGACACTTTTCCTCACCAAAGAAGATACACAGATGGCAAGTTAGCATATGAAATGATGCTTAACATTATGTCATTAGGGATTTGTAAATTAAAATAATTAAATATTACCATGCACCTATGAGAATAGCCAAAATCCAGAACACTCTCAACAAAGGCTGATGAGAACAAGAAGCAATAGGAACTCTCATTCATTTCTGGTCATAACACAAAATGGTGCAGCCACTTTGGAAGATCATTTGACAACCTTTTACAAAACTAAATTTGGTTGTACCTGAAAAATCCAGCAATCATGCTCTTTGATATTTACTCTAATGAATTGAAAAGGACACACAGAAACCCTCACATTGATGTTTAGAACAGCGTTATGATAATTGCCAAAACCTGGAAACAACCAAGATACCCTTCAGTAGGTGAGTTGGTAAAATGTATGGTACATCCAGACTGCAGAATATTTTTGGGTACTAATGAGAAATAAGCTATAAGCCATGAAAAAATATGGAGGAATCTTAGACATTTTACCAAATCTTAGACATATTACCAAGAAAAAAAAAAGAAGAAAAGAAAGAAAAGAAACCAGTCTAGAATGGTTACATACTATATGATTTCAACTTTTTTATATTCTGGAAAAGGCAAAACTATGGAAACAGCAAAAAGATTAGCAGTTATCAGAGGAATGGATCGAGCGGCAGGACACAGGATTTTAAGGGAGTGAAACTGTTTTGTGTGATACTATAATGGTGGATAGATGTCATTATGGATTTGTCAAAACTTATAGAATGTATAACACCAAGAGTGAACCCTAATGTAAACTGACTTTGGGTGGTTATGATGTGTCAGTGTGGGTTCATCATTTGTAACAAATGTATCACTCTGGTGTGGGATAGTACTAGTGAGGGAGGTTGTGGGAACAGGAAGTAAATAGGAGCCTTCTGTTCTTTTCACTCAGTTTCACTGTGAACAGAAAACTTCTCTAAGAAATAAAGTTCATTATTTCAATGTTTTTGAGACTTTTTTTACCCATTGTATTTTCAAATTCCTTTTCTGTCCTTCCATTTCTCTTTTCTGTCTGAGACTCCAAAACGTGCATGATTTATCTCTTGATATTAATCCCATAAGTAAGTAAATCTCAGTTTAGTATTTTTAGACTTTACTCTTTATTTCAATGATTTGGCATGAAAAAGGGTTGTAAAATATCTCACTAATAAGCTTTAGAAATCAGAATAATTATAGTGATTCTTATAGCAGAGTGACTTACACATCTTTGTATAGCTGCATATTGAATAGCACCCTTAAACAAAGAAAAAAAATATTTTTAAAAGCTTCTTACTCAGTATTGCTTATGCTGAAAACCAGAATGTTAACTGGAGTTGTCAGTTGGGGATTCTTATATTTGAAAGGAATTTTTAACCACAGGGCTTGATGGAAAATATAAAATATCTATTGAGAATGATTTAATGAATATCATAAAAAGAGCACTATATTCTACACTAGAAGTTTTATTGAATGGGACTGACTATATATTATATACAGTGGCTTTTGATAACAATTACTAATACTTCCCTTATAAGAACTAGAGAAGCATCTTTGCCATAGGTGTCATCTTTCTACTAGTCGCATCTTGATTTTTCTCTTCTTTATCCTCAGCCCATGTTCTCTTTTATGTTTATTGAAATTTGTTCTATAGCAAAAGAGAGATTATCCTGCCTTTTATGAAAAAAAAATATTTGAAGTTAAGATCACAAATGACAGTCCCCAAAAACTGATCTCTAGAAAGTTGTTATTTTCTCCCATAACTTCACAATGCCTACTAATATTTCCCCTTTAGCTTTACTATTTTTTATTAATTTAATGTTTTTCTATCTCTCATTGAAATCTTGCTAACCACCATTTATCAATGCTCTTTCCAGCTGTTTATATATTCACTATGACAATCCCTGAGCGCTTTGGGGAAAATTTAATTTTGAAGACCCTTATACTTTTTCAAAAAAGCAACATTTAGGTTCTTTGCAAGCTGTGATGAAAATATGAACACCATTCTTCTTATGCAAAAGTTTTAACATTTAAACCATTGTATGTAATATTTATGGAGACTCTAACAGTGTGAGGTTGTTCTTCCTTCAAATATTGCCTGAGATTCTTGAAAATACATTACTGGTAATAAATTACTTCTTATCTTGATGCAACTTCAACATTTCCGTTCCCAAACGTGGAGAATATATTCCCACATAAGGGACAAGAATTCTTGCCTGTTGAAAGATTTTATCTCATCTCATGTATGTGCATGCACGCGCGTAGACCAAGAAAGCTTGATGTTCCTCTCAGCCTGAGTAAAGTTTAGACAGATTTCTTTCTGCCTGTAGGCCCCCTTTTTTAGGGCATTTACTTTTTAAAACTTGTAATTGTGAATTTTTTTCTCTGTTTTTCAGATATAAGTCTTCTCTCAGCCTCTTGCTAGTTCTATACTCCAGGAATATCTGTCTCAAGGACCTGGGCATCAGAGTCATCAGGAAAGATGAGAAAGTGTGTGTAGTATGTATATACATATGTATGTATGTATGCATGTATATAGTGTATGTATACATAGATTTGTGTATGTATGTACACACACACACACACAAAAAAAAGGAAAGATAAAGGCCCTGTCTCCTCCTGTCTCCTCCTTTCTGTGGGATGGTAGGAGACTTATTTAGATACGTGACAGCAAACACAAATGGCCTAATCATGCTGACCAGCCTCCTTCCTAACATCCTCCTGTACTAAAAGTTCCCCCGCCTTTTACTTCTGAGAGTTTGAGTTCAAACTCTGTCCCTTATTACAACAGTCTTTAACTCTATTGCAGTAGTTTCGAATAAAGACTTCCTCATCTATATAACTTTGTCAAGAGAAATTTTTCTTTGACAGTATGTGTGCATGTGTATATGTATGTATGTGTGTGCATATATTTATACATTGTATAAATGTATGTATATGCATATATGTATATACATAGATTGCGTATTATGTTTGCATGTGTGTCTATTACATGTATATATGTATGTAGAAATATATGTGTGTATTGTGTATACACATATTTGTATGTGTTATGTATGTACAAGTGTGTATATATTTATTTATATGTGTATTGTATGCGTTCTGTGTATATGTGTGCATGTGTGTATGTGTATGTATATATGCATGCATTTATATATGTATATACACACATGCACACATACACAAATCTATGTATACATACACTATATACATGCATACATACATACATATGTATATACATACTACACACACTTTCTCATGCACACGCACACACACACACACATAAACATCTACCATACATACCAGGACCACTGTAGTTCGATTTTTATTTATTTCTATTTTTGGTTTTCTATAAATTATTGCACTTATTTTTCCTAAAGAATATTAAAAATATTGCAGAGAAAATTTTTCAGTAACACAAAATTAACAAAGAAACTTTTTTTTTATCAAACATTTAAAAAACACAGTTGCCAAAAATCAGAACACGTATAAGAAACCTAAGATTGCCAATCTCTAACCTGTTTTTTTATATATGGCCATACAAAAAGCAGATTCTTCATTTAGTACTCCAGTCTCTGAAGCAACAAAGAAAAGAACTACTTAAATTGAAAATGCATGTTGATTTATTTCTGTGACCTTCATAACATTTCTACAGTGACCCATGGTGAAATATATTTTACACATTAAGCTAATACACACACACACACACACACACACACACACACACATATCTGTGTATAAACAGACACATGTTTATATAATTGAAAGAAAATTTCTTGATGAACTTATTTTTACTTTGAGCAATGCATGTTAATATTTATCAGTTTAATGCTTATTGGTACTAACCTATAAAGCTCACCTGTACTATATGCAGTGCACTCTGATATTGCCTTCTCAATACTCACCACTACAAACTAAATTGTTGATATAACTAATTAAATAATGGTCCACCTATGATTTGAAAATCACCAACATAGTGGAATTTAGAACTTATTCTTGGCATGGCTATAAAATATTGTTAGCAAAATAGAAATACAAATATATAATTTATGCATAGACCAAACATTAGAAGGTTACTTTTCCCAGAGATGTAGTTTTATAGTGATTTCCTGGGGCTTTTGCCAATGGAGGTGGTTCTATAAAAGTCCTGTAGCTCAAGTGCAGCTATACCCTTAAATTAAATGATAAGAGCAGTATGAATTCTAATTTGCTAAAACACTTAAAGCTGATTCTTGAAAACAAAAGGTTCATTTACAAAGTGGCAGCTGATGAACTCAGAGGGAAACTATTTTGGCTTAAAAACAAAACCACATATGCCTGAGGAATTATTGTTTTCACTAAGTTCTCTCTTCATGTGTTGATTGTAGGGTAGGAAATGATTCATATATCTCTTATTCTTTCTCTACTTTTTCTTGCCAAATTCCCTTAAGGTAGTTACAGAAATAAAAGAGATGTTTGTAGGGAAAGATATAGAAAGTGAAAGCATAACAGGCTTTGAATAATGTAGTTAAAATGCAAACAAAAAATAGTTTAAAAAGTCTTTGCAAACTTTAAGTCATAGGATCATGACAAACAGTAATATCTGTGAGACTGATAGGAGTATCTTGATTATACCTTTTTTTTTTTTCCAATAGTGCTTTGAAAAATAGGAGAAATCACACTGGGATAAAAATGGACAATTTAACCTAACTTTAAGTAACTTGAATTTCAGGGAAAAAGTTATGTTAATGTTGATAACTGATTCACATTCTCATGTATTATAGCTGAGAAAAATAACACCAACAAGTCCATTATGTGAGCAAGAAATTTGTCCACAAAGAATTTTATCATTATTATTATAGAAGATAACTTTAAACGAAGGTCATCTTCTTTCTAACCAGTATATTGATGAAACTGTTAGGAAATTGTTAATAGACAAAGATTTTGCAGTGATTTTGTCAGACCATTTTCCCCTGTTAATCCAGCTTTTTTTTTTTTCCTCTTTACGTAGTTGAAATGGAAGAAGAGGTATATTCTCTCCAGTAACTCTCTGGTTATAAATAATTTTGCAAAGAAAATTAAAAAGAACAAAAAAGGAACGCCTGCTTTGTTTCTCAAGTATATAGAATTTCTACTTACAATGTAGAGGAATGCAGCAGAAAAAACAGGAGTTGCAGTAATAGAGAGACCTGAACTCAAATTACACTGCTACCCATTACTAGCTGCTCGATTGTAATCAAAGTAACCTGCTGTTTCTGTGCCTGCTTAATCAAATGTAAAATGAAGATGAATAATACCTTCTTCAGTGGCTTCAACTGAGTATTAAGGGAGATGCAAATTCTGGAATATATTATATGATCAATAAATATAGCTCCTTTCTCTATAAAGAAAGTAAACGATTACTACTTAATTACCTTACTGTTACACCTCTGGGATATGAAAGCCACCAGGACAGTAATAGAGTAAGGGAGAGAGAAAAGAAAATCAAGTTGTAGGGTCAAAACAGATAGAAGACCAGGAACCCTGTCTGTCTACCACCTGCTCCCATCAGAGGTAATCATCTCTATACCTTCAATGCCATTTCTTGGACAAAACTGCCCTTTAGCCAGAGTTCACTAGATCAGGGTGTGTACTGGGCACTTGATTCATATGCAGTCAATTTCCAGACTGATAAGCCCCCATGGAGGAAGATCTGGACAACCTTGCTTCTTGGGTCTTTGGAACTAGGCCACTGAGAGATTAGATAACACAGAACCTCCCCAGGTAGTCCAAGAGCAGTCCCAGGCCAAAGAGGAAAGTTAGAGCGGGGAGGCTAGTAACTAAGGGTAGGCAGGGGTAAAGTCAATCTACTCTCTCTCTTTTTTTTTTTTTTTTTTTTATAATTGGCTTAAGTCAAAATGGGAGTTTGTTAAAGAAGAGGAAGAGAAAGAAAGAAGAGAAGGAGGAAGAGGAGGAGAAGAAGAAGGAAGGAAAAAAAAGGAAGAAGAAAAAGAGGAGGAAGAAGAAGATGAAGACAAAGAAGAGGAAGAACAAGAGGAAGAAAGAAGAGGAGGCGGATGAGAAAGAACAAAGAAAACTGCCCCGCATAAATAAATTAACAGTTCATGGGGGTAGAGCACTATTTTTTCTCAATGTGTGACTCATAAAGGAAAATATTCCGAACTGCGCACATAGTAAAATGTGGTGAGCATTTTAGAAAAGCCCATACTTTGTGTGGAAATTAAATATAGGCACTGGGAAAGCCCTAACTGTGACACAAAGACTGCCTGCATGGTGAACATATGGAACTTATTCTATCTTCTGTAAACTACAGATGACTTTCTTTCTGCTACATCCCTCATGCAGCCAGTCAGCAAAAGAGATGTGTTGCTGTCACCCTGCCCTTCAGCGTATCTTCCAGTTTTCCCGTGAAAACTGACAAAAGGCAACAACATGTCAATGGGCATGATGCAGCTAAAAGACCTCAAGGACTGCCAGGAAATCTAGAAAGAACAGTTTTCTAGGAGAGGATTCAATGACTGCTGATAGAACCCATTTGAAGGCTTCCATCAGAACCACCTCCGAGAGCCTCCCCGCTGACTGGGAACCTCCCGGCCACCATGTCTCATCTGTAGCCTGCAGCGCTCCCTATTAGAGACTCTTCGTGAGAATGCCAGCTGAGATATTTTAGGGAACTATTGGAAAGATTTCAGGCACCTTATCTATAAAAAGTAAGTGTATTAGTGTTTATCAACCTGAGTGATCTGGTTAAATGATTTTACTTAAAAATCCTAGTAAAATAATAAACAAATACTCCTGAAAAAATTCCTATTATAGACAGAATTAAGATAAATGTGTAAAAGACTATTGTCACCCACGGAGTTAACTACCTCACAAACATTATCTTTTATGTTCTTGTTAAAGAAAGAAATATAAGTAACTTGGAAGGAATAATGACACTAGATAAAACTTTGACTCCTCAAATTAACGTGAAACCAGTAAATACTAAAAACTCTCCACCGAAGTAAACCCCACTTTCCTTCCACAAATTAGTTCCTTTTTTTGTTGATTCAGTAGCAGGGCCAAGAACTGCATAGATAAAATCCCTTTAGGCATTGCTAAGGTACATCATTTCAAAAGAACAGCACGTACTTATACAACCTAAATCCATTTTTATAATAACAGTCTGACCACGAAAACATTTTAGTCCATAGATATGTCAATTCAGCATTCCTTACCAAATTCACACAAGCAATAAAAAGAGAAGAAAAGGATACCTAACCCTGGGTTTATCAAAGATTTAGCCAGATATTAATAATAGTTGAGTAAAGCATAGAAGTAGGAGCTTCACGTTGAGATCAAAAACTCTCTAGTCACTATGAGCTAAATTCAATTTCTGGCTTTCAATGAATGCATAGCTTTAAACAACTTAATTAACTTACTTTGTGTTTCCTTTTCCTTATCTGCCAATGGAATTAACAATCAGACCACTGTTAGAATTATATGAGATAAAATATGCAACATTCACAGGTGGTTGGAGTTGTGTTGGGCTATAAAGTAGACACTAGACACGAGTAGCTATGACTCGCTATAAATGTGGCAGGTGGGAGTTAAGACTAGCAGTGTTAAATACACAGTAGATTTCAAAGACAATACAAAAAGTGGACATCAAATATCTCACTACTATTTTATAGTGAGAATGATAAAATGATAAAATTTCAGATATATTGAACTAAAATATTAATAAAATTAATTTACCTGTTTTTCCTTTTTAACATAGACACTACAAACTTGAAAATTACATAGCTGTTTCTCATTAGAATTCTATTTGACAGTGCCTGCAAGGAACTAGAAAGTGCTTAATAAATCATAAATAAATCAAAATATATGTTAGTACTATAAATTTGACTTATGTTTCTCAAAAGTCAGACAAAATTAAACTGTGAAAAGGAAAAGTAAGGATCATCTGTTCTTTTTGTCTTAAATACTTAGTCATAATCAGGCAAAAAAAAATAAGAAGTATTAGTTTAAAAACTGTCTTCAGCGTATCAGAGTTCACAGAAGAGAAAAGGCACATTCCATTTTGAGACAGAACTTTCCTATCTTTCTGGCAAAAATGAAAAGCATTCACTGGTCTGCTCGGTTTTGAAAAGCAAATGTTTTCTGTGTAGAGTCCAGCTGAATAGGCTTACACAAGAATGTATTCATTTTGCAGAGTAGTTTAACAAGTATAGCGCTTCTTCCCCAGGAGGGCCAGAAGAGGATGGACAGGAGTTGTGGGCAGAAAAAGAGTCTTTATGGAAAGAGGGACCAGAGAAGGCAAGCAGCGGGCACTTAAAGAAGACACAAATAGCACCAACTCTATCAGGCTATAAAGGGCCAATGACTGCTTTTTTAAGAACAGTAATGATTGATATTCCATTATAGGTTTCCAGCTAATGAGCACCCTAAAATTTTACTCCAAACCATCATCAGAAATCTGTTTAACAGAAGATCCTTGACTTGCTTTATGAGATGAAGCGATGGGGGCAGGCGAGGGGGAGATACCTTGAGGGTGAAGATGTTTACAAAGATGCCTAGAAATATAGGAAACAAGGAAATATCAAAGATCATGAATTCATCAGAAGCAGGCAATCAGAGTGAGAAATGAGAAGGGTAAGTATAATCTCTTAGAGAATAGGTGGTACTTAATGGTCCACACCATACTAGGAATTAAATCGCAATCAGTTTAGTGAGATACTTAAAGGAAAATTGACCTCAGGTTAGCAAAGGAGATGAAGTTTCCCTAGAACCAGCAATTAAATTATATTTACTAATGCATTTGGACCAGGAATTATAGGAATAAAGTTAGTTAGCATTTTTATACTGAATACTTTACAGCTTAAAAGCTCTTTCAAAAAGGTAAGAATTATTATTTCCTCCATTTTAAAAGATAATAAAACTGAAACTTAAAATGACCTTGTGACAGAGCCAAGATCACTCCTCTACTAAATATTAGAAATAAATATCCAAAAAAAAAATGAAATTAAAAAAAAAGAAATAAGCATCCTGATCTTAAGAAAGTAAATTTCATGTTCATTCACCTCAATGTATATAGGATTCTCTTGTAATGATAATCCACTATTATTCATGTTGCTGTATTCTTACTCCTCAGTATGAATCAGTAGTAGTCATCTTATTAGATAGGGTATGGTGATGATGAAATGATTGACAATGGTTATAACATCATCATCACCACCAAAATTATCCAAAAAAGCCTAGTTTAAATAATCAGCAATTTTGAGGTTCTAATACCCCATTAAAATAGATATTGATATTCTCAATAACAGAAATATTAAGTGTAGGTAGACAAAGAGGCACGAATGCAGCTTCAAGTATTATCCTTACATTGTTGAATTTAAAAACAATCATTCAAGCAAGAATCTTTGTGCAAATTCTAAGGGTTACAAAGTCTATGTAGCAGGAATACTTTCATGTGCCTAGCAGAGAGGACAGACATAGGAATCTGAAAAAGTCTCAAGTTACTCACAGTCTAGTTGGGGAAAGAGGTATGAAAAATAATAGGTATTTGAAAAATGCATGCAAATATGAAAAGGTACTAGGAAAGCACAGAGAATCATGGTCACTACTGTCAGAGATGAATAAAGGTTATTCTGGGCTGTTAACCCTTGTCAAGACTGATTTTAGGAATAATGTCTTCTTTCACAAGAGGTAAGATATAGTGGCTGCTATTTTTAAGTTAAAGGCAAACACTGTCCAAGTGTAGAGATGCTGGCTTTCCTTCCCTCCTTCCTTCCGTCCGTCCGTCCTTCTGTTTCTCCTTGAAAGAAGCAGTCATCAACTCATCAGACACCAAACTAATCAATCTTGTGTTTACATTTGACATTTTACTTTAGTTCTATGGGCTGGATTTATTATTTCATTCCTTGAATTATCTAAATAGAAAACTCATCAAGCTACTTGTAAAAGTAGGAGTAACAAGGAGTTCCCAACCTGACAACATAAATATATTGGAGTAATTGTTAGGGAGATCATAGAACAGAGTGAAGGGAGAAAAGAATTTGGAGTCCATCAGAACTAAATTTAAATTCTGGCTCTGCTACTAGGCACACAAACTTTGTCAAATTAGTGAAGTTCTAGTGGCTTGGTTTCCTTCTCAATAAAAATAACCATTTTCAACATGCTTTATTGAGACCTAAATGAAACCATGTTTGCAAATACCACCAGCACACATTACAGAGCATATAATATGTAGCATACAATAACAATATGACATTAACAATATTCTTATTTATCACAGAGCAGATTAAGCTTATATTCTCCCTGAAACTGCTAAGGATCTCAAAACAACATTAAATATACTTAAAATAATTTAAAATATGGAAATATTCTAATACTTGGAGTAAGCACTCTAGAACAGTATTTCTTTGTTCCTCCTTGACTCCATCATTTTTCTTTATTTGACAGTGAGACATGAACCTATTTCATTGGGTTTTTTACTCAATCAAGTACTGTGTGTGCCTCTTCTCCATGTATGGATAAAAACAACCTTTCTGCAACATGTGTAATCTGTAAGAATGCAATAAATGCCTCCAAAAAACATAATCTGAACCATCACCACAAAATAAAATCATTGTAGCTAAATATGCACAGAACCCACTAAACTAAAAGCAGCCTTTGCAAAACAAACCATTCTTTTCTTAAGCAATCAGTGCAAATTACAAAAGCAACAAACATGTTAGCCACAGATGAAGGAGCCACAGACAGTCTGCAGAAGCCTCATGTGAAATTTGCCACATATTACAGAACTAGAAGAAACCATCTGGTGGTGGTAAGAGCTGACTGCACCAAGATATTCTAAGAGATACTTAGAACTCTCAAATGCATGAATACCCAAGAGTCAGCATCTTACTGGCACAATAATGCATTCCCGTAGAGTAGGGGCATGAAAACATCTTCACTTAATTTTCAAATATGTTATTGAGAAGCTGTGAATTTTAAGAAAATAAGAGAAGGCATATTATAAAATAAATGTAAAAGGTATTGCTAAGAAATTGATCACAATTATGTATTTAAGATACATTTGAAAATACGTGTTCCAGAATCTGATGTGACAATAAATACAGGGGACTCTAATCAGTGACATTATCAATCCTTTACAATAATGCTAGGGAATCAAATACAGATTCTCAGGAAATCATATTAAAATTTCAGACACCCTGCAAAACATCTGAAGAAATGTGGATAAAGAAGCTATGAAAAATTGATATTTAAATTTAAAGCTATGCTATTTTCTTTGAAAGACAACAAAATATTATAAAACAGAAATCTATGAAAAGGTTCAAATTAGTGTAATTTAGTAAATAGCCTATATTCATGTAGTGTTAACATTCTGAAAAATAACATGAGGTTAAATTCTGAATCCTACCCTCAGTTTTTCAATCCTTACTATATATGGAATTTTATTTTAATATGAAACACGTGACCTGGTTTTCTTTGGTACTCATACATTGTCCCCACAAAATTGAGAATTTTTCATATTCATCTAGTTACTGTTCTATTCCCACCCAGCTTCCTGAGGATGATAGTCATATCAAACCGAGTATCTTTTTTATTAACATATAATATAATGTTTGTTTTAGGGGTACAGGTCTGTGAATCGTGAGTCTTACACAATTCTCAGCACTCACCATAGCACATACTCTCCCCAATGCCTAGCTTTCTTGAAAAAGAAAGACTGACACATTTATCTAAGTGTTACCTGAAATTTAGGGACAACAAAGTAAAAAACAAGAAATACTACTAAAGACCACATTGACGGTGAGATAAATAAAGCCCCCCAATCTGTATATTCTACTCTTCTGTTAGAAACAGATCTTAGGGACGCCTGGGTGGCTCAGTTGGTTAAGCAGCTGCCTTAGGCTCAGGTCATGATCCCAGCGTCCTGGGATCGAGTCCCACATCGGGCTCCTTGCTCCACGGGGAGCCTGCTTCTCCCTCTGACTCTGCCTTCCACTCTGTCTGCCTGTGCTTGCTTTCGCTCGTGCTCTATCTCTGACAAATAAATAAATAAAATCTTTAAAAAAAAAAAAAAAAAAAAAGAAACAGATCTTAAATGAGCAAGTACTATAGCTCAAGTTAAGAGAGACATGGCCACACACACACACACACCTCTTCCTTATACCATACTGATCTTAAAGATGTCAAGACGATTAGTATTATAATGTTTTGTTTCCCCACAAATGTGTTCTTTTTTTTTTTTTTTAAGATTTTATTTGTCAGACAGTGAGCACGAGAGAGAGCACAAGCAAAGGGAACAGCAGGCAGAGAAGCAGGCTTCCGCCTGAGCAGGGGCCCTGATATGGGGCTTGAAACCAGGACCCTGGGATCATGACCTGAGCCAAAGGCAGAAGCTTAAGCCACTAAGCAACTCGGGCATTCCTCATATGTGTTCTTTTAAATGTATTCTCACTGTGGTTGCTATAGTTTGTGGGGAAATGTTTTCTGTGGATTATATTTCTAGGGTAATCATCTTATGGTATCTTCACATTAAAGGGCATGGCACATTTTACATGATGAATATTTATTATTGATATATTGTTGTTTTATTATTAAGCTGCTTAATTGAAGAATATAAGTATCAAGATTTCTGACTTTCCCTAATGACTATACCTAGTAAAATTTTGAGAAGTTCTTCAAGTGTCCCTATTTAAAAATAACTCTAACCTGGACTGACCAATATATGCTAAGTAATGAGAGTTCTAAGAAATGTTAGTTTTTAGCCAGCAATAGTTTGCTTGTTTGTTTGTTTGTTTGTTTTTTAAGATTTTATTTATTCATTTGACAGACAGAGATCACAAGTAGGCAGAGAGGCAGGTGGGGGTGGGGGGGTGGGAAGCAGGCTTCCCGCTAAACAGAGAGCCAGGTGCGGGGCTCCATCCCAGGACCCTGAGATCATGACCTGAGCCTAAGACAGAGGCTTTAACCCACTGAGCCACCCAGGTGCCCCAGCACCAGTAGTTTTATAAACTCCCATTGTATTAGTAAATTTGTTCAGTGGTGGAGACAAGTGGTTTTTCCTGGGCATGCCTATGTTACCTGATGGATAGGGATGAGTAAGTAAAGACGGAATTCTCCCTCTGAACTGATCAGCCAGGAGAATTCCAGGCTAGCTTCCTGTATGTTCATGTCTCAAGTGCCTAATATGACGACTTCTTGTAACTGACTCTTACACAAACGCAAAACTTACTGTCCAGTAGAGAAGTATTTATTGTCGTGAGCACACACACGTTTTATTACTGAATGAATTATAGAAAAGGCCTTTGTCATGCCATGAAGCCTCAACTTTCCCATTTCCTAAGCTTTTAGAAAGACAAAGCAAAGCAAAGGAGGATTTTGTGAGTTTCACATCCCTCTGGTAAAATGCTTGCTGCTTGCATAAGCCCTAAAATGACCAGGAGAAGAGCAGGGATTCCCAGATTATTTTATTATACCTAAGTACCCATTATCAACTTCATCCCAGTTTCTCTAAAAGTTTTCAGCATGAACAAAATAACAAGCTGTGACAAGGAGCAGTACTTGTGTGAACATTTTACTACAGCAACACCTTCATAACCTGTACAGCAGCCTGGCCCAGCGATCAATACCGAAAAAGCAGGAGAACAAGGACCAGGGAAGGGGAAGAAGGGGAGGGAGATGAAAAGGAGCAGCAGCAACAGCTCTGGAAGTCAAGATGTCCCCAACTGCAAGAATGAGGAAGACTGACAAGGACACACAGGAGTGAAGCAACTGTAATTTTCAGAGCATAGTTGACAAATTAAAGAAAGCACACAAAAAGCGATCACCGTCTTACTTGCAGGAGGCAGTCCGTCTTCTTGGGTTTGATGGAGCCAACTGAATTAAATGAAAAATTCCCAATATGTAAAAAATGTTGTTTGAGAATATTCATTATTGGGGACACCTGGGTGGCTCAGTTGATTAAGTGTCTGCCTCTGGCTCAGGTCCTGATCCCAGGGATCTGGGATCTAGCCCCAGGTCAGGCTCCCTGCTCAGCGGGGAGTCTGCTTTCCCTCTCCCTCTGCCTGCCTCTCCTGCTGCTTGTGCTCTCTCTCTCTCTCTCTTCTCTCTCCCATTCTCTCTGTGTCAAATAAAGAAATAAAATCTTTTTTTTAAATATGAAAAGGAAAAAAAGAATATTCATTGTCGGATCCGAGAGTTTATGATAACGGTTGTTTTCTTTGGCATAATACTTAGTGATTACAGACTTAACTCTACTTTTAATAGATTTTCTATGGTGTATTGAGTGTTTATCAATACGCAGATGTTATTTATCTGGGCTGTTCCTTGCAGAGAACCTAAAGATATTTTCAATCCCTACAATGTGCAATGAACCATTCTAAAATAGGTGCATCAGGTAAAAAACAAATTTTGGTCAATGTTACTTATGTGAGTAATCTTGTTTTGTAATCAATCATGTTTTATTTGTCTGTTTTGATGTTTCTGTCTCTGTCTCTTTTTGTCTCTCTTTCTTTCCCATGAGACTGTGCTATAAGTCAGGAATATAAGTGTTAGGGATGAATTCCAGGGGGAATTCAACTATTAAATCAGAAATCTCAGTTTGGAAGGGATTATTCAAACCTTCATTTTTAAATGGCAGTGTTCCCCGAAAGGAATCTTAAACCAGTTATAAAGACAACAAGAATGTGAAAGAGAATCTCTGCAACACATAACAAAAATAAATCTTAAATATTCATTTAATATAAAGCGATAAAGGAAAAAAAAACAAAAATACACTAAACTGGGCAAAAGAAATAAGTATTTATAGAAAATACACAATAATAATAATAAATATGTGAAAATAGGTATCCTTTTGCTAAGGATCAAAACCAGAAGATCAGAAACTAAAGCCAAAATACTACTTGACTTGATTAAGGTTGGCAAAACTAGAATGATGGTGATCACACACATTATATTAACAGAGATATGAGGACAATATTTTGGAAGGGAAATTAGTATGACTATTTGATTCAACAATTTTAATTTAGGAATTTATCATGTAGGAATACTCCCATGTTGGAAAAAAGAGATCTTCAAAGATGTATTGCTGCTGCAATATTGTTTAAAGGAGAAAAAACATTAGGAGTAATCTAACTGCCCATCAGCTGAGGATTGATTAGATAAATTATAGCACATCTGCATAGTTCAGGATTAGAAAAATGAAGTTCATACAGTTTTTCTTAGAAATAGAAGCACAAAAATAACTTACTAGTGAAAATAATGTGCAAAATATTTTGTAGGGTACAAGCCAATTTGTTATTAAAATACCAATGGACATATTAAAATGTATGCATGTACAAATGAAGAGTTATATGATCATAAAAAGTATTTAAATGATGCAAACCACACACACATATATATGAAAGTTATAGAATTATATATATTATACATATTTATAATTATATATAAAGGTATGTTCTTAAGTAATTAACTGTTGCATTTTTTTATTCAATGGGCAGTATAAAGAAACATTTGAGGGGTGCCTGGGTGGCTCAGTGGGTTAAAGCCCCTGCATTCAGCTTGGGTCATGATCTCAGGGTCCTGGGATTGAGCCCCAGATTGGGTTATCTGCTCAGTGGGGAGCCTGCTTCCTTCTCTCTCTCTCTCTGCCTGCCTCTTTGCTTACTTGTGATCTTGATCTGTCAAATAAATAAATAAAATCTTTAATAAAAAAAAAAAAGAAACATTTGAGTAAGAACCTTGTATACATAGCATTTTGTATTTTGATGTTCTGGAGAATATAAAAAGGATAAAAAAGGATGAAACAGCACCTTTCATCCATGGTCCTTGTCTCAATTAATTTTTACCTTATATTAAGGATTTGAATAAAGAACATAACTCAAGAAAAACTCAAAACAAGGGGAAAGGAGAAATTGCTTCAAGACTTCTAGTTACTTGTGGCCAAACAGGGCTTCATGCAAATGAAGAAAGATAATAAAGTGGCCAGAATGACAAGAAGATGAAATGATGTTACATGGTGGAAAAAAAAAAAAAAACATGGAAAAATAGAAAAAGTGAAATTAAGACTATTTATACTTGCTATGCTATATGTTTCTGTTAAAATCACACATTTACAGAATTTATAAACTCTCCCTGATTGATGTGTCCTGTTGAAGAAATGGAGATCCTTTGAAGGAAAACTTTGAACAACAACAACAACAACAAAAGTTCTAAATGTGGACCAGAAATTAAACCAAATAAAAGAAAGAGAAGGAATTTGGGAAAAGATGGGGAAACAGTGCCACAGTAGCATAATTATAGAAAGGAAAGAAAACACTGGAAATTTCTGATTAGTAATGTAAAATGAACCCAGTTAAATTTTCCCTTCTAGACTGTTTATAATTTTGGCAAATGTTTCACACTGAGATAGAGGCAGACATACACATAGTAGAAATGGGTCCACCAGTGGATGAAAATTAGGTTCATTGAATTTTTTAAAAATAATTTATGATTTTTAAATTAATTTCTGATTATCTGCCATGGCTTTACTTTCCTTGAAAGGGTTCCCCACTGGAGTAGGAACAAGTACAGATCTTACTGGATCATAAACACTTGGAAAGCAGAAGGAGACAAGGAAGGTAGAGTGGTAAGAGAGAGGATACTTCTTAATCTGTTGTTATAGGGCTGTTTAGATTTAAGCCTATTGTCCTATAAGGACATATATCAATTCTATCAATTTGCAAATAAAATCATCCAAACCAACTATAAAATTGTATCTTTTTCAAAACATAATTTTATGATTTGCATAATTTAGAACTGCAGCTTGGGAAAATTAAAAAGAACAGGGTGGTCACTCTGGAAAACGTAATTATCATGAAGTGATTATTGAAGTATTTCAATCTGTTTATGGAACTACATCATTTAAAAATAGACAGTGGTTAAGGTTTTTGATCATTAAGTATGAAAGAATAATGAAAAGGGGGTATTTAATAGAATTAGTAACACTTGCAGCCTATCGGGCTGCTCTCCTCAAAAAATGCAATTTAGCAAAATGAGTGTGGTTGGAAACTCAGGCCAGAATAACAACTACTTTCTTCAGATCCACCCAAGACTTATACAGTGGCCATTCCAATTAGCATAATAGTCCAATGTTCCTTGGGAAGTGAGGTCTTTTGTTTGGGATATTTCCTAATTAAAGAAGCTTGTTTGAAGTGGGATCTAATTTTAGCTTTGTAATGCCAAAATATGACATGTAGAGTCTGTTTTTATTTCAAGAAATATTGGCATTGCATTTCCAAGTTGAGATAGTTGTCATCAAATATCCACAAAACTCATATTTAAGACAAGGAAATGGAAAGGCAGAGTATGAAGTAAGTGGTTTAAAAAGCTAGTTTTCTGTTCAGGTTTTTATTGAGTTGGTCAGTTGTTCTGCTAGCACTCTGCCCATTTATAAATGAAGTGCTTTTTCTAATAGGAATTCCCAAAGTCATTGTAAAATTACATGAAAATCAGGAAGAAGGAATCAAGAATTTATTGCCAGGATATTGTTATTACACAACTTAGAACATATCCGTGAACTTCAAGTGAAAGAGTCGTTTTTGCTGGCTTTTGTTGTTTTTGTTGTTTAAAATTTACTGGTAATAAGACCATTTAGATGATTTCAAATAACTACTATATGGTACTCTTAAAAAAATGATTTTATAGTCTCACCATTTGTATGCTAAAATTGTTGCCTCCTTTTTATAGATGAAAAAGAGACAGTTATTTAGCGACTCTCTAAGAGAAAGTCAACAGTAAGTACATGCTGCATCCAGGATAAAAATAAACAAGTCCTTTCATTTCCAGTCTACATTATGAATCACAATGCCCTAGACAATCTTTAAAATGCTGAAAGTTTGACTCGGTTTATATAAATGAGGAAGCCTTTCAGGAAATAATTATAATAAACATCATAAAAAATAGGTCATTAAAAAGTTTAACCATTTAGGGGCACCTGGGTGGCTCAGTGGGTTTAAGCCTCTGCCTTCGGCTCAGGACATGATCTCAGGGTCCTGGGATGGAGCCCCACATCGGGCTCTCTGTTCAGTGGGGAGCCTGCTTCCTCCTCTCTCTGCCTACCCCTCTGCCTACTTGTGATCTCTGTCTGTCAAACAAATAAATACAATCTTTAAAAAGTAAAAGAAAATTTAACCATTTATTAAAAAGCAGCATCCTACTTACCATGTTTCCATAAGTACAGCATGGTAAACAAAGTGCTTCTCAACTATGACTGGTGTGGGAAGCAACCTCTTTAGTGACCCAAATGGTCCCTGCATTCTGGTGTTCATGCCTTCTGTAATTTCTTACCTTAAGTGAAGCTGGATTTTGTGACTTGCTTCTGTTAAGAAGGCTGCAGAGGTGATGGAATGTCACATCTGTCATGTTGTGAGTTGCTCTTGGATGGAGACATCCACCTGACAAGAGAGAGGCCTTCAGCCGACATTGAGAAAGCATCTGAGACCCTCAATGTAAGAACCCAAAAGCAACTGAATTCTGACAATAACTATGCTAGTTAGTTTGGAAGGAGATTTCCCTCAGTAAAAAGTCTTTAGATGAGATCTCCGACAACCTGACTACAACATTCCTAAGAAACCTTTACCCAGTGGTACCCAGCTAAGTCAATGCCCAGATAGCTGACCAAGGGAAACTATGAGATAGTAAATGTTTGCTGTTTTAAGCTGCTGAATTTGTGGTGATTTCTAACACAGCAATAGGAAACAGAGTGGATCTCCTTTAACTTTTTCCTCCAGCCTCACTTGGGAAGGAAAAGCTAAAGGCTGGAGGATGGAGAGATGAGACATCTTGGTTCAAGGTTAGTGTAAAACACATTGAAGTTGAAACATGATTTTTTAGGGGAGTTCATAGTCATCAAAAATAATGGCAAAATGAAGTCAGATAGGCACAGTCAGATGGTGAAGACTCAGCATAACCAAATGGGGGAAAAACACATTTTACTTCTTTTGATCAGAATGTCCTAGATAATGAAGCTCTGGAAGGAAGGTTCCCATGACCCCGTTATCACATCAATCTTGTCCCTAAAAATATTTCATTCTTTGAAGGACTCAAGTCATTTACACAAATTTATAAATTCACAAATAGAAAGATACTTAATTTTTAATGTCATTTTAATACAATACTATACACCTCTCTTTGTAACAGTGAATCCAACACTATGTTCTAATATTATTTTAAATAATTAATAAGCATTCAATAATAAATGCAGTAAGAGCATTGTAGTTATTAAATGAACCAACAAAATTTCCAGCAATTCTGGGAGATAAGAACTCTTACCACCCTAAATTTAATCAAGGGGAAATTAAAGTTTAAGGATAATGAGTGATTTGACAAAGTCACCAGCTGGAATCGTGTGGTCCTGAAATTTGAACTCAAGTTTGTTGTTAAAGTCCCCGTTCCTAACCACAACCCTATAATTCCTTTCTATAGAGTAGAAGCTTATAATCAGTACAACTTAAGGCTTAGTTTTTTACCGATTAACTGCACATCACAGTTATAACTGATTGATTATTGTTAAGTTTTGTAACTGCTGTGCTAGATACTCTAATGAATGCAAGAGTAACATAAAAATGTCTAAAAATCCTTCAATCTAATTTGGGAGACATGAACATAGTAAAGGAAATGAAGTCCATATATTAGCAGTTGGTGAGTCATAATGATTTAATCAACTACCAGAATTTTATCTGAGGGCAGTCATGAAGAGAATGGTTTTGTCAGAAAAGGTTTCTGGTATATCGTGGAATTTGAGCTAGTATTTAATAAAGGTTGTAAGTCTGTTACAATTCAGAAAAGGAAATAAATACCGCTAATATTGTTTTTAGTTGCTAATATTGTTAGCGGTACTCATAAGAATATAACTCCTATCTTTCAAATGATGTAAATCAGACATTAAAGGCAAATTTTCCATAAGTAACTTAATCAGATATTGACCTCAAATCTGCAGAAACTATTAGAAACTCCAAGACGAATCTTGGGGTTGATGTTCTTCTGGAACATCATCAAAGTTTAAGAAAATACTCAAAAGATAATTTTTTTAAGTTAGGTTCAGCCTAGAAACTATGAACATTTATCTGAAGAAAAATGTTCTTTCGTAGAAATTATTCTGAGGGATTCATAAACTCCTCCACGCTTGAAGATTATAGTTCTAATCTAGAAAAGACCACCCTGAGATGACTGAATGACTGAGGGAAGAGAATGAATGAAATTGATTCTGTATGTCAAACCCTTAAGTTTAGAGGAATAAACTTATTTGCTCATCTTTTGAGAAGCAACCCAAATCAAACACAACCACCTATACCATCACTGAAGCTATCAGAACACCTGTCAGAGATTGGGTTCCTGAGAAACAGACTCAGAAAGAAAGTTATGTATATTTGGAAGGTCGATTGGGGAGTGCTATTGGCAGATACACTGGTTAGGAAATGAGGAAGACAGGAATAGAGAGAGGAAGAATACTGAGCCAGAGGACTCAGCCAGTATTATGAAGAACTGGGATGGCTCTTCAGAATTATCCCGCCTTTAGGCAGTGGGTCTCTATATTCCATCATCAGCCACTCAAGGGGCATAACCTTGAGAAATACAGTTCTCTGCCTTCTGCAGCAAAGTCCAGTGAAGGATGCAGCTGTGAGACTTAAGCAGTCAATTTACTTAACCTCTGATGGAAGGCTGAGTCAGCCCTTAAAGAAGGTATTTCAGCCCCTAAAGAGGGTAGTTACCCAGAATCTTACAAGGCTTTCTACATTCCTTCTAAGAACTGATGGCAAATTCCTGGTAAAGACAGAATTAAAGAGGGGGTTAAAAAAAAAAGAAGAAGAAGAAGAAAATAGAAATGGAAGAAGTAAAGTGAGAAAGAATTGCATTTTCTCAGCCCCACTCTTCAGTTCTATGGGTACCCATACAGTACTGATCTGTCCAAGGCTATAGAAACACTACTACCTATTGCAACTTCTAGTCTTTTTTAACCTTTCTCCCACCACCAGTAAGAATAATAGAAAGCACAAGTTCTTCTTTTTTTCCCTTCTTTTCTGGCCTACTCTAAGAAATGAGTCTTTATCCAAACTGCCTCTGATCTCAGGATACAGGAAGAAATCTTTCCTTCGATGCAGTGGAGATCTACCTTAGGCAATGCATTAGAGCCCACTTTTACTCATTGCAATTATGACCTTATATTTATTTGGCCTAGCCCACCTTAAATCAAGCAAGATTCTGTTGTATACTTCAAGCACAAGACTTGGTAAGAGGTTTTATATTTGGATCTGGCCTGTTCCTATAATGTACTATGTTATGTTAAAGATGAAACCAATACCAATAAGAAAATAAAGGAGAGCTGCACCCATATCTGCCACTGTATTTGTCTAGGATTATCATTTGTCCTCTTTGCCAGAATGGTTGAGTGGATAAGCTCATGTGTGCTTGGGTAAATGGCAAGAAGGAGTCCATGCTTTCCAGCAAAATGGATACACAAAATAATGGAAAACATTTCTAGATTGGATTTCTGTTGTTGTTTATGGGAAAACTCTAGATATTTCTTAGATTGATTTTTCTAACATAGTAACAGCAAAAGTAAACTGCATTCATTTTAACATGTATTATGTAATCTGAGTTTCAAAATAATCCTATAAAGCACTTCTAATTCCATTTTATCAAACCAAGGCTTAGGGAGATACATTATTTTTATAAAATCATACACTATAAAATATAGATCATAGATTTCATTCTAAACCCTGTCTTTCATAGAAAGCATACTGCCTTACGGAGTCCTTCCTTTGCTTATATTAAAAATCACAAACACTATGAAAGTTGTGAAAAAAGGTTTAACAAGTAAATATTAGAGTACAATAAGCACTAAATACAAATAAAATTCACTTAATTTTTTGAATAGTTTTATATTTATTTTTTTAAACGGAATGTAAAAAGGTCCACAGTGCAAATTTCTCACTCTATCCTTCTTCCTTGTTCATAGACCCTCTAAAATAATCATTTTTATTAATCTTCTGGTATATCCTCCCACTATTTTATTGTACCAGTACAATGTATACTATATCCCCCATGTATTGACACTAAAAATAACACATAATGCTACTCTTTATGCTTTGCTCCTTTTTCCTTAATATTTTATGGAAAATTTTCCATTATTGGTACATAAGAAGTTTACACATGCTTTAATTTTTTTTAAGTAGTATAGTTTTCCATTGAATAAGTTTATTATAATTTATTCAACCACCCCCCCCCGATGGACTTTTTCTCCCAATACTTTTTGATTATGAATCATGCTTGTGTATATATCATATTACTTTGTATACAAGGAAATCAAATTCATGAATTTGCTAATTTCTGTATTAATTAGTAAATCATTAAGACCAATATCTGTTGGATGGATTAAAAAAAGAATTTTTTCAGTCTGACTCTTTTCTAAACTTTTCACTTTCATTAATCTGGAAAAAATCTCCTATGAGGTCCAATCTAATCTAATCTATCCAAGAAATGCTTTAGGATCTGATGTGCAATGGTTTAGGCGGGAATAAAGTGCTAGTTTACCTTGTTTAACTAACGCTAGAGATCCAGATTCAGGACAGAATCTGTGCAGTTGTGTCCTGACCAAATCCCATTACTAAATACAACTTTTACAGAAAGGTCGTTTGTTTGTTTGTTTTTTCCTTAACAGCAAAGTGACTTCTGCTTGGAAATAGACCCAATTGTTAGTCATTTGTATCCTTTTTTGACTGTCAACATGTTCATTGGCACTCATGAATTATTTCAGTTCCATAGATCTATAAGGAAGTGTGATTGGAACATAAGAAATAAACTATGTTCTGATCCACTGACAGTTAGGTATTCTTCTTGAAATTCCCAAAATCTGCTTGTTGTAATTTAACCCAATTGGCAGCCTCCCTTGTGATAGATCCTTTAGTGTCACCCTTCATTTTACTGTCTGGTTATTTAGGTAACTAGAACAGAGCCGAGTAGGAACTTTGTCACCCAGGAACCTCTAAAGCCATTCTCCTCTCAGGGATGTTAAGAGAGTGAATCAAGTTCAATATGACATTTTCCAGGAGGTAAAATGCTGCTTAGCTTTCTTGAAATTAGCATTGAAATGTATATATTTAGAAAGGGTTCACTCAATCCATCCAATTAATAAGGGATTTCAGTAGTTCAAGTGAAAATAGGTTATCAGAAAGTAATACTTCCAAATATTAAATAGATATTATTTACTTTATCCCTGCTGTATTTTTCAAAGGTAAATATGACAGTTTAATATTTATATTTACACGATTCATAAATGACAGAATCGAGTCGAGCATAAAACCAAGGCTTTCCCCTCTGGGACCAATGTTATGAGTGAATTGCCAACTTTCAACGTGATGGAAGAGTGTTGATCGACCTAGGGATAAGATCCAATCAAAAGGAATTCTGTCTTATCTGGATTCAATTTTAGAAAACTTTTGGCAATTTCCCCACAGTAAGCCAGCCAGCCAAATAAACAGATCCACTGAAAAGAACTTGTATAATATTTCTTGAAGTGGAGCAAATGATCTGCATGTCATCTACGTGTTACAGCTGAGCAGCGTGTGTCTTCCAGAGCTGTGTGAGTGTTAATGTATAAATCTCTAAAGCATTCAGATGTAACCCGTCAGGCGCTCTATTATGCAAGAGCCATAATCTGTGGATGAGTCCCGCCTGAAGGAAACTGGAATTCAATAAGAAACAAAACCAACAAACAAGGCCAGATAGACCTTTGTACGACTGAAACACATTTCCATACATTTCCTGGTGGAAGGCAGCAGCTGCCCAGCCAAGAGGCTGGGGAGCAGTAACTCTATAAAAAACCTTGAGAGTGTCAGTGAGACAGTCAGACCGTTTTTAACGTTAAAAATTGCAATTTATGCACTAGGAAAGGACAAAAATCCTGACTGAAATTCATTCGAGATCTGATGACAGTTAAGATACTCTAGAGCTGATCGGCAGCGACTTCCTTCCACTGGTTTTAGTTAAGTTAAAAAAATAAAGTGCTATAAGTTAGTCATACAGTCCTTTGTGTGCAGGATTTTATTTTATTTTTTTTTAAGGAAAAGAGTTACAGTTGCAGATTTTAAACATGATGGCAATTTACCAGAAGTCGGAGATTAACTAGGAGGGTTAAACTAAACCAAGAAAACTGAGAATGGCCTTTCACCAGTGAGGAAGGCCAAAGATTAGAGCCTGCAAGTGGTCGGCTAAAGCTTTAGGATAATATCATTTAAATCCTCAACAGAAAGCAAATTAAACTGAGAGAAATCTTGATTGCCCGATTTATATGGACTAAAGGATACAAAGTAAATTCAAAACTACTAAAATTCCTATGTGCTGAGAATCAAAAAATGTCATCAGAGTACATATTGAAATCTCTTAGAATAAGCAATTTCAGAGACTTTAGGGTGACAGATCCAAAACTAATTGAAAGAATTCCAGAAAAGAGGATCAGACCACCTTAGAAGCCAGGGAGACAAGCAAAGCCGCAAAGGATAGAACATTTAAAGGGACAATATCACATTCAACTTAATAACATATGGGGTTTTTTTCTTATAATTTATAGTAAATTTTACATTAAGTTGGAAATGGTTCTCAGTCTGCTGTGTTTTTTTTTTTTTTTTTGTCTGTGGATTAAAATAGGTTGATATACTGTCCTATATTTTTCATCTCCATTTCTTCAGAGGAAACACAGTTTTATTTACCTTTCATTTGTTCTTTTTCTTCCCACAGAGGATTTCTGACATTACATATCTCAACCATCCAACCTTTTGTCATAGTTCAGTCCAAGCAGACTATAAATATCATAAGTGTTGCAAATAATGGTCATTATTTTAAAGGTATTGAATTATTAGAGACAGAAACTTTTTATTTTTTTTAAGGATGTCTCGTATATAGGATCTAATCATCACCATCTGACATTCGTAGGTAGGATATATTTGGTGACCAAAATACTTGACAGATTTTCTTTTAAGTGTGAAATAAAAGCCTGGTGTTCAAAAGAGCCATGAGGACTAATGGAAATCTGACTGATTTTTTTAGACTGGAACAAAAGAGATCTGTGAGGCTGTCACCTTTACCAGCACTTCAAGGGACACAGAAAAAGCCAGAACACTCTTAGGACAAGCTTCAGGACAAACTAAACACACCACCTCAGGTTATCTGAATTTCAGTCAGTACTAAAAGTCCCCTTTAAGTTAGAGTGGAATGTGGTGTTGCCATTCTAGGCAGGAATTGAGAGAGCTCTAGCTAACAGGGCAGTATACAGCTAGTTGTAATGAATTGGGCCACAGTGGTTGGGATAGGCACATCCATTACCTAGCATTTACAGAAAAGATGTGATAACAAAGATTAAAACATACAAATGGTTTGAGGTTACTCCTGCCTTGATCTATTTGATTTCATTAAAAAAAAAAAAAAGACATTTGAGGGGTTCTGCAAATGCGTGGAAGGGAAAGGTATGGTGTTGACCAGAAGGTAGAAAAATGATCTCATAAACTCTTCTAATTGGAGATCTTCTCTGAAACTACACAATTTAACACAGGGCAAATTGATGTAGAACTACGACTACACACATGAGCCCTTTTGACGTTCATGGCTGAGAAGAAATGTGCTTTTTTGTGGTACTTAAATTTCAAGCTAAATCTTCTCCCAAGAGGCTGATCTATTATATGTGATCTGTAAAAATCCCCAAATGGAGCAAAACATCAGAACATGAGCAAACACATACACACTCATAATATTGCTCAGATATGTGCACTTGAGATAAGCAAAAGACACAAGAATATTTTTAAAACCACCAATTCCTTTCACTGTGTAAGAGAGCAGGAGGGAGAAGAGAAAGTATCAACAACTGGCACTCTTAGAGCTCCTCAACAGTAGCAACAGGAATGGTGCACAACGCCTCCCACAAAATCCATTTCATATTTGGTTTGAACCCAGATCACAGAGTGATCGAAAGCCCAGACAAGGGTTCAGGAGCAATCCCAACTACTTGCCAAGGGAGCACCAGGTCCAGAGAATCCCCTAGAGGGCATAAAGAACGGGGTTGCTGGTCCCAAGAGATTATGCTCTAAGCCTTGTACTCCTGGAGGGACCTCATTAAACACTCCCTCCATAATGGCAAAGACATATCAGATTAAATTAAAACCCACATCGTATAGAGCTTTTGTCGTTTCATACAGAATTTACCACTGATAATACTCATTTTACTTTGTGTCCTTCAGGGTTAAATCATCCTGGTATCAGCTCTCATTGCCCCTGGGGTATTTCTGTTGATTGCGGTGACATCTACTGGTAGAAACAGAGACATTCCCAAGCAGGTTTCTCCGGCAAGAATCAAACTAAACAAGTTTGAGGTGGACATAAGGAAAGCTCCCTCTGCCTCCTTTTTTATCCCTTGGCTAATATAATACATAGTATCACATTAGGGGAGACTCATAAGACTTCTTTATAAAGATCCAAGAATTGTTTAATTTTGCACCATTTTTTCTTGTCATTATAATCTTTGCCACAAGAATGGCTACATTCTGAGAAATGTTCTGTCCTCAGAGCAGTCATTGTCATATGAATGAGCTATCATTCACTCCTAATGCCGGAGATGTTTTATTCTTACTTCCATGACATTTGTATTACGGTGACAAAGGCTAAAGCAAGAAAAGGAAATGATACAAATCCCACTCAGGCTTTATTATTTTAAATTCTCGTTTTGTGCTTCTTTCATGCCTAGGTACTAAAAACTATAGTTTTCTCTCTGGGAAGGAAGGAAGGAAGGGAGGGAGGGAGGAAAGAGAGAGAATGGGGGAAGGAAGGAGAGGAAAAGGGAAAATAATGAGTTCATGAAACCAAATCTCTGGTGTGCAGTTCTTTTAATGGTTTACCTTCACATTTAACACACCAGGATAAATTGCTACAGAAGGCATCAAAGATGGAAAGAGACTCAGTCATTTCCTCTCACAAACCTATAGCGGGAACAATGCTTTGTTAAAGTTACAGTGTAATATAGGGCTTGAGTAACACACCACTCCAGAATGCATTGCTGAATACGTAGCGAGCCTGTATCAAACACAATGCTAAAACCATGAATGACTCCTATTTTAACTATCTCCGACCCACCTCTGTCTATTTCTTCAGTATTCAACACACAACACTATATTTTAAAACGTTGAAAATTCTAAATTTTCCATTATAGTCTTTCATTGTTCTTCCCAACAGCAATTTTTATAGTTCTAGGAGAATGGAATGAGAGAAGTTAAGATAGCAAAACCTGAAAATTTAGAACTTTTTTTTTTAGATGAAACATACCTTAAAAGAACTTTAAATAAAACTAAAGCTAAGTGATAAAATATATGTTCCATATGTATCACCTCTATTTGTTGATTTAAATGTGTTTTAAGTAGACACTTTTTCTCAAAAATGAAATATTTCAATAAAAATTCACAGGTATTTTATCTTTAGAAATATACTCTCATAGATACTTACATTATCATCATGTGTCTATGGTATTTAGTTTCTGTGAATGTTTCTAATTTTTCCCTTGAATATAGAGAAATACTAAATAAATTAATACGTAACACAAATGAAGTGTTCCTTAAAGGAGAAAAATCCATCTACAAAACTATTATTTAAGAAAATAAACTTCTAAGGGAAGAGATATATGAGAATTAAGTTACAAAGAAAAAACAAGAACAGAAAGGGTTTATTAATCATTAAGCCTTGTATTCAGCATTTCTCTTAATAATAACTATTCCATGTACAGATGAACTTATATTTCCTAAAGTTATAGTTAAGAATCAAAATTCCCACTATATAATCCTTCAGAAAAGAAAAGGGGTCTCTACATTTTTAGTCACATGATAATTCCTAATTGGTAGTTGAAAGATTTTCTAGCTTCAATAATTACTTGAACAGTGAAAGAATAGTTCATTTCATTGTAAAAGTTAGTTTTCTTCAAACAGTATTCTCAGAAATTGAACCATGATAATGAGTGTGAAATTAGATTGAATACAATATTGGTAACCATGATGACAATGAAACAGGACAAAAATATCTAAGTCAAAATTGTAGGAAACAAAATACAACACATGTATTTTACTGTATCTTTAGTGTTAGTACACACTGTGGGGTTGGATCACATAATGAATTACTGCCCAGACATCTCCATAAAGTTGTCTATCCCCACCTCCATGAACTTGGAGCTTACCTTGCAGTTTCTTTGGCCATGGAAAACAGAACATTTTGTAGACAATTTTGTGGGTTTTTGCAGTACACACATCAAGGGGTAAATTACCATAGCATCTCAAATAAAACATTCCTATTTTCAATGTTGTATTTTGATGACTTTTCACTACTTTTTCTTCCAGAACTATGGTTAGAAAATAATTGCTCTTCAATAATCAATCATTCTACTCAGTAGCTGTCAAATGTTATTCAGCTAGCCAAATGTAAAACAAGTGTTATAAGAACAATATTTGGAGATTTGGGTATATTTAGAGAGATGAAAAAATTAAAGTTAAGTGTCTTACTCTACATTTTCTCAACAAAGAAACTTCATTTTGTTTTCAGTACCATCGAGGAAGAGAACTGATTTTGGAGGCGGGGGGAGTGGGTGAATGGAAAGATAGAATTTTTATAACTGTAGATTTTACTTGTAAAAGTGATAATTCTCATTTTTAAAAAAAATTCAGAAGTTATAAAACTTCAATATCAACATGCAGTCTCTGAAAACAACAGTCATTTACCTAACTATCTACTTTGGTAGAATAAGCAATAATTTTTAATTTGTAAAATTCTATTTTGTCAAGATGTAAGACTTTTTAAAAATATTACACTATGTTCTTCATCCTTAATCTTCTGTGTGTGTGTGTGTGTGTGTGCATGTGTTGTATTTCCTAATGTCAAAATAGACTGCTTTTAGTCCCACAAAATACATAGACAGCTAGGTATATAAATCTAGATACAGATAAAGTAAACTTTTAAGGATATCTATATATTTTAAATTATCACTAAAAGTGTCCTAGTAGTTGATTTCAATTTTTCACAATTGAAAATTAAAAGCAAAAAAATTTCACAGAAAGTGCAACTAATAGGGTTTTTTTTTTAAATTAATCCTTTTTCAGCCACATGGTTTTTCTTTTCTCGAGAGAGGAAGAGAAAATCTTTCCGTTCATGTATGTCACGTTAATTTATCCATTTATCTATTCATCTGTTTATATAATTGTGTATTTACTCCAATAACTTACTTTAACATAAAAGCAAGATAGAACAAGACCAGTGATCAGTATAACACAACATATAGATGTACTTCGTGATTCAGGGTAGCATTAAAAATGGAAAATTTGCCTCTCCCAAGTACTAATAACAATTCAAAAGCCCAAAAGTCAATATTTCTGTCACAAGACTCTTAAAGTAGTGTCCATAGTTTCCCAACTGTTGCATGGCACATCAGCCATAGAGTACTTTCAATATTGTTAACCTCAACTATACGATAGCAAGTGAAGCTATAGCAAACATACCACGATGTATTTGGGACATCACACAACACAAAATGCCTGACTTGTTAATGGAGAGAGGATTCATGTACTGCTCTAATTTACAGGACTTGTCCTTTTTTCACAAGAAACTGTTCTTTAGGTAATAGTTCTCTGACAGGCATAAAGTAACATCACATGCTGGGATAAGCTTAATAAATGTTCTTTCATGAGGAGGGAATCAGCATTATCGTTTCCCCTCACCCTTCCTGAGAAATTCAAAGCACCCACAAATAGAGTGAGTGGCTTCTGGTATGCATGCACAAAACATGTGGATTGGGTTAAGATTTCCCTGAAACACATAGACAAAAGCAAAAAAAAAAAAAAAAAAAAAAAGTAAATCAATTCCATCAAAGAACAGTTTGAATTCAGTTTCTGAACATTGTCACTAATATCATGTCTGTCTTCCAAATAAAGAGTTAACTTTCTCAAGGTAGTTACGGAAAGATGAACAGCATATCCATACCCATACAAAACATACATATGCTTCATAATTTTAAAACAATGGAATAAATTGTTCATTTCTAAGGAAAACTAAAAAAGAATACTTCTAGTACACCAATGGACATTCAACAGATTAAAAACTACAATGAAAAATGAATACTCTCATGCTGTTTTCAGTGAAATGATACTTGAAACTATTTTATTATTGCATTGTTACTAACTGGATGATAAGATGTGCACCCAAAAAAATGAGAAAAAAAAAGTTGAAGAATCAGAACAGCAAATGTAGAATGCACCAGTGGAATCAGAAAAAGAATGAAAAACCTAAAATAGAGGAAGGCAGAACAAGAACTAAAAGTCAGGGGAAAAAATATAGATCCATAAGAGAAAATATACAAAGGAAGAATTCAGAGACAGAAAAGCAACTGAGGACTAAGAGAATAAAATTTAATTCAAATAAAATTCAATTCAAATGTAAGAAGATAAGAACTGAGAAGCAAATATTAAAACCAAAAGAAAGTAGGCAAATGAAGCATACTGCTGGGGAAAGAAGAGACCGGAGTCCATAGTGGCAAGGGCATAGGGGTGCATAGAGATAAAAAGAAGCAAGAAGGTATATTAAGGAGAAAACATGGAGAGAAACACAAAGAAAAGATGAAAAGCAGAAGACAGGGATATGGTTAAGAATAATTGAGAGTTACAAACAAAAGAACGGTTAAGAAGAAAAAAATCCTACTGACTATATTTACATAGTCTTATTACATTATACTCATTTGTATATTCGTGCTTTTTTGTATCACAGCAGCAAACATTCTGATTTCTGTAAAACTATTTGGTAGTCTGTTCTGAGTTCAGGTTTGGAATATAAAAATATGTCTTCTAAGGTTGTACTACATTGGTTTTATATAGCACAGTCGAAAAGATTTATTCTTATTGAAACCACAGGCTTTGTAATACTATTTAAAATTGCCAAAAATGTCATTAAATAATTTTGAAGCATAATTTGGAGGCAAATGTACATGGTATTTTGATTATAGTTTTATTTGATGCCATTGTCTATAAGGAATTGTCCCTTTCACATGTTAAAATAAATTCGGAGCTACAATTTTAATGATATATCAGTAAGTGAGCAAATCCTGTATTTTGGTTTTGATAAGCCTCTCCAAGGATTAAACAAACCAAAAGTATACTGTAGAAAATAATTTTCCTTTGAGAATTGAATCATTTCAATAGGTATGGAAGATATATAAAGATATATAAAGGTATGGAAGATATATAATGCATGTGATATACAATGTATATGTATATGTATGTACATGTATACACATATACAGACTTACTGTAAATAAATTTTTCATGTAAAAAATGTCTAAAGCATACTGTTGTCTATATAGACATTCAAATCTACTTTTTCCAATGGAAATTAAAGTTTCCTTTTAGGGACTTAAAAAGAAATTAATATTTGAAAGAGGGACAGTTTTACTGTCCTATTATATCTTTAAAGATAAAATGGAGAAAAATGAATAGAATAATAATGATCTGGGTGGATGTCTAGCTTCATCAAACAAAAGGTACTGACAGGCAGTATTAAGTCTAGAATGACTGTGTTTCCAGCAGGGAAGTATTACAGGGGAATGACAAATGAAATCTTTTAATCAGTATTGCTGTATGTATAATGTGCAGAGAAGATTTAGTCAGATATAACCAATATTTTATTTCAGGGGCCTTCATCTCTTATCCAAATCATTACTATAGCCTTTTAAATAGTTTCTCAATCATTAGTTTCCTCCTACTTTATTATGTACTCCAGAAATATCCTGAAAGTCCAAATATCCTGAAAGTCTAAATAATGTCTCCATAACCTAAAATCCTTTTAAACTTCTTACCTTTCACGGATAAATATGAACTATTTCTTTACTTATTTAGATAGTCCTTGAAGTTCCTTCAACTCTAGACTCATCTATTCTTCAGTCTCATTTCTTCTAGAGTACTAACCCTAGGCCCCACTGTACCCTAGGCCCCACTGTTCAACGACCTCACTCATTTCTCCATGCTCCAGCCCTCCGACTAGCTGGCTCCTAACTTTATCACACTTCACTTCACCCTGCTTCTTTGCTGACAAATGTATACACTTTATTCAGGGTTCAGTTCCCATCTTCTCAGATTCTCAGGGGTCAGATCACTTGTTGCAGGCTTTGAGATGTACAGCAAATATCTATTCCACTGGCTTTCGCTTTTTATATATCTATCTTTTTACTTGCATGTGAGTTCCACACAGATGTGACTATGTGTTGGTTTCCATTGCGACTTGTATTGCCTAGAGTACAGTTGACATATAGTAAGTGTACAGTTAAAAAACAACTGAAATAGAATACATAAAGACATTCTTTAATAGCTAATTGTACATATAAAGGATAGGAAAGAACAGTCTTCAGAGGAACTCATAATAAAATAATAATAATAATAATAATAATTTTAAAATAAGGATCACTCATTGACCATCAGTTCAAAAGGTGCCAACAGAATGGTTTAGCATATTTAAGAAGTGCCTTCATTTAAGATGATCCTTATAGACATCCAATGGTCAGAATATGATAAATGATGGTAACTTTGTTTTACATTGTGCAAATCAGATCTCTCTAGAATATGATGTTCAATGATTGACACTATGTTGACATGGAAAACTAAAATCCCATCAGATACCAGTTATCTATGAGTGGTGAGGAAATGCGTTACTATAGCAGTTAAAGAATGTTTGAGGGGTTTATGGAAGCTTAGTGGGAAGAAGAGGCTCTTAAAATATGTGAATATTTTGGATATGGATTAAAAACAAACTTGAATATGGATAAAAGAAAACTGTGTGACTCCAGGGAGCAGAGCTAGGACAAGTGAATAGTAGCTATAGGTAAAATCTGCCAGGAAAATTAAAGAGAGAAAGGTCCAGGAATATTCACTTACTTGATATCATTTAATCTTTAAACAGCCCTGAGAGCAAATTATTATCTTTACTTTTGAGAAAAAGGTTATCTTAAAAGGGAGTATTCATTTGTTTGTATTATCTGGTATAAGGAATTTCAAACTGAAAACGATGGAGGATCTATCACAGGAAAATAAAAAGCTTTTCTACAAAAAATAGTAAAGAAAAAAACAGCTGCTTCTTTAAAAAAACTTAATGTAAGAAAGATTGTTCAATAACTATGGCTATGTCATTTGATAGTCATCAAACATAAATTTAAAAACAGACAAGACAAGTGTACAAATCACTAAAACTAAAAATGGAAATTTAAATGTACTCTTGGTTGTATTCAAATGTTAAAAGCTAGATTCTAAGGAACCAAGAGAAAGAGATGGAGAGAGGAGAGATAAGTAAGCGCTAGGAGTGCAGTGAGCTGATCTGTTTGTTCACTGCTGTGGACCCAGAAACTACGAGAGTTCTCACACATTTTAGAAATTTAATCAGTATTTGTCAAATGGATATTGAAAAAGAGGCTGGATAACTACTTGTTAAAGAAATAATAAAGGAAAATCAAGAACTATTTGGAACATTGGGAAAAAACGAAAATGTCACTCAAGGTCCTAAAATCTTAAGATATCCAGCCCTTTCATTTGAAAAATAGAATTTATCAAATATGGTAACCAATTAAACCTATAGAACAAATTGTTGCAAAATTACAGTGTGTGTGTATATGTATTTCAAACCAGCTATCACAGAATCTATCTATCAAAAAAAAACTGCAGAAGAAATAACGGAATATACTTTCAAAAGGCATCATAGAGGAGAACAAAGGTGTTAGTTTTCTTATAACATATGTGAATTTAACCATATTTGGATCCAGAGCCAAGTTGATTTAGCAGGCTTTAGTGTTTTCCATTTTGTTTCCAATAATCCTCACAACATAGAATAAAAGGAAGACAAAAAGTAATGTATTTTGAGAGTTGTGAAGTTTCTTGAATAATTTGGCACTCTCAAACAGAAATATCAAAGAAAATGGCTCCAATGAAAGGTGTGTGTATTTACATAAAGTTACTTCTTGTAAACTCATACTTTCTTGTCAAATGAACACCATTCCAAAGAAGCAGAGTGGTCATAATCATAACCATAACACCATGATCCGTTTTAGCTATGAAAACATTAATACTATAGCTTCTTAATATGCAAAAAAAAGTTTGAAAGACTATAGAAATGGTCAATTTGAAATAACAGCCATAATAACATTCTAATTTGCTGAATATGACAACACCTCTAATTTCACAGCACTGACCGGTATTCCCTCTCAATTCAGGGTACAGATCTTAAAGAAAGATAAAGAAGGCAAGAAAGAATCAGAAAAAATTCATGACCCAATCAATATAACATGTTTGTAGAATTTTAGACCACTAAAAACAATAGTTTATATGCAATATTTCAACTGTATAGGGCATAAAGGCTTTCCAGCTAAAGGTTAATATATAGGAAGGCAAATGGAGGTTACTGAAGTTTATAGTAGAGAAAATCATTATCGGTCATCAACGTCTGATTCCTTGTACTATGTAGAAACCTATTCTTTCTCATGTCGGTGATATAAATGAATTGAAATTAACTTTCAAACATGTTCAGGTACAGAAAGGCTTCTACTAGTGAGGTATGTGTGGTACATGCCTTGAATAAACAAAGACAAAGAAACATTCTACAAGGATAACATAATTCAAGTTTCATTTTGGAACTACGTGAATTTGCTACAATTTGAATCACAGTCTGGGTAATTTCTACTGTCAGATTAGAAGAATCGAAGCACACTGAAAATTAGCATCATCACTGAGTTCGTACAAAAGAATAGATATGGTCCATTGGAGGGAACAATAGTTAGTTGAGCATTATAATTGGGCAGGAAACAGCTTTGATTTCTGAAACTATAGTCACTGTCTCTAAAAACTTCTACTACAGTCATATTTGAGCACTAAAAAGAAAAATCTTAAAGAAAAGAACATAAAACTTTAAACTATCGACCTTTGTATCAAGTTATCCAAACTATCTCTATCGGTAGCATGTACAAAACAAGAAAAACTGGTTCCTGTTAATTTCTAACTGTGTTTGAGCTAATGCGAGTCTCCTGTGGGTAAAGAAAATTAATTTCATGTGAAATTATTTTGACCTAAATTTTTTAAGCAGAAACAGACCTGAAATGCTTTAAAGTAAGTAGAAAGGAATTCAAAATGGCACCTCAAAGATAAGTATTGAAATTTCATGTGTCTTCTGAAATAGTTAGTCCCTCCAGGCTATATCTGAATTACATTAAAATCTAATAAGCCTTTAGTTTTCTTACCTCTTTGTCTGAATCAACATCTTTTTATTAAAAATGGCGAGACTAGTTGAAAGTGAGCCCTTTCACCCATTTGTTAGTAAGGTATACCTACTTTGAAATATCCTAATTAATTTTTTGCCTGATGCAAAACAAACATGTCTGCTATAGAAGAAATCGAATATTATACAAGATCATGAAATAAGATTTTCAGATATTCATATGAAATAAAAACTATAGGATTCTCTTCAAGGGCTCTGAAAAATGGTGCCCAATAGTAGTACAAAGGAAATAAAGAATCATTTCTGACATTACCTATAGAGTACCTCTATTGAGCAATTATTCTTTTTCAAACTCTATGACAAGAAAATCCACAGTGCAATTCTGTCTTCTGTTCTTTTGGAATCAAAATATTCACATTTGCTTGTTCATTGCGATGCCCTGCCCATGGATTAGAAACTGCAGTTTACATAGAGATGAATAATTTAACTTTCTGTGTATTAAGATACACTAAGCAGTTGTCTTGTTTTACAAGGTTTCCCTTTTATAACTCAAAAAAAAAAATAGCCTTGAGTATTAGATCAATTGAAATAATACAATTTCAATGTTAGGAGGAATTTTCAGGACCTGGAATCCTGCTTTTTCAGCTTAACTGCATAAGGGCAAACAAAGAAGAAATATCTTATATTTTGGTGGCGATCACTGCCATATCCCCACAAATAATTCAATGTGTAATTATTTGTTGTAATAATAAGAACAATCATCTTGAGGCATGTGGGTGGCTCAGTCATTAGGCATCTATTCCAGAGTCCTGGGATCAAGCCCCGCATTGGTCTCCCTGCTCAGTGGGAAGCCTCCTTCTCCCTCTCCCTCTGCTTGTGTGTTCCCTCACTCAACGTCTCTCTCTCTGTGTCAAATAAATAAATAAAATCTTAAAAAAAAAAAAAGAATAATCCATGTTTCCCAATAGTTTGGGATTTAGGCAAATATCCCTCTATTTTCATGATTCATAATTTTATATCAGAAACCAAGGACATCATAAAGAAGCTGTCTCTTCTGTGATAATGTCACCCAGTTTTAATGTTTTCCTCTAGATGAAAAGTAAATTCAGGAGTTCCTGTTAAACACCAAGAATTAGTTATCATTATCCATCATTAACTGTCCCCTATTCATATTGGAAACCATCCCAAATTCTCACACGGCAATATTTTCTTATGGAGGAATTCTTGATCTTCCTACAATTGATTGATTTTATATTGCCACATGCCCAACTTATTTTTAAGTTACTTTTATTCATTCATTCAACATGTGTTTATTGTCTAGTGCTCAAGTTGCCAAAGATAGAAAAATGTACAAATCCTATTCCCATCCCAGAACTGACAGTCTAGAGTTATGCAACAGTAGCCACAAGCCATGCGTGGCTATTTGAATTTAAATTATTTATAAAATAAACAACATTAAGGGATGCCTGGGTGGCTCAGTAGGTTAAACAGCTGACTTCAGCTCAGGTCATGTTTCCAGGGTCATGGGATAGAGCCTCATATTGGGCTCCCTGCTCAGCGGGGAGCTTACTTCTCCCTCTGCCTGATGCTCCCCCTGCTTCTGCTCTTTCTCTCTCTTTCTCTGACAAATAAATAAATAAATAAAATTTTAAAAATAACAAAATAAAATTTAAAATAAAATTAAATTAAAAACAACATTAAGAATTTAGTTCTCAGTCATACTAGCCACATTCCAAGTGCTCACTATAATAAGAGGTATCACTATTTTAGTGCACATTATGGAAACTTTCATCATTGCAAAATATTTTATTGGATTCACTTGGTCAAAAGAAACAGTCATGCAAGCAAATAATAAAAGTTCACTTTGATAATAATTGTCCTAGAGAAATGTTCAAAGTGTTAGGGCAGATAATGGAGTTCCCAAACATTTCACTACATGGTCTCTGACTAAAATCGTTTGGCAGTACTGAACATAACAATGCCTATATCGTAACAGAGCACAACATCATATTAAGTTAGTATGTGCGTTTGGCGAATGATTCCTAGCTACCTTGCAGAGAATCTTTTTGTAACACCAGAAATTAAGAAAGGTGAGGATGATCTGTAATGTTTATCCACTTCAAGATGCGTGTAAGGTACACAGAAACAGGATCTTGAAATCTTGAAATCATAATTTTAAAATCTGACTTGCGGTAACTCAAAAGTTTTAAATGATATGGGAATATGGTGAATAAATAAGAGTGACTAGATGAGAATTTACAAAAGTTAGTGTGGTGGTAGATAGATAGACTTCAGACACATGAGCTAAAAAGGTTTGAATCTCAATGCAAGTTTAACCATTTATTACCTGCATCTTCCATTTCTCTTATATAAAAAGCCTCAACAATTCATCTTTCTTCTCTTCAACTGATCACATCAGTTCTAAGCTAGCTGATGTAAACTCAAATACCTACATAAGTCAAGCAGATGACCCAAGAATAAAGTGTGTCCAGTAAAAGATAAGCAGAAGTGCAGATGTGGTCATGATAAACAGCAACCAACCCTGGAATGCAATGTTGGGGGCACTGGGCATGGGTGCTGTGGCGAGAACATGTTCCCTGTAAAGAGCAATCATCTTTTACTTCTAGCGAGTTGTTACTTTGTTGGGGAAACATATTCTATATTGCAGGAGATTTGCTTGAAAAAGTAGAAGAAGGAGAAGGAGTAGGAGGAGGAAGAGGAGGAAAAGAGGAAGGAGCTGGGAATCTGGTTTTCCATGTAAATCTTTTAATTTTATATGTTGACAACTATTTCAATATTTTAAATAATCTAAGACAACACTGTGAAGACTGATAATAACCTGTTTCTTTCTATTTGGAAGCTCATATTTAGAGTTTCAGGTTATTTTCCAGAGAAACCTCTACAGGGTTGGGACTATTTTTTGCTAAAAACAAAACAAAGAAAAAAAAGTAATGTAAGTATTAAGATCCTCTTCTTAAAACTTACCCAATTCCCAATTATAGGAAAATGCTTAATTTCCCTGAGAGAAGTGCAGGTGGTATGCAAAATCTGCCTGGGCTTTCTCTTGGGAAAAGAAGGCTCAGGAGAAAACCATGATGGAACGCTGTCAGAGGGACTGTCCAGTATGGCACTGCTTTTCTATGCAGAGTATAAAGCAGCCACAGATGCCCTTCCTGGGCCCATCAGTGGCACATTATGTATTAAGGCTAAGGTTGTTTCTTCTACTGTAGATAGTAGTATACAATAAGCTACATTAGATACACATAACCCAAATTTAGATTTAATTCTTTCATCCTTAAATGATATTTAATTTTTATATTAACTTAGGATGTTCAATAAGTATATGGATTATACCAACTTGTCATTTAGCAGCTATGTCCAACCCTTTCAAGAAATGTAGAGAATCTCGGTTAAAACATTTGATTGAAAATGTGAAACCAAAAAAGGAGAGAGAGAAAAAGAAAAAAGAAAATGCAAAGCCAAATTATGTATTGGATTACAAAATTTCACTAAGTAAAATCATGGTATTCTCCATATTGCTTATTGCCTTGAAGATTATGGCATCTGAACTTACAAACAACGAGCATGTTATTTGTAACATGCAGCTTAACATTTTAGCCATGATTTATTTCTGTGTGGTTTTGGGGTATGACCAATATAGCATTTCATGCTTAAAAATTCTATTTCTATTTTCTATTGCCATTACTTGTCTCCTATTGTAAGTATTATCATTTTTATAGTTGTGATTTCCTTAATAAAAAGGACCGTATTTACTTGATGCCACTGCTATTTCCGCCCTCAGGAAACACAAGAAGGGAGAAGTTAAAATGATTTAATTTTCTCAAAATCCCAGGAAAGGTAACTTAAACATGTTTTTCTGTTTAGAGTGGGGAGGGGTTACAGAAAATGAGATAACCGAAATATTTTGACTAGTGACTTTGTATGCATAATATGCACAAGACTTTATACACAAACTCTCACCCCTGGAATTCTAATGAGAAACCTCAGTCACATCCTATAGACGTGTTAGAGTAGAAATAGACTAAAATGTGCTGGCCTAATGATAAGCATGTGATAGAGTCACAGGTTAAATGTGTTCACTACTCTAACAAGGTAAGTGAGGAAAGAGTATGTGTGAAGAGAGAGAAAAAAAGAGAGTTTCCTGAGCTAATTTTCTAGCCATCAGCCAGCTTATTGTTCCTACTAAAAGAGATTGAAAGAGAGAGTGAGAGTGAGAGTTATTATAATAAATATAAAGTAGCTTTAGCCATGGGAAATTACACTTGGAAGGTCAAGGGGGAGAATCAGGGAAAGGATGATGGAGGGGGTAGGGTGAGCAGAAAAGATGCAGGGTCAGGGTTTTGAAGGAAGAAGGAACATCACCTTTGTCAATAAGTGCAATAAATGTGTTACATGGTACATTAAAATATGCAGTTTTCTGAAGGATAATTTGATTTATATTTTACTTTTGATTTCACGTTCCAAATAGACATGTGTGTTGAATGTGTATCTGTGTGCTAGATCTAGTGTCAGTCGATTAACAGTAGCTATGTGCTTCATGAGGAAAGTTTTCCTTTTTAAAATGTATTTCCTCTGGATATGTACTAAATTGATATGGAGGAGCAGAGTCAGCACTACCAGACTAGCTCACTATGTCCATGCTGCCACAATCCCATGATGTGTCTGTCAAACAAGTACATATAAGTGAATTGTATTTGCCAAAGTCATTGTTTTTACACTTCATATTGATTGTCTACAGAGCATGTAACATCTTTGAATGGGAGTGCGAGGACCCTTCCGTTAATGTACTTAGCATGATCATCAAGTGTTTAAGACTAGGTCTCAGCAGCAAGAATACCCTGGCAGAATCTGCCATTAAGTTAGAAAATTAAAAAAGAAATAAAACATTTCCTGAATAAGGGGGAGCTTCGTGTTGTTAGTTGAGGAAGACGAATATGTAGGGATTCAGAAAGAGCAATTGTCTCCATACAAAGATAAAATGTGAAAAAAAAAAAAAGTTCTTACACAAAGAAGAATCTGAAAAAATAATGACTTATTTAAAGCCTCATTCAACTTACTTAACCACCATCTTTCTCCTTTGTCACCTTTTTAAATTTCTAGAGCTCTATGAGGGTGGAGAAACATCTGAAATTTAACCAAACTTCCATATTTATTTAAAAATCAATCTTTCTTATAAATTTTGCAAAAAGCAATTAAATCAATAACAATAGTTCAGTGCACCAGGTGGAGTCATTAACCAACTTTAAAAAGGAAGAAAACACTATGAATTGAGTATTCTCTAAATTTTGTTTCTTGGATTTGTCCACTCTGCTTTTATTTCAACTGGACAAGTTGACTCACCTCTCCCTTCAATAGGAGATGGCCCTTAATATGGGTTATCTTCCCACATTATATTGGAAAAAATAAAAATATGATTTCAAATCCATGCTGAATAAGAAACAATTATGAGAAATTTGTACTGACTCTAACATATTTATATTTCATATTTGCCAACACACATGCGTAACTGTAAATGTAGTTGGTATTCCTGTCATGCACCATCTTCTGAGATTGATGCAAAATTCATACCTGTATTTTCAGATTTTGTCTTTCTCTATCCAAATGCCTAAATCTAATATATTTACCATATTTTATACAGCTGGTATTTATATCCACTATGCATTTAGTAGATGTTTGAATTAAAACACTATGTTAAATCCCAGAAAAATTAGCAATCTTTCTATTTCATAAAAAAATAAAATTCACACATTTATACACACAAGTATAGGTTGTATATATCATATGTATATGTCTGTTAATATTACATATATATATTTCTGTGAATACATGTTTTTACCACAAATTTTATTCAATTGGGTAATATGGATCAAATTAATAACACAAAGCAATCAATATTTCAGATAAAGAAAATGTATGTTGATCAGGAAACATTTGTTTCATGTTGATAAATTTGGATTCACTTGACTATTTTAAAGTATGTGAGAAACCCAAGTTAACTTCAATCACACAAGTGTTTAGTGAGCGTGAATTATGTTCCAGGAACTGTGTGAGGTATAATATAACGGTGATTAATAGCATTCTGTCTTATGAAAGAATGATCCTACAAAATCAGAGATGATTCTAAAGTATATTAGTAATAATTCATGAATACCCAAGAAGCATTCTATGTTTTCAAAAAACTAAAGAACCAGTTGATCTTACCCACATGTTCAACCTCAGGAATTCATCCCATACAGCAACAAATATTTCTAAAAGCAACCCTTAAATTTTCCTTCCTAGGAATCTTCAGTATGACTTACCTACTGATTGGATAGATTTTAACTCTTCATCCCAGCTTTCTGTCAAAGGCCTTAACAGGCAAAACAAAATTATTTTTTTTCATGCTTCAGATTACAATCACCACTTCCTTAGAAGCTATGTCTCAGTTTAATGCTTTCCTTTCTTTATTCTTCTTTATTCTCTTTGACCCCACTCCAGAATCTTTATTTCTATCTGCTTTAAATGCTTTGTACCTGAATTTAAAGCTCTGTACAATAATACCTCACCAGTATTTGGCAGATGGATTCTAGATACTTGCTGAATGAATGGTTTGTATCCCGAAATCATTGTTAATAAATTGCTGTCCAACAATGACTGTCTTTTCTCTGAATGTCAAAAAGACTTGAGCATGCCATATGATATAGTACCTAATTTCTTATTGCTTTCAGATCCTCTCTGTCTGTACAGTTATCTCTCTTTCCAACTCCATCAAATATGTCTCAAGGTTAGCAATTTGCTTTTTAGTTTTTGTAATCTCATTAGGGTTAGGTATATATTCCATAAATACATGTTTATTGGTTTATTGAGCTTGGAGTCATAGAAAAGTTTAAATAGAAAGTATTGTTTTTCCAGAATAGTAGAAGCAGACACACCAGATTTGAATTCAAATCCTAAATATATTTTTCACTAATTTGGAAAGTGTCTTAAGTCTTGTAAGCCAAATGTTTTATATGAAACACTGGGAATAATGCATAATTCATCTGATTGATGCCCTGGGTCTGGTGATATGATACATATAAAATACTGACAAGAGCAACTAACATATAGTAAGGGCTCAGTAAATAGTAGTAGCTACCTAGTAAATACATATATTTTTCTATTCAATATTTATTGAATGCCAATCACATTTCAGTTACATGCTGATATTTTTCAAATGTATTAAGTGTTGAACTCCAGCACCTTTCAAAGACAGGCTAAATAAATTGCCTTATTGAAAAAGGGGGGAAAAAAGACTAAAAAGAATTGCAAACAATTTTCGGATACATAGGAAATTTTAACTCCCATTTCTCTTGATCACAGTTGGAAAAAGAGCAGACCAACTATAGTATGTAAAACATAGTTTGATTACAAGGGGAAATACTGACATTGAAATAAAGCTGTAAAGTTTCACTTCCTGAAGTCGTTAAGTACTGAATACAATCTGTGTGTCTGCAACAGAGACAGGTGAAGCCTTATCTGAGGGCAGTAGCCTAGAGAAAATAGCCTCTTGGAGAACTTTTCAAACATGCAGATCCCAAAAGACTTTTATTCTAACAAATGAGATACCTTATTTTTCATAAACATAATTCCTTCTCTAAAATGTGTGCCATCTAAGAATTAATACACATCAATACATGTTTGTTTAACTCATGGGATTTATTTGTCCCTCCTACCCTTTGGACCAAAAGTTTCTCAGATCTTCATTGTCAAATTCATAACTCACTAAGAAATCAATTAGGTAGGCTAGAAGTTGTTAGTGAAATAGTCAAAACCTTGAAGTAGGACAATTACCAAATATGAATCTTCTATCAATCCAACTGAAATAACCAGTTCCAGACTTGGGTCTTTTTGATGACCTATTCCCCCTGAAAGTGTTGTGGTGGGTAGCCAATAGCTCTGGTCTTCATTAGGATTGTCTCAGTTTACTGCCCTGAAGAGATGAAGGATACAAGAGGTGCTAATCCATGAAGCAAAATTCCCAATGATTTACACCAGAACTAAAGGAATAGCTTTTTTAACCTCCCCCTACTTGATTCTCTGTAAGTAATTTCCTTGATAAAGTACAGCCTATATGTAGACAGGAAAATATGCTAGCAGATACAAGGGTAATCCTACAAATGTTCTCTTAGTATGGTTTGGATAATACCAATAAAGCAAAGGGAAAGCTGCTTCTATTTATTTATTTGTTCATCATATAAAGAGATGAGTAGATTGGATGATGCCATGGAGGAAAAACAAACAAGTGATACAACCATACTTAGTTACTCAAACAAAATCATTAACTATCACGCTGTGACACCAACAGAAAAGCATATAGTTTACCTTCATGGAATTTTATATTTAAACAATGTCTGGCTGCAGAGGAAAAGTCATGAGAAATAGTTTTGCCACTTCCTAGAAGGGTGAAAGTCTCCTGAAATATTTAATAGGCCCTTACATCTTCATCTGAATAGTGGTGACCAATGTCCTTTCCCAGCCAATCTTTCATTCACACCCTTTCCCTTCCTACCAAAAATAAAAACTTAGTATCTTTTGTCTATCTTCAGAGAAGCTCCACACAAAATCCAGGACACTCGCCGTGGCTTTGAGGAAAAAGAAAACATGTTCAAATGCCAGTCTCTCTGCCTGGATCTCTTTCTGTAGTTAGTGAAAACAGAGTAACAGTATTTACGAGCTCCTCACAGCGTGCAGCTCCCTATTCTGTGCAGCGAGACACACAAACACTTTGTTTTTCTGTACAACAGTGCAACCTAGTGGTTGAAGAAAAGAGCCCTGTCCTTAAGGGCTGATGAAGGTGGGCATTAAGAGCACATATGACAGATTTTTCCAAACTCACCTGATGCATTCTATTTCCTACAATGGCATAAAGAGAGAAAAAACAAGTCCCCCTATTTTTTGTGTGTGTTAATATGAAAATACAGCTAATTCCATGAAGTATTTAGAAAAAACAATACTACTCCCTTAAAGTTAATTATCAGTGGGAGGTATATTTTCTGAGATCTTAATTTAAAAATATGGGATAAACTATACGCAATAAGAAACAAGCACAACTCATATATCATTTACTTAACTTTATGTTAACTTCTGCCTGTTCTAATGGAGTAGTAGCTGTGTATGTGTGAGTGTGTGTAGTACATTCTATGTCCCCAAAATACAGTGTGTGACTCTATATAGAGAGACTCTTTCATTCTCTCACTCTTTCTGTCTCTCTCTATATATATTCAGTGCACACCAGTGCTAAAAGCCATGCATATATTCAAGAGAGAGAAATAGACATCACGTGTACATATGCACATATTACACAAATATACAAACAGTAATATAATTTGTTCATTAAGTGGCAATTTAGAACAGAAAGCTTATTTTAGTGCCTACATATATTAAAATCAGTTTCCCTGAATGAGAAGATGGGATCTTCGTGTAGCTTGCTTATTTTTTTTTTAAACAATTCAGTATTCTATTTTAGGATAATTCTTTTAAAAAGCTAAATACTTAATAGTTCCTTCATGTTGATTTGCTTGCTTTTATTGCTTCTGTTAAACCATTAAACAAGCTCATTTAATCACTAAGCTTTTTTAATCAACTAAGTTTTAAGCGGGTTTTAAAATACATATTTAAAATTAAAACATGAAAATGTGGAAGTCTGAGCTATACAGAAAAAGGGAAAATGATCTTCTGAGAAGCCGTGCATAAAAATTTAACAATTTTCCTTTGGTAGAACATGGTAGAAGAAACATCATTCACTTTTCTTGTTTATAGGATATGCTAGGGTAAGAATTAAATGTAATTTAGTGAGACAATAAAATCGTCACAACTACTGTGCTGTTGTGTTAGGGATGGATTTGGGGATGATTAAATGAGTAAATCACACAGATCTGAAACATTTTTTTCTTCTTTCTTTTTTTCCCTTTTTTTTTTACACCTCCTTAGATGGCATCTTGATCGTGCATGCACTGTGAACACAAAAGGCCTATAGGTCAGACCTGAAATTATAGCTAAACCTCAACTCCTGAGGTACACAGCCTGTTTATATCGATGAAAATTTATGATCTCTATACCCTAAATCCCTGGCCTCTCTTTTACATTGACTTCTTTACTATTTGCTGCTTTATTTTATGGTGATCCCTTGCCCTCTATAAATATATCACGGTTACTTAACCCCAGATCCCACCCCCAGCCTTCAGGACTTCAGAAAGGATCTATTTGTTACTTATTCTGCTACTGGGTGTTTCATAATCCTCCGCATTAGCAGCTATTATTTTATAGCAGTTAACATTTTCCAAATTTTCATCATCTGACTGTTAGCCCTCTAACTGCTTAATAACTCGCTTTAGAACTGCTGTTTAGAGATTATGCTGAAGTAGGAATTTTTTTCTTAGCCTGTACAATGATTGAAGTATTTTCTATTAAATATTTATCTGTAGAAAAATGAATAAATTTAGCTGTAAAAAATTACATTTAGGCAAGCTTAATTGCCTTGTGTTACTTTATATAAAATTTATTTAAAAACCTGACCTAATCTTAAAAACATGCCACTGAGTAATTAAAGTTTTCTATGGTTAGATTCTAATAATTATCTTGTTTTGACTGAATTCTTTATTAGACTCAAAAACATAAAGCTGGAAAATAATAAGGGATTATAGATTTGCAAAAGCTATTGTCTGATGTTAAAATTGTTAAGAAAATATGAGTCAGTATTATGCAAATTCTGACCTAATCCCAGCAGCATTCTGGTAGGTAATTGTATTTTTTCTTAAAGGAGGACAGACCCTACAATAATTATGCCTTGTTAGTGTCCACATTGCTACGTTTTTGATTTATGTATTTTTCTGGGAGTTGACAGATAAGCAAGAAAAATTGACATATTATAAACTAATAAAAATAAATAATATCAGAATCTGCCTAGCAGCAGTCTGCATTGGGAAGTTAAATCAATGCATTAATCACACAAATTTTTTGAGCACAACATAGTTTGTACAAAATTTTTTTAATGACATATATCAAATAGAATATAGTATTTAACTTGCTGTGTGTTATGTGTGTGTGTGATTTCTAAGGTAAATCTTATATAAAGTATACCAAAGCCATTTTTGTTTTATTTCCCTCTGTAATTTTCTTAGGAAGTCAAGACATTTGTAATCTCTCCATACAGATTGCTTTATGTAATATTCCCACAAGACTTAGCCTTTCCAGTTTTTCTCCAAAGAATATTCTTTAATGGAAAATCTGATTAGTACACTCTTCAGGGTCTTGTTTAAATTCTTATCACTTAAAACACTTCTGTTTGAATACTTTATATTATTTCCTATTAAATATTTGGAAAAAAATTCAGGGTATGACAACAGCTCATGCTGAGTTGTGATCTACTGCACCACAGGCTGGATAAATTGACAAAAAAATACAGCTTCCATGAGCTCAGGATTTGATAAAATTTAGCAATTGACACTCTATAGTACGAATGGCAAAAACAAATGTATTGTAAATGTTGTTCTTTTCTTCAAGTTCATGTACTTTATAACCACATGTTTCGTTGGTATATCTGTAGTTTCCTTTAAATATACTCTGAGCTTGCAAAGAAATGCTTCAGGAGCAATCTAACAGCATTGATTGATGGCATGATTGTTGCTATTTTTCTGTTCTTTTGACCAAAACTAAACACATTTTGTTTGATGTTAAATTTTCAATATTTTTCTACTGCTAAATTCAACTAAATTTCATAATCAAGTAGATAATCAGTTTTTAGAAATATAGTGAAAGAGAGATAATTTTTTTTTTTTTGCCACAATTTGTCTGACTATGACCAACATAACCTCAGAAGACATTACTGCCTTCAGCCAGGGTTGAAAAATATCTATGTGATATTCCCTAATGCTGTGCTTTTCAAACTGGAAAACGAATCATTTCAAACATGCATAAATCCTAAAATTTAACAAGCCTAACCTGTGGTTAACAGATTCTATAAACAATTAAGACTAGTTGATGATGGCCTATAGATTCTTTTCTATTTAACAAACAATTTTACAGTCACGCTTGAAGCAACAGCTCAAGATCTAGCAACCCATGCTAGTCCACAATAAAAATCTTCTAAAATAACCTCTAATTAGACACTGTACATACATATAATTGAAGTCCTCAAAAAATTACCTTCTTTACATTTTGTTTTTCTGTGTGTAGTAAAATCTTTTCTGAAATATATAACTAAGAAATGGTCTACAAAACCAGCCAAGTACACTAGATCATTAAAACACTAATTATGATAAAAACCATATACTAATTAACACCGGATTTAGCAGTCAGATACAAATAATTTAATTGGAGACTTAGGAGAAGTCTACTACTCATCTCCTACCTCAGGAAAATAGTATCCAGTATACTGAGTCAAGTGAAATACATGACCTAGAAAGTCTATTATGAACATTTAGAGCCTCCAAAATATGCCACTTTTGCAACAACTCCAGAAAATTCTGAAATTGACAAAGTGATGGGAAATCTACTTATTAAACACACATGCATATATAAATACACATTTTTAAATACATACACACATATATTAAGTTATACATAAGTGTATGTATATATACGTATGCATCTATATGGTGGATTTGGGGGTGTGCGTGTGTGTGTGTGTGCGCGTGTGTATATACATATATGGTAAGCTATGCAAATATGTGTGTATATGTATAATAGGTTTGAATAGATAAATGTATATTTAAGGCCCTGTGGTAGGTTTGAATATAGGAAAAATACTGCAAAATATATATAACATATATTTTTTATATTTACTATAGGGTCTTAAATACTGTTTTATCATCAATGACTAGCTCTGGATGAATGATTTTTGTTTTGTTCATATACACATTCACCACTAGACAATTTCTAAACCCAAACACATAATTCTAGTATTTGATAAAAAGAACAGATATGTTTATTCCCTAAGCTTGGAACTATCTTCCTTCAGTGATAGAAAAAGAATTGTATGTATTATGGTTTTGAAAGTAAAGGTGTTTGTGTGTTCATATACATAATGAAGTAGAGAATACACACATAGAAACTTGCACTAAGTAATAAATTCTATATGTACATCAAGCATCACTTCAAGCACTTGCTCCAAATCAAGTACTTTATTTTTTTTAATATTTTGTTTATTTATTTGACAGAGAGAGATCACAAGTAGGCAGAGAGACAGGCAGAGAGAGAGGGAAGCAGGGTCCCCACTGAGCAGAGAGCCTGATGCGGGGCTGTATCCCAGGACCCTGAGATCATGACCTGAACTGAAGGCAGAGGCTTAACCCACTGAGCCACCCAGGTGCTCCCCAAGTCAAGTACTTTATATCATTATTTCACTTAATAACACCAAATAACTTTAAAGTAGGTATTAATATCCCCCTTTTATAGAAGATAAAAACTTTTCCATGACTCAAGGCAAGAATTTCAACCACTTCTTGTTAACTTGATTAGTACATCAATTAGGGTCCTTTGGATTGAAAGCACTAGATATTACCTTCAACTAAATTAAGCAAAAGTGATTTTGTTTTATTTTATTTTATTTTATTTTATTATTATTTGGGAGAAGGGGTAGGAAGGGAAGGAGAAAGAGAAAACTTTACATGGAGACTGACCTGGGCTCCATCTCATAATCCTGAGATCATGATCTGAGCATAAATCAAGAGTCAGATGCTTAACTGATTGAGCCACCTAGGTACTCCAAAAGTGATTTTTTAGAAGATTTTATTTATTTATTTGACAGAGAGAGGCAAGGAGAGAAGGAACACAGCGCGGGGTGGGGGAGGGGATGGGGGGTAGGCGGGTGGAGAGGAAGAAGCAGGCTTTCCGCTGAGCATGGACCCTGCTGCGGGGCTTAATTCCAGGTCCTTGGGATCATGACCTGAGCTAACACAGACACTTAACAACTGAGCCACCCAGGCGCCCCCAAAATTGATTTTATAAAAAGAAAATCAAGTGATCATATAATCGACTAAAACTTGGAGCACTGGGAAAAAAGTTCTTGGAAGCAGGACCTGGCACAGTGGTCTCATGGAACAGTAGAACTCATGTGCCACTGCATGAAGAGTCAAACTTCAAATATGTTCAGTTTCTCAACTGTCTCCGATCAAGTTTTGAGTTTAAGGAGGGAGATCTAACTGATCTGCTTTGTCTTTCATGCCCTCTCCTTAACAATGCCCCTAATTACAGACTGACAGAAAGACACCGAAGGAGAAGAAGTAGTTCCAATAATAGGAAAACTGACAAAGGAATAGAAATGGAGCATGGGCAGCCAAAAAGACAAAAGAGAAAATAAAAATACTAACCAAAACAACAAAAAGACAAAGAAAATAAGTATCTGTAGTCTATGAGTTCAGACTTGTATTCAGGAAGATGGCTTTACTTCATGCAATTCAACCCTTCTGAGTGCTGATTGTAAGCCACTTCCTCACTAAATGCAGAAGGAATTTCATTCAAAATAAAATAAAGATATAAGAATTGCCACCATTTTTTTTTTTTTTTTTTTTTTTTTAATTTTTTTATTTTTATAAACATATATTTTTATCCCCAGGGGTACAGGTCTGTGAATCACCAGGTTTACACACTTCACAGCACTCACCAAATCACATACCCTCCCCAATGTCCATAATCCCACCCCCTTCTCCCAAACCCCCTCCCCCCGGCAACCCTCAGTTTGTTTTGTGAGATTAAGAGTCACTTATGGTTTGTCTCCCTCCCAATCCCATCTTGTTTCATTTATTCTTCTACCCACTTAAGCCTCCATGTTGCATCACCACTTCCTCATATCAGGGAGATCATATGATAGTTGTCTTTCTCTGCTTGACTTATTTCGCTAAGCATGATACGCTCTAGTTCCATCCATGTTGTTGCAAATGGCAAGATTTCATTTCTTTTGATGGCTGCATAGTATTCCATTGTGTATATATACCACATCTTCTTGATCCATTCATCTGTTGATGGACATCTAGGTTCTTTCCATAGTTTGGCTATTGTGGACATTGCTGCTATAAACATTCGGGTGCATGTGTCCCTTTGGATCACTACATTTGTATCTTTAGGGTAAATACCCAATAGTGCAATTGCTGGGTCATAGGGCAGTTCTATTTTCAACATTTTGAGGAACCTCCATGCTGTTTTCCAGAGTGGCTGCACCAGCTTGTATTCCCACCAACAGTGTAGGAGGGTTCCCCTTTCTCCGCATCCTCGCCAGCATCTGTCATTTCCTGACTTGTTGATTTTAGCCATTCTGACTGGTGTGAGGTGATATCTCATTGTGGTTTTGATTTGTATTTCCCTGATGCCGAGTGATATGGAGCACTTTTTCATGTGTCTGTTGGCCATCTGGATGTCTTCTTTGCAGAAATGTCTGTTCATGTCTTCTGCCCATTTCTTGATTGGATTATTTGTTCTTTGGGTGTTGAGTTTGCTAAGTTCTTTATAGATTCTGGACACTAGTCCTTTATCTGATATGTCGTTTGCAAATATCTTCTCCCATTCTGTCAGTTGTCTTTTGATTTTGTTAACTGTTTCCTTTGCTGTGCAAAAGCTTTTGATCTTGATGAAATCCCAGTAGTTCATTTTTTTCCCTTGCTTCCCTTGCCTTTTGCGTTGTTCCTAGGAGGATGTTGCTGCGGCAGAGGTCGAAGAGGTTGCTGCCCGTGTTCTCAAGGATTTTGATGGATTCCTTTCGTACATTGAGGTCCTTCATCCATTTTGAGTCTATTTTCGTGTGTGGTGTAAGGAAATGGTCCAATTTCATTTTTCTGCATGTGGCTGTCCAATTTTCCCAGCACCATTTATTGAAAAGGCTGTCTTTTTTCCATTGGACATTCTTTCCTGCTTTGTCGAAGATTAGTTGACCATAGATTTGAGGGTCTATTTCTGGGCTCTCTATTCTGTTCCATTGATCTATGTGTCTGTTTTTGTGCCAGTACCATGCTGTCTTGATGATGACAGCTTTGTAATAGAGCTTGAAGTCCGGAATTGTGATGCCACCAACGTTGGCTTTCTTTTTCAATATCCCTTTGGCTATTCGAGGTCTTTTCTGGTTCCATATAAATTTTAGAATTATTTGTTCCATTTCTTTGAAAAAGATGGATGGTACTTTGATAGGAATTGCATTAAATGTGTAGATTGCTTTAGGTAGCATAGACATTTTCACAATATTTATTCTTCCAATCCAGGAGCATGGAACATTTTTCCATTTCTTTGTGTCTTCCTCAATTTCTTTCATGAGTACTTTATAGTTTTCTGAGTATAGATTCTGTGTCTCTTTGGTTAGGTTTATTCCTAGGTATCTTATGGTTTTGGATGCAATTGTAAATGGGATTGACTCCTTAATATCTCATTTTCTTGTTTTTGTTTGTTTGTTTTAAATATTTGTTAAATGAATGAGGAATAGGAGCAGCAATATTAATAACCCAAAAGAGGCTATGAAAATAATACGTAATAGAGTTAAAAAGGAAGATTTAAGGTTTCAGAGAGTTTACCTCCCCTACCTGAGGACCACTGAATTAAGGAGACTTGGTCATATAAATATTTGGCAAATATTATGTATTTAAAGGGAGGTGACTTAACTTGTTACCTGCATAGGATATCTCACATCTGCCTTTCCAGATCCACCCTCTACCTCCAACTTGCTCCCTGACTCCCAAATTCATCTCATCAGAATTCATTTGCTTCTTCTTTATATTCCTAAAAATGCTCCATTTAAAATGTACAACTTCAGTCTTCTATTAGGGTTTATTTTCCCTAATGAAGCACTTGTATCTGTCATCCACATTCTACACTAAGTTCTTAGAAAACAGATTCTAAACATATTCTTCTTCTAAACATATTCTTGTGTTTGGTGCAAGTATAGTATAGAATAAACCTTTAAAAAATTTTCAAACTTTTTGTTTAAATGGAATATCAAGAGACAATCCACAATGTCATAAAGACTTCCTGAGATTAGACACTTGTTTTCGGCAATGAAATTCTCTTAATGAACCTGCCCAAGTCTCTGTGTTGAATGTTAGTCCATTTTCTCTTATTAGATTTTTATTATGGAGTGAAAATGAACTTTCACCATATTTTGTAATCAGCTTTTGAGTCTTTACTTAAAGATAAAAAGAAGCACATAAATAAGAAATTTCAAGCAACCACCAAAATACTGGAAACAACTAAATCAAGCAGAGCCTTAGTGAACAAAGAAGTCTCAAATTGTAATATGAAAAATCACAAATCATAGAAAAAAGAATATAATAGTAAACAAGCTCATGTCTTTAATAGAGCCCCAGGAAAGATTACATAGTCGAAGGAGTAATTTCAATTATATGCTATTTATGCTTTGAAATGGAACAAATCAGAAGTCAATAAAGGCTATGAAGTAGAGGTTTTCAGTTTTGTCTACATTTGAAAGGTATTTTGTGAGTGTAACTTTTAAAAGTCCTCTACATTCTAGAAAAATTCTAGGAAAAGTACGGTTTAGTTTAAGAACTATTAGCTGGAAATTCAAATTCCCAAATACTTCATTTAAAAGTCTCTATAACAGAAGTTATGGAAAGGATTGTAATAGAATGAATCACTTAGTCGATTGTATGAAGTCACACTTTCCAAATTACAGTCTTCTCATTTGCAAAAGGGGATTAATGATAGTGACTTCACAAGATGGTTGTGAATATAAATAACATAACTAAAAATACTAGAGCAATTCTGCTCAGAAGGGTAACCATTAGCATCATGAGCCTATTGGGCACTCAAAATGTGGCTCATCAGGGGGACCTGGTTGGTTTGGTCTCAGGTCCTGATCTCAGGGTCTTGAGATCGAGCCCCATATTGGGCTCCATGCTCAGCACAGAGTCTCTTTAAACTTTCTCTCCCTCTCCTTCTGCCCACCACCCCACACCCTCTGTCTCCCTAAAATAAATAAATAAATCTCTAAAAAAAAAATGTGACTAGCCAGAATTGAGAGGTGCTCTAAGTATAAAGCATATATCAGATTTCAGGGACCTCGTGTGAAAAAAAAAGAATATAAACTAGCTTATTAATACATACTGAAATGATAATAAATTAGAATGTTATTAAAATTAGTTTTGCCTTTTTTCTTTTTTATTGTTTTAATGTGACTACTAGAGGACTTAAAAATATTTACATGAATCACATTATAGTTCAAATGGACAGCGCCAACCTAAATGAATGTGTAGCACGTATTAAGTACTTAAAAAATAACTTAATATCAATAATTTGGGGAATTGTGCCAGATTTTGCCGTCTTTAATGTCATGTCCTTATTGTGAGTTCTGCAAATTCTTCTGGAGATCAATGAAGATGTACTACAGAGAAATTTTGGTCTGTTAAAGATCTTTAGAAACAAAGGTGCTTTGACTGGCAGAATCATCTGCGTATCAGGAAAAGAACTCTATTCGGACAATTTTTAGGGAGTAAAGGGAGAAAAAAAGATTAAAATTAAGACATAAGTTGTCTGCTAAAATTAAAATCAGTGGTTTGTTTTTGAAATTTAAGTATGTCATTTATTTTGCAGATTTATTAGAGTAAGCTTAACTAGAAAACCGATTGTCTCTGAAATAATCTGAAGCATAACAACAATTATGGAGTATATCTTTGCATGTTCTCAAACAAACAAAACAAATGAGTAGACATTAAAGAAATATATGTAATATTGGGTAAGAATATAGATAAAAGTGACTCTGAGTCCAAGTGATAATTATCGATGAAATGCAACTCAAACATGAAAGACTTCTAGCTGTCTTTATTGTACATATATCACATTGTTCTTTTTATTTATTATTTCCTATAAGACTTAGGAAGCACTTTATCTATATGCTTTTTATATCCCTACTGATTTTATCCTGGTGTTTTAGTAAGCTATATCATGTTATAACTTCCTTCCTGTCTCTAAGCTTTTTCAGGTAAGGACTGATATTTATTACATTTTGTATCTTCTACTCAACTTAGTACAGAACTATAGGAATTAGAGTTACTCACACAAAGTGTGTTAGATGAGTGCCTGATTTTCTTCTAACCCAAAATAATCTTTCCCTCATTGAATCTTCTAATTCATTAATAATCTTGAGTGTGATCATGGCCTGCAATTTTACAAATGTGATATAATTCTGAAACACTCATGATTTATCAATATCAACCAAATATAAATTTCCAAGTAGCTCTAGCTAACTTAATGTCAAAACCAAGAGCTAAAAATATGATTATCATTCAAGATTTAGTTATGTTTGTTTTGTTTTGCTTTCCTATTCCTTCACCTCCCAGAGAAGTTGACCTGTGTATTACTTAGGGTTATAAGGTCTTTTCCCATTTTAACTCAACTGGGTTTTCCATTTCCAGGATATCCTTATACATTGCCTAATCTTCAAAAGAGATTTCATTAGGTTATATTTTTGATGTGCATTGTGCAAGCACAGTATTTGTACTGTAGTATTCATTCTAAAATACATATTCACGTGACAGCCCATAATATCCTTGAAACAGCCATTACAGTCTGTCAAATAAATAATGCGCATTTTAAAGATGGTCTTTATGTGGGATGACTCTCCTGCATTTTCATGAGGCAGATTTTCTTTTATTCTTTAAGAAAGAAAAGCACACAAAGGAAATGAACATGCCGTAAAATATGTTAAGGTAAAAATGACACAAACCAGAAAATTGAAGCATCCTTTAGTTTCTGTTTCTGGTTCTTTCTACTACTCCCCCATTTTTCTCATAACATTCTATTTAAAAAAAAAAAAAAGGACTATGGAACTTACATCACCTTTTATAATCTTCTGTATATGGACATTTGGAAATAAAAATAAGTCTTATTTTGTGTATTTTTTATTGTGAATCACAGTTCGCATTTAAAAGGTGACTGTTTTTCTTCAAAATCAGAATTTACTTGACAAATGTACCTATTAAAAGAACTGACATCTCAGTAGAGTTAGTAAGTGTATTCTTTTTATTTTAAAATGGCAGATTCTTCCTTCACTTGTCTATGGCAAATATATATCTATACTGACTTTCCAAGGAAATTATCTCAGTTCACAAGGAAAAAAAAGTGTTTAACCCTCTTTCGTGTTTTGATTTCTTAACAGTGCCAATAATGACTTCTGGGAAAATAAGAAAAATGGAAAACAGCATTTATTTCATGCCTACTATGTGCCAGGCACTACACTATACACGTTTCATATATTTTCCAATTTAATCCTCATGACAGCTCTGCAAGGTGAGTACAGTTTTTATTAACATGTGGGGAGTTAAATAAGTAACTTGTAAAAAGTAATGACAAAAAAAAAAAAAAGTAATGACAGGTCGTGTTTGACTCCATAGCCCAAGCTTCAATAAGACAAACAAAAATATAATGTTTACTTCAGCCCAGTTAGGGTCAATTGCATCATTATAATTTTTATATATGACATGGAGCATTTCTTTCAGATGCATGCTTTATAGTACTGTAGAATGACATGTTATTTTCTTATAAAATGTTTTCACTTTATTATATTATAATTATCCTTTGCTGTTCAAAAATTTTTAGTGACTTAGATAATAGTTTTTATATAAGAAAAACATGGATAAAACCAAGATTTATTTGGGCTTCTATATGATAGTTATAGAACTTTAAGATTGATGAAAAGCTTTCTTCCTACAATTCAATATTTTCTTCCCAATCAACACAGAGAAAACCACAGTAATTATTCATTAAGTGGTTGAGTTTTCACATTACTTTTTCAAATATCACAGAATTATATCTGGGAGGAAGTTTATTGGGTATCATATCTAGCCTTTATGAGAAATGTGTAACAGTGGAATGCTATGTATAAGCCAAATATACTATGGAGCTTACCAGGATAAAAAGCTAAAAGATTTAGGTTAAAGTCTAGGTTGTTCAAATTCAGAGTGCTATGACAATTGGGAGCTCTGTAAGTTAACACTACTCAATCTGTTAGAAATTATTATATTTCACAATCAAGAAGATAATCTCCAAAATAATAAATATACTTGACGTTGCTAAAATTAAATAAAATTTTAAAATCAGTTTCTCAGCCACATTGGCCACCTTTAGAGTACTCAAGAGCTACATATGGTTAGTGGCTACCATTTTGGACAGCACAGATTATTGAACATTTCCATCATCACAGAAAGTTCTATTGGGCAATATTGCCCTAGTTACTTAATAAGACCAATGATAATTTCAATAGATTTTCATAAAAGACTCCACAAGTTTTAATACACTATTTTGTTTTCTTTAAAAGCATATATTACGTTCCTATTATGTGAAAAGAACTAAACTACACACTTGAAATTTGACAACTTATTTTTTAAACTTGAATTTTGGAATATACAAGGCAATTGCACCAATAGCAACACTCTAATTGATTTATCTAAATTATTTAGCTTTAATATCCATGATTGATGATGTTAAAGAGAAATTTTTTAGTAATATTTTCAGCTCTAAATTGACTTCATCCTTTACCAATTGCTTACCTCTTTGTGTAACTATGTGAATTACTATATTTTCATGGATAAAAGCTGAATAAAAATAAAAGAATCAGGTTAAAGAATATCAACCATTAACAATTCAATAAACTATTTTTCCTTCTAACATGTTTTTTCTTAAGTATGTATTAGTATTTGTAAGATTAGAAAACACTGATGTTCATTTAAGGCAGATAATGTTATTTATTGCCTTATCCCAGTTTCAATGGAAGCAATTGGAGCTGGTAATCATTTTCAGAAGAAGGGGATGGTAGCTTTAATAAATAAATGTGATAGTCACAATATATTTAGGTAATAGTAATTGACAGACTCATTAGACAGTGAGTCACTTGAGGCAAGATGCCACATATTAATTCACTGATTGATTCATTCATTCATTCAGTTATTTATTAAGTCAGAAAAATTTTGAATATCAAAAATATACCAGCCATAGATATTCCAGGCAATGCAAACAGAGCAGTAAACAAGATGCAATGGGCTTACCTTATGGATTTCACATTCAAGTGGAAATGAAAGACAATAAGCAAATAAATAAAAGTTAGTCAGATATTGATAAGTGCCACAAAGATAGAGTGGGCTGGGAAGGCAATGTTAGAAACTGAGTAATCAGATAACTCTTAACTAGGGAACTTACTAGAGAAGTTTGAACAAAACCTGGACGTTGAGAGTCAGTGGCAGAAGTGCAATTCTATGAAGACAATAACAAGTAAAAAGTCCATGAGATAGAAACTGGCTTGATAAATTAAGAAAAAATGAGTCCAGTGTTACTAAAGCATGAGAAACAAGGAGTTGAGTGATGAGAGGTATTTTCTCGTAATTTTTATTTGTAGTACCTAAAATAGTGCAAACCAAGAAACAGAACAAAGAGAACACATATAATGTTGTACTGATATTTCCAAAATATCTAAGACCTTTCTTAAAATATAAAACATCTTTATTATAAAATAAAGTATATAATATAAAAATTATATTAGAGTGATGAGGATCTTAAGACCTTTTATGATGTAAAGGGACCATGAAAAACTAGAGGAAATAATGATCATTCTTAATGTAGTTAAAATAATTGTTGAATAAAGTTTGAAAATTTTAGTAATAATATAATCTAAAGGGAAATATCCCAGATTCTCTGAGGATATATTGCTCCCCCCAAACAACTCCCATTCTCTCTCTGCATCTGATTGGGAAGTGATTAGAAGATACTTAAAGACATTAGTCCTGTAAGCAGTAGCTTCAACAAAGCCAAACAAAGGGCAAAATGTCATTCATCTTCCTTCCTTCTAAATAGGATGTAAACATTAGCAGGGTGACACTGATGATGGAGAAAATAAATGTTCCCATAAAGCCAAAGCTTTTATTATGAGATTGGTTATGTTACCTAGGATCATTATTTTAATGACAGAAGTAGAATAAAATTAATACATGTTTCTAATAATACATTTAATACATTCTAACAATACATTTTGCAAAGATTGATATACTGCCATTAATGGATTTCCTATATAAACTTTTCTCGTCCTCTTGACAAAATAGAAATATTAGAAATGACTTGCTGGAACATACAAAGATCCTAGCTAAGACTACTTAAGACCCACTGTGGTCTTGTACAAGCCATTATTCATAATCCACTTCTAATATCAAAGTTACATGCAACATACACAATTATCCCATCTCTATTCTAGTGCGGTGGTAAAAACATCAAGCAGCGATACTAATGCTGTATGAACTGGGCAGATATCATGTGCAATATTAAGACACATACAAGTTTAGCTCTTATTTATCTTAAGCTTCATATTTTAAAATTCTTATTATTAAAATTCTGTGTGATAAAAGCTTAGAATTAGAAAGGATGTACAGTTTGTTTACATAAATGTGAAAACTATGATTTTATAGTCAATCTTAGTAGAAAGTATTCAGGTGTTAGGGAAATCATATATACCACTTTTTTAGATAATATGACCTAAAACTACTTCCTTGTACAGTTTTGAAATGTGCTAAACCAAAAGGTAGTCAAATCGATAAAATGTACTCTACTTATTATCTCTAGACATCCATCCAAATAAGTACCAAAATTCAGAATCTATAGCTTCAGTTTGAGAAGACATGGTCATATATCTACTACATTTAAGTGCTTTCACTTAAAATTTGTTATCATGTAATTATATTAATTCAGAAAAAAAAGCATCATGGTCTTATATAAACAAGAAACCAGAAGTTGAGATGTATGTTCAAAAGAATGGTCTTTTATATAACATTGAAATGCTGGGCATCTGGTTATGGCCTGTGAATGTATTTTGTAATTCATAGTCTGGCTCCTGTTATGTTTACAGCAGCCCAAGAGGAGTTACCAATAAATTGATATAATAGAATTATGTCTGGTCAGAGGTTTGTTCTGCATGTGTGTGACTGGCATCATTTTTCTCAGAATAGATTTCAGTTCTAAAAAGTGATGCATTGTTTTGGTCCTAAGACTTTATTCTCTAGACAGGTAAAAAGGATAACAGTTCTTTATTCAACTACTATAATTGATTTTAAATTAATAGTGACTGTTTCTCAATCATCTCCAAGAGATAAGCATGGTAAGCTATTAAGTAATAATCAATTTGGTAATAAATAAAAAGTCTTTGGTATTAAATTAACTTATAACAGCATTTAAATGATGTAATAAAATAAGCCATTCAATTTAATTCATCTATCATACATGACTAATATGTTTCCAATTCTGTAACTAATTATTTACATGTATAATGTATAACATGAGATTTTAATGACCAAATAGATACTATATTAGGATCAATAGTATTTATTGATGAGTAGACAAACAATATTATATTTTAGTGAATTAAACATTTACACCTCAACAAATATAGTCACTAGATTTGGATTCTGGAAGATATTTTGATGTAAAATATACCTTCAAAAAATGTTTGTTTATCTTTGGGAAGAATATTGAATGAAAATCAGGAATCCTGGATTTTAATTTTTTGGCTCTGTCACGAGTAACTCTCTGAGGTTGAAGAATTAAGTTCAATTCAATTCAATATCACTTCATTAAATATTTATGGACCAACCTCTTTTGTGCAAGGATGGGGAGACCAAAACATATTTGAAGGCAGAGAGGAGGAATCCAGTAGAGAACAAAAGATTAAAGATGCTGGCAAGGAGAATAATTGATGTAATAAGAGTCTGAGACAGAAAAGATAAGATAAAGAGCACAATTCTAGGGGTTAGTCTTGGTAAAGAAAAGGAGCAGATCTTTTTAAGAGATAAGAACTAAAAAGGAAATGTAAACTATAGATAAAGAGAGATTTTGAGGTAGAGGTAAGGCAGAGTAAGGAATCTTACATTAGATTGATTTCTGTCTCCATAAAGAAAGTGTCAAAGTCATCTGCTGAGATCAAATATCACTTGGAATATTGAGATAGTGAAGTTTTGAGATGGTTGCAGTAGTGAATGCAATAAGCAGAGAAATGAACCATCAAAAATTGCCAAGAAGCACTAAGAGCTGAGTATTAATTAAGTAATATGGTTTTGTCTTGGTCACAATCAGTAGAGTTTCACAACCTTCTCCATCAAAGCTATAATCAGAAGCAATGTATAGAGCATAGGAAAGTTAGGAATTCAGAAGTTCCTAATGGTAGGTATTAAAGACACAAAATGAGAAAAGGTCAAAAGAATAGATCGCAATTTTCAGCTAGGTTGTGAGTTGTGGGTACTTAGGTTAATAGTGAATTACTGAAATGAGAAATTATGATGTCAAAATGAAGAAGAAAAATGAAATTTGAACTGAGAAAATAACCTGAAAGAATTAACATTTTTTATGGAAATGTGCTTCATGAGAAATAGTGGATGAGATTCAATTAATGGGAAGCTTAAATACCCATGGTTCAGTCACAGTGAAATTTCAAAATTAAAAGACGTTTTATGAATGGAAATATTTGCTCTAGAGCAACATCTCTCAAACTTAACATTGGACTCAGCTCTCTAGTTTCATGGCAATATTGATTCCCAGACCCTGCCACAGACCCATTGACTTGAAACTACAGAGGTGGGAACTGAACATTTTTATGGTTATAAACCAGAAGAAATTCTGATGCATAATTAAGTTGGTTATTGAGGATCTACATACATTTCAAGTCTAGAATTCTTCAAACCTACAATTAAACAAAAAGTAAGGAGAACTCACCTTGAGAAGGGAGGAAGGAAGGAAGGAACTAAGGAAAGAAAGGAGGGAGGGAGGAGAGACAGGAGAGAGGGAGGAGAGGAAGAAAAGAAAAGAGAAGGGAAGAAAACATTCTGAAGGGAACTCAGGTCAAACTAGACAGGATCCGGGAGTCAAGAAGCTTGCATCCATGGTTGTTCCCCTTTCCAGACAGCATCCCATTAATCCTACCACTCTTAATTTACTCAAGTTATATTCAGGGCCTTTTATATACTGCTACAATTAACAAAAGCCTCTGTATCTACATTAAGCCAAAGAGAATGTTTTATTAATGGAGTTGCCTAATTGAAGTCTTGAACAAAATGTACTTTGAAAGTTGGTGCAATCCAGTAGGCCAACAGGACGCTCCAGTTCTCATACGAGCTCTACTCTATGTGTCTGTTCTATTCTTTTGTCTTTTCTATGGCTCAACTTCACCTGCTCCCCAGGCAGTGTGAGGAAACCTGGTTACGTCGAGCTCCTGCTTCTCTATATTACATATTCAGCTATTTGTAAAGAATAACCAATTTTTTTATATAGACTTTATTTTTTGAAGCAGTTTTAGGTTCACAGCAAAATGGAGAGCAAGCTACAGAAATTTCCCATATACCCACTGAATAAGCAATTTTTTGTGCTCCCTATTTATAAATGCCTTCCCGTGCTCGCTTCGGCAGCACATATATAAATGCCTTCCCAAGTTTAGCAGTTTGTACTTTGCTGAGATCATGAGAGTGGTAACATGCAAAATGATGGTGAGATATCATCATCTTACCTTGTAAGAGGCTAACATGTACCTGGCAGCACTCCAGAATGGGCCTTTGTCAATAGCCAACACATAAAACTCTACAATGTGATAGAAGACTAATAAAATGATAGTTTCATTGAATAACTACTCATATGATATTTATATTTTCTGACATATTATTTACTTCTGTGCAATTATATATGTGCTACTTATTCTAACAGAGGAGTTAACATATTTAAATTTTTAGTTCTATTTTACTTAGTATATGCTATGTATTTTTTGCTGTTGTTGAAGTTCTTCTCTCTCTCTCTCTTTATTTTTCTTTTCCCTCTCCCCAATGAAATAATCTTGAGAAGAAAAGATTTACTACTATCTAGCGAACATAAACAATCAGAATACAAAAAATAGTTAAGAGAGCAAAATACATGTCCCAAAGTTTATATTCTCTCTTGTATATTAAAATAAAATGACTTCATTACTTATTTACTTCTAATTCATTTCTCTTTTAGACATATTTCTAGCAGAGTTTTCTAAACTCAGAATAAAATGGGTGATTGGATTTGGTTACTGCTGCCACAGTTAGGATCACGGCAATAGTAAGATACAATAGACACTGACCCAAAAGAGACAAAAGCAATATATGATGTGGACAAAAGTCTCACTAGTAGCCTAATGCATCGCTATGCTACAGCACAACACAATCATTAAGATTAATCATCATTTATTATGCCTGTTAGGTATCCTAACACACTTTAAATGCATTATCCTATACAATCTTGCCTTATAGTGTAGGCACTATCATTAGTTCTACTATGTATTCATTGAAAACACAGAATGTTTGAACAATCTAAAAAAGTCACACTAAGTAAGTTGGTACCCCCAAGATTAGAACCCAGAAAGACTGACTCCAAACACCCTTTTTAACCACTACTCTTAAAAAAAAAAAATCCTGGGGCACCTGGGTGGCTCAGTGGGTTAAGCCTCTGCCTTCAGCTCAGATCATGATCTCAGGGTCCTGGGATCGAGTCCCACATCGGGCTCTCTGCTCAGCGGGGAGCCTGCTTCCCTCTTTCTCTCTCTGCCTGCCTCTCTGCCTACTTGTGATCTTTCTCTGTCAAATAAATAAATAAAATCTTTAAAAAGATTATTTAAATTGGTCAATGAAATATATTATTAGAGACTTAAATGAAAATCTCAGGGGCACCTGGGTGGCTCAGTCAGTTAAGTGTTGAACTCTTGATTCCAGCTCACGTCATGATCTCAGGGTCATGAGATTGGCCATTGTGTGGGGCTCCACACTTGTGAAGTCTGCTTAAGATTCCCTCCTCTGCCCCTCAACCCCACTCTCTCTGTCTCTCAAAAAAAAAAAAAAAAAATCAAATAAACAAATAAATGTAAAACAAAACACTAAAACTTGTAGACGATAACATACCAGAAAATCTAGGTAACCTTGGATTTGGCAATGGCTTTTTCAATATAACAGAAGCAGCAAAATCTAAGAAAGGAAGAATTCATAACTTATCAGTTAAGTTTTAACTTCATTAAAATTAAACATTTCTGCAAAAGGCCTCTTGAGAGAATGTAAACACAGGCCACACACTGGGAGAAAATCTTAGCAAAGTTCACATCTGATAAAGCATTACATATAGAGTACTGCTAAAACTCCACAATAAGAAAATGAACAACTCAGTTAAAAAATAGACAAAAGATCCTAACAAACACTTCAATATCTAAAACACTTACAGCACAAATACTGATGAGGATGTGGAGCAACAGAAACCTCACTCATTGTTGGTGGGAATGCATGAAGGTACAGACTTCTTGGAAATAGTTTGGCAAAATCTTGCAAAGTTAAACATACTCTTTCCATGCAATATAGCAACTGCACACATTGGTATTTACCCAAATGAGCTGCTAATAAGTTGATAACTTATGTTCACACAAAACCCTGCACACAGATATTAATAGAAGCTTTATTTCTAATTACCAAAAAGTGGAAGTAACTGTGATATATTTCAATAAGTGAATAGACTTAAAAAAAAAAGCAAAAACAAAAACAAAACCCAAAACTTTGGTACATCTATACAATAGAATATTAACATCAATAAAAAGACACAAACTCTTGAGCCACAAAAAGACATGAAGAACCTTAAATGTGTATTGCTAAGTGAAAGAAGCCAATACAAAAAGGCTATAAACTATATGATTCCAACTACATGGCATTCTGAAAAGGCAAAACTATAGAGATGATATAAAGATCAATGGTCGCCAGGGGTTGGTGGGGTTAGAAACACACCTTCCCCCACCCAGACATTTACACCCCAATGTTGCTATTTATTGTAACAACTGGAAAAAGCAAATTGAATGGTTTACCTACAGCATATGTACAGTACAGCACCAGTGCAAGATGTTAATAATAAAGGGGAGAGGTATAATACGGAAACTCTGTAGTTTCCTGTAAACCTGAAGCTGTTCTAAAAACTAAAGTCTGTTATTAAAATTAAAAATTAAAGGAAAAACTTATTTGGCACTCTCATTTGTTAGTGCACTGTAGGCTTGGAAATCAACATAGTAATATAAAGGCACTACATTCTAAAAATAAGTCTACAATTTTACAGCTGGAAAAGTTTACAGGAAGTTACATGTAAATGTCTCTGATACACATTCATAGCTATGAAATGGAAATAAGAACTTTTGTGCCTAACTGACTTTATTGAGAATCAGATATCTATCTATGAGAATCTACTTTGAAAACTGTTACAATAAATGTATATCATTATTTTAAGGCATGCATGTTTAAATATATTATTTATCCAAGTGCATAATATATTTTGTATTATTTACATAATTTATCTATTGTTAATACTACAAAAGGGGGCAGGCACTTGATCATTGCCTTTAAACTTGACCTCATTTATATGGTGGGAATTGAAGAAAGGCTTTTTTTTAGAAACTAGTAACATTCTTCAGTTTAAAAGCCTGTTCAGAAAAAGCAGTTCAAAAACTGAGCATTTTCCAGCCAACATAGACATTCACAGACAAAGGAATTATTTTCGTTTTTATCCCCTGACATGTGGAAGGGATAACTTTTGAACAGAAGTCATTGTCAAACTAAATAGCTTGAATGTCATTAAAGAACTTAATAAACTTTGTGTTGCATATTCTTCTGCCATAGCAGGTGGCATTGGCATCAGATAGGAGCTGTTAACAGGGCTCTGTACAAAGCCATCAAGATGGAGCAGGAGGCAGGACAGGAGGGATCACTGTACCAATCAGGGCCAAGTGCAGTGTAGCTCTTGAATGACTTGAAAGAACAGAGTAGGAAGATGGTCAGAAATGTGAGATAAGGTGGGTTTGGACAAAAGGCTGAACATCTCCATCACTAACTTTTGGCCTCAGACTAAAGCCTTGCTCATGAACAGCCTGATTTTCTCTAGCAATTCCATCTCCTGATAGTATCATGGATTGTAAGAGGTTAGGACCTAAAAGCAACTCGCTCATTCACTCCTTCCTTCCTCCTGTCCACCCTTCCTTCCTCCCTTCCTCTCCTCTCTCTTTCTTCCTCTCTTCATTTCTTCCTTTCTTTCTCTTTCTTCTTTCTTTTTCTTTCTTTATTATTCTTTCTTCCATTCTTCCTTTTTTTTCCCCAAGTCATTCATTAATTGAGTCTAATTTGTGACAGACCTGCAAAGTGCTGAGCTAAATTGTTACAAAGGCAAATAAATACTGAGTAGTAAGTGATAAGGATACACAGAGAGGCAGAGCAATTATGAGAGTACATGAGAAAGACTTAATCGAGAGAGCAACTGAGTCTCAAAGCACAGAATGAATTATGTATCAGTGTGGAGGAGGTTTGTTTGTTTGTTTGTTTTTAAAGGAGAAAACAGACTTCAAGTCGGGAAACAAATGTGTACAAAAACATTGAAATCAAGTTTTTTAAATGTCATGTATTTCCAGTATGCCTAGAACATGTGTATAAAGTAGTGGGAGGTAAGGTTAGAGAAATGGGTCAAGATTAACAATAAAGTGACTCTTAAGAGGAAGAAAAAGATGTCAAATCCGATTACAATTATTTCAGCAAGACTGTAGAGAGAGTCAAAACACTGTGGAAGTTTTGTCTTCAAGTACTTACTCTATGCAAGGCACTACATGTAGTATAATATACATAATACCTAATTTAACTCACAATAACTATAAACAATATTAACCTTATGATCCCTTTTAAAGAACATAAGAAATTTAGGTATCAGATTTCTTAAGTTTCCTACAGTTAGACTATTAGTGGATTCAAACTCAGGCCTTCCTAACTTCTAAGCCATAGCCATTAACCACTACATAAGCAAGCTTTGAAAATTTATCACTATATTCATTTTTCAACTGCATACAAAATTTACATATTTGTATCCATTTCTAAGTGATTGATAAATGTGTAAATATCCAACAATTGAAAGTTTAAGAAAAAACTAAAGTGAAAACTTAAACATTTAGAAAGCCTAGGTACATTGAGATTATAAATCAGCACAACTGATTTTAAAATAATTTAAACATCTATAAAGCATACGTATGAATTACTTAATGTATCATAAGGATTTGTATGTAAGGATTTCTTGTGTGTTTTGACTATTTTGTGGATTCTTTGATGACATTACATATCCTCTATCTGTATTTCCTGTGAATCCACTTCCATATTAGAAATAAATTTATCATTTGCTCAATCATTATAGACAATTTTTCTTCCTATTTTCTACACTCCTGGATCCCACCTTTTTGCACCTTCATCCCTATTGAGATATTTCTAACATCCACTAAGCTGTCTGTTTCTGTTCTCATCATTAGTCAGAGATCCACAAGTCAATGAAGCAGCCAAAATGACACATACGATGAAAAGAGCATGTTTTTTTTTTCTTCTTTGGGTCTTGCTCTCTCTTGCTTTGAAACCTACCTATGGAACACCAATTTGTTTATTCTCAAAACGCATACTATTTCTATCACTGTAAAATATGTAATATGCATTTACATATATAACATTATGTGCATATATCACATAAAATGCCATATATTATCATAAAGTATATAGGATTTACCTTAGTAATCAGTACTAATTATTTCCCCACTATTAATCACAAGTGCAGTACATACATATACAAACACAAATACACACATTTACAACATTTTTTATAATAATATTCCATTGTGTGAATATATGTCACTGAGTTTTTTAAGAAGGTCTTTACTGACAGATGCTCAGATTGAATACAAGTTTTCTCTGCTATAAACAATACTTCAGTGAGCATACATGTGCATATACTTCTGTGGACTTGCATGATTATCTTAGGACTGCTGTAAGAAAGTATTCTAGACTGGGTGGATTACCACCAGCATAAATTTGTTTCTCACAGTTCTGGAAACTGGAGGTCTGAGATCAAGGTACCAGCATATCAGGTTCTTGTGAGATTTCTCTTCCAGGTTGTAGACTGTTGATTTCTCCTCGTAGCCACGCATGGCAGAGAGAGATTAAGAAGTTCTCTGGGATCTCTTTAAAAGGGCACTAATCCTATTCATGAGGACTTACCTTCACAATCTGATTACCTACCAAAAACCCTATTTAGGAGACACACAAATATTCAGCCCATTGCAATGATCATTTTCTTGTATTTCTGTAAGTTGAATTTTTATCATAAAGTTTGTATGCATTTTACATTTTAATGCAGTCTTATGGGTTGCTTTCTATACAAGGCATTCTTATTTATAATATCACCAAATGCAGTTTCTTTACCTTCTTTAGATAGTATCAAGAATTTTTGATAACTAATAGTATTGTAGATTAAAATATTTTATTACTGTTAAAACTTTTATTTCTTTAAGTGACAAGTAGTAAGACTAACTTTTTTCATATCTTTTGGCCATTTATATTTATTTTATGTAAATTTCCTTCTGTACTTTGCCCATTTTCCACTGATGTTGAAAATACATTATTAAATACAGTAACATTTTTATGTAACATTTGTTCTATTTTAACCACAAATATTTAACCATAAATAAATATTTATTATTTAGTGTTATTTATGATTTGGAGACAACAAAATTATTTTTAAAAAAGAAAAATTTATCAATTTTTGTTGTATTGTCTTGCTTAAAGGGGTTTTAATGAACCATAATGCTGGCAAGTCAGGTAAACTCCCTGCTCATGTTTTCAAATTATTGTTGTCTCTAGTACATTTAGTCCAGTTGTAATTTGACCATTATATCATTTCTCATGAAGCTCTAATGGTTGACATGCAGCTCTAACATTTCAACTATTTCCCATTAAAATCTCTGATAATTTTAGAAGTGTGTTTAGTTGATGATAAATGGTGTAATAGCTGGCATAAAATAATTCTATACAGAGTTTCCTTTGAGAGAGTGTCAGACATTTTAATATATCTTTACATTTGTCCTATCTATCAGTTCTTCAAATAATAAATATGAATGAATGAGTGAATGAGTTAGCTAATTTCTCCATACCTGCAAAAAAGAGGACATATAGGTGTAACAGCAGGTTTTGGTGCCCTCTCCTACCATCCCTCAAGCTAGCTCTGATTTCACTTGGGGTTGCAGTTGACCCTTCCCATGCATTATCAGTGCATCTCAGTGAGTGCTGGAGCAATGTCCACCTCAGCCAAACTGTGGAAGGAGCCAAGATGCCCTTCAACAGATGAGTGGATAAAGAAGATGCAGTCCATATACACAATGGAATATTACTCAGCCATCAGAAAAGATGAAAACCCAACTTTTGCATCAACATGGATGAAAGTAGAGGGTATTAAGCTATGTGAAGGAAGTCAAGCAGAGAAAGATAATTATTATATGGTTTAACTCATATGTGGAATAAAGGAATAGCATAGAGGACGGCAGGGGAAGGGAGAAAACTGAATGGGAAGACACCAGAGAAGGAGACAAACCATGAAAGACTCTGGACTTCGGGAACCAAACTGAGGTTTACAGAAGAGAGGTAGAGGGGAAATGCGGTAACCAGGTGATGGTCATTAAGGAGGACACGTGTGGTGACGAGCACTGGGTGTTATATGAATCATTGAACACTACATCAAAAACTAGTGACATACTATATACTGGCTAATTGAACATAATAAAAAAATTTAAAAACTCAAAAAAATAAGTGGTTTTTCTACATTTCTGCTTCAGGGCTTTCTCAGAAACTGTAGGCACTCGATGAGTCTAAACACAGGGCAGCTCTCAAGATAACCCTTGTATGAATTTCCCATTGCTGCTTTAGCAGATTACCACAAACTTAATAGCACAAAACAACATAAATTTATTATCGTGAAGTTCTGGAGATCAAAAATCTGAAATGTGTCTCTCTACTAAAGTCAAGAACTTGGCAGGATGGTGTTCCTTCTGAAGACTCTAGGAGAGAATCTGTTTCCTGGCCTCTTCCAGCTTCTAAAGACTGCCAGCATTCCTTGGCTTCTGGCCTCCTTCCGTCATCTAAACTAGTGATGGATGATTTAGTTTTTCTCAGTACCTCACTAGACTTTTTGCTTGTTTCTTCCACTTTTAAAGATCCTTGTAATTATACTGGTCCCAACCAAGTAATCTAGGATAATCTTTGTTTTAAGATCTGCTGATTTTCTACCTTTATTTCAGCTCAATATTAAGTCCCTTTGCCATGTAACTAACATAGTCAAAGATTCCAGGCATTAAAGCATGGATATCTTCAAGGGGCCATTATTCTTCCTACCACAACACCCAAACAATGGATAAGAGACATAAATAATATTGCAGCCTCTGGTCCTTCTGACAGACAATCCTGAGCCTTATATTACATATGCCTTCACAGAGTCTCTGTTGGAGGGAAGACTAAGTTGTACCCAATAGTAATTATTTCCTATAACACATGCTTTATTGGATTTGATTTGTTTGCTGATTCCTCTCTAATTCTTTCCCTCTTCCTGCGAATTAATTCTTAAATAAACTGCTTCCAAGTCCTTGTCCCAGGCTTTACTTTTGGGGAAACACAAACTAAAACATTTTCCATGATGAAACCAGATGTGGTTCTAGACAACAATCTTAAAGAAGGGATTGTGGAATTTAATTTCTCTCTGGTCAGAAGAAATACTGAATCCCAGGTGAAATTATAAATACTGTTACCATCTATGTAAAGTCTATGTAGATTGTGGTCCTATCATAATCCTGTTCAATTAACCAATATAGCTTCTATAAACATGGTTATAGCTGTTGGCAATGGACTCCTAAGAACTTAACTAGTGGCCCAAATATAGCTGCTATACTCACATGGGGTATCTTTGCTGGAACAGAGCAACATCTTTAGCATTTAGTATACAACCACATTTATAACAAGTGTATCTTTTTTTTTTCAATCTCTGGCAATAAAAAGGGTGAAATGCATTTCTCCATTTACATGTGAAGGTTAGCAGTTCTTCCTCAAAGCCATGTCAACTCTACTGTTCTCTCTCAAAATTGTAGCCTGCAGAGATACTTACTTACTTACTTAATATTCTGCAGAATACCATGCTGGTCTGATATATGGAGGTCATCGATGTAATTTTGCCTTACAAATAAATAATGGAAAGTAGCCTAAATGTCCCAGTAAGAAATATTCATACTGGTGAGTGGTAAGTAAACCCCCAAAGGATTCAGGACCTGCAACTCAGATAAACCTGTTAGGGGAACAGTGAGATGGGTCATGCCAGTACATAGTCAAGCTAGTATATGTGAGGTAAATGAGAAGCCATTGTACGTGAATACTCTGCCAGTAAGAAAGGGGTGCAGTGCTTGGTGAGCTGCTTTGAATTTTATAGGCAGAAATAGCAAACGCTGAAATACTGTTTCAACCCATTTATGAAATGATTCTGAAGCCACCAGTTTCAAGTGGTGTTTAAAACAAGATCTATGTGAGATTCAGGACCAGGCTGAGTTACAAGCTTTCCTTCCTCCTGGACTGTGAAAACAGATCCAAAGTTGTTAGATATTTCATTGGTAGAAAAAGACCTGTTTTGGCATCTCTGGAAGGTTTAAATAGGGGAAACTCAGAAAAAAAAAAAAAAAAACTTAAACAAAACGTGCTTTCTGAGGCAGTGTAATGCTTGTTACTTGAAAAGTAACTTCTAGAGTTTTATGGAGTCCTTGAATATGAGGGCCTATTCACTGGTTATTAAGTGACTGGGGCTGAAGTACCTATCATGTATTGGGCACATTACAGTGATTTATAAGCAGAAATTTTCAAAGGCATACTGAGTGGCAGATTTATCTACTTGAGATTTTGTAAAGCTCTGCCTCAGAATAATAGACACATTTTTTGGCAAAAGGGGTAAGTCAATGGGCACACAACCACAGTATTTTCTAAATCCACTTCTCATAGTGTACTGAAGCCCTAACCTCTACTGTGAATAGATTTTGAAATAGGACTTTTTAGGAGGCAATTAATGTTAAAGGAGGTAATAAAAGCGGGGTCCTAATTTTATAAGATTCATGGTCTTATAAGAAGAAAGAGATCTCTCTCCTTTCTCTCCTTCTCTCTCTCCTTTCCTTTCTCTTCCTCCCTTTCTCATTTCTCTCCCTTTCTCTCTTGCACCCCCTTCTCTTTCTCTCTTTCTGTCACACACACACACACACACACACACACACACACACACAGACACGAGTCTCTGAAGAAAAGCTCTCACAGCAATAAAATGGCTTTTTTGTAAGTTAGGATGAGAGCTCACCAGGAATTGAATTAACTGACTTGTTGATCTTGGACTTCTCAACCTCCAGAACTATGGGAAAATCAATTTCCATTGTTTAAGCCACCAATCTATAGTATTTTGTTATGGTTTGACTACAACAGAAGGATTGAAGTTTCTTTGTAAGGCAAGAATAGTGAATGGATAATTGCAGCAGCCATGTCCTTGAAAGGGTGGGCCCATCAAAGGTTCCCTACCTATTCCCATGGGAAAAGGTCTAAATCACTCCACCAGGAAAACTATCTACACTAGATGAAGCACAGACTAAAGGTGAGATAAAACTGGAATGGCTGGTAGAGGAATTTGATGATTACTAAATAAAGTCTATGGATCAATTATAACAGTAAAAACTATCACTTGTAAAGTAACTCTGTGCTCTTAAGTCTTTTTTAGAGATTACCACTGGCTGTCATTTTGAAAGTTAGTAAGAGAATGGTATTAACAAGTGGAGCTGAGTAATAGCTGATGTGGACTGGGACAGATCCTTTGATGTTCCACGTCACATCACATTGGCCCACCTCCAATTTACTAGCAGTTCCTAAGTCCCCTGACAAAATCCCAACTTGAGTGCCAAATTCAAATAACCAAATTCTTTCTCACGCATGTTACTTGTTGGCTGTGGATCAGCTGCAACTCTGCTCCACGTCTTCCCTGCTCAGAAAACTAGGCTGAATGAGAAACCCTTATGTGGGACAACCCTGTTCTCGTGGCAGAGGCTCTTGCTTCTACTTAGAAGTGGTGCACATATTACCAATGCCAAAGAAAATCACATCATTAACGCTGAGTCATAATGTGAACAAGATATAATCTTTCAACAGTGAGATTCACCTTAAAGAAAATTTTGAACAATAATTAAATCTAACACAGTCTCCCTTCTTTGTCACAATATGTACTTCTCTTTCTTCTACCCACCAGTATTCTCTCTCACTCCTAAAAGGAGAAAATCCCAAAGTGCCTTCCAATAATATCAACAGAATATAATCCCAGAATCTCAGAATGGTCTCTATATCAGCTTGTGATGCAATTCTTACTGATCTTGAGACCTGCAATCTTTAAAAATGCTATTTACATATCACCTAAATATCTGCTAGATAAGAGTGGAAGAAGGGAAAATCAGCTACAACAAATCCTCCCATCTGAAATAAAGAAACAAAGAAACAAAGAAACAAACAAGCACCAGTAGTCATTGGTCCACTGCAATTCTGAAATTTTGCCAGACATGTATTTGTGGGGGATTCTCACCCTATGGAGGTAGACTATGTTTCTTGATTAGTGTAGTTTTTACCCAGAAATTAGATTTCTGTGGAGTGTGGTACCTTTCTTGAGGAGTTCTTTCCTTTTCTACTTTCTTCTTTGGCTACATATGAAAGTGTGTTAGAGAATATATCCTCCTTGGGATCCATGTAGCTTTATCTGCCTACTATTTGAGTAGACAGAAATCGGTATCATTATTAAGTCTTTCACAGTGAGTCTCTAATCCAGTCTGGTGAATCTTTCGGGTTAATGAAATAGTTTAGTCATCTATTTATTTATATCCTGTATTGTTTTTTTTTTCTGTAGTGTGCGTGTGTGTGTGTGTGTGTGTGTGGTTGCACTGAAGATTACAATATTTATTCTTATTTAATCTACTTGGAGGTAAAAAGTTAATATTGTATATCACTTCCCATACATTGAGAACCTTAAAAAAACATAATGCCATTTACACTCTTATTCATTTATTATTCCCAAATATTTCACTTCCGTATACTTATAATTCCCAGAATAGTCCATTATTTTTGCTTCACACAGTCATTTGTCATTAAAGTAATTTAAAAACAATTAAAACACACACACAGACACAAAATGCTCATTTTCATGTAGATCCACATTTCCATTTGGCATAATTTTGCTCGGCCTTTTGTTTTTTAGAAGTTTAGTTCTATAGGCATTCTTTAGAACCTTCTTTAGCACTTCTCATAAAGCCGAACTGTTGACACATTGCATTCATTTATTTTAGAATGTCCCTTTTTTCTTTTTGTTTTGGGAGGATATTTCTCTAGATACAGAATTATGGGTTAACTGTTTGCTTGCATCTTCACTTGTTTCCAGTAATTTTAAAACTGCCATTCCCTGATCATCTGGATTTAATTCCATTTTATATGAAATCAATCATCAGTCGAATTACTTGTTTACATGTGTTTCCCCCTTTGGATGTTTGAAACATTTTCTCTTTTTTTTCTTTTTAATTAACATATAATACATTATTTGCTTCAGAGGTACTGGTTTGTAATTCATCCATCTTACAAAATTCACAGCACTCATCATAGCACATATCCTCCCCAATATCCATAACGCAGCCACCCTACCCCTCTCCCCCACCCTGCAGCAACCTGTTTGTTTCCTGAGATTGAGAGTCTCTTATTGTTTGTCTCCCTCCCCAGTCCCATCTTGTTTCATTTTTTCCCTCCCTATCCTCCATGACCCCCCACTGTGCCTCTCAAACTCCTCATATCAGAGAGATCATATGATAATTGCCTTTCTCTGATTGACTTATTTCACTTCGCAAAATACCCTCTCGTTCCATCCACATCGTTGCAAATGTCAAGATTTGGGGGATTTTGATGGCTGCTTATATATATAAAATCACATTTTCTTTATCCATCTGTTGATGGACATCGAGGTTCCTTCCATAGTTTGGCTATTGTGAACATTGCTGCTATAAACATTTGGGTGCACGTGCCCCTTCAGATCACCACATTTGTATCTTTAGGGTGAATACCCAGTAGTGTGATTGCTGGGTCATAGGGTAGCTCTATTTTCAATTTTTTGAGGAACCTCCATGCTGTTTTCCAGAGTGGCTGCACCATCTTGCATTCTTACCAAAAGTATAGGAGAGTTCTCCTTTCTCTGCATCCTCGCCAACATCTGTCATTCACTGACTTGTTAATTTTACCCATTCTGACTGGTGTGAGGTGGTATTTCACTGTGGTTTTGATTTGTATTTCCCTGATGCCGAGTGATGTGGAGCACTTTTTCATGTGTCTGTTGGCCATTTGGATGTCTTCTTTGCAGAAATGTTTGTTCATGTCCTCTGCCCGTTTCTTGTTTGGATTATTTGTTCTTTGGGTTTTGAGTTTGGTAAGTTCTTTATAGATTTTGGAAACTAACCCTTTATCTGATATGTAATTTGCAAATATATTCTCCCATAAGTCAGTTGTCTTTTGGTTTTGTCAACTATTTCCTTTGTTGTGCAAAAGCTTTTGATATTGATGAAGTCCCAAGAGTTCATTTTTGCTCTTGCTTCCCTTGCCTGTGGTGATGTTTCTAGGAAGAAGTTGCTGCAGATGAGATCAAAGAGCTTGCTGCCTGCATTCTCCTCAATGATTTTGATGCATTGAAGGCTTTCATCCATTTTGAGTCTATTTTTATGTGTGGCATATGGAGATGGTCCAGTTTCGTTCTTCTGCACATGGCTGTCCAATTTTTCCAACACCATTTGTTGAAGAGACTGTCTTTTTTCCATTGGACATTCTTTCCCGCTTTGTCAAAGATTAGTTGACCATAGAGTTGAGGGTCCATTTCTCAGCTCTCTATTCTATTCCATTGATCAATGTGTCCATTTTGTGCCAGTACCATACTGTCTTGATGATTACAGCTTTGTAATAGAGCTTGAAGTCTGGAATTGTGAAGCCTCCAACTTTTGTTTTCTTTTTCAACATCTTTTTGGCTATTCAGGGCCTTTTCTGGTTCCATACAAATTTTAGGACTATTTGTTCCATTTCTTTGAAAAAATTGATGGCATTTTGATGGGGGTTGCATGAAACATTTCCTCTTTAACTTTGATTTTCCTCTGATAATTTTGATTTGGCTCGGTGTGGTTCTTTTTGTAGTTACCCTGCTTGGGGTTAACTGAGATTCCTGGATCTTTAGATTGATAGATTGATGTTTTTTACTAAATTGGGGAAATTTCTATTATGATCTTTTTCAGGTGTCTTTTTGCTTCATTTCTGTCTTCTCTGAGACTCCAATCACACATGTGTTAGACCACTTCATATTATACCACAGATCACCAATAATCTGGATGGTTTCTTTTTAAGTGTTTGTCTTTGTTCTTCAGATGGGATAAGTTTAATTATCTGTCTTAAATTCACAGACTCTTTTTTTCAATGAGGCCTTAATCTGATACTAGCCATCCAGTGAATTTGGGGAGTACAGTCCATCCATAACAATTCCTTTTATTCCTGTCAGGTTTGCCTCTTTTCCTTAATGAAATGGATCTATATTGATTTTAGTCCTAGGCCATGGTCTTTATTCCTAAAGCATAGTCTTCATTGGGATGCAACTGAATGCCTGAGGTACTGAGCAGTCTCCTTAGTCTGGTTGCATTAGAATTCCAATTCATTTTCTGGTATCTCTGTTCAGAGGTCACTCTTTAGATGCTGTTTTCTGGTAGACCTCAAGAGTTTCACCCTCTGCACAGCCAAAGACCTGCGGGAATCCCTGTGCAAAGTTCTGGATTCTTTTCTTATCTCTTTCTCTCCTTCTTAGTTGGTGCCCTGAAAATTCAGCTACTTCACCATCTCCAAAATCAAATCTCTGCCTCTTCGATTCAGTTTCATTACCTTAATCTGCTTGGACATTACAATCAGAAAAATAATCCAAGAAAAAAGCTCAGGCAAATGTGAGGTTTACCTTATTTGCTTCTCTTCTCCCAAGAGTCAAAACATCTATGTGTCCTAGTTCCCAGTGAAGATTAAAATAGTTGCCTTGTGCACACTCTGTTTTATGGCGGGTGGCAACTGGAGGGCAAATTTAGCACAAGTTATTCTGTCATGGTGAGTAGTGAAATTTACTGAACAGCTATGGCATATTAGAAAGTAAATTTTTTTCGAAACCCTAGTTGCCTTTTTATCTATTTGACTATAGTACGCTCTATGCAATAACAGTCCACAATCCTTCTTAAGAACTATATAAATCCCTAGAGTTACTTTTAGTATTTGGGTTTTTTTTGTAGTTCTGTTGACAGTTCATTCCATGATGCCTTTTCCCCAGCTCAAAGATGGCTGATTCGGTACTTAGACAAGGTCAATATTTATTACCCTTTACTGTTTTATTTTGCTTCATATTTTTATTAGCATTCATTTGTGGGGTTTTTTCCACTTGTAGATAAAAAATAGTTGCATCTTTTAACCCTGAATGTTTCAGAATTCCCGGGTGATCTACATTCTCTTTTATCTCTTTGCAACTTTCCCACTCCCCCTAACAACTGGTTCTTTCCTCAGATCATCTCCTTTCACAGTCTCATCAAAGGCAGTCAAAAATACCTAAACATGCTAATAACACCTGATCCCAACATCTTCATATAGAACCGCACATTCACCAGTACATTTTTCGTCTGGCTGGTAGTTGACACAGCAGATAATTCCACTACTGCATACTATGTGCTGTCATTTTCCAACCACCACTAATCGTTTTCTCACCATCTTCCTTTTGGCCTTAAAAAATCAAAGCCACATAATTTACTTTTGTTATGTTCTTATAGCAAAATCCCATTTCTAGTACTAATTTATCTGTGTCAGTAAGTTTATCTATCTATCTATCTATCTATCTAGTTTCCTTAAGAAACAATCCTACACTAATAGTTTTTTCACTATCTTCCACTTGGCCTTAAAATCAAAGCCACATAATTTACTTTTTGTTATGTTCCTATAGCAGCCTCTCACTTCTAGTACTAATTTCTGTCAGAAAGTTATCTATATATAATGTTCCCTTAAGAAAAAATCCTAAGGGGTGTTCAGTTGGTTAAACATCTCCCTTCAGTTCGGGACATGATCTCAGGGTCCTGGGATAAGCTCTGAGTTGGGCTCCTTGCTCCTTCTGTCCTTCCCCACTGTTCATTCCCTCTCTCTCTCTCTTTGTCTCAAATAATCCCACCACTCGTCTCCTCTTTCTTTCTTTGTCTCAAATAAATAAATAAAATCTTTAAAAAAAAAAAAGGACACAATCGTAAAATCTCAGTGGATTTTTAACAATAGGGCTTTCCCCAAGCCAGTATGTGCCAGATGCCTTTCAGCTGTTGTTCTTTGTATTCTTATTAGGAACCAGGATGAAAAACCAGTGCTTAACTGTGGAAACACCATCATGATGTGGCAAAGAGGAGAGATTTGATAAAAATCATGTGATGGTTCCTTAAACTGCTGCTCAGAAGTAACAAAAGTTACTCACACTTACATTTCATTTGCCAAATCAAATAAGACTAAGTCCGACATAAATGGGATGAAAACCATAATCCTCACATAGCAGGGGTTCTGTGGTAAAAGGTCATGAAAAGAAGGGAACTATACAGAAAGATAATGTACATTTTGGATAGTAATGCAACGTGTCATGCCAAATTTATTTTTCAAAATATCTCTTTGGTTGATGTGTTGAGAAAAACATTTAAGAAGTTAAGGTAGAAGCAAAGAAATCTATTAAAACAATAATTAATAATTCGGGTAAGAGATAATGGTGGCCTAAATAGAGCTGTCGCAGGAGCTGAAGGATGGGTTGGTTTCTGAATGTATTTTTCAGAAAGAGTCAGTAAGATTTAATGATTAGTTACTTGCTGGGCATTAGAGAAAACTAAGACACAAGAATAACTTCAAGGTTTTGGCTTAAGCTTAGATTTCATAGTACCTAGACTCAGTCAGACTTCCAGGTTTAAGAGCACAGCCATCAAGACTGCCCTGACCTATGATACAAAATGCAAGTTTACAGAGTTCCCAAAAGTAACTTCAGGTTCAGTAATCTTCTAGAAGGATTCCCCAAACTCAGAGAAAATCTATTATACTCACAGTTAAACTTTACTAGAGGGGCAGAAAGTAGATCTAATTTAGCTAAATGTAAAGCATCGAGCAGAATCTGGAAGGGTTCCATATATACAACTTTCAGAATGTATTACAATCCTAGCATCAGTGTGTAACAGTATACTCGGTATCTTACCAGTAAGAGAAGCTTTCTCAGACCTCAGTGTTCAGAGTTTTTAACTTGGGGACTCCTTTATGTGGTCATAATTGATTGACTGCCCATGTGTTTGATTTCAGTCTCCAGGTCAACTGACAACACATGAACAAAAGTCCCTAACCTAAATCCTCTGGTTTATCTTGCTGATATAACCACTCTCCATCCTATCAGCTAATATATTCAGTTTCTTCCCTAAACAAAGATACTCCTATTAGGAATGACATGCATTACCTATTAGAAGCCAAGGGTACAAGGAAGTCCTCCCTTTGGGCAAAACCAAATTCTTTTCTACACACATGCCTATTTCCAAACTAATTACTATGTCCAGAGAGACTGGATTGTCCCATGTTTTTAGCAAAATCATACACTATTCCCCAGACCAAATCAAAGTGACATTGGTTTATAAACTACATCTTTGCAACACAAGACAACAGTGGAATAAATCCTATTGAGACAACCATATTATTAAGAGTAAGTGTTATATAAAGGAAATCAAAAAGTTAATTTGAGAGAAAGCATCTTGATTACGGGGTGGAGTATGGGTGATGCATACTTTAATAGACTTATGCTAAATGGCTTTGTGAGTAGGTGACATTTAATCTGAGTCCTGAAGAATAAAAAAGTGAGACGAGAAGAAGAAACAGTTTAATTATGAATTTTTTTTTAAAAAGAATAAAAATGAAGTTATGTCTGGAGCACAGAAAATGAGGATTGGGACATATGAGATTAGAATGAAAATGAAAATAGAAACCAGGTTATTCAGGGCTATAACAGACATGAGTGTCCATATGTCTTGAATCTTACCATTTTAGTGTGCCCAAAATTCCAGAGGCTCTACATTTTTGGAAACTATCTACATTTCTGTGCCTGAGGGCTTTGTGTGAAGGTTAGAGGTATATAGAAAAATACACACATACCAACAGCCCTCAAACAGTGACTAAGAAAAAAAATTAAATATAAGTATTAAATAAATATTTAATATTGAGTTAAAATTTAAAGATTAAATACAATATACATGTGTATATACATAAGTCTATTTTATCTCCCTTCTGAAGGTTGGTAGGGCTGGTAATTCTATGATATATGTATTATTTATATTACTTCCTAAAGTTAGACCATGGGATAAAGTTCCAGTATTTCTTCTGGTTTCTGGATAATTAACACACACTTTATTGTCTCCTTCTCTTTCTGATATCATACCTCCATTCATCTATAAGTGTTTCTAGTACTTCTAATAGAAAAGGGAAAAAAGAGAAACTAAATCTTACTTGCACTTGAATCCTTCTCCCTGGGTTTGCTACAGAGGGACCAAAAACTAACACAAAGACAGAAAAAAGAAAAATCATGAACAGAGTTTAAACAACTGAATAATATTATTTAATACGTGTTTCAAAAAATTACCCTGACCTCCGTATGTGAAAAGCATTAATGGGGACAAAAGTAGAAGCAGAGACACTAAAGTCCTATTGCAATATCTGGGTAAATAATGATAGTGATTTGAATGAGAGTTAGAACAGAGATTATAAAAAGTGGGAAATTCAAAATATATTTTGGAAACAGAATTGACAGGACAGTTTGTTGGGTGAGATAAGCAATGGAATGGTCAATATTGACTCCCGTATTGCTTGATGGTATTACTTTACAAGATGACAAAATAAGGTGAAAAAATTTAGGTGTTTAATTTGGTCGGGGTGATCAAGCACTTCATTCTGGGCATATTTCATCTGTCTAAAACACTCAAATGGAGTTGTCGAGAGGGAATTTGAACATATGTTTAGCACTAAGGAAAGAGCTGGGCTGGAGATTTAAGTTGGGGATCTGTCATCTTACAGATGCTATTCAAAATCATGGGACTAAATGAGATCACCTACAATATAATCAAATAGAGAAGAGAGAAAAGAGTGAAATAATGGATTATTCTATAAATGGATTTAGATAAATAGCTGAATTTCATGTCCTTCTATAAATTAAGTTTATAAAAAACGAAATCAAAGAGCATTAGAATAAAATATTCATATATGTTCATGGGAACTGAAGAAAGCCTTTATAGGCTTGCTGTCATAGTCAAAAACAATAAAGAGTTTAACCATAATCACTCATCTTCAAGGAAAATGCAAATCAAAACCACAATGAGATATCACCTCCACCTGTCAGAATAGCTAAAAGCAAAAACTCAAGAAACAAGTGTTCAAGAAGATGTGGAGGAAAAGGAACCCTCAAGCACTGTTGGTAGGAATACAAACTGGTTCCTCAAAAAATTAAAAATAGAACTCCCCTATGATCCAGTAATTGCACTACTGGGTATTTACCCAAAGAATACAAAAACACTAGTTCAAAGGGATATATGTACTCCTATGTTTACTGCAACATTATTTACAGTAACAAAACTATGGAAGAAGCTCATGTTCATCAATAGATGAGTGGATAAAGAAGTTGTGTATATATATATATATATATATATACAATGGAATAGTATTTAGCCATATAAAAGAATGAAATGTTGCCATTTGCAGCAACATGGATGGATCTAGAAAGTATAATGCTAAGCAAAATAAGCCAGTCAGAGAAAGACAAATACTATATGATCTCACTCTATATGGAATTTTAGAAACAAAACAAATGAACAAAGGACAAAAGAGTCAAACCAAAAAACAGACTCTTAACTAGAGAGAAGAGACAGGTGGTTACTGGGGAGGAGATGGGTGGGAGCATAGGTGAAAGAGGTGATGGAGATTAAGAGTACACATCATGGGGCACCTGGGTGGCTCAGTGGGTTAAGCCGCTGCCTTCAGCTCAGGTCAGGATCTCAGGGTCCTGGGATCGAGTCCCACATCGGGCTCTCTGCTCAGCAGGGAGCCTGCTTCCCTTCCTCTCTCTCTGCCTACCTCTCTGCCTACTTGTGATCTCTCTCTGTCAAATAAATAAATAAATCTTTAAAAAAAAAAGAGTACACATCATGATGGTCACTGAGTACTGCATAAAATTATTGACTCACTATATTGTACACCTGAAGTATGTATATAACGCTGTATGTTAACTGTATGGGAGTTAAAGTTTATAAATTAAATAAAATAAAATGAGTTTGGCCATAAAAAAGAAAAAATTTTTAAAGTACATCATAAAAAAGTCTCCTAATGTAATTAAATTCTGTTTCTCAGAATGAATGCTGTTAATTTCCTTTTGGCGCACAGTCTTAGTAATTAAAAGATAAATATAACAACGAGAAGATGGTTTTATTACCACTGTGTGTACAATAATTTATGTGAGATTATGAACATATAAGAATTCAAACTTTTTTATAGAAAAAATACATACAGTATGAATGAAAATTAAGTAAAAGAAGAAACTTAAATGTCCAACAACCATATTCAAAACATAAATAAATAAATAAATAAGTCAACTATGCTGGTAAAAAAAAAAAGACATGGAAATTAATCAGCAGATATTTTTCTCTACCTAATAAAATGGAAAAGTTTTAAATTACAATATCATATGTTGTCAAGCTTACAAAATAATAGATTGAGTTCTTACTGATGAAAATGTAATTGGTACAATTTTCTGCATGACACTTTTGGGATAGTCTTAAGCAAAAGTCCTAATGCTTTGATACAGCAATTTCTCTTCTAGTAATTTATCCCCCCAAATAATTAAAGACGTGTTTAAACATTTACCTAATCAAGATAAATCCAGAAATGTAATGTGGTAAACTTGGGATTTATATATTTCCTTTTGGGGATATGAAGAGAAGATTCCTAGCTATCATTTTTCTATCAATAATAAGGACAAATCCTCCATAATTCCATGACGAAACCTCACAGAGATTGTGATAGACTTGGACTCAAATATTCAACATAAAACTACATGGAAGAAGAGACAAGTTGAAGAAACAAGGACATTGGGGGAGGGTTCTAAACAGGGAAGTTTCTCAGAATGAATGCTGTTAATTTCCTTTTTGGGCACAGTCTTAGGTATTTCTAATTGCAATAAAATGTCAATGAGGTCAGAAGACCAAGTGTCACAGGGACACTTTAAACAATGAAGAGCTGGCTAATGCCAATAGAGCCTGGCAAAGTTTGATTAGTCCTTAATGCAAGAGATAATCCTTGTAGAAATTAAGAGTCTATTAATTGTGTGAGGAAAAACAAACAAACTTGAATTTTTCTAACTCATATTCAATTTCATGATAAAATCACCACATAGCTAGCATCTAAAAATCCACAAACTCAGAAATAGGGTTTATGTTGTGTTTTAATTATTTTATCTCAAATTAATTCTTTGCCCAAGCAAGTAATAAAAGCTTTTAATGCACAAATGTTTACCAAACTGTTAAATTCTTTGATATTCTTTATCACATTCAACATGTAATAAATATTTATTATGTGCTATGTACATTTCTCTGAAGAACTTGCAATTAAATTATTATTGCTAGACTAAACAAATTATTTTGACTCACAGTTAATCCTTAAATTATTAAATACTTTGTTTCTAAACTGTATATATAATTTATAATTAAATGTATTTGAACAAATCAAAGGCATGGCAAACAGAATACTGTTAATATTTCTAATAGGCACTTTTCTTTCCTATACATATTCTTTGAAGATAAATGACTTCAGCATAATTTGTATTCTCTGCTTTAACAATTGAGAATCTTCTTTAAATAAAAGCAGTCTTCTAGGTAAATGACTACTCAAATGTTAATTAATGATTGAGGGAAATATTTAAAGTGATTTTTTAAAATTAGGTTCTTTTTTAAAAATTGTTATAGATCTGTTTCTGCATTTTATGTGGAATCCCATAAAATATTTTTTTTAATTCACAGATAACACATCTGGTTATATGATTTATGGTTTATGAACTGCACAAAGGAACAAGACCAAATAGGCTTACTCGGGAAGGATGAAATCCACCCAAACTCTGCTAGGCTAAACCATGTGGGAGATACTGCATCTATCAGGGGCAAAAATTCATGAAATGAGTCATGAATGTTCAAGTTGGTCCTGATTTAAAAGTATTTCTGTGCTTGACAGAATAATTATATTGCATAAGCATACTACATAAATTTTTTTTCTGAACCATTTTGAGAATAACTTTCCAGCCAGATACGCTATCACTTCCTAAGTGTCTCCACCCTACAAACAGGGACATTCTTCTGCATAACCACCATACTAGCAGGAAATTAACACTGATACCCCATTACCAACTAATATTCACACTCCACTCAAATTTCACTGAATGTCCCCAAAACATTCAAAATTTCACTTTGTCTTTAGTTGCAATGTCTCTTTTTTCTCCTGCATTCTGAGACAGTTCTTCAATCTTTCCTGGACTTCAGTGATTTTGACAGTTTTGACAATTTAATTGTGTATGACGTCTCCCAATTTAGGATTGGCTGATGTTCCTAACATTTAGAGTCAGATTATATCATTAGGAATACCACTGAAGAGGCGCCCATTTTGACCAGCTGAAATCTCTTCACGCTGGCTCCTGTGTGCTTTTGTTATGTTCTTATTTTTCTTTGAGCACTTCCATGATTTATGACACAATAAAATAATCCAGGTTAACCATACAATTTTCTTGCCTCAACTCTTGCCCAAAAGATTTGGATACTAGATGTGCTCAGTGCTCTGAGAGTGTCGCTGCTCCCAGACTCTCTCAGGGGAGAGAGTTAAGGAATATTTATCTACTTATATAAGTTGAAATATTTACACCACTGCCTTCATGTCCAATCCAAAGTTACAAGGCTAATTCTAGGGGTTTTTTCCCCTGTTAATTAATTTTAATACATTTTTTTAAAAATAAACTGGCTGTGTTTAACCAATTTCCCATTACTACCACCATCCGCTCCCTAGGAATAGCTCCTTTCACCGCATCACTGCTTTGACAATCTATGCTGGGGCACCACTCTCATGGGACATACCTGTTCATTGTTTTCTAGTTTTGACAACCCATGCCAGACAAACCATCTCAGACTCTTGAGAGCCTTGGCCAGGCCCGTTTTCCCACAGGACATTCACCTCACTCTCCTTGGCCCTGAGAGGCCATGCTAGGGCATCCGTTGTAGGTATATCCTTCCCATCCTAGATAAGCTCTGACACTCCAGGCTAGTTTGTTCCTTTTCCCAAATGTCCTATTTGCACTTCTCAGATTTTAACACCCACTCTACTCCTGCATCCCCCAACCCCATCCAAATACACCCACACACACTGCATGGCTACATTCCTTTTTCTTCTTCAGCTCTAACAGCTTGTGCTAGGTAAACACCTCCATGAATACCTTCCCAACCCCACCAAAATCCCTTCCCATTGTTCCAGGCATGGATAATTATCTTGTCTTAGGGGTGCCTGGGTGGCTCAGTCAGCTCAGGTGATGATCTCAGAGTCCTGAGATTGAGCTCCACATGGAGCTCCCTGATCACTGGGGAGTCTGCTTCTCCCTCTCCCTCAGCTGCTCCCCCACTTGTGCTCTCTCACTCCTGTTTTCTCTCTCTAAGAAATAAATAAAATCTTTTTTTTTTTTTTTAATTTCCTTGTCGAGCTCCTGGGCGGCTCAGTTGGTTAAGCATCTGCCTTTGGCTTAGGTTATGATCCCAGGGTCCTGGGATGAGTCCTGCATCTAGCTCCCTGCTCCATGGGGAAGCTTCTGCCCCATCTGCCTGCTGCTCCCCCTGCTTGTGTTCTCTCTCTGTCAAGTAAATAAATAAAATCTTTTTGAAAGAAATTACCTTGTTTTGTACAAACTAACAGCTTTAAAACTGAATTGTTCAGGAGGGGAAGGGAAAGATAAAGAAAAGAGGGATCAGAAAGTCACTGGTTTAAGTTAGGCGCAGAGGGTTGTGTTAATTATACTCTTCACTTTATGATATAACATCACCATGGTCAAAGCAAAGCCCAGATCTTATTTTACTTACTTTTTAATGTATTTCATAATTAATTTTATGGGTTAATTTGTTTATATGTTATTGTATTGAATGTTATGTTTAAATTTTATTCCAGACTAAGTAATTCCTCCATCTGTCTTTTTGTTTTTATTTGTCTCAGTATTTCCTGTGGCTTTTTAAAATATTGTGTTCTACTTCAGAATGCCAAATTTAAGGGGAGGGTATTATATATATGAACTAACCAATTTTTTAAAATAAAATAAATAATAAAATATTTTTAAATTAACTGATAATTAAAATTTTAAATCTGTTTTTAATACTCAATTTTTTTGTCCTATGGGCTTGAAAGATTATTCATTTATTCTTTTCTCATAGACATTAATCTTTAAAACATATACTATGTGTGTAACAAAGTTACATCTTAACCTTCTTTCTAACTGACACCTTAGAAAACTTTGATTCTTCCTCCAAATTCATTTTATTTTAACACTATTCATGTAACCTCTTAAAATACTAGTTATCATTATATTATTATCATTAGCATTGCTTTTGCATTATACCAAAAGCATGTATCTAGATTTATATTTGCATTTTAATAATCTTTTGTGTTGCACTTCTTCATACATCTCAAAATGGTCTTTGGGATCATTTTCCTTTGTCCTACATATATTATTTAGAAATTCCTTTAGTTAAGGTCTGTTGCTGACTTTTTTGGGGATCACTTGCCTTTCTTCATGAAGGTCTATTTACATATACCGAATCTATGTTGCAGTTGTTAAAATATTACACATCTCTCTTCTGAACTGTTGTTTAGAATTGGGCTGTGATTTGCGTTGTCATCCTTAAGTGGGCACTCCCAACTTTTCCACTCAGGTTTCTTTCTGATTTTGTATTTGCCTTAATGATTTTTTTATTGTACCCAATATCCCCAGATGTAGACTTAATTTTATTTTTTCTCTGCTTGGTATAAAATGTAGACAGAATGATTTTGATGATATTTAATAATCATTTGTGGTTTTTTTAATCAAAAAAGGTGAGTAAAATGCAATTTCTTTATTTGATAAAGAATTTCTATCTACCCCATACGCAAACATTGTTTTAAAACATCATATTAATGATGAATGACAGAAACATTATTTAGGTCAGCCAAAAGACTGGGACATCTGCTATCACTACATCTAATTCACATTATTTTGCAATTCCTCTATCACTCAATAAACCAAAACTAAAAAAATGTTAAAATTAGAAATTCAGGCAGATTGCCATATTTTCTGTCAACATACTGAAAACCAAAAAAATCTATAGGCAGTCTACTGCAATTAATAAATCATCTTTAATTTCATAAATTCATAACCAAAATACAAAATAATAGGTTTATTATGCATCAATAATAGCCATCACTCAAAATATAGTAATAAAATGTTTATAATTCACAATTACAACAATGACAAAAATAGGATACTTAGAAATAAATCTAATAAAATGGTGTAAAGTGGTTGGGAAGAAAATGTGAAATTTTATTCTTATAATTCTTATGTAAGTTTAAAAAGCTAAAAAAAATTTTCTCCAACAATTCTTACAAAGAAAAATAAAGAGAATTTGCCTTTACAAATATTGGGAAAGATTCTAGCCAGTATAAAAATGGAATACAGAACCCAGAAATAATCTACTAATCAGTATTAAATTATCTATTCATATGGAAAAGTAATTAGAACCTTTCCTGGCCATACAAAAAATAAGTTACAGTTAAATTAAACAGATAAAAACATGAAAAGCAAGGCATTTTTTTTTTAAATGTAACAGAATATTTTCATGTATAGGGTAGTATAGGGTAGTATTTCCTTAAAAAAGATACAAAAAAGACAACCAATGACATATTTAATTTTTAAGAATCTGTAATAGAAGTCACTGAAATAAAGTTAACAATAATTCTCCTTGGGAGAAAAATATTTTAATGATAATAATTGACAAAGGATTAATCTTAATAAAAAGAACCTCTTACAAATAAATGAGAAAAATTATACAAATATACCAATATAATAAAGCAAAAGATGTGGGTTGGCAGATCACGCAATAACAAACCTGAAGCTTGATAAACACAAAGCTGCTTAACCTTGTCAGTTATCAAATGAGCAAGGATCCCAGACACTGAATCGAGACTTCCTAGGACCTGAAGCTGCTCTCCCACTTAATAATTATGTAACTTTTGAGTTATTTCTGCTTCTCAGGGCTGTCTTCCTCCAAAACAAGAATGGTATACCATCTAACTTATGTATTTATTAGGGGAACTAAATGCTTTAGTACATGGGAAAGACTTGAACACAACTGGCACAACGTGATGACTCAGTTAAATATGACTATTATTTACACTGCCAGGAAGGTCCTCAGGAAGAAGCAGCAGGAATGGAGTCTTTTTAAACAGGAAATATGCAGTTAACAAAAAGTTACTTTGAAAAGAATTCAACGCTTGGGGGAGAATGGAAAACTAGTTTGAAGAAACAATATTCCAGGCGAAAAAAATTATTCAAACAATACATAAAACATTTATTTTAAATTTTAAAATATATAAAACTATATGTTGTGTTGGACTATGAATATTTAATAAATATATCAAAACATAGTGGGGAGGATATATAGGGTTAGGAAATGAACTTCAATGGCATATGTAGCATTGTATTTCTTAAAAAATAATAATAAAAGACTGGCAAATAAATCAAATGTCAACATTTGTTAAATCCAGATGATGGAAATATAGCTGTCTATTATTCACTGAAATTTTCTCTGTATATTTTAAATATTTTATAATTTTAAAATTTTTAAATGGGTTGAATGCAGAACATTATTTTATATGCCTGTCAGAAATATTCTTGCTTTATTTTATAGTTATTCATGCACATATTTTGAGTCTGCTACTAAATATAATTCCTTGACAACACAAGCAATTTCTTTTCTAAATTTTATCCCTTAGCTCTGAACACAGTGTTTGATACCTAACAAGGATGCAATAAAAGTTTGATGAATGACTGAATGTTTTACTGGGCACTAGACATTTTAAATTTTCAGCACAGACATCTGTAAATAATTCACACAAACACCAACAAAGGACCTTATTTATTTATTCTAAATATAGAGGATAATCAAATACATATTTTAAGTGTTAAATTTTTATTTACCATATTGGAAAGAATACAAGTGTTTGTCACAAACGAGTTTTTATGCTTTCCCTTCACTTGCTTTTTTATTTGAAAAGAAAAACTAAAGGACTTCTTTTTCATTTATTCATTAAACTCTATATTATACTTTCTTACATTCTGACTCTCACAAAATCACTCCTAGTATTATAAATACATGCTCAGAAGTTCTCCAACCTTAACTGAATATCCAGGAATAATCAAAAGGAAATAAATTAGAGGCTGCCAACAATGAAAGGGTTTTTAATTCTTTAGTGAATAATTTATGTTTTCCTCTCAACAAAAGCAAAGAATGTAGCATTTTCCCCTCAGGATCAGGTAGCTAATTATTTTTGGCTCAAAAATACTTGTTCATTATTTTATTTTATTATAAGTTTATTTGTGCAATTTATTTGGGGTTGTTGGGGGGTGGGGGCTCTCATGATAGAACCATGAATAACTAATTAGAAAGAGAAAGGCCTTCCAAAATAAAACACAGCCAAAGCAAAAGCCACTCAAAAACCAGAAAAGATATCCCAGATTGGCTACACACACACACACACACACACACACACACACAGTTTAATGAGAGACACAAAACAATGACCTGACTTAAAGATTTGTTTGAAAAATAGGATCTAAAATAATTAATTCTTTACTGTTTTGCTTTATAGTATTATTCTCTTTCAAATCAAAAATGTGTGAAATAATCATTTTAGCACTGTACATTTTGAATTGTTATTTTTTTTATTTCTTCTAAGTGCTTATATGAACTTCAGATTTCTCCCAAATTTTTGTTATCTTCCTTTTCTTCATTCATTCTGACATAATATGTAGAAACCCTACACATTTCTATACAGTTTCTACTAATATTCTCCTCCATATACTTTAATATTGTCTAAGTTATAATATTTCTCAAAAAAAATCAGCATCACTAAAAATGTTAGATTTAACTAATTAACACACTGTGGCTAGATTTAACTAATTAACACACTGTGACTAATAATCCTGGGTTTTTTTTGTTGATTAAAAAACCTATAATGTATGGACACTACCATCAAAAAAAGCAAAACTAGATCTGAATATTTTATAATGAATCTGTAGGGAAAAATTCAAAGAAAGATTAAAAGATTAATCTTGCAAAGATTAGAGCTTACATGAAACCTTTGTGTGTTCTTTAATAATAAATTACCAACTGCCAAAGGCAAATCTGAATTCAAGAAAGGTGAATGGAAAAAAAAAAAAACGAATTCATTTTCCTTCTAATGTAATTATTGAAAATATGTTCAGTCAGTTAAAATGATCTAGAGACTTTTTTACCTATATAATTTCATTTATGTCTTTACTTATTGATTAAAAAATGTATGTACTTAGCATTATACAATGTATTAGTCACTGTTAGACGCTGGAAAAAAAAAAAAAAAAAAGAATTTAAGCCCTGTCCCTGCTTCAGAGGAAGGACAGACACCAAAAGTTAAGATGATAAACTAGAATAGGACCAAGGCTATATATCTGCTTCACTACTATGTATCCAGTGTCTACAACCGTGCCTGACACATAAATAGTACTCAGTAAATATTTAGTAAGTAATGAATTAAAGAAATAATCAGGGGTGGGACGCCTGGTTGGGTGAGTCACTTAATTTTTTTCTGCCTTCCTTTGGCTCAGGTCATGATCCCAGGGTCCTGGGATAGAGTCAGGCATAGGGCCGCCAGCTTAGCGGGAAGCCTACTTTTCCCTCTGCCCTGCCTGCAGCTCCCCTTGCTTGTGTGCTCTCTCTCCAACAAATAAATAAATAAAAAGTGAAAAAGAAAAGAAATATTCTGGGGCACCTGAGTGGCTCAGTCAGTTAAGCATCTGACTCTCAATTTCCGCTCAGGTCATGATCTCAGCGTTGTAAGATCCATCCCAGGATGGACTCTGCATTGGGCATGGAGCCTGTTTAAGATTCTCTCTCCTTCTACCGCTATCCCACCCCTCCCATTCCTGTGCACAAACACATGCGCCCTCCCTCTCTCTCTCTATCTCTCCCTCCTGAGAGAAAGAAAGAAAGATCCAATGAGTTAATGCCAAAGCACTCTGAACAAAGAACAGAGAGTAACTAATTCTGCCTGTCGTCAAGAAGTGACATTAAGCCAAAAGTGAATTCGATGTCATAATTCAGTTTGAGAATATACAGATACTTCTTTGGGGAAAATGTCTGTCAACCATACCATGTGATTCAATTGGGTGTACCAATCATAGGAATTTGGAAACCCCTTACACATACATCCAGCCATCCATAAAGGGGTACTTGTCCCAAGATCAGGCAAACAAACCCACTTTGACAAAATGTTGAGGTTTTGATAAACTGAATTAGTAGCAGAGAAAAGATGTGACAGCATCAGCAGAAATTCTAACAATCCATTTTTATTTCCCTATTTGGTACTATCTAATCAGAACATTTAAAATGAGGACCTTGTAATAAAACCTAATGAAGCAATTTATGGGTTAAATGTCCCTTTTGCAACTGTCATCTCACAGAATCTTTAAAAACCTTCATTAAGTATTTGTAGCATCTCTCAGAGATACTATCTCTTTTTTATTCAAGTGCCCTTGGTCTTAGCTGTCATAATAGTCCCCCTAACAAGCTGTCTTCAGAATTTCAATCCTCCCATTCCAAATTCCATCTCTTCAACACCTCCAACTTTTATCAAATTATTTAATGACTACTCATTGATGATAGTCATTAAATAAGTCCACATGATTTAGTATGAGCATCATCTACTAAACTCCTATTATAAAATTCAAGTTTCCTACATTCTAAAGTATTTGAAATCTTATAAACATGTCACATTTTTACTCATTTAATTTTTTTTGTACTTTCATAGATTCTATTTTCTCTGCCTAGAACACTTATAAATAACTTGCTAGTGTAGTAATACTTGCTAGGGCCGTATAATCATTAATTTGCATATTTAACTACCATTCTGGATTAGTTTAAGGGGAGCACGATGTCCTACTTACATCTTACCACCTGAGCATAATGCAATGCCTAACAAATAGTGCTTAAAACATGTTTATTGATTATGTTCATTCTCTATCATAAAGAGATTCAGAGAGATTAAGAGACTTGTTGAGGACTTCCTAAATGAAGAGACCAACATCGGAACACAAACCTTGTGATTTCTAGTTTTAAACTTCTTTGAATAGATACCTTTCTTCCCAAATACCAGCAGCCCAGAGGGGGACCACAGAAACGAATACAAATAGAACCAGTAACAGCTATTTAGAGTTTTTACAGATTCAAGGCATTTGTTACTGGGGCTCCCGTAGAGGGGAGTATTCAAGAATGAAAATGACTGAAGTTTTGGTTCTTTGTATTCCTATTTTCTATCTAGCACTTATTTCAGTAAATTTTATGTTAATTATGAACAAATGAAGATAAACTGAACTTTTTTTTCTAATTAGTTTTTAGTGTTATAAATGAATACTGACCCCAAACCGTGACATTAACCTTATCTCTGCCCCAACAACGACCCTCCTCTTTCTTTATTGCAGCTTTTTATTCTTATAAATAGGTTCCTTTGGGTTCTAATAATTTAATTTATATGTCCTATGTGGTATCTGAATGCTGACATATTTTTGCTAAATTTCGTGCTTTCATTAATTGCCAGTAAAATGGCCTAGATTAAATTTACATCATAACACATTCCAATTATCTCCAGATTGTTTGGATCAGGAGATCTTGGTCTTTTGGCCTTTGTCAGATTTATTTTTGTCCTTGGCAACTTGTCGTAAACTTTTAGTCTATATAGTTTCTCTTGGATGTTATTTACTCCATTATCATTCTGTCCTTAAAAGAAAGAAAAAAACAACTTTGCAAGGACTAACTAAAAAAAACTTCGTTTTAATTTTGTAATAGCTCCTGAATTATGAAAATGAAAATATATTTATTTCACCAAAACAATTACTGATAAATGCATTTATAACATTAATTTTAACTGTAAAGATTATATTTTATTCATTTATTTGGGAAAGAGAGAGAGTGAGAAAGAACAAGCACAAGCAGGGAAAGAGCAGAGGGAGAGAGAGAAGCAGGCTCCCACTGGACAGGGAGCCTGATGCTGGGCACAATTCCAGGAGCCTGGGATCATGACCTGAGCCGAAGGTAGAAGCTTAACAGAATGAGCCACCCAGGTGCCCCCTAATCTTAACTTTAAATGTTTTGAAAAGCTTCCCCATTTTATAGATACTTGATGGCATGATTTCTAACAAAACACTATACATTATGACACATTCACTAGTGAAATGCACTGGATATGGGGCAGCCTTGGGAGTTGTACTGGCTATATTTTCTCTTTTCTGTATTTTTGATTCTCTTGTAATACGAGCCTTGATCCTGAAGAGATAGCCCCTCTCAGGACTAGATACTTCCTAGAGATAGCAAACAAATTCCCTGCCAGCACATTTTTGATACACATAACCAATCCAGAGCCCACACTCCCATTATCTCCTTTATCAAACTGCTACATACACCAAGCCTGTATATCCCTGTGCCCTAAGTCACCCCAGGGCCAATTATAAGGCAACTAGAGACCATTTCTATGGCACGGAGACCATCAAAATTATTCAGACTATCCAATCTTAAAGTTACTCAGCATATACACCTACGTTGCCTTGTCCATTCCTTCTCACAAAAATTCCAATGGTAGCTCTAGGTCCCTTTTTCCCTCTTGCCCTTTTGACTCCTGACTGTGCCTTGTCCTTTCTCTTGTAACTCCACTCGGTGAGCCATGCCTTGTGTTTCTAGGGATCTGTGAGTATAAACTTCCTTCATGACAATCATGTCTATGTCTGCGTGTTTTGCCATACCTGATTAAAACTAATCGGGTACGTTTTTCATACAGCAAAGCTTATTAAAATAAACTCAAGTTATTTCAGCAGTATGTAGGCAACTAGTAAGGGATATTATAAAGATAATAAATACATAGGATAATGGATAGAGAATAGATCATCTCTAAAGTTCTTTCCAGTTCTGATATGATTCTACAATAATACTCATGATTGGCTCTTATTTAATAGCTGAGTTTTTATTTTCATAGAATTGTGTATATAGAAAATACACAGCAAATATACATGTGCTGAAAATTTTCTAACAAGTGTACAAACAATATATTTAAGGATGAATTTACTATGTGAGTTTGTCATATCTAAATTATGTGGCTAAATGGTATCTCAAGGAGAAATAAGGTAGAGTAGTTATGAGTGGTATCATGAAAAATTTGTATATAAATGCAGGAACATAGAAGACGTGGTGGTGGCTCACTTAGATAGCCTCGAAAGCCAGGATGACAAATTTAGTATCTTCTTAGGGTAAGTTAAATAGCTTTCTGCAAAGGAGGGTACTTAAGAGCTAAGTGACTAAAATAAGTGCAAATGGTGATACATGAGCTGCATTTTGCATTAACTCTTTGGAAAGGTTTGATACTGGGTGGGTCTAAAAATTGTACCATTTAATGGATTATAGTTAGAGACATCAGTCTGAACTCATTTTTTGCTTAATATAGGTTTTGCATATAGAATTATTTATAGGTATTTACATATGAACAGGTTAGTATACACATGTGCATTTCTTCGTTCTGCCAACTGAGAGGGCCTAAATGAAATGACATTTCGGTAGCAAAGAGCCCACCTAGTTCCTAGATCTTGGTTTTCAATGCCATTCTCCAAAAAAATCGTTCTCCTCAAAATGCCATTCTCTAAGGCTATGTGGAAAACTGGCTGATTCTGAAACTTAGGCAGGAAATATACAAGATGACCCTGGAGCACCTTGTACTTCCAGAAATAAAGAAAATGATTTAAAAAAATAAAAAGCAAAACTCACAAACCTAGGATATATTAAAAGGACAGAGAAACTAAGTAAAAGAACTGATGACCAAAGCTGGAAAAATTTGAGCGAGAAAATAAGGTAATATTGTATTGTAACCCAAAGTATAAAATGAATATTCATGAGTCCATACTGAAATAAAAGAATAATTGAATAAGTAAATAAATTGGGGCAAAGAAACAAATTCTAAGTATTTTATGTAGATACCTCTCCTTCAAGGAGATACTGAGTATCTCTCCATTTCTTAAGTGTGGGCCTTGCATAATGACGCTTTCCAAAGAGTGTTGAAAAAAAAAGTAACTTTACACTGGAGAAACCGAACAGACACTACCTCAGCTAGGTGATCAAGGTTAACATCAACAGTGGCAATTCATATTGATAGTACATACCTGTAATAATGTGCTTATAACAAGATACATATTTGGTTGTTATCTCTGATTCTGGCCCAGAGTTCCTAAAACCCTTGGAATTTCTTAAGTGATAAGAGCCATAAATGTGTCTTTTTTATGTTAATGAGGTGACCTTTGGACGCCTAGGCCAACCACATGATTAGAGGGTGGAACTTTCAGACCTACTCCTAAGACCTCCGGTGAGGGAAGAGGGACTAGAGATTTTGTTTCATCACCAAAAGTCTATAATTTGATCAATCATACCTACCTAACAAAGCTTCATCTAGCATTGTGCTACCAATGGATGAAGTCAAATTCGTGTCTATACTTAAAGTTGTTGCTTGGAAGTAAAAGAGACAGAGAGAAGAGAAGAGAGAGTAGTATTCTCCATTTCAGCTATTTCTCATCCAAACATGCAGTACTATAACATCACATAGTTTTGGACACTATACTCATCCAGGATAAACATTTGATGCCCAAAGATATGTACCAAATAATTCATGAGCTGGGTTTAGCTGTTGAGTTTTGATTTCAGAGACATTATAAAATACATTCTATGAGGTTCAGGTTAACCAAAAAAAATTATCCAGTGGCTCTTGGATTCTGAAATAAACATACAATAAGCCAGACAGAAATTGTCAGCCTGTCATTATAATACTGGCTGTTAACAACCACAATTAAGGCAGACTACATATCAATTATTATTTGTCTGGAACATCAACTTCCCTAAGCATAAAAGGAAGTGAGGCAGCCTGCATTACTGTCTCCCATCTTCAGCTAATTAGTACTGTTTTTAATGGCTTCATCTGCCCAGGATCAATTGTCTAATAGGAACAGTGCTCTGTCAGTTAATAAGGTGAGGAACTGTAGAATGTGATTATGTCTGGCTCCGAAATAGTCCTTCAAACAACACTAAAACAATCATGTGACAGAAAAATAGACTAATAGACTCAGGCAGTATTTTTGGTATAATTCTTGAAAAAACAGTGTTCCAGGAATATTTATGGAAAAATTAAAAAGGAAAATATTTGAGAAAGAAAAACTATAAAGGCAGATTTAAAAACAAACTCAAGACTATACAAGCATGTGCATGCAGACATGCACAGATAGATACAAAGTCTCTAAAAACTTCAGTGAAGAGAGAGGCCGGCAGTATTATAAACTGATTTGTAATGACCATTACTATAAGGAGTGTTGATGTGATGATGAACCCTATTTCCCAAAATTGCTTTTTGTAAAAGTAAACTATTTCGTGGTTGTGTTGATGGTAACATAAACTGCATTCATTTTCTAGTCACAAAATGCAACTCACTACAGAAATGGGGATTGATGATATTCATTTGTAATCAACTGGCTTTCATCTTCTATTATTAAACTTATATTACAACTTTGATTTGAGTAAATGTGCTAAACAATAGGTTGCCTAATATAGAGATACCTAAAAATATTAATTCATAATATTTGAGCTTCCTAAATTGATGTAGAATTGGGCTCATGGAATGAACCGAGACAGACTGAGTTGAATGACAGAGAGCAGAAAGGTATGGGCTTAGAATCTGTATGACTTGGGTTTAAATCCTATCACTGTTATGTACCAGCCTGCATAACTAAGACAAATTTCTTTCCTTCTCTCTATGTCAGTTTCCTTATTTGTAAAATGGGAATAATAAAAATACAATTTTTATGAAGACTAAATGAGGGACTCAGGAACTTAAGGCACAATCTGTCACAATGGAAGCATTACAGAGAACTTAGCAAATATTAAGATTATTTTGAAAGCAGTTTATCTTAATTACTTGAGCACTCTAACAAAGGTATTTTCTGAGCCAATATCCTATCATCCTCCCTTTCTGCAGCTTATCAAAAATGCAAGAACAGTCTGATTAACTAAAAATTTAATACCTTGAAATTTGTTCTTTCTCTAAAACTGTGATTTTCTTTTTTCTTTCTTTTTTTTTTTAACTGTAGTTTTTTTGAGTGTTATGCCCAGACCAGAAGTATCAGCTTTACCCAGGAACTCCTTTAGATGCGCAAATTACCAAGTCCCACCAAGACCTTACTGCTTCAGAAGTTCAAGAGTGCAGTCCAGCAATCTGTTTGTAAAAGCCCTCCAGCTGATTCTGATGTACACTAAAGTTCTAGAACTATTGGGTTAGTAAACCCCAAAACTCCAGATGTGTTCCTCCTTACTAAAAGATTAATGAATTCTAAACTACTGAAAATACAGTTTTGTTATCAACTGAATAATACAGTGTTGTTCAAAATAACTGAAATCTAACCCTGAATAAAAGCTGTTAACTAAAACTTCTAGCTCTAGTTTGAAAACATTAATGCAATCATGCATAATAAAAAACCTCAAAACATCAGAAGTAATTAAGCTATGAAGAAATAAGACATTAAAGGTGTGAATCAATGGTTTATCTTTCTACTTTGAGAACTTGCCTGAGATATGAACTGCTACATAAATTGGTTTAAATAATTCTTATAATCCAGCTTTTCATTTTATTAATTAGTTGTAATTAACTAATTACTTATTAAACTTAAGGCCCAAGTTTGCTCAGGTTTTATGAAAATATTAAAATGGCTCTTAGAATAGACAATCCAATATAGGAATGTCTGCAACAACATGGCAACTCTTGACCATATCTGTGCCTGCAGAACTGCTGTATTTAACCTGAACAGTGTATCAAAAATCAGGAAATTTCTCATAAAAAATTAGAAATACCGGCTTTAGAAAATAAGATCTAGCGATACTGGGCCTGCATTACCACAAGTCTTCTGTCCTCTAGGGTTAAAGCAGCTGTTTTCTTGGGTTCCAACATCAATTGCCTCTAGCTCAGCTGCCTTCATGCACCTTTTCTGCCTGAGCACTGCAGGCAGGCATCTGATGATGTGCTCTATCCCAATACAAACCTGGCACAAAAACCCTTGTAAGTTCCAGGTCTTTCCAAAGCCATCTCTCTTTCTCATTTCTCCAAAACAATCATGTTGGGGAACCCAGGTGGCTCTGTCAGTTAAGCATTCTTTCAGTTCTTGATTTCCGCTCAGGCCATGATCCAAGAGTTGTGAGATGGAGCTCTGCACTGGGAATGGAGTCTGCTTAAGATTCCCTCTGCCTCTTCCTTCCAAATTAAAAGAAGAGGAGAAGAAGAAGAAGAAGAAGAAGAAGAAGAAGAAGAAGAAGAAGAAGAAGAAGAGAAGAAGAAGAAGAAGAAGAAGAAGAAGAATCATGCTAGTAGTTTTGGGAAGGTGAGAAATAACATATAGATAAAATTTTAAAACGATGTACTCTTTTTCCCATTATATATATAGTCATCTAGTGAAGCTATTTTATCTTTGTAGATTGCTTTGAGCCTCACAGAAGAGAAAACTGATGTACAACTGCAAGTCTCTTACTGGAGTCAATATCAACTGCTGGAATTAGTGTTTTGACAATGAAAACCTAAATTTGACCACTTCAAAGTCAGAATTCTTAAAATGAGGTTATTGTAGGAAATAAGTTAAATCCAAATGCATGAAGTATAATGTATTGAATGAATTTTTATCAACTTTTTTTTATCCAAAAAGAGAATTATTTGCTAGAAATGGCAGTTTAGATATCTCCGGAAACTTTGGTTTTAATACTAGTCCAGCTGTGACTGGCTTTGTGGATTTGAGCTAGTCATTTAACCTCTCAGGCCCTCAGACTACTCTTCTATAAAATGAGGAGGCTGGGCTCAGGTACCTTCCAGCTCTCAAAGTCTATTCTGTGATTCTAGGATGCTGGGGGCAGACAATTCATTTCAGTTTTTTGTATAAATGACATCCAGTGTCATGAAATAATGTATCAAGAGCAGCAGCAGGGTCTTTCTATCCTGAATTTGGTTTGAAGCCAGCAGATGGGGTTGCTTGAATTCATTTTCTTTCTTTGGTGAGGGGATAGGTTTGATGACCTAATGGGCCTTTTCCATCTCTTGTATCTTTGATGAGGCTACTAGGCCTCTGCGTTGGGAACTGCAAAGAGTTACTGTGGTGAATTCTCTTTTGTAGTGATTTTCTCTTTTTCATCATGTTTGACATTTTTGCAATTGTGCTTTGATTCAGATTATATCCACTACATAGCTCAGTGTGCTAGTGAGCTGAGACTTTGCTAAGATATAGATGCCCAAGTATAGAAATTAAAAATGACAAGCTCAAGTATTGCTGCATGCTGTTTATATATATTATTTGAAGTAGCTGGTTGTAGTTCAGTAAAATTCCATAATGATCATATGGGCTCCAAAAGAAATAGTTACTTTTTTTTTCACATATGGCAGCTTACTGATAAATTACAACATCCCTTTCCTTCCTTTTCTTTTTTTCTTTGAAAAATTCCTGAGATGCATATTTCTTTATAGTCCATTCCAGGAAATAAAATGGATAGTCCATGAAAATAGACTCTATTTGTAAGGACAAATTTGCTTCCAGCAAAGAGAAAAAATATTCCCGCAAAAAGAAAAAATATTTTTAATTTAGTTCTTCCAGGAAATAAAAGTTCAGGAAAGAAGCAGATTTGCTTTGCCCACTTCAACATTAGAAAGTATGTCCTACAGCTTTCTAAACAGTAGAGAATAGAAAAATACAACAAAGATGGGCAATTATACAGAAAGCAAAGTAAAACCATTAAATTTTTATAGACAGAAAACAGTCTCGATACTGCCTATTAATTTTCAAAATAATATATATTACATATAATTGTACACATTGCTTTCTAATTGTCTATTTCAGAAGAACACTAAAATCCTTCAATATTTCAGAAATATTACCAAAACCAACTGCAATGCAAGGAAGATGAAGTTGAAAGAATAAGAGAGGACAGAAAAGGAATATCCTCAAAGAAAAAAGAGATTGAAAATTTTACAACTATTTTCTAAAATGAGTCACAATTATGAAGAAATCAAGGAATGAAGTGTCAAAAGATGAAACAGTGGGTTTCAAGTTTTTCTCTTACCAACATTGTCCCTTAATACTAAAAATAATAAAAACACTAAGTATCTATGAATTGAGTTTATGATGTTCAGAAAGCATGATAAATATGTTAATAGTAAATGAATGGAATGCAAGCCTCAAATACAATTATAGTTGTTAATATCAAATTCTACTTCTACAAAAATTATTTAAAGTTCAAATAGAAAAACAATAAAATAATTAAATTTTCTCCACATCATTTCAATGCTATCATGCTTCAATAAGATGAAAGCACACACACCCTAGGATACTATGCTAGTTAACAAGTCATCGAAATTATTGTACACTACTCTCTAGTTTGGATTAAATATTGACTTTCATTCTCCTTGCTTTAAAATAGAGATCTCCTTATTAAAGAAAAATATTTCCACTCTATGAAACATGAATGTTAGAATCAGATTCATTAGAAAGCAAAAGTAAAGAATGTTGATTAATGTCTAAGGCAAATAATATCTGCTTGACAAAGAAACTTTACATTGAGCCCCTCTTTCCCTATCTACTTTTCTAAATTCAAGTAATGTTCAATTAATGGAATTTCCTATTCCAATAGATATTTTAATTCTTATTATTAGTTTTATATCCACTGATCTCCTGAACATTCATTAACTTTTGCCAAGAGATTCCATTATTTTTTCACAGAGATGTGTGCCAGTACAAGTCTTCACACTGATAGACATAGTACATAAACATTTAGTCAGTTATCTTTATTCCACACCAAAGAAATTGCATTTTCCCCAGGAGGGAGAAATAAATTTCCTCCAGAGCAATAAGGAACCAGATTATACCTAAATAATTCCATTATAATTTTTTAATTCAAGCCCTTTTTATATTTTATAGTATTAAATAATGTAAAATTATGTTTAATTAAGTTAGCACTCAACACACATTTTGAATTGCTAATTGTATAGGAAATTATAATCCAAATAATTCAGCTAATAAACCCATTTTCTATAAGAAAGGAAGAAGAAAGATAGAAAGAAGAAAGAGAGAGAAAGAAAGAAATGAAAAAAAAGTGTGGTGAAGAAGGAGAAATAAATCCACAAACTGTGTCTCACGTCATCAAGGAAACACTAGAGAATATATTAAAACATCAATAAAATTAAAGACAATTGAACTTGAGAAAAAAAGAAAAGATGACAGAAAAAAATTTAAATTCTACAGTACCCCAAATTGATAGATTTGAAAACAAACTTATTAAAGAGCTAGAATACAAATGATAAAACAAACAAGAGAATACAAATAAAATAAAGAAATAAGTAAAAATGGCCAAAAAGAAAATAGTTGAAATAAAGGCTAACCAAAGAAGATCCAATGTATGCACAATTGGAGATATTAAAGATGAAAAACAAAATAATGGAAGAGAAATAATATTTTTAAACTATGATTGAAGAAAATTTTCTGTAAATAAAATAAAAAATGAGCCAAAATAATGAAAAGCCCACATTAGTTTCTATGATGTGTAATAAATTAGTAAAAATTTAGTAGCTTAAAACAACATGTAGTTATTGTCTCACAATTTCTGTGAGTCAAGATTTCAGGCATGGCTGAGTGCCTGGGTGGCTCAGTTCATTAGGCCTCTGCCTTCAGCTCAGGTCATGATCCCAGGGTCCTGGGATTCAGTCCCTCATCAGGTTCCCTTCTCAATAGGGAGTCTGCTTCTCCCTCTGCCCCTTCTCCCACATGTGCTAATTCATTCTCTCTTTCTCACTCCCTCTCTCTCTCTCTTTTGCTTGCAAAAATAAATAAAATCTTGAAGAAGAAAAAAAGATTTCCGGCATGTCTTTTTTTATTAAATATTTTATTTATTTATGTGACACAGAGAGAGAGAGAGCATAAGTAGGCAGAGAGGCAGGCAGAGAAAGGGAGGGAAGCAGGCTCCTCACTGAGCAGAAATCCTGACGCGGGGCTCAATCCCAGGACCCTGAGATCATGACCTGAGCTGAAGCAGAGGCTTTAACCCATGAGCTACCCAGGTGCCCCAATTTCCAGCATGTCTTAATGAGTTCTTAGGTCAAAATGTCACAAGGCTATATAACCAAACCTGAGCTATATTTTCTTCTGGAGACTCAACTAGGGAGAAGGTGTTGGCAGAATTCATATCCTTGCAGCTATATAACTGAGGACCCCAGCTTCTTCATTGCTATCAACCAGAAACCACTTTAGAAACTACCCATAATTCCTACCACAAGATATTTCCACAGGCATTTCACATGAAAATTTCCTTCTTCAAATCCAGCAGGAGAATAAGAAGGTTGCTGGCAAGATGAAGTCTTATACACCATAACAACATCCTGAGAATTACATATGATCAAGTTTGCAATATTCAATTAGTTAGAAAAAATTCACAGGTCCCATCCAAACTCAAGAAGATAGAAGGCAGAGTCACCTTGGGGTCTGTCTGCCACAAAGGTCAACTGGGTTTGAAAGATTTAACCAGTGACAATCTGAAACAATCTAAAAATCCCTTCATCATGTTCATAATTCATAGTTTCTCCATAAGAGAAATACTATTCAGGTACTATAGCATTTAAATAAATCAAGTACCTAAAAAGTATAGTTAAGGTGGCTCAGTCAGCTGAGCAGCTGCCTTCAGCTCAGGTCATGATTCCAGGGTTCTGGGATTGAGCCTCGCATCAAGCTCCCTGCTCAGCGGAGAGTGTGCTTCTCCCTCTCCCTCTGCCTGCCACTCTACCTACTTGTGCTCTCAATCTCTCTGACAAATAAGTAAAAAATCTTGAGAAAAATATAAATGAAAAAAATAAAAAGTGAAGTTAAAACAAAAATAAAATAACATTGGGATGTTGGGTGGCTCAGTTGGTTAAGCATCTGCCTTCAGCTCAGGTCATGATTCCAGGATCTTGCAATGGAGTCTCATATGGGGCTCTTTGCTCAACAGGAAGCCTGCTTCTGCCTCTGCCTGCTGCTTCCTTTGCTTGTGCTCTCTCTCTTTCTCTGTCCCTCTCTCTCTCTGACAAATGAATAAAGTCTTTAAAAAATAACATAAAATGAAATAAAAATGAAAATATTTTGGAATCAAAACCAAATTAAATTTCGCAGTATTAGAATATACTGGTAATAATTATTATCATCTTCCTTGATATAACCAGAATTCCCATCTTCTTTGCACCATATTTTCTATGTTTAATAATTTTTGTTAATTAAATAATACTTAATCAGCAAATATATGTTAATTATGTGTTACCAATTGCTACAGAATGGGCAATGTGCTAGGCATGTCTTCATGATGAAGTTTTAAAAATACCATAGCTCTTTAATACACTAGAACTCTCAATTTTTAACTGGAAGTGCATTTCACATTCACACTTAAGTAAAAATAGAAATTCTAAGAATGCTAACACTGCCCTTTGTCTCCCTTACACTCATATTTTTGCTTAGTTTGGTAACCTTGACACCTGTTTCCAACCCACCTGCCCCACAACTCACCTGCTCATCATTTGATGCTTTTTGCATGCTACCTCTATTTCTAATTCATCTTTTTTTTAAAGATTTTATTTATTTATTCGACAGAGAGAGATCACCAAGTAGGCAGAGAGGCAGGCAGAGAGAGAGGGAGCAGGAAGCAGGCTCCCACCAAGGCGAGAGCCTGATGCGGGGCTCGATTCCATGATGCTGGGATCATGACTTGAGCTGAAGGCAGAGGCTTTAACCCTCTGAGCCACCCAAGCGCCCCTCTAATTCATCTTTTATCTCTGTTTTTTTGCTCTGGATTTGCCATATATCTAGAGCTACAGGGGAGAAATTTTCCTATGGTTAAAACTTCTCTGGTTCCCAATGCAGGGAAAAGAAAGAGTAATTTTAGCCTGAACAGCAAGCCAACCTAGCTTATCAACATCTCTAATGTATTCCTTTCTACAAAAGGTGATCAAAATCACCTTCATTCTCATCTTCTCATCTTCTCCATCATCATCATCACCATTGAACATTTGTCATTCAACCCCAAATAGTCACATCAAATGAATGCTAAGTATGCTGTGTATTTTAAATTATTAGACAATTACCTCTTCAGATTTTATTATCACTTAAGAACACTTGGACAACCTCACTTACAAGGAGGGTTAAATGCCTCATCCAACATGCAGTTAATGTCAAAGCTAGGATTCAAATACTATTCTGTCTGATTTAGAAGCCAGTTAACCACTGAAATAAACTACTTCCATTATCAATGTTGACTGAGCATTTAAGTTGTGTTAGAAGCTTAAAACTTCATTCTTTCTGATTTAGTTATAACAGTCTACTGCAATTTAGGCATAGTTAAGTTCTGCCATATACATTATTGATTTAAGAACTCTCCCTCATTTGAGAACAGAGCTGACTTGTCAAAATTTTATAGTAACCATTTTATTTATAAAAGTTAAAGAGTAGGGCATCTTGATGGCTCAGTAGGTTAAGCATCTGCCTTCCACTCAGGTCATGATCCCAGGGTCCTCGGATCAAGCCCAGCACCCTACTCCTTGCTCAGAAAGGAGTCTGCTTCTCCCTTTCCCTCTGCCCCTCCCCACTGCTCATGCTCTCTCCTCTCTCTCTCTCTTGTTCTTCTCTCTCAAATAAATAAATAATATCTTTTTTTTTAAGTTAGAGTTTATAGGGTTGTGGATAGGAGGAAATTAAAATGTCATTGCCAACTCTTTTAAAAAAAAGTTTTAAATCTATGTATAAAAATCTGCAAATCCACGGTGATAGAAATGAAAACTATGACTGAAAGTAGTTACTTCCCTAAAATGAAAGGAGGCTGTGAAAATGGACAAGATGATTTAAAAATGGATACAATTTAATGTTATACAACAAACCAAATCTCTTCAGCCTCTAAAATAATGAAAATCAGAAGAGAAGAACTGTTCTAAAGCTAATTAAAGATTTCAGCTCAGTGTGTAATCAAAGGAGAATAGTCAAGGGCCAAACACATTCAAAGTGAGTGAGACACACCATAATAATGGTGGATCCTTGTCCTGCTATAACCTCTGGACAAAATAATGGGTATACTGGAACTAGTCTTGAAACAACTCAGCAACTGGCTCTCAAAGGAAATTTGCTAGTTCTTCAGAGGAAAACAAGAAGAAAACCCAGATATTTTGAGTAAATTATATATCATTACTCAGTCTAACAATTACCAAACTGACAGTTAATAATGGATACTTTGGAAAATCCTAAAGCTATACATATCCAGCATGTATACACACATATGCGCTTGCACATCCATATACATCCACAGAATACACTAGATCCAATTTTTTTACAATTTATTGGTAGAGGAAGAATTGACTCGTGAATTATTTTTGTATATTATATATTATGTAGATTATATAATATAATTGTTAAAACATTAATAATTAATACGAGGCTATGCCTATAATTGTGTTCTTAGTATCAATATGCTGGTCCAAAAAACAATGATAGGTCAGAGAAGAAAAAGGTATAGATCAGAGAAGATATATATACATACATATATGTGTATGCATGTATATATAAAGGCAAACAAGCTAATGGATATTCATCAGATGTCCCTATGGCTTTGGAAAGTTATACTTAATGAAGAAGTAAGCATTCTGGAAGCCACTAGATGTCAAGATAAATGATGAACAATGAGGTGGCATGGCTTTTATGTGGTCTTCTACTAGTCAAATAGCATCATAAATATGCTATGTGATAGCAGGCCTTAATTAAGTTCTGTAAACAAACATAAGCCAAAACTGAAAACTGAAACACCTTAAAGACTGAGTGTAAATAGATATAGTAACAATCTATATTTTGGCCTCCTTCCCAAGTCTTCCTTCAAAAGTAGATGACTGAATAATCTATTCATTTCTGTTTCTCTTACTAGAGTATAACTAGGTTATAAACATACCTTTTTTTTTTACTTTAAATCCATATTATATATTTTAAGATCTGACAAGTAATAGCCATGAAATAAATGTTTACTTATGAAAAGATTATGGCTTCACACATGATTGCTAAGCACTAATAAGGTTTTGCTACAGAGTATCAGATCTTATGCTCTAACAGACTCCATCTGAATATTTCTGAGGTTGCTCACATGCAAGAGTGTAGGACAAAATGTGCCATCTCTGTGCATTCTGCCTTGGAGTATGGGGCCTGGGAGAACAGAGCTATGCACAGCTATTTCTTCTCCCGGAATCCAATAAGTTAGGTCGCTCTTCCTTTTTTTTTTTTCTTTTTTTAAAGATTTATTTATTTATTTGAGAGAGAGTTTGAGCACGAACTTGGGGAGGGAGAGGTGTGGCACAGAGGGAGAAAGAGAGTCCTCAAGCAGACCCCCCACTGGGCATGGAGACAGACATGGGGCTCCCTCCATCCCAGGACCCTGAGATCATGACCTGAGCCAAAACCAAGAGTCAGACACTTAACAGGCTGAGCCATCCAGGCACCTCTGGATACTCTTTCTTCTTTAAGAAGAGTTGAGACCTGTAGAAAGTTAAGCCTAGCTTAAGTCTCTCCACCATGGGAATATGGAGGCAGGTAGATAAAGGCTGTCATTTAATCTTCACTACTAAGTGTTGAGGCAAAGCCAGAACATGAAGTAGGATTCAGGTCTGTGTTCTTCCTTCTGTCCACCTGATTCCATTATGCATTGAATAGAATGGATCGAAGAAAACACAGGCTATAAGATGTGAACTAAGAAGAGAGGTTAAAGAAAGATACATAAACCCATTCTAATTCCAATTAAGTAAGTTCCTGAAACTAAAACACAAAAACAAGAACCAAACAAACAGAAAACTACTGAAACAACTATAATTATCACCAGGGGTAGTCCAACATTTGTCCACAGTAGCACCTTTTAAAGAGCAAGCAGCTCAAAGTCCTACATTTATTAGATGCACACAAAAAAATATTTTTTGGATGTCTAATAAACTGATTCCGCAACAACGTAAGAAGCTAGGAAACTATAGTTCTTACCAGCACAAAGATAGGTAGTACTTATAAATTCATGTCAAAAGTAGAAATACATCACTAAACACTAATTACTATGATTACTACAAGATCCCTTAAAAAATCAATTTTATAGTATCTGCAAAAGTAATTCCTGCAGATTTTAATATCAGTATAATTTAATTTTTTCCATCTATGTGCATATGTTCACCTTCATAAAAATAAGAATTATTACATATGTGGAGATAACAACCAAAATTTTTTAAAACAATCTATACATTGTTACAGATATCATACAAGGTTAAAATATACAAACACCAAAATCCACATTCAAAAAACATAAAATAATGACCTTTCATCATAAAGATATCAAACATATAGAGAAAAGACAGAAATGAAGGACAAACCCTTATGTGTAGTCAAAATGCTATCAATGACATTCATTCCTGCTCAAGCCCAGAGAGCTCTTCTTAGACATTTCTCTTGAATACAGTAATTGATGTCTTGTACACCTTCTTAAGAGCACACACTGGCTCTGTTAAATAAACCTGTATCATAGGTATATATCCTTAGAGTTGTCAATTTCATTTTATTTCATAAGGACCTAGAGTGGTCCAGATCAGTAAACCTCCTTGCTGTTGCCTCAGAAATCTGAGTTGGTACAAAATTTTCCATATATATATATATATATATGAAATTACACATACAATATATATGTAACTGGTGTCTGAAGGGGAATATATGAAATACATAGTTTTCCTACAAAAGTTAAGCTGCATAGCTGTTTTTGATATCTCTTGTCCAAGCATAAAGTCAGATTTTTTTCCATTGACAATATCACAAATTCCATAAAGTTTTAAAGAGATTGTTGAAGTAGTTATCATATGAAAACATACATAAAATGTAAAATTCAACTTCCTTTCAATATATAAAAATTAATAAAAAGATTGAGTATATGCAGAAAGGTGAAAGAATAGATTGTATGTGAAGACAGAGAAAAGAGCATGTTGTCTTCTCAATTTACACATTATAGTCATTTGAAGTGTAGCACAGTTGAACTTTACTCTAATATTCTATCCCTACTTTCCTTGCCTTGAGGGGGAAAAAAAAGCATGTATATATAATTTAAGGTAGAGAACCTTAAAGTAGTTGAAAATAATGTTTGTGCTTCAAATTATTAGAGAACTTCCTACAGCATCGGTGCACCCTGAGATATATGTACTTTCTTTCCTTAACTGAAACATTCTGTGATAAACCAGAGTTCTGTTACAAAAGTTTATGAACAGATATTCTTTATTGTTGTTGCTGCTGTTTTTACTGAATAAAAGGAAAATTACACAGTAAGGAAAGAAGGAAGGAAAAAAGAACAGGAGAAAGGGGGAGGAGAAAGAAGATAAGGGATAAAGACATGAAAGGAAGAAGGAAGAATAGGAATGATAAAAAATGAAAGCAAGGAAAGAAAAGAAAATATTGTGTTCTCACTTAAGGACACCCATTCCTTTGAACATTTCCTATTATGAATTATCACTGGAAAATAAATAATTTGAAATTCACAATAAAACATTTTGATATCAAAATTGGAAAATTCCTACAAGTCATCATTATTTTATCAGGTTAATATTAAACCTGTTCTTTTTCCAAACACTACAAAACCATCAATGCAACCACTAAGACCGAAATGATAAAAGCCAAGAGATGCACAGTAACAATGCAAGATCTTAAAAAATGTCCCCTTTTCTAAAATGAGAACTGAGTGGGTGGCTTACAACAACTAAAAAGTACCTTCATACATTTGTTGTTTTACTCCTGAAAAACGTAATATTTATGGAAAATGTTCATCTGCATTTATAAATGCCCCCCAAATCTTCCCAAACTACCTGCTGCAATCGCTTATCCTACATGTTCTTCTTAAAATGTGACTTTGAGCTCCTTCTATCTGAGGTGAAGTCTGTGTTTCCTCTCCTTGAGCCTGGGCAGGGTTGTGACTATGGCAGATGCGAAGCTGTGTGACTTTGAGGCTGGATCATAAGAGGTTGATACGGTTTGCTCCTGATCTGAGAATTCTGCCACTGCACAGTGAGGAAGCCCGAATAGCCTGTGGAGGGCCATGTGACAAGGAACCAAAGAAGCGGGGACAAACTACTCTGAGCCCTACCCAAATTGAAGAAAATTAATCAAAATAGATTAGTGTTTCAAGCCACTAAGTTTTAGTATTGTTTGTTACGTAGAAATAACTGGAACATCATTGTATACAAATACTTAAATCTTGACCCATAATTGATTGAAATACCTCCACCCACCTAGTGATACAAAGGAAATTATTAATCCTCTCTACTTCAGAAAGAGAACCTTACAAAAGCACTTTGAAGAATGAAGATCTTCTGGGGATCTAGAAGACAAGTGCATTCTAGGCAGTGGGATCAGCACATGCAAAGCTATGATATGTGACCAAAAGATGACAGAAAGAATGACTGTTAGAATGTCAGTACTGAAACCAGTGGGGGTTGTGATGTCCGAAGTGAGAAAGGACACAGATCAGCAAGAGTCTGGATATCATACTTTCTTATGATTTTTATTGGTAAATTATAAGAAACAACCAAAGGATTGGTCTTTATAATGAATGGATTAGAGGGAGAATGAGAACAGCAATAATAAAACATACAGAACAGTTTGAAGGCGGTTGAAATAATCCAGGACAGAAGTAAAGAAGCATTGAGGCAGGAAAGGAGTAGTAGATTTTAGTATGTTATAAAGGAATAATCCAGGGGTGCCTGGATGGCTCAGTGGGTTAAGCTTCTGCCTTCAGCTCAGGTCATGATCTCAGGGTCCTGGGAAGGAGCCTCGCTTTGCTTCGGGCTCTCTGCTCAGCAGGGAGCCTGCTTCCCCTCTCTCTCTACCTGCCTCTCTGCCTACTTATGATCTCTCTGTCAAATAAATAAGTAAAATCTTTTAAAAAAGGGAAAAAAAGGAATAATCCAGAGTAAAGCTTAGGAGGTACAGACTAGACTCCCTTCACTACTTCTTGTGTAAGTGGTGATTTGGATTGTGACTGTAATTTAACAGAAGGAATAAGGTGGAGAAGAAGCATGTTAGGAAGGAAAACACAGTACAAGGTACTTTAGAAGTGGTAATTGCATATTTCTTGTCTTTACCTATAGATTTTACCCTACTTTCTTAATGTAGACCTTTAATTCAGATGGATCTGGCTGGAAATCACAACTCTGCTCATTATCAGTCATGTGACTCGGGGGCAATTTGATTGCAAAAGGGGGTGAGTAGGGAGAAGGGAATCAGTTAAAACAGCATAAGTCCAAAAAAAAAAAAAAAAAGAAAGAAAAGAAAAATAAGTAAGCGATGGTGAACAAAAAGGATTCTAAAATAGAAACCATTTCTGAGATATAAAAGGTTCAAATTCAAAAACTAGAAGCTCATAAGTAATCAAGGTATCTTCTCCTAAACTCGCTTATTTGTTTCACATGCAACAGGTGCCAAATAGCATATAGGGTAATAGGTAGCCCACTAAAGAAGGTACTAGGACAATTTTTTAAGAAAATTGTCATTGAGGTGACACAGCAAAAGTTGTTTACCACATGACTGGTCTAGTCAAAAGTCTAGTATTCTTAATGTAGATTATCTTCAGACAAAGTTATGATTAGGAACATAGTTCAGTATATGTGATATGGTACAAAAAATTACTTGTTTCAGTTACCAAGATTTACGTGGACTAGGTGTTGTATTTGGAAATAGTAAGAATAAAAAAAAACAATGAAAATATCTACTATTAATACTTTTTATGTGCTGACTACTATGCTAACTATTGTAAATATGTAAGCTCATTTAATCATCACAATAACCTTCAGAGGCAAGTACTATTTTCAATGCCCAACTTATAGAAAATTTAAATTTATTTATAGAGGTTGATTAACTTATCTAAGGCCATAAACCTAGTTAATATAATACACAGATTTTGAAGTTACTCTAATGCAAACCACTACTTCATAATCAAAATTAACTACATTATTTGAGACTCCAGTTTTTTTCTTCTGTAAAATGGGGATATACTGACTGGCCTCCATAGAACTCCAGATTTTGCATGTGATTCACTTTAGAGAGTTCCTGACACATGTTTTGAACTCTAAAATATTTTTTTGGCTATTCTGATGTTGACAAAAATTATCATTAGAGTCATGTGGAGATTATACAGTTCTTAAGAATTAACTATCCATGAATCAGAAAAGAAATTAATGCAGATATATTTGGAGGCAGTATGATCTGGATTATATGAGTACTCTGCTTATTACATGTAAAGAAAAAAACGTTTCTTTACTTTTTTAAAAAAAACTAATTAATTTGCTGTTTAATTAAAATTGGTTCACCCACCAAATAACATTTGATGAGCTTACACTATGAAAAACACTATGAAAAAATTAAAAATATATATATAGAAAAAGGGAAATATCTCACATTGCTTCCTATACTTTGGGCTAACATCATATGTAGACAATATCGTACAGAAGAAAGAGGACAAAGAGATATAAGAATAATATGTAATAATATACTTGAAGATAAAATTTCATACCACACACACATTACATATATGTGCTGAGATGGTACAGGGAAATCAAATGATTGAAAATAGAGTTATGTCAAGGAAAAAGGATAAGCACTCCTGTTGTTGAAATACTGACATTGATTTAGGTAAAACAACTTTGTGGCCATAGACAGAAAGCATACAAAATATTTTTTACATTTTTATTTGAATAATGTAATCACCAGAACATTTTGCTTAAAAAGATAAAAAATTTAAATCAATCCAATTGAAGTAAAAAGGAAATTTGTTGATTAATGTAGATGGAAAAAAGAAAAAACTAACATAGCTCAGAGAATTACAAAGTATCCCTTCTTTTTTCTCTGCTTTCTTTGTAAATTGGCCTCATTCTCCCCAGCTGCAAACAGGCACTTTACATGTTGAGGAAATGTTTCACTGTAGATTTGGTTCAGCAACATCAGTAGAAAGAGAATGTTTTATTCTTCCATCATCTGTATATTCCCAAAAAGATGCTGAATATATCATCATTTATTCAACAACAACATCAACAAAAAGTCTATTTGTTTGGTTACATAAATCTGCCACCGTTTCCAAAAAATAATAAAGAGATTATTAACTTAGAGCAATGCCCACTTTCCAGCCCATGTTTTCACCCGGAAAAAATTATCAGACATTATCGGAAGTTTAAGTTACTTAGATACTACTGAAAGTTTTATATTATGCTACCCATGTCTCCAAGAGATTAACTGGCATGTGAGTTTATTAGCAGTAAATTATTAAGATGTTATTAAGGGCAGCCTTGACAGACATTTGAATTATCCAATATTCATATATACTATGAATATAGTAATTTGTAAATGAGTGAGCACAACTAAAACAATTTTAACTAACCACATAACCCCAGGAAATTTTAAACTTGTTATCATATATAAATTTATATGGCTCCTTAATCATTTCACTGGCCATCACATGAAAGGGCAAAAAGAAGAAGTTAAGGCTGAGAATAACATTAGGAAAAGTATCAACTTGTGAGTATTTTTTTGTGACAAGACTTTAGTAGATGAGGTATTGAAATAATTTCATAAAGTATTATTTTACCTTATGAAATTCAAATACAAGAGATTTCCACTTCTGATATGACAGGGTAACAGTTACCAAGCTTGCCTTTTGCTTTATCAGCTCAAAAAATGGGCAAAATACATGAAACAATTGTTTTCAGACATTGTACAACAGATGTAAAGATCTCTGAGAGAAGGAAAAACAATGAGGTAACCCCCAATCATTGCACCTGTTTCCTGCCTGGTAGAGCACTCCTGAGACCATTGTAGAGAAAGATAACCCAGGCAGATCCAGAATTCCTACTGACTTATGGAGACAGAGCTAGCAATTCAGGGAGATGAGGCATGTGGAATTTGTGAGCCAAAATTCTGCAAAGGAGAGAGCTATGTAGTAGCCCCAGAAATGTGCATCAGACCCTTTGTCTTTGCTCGTGAAATATCATGAGAGTGAGCAAAAAACTACAGGTAACCTGTAAGGTGAACAACTCCCAGAGATGATAAAAGGCATGGAGATATTTGAATAACAATCAGTGACAGTAGAGAGAACGTAGTGAACAGATGAGGCTTTCAGTAAAGAACTCAAAAAAAGTATCAATTCTTAATACAATGGCTGTATTATACCAAAGACTACTGTAGACCCACTTAACTAAAATTTATAAACAAGCCTAAATAACAAAATGCAAGCATTTAAAGGAAAACAATAAAAACCCAAGACACACAACAATGAAATTAATACATACAAAAATCAGCATCTAAACAAATATTACTAAAAGCAAGAAATGTAACCCTTAATGAGGAGAAAAACAAATCAATAACAGATCCAAAAATAGCAGAATTGGTGGAATGAACACATATTACTGTTTAAAAAAAAAAAGCCATTAAGAAATCTCCAAATATTTAAAGAAGTATGACCATACTGAAGAGACAAATAGAAGTTACTGAAAGGAATGAAATGGAAAGATTAAAAATTTAGTATGCTATAGGACAAATTTACTAGTTGAGGTTCAGAGCAGATTAGATGCTACAGAAGACAAGAGTCTTTGAAATATCACATTTCTTGATTGCTGTGGTGGTTATCTGTGTATACATTTGTCAAAACTCATTAAACTGTATAATTAAATTGGGTGAATGTTTTCTGTTTAAACTATTTGACTTCGGAAATAAAATACCTTAATGGGTTTCTCTGACAAAATGGCAGATCAAATACATTCATAAACTTCCACCTTTTCTCCTGACAAAATATGAAAGAGAAATCCAAAGTAGGTAAGTCTCTTGCTTCCACCAGGGACAGTACTCAAATGGGTAGTACTGAGTAGGTACTGAGTACTGAGTACTGAGAGGGTAGTCTCTATGTTTGAGTAGAAATAAAGGTTGAAGCCATTCATTCCATTTATGGTCTTGGCTTAGAAATGTGCTTCCTGAGCAATGCCAACTATGAGCCCACCAAGATCTAAGCTGTTAACCAGTTCTTGGCCCTTAAGAAAAGGTGATGTAAAGTCATGCTTGGTAAGCTGGGCCCAGACTGCCACTTCTAAAGAGGGGTAGAGCCAGACATTGTATGTCTGTATTCCAAAAGACTCATAAGTCTTGATTTGCAATTCTAAAGCCTATAGAGCCTACAACATAACCTTCAAAACATTTCACAAAGCCCTCAAAACCTAGAGTTATATAGAAGAAAATCCTGATGAATATTTTCACAAAAATTAGAATTTCGAAGCATAAGAGAAAAGTCAGCTTAAGAAAACAGATGCAAAACATGAAAAAATTTCTTAAGGATAATAGAGAGATCTGAACACGGTATTAGCATAAATGTTTTTATAAAGCCTCAAAAGATAAAGGAAAAAATGTACATAAATGAAGGACAGAAATTTTAATAAAAATAAAGGTAAACACAAATAACCAAGCAGCAATTTTGGAAATTAAAATACTTAGTAAAAATAAAAATTCAGTATTTTTACTACATGATGTCTTCCAAAATCCACCTGGCTCTAGAAGGAGATTATTAAAAAAATCTTGTAAAAGAAATATTTGAAGCATTGATAGTTGGAAGTTCTCAGGGGGCGCCTGGGTGGCTCAGTGGGTTAAAGTCTCTGCCTTCCGCTCAGGTCATGATCCCAGGGTCCTGGAATCGAGCCCCACATGAGCCCTGCATCGGGTTCTCTGCTCAGCAGGGAGTGAGAGGGCTCACTCTGCCTGCTTCTCTGCCTACTTGTGATCTCTCTCTCTGTCAAATAAATAAATAATATCTTTAAAAAAAAAAAAGTAAGTTCTCAGGTTAAGAAAACCCCATAAATAGTTTAAATGTGCATGATGTGTTGATTTTTAGACATACCATACTGAAATTGTAAAACATCAAGGACAAATTCTGAAAGCAACCACAAAGAAAGCAAAATAACTAAAAAATAATAATAGGATTTACAGAAAACTTCTTTTATTAAAAAGAGTAGCAGACTAAGTAGGTAATATTTCTAGTATTGAGGGCAAAGGATTGTGAACCTAAAATTTAATACCAGCTAAACTGTCATTCAGAAAAATGAAGTTTACAAAGCTAATTTCAGTTATATTGAGATTATTTAACACATACTACTTTTATACTGATAGTCTCAGATTACTACTAATTCTATGAACTGATGATAAAAATTAATGATGATGCAAAAATTTTCCAGAAGTTAACAAGGACTTTGACCTGCATATTAAAAGACTGGGAAAATTAATGGAATGATCAATACTGACACATATTCTAATATCACTAGATTTCAAGTTTAGAAAATAATCCTTTGGGCATGTGGGCAAAATGATCAAATGACCTGAGAACGCAAATATCAGATTAACTTCAGATTCACCTTAGCAAAACTAAATACTAGCACACAACTAATATCTTAGTATATTTGGAATTCAACAAAACATCTTTCCATTAGAAAGATAACCAATAAAAACTTTTGAAGGTTCAGAAACCCAAAAAATACATTTTCAGGTATTTTTGGAGAGATTGTTAGAAAGCAAAATTCATACATGATAGTCTTTCAGTTTATTAAAAGGATGTCTTCATACCAATTATACATTCAATTGTTTGCTGTTAGCATAAAGAAAGGCAACTGATTTCCATACATTAATATTACATCTAATCATCCTTAACTTTTATATTATTTCTAATCATTGTTGGTACAATCTTCTGGGGTTTTTAAAATATAAATCCTCTTTTAATTAACATTTTAGATCAATACAATGAACTCTAAATTAACTTTAGAAAATAAACCGATATTAAGGTTCAAGAAATGGAGACATAGATTATTTTCATATATAAGAAGACAAATATTATGAAAATATGTTGTTTCCAAATTAATTTACAGAGTCAATGAAAATCCAATTTAAATCCCAATGAGATTTTTTAAAATTTATTTTTATTTATTTTCTGAATAACAGTATTCATTATTTTTCACCCCACCCAGTGTTCCATGCAATCCATGCCCTCTATAATACCCACCACCTGGTACCCCAAGCTCCCACCCCCCCCACTTCAAACCCCTCAGATTGTTTTTTAGAGTCCATAGTCTCTCATGGTTCACTTCCCCTTCCAATTTCCCCCAACTCCCTTCTCCTCACTAACTCCCCATGTCCTCCATGCTATGTGTTATGCTCCACAAATAAGTGAAACCATATGATAATTGACTCTCTCTGCTTGACTTATTTCATTCAGCATAATCTCTTCCAGTCACATCCATGTTGATACAAATGTTGGGTATTCATCCTTTCTGATGGAGGCATAATACTCCATAGTGTATATGGACCACATCTTCCTTATCCATTCATCCATTTAAGGGCATCTTGGTTCTTTCCACAGTTTGACGACCGTGGCCATTGCTGCTCTAAACATTGGGGTACAGATGGCCCTTCTTTTCACTACTTCTGTATCTTTGGGGTAAATACCCAGGAGTGCAATTGCAGGGTCATAGGGAAGTTCTATTTTTAATTTCTTGAGGAATCTCCACACTGTTCTCCAAAGAGGCTGCACCAACTTGCATTCCCACCAACAGTGCAAGAGGGTTCCCCTTTCTCCACATCCCCTCCAACACATGTTGTTTCCTGTCTTGTTAATTTTATCCATTCTAACTGGTGTAAGGTGGTATCTCAATGTGGTTTTAATTTGAATCTCCCTGATGGCTAGTGATGATGAACATTTTTTCATGTGTCTGACATTTGTATGTCTTCACTGGAGAAGTCTCTGTTCATATCTTCTGCCCATTTTTTGATACGATTGTCTGTTTTGTGTGTGTTGAGTTTGAGGAGTTCATTATAGATCCTGGATATCAACCTTTTGTCTGTACTGTCATTTGCAAATATCTTCTCCCATTCCGTGGGTTGCCTCTTTGTTTTTTTGACTGTTTCCTTTGCTGTGCAGAAGCTTTTGATTTTGATGAAGTCCCAAAAGTTTGTTTTCGCTTTAGTTTCCTTTGTCTTTGGAGACATATCTTGAAAGAAGTTGATGGGGCTGATATCAAAGAGATTACTGCCTATGTTCTCCTCTAGGATTCTGAATGATTCTTGTCTCACGAAACTCGACCCAATGAGATTTTTTATTAAATTTGACAAATTTATTTTAAAATATATGTGGAAAAATAAGGGCCAAATATATCCAGGATATTTCTGAAGGAGGAGGGACTTCCCTACTAGATAAAAGGACTTATTGTGAAGTCATAGCAATAGCAATTGAAACTATATAATCCTGATAAGGATAGATATATGAAATATATATACATATTTAATATCCATGTATAACTATGTAATAAATATAAATAATTATATATGCATATATAATTAAATATATGTATCCAAGTGTTATCTAATATTTTTCATAATAATTTCAAATGAAATAATATAGAGAACACAGAAAGAGATGCACTATAGATATGATTTTTATATAAAATAGCAACATATCACATCATTGAGAAAGGAGGAATAACAAACAAAGCTGGAAAAAATATATTAAATAAAGTCATTACATTGCAAAAAAATTTTAAAAAGCCAACAAATTCATGTTATGTGGATTGGGGATTTAAATATTTAAAACAAAACAAAAAAACCTACAAACTTTTAGTGAGTGTTTCATTTAGGCTGCCAGAAAGTACATAGACTGGGTAGTTTAAAGAGCAGATTTATTTTCTCACAATTCTGGAACTGGAAGTCTGAGATTAAAGTACTGATATGGGGGCACTTGGGTGGCTCAGTGAGTTAAGCCGCTGCCTTCGACTCAGGTCATGATCTCGTGTCCCGGGATCGAGTCCTGCATCGGGCTCTCTGCTCGGCAGGGAGCCTGCTTCCTCCTCTCTCTCTCTCTGCCTGCCTCTCTGCCTACTTGTGATCTCTCTCTGTCAAATAAATAAATAAAATCTTTAAAAAAAAATAATAAAGTACTAATATGGTTGGTTCTAGTGAATGCTCCCTTCCTGGCTTACAGATGGCTTTCTTATTGTCCTCATATAGCAAGAGAAAGCAAGCTCTCTGGTGCCTCCTCCTATAAGGAAGGGCACCAATCCTGTCATGAGGACAGGATCTAAACTTAATTATCTCCCAAAGATCCCAGCTCCAAATGCAATCACATTGGAGGTTAGGATTCAACATATGGATTTCAGGGGAAACAATTCAGTCCAAAATGTAGGAAATAAGTGAATATCTTTTAGACCTTGAAACAGAGAAAGATTTCTTAAACAGGAAACAAAATAATTGACCATAAATCTATATAGGTTTAACAATATTTTTAAGAACATTTCTCTCAGCACTGGCTAAAACTCTACCTATATCCTTTTAAGGGATCTCCTATGACTTATAGGATCATTTCCTACAAGATCATCTAAAGGGGTGGTAATATAAATCCTCCACTGTTTTCCATTCTTTCCAAAAGGAAGGTGGCTGAGATTAGAATCCTATAATATAGGAATATACTGGTGATGGACTTGGAAGAAGGACATAAGAATATTGGTGACAAAGAGGTTTTAGGGGAAAGATATGTAGTTGTACCACTCAGAATAGAATCAGAATGTGAGAACATTTGTATCAGTGGCTCTGAACAACTCTGGGGTTCTGCCAGTGCTTAGCTATCTAGTAATATTTAGCTATCTAGTAATATTTAATATTTATATTAAATATCTTCCATCATGGAAAAATTAATATTTTTTCTCCTTTTTCATTTAATCACACTCACTATCTGCCATCAACTCTTCTAACAGCTGGGCTTCAGTGATAAACAGGTTGGAAAAGGTAAATTTACTCATGAAATTTACATTCTAATAGAGAGTCATATAATGTATAAGAAAATAAATGACGATTGGTGATAGAGGTCAATATGAATTTGGATTTTATTTCCTTTCTATTCCTCACTCCATCAGTATGGATTTTGGTGGAGTGAGGAGTTTTGAGCTACATATCTCATTGTAGCAGAACCAGAAACTCACTTCACAGAAGTCATAAGGCAATGTCAGAAAAGGAAAGGAAAAGAAAAGGAAAGGGAAAAGAAAAATCTCATAGCCATGATTACTGAATATTTCATAACAAAAAACACAAGTCAGCATCTATTCAAAAGCTGCTGGACTTATTAAAAAAAAAGTAAAATGTCCTATTAAAAATCCATCCTTGGAAACAGATTTTCCCTGAAGGCTTATCATTTTATCAGTATAAGGTCTGCATCATGAACCAGCACCCAATGTATACTACTTTTTTACATGGAAAATCTCCTAAGTGATGGAGATGCTTTCCCTATATAGCCTTTAAAACCTACAATCTAAGCCTCTAGGATTCCTTTTCCTCCACATCCTTACCAACACCTGTTATTTCTTCTCTTTTTTATTCTAGCCATTCTGACAGGTGCTTTATCTCACTGCAGTTTTGATTTGCATCTTCCTGAGGTCTGGTGATGTTGAGCATCTTTTCATGTGTCTATTGGCCATCTTCTTTGGAAAAACTATGTCTCTTTTGGAAAAAAAATTCTATTCATGTTCTCTGCCTATTTTAATGTGATTACTTGGGGTTTTGGGAGGAGTGGGCAATTGTATAAGCTCTTCATATATTGTGGATATTAACCCCTTGTCGGCTATAAAGAAAAGGATGAAATCTTGTCATTTGTGACATGACTGGGCCTACAGGGTGTTCTGCTAAGTGAAATAAGTCAAGGAAAGACAAATACCATATGATATCAATTATATGTGGAATCTTAAAAAAATGAATAAATAAAGAATAAGCAGAATCAAACCTATAAACACAGAGAACAAACTAAGCATTGCCAGAGAGGGATGGGCAAAAGTGGGAAAAAATTCACCATCCAGGTCTCTGGGAGCTTATCAGTTGGAGGTGAGGGGTGAAGGTATAAGTACAGACAATAAATAGACATGATATAGAAGATGTGGCAATAAGTATTATGAGGAAGAGATGCTCTTCCATATAGCTGGCACCTTCTCTATATCCAATAATATGTCAGAAAAGAGTCTTGAACAAAGGTGCAGGGCTCTCCATTTAGGTAATGGTGAAGACAACTGTGGTGTGTTTTGACTAACATTGAGGCAGCCCTCATAGTCACTAGAATTGAGACAAAATGCAGTGTCAAGTTTCCTATAGAAGTGGCACAGTGGCAGTAGCTTTAGAATCCAGCCTCAAGAAGAAATTGAAATGCCCACCTTACTAAAAATTGATGAGACAGATCAAATCTGATTTTCCTGAGATTTTCGCAAATATTTGAGAAAGGGACAGTAGGGAATGGAAAAGACATCATTCAACCTCTAGGACTGCAGTTTCTAATTCCAGTTCAAATGAGATGGTATTTAATCCTACTCCCCATTCCTGTCACTATGTGAACTACTGACTTCAATTCTAGCTAAAATGTCATTTTGTCCAACTAATCAGGAAAGCCTTTTTAAAACATTTTTAAATAGTAGAACATTGACAAAGGACAGATTTAATTATTTTGAAAGTCAATCCAAAACTCAGTGAGACAATGAGTAAAATACAATAAATAATTTCTTCAATTAAAATGACCAAGAACACAGTGAACATATTTCTCTTCAAATATAAATATATACAGCATAACATATTATTTTATTTATTCGTTCTCAAATGTCACTATATTTTTTAGCATAAACAAATATACTTTGAAGTATTGTTATATTATTGCATACCTTTAAATGAGGGAGCATACACATTTCATTTGTTGCTTTATTTCTTTTTTCCATGTCTATTCATTCATATAAATTACCCTTCTAAATATATTCCAAATCTATTTAATTGTGGTAAAAGGCATTACTCTGTCCTCTTTGTATCCAGAAAAGACATTGAAACAGTTGATTGGCAATGAAAGTTGTACAGGAAATAGCAGAAAAATATATTAAGGAAGTTTTAAAATAAACTATTTCAAGAACAAATTGAAAATGTTAAAAATCCTAATTCAGACATTTTAAATCCCTGGTTATTACACTTATCCAGTACATGAGTCCAGTAACAAAGAGAAGCTTTTGAAATCATATATCTTGAGGAATGTTATATTTTTACCTTGGAAATATTCATATATTTTTTTAAATCTTATAAAAAGAACTTTCTCTCTCAGCTCTTGCTTGCAAGTTCTCTATCAGAAGTGAATTGTTTGAGAAAATAAATATTTCAAGTTTGGAAATAAATAATTAACCCCAAAACAAAGACCTTTTTCTAATAGAACAGAATACAAATTCTCAAAATACTATCTCCCTTGCTCTTCTCCTTACTGTGGTTCAAAAACTCATGGACCCCTTTCAGTTTTTTAATAATTTAAAAGTTAGATATGGATGGAGATTTAAAAAGGTTGGGGAGGACTTTACTATTCTACTGGCTTTTATTCCTAATGAGGTAACATTTCATAATATGCTATTGATAAAGTAAGACTATTGCTGTTGTTGTTTAGCATAAAAGAAGAACTCTTTGCTGTGAAGTGTGTAATCCTGGTGATTCACAGACCTGTACTCCTAGGGCTAATAATACATTATATGTTTATAAAAAAATAAAGTAATTTAAAAAAAAAAAAAAAGATCTCTGTCCCTGCTAAGCAATCTGTATGAAGGAATCTTTCTGAAGCATCACACAACCAGAAGGGTGCTATCTTACTTAGCCACTTGAGTCAACCACACGAGCTCTGTTACCATCTGATTCTTTCTCCTTCTTCCTCAAGTTTTTCAAAGTCTGGGGATCAAAGAGAATCCAAATACATTAAAAATTACCATATATCTAGATATAGATATAGATATATAGATAGATTTTTTTTTTAATTGAGAAATGTGCTTTTCCAAACTGCAAAGATTTCTAAAAGGCAGGGTAAAACCAGGTTACCTTCTCTGTAAGACTTCCCTGCAGAGGGAAGCTCTCCTTTTTACTCTTCACACTACAATGAAAGAGGAAGAAAGTAACTGAGGACATGATTTCTAGGCAGAAGATGTGATGATATCCTATTATTTTCTCTCCTACTGAGCTATATAACAATCTGGATTGGTTTATTAGGTTCTGTTACTCAAATAAAAATAATTAAGACAATCACCCTGGTAAAACCTTCTTTACAAAAATATAAGCCTCTCATAGATAACAGGAAGTGGACTAGCTTCTGTTTTGCACTTGACTGTCAATTGAAGGGATTTTACTCATTCAGATTCCTTAGATATTGTTATCACTGGCTTACTTAAAGAATAATAAACTTACATCCTTAAATCCAGATTTATCTTGCCTAATGAATGTGAGTCATTACAATTGTTTATATCTAGAAAGGTTTTCCTTGGGAATTTTAAAGGCCACATAAAAAATGTGCTATTATAATTGTAATGCAATCCTCTTTAAAATTAGGAATGTTATAAAATATTAATAAAATCTTAATATAGAATTTGCAGGTCATTTGCATGTCAGTCCTATGGGAAAGGTATGGCAGTGTTGTTTTGCTCATTTTGTTAAGTTATGTGTCCTGATAAGTAAGAAAGGCCAAACTTGGTCTAGAACTTGTCTTCTGTTTGTAAATCTCCTTCTTTTGCCAAAAACTGATTTTGAGCCCAGTTAAATATTAAAAGGTTTTATCAAGTAAAATAGAAAATTCTTCTTTGAAGGGCTCCAAAAATGGGATTATCTCATTTATTACCAAGTTAGACCTAAATTGATGGGTCAACGAGGTGAATGGGTAGGAAAGAACAGAAGATTAGAGAAGCTCTTAGTCCAAAAGAGATTTATTATTTTGATTATTTTCAAGTGGAGCTGAAATAAAATTAAATAGAGTTGATAAAACAGTCACAACTGTCCAAAAACTAAACAACAACAAAAAAAATTCTTAAATGGAGAGCAAAATAGATTGCAATAGTGAATAATGTTCTTGTTAAAAACAAAGACTACAGTGTTTCAGGGTTTGGAAAGAACTTAATATGGCCAACTCTATTTTTGAAACCATATGTTTATTTCAGCAGAATTGGGTATACATTCCACAAGTATTTGTTATATTCATTTAAAATCATTGAAATGAAGAAGAAAATTTTGTCAGTACTTCTCTTTTCTTTTTACTTATTAGTTATTAACTACTGTTTAAAAAAATAAAGATGACATGTAAAAGATATTGTCTATTAACAATAATTAAATTTAGGAAAAAGTGTGCTTTTATACATAGCTTAAGCCAAATAACACATTTGAATGACTTTGTCAGCTTCTAATAAGTTCTTTAATTTTAATGGCAATACTGCCAAAAGCTTTAGCAAAGAAATGCCAATTTCTAGAACAGACTTTGAATTTATTGGAAAGTTTTTCTAAATGTTAGTGGCATCAATATAATTACATTCAACAAAACTTAATTACATTCAACAAAACTTATTTAATGTAAACTATATGCCAAATATTATGTTAAAAACTCATGACTTAAGGAGGAAGTATAATAACAGTTAGCAATTACCACCACTAGCCATTATACCTATACATTGCTTAGCATTGTATGTGGTAATACCTTCTTTCTTTAATTCACTTAGCATTACAGAGTGAAAATTGACTCTGCAACCAAGGTTCAGCTAACTACTTTTTAGAATACTTCATAAGTGAAATTATTTTGTGTTCTTTTATATTTAAGATTTATTATAATCATAAAAATGGTTTGTTACACGGCCTATTCAAAACAACATTTCTTTAAGTGGAAAAATATATAAAAGAACATAAATTGTCCCCCTTACATAGGAAGTGCTAATTATCAAACTTCATACAAATCATGATTCCTATAGTTTTGGTTTATTCATTCATAGCATAGGTTTTTTATTGTTTTTGTAAAGAGGAAGCACTTCAAGCTTTGTCCTATTTTTAAAATAAACTTTTCACCTGATAAGAAAAAAATATTTTCATACTTGAAAATAAAAAGAGACAAGAATTAGCAGGAATACGGACTGGGAAATTGTCATATTAACAATCAATCGGCAACACGGTCATTTTTCTGAAAGCTGATAAGCAACAGCCTCACTCCTGAGCTTGTATTTCTGAAAGTCAATCAGCAACAGCCACATTCAGGAACCATGCTTTCATTGTTGACAATTAGTCAATCCCTAAACAATGTTGTTTCTGAAAGCTGTCCACTTCTAAAATTCCTTGATTCCTAAAACCCTATATATGATCAGCATTTTCTTTGATGGGAGACACTGCTTTTGAAACTACAACTGCCCCTTGATTGCCAAGAGTAGGGAAAGATTATTAATGTATTCTGGATATAAGTTTGTGATAATTTTGAGATATCTTTGAGAAGACTTCAAGGAGCCATTATGTAATATATGAGTCTGGAGCTTAGAGAAGACATCTGGGCTAAGAAAACAGATATAGAGTCAATTGCCTATGGGTACTGCATACATTTCGGCTTAGAAGAAGGTACACATGTAAAGGGGAGAAAAGAAAGAGAAGGTATGGGCAAAGAGGAGGAGGAAAATCTAGAGAGTCAGTGTCATGGAATCCAAATAGTCTCTCAAGAAGAAGGGAGTAGTCAACAATGTTGAATGCTGCTGAAAGGTCATGTAAAATGAAACCTGATTAAAAAAAAAAAAATCACCCAAGGAATTAGAGATCTGGAAGTCATTGGTGCACTCAGCAAGAGCTATTTTGCTTCAGCGAGTGATGGGACAAGGAATCAGACTGGAGTTAATTAAAGGAAGAAGTTGAGGAAACGGATGTGAAAAATGAATAGTAAAATGAGCAGAAAAAAAAAAAGTAGCCAGTCTTGTTAATGTATTTCATGAGGAAGAACAAAGACTGTCTAGGGAGAGCTGAAGAGGGAAAGAAGTAATGTTTTTTAGGAGGAGAAACTGGATAAGGTGGCTGTTTTTAATAAGAAACTCCCAATGTACTAAAAAGTATCAAATTGCCTTTTCAGTAAACTCTATCTTCTATTAACAATGACACTGTAGCAAATTATCATAGGAATAACATTATTTACAAATATAGGTTCACCAAAAAGATACATTATACACTCCAACTAAAACTGAAGCAGTTCATGTCTAATTAGAATTATACTCAAGTGTTATCAGTTTCACTCTGCATTTTAGTGTATTTTAAAATTTTGTCAGCCCAGGACTACTGACTTCTAGTTCACAATTAGCTTTTGTTTCTTAATTAAGTTTTGCTTTTATTTCTTGTTATACTTTTAGAGCCTCTATTAATAATTATATTGAGAAAAGATTTTTAGGGTTTCTATTAACAACTATATTGAGAAAGGTTTCCAGATCAGGTGTCACCTGCATTTAAACACATGGATTAGCATGGAGTACCAGAAAGAAAATTGTTAAGTGATCTTAAAAGAAATAGACTTGTAACATTTTTCCATTTCTTTGTGTCTTCCTCAATTTCTTTCATGAGTACTTTATAGTTTTCTGAGTATAGATTCTGTGCCTCTTTGGTTAGGTTTATTCCTAGGTATCTTATGGTTTTGGGTGCAATTGTAAATGGGATTGACTCCTTAATTTCCCTTTCTTCTGTCTTGCTGTTGGTGTAGAGAAATGCAACTGATTTCTGTGCATTGATTTTATATCCTGACACTTTACTGAATTCCTGTATAAGTTCTAGCAGTTTTGGAGTGGAGTCTTTTGGGTTTTCCACATATAGTATCATATCATCTGCGAAGAGTGATAATTTGACTTCTTCTTTGCCGATTTGGATGCCTTTAATTTCCTTTTGTTGTCTGATTGCTGAGGCTAGGACCTCTAGTACTATGTTGAATAGCAGTGGCGATAATGGACATCCCTGCCATGTTCCTGACCTTAGTGGAAAAGCTTTCAGTTTTTCTCCATTGAGAATGATATTTGCGGTGGGTTTTTCATAGATGGCTTTGATGATATTGATATTGTGAAAATGTCTATGCTACCTAAAGCAATCTACACATTTAATGCAATTCCTATCAAAGTACCATCCATCTTTTTCAAAGAAATGGAACAAATAATTCTAAAATTTATATGGAACCAGAAAAGACCTCGAATAGCTAAAGGGATATTGAAAAAGAAAGCCAACGTTGGTGGCATCACAATCCCGGACTTCAAGCTCTATTACAAAGCTGTCATCATCAAGACAGCATGGTACTGGCACAAAAACAGACCCATAGATCAATGGAACAGAATAGAGAGCCCAGAAATAGACTCTCAACTCTATGTTCAACTAATCTTCGACAAAGCAGGAAAGAATGTCCAATGGAAAAAAGACAGCCTCTTCAATAAATGGTGCTGGGAAAATTGGACAGCCACATGCAGAAAAATGAAATTGGACCATTTCCTTACACCACACACAAAAATAGACTCAAAATGGATGAAGGACCTCAATGTGCGAAAGGAATCCATCAAAATCCTTGAGGAGAACACAGGCAGCAACCTCTTTGACCTCAGCCGCAGCAACATCTTCCTAGGAACAACGCCAAAGGCAAGGGAAGCAAGGGCAAAAATGAACTATTGGGATTTCATCAAGATCAAAAGCTTTTGCACAGCAAAGGAAACAGTTAACAAAATCAAAAGACAACTGACAGAATGGGAGAAGATATTTGCAAACGACATATCAGATAAAGGACTAGTGTCCAGAATCTATAAAGAACTTAGCAAACTCAACACCCAAAGAACAAATAATCCAATCAAGAAATGGGCAGAGGACATGAGCAGACATTTCTGCAAAGAAGACATCCAGATGGCCAACAGACACATGAAAAAGTGCTCCATATCACTCAGCATCAGGGAAATACAAATCAAAACCACAATGCGATATCACCTCACACCAGTCAGAATGGCTAAAATCAACAAGTCAGGAAATGACAGATGCTGGCGAGGATGCGGAGAAAGGGGAACCCTCCTACACTGTTGGTGGGAATGCAAGCTGGTGCAACCTCTCTGGAAAACAGCATGGAGGTTCCTCAAAATGTTGAAAATAGAACTGCCCTATGACCCAGCAATTGCACTATTGGGCATTTACCCTAAAGATACAAACGTAGTGATCCAAAGGGGCACGTGTACTCGAATGTTTATAGCAGCAATGTCCACAATAGCCAAACTATGGAAAGAACCTAGATGTCCATCAACAGATGAATGGATCAAGAAGATGTGGTATATATACACAATGGAATACTATGCAGCCATCAAAAGAAATGAAATCTTGCCATTTGCGACAACATGGATGGAACTAGAACGTATCATGCTTAGCGAAATAAGTCAAGCGGAGAAAGACAACTATCATATGATCTCCCTGATATGAGGAAGTGGTGATGCAACATGGGGGCTTAAGTGGGTACGAGAAGAATAAATGAAAGAAGATGGGATTGGGAGGGAGACAAACCATAAGTGACTCTTAATCTCACAAAACAAACTGAGGGTTGCTGGGGGGAGGGGGTTTGGGAGAAGGGGGTGGTATTATGGACATTGGGGAGGGTATGTGTTTTGGTGAGTGCTGTGAAGTGTGTAAACCTGGTGATTCACAGACCTGTACCCCTGGGGATAAAAATATATGTTTATAAAAAATAAAAAATTATATTAAAAAAAAAAGAAATAGACTTGTTATTTTGCTTTTCTTTTTCCTTGATGGCAGTGTTCATTGGTTGGATTGCTATTCTGTGGAAAGGTAAACTAAAGTAAATAACTGTTCTTGAAGTAAAATATGACTCCACCACAGTTGAATGGCTATATTACAATAATGCCAGAAAGTAGTAGGTAGCAAAAACAATTGAAGAATAAATGAAATTAATTAAGACCTGAAAAGAAAACAAAGACAGTGTTCACTTGAATACTTAGTAGGAAAGAAAAGACCACTAAAATATTACACATGAAAAAGGGTTTACCATCAAATTTGCATGACCACAGAAATACTTACCCAAGGTAAAGAATGAATGGAGAAATCAACAAATGTGGCGGACTGGCCAAGGAGTAGCATTATTGCAACTAGAGGTCATTGTAATGTGCCTCTTGAATACTTTGCCGAAGAATATCTGAAGTTCTCCTCTTGAGTAAACAAGTATTTCAACACAAGGAAAGACCAAAATGTCCCTTATCCCAGAAAGACTTTAATCCAAAGAGGTAAAAAAGAACAGAGTGCTGGAACAAATTATTTATAATATTCTCAAGCCTCTTAGTCTTGCAGAATTTCAAAAGATTGTAGTAGACCATTGAACCTTCCCAATAACCAGCCTGACAGAATAGTTAAAAGCAGGGCATCTGCCAGCAGTACCCTCTCAATGGGGAAATTAGAGCATAAAAGCAGCTGGTTATCTGCTCCTGTTTCAGACCTTATACAAGTGTGTCTAACTATACATAGAAGTAAGTGTGAATACCTGAACTTTGCTGCCAACATTTATTGCTTTCTCACTTTCTAAGTTAATTAACAAAACCCAACAGCTATCATTCACTGAACATGTTACTATGTGCCAATACATAGGCTATTTCCCTTCTATATATTATCTCATTCATTCTCCTAAACAAATTATGATGTCAATATTACAATTATTATATTTCCTATGAGGATATTGAACCATAGGACAATTAAGTATATTTTAAAGTTCACATACCTAAAAATATGATAGAATAAGGATTTAAACTCAGGCAGTCTAACCATAAGATAAAGACTTTAACCCAAATTTAGAACGGTGCCTGGCTGGCTTAGATGGAAGAGCATGCAACTCTTGATCTCAGAGTTGTGAGTTCAAGCCCCATGTTGGGTGTAAAGATTACTAAAAATAAATCTTTAAAAAAGATAAAAAATAAACAACAAATTTAGAAGGAATTGTTAGGTGTACTTAGAGATGATTTTTTTTTTAATTTAAAACTTTATCTTGTAACAATGTTTTCTTTCTATACTGAAATTATATTGAATATTTTTTTCTTTTCCAGTTTTTTAACATTTGAGACTTAATTCCATATATTTTATTCCATATTTATTCTTAACCTTTCTACATTTTCTTTTGAAGAATTTATATTTTTTTATTTCTTTACATTTTATAAATAAAAATATATCATTAGTCTTCAATTTTTCTTTCACCATTTATACTTCTAGAATTTCTGGGGATTTCCATTTTAATTTTTATGCTTAAAATGTGTTTATCAGGGTACCTGGGTGGCTCAGCCGTTTGAACTTCTGCCTTTGGCTCAGGTCATGACCCCAGGGTTCTGAGATTGAACCTGCATCAAGCTCTCTGCTCAGTGAGGAGCCTGATTCTTCCTCTCCCTCTGCCTACCATTCTGTCTCCTTGTGCTCTCTCTCTCTCTCTCTCTGTCAAGGAAATAAATAAAATCTTAAAAAGTAAAATAAAATATTTTTATCAAATTTTTGTCTCTTTTTAACATTTAAGATAACTTTTATGATTGTTTCTTCCAACATAATAGACTAAATGTCTTAAAAGTCCTCTTTATACCAACAAGAATAAAATAAAGCAAACATCCTTCAAAAGACATTGTTAAACTGGTACAAAAATAAGGAAAATCACTTGGGGATAAAAGTTAAAAGGGAATGAAAACAAGAACATGAAACTGAAATTCTATTTATGTGTTTCTTGTGTGTCCTTGCTGATTCCTGAAACCAAGAAGATTGAACATTACAGAGCCCAAACCCAGAAGACAAGGACATGGACCTGCTCAAAGGGTATACCCAGAATGTAGACTCCCAGAATCAGGACCTTCATAAAGCAAGACTTTAAAAAACTGCTTTTGCTTTATAAAAAGGCAAGATGACATACTACCAGTATGATTTAAGACATGAAAAGTGAAAAATTTAACTTGTCCTGGGTTAGCAACTTGCTAGGTCACATGTGAAAAACAAATTTAAATCTTAACTAGGGACACACACTAGTGTAGATTTCCCAATATGCCCACAGATTAAGGTCCCTCCCTAAAATGAATTTATAATAAAAAGATTACCATACATGAAGATAACAAACCACTATAACCAAGAGACAGCAAATTAATAATTGACATAAATACAGCAACAATAACTTCAGACATCTCTTTGTTGAGTAAGGAATATAAAATATGATATCTAAAATCTACAAAAAGTAAACTATACAAATGAAAACAGAAGTAAAGAATAAGATGTTTCTATCCTTACTTCCTACAGTCTATTCTGAACATAGAGTCCTAAGTGATCACTTTAATATATATGTCAGATATGATCATTCCACGGTTTAAACCCTGTGATGGCTCCCAATTCATTTAGAATAAAAACCAAGTCCTCAAAATAATTTATAAGGCCCTACATGATTTCACCACTATTCTCTCTCCCCCCACACCACCCCTTGTCCTTCTTCATGAATATTTTCCAGCCAGACTGACCTCGTTGTTTTCCTTGACCCCACTTTAGTATCTTTGCATTGGCTAACAAATCTGCCTGGAACATCTTCTCCCAAATACCTATATCCTTCACTTCTTCATATCCGTTCCTTCTTAATGACACTTTCCATGAACACCCTTTTAAAAATGGTAACCAACTTTCAACCACAGCACTACTAATATCTTATATCATGCTCGTGGTTACTCTATGCTTTCTTTTACATAAAACTCCTTGCCTCCAATGGACTTATTATATCCATTGTTTACGGCCTCCCTTATTCCACTATGCTTTATACAAACAAAGATCATGTTTTTGTCTGTTTTTATTTTTCACTAAAATATCCCAAGTGCCTAAGAAGTACCTGGCATAGGAGGCAAATCTGTTGAATTAACACTTTTAAATAAAGGCCAGGCATATTTGAAAAGAACTGAGAAAATTCACCAATACTAGACTTTAATCAATGGAGTGCCACGGTGGCTCAGTCAAGTGTCTGACTCTTGATTTCAGCTCAGGTCATGATCTCAGGATTGTGAGACTGAGCTCCATGTTAGTCTCAGAGCTGGACATGGAGCCTGCTTAAGATTCTCTCTCTCAATCTCTCCTTCTATTCCTCACACCTGCCCACACTATCTCAATCTCTCTCTCTCTCTCTCGGGAAGAAAAAAAAAATAATAGCTACTGAAAAATGAAATTTCTTTTTTTTAAGAATTTATTTATGTGGGGCGCCTGGGTGGCTCAGTGGGTTAAAGCCTCTGCCTTTGGCTCAGGTCATGATCCCAGGGTCTGGGATTAAGCCTCGCATTGGGCTCTCTGCTGAGCAGTGAGCCTCTTTACCTCTCTCTGCCTGCCTCTCTGCCTACTTGTGATCTCTGTCTATCAAAAAAAAAAAAAAAAAGTACTTATGTATTTATGTATTTGACAGAATGAGAGATAGCAACAGAGATAATGAGAGAGAGCATGACAGGGAGGAGAAGCAGGCTCTCTAACTCAACAGGGAAGACCCCGGATCATGACCTCAGCCAAAGGTAGATGCTTAACTGACTGAGCCACATAGGCACCCCTGAAGGATGAAATTTCAAAGGAAAAAAATAATAATAACTCCAGAAGGAAATTGAATTCTACATAAGTTAGAGTGAGTAAAGAATTGGTGGACATCTGTATAAATCTAAACATACATTTACTTTAAAACATGATACCAATAATTTTAAATTAAGAGGACTCATAAAATAAGGTGAAACTAAATACTTGAAAATATAAAGTCAATTAAAATTAAGAAACACACAAAAAAATCCAAGAAATAATGACACACTGTCTAGAGATAAAGCAATCAAGAAGGGCAGACTCAGTAATGACCTATATGCTAAAATTAATAGAAAAGGAGATTAAAATAATTTTTATTACCAGAGTTTATGATATAAATATAAGCTAACATAATATTTTTTTCTCAAAAACAGGAAAAAGAAGCAATTAAAATAATTAATGCAGTAGATTATAAATATTGATCAATGGAATAGAGAATTACTAAGTAGACCCACATATATACAGTCAATAGATTTTGACAGAGATATCAAGATAATTCAATAGAGCAAGAGTAGTCTTTTCAATGAGTAGTGCTGGAACAATTGGATATCCATATGCAAAATAAATGAATAAATAAAATAACTGTCAACCCTTACTTTTCATCATATAAAAATATTAACTTTAAATGGATCACAGGCCTCAATAATAACTGACAAAAGGAAAATACTGGCAAGTTAAACTTAAAACTTCTAATCTTTGAAAGACCACTGTTAAGAAAACAAAAAGATAAGACACTAAGAGGAAATATTTACAAAACTTGTATTTATCTGTCAAATAACTTTTGTTCTAAATATATTAACATTTACCACTTAATTATAAGCAAATGAACAACACAATTTTAAAATGGACAAAATAGAGGCACCTGGGTGGCTCAGTCATTAAGCTTCTGCCTTCAGATTAGGTCACGATCACAGGGTCCTGCCACCAAGCCCTGCTTTTCCCCCTCCCTCTGCCCCTGCTTGTGTTCCTTCTCTTGTTTCTCTCTATCAAATAAATAAATAAAATCTTTAAATATTACTATTTACTAATAATAATAAATAAAATGGGCAAAATATTGCAACAGATATTTCACCAAAGAAGAAATATGAGTGACAGATAATCACATGAAAATTTGCTTAAGAGGATTTTACTCATTAAGAAAATATCAATTGAAACCACAATAAGATACCACTACACATTTGTGGAATGACTTAAAAACCATACAACAACACAACAGAAAAAGAAAATAATATGAAGAACTTACAAAATGCAGTGCAACTGGAACTCACATTTATGGTGGGAATGCAAATGTTCTAGCACTTAGGAAAATATTTTGGCAGTTTCTTCTAAGGTTAATCATACACTGGACATGGGACACATAAGAAGAAGGAGTTAAGATGGCAGAGGAGTAAGGAAACCATAGCCTTACCTCATCCCTTGAACACAGCTAGATAAATATCAAATCATTTTGACCACCCAAGAAATGAATCTGAGGACAAAGGGCAAAATGTACAATGAGAGGTGAAAAAACTGCCACATCATGGAAGGTAAGAGGTGTGGAGAGTTCATTTGGGAGAGAGAAGAGCTGCAGGTGCTGTAATGGGGAAGGAGCGCTGAATGTGAGAAAGAAGAAAAAGGAGACAGAGAGAAAGAGTGAAAGTACATATTGGTAATTGCACAAGAAAAGCTCTTCCCCAAAATCATTAACTGGAAAAAGGAGAGGGGCTGAATCCATAAGTTTTTATAAAGCAGTTCAGTGCAGTGTCTGAAGTTTCAGAGGTCTGCGAGATCACCATGGTCACACCTAACAGGTTGAACGGTGCTCCTGTAGGAAAGGAGGGCAGGAACCTGGGAACAGGTAGCATGATCTGAGAACCCCCTAGGTCACACAAGGAGAAGTATTTCCCCTGTTTGAAGTACATTTGGAAGAAGTGACACAGCCTCCCTGGGGATGAAAGACCTGCCTGCGAGGCAACATAGAGCTGCCCCATTTACTAACATAAAAATGGGGGTGCTAGCTAAAGGCAGTGAGCCTTGGTGCAAGCTTTCTGCTGTGCTTTACCATAAACTCCAAACCACTGCTTAGTCACACAACTGATTTCTGGTACAAGCTGGTACTGGCCACAGTGCAGTGACACCCTCCCCCAGAGATCAGCAGGGTTCCCACTGCACAGATCTCTAGAATTTGAAGTTTTGAAACAAAGCCTCATGCCTGAGATAAAACACAGGAGTGATGGGCTGCCTGGCAGGCAGACAGCTCAGACACAGGCAGGGAGAAGGCAGGAATTGGGAGGAAGCAGGGGAGAAAAGAGAGGTGATTATTTTCTCTTCAGTGAAGGCTTCCTAAAGAACAGTGGGACAAGCTTCCTGCCCCAGGGTAAAGAGAATGGGGTGAGACTATTTTTACCCTGCCCATTAGCACTGACAGAGGTCAGTGAGGAACACAGTACCACCAAGTGGAGACCAGAGCCACTTACACAAAGCCCCACCCTCCTGTACCCTGCAATTACATCTCCATTAGGTTAAGCGCATCTGAGAATCAGAAAAGCAGCCCCTCCCCTCCACCTGAAGACCAGTGCAAACCATTTGTATCCACCAAGTCTACTGATTGTAGAGTGCTAGAAAGCTTCAGCTCTAGGAGAAATAGGATCTAGTTGTATGTGTGTGTGCACGCGCATATATGTATGTTTTCCCTTGGAATATAGAAAAAGCAAATATTTTATTTAATAATTTTTACTTTTTTATCTTTTTATTTTATTTTATCTTATTATGTATATGTGTGTGTGTATATACATACTTATATAGGTATAGATGATAGATAGATATAGATATAGATAGATAGAGATTCTTTTAACGAGCAGACCAAAACAAACCTAAGTTCTAGCCTCCTTTTCTTTTTTGTTTTTACCTTGATAGTATGAAGATGAAGAAATTCATCCCAAAAGAAAGAACAGGAAGAAGTAATGGCCAGGGATTTAATCAATACAAATATAAGCAAGATGTCTGAACTAGAATTTAAAACAAAAATTATAACGATACTAGCTAGGCTTGAGAAAGCATAGAAGACATCAGAGAATCCTTTATTGCACAGATAAAAGAACCAAAAACTAGTCAGATTGAAATTAAAAATGCTATAACTGAAGTACAAACTCAAATAGAAGCCATGATAATAAGGATGGATGAAGTAGAAGTATGAATTCGTGATATGGAAGATAAATTATGGAAAATAATGAAGCTGAAAAGAAGCGGGAAAGAAAGGTACTTAATCACCAGTGTAAAGTTAGAGAACTCAGCAACCCTTAAAGCATAATAACATTTATATCATAGGAGTCCCAGAAGATGAAGAGACAGAAAAGGGGGCAGAAGGTTTATTTTAGCAAATTTTAGCTGAAAACTTCCCTAACCTCGGGAAAGAAACAGACATCAAATTCCAAGAAGCACAGAGAACTCCCACCAACTTAAACAAAAATTGATCATTGCCAAGGCACATCATAGTCAAATTCACAAAATACACAGGCAAAGAACGAATCCCAAAAGCAGCAAGAGAATAAAGTCCTTAACCTACAAGGGAAAACAGAATAGATTTAGAGCAGATCTGTCCACAGAAACTTGACAGGCCAGAAGAGAATGGCAGGATCAATTGAGCATGCTGAATGGGAAAAATATGCATCCAATAATACTTTATCAAGTAATACCAAGTATTACTTGATCAAGTAATTTGATAATTACTTGAAGTAATAATTACTTCAAGTAATTATCAAATTACTTGATCAAGTAATACCAAGACTATCATTTAGGATAGAAGAAGAAATTAAGAATTTCTCATACAAACAAAAAAATAAGGAGTTTATAACTACTAAAGCAGTCCTGCATGAAATATTAGAGGGAAATCTTTGAGTGGGGAAAAAAAAGACAAAAATCAACAAACACTAGAAAGGAACAGACAACATCACCAGAAACACCAACCTACAAATAACACAAAGACACTAAATTCATATATGTCAGTGACACTCCTAATGTACAATGGACTAAATGTTCCAATCAAAAGAAATAGGGAGCAGGAGTCAAGATGGCAGAGAAGTAGCAGGCTGAGACTATATCAGGTAGCAGGAGATCAGCTAGATAGCTTATCAAACCATTGCAAACACCTACAAATCCAACAGGGGATCGAAGAGAAGAAGAGCAGCAATTCTAAAAACAGAAAATCGACCACTACCTGTAAGGTAGGACCAGCGGAGAAGTGAATCCAAAGCGACAGGAAGATAGACCACGGGAGAAGGGGCTGGCTCCCAGCAAGGGGCCGGAGCAATGGAACACTAAATCAGGACTTTTAAAAGTCTGCTCCACTGAGGGACATTGTTCCAGAGGCTAAACTGGAGTGAAGCCCATGTGGGGTCACTGTGGCCCCAGGTCCCGCAGGGTCACAGAAGGATCAGGGATGTCTGAGTGTCACAGTACTCACAGGTATTAGAGTGGGGAAGCCAGCTACAGAGACAGAGCCAAGGAGTGAACTCTCAGCTCAGGGTTACCTTGAACCAGTCATAGGCTGGGTGAGCTTGGAGCACAGCCAGAGGCCAGGGAGACAGGAGTGATTGAGCGCTATTCTCAGAAGGCTCACTGACGAGTGGGGACCTGAGCTCTCGGCTCCTCTGGGCCAGAGATTGGGAGGCCGCCATTATCATTCCCGTCCTCCAGAACTCTCTGGAAAGCATTGAGGAAACAAAAGCTCCCTAAAGTGAACCAAAGGGGATTACTTAGCCTGGCCAATGGTAAGGGTGGGGCAATTCCGCCTCAGGCAAAGATACTTGAGAATCACTGCAACAGGCCCCTCCCCGAGAAGATCAACAAGAAATCTAGCCAAGACCAAGTTCACTTACCAAGGAGAACAGCAGAATTCCAGAAGAGGAGAAAGGAAAGCATGGAACTCATGGTTTTCTCCCCATGATTCTTTAGTCTTACACTTAATTTAATTTTTTTTAATTTTATTTTTTTTCTTCTGCTAAATTTTTTTAACATTTTTAACTAATTTATCTTAATAATATCTTTCATTAAAAAATCCTTTTTTTGAACCTTTATTATTATACTCATAGTTTATCCTTCATTGCATCTAACTATATTTTTTGTATACACATAAGGTTTTTTTTTTTCTAAAAAATTTGGGGTACAACTTCTTCTAATAGATCAAAAAATACCCTAAATCTAGCTCTGGGATTGTTCTAGTCTCCAGCCCAAGGAAATTCTCTCCACTTTCTTTTTCTTTATTCTCCCAACCAACTTACTTTATCAATTCCTTTTTTAGAAATTAAAAAATAATTTTTTTCATCTTTATAGGCATATTCCAGCCTTTCATTGTGTTTATCCTTATATATGTTTTTCATTCTTTAAATATTGGGAGGTAGTTTCTTCTAAGAGAACAAAATACTCCCAAAATTAAGTGGGTGACCATGTTCTAGTCACCAACCTAATATATATATTTTTTTCTTTATTTGTTTTCTTTTTAAAATTTTTTTTCTGAACTTTTTTTAATCCCCTTTCTGCCCCCATGATTTGGGGTCGCTTCTGATTTGGTTAAAGCATATTTTCCTGGGGTTGTTGCCACCCTTTTAGTATTTTATTTGCTCCTTCATATATTCTTATCTGGACAAAACGACAAGGAAGAAAAACTCACCACAAAAAAAAAATAAATAAATAAATAAAAAAGAACAAGAGGCAGCACCAAAGACTAGGGAATTAATCAATATGGACATTGGTAATATGTCAGATCAAGAGTTCAGAATGATGATTCTCAAGGTCTTAGCGGGCTTTAAAAAGGCATGGAAGATATTAAAGAAACCCTCTCTGGAGAGATAAAAGCCCTTTCTGGAGAAATAAAGGAACTAAAATCTAACCAAGTTGAAATCAAAAAAGCTATTAATGAGGTGCAATCAAAAATGGAGGCTCTTACTGCTAGGATAAATGAGGCATAAGAAAGAATTAATGATATAGAAGACCAAATGACAGAGAATAAAGAAGCTGAGCAAAAGAGGGACAAAGAGCTACTGGACCATGAGGGGAAAATTCAAGAGATAAGTGATACCATAAGATGAAACAACATTAGGATAGTTGGGATTCCAGAAGAAGAAGAGAGAGGGGAGCAGAAGGTATATTGGAGAGAGTTATTGTAGAGAATTTCCCTAATATGGTAAAGGGAACAAGCATCAAAATCCAGGAGGTGCAGGAACCCCCCTCAAAATCAACAAGAATAGGTCCATAGCCCATCACCTAATAGTAAAATTTACAAGTCTTAGCGACAAAGAGAAAATCCTAAAAGCAGCCTGGGAAAAGATGTCTATAACATACAATGGTAAAAATATTAGATTGGCATCAGACTTATCCACAGAGAACTGGCAGGCCAGAAAGAACTGGCATGATATATTCAGAGCACTAAACGAGAAAAACATGCAGCCAAGAATACTATATCCAGCTAGGCTATCATTGAAAATAGAAGGAGAGATTAAAAGCTTCCAGGACAAACAAAAACTGAAAGAATTTGCAAATACAAAGCCAGTTCTACAGGAAATATTGAAAGGGGTCCTCTAAGCAAAGAGAGACCCTAAAAGTAACAGACCAGAAAGGAACAGAGACAATTTACAGTAACAGTCACCTTACAGACAATAAAATGGAACTAAATTCATACGTCTCAATATTTACCCTGAATGTTAATGGGCTAAATGTCCCAATCAAAAGACACAGGGTATCAGAATGGATAAAAAACCAAAACCCATCAATATGCTGCCTACAAGAAACTCATTTTAGACCCAAAGACACCTCTAGATTTAAAGGGAGGGGGGTGGAAAAAAATTTACCATGCTAATGGACATCAGAAGAAAGATGGAGTGGCAATCCTTATATCAGATCACTTAGATTTTAAGCCAAAGACTATAATAAGAGATGAGGAAGGACACTATATCATACTCAAAGGATCTGTCCAACAAGAAGATCTAACAATTTTAAATATCTATGTCCCTAACATGGGAGCAGCCAACTATATAAACCAATTAATAACAAAATCAAAGAAACACAATGACAATAATACAATAATGTTAGGGGAATTTAACAGTCCCTTCACTGAAATAGACAGATCATACAAGCAAAAGATCAACAAGGAAATAAAGGCCTTACATGACACACTGGACCAGATGAACATCACAGATATATTCAGAACATTCCATCCCAATGCAACAGAATACACATTCCTCTCTAGTGCACATGGAACATTCTCCAGAATACATCACATCCTGGGTCATATCAGGTCTCAACCAGTATCAAAAGATTGGGATCATTCCCTGCACATTTTCAGACCACAATGCTCTGAAGCTAGAACTCAATCACAAGAGGAAATTTGGAAAGAACCCAAATGCATGGAGACTAAACAGCATCCTTCTAAAGAATGAATGGGTAAACCAGGAAATTAAAGGAGAATTTTAAAAATTCATGGAAACAAATGGTAATGAAAAAACAATGGTTCAAAATCTGTGGGACACAGCAAAGTCAGTCCTGAGAGGAAAATATATAGCGGTACAAGCCTTTCTCAAGAAACAAGAAGGTCTCAAATACACAACTTAACCCTACACCTCAAGGAGATGGAGAAAGAAAAACAAGGAAAGCCTAAACCCAGAAGGAGAAGAGAAATAATAAAAATCAGAGCAAAAGTCAATAAAATAGAAACCAAAAAAACAATAGAACAAATCAATGAAACTAGGAGCTGGTTCTTTGAAAGAATTAATAAGATTGATAAACCTCTGGCCAGACTTCTCAAAAAGAAAAGAGAAAAAACCCAAATAAATAAAGTCATGAATGAAAGAGGAGAGATCACAACTAACACCAAAGAAATACAAACTATTATAAGAACATACTATGAGCAACTCTACGCCAACAAATTCAACAATCTGGAAGAAATGGATGCATTCCTAGAGACATATAAACTACCACAACTGAACCAAGAAGAAATAGAAAAGCTGAACAGACCCATAACCAGTAAGGAGATTGAAACAGTCATCAAAAATCTCCAAACGAACAGAAGCCCAGGACCAGATGGTTTCCCAGGGGAATTCTACTAAACATTTAAAGAAGAATTAATTCCTATTCTCCTGAAACTGTTCCCAAAAATAGAAATGGAAGGAAAACATCCAAACTCATTTTATGAGGCCAGCATCACCTTGATCCCAAAACCAGACAAGGATCCCATCAAAAAAGAGAGCTATAGACCAATATCCTTGATGAACACAGATGCAAAATTCTCACCAAAATGCTATCCAATAGGATCCAACAGTACATTAAAAGGTTTATTCACCACGACCAAGCAGGATTTATTCTAGGGCTGCAAGTTTGGCTCAACATCTGCAAATCGAACAATGTGATACAATACATTAATAAAAGAAAGAACAAGAACCATATGATACTCTTAATAGATGCTAAAAATGTATTTGACAAAGTACAGCATCCCTTCCTGATCAAAACTCTTCAAAGTGTAGGGATAGAGGGCACATACCTCAATATTATCAAAGCCATCTATGAAAACCCCACCGCAAATATCATTCTCAATGGAGAAAAACTGGAAGCTTTTCCGCTAAGGTCAGGAACACAGCAGGGATGTCCATTATCACCACTGCAATTCAGCATAGTATTAGAAGTCCTAACCTCAGCAATCAGATAACAAAAACAAATTAAAGGCATCCAAATTGGCAAAGAAGTCAAACTATCATTCTTTGCAGATGATATGATACTGTATGTGGAAAACCCAAAAGACTCCACTCCAAAACTGCTAGAACTCATACAGGAATTCAGTAAAGTAGCAGGATATAAAATCAATGCACAGAAATCAGTTGCACTTCTCTACACCAACAACAAGACAGAAGAAAAATTAAGGAGTCCATCCCATTGACAATTGCACCCCAAACCATAAGATACCTAGGAATAAACATAACCGAAGAGGCTAAGAATCTATACTAAGAAAACTATAAAGAACTCATGAAAGAAATTGAGGAAGACACAAAGAAATGGGAAAATGTTCCATGCTCCTGGATTGGAAGAACAAATATTGTGAAAAGGTCTATGCTACCTAAAACAATCTACACATTTAATGCAATTCCTATAAAAATTCCATCCATTTTTTTTCAAAGAAATGGAACAAAAATCCTAAAATTTATATGGAACCAGAAAAGACCACAAATAGCCAAAGGAATATTGAAAAAGAAAGCCAAAGTCGTTGGCATCACAATTCCAGACTTCAAGCTTTATTACAAAGCTGTCATCATCAAGACAATATGGTACTGGCTTGGAATGGACCAGGATGGAACAGAATAGAGAGCCCAAAAATAGACCCTCAACTCTATGGTCAACTAATCTTCAACAAAGCAGGAAAGAATGTCCAGTGGAAAAAAGACAGCCTCTTCAATAAATGGTGTTGGGAAAATTGAACAGCCACATGCAGGAAAATGAAATTAGACAATTTCCTTATGCCACACATGAAAATAGACTCAACATGGATGAAGGACCTCAATATGAGAAAGGAATCCATCAAAATCCTTGAGGAGAACACAGGCAGCCACCTCTTCGACCTCAGTCACAGCAACTTCTTCCTAGGAACATTGCCAAAGGAAAGGGAAGCAAGGGCAAAAATGAACTATTGGGATTTCATCAAGATCAAAAGTTTTTGCACAGCAAAGGAAACAGTTAACAAAACCAAATGACAACTGACAGAATGGGAGAAGATATTTACAAGCAACATATGAGATAAAGGGCTAGTATCCAAAATCTATAAAGAGCTTAGCAAACTCAACACCCAAAGAACAAATAATCCAATCAAGAAATAAGCAGAGGACATGAACAGACATTTCTACAAAGAAGACATCCAGATGGCTAACAGACACATGAAAAAATGCTCCACATCATTTGGCATCAGGGAAATACAAATCAAAACCACAATGAGATACCACTTCACACCAGTCAGAATGGCTAAAATTAACAATTCAGGAAATGACAGATGTTGGTGAGGATGTGGAAAAAGGGAAACCCTCCTACACTGTTGGTGGAATGCAAGCTGGTGCAACCACTCTGGAAAACAGCATGGAGTTTCCTCAAAAAGTTGAAAATAGAGCTGCCCTATGATCGTGCAATTGCACTACTGAGTATTTACCCTAAAGATAAAAATGTAGTGATCCAAAGGGGCATGTGCACCTGAATGTTTATAGCAGAAATGTCCACAATAGCCAAACTATGGAAAGAACCTAGATGTCCACCAACAGATGAATAGATAAAGAAGAGGTGGTATATATATACAATGGAATACTATGCAGCCATTAAAAGAAATGAAATCTTTTTTTTTAATTTATGTATTTCTTTACAGCGTAACAGAATTCATTGTTTATGCACCACACCCAGTGCTCCATGCAATACGTGCCCTCCATAATACCCATCACCTGGCTCCACCAACCTCCCACCCCGCCCCTCCAAAACCCTCAGATTGTTTCTCAGAGTCCACAGTCTCTTATGGTTCATCTCACCCTCCAATTTCCCCCAACTCCCTTCTCCTCTCCATCTTCCCATGTCCTCCATGTTATTTCTTATGCTCCACAAATAAGTGAAACCATATGATACTTGACTCTCTCTGCTTGACTTATTTCACTCAGCATACTCTTCCAGTCCCATCCATGTTGATACAAAAGTTGGGTATTCATCCTTTCTGATGGAGGCATAATACTCCATAGTGTATATGGACCACATCTTCCTTATCCATTCGTCCATTTAATGGCATCTTGGTTCTTTCCACAGTTTGGTGACCGTGGTCATTGCTGCCATAAACGTTGGGGTACAGATGGCCCTTCTTCTCACTACTTCTGTATCTTTGGGGTAAATACCCAGGAGTGCAATTGCACGGTCATAGGGAAGCTCTGTTTTTAATTTCTTAAGGAATCTCCACACTGTTCTCCAAAGTGGCTGCACCAACTTGCATTCCCACCATCAGTGCAAGAGGGTTCCCCTTTCTCCACATCCCCTCCAACACACGTTGTTTCCTGTCTGGCTAATTTTGGCCATTCTAAGTGGTGTAAGGTGGTATCTCAATGTGGTTTTAATTTGAATCTCCCTGATGGCTAGTGATGATGAACATTTTTTCATGTGTCTGATAGCCATTTGTATGTCTTTATTGGAGAAGTGTCTGTTCATGTCTTCTGCCCATTTTTGACATGATTATCTGTTTTGCATGTGTTGAGTTTGAGAAGTTCTTTATAGATCCTGGATATCAACCTTTTGTCTGTACTGTCATTTACAAATATCTTCTTCCATTCCATAGGTTGCCTCTTTGTTTTGTTGACTGTTTCCTTTGCTGTGCAGAAGCTTTTGATCTTGATGAAGTCCCCAAAGTTCATTTTCACTTTTGTTTCCTTTGCCTTTGGAGACATATCTAGAAAGAAGTTGCTGTGGCTGATATCGAAGAGGTTACTGCCTATGTTCTCCTCTAGGATTCTGATGGATTCCTGTCTCACGTTGAGGTCTTTTATCCATTTTGAGTTTATCTTTGTGTTTGGTGTAAGAGAATGGTGGAGTTTCATTCTTCTACATAAAGCTATCCAATTTTCCCAGCACCATTTATTGAAGAGACTGTCTTTTTTCCACTGTATATTTTTTCCTGCTTTGTCGAAGATAATTAGACCATAGAGTTGAGGGTCCATATCTGGGCTCTCTCCTCTGTTCTAGTGGTCTATGTGTCTGTTTTTATGCCAGTACCATGCTGTCTTGGTGATCCCTTACTCTCATTCTTGACTCCTCTTTTTCAAATTCTACAACCAATTCCTCCATAAATCTTGTTGGTGTATCTTCAAAATGCATTCAGCATCCACTTACCTCTGACTGATGTTACCACTTACACATCTATCCCAAGCTGTCACTGTGTTCAAAGACTGGAGTATCATGTGCTTCCTGGACATCTTTGAATATCACAGAGCCCAAAGGCTTAACTCTGAGTTCCTTTGTTTCTGTTAGGTGTGCTCCATACTGAGTGAGAAAGACTCCACACTCACCTAGTTCCCCTATCAGCCAGGCCAGCTGCACCCCACCTAGATTTCAATCTGATATATCTTATTTCCCTGTCATCATCTAAGATTATTCAAACAAATCAATCAAATCTTCAAAGGTAGCCTCTTGTCACTATAAAGCCTGCTTCCTACAGCCACTGTTGATTCACTATATTCCCAAGCATTCTTGTGTGGACCTGTATAGTGTGTGGTATGCTCCTCTCCCAGGCTGTAAGTATTCCTGACTGAGAAACTGTCATCAAAACCATCCATCTAAGATCAAGTGTTGTTTAACCCATTTCATACAATTTAGGGTGGGGTATTCATTCTTCACTAATGACGTGAATAGGAGGTGGTCAGAAACACCACCATATATTTGTGTTTTCTCTGCCACAACTATTTCCTCTCTGCTACCCATAGTATATTGTCAGAATTGTAATCAATTTGCTGTAACACAAGTAATATCTTGAAAATCCTCCACTAAAACCAAGTCAATGACTTTTTATCTAGTGTAAAGTAAAAACCCCAGACTGAACATTGCTTACAAAGCCCTTCATATTCTAGCTATTGTACGGTTCAGTCAGCCCCCCTCACCTACTACTCCTGTTCTCATTCATTGTGATCCAGACACATGTTCCCTCTGCTGTTGCTTCCTGGTATGTCTCCACAAATTGGCAAAGACAGGCTAGTAGAAACCATCTACCTAGCTCAACAGAAATCACAACAATTGTTTAGAACTTAGATTTTAAATTTTTTTTTTTCGGGGAGGAGTATTTTATTACTGATACTGTTTACACTTGCCTGTGCATGGTGACAATAAAAATTTAACCAGTTTTATTATAGTTTTAAACTTTTCTGTAGACAATATGCCTTGCATCTATGGTGAACTACTACCACTGACCACTCCCTCCCTTGCTATGCCTTTTTTTCCATCTTAGGGATTTTGGAATAGCTATTATCCTTACCTAATTATTCTTTTTATGAGTCTCATGGTTCGTATCTTTACCTCCTTCAGCCCTTTCCTCAGATGGCATTTTCTCATTAAACGCCTCTGTTACTACTATATTTAAATTGAAGTCTTACTCCCATTCTCTATTAATTTTTAAATGGGAAGGGTTTCAAATTCAGAATAAATGTTTTATAAATATCAGTGTTCTCTCTTAAGATTCAGTTTATTTTTATACTATATACCCATTTTTGAGAAATCATAAAAGATGAGTTTTTTCATAAAACATATTAAATGTTACATTCAAATGGCTGTCAATTTAATTACCTATCTCATTAGATGTAAGTTAACCTTCAGAGTTTTAACTTTAGAAATAAAGCTGATTTGTGGTTATTTGAAGAAAAAGGTATGCTTTGCCATTGTTTCAAGACTTTTGATGCTTCTCTCCACTCTGGAAGTACCAAGAATATATTGACAAGAATAATTATGACAATAATTATTGAGTTGCTTATTATAGGCTAAGGATATTTTTAATATACTTTATTGAATTGTTATAATAATCTCATGAGGTCGGTATTATTATATCCCTCTTTTAGATAAGAAAAATGAGACCAAAGGTTTAAAGTTATTTAACCAAGGTCACCCAGCTGGTAATTGGTTGTCAGGGTTTTCATTTAGGTTCACCTCTGTTAAAGGCCCTTGCTCTTAATTAGAGATTATTATGTATCCCCTCTGTGGAAGTGAACACAGACCAAGTAGTATGTATCTATTAATAATATTAGAATATCATTATGGAATGAGAAAAAAATATATATATATATTTAGTTGAAGGTGGAAAAACAAAATGTGAAATCTTTTGTTTATGGATAGGGGCCTAACAGTGCAGGGGTCTGTAAACTGCAGTCTATTTATTGATGACATGACCTACAAATGTTAGCCACTTGACAGGTAGAAATACAGCTTCTGATCCAATGTTAATGTAATAAATTTAAATGCTACTAAACATTACTTTGGTGACTGCAAACCAAAGGTCTGCAGTCATTTGCATGAAATGTATAAATAAGGAGTTTGACTTACATGTTGTCATAGGCATAAATTCAGTTTACTCTTTCTAAAAGGCAGAACTTGGCTATGAACATTAAAGATGACTTGTATGACCATGTTAATCTTTCCACCTCATATTTCAATTTTTATGGGAACTTTATTACTAAATAATATATCTCCAAGCTCTCTTTTTGTAGCTCTGTTGCCCATTACTTGCCTAAACTACACTCTGTCATTACTTATAGCAGTTTTATGCCTCATATACTGCACAGCCCGTGATGGCTGTCTTCCTAATAAATTCTTCATCACTTTCAATATAATCATCTGCATTGCAGCTTCATTAATATCCTTTCATTCAAAGATCCAGGTAGGCAGCATCCCGCTGAGTAAAAGGCTTTAAAAAAATTAATTAGGCCATAGGAACCTGCTTCTGGGCTTTAGTCAATGTCATGAAATAATGCAGTTACTAATATAATACTGGTGGCTTTTGAATAACAGATTAATTAGGAACATCCTTATATGGAGGAATAAATGGAGTATTCATGACATGATTTTCACTGCAACAATAAAATGCAAAAACTCAATACTCAATCAAGTTTAAACCTAACCTTGTTACCTCAATGTGTGCAGGTTTCTGAGACTTGGAAACATTCACGATAGAGTGGTTCTAAAAGTCTCTCATTATGCTCATGCCAAAACCTCTCCCATTTAAAATGAGCTCACATACCCATGGCTCTATCTACCATAGTAACTGAAGATAATGCTCTCAAGAATTTTGTATTATATTCCAGATAACTGATTTAACGTGGTCATTGTTTGGAGCAGAAGCCCTTATCATCTAAACTGTATTTGAGCTGAGAGCCAACACTCCCTTTTTTCTTTAAGGGAGTATTTTGATGTTGTTTGAGGAGGATGCCAAGCTATTAAAAATTCAGAGATGAATATTCTGAAATTATTTACTGTCATAGGAAGTATGACATTGAGTTCCAAATTTAAAACTTGAGAAAATGGAAATTCCATAGGCTAAAAAAAAAAAAAATCACCAAAAGTTGGGAGTGGATAGGTCGTGGCAAACCAGATGTGGTAATTAATACTTGGGGTGAACCCAAACTGACCAAATGATAAAGTCTTTTTTTTCCCCCCATAAAAATGGTCAGTGCATTTCATAGGTAAATACTGAGTTTCAATGTGTGTTTAAGAAGTGATGTGGTGAGGAAAATCCCATTTCCTTTTTGTAAGGCTTAACTAAAGAGTTTTAAAAGAATTTTACTTAATTAGGTTATTACGCTGTAATTTTAAAATGTGAATGTGACATTAGCAATCAATTTAGTAATTGTGGCATAGCTGTGCAAGTGAATACTATACAGCAATTAGAATGAACAAACCTTTTCTATACACAAAAATGTAGATGAAGACCACAAATGTAGTGTTGACCAAAAGGAACTAGAACCTAAAAAAAGGTGACTCCATTTATTTAAAGTTCAAAAACAGGAAAAGCTAATCTACTTCTCCCAATCCCACCTTCTGAAAACCACTTATTTGATTTTGCTTTTGCAGTTTTGCCTTTAGTAAGATATCATATAAATAAAAACACATAGTATGTAGATTTTTTACCTGGCTTCCTTCACCATAGTGTCTTTGAGGTTCATTCATATTATCCCATCATCAGTACTTTAGTTCTATTTATTGCTCAATTATCTCATTGCTGAGAATCTCTTTGTATACCATGCTTTGTTTATTTACCTGTTGATGGGTGTTTGGCTTCTTTCTAGTTTTTGGCTGTTATGAATTAATCCATTATAAACATCTGTGTAAAAGGTTTTGTGTGGACCTATGTTTTCATTCTCTCGAGGAAATACGCAGGACTTGGATTGTTGGATCCTATGGTAAATGTATGATTGACTTTCTTTGTTTTTTCTTTATTTTCTTTTTTCCCTCCCACCTTTGTTGAATAGTATTGACACAAGGAAGATTTATAACACAAGGAAGTTTAACATTTGTAATGTGATAATTTGATGCCTGTATATGTTACAAAATGATTACCACAATAAGGTTAGTTAGTACCTCCATCACTTTACATAATTACCATTTTGTATGTGCATGAGACATTATTTAATATCTACTCTCTTAAAAACTTTCAAGTATATAGTATAGTACTGTTATTCATAGTGATGATGTTGTAATTAGATTCCTAGAACTTAACTCCTCTAATATATGGAAGTTTATACCCTTTGGCCAATCCTCCCCATTTTCCCCACTCCCATCTTCTGGCAACCATTATTCTACTCTATTTATTTCTGATTTCAGCTTTTTTTAGACTGCATATAGTGGTATCATACAGTATTTATCTTTTTTTGTCTGCCTTATATCACATCACATAATACCATCAGTGTCCATCTATGTTGATGAAAAAGGCAGGATTTCCTTCTTTTATATTGCTGAATAATATTCCATTATTTATATATGTATATTTTCTTTTTTAAAGATTATGATACTTTTTTTTTCTTTTTCAAATTTTTTATTTAAATTCTATTTTGTTAACATATAGTGTAATATTATTTTTAGGGGTAGAATTTAGCAATTCATCACTTACATATAACAGTGCTCAACACAAAAATTCCTCTCCTTAATATCCATTGCCAGTGTAACCCATCCCCCACCCCCACACACCATCAACCTTGTTTTCTCCCTATTGTTTCTCCCTAGAGTCTCCTAGGGTTTGTTTCCCTCTCTTCCCCCCACCCAGCCCATATGTTCATCTGTTTTGTTTCTTAAATTCCCCATGTGAGTGAAATCATATGGTATTTGTCTTTCACTGTCTGACTTATTTCACTTAGTGTAATACATTCTAGCTCCATCCATGTCTTTGCCAATGGCAATATTTCATTCCTTTTGATGGAGAGTGTGTGTGTGTATATATATATATATATATCCCAAATATTCTTTATCCATTCATCATTCAGTGGATATTCAGGCTCTTTCCACAGTTTGGTTATTGTTAATAATGCTGCTATAAACATCAGGGTACATGTACCCTTATCAATCTGTATTTTTGTATACTTAGTAGTGTGATCACTAGGTTATAGGGTAGTTCTATTGCTAACTTTTTGAGGAACCTTCAAACTGTTTTCTGAGTGGCTATACCAGTTTGCATTCCTACCAACACTGCAAGAGGGTTTCCCTTTCTCTGAATCCTTTCCAACACTTGTTGTTTCTTCTGTTGTTAATTTTATTCATTCTGACTTGTGTGAGGTATTGACTTGTATTTCCCTGATGATGAGTGATGTTGAGCATCTTGTCATGGATCTGTTAGCCATCTAGATGTCTTCTTTGGAAAAATGTCTATTCATGTTTTCTGCACAGTTTTTAATTGGATTATTTGTTTTTTTGGGTGTTGAGTTTGATCAATTCTTTATAGATTTTGGATACTAACCTCATATCAGATATATCATTTGCAAAAATCTTCTCCCAGTCATTAGGCCCCCTTTTAGTTTTATGGATTGTTTCCTCACTGTGAAGAAGATTTTTATCCTGATGAAGTCCCAATAGTTCATTTTTACTTTTGTTTCCCTTACCTCTGACAATGTAAGTTGCTATGACCAATGTCAAAGAGGTTGCTGCCTGTGATCTCCTCTATGATTTTGATGGTTTCTTGTTTCACATTTAGGTCTTTCATCCATTTTGAATTTATTTTGCATATGTTGTAAGAAAATGGTCCAGTTTCATTCTTTTGCAAGTTGCTGTCAGGTTACCCCACACCATTTGTTGAAGAGACTGTCTTTTTTCCATAAGATATTCTTTCCTGCTTTTTTGAAGATTAGTTGACCACAAAATTAAGGGTCAGTTTTTCTGAGTTTTCTACTCTGTTCCATTGATCTATGTGTCTGTATTTATGCCAGTACCATGCTGGTTTGTTGACTACAGATTTATAATATAGCTTGAAATCTGGAATTGTGATGCTCCAGCTTTGCTTTTCTCCTTTTTTTTTTCTTTTTTAAAGATTTTATTTATTTATTTATAGAAATAATCTTTATTTATAAAAAAAATAAATAAACAAATAGGAAGAGAGGAAGAGCATTTCAAGCAGAGTGGACTGAGTGTAGAGTCTGACACACAGGGTTTGATCTCACAACCCTGAGCTGAGACCAAGAGCCAGACACTATCCAACTGAGTCATGCATGCACCTCCAGCTTTGCTTTTCTTTTTCAAGAATGCTTTGGCTATTTGGGATCTTTTGTGGTACCATACAAATTTTGGGATTGGTTGTTGTAGCTCTTTGAAAAACGCTGTTGATATTTGATAGGGATTGCAATTAATGTGTAGATTGCTTTGGGTAATGGAGATATTTTAATGTTTGTTTGTTCTTCTAATCCATGAGCATGGAATATTTCCCCACTTCTTTGTGTTATTTTTCATTTCTTACAAAAGTGTTCTATAGTTTTCAGAGTACAGATCTTTTGCCTCTTTGGTTAGGTTTATTCCTAGGTATCTTGCTGAGAATTTTCGCATCCATGTCCACCACAGATATTGGCCTATAATTCTTTTTAGTGGAGTTTTTGTCTGGTTTTGGAATTAAGGTCATGGGTGGCCTCATAGAATGAGTTTTTATTTTTTCTATAGTTTTCTTTCTTTTTTTTTTTTTTTTTTTTTGGAACAGTTTGAGAGGAATAAGAACTAATTTTTCTTCAAATGTCTGGTAGAATTCCCCCGAGATGCCACCTGGCCCTAAGCTTTTGTTTGTTGGGAAATTTTTGGTTACAGATTCAACCGCTTTGTTGGTTCTGGGTATGATCAAATTACCTATTTCTTCCTGTTTCAGTTTTGGTAGTTTGCATGTTTCTAGAAGCTTCTTCATTTCTTCCAGATTTCCCAGTGGTTGGCATATAATTTTTCATAATATTCCCTTATAATCATTTATATTTCTGTGGTGTTGTTTGTGATCTCCTCTCTTTCATTCATGATTTTATTTATTTGGATTCTTTAAGTGTGGCTAGGGGTTTATCAATTTTGTTAATACATTCAGAGAACTATTTCTTAGTTTCATTATCTAGTGGTGTTGTTCTTTTTTGTTGTTGTTGTTTGTTTCTATATCATTTATTTATGCTCTAATCTTTATTATTACTCTTCTGCTGGTTTTAGACTTTATTTGCTGTCCCTTTTCTAACTCCTTTAGGTGTAAGGTTAGTTTGTATAGTTGAGGCTTTTCTTTTTTATTTTTTTTAAAGATTATTTATTCATTTATTTGACAGAGGGAGAAACAGCAAGAGAGGGAACACAAGCAGGGGAAGTAAGAGAGGGAGAAGCAGGCTTCCCGCTGAGCAGGGAGCCAGATGCAGGTCTCGATCTCAGGACCCTGAGATCATGACCTGAGCCCAAGGCAGACACTTATTGACTGAGCCACGCAGGCACCTGAGACTTTTCTTGCATCTTGATTTTGACCTGAATCACAATATGCTTCCTTCTTAGGACTGCCTTTGCTGCATCCCAAAGGTTTTGTTTGTCATGTTTTCATTTTCATTTGCTTCCATGTATTTTTTCTTTCTTGCTTTAATTTCTCGGTTAACCCATTTATGGTCTTTCCAAGTTTGTTCTTGTGCTTGACTTCAAGTTTCATAACGTTGTGGTCTGACAATATGCATTGTATACTCTCAATATTTTTGTACTTGTTGAGGGCTGATTTGTGACCCAGTATGTGATCTATTCCAAAGAATGTTTCATGTGCATTTGAGAAGAATATGTATTCTGCTACTTTAGAATGAAATAGTCTTCATATAACTGCTAAGTCCCACCAGCCTACTGTGTCATTCAAAGCCATTGTTTCCTTGTTGATTTTCTGCTTAGATGATCTGTTCATTGCTGTAAGTGGTGTGTTAAAGTTCCTTACTATTATTGTATTATTAATAAGTTTCTTTATGTTTGTCATTAATTGATTTATATATTTGGGTGCTCCCAAGTTGGGAGCATAAATATTTGTAATTTTTAGTTCTTTGTGATGGGTAGACCCTTTAATTATGATGTAATGCCCCTCTTCATCTCTTGTTATATTCTTTGTTTTAAAAATCTAGTTTTTCTGATATAAGTATGGCTACTATGGCTTTCTTTTGATGTTAATAGACATGCTCCATGGTTCTCCATCCCTTCACTTTCAATCTTCAGGTGTCTAAGTCTAAAATGAGAATCTTGTAGGCAGCATATAGATGAATCTTGGGTTTTTTTAATCTATTTTGATACCCCATTTCTTTTTTTCTATTATTAAATTTTAAAAAAATTTTATAAACATATAATGTATTTTTATCCCCAGAAGAACAGGTCTGTGAATCAACAGGTTTACACACTTCACAGAACTCACCATAGCATACCCTCCCCAATGTCCATAACCCCACCCCGCTCTCATGACCACCCTCACCCCAGCAATCCTCAGTTTGTTTTGTGAGATTAAGAGTCTTTTATGGTTTGTGTCCCTCCCAATCCCATCTTGTTTCATTTATTCTTTTCCTACCCCTCAAACCCCCCATGTTACATCTCCACTTCCTCATATCAGGGAGTTCATATGATAGTTTTCTTTCTCTGATTGACTTATTTTGCTAAGCATAATACCCTCTAGTTCCATCCACATCATCCACATCATGGCAAATGGCAAGATTTCATTTCTTTTACATTCTTTTCAATAAATGGTGCTGGGAAAATTGGATAGTTATATGTAGAAGAATGAAACTCCACCATTCTCTTACACCAAACACAAAGATAAACTCAAAAAGGATAAAAGACCTCAACGTGAGACAGGAATCCATCAGAATCCTAGAGGAGAACATAGGCAGTAACCTCTTCGATATCAGCCACAGCAACTTCTTTCAAGATATGTCTCCAAAGGCAAAGGAAACAAAAGTGAAAATGAACTTTGGGGACTTCATCAAGATTAAAAGCTTCTGCACAGCAAAGGAAACAGTCAACAAAACAAAGAGGCAACCTATGGAATGGAAGAAGATATTTGCAAATGACAGTACAGACAAAAGGTTGATATCCAGGATCTATAAAGAACTTCTCAAACTCAACACATGCAAAACAGATAATCATGTCAAAAATGGGCAGAAGACATGAACAGACACTTCTCCAATAAAGACATACAAATGGCTATCAGACACATGAAAAAATGTTCATCATCACTAGCCATCAGGGAGATTCAAATTAAAACCACATTGAGATACCACCTTACACCACTTAGAATGGCCAAAATTAGCCAGACAGGAAACAACATGTGTTGGAGGGGATGTGGAGAAAGGGGAACCCTCTTGCACTGATGGTGGGAATGCAAGTTGGTGCAGCCACTTTGGAGAACAGTGTGGAGATTCCTTAAGAAATTAAAAACAGAGCTTCCCTATGACCGTGCAATTGCACTCCTGGGTATTTACCCCAAAGATACAGAAGTAGTGAGAAGAAGGGCCATCTGTACCCCAACGTTTATGGCAGCAATGACCACGGTCACCAAACTGTGGAAAGAACCAAGATGCCCTTAAATGGATGAATGGATAAGGAAGATGTGGTCCATATACACTATGGAATATTATGCTTCCATCAGAAAGGATGAATACCCAACATTTGTATCAACATGGATGGGACTGGAAGAGATTATGCTGAGTGAAATAAGTCAAGCAGAGAGAGTCAAGTATCATATGGTTTCACTTATTTGTGGAGCATAAGAAATAACATGGAGGACATGGGAAGATGGAGAGGAGAAGGGAGTTGGGGGAAATTGGAGGGTGAGATGAACCATAAGAGACTGTGGATTCTGAGAAACAATCTGAGGGTTTTGGAGGGGCGGGGTGGGAGGTTGGTGGAGCCAGGTGATGGGTATTATGGAGGGCACATATTGCATGGAGCACTCGGTGTGGTGCATAAACAATGAATTCTGTTATGCTGAAAAGAAATTTTTAAAAAATCAAAAAGGAAAAGAATGAGAGTAAGGGGCTGACTATAGCAAATGGAAAGATAGAATGTCAATTAAAAAAATAGTAGTAGTATATTATGGTGTATATATATATATATTTATATATATATATATACACTTTAATACTATGCAGTTGTAACATACATAAACTCCTTATATACTTGTATGGAACTATCTCAACATGTAATAAATGGAAAGGCAAGGTGCATGGTATCAATATAACATTTAAGGGTTTTTTTGTTTTTTTTTTAAGGAGAGAAAATTAGCTATTTACATTGGTTTGTACATGCATTTAAAAAAATTTAAAGTCTGTAGGAAACAAAAGTAATGACAAGAGTTACTCTGTGGAGGGAAAGAATAGAAACTAATTGAGTGAACACTGAGAACAAAAAAGGAACCTATTCACTGTATTTTTATAATTTCTGATGTTTGCATAATGTGAATGCATTTTTTAGTTAAAATAAACACTTAAAAAGATGTAGGCAAAAATTCTGTTTTAAAAAATGAGTAATCTGAAAGTCCCAGATATAATATCTTCATACTACTGTCTCTTGAAAGAAGGAGGAGGAGGAGAGGGTGGAAATCATGAAGAGGGAAGATGAAGAAAGGAGGAAGAAGAGGAAGAGAAGGAAGAGGAAAAAGAAAGAAGAGGAAGGAGGAGAAAAGGGAGGTCAACAAAAGTGATAATTATAATAAAAACAATTATATTAAAAACTTAAGACTTGGGGAAAAGGCAAGAATTCATTGTTAAATTATAAATATAGCAACCCATTACTTACTGCTATAATTTGGAGATGAATTCCAATTAACATGACTGATAAAAATCAGACTTAAAAGTAAAATTCACATTTTGTTCTGAAAGGCAATCATCCTAAGAAAAAATAAGTCTTGTATTACATTAAGTGTTGGTTAATGTTTAACAAACCACTTTGGTGTGAGAATTGTAGTTCTGTGGCTCTAATTTTAATGTTTGCCAATTCCGTTGACATAAATATTTCCATTGTGGCTGATTTCAAGTTACTAACATGACCTTACTTTTTCCTTCTCTCTCTTCCTTTGTTTATATAAATACAAGATTCAGATGTTTATCATTTTCTTTCTTTATGAACAACTTTTTTTTATTATGTTCAATTAGCCAACATATAGTACATCATTAGTTTTTAATGTAGTGGTCAATGGTTCATTAATTGCATATGTGATTTATCACATCACATGTCCTCCTTAATACCCATCTATCAGTTATGCCCCCTCCTCACTCCCTCCCTTCTTTAACCTTGTTTGTTTCTCAGAGTCCAGAGTGTCTCATGGTTTGCCTCCCTCTCTGAATTCTTCCTATTCAGTTTTCCCTCCCTTCCCCTATGGTCCTCAGCACTATTTCTTATATTCCACATATGAGTGAAACCATATGATAATTATCTTTCTGATTGACTTATTTCATTTAGCACAATACCCTGTAGTTCCATCCATGTTGATGCAAATGGTAGGTATTCATCTTTTCTGATGGCTGAGTAATCTTCAACAGATGAATGGGTAAAGAGGTGGTTCATATATACAATGGAGAATTTTTTTAAAAAAGATTTATTCACTTATTTGAGTGAGAGAGAGAGAGTGCGGGGGAGGCAGGGGAGGGCAGAGGGAGATGGAGAAAATCTCAAGCAGACCCCTTGTTGAGTACAGAGCCCAAGGTGGGGCTCCAACCCAGGACCCTGAGATCATGACCTGAGCTGAAATCAAGAGTCAGACACTTAACCAACTGAGCCATCCAGGTGCCCCTGAAGAACTTCTTTTAAAATTTCTTGCAAGGCAGATCTATTGGTCACAAATTCTCCAAATTTTTGTTGGTCATTATTTCTCCCTCACTTTTGTAGGATAATTTTTCTGGATACAGAATTTTAGGTTGGTGGGATTTTTTTTTTCTCTCAATGCTAAATATTCTGTTTCACTCCATTCTTGCTTGTATGGTTTCTAAATAAATGTTCAATGTAGTTCTTACATTATCTTTCTACAGGTTAGGTGTTTTTTCCCTCTTGATTCTTTTAAGATTTTCCCTGTCCTTAACTTTATGCAGTTTGCATATGATATGCCTAGGTGTACATTTTTCTATATTTACTCTTCTTGCTATTCTGAGTTTCCTGGATCTGTGGTTTGGTGTCTTTCATAAATGTTGGGAAATTCTCAGTCATTGTTGCTTCAAACATCTCTTCCATTTCTTCTTCCCTGGCCATCTGGTATTCCCATCATGTATATGTTATACCTCTTGAAATTGCCCCACAGTTCTCAGATACTCTGTTCCGTCTTTTTCATTATTTTTCCTCTTTGCATTTAAATAGTAGTTGTGCAATAACAGTTATGAAGTCTTTGGTTTTCAAAACTAACACAGAGTTAAGAAAAAAAAATGGTAGTGAGATTAGAGCAAGTGAAAGCCCTACAAGTCTTGCTATTCTTGTCAAGATTCGACCATTTTCTTTAATGATCATTTCCTGATTATTGAAAGAATGGAGTTAATTTCTAGAGTTCTAAAAATATGATTTTGACGGTTTTGTCAGTGCTGTCATTACTTCCAGAGAGGAGCAGATATTTGGAGGTCCTTACTCTGGCATTCCAGAAGTCAAGCTGACCCTGCCTTTTTTTTCCCCCTCATAGCACTTACCAGTTAAATGTTATTCAAGCTTGGGACGCCTGGTTGGCTCAGTTGGTTAAGCAGCTGCCTTCGGCTCGGGTCATGATCCCAGTATCCTGGGATCGAGTCCCATATCGGGCTCCTTGCTCAGCAGGGAGGCTGCTTCTCCCTCTGTCTCTGCCTACCACTCTGTCTGCTTGTGCTCATTCTTGCTCCTCTCTCTCTGACAAAAAAAAATAAATAAAATCTTAAAAAAAAAAAATAAAAGAATGGATCTTAGTAAAAAATACTTGCTGAATGAATTCCAGTATATATTTTTAAAAAATGTTGTTCAAACTCTCATCTGAAGTGAAATTACTGATCATTTGTTTATTATTACGAATCAATCCCAATAGAGTTGTCAACTTCCAATTACAATTTAAGCTACAGGAAGAGGGATGCTGTCTTGTTTACTCTTCTATCTATCAAGAATTGTAAAGGATCTGAGATTTTATCCTATATGCCATCTAACAAGCTAGCTTGCCACAGTTTCATGGAGGTTCTCAGAAGATACAAGATTCCTGTTCTAAGACATTGGATTCTATTACTCACTGCACAGGAAAAAGCATAAGTCAAACACACAACAATTCTCCTTGCTTCTCAAATTTCACAGCAACAATGCAGTGTGGTCCCAGTAGATAATGTGTATATGATTAATTTGTATCTCAGAGGAGGAAGATTAAAAAACTTAATCTTTTATAATGGGCTATATGCAAACCTGCCCTTTGCCTGGATGGAATCATTATTTTCATTATACCACAAACCTTTCCTTTGTTCTGGATAGAGGCATTATCTATTTTCCAAGTCTATTTGCTATATAAACGTTTTTGAAAAGACAGTCTGGAATAAAATCTGTTAGTATCTCTGCTCACAAGATATGCAGAAACCCAAGAAACTTACAAAGAATTATCTCTCAATATCATCCACAGCCTAAAATACTATCTGACACTTTGTAGACATGCAATAAATGAATAAATTGAATAAATTTCAATATTTATTAAATAAATAATTCAATAAATTATTTTGAATAATTTTATTGAATAAATAATTCAATAAGATTAATAAATTGAATAAAACCTCCAAGAATTTATATTTTCATCAAATATTCTATTTCCACAAATAAGAAAAATTATGTATTTTTTTAAATCCTAGATATAAGCAAAGTCTTGAAAAAGAATTGGCTTAGTCAATTGGAACTGCCCTAACAAAGTACCATACATAGACTGGGTGGTTTCTAAACAATAGAATTTTATTTCTCACTCTTCTAAAGGCTAGAAGTCCAAGGTCATGGTGTTAGCATGGCAAGGTTCCTGACAAGACCCCTGTACTAGGCTGTAGACTGTCAACTACCTCTGTGTCCTTACATGGCAAAAAGAGATTCAGGTAACTCTCTGGTCTCTTCTTAAAAAGGCACTAATCCTATTCATAAGGGCTCCATCTCCATGACCTAATTAGCTCACAAAGGTCCCATCTCCACATATATTTGCAGATTAGATTTCAGTGTACAGGGCGCCTGGGTGGCTCAGTGGGTTAAGCCACTGCCTTCGGCTCAGGTCATGATCTCAGGGTCCTGGGATCGAGTCCCGCATCGGGCTCTCTGCTCAGCAGGGAACCTGCTTCCTCCTCTCTACCTCTCTGCCTGCCTCTCTGCCTACTTGTAATCTCTCTCTGTCAAATAAATAAATAAAATCTTAAAAAAAAAAAATACACTTAAAAAAAAAAAAAAAGATTTGCTACAGTCTTCTCTCCTATTGCTACAGATTTGCTCAGTCTTCTCTCCTATTCCTTTCTTGCCTCATTCTAAAAAAGAATAACTGCTATGTTTGATCAAGGCAGAAACATTTAATTAAACCATGAAATTAAGGTCTTTCTATGCCTGTCTTTTGCAATTCCCAAGTCCTAGAAAATTAGAGAAATAAGGAAGCCTGAAATATACATCTTTGTAGGTAAATGGGTAAATATTCAGCTTGCTTGCTGCTTCTTTTTCTCCCTCTTCCGTCCTTTCTCCCCTCTCTTCTTTCCCCACCCTGTCTCTCTCCCCCAACCTATTTCTTACTTTTTCCTTACCCCCATGTACATATATGGCTGTACACACACACACATAAACATACACAAACACACTGTTCTTTTACTGTGTTTTTCTTATAACTTGGAACATGTTGACATTTCCTCAACTTGGAAAGAGTAATATTCAGTATTAAGTTTTGGCCTTGGGGTAGAAGTGGGCAGAGTGAACCTTTGGCTAGCCTTTTTGGCTAGCTTTTTTCTAAGCCCTGTAGGCAAAAGAAGTCCATATACCACACCAGTTATTTTTCACTGGCATTCTTTCCTGAGACCTTGAGCCATACTCTTACATTAAGTGTAAAATCTACTTTGGTCTTGATTTGTCTTCTGGAAGGCAAGGTAAGGCAAGGTTTTCTAGGTAAGAACAGAATCTATTTTTCAGGAACCCCAGTTCTATGCAATATTCAGCACATACTGATTTCTTTTTAAGTGGAACAACTATAGAAGAGATTGCATCTCAGCCATTTTATATTCTACCTCATGATTTTTAAACAAATAGAAAAAGCTAAAAGTTATTTGCATGATTTAGTCACATACCAAACATTTATGGTATCCTTTTTCTCTGTCTACATAGTTTTATCTTCAAGGTTATCATAACATTTTCAGTTACAAATTACTTTATATGTATGTATTATACTGCCTTTCCTTGGTATGTTTAAAATTTGTATAATTTTAGTTGTTTACTTTGTTTTGTCATTGAAATGGATTCATTTTGTGTTATTCTGAGAAATATACTTAATCTCTGAACCATTTATATGTCTCCAGTATAGCTAGGTACTCTAATGTTTGAACAGTTTATCTCACTTAGTAGGGTTTTTTTGGTCATAAATGTTTAAATTACTTTATTTAACTCTTATTGGGACTGCTTCTTTTCCCTTGTGAATGGATTTCCCAGCTTAGTAATGTATTTTAGGCCAATTCTAACATCATAGCTGAAAATATTATTTCTTCACAATTGTGCACACTTTCCATATTTCACACAAATCAATTATTTATTATATATATTCATATGTTTATAATTAATTTTAAAGTATCTGCCTCTTGTCTTAAAAGTGCCCAAAATATCGAGAGAAATACTCATTGTAGTCTATTACAACATGCTTTATATTTTGTAGTTTTACTCTTCCTGTCTTTGACCTTTTATTCAACCATAAATATATTTCATACTCCTTAACCAAATCTTTCACTGTAAGAAATTATTAATGATAAAATAAATAATTAAAAAAGCAAATTTATAAAGAGCTTTTGCTTCTGCTCTTCTTTTGTGGTAGGTTTTCTTTTTCTATTCTTCCAGAGAAAATTAAAATATTCTAACAAATGCATACTCGCCTCTACATAGAAAAGCATTGTTTTGCATGTACTAAAATAACATTCAGTAATTTTAAATTGAATTTCTGATCATAATAACTCACTCCACCATAGTTCCCAGATAATAATAGCCCTCAAAAATATTAAAGAAGCAATTACTTTATTGGCCAGACTAGATACTTAACTGCAGATATTTTATGTCATTTTCTGTAATTTTCACAAGTGTTCTCCATTATAATTATTCCCATTTTTCAGGTGAAGAAGTTGAGACTTAAAATATGACACTTGTGGTCACTAAGCCAAAAATTAAACTCATCTTTCAATTTCCAAATGTATCAATATATCATGCCACAAATTTCTGCATATCTCAATTTAGACCAAAGTCAAAAGGACACTTGAACAATTGTTTTTTTATATTTGTCTCAGTTTTGATTTGTTTTTGAAAATATGTAGATATACTTCCTGTTCTGTTCAACTTCAATTGTCTTTTTCACTTTTAAAGTCACCAAAGATAGCAAAGGTGAAAAACAATGGAAAAGGAACTTTACTTTTAACATCTCCTCAAATATAAGTATTATTTGTAGCTTGCAAAGAATTTTCACTGGTCACAGATCTTGTACCTTCTTACTATTCAGGGAGTGCTGGTGTTGCTTTGTCTTACCTTCTGTTGCATTTCATCCACGATTAAAATCATGATGAAAATGTGGTAGGGCTCACTCCTGTGACTCTTTCCACCTTAGCCCAAATCAGTAAGCACTGCAGTTTCTTTTCAAAATATGTTATTAGGTGAGAGATATAATTTTACTTTTCAGATAAAAAAACGTGCTAAAAAGAGTCAATCTGTGGGGTGTTTAACTGAGAATCCAAACCCTTGGAGTTTTTCTGCACTTGCCTTGTGCCTTTCTACACATTTCCTTGTATTTCAAATTTCCTTCCTAGATCTTTTATAGTTTATAATCTGTCCCAGGAGCAGGTTTAATTGACAGGCCTTATGGAATATTTTTTTAAGATCTAAAGGGTGGAAGAAGGAATACTTTCCAAAGGAAAAAAAAAAGTATTTACTTGGAAAGAGAAATTCTCTAAAGGACATATCTACCATGCATACTTCTATTTTTTACTATTCCTTTAGCATCACTGCATAGGCTTTCCAGGCCATATTAAGTGGTGAAAGAAGATTTCAGGAAAAAGCAAAGGAGCAGAGCAGGATGATCTTAAGATGGAGAAGAAAAAGAAGAAACTACATGAAAGCAGTATGACATTCCTGTTAAGTATGAAAAGAGACCCCAACCCAGTAGATACACTACAGATGTTAACAATGGGGACCTCAGGTGGGTCAGCCCTCGGGCACCAAACCCTCTAGTAAAAAATATATATATATTCAAAGAGAAGAGAACCCTTTCTTCTGAAGAAAGGCAGTTTCTTTTTTTTTTTTCTAATGCACACTCCCTAGAATAAAATATGATTGAAAATGTGATGATCTGATTAAGCCTCCTGGTATTAGTCCATAAAGTTTCCTAAAATGTTGAGTTTATTCTAATTATCATGCAAGGTGAATCTAAAAGTACCTTAACTTTCTAAGAGAATATTTATTGAGCACTTACAACACTGGTACATGAAGAGATTGTTCACGGGAGTTTACAGTGCAGTAGGAAAAATAAACTATAAAAAATAACTAAGTCTCATGGATACCTGACAGCCAGGTTTCAAGAGAATGTACAGAAAGAGAATTTAATCTCAAATGGATGTCATGCAACAGAGATTCAATGTTTATTTTGAAATTTAAATGATGGGGATGCATTAGCCAAGGACTAAATGGTTAAAGAATCATCCAAATTAATGGCATAGCCTGGAGAAAGTTCAGGGGTAAGAGAGATCATTTTAAAAACTCAGAGTGGTCCCCTGGGTTGTTCAGTTGGTTTAGCATCAGACTCTTGATTTCAGCTCAGGTCATGAACTCGGTGTCATGATTGTAGGATCATGAGATTGAGCACCCCCACCACCCTGTCCCTGGAAGGCTCTGTGCTGAGTGTGGAACCTGTTTAAGGTTCTCTTTCCCTATTCCTCTGCCCCTCCCCCCATGCACACCCTATTCTGTCTCTCTCCCTGAAAAAAATTATTTTTAATAAATAGATAATTCAAAAATTCAGGGCTACTGAGTAAACACTATCAAAGGACTACATCAGTCAAGTGAGATTTAAGTTGTAATGAAGAGAATGAATAAGAGGGAAATGATACTGGTATCAGGAAGAAAGTGAATGGGGCTATCACATCTGAAGAAAAAATGGAAAGGGTATGACAATGGATGCAGAAGAGTGGACAAATGTATATATTGTGTAATTGTGACAGGTCTTAGGGATTGTTTCAGATGGAGTTTAGGGGAGGAGAGAAGGGTAAAGAATGACTCTCAGGTGTTTTTGTAGGTTTGTTTGGTTTTGGGGGGGTCAATCAGGATTCAAGTGATGCCTTTTACTAAAATAAGAAACAGAGGGAAATAACTGGTTTGAGAATAAATATGATGAGTTTGAGTCTGAAGATATATATCTGGCAATAGCGTGTTAACCGATAACTCAGGCTTTGAAAGAAAAAAAGACCTTATGGAAGGTTATGAATGGTCTTATCTGTTATGCCTACTACAAATTTTTTTTAATTTTTTAAATTTAATTTCAGCATAACAGTATTCATTGTTTTTGCACCACACCCAGTGCTCCATGTAATCTATGCCCTCTCCAATATCCACCACCTGGTTCCCCCAACCTCCCACCCCCCCCCCGCCACTTCAAAACCCTCAGATTGTTTTTCAGAGTCCATAGTCTCTCATGGCTCACCTCCCCTTCCAATTTCCCTCAACTCCCTTCTCCTCTCTAACTCCCCTTGTCTTCCATGCTGTTTGTTATGCTCCACAAATAAGTGAAACCATATGATACTTGGCTCTCTCTGCTTGACTTATTTCACTCAGCATAATCTCTTCCAGTCACATCCATGTTGATACAAAAGTTGGGTATTCATCCTTTCTGATGGAGGCATAATACTCCATAGTGTATATGGACCACATCTTCCTTATCCATTCATCCATTGAAGAGCATCTTGGTTCTTTCCACAGTTTGGCAACCGTGGCCATTGCTACTATAAACATTGGGGTACAGATGGCCCTTCTTTTCACTACTTCTGTATCTTTGGGTAAATACCCAGTAGTGCAATTGCACAGTCATGGGGAAGCTCTATTTTTAATTTCTTGAGGAATCTCCACACTGTTTTCCAAAGTGGCTGCACCAACTTGCATTCCCACCATCAGTGCAAGAGGGTTCCCCTTTCTCCACATCCTCTCCAACACACATTGTTTCCTGTCTGGCTAATTTTGGCCATTCTAAGTGGTGTAAGGTGATATCTCAATGTGGTTTTAATTTGAATCTCCCTGAGGGCTAGTGATGATGAACATTTTTTCATGTGTCTGATAGCCATTTGTATGTCTTCACTGGAGAAGTGTCTGTTCATACCTACTACAAATTCTTATTTCTTACTTATCTATATAATACTTAACACTCAATTATTATTCTCTTCATTCCTATCACCTATATCTGATATTGCCTCTAATCACAGGGTCAATGTCCTTCGTTTCTGTGCCACCACAACATACTATGTCTGGAACATATTAGACTTCAAGAAATACCCATTGTTAAATGGGTAGGTGAATAAACAATTTATTGAATTAATGAATGAATGAATGAAAAAAATAACTTCAACCACAACTCTGAACTTTCTTTCTTTCTTTCCAAAAGTTATCCGCCTATAGGATCTGAATTACCAGGAATCTTTCCCAATCTCCTTTTATGGAATCTGTGATCCCTCTATATTCCTGGCAGAACACAGAACTATACTTTCTACATCTAGCTGCATACTATAATCTCTGGAGTATTTAATATACTATTTAATATACATGTTCCTGGATATCTCCTCATTCCTGCTAAATCAGAATCTGTGAGAATTATTTTTAACAAGTCATTCAGATGATTCTTATGCAATGAGCCTAGAATTCATCAATCTCATGAAATGACCAATATGAGAAACCAATCATTGTATTTCTCAAATTAAAGAAGACATCCCAATTAGCCCGATTATATCAAAGAAAGAATATAAGCAGGTATTCAAGCATCCAAACTTTATGATTAGAATTTACATTTTAAAAAGAAAAAAAGTTAAGGCAAAACTTTCCAAGATAAAATGGATCATGCATTTTCACCAGATGTCCTTACTTAGGAAAAAGAAATGTTAAAGAATTGTAACAGTGTCTAACCTGGAAAACAAAATACAGAAATTTTCACCAGTAAGCCATGTGCCTAGTACAACTCTGATTTAGAATTTGTTAAGCCTTACACAAGAGTCTCTATTTTAGAACATTCATAAGTAACCCATTTTGCAGGAAACATCAATCTTTCCTCAGAGGAAATACAAGACCACTTTATACTGTTATTCCAACCTACGCTTTATGCTGTATTTTCCACCATTTGGCAACTTATACTCTATACTCCAGTTTAAAATAAAAAATCTCTTTTGCAATCCCTTAGACATGTTGTGCTTGTTCTCACATGCAAGATGTTCCTTCTGCTGTATTCCCTTGACCTCTTCTCTATCTGAATAATTTCCAACATTCAAAACCCAATCCAGAGACTTGTTCATTGTTGACACTCTCTTCAATATCTTCAAGCAAGGATTTTGCTCCAAGTTCTGTTTTTGCAAAGTTACATTTTTATGATCTATTTAATAGCATATCTCCTTTCAATTTGTAATGAACCATTTCCATATCTCTCACATTGCCTTTTGATTCTTCTTAGCTTTCTTTTTGCTTCTGGCCCATAAAAACAGTGCTTGCTACATACTAGGTACTCAGAGGTGTTGACTAATCCTGTAAAGACACCTTCCAGCTCCAATATTTTGTGAATCTCATTTAAAATGACTTCAGATTACTTTTTATTTTCTAACTTAATTTCTAGAGTGTGAGCCCAAAACATAGTCAGTGGCCTACAAAGTTAGTGTTATCATTGGATCTCGTGTATACAGTCATCTGTATAGATTTTTTTTTAAGATTATTTATTTATTTATTTATTTGACAGAGAGATAGCAAAGAGGGAACATGAGGGAGAGCGGCAGAGGGAGAAGCAGACTCCCCACTGAGCAGGGAGCCTGATTCAGGGCTTGATCCCAAGACTCTGGGATCTGACCTGAGTCGAAGGCAGACGCCTGACTGACTGAGCCACCCACGCGGCCCCAGTCACCTGTATAATTTTATCTGGTATACAGTTGTCAGTCATGTTCTTTAAAAAAGAAAAAATAAAATCAATCCCTCACCTATTGGAAAACTTTCAGAAGCCCTGCATTGCTGGTTTCATCAAGTTCTACCTTTTCTATCTTATTTTTCAAATACCCTCTGTCTTATTTAACCTATTTAGAACTGCCTTTTCAACTTTTGGCTTCATCTTCAATTGTATTCATATCATCATCTGCACTTAACCCAAAGAACCAGACATATTCCAGTGTCTTATATCAGTTTCCTCACTAGAGGTCAAAGCAGCAAGGACTATATTAAGTGGATAGATAGATGACAGAGCTCAGTTTCATAGCACTGAGAAAATGACTACTTGGGACAAAATAATTCTGGGAACAGAAGGGATCAGCCCAGTCAACTTTGTTTACTGCAGACTCAAATCAATGCCTTGTCTTTATCAGATCTCCAGTTACTTCTAGAAAAAAAGTACTATAAATACAGTGTAGAGGCAGGGCCACTGAGATGTGTCTGGGTGCTTTGTACAGCACTTGGGGGAGTGGTAAACTTTGGTCAATGTTTGTTGATGGATGACTCGATAGCTCTAGTTAGGCCTCACCATCAGAGGTCCAGATTTTTTAACAAGCTTCTCAAAGCTTTCGTTCCCAAAGAAGAAACTAAAGAAAACCAGATGACAATAATTTCAAATTGTAAAATGTTCTGGTTGTCAAATTTTAACAGGAATATCCTGTGCAACGGAGAGGCTGGCTGGTGCCAATTTCACATTTTGTTCTTTGGTGTCTGGACAAAACCTGCTCTGCCAGTGAGCTGACAGGTTGAGACCACTCCATGTTCCAAAGGCACAAGAGAACACTCTACTATTCATAATGTTCCTGCATTACCTAGGGAAAGGACTACATTCACAATGAAAAGAGCTTTGATTCATCATCAGTAGAAAGATTCTTCCATTTTCTGGGTGCCCACATTTGAGTTTGGTACTGTCAACACTTCTTATAACACAGATCGTATATTGAAATGAGAAAAGTATCACCTAATACAGCCAGAGAGATTAAGGGAGTTGGTCCAGCTGACCACAGGAGACACCTCTAATTCAAAACCTAAAACATGACTATTGTGACTGTGATCAAGGAGCTTTACAGCACATAAGGAATTCAAAAAGCATATTAATCCACTTCCAGCAACACTACCAATTTACAAGAATGATTAGCCTTTTCTCCCACTTGATTCAACCTGCCATATGTATTATACCACTCTAAATGCTAGCAGACTCTATGCTTATGGCTTCCATTAGGTAGCATTTAGTATCCATGAAAACTTTCTTCAAGCAGTAATTACTTTTGAGACCATATACATTTCAGATGGGAAAAGAAAAAAGAAAAAAGGCACAAGTAAACTGAACTAGGAAAAAATAAGAAAACATCCCTGAATGTAAGTACGTTGATTCAAAAAGTAATTTAAAGATTATTTAAATGATACTAGATAAGCATTTGCTCTGTTTATACTTTAAATAAAGTACTCTGTTCTGCTTGTAGGTATTGTTTATTACCTAATGTATGTTAAAAGCCTTTTCAAAGAGATTTATTCATTTTTGTATTTCAAGCATCTAGGTGCATAAACACCACAAACAAAGAGAAATCATGGGGTATAATGGACCCCACAAAGAATCCATCTCCTATGGCCCTTGAGTCTCAGTCTCCTCCTCTATGTCATATCATAAAACTTATTGTACATAAAACACCAGAAACACAGAAGGTACTCAAGATTATAGATTTTTTTTAAAATAAGTATTCAATACTACTTTTCAAACATCTTTTTAGTAAAACAAATGCATTTTATTTGCAATGAGGTTTCTTATAAACTCTACACTTGCAGAAAATGATACATTTAGCAAACAATATACTTGTTTGCCTCCTTGTCTCATTTTACTGTCAATATTCAGGTGGGATTAGTTTTATCTCAGGCAGTTACCTCCATTGACTTGCATTTCAGACCTTACGAAAAGATGTTTTTGCTCTTCTTCTCCACTCACGCCCATTCTACATAAAATGTTGTGATCCCCTGTTAAAATGCAAAGTTCCCTGGAAAAACAAGAATCAAAGTGTCCATCGCTGCCAGTTCTAGAAGAAATATATCAGAGGCTAAATCATTAGTGATGAAGCCAGAGTTGGAACCGAATCTGTCTAACTTCAGAAATCAGAAATCTATCTACTCCATCCTGCCTCTTTGGAACACAGATCAAGGCTGAGAATGGAGAGGAGGCTCCTGATCAGGAAGAGATAGTACATGAAGGGTAGAATTTTGTTATTTAATGATCAATGAAGGAATCACTATGATGTTTTTACAGAACAAAATATAAGATTGTTCTCAAACAAAATCCCTCAGAGTGATGCAGCAACATAATGGAATCCTCTTGAGCTTCAACCTTCCCTTAGCCACACCATACCATTCTTCCCATGCAGCCTGGAAAGTCAAAAAGGAAAGGGGAAGGGTGCTCAGTGGGTTAAAGTCTCTGCCTTGGCTCAGGTCATGATCCTGGGGTCCTGGGATCCAGCCCTGCATCAGGATCTCTGCTCAGCAGAGAGCCTGCTTCCCCCCACCCCTCTCTGCCTGCCTCTCTGCCTACTTGTGACCTCTGTCTGTAGAATAAATTTTTTAAAATCTTAAAAAAAAAAAAAAAAAGGAAAGAGAAGTGCCCAACAACTACTTAACAAAATCATTTTAGAAGTAAATTTCTAAACCTATATTTAGATTAATTAATTGCTAGATAGAGATTGCTAAATTTATTAATTTAGAGAAAATCTGAGTATGCTCCTGAAACCAAGAGGTATTTTATTAAACACCTATCTAAGAGTTACTTTTTCCTCTCATGGCCACCATATAGGTAGTCATTTCAAACACCAAGAAGTAACAATAAGTATTTTTAGGAAACTGATGTGAAAGAAAAACTTACCATCTTATAATAAAATTTGTTGTAGCTGGGGGTGCCTGGGTGGCTCAGTCATTAAGCATCTGTCTTGGGCTTAGGTCATGATCCCAGGGTCCTGGGATCAATCCGGCATCAAGCTTCCTTCCGGGAAGCCTCCTTCTTCTCCCACTCACCCTGCTTGTATTCCCTCTCTCACTGTCTTTCTGTCAAATAAATCAATAAAATCTTTTTGAAAAAACTTTGTTGTAGCCGATTCTTTGATCTCATAAGCATGTATTAGCTTCCTAAATTTGGGACTGAATCCTGCCATTAGAAAATGCTCCTTGAAATATTGCACTGAAAATCATCTATCTTTTATCCTTTAACATAAACACTGTATATGTTATTAAAAGATTAATAAAAATGCTGGTATTACCAAAAAAATTATTTTCCTAGTAGTGGAATTCAGGAAAATACAACTTTTATTTTATTATACTTCTACAAAAAGTTTTTTTCCACAAAGACTTTCATCAGGGGTACCTGGGTGGCTTAGTCATTGGGTGTGTGCCTTTGGCTCAGCTCATGATTCCAGGGTCCTGGGATTGAGCACTGCATAGGTCTCCTTGCTCTACAGGGAGCCTGCTTCTCCCTTTCCCCACCCTCCCTGCCTGTGCTCTCTCTCTTGCTGTATCTCTCTCTCTCTGTCAAATAAATAAATAAATAAATATCTTAAAAAAAAAAAAAAAGACTTTCATCAATGTTAACTCTGAAGAGAAACATTTGTAGTTGTCTCATTGTTTAATGGTGACAGACTTGCACTTTTTCAGCTGCTTCTATTGTGGAAAATGGGGCACACTTTACCAGGTCGTGGTAGTAAAAGAAAAAAGAAAAAATATCCTCATAAACACTGGGCTTTAACTAGCTCAGTTAATGGGTTTCAGGCATTCTAAACAGAAGCAATTAAAAAATAACTTTAAATTTTATACATTTCTTCCAGTAGGATGAAAAATCTAAGATATGTTAAACTTGACTTTATTATTTCGGCAAATACAGAGTTAGATTACTCCCTGTCAAAGCAGAAAACAACTTCTGACAGAAAAAAAAATGCTAATTAAGAATAACAGTAGACATTTTTCATTAAGTATATTTGTTTCTTTCCTGAGAACTTTGGCTACACAAGCTCTACACACAGTTTCCGCAGTGACCATCAGTGCTTTCTAACAATGCTAAGGCAGTGCTCTGTCCAATTAGCGGAACACAGGGACCAGTCAGATGCTGATGCATTTCATAAAAGAGGTGGTGGCAAGAAGCAAATGCAATTAGAGAATATTATCTCTGTCTTGTGTGCTTTACAAAACAGTATCATCTCATGACTCCTCTATCTCGTCCTTGCTAACATCACTTAACATGTGTACATTTTATAAGTTCTAATAAGAGAAAACTGAAAATGCCCAGGAAAATGGTAAAAGCACTTCAACATAGAAAGGTCTCCCTGGGGATGCCTGGGTGGTTCGGTTTGTTAAGCCTCTGCCTTTCAGCTCAGGTCATGATCCCAGGGTCCTGAGATGGAGCCCCACATCAGGCTCTGCCTGCTGCTCCCCCTCTGCTCCCCCACTTGCTCTCTCCCTGACAAATAAATAAAATCTGAAAAAAAAAAGCCTCCCTATTCCAGGTACAAAAGATCTAGAGTTGCCAGGGAATATCTGGCAATATAACTCTTGAAATAACTATATGAACATAGTTAGCTGTATGAACATATGAACAAAGAACAAAATTTGCCCACGTTCTCACTGGCCAAGCTATAAGTAATTTTTATAATTATTCCTTAAGATTATAGTACAGGGGCTCCTGGGTGGCTCAGTGGGTTAAAACCTCTGCCTTTGGCTCAAGTCATGATCCCAGGGTCCCTGGGTCCCCCATTGGGCTCTCTGCTCAGTGGGGAGCCTGCTTCCTCCTCTTCTCTCTCTCTCTCTGCCTGCCTCTCTGCCTACTTGTGATCTCTGTCTGTCAAATAAATAAGTAAAATCCTTAAAAAAAAAAAAAAGATTATAGTACTTAAAAAGTTTCAGTTATACCCTAAAAATCTTTAACACTTGTTCACCTTTTTTGTTTATAGCCTTCCTTGTCCCAGGTAAGAGCCAACAATAGCAGTAACAGATATCCTATTTTAAGAGGTCAGAACTAAAAGTGCATTGAATACAGAAAGAAAGGAAAAACCATATGGTTCTTATATATTCACAAAGCAAATGAGAATCAAAGGAAAAGTCTTTCCCAAAAGCTGGCAACAAATAGTTGCTTCTATTAATAAATTCAAGAAGAACTTTGAAGTTATCAGCAGCCATTGCTTCTGACACAACCAATAGCTTTGTAACTATTGGTTTACTTTATTTTAGAGTAACTTACACTAGAATTTAATGCAATTGTTTACAAATTGTAAACATTTTGTACAGTAGTATTCGGCATCTCTCTATAAATAAAAAGTTTTCCTAAGCCCAATATCACTTTTTTTATATTGAATAAATAGTGGAATATCTGGTAAACCTGATAGGAAACCTCAGATGTCACAATTTGCTGTGAAAGAGTTAATGTGGCCAACACAATTAACCTTCATCAGGAGCAATATTGGTGGGTTGACCCATGGGGTGAGACCATCATGTTTACTAAGGAAAACATGAGTGAGGATCAAAGACCAGTCAAACACAAACTCTATGCACAAATTCCAGTAGCAAGAAATGGCCAAAGTCAGCTCTTGTTATTGAAGAAAACAACCCTATAAGAACAAGTGGGAATCCTATCTTAAGTTTTAATGGAAGAATATTACTTAAACTTTCATGAAATGTGAATCCTTAATACCTGTTCATTGTACTGGGTACATAAGATTTTACTTTGTAAAATATTTGACAGATTTTTCAGAGAAAATTGTTCTTTATGGCATTTTGTGGTAAAGCAGATAAAAGTGAGATCAACATTTCTTTGAAAAAATAAAGTAACAATGTATGGAGAGTAAGTTATAATTTATCTTAAAAATGAGCTGAGTCAAAAGAAGATGAAAATTGAAAAGAAAGAAGAATGAGGGACTTTCCTGGTCTGCAATTATGACCTTTCTTCTGGTGTCAGAGAATGGTTATATAATTACTCTTATCCCTATGGATTTTACAAACATACCAGAATCTTCAGGCTTCCGTAAGCTTTGATTATTGCCTCTTACCCCCACCCACACCAACTCTCTCACACACATGTATTTTTTATTAGTTGCCTTCAGAAGGGTTTCATTTATATAATTACTGTTGTAGGTTTTTAGACTATTGACCCCAGTGCATCATATCTCACTATTTTCTTACCATGTGTAGTTCCCTCCCACACTGACCTGGGCTTGGTCATATGACTTGCTTTTGCCCAGTAACATATCAAAGAGCTGGAAAGTACTTGTACATCAAGCTTGTCCTTATGGAAACCTGTCATGTGAGGAAGCCCAGCCAACCTAATGGAGATACCTGGCCAAGCTGACCAATGACCAGACATGTGAAAGCAAAAGTTGCCTGGTCAAGGAACCAGGCAACCTCATGAGTAACCTCAGGTGAAGGCAACATAGATCTATCCAGTGGATCCCAGCCCAAATTGCTGATTCACAGATTGTGAGCAGATCAAATGCTTGCTGTTTTAAACCACCAAGCTGAAGACTGGTTCAGTCTATTGCATAGCAATAGCCACAGCTATTTTCACTGTTAGATTATCTTCCTGCTTTATGCTATATTTTCCCTTAAATATTCCCAGATTCTAGAAAATAGGTAATAACTGATGCAGCCTTAACACTCTTCCTCTCTCCTCTGTCGGTACACACACACACACACACACACACACACAATTTACACAGTTGACTCCTCAATAATGTGGGAGTTAGGGGTATCAACTCCCTGCACAGTTGAAATTGCATTTATAAATTTTGACTCTAAAAAACTTAATAAATAGTGTTGAACAAATGTCTTATGAATAATATAGTCAGTTAACATATATTTTGTATGTTATATATATAACATACTGGATTCTTACAATAAAGTAAGCAAGAGAAAAGAAAATGTGAAGAAAACCATAAGAGAAGGGGCACCTGGGTGGCAGTCAGTTAAGCATCCAACTCTTGGTTTCGGCTCAGGTTATGATCTCAGGGTCCTAGGATCGAGCCCCACACCATGGCCAGCATGGAGTCAGCTTGGGATTCTCTTTCTCCTCTCCCTTGGTTGCCCCACGCCCCTCTCTAAACTAAATAAATTTTTAAAAATGTTTTTAAAAATCATAAGAGAAAATGTATTTATAGTACTATACCAAATTGAAAAAGTTAATATATAAGTGGACCTGCACATTTCAAACCCATGTTATTCAAAGACCAGCTAAGAGTGTGTGTGTGTATATGTGCATGCACATTTGAAAAATAATTTTATTTAATAAATCAATTTTTACTTTATTACAAAATATTTTTTCAGTTACCTTAAGAAGTAATGCAGAATTATACTAAGTTTATAAATCTGAAGGCTCTTAAAAATGTTTTACTCCTTGGATTCAAGTCTTAGTGTGCTTTATGGTCGCAACATCGCAGTAAGACAAGCAGATGCTTTATAACTCATTTTAGAATTAATCAACATTACCTATGAAGTAGACTTGCCAAAAAATCAAACCTGAATTTTTTCAACCCTCTAGATTTACCTCCAAATTCACAGTAAATACATGAGTCAAAAGAACATGATAAATATATAAATGCGAAGAGGATACAATTGGCATAATGCAGACTGTTGGGAATACCATGGGATGAATGCTTTGGATTCAATGGCAAATGAATAATTTCAAGAAAATGTGAATTTTTAACCTATAATTTAAAAGAAATTGTAGCTGGATCATTAATCAAAGAAATAATGGTTATTAAAATTAAAAAATACACTGACAGGACAATCAAAGAAATGTGAATTGACTGGCTATTTGTTAATCTTAAGGAATTATTGTTATTTTGGGATGTGTGATGATGATACTATAGTTGGGCTTAAAAGGGCGAGTTCTTACATTTTAGAAAGAGACACATTAAAATTTTTTTTGAGAAAGGAAAAATCTGGAACTTGCTTCAAATTTGCTGGCAATTATGATGATGGGAATAGGGGAGGCATAGAGAAAGTAGCCAGCAGTTGATATTTGATGAGATTAATTGATGAAGGCTTCCACTTGTTCCTTTGTGCCTGTGTAGATGTATGAAATTTTCCATAGTAAATTTTTTATAAATGCAGTTGGATTGAAATTTGTTCTTCTGAGCTCTCAGAGGGGAGAAAGCTATTCTTAAGTCAGGAGGCTTCTTCTCTGGCCAAGAATTCTAATCATAATTCTGCCCTACCTGTCCAAGTCCAGAACTCTGGCACCCAAATTATTCTGAGGACTTTGCTGATAAAATCTACAAGAATAAAAAAAAAAAAAAATCCAAAAAACCAAAAACAAAAAAAAACACCTCTTCATTCTTACATAGAAGACAACAAGGCCAGATAACCAGCCAGAGTAAAGGCTGTTCCCAGATCTAGGACGGATAATAGAACATCAGTATATGACCAAAAAAATTATATATTCTTCCAAAAACCAGTTGTTGCTATAATGTATACTTTGCAGCAAAATTTCTTTTCTGCATTTTCAGTATTAAAGTAAATCAACTATTTAGGTAGCACTCGAACTATCATATAATCAAAGTCTAGAAATCATTTAGGCTGAAATAACATTAAATCTGTTTTGGCCATTGTAGCACATTTTCCAGTCTTGCTTGCTTTGTCTATATTGACATGAAAAGGTGTGAAGAGAACTGCAAATCATTAATGCAATTTGAAGCAGTTTGTTTTACCTTGCTTCCTCCATACTCAACTCACTTTCAGGAACCTCTGCTCTCAGATTCATTTATTTATTTAATACTTCAGATTATTGTAGATGTCACATCTTTCCAAATAAACCACAGGCTTCTTTAAAAGCAGCAACCAGTATTATAAACACTGAATTCACTTTTTGTCTTTCCATCCTCAACACCAGTGCTTTCAAAATCTGTATTACTTAGTACATGTTTGACCATAAAACATTATAGAAACAGCTTAATTCTAACTAAATAATAATAATCGTTCGACTACTAATACTGTTAATACTAAAATACATGAAATAGAGTATAAGTAGGAGAATGAAGATAGGACTGAAGATAAGATACTACGAAGCAAATTATCCCATTGGCCAACATATTGACTGTAAACAGGTACTTGTGAACTGGTCACTATTTAAATTCATAATTAAGCGAAGGGTCATAATAATCTTTTTTTTACCAAAAAAAGAATATTTCTTATACCTAAGAATTTTTAGCTCAACTAACCTGTAGTTTTAATGGAAATAGATGAGATATAAAGTATTCATTTGTATTCATAAATAATCCCTCCCCTATTTTTTTTCTTATGAAACAATCAAGTAGAACTATTATAATTTGTCAAGAGCTCACCAATCTCTCCTTTTATTTTCCACAGTTTGGTATCATTATAAAATCAAGACATTTTGCAGAATTTAGCAATTTCAAAATCCCTCATCAATGTTACTTCCCTAGGACAAAATAATATCAAAATTAGAAAACCACTGGCTAATGCTGAGAAATGATCTCTCATGATTCACTTAAGGATTAGCGTTGAGACCACACCAGAATGGTATTTGAATTCCAAAATAAACCACAGCTTATCTTCTCTCTTTAAAACCATCAGAAATGAATCTGCTACCTGACCTTTGAAATTCTGCAAAGAGACAATAGTTAGATATTTTGCCTCTTTCAACTTCCCTAGCCCATTCTCCAGTTTCAGGAGTGGTGATTCCAGATAAGTACAATGGATACAAAGGCGTGGTTAAAAGGGCAATTTCATCTACTGTTGCAGTCAAGTTACTCACAGAATAAACAAGTTGATTCATATAATAGTTAGTTTCTTCAAGGGCTTTGTTTAGAGGGGTCTCAGCTTAAAGCAAGCAGTCCTGTCAGCCGATCGAAATAACTCTGTGGAAATCGAATTGCATATATATGAAAATATGTCTATGAAAACTTTTATTCAATCTCAGATTCAGAATTTTACTATATAAAATTATATAGAAAAATATATTCAGGAAAAAAAGGAGGCAAGAAAATTTCATAATACCCCATGGCTCTTCACCCCCAGCTCCTTATTGTCCCTCAGTTGATCAGGAAATGATATTCTGTAGAAAAGATTTGTTTAATTAGTAGGTCAAATATTTAAGTGTGCTAAGGGTCTATTTATGAAAATTCTCAAAATATAGTTGCCTTTCCATCACCTTCTAAAAGATAGGACATGCACAGCTTTATTTTTTTCTTAAGATTCGACTTGTATGAATACTAATTATTATACTTTATTGTTATATTATGAATACTATTATTAGTATTATAATATTATAATGCTAATTATTATAAATATATATCACAACCATAGCTTGTTTTTAGGAGGCCTTTGAGATATTCCAAGCTATTTATTCTCATACTAAATGGCAATTCTTTCTCCAGCAGTTTCTACTTGTAATTTTCCTGCTCTAGTTATATCCTGCTGCATGTCATTGTTTGATTTGAGGTTCTGAAGGTGAGATTGTATATTCTCCCTTCTATAGACTAATAAGATGGTATATTTATGATAATACATTTATATTTATTATGATATATTTATAATTATGATGACCATCTGCCTTCAGATGCCTGTTTTTCCATTTATTCTCACTTCATATCTATGATAAGATGTCTAAAATAGATGATAAACTCTCTCCTAGTGAGGTATGAACTTAATTATTTGATTTACTTGACTCATATTCAAACCAGCTACTCCCAAAATATGGCCTTTCTGCTTATGGGATGCTGTCTAATCTATAGCCAGTATCTACTGTTACCACTGGGAATTCTTCTCCATTAAAACAGCACCCAGATTTTGTCTTTTGTATGTCTGTATATTATATGAACATTATTCAGTCTTTTAAAAAAAGAAATCCTGCCACTTGTGACAACATAAATGAAAATTACGGGCATTATGCTAAGTGAAGTAAAGTCAGACAGAGAAAGACCATTTCCGTATGACCTCACTTATCTGTGGAATTTCGTAAAAGCTGAACTCAAACAGAAGAATAGTGGTTGCCAGTGGCTAGGGTTGGAGGAGATGAGATACTGGTCAGAAGCTACAAATGTCTACTTACAAAAGGACTAAGCTCTGGGGACCTAATACACAACATGGTGATTTCAGTTAACAATATTGTATAGCTGAAAGTTGCTAAGAGAGTAGCTCTTAAATGCCCCCCCACACACATGCAAAGCAATTGTGTAAAGTGCTGGATTTGTTAACTAACCTTATTGTGGTGATCATTTTGCAATACAGGCCTGTATCAAATCATCACATTGCACACTTTAAACTTGCACGGTGTTATATGTCAATTGCATTTCTATAAAGCTGGCGGGGAAAGGAGTCAACTGGAGCTGGAGGAGGCTGGTGAATATCAGCCATTGCCCTGAGCAGTACCAAGGTGGGCGAGGAACTATGGGCCTGTGCCAGTACGGCTAGGCAGGCTCCGCTCCCATCTGCTGGGAGACGGTGGGGGCAACACAGCTGTGAGCTTGTTGTTCATTCTAGGTAGCCTCAGGCAGCTTTTCAAAGTTAGATGTTGAAAGCCAATAAATGAAATTATAAGAAAGAGCAGCATAAATGCCTTTACTCTACTTATGGTCCTCTTGGCAACTTTTTCCATTGAAATGCTGCTCTCTGCAGTCTCAAATCAGGAAAATTAATACAGAACAGAAGTTTCCAAACTTTTCATCATAAATCCCTCTAACAAGAGAAAAGTTGAAATTTTATGACCCCTAGTCAATAAAACATCTTTTCGATTTTTAATATTTATCAAGAGAACCTTGAACAGTTACCTACTACGTGCCCTAAGATACAGACGTTAAACATAGACTTTGTTCCAGTATTATTCTTCTTTTTGACTTCACTTAAAGAGTTTTTGGTGTCTGTGTAAGAGAATAAGCAGACGATGTCAGAATGCAGGCTATCTCCTTCCACATTTTGTGACTGCTAGGTTAGAGCTAGAATTGCTCAGTAACTTTGTACTCTGGTTTAAGGGAATATGAATGACCTACTTAACCTAATGTATCTGTTATGTGGAAGCCAGAGGTGCCCTGTAATTGGCTCAAGATACCGTATATTTCTTTAAACGATAAAAGAAGTTTCTATTTAACAAATAAGTACCTACCTAGACCACTACATAGCTCAGAGGAAAACTCTGAGGGAAAGAAAAACTGTATGGGCAAAATGTCAAGGTTCCATTCCCTGTGCATGGGATACTGATGGACTTGTAAAACTTACAGAGGCAGCTAGGGACCAGCATTTAGTAAATATATCAGCAAAGAATGGTGGAAAATAAGACTTTTCCCCAGCTAGGGGATAAATAAAGTAGATGAAGTTTGCCTTGTTTGTTATTTTCTCATATGTTCTCATATCCCAGTACTCTTTCCAAGATATCCAAGGTGTCTTGTGTATCCTCTATAGACCTATACATACATGCAATGCACAAACAGGCACACACATATACATGTACACATAGAGAGACAGGGTCCCCAGTCTGTTCTGTTGAAATTCAGCCATACTAACTAAGAAAGTTATATAACCCTGTATTTTACAGACTTTGAAAATATTTATATTTTAATAGTAAACACTTACCATCTCAAAACCCTTTCTGAAAAGGGAAGTGATTTTTAATACTCGAGGTTGACAGTTGACAGAGAAAAAGTGGGGAAAACAGAGGTGTCTGACCCCTTCCTACCCACCATCTTCTGCACTCTTGTGGAAAATTCATCAACACAGGGCTGCAATCCCTTCTGCTAAATCAAAATCAAGCTTTAATAACATCACAATTTCATACAGAGTTCTGTAACTTATATTAGGCACTCAGTATGTATTTTATTGTTGAAAGGGGGGGAAGATATGAAGAAGGATATCATCTGAAACTATAGTGCACAACATTTAAGTCAATATAGTAACACATATTTAAATTTAAGGTAAATTTAAATTATAATTTAAAAATATTTCATAGAGTTTTATTAAAAAAAAAAAGACTTTCTCTTGGAAAGTCCAACTTTTTTTCTTCTTTTTATGTTGTTAGCCAACATGTAGTCCATTATCAGTTTTTGATGTAGTAGTCAACAATTCATCCGTTGCCTGTAACACCCAATGCTCATCATAACATGTCCCCTCCTTAATACTCACCACCTGGTTACCTCATCCCTCCCTCCCTCTCCCTTCTGTAACCCTCAGTTTGTTTCCATGGTTTGTCTCCCTCTCTGATTTCGTCCCATTCGGTTTCCCTTCCTTCCTCTATGGTCCTCCACACTATCCTTTATGTTCCATTAATTTAACTCTGTACTTTCAAAAAAGGTATTTGGTCCAAATGAAGAAAATCTTTAATTATTGTTATTTAATTACAAAGCAAACATTCAGGGGAGGAGTCAAGATGGCAGAGAAGTAAGTAGCAGGCTGAGACTTCTTCAGGTATCAGGAGATCAGCTCGATAGCTTATCTAAAGATTGAGAACACCTACAAATCCAACGGCAGATTGAAGAGAAGAAGAACAACAATTCTAGAAACAGAAAATCAACCACTTTCTGAAAGTTTATCTAATACATATATATTTTTTCTTTTTATACTTTTTCTTTATTCATTTTCTTTTTTTAATTGTTTCTTTTCTTTTTTTTAATTTTCTTTCTGAACCTCTTTTTATCCCCTTTCTCCCCCCTCACGATTTGGGATCTCTTCTGATTTGGTTACAAAGCAAAGATTCATATTCTCTTTTCATGAAATACTATTATTTGACAAGAAGAGAATATATATTTCATGTTTTTAAACTAATGATCAAATTATTGACCTCCTTAGTCATTTTCAACAAATTTGAACGTTTTCCATTTTCTAGTCTTTAGCTTGTACCTAAGGAATTGAACACTTTCCTCAAAAATAAGGCTATCAGATCTCTAAATAGGCAGTTCACAGAGCCCACCACCAGAGGGCAATAAAGAAATTGAATCTTGAAGCTGTTAGTGAAATAGTGGGGGTTTAAATAAAAGCAACATTTCACAGTATGCTTTTCTGAACAATGTTTTATATATATATATATATAATAACTTAATGGACTATACGTACATGCATTCTGAAAAATCAGCAGCATACTTCACTGGTCAATTTCTATGACAAGGGGAATGTAATTTGAGTATAGAAAACAGTGTACTTATATCTTAAAATTCTACCCCTACAGAATCTATTCACCACTGAAAAATTGTAGGAATAATAACTTTCTGTGACTTAATGACCAGGCTACCATTATCAAGAGTAAAATTTATTTTCCAATGATGCTCGAATGCACAGGAAAAATGCATATCTAGGAGAATGGATAAACTCAGAGTGACGTATGAAAATAAATAATACTTAAAGTGGGAAAGGTATGAGATCTAGAAGGAAGGATTTTCTCTGTACTAGTGTGGATATATGCATAGCTTCTAAGAAACATAAAAACCACTTCTAGGAAATATTTTTAGCTATGAGAGGATTAACATGGATGAGGGAGAAAAGAAAGCTGGCTTTTAAAATATCCTTTTATTTACCTATCCACTTGTCTATTTGCTTGTTTGTTTGTTTGTCTTTATGTTTACAAAATGGGGGAACATTGGATTTAAGACCAGTATTCCAAAAGAACAAAGAAACTGAGGACTATACTGGAGCCTAGCCAACGTTTGACTATCTTGTAATAATACTGTGAAATACAGTCAAATCATTTGAACTATAAGCATTCTCTCTACAAATAATCTTAAGACATCAACTTTAATTTAGATGGTAAGAAAGTAGCACAAAATATATAGTGCTACTTGTTATGCTTTCTTTAGAGAAAGAATACAGATTCGGGATCAAATAAAAAGTGTCAGCAAGCCTCATAGATATAAAATATTCTGATTCCTATTATTATGACATGCCTCTACAAGAGGGAAACTGGATGACAATTTCCCAGGTTTCATAGTCTATGCATAACTGTTAGAAAAGAAACATCTCCAGGAAAATATAGTGTTAATGGATTCTTTCTTGGGTGTTCTCCAATATAACTACAAGGAGTTCCTCTTTTCTTCACCAACACATATGGAGAGATAGAGGCAGGTGTGACTTGGAGGACCTATTGAAATAGAGCAAGGTGATCAGTACTTTGTTTTTTAAAAATAGAAACTTCTATGTAAATAGTCTTCCCATCAAATAACACTTAATACAATTTCTTAAAGCCTGGTATACAAATATTTTGAAGTTTGAAAATTGGTCATTATTGAGTTAATTCATGTGGTTTTATTTCTGCCAAAATTTGATTGGTATAATTTTATATGAATATACTTTCAACTATGAATTACAGTTCTAGGGGTACAATAACTGCATTTACTAAGAGCCCAATAGAATTTAATTGGATATATCACTCACTAAAAGAATATAGATAAGAAGAACAAGACAGTTTTAAGTTATACTAAATCATAACAATTTTTACCATTAGAAGTACATTTAATATGAAATTTTTGAATTTTATAAAAACCATAATTTGAAATTATTTATGTATTTTTGAGGGCTTATATATTATTCATGATAAATGTAAAAAATCTTTGAAGAAATTTTAGGATTCCAGGTTATTTTGGGTAGTAATTATAGGAAAATAGTGTTTTCATCACAGATGTCTCCTTTATAATGCAAATAAGTCATGATAACTTTATTGCTTAAATGTTTGCTAGAACATTTGCTAGATCTTTTAAAGAGGAAACAGTCAGTATTTTCCTTCCTATTCCTGCTATTTTCTTCTTTCAGATATTTAACCTTAATTAACAGAAACTCCTGGAAGGGGACCAGGTCAGGGAACAATGAATCACAATGATACACAGAAATGTACAGACTGAGGACTAGAGAGGAGGGTGACTATTTTGGTCTGATATAAAGCCTAATTTTTCAGGCTCCAAAGCATAACTCCAAGAGATTCATTTTTCTGTCAAATGGGCATTTATTTACACTCAGTCTCATCAATTCTGAGTTAAACACAAGATACAATGCCCCCTACATGTGCTTAGACCCTGTGGGAAGTAAAATCCAGTATCAATAAACCAAGAGTCCACATGATGATAGTGGAGAAGCAGCCCTAGAAGTTTTCCCTGAGAGTAAGAGATTTGAGAAACAGGCCTGCCTCCTCCCTTGATGGGGCAGGGGGAGCAATTCAGTAAACAGGGTCCTGCTCAAAGAGTCACAACACAAGTCAGATCCTGCAGCCCTTTCCTTAACAGGTTATCAGGGTATACATATACCTAGATATTTATCTGGGGACTGACCTCCCAATAAAAATATGACCCACCAATTCTTTTAAACTATATCCCTAAGATGAATCACACAAACAGAAACACAAACACAATTTAAACATAGTTTCTGACCACAAAGATATTTTTAGAAAAAATAATTTCTTGTTATTTGAAATAACCTAATATACTTAACACTGCTAATCTTTATTTCATCTTCCATCTTTAAATATTATCCATTAATTTCTAGTGAGATTTTCATTTGCCAAATTTTTGTACATTTTTATAAAAACTTTTCCTTTGCCTAGACTTGATAATGGCCACATTTGTGATGTTTGGTGGTTTGCTTAGCTTTCTGTGTACCTATAATTAAAATATTCCCTGCCTCTCTAATAATATTATAAAACTGTTCCCAATATGGTCAAACAAGAGGCAAAGTTTTTTGAAATATTTTTTTGCAAAAATTCACTCAACTATTTTATAATTAAGTAGTATGAAACATTTGAAAATGTCTCAATTCCACATTTATATGCAATTGATACCTTGCCTAGAATGAAATTTTAGATTGAAAATTCTTTTGTTGGGGTGCCTGGGTGGCTCAGTGGATTAAAGCTTCTGCCTTCGGCTCAGGTCATGATCCCTGAGTCCTGGAATGGAGCCCCGCATCAGGCTCTCTGCTTAGCAGGGAGCCTGCTTCCTCCTTCTCTCTCTCTCTGCCTGCCTCTCTGCCTACTTGTGATCTCTGTCAAATAAATAAATTAATAATTTTTTTTAAAAAAAGAAAGAAAATTATTTTCTTCAGAATTTTGAAGGAAGTGTTTACTTTTTTTTGTTTCCAGTAGTGCTACTGAGAAGTCCAATACCATTCTCACTATTGATACTTTTATAGATGATACTCTCTTCCTTCTTTCCCCAACAGTCCACATTCTTTTAGGACATTCCATTTATTCCCAAAGTTCTGACATTCCACAATAATACCCAAGGATATAATGTTTTTTAATTCATTGTACTTAGCTTTCATTGAATTTATTGTATCTGGAAATCCACATATTGTATTTCTGCAACATTGTCTTGTATTTTTTCTTTGATAATTTCTTCCTAGCCTTTTTCTGTTTTTCCTTTTTGGAACTGATATCAGCTGGATGTTGTGCCTCTGAGACTGGTGCTCTAATTTACTTTTTTTTTTCTATGTCCATCTTTCTTTTGTTGTTGTTCTATTTTCTGGAATATTTTCTCAGTTATATCTTCTAAGCCACTTAATAATGTTTTAATTAATATCATGTCATGATATTTTCAAAGATATCTCTCTTGTTGCTTTGAAACACAGCCTTAGACTCATATGGTTTATTAAAGTTTTTCAGACAGTATTAATTCAGTATTTAAAATTTCTTAATTTTTAATTATTCTTTGCCTTTTTTTATATTGTTTTCCCTTTGTTTGTATCCATTATATTAGATGCTTTCTGCAAATATCTTTTAAACTTGATCATCTACCCATTTTTAAGAATAAGGTATTAAAAAGCTTACTGGAAAATCTGTGAACATGAATAGACATTTTTATTACTTGTCATTAGCTGGGCTCCAGAGTCATGAACAGGTGGGGACAGGGACATTGCATTGTGCTTAAACAAAATCAGTGGGTCCTTTCTCCTTGGACATTAAATCTCCCCACAGAGGAATTCCATTCACCTGCATAAAGAACATAAACCCAGTAACCTATATTTGGGAAAATAAACAGTGAGTTCATTATGCTGACTTTAACTCAAACTCTCTGTTTTTAATTAATTATCTCACTTCTATTTTCAGTCTGGTAGTATTCCAGAACGCAGTCTTTCTAACTGAACCTCTCCATGGAAAACTCCATGCTTCTGCAGGAATAGCAGAAGAGTCATGCTATTGTTTGTTTGGGGGTGGGAAATTTGGAGGTGGGTATATCTACTCCTTACCCAAATTTTCAAATAATCTCCAATTTTTCAAGTCCACTATGTACATATATTTTAAGGTACTTCCAACTCCTAAACCTTACCGAGGTTTTAGTTTTCAGCTAAATTTCCTCTTTTTTTTTTTTTAAGATTTTTTTAATTTATTTGTCAGAGAGAGAGAGAGCGTGAACACAGGCAGACAGAATGGCAGGCAGAGGCAGAGGGAGAAGCAGACTCCCTGCCGAGCAAGGAGCCCGATGTGGGACTCGATCCCAGGATGCTGGGATCATGACCGAAGGCAGCTGCTTAACCAACTGAGCCACCCAGGCGTCCCATCAGCTAAATTTCTTAATGACTTCTTGCTTGAGGAGTTTTTGCAGAGTGGAGAAAATCTAAATTTAAATCACATTAATTCATCCATCTCCCATCTCCCAAAATTTTATTTATCATCTCTTATAATCTCCTAACCAATAATCCTTGCCTTTCTGGGCCTGTACCATTTATATTAATGTTACCTTCCCATTGTTATTAACCCAAGGATTTACTCACTGAATTATAGGATTGTATACTTAGCAAAAGTGAAGATCGCTTTCTGTCAGTATTTTCTTCCATTTCATAGGTCTATTGCGAGAATCTTGAAAAGCATTATGCCATACCTGGAGTTTGAAAATATTTATGGATAAAATATTTCCAAAATAAGTTTAAAAATTAAGATGGTAGACACAAATACTTTGGATTCTGATTATGGCTCTAAATTACATTGGAAAATTTTAATCACTCAGTGCCCCTAAGCTTCTTTCCTGTAAACTGGAGATAACAACAGTATCTAAATCATGTGGATATAGTGAGAACTAAATAATGTTAAAATACTCAGAAGAATAGAACAGTTTCACAAAGCATTCCAGTGTACTATTGTTCTTCCTGAGCTTTCCCAGACTTAAAATTTCCCTCCATTTTTGTACTTAGTTATTTAGATCTCTTTCTCTTACTCTTCTGCTTTTTAAGAGTATCTAGAACAGATCAAGTGTTGTTATGTTGTGTTTTCATTTTAATTTATCTCAAAGTATTTCTCATCCTCTTTATTATTTCTTCTTTCTTCCATAAGTTATTCAGGAATATATTGTTTGATTTCCACATATTCATGAGTTTCACAAATTTCTTTCTGTTAATTATTTCTAATTTCATTCTACTGTTGCCTGAGAGCATACTCTATATCATTTACATCCTTCTAAATTCATTATAATCCATGTTATGTCCTAGCATATGGTCTATCCTGGATAATGTTTCATGTACACTTGAAAGGAATTTTAAGTTCTGATGCTGTTAGGTGAAAAGTTCCATAGACATCTCTTAGTTCTAGTTGGTTAATATTGTTGTTCAAGTCTTCTATTTTCTGTTCATTTTCTGTCTAGCCTTTCAGTTATTAAAAGTAGGGTATTAGAGTATTCAAATATTATTATAGAGCTATTTTTCCTTTCAGTTGTGCCCAATTTTGCCTCAGGTATTTTGAGTTTCTCTTGTTAGGTACATATATATTTATAATTATTATATATTATTGAGGAATCACCATTTTTTTAAAATATTTATTTATTTATTTTAGAGAGAGACAGAGAGAGAGAGAGTGTGTGTGTGTGTGTGAGCAGAAGGAGGAGAGAGAATCTTCAAACAGACTCCCCACTGGGTAGAGAGGCTGACACAGGGCTCAATTTCAGGATTCGGAGATCAGGACCTGAGCCAAAATCAAGAGTCAGCCCCTTAACTCACTGAGCCACTCGGATGCTCCTGGAATGACTGTTTTATTATTATAATATCTATTTGTCTCTAGTAAAACTTTTGATCTTAAGATGTATTTTTCTGGGGCGCCTGGGTGGCTCAGTCAGTTAAGCGTCTGACTTTGGCTCAGGTCATAATCTCAGGGTTCTGGGATCTAGCTACACATCCTGCTTCATGCTCAGCTGGGTGTCCGCTTCTCCCTGTTCCTCTCCCTCTGCCCCTCCCCCCGCTTGTGTGCACTCTCTCTCTCTCTCTCTCTCTCTCACAAATAAATAAAATCTTCAAAAAAAACATATTTTTTGATATTTGCTTAGCAGGCCAGTTTGGTTTGGTTACTATTTTTCTGGTATATCTGTTTCAATCCTTTCATATTTTACCTATACATGTTATATAGATAAAAGTGTATCACTTTGTTAGAGAGCATACTTTTTTTTTTAATTTACACTGCAAATTTCTACCTTTAGATGGCATGCTTAATCTTTTTATATTAAATATAATTATATTTAATTTTGTAATTTTATATTAAATATAATTCATGTGGGATTTTTTTGTCTGGCATTTGCAAATTTATTTTGCATATGTCATGTCTTTTTCTAATTGCTCTACCTCTATTACCAACTTGGTTTTGCTGTTATTGCTATTAAATAGATATTTTCTAGTGTTCTATTTCAATTCTCTTATTTTTTAACTATATTTTTGAGTTATATATTCCTTTTTTAAAGATTTTATTTTTTTGAGAGAGTGAATGAGAGAGAGAGAAAAGAGAGCAGGAGCAGAAGGAGAAGGAGACTTCCCTTCTGAGTAGGGAGTCCGATGTGGGGCTCCATCCCAGGACACTGGCATCATGACCTGAGCCAAAGGCAGACACTTAACCAACTGAGCCCTTGAGGAAGGAAGCAGCCCTTGAGTTAATGCTTTCCCTAAGGAATATAACTAACATCTTAACTTATAAGTAACTAGCTCTGATTGATACCAACTTAATTTCAATAGTATATAAAATTTTGCTCCTATGTAGCTCCATTCCACTCCCCTCCTAGAGTCTACCATCATCACCCTGTTTCTGTGGAAACTTATGTGGAACTCTCGAGCTTCTAAACACCTCAAAGAGACATTTAATAAGATCGAAGGTTCTGGAGGGAGGATGCATTTCCTTGCCACAATTTTAATTTTACTTTATGACTAGATAATGCATGCTTTTTGTGCAAAATTCAAAAGTAACAGTGGTGAGTATAATTCTCTTATGCACTTTTCCTTCAGCCACCCATTTCCCCCTCCCAGAAGCAATCATTGAATGAGCTTCTTATGTGTTTTTCAGGGGTAGTTTAGTCAGACATGGGCCATACAGAGGATAATTCCTCTTATTAAGGTAATTTTGTGTTTTATTTTTCTGAATTGTACTCTGCAGGAATCTGAATTCTTTTTCTAAGATGAGCCTTAAGAGATAAGTCCGCTTCAGTATAACCTTTATTGTCTCCTTATTCCTTCTCACCCAAATAATAGCGTCTTTGAATTTCATCAATAAAAGTGAGGTTCATTGGCTTCAACTGTGCTGATCTACTCACTCAGGAGAAATAATGATATGGTTATAAGGTTCTAAACTATATGGATCTACACATTTATGAACATGTTGAAATCATGGCTAAGTCATCTCTCTATGTTTATAGCATGCAAACATGCTGTTCTCTGTTGTTAATATCATTTTAGGAATTCCCTTCACATCTCTCCTTGATTAAATCTCTTGTTTTCTGTGTCCCACATTTTCCTCATTTTCAGTTTGTTATCTCATGTTTATGGAGCATGTAGTACAATTTCTTCATCAGAATCAGCATGTAGAAAATATGTTTTTTGAGATATTACACATCTCCAAGTCTTTATACTAGTGTCTGCTGGATTAATACTATAGAATTCTAGATTAGATCTAATTTTCCTTCAGAATATGGAACAAAAGAATCTACCCACCTCCTGGCATTGCTCTTGAGAATTCTGAAGCAATTCTGATTTTTACTAATATATATATGCGTGTCTTTGTATTTATCTTTCTTTTTGTGAGCAATTAGAATAGTGTATTTGTTCGTAAGTGCTGTTCTTACTTTCACAGTAATATGCTTAGTTTAATCCATTATGATGGTGTTCAGTAAGTCCTTTTTTGTAAAGAAATTTATGTTCTTATTTTGGGAAATCTGCTTGCATCATTCTTCCTTCTTTTTCTGCTCTGTCCTTCTCTAGCTCATACTATTTGGATTTTGCATCTCTTTAATGGCCTTTCCAATTTTCTCTCCTCTTTTTCATACATTTGGTTTTTTGTTCTATTTCTCATAGATTTTCCATATTTATCCTCCAGACCTTCTATTTCTTTCTGTTTCTTCTCTAGTGTGTTCATAATGTTTTTATGAAGAAGCTAAAGAGTTGAAATAGGACTATCTGGAAGTATTAACATATATGACAAAGGGCTAGGAAGTATAATACACATTCATCTTTGTTTCTTTAAATTCCATGAGAAGTGCTTAGTACATAACAGACTCTCAATAAATTTGTCATGGAGTATTGTCATGGAATAAAGAAAGAAAGAAAGAAAACAGGCTAGATTCTAGTCCCAACATATATGTCTTTCCTATGTCGTCATCCTCATAGTATGACCTCTAATGGTCTCCATTTCTAGCTAGCAATTTAAGACCACATTTTCTCTCTGCCACTGACAATTCTAAAATTAGTTGATTCTACTAATTCTACTTTTTTAATACTATCCCCTGATGATGAATATCATTATATAATACACAAACAAATTTTAGTTAAGTGAAATTTTAAAATTATCTCAAATATAAAACTTACTATATAGGCTAAGTAAAAGAATTAAGCTTTAAGCTCTCTGGTACTTGAAATCCACTAAAAATCCATCCCAATATATTATGTTTTTGCTAGACCTTACTATTTAATTCTAGTAAACAAACCAAGATTGCAATTTGGTAAACTGATTTATTCCTTGAATAAATTTCAAAATTCTTTCTTGTATTATATATCATACAATGATCCAACCACCCACATTGGTTCGTTAAAATGTGAAATAGTTTCATACAATTCGACTGATTAAGCAGGGGTCATGTGAAGAATTTTCTTGTGAAGTGGAACAGTGCAAAAGGTTTATATATCTTGATAGTGATTACAGGGAAGCTATCAAGCTTTATCACACAAGCAATTCATATTTTAAAAAACAGTTTCAAAGTAAGTCTTTCAAATTCTAGGCATCTATACCTTTAAATCAGTCGGACAACAGCCAGATCTTTTAAAACCTTGGACTCTGTTTGCCAATCCACTAGCTTAAAAAGCATGCTTTTCATTCCTCTTTTTAAATAAAAACAGCCTTGTCTGCACTGATTTCATCATCTCCATTGAAAATGTTTATCTGCCAAATGAAAAAGAAGAGTACAAATTAGAAACACTGATACATCTTCTGACATTATTCATTTAGAAGCTAGTTCTCAAGTTGTCATTACATTTACCACATAAAAATTAGAAATGATTTGTTTGGAGACCTACAGCTATTTCTAGACCCAAGATGTTTGGACAACTGTAGATAAAGTTTCATTATCAGACTGAACTAAATATGCTATAATTATATATAAATCAGGATGATTTTTGTTCCATGAACTTAAGTTATTAATCTACTCAGGCCAAGCAGCAGTATACCATCATTCTCCAAAATTATACAAGTGTATTTCCCAGCCAAAAATGTAAGAAGCAATGTTTGAAAATTAAGGTCAAGAATTGGTTGGACAATACTCATGTTTCTATGATCTGATTGTTTCCATCTTTCTTCTAGTCTGTGAAATTCAGCCTACTTTCACAAAACCTGTGTTTCTTTATGTTTCATTTGTACTCATCACACTTGAAATTATTAGTTCAATGTCTATTTTTTTTCCAATAAACTTTGGGCCAGGGCCCTCTGCAGCCTTATTCTGTATGTCTAATAATACCATATTAGGTATCAATATTTGTTGAATGAATTAGTTAATGATAAATGAATGCAGAAAAAGAAACCTAATTTATTAGGCTGAGAATTGATTTAGGTAGGGAATGGAAGTTGGAAAGTTCAAATGAACCTGTATTTTCCAAAAATTTTACATGATAATAGTTTTTTAAAACTTTAGTATGCAAAATGTTATATACATGGAGTTAACAAATAGTAAAAAAAGAATGATGGCATAGGTAGCTGAAAATGTTGATTTTTAGTTACCTAAGTCCTAGGGAAAGCAGGGAACCAAAAGCAATTCATAATTCTGTACTTAAATATTTAAGAAATAGGATTTAAGGATTCATTAGCCTACTGAATTATTATGATTTCTAGACCAATTAGCATCATAATTGATTTAAATAACATACGAGATGCAGACCTCTAAGAATATTTAAGATGTTAATCAAACAAAGAATTACACTGAAATATGAGTTTGCTTTTCTAGCATATCAAAATCTTATACTTGGGCAAAGATGACATTTTTAAGAACTACTTTTCAATATAGAAAATTCTTCCTGATTTTGCATTTTATGTTCTTATTAAAGCAATTTTCTAACGTTTTCTTTTCATATGTTAAGATATTTTGTTTATAAAAGAATATGTAATGTTTCCCTGTAGGCCTACAAACATGACTAGAATGCTACATAGCAATGCTTCGGATATAATCTAAAAAAAATGTCCTTATGTGCAACAGCAGAGACCAATGATTCATGAAATTACTCAATGTTGGGTATATTCCTTCTTATAGAACTAATAGTTTACACAAGACATTTTCCTTCCAACTTTGAATACAAATATAAATTCTACTCAGTATGTCAGCATTTACATTAAAATGAATTTCTTACTCATGGGAAAAGCTTTAATTAAGTGTATTTAGAAGTTTGGAAATCAGCAGCACATCATGGTGAACAATTTAAATGTGACTTTGCCTACTTGGGCTGGAATAAAACAAGTAACAGAAAAGAAAGAAAGAAAAAAAAACGGATGAGAGATCTTTCTTTTGCCTATTAACAAAACTATTACTTTTTCTGCATCTATACCAATACACTCAACTTCCCTTCTCCTGAACAGAAGGAATGCCCATTTCCTACCATAGCCTGTTGCTCTGTTTGTGCTCAGGATCCCATCACAGTTCACCGCTGAAGACTCCACTTTTGAAACTAAACTTGATTTTTCTCCAAAATACATAAGTATACCTTAATATCTTTCATTTTATTTTTAAATATATATTTAATATAAATTAAATACCTTATTTTAAAATCTCTGTTACTAAATTGTCCATGTGTCTTCTAACAGTCACTGTAAGATACATGAAAATGATTTCATTATCTCCTAATGGGAAATTTTTCTTCTATAACCAAGGTAGGAACTTCCATTACCTTGTATCATGTCTCATTATTAATTCCTTTATTTTACCAATCACAATATGAATCTTCTTTATTTTGTTCACTTGATAATTTAGTATTTTTCCTCCAAGTAACATATGGGCTCTTTGAGGCAGATCCCTTAACTCTTGTTCATCACTGTATCTTGAGCTCCTAGAAGTGATCAGAACATAGCCATTATTTAATGTGTATTTACTGAATGAATGAAAGACCTATTCAAGTCTCTTTGGAAAAATTAAGTTTCAACCCTAAGTAATGATGCAAGAGACAAAATGTCTTATTGCCACTTGCATTTCTCTATCTTTCCTCCCTTCTGTCTTCCAGATTCTAGTACTCTTTTACTTCTTCACTGTAATATTATCTCTAGTATTTTACCCTCTAGACAGTCCTCATTGTCCAAAATAATAATCATTTCAAAAAAATCACTCAATTCATTTAGCTCATATATCTTTAGATGAGCAGTAAGACAAACCCAGTTATTTAATTTAATTAATTCATGTCAAGGAAAAAAATTAAGATTTGTATTTTCTTCTCTACCAGTTTTCTCAAGTGCCTATTAGATTGTTCAAAGGAGCAATCATACTGTATCTCTGGATGGCAAGAAATCAGACTCTGTGTGATTCTCCAAACATCTTTACTAATTCCTAAGGAGATCTGTGTAACTGTTTCCCAATTTTAACCATTGTAACCTTGTACTATCATGTAATTAGCCCTGGGCATAGATACCTATTTTCTAAAACTACTTTCATCATCTTTATCCTTCCAAACCTTTTTATCCTGCTTTTCTTATCTCTATTAATGGGAATATCATCTACCTTTATCATGTATGACCATCATCATATGATTTTATTGCTCAAGGCACAAAAAGATTATCACCTTCTCTCACCTCTTACATAGTGACCAAATATTCTCAACCCTATCTGAAATATAACATGAAATCCATAAATTCATCTTATTTACATCCTATTTTTTCCATCTTCATTGAGGACCTTGTGGTGTGCCTCTAGGGTAAGCCTTCTTCCACACAGCTCCTTATCCACACAGCTAATATGATCTTGCTAGGATGCAAACTTTCCAGGCCATTTCCACTTACAACAGAAAAATAATCCCTTCAGGATCTAGTATATGCCTTCCTTCTCAAACTACTCTCAACTCTTCCACATGGAGCACATGATAATTACAAGTAAAACCAGCATTTAGAGACTGGGTTTGTGGCGACATGGCTAAACACACCAAGAAGATCAGAATCCTGGGTAAATAGGGGACCCGTTATGGTGTCTCCCTCAGAAAAATGGTGAAGAAGATTGAAATAAGCCAGCACACCCAGTACACTTGCTCCTTTTGTGGCAAAACCAAGATGAGAAGACAAGCTGTGGGGTTCTGGCATTGTGGCTCCTGCATGAAAACCATTGCTGCTGGCACCTGGACCTACAACATCACTTCCGCCCTCATGGCAAAGTCAGCCATCAGACTGAAGCAGTTGAAGGACCAGTTGAAGCTCCACCATTTGAAACACTGCTAACCTATATTAAACAGGTTAATTTATGTAACAAATTTTTTTTTAAAAAAACAACGTTTAGGGGCGCCTGGGTGGCTCAGTGGGTTGGGCCGCTGCCTTCGGCTCAGGTCATGATCCCAGGGTCCTGGGATCGAGCCCCGCATCGGGCTCTCTGCTCAGCAGGGAGCCTGCTTCCTCCTCTCTCTCTGCCTGCCTCTCTGCCTGTTTGTGATCTCTCTCTGTCAAATAAATAAATAAAATCTTTAAAAAAAAAAAAAAACAACATTTATTGGTCACTTACTCCATTCCAGGAGGCATTATAAATATTTTGTTAGGTCCATAATCAAAGGAGCGAGACTGATACAAAGTGAAGATCAAGCAAAGCTTTATTTTGCTCCAAGCATCGAGAATCAAACCGACCGTTCGGGGCCGCCTCTTACAGAGAGGGCAACCGCCCCCAGCCTCACAGACTAACTTTTATAGAGCAAAGGCCATGTGGTTGAGCCTGGCCACACACAGGTGGCCAATGAGATTGCAACACACAGAGAAATCTGCACAGTCATGCTAGGTCACACACGGGTGGCCAATTGAATTACAATTTACTCTAAAGTAGATATTTGAACTAGTCTATCACCTTGGTCAGAATTGGCACCCAAAAGGCGCCCAAAAGGTGGGGCCCACACTCTTTGGTAGCTAGGGAGACAGTATGAGGGCTCCACTAATTGGATGTCTCCACCTGGCCCAACTCATCCCTGCATTCGGGGCTCTGTTATCTCCACCTGATCTGCCCCGCCCTTGTATTTGGGCTCTGTTATCAGGGACTGGTCGACCATATTTTATTACATAAACAACAAAAATAAAAAGAACCTGGGGCTTAGTGGAGCACCTGAGTGGCTTTGTCAGTTAAGCATCTGACTTAATTTCAGCTCAAGTCATGATCTCAGAGTCTTGGAATGAAGCCCTACATCAGGCTCTGTGCTCAGCAGAGTCTGCTTGGGATTCCCTCCCTTTCTCTCTGCCCCTCCCCGCCTTATGCTGGCTCTCTCTCCATCTCTCTAATAAATAATTCTTTAAAAAAAAAAAAAAAAAACTTGAGGCTTAGTGAGAGTTGATAAATTTCCCAAGACTGCAAAATCATAAAATTATAGCATGGGCCTGAACCTAGGCTACTCTGAATTCACCCGCTCTGCCTCTGCCCTTGGTCTGTCTGGTCCCTAAGATGAGATCAAGAGTCCCATAGACACTCTGCCTTCTAACATATCCTTGATCACTGACTACAATCAGAGGACGTTATTAAATGCCTTGGGCTATACATAGCAAGGAAAGATGTTATTGGAGAATGCTGACTCTTTCTCTCCAAATGCCATCCATCAATAGTCAATTCGTGCAAACATCAAATCGTTTTGAAGTATAAGGAGAAAACATTAATTTGTATGAATTTAAGCATGTGATTAAAGCACGAAATTCTTCCCAGTCATGACTATGAGAAAGGTTTGAAATGAACTGTAGTCCTCAGACCACAGTGTATTAATGTATCTTCCCAAGGGCCCATAGCTAGGAATGTTTCAATGGCTCAAGTGCACCCATGGGTGGTTATCTGGAGTGCATGTAGATTCAGAAACAGCTTCTTTTTTTTTTTTTTAAGATTTTATTTATTTATTTGACAGAGAGATCACAAGTAGGCAGAGAGGCAGGCAGAGAGAGAGAGAGAGAGGAGGAAGCAGGCTTCCTGCCGAGCAGAGAGCCCGATGCGGGACTCGATCCCAGGACCCTGAGATCATGACCTGAGCCGAAGGCAGCGGCTCTAACCCACTGAGCCACCCAGGCGCCCCAGAAACAGCTTCTGTTTTTGAGTGAAGACCAAAAGAGGTATTGAAATTCCATAGAATATTGTAATTATAAGTCATATTTGGCAAATATTTTAATATATAACACAAACTACAATTTTTTTTTACTTTTTTCTCCTCCAAGGCATAAAGTATCAGAAAATATTTTAGACTCTCCTTATATTGAAAGAGAAGTAAACACAGCTAAACATACCTGTAGGCTAGAAAATTAACATACAGATTTTTTGCTGTCGTTGATCACAGACCATTTAAACCAAATAAACAATAATAAAACTATGCAATAGTTCTAATACAGGAGCCACATTAGTGATCAGTTCATTTTGAAAGTAAATTTATCGCAGATAGCTATAAATCATAAAAATCCTTTGGCATAATAAGTAAAATATAATTTTACATTGTCTAAATGTCCTCTATCATGGTAGAAAGACAATTTTAGCTATTGTAACTGGTATGGTGCATGGACTCTCGTTTTATAAATATTTAGGCTCTGACAGTCCAAGTGTGTAACTGAGAAGAGCAGAGCCCAGTGCAGAAGATGAACACCAGCCCCTGAATAAACTGGAGAAGACAAGAATGTAAGCATGACCATTCTTTTATTGCACTATGCTTTGTTTACTTTTAGACACTGTGTATCAATAAAGCCACAGGTGTCCAGTCTCCCACTAGGTTGTCACCAGAGAGTTTATCTTTTTGGCTTTCGAGTTTCTGTAATAACGTTATTCAAAAGATGAACCCATTTCACTTTTATTAACTGGGAAGTAATTTAATATGAACAATTTGAATAATTCCTTCTGAAAATATATTTTTATGGCAAATCTGTTGCTTGGAGTCTTAGGGTCTGATAAATGACAATCTAAACAGTTATTACTCACTGCAAAATGGTCAAAGACAAGGTTTAGCTATACCAAGCTGAAACCTTCCTTACTTCCAGTAATTCTCCCATAAAAGGCCCAAACACAATCATGCCAATTCTAGAGGCAGAACATATGAACAGAGCAATCTGTCTAAAATAGTATTCCTGCTGAGAAAACACAAGAAGACCATGAAAAAAAACTCTACTTGAAGGAAAAGGCAAATAGCAAAAATAATGAGCTTTCAAGTTAGAGACAGAGCAACTCTCTTCAAAGATGATATACACAACTACTTATACACAGCACTGATGAAATATAATTCAGAATAAAACATTCAAGAAAAGTCATAATTACTATAATCGCTGTCAATAATAATTTTTAAAAAGCCTTCTTTTTCAAACTACAATTTTGGAACATCTATTTACTGATATGGATGGCATGTTGTGTTGCACAGTCTTTTTTGTTGTTGTAAGTATTATTAAATTAATATAATTTTTTAAAAATCAGAACAAATGCAAACTGAAATGCATGGGTTGAATGTGAGGTGTGCTGGCAAGCCACTTTGATTTTGAGTGACATTAGATCTGATACTTTGTTATGTCTCCCATTTATGACATAGGTTGTTTCTGTCAAGCAGTGTTTTTTCTCTTGCAACTCTACATTTCTCCCTTTAAAATATTCCAAAATAAATTCAGTCATAGGTCATGTGCATAACCTCAACACCATCACCAAGCCTTTCTTTATTCCCAGCTTGAGCGCAAGCCTCTTGAAGAGGGAACAGGGACAATTTGCTTATACTCACTGTTCCATCTCCATTGCCTATACAGTGCCTGGTACATGGGAGGTGCTGAATAAATATTTATTGAATGAACAAACGAATGAGTAAATACTATGACAAGTTGTTAACACCTATTTTCAAATTAAAAACTCCATAGCAGCAGCAACAGCAACCTCTAATGTGTCAGTATTGTGTTAAATGTTGTGCACACCAGCACTCAGATAGATAGGACTATTTTCCTTTTACAAATGGAAAAATGAGGTTCTAAAGTTCAAGACACATGTGAATGGCTTACTGTTAAAGCCAAGTTTCTAACTAATTTTGGAAAAGTTCATATATCAACTCAAATTAAGTTTGGCTGAGAGTAACAGAAAACTTCATGGGAATGGTTTAAACTCAAGTTTGGTATCTAGCTGTGCTCTACAAAATTTTTAAGAACCAACACTCCATCCAGGTCACTGTTCTAACATATTTGAGTTTTGTCCTTTATTCTCATATTCTAAGGCAATATCTTCCCTCCAGAGAGCATGATGGAAGAGGAATTAAAGAGTAGTAAAAAAAAAAAAAAAAAATACATGACAATTCTGTCTTAAAGGTGTCTGGAAGCTGACACATTCATTTATATCTCACTGACCAGAATGTAATCACTGTTATGGGTTGAATTGTGTCCCTCAAAATTCATATGTTGAAATCCTAATACTCAGTACCTCAGAATATGACCTTACTTAGAAATAGGGTTGTTGAAGTTGCAATTAATTAAGATGAGGTCATACTGGAATAAGGTGGGCCTGTGATCCAGTATGACTGATGTCCTTTCAAAAAGAATGCTATGCAAAGACACAGACATGAACACAGGAAGAACATTAGAAGAAGATTAGAATCAAGCTGCCATAAGCCACAGAGCTACCACATGCTAGGAAAGATGCCTCGAACAGATCAATCACTTCCTGGCAGCTTCAGTGGGAACATGGCTCTGCTAACTTCATCTTGGACCTCTAGCCTCTAGAACCATGAGACAATAAATTTCTGTTGTTTAAGTCACTCATTTTGTAGTACTTTGTTAAGCCCTAGAAAATCAGTAACGTAACCTTTACAAAATCTAGGTTTTTGGCTCTATGTTCAGTTAAATTTTTGAAAAAGAAGGAAAATAACTATTTCAGGACAATAATCAGTCTCTGCTAAACTATGCTACTCTCTGGAAAGTGGTCTCGAGGTTCAGTATTTCAATTAATTGTGAAAAGTATATTAGCACATCACACTTTAAGCCACATAGAAAGAAGAAAAGGCTAACAATTTAATTATGACAGGTCACCTACAACAAGATGCATTCTTATTTCAGAGTTGTGAAATGTAAAAAAAAGAAATGGGCATCTTAGAATCAATAAAATATAGTAAATAATCTATAGACATTTATTTATAACAGTAAGCACAGGAAAGAAATAGTTTACATGAGCTATAATATAATATTTTATACTCTACCTTACATAAAACAGATGACTTGCCTTACTGCAAATTTAAAAAAGTATACAAAACTTCATCTGATGCAGATTATTAAAATGTCAATATAAATATTGATATAGATATAAATAAATAAAAGTAAACCTCTTCTTTGATTAACCTTGTTCAAAGTGCTTCCACTGTATTAGTGGAATGCAAAAATCAGTTGTTTCATATATTCCCCTTAAGTCAATGTAGTATTTGTTATCAGTTATATTTACCCTGGAAAAGACTTTTTGAGCAATTTGATGCCCCTTTCCCTCCCAAATAAGAAAATAATAATGCTGCTTTAATTGGGAATAATAAAAAGAGGATCTAATAAGTAAGATAATAAAAACTGTAAAATCATCAAATGCAGTCATAATTAATTTCCTGGCCTAAAAAACGCTTTTGCTTTTATTTTCCTTTTCTCCATGAAACTCAGTCCCATTTACTTGAATTATTCTCCTCATTATGTATCAGCTAAACTTCTTTAGAAGCAACTGGGATTTTTCTCTTTAGTCCCAAAAGAAAGTTTTAATTGCATGTTGCCATGACAAGTTGAATTATTAAGACACATATTACTAGAAAATTCTACAACTTTCTAATTTTAGAGTGTCTTATCAAGATAGCCACTTCCTTTAGATGTAGCCATGATCTAAAAAATGCAATGCATCTGTCTCACAATTAGCAAGGAACAATGTAAGGATCAGCTCACTTGTGTATCCAGGGCCAGAGAAAGGAAACCAGGATCTCCCACTGTGCAGGCTTTGATGATTTTACATTTGTGAACACATAACTGAGCTTAATTCAGCAACTGACCTGTGAAAGAGCATTAGTAATTAACATTAATATTAATAACTATTATAATATTTAGAGTGTCTCCCCATGGTATTACAGAATATAATAAAAACAATTTGAGATTCAATTATATCAATAAGCAGCTAAAACATTAGACAAAAACATTAGCTAACACAATGACAAAAATGCTTACCGTATAAAGCAGGCATCTGTGAGGCAAAGAGCAGGGCTTCTCATAAAGATTGCTGTATATTGTGCCTTTAAGCAATGTCTCTAGGTAGATATTTTTGGGAGAATGTAGAATTTAGTGGTAACAGTAATTTCGCTAAAGGAAAAGGTGAGGGAATAGTCAAACGTACTTAGAAAAATGGAGCTGATAAGTAATTCATTCTTTCTCTAGATGGTACTTATTGAATATACTTTGTCCCCATGATCACCTATATGCTTGACTAATCAATGTTCTAGATCAGGAGTCAGCATGCTTTTTAATGAAAGATAAATATTTTGGGCTTTACTGGACACTCTTTCACAGCTACTCAACTCTGCCATTTTAAGGTGAAAGAACCAATAATGCTTTGTGTTCCAATAACACTTTATTTATAAACACTGAAATTTGAGTTTCATATAATTTCCATATGCAATAGAATATTATTTCTTTATTTTGTTCTCAACCATTTAAAAATGTAAAAATCCTTCTTAGCTCACACACCACACAAAAACCTGTGGCAAGCCAGATTTGGTCCACAGACTATGGCTTGTCAACTTGGGTTCAACACTGAGTTTCGTAAAGTGAGGCATCTCTTAAATTCACCTATACCAACCTTCCAGTACCTAATACATTGCCTTATATTTGGTAGGTGCTCTGTAAGTACTTGTCAAAGTGAATACTGGCATTATAGAGGTCAATTATAGTGAATGAAAACAAAATGTAAAATATATTCATTTTTTTGTCAGCCTTCTTAAGCAGGTTCCTCCTACTATTCTCATTCATAGTATCCAGTTCTTTTCCATTAGGTAGTTACCACAATAGTTGGTTACATATTTATCTGTGAGTTTCCATGCCTATTACTATATTAATTTCAATTGCTAGTGTGATGAATTATCACAAACTTAGTGGCTTAAAGTAACACATATTGGCTATCTCACAGTTTCTGTAGGTTAGCAAGTTTGATGATATGGTGGGGTCTCTAATTACAGTGGCATACCGCCAAAATCAAGGTATCTGCAGGACTGTGTCCCTTTCTAAAAGCTCTAAGAAGATTCTTCTTTTAGACTCAGGGAACCTATTGGTAGAACTCAGTTCCGGGGGGTAGTAGGACAGAGGTCCCACATCCTCGATGACTGTGGCTATTATTCTCAGCTTCTAAAGTCCATTGCATTTCTTAACTCATGCCCTCTTTGTTTTCAAAACCAATAGCTACAGATCAAGTCCTTCTCATGCATCATCTCTACTATCTTTTCTTCTGCTCTCCATCTCCCTGTGGCTTCAAGCAGGAAATATTGTCTGCTTTTAAAGTTTCATGAGATTAGATTGGTCCCATTCATATAACCTAGGGTAATCTCCCTGAGTTAAGATCAATAAACTTAATTACCTCTGCAAAGTCCCTTTGCCATGTAATATAACACAGTTATAGGTTTCAGGGATCAGGACATAGACATCTTTGGGAAAGGTATTGAAAAATGGGAAATAAAAAACCTTCCCTAGAAATCTGCTGAGGATTAAATACATGTATGTATGTATGTATGTGTATATTTCCTAGAGATCACAATGCTCAGCTCATAGTTAGCACTCATTTTATTATAGCCATTATAAATGCTAAAGGCATTTTGAGGTCCTAAGGTAGTTGATGGAATTAACTTAAGTGGGAAGTACTAGAGTAGAGGAAATGAGAAAAAAAAGGGGGAGAGTGAGAGGAAAGGAGAGAAGAGAGGAGAGAAGAGAAAGGCCTCCCAGCAGAACCCTGCCATCCACATATTTAAGAAGCAAATAACTGAAGAGAAGTAAGACTCAGTGTCTAATATATAAAGGAGGGCGGGCACTTATATTGAACACTGAGTGTTATATGTAAGTGTAAATCACTAAATTCTACTCCTGAAACCAAAGTTACACCACATGTTTATTTACTAACAAGAATTTAAGTAAAAATTTGAAAAAGAAAAGAAAAAAAGAATAAGTGGCTAAAGAAACAAGAGAAAGAGAAAAGCGTGGTCTTGGGAATAAAAGTGGAGGAGGGTTTTGAAAGACAGAGTAACAGTTTCGAATATAGCAATAATAACGTACTGTAAAAACTGAAGTGATATTACATTATTGGATAAAGAGGTCAGTGATGATTCTGTAAAGAAGAAAAAAAAAAAAGGAGAAAAGGGGAAACAGGATGATAAAGTATGGTCTATTCTTTCCAGAATCTTGAAGAAATAAGAGAGGTGGGCAGTACCTTGAGGAAAGGGTTTTGGTCAAAAAGGTTGATGTAGAGGAGAGTTTGGTTGTTCGTGTGTGATCTGAAGGCCCTTCACTCATTCCTTACCATAGCTATTTCAGTCCCTTACCTCTTCTCATGCCCTGTCCCTCTCACCTTCCCCCATCATGCTGCAGCTCACCCATTTCGTGCAACATATAGGAACCATCAAGTAGGAACATTCTCAACTTCTCAATACAACCTGTATCACCAGCTTGACTTTTCCCACTCTGCTCAGCATCTGCATTCTCAGCACTTTCTCTAAAGTCCCCACTTCTTCCTACTTTGGGAATCCAGTGAATTAGTTCTTTTACTCATTCAGCTGCGTATCACCTAGTTGGTTTGCCTTAGCAGGCAGTTACCTGGGCACCTCAGTGTTCCCTGTATGTTCTCTCTAGGCTATCCTAGGCTGTTCTATGGCAGAGACAGAACCCAAAACAAGAAAACGAGTTACAAGCTGAGCCCCAATTCAAGGACTGGAGATATAGATTACTGCTAGATGGGAGAAGCTAAAAAATCACGTTGCAAAGGGCATGGAAATAGGAAGAGCATTATCCGGGTACCTCAGTAGAATCTATCACAACAGCCAAATCTCAGAAGAGAAGTTAGTTTTTTTATTTTGTTTTGCTTCTTAAATCTAAAACACAGGATATTGAGGGATGCAAATATAAACACCTACTCTACTTAATTGAGTATTGGGAGATAACGTTATACCTCAAAACTTCTCCAAGAATAGGAGAAAAGTTTCCCTACTGATAAGGATAGAAGCTGTAGGGAAGTTTGGAATGAATCTTTATGAAATGCAAAATGCTCATTTTATCTTAAGCATTATGATAAAGATGTAATTTACCTAAGTTTCAAAAAAGTACTTTAAAAATCAGGGACGTTGCAAGGGCAGGATAAAACAGCAAATAAAAAGGGCTGATCTTTGGAGTAAGAGATAAATCTCCAAACCTCCCGTACATAGGTGATTTCCTCTGTGTTTCGTTATGCTTCAAATGTCACATGTCCCCATTTTAAGTAATAGCACCATGTATCTCTCTTAGTAGTATTTATCGACGTAAAAATTTTACATTACTTTGTATGAACATATGCATAGGAGGGCAGGCACTCACTGACTTCAATTTTTACATTTCTTTGAGTATAAGTATTTTACATATATATAAAATATGCTTATATATATTTCATATATATGAAAAGGACATATATTTGAACCTATAATATGAAAAAATAAACAATCTTATCACTCTTCTTAAGAAATACATAATTATCAGTATTGTTGAAGCCCTCTGCATATTTCTCAGCACATCCTTTCTCCCACTCAATACTATTCACAGGTATTCTTTTCTACCATTGTGATTTTAGTACATACACATATATCTGTAAACAAATCACATTTAGTTTTGTGTTATTGAACTTTACATAAATCATTCATTTTCAATACTGCATAGCACACCACTATCTGTGTATATGTATATAAATTCATATATATATGTATCTATATGTATATAATTTTATGCATTCTTCTGTCAATGAATATTTTGATATTTAGATTGTTTCCAGGGGTTTTTTTTCGCCATTATAAACAATACAGATGCAGTCACCCATTCCTTCTGGCATACATATGCAAGAATTTCTGTCAAGATTATACCTAATAAATGAATTTCATATTTCCAACATTACTAAACAATGCCAAATTGTTTCCCAGAAGTGGTTTTACAGAAACAAATTCTCATCAGAACTGTATGACCTGACATTATTGCACCAATACTTGGTTTTATTAGGCTTCTTAATTTTTGCCAAATGGTTAGGGATAAAATTGTGCCTCGCTGTAGTTTTAATATGTGTTTCCCTGGTTATTAATGAGGTTGAGAATTTTTTCTTATATTTACTGATTCACATGTTTCATATGCTTAAAATTCCCTATATTTATTGGTATGTTTTATTTCTATCCCATTTTGTTTTGTTTTTCCATTGCATAAATTAGCTGGTTTTAGGTTTGTTGTTGTTGTTGTTATTGTTATTTTGGTAAGGTGAGGTAAGCTCTCCTAAAAATTTATTTAAATGAAAATATCTTTGATCTTCTTTTGGAAAGCTTGTTGCATGAAGTGCATAATTCTTCATAGATAGTGAGTTACTCTTGTGATAGTTAATTTTATTTGTCAACTTGACTGGACTGAGATGCCTAGAGAAAATATTATTTCTGGGTGTGTCTATGAAGGTGTTTCCAGAAGAAATTAACATTTGAAACAGTAGACTGAGGAGAAATTACCATGACCAATTTGGTCAGGTTTAATCCAATCCACCAAAAACCTAAATAGAACAAAAATGTACAGGTGAATTTACTTTGCTTGAGCTGGAAGATACATCTTCTCCTGCCCTTGGACATAGGTATCCCTGGTTATTGGGTTTGGGACTCAGATGGGGACTTAGACCATCAGTCCTTCTGATTCTCAGATCTTCAAGACTGGATTGAATTACAACACTGGCTTTCCTTGGTTACCAGTTTACAGACAACAGACCATGGCACTCCCCAGCCTGTATTATAGTATGAGACATTTTGTATAATAAATCTCCACATGTATAGAAAGAACCAATGCTATCAGATTAGTTCTATTTTTCTGGAGAATCCTGACAAATATGCCTTTCTATAACTAATAGCTATTTTTTCTACTGGCATTTAATGTTATGAAGTTCAATTTCAGCCTAAATCATCCTTTATAGATGATATTTCTTTTATCTCTGGTGACTGTTATAAGGAGTCCTTGTCTTTGTTTTTGTGTGGTTCCATTATGTTGTGACTAAATATGAATTTCTATTTATTTATCCTGTGTAGCTCATGTGATGGTTTTTTAATCTGAATTTGTATCTCTCATAAATTCTCTTAAGAAATTATCATTGTGTTCCTTGATAATCTCCTTTTAGGATTCCAATTAGACACATTCTTCCTGTTTTCTTCTTCTATGCCACTTAAGCTGTCTTATAAGATTTCTATATCCTAGCATCTCTGCGCTGCATTTTATTATTAACTTATTCATATAATTTATGATCAACAATTTATTATCTATCTTTTAGTTTATGACTTACCTTTCCTGCTATAGTCTATATTAACCTATAAATTGAGGGGTTTTTTTTAACTTAAGATTCATTTGTTTATTCCAGAGAGAGCGAACACCCCAGTGCATGAGTGAGGGAAGGGGAAGAGGGAAAGACTCTTCAAGCAGACTCCCTTGAGCCCAGAGCTTGTCATGAACTCTATCTCCAGGACCCTCGAGATCATGACCTGACCCAAAACTAAGAGCAGGACACTAAACTGACTAAGCCACACAGGGACCCCCATAAATTGAGGTTTTAATTTAAATTATTTTTTCTATTCTAGAAATGTAGGGAAGTAGTCTCTATGTTCCTACACAGTTTTCAGCCCTCTTGAGAATGATGCTGCCTATTGGGTTGTGGGTAGACATGGTATTAGTCACTTCTAAGAAGAATCTCAGATGAGCTTGTTTGCTACTTTTCAGGCATCCCTTAGCCTCAGTCAAAAAGAGGGACTTATGTTAAGATGACAGAGCCATGACTTCCAATCAGTCTTCATATGTGCCTAAGTTGCTGCGTAGCAGACAGTTAACAGAGTCACCTGATTCTCAGCCAGTTTTAAGGGAGTAAAAGGAGCATTTATTGTCAGGGTTATTTTGCTCTGCCACAGCATAGCTTATCCTGACTAAGACAAATTGCCAATTCATTCCTTTTCAACTCTATTTGGTTATTTTTTATATCCTCTTATACTTTGGTCACCTTTTTAAATATATATTCTTTCTTTCCTTATCTAATATTCTATAAGCAATGATTTCAATACCTAATGTCCTTGGGGTTTAAATATGTTGGTTTTTGTTTCCTCCTGCATGTATTTTATTTTCATTGTTGTTGTTGTTATTGTATGTTTATATTAAATTGAATTTAGTCTGTGGAAGAATCCCTCCAGAGAGGACTTTTATAGGCATCTGCTATAGACAAGGCATTTCAACAAACTGGGAATACTATAATTTAATCTCTCAGTTTCCAGGTTCCAGTTTCTCTGGCCACCCAGCTAGGATAAAGTAGAATCCTAGAACCATGTGAGGCAAGCCTATGGTACACATTCTGAAGCACTAACCCCTCCACCCCTTAGCTATGGCCAAAATAGAGTTTCATATCTGTTTCCATTTCTGACCAACGACTCTTTCTAACCTACCCTTTCACTGATAGTATATCCTTTTGGAAAACCAAAATTTTATGAAAATTTTCCTGACTCCCCCCATGAGGATATCCTGGTCCTCATTTACCTATTATTCCCTAAAATCCTAGGCAGCTGTATCATCATGTTTTCCCTCCCTATGCCCCAAGAAATGCCCCAAATGTTAAATTGGCTTGCAATTTTTCAGCTTTTAAATCCTTCCATGATCTTAGGGAAAGAGAAGGTACTTGAAGATTTCCTTTATTTTCTTGAGAACTCATCTATGAATTTAAAAATATATTTATTTTAGTTCAGTACATGTTTATGTGTTTTTCAGAAGAGCTTGAAACAAAACTGTATGTTTTAAACACAGCTATATTTCCACCTCTATATGAATATGAAAATATTATTTAACAAATGTTATGAAACTGTTCAGATTAAAGAAAATACAACACAAAAATAAGACATACTAAATATATTTTTAATTTCTAAATACCCTAACATATAGAAAATTAAGGAGAATGATATAAAACAAATAGCCACTCTCTGTCTACCCATATATTATAAATGTTGACATTCTTCTACATGTGCTTCAACATTATTTTACAGTAATACACTGTTGCCAAAATAAATAACTTCCAATTAGAGCTAATTGAAAAGTAGAGGATTTATTTATGCATCCTTTCAATTAACATACATTGACTCAAAATTAAATATCATATACAATGCTTAGCACTGGAGATTTAAATCATGTATGTTAGGTCAATACTGGAACTATGCCTTTCAAAATAAAATTTTACTATGACATGTTATTGATGATTCAATCTTGTTCCATAAACATTTATTGAGCACCTAGGGAAAAATCTAGCAGTAAAAATAAGGAAGGGGAAGAAAATGCTCTAATAATGAGGAAACTTCTTTATTACTTACTGACACTGTGTATCTAAAAAAAATTGACTCATCTATGTATGTTATCCCCTGCCTTTCACCTCTATCTGGATTATTTATTACTCCTTGACAGAAAGATCAATATATTGTGGATTCATTTATATATATTCAATATCAGTGAGATAAAATATAATTATGAAAGTACTATTACATTAAAAAGTACCAGATAGAACTATTATAGATACTTAGAGATGAGCTATGCCTCTTTCATTTCCTGTACTTTACTGTGCAAGTAGATATAATACTATTTCTTCCATTATGAATTGAGATATTCTTAAATTTGTTGAAGAATTTCAATAAAGGCAATGAAAAGAATTATTAATCCCCTTGGATAGTAGTGGGAAATGCACTGTAATTGGTAGGCTTCTATCAGAGTTCTTGGAATTTCTCCAACTGCATTAGCAATTGGTCATCTTAATTACATGGTCCATTAGTTGAAATCTGCATCACAAAACTACCATGCACAATTCTTGCCAACTCTGATCCATTCATTGTAAGGTCAAAGTTTCCTTGCTCATTGCAAAATGAAACTAGATATATTAAGTTAAAGTATTTTGAGCTCATTAAATATACAACCTCAACTTAGCCACCATATCACATACAGAAAATAACTTCAATTCTACAGACAGTTCCTCTAATACTTTAAGCTTTTTATAATGTAAGGTAATTCTACAAAAGATCTGGACACAGGAAAAAAAATTTTAAGAGCATATGGGTTATTGAGCTTCTACTTTCTGTGCCTTATAGATATAATTAACTACAATGTTGATACAAATGTATCAGTTTAATTTTATAATCATGAGTGTGTTTCTAAATTAAAAGTAGATTTCAGAAGCAACCTTACCACTGCCAATAAGTATTTAGTCCAGGAGAGTTCATGGAATCTTAACAGAAACCATCTTGCAATGTTTCTTTTAGCACAGTTTCTTCTCAAAATTACTTAGATAACAAACTAATCTTGAATGGTTCTATTCAATGTTCATTCCTTTACTTGGTCAGATATTAACATTTTGTTAGTATCTGCTATGTGCCCCATGCTGATATATTAAGGTAAGGCAAGAGATATTCGCTGTCCTCAAGACACTTGTGACCCAGCCCATTCTATATAATATTTTCAAAACAGTTCAGCTTATCATATGTTGTTTTCTATCACAGAGCACTCAATTCTCCATTTTCTTGCAAAGGATATAATGGAATTATCCTTGCTAACATCCTAAGACTGTACATTTCTTGAACCTGGTCTAATTTATCAAAATGTTGAGGCTAACCTAGAATACAGCATATGATGAATTCAGACTAACATTGTTCTAAGCCTTAAATATACATTGATGATCCATTCTAGAATTTTACCCAGTACTGAAGCCACGTTTACTGGTTTTATATTGCAGCTTCCAGCTTTCCCTCAATGAAAGTGGGGACGGTAGGCCTGTCGCTTGTCCTCCTGTATTTCTTTTTCATTTCACCAAATCCTTAGAGATCACTGAGAAAATTTCAAGTGCATATGCAAGTTCTTATAGTAGCTGAGCTCCAAATATTCTGTGTCAGAAGAAGAGCTACATCATCTCTTACAGCCTTTTCATTCAACCATAATTTCATATCAATACTCATTCTAAACTTTCTCACCTAAAACCTATCCCCTGTGGCACAAAAAAGAAATGGAAGTAGTTGAGCACAGAACTGTTTGCCTCACCTCTTCACATTATACCTTTGTCCTCACTGCATAGTCATGCCTTAATCTTTCTCAGGATTTGAACAAAATAACAAAAACAAAACAAAAGAAAAAAGCCTTTCTGCTGTCTCTATATTTTTTCTCATTGCAGATACCCGTGGTATATCTAATGTACATCATTAGCTAAATTCCATCCAGTCCACCTTTTTAGCCAACTTCTCAAAAATTACATCTTACTAAATTGCTATCTAGGCAGCTGTATCTCTCTCTATATATATTATCTTTTCTGTTTTCCTTTTCATTTGAATCGGTTGCAAATGTGGAGTCTGATATTCATTTTTGGAGGCTCCCAGCCTTCTTAACTCATCCTCCCTTTTAGAGGGTCAAGGAGTGGGATCAAATCTGTTATGGTGGAAGCTTAGAGATGATATGACTTAAGTCAAATCATCTTATACAACTCTGGCTGTCTGGAAACAGGAATAAAGCAGTTTCCTGGAAGGAACTGTGTAGATAGGATGAGCTCTACAAAGTTCAATCTCATTTCTAATCCTATTAGTCCCAAGGGAAATAGATAAAAGAACCATTAAAGTGTCCTGGCCTTGTGACTGCACCCCAGTCTCTGACAATGGCTACCTCCTTGTGGTCAGCAAAAAGACTGCTAGTATCAGGGAATTTCAGCTAAGGTGATCTTTGGTGATGGCAAAGATGACAGTAATAAAACTGTACCTTGTATATTTCTTACATCGTAGACACACTATTACACAGTGTTACTGAAATAGGTTAGAAGGAAATGGAACAAACTTCTACCACAAGGGGAGCTAAGGGTCAAGTAAGAAGTGGCAGAGGTTTTAGTTTTAAAGTCAGTGCTGTAGAGCTGAAGGAATATCATCACCATCATCATCATCATCATGAGGTAGTACCATGACCAGATCTCCAGGCTTATGTCAACTGGGAACTACAACCCTTTGAAGTATTACAACCTGCCTTTTATAATATTTCTGGCACATTTCTGATTATTACCAACATTTCCATTTATTATCAATTGGAAACTTTAAGGTGACATCACCCTTCTCACAAGGTCCCCACTATACTCAGAGTAAAAACAATTTTTAAAAAACCACATAATTGTCCTTTTTTTTTTCCTGAAGATTTTATTTATTTATGGGGGAGGTGGATGCAGAGGAGCAGAGGAAGAGGGAGAGAGTCTTTTTTTTTTTAAGATTTATTTATTTATTTATTTATTTGACAGAGAGAGAGAGCACAAGTAGGCAGAGAGGCAAGCAGAGAGAGAGGAGGAAGCAGGCTCCCTGCTGAGCAGAGAGCCCAATGTGGGACTCAATCCCAGGACCCTGAGATCATGACCCGAGCCGAAGGCAGCGGCTTAACCCACTGAGCCACCCAGGTGCCCGAGGGAGAGAGTCTTAATCAGGCACCATGCCCAGGGCAGAGACCATCATGGGGCTTGATCTCACCACCTTGAGATCACAACCTCAAGCTTTGTGAAAAATGTTGATGGTATTTCGATCAAGATTGCATTGAAGGTTTAGAACTAGTGGTATTATGCTAAGCGAAATAAGTCAATCCGTGAAAGACAATTCTCATATTATATCACTCATATGCGGAATTTAAGAAACAAAACAGAGAAGCATAGAGGAAGGGAGGGAAAAATAAAATAAGATAAAATAAAAGTGGGAGACAAACCAAAGAGACTCTTAATGATAGGAAAACAAACCGAGGGCTGCTGGAGGAGAGGGGTAGGGGCATGTGGTAATGGGGTGATGGGCATCAAGGGAAGACATGACATAACGATCACTGGGTGTTACCTAGAACAGATGAGTCACTGAACTCTACCTCCGAAACTAATAATAAACCATATGCTAGTTAATTGAATGTAAATAAAATTAAATTTTAAAAATTAAATAAAAATCAGAGAAATCTAAAAAAAAAGTAAGGTTGGTTGTAGTCCCCATGATTGCCTTTACTTTCTCATTGTTTAAACATGAATAGAAACTTTAGCAGCTCTCTGAAGAGTTGAAATTTCAGGAAAAGGAATAAATATTCTTGAACATCTGCTATGTTCCAAGTACCTATATTTTGTATTTCCACCTATGTTAACATGTTTAATCTTTCAGTGTCTCAAATTTCATATTTTCAATACACTGATTCTCATAGAGCTTAAAAGATAGAACTAGAGCTATGTGGCTGTTTCCACTGCACTATTGTCACTCTTCTGGACTGTTCTGGTGATGCATCTCCATTACTCCTACTTTTTCTTCTTATCTGGCAGTGCTGGTGTTTTGTCATAGTGAAAAAAACCCTATTTTATTCCTTTTTATTTTCATCCACAGTGGACTCTTTGTTTAAAAGCAGAGGGAGAGTATAAGGATTTTCTCCCTGCAGATCTGTTTCTATCTCTAGATCTACCTCCCTCCCTACCTTTTGAACACTATTTATAGCTACACCCTAAGGGAAGATTCTGTTCTTGACTCCAGGAGTAGGACACAACCATTCTCTTCATTCACCATTATTCCAACAAATCTATAGTCTTCTCAGGAATAGGTGTTTTATTTAAGATTAATAAAACAACTATCATATGATCTCCCTGATATGAGGAAGTGGTGATGCAACATGGGGGCTTAAGTGGGTAGGAGAAGAATCAATGAAACAAGATGGGATTGGGAGGGAGACAAACCATAAGTGACTCTTAATCTCACAAAACAAACTGAGGGTTGCTGGGGGGAGGGGGTTTGGGAGAAGGGGGTGGGATTATGGACATTGGGGAGGGTATGTGCTTTGGTGAGTGCTGTGAAGTGTGTAAACCTGGTGATTCACAGACCTGTACCCCTGGGGATAAAAATATATGTTTATAAAAAATAAAAAATTTAAAAAAAAAGGAACTAACAGAAAGGCTTTCCATAACTCAAGGCATAAACCTTCACTTTGAGATTCCTGTTTTCCTTTCAAGGTAAGTCCTTAGCCTCCGGCATCTCTGTCTTTTCAAGACACCCCTCCCACAGGTTTGCATCCCCCTTCTTACAACATGCTCCACTTTCACCTTGGTTCTTTTATGTCTTCCTTTTTTTCAAGTGTGGATTAATTTATCTCCTCTCATATATTGCATCCCACACTCATCATTTATATGGTCTTCAGGTTGACAAAAGGACAGCAAATAAAAGATCCTCCCATTCGTTTTCTGGATCCATTCTCCTCACAAAGTGACTATAAAATTATTATATTACATCTTTCTATTATATACTTAATACTTCTCAAATGCCTGTTGTGTACAAGACCCTATATGAAATGTTAGGGAGAAAGAAAGAAGTGATATACAATTACTAAGAAATTTCTCTCTACCCAGAAAGGCACTTACAGAAATGTATAATCAGGTGAATAGGATGTAGGATGACATATAGTCAGGTGATATAAATGGGTAATTAAGAATTAAAAGATGAGAGATGGGAGAGCTCAAGTAAGACACCAGCCAACTACAGAGTTCCAAACTGAAAATTTGTAGCATCAATGATGTTAACTCAATTCCAGGAAGAAATAATTGAGGTTTTAAGCTCAGAGAATATGCCTAATGGAAGGAGATAATACTGACTCTTGCATCCTCAAGCTCACAATGACTCCTATAAGGTATTCCTTGTGTCCTATTATAGCACCAAACAAAATTTCCCTGAGCCTCCTCTATGCTTTGCTTCCCACACTGTGTCCAGTCTAACCATTCTAGGCCCCATTTGTAATGATCTCATCCTTGTTATTTTCTCCATTTTTATCCTCTTGTGCCATTCTCAGTGTTTTCCATGAAAATATTTTTTTTATAGAGTCCCCCCTCTGACCATTGGGTCAGATGTTCATATTGAAGAGGTTTTCATTTGATAAATCAAAATGATAAATAAATGATTTGATAAATCAAATGAATAAACTATTGATAAATATGCAAAATGCAGTTCGTCCTCAGGAAAAGATCCAATCTTGTGATATTTTAAGCCATGTCCAAAGGGGAAAATTCTATTCCTCAACACAGTATCTGTAGCCAGTCATCTTCTCCCATATTCTACCTTCTCTCCCTAAACCTCATGCATTACGGGAAAAATTTGATAAAAATAGTTCCCATATTTCCACTTCCTTCCCTTTTCCCTAAGGTAACATTTATGAGGTAGACTTTACTATATCCTGAGCCCCCACTGTTTTTTTGTATTTTTTTACCACTGATATGTGTCATTGTACTCATTCAACAAATATTTAAACAAATCTCTGATCGCTTCTGGAGATACTGAATGTAAAGGATGACCTTAATGAACGTGAGTCAAGTGGGAAAGCCCATGCAGTAGGGTAACTAGCATGGATGATTGTGTCCTCAGGGTAGTATAAAAACCCAGAGAACACCACCTACTTCTCAACTCTGTAGTGGAGGACGTGTGTGGAGGGAGCAAGCAAATGAAAAGCCTCCAAAAGTATTTAACATTTGAGCTACCACTGTTCCAATCAATAGTGCAGTAACTTATCAAAATGTCTAAACTGAAAGCCAAGAACCCAGTCACTCTTAACTTATTCCCCCAAACACTTGTTTCAAGTATGGCACATACTAATACTGACTCTTGCCTCCTTAATTTCATTTAAAAACTCCCAATTTTCTCTATCTCTCTGCCACTACCTTAGTTATACTCCTATCTTTCTCTGGAATACTAAAATAGCCTCCTACATGTTCTTCCTAATTACAGAATCATTTACCCTCCAATACTTCACATCCATCCATCCATTCATTCATTCATTCATTCAACTTTGCTAAAATTCAAGGCCTAAAACTCTTCAATGGTTACCAAATGCTCTATAAATACAATACAAACTCCTCAACATGTCTCAGCTTGATCATTAAAAGTCACACAGTGTAGTGGTTAAGAACACAGAGCCTAGAACCTTGGTTTGAATTTTGTCATCTAATAGCTAGGAATCTTAGATATGTGGTTAGTTTCTCCAAGACTCAGGATTCTCATTTTTAAAATAGGAACATCTCTTCACATGATTTATGGTGAAGACTAAATGAGATAAATTCTCTAATGTTCTTTGACTACAGTATGGCACATAGTACTAGATAAATATTAGCTATAACTGTAAGCACTCCAAATTCAATTTCCATAATATTTTCCTATGTTTGAGTATGACAAATCTCCTTACTGTTCCTCCAAGGAACCATGTTTTCATGGTCCTTGTATCTTTCATGTGCCTCTCCTTCTATCTAGAGCTCCTTTCCATGCTTTCTCCCACCCACTTAACACCAACTTATCTTTTACTTCTACCTGTGGATGTAATTTTGTCTCCAGTTCCTCAGTGCTGAGGTAAGTGCTTTTCCTATTGGTTTCTATCACTCCCTTGCATTCTTTCTCCTAGCATGAATCACTTTATTCTCTTTTGATGTATTATAAATTTCTTAAAGGCTTATTCCTCATTGTCTTCCTAATACCTAACACTTCCACTGGCTAAATAGGCATAGCATTGGTTTTTGTGGAGCAATTCTTCTAATACTGCACATACAGCTTGGTTTGGCCTGACCAGGACCTATATCATTATTATAAGGTCTAGAATAGCCAAGCTTTATACTGTCAGAGTCTGTGTCTCATTCACTTTTACCTCCACTTCTCATCACTAACAACTAGGGAAGTATCTACTATAGAATAAATATTCAGATGTGTTAATTTAGCGTAAATGAAACCAAATACCTTTAAATTACACAATTCTAAGACTCCTTCTGTGTAAATTAATCATGGAAATATAAGTTTGAGACCCAATTTATTTTTCTACAGATGAATGCTACTGAGTTTTATGTTTTTAATCCTGATGGCTTATATTATTTTAAGGCAAACACTAGAAGAAAACAACAAAAAAAAAAATGGACACAGCATTATTCAAAGAGAAATTTTGAAAGGAAGAAATTTGAGGATTAATGTCTTTAATATTCATTTCTGACAGCCTATGTTCAAGTTTAGGTTGTCTGGTCAACATTTGGGTCTGACTCGTAGTTTCCAAATCATGGTGTGTCATGTTCTAAATCAATTCCCTAGGAGAGATTTAGGGATAACTTTTCCACAGGTTTTCTCAATTAAAGATGCATCTAGCTCTTTGCCCACATCACCCACATCTGCTCATAAAAAATGAATAATGGAACACACATGTGCTGACTTGCGATTCATTTCAGCCTTTTGCAGGTGCAAATGCAAGTTTTAAGGTGCAAAGTGGAGCCACAAACGTTGTGGGCTTGTCCAGCTGAAATTCTAGGCTTTAATCACATCTAAATAACTCCTCAGGTGATGCAATCACAGGAATTTGCTCACAAAAAGGGTGTAATAAATATTGTAGATTGAACTGGTGTGCAGTCACAGATGAAGCTCTGTTATTTTGAGAATATGAAATCCAGCTAATTTTTGCCAATCTGGTGTTTGCCAAAACATTCTTTTCATATACTAACCCAAAATTCACTCAGGGTACATTTTAAAGCAACTTTGACCAACATTAAAATAGGAAATAAAATACATTCATTTGTATATCTAACTGATTCGGGGTTTTACATTGAGAGATGACCCAAATCTAGTGTAATTACTACAGATCCTTGCAGCTCGGGTAGCCTCCTAGCAGACAAACTAAGTCAGCACTCTGTTAGAAGTAGAACAGAGGGGCTCACTGGAGCAGGTAATCCTAAACAACAGAAAATCCCCAAATCATCTGTTTTCAGTTTGGACATACATTTAGGAGGTTTGGAAATTTTGAGGTTCTTGATGTTGTTTCAGCAGACATCTGTTCCTAGTTTTATTTTCTTTGTTAAGATTCTGTGAATTACACACCTTCCTAATGAATAAATTGTCCCATAGCTTTCATTAGCCAACGCATACAAGAGCGTGTCCCTTGCCAGTTAAGATGATATAGGTAATGGAGCTGTTTGAAGATGAAGAGTAAAGCTTTGTTTTCTGAGGTGACAAATATTCTTATAGCTACCCCTTATGGCCAAATTTCCATGAAGTTTATTAAACATGGTATAATCTGTTGCCCAGGTGTACTTCAATTATATTGCTTGAGTAGGAAAGGTAACTCTCTCCTTACTCTGACAGAAAAAATGCACAGCTTCCTTTTTTCTTATAAAGAACAATACACGTTCACACACACTTTCATTTCAATATTGTAAACGTGAAATAGTATCCTAATTATGGGAATATAATATTTTAAAGCAACAGATATGAATATGTCTTTATCCAAGAGAGCACAATAGAAAGGAGAATTTTCCAGGAAGCCTTATTTTGAAGAATACAATGATAGGAGGAGAGAGTTCAAATATCATTAAAGAAAGAAAGAAAGGGGATTTCCCTCTTGGCTTCATGTTTAAACATATTTATCTCCTCTCATCAACCCCGAGGCAGAGAAAAATGAAAATTAAACTCTGCCTTTACACTTTACTTCTGTTATAATACCTCTCAGCCCCTCTTTATTCTGTTTATCCAAATCCTGCCCATTTTTCAAAGCGCAGCTCAAATTCTGCCTCTTGTACAGCATTCCCTGAGCATTTCATCTGGAAGCAATCTTTCCTTCTAAACTTCCACAGGACTTACTTTCCATACCACTCATTTAGCACTTATTATTTACTGACTGGTCAAGATGTAATGTTTTCAGAAATATCGCAACCATAGTGGAAATGTTTTTTATACTTTTGTATGGAAAACAAGTATGTATTTTTAAGAACAAAATAGACCTAGTGTTTTTATTTTTCTTCATATATTTGAAATCTAGTTTGTTATAGACTGATATGTATCATAACAAAAAGGAAGTACATATGTAACACTTACAGTATTACTCATATTGTTTTGAGAGCCTTACAAATATTTAAAGTTTAACTACTCTACAAATATCAGATTGCTAGTAATGGAAGTTTCATATGTGTGTATGCATTTTTTGTGTGCTCCCTACTTATATATAGGTATATGCATGTAACTACAAGTATTTGCATATATGTGTATATGAGCATATAATATAATATAATATGACAAATGTAAACTTGTTTTAGTCATATAAATATTGCATGGGAAGTTGAAATAAAATAATATTTATTCAGGAACTTATTAAAATATATCAATAAATTGTGAATAACTTTAAATTTATTACTGAATTTATGCTATTTTTCTCATTTCTATAACAGATAAAGGAGCATACTGCTAAACAATAAGGAACACAGTCTATCTTAGTATTGTCGATCTTTGAGGAAGAGATGGAACTTTTTTTTGTTTAAGATTTTATTTATTTAACAGACAGAGATCACAAGTAGGCAGAGAAGCAGGCAGAGAGAGAGGAGGAAGCAGGTTCCCTGCTGGACAGAAAGCCCGATGTGGGGTGCTCTATCCCAGGACCCTGGGATCATGACCTGAGCCAAAGGCAGAGGCTTTAACCCACGAGCCACCCAGGCACCCCAGGATGGAACTTTTAGAGGGGAAAAATATCTGTATATTTCTATCTGTATATTTAGACTAACACAAAATTAAGGTTTTCTGAAATTAGGGTCTTTTTTTAGGATCCTTTTCTTTGTATCCAGCAGATAAAACATGTTGGTTTTATGTTTCTGAGGGGGGGGAAAGTAGATAAGAACAAAAACAAAAAATACTCAACAATTTTCTATAAGTCCTAGATTTTAGTCTAGTGTCACCATCCACTAGCTACAAGTAATTAAACTTTCTATTCCTTGGCTTCCTCCTCTGAAGATGAAGGCACCAAATTATTTATTTATTTATTTATTTGTAAGACTTTATATATTTATTTGAGAGAGAGGGAGCAAAAGAGAGCACGAGTGGGGGCAGGGTCAGAGGGACAAATCGACTCCCCACTAAGCAGGGCATTGAATCCAGGGCTCCATTCCAGGACCCCAATCATGACCTGAGCCAAAGATAGATGCTTAACCAACTGAGCCACCCAGGTGGAGGGGCACAAATTTAATAATATTATTTCAGTTTCAAATTTCAAAATCCATATAATGTTGTCCATATAGAAAAGCGTCTTTTCAAATGAATTTTAAGAACCATATCTATCATTAGTTTCTATAATTATGAGACTTAATGTAATCCATGGAAATACTTCCATTTCTGGAAGGTGGTAAGGGTGAAAGTGATTAAAATAAAATTATAAGAATCTTATATCCAGGGGCACCTGGGTGGCTCAGTGGGTTAAAGTCTCTGCCTTCAGTTCAGGTCATGATCCCAGGGTCCTGGGATTGAGCCCCACATCGGGCTCTCTGCTCAGCGGGGAGCCTACTTCCCTTCCTCTCTCTGCCTGCCTCTCTATGATCTCTGTCTGTCTGTCAAATAAATAAATATAAATATAAATATAAACATAACAATAAATCTAAATCTAATCTAAATCTAAATCTAATAAATCTAAATCTAAATATAAAAAAAAGAATCTTATAATCACACCAACAATACTCTTTTATAGATTTAAATATTTCCTTTTTTTTTAAGAGTGGGGCTCGAAACTACAACCTTGAAATCAAGAATCGCACACTCTACCAACTGAGCCAGCCAGGCACCCCTAATAAGTTTAAATATTTCCTGAATTGGCATCATTTATAAGCATTCTGAAGATGACAGAAATCATTTAATGCAGACAAAAAGAAAAAGGTCATTCAAAGTCTTTGCCTCAGTGCTAGGTTTGCCCTTGGAAAAAATCCCACCTTTATTCTGGACTAACGGATACTCTACCTGTTTTTAGATGTCTTTTCAACATCTAATACTGAGGGTCCTGTTGCATTATATAGCATTTTAAGTTTTTTCTCAATAAAAAGCCATCTTGCACTATTTTTATTTCCCAACATTCAAGGCCTTCAAATTGTTACTGTTATTACTATTTTTAGATATACTCATGTTTTCACTTGAGCTGGGTTACAAGTATCTTTGAAGGGATAAGGAACACACCTTACATTTATTTTATTCCCTCTCAATGTCTAGCAGAAAGGTAGTGCACAGGGTTGATATACGGAGGTGCACACATAGCAGTGCACTCATTTGAATGCACACATTAACAATGTCTCATCTACCAATGAGAAACACAAATTAACAGCTGAGATTATGGCCCTCAGTCTGAAATAAGATTTATTATGGTGTCAAATTAAATTCCAAATTTTGATTGTTTAAGAACTTGGAAAATCAGTGAAGTATCATACCTGAAAGAGCATTTTTTTTTCATATGTTATGATGTATATATCCTTTTATAGTGGATTCCTTAATGGTCATCCAGTAAATGTATATCTTTCAAAGTTATTCAGACACAAATTTATTGTTATAATTAGATCACGGAAATTTTTTTTTCCCATCAGCATGTTTTCCTTACTGCAACAGAGTAGATAAACTAGGAGAAGGGATCATGAGAAGGAGACAAAGTAATTTGAGAGAAAGGAGAGAGAAAGTGTCTTGCACAGAGAAGAGTAGGAAGGAATTATAGCCATCTATACTAAAGGGGGCATACCCAAAACTGTACCAACTTCTCCAACCCTCTTTATATGGAAAGTTAAGCAAACTTGATTGTCCTTTGCTAATTTTCTTTATTTTTTTATTGCAATTCAGTAAGTCATCAGGAATTCAAAAAATAATTTCCTACCCTTTGGTGCCATCATGAGGCCAGAATAATAAAGCACTGAGGAAAGATCTCCAGAGGAACCCAAGCTTTTGATATTTTCTTTTCATTCAAAATGTAATTATCCAGAGAATGGAAGTTTATTTCAGAAAGAAATATAATTACCTTTACTATAATTGAAACCCTCCAACCAACAAATCATAGCTTATATGTCTACATAGGCATTGCACTGAGCAGAATAAAATGTACCTTAAATTTTTAAACAACTGTGGAATAACAATTTCGTGAACCTGAAATCATTAAAGTATTCAGGTTTTAAAGTTACATAACCATGACCTAAAGCTTTTAGATTTTAAACCAATTATAGCAATACCTTAGCTTTACTTATCTATTCTTTTATTCTGTGGTGTCATAGGACAGCATAACAGAGAGTAAAATAAAGTCCTCAGAGGTCTCAAAACACAATGCTATGATATCACAAGAAGAAAATATGCTATTGTAAGAATGGGACACATGACAATAGAAACAACATGCCAAAGGAATACACTAGAAAGAATAACTAATGAATATCTAAGGACCTCATAGCCAGATAAAATCAAAATACAAATCACTATCAGGTGATGCAGCATTTGAAATCATCACCATAAAGTATATATGAAAAATGGCAAAGAGATGTTTTATTAAAAGTCTCCATCAAATATACCATATTTTATTTGTGTTGTACCTATATTGTTACCCCTAGGTTTAAATTTCATCCATTGTAAGTCTATTGTACAAGTACCTGAATAGAGGTGCAAAATAGTAATTATACACCTGCTTTCTCAGTCCATTAAATTTTTTGTGTGAATTGTTAAAGTTTTCTAATGTGATAAAAATATGGTTCCTTGGGACGCCTAAGTGGCTCAGTCGGTAAAATGGCTGCCTTTGGGCTCAAGTTATGATCCCAGAGTCCTGGGATCCAGCCCCACATCAGGCTCCATGCTCAGTGGAGAGCCTGCTTCTCCCTCCGCCTGCTGCTCCCCCTGCTTGTGTTCGCTCACACTCTCTCTCTATCTCAAATAAATAAATAAAATCTTTTTTTAAAAAAGAAAAAGGAAATATGGTCCCTAAAAGATAGCTGGTGATGCCTAAATCTTTTTTTTTTTTTTCCCATTGCTCCTAAAAATTCTACCTATTTTTCTCTCATTCACCTCCATGGCACTTGGAAACCAAAAGCCCCACAAATTTCATCTGTCGAGTATGGACTCTCCTCTAAGGGGGATGGAAAATTTCACTATGCATATGTCTTGCTTACTTCAGCATTTCCTATTCACTGGAAAAGCCCAGACAGGGGAAAAAAAATAAAACTGCTGAACTAGTTTTTACCTGGTTTTGTTCTTAGCGTGTCCTCTTCGCACCTTGTTCATGCCTAACACCTCTATGCAAAATTTTCATATTTTCAGAATTTTTAAAAATATAAACACCATTATCAACTTCAATAATAATGAAGGCAGTCTGAATTCCTTCCTTTTCTTTCTCTTGTCTCAGAGACAGATCTTATATGTGAAAACAGTAATAACTGGCTCTTGTTTAAAGTTAGTGGTGATCTCCTTTTGTGACCGGGCCTCCAGTACTCTTTCAGTAGAACCATAGTGCTAATGCCAACTTGGCTTTCAGCATCTGTTGCCCTCATCTGGCCTCTGTAACATTTGCCCAAGATAGATCATTATCTTTAACATTATCCCAGAGATGAAGAGAAGTTAAATCACCCTTCATTGTAATAGCACCAAAAACTCTTTTCGTTGGCAAGACTTACCAAGAAAGACATTATTTCTGCCCTGATAAAATTCTCAAAGGCTCCCAGTCTGAAAGAGGAAGCTTGGGAGCTATCATCGGGGATGAAAAGGAACACTCAGATCACTTATAACTTCCTTCAGGCAGGGCAAGACTATTTCTATGTCAGATGCTGTACAATGTTCAAATATTTAAATGCCATCCCATCATAATTCTATTCCTCTCACAAGCTCAGATGGTCTCTCTCTATTCCAATGACATAATCTCTTGCTTCTGCTTCAATAGGTAGTTTGGGAGAAGGGAAAGAAATTTATGAGAACACTGGGTATGTGAGTATCTGATTCAGCTGGGATCCAAAAAAAAATTGTCCAGTTACTTACAATAGAAAATACTTAATACATGAAATTACACAGCTTATGGAAGGGAACAGTGAAGAAACCTAGAGATTGTCAACAGCAAGAAGTGACTACTAATCTCTAAATGGGAGAGACGGGGTGAGAGAACATGTGAGACAGGGTAATTGAAGCCAAAGAATGGTGTTACCTGCTAGAAGTGGAACCACATCACTCCTCCCAGGGGATCTACTGGAGCCATGTAGGATTCAGACATAAATGGTATGCCTATGGCTTCTCTGCCTTTTCTTCTCCTTCCAGGTGCCCTCTAATTACAGGCCAATGACTCTCACTATGCAGATGTACCATAACCTCTCAACAATGGAGCTTAGTTTTGCAGTCTGAATGAGTTAAGCTCCCAGACACACAGAGCAGAAGAGTGGAATTGGAAGGAACTGATACAGAAAATGACACAGAAAATGTTGGTGGATTTTTGTTAGAAAGAAAAGTAAAAAATCTTAAAGGTTATACATGCCAGGATATACGTCCCCTACTTCGCTTTTATGCCTGCCATTATTGCTTTAGAATAATCCATGGTTGGTTTCTCCAAATCAAAAGACCTTTTTTTTTTAAGATTTTATTTATTTATTTGATAGAGAGTGAGAGAGGGAACACAAGCACGTGGGATGGGAGAGGCAGAAGCAGGCTTCCCACTGAGCAGGAAGCCAGATGAGGGGCTTGATCCTGGGACCCTGGGATCATGACCTGAGCCAAAGGCAGACACTTAATGACTGAGCCACCCAGACACCCCAAAAGTCCTTCTTTTATCAAAAAATGACACATAATTTTTTATATCTTTGATATGTTGCAATTAGAACTGTGTATAATTTATTAATATTAATTTCTCTTTTTAAAAGATAAACCATCTTTTCTTTCTTAAAGTGGAGTTACTGTGAACATAATTTTCAAGTAAATTAGTTTTCCATTTTATTCCCTGCTGCTAGTAATGAAAACACATCTCCCAGCAGTGATGAAAGCATAATTTCTAATGGTCCACAGCAAAGAGAGTTTTTATTTTTTTATAAAGTGAGGATGGTCAAAAGCAAAATCACAACGATTAGGCTATTATATTTCAATTGAATGTATTTTTAAATGACATTATTCAACAACTTTTTGTACCACAGGGATGCCCAAGTGGCTCAGGCAGTTAAGCATCTGCCTTCAGCTCAGGTCATGATCCCACCGTCCTGGATCCAGCCCTGCATTGGGCTCCCTGCTAGGCAGGAAGACTGCTTCTCCCTCTCCCAGTAACCCTGCTTGTGTTCTCTCTCTCTCTCTCTCTGTCAAATAAATAAATAAAATCTTTAAAAAAAAAAGAAAGATCCATATTTCTAGTGTATTTCTATAATTTATTTCTGGATTTCTATAATCCATTAAATAATTTTATAAAATATCTTGTTTTATTTCTACTATCAGAATAGTTCCTGCTTTGACTACTTCCATGGATTTACAATGCATATAATGCATTATAAAACACAAATATAGACATATAAACATACCATCCTAAATATAACCAATTCCACTTTCTATTATACTTTTTCAGGACTTTTTTGCATAATACTTATAAAGTTTGAACTTAAAGTTTGTAATGTGATTTTTGTTAGTATCTGTCAAAAAATATAAATTGAAAAAATAGTAAGCTGACCCTCTAGGTTATAAATTCATTAAATAGATACCTGTTGTTTGCTGGCATCTTTAAGTAACAAAAGAAGTATGTTTCCTTTTAGCATGAAAAATCTTCCTTATACATAGCCAGATTCTATCTTCATGAGCTCCCACAGCTTTTCTGCCCCACCAGAACTATATAGAGGACAATGCTTTTCATTTGATTCTTCACATCTTTGAAGTTAGCTACATGTATTCTTATTTCCAGAAGAGAATCTTTATCCTATAACTGGTTTCTAGGTTCATTGGGGGGCTAACCCTTTTCTAGAAGATGCAGCTTACATAGAATGACTGTTACTTGTAAAAAAAAAAAAATTAGATCATAACTTTTGAACACAATAATCTGAGGTCTGGCAGCACTCTCTCCCATACCCAAAATTCTATTGAAATAAGCCACAGAATTATAGTAATGATTATCACCAAAAATTCATCATCAAAGTAGTATAAAATAAGGGCACCTGGGTGGCTCAGTCATTGGGCATCTGCCTCCGGCTGGGGTCACCATCCCAGGACCCCCGGATCAAGCCCCACATTGGACTCCCTACTAGGGCTCCCTGCTCAGTGCGAAGCCTGTTTTTCCCTCTCCTATTCCCCCTGCTTGTGTATCCTCTCTCTCACTGTGTGTCTCTCTCTGTCAAACAAATAAATAAAATCCTTAAAATACAGTATAAAATGATAGAGCACCATCAACATGCTAGACAAGTAAAGGAAATTCTGCTTAGATATAATTTCCAAAGGACATAAAATGAACATTAGTTCTTGATTCATTTTGCTTTGTATTTTTTTTTGAGGAATTGCAACATTCATCCACCATCTCAAATTTTTATAAATCTCATAAGGTTGTCACTTACAGAACCTCACTATCCCATGACAGAGCTCTACACATGATCTAAGTTAGGCCAATGAGACAGACTCTCCCAAGAATATGAACTACAAGTAATTATGAAGTTTTAGATGAAGGTGACTGATGTTGTTTTCTAAAGGCAGAGCTTTGCAAAGAAAACCGTGGTAATGACATGAATGTTCCTCAACTGAATAAGTAAAAGTTGGTATATCCATAAAATGAAATATTATTCAGCCACAAAAAGTAGTGAAATAAATGGCACATACTGAAACACAGATGAACCCTGAAAACATATGCTAAGGGGGAAAAGCCAGACATAAAAGACTACATATACAAAAAAAGATATACAAAATAAATTTTAAAAAAGATATACAGAATAGGACAAGTCATTAAGCAGAAGGCAGGTTAGTGGCTGGCAGGAGGTGGCGGAAAGAGGAGCTATGGGAAGTAACTGCTTAATGAATAGGGGTTTCCTTTCCAGATGAGCTCTGAAACTAGATCACAGTAATGGTTGCAAAGCATTATGAAGGCCACTAAGTTGTGTATTTTAAATTTTATATTCTATATGTTTTACCACAATAAAATAACTGTCAGGACAACCATTAATTCCCAGTTCTTATATCCAAAACCCTGGTTTCTATCTTTCCTAAGATTGGTAATTTGGCTATGCCTTCTATTTTATTACTCAGTAATTTTCTAATAAGTTCTTTCCATCCTATGTTTTCTATCATCAACTTTTGGTTACCTTCAAACAAAGACAACCTAATTCTCACATCTATTGTTACGAATGTAAAGTAGCACAACTTTGGGAGACCAATTTGGCTATATATAAAATATATAATATCCAATGTAGGTATAGTTAAATATGCAGCATCAGGAGTAGGAACAAATAAATTGTGGTATAATTACACAAAAGGATATTATACTGAAGTTGAAAGAAAAAGGGCTACATATATTAGTATGAATCAGTCTTAAAAAGACTAGGAAAAAAGACACCACAAATACCTCCAGATATGTATGCGTACTAAACAGTCTAAAACTCTATGCCACGTGTGTGTGTACAGCATTCACATAAGTTTTAAAACACATAAGATGGTATTATAGATTCATTTCTTCATGCATATGTAGTAAAAAAATTTTAAATATGTAGAAATGTTAAATACCCAATTCAAAGTAGTGATACTGCAGCAGATTCTATATTCTAGTAACGACCACAATAATATCTAATAATAACATGTTCTTTTTACAATGTGATCCTGTCATTTTACTCATTGAGTTTTGGGTTTATATCCTTTGCCATGATTCCAGGTGGACCTTCGTGACTATCTCAACTAACAGAGTACAGTACAAGAGACTCTATATGACTTCTAAGGCTAGATCATAAAGGTGTCATGCATTTCTGCCTTGTTCTCTCAGGATACTTGTTCTTGCAACCCAGGAACCATTCTGTAAAAAACCCCAAACAGTCACTTAGAGAGACCTTGGGTAATACAGAGCCCCAGTTGAGGTCTCAGCTGACAGCCAGCATCAACCACCACTCATACAAGTTAACAAGCCTTCAAATGATTCCAGCCAGTCATAGTGCCCCTGTCTTTGAGTCTTTTCAGCTGAGGCTCCAGACGTCATGGAACAGGGATAGGGCATTTCCCCTGAGCCCTTCCCAATTTTTGATATACTGAATCTATAAACAATATAAAGTGCTTTTTGGTCATGCCACTAAACTTAGACTGGTTTGCTACTCAACTACAATAGGTAGAACAGGTCACCACTGGAGAAGAAAATGAGCAATGAGATGGGAGTAGTCCTAATACATTATAATTTGGAAAGGTATGTAATAGACACTCGGAAGTTCTTAGTATGATTCTTTATAGTTTATCTCCTAGTTTTAAAAGTTTTGTAATAAATATAGAAAAAGATATCTATATCCTAGAAACTGTTGTTCATATACACAAATATTTAAATCATGACAAAATATGCACCATGATTTCATGGGTAATAAAATAATTCTAAACAAAATGGTGGGGGAAAGAAAGAGCTATTTACATGGGGAAAAGTCAACCTAATCTTCTTGTCATTCCATATGCTTAAATACACTAGAGATGGAGCTATAGAGTCAAATGTAAAATTCTATTTTTATAATAAATAGGGAGGGTGGAAAAAATATCTCTTGGGATAGAAGACTTTCTAATTTTAGCTTTCTATGCATCAGAATATTAATCTCTAAAATTGGGTGACAATAATATTTCTATTATCATACTGTTATTATTATCACAGTAATTGCCAAATGTCAGTGACATCTTTAAGGATTTTTAAAGATTCATTTATTTATTTGAGAGTGAGAGAAAGATGGGGAACACAAGCGTGGGAGAAGGTTGGAAAGAGAATCCCAAGCAGGCTCAGCACTGAGTGTGGAGCCCAATGTCAGGCTCAAACTCATGACCCTGAGATCATGATCTGAGCTGTAATTAGGAGTCAGAGGCTTAAGCAACGAGCCACCTAGGCATCACAATGACATCTGTTAATGAAATTCATAACTGAGTTTATTCCTATTGTTGCTTCCTAAATCTCTACCCCCACGTTATTTGCCTAAATCCATTCTAGTGTATTCATTCACTTAGTCACTATATTCAGTTTTATTAATACCCTATGACAACTACTTGCTGGATACTCATAAAATAGAGGTAATTAAAACAGCATTGTCCCTATCTTATAAAGATTTCAAGGTAGTTGGGGAGACATACATTAACTCATTAATAACACAGAAAATGTAAACTTAAAACATTTTCCATGAATTTAGATCATCAGTCCACACCTGCCTCTGTAGCTGCCTATTGAAGTTCTCTGTTCTACTGTCTAAAGACAGAATACGGCCAAAGTTGAATTCCCAACTTTCACCCTCCCAGACTGCTCTTCCCGAAGTCTTCCCCAACTCAGATGAGGGCAATTCCATCCTGCCTGGCTCTCGGCCCCCAGAACTTGCTGCTAGTCTCTCATTTCTGTTTACATCCCATAATCAATCTGCCAGGAATCTTCAATGCAGCCACTTCTCACCATTAATAAGATTCTATCCAAGTCACCATTACCTCTTGTTTGAGTTACTAAAACAACCTTTTTAATTAGTCTCCCTGTTTGTACCCTTCCTACACACCCACACACTTGCTGTCTTTTCTCAACAACAGACTCCAGAGAGATCTTCTTAAAACATACTCAAAAAATGTGACTATATTTGTTTCAAATATTCCGATGGCTCCCCATCTTATTTACGATAAAAGGAATAGTCTTTATAATTCCCTATGAAGCCCTACATGATCTGGCTGATTAACTCTCTGGCTTCCATCCTACTATTTACTTCCTAACTCATTTTTGTCCAGCCACAATGGCCTTCTTGCTATGTCTCAACAATCCAGACACATTTCTGCTATAGGGACATTGCCCAACTCTGCCTAGGTCACTCTTATCTAGATAACAGCATGCCAACTCCCTTCCTTCATGTCTTTATCCAGACACCAACTTAACAAATAGTTCTGTCTTAGCCATTTAAATTTTAGACTTTGTCTGTATCCCATTCTTCACAGTCTTTACCCCCTTCCTCTATCTTACTTTTCCCATAACACCTCTCCCCTATTCGTATACTGTGTAATGTATTTATTTATTATGACTCATGGTGGTCTGACTCCTTACCACTACCTTTCTTTAGAATATAAGCTCCATGACTGTCATCTATATCATTCAATATTGAAACTCGGATGCCTGCAAGAGAAAGAGAACCTGTATATATAGAGAGAGAGAGAGAAAAAGAGAAAGACAGAGGGGAAGAAAGAGAGGGAAATTGTGTTCTAATAAGTGTGTCACCAATAGAACACCCTAGGTATTGATTAATCACTTGGTTATTTATTCTTCCAAAAATTAAGATTGGGCTGCAACTTCTGAACAAGACGAAATGATGGAAACCAAATCTGCCCTTCTACATGAAACAACTCACAAAAATATGCGATGCAATGGATTTGAAGACATTGGGTATCAGGCAATAAAGGACAATCATCTTTGGAAAATGGGAACAAAAATAAAGTCAGTCCTACAGTTGTTATAGCTTACTGCTCAGAGTTTCTGGGTTGCAGCACAGGGAAAGGAAAATGAGGTGGAGGGTAAGTCTCTGGAGCTGAAAAAGCAGAGCTGTGGACCCAGGGGGTACTCAAGTGGCTAGGTTCACGGGACCAAAAAGTGGGTATAAGAGAGATGTGCAGTAAGATCTGGAGAGAGTCTCATTAAGTTTTTAACTGAGTACGGATCATCACATGTGTCTGAGGAAACTACCCCAGGCTAGGGAAAGAACTACATGAGAGAAGCAGAGGAAAAACATCTTTGAAGCTCTCACAAAACTGGGAAGAGTTCCTGTTCCTGCTGGCTAAAGTAGAAATTGCCTTAATTCTGGAAGCATGGGGACAGCCTCAGAGGCTTTTTTTTCAGTGACAGGACAAAATTAGCTTTAGACTAAATGCTACTTAACCCTTTATAACAAAGCTAAAATATTTGATCCAAATGATCAAATATTTATAAAGTGACTTACCCTTGTGACTAAACAATCCCAAGAATATATATAGAAATGAAAAATATTTAGCACTCAAAAGGTAAAATTCATAATATCTGGCATCCAATCAAAGTTTACCAAGCAAACAATTAAGCAGAAAAACACAACCCATAATGAGGAATAGTATCATATATTTCACAGATTAAGAATTGGTGGGCAAGGACATCAAAACAATCACTATAACTGTAATCTGTATGTACAATAACTTAGGGGGAAAATGTTAAGTGGAGACATGGGAGATAAATAATAAATAACTTTTATTTATTATTTATAAATAATAAAAAACAATAAATTAAAATTTTTATTTATTATTTGTATATAATAAAAGACCAAAATTAAAATTCTAGAGGTTGAAATATAATATCAGAGGTGAAAAGATACATTTGATGAGTTTAAGAGCACAAATGACATTCTAGAGAATAAAGAACAAATAGGACAAATAGTAAAGACATATCAGGTAGTAGATTTAAACCTAACCATTTATCAGTAATCACATCCAAGGAAAAATCACCTAAACATTTCAGTTAAAAGTGAGAGATTGCCAAGCCAAATTGGGAAAAAAAAAAAAAAAAGCAACACTCATCAATATGCTACCTATTAAAAACACACTTTAAGGAACCACATAGGTTAAAAACAAAAAGTTAGAAAAATATGTATACTAATCAGAGGAAAATGAGACTAACTCGAATACAAGGCAAGTGAGGAGAAAATAAAGGATAAATAGTGTTATTTCCACATAGTAAGTGGGTCCATTCATTAAGAATTAGCACTTTCAAATATTTATGCTCTTAAAAAGAAAGATTCAAAATACCCGAAGCAAAAACTGATGGAACTGCAATGAGAAATTAAACAAACCCATCACTGTAGTAGGAGAATCCAACCTTTTTTTTTTTTTTCAATAACTGATACTAAAAATAGACAGAAAATCATTCAGGTTATAGAAAACTTTACCAACCCTATCAAAAAATGTGAGCCAATTGGCATTTATAGACAACTCCTGCCAACAACAGAAGAATGCACATTCTTTTCAAGTGCATGTGGAAAATATAGCAAAATAGGTTGTATTGTGGATCATAAAACTATTCTCAGTAAAATTTTAAAAGTCTGAAATCATGCAAAGCACATTCTTTGACCATAATGGAATAAAATTAGAAAACAATAAAAGAAAGATGTATTCAATATATTTGAAAATTAGTTAACACACATCTTAATAATCATGTACCAATGAAGAAGTCAGAGCAAAAATAAAGGGGTGCCAGGGTGGCTCAGTCGTTAAGCGTTTGCCTTGGGCTCAGGGTCCTGGGATGGAGCCCTGCAGCGGGTTCCCTGCTCAGCGGGGAGCCCGCTTCTCCCTCTCCCGCTCCCCTTGCTTGTATTCCTTCTCTCACGGTGTCTTTCTCTGTCAAATAAATAAGTAAAATCTTAAAAAAAAAAAAAACAGGAAAAAATAAGTGCCTTACCTGTATGAAAGTGAAAATACAACATATCAAAATTTGGGGATTCAGCTAATGTAGTTCTAAATAGATAATACTGAACACTTACATTAGAAAAGAAGGAAAGATAAAGGATCCCAAACAAATAATTTCACCTACCTTAAAAACAACAGAAAAATAAAAGAGCATATTAAATGCGAATCAATACAAATAAAAGATCAGAGCGAAAGCAAAGAAACAGAGAAAATAAATAAAACCAAAAACTAGTTCTTTCAAAAAATCATTAATTATGAACCTCTAACCAGGCATCTAATAAAAAGTTAGAACTAACATCATATCATGGTGAAAGACTGGGTGATTTCCTGCTAAGGAACAAGGTAAGTTGACTTTTAGATGAGAGACATAGAGAAAAATAATCATGATAATTAATATATGTTAAACACTACTCTAATATCTGTTTCTAGATTACTTACTAATCCAAATTTCCCATATATTTTTTAAGATTTTGTTTATTTATTTGACAGAGACATAGCGAGGAAAGGAACACAAACAGGGGGAGTGGGAGAGGGAGAAGCAGGCTTCCCGCTGAGCAGAGAACTGAACACCCGGCCTGATCCCAGGACCCCGGGATCATGACCTGAGCCCAAGGCAGACACTTAACAACTGAGCCACGCAGGCACCCCTCCCATATTTTAAATTAGATAGATATAGATGATATACTTAGATGGCTATAGATAGAGGAAGATTCAACTTATTCTTGTTCTTTGATAGATGGCCAAAAATAATACTGTTCTCAAAAATTTCATTATTTGAAAAATACTAGATAAAAATTCTATTACCTTAACTAACATCCTGTGCAGAATCAGAGAACATCATTTCCAGTCCCTTGCATCTTTCCCTCTTTATATAAACAAAATGGTTTAATGAAAACATACTGGCATGAAAGTACTAAGATCTGGGTCCTACTCCAGGAGTTACTATTAACTAATTGTGACCTCTTAAGTATATGGCTTTATTTCTTTGATTTCAGTTTTCTCGTGTGAAATATGAAGAAATTAAAGTACACTATGCTTTAAAAATAAAGTCAGAGGGGCGCCTGTGTGGCTCAGTGGGTTAAGCCTCTGCCTTCGGCTCAGGTCATGATCTCAGGGTCCTGGGATGGAGCCCCGCATCCGGCTCTCTGCTCAGTGGGGAGCCTGCTTCCTCCTCTCTCTGTCAAATGAATAAATAAAATATTTAAAAATAATAATAAAAAAATTAAAAATAAATAAAAATAGAGTCTAAGACTCCTTAGTAATCAATGGATATATCCTCAGTGATCTACAATCTCTATCTCAGAGTTTTAATCTTTTAAGCATTAACTTCAGTATTTTTCCAGATCATCCATAGGATGCCTCATAACCCACAGCCAACATGGGTTTTAGGATTCATTTTTATATTTTCACATATACTAAGCAATACCTCACTATCTGAAACCGTCCTCCAAAAACACTCATGGAATAATGAGATACAGACAATACCCTCCCATCAAGTCAAGCTGTAGAAAAAAAAAAAAAAAAAGATTTCCTGATAGTATGGTAGATATAACTGTGGAATAATTGAGACTTCTAATGTTATATATTAGTATTAGTACAGGCAATATGAATATGCCAAAGCCAAAGCCAAAAAAAAAAAAAAAAAAAAAAAAAAAAAAAACAGCAGCCAAACAAAAAATATGCATAGTAAGAAACAGAACTAACTTTGGGTTTGAGCCAAAATTTAGTTTTAGCAAAGGAGCTACATCTATCATATTAATATTATTTATAGTCCATCACACTAACATTAATTTGAAATCAGTATTTTTTATTTTTTTATTAATTTGTATTGGTTGTATTATTTTATAAGGACTTATGAGCATACTAGCTTATGTTTAATCATATTTAGGAATTTGATAATAAAAACATTTTTCCAAACCAGAGAAGTCATAAGTTTGCTTCTTCTAAGCATCTCATAAATCACCTAATGTGAAAAAGATTGAAATATTCTTCTAAGCCTTATGCTGTAAAGCACTCTGGCATTTTGCTCATTAGGCCACACATAACCACTAGAGGGCAGTAAGACACTTGGACTAACGATTTTTCTGTCTCCTCCCCCCTTGTTCTCCAGGAAGTTTTAAGTTTGAAAGAAGTCTGCTAAATCTTTTTTCACATTAAGTCCAAAACTCAATGTTTATTTTACACTGATTTTTCAAAGGTTTCTCAGCTCTTACACAACAAATTTATTCCAATGTTCCTACGTTCTCTGCATCTTCTTTCCACATCTACAGTACTTTTTTTTAAGTTCTAACATTTCTACTTTATTAATGCAGGTCATTAATTCCAATAATCAAGAAACAGTTCCAATTTCAACAATTAAAACCAACTCCAGCTTTCTTAGCGAAAGATTGAATCTTGAGTTAATGATGAGTATCCCCGGGGCACCTGGGTGGCTCAGTGGGTTTAAGCCTCAGGTCATGATCTCAGGGTCCTGGGATCAAGCCCCACATCGGGCTCTCTGCTCTGCAGGGAGCCTGCTTCTTCCTCTCTCTCTGTCTCTGCCTGCCTCTCTGCCTACTTGTGATCTCTCTCTGTCAAATAAATAAATAAAATCTTTAAAAAAAAAAAAAGATGAGTATCCCCAAATCATGAATTTGCCCTCCACAGTCTTATGTTGCACCTTCCCATCAGTATTACCCTCTCCATTCTTCTACATATTCCCCTGTTCTCTGATTATAGGTCCTCCAACTCCATTGGCATGTTACTATGCTTCCCAGAACAGAACTTTTCAGTTCTAATGTTCTTTGACCTAACAAAGTGTGGTGGAGGTGGGTTTTCAGAAGAATTTGAGGCATTTGCTTCAAGTAAATTTTTTTTTTTTTTTTTTTTTTTTACATTTCTCCAGGCAGTGAAAAGCCGCTGTCCTCTGACAAAGATAAACAGATCACCTCTGTTGGCCAAAAGTCCCATAAGAGATTTCAGAGAAAAGGTCTTTCCTAATCAGGACCCTGATTTTTATCTGGAAGACCAGTAGAGGCTATGCATTTAATCTTCTTTGCAGCTCAGGTAATCTTATAACACTCTGGGACTGATTTTCAGTGTGATAAGACACTATGGGTGGAGGAAATGCAAGTTATCTTTAGTATTGTCAGAGTGCCCTTTGACTTTTTCCAGTTTGCCCTTAATGAGCAATTAATTGGTCTAATTTGATTATTTGTGAAGAGGAGGAGGCAGAGTCTTCAATGACCTTTTTTTTTTTAAGATTTTATTTATTTATTTGACAGAGAGAGATCACCAGTAGATGGAGAGGCAGGCAGAGAGAGAGAGAGAGAGAGAGAGAAGCAGGTTCCCTGCTGAGCACAGAGCCCGATGCGGGACGCGATCCCAGGACCCTGAGATCATGACCTGAGCTGAAGGCAGCGGCTTAACCCACTGAGCCAACCAGGCGCCCCTTCAATGACCTTTTTAAAAAAACAACCAACTTCACAATTACAATTATCATCTCCCCCACATCTATTACATGCAGTAGTTACTGTTCTCCCAATATATTAGCTTCCATTTCTACTTTATCACAATTAGTCATAGATAAAAAGTTTAGTAATTGGGCTGGCAATTTATCTTTCAGCTCCTAATGCTGTATTAGATTACTTGAAAAATAGAGTCTGACCTCATCCAGCTCAAGAGAAACAACAACAAAAACAGCCCAGTTTAAAAATAAGCAAAGACCTGAACAGATATTTTTCCAAAGAAGAAATTCAAATAACCAACAGGTATATGAAAAGATGCTCAACTTCACTATTGGGAAAATGCAAATCAAAACCACAATGAGTTATCAACTCATGTCTGTTAAAATGGCTATACTCAAAAAGATAAAAGGTTAAAAAAAATGATAAAAGGTAGTGAGTAGGGGCACTTCGGTGGCTCAGTCAATTAAGCCTTTGGTACTGGTCATGACCCCAGGGTCCTGAGATCAAGCCCCACATTGGGCTCCCTGCTCAGCGGAGAGTCTGCTTCTGCCTCTCCCTCTGCCTACCACTCTGCCTACCTTTGCTCTCTATCTCTCTGTCAAGTAAATAAATTTAAAAAAAAAGGTAATGAATATTGGCAAGGATATGGAGAAAAGGAAATCGTTATACAATGTTGGTGGGAATGTAAATGTTTGCACCCATTATAGAAAACAGTGTGAGGTTTACTCAAAAAACTAAAAATTAGAACTGCCATATGATCTAGTAATCCCTTTTCTGGCTGTATATCGGAAGGAAATTAAATCAACACTTCAAAGAGATGCTTTCTCAGGTTCGTAGTAGCATTCTTACAATAGCTAAGATATGGAAACAACCTAAGTGTCCTTTGATGGATGAACTGAGAAAGAAATTGTGGGAAATATATATAGTAGAATATAATTCAGCATCAGAAAAGGAAATCCTGTCATTTGTGATATGAATAAACCTATAAACCTGGAGGACATTATGCTAAGTGATATAAGGCTGACACAGAAAGAAAAAACTTCATCATCTTACTTATCTGTGGAACCTAAAAAAGTCAAACATAAGGGTACTTGGGTGGCTCAGTCAATTAAGTGTCTGCCTTCGGCTCAGGTCATGATCCCAGGGTCCCAGGATTGACGAAGCCCATGCTGGGCTCCCTGCTAAACAGCCTCTGCCTCTCCCTCTTCCTCCCCCTGCTCATGCTCTCTCTCTCTCTCAAATACATAAACATTTTTAAAAATGTCAATTTTGTCAAAATGCCAATTTTGTCAAAAATGTCAAATGAACTGTGGTTAGTAGGTGCAGGGAGATGGGAGAAATAGGGAGAGATTTATCAAAGGGTACAAAATTTAAGTTATGTAGAATAATTCTAGAAATCTAACATAACATGATGACTGTACTTAACAGTACTGTAGTGACTACTGGAATTTGCTAAGAGAGTAGATTTGATGTGCTCTCACCACAAAAAGAAAGAAAAAAATGATAACTATTTGAGAGGAGGAATATATTAATTCTCTTCATTGTCATAATCATTTCACTATGTATATCATATCCTCATGTTGTATATCTTAAATGTATACAGCTAATATTAAAAAATAATAAACAACAACAATAAACCAAGGGCCCGAAGTTAAACTTAATTGTTAATGCTCCAGCCTGTAACACTCCAAGTATGTTCTATTCGTCACCCATCATCAGCATCCATATGGCCTTGGAACTTGTTAAAATACAAGGTCTTGGGCCGTACCCCAAACATACTGAGTCAGCATGGCTGTGCTGAGTCTAGTCATGGGTATATTAAAAAAAAAAAAAAAATCTTCAGGTGATTCTTAGTTACACTAAGTTTTGAGGGATACAGCTTTTTAGAGAGATGCAAGTTTAGGAGTGAGAATGAGGAAAAAGTAAGACAGAAAAGGAGATGCAGGAAAACAAGGCTTCACAAAGTGATCATCTGACTGCTTAGTCTGTGAGCACATTTCCAGATAGGCTTTACAGAAACCTCAGTTCACCAAAAGGAGGAAATACTCCCTCCTATTTCCTTTTTCTCATTGGTCAATGTCGACTCTAAGGTGTCTTAACTTGTCCTGCACATCAGGCGCCTTCATGTGACTATTAGGTAAAGCAGATCTCATGCCCTCGCTATGGTGTTTCATCACAGTGAGGAAGTCCGAGGAGGAGCAAAATGTATGCTCCGCAATTTTTCAAGGGCATTTCCTCATTTGTGCATTTTATTTACATTTCATTTTAAAATATTTGAGAATTTTGTAAAATGAAATTTTTTTAAAAAAGCATTATTTGGTAAATCATGAACTTGAATCTCTTCTTGCTTGAAAGAGAGTATCAGCAATTGGCTTATGTTACTCCCCCTACCTCCTGTACACAAACACACTCTAGTAAATCCCAAAAGGAGAATTCCAGTTCTAGGCTCTCACTTGAATATTTTTATTTGGAGTTGGAACAAAACTAACTATCTCTTAAATTTCAACTTCCACTGATACAAGTTCTCTACAATGCTTTCAAAATGCCTGCAGAAGCTTATGGAGAATGAGGCCAACAAGTCTATGTATTTTTGTTGGAGGTAAGAAAAGCTGAGAAGCTGAGGTGGCAGCACAGCCCCCTCATTACCTGTATCATATCTGTCATTAATTCTTCCAAAGAAACTCTTACTCACCCCTTTCCCTGCTTTGCCACAGTCAACTGCCAAACTGAGATCCTGATCATCTCCTACCAGGCTAAATGCAAATATCTCTCCGCCCCTACTTCCAGCTCTCCTATCCCACTTTCTTGCTGAGAAAAATTTTCAGGAATTGCTATTTCCCACATTGAAAAAAAAAATCTATATTTCTTAGTTCCATTTCAAAAACTTGCCATTAACTGTCCTTATCTTACCTCCTATTATCCATTTTATAAATTCTCCACTCTTGTGAATAGGCCAGCTGACTCCAGTTTTCTCTAAAACACAGGTTATTAATATACTCCTAGGATAATCCCAGGAGTCAAAGTATACTATCTGGACTTGCTGCAGTATTTTAGTTAAGAAATTAGATTTTTAAAAGAGATAGGAATAAAAGAAAAATCTGAAGAAGCTAGACTCTTGACAGAAAAATTAAATGCATAAATAACTAGAGCAGAGTCATCAGTTAACTGTGAGTTCTGTTGGGACCATCTATGCAGACACTAATATTAAATGTTGTTTGTAAACCTGGGGGAGAAGTATTCATCTTGAATCTGCTCATTTCCACATTAAAAAAAAATTCCTTTGAAACTGACAAATAAAATACCAACTTGGGCCATCTGGTATCTGGACAGAATCAATTTCAAATACTAATCAAGCTCAATTCAGCCCGGACCATTAATACATATGGGCTTATTGCCCAAGAGTTGTAATTTCAGGAATCAAATAAAAAATGGGACTCTTCCAGTATTACAAGTGGACCAAGTTTTGAAAATATGCTACTAAGAGTTATTCAAATAAAATGCTTTAATAGTAAGCATATGGTTTTATTTACTATTGCTCTTTCATCCCTAAATAATTATATTCAGTATTCATTTTGAAATTGGTATGAAGCCATGACAAAGAGGCCTAAGTATTTGGCAGCACAAAGCTGCACAATTTATCAATATTTGGTAAAGCAGAAACAGCATTTATAAAGACCAGATGGTCTTTGCCTATGAAATTTTAAGTAATGGATTTCATTTACACATGAACTATAGGGTGAAAAATGGGGGTATAAAAGATTATTTAGGAATACAGCTGGAGAGTGATTTTTTATTCACTTCACTGTTTTTTTACTTACAAGGTCATAAATAATCTTCAGTTGTTTTTATAAAAGACTCCATCAAGAATAGATCATGAAAAATATTATAAAAATATAGATGACAGAGCTATGAAGGATATTAGAGATCATCTGATCTCCCAATTTTACAGATCATGAAGTTGAGTTTCAAAAAATTTAAATGATTGAATTCCCCAATGGCAGGTAAGTGTATTCCAAGTGGATTTGCTTACCCAATTCACCAACCATGCTACATCATGCTTCCTCTAAGATAGAATGTTACTGGAGAGCTTATAATTAATATCCACCAAGTAGTGGCAATTGATTAGGTATGAGACCAAAAAATAAACACACACACACACACAATACACAATCAGTCTGGTACACGGGATAAATAAGAAAAAAAAAAAGTTAAGACAGAAAAGGATCACCATTTTAACAAGGTTGCAGCTTGAGCAGTAGCAATAAGGTGATGTTGTTCCTTGTTGCTTAAATCAGCTGAACTTCTTGCCAAATGCTCTGAAAGTCAGGCAAATTCTTAGAGGTACATCTAATAATCTGTTTATTATCATAAGGTCTGAGTGTGATACTGGCAATGATTTTTTTCACACACAACCATGAATAAATAGTGTGTTTGGGGCGCCTGGGTGGCTCAGTGGGTTAAAGCCTCTGCCTTCGGCTCAGGTCATGATCCCAGGGTCCTGGGATCGAGCCCCGCATCGGGCTCTCTGCTCAGCAGGGAGCCTGCTTCCTCCTCTCCCTCTGCCTGCTTCTCTGCCTACTTGTGATCTCTGTCTGTCAAATAAATAAATAAAAATCTTAAAAAAAAAAAAAAATAGTGTGTTTTACTTGCTAGAATAACAGCAATTATATAAATCTTTATCTGAAATTACAGTATAATTCTGCTTAGGATTTGGAGCATCAGAGCCAACTTACACAATTATTTGACAAATAAATTTGAGAATAATTTATCCAAAAAGTGTTGACTATGTGATTATTGATGTGATTTAAAAATCCAAGCTATAACAAATAAAATACTTTTGCTCTGATTGTTAAAGAAGGAATTTAAACCTGACGGAACATGTTTCAATAAAAAACAAATAATCTCATTTAAGTTACTGTATCAATGTTACACAGATGTTTATTCAGTTCCAAATCTAAAATCTAATATAGGTAAACCAAACTTAATTCTGAAGCTTAAACATTCTATCAGATATCTAATAAATATAGGCAATATATCCATTACAATGAAAAAAATTATAGGTCAGTAACAAAACAAATAAAAATCTAAATACAGGGGAAACACATTTCCCTCATTTCAAAAAATACATAGAAATATACCATTTGTCTGTTTTTATTAATAAAATCATTATCAAAATCTTGATAATTTCCACCCAAAGATGCCTGAAGAAAAAGGTCTTTCTTCTCTTAATTTATGCGAACTAAAAATAATAAAAAAGAAAAATAGACAAGACACTTCCTTTTTTAACGAAACTAAAGACAGCCTAACCTTACAGCATAATCTATGAATAATAGCTGCCAAATACAGCACAACTAATTCCAGATTGAGAAAGGATGCCAAGTACATACACAAATCTCTGCAGAATTCACTTAAAGGGCAGACTTGTCTGAAATTGCAAGGCACAGACCTAAAAAGCACTACTTTTAATTACTTTAGCCATAATTTGAGCAGAAAAGCGTATTTAAGAGATGGGAATATGGTTTCAGCTCCCTCACTGTTTAAGCCTGCTATACCTAGTGGAATACCTCTGGCTATTCCATGGACCTATAATGTGGATTGACCAGACAGTTCTAGTGATGTGGGCAGACCATGAAAGAATTGGTTTGCAAAAGAATGGATGTTGAAGGTCTGGGGGGAAAAAAAAAGAAGAAGAAGAAGAAGAAGAAGAATCTTGAAGAACTGCCAGACTCGCAAGAAGAAAGAAGAGTAAAAATCTAGAAGAAAGAATGTTTCAGGAACTTAGCTTGGCAGAAGTATATTAAGTCTATTGAATAAAAATAAATTTTAATGTGGAAAACCCAAAGGCTACACTCCAAAACTGCTAGAACTTGTACAGGAATTCAGTAAAGTATCAGAATATAAAATCAATGCACAGAAATCAGTTGCATTTCTCTACACCAACAACAAGACAGAAGAAAGAGAATTTAAGGAGTCCATCCCATTTACAATTGCACCCAAAACCATAGGAGAACCCAGGATTAAACCTAAATCAAAGAGGCAAAGAATCTATACTCAGAAAACTATAAAGTACTCATGAAAGAAATTGAAGAAGACACAAGGAAATGGAAAAATGTTCCACGTTCCTGGATTGGAAGAATAAAAATTGTGAAAATGTCTATGCTACCTAAAGTAATCTAACATTTACTGCAATCCCTATCAAAATCCCATCCATTTTTTTTTCAAAGAAATGGAACAAATAATCCTAAAATTTATATGGAACCAGAAAAGACCTCGAATAGCCAAAGGAATATTGGAAAAGAAAGCCAAAGTTGGTGGCATCACAATTCCGGACTTTAAGCTCTATTACAAAGCTGTCATCATCAAGACAGTATGGTACTGGCACAAAAACAGACACACAGATCGATGGAACAGAATAGAGAGCCCAGAAATAGACCCTCAACTCTATGGTCAACTAATCTTCGACAAAGCAGGAAAGAATGTCCAATGGAAAAAAGACAGTCTGTTCAACAAATGGTGTTGGGAAAATTAGACAGCCACATGCAGAAAAATGAAATTGGACCATTTCCTTACAACACACATGAAAACAGACTCAAAATGGATGAAGGACCTCAATGTGAGAAAGGAATCCATCAAAATCCTTGAGGAGAACACAGGCAGCAACCTCTTTGACCTCAGCCACAGCAACTTCTTCCTGGGAATACTGCCAAAAGCCAGAGAAGCAAGGGCAAAAATGAACTATTGGGATTTCATCAAGATCAAAAGCTTTTGCACAGCAAAGGAAATAGTTAACAAAACCAAAAGACAACTGACAGAATGGGAGAAGATATTTGCAAACGACATATCAGATAAAGGGCTAGTATCCAAATTCTATGAACAGCTTGGCAAACTCAACACCCAAAGAACAAATAATCCAGTCAAGAAATGGGCAGAGGACATGAACAGACATTTCTGCAAAGAAGACATCCAGATGGTCAACAGACGCATGAAAAAGTGCTCCACATCACTCAGCACCAGAGTAATACAAATCAAAACCACAATGAGATACCACCTCACACCAGTCAGAATGGCTAAAATTAACAAGTCAGGAAATGACAGATTCTGGCGAGGATGTGGAGAAAGGGAAACCCTCCTATACTGTTGGTAGGAATGCAGGCTGGTGCAATCATTCTGGAAAACAGCATGGAGGTTCCTCAAAAAATTGAAAATAGAGCTACCCTATGACCCAACAATTGCACTACTGGGTATTTACTCTAAAGATACAAACGTAGTGATCCAAAGGGGCACGTGCACCCGAATGTTTATAGCAGCAATGTCCACAATAGTCAAACTATGGAAAGAACCTAGATGTCCATCAACAGATGAATGGATTAAGAAGAGGTGGCATACATACATATATATATATATGTATGTATGTATGTATGTATATAATGGAATACTATGCAGCCATCAAAAGAAATGAAATCTTGCCATTTGTGACAACATGGATGGAACTAGAGGGTATTATGCTTAGTGAAATAAGTCAATCAGAGAAAGATAACTATCATATGATCTCCCTGATATGAGGAAGTGGAGATGCAATATGGGGGGTTTGGGGGATAGGAAAAGAATAAATGAAAGAAAATGGGATTGGGAGGGAGACAAACCATAAGAGACTCTTAATCTCGCAAAACAAACTGAGGGTTCCTGGGGAGAGGGAGGTTGGGAGAGGGTGGTGTGGTTTTGGACACTGGGGAGGGTATGTGCTATGATGAGTGCTGTAAAGTGTGTAAACCTGGCGATTCACAGACCTGTACCCCTGGGAATAAAAATACATTATATGTTGGGACGCCTGGGTGGCTCAGTTGGTTGGATGACTGCCTTCGGCTCAGGTCATGATCCTGGAGTCCCGGGATCGAGTCCCGCATCAGGCTCCCAGCTCCATGGGGAGTCTGCTTCTCTCTCTGACCTTCTCCTCGTTAATGCTCTCTCTCACTTTCTCTCTCTCAAGTAAATAAATAAAATCTTTAAAAAAATACATTATATGTTTATAAAAAAATTTAAAAAAAAATAAATTCTAAATCATCCCATAAAAATGTCGTAAAAGAGACTTCTTATTCGTACCAACTCAAAAGGGAATGTGAAACAAAAAGCAAAGTTGTGGCCCCTCAGGCAAAAAACAAGATAATATACCTGAATTGTGTGTGCCATACCCAAAGTATACTACTTGTACTAAATGTTTTACTTCTCCCAACACTGACTTTCTCTCCCCAAAAGTGAGTTAAACACTGGGTGGGGGGGGGCTTAAATGATTAAATGATTGTAGTAAAAATAAATAAATAGATTCTCATAATTTGGTTTCATAAGGTTTTGAGATTTACATGCAGTAGTTTATTGGGGAATACTCTGAAACAAAGCCTGTAAGGAAATAAGGGAAGTAGAACTGGCAGAAGTAGAACTTGAACTGATATGAAATTTCAACAGATACCCCATTCAAATCTCTAGCCTCAAGATGAAATGACTCTTCAAAGAAGCTCTAAATTGAGATACTGAAGCTAAGGCTAAGTAGCCCCACATCAATTAGTCATTTGGTTTAGGCTGCCCCTAGGAACGAGCAGCACCCCTAAGCAAGACAGCAACTGTAAACTGAGAACGACCTCCAGAAAAGAAATTCTGCTGTGAGCAATCATCAGTCAGCACCTCTGGAAAGAACTTCTTATTCATAAAAGTGATTCTAGGTGGTATATCCCAGCTCCATTACAGAGTTCAACACCTATTTCTGTAAATCCCAGACTAAAAAACATAGACCATAGGCAGTTAGAAAACCCAAAGGCATTAAGGAACTAAGCCGTAAGAATTATTGCACCATAGCCAGCAGAAAACATAGACCCAAAAAGGTGAACCTTGGAACACATGTAGAACACAAATTTTTCCTAGGAACACCAGAAAGGGCCTGAGAAACTGAGCATAGACTGTTTTGTTTTTTTTTTTAAACCTTGTAGGGCTAGTGGGAAACAGAATTGATATTGAGAGACATCAAGCACATGGTATTCAAAAGACACCCCTGCAGCTTTAAATTGGCCTGGAAATAATTACTAACCAGAAATTGTTCCTCCTACAAACACATTGAAGGCCACTTTTAAATCATCTGAATTGTAATTCCTTAATGTAATCCAGGATTGCTAATGCCCTTAGCTACCTACCCAAAACCCAAATCCTCTGTAGAGGAAAATGACATCATATTGAGCACTCTATTTTTATTATAATTTTTGATATCCAAAAATCAGAGTATAAAAATAACCAGTTAGAAAAGAAACAATAAAACAAGTGAAAACTAAAACAAAAAACAATAAAAATAAATGTGAGATCCAGATAAAGAATCTATCAAAAACAGACTTTGCAATAACTATCTTTAATATGATCAAAGAAATTTAAAAATTAAGAACTTTGGCAAAGAACTAAAAATCATATTTAAAATTTAAAATCTGAAACTGAAAGATGTGACAATAGAAATGACAAAATAAATGGCTTTAGCAACTATTTAGATATAGTTAAAAAGAGACTTCATAAAAAATATGTAATTCTCTAGAAAGAGAGAAGAAAAAGAAAATAGAGCAGAAGCAACACACATAAAAATATTGGCTAAAATTTTCCTAAACTAATTAATAACATCAAGCCACAGATCTGAAGGCATCACTAAGTCCATGAGGAATATACCAAAGAAAACCACATCTAGGCATATTATGATAAACTGCTGAAAACGAACATAAAAATTAAAGCACAATCAAATTAAGGCAGGAGGTATATTATCCTTGAAAAAGCAACAATTCAACTTGTAGATAACTTCTTAAAAACATTTAAATATGGATGGTAATAAAAGTATATATTGAAAGTGCTGAAAGAAAATAGCAGCTAAATTTGAATTCTCTACCTAGCAAAACTATTCTTCAACAAAGGTAAAAGTAGTTTTCAAATTTAAAAAACTGAAAACATTTCCTGTCAGTAGACCTACGCTAGAATAAATGAAACAGTTAATGGAAAGCAGATTACAAATGCTCATTAAATTTAGCACTTGCATATACTTGTAACAATAAAGTGGACGTCAGTAAGCAACTTTTTCACATTCCTCCTCCTCAGTTTCACAGACATCTCTACAACAAGGCATTCGATGCTGCTAGATTGCTATCCTCAGTTTGAGAGATAGTTCTAAAATCTAAAAGTCTTGCCAGTCAGATCTCCTTTGGATTCTTCAAAAAACCAGTAAGGCAGCTACATACCAATTGCTATTTCAAACCATTTCTTCTACTCCACTCTTATTGGGGAACAGATTAATAGGAATCTATTTCATTCAATAGAACTTCTTAAAGGCAGCTTTAAAAGAACATTAGTCCTTTTTTTTTTCTCCTGAGTGAAACTCCATGGTCTCTACTTACTTTTAACCCAAAAAATTATTTCTCTCTAATTATTAAGTCATTTTTTCCCTCCTTCAGGACTCACCTCAAGTGTTACTCTCTAAATTAAGTTTTATCCTCTCATTTTAACCCTTATTCATAATTGTGTTTTATGAACTGTTATGGTACTTATTATTCCTCATAGAACTATCTAATCATATGAATTTCTTTAGAGAAAAGGAATATATTCAATTTTCAACATTCTGTTTAAGCAAATAGAGTTATAACCATCATATAGCAGGAATTAAGTATTTATTAAATTAAGAGAAACAGTTTCGGGTTTTTTTTTTTAAGATTTATTTATTTATCCTAGAAAGAGTGCATACAGGCAGGGGGAGGGGCAGAAGGAGAAGGAAAGAGAAACCCAAGCTGACTCTGTTTTGAGTATGGAGACCGTTGTGGGGCTCCATGTGGGGCTCCATCTCATGACTCTGAGATCAGACCTGAGCCAAAACCAAAAGTTGGACGCTCAACCAACTGGGCAATCCAGATGTCCTGAGAAAGTTTATTTTTGGGGAAGCCCAAGCAATCAGAAGTCTTCATGCATGCTGGAATGATCATGACTTCAATTTCATCCATATGCATTTCCTCTGCCCTTATTATCATCCCATTCTGTACCTGCAAACCATACCACATCTATTTGGTAAAGTTCTATTAATCCTTCAAGGCTTCACTGGGTTACTTAATAACCAGCTCAAGAAATAAAATTGAGGGGACACCTGGGTGGCTCATTCAGTTAAGCGTCTGCCTTTGGCTCAGGTCATGATCTCAGGATCCTGGGATCTAGTTCTGCATCGGGCTCCTTGCTCAGTGGGGAGCCTGCTTCTCTCTCTGCCTGCTGCTCCCCCTGCTTGTGAGCTTTCTCTCTCTCTCTCTCTCTCTGAAAAATGAATAAATAAAATCTTTTTAAAAAGAGAGAGAAATGAAATTGAGGAGCAGTGTAGAGTACTGAAATAAGAAAAGACTTCAAGTTAGCCAGGCCTGGGTTCAAATCGTGGTTCTACTATTTCAGAGATGTGTAATTTGACACCATTCACACACATAAACTCAGTTATCTGTGAAAGAAATATCAATAATAACTTCATCATCATCATGACTTTAATGGTTTTGAGTGTTTACACTGATAATTCTTCCAATGCATTTATATGTCACCTCATTTAATTCTCAGAATAACCCCATAACATAGACTTTACTAATATACTAATTTCATATATTAGGAATCGGAAGCACAAAGAACATAAACTATTTCATAGATTTGATATAAGTATTGAATAAACATATAAAATACCCACTATATAGTAAAATTTTTAGTTTTATATATGCAATAGATTGTCAAGGAAATCAAAATAATAAGGATCTGTATGACCAAGGAAAGAAATGTTATGACCAACATTCTTGTCCAAATCAAAATGTTATCCCCAGAAATACCAAATTATTTTACTTAAAGATTTCACAAATGAGCTTATCAAGTATTTTTTAACCAAACTGAAAAAAGAGGAATTTAAATTTTACTTCCATTTTCTTACTTCAAAGTTGAACAGTAACTGATAAGTGCTAATCTTTATCAGTTTAACAGTACTAGTGCTATCTAATATAGTTATTCATAATGGTAATTGCTTTATTTAAAGATTTTATTTATTTATTTATTTGACAGAGAGAAAGAGAGAGGTCACAAGTTGGCAGAGAGGCAGACAGAGAGAGAGAGAGAAGCAGACTCCCCACTGAGCAGAGAGCCCGATGCAGGCCTCAATCCCAGGACCCTGAGATCATCATCAAAGCCGAAGGCAGAGGCTTAACCCACTGAGCCATCCAGGCACCCAGTGGTAATTGCTTTTAAAAACAGCTGATATCAATATTAAAATATCTCTACTTCATTCAAATGCTTAAATGTTTCCACACTGATCCAGGAGCAAAATACCTTCATAATTGCCAATTTTATTTTAAATAGTTTTGTTTTTCTCTATTCTCTATTTGATAACATTTCTTTAGATTTTATTTATTTATTTATTTATTTGACAGAGAGGGAGGGGGGTGGAAAGGAAAGCTCGTGCTTTTTGTCTTTATTTAGGAGCAAGAAAGAACTTTTAAGAGGTGCCTGAGCCACCAGGCACTTGGGTGGCTCAGTCGTTAAGTGGCTGCCTTAGGCTCAGGTCACGATCCCAGGGTCCTGGGATCAAGGCCCACATTGGGCTCCCTGCTCAGTGGGAAGCCTGCTTCTCCCTCTCCCACTCCCCCTACTTGTGTTTCCTCTCTCTCAGTCAAATAAATAAAATCTTTTAAAAAAAATTTAAAAAAAGGTCTCTCCACCACTCAGCAGACATTCCCCTCTGGCTTATTGATCAGAATCATGTCATAAGTCCATTGCTGAACAAATTTCTAGAGAACAGCTTCATTGCAACTGGCTAAGACTAATAGAGTTTCACTGCTAGGGCTAGAGAAAGGTCCTGAAGCACATGGTCTACTGTCATCTGAACAAAATGAACATTATTTTATCCAGGAGGGGAATAATGGACAGCAAACACAGTCTGACACCCTGTTATTTAGTAAGGAACCCTTATGAACCTATCATTCTACTTTATTTAATGTGCATGTTCTATAGTCTTATCAATAACCCAACAAGGTTGGTGCGATTTTTACAGATGAAAATATTAAGACTTAAAAGATGAGCACTAATACACAAGGTAATATAATTAATGACATGGCCAAGATTTAAATGCAGTCCTGACTGACTTAAAAATTTGTTGTTACAGTTCATACATATTGAAATTCCAGTAATAAACAAAATTCTAATAATTGTCCACTAAAATATCCATGTTTTCTATTCAATAACAATATCTCCTAAATTTTCTGACAAAAAGATAGACGCTCATAAATATATACTAAATTTCTATATTAGCCATGTAACACTAAGCTGTTTAATTTTAAACCAATCAGTTAACTTCTCTGTGTTTTACTTTCCTCACCTTCCTTTATCAAAAGATAAAATAGTTTATCTTCTAATGCATAAGTTTATTATAAAAATATAAGTGAGCCTGGCACAGAGTAAATAGTTTAATGTACATTAATTAATATTCCCAGCTCAAAACTGATTCCTGTTTGGTATTAAACAATGTTAGGTGGTAGAGAAAAACAAAACTATTTAAAATAAAAACAGAATTACCTTTTTTTTTTTTACTTTGCTTGATAGCTTTTCAAATGTGTTCTTTGAAATATTTAACCAATTTTCATTCGTAAAAACTTCCTATTATAAGAGTAACATAATAATGATATTTAAATGGCCCTACTTTTCTGCCAGGATTATTGAGATAGTCTTGACATACTACTGTTTTAAAAAATGTTCAAGTATGTAATACAGTACTGTTGATCATGGTCATGATGCTGTAATTAGATCTCCAAAACTTACTCTTCTAAAAGCTGGAAGTGTATATATACCCTTTGACCAACACCTCCCATTTTCCCCATTCATAGCTCCTGACAACTATTATTCTATTCTATTTATTTCTGATTTCAGCTTCTTTTAGACTCTGCATAAAAGTGGTATCATTTATTTGTCTTTCCTCTGTCTGACTTATTTCACTTCACATAATAACCTCAAAGTCCATCCATGTTGTCACAAAAGGCAGGATTTCCTTCTTTTGTATGACTGAATAATATTCCACATACACATACATGCACACGCAGGTGCGTGCGCACACACACACACACATTTTTTTTTTCTTTATGCTTTCATCCTTGACAGGCACTTGGGTAGTTTCTGTGTCTTAGCAACCGTGAATAATGCTGCAATGAACATGGAGGGACTGATCTCTCTTCAAGATTGTATTTTCTTTAGATATATACCCAAAAGTGGAACTGATTGGTCTTATGGCAGGTATCAGCCTTGTGCTGAGGCAGGCAACTCTGAGGTCCAAGATGAAGTTAAGAATTCACTCTTATTCTCCTTCTCCCAAGGAGATGATGTTTCTCTCCTTACTGGTAATGGTACAAGTGGCGTGAATCTACCTTTTCTATACTCTTTAATGTATCCTCTCTTATTTCCGTGCTTCACCCCGGGTGCTGGAGACCTTCGCCTGGAATCCTTGGCTTTTGTGAAGGTATTTTTGTAAGCAGATAGTTATTCAAAATGAGGTTTCTGGTAGGTGAGGGGGATGGGTGGATCCCTAGACCATCAGTTTTCTGCCCACACTTTTACACAGGCCTCATTCTGAAAGCCAAGAGCAAAGATGGAAGCTAGGACACAAGTTCCTTCCCCACTTCACCAAACCCTCGCAGTTTATTTCCACCTCCAGCACTTCCTTTATCCTGGAGATGTGAGTGTTCTACATGGATCCACTCAATTTGTGTTGTTTTATGACACCATTCGTCATTCAACTTTATTTAACCACTTCCTTATTCACCAAATGACCCATTATTCAAACCACCAATCTCATTTCTCCCACTGTATTTGGTCCTCATTGTTTCTTCTAACCCTTTAACACATTCCAGACACACTTTTTCTTTGTTCTCTGAATATGCAGTAACAGCTCAAATTCCAACCATGAAGACAATATCAAACCTTCAAATGGGCAAAGAGAAAATCCCTACAGTTGTGTCTTGTTCACTGAGTTTATGCTTTGAATGGATTCTGCAGGGCATTATCTATATTAAATCCATTGCCTGTGCTATTGAGTTTTAGGGTCACTAAATACTATGACTGACCATAAATAAACTGAAGCAGACATGAACTTTGTTTTTTGTTGTGGTGGTGGTGGTTTTTTTTTTTTTTTTTTTTTTTTTTGGACAGAGAGAGGGAGAGCACAAATAGGCAGAGCAGCAGGCAGGGAGCCCAATGTGGGGCTTGATCCCAGGACCCTGGGATCATGACCTGAGCCCAAGGCAGACAGTTAAGGACTGAGCCACCCAGGCACCCCTTTCTTGTCTTTTCAGTCCATTTTGTCTGTTTACATTTTTCAGTACTACTGCCAACCAACTGTTGTCCTCACTTCTGTATCTCACACTTTCAAAGGGCCCTCCACCATAGTATACCACTGAGCCTTTATCTCTGAATGTTGTGTATCTATCTACAACCAGTGACAGGCCTATGATACAACATTTGGCAATGTGTATGTAACTTAAAAATTATTGGTGGTAATAGCCAAACTATGGAAAGAACCTAGATGTCCATCAACAGATGAATGGATAAAGAAGATGTGGTATATATATATATACAATGGAATACTATGTAGCCATCAAAAGAAATGAAAACTTGCCATTTGCAATGTGGATGGAACTAGAGGGTATTATGCTGGGTGAAATAACTCAATTGGAGAAAGACAACTATCATATGATCTCCTGATATGAGGAATTTGAGAGGCAGAGTGGGGGGTTGGGAGGATAGGGAAGGAAAAAATGAAAGAAGATGGAATTTGGAGGGAGACAAACCATAAGAGACTCTTAATCTCACAAAACAAACTGAGGGTTGCTGGGTGGGGGCGGGTAAGGAGAGGGTGATTGGGTTATGGACATTGGGGAGGGTATGTGCTATGGTGAGTGCTGTGAAGTGTGTAAGACTGATGATTCACAGACCTGTACCCCTGGGGCAAATAATACATTATATGTTAACAAAAATAATTTTTTAAAAAATTAACTGGTGTTGTCTCATTTAATCCCTAGTATCTGAATAAAACAAGTCAAAGAAATTAGACCAACTAAATCAAGTTTATCCATGGGTTAGTGTGGTGTCTCCCTAGGTTATATTTTAATTTTAAGAGGGGGTCCTTAGAAAATAACGCATTGACCTATCTAGAAATTTAAAGTGCCCTATTCCGGTCACTCAGGATTATATCCGATGGGAAAGGCAGGCTAGTTTTTGGTACTGAGACCTTTTCTGTGTTCATATTCATTATAAAATTGTATAGTCATTATGCTACAGATGTGAGTGGGGAAGCTGGTAGTGAAATTAGCATAAATCACATGATATGATTATGTGGATGAGAAATATAACGAAACACAAACTCAATAAGGTAAATCTGGGAAGTAGATTCGTGTCATAAGCATGCAATGAAGGCTCACACACGAGTTGTGTCTTCCCACAATGTCAGCTTTATTCAAATAAAGCAAAGTTAATCACAATTAGAAGGCAGATTCAGGATTCCAAATTCCATGACAGTTTGCCACGTGATTAAACTTGGCTTCTTCCAGGGCACACAGAGCAGGAAAGAAGACAAGCCACACAACAAACAAGAAGAGGGTGCAGGAAGTTAATGAACCAAATGCAAAGTCAGCATGTGGGCACACAGCTGAAATGAGGCCTCAGTCCTGTGTGGGTCAACTCGGGCACTTACTGCTTATTATGTTCAAGCAGCGAAGGAACTCAGTGCTGTTAGGGAGATCAATCAGGTGAGCTTTTGGTGGCAGCTGCCTTTTTTAAGTGGTCAGACATAGAGGGGTCAGGTCTGACAATTTGCTACAAAAATCTTCCCTTTTTAAAGGGATTGAATCGGTCTTGGGCCCCTGCCATCCTCCTCTGGTTCTGTTTGTTCTAAGTTCTGGGGTGACGGCTGGTCCCGACGGGATCTCCTAGCTGCAGTATTTTAACTGCTTACATCATTGCTTGACACAGGCCCCTGCTTGACATGAGAGACCACAATTCCCTCTTCAGAAAATGAAAAGTAGTGTTTTATTATTTTTAGAGAAATTAATAATTTAAAGTTATGTTAATGGGAGTAAATTGATCTTCAACATAGATACAATCCACAAGCCATTATTTACACTCTAAAGGTAAGCGATTATAAAGAGACTCAACAGAAATTTCTAGGGTCCTAATAATATTCCGTGAAGTCACATTGAGCTGTACTTTATGACTTATGTGTGCATGCATGTGTGTGTACGTACATATATGCACATAACTTTTCAACTTCAAAAGCTATTTTTCAATGTGACAAGAACTTTGAAGTGAGATCTTTCTTTTTGTCTCTCTTCCACGAAGTTTTATCTTATTCATTCTAACTCCATATTCCTTTTAGACTCTGTTTTCAATCCAGGAGTATTTTTGTATTTTTTTTTCTCAGTTTATCCAATTCTGAGTGGCCAATAATCTGGTTTAGCAGGTTTAGTGAATGGAAAAATCAATAAAATACACAATAGTAAATCTGCCAGACAAGATGAATTCATAAACCATCACAGCCTTTCTGCCACATGAGGCAGCCCTCATATAGATCAGTTATAAGAACCACTTATACCTGAATGCAGTAAAAACGTTTTTACTGACCCCAAACAGTTCAAGGTCATTCTACTTCTTCCAATATGAGTAAGGATAAAAACTAAGAGTCAGAAAAATTCATAGGAATTGAGAATTTCAACACATTTTAGAAGTCAGAATTCCAGTCCTTTCTGTTCATAAGTAAATAAACAGTAACCAGGAAATTAAGTGGCTTGTTCAGTTCTGCCAGATAATTAGTGACAGTAATGAAATCAGACTCAAATCTCTTGATTTCCATATCAGTACCTTTTACATCTCTGGGCTTCCTCTCTAAGAAAACCACTTTTATAATCAATCAATCAATAGGTATGTGTGTGTATGTGTGCACACTTCTTGGCCTGTCCTAGTGTTTTTCATGCATTTCACAACAGATTTGTCTTAATAATAAAAAGCTTCATTTGCCACATAATTATCTTATTAATCACTCTTGAAGTAACTCCTATAAAATTGCTATGGAGCCATTTTAGCCATTAGAATGTACATATCTCTATTTTTTTTATTTTTTAAAAAAATTTTTATTAAAGATTTTTTTTTTAATTTCTTTATTTAACAGAGAAAGAGACCACAAGTAGGCAGAGAGGCAGGCAGAAAGAGAGGGGGAAGCAGGCTTCCTGCTGAGCAGAGAGCCTGATGTGGGGCTCGATCCCAGGACCCTGAGATCATGACCTGAGCTGAAGGCAAAGGCTTAACTCACTGAGCCACCCAGGTGCCCCCTCCGACTATTAAATAGCTGTTTTAATCATGTATTTTATTCATTTACCAAACATTATTGAGAACCTAATCTATGTTACATACTAAAGTTGGTGCCTGGTATTCAGATACAAGCACAGACGTGGTCTTGGCCCTTGTAGTATTATAGGTCAAGTGAGAGAAATGCATACTAAAATAATTATCATAAAAATAAATGCACGTGGGATGCCTGGATGGCTCAGTAGGTTAAGCGTCTGCCTCAGCTCAGGTCATGATCTCAGGGTTCTAAGGGTCAGGGTCCCTGATCAATGGGGAGTCTTCTTCTTCCTCTGCCCCTCCCCCTGTTCTTTCATGCTCTCCCTCTCTCAAATAAATAAATAAAATATTTTTAAAAAAATAAAAAATAAAATAAATAAATATATGTAATAAAGAGCCTAACTCCATTTTTGATGTTGGATTGCTGACAAATTTCAAGACCTACCACTTTCTTTTTCCTTTATTTCCCACATCTGGACAAGCAGATAAGAAAACCCCACTGCTTCTTCCATTCTTAATATTATTTATCTATATCTATTTATCTATCTATCTATCTATCTATCTATAAATCTTTCTGCCTATCTGTATGAAAAATGTCAACAAGAAAAATAGATTTTATTTTAGCAACAATTCAGTTATTTCAGAATACTTATCTCCTCTGTGCTCGAGACAGCACCAGGTACTGACAATTAAACAGTAAACAATACAGACATAGCCCTTTCCCTTACATTATTTCCAGACATGTTCCCCAGATTTCTGCTTATATAAATTAAAAAACTCAAGTAGTCCTTTTGGAGTGTAGCTCACCCCCTCATGAGTCACACTTGAATTGTCACCTTTAGGAACATGTTTGGACTTGAGGCTAGTGTTAAAAAACAAAATTCAGCTGAGTAAATTTGAAGATCTAATTGGCTTATGCAATAATTCATGGAGCAGCACCCACACTAGAAAGTAGAGGGGACCTCCATGAAACTGTACAAAGTAGAAGGCTTCTATAGACAGAAATGGGAAAAAACAAAATGTTATTAGAAAAAGAAAAGACAGGATGATTTAAGGCCAGGTCACTTTCCTTTGGAGGAAGAAGGAAGGTTGTCTATTATGAAGATTATCTTACTAATATGATCAGGAAATTCCAGAATGACTGGTTAAAGGTCCTGTCCTTAAATTAAGTCTTGGATTGCTATCTTAGGAGCAAGTGTTTCCAATTGGGACCTTTTTATAAAAAAAAATTTATTACTATTTTTTAATACCAGTTACAGGTCTAGGAGCATAAAGGAGTGGTATGGGTAGATTTTGAAGAGAATCAGCGTTGTTTTGCATGGCAACTGCCTTAGAGGAGGACATTGTTTTCTCAGGCAAAGTAGAATTAATCCCCTCAAATAGAGAGAAAAAGTCACATACCACTGTGGGCAGGAATGTCCCCTGCCACTAGGGGTGGGGAGACCTCTTCCCCTGGTAAAGACTATCCATCATAATTTAGGTTTTAATATCCCAGCTTCATCAGAGTCTTTCCACATATCCCCAACACTACTTATAAATACCATTTTTTCCCAATCAAGGTCCTCACTTTAACAACAGACACTCTGAAGGAGCTCAGGTTGCATTGTAATTGAGCCAATCACAAAATGGGATCTGCATTTGGTTTTCAGCAATTTCAGTCCTGTGGTTACAAAAGATAAGGCTCTGCCTCAGAGCACACAAGGAAGCTCTTAGGTCATTGCTATAGCTTTAACTGGGAATTTAAACAATTCCTTGTTTATTTCAACACTTTGTCCAGAGGCATTGGGAACAACCAATGTCACTGTATTTCTTAGTTTTCCAAATGTTCAGAAATATTATATGGATTTACTTAATTCCTTACTTCTTGAAAGTAGTGGATTACAAGTAACCAATGCAGTTACTTTGCATATCTCTAAACCAACCGTTCAAGACATGGGTTATCAGTGCTCTCTACTCATGGAAATGGAGTCATTAGACTTTTTAAATCTAATCAGATTAGAAAGCCAAAGAAACTCCAGAACCAATTCAGAAAATTCATCCTTAAAATTCCATTCTTGAACCACTCTTGGTAACACAATCTGTTATTAGTCAGGATTCTCTAGAGGAACAGAACCATGTATAGATAGATAAATATATCACATAAATATTACATAAATATATGTAAATAAATGATAGAAATATATATAACATAAATGTATGTAAAGCATGACCCACATGATTATGAGGACCGAGAGGTTCATCAATCCCCTGTGTGCCGCAAGCTGGAAGGCCCAGCAAAGCCAACATTGGAATTCCAGTCCAGACCCAAAGGCCTGAGAACCAAGGGTGTCCTTGGTGTTAGTCCCAGCCTGAGTCCAAAGGACTAAGAAACCAGGAGCACAGATGTTTGAGGGCAGGAGAAGATGGATGTCCCAGCTCAAGCAGAGAGTACATTTGTACACTTCCTCTACCTTTTTGTCCTATTCAGGCTCTTAACGAATTAGATTATGCTTGCCCAGAGTGGTAAGAACAATCTTTTTTACTCAGTCTACAGATTCAAATAATAAGCTCTTCTGGAAACACTGTCACAGATATACCAAAAAATAATGTTCTACCACCTACCTGGGCATCCCTTAGACCAATCAAATTAATCATAATGGAAAAGCATAATGAACAGAACTGTCTATACACTGGAGATTGACAACTAAATAAAATATGCTGGAAGGTACCTAGGTGTCTGAGAACCTTAACAATAATAAAGTCTCAAAGTTGTCAAGACAGTGAAAGCAATATCGCAAAGTTCAGTCCAGGGGTGCCTGGAGTATGTGACTCTTGATCTCGGGGTGGTGAGTTAGAGCCCCATGTTATGTTAGAGATTAATATCCAGATATTCATGTTGAAATAATATTATAGACAACTATAATCAGAAAAATCTTTCAAATACTTCCAAAATTGTGCTTGGCCAAATTTTTCCCCCAAAAATGGCATTTATAAATAGAAATTTACAAATACAGATAGCAATAAATTATCTGCATACTAAAATTTGAAATATAAATTAAAAGAAAATTCAGTTTTATGTCTTCTTTATTCTTTCCCTTGTTTTCCTTTTATAATCCTAGAAATAATTTTTATTATATTTGTGAAATATATATGTGTTAACTATTCCTTCTGAAAAAAGTTGTAGCTAACCATTGAACACAGTGTATCTATGAACCACAGCATATTTGAGAAAAACCAACATCAGCAAAATCATTCTATTATTGAATATCTTACTCTTCGTGGGTATATTACCTTCCTTTCTGTGTCTTTAAAAGACCCTTACTAATAAGAAAGGCACTAAAATTTTGCAGATCTATTTTATAAGATCATCAAGAAGTATTTAAATTATGATGAAACTAGTGACAATCAAAGCACATAAAAGTTTGATAAAATTGTTCCAACTCTGCTAGCTTTTGAATTAACCAAGATTTGTACAGTTGTTTGTTGTACTTTTACCTTTGCTGGTCCAGTGAATTTGTCAGAAGAAAAATAAACAAGACATTTTATCATCTATTTACCAAGACAGTAATGAGTTCTCTTATTGCTCAAGACATAAATTCTGTATTCTGTGAAAGATTCATTGACAAATGAATGTATGCTTTTCTGCTTTATTGTCTAGTTTTTAAATGTAAATCCAGGATTGTTCTCTAAAATTTATATTTTGATTTCACAAAGAAAAATAAGTTACATTAAGTTAAAATCTAAAGTTGTCTTCATTGCTCTTAAGGTAAGATTTATCTGCTTAAATAATAAACATAGTGGTTGCCCATCAGAATACGTGGGAATAAAAGATAGTATATTTAAATATATATAATTAAATCAAATAAATGTTGATATAAATAAGCATATTTTGGAATAGCACAATAAATGAAAGATAAAAGATGATTATTTGTCTATGATAATACTATAGTTTTTCTTTTCTTTTTTGAAAAAGATTTTATTTATTTATTTATTTATTTATTTGAGAGAAAGAAAAACATAGTGAGAAAGAGAACACAAACAGGGGGGAGGGGAGAGGGCAGGGGGAGAGGGAAAAGCAGGCCCTCCTCTGTCAGAGCACTAGGAGCAGGGAGCCACCCCACACACAAGGTTGGGCTTGATCCTGGGACTCTCGGATTATGACCTGAGCCAAAGACAGATGCTTAACCGACTGAGCCACCCAGGTACCCCTTTGCTCCTTCTTATTTTGGGGGGGTGTTCAGATTTTATTTTAAATGATCTCTATACCCAACATGGAGCTTGAACTTGCAGCCCAGAGATCAGGAGTCCCATGTTCTACCACCTAAGCCAGCCAGGCACCCCATGAGTTTCATTTATTTTTTAATAGTTTCATGTTGAATAGGAAAGTCCTTTAGTGCTTGTTAAAAAGCGAGTCAATACAAGAAAAAAAAATCTTAATATAAAACCCCAGTATGATAATATAAATACTAAAAATGTGAAAATAATATAAACAAAACTCATATAAATTTAACATTACACAAATATAATCATGTACAGTCTGCCCAATACCAAAGAAAAAAATTAATGATTGGAAATTAAATAAAGATGAATTTGAATCCATCAGATCATGGTGCTAAACAGCGCTTGGGCAGAACGATCAACTTGTTTTAACTTCATTTTCATCATCCATACATCCCAACCTTAAAATATGTACTGTGTATCAACCCCTGACTGATAATAGCCAACTAATGGGAGTTCATGTTTTCATTCCATTAATGAGGACAGAGTATGATTCAAAAGTTTTAAATAAAGAGCCCCTTCTGTCATGTATTCATAGTCATTCATTCTTTTTACCATCCATTCATATGTTTATTTATTAATTAATAGATGTTTGTAGAGTCCTTATTCTGTGAAAAGTCCTGTTAAAAACCCCGTGAAACACTGAAGAACAGAAATATATTTACTATGAAATTGTTGACGCACCCTAACAAGTCCTAAAATCACACTGAAGTACCTCTCTATAACTAGAAAGAAAGGAAGGGAAAGAAAATAAAATTCTTCAGATAAATACAAATTTTTGGTGAATGAAATTTATATGAAGTGTTTATTAAAAAGATCTGTCTCCAGAAGATATTAGACCTCTTTAAAATATAGTGACATCTGGGTGGTTCAGTTGGTTAAGGGTCTGCTTTTGGCTCAGGTCATGATCCCAGGGTCCTGGAATTAAGTCCCGCATCGGGCTCCCTGCTCAGTGGAGAGTCTGCTTCTCTCTCTCTGTCTTCCCCTCCCACCCCAGCCCCCTACTCGTGCTCTCCCTCTCTCTCTCAAATAAATGAATAAAATATTTTAAAAAATAAATCTCTTTAGAATATTACAAAACAGTAAAAATAATTTTAATGTTATGGAAAATGCATAGTACCAGCCGAAGAACTATTAGAAAAACTATGAAGACAACATAACCTCATGCTCAATTTAATGTTTTCTATATATGAAATTTAGCATAATTTTAGTCACAAATTATAGAAACCTCAATTCAAACTATCTTAAGTTATAAGGAAATTATTTTTTTTACTTAAGAGGAAATCCAGAAATATGCAGACTGCTGATTTGATTGACATGCTAGGTTAAGAATGTGATCAAAGAATGCAATTCTTTCCATTTTGTCACTCAGCTAGTTATTGTCTGATGACTGTCAGCTCCTTTCCTACTTTTGTACTCTCCTCTGTGTCACAACGGGCTAGACGCCTTCAACAACATTTCCAAGGAATCAATGTCAGTGTTAACTATGGTGGGAGATTGTACAATGGGAAGAAAAATAAACTATTTTGTTTCTTCTGGTGCTGCTTTTGATGCAGCAGTATCAGTGAATGGTGTTGGAAGAGAGCAGCCCAATGCAGAAAATTTCAGGCTTTATGCAGCATGATCAATAGTACAAACTCTTCTAATCCTGCTCTGTGGCACTAGTACTGCCTTCAGCAAATGAACGGCAGGTTTAAGGACAAAGACCTCAGCCCAAGGGTGAGAGCAGCATTCTTTTCTTCCCTTTCTTTCTCCTGCCTTGCTCATTCTTTCTTTGCCATTCCATCCCTTTTCATGGCTTTGTATTTTCCTGCATTAAATCCTCCTCTGTTTGAGCACCTGGGTCCATTTTCCTGACTGAACTCTGACTCACAGAGCCAACTTCAATGATGACTACAACTTTAGGCTGCAGCAAGATGATAACAGCACCAAGCATCAATCTAGGTATGGCAATGTTCACAAGGGAGCAGGGGCCGCGGGCGGGGAGCTTTCCTTAGGAGTGAAGGTCTTTTCCCGAGAAAACCCACACCTTATAGCCCTTCACATAACACCTAAGTCTAAAGCTGTGTAAGTAAATTAGGCGATTTATAGCAGACCAAACACAATGTTTCTAAAGATGGACTTGTTTTGTCTCTCACTTACACATTTAGATATAGACAGGTTGAGGCTAGTACAGTGGCTCTGGTATTGTACAAAACAGAGTCTCATTCAGTTTTTTACTCCACTCTGCTTAGGATGTGCTTTATCCCTCATAATCCAGATGACTCTCCTTCATGTCCATATTGCACCAGGATGCAGGAAGTAGAGAGGAAAGAACAGGGTCCTCACTTAAGAGACATGCCAGAACTTGCAAAAATCACGTCTGCTTATGCACTGTTGGCCGGAACATAAGTACAGGGACACATCTAACTAAGAGGACTAGCTATAGAAAATACCTTTATTCTGAGTATAGATTAGTTCTATTAAGGTATAAAAAGAGGGGCACCTGGGTGGCTCAGTGGGTTAAAGCCTCTGCCTTCGGCTCAGGTCATGATCCCAGGGTCCTGGTAAAGAGCCCCGCATTAGGCTCTCTGCTTAGCAGGGATCCTGCTTCTCTCTCTTTGCCTGCCTCTCTGCCTACTTGTGATCTCTGGTTATCAAATAAATAAATAAAATCTTTAAAAAAAAAAAAAGGTATAAAAAGAAAAGACATCGTCAGAAATCTGTAAGTCTCAGCCAATCTGCCCATTTGGACATTTGCCCATCAGTACGCATCCTTTCTTTTCTACCAAAAAAAAAAAAAGAGAGAGAGAGAAAGAAAAAAAAACGAACTGCCTTCCAGAGGAACAAGCATCAAGCCCCATCACATTGGTGAATTTGGCAAGAAATCCAAAAACTCTTAATAATTCAGTTCTCTCCACAAATTGCGAAGGTAGCTCTTCAAGGACCAGTAATCTATAAACTAAAGCTATCTGCTTCCAAATTAAATAATATACAATAAGTGTTTGGAAAATTTCCATAGAAATTTTTTTTTACATCTTGTTGGGCAGCAATAGCAAACATGCTCGGTTCTGTAGGTAAAATGAATTCCTTCATTAGCCAACATGGTAGTTGCTGGTTTTGTTCTCTGCAAAAAATTCTTCATCCATGACTCTCCATAGTCGTACTTGACATAGACTTTAAAGAGAATGGTATCCTTAGAGACTTTCACAGGCCATTTTCTGCTGGTGCAAGTTAGGGACCAAACATTTCAAGTAAGGCTTCTGGGTTCTTTGCAAAGCAAGCCCCTCAAAAACTTGGTAGATTTGAAGTTGGTTTCCAGTCAACCTCATGTGTGAGGGGTTGACAGCCAAAATTCTCATCTAGCCATAACTTTTCAAGGCTCTGGCATTGCACCAACTGACCTCTGTGTTTTGCTCATTCCACTCTATCTGAACTTAACTCTCTGAAGGCCCTATTCGAGCATGGGTTTAGGTGGTGTTTTAGCCAAGGTCTCTCTCATATCTAACACAAGATTTTCCTTGTGTGCAGGCAGTTTATTTGGGAGTGTGTTGGCAGAGAGCAGCCAGGAGGTTCTGGAAATCGAATAGAGAAGGAAAGGAAGTAGTTTCAGTTGTGGCATGACAGATGACTGATTTTATGTGTGACTTTCTAAACAGACTCGGGAAATGATTCTCAAAATTTTCTGCCTGAGGAGACATAAAGAAGCATTCAGCCACTGATTCACATCTCCTATTAGGTAGGTCACCCCAATTTTCCTGAGTTATGAGTACTGAGGGGATGCCACTGTGTCCCATGCCAAAGAGTTAGAAAAGCCCTGGCACAGGCAAAGATAAATACCCAGTATAAGCTCTGAGGTAGAGTCCTGTCAAGCAAAGAGAATAATGTCTACACAAGATTTTTTTACAATAGCTGTGGCTGGAACCCGAGGTGAAGGAGAGAAAGTGAGGCAGTATATAAGATGTGACTGTACAGGTAGAAATGTATTATCCTTAATCTGATCTTTGCTGCCTGAACCATTTCCCACTGTCTTGCCTGGTTTTTTAAAGAAAAATGCTTATGAAAGACCTGAGGCCACAGTCAAATCTCCTTTTGAGGAGATTGCAGCCATGTCTTGTAAACACTTCCATTTCAGGTAGAGAAACAGTTGGATTTTTCTATGCTGCATAGTCCTAACTTATCATATTTTCGATCAGTTTAGATTACAGGCTACAGGCACATAGCAATATTCGCTTCCGTCTCCATCTATAGGTTGGCTAATTCTAGATTGAGTTCGCCTCCCTTCTGAAAAAATATATCCAAAGTAGCAAGAAACAGCAATATGACAGTATTCTACACATCTCCTTCCATACAGGAAATATAGGTTGGAAGAATTAGTTCTTCAAAATACAGGAAGAATTAGTTTCCCCAACAATTTCCTCTCAGTACAGCCAATCTCACCAACTCTCCAGGAGACTGCATGGGTTACATCAAGCAGGGCCTCTGGATAAAAAGAAGAGTTCGGGGGAACACCTGGGTGGATCAGCAGATTAAGCCACTGCCTTCAGCTTGGGTCATGATCTCAGGGTCCTGGGATCGAGCCCCGCATCAGCAGGGAGCCTGCTTCCTTCTTTCTCTCTCTGTCTGCCTCTCTGCCTACTTGTGATCTCTGTCTGTCAAGTGAGTAAACAAAATATTAAAAAAGAAGAAGAAGAAGAAGAGTTCTAATGTCAGGAAGAGGAGGAATGTCCAATACAGAAGACCCAGATGAAATGATCAGTGAGGTCAGAGGGAAACTAGGAGAGGGTGGTGGAACTGAAGTTATAGGTAGCGAGTAGTTCAAGGAGAGAGAGACTGACTGTGTCACAGGCTCATAACAGATTATAAAATTTAGTTCAGAAAACTGACTGTTGGATATAGCAGCAAGATGACCATTAGTGACAATGATAGAAATGCTTCTTATGAAAGTAGGTCCCTAGGCTCCTTTTTATTTAGAGAATGTCCATCAATCCCACAGAAACTTTCTACACTTTCTATTTTCTAAAGCTGGAAAAATAAGTTCTTGCTTTTTAGCATAATGGGGATGATTTGGAACGAACAAACAGCACTAACTAATAAGATTAGTAAAAAAAAAAAAAAAAAAGTCACTCCTCAAAACCAACGGCATTATTTACTCAAAATATAATTTTAAAAGTTCCATATATTTCAAATAACACTATTGTTTACAAGAACTTTTAAAAATAAATGTTTGCCAGTAATGGGAAAAAAGCATCAACTTCTAACTCTTACAATTACAAAATCATTCGTATAATCTACTTAAATGTCACAGAAACCCAGTCAATACTCAGAAAATAAGAGTTTTAGTAATAAGTAATACTAATGACTTTATGAAGAAAGTCAATGAGCAATCATGATCCTGCTGATTTTCTAATTCCTTTAAGTACCTCAAGGTATTGTGATAGTCGCAATCAATTTTTTCACTTCAATTAAAAATAACTCACTATTCAGTATTTGGAAAGGAAAGGGAAATATGTAACTATAAGGAGACTAATCAAAGAACTGTAGCTAAGATTTCTTGTTGGCACTATATGTATTTATATAATTACATTCATATAATTACATATATAATAAAAAATTATAACAGACCTTGAACAGGAGGTTTAAATAAGTGTGATTTAGGGAGTTAGTAGAGCTGTCCTATTACATACAATTGGACTCTCTACTCTTCTTTATAAAGGGCAGGCCAGTTTTTCCAGGGGGAATTCTAAAACTCATTAGATATGTGAGATTCATTATAATTAGTTTCATTTAATACCACAAAAAGGACTTGTTCACAGGCTATTTTACTCTCTTCTTCCTCAATAGATGATTAGCCAGCTTCATTTTTAAAAGGAAGATATACTCTAGATACTTAAATGTAGGGCATCTCTTCCTTTCAAATCTCAGAAAGAAAGGTGTGCTTCGGTTTCCCTATGGAAAGTTCTAGTATTTGCCCCTCTTTTGAAAGGGGAGCTAATCCTGCTTTCCCTATTCTTCTTTGGCTTCCTCCTTTCATCAGCACTGAGCCTCTTTATCCTTTTTTTCAGCTCAAAGGATAATTTGTCTCATTCCAGGCCATTCAAAAATTGCACATTAGGAAGCAAATGAAAACAATTCATCTTTAATTATAAAATAGAACAGCTATGACATTAGTTCTTAAATAGTATAAAATTTTGATCCTTCACTACATCAAAAAGCCTTCTTAGAACTTAAGGTTCAACGACAGACAATAAACAAAAATCTTTTGGTGACTCATTTGACATCTTTACTAATAGGTGAATATAAGGCACATATTTGTGTTAGACAAAGAGAAATAATTTTCATATGTATTTAAATTGCCTTATTGACATTAAAACTCATCTTTAGGGTAAAATGTACTTTTGCACTTTACAGTGAGAAAATCAACAAAATATTCCAATATGAAGGGAAAATGTAAATATAATACTAACTAATGTGAATTGGTTGCTTTTTAAAGAGCCCAATGAAGTACTTATATGATTTTTTCATTAACCTTGAATATGAATAACTTATAAATGATGAAATCAAGACTAAGAATTGCAAGGCTGGGAATCCAAAGAATTGCTAATCCAAAGGGATTAGCAATACAAGGGACGCTTCATGTGGTGCACAAGGCTCTGGATCAACAATGGACCAGCATCATACAACTGAAACGTAAGACAAGTGTCTGTAGCTACCAAATGTGGCATCAAGAATCAGTAACAGAAAAGAACAAATCCACGCTTGTCACACTTAGATAGATGGGGACTGTTACCTCCTTGAGCTGCATAAAACCCAGAGTTTTAGGATCATTTATGAGGGTTTCCACAAGAAGGGAATACTGGTGGATATGGTACTCTGGCAAAAGGGGCTTGAGCTCATCTTACTGCAATGTAAACAAAATATTCGTTAAGTATTTCTCCCTCAAGTTAGGAAAGAGTTCAGAAAACATAACATAAATGCTCTCACTGATTCCATTCTTTAGAACTTTTGCTAAATTCTGATACCAAGAAAAAAATCTGTCCATCTACATTTCTTTATTTACAATTCTTTATTTACATTTCTTTATTTATAAGGAAACAAAGTGATCAGATCAAGACTGACTAAAGGGAGAGGAGAGTAACTTGTTTTAGAAAAGATTCCAGAAAAGGTCTCTAAAAGGAGCTGACATTAAAGCTGAAACAAAAGCATTTAACAAAACGAAGAAGAAGAAAAGAAAAAAGCTTAGAAGAGGAAGTACAACATAAGAAACTACCTACTCAAAAGCCCTACATGAAGAATCTCATCCTTTGCCTAAGTAAATGATTGATACTGGTATGAAGGAGATCAACATAAGACACTGTTGATCAGATTGATAAGGTCCAGAATCTACAAAGCTAAGGATTTTTATTTTATTTGAGATGCAAGTGAAAACCATTAATGGCTTTGAGAAGATAGTGGAAATGACCAGATTCACATGGAATACTAGACTGTTCAGGTAGAATAAGGGAGAAATGATAGTGGCTTAGACTAAGATGGTAGCAATTGGCAATGAATATGAAGACAAATATATACACATATATTTGAAGATAGATTCCAGAGCACTTACTGATGAAAACTATGCCAAAGTTGAAGAAAGGTAAGGAATTGAGGATTATTCCTAGGTTTTTGCTTTGAGTTAGTATTTGAATATTTGAATCATGGCATCATTCACTAAGGAAGAAAAGATTTGCAGGATGAAACAGTTTGGAAGAAGGAATAATTAAATAACTGAAGTTTTCATTTTAAACATCTTCATTGCAGAGATGTCAACTAGTGTTTCCCAAACCACCCAATGAAAAGAATTACCTAGAGAACTTATTACATATATAGATTATCAATTTTTCTGCTAGAAATTCTCGTTCATTAGGTCTGAGTTGAGCACAAAGTAGCGTACTTTTTTTTTTACTCTGCGGATATTGTGCAGCTATCAAGGAGAAAAAGAAAATGAAGAAGATCTCTAGCAACTGATATAAGGTTATTTCCAACATACTTGAAAGGTAAAGTTCAAAAGAATATCTGTATTTTTCATGTAAGAAAGAAGGGACTATAACAAAATGTACATATATCTACTCATCTGTACAAAAAGAAATACAGAAAGGATAAACCAGAAATAAGTGTGATTAGCTATCTATAGAAAGCAGTTGGGAATGAGCTTAAAGAAAGGAAGAATGGGAATATGATAGAAGGGATGAGAAGAAGATGACAGTGAGCATATATTTTTGTATAGTTCCAATTAAAACTATGAACGTTTTTCACATACCCAAGTAAATAAATGATTAAAATCAAGCAGGATTTGAAAGGATCCCCAAAATGGAACATAAATAGTAACAAACCTAACTTTTTTACAAATGAATAACAAAATCACACTGAAGGCCGTAGGAAAGAACTAACCTAAGTAACTTTGGAAAACAGTACTTTAATATACTATAATTAAATATACACAATATATACTGCAAGGCTAAAGACAGAAAGATCTACCTACCCACAAATATTAAACTTTTTAGTAAATTTATTTTTAACAGGGGTATAGGTTAATGATTTTTAAATATTTTATGGGTATTTTAGAACTGAGCGAAAAATCGACTGTAGATAATGGGAATTGGATTTTTAGTTGTTAAAGAAAGTAGTTACAAATAAGGAAATGGTAAGAAAGAGGCTAGAATAATCCCTATGGTGTTGGATCAGAATCAAGGTATTAGTTTGAATTCATGTATCAGTTTGAACTGTGTGTGTATGTACACACCCAGACAGATAAATATAAAAATCAACAGATATTTGTAGATGTGTATGTATGTATTTGTATATATGCTTTTAAGTCTGTCTGCTCACAGGGCAATAGGGTAGCTTGGATAGCAAAGGTATGATCAGCATCATACCAAGATTCTGATTTCTAAATACCATTATTTAATACAAGGAACAAGAACTCTATGGAGAGATGACTGATTCAAGGCTGGGACAGGGAAAAGTGAAAGAAAGGTCTGAAATATTTTGTAGTGCCAGAAAGTAAGCTACAACTCATAGAGCTGTGTGGAAAAAACTTGGGAGTGATGGAGTACCAAAGACCAAATCTGGAACAGTTTGAGAAACAAAATAATGAATGATAGCAATGGATTTTAACCCATAGAATAAAATAAATATCAACAAGTTTATACTGATATATATATATATATATATATATATATATATATATATATAACTGAATCAATACATAAATGAGGGAGAAGAAACAACTCTTCCTTTTAGTCAAATTATAGTCAATAAATGTAGAAGACTAGGGTGAGTGCTGTGAATTGTGTAAGACTGATGAATCCCAGACCTGTACCCCTGAAACAAATAGTATATTATATGTTAATTTAAAAATGTAGAAGAAATGATGGGAATAGAAAATGATAATTTGTCAACATCACAGTAATTGTTGAAGCCAGGGATTATTGATGGATAACAAAATTAGTGTGGTGCAATAAAACAAGAAGCAGAATACTTGAACAACCCCAAATAATTACAAAGGGAAAGATAGTAACTTTGCAGCTATCATTATAACCGAGCCATCAAAGTTAGTATCACCAGTAGTGAGACATATGATTTCCTGAACCTCTTGTTAGGGTGCAGGTAAGGACATAACATCATCCTGTGGTATTCTTTTTTTTTTTTTTTAAGATTTTATTTATTTATTTGACAGAGATCACAAGTAGGCAGAGAGGCAGGCAGAGAGAGAGGGGGAAGCAGGCTCCCTGCTGAGCAGAGAGCCCAATATGGGACTTGATCCCAGGACCCTGAGATCATGACCTGAGCCTAAGGCAGAGGCTTAACCCACTGAGCCACCCAGGTGCCCCATCCTTGGTATTCTTGTTGGGAAATGCATAACATCAGTCTACTCAGGAGAAATTATCAAACAAATCCAAATTAAGAAACATTCTACATTGTTTTACATGTACTAATTTTCTAGGATTCTCCATTAGTTCAAGGTCATAAAGAAAAAGAAACACAGGAACTATCTTAGATTGAAAAATGAGAAGATATGGCAAATAAATGCAATAAGGGATCCTGGATTCGAACATGACCACAGGGCAATATTTGAATAATAGTCTAAAAATTAGTTGGTAGTATTGTGTCACTGCAAACTTTCTGGTTTCAATAATTGTGCTATGACATGCTATGATATATGATATGATAAACTTAACATTTAGGGATGTTGGGTAAAAGGCACATGGGAACTCATGCTTCTCTGAAGTTTTTTAGTAAACAAAATTTAATAGCAGAATTTTATAAAAACTTAGTTTAGACATTTCTTCTTTTACATTTCCTTATGAAAGATGTCTCCTTGTTTAGGGATAATGCTAGTTCTGTGAGGAAGATAAGATTTACTCAGAATGAAGGCTAATATTCATAAGGTGTGGCACAGGAAACTGTCGCTCTCGGCCCGCAAGAACGACCCACAGACGAGGTGAGTAGCAAGCTTCTTTTATTACTAATACTAATGGCGGCCGCGCCGCACCAAGCACTTACAGCAGTATTTATCCACGAAGTTCACCCGTTCTCGCCCCCCTATTTGGCCAATCATAACGCCGTGCACGCAGTGTCCTTGTGGACCCTTATGTAACCATACAGGACTCTATTGTTCTCTAGCGGTGATCATGCGTTTATCTCTTGGCTCCTGGTGCTGTGTGCGTCAGCCACGAGCGCACCCACATCCTCCTAAACCAATCATTCTCAGTTCCTCAATCTTCAGGCACTCCCGTCTACGTGACTCCTTGCATCTGCTGGATGGCTCTCCACAGCTCCCCCTTTTTTATTGTTTATATGGCAGGGATCGTGCCTGTCTTAGGTTGCCAATCCTCAGCACACATGCTTACCCGTCATCGGGTACTCCCCCGGGCCGAGGAGACCCTGTCTTAGGTTGCTATGGTGAGGGATCGGTCTTACCCGTCTTTGACTACCGATCCAGCGTACTAAGCCATATTTTGAGGGGAGGGAAGGTACCAGCCTCCAGAGCCATCATGGCTTAGACCAAAGCCCGTTGCTGTAGCCATTGTTGTCATACAATTCTGCAGATGCATTTTAGAAGGAGCACTTGAGCCAGAATCATCAAGGCTCTTATGCCTGCCTAGTTTGAGGAAAGAGACTGATTGTTAGGACATACTAACCAAATCGCTGATGGAGCCAAGAGATACCTGGGTGGCATTCAAGGTGACATTCTGAGCCTACCGCGGTTGATTAGCTGATGGTTACGTATGATGGCTCTTAACTTGTAAACTTCTGCGAGTATAATTTTAACCGCACAAGGCAAGAGGCACATGAAAAGAACAATTACCACTAGCACTCCTATAATTGTTCCTACAACATACCATGCGTGCGTCAGGGAAGGGAAGTGAGAAAACAAGGACAATGTCCGCGTGGGTTTTGTATACACCCAATAGTCCATTAATCTGATTTTGTGTCGCAAGGGCTTCAGCTACCCTCCCGGTGACATTGTTGAGTGTTGCTGCAGTCTGTATCGAGGTTGTCAACGCCACTGCAGCAGCAGTAGCAGCGGCGACGGATGCTGCAATAGCTGCAATAATGGCTGCTGTTATTCCAAAGTCTCGTTTATGTCGAAGCAGCACCGGCAGGTTGTCGAGGTTCACCTGTACTGGCATCGGGATATACATCGGTATCTTGGCTATTACTGCCGAGTCTCCCACCGTGGCATTCCAACATTCTGATAGCAGACAATTCTGGGACTCACAAGAGAAACTAGATGACTTGTTAATAGTAGAAGCATTAAAAACTATGAAGAGAAAGGGAGCTCTAACACAGACGGGCATTGGTGAGTAACTTATGTGCTTAAGTAACATTTGTTTCAAATCGAGAGCCTACGTGATCTTAAAACCGCTCTGGCCAGGTTGGCCCAATCCTCAGGAGTGAGGTAAAGTGTTCCCAGCGACTCCACAAGGGAGACAGTGAAAGCTGCCTGGGGTCCATAGGCGCTGACTGCCTCCTTAAGCTGCTTTACCAATTTGAAATCTAGTGGCTGGTGGTACCTCTGCTGATTCTGATCTTCTAACACTGGAAAAAAGCCTTTTCCCGGGCCAAGGACCTCTCTCCAATTTTCCGCAGTACAGCCCGAACAATAGCACGTCTTGGCGCAGCTGGGCCTATAAGGCGGGGGCCACTCATGGGGTGGCGCTGTGGAGCTAGAATGCGGAAGCGGTGTAACTTCCGTTTTTAATTTCGACTGCGCCACAACTGCGGCTTCCGTCCCTGCTTTCAGCTGCGCCATTACTTCTCCCTGCACTCTTAACTCTCCTAACGCTTTTTGCAACTCCACCTCCTTATCCTCAAGTTGTTGCCTCATGGTTTCCAGGTCTGTCTGGAGACCGGGAGATTCCTCCTTCTTGTTGTTTGCCTCTATCTTTCCTAGCTCCTGTAACTCGCGTTCTGACATCCCTTCTGAGCTTTCGCTTTCAGATTCAGAATCTCAGGAGGAGCCCTTACGGGACTCTTCCTTCATTTGCTCAAGGACTTTGCCCCCCTGTCGTACAGCTCGCTGCAAGGGCCCTCGGGGGGATTGCAAACATACCTTCACCAAGGACCACACAGCTAGAGTCCCCGGGGATGTAGAGGGGCAGCGTTTTAAGTCCTCACCCAGGTTTTCCCATTGTGGCACATTTAGGAGCCCTTCTTCTATAAACCAGAGGGCAATCTCTTCTACTTCTTTCAAAAAGGCCCTCGCTGTTTTTGCCTTTAAAGGGGTACCGTTCGTCTTGAGGACATCTTTTAAGGAGTCCTCCAAGCGAGCAAGATCGTTCCCCATTCAGATCAACTAAAAATCAAATTACAGGACACCCAAAATAACTTACAGATTAATGTTTCTGAACTTCAAACACTACAATCTGAACATGATACTCTCCTAGAACGGCATAACAAGATGCTTCAGAAAACCATGCAAGAATTAGAACTGGTTAGAAAGAATGCCCAGCAAATCACACTGATGAATAGGGAAATAGCTGATTATGAGCGTTTGATGAAAGAACTGAATCAAAAGTTAGCTAATAAAAACAGCAAAATTGTTCCCCATTCCGAGGAAACTTTCCTTATTGTCCCCGTAGAACTTCACTAGCCACTTAACGTCTCATCGTCTATGGAGAGCTTCCCTGTTAAACCTTATTGTCCCCGTAGAACTTCACAAACACCCTAACGTCTCATCGTCTACGGGGAACTTCTTATCGTCCCTGAAGAACTTTATAAACAACCTTACCTCCGATCGTCTTCAGGGAACTTCCCTGTCAATAGACAGAAATAGGTGCACTCTTTACCTTATCGTTGCTCTTACCTCGATCCTCGTTCTGCGTCTGGAGATAGGGATCCCGGGTTTCGGCACCAGATGTCGCTCTCGGCCCGCAAGAACGACCCGCAGATGAGGTGAGTGGCAAGCTTCTTTTATTACTAATACTAATGGCGGCTGCGCCACACCAAGCACTTACAGCAGTATTTATCCACGAAGTTCACCCGTTCTCGCCCCCCTATTTGGCCAATCATAACGCCGTGCACGCAGTGTCCTTGTGGACCCTTATGTAACCATACAGGACTCTATTGTTCTCTAGCGGTGATCATGCGTTTATCTCTTGGCTCCTGGTGCTGTGTGCGTCAGCCACGAGCGCACCCACATCCTCCTAAACCAATCATTCTCAGTTCCTCAATCTTCAGGCACTCCCGTCTACGTGACTCCTTGCATCTGCTGGATGGCTCTCCTCAGGAAACAATCAACTTTGAATGACCACTTAAAGATATCACACACATACGTGTCACAATGTGAGGAATATTTGAGAAGTTGGTGAGCCATAGAATTAAGGAATTTTCTCATTGTAAAAACTCTTCCTTTTCCAACTTCTTGGCTTCAATCTCTGTGAAAATACTTAAGTGACAGGAAATTCATTATTTTAAAATGCAGTCTCTTTTATTGTTGAAAGGTTCTTGTTGTTAAATAGTTCATCATTTTATCAACCTAAAATTGGCTAATATATCTTCTGGGTGGAGAAGCCTAATTCTTTTCATAGGTCAAACTCCAATAGTAGATTAGAACCATCACCTTTGGCCCCTGGTCTTGTCTCATCTCATATTCTCAGTTATTCAGTTACTTCTCACAGGGTTTATTCCGGACACTTGACTGCATTGATCACTTTCTCCACCATAATAACCCATTTGTTGAACGTGATATTCCAAGGCTGAAAATGTTTACTGTTACATGAAAAAACTTCAAACATAAAATTTCTAATCAGCAATTCTTCACCTAGCATGATTCATATATACTAATTATACCAATTGATAAGTACAATGAGAAACACCTAATTATTTCATTTTTAGAGAACTATTGTAATAAGTACTTACCTATAATGTGCAGGCAATGTGAATGATCTTTTCATGCATCTGTGCACCTCTGAATGCTGCTTCTGATGTAGCTTAACAATGACATGAATGGGGGTGCCTGGGTGGCTCAGTGGGTTAAGCCTCTACCTTCGGCTGGGAACATGATCTCAGGGTGCTAGGATCGAGCCCCGCATTGGGCTCTCTGCTAAGCAGGCAGCCTGCTTCTCTCTCTCTGCCTGCTGCTCTGCCTACTTATGATCTCTCTTTTTTCTCTGTCAAATAAATAAATAAAATCTTTTTTTTTTTTTTTAAAGATTTTATTTATTTATTTGAGAGAGAAACAGTGAGAGAGAGGATGAGCTAGGAGAAGGTCAGAGAGTGAAGCAGACTTCCCAGGGAGCTGGGAGCCTGATGCGGGACTCGATCCCGGGACTCCGGGATCATGACCTGAGCCGAAGGCAGTCGTCCAACCAACTGAGCCACCCAGGCGTCCCAGAATCTTTAAAAAAAAAAAAAAAAAAAAAAGCAACAATGACATGAATATGGAATCCTGTTACATACGAAGTTAAACATTTAAATAAATTATTTGTCCCAATAGACGTACAAATATGAATTTTTATGATTTTTTGTGTACTTCTCACTTTCGTTATTTATTTTTAACACTTAAGTGTATTCACCAAACTGCACCATAAGCATTAAAATATATTACTTCACTTTCCTTTTATGAGATTAAGGATGGGTAAATAAGCCACAAAATCATATCCATATACATTTACTAAGACTAGACCGCCTTTGCCCCCCAACCCCCAACACCCACTCTTCATCTCTTTAAAGACCTCCCAAGACATCTCAGGCCCTCTCTTCTGTGAAACTTCTGTGAACTAATCCTTTAGAATGAACTTAAAATATGTTGCTTGCATTTATACCATGCACAAAACTTCTGCAGTGAAATTTATAACACTTTGTTGCAATTTTTGTCTCTACATCAGAATGCAACTCTTTGAAGGAATGAAACTACATCTTATCCCCAGAACCTAAAACAGTGCCAAGTACATGTAAGTTTTCAATAGTTTTTTTTTCTTTTTGTTTTATGAATAAAATCATGAATAAAAGAAGAAATGTTTGTTGGAAGATACTCTTTGCTCTCTAGGAGTTATATTATACATGTTTAATTAAGTACATTGAAGTTACTTTTTCTAGTATGTTCCTGAGAATGCTTAAGGAAAAGTTAGACTCATTGATGTTTCTTAAGAATGGACTTTCTCACAACTTGTATATTTTCATATGCAGTAAGTGAAAATTAGTCTATGGCAGGCTTTCCTCTACTTATTTTTACATAATATTTAATTTAAGAAAAGCTGTCTCATCCTTCTCAATTAAGTTGCAAACAACAAGGATTTTAATATTTAAATAAGGGTGAGACTAGCTTTTTCAATAATTCTGCTTTCTCATATTTAAAAAGAATGTCAAAATTTTAACTTCTTTGACTTGTCCTTTTAAAGATTTATTTACTTAAATAAATTTATTTGTTAGAGAGCATGAGTGAGCAGGAGGGAGGCAGAGGGAGAGGGAGAGAGAGAATCTCCAGTAGACTCCCCGCTGAATTCTAAGGCCCCTGGGGCTCCACTCAGGTCTCAATCCCAGGACCCTGAGATAAGGACCTGAGCTGAAACCAAGAGTCAGACACTTAACTGACTGAGCCACCTAGGCACCCCAAGTGTGGTTTTAACATAATCCCAAATTTTGAAACTAATAGCAGAGGATTAAATATCTAGTGATTTCAATCTCTTTGGTCAGTATTTTGACAATTTTTAAAAGTAATTCCCATCCACCACAATATTTGCGCTTTCAGTCTCTTCCCCCTACCACTAAAAACAAGAAAAATTCCTGGTGACAGTTACAGAATCATCCACGAGGGGGCAAACATGCCTCATACACACAGGGGAAAATTAGCAGTAATAAACGGCTTACACTGGAGGAAAAATAAATGGAAGTGAAGTCAGTAACGAGATTTGGCCCAGATTAGGAAAACAAAACAAAACAAAGCAAAACACCAGGGCTACATATGTCTCTAAAGATAAAATATTTGTTTAATTTCAACTTTTTATTCTTACTTCTGATGCTAGAGAAGGTACATCTGAAAGTCAGAGCCAGGAATAACTTGGGAAGCACTTGAAAACACGGCAAGTTCTGTTATACTTATTTCCATATAAGAATTTTGATATTTAAAAAGTTTTGTAAAATAAATTTTCGAAGGACTTATCAAAAATGCATACCTCAGGGATACCTGGGTGGCTCAGTGGGTTAAAGTCTCTGCCTTCAGCTCAGGTAATGATCCGAGTCCTGGGATGGAGCCCCACATCGGGCTCTCTGCTCAACAGGGAGCCCGCTTCCTCCTCTCTCTCTGCCTGCCTCTCTGTCTACATGTGATTTTTGTCTTTCAAATGAATAAATAAAATCTTTTTTTTAAAAATGCGTACCTCACTTTAGATGATGTCATTGACTTAAGGGTCAAGAAATCAGAGTCAGGAATGAAGCTGAAGCACACACTGTGTACTCCTATGTGACAGAGTGAACCTTGGGGGCTCCTGCTATGTTTGCTCTTAGCATACCACTGTCAGTCAGAATTTTCTGCTCTGTTGATCCAATATACAGTTAAAATCAAGTGCAGTCCTCAAGATCTAATTCCTCAGTTCCCTGCTTACCTCAGTTAGAGTCCATGAATCTTTGATTACCAGAATCACCCTTTCCTGTAGCTTCTAGAGTCCAGTCGCCCTCACTCTCTATTATATTAGCGCTCCAAAATGTCAACCCTTGCAAAATAGAAACTTATGCCAATTCAGCACCTATGCCAAGGAGCTAAATGTGACTGGAGTAAAATGACAATGGCTAATTGGTCTCATTTAATTCATAATCACTAACCCTATGTGAACTCTTAGTACTTACAAGAAAACTGATTAATTAATCAATTTTCTTTCCCTCTTTCCTAGATGATGGTTTCAGAACTTCTTTCTCCTAACATCTCCAACACTTACTCCTTTTTCTAAATTCCCAGATGCTTTTTATTTTACATAGAGTATGGGCGGAATAAAAATTCCATAAGCTCCAAACATCAAATCTACCAACCCGCTTGTCAAGAGGAAAATTACCCAGACCAGACCTAGGCCAGGAGGCCCCAGAAGATGGAAAGTTACTAACAATAAGCTAGAGATAACCAGAAGCCCTTCTGGGAGCAAGAGATAACACGTGGCTTCTGCTTTTGCTTCTGCTTCTGTAAACAGGCTTCCCTCCACGGGCTCCCTGCACTACTGTTCCCTCCTAAAGCAGCCCCCACTCCCCCAGTTTAAGCCCAGCTACCTTCAGACAGCACAGCCCTTAGAACCTGATTACCTGCAGTACCCTACAAAAGCCCTAAAACATGGTTGCTCCAGCCACGGAACTTCGAGCAGGAGCTCATCTGGGTCCGCCACTGTAAAATAAATCCGAGTTCTACTTCTGTCAGTGTCTCTTGGTCTCTTGCAGATCTGATTATTCTCTGCAACATTTCAAGCCAAGAGAAACCACACACTCAGCCTTCCCTCCTTTGGTGAAGAAGTATTTGTCCCCTGATCTCAGGCCAAGCCCTCTACTCTACACTGGATTCCTCTCCCCTTACCTAATGAAGGATTTCTCTTCTACTGTGTCTTCTCTCTTCCATATCATCAATTATTCACTCTCTACTAGAAGTTCCCTTCAGTATACAAAGGTGTAATACTTCCCATTATAAAGGAAAAAACAACAACAACAACTGTCTTTGCTCCCATATCACACCTTAATTACTACCCCATGGCTCTGCTTCTCTTTATAGCAAACTAGTCAAAAAGGATAGCTCTGCTTAATGTTTCTGCTTCTTTTCTCCCATTTGCTGATTTTTGTTCTCTCCATTATACAAGAACTATTCTTGTCAAGGTTATTAGTTATCTCTAGGTTGCCAAATCCTATACTAAATTACAGTTCTCATCCTAATCTACTAACAGCAATGGGACTAATAATCACTCCCTCTTCCTTCTAACACATTTTCACTTGGCTTCTGGGACAATTCTTATGTCTGCTGACTTCTTTTACCCTTTACTGGATCTTCTCGATACTGCACTGTCCCACTGCTCCATCCTCCAACATCAAGTATTCTCTGCCTACACTTACTGGCAAAGTAATTTCATCTTATCCTCAGGCTTTATTATGATGATTCACAAATTTTCTATTATACCCATGACACCTCTCTCCCTGAGTTTCATTTTTTTAAGGATTGATTGATTTGACAGAGAGAGAAAGAGAGAATAAGCAGGGGGAGAGGCAGAGTGGAAAGCAGGCTATCCACTGAGCAGGGAGCCTGACATGGGGCTTGATCCCAGGACTCTGGGATCATGACCTGAGCCAGAGACAGTTGCTTAACTGACTGAGCCACCCAGGCACCCCTCTCTCCCTGAATTTCGGACTAGTATATCCATAGCCTACTTTACATCCCCACAAATATCTGATAGGCATCACAAATTTAGCAGGTCCCCAAACAAACGTCTAATCCCTTAAATCTCTCTCTTGACCACTGTTCAAAAAGTTATAAATGATTTTTCACTCACATACCTTTCTCACATACCTCATCTTCTAACAATTTTCCCATTAAGCAATTCACTGTGAACAAACTAGCCTTCTAGTCTGGAACACATAAAGTATAAGCTCACCTACCTACAAATGCCAAACCTCTTTTCAGTGTACAGTTAACCCTAGAACAAATGGGGGTGAGGCATGTCAACATCCTGTGCATTCAAAAATCCATGTGTAACTTTTTTTTTTTTTTAAGATTTTATTTGTTGATTTGACAGACAGAAATCACAAGCAGACAGAGAGGTAGGCAGAGAAAGAGGGAGGGAAGCAGGCTCCCTGCTGAGCAGAGAGCCCGATGCGGGACTCGATCCCAGGACCCTGAGATCATGACCTGAGCCGAAGACAGCTGTTTAACCCACTGAGCCACCCAGGCACCCCCATGTGTAACTTTTGTCTCCCCCAAAACTTAACTACTAAGAGTTTACTGTTGACTGGAAGCCTTATTGATAACATAAATAGTTGATAACACGTATTTTCTGTGTTATATGTATTATATATTCTATTCTTACAAAGTAAGCTAGAGAAAATGTTAAGAAAATCATGAGAAAATCCATTTATAGTACTGTACAATAAAACATACACCTATAAGTGAACCCATGAAGACCAAAGCCATGTTATTCAAGTATCAACTGTATTCAAATGACTTGTTCCTACACTCCTTCCACATCTCTGCTCAAATCATCCTACAAAACTGCCTCCACCTTTGCATCATTACACTGCTGCTTCATGGCTCTTCCCAAAACTAAAAAACTGTATTTATCTGCTTCTGATCTTCTTCCCCTGGAACAGAAGACCCTTAAGGAAGAGATTCATTTGTTTACTTCTGTAACTTTGTTTCTTAGAACAGCAGCACATATTGGATACTCCACCAATATCTGCTGAATAAATATTAACTTCCTGCTGACCAAACACAATTCACTGAAACTTATGTTTAAATCAAATTTAAATTTCCTTTTGTATTAGCCTTAATTGGATTTGAGGAATTGATATTCAATCCTTTTTCATGAAAAAAATGAAGAATTACAGAAACATTTTTAATAAATGTTATCTAATAATCCATTCATTATAATAGAAAAGTTTTCAATAAAGAGTACTTTCTTCAGAAGGGATTTATTAATTTGGTCAGGTTCTTTAAAAGACTTCAACTTAAAAAATAAAATTTAAAGAGTACTACTTACATAGATTGTTTTATTTCATGACTTCATAACGATGATTTTAAAAGAAAGGTTTATTTGAAAATTACTTACATCATGATGTTGAATGTATCATATGCTGCTTACTAAGTATTTCACTTAAACTAATAAACATTTCACAATTAAATATACTGTTCCAGTTACAGAATACTCCCTGTATTATATTGGTCTGGTATTATATGTCAACTCCTTACCAGTAAAAACAAGGTGAATTTGTAGCAATGTCTAAAGGAACAGTTTCTGTTCGGTTTGTAGCACTTCCCTTCTTTCAGTTATATGGGTTGGTACCATTCATTATCTAATACCAATGTTCATATGAATGAATGTTATCTTGTACTCTTGTATCAGTGCTTTCATATTAATGTAGGAAATCTTACACTATCTGTAATTATTTGAATGCAACTTGTACTATAACTATAGCTTTGTTACCCCTGAATTGCATTTGTATGGGTTTTATAGGATATATTTTCTGACCTCATTGAAAGAGATATTTGGAATAAAATTTTAAGATTTCTGTGAAACCCAAGCAGAGCAGTCACCAAACACACACACACACACACACACACACACGCACACACGTACCATTATTATAAAAATTCTCCTCCTACCCTTTCTTATAAATCAAGATTATGTAAGACAATATTGACTGTCACATACTAAGTGCCCAGTTCTCTCCTAATAAACCAAATTCCCAGCTTTAAACAGACTCCTATGGAGTGAGGAGAGCAGGAGACCTGGCAAGCCAGTGGGTGACAGACGCTGGAGCTGTATCACCCTGACAACTCCTCTCTGTAATAAATCTGAGAAGCTAATCTCTGCTAAATTGTTAATAGCTGCTAATGAGATACTCTATACTCGGTTACCACTCCTTGACAGTGTATTTGCATTTAAATGAGCCCCTTCTGGAAGGACTCCTTAACCCAAAGAACTGGTTCTACTACTGACTGCTTCAGGCACACTTGGCCTGCTGGCTCTCCTTTCACATTGTCCCTTGCTGAGACTCATGATATCATTAGGCCACTTGATCTCTAACTCCAGAATATCGGAAAGGAAGAATTACAGACCTCAGAGTCAGAAGCAAAAGATTATTACTTTTTTTAAAGACTGAAATAAATAAATAAATAAATAGCTTTCACCTTACTCTAGCCTTCACTAATGAAGTTGTTTGGCAAACTGGTGTATGTCAAGTTCCAAGAAGAAAGATTCAAGCTTTATGTGTTGACATAAAACGTTGCTCATTTATTATTCCTTTTCTTTCTAGTTCCCTTATGCCTCTTGCCATGGTATAGTACCTGAACAGTTAATTTCTCCCATTTTACATCTTTATTTTTGTCTTTTCCCTAGGACCATCAACATTGATTCTCTGTCATGAGTAAAAACACCTGACAAGAGTACTTTGATGGATGAAGGAGCCTAATTATCATGAGACACTGTCTATACCTCCAGTGAGTCTGGCTTCATAGGACAAAAACTATACTAGGAAGGACAACAGACTATGTTCTAGTCCTAAATCACCGTATTTAATCTCCACTGCTTCAAGACAAACTGAAGGAAAGACTTTGCAAACATCTATTTTTTATTCTTAAGGACAGCCATTGCTCTTCTTATTTTAAAAATGGACAAAGTCAGACTGTGAATGAGAGAATCCAAGACCAGATCTGTTTAACTATAAAATCCCTGAACTTCAGAGTCATCTTAGTCTTCTGGTTCCCTTTGCCTTCCCATTCTCCTTCTCCTTAACATTATACAGACTTTTACCTCTAGCACCTGATACCTACCATACACTGCAACTAAATTATAAATTATTTTTTTGAATATTTTATTTATTTATTTGAGAGCAAGGGAGAGAGAACACGTGCACACAAGTGGAGGAAGGGGCAGAGGGACACGGAGATTCTGCACTGAGTGTGGAGCCCCACATGGGGCTCCATCCCAGGACCCTGAGATCATGACTTGAGCCGAAGTTAGACATTTAACTGACTGAGCCACCCAGGCCCCTAAATTATAACTTATTAACTACAAGATTTAGCATATTCTCTTTTCCAAGGTATTGCTCCAAGGTATTTAGAACTTTAAAAGAAAATAAGCCAGCCCGAGAGGCCAAGGGTGGCACTTACCAAGCATGGACTCTGTCTAATGCCTGTCATTAAGAACATCTTAAAAAAAAAATAATGCCTGTCATTTAAGAACATCCTCAAAAAACTCTTCTGTGGTTGGGATCCTAGCCTTCTTTTCACCATGGTTCCTTTTAACAATCTGGAGTAGTTTAACTTTTCTTAAAATAACAGTTTTGAGAGCCTGGGTGGCTCAGTTGGTTAAGCCTCCCACTCTTGATTTCAGTTCTGGTGGTGATCTCAGGGTCCTGGGATGGAGCCCTGGAGTAGGGCTCTGTGCTCAGTGGGGAACCTGCTTAGGATTCTCTCACTCTCCATCTGCCCCTCCCCCTGCGCGCTCTCTCTTCCTCTAAAGTGAATAAAGGCAACTTTTTAAAAAAGAGGACAGAAAAAATAACTTTTAAATTTATAAAATATATATGATTTCAAAATAAATTAATTGCCAATTTTTAAATGCAGTTATTAAAATACTTAAGAAACAAGATTTGTGATAGAGAAATGTATAGGCATTTAAATTCACTAAATAAGCTGTAACAGTGATTCTATTAACTACTATACTCAAAAATAGTGATATTGAGCTAATGAGTTAACAATGATTATATTGCTATACATGTGCACTAGAGTGGAACAATTAAATGGATGAGATTGTTAGAGTCACATTTCTTACTATTTTTTAAAAGATTTTATTTATTTATTTGAGATATATATGAGAGATAGAGCACGAGCAGTAGCTAGAGGCAGAGGGAGGGGGATAAGCAGACTCCCCACTGAGCAGCGAGCCCAATGCAGAGCTCAATCCCAGGACCTGGGACATGACCTGAGCCCAATGCAGATGCTTAACCAACTGAGCCACTCTGGTGCCTCTCTTACTATTATTGTAGGCATTTATGGATAAGCAAGGGGAGGAGCTAAAATGATCTAGGTGTTAATGGATTAGGCTTGAAGGCATTAGTATGAACTCATATTTAGTTCAATATAAGTACTGGCAGTAACATATTGAATATTTATACATATGTACCCATGCATGAGGAATATATATTTCTTTACTTTCTCAGAGAGCCTAAACAAATGGTACCCCCTTAGCAACCACCACACTGAAAGCCCAGATCTTGCTATTATCATCCTCCAGTAAGAGGAATCAGGGCTTCTTGGAGAAATGGCTGATTCTAGGACTGGGGTAGGAAAATACAAGGTGGGCCTTAGCATGGTGTAATGCCAGTAAATAACAAAGTAATAACACACACCCACAGACATCAAAGGAAGTATGTCAAAGGAGCATAGGCGCTGACAAAAGGAACTTGGAATGGCTAAAGCTGGAACAACTTGAACAACAAAATAAAGTGGTATTGGATTATCACTCGAAGTATAAAGTAAATATGCATGACTCTATATTGCTATAAATAAACAATTGCATAAATTAATATTTAGGGTAGAAAATACAATCTCCTGTGCAGGATTCCAAATACTTTATGTGAATACTCTGCCCTCAAGAAGGTAGAGAATAACTCTCTAATCCTTAGGCATGAGCTTCTCATAGTGACTTCCTTCCAACAAGTATAATATGGAAAGAAAAGATGGAGGAGTAACTTTACAGTGGAGAAATCTGAGATACTACCTCAGTCAGGTGATCAAGGTCAACATCAACAGTTGAAAATCATTTTGATAGTATATACTCCTGACGTGATGTTATGAAAATGACACTTTATCTTGTGGTCATCTTCCCAATAAACTATAACCCCAGTCTTATGAGAGAAGCATCAGACAGATTATAGTAGTGAGGCACGCTACAAAATTCTTGACCACGACTCCTCAAAACTGTCAAGGTCATTAAAAACTAGAAAAATCTGAGAAACTATCACAGCTCAGAGGATCCTAAGGGGACATGACAACTATAGGTAGCATAGTGTCCTGGATGGGAGCTGGGAAAAGAATTGAAAACCTTAGGTAAAACCGAAGGAAACTGTGCAGACTTTAGTTAATATTAGTGTAGCATTATTGGTTCATTAATTGTAACAAAGGTACTATACTAATGTAAGCTGTCAATAACAGAGGAAACTGGGAGTGGAATATATAGGAACTATATTATCTCCTTAATTTTTCTGTATATCTAAACCTATTCTAAGAACATATATAATCTATTAAATAAAACAAAAAAAGGTGGTGATGATTTAATTGTAACATCAGCATAGTGATTTTTGAGATATCTGTAAAACCTGAAATAGGAAATTATCTGTGATTTCTGTTGATGACAAAGTCTTAGGTACTCCTAATATTATTGTGGTTCATTGTTTGCATTTATATTTAAATTTATAAATTTCAGTTATAGGTTAGTAAGACTAAAGATGGAACACTCCCATCCAGATTCTACATACCCTTTGATACAAATTAAGAACCTCCCAGTTTATGGTGATATTAATGGCTTAATTTTATGAAATTAAGACTCAAAGACATGAATTAGGTTGCTTCAGCTTCCAAACAACATTCATTCTAGGGCCAAGAATTCTTAATGATTTTTTTTTTTTTAAATTCTGTTGTTACACTACCTACCAATTTTGGAACTGCTAAACAGAGAGATGGGAGCTCTTCATGGATCAAATGTGCCTTCCTGGCCTTGTGCAATGCTCTGCTTATGCTGCTCTTCAAATCCACAAGATAAAACTGGCTTGGACCTACTGAGGGGAATTCCCAAAGTAAAATTAAATGAGGAAATTCCACTCACACTAAACTCTACTGTCAAAGAACCTCTTTACTTGGAAATGACTTAACAATGGGAGAAAGAGACACTGGCGTCACCATAAAGGGAACAAATCCTTGGCCTTTTCTTCCCTTAAATCCCCACACTGGTCGGCAGGAGAAAGAAAGGAAGGGAGGGAGAGAGAGAGGGAAAGGAAGAGACAGAATGGGAGGGCGGGGGTTTAATAGCTGGTGCCCATTTAAAGAGGTTAAGAAGGGGCTTGTATGTGTATTCGCTTACATTATCCTAAAGCCAATTCTGATACATCCTTGCATTTGGGGCGGGGTGGGGTGGGGGAAATACAGCCATCTGTTACTGTGGATTCTGCTTCTTGGCTTCCAAATATTATAGCTGTCACCAGAGCAGCCAGCCCAATTGAAGGGTGGGGGAAGGTGTTAGAGGCAACATCTGTCCACTAAATGCACCACTAAAGAAGAGAAAAATCCTGGGGCCAGCCCTCTCTGTTTCCTCGAGTGCTTTCTTTGGCCGGTCCTACTTCTCCACTCCTTTGGGAGTTTCCTGTTCTATTACGTAGGCAAGAGGGTGAGAGGTCCCAGCTTTCATGCTTGTGAGTGGTTTGCATGTGTGTATACGTTGGGGGAAAGTAAGGCGTGCCTCAAGGGGCTTAGAAAGATCGATTGCCGGTTTAAAACATTTCCGGAGTGTTTGAATGTTTATCTTAAAAAGACAATCCCAGTCTCAAATTCTGCGAAATGAACAATACTGATAAGAAAAATGAAGAGGGTGGGAAACCCACACAGCCGAATGGAGCTGTCCATGCAGCGGGCGTGATAGGGGAGCTCTCGGAGGAAAGGCGCTATGCAGAGAAGTTTCTCTGGTCCTTCTCTCTCGGTCCACAATCTGGCAACGCTTCCTGCGTAATAGCATTAATAGAAAAGAAACCTAAAACCCGGAGGGGTAGCGGTCGTCGGGCACAGTTTCCAGGAGCCCATACCCGCTGCCGGGAGAGGTCCTTCTCCCCCCGCGACTGGCACGGAATGTGGTGATCCGGCCCGGGGAGGAGGATGACTTCATGCAGCCGGAGCGCGGCGGCGGGAGCAGCTGCTGCAGCCGGCAGGTGGGGTTGGGGCCGGTGGAGCTGACCACGCACTCGGCCGGGCGCGGCGGCACTGCGGCCCCGGGGCAGCGGGCGCTGGGACTCGCGCTGACTGCATGCAGAGAAGGTAAGCAGCCCGGCTATTATTAGCCTCCGCCACGCCGCTTAGTTCTTTCCGCTCGGGTAATAATGGGTTTTGCAATACACAGAGAAGGGAAATATCCTTGCTGCATACTGCAATGGGAAAAGGAGCAACAACTGGAATTGAAATGTTAATCACCAAGTGCTTGAGATTAGAGGAGCGGTGTTACTGGGCAAACAAAGAAGGCGGTCAGCCTCTATACTCTTAAAGATAGTCGACCGTTTCAGCGCTAGACTCGCTTAGGCATTGAAGACTCAGAATGTGGAATAACTGGGAGTTGCACTTTTATCTTTCTACTTCAGCCTTCACTTGGTTATTTTGTTGTTTTGGAGCAGCAGGTCCTTGGAGGCAGCTTGGGGAACTAATCAGAAATCTTTCCTACCTTCCTCTGTCCTCTCCCTTCCTAGTTATCAAAATTGGTCTGTGCCCATTTCAATGTCAAACACCTACTTCAATACTGAACCTTTAGAAAGAGTCTCATATTAGAGGAGAAACTTACCTCCTGGAGTTCAGCTTGGGGTGAGCAGCACTTGTTTCTACCTTATCCCTTCGTTTATCATCTCTCGTCAATTACTTCATTGATTTCCCTGGGATGCCGGGTCCATTCACAGGCCAGATCTTGTCAGATTCAATCCACCACCTCTGCTCCATGACTGATTTTGTCAAGGACCTACAAAGGGCATTGCCCTACACCAGTTTTAGTATTCTCTCTGTATACTCTAACCTGTGTCCTTCCCCCAAATACGTGGCACGAAAAATCCTTCTTTTAACCTAGTACCAACATGGTTCCCGGTAACTTCCTTCGCTGTAGTCACTGCGGCTACAAGAGAAGAGGATTTCGAGGACAGCAGAATCTGTTGGGGTGTCAGAAAGAGGACCATACTTGTATTTTGCTCCCTGTGCATAGGCATAGATGGAAGTACAAATGTGAATGTGTCTATCCAGTTTTCCTTGAAGCTTTTTTGAGGGGGGGGGCCACTGGATGGCAGACACCTACCTTGATAAGCAAGCAGTATGTCTGTCCCAGGATTCCCCAATAACCTCGAAAGAGTTTCCAGAGAGGCTTTCCCCACAAGCATTCAGGAAGCCACTGGAGCTGGCCAATCTAAGCCTCAGGTTATTTGAGCATCCTCAAGTTAGTCTTGCCATTTAAGGGTTCTGACCACTTGTTCTAGGATCTCCCCCACAAACCTCTTGCTACTGAGCTCAAGTGCCTTATTCCTGTTGCCGCCTAGGGATGTACATTTGAATAATATGCTCTGAAATGGGTAAGATGGCTGTGATGGGGATTGCAAATGTGCTACTTTACCAACAGAGAGTATTTGCAATAAGCCAGACTGGGGTGTCTGTGTGCCAATACTCTATTTAACTGGGGATCTTTATCTTTAAATTTGAAATGAGACAGTCTGACTCCATAACCATGTAATTTTATTTTAGCAAATTGAAAGAGGAGCTCAATGAAAAAGAGAGGCAAGGTTTATAGCTAAAATTTTATCTCTGCTTACCTTCCTTTTTAAATATTGCTTTTAGACAAAGATACTAGTTTTGAAAAATCATATTAATTCTGTTATATGCCATTATTGCTTTTCTGAATACAAATTCTTTTTATAAAATACACTTTAGAAGGATTTGAGTTGGTTTCTTTGTCTCTACCTTTAGTATATGAGGCAGAGGGAGTGGAGGGGGTGGGCAAATCCCACTCCAAGTGGCCCACTCCAGGAACTATTCCCCTGGATCATGAAAACCTCAGCACCATTTTTTTTTTTTTTAGCATATTGTTGTTGTTATTATGTGTTGAGTGTGGTGTGGGTTTGAAATATTAAAATTTCAAGATTCTATAATTTTGAATCAGGCACAGCACACCAAATAGAAAAGGAAACAAAGAGCAAGAACAACAAAACCCTTTATTCTACCACCTTTCTTTACTAATCTTAAAATATTTAACTATATAAATAATTATTCTGAATAATAAGTGATAATAAATGTTAATATGATAATTCACTTTTAAGAAATTATGAAGTACAGATTAGTATAATTGACCTTAGGTATAGTAAAAATTTCTGTAATTTGAGTTTTCTTCATGTTGACTATTAGTGCATGAGAATATCCTAATAATAGTTAGAAATTGAAATTGTCTATTACTTGGTTTCTGAAGAAACTGAATTCTTTGAGAAGAAATGGGTAAGAATTAGGGGACTAGTACTGCCTAAACTGGCATCATACCTGCCAGTGATTTTATAAGGGAGATGAATTCACTGAATTATGGACCTACATTGGAGAAGCCTTTTTGGGAAGGGAGAAAATAAGTTAGAAAATTTAATTTTTCATTTCAGTGCAACTGAGAAAGATAAATAAATTTAAAGGATTTCTGAATTTGGACTTTCTTTTATTGAAATAAAACAATTTTTCTGAGAAAAGTGTCTAAATTCAGAGCCCTAAGAAGAAATATATGTCTGACTTCATGACTTCATAACTGAAATTGATTTATGACTTTATATCCTTTTCTTTAACTGTTTCCCAGGGAAAGGAAAAATTAATTGCCTGGTGTTCAAGAGATGGAGGAGGAATGAAAAAAAAAAAGGGATGTGCACTATTAGATGCTGAATGAATTGCAGACATTTTTGTAGGTTTGACAAGATAGAAGAAGTCAATCTACTGCTTTCTAATCACATAAAAAAAATTTAGTATGGTGTGTGGTCACTGTTATCCGTAACTTAGTAAAAATTTAGACATCAAAGTTGACCTCATAAAAAAAAGGCATTTTCTGACGCTGTCTTACTGCCATTAGCTGCAACTGAAATAGACTTATTTTGAGATTTTGAAAAATGGAAAAGAAAAAAAAAGTAGAAATAATAAAGCTAAAGAAGGGAATTTATATTTACCCAGTGTCTCCGCTGCAAATAAGTAGAAAAAGTGCAATTTTGAAAGTTGTCAGTGCTCTCCTAACTGCCAGATTTATGTAATATTTCACCTTTTTCATTATGTCTTTATTTTTAAGTTCTCATCCATGTTCTTTTTAAATTAAGTATTCATGTTTAAGTATCATTAATAAGTAATATGCATCAGGAACTGAGATATCTCTTTATCTAGTTTCTCACTAATCCCCTTAAGCTATCCTGTGATCAGCCTAAACCAGCTGGTCTTGATTTCCAGTTTGTGCCCTATGATGTCACGCCTATATGTCTTCATCTGTTGCTTTCACTCACCCCATATATGTTGAAACCTTGCTCACATCAGACACTTCCTCTTCCATAAAGCTTTCCCCATACCCACCATCCTCATATCAGGATGAGGATATGTCTAAATTCCTATTGCACATTATCTTGGTCTATTCTTTAGTGTGAACCAATGCCTTATTCTCCTAAAATAGCTTTGGAGAGCATGTTTGTGACTGACAACCTTTTATTACCTGCAACTCAGAGTACAGTGCCTAGCTATGTACAGTTCTTCCTTGATTTACAGTGGGCTTACATCCCAATAGACCCATCATAAGTTGAAAATACCCTATGTCAAATGCATTTAATGTACCTAACCCACCAAACACCATAGCTTAGCCTAGCCTACCTTAAGTGAGCTCAGAATACTTGTATTGGTCTGCAGATGGGCAAAATCATCTAACATGTAGCCTATTTTATGGTAAGTGTTGAATATCTCATGTAATTTATTGGATACTATATTGAAGGTGAAAAACCGAATCTTTACGTAGGTACAGAACGGTTGCTAAATGTATCTGTTGTTTGCCTCATGGCTGTGTGGCTAACTGGGACCTGTGGCTTGCTGCCACTGCCCGGCATCAGGAGAGATTACTGTACTTCCTGCTAGCCTGGGAAAAAATCCAGTCAGAAATTGAATTGTGGTTTCTACTGAATGTATATCTCTTTTACATGATCATGAAGTTGAAAAATCATACATTGAACCATCATAAGTCAGGAACCTTTTGTATATGCATAGTAGACATTCAGCAGTTTGATTTTAGTGAAGAAATTGGTTATTATTTCAGGGGTATATCTCTACCCACTCTTTACCATCAGGCAAGTTCAACTCCCAAACTGTGTGCAAGTACTGTTTAGTTTTAAAAATATTTACATAATAATAAATATAGTGAAAGCACATTCAAATAATTATATTCAACAAAAGTTATTGTGAGCTTACAGGTCATTCAATGTATATTAGCTCATATATATTAAAAATATGATAAGCTTAACAAAACAAAACACAACTTTTAAAAAAAATTATTTATTTATCTGACAGAGAGAGAGAAAGAGGGTACACAAGCGTTCACAAGAGCACACATGGTGGGGTGGGGTGGCAGGCAGGGGGAAGGGGAGAAGCAGGCTCCCTGCTGAGCTAGGAGCCCAATGCAGGACTCTGTCCCAGAACCCTGGGATCAGGACCTGAGCCAAAGGCAGACGCTTAACTGACTGAGCCACACATACATCCCCAAAACAAAACTTTATGTTTTTAAAAAGATTTTATGTATTTATTTGAAAGAGAGAGAGAGCATATATAAGCACTTGTCCAGTTTCAAGGCACTCTGCCAGGTACTTTCATCCATGAAATCAAATTTCAGGCTTCTATGCTAATTTTACTTTAGGAAACTGAGACTCAAAGATTCACCTAAATGTTTAGCAGACATTCCTTCCATGTTACCATGCTGCTCTTTGAAGTGTTAAGAGTGAAGGAAAGCATTATAAAAACACAAGGTCAGAGCTATCAGAGTCATTTAAAAATTGTTTTGTAATTAATTTTTCCAGTGTTTCTTAAACTTTTGGGCCTTAACATCCCCTTTGATAATTCAGTAAAGGCTATGCATCCACTCCCCAAGTATATACACAAACACACACAAATACACATAGCATTTTGCATACAATTGCAGGTGTTTAAGGACCCACTAAAGTACTCCTCAGCAAATGGTTTAAGACCATCTGCTCTGGGTTCACTTTAACAAGATGTGTGTCCTTTATTAGCCCAGACATTTTTGGTACTTGAAACAACATTCTCCTTCTATTCTTCTCCCTGCTTTAGAACCCAAAATGAGAGCTCCTCATTATCACTGGCACAAAGGCAGCTAGATGATTCGAAAACAAGTAAGTGCCAGTGAGAAAAGTGATTCAAAGAACCCTGATTCATGGAAAAGGAATCCCAGAAGGAGTTCTGAATGTTACACATTCCAAATGATTTATTTAGGGTTTTCCAATCAAAACCATTTTTTTATAAAAAAAGAAACAGTTCTAGACTTAGAGTAGTAGTGCCAAATATGTATAAGAACATTGCCAGCAGTTGAGCGATGTAGGCTCCTTTGAAACATATTCAGTTTTCTTACGATGGATGTATGTTTGCCTCAAAGTTACTATTTCTTTCTGGTGACGCTGTCTGCAGTAATGTATTTGCTTTTGCCATGTTAAGGGGAGAATGAGAAGTTATATTCATCCCTCCTAAGTTATAAAACAATTGCCAGCATAAAAGTACATTAAAAATTAACTGATACCTGAAGAAACCAGTACTAGCTAGCATGGTTTGCTGATGCTAGTATTCAAAAAGAAGTGTGACAACATTAATCTAGAAAAAAAACAGATATGGAGAGAAAGAAAATTCAAGGGGCCAACTTAAGCTTTTGGTTTACCTACACTTCCCAAAATATGATAATACCTGCATAAGCTCCTAAAATAAGGGCAATTTTTAAAAAATTTATTTCATACAGAGAGGAAGAAAAAGAGAGAGAGCAACAGATTGGGAGGGAGCAGCAGAGGGGATAGGGGAAAGCTAGCTCCCCACTCAGCAGGGACCCCAATGCGGGAGTTTGATCCTAGGTATCCCAAAATAAGGGCAATTTTATGGAAACTTGATAATGTGCCCAATGCAAGGTAAATTTATACTTTATTTTATAGTGGATTTTTATTTTTTATTATGATAAAATAGAAATAACAAAATTAGCTGTTTTAAGCATTTTAAAGTATGAAATTCACAGATATTAAGTACATTCACTATGTTGAGCAGTTTTCACCACTATCCATTTTCAGAACTTTTTCATCATCCCAAACAGAAACTTTGTACCCATTAAGCAGTTACCCTTCATCTCCCCACCTCTCAGCCTCTGGTAAACTCTATTCTACTTTCTAGGTCTATGGATTTGCCTATTCTAGCCACCTCATATAGTGGAATTATACAATATTTATCCTTTTATGTCTGGTTTCTGTCACTTGGCATAATGTTTTCAAAGTTTATCCATGTTGTAGCATGTGTCAGAATGGCATTGCTTTTTAGTTTGTTTGTTTTTAAAAGATTTTATTTATTTATTTGAAAGAGAGAGAGAGAATGAGAGCTCCAGAGCATGAGAGGAGGAAGGTCAGAGGGAGAAGCAGACCCTTGCTGAGCAGGACTCCTGCTGTGGTACTGGATCCAGGGACTCCAGGATCATGACCTGAGCTGAAGGCAGTTAATCAACTGAGCCACCCAGGCGCCCAAAATTGCATTACTTTTTCAAGCTGAATGATATATATGTGTGTGTGTGTGTGGGTGGGTGGGTGGGTGTATATATACATATACACACCTACAGTGTTTTTTAGTTGCAAAATATTTTCAGTACATTGCCTATTATTACATTGATGATATCTAGCACAAAACACTACCATATCACCTTTAGTAGAGGCCTAATATGTACAGAGAATGTCCCATGATTTTATTAAATGAAAAACTGATAAATATTAAGTTCCAAATTATTTTTTGATTTCAAGGTATGTGGTAATGGACACAAAGTTGCCCATCTTCATATGTTAGTGCTTTTACTTTTTTGCTTTTTTTTGTTGTTGTTGTGAATGGTTCCAAGACCCAGGATTGGTGCTTTAATTTTTGATGAAGAAATTCATGGTGTGGTATTGTTGGGTCAGAGACAATACATGAGCGTTTATAATTAGAAAAAGTATGTTGACTATAAAAATCATAAACTTCTTCAACAGATAGTACTTATGTATTTTCTGCAGCCATTTCTTTTCTTTTCTTTTTTTTTTTTTAAGATTTTATTTATTTATTTATTTACAGAGCGAGATCACAAGTAGGCAGAGAGGCAGGCAGAGAGAGAGAGAGAGAGGGAAGCAGGCTCCCTGCTAAGCAGAGAGCCTGATGCAGGCCTTAATCCCAGGACCCTGGAATTATGGCCTGAGCCGAAAGTGGAGGCTTTAACCCACTGAGCTACCCAGGCGCCCCTCTGTATCCATTTCTATCTTTAAAATGAATGCATGTAATATAAGGGAATCCATTTACTATGATTTGAGCAAGGAAAGATTCTCACTTTTTTCATTTCTGTTCATGGAGGAAAAATATTATACATAAGTCTTGACAGATTTCAAGTCTCTCAACACATTTTATCATTTCAAAGATATTACAGAGTACATCACAGATGTCTGTCAAGTCTTACAACAACAGTGTAGAAAACTAGAAACATCTATATCTAGGTGTGTGTGAGAAGTGTGTTTGTGTTTTAAGCTCCAGCAATAGGTCATTTGAATCCAGCCAATTCTAAAGTTTGGTCTGTTTTTTAGTTCAAATATATGTATCTGCATTATAGTAAATCTTTTATTTTGTTGGTTTTTTTTTTCTTTAGTTTCTTTTTAATGTATCCATTTTAATTTATCCTGAAAGGAGTGTTGTATTTAAGCTAAACTACAGAATATTGGTACATATGAAGAAAAACAGAATTGGCAAAACTTTTCACTACCCTTCTCAGAAGATTATCTTGATTTGCATTGTCCAAGAGGGGAGAAACAAAGAAGCTTGCTGGGGGATTGCATCATGTTGTACCCGAATTAGACATTAACATGCTACAATGTCAAGGATGAAGCAACATGTTTATAACATATATTTTTTTAAAGATTTTATTTATTTACTTATTTGTCAGAGAGAGAGAAAGTATGCTCAAGCAGGCAGAGTGGCAGGCAGAGGAGGAGAAAGAAGCAGGCTCCCTGTTGAGCACGGAGCCCGATGAGGGACTTGATCCCAGCACGCTGGGATCATGACCTGAGCCGAAGGCAGCGGCTTAACTGGCTGAGCCACCCAGGCATCCCTATAACATATTTTTGAAAAGCTGCTTAAAACTGAAAGATTGCAAGAACATAGATAGACATAGCGTAGATATTTCACAACAGTATTTTAAGGCATGTTTTTTCTTTGGTTAATTGGGATGGAGAACCTATTAATAGGCATTTCTCTATGATTTACTTTTGTCTTTATTTCTGCCTGATCAAATCTTCTTTTAAAAACAGACATGAAACAAATAAGCATTCTGACCTTTACCTAAATAAGCAATAAGAAACGCACATCTTAATCAATGCACTGCCATGTTGATGAGTCTGAGGGTAGAAATATTGGGTGTTTTGGTCATTGCACTCATAGCAGCAGTACAACCCACTTTGTTCCTTCTGTTGTATACTGCAGAATCTGACTGCATAAACCAAGAAGTCAGTGATCTTTAATGCCATTTCTTTCTTTTCTTTTTTTTTTTTTTAAGATTTTATTTATTTATTTGGCAGAGAGAGAGACAGCCCGAGAGGGAACACAGGCAGGGGGCATGGGAGCGGGAGAGGGAGAAGCAGACTCTCTGTTGAGCAGGGAGCCAGATGCGGGCTGGATCTCAGGAGTCTGGGATCCATGACCTGAGCTAGAGGCAACTGCTTAACAACTGAGCCACCCAGGTGCCCCTTTAATCCCATTTCTAAAACTCCTCTCCATGATTTTTCACACTCAGGTTCTCTCATAATTGAAATGTAGTGAAAAACAACCAGGGTGTTAATACGCTCTATCCACTAACAAAACTTAATCTTGCTAGAACTTGTAAAAATAATGTTGCATACAAATTGGTGGATACCCAGTGGAATCAGTGAGAATAATCTGTCAGACTCACCAAGTCCAAGTACAGATTTGAAGATGGTCAAAAAAATTTTTTTAAAAATTTATTAATTTATTTAACAGAGCATGAGCCAGGGGGAGAGGCAGTGAGAGAGAGAGAGAGAAGCAGACTCCCCCTTGAGCAGGGAGCGGGATGCCAGGCTCATCCAGGAACCCTGTGATCATGACCTGAGCCAAAGGCAGATCTTAACCGACTGAGCCACCCAGTCACCCCAAAGACTGTCAAATTTTAAATATTGTGAAGATATAAAAAGATTTAAAAATTTTTCCTCTATAGTAATATATGAACATTTTAGAAAAGTATAATTACACATGTGGGGTTTATTTAAGATAACCTCACTGGAGAACAATGCACTTTTAAAAGGCTTCATTCTGAAAAGACAGCATTCATATTTTTTTAACTACTAGCCTCCAAAACAAATTGTGACAGATCATTGTTCATCCAAATTAATCTCTCATATTGAAGTTGGTTTTTCTTGGGGAAACTGCCTTCAACGAATTTGTGCTTTTCTGCAGTGGATCAAGCCAAAAAGCAAGAGGGCTAACATTCTTATGACACATCCATATTTACTAGCATTTTCAAATGATTACAGTCTTTTAATAACCTGAGAATTTCCATTGATAAAAGTTGGTCAAGACATGGCTGATGCTCCTGTAGAAGATAAATCTGAATTTCATTTTTTATATCATCTCCGTCTTAGAGAATAACCTAGGATTGCAAAGCCAAGCAAAGCATGAAAGAATAGTATTTTATAAGTAGTACTATTTTATAAGTAGTATTTTATAAGTAAGTATAAGAGTATATTTTAAGGGGCGCCTGGGTGACTCAGTGGGTTAAAGCCTCTGCCTTTGGCTAAGGTCATGATCTCAGGGTTCTGGGATCGAGCCCCACATCGGGCTCTCTGCTCAGCAGGGAGCCTGCTTCTCCCCCTCTCTCTCTGCCTGCCTCTCTACCTACTTGTGATCTCTGTCTGTCAAATAAATAAAAAAAAAATCTTTAAAAAAAGAATAAAAAAATAAAACTAAAGTATCAAGAGCATAAAAATTTCTGCAAGTCAAATGATTAGTTTCATATTTGGCTTTATAGGCATTTATAAAATATTTGTTGAACAACAAAATAAATCAATACAATTTAGTTTAGAAAGCTGCCCCCAACACAAAGTAATTGGCATTTTACACATGTTCATTAGAGTATTTTTGTAGGTGTGGTGGGGATGAGTTATGGATGAAATTACCCTCCCCTGCTTCTTACTGCTAAACCATACTCTCTTCTCTCTGAGGTTTTGATAAGGTGGGAATTAGAAGTGATGCATATTAAAGCTTGAGATATATCTAGTAAGCAGTTTAAGACACTCAACCAAGCACAGTCCATTTACCCAGGACAGAAGAACATGACATTACTCTTCTTCATTCAACTACAATGAATTTGGACTTTTAGAAAATTCATCATACAAGATACAGATTTTTTTTAATTTTAATAATAATAAACTATTAGTGGTTCTCTTTTCTCCATACCTTTTTCAATCTCATTTTTTATAAAGAACACTGTTCTGGAGAAAGCAAAATTTCAGTTGATTGAAAGCATTTCTACCTGTATGCAGGTTTGAGATAATGGTCTTGTAACATTTCACTGGAGCTTTTTGAAGTCACTATTTCAGCACAAAAATTAAATCTGACACTAAAATGATCTGACGCTAAACAGTTCATTGAATAAATGGTGGAAAGTTGGCATCTTGTTTATTATTAAAGAAAAAAAAAAACTAACTTGTTCAAGCCAAAAACTTAAATGTTTCAATTTCCCCTTAATAAATAAAAAGGAAAATGAAATACCATGGCAGTAGAGTGTTATGAAAGCAAAGAATTGAGTTGATATCAAAATGTTTGAAGATAAAATTAATGTTTTTTTGTACAGTTAGATAAAATTTTACTGAGAGCTCTCAGGCAGCTTTTGATCACTTTCAAAATGAATCAAAATGCTCTAAACAGCATCTTCAAAGTATGCTGATCACTAAACCTTCCCCTTCCCTTTGTTTGTTTTGGAAGTTTGGGCTACCACTTATGTCTAAATCATATATTTTAAGAAGTGAATGTGAACTTTGAATCCTAGCTAGTTTCAGTCCCACCTCTACGATTTACTAGCTATGTGACTTAGGGTAAATTACTTAACCTCTGTGAGTGGTTTCTTGGTATTTAAAACAGGAAAATCACAGAGGTTTTGTGAAGATTAGAGAACATAAAAGAGAATTTAGTGCAGTATCTGAAACATTGTAAAGATTAATAAATGTTTCCAATTTTTGTCCTTTTTATTCTCATGGGAAACTTACAACCAGACCTCATTACCACAAGTTTTCCCAAATGTTTATGAACTCTTTTTTCCTGCTTCTCCCATGTTAGTTAAACTAAGCTTTGAAATGACCCGGAGCCTCATGGGAAGATGTCTCTGTGCAGGTAATGCCACTGGTGGGAGAGGTTGAAGCCAACACAAAGCAAAATTGCAGGAGCTCTAATCTGGCAGTAGCTGGGGGAATGAGACTTAGTTTCTATTTTTAACTCTGTAAGTAGTTGATTGGATGAGCTGGCAAAAGTCAGTTGGCTATTAATTCTGCATCTTATTTTTTTTTTTAATTTCCCCATATGTCTAATCACTCTTGTCACTAACCCATTACAGAAATGCTATTAAGGTTGTGAGTAAGTGTGTTGATATCAGAAGCAAGTGACAGATAAAATGGGGAGGCTTCCTTACTTAAAAGCAACAGTTGACTTTTGGTGGGGGGGAAGGTAATACAGTGTGAAGGTTCCTGGGAGAGAACAACTTTAACTTATAAAGAATTTTTAACATTCACTTCCACTAACAAAAATCTTTGAAGAGTCACTAATTATCTGCCTTATACTCAAATATATATACTTGGTATATTATTTATATATATATATGTATATAAATGTTATATAAATACATATATTTATGTATAACAATTGAAGAAGTTTCTCATTATATCATTAAATTGTTCAAAAGGAAAATTATTATTATTGTTATTATTTTTAAAATATTTTATTTATTTATTTGACACAAAGAGAGAGACAGCGAAAGAGGGAATACAAGCAGGGAGAGTGGGAGAGGAAGAAGCAGGCTTCCTACCAAGCAGGGAACCTGATGCAGGGCTTGATCCCAGGACCCTGGCATCATGATCTGAGCTGAAGGCAGGCACCTAATGACTGAGCCACCCAGGTGCCCCCAAAAACGAAAATTAACTTGTAACTCCATTGTATATCATATGCCAAGGACTCTTTGGTATGTAATATCTATTTTACTGGAGCTCCAAGAATTTAGAGAGAACATACAAGTATTTTAATATTCAGAGTCTTGTTCATTCCTAGGCGCTATTGATTAGAGTTGATCAATAGCAACACCTTTAAACTGAAATAAAAACATCAAGCCTCAATTAATGTGAAAACTTGAGTGGAAACACCTATGAATCACCTATAAAAACTGTATTATTAATACACAAATGGGCTTTAGTATGATGAATCTGGGGGCTTAAAAAGCACACAGTTTTACATTTCTTAAAAAGATTTATTTATTTGTTTGAGAGAGAAAGAGTGCATGCATGTGGGGAGGGTTGGTTAGAGATTGAGGGAGTGGGAGAGAAAGTATCCTCATGCAGACTCCCTGCTAAACAAGGAGCCTGATGCAGGCCTTGATCCCAGGCCCCAACCAAGATCATGACCTGAGTTGAAACTAAGAGTCAAATGCTTAACCAACTAAGTCATCCAGGTACTCCACAGGGTTAGGAATTTTAATTCAGTATGTAAATATGCTAACTTATGTTAAAATTTCTGTAACTTTAGGGTCAAATTAATTTGAAAGTTATTGGTGTTATTTTTCTGGTTTCTAATAACTGCTGTCTCAAATAAATGCATTACCAAGACAAAAATATCCCTGGTTTAAAGTTTCTGCCCAATTAATCACATACTGGGATGTCTCTTGGATATCAGTAAAATGATATATTTTACAGCAAGCCTATAAAATGACTTTCCACTTGCCAGGCAACCTTCAACAATAAAATATACCTGATATTCCAATTTTGAAAAATCATTATACCACATAAATGTTATCTTAATAAATAGCAGGTGACTATTAAGGTTTAATCATTCTCCAAATACCTTTTACCAGTTATTAATAGAATACTGAGTAAGCAGCAGTTCTGTAGTTTTTATTCAGATTTTTATTTAGACTCAAGTGTAATCTGTATTTCCTTTTCTTTTTTCAAGATTTTATCTATTTATTTGAGAGAGAGAGTGAGCGACAGAAAGAGAGAGAGAGACCTTGAGCTGGGGAAGGGAAGAGAAGCAGGTTCCTGCTGAGCAGAGAGCCTGACATGGGATTCGATCCCAGCACCCTGGGATCATGACCTGAATCGCAGGGAGACACTTACCCAACTGAGCCACCCGGCGCCCTGTTATCTGTATTTCTATAGTGCTTTTATATCTACCATCTCACTTAAGGAGAAGGAAGCTTTCTAGGGCTTTTATGTTGGCTTCTAAGTGGAGCATTCTTTAACATTTTTCATTTAAAAATACTATATAAAAATTTATATGGTCTCATTAGATATAAATATTAGAAAATCTATGGAACATTTAAACACTCAAACACACAAAAACAGGGATATACTTGAAAACATGAATTTTTAATGTGTTTATTTAGGTTATCTATGTTGAACTTTATTTCATTAATAGCTCACACAATAACCTTCTCTGTTAATTATTTTAAGATCCGGAAAGTAGGAAACAATATAGAAACTAACTAAAATTTCCTTTTTGAGAAATGTTAAGAAAGAGTTAATGTTAATGTTAAGAAATGATAAGAAAAGAGAAGAATATTAAATAGTAAATGAAGCATATTGGTTTTGAATATCACATACATAGAGGAAAAAGACCCAAAGAAAGTTAAAAAATCAATTATCAATAATTAACTTAAGAAACAGAAAGCCAGGGTGACCTTTACTTCCTCTCAATACCAATCTCATCTGCTATTTCCAAACTCATTACAAAGTATATGTATTATTCAACTGTTTAAGAAGAATATATGCTGGTTTGGATGTGTTTTGTAACATATAAACCTTGCCGAGTGTTGCTAAAACGTTTGATTTTTATATAGATTTCTGGAAGTTCACATTAGAGGAAGAGAAGTTTTCCCTCAACCTGAAATAACAGTAATAAATTAAAATTTCTTTTGAAGTACTGTATACTTTCAAAGCATTTTTATATACATTCTCTTACTGGATTATCCTAACTCTCTACAGCTGGTAGAGCAATGGTTATCTTCATTTTGCAGAGAGGAAAACTGAAGTTCATGAAGTTTAGCAGTTTGCCCACTTCAGCAGTACACAGAGTTATTAAATAGCAGGCCAAGAATTCAGGCTTGCTTCATGCCCTGGTCAGTCTAGTGCTTTCCTAGATGCTGCAGAAATTGGACATGTATAATGGTAAGCACGAAAATGGAAATATGCTTAGATCTGTTCCTACTTATATATTTGCCTGTAGACCTCACTGGAGTCTGCACCAGGACAATCTACGTGTATTACTTTCATCAACTCAAAGAGGTGGTCATATTAAATAAGCTTCTAGGAGCTAGAAAAGTCAAGAAAACATTCTTCCGCAGAGCCTCCAGAAGGAACAAAGCCCTGCCCACACCTTCACTTTGAGGGAAAGTCCCCTAAGACCTGTTGGAGTCAGAACAAGTAGATCTGAAAAGTGAAAGAACTGTATTGGTGTAAGCCACTAAGTTTGTGGTAATTTGTTAAAGCAGCAATAGAAAAGTTGTATAGGTCTCATGCAGAACTTTTCTTCATTTTTTTAAACCTTATTTCCGAAAATTTTTTGAATTTTTATTGTTCTGTTGTCCTTTGTAATAACAGTAGACTTCATCCCCTGTAGGCTATGATTTTCAGAGACTGGCTAATTGATTCAGTAATGGGCTGAGGAAAACCACGAAAGATCATAGAAAATCTGAGCCTTTGCCTGGGCCTGGTGACAGATGGTTCTGAAGCACCTTTGGTGTAATGAATATTCAACCTAATACGAAAGTCCAAATTCATGTCAATTTAAGAACATTACGTTACTCAGGCTTGGGAATGAACACTGTCCGGTAAGAACAACCTCAGAGTAGAAAAAAGGACTTAAAGCAGGTTATTTGTGAATTTGCCAATTGTGTTTCATTTAAACGGTATCATATAGTTAACAGTGGTATATAAGATCATTTTAATGGAAATAATTTTGTGAAATAAAGGTCATTTGGTAATAAAAAAAATAAATAAGCTTCTAGGTTTAATTAAAAAACAAAATAAAACCAAACTATACTGTTTTTTTTCACCATATTCCAGTTTGTATTTTGTCATTATCAGCTTCTTTTCTAGAGAACCATGCCTTCAACTTAAAGGGTTGCATTGCTTAATAAACATGGATGATGCTGACGGCTTATCTGAGTTAAGTAATGTATGAATCTAGTTTCATGAGATTACATCATTTTATTTATACACATACTTGCACACATATTAGCAAAAAATAATTTTTGCTTCAAACTAGAACATTATTTGTATAATTTGCAACCTAATTGGAGCACTTGGCCATATAATCTATCATTTTAAAAGTTAATTAAAATTCACAGAAAATTCTCTTCTGTAACTACATTGGACAATTTTATTGCATTTCTACTAGGTTTCTATTAAGTATGAAATTATTTTAAACAAGTCATTTATAAGATCTGCCTCAGTATTTTTCTGCTTCTGAAATATCACCACTATAATCTGCTTTTTAAAATAGTCTGACACCTACCAAGTACTCCTTCACCTCCTACAAGAAAGCAAGAAAAAGAAAGCATTTATGTTTTTAATTTTAGTGAAGGTTCTTGATTTAAGAATTAGTCATTTGCTGTCATTTGAATTTCAACTATTCTGTAAGTACTTGAGGTTCTTTTTGTATAACTTTTCTGTAGTTTTCACATATATCACCATTAATTTCATCTTTCACTTTGTCTTCTTAGAAATAACATTATGTTTTTGAACTGTTTATCAGTAACAGATAATGGCAGGAAATGGTGATTCTGGTTTTTGGTTAAAAAAAAATAAAACGAGAAACTAAAGGAATAGTTACTATAGCATTCCCCCCCCCCATTTAATTAATCAGCCATTCACATCAGTCAATATTAGATTTTGAGACTACAGATCCAAATACTAAATGTTTTACATATTTGGAAAAGTGAAAAATAATACTTATTTTGCTTACCCTGTGCTAAATGCTGTTCTAAAACCGAATAGATTTCCTCTCACAACAATCCTAAGAGGAAGACACTGTTATTACCTATTTTATAGATAAGCAAATAAATACAGAAAATGATTAAGTTATCCATGGTCACACAGCTAGTAAGGTACAGCTATAGTATTTAAAACCAGTTTAAAATATCTAAAATCTGTTATTGTGAGAATCCATATTCCCAACCCCTGTAATGAATGTAAGGGTTTTGATCCCACCATTTGTTATATGCCCACTTACTTGCTTGTGGAAAGAAAGAGAGGGGAGGAAGTAAAGAAGGAAGAGCTGAAGGCAGGAGAGAAGTCAAAATTCTGCCAGTTCGTTGATAACTGCTACATAATGATGTTCAGTTTAGGTTCTTATAGCATTTTCAATGCAATAAATAATTTAAAATTTTCTTAAGTGAAGTCTTCGATAATATTATCAGATGGAGACAGCCAGTGACTTTCTATTTACTAATAATCCTAATTGAAGTGTTAAGGCAGTCTCATATTTGGAACAAAACTAATTCTGGTAATTTTCACAGCAATCCATATATCTTAAAATTATTATCAGGCTTTTCTTCACCCTCAGCACTCGGCTTACTTAATTTTAATTTTTCAAAAGCCCATAAATTTTAGTAAGATTTTAGGTTAGGCTTAAATCATAGGAAAATTAAAGGAAGTTTAGAATCTGTAACAAAAGGAAATCACGCTCTTCCCATCCCATGCTCACGTCTGTTCATTTCTACCAGAATTGTTCCATCAAGAAAGGAGGAATTATTCTGATTGGTCAGATTTAATGGACCACTCATTGAACAATATTTTACTGTTACTGCATGTTTAAAGGTACACAGCAATGGTTCTCACATTCTTACTTGCCGATAAATTGATCCTGTGAGAGCAGATGTGAGGAGTGAGGATCCTTGAAACCTCCCTCCACTACCCTGCATGTCTTGCAAGGGGAAGGGGGTGTGTGTCTTAATCCAGCAGACAATGGGCCCTTCTGTCTTTTATAGGCTGTTTCCATGCCTATGAGTCAAGCTCTATTTGAGCCTGGAAAAATCTTACATACTCTCTTGTCAACTTCTTCCTTCAGTATGTACTCAGAAAATGGTAAAATAGCTCAAGTAAGTCTTTACCATAGCTCTGAATTCAGGGTTTTCAGGAAGTAATCCCAAATCTCAGATGTGCTCTGTATCATAATAGATAATTTTGTATTTATAGTTAACATTTACTCTGGATTATTCAGATGTGCGATAAGAAACTATTTCTGTCTTCAAGTGCTGAAAGGCAGGATAACTATGGATTTTCATCAAAGTAATGTAGAAACTGTATTTGTTTCTTATGTACTAGCCACTATCCTAGAGACTGGTGATAGAGCGCTAAACAGAGTGGTTAGAAACCACACTGATTTCCAACAACATTGTTAAGAAAGGATGAAATTCAGGGGCTCCTGAGTGGCTCAGTCATTAAATGTCTGCCTTCAGCTCAGATCATGATCCCAGGGGCCTGAGATCTAGCCCTACATTGGGCTCCCTGCTCAGTGGGAAACTGGCTTCTTCCTCTCCTACTCCCTCTGCTTGTGTTCCCTCTCTTGTTATCTCTCTCGCTGTCAACTAAATACATAAAATCTTAAAAAAGGATAAAATTCAAACAGGAAAGGGGTACAGAAGTCATACGCAAAAAACAAATCTCAGCTTTAATATGCATGGTTGGCATTTTGGGGCTAGAACAAATCTAACACAGGAAGTTTAGGATTAATGATATATAGTCAGTCTAGTTGAACTCTGTTTTATTTAAAACAAGCAATTTTTTCAAACAAAGTCAATAAATCATTAGCAGTAATTATGTAAACTCAAGTCTGTTTTTTATTATTATTATTATTTTATTTTTATTTTTAAGCGATCTTCCTACCGAACGTGTGGCCTGAACTACTATCTGGAGATCAGGAGTCACATGTTCCCTGACAGAGCTGGCCAGGTGCCCCTATAGTCCCTTATTTTTAAAAAATAGGGTGCCTTGGCTTATAATCTGTGGTCATTTTAATATTTTGAGAAACCAATCTTCAGCATTTTGAAAATTAGGTTTTTTTCACAATAAAAATTCTAATATTTGTGCATCAGTTGTATTTCACACCTCCATAATGGGGTGACACTTTACAATTTTTTTTCACCATTAAAAATTAAAATGTTTATTTGGGTTTTTTTTTTTTTTTTTGGCACAACGGCTAAAGAACTGTTAAATACTTAAATGCCTGATTCAAGGTCTTAAGATAGAAGAGTTTAATAAAAAAAAAATAAATAAGTATATTGTATGAATGTTCTGAGTATGAACAATAAATAGCAGGGGCTAGAAATTATTACCAGAAAAAATAGAAACCAGATACTTTCACGGGACAAAGAATCTGAATGTACATGGAATATTAAGAAAAAGAAATTGGTTTAATCAAAATGGTTAATTTCAAATCTTTCCATTTTAAGTCATGTGGGTCCAATTTATAATTGTTTTCACACAAAAAATATGTTTCCCAGTTTGCGGTCTGTGTGACTTTGGCACTGGGCATCTGAGAAACAGAGAAAAAAACTCTTTTGTCATTCTTTCATACTTTACTAGCTTTCTCCTCTGTACATGAATACATGTTAACAACATCTACCATTAAAATCTGTGCCACAGAGAGGATTAATCACACCTACAGGTGACTGTACTCTCAAGGCAATATCCGCAAGAATCATGTATGGAAAGGTATACAAATACAGATGGACAGACCTGAGAAACAGAGCACAACACAACACAACAACAAAAGAAAACCAGACTGCGTAAGTGCCAAGGAGTTTGTGCAGGGCTCGAAACAAAACAGAAATCCACCTGGGTCAGAGAGGTATGGGGTTAATTTCTCTTGCTGAGGCTCAGGTTTCCCCTGGATGGGTCTTTAACTTTCAAGTTCAAGTGGAGGAGCATCTTTCTTCTTTGTTAACCAAACATGCCCAGGTAGAGCTGTCTTTCCTTCTGATGGTAGCTACCAGTATATTGCCTGTTGATTCTAGGCTTCCAAGGTTTATCATAAGAAATGGTAGGTGAGAGGAATCTTCATCATGAAAACACACCCAAATTTGAAGTCTGAAACTTTTTTTGATTGGTTAGTGATGTAGGAAAAGACATTAGGTTTCTAAGCCAATGGCCAAGGAGGAATTCTTGAGACATCTTTGACATCTTTGATGCAAAAGGTGTGGGTTTTTTTTGTTTTTGTTTTTTTTTAACAGCATGGGGACGTGACCCGTGGACAGGAAGAGTTGCTCTGGGGTCATAAGGAGTGGCTCATTATATATTTTTAAGTTGGGAGGGGTTAGGGACAGTGTTAAGTCTCCTAAGTATTTTGGAAACAAGGTTTCCAGGATCCTGAGGGGACAGCTATTGTCAGGAAAGGTCATTTATTACTGTTTAGTAAAAACTCAGTCATGAGATCCTTCAGGTGTATATCAGTGGGCCATATGCTTGGGGGATGATTGCCAACATGTATCTTGGGGGGATAGAGATAAAGGAAGTTTCCAAAAGAATTTTTATATGTTAAAGTAGGATTATAGGATCTTGGGAGTCTGTGGGTCGGGCTAGGATTGCCTTTTGCCCTTAGCAAAGTGTCAACATCTAACATCAAGGCAACTGAGTCCCTACAAGAATGGCACTCTGCCTGTTATGAGGACTTGTCAATGGGCTGTAGGTAGTAAGGAAACTTAATAATTTTTCTTCTGCCTTTGTTTCTCCCACATCATTTAGTAGATGTTGGTATTACAGAATCATATGTAGTAACAGGGCATGGTCAAGTTTGTATGAGCATTCATCTCATACTAGGTTTTGAGAATTTAGTAGTTTTTAAACTACTTTTTCTCCTGACAGGTGGCTTCCGACTCTAAAAGTATCTTGACTTATTTATGCACCATACATTCAAAGAATAGTTACTACTCACATATACTGTTCCAGATACTGTACTGGTCACTGGGGAGTCAAGGATGACTAAAACAGTTGTGACTGTCAAGAATTCTCCAATGTATTGAGCCTTTGCTTCTTATTCTTCAAGTGGCATCAATTCTAAGCAACCAAAAGTAAGAGGGATTTGAGTAGCATTTATACCATTATTAAATGTAGATTGGGCCAGATGATTTTTCAAAAAACAGGCTTAATTAAAGAAAGTACAAGAATGTTCTTTAAGCTTTCTCTTCGATGAGCAGTTATCTATCCTTGGGATGTAATAATAGAACTCAGTGAGCAATCCATCAACTACAGCCCCGTGGTATCCAAAATGAACAATGTTTTCTTTAGCCATTGACTTCCTAGAGACACCCAAGGCATTTTAACTTTACTTGCCAAGAAATCACCAGTAAACAGCAATGATGGTAGACATTGACTATTTACTGCCATGGGGTTGAGAAAATTAGTGAGTTACATTACACTACTTGTCAAGCATTTTGACATCTTGGAACAGAAAGTGCTGTTTAAATATAAAGAGCATTTTCTGTTGAATTGCTCATCCATGTGAGGAAATGACCTATCAAGTAATAGAGCAGAGTATAGGAGAACTGTCACAAAGCAAGATTGATTTCTGCTAAAGAGACCTTAAAGTAACTACGAGTTTCAATTTGTGGTTGTTTATAATCATTTGTAAATTATCACGGTAAAAGCCCCATATAAAAAGCTATTTGGATTCATTTTCCGGCACAATTTCCTGGGCATTCCCACCTCCACCCACCCTCACCCCCACCTTTTCTTTCTGGCTCTGTCTTTGTCAGACCAGGAGAGAATAGGTCTCAGGCTTTAATGTGAATCAGGAGATCAGAAAGCTTGTCAAAACAATGATTATGAGGGCCTCACCTGGTAATTGCATTTCTAGGAAATCCTAGGAAATACTTTTTGGTGGTATACATTTGATGACCATTGCTCAAGTTAAAAGGGTTTGGAGATTGGGGAAGAAGAATGAGAAACTTCTGAAACCAGACTCTGTCTTATTTATGGAGCTGTCCAAGTTGTTGGGAAGATAATTGCTCCTGCCCTGGGGAGCCAATTGAAAGTAAATGGCCATCCTCTGAGTGGGTGATTGGCCTAGGGCAGCCTTTGCAGCACTCCTGCTTTTCCCATTCTTAAACCAAGATTTACAGTTTAATAAGCCATTTAGCCTCTCTGCTCCAGTTTTTCTCAGATTCAAAGTAGTAAGGGTAACTTCTCTTCTCTGTTATTAAAAAAAATAACACAAAGCAAAACAAAACACATATATCCTGATGGTACTTTCCCTGCATTGACAGCTCTTTGGATTTATTCATCTATTACTCTGATGTAGTTTAAAAAAAAAAAAAAAGCCATAAAAATTTAGCAAAATCTCTCCATGAAGATTTTATTTGGGCTTCTAAGTTTAAGTATTTAGTTAAAAATAAAAAATACCTGTTCTCTACTGCCTGGGGCTAGAATTTCCTTTTATCTCCCTAAGAGGGAAGAACTAGGCAGGTACAAGTACTTAAAGAGACTTTCTAAAAAGCCCTATCTAGGGGCGCCTGGGTGGCTCAGTGGGTTAAAACCTCTGCCTTCAACTCAGGTCATGATCCCAGCACCCTGGGATCTAGTCCGGCATCGGGCTCTCTGCTCAGCAGGTTACCTGCTTCCTCCTCTCTCTGCCTGCCTCTCTGCTTACTTCTGATCTCTGTCTGTCAAATAAATAAAATCTTTAAAAAAATAAAAAGCCCTATCTATCCACTCCACCACCACTGGCTCTCCACTTTATCCGCCATTCTTTTTAAGGTTTCCATACCAGGAACACCAACCTCCTTGCTGTGCTTTCAAAACACAGCATTCTCCCATCCAAAGGCCCTTGCATTAACAATTTTATCTGCCGGAAACGTTCTGGAAAATTTAAATGCATACAACTAAAATTTTATAATAGAGGGTATAATAATGGGATAAAACTACCTTCAAATCTCTGCTCAAATGCCACCTCATAAGTGAAGGCTTGATCATCCTATAAAAAAATATATTTTGCACGTGAACATACAAGTGCAATATTTACCCTGGCATACATTGACACAATCATGCTCTTATCCCATCCCTGATATATTTTTCTCCATCCATTTATTTCCATCCAACAGACAGCATATTTTAATACTGGTTTATTTATTTTTTCCTTCACAGCTAGAATGCAAATTCCATGATGGTACGGTCGTGGTTTTTCATTGCAGAACCCACAACAATCACTTGCATATAAAGGCCACTCAGTAAATATTTCCAGGAAGGAAGGAAGGAGGAAAAAAAAAAAGATGTTTTTTTGTGTAAGTTTTATTTATTTGAGTGATTTCTACACCCAATGTAGGGCTCAAACTCACAACCCTGAGATCAAGAGTTGGATGCTCTACCAACTGAGCCAGCCAGGTGCCCTGAAAGGTGATATATACTTATAATAGTTTATTCACTGCAATTTTTGGCATCCCTTGTGCTACTTACTCAAATGTCTCTTATACTTCGGTTTTACTTAACTACTGACAGTTCTTTAGAAGCACCATTGCTCATTATGCATGCTATTGCGTCTGCCTTGAATTTTCATTTTTGAACATATTAAAATTATTTTTCTTTAAAAAATGAATCAGATGTCCTGTTCTCCAAAAGTATTTCATGATAAACTTGTTCTTTCTCTGTGTCCCCCTTCTAATCCTCACCCTTATCCTGGCACTTAACCTACTCATTATATTGTCTAATTGAAAGTCATGCCAGCTTTATTGTGAACCACTTGAAAACAGGGTCTGTTCACTATTTCTAGCCTCAAAAGCACAATGCTTGAATGCCTGGCACAGGGCAACTACTCATAAATGTTGAATAAATGAACAATATCTGCCCCCCCCCATCGTGTTAAGATATTCCTCGATGCTCTACACTTCTAAAATTGCCCTGGGATATGAGAGTAATAAGGAATGTTCCTAAAAATCAAGAGAATAGAGACTTATGACCATAACCAGTCTGAAGATCGACTAAGTCAAAGTCTCAAAACTAGAGTAGTTGCCAAACAAGGACAAGGAGAGAGGCATCCAAACTTATTTAGGTAGAGGTAGCAAGATTCTGGTGTCCACACTGCCATGAAGAAAACCATGGCCATATGAAGCTTCTAATACTAATGAAAGTGTATCTCTCATGTATGTGGTATTAGATCATGATACAACTCTTCAGAAAACCTGTTTTTGTACTTTACCTCCTCAGGCATCACTTGGTGTGTAGTGCACAATACATTAATTTTACTATGTAATTGGTTTAGAATCTATTCCCCTAGGGGGAGAAAGATTCTGTCTTAGTCTGATTTTACTGCTTCAACAAAATACCACCAACTGGGTAGTTTCTAAACAACAGCATATTCACTGTTCTGGAGGCTGGGAAGTCCAGGATCAAGGTGCCAGTCAGCATGATCACTTTCTGTTAAGGGTCCTCTTTGGAGTTCTTACACTGGCAATGTCTCCCTCTGTCCTCATATGTTAGAAGGGGCAAAGAATGTCTTGGGAGCCTCTCTTATAAGGCACTAATTTCATTCATCATGGTTCCACTTTCATGATTTAAGCACCTTCCAAAGGCCCCATCTACGAATGCTATCACATTGGACATTAGGATTTCAACCTACAAATTTGGTGGATACATGGACATTCAGACTATAACAGATGCTTAAGGGTCAAAGCTTGTTCTAAAGTTTATAGCCTGGGAGATAGGCAGAATTTGGAGATGTTCAGCTGGTATATAATTTGGTCTTACATGTTTAAAGATGCTAAAGACCCATCCAGCAAATAGACCCTGCACACAATTAAGCAACAACTGTGCTTTGTGAATGAGAGTGTTTGCCTTGGCAGGAAGGTGTTTCTCCTGTATCTATGACTATATCATGCATAATATTAACAAAACACCTAAATATAGGAAATCTGAAGCAAAATTGATAGACCAAAAAAAAAAAAATGCAGAGAAATAAGGTGAATGAATATTGAAGGGCAGAAGTGGTCTATTGGTAGGCTTGGAAATCAACCATGAGTAAGATAAGTTGATTAAACATAGCATAGAAAATTCACAGGAAAAAGTTGGTGAGATCAACTAATAGGCAAAGCAAATAGTTTTTTCAACAGTAACATTTTTGCTATTTCAAAGAGGAAAGGCTGTACATGATAAGAGATAGAGAAAATAACTACAGGAGTTCTTTTCTCAGAAGGCTAGAGCTAAGGCAAAAATGAGAAATCTACCTTAATGTAAGCAAGGAATCACTGTCAGGAAATGACAGTTGTAGAAAACAAGAAAAGGGAGACTCAGAGTCCTGAACCAGGAGATAAGAACTTGCCTGGTTTATTCATTTAAAAAAAAATTTTTTTTTAAAGATTTTATTTATTTATTTGACAGAGAGCACAAGCAAGGAGAATAGCAGATGGAGAGTGAGAAGCATGCTCCCTAATCAGCAGGGAGCCCAATGTGGGGCTTGATCCCAGGACCCTGGGATCATGACTTGAGCCAAAGGCAGAAGTTTAACCAACTGAGCCACCCAGGCACCGCTTGCCTGGTTTATTCATAAATAATTGGACTCAATTTACCTTGGTTCTTATATTTCTTGGGAACTGGTAAATGTATTCTCACTGTAGTACTTGTTGTCTCTCACCTGCATTAAAATGGGCAATATCTAACATTTTGTTGTATATTCCTTGAACCCAGTTATAAAACAGCAGTAAATAAGCTATGGCCTCCAGGCCAAATTCATGATTGAGCTAAGAATGGTAATTAACATTTTCAGATGGTAGTTAAGAAAAGAAAAAGAAAAAAACAAGCAGAGCATTCAACAGAGACCTAGATAGTTTACAAAGACAAAAGTATTTGTTACCTGGAGGGTTTAAATTTTTAGGGGTAGAATTAATATTCACATTTACTTTATATGTGTAAATGAATATGATAAAGAGATAATGAATAACAAATGAATATTGTATATCTATAATGAATGTGAAGATATATATATATATATATATATATATATATATATATACAATTCAGTATATTGTAAGAGAACAGTTTTGTCTTACACATTATAGGATTTCATATCCTACAAGTGGATTGCTAGATAAAAGAAAGGAAAAGTTTCTAGTTCATTGGGGTTAAGAAGAGAGACTAATCAGCCAAATTCACTTCCTTTTTGCCATTATAACACCACAGAAGAAAATGAAGTTAAAACTGTAAACCTTGGGGTGCCTGGGTGGCTCAGGTCATGATCTCAGGGTCCTGGGATCCAGGCCCAGGCCCGCATCAGGCTCTCACCTCAGAGGGAGCCTGCTCCACCCCTTCCTCACCCCCGCCCCTCTCTGCCTGCCTCTCTGTCTACTTGTGATCTCTCTCTCTCTGTGTCAAATAAGTACATAAAATCTTAAAAAAAAAAAAAAAAAAAAAAAAAACCCTGTAAACGTGATTGTGGGAGATACATGGAAGAAATGAATTAAAAAGACAATGAAAGGGTATAAGCCACTTTTTTCAGAGCTCTAATGGTAGGAGTAAAGAAATAGTAATTGTAGGTCCCTGTTGGTATCAGTAGGTTGTCTTTCAGTCTGAGGTTTCTCTGCTATCCCTGCTGCTGTCCCTGCCCCAAAAAAGTGTCAGAGAGGATGAGAAGTCTATCTTCCAAGCTCTTATTAAGAGAGATGTTGAACAAATAGACCCACAGACACACATAAATACATATCTACATCTCTTTTGGATGGTAGTATTTAATAGCTTCTTTTGTTTTTGCGTGTAAAACCCTTCAAACAGCTTCCTCTACTCAGATGCCCATAGGGCCAAGCAAATTGGGCCAGGTCACAGGTAAGAGAGAAGGAAGAGGCCTGTGGCAAAGTGGAGAGATTGTGCCCTTCCTAAAAGAATTTAAATTCTATTAAATTAAAAGAAAAGAAATAAAGCATGTGGAAGTTTTCAACCTGTTCTTTTTTATTAACCTCGCCAATTTTTTTCTGGCAACTGAAGCGGAAGGAGGATTCCTTTCAGTTGTTACCTTTCTTGAAAGGGTTCATTCTAACCCAATTCAGCCTAAACTCAACATTCCTGCATTTCCTGTTTGAATTCATCTTCTATCTCCCTTTAACTTTCCAAATTCCTACTGATGGCAAATAGTTACCATTCTTAGTCACCATTGTTTTAAAAAAATATTTATTTATTTATTTGGTAGAGAGACACACAGGAGAGAGGGAACACAAGCAGAGGGAGTGACAGAGGGAGGAGCAGTCTCCCTGCTGAGCAGGGATTCCCAATGTGGGACTCAGCCCAGAATCCTGGGATCATGACCTGAGCCTAAGGCAGATACTTAACCACTGAGACACCCAGGCACCTCCTTAGTCACCAGTTATTGAGAATTTAAATACATGCTAATAAATTTTTTCAGTATTCAATTCATAAGTATTGCCCACATTTTACCAATAAAAATAAAGAGACTTAGAGAAGATAAGTAATTTGTCAGAAGTACAGTTAGCAAGTGGGTAAGTCTAGGATTCAGGCACAAAAGGTTCAATCCCATGCTCTTGACCATGAAGTTTAACCCTCCTGAAAGAAGTTAACCCCTATTCAAGGGAAATGAGGGGCAGATGCTGGCTCCCTTTGTAGAACAGCTGCCAGAGGGGAAAGTTCAATGGAAATGTATTCCCACTGAACTTCTCTGTTCAATGAACATGTTCATTCCATTGCATTAAACAGTAACACATCCTTGTTAAACATAATCACTCTTTTTTTTTTTTTTTTTTTAAAGTAAGCTCTATGCCCAACATGGGGCTTGAACCCATGACCCTGAGATTAAAAGTCACATGCTCTACCTACTGAAGCAGCCAGGTACCCCAAACATAATTTCCTTTTGATTCAAACTTTGTAATTACTTCAGAAACTTCAGTGAATAATTTACAAAATATAAAATACTTTTTGTCTTTAACTTTCAGGGCTTTTAAAGAAAAGGATGATACTGCTTTCTTTTAAATGGGTAGATAATTTTGTCATTTTCTCTACGTATTTTAATGTGAACGTCTATTAAAGTATTGCAAATTACCAACTGTATTATACTTTACATATGTAAATATATACACACGTGCACACACACACACACACATACCACTTTCCTCAACATTAACTTAATCTGAAATATAGTTCATATGTTTTCCTGGTTAGTCCAGATTTATTCAAATGATGAATGACAAAGACATGTTTTAACACTAGTTTTTGCTAACTCTAACTTCTATGTTCATCTTGAATAAACTAAGTTTTCTTTATTAATATTTTCTGACCTCTTCAGTCCTATTGAAATTTGGATTTTTCAAATGATTCCCCTACTATTTTCAACAGAAATTTAGCTTTCTCTTTCTCTAGTACAAGAAAGCCAGTCTGCTCCTTACATTTATGCCACTTTCTGATTATTATTCTACCTTCTCTGTCCTCCCCTAATTTGAATTTAATGTTAGGAAGTAATGTTGGCCCTCTCCTGTTCAAGTCACTGCTGTATTCTCAGTAACAGTGACCACTTGCCTTCCTGAATGAGGTCAACTACAGCTCACTAAGCCCCTTATCATTTTTATAGTTTCATCATCTCTCTTTATCTATGCCATGACCTCATTTTTCACCCATATCTCAAAATTCAAACTTCGGGGACTCCAGTGGAACAATAATCAGGGGTCTAATGAACTTGAGATAACCAGAAGTTCAAATATTGTAAGCATTAGTAATATAAAAGTCCAACACCTATCTGTTCTGCAAGTTAATATGTGACTAATATTAAAATTTGTAGCCTGCTTTTTTCCGAAATGTATTATATCCCTATTATACACCAGGCACTGATTTCCTTGTTTCATTCTTTTCCCAATTAGTGAAAATTTAAAAAAAAATAAAATTTGTTTTCCAATCACTGAATGACAACTTAGGTTTAAAAAAATGCTGTGGTATGTGTTGTTAAAAAAACAAAATACAACTGAGCAAATTTGAAGAACTAATTGGCTTTATTCAACAAGCCATGAATCAGGCAGCATCCCAACTAGCAAATAGAAGGGAACTCCAAGAGTTGCTGGAAAGGAAAGATTTTTAAAGGCAGAAAGGGGTAGAACAGGGAAATCATTATCAAAAGAAAAGATTATTTCAGGCAAGGTCACATCCTTTGGGGGAAGGCAGGGTGGATTACCTCACTAGTGCTGACTGGGAAATTTCAGACTGACTGGTTAGGATTATATTCTTAGGAGAGGTTGAAACTGCAGTTAGGTTAGGTAGATATTAAGTCTTGGTTTACTGATACATGGCTTAGCCCAAGTGACTCTATTTTGAGTTGTTGTTTCTTTTTCAGCAGTACCAGATACCAAGTTGTCCCTCCTTCCCATTCTTAGTTTTGTGATCCCCACTCATACCATTATCTTTTAAATTCTGTTACTTTTCACCTTGGCCCTTATGATAGTCTCTGTCTACTTACTTATCATTTCTTCCCCATCTGTTAATCTTCTAAAATACAGTAATAACAGTTGTGAGAAATGGTGCATAATTAGGTGGCTGCTTACTTCCCTTAAGGGCACATCAAAGATGCAGAATGTTGGAGAGGGGTCCCTCACCACCTGCTGATTAAAAGGTCTCAGAACCTAGAATTTCTACATTCAGAATGGGAGACCCAGCACAGAAATGGGATGAGAAAGTGCCATTGAAGGGCTTATGAACATTTCATTGACTTTTCAGGAAATGTACACATTTACATGTGCACAGAATTTTCAGTGTGATGTCAATGAGATTCTCAGAATCTCTTGAATACTGTGTCTTGAATACAGGGGAAGGAACTCTTATTCCAGAAATTCAGAAATTTACTTTTGAATAATATAACACAAGTCTTCCAATACAAATCTGAGAGCTTGTATACTTAGACCAAATTGTTTATATCCCTTATAGTAGTGTTTCTGCCAAACTGCCCCATGTGCTTTTGGCTTACATAATAGACAACAGCAAGAATTTCTTTTCTATCTATTTGTAAAGGTCCTCTTTCATCCTTTATACATAGACTATACAAATGTACACAATGTCTTATGTATTATTTCATAGGTTAACAGATGCTTGGAGCCCAGTATTAAGTTCCATGGACTCTACGCTAACAATTATTTATAAAGAATAAACTAATTCTTTGGAAACCAGACTCTATATATTTCTCACATTCCCTGTTTCCCAGTTATTCCCTCTCACCATTTCATAAATTCTTTTGATATTTCTTCTGTATCATTTGTACTAGAGTGAAAAGAACAAGATGTTTTTGTTTTGTCTATACCTTCACAGAAGTGTTACGGTATAGGCCTAGAAGCTTGCGTGTGAGATGCCAGTGATGATCAAACTGAGAGAATCTCTTAATGGATGTAGTTTTCCTCCTTCAGTTACCTGGAGATTGTTTTCCAGTGCTAAAACCAGAACATTCTGAATATAGCTTTAGTTAAGAGAGCCATTTTTAACTTCCATTATAATTTTGTTATTCATTAATCTGTCAATGGACATCTGGGCTTTTTCCATAGTTGGTTATTGTGGACATTGCTGCTGTAAATATTGGGGTGCAGGTACTTGTTTGAATCACTATGTTTGTATCCTTTGGATAAATCCCAAGTAGTGCAATTGCTGGGTTGTAGGGTAGTTCTACTTGTATCTTTTTGAGGAACCTCCATATTGTTTTCCAGAGTGGCTGCACCAGTTTGCATTCCCACCAACAGTGTAAGAGGGTTCCCTTTTCCTGCATCCTTGCCAGCATCTGTTGTTTCCTTAGTTATTATTTTAGGCTATTCTTACTGGTATAAGGTGGTATCTCTTTGTGGTTTTGATTTGTATTTCCTTGATGCCGAGTGATACTGAGCATTTTTTTTCATGTGTCTGTTAGCCATTTGGATGTCTTCTTTGGAGAAATGTCTGTTCATGTCTTCTGCCCATTTGTTGATGGGATTCTTTGTTTTTTGGGTGCTGAGTTTGATAAGTTCCTTATAGATTTTAGGTACTAACCCTTTATCTGATACATCATTTATGAATATCTTCTCCCATCCCATAGGTTGCCTTTTAGTTTTGTTGATTGTTTCCTTTGCTGTGCAAATGCTTTTTATCCTGATGAAGTACCAATAGTTCATGTTGCTTTTGCTTCCTTTGCCTCTGGAGATATGTCTAAGCAAGAAGTTGCTGTGGTTGAGGTCAAAGAGATTGCTGCCTGTGTTCTCTTCTAGGATTTTGATGGATACCTGCCTCACATTTAGGTTTTTCATCCATTTTGAGTTTATCTTTGTGTATGGTATAAGAAAGCTGTCCACTTTCATTCTCCTGCATGTGGCTGTCCAATTTTCCCAATACTATTTGTTGAAGAAACTGTCTTTTTCCACTGGATATTCGTTCCTGCTTTGTTGAATATTAGTTGACCAAAGAGTTGAAGGGTTCTTTGGGTTCTCTATTCTGTTCCATTGTTCTGTGTGTCTGTCTTTGTGCCAGTACCATTCTGTCCTGATGATTATAATGCTTTGTAATACAGCTTGAAGTCTGAAATTGTGATCCCTCCAGACTTGGTTTTCTTTTTCTTTTTTCCTTTTCTTTTCTTTTTTAAAGATTTTGTTTATTTATTGGGGGGGGGGCATGAGCACATGAACAGGGGTGGGTGGGGAGGGGCAGAGGGAGAGGGAGAAGCAGACTCCCATCTGAGCAGGGAGCCCCAAGCGGGGCTTGATCCCAGGATCCTGACATCATGATCTGAGCTGAAGGCAGACATTTAACTGACTGAGCCACCAAGGTTCCCCTTTTGTTTTCTTTTTCAGCATTACTTCGGCTATTCAGGGTCTTTTCTGGTTCCATGCAAATTTTAGAATTGTTTGTTCCAGCTCTTTGAAAAAATGCTGTTGGTATTTTGATAGAGATTGCATTGAATGTGTAGAGTGCTTTGGGTAGCATAGGCATTAACAGTATTTGCTCTTCCAGTCCATGAGCATGGAATATTTTTCCATTTCTTCATGTCATCCTTAATTTCTTTCATGAGTATTCTGTAGTTTTCTGAGTACAGATTCTTTGCTTCTTTGGTTGGATTTATTCCTAGGTATGTTATGGTTTTGGGTACAATTGTAAATGGGATCAATTCCTTGATTTCTCTTTCTGCTACTTCATTCTTACTGTATAGAAATGCAACGAGCTTCTGTACATTGATTTTTATATCCTTCGATTTTGCTAAATTACCTTAGTGGTTCTAGCAATTTTTTGGTGGAGTCTTTCAGGTTTTCTACATGTTGTCTGTGAAGAGTGAAAGTTTGACTTCTTTGCTGATTTGGATGCCTTTTAATTCTTTTTGTTGTCTGATTGCTGAGGCTAGGACTTCAGTATTATATTGAACACAGTGGTGAGAATGGACATCCCTGTCGTGTTCTTGACCTAAGGGGAAAAGCTCTCAGCTGAGAGCTGATATTTGCTTTGGGTCTTTCATAAATGACTTACGATATTGAGGTATGTTCCCTCTATCCCTATATTGTGGAGGGCTTGTTCGCTTGTTTGTTTGTTTGTTTTTTATCAAGAAAGAATCCTGTATTTTGTCGAATGCTTTTTCTGCATCTATTGAGAGAACCATTGTTCTTATTCTTTCTTAATGTGGTGCATCATGTAAATTGATTTGCAGATGTTGAATCACCCCTGCAACCCAGAAATAAATCCCACTTGGTCATAGTGAATAATTCTTTTAAGGTATAGTTGGACCCTATCAGATAATACATTGGTGAGAATTTTTGCATGCATGTTCATTAGGGATATTGCTCTATAATTCTTCTTTTTAGTGGGGTCTTTGTCTGGTTTTGGGACAAGGTAATGTTGGCCTCATAGAATGACTGTGGAAGTTTTCCTCCTATTTATATCTTTTGCCAACAGTTTCAGAAGAATAGGTGTTAATTCTTTTTTAAATGTTTGGTAGAATTCCCCTGAGAAGTCATCCAGCCCTGGATTCTTGTTTATTGGGAGATTTTTGATTACTGATTCAATTTCTTTGCTGATTATAGGTCTGTTCAGGTCTTCTATTTCTTCTCACTGCAGTTTTGGTAGTTTATATGTACAAATGCTTTTTTTAAAATTCAGCATTTAATAATTCTATTGTTTCCCAGTCCTAGTCTCTGGAGGAAACTTTTGGGGCTATCTTTTGGACTCTTAGAAGATGGTACCTAGCAAGCAGAACCAGGTTACTTTGGATAAGAACTAAAGAACATGAATTGTGAGCTAAGCTAGAAATGCTATTGTCATAGCAACCTCCAAAGATTTCAGAGAAAAGGGATGGCTTGGATTTTTTTTTTTTTTAACGGAGATGACTAACTGACTAAGGTCTTTTTTTTTTTTTTTTTTAAGATTTATTTATTTATTTGACAGAGAGAGACACTGTGAGAGAGGGAACACAAGCAGGGGGAGTCGGAGAGGGAGAGGCAAACTTCCCGGTGAGCTGGGAGCCAGATGTGGGGCTTGATCCCAGGATCCTGGGATCATGACCTGAGCCGAAGGTGGACACTCAAAAACTGAGCCACCCAGGCACCCCCGCAAGATCCTTTTTGAAATAGTTCTGATATAGTAAGATACAATAAGTTTGAAAATGAGTTTTACTCAAAAATTGTGATAAACTGTCATAACCTTAAGATCAAAAGTGAGAATCCTTAGTTTAGGCTTAGCACATTTTGTGTACTGATTATGTTTTAGTGATATAATGCTGATGTGATGCCAGTCTGTCTTCCCTGAATATAATAATTTATTTTATAATAAAATATTAATAATAATATAGTTCTGTAATGATAATAATGGTTATTCTTAATTTAAAAGCTTCATTCTTTTTGTCGAGAGATTTAAAATATTTTTCTGATTCTTTTTTTTTTTTTTAAAGATTCCATTTATTTATTTGACAGACAAAGATCACAAGTAAGCAGAGAGGCAGGCAGAGAGAGGGGGAAGCAGACTCCCCGCCAAGCAGAGAGCCCGATGTGGGGCTCGATGTGTTTTCAGTGTTCTTCTGTGACACTGTAAATAACCTCCTGGAAACAGAGGCCTATGGAAATACTGTCACCATCAATAGATATTGTTATAACTTCTTCCTTGGAAAGGGTGTATTCCATCAGTCTCATTGCTTCACTTGTTAAGCTGAATTGCCATCCTAAGTGACAGATTTTTTCCACGACCAAGCTTCCTGCAAGGAATTATATATTTAATCCCATTCTGTTTGGGTTTAGATCAAGAATACCCCTTAGATTACTTTATGAAAACTATTTTACTGTAGTTTACAAAAGCTGGCCAGCCTACTGGCCATGTGGTGTTTTGACTGTTTCCTGAATAGCTAATGAAACCCATGGCTTTGTATTGCACTAATGTACCAAAACTGCTCATTTTTTGATAATGCTAAAACCATGAGGGCTACTTGACTTCACTTGGAAAATCTGTCTCTCTTATGGCACCATTCCAGTGGTGATAACTTTGGCATCTTGCACAAGTAAGTACCCTAGATATAGGGCCATATAGTTAAGGAGGAAAAGATAGTCAGTAATTACATTAAAGAGGATAATTTTTTTTCAGTTGAGGTAAACTTATATAAATCTGGGTTTATAATAAATAGCAATATACCCCGAGTATCATATTTCTCATACCACATACAAAATGTTGAATCTAGTTTTCTATGTAATATTAAAAAAAACACATATACACAGTTAAATCACCTATTATCTTAAAATAAGGGACTGTGTGGCAGCATCAGGAAGCATTATTAAGTGAGCCAAAATTAACAAGGTGTGGGGCTGAGTTTGAAACCTGTGCAGTTTAGACCTCATCACTGAAACTGGCACCAGATTGTCTTTAGAACTAATACCTGTTCACTCAGTTCCCAAACCAATTAAATATATACCATAAATATTTTGATTCTTCTAACCCATTTAGTGTGTTTTCTGAAACCACTGGTAAACTAACCTTTTTGACCATCTACTGAGGAGAGAGGTCATGTTATAAATAAATGGAAGTACTGATTCTATTTCCATCTTTCAGTACTTGACCACAAAATTAAACCTCAGATTTTTAAAAGACTTTTATTTATTTATTTATTTATTTATATGACAGAGAGAGAGATCACAAGTAGGTGGGGCGGGGGGGCAGGGAAGCAGGCTCCCTACTGAGCAGAGAGCCCGATGTGGGGCTCAATCCCAGGACCCTGAGATCATGACCTGAACCGAAGGCAGAGGCTTAACCCACTGAGCCACCCAGGTGCCCCTAAACCTCAGATTTCTAAAGAAGTATTTAGTTATTATGACAATGTATGAATGGGATCTGTCCACTCATTCATTCAGCACTTACTTCGTGAGCTGCTACTTGATATAAAATTGCTAGTGAGTTAAAAAAAAATGTTTGAGGAGCTTCCTGTTCAGTTAGTCATGCAGCTCATCATCACTCGTACTGATGTTTTGAATCAGGAAAATAAAAGAGCTAAACCAGTATTCTTAAGTTTTTCACCCAAGTGGCCATCAGGAGCGTAGAAGGGAAGACTTTAGTCACTGAAGAATATGTGACTTCTTTATAGTAAATTAATATGTATCTTAATCATCTACATTTCAATTGAGGAAAAATTAATCTAACAAATCTTTCCATAGAACCCCTACTGCTTTGACTCAGATAAAACTTGCTGCTAATTTGAGGCTTTCTAAAATTAAAGTCATAAGATAAGTTGAGTAATTAATCACCTTGAAATTTAGGAAAGTGACTGACGTGGACTAGCTAAGATGTTGTTTGCACCAATTTGATTTATATAATCTTGCCCTAGTCACTTTTTAAAAAATCAGCCAGAAAATTAAAAAAAAAAATTCTACCTTCAAATATTATTAAACGTCCTGATGAAGTTTTCCAGATTAATCTGAATGGATTTATAAAATTTGATAAAATTTATAAAATTTGATTCCAGATTAATCTGAATGGATTTATAAAATTTGATAAAAGGGGAACATCTAAATTTAATTTATTTAACTTACTAAACAGCAACATATTTTGTCCAATTTACTTAACTTCAGAATTTTCATTTAAACCAGGAGAAGCACTTTTATTGGCCTATTTTCTTTTCTAACATTCTAATACTAAATTGTTGTTAAATATTTTCATAAAATTATTAATAAAATGTTTTCATACCCAATCTGGAGGTACCTGGGTCTCTCAGTGGTTAAATGGCAACTCTTGGTTTTAGCTCAGATCATGATCTCCCTGTTGTGGGATGCAGCCCTTTGCTGGGCTTTGCACTCAGCATAGAGTCTGCTTGAGATTCTCCCTCTCCCTCCAGCTGACGCTATCTCTTTCTATCTCAAATAAAAAATTTAAAAAAAAGAAAAAAGACACAACCTGAGCTTGCTAAGTGGTATAAAATTAATAAAATTACTAAAAACTGTACCTCACTGGAATCTAGTGTGTTACAGGATTTTTTTTGTACACTTAGCTCTTCAATTGATTTGTTTTGGATTCTGGGTAAGTATTTGGTACCTTGGTTAAGTGAGCTTGTGAAGAAATTTTGATCTATACATCCACTTCACATCGAGCTAATGGCTATGTTCACCAGTATTTTGTGGAAAGAATAGGTTACAGAGTGAAGAATGCTGGGTTTCCTTAAGAGCAATGCACTGTAATGCGTACATAAAGACTAAGCAATTACCAGGGAGAAATGGGCCCGTTAACAACGGCCAAATATATGCAACTCTCTTCTTTTGCTGAAAATCTGTCCTAGTTTCCTGCCATTGTGTATTAAAATAATATTGCATTTTCCACTAATGTTACTATTATAATTCATGGGATACGTTTCCTACCAAAGACACTGCATCCACAATATATTATAAAAGCAAAGGTATGATTATAAGATATCATATTCAACTCATTAAAGTAATAGAAGTCCCATGTATTTGAAAAGGATATACTTATGGGTGTTTGTGTGAGTTACATTACTGGCATCTTTTAAAAAAAACTGTCCAGTGAGGGGCTGGCTCACTCAGTTAAGCAACTGACTCTTGGTTTCAGCTTAGGTCATGTCTCAGAGTCATGAGATTGAGCCCTGTGTTGGGCAGGGTCCACTAGGGACTATCTTTCTCACTTCCTCTGCCACTTCCCCCTGCTCACTCTCTTTCTTTTTCAAATAAATAAATAAATCTTTAAAAAAAAAAAACCAAAAAACTGTCCAAGAAAGTTTGGAGTAATGAATTTTCACATAGCATGAGGAGGTAATCAGAATCATTCTCCCATATTTCTTTAATTCTGAGGTACCATATGTTGTATAATATGCCCTTAAATTAGTAACACTTTTTTTTGGAAATAGAAAAAGCGGTTATAGCAAGTATGCACATTAGGAAAAAAAATTCGGTTTTTATAATGATAAAATGTTATCAAAATGCAGTAAATATTTTTATTTACTTTAAAATTAAATTTAAATTTAAGCTTAAATTCTACAGCAATTGTTAGAAGTTTTTATTACATAGTCTTTGTTGAAGATAATTTATAATTTACTATGATTGATTTAGAAATTTCCATCCATTTTAAAATTCAGAACTTTGGTTAAAACCATCAATTATCTGAAATTCTGTCTCAGTGTATGAGAGGTCAGTGCCTCAGTTGATCCTGTAGTGAGTTTCGTGGAGGGTACAGCAGGTAGAGTCCTTGCTGAGTAATTTAGTGATGGTGAATGATGAATTGCTCCCAAGTTTGCTCATGATTCTGATCCTTTGAAATCACTGAAATACCAAAAGAATGAGTATACAGCTACAAGGAAGAGTGAATATTTTAGCTTACTCACAGTCTCTTTGAAGCAAAGGGACATTTTGTGCCTAGGTGTAAAGAAATATATTTCTGGGAAAAAAATTCTCCTTACAGTTAGAGATAGTGAACTCGGGAGCTTCATTTATTGCTAGTGAGAGTTTGGAGCCCTCTGGATATTGATTGACATGATGGGCTTATTTTAATCAGCAGTTACAAAGATTGACTTAGACATCAATAAGTAGAATACTAAGTAAAAAATCAGCTTTTCCTGCTTGTACAAAACTTAGATACATCCTATCAAGTGGCAGAATTAAATAGGCAAGGGAAAATTTATTCAAGACTACTGCAATAGGGGAGAGATTGGACTCAACTCTGCTGAAAAAAAAAAAAAAAAGGCTGGAAAGTTTTTCAGTGCTGGGGTGAATTAGTGGAATGGTAACTGGAAGACTCCAAGTGGGGAGATTGGTCAGAGGCAATTATGTCACCAGTGGTTTCTAACTGGCACTTCTTGGAGAAGACTCTTACCCATAGAGAATGGGGGTGCTATCTTTCTTGAATATGTTTCAAACATATGGCTCCAAGGTCATTGAGAAAGATATTCCTTGGTTGTAAAACTATTAAAAGTTGGAAAAGATTTATATCTCAACAGGACAGAGAAAGAATTTACAGTTGCACTTTTTTTTTTTTTTTTTTTTTTTTTTTTAAAGCAAATGCTTTAAGTAAAGAGAGGTTAGGGGCATGTAGTCAGGAAGAAACTGTCTAAAACTTAGTCACACAGTGCCTGGGTTGCTCAGTCCTGAAGCGTCTGCCTTAGGTTCAAGTTATGATCCCAAGACCCTGGGACTGAGCTCTGCATGGGACTCCCTGCTCAGTGGGAAGCCTGCTTCTCTCTCTCCCGCTCTCCCTGCTTGTGTTCCCTCTCTTGCTGTCTCTCTGTCAAATAAATAAATAAAATCTTAAAAAATAAATAAAGTTTAGTCATGCTGAGAGGAATGTAAGGCTGGTTGATTGACCTATACCTGGAATGCAGGTACAGATCTATTGCCAACTCTAGAGAAAAGCCTATAAGAACAGGAAGGTCTCCTAATCTCCCATTCTCCCTAATCTGATTTAATGCTTCACTTATGTGTTCTCTTAGGGGCATAGTCCTACCATTCCCAGAATTTATGAGGTCTGATTGCAATTTTTTTGTCTCTTTACTACAGTTGACACTAGACTATAAGCTTCATGAGGACAGGGATCCTGTTTACATTTCTAATCAAGGCCTACTGTAATGCTTCCCACTCTATAGTAGCTCAAATGATGCCTGCTAAAATAAACTGAATTCTGAAAAATTTAGAAAAAAGTAGCTGAGCTGGGAAGTAAGAATGTGGGAATTAAAAATGAATTATGAGTCTTCAGTTTGGTAATGAATATGATCAGAGACCATGTATGTATTCCTAGAAGGTATGAACTATACTAGTAAATCTTAGAAAACTGAAAGTGGGCCACGCACTGTGAAGATAATAATAATAAAAGGAACTCACATTGAATGTTCTCTACCTTCAGCTAGCATATCAGATTTAGTTTAAAGTTTTAGAAGGGCAAATAATCAACACTTTAAACTTTGTATATCAGATCATACCCCTAAGAAGGGATCACCTCCAAAATAGAAATAGAATGCATACAGTATCAGGTGTATCTTTTTTAAAAATTTTTATTTATTTATTTGACAGAGAGATCACAAGTAGGCAGAGAGGTAGGCAGAGAGAGAGAGAAAGAGAGAGAGGAGGAAGCAGGCTTCCTGCTGAGCAGAGAGCCCGATACGGGACTCTATCCCAGGAGCCTGAGATCATGACTTGAGCTGAAGGCAGAGGCTTAACCTACTGAACCACCCAGGTGCCCTCAGGTGTATCTTTAAATGCTAGAGACAAGGAAGGTTATAAAGAAAATAGATGATGTTTGGGGTGCCTTCCAAACTTGTGAAGGTAGTGTCAGCACAGGAGACTGTCTCTTGGCAGCACTTTCAGCTCTGCATTATTGGTTTGGCATTAGTGGGGCTCGTCTCTTATATTTAGGACATTCTTTATGATTCTTTAGTAACAAAATGTCTTTGTTTCTTTGATTCTATTATCACTGAAAAGGATTATTTAAAGGAACCACTTTTTTTGTTTTTTTCTGATATACACTGGGAGTGTTATATATTAATTCTCACTATGTGCTAGAGATGTGCTGGTAGTCCCCTTATATCTCCCTATTATCCGGACAGGAAATATTAAGGCTACTGATGCCTGTCCCATCTGGATATTTCTGAACTGAAGAGGGAGGTCTGGGACAAAAGCAAACAAGTGAAGAGAATTTAATTAACAGTTCAGTTTGATATGAAAGCCTGATAAAATTCAATTACCCATGTAAGTCTTAAGTGGAACTTATTTTTCAAAATAATATGGATTTATATTTTTTCTAGAATTTGGAGTAAAAGAAAAACAATAATTTAATCTAGTCAATAAAAGGAACATTTTCTTTATGTTTCTTTGAAATCTTTTGGTAAATCCCTTAACTTGTCATCTCACTGGTTTTACCCTTTCTAGAAAAAAAAAGCATACTGAGAGGAAGTAAGATCTAATGCTTTTTCAGTGTACTGTGGGCATTCTTCCAAGTCTTCTGTAAAACACTATTCTATCACTTATATTCCTATAGAACTATGAATTGCAATGAAGAACCCTCTTACATAGCTTCTTATACAAAAGCCTCTTAGACAAAAATATCAGGATATTCTTAAAGAAACTATATACAAATGGGCATATTAAAAAAATTATTAGTAATCATCATGGTCCAATAAGAATGCAAGGTTGCTCAACAACAAAATCAGGCAAACTTAATAAGAAAATGCATGGAAACAATGGTGAAAAGTGATTGAAACCTTAAAAAGGCAAAATCTTTGAACTAAATTTTTGTAAGAAGATAACACATCATGAGGAGAATGAGTTGTTTATTTATTTAAAGATTTTATTTATTTATTTGACAGAGAGAGACACAGAGAGAGAAGGAATTCAAGCTGGGGGAGTGGGAGAAGGAAAAGCAGGCTTCCCGAGGAACAAGGACCCCGATCCCAGGACCCTGGGATCATGACCTGAGCCAAAGGCAGATGCTTAACAACTGAGCCACCCAGGTGCCCCTTATTTCTATTTTAAAGATTTGATTTTTATTTATTTGACAGAGAGAGAGATCACAAGTAGGCAGAAAGGCAGGCAGAGAGAGAGAGTAGGCTCCCCACTGAGCAGAGAGCCCAATACGGGGCTCGATCCCAGGACCCCTGAGATCATGACATGAGCTGATGGCAGAGGCCTAATCCACTGAGTCACCCAGGTGTGCCAAGAATGAGTTTTTTAATCTAAGAATTGTTTTCTGATATTGGTGCATCATTATTTCAAGGCTACACACCAACTACTTTCTGTAAAGTAGATAGACCAATAGTACTTCTAGTCTTCACATAATTTAGGATACTTAAAAATGTTTTTTTATCAGGGTTAGCTTGAAAATACACAAATACATAATTAATGGACCACACCCATTAATTATCATTAAAACTGTAGAGTTATATAAAGGTGCTTACAAAAATAATTAAACACTGCAAGTATATTGTTTAAGCTACAAGTGTTCTATTTTTATGTCATCATATATAACCAGACAATAAAAAACTCAAAAATTATATTCTTATCTTTGAAATTTGAACATACCACACACAGGCAAACATACATTGTCTAATTCTCATTTCCAGGTTTTTTTTTTTTTTTTTTTTTAAAGAACCCAAAAAGCATTGTCTCTTTGGGAATATTAGATTGACTAATTTTTGACTGGTTTGACTGACGGCTAATTTTATACTATACTACCTGTAAAATTACTGACTTGCTTCTGCTAGAAACAATAAAAATAAATATGGTACAAATGAGTTCTCTCAATGTAAATGCATAAACACTCAGCAAATTCAGTCACAGAATAAACTCAGGCCTCCTGAATGGAGAGGCAGAAAAACCCAACTCTGATCCTAGTCCTGTCCCTGCTTTCAACAAGTCACTTAACCATTGTAGACCTCATCTTCCTCCTCTATAAAAGGAGACCTCCAAAATTCTTGCCAGGTCAAATACTCCTAACATCATGTCCATTAATTCTTCTCATGGAAGAAGTGGTTGTTTTATTGAATTGGTTATTTGGTTACCATCTTTATGAGAGTGTTAAAAGTAGCAGGCCTATCCATCAATACTATTCATGTGTCTAGCAGAAAAATTTCCTTACTGGTTTCCTTTTTGCTTTTTCTTTGTGTGTGATTATATGTTGCAGAGCTAATTTTTAGTTGTAGAAGCTTAAAGCATGCAGGGGCAGATGAAATAGCCACAGCCTTCTGTACCAAGCCATTCTGTTTTAAAACAATTGGATTTTTGCAGTCTTTAGAAGAGGGCTAGATGAGCACATCTGTTCACTTTTCTTAAGAAGTTTTATAACAACATCACCAAAAGGTCATCCTTAAACAGTCAGACAAGGTCAACAACAGAATCTTGGAAAATAGCCAGTACATCAACAAAACAAACACAATGGACTATTTACAGATATTAAGTTCATATAGGCAGCAGAATACAAGAGTTGGGGGAAGATATGGGAGAGCTACTTTACAGACCTAGCAAAGAAATAGTTTCAAGAGGTGCCTCATATTAAACTGTTGAGAACCAACAACAGTAACCAAACCTGGCCCCAGTACTTGGTAAAGTTGTTACTTATAAAGAAGTTGGAAGCAGTATGAGTCACAGAAGTGGATTCATGGGCCACACCCACACTGTGCCCTCTATTCTATTTGCAAAACAAAGAGAAATTGATGTAAATATTTTAATTTCAAGTAAGTGAAACAGTGGTTTTTAATCCCACCAGTTGATGCCAGGCCAGGTTTTCTATTATGCAACTGAGGATGCAGTCCCAAAGTACTGAAAGCAAAGTAGTAGAGATGATACACTTTTCCTCCCATGAAAATACCTCTTTTATTAATAATTCTAAAGGAAAAGAAAATTTTTATCAGAGTATACATTAGAAAAGCATCACATTTAAATCTAGAAACTTAATATTGACATAAGAAACAAGTAAGTTTAGGACGATAGAAAGTCACAGAAATCTTCAATGAAGACTTTGCACCTTCAGCTGAGATTTGTTAAATTATAAACAGAAATGGAGAAATCTCTGCAATTTGTATTCCATTCATGATTCAGGGAAATGACTTCAGAGTTTACTAGCATGAAAAGTAACCTGCTGGGGAATATAGATACCACTAATACACTAATACAGAAACAATGATATAAGATAGAGACATAATTTTTTGTAGCAAAGGATTTCACCAGCTTTTTAAAAAAAATTTTTTTTAAGATTTTATTTATTTATTTGACAGATGGAGATCACAAGTGGGCAGGCAGAGAGGCAGGCAGGAGGAAGTAGGCTCCCTGCTGAGCAGAGAGTCTGATGTGGGGCTTGATCCCAGGACTCTGGAATCATGACCTGAGCCCAAGGCAGAGGCTTTAACCCACTGAGCCACCCAGGCACCACCCCTCACCAGCTTTACAAGAGAGGGTTTTATGGTTGACACCTGGATCATCTTATAGTTATACCCATTAAAATTTTTAGATTATGTGGAATACCTAAATATATGGGGCACCTAAATATATACTTAGGAGAAACAGCCAATCAATTATACGCAATATATTACAGTAGTAAACATTTGATTTTTGTCAATCAATAATTTTGTGGTCTTTTTGTGGTTTTAAAGAGCCTAATTTTTAAATAAAAATTGTTTCAGTTTGGGAAGTGAGAAGTTTAAAATAATATCAGCTAGATTTCTTCAAGGTACTTTCTGATGCTCAAAGTGGGCAGGCTACAAAATGGTGCATGGCCAAGGCCATGTAGGAATGTGCCTGTTTCTTGCAGTTTGAATTATATTATACATTCTGTAAGATACAGGGGCACACAGTATAAGTTGGGTGTAACCTTCAAAACTTCTGTGTCTAACTGACTAGAATAGACCTGAGGCAAAACTACAATGTTTGCTTAAGTTTCATCAAACTCTACTTTCTTAGTCTTTCCCCTGTGAGTCTATCATTCTATTCCCTCTGTTACCTAATACCCTCTGCAGAAATCTAATGCCCTCAAGTTCTCTTCCCTCCTACACATCATCAAAATTTGCTTTTGGATCATTCAAGCTAAGGGAAAAAATGACTAAGATCTTAAGGTACAATGGATATTTGAATTTCAATGGGAAAGAAAGATTTAGGTTAAAGGGATGAGGTTTGGAGATAAAGGGGTGAGAATTGACTGTCAAGCATCTGTTAGTAGATGGGAAGATATTTTTAGGCATTGGATCTTTCTTGTATTTCCAATCATAAGGCTAGTCCTGCAAGCCATATATAGTTAGAGAGAAGTGATTATATGAAATGATCAAGATACCAGTAAATAAAAATAATGTCTTCGGAGCTCATAAATAAGATGTAGATAAACTTAAAGAGTACACAAAAATTGCTCCCTGTTTCCTGAAAGCAAACTAGCTAGCAGAGAAAAGAAGTTTGATAAACTGGCCTTGGTGTTGGTGAATGGCAAGAAGAATTCAGTGTGAAATTACAGATGGAAAGTAGGTCAAATGATATGTGTGTATATTTCCATGTGTGTTGTATAGAAGCCATCTCTGTCATCTAGGAAAAGGCGTCCAAAGTTAATGTACTGAGAAAAAACTATAAAGTTTGACGTCATTTTATTGCTAAATTGGGTCATATTTGAGAAATGAATCATTGGCAATGACTTCTTTGAAAGGTCTCCTAAGGCTATTGATTTTTTTTTTTTTTTTTAAATGACACTTGTGCAAGGAGGTTGTTCTGAAAGGACACAGAAAATACTACTTGTTAAGGATTTTGGCAGCAGTAGTTGAGCAAAAACTATAATATGATAGAAAGCACAGTTTTCTTTGTCTCCTTACAAAGTTAAAATGAAAAGTGAAAAGACTTCTAAATTTTATTTCATATTTAGCAATTATGTAAATTAAAACAGATTGATTTTACAACACATATGGTTATTCATTCAGTCACCAAAAAAAAAAAAAAGCCAAAACAAACACATTTGCTTTGAAATGATTCCTCAACATGAGTGTATTTCATATTTAGAATCAGATAGCAAAAGGAGACTGTTTCATTTACACGGATCAGTATTTAGTAGTTATTGATCATTATTTGTGAAAAACAAATTAATTTTCTAACATTCCATCATTTATTATTTTTTTAACAAAAGTAGGCTTTTATTTTTTCTTGTCAAATGTTTCTTCGTTAAGAAGTGAAAAAAAAAAGAGTTACTAATTCTAAGCAAGTCAGCTCCTTGATTTGCCTGGTGATTATGAATATGAATAGAGGCTTTCTCTATAGTACAGTAAGTCTTAATCAAAAAAAAGACTGGCTCTAACATATTCTACAAAGGAAAGTATGCCAAGACATAGTCAGCAATCTTTTTAAAAATTTTCTTAAGTTTAAAAATTATTATACTTTGCATGAATTCTACATTTCTCCTAAATCATTTTTACCATGGAATACATGATGCTATAATACTAAATTTATGAATAAAGTTTTATAGGTTTCATATATATCCATATCTTATAATGGTAACATTTAAATCAAACAATAAATTGTTATTGTTTCACAAACTAGGAGATAATTGCTCTGATAACAAGCAAAAGAAGCTGACAGGAAAGATAGATTTTCCGCTCTTTGCTCTTTATTGCAAGACTGTTTACTCTACTTAGCCAATTAATGTCAACACATGACAAAATTTTCCTGACTCCTGATTAATTAACTATAATTTCACTGGCTTTGTTACTGCTCAAGCTCCACTAGTTCTCTATGTGATTATCTTACCTTACTCATCATATTTTCCTCTTTGACCTTCCTCATATTCAGAAACCCTGTGTCATTAACTTGTCCAGTAATACCTGTTATAATCAGAGAAAAAGCAAAGAGGAATGAATATAATGCCAATATAACCATTAATTAGAAGCCATGTTTTAGGGTATTAAAACGGAAGAGGATTAGAAATGATAGTTTAGTTTTAGGAAAGCCATATAGTATATAAATGGAACCCCAAATGGCACCAGAGATAATTTTCCAGAGATTAAATATATCTGATACACATCCAGTTTGTGCCTATGGATGAACAACTAGTAGTAAAGGAGGCCCAGAAACATTTCTAGACAAATGAGGTTAATAAAATGAAGTAATAATGGTACTATTTACCTCAAACATTTCTTAGGCTTTCTTTGCCTATTATGCTAGAAATTATCTGACAGTATTGGAGTAAAAGCATTACAGTGACTTCACCATTTTGGATCATGAACAAAATAACTCAGGGTAAGGAAAGAAATGAGTAAAGCAAGAAGAAAAAAGAGAAATAAAAGAGCTAAAACATTATTTCTTGGCCGTCAGGTGCGAGGAGAGTTTACTTGTGCTTACTTAATCTTCATAATGCTATTATCAGCATGTACCCATTTTATAGAAAAGCGACTGAGGCTGTTCAGCTACAGGTTGCACTTAATTATCTGCCAGGTTTTCAAGCCTGTAATGAGGACAGTCAGGGCAGGAATTTCAGTCCTGGTCATATCATAACCTGGTGGAGATACCATTCTGTAAGCTCAGAGTTTTGATCCAAATTTTGACATAAAATATTGTTTGTCTTTCTTGAGGATGATAGTCTGTGTTCTAAGAGCAACTATAATTCTTTACCCTGTAACAATTTTTCTGAGTTATTTGTGCCAACTAAAAGGTTTTGATTGGTTTTTATATTAACAAAGCCCTGGAATTACATGGAAAATGATGTGAAGAGTTATTTATTTGTTCAATTATTTTTAGGGAAGGGATACAGAGCCGTTATCAGATTCTCAAAATGCAATCAAATATTAACTAATAGTTTATATTAAATGATGTAATGAATACTTCTTCTAGACCCAAATGCTATAATAATTATTGTTATTAAGATTTTATTTTTAAGAAATCTCTACACCCAACATTGGGCTTGAACTCAGAACCCTGAGATCAAGAGTCACATGCTCTACCGACTGAGACCTACAATTATTTTTAATCTATACATATCCCTCAAATCTCTATTATCTCGATTTAAATGAGGCATAGAGAAGTCCAAATAAGTGACAGAGTTGGAATTGAAATTCAGGTCAGTTTCAACTTGAGAACTACTAATTCTATACCCTGCAGTGCCTCTCATCGTAGATAATCAATACATGTCTGTTTATTTCCTTTACCCCATTAAGGAATCAAAAAGTAACGAGTACAGATTGGTTTTAATGTAGATGCTAGAATAAAAATGCCAGCCAGCAGCTACTGAATATTCATATTGTACTTGAAGCTGAGCATTAAGTACTCTATAGGCATTCTTTTATTTAATCTCACATATATATTACCTACCCTCTGAAGTAGGTTGTATAAATGTGCTAAAGTGATTGAAATAACATGATCAGGTACCAGCAGTGAAACTGAGAACAGACTTCCTGGACTGATGGTTGAGTTTTGACCAAGACATTAAGAGAAGGCATGAGCACTGGTGAGAGGACTAGAAAGCTATTCATAGTAGGAGAAAGCACTAATGTAAGCACTGTACTGCTTTGCTTAAGAACTGTGGACCCTCATAAGGGGAAAACTGGACTTCTAATGAAAACTGAAAGGTGGTTTATTCTTGCAGTATGAAAAAAATATAAACTGGTATCTCTTGATCTCTTCATGTTTGAACATGACTGTTTTATGGATGTGTTGAAATAATGGATCCAAATTCTCTTTCAGATCTTGAATAAATGTTTGTATTACAGAGATAGAGTCCATGGAGCTCTCCTCCCAAGTCTGTAAATACATCCCCATCTCCCTATCCTCCTTTTTGAAGTGTTTTACACTCTGTGAAAATAGAACTACCCTATGTCCCAGCAATTGTACTACTAGGGATTTACCCCAAAGATAAAAATATAGTGACCTGAAGCAACACCTGCACTCCAGTGTTTATAGAAGCAAGGTTCGCAATAGCCAAACTATGAGAAGAGCCCAGATTTCCAATGACATGTGAATGGATAAAGAAGATGTGTTATAGGGGTGCCTGGGTTGCTCAGTTAGTTAAATGTCTGCCTTTGGCTCAGGTCATGATCCTAGGGTCCTGAGATCCAGCACTTTCCTTGGCCTCGTTTAAGCAGGATTGCAGAGTCAGGGAAAGGGTGACTGAACTGTGGCTTCCTCCCTCCCATGCTCCTTCTCACCCTCAGTCTATTTCTCTCTCCCTCACTCCCCCTGCTTGTATGCACTCTCTCTCTCTCTTTCTCTCTTTCACTGTCAAATAAATAAAATCTTTAAAAAGGAAAAAAGATGTGGTATATGTACACAATGGAATATTACTCAGCCATCAAAAAAACCTTGCCATTTGCAACAACGTGGATGGAACTAGAGGGTAATATGCTAAGCAAAATGAGTCAATCAGAGAAAGACAATTATATGATCTCAGTCATTTGTGGAATTTAAGAAACAAAACAAGATTAGAGGGAAGAGAGGGAAAAATAAAACAAGACGAAATCAGAGAGGGAGAGAAACAATAAGAGACTCATAATCACAGGAAACAAACTGAGGGTTCCTGGAGGGGAGGGGTAGAGAGATGGGGTAACTGGGTGAGGGACATAAAGGAGGGCACATGATGTAATGAGCAGTGGGTATTATATAAGACTGATGAATCACTGAACTCTGTCACTAATAATACGTTATATGTTAATTAATTGAATTGAAGGAAGGAAGGAAAGAAAGAAAAAAAAAAGAAAAAGGAGAGGAAAGGAAAGTAATAAGGAAAGGAAGGAAAGAAAGTGTTTTACACTCTGGAAAAAGAATAGCAATAACAAACACAATTTCTTTTTATGTATAGTTATTATTCATCTAGTCAAGAAAACCCAGCTTGATATATTTATGCCAATGTATAAAATGAAGTTTATAACTCATGCCAAAGTATAAAATGAAATTTATAATTCATTTAATTAGTTCTTCCTATAAAATTTTATTTATTCCTACAGCATATATTGTCACATGAAGATTTTTGGTATTATTATGGTATCAGTTTGATACCCTAGATCATCTGAATGTGTTCTCCATTTATGTGTTTGTTTGTTTGTTTGTTTGCTTATTAGAGAGGGAGGGAGAAGAGTCAGAGGGAAAGAGAGAATCTTCAGCAGGCTTCATGTCCAGTGCTGAGCCCCGTGTGGAGCTTGGTCCCAAAACCCTGAGATCATGACCTGAGCTGAAATCAAGAACCAGATACTTAACTGACTAAGGCACCCAAGTGCCCCTGTGCTCCCTGTGTTTAAATAATAACTCACACAAATCTTTCTGAAAGAATATTATAATTAATCCCCCTAAATAATTTATAATTCTGTATGCTCTGCTTTCACACATATTTGGCATCATTTTTACTTTCACTACTCATTTAATGTGTTTGCAAGCCTTTTGTTAAAATACCTGGTGTACAGGTCGTTTCCTGATTGCCATATGTGGAATACTGACTCAGTTTGCATTTGAGAGTTACTAGTGTTTACAACTAACAGAGTCTTTGGACTTGAAGGAAATACAGTGCTTCCTTTTGTTACTCTCAGAAAAGAATATTTGTAAATCTCCATTACTGATTAAAGAAAACTGATTTATTATTGTAAATTTGACACTTTCTTTTAATCCAACCACAAAACATTAGTCTATAAGCTATTAATTTTATTATATATAACTATATTATAAGTACAACTATATTATAAATTAACTATACTTTTTTCTCCATCAAAGCAAAAGAAAATAACATTCTGTAAAAAAAAAAAAAGAAATGGTTTTCCTCTCCTCATCTTGAGTCATTGCTCTCCTCTTCTTTGAAAGTTAGTTCTGAGTAAGATGTATTTATAGCTCATTGAAATCTTGGCAAAGCCAGTTTAGCCATCCCTTTGAGTAATAACTCATCTTATATTGAAATATCTTAAACATATGAAGAATAATAGCTTATGTGATAAGTATTACTGATGTGGAGACTTGATTCATCAAGGAGAATATGTTGGAAATAGAAATGGACAGTGGCAGAAAAAAAATTATTTTTAACTAACATTACCTTGATATTTAGACCAGTAGCTAAGAAATAGTGTGAAGAGCATAAAAATAGGTTTTATTCATTTCAAGAAAGTAGGATATTTGCACATCATTTAACATTTATTAGGCATGTTCCTATAATCTGGAAGGTTATATGCATCATTTAGTTTAAACGCATTCTTTTGTAGTAGCGTTATTCCTGTTTGCAGATAGGAAACAGAAAGATTAAGAATGTTACCTAATTCTACTAAGTAGGAAAACTTAAACTGATCTAATTCCAGAGCAAAGCTCTTTTCTGCCATCAGTGGGATTTTTATCTCTGAGAATTAATGAACTCTTACCAGCTTTCTTCCAGAAAAATGCATAAAGAAACAACATGAGGGATGATATATCATTAAATGATTGGTGGGTTTGGAGTTGCTTCTACTGATAGATCTTTTGCAAAATCACTTTCCTCTGAGATAGAATGCTTTAAATATTTTCTCTGAAGACTTTCCTAAATTATACATATCAGAAAACTATTTTGCTTCGGAGCTCCTGGGTGAAGCCAACTCTTTTTTCTTTCTTTCTCTTTCTTTCTTTCTCTCTCTCTCTTTTTTTTTTTTTTTTTAGATTTTATTTATTTATTTTCCAGAGAAGAGAGACAGCAAGAAAGGGAACACAAGCAGGGGGAATGGGAGAGGGAGAAGCAGGCTTCCTGCCGAGCAGGGAGCCTGATGTGGAGCTAGATCTTAGGACCCTGGGTTCATAACCTGAGCCAAAAGCAGATGCTTAACAACTGAGCCACCCAGGCATCTCTAAGCAGCCAACCCTTGATTTCTACTCTGGCCTCAATTCTCGGTCCTGGATTCAAACCCTGCCTCAGGCCTCTCTCAGCCCGGAGTCTGCTTGAGGATTCTCAGGCTCCCTCTGCCTCCCCTTGCTTCTGCTCACACACACGCTCTCCTCTAAATTAAAAAAATAAATCTTAAGGAAAAAAAAGAAAAATAAGAAGTGTTTTGTTTGTTTGTTTGTTTTAAATTACACTTAGATGCCAGTATTTAGTATTGTACTATATATTGTACTATATACCTATATACCTATATATATATGGTATATATATATATGGTATATATATGGTATATATATATATGGTATATATACCATATATATATAGGTATATAGGTATATATATATATACCTATATATATATTATAGTATATATAGTATATATATATAGTATATATATACTATATAGTATATATAGAAAACTCATCGGTTATATATAGGATATATATACATATATATACATCTATGTAATTCTAATATAGTGTCTTAGAATCGTTTCTGGCACATGAAAGCATTATAGAAGTACTGATTACTGCCATTAGTATTATTATGAGAACTAATGTTGAGAATAATCCTTCATATAGTTGTATATTCCATTGAGGATAAATAAGACTAATAGAATATTTAGAAATCAGATTAAAGAAGGAGAGCCACTAAAATATACTGAGATAGAAGGTTATGAGGTTGTAAAAGCATAAAAATAAAGTTTTCTGGTTTTGTTTTCCTTTTTAAAGAAGGAAAGAACCTAGAAATATGAGGACAAAAACTATCCATTGGCTATGCTGACTTGGAGACAGCTGGTGACCTTTATAAGTAAAATTTCAAGGCAGTGGGCAAAGAGGTTGAGGTTAGAGAAGCCAGATGGAACTAAATTATAAAGTAAATGGGATGTGAGAAAATGGAAACAATAAATGAAGATAATTTTCAAAAGCTGAGCCATGAATTGGGTAAAGAAGATAGGCAGGGATCAAGGGACATGTATACTTTTTAACATTTTAAGTAGAAGTTACTAGTCTAGAATAAGTTGAATTTTGATGGGAATAATTCATAAGGAGTATTTGAGTTGTAGAGAATGCAGTGCTGTGAAGTACTTTAAAAGATGAGAGAAAATGGAATACACACTATGTGTAATGTGAATAGCTTTTTAACTTCAATTCTTAAAACAAAAGGAAAGATCAGTGCAAATGCTAATGAATTAATGGATTTGACAGTAAGATATTTACTAACTTCTATTTGCTTAATGATATGAGGTGATCATCTTCTGAGAGCAAGAGAGGTAGAGAGGATAGAGGGAAATTTGAGAAGATTGGAGAAGATTTGTATAAAAAAAAAAGTCCTTTAAGAACTAGAAAGAACTTACTGTTAAGTCAGAGCCATATTTCCAGTCTTGAAAAACCCATCTGAAATTAGTAATCTTTCGTTTATTGGAATACCAATTTTCCCTGTCATGTGATATTTTTCTCCAGCTACCTGGTTATAAGTTAGCAAGAGACAACAATGTGAGAGATGACAGTCAAGAAAAAATAGAATTAGTATTTTTTTGAAGATTTTATTTATTTATTTGACACAGAGAGAGAGCTCAAGCAGGTAGAGGGAGGCAGAGGGAGAGGCAGGCTCCCTTCGTGTGGAGTTCAGTCTGAGGACCATGGGATTATGACCTGAGCCAAAGGCAGATGCTTAACCAACTGAGCTACCCAGGTGCCCAAAATACAATTAGTATTTTAAATACATATGTGATGTTGAACCTCAGTAGTTATCAAAAAATTCAGAGAAATGGAACATGAGGTTTATTAATTTAGCAAAATCAAAAATTTTATATAATATCTTATGTTGGCAAAGATCTTGGCAATATAATTTAATCTGATCTTTTGAAAAGTAATTTGGTAATGTCTAGCAAGATAAAAAATGTCAGAGGTTTTACACATTAATTTTAATTTTGGAAACTTACTCTAATAAATTATATTTAGAAAATTATTATATAAATAAAGGTGTTCACTGAAATGTCATTTTTAATAAAAAAATTTAAAACATCTTTATAATAGTCAACAATAGGGGAATGTTTTAGTTAATTATATCTCCTTCTTAGGAAATTACAGTTATTATAATTTCAAGACAATGCAGCAAACTAGGATGTTTAATGATGAAAGAATGAAGAAAGCAGATTTCAAAATTGTGTCCACCTTGTGACAACTGTGTAAACATAAGAATATTTATTATAAATTAAACCAAAATAAAAATGTAAAAGCCCTGTAACAGTTTGGGGAATTTTCTCTTTGTTTCAAAATAAGTTTTAACATGGTCCTTTTATAATTTTGCTTTTTGAGAGGAGTAGTGAAGGAGTTTTCTCACCTTTTCTTAAGACTTTCTGGTTTTCATATCGTGTTTCATTACATAGCTTCAAATAAAGTCAACAGTTCTATCATCAGAGACTAGATTTATTTTACAGTTCATATTTGGTATAAAAAGTTATTTGGTATAAAAAGACCTGATGCACTTGTAAGTGCTTTAAAAATATTTCAAGATCATTTTTTTGTGTGCTTAATCTTTCCTAGTATGGATATTAGGGAGACTACTTAAAATTGCTAGCCGTTCATTTCTTCGTTTCTCATTTTTATTCACCTATATTCATAGAAATGATAACAAATGAGTCTGCAGTACATCTGCCAATTTCTTAAACCCTCTACTATCCACATTATGAAACCGCATTGATATGAATGCTTCCAGTATTTTCAGAGCTCTTCAGTTACTGAATTATACTTTGACTCTCTGTAATAATTATCTTATGTAATGTAAAATTTGGACTCAGCTTCTGGAAGTCTTTTAATTTCTTAGTTTAAGAGTGAGAGATCCTTAATTCAGTATTATGATTAATGATTATTTGCATAGTTAGGAGTTCTAAACTAACAATTGTTGGTTGATGGATACCTGGCAGTACTCTTGTCATGTCTCAGAAGTTCCCTGTTTAAACTCTTTCTCAGTCTCTCTCTCTACCTCCCTCTCAATCTCTCTCTCTCACACATACACCCACCCACACAGACACACACAGACACACGGACACACACACACACACGTATTATACTTAGGAGCACAGGCTCTATGTATACTTTAGGAGCACAGGCATTATAAAGTCTAAAGTTCCAGTTCTGTTGTTTCTGGGCCTTTCATTTTAGGTGAGTAACCTAATCTGTGAGCCTTTTTATTATCATCTGTAAAATGGAGACTTCAATGATAACAATCTTCAGAACATCCCTAATCATTTTAGAGCTCCTTTTACAGAGTCAGATACAAAGCAGGCATTTTATATGCCTGATTTTTATTACTTTTTTATTATTTAGGTCTTGCTTTTCCCTGAGTTTCTGAGTCTCCATAATGAAATGCAATTTCCAGTAAATTGAGTAACTCTTGTTATCAGCAAAGATTTTACTGAGTTGATTACTTTTCAGCGCAACCCAGATTAGTTTTCTATATTTTTTATTTTTATTGTTTTTGCCTTATGTAGGTGTTCAATAAAGATTCATTTAATAAATAATTGAATAGATGACTGCATGGATGAATGATTAAATGCTACTTCTTGAGAAGGTAGAACACATGACACAGTGGAACAGATGAGAAAAGGATCCATGGGGGAAAACATGGCCAACTCACTTTTGTGTCCAGGGTCAGACTAAAAGAACTGCTTTGTTTTGAAAAATGCAAAGGAGAGGGGCACCTGGGTGGCTTAGTTGGTTGAGAGTCCACCTCTTGATTTAAGCTCCAGTCATGACCTCACGGTCCTGGGATCAAGTCCTGTCTAAAGGCTCCTGTACTTTAGACATTGCCTACAGCATTTAAAGGAGAGTCTGCTTGAGGATGCTCTCCCTCTGCCCCTTCCCCCACTTGTACTCACTCTCTCTCTCTAAAGTAAATAAATAAACCTTAAAAAGAAAAAAAAGCCCACACAAAGGAGAACTTGTTAAATAACGTACTTTAGGGGTGCCTGGGTAACTCAATTGGCTAAGCATCTGCCTTTGGCTCAGGTCACGATCCCAGGGTCCTGGGACTGAGCCCCACATGGGACTCCCTGCTCAGTGGGAAGCCTCCTTCTCACTGTCCCTCTAACTGCTCCCCTTGCTCATGCTCACTCTCTCTGTCAAATAAATAAATAAAATCTTTTAAAAATTAAAAAACAACTTACTTTAACTACTTTTAAAAGTTAAGCATTAAATTCCCTGATGATTTTTTATTTGGCACCAATGAAAATAATGTGGGATTAGCCATATTAGAGATAAGAGTGCTGAGGTACAATCACATTAAATGAGATTATGTACTCTAAATAAATTCATGGGACATTTCTGATGGTCTTTTCTACATGCTATTTTGCCCCAAATTAAAATGTTTGGTAATCTAGCTATAAAGCTATATGTCATATGACATTAAGTATCTACCGTGTCAAAGATTTCCCTTGTGAAGGTCATATTTTGTCATGGAATGGATTTAGAAAAGTAACATGCCACTATCACTGGTAGCTACAAGTGCCAACAAACATTAGTTTAAATTGATGAACATACAATTAAATGATAGTAACATTTTCTTATTTTTTTAAAGATTATATTTACTTATCTGATAGAGAAAAACAGAGAGAGGGCAAACACAAGCAGGGGGAGTGGGAGAGGGAGAAGCAGGCTTCTTGATGAGCGGGGAGCCCAATGTGGGCTTGATCCCAGTACCATGGGATCATGACCTGAGCCAAAGGCAGATGCTTAATGACTAAGCCACTCAGGCACCCATTTACTTATGTTTAATGGGAAAAAGTGGGTAGGGAATGTATAACAGCAAAGACTTCATAGACTGAAATACTAATACATCATTTTGAAAACATAATATATGTTAACCAAAATTGTTATGTCTTCCATTAATATTTCACTGTACTTTAGACATTGCCTACAATCATCTCTGCCCTCTGAAGTGGGATCATGGCCTTGGTACACATTAGTCATATAAAAGATGAAGCACTGAAAAGAATTCAGCATTTAAAGACAATTTGTGCTTCTTCCAAAAGATGATACCAAGAAGCATTGCTTATTGAATTGGAATTACAAATCCTTTCTTTCAGAGTTAGTTTTTTCTTTAACACCAATATCAATGAAAGTAAAGCGAATTTACATCCTCATTAAAAATACAGGCACATAATGATAAAACAAGAAAACAACTTTTTTTCATAGACGTTATTTTTTAGAACAGTTCTAATTTTACAGAAAATTTGAGAGGATAGTATAAAGTGTTTCCATATACACTACACTCGTTCTCCTCTGTTATTAACAACTTATTTTAGTGTGTTACATTTGTTAACACTTAAGTAACAAATATTGATACATTATCATTTACTAAAGTATGTACTTCAGTCAGATTCCTTCAGCTTTTACATAATGTCCTTTTTCTGTTCCAGGATTCTATCCAAGGTAATACATTACATTTAGTTGCCATATATCCTTAGGCTCCTCTTGATTTTCTTAGTTTCTTAGACTTTCCTGGTTTTGATGATCTCAAGAATTTTGAGTAGTATAAATCAGGTTTTTGTACAATACCACTGGTGGAATTTGTGTGATGCATTTCTCATGATAAGATTAGGATTATGTGTCTAGGGGGAAAGACTGCAGAGTAGAAGGGCCATTTTGTCAGATCACATCAAGCATACATACTCTCAACATGATTTATGTATGACTGCTGAGGGTGACCTTGATCATCTGGCTGAGGTAGGGTTTTTTCAGGTTTCTCTATTATAAAGTTACTTTTTTCCCCACTTCCATACTGTACACTTTGGGAGAAAGTCATAATGCTTAGCCCACAACTAAGGAATGGGGATCTTTTTTCTTTAAGATAGTCTAGGCTCATCTTTTATATTTACCACCCCAGCTCTAGCATCAGTCATTTTTCCTAGATCCTTTTATTGGGAAGGTAGAAGACTCTAAGACCAGGATAGAAGGTATGCTCATTGCTGCTAGGGTGTCATTGTTTCTAAGTCTTTTTAGCTGACTGAGCAAAGAAATATATGTGTTATACTAACCATGTATATATGCATATCTATAAACATTTCTATATATAACCATGTGTGCCTATATTAAGCTAATTATAAAGGTATACTGAAGTTTCCAACTCTGATCTATTACCATTATTATTATCATTCTTGCCTCATTCCTTGCTTATTTTTAAATTTCAAGTCCAACAAAACACTTGACTTTTAAAGGTGTAAAAATCAGTACTTAAAAAATATATATATTTATTTATTTATTTTTAGAGATAGAGAGGCAAGTGGGAGTGAGGGGGCAGAGGAAGAGGGAGAGAGAATCTTAAGCAGACTCCCTGTTGAGCATGGCACCTGATGCAGGGCTCAATCCTATGACCCTGAGATCATGACCTGAGTCAAAATCAAGAGTTGGACACTTAAGCAATTGAGCTATCCAGGCTCCATTAAAAGTGTGAAAATTTGCCCTTCTTACACCTGTAGACTACTAGACATTTGCTCCCTACAAGATAGAGTAGTTCATTTCTCCCTTCTCCTTATACTTAAAACTGGTTTAAAACTTAAAACCTTGAACATAACATAACAAACAAGAATAGGAAGACACTGAAAGATGGAAATAAGAAGGTGGACTTACTAAGGACCTTGTGACTTGAGGAATAATATGGTGATGACTTCCTGTTTCCTACTGCTTCCCATTTATCCTGCACAGTGCACTGCAGGAACCTCCTCCAATTCATAACCACCAACAAAACAAGAGACAAAAAAAGCTTCAAGGAAATCTGGTTTCCTCAGCCAAAGTATGAAGAAAAGGGTTGCTAACAAAAGAAAACCATTTTGGCAATACATATTGTGCTCAAGCCAAAATGCAATGGAAAAATTGCACCTACCACCTATACCCCCCGGTTTCAGTAGGACCAAGTGAAGAACTGATCTTCCACACCATCTCACTCTTGGCCCTTCAAAAGCAGGCAGCACTCTGATTCTTCTATGAAGGTTATTTCAGTGTGGTCCATCAGTGAGCTGAGCCTCCACACCTATCCCTCAGCAAAGAAACATAAGATAGGGCTAATTAACACTGAACTGCCCTCACATAGTCTTAGGGTCCAAATTGGGAGCTTAGCCTCCGCTTCTACTTGAAATCAATAACAGAATGTTGCAAACTGGAGATAGTAGGCACTCTGCTTTCCCCGATGCCTGGTGTCAGTGAGACCCAGTAGGGTGCTGAATACCTATATCTATCCTAAAGCAACAAAATAAAATGAGGTAGCACAAAGCAGGGCTAGCTGGCAGTTCTCTTCTTCCCACCCTGGCATCAGTAGAGAGCTGAGCCTCTACCCACAACCAGCATCAACAAAATGGAAAGAGATGGTGTGAAGAAGGACAGTTAAGACTTCACTTCCACCTCCCCTAATGTCAGGGAACCTGTTGGGGAGATGAACATCCAGTCCCACTTAATGGCAGCAAGATGGTATGAATAGTCCCACTTTGGGGGACAGGTATTAGCAGGGCAAGAGGAAACCTGAATTTCTATTCCATCTGTCTGCAATTAAACAATGTGAGTGCCCACTTTTGCTGGGATATTGTCAGTAGGGCCCAGTGGAAAGCTGTATATACTTATTTCCATCTCCAGTTCTCATGCCACATCTCAATACAGGGGTCTTCTTGCTTAAAATAATAATAAGATTAAATAGCATTCAGAGCCATGTAATACTCAAAATATTAAGATATAATTGAAAATTATTCATCATTGCAAGAACCAGGAAATCACAAAATGAATGAGAAAAGATCAACAACATGCACCAACACCAAGATAAATCAGATGTTAAGATCATCTAACGAGGATTTTAAGCTATCCTGTAAGTGCTTCAATAAGCAATTACATACTCCTTGAAATAAATGGGGGGAAAATAGAATATGTAAGTAAAGAACTAGAAGTTACAACAATAAAAATAAATGAAAATAGATATGGGGTGCCTAGGTGGGTGGGTTAAAGCCCACCAGTGGGTTAAAGTGGGTTAAAGCCTCTGCTTTCGGCTCAGGTCATGATCTTAGGATCCTGGGATCTAGCCCCACATCGGGCTTTCGGCTCCGCAGGGAGCCTCCTTCCTCCCCTCTCTGCCTGCCTCTCTGACTACTTGTGATCTTGTCTGTCGAATAAATAAATAAAATCTTAAAAAAAAAAAAGAAAGAAAATAGATAGAATGGAAAAAAACAACAACCACAGTAAAAATCTCCTTAGACTGGCTCAAGAGTAGAGAGGAGATGACAAAGCATAGAATCATGAACTTGAGAATAGATCAATAGAATTCATCAAATATGAAAAATAGACTGGAAGATGGAGGTGATGAAGGAAAAGGATTTCAAGATTCTGTGGAACAATAACAAAGGAACTAACATTCATATTACCAAAGTCCCAGAATGAAAAGAAACAAGACTGAAAGAGTATTCAAAAAGAGTGACTAAAAATTCCCCAAATTTTTAAAAAACATAAATTTGCAGATTTAAGAACCTAAGAAATTCCAAAGAGGGTAAGCACTAAGATATCCATGCCAAAACACATCATAATTAAACTTATAAAAAATAAAGACAAAAAAAAAATCTTGAAAGCAGACAAGGAGAAGCAATATATTACTTATAGAGAAACACCAGTTCCAATGGCAACATATTTCTAAACTGAAACTTGGAGCCTGGACATTGGCATAACATTTTTCAAGTACTGAAAGAAGTGTCAGTCACAAATCCACAAATTTTATATTTACTTTCTTGTTTGACTTATATTAATGTGCTGCTAATTAATCTCTCTATATCCAGAATTGCCATCACCCTTCCCCAGCGTTCCAGTCACAGTGTTTCCAGAGTGATCTTTCTAAAACTGAAACAAACAAGCAAATTTTTCTTATAAAAACAACTGCTCATGTTATTTGAATCAACTTTTCTCTTTCTTCTAACTTTAACTTTCCAGTTAAAATCCTTGGGCAGGAGTTGGGGGGGTGGCTGACTCAGGTGATAAAGCATTTAGACTCTTATCTCAGGATTGCGAGTTGGAACCCCATGATGGCTGTAGAGATTACTTAAACTCTTGAAAAAAAAAAAATCTTTCAGTAGATTCCCATCTAAAGCATGGGGACAGCACCCGCAGACAAAAAGTGTTGCACTGGGGTCATGAGGAGTGCCCCATTATGTACTTTCAAGTTGGGAGGGGCTAGGCATAAGTCTCTAAGAAATTTTGGAAGCAAGGTTTCCAGCACCTTGAGGGAGCTAGCTATTGTTGGGAAGAGGTCATTTATTCATGTCTAATAAAACCTGAGTAATGAGACCCTTTCAGATGTGTATCGATAGGCCATATGCTTGGGGGATGATTGCCAACATGTATCTTGAATGGGGGAGGGTAGAGTTAAAGGAAGTCTCCAAAAGAATTTATATATGTTAAAGTAAGCTTATAGGATCTAGGGGGCAGGCTGGGAGTCGGGCCAGTATTGCCTTTTGCCCTTAGCAAAGTCTCAAAAATTAGGCAGTTGAGTCCCTAGAAGAATGTCACTCTGCCTTTTTCAAGGACTTGTCAATGGCTGTAGGTAGTAAGGAAATTTAATAATTTTTCTTCTGCCTTTATTTCCCACATCATTAGTATCTTAGACTTAATAAAGATTTAATAAAGGAAATTGTTATTGATACATCAGTGTTTAAATTCCCCAAAGTCAAACCATTAACCCAAGGACTTTTTTTTTTTCCACTTGAACTTGCGAGCTAGTCATTAATACCTACCCACCCCCCTTATCAGATGCTGTCAGTGCTCCTGTCCTCTCTCCCTCAGCACCCATCATTATGTATATACTGATAAAATCATGCTGTTACCTGTAATTATCTTCCTTAGAGCTGGCCAGAAGTGTCCAAGAGTTAATGTATCTGGGTGTGGCTTTCAACCATGATAGAGGGGGTTTGGAAGAGAAGTACTTCAAGTCTCTTACCCATTACTGGGATAACTCTGAGTCATGCTCTATATCTCACAGAACTCCCTTGAAGGACAGTAGTCCCCCCATTACTCTTCAGTAATGCACCACTGTTAGCCTCCTTCTATGCCTGTATTCTCAGTTTCTACTCTACTTCAGAGTTTCCTGGGACTACCTCCCAGATAAACAGTTTGCATTCAAATTCTTTTCTCAGGTTCTGATTTAAGAGGACTCAACCTAAAACAATTTCAACAATGTATAGCCTCTTAATAATCCAGTGCTCCTTACAGAGCCATCACTGTAAATGTACGAAGGCATGGCACATTATGTCACTCTTCCAAGATCCTAATGTAAAACATACAGGAAAGAACATGACTTTGAAGAGAAAAATAATTTATATGAGAATGGACAATGGATAAAGGAAAGATAATATAGTGCCATTTGTTTTCCATTAATGATGCTGTGGATTCTTTTTTTTCTTATTTTCACATAAGATTTTTTATTTATTTTTTTTTCAGCGTAACAGTATTCATTGTTTTTTGTGCCACACCCAGTGCTCCATGCAATCCGTGCCCTCTCTAATACCCACCACCTGGTTCCCCCAACCTCCCACCCCCCGCCCCTTCAAAACCCTCAGATTGTTTTTCAGAGTCCATAGTCTCTCATGGTTCACCTCCTCTTCCAATTTCCCTCAACTCCCTTCTCCTCTCCATCTCCCCTTGTCCTGTGGAATTTATGGGCAGATGGTCTGTAACAGGTGTGACTATAATTTGAGGAGACTGGTTTCTCAGCTACTCAGAAAACTGCTAATATTATTTTAGAAGCACAGCTTTCTTTACTTGCAGTTTTTCCTTTTACCTTAATGTCTATTTTTCTAAATCACTGACCAGCAGTCAACAGATTTATTCTTTCCCTACCACCCCAGCACAAAAGAAACGTGTGTGTGCCTCCCCTGAGACACAGACACTTCTGTGTGCATCAGTGCTTGAAAAGACAAGTTTATGGTGCATGTGTGCAATGGATATTACATATTAAAGGTCTCTGAAATATATTTCTGTTAAATGTGTATGTTTATTTTATGAATAATTAAATTTAGTCAAATTAATAATTTACTAAAGATCTAGATGAAGACTGAAGAAAGGAATAAATTTTTTTTTAATTTATAATCTTTTAATAAACATATAATGTATTACTAGCCCCAGGAGTACAGGTCTGTGAAGGAAAGGAAGTAAATTATAAAGAAAAAGAAAATTTGCCCTTTTTGCCTTTTGTGTTTAATAGACAAAGGATAATGGCTTTTTTGTTTTTGGATTTTTTTGCTTGGATTGAAAGCCCAGAATGCAGCCTGTACTCTTGTCATAATATGTTCACTTGTGAGTATTCAAACCTATAAACTGTAGATTTCCCTTAAGTTATTATATTGTTTAGGAGATCTACGTTTGGACATTTACTTAAATTTTAAAATTGAAATCTCTAATAATGTCCCTTTTTTCGCTGTCTCTATTTCAGGTTATTGAGTTTCTGGAAGGCCTGGTTTTCCAGAGGAGCAGTTTCTGGTAGAAGTCTGAAGGTGTGATCCACAAAAAAAAAAAAATCAAGTATAGCCAATGAATTAAGGACAAGAAGGTTTCCAATCAGGTAGGAACACTAATCTCACACATTCAACCACCTTAAATAAAGTGTGCTGATGGTTGGATAGAACTACTTGGAAAAAGATAGATATATAAACTACAAGAAAGCTGTTTGCAATTCCCTTGGCAGTTGTGGTGTTTATCAGAGAGTACCTTGGAGGAAAATGAATACAATAACAGTATGATGTTTTTTTCCATTTTTAGCTCCTTGTTGCCTAGTACATGTAGTGATCTTGGTGACTGGCTTAATCCTAGGAGGTTAGACATGTGGAGCAGCAGATAAATCTCTTTGTTACTTTCTCCTAAGTCAAGTCATTTTCTAGGTTGTCTTCATGATCTTCTAGTTGCTAATTTAAAAAATGGCCATGATGACATCAAGTAGTCTTTTAAGTGAGGAGCTGCTCCAGTTAGTTTTGTGAGGAAATCAGCTTGGTTCTTGTTGGGATACATCTATTTTTGTTCTTGGCAAAATGTGACTGCACATAGGAGTTAAAAGGGAAGAAAATGGGGCATGGGAAAGAGGACCTTATTTATTTATGCATGTCAAAATCCCACTAACAATTTTATAATTTCATTAGCAAAATTTGAGATAAAAACTCAAGGCAAAAGGAATAATAAAGATGTCTCATTCTATGGCAAGACAGAAGGCACTAGTGACAACAAAATCAGGGTCTATCCATTTCATTCGCAGTTACATACTCAGTATTTAGCATATCACATGATCCCTACTCAGTACTCAATATAAGACTCCTGGGTTATAACTTACTGATGAATGAATGAAAAAGTTAACATGTTAGAAAATATTTTTTATCCTGTATTTCCTTGTGTGTTGACTTCTGTATTCTCAGGACCTAGCACTGTAACTGACACATGGAATGTAAGCAATAAAATTTGTTGAAAGAATGGATAAGTCCCCAGGATTCTAAGTTTAATTGTAAGACCAACACAGACCCCATATTTGTGAGGATCTATGGCAAAAGTATCCATGAGATGAAAGCCTATCACACTGGTGATATAGCTGAAGAATTTATCTAGTTTAAATTTTTTTTAGTACAGTTGACACACAATGTTACATTATGTACAACATAGTGATTGACATCTCTATAAGTTACCCTATGCATCTCTATAAGTTACCTTATTACAAGTGTAGCTACCATCTGTCATCATACAATACTGTTACAATATCATTGTTTATATTCCTCATACTGAGCTTTTAATTCCTGTGATTTACTCATTTCATAACTGGAATCCTGTGTCTCCTACTCCCTTTCACTCATTTTACCCACGCCTTCACTCTCCTTTCCTAGGGCAATCATCATTTGTTCTATGTAATTATAGTTCTGATTCTGCTTTTTGTTTACTTGTTTAGTTTTGTTTTTTTAGATTCTACTTATGAGTGAAATCATATGGTATTTGTCTTTCTCAGTCTGATTTATTTCACTTAACATAATACCCTCTAGATCCACCCATTTTTTTCTCAAGTGGCATGATCTCATCCTTTTTGATAATTGCGTAATATTCCTTTGTGTGTGTGTGTGTGTTGCATCTTTCTTATTCATTCCTCTATTGATCGATACTTAGGTTGCTTCCATAATTGGTTACTGGAAAAAATGATGCAATAAACATAGGCTGCATATCTTTTCAAATTAGTGTTTTTGTTTTCTTTAAGTAAATACTCAGTAGTGAAATTATTGGATCATATGGTATACCTATTTTTAATTTTTTGAGTAACCTTCATACTGTTTTCCACAGTGGCTGTACCAATTTACATCTCCACCAATGCACTAGGGTTCCTTTTTCTCCACATCCTCATGAAAAACTTGTGATTTCTTGTTTTTGATTTTAGATATTCTGACAGGTATAAGCTGACAGCTCATTGTGGTTTTGATTTACATTTCCCTGCTGATTATTATGATGTCTAACATCTTTTCATGTGTCTGTTTGTCATCTGTATGTCTTCTTTGGAAAAATGTCTATCTAGTCCTCTGCCCGTTTTTTGATTGGATTGTTGTTTTGTTTTGTTTTTTAATTTTTTAAAAAAGATTTTATTTATCTATTTGTCAGAGAGAGAAAGAGCATGAGGAAGAGCATGAGGGACAGCACAAGCAGGGGAGAGGCAGAGGGAGAAGCAGACTCCCTGCTGAGCAAGGAGCCCGATATGGGACTCAATCCCAGGACCTTGGCATCATGACCTGAGCCAAAGGCAGTTGCTCAACTGACTGAGCCATTCAGGCACCATGGATTCTTGTCTTTTTGGTATTGAGTTGTATAAGTTCTTCATATATTTTGGATATTAACCCTTTGTTGGATATATCATTTGCAAATATCTTCTCCCATTCAGTGGTTGCCTATTTGTTTTGAAAAGCTTTTTATTTTGATGTAGTTCCAATAGTTTATTTTTGCTTTTGTTCCCTTGCCTCAAGAGACATATCTAGAAAACTGTTGCTGCAGCTGTTGAAGAAATTACTGCCTGTTTTCTCTTCTAGGATTCTTATGGTTTCAGGCTCACATTTAGGTCTGTAATCCATTTTGAGTTTATTTTGGTATATGGTATAAGAAAGTGGTCCGGTTTCATTCTTTTACATGTAGCTGTCCAATTCCCAGCACCATTTATGGAAAAGACAGTCTTTTTCCCATTGCTATTCTTGCTCTGTCATGTTAATTAACCAAATAAATGTGGGTTTATTTCTGGGCTCTCTGTTCTGTTCCATTGATCTATGTGTCTGTTTTTGTGCCAGTACCATACTGTTTTGATTACTACAGCTTTGTAGAGAATCTCTCTAGTTTTCATCATTTATGTATCATCCCATTACATTTAGGCATAGTACCTACATTAGACATACGACTAAATGACTCATATATAGACAGAAAATCCCCTCATAAACTTCTGTGCCATTTTGTTTGCAAAACATGATTTTTGGAGCATTTTTATAATGACAAAGTAAGGACAATTTCAAAATCATTAAATTCTAAAGTTGTTTATACTTTTCCACAGGTATAGCCATAGTACTGCGTTAGCTATTTCTCTGTAATCTGCTTTTGCTGTCTTTTGCATTCCTAAGAGACAATAAAAGCCATTTAATTAAAAAAAAAAAGTAAATTTTCACATAATGCAGCTTCCACAAAAAAACACACACACACACACACACACACACACACACACACACACACATCTCTCTTTCTGTCTCTCAGACATGAACATAAAGTAACAATCTAAAATAGCACCCAGAATGGCTCAGTGGGTTAAAACCTCTGCCTTTGGCTTGGGTCATGATCCCAGGGTCCTGGGATAGAGCCCCGCATCAGGCTCTCTGCTCAGCAGGAGCCTGCTTTCGCCTCTCTCTCTGCCTACTTGTGACCTCTCTCTATCAAATAAATAAGTAAAATCTTTAAAAAATAAAATAAAATAGTCCAGGAACTCACTGCAAAATAAGAGGAAATCTACTCATATTTGATTTTTTTGTTCTTTTAATAATGTATTATATTCCAATATACTTATTAATAAAACTAAGTTCCTAGTTAGGGAAATAGCTATTTAACATTTTTATCTTTGTATGTATTTATCAATAATGTATGAGAATACCTCCACCACTCCACCTTTTTTTTGTATTCTCTTGGGGCAGGAGATTCCAGTTATCAGTTGTTTTTAAAATTCCCAGTAGCCACAGGACTAGTTATCACTTAAATAAAGACAGCAAATTGTACCAAAGTAGTAGGTCTCTTTATGGAAAATAAAGTACTCATATGAAGAGGGAAAACTTTCATAGTTGAATGATTTCAGCTTTAAAAGATTAATGAGTAAATAGTTATGTGTGTCAAAGCAGACTCCCTCTCTATAATTAATGACTAGGGGTTATCTTTTGGTGCGTAGGGGATTTTAACTTTTTTTTTTTTAAAGATTTTATTTACTTATTTCAGACAGAGAGAGAGAGAGCATGAGCTGTGGAGGGAGGGGCAGAAAGAGAACCAGACTCCCTGCTGAGCAGAGAGCTCAACGTGGGGCTCAATCCCAGAACCCTGGGATCATGACCTGAGCCAAAGGCACTTTACCGACTGAGCCACACAAGGCACCCTGGGGATTTTAACTTTAAAGATACTATTATATGATACTTAATGCGCACAAAAGAATATATTCAAATATATTAAGTCATGAGATATAATAATAAAATAAACTACAAACACACCACTAAAACTAAGAACTAGAATCTAAACTGCTGAATCATTGTGCTCTACTCTGATCCCTCCTTCCTGCTTTCATCAAATAACTGACCTTGGTTTTATGTTCAACATGCACTTAGTTTTTATGTTTTTTTTAAACTATATATGTGATTTTGCTTATTATTGAGCTCTATAAAATTGATCTCATATTTTATGTAGCCTTCTGTGTTTGTTTTGTTTTTTTCACTCAACATTATGTTTCTAAGGTTCATCCATGTTTAGTGTTCATTAATTTTTACTACCATATAATATTTCATTGTGTTTATTACTCTGTTGATATTTGGGCTGTTTTGGATATATTATGAACAGCACCTATATGAATATTTATTTTAATGTTTCTTGGAACACATGTGCAAGATGTGTTTTAACCATATATACCAAAATGTAGAACTGCTGAATTCAGGTAATCCTCCTCCTGGAGACTAGCATAGTTAAAATTTTACAATGGTACTCCTCTTCTCAGTCTAAATTTATGCAGATATCTCTTACTAACATCATAAACTTCTGCCAGTTAGATCATTTTCCATTTGAGGTTTTTGGGTTTTTTTCCTAATGCTATTTTTATTTTCTTTTGTTTTTTTATTCTATCAAATGTGTGTGAATCTGATAAAGTCTTCTTTGTATGAAAATAAAATCATTAAGATTCGTAAGAATGAAAATATGTTCTTGAAAAATTTATAAATCCTACCTGCATTCAAATTGGAATAAATCAGCCTGAAATTCATAAATATAAACAAAACAACAAAACAAAAAACTGTAAGGAACATTGACAGTCAGGAACTCAAAACGGTTGCACATGTTTATCCTATAAGGGGTCTACAATGAAACAAAAGGATAAAGACTGCATGTCCAAACCCAAATGCAACCCCGTAAATCACATTTCAGGTCAGGCCATGTAACAGTGGGGCGATTCAGTAAATAAATTAAAACAATTCTTGTTTTCAATAATTTCCTAAGTCAACATTTGGAATAATGAAAAACTTATCTTTAACTCCAAGAAATCTGGGAAGTTATTAGTTAAAGCAAATGTGCTGTACTACTGTTCTACACCTGGCTAAAAATAGTATTAAGTCTTGAGGACACCCATGAACACTGAACAGACTCTCTAAATATAGCTTTTTCTTTCTCTAAAAGCATTTAAAAATATGCTATCTTTTGTGGAACTTGGCCCATTGTAAAGGGCACAAGGACATTAAGATCAGTGACTTTTAGGCCTCATAAAGCTTTGAAATATTTTCTTAGTTCGGCAACCCACATTTTGAAGACATGAAAACTGAAGCCCAAGAAATTCAGTATTTTGCCCAGCATAATATGGTAAAACAAGTAATAATGATGCACTCAAACCTCTCTGTCTTCTAAATCCATTGAACGTGGATGGCATGTAGTAGCTTTTAATACCTTCTTATTTTCATCTCCCTGAACAACACATTTCTTCTATGGCTTATCCTTTTTGCTTAAGAGGGATGATAACTCACTATAAAATTTAGCTATAACTAAATTTTAAAAATTTTGCTGTTTTATAACTCATTTTGAGCTGCTTTTTTTTGTTGTTGTTAAAAATATGCAAGGACATTTTCTTTCCTTCTTGAAATGCCTCTGCCTGCATTTACAATTTTTTACTGTTGAATTATTGAATAGTAATAAGTACAGAAGTACAGAAACACATTCTAGTAGAGAAAGTAAGTGTTAGGGGCAACATGGTGAACAGTACAGTTGACATAACTTAAAGGGAGATGAAGACAGAAGGAAGAGAACAAAAATGTGATTTGTTCATAAAAATACATGGCAAGTTAATGTTTGGCTGTTGGCTACACTCAATACAACATAGCCTAACTTAATTTAAATTCCAGATTAACTTCTGTTGTTTGCATTGCCATAGACTAGGGATTAAACAAAACAACAGAATTTTTAATGTTCCACCATTTTGTATTCATTTCCTAAAGATTTCTACAGGACTTTAAAAAAAAAATAGAAACCAAAAGACTTGTCTTTGAATTATTTTCCCTGCTTCTTTGCACTTTAATAAACTGATAAATGGAATTTATCTGAATATTTATAACTACTTCTATCCCGTAATTTTCAAAGCACTAGGGATTGTGTGTGTGTGCAAATACACATATAAACACATTTTGTATTAAATGCTGTGCTACCTTTGCAAACATGAAATAAAGTTTTCAATCAAAAAATTATTATTGTCATCTAGATGAAAATCAGATATGATAGTGGGGCCAACCACTGGTAAGTTTAAAAGCCATCCTAGATGATTTATATGTGCAGCAGGATTGAAGGTCTTGCTTTAGCTGAAGTACTTAGAAGTATAAGCAAGCATGGCTCTAATCTCATATCTGAGATCTGTTTTTTTTAATTTGATTATAGCTGATAACAATATTACATTAGTTTAAGGAGTACAACATTGTGATTCAATACTGTACATATTATGCTCTGCTCACTACAAGTATAGCTACCATCTGTCACCATGCAATGCTATTAAATTATCATTGACTATATTCCTGTGCCTTTTATTCCTGTGATTTACTCATACTATAACTGGAAGCCTGTATCTCCCACTCCCCTTCACCCATTTTGCCTATCCACCCCTGTAATCATCAGTTTGTTCACTGTATTTATAGGTCTGATTCTGCTTTTTGTTTGCCTGTTTGTTTTGTTTTTCAGATTCCACATTTGAGTGAAATCATACAATATTTGTCTTCTGAGACCTGTTTTATTTAGAGTTCTTTGGCAAATGCTTCTATGTATTTTAATACTCTTTAGCTATGCTATAAAAATACCAAAAGCTGGTGTGAATTAATGAAGTGATATGCAAAAACGAAAGCCTACAAGATAGGATAAGCATGGGGTCTTCTAATTATCACTCAAATAAGTTTTGTTGATACAAACATTGTGGAAATTAAAGACACTAATAATTCATTGTGCTGGAATCAAAATCTTCTGGTTATGTCAGTACAAAAGAAATCCTAATTTGTACCACAAAGGTAATGAACTAAAAAAAATGTTATTTGTTAAATACTTACTTAGTACCCTGCACTGTACTTATAACACTTTTCCGAAATTTGGGGGACAAACAAGAGAAATAGAAATTCTCCATGCTCAAGTAGTTTATACGTTGGTCGATGAAATATCTCTATTTTGAGATCTTTGAAATTCTCATTTTATTGTAACTTCATCATATAAGTTGTTTTTCTATTTATTAAAATCAATATTTACCACCTTAGATGTTTCTTAAATGTTCCTAATAATGAAATTGTGCCATAATGATAATTTCCAGTACTGATAATAGAGTTGATAATAGAGATGCTTGATATTGATAGCAAGGTGATTTTGATAATCTACAAAATGTCACGAGGTTTTTCATAATAACAACTTGTTTCTTAGACAAAAAGGCACTTACTATTTGTCTTCTCATTTTATAAAAAACTTTATTAATATTGATTTTACCACATCATAAAATTCATATTTTAAAATAGTTTGCTTTGTGATTATCTCATTTTAAAACTATTCTTTATATAACTACTATATATGATGTAAATATTCATAGATATTTTTCAGTGGCTAATACATTTTTAATTTCTTTAAGTATTTATTTAATTTATGTTGCTGTTCTTCAGCATTCCCTTTTCTCTCTGGAGCCTATCCTACTAATTTCAAAAAGCCTGAAAATTCTGAAAATCCCACATGAAGTGATGTATGAAAAATCTTAAAATATAATGGTGGTAGAGAAAGAGAGTATTAAACATTGTGCTGAAGATTATTCCATTAATAAAGAGATTAATCAGTGCTTCTAACATTTGGACATAAAATAAACATTAAAATGACATTTTCTCCTTTTTTTCATTTTTTTAAAAAGATTTTATTTATTTGAAAGAGAGAGGGAGAGAGCACAAGTGGGCGGCAGAGGCAGAAGGAAAGGGAAATGCAGACTCCCCGCTGAGCAGGGAGCCTGACAATGGGCTCAATCCCAGGACCCCAGGATCAGGACCTGAGCCAATGGCAGACACTTAACCAACTGAGCCACCAAATACAATGGTATTTTCAATAAGAGGTTATTAAATACTATATAGAAAACTCATATCTGCAAAGCAGATAATTGGCAATGATGATACATATATTAAAATATGTGATAACATAATCATATATATCATAATCATATGTGATAACCTATATTAAAATATGTGATAACATAATCATAGCAACTTTTTTTTTTTGCTGAAAAGAGGCATATTGGAGTGCTTAAGCACTGTTTCAATTGGAATAGATAGTTAAACATTTTGCAAAAAATACTTGATTGCAGAAGAGGAGATAATAGCATGTGTGTGAATGTGTGTTTTCAATTAATGCATTTTCATTCATTGAGAAAAGAAAAGAATGTCAGATTTTTAAAAATGTGACATTGTGAAATGTTAAAGTACCATTTTTAGACTTAATTCTGCTGCTGCCTTTCCGTTAGCATTTACCAAAAAATGCCATCTTATCCAAGTTAGAGATCTAGGAGCAATCCCAGGATTCTCACTGAGGGGCACTCTACTTACATGTTCCCCATTCAATAAGTCACAAATTCCTGGCCCTCCTATTTCAGACAGCTCTCTACAACATACACCAGCTCTTTCCCTGTCTAGTCCGAACATCTCTGCCTTAGCCTCCTACTGAAGTCACTTCTAGTTCATTGTGAACAGGATCATTTTTAAACCTTCCTCAGTCCTAAACAGCTGAGCTGCACTTTTGGAAGCTTTACACAATGTCTTATTAGATGTATTAAAATGTATCCACATCACCTACTCAGTGTAATTTATAGATAACTCTATGAGACTTGAGCAATGTAGCAGTTGATGAGTTGTACAAATATTAATGTTTGAAAAAATTACTTAAAATTTTCATCTCAGTTTTGCAGATTTTTTTTGTATTTTGAAACAATTTTTTTTTAAGGTGTCAATTTAGTAAGTCCTTCTCAAACACCTGTTCCCTGGTGAGTGTGCTTTTACTGTCACAGGCTGGACAGCCCTGAAAGAGGCATCTAAAGGACCATCACTTGGATGAGTACCAGATCTGTGGGAATTGGAATGTAAAATGTTTCTTGAACAAATCTAGAAATCAAGGAAAAGATAGTGGTCTCAGTTATGCTGTATATCAGATGATAATATTAAAAAGTCAGGTACTATAGGGATGTTAATAAAATATCATACGGGTATGTCTTAAAACAGTATGTGAACTTCTTACATACTTAAAAAGAAATACTGCTAACCAAAAAAAAAAAAAAAAAGACGTTTAGCATGCTCCAAAACGAATGTTGGAAAATGACAGGTGGGTTTGTAAGTGGTCAAATCACCTACTAGTTTCATTACCTAATGTTTCTAAATCCTTGTTATTTCATCTTTAAAAGTGAGATAATGAGGGACGCCTGGGTGGCTCAGTGGGTTAAGCCGCTGCCTTCGGCTCAGGTCATGATCTCAGGGTCCTGGGATCGAGTCCCGCATCGGGCTCTCTGCTCAGCAGGGAGCCTGCTTCCCTCTCTCTTTCTCTCTGCCTGCCTCTCTGCCTACTTGTGATCTCTCTCTGTCAAATAAATAAATAAATAAATAATCTTAAAAAAAAAAAGCGAGATAATGAGAGTACCTATTTGACAGAATTGTTGAGAAATTTAAATTATATAATTCTCATGAACTGTTTAATGTGGAATCTGGCATATACTCAATATTTTGTTATTATTGATAAAGCACTAGCAAGCAATAACTGTTTCATTATTTTTATGGTCATTGTTGCAACTTGGAGCAGACTAGACAATACTACTGAGCTTAATTTGACCATTCATTGTTATTTTAAAGATGGGAGAGTTAATAATGAATTATTTTGAAAGGTGTCAGTGTTCTAACATCCTTTCAAAAGCTAAATATTTATTTAATATAGAAAAAAATATTCTTAATTCAATGAGAAAGAGTAGATGTTAAAAGTATCTTTCCTCCTTAGAATCCTACAGACCCAGAAAAAAAGGTAAGACAAAGGATATAGAAAGCATGATATAATAAAGAATAGCACCAGCCCTAGGCTTTTGATGCTTTTGTAATTTTGATGTGAATAACCCCAGGCTCCTATTCTAACATCAGTACTACCACAGACTGTGTAAGACATGGTCAAGTCGATTAACCTCTCTCTGCTTTAGTTTCTTCATCTGTAAAGTGCAAGTAATATTACTTATCACTTGCCAGCCAGCAGTACTTCTTCAGCTAATTGACTGTCTCAGCAGGGATGTTGCAAAGATTAGCTGATAAATGATTTATAAACCCTTTGAAATATTAAATAAGTGATGTAAAAAGCTCTAACAAGAGGACAGAACAAATTATTCCATGCATTAATTTGCTACTTAATCATATATATATATTTTATTTTAAAAAACACCCCTAAAAAAGAGGTAGCCCTCAGTACAGTGAAAATAGGATAGATTACTAGGGATTCTAGAGTGCTTTTTATTGCTGTTATTAAAAAAAAAAAACCCTGTTATAATTAAGAATATATAGAAGAAAAAGTGTATTAGAGGAAATGATTATAGTTCACCTCCCTAAATTGCGGGAAAGTCTTCGAGAAAGGAAAACAACTGAATAAAAACAAGGGAACACACTTTCTTAGATGACCTTTACCATTAACAATGGTATAACCTTGACAAATTTATTTAACCAATAAGGAGTTTGAGTAAGATAATTAAAAACACATCTACAAAATGTTTTTATATATGTATGGACAACAAAGAAAATCCTGTGCCATTCTCTGTAAGGGACTAAAAAATTAAAGACCCAAATCTCAAGGAAAATGTAAGAGAAGAGCAACAGGAAAGTAATTAATTCTTGCACAGTGCCAAATTAAACAAACACTATAATAAAGTTATTCATTATACCTGGAGATGGAAAGAGGGTGTAGTTTATAAATTCAGGTTGAGAGGTGAGTAGAATTTTGTTGTCATTGGGAGAGAAGGGCATTCTAAGTTGAGAAAACAGCATTAGAAAACCAACAGAAGACAAGATACATGGCAAGTGGTAGCTATGGATGAACATTAGTATGCACAAGAGAGATAGTTTAGGGAAATATATTAGTAAAGTAAGTTGGTTTCAAATTCTAGAAGGCCATGCAAAAAAAACAAAAAACAAACAAACAAAAAAAAAACTGAACTATGTTTGGAGTGGGTTCCCAGGAGCAACTGAAGATTTTTGAGTGCTTTATGTTTTATAAAGTTTATTTTGGTAATAGTGTGAATGGTTAAGTTGGAGAATACATTTAGTTAAGTAATTAGCATATAATTGCAGTAGTCAAGAAAGAGATGATGAAGCCAGTGACCAGAGAAAAAATAGAAATGAAGAATATAAAATAGACATTGAATAGGTAGAATTAAAACAATGAGGTTTGAGAAATTATTAGATGTAAAGATGAAATGTGAATAATTATTGGGATGGAGTAATTGAAGACAATCATAAGATTTCTATCATAGGTGCCTGAGAAAATAGTGGTAATGTACACTAAAATAATGAGAATAATGAATAATTTGGGGGTGGAGTTGGAGAATACAGCAAAGAGAATCCATTTTGAACTTAACAAATTTGAGTTTTTGAGGACAATCATGGTGGAATATTTAGTACACAATAAAAATTCTCAAGCTAGGGCCACCTGGGTGGTTCAGTGGGTTAAGCATCTGACTCTTGCATCCAGCTCAGGCCATGATCTCCTGGTGGTAAGATCCAACCCTATGTTGGGCTCAGTGCTCAGTGGGGAGTCTGCTTCAGATTCTCTCCCTCTGTCCCCATCCCTGCTCCCCTGTGTGTGAAATAAATAACAAATAAATAATAAAATCTTAAGAAAAAAATTTTAGGGGCATCTGGGTGGCTCAGTTGGTTGAGTATCTGCCTTCAGCTCGGGTCATAATCCCAGGGTCCTGGGATTGAGCCCCATACTGGGCTCTCTGCTGAGCAGGGAGCCTGCTTCTCCCTTAGCCTATGCTCTCTCTCTCTGTCAAATAAATAAATAAAATCTTAGAAAAAAGAAAAGAAAGAATTTATCAGTCTATACTTCAGAAAATTATCAGGCCCCTCAAATGATAGATTTGATAGTCATCTATGTACAGGTGCAGTTAAGACTATGGGGGTAAAAGAGATTATCAAACAGAACATAAAGAATAACAAAAAGAGTAAATATTATTTAAGAGGTAAGCGGAGGGAAGAACAAGAATAAATACAAGAAAAGATTACAGGGAAATCAAGAGCAGTAACTTTGGTAGCTAAAAGAGAAAAACATCAAGAAAAGAGAAATAGCAATGTAAAATGCTGTATACAATTTTATATATGTGATTATTGTAAAAAACCTTGAATTTTGTGATTAATCTGTAATGGTTTTTCTTTGAGAAAGCAATTCTGGTAAATTAATAAATATTTAAGTCAAATTGCAAAGAAAATAAAAATAGAGGGAAATAGGAAAAATTAGTACCTACCTCTTTTCCTCTAAGTTTTGGGGGTAAATGAAAGTAAAACAGATGTCTTTAAGAACATACAGAGTTAAAAGATGAAATATATCTTTAAAAGGGAAAATGTAAGCAATTTTATAGGCATTTGAGAAATAGGGAGAAGCAGCAGAGGGCAGAAATGAAGGAACAATAATGGGACAGAAGATAGAATCAAAAGCACCAGTCAGGTATTAATGTTGTGCAAAAGAACTCTTTAATAAAGAAACAGACAATTTCAATGTGAGGCTAAAGAAAGAGGAATTGAAAATTATGTAGGATGACCTTGGTCTTCTTCATAAATTCATTAGGCAAGATTTTCTGTGGAGAATAAAAATTTGAAAGAATTTGGAATATAAATAAGACTGAAGAAGCACAGAAAAATAAAGAAATTGGTGTTGTTAGAGATGGTAAAGAGGTCAGCTAGAAAGGAACAAAGGGATTTATAAGTAGCTTTGAGGTCATTTTGAGGTCACCTAATTAGACAGTGAAATTATTTTCTAAAGGAATATAGCCTGTACTTCTGACTTTGTAACATTTTTAGGCTTAGATTAGGCTTAGATTTCTTATTACAAAGTTTTGATTTGTTAAGCATTGTGGAAAGGAGAAAAAAAGATTTGAATCTGAGCTAAAAGAAGTTTTAGAGAATTTAAGTAATGATAAAAATAAGTAGATTATGAGTTTATAAAACCAGTGCGAAAATGTTCCCATTTCAAAAAAAAAGAAATGTGTATCTATGTATATCCAGATAGATAGATATTATATATCTTGGTGCATATCTGTATATAAACCCTTGAATGAAGACATAAGGGTCAAAACTATCACATCACTGGGATCAGAGATGAATTGATAAATAGAGAAAAGATTGAGAAGAATAATCATTAGTATCAAATATTGAAACTTTTCTGAACCTGAGAATTTTCAATATACACTGAGAATGAGGGAGAAAGTGAAGAACTTCCTTCAACTAAGGCCAATGGGACACCATGTCTAATAATATTAGTCAAAATTTATTGTGAAAACCATCAAAGACATTCTATTTTTTTTTTCTCATATTCGGCAGGATTCATTCTAGCAATATTTTTGTGATAGAAATGTCAATGACTTGGATTCAGAATAAAAAAGGATTTGACTTCACCTAGTTAATAAAAATTGCCATCTCTCTGTGTGATATAACTCAGTGTATGAGATTGCTTTTTGAAAGAATGCTTTTGATGGGACACTACCCAAACTCTTCAGAAGTGCAATACCTGTTCTTGTTATACTATGTAATACTGAGCATATTGTGCAGGAATTGTAATTATGCCTTAACAGAGGAAGATTTATAGAATTTTTTAAAGTTGTGGCTGTTAATAGGATTGCGGTTTTTATTTCTTCCTTGTCTTTCACTCCAAAGTGTCACTAGAATACAGCTCAATTCAAGGAAAAAGGGAATTGAGGTAGCTTTGAGTTCTAGAACTTTGTTCTAATCTCCACATTTAGTGTGAAGCCCTCTGATCTGTGAGATTAAGGGGTTGTTTTTCGGAAACAAGTTACTAGATTCTTAAGCCTGAATTACATAAACAAGAAGAAATTATAACAGGAAAAGGAAAGAGAAAAAGATGGATAGTACTTAGCCTGGAAATAGAGGAGCTGATATTTCCAGATTATTTTAGGAATCAAAAATTTGCTTAGTTAGGTGTGCCAGGGTCGCTCAGTGGGTTGGGTCTCTGCCTTTGGCTCAGGTTATGATCTCAGGTTCCTGGGACTGAGCCCCAAACCGGGCTCTCTGCTTGGCGGGGAGCCTGCTTCCCCCTTTCTTTCTGCCTGCCTCTCTGCCTACTTGAGATCTCTCTCTGTCAAATAAATAAAATTCTTAAAAATTTTACTTAGTTAAATTCTTTACCAAAAAGTTTTCTTCTATAATCTATAGTGTTGATCAGACAGTTTCCTACTACGATGAATATCAACTATTTTCAAAATTTTGTCCCTGGACTCCAGCAGGTCATCCAAACCCTCTCAGTCAGTTCTCTGAGATACTCTCATTGGATTCACAAATTCAAAATAATTTTCATAATAATACTGATGATATTTGCCTTTTTACTTGGTAGACACTGCATGAATGGTGCAGAAGCATGGTGGGAAAAACTGCTGGCACCTCAGCGCTAATCAAGTCAGCAACTCAAAACTCTACTGTAACCCTGGTATTTTTCACCATCACACACTCACAGTTAATATTTTTAAAATGCTGGATTTACCTACAGATATACTTGATGAAGCAGTAAAAAATGTTATGTCAAGTCTTGTCCCCTGAGTACACATCTGTTTAACACCTTTGTGATGGGAAGTCACAAGAAGCATCTCTGCCAGATACCAAAGTGGATGGTTGTCTCAAGTAAAGTACTTTGGTGACTACTGGGGTTGAGAGCTGAACTAGCCACTTTTTCTTAAGTCACCATTTTTACTTGAAAGAACAACTGACAGGCAAACTGTAGTTTTTCAAACTTGGATATTTGGCAGAGATTTTCATTGAAAATGAACAAAATGAGCTTGTCAGTTCAAGGGAAGCAAAATCCAACTGTAATCTGCTGGAAATGATGAAATCTGAGCTTTCAAACAAAAATTACAATTTTGGAAAATTTACTATCTGCCCCTGTGAACTTGTCAGTTTCCCAATCCATAAAGACTTTCCTGCTGAGATAGGTGGTGTTACTAACAAATGTGATATTTCTAATATCACATTAATATAAATTATAATATTAAAAGTATATATTATATGTATGTATATATATACACATATATATATGCATAAGCATAAGATCCATTTAAAGTGCAAGGTAGACAACACATTTTAATGAAACAGTATGGAAAGCATATTGATATGGTTGTATGATTCCACATTGTTAAAAAAAAAAATCCACGATCATCTGAAAAGGCTATTAAAACTCTCCTCACATTTCCAACTAAAAAAAAAAACTGTGTAAGTCCAGATTTTCCTCATATACTTCAACTAAAACAACATATTGAGACAGATTGAATGCAGAAGCAGATACGAGAAACCAGATGTCCTTTATAAAGCCAGACATTTACAGAAGTAAGCCAGAGAATTGCAAAATGTAAAACAATGCTATTCTTGTCACTATTTTTTTTCTTTGGAAAACATATTTCATTTCATTAAAAATATATTATTTATGGAAACATGTAATGGGTTTATTATTTATATTTTAAGTAGATTAATAAATATTTAAAAATTTTTCAGTTTTAATTTCTCATATGATAAATATTAGCAGCTCTAACTACAGAAACAAAAACTCACTAGTGTTTTCAATAATTTTTAAGAATGTAATGGATATTTGAGACCAAAATGCTCCAGAAATACTAATGTAGATCAAGCCCTAAGCACATAGTAAACTACTCAGAAGCTTTTAACACACTTCACAAGATCTCATAAAGTAACAATTGAGAAGTTATATAATTGCATTTGTAATATGGGACAGGAAGAATTTTCCTTCTCTTTTAAACTAAAAGAAACCATACCATTCATACTAGAGAGAAGACTTCAGTGCCTGCTGATGGCATTCTCTCCATTCTTTCTTCCAAGTCTGTGAGTCTCATTTCATGTGTCCCCATTTACAGGAGTAAAATTAGCATGTTATCTAGTCACCATTTGGCTCATGACTCAATGTCACTATAAAAATCATTTTAGCAGCTTCATAGGCCCAACTTCTTTTAAGATACACATCTATGTGGAATGCTTCAATTTATTTGATATAGGAGACGTAAGTACATACTTTTCCTAGTCTCTTGCAATCTATCTAAATCTGTGAAAACTACAAGGGTAAAATCTTTTGGTTTAGTCTCTCAAATAATTTGTATATGATATTTTAAAAGGTAAAGAGCATAAACAAGGGAAAGACCAACATGAATCTCAGTTTAGAAATCCATTATACAAATGGAGAATTTTTAGAATACCAATATACTGTTTCTTTTGTTAAAGAGTGAGAAAGTGAGATTTTTTTTAAGAAGGGAGAAAAGAAAGAGCAAGTTTGTTCCTTAATCATGAATTTTGATTGGCTTTTTAGATATCAATATTTGGAGATTTATGCTTTAAAATTTAATATAACTTTAAATGGTATAGTAATTAAATAATAAAATGTGTTTCTTTCTCTCTAATCAGACTATGAATATCAGTATAATTTAGTTGTTTTCTATAACTGGATACAAAAAAAATACCGTTTTATTTTGCTGATATACAGTACTACCATTTTGCTTTATCTACAAAATTCTAATTATAGCAACATAAACAAGAAACTTTAATGGAGTCCACTTTTGGTAAATTTTGCAGGTTTTATTCTGATTATTTTTATAAGGCCAGAATTCATGCTAATTGCTATTCTATTAAATCTCTACCAGCTGCTTACATTAGATTTTTAACTTTTATCATTTTTTGTTATCTATTAGACATAATCATTTAGCAGTAGTGTCCCCAGAATATCTTAGCAAAATTATGAAGTCATTATACAGCAGTGTATTTGGTGTAAAAGATATTTCCGGTCTCTGGCAGTTGTTTCACTAAAGACCTAGGTCTAAATGTTTAACTGAAAGAAAAAATAACATAGCTGCCATACATGTAAAAATAACAGTTTTTCAGCACCTAATGAGAATTTGCTAAAAGAACTATAATCTTGGAAATAGAGGGGGGAAAAAGAGAGCTCAAAGCATCTATACATTTTGTTTAAAAATATAATTGTATTCTTCCTCATTCATGTATTTACATGTGTGCTATTTGTCAGGTATTTTTCTTTTTTACTGAAAAATAAGTCTATTGTCCAGAGGGAAAAATGTAATAAAAATGAAATACTACTTTTATGATTATTATTATAATAATTATAATGGACCATAATTGAATGCTCCAAACTCAGCACATCAATCTAGTAACTGTGTTTTATAAGTACTTAAAAAGAGAAGTTTATAGGGATAAGCTCTTTTCACAAATGCCATTAGTGTCTTTCAAGCCAATTGAAAACCATATATATACATTTTAAAAGAGAACACAATATACGTTTACATCTGTCAAAACCTTGTTTCTTATTCTGTGTCCTTGTTACTTAAGAGAACACTAAGTGAAAATTCAAGTTAAGTTGTTGGCTCCCCTGTTTAAAAGTAGAATTACTGCCAGGATCCTTTAACATTCCCAGAGACACAAATCATAACACAGCACACATTCTTTTAATTCACATCTTCTCATGGGAAATGTCACTACTTTTATCTCTCATTCTTGATATTTCAAATCTCCTTAAAACTATTAAAAGCACAGTAAAATCCCCATAGTCACATGTATTATTATGACAGTCTATGTAGAAAAATGATAATGGCAAAAAAAAGAACTTCTATTGCAAAATAACAATGTTTTTCTATGCAAAACTTACAGAACCTGGGTTAAGTCATAGTTCTGTGTGTTATTTAGCAGTCACTTAGTATCTCTGAGACTTATTTTCTTCATCTGAAAATAAGGATATTTTTGCCTACTCCATAGCATTGCTATCAGATGAGAAATGATAGCAGTTGTGCTTTAAAAAAAAAAAAAAAAAAAAAAAAAAAAAAAGCCTGTGATTTAAAAAGCCATAAAGGGACTGAGAGTGAGAAACAGTAACAGTGATTGTAAGACAAACTCATTCCTGTAACTCCACCTTTCCTTAAACTTTTATGAGATAATATTAGGTTTATATGCATGTCCAATTCTAAATCGCCAAATAGCATAGAAATTAGATTTTCTAATTTCTAGAAAATTAGAAATTTTAAAATTTCTAATTAGAAATTAGAAATTATTTCTCATTTTTCTAATTCTTAATTGGTTAATGGTGGTAGAATAGATAATGAAAAACACTAAATTACTCCAAGGTCAAAACCTTTATTCATACTTGTAACTCCCTCGCAGACAGGCAACCTGGTAAAGTAGAAAAATGAAGTGAGACTTTGTAGACCTTCATTCCAGACAATTAACTTTCTGGATTTTTAGGATCTGGTAATTGAGTATAATCAGGGAAGAGGGAACTTCTCTGTGGCTACTGATGAAGGACATCTATTTTTTCTTCATTGTTTAGTTTTATTCAACATACTTTTATTTTGCACTGACTGTATGCAAAGGACTCTATTAGGGATTGTATGTAACTAAAACATTGAAATGTAGTTCCTATCTTGTCAGAGCTTATGTTTAGTCTAGAAGGAGAGGTCACTATAATGCTAGTTAGAATTTAAGTGGCCTCTATGACAGACACAAATCAAGGCCCATATGGGATTGCCAGCTGAAAAGACAGGGAAAAGAAGACAAAGACAAGGTGGCATTTGGCTGAATTCTGAGGGCTAAATCCATTTCAACAAGCAAGTTTGTCAGAGGAAGGCATTCCAGGTAGAATCACAGACTTGAGCAGTAGTGCCGCAGAGCATCTCTGGAAAAATATTTTACATTATTCTGCAACATACCAGGTATGAGAGCTAGTGATTGAAGTTAAAGCAACAAAAGAGGGTTCTTTCCAGATTATGGAAAAACTCAGCAATAATCCTGGGAAGAGCTTTTCTGTGCTTTACAGGCAGTAAATATGAGGGACATCCAATACAAATCAACATACCTGGCAAGTGATTAGACATGGCTATCAAGTGAGAGAAATAGGCAAAAGTATGCTCCAACATAGTATATTAGTAAGGCCAGTTTATTCAGTGTTCTGTTGTCATTTTGTTTTGTTTTATTGAATTTGAAATGCTTAAGCAAAAGCAGGTGAAAATATCTATTTAGCAGGCAGTTGCCCTTGTGTGTGAGGGGCCTGGGGAAACAGTCTCAAGAGGAGATGCATACTTTTGCATTATCCATTGTGAGGAATTAGAAGCCGTGGATTAGATGAGCTTTTCAAGTTAGAAAGGAGAGAAAGAAAAAGGGTCAAGGACTGATCTTAAATTCCTATAAAATGTCCCCAGGAAGAGAAATCTGTGAAGAATACAAAAGTCAAATAGGATAGAACCAGGATAGTAAAGTGACAGTTGTTGTGTTTTGTTGTTGTTGTTGTTGTTGTTACTGTTGTTGCTGTTATTGTTGTTGCTGTTTTTTATCAGCACCCACCATATGCTTAATATATTAGGCTTTTTGGATACATAATCCAAATGAATTCTCATAGCTACCTTAAGAGCTAAGTATATTTATCACAATTTATAGATGAAACAGTGAGTATAGAAATATTAGATATAGCATAACAACTAAATGGAAAGTCTAGATTTGAATACAGATAGCTATAATAATACCTATAACACTACCTGTAATATTCTTGCCTCTATAGCTTGCAATATGTGCTAGGAGAGATTTTCGAGGAGAATGTAACTGTAATGTCATGTATCGTAGAGAGACCAAACCAGGATGGGCACTTAAAAGAAATGTAATAATTAAGCAGTCACTTAATGTTAATACAAATCATTTTCGTGATCTCTAAGAAAGTAATCTCCATAAAACATACTACGTAAAAGCCAATGGAATACAGACTTTTTAAAGGGTTGTTCAAAGAAAGTGAGATAATAAAAGTAGCTGAACCTTTCTGAGAAATTTAATAAAGGAAAAAGATGGTTGTGTAAAGATGTATGAAAATTGAATAAAGAATATTTGGTTAAATGATTGGTTTTTTGTTGTTTTCTGGTTTTGCTTTTTTAGTAAGAGGACTTGAACATGCTTACAGGCTTACAGGAGAAATGCAGAGGAGAAAGAAGACTCAAATTATTGAGGAAAGCAAATAAGGGAAGGGGAGCAAGGAGCTACAGGAGGCAGCAGGAAATAGATCAATAGCATGCCTTAGAAAGAAAGAAGCTAGTTCATTTAGGAAAGAAAGAATAGTGTTTTACAGAGAAATGTGTTTGAGAGAGGAAGAAATTTAAGAGAATATGCAGCAGATGTCCTGTATCTTCTCAGAGAAGGAAGATGTAAAGTCATCTCTTAAGGCAGTGGTATCTGGTTGTGTGGCCTGGAAAGCATTTGGAATTCTTCCCACAGAGAAAAGCATAAGGAAGAGTCAAGGAGAGGTGAAAAAAAGAATTTCTGAACAACTCAGAGTGTATACTAATAATAGAGTCAAAAATTTCTAGTTGAGCCAATTGGCACAATTTTGTGACTTTTTCTGGTAACACTCAGCTACCCAGTTAATGAGATCAGAGAAAGTGCACGATGTTGTTTTCCTAGATTTAGGAAGATCAAGGTGACAGTAAGTCAAAGGGACTTCTTGATGCAAAAAAAAAAGTTACATGAAATTGGTTGGCAGTTGATCCAGACTGAACCTGGAGGAAGCTAAAAAAGGGTTAAAAGAACTAAAAACATAACCAGTGCGAAGAACAGAGTCATTAAGAAGAAGAGATAGGTGGTTATGGCCACGAAAGGAATCTCCAAATTCAGAATTTTAGAAATGAGGTAGTTTTAAGTGATGATTGTTTTTACATCTTCACTTTAAGTAGCATTACTCATCATGCCTTTCAGCTGTCCCCTTACTTATTAGAAAATGGAAGTCTAGGAGGTTCAAGTGATTTTCCAAAAGTCACCCTATGACTAAACCCAGGATCTTCTGAAGAGCATTTTGAAGTTTTAAATAAAATAATAGCCATTACCATATTCCCTTAAAAATAATGGTAAATATAGCTGAATGAATGAAAACCAATGTTATCGATAATATAGTCACAGTAAGCATATAATATAGATATATTTTCTATTTCAAAAGTGTATTATGGTATTACCCCCTCATTCCTTTTCATCTTCCTCTTAAAGAAGAGAAAATATAAAAGTTTCCTCTAGATTGAATTAATAGCTCCCTCATCAGTATGCATTAGGGGAAATCAGCCTAAAAGAATGTGCTACTGACAGCCATCCTAAATTGCAGTGTAAATCAAGTTATCAAGTTATTTCAGAGTGCAAATGTGCATGCCCATGATGATGTATGGGTTCCACCATTTTTGCTTCCCCCATATTTCTTATATTTTGAAAATATACCTTCTCTTGATTATTGATCTGCTTTTAATCTTTTTTTTTTAGATTTTTATTTATTTATTTGACAGAGAGAGATTACAAGTAGGCAGAGAGAGAGAGGAGGAAGCAGGCTCCCTGCTGAGCAGAGAGCCCTATGCGGGACTCGATCCCAGGACCCTGAGATCATGACCCGAGCCGAAGGCAGGGGCTTAACCCACTGAGCCACCCAGGCGCCCCTGATCTGTTTTTAATCTTAAAGTACAATAAAATGTGATTGGAATATTTAGGAATAGGAGGAAATTATTTTAAAGTTCTGTTCAAATAAATTAATGCAACAATAAATGTATTTTTTTCTTATCTTGCTATACATCCTTCTTTTGACTTTTAGGGAAGGGCATAAATTTAAATATAGAAAAAAACGAAGATTTGTATTTGGTGTTTTTTTAATACATATATCCTATTTTACCTTGAAAATATTTTTTTGGAAGATTCATTTTCATGGGCTCCTTTTTTGGAGGGGAAGCAGAGAGGGAGGGAGAAAGAAAATCTAAAGCATACTCCATGCCCAGCATGGACCCCAATGGAGGACGTGATCTCACAACCCGGACATCATAACCTGAGCTGAAATCAAGAGTCTGACTTAACCAACTGTGCCACACAGGTACCCATCATTGAGTCTTTTTTAAACTTGAATATTTTATTTCAAAGATTCAGTCAAGAAAGATTGTTATTCCCTCAAGCAATCACTTAATAAAGGGGACCACAGGGAACCATCACCCTGGATTCGAAGTAGCTCTTTGGTCACTGACATTGCTTAGAATTGCTGGGGGGTGCCTGGGTGGCTCGGTTGGTTAAACATCTGCCTTTGGCTCAGGTTATAATCTCAGGGTCCTGGGATCGGCCCCTGTGTCAGAGTCCAGGGTCAGCGGGGGTGTGCTTCTCCCCCTCCCTCTCCCTCGGCCCCAAACACCTGCTTGCATACTCTCTCAAATAAATAAATAAAATAAAATAAGAATTGCTGGTATATGGTGATAATAAAAAGCAAACTAAATTTTGGTAAACTTCATTATTGTTCTTAGACTCTGCAGACAAAGTACTTGCATTCAGCTTATCTCTAGGATGGACCACTCCATTCCACCCTCAACCTTGGTATGCTACCAATCTCAAGTTCTCTCTGCAATTGAAGACTGACTAAAATGGTATTAGAGAAGGAGAATTTTATGATCTAAACTAGGTGCCCACAAGTTACGGTATTCAGGCCAAATCTGGTCCTATTACTATTTTTCCAAACACCGTTTATTACATTTATTTAACATATTTTACTTGGACTATTTTTGCACTACAGCCACAAAATTGAGTAGTTGGATTAGAGACCATATACCCCTCAAAGCCTAATTTATTTACTATCAGGCCTTTACAGAAAAAATTCCCTGACCTTGGATCAAGGATTAAAGTATTACTTGCTTTGTAGACATGTAAGCAAGACAATCATTTCACATGCATATTGTAGGCCAGTAATTTAACAAATGTCTTTGTGAAATGTTATCATTGACCAACATTATATTTACCTATAAGTTTTTCTTTGTTTTGTAGTCCCTGCTATGTGGATATTTGTTAGCAATGACTGATGTGGAAACTACATATGCAGATTTCATTGCTTCAGGAAGAACAGGTAGAAGAAATGCAATACATGATATCCTGGTTTCCTCTGCAAGTGGCAACAGCAATGAATTAGCCTTGAAATTAGCAGGTCTTGATATCAACAAGACAGGTGAGTTGTTTGACACACATCTTCTTCCAAGGTGGGATTATTTGTAGCATTTCACCGAAGAGGATTAAAACATGAAAAACCACCTTTGAAAGTAATCTAATAGCGTTACAAACAGTCTAAGGCAAGAAAAAAGTCAGTGACTAATCTCTTAATCACTCCTACTCCATGTTCAGTGACTTTTCTGTATAGGGTTTCCCACTCAAATGCAGAATTCTTAATCTTCTATTACTAATGCAATCAATAAAGCACATGGGTTTTAAAAAAATTCTAATCTATAAAAGCTCTGAAATTTCTACATAGAATATTTAACAAAGTAGGAACTCCCACCTTCAGTAACATTGGCCATTTCAAAGGAAAAGTTCTCTGGGACCAATTTTATTGAAAATGGAAGTAAAATTGTTTGTTACATCAAGGTCTTCAGTAAAAAGGTCACTCAGTTTTCTTTTCATGATAGAATGGGTTTGTGGAAAATTTGTCTTATTACCTGACTTTGCACTCTTCTTACCCAAGTACCAATGAAAAAAGTAAAACAAGACTGTAATATCAAAGTACTTTTGAGTATTTAAAAGAATGCCATTGCTTTTGCAGGATTTAAAAGTGGATGTATTTTCCTAACAAATCTTGTAAAAAAAAATAAATAACCTTTAAAAGTAAAAAAAGGAGTTCACGATTAAGGAACCACAGTGTTAGATACATGAAAAGCACTTATCAGTTTCTGGCTCATGGTAACCACTCAGTACTAATTTGCTATTAGAATTTTTATGGCAAAGCTTTCCAGTTATTGGAAAACTGAGTCAGAGTATATGTTAATGAAACAGTTTAACAATGTTACCCTAACATACCTAGGGACAGTACTTTATTCAGTGGTTAAAGGTCAGCAAGTCACATATTGGTCTTTTCAAATTCAAACTGAAAATAAACCTTTAACATTGACACCTTGGAATATACAGACTTATGTATATTTTAGATTTTGTTGTTTCCCTACTATTTATTACCAGAAGTTACTTATCAAAGTAACTCTCAGAAGGGGTTAAGGAAATTATTGCAATGTGGTGGGATGAGGCAAGTAAAATTTTTTCTGTGGTCTTTGAGAGTTTGCTAATTTTCTTTTATAAGATTTATATATATATATATATATTTTTTTTTAAAGATTTTATTTATTTATTTGACAGAGATCACAAGTAGGCAGAGAAGCAGGCAGAGAAAGAGCGGGAAGCAGGCTCCCTGTGGAGCAGAGAGCCCGATGTGGGGCTCGATCTCAGGACTCTGGGATCATGACCCGAGCCGAAGGCAGAGACTTTAACCCACTGAGCCACCCTGTCACCCCAAGATTTATATTTTTCTTTATATATTAATATTCTATTTAATCTGCATTAATTTTAGACACCCCTAATATTATTAACAGAGCAGTTCCATTTCTTCTTTTTTTGTCTTCCCTGAAATTGAGACTCATCAGCATCAAGACCTGTCTTATACAAGAGAATATATTAAATTATTATATAACAATGGAAGAAATTGATTTTTATTAATAAATATAATAAAATTATTTTATATTTTATATTAATGGTATTATTAAACAATTTAGAATAATTAAAATATCTTTATGCTATCAAATGTCTTTTTATCTAAACATTTCTAGATTTTAATTGCAATTCTCCAGGCTCCTAGAAATTTTTGTTTGTCTTCTAATCCTAAAGTCCAGGGCCAGGCAAAATATAAATAGTAAGAACTTTTTTATTATTCTAAGTACAAAGAACTAAAAATAATAACTGCAATACTGACAAATATATAAATGACAAATGAAATATCAATAGCTGAGTTGTGGGAGAGACTTCCTCTGTAACTCATGAATGTTTCAACTTCTTTTTAGTTTATACTCCACAATATTGCTGTCCCATGTTTACCTTAATTTGTTAACAAGCATGTATTTAGCAACGGCTTTGCAATTGCAGCTTTATGCTAAGGGCTGAGAAGTGTTCCGAGACACCTAGAAAGCCCCAAAACTCATGAGAGTCAAAGTCCTCATCTTGTATTTATGCAGTCAGTTTCATCCTTAAATATTCTACTGTCTTGTACCTGCCCTAATTTGACTTCATTCTTTTGATTACCAAAAGCTGTTCCTGTTCTTCAAATTTTTGTTGAATGCGAATCTACACATCTCAGATTCAGGCCATCTATACATCTACACATCTTGGGAGGCTGTTTATTGCTGTGAAAGTAGTTTATGAACTGTATATATATATATATATATATATACACACACATATGTATATATATGTACACACACACACACACATATATACATATATATATGCCTGGTCATACCCAGAGAACTCCTTTAGAAACAGAAAATATATGTATTGGGGTACCTGGGTGGCTCAGTGGGTTAACCCTCTGCCTTCAGCTCAGGTCATGATCTCAGGGTCGGCTCTCTGCTGGGCAGGGAGCCTGCTTCCCCCTCTCTCTGCCTGCCTTCTGCCTACTTGTGATCTCTCTCTGTCAAATGAGTAAATAAAATCTTAAAAAAAAAAAAAAGAAAATATATGTATTTATGTAGAACTGCTTTTAATTTCCCTAAAGTATGGTGTCTGGTGAAATGTTTTGTGTATACTTGTTAAGAGCAAAGGAGAAATTGCCTTTCAACATTTCCATTCAAAGAATGGAACAGCCCACTCACCTCTGTTCATTTGAATTATGGTAACAAACACTCAACAAACATTGATATAGTTTACATATTGAACACCCAAAAATATTTTGCTAAAACTCTAAAAAATCAGATGGGTTATCAACAAGTACTATAAATAATGTAAAATGCAATTTTTAATTATTTCTTAAAATAAGAAAGAAGTGAAAAGGTAAACGCTTCCCACTTTCGATTTCTGTCTAAAATCACTTCTGATTTCTGCAACCCGTAAAACTAGAAGTGTCATGATCTGGCTTTGAGATTTCCTAGCATAAATCATCACTGACCATTGTAAAAATTGTTATTCTTTTGTTTTGTGCCATGCTGTCCCAAGTTCATAGAACCAGAATTAGCCAACCTTAAAAAACACTAATTGAGGAACTGATTACCAATCAAATATACCTGTCTCTATGAGAATTTCAGACTTTTTGAGTATTTCTGAAATTTCTAATATGATATATTAAGAGTCAGTAAATATAGGCAATAGTTTTTCTTTTGCCTTTATCCTTTTTTTAATTGTCTCTTACAGAAGGTGAAGAAGATGCACAACGAAATTCCACAGAACAAAGTGGGGAAGCCCAGGGGGAAGCAGCAAAATCTGAAAGCTAACATCCCACTTTGATAACTTCAGCAACACCTGACAATGTCTCAAATCTCCAGGCCTGGCTGGAATGCATTTGTTTCCAAGAATGAAAGAGGGGGGAAAAAAGTAGCTGTGCTGCATTATAGGAATCTGCTCATTATCATGTCAAAAATGGGGGCAGAGGCTGTGGCTGCAGACAGACTTTTCTCTACCTCTGTCATTAGCAATGGTTGAAATCATGTGGCTTGTGTTTGGATATCACTTTGTATGGATCCTTTCATTTGACCATATGATAAAATGCTTGTAGAGAGTAGCACTGACCTAGATGATGATTCTTCCTGCAGCATCTGGCCCCTCAAAATGTCAGAGGATTTAATTGTGTCTAATTGCAAAGGGTTGGTTGAACCCCAGAGTTTAAATATCTCTGGTCTAAGTATTCACCCAGTAAAAGAACCATCCAGAAAGCACTGTTTTTAGCATTATGTATCTGTGTGTTCCTGCTGTGTTATTTACACTGTTTTGTATTGTACAGTATACACGCTCAGCACTGCCCCCTTCTTTGATTGCTCATGAGAAACAAAAATAATGTATGTTACTGTGAATTTTTATACCACTCATTTTTAAAAGGGCTGCCTTTTTCCTTCTCCACAGTGTGGTGGTGTACACAGGATAGATCATACTTTTTTTTAACTTAATCTTTCCCCTTGATCCACTGTTGATGAATTAAATCTAACCAATTCATCAAGACTTTTTTGCTTTATTATAGAGGCATTTGAAAATATCCGCTAATGTGAATTTTACTTGAATTCAGTCTGTTTGATGTCTGTATAGACCAGAATCCAATATGCATATTTTGTTTTATTTTCAATTGGAGAACTTTTCCCAACTAATATATTTTTAAAAATTTTTAATTATGAGAATTTTAGAGAATCAGGATGGTGGGAAAGATAAGATAATTATTAAGAACAGGAAACTTTTTGTTCTAATGGAATCAAATTACTCAATGCTGTATGCTACTATTTAAATTGAGAGGACAACTTATCAGCATGGAGCTATAACAGATGGAAAAAATTATCTTGCAATCATGTGGACACCAATCACAAAAGTAAAGCCCTTGCATTGTGTTTTTCATGTCTTTTTTCAGCCCTATCAGATACAAATGTTATTATGCACTTTTTAATGTTTGTAAACTTTTACTAATAATTAGTGTGAATTGCATTCTGATACAATAATAATTATCATTAGAAGCTAACAAAATCCTCATTAATACTGTTGATAGCCTCTGCTGTGTTTTGACATCATGGTTCTTATATGGGAAGTTTCTGTGAGCTGTGTAATCCCATTGGTCAGTATTATAAAATCATTTATCAGTAGTAATAAATAAGGAACCGATAATATGCCCATGGCTCATGGATTACTGGACAAATAACAGATAACAGGAAGACCCTTTACAATAAAGAGCCCACTTAAATTATCCTTGAGGTCTTAGATACAGTCCCATTTGTGGTAGGTTAAACAGCATTTCCACAGATAATCTCCATAGATGTATCAGGAACTAAGCCCTCCTCCATAGCTGCCTATAGGATGAAAGGTCAGTCTACCCTCATCTCTCCTTACAGTACTTCCCAAATGAGTAGGATAAGGGCATGGGTATCATTTGGTCCTCATCATGTATTACTAGAAAAAATGTTATAGGGTGAGTCTCTTAGAAAATAGAAGAGTAAATATTAGAGTACTTCATTCTAACCAGTTGGGGTCCAAAATGCCCAGTTAAAATTCAAATAATTCCACCTATTAATAGGCTCACAAGTGGGAAGAAAGGTTCCTGAGACATTTTTAGACAATCTCTGGTAGTTCATTTAAAATATCCAACCCATAAAATCACTTTTTCAATATCCTCATTTACTATCTGCATAGCTTTCTTGTGAATCTAGGTAAAGTTCTCTCCATCCTTAAAGTTGTGGAATTCCAAATTGATTACATGTGATTTTGTAAAGTTTAGGACTAATGCTGAGTGTATGTGGAGACTTTATATTCCTATGTGATATACTATTATTAATGCATGTGGTGTCATGCTTGTCTTTGAATATATAATAGTGATAAGTTGCAAAGTCATATGGAGCTTTTGAATTATTTTGACCTCTTACTGCTACTTTGTCTGCTATATTAAAACCCAGAGAGAGTCCCAAGCTAGAAGATAAAAATCTACTTTCCAAAATATCCATATCCTACAAATGTTGCTCAGCAAAAGTTCACAGTGTCTTCCAAATTGTATTGTAATCTCTTACTTGCAAATCAATAATATACATGGAATTGAATTTTTAAGGAGAAAATGAAAAGGTAGAAAACCAAGACATTAGGTTTGAGAATATGTATTGAATGCCCTCTAACCAACTAACATTATGCTAATCACTTTCCAGCACATTTTCTCCAATTTAATTGTTTCTCAGAGAGTTTAATTAAAGAGGTAGTGTTATCCCATTTCACAGATTAAGAAATTAAGGCTCAATAAGTTATAACTTTCCCATGTTTAAAAAGCTAATAAGTGATGAAATTAAGATTTGAACCTATCTTTGTCGGTTTCCAAGGAGCTTTCTACTGCACAGGCCATAAAATTAAAGCCAATTATAGAGCATCTTTATTTGTAAGGGAACATTTAGAGATGAACTGGTTCATCCTCCATATATTATAGAGGGAAGCAGAGTCTCAGAAGGGGGAATTGTCTTTCTCAAGGTTACTTAGATGCGTAAAAACACAGATGTGGCCAGATCATAGAAAGTGTATTTCAAAAAAAAAAGAACGAAAGAACTTCAATTAGAGTTTATTTTTTGTGTGTGTGTTATACTTCAGAATACCTTTCTGGCATATAGTCTATAAATTTAGCATGGTTCAGATTTTTTTTTTTATGTTCCATGCTACTTGTTTTGTTTAATTAACTAAAAGTATGAAAATTTCAGTTTTACTCATTTGTAGTAAGCATGAATTGTCAAATTTACCTTTATCAATTGTAAACATCCTATGCCAACATACTGTTCTCATAATTTATAGAAATGTTTTTCCAATATATAACAAGCAGTCTTCAGGTTTTAGGTGATGTCCCAAGAACTGCTCACTGTAAATGCCCTAAACTTGCAGTAAAAGTGCACCATTTAATAAGATGAATGATATTGCTCTTTCTCTTCAGAGAAGCAATAATGGGTAAACAAATGTCACTGCCAGGTAGCTTAGCTTCTGAGTAAAGCTTGTTATAATAGGAAGACAATGTGTAGTTATCAGGTAAAAACAGGAAGCCATCTATAATTTATGATGTCTTAATAGGCCCCAAATTGTTCTTTAATCAAAGAGTGGCAGTCTCTGAAGTCATTTGTGAGCTTGTATGACTTTTGTATTTAGTAATGTTGCATGCTCACATAATTGATATTAAAAGTAATACATTTTTTCTGAAATGTGCACAGTCTATTAAGAGTATTTATTGAACATACACTATGTATTTGGTGCTTGAGAAAGTGCTTCGAGTGAGAAGGAGAAATTCAAGCCTCAGCCATCCTGTGATGGACATACAGGACATTCTGGCCTCACATTTTCTGGCCCTTTACTCCAAAAATTTTTACCTCCATTCCACTCTGCTAGCCCACTTCCTGGACTTCATCATCTACCAGAGTCAAATCTTAAATTGTAAGCACCACTGTCTTCCTGTGGTTCTTACTTGCTCATCTGCAGGGCATTGATTTTCAATCAGAAGAAAGACCAGTGTTTATCAGAATCCCCTGAAAATTTTACAACACTCCTTCCTCCACCTATATACATTCTGTTTCTCTCTCGTGCGCATGCGTGCTCCAACACACACACGCACACTCTTACACCTTGAAAACACTCCCTATGTAACTTTGGCATCTTTTTCCTAACCCACCCTCACCCTCACAACCTGAGAACCACTGATTAAGAAAAATTCAGTTTCCAGATGCACCAGCTCTGTTTATGCCACTAAAAAGGTTTAAAATGAGTCAGTAACAAAAATGGAGTGCTCACAGACACCCCTGCTTTTACCCTATTAAGAATAACATCTTGGGGTAGAAAAAGCAGAGGGTTTAACTTCTTTTATTTTGCTGTTGCTCTCTCTTCAATCACATAAAGGGAGGGAAAGACCAAGCAGAATCCAAGGTGGGACCAGGAGAAAGTAAGCATCAAATAACATCCTGAGTTCAGACAAGGTTTTAAGCAGACAGGGTAAAAGACGGTGCAGATCTTTAGGTTCATGTTATTTAGGTCACAAGGATAAAATACTACACAGGGATTTGGCACAAAATGCTAGCCACGCAAAACAAGTTCTTACTGTCTTTGGTGTTTCTTCTCTTTGTATACTTGTTGCCTCTATCTAGGCCAGAATGTGGGGATTTGGGATCCTGGCCATCTCTCACTATAAAGTCAAAATTAATAAAACGTTCTGACTATAACTGGTTAACTTTCTAGTTTGTACCACATCTACTTTCTGATTATATCAAGATGAATTTTTCCATAGCAGCTCTCCTCCCACTCTGAAATCCACTGTTAACCTCCTCAGTGCTCCTGATTATCTTAGTTTCTTGTCTTTCTGTCATCTCTGCCCAATCAGAACCCATCAAACCATCTGCTTTCACTTTACTTGCCTTCAGAATGACTAAAAAGTTTCTAATAATGTTTATTCATTGTTTCTAACTGCATTTTAGACATGAGTGCTATGAAGCTCTCTTTTTTCATCCTATTCCTGGGGATAGAGGAAGTTTCCCCACTACTGTCTAAAATGTAGATTTTCATCTGACTTTTTTTGTTTTGTTTTGTTTAGATTTTATTTATTTATTTGAGTGAGAGAGAGAGTGACAGCACATGAGCAGGGGAGAGGGTCAGAGGGAGAGGTAGAAACAGGCGCCTGAAGCAGGGCTCCAACCAGGACCCTGGGATATGACCTGAACCAAAGGCAGACACTTAACTAACTGAGCTACCCCAGTCTCCCAAGTCATCTGACATTTTTAAACCATTTTCTTTCAGGAGGTCTGTTAATTATCCTTTTCTTCTTCACTGACTTCACCCTTTTCTTTCTTTCTTTTTTTTTTTTTTAAAGATTTTATTTATTTATTTGGCAGAGAGAAATCACAAGTAGATGGAGAGGCAGAGAGAGAGAGAGAGGGAAGCAGGCTCCCCACCGAGCAGAGAGCCCGACGCGGGACTCGATCCCAGGACCCTGAGATCATGACCTGAGCCGAAGGCAGCGGCTTAACCCACTGAGCCACCCAGGCGCCCTGACTTCACCCTTTTCTACAAATGAGCTCAAGTCCTTAGTTTCGCTCTTAACTTCACTACTTGTATTTCTCAGAATAGTAATCTTTGGGGCGCCTGGGTGGCTCAGTGGGTTAAAGCCTCTGCCTTCGGCTCAGGTCATGATCCCGGAGTCCTGGAATCAAGCCATGCATGGGGCTCTCTGCTCAGTTGGGGGGCCTGCTTCCCCCTCTCTCTGTTTCTGCCTGCCTCTCTGCCTGCTTGTGATCTCTGTCAAATAAATAAATAAAATCTTTTTTTTAAAAATGAAATAAAAAAAGAATAGTAATCTTTGCTCTTGTTTTCTTGTTTCTCCTCCTTATTTCTTATCCTTTTGCAATTTGACTTACAATTACATTTTATTACCAATAACATCTTAAGTAGTTCCTGGACTTTTAGAATTGTCACGAAAACCCCAGTCAACGTGGAAATTAAAAAATGATGATGTTCCAGAGGACTCAAGCTTCTCCCAAAGTAAAATTTAATGGTTCTATAATTCTAATTGATAGTTTGGCAGGGTTTAGCTGTATCATTAAGGATGGAATCTATGTATCCCAAGAAAAAAGTTCTTCAGGTTCACATCTTCCATCATATATGGTTGTGTCTTTTCTCTTCCACCACATTCTCCCCATAATATTTGCTACATGTCCAGGTCCTATAATCCTCATTTCTTCATAGGGGTGGTTGCACATATGTAGGCATTAGCCTGGAGCCTGGACATCCAGAGATGGGCAAGATTAGCTTGTGATGTTTTAGAGTTCTGTATTCCATTATACTCCAGGATGACTGCCAACAGTATCACTAGTTTCTCTCAAAGTAGCCATGTATAAGCAAAACCACTCAACTTCTTTGTACCCAGTCCCACTCTAGTTCTCTGAATTAGAACTAAGTGAATATATCAATTCCAGTGGTCAAATATAATGGACAGTTTGTGTATGTTTTACAAGCCTATCTTATGGCATTTAATCCTGTTCACCATGGGATTTTTTTTGAGATGTCTCCTTTACTTTCCTACTCCATTCCCCCACCCCCTGGTGTATGTATGAATGTATTTAATCCTTTGTTCCTTTTTTCTGGCAACTCCTCACTTTCTTTGACAAATCCCTCCTTCTCTACCTCCCCACTAAATACCGTGGTTCCTTGGGATTCTATCTTTACCCCTCTCTAATCCCAGTGTTCCCATGACCTCTTCTAGACTAACATCAATCACCAGTTTCACTGTGATGAATCCCAAAGGTCATTCCTGATTACCCAACTTACTGGAAAGCTCAATATGGACTTCCCAGAAGCATCTTAAAATTCAACATTCCAACACTAAATCCAGTGTATGGCTCCAATCCCAAAACTACTTTTCTTCATATGCTGCAGATCTCATATAATGGAAGCACTGATTTCTCAGCAATCTTATAATTCTTACAGTTCTCTTAACTCTTGTTCCTCCCATTTGTTTTTCACTTCATCAATTCTAATTCTTCTTGAAACGTCCCATTTCTTTTTGTCTGCATTATAACCCTTTAAATCATCACTTATCTAATATAATGCAATAACCTGCTGATCAGGACCTGCCTTGTCTGGCATTCTCACATCCAAATGAATCCTTCTAATACCTAAGTCTGATCGTTTCACTCCCCTAAACTTTAAAAAAAAAAAAAAAATCCTTAAATTTAGCCAGACAAAAAACTTTTTGGTATAAGTGCCACATATTATTTTTATATAATTCCTTGTTCTGTGTTTACTGTTTTCCTGTTCCTAAGATGTTCTTTTTCATGCTTGACAGCAAGTTCTCATTTGTCCTTTCAGATTGTGTCCCACTTTACCCAAAAAGAGCCCTTTTGACTTGCATCCTCATTCCCAAGCCCCACCCTAGGAAATAGCTATTCTATATTCCTTGATCCCCTAACACTTGATCTGCAAATGTATCTGGTTAGATCATAGCTATTTGTTTACATGTGTATCTCTCCAACTACAATATGAGCCCTTTCAGGGAAAAGCCCTGTTTTGTTCATCTCTGTCTCCTCATTGTCTATTAATACTCAGTAAATTTGTAAATGAATGTCTGCCCTGCTGAAGTTCACAAGGTAGTTAAGAAACAAAAGTACACACAGATTGATTAGGGAAAATGCAATACAGAGATAAAGTTGAGAGTTGAAAATAGTAAAGCCTGTATAATATTGCCTTACAGAATGTAAAAGCTTAATTTTTTTCTAGTTTATGAAATAGTGTAAATATTTTTATTTATTTTTTAATTTAATTTAATTTATTTTTAAAAGAGGAAATGGGGAGGGGCAGAAGGAGAGAGAGAATCTCAAGCAGTTACCACACCTGGCAGGGAGCCTAAGCTGGCTCCATCTCACAACCCTGAGATCATGACCTGAGCCAAAATCAAGAGTCAGATGCTTAACCAACTGAGCCTTCCAGGTGGCCCATTAATGTAACTATTTTTAAATTTGACTTTCAAACTGTATGCTGCACATTTACACAACACACAAGATTTGATATGGCATACAGAAATGAAATGTCCAATAGGATAATGTATAAATAAATGAGCAAATTAGAGTAAGTCATTCAGATAAATAGTGACCTGGTAAAGGTATTTGGCATTCTATAGTACAAATTCCCTTCAGTTTGTTAGAATTGGGAATAGACTAAAAAAAGAAAAAAGGAAATTATATCATAGATTCCCAGCCTAAGCAACATACTAGTCAGAGAGCAAGATCTCTAGGGAGACTTGGTCTTTAAACAAGGGGAATTGAAATTTCTAAGAATATGCTTTGCAGAAATAACAACTAATGTACTCTTATAGGCTAAAGAAATGAGAGTTCTGAAAGAATATAATGAACTTCAAACTGGCAGAAATGGAAAAAAAGAAAATAATACAAAGGGACCAAGAGACATGTCTTTATACAATCAAGAAGGAAAGGACACTGATGTAGATGTATAAAAACTTAAGGTACTTTTCCTGAATATTATCTTTTCGAAAACACAGAAAAATAGTAGTGATCAAATTAACACAGGAAAACTGGCAGAACTAAAGAAGCATTGTGTACTTTTTGACTATGAAACTAAAAAGTAAGAACAGCCAAGGAAATGATGTAGGTTACTCCTAACAGAACACAAGTTTGCACTCTGGCTACCATGATTAACTTTACACATTTCCCTTGAGTAGGATGGTGTTACTATTATGACTGGCTTGTTGAATTTTTGTTTTCTTTTATCCCATATGTTTAAAATCCATAAAACAATATAGTCATGAATTTTAAGAGCAAAAAATTTTGTAAAAATAGCTATAGCTAGGGAGCGACAACTTAAACAGAACCTGCCTTCCTGGATGGTCCTAAATAAAATCCAGTAAATAATCACTTTTATTTAGGAAATATTTGTTGAGCATTTAGAAAGTTTAAGTCACTGTGTTAGGTAAGTAAGTAGTAAAATTAAAAAAAAAAATACCACAAAATCTTTGACTAATAGAAATGGAATATGTGACAGTGAACATATGATATGTGATGATATGTGTCATCTTCCCAGCTTTTTCCCATTGCCACTCCATCCCTTTATTATAAGGAATTTTCCTTCAATCCCACCATGTAATGAGAATTTACTTTTTGCTCAATGGATTCCCAGGACTTTGTCACACAGAATTGGAAAACAGGTTAGAGTGGTAAGAGGAAAAGGTTGTTTTTTTTTTTTTTTATGAAGAATTAATATAAGGGTTGTTTGCTGAAAATAAATCAAGTAATGGTTGAAGTAGACCAAAAAAAAAAAATTAAGTTAACATGTTTAAGTCAATTTGCACAATAAAAAGCTAAGAATTAGGGAGAAAATTAGAAAATCTATGAAACTGGGGATTCTAAAAGTTTGGGAGGGTTCACAAGAGATTACAATGAAGAACCAGTCAAAAATAATTAGGTAAAAAGAGCATTTTTATAGGCTATGAACTAGATCTTCTAAGAGATACATGTAAAGATTGAGAATACTTTTCAATTATTTCTGGTTTTTAGGTGAGACTCTTTTTTTAATGTGGCTCCATGCAAAGACAGGGCCACAGGAGACTCTAAGGTGTATTAAAGTATATTCATTTAATAGCAATGGCAAGACAAGTACATACATATAATAAATGTCTGAATATGATGAGCAATAACAGATGCACATGGAACATCCCATATGCTGGGGGAGAAATGCCACTCAACAGGAAAGATCATAGAGAAGAATGTGATGGAATGATAACCTGAAATATTCATTTCATTGAAGAAAAAGAGATTATACATTCTACATAGAAAAAATGACATAAATTGAGGTACATAGGTAGGAAAGCATAGGGTCATATATTTTTAAAATAATCCCAGTTTCCTAGAGCACAGTATATATGCTAAGTCTGAGGTAAGACACTGGGGTGTGGCTGACAAACCAGCTCTATGAGGTCACACAGAGGGAAGAGTGTGGGCATCAGGGCACATCTCAGGCACAAAGATCCTGAGAAAGAGGGCATCCATGCCAAGGAGTCTAACACAGAATCGAAAGAATTCTAAAAGTGGGAATTACGTTTTTGAAGATAGGTTAAGGGCTTGGAGATGAAAGTAGGATGTATTCCAAGGTTAAGAATCCAGTGCCTGCAAAAAGCAGACGTCAGAGGAAAAGCGAGAAGCAGAGGTGCATATAAGAGACACAGACAGGATCCTGCCTGGCAAAGCAGCTGCTGCTGTCCTTCATCCATTCTTTCCACTTGGCCCCTGACACACTCCTCCGTTTTTAAAGGCACCCTACCCTACTTCTCTGCTGACATGTGGTTTAAGTACAACAGAAAGAGGTCTTTTTATATTGCACCATAGAAAGGTGACCTTTTCTCAGGGAAATAATAACTATCAGGTTCTGACTATGTATTGGACACTTGATTAAATTGACCCTATTTCTCACAATTACTCCCAAATATGAATATACTTCTATCCTTATAAATGACCACCCTAAGGTGCAGAGAAGTTAAGTGGTTTGTCTAAGGCCATAGCAGTTTCTGTGTTGCTAAGCCAGGACTGAAACCTATGTTCAACTTCTCTGATGACAATTTCCCATGCTTTGTCAACTACGTATTCTTTTGGACACCAGAGCTGTCCAATAGAACACGCCAAACATGCATTTTTACACTTTCTAGTAGCCATGTCAAAATAAGAAAGCAGTAAATAACCCAATATATCAAAAAAAAATTGACATTAATATATCATCAATATAAAAATTAACAACACATTCTCTTTATTTTAGTACCAATTCTTCAAAATCCAATGTCTGTTTAATTTTTTTAAAGATTTATTTATTTATTTGACAGAAACAGAGACAGTGAGAGAGGGAACACAAGCAGGGAGAGTGCGAGTGGGGGAGGCAGGCTTCATGCTGAGCAGGGAGCCCAATGTAGGGCTTGATTTCAGGACCCTGGGATCATGACCTGAACTAAAGGCAGACGCTTAATGACTGACCCAGGCACCCCCCAGTGTCTGTTTTATACTGATATCTCAAATCAGACTACCTACATTTCAAATGGTCTGGTTACCATATGGCATATCCGTACCAAAGAGCACATATCATAGGGCACAAACTATAAGCCCGATTCTGTTTTCCAACAATTAAGTAGAGAAGGGATTCACTTTTGGGACAAAGGGGTGTAGAGTGTGCATGTTTGTGTTTAGTCCTTTCTCAATGATTCTCAACTTTGGCTTCCTGTCAGAATCACTGGGAACTTTAAAACGTATTAAGAACTTGACCTCCTTTCTATGGATTTTGGTTTTATTGCAGGGTAGGGCATCAACTTTTTTTTTTTTTTCACTTTGTTGAAGTATAATAAATATTAAAAAGTGCTCATGAGTACGCAGTTTTATGTATTCCCATAAAATGAACACATGCCGATAACTATCATCCAGATCAAAAAGAGTATTCCAATACCCTAGAAGTCCTCATCAGGTTCTCTTCTAGTTGCCACCCCCTGCAAAGGGCTATATCCGCTGAGACTGAATCTGTTCTTACAGAGCAGACCCTGGAGTTCAGCCCCAAACTATCACCTAATATGTTAATGCTCACTGCAGGTTGCTCTTCTGCAGGGTCCTATGCTTGGGTTTCTCAGGTCAATCTGTAGTCCCAGAAATAATGAATCCTATGCCAACCCATCCACTTTCTAGAGGATTTCTACCCAAGGAAACAGGTCATTGAAACTACTATATCCCCTGGTCCATGCAGGTCCAGTCTCCACTCGTCTAGAACCACTGGCTCTGTCTTCATTCAGCCCATCTTAGTTGCATAATCCCAAAGATTTGGACTTCCCTCCTTCCTGCACAATCCACCTATTTTCTCACCTGAGTTTTACCTCCCTCATTAGCAACAGATCATATGGACAACAGTTTTGTGAAACCAGTAATACTTCAATGTCCTGCTGAACAAGCTTTAATATAAATCCTAAGTTAATGCCCTTTACCTTGGTACTTAATTGCCCAACTTTCTGCTCCAGGTCTTCTCATTACCACACAGAGCCTCTAGTCTTATAAATTCAATTCTTTGGAAAGAGCATTTTTTTCCCCCTCTCTACTGATCTTTTACCTTCCCCAGATCCAAGTGATTTAAAGTGCATTTCTAAGAAAAGTTAAACTATGTCTGCAAAAGGTGTTCCCTCATTGGTTTAATCAGGACAAAAAAAAAAAAAATTAAAATATTTCCTAACTCAGGCCAGCCTGAGAAAATATAGAAGTTAATTGAATCTGTGAGTTCCATGCTACAATTAAGTCCTAAATAAACAACTTTTCAAAGTATTAAATATCCAGCAATATTCAGCCTGTCGTTTGTCAGAATTACAATTGCTTCACAGTATTGGTTTTTTCCTTGCTCTCAGAACAGTGTCTTGTGTACTTCCAGCCTATACAAGAATATTTTGAATGAGTGTGACTTTGCAAAGACAGCATTTGCAGCTGAAAATAGCAAAATATGACCATCTGTTCTCTTCCGTTCATGGTTCAATCTGACAACATCCTAACATAGTTGTCTTCCTCCATGACACCATTCTTCTCTGCCCACTTGCCTCGTTCCACAAGCTTCCCATTTGAACTTCTTCACTTACACTATGTCTTTCCATGTTCCTCTCCTCCTGCTCACAACTTTCCTCCATTTTATTGCTTCATAATTCCTACAACCCTCAAGAATACTCAATTAATTCCTTTCCAATCTCCATCCTCCCAAATCCAGCTTTTTCCCTTAAGCCCTCTGCCTCACACTTTCTATAGTCTACTCAGCCCTACCTAACTTTATGTGGGGAAAAAGAGAAAAAGGAAGAAGTTCTATAACGAGGCTTCTAAGATCAATCTGAAGTATGCTGGAAATATGGAAATAAATCTGAGGTATTGGGGAGGAGGAGCATAGGAAAAAATGAAGGGGGAAAAGGCACAAGTAACATGGTGGCAAGAGCAATTTTCACCTCTAATACTATAGATTTCCACTAAGCCATTTATCAACTATAGGAGAAGGGGTAGAGGATACCCCGTACCACCAACTGCCACCACTACAAGTTTTATACAAATCTGCCAAATATCAGAGAGACACCTTAATTTTTCATCTGTCCATTCACTGAGACTCCAAATCATTGATAATTTTAGGAAACACTTGGAAAATATATGTAGGAGAGACTGAATTTAATAAAATGGGCTCCAAATCCAGATTCCTTACTAATTCAATGTATGATCGCTCCCAATTTACTCAACTACTCTGGGTATAAGTTTCTTATCTGTAAAAGGAAATAATAATAGCATCTCTTAGGAATGTTGAATAATATTAAGAAGAATGTTAAAAAGTTGAGATTAGTTAGTACATATAAAGCACTGAGAACAGTGCTGGGCACATAGTATAGATGTTAGCTATTAATATTATTGTTGTGTTGTTATATGAGATATGCAGTCTAAGATCACTCAGAGAGCAGAGTCAAATGGCTTTTACCTCTTTTTAAAAAGATTTTATTTATTTATTTAGAGAGAGAGAAAGAGGGGGTGAGAGTACACTTGAGCTAGGGTCGGAGAAGAACAAGCAGACTCTGCACTGAGTATGGAGCCAGATGAGTGGCTCCATCTCATGACCCCGAGATCATGACCTGAGCCAAAATCAAGAGTTGGATGATTAACCAACTGAGCCACCCATGCACCCCCTTTCACCTCTAAATGGCACAGAGGTTTAACTTACTCGTTTATTGAACAAATATGAATGAGTTCCTTCTATGTGACAGGTACTTTCAGGATGGTAACTAAACAATAATTTAACCATAAGAATGATCTCCAGCCATGTAAAGCTCACAGACTGGTAAAGCCTGGCTTAGCTGGATCCTAGCAAATGAAATACTTAGAATATTTCCTCTAGTCTATTGTAGGAAAGCCAAATTGTGAAGAGCAAAATTCCAATCAAGATGAAAGAGAGCAGGGAGGGGCGCCTGGGTGGCTCAGTGTGTTAAGCCTCTGTCTTCAGCTCAGGTCATGATCTCAGCGTCCTGGGATCCAGCCCCACATCAGGCTCACTGCTCAGTGGGGAGCCTGCTTCCCTCTCTCTCTGCCTGCCCCTCTGCCTACTTGTGATCTCTCTGTCAAATAAATAAATAAAATCTTAAAAAAAAAAAAAAAGGATGAAAGAGACAGGGAAACAACTTCAAGACTCTCTAGGGGACATTTCAAGTTCATCTCTGATTTTTTTCTTAGAACTGTTACCTTTGAAGTTTCACAATGTCAATAAATAGTAGGAGACATAAGTTCTCAATAAAACAAAATGCAAAGCCATGAGAGACTGGCAGTAGGACAGAGGGGACCACTGGACAGGCTTAGTCATTTGATGATACTGATTTCCTCTGTTATCTCTTACTGGTACTTCTGGGAAGCTGTTTTATTTTTAGTCTTCTGATTCAAGCACAGACAAAAGCCGATTCTCTTGGTTCCCCTTGATAACACTGAGATTAGGCAGAGTCTGGTAAGCACCAAAGAGACCAAAGAGAGGAAAAATAATTTAGTTGATTGGCTTACTAAAGGAAGTTTTCTCATTTCTCATTTTCCATTTCTCATTTCTCATTTCTCAGTCTAGTTAACTATATTCCAGGATATTTCAAGGTCTTCCCATTACTCATGAGATCCTTTAAAAGGTAATGAGACACTGTCCAGAAAATTCTCCCTTTTCATCTATAGATGCTTTCTCCTATCCCACTTCCTGCACTAAGAGATTCCTCTTTTACTAGTTTGACAGCTCATGAAAGCTATCTTTAAATAAGTATCTCTGTTCACCATACAGACATAATTACATGATTGATTTAGCACTCACATATAAGTATTTTCTTGTTGATTAATAAAGAAAAAAAGGTTCTAAAACCCCTCATAATCTCAACCAGCATACACAGGGGTTATGAAGCTTATCAGTCTATTTACCTGATCAGAAAAGTAGACTTTTAAAATTTTATTGCTATTAATAATAATTTCAAAATAAAAAGCATTTTCCTCTTAAACCTTAGAAAATTCTATATAATAGATAATCTGGTTAATCAAATATTTATTATAATTGTCCTTGAATAAATATTTTTGTTGCTAAAGTACATTTCTCAGTCAGATAGGAAAATCAAGTTATTTAGCAATAGTTAAACCAATCTTTCCTTGCACATATCTCAAGTGAAGAATAAAAATATACATTTATATTTTCCTATGTTTCTACATTTTTCTATATTTCTATTTTCTACTTTGTATTTCTGTAAATATTAATAAATAGTAAGTTATAGATATCTGCCTCCTGGTGGCCATATGTGGTTCTAAAAGCAAAAAATACCCTATGTCTCTTAAAACACAACAGCGATTTTGTTTCAGAATTTTTTTAGAAAGCTGTGCACTCTGGAAAGCAATGGTGGGTCAGCTTAGTACCAAGAAGGGGAAAAGCAGCAATGGCAGTCAACATCAGTGCCTTCCAGGACACTGTGGAACACAATAGTTCCCTTTTAGACTCAACTGGCTTATAAGGCATAAATATATGTACATAAACTCCAAAAAGTCCTCATTAAAACCAGTTGTGATAAAATTTAAAAGTTTAGCTGGTAATTCTAATATGTTTATTACAAATATCTTCCCTTAAGTCTCAAAGTCCTAAGGTTACAGTGCAATATGCCTTTATTACCTCTAGCCGAACAGAATTTTCTTCATACTATTTATTACCCCCTGATACACCTCCTGATGTAAGGTCCCTTGTGTCAATCTGATATGGCCACAGAAATGTATGCTTCTTTGTTTAAGTACCTTTGCTTGGCAATAGAATAAAATCTTTTGGTAAGTATCAAACATGATTTGACAGGAACATAGCATTGCTTACTAAAACTGAAATGCAGGAGGTTTTGTCAAAATAATTTTTAAAACTATGACTTATCAAAATCTGATTCAATTTCTTAAGAGTTGCCTCAGTAGCAATAATAGTAAAATATGTTATATGTCATGTCACTAATAAATATTTAACATAAGTACTTATAAGCTTATGATACAGAATAATTTTTTAATAGAAGTCTCATGTTTCAAAAGACAATCTTAGTGCTATGATTAATTTTCCAAAATCTGTAATTTTGAGATTGTTAGATGAATTAACTTAAGACTAAGTGCTTAGAACATTTTTGATTGCAAAATGAGGATTTAGGTAGGAAAGTGATATAGAAAATATTTAGGAGTTATTTCACATACCTCACAATGTTCCTTTCATTAGTGGACTGAATATATATTATTTTAATACAACTAATAAATATAATAAAGCTAACCAAACCCAAATCACTGAACTTTTTTACTATTATTTTGAGAATATGAGTTGTATTATCATAGAAAAATGTCCTCTTAAATAATTGAAGGAAATAATAAATTCATTAAAAGAAATATTTAACTATCAAGGACTAACATTCATTTATTCATGATCTAGAGAGGGGAAAGGAATAAGTTTACCAAGGAGAAGTCTGACAAAAATAACTGAAATTATCTTTCAAAGAAGAAGGAGAAATAAAGACTTTCTCACACAAACAAAAATGGGGTAATTTGTTGCCAGTAGATAGATATGTCTTGCAAGAAATGTTTTAAAAAGTTCTTTAGAGAGAAGGAAAATGGTAACAATCAGAAACTGGGATTTACGAAATGAAAGAAAGAGCATCAAAGAAGGAATAAGTGAAGGTAAAATAAAAACTATTATTTTTCTTATTCTTTTTTTTAAAGACTTATTTATTTATTTGAGAGAAAGCGGGAAACAGAGAGAGAATGAGCATCTGAGTGGGAGGAGCAGCAGAGGGAGAGAAAGAATCCTCAAGCAGATTCCCACCAAAAATGGAGCCTGAGGCAGAGTTTGATTCCAGGAACTGAGCCACATAGGTGCCCCTATTTTTCTTATTTTTAATCAATTTAACAGGTAACAGCTTGTTTACAATAAAAAGAGCAATAATGAAAAAAAAAGCAATAATGTATTTGATTTGGCAACAATGATACAAGGAACAAGAAAGAAGAGTTAGAATTATTTGTTTTTAAAATGTACTCACACTACCCAGGAAGTGACATAGTGTTATTTTAAAGTGGACTTGGATTCGTTGTAAATGAACTCTAGGCCAACCACTAAAAAAGGTAAAAAGAGGGAAAAAAGTGAAGAAACTGATATGCTAAGAGAGAAGAGTAAATGGAATCAGATGAAAAGGTCAATTAAAAACCACGAAAGGCAGAAAAAGTGTGTAACACAAAAACAGAAAAAGAGATTAGGGCAAGAAATAGAAAACAGTAATAATAATTATTAATTGAATTAAAGCAATTAATTTGGATGTTAATGCTCTAAATGGACCAAATAATAGATTTTCAGAGTGAAACAAGAATCAAGACCCAAATATATGCTGTTTACAAGAAACCCACACTTTGTACAAAGACATACATAGCTTAAAAGTAAATGGATGGAGAAAAATAAACCATGCTAACGCTAATCAAAAGAAAGCAAAGGGGCGCCTGTGTGGCTCAGTGGCTAAGCTTCTGCCTTCGGCTGAGGTCATAATCTCGGAGTCTTGGGATCAAGCCCCACATCAGGCTCTCTGCTCAGCAGGGAGCCTGCTTCCCTCTCTCTCTCTGCCTGCCTTTCTGCCTACTTGTGATCCCTCTCTCTCTCTCTCTGTCAAGTAAATAAATAAATAGAAAGCAAAAATACAGTTGACTCTTGAACAATGTGGAGGTTAAGAGCACCAGCTGCCCACAAAGTCAAATATCCACATGTAACTTTTGATTCCCACAAAATTTAACAGCTAAGAGCCTAGTGTTGACTAGAAGCCTTACCAATAACATATACAGTCAATTAAAACATATTCTGTATGCTATGTATTATATACATATATATTACATGTATATATTATATGCATTGTATACACATAATATACAATATATATTAATAATATACAACATACATAATATACAACATATATTATATACATATATAATAGACAACATATTTAAATATATAATTAATATAACATATAACATTTATTTATATATGTATATTTTAAAAATTCTTACAATAAAGTAAGCTAAAGAAAATGTTATTAAGAAAGCCACAATAATTTATAATTATGTACTGTTAAAAAATCTGTATAATACTGTACTGTAAAAATATCTGCTCAAATTTGTGTTGTTCAAGAGTCAACTATAGTTCTATTAATTTGGGAGAGAGCAGGTTTCAAATCAAAGAAAGTTATCCAGAGATAAAGAAGGGCATTACATAATCATAATGAGATCAATTTTCCAAAAAGACCTAAAATTCTTAGTATGTAGGAGCCTAACAACGGATCGTCAAACTATGAAAGGTAAAAGCTAATGGAACTCAAAGGTGAAATAGATGAATCCACTATCATTGTCTGAGACTTCTCTCCTCTACCAGAAACGAACAGATCCAGTAGTCAGAAATCAGTAAGGACACAGTTGAACTCAACAATATCATCAATCAACTGGATGTAATTGACATCTATAGACTACTTCATCCAACAACAGAATACATATTCTTCTCAAAATCAAAAAGTGATTTTGACTTTGACTAAGACAGACTACACTTCAAACAATTCTGCCTCATTTTTACAAAGGGACATCAGATTTAACTGAGAGTATTTCAAATGAATTATGTTGGCTGGTCTCCCATGTATAAGTGGCCAGGAAATTTTTCTTTTCTATACCATTTTATATTTAAATGACATTATAAATATATAAGTATTGGAATATTTAATGCGTCTTCACACGGCACATTTCTTATTCTTCCTTACTGGCTTCAGAGTTCTTTTTGCCAAGACTTCTGCAGTCTGTTAAATTTTTGTTTTCCATTGACAAGATGTTGCAGGCTTCCCCTTTTATGCTATAGATCTTGAATTAGCTATTTCTCTATTTAAAGAGCACAATCTGCGTGCTAAATGGCTAGGGATGCTCACTGCTCCTGGGTTAGGCAAAATTTCATAGGGGTTTCAGCGAAAAGAGGCAAGAAATAACTACACAAAGATAGTGTATCATAAGTTCATATTTGTATTCACATTTCAAATTTAGAATTATAGTGTTTACTTAATTTCTCTGATATTTGTATCTCTTGGACTGTTATTTTTTTCTTTTTTTGAAGATTTTATTTATTTATTTGAGAAAGAGCAAAAGTGAGAGAGATCACACTGAGAGAGGGAGAAGAGACTTGCCTCTGGGTGGATAGCCTGATGTGAGGCTTGATCTCAACACCTTGGGATCACGATTTGAGCTGAAGGCAGATGCCTAACTGGCCGAGCCACCCAGGTGCACCCCAATTTTTCTTTCTTTCTTTTTTTTTTTAAGATTTTATTTATTTATCAGAGAGAGAGGGGAAGAGAGCGAGCACAGGCAGACAGAATGGCAGGCAGAGGCAGAGGGAGAAGCAGGCTCCCTGCCGAGCAAGGAGCCAGATGTGGGACTCGATACCAGGATGCTGGGATCATGACCTGAGCCGAAGGCAGCATCTTAACCAACTGAGCCACCCAGGCGTCCCCCAATTTTTCTTTCTTAATGACGTTTTATATACAGTATGTCAAAGCAAATAATTTGTTATTCATATATTTAGAATATATACAATCATACAGGCACAATATGATTACTGAAAACAATGTAGGCTTATACAAATCTTTTTATCCTTTGTGTATAGCTTACTATGGATGTACAGTTAAATTCGTGTCTTATAAAGTAACTTGAAATTATTTCTCTCTCTGTGTAGTTATGTCATCAACTATATACACAATTAGATTCATATATTTATGTTACTTTAATTTTGATTTCATTTGTTTCTTTAAGATTTTATTTATTTATTTGACAGAGAGAGACACAGCAAGAGAGGGAGGAGTAGGGGGAGTAGGAGAGAGAAAACTGGGGCAGTAGGAGAGAGAAAAACAGGCTTCCTGCAGAGCAAGGAGCCAGACACAGGGCTTGATCCCAGGACCCTGGGATCATGACCTGAGCCAAAGGCAGAAGTGTAACGACTGAGTCACCCAGTGCCCCTGTTTATATGTTTCTAAAACAAAATACACTTAAAGAAATCAAGCCTCTAATTTTGTGCCCTTCATTCAATTTTCTGTCTTTCCCTTAGGTAACTTATAGATAGATAGATAGATCATAGGGAGACAAATTTTTTTTTTAGTATTTTTAAAATTTTACTCTAAATAAATTCATATTTTTATTCAGTCACTTAAAATAAACACCTTTTTTTTCACCTTGCTTTTTCCACTTCCCGGTACTTGTTGAAACTTCATATAAAAATATTCTTATAAAATATTTATATTTTATTAAAATATAAATACTTTTATATTAAATATTCTTCATAGAAAATAAAATATTCTTCATTAAAATATAAAATATTTTAATATTATATTATATATTATATAAATATAAAAATATTCTTTATTATAGCCTATAAAATATTCTTCATTCTTTTTTATATCTGCAGAGTTCCTTTTATTTCGATAAATCATCCAATTTATGAACCTGTCTTTCATTGATGGACATCTGCATTGTTTACTATATTTTGTTCTTACCAATAGTACAACAACAAATATCACCGTGGATACATCTTTCTGTATTTTTTTTTCCAATGCATCTTAGGAATAGATTCCTATAAACCGGATTTCTGGATCTGAATGTAAGTGCATATGTAATGTTGCCTGATAATGACAAATTCTCATTAGGAGTGAAATATTTTGCATTTCCACCAGCAATGTTTGAGTGCCTATTTTCCCACAGACTGCCAACAGAGTATTTTAGATGAGAAATGGTATGACAGTACAGCTTTAATTTGTGTTTCATTAGGTGATATGCCATTTATAATTTTCTTCTTAGAAGTATTTAGATTCCTTGCCCATTTTTCTATAATACTGTTGGTCTTTTATTTTACTCTTTTGAGAATCTTTCTATATATTAGATGTGTTAATATTTAGTTTATGGTTTAAGTTAAACATATTTAATGTATAATATTTTTCCGAGTGTCATTTAAAACATTTTTATTTTGGTGTTTTTACAAAAAATATTTTCCACTTTATGTAGTAATGTATCAGTCTTTTTCACTATTACTTCTGGATGTTGAGACATAGGAGAGTTTTTCCTATTCCCAATTTGTAGATGAATGAATGCTTTCTCTGGTTCTTTTGTGATTTCACTTTTTTAATATTTAAAATATCTAGCACATTTGGAATGTATCATGATAGAACAAATCAAATTTTATCTTTTTTTAAAATATTTTATTTACTTGGCACAGGGGTGGGTGATGGAGGGAGAGAGAGAGAGCACAAGCAAGGGGAGCAGCAGAGGGAGAGGGAGAATCAGGTTCCCAGCTGAGCAGGTAGCCTGATGTGGAACTCAATTCCAGAACCCTGGGACAATGACCCTAGCTGAAAGCAGATGCTTAACAAACTGAGCCACCCAAGTGCCCTGCAAATTTCTTTTTTTTTTTTAAATATTATATTCATTTATTTGAGAGAGAATGAGTGTGAGAGAGCATGAGAGAGGAGAAGGTCAGAGGGAGAAGCAGATTCCCCAAGGAGCTGGAAGCCTGGTGCAGGACTCGATCTTGGAATTCTGGGATTATGACCTGAGTTGAAGGCAGTCGCTCAACCAACTGAGCCACCCAGGCACCCCAAATTTTATCTTCTTTCATATGTCTTCTCAGGTATACTAACACTACTTTTTAAAAGGTCTGTCTTTTTAATACTACATACGTACATTTGGAATGCCACCATTATCATATATTAAATAGTCAAATACAGTTGAGTCTATTTCTGTAATTTGTATTTTCTTCTATTTTAAATATGACTATACAAGGAAGAATCCTATACCTTTTAATTTTTTTTACTTGTCTTATGCAAGCTTTATTTTTTATTTTACTTATTTATAAATTTAAATTCAATTAATTAACATTAAATGTATTATTGTTTTCAGAGATAGAGGTCAGTGATTCATCAGTCTTATATAATGCCCAGTGCTCATTACATCACATGCCCTCCTTAACCCCATCCCCCAACCCTCTCCCTTCCAGCAACTCTCAGTTTATTTCCTTTGATTAAGAGTCTCTGATGGCTCATCTCCCTCTCTGATTTCATCTTGTTTTATTTTTCCTCTCTTCCCCTATGATCCTGTCTTGTTTCTTTTTTTTTTTCCTGTCTTGTTTCTTAAATTCCACATATGAGTGAGATCACATAGTAACTGTCTTTCTGTGACTGACTTATCTTGCTTAGCAAAATACCCTCTAGTTCCATTCCATGTCATTGCATATGGCATGATTTCTTTCTTCTTCTTTTTTTTTTTTCCTGGATGGTTGAGTAGTATTCTATTTTGTGTGTGTGTGTGTGTGTGTGTGTGTGTGTGTACCACATCTTATATTCACATCCTATTATATTTACATCTACACCCTTTTAATTATAGTGATCTTATAATATGCTTTAACATCTGCTAAGCCCAGGAGACATCATTTACACCACTGCACCTGTTCCCCCTTTTCTTCCTGAGTAGTTGTTGCTTATTTGTTTTTCCAAGTTAACTTTATAATAAAAATTTAAGCTCCAGAAAAAAATTCTGATATTTTCATTGGAATCATGTAAAATTAATACATTAACTTGTCGACATTATTTTTTTTAATTATTAAAAACAAACTATGCTTTATTCCCACTTCATGAGCAATAATGGTGGTGGGTATTAGTTGTCGACATTATTTTGATACTCAGTTTTTCTTTTCAAGAACACGATTTGTTTTCTATTCACTTAATCCTACTTTTGTATCTCGGAAGTAATTTATAGTTTTTGCTAAATAGGTTTGGGCATTTCTTTTCAAGTTCATGCCAAGTTTTGAGGGGTTTTGGTGGGGAATGGTTTGTTGATTTTTGTTTTTACTATAGTGTACAGGATCTTTTCTTCCATTAAATTTTGTTTATATGTATTAAGTTCATTGATTATTACATTTTGAATTAATCACTGTACTTTCTCCATGGTACTTCTTGGTTTTTAATCATATGATGGTTTTAACTTGTTAAAAAGAAAATTACAGGTCCAAAATTGCATCTCTTAGGTTAAGATCCCAAGTCAGTAAACCAAGACTTAATGCCTAACTGGAGTATAATTTCAATACCCCAGAAATGTAAACTTCAACTGGTCAACATGAGAATATTCTGGTCAGCACCAGGAAATTTGCTGATAGACCCTCTATATTCCCATTAGAAGGGTAACTTTGCCTAAAGCAATGGTTTCTTTGCTAATAATCTTCTTTTTTCTATTCCTTCTCCACCTTTAAAAACCTTTCCTTTTTTGTAGCTCTCTGCGGCCCCTATTTGCCAAAGAAGATGCTGATGGTTCATGAATTAATAACACCAATTAGATCTTTAAAGTTTACTCAATTGAATTTTTTGTTATTTATCAGATTTTGTGGCAGTGACAGGATCTGAAGTGGATATCCAGTAGCATTTGGGGACAACAAGGAACACAGGCATGGTACCCTGAATACCTGAGTTCACTATCTTTCATGCCATTTCTCAGGGCTGTGAGTAAACTCCTTTGCATTCTCAGTTCCACTCTCTGTGCATTTGAGCTCCTTATCTAATTGGCTTTCCTTTAAAGGCAGGTAAGCTTGAGTTGGCAGGTGGTTCTCTCCAGGGCAAACAGAGCTGGTAGTTTTGCCTGGAGCTCAATTGAGCTGACAGAAGGATATGCCCAAGCCAAGCCCTTAGCCTTTCAGACCACAATTCCCTAGATAGAAAAACCTCAGCAAGTTTCCACAGGAATTGGTGATGGTGCACACAAGGCCTTATCATGGCTGGAACTCAGTAACATGTCTTGATTACTGCCGATACACTAAGTTGCACATGTTTCTTTGTTCTGTTTTATGCAGATAAAGACTATTGCTGGGGCAGGGGATCTTGGAGGCCAAAAGCCTCAAAAATTGGTGGGCCTGGGGTGCCTGGGTGGCTCAGTGGGTTAAGCCTCTGCCTTTGGCTCAGGTCATGATCTCAGGGTCCTGGGATCAAGCCCCACATCGGGCTCTCTGCTCAGTAGGGAGCTGCTTCCTCCTCTCTCTCTGCCTGCCTCTCTGCCTACTTGTAATCTCTCTGTCAAATAAATAAATAAAATCTTTAAAAAAAAAGAAAAAAACTGGTGAGCATGGGTAGAGCATTTAAAGGCTGTTAGAGCACTCACCACCTCCAGAGAACTCCTATGGTAGGATGATAGACTTAGAATAGGTTATATTGACACGAGGTTACCCGCCAACCCCAAGAAAACGTCCATGAAATGAGGTACACTATAAAACACACACAATCCCCAACCCAGCAGCATATCCCTTTTAGCTATTATTTTGGCTCTGGAAAGCCCAAAGTCCTAGAAAATGGGATCCTTAAATTCTACAGAGTCAAATATACTACATTTCAGCACCCCAGCTTATTTTCTGTCCAGAAAGTTGCTGATATCTAGCAAAAACAGCAAAATCTGGGGCACCTGGATGGCTCAGTGGGTTAAGCCTCTGCCTTCAGTTCAGGTCATGATCTCAGGGTCTTGGGATTGAGCCCCATATTGGGCTCTCTGCTTAGTGGGGAGCCTGCTTCCCTCTCTCCATGTGCCTGACTCTCTGCTTACTTGTGATCTCTCTCTCTGTCAAATAAATAAATAAAATCTTTAAAAAAAAGTTTTTTTAAATAAAAAAAAAACAGCAAAATTTTTCTAAGCTTCTTTTGTGTTTTAAGGATGCTGGGCTTGGTAACTGTCAGGTTGGGGGTCCCAAAATAAGGCCAGACAGAAATGTGAGTTGCACCCCATTTGTGGATAGATATGGCTGGACGAAATTGTGGGTTAACTCCATTTGTAGCCAGGATCCTACCAAACCTTAAGCCAGCTTGAGGGGAATTACAGCCGAGAAGTAGAGTGACCTTTATGAAAAATACTTCAATTTGATAAAATTTAAGAAGTGCTTTTAAAAACAGGAGTTCCCTGGGGTGCCTGGTGGCTCAATAAGTTGAGCGTCCAACCCTTGATTTCAGCTCAGGTCATGATCTCGGGGTCGTGAGATTCAGCACCACATCAGACTCCACACTGGGCAAAGGGCCTGCTTGGGTTTCTCTCTCTTTCTCTCCCTGTGCCCTGCCCCCCCCAAAACAAAACAAAACAAAACAAAGGAACAAACAAAAACCCCCAGGAGTTGCCAAATTAAATAGAATGGGATACCTGTTTTAATGGGCAAGCAGAAATCTCCAAAAGGCTTTTAAAATGCCAAAATGTTCTCATTAAAAGAATCATTAAAAAGGCTAATGAAAAATTAAAAATGTAAGAGGTACCTAAAACAAGACTGTAAAATTGATGTAACTTCTACTGCTTCCCGTCTTCCTCCATTAAGTACTCATTCTCTAAGTTGTCTTTCCACTCTAAAAAGACTACAACCACAAACAGAAGTCTGTCAAGTTAATGACCTTAGAGAAATCCCCACATCTACCTTCAAAGAAGGGCCTCCATATGGGTCCCTTTCAAAGTTATCAAAATGAGGGATTTTCTGGTAAACTGTTGTTATTCCCTTAAAGACCCAAGGGAAAATTCTGGTAAACACTAAGGCCAGCAGAGGGCGAAAATTCTTACCAGAATCAGCTCTGCCAAATCTGTTGGTAGGGGCATGTTGAAAGAGGAAAATAAAATTTCATGTTGTCCTTTCCTTTCCAATCCATTGATCTTTTCTCTCCCAGAGGCAGTTACTGTCTTCTTGCTTTTCCCATTTGCATAACTGGGTTTGGCTCTCTGCCTGCCGGCAATGTGCAGGTTGTTGGTTCTTTCTTTTGGCTATCTCTGGGAGTGACTCTGATTATAGGATATACAATTCTTAGTGACTACTACCTACCCTAACACTAACTTGACTAAACATAAACCCACTCCCTGCTTCTCAGTAAATTTTTTTCTTATTGTAACTGCCAATTATACCTCCATTTTCCACTTGATTTTTTATTGGGTAGCATTTGTGCTCATGGCAGCCAACACAAATAGAACCCATAAGCACTTGAAAACCAAACCACATGCATAGTGACATGGAAAGGTTTATATTTGCAGAGTACTAGTAAAATTTATGAAAATTTTTAATCTAAGATTCATAAGTTTTTTACATTCTAGAATTTTAGTAAAAGGGATTGTATTTCAATGATTGTTCTTGTCTACTACTGTCAAGTTTATGAAATGTAACAGCTAACCAAGACTTCTCATTTCTTCACCTGCTATACTGTACTTCCATTACCCAAGGCACATAATCAGCAAATCTTACATTTCTGAATATTATTATATACATGTTCTGCTAACAACAACAACAATAAACGGACACTGCTATACTATTGAAATAGTTTCTCCTTTTCAAGTGCCAGGGTAAACTCTGGCTCATTCCAATAAATGATCTGAATTTTCAAGCACTGCACATGTCAGCATTCCAGTAAAGAACAAGGACAGAAGGGACTTGTTCCATTCACCCAAAAAATTCACAGGCTTGAGCTGACTTGTCTTGTGTACTCAAGGAAACCACAAGTGGTGCTATACTGTTGAGAACCAAAATACTGCCTGCTATTCTTAACAGAATTTAAATTTGTCTCCTGGCTGTCCTGCAGTTGCCTTTGTCTGTTAAGCAAACCACCAAATGGCCTCTTTATGTCCCAGTTTGCCTTTTAGGTTAGGCTATTTGTTTAGAAAGCAGTTTAATTTAAAGAATAACAGAATTATTATTCTTTCCTAACTCTGGCTGAGAACAACCACATTTGTTTTTTGAAAAAATAACAAAAAATGTGACTGAGAATAACACAAGAGTTTAGTAACAAAACTTCTGTTACAAATCCACAAAGAATATTTTCCCCAGGAAATAAACTTCTATCTACAGTTGCCTCAAAAGATTTACTACCCTGAGGATATGGGATAAAGTAATATTAAAGGCCTCAGGCAATTATTTTGATTTCAATTGTGGTTGAACATACCCTGTCACATTGCTCTGGAACTGTCACAGATTAAATATTTTGCGAGTTTTGTTGACTATAAAATTTGGCTATAAAAAAAGCCATCCAGTGAGTGTCACTAGGCAAATTATGGGGTATGCTCTCCAACTCCTAAAATTATACAGATAGAATTAGAGTAAAATGAAATATCAAGGACAACTTGAAGAGAATAAGTGTGTTACAAATGAATAATTAGAGTCAGGAAGCAGGGGAGGGACAAATATGGATTAAAGGTCTCTGCACCTGGCCCTTGAATGTTGAATGCTTTTACCCCCTATCATCTAGGATGAGATTAAGATGCATAGAATTAGCTCATACACACACATATACGTATGTAAGTATGTATGTATATTTCTAAAAGAATGAACTGAATATGAACATGCAATAGACCATTCATAGTTGATAGCTTTGGAAAAAGGAGCTAATTCTATGCATCTTAAATGTTAAATTTAACATGAACAAGAAATGGATATGGCTTACATTTTCCTGCATATTCTGATTAAGCCTTGAATTTGTAGCATTATCAATGAAACACAGCAGCAAACTTTGAGAGACATTATAGCAAGCAAATATTCATTCACATGAGGCAAGATGAGTGATACAGCATCATGAGTAATGATGTAATGGTTTTAAAATTATATTTGGGAAACATAGGCAAGAAGATCTGTTATATTTTCAATACAATTTTCAAACAGCCAAAACACTGTCATAACAATTATTGTGATGGGAGACATGACATTAACCAAGAATGGCACATTTCACAATAAACATGAAATAGAAACATGACAAAATGATTCTGTAACATAAACAGGAAAAGATGGGATCTGGATACTGCAAAGGATATGCATGTGCACTGCCTGTATATTAAACAAATAATAAGGGCCTCTTTACTACCTATTATTCTAAATTTAGATCAATAAATCTCCATTTATCACATTAGTTCATAAAATTTGTTACACATTTTTAAAATGAAATTGTTAATACAGCCTTCACTGTTCACCAAGAAAGAGCAAGCAGGACCAAATATACCTTCACATCTTGGACATAATGACAAAAAAAATAGTAGCATTTTTATCTAAAAATATAATGGATAAGCAAAATATTTTTAAATGCATCTGAATACAATTTAACATTATCCTCCTTATCATAATCTCCTATAAGGTATACTGTGTGCCCTTTTACCTTTGTATAGCTTTTAGAAACACAGCCCTTGCTTTTTTCTGTTTCTTTCTCTTCCTTAGGCTTTTCAGTATTGAACCTTCCCAGATCCACTCAATTTTTCTGATAAGTTTTTTAATTAAAGTTCTTGAAGCTATCCTCAAAACCATGCTTATGGCATGTATGATTAAGAAAGGGAAAACATCAGTACGGCAGAAAAGCTCTAAGTCTGTCATATTATTCTAAAAGATTCTTCCCTCTAGTTTTCTTCCATGTATTAGGAGAAAGGGATTATGGAACTACAATTAGATTTATTTTTTAATTTAAAACATAACTTTTGACTATCTGTGTATAAAAGCCAACTTTCCTTTCCTGGTATGAATTTTAGTGCTAGTTACAGTGTTTTTTAGTACTTCCAACTGATTTACTTAGAAATCAGAATTATCCCTAAAAACCATTTGATATAATGGTTATATAAACCATCTGATATATTCTCAGCTATATATGTTTTCTGAATCAAATGGCCTTTTTGTTACGGATGCAAGTTTATGTTAAGTGGGGCTTCTAAAATACATAGTCAAAACCCTTCACATATATGAAATTTATTTTCAAATTAATTTTACCACAAGAGGAAAAAAAAAAGAATAGATTGAAGTTGATCATGGCCTCTAGCCCTGAAGAATGGTACTAATCACTGGGGAATCAACTGGGGAAGCTCTGAAGAAAGAAAGACTTTTAGGGAATGTTGATAGATTTAAGTACTATATATTTTATTTAGGATCATGATGGTATATTCAAGAGGAAACATCTTATTTTTTATTTTTTATTATGTTCAGTTAGCCAACACAAGAGAAAACATTTTATAGGCCATCCTAAATGGGAATGCCTAGAGCTCTGTCAGCAACTATGTTATTAGCATTATGATTACTTGTCACAACACCATGAGAACTGGGCACATGTTTCTTTCTTTCTTTCTTTCTTTTTTTTTTTTAACATTTTATTCATTTATTTGTCAGAGAGAGAGAGAGAGTGAGCACAGGCAGGCAAAGTGGCAGCAAAGGCAGAGGGAGAAGCAGGCTCCCTGCTGAGCAAGGAGCCTGATGTGAGACTCCATCCCAGTACGCTGGGACCATAACCTGAGCTGAAGGCAGCCACTTAACCAACTGAGCCACCCAGGCGTCCCTGGGCACATGTTTCTTCAATACCTTTTTGCCACCAGTGGATTCCTATACTAAAAATATAGTACAGAAATATTCTTCTAAGATTTATCTATATTCTTGTTAACTCCATGCTCCAATTTTCTTGCTCTAATGAGTAATGAATAGAATACTTAACTATACCATCTAACTTCCCCACCTTCTGTCTTTTATTATAAATATTGGCAAAGATTATATGTCTACTACTCTATCCTAGTATCTACAATCCTCCATTCTTCCTTCAAACTCTTTCTTTCCCTTCCTTCCTTCCGCCCTCCCTCTCTCCTCTCCTTTCCTTCCCTCCCTCTCTCCCTTCCTTTCTTCCTACCTTCCTTCCTTCCTTCTTTCTTTCTTTCACCAAATCTCCATTTCACAGAAAGTTCTCAGATTTTGAAATAAAAGAATATTTTTATAGACCATGGAAATTCAAAATCATAGCAGAACACAAATTGTCAACTTTGTATGTAATCTTGCATAGTTCTTTCTGTGCATAGGCTAAACAATACTAATTCCCAATGAAAAACCACTAGGGGGTGACCAAGCATCATTTCCTTTTCTTCTCTTGCTCTGGTTACTAATATTATTTAGGTAATACTAACATTTATAAATGTTTTACTCTCAATTAATTCATTAGTATTCCTGAAGATTTTCCAAGTTACTAGAAATGTCTGAACAAAACTGAATTCAGTAAAAATTATTCACAAGAAGCTTAAGTACTTCAAAACACCACATGTTGTTCAGTCTTAAACAAATCTTTGATTAAGCAATCGCAGTCCTCTTAAAATCTGAATAAAGGTCAAATGTAAACTGGATTGTTTACTCCACCAGGAGTGAATTTTGTTTTCCGAGATTATGTATTACATTAATTAACCATAAGCCTGAAAATTTAATATGTACTTTGAAAACAGTGATTTTTGAGAGATTTATATAATATATATCAAATGCTAGGAAATCTAGCTAGATTTCCTAGCATTTGATATATATTATATGCTAACATAAAGAAAATGAACTATAATAAATGGTAAGTCTGTTTTGAAAGAAGTAATCAATTGGTCTGCACACAGTTAAATTTGTTTTATTCAATATTTTCCTGGTTTACCTTGAGAAACCTTAACAGAATACAAACTAGTAATCATAAATAGAAAAATTCTAGTATCTTTAATTAAAAAGAAATAGTTTTAGTAGTTTTAGCTCTCAAAGGTCTGAACTTAACAAGATATTAGGGAAAATACAAATAAAATTATCTATTGACATTTTTGAAAGAATGAGCAAGTATACGATAAAGAGGTCTTTTATTTACAAAAGTGGAATAAATATTTATTTGAATCAATGACAACAGAAAGAGAAGTGGTTAAAAAAAGTACTTACCTATCAATTCTCTCAGCCTTTGGGCCAGGAAGCAGGCTACTATAAATAAGCAAGTCAAAAAACACTGCTGGAGTCAAACTACTGAGCCTTGAAATCAATAAAATCAGGTTCTGTCATTTGCTAATAGTGTGAACTAGTTAACCTCTCTAAGCTGCAGTTGGGAAAATTAATAGTTCCTATCTCATGGGACTGCTCAGTGGATTAGCTGAGATGCTATATATAATATATTAAGCAGCATGTCTGGCACAAAGCTCCTGCTCAATAAATATAGAATTATTATTATATGGGAAGCTCTACATCTTGATGATTAAGATGGACAGAATGCCTCATCTTCATAGAACTCCTAACATTGTCCCTTGGACAGATTAATTATTGTTATATACCATTCCCTCCTCTCTTAGCTTCCAAATTCTCCCTCACAGGTTCCTCAAAATATCCCATTTCAAGGATTTAGATGTTTAATTCAATTCAACAAAATTTTCTGGAACTATAAAATAGAACTGTAGTGATTATAAATTTGTGCTTAGGGCCTGGCACTATGCTGGATTTAATGAAGGATTGAAATAAAATATAATACACTTAAAGATAAGAATGAGCTAGTGTATTTATGGGAGTGGAAGGGAAGGGAAGATAAAGGGAGGTGGGGAAGAAAATAAAATTTCTGTTGTTTCAAGCCACCCAGTTTGTGGGAATTTTTTACAGCAGCTCTAGGAAAGAGGAAACTCTTTTTAAACCATCACAGTTATTAAGAAAGAATACATAAATAATTATAGCTAGGAAACTGAAAGATTTATGCAAGAAATGTGTGTTCTGAGCAATGCAAAATTTTGCAATTGGATAGAGATGTTCTAATTGAAATATTAGTGACAGTTGAGTTTTCCAAAGTACTCCTGGATTTTTATTGTTATGTTCACTGTTGGTGCCAAAGAATAAGTGAGTAGTTTCCTATTTAAGGGACTGATTTGTTCACCTGGTTTTCTCACTGTTCTAGATTTCCGACAGACACATTCCTCTTGGCCTCCTCCTCCTACAAATGTAGAGGCAGTTGTACATGTGTTTCCTGATGAGTCTTTGATGTTGTGCTTTCCACTCTTGAGTAGTGAAAATTCAGAGTACTGTTCTGAGTTTTCATTCTATTTAATTTCAAGAAAAAAATACTCAATTTCAAGGGAAAAAATAGAAATTGGAGTTTACATGAATCTTTTTTTTTTTAAGGTTTTATTTATCCATAAGAGAGAGAGAGAGACAGTGTACACAAGCAAGGGGAGTAGCAGGCAAAGGGAGAAGCAGGTTCCCTGCTGAGCAAGGAGACCAATGCAGAGACTTGATCCCAGGACCCTGAGATCACAACCAGAGCCAAAGGTAGACACTTAACCAACTGAGCCACCCAGGCATCCCTACATGAGTCTAGTAGTAGTAAATTCTGATATGACAGATATTCTCTTAGGTATGTTCATGTATTATTTGACTTAGTCTTTACAAAACCTTTTGAGGAGCTACTATTACCTTTAATGGAGTTTGTAAAAGTTGTCAAAAGTCACTGGTGATAGGCAATAGGATCATGATTCTAAAAAAAATCTGTCCTTGTCTAGAGACTTAGCATTTAATCAAAAGTCTTTTTTAAATAGATAATTTGCCCTACCCTTAACAATTTGACTAAGTCAAGGTATTACTAATAATACTTAAGGTCGGCTTTATATTGTCTAATGTAGCTATGGCTCAAGCAATGCAAAGATAAGCTTTTAACAAGATATTTTTGGTGAAGCAGGCCAACCCAGAGCCATTCCTTCCATAAACGGCTAGACAATACTAAAAGAATCACGAAATGTTGATGTTTTCAGATGAAATGTGTCCTACAGTTAGTATAAAGTACTTGTGGAATGAAAGAAGAAACTGAAGGTGGAGATGTTCATTGATTTGCTCAAGGACTGCATGGCTAGTTAGTGAAAGAACTGGGACAAAAGTATAGGAATTCAAAAAGATTAAGAAACTAATGTCAAACTTCCTTGAATACATTTTTAAAAAGTAAAATCTAAACTACTGTGAAAGGAACCTCACATTTATAAACAGATTTGTACTAAAATTATTATAAAATAACATCTGTATTAGATGAATAGCATACATATCAAGAGATCCCAAATAGAACCATGAAAGAGAAAAATTTTATCAGGAAGGTATTCATGTTCATTTTTCATCTTTGGATTCATTACAACCATTTAAAAAAATGCATTCTTTGTTCCAATATGTTGCCATGGCCAAACAACTAGTTGTGTTAATCTGTTTGAATAAACAATAAGTTCATCTTTGACCTAATTTCTGCCTGCTGCCTAGTTATTTCTATTTTTTTAAAAAAGATTTTATTCATTTATTTGACAGACAGAGATCACAAGTAGGCAGAGAGGCAGGCAGAGAGAGCGGAGGAAGCAGGCTCCCTGCTGAGCAGAGAGCCGGATGCGGGGCTCGATCCCAGGACCCTGAGATCATGACCTGAGCCGAAGGCAGAGGCTTTAGCCCACTGAGCCACCCAAGAGCCCCTAGTTATTTCTATTTTAATTAAAGAAGTAAATAAATCCCAAACTGTCATTTTGCTTTACTGTAACAATTTTTAAAAACTTAAATGCAAACTGTTTGTTTGGTATAGTTTTTCAGGTTTCAACAGATGTACAGACTCATGTAACCACCGTAACAATCAGGATACAGAATATTCTGTATTTCTATCACCATAAAATACTCCCTTGTGCCATCCATTTTTAGTCATACATTCTCCCTCTTCTATCCTTACTCCCTACCAACCACTAATCCATTTTCTGTCCCTGTAAACTTGACTTTTCTATGTCAAATACATGAAATAATATAGAATATAATATTTTGAGACTGGTTTCTTTCACTCAGTATAACGCATTTGAGATTCACTTATATTGTTGAGTGTATCAATCATTGCTCTTTTATATTCCTAAGTAGTATTCCATTGCATGGACAGGCCATTAACTTTATCTATTAAGCTGTTGAAGGACTTATGAGTTGTTTCCAGTTCTGGTAATTATGAATAAAACTACAAAACTTGTGTACAGGGTTTGTGTGAACATAACATAAGTATTTATCCATATTTATCTAGGATAAATACTTAGGAGTGACTAGGTCAAGTGGTTAAATCTGTATTTAACATTATAAGAGACTGTCAAACTGTTTTTCAGAGTGGCTGTAGCCTTTTGCATTCACATCAACAAAATATGAGATTTCAAGTTGCTTTATATCCATGCTAGTCCTTAGAATTGTCTATTTGTTTTTATTTTAGCCATTCCAAAAAATGTATAATATTGTACAGTGGTATCTTGTTGTTTTATTTGCATTTGCCCTGTGAGCTATTTGGAAATGTATTGTTTAATTTCTAACTACAGGGAGATTTTCCATGTATCATGTTCATTGATTTCTACTTTAATCTCACTATGATCAAAGATATACTTTGGTGATTACAATTCTTCCAAACTCTTAATGTTATCCTTTATCTCGGTAAATGCTCCAACTGCCTTTGGAAGAATTTGTATTTCCACTCTTGTTGAGTGGAGTGTCTACAAATGTCAATGAATTCAATGACTGTTCTGTTTTTTAAACATTTTTGATTACTGTTTTGTCTACTTTTCCTATTAACTAACAGAAGACTTGGAATCTCCAGCGTTTCTTTAGTTCTAAGAGCATTTGCTTTGTGCATTTTGAAACTCCCTCATTAGTTATACAATCTAAACGTTATATCCCCTTGGTTGCACTAACCCTTCCAATAATTATATAATGTCACTCAAATCCTTCTAATTTTTCTTGTTGCAAAGTATTCTCTGCCTGTTGTTAACAACAGTCAGGCTTTTTTGTGATTAATGTTTGTATGGTTATCTTTTCTCAATTTTTAATTTTTAAACCACCAATCATATTTAAAGCAGATTTCTTATAAGCAGCATATAGTTGGTTCTCTTTTTTGTTGATTCTAAGTTACTCTCATAAGTGGTATATTGAAACCACTTGCATTTAATGTAATTATGATATGTTTGGATTTATGTCTATTGTTTTATTTATGCTTCTCTCCTCTGTTCTTTGTTAAGTTATTCTATTTTCCATTTCCTGGTGGTTTTTTTTTTTTTTTGGATTATTTGAGTATTTTTTAGTAATCCATTTTAATTTATTTTGGGGTTTGACTATATTTGTAGAGCTACTTTAGTAGTCATTCTATGGATAATAATGTAAATACTTGCTTTTCACATTATAATTAAAATTAATATTTTAGCACTTTTAAGCGGAATGTAGAAATCTTCTCACTATACAGATCCCTTAACTCCCCCCAAATATTGTGATTGTTGTATTATTTCACCTATGAACACTGGAAACCCTGTCATAATTTTTTGTTCTTAATCATCATACATATTTTAACGACATTAAAAGAAAAAACTGCTCTATTATTATATTTACCAGAGATTTATCATATCTGTTGCTTTTCCTGCAATTCTGAGCTTCCAACTTTCCTTCTAATATCTTTTCCTTCCACCTGAAAAACTTCTTTTATCATTTCTTTTAGAGCAGGTCTGTTGACAACAGATTCTTCTAGTTTTTGCTCACATATGAATGTTTTAATTTTTCTTTTGCTCCTGAAGAAGAGTATTTTCACTGATATGGAATTTTAGGTTGACTGTTTGTTGAGGAATGTCACTGAAAAGATGCGACCACCAATTGACCTGTAAGCTGGACAAGGGCACTTGGAGGCTCTTCACTCCTACTCCCTGTCCTTGGAATGCAGATTCCACTTGCCTTTCTTGCTCTCAGAGGCTGTTCCAAGGATATAGCTTTGAGATAGTGATGTGGTGTTGAGAACACCTACACAGCACATGTGACTGAACCTAGTTAAGGCCTCTTCATAAATGTTTAAGATTTGGTGGACAGGTATGGGGATCTACTTACCTTGCTATCACCGAAGACAAGCCTTATATATAAGGTTTCTTTGCTTATCAAAACTGCCACCTACCAACCTGGAGTGGCCTGCCTCTTTCTATAGTCTCTCCCTGCCCTCTACTCTTGGAGGTTTCAGATGATATCCAAGTTTCAGATGATATCCAAGAAGATCCTAGAGAATTTCAAACCACCCTATGTCATTTCTTGCAGCATTTTAAAATTGTTTTTCTACTGCTTTATGACCTCCTGTGGTTTTGAAAGAAAAAAATCCAGCTATTCAAATCATGATTTCCCTGTAGTAGTTCATATTTTTCTCTGGCTGCTTTTAAATATTCTTTCTTTGCTTGATTTTCAGCAGTTTGATTGTGATTTATTTCTTTCCCTTCTAAAATACATAGTTGATATTTTTGTACAGATTATCTATCTCTACTGAGACTTTCCATGTTTCTATTCAATAGAAATTTTCCTTATTGCTTAGAGCATAGTCATAGTAGTTGTTTTAAAGTCTTTGATGATCTTCAACATCTAGGTTATCTCAGAGTTGATCTGTTAGACTATTCCCTTGAAGATTCTTGAAATTTCCTTGTTTTTTTCTTTTTGTTTCTTTTCTTTTCTTTTCTTTTCTTTTAGTGTTGAGTAATCTTGGCTTCAGTCTCCCTACTCTACCACATTCACCCTGTGACTTGAGCTGAACTCCAAGGCCAGTGGCAAGAGGATAGAGAGAAAAAACAAAAGCAATCCACAGTCTTCAACCATAATTCCTCTAGTCAGAGACAAGGATTGACCTCTTTAGGAGATTTAGGGTTTTTTGGGCCTCTGCAACTGCCCTGCTACCATGAGACTGTAGTTTTAAGACTGGAGTTTGCCTGATGGCAGGGCCAGAAGAGAAAGCATCCAGTGGATTCCCCTTATCTCTCTATTCCATGGATACGCCCCTTCTCACTCAAACCAGACAGATTGCACTTCTATTGAAGCTCTTTTTTTGTTTGTTTGTTCATGCTGGTGCACAATTCTGAGATTTGGACTGCCTTTCAGTTTGGGCTCTGAGGTTAAAAACAATAACAGGAAACTCACTGACAAATTGTACATACTCCGAGTACTGCCTTTCTTCTCCAGTCTCACTGCTACCATATATTTTTCAGAGTCTTCAGATAGCTGCTCTATACCTCTGTACAAGGATTCTAGTTGCATTAGGTGGGAGAGACAGGGGACAAAGTCCTTAACCAGTCCTGGAGGTGCTTCACAATATTTTAAGTTAGAATAAAACTACTTGTATTAAGAAGCATAATTATGTATTACACATTAAATTTTATGAATAAATATGGCATATATTTGGTGTTTCAAAAATTTATTTAGGCTAACCAGTTTATCCATTATAACATTAGTAAAGATTATGAATTATGTTGACTAATAATTACAGTATCTGTAAATAGATTTGTGAGACAATACAGAACAAAACATGGCCTAACACATGCATAATTCCAGCTAATATTTGTTAACATCATACTATGTACTAAGTGTTTCACCTGAACTTCCACATTTAATCTTCATAGTAACCTTGTAAATTAGCTACTGTTATCCACATCTCATAAGTGTGGAATGAGTGACTCAGAGAAGCTCAATCCATTTTTCAGGGAAAGGAAGGCTACAAATCCAGGATTTTTATGCAGGGGTGGATTGACAAACTTTTCCTTAAAGGGCTAGATAGCAAATATTTTAGGTTTTGCAGGCCATGCAGTTTCTTATAAATACTCATTTCTGCCATTATAGTGGGAAAAAAGGCTATTTGTAAATAAATGTGGATGGCCATATTCCAATAAAACTTTATTTATAAAATCAGGCAACTGACCCATGTACTGTAGTTTGCCAACTCCCACTCTAGAGACCAAAGGTCTAATCACTATTCTGCTCTATTTCTTTTTCCTACACAATCATCTTTCTACCACCCAGCTCTATGAACTTGTCCTCATTTTATTTTATGACCAAAAAAAACTAGAATTAGTTGTGACTACATTATTATGTTATTAGAAATATGTGTACTTTTTGAAGTAAGATTGAGTTTTTGAAATTTGAGATTTCTGTCACTATTTTGTTGTTTTTCACTATTTTTGTTAAATCAATCCCTATAATTGACTGAACAAAATGAATTTATAATCCATCAAGTACCTCTGTAGAAAAACACAGCCAGCCAGAAAATATTATGCAAAAAAGGTCACTGACTCTGTTACCTTCTGAGGTAACAATGTTTCTTAACATCAATACAAAATTACATTGGAAGCTGCTGTTGGACAAGCAGCCAAATAGAATTTCTGCCTTGAGAAATTGAGAAATGGCAAAGGGAATTGAGGGATTAAGAAATGGCAAAAATAACTTGTGGAAGAGGAAAAAAGTGAATTCAACATTTCTTTCCCTGGAGAAAATAGCATGAAACATTTTCTGACTTAACCTTATTTTAAGTTTTTCTAAATTCTTTCATTTTCAAAACGCATTCAATCTAATTCTATCAATTTATAGATTTTTAGAGTCCTAGCATTCACAAAATATATTAAACTTTAACATATTAGTCTGTCTTCCTCATGTTCACCTTTTTACTTGGAAAACACAATATTACATTTTACTCAATTTTATAGCCCATATTACTAAAAGTAAGGATAAATGTTCTAGATAGAAGGTACGCTGTTTAAGAGTGAAACATTGAACTGAGATATGAAAATATATGAAAAAATCATTTGGATATTTTGAAAGTTCTATCTGGAAATACATATAAAATAATAAAAAGATATCTTATTTTCAATCTTAAAATTTTTTTAAATTTTTTTTAAAAATTGAAATTTAAATTCAATTATTTAACATATAGTGTATTAGTTTCAGATGTATAGTTCAGTAATTAATCAGTCTTATATAACACCTAGTGCTCATTACATCATGTGCCCACCTTAATGTCCATCACCCAGTTACCTCATCACCCCCATCCCCTCCAGCAACCCTCAGTTTGTTTCCTTTGATTAAGAGTCATTTATCATTTGTCTGATTTCTCTCTGATTTCATCTTTTTTATTTTAATTTTTCCCTCCCTTTACCTATGATCTTCTGTTTTGTTTCCTAATTCCATAAATGAGAGAAATCATATGATAATTTTCTTTCTCTGATTGACTTATCTTGTTTAGCATAATACCATCTAGTTCCATCCAGGTTGTTGCAAATGGCAAGGTGCCATTTTTTTGATGGCTGAGTAATATTTCATCATATATATATATATATATACGCACCACATCTTCTTTATGCATTCACCTGTTGATAGACATCTGGGCTCTTTCCATAGTTTGGCTATTGTGGACATGGCTGCTATAAATGCTAGGGTTCAGGTGCCCCTTTGGATCACTACATTTGTATCTTTGGGGTAAATCTCTAGTAGTGCGATTGCTGGGTCAGAGGGTAGCTCTATTTTCAACTTTTTAAGGAACCTCCATACTGTTTCCAGAGTGGCTGTATCTGCTTGCCTTCTCACCAACAGTGTGAGAGGGTTCCCCTTTCTCTGCATCTGCACCAACATCTGTCATTTCCTAACTTGTTAATTTTAGCCATTCTGACTGGTGTGAAGTGGTATCTCATTGTGGTTTTGATTTGTATTTCTCTGATGCTGAGTGATGTTGAGCATTTTTATGCTGTTGGCCATCTGTATGTCTTTTTTTGAGAAATGTCTGTTCATGTCTTCTGCCCATTACTTGATTAGATCATTAGTTTTTTTGAGTGTTGAGCTTGATAAGTTCTTTACCTCATTTTCAAAATTTGAAGAAGTGATTTAACTTTCCATTTTAGGAAATTTCTAATGATATAAAAAGTGCTATTAATTCATGATGTGGCTCAGTTATCTGTTTTATTTCACCTAGTAGTAAGTTCACCTGTGTAGTAATTTTGTTAAAAATTGGTATTTAGAACCAAAATTTAATAGCTGTGTTACGTATAAACTGGAGAAGCTTATATAAAAGAGTTTAACTATATCTTTGTAATATCTTTAATATTATAGCTTCTAAGTATCATACTCAAACCTGTATTTTCAATGTATTGTTCTTAATACTAAGTTTTCACAAATCTACTATACATGTAGATGTTTATGGGAATGGGATTGAGGGAATAAAAAAGAATTGTGTCTGACTTCCACATTGGAATTATCATGGATTGTGGGGAATGAGGACCAAGCAGCAGGGATAAAGTTGATAATTCAGTAAAACTATGTCCTTAGAATCAGATACGACCAACAGAATATAAAATCTATAAATTGGCAAAATTCTTCGGGAAAAAAGTTCAATTTAAATAAACTTCCAAAGGACAAACTGACCTCAAATAGGTCAATTCTGTTCTGGAGTTGTGCTAACACTGTAATGCTGCTGAAATTTTTAGCCAGACTTTAAAATTTTTTTAAAAATTGAATTTAAATTTCAATTATTGAGCAAGGTGCTCATCAGTTGGGAGCACAAAAAGTAATTTTGTAATTTCTCTCCATTGTTGTCTCTACGGAAGAACTATAAAGTGTTTGTTATAAAGACACTTCACTTGGTAAAACCCCAAAAATTCCAACATAGAATATTCTTTTCCATTTTTGCATTTCTAAGGTCTATTTGTAAAGGATATATAATGAAAACCACATTTTTAATTTCAAAATAAATTTACTTTAAATTTCTTGGCTAAACTGCTACTACTAGGAAATCTCAGTAAATAGAAATAGTAAAAAAAAAAGTATTTGAAACCTCAAATTGTTAGACTTCATATTTACATAACACATACCTCAATAAAGACCCAGTCATGTTTATTTTTTTTTTTTTTACTATGTGGAAGTAGAAAGCATAAACCCTATATTAATTATTTCAACTTTGGTTGTGAAAATATATCTGAAGCTAGAATCTAGAAGCTTCAGTTAGGAATTTAATGACAAATCTTGAAAGAATGAAAGACAATTGCCATATTTGTTTTTGAAAAAAAGAGTCATTATAATTGCTAGATAGATAAAGAAAAGTTTATGGTTATTTATAATTCCAAACCAAAAAAATTTATGTTATATCTATCTTATTCTGTATCTTTTTTTCCATAGTTGTTTTTTAAAATTTACCATTATTTACCACTTAATTTTTATCTATTTGCTAAGAGAGTCAAAGTGCTTTAATAAAACAGTGAAAATACTATTATTTATAGTTTTAAGAATTTTCACTTTTAACTTTGAGGCAATGATAGTTTGTTATAGGGAACTTCATTTGGTTTGGAAATGTATGTTGGTTCATTCAACGTTGAATCTTATATTGGAGATGATTAAATTTACCTCCTGAACTTGTGATAGTTAACTCATTATCTTTATTCTGTAATTTCCCATATACAAATGATTTGACTTGTTAGTAACCCCCCCCCAAATTTTAGTTCTTTATATCTTGCTACAGAAATATCTGTAAAAAATGCAAGAACTTTAACAATTTCTAAAAACAATCACAAATCTAAGTCTTTCTTTGACAAAATATATCTTATGCATTATTGAAGATACAATACTTAGCATTATATTTTATCTTGAAGTTTCCTATTATTATAAATTATCAAATGCATATTTTTGTTTCAAATGAACTTCTTTGTCAATTTCCTATTTCTTCCATTAGCATTTCCATTCTTCCAATCACCCAGACTAATCACCTTAATTTTCTAATTTGCCTTCAATTTGAGGTCTCACCATAAATTGCTTTTACAATTCAGTTTCAGGAGAAGTAATTTCTGAGGAATCACTTACTAATATCCGATAAAAAAGATCCTGTGACTCAGTTTGTTTATTTTTAATTTGGGTAAACTTAATTGCCAAAATGGCATCGAGTTATGGTTAATTCTCAATTATAATAGTCATTTTATCTAGTTTGGGTAAAACTGACATACAAATTATTATTCAAAAAATACCTAATGAACATGTATTATATGTAATAAGTTAAAACTAGTTTTTATTATAATTTTATTTTGATGTCCATGATTTTTAAGGGTAAGATTATATTTTAATGATGTTATTAGAAGTTGTTTTAATATTCCTGGAAGTAGATAACTGCATGCAGATGACATGAAAAAAATGCACCTGACCCATCCACAAGGCCTGTGAATTCTCTTTGAAATATTTATTGTATCCTTTTTGATTTCCACACTAATATTAAAGAAAGACACACTCTGCCTCATTATATCAACTTCTGCACACACAAACTCTTTTTGGGTGTGTATGTGTGCACAGAACATTTCACAGTAAGTCACTAAATTACACTGCTATACACACTGTATATCACTTTTTAATTTTCCTATACTGTGTTTAAATGAATGCCGCATGGACTGAATTCTATTCTTCTAAAATTCATATGTTGAAGCCCTAACCCCCAATGTGACTGTATGTTTAGAAGGTAGTAAAGGTTAAATGAAGTTATAAGGGTGGGAGTCCTACTTCAATAGATTGGTGACCTTATAAAAGGAAGAGAGAGAGAGAGAGATCTTTCTCTCTCTCTCTCTTTCTTTTTAAGATTTTTGTTATTTATTTGACAGAGAGATAGAGAGCCAGAGAGCACAAGGTTGGAGGGAATAGCAAAGGAAGAGGAAGAAGTAGGCTTCTCACTGAGCAGGGAACTCCATGCAGGGCTAGATTTCAGGACTATAGGATCATGACCTGAGCTGAAGGCAGACACTTAACCATCTGAGCCACCCAGGTGCCCTGGTCTTTTGCTTTCTACCAGTGGAAGAACACAGCAATAAATTTATTCTTTTTAGGCCACGAAGACAGCTTTACCAGAACCCAACCATGCTAGCACACTGATCTTAGACTTCAGCCTCCAGAATTGTAAGAAAATAAGATTCTGTCCTTTAAGCCCAATCTATAGTATTTTGTTATGGCAGCCCAAGCTGATTAGTATAACTTATGTTATATAGTTCAACTAAGCTTTATTGTAGTTCTAACAATGGAACTATTGGCTATTAGCCCAACCAATAATAAAAAAAATAGCATTTTTTTTTCACATTTTGCTACTATTTTTTTGTGGGTGATTTACTTAAAAGGCACCCTTTGGTGGTTAGTATAATTAGCAAGAGAAGATATGTATACTTGTACCCTGGAGATGAGTACTATTAAATATTATAAACTATACTCCTGAATCTACCAACTTGGTTACCTCAATAGGCCAGAAAATCATCCTTTTAGGTTTGGGTAGTTTCCAGGTTCTTCCAAGAGATTATCCTATTCACTGTCTCTACCAGACATATTAATCTCAAATTACACTTTAAAAAAAATATTTTACTCTGTATAAAAATCATCAAAGCTGAAGATCTTTCACTGTTTATGAAATAAATTTTAGTTTGAAAGCCTCACACTCATGATCTCTATAATCTGGGCCTAATTTACATTTCCCACATATAGTAAGTACTCAGTACATAGTTATCTAATGACATTATCACTCTTGTCTTTTCCCGTAGTTTATCCTGTGATCGACTCGCTACCCAAAATGCCACATCTTCCAAGAATGAATACAAAATGTATTTCTTACAAGAAACTTTTCCAATTCCAAACCACATGGACATTTTCCCCTATAATTACTCTGCCTCTTTTGACTGAAACATTTCATTCTAGCAGTGTATGCATTGGGGTATGTGAATATGTATTCATAGCATTTTTTAAATATCTATCAACTCACCTAGATTGTAAACATCTGTAGAGCTTCCACTCTCTATGCTCAGTCTTCTTCATCAGTCCTTTCCTGGAAACTCAGTCCCAGATAATCTCTCTACTTTGAATATTTAGTACAAGTTTTCTATATATTTCTATTCATTTGGTCATTAATTATATCCAATATGCTATTAATTTGCTATGTGTTATTATATTCTCCACATGCTCTTGCTCTATTAACTACATTCTAAATTCCTTGAGGTCATGGGCTTTTATTCATTTAATGTCTAAAACTGAACTATGTAAAATTTTATGTATGTGAGACATAAAATTATAGCCTGGAGGGCAAAGGGCTAGAAGACAGAAGACCTCAGTTCTACTCCTTGGTTTAGCTAACCAACCATTCATGTTAGAAGTCTTTTAATAAATTTTTCTGAGTCTTTCTAAAATAAAGTTGTAGTGAGAGGAGATTGTTAAGATTGTTAAAAATTTATTTTTTTATATTGGGCCATGGTCTGCCTCTTCTACAGTGGCCAAACTGATACACTAAGAGATGAAGTATGTCTCTCTTTAAAAAGAGGATGGGAACAAAGAAGACCTCTAACAACTAGAAGCAGCCAGTGGAATATTTGAATATGGCAAAGGTTATATAAAGATTATGAATTCTTCCAGAGAATATTCTTGGCTTTACTTTGTTGTTTTTTAGGTGTTGGTTACCCACCTATGTGGGTAAGCATGGATTATTAATCAGGGTTCTCCAGAGAAACAGAACCGATAGGATGTATGCATGAACACATATATGCACACATGTGTACACATATATATTGATGTACATATGCACATATATGCATAAAACATGTCTATATGGAGTGTGTATACACATATATATGGAGAGAGAATTATTTCAAACAACTGGCTCACATGATTGTGGAACCTTTCAAGTTCAAAATCTGCAGGGCTATGCCATAAGGTTGGAAATCCAGGGTAGAGTTACAGTTTGAGTCCAAAGGCAGAATTCCTTCCTGCTCAGGGAAAGACAGTCTTTGTTCAACTGACTGGATGAGGCTCACCCACAATATGGAAGACAATCTGCCTTATTTAAAGATGACCAATTTATATGTTAATTTCATCCAGAAAACACCTTCACGGAAACATCCAGAATAATTTCTGACCAATTATCCAGAAACTGTGGCCAAGCCTAGTTGACATATAAAACTAACCAATACAATAGATTCTGTCCTTAATAGAAACAAAGAGTAATTCACATAATTTTCTTTTATTTCATTCATGGACAGTTTATCAGTCCTCTCTTTCCTGATCTAAAACTTGAGAGAGTAGAAACCCAATGCCTTCCCTTGTCATACTCAACAGGCTAACTATTCTTCTTAAGAAAAAGCAGTTGTGCTATGGTATATGGATCTCAAGTCAGATAATCTATTTACATATCCCAACCCAGTACCTATTCACTGTAACTTTGAAAAAGTCACTTAGTATTATGGAATCTCTATATCTTCAACATTGAAATGGTAAGAATAACATTTACCTCATGGATAGGTTATGAGGACAACATAAGACTATATGGAAAATGGTATGCATAGTAACATATTAACCCTAACCATTATATATTAAATAAAACCTCTCTGCCTACTCAAAAGAACTATTTTGAAAACCACACCATTCACTCATATCCTATTCAGTCATTTAGAAAATATTTATTGAATACTAATGACTGAAGTATTACACTAAGCTTCTGAAAAACAACAATGCCCTATGAAAATGTAGATTATCAAAAGCACTGAATAGTTAATATCCCATATAGTTATTATCAATTCAAGTACAGCTGGGCATGGGATGGAATAATTTTTAGTAATAACACTAGGTCATTAAACTGGCACTACTTATACTTATAAAGGGATCTTAGGTTAGGTTCCCCAGAAGCAGGGACTGAGAAGGGGATTCTTGCATAAGTGATTTGTTAGAGATGACTCCTCTTGAGTGAGAGAAACAGGTTAGGGCAGTAAGAGGATAAATAAGCAAGGATGTGGTCTTATATGAAGACTGGCTTCAGCTCACCTTGAATCAGAGGCTAGCTTGTTGTACCCAAGAGTCTGTCTTTGGCTGTAAGATGCCCTTCTGATGATGAAGGCCATAATCTCTTAGGTACGGCAGTACTCTTCATAAGGAAGGCAATTCTTTAGAGAAGGAAGTAGCTAGCTTTGCGTTATCAGCTAGCATTCTCAACAGCTGGGCTGGATACACCTTCCAGTAAAGGGGATTTGAAACTGGCAAAAACAACCTCTGCTACAAAAGGACACTGATGTTCATAATAACAGAGGCACTGCAAAGATGTTAAGAGCTCTCCAAATTCTTGAAAAAAAAAGAAAAGAAAGAAAAGAAAAAGACTGACATTCACTGTCATCTTTTACAGTTTTGAAAACTGGTCCTTCTTTCAATTATATATAAATTAAGTTCCTATGAATACTATTATTTTATTATCTGGAATTTCTCTTTCTTATGAAAATACAAACTTTATTTTGTTTTGAAAACAGAGCCAGAGGAAATTTTTATTTCTGTTTTCTTGATTATCTGTTAGCTGCTAAGAGACACAAGTGTACATAAGGCTTAAGCAATGCTATGTTACTTAGAAACAGTAAGCAAACAATTGTTGGATTCATACTACAGAATTAGATAGACAATATAGTAAATTTATTCTAAATAAGAAGTATGTTCTAAGTAAGAAGTGAATAGAATAGTGTACTTTCTATGTAAAACTATAAAGAAGCAATTTTTCTGGAAAGATAGGTTTGCAAATGTAGACATTTGAAATAGTTTATGGCAGAAAACTTTAATAATATGCATAGCCACAATGAAAATTAAAGCTTTAGTTTTTCCCTTTTACCCGTTTGTTCTTAAAACCAAGTAATCAATTATATTAGTAATTGCATATATTCATAGGGTGAATTCTCATACAGCTGTTTCCATTAAAAGGAAGCTGGAGAAAGTATAGTATCTAATAATTGCTTTAAGTAACAGACCCATAAGGCTTTTAAAATCATAAAGAAGTACCAAGATGTTCACTTAGGTGATTTATACTGGGAGACTTGTCCTTTTTGTGCTTAGTATAAATATCTTAACATCATCATTGACATTACATAACATTTATTTATAATACATTAGAGCATTTTTAAGAAAACTTTTTAAAGAGCCCCTGGAAACTGCTATGATTCATAAGGCCAGGGCGAAAGAACTCATTATTTTTTTTTTCTCTTTTTTTTCTGTTTCTCCTTCTCTAGGTGGGAAAAAGAGCACCTAAAAACACTTGGCTCTTCTGGCGACAATAGGTAAAAAGTTGAAGTTCACAATGTGTCAAAACAGTTCTAGGCATTGGTTCTAATTTGAATTTTTAGAGCTACCCCATAACATACAGGACACTAGAAAAAAAAATGTTTTTACTGTCCTTCCTAGTCTGTATCTAAATTGTCTTTGTTTTCTTAGGATTATATTTGGTTATACTAATAGAAAAATGCATAAGCAAATACTCTTATTATGTAGAGGTGAAGAGAACCCTAATAAAAACTCAGATTAACAGTTCATAAGAAAAATATATTGATGCACTTGGCAGAATTAAAGTTAAAAATTTCTGTTAAATGAAAGATGTCATAGACAAAGTTATCAAATATTTCATAAACTGAAAAAATATTATTAAATTAATCAAAATAGTAAGCAGTTAACATCTAAAATATACAAGGAGTTTACAAATCCATAAGAATAAATAAGAACCCCAATATAAAACATAGATAAAAACAGGAAATTCATTGAAAATAAAATCTGAATTAGCAGGTATATAAAGAGATGCCAAAGTCTTGGTTTTCAACAGATTGGCAAAAATTAGGAGTAGGTCAGCTATTAATGAATTATGGGAAGATGAATGCTCTTTCACATTGTGATGGCAGTATATACTAGTACAACCATTGCAGAGAACAATCTGGGCATACTTACTAGAAATGAATATGATCCAATAATCCATTCCAGGAACACATCCCAGAGAAACTTGAGCCCAGGTTCATAAGGGGACAGGCACAAAGATGTTCATTGTAGAGGCATCAGGGTGCCCATCACTACAGAAAAGGGTAAATAAAATGTGGTGTATAAATACAGTAATTCAGCACACAGAAGCAATAAACTAGTGTTATATACAGGAGCCTGGGTGAACCTCTAAATGAATATTTATTTAAAAATTACAAATTTAATGAAGGCTACAGTATAATGTCATATATATAAATTAAGAACAGATGCACATATAAAATAGTACAACATATGTTTCAAGGAACCACATATACCCAAAGATACCTATGAGCTTTGAACTTAAATGCAGTATCATGGTTCTTATAGTAAGAGGTTGGTATAGAGTTAAAATGGTGGATGAAAAGTTTAAGTAATAAAATGGGGGAAGAAAGATAACTTTGTGTAGGTAGTTGATATATGTGCTGTACACTGGTAAGTATTACTAACTCAACACCCTGCATCTGAGATTAAAAATATGTGAAATATATAACTATAATGCCTGTAATTTATAACTTAGAAAAATTTCACATCATGAATAAATATATTTAATTACTCTTCTTGCTTCTTTACCAACTACCCCAGAGCATGCCAGACTTCCATTAATTTAAGTTTTAAGTCATTGTCCCCCTCATCCTCGGTGGTCTTTACATATCCAATGACACCTTTCAAGATTACAATAAATACAGTACTTCTTTGTAAGACCTTTTAAATTGTTCTATTCAGGCAAATGTCTCCTGATATCCTAAGCTATACCAAACCATCTAAGATTTAATAATATGTTGCATATATTGTCCTCTATCTATCACTGTATTATTCCTTGCCCAGGGCTTCCTCTACTAGATGTTAACTGCACAGAAATCCGAAAGACCTCTTTGGAGATGCCAGTGGTGCCAAGAACAGTGCTGTGCATACAAGAGTATTTGGATTAACAGATTTTCAGATAAGATTTGGGATTGTGGTGGCAAGGGATGGATAGATGGGACCATAACTGAAGGTTGAAAAAAATGTGCCCTATTGCTGCTGAGAACTACTTTTGAAAGTGAGGAGAATAGAGATTCCTTTTGGAATTGGAGTTTCTTTTGGAACTAGAGGAGAAAGAGTAGAATAATCAATATCACACCGTGAATGAAGTAGCCTTCCAATCAATGAAGGAGATGAAGCTTGCTTTAACTTCCTCTTTTTTTTCTTTTCTTTTCTCTTCTCAGTGTTTCCTTATTTATGAGGAAATTTATTTATTTATTTATTTCTCTGAACACTTAAAAATTTTCTTTTTATTTTAATCTACAAAATAAAACTATTAAGAGCCAACTCAGATGTGCTTCCTCCATCTTGAAAACTGTTCCATAGTTCTTCTCCCTTTTCAGGGGAAATATGTTTCTTTTGTTTTTGATTAAAGCTATCATTTTGTTATGATTACTAAATGTGTAAATTACTAAATTATAGTGGGCCATTCCTCTGGAGGCTGTGGAGATAAGAAACCCCTTATATAATGGGAGTTGATAAATTGGGTCAGATTCTCACTGAGATTCAGAATTGCATTTAGCTATGCTCTGAAAATGATTTCAACAAGAGCCAAATGTTGTCTCAGAAAGGGAAATTGATCTTTGGGTAAGATCCAACAGGAGGTTGGAGCTTTGAAACAAGAAGATACATGTGGCTTGCTCAGCCCTTTGAAAGGTCCCAAAGAGATGTGGATTGGCTCCAGGAAATAATGATGGAAGAGAAAGTAATGGAAGGCATAAAGAATCAGGTAGATGATATGGTAAGGCAGAGTCTTAGCTACTTACTAATTAGCTACTTACTAACTTTGTCACCTGTATTGAGTCAATACAGCTCTGAACCTTTGCTTTCTTTTTTGTATGATAAGAGGTAAGAAAATCTTTATTTTTCATTCATCTATAAATGTTGCCATCACCTAAAAAGAACACTTGGCAGCTATAAAAACATGAACAGATAAGAAACATAAGAGAAGGAACTGAGCTTCATTCATTTAAGTAACTAATAAAGTAATGGGCCTGAAAAATATATAATAGGTACTCAACAAATATTTGTTGAATGGATGGATGAGAAAAATGGAATATATCACGAGGAAGTAAAGTCAGGAGAGAACACCAAGACCAGACTCTTAGGCCACTCATGTAGGAGGCAGAGGATGGAATTTAGGAAGGCAAATAAGAAACTGTCTTTTTTTGCTCAGAGGTCAGGACCAGGAAAAAAGCTTCAGGATAGCTGTAGCATAAAAGTGCTGAGAGCCTATTATCTATACAGAAGATTAGCAGGCATGTTTTAAAGAATTAAAATCCACAGCAGTAATGCCTACAAGTATACCTTCAACAATATGTCTGAACATTTAGAATTACATTTAAGGCAACTAGAAGGCAAGGTGAGTAAGGAAAGTGAGGAATGCCATGAAATTGCCATAGGTAAAATCAGACAGACCAGACTTTAAATCGAAGTTACATTCATTAGGAGTATATATATGGCAGAAAATTAATCTGAGACATCTAGAAAATAAAGAATTAATTCCGAAAAATGAAAATCATAGTATCTACTCTGAAGAATTGTTTTGAAGATTAAATAAGTGAACATATGAAAAGGACCTAAAATATGCCTAACATGATTTTTAAAAATTGTATTGTTATCATTATTATTGCCTTATTGTTTTTATGCATAATAGAGAATGTATTAGCCAACTCAATCTTTGGCTTGAGTTCAGTTCAAGATCTTGTAGTTTGTAAACTAAATTGCTTCTTTATTTTTGGGTTTTTCTTCCAAGTGTGTTTTTTTCCTATATTGTGCTCTTTTAAAAGTCCAACCCATCCACTCCCCCATAATTCTAGCTTTGTTTTAGCAGCATCAAGGAAAAAAAGACATTTCTACTTAGGCCAGGGAGGCTAAGTGGCAGATGGCTGTGGTCTGGCCAATAAGGCCTCAGATCTCAGATGTTAGAGGAACAGAAAAAAGTCAGAGCAGAACTATGGGAAGAAACAGGAACGGTGGAAGTTTTCTTTCACGTGACTGTAAGAGATGAACCATACCAGATTCAACTACTTAGATAACCTTCCCAAATAAGAGGTGATGTCCCCCTCTAGTGTTTGTTTCTAGTTTATATAATTGACCCTTGAAAAGCACAGGTTTGAACTGTGAGAGTAAACTTACATGGGTTTGTTTTTGTTTTTTAAATCAATACAGTACTGTAAATGAAAAAAAAATAAATACAGTACTGTAAATGTATTTTCTCTTTCTTATGATTTTCCCAATCATTTTCTTTTCTCTAGCTTACTTTATTGTAAGAATAGTATATAATATATATAATATACAATATAGGTGTTAACTGATTGTTTATGTTATTGGTAAGGCTTCCAGTCAACAGCAGGCTATTAGTTAAGTTTTTGGGGAGTCAAGAGTGATACGTGGACTTTCCACGGTGCAGGTGTCAGCACCCCTAGCCCCCCATAATATTCAAGGGTCAACTGTAATAACTTCATTTGAGTGGGGAGTAAGAGGAAGATTGTTTCCTAAAGGCTACTGCTTTGTAAGATACATATTTTTAACAGTAAACAAAGTTAGCTACGATGTGAAAACTCTGCAACTGAACAGATTAATAAGAAAATTAATAGAAGATCTGTTACAGAAGTTACATTAATACTGATAACTTGCCAGTAGCTACACTAGAGTTAACAAATATGGTTTATCATTGCTAAATCAGATTTTTAAAGAAACTGTATTTTTTTTTTCATTTACAGTACTGTATTTATTTAAAGCTAAAGAAACGTGTTAAGACTGTTAAACAAAAGTTTTAGCTAGCTTTGAAGCTACCTTCATCCTCAATAGGTTGACTCTGACAGAAATAGGCCTCCTTAGGTTTTGGACTCTGACAGAAATAGGCCTCATTCTGTAGTTAGTTCCACCCTTAAACCCCCGGCTCAAACATAGTTTTGGTGTTAGTTCATAAATTACAAAGCCAACAGACCATTTTAGTTAAAGGATGATCAAGTATAGGGCCTGGGTAGGTCGGGAGTAGATGAAGATGAAGGGTGGGCTGGGTTTCACCTCTAATTGTCGGCCCAAGCTTTCAGGCTGAGAGAATTGTTCCCAAGTGTTCAGAGCAATCTCAGTTCTACAACCCCAGACACAAAGTAGGATTTCAGGGGGCGGGGAGGGGGGGAGTGCCTTAACTCCTTAATCTGTGTGTGACTATCAGGTCTCGGGAATACACTCCAGTAACGTCAGGTGACCAGCTAGCGGAAAATGGAGAGTGAACTGCACAAACGTGTGTAAGGGCGCGTTTGGTTTGCTTGTGAGCTTAGAGCCCTCAGGGAGAGAGAAGACAGAACTGTAATGACTCACTGAGGGACTGGTGAAGGGCGGCCCATGAGGCGCTGAGACATTCTAAGTGGAAGGATAGTGTGTGAGGAAAACAAGTCTGCGGTCAGGAGAACAAAGACGTCGTTTAGCTAAGGCACACAACCTGAAGCGGTTTAGGCTTACCGGGAGGGCGACCGGGAAAGCTCACAGTCGGGAAGCAGCGGTGCAATTGCAGCGAGAGGCGCGCCTCTCCTGAGCCCCGCCTCTCCTGAGCCCCGCCCCTCCTGAGCCCCGCCCCTCAAGCGTCGAGCCAATGGGAGCCCGGGATGTTAGCTGGTGGGAGGTGCGGCCGGGTTGCTACAGCCGGAGCTGGGCGGTGGCGGCGGCGGCGGCGGCGGCGGCGGTAGCGGCGGTAGCGGCGGTGGCGGCGGGTGTTGGGGGAGAAATCTCGGGGATCCGAAGGTGGTGGAGCAATGGAGGGACTGGAAGGTGAGGAGGTGGAGAGGTGCGGGCCAGGCGGTGAGAGCGGGCCCGAAGCAACCCGCGGTGCCCAGGACGGTGGTGCCGGTGGCGAGGGGCTGGACCGGAGCGGTGGACCCTGCCGCTCCTTCGGAGGCCCTAGCGGCCGGTAGCTTTTCAGCCCCCAACACCGTGGAGCTCCGGATCCTCAGGCTGCCCCGCCTCAGACGGTCTTCAGCTGGGGTTCCCGACCGGGAGCCTGATACTCCTTTGGCATGTGCCTGCTGGTCTCTTTTACCGTCTTTTGGTCTTGCCTGACTCCTGAGTGCCCTTTTGATAATCACAGTCTCCAGCCAGATTTTATTTTTCTTGCAAAGTGGACTCTCCATTAATGACCATGGCCTCTCTACTGCTAGCCTTAGCTGGAGCCCCTGGGTGTGTTTGCAGCCTCTAGCTCCAGACACTTTCCTGGCCAGTGTCCCTAGGTAACCGTTTTTCTCTTTCTGCCGCATCTTCTATCGGAGGGATGCCAAGAGCATCTACCGAGGAAGAGTCACTGGCAGCCTCAAAGCCGGGACAATAGATGAACAGAAGGATTTAAGAGCTTGTTAATGACGACTCTGTAAGGAAGAGCCGGCATTGATTCCTTATCTTTGAGTTAATCCTTGTTCTGTAACCATGACTCCAGATTTTGCTTTGTTCTCAATTCTTTCACTTCTCTATTATTTTTGTCCTTCTTATCCTCTGTAATATAACATTTGCCTAAAAACAACAATGGAAAAAAAAAACTAGTTAACATTGGCAACAACAGTTTCAAGGTTGTATTTCAAATTGTGGTTAATCCTTCTGATGAACGATCCTGTTGCCTTGGTTTAGCTCTTTCCCCCCCTCCTATTTTACATAGATTCAGGTGGAATTAAAAATAAACAGAAGTGTTGAGCTCTGTATTGTTGCATGCCAGAAAACAAATTATTTCAGGTTGTGTTATAAAGTGAAAAGTAGTAACTGGTAACTTTTTGCAGTTACCGAAGCATGCCAAAAAACAAACGTAATGATGAATATGATAGGTTTTAATGCTTTTACTCTCACAGTAAATAGCTTGAGAATGGTAAATGAGAATTCTAATAAATTTTCCTTTTGTGGGCAGCTACAGTGTACTGTGACAAGTGAAGTTCCTGTTCTCTGGTCGTGTAATTTATTTCAGGGAGATCATTAAGTTTCCATGAAATAAGAATTGTAATGATCACACTTCTTACTTTCAAGATACTGTTTTTTAGAGGACATATGGAGGAACCTAATTTTTAAAATAAATTTTAATATATGTGCTGGTCTTGTAACACAGTGGATAGGATCATGGGTTTTGGAATTCTTGTGAAGTTGTCATAACATACATTAAGTGCTTTAAAACAACTTTTCTGAAGATTTTTATTATTTCATTTAACATTTGTAATTAAGGCAAAGATTTTCATCTGTTTTTTCACTTATATATGCTAAGCGCCTAAAGCAGTGTCTGACCCAAAGTGGGTACTTAATAAATATTTGTCGCTAGATAAATGACTTTGTCTATCATAGGCACCATTCTAGGTCCCAGGGTTGTAGCAAAAAAGAAAAAGTCAAAAACCCTGTTCTCTTTGAATCTATGTTTTAGTGAACCTTATATTCTAGCAATACCAAGACATTACGATTGAAATCTTACTAAGAATGCTTTTAAAATATAATGAAAATCCAGTGTAGTATTCAATACATTTGTGGAAAAATATATGTATTCTGATGTGATATGTTATGAGGGGTATGTTTTATGGGCCCAGCTTATGATGTATCACGGTAAACAGTACTTGCTCCTTACTTTTGGGGGTATTTTGTTTTTGTTTATTGTTTAACAAAATGAGTTACTATCATTATGATGTGTTTAGTTCTAATTAGGTTAAGTTAAAATATATGAAATAGGTTTTTTTTTTTTTTTTTGTAGAACAAAACAGTTGAAAAATCAGTCCCTGTTAGGTCCTGTTTTGCAAAGACCAGAATTTGGAATCTTAAGGTTCCATCCATTAATTCATTCATCCATGCCTTCATTTAATAAATATTGATACAGTGATAAATAAGATAAAGTTTTGCCCCTAATGGAAGTTAAAGTCTAGCACTTGGGGTTTTTTGTTTTGTTTTTTTTAAGATTTTATGTATATATTAGAGAGAAAGCATAAGGAGTGAGGAGGGAGAGAGAAAAGCAGACTCCCCTCTGAGCAGAGAGCTAGATGCAGGGACTCCATCCCAGGATGTCAGGATCATGACTTGAGCCAAAGGCAGATCTTTTAACAAGCTTTCCCCCTAAAGTCTAGCACTTTGAGATCTAATAAATGTTATATTGCAGTCCTGTAGAAAATCTTCAGGAATTTGCTTACCATGTCATAGTAATTGAGTAAATATTGTACTGTTTGGTGTCAGACTCATGTTTCTAGTTGAAGCTAGTTACTGGACTAATCTTGATTGTAAAACCAGAAAATATATGGCCCCTTAAAAAATTCTATTGAAGATTATCATACTCTTTTAAAAATCATTTACATATAAAGCATGTGCCACTTTTATTATTTTTGGTCTTCTGGGACTTCTCATGTTCCCTGATCGTTAAGAGATGAGGTAGTAGTCTGAACACTCTATTTCAAAACTAAATATAAATTATCGCTCATGATTCTGTATCATCTATATTTGAGAATTTCTGTGTTCTGTGTGTAATTGGAGCAAAACCTTTAATTTCTTTCACCTAATTCTTGTGCCCTGTAGGTATACCTAAGGCCTATAGAATTAGGTCTAGACTTGGGAGAGTTTTAGTCTCTCCTAAGCTTTGTATCTATAAAATGGAGAGATGATAAACTTTAAGCAGATTTAATAAATACACTATTGTCATTTCTTTCATAACATCTTGATAAGTGGTTATTAACAGTTGTAATAGAGATCAGGCTCCCCATTCCTTTTCGGCTTACTAAATTAGCAGATCTTAGTGTACTGCCCTCTAAAACCTCATTAGAAGTCTAATTGCTCTTCTCTGGTGTACCCTAGATTTAGTTGAAGGAAGCATTCCTGTCCCATTAGGGTTTCCTTTTGGTTTTGTTTTCTCTAGTCCAAACACATGCTAGTTTACTGAATAATTCTTCATCTTTATTGATTTATCTAGCATTCATTGTTTTTTAGTCTTGAGTTAGATGCTAGGTTATTTTAAAAGCCAGTGTGTTAGAGAGGCCTGTGTTTGGATCATTGTTTTGTTTCTTTTTAGTTCTGTGGTTTAGTAAATCTCCACTTCAGTTTCCTCAGCTATAAAAAATGGAGGCTTTAAATACTAATCTACCTGAACTATATTAATATTAAATGATGTCACATACATAAAGCATTCAGTGAGGTGCCTAGTACATAGGAGTTCCCCTCAGTCCTTGTTTATTGGATGGGGAAACTCATATAAGTGTGTTGGGAGCTTAGGAGTGTTTCAGTAGAAGTAAAAAGCATGCTTGGAAGGGATTGTGTGCAGTCTTACTCTATATAGATGGCTATGGTACAGGATGGGCTGGAGAAAGAAGAGACTGGAAATATGTATATGGGATGGGGATTTGAACTAAGGCACAGATTGTGGGAATTAGAAAGGGAGGAGAGGTGAGATATGACTTGGATATGAGAGAGAAAAAGAAGCAAAAGTGTTGTCTAGCTTTGATGAAGAGTAAATATTAATATCTGAAGGTCTCTGCTTTAAAAGTCTCCTCATTAAAGAAGCTTTCCCCGATCATACCCACTTTCCAAATACGCTTACATATAACACTATGACTGTCTTTTCTCTTCTTACTCTGCTCTCTTTTTCTGCATTATCACTGCTTATCACTACCTGATATTTTATGTATTTGTTTTTATTTTTTCCATGTTAGAAGAGTAGAAGCTCTGTAAGATCATCACTGTTTGCTTACCTCATCGAACAGTTCCTTTCTCAGGGCACCTGGATGGCTCAGTTGGTTAAGCTGCTGCCTTCAGCTCAGGTCATGATCCCAGAGTCCTGGGATCGAGCCCCACATTAGACTCCCTGCCAAGCAGGGAGTCTCCTTCTCCCTCTCCCTCTGCCTGCCATTCCTTTTGCTTGTGCTCTCTTCAATATGTCAAATAAATAAATTAAATCTTTAAAAAAAAAAAAAAGAGCAGTTCCTGTCTCATGCTAGGTGCTCAACAAATACTTGGGGGAATCAACAAATTGATCTATTTTAATGTAGTGTTTGGGCCTGATAAAGTTTTCCTGCAGTTTAGGTAGAAGAGAAAGGGAGGAGGTAAAGAGGAGTTAGTAAATGTAAGCCAGTGTTTCAAAAGATGTGCTACTCAGAACATTGGTCCTAAATGTCTCCTGGGGTCAAGATTTCTGTTAGGAAAATAATAATATACTAAATCCCTTTTTCAATACTGAGGAAGTTCTGCCCTAAGAAAACCCATTCCTTTAATCTAGCATTTGCCAAACATGTAACCATGGATCAAAGGATTTGAGGGTGATTGGTGAAAGTAGAAATGACTAGTCAGGTTCAGACTGAGTAGGAAGAAAAGTGCAATGAGGAATGGGTTATCAAGAAGATGCAAATCATTCTGAGATCAAGAAAGTGATTTAAAGAGAGGTAGAAGGTAGGAGTACATGGCCAGAGAAGGTGCTTGGGTATTTTAAGAGTCCAGAGGTGGACCATTACTAAACTATTTTAACAGTTGTTATTTTTGTTGAACTGGAGTGGTGGACTAAAGAGGAGTAGACTGTGAAGGCTCTCTGTTGAGTAGGTTAAGTGTGAATGTTTAACTGTGAAGGCTCTGTGTTGAGTAGGTTAAGTGTGAATGTTAACTGTTGAAATCTAGGATGAACTCAAAGAGGAAAGTCTTTTGAGATTATTAGGGATTGTTGACCTGAAAATAATTAGATTTTGAAAAGGATTGTTGGAAAAAGACTGTATAACAGATGCTGTATGCTTCAAAACGAAGGTTTGTTTTAAAGGTTGGATTCAGATGAGCAGTGACCCATGGTGAAGAAAGAGACATGCTACACAGAAGCCAGAACTGTTCTTAATTTCCAAGATTTCATTTCTTTTGAAAATGTTCTTTCCTATTTCTTAAATAGATACATTTTAGAATGTCATAACTATTTAGATAACAGCATATTATTTCACATCTATATATATGTAATATATATCATAGTATTATATAAAGATACCATTTCAAGCCTTATGGTGCAGGTTTTGAAGTTGCCAAATACAGTAATGCATAACAGAATCAACACTGTGTGTGAGATAAATTTTATAAAGAAAAGTTATGGAGAGTTTTAGAATATTAAGGTACTTTAGTTACTTGGTTTTATCCATTAATTTGAGTGCTTCTTTTGACAGTGCTTGCTCTCTGCTACAATAGTCACCCCTCTGCATATCATCTCTACTATGTTTTTATAAGCCTCACAGTTTGCTTGCTTTTGCCACACAAGAGAGATTAGTGTTTGCCTTCAAGTGCTGGCGAAGAGTATTTTCTTATTTTATTGGTTGTAAAGCATTTTCATGTATAACATCTCAGATGACCCCTTAAGTTTTAAGGTAGACAGAGCAGATAAAATTCTCATTTAACAAATGTTAAACTGAGGCTATTTATATGATTAGTCATACATTTTTCTTCTAATTCATGTAATGAAGACTTTTCCAACAAGGAGAGAAACATCTTGTTCTTTGCTATAGTTCCTTGCAGATTCTTAGTTCCATATATAGACAAGTGGAATTGATTTTCTCAGCATTCTGCATGCTACCTGAAGCATTCATTCCTCCATCTGCAGTTGGTCAGCTGGTTTAGTCATCCTTATATCTGACCAAATTTTTGTTTAATTTAATGCCAGTAAGAGGGTATGTTATCATCCATGTACCTTTCTTGCTAATGTGGTCTTAGGGTAGGTTTTATTAAATACATATAGTATATTTGTTATGGTGTATTAGATAGAAGGGGGCCATGTATGTCATTCAACCTAACTTCCTTCCGAATTTTATACAAGAGGAGGCTGAACCTTAGTGAGGTTAAATATCTTCCCCAGGGAGTTATAGTTCTGGGACTTATTAGACAAATTTCAGTGCCTTTTTTGCTAAGCTGTCATGTCTTTTAATTAATACCATTACAACAAAATGTAGCTTTGTGACTCAGAACCTAAGCTGCTTATGACGTGTTGGTAGAAGAGGGTGTTCACACTAACATACATTTGCATGTTATACTTTGTGAATTATAGGGCTATGCTGTATGACTACCTAATATAAGAGGGAGGAAATTAAAAATTTATATCTTTATTTATTTTGAATGAAGTAATGACTTCAAAATTTTTGTAAAATTTTTGTTATTTATTTAACTGAAGTATACTTTAAAGCAGGGAAAATAAGTGATACTCTAACATTTTGTATTGATGAATTTTTAAATCATTGCTTAGAATTTAAAAGGTTATATGAAAATTATAAGTAAACAATAGATTATATATCATGTGGCATCACTTTGAGCATCATTATGAAGACATTCTTAGTGTATGTTACAGATACATAGTGAAATTAAGTCCCTGTTCTCCCTAGATAACCTAACCTCTGGTATTAGAGAAGAACAATTCAGGCAAATCTTTGCTTTTGTAGTGCCCACAGCTTTACTGCCACCGTAGAGACATTGCCTCCATTTGAGATGATAGTCACTATCTACCATTAAAATTGGGCAGTGGAGTATTGAGAGAATGAGAGAACAAAACAGTTTTTCTATTATGGTTTGATTATATTCCCACCCATGTCTATTTTGATTCTTCTGTTAGTTTTCTTGAACTTACTAAATGCTTTGGAACAAATTACATGAAGTCATAATTGTACTTTTCTCATGAGTTTCTTTAGGTTACTTCTAAAACAAAGTGGCTATTTGTCTTTCATGTGATAAGGAATTTTAACAGTAAAATATTCAGCAGAAAATATATTTAAGAAATATATTTAAATGTATCTAATTATGAATTATATTCAATTATTATTTTATATTATATATTAATTATATATTGTTAATATATTTAATGATTAAATAAATAAAATATATTTAATATAGTTAAGATACAGATTCAAGTACCATTTTTAGAAAATCACAGGTATGGCAATAAATTTAGTTTTGATAATTGGCTAGACAGTAAAATGACAAATAGACTCAGCTATGTAGAATTCCAAAGAATGTAGTTGTTTCTTTTAAATAAATTTAGCAACAAAATCTGTTGTATGAAAATGTGTGATAGATGCAGTAAGTTTTGATTGAGTAAAAGTTTCAGCTACTTGCCAGTTATTTGATGAATTGTGCCATAGGATGGAATATCTCAGTTTGCTGGTCCATTGAATTCTTATATAATATTATATGTATAAAATAATGAACAATTTATATAATAAAGGTAAGCATAGTAACTAGGGATTCTTTAAGGCATTATAGTTCCTATTGTCTGCTGTTACACAGACAAATTATTATTATTTTTCTTAAGATTTTATTTATTTGTGAGAGAGAGAGGGAGCAAAGCAGGGGGAGCTGCAGGCAGAGTAGAAGGAGAACCAGGCTCCCCACTGAGCAAGGAGCCTGATGTGAGACTTGATCCCAGGATCAGGATCATGACCTCAGCCAAAGGCAGATGCCCAATGGACTGAGCTAGTCCCAGAACAAGATTCTTTTTATCTTAGAATCCTTAGATCATCTCAGGAAGCCATCTCACTGATCACCAATGTTATATCTTAATCCTTTGAAGATTAATAATATATAATATTAACCTCAAGGTAAACAATGTTTAAAGTTTGGTAATTTACAGTAGAGACAGGCTATAAATTCAGAAAATGTAACAAATTGGTTTGTTTAAAATTAAAGAAAACAAGATATTTCCAACAATATCAGTTTGGTGATACTTAAATCATGACATCAATATTTGACATGTCCTTTTTGACCACTGATAACTCTAAGTCTTGTGCCTCTTTTAATAATATTACTTATTCCAAAATGAAACAAGACATTTTCCACAAGAACTGACAGCTTATATATGAGGACATTAAAATTTGGAAGTTTCACAATTTGAACAAAGAATTTATTGATTAAATTCTTTTCTCTTTTAGAAAATGGAAGTGTCCAAGTAGGAGAATTGTTACCTTGCAAGATTTGTGGAAGAACGTTCTTTCCAGTGGCATTAGTGAGTACCTTTTTCCTTTGGATTATGATAGATCTGTAATTATTCGATAATTTAGGACAACTATCTTGGGAAGAACCTCTGTGGAATAATTTAAAGAGATACTAGTCAGTGTTCTTTGTTCAAGTGTATCAGTTCCACCTATGTCTTTCTTCTAGAGAGGTCTCTCCTTCATAGTTTGGTCTTCAGAACTACTCTGTTAAGTGTTTCTGTGTGGGAATATTAACAAAAACAGAACAAAAACTCAGAAGTGCGTAATTATGTATTTAAAGATAAAGAATGGTATGTGTCTGGGATCTGCTTTAAAGTACCTTAGGAAAAAGAGCTGGGATAGATGACAAGATTGCTAAATTGCTGATAATTGTTGATGAGTAAGTGGGAGTTCATGACACTATGCTCTTAATTCTTATGTATATTTGAAATATTTGAAGAAAAGTTGTTTTCAATTAAAAGTGTACCTAAATTATATACCTATATTATGCATTCTTTTTAAATTTTTATTATTTTTTATATTATACATTCTTTAGCTACTTTTATTAGTAACACAAATAGGAGTACTTTTAATTGATTTTAATGTTAAATAACCAACTAGAGAATAATGAAAAAATACCTATGTACCTAAAATATTTTATTTTTACCTTAAATATAAAAATACATTTGTTAATATTTTGATGCAGAATAAAGACTTTTCTTTGAATATGCATCTGCTGATTAAAGTTCTGCCACAATCCAGAATGCGTGTTACTATTTCCAGTTTGTTTCTTTAAAGTAAAACAAGGATTTAATGATCCAAAATATCTGTTGGAATATCGACTCTTTTTAAATAATAACAGCTTTTTTCCTTTGTTCTTTAAAAACATCTTGCCCACACTTAACTCAATGATTTTGTTGTTTTTGTATCATCTCGCTGTTTTTCAAACCATTTTCAAAGCATTCAGCTCAGTTTACATAGGAAAGAAAATGCCTTCGTTTGCCCTTATTTAATATTTAATTAAATAATGTAATCACTATACAACTACAGCTTATATAACATATCATATTTGGAAATAAGTACTACATACTTTTGACACAACTCAATGTAAGAACAGGCATCTATCAGAAAATTGCTTGCTAGCCACACTTTTATTTTTTTCATATTTAAGAGATTTTTATTCTAATAGCTATAATTATAGTACTTGCTTGAAAACTAAAAACAAGTATGTATTAATTTCTAAGTATATATTGAAAATTTAAGAGGTTGCATGATATTAAACGAACCAGTTTGGAGGTTTCCTCTTTTCTCAGATAAAGTTTAACAGTTCTAGCTTGTTCAGTGTTTATCAAAATACAAAAGAAAAAAAGTGCATATAGTGCACTTCAATTAACATATTTTATTTGGAAGAGGAAAAATGATTATTTATCCAGTAGGTTAACTGAACGTCATTTATAAGAGCAATCATTGTAATGTCCTTAAAATGAATACATGAATGATTGAATGAATGAGTTGGCAGCCATATTTAAAAAACCTATAGAAGTGGAATGCTAGATAGCTCAAAAATCATGGGTAAAGAAAGATAAACTTGTTCCTTGTAATATGTAAATGTAATATGGTAACATGCTACTGTTGTATTAAGAACTTTAGTAAGCCAGGTTACTACTATTGTTTTAATTTTTGTAATCCTCACACTAATGCAGTCTCTGTTTACATTCTTTTTCCAGTATCTATTTTCATGTATTTAATAATGAAGATAACTTTTTTTTCCCACTTAAATAACTTTGGCTTTGTTACATTATTTTCCTTATTCTTAGCAGTGTGGAAACTGGAATAGTCAATAACTCTCAATAAAATTTTGGAAGACTATTTATCTATACTTTCTTGTTGTATATAGTATTCATATTTTCTTGAGAAATAACTTAGAGCATGCATTATATATACTTTTTAATGGTTTTAGTTAAAGCAAAATATCGTATTTATATATTATTTCATCTTCTAGTTTTGAAATTGGTCTCAAATGACAATTTGAAGTTTATAGATTTCCTTTCTATAGAAAAGAAAATGATGCATTGTATTTCTTTATCTTAATAGAAAAAACATGGACCTATTTGCCAGAAAACTGCCACTAAGAAGCGGAAGACTTTTGATTCAAGCAGACAAAGAGCTGAAGGAACTGATATTCCAACAGTAAAGCCTCTTAAACCTAGGGTAATTATATAGCTTTTTGGATAGAATGAATTCTGCTTTGTGTTTTCAGTTTAAAAATGATCAGAAACTTGTTTATTTTAAACTTCTGCTAAGGGGAAACCAAACTACTATCTCCAGATCTATTACAGTGAGGTTTTTGTAGCATCAGATCTCTAGTTGCTTAGCTATAGGCTGGAAATAATTAAAAATTCCTCACATGTTCTTTTTAAGTCATTGTTAATTATTGCAGCCTATTTAAGCACTCTAGTTTAAGCCTCTTATCAAGTATAGTCTCTATATACAAAAGCAAAGTCATAATTTACAGATACCTTGGCATTATAGATATTTATTATCTTGATTAATTGTCTGTAATTGTGATCTTATGCTTTCTGGGGAAGTTTGATCAGTTACTCAACTGTCCATGTATAGCTGTTGTCAGTTTATTTTCTTTGAAAGCAATGAATCTCCTTTAATAATATCTCTTTAATTCTACCTGTGATATGTTATATTGCCAACAATAAAGCACATACATACTTTGTTCGGAATAGTTTTAAAGAGTTAGTTCAATGAAAAGTCAAAATTTGAGTACCTCATTGAATAGATTTTTGAAATAAACCCTTCTTCATTGATAATAACCTCTCCCAGTGCTACAGGAGAACATTTCCCTGTGGGGCAACTAATCTTACTAATAAAATTATTTGATAATAGAAAAGTTGAATGTTCATCTTTTTTTTCAGTCTATGTATAAGTGAAGGTGAAATTTGAATAGTGTACATAAACCATTATTTGATATTTTTCTTAGTATATCTGCTGGATATATGATTATATTGGCTTTAATTGGCTAAGAGGTAAACTGTTGAAATTTTTAGACAGTGTAATATACTGGGTGTGAAAATGAAAGCTGGCTCAAGAGTCATACTGCCTGGATTTAACCCTTGCTCTATTACTTACCATGCTGTGTTGGGAAGTTACTTTATCTGTGCATCTCTTTATCTGTAAAATGGTGATAGTAATGCTAGTATCTGTCTTGTAGGGTTCTTACTGAATTTATCCATAGTGATCTCTCAGTAAATATTAGTTATCCTATTTTTTTTTTTAAGATTTTATTTATTTATTTGTCAGAGAGAGAGAGAGACAGAGAGAGTGAGCACAGGCAGGCAGAGTGGCAGAGGGAGAAGCAGGCTTCCTACGGAACAAGAAGCCCGATGTGGGACTCGATCCCAGGACACTGGGATCCTGACCTGAGCCGAAGGCAGCCGCTTAATGAACTGAGCTACCCAGGCGTCCCAGTTATCCTATTTTTTAAAAAAATGATTTATTTATTTATGTATTTACTTATTAGAGAGAGAGTGTGTGCGAGAGTGAGTAGGGGCAGAGGGAGAGGGAGAGAAAAACCCAAACAGTCTCTGTGCTGAGTGTAGACCCTGAGGCAGGCAGTGGGGTGGGGGGTTGGAATTGCTCAATCCCACAACCCTGAGATCATGACCTGGGCTGAAATCAAGACTTGGACACTTAACCGACTAAGGGAGAAGGGTTCTAATAGTGAAAAAAATTAACCTTCAGATTAAAAACAAAGTAAAAACCATGGCTTTACATGAAGTAGTATAATTTCTTGGTACTTAAAAATGTGGTTCATAGAGCAATCATACCAGCACTATTTGAGAACTTGTTAGAAATGCAGAATCTCAGGTCCTACCCAGAAATACTGAGTTAAGAATCTGCATTTTAACAAAATCCTTGGGCAAGTCATAGGCGCCTTAAAGTTTGAAATGCTGTGTATTAGAAGATTTTTTTCAAGATTTTATTTATTTATTTGTTAGAGAGAGAGCATGAGTGGGGGGATGGGGCAAGCAGAGTGAGAAGCAGACTCCCCATTGAGCAAGGAGCCTGAAGAGGGACTTGATCCCAGGACCCTGGGATCATAACCTGAGCCAAAGCCAGATGCTTAACCGACTGAGGCACCCAGGTGTCCCAAACACTATTTTTATTTTTAGATTTTATTTATTTATTGGAGAGAAAGAGAGTGAAAAGATTTTATTTATTTATTGGAGAGAAAGAGAGTGAATGAGAGAGAGAGAGAGCACGCGCGCTTGCGCACTGCCAGGGAAGGAGCGGAGGGAGAGGGAAAAGCAGACTCCCCACTGAGTAGGGAGCCTTACACAGGGCTCCATCCCAGGACACTAGGGATCATGACCCCAGCCAAAGGCAGATGCTTAACCGACTGAGCCACCCAGGCGCTCCTTTGTTAGAAGATTTTAATATCATAGTGCAGTTCTGTCTTTATCTGTATCAAAGAAGTCCTATAAAATCACAAGCAGAGTGGAGGAAAGCAGATATAAATTCCATTTTGGGAATAACTAAAGGTAGGCGTAATCCACAAAGTACAAAATATATTAAGGGCTGCCCAAAGCTTCTGGTCTTCCAGAAGAACCTGCCCATAGAAGAAGTGTAGAAAGTGGCTAAAGGACCCATGGCCCGGAATGGGAACCTGTCACCTTAGAGATGAAGGGTCTCCTTGTCTTAAATGTGACTCCTTAACTGTGAGGGGTCTAAACAGGAAGTATAGACCCCTTTTTTGCTGCAGCCAAAGCAGGAATTGGGGTATCGGAACTTGGGTAGCCAGGAATTGGAATTAGCTTGGCTGAAATTGGACAAAAACCAGGAGCGAGGAAGTAGGGACATAAGGCACAGAGAGTTTAAGGGGGCCCAATGGCAGAAACTCTCAAAAAAATCACTAATGAAAAAAAAAATACACTTTCTGAACATAAGGAGCCTATCTAAAGGGCTAGGTCTTTTAGTTTGGTTTTGTTTTGTTAGTTTAAGTGATTAATATGGTTACTGAGGGAAGCATGGTTGGCAACAGGAGCCTTCCTGGACCCAAGTTGTTTTAGAGAAGCATGAGAGGTATGGCTGTGTGATCAGAGAGGCCTTATTTGCATCCATATCTGGTATAACGGAGAAGATAGCTGGCTTTCAGTTTGTGTACCTTGGAAGCAAACTGTGCACCTTTCCTCCCTAGAACCTCTTGTAAATAGCTGTAACAAGAAAACCTAATTCATTCAATGATGAGTAATAAAAAGCATTAATTTAGCACTGACATAGGATGCTGTGAAAAGAAAGGTAGATGAGAGCTGCAAAACTTATCAGTAGGTGAGTTATACTTACAGAGTAGATGAATGTTGTGATCACACCTTTCACCATAAAAATTAACTTTAAAGAATCAGTCACATTCAATAACTGAGTTTGCTTGTATTTAGTTAAGATTTTGTATCTATATTTGTGAGAGAGGTATATTTGTAATTTTTCTTTTTATCAAATGTTTATTTGATAAACTTTTTATCAAATGTTATTGCTCTCAACAGGCTAGTTAGAAAGTTGTTCTCAGGGTGCCTGGGTGGCTTAGGCAGTTAAGCACCTGCCTCCCGCTCAGGTCATAATCCTGGTGTGCTGGGATGGAGCCCTGCATCAGGCTCCCAGCTCAGCGGTGAGCCTGCTTCATCCTCTCCCTCTGCTGCTCTCTCTGCAGTGCTCTCTCTCTCAAATAAATAAATAAAATCCTTTAAAAAAAAGGTTGTTTTCTTGGTTTATGTTGAAAGAGTTTTTAAAAGATTGATGCTATTTCTTCCTTAAATGTCTACAAGAATTCAATTCTAAAGGCATCTGGGCCAATTTTCTTTAGGTTTTTAAATAATAGATTCACACACACACAAAAATAAATGTGAGACTGTTAGGATTTTGTTTCTTTTAGTATCTGTTTTGTGGTGTTTGTCAAGGATATTGTCCACTTAATGTTGTCAGATTTATTAGCACAAAGGTCCATTTTGGTGTCTTCTCTTTTCCTTATGTTTGTAAGATCTATATCATGTACTATTTTCCATCCCTTGGTATTGTGTGATTTCCTTTTTTCCCTTATTAGTCCTGCCTCATTAGTATTTTTTAAAAATCATCATTTGACTTTGCTGATTCAATGTATATTCTTGATTTAAAAAATAAAGACCTAATAAGGATAGTTGGGTATTTGAATAATGTGACAAAATAAATGTATGATAGCACAGGAGCCAGCATTATGCATAGTAGAAAGATGCTTAGAGATAGCCATTAAAGACAGGAACAAGATTAAGCTCCAAGCAATATAGTAATTACTATAACTGATATAGTTAGATATTAGATGCATAGGGATTAGAAAAGAGGAGGTAAATGCATCATTATTAGGAGATGATATACCTGGAAAACCCAAGAGAATCAGGTGCTAAAATATTACAAACAATAAGAGAAGCCTGTGAAATAATGAGATATAATGCTAATATACAGAAATTACTAGGTTTCATATTTCAACAAACCCTTGAAACATAAAAAAGTAGAAAAGACTCTATAAAAGAACAACACAAAATAAAAAATGTATAGGGATAAACCTTTTAAAGGTATAAGACTTTCACATAGACTACTTATAAAAACAAAGCACAAATACTTCTTCAAATGCAAATATTATATAATGTTTTTGGATAGGTAGATTCAACAAAATAAAGATATTAAGTTTCTTAAGTTGTTTATGAATGTAATGTTTAAGTTTTCCAGTTAAAATACAGTTTAAAAAATTAGACAAGCTGATTCTGAGGTTCATATGGAAAAATGTACATACAAGAATAATCCGAAAAGATTGCGAAAGCAGAATGAAGTAGGGTTATCCTATCAGATATGAAAATATTATTATAAAGTCTCAGTATTTAAAACACTGGTACTAACACAAGCATAGTCAGAACACTGGAACAGAAGAGAAAGTTCAGAAATAGGCCCAAATATAAAAGAGAATATGATAAAAGTGTTAATAGTTCAGTGGGGAGCAAAGTCAATAAAGGATGCTGAGACAGCTACATAGCCATGTTAAAACCAACAAATAAAGTTGAATCTATATGTCACAATATAACTCATGATAAATTCTGAATGAATAAAAGATTTAAAATTTTACAATGAAGTCATGAAAATTCTAGGAGGAAAACATGGGAAAATTCCACTTGTTCCAACTTTACACATTGAATAAATAGTGACTTGCTAATAGTGACTATAAATCTGGAGACCCATAAAAAACCAAGTAAATTAAACTATATTTTAAAAATTAATTCCTCATATCAGGAGATCCTTAGACAAGGTCATAAGACAGCCATATTGTAGGGGAGGGCTGAGGCTAATCTATAAAGAGTTAACTAAAAATTGCTAAAATTAAGACCAGTAATCAACAGGTAAGTTGACCAGGCATATAAACAGTACACAAAAAAGGCAATGCAATTATTCTTGATATAAAAAGATGCTCAACACACTTCTTATAAGAGAAAAGCCAGTTAAAACCCAACAGAGAAAACTATTCTTTACCTCTCCAGTCAGTTAAAAAAAACAGAAGTTTAACATACTCTGTTGGAGGAAATCTAGTAAAATAGGGAAATTACACTGTTAGTGGGAGCCTAAGTGGATGCAACACATACAGAAGTTAATTTAGCAGTGTTTATCACAATTATTATTGCATTTTTAAAATTGCATATAATAAAATTACATGAAGTTTCTTTTTAAAATCACAAATTTTAAGGAAAGTAATTTAAGGACCTCCTAATAAGAGAACATTTAAAACAATATAGCATTTCCTCAAGTTTTATTTCAATTAATTTTTTAAAAAGATTCTTTTTATTTATTTGAGATAGAGCATAAGCACGAGGGAGAGGGAAAGGGAGAAACAAGCTATCTGCTGAGCAGGGAGCCAGGACCTTGGGATCGTGACCTGAGCCAAAGTCTGATGCTTACCAACAGCCACCAAGGCACCCTATTTCAATTAATTATTTTAAAAATGTTTTGAAATGGGCTTTTCTTTATTTGTTTGTAGCCTGAACCACCAAAGAAACCATCTAATTGGAGAAGAAAACATGAAGAATTCATTGCCACCATAAGAGCAGCTAAAGGCCTTGATCAGGCACTTAAAGAGGGTGGAAAACTTCCTCCTCCTCCTCCACCTTCTTACGATCCTGGTATGTAGAATATTGTTGATGGAAATCTTCATATGGAGGGAAAATATTGATAGAATTATTAATTTTAAGTTGTTGATAAAATTAATTTATAATAATGGAACCTGATGAACCATAATCTTTTAAATTTTAATTATAAAATAATGATGCTAGTGCAGGCATTTAGGCTTATCAAGACACACTGATGTTGAACATAGAAATACTTTATCTTTTTATCTCAGTACTATTTAAACATGAAACGTTATAATGTCATATGAAAAATTATTGTAGTATATCCCAGGAAATATTTGAAGAAACTCACTGTCATTCGAAATGTAGTCGTTTGGTAAGATTCAGATTGTATGTTGCCTAGTTCTTTGGTATCTTCTCATCTGGGAAGAAAAGAAATCATTGTTTCCAAGAGGTATGTGTTCATGTGAGGAGACCACCATATAGCTTGATTTACCTAAATTATGCTTTAAATTCATGTGTTAATATAGTTTCTTCATTAGATGGATAAAAGTAGCTTATTTGTTACCAGAAGCAAGGCAAGATGCTGGAAACCCAATATGAGATACTGAGATAATGGAACATTCAAAATATCCACAATAGAATTTGACATAGACTAGTAGAATAGTTTAAAGAGGTAGTTATTTAAATGTATGAAGTTAGCTGCATTAAAATTGTGTTAGTATTCTTGATTGAGATTTATTTCTTAGTAAAGGGAAGTTCTTACCAAATAAGTCAGGGAGATGAAAAGCATAGCATATGGACTATAGTCAATAATATAATTACTTTGTATGGTGACAGATGGGTGGTGTGGATTGAATATCATAATAGAATTGGCAAATGACCATGTTGTACACCTGAAACTAATGTAACATTGTATGTCAGCTATACTTCAGTAATAAATTAAAAAAAAGTCATTTAGAAAATCTACATATGATCATTTTTAACGTTTTATTGTAGTGGAGAGGTTGACAACCTATTTCTATAGAGGACCAGATAGTAAATATCTTAGTTAATGAAGTATATTTTTATTTCTTCTTTCATCTAAGAGAAAATACAGCTGTATAAAGCTGATTAAACTATTAATTAAAATATTTTAACAGATCAGCCCAAATTTTAAGATTTATTTTTAATATATTATGTTATTACTGCTTAACTTCATCTCTAGCATAAAATATGTAGATATGGTGAAAACATATGGTATATTATGAAGGCAAAGAAGAAATCCTGTTTGTCTTCTACGTATTCATTCTTTTGTACTAAGGATTTTTATCTTTTGGAGTTTTCTTTCCCCCCTCAAATTTGATCCTAGGCTAGCAGAAGATTAGAATTTATCATATACTAGTAAATTTCTTTCTTAAATGTCTTCACTGAGTTTAGTAGTCAGGTTGGGGGGTTTTAAGTAAATGACAAGTTTTGCTTATCAAATATAATACTTTGTCAGACATCTTGAATTACTCTTCGTTAAAATTTATAATTCTTCATGTTTCCCTTCAAGAATTACTTTATTAATCTGTTTCTTTTTTTGTTTTAGATTATATTCAGTGTCCATATTGCCAGAGGAGATTTAATGAAAATGCAGCTGATAGACATATTAATTTCTGTAAAGAACAGGCAGCACGTATTAGTAATAAAGGCAAATTTTCTACTGATACCAAAGGAAAGGCGACTTCTCGGACACAGGTGAAATGCTCAATTATTTCTACAAATAAAGGAGAAAAATGACTCTTTCAGATTCACAGCTTTTTGCTTGTGCTTTACAGAACATTTAGCTACAGCTTTCTTACCTGCTTAAAGTTTAATATTACTGTTCAGGGACTGAGTAAGAAATTTGAATGTTTAATAGAGAACAAATAATTGAATGGCCTTGAGTTAATAGAGTCTTGAAAATAATGCAGGTTGAAAAGATATTAGGAAAGGGTAAGACAACTAGTTAAAAAGTAAGTGAAGCAGATTCAGAGGAAATCAGAGGGTTTAGAAAGTGAAAAAGTGGCAATAAAAATCCACATTTGAAAATCATGTATATACTGAAAGTTTCCATGCTATTTGTGACCATACACCCAAGGGAATGAAATCTTGGGCTCTAGTCCAACTGTTAATTCTGAGCTTTAGGCAAGTAACATTTCATGTATGATAGACTTTATTTCTTCATCTGTAAAGTAGTCTATATGATCTTTGTGAAAAGCAAATGAGATGGAGAGCCATAAACCCTATATGGATTTTGTTATATGAAATTTTTACAGTACTGTTTTCTTTTCTTTTTTAATTTTTTTTTCAAATTTTTAAAGATTTTATTTATTTATTTGACAGACAGAGACCACAAGTAGGCAGAGAGGCAGGCAGAGAGAGAGGAGGAAGCAGGCTCCCTGCTGAGCAGAGAGCCTGACATGGGGCTTGATCCCAGGACTCTGAGATCATGACCTGAGCTGAAGGAAGAAGTTTTACTCACTGAGCCACCCAGGCACCCCAGTACTGTTGTTTTTCATTAAGCATATTGTGACACAGAAACTTTGATAATGTCATACTCTTTTTTGAGATTTATTTATTTTATAAAAACGTTGATAATGTCATACTTTTTAAAAAAGATTATTTATTTTAGAGAGAAAAGAGAACATGAGTGGGAGGGGCAGAAGGAGAAGGAGAGAGACTCTTTTTTTTTTTTTTTTTAATTTATTTGACAGAGAGAGAGATCACAAGTAGGCAGAGAGAGGCAGAGAGAGGAAGGGAAGCAGGCGCCCTGCCTAGCAGAGAGCCCGATGTGGGGCTCGATCCCAGGACCCTGGGATCATGACCTGAGCTGAAGGCAAAGGCTTTAACCTACTGAGCCACCCAGGTGCCCCCGAAAAGGAGAGAGACTCTTAAGCAGATTCCCTCCTGACTGAGGAATCCAACACAGGGCTCCCATTTCAGAACCTTGAGATCATGACCTGATCCAAAACCAAGAGTCAGACATTTAACTGACTGTTGCCACCCAGGTGCCCTGATAATGTAATACTTTTCAGCAAACTTCATTTTTCAGAAAACTTTCATTTACAGTTTTTTTAGTACTATAAAATCTAGAAGTCAATAAATAATCAAATCCATTTCACTTATTACTTATGAATCAAGTATTGGACTAAAAGACTTCATTACAACTGGAGCCTTCTTGAGAGGATCCATATTTAATTTTGGTTAATATTATTGGAAGTAGAACTCCCCTCTTATTTTTTACAACACTTTTATTCCGGTGTTTTCCTCATTATTTTCCTCAGTTATTTTAATGTAAATTATACATGTAGAAAAAAAAAACAAACAGGGGTGCCTGGGTGGCTCAGTCTTTCAGCATCTGCCTTCAGCTCAGTTCATGATACCAGGGTTCTGGAATTGAGCCCCGCAGCGGGCTCTCTGCTCGGCAGGAAGCCTGCTGCACCCTCTCCCACTCTTGCTGTGTTCCCTCTCTTGCTATGTCTCTCTCTAAATAAATTTCTAAATAAAATTAAACAAAAAAACAATATACATACATGCGTAACCACAAGAAGGTTAAGAAATAGAGTATTATTAATCTCACAAAACCTCTACTATACCATTTCTCTCCCAGAATTGTAATGTTCTCTCCCTCTTAGACCCTCACCCCATAAACTAGTCGCTATTCTGATTTTACATATAAATCAGTCTTTGCTTTTTTATATAGTCTTCAGACCACGATTGTCCTTTTATTTACTATGGCTTTATAAATCTTGACGTCATGATGGATTTGTAATTATTTTCTCCTCCAGTTTCTCTTCACTTGAAAATAGACAGTGGAAAATATTTTCTAATTTGTGATTGTGCCTTCATTTTTTTGTTATTATTGTCGGTTGTTTCTATTTTTGTATTTTTTGTTATTTGTTTTGTTTCATTTTTATTTTTTAACTGGAGATCTCCACCTGATCTTCCCCACCCTCCATAATCCATACCTTCATCCTTCCCAACTGACTTAGTTCCCTCCATGTTCTAAAATACACCTCTGATCCTGGTAAATTGGTCTCCTTCACATTCACATCTATAAAATGGGGTTAATATGTACCTACCTCAACAGTTATCAGTAGCATTCAGCGAAATAATGCCTATAGGTGTGATTTCTTCTTTCACTTATAGTTTGTTCAAATGTGAATCATTTACTTCCAGATATTTGGTGCTCCTCTAGGTGTTTATTGCTGTAATTTATTTATTTATTTTTTTGCCTCATTCTCTTATAGTGTGAGAACATTCTTGGTAAGATTTCATTTTTGAGATTTGTTTTATTGCCTAGCATATGGTCTTTTATGGTGAATGTTCCTGCAGTCTTCTACTATGATTGTGACTTTTTTTCAAGATCATTAATTTCACCAGCTTTTCATTTAAGTATTTTTAATTTCTCTTATTAATTGTATTTATATTTATAATTTATTGTATCTTTCCTATCTATTGAACTTTATATCATATGGAGTGTGCCTTTTTGTCTATGGTAGCATTCTTTGTGTTGAAGTATGTGTCATCTGATAGTGTATTACTGTTTTGTTTGATCATGCTAATTTCCTTTCAGTTTTTTAACTTGAATTTTTGTTGTTGAAATGTGTTTCATCTGATAATGAATAACCATTTCAGCTTAATTATGATACATTTCTTTCTAATTCTTTCACTTAAATTTGTGTTTTTGCATCTCCTGTAGACAGCCTGTAATTAGTTCATCTTTTTTAAAATCCAGTCTGACAACCTCAAACTGTTGGTTGGAGTGTTTAGGCATTTACACTCAATATAATATTGTTATGTTTGTGGTTAATTCTGATGTGTTGCTATTTTCTATTTTTGTCTCTTTTTTTTATTCCTCTGATACTTTTTCCTTGCTTCTTTTGTCTTAATAAAAGATATTTTATTTGCTCTTGGTTTTCAGTCATCGGATTTTTTTAAATGGTTACTCTAGGAATAACACAATACATTTTTTAACTTACCCCATCTGTGGCTATTTCCACATACCTCTCACCGATCTTAGTGTTACTGTTATATATATGTATCTCTATAAACCCATCAGTATTCCTGTGTGTTGCTATATGTGTTATACCTATACCTTTAAAAGTCATCCGTTCTGGGGCACTTGGGTGGTGCAGTGGGTTAAGCCTCTGCCTTCAGCTCAGGTCATGATCTCAGGGTCCTGGATCAAGCCCCGCATCGGGCTCTCTGCTCAGCAGTGAGCCTGCTTCCTCCTCTTTCTGCCTACTTGTGATCTCTCTCTCTCTCTGTCAAATAAATAAATAAAATCTTAAAAAAAAAAAAAGTCATCCGTTCTTTTTTTTTTTTAAGATTTTATTTATTTATTTGACAGAGATTACAAGTAGGAAGAGAGTCAGACAGAGAGAGAGGAAGGGAAGCAGGCTCCCTGCTGAGCAGAGAGCCCGATGTGGGGCTTGATGCCAAGACTTTGGGATCATGACCTGAGCCAAAGGCAGAGGCTTTAACCCACTGAGCCACCCAGGCACCCCAAAAGTCATCTGTTTTTTAAAGAAATTAGAAAATAAATATATAATCATTTACATACATATGCACATTTATATGTTTATGCACATCCACGTTTACTTTTTTTTTCTTCTGCCTCTGTCTTCTCCTCACACACATTTTGCATTTTACTTTCATGTTATATACTCCCATATTACCATTTTCAGATATCTTCATTTCTTGTAAATCTCAGTCACCATATTTTGTCATTTGCCTTCAATCAGAAGAAGCTTTAGCCTTCTAAGAATACAGATCTGTTGGCAAGGAATTTTGTGCTTTTGGTTATCTGAAAAAAAAAAAAAAACCGGCCTGTATTTTGCCTTTATTTCTCTGTTGAGATTTTCTATGTGGTTATTTACTGTTATTATATTTTTCTTTAATTCTTGTGTGTGTATCCCTTTATCTTTTGAACATGTATATCCTAACTATTTTGAGGGTCTTAACTGCTAAATCTAATATACCTGTGCCCATCTAGCTTATAGCGTTGGCTGTGTTTTGCCACGTATAGGTCATGTTTTTCTCTTTCTTTTTCCTTTTCTTTTCTTACCTCTCCCTTCCCCTTCCTTGCTCCTTTCCCTTTCTTACAGTTGAACCCAGAATACATACTTACCAGTTTTCCAGAACTGCTTTTGGATGGTTTCCAGTCTCTTAAAATCTTTTTTTTTTTAAGATCCTTTTTTATTGTCTGTAAGAGAGTTAAGCAGCTATTTCACCCCCACCGAGTTTGTAGTCAGTTATTGCATTTTTTAATTTCTTGAAGTTGGCTGTTTTTCTAATTTCCTATTTTACCTTTTATAGTTTCTAATTCCCTATTAATATTTCCAGAGTTGTCTTTTATTTCTGTAACTATAGTAAGCATAATTGTTTTATCCTCTGTAGCTGATAATTGTAGTTACCACGTGATCTTTGTAGATATGTTCTTGTTTCTTTTCCGTCAATCATAGTTTCTTATATCATTATGTACATAATTACTGATCACTTGGTACTTGTTGGCCTCAAAAATTATTCATGAGAATTGTTCATGTGAAGACCCTTTTTGTTTCTTCCAGGTTATCTAAGAGTACCACCAATCTGGAGGTACTTTAAATTTTGGCTTACTTTGCCTGGCCACCTAGTAATGTAGATTTATATAGCAAATCCATGTGATGGCCAGTCTGTTGTTATAATCTTAACTGTTGTTGGCCTAATGGTTTATTTTTTTCTTCTTATCTGACATTCATAGCGTATAAAATGTTTTTTTTATACTTTCCAGAGCATTTTTACTTTTTAGTTGAAAGGTCAGTCCAAATAGTGCCTTTTTACTATTTTATTGAAAATGAATGCCCTCCTTGTTCTTTTAGCTTTTTCTAATTTCAAGATCAAGTCTTTATAAACAAAAATATTTGACTAAGAAAATTTATTAGATTTGTGATCTGTATAAAAGCACATGAAATAATAAACATCTAAAAAATACATATTTAATGAAAGAAATATGGATTGAATATAACTGTATAAAAGTATAGTGGTTTTGTTTTTGTAATCACTAAAATGGATTTAATTTATATAAAATTGTTGATTACTGAAGTCATCCTGAAAGCCTAAAGGTTTGACCTCTGCATATGTAATATACTATACCAGCACCCTTTGTTTATACTAATCATTTTTCTCTTTTTTTGGTAGTTTTAGCACAGTATGAGTGGCTCACCTATCCTATTTCTTAATTCAGTTAAGCCTATTTTTAGTAGGCATTCCTGTGATATTTTAAGGGGTCTTCGGCAGGGCTTGTTTTCCATATTATTCTTAGTTTTAAAATCTTTCCTAATATCTTCATTGGTATTTTAGTGGGAGACACTGGTATTAACTGATGTTAATTAAATTTAAATTAATTAAATTTAAAGATTTATTCCTTTAAGAGAGAGAGAGAGAGCTCACAGATGTGTGAGTGGGGAAGGGGCAGAGGGAGAAAATCCCTAAGCATACTCTCTGCTCAGCCTGGAGCCCGACCCTGGTGATCTCACATTCCCAAGTTCATGACCTGAGCTAAAACCAAGAGTCTGAGTCACTCAACTGATTCAGCGGCCCCCAGATGCCCTCTTTTCCCCCTTTTAAAAAATTTATTTGTTTTTATTTTATTTAAAATTAATTAGTTAACATATAGTGTGTTATTAGTTTCAGTAGTAGAGTTCAGTGATTTATCAGTTGCCAGTTGCCTTTTTAAACCAGAAACACCCCTTAGGTTTTCAAGGAAACAGTGACTTAATATGGCTTATCTCCAAAGGATCCCAGTCATGTGTCCATTTGACAGATATTGAAGGTTGCCAAGTGCTTAAGAAATTTCCGCTTCTGGTGCAATAGTGCCAAATGTGCATGGGATGTGTGTGTGTGTGTGTGTGTGTGAGAGAGAGAGAGAGAGAGAGAAGCTTTTTTATCAAGATTTATTTTCCTTATAAGGGCACATACTAAATTTTGAAGGTTGTAATATTTGACTTTAAAATTTGTGTTTAGCTAGCAGTTTTTAGTTGTAGTGCATCTAAAATTTTATACTGATTATTGGTTATAAAATATGATTTGATTTTTGAATATTGTGTTTAAAACCAGCTTTTCACATAAAGTCCTAAGGAGTCTAACTGTGGTATTGGGCTAAATCTCATGTACAGTCATCACTTTCTAGTTGAAGCATAGGGCAAGAACTAAAGTGGCATGAGTCTTAATTTCTTTTCTGTTTGTTATTTGGGGTATACCTTTGGGCAAATTCAGTTTTTTATATTGGAGCAGGTGACCAATAAGACACTTTAATACTCAGTAACAGCAAAATTTGACTCAGGTAAGAGATAGTAAAATAAAATTGATAATGCTGTCTTTCTAGAAAGTAGAGAAAAAAAATAGCCTATCTTTCCTCAACGCATGTTCTATTCATTTAATATGATCTGGTGAGAACAGTGAAGCCAGAATTCTTTCCCTTCATGTTCCGGAGATCCATAAGGCAACCCTTGTAAAACTTGCAAACTTATTTGTAATCTTATGAATTATTGTCAGTAGGAAATATGACTGAATTATATAAATGAAACATAAAACCATACCCAGGAACATGTAAAAATTTGGACCTTTAAAGCTGCATTGCTAAGTGATCATCATTGGGTGTTTGTAAGTTTTTCTATTAATATTTGTTTGGCATTTAAAATCTTAACATTGAAGAAATTTTTTCCATTTGACTTTTTTTTTTTTCTATGGACTGGGCAAAGCTGCTCTTAGTTTATTTTAGCAATGGAATATCTGAGTCAAACTTTCAGTACACTAGTTTTGAGATGGAGCATATTTTGGGAAACCTCTCTCTGAGGTGATATATTTTAATCTATCCTTTCTCAATTTCTGTAATTCAGTAGCTAATAAGGAAAATTGCTCATTTAAGAGTATGTGAGCTTTTGAAATGCAGTTTACAACCTGTATTCAAAAAGTAATGTTGATAAAATATTTTATTTTCATTATTTTAGTATAAGCCGCCTGCACTTAAAAAGTCAAATTCTCCTGGAACTGTACCATCAGGATCTTCACGGTTACCACAACCAAGTGGCACTAGCAAAACTGTTGTAGGTAATGAGCTCTATTAATAACGTGGGTTTTTTTTATTGTTATTATTGTTGTTTTTTGTTTGTTTGTAAAGACAGAAATGAAGATAGTGTTCTGCTTGGGATTATTAAAATAGATTTATAATTGGAAAGAGATGTGGAGGATATGTAATTCTTTCTGGGTAAAAATAAAGTAACTTTCAAAAACTTTCTACTTAGGATATTTTATAGCCTTTTTTTCCCACCTTAAATGTCTATTCTTGATGTTGTTACTGATACATCACCTATTCAGAGTGTTGACCAAGTTCTTTTCTTGATTTCTTTGACCGCAGTATTTCCCCTTCATTTCTATATATACTGCTCTGAACTTGACAATTGTCCTAATAGACACATGATTAATGACTTGAAGGAGATATTGACTAACTAATGTATACCTTTATTTATATGTAAATTATGATAAATAAATATAAAAATTAGAAATGAAGGGTGCTATATGTTCTCTGGAAATTTAATTTTTAAAAAACCTTTTCTTAGTTCATAACTTGTTTGGATCTATTGCTGCAAAGATTTATTGCCACTAAAGCATTGTTTTCCTTGTCAGGTGCTCTGTTTTATGTGATTTTTCCTTTTCAGAATGTCATTAAAACCAATAACCTTTTTTATTATAAGGTGTGCCTTCAGGTAAAGTGTCTTCAGTTAACAGCTCTTTGGGAAACAAACTTCAGACCTTATCTCCTTCCCATAAAGGGATAGCAGCCCCTCATGTAGGGTAAGTCTATTTGAATTTAATTGATTAGTGATACACACACACACACACACACACACACACATATATACACTCCATACGCAAATGATACTAAGGTTTTATTTTATTTAGGTAATTGACTTTTATTAACCTTGATTTTCTTTCAAAAGTTCATTTCCCTTTTAACATATTGCTGGTCAGGGGCACATACAGTACTGTTGAAGTTCTATTAGGATAACCATTTTGGAAAAAATCTGGTGGCATGTATCCAGAGCTCAAAAAACATTCGTACTTTTTGAATAATTTTACTTCTGGAAATCTAGTCTAAGGAAATCATTTGAAATACAGAAGATTTTTGTGTAACCATTACTTATGAAACATTATGTATCAGGCACTGTGTTAGACATTTTTTCATATATTTTTTATTAAAACCACCCTACCACCATAGGATGAGGGTCAGAGAAGCAAAAACAATTTGCCCAAAACCATACAGCTATTAAGAGTTAGAAGCAGGTTACAAATTGGAGTCTCTTTGGCTCAAAACATTGGTTTTTTTCATATGGTTTGATTACAATGTTAAAAAAAATAAAACCACCTAAATTTCTACCTTTGTTTGAATAGCAAATTATAACAATCTATACAGGGATACCATGCAACTATAAAACATATAATTCTACTATAACAAGGTAAGAATGTAGGATACAAACTCCTATGTATACTGAGATAGAAACTATAAAAATGTGTGTAGACAAAAAAGACAAAATATGCTGAAATATTAACAGTGGATGATTATTTTCCACTTATTTAATACTTTTAATATACTTTTTATCTTTCTACAGTTTTATATATGTGACTTTTAAGAAAGTAGCATTATTAAGCTTTCCACAATTATTTTAATGTGGGAAAAATGGTTGGTAACACTTGAGATTTTAGAAATCCTCTTATCTCAGTAGAAACTCCCTTTCTCTTCCATTTTGGTAAATGAGAAAATTTAAGGGTTACCATGTGATCTTTAGACTGAAGGCTTAGTATATACTTCACAGATACTGTTAAAGTTGGTTTAGGAAATACAATGCTCATTATTTTCAGATATGGGTTATCACTTTTTTTTAGTGTAGGAAATGTGTATAGGGTTATTTATCAAGTGAGAGCAACTGTCTTTTGTTTCCTAATTTGGACTACACAGAAAGTACAAAATCTAAAAGGAGTTTAATATAATTATCATTGCAGAAAAAGAAAAAAATCAACTAATAAGATTCAATTAGTTTAAATGTTTTTCTTTTTGTTGTGCTTCCAAAAAGAAAACATAGGCTATCCTTAGGAAAGAGACAGGTTAGCAGTAGAACAGGTGGCTGAAAAGTAAAATGTTCTCATCTTTCGGTGGTAAAAAAAAAAAACTGATTTTGTTTTATTTTTTAGTTTCTCTACTGAGTTAACTAATCATTTTTAGTTAAGGTGTAGATGGCAATATGTATTTTAACTTTTACAAATCCTTTTTACCATATCACAGAATTGCCTTCCATGTTGTGTTATAGTTTGATTTATGAATTATGAATTAAAAGCTGATATTTTTTAGTGCCTTTCCCCTCATACTGGTAATTTTGTCAGATGGCCATATTAAGTTGTACTCACACTCTCCCTTATATTCTTAATAGGGCTTGTTAAGCTGGCTGGTATAATGAAAAGTAGCACTAACTTTGGATTAGAAATCTAGGCTTCAAGATCCTACTTTGCCAATGAATACCTATATGACTTTGTGCATATCTCTTTTGTCTCACTCACAACATTCTCTGACTTTGGTTAGATGTTGGCAGCATCATGACCTAACATAATTTGAGCAACATTTATATAATCCCTAGGAGAAAATTTGTCTTTACTAAAAAGCAAAGACTTTGAGCACAGTAATTTTATAAATTATGCACTGCTTACAATGCCATAAAGATTTTAAATTTCTTGTGGTCTCACATCGTATTAAACTGTCAAACATATCTCTGTAGATTCCCAATTGTACATTTTATATATAGTCCTTATATGTTAGAAGAATGTTTCTAACTGCTATGAAGAGGCTTGGTGTTTGCTTATGGCCTATATATTACCATATTATCTGGAACATTACTATATTACTATATTAAATAGAACCGTTCATGGCTATCTATTTAGTGTCAGAGTTCATTTTTTTCTTTTCCTTTTAAGAATTATTGAGTGTATTGACTTGGTATTTATTATGTTGTTTTTTTCCCTCGCTAGATTGTAAGCTCTGGTAGCAAAGCTCTGTGTGTCTGCCTTGCTTACAGATATAACTATAAAATGTAGTATAATGTCTGGCATATAGACACACAATAAATTTTTGGTGAATAAATGAGACAAACAATGAATTAACAAATTAAATCCTTCATTTGTCAACCTGTTGGCACATCAAAGAACCATGGTCCTGGTACTGGTGGGATAATTGAGAATTCTATGGCAATCATTATTTCTATGACTACAGATCCTTCAGGACTGAGTAAAGGTGGAATTAAGACATCTGGTTAGCTGTAGAAAGAAATGAAGATCCTTCTGAGATTAGTGAAATAGAGCCATTTCAGTAACTCGTGATTGTTTAAAGCCTTGTGTATATAATCTTTATTGTGGCCAGCTTTACTCATGCATACCAGTGATCTGTAATATTTAGCATATATTGAAATCACCCTGCAGAAAAATTTATCTTGGAAAAATTCTTGTTTGTTAGTTAACTTCTAGATAACCTGTGGGTCAACCAGTTTTATCACATTTTTTTAAAAGCAAAAAATTCCCTCAATGGAAAAATGTTCTCTTATTGTAAAAGATGATTATCTTTAATCCTAGGGAATTTGAGAAGTATGGTGAAACACAAAGATTTTAAATAAACATTACCATATTTGAATTGTGTCAGCGAATTTATACAGTCATACCTTGAGATTTGTGTTTTCTTAGTGGTTAATTACCAACCAAAATGGACATTTTAGCTGATAATTTTCAGTAGTTAAAATATCAAATATTAAAGATTTACTTCTGTTCAGTTGCTATGAAAAACAAAAAAAAAAAAGCGGGTTTTTTGTTGTCTTTCCCCAAACAGACATGAAAAAGTAGAGCAACAGAATGCATTCAAGAAGCATTTCTTAATAAATTGAATTTGATTTCTCATATTTTAATTATATTGACAACAGTAAGAAACAAATATCTGGTTTTTAAGTACATTTTTGTATAAGTAGAAACAGGCTTTTCTCATAAGCCAGTCTTTTGATTTTGTGTGAATTGAATTTGTGTGGAACATTGTTTAGATTTTTATAATCTTCTCTATCATTTATTATTGATCTAGAAATGCCTAAAACAACCTAGAATTGTAGTGTGGCTTCTTATATGGATACCAGTGATTAAGGTTATTGGCTTTGCCATATGTATAAGATTTGATAAGTTTAGGATCAAAAGTGTGACACATTTCAAAACTTTAAATGCCCCAGAACATCATAACTGTGTGTGTCTGTGAAGATACAAAATGCAAAATGGTAGATTTTTTTTTCAATATTCTTTCAGAAGTCATCTTTTTATTATATCAGGGTTGTCACAGTCTTGTAAGACTGAGTGGTTTGCATGCTTCTGAGTAATTCACTCTTATGGTATCAACAATAAACAAGGACCTTCCCAAGGTCAGTGTTTATTTCAAAGTAAAACCTATTCCTGTAGGTTGATTTCATTGCCAAGTATTTCTTAAAATGTGAATTCATTCTCAGCTATAAATATTTTGAAAGCTTGCTAAAGTATTATTTCTTTTTAGATACACTATTATATTGGGGCAGTTATACTCAACTACATATAGTCATTTTATATTAAAAAGTCTTGGTCAAAATTACAGTTCATCATCTATAAAATATATTAGTTTGGCAGTAATATATATTTGTCTGGGATTACAAGATAACGTTATTATCTATCAAGTTCTTTAATATATGGAAAACCTTTATTTTTAATTTTTTTAAAAGATTTTATTTATTTATTTGACAGACAGAGATCACAAGTAGGCAGAGAGGCAAACAGAGGCGGTGGGGGGACACAGGCTCCCTGCTGAGCAGAGAGCCGATGCAGGGCTTGATCCCAGGACTCTGGGATCATGACCTGAGTCGAAGGCAGTGGCTTTAACCCACTGAGCCACCCAGGTGCCCCTATGGAAAACCTTTAAAAATCACTGATATATTTTCAAAATCTTAAAGTACTGGCATCCTCTCATATATGGAATTTTATATTCTAGAGCAGTTGATCTTTTTGAACTATGACCTGAGAGCCAAAACTTGCCCAAGAACTGGTTTATTGGAATATGGCCACACCCAATTATTTATGTATTGTCTGTGATTGCTTTCATGCTACAGTGGCACAGATGAGTATTTGACAGAGATAGCATAGCCATTAAAGCTTAAAATATTTACTGTCTGACCCTTCACAAGAAAAGTTGGCATTCTCTATTTTAGAATAAGTAAATTATCATAGGAATTGGACATTTATAATTTGAAGTTATGGATTTTAAGGATTATTTAACAGTAGATATATATGTGTATATATATGTATTTAAGTCATGTGAAGTATCTGGGAACTTTGTAGGTTAGTGGTCCATGGAACCAAAGGATTTTTTTTTTTTTAAAGATTTTATTTCTGGGGTGCTCTGAGCCTGCATGGCTCAGAGGTAACGTTAAGCCTCTGCCTTCAGCTCAGGTCATGGTCCCAGGGTCCTGGGATTGAGCCCCACAACGGGCTCTCTGCTCAGTAAGGAGCCTGCTTCTCCTTCTCTCTGCCTGCTACTCTGCCTATTTGTGATCTATCTCTCTGTAAAATGAAGAAATAAAATCTTAAAAAAGATTTTGACAGACGAAGATCACAAGCAGGCAGAGAGGCAGGCAGAGAGAGGGGGGAAACAGGCTCCCTGTTTAGCAGAGAGTCCGATGTGGGGCTCAATCCCAGGACCCTGAGTTCCTGACCTGAGCTGAAGACAGAGGCCTAACCCACTGAGCCACCCAGGCACCCCACCAAAGGATTTTTAAACTTTTTTTTATCCAACGCATTTCTGTGCTTGCATTAAAAGAATAGCAAGAAGTTAAAAATATACTTTGATGTTGACTCTAACCAAATCTAGGTACCAATTTAAGGACATATCTTTGAATTTCATATGGGATTGAAATCATATTATGTATATCGAATTGCTTAGTCTGCACCAGATGTGTGCTATGTGGGTGTGCTTAGTTGACTTCACAATACCCTCTTATGTTTTCCTTAGCAGTGGCAAGACTGCATCTACTGCTGAATGGATTTATTTATTTCAGCCTAATTTCTTTCAGCCCTTGGGTATATAATCAACATTACCAAATTGAAACTTTTAAAAGAAAAATAGCATAGAAACACGCTAAAAACATTGGTATCGATAGTTCCATTGTGGATTACTGCCACGTTGAAATTATGTTCTTCAAACTTTGTGAATAATTTAAAAATACATAACAAAGTAGGCTTTTTGTTGTCTTTGCCCAAATTTATTAATTCTCAAAGTAACTCCAGATGTATAAATTCAGTGTTAACATCAGTAAAGGTAATTTTTTTTCCTAACCTGAAACACCCAGTACACCTGAGGTCTGAACACAACATGAAATAGACACAGGTTTCCTGGTTCTTATACTCATTTTATTTCTTTCCTTAAGTCAGTTATTGATGATTTGCAAGACTAAGAAAGGCAAAGAAACTTCAACCAGGATCAATCTGTTGAAGCCTTCGAACACCTTTTTAAAATACCTTTTTAAAAGTTTACTACTTTTGCAAAGATTTTAATTTCTTCCCAAATAGCCCTTTGTCTTGTTGCTGCTTTGACTTAACTTTAGTCCTATTGGAGATTGAGGAACCAAAATGAAGGGATTTGTTAGAAAAGGAGATGTGAGCAAGGAAGTGTTCATGCTCACTAAAATAAATATGAAGATGGTACTGAGAAATGGTTTGTCATATCTTAAGATGAGGGTTAGTTTAGGGAAAGATTTAAATACTTTCATGAACTAATAACTTTTAAATTTATATAATTACCCCAATGCAGATTATTATTGCATGGCAAAAAATATATATATGTAATCAAGGTTTATATATAAAAATATATTCAAATATATAAAATTTATATATAGATTTGTACAAGAATTATGTGTAGCTTATGAAATAAATACACCATATAAATTTTTACATAGTAAAAATATAATCTTGATTTTATTATTGAGACTTATGAATTTTGTTTTTGTTTGGTTATACCTTGATAACAACATAGAATAACAGTAACAAACTATAGAAGAACGTAAGTGATTTGAACTTAAGAATAATATTTACTGACATTTAGCCTACGTAACATTTGAATTGTGTGTGTGTATATGTATATATAAATCACATATACATATACATAAGTAGATCATCTGAGTTGAATTTATAACACAGCAAATGGACAAGCACCACCATCTGTAAAGTATTAATAACAACTTTCATAATAAAATACCTGCTATGTATAGGATACCAAAAGAATATAAATATTAATAAAGTGTGTTCCTCTGTAGAGCCCTTTATAATCTAGAACAATGAACAGCTTCTTTTAGACACTAAATGCCAAAATGCATTTACCACAGTGTCCCCAGAGTGTAGCATAGTGCCTGATACATAGTAGGTGCTCATGATTTGTAGGGTTAACGAGTAAGTGGAAGAGTGCATTGGAGCAAACAAGCATCCCTTAAAAAGAGTATCCTTTTTAAGTTAACAAGCAGTAATGTGTTATTCAGTAGTTGTTTAAGATAGTTCTCCTACCTTCCTAATTTAATTTTCACTGCTCCCTACAATGAGTGAATATTGGTTGGTAATATTACATAGGATTCAGTTATTTGGTTGATGTAAAACAATGACATCTCTACAAACCTGCAGTTATTCCTATTTTCCTCCAGGTGGAGCTCCTTTATACTTTTGGTTAAAAAAAAGAGAACTTCAGATGGCTAGCAGGTCCACTTAACATTTCTACATGTGATTTTTCAGATTGCCAACCCTGTTTTTTCATACATCATGCTTTATATTCTCTGTACAAATTTCATAATCATTCTTTGTTATAAAATCAGATAGAGTTAAAGATATAAATATTTATTTGATTGCTTTATACTTGGAATTTTAAATGCAAGAAAAATTATAAAATAATAAGAAAAAGGAGAAAAGTACTATGAAATCAGGGAAGGAGAAAAATTAGATTATTTGTGAACTCAAGGAATATCAGCTCAGACTTACTTATCAGGATAGTAACTTCTAGTTCACTTCTATCTAGGTTCACAAATTTTATTTGAAACAATTTTTGTCCTTCTTAAATTTCTTTATTGCTTCCAATGCCCTGCTGTGTATAAATGTGGCGTTTGTTTGGGTGTTCATCACAACTGGCAGGGTGGCCAGGAGCGGCAGAATTGTCATATCTAATAGCGGACATTGTATGACATCCAAGGATTCTTTTTGACAGTCCTTAGCCTGGCAGTCCAGTAATTAAGAGCGTGGGGGGTAGATTTCTGATGAACCAGAATAATGTTTAAAAAAATTTTTTTTTTTAATATAAAGAAACAAACAGCAGTCTCCTTATGGGTACACCTTTATATATTTTAATAGTAAGATGGACAAGTTAGGCCCTCCACTTCGAACTGGAAGACATGTGCAAAGGTTGTATGACAGTGATACAAAATCAGACAGTGCCATCAAAAGACATGAGTTATTACCCATTTACAAGTAAGTATTTGTAACTCAGTTTGGTTAACCTTTTTCAGATATTTCCTTAAAGCCTTTGTATAATTGAATACTATAAACTTATACATTCCTATATTTTAAAAAATCTTATTTTAATCATTTTTAAGCCAAGAAGTGCTAAATAATCTTATAGGATTTGAAACACTATGTGTCAGATGAACATTTCTGTTGTTCTAAATAAAGCTGTTTTTAGCATACATTTATTTCTATTAAATTTTAACTTTTAGAGGGGTTGAAATATTAGTCACCTTCAATGATTGTTATCTTTATGAAGCTTTCTTTCAAGAGTATATATATATTTTTAAAGATTTATTTATTTGAGAGAGAGCACAGGGCACAGGGCACGAGGGGCAGAGGAAGAGGAAAAAAGACTCCCAAGCAGACCCCACCCTTGCATGAAGCCTGATGCAGGTCTTAATTCCATGAACCCAAGATCACCACCTACACTGGAATCAGGAGTCGAATGCTTAACTGACTGTGTCACACAGTCACCCCTTAGGAGTAATATGCTCAAATAGAAGAGTACAGGGGATATTATGCCATACATAATATGTAATATTGCTGTATTATTTTTTAGTTAGGATGATTAATTATAAAAAGGCAGAAAACAAAGAGATTTTAGAGAATATTCAGTCTAGGGATTTTCAGTCTTTTGGTTAAATTGCTACAAATTCCACATAAAATGGGGAAAAAGATATGACACTCTCCTCTGTACTGGCACAGAAAGCTGAAAACAGAGGTGAGTGGCAAGGGCAGTCACCTTGGAACTCTTCCATAGAAGTCTAAAGGGTTTTCTAGATGGGGCTCTAATACCAACTCTGGCTCTCCCATTTTAAAATGATGAAATTTGAATCAGATAAATTACTTATTAAAGTTGAAAAATATATTATTAAACAGAGTTCACTTAGTTAACTTTTTTTTTTTTTTAAGATTTTATTTATTTATTTGACAGATCGCAAGTAGGCAGAGAGGCAGGCAGAGAGAGGGGGAAGCAAGCTCCCTGCTGAGCAGAGAGCTCGATGTGGGGTCAGTCACAGGACTCTGGGATCATGACCCCAGCCAAAGGCAGAGGCTTTAACCCACTGAGCCACCCAGGTGCCCCTCTTAGTTAGCTTTTAAACCAGCTCCTACTACAGCATTGTCTTACCACATACGAAAAGAAGGATTAATTTAATTAAATAGAAAATAAAGTTGGGAGAAACCTTTAAAATATTAGCAGCACCCATGTGTTATTTTTAAGTAGTTCATGATAAATCATACGAGGAAGAATTTGTGCCCTGAGCCATTTTTCTTAGTACTGTTGTTGTTCTCTAGTCTCTCTGAAATGTGTTTCAAAGAAACACTGATTAACAATAAGGTGGAGTAAGTATAATTCCAAAATTAAACCTTCTTTTTGTTATTTTTTGACCTAGAACAAGCAGACTGCAGGTACAGAATAAGGGTAGCATTTTTCAAACTCTGGACAGGAACAAAAAAGTGTTGACCATGTGAGATTATGTCAACATGTTTTAAGCACTGATCAAGACTGTTCTTCCCAATCTCTTAAGAATGGTTCCCTATGCTCAGATTCCACCTCTTAGAAACAGTTACTAAAAGTACATAATAGGTAGTTAAGAATGATGGTTACTGATGATAATCTTATTTTCTCTAATTTTTCTCTTCTTTTTTTCTCCCCCTACTTTTTATTTTCTAATTCTTTTTTTTTTTAAGCATTATTTTCTAATTCTTTGAATAACTTCATAGATATGGTGAGGTTATGTGTCTATATCCATAGGTGTATTTGTATTATCTGTGTATCTCATGTACATATTAAATGAAGGTGATAGGATTTCTAACAAGGCTTTGTTCTAGAGCCAAAAAATAAAAAAATTTGTCCTTTCTAGTTCTCTTACAACTCTCACTGGAGGAATTGCTATTGTTTGGCAGTGATTTTCTTAGAGATTGAATTCCTGAAAAGGTACTATAGCAGTTCAACTTCCTAGAGGGCTATTTAAGAGTAGAGTATATGTCATGGTTAGACTATCAGCAGGCATTTGAAGAGGGCCAGGGTAACCCAATCATTTACCAAGATGGTTCTAGTCAAAGTTTAGAAAAAATTTGAAGTAACTATTCAAAGCAGCCTCTCTTTGAACAACAGACAGCATTCCATATTGAATATAATAAGATTTGTAATATGACCCACCTAAATTCAGGTTCAAATACTGTAGCCTTGTAATAGCTTTGTAGCTTACATAATTTCTCTAATATGATTTTCTTCAATTTTAAAACGGGAATAATATCTTCTGAGATTGCTATGAAGATTAAACCAAGTAAAGTATTCATAGTACCTGGCATCATATTTGGCATTCAAAAAATAGATGTAGTTATTAACCTGCGTGTATTTTGGAGGTGGCTATGGAGGTGGCTATGTAGAATTTTCAGACTCTCCAGCTTTGCTTTTATAAAGGGGAAAAATTTCAGCCATAGTTGAAGAACTTACAATCTAAAGGAGTTTTAAAAAGTATTCTGTTTGTTGCTATAACACAATATTGCATATCTCTGAAATGAAAAGATTTGACTAAATCTCTAAAGAGGAACTAGCTCTTTATTTACCATATGACCCCAAGTTCAGCAACATACTGGATGTCACCTTGGTTGTTACTTAACCACTCTTTGCCTCAGTTGCCTCATTTCTAAAATGGAGTTATTAATACTACTTAATCCATTGGATTATTATGAGGAGGAAGTAACTTTATATATGAAAGCAATTAGAAATCTGTACCAAATGTAGTAATAAGCAACATTTTGTCAATGTTGACTAGAAACAGTATCAATATCGATAATAGTAATAACAGTATCATCATCATCATCAACTATTCTAAATGTTTGTATAAATTGCAGTTGGTATCCACAATTTCTTCTAAGGTAAGTGATGATAGTCATACTTTATAAATAGGGGAACTTGGATACAGGTTGGCCACTACCTCCATATTAGTCAGTAGCAATTGGGATTTGAATCCAGATTCATCTGAATCTCAAATCCTATACTTTTACCATTGTACCATCATTCAACCCTCTGAGCTTTCTTTGTTTCCTGAAATTTCATAAAGGGAATTAAGTGATAATCCAACCAGAAATCCTCTACTAGTAGCAGATAGCCCAGGCTGTATACTTGGCGAGATTAAGTCTTAAAAGGGAAAATTATATTAACCCATTTATTTTAGTTGCTATTTCCAAAAACAGGCTTTCATAAATTGAAAATTATTAAAATGGTTAGCCTATGGTTTTTTCTTGGATTTAACCATATCTCATAATATATAACATTATTTAACAGTTATTCATAGGCATTTAACAAGATACCTCTCTATTTTGAAGGAATTATAGATTTAAATTTTTAAAAACCTAATGCCTGTCAGGATTATTGACTTAAAATTTCATGTAAAGCATATGTGTGTACACACACGTATATATATATATATATATATATATGGTTTTTTAAATTAATTTTATTTACAATCAAGTTAATGTTAGTAAATGCAAAATGCTTTGGTTTATCCTTTGTTTTAACTACTGTTGTTTTCAGATTTAAAATAATTCAGTTTTACTCTTTTGAATTCACCTTTCTACAGCTTCAAAATTAATCATGTAAATAAGCAATATAAGAAATAAATGCTTGCTATTCAATACCTTTTCATTATGCCATCTCTTTCTCTCTTCTAGAACTAACATCAAACCTCGGAATTCCACACCACCAAGTTTGGCAAAAAATCCTTCCTCAGGTGTGGTTACAAACAAAAGAAAAACATATACTGAGAGCTACATAGCCAGGTATGTTTAGTTCTGAGAGTCTATTAATTAAAATAAAAATGAATATATGTAGTCTTCTAAGGACCAAATACAAAATATGTATCAGGCTTTTAATAGAAAATCTGATTTTTCCTTTGCTGTATGATTTATTTTCACTTTAAGCTGTACACTAAATAGTTTGGGCATAAATGATTTTTTTTCATAAATGATATTTTTCTAGACCTTGTATTATTATTGTCAATGCTTGAGAACAGTTTGTTCAGTTTTACTGCATTCATTTGTGTTCTATATCTTAATTTTAAGTGTAACATGATTATTTTTACCTCTGCAAATTGAGTAATAGACCCTTTAGACTGGCATTATAATTTTCAGCAGTATTTAAATTTACTTAAATTACCTGCTGAGCTTGTGATTATCCATGTACTTCCCTTTCTTATCTGTCACAGTATTTGTACATCTGACATTCGCTCTCTTTAAGTATAAAACAAATCATTCCAGTTATATCTATATATCTATATCTCCTTATTATAGAAAGTTTTAAGGCAGTATACAGAGATCCATGACCTACAGTGAGATAAAATATTATACAAAATTGAAAATATGAAAAGGAAAAATGAGAATTAAGAGCTAAAGGAAAAAGAAGGAATAACGTTAGTCCCCAAAATATGTGTCATGAGATGCTGTATACAGGCTAGGTTTTGGCCATAAATTGGATCCAAATTTGTAGTGGCCAGAGTACAGGAATAGTTAGTTACATGATTCATGTTGTATTAAAAAAAAAAAAAATCATTTCTCTGTGAGAGTACACCTAGTTCTGAGACTTCAAAAATCTGCCTATGAATTCTCATGGAGTCACTGGATAATTTATTATGATTTTTAAATTTTTATTTTATTTACTTTCAAGTAATTAACACATAGCATATTATTAGTCTCAGAGGTAGAGTTCATTGATTCATCAGTCTTATATAACACCCAGTACACATTACATCCCGTGCCCTCCTTACTGTCCCATCACCCAGTTAATTCATCTCCCTGACCATCTCCCCTCCAGCAGCCCTCAGTTTTTTTTCCTATGTTCAAGAGTCTCTTATTGTTTGTCTCCCTGTCTGATTTCATCTTGTTTTATTTTCCCCTCTCTTCCTCTATAAACCTTTGTTTTGTTTCTTAAATTCCACATATGAGTTCTTAAATTCCACATGAGTGAGATTATGTAGTTGACTTTCTCTGATTGACATATTTCACTTAGCAGTTCCATCCACGTCATTGCAAGTGGCAAGATTTCATTTTTTGATGGCTGAGTAATATTCCAATTTGTAACACACACACACACACACACACACACACACACACACATACACACACACATACCCCACATCTTCTTTACCCATTCATTTGTGGACATCTGGTCTCTTTCCATAGTTTGGCTCTCATGAACATTGTTTCTATAAACATAGGGATGTAGGTGTCTCTTCTGATCACTACTTTTGTGTCTTTGGGGTAAATCTCTGGTAGTGCAATTGCTGGGTCCTAGGGTAGCTTCTCTATTTTCAACTTTTTGAGGAACCTCCACAATATTTTCCAGAGTGGTTATACCAGCTTTCATTCCCACCAGCAGTGTGAGAGGGTTTCCCTTTCTCCTCATCCTCGCCAACATCTGTTTTTCCCTAACTTGTTAATTTTAGCCATCCTGACCAGTGTGAGGTGATATATCATTGTGGTTTTGGTTTGTATTTCTCTGATACTGAGTGATGGTAAGCATTTTTTCATGAGTCTGTTGGCCATCTGTATGTCTTCTTTGGTGAAATGTCTGTTTGTGTCTTCTGCCCATTTCTTGGTTGGATTATTTGTTTTTTGGGTGTTGAGTTTGGTAAGTTCTTTATAGATTTTGTATACTAGACCATTATCTGATAGGACATTTGAAAATATCTTCTCCCATTCTGTTGGCTATCTTTTGGTTTTGTCGACTGTTTCTTTTGTGCAGAAGCTTTTTATCTTCATGAAGTCCCAATAGTTCATTTTGCCTTTGTTTTCCTTGCCTTTGGAGATGTAAGAAGTTGCTGCAGCTGAGGTCAAAGAGGTCACTGCCTGTGTTTTCCTCTAGGATTTTAATGGATTCCTGTCTCACATTTAAGTCTTTCATCCATTTTTGAGTCTGCTTTTGTGTATGGTACAAGGAAATGGTCCAGTTTAATTCTCCTGCATATGGGTGTCCACTTTTCCCAAGAACATTTGTTGAAAAGACTGTCCTTTTTCCATTGGGTATTTTTTTCCTGCTTTGTCCAAGATTGGTTGACCATAGAGTTGAGGGTCCATTTCTGGGTTCTCTATTCTGTTCCATTGACCTATGTGTCTGTTTTTGTGCCAGTACCATACTGTCTCGATGATTACAGCTTTGTAATATAGCTTGAAGTCCGGAATTATGATGCCACCTACTTTGGTTTTCTTTTTCAACATTCCTCTGGCTATTTGGGGTTTTTTCTGGTTCCATACAAATTTGGGGATTATTTGTTCCAGTTCTATGAAAAAAGTTGATGGTATTTTGGTAGGAGTTGTACTGAATGTATAAATTTCTCTAGGTAGCTTAAACATCTTAATAATATTTGTTTCTCCAACCCATGAACATGGAATGTTTTTCCATTTCTTTGTGTCTTTCTCAGTTTCTTTCATGGTTAGGTTTATTCTTAGGGATCTTATGGGTTTTGGTGCAGTTATAAGTGGGATCAATTCCTTAATTTCTCTTCCTTCTGTCTTATTGTTGGTGTACAGAAATGCAGCTGATTTCTGTCCATTGTTTTTATATCCTGCCACTTTGTTGAATTATGTATGAGTTCTAGAAATTTTGGGGTGGAATCTTTAGGGTTTTCCACATGGAGTATCATGGCATTGTGAAGAGTAAGAGTTTGAAGAGTCACTGGATAATATAACAGATAACTTTTTTTCCTCTGGTTTTATTGAGAAGTAATTATCATACATCAATGTATAAGTTTAAGGCATACAGCATGATGATTTGATTTACATATATTATGAAATGATTACCATAGTAAGTTTGGGTAACACCCATCTTCTCATACAGATATAATAAAAAGAAGGAAAAAGGTAAAAAAAAAATTTCTCCATTGAGAACTTTTAGAATTTACTCTCTTAGCAATGTCCCTATCACACAGCAGCATTAGCTGTAGTCATTGTGTTGCATATTACATCCCTTGTACCTGGTTTATCTCCTAATTGGAAGTTTATACCTTTTGACCACCTTCCACCAATTCACCTTCCCCATTCAATGGATAACTTCTTAATTAAAATCTCTACTATAAGTATGACAATGCATTTCATAATATGTTTTTTTAAGATGCCCTCAATACAGGTCTATAACATGATATCCTATGATTCACCAAAATTTGCTGTGATATATATGTGCTATATGTAACTATATATGTTGTCTACTTTCGTTATAAGTATAAAACATATACAGCTATCCATTATTCAGATTTAATCCAGGGATAGATTTTTAAATATTCAGGGTTTTAGCTGTCAGTCTTGGTTGTTGCCCTTTAGAAAGAAGCACCTGTGGAACTTTCTAAAAATGAACATGTCCACGTCCTTCCCAGAGAGATTTTGATTTCTTTGGTTTGGATTTTAAAATTTTTTTTTTAAAGATTTTATTTATTTGACAGAGATCACAAGTAGGCAGAGAGGCAAGCAGAGAGAGAGAGAGGAGGAAGCAGAGAGAGAGAGGAGGAAGCAGAGAGAGAGAGAGGAGGAAGCAGAGAGCCCAATGTGGGACTCGATCCCAGAACCCTGAGATCATGACCTGAGCTGAAGGCAGAGGCTTAACCCACTGAGCCACCCAGGCGCCCCTGGATTTTTAAAATTTTAAGAGTAATGATTATGCATAACAAAGGATGAGAACCATAAAGGAATAGGTGAAATGCTACCTTTGCAGATAGATTCTTTCATAAATAGTGTTTGTTTCACCTAAGGCTTTGATACATTTTAAATATTAAAGAAGTGAACTTAATGTTTCTTGGGCTCCCAAAGCTGGCTTGCTGTGTTGTTGTATATCTGGAGCCTTGTGTTTTGAATCCATGCTGAATGTAGGATTAACATCTCTCATAAAATGGGAAACTTAATAAATACATGTGCTTAAATAAAAAATTCATCTTATCTTTCTAAAGAGGTAGACAAATGAAGTGACAACAGGCAGGGGCAAAAATCCCATTAAAAATGAGTTTGAATTCTTTTTTGTTTTCTTTTATTTCTTTCTTTTTAAATGGTTAATATGTGATAGTAAGCCCTGAACCTTGTTCACTTACCTGACTTACTACACTACCCAGATAGAATAATTATAACCACAACAGATGAAGAAATTTCACAGATTTCTTTTTCTGGAAGTGTGTTAGGCTACATTTTCTGGATAGTCCTTCCACCAAAAACACCTAGAAATGTTACACAAAATGGGGCAAATATCCTTCTAAATGTGTAGCTTAGCTCTCAGAAAAGTAAGGGAAACTTCCACAGGTAAGTAAATAAAGGAAACCAGAGGTCAGCTTGGTAACTTAACTCTGACATTGCACTTACATTTGAGATTTTGACTGATCTTGCCTACTTAAATTCTTGAATTTTAGTGTCATTTTGGGAGAGAGGACAGTGATTTCTTAGACTTGCACAAAGTGGAGATTTAGAAACTCAGCTTTCCCTTCCCGTCTCCTCATGCCCCTTCCCCTAAAGCAGGGCTCTTGAAATGTCCATTAAGAGGTTGTCTTAGGCTTGGCTAGAGGTAATCACATGGTAAAATATGACATTAGGATTTTTTATAGGAAATAGGAAATGCAGTAGGCAGTGTCTAGTGTTACTCTTTCCTGGGAGCCCTTGCCCAAGTCCTGGAGCTGGTTTTCTTTGGCTGTCCAAGTGACAGCTTAGGTATGAGAGAACAAGATCTTAACAGATGTGTGTAGGATCAGTTTAATTGGAAATTCTGTGTCCCCAAAGGGAACCAGTTTCTCTTGTAACAGCCCTGTAGACATAGCTTTCAGGTTGTCTTGAGGGATGTCTAATTTCTGTGGATTGCGTGTAAGTACTGTTGCCTAGAAACACAGCTGGCATTCCACCTTTTGAAAGGTTTTCATTAAAGAAAGCTAGGAAGTTATCCCCATGTTAGATATGACCAAAGAACCAGAAAAAGAGTTCTCTTTATGTTGTACTATATATATTAAAATAGAAACGATTATAACTGATATTCTTGTGACATTTCTGCTTTTTAAAGAAAATGCTTCTTAAATGTCACCATTGAACATGAGGACTGATAAAGGATTCTATAATCTACATTTTATCAGTGACATTCCTTTTTATTCCTGATTTTCTAAATGTTTTTTTAAAATAAAAAATAGGTGGTGAATGTTATTGGATATAATATATATATGTATATATATATGTAAAATCAATATTTTTAAATCCCTGAATCTGTTTATGTGATAAATTATATTAATAGACTTCCTAATGTTAAATCAGTATTATTTTCTGGAATAAATCTGAAGTGTCTTGAATTGCATATGTTTGTAGATTGTGCTTGCTAAAATTCTTGGAGATTTACATGCATTTCCAAGTTAATAGTTGTTGATTATAATTTTATATTCTCTTAGTCTGAATATAATAGTTTTACTGACCTTCGAAAAGAAATTGCGGAATGTTGTTTTTCAACCCCCTCTGCTGGAAAAGCTTAGTAGGAAACTTACCATGATTTTTTCTTAGTATTTTATTTATTTATTTAATAGAGTGTGAGAGAGAGAGAAGGCATGAGTGGGGGAGAGGGGCAGAAGGTGAGGGAGAAGCAGACTCCCTGCTGAACAGGGCTCTATTCCAGGGTCCTGGGATCATAACCTGAGCTGAAGGCAGACATTTAACAGCCTGAGCCACTCAGGTGCCCCTAGAACTTGCCACGTAAAATTACTATGAGTCCACTGTGTGTGTGTGTGTGTGTGTGTGTGCGCGCGCACGCACGCGTGCACGTGCACACACGCCTGCACATGCTCACTGATGAGGTATGTTAATTACTGATTAACTGATGAGAGGTATGTTAATTACTGATTCAGTCACTTTAATGATTCTGTCTATTTAGTGTTATAGTTGGTTTGAAATCAATTTTCATAAGATATTTTTCTACAAAAGTTTTCACTTCATCTCAGTTTTAAATTACTAGCATAGAATTGTTCTTATAATTTTATATTTCTGCTATCTATATCTGTAGTTCTATCCTTTCATTCTGAGTATTGTTTATTCCTTTTTTATTGATCAATCTTGAAAGTTTACTTTATCATTTTAAAAGGACCAAATATTTTACTTTATTTATCTTCTTTACATATTACTCATTCATTCATTTACTCAATAAAAGTATTTACTGAGAGATGAGTTTATGTCAGGTACTTCTCTTGATCCTAGACTTAGAGCAGTAACAAAATAGATAAAGATCCCTGCACTTGGGGTACTCACAGTCTTATGGAGAAGACAAGATGTAACAAAAATGACATATATTGCATGTTGGGTGGAAAACAATAAAGCAAAAGGGGACACAGTTTAGAGTGGCAGTGAGTGTCCAGAGCCATGAGGATTGCAGTACAGGGGATGAAGGATGAAAGAATTTGAGTGTGTATAACCAAATTAGACCAAAGGACCTAACAAGATTCAACCTGAGTAATGATGAGAATTCAAGTGAAAAGACTCCATGGATACAGTGAAAATAACATCACACATTGGGAGAAGTTTTATATATATATATATAGTTTTATAATAGATGTAATAATATATACATATTTATTAAATTATATATTTGGAAGAAAGATGTCCGTCTTTCCTCAGGGCAAGGTTCCAGTTTTCTTTTTAGTGATAGTTTTACAAAAGGGACAGTATAAATTTCCATTCTATTCCCATTGTAGTATATGCCTAATACATTGAACAGATGGAAAGTGTGGTGGTATTTGCTCATGAAAAATTCTCATAAGCAGGGACAAATATAATGCTAAAGAAAATATTTAGTATTTCATTATTAACTAAAAGGGGTTTTAAAATTTGAACTAGAAAAAATATTAAAACTAAGCAAGCTTGTACTTATACTTAGTGTTAAGTACTGTTTCCTAAGGGTTATGAAAACTGCTGACAAGAACTTGTGTTTCCACTTTTCTTCCTGTGCTCCTTCAGGCCAGATGGAGACTATGTATCTTCACTTAATGGCGGAAACAGTAAAGTCATGGAAGGAAATTCAACAGGACACTTACCAAAATTCTGCCATGAGTGTGGGACTAAATACCCTGTAGAATGGGCAAAGTTTTGCTGTGAATGTGGCATTCGAAGAATGGTTCTGTGAATAGAGCCCCAAAAAAGCTAAGTCCAGAATTTTACGACTGTTGCTGCTTGGGCAGCTAGAGCACTTCCTTTAGTGATTTTATGCTAAAATTATTCAAAATACTTTTCTCAGCAATTTTTGGAGCATAATTCTTTGGCTGTGAAATGTGTGTGTATATATATATGAATGTGTACATATACTGTATATAATAAATACCTGATCCCCCAAACTGTGCCATTCAAGGAAATAGTCACTCATCTGTCAGAGAATAATTTCAAGTGGAATCATTAACTTAGGTATTACTTTTCTGTTAACAGTTGTTGAAGCACATTAAGCATACCTTCACAAAATCAAATGCTAGTGCTCAGCCCTTCAAGCTTTAGGATGATAGTTACTTTGAGGAAAAGTCAGAACAAACATTTTTATTATTGGTGCCTATTTTCACGTAATATAAGATTGGATGCTTGGAATTTTGCAAACGAAGAGAGTATTTTCAGTTGCAGTTAGTTATGTAAGGTCATTTTCCTGTAGAGCTGTTTTACAGTTAATTTTATAAATATTTTTAAAAGAGAGGAATTCAACCTCTACAGGTCTATGTTGTCCTTTACTCGATATATCATTAATTATATAATTTAGAGATCTTTATTTATTCTTTAAAATGTAATTATGCAATTTCCTTTTCAGAGACAGACTAAAAAATATAAATGTATTTTATTCTAGTTATAACTTAATGACTTTTTTTTACCTCTGTGTGTTAGTTGAATGTATATTCTTTCTATTTCTATTGTGTCTCCATATTTCACTTTTTTCTTTTTCACTACCTCATGTCTGAGGAGTTTTAGTTTACTGCTTCCTTATTTTTGCAAAGTTTGAAAATAATTATTTAATGTAAGAGGCACAAGATTCCTTGCAAAATTCTACATGTTCATTTCTGTGTCTGAATTTAGAAGAAATTATTTTAATGGATTTCAAAGCAAACCACCTGACCCTAATAAATAATTTGGATAATTAATCATTACTGCAGGGCATGCAGGTAAAAAGTATTATTTTTTGATTTCCCTTGAAGTATAGTTAGATGTAGTGATGAGTTGGCTAGGGTCTAATTTTTCCTACTTATATTTTCTGTTTAGTGTTTAATATTGAAATACCATTCACATCACAGTAAAAAAAAAACAAAAACTGAAAATGTACTGCTTTAATGCACAGCTGACTTATGTAATAAACATTCACAAAAACTTAATTATACTTTAACTTTGGCTAAAGTACAGCTTTTAATTGTTATCACTTTCAATGTGACAGTATTTAGTAGTAGATTCTTTGATTGCCTGTGCAGCCCAGGCAATAATTCCTTAGTAATTTCTGTTGAATGGAGAGAAAACAGCTTTGATCTTATAAAGGTGTAAGCAAATCTTCTATAGGCCATTTCTAATTTCTCATTTATTATTATGATCAACTGTGTAAGGGTTCATGTAGAAATTTGTGGCTTTTAATTTTCTCTGAAATTTATTTATGCTTATACTTTATAATTGTATTCATTAGTGTTTTTGGTTTTGGTTGTTGTTGTTATTGTTGTTTTCCATTCAGGCAAGGGATGTAAACTTTGAGGTAATAGGAATTGTCATTTTATGTATCTTATAGTTTCTTTCCTGACTTTTCATTAACTTTTTTAAACTGATTATCTTTATTTAGTCATTGGTCTAAAAAAAAGAGTCCATTAACTAGATTAAACTTTAATTAATTTAGGAGAATAATGTACATAAATTAGATTTTCATTTCAATGATATATGTTATTCTGTCCTGTTATAAATCATACAAAGAACTTTCAACTTTGTTTTCCCTGGAACTAAGCATTATTTTTCATTTTCCAAGTTTGTTTTTGTTTTTTTTTAAGACCATATAATTTTTACCCAAGGAAGGAGTAGGTAAATGAGCTCAAAGTGGCACATGTTTGTTTCTCACAGAATTTTGCAGTAGCCAGTAAATGTTATAATGTACTACATGGAAAATGAGTTGGTAAAAAATCATCCAATTCTAGAACCCAGAGATTATTATAAACAGTAAGTAGTTGAAGTACACTTATGAATTATGAAACATGTTGTGACAGTGTATTTAAATGCATTTTTGTATTACTTACATATATTATTCTCACATTGATTTGTTGTACAGTAGTTCAGTTTATAAGAAATTTCCTAGATCTATGCATCATTTACTTTTTTATTTATTTTCACAAGTATTTGCAGTGTGGTAGAATTAAAAAAAATGATTGTAAGCTTAAATTAAAAATGTAAAAATTGCTTATATATTATTCTGAAAGTCATTAGCTTGAAAAATAAGATTATTATGGTTGCTGTTGTCTCTTGTCCACTCTGTTTTTTATTACAAATACTGTCTTCATTTTTGAACCAATTCAATAAAGACAGAAAGCAAAAAAAAAACAATTTTCAGTTGGTCTTTATTGACGTCTTAGCTTTTAACCAGACATAGGTAGTAGAAAGATAAGAGTACACTGAAATCTGAAGAAAATATTCTAAGTCAAAATTCAGATTCTTTTAATGAGATAGTAGCTTTTCATTGGCAGGTTTTTTGTGCCATCAGCTTTTGAAGAAATTGCTATTATTTTGTAGAATTGAAGTGTTTTATGGCATCTAAGTATTACAAATAATGTTTCATTACAAGATTTCTAAGACAAAAATTTTCTTTATTCTAGTAAAATATAGCAGTTAAAAACATTAGTGAAGTCAAGGTTAATAGGAAACATTGTGGATATTTCTAGTCAGGTAATACACAGTTTAATGGCAAACAGTACTGGTTTGTGATCAATACTTAGTGATTTAGATGATCATATTTAAAATTTTAAACAGTAGTTGTCTCTAGTAAAAATACAATCAAATTAGACATGTTTGGTTTGTATTCAATCTTCCCTGGGCTAGAGGCGAATACTTTTACCATGAATAGAAGCTCAGGGAATGAAAAATAATAGAAGAGGTACTTAATTACAAAGAAATCTTGTTTCTTTATTTGCGTTGCAGGTATATATGTATTTTATATACTGGATGTATTTTTAGTACTAAGGTAGGTTAACTTTTCCTGACTATATTATTGAATAGAGCAGTGGAAAAATCATTAAAACTGATTTAAGGATAGCCACACTTTCCTTTAGAAATTTTTGAGATTACTACTGTCAGAATACTCATAGATAATATTGCCTGGTTTATATGTGAACTGCTTTTTGCCACTAGAGGGTGCTTTTAGATAATTTAATATTGCCAGCTTCCAATTCTTATTTTAAAGGCCTCTCAGCAATATAGGTATGAGAATGATACCATGATGTTACAGAGATTTATAAAAGACAGTTTTTATTTTGTTGTGATTTTAGTAATTCATATGTTGATTTTTTTAAAAAAAGATTTTATTGATTTATTTGAACAGAGAGAGAGATCACAAGTAGGCAGAGAGGCAGGCAGAGAGAGAAGGGAAGCAGGCTCCCTGCGGAGCAGAGAGCCCAATGTGGGGGTCTATCCCAGGATCCTGAGATCATGACCTGAGCTGAAGGCAGAGGCTTTAACCCACTGAGCCACCCAGGCGCCCCTCATATGTTGATTTTTAAGAATCTTAGTCTAGGGGTTCCTGGGTGGTTCAGTAGTTAGGCGTCTGCTTTCGGCTCAGGTCATGATACCAGGGTCCTGGGATTAAGCCCTGCATCAGGCTCCCTGCTCATCCGGAAGCCTGTTTTTCCCTCTCCCACTCCCCCTGCTTGTGTTCCCTCTCTTGCTGTCTCTTTCTCTGTGTCAAGTAAATAACAAAGATCTTAAAAAAAAAAAACAAACCCTTAGCTCATTTTGAGTACCAGGGTGGTAGTAATTAATAGAAATGTTTAATATTTCCCCTCACAATATTTTGTTAGCCAATTTGTGCATCTCAAACATATTACTCAAATATTACCAGATACTCCTTGTACTATTACTTTAGTATTTCATCTTAGTTGCACATTTCCTTTTAAGATAATTTTTTCAATCATTTAACCCAACTTAATGATATCAAATATAGGAGAGTGACATCTACTTATTATTTTTTTATTATTTTATTTTAATTCCATTTAGTTAACATATAATGTTATATTAGTTTCAGGTGTACAATATAGGGAGGGATCCAATACTTATATACATCACCCAGTGCTCATCACAAGCGCACTCCTTAATCCCCATCACTTGTTTCATCCATCCCCCATCCCTCACACCTTCCCTATAAAAACTGTCAGTTCTTTATAGTTAAGAGTCTGTTTCTTGATTTGTCTCTCTCTCTTTCTCTTTCTTCCCCTTTGTTCTTTTGTTTAATTTCTTAAATTCCCCATACAAGTGAAATCCTATGGTACTCGTCTTTCTCTGACTGACTTCTTTTGCTGATCATTGTACTTCGTGCATGTTGTTGCAAATGAAAAGATTGAGAGTGACATCTATTTAAATAAGTAAGTTGTTAGACCAACTAATATGAGATACACAAAACTAGAACTTTAACTTATACTTACTTGACACTTTAAAACTTTATACTTAAAATATTAAAAAGACTTTACGTGTTCTTTATTCTCTGATATGTTAGGGATCGAGAGCAATAAATAAGATGTGATTAAGTCCTTGCTGTGAAGTTGATGTAACTTATTGGGAGAAGCTGATATATACACAGACAATTACAACTTAGGACAAAAAGGAGGATTCATTTTCATGAAATTTTGTTATAAAGTACCAACAAAATACCGCTGAAATGTTGAAGGTAGATCTTCTTATCACACGTTATACAGCTGCTTTTTTTTTTTCCTGCTTTTTTTCTTTTCGTCCCTGTCCCAGTGCTTAGGAGGAAGCCTGGGAGAATGGGAGTGAGAGCTGTGCTTTCTGCACCTTGCTGGGGAAAAGGCAAGGGTAGTAGAAAGGGTGTGTGTGCAATGGGGTCCGTTGGAATGTAAAGTGCAAACTACCTGGGACTGTCCTGAGGATTGAGGAAAAATGATGCTGAGTAAAAATTACTAACTCCACCTGTTCATCTCACTTCATATAACTCTCCACTCTCCTTGTCCTTTTTATCTCTGCTCAAATACTTGTTTTACACCTATTTTGAATTTGTACGGATAAGGTTGGAGATTGCCAGTAGTTCTGAGTAGTGGTGCATATGCTTAACAATGAAATGCTGATTTTCATTCAGCAAATCAACAATCTTAAATTATATTAAAACTGAAAACTGTCATAGTGCACCTTATCCACTAATGGTGGAAATAAAAATTGATAATACTTTATGAAAAGTTGACTAATTTTATTTTAAAAGCCTTTAAAATAGTCATGCCTCATAACTTAGTAATTTTGTTTCCAAGGTACATACCGTTTCTTGAGAAAGTAATCTGAAATACAGAAAAATACTTATGCAGACCATGTTTAATAGGACTGTTATTTGTTGTGATAAAAATGAAACCATTTGGCTGACCTATAAACACAGAGAACACACTGATAGTTGCCAGAGGGAAGGGGAGTAGGGGGATGGGCAAAATGGGGAAAGGGGAGTGGGAGATTTAGGCCTCCAGTTAGGAAATGAGTAAGTCATGGGAATATAAGGTACAGCATATGGAATATAGTCAGTGATGTTGTGTTGCACGGTAACAGACGGTAGCTACACTTGCAGTGAACATAGCATAATGGATAGAGAAGTTGAATCACTATGTTGTAAACCTAAAACTAATGGAATATTGTGTGTCACCATATGTAAATAAAAAATAATCTATTTTAAATCACAAAATTTCATTTAGTAAGTTAATGACTAGACTGCTTATTTTAAAAGTTTTTATTTATTTATTTGACTGAGAGAGAAATTACAAGTAGGCTGAGAGGCAGACAGAGAGAGGAGGAAGCAGACTCCCTGCTAAGCAGAGACCCCGATGCGGGGCTAGATCCCAGGACCCTGAGATCATGACCTGAGCCAAAGGCAGAGGCCCAACCCACTGAGCCACCCAGGTGCATAAAAGGCCCATTGAAATCACAAAAACATTTAGTAAGTTAATAACTAAAGTGCTTTTAAATAATTTTTAATGGTATAACAAGGTTCTGTTTTATCACTAAGACAACTAGTCTAATACATATGTAAAGAATGGCACAGATAAAGTCTCGAAATATATTCCTCAGTATATTATATTTTTTCTACTAGAAGGATATTTTATTTTATATTTTCTTTATATTTTTACACTATCAATTTTTAAATGAATATATAATAATCTTTAAGAAAGTGAGGGTTATGTTTCCAAAATCACTTGCATGTAGTAGTAGTAGTAGTAGTTTGTTTAAAATCACTAACTCATCTTCAGTTACTTTGTAGCTAGGTATAATTTTAATGAGATTATTTTTCCTGAATTTCATGCAAAGGATATTCTAATATAGGTCCTTCCCCCTTCCTAATTGCTTATTACATATATGATTTGAAGAGTCCATGGTATGCAAGTAAATTTTTACTTCCAAAACATAGAAATAAGACCATTTTATTGTTGAGTTGGAGGGGGATACATATGTATATCTGAAATATTTCCATCTGTTTTCACATATTTACCTATTATCCTTATCTTTTAAACTTTAAAAATGTTTAACGTTATCTTCTTATTTTCTTGTAGTTATTTTAGTCGAGGAAAATAATTTTAGAATCAGTAAGTTTTAAAAATTTTTGCTAATATTTCCAAACTTCTGTTCCTTCTGGGGAAAACGCATATGAGCCCCACAAGAAACCTCTGAAATTTTTTATTTTAAACCTTAATTCCTCAAGGGTGATTCTCTTTGGAAAACATACTATCCAATTAACTATTAATTTGAAAATTTAAAACAATAGGCTTGGTTTTTTTAGCATGTCTCACTACAGATAAAATCCAAACTCCATTTGGATGAGCAGCATGTACGCTAGACCAGCTCTTTATCCTCGGTGAGGCACTATGTTCACATGGTCTCCCCTTGGTCAACACTGGCGTCGTTCTCCCTCTTGTTTCCATAGAACGGTTCTATCTCACTGATGCCATTACCAGAAAACCTGTATGAAGAGGAGGGGCAGTTATTCATGGCCTTAAATACTTTACTATAGTTTACGTAGAAAACATCAAACAATACTAGGAATTAAAACCTGTCCCAAGTCCTACCTAGTAGTGAGCGATTTTGATCTATTTTAAATCTAAATTTTGTTACTGTCGAATGGGCATTTGTTAAACATTTGTGGTTAGCATCTTTTGGAAATTCTCCTCTGTGTGTGGTGAGTTTTTGATTTTGAATCCCACTGCCTCAAGAAGATCATAACCAGAGTTTAGTTTTCCATCCTTTCTTGCAGATGGGGAGTAGTCCTGTCACCTGACGACTGAACAGACTTGGATTCTAAAACAAGCAAAGTGAAGAAGCAGCCATAGAAGCAGCAGCATCTGTTGTTGGGGAGGAGGGGGCAGAGGGAGGAGTGGGGGGTTGGAGGGTTGGCGAAGTTTGCTGGAGAGGCATGAGCTTCAAAGGTGGCAGTGGCAGAGTCCAGGTGTGCTTTGTGCCCTGTGGTAGCACTTGGTCTGACTTTCCTCCTCTGGAGCAGCCTGTCAGTCTAAATTGGGTCTTGTTTCCAGTTATAGAGCCGCCAGCATTGATTATCTGGCTCTCCTAGAGATTCTGTGAATTGCTCAACAAATTTTGATAGATATTTTTTTGCTTAAACTAACTGGACTGAGATTTGTTATTTATACTTAAAAATTCTCCAGTGGTAAAATTTGACCTGACCTCATGCTTCCCTTTTATAATGGCCATGGTAATGGGAAAACTGCTTACAATCATATTCTACAGGAGGGAATCTTGAACATATTGAATCAAGATGCCTTTCCTTATCCCAGTTATGGTAGCAAATAATCACAAACTGAATTTTTTTTTTTTTCAGGAAGATAGAAACCATTTTATTTATTTATTTTTATTTAAATTCAGTTAGCCAACATATAGTATACCATTAGTTTTTGATGTAGTGGTCAACAATTCATTAGTTGCTATAACACCCAGTCCTCATCACATCACGTGCCCTCCTTAATGCCCATCCCCCAGTTGCCCCATCCACCCCCCCACCTCCCTTTCCACAGCACTCAGTTTGTTTCCTGGAGTCAAGAGTCTCTCATGGCGCAAACCGAATTTTAAGAAATATGCTATAATCATAATTACACCTATTGAGCAGGGCTACTTTGAGGATTATCAGAAATGTGCCTAAAATCTCTGTGCGATGCTTGACACTTAACAGGCTATCAGTAAAATGGCAACAATATTTAGTAGTAGTAATAATTTTGGATATATGTGTATGTTCATGTTCATCAAATTTTTTAATTCCTATGATGTGCCAGGCACTGTTCTACATGCAGTGAATGAGGCAGTTGAAAATCTGCGTCCCTTTAAAGTTCACATTCTAGTGGAGGAATACGAAAACATACTAGATAAATTAGTAAACATTTATTATTAGAATGTGACAATAGCTATCGAGTAAAATAAAGTGGGGAAGAGGTGGTTAGAGACCGTAGGAGAGTGGAAGTGGGTTGCAATTTTAAATACGGTACTTCAGGGATGATTTCATCAAGAAAGTGGTATTTGAGCACAGACCTGAAAGAGGAATGAGGCATGAATGTTCATCTCTGTTGTATAGTGCACTGCTTATTGGATTGTTCCCCCTAATGTTCGGTGTTTTCTGTTAAAAAGAATATTCAGTATGGTTGAAGCAGATGGGTGGAAAAGAGAGTAAAGGGTATTTTATGCAGAGGGTGAAAAGGGCAAAGGCTCTGAGGTGGGAGCGCAGTACCTACCTCTAGAATGGTTTGAGCAAGGAAGAGATTAGAAAATTAAGTCAGGTAATGCAGCAGCCAGACTGTGTTTGCTTTGGAGGCCACTAAAATGATTTTACTCAGTCAGATAGGAATCAGGGAATGACATGATCTGGCTTCAACATACAATCTGTATATGTTCTTTGGCCTCTAAATTAGTGTGAAATAAAAGGCAAGAGGAAATAGCTGTTGCCATTTCACCCCAAAGTGTCTGTGTATATTGATCAAATTAAGTACTCTAAACACAGCGCTCAGAAAAATGTCACATACTAGAGTGTAGATTGATATTTGATTATGTATAATTTAGATTGAAACAAACTGAGACTTTTCAACCCCACCTGAGTGTAACAAAAGGAAAGGTATCCCCATTTCTCCAGATTGCCATCCCATTCCCTAATCTTCCACGCATTAGCAGTAAAACCCTCATTTTTTTTTTTATTGACAATTACTCTGTCTCATTTAGGGAGGCAGAGGTTAGTGATTAATTCTACTTTCTGAGTTTCGTACCTAATATTCATAAACTTGTCTTTCATTCTTATTTCCTTATTCATCATTGTAGAATAAACTGGCTAGAACCTTCAAAAGTAAGGGACAGATATTCTAAATTACATTGAGAAAGAGGTTTAATATAAGATGCATGTGAATTAAAAATGGAAGGCCATTAGGTGCTGAGGCAGCTCCAATAATTAATTGGTTTACCTGCCAGCCTGTATTCTTCTCAGAGCTCATTTGTACATTCTCTCTTGTCTGTCTTCTTCACTCACTGCTGTGTATCTTTTTTGCTCTCCTATTCATTCAACTTGTCAGTATCCAGCTGAATTAAACCTCACAACTTTCTCTTACTCATACTCATTTTGGCCAAATTTATTTAGAATTGTGGTTCAAGTTTCTGACACAGAGCACCTGAATTACTTCATCTTTTCAGGCTACATGACCTACATCACAGATCATTCATTAGTCAGTCTATCAATTAGTTGTACTTAGGGCTGATTCCCTTTACTCCCTTCTCATTAGCTGGGATAGAGGTATGAGTTCACATGCCAAAGAACAGAGCCACTTAGAAGAAATCTTGGATGTTGGAGAACTCCTTACATGAACAATGGACATCACAGAGAATGATTGACTAGAAAACAAGGATTTGTTTATATTTCTAATAACTTCAAATGAGCAAATCTGAAAATTGAAATGAAAGTGTTTTATGTAGAAATGTATCAATAACTATTAGTATTAATTTAGGGCATATATTCTCAATGGCAGTGGAGAGATAAAGCCCTGGGAAATATATAGCCAAAATTTAGTGAAGTTGGAGTGTTGGATAGTTTTAAAAGGCTAATTCATTATGCCTGTTACTTTCATAATACAAACATTAGAAAGTAATGCTTAACAAAATTTCTGCTGGTGGGGCTATGCTGAAAGTAAATTAAGAACTTAAAAAAATGAGAGTTTAAGTTCTGCATTCAGGGAAAGACATGACTTCTCTTGCAGATGACATGACAGTCTATGTAGAAAATCTCAAGGAATATATATCCCTTGAGATATATGTGTATGTGTGTGTGTATATATATATATATATATATATATATATATATATATATATATAACTAGAACTGATAAGTTTAGGTTTAAGAAGATCTTAGGATACAAGGAAAATATAAAAAAATAAATCTTTCTTATCTGCCAGTGATGAATAGCAGAATTTGAGCTTTAAATACCATTTACAGTAGCATGTGGGCATGGACACACACACACACACACACACACACACACGTAAATAGTTATACATAAAGCTAACAAAATTTATGTATGCTGAAAACTCAAACACTGATGAAAGAATTCAAAAGATTTAAATAGAAAATATAGTGTTATTAATGCAAAGAATAAACATGGTGAAGATGTCAGTTCTCTGCAATTTAATCTATAGGCTCAATGCAAACTGAGTCAAAATTTCAGCAAGCTTTTTTTGGTATTACAGGCTGAATTTAAAATGTATATGGAAAATCAAAAGAACTACAACAGCCAAAACAGTTCTGGAAAAAATTCTGAAGATTTATTCTACCCAATTCCTAGATGTAAAGCTATAGTAAACAAGTCAATGTGGTATTTGGAGAAAAGGTAGATACGGATCATTGGAACAGAACAGAGCATCCTTAGGTTCAGACAAATATGACAAATTGAGTTACAAAGGGGCAAAGACAATTCAATTGACAAAGTACAGTTGACCCTTGAACACCACAGGTTTGAATTGCATGTGTGCACTTATACATGGATTATTTTATTTATAAATATTATAAATGTATTTCCCTTATGATTTTCTTAACATTTTCTTTTCTCTCATTTTATTAGAAGATTACAGGGTATATGAAGAGCTATATTAAAAAATTAAAAAAGATTACAGGATATAATACATATAACATACACAATATATGTTAATCTAACTGTTACTGGTAAGGCTTTCCGTAGCAGTAGGCCATGTTGTTCAAAGGCCAACTGCATAGAGTCTTTTTAACAAATGGTACTAGAAGAACTAAATGTCCATATGCCAAAAAAAAAAAAAAAAAAAAAGCAACTGTGATACACACCTTATATTAAAAAATAACCCTAAATGAGTCATGGACCTAAACTGCAACATGTAAAATTATGAAACTTCTAGAACATTGGTTTCAACTTTTTTCCCGAGACACTTTGGCAATGTCTGCAGACATTTTTGATTATCACTACTTGGGGGAGGATGGTGCTGGCATTTAGTGGGTACAGACCACATTCCACAATGAATAGCCCCCCACCCCCACAACAAGGAGAACTAATTTCTTGGTTTGGATAAATGTACCATGGTTATGTAAGATGTCAGCCTTAGCGGAAACTTGTAAAGGGTATACAAGACCACTCTGTACTATCTTTGCAGGTCTTCCAGATATCTGAAATTATTTCAAATATTTAAGTAATCTGTAAGTAATCTCTAAAAAAAATTGTGATAAGCTTCAAAGGTAGAAATTAGCAAACTCACATCCATCTCTCACATGGTAGCACCTGGTAGGTTATTGAGTTACTTACTGAGATCAGCAATGAAGGCACAAATGAAAGAATCCTCAACTCTACCTGGTAAGTGAGGGAAGGTTTCAGAAAGGAAGAAAGCCTTAGACTAGGTCTTAAGGCAAAGAAATACATCAGCAAGCAAGAGCAGTAAATCCTGAATTGTAAATGTTGCCACTTCTCTTAATTTTCATCATGTAAAATATAGATAGAAAATTGATTCACTTTGGTGGGGCACCTGGGTGGCTCAGTTGATTGGGTATCTAACTCTTCATCTTGGCTCAGGTCTTGAGCTCAGGGTCGTGAGTTCAAGCTCCACTTAAAAAAACTGATTCACTTTGAGAATAAGGTCCTAAAGTGTATCTAACCTCCCTCACTTGGAAAGTTTTTCCTATACAGAAAGAATGCACTTCTTTCTTACCATTTTGTATGGAGAGGATGTAAAACAAGCAAGCGAAAGTAAATCCCAGGTTATTCCCAAACCAAAGTAACTATTTTGCATCTTTCTCAAATACTAAATAATTCATGAATCTAGGTGCATACATATATTTTAATATGGAGATTTTAAAAACTGTTGGAATTGATTATCAATGTACCTACCTATTTTATTTCTCTTGTCCTATAATACTTCTACAGATTCTATTATTCTATTATTCTAGTCTATTATTATTCTAATGTAATTTTTGATATTAATACGCTGGTTTAATGCAATTTGTCTTTACTTATTAACCATGATATATCTGGATTTTCCCATTAAGAGCTGGAGGGAACACAAAAGATCATACACTCTTTCAGGAGAAAACATAAATAGAATTATGTAAATAATAGTTATATTTAAGATAAAATATTAAGATGAATCTGATCAGATAATAATGCATGATACAGATAATTAAGTGCTAGGAAACTAAAGGAAGAAATAGTAACATTATACAGAATTATCATGGAAGCCACAGAAATTGAGGAGAAAGAAACTGAGATGCCCTTGAAGTTTGAGCAGGATCTGGAAAGAATTTGGAAGAACTTTCTAAGCAGTAAGAACATAATAACTAAAGACATGACGATTGCATGGACAGAGTACCATAAAGATTATCTGACTTAGAGATTCTGGAGAAGTGTTTTCAGTAGATTTGATGAAATATCCTTTATAAGCTGGCTATCAATGGAAGTATGAAGTAAGACAAAGAAACTTTTCTAGTTTTAATAGAACTATTTTATCCTGAAAGGAGTATTTCCTTCAACAGATTCCTTGAAAGCCTATTTTAAAAGACCCTTAACTGAGTCCCTTTGTATAATTCAATATTCCCTGAAGTACATTTAGGTAATGGTTTTTACATAAAACTAGCATTCTCTAGTCAAATTTTGAAAATGTTGTGTTAGTGTTAAAACTTAAAAAAAAAAAACACACACTGTATGAGCTGACACAGCCTTTAATAATATACTTGTATAAACTATGACTCTCCAAAAGAAATTTATCTGACCTGAGAACATGGAATACTCCCTCTTTTTCTTTTTCCTTTTTTCATTTCTTCTCCTCCTGCCCCCACTTTTTGCTTTATCCTCTTTGTCTCATTGGCTTATTTTTTTGTAGCGTTGTTGAGGATTAGGGTTTCTTGGAACAAACTTTAGAAAATGCTGATTTAAAGCCTCCACATACATATGTGAAAGAAAACATTCACTGAAATAAAACAAGTCTTTAATTGGGGAGTAGAAATAATAAAACTATAATATCCAAGTTCATTATTAATTAGCCTGCCTGTGTCTACTTACCTTGCCTAGTAGGTACGAAACAAAGAAAGCAAATACAAACACGAATGCATGGCTATTTTTTCCCTCAAGTATTTGACACAACCAGGTATGCTGAATGCTGTTTTGAGCATAAATTTTCTCTAAAATTCAGATCTATCATAAACAAATGAAAATCAAGGAAGACAATTTTGATAACCTTCAGCAAGCATTTAAAAATATTGTTCCTTATTTTACCATAATCTCAGAATGTTTTTTCAACACTTGTTAGGGATGTTTTAGACTGCCTTTAAGGAAACACTTTCAAGGACAGTTTTAAGAGTTTACCTTTAGAAATGTGAAGTTCCCTCATTTCTATAGCTAATGGTTTACCAACAGTGCTAGTTCATCAGGGTGGAGGTGAATCACACAGCTGACCATGTTTTATGGTAGAGGAAGCACAGTTACTTGGAAAAGTCCCTCTGAAGACAGGGTTTGGTGAGGAATCGTCTGCTCCAAAAAATATTCGTCAGCTCCCTTTTCTGGAGTTAATACAAAAATCAAACAGAAAACATACTTGATTCAAAGCCTTGTGAATGGAGCAACCCGTGAACTCCATACAACTTTCTTTTATTTATTTATTTGTTTGTTTGTTTGTTTTAAATTTATTTATTTTCAGAAAAACAGTATTCATTATTTTTTCACCACACCCAGTGCTCCATGCAATCCGTGCCCTCTATAATACCCACCTGGTACCCCAACCTCCCACACCCCTGCCACTTCAAACCCCTCAGATAGTTTTTCAGAGTCCATAGTCTCTCATGATTCACCTCCCCTTCCAATTTCCCCCAACTCCCTTCTCTCTAACACCCCTTGTCCTCCATGATATTTGTTATGCTCCACAAATAAGTGGAGCATAACATATGATAATTGACTCTCTCTGCTTGACTTATTTCACTCAGCATAATCTCTTCCAGTCCCATCCATGTTGCTACAAAAGTTGGGTATTTATCCTTTCTGATGGAGGCATAATACTCCATAGTGTATATGGACCACATCTTCCTTATCCATTCGTCCATTGAAGGGCATCTTGGTTCTTTCCACAGTTTGGTGACCATGGCCATTGCAGCTATAAACATTGGGGTACAGATGGTCCTTCTTTTCACGACATCTGTATCTTTGGGGTAAATACCCAGGAGTGCAATTGCAGGGTCATAGGGAAGTTCTATTTTTAATTTCTTGAGGAATCTCCACACTGTTTTCCAAAGAGGCTGCACCAACTTGCATTCGCATCAACAGTGTAAGAGGGTTCCCCTTTCTCCACATCCTCTCCAACACATGTTGATTGGAGAAGTCTCTGTTCATATCTTCTGCCCATTTTTTGATATGTTTGCCTGTTTTGTGTGTGTTGAGTTTGAGGAGTTCATTATAGATCCTGGATATCAACCTTTTGTCTGTACTGTCATTTGCAAATACCTTCTCCCATTCCGTGGGTTGCCTCTTTGTTTTGTTGACTGTTTCCTTTGCTGTGCAGAAGCTTTTGATTTTGATGAAGTCCCAAAAGTTTATTTTTGCTTTTGTTTCCTTTGCCTTTGGAGACAAATCTTGAAAGAAGTTGCTGTGGCTGGTATCGAAGAGATTACTGCCTATGTTCTCTTCTAGGATTCTGATGGATTCCTGTCTCATGTTGAGGTCTTTTATCCATTTTGAGTTTATCTTTGTGTATGGTGTAAGAGAATGGTCAAGTTTCATTCTTCTACATATAGCTGTCCAGTTTTCCCAGCACCATTTATTGAAGAGACTGTCTTTTTTCCACTGTATATTTTCTCCTGTTTTGTCGAAGATTAATTGACCATAGAGTTGAGGGTCCATATCTGGGCTCTCTACTCTGTTCCACTGGTCTATGTGTCTGTTTTTATACCAGTACAATGCTGCCTTGGTGATCACAGCTTTGTAATAAAGCTTGAAATCAGGTAACGTGATGCCCCCAGCTTTATTTTTGTTTTCAACATTTCCTTAGCAATTCGGGGTCTCTTCTGATTCCATACAAATTTTTGGATTATTTGCTCCAGCTCTTTGAAGAATACCGGTGAATTTTTATCGGAATGGCATTAAAAGTATAGATTGCTCTAGGCAGTATAGACATTTTAACAATGATTATTCTTCCAATCCAAGAGGATGGAATGGTCTTCCATCTTTTTGTGTCTTCTTCGATTTCTTTCATGAGTGTTCTGTAGTTCCTCGAGTACAGATCCTTTACCTCCTGGTTAGGTTTATTCCCAGGTATCTTATGGTTCTTGGTGCTATAGTAAATGGAATCAATTCTCTAAATTCCCTTTCTGTATTTTCATTGTTAGTGTATAAGAAAGCCACTGATTTCTGTACATTGACTTTGTATCCTGCCACATTGCTGAATTGCTGTATGAGTTCTAGTAGTTTGGGGGTGGAGTCTTTTGGGTTTTCCATATATAAAGAATCATGTCATCTGTGAAGAGAGAGTTTGACTTCTTCATTACCAATTTGGATACCTTTTATTTCTCTTTGTTGTCTGATTGCTGTTGCTAGGACTTCTAATACTATGTTGAACAAGAGTGGTGAAAGTGGGCATCCTTGTCTTGTTCCTGATCTCAATGGGAAGGCTGCAAGCTTTTTCGCATTGAGGATAATATTTGCTGTGGGTCTTTCGTAGATAGATTTGATGAGGTTCAGGAATGTTCCCTCTATCCCTATACTTTGAAGTGTTTTAATCAGGAACGGATGCTGGATTTTGTCAAATGCTTTTTCTGCATCAATTGAGAGGACCACGTGGTTCTTCTCTCTTCTCATATTAATTTGTTGTATCACATTGATTGATTTGCGAATGTTGAACCATCCTTGTAGCCCTGGGATGAATCCCACCTGATCATGGTGGATAATCTTTTTAATGTGCTGTTGGATCCTGTTGGCTAGGATCTTGTTGAGAATCTTAGCATCCATATTCATTAGTGATATTGGTCTAAAATTCTCCTTTTTGGTAGGGTCTTTGCCTGGTTTGGGGCAGGAAGTTTTCCTTCTGCTTCAATTTTTTGAAACAGCTTCAGGAGAATAGGTATTATTTCTTTGAAGGTTTGGTAGAATTCCCCAGGGAATCCATCAGGTCCTGGGCTCTTGCTTTTTGGGAGATTTTTGATCACTGCTTCAATCTCGTTATTAGATATTGGTCTATTCAGGTTGTCGATTTCTTCCTGGTTCAATTTTGGTAGTTCATAGTTTTCCAGGAATGCATCCATTTCATCTAGGTTGCTAAGCTTATTGGCATATAACTGTGATAATAACTTCTGATGATTGTTTCTACTTCCTTGGTGTTAGTTGTGATCTCTCCCTTTTCATTCATCATTTTATGAATTTGGGCTTTCTCTCTTTTCTTTTGGATTAGTGTGGCCAATGGTTTATTGATCTTATTGATTCTTTCAAAAAACCAGCTTCTAGTTTCATTGATACGTTCTACTGTATCTCTGGTTTCTACCTCATTGATCTCAGCTCTAATCTTGATGATTTCCCTTCTTATGTGTGGAGTTGGTTTGGTTTGTTGTTGATTCTCCAGTTCTTTAAGGTGTAGAGACAGCTGGTGTATTTTGGATTTTTCAATTTTTTTGAGGGAGGCTTGGATGGCTATGTATTTCCCCCTTAGGACCGCCTTTGCTGTATCCCATAGGTTTTGGACAGAAGTGTCTTCATTCTCGTTGGTTTCCATGAATTGTTTCAGTTCTTCTTTGATCTCCTGGTTGATCCAAGCATTCTTAAGCAAGGTGTTCTTTAGCTTCCAGGTGTTTGAGTTCCTTCTGAACTTTTCCTTTTGATTGAGCTCCACTTTCAAAGCATTGTGATCTGAAAATATGCAGGGAATAATCTCAGTCTTTTGGTATCGGTTGAGTCCTGATTTGAGACCCAGTATGTGTTCTATTCTTGAGAAGGTTCCGTGTGCACTTGAGAAGAATGAGTATTCTGTTGTTTTAGGGTGGAATGTTCTGTATATATCCATGAGGTCCATCTGGTCCTATGTGTCATTCAATGCCCCTGTTTCTTTATTGATTTTCTGCTTCGATGATCTGTCTATTTCTGAGAGAGGCGTGTTAAGATCTCCTATTAATGTATTCATATCAATATGATTATCTTGATTAACAGTTTTCTTATGCTCCCATATTGGGGGAATAGATATTTACAATTGTTAGATCATCTTGGTAGATAGTCCCTTAAAGAATGATGTAGTTTCCTTCTGTATCTTTGACTACGGTCTTCAGTTTAAAATCTAATTTATCTGATATGAGAAGATTACAGGGTATATGAAGAGCTATATTAAAAAATTAAAAAAGATTACAGGATATAATACGTATAACATACAAAATATATGTTAATCAACTGTTACTGGTAAGGCTTTCCGTAACCATACAACCTTCTATAGAATTCTACACAGCTGTCTGCACCCGTGAGGGTGAAGGGCATAGGGGTTAGGGAGAGTGACACGTCCACACAAACTGAGAGGATGGTCTTTACCACCACACAGTGAGGGCGACACCTGGGCATCACCTGAAGCTCATATCAAGCCAGTCAGCACTTTATTAGGGGCTGGTGAAGGTGTGCAAGAGCAGGAAGGATGTGAGTTGAGCCGACTGGTGACTGCGGTAGGACTCTGACCTGTCTCCACTAAAGTTTTGATTTCCCTTTATAAGTAAGTGAGGACCATTGACAGACCTTCTAAAATGGATCTGGTATATACAAAAGTTTCTTTTAAAAGATTAAAATTTAACATAGAAAGTAATGTTCCTGTTCTTATATAGTTTTGGTCTCATGTGCATTCTGAGTAATAAGGTTTAAAGTCACATATTCAATGACAGAGCTCAAATAGTAGTACAGTATTAAAAATCTTGTCTTAAAAATCCTTCAAAATTCATGAAGTGAATCTGACAGTGTTATTACATAGGTCATTTATTATCAAAGGAGAAATGTTATCCAAAGCCAGCAATTTGTTTGTAATATGTATGAAAATATTTTTATATAATACATATAGTGTCAAAATTAAATATACATTCCATTAATTAAAAGGTCAACATATATTATTCTGTTAAAAATATACTTCCCAAATTGCAAACTCATTTAGAAAAACTTTATTACACATAAATGACAAAAGTAACTCAGCATTATGGTTTGGCATCCTTAGAACAGGTGACTTTCTATTTTGTGAAATCATTCTTTATGGTCATCTTAAAACATTTGCTATACCATTAATGAAGGCACTGTCTTATGCATTCAAGTTTAATTACATGTCTTAATCTCACTGAAGTATCTTGGACTCCATACTGCTTCTTTAGCCCTTACTCTCATTGGCATTACCCACATTTGTTAACTCTGAAACATTTCCAGCACAGAAGACAACAATTTCCACTCTTCTTGTAGCATGCTGGTGCACAAAATTATTTGGATAATAAAGCAATGTTAATTTTTAATTCCTGCAACCTTTATATACTTCACAGATTTTACAAGTCTTCTTCTGGAATTTTAAGACAGTTTTTAGAAGTATTATTGCCTTTAATACCTTACTTGGATTGTCTTGCAAAAAATCACAGAATTAATACTGATTGCTCTATGTCCAAAAACATATGAAGGTTTATCGATTGCAGCATTTGGTTTACACTGTTTACATCCATCTTCTAGTACTACGGTATGAATTACTCAATTGCTCTAATCCGCTTTTACCAGGATGCATTCTGTAACTTCTAGGGTCCTCTACCCCCCATTATGAGCAGATATATTCTTGAAGGATACAAGTGAAGTTCATATGTCTTTATATTGCCACTCCATATTTTTCAATGTTCTTTAGAGCCCCTCAAAATTTTATTCCAACAAGTTTTTATTTTTTGTAGTAGTATCCCTAGGGAACACAAGCTCTTCTGTTTTCTCTGTTCCTTTACAGATTTATTGTCTTCCTAGAAAAAGATATTAAAACAAATTTTAAAATTATATTGAAAAAAATACACATTTTCAAGTGTTCAAACTTTAATTTCCATCATGTTAGGTTATGCTGAAGGTTTGCTAACTAACCAGGATGGCTACTTTCTTCATACACTTGTTTTCTAGTTTATGTGCTCCTATAGAAGTGGTTTGCTCATGTCTTTTGTTCATTACCTATTGATGTGCTCATTTTGTTGCTTTATTAAAAAAAAAAATGGTGCTCTGATATTTCCCCTCGCCTCTTTCATTTTAAAGTAGTGGCTTTAAGGGTCACCTGGGTGGCTCAGTTGGTTAAGTGTCTGACTCTTGATTTTGGCTCAGGTCATGATCTGAGGGATGTGAGATGGAGCCCTGCATGGAGCTCAGGCACTGCATGTGGTGCCTGCTTAGGATTCTCTCCTCCACCTCCTACCTCCGCACACTGTCTCTCTCTCTCTCAAATAAATAAATAAAACTCTAAAAAAAAAAATTAAGCAGCGGCTTTAAAAACTGTAGCTTAAAGGAATCCAATTTCTAAGGGGTACATCCCATCTCCTTTTATTAACAATATAATGATTGTTTTCAAAATGAACCATAGAAAAGGAAAAAAAATTCGAAGGGAAACATAAAGGAATTAAGTTGAATAAAAAGCTGATGAAGAAAGAAAATTATACAATTATTCTCACCAAGTTTTTAGTGGGTTGGACTTCACCCTGGGAAGGTAGCTTTATTCCTTCCTTAAAAACAAAGTCACTTTGATAATATTGAATATTAATTGTCTATTGCTCCTTTTATTAATGTCTGCTAAATTTTATTTTGTTTTATTTTCACGGCTAAATTTTAAATTGCTGTCAAATTCATCTAATCTATTAGAGAATCTTCAGTTTTGATAGTATGGAAGAATAATTTCATTTAGAAATAGAATATCAGGAAAAAGGAAAAAGCAAGACAGGTTATTTTTCCTTTTTCTTTTTAACAATTTAGGATGTTTATTTTTAAATTTTTTTATTTCAAGTTTTTATTTAAATTCAAGTTAGTTAACATGTATGGTAAAATTGGTTTCAGGTGTAAAATTTAGAGATTCATCTCTTATGGATTTATAGAAAAGAGAACAATAGAAATTGGTAGGAGAAGAATAAATGAAACAAGATGGGATTGGGAGGGAGACAAACCATAAGTGACTCTTAATCTCACAAAACAAACTGAGGGCTGCTGGGGGGAGGGGTTGAGGAGAAGGGGGGTGGGGTTATGGACATTGGGGAGGGTATGTGCTTTGGTGAGTGCTGTGAAGTGTGTAAATCTGGCGATTCACAGACCTGTACCCCTGGGAATAAAAATATATGTTTATAAAAAATTTAAAAATTAAAAAAAAAAAGAAATTTCATATAGAAGACTAACATAAGTAAGGGGTCAAAACTGGAAATAAACTTGGTGAATCCAAAACACCAAGAAGAGACTGGCTTGCATCAAGTAGATAATATAATGATAAATGAAGTGGTTCACATTCTATCATCTTTATTTTCATCGCTCTCAATAAGGCTCAAGGATAATCTTACCATCTTACCGCCTGTGGTCAACTATAGGTATTAAAAAATAAGAACACATAGGAACACTTTTATGTCATGAAAATGTTAAAAATTTCTTTTTAAGAAATCATAAGAAACCTTTTGGCTTTTCTGGCCATTGGTAAAAATTTCTGAAGAGGAGGATAGTGGTAATAATAATATATCATTTATTGAAACCTTTCTAGTACTAAGCACTTTACATGAATTATGCCAATTAATTAACCCTGTCACCATCCTGTAATGTAGATATTATATTTTTCTCCATTTTGCAGATAAAGAAACTGTGGCCTAGTATCAAGATTGTGTCTTCCAAATTTTGTTTTATTGCTTATATTTCATAACCACTAGAAGATAAGTAGGGAAAATTAGCCCTATACTTAACAAAAATGATTGAAGCAAAAAAATTTTAAAAATTGGACATATATGTATATATATATATATTTTTTTTTTAACATGTGAAGTTTTAACATACAAAGATATTAAATGCTTTTGATTATCTGTTTTATTGGCTATGAGTTCTTATAAATGTGTACATCTATGGACAAAAATTATTAATGAGTTTTAGAGGTAAAAATTCACCATTCCCACCCAAGTTAATGACATTAACCTCGACCAACATTATTATAGCAATGATGTATGCACTTCCTTATTTTTACTCCGCTTCTGTAAACTATTTGCCCTAGCAAAGAATAGGTGCTTTCCTAGTTAAGACTTTCCTCTTCTAGAGTTGAGTAAATATATTTCAACTTTAAGTGATGATAAACAGAATTCTATGATACCAGATATGATCACCAGAGAATTATAGTATCCTATCACAGGACTAGTTGATATTTTTGTTCAAAGTAAACAACTTACCTTGGGGGTACAGTTCAACAATTGTAATGTGCCCTGTGAAACTCTTAATAAGTGGAGATTGAAATCCTCACTGTCATTCACTTTCACAAACTGCTTCAACTTGTGAGCAGCACGATATAAAAATATACCTTCCTATTACAGAAAAAAAAATCAGAAGGGTTGTGGTTCAAACAAAATATTAAAAAATGATAAGCTTTTATAAGGAGCCTAAAGCCAGAAAGGTATTGCCAAATAATGCCCCACCTCCGCCCCAGATTTCTATTCCGGTTAATCACATGACTGACAAGTAACTAGACTAAAACTGTTTAGCTCCTAAGTGACAATCTGGAGTGCCTAGAATTTGCCTTAATGATTATTTGTCTTTTTGAAGTCTCCTTTCTTCATAATATAAATTTATGATCTTATCACTTATGGATGAACCTATAACAGCATTATTCCATTTTAAATGAGTCAACCAAAGGAGAGGGCTTCGGGAGGTGACAATAGTGGAAGGTATGTGGTTTCTCTTCTTATTATTTTTGTACCTGTTGAGTTATGGATGAATAGCTGGCAATTAGAAAAAAAAAAAGGTCCATTTTTCACCTCAAACAAGCCTTTCAAATATTTAAAGTAAGAAATTAGAATAAAAAGAATTTATGAATATATAATGTGATACTATGAGGTTAACTCAGCTACTGTGAGTTTAAAAAAGACTGAATATCATACTAGTTTCTGTAGAAGGAACTAATACAAAATTTGGTTGTAAGTTTTGTAAATTGTAGTATTGCACCAACCAGAAGCAGTCGTTGTTTGAAGATAAGCAAATATTGAAGGAAGAAATTTCAAAGGCCTAAAAGTAAATTATTCCCATGACTTATGTTTGTGTGTGTGTGCAAGCAGTCACTCTAACAAGGATTTTCCTGCACAAAAATGTCACAAATAAGGGAAGTGTATCTTTGAATTCAGCAGTTCTAGCATTTTCCAAAGTGAAAACTGAAATGCTAAAATAGAAAAAAATATTTACTGAATAAACATAGGATTTTTTATAAAATCAAAGTATAAAAGAAGACCATAGTATAATTTAATAGGTCAGTGAGAATTATCTGGTTAAAATGAAAAGATTATGTTATTAATATAATCAATATAATTATCTAATACTTAACAAATAATACAAACTTCTATAAAATCAAGTTTAAATGACATATAAATCCCAAAAAATTATTATTACCTTATTATCATCACATGCATGTTTTTTTAAAACTTTAGGTTCATTGCTCGGGCAATTGGTACGATTTTTTATCATGGTGTCCTGTAAAGAGTAATTATATAATAGTATGGTTAAATTGGGGACTTTTCTAATATGTAGCAATTTTAAAAACAACGTTATAATACTTGCTTTTAATATGTGCATTTTAAGGAAAATAACTTCAGCATGGCTCAGCTGACTAGGCATAAAGAATAGTTTTCTACAGTTAAAGAATAAACCAGTATAGACACAAACCCTCACATATTTAGAGCTTCCCCAGACTCCCTAATTTAATCCCAGAAGTCACTGTGAGATTCTGGTTCATTGGGGAAATAGAAGTGCCTATTTTAGAAGTTATACTATGTAGACAAAGCACAATAAATTCTGAAATCATAATGTTGAGATGCATTTAAGAGGTTCTCCAGTCCAATTTCCTGCCACTACAAAACAGCAACAAAAAGAATTTACATAAGAATAAGAGAAAACCTCTTGACAGAGAGAGTGAAGCTGAAATTTATTTTGCAGCATTTTTACTAACCCAATTTGTCTAGGATGCTTGAGATAGAACTTTGCTAATAAACAATGGGATTGACTGTGTGTGTATTGTTATGTAGGAGTAGGAAGGCAGACAAGCCATGTTAATTTTTCATTTCTAAGGAATGTAGTAGTAGAAGGTGGGGATTACCCAAATCAGGAATTTAGTTGAGGTATTAGGAAGAATTTCCTAAGGATTCAGATTCTCTTATACACAGGATTAGACTGGTTTTGTCAAGCAAACTAGCAATTCTATGCTATCAGAGCTTCCAGAAGTACTTGAAGCAATCACAGCCTGTATGTTGTCACCAAAGAAACAGGGTAAGTGGAGTAATGGCAAGCTTTAGTCTTGGGGTTCTAGTCTTCACCTGCCTTTCAGAAAAATGTGCATTACCCTGGTCACCAGTGAAAAGTATGAATGGTCTCTGGGTTTATCCTGACTTTAATTGTATTTACTATCTGCTTTATGTAGGAATGAGTGTGTGAACATTCATTTAACCACTGGACACTTACTATCAGTCAGTGTGCATGGTCCCTACTAAGCCCAAGGAGTAAAAGAAACAGTTTCAGTTTCTTGTGCCATTTGATATAAAGGGAAGATATTGCATCATCCCTTGGACACTTTTCTATCACTTCTTACCTTTGTAAAAGTATGCTTTGTAAACAAAATTTTTGTTAGTACCAACCTCCCCAGTCATACTGCAAATATCTTAGGTGCAAATGGATATATTTTCCTGTAACTAACTTCATGTTGCTATTATACACACTCCTGAAGAGGTAGTGAAGAATTAACATTTTCCTATTAAATTATCTTCCTATGGATTTCCATTTAACTTCAAAAAACCCCAATAAATCATATATACATTTCTCTCTGATAAAACATGGAGTATTTCATTTTTGCTGTGCCATTACTAAAAAAAATAAAAGAGACTCTTAACTTTAGAGAACAAATTGAGGGTTGATAGAGGGAGGTGGGCAGGCGATGGGATAAATGGGTGATGGGCATTAAGGCATCATACACTTGTGATAAGTACTGGATGTTTTATTAAGTGATAAATCACTAAATTCCAAGACTGCAACTAATATTACACTGCATGCTAGCTGAAATTTAAATAAAAATATGAAACATTAGGAAAAAAAGAAGATAGACAAATGTGCATGTTTTCCAATTTATCAAAATTATTATACAAAAATACATCACAGAATTAGCACTCATTTCTTGGATCATTTTAACAAATTGCATTGCACACAAATATATGAAAAACCACTTGGTTAAGCCCTTGTTCCAATGAGTTTAAAAACGACTCATTTATATGTAGTCATATGTTGTTATATGTATGTACAACATAAGAAAGATAATATTATGCCAGTTGGTTTGTTTGCTAAATGTATGCTGTTTGCTACAGTGTATATATATATATATATATACTGTTTGCTACAGTATATAAAGATTTATTCTACACTAAAAGATTGACTCCTATAGAGGTAATAATTATTGGCTTCAGTGTTTTTTATGAATATGTTAACAGGTATATGAGTGCCAATTACAGTTAGTTTCTGAAACTGTTTTTATTCAAGCCTGGTGAGAAGGATGGCTCAGACTAAGGTTAATAGAATCACAGAGTTGAAGAGAACCTTAGATATCCATCTCTTGAGTCACTTTACTTGATTTACTTTACCAATAATAATTTCTTATAAGCATCATGACATGTTTGAAGATTTCATCATATTTAATAAGGATATGGAAAATCAAAAGAGAAAAGCCAGGATCACAATGACTGCAAACTGCAATATTTTCCAGTATAAAACATGGTGTTACATAAATTGCTCTAAAAATACATAACATCCTTTCAATCTGTAGACTTAACATGTCTTTCATTTCAGTATAGATTTCTTCTTTGAATTTTTTCTGTTACACCTTTAACAGTATCTTCTTCAGAAACACTAATTGTGTTTACAATGGATTTTCTATTTCATCTTTTCTTTTTATATGTTTGTCTTTGATTTTTTTTAAATTTCATATTTTGTGGTTTTCTCTACCATGTCTTCCATGTGCCTGTTCTAACAGGGCACTTATTTATGGTTTTCATTTTATTCTCTATTTTTCCCCTAAATCCAAAGAGCTCACCTTCATTTTCTCTGTTATCTCTTCTCCTCACACTGTATTATTTTTTAGATTTTTTTACTTCAGTTTCTTAGGGAGTGTTATGAAGAAAAATTTGACATTTTCTACTGCTTTCCTAGGTAATTGATCTTTGATCTGAATTCTTCATTTTCCTTATCTATGTATTCATTTGCTTATTTACATGTTCATTTGCCCATTTCTTTTGGTAGTATCAATGCATAGTTTTTAAAAATTTTCTGGTTTTATATACATACATATATATATATATATATTTTTTTAGATTTTATTTATTTATTTGACAGAGAGAGATGACAAGCAGGCAGAGAGGCAGGCAGAGAGAGAGGAGGAAGCAGGTTCCCTGCTGAGCAAAGAGCCTGATGCGGGGCTCGATCCCAGGACCCTGAGATCATGACCTGAGCCGAAGGCAGCGGCTTAACCCACTGAGCCACCCAGGCGCCCCAAGGTTATATATATTTTTAAATTTAAAATCAATTAATTAACATATAGTGTATTATTAGTTTCAGAGAGAGTTCAGTGATTCATCAGTTGTATGTAACACCCAATGCTCAATATACATCATGTGCCCTCCTTAATGCCCATCACCCTGTTACCCCATCCCCCCACCGACCTCCCCTCCAGCAACCCTCAGTTTGTTTCCTATGGTTAAGAGTCTTTTTTGGTTTGTCTCTCTGGTTACATCTTGTTTTATTTTTCCCTCCCTTCCTTTGTGCTCCTTTTTTTTTTAAATTCCACATATGAGTGAAATCATATGATAGTTGTCTTTCTTTGATTGACTTATTTCACTCAGCATAATACCCTCTAGTTCAATCCACATCATTGTAAATGGCAAGATTTCATTATTTTGTACAGCTGAGTAATACTACACACACACACACACACACACACACACACAGACACCACATACCACATCTTCTTTATCCATTCATTTATCTGTAAATATCTGGGCTCTTTCTATAATTTGGCTATTGTGGACATTGCTGCTATAAACATTGGGGGTATAGATGTTATTTTTTGGTTATCTTTTGAAGGGATGCTAAACTAAATTAGATAATATTTTCAGCCAATATTCAACTCTTCCCTCTACCCCATCAGAGGATATATCTGTTTCCTAGGGCTGCTGTGGCAAATTACCAAAGTTTAAACAGAAGTTTATTTAGTCACAGTTCTGCATGCCAGAAATCTGAAAGGAAGGGATCAGTTGGAGAATCTAGGGGAGAATCCATTTGTTTGCTTCTTCTTTCTTCTGTTGGCTACCATCATTTTTTGGTGTTTCTTGGCTTGTGGCCACATGGTTTCAGTCTCTGTCTGAAATTCTATCACCTTCTTCGCTATGTGTCTGTCATGTCTCCCTCTGCCTTTTTCTCTCTTTTTTTCCTTCCAAGTTTTTATTTAAATTCCAGTTAGTTAACATACAATGTAATATTAGTTTCAGGTGCATAATTTTGTGATTCAACACTTACATGCAATACCTGTTGCTGATCACAAGTGCCCTCCTTTATCTCTGTCACATATTTAACCCATCCCCCCTCCTGCCCACCTCAGTTTGGTAAACATCAGTTTGCTCACTAAACTTAAATGTCTGTTTCCTGGTTTGCCTCTTTTTCCCCTCTATGTTCATTTGTTTTGTTTCTTAAATTCCACATATGAGTGAAATAATATGGTATTTATCTTTCTCTGACTTATTTTGCTTAGCATGATACTCCCTAGCTCCATCCACATCATTGCAAATGGCAAGATCTCGTTTGTTTTCATAGCTGAATAATAATTCTATGTGTGTATGTGTCTTCTTTATCCATTTATCAGTCAATGGACATTGGGGCTCTTTCCATAATTTGGCCATATTTTTTAACTTTTTAAAAGATTTTATTTGTTTATTTGAGAGAGAGAGAATGAGCACGAGAGAGGGGAGAGTCAGAGGGAGAAGCAGATTCCCCACTGAGTAGGAAGTCCAATGGAAGACTTGATCCTGGGACTCCAGGATCATGACCTGAGGTGAAGGCAGTCACCCAACCAACTTAGCCACCCTGGAGCCCTTGGCTATTGTTGATAATGCTGCCGTAAATATCAGGGTGCATGTATCCTTTCGAATCAGTATCTTTATATCCTTTGTGTAAATACCTAGTAGTGCAAAGTGGGACTTTTTTTTGAAGAACCTCCATACTGTTTTCTAGAGTGGCTACACCAGTTTGCATTCCCACCCCTAGCTTTCTTTTACAAAGACACTTGTGATGGCCATTTTGCTCAAGCATAAGACATAATCTTGTGTCAAAATTCTTAATAACATCTGTAAAGACTCCTCTTCCCTATGAATTTCTAAAGATTTGAACCTGATATCTGTTAAGTGACCTATAGCCTCCTTTGGAGAATATTTCCATGACTGTTGGTATTGAGTTTGACCAAAAGACCATGCTTTGGATAGTGGCTATTTGCAAACTGGACAACAGCAGAGGTTTGAGATGTATTTGCCCAACTGAATTTGCCTACTTGTATTCATGTGTTTCAACATGAGGAGAATAAGCCTCTGGTAGCCATTTGTTCATTATTTATTATGACAAAATAAATTATTACAAACTTTAATAGCTTAAAACAAACATTTATTACTCTATAGTTTCTATGGTTTGGGAATTTGGGAGGCGCTTCACTAGGTACTTCTAACTCTGTGTATTCCATGAGGCTGTGGTTAAGATGTTGGCCACATCTATAATCACTTAAGGCTTGACTGGGACTAGAGGATCCACTTTCAAAAGGCAAGATTGTTGCAAATGGCAAAATTTCATTCTTCTTTTATGGATGAGTAATATTTCATTATATATGTGTGTGTGTGTATGTACACCCTCCCCCCTCATATTCTTTATCCATTTTTCAGTCAATAGATATTTGGGTTCTTTTCATAATTTGGCTATTGCTGATAATGTTTCTATAAGCATTGGGTTGCATGTATCCCTTTGAATTAGTATTTTTGTATTCTTTGGGTAAGTACCTAGTAGGGAAATTGCTGGGTCATAGGATATCTCTATTTTTAACTTTTTGAGGAACCTCCATACTGTTTTCCATAGTGGTTGAACCAGTAAGTATTCACCAAGAATGCAAAAGAGTTCCCATTTCTCTGCATCCTTGCCAACACCTGTTGTTTCTTGTGTTGTTGATTTTAGCCAGTAATATCTCACATTGTGGTTTTGATTTGTATTTCCCTGATGACCAAATGGTGTTGGGAAGACTGGACAGCAACATGGAAACAAATGAAACTGGACCACTTTCTTACAAAATACACAAAAATAAATTTAAAATGGTTGAAAGACCTAAAATTGAGACAGGAAACCATCAGAACCCTAGAGGAGAACACAGGCAGTAACCTCTTTGACATCGGCTGTAATAACTTAATAGATATGTCTCTGGAGGCAAGGGAAACAAAAAGAAGAATAAACTATAGGGACTTCATCAAAATAAAAACCTCTTGCGCAGTGAAGGAAATTATCAACAAAACTAAAAGGCAACTTATAGAATGTGAAAAGATATTTGCAAATGACATACCTGATAAAGGCTTAATACAAAAGTGTATAGAGAACTTACAAACTCAACACCCAAAAAATGAATAATCCAGTTAAAATATGAGAAGACATGAAGAGACATTTTTTCATAGAAGATATACAAATGGCCAATAGACTTATGAAATGATGCTCAACATCAGTGGTAATGACTTTTTAAATAAATAACAAAGGAATGATTCATGAGAGAAATAATTGATAATATGGATTTCATTAAAATAAAAACTTCAAAACACATACATATACATACATATTTTCCCTGATTATAGTAATTATAGTAGCACTATCTATATTAATATATGTACATAATGTAATATATAATGTATGTAATATATAATATAGTAACACTGTATATAGTATAATTACATTTATATTATATTATATTATATTATATTAACACATACATACACCTATCCTTTGAAAACAAAGTTTGCAAAGTAAACTTTTAGAGACTGGTTTTCTTAGGGTTGTTAAGATAGATAGGGAATCAACAGAAGATTAATATGTTATCATCTAATGACTACATCTATGATTAGCCTTGTAGCCATGGTAACTAGTTAAGAATCTAAGTGTTTCTAAATGAGGTCTTTCCACCCAGAGTGATTTTTATTTAGATAAGATGAATACCAACGTAGGAGTACAACATTATTTTGCCACACAAAGTTGCATCAAGTGGCTCAGCATACATTCCAATCCTGCCTTACCCATATGGATGCCCCAGACATTTCTTTTTAGTTGAGATGTAATTGGCATGTAACATTAGTTTCAGGCATACAACAATGATTCAGCATTTGTGTATATTGCAAAATGATCACCCCAATAAGTCTAGATAACATCCATCACTATACAGTTAAAATTTTTTTCTTATGATGAGAAATTATAAGATCTACACTATTAGCAACTTTCAAATATACAATATAGCACTAAATAACTATAGTCACCATGCTTTACATGACATTCTCAGGACTTACTAATTATATAATGGGAATTTTGTACCTTTGACTACACTTACCCGTATCCACCCCCTCTCCCCATTGGAATTTTTAGAGCTTATTTGGCTCTATGGCAAGCACTAGCATGCAAACATGCTATAGATACAATGTTGCACTTTCAGTCACAGTCCGTAGATTGGAGGAGGAAGAAACAATTTTAATTGCACTGAGGCAATACTAAGAAAGTTTATAGAAAAAGTAGAGAAAAATCATATCTTAGTAATAATGATGATATAATTGACTTTTAAAGTTTAACAATATTTTCTAACCAACGTCAAGATTCCGGTGTGGCTCTAGTTACTGAAGATCCACAGATCAACAAGTACTCCTGTGATACTTTGAATCATGGTGTTGAATGTGTGTTTCTGTAAAAGACACAAAGCTTAACTACTTCTCTCTCCTATTCTCAGAAAGAGCCTTTGAATTCACTGCTATTATTACTCCATTATTACACTGGGATATAATACACAATTTCTTTCAAAGGAAAAAATGGAGGCATAAAGAGACAGAGTAATTTGTCCAAAGGCACAGTTAGTGAATGTTAAAAATTATGCCTAGGCCATCTAACTCCAGAGTCCTTTCCATAACTGTAATGCTTTATTTGCTTTCTTTTGGAATAGTTAAGTGAAATGTTTGTTATATAATGGGAATTTTTCAGTGGAGAAGCCAGTGTTTCAAGGAAAAGAATAGATAACTAATTAAATAAAAATTGAGTCTTAAGAGGAGGCCATGTGGAATAAAATCTCAAGTGCATTTTTAAAGTTGTTACTTTTAGGATACAGGAAGATATGTCTTTCTCCAAGGCAGAAGTGAAAGAGAAGATTGCCTTATTTATAAGAATTTTTACATTAATATTGCCATATATTGTATGTGAATATTTCCTTACAATAATTTTTTATTAAAATAAAATATTCTTCTTTGTAGACATACAAATGGCTAACAGACATATGAAAAGATGCTCAACTTTTCAAGCAGAAGATACTCCCTGATAAAGTCAGGGAAATGCATATCAAAACTGCAATAAGATATCACCTCACACCAGTCAGAATAGCTAAAATAAAAAACAGGTAACAACAGATGTTGGTGAGTATGCAAAGAGAGGGGAACCCTCTTACACTGCTGGTAGGAATGCAAGCTGGTGCAACCACTCTGGAAAACAGTATTGAGGTTTCTCAAAAAGCTAAAAAAAGAACTACCCTAAGATCCAGCAATTGTACTACTAGGGTATTTATCCAGAGGATACAAAAATACTGACTCAAAGGGATATATACACCCTGATGTTTATACAACATTATCAATAATAACCAATTTATAGAGAGAGCCTAACTGTCCATTGATTATTGAATGAATAAAGAAGATGTGATTTATATGGATCACACATGTATGCACACACACACAACACACAGAGAAATATTACTCAGCCATGAAAATAATGAAGTCTTGCCATTTACAACAATGTGGATAGAGCTAGAGAGTATTATGCTAAGTGAAATAATTCAGTGAAAGACAAATACCACTTGATTTCATTCATATGTGGAATTAAAGAAACAAACAAACAAACATGGGGAAAAACAGAGGCAAACCAGGAAACAGACTCTTACCTATAGAGAATAAACTGATGGTTACTGGATGCAATGGGATGGGTTAAACAGGTGGTGAGTATTAAGGGGGGCACTTGTGATTAGCACCAGGTATTATATGTAAGTGATGAATCACTGAATTCTACAACTAAAACTAATATTACACTGTATGTTAACTGGCTGGAATTTAAATAAAGTCTTAGGAAAGAAAAAAAAAAGAAATAAATATATTTTGTTATCTTTGATAATACTTCTGAAGTTTATTTTATTCATAGTGTGACCACACACCCCAGTTTTCTGGGACCAATCTTGATTGTACCAGAGTGGCAGCCTATTGGTTAGCTTCCTTTTACATTTTTTTTTTTAAGATTTTAATTATTTGTCAGACAGAGAGAGCACAAGCAGGCAGAGTGGCAGGCAAAGGCAGAGGGAGATGCAGGCTCCCCACCAAGCAAGGAGTCCGATGTGGGACTTCATCCCAGGATTCTGGGATCATGACCTGAGCTGAACGCAGATACTCAACCAACTGAGCCACCCAGGTGCCCCCTTCCTCTTACATTCTTAAAAATGTACTAGATTGGGCAATAAATTTTTTGCTCACCCTACTTGTACTATGGTACTTTGATTTTTGGTTTGCATGGTATAGAGTTTTCCTATCTTTTTTTAAAAAAATTACTTTTAACATAACTTAAAAATACTTTTAATGTTAAATATATTACTTGCTTGCCATTATTCAAATAATATTGGTATGTATGATAAAAATCTTTTTAATTTCTCTCCTCTGTCCCCACTATAATCACCCATCTGAGGTGACTGGTATTAGCAGTTTGATGAAAATATCCTTGCTCAAGAAAATCGATGTTTATATGTAATGTATATAATGTACATATAAGCTTTCAAAATTCACTTATATAGGATATGTGAAGGAGATACACACACACAATATATATATATATATGACATATGAAGGATGTATGAAGGTATTTTCTTTTACCATTTAAAAAAATTTCATAGGGGTGTCTGGGTGGCTCAGTGGGTTAAGGTTCTGTCTTCAGCTCAGGTCATGATCTCAGGGTCCTGGGATTGAGCCCCACATTGGGCTCTCTGCTTGGCAGAGAGCCTGCTTCCCCTCTCTCTCTCTCTGTTTGCCTCTCTGCCTACTTGTGATTTCTGTCAAATAAATAAATAAAATCTTTTAAAAAAGGGATTCATAGTATATACATTACTTTTTGTTTTGTATTATTTTCACTTTATATAGTATAGTGACTATCATTCTAGGCCAAATATATCTAGAACAATTTTTCATGACTGTATTATATTCCACATCCTGTGTATTCTAGTTTTATTCAACAGTTTTCTTTTATTCAACAGTCAATATTTGCTCCTATAAACAGTGCTATAATAGGCATCTTTGTGTGTGTATACATATATATTTTTATGTGTGTATTATCCCCTTTCAGATAAATACTTACATTTCTGTAGAATTGTTTCCCCTCATTGAAATTTGCTAAAGAAAATGGTATATTTATTTTTAATGAATCTTATTTTATTAATGAATTTGATTAATGAATTTGATGAATTTTAATTCATTCACACTTTGACTAGGAAGTAAGGGAGCCCATTCTGTCACATCTTTGCCAGCAACAGATGTCATCAGCCTTTAACATTTTTACCAGTCTTGATATGTGAAAATCTATGCCTCATTGTAGCTTAAAGTTGCATTTCTATTACTATTAGAAAATGAGCATCATTTCATGTTGACATTTTGCATTTCCTTTTATATAAATAGCCAGTTCTTATCCATTCTTAGGTTGCTTTTCTTTTAATAAACAGTTTGTACATTTTATATAAGAAATATTTTAGAACTTTCTATGTTTTATTTCAGTTGTGTCTCTCATATAATGCATATTTTTTATACAATTAGTTTTACTTTCAGACCTTAATTCTTATTTATTGTTAGATATTCATTATTATTTCTTGTGCTCTTTTTCATTTGTTTTGTAATTTTGTCATATTAAAGGTAATTCTTAAAAAGTGTTTTCCAGGGGCGCCTGGGTGGCTCAGTGGGTTAAAGCCTCTGCTTTCAGCTTGGGTCATGATTCCAGGGTCCTGGGATCAAGCCCCACATAGGGGTTTCTGCTCAGCAGGGAGCCTGCTTCCTCCTCTCTCTCTGCCTACTTGTGATCTCTGTCAAATAAATGAATAAAATCTTCAAAAAAAAGTGTTTTCCAAAAAACTGTTAAAATTATATTTTTTCTCAATATAAATGGTAAATATATCTCATATAAATGGTCATTCTGAAACACAAAGAGGGATAAATTATCTATTTTACTTTCAGTTCTCCTGTAACCTCCTGTAACCACTTGATTTGTATATTATTAGTTTTTAGATTAAACATGTTATTATTGTGTTCCCATATTTGTAATAACTATCTAGACACCACAAAACAGTTCAGTATTTGATAGTAGTCATTTTATAGCATCATTTGTTCATTATTGAAATATATTAATATCTTGTTTGATAGGACCAATCTTGCTGTCAGATTTTTGTTGTGATTGTTTTAGATAAGAGAGTTGTATCTTTCCTGAGTGCTATGTATTTTTATTTTCTTTGGCACATTGATTAAAATTTGCCTACGTGTAGGATTGTGGACTCATGTTCTTGTTATTACAGATCTTAGTAGAGATTGGTCAGGTGAAAGTAAAAGTGGGTTAAAAATTGGAGGGCGGCCTAAAATTATCTTCCTTTATTGGAAACCCTTTCTCTTTATTCTTCTAGGATGATACTTGTTTGAAAAACTTCTCTTTGAAATATGCTAGATTTGTTTATTATTATTATTGACATAATCAAAGGAATTTTTGATATTTTTTTAATAAAATACAGAAATAGATCTTTCTTCAATTCTGGAATTTTTACTTCTATTTCATTTGTTATTTTTTTCCTACAATAAAAGTCTTTGCCTTTTCTTTTGAGAGGTCTTTACATGTATGTCTATGAAATGATCACAGCATAAAGTAGCTTTTCTTTTTTATGCACACATTATTATAATATAAACCTTTACCTTCCTAGCTTATTGAGATAAACTCATCTCATTTGCTAAGTTCATTTTTAAAAATTTTTTTAATTTTTTATTTTTTAATCTCACAAGTTCATTATTTTTTTAAAGATTTTATTTATCTGAGAGAAAGACAAAGATGGTGAGAGAGAGAGCATGAGTGGGGTGAGGGGCAGAGGGAGAAGCATACTCCTTGTGAGCAGAAGCCCCCATGAGGGGCTCAATCATCTCAGGACTCTGGGATCATGACTTGAGCCGAAAGCAGACACTTAACTGACTGAACCACTCAGGCAGTCTGCCATGTTATTTCTGAAATTCCTCCTGGTATTATCTAATGTATGATCTGTAATAACTCCTCAGTTCTTGCACCTGATCTCTTCAACTTGCTGTCAAGACCTTCTTCTAGAGATGATGGTATTCATGAATTCACCACTTTCTTGGGTAAAGCTAGTGAGAATCGGTCATATGCCATCTCTAGTTGTGGAAAGGAATCACAACATTTTGTGTCGAAGAATTTTTCTGGCTGCTGGAACTCCGAACACTCCTACTGTAATGAACATTGTGTTTTATTTCCATATCTTATCAATTCCTCCCCCTCTTCATGACTTAGCAGACACGTGATTTCTGGGACTTATTCCACTCCCACTTATAGGTTGGAATCTAATTGGTCTAAGACTTAGATACGAAGTTAATAAGGGTTATCTGATCTTCCTTGTTCCAAGTAATTGGCTCAAATAGCCAAGGTCTAAAGCATTCAGGTCCTTGGTGTTCTACTGTCATAACAACTGTTTCATAGGCAATCCAATAAAAATACAGCCAGAGCCTTGATTAAATTGGCTATGTACAAGAGAATGATCATTCTTCTGGATCTGAAGGAAGCAATAAACTCTGTTCGCTACTGACAAGTCACAACATGAAGCCAAATGGCACACAGAGAAATGTAGAGTGAAAAGAAATGAAGCTGATAGATGAGTGGCTGAAAAATATATGGTACACACATACAGGATTATTACTCAGCCATAAAAAGAATAAAATCCTTTCATTTCCCATAACATGGATTGACCTACAGGGTATTTTGCTAAGTGAAATGGACAAAGAAGGACAAATACCACATGATTTCATTTATATATGGAATCTAGAAAACTAAAAGAAATAAACAGAAACAGATACAGAAAACACACTATTGGTTAACAAATTGGAGAGATCTGGGGGGGAGGCAGATGAAACAGAGGTACAAGCTAGATTAAGAGGTACAAACTTTCAATTATAAAATAGTCATAGAACTGTAATATATACCATAGGAAATATAGTTAATAATATTATAATAACTTTGTATGGTAACAGATGGCAACTAGACTTATCATAGGGATCATTTCACAATGTATATCCAGTGATTGGAAATATCCAATCACTATGATGCATATCTGAAACTAACAGAATATTTTATGTCAATTATATTTCATTTAAAAATAGCCAATAAATACTCTTTAATGATGAAGTTCATTTATGTTGTTTTCTACTACTGATAAGTGAAAGTGTACTAACTGATATAACTTCTTCAGCCTGAAGGATTTCATGACTAATATTCTAGACTCTGGCTACTCTAAAAACAGTTCCTCTTCTGATGCAGCTACTTCTACCAATGAGAATCTGTGGCTCACACTTGCCCTACTTCCACACGGTCACCTTCAGCATTAGAAAAGCTCTCTAGTCCTCTTAACTGAGATTTTTAGAGCAACTCATTTCCAGTTCCAAAGAGAAGAGGGAGTTCTTTCTCCTGTATTAAAAAAAGAGAGAGAGAGAGAAAGAAAAAGAAAAAGAAACAAAGAAAAACAACCAGAAAACAGTTACATTTCTTACCCTCCCAGGCATGTCCTTTTCCTAGAATGATTGATGGCAAACAATACTCGATATATCAATGATCACCACCACCACTACACCCCAGAATCCCAGACAAGCATATTCACAAACAGACTAACTGAAAAAACTAATGATTGGCAGAATTAGCATACAAACAGAGGTTGGCATGGTTATAAAGCTCATGCTTTTTCTACTACACTAAGGTTGCCATCCAAGTAATGTAGACTTGATTAAAAATTTTGATCAACCAAGTTTATTATTTTTTAAGATTTGTATTTATTTATTTGAGAGAGAGCGTGAGAGAGGATGAGAGGGGAGAAGGTCAGAGGGAAAAGCAGACTCTCCCGCAGAGCTGGGAGCCAGATGTAGGACTCGATCCTGGGACCCTGGGATCATGACCTGAGCGGAAGGCAGTAGCTTAACCAAATGAACCACACAGGGGCCCTAATCAACCAAGTTTAACAGAAGAGTTGAGAGTATCTAGCCAAAAACCAAGAAAATATATTATTTTCTCAATCCTGAACCCTATTCACATGTGCTAAAATTCTAAGTTAAATATAGAGTACTATTAATTAACAACTGTAAATTTATTAATCAAATTTCTGAGGTTATTGAAGTATAATAATATTAATTTTCCAGTCCTTCCTATGACCAAGAATAGCCCAAGTAAAACAGCTCTAATTAATGTATTGTCATTTTGTTTCTCATTTAACTTCCGTTCAGAAAATAGTGTTTTATATTATGTCTCCATATACATAAGTAATAGCAGAAATAAGAAGTTAAATGCTTTAACACAAAAAAATAAATGCTTTAACAATTAACATTAATGATAATTCACTATAGAGAGCACACTAGGAATAAAAACAAAGAGGACCAGTCCAAAAATAATATTGAAAATGATTCTTATCAAATATTTCAAAGTCGTATCATGAAAGTGCCTCCAAAGTACTTTTTATACAGAAGAGTTAGAAAAGAAAACTTGTGTTTGTGGGTTCCCACTTGTAGAAATACCTCTAAAGAATTTCTCTGATGTGGCTCAAAATAAGAAAAATCAAACAATCAGCAACATTTATTAAAAATACTTATGGTTCCATGAATGCTCAACAAAGGAGGACACTACAAAAGGATGATAAATAAATCTTAGCTATTAAACCCATTCTTTATCTTGTGCAAAATTATATAAGCATTGGATGCCTATTTTGGAGGTGAAGATATATTTTCTACTCATGAGATCCCTCTCCAGCATTACCAGCACACCCTGGATACATAACTTGGTATTTTACTCATTTGTGTTAACCAAAGTGTGGTTACCAGAGATTGATGATAAGAACCTGTGTTCCAGGAATTCTATGATTCAACAGTTGGCAGATTTCCCTAAATCTCAATGTGCAATATTAAGTACATTGAATAACCACTGAAACCTGGTGGCATATCCACCTGTAGTTGGTATAGTGCCACAGACCAAAAAGTTATGCACATGCTCCTCTGGGTGTGTAGGAATATTATTATGAGAGAGAAAGTTTCATACATGGCAACCATTCTATGTTTTTTTTAAATAAACTAAAGTCCTACATCAATGCAATGAAAAGAAGACTGAAACAGAGGTGTGGATAGCTGGATCCTAACGTTCCTCTATTGGCATTAAATAATTTTTCAGTGGTAATGGACCTCAAAAATTACGCAAGTCAAAGTTCTAGTTTTATGAATTATAAAAGTGAGGCCCTATAGCAGTTAATTGACTTGTTCAAAGTCCCAAAGCTAGGACTCTGACGGAAACCTTTTTCTTTCCAGACCAACAATCTCTCTGTAACAGTACACTGACATGATCTAGCCTCTCCTTGAATTACCTCATCTGTAAAGTGAGTACACTGAACTTGAGCAGTGGTTTTCCAACACCCTGTTCCTTGTAACCCTGGGGTTTATAGAACGACACAGAAGCCACTGAAAATAGGCACAAGATGATAAAGAACACTCAAGGCTCAAAACCTCACTGGAGTTCTATGTAAGATTTATTTGAAAAAAAAATTCATAGATAAATAAAAATTTGAAAACCACAGTTATTGATGATTCACTTCGAAGTTTTAAATGCAAAGTCATCATTTATACATCTTTTAATAGAATTTCACTCTCATATATCAAGCAATTTATAGCCATTTTAAAATATTCAAGGTTTTTATTTGTTTCTGTTCTTAAGGGCATAAAGTAGAAATTTAGAAGTCATTGTTACAGAAATATTCTAACTTGAATAAGATTATAAGAAACACCACTTGTTGAATGCTTACTAAGTTCCAGGAATTGTTTCATCAGCCGGTCATATACCAATTCATGTTATCCATATAATAGTCCAGTGAAGTGTGGGTACTAATTTTTATCCCAATTTTAGAAATAAGGAAACAAAGGCATAAAAAGGTTAAGTATTTATCCAATGTCACACAGCCAGCAAGTGGCAGATTTAGACTGAACATTCACACAGGGTTCACTAAGTCATGGCATAAATAGGTTCACACTAAAGTATTCACTGATTAAAACCTATCTATGGTCTTCACGGTATGCAGAATCCTTTTATCTCTATAAACTACATTTCTAACCTCATAGTACTCAACACCAATGATGGTCATTGATTTAATAAGCACCATTAATAGAAAACAACTGAGGATCATGTATAGCTTTTACATGATCTACAACATCTGTGACATCTTGGTTGGTTATCTGGCTAAGATTTACCTTTATATGCACATGATAAAGGAACCAGATTTTATAAAGCTTATGATATTGGTAAATCTAATAGTGACATAGGTGTGGGTTCAAAACAAATTTAAAAATTACTAATATAGTAATTCTCACAAAATTGCTATCAAAGCATGGGAGTATTAGAAACCATTGTCCTCAAAGAAAAAAGGCACAGGTTTAGTAGAAACCTGGCCAGATATGAGTAAACCAAAGTTTAACAATAATAAGCACATATAGAAAGAGAACTATGACAAGCCCTTTCTACTTCACTAGGACAGGCTCTGTAATCATGCTGTGGTGCTAGCATTCATCTCACTGCCCCTACTTAGAAAAGTGTCTTCTTTTTCTAACTGCTGGGAGCTATTTCAGTCCCACTAATCCTATGGAATCTTGCTTTAAGAACAATATGATTCTCTCAAGAGATGCAGAAAAAGCATTTGACAAAGTGCAACATCCATTCATGATTAAAAAAACAAAAACCTCCAACAAAGTAGGGATGGAGGGAACATACCTCAACATCATTAAGATCAGATAAGGAAAACTCACAGCTAATATCATCCTCAAGGGAGAAGAACTGAGAGTTTTCCTCTATGGTCAGAAACAAGACAGGGCTATCCACTCTTACTATTGTTATTAACTAAGTACTGGAAGTCCTAACCTCAGTAATCAGAAAACAAAAAGAAATAAAATCCCAAATCACCCAAATCAGCAAGAAAGAAGTCAAACTTTTACTACTTGTAGATAACATGATACTCTATGTAGACAACCTGAAAGAGTCCACCAAAAAATTGTTAGAACTGATACATGAATTCAGTAAAGTCACAGGATACAAAAATCAAAGTACAGAAATCTGTTACATTTCTATACACCAATAATGAAACAGCAGAAAGAGAAATCAAGGAATCAATCCCATTTACAATTGCACCAAAAACCATATGATATCTAGGAATAAATCTAACCAAAGAGGTAAAAGGTCTGTATTCTGAAAATTATAAAACACTGGTGACCAAAATTGAAAATTACATGAAGAAATGGAAAAACACTCTATGCTCATGGATTAGAATAACAAATATTGTTAAAATATCTATACTACTCAAAGCAATCTACACATTTAATACAATCTGTATCAAAATGCCACTAGCGTTTTTCACAGAGCTAGAACAAACAATCCAATGGAAAAAAGACTGTCTCTTCAACAATGTTCCTGGGAAAACTGGACAGCAACATGCAAATGAATGAAACTGGACCACTTTCTCATAAAATACACAAAAATGAATTTTAAATGGTTGAAAGACCTAAAATTGAGACAGGAAACCATCAGAACCCTAGAGGAGAACACAGGCAGTAACCTCGCTGATATTGGCTGTAGCAACTTCTTATTAGATATGTTTCTGGAGGCAAGCAAAACAAAAACAAGAATGAACTACTGGGACTTCATCAAAATAAAAAGCTATTGCACAGTGAAAGAAAAAATCAACAAAACAGGCAACTTACAGGATGGGAGAAGATAGTTGTAAATGATGTATCTGATTAAGGGTTAGTAAATATGTAAAGAATGTTACATATTTATGTTATAATGTTAGTAAATATGTAAAGAACTTACGAAACTCAACACCCCCAAAAATCAATAATCCAGTTAAAATACAGGCAGAAGACATAAATACACACTTTCCTGAAGAAGACATACGGATGGCCAACAGACACATGAAAAGATGCTCAAGATCACTCATCATTGGGTAAATACAAATCAAAACAACAAATGAGATATCACTTGAAACCTATCAGATTGGCTAAAAGAAACAACACAGAAAATAACAGATACTGGAGAGGATGTAGAAAAAGGGTACTATTGGTGGGAATTCTAACTGGTGCAGCCACTGTGGAAGTCATTATGGAGGTTCATCAAAAAAGTTAAAAATAGTACTGCCTTGGGGTGCCTCAGTGACTCAGTCAGTTGAGCGTCTGACTTGATTTTGGCTCAGGTCATGATCTCAGGTTCCTGGGATGAAACCCCACATCAGGCACATGCTTAGTAGGAAGTCTGCTTGAGTTCTCTCTCTCTCTCTCCCCCTTCCTCTGCCCCTTCCTCTGTTTTCTCGCTCTCTACCTCCATCAAACAAACAAACAAACAAATAAATAAAACTATCTACCCCCCCCCAAATAAATAAATAATAAAACTGCCCTAAAATCCAGCATTGTACTATTTGGTATTTATCCAAAGAATATAAAAATACTAATTCAATGGGATATATGCACCCTGATGTTTACAACGGCATTAACAGCAATAGCCAAATTATGGAAAGAGCCAAATGTTCATGAAATAATGAATTGAGAAAGAAGATGTGCTATATGTGTGTGTGTGTATACCATATAAATGGAATATTATTCAGCCACAAAAAAGAATAAAATCTTGCCATTTGCAATGACATGGGCAGAGAGTCAGAGAGTCTATCTTTCCTTCAGCTCACTGTGATCTAATGTAGTCAATCTAGTACTTGGCCCCTCATATTCTCTCATTAATAAAATTAATAAAATTAATAAAATTCTATGAGTCCTATGAGTCCTAAAGTTGGAAGAGATATATAAAGTTCAGTTCAGTAAGGCAGTTAGAAAGTAAAGTATGTAAGCACTGAGATTACAAATTCATATTTGGCACATTTTTAATTGCTGACTGTCATATGTGTAAGATAATATATAATCATTACTGCCTATTAACCTTAAGACTGGTGAGTGATTAACATCTCCTAAAATGATCAATGTGCACACATTGGCAAGTTTACAATCAGCTCTCCAGATCTGTGTAAATCTCAACTTCTGTTCCTTAATGGTTCAGTTAAACATTTATTAAGCATCTGAACCTGCCAACTCAAAGATGGATCATATATTTTTTAAGAACTCTAGCGACTGAAGCAAAAATTACAATTTTATAGGGCTTTGAAGAATGGTAGGTCTTAAGTAGGCAAATAAAAGGGAATAGAAGGCTATTTGAGTCAAGGCTGGAGTCCAAGGTTTTCAATGCAATACTGTATGCATTTATGAAATGCTTGTTAGTGGCTATGTGTAAGCTGTTAGGTATCGAACATCAGTATAAAAACACCAGCCTTCCAGACTGGGTCCTAATCCTGTGATGTTCACAGTTTTGAAGAAAAGATAACGACTTCAAAAATTACAACACAAGGGAATAATGCTGATAATAACAGTTAAAAATGTTTAGAGAAAGCAACTAATTCAATGCAGGGAGCTTGGGAATTGCATTAAAAGTCAGTGGCCCTTTGTGGATTAAGTTTAGATGGAGATTTGAGTTTAGAGTGTTTAGAAGTTAGGTTGTGATCAGATCTTAGAAAGCCTTACCTGCCAACTTGAGGAATGTTGACTTGGTTTTTTGTGACTAGATAATAGGGATCCACTGAAGACTTTTAAACTTCAGAATGGCAGAATGAGATCTGAGCTTTTGAAAGGTAACTCGTATAGCTCATATAAAATAAATTAGAAATGGGAAGCACCAGAAAGATGGGTTATTTCAGCACTGAGTTTACATATGGCAGCTGATGTCTTCTGAAAGTTTAGGAGTATGTGACTAGTGATATTGTCATTCAGTAATTTTTGATCATATGAAAACACAATGGAAAACTTTTAGACTGTTAAAATGTAGTTCTTGTAGTAGGAACCAGTAAACACAAAGGCAGTTAACACTGAGCAGTTAAAGGGACAGAGGAACAGAGTGTCTTAAGCAGACTTGGTGCTGAGGACAGAGTCCAGCTCAGGGCCAATATCACCACGCTGAGATTATGATCTGAGTCAAAACTAGAAGCTGGATGCTTAAAATGACTGCACCACCCAGGCACCCCATGGTGTGCCCCTTTAATCTGTTAATTCCATTTTCTTTATCCATTTGGGGAACATTTTTCTCTATCATAAGTTATTTTACTTTTCCATTTGATGAGTTTTCTTTTGGAGGAATGGTAATCCATAAACTGACTTATTATTTTCTGGGGTGTTTCTGCATGGTTGCCATGTTGTTTTCATCTTAAGTTTATAGGGGACCACCCTGTGCTATCACCTATCCCAGCACTTCCAGTGAGACCATGTTATTGTCTACCCCATAACAATTTTTTCAAGTTCATTGTGGGGTTTGGTGAACTGCCTTTCTTGGGGATAGAATGGTCACTTGGACTTAAAGGTTCCCTTCCCATTAGGAGTGAAGCATTTCACTTTTGATAGAGACTAGGATATTCAGGAGTGATTTTCCACTTCACTTGCCTTTCCCTAGCAGATATTTCCACTGACTTTCTCCAAAATGGAGTATTAGTGAGCTCTTTTTCAGAATTTTGTCCACTTTAGCCACTATCAATATGAGTTTACATAGCTGCCATAACAAATGTCCACAAACTAGGTGGCTTAAAACAAAAAAATATATATATTCTCTGGAGGCTCAAATCCACAATCAAAGTATTGGCAGATTTCCATGCCTCTTTTCTAGTTTTTGGAGGCTACCAGCAATCCTTGGCATTCCTCGTAGCTCGTAATGCATAACTCCAATGCTCATGGATTTTCCTGTGATTCTTCTCCTGCTCTTCAGTTCCAAGAACGCTTGTTGTTGGAATTTGGACTCAGTTAATCTAGGTTGATCACCTCTTGATATTCTTCATTGTAACCGCAAACATGCTTTTTCCAAATAAGGTAGCAGGTACACACACCCATTGGGGTGCCACATTTGAACCACTGCACTACCTGTATGGAGTGTTGTTTTCATGTCAGTTCCTGAAAGGTCTTTCTCATTTGGGAGCTGCCAGTTTTCAATAACTTGTGTGTGTGTGTGTAAAAACGAGTGTCTTTCCATTAGTTTGATTCTCTATACTTTTGTACAGTTTGAGGTACTCAACTTCAGCTCATTTCAATGGGATTTAATCTGTCATCTCACCCCAGCAGTACATTTGAAATCATGAATACCAGTGACACATGTACCTTTAGATTCTATTGGGTGATCTTCTAAAACAGTATGTTTTCAGCCCACTGTGAAGGTTAGAACATATGTTATACCATTTTTTCATTGTAATGAGATCATAGTAGTTTTCAAAACAATGACATGCTTTAACAGATTCAGAGTACTCACAATGTCACATCCTTACAAATTTCCCAATTAAATTAGCTCTATTTCCACTTGTTAGATTTGTATAAATTCTCTTTTCATTTTCAGAATTAGCCAAGAATGTAGAGAGTTTATTCAATGCAAACAGGCTAAGTTTCCTTCCATATGCCATGTAAGGAAAACAGAACCATGCAATCCATCCACAGCTCTCTGCTTATGCTTTTTCTTTCTGTTTTAATTTCTGTTGCAGATATAATGTATCAACACAAAAAACCCAGTGAAACATAGTCTAATGTTCTTGTTGGTCCAGATATGTGTATAACTTCAGGCACAGGCCCGAGGGCCCAAATTTATAGTTATTTAATTTATACTTGTTTGCCCAGAACTGTTTCCAAAGACATCTATGATAGCAAGGTAATCAGATCTAAAAGTGATGCCAATCCTTACACTCTTTTCCAGGGTAAACTTTCCCCAACAAATATCTTGAAAAACAACAAGTATATTGGTGGTGGTGAGTCTAGGGAACCAGTCAAAACTCCTTTCTTTCTCAATGAATCCTTCCTATCAGTAGATATCAGACAGGAATAATTCAGTCTTTCATAAAGAATCAAATATCATGAGGCTTCAAAAAGTAAGAGTCTGGGTTCTTAAACTCACCCTGCCCAGGAAACTATCTATGGAAGTGAAATTATTTCCTCCCTAGGGACTAGTTGTACATACCAACAGATTTTGGATTTGGAGAATTTATGGAACCATAAAATACTGCTAGCCTTGTTTTATTTTTTAATGAATGAATGAACAAATGAATGAATGACTTTACTGTTTTAATAGACTTTATTTTTAAAAAATTAAAAAATGTTATTTATTTGAGGGAGTGAGACAGAGAGAGCACAAGCAGGGGAGAGAGGCAGAGGAAGAAGGAGGCTCCCCACTGAGCACGGAAACAAACATGGGTGTTGATCCCAGGAATGGAATCATGACCTGACCTGAAGGCAGATGCTTAACCAACTGAGCCATCTAGGTGCCCCAACAGACTTTGTTTTTAAAATCAGTTTTAGGCTTACAGAAAAACTTAAAAAAAGGACACAGTTCAAATATATGCCTTCACCATTGCTTCCCCTTCATTAACGTCTTGCATTAATGTATTTTTGTTACAGTTCATGAATCAATATTGTTACATTATTGTCAACTTAAGTTCTTAGTTTACGTTAAGTTCACTCTTCGTGCTATAAAGTCCTATGTGTTTTGACAAATGTATGTCATGTATCTACCATTACAGTGTCATATAAAATATAGCTTCACTGCTCTAAAATTACTCTGTGCACCACTGATTCATTCCTACCTTCCTTTCTTCCCAGCCCCCAGCAACCACTGATGTTTTTACTTTGTCCATAGTTTTGCTATTTCTAGAATGTCATATAGCTGGAATCCTATGGCAAGTAGTCCTATATACTGAATTCTTTCACACAATACACATTTAAGACACCATCATGTCCTTTTGTGGCTTGACAGCTCATTTCTTTTTATCACTGGTTATATCCCACTGAATGGATGTGCCACATTCTGTTTATTCATTCACCTGTTGAAGAATGATGTGGTTGCCTCCATTTGGGGCAATTATGAATAAATAACACCTTTATAAACATTAGCATGGCATTTTTACTGTGAATGTTAGTCTTGAACTCATTTGGATAAATCCCCAGAATCATGGTTACATGATATGACTATGTTTAACTCTGTAAGAAACTGCCAAACTGTCTTTCAAAATGGCTGTACCATTTTGCATTCCCATTGGCAATGAACAAGAACACTTGTTGCTCTGCATGCCTGTCAGCATTTGATGTATGATTGTTTTTAGTCATTTTAGTTATGACAGATTTTAGTCCATTCATCAGATGTTTAGTGCTACCTCAATTTCAATTTACAATTCCCTAATGATATATGACACTGAGCATCTTTTCATATCTTTCATATATTTATTTCCAATGTGTTTATCTTCTTTGCTGAGGTGTCCATTCATTGTTAAAATTACGTTGTTTTCTTTTGTTGTTGTTGAGTTTAAACTTTTTTTTTGGGGGGGGTGGGGATATTTTGAGTACAAATCCTTTATCAGATATGTGTTTTGAAAATGTTTTCTCCCAGTCTGTGGCTTGTTTTTTCATGTTCTTAACAGTGTCTTTCTCAGAGCTAGCGTTTCTGGTTTTGTTTTGGTTTGGTTTTAAGATTTATTTATTTATTCATTTATTTGAGAGAGCGAATGAGCTGGAGGGCAGTGTGGGGAAGGAGAGGAAGAGAGAGAATCTCACGCAGACTGCCTACTTAGAACAAAGTTGGACACAGGGCTCAATCACAGGACCCTGAGATCATGACCGGAGTTGAAACCAAGAATCAGACCTTAACTGACTAAGTCACCCAGACACCCCCTCTCAGAGCACTTTTAATTTTAATGTAGTCCAATCTTTTTTTTTATTTCATGTATGGCACTATTGAGTGTCACATCTAAAAGATTATCACCAAATTCAGTGTTACCTAGGTTTTATTCCTATTTTACTTTCTAGGAGTTTTTATAGTTTTGCATTTCACATTTAGATCCATGCTCCATTTTGAGTCAATTTTTGTGAAAGCTATAAGGTCTTTTGTATATTGATGTTCAGGTGTTCCAGCACTATTTGTTGAAAAGACTATCCTTTCTCCAATTGAATTGGCTTTGATCTTCTGTCAGAGATCAGTTCGCTGTATTGATGTCGGTCTCTTTTGGGCTGTCTATTCTGTTCTATTGATTTGTCAGTTATTTCCCCAATATTACACTGCTTTGATTACTCTAGCTTTACTCAAAACTCTAGTTTTGAGTTTGGGCAATGCCGGCACTCTTTGTTTTCTTTTTCAATATTTTGTTGGCTTTTTTGAGTCTTTCGACATTCCTTGTGAATTTAGAATCAGGTTGTTGATATCTACAGAATGACTTCCTGTATTTTGATTGACACTGCTTTGATCAAGTTTGAAGAAGTGACATCTTTACAATATTAAGGCTTCCTATGTATGAACATGAAATATCTCTCCATTTATTTGGTTCTTCTTGACTTCTTTCCCTAAGGTTTTATAGTTTTACTCATATAGATATTGTCCTTTTTAAAATAGATTTATCTATGATTATTTCATTTTTTGAAGCTTATATGAGTGGTATAATTTAAAATACAATTCTTCACTGCTGGAATAAAAAAAAGAAACTGTCTTTTGTCTTTTTGTGACCTGAAACCTTGCTATAACTGCTTATTAGTTCCAGGTTACTTTAGATTTCCTATGAAGACAGTCATGTCACCAGGAAAGAAAAACCATTTAAATTCTTCTGAATATATTTTGTTTTCTTTTCTTGTTTTGTTGGATTAGCTAGGACTTCCTGACAATATTGAATAGGAGTGATAAGAGGGTATATTGTTAACTTGTTCTTAATCTCAAGGGAAAGTATTGCTTTGTCACCATTAAATATGTTAACAGTAGGATTTTTATAAATAAATTTTATCAGTGTGTTAAATTATTCCCTATTCATAGTTTGCTGGGAGTGTTTCTAATGAATCACTGTTGGATTTTATCAAATACTTTTTCTGCGATTACTGTAATCATATGATTTATTTTTTTGCCTGTTGACATTATAAATTACATTAACTGATTTTCAATGGTTGACCCAACCTTGCATACTTGAAATAATTGTATTTAGTCATGATTTATAATTTTTAAAAAATACACTATTGGATTTCATTTGCTAATACTCTGTTAAGATTTTTTTCCCCACCTATGTTCATGGAAATATTCACTTGGAGGTTTTCTGTCTTATGTGCCACGGTCAGATTTTGGTACTGGGGTCAGACTGGTTTCACAGAATGAGTTGGTATGTATTCCCTCTGTTTTTGAATGAGTTTTTAGAGAACTGATATGCTTTCCTGCTTAAATGTTTGGTAGAATTCACAAGTGAAACCACCTGGACCTGTATTTTGTATTTTGAAGAGTCATTAATTTTTTATTCAATTTCTTTAATAAATGTAGTCCTATCTCGATCATGTAAATCTTCTTATGTGAGTTTTGATCATTTCAGTCTTTTAAGGAATTGCTGCATTCATCTAAACTATCAACTGTGTGTCCACAGAGTTGTTCATAATTGTATTAGTCAACATTCTCCAGAGAAACAGAACATTCAATAGGAATCTATCTATCTATCTATCTATCTATCTATAGAGAGAGAGAGGAAAAAAACAGGGAAAGAGAGGGAGTGAGAAGTGGGGGTATTTTAAGGAATCGGCTCATTTGATTGTGGGTGTTGGCAAGTTCAAAATCTGTAGGATAGGCCAGTAGGTTGGAACAGCAAGGAGGCTAATGTTGCAATCTTAAATCTGAAGGCAGAATTCCTTCTTCCTTGGGAGAATTTGGTCTTTTCTCTTACAGCTTTCAAGTGATTGAATGATGTCTTGGTCTGCTCAAGTTGCTATAACAAAATATCACAGACTGGGTGGCTTAAACAAGTGATTGAATGATGTCTTAGTCTGCTCAAGTTGCTATAACAAAATATCACAGACTGGGTGGCTTAAACAACAGATGTTTATTTCTCACAGTTCCATAGGCTGGGGAGTCCAAAATCAAGGTGCCTGAATGATGTCAGTCAATTTGGTTCCTGGTGAAAACCCTCCTCCTGGCTTGCAGGGAGGCATCTTCTCATCATGTTCTCATATGATGGAGAGAGAAAGTTCTGGTGTCTCTTCTGCTTCAAGGGCACTAATTCTATGATGGGAGTTCCACCCTCATGATCCCCTCTAAAGCTAATTATCTTCCAAAGTCCCATCTTCTAAGACCATCACATTTGAGGTTAAGGACTTAAATATATAAATTTTTGTAGAACATAGACATTCAGTCCATACAAATGAGGATCACCTGTATCATGAGGGGTAACCTGTTTTCCTCATAGTCTATTGATTTAAATGTTAACATCTAAAAAAATACCTTCACAGCAACATCTACACTGCTGTTTGACCAAATAACCAGGTACCATAGCCTAGCCACGCTGACACATAAAATTAAACATCACAATAATATTCCTTTATTATCCTTCTAATATGCATGGGATTAGTAGTGATGACCTCTCTTTTATTTCTAATATTAGTAATTTGCATCTTTCTTATTTTCTTGGTTAGCCTGGATAGAGAAAAGTTTACCAATTTTATTGATCTTTTTAAAGAACCAGATTTTGGTTTCACTGATTTTTTTTCTATTAATATCTTGCTTTCAATTGCTTTTCTAATTTTCATTATTTCTTTTCTTCTGATTAATTTCATTTTAATTTGTTCTCTCTCTTCCATTTTTCTAATGTGGGAGCTTAAATGATTGATTTACATTTTTCCTCTTTTCTAATATATGCACTTAATGCATATATTTAGCTCTGCCTTCACTGTGTCCCACAAATTTTGTTAACATTTAGTTTATTACTTTTAAATTTTCCCAAGGCTTTTTTTTTAAATCTGTATTTATCTAAAATGTTGTTTAAACTGCAGATATTCCATCTATTGTTCTAGTATTGATTTCCAGTTTAATTATGTTATCATTTGGGAGTATATTTCACATGATTTCTATTTGCTAAAAGTTTGTGAAAATGTGCTTTATGACCCAGAATATGTTTAGAACATGGTGATTACTCTATGCGAGCTTGCAAAAAATGTGTATTGTGCTGTTGTTGGATGATGTATTTTATAAATGTCAATTAGGTCCAGTTTTTAGAGTGCTTTTCAGTTGAACTATATACTTACTGATTTTCTCTCTGCTGAATCTGTCAATTACTGACAGAAGAGTGTTGAAGTCTACAACTTTAATAGTGGTTTTATCTATTTCTTGCAGTTTACCAGTTTTTGCTTCACAAATTTTGATGCTATGGTTAGGCATACACATTAAAGTTTGTTGCCTTCCTAAAGAATTTACCCCTTTATTATTATTTAATGCCCTTACTTTACTTACTACTTATCTCTGATAGTCTTCCTTACTGTGTGCTTTGCTTAAAATAAATATAGCTTCTCCAGCTTTCTTTGGATTAGTGCTAATATAGCATACCATCCTTCATCTTTTTTACTTTTAATCTACATGTATCTTTATACTTAAAGTGGGTTTCTTGTGGATAACATATATTTGGGCCTTTTTTTCCTTTTTTTAAAAAATCCACTCAGCAAATCTGTCTTTTAAGTAGTGTATTTTTATTTCATTTTTATAACTAAAATAAAGTCATTGCTAGGACAAAAAGACTCACTTCTTGAAAGGTAGCTTCCCTTGTTAAATTGCAACTGACTCAGTCATACTGCTAAATTATACACACAGGAAATTTGTTTTATCTTCTAGCATAACTTGATAAAAGAAGAACTAATTTAAGACTAATTTTAGCCAATTTAAAACATCTTTCCTCTGTTAATTGGAGTTAAACATATTTAGACATATTTATAAAGTAATGTTTGGCAGGAAGTTGATCATTTATTTGTCAACAAAGCAATGAAATGCAAGATCGAAGTTGATAGGTCCTAGGTCAGAGAGATTTTAAAGCGTTAAAGAGCCTTTGGAAAGGAGAGAGAGTGTATCAGATTTGAATTTTGGAAAGATAACTCCAATGCCAGCAAAGAGGACAGATGCACACAGGGAGATCAACCAGGAACTCCTTGGAGGCTATGGAAGTGGTCTTGTGATGTCAATAACTGCCTGACCTGAAATGATTAGTGGAAGTCAACAGAATGAATGACTTGCACAGGTGTTGAGAAGGTGTACTAATCTGTAGAATTGCTGATGGATGAGCTGAAGGAGTAGGGGTGCCAAGGATGATCCCAGGCTTTCAGCATTGTTACCTAAGATAGAAAATGTAGAAGCAGGAAGCAGTGAAAAGTGCTAATTAGTTCTCCATTATGCATGATGTGTCAGTGCAATTCATCAGGGTAAAGATTTCTAATTGATATTTAAATTATATGGTGCTTAAGTTTATGAAAGGGGTGTAAACCAGAGGACCATCAATGCAAAGACAAACCTTGAATCCCTTAAGGCCCCTCAAATAGAGATGAAGGCAGAATTGAGGACATTGAAAATTGCAAAAGCCAAGTATAACCCATTCACTGGATTTCATAATTTAATAACTTACAATAAAGTAAGCCCTTTGTGTGCCTCTAACTAGACTGAGTCATTCGTAGAAAGTATATGGCCATTCCCAGCAGTCTTTATATTTTTAACCAGCCTTTGTTCTGGTGACTAAGAGTTATGTAATTCAACCATATACGTTATGTAATTCAACCATATAAGTCATGTTGACAAAATAGTTTTTTATGGAAAAAAACAATATTATATAATATCCCAAACTAGTTCATATTGAATATCAGAATGGCACTTGACATTTGATTCTAACAAATGTCCATAGAAACAGATGTTCAAAAGAAGAGACTTTTAGCCTATTTGAAACAAGTTCTGGCTTCTCATGAACTTGTGGCATTAATTTTAAATTCATCCATTATTTATCATATATTATTACAATTCATAGTTACTGATGAAAAACTACTATGTATATGCAAAGTATTCTGTTGAACATTCTGCGGGACACAAAGATAAATCCAGCATAAACTGTCCTTAAGATACTTATAAGCTAGTATGAAGAAATAAGACACAAACTTAGGTAAGTATACAGGGTCACAGAGAATCACAGACAATTGAGAATCATGGACAATTTAAAAATGAAATTAAACAATCCCATTTACATTAGCATCAAAGGCACATAAAATACTTAGGAATACATTTAACCAAAAAGTTCGAAGTTTATAGTCTGAAAAATACAAAATATTTGTTAGAAGAAATTAAAGGAGATCTACATAAATGGCAAAGCATCCCATGTTTAGGTGTTGGTGGATCAGAAGCATTGTTATGCATTGCTGAAAAGATAATACTCCTCACATTTATCTACAGGTACAAGGAATTCCCTATCAGAGTCTCAGCTGACTTCTTCCTAAAAATGAAAGCTGATTCATATGAAATTGCAAGGGACCTGAAAGAGCCAAAACAATACCAGAGCTTTACCCTGTTTTTTCTCATACTAATGAGCACGTTTCCTGGGGTCTGATTTCCAGGTTTGCCCCTTGCCAGCTATGTTGTCCAGATCTTGGTGTCCTCATTACATAGAGGTGTTGTAGGAATTATATAAGTTAATACATGGAAAGTGCTCATGGAAGCACTGGCACATTGTACACCTTGATTTTGTCTTAGTTATTATTATTATTATCATAACCTCACAGGAGTACTGTGAAGCTCAAAAAAGATAATGTATATGAAACTTTTTTGTAAGGTACTGCTTATCGTTTTGTACTGTAGTGACACATACATCCGTCATCCTTATAGGGTATAGAAGAACACGGACTATTAATTTTTTATAGCCTAATAATAATAATAAATGCTCAGAGATTCATATTTTAGCTTTCTGTAACTTTTATGATCAAATCACTACAGACTTTCAGTTATGCTGAGAATAAAGTCCAAATATCATTGCATCAACACCACTCTCAATCTTGCTATAAAGTATAGATCCACTTATGTCTTCTGCTCTATCACTGGTCTTGAAAGTGGAGTCACAATGGATCATCCACTGCAGTGTGGGAGGAAAAATTTTAGAAATTCTGTCTACATGTAGTTTTGATGACATCCTTTGCAAATTTTCTCCAGTTTTATGTGTATCTTTATTAATGCTTGCAAAAATACTATTAAAGCTCTAATATGTAAATAGATGCTAAATGTCTATGGGAACGGCAAGCTCAAAAAATTTTTACTGGATATCAGTCCACTCTCCCACAACATGGTCTTTCTCCTAGTGCCAAGCAGATCCATTCAACTCCTCCTAGAACACAGCTTCTATCTTTTTATTCCCAAATCTAGCTCACAGCCAGTCTGTTGGTTTTGAATGGCCGTGAGGCAGCCACCCCTCTTCAAGCTACAGCTTGCATCCTTCACACCAAGACTTAGCCATCACCGAAGGAAAGCTTCTTTGAAGAAGGGTCTATACCTCGTCCATCATGGTACCTACCCAGAAGCCCCCACCACTTCACCACATGAAAGGTTTTCCAAAATAACAGGTTCCAAATAGATGTTTGCCCCATGCATATGCTAACACCAATATTGTTATCAAGAGGCAAGAGAGCGTGCTGTTTAACAGCAAAGGTTCTTATCCGGGTTCTGCCCCTCACAAACTGGCCGGCCACAAGACTCAGCTTCTTCCTCTGTGAAATTAAAGTAATAAAAGTACCTCTTTTCCAGGTATATTGTGAAAGTGTATTTGGCTAGCACCTGGAATAAAACAAGTGCTTCATAAATATTAGTATTATTATGCTATTCCCGAGACTCAAACACTATAATGTCTGCAAAGCATCTAGGACACAAGTTAGTAAGGGGACTGAATTTCCTCTACCAGTCATGTTGATACAAGTAGTTCTTGGTGACTTCTTTCTCCTTCCTCCTATTTTATCACCTCATATTTACAGATGACTTTCTTGCGATTATCATGGCACTATTCACTTGAATTGATTAGTTCATATACTCTTCCTCATATAGTCTTCCACATCTAATGAATTAATCTCTTAAGAAGAGTTGCCATGTTTTACTTTGGCTTTTGTTGTCGTTGTTCAAGATTTATTTATTTATTTTGCAGAGAGAGAAAGTGGGGAAGGGGGGAAGAGGCAGAGGGACAGGGAGAGACAGTTAAGCAGACTCTGCCCTGAGTGCTGAGCTGACAAGGGGCTTGATCCCATCACCCTGAGCTCTTGCCCTGAGTCGAAACCAAGAGTTGGCCACTTAACCAATGGCGCCACCCAGGCACCACCAGGTACTGTTTTAAAAGGATCGTTGCTGCCGTTGTTTTTTTGCTGCTGTGCCTTTTAATCAGATAAACTCCTTTATATTTCCAGAAGAAATGTGCTATGAATATGGTAGACAAAACTCTCCTTTTGGATTGTCAACAGCATTTTTCTTTGCAGTTTTACACACAGAGTTATTTACAAGTGTTGTAGGACTAACACCAGTTGATTCCTTGCCTAGATAATAAAATTAAATGAAAGCATTATCTTGATTTAAAAATTAACTTAGTACTTTAATTAATGCAGAAAATGTCAAGTGTCAAAACTTCATGAAATGCAAAGTGGGGTAACTGCCATTTAGAGTACATTTTTTTCCTTGTCAACGGGTAAAATCAAGGACCTCTGTGGTCTCTGTTCAATATTATCTTGAGTTCCCCATATCCTTTCAAGAGGTAGAACAATGAATTTCCCAAAATGTCATGCCACTTCGGTGTAAGTATGTAGTGAAGATGATAGTGGGATGGCAGGAGGGAGAAATTAGACCATTTATCCCATCTTAAGAACATTTGAGAGGGTTTTCTTTTGCATTTGGGGCTTTAAGAACTGATTATCTTTTAAATCAACACATCCCATGATGTTGATCAGCTCTTAAATTGTAAAAAAAAAAATATTTTTGTAAGTGCTATAATTGTGTAGAAAATCCCAAAGGATCAACAACAACAACACCTCCTGGAACTAATAAGCAATTACAGAAAGGTTTCAAGATATAAGGTTAATACACAAAAGCCAATTGCTTTCCTATATATCTGCAATGAACAACTGGAATTTGAAATTGAAAACAAGACACTATTTATAATAGCACCCTGGTTTAGATTTAAGAAAATCTTAAACAGGATCTATATGAGGAAAAATATAAACCAAAGAAAGGAATCAAAGAGAGATCTAAATAAATGGAAAGCTATCTCACTAGAAGAAGACTTAGTATTGTTAAGATGTCAGCTTAGATGTGAATTCAGAGACCTCATTGATCAAGATATACAGGTAGTAATAAAGTATATGAAAAGATACTCAACAGGTGCTTGGGTGGCTCAACTGTTTAAGCGACTGCCTTTGGCTCAGGTAATGATCCTGGAGTCTTGGAATTGAGTCCCGCTTGGGTTCCCAGCTCCACAGAGAGTCTGCTTTTCCCTATGACCTTCTCCCCTCTCATGCTTTCTCTTACTCTCTCTCTCTCTCAAACGGATAAATAAAATCTTTAAAAAATAATGATAAAAAATAATAAAAAAATACTCAGCATCTTATGATACTAGGGAATTGTTGATGAAAACAATGATATGCCATAACACACATTTTTGAATGGCTAAAATTCAAAACACAGACAACACCAAATACTGGTGAGGATATGAGGCATCAGGAGCTCTCATCCATTGCTGATGAAAATGCAAAATGGTACTGTCATTTTGGAGGACACTTTGACAGTATTATGTAAAATTACACATAGTCTTACCATGTGATCCAGTAGTCACTCTCCTAGATATTTATGCAAATGAGTTGAAAAAATATGTCCATACAGAATCCTACACATGAATGCTTATAGTTTTATTCATAATTGCCAAAAGTAGGAAGCAACCAAGACATGTCCTTCAATCAGTGAATGGGAAAACAAACTAGTATATCCAGTTAATGGAATTTTATTCAACAATTAAAGAAGTGAACTATTAAGCCACAAAAAGTCATGGAGGAACCTTAAATATACATAGCCAAGAGAAATAATCCAGTCTAAAAAAAAAGCTATATACTGCATGATTCCAAGCATATGACATTCTAGAAAAGCAAAATGATAAGAGACCATAAACAGATTGGTGGTTGCCATGCATTCAAAAGGGAGGGAAAGGAAAGGGTGAGTAAGCAGAGCACAAAGGAATTTTAAGGGCAGTGAAACTATTCGGTATGATACTGTTATGGTGGACACATGACACTACAGTTGTTAAAACCCATAGAAAGTACAACACAAAAGCAGAGCCCTAATGATAGCTATGGACCTCAATTATAATAATGTATCAATATTGGTTCATCTGTTTAACAAATAAAAGTACCACACAAATGCAAGATGTTGATAATAGGAGAAATTGTAAGGAGGAAGAGTGTTATGGTAATTCTCTACTTTCTGCTTAACATTTCTGCAAACTTAAAACTAAAATATAAACTATACTGTAAGGAGAATCACACCATAAACTAAAAAATTAACTTACAGCAAATTACATATAAATGTGTGTGTAAAAATACCTATATAATACCTATGTTTGTACACACATTCAGATAAAATAACTATACGTCTCTTTTTCATGATTGTGGTTTAATGTTGTACTCTTGTTATTTTCCCTGCTCTATTAAAGTGCTTCTACGGGGACTGCCATCACGAAGTGAGGCAATGCAGATAGTTATGCTAAATTATGCTTACAAGAAATGTGGTGGTGGTGTGAACTGAGCTGAAATGCATAGCTGAAGGCCTATTAAAGAGTTATTTTAAAAGGATATAATGATGTCAACTATAAAAATAGGTAGTGTCCCATTAAATTTTGCTCTTTAGTTATTTCAGTTTCTTTAAGAAATACAGATGGATCCTTGAATATGAAACTGTTACCGTGTGAGGGAAACAAACAAGCACATACCAAGTCGTTGATGCTGATCATTAGGACGTGCTGATACTCTCTGCCCTCTTTACCTTCAATGTCACAATCGGATGATGCTACTGGCAACAGAACGAGGATCAGGGGAGGAATTCCAAAGATATACCTAAAAGAAACTAAATTGAACAGTGAGTAAGAATGAGCTAAATGTTGTACGTCAGATTATATACTGATTGTGTTGTTTTGATTGGCCTGACCATTTATTTCTAATAATTTTTTGAAATGCATCATGGCTTTTGGATAGTGTGGGAAGAACCCTAAAATTCAGTATTCTGTAACAACCAAAGTAGGACGGCATTTTAGAGTTTAGATTTCTTTCACTTTTTTATTTAAAAATTACTCTTTGGAAAAGCGATGAACAGGTGTGATGAAAGCAGACTCTCTGTCCCTGAAAAACACTCTCAGGTATAAATCAATTTATTCAATTTTGATTTATATTGAACACTTCTACAAGAAAAAGCATCTCCAAGTAAACAGGTAAACTACAGGTAAACAAATTACACATTTTTTAAATTTTATGATTTGTGGCATGTGTATTTATGTAAGCCTTGATGATTATCCAAGTATCCAGCCTCTTCCTGAAAGCCATGCTGCACGTTTATTTCCATGGTACTGTGATTATATTCTTTCTTTTTAATGATGGACCTTAAAGGATTTACCCTTCCCAGAACTGTGACAAAGCTGACATTGACATTTTGATGCTCTATATTTTCAGTATATTCTTTGTTTCTAAGTGCCCAGAGGCCCATATTTTCTACAAACACAGCTCTGTCTAGCTTCTTGACAAATTAGAAAAACCCATTAAATAAATTCACACCCTGGTAACTAATGATTTATATCTGTTTTTGATGAGACTTCCTACTTTAGAGGCAATTGTCTAATCAAAAAGAATGAAATTATAAATGGTATCATTTCGGGCAGTAATAATGCACTGATGGAAAGCCAATTATTCCCAGAGACCTTAAAATGTGGCTATATAGAAATGTATTTCTTCATAAGTCTGCCAAAATGTCTTGTTTGTATCTTTCTGCAAACTCTTGAGTTACGTTGACAATATCTCCTTTTAATTTCCCAAATGAAGTTTAGCTATACTTGATGAATGCAAGACATTTCACATGTGTGTCTTTTCTGATTAGGACTACAAACAATACTCCTTGGAACCCAAAGAACTAATATTGTGACATATGTTAAATGCATCATAAAGTTCCCAATAACATTATCCTCTATTGCATCATGTGTCATATAAAAATCAGTAGCACTCCCCAATAAATGATGAGCTATTTGTGACCCATATTTTTATAAATAGAGAAAGTAGGCTACATAGCAGGTATGAGAACAAACACAAATCCTACATCGTATCTTCATGTATCACAGACAACTGACAAGGTAAGAGAAACAAAATGAGACACAGAATTGATTCATAGCTCTGCCACTAAGAGCCTATACATGTGCCAGCAAAATTCACTGAGGAGATTAATAATGGTCATGATGATGATAGTTATGTTTGGGTACCTATCATGGGCCAAGCACTTTGTTACCTTATACCTATCTGTAAAGATCAGAAGAGTCGTACAATTTAATCTTTTTGTAAAAACCAGACAGTAGGTGCCAAGTCTGAATTCTAACCTGAGTTTACTGTCTCACCAAGATTTTATCAGAAATGGCCATAGTTTTCTGATAACGTGTAATTACATTAGTCCTCTGAATGAAACCACTTCTATGAAATACTACAGAGCTCCACCTCTCTCTTGTACTATTGCTCCTTTGCCCTGAAGATTCTCAGACGATAGTCAATTGCTGTTTCTTTACAAGATGCTGACACTTTAATTGGATCTGTACAGACTGCATAGATCCAAACTTCATTTTTCTGTCTTCTTACAGGTGTCCAAAAAGGTATACTTTGCAAAGAGTAGGTGATAAGTTATATAGCATGTAACTTGAAATGAGTTTTAAGGGGAATATAATAAAATAATTAAATACTGGAGTGAAAAAAGAGACCTTTTTATTATTCTACATAAATGTTATTTTAAAGGTCCATCTTTAATGTTTTGACAAAGGAGTTTGTTTTACTTTCTATGAGCACTAGCTGTTGTGTCCTCTTCACCCCAACTTTCAGTAATTAGTGCTCCCCAAGTTCACACTGATCCATTTATTCATTGAATGGCATTTACCAGTGCGTTTAATGATGGCTTGGTTAGAAAACTTAGCCTTTTTTATGTATTTCAACTAGTTTCTCAATCCCGAAGCATAATTTGCCTTGAGGTACCTGAATGGCTCAGTTGGTTAAGCATCTGACTATTGATTTCTGCTCAGGTCATGATCTCAAGGTCAAGAGATTGAGTCAGGCTGTGAGCATGGAGCCTGCTTAAGATTCTTTCTCTCTCTCCCTCTGCCCCTGCCCCCTCCTGCACATGCATTCTCTAAATAAATAAATAAATACATAAGATCTTCTTGAAAAAACCTAATTTGCTTTGTCTATAAAGTCAAAGCCATTTTTGTCATTGTTGTTAAATAGGTTAGCTTCAGATGGACTAGGCCAAAACAAAACACAGAGGGTTGGAGTATGGAGACTTGGGGTTTTCATCTTGGTATGCCAAGAAGCTGTATTACAACGAGTTGTGTGACTAAGTGAATGACAGTGTCTTTTAAGTTTCATTTAACTGATCTGTAAAGTGAAAACTTTAGACTAAATGATCTAAGGTCCCTTTCAACTTTGAAGCACCTTAAGTCTAAGAATCTTCCTGGCCATCCCAATAGAGTATTTCTTTAGACTTGAAATCGCCTCAGGGACAATACTGCAAACACACCCAGGGCTTCGGATCCACATCTCACTGGGTCTGAGATGTGGATCTGAAGTTTCCACCTCTCAGATGAACAACTGCACTTTGGTCTGCAATTGAATGAAGACTTTTCTCCACACCACCCAAAGAATAAACATATTCATACTGCCTAGTTCGAGCATGCTTTTGACATTGTTGTCACGATAGGAAAAAACTCTGCACTTATTCTGTTTTATTTCAGACTATGCATAGACATTCACCCCTTTCGTGACCCTGAACTTTTCTTTAGGTCACAGAGAAGATAAACCATAAGGAATAATGCAAGGCGAGCTTGGGCCTGTGGAATTCTGTCTTTAGATTTCCTGAAGGGATTGAAACTGGAGACCCTGCTTTTCAATAGGGAATTTGGTTACACCAGAATGATGGCTGTCTAAAAATTCTTGTTGGTTTTTAATTTAAGCCAAATAATACATTCAGTCCTCAGCCGCGTAAGTTATGGGGTCAAAGTGAATATAAATAAATTAGTTTCTAAGTCTATTGAATCCAGTCCTTCATCCCTCCTTAAGATAAGTAAATGTTTATTGAATGTCCACTATAAACATTTCATAGAACCGTTTTCACTAGGAATTACAAAAAAAAAAATACTGAAAAGACATTCAGGATGGAATAGAAAACATTATCTGAGTATATAAGACTTGGTTTTAATATAAGACTTGGCTTGTGCTTGTCACAAGCAAATTGGTGCATAAATAGAAGAAAAAGTTAATAAACAGAAAACAACCATGAGTTGTATGGAAAACAGCTCGTTATAACCTTAACATAGTAAATTTGATTATCCTCATATGAAGAAATCTAATTTCTGCCACAATCAATATTAAGACTACTCTGTAAACTCTATCCACAAATCCCATGATAAAACTTAAAGACAGGGCACCTGGGTGGCTCAGTGGGTTAAAGACTCTGCCTTCGGCTCAGGTCATGATCCCGGGGTCCTGGGATCGAGTCCCCCATCTGCTGGCTCTCTGCTCAGCAGGAAGCCTGCTTCCCCGCCCCCCTCTCTCTGCCTGTCTCTCTGCCTACTTGTGATCTCTGTCTGTCAAATAAATAAATAAAATCTAAAAAAAAAAAAAAACAACAAAAAAAAAACAAAACCCAAAACTTAAAGACATTTCTGTAGCCATCCTATGATATTGCACACAATATTCCATTTACTCTCATAACCAGTTCCGGAGGTAAGTACTACCAGTTTTCACGGTTGTGCAGATGGAAAACCTAAGGAACAAAGAAATTTTTCCTGGTATATAATGTGTATAGTAAGAGACAGGTTAAAGAGTTTAGGAACTCAGCTTTTAGCCACTGAGCTGCACCGCTTCCTACAAAAACAAGCATGTGTGTGCAGTCAAGGGAATATTTTAAAAAAAAAAAATCTTTTTTCCACATGAACCTCACTAAGGTGCTTCCTGATCAAGCTCTGAAACACTGCATCACACACTCTTATTTCAGAAAAACAGACACATGACACCAGGTTATGTGTCAGAGGCAAGACCAGAAAAAATAATCTCATGTGCATGAATGTGAATATGACATATAAATTGATCCTATAAAATAGCTTTTCCCATTTTTGTTTAAGAGCCTCCAACACTGATGTAGTACCATTTGTGACTCTCCTTTGTACCTGTTCAGGCTTTCTCATCTTTCTCGGTTCCCTGTTTTTATTACTATTCCATTTTTGGTCCTCAAATGTGATTAAATTGCCTAAACTAGATAGTACCCTTGAGAACCACATAGTAGGGCATCAACTACTTCAACTCCTCAAAGAAGCAGCAAAGGAAAAGTTTAAAAAGAGTAACCCTATCCTTAAGCTTCTTGTGAAATCTCTTGGAAATGCAAAAGCCACACATTATAATCACTATTAACAAATTTAGAACTCTAATATTTTGTTTGCTAATAACTTTTGGTAGATGAATAATACAGATACACTTCAGGAAATAAAGCTCCTTGTTAATAATGCACTTCCTAGCTTCCTTTTCTTTTTTCTTTCTTTTTTTTTAACCTCTCCAGTTAAAATTAGAGTTGATGCAGGGATTAGAACTAAGAGCTACAGGAAAGAAATAATTGCAGGAGATCCATGGCGCTGTGAGACAGGGATATACCTAATTTCTAATTCTATACTAAACTTCTGAAGGGCACGCATTACAAATCTTTTTCCATAATCGTCTTCCATACTCTACCCACCTCTCCCCCTAATGTTGTTACTGATCCGGTACTTCTTGGCTATGGATTCTCTAATACCTACGGGAGAGAAAAGATTTTTGATCTAACGGTGTAGCTTGGAAAGCGCACAGACCACGCATGAAGAGCAAAAGCAATTTGCTCCTTATTCCCCTCACCCTCCTCCACCCGCCTTTTTTTTTCTTTTTCATGAGGAAGTGTTTACTATAAAATATTCTAATTTATCTCAGCAGCTCTTTGCCTGTCACATCTCTCTTTATTTTTTTTTCCCCCATCCAGTAAACTTTTTGTCTCTTTCCCTTGGCCATATAGCTGCCAAGGGAATCCAACTCATTCGCCTCACCTCTGCCCTTGTCCGTAGTCCGCACGAATAAAAATACATTAGATCTTGGCAAAGGTCTAGAATTTAGACTTAAGCCTATTTCATCCTGCCTCCACCAAGAAGCACCCATATAGGGGAAAGAAAGAAAGAAAAAAGAAAAAAAGAAAGAAACCCAAACCCCGAAGCTCGCCTTTCTCGACGCCAGCCCGAGGACTTGGGTTCCCAGCAAAGGGCTCGAGGTACAGCCCCAGTCGGAAACTCCCAGCCTCGCTGAAGGGGTGAAACGGGGTTTTCCAGAGACCTGTCCCCTTAGGGTTTAAGAGCGAGTCCCGTGGGAGCTTCGCTTTCACTTCTCTAGAGAGTAGGGAACTACACGAGCTCAGGTAACTCGCCCCTTCCCCGGGCGCCTGTGAGTAACTGGGCGCCGCCAGGAGCGCGGGGAGGGCGGGCAGGCGCGGGGTCGCCGGAGGGGAGCGCCGGCTCGGCAGGACTGACGGCGAGCCATTGGCTACCTCGGAGACCCGGCTGCCGGCTGCAGCCGCTGAGCGGCGCGGAGGCTGCAGCGCCGGGCTTGGGACCGCCAGCCGGCGTCGGGGGTGGCTTCTCGCAGCGGGCGAGGCGCAGCAGTCCCGACGGCAAGTGGCTGTGGGCCAGGGTACCGAAGCGCGGCTGACGCCCGCCTGTGGGAGAGCCAGTGCCTTCGGCAGGTCCAAAGTGCAAGGCTGGGCTGTTCCCGGACGCGCCTGGGCGCGGGGCCCGGCGACGCGTCCTGGAGTCCCCCGGCGCGCCGGGCGCGCGGAGTGGTGCGCCTGGGAGAGGAGCGCTTACCATGGAACATGGTCTGCGGGAGGCGGGCGTGGTCATGATGACCGCCACTGCAGCAGGAGCGAGCTCTCACCGCCCATAGTCGCTGCCAGGAGCCTGGTCTTCCGCGGAGTTGCCGGGAGTCCGTGCGGGTTAGGGCGGCCTCTGCCGCTGGTTCCTCTCACCCACTCCGCGCCTGCTGCTTCATCCATCCCAAGGGGGGCGGCACACACCACGGCCCGGCTCTGCGCTTTGCCTTTCCCATAACTTCCGTAGGATCAGCCGGCAGTGTACTTTCAGTTTCTACTTTGAGCTGGGTCTGCAGGTTTGATCTTTGGGTTCACCACCGGGGTGCCTTCACCGCCCCACCTCTTTTGAGCACCTGCGTCCTCCCCTAGCTCTTCTTGTGCACCTGAAGCGGCACCAGAGGAGGGCGCGAATTTCCAAAGCCCCACAGGAGGAACCAGCGGGCCTTCTGAATGAGAACAATTCGAGGCAAAAGACTTTCCAAATGACCTCTAACCGTCTTGGCAAAGCTAGGCGACTGGGATCTAAAAGCATTGGTTGCTCTGTCCACGGAAGCCACAAACGTGTAGTGCGAAAAGCTGGGCAATTACAAGCTACGCCACCAAGGAGGCGTCGTAGCTCTTGCATGGATGTCGTGGACGATGCCAAGTCCTCTTGAAAAAAAGAGAGAGAGAGAGAGAGAGAGAGAGAAATAAAGAAGAAAAAGGAAGTAAAGAAAGATTAAAAGGGTTACGCCCTCAGCCCCTCAAACCTATGTAATCAGTCTCTTTCTGCCCTGTTTTGTAGATGCACCTGCCCGGGTGAGACCTCAAAGAAAAATAATCCTGTGGGCGCATCTAATATGGTAAGTGGTATGTTTGGACCAGAAACAAAGCCCAGAGTAGGTGGAGGAAATGGAGACTGACTGTAATAGTTAATAACTATGACCCCTACCCAGGCATTTATCAGAATTGACCATTTTTACTGTGTTTTACTGAGAAGTTAATATTTTTCTAAACCTGAATTATTTTAGTATTTCCTGCTTGAATTTGTTTTCTGATATTCTGCAGGAGCCCTGCTTAAAAGGTGAGTGAAGTAATAACAGTGATGATGATCATGGCTATCCTTTATCTAGCATTTGCTCTGTACTATATTGTGCTAAGCATTTTATACATATATACTCTCAAGCATAATTTTCTATGAGTTGAAAATTTTCTTATCTGCACTTCACAGATGTGGGAACTGAGACTTCCTTAAGTAACTTGCCAAAGTTAACAGCTAGTTAGTAATAGAGCTTTTACACAAACCTGGTGTATTCTGGCTCTAGAGTTCATGCTTGCAGCCTCTGTGTTAGCCATCCTTGGGAACAATGTGGAAATTAATGCCAGAGGGAGACAGGGTCAGATATCCCATGGGTGTGTCTTTGCTCCACTGTTGGGGACCTCAGGAAAGCTTTCTAGAGTTTCTGAGTTCTAAATTGAGACTCAAGCAGGCACTAATCTAGGGTGGTGAACATTCCAGATTCAGTTATAGTGTGAACAAAGAAAAGAGGAAAAGAAGGGAGGAAGAAGAAAATTACAGTGAAAGAGTGAGATGGAATTACTCAAGCCTCAAGTTTGGATCTCCCATTTCTCTTTTCGTCTCACTTCTCACATCCAGCCCATAGGCAAGTCTTGTCAACTCTACCTCTAAAATACACTCTCTTCATAGCAGCAGGATATTTGATTTATGCAATGCCACCTTCTGTGACCACACTCTGGCCACTTGCCACTGTGTACCAAGCCTTCGAGGTCGTCTGGTGTGATCTGGGTGCTACTGCCCTCTCTGACCCCCTGTGGTACACAACTCGCTCTGCTCCCGCTGTTTTCTTCCCTGTGCCCAGCCAAGCATCTGTCCACTTAGAATAGTATCCAGCACACAGGTATTCAGAAAGTATTGCTGAGTGACAGAACGAGAGAGAACAATTGTATGAGAACGCATGGTTGAGAGCATGCATGAACAGAAAATATGTAAAGGCAGAAGGGAAATAGAAGAAAGAGCTGGAGAAGGAGGGAAGCAAATGGGAACAGGAGACAGACTGGGATGGAGAAAAACAAGCATTTTCATTTGACTGGAGCCTAGAGTGGGAGGTGGGAGTGGAAAAACAGGAGGATGGAGTGACTTTTAAAAATGAATTCTCAGGGCGCCTGGGTGGCTCAGTGGGTTAAGCTGCTGCCTTTGACTCAGGTCATGATCTTGGGGTCCTGAGATCGAGTCCCACATCCGGCTCTCTGCTCAGCAGGGAGCCTGCTTCCCCCTCTCTCTCTGCCTGCCTCTCTGCCTACTTGTGATCTCTCTATCAAATAAATAAATAAAATTTTTTATAAAATGAATTCTATAACTAAACACACCCAGATTAGTTACTTATTAGTCTAAAATCCCTGACAGCAGCATTGAGGTATGTAATTGCACAAAGCCTGCACCTTTTCTTCTTTTTTAAAAATACGTTTCAGGGACAGATAAAAGAGCATCCATCAATAACTTCCTCAAGAGGAAATCCATTTCCTTTTTCATGAGGTCAACATAAAACCTGGCAGAATAAAGGCTTGTGCACAAGTAAACTTTTGGGAATCATGAGAGGAAATTATTCAGAGCTCCAGAAGGGGACATGTAAATTCCAACCTAAACTCTGACCCCAAATGTGAAGAATCACACTAAAAAAATTCATAAGACATTTAGAATTTTTATTGGTATATGAAAAAAGGATATGCTCTAACTCTATCAAATTATTATTATTTCAAATTATTATTAAATAACTTTCAAATTATTATTTTTCTAACTCTGTCAAATGAATTATAGCATTTTGAAAGAATTCCAAAATAAAGTCTTAAATTAGTGGTTGATACTTTGATAAGCTGAACATTATTTTGTATAAGACAGATGAACAAAGATTAAACATTCTATAAATGTTTATGTATTAATAGTTAATGATTAGAGAAATGGAGTGGTTTTTATAATGTTCACTCATAGATTCAATGAATTATGCAGAAAAGTCAACACAGAAACAAAATAGTGCATAGCTTGTGAATTACAATTAATATATATTAGAAGGGAAAACATCATCTCAGAATGATTTATATAATGCAATAGAAAACACTGAAATGAAATGATATAAATATCTACTTAAAGGGCAAATTGTTAAAGATGAATCAATGTCATTTTAACTGTTCTACCATCTTCTGTCAAATTAGTCAGTCAGTGGTAAGCCTGAAAATATTTTCTTGATTAAATATCTGAACTATTTTTGCCCAACGTAATATGGCTATTGTTTATATAGATCTGAATGCTAGCTAACTTTCTGTCTATGGATATTTTCTGAGGTTCCTATGGCTTGATTTTCCAGGTCTAATGCTTAACGTGTTTCCAATACGCAGATACACACACAGACATATCACATAAAGCCTCGCCGTGTTCTGTGTAGTTGCATGGGGGCCAGTGCATGGAAGGGCTCCCTGCTTGGTTTAATATTCCGCTATCACTGTCTTGGAATTCTTAATTATTTTTGGACAAGGGTACTTTCGTTTTCACTTTGTACAGGGCCCTGCAAATTCGCTAACTGACCATGCACACACATATAGGCGTATCTTCAAGGTATTTTCGGTCTGGTGGGGAAAACATATATTAAATATGTGACTTCAAGGATAAAGAATATTATGAAAAGGATAGGATAAGATATATTTCACACAAGGGTTTAAGGCAATCTAGACCCATTTTAAAAATCAGTGAAACTAGGATCCCAAAAGGGTTAATTTACCTGTCTAATGGAAAAACAGCTATAAGTGGATAATATATAATTCTAAATCATATCTGTTTGATTTTCAAGCCCGAGATTGAGGATGGGTTTTGATTTTTATCAAATGACTACTGAGGATCTATTTACAAGGTCAAATTTTTTTTTCTTATTGCATTTTTAAAGAAACTGTAAATTTACCATAATGCTAAATTCCAGTGGCTAATACTTAACAGACTTTTGCAATTTTTTTTGTAATTTGTATAGGTCTGTTCTTCATATTATATTTAACTAGGCTTGGGCTATCTTGTCAGATTTTCTTAGTTTCATAAAGGGATTTGGAAATTCTATTGTTTTCTAGAACTGTGTTTAATCATTATCTGAACTATTTGTTTCTGGGTGATTGACTAGAGTTTACCAATAACACATACTTAATTTCATGAGATGCAGCCTAGGAATAGGATGAGATTGTCCATTTAAAGCATTAGAAGAGTAAAAAAATAAAGTTACTTATAAGGCTGAATCAGAATATTAGGAACCCTGCCAAAAATGTGTATGTCCACATATCAGTGACTGCTGGGGCCATGAAAAAGAATGATATCATCCAACTTAGAAGAGATGAGAGAAAGAGACACGAACATTAGGGGGATCATGAGACACAAACATTAGGGGTAGCTGGGGAAATGGGTGCCCACCAACAAACTGACCAAACAGTGGACAGCAGGGTAAGAGAGAGAGAAGTCGGTATCCCAGGATAGAATGTCAAAATAGGCTAACTAGTCAGCATTTCCAAATGTCACAAAAAGATCAAACAAAAGGAAAATTGAAAGGTGTATCCACTGATCTGGCAGAGCAGAGATTGTGGTCAACATGACAACAATTTAGAAGAGCAGGATAGATAGAGGCAATGTTCCAGTTTGTGGGATGCAAGGAAGGATACAAAAAGAAGAGACAACTTTTAAAGATCTGTGGTAAAGATAAAGAAATCGGGTTTGAAAGGCATGTAAAGCATGATGGAAGGTTTCATGAGGTACTAGAGCATATTTATATATTAGTTGGTAAAATTAGGTTATTTGGAAGAAGTAGGAAAGGCTAGAACCAAGAAACTCAAGGTACATGATTTATTTTTTTTCCCTATCCTCTCTTCATTTCTCTCTCCTCTTTCATTTCAGTCCATAAATTGTGTAATTCTAAACAGTCAGAATCCATTAGGAATCTTGTGCCTAATTTTGTTTCTTATCAAAATGTCCCCTCTGACCTCACTTGTGTCCTCTGGGTTGAGAATTGGCTAGTGTAAGAGAGAAATATTTCCCAAATTGTCTTTTGGAAGGAAGAGCACTGTCTTCTATAGCTTGTATTGTCCAATCCTTTTTACATAGTAATGGATATGTTGTTGGCACTTAGAGAATTCGTTTATATACTAAATTTTGGAGGGACTGGGCTTTTAACCATTGCCTTCATAGATGATTACTTAAAGAAGATTACACTTATGACAATGTTTTATGGAAATTACTTGAAGAAAATGGAAAAATATTTTCCTTTATTTCTTTAAAATCCCTGACAGAGTCCCTTTAGAGCATCCAGTTACTATGTGAGGCTGTTTAGTTGTTCTTATGAGCTCTTTGAACAACAGCGACAGTGTCTTACTCAACCTGGAGTTCTCGAAAGTCAACAGAATTCCTATCAAGTTACAAATTCTTCCCAAGTATGACTTGTAGAAAAGGGCGATATCAAACTGCACAGGTCTTGACTTGCTGTTCTTACAGAGAATCAGTGCTCTGGGCAAACCTGTATTAATACCCATGAATGTTATAGTAAAAACTATTGACTGACATTGATATGTCTAAAGTTCTGGTAGGCTTGTTAAAATTCTGATTTAATATGAATTTAGACTGCTTTAAAGATTTATTTATTTATTTAGAAAGAGAGCACACTTGGGCAGGGGGAAGGCAAGAGGGAGAAGGAGGGAGAGAATCTCAAGCTGACTCCATGCTGAGCACAGAGCCCACATGGGGCTCTCGATCTCACAGTGCCAAGATCAGGACCTGAGCCAAAACCAAGAATCAGTTGCTTAACCAATTGAGCCAGGCAGGGCCCCTAAATTTAGACTTCTTTTTCTAAAATGGAGGGCTATGTGTCCTATTTAAATCCTTTTATTGTTAAATTAGAAAATGAGTTCAATCTGCCTCTCCTTCAGGCAAGCCAAGTTGTTCCAGCACATTTGTCATTGTGTTGGACTGTGATTGGACTATCAGAACATCCATTAACTCGTATATGATGTGGAATGATTAAGTGTATTGCAGTAGTAATTAAGTCCATAAAAAGTAATCTAAGAAGAGCTTGTACTTCCCTGAGTTCTCGGGGTATCAGTCATTCCTCTATGCCAATAGTGTGTTGATTAACTGGCATCCCCGAAGCCTGGAACTACATTAACATGCTTGCCTAAAATTTTAATGTACTAGCTGGTAGTGACATTTATACCTCCATGAGAAGAGCACAAAATTGGAAGTTTTGGAGAGGAGCTCTTGAGTTTGGTTTATCAGAAAATGATTTCTTCAAACAATGGAGAAGAGTGTCTTAGGTTTCTTGCGTAATATCCTCTATGAAATGGTGACTATATGTTTTGATTTCTTTATTTCTTTTACAATGTTAATAATTCTCCATGATGTTTAACTAACAGATTTTCTAATCATGTCTTCCTCATTAGATTATTTTTCTAATAAACACTTCTGTTTAATGTGGGTAACACATTGTTTTTTTTGTTTTTTTTTTTACTAGTGAAATGTAGTATTTTTCTATTTCTTATTATTTCCTTCTTCTCAAAATGATACTCTTTGTCATTTTCATTCTGAGACTTTTAAACTTTTACTCAGATTAGAAAAATGAGGATCCTTTGTTTCTAATTCCAAACTAACCCATATTAGAACTTTTAAAAAAATCTTTAAATTTAACTTTATGAAATTAGGGCTGTTTACCAAATGCAAATATATACTCATGTATTAAGCTATTTGAATTTACTTTTAAACTTTTAGTATATATTTTTTTTCATTTCATGTACATGATCCAAGTGGCCTATGTTGAGATACAACAACAAACAAGACAAAAACAAATATCGTGTATACTGGGTCGTTGATCATTTAAGAATGGTCCTCTGAGACTAGAGATTTTTGCAAGCATTGTTCAATGGCCAGGTATAAATCAGGGAATTTAAAGTAAGACCACCAAACAATCAAAACAAAACAAAACTGGGGCGCCTGGGTGGCTCAGTGGGTTAAAGCCTCTGCCTTTGGCTCAGGTCATGATCCCAGGGTCCTGGGATCGAGCCCCGCATCGGGCTCTCTGCTCAGCAGGGAGTCTGCTTCCTCCTCTCTCTCTGCCTGCCTCTCTGCCTACTTGTGATCTCTGTCTGTCAAATAAATAAATAAAGTCTTTAAAAAAGAAAAAATAACCGAGGACTTTCAAGAGTCACAAGACACTATCAGAAGGTTAAAAAAAAGAGTAAGGGTCCAAAGAAATCTCAGGAGGTTGAACCTAGAAAAGCATTAGGAGATAAGGAAAAGAGCAAGTTCATACTTTTGCTACAGTTATTATTGCAGTTTGTAAGCTCCTGGGAGCCTCTCAGCTATAATCTGAAACTGGCCCATGTCCTCAGAGAAGAAGGAGAGACAGAAGAGACAAGCCACTCTAAGTGGGAAGGGGTCTTGTGGGTGGCAATAAGACAAGTAGATCTCCACACCTGCTAACCAAATCTTAAAAGTTTATATAGACATCTTAACTGGGTTCAATCACATCTACACCATCTAGATGGTCTCAACATCACATCATTATTTCAAGGCTGTATCCTTAGAGCAGCCTCTGTTGGGTGGGAGAGGCAAGCAGAACCTACATTCCAAGGGATGGAGGCAAAAAGGGCAATGGGGAATCTCTGATTTGGGGATCCAGTTCAAGCTCAACCAGTAGTCACATCCTCCCAGCGGCCTCCTCCAACATGTTAATATGGTTGCTTTGTGTTAATATTGATTGAAACTACTTATCTTCTTTATTACTTTAGTTTTCTCTAGGTCTTTTGATGCTCTTAAGAAATCTTTTTTTTGTTTGTTTGCTTTTTAAAGATTTTATTTGTTTATCTGACAGAGAGAAATCACAAGTAGGCAGAGAGGCAGGCAGAGAGAGAGAGGAGGAAGCAGGCTCCCCGCTGAGCAGAGAGCCTGATGCGGGACTCGATCCCAGCACCCTGAGATCATGACCTGAGCTGAAGGCAGCGGCTTAACCTACTGAGCCACCCAGGCGCCCCCAAAAATCTTTGTTTTGACTTTAATTTGACTTAATACAATTCCTTTTTCCCTCCCCTTAATCTTTATTGAATATTAAACTGTAAAAGGATATAGACCTCGTGACAAACCTGTTCTTGCAAGCAGATCTTTTTGGCAGTTCTCATTTGGTATCTTATCCTACTGTGTCAGTGCAGCTAATTCAATACAACTTATCATTAAATGGAATTAACTGGACCTTTGCTTTTCCATGGAAGTAAGTACTAGCTCAAACATTGTGTGTTTCTGACATGTATTGTGGCCAAAGTGATGAATATCTTCCACAGAAACTTAACTTTCTTCCTGAGAATATTCAAGATTAATACATAAAGGTGCTCAAGTCTTTCCCAAACCTAAATAACCCTTCTTTTAATCGTACACATAGTTATCAAGTAACACTATGTGGCATGCACTATTCTAGGTACTTGGAATATTTCAGTGTAAAAGACAGACAAAAATAATTTCTGGTACATGGAAGTTTACATTCTAGGGGAAGAGATAAAAAAGAAAAAAGTAAAAAGTACATAAATTTTAGAAAATTACTAAGTTCAGTGGTTAAAAAAAAAAGTAGGATCAGGACAGGGGATTTGTGCAAGTGGAGGGGAGGAAGTAGGGGAAGAGAGCTGTGATTTTGAACAGGCTTCAGTAAGAAGTTGACATTTGAACAAAGACTAAAATGTGACTGAGTGCATCACATGGATGTCTGTTAGAGGCATCTTCTGGAGAGAAGAAATCCAGTACCAAAGATTTAGGGCAAAGGATGCTTGGAGCCTTCGAGCTCTCTGTTTCCGATTAATCACTCTGCTTTCTCCTTCCTTTCTTTACTGAGTACCAAACTCTGTAGTTTACACTTAGAGTTTCCACTCCTATTCATTTTCACTCCACTGCACCCTGACTTCTGAAGACCACATCCCAGGTCTTCAGTGAACTAGTTGGTTGATTGTTGATGATGTTATTTCTTAAACTGACTTTTAAAAATTATAAAAGCAGACATGTAAAGTATAAACATTTAATAAATGGAGACAAGCAAAATTTGTAAAAATTAACACTCCATCTAGATATCACATTTATTATGGCTGTGCTGTTAATATATATTTTTAACCAAAATGAGCTCATACTATACATATTGCTCTGCAACATGCTTTGTCTTCATTTACTTGCCTCCATCTTTAAATTTCAGGAATTCTTATCTAAAACCTAGATGTGCAGATTTCCAAAATTGACCCCTGAACTTCTATTACATTGGAGCTTTGGTTTCTTCTTTTAGTAGATTATTATTTAGAAACCACAATCTGGGCTTTAGAAGCTCTCACTGCTTTTTTTCAAAAAATCCACTTCCAGTTTCATTGATGTGTTCCACTATATCTCTAGCTTCTATCTCATTGATCTCTGCTCTAATCTTGATTATTTCCCTTCTTGTGCATGTGGTTGGCTTCATTTGTTGTTGATTTTCCAGTTTTTTAAGGTGTAAAGAGAGCTGGTATAGTCTGGATTTTTCAGTTTTTTTGAGTGAGGCTTGGATGGCTATGTATTTCCTCCTTAGGACTGCCTTCACTGTAGTATCCCATAGGTTTTGGACCAATGTGTCTTCATTTTCATTGGTTTCCATGAATTGTTTAAGTTCTTCTTTGATTTCCCGGTTGATCCAAATAGTCTTAAGCAGGGTGGTCTTTTTAGCTTCCAAGAGTTTGAATTCCTTCCAAACTTTTTCTTGTGGTTGAGTTCCAGTTTCAAAGCACTGTGGTCTGAGGATATGCAGGGAATAATCTCAATCTTTTGGTATCATTTGAGCTACGGTTTGTGACCCAGTATGTGGTGTGTTCTAGAGAAAATTCCATGTGCACTGGAGAAGAATGAATATTCTGTTGTTTTAGGGTGGAATCTTCTGTATGTTCTATGAGGTCCATCTCTTCCAATGTGTCATTCAATGCTCTTGTTTCTTTATTGATTTTCTGCTTAAATGATCTATTATTGAGAGTGGAGTATTAATATCCTCTACTGTTAATGTATTTATATCAATGTGACTCTTTATCTTGATTAACAATTGTCTTATGTAGTTGGCTGCTCCCATACTGGGGGCATAAATATTTACAATTGTTAGATCTTCTTGGTGGATAGGCCCTTTAAGAATGATGTAGTTCTAGACCATTTCAGTAGCAGGGGAAATTACAGGTTTGTGTTGTTCTTTCTAATTGCATTTTAATAATTCAGCTTCTTTTTCCTTAATTTCTTTATTTATAATGTTATCATGTTTCTTCTCACTGAAGGATATTGACTTCTGATAGAATTAATTTAATTCCTTATTTTTTAACAACTGATATAAATTGGCTGCAAAACATTGATAATAATATTATATTAAACAATATACCTTCTAACAGAATTTTAAATTGCCTACATAGTTCTTTCTGTTCCTTGAACACATCCCTTTAAGGACATATATAACATCAAAATGCTGTATTCAAAGTCATTGAAACTCAACTTTTAAAATTTATGGCTATTTAACCAATTTAATATATGATAGGTTCAGTTGTTTCCAATGGTATTTTTAAAATTTAGTTGTTTAGAAATGCCTACTGCAGAAGCTCTGTGTGGCAGGTTCTATTTCTTTTTCCTTTTCTGTCCCTTTTTTTCTCCCCCCAGAGGAAAACCTTTTCTCCGTATCAGAGCATAGAGACCATTTTTGTTTTGTAATAGCTGCATTATATGTAAATGGCTCATAATTTTTTCAATCATAGTCTATTGCTGGCCCCTTGTTTTGGATGCAATCTTATAAAAGCACTTTAGGTACATCTTACCACTTAGTCTCCTTGACATCTCAGAAGTATTGGATACTTAATCACTCCTTCTTGGAATATTTTCCCCCTCGTGGTTTCTTTGGACATCCCTAATTCTCATCTTGTTAGACTTAAAATCTTTCCTCCTTCTTTCCTGGATTCTCTTCCTCTGCCTGTCATAACATTTTTATTCTTCAGGGTTCTGCCCTCTCCTCTCCTCATGTTGCACTCACTTCCTAAGTTACTGCATTCACTCTGATGTTTATTTTCATTGCCCACTCCGTGCCCCTCCCCCGCCACTAGTCTTCCATGACCTTAAATTCCAATCCTGTTACTCAACAGGTTTTTGTGCATCTACCTGAGTTTCTCAAAGAGATCTCCAACTCAACCTATACCAACATAAGCTTATTTTCTACCTCATTTTTTCTCATTGTATATTTTTCCAAAATATGTAGTTTAATTGTATCTTTTATCTCTCAGTCTGGAAACCTAAGAGTGATCAAATAAACCACTAAATCCTGTGTGATACTATTTGCTTGCTACTAACTGTCCTCTCTCATCTGTTCCTGCTGCCTTTTTTAGGGAGTAGGAATCTCTCTCTCCTCCACTACATCCTTAAGAGATATTTTTGAAAAACAACTGGACTCTCATTCCCTGCTTTAAGTTTTTCAATGACTTCATGTTTCCTAAGGGCAGTGTCTCTTGGCACTCTGCATGGAATACAAGGCTCTTCATGATTTGGCTCCACCCTCCTGCCATACAATTATTTGCACAGACACTCTACTGGCATCCTGAATCCTCCAGTCATTCGGATTCTCAGGCTTCCCTAGCTCTGTACCTGCTGTGCTTGCAGCCTAGAGTGCCTTTGCCCACCCCATTCTTCAGGTTAAGCTAGGTATTTCCTAAGGGATGTTATCTGTTTAGTGTCAATTGTATGGACTAGGTCCTTTCTTTATCAAATTCTTAGCAGCTATACTGTAAAGGTTTTGATTATTTTTTCCCTTCATTGTGAAATCCTTGAAGATACAGACTTCTTTTTTATTTATGTTATCTTTTAAAAGATTTTTTTTTTAATTTGACAGACAGAGATTACAAGTAGGCAGAGAGGCAGGCAGAGAGAGAGGAGGAAGCAGGCTCCCTCCTGAGCAGAGAGCCTGATGTGGGGCTCCATCCCAGGACCCTGAGACCATGACCTGAGCTGAAGGCGGAGGTTTAAGCCACTGAGCCACACAGGCACTCCTTATTTAGGTATCTTTTGAGCCCATAACAAGGCTCTCTTGCCTTAGGTATTTGATTTAAATGTGCTGAATGAATGGATGGCTACTTCTGCTGTTGAATGTGTTACACTATTAAAACTTTCACAGTTTCTGGAGGTTAGACACCCATCTTGTTTGCGGTTCTCTTCTCAATATTTAGCACAATCCCTGGACATCACTGGCACTTAGTACATGTAAAGCCTCATCTTAGGCAATGGTGGTTGTATTCATGCTGATATATTTTGTCATCAGCTGATAACTAGGTCAGAGCTGGAATATCTCACTCAGATATACTAGATTCAGATAGATTCTACCTTTTACACACATTTAATTGAGTTGTATATTTGAACAGATCTATTACGATTTCATCCTACATAACAGTGACTAGCATATTTCACTATGTTAAAAATGTGGTATAAGAGACATTCCTATTCTGAGAAGTTCAATGCCTTCGAACCTCACATAATCTAAATAAAATAACACTACGAAGATAAAACAAGGCTTTCTTTAAAAAAAAAAATGGTCCCCAAATGGATTTTATGTCAACTAATTACGTATTTGTGTGTGTGTATGTGTTCTATAACTGAGAAAGAGATATAAGGAAATCTCAAAGTGAAAGGGAAGAGAACCAAGTTAATTATGAAATAGCTCCTTATGTCAAACATTTCCATTTATAGGTACCTTTAATTTGAAAATAGAATAGTTTTAGTTGTAAGGTCTACTTTAATTATGTTGTCCTCCTTCTATTCCTTCCCACAAACAAACAATTTGAAATCAAGGAGACTGGTTCTAGAAATTATTTCAGAATCACTTGTTTTTATTTGCAACATTTGGTTTATGAGAATTATTTGGTTATAGCAATATTTATGATGACTAATAGTGGTTTCTAGGCAGCATTGTAAATAGAATTTTATAAATATGTGTCTTGGCAGATGGAAGGTGATGTTGCATAAAGTGAGTCTGTAAAATATGTTTCATAGACTAGTGTAGGTGTTGGTTTTGCTGTTGGGTTTGAAGTTTATTTGGAATTTGGAATTGTGAATTAAAAAATATTCTATCTGGATTGGATGGGCAGCAATTTGATGACCTTCACACTACATTCACTGATGAAAAGATATTTGCATCAATTTTTTAATTAATTTGGTCAGACCTCCTCCATATTGTCCAATATATTTTAAATACTTTCAAAGTATGAAATGCCACTTAAATGTCACTATATTTTAGTAATGCTGATAAGGTAAGGGTGATCACAGGAAGAAACTATATTTCAAAACTAACAAATTATGCTGAAATAGACACACATTGAAGAATATGAATATTGCTATAATATTCTATATCTTGATTACTAATAAAAAGTATTATGAATATTTTAGCACTCTGGAATTTTTACCTCTTAATGTTTCTTTCCCTTTTCCATTTTGAGTGGCTGTCTTGCGAATTTATACATCTGTTTTATGTTCATGTTACCATTTTTCAAAATGTATTTTGGAAACCCCTTGTAGAGTAAATTGCAGAGCCACTAGTGTATTACTTTTCAGAATTTATGGGTTAAGTTTCAAAGACAAAGAAAAAAAATTCAAAAACAAAAAAATTTTTTAAATATAATTATTAATTTATTTTGACCAGGTCACAAATTCAAATAGGTGCAAGGGTCATGTAGGTAATTTAAGGTGATATAGACAGACAACCTTCTAGGGACTAGAATGCCTGCCTGGAGAGCTCAGCCCTTGTCTAAAGGACACCAGAATGTAGTATCAGCATTGCCTGGTTCCCAGTCTTGCAAGCAAGCCTGAAATTTTGCATATTTACTGGACTTTTCCAAGTTTTAAATGTTAGTTCAATTCTTTTGAACACTTTGTTTGCAATCTCTGTTTTAGAGTAATATCTCTTCATAGTGCTTATACCCTTTGTAAGCTCTTCTTAAAGTTTTCATAAATTCAACTCTCTTCTTTTTCTCTCTAAATTATCAAGAGCTTTATGGCAATGTATGAGAACAAAGAGTAAATGTGTCATATGGTCTTTAATCAGTGAAGCCTTCCCCCATATAAAATAGCAACCCCCCCACCTTCTCCCTATATATTTTTCTCCATATCATTTATTAATATTTTACAGATTATATATTTACTTTTTTGTTCATTGTCTTTTCCTCTTCACTATAACATAAGCTTCACAACGATATTTTTTGTTCATTGATGTATGTTTAGTGCCTAGGACAATTACTGACAAATAGTAGGCCCTAAATAAATACCCATTACAGGAATGAATATTCTACAGATAATCAACTGCATATGGGAAGTAACTAAGAATTAGGGATATTTTACCTTGGCCAGAAAAGACATCGTCAGAAATAACAACCAACAGTGTATTGGCACTGGCTCATACTGGCCTATAAGATCTGATTGAACGTGTCTCTTAGATCTACATTTAGTGACATCCTATTGTTTACTTGAAGCAAGTCACAGTGAGAGTATTTCTGCTACAGAATCTAGCAAACGGTACAAACATGTCATTTACGAGAGCACACCCCTGGACACAATAGTTATGAGATACTGGCTTAGCAAAAGAAAGTACTTTTAAACATTTAGAGCACTCCAACAAAGGAATGGCCTAACTCACAGGCAGTATTTAAGTCTGTTTTAGAGATGTACTTCTTCAGATTATACATTGTAAAACTTTGGCATGTAGTTTATGGTGTCCTGCTGAAATATTTAAGTTCAATCTTTCATTTTTTATCGACTGAAGTAAGCCCAGGTATTTTATAGTTTTATTTCCACTTACTTATGATAAGAATAGTATATCAGGTATCTGTGAATATGATATTTCTTGTTATATTCTCTCATAAGGTCTTGTTTCTTTGTGTTGTTCCTGGTTATGGTCATATCATTGTGTGCTAGACATTATTTTAGAAACCTCATTTGTGGGAATAATTAGAGGCTTAGAATGATGGACATCGTTCTCTAGAGAGAACTTTTGTTTTCTTATGCCAGCTAACTAGACATTTCCGGCTATCATTTCCAATCTAGGACCATCTTAATGTGAGTTCAAAGTCTGAGGTTCATTGAACCATCCAGATGATGAAGAACCAGGCTATACATCTGTGCAAGGGCTGTGTTACTTATAGTGCCACTATAATGGGGGTACAACTTTTTGGTGTCTCAGTTTAAAGTAATGAGTGATTAATTAAAGCCCTTCTTTTGAACATTTATTTTTTATTTTTCCATTTTTTTGGTAGAGAAGCCTCTTCTTGTTTTGTGGCTGCAATATTTTATGTTGAGAGAGAGAAAAAGAAGGAGATATTTAAATATCCCCCCTTTTTTAACCTGAATAATCTCCACTTATTTGAGTCTTCCCCCCCCCTTTATTTTGTTATCTCTGTCTCTTGCTAAAAGCAGAGAAGATGCTTCCTACCCCTTAGAAATGGGTGGTTGCTATAAATCTGGTTACAAATGCCAAGGTGGGAGGGAATGGTTTGGAGATCTGCTTTTTAGCATGTAGCCTTCTTAACTCCTGTTATAAAGTTCAGTCCCTTGGGTTTTTGTTTTTTGGTTTTTTTCCTCCAGAAAATAATCTTCAGACTCCTATGAGGGGCCAGGTAAACAGAAGTAACTTGTCTTTGTGTGGTAGGATTGTGGAGCTGGAATCATATTAGATTGCACAGACATTTGTTTCTAAACCCCCATTGTCAGCTACACTCCTTACTCCTGCCATCCATAGAATCTGACCAAAAACTTTCTATTGAGAAGAATCCATTCTCTTCTGATGATGACACTTCTACAAAGAGATGTGTGTGTGTGTGTGTGTGTGTGTGTGTGTGTGTGTTTCCTCACTCTGCTAACCTCTTGTTCTCATTGTCTTTTTTGAAATTTTATAGTTTTTTATTCATTTAAACTTTAAGATGTTTCGAGGCATAGAAGAGATAAATGCATATTTCAAGCTGTCAAAATGGGTAGAATTAGGATTTTAAATGCTTTCTCAAGGCTCCCATCTATTCTCGTGTTTTCTGTAGTCACTTTTATGCTCATTCCATATCTGTATTTCTAATCCAGATCCCATTTCTTTGCTACTACTACTACTACAAATAATAATAAAAGCAAACATTTAAGTAATATTTATTAAATTGCAACCATTGTTCTAGGTAAGCACTTGACAAATTCATTTAAGCCTCAGCGCCATTATATAGTGCATCAGTTACTTATTGCCAAGATAGCTGTATAAGAAACCACTCTAAAATTTTAAAATGTAAAACAATAACTACTTACAATTTTTCACAAGTCACTGGTTCTACTGATCTGGCCTAAGCCCGAAAGACGTTGGCCTGACTCACTCACCTGTTTACAGTCAGCTGCCTGGTTGGATTGAGTTGTAGATCTAGGATGGACTCAAATAAAACAACTTGGTCCTTCTCTGTGTGGTCTCTCATTTTTCAAAAGACTAGCCTGGGATTTTTCTCATGGCCATAGCAAGATTCCAAGGAAGAGGGCAAGTCTTGAAACCTAAGCTCAGACTGCACACTACCACTTCCTACATACTCTATGGACAAAGCAAGTCAAAACACTAATCCAGGTTCAAGAGACTAGGAATAGATTCTGCCTCCTTATAAGAAGAGCCACGATGTCAAATGCCAAGTGTCTGGATCTAGTAAAGAATGGGAGTCAACTTTGCCACTTTTTTTCCACAGACGGGTATTATTATCTTCATTTTAGGAGAAAATGAGATATGAAGAGCTAAGTAAGTGGTTGGAGGTCATGGAGTAATTAGATGGTGGCATTAGGACTTGAATTCAGGCAGTCTAGCTTCCATCGGTGCCCTTAACTCCTACAATCTACTCTCTCTCAAGTGGGATATTAAATCAGTTGGTGGAATGATACAGGAGGAAAGGCAAACGATATCAAAGAAGCTTTGAAATAACTCCACAGAGAGAAAAAATGAACAAGCCATATAGAAGAAAAATGAGGGTTAATGTAAGAAGATAACACTAAGAACACTTCTTTGTAAAAAAAAAAAAATGGTTTGCATGTACTCTGTGGGTTTTGGAAAGAGAGAAGGCATGCCATTGAAGGCACATGGCTTACCTGGGGCTGCAGCTTGTTAGAACCCATCTCATTACAGTAAAACTGGAAGGAAGGCACAGTAAAAAAAAAAAAAAAAAAAAAAAAGAGTTACACGGAAGGATAAGATCTCAGTGGTATGAACAGTCAGGGAAAGGGTTTTGCAACTTCTTGTGCCAAGTGCATTCTTAACTTTAAATCTTATAGTTTGGTTGATTAAATTAGTGTATGATGCTCCATGCTCCATTTTTATATAAAATTGATGTGGCAATGTGATCCTCCTTCCCTAGTTAACATACTAGATATACCCAAATGTGTTATGTTGTAGATTTTCTTAAATTTTTACTTATATTTGTATTACTCCCTACAATAGTGTCTTCCTTGATCTCTCAGTCCTGTTTTTCTACCTCCATTTTTTTTTTTTTTTGTAGCAGCCAAAGCAATTTTTCAAAGGCACATTTGGCCATAGCACTATTCTGCTTTAAAATTATCTGTAATTGGCTATTCTTCAAATTGGCTGCACCAATTTGGAGAACAGTGTGGAGATTCCTTAAGAAATTAAAAATAGAAATTCCCTACGACCCTGCAATTGCACTACTGGGTATTTACCCCAAAGATACAGATGTAGTGAAAAGAAGGGCCATCTGTACCCCAGTGTTCAGAGTAGCAATGAATGCAGTTGCCAAATTGTGGAATGAACCAAGATGCCCTTCAACGGACGAATGGATAAGGAAGATGTGGTCCATATACACTATGGAGTATTATGCCTCCATCAGAAAGGATGAATACCCAACTTTTGTAGCAACATGGCTGGGACTGGAAGAGATTATGCTGAGTGAAATAAGTCAAGCAGAGAGAGTCAAGTATCATATGGTTTCACTTATTTGTGGAGCATAAGAAATAATACGAAGGACATGGGGAGATGGAGAGGAGAGGGAGTTGAGGGAAATTGGAAGGGGAGATGAATCATGAGAGACTATGGACTCTGAAAAACAATCTGAGGGTTATGAAGGGGCAAGGGGTGGAAGGTTTGGGGAGTCTGGTGGTGGGTATTACGGAGGGCATGTATTGCATGGAGCACTGGGTGTGGTGCATAAACAATGAACTCTGTTACACTGAAAAGAAATTAAATTCGAAAAAAAAATGAAATCAATACAAAAAAAAATCTGTAATGCCCATTATCTTCAGAGTGAAGCCCAAATTCTTTAAGGACACTTATCAGGTGGACACTGTTTGCCTCCCAACCTATTTCTTACCTTCCTTTCTCTCCCAGCTAAATACTTTGCAGAATTGCAAATGTGTCATACAGTTTCACGTCTCTTTCCCTTTGCTTACATTGTTCTTTTGACAAGAAATATCTTGATGAACACTGGTTTTCTTTCTTTCTTTCTTTATTTCTTTCGTTCTTTCTTTCTTTCTTTCTTTGCAGTTGTGTAAATGAAACTGAGTGATTTACACTCCTGGAAACTTTTACTATGCTTGGAGATTAACATAGTATAAATAGTAAAAAATTACCTCACTTTTTTTTTTCAGTTACACATCATGTGTTCTAAGGTTTATACTAGGTTGTAATAATACTTGGTTCTCTAACCAAGTATCTATGAATGCTCCCTTAACACAAAGGTCCAATGAGCACCACAAGATCTATAAGAACCTACAAAACGGAGGTTCCACAAACTGCAATCAGAAATGTGTCTGAGTGATGACTGTGGTATGAAGGCAGTGAGAGAGTGGGAGAGAGAGACAGACAGAGGGAGAGAAATGGAGATTGAGAGGGAGAGAGACAGCAGTAAGAGAGCCTAACTGGAGAGAGAGCCTGGCCAGAGTTAGGTCTGCCATCTTCTGCTTTAGTGGAGCGTCTTTGGTCTTTCATGAAATGGACCACAGTCCCTTCCTGTCTTAGCCTGGCTCACTTTGCAAAGAATGTTAGGTGAGTCTGGGCTACAGTGGTCCCCAGGAAAAAGGAAGACAAACCTTAGTACCATCAACGCAGGGAGCAGGTAAGAGCAGCCTTTGTAGAAACATCAGTTTTCTGCATTTGTGGAAACATCAAGTCCCATGGTGTCAGCTTTAAATACTGCTTCCATTCTGGTTTTCTGGGAAGTTGCAGTTAGAAATATCCATAGATTTGGTCTGTTGGTTTGTTATTAGAACTAAAAAAATATTGGCAATTGTTTCATCAGTTATTGGTTGTTTGGTGTGTTTTTTCCCCTTTTGAAAGCCATTGTGTTTTAACATCTGGAAGAGGTGGGGGGAAAAAAACCCACACATGCATCAGTGATCTTTTGTGCTTCAAAGTGCTCCCCAAACTGACAGGGTCACATTTCTAAATTTCTCAAAATACAGAAGAGTTTTTTAAATAATCGGGTTTCATTTTTCCAGTTTTCAATATCTTTGAAAGCAGATTTGTATACTCTACAAATCAGAAAGCATTAGCATCCATCCTTACAAATTGATACATTGTTACTATAGAAATATAGTTGCAACATGTCCACCTACACTCAGCAGATGGTCTAAATCCTTCCAGTGTTGTGTGGGAAATGACCTTGGTTCACTTTACACTTAAAGCCTCAAGGGCACCACCAGGCAAGTTATCTGTACAAGAGGTCACAGAACAGACAGGTTTACAAACTAAATTCTATCTCGAGCTCTAGGCTTTATTAAATAAGTTTAAAATAAACTGTGAAAAGCAAGAGGAAAGAGTGGGGTCGTTTAACCATCTGAAGATATGAGGCAAGCAGGGTGGAAAATTCTCTTGAATCCTGGGCTGTCACAAGGTAAGGCTGGGTCTCAACAAAGATTTAACTATTTGGAAATATATTACTGGCTATCTAAGTTTTAAATTAGATATTTGTTTTTCTAGAAAACTAAGAGTACAAAAATCTACAGAATAGAAACTTTACGTAATGAGTAGGGTGCTAGGCAAATGTAAGACGTTATTGTTTTTGACATTATCAGCAAAGTTGCTCTAGAAGCACAACATTCTTGTTGGAAATACCATCGTGGTAATGAGTTACTCAATTAGAATCATTGATTCACTCACTCATGTAATTATTTATTGATTTATTATGTACCAGTATAGTCTTAGACAGTGAGAATGGAAGAGCAAATATTCCTACTCTTACAGAACTTCCGTTCCCGTAAGGAGAAAGAGAGAGACAATAAAAATAAATAAATAATTAAGGTACATGGTATTTAAGATTGTAAGTACAATCAAGAAAAAAATAAAGCAAACAAAGGGTGTTTGAATAAGAGGGTTAGGGGTTGCAGTGAGGGGAGGCTTCACTGGTAAGGCCTCACTGAGCAGAGTAAGCCCTATTCCCTATAGATGTTTGGGGTGGAAATCTGAGAACATTTCATTTCGTGTTAAGAAGAGACAAGAGTCTAGAATTAGTTTGAAGATAGAGCCACCAGGATTTGTTAACAGGTTGAATGTAGGTTGTGACAACAGCCAATGCAAAGACCCTGAGACAAAAGAGTTCCTCATTTCTTTTAGGAGGCGGAAAGCAAGACGGGAGATTGGAGAGGTCATGGCAGGGCCATATGTGTAAGACTTTGTAGACAATTTTAAGAATTTGGCTTTTGCTTAAAGTGGGAACTGTTCATTTTATATGCAGGGTTTTATACGCATACATATTTTACATGCAGATTTTAAGCAAAAGAGTGATTGGCTATATAGGGTTGACATTTGAAAACGGTCACTCTGCCTTGTTGAGAACAGGCTAAAGTGGATTAAGGGTGAAAGCAGGAAAACCAGTTCAAAGAGTGTTGTAATAATCCAGGTGAGAGAAGCTAGTGACAGAGTTCAGGGTGATAATAGTGGGGTGTTAGGGAGAGGTTAGATCTTATATATAATTTGAAGAATGAGTCATCAGAATTTGTTAGCAGAATGGATGTAAGGTCTGAAAAAGAGAGAAATCAAGGCGAGTCCAGTGTTGTCTTTTTTGTTGTTGCTGTTTTTTTTTTTTAATCTGAGCACCTGAATGGACTATAATAGCGTTAGCAGAAATGGGAAAAGGGTGTAGCATTTGGAAAGCTCTGTTTTGAATATGTCAATCTAAATTCTAAGGGTTACATTAAAACCTTAGATACATGAATATGTAGTTCAGGGGAGAGCTGGTGTTCTGCATGACAAAGTGATATTGAGAGCCATGAATCAGGATAACATCACCAATGCAGTGAAGATACTTAGAACTGAGACTAAAGGACTGAGTAGTGAGATGCTTAGGCATTGAAAGGTCTGGGAGGAGAAGAAGGGCTGAAAAGTAAACAGAGTAAGAATAACCAGAGACAGGGGTAGAAAATTTGAAGCATTGTCTTGAAAGCCATGTAAAGTACCATTTTAAATGCTTCTTTGATCAAATAAGGTGAACACTGAGAATGGCTCACGATTGGATTTGATAATCTAGAGGTTATTGGAGATGTTGATCTGAGAGTGGTTCAATGAGTGGCAAAAGCAGGAGAAGAGAAGGAGCAGGGGATAGTGTGGACAAGGCACAGAGCAACAGGGAGGACTCGAAAAGAAGGGATGGGTCAAGAGAGTTGAATGTGTTCTTTCTTTTTTTTTGGAACTTAATATGAACAAAATAACGTACTTGAATACTAATGGAAATGATCCAGTGTAGAGTGGGAAATTGAAGATGTGGGGTAGGGAAGAGGGGAGAGAAGAGAGATTTGAGAATCTGAATCCTTAAATAGGCTATGTTGAATGTGACCAAGTGCCCAACTAAAGGGTTGGCTGAGATAAGGTAGTTCACCTGTAATTACAAGAAAACAGAGTATATGAGGATCTCTACTACCGGCAGATGTGATGGGGAAGCCCCTGAGGGTGTCTTCTGATTTCTTCAGTTTTTGTTTTAGCAAATTGGAAAACTCAGTGACCAGTTGAGAGTGATGGCAGGAGAGGGGTTGAAGGCATGAGGATACATTCACAGGAAGAGTCATGTAAGAGTGGGTTAGATGGTCACAGCATACAAGCATGCCGGAATAGGGCGGAGGACGCAGGTGGGGGGGTGGTAGTGCTCTAACCATGATTTGCTCCGGGCAGTTCGGTGTTCTAAGGCTAGTTAAAATTGCTGGAGTTCTATCCTTAGTTTCTATCCTCTTCTGCCTCTCCTTCTTGAGGCCTAAACCTGTAATTACTCATTCCTTGTCTAAACTACACTGCTTTCACTTCTGTGGTTTACCTACTGTCTTGAGGGCTAATTGTTTGCACTTTGCATTTATTCCATGATTATATTAATAATTAAAGTTGACCATGGTGGATATGTTTGGCTAAGCTAGGACTTATGACTAGATTTATTTTTTCCAATCCGTAAGTTTTATCGCATACCTCTAAATGATGAGAATACCTTAAATAATATAATACCATAATTATATCTAAAACAATATAATCACATATGTTTTCAATGTTCACTTTTATTTTGTTTATGTTTTAATTTATTTTTTATTTATTTTCAGCATAACAGTATTCATTATTTTTGCACCCCACCCAGTGCTCCATGCAATCCGTGCCCTCTATAGTACCCACCACCTGGTACCCCAAACTCCCACCCGCCCCTACAAAACCCTCAGATTTTGTTTTTCAGAGCCCATAGTCTCTCATGATTCACCTCCCCTTCCAATTTCTCCCAACTCCCTTCTCCTCAATGCTCACTTTTAGTCAGCTTTCTCATTATAATTATTTTTTCCCATTTGATTTGTTCAAATTAGGAGCTAAATGTGTATCCTATATTGTATTTGATTGAAATATTTCTTAAATATTAAGCATGCTATATTGCTTTAGCTCCTTAAATTCATTTGCTTAGACTGTGGGATCCTTTGTCCTCCAGAGTAGACCTGGAATTAAAAGAAATTTTTTTCGAATCGAGTTTGTGGAATGGGATCATTGGAACATCACTATAAATTAGTATATCATTTAATTAATAAGTGATATCTACATCTGGCCATAAAACCTTTACTTCTGTTTAAAGAGTTTTTTGAACGGGCCAAGAGGACATGTATTTTTGGGAATGTCCCTTTTATCTGTTTCTGTACTTAGACAGGAAAGAAGGAGAGCAGAGGGCAAAGGAGCCCCAGAAAAGGGAATGTTTTCCTATTTTTAGTTTTATCATTTTAGCAGAAAAAACAATATTGTGGCTGCCATACAATGGTCAGTATCAGGTGAGAAAAGATACACACAAGAATTTTCAACTAGGCTGTCCTGAACCCCTAAATCTCCACTGATAGATTTTTACTCCAAGCTCAAATTTAGTGACAGAGTTGAATGGAGAGTTGAAAAAAAAGTTTTTTGTTTTTGTTTTTTAAAGATCTTATTTTTTGGCAGAGAGAGATCAGAAGTAGGCAGACCAGCAGGCAGAGAGAGAAGGGGAAGCAGGCTCCCTGCGGAGCAGAGAGCCTGATGTGGGGCTCAATCCCAAGACTCTGAGATCATGACCTGAGCCAAAGGCAGAGGCTTAACCACTGAGTCACCCAGGTGCCCTGAAAAAAAAGTGTTTTATTAATATTCTAAAATCTAAGTCAGCTTAAACAGAGACCATGAAAAGCTAACACTTATTATGCTTGGTATATTGGAGAGGGAAGTAGAGAAGAGGAATTAGGTCAAAGTAAATGTAATGTGGACTCGAAATCAGAAGTCTGGGTGTTAATTCTGACTTTGCCATTGACTAGAAACCTTAAACAAACTCTTAAAAGTGTGAGGCCCTAAGTCTCACATTTGAAAATGAGGGTTTGAGGTAGACATCTACTGAAGACTGTTCTAGTACTTAAAAAAAAAATTAATAAAGGGGCGCCTGGGTGGCTCAGTGGGTTAAAGCCTCTGCCTTCGGCTCAGGTCATGATCCCAGGGTCCTGGGATCGAGGGGGGTTATGAGAAGGGGGGTGGGGTTATGGACATTGGGGAGGGTATGTGCTTTGGTGAGTGCTGTGAAGTGTGTAAACCTGGCGACTCACAGACCTGTACCCCTGGGGATAAAAATATATTATATGTTTATGAAGATTTAGTAGAGTTTTTGCAGGTGAAACAAAGGTAAAAATTTTAAGATGAAATGATGTTAAAGAAGCACTAAATTAAGGCACACACACACACAGGTAGAAGATCATGTGAAGGTGAAAGCAGATTTAGGATTTAGCCCCATGCCAGAGAATGCCAAGTGTCTCCTGCTGCCAGCAGAAACTGGAGAGAAGCAGAAAATAGATTGTTGGGGCACTTGGGTGGCTCAGTGGGTTAAAGCCTCTGCCTTCAGCTCAGGTCATGATCCCGGGGTCCTGGGATCGAGCCCTGCATTGGGCTTTCTGCTCAGCGGGGAGCCTGCTCCCCCCACCCCCTCCTGTCTCTCTGCCTACTTGTGATCTCTGTCTGTCAAATAAATAAATAAAATCTTAAAAAAAAACTATATGTTTATAAAAAATAAAAAATTAAAAATTAAAAAAAATAGTAAAATAGAAATAAAAATAAATAAAATAAGAATAACTAAAACAATGCTTCTGTGAAGTGCATATTAAATTCCATCATCTCTTAAAATATAATGGTAAAATTTATTAATGTATTTTATTTATCAATTTTTAAAGAAATAGGTCTTTAGATTTTGATAATAAGATTGTCAGTTTTTTCTTTTTTTAAAAAAGTTGAGGGGTGCCTGGGTGGCTCAGTTAACTAAGCAACTGCCTTAGGCTCAGGTCATGATCCCAGAGTCCCAGAATTGAGTCCCACATCAGGCTCCTAGCTCCATAAAGAGTTTGCCTTTCCCTCTAACATTTTTCCCTCTTGTGCTCTTGCTCTCTCTCTCTCTCAAATAAATTAACAAAATATTAAAAAAAAAAGAAGTTGGAAAAAAGCCCATGTAATCCCATCTTCCACTATTTACATTTTGATAGTTTCTAAGATTATTGCCTGACAATTGTTATTGTGAATGGAATATGTTTAAGTAATTATTAACTGAAAATTAAGATATTAATTTTGAAACTGGATGCCTTTATGGAGTTGTCTTATTTTAAGTTATTTTTAGTCCGTGTTCTTATTTTCTTCATATACAAAACTCCTTTATATGAAAATACAAAATATTTAATTTTGAGCCCCTATTACATAAGGACTCCTTTCAATTATTAGTACTTCATAGTCTTTGAAAATATTTTAAAACAATTCCTTAGTTATTTTAGAATAATATGTCCATAACAATATGTTATTTCTAGAAAAATATTAATATTAGTGTTGGGAGTAAAAAATTTCTGGCTGTTACTGATTTTTTTTTTCTTTTTTTTTTTTTTAGTCACGTCATTTATTAAGAAGTTAAGAAAATGCAGAATAGGTGTTTGATGACTTTTTGGCATCTATGATAATTGCAGAGTATTTCTCCTTCATCTCTTATTTGTTTGTATATTTACTTAATTTTTTTGAGAGAGAGAGAGCATGCATGCACTTAGGTGTGGTTAGCAAATGAAGCGGAGGTGGGAAAACAGACAGAGGGGAAAAGGAGAGAGAGAATCCTAAGCAGTCTCCATGACCACCACAAAGCCCTGATCTCACAACTTTGGGGTTATGACCTGAGCCGAAATCAAGAGTCAGGGGCTTAACTGACTGAGCCACCCAGGTGCCCCTTCCTTCATCTATTTTTGAAAGAAATGATATTAACAAGCCTTCTAGCATTAAACTATTCTTACATTCTGGAAATGAGCATCAGTGGGTCATATAATAGAATTTTAAAACAACAATGCATTATAAATTTTAACATTTTATTAGCAATTTTAGCTGTTAAGTTTGTATCAAGATGAGTCTGTGATTTTATTTTCCTGTATGATGTTTTGGTCAGGTTTTGTTTGAGGGTTATATGAACTTTATGTAAAGTGAAACTTTCCTTCTTTGTGCTCGTGAAAATATTCCTCCTTGAAGTCTGAAAGAATTATCCTATAGCACATGCTTTGTTGTTGTATAAAAGCTTGGTCAGTGCTTTCTTTTGTCATTGATTTGTTTTGAGGGAATGCAGTTCATTTATTCTTTTTCCAGGAAAAAAAAAATGTCTTTCAAGCAAATTTTCAAACTTACAGAGTTGACCATATAAACTTAATAACTTCCTTGGGAACTTGAAAAGAATGGGAATTATGTGTAGATAATAGTATATATTATTAAATATATTTAAAATTATCTTGACATTATAGCTCCTCTTTAAAATGTTTTTCTCTTTCTGGGAGTAAATCTTTTTGTAAAGAAAATGCTTAATCTAGACATATGTGCTATGGTGAGAAAAAAAAAAACAACAGCAGAATATGCTTAATCTACATTTTGCATGTTGTGCTTTCTACCATATTTTAAACTCTTTTTTTCCATTTTATTTTATTTTATTTTATTTCTTCTCAGTGTTCCAGAATTCATTTTTTATGCATCACACCCAGTGCTCCGTGTAATATGTACCCTCCATAATACCCACCACGGGGCTCACCCAACCCCCCATCTCCTTCCCCTCCAAAACCCTCAGTCTGTTTCTCAGAGTCCATAGTCTCTCATGGTTTGTGTCCCCCTTTAAACTCTTTCATTGTAGAATAAAGCACAAACAAAGAAAACAGACAAAAAAAGAATTAGAGAGCAATAAATTATTATGGAGTAAATAATTTAAAAAAACACTTTATTGAGGTGTTACTAACATGTAAAAAGCTACACGTAATTAATGTATACAACTCAGCAAATTTGTGAATACGTATATGTCCATGAGACCATGAGCACCAAGGCTGCAAACATATCCATTGCTTCTCATAGTTCCCTTCTTACCCCTTTATTGTTATTATTTGCTTATTTATTTTGTGATAGAGATACTTAAGATCTATCCTCTTAACAAGTTTTAAGTACACAATACAGTATTGTTAACTGTAGTCTCTGTGCAATAGTTACTATATAGTTGTTATATAGTTACTATCATGCTATAGTTACTGTGCTAATAAAACTTATTTATCTTACGTAACTGAAATAAAGTGAATAATCTCATTACCGTCACTTAGGTTCAGAACAGAACTTCAGCAGTCATTCCATAAGCCCCTCCATTTTTCCATCTGATTTTGTTGAATTTTACTTTTTATTTCTTTTCATTGAGATGTAATCAACATATAATATTCTGGTAGTTTTATATGTATAACCTAATGATTTGATGTGTGTAAGCATTGCAAAATGATCACCAAAATAAACTTAGTTAATATCTATCATCACACACACAAATTTTTCCCTTGTGATGAGAACTTTTAATGTCTCTTTTAGCAACTTTTGAGTATACAATGGAGTATTGTTAACTATGTTACCTTGCTGTACTTTACATGCCCATGATTTATTTATCTTATTTTCTAGTCTTTTTTTTTAAATTTTTTATTTTTTATAAACATATATTTTTATCCCCAGGGGTACAGGTCTGTGAATCACCAGGTTTACACACTTCACAGCACTCACCAAAGCACATACCCTCCCCAATGTCCATAATCCCACCCCCTTCTCCCAAACCTCCTCCCCCCAGCAACCCTCAGTTTGTTTTGTGAGATTAAGAGTCACTTATGGTTTGTCTCCCTCCCAATCCCATCTTGTTTCATTTATTCTTCTCCTACTCACTTAAGCCCCCATGTTGCATCACCACTTCCTCATATCAGGGAGATCATATGATAGTTGTCTTTCTCTGCTTGACTTATTTCACTAAGCATGATACGCTCTAGTTCCATCCATGTTGTCGCAAATGGCAAGATTTCATTTCTTTTGATGGCTGCATAGTATTCCATTGTGTATATATATCACATCTTCTTGATCCATTCATCTGTTGATGGACATCTAGGTTCTTTCCATAGTTTGGCTATTGTGGACATTGCTGCTATAAACATTCGGGTGCATGTGCCCCTTTGGATCACTACGTTTGTATCTTTAGGGTAAATACCCAATAGTGTAATTGCTGGGTCATAGGGCAGTTCTATTTTCAACATTTTGAGGAACCTCCATGCTGTTTTCCCTTATTTTCTAGTCTTAATAATGGCTCTTCTCCTTCCAAAAGTACTCACTATTCTGACTTTCATAATTACTTCTTTGCTTTTCCTTGTGATTTTATCACCCAATTTTACATGCCCACTTTTAAAAACTTTATATTACTTTTAGGTGTCTTTTAATTTACACATTTTCTCTCCTTTCTCTCTTTCCATTCTAATAAATATCTTGAAGAACCTGGGGAATTGGACTGGTAGAGTTTTTCACAGTTTAGCATATTTCTTTGTCTTCTGCATTTCTTGTAAATGGGCTACTGAATCCAGTTGCTTGGTTAAATCCTGGTTGCATTCCCTTGCCAACACTGTAGCTGTGATGCATTCTTTCATTAAGAAGTACATAATGCTAGCTTTTCACTTTTTTTTTTTTAATGTTAGCATACACTGATGCTCAACACCTAACATTCTAAAATGTTAATATTCAAATTCTCTCATTTGCTTTTCATTCAATAACTGGAACAATTTTACAAGATGTTTTTTCCTAAGCTAGTAGGTTGCTCATTGGTATTAATTATAGGGAAGTAAGGACAAATGCTTGGTTCTTTTATTTAACCAATTTAAAAAATTACTGTGGTAAGAACACAACATGAGATGTCCCCTCTTAATAGATTTTTAAAGTGCACCTTACAGAGTTGTTATCTTTAGGAACAGTGTTGAACAGCAGAACTCCAGAATAAGCCAGTCACAGGAGGACAAATACCATATGATTCTACTATATTTTTTAAACAAAATTTTTTTGCTTTCACTCATGTTTGAGGAAAGTAACCACTGTAAGACTGCAATTATTCCCAAGAGTGCATAGATAGATTATTCATAGTTCCCCTTTCTGCTTATCTGACTCCTATTTTAATTTATCTTTCAAATTTAAGTATAGATTCAGCTATGCTATACCTGAGACAGGTAGAAAAAGAGCTGTGTCCATGGGAAACTTTATTTCTGTATGCTTTACTCTCTTTATGTGTTGGGGAAATGCACCGGATTTCATTTTTAGCGTGTAGTGAATTCCAATGTGTATGGACAGGCAGGGGTACAGTGGAGGAGGTGGGCAGGGTGGGGGAGGTGGGAGATATGGAGAGGAGAGAGGGGGTTGTGGACATATCCTGTTTTGAGGGTGGACAGGAGCACTCCTTTGACTGTGGATTATTCATCTACTTCAGTTAGGCAGTTCTTGCAGACTGAATGGTTATGTCTCCCCAAATTCATATATTGATCCCTCAATGTGATCGTATTTGGGATTGGGCCTTTTGGAAGTGATGTGGTCATGAGAGTGGGACCCCTACGTTCAAATTAGTGGCCTTATAGAAGAGGAAGAAAAAGTACATTCACCAAGGAAATGTCCCATGAGCTCATGGTCAGAAGGTAGCCCTCACAAGCCAAAAGAGAGCCCTCAAAATGCTGACTCTGCTGGGGCCCTGAGCTTGGTCTTCCAGTTCAAAAGGGCGAGAAAATACAAGTCTTACTTAAGCTATTCAGTCTATGCTATTTCATGAAGGAGCCCAAGCCGACTAAGACAGAAGATGGGAAGTCAAACTGGAGAATGACAGGGCCCAAGAGCTTTCAGTTTGGGAAGGCCACTTTTTTGTTTTGTTTTGTTTTGTTTTTATTTCCCCTTTCTTGCATAAGCCATCTTTGTATCTGTGAAAAATGTTCACCCTTCCTTCTAGAGTCTGTAGATCATAAGGATCCTTCCCAGCAGCCAGGTCGGAGAGAATATGTTACATTTTAAGAAAAGTGGCTTCTATTAAACAAATAACAACACCCTGCCAGTGGCTGCTCCTTCTTCCCTCCACCCCCTCATTCGCCTCGGGGCAGGAACAGATCAGGACAGAAGTCTTTCTCCCAAAGCCTCTCCTGCTTCCAGTCCTGTTCTACATTTATTCACCATGAATGGGAATTGGCAGAATTTGCTTTAGAAATTTCTCTGAAAACTGCACATTTTCAGGAAGGGAAGTTGCACATCAGCCTTTGATGTTTTTCTTCACACTAATTCGAATTTACTGTATTTGGTAGTAATTCCTGCCAAAGATTTGTGATACATCTTTGGCAGTATTTACTAGTTTCAGAACTGATAAACATTTTTTCCTCATTTTTATTTCTTTTGCTTCTGTCATTTTAAAGAAGAGATCTTTATAGGGGTTCTCATGAGATTATTTCCCATTTTCTTCTTTTAAATAAAAATGAATGAGTGGGCGCCTGGGTGGCTCAGTGGGTTAAGCCGCTGCCTTCGGCTCAGGTCATGATCTCAGGGTCCTGGGATCGAGGCCCGCATCCGGCTCTCTGCTCAGCAGGGAGCCTGCTTCCCTCTCTCTCTGCCGGCCTCTCCATCTACTTGTGATTTCTCTCTGTCAAATAAATAAATAAAATCTTTAAAAAAAAATGAATGAGTAAAGCTTCTATAAGGCACTTTATTATTTGAACCAGGAGACAGTTAATACTTCCTATAATAGTAGTTCTCAAAGTGTTCCTTAGAACCCAATTACCTGTCACATTAAAAGGAGTTACAGGAGAAAAGCATGTCTTGGTCAAATAAATGCTAATAATACATATGAAACAAAATTAAAAATGTTTCTTTCCTGAAGGGCTTTTTATCACCTTTACTATACAGAAGGGCATTGTGAATCTACAAAACAAACATAATATGCAGGGTTTCCCAGAACTCAGTTGAACTCAGTATCTTTTTTTTTTCTATAAAAGATCACAAAGGAAAACCAAATTTGTAGACTATAAAAATACTGGTATGACAACATGATTTCCTAATTGCAGGTGAAGAAGTTGAGAACAAAGAAAAGTCTTCTGAATGTGAGCCTTGCAAAGTTAATTATAAAAACATCCCTCCACCTCCTCTTTCCTGCTCCTTCCTTCCCTCCATTCATGCAACAAATGCTTAAATCTCGCTTTGTGCAACACAGAACTGCTTACTTGACTATTAATATGAGGGAAGTTACATGCTCATCTCCTGCTTTACGGGAATATTGTGAGAACTGCATGAAGAAGGCATTTTTAAAGTGCTGTGACAATCTCATTGCCCTAGACTTAAACCTATACACTAATGCTTTTCAAATATGCTCTTGTAACACACTGATGTGTTGAGATTCATTGTGACATATGTTGCAAATTTCTAATATTTCCAAGTTAGTGATATTATAAAGTTTTCTTTTTAAAAATAGAACATACTGTGTTCCAGGTTAGGCTTATAACAGCATCATTGTCACTCATTTGATTTTTAATATGATTTAAGTGGAAAAGAAAGAGGAAGAAAGTGTAGGTAGTCTTTGGATATTGGGGCAAGCCCTGGGGTTGGACTGTCTCTGTCATTTCTCTGTGGCACGTGAGGGTAGCCCATAAAAGTTGCAAACTGAAGCAGACTAGGTGCCCTGAAATAATGAACATTCATCATTTGGGTAAATTAAAAGTAGCCCCCAAGGGCAGTGACTTGAAATGTTGTTGGGATGTGAATTTAGTCACATGTGCTGTGAGGCCCGATAGTAGGGAACGAGTCACTTGGTAGTTACTGAGTTTCGTGGTCCTTGGCAGAAATATGATTTGGGAACAGGGAGCTTGGGTAGATGGTAGAGTAGGAAGAGCCAGAGCTCACCCAGTCCCACTTTCACAACTAGATATTTTCCACTTCCAAATCAACAAACCAGAGAGTAATCAAAAGACAGGCAGAACAACCTCCACAATGAAATATAGAGTAGAAGCTGTGGCTGAAAGTTCAGGAAGGTCAGAAAGGTGGAGGGCACTGCAGGCACAAAGAGGGCAGAGAAACAGGACCTTATACCAGGGTGTTCTCACGGTAGGAAAGACTAATCCCCATAATGTTTGGCTTTAAAAACCAGAAATATAATTCCTTTTGAGAAAGTCCAAAGCTTACTCCAATATTCTTGTGAACAATATGGCATGAAGTCAAAAGTTTGACCACCACCCGTGTGAGTGAAATCTGAACATTGAAAGAGAATTTTTATTTGCTTATATAATGTTGTTGACAGAAACCATCAAATCACTTTGGTGCCCTAGAGTTTTCTTTTGGGGCTAAAGAATTTCATATGGGAAGAGAATTACAAGCAGATGGGAACCAATGGTCAGTGCAGACGCAATCCCACCTTACTGGAAAATAGATGTAAACACACACATCCAGTAAGGAGAAGCCAATCTCAGCATTTAAAGGGAAGAGGACACACCAACTTTTCTACTTTAGTTGCAATGAAGCCGATTTTATGACTGAGGGCTGACTTGCTATGCTCTTCTAACCTAACAGTATCTGGCAATAAGAACAAGTACATTGTGCCTGTGTATTGGTGCTCCACTGTATAAAATTGTGACCTGGCACAACCCCCTTTGGGCAGATTTTATTAGGGCACACTCTTGCAGACAGCACCAGAAACACAGGGTCATAGAGACACTTTTGAGTCAATTCTCCACACTGAATTATTCCTTTTCATCTCAATTAGCATATATTCTTTTAGATACAGTAAAAATACAAAAAAAAAATGAGGAAGTCTTCCTTTTGGAAAACATGTTGTGGACAAAGCACCGTTTACCTATGTCTACCAAGTGCTACTGGTTTTGTCATTTAACTAGCTATTTGGAGAGTCAAGCATGCCAGTAAATGATTTAAACTCTAATGCATTTTGTTCACAGAAATAACCTCAGTCATGGTAGTCAATGTGTCAGGAAGACCAAAAGATCCTATTTAATATATGATGTACCTGACATTATACTCTATTAATGGAAATATTAAACCAGTTGTTGTTACTATATAGTATGCATGGAGTTACAATTCATAGGATGTTTTTCTGACACCTACTCTTGAAGTTTTCATGGTAGAGAGCTTAGAATTAGATGCTTTGATGCAGGTATCCTAATAGGTGTTAGGCCTCCTGAAGTCTTGTTGGAAGCTGTAACATGAGCCAGAACCAGGTTTGAGGACCTTGATCTTGCTTTTGAGATGGCTCAGTGGAAGGCAATCAGATAGTGATGAATCTGTCCCCTCCTTAACTCTGGAGGTCTGCATACTCAGCTATAGAGTCCCATGGGTGGAGCGTGATAGGCAAGATTCACATTGTACTGGGAGGTTGGTATGCATCTTCCCTAGAAAGTCAAACCTTGGACTCAGGTCCATCATTGTAAGATACACACAAAGAAAGGGCCTGATGAAAATTACTATGTTCCCTGGACTTAGACATTACATTAGACTCCATGAAACACTTCACATCCTCAAGGGACACGGAGATAATGAGGCAGAGGAACAGGATAGATGAGAGTGGGAATCTGCATTTCAGGAGATAACTGGGTCTTAACAGTTAAGATAACAGGGCTGGCCCCAGCACATGATTCCTGGCATCCTTGTTTGAGGTTGTAATCCCTGAATACAGCAATCATAGTGGGGTCCTATAAGAGTGTACTGAAGACAAATTGGTCAAGTTGATGGCCAGCAGTTCGACAAGTGTACATTAGACTCTCCCCAGGAGATTTCCGGGTTAGGATATACGTCACCAGAGTACCTTATTCTGCATACTCTCAATGCTGACCAAGAATCTGAGGTGGGAATCATGGGAGAAGTAGCCTAAAGGAATGGAACCATAGCCATGTGGGGTAGAAATTAGTCCAGAAGAGCATTTAGGTCCCTCCTGTCTCTCCGTCTTTCCACTTCTTTTGATATCACTATTCTTGCCTCTTTGAGCTGGCTCTTGGTGAACTAGGGGAATGGTGCCATTTTGTCAACAACACTGGGCAGGAAGAAGAAGGAGGATGGGAAGAAAACCAAGGGGCTATAAGCAAGAGGGAAGGAGGTATCTTTTGACTATTTATCTTGGGTTTGCCGCTTGATTATCTGGGTCCTTCTAAATGTATCAGTTTGGGGTCCTCATCTTAGAACATTGTTATCAGTCACTGGGTGTGAGACCAAGATAATATTATTGTTTTTGTTTTTAAAGTTCCTCAGGTTGTTATATATACTCAGGATTAAGATCTAATGAATTCTATCAATAGGCCAACACAAAGGTGTGTAATAATTGAAAATTTGACACAAGAACTTGGATAGTAGTGCCTGTTTATGTATCTAAATCTTCTTATTAGTTGCTCTATTTGTATGAATTCTACTGTGAAGTTTTCCCAAAGTATGCTCTGTAGATTGGTAGTTCATGGAACATTTATAGGGTTGTGTTGACAGTGGGGAAAGCCCTGTTTTCCTGCTGTGGTCTTGGTAATGGGTTTCAGGACTCACTGTGTCTACCCATTTCACCCACATTCATACATAGGAAATGAAATGTTCAGAAATTCTGTCAGCCCCAAGCCTCATTTTCTCTCTTGTCATGTTCTCTCTCCTTTCATTAGATTCAGTAAATATACGTGTGTGTGTGTGTGTGTGTGTGTGTGTGTGACATTTTTTGTTTTCTTCATTTTCATCATCCCCAATAATGTAGTATGAGACATTCCCTAAACCCAGCTGATCTTAGAATGTATCTTTTTCTCCCTTGGAATATTACTCTACACATGCCCTATGGCAACATACTTGGGAAGGTAACACTATGAGTTTAAGCTGAGAAAAAGGATGAAACTAGCATTTTTTTAAAAGATTTTATTTATTTATTTGACAGGCAGAGATCACAAGTAGGCAGAGAGGCAGGCAGAGAGAGAGAGAGAGGAGGAAGCAGGCCCCCTGCTGAGAAGAGAGCTCGATGCGGGGCTCGATGCGGGGCTCAATCCCAGGACCCTGGGATCATGACCCCAAGGCAGAGGCTTTAACCCACTGAACCACCCAGGCACCCCAGAAACTAGGATTTTCTAGGGTAGGATCTTGATGCCTGTGGCTGCCTTCTTAAAATTTGCCATCTCAGTGATGGCTATCAAACTCCATTTTGCTCTTGAATTATGAATAGCTCTTAAGATTTTAACAGTTTTAAATAGTAGTCTATTTTTTCCCTAGAAGAATCAAGTGTTCCAATTTTATTTCCCCCCCACAAATATTATGTGGGTGTGGAATGGGAAAGGAAATTTCCAACTGTTCCCTGCAGGCAGAGCAGGCCCCTACCAGGCTGCTTCTCTCCAGTAATGAAGGATCCTGGATCTCCTAGAAATGTCAGTTTTTATTTCAAATGTCAAGCCATCTTATAAACAAGTCTCCAAGTTACATTTCCCTGTCCCTTGCCAGGTGTCCTTTAGTAGGACAATTCTTGGGAAGGACAGTGCCTTGGAGCACTCTGGTGTTTATTGCCTCTGTACTTAATTCTAAAGCTTTGCAAATTCTCTCACACAGTAACTCGATCAACCGCATTCTGTGGCTTTGGAAACTGTTGTTCACAGAGGTTAAGCAAATTACCATGGAGCAGATGAGTGAGCGACCTGGGAGTGGTTCCCGGACTCTTAACTGCTTTAGCTGGTGTGTTGCCTTCCATTGCTTCATGAGGGTACAAGCTGGCCTGTTTCTTTCCCTTATACTTAATTTGAATTAGGTATCTTAATTCCCATTTCTGAGTTGAAGTCAATTGTATTTAAACATCATAGCTAGACTGTTGTCTTAATAGAAAAATAAATTATAAACACCTGAATAGTGGTGACATCTAATCATCTAATCATTCAAAGTCAGCATTGATCTATTCTTCCTTCTTCATCTCCTTGCCCCTCATTCTCTCCAGGCTGCTTACAAATATATTCAATGTATCAACAAAAAAGTTTTAATAAAGACACTGCCTGAATATTAGCATTTAAAAAAAAATCGATTTGATGTTAACATAATCTTATACTTTACATACAGATATATATATATATATATATATATATATATATATATATATATCTGTGGATAATTTTAAAACTCTTTGTAGTGGCACAGTTGGTTGAGCACCAGACTCTTGGTTTCAGCTGGGGTAGTGATCTCAGGGTGATGGGATGGAGCCCCGAGTCAGGCTCTGTTCTTAGCTCAGAGTCCACTTGATTCTCTTTCCTCTCTCCTTCTGTCCCTCCCCTCCCCACTTCAGCTCTTTTCTCTCTCAAAACAAACAAACAAAACTAACTGTAAATAAAGAAAAATATTAAATACATAAATTCTCCATTTTGACTTATATTTTTCCATAAAGCATAGCCATTCTCTAACAAATAAATACTTATTTGTTTTTAAGATTGTATTTATTTACTTGACAGAGAGAGGGGTGGGGGATGAGCGCACAAGCCGGGGAACAGCAGAAGGAGAGGGAGAAGCAGGCTCCCTGCTGAGCAGGGAGCCCAATTCGGGACTCAATTCCAGGATCCTGAGATCATGACCTGAGCCAAAGGCAGACACTTAACTGACTGAGCAGCCCAGGCACCCTGAATTGGTATTTAACAAATTGATTGATTGTGGTCTTCAAGCTAAATGAGATCATCTCTCTTCGAATCTAAGTGACCTGAGCCTGGGGAACCAGAAACCTGGCACCCCACTGTGATGATTCCCTGGGCCAGGATTTCACAGCTGCATTCACAGCCACCCAGGAAATACGTCACAGTCGGGTCCTGCAACATTCTACCTCCTTCAGAAGAGCACAGCATCCTGAGTGCTATCTTCCCCTGTCCTCATATTCCACTGACCCTGACACACTGCCTTGAAAAGCCGTAGGGCTGATTTTGTGCAGAGTGCAGGGGTCCTCATCACACACATTCTGGAAGTTGCACTAATATGTACACATGACTGCTGCCTCCTCAGCTTACCACAGGGGGCAGACGCCGACTGATAAAGTGTTTAAAGAAACAAATTGCCAAGGACAAGCAGGGAGCTACAAAAATGTAAAAACAAAAACAAAAACAAAATGAAAAGAACACATTTTAAAACGCCTTTTCTTGTGCCACCTTTAGTAGCCCAACACAGAGATGGTGTTTATTTCACTTATTTATAAATAAACAACTCTTCCTGAATGCTAAAGATATATAAACATAAGGGTTAAAGCTAGGGTGATTGAATATTTTTCTGCAGAAAAATACTTCTGGGTAGTGTTCTCCTTTTCACATTTCAAAGTTCTCTTTTTGTATTTAAAGTTTAATAATTCTATGAATATGTTTCACTTAAATATTATAATCTCCCAAATGAATAACACATTCTTAGAAAATGCTGTCTTCATAGGAGAAAGCTCCTCGAACATTCATTTTAACTTTTCTTGCCAATCACCGATTTTTACCCTTTGCTATATTTTCTATATTTTCTAAAAACCTTAGCAAATGCACATAAAGCATTGTTATTCTTAATGAGATGAGCTACATGCAAAATGCAGAAGTCCCAAATCTGTGGAGAGCATTCTGAGAAAAGCCCACAGTTGGTTATTGCTCTGTACAGGGTTGTGTATGCTGTCTTTACATTTGAGCATGATGGTCTGAAGCCTACCTGTTAGGATCTAAAATTTTGGTCCAGCCCTCCTGAGTTATCTCAGATAATTTTAATTTCTCCGTACCTCAGTTTTCTCATCTGCAAAATGGAGGTAAGAATAATACTTATCATGTTGTTAATTGTGAATTATAGGTGCTTGTTTAAAAATAAGATGGTGCCTAACAGTGATATTTGTTTAAATAAAATAAAATAAAATAAAACAAATATATTTTTTCATAGCATCACTATAAGTCAACATTTTTATATTAATGATGGGGTCTCTTTTCCTCCATCCCTCCAGAATGCTTGGATAGAAGTTCATTTGATAGTGAGATGCACTGGGGAACTCTCTGGGTGCTGGTTTTCTCATCTGTGAAATGGTGATGCTCTTGCCTTAGAGGTCTGGTGTGAATGAACAAGGTGGCACACATGAAATGTTTGGGAAAGGACCTAACTGGTCCTGATACTGAGGCCCTCAGTAATCCTCATTGGTAAGTAGAAAATAACTATGTGTAAAGTCATCACAGAAACTCAAATAAACCATGTAGAGATTCAAGGAGATAAAATGGCTAGCTCAGAAACAAAACAATTATCTGTACAAGGGTTCAGATTGTTTTCTTTTATTCATCAGATTCAAGTTAGAAATTTTTTTTAATTTTTTTAAATTTTTTTATTTTTTAGAGGCAAGCAGGGGCAGAGGGAAAAAGGGAGAGAGAGAACCTTTAGCAGGTTTCAAACCCACTGCAGATAGCTCCTGATGCAGGGCTTGGGAACTCACAACCCTGAGATCATGACCTGAACAGAAATCAAGAGTTGGACGCTTAACTGGCTGAGCCACCCAAGTGTCCCCAAATTAGAAATTTTCTAACCATACTTTCAAAAGAGATTATTCAGACAGGATTTCTCAAAATGTTCATTCCTTTTGGGTTTTATATCCAATTCTTAAACAGAATAAAACTTGCCAATATTTTAGTAGTGAATTTCTACTTGTTGGAAAAGCCTCCTAGAAATACTGTTAAAGTTTACTTAGAAACATAGAAAACAAATGAAGATACTTGTGTCTTTCTCTTTTTGTGCTATTCAGTGATGGAAGAATAACCACTTATGTTTTCTCTTATGAAGGTGATTTGAGAAAAAATGCAAAATATGCTTAAAAGCACTTGAATTATCTACGTGCAAAAAAAGGTAAAATTTTCACTACTTATGTGGAGTAGGCACCATCTCAATTTGAATGAGCTAAATTTCAGTAGCAGGTGACTGGAGTATGCCCTAAAATCCTCATGTCATACATTATGGCATGTTTGGTAAGTCACTTTGCAAATATTATTGCCTTCATAGACGATTTTAGTTGCTCATAGGCAATTTCAGATAAGTCTTGAGAATTGCCTTAGTCCTGGTGAAAAATAAGTATTGTGTTTCAACTAAGGGCTTGGTAGACGGTGGGAGAGATTGGATTTAGGAATGCAGGTTCCTAGGGCTGCATTGGCCCACTGAGGTAAGGCAGAGTATTTTGGAAAGCCTCTGAAGTGGGCAATTGGAATGAAATGAGAAAGCTCTAAAGAAAGGTATAGTCGGGGGCGCCTGGGTGGCTCAGCCATTGAGTGTTGGCCTTTGGCTCAGGTCATGATCCCAGGCTCCTGCTTCCAGCCCCCTGCTTGGCAAGAAGCCTGCTTCTCCCTCTCTCAGTCCCCCTGCTTGTGTTCCCTCTCTTGCTGTGTCTCTCTCTGTCAAACAAATACATAAAAAAATCTAAAAGAAAAAAATTAAACCTAGGGTAAGGCTGAATCTACAGGTGACAGCCTTACTGAGCAAAGTAATTAACATCAACTCACCAATCTCTTACAGCGAATACATTTATGAGTTTCGTAGGATGGTTTCACTTACTATCATTCACAAAGGCAGATGGCCTAGAAACCAACTGCAGTTTCATAGAAGAAAAGTCAAAACAGGGCCACTTAATATGTATTCTGTGGATAAATGTGATCTATTTTTATGTCAAGAAGTTTCTGTTTCACGCTGGTGGTACCAAGACTTAAGAGGCTGGGCCCTGCATTTCTTCTTATGAAGAGTCGAAGTCAGATTCAGAAGTTTATATGAATATTGAAAGATGATGATGAGAAATACAATCATTTTTATATCTACATCAGGAGCTGAATGAAGGAGGCAAAGGAGACATATAGCCTCTGAAGGGCCTGCACTTGAATTACTTTTCTCTTTCTCAAGCACATAACTGTGTTTCAGCCTCCACTAGTAGAATAAGGGGATTTGCTCCTGGCATGGTCCATTTAAACCACGCAGAGAGTTGACAGCATGGAGGATGTCAGAGGTGGACCCCAATGTCGCCTGCCTTCTGCCTGGTATGGACAGCTAGGCAAATGGTAAAACATATCAGGGACTTGGCCTCTCTTGCAGGCAAGGACTACAAGGAAGAATTGGTAAAGAGGCAATATTCTGCCTGAATTATGCAGAAATATGATAACTTCACTATTTCCCCCAATGACAACCCAACCTCTGACCCAGTATATTTTTAAATGATCAAAACAAACAAACAAACAAAAAAATCAGGACATAAGAATTGTACCTCCATTATTAAGTGCTTCAGGAAAAAAATGGAAGAGTAGCTTTTTGAGGGAAAATGTTGCCTCTGATAAAAACCTTATATGCAGTCAGATTAGTGATCATGTGCTCTGGCAGCAGAAAGTTCTTTTCTTGTATGCAAACTCTCAGAAAATACACTGTCCTCATTCACTTCTAAGAGAAAAAAAAATCAGCAGTTGAACAAGAGATTAATTAAAACAGAGATCATGAAAATGAGGAAGTTATGGTAAAAATGACAGCTAGTAAGGATAGAAACTATTTGAACATTGTTTTATTTAATACCCAGGAGCAGTAAAAATAGCTGTAACAAGTCATGTAAATATATATATATATATATATATATATATATATATATATATATACTCAGTTCTTTAAAAGGAGTATACAACATATCATGTATTAGTACCAAAGTGGACCTAAGAATCCAGATTATGTTTTCTTAAAACTAGGCAGTGGGGTGGGGTTGGTGGTGGGAGGAGAGGAAGTAAAAGCTTAAACTACATTTCTCATCTTTCATAGGAGGAAGTCAATGGATAACACTTCTGCACTGATGTAGAAAAATTTAAATATAGATATTTTACAGTATATTTTTAAAATGTTAACTTGTAAGTAATCAGTAGAAACATAAAAACAATATGACTTCTAACTCACTGCAGAAATTAAGCAAACAAAATATCTATGTAGAAAAAGACAAGTAAAAGGAAACAGAAAGGAAGCACAAAATAAACAGAACATGAAACAACGTGATGTTCATATGACTAAATATTTCATACACAACCACAAATGCAAAAGGAAAAAGAGCCTTAATTCACTGTTTAAACACAGAGATTAACAGAGAACAAGCTGAGGGTTACCAGCGGAGAGGTGGGGGATGGGGTGGGTGAAGTAGGTAAAAGGGAATAAGAGTACACTTATCACAAGGAGCACTGAGTAATGTATAGAGTTGTTGAATCGCTGTAGTACAGCAGAAACTAATGTAGTACTGTAGATTAACTACATTGGAATTAAAAAAAATAGAATTTGGCCCCTCTAGAATATGACAATATCCACCATGTACAAAAGATAACCCAAAACAGCATAGCAGAAAAAAAGCAAACAATAAAAGGATGGGCAAAGGTACATTCAGCAAGCAATAATTATTATTTATTAGGAGTGGGACTATGAATATCCCCTGAAACCTAATTCCCAATCTAAAACCAGAAAATGGAAGATGAAAGTTACTATTTGCACTGAAGATATAAAAGAACCAAAATGTAAGGAGCAAACAGCATGGTATTGATGTATACAGAGCAGAAACCCCTAGAGAAAAAGAAAAGTAACACAACACAGTTTGAAACATGTTGTTATTGCCATCTTCAATTTTTGACAAATGATAAAGTGTCAAATAAATAAGGATGTAGAATATTCTAATAGACTCAATAGTAAATTCTAATACATTGATAATTGACACTTTTTTTCTTAAAAATATCTCATCCTTTTGTTTCTTAAAATGTCGATCAAATTGATGATACAATAGATTACATGAAATATCCCAATAAATTCCCCAAATGGAGAAACATAGAGGTCATATTTTAGAACAACTCTTCAATAAATCTCAAAATTAAATAATAGTACTCATAAACTATTTGGAAATTAAATATTATCCTCTAAGGAACTCTTGAATCAAAGATGAAATTTAAATGAAAATTTCAGGACTCTTATTTCTGGCAATGATGCAGAAGCCAGACCCTGAAAATCTTCACTACAATATATATTTCTATGAGGATAAGATATAACAGACTATTTTTTAATGAGTTCACTATAAGGTAGGGGAAATACTAGGGATATAAACCAAAGAGTTAAAAAACTGATTGGGAAATAAACTGAAATCTGTAATTCCCCTGCAGAAGAATTCCAGAGAACCAGGCAGCTTTCCCAGGAGACCAGGCCTTGGCTCTATGTGGGCAAAAGGAAAGAGAGTGTATGTGAAGTTCCTGAACACTGTTGAGAACTGAAGGAACTAAAATATTAGTAAAAGAATAGATGAAAAACAAAACAAAACAAAAAATCCCAAAAAACAACCAAACAAAAAAATTTTCTTGTAAAGAATGATAGAAGATGAAGAATATTATTTTGGCTAGTATTTTCAGAGGGCAAACAATGAACAAAAAGTTTACACTGAGAATGTGTAACCGTAGTGGTTTGGAGTTCAAGTTTACACTACTCCTGCAGTTTAAGAAACCACAAGTGGAGACATAAACTTAAGTTGACCCAAAAGCAAACAAAATATACCATGTGTAACAAAAGACAAATAAAATGTAATGGAAAGAAAAGCCAAAAAAAAAAAAAAAAACCAGCATGAAGTAAGATGCTTCACATATGTGATCAGGAAAATATATAAAACTTCTGAAAAAGGTTGAATCCCAGACTAGGTAAAATTCCCCAGAAAAAATCCACTGACTGTAAAATCACAGTTAAAATTAAAACAAACACAGAAATTAGCCACAGTGGATGATAATGACTGCAACATAGAAAATACGAGAAAGAAGCACATATGTTAAGAAGAACAAGTATACTTTACAAGGAGACAAAGAGAATTTGTAATAAAAAATATAATCAAACACATAAGTCATGAAAGTTTAAACTGAACTGATAGTACTTTTAGAAGAGAATGGAATCAATGAAGGAAATGGTCTATTTAAAGAGATCAAGTCTGAGATTTTTTCATTAATGGATTAAAGATATAAATTACTGAACTCCAGAAGCGTGGGTGAATCAAGAAGATAAAAGAAAGATAAGATCGATTCTTAAATGCATTACAGGTTCCTAATGGATCACCAAAGTTAAAGAGATCTCTAAAAACCATAGAAAAGTGAATGTAAGTACATGTGGATAAAATCAGCAACAGATTTCATGACAGTGAAAGGCAGAAAAGAGAAGAATATTTTCAAAATGCTGAGAAATAACCTAGAATTTTTACTCTTTTTTAAGAATAAGAGTTAAAAAAATTAGGACAAATAAATATTGAATTTATTCTTATACTCACTTAAAGGAACTCAAAAAGGATGTACTTCAGGTAAAAAGAAAATCATCCCAGAAAGAGGGTGAGATGCAACATATTAAGTGGGCAAAAAAACCAAACCAAAACAAAACAAAAAAAAAAACATGTTAAACACACCAGTAAATATAAACAAACATTGAACATGTAAAACAAGAATACCTACACATTGGAATAAGTAAACAGACATAAATGTGGCACAATGATAACATGAAAGATGAAATGGAAGCAATCTGAGTTAAAAGTAGAAATAGTTCCAAATATAGCAATAATCACAATAAACGTGGAAAGGTCATTCTCAGCAGTAAAAATAAATAAGCTATGTTTTTAAAAACCAGCTATCTGCAGCTTACACCCAACAGCTGAGGATGGGGAAAGAGAGCAAAAGGAAATGTACTCAGAAGATATTAACCAAAAGAAATTTTTATTACTTCATTAATATCAACAAATTTTATTTTAAGACAAAAAATTAGATATAAAAAGAACCACCACCTAAAGATTAATTGCTCAATAATCAGATTACCATGCATTTATTGGCCATTTCCCTGCATGCAACTGGTGGTTCATATGCTTTTGCCTATTTTTTTCTTGTGTTATTAGTTTTTCTCTTATTAATTGTAGAAATTCTTTTTGGTGTTTGAGGCATTAATCATTTGTAGTTAAATGTATTGCAAGTATTTTCTCCCAGTGTGTGTGTGTCTTTGCAAACATTTGTGTTGTCCTGGATTTAGGGATTGGTTCTCTCTGAACTAAGCTTGAATACAGTGCTGCGATCCTTGACAAAATGAAATGGGATCCAAGTAAGTCCCAACATTCAATGATGCCGTGATTAACTAATTTATCATCTCCAGTTGATTGCGGTTAAGTATCCAGTGAAGCAAATGATCAGAGAACCAAAGCGGCTGCTGTGTGTAACTGTTGTGCCTCTAATCATGGCCAAAAACGCTGGCGGGAGATGGCTGCTCCTCAGTGCACTGAATTACTTTCAGAAAGAAAATGATATTGCAGGTCCTTTAAACTCTCAAGTGATGTGACTCTCACTCAAGTCACGTTCAAAAAGCCAGAGAACTTCGATGGTGAATCTATATATACATCATCTCTTATTTTCTGAAGTTCTATGATAATCCCCATGAAAAATCAGAAACAAAATTTAATTGTATGGGTTACAGAAAGTGAATTCGAAGTTTCATCAAGTCTCTTGCGATGAGGAAGGTGTGGACCCTAAGACTTGCAACAGGATAACTGGGAAGTCTTGGATGATGTTAAGAACGTTGAACATTTGAACACTCTGTCCCTCCCTCCCGTTAGCTTTCTTTTACTAAAGAGTCTGTAATAATCTTTCTTAATGCAGTTGTTATACAAGAAATGCCTCTTTTTCTCAAGATTCACCCCAACCATCTTATAACTGGTATCAATTCTCAGCATGTTCCAAGGGGATATGCTCAAAATGACCTCAGAGGAAACAACTTTACTCCCAAATGAATCACAAAATGTTTATGAATAGGTATGGTCAAATTTATTGATATGGGTGCACTATCAATGAGTCTGAATGTAATGTATTCAGTGTGTCAGGTGGGAGGAGCTATAATATTTTACCTGGTTTGTTGAGTAAAAATTTGTCTCCAGTAAGGTTGAGATACCAGACCTTCTCTGGTATAAAATAGAGGAATGAATTCAAGGACTTGGGAAATAGGCAAGTTGGAATGGATTTATCATGTACAACTAGTTATTCCCACATTTCTTCTTCTGTGAGAGCCCAAAAGTTACTCTCTTCACTCAGTCATTGGGAAATTACACAGGTGGAAGAAACATCCATACCCTAAAAATAGGGGAATGTCTTCAGTAGTCCAGATATAGTGTTGGGATATGCTATCATTGAGTTGGGCTTCTCATGAAGATAATACAACATTCAATGGTCAGACTAAGTGGAGATATTAGCGTAATGTACGTTAGAAGTTTTGACACACAGAAATCTTTAGTAGGAGCCAATGAATCTCATATCCCTAAAAAAAAAAATAGTAAATATTCAACCTAGCAAAGCATTACTTGATCTAGAATAAGACAATTCCAGGTAGTGGACCAAATTCATGATCCGAGTCAACACAATGAAGAATCATGTCCTCTCTCCTAATTCCAGACCTAAGTCAGTTCACAGATCAAGAACTTCTTTACCAAAGGAGAGTTTGGGCTCCCATTCAATAATGCCAAAGGCATCTACCATTTTTCTTCCTTCAACCTTGTCAAAAGAAATCTGAGGCCAATTACTACAGTAATTGTACTCTGGAGAAAATGGGAGATCTTAACTCTTGGGGATTCACAACGATTCTTAAGGATTCAAAATACCAAAGTAAGGTTTATAATAATCAGGTAATAAAGGGAGTTATGTGAAGTTTGAGACACCAAGGGTCCATTAGATCTACAGACCCACCCTGTGAATAGCTCTCCAGTTCCTGAATGTGTACTTGGAATGGGCATATTTGGCATCCGACAGAATCCATGCAGTGCCCCTCTGATCCAGGAAGTGATGGTTATTATGGTAGGAAGGGTACGTGGAAGCCTCTGAACTTGTCCTCCCTCTCAGAGTCTGAACTGAAAGCGTACTGTGTTTATGCTGGGGATTGCCGAAGTGAGTCTCACCCTGAAAGGCTCAAAAGATGTAGAGCTGTGATGCTGTTCACATTCCCATTTATCTTTTATTATTGGCCTGTGAAGAATGTGGTGAGTCTTTGAAAATCATTTCATTATTTTAAACTTTATCAGTTGGTAACTCCAATTCCAGCTTCTGTTCCAGATACAGATTATTTTTCCTAAGAAATTGTGACCAACCATCACATTGAAGAATCAGTTACAGGATTGAGGGAAGTCAAAATGAGGTGGGAGTGGGTCTGAGACATGCAAGCCTAGGGGACAATTTAAGTACTTTGTCAAGATCCTCTCAGCTCTTTTTTGTTTCATGAAAACATTTGTTTTATTAAGTGCATAACACCCTGATGGAAAAAATAACACCTGATAGAAAAATCAAATTTTCTATGGTTTTTATAAATGAAGCTGAGGAATTCTGTGCAGGCAGAAGTCTCCTATTCCCTTTCCTCCTTTCTCTATCTCTTTCTCTCTCTCTTTTAAATTTTTTGTTATTTGAGTGTAGTTGACACACAATGTTACATTAGTTTCAGGTGTACATGTAGTGATTGGACAAGTTTATACATTATACTATGCTCACTCCAAGTGTAGTTACCATCTGTCACCATAAAACCTATTATGATATCGACTGTATTCCTTATGTTGTCCTTTTTATCCTTGTGATACATTCATTACATAACTGGAAGCATGTATCTCCCACTTACCTTCACACATTTCGCTCTTCCCTCACCTTTTCCCATCAGCAACCATCAGTTTGTTCTCTTATTTACAGGTTTGATTCTGTTTTTCATTTGTTTATTCATTTTTTTAAGATTCTGCAAGTAAGTGAAATCATACTGCATTTGTCTTTCTCAGTCTGACTTATTTCACTTAGCATAATACTTTCTAGGTCCACCCATGTTGTTGCAAATAGCATGATCTCAGCCTTTTTATGGTCATGTAATATTCCTTTGTAGATATATACCACATTTTCTTTATTCTTTCATCTATCGAGAGACTCTTAGGTTGCTTCTATATTTGGCTATTGTAAATAATGATGCAATAAACACAGTGGTGCATATATCTTTTCAAACCCAATAGTGGAATTATTGGGTCAGGAACTTCCTTACTGTTTTCCACAGTGGCTGTACTAATTTACCTTTCCATCAACAATGTATGAGGGTTCCTTTTTCTCCACATCCCCACTAACACTGTTAAGCCCGTCTTTTTTATTCTAGCCTTTCTAACACATATAAGACAATATGTCATCATTGTTTTGATTTGCATTGCTTGCATTTCACTGATGACTAGTGATGTTAAGCATCAAATCCTCTTCTTACTATTTTTATGTGCTATGGGTTTAGTGTTCTTTGGTTTCCAGTAGGTGGGTATGTGGCACCCGTTTTTGTGTAGTACCTTAAGGTTACTAGTGCTTACATTGTCTAAATGAATATCTAGAAGTTTCTGGGAATTTATGTTTCCTGAGTGTGTCCACTTACCCTTGACTGACATGTATGGGCTTATGGAAGCCCTAGTTCCTTGACATGAGTCTTAGCTTATGTGTCATAGTTACCCATGGGATCAAGTTGAAAGTACCTCAGGCAGGACTTGGTCTGAGATGTAATCCTTGCTGAGTGAGCTTTTACCCTTTCTCTGTCCTCTGTAAACCTATTCCCTTGGGAATACTTTTTCCTGGGAATAATTTTTTGTAAGTTTTTTTTTAAAGATTTTATTTATTTATTTGACAGACAGAGATCACAAGTAGGCAGAGAAGCAGGCAGAGGGAGAGGAAGGGAAGCAGGTTCCTCACTGAGCAGAGAGCCTGACGCAGGGATCAATCCCAGGACCCTGGGATCATGACCCGAGCTGAAGGCAGAGGCTTTAACCCACTGAGCCACCCAGGTGCCCCTTTTTATAAGTTTCTTGCAAATGAATCCTTGTCTCAGCATCTGATTTGGGGGAACAGACCTAAGATATCAGCAATGTCTTGTTAGAAAATAATAATTATTATTATATATTATTTATTTGAATTTCAATAATTTAAAAATCATTTATTTTAAACTTTACAAAATTATAATTATTATTATTATATTATTTATTATGGAAAAAATAATTCCCTTCATAATAAACACAGAAAATGTAAAATATGTATAAGTAGCAATGTGAATTAAATCATAAAATGTTGGTGAACAATATTAAAACATGAAAAGGAAGAGACAGACTATGTGCTTTTGGGGAAGATTGAATTATCATGTAAGTATTATTTTTCTAAATTTATATAAAAATTTAAAATCACTCTAAAGTCATTTAAAAACCATATGGAAGAATTAACATGTAATAATTACTATTCACCATATTATCATTGTCATTTTTTATTAAAATTATATTAATCTTACTTCCAGGAAATTTTGCAGGATTTTGAAAGCATACTTAGCATGGTTAAAGGTACTGTTTACAAAGGGAAAAATAAAACAACTTCAGAGAAAACTCCTCTCCAAAAAGAATGTCAAAAAAGGATGACCTCTAGTTATTTATAATAACAATAACAACACATTCTCATTTAGTATTTTAAACATGTATATTTATAGTGTGCACATACATCTGTACGTATATGTATAACCGTTTAATTCTCCCAGCCTCTCTGTGAATTAGGTACAGAGATAGAGAGAAAGAAATCTATGCATAGATGGGTTAAGTAACTTGTTCAAGTTCTTGCCATAGGAATTAATAGAGTTGGAATTTAAACCCAGGTATTTTTGATCCAGATTCCATGTTCTTAACCACTCCCTTTTTTTCCCTTAAGATTTATTTATTTACTTACTTTAAGAGAGAGAGAAGGGGGAGGGGTGGAGGGAGAGAATCTTTTAAGCCCACTCTGCACTGAGTGAGGAGCTGGAAGTGGGAGTTGGGACTCAATTCCCCAACCCATGAGATCATGACCTGAGCCGAAACCAAAAGTCAGATGCTTAACTGAGCCACCCAGGTATGCCTTACCATTTTCGTATGCATGCATATACATAACAATATATTGGTGAAGAAAATAAGAAAAAAAAACTAGGACCAATTACAAACAGATCATCTTGTAATTTGAAAAATGCGTATCTCCCAAAAGAGGTGTTTCAAAATTGTACTAAGCAATGACAATTATGGAGAATACTGTGTATCTGCTCAAAGTGATTATCTTGAAGAACAGCACTCAATGGATGTAGGAATGAAACTCAATCAGATTATGGCTTATGGGTTTATTAAAACCATCTATCTCAGGATCATGTGCCAGCCATTCCCCCGTCTTCAACAGCCAGCCCTATATGATTGGTCCTCGATATGCATCTTAAAAATTGTAATGGCAGTTTTTCTTTCTCTTCTTCATCTTTTACTTTATCTTCTACAGTGTTCACTGGCAAGAATAGAGATTTATGGATTTATTCAGACTTACTCAAGACATTATAGATGTCTCGCTGAAAAATCTGTTAGTTTCATCCAGATACAGAAGCAGAATCACCATATAATATTTTCATCTATTATGTTATGTGACTCATTGTGACTGCAGGTACTTGAATGACCTACAGAATAATCATGGACATTTGACATTTAGCTAACATTTAGACCATCAACTGAAGAAATGAAACAGGTATTTGTTCCAAGGCCAGGTCAGGTTTAGTTATAACATTTTTGTTCCTTTTTTGGATAACCTTTTCAATCACATTTCTCAAAAGGCAGCACTGAAAAAAAGCATATTCTTATTTAAGAGACATACACCACGATTCTAATCCAATGCTGTTTTTTCTTTTTCTTTTAAAAGTCTTTTGGTATCAGATATTAGTTATTTTTTGGTCATTATTACTTTCTTTAATATCCATTTTTTCCAAAATGTTAAAAAATCCAGTCATCTTTAAGTGTATGAATTTGCTAGGAAAATAATAGAAACACTGATAATTTCAGTTGTATCAGTTGACTAAAAAAATTGTATCTATTAACACATATGTTGTTCCTTGTGTGTGTGTCTTGCAGTCCTTCAAGTCTACTGAGATTGTGTTTCTCCGTATCAATATATTTTTCTTCCATATAATCAATGAGAAGTAATTTGGCAGTTAATTGCTGATTATCCTGTCCTTTCTGAAGGTGATTCTGTTATCATCTTTGATTTGGAAGACCAAGAGACTGTCCTATACCTGCTCTTTTATTTTGATCATCTTAATCTTAAAGCCAAAATCACTGAAAAGTGAGAAGAGATGGGGTTAAAATACAGCAACAAAAATAAATATGTTTTTCATTTTGTACAGTGAGAGGATTACCAATGAGGGCGATGATTGTGTATCTCTGCTGATGAGAAATGACCTACTGCTGAGGAGAGAACATTCTGGCAGGAAACAGAAAGCAGACACATAATTCACAAACCAGACAGTGAGAGAGAAGTCTCAGAATAAAAATAAGCACAGACATATGTACGGATGGCAGAGTGTGGCCCTGGAGACTGTCGCCCCTGTGGGAAGGGCAGTGGTGTTGAGGTTCTGAGCACATTTTATCTGCAGACACTAAAGAGCACCATTAAATGGGAAAGAATGTTCGGCTGTAGAAAAATAATGTAATTGGTTCCAGGAAGAAAAATTAAGGGAGGTGATTTAAAATGTGAAATATAGCTTTAGTTTCTCCTCATGCATACTTAATAAAATTTGGACTTCATTTGGCATTTACGGTGAATAAGTTGTAGAGAGTTTACTAACTGTGTGCATATGTCCAGCATTAGACTTCTAAGGGAACTGGGACCCAGAGAATCTAAGTGGAAGCTTGATGGTGGCAAAGCTGAGACTAATGCCAGTACTTTTCAGATGTCAGATTATGTCAAGGGTTTGTACTTCATATACTAACATTTCACCTTCACTTTTTAATACAAATTGGAAATGTTTTAATTAGGGAATGGGCTTGTAATTATTACTCTTTTATGTTTCCTGGTTCAGTCAACCAAAAACATTTGTTGCATTCTTAATATATGTAAGCACTGTATTAGAAAACACAAAGTTGAAAGAGACACTGTACCACACTGAAAAAGAGCTTATAAATTATTAAGAATCTGATATAGAAGTACATCCAGGACAGGGAGCGTGGGAAGCTGCGGAGCAGGATGTCCCTGAGGCACCCAGCCGGCCTGCGCCCAGCCGCCTGCTCCCCCAGGCCGGCTTCCAAGGCGCTGAGAGAGCTCGGCTAAGAACACCCCACGCCTTACAGCTCAGCCCGTTGAATCACCCCTTGACTCTTTTTCGAGCCCCGCGTTGGTGGGTGCCAGGGGCAGCTGCACACTTCGCCTCCATTGGCGTGGCTTAGGCGGCAGAGCTGGGCTTAGGTCCTGCGGCCTGCTGGACCGACTTGCTCCAGAGTCTCCAGAGCCCACGCCCCCAGGCCTCGAGAGACTGGAAATGCGTGCGCCCGGTATGCTGACAGCTCTGCGCGGTGCTCCCTGATTCTGAGGAACTGTCGTCCAAGCTCTCCTTCACGCTCACATTGACAGCATCTCCTTCCCCAGGGTGGTTGGAAAAATGAGTCAGAGTCCACCACATCTCCTTCTCAGGGCTGGTGCGTGGTGGGACCAGAGGCCGAAACGGTTAGCACAGCCGGCCTGCTGGGCACTCTCAGACGGGAGCACACCCGGGAGTTTGCCAGTGGCCAGGGAGGCTTTGCTGAAATGTCCGTGGCAGTGTCGGCACTCCCGCCCGAAGGACGGGAACGGCAAGGGGCTACTGATGGTGAGGGGTCACTCCGGGAGGTTCTCATCTGGGAGTGAGCTGGGAGCAGACCCCCATTGGAAATAAGCGAGGCGGATGGTTCGCGCAGGACTGAAGCCAGGGCTCCGGCTTGGATCCTCCTGGAACGGCCAATGTAGAGGCCCCGTGGAGGGCAGGGCAGCTGGGAGGAGCAGAGGGGTCCGCCTGGAAAGACCTCTGAGGCTCAGAGCCCGTGGCACTGGCTGGGACTACAGGTCCCGTGAAGCATCTGGCGTCCGCACCCGCTCACCAGGCCACCGTGCTGGGTGCTCATGGCATCAGTAACCACACAGTGCGGCCCGACGGAGTACTTCCCGCACACCTGGCAGTCTGTGGGCTCACACTGTCCAGAGCACGTTCGCCTGTGAGACAGCTGCTGAAGCAAGAGCTGTCTGGAACTAAGAAGAACACGGCTGACAGGTGCCCAGGAGCACATCCGGAGCCCAAGGCCCCTCCAGTTCGTCACTGTCCCCTTGGTCCCACGTGGTCAGAGGTTCCATTCAGGTGTTTCTGGAGAGAAGGCAAATGAGCAGCGTCTCTCGCGAAACTTTGTCCTTTTACTCAGAAAGGAATGCGCTCACCAAAATTTCTATCTGTGCTCACGGACAGGAACCGGGGCGCATGGCCCACGAGGCTGCAGGGAGCCTGGGAAGGTGAGCCGTCATCAGGAAGCATGGCTGCACCAAATAGCTCAGGATCCTCTCAGGGAACAAGGGGGTATGGTGGACATGTGTTGGCTGACGTGGCTGTCCCCACCGTCCTGGGATGTGATGACCATTTTCATTTTCATAATTTGATGGAGGAAGAGATTAAGGGACAGGCAAGCCAGGTCATTTCTTTCCTGAAGACTACCTAATAGACGGGGAACCGTATCTCTGTGAGACCATAGGCAACCTGAGAGCAGGACTGTGTGTTTGTCCTTTGCCCTGTGTAGCTGTGACCCCATCACCAGACAGAATGTCACTTGGATCGATGCCTGATCAAATACCTCATTGATGGCCCAGTAAAGTCCCGTGCATGTCTCAGGCTTCCCCGTCCTCCCTCTCAGAGGAAAGAGTTCCAGAAGCCTCCCCATGCCGGCATGCAGTTCCTCTGGGCCCAGGCAGCGTGGGTGTGCCGGGAGGACCAGTTTCAGTCGACTGCCATCCCAGCCACGTTCAGCTGAGCTCACCAGGACCAAACAAGGCCTGAAGTGTCTCAAGGAGTGTTTTTAAAAGTTGTAAATAATATCTCACCAAGTCCCATCGCTGCCTAGAATTGATGCAGCTGGTGAGAACTAGTCATGATCCCGTGAATCATTTGTCCATTTACAAGAACATTTCATTCACCTCCTTCCAGAAGGATGCACAGAACACGCTTTAAAAGAAGGCGTAACTGGTACTGACATACGGGAAGGCTGTGTTGCATTCCAGTTCCTCACTGGCTCATGCGGTGTGTGTAGAAGAAGGGATACTCGTAATTACTGGGGATTTAAAAAAAAATAGAGATAATTTGTCTTAAGAAGAAACATGGGCATCTGCAGAATGATGACTTTGTCTCCCCGTGGTCTGCTCTTGGGTCAGAAATGTGGCCGGTACCCTGCCATGTGATTGCTGGCTTCTAGCCCTGCTCTCTCACTCTCGAAGAAAGGGCGTATGTCTCAGCCTCCTGCAGAACCACCCCACTCTTGTCTCTTGTCGCCCCTGCTAAGGCTGAGCATGGATCTCCGTATGTTGGCACATGAACTAAGGAATAAGCCTCTGGAAGAAAGTCAGAATATCTCTAATGGGGAAGTCTTTCCTGCTACAGCGACCATCCCTATGACAGTTGGGCTTAAGGAGGAAGAGGGGGAGCTTGGATGACCAGGGATGCATCAGCCCGCAAACCGAGCAGCCACGCCACTTAACAAAGCATCCGACCCTCAGTGACTTAAGACAAAGGCTATTTCTTCTCATGACCAGGGCTCTGCGGGTTTACCTCGCTACAGCTGATCTGGGCTACCCTCATTCTGGGGCGGGTGAGCGGGGCATGGCTTTAGGCTCCTGTATAGACTTGGATCTTTTCCTCAGGTTTCTGCAGAGGCCATATCTGAAGTGGCGCCTCTGCCTGGTGCATAATCTTCTCGGGGGATCCCAGGTATGAAAGCTTGCCCAACTCCAGGGCACAAGGACATGGCAAGCCTCTGGAGGCATTGCATCAAGAATATCTCATTAGCCCAGACAGGTCACATGGTCCACCCATGTGGACCGCCATGGTGCACCTCCCTCCCAAGGGCAGGGAGCAGGGCCTGGCCTTGGGGCTCTGGGGATGGGGGAGGGGCTGTGGTGCCTGGGAAAGGGCTGTGGGGTGGGGGGAGGGGCTGTGGTGCCTGGGCAAGGGCTCTGGGGAGGGGGGAGGGGCTGTGGTGCCTGGGAGGGGCATGGGGCTGGGGGAAGGCTGAGAAGTAAGATCTAGAATGAGGCAGTGAATCCTCCAAACTGGAGATTCAGTCTGTCCCAGAGGAAACCATGGGGTAGTTGGGTGGGGAGGGGCAGCAGAGAAACGCAGGAGAAGCAGAGGGGATACACGGAGTGGGCAGCAGGTGGAATGTGCATGGGGAGGGAAAGGGCAAATGTCTCCAAGATCCCCCAAGTCCGGGTTTCTGCCCCAGAAATGTGAGAGCCACAGGTGTAGGTGGGGCGTTCCTGAGGGACACATTCCAAATGTTGCCAAGATCCTCCAGGACGGAAAGGTCCCAGCAGCACCTGCCTTCCCCTGCAGAGAAGCTGTGACCCCTAGTTTCCCCACAGTCAGTCGGTCTGTTAGCAAATACCCCGTGGAGGTCTGGATGGCCGGCGGGCGAGCAGACCTGCACCAGCGTGGGTCTCCTTCCCACCACCCTTGGCTGCCACCGGCCTCTGTTCCCCAGGCCCCGCTTTTCTGACAGTCTCTTGCCCAGTCACCAAATCGACTTCCCTGTTAGCGAGCGACCCCGGTTGCCACTCCTTCAGAAGACCTCCCCTTCCCCTTCCCCGGGATTCTGCTTTGTGGCTCTCATTAGCATTTCCCTCCTGTCCCCCTGAACATTTCTCTTCAGTGTCTCTTCCTGGCGCATTCGAACATTCAAGGAGGGGAATGTCGGCAGCAGAGGTGGAGAGAAGCACTGAACAGTAAATGGTCCAAAATCTTTTGCCTTGGAAGCGCCGGGAGCCTCCTGCTGTGGGGTTGACTGTGAGGCCTGTGCCCCATGTGAGCAGTGACCCCAGTGACAGCCCCCCTGCACGCCCCCCCCCACCTCCTCTCATTAGCAGCATTGGCGGAGTCCTTTGCACTGCCCTTCTGGGCTCCTGGGGGCAGGCCTGCAGCCAAGGGAGCTGGACCACCCTGGGCCTGGCAGGGGGCGGGTTGCTCTCCTACCACACCGCAGGAGGGGAAGGGGGCTCAGGTTTCACCTACAAATTTCAACACCTGCTTCTTCCACAATCAGGGATCTTCCACCTGCCTTTCCGCACGCTCCCGCACTACCCCCTGCACTCCGCTAAAACTGCCCCCGTGCTAGTCTGAGCTCCTGCCCACCCTCTTCCTGCCTCTCCATCATGTGTAAATGCCACCTCCTCCATAAAGCCCTCCCTGATTCCCTGGCGGGAGTCACCCACACTGCCTCTCTTCTGGGGCGTTCATAACAGTGTAACTTATCTCCTTCCCCATCTGACTGTGATTCCTGGCCATGGGGAATTTGCCTCAAACTTTGCTTTCCTCCAGTACCTAACTAATGATTCCAGTGGAGTAGGTCCTCAATAAATAGGCGAGAATTCATCAAATTGGGGTGGGAGTGGCAATCGGAGAAGCGACCTGATATGTACTTAAGAGCTCCCGTCCCCAGCTTGTTGCTTTGGAAAAGAGAGTGAAATCAGTTTTTTATTGAATCTGCTCTTTGCAGAGTGATTTTGTGCTCTTTGTTGGGCCAATTACAGTTATGAAGATGAATTATGACAGGCGGGCACCCACGTGCCTGCATTACTGTGTGCTGGCTGGGTCATTAGTGGCCGGCATCTAGGAGGGGAGTTTGTTGATGTTTCCATCAGAAAAAAAAAAAAAAAGAAAGAAAGAAAGAAACATTAGGATCCATAAAAAACAACGAGCAATGATATTTTCCTTTTTATTGGTCATTTTAAAACATTCGCTGATAATTTCCCCCATGCTTAATAGGCACATGCTTGTGTCTTTAGGTAAATCCAAAATTTGCAGAAACGCATTCTTATGATTGTTCAGCTTCCTCCCATCGTGAAGCCCAAATGAACAACTTCCCAAGGCAGCAGGCGTGGGGTTCCTGGAGGGCATTGACCTGGCCATACGGGTCACCCGGGGCAGAAGAACTCACCTGAGAGTGAGCACTGACTGTCCAGCTATCCTCCAGCCAAGGGGGTTTAAACCTGAGAGCATTAAAAGCAGCACAGATGGGGGAACAAAATCTGGGCTCTGGAGGGAGGAGCCTCCGCAGCCTTCAGGATGCCCACAAGACCCACCCTCCTGTCTGTATTGTGGAGCTGGACAGACCTCTGAGTAGGTGCCCGTGTGTGTGACTTTGATCATGTGTGTGTGAGCATGAACATGCACATACCCGTGTGTGTCTGTGTGTTAGTACATGGGGACATGTGTGTACATGTGCACGTGTATCTCCAAGTGAGCATGTGGGTCGTGTGTGTACGTATGTGATCATGTGTGTCTGCCTGCGAGTGTGATCGTCTCTGCATGTGAATGAGTGTATACGTGTCCATAGCTCATGCAACCATCCCCAAAATCACTGTAGCCAGAGAGATGGAAGGAGCCGCTGGACTGCACCCAGCTGGGGCCCCACCCCAGAGATGACAATAACCTTAAATAGCCCCACCCCGGGCACCAGGGCTGCTGGGGAGGGAAACGGGCGGGAACAGGGGGCATGGCCCTGCCTGGCTCAAGCTCTGCCTTCCACTTCATCTCGACCTCATTCAGGCCTACTGGTCCTGGTGGGAACAGTGAACACTAGGGGCCCAGACCCATCAGTTTCCCACTAGACCCCCACAAACCACACTGCAACAGCCCTGGTGAGCTTCCAGGTGCAGGAGACACACCTCTACCCCAAGCATTCTTGTAGCCATGTAGACCCCCCTCAGCACTTTCATCTCCCCGTTGAGGGCCCCCCAGGAACCAGGAGCTCCTCTCATGTTTTAAGGGGAAAGTGAATTCTGGCGTGCAAACATTATCACACATTCATGCACTTGGGATCTAATTTTAGCTGCAAGAGGCTTCGTTACAAGATGCTCACATAATTAAGCAGCTTTGTTCCTGGGGTCTGGAAGCCTGTCTATTCTTCTGTTTCATTTAGGGGAGCAGCAGCCACTTGATGGAGAAGCTGAAAGCTCCAGGAGGCCTCACTTGCACAATGGACAGCCAGAGCCCTTTCCGTGCCTCCAGGCTCTCCCACAAGAAGAACCAGCCACAGGGCCTTTGCATGTCATTGCTCATCAGACACCCGGGAGCACCAGCCCCCTGTAGGGCGCCCAACCATGTGAACTGACTCAGCGTGACCTGGGTGTACACTGAACCCATCTTTCTACTCATCTGCAGGTCTGGTTGAGGTCCCCTGTAAGCCACAAGGCTATCACAGCAGCTGGCTCTTCCCCGGGGAAGGAAGGGAGGTCTCCGCGGACCTGCTGCAGGAAATGGACCATCTACCAGGGGGTCCGGCTGATGCTGTCCTGATTGCAGGTTGGGCAGGAGGGTGGGAGGCCCAAGGGTCAGTGGGCCTGGCCCTCCAGCCATTCCGGTGCCCTTCCCAGCCTCCCCAGCGTCTGGGTCTTCTCCTTAAAGTCACACGGGGGGTGGGGGCCGGGAAGAGTGAGGGCCAGAGTTGGGAGCTAGGCTCAGGAGGCATCCAGAGTCTGGCTATCCATCCCGTTGAGACTCTAGGCTTGCTTCGGGGGGTGCGGGGACCCTTGGGTGCACGGCAGGTACGGCCTCCTGGCAGGCCTCATGTCTTCCTACGACTCCAGAGAAACAGTTTCATCAGGGGCCTTTCCAGACTGATTCTCGGAGCCAGGGCCATGGCAACAAGCATTGCCAGCGTTAAGCAGAGAGTGGCTGTGGGACGGCCCAGGACAGGCTCAGCACCACGGTGAGTTTGGCGGGGACAGGTGTGGAGGCCTCCCTCCGAGGAAGGGCAGCCCGCTGGGCCCTCCACCCCACCTGCTTTCACCACAGTGGCTTTCGGCTTCCCCAGGGCCGGGGGTAGTGCAGGGTCAGGACGTTCCAATGCTGGTTTCCCCAAATCTCTCACCACGTTTTCTTCCCCTCGCACAGTTTGGCTCAGCCTGCAGGAGGGCAGACCAAGGGCCCTGCCGCCATCACTCCAAGCCTGGAGAAGCTGTCGAGGGGCCCACACACCATCATCCACCTGGCCGGGGTCCAAACCCCCAACACACTGGAGACCTGGTAGCGCGGCCTCATTCTGAACCCGAGGTACCCCTGAAGGGAGCTCTGTCCCTCCAGGCTGAGCAGCAGGTGGCTGAGGACCGTCCCTCTCTATGTCCCCACCTCTGTCCTCACCCACCCACTCCGCCCCCAGCTCAGAAACTCAGACACACGCGCCCCACAGCCCATCCCCCTGTTCTCCAAGCCCCTGAGCCTTTGCACACAGTTTTCTCTGCCTCAAGGTTCTTCTCTCATCTCTGCTGGGGTAATTCCTGAGATCCTTAATGTGTCTTAAAATCCACTATTAAAAAATATCCATCCTTTGATCAAACCTCCAAAGCCCCATTTCCAGATTTTTCCTATGAAGGATCTGCACGAAACACTTGGCAGACCCCAGGACACTCCCTGGAGTGTCACTTACTGGAAACTACATGAAGTCCCCACAGCTGAAGACTGGCAGGTGCAGCAGAAGACAAATGAGCTTTGATGATGATTTCAGTGAAGGGTAATTTCTCGTTTCCACGGATACTCCACAAACACAGCTGTCAGAAGCACATTGTGTAAATCAGATGCTAATTAAATTAAATCCCCACCAGAATTAAGGCAGCAGAGTATCTTGTTTTCCTGCATGCTGGGCTCTCGATGGTGACAGCTGGAATACCGTCATCTCAGGTACATGGGGCAACAGCTGCAGGGACTCCAGGCAACTGCTTCCACAGCTAAATGGTTGTCAGCAACAGAAAAATAGATGGCATTTTTGGCAACATTGGTAATATTAAAAATGTGAATAACCTAGCAGAAACAGAGCTAGACTGGGAGAGAAGAGAACCAAGTTTTGAGGTAAGTGTCGGCAAGAATCACTTTTTACACTTGCTTTGGTGCCCGCCGACCTCACTCCTCTTCTTCCTCCTATTCATCTCCTGAGTAGGTACCATGTACCAGCTACTGCCAGCCAATGTCCTGGGGCCTGGACACTCAAAACTCCTCTTGATCCTGCTGGTCTCCTTGGAGGACCAGGAGGTGGGACTGTTCAATCTCAGCACCTTCCAGAACTTCACTTTCTGATGTCCCAATGTGAACTGTTGTCCAGATCTGTCCATCTGTCTGTCAGTCCTCTGTCTGACCTCCTGCTGAAGGGCACCCAATACATATCCCTGTACCTTCCCTCAGTTTTAAGTCTGGTTAAAAACAAAAGCACTTGGGGTTCTTGGGTGGCTCAGTCAGTTAAGCATCTGCCTTGGGCTCAGATAATGATCTCAGGGTCAAGGGATCAAGTCCCGCATCTGGCTTCCTGTTCAGTGGGCAATCTGCTTCTCCCTCTCCTCTGTGCTCCTCTCCTGCTCTCTCTCTCAAATAAATTAATAAAATCTTTTTTAAAAAAGGAGGGGGAAGAAAGGAATCCAGACTGGAGATAAGGCTGGAACATGGTTCCAGACCTAAGCAAGGGGAACCCAGGGTGTGAGAAACCTATGGATGATGTATTGAGTGTCCTTCATCTGTCACGCGTATGTCATGTATTGGTGTCTTTCACTCAGCAGGTGGAATGGGCATTGCTGTTAGAACCCAGTCAGGATGCTGTGGAGTACTCAAGTCCAATCCCAACCCAAGCTGGATATCCTGTAACTAAACATTAGGTTCTAAAGTTTATCTTCCAAAAATTAATATGCAACAAAATTATCCACAACTGAATAGAAAGAATTTTTGAGGAACTAAAAATAATGAAAACAACACAAGGGGAACAAGCGACCACCCCTATGGCATGGAGCACAGAGGGGAAAGTTTGGAGTTATTCACACTTAGGAATTCCTCAGAACATTAACACTAGAATAACTATATGATACAGCAATTCAATTTCTGGGTACACACCAAGAATTGAAAGCAGCATCTCAAAAATACTTGTATATCTGTGTTCTCAATAGCACTACACACAGTAGCCGAAAGATAGAAGCACCCCAGGGGTTCATGGATGGTGAGCAGATAAACAAAATGTGGCCCATACACACAATGGGATAATTTTCAGCCTTAAAAGGAAAGGGAACTCCGACACCTGTTTCATCATGCATGAATCTTCAGGATATCATGCTGAAGGAAATAAGTTAGTTACAAAAGGACAATTACTGTACAATGCCACTTATGTAAATACCTACAGTGGTCAAAATCATGGATACACAGTAAAATGGTGACAGCCCAGGCCTGGGAGGACAGAGAAATAGGGAGTTGCTGTTCAATGGGAATAAAGCTTCCATTCTGTAAGATGAGAAGAGTTCTGGAATTTGGTTGCACCCACCACGCGAATGCTCTTAACAATTTTGAACTGTACGCTTAAAGTGATTACAGTGGTAAACTCCATATGGTGTGTATTTTACTGTTAATGAAAAAAAACTGAAGTTTGGACCAGGCACCCTGCAGAGTTGAAACTCAGAGACTGGGTGCTGGCATCCTGAGCCCCAGGGTGGCCCTGGGGGCTGGGAGATGGGCTCCCAGTTCCGCTGGAGCTGTCATCTCTGAAGGGGCAGGAACAAGGCTAGGTCTATGTGCACCAGGAACACTGCAGACTGGAATCCAGGGCTGGAACTGGGGCTGAAGGCACCCAGTCTAGGCTTCTAGATTAGGCAATGTGGACAAGACACAGAGGGGAGGGGGAGATCCCGTCTTCCTTCTGGGCCTCTAATCTCCTGTTGGTGTGGCCTCTCAGCAGAGTTCAGCTCCCAGCCACCTAGTGAACAGAGAAGCAGTTTGCAGAGTCCAGGGTGGGATGACTTTGAGGGTGAGACATGCTGGCTCAGGGTCACTGATAAGGATCTAAAGTTGCCTCTGGGGGGTGCCTGCGTGTCTCAGTCTTTTCAGTGTCCAGCTCTTGATTTTGGCTCAGGTCATGATCTCGGGGTCGTTGGATTGAGCTCTGCATTGGGCTCCACGCTCAGCATGGAGTCTGCTTGAGATTCCTTCTCTCCCTCTGCCCCCTCTGCATGCACTCTTTTTTTTTTTTTTTTTTAGAAAATTTACTTTATTTAAAAAGTATATATAATATGTCCCATGATATAAAATTCCAGAGAGTAGATTTAAAAAGCATACTGGAAAATATAAATATCCATTTTCCTATGTATATCTTTTGTGCACTTAGAGTCTTTTCCTAGGTTTACATTTTTCTTTATTTTACAATCTGATTCTTTCTTGTAGTAAAAACAAATATCATAGACAGGTATACAGCAAAAAGTAATTCCCTTCTATCCATCTCTTTCTCAGATATTGGTAAAATCCTTCCAAACTTTCAAGCACACAAATATATTTTTGCTTTTTTACATTCATGGTTTCACATTATACATGTTGTTCTGTAACTTAATTTTTTCACTGAATACTGTAATGGAAATCTTTCATGATAGTACAGATAGAGCTACTTAAAAAAAAATAGTTGTATTGCAGTCCTTTATATATCAAGAACTATTTAGCTAGTTCCCTCATGAAAACTATTTAAGGTGCTTCCAATATTTTACTAATAAAAGCAATACAGCAATGAACATGCTGGCAGCTTATTTAGAGAAAAGCACTTATTGTATTTACCTGCATATCTTTACACCCCTCTCTTCCTTTTAAAAGTCAGATTTTTTTAAAGGACAAGTGAAGTATTAAAAGCAACTAATGGAATATGTAGATACTGGGTGAGTTCAGAGGGGGAAAAATCAGGGTTTTAGCAAAACAATTTTATTAAGTTATTTGTGTCAACAAACCAGAAAGCCATGTAAAACTAATTTTTTTTTAAAGATTATGTCTGAGCTGGGCAGATGGAAAATTATCTAGATTGACTGCTCACTCCCTGTGGAATTTTTTGAGGATTCCACTTTATTTCTTAAAACCGTCCTTTTCCTGTTCCATGCTCAGAACTATGTGGTGTAGCTCAGTTCACTTTAAACTATCAGGCTTGTTTGGCAGCAGGTGATGGGCATTTTAAAAATTTAAGATGTTTCTAACAAGATGCCATCAGCCACAAGGAAGAACCTGGGTTGGTGGGCAGGAGGGCAAATTTTCTTTCAGTCATTTGTTTTGACAAGCCCCAAACTCCATGTACAATAAATGCAGGACATGGCTTCATTAGCATATGGTCTTAGGACAGCTGCCCTTTATTTTATTCGTGACCTTGTACTTTTGAACAGTTGGTGGGTGTTTTCCTTTAATACTTGGTTTTGATGATACTGTTCTATGCTCTCGTCTAGTTATGCAATTCTGTGTTCTTCTTGACCTCATAAAAGGATATGACAACTATAAAGTGGTTACACTGTTTTTCAGATTAAGTAAATATTTCAATTAGGGGAGTAAATATTTTTAGACTGGGAGTGTAGCTAACTCTTGCTTTGGGAGTGTGCTCCTTAGTGGAGTGGATCTTGGATTAGTGGTTTTACAAGGAGTGTGTAATGGATATCTGGGCTATATATCTTAAGTCTTGACCCTGTCCAAAAAAAAGCAAAGGAAATTTCTAAAGTTTTTCTTGCAGCAATGCACTGAAACAGAGGACGGGTGCAGTTAGGATGCTTGCCTTTCTTATCCGCTGGTGAATTTCGAAGGTATCAGGCTTCCTACTGCTTCTGGCACCAGTTTTCAAGTGTCACTTTTAAGGATTCAACAAAGTAGTAGAGAGCTCCACCTGACTCTTGTTATTTTCCATTTATTCATCATAGATAATGGGTGGTACCCGCAGAATGTTCTCATCTACTAATAATTGTGTTGTCCTTGATGGGTGTGCTACCCTGATAGATTGGGAATTTCTAGTTTATGGCATAATTTCTCCTTAATTTTGTCTCAGGCCTTGATAAAACTTAGCTAAAAACATATGAGTGAGTTTTTATCAGCCAAAAATTCCATGCTGCTGGGCCAGGCACAGCCTACTCTGTTTACCTGCAAGACTATGGTCTGTAGGACTCCCATTCCTTCTGGTTGACGTACAAGACCCAAGACTAATGTATAACATGTATAACCTCCTCGTTTGTTGGTTGTGATCTTGTATCTAATCAATATGGGACTGAGGAGTTTTGGGGGTGACAGTCCTTTCAGTGTCATCCTTGCTCCCTCCCTCTCCCAGGTGACTTGTTTCTTCCTCATTCTTCTCCTGAGTGCCATCAGGGAGGGGCCCCCAAATGCCTGGCAGAGGGAAGAGATGCACGGAGGGAGGCCTGGTGCTTGTATGAAGTGGGATGTCACTCAGCGCTCAGGGAGCTGTCATACCCTCAAGGCAAAGCTGTCCTCCTTTGCCCTGAGCCACAGTCTTGGATGCCAGACCCATACTCTAGGCCAGGAGTGTCTTTACATCGTCCTAGGGCTGTGAAGCAAGAAGATTCCGTGGGGTCCCCAGTGGGAGAGGAGCAGTGCTTCCAATAGGCAAGGGTGAGTCTCCCCAGTTTGCCCTCCACAGGCCAGTGTTCTCCCAGGCCCATCCCCGAAATGGAAAACCTACTCTCACTCTTCAAGGGTCGGTCCTTCCAGCCCTACCCGCTCCGCTGGGCCACAGGAACCTGGAAACGGTGGCGTCTGGCTTCCCATGCCAGCATCCATTCGGCCCCCAAATTTTGCCCACATGACCCACAGAAGAGACTCAGGAGAGCTATGCAGAGAAACTAGAACAGGCTTTAATTAATGAAATGAACACTACCTAAAGGTTCTGAGAGGAATGTGGGGAGAGGGGAGGGGAAAACTGTGGGCAGCAGAAGGAGTCCCAGGAGCTGTGGGACTGGAGGCCAAAGGGACACGATCTCCGTGTACTGTCCCAAGGCTCATAGCCCCTGGGTTCACAGAAGAGGCCTAAGGCCCCACATTCCTTAAATATGGTAGGTCAGGGATTGGGAAGTTATCCCAATGTTGGATGGCAGGCTGGGAGTCCGGTCTTGCTCCAGTACCAGACTTGTGTCTCCCATTCCACACTAGTTTTGCACTGGTGTGACATGGAAGTACACCAATAGCTACTTCTCCAGGTAGCTATTGACTCAACCGAGCCACTGCCTCTTGGGCCCTTAGGAAGTGGGCTTTGATGGGGGATAAGATGGTTTGTTGCACGGTGCAGCTCTTTTACGTCCTCTTAGGTGCTGGGCACGGGATGACGGGTTCTTGGTGGCAAGGCTGGTGTGGGCGTGCTGACCACAAAGGGGGTGCTGCTAGGAGGAGACCCAGAAAACTCCCGTCCCCGCTGACAGCCTTGCTGGAAGTGTCGCTCTCTGATCCGGACTACTGCTTGGTCTGGTGCCTGGGGATGTGACTGGAGCAAGGAGCACTCCGGGCTCCCGACACAGGCTGGTTCATTGTGCTGGCTCCCGTGGTCCCCGACAGGGTGCTCTGGCATGGGCGGCCTCCTGTGTTCCGGCCCAGGCTTGCCTTGGAGCCCTGCGGGCCACTTGGGGCCCTGCTAGTTGCTGCTACGATGCAGAGTGGCCCTAATCTGGAGCACAGATTGTCAATATCATCTCCTCTCCCCAACACTGGGGGTGCTGCCGAAAGCCCCTTGCTGATGTGGGCCGGCATTGTGGTGCCAGTTGGGGGCCGGGTGCTGGCTGTTGGGGCCAGCATGGGACACAGTGCCGGGCAGATGGGTGCCGCTGTCAAGCCTGGGGCTGCGGCAGTGGGCTGGGATGAGCAGGCAAATGGCTTGTTGCACGGTGAAACTCTTTTGCACCTAATGAATCTCTGGGCACGGGATGAGGGTGTCTTGGTGGCAAGGCTGATGTGGGCCGTGCTGACCACAAAGGCGGTGCTGCTAGGAGGAGAGGCCAGGATGCCCCCGTCCCCGCTGGCAGCCTTGCTGGAAGTGCCGCCGTCTGATCTGGACCTCTGCTTGGTCTGGTGCCTGAGGATGTGACTTAGGGAGGAGCCCTCGGGGCTCCTGACACAGGCTGGTTCGTTGTGCTGGCTCACCCCGGACAGGGTGCTCTGGTGTGGGCGGCCCCCAGTGTTCAGGCCCAGGCTTGCCCTGGAGCCCTGCGGTCCACTTGTGGCCCTGCTCGTTGCTGCTGCGATGCACAGTGCCCCAAATCTGGAGCACAGATCGGCAACATCATCTCTTCTCCCCAAAACTGGGGGTGCAGCCGAAAGCCCCATGCTGATGGGGGCCGGCATTGTGGTGCCAGTTGTGGGTCCAGGGTGTTGGCTGTTGGCCCCAGCATGGGACACAGTGCCGGGCAGATGGGTGCTGCTGTCAAGCCAGGGGCCGCGGCAGTGGGCTGGCATGTGCAGGAAGATGGCTTGTTGCACGGTGAAGCTCTTTTGCACCTAATCAATCTCTGGGCAGGAAAAGAGGGGGTCTTGGTGGCAAGGCTGCTGTGGGCCGTGCTGACCACAAAGCGGTGCTGCTAGGAGGAGAGGCCAGGACGCCCTCGGCCCCCTGGCAGCCTTGCTGGAAGTGCCGCCATCTGATCTGGACCTATGCTTGGTCTGGTGCCTGGGTATGTGACTGGAGCAAGGAGCACTCGGGGATCCCGACACAGGCTGGTTCCTTGTGCTGGCTCCCGTGGTCCCCGACATGGTGCTCGGGCGTGGGCGGCTGCCTGTGTTCGGGCCCAGGCTTGCCCTGGAGCCCTCCGGGCCACTTTTGGCCCTGCTCGTTGCTGCTGCCATGCAGAGTGCCCCAAATCTGGAGCATAGATCGGCAACATCATCTCTTCTCCCCAAAACAGGGGGTGTGGCCGAAAGCCCCATGCTAATGGGGGCCGGCATTGTGGTGCCAGTTGTGGGTCCAGGGTGTTGGCTGTTGGGCCCAGCCAGGGACACAGTACCGGGCACCTGGGTGCCGCTGTCAAGTCAGGTGCTGCGGCAGTGGGCTGGCATGTGCAGGAAGATGGCTTGTTGCACGGTGAAGCTCTTTTGCACCTAATCAAACTCTGGGCAGGGGATGAGGGGTTCTTGGTGGCAAGGCTGATGTGGGCCGTGCTGACCACAAAGGCGGTGCTGCTAGGAGGAGAGGCCAGGACTGCCCAGTCCCCACTGGCCGCCTTGCTGGAAGTGCCTCTGTCCGCTCTAGAACTCTGCTTGGTCTGGTGCCTGGGGATGTGACTGGAGGGAGGAGCACTCGGGGCTCCCGACACAAGCTGGTTCGTTGTGCTGGCTCCCGTGTTCGCTGACAGAGTGCTCTGGCGTGGCAGCCCCCTGTGTTTGGGCCCAGGCTTGCCCTGGAGCCCTGCGGGCCACTTGTGGCCCTGCTCGTTGCTGCTGCGATGCAGAGTGCCCCAAATCTGGAGCATAGATCGGCAACATCATCTCTTCTCCCCAAAACTGGGGGTGCTGCTCAAAGCCCCATGCTGATGGGGGCCGGCATTGTGGTGCCAGTTGTGGGTCCACGGTGTTGGCTGTTGGGCCCCGCCTGGGACACAGTGCCGGGCAGCTGGGGGGCCCCTGTTAAGCCAGGGGCCAGGGCAGTGGGATGGGATGTGCAGGAAGATGGCTTGTTGCACAGTGAAGCTCTTTTGCACCTAAACAATCTCTGGGCAGGGGATGAGGGGGTCTTGGTGGCAAGGCTGGTGAAGGCCGTGCAGACCACAAAGGCGGTGCTGCTAGGAGGAGATGCCAGGATGCCCCGTCCCCACTGGCAACCTTGCTGGAAGTGCCGCCGTCTGATCTGGACCTCTGCTTGGTCTGGTGCGTGGGGATGTGACTGGAGGGAGGAGCAGTCGGGGCTCCTGACACAGGCTGGTTCGTTGTGCTGGCTCCTGTGGTCCCCGACAGGGTTCTCTAGCGTGGGCAGCCCCCTGTGTTCGGGCCCTAGCTTGCCATGGAGCCCGCAGGACACTTGTCGCCCTGCTTGTTGCTGCTGCGATGCAGAGTGCCCCAAATTTGGAGCACAGATCGGCAACATCATCTCCTCTCCCCAACACTGGGGGTGCTGCCGAAAGCCCATTGCTGATGGGGGCCGGCATTGTGGTGCCAGTTGGGGGGCCAGGTGCTGGCTGTTGGGGCCAGCATGGGACACAGTGCCAGGGAGATGGGTGCCGCTGTCAAGCCTGGAGCTGCGGCAGTGGGCTGGGATGAGCAGGCCAATGGCTTGTTGCACGGTGAAGATCTTTTGCACCTAATGAATCTCTGGGCATGGGATGAGGGTGTCTTGGTGGCAAGGCTGGTGTGGGCCTTGCTGACCACAAAGCGGTGCTGCTAGGAGGAGAGGCCAGGACGCCCCCGGCCCCAATGGCAGCCTTGCTGGAAGTGCCACCGGCTGATCTGGACCTCTGCTTTGTCTGGTGCCTGGGATGTGACTGGAGGGAGGAGCAGTCTGGGCTCCTGACACAGGCTGGTTCGTTGTGCTGGCTCCTGTGGTCCACGACAGGGTTCTCTAGCGTGGGCAGCCCCCTGTGTTTGGGCCAAGCTTGCCCTGGAGCCCTGCGGGCCACTTGGGGCCCTGCTTGTTGCTGCTGCGATGCAGAGTGCCCCTAATCTGGAGCACAGTTCGGTACCATCATCTCCTCTCCCCAACACTGGGGGTGCTGCCGAAAGCCCCTTGCTGATGGGGGCCGGCATTGTGGTGCCAGGTGGGGGGCCGGGTGCTGGCTGTTGGGGCCCGCATGGGACACAGTGCCGGGCAGATGGGTGCCGCTGTCAAGCCTGGGGCTGCGGCAGTGGGCTGGGATGAGCAGGCAAATGGCTTATTGCACGGTGAAGCTCTTTTACACCTAATGAATCTCTGGGCACGGGATGAGGGTGTCTTGGTGGCAAGGCTGATGTGGGCCGTGCTGACCACAAAGGCGGTTCCCCTAGGAGGAGAGGCCAGGACTGCCCCGTCCCCACTGGCAGCCTTGCTGTAAGTGCCTCCGTCCGCTCGAGAACTCTGCTTGGTCTGGTGCCTGGGGATGTGACTGGAGCGAGGAGCACTCGGGGCTCCCGATACAGGCTGGTTCGTTGTGCTGGCTCCCGTGGTCCCTGACAGGTGCTCTGGCGTGGGCGGCCCCCTGTGTTCGGGCCCAGGCTTGCCCTGGAGCCCTTTTGGCCACTGAGGCCCTGCTCGTTGCTGCTGCGATGCAGAGTGCTCCAAATCTGCAGCACAGATCGGCAACATCATCTCTTCTCCCCAAAACTGGGGGTGCTGCCGAAAGCCCATTGCTGATGGCGGCCTGCATTGTGGTGCCAGTTGGGGGGCCGGGGTGCTTGCTGTTCGTCCCAGCATGGGACACAGAGCCTCGCAGCTGTGGGGACTCTGTCAAACCCTGGGCCTCGGAGGTGGGCTGGGATGAGCAGGAAAATGGCTTGTTGCACGGTGAAGCTCTTTTGCACCTAATCAATCTCTGGCAAGGGGATGAGAGGTTCTTGGTGGCATGGCTGGTGTGGGCCGTGCTGACCACAAAGGTGGTGCTGCTAGGAGGAGAGCCCAGGTCGCCCTAGGCCCCGCTGGCAGCCTTGCTGGAAGTGCCGCCGTCTGATCTGGACCTCTGCTTGGTCTGGTGCCTGAGGATGTGACTTAGGGAGGAGCCCTCGGGGCTCCTGACACAGGCTGGTTCATTGTGCTGGCTCTTGTGGTCCCCGACAGGGTTCTCTAGCGTGGGCAGCCCCCTGTGTTTGGGCCCAAGCTTGTCCTGGGCCCTGCGGGCCACTTGGGGCCCTGCTTGTTGCTGCTGCGATGCAGAGTGCCCCTAATCTGGAGCACAGATCGGTACCATCATCTCCTCTCCCCAACACTGGGGGTGCTGCCGAAAGCCCCTTGCTGATGGGGGCCGGCATTGTGGTGCCAGTTGGGGGGCCGTGTGCTCGCTGTTGGGGCCCTCATGGGACACAGTGCCGGGCAGATGGGTGCCGCTGTCAAGCCTGGGGCTGCGGCAGTGGGCTGGGATGAGCAGGCAAATGGCTTATTGCACGGTGAAGCTCTTTTGCACCTAATCAATCTCTGGGCACGGGATGAGGGTGTCTTGGTGGCAAGGCTGATGTGGGCCGTGCTGACCACAAAGGCGGTGCCACTAGGAGGAGAGGCCAGGCCTGCCCCGCCCCACTGGCAGCCTTGCTGGAAGTGCCTCCGTCTGCTCTAGAACTCTGCTTGGTCTGGTGCCTGGGGATGTGACTGGAGCGAGGAGCACTCGGGGCTCGCGATACAGGCTGGTTCGTTGTGCTGGCTCCCGTGGTCCCTGACAGGTGCTCTGGCGTGGGCGGCCCCCTGTGTTCGGGCCCAGGCTTGCCCTGGAGCCCTTTTGGCCACTGAGGCCCTGCTCGTTGCTGCTGCGATGCAGAGTGCCCCAAATCTGCAGCACAGATCGGCAACATCATCTCTTCTCCCCAAAACTGGGGGTGCTGCCGAAAGCCCATTGCTGATGGAGGCCTGCATTGTGGTGCCAGTTGGGGGGCCGGGGTGCTTGCTGTTCGTCCCAGCATGGGACACAGAGCCTCACAGCTGTGGGGACTCTGTCAAACCCTGGGCATCGGCAGTGGGCTGGGATGTGCAGGAAAATGGCTTGTTGCACGGTGAAGCTCTTTTGCACCTAATCAATCTCTGGGCAGGAAAAGAGGGGGTCTTGGTGGCAAGGCTGCTGTGGGCCGTGCTGACCACAAAGCGGTGCTGCTAGGAGGAGAGGCCAGGACGCCCTCGGCCCCCTGGCAGCCTTGCTGGAAGTGCCGCCATCTGATCTGGACCTATGCTTGGTCTGGTGCCTGGGTATGTGACTGGAGCAAGGAGCACTCGGGGATCCCGACACAGGCTGGTTCCTTGTGCTGGCTCCCGTGGTCCCCGACATGGTGCTCGGGCGTGGGCGGCTGCCTGTGTTCGGGCCCAGGCTTGCCCTGGAGCCCTCCGGGCCACTTTTGGCCCTGCTCGTTGCTGCTGCCATGCAGAGTGCCCCAAATCTGGAGCATAGATCGGCAACATCATCTCTTCTCCCCAAAACAGGGGGTGTGGGCCGAAAGCCCCATGCTAATGGGGGCCGGCATTGTGGTGCCAGTTGTGGGTCCAGGGTGTTGGCTGTTGGGCCCAGCCAGGGACACAGTACCGGGCACCTGGGTGCCGCTGTCAAGTCAGGTGCTGCGGCAGTGGGCTGGCATGTGCAGGAAGATGGCTTGTTGCACGGTGAAGCTCTTTTGCACCTAATCAAACTCTGGGCAAGGGATGAGGGGTTCTTGGTGGCAAGGCTGATGTGGGCCGTGCTGACCACAAAGGCGGTGCCGCTAGGAGGAGAGGCCAGGACTGCCCCGTCCCCACTGGCCGCCTTGCTGGAAGTGCCTCTGTCCGCTCTAGAACTCTGCTTGGTCTGGTGCCTGGGGATGTGACTGGAGGGAGGAGCACTCGGGGCTGCCGACACAAGCTGGTTCGTTGTGCTGGCTCCCGTGTTCGCTGACAGAGTGCTCTGGCGTGGCAGCCCCCTGTGTTTGGGCCCAGGCTTGCCCTGGAGCCCTGCGGGCCACTTGTGGCCCTGCTCGTTGCTGCTGCGATGCAGAGTGCCCCAAATCTGGAGCATAGATCGGCAACATCATCTCTTCTCCCCAAAACTGGGGGTGCTGCTCAAAGCCCCATGCTGATGGGGGCCGGCATTGTGGTGCCAGTTGTGGGTCCACGGTGTTGGCTGTTGGGCCCCGCCTGGGACACAGTGCCGGGCAGCTGGGGGGCCCCTGTTAAGCCAGGGGCCAGGGCAGTGGGCTGGCATGTGCAGGAAGATGGCTTGTTGCACAGTGAAGCTCTTTTGCACCTAAACAATCTCTGGGCAGGGGATGAGGGGGTCTTGGTGGCAAGGCTGGTGAAGGCCGTGCAGACCACAAAGGCGGTGCTGCTAGGAGGAGATGCCAGGATGCCCAGTCCCCACAGGCAACCTTGCTGGAAGTGCCGCCGTCTGATCTGGACCTCTGCTTGGTCTGGTGCCTGGGGATGTGACTGGAGCGAGGAGCACTCGGGGCTCCCGATACAGGCTGGTTCGTTGTGCTGGCTCCCGTGGTCCCTGACAGGTGCTCTGGCGTGGGCGGCCCCCTGTGTTCGGGCCCAGGCTTGCCCTGGAGCCCTTTTGGCCACTGAGGCCCTGCTCGTTGCTGCTGCGATGCAGAGTGCCCCAAATCTGCAGCACAGATCGGCAACATCATCTCTTCTCCCCAAAACTGGGGGTGCTGCCGAAAGCCCATTGCTGATGGAGGCCTGCATTGTGGTGCCAGTTGGGGGGCCGGGGTGCTTGCTGTTCGTCCCAGCATGGGACACAGAGCCTCGCAGCTGTGGGGACTCTGTCAAACCCTGGGCCTCGGCAGTGGGCTGGGATGAGCAGGAAAATGGCTTGTTGCACGGTGAAGCTCTTTTGCACCTAATCAATCTCTGGCAAGGGGATGAGAGGGTCTTGGTGGCATGGCTGGTGTGGGCCGAGCTGACCACAAAGGTGGTGCTGCTAGGAGGAGAGCCCAGGTCGCCCTAGGCCCCGCTGGCAGCCTTGCTGGAAGTGCTGCCGTCTGATCTGGACCTCTGCTTGGTCTGGTGCCTGAGGATGTGACTTAGGGAGGAGCCCTCGGGGCTCCTGACACAGGCTGGTTCATTGTGCTGGCTCCTGTGGTCCCCGACAGGGTTCTCTAGCGTGGGCAGCCCCCTGTGTTTGGGCCCAAGCTTGTCCTGGGCCCTGCGGGCCACTTGGGGCCCTGCTTGTTGCTGCTGCGATGCAGAGTTGCCCTAATCTGGAGCACAGATCGGTACCATCATCTCCTCTCCCCAACACTGGGGGTGCTGCCGAAAGCCCCTTGCTGATGGGGGCCGGCATTGTGGTGCCAGTTGGGGGGCCGTGTGCTCGCTGTTGGGGCCCTCATGGGACACAGTGCCGGGCAGATGGGTGCCGCTGTCAAGCCTGGGGCTGCGGCAGTGGGCTGGGATGAGCAGGCAAATGGCTTATTGCACGGTGAAGCTCTTTTGCACCTAATCAATCTCTGGGCACGGGATGAGGGTGTCTTGGTGGCAAGGCTGATGTGGGCCGTGCTGACCACAAAGGCGGTGCCACTAGGAGGAGAGGCCAGGCCTGCCCCGTCCCCACTGGCAGCCTTGCTGGAAGTGCCTCCGTCTGCTCTAGAACTCTGCTTGGTCTGGTGCCTGGGGATGTGACTGGAGCGATGAGCACTCGGGGCTCCCGATACAGGCTGGTTCGTTGTGCTGGCTCCCGTGGTCCCTGACAGGTGCTCTGGCATGTGTGGCCCCCTGTGATCGGGCCCAGGCTTGCCCTGGAGCCCTTTTGGCCACTTGAGGCCCTGCTCATTGCTGCTGCGATGCAGAGTGCCCCAAATCTGCATCACAGATCGGCAACATCATCTCTTCTCCCCAAAACTGGGGGTGCTGCCGAAAGCCCATTGCTGATGGCGGCCTGCATTGTGGTGCCAGTTGGGGGGCCGGGGTGCTTGCTGTTCGTCCCAGCATGGGACACAGAGCCTCACAGCTGTGGGGACTCTGTCAAACCCTGGGCCTCGGCAGTGGGCTGGGATGTGCAGGAAAATGGCTTGTTGCACGGTGAAGCTCTTTTGCACCTAATCAATCTCTGGGCAGGAAAAGAGGGGGTCTTGGTGGCAAGGCTGCTGTGGGCCGTGCTAACCACAAAGCGGTGCTGCTAGGAGGAGAGGCCAGGACGCCCTCGGCCCCCTGGCAGCCTTGCTGGAAGTGCCGCCATCTGATCTGGACCTATGCTTGGTCTGGTGCCTGGGTATGTGACTGGAGCAAGGAGCACTCGGGGATCCCGACACAGGCTGGTTCCTTGTGCTGGCTCCCGTGGTCCCCGACATGGTGCTCGGGCGTGGGCGGCTGCCTGTGTTCGGGCCCAGGCTTGCCCTGGAGCCCTCCGGGCCACTTTTGGCCCTGCTCGTTGCTGCTGCCATGCAGAGTGCCCCAAATCTGGAGCATAGATCGGCAACATCATCTCTTCTCCCCAAAACAGGGGGTGTGGCCGAAAGCCCCATGCTAATGGGGGCCGGCATTGTGGTGCCAGTTGTGGGTCCAGGGTGTTGGCTGTTGGGCCCAGCCAGGGACACAGTACCGGGCACCTGGGTGCCGCTGTCAAGTCAGGTGCTGCGGCAGTGGGCTGGCATGTGCAGGAAGATGGCTTGTTGCACGGTGAAGCTCTTTTGCACCTAATCAAACTCTGGGCAAGGGATGAGGGGTTCTTGGTGGCAAGGCTGATGTGGGCCGTGCTGACCACAAAGGCGGTGCCGCTAGGAGGAGAGGCCAGGACTGCCCCGTCCCCACTGGCCGCCTTGCTGGAAGTGCCTCTGTCCGCTCTAGAACTCTGCTTGGTCTGGTGCCTGGGGATGTGACTGGAGGGAGGAGCACTCGGGGCTGCCGACACAAGCTGGTTCGTTGTGCTGGCTCCCGTGTTCGCTGACAGAGTGCTCTGGCGTGGCAGCCCCCTGTGTTTGGGCCCAGGCTTGCCCTGGAGCCCTGCGGGCCACTTGTGGCCCTGCTCGTTGCTGCTGCGATGCAGAGTGCCCCAAATCTGGAGCATAGATCGGCAACATCATCTCTTCTCCCCAAAACTGGGGGTGCTGCTCAAAGCCCCATGCTGATGGGGGCCGGCATTGTGGTGCCAGTTGTGGGTCCACGGTGTTGGCTGTTGGGCCCCGCCTGGGACACAGTGCTGGGCAGCTGGGGGCCCCTGTTAAGCCAGGGGCCAGGGCAGTGGGCTGGCATGTGCAGGAAGATGGCTTGTTGCACAGTGAAGCTCTTTTGCACCTAAACAATCTCTGGGCAGGGGATGAGGGGGTCTTGGTGGCAAGGCTGGTGAAGGCCGTGCAGACCACAAAGGCGGTGCTGCTAGGAGGAGATGCCAGGATGCCCAGTCCCCACAGGCAACCTTGCTGGAAGTGCCGCCGTCTGATCTGGACCTCTGCTTGGTCTGGTGCGTGGGGATGTGACTGGAGGGAGGAGCAGTCGGGGCTCCTGACACAGGCTGGTTCGTTGTACTGGCTCCTGAGGTCTCCGACAGGGTTCTCTAGCGTGGGTAACCCCCTGTGTTCGGGCCCTAGCTTGCCATGGAGCCCGCAGGACACTTGTCGCCCTGCTTGTTGCTGCTGCGATGCAGAGTGCCCCAAATCTGGAGCACAGATCGGCAACATCATCTCCTCTCCCCAACACTGGGGGTGCTGCCGAAAGCCCCTTGCTGATGGGGGCCGGCATTGTGGTGCCAGTTGGGGGGCCAGGTGCTGGCTGTTGGGGCCAGCATGGGACACAGTGCCAGGGAGATGGGTGCCGCTGTCAAGCCTGGAGCTGCGGCAGTGGGCTGGGATGAGCAGGCCAATGGCTTGTTGCACGGTGAAGATCTTTTGCACCTAATGAATCTCTGGGCATGGGATGAGGGTGTCTTGGTGGCAAGGCTGGTGTGGGCCTTGCTGACCACAAAGCGGTGCTGCTAGGAGGAGAGGCCAGGACGCCCCCGGCCCCAATGGCAGCCTTGCTGGAAGTGCCACCGGCTGATCTGGACCTCTGCTTTGTCTGGTGCCTGGGATGTGACTGGAGGGAGGAGCAGTCTGGGCTCCTGACACAGGCTGGTTCGTTGTGCTGGCTCCTGTGGTCCCCGACAGGGTTCTCTAGCGTGGACAGCCCCCTGTGTTTGGGCCAAGCTTGCCCTGGAGCCCTGCGGGCCACTTGGGGCCCTGCTTGTTGCTGCTGCGATGCAGAGTGCCCCTAATCTGGAGCACAGATCGGTACCATCATCTCCTCTCCCCAACACTGGGGGTGCTGCCGAAAGCCCCTTGCTGATGGGGGCCGGCATTGTGGTGCCAGTTGGGGGGCCGGGTGCTGGCTGTTGGGGCCCGCATGGGACACAGTGCCGGGCAGATGGGTGCCGCTGTCAAGCCTGGGGCTGTGGCAGTGGGGTGGGATGAGCAGGCAAATGGCTTGTTGCACGGTGAAGCTCTTTTACACCTAATAAATCTCTGGGCACGGGATGAGGGTGTCTTGGTGGCAAGGCTGATGTGGGCCGTGCTGACCACAAAGGCGGTTCCCCTAGGAGGAGAGGCCAGGACTGCCCCGTCCCCACTGGCAGCCTTGCTGTAAGTGCCTCCGTCCGCTCTAGAACTCTGCTTGGTCTGGTGCCTGGGGATGTGACTGGAGCGAGGAGCACTCGGGGCTCCCGATACAGGCTGGTTCGTTGTGCTGGCTCCCGTGGTCCCTGACAGGTGCTCTGGCGTGGGCGGCCCCCTGTGTTCGGGCCCAGGCTTGCCCTGGAGCCCTTTTGGCCACTGAGGCCCTGCTTGTTGCTGCTGCGATGCAGAGTGCCCCAAATCTACAGCACAGATCGGCAACATCATCTCTTCTCCCCAAAACTGGGGGTGCTGCCGAAAGCCCATTGCTGATGGCGGCCTGCATTGTGGTGCCAGTTGGGGGGCCGGGGTGCTTGCTGTTCGTCCCAGCATGGGACACAGAGCCTCGCAGCTGTGGGGACTCTGTCAAACCAGGAGCCTCGGCAGTGGGCTGGGATGAGCAGGAAAATGGCTTGTTGCACGGTGAAGCTCTTTTGCACCTAATCAATCTCTGGCAAGGGGATGAGAGGGTCTTGGTGGTATGGCTGGTGTGGGCCGTGCTGACCACAAAGGTGGTGCTGCTAGGAGGAGAGCCCAGGTCGCCCTAGGCCCCGCTGGCAGCCTTGCTGGAAGTGCCGCCGTCTGATCTGGACCTCTGCTTGGTCTGGTGCCTGAGGATGTGACTTAGGGAGGAGCCCTCGGGGCTCCTGACACAGGCTGGTTCATTGTGCTGGCTCCTGTGGTCCCCGACAGGGTTCTCTAGCGTGGGCAGCCCCCTGTGTTTGGGCCCAAGCTTGTCCTGTGCCCTGCGGGCCACTTGGGGCCCTGCTTGTTGCTGCTGCGATGCAGAGTGGCCCTAATCTGGAGCACAGATCGGTACCATCATCTCCTCTCCCCAACACTGGGGGTGCTGCCGAAAGCCCCTTGCTGATGGGGGCCGGCATTGTGGTGCCAGTTGGGGGGCCGTGTGCTCGCTGTTGGGGCCCTCATGGGACACAGTGCCGGGCAGATGGGTGCCGCTGTCAAGCCTGGGGCTGCGGCAGTGGGCTGGGATGAGCAGGCAAATGGCTTATTGCACGGTGAAGCTCTTTTGCACCTAATCAATCTCTGGGCACAGGATGAGGGTGTCTTGGGGCAAGGCTGATGTGGGCCGTGCTGACCACAAAGGCGGTTCCCCTAGGAGGAGAGGCCAGGACTGCCCCGTCCCCACTGGCAGCTTTGCTGTAAGTGCCTCCGTCCGCTCTAGAACTCTGCTTGGCCTGGTGCCTGGGGATGTGACTGGAGCGAGGAGCACTCGGGGCTCCCGATACAGGCTGGTTCGTTGTGCTGGCTCCCGTGGTCCCTGACAGGTGCTCTGGCGTGGGCGGCCCCCTGTGTTCGGGCCCAGGCTTGCCCTGGAGTGCTTTTGGCCACTTGAGGCCCTGCTCGTTGCTGCTGTGATGCAGAGTGCCCCAAATCTGCAGCACAGATCGGCAACATCATCTCTTCTCCCCAAAACTGGGGGTGCTGCCGAAAGCCCATTGCTGATGGCGGCCTGCATTGTGGTTCCAGTCGGGGGGCCGGGGTGCTTGCTGTTCGTCCCAGCATGGGACACAGAGCCTCGCAGCTGTGGGGACTCTGTCAAACCAGGGGCCTCGGCAGTGGGCTGGGATGAGCAGGAAAATGGCTTGTTGCACGGTGAAGCTCTTTTGCACCTAATCAATCTCTGGCAAGGGGATGAGAGGGTCTTGGTGGCATGGCTGGTGTGGGCCGTGCTGACCACAAAGGCGGTGCGGCTAGGAGGAGAGCCCAGGTCGCCCTCGGCCCCGCTGGCAGCCTTGCTGGAAGTGCCGCCGTCTGATCTGGACCTCTGCTTGGTCTGGTGCCTGAGGATGTGACTTAGGGAGGAGCCCTCGGGTCTCCTGACACAGGCTGGTTCTTGTGCTGGCTCACCCCGGACAGGGTGCTCTGGTGTGGGCAGCCCCCTGTGTTCAGGCCCAGGCTTGCCCTTGATTCCTGTGGTCCACTTGTGGCCCTTCTCGTTGCTGCTGTGATGCACAGTGCCCCAAATCTAGAGCACAGGTCGGCAACATCCTCTCTTCTCCCCAAAACTGGGGGTGCAGCCGAAAGCCACATGCTGATGGGGGCCGGATTTGTGGTGCCAGTTGTGGGTCCAGGGTATTGGCTGTTGGACACAGCATGGGACACAGTGCCCGGCAGATGGGTGCTGCTGTCAAGACAGGGGCCGCGGCAGTGGGCTGGCATGTGCAGGAAGATGGCTTGTTGCACGGTGAAGCTCTTTTGCACCTAATCAATCTCTGGGCAGGAAAAGAGGGGGTCTTGGTGGCAAGGCTGCTGTGGGCCGTGCTGACCACAAAGCGGTGCTGCTAGGAGGAGCGGCCAAGACGCCCTCGGCACCGCTGGCAGCCTTGCTGGAAGTGCCGCCATCTGATCTGGACCTATGCTTGGTCTGGTGCCTGGGTATGTGACTGGAGCGAGGAGCACTCGGGGATCCCGACACAGGCTGGTTCCTTGTGCTGGCTCCCGTGGTCCCCGACATGGTGCTCGGGCGTGGGCGGCTGCCTGTGTTCGGGCCCAGGCTTGCCCTGGAGCCCTCCGGGCCACTTTTGGCCCTGCTCGTTGCTGCTGCCATGCAGAGTGCCCCAAATCTGGAGCATAGATCGGCAACATCATCTCTTCTCCCCAAAACAGGGGGTGTGGCCGAAAGCCCCATGCTAATGGGGGCCGGCATTGTGGTGCCAGTTGTGGGTCCAGGGTGTTGGCTGTTGGGCCCAGCCAGGGACACAGTACCGGGCACCTGGGTGCCGCTGTGAAGTCAGGTGCTGCGGCAGTGGGCTGGCATGTGCAGGAAGATGGCTTGTTGCACGGTGAAGCTCTTTTGCACCTAAACAATCTCTGGGCAGGGGATGAGGGGGTCTTGGTGGCAAGGCTGGTGAAGGCCGTGCAGACCACAAAGGCGGTGCTGCTAGGAGGAGATGCCAGGATGCCCAGTCCCCACTGGCAGCCTTGCTGGAAGTGCCGCCGTCTGATCTGGACTTCTGCTTGGTCTGATGCCTGGGGATGTGACTGGAGGGAGGAGCCCTCGGGTCTCCTGACACAGGCTGGTTCTTGTGCTGGCTCACCCCGGACAGGGTGCTCTGGTGTGGGTAGCCCCCTGTGTTCAGGCCCAGGCTTGCCCTTGATTCCTGTGGTCCACTTGTGGCCCTTCTCGTTGCTGCTGTGATGCACAGTGCCCCAAATCTAGAGCACAGGTCGGCAACATCATCTCTTCTCCCCAAAACTGGGGGTGCAGCCGAAAGCCACATGCTGATGGGGGCCGGATTTGTGGTGCCAGTTGTGGGTCCAGGGTATTGGCTGTTGGACCCAGCATGGGACACAGTGCCGGGCAGATGGGTGCGGCTGTCAAGACAGGGGCCGCGGCAGTGGGCTGGCATGTGCAGGAAGATGTCTTGTTGCACTGTGAAGCTCTTTTGCACCTAATCAATGTCTGGGCACGGGATTAGGGGGTCTAGGTGGAAAGGCTGGTATGGGCCTTGCAGACCACAAAGCGGTGCAGCTAGGAGTAGAGGCCAGGACGCCCTCGGCCCCACTGGCAGCCTTGCTGGAAGTGCCACCGGCTGAACTGGACCTCTGCTTGGTCTGGTGCCTGTGGATGTGACTGGAGGGAGGAGCAGTCGGGGCTTCTGACACAGGCTGGTTCGTTGTGCGGGCTCCTGTGGTCCCCGACAGGGTTCTCTAGCGTGGGCAGCCCCCTGTTTTTGGGCCAAGCTTGCCCTGGAGCCCTGCGGGCCACTTGGGGCCCTGCTTGTTGCTGCTGCGATGCAGAGTGCCCCTAATCTGGAGCACAGATCGGCACCATCATCTCCTTTCCCCAACCCTGGGGGTGCTGCCGAAAGCCCATTGCTGATGGGGGCCTGCATTGTGGTGCCAGTTGGGGGGCCGGGGTGCTTGCTTTTAGTCGCAGCGTGGGACACAGAGCCTCGCAGCTGTGGGGACTCTGTCAAACCAGTGGCCTCGGCAGTGGGCTGGGATGAGCAGGAAAATGGCTTGTTGCACGGTGAAGCTCTTTTGCACCTAATCAATCTCTGGCAAGGGGATGAGAGGGTCTTGGTGGCATGGCTGGTGTGGGCCGTGCTGACCACAAAGGCGGTGCTGCTAGGAGGAGAGCCCAGGTCGCCCTCGGCTCCGCTGGCAGCCTTGCTGGAAGTGCCTCCTTTTGATCTGGACCTCTGCTTGGTCTGGTGCCTGGGGATGTGACTGGAGGTTGGAGCAGTCGGGGCTCCTGACACAGGCTGGTTCGTTGTGCTGGCTCCTGTGGTCCCCGACAGGGTTCTCTAGCGTGGGCAGCCCCCTGTGTTTGGGCCCAAGCTTGTCCTGGGCCCTGCGGGCCACTTGGGGCCCTGCTTGTTGCTGCTGCGATGCAGAGTGCCCCTAATCTGGAGCACAGATCGGCACCATCATCTCCTCTCCCCAACACTGGGGGTGCTGCCGAAAGCCTTGCTGATGGGGGCCGGCATTGTGGTGCCAGTTGGGGGGCCGGGGTGCTTGCTGTTCGTCCCAGCATGGGACACAGAGCCTCGCAGCTGTGGGGACTCTGTCAAACCCTGGGCCTCGGCAGTGGGCTGGGATGAGCAGGAAAATGGCTTGTTGCACGGTGAAGCTCTTTTGCACCTAATCAATCTCTGGCAAGAGGATGAGAGGTTCTTGGTGGCATGGCTGGTGTGGGCCGTGCGGACCACAAAGGCGGTGCTGCTAGGAGGAGAGCCCAGGTCACCCTCGGCACCGCTGGCAGCCTTGCTGGAAGTGCCGCCGTCTGATCTGGACCTCTGCTTGGTCTGGTGCCTGGGGATGTGACTGGAGGGAGGAGCGGTCTGGGCTCCTGACACAGGCTGGTTCATTGTGCTGGCTCCCATGGTCCCCGAGTGGGGGCTCTGGCGTTGGCGGCCTCCTGTGTTCAGGCCCAGGCTTGCCTTGGAGCCCTGTGGGTCACTTGGGGCCCTGCTTGTTGCTGCTGCGATGCAGAGTGCCCCTAATCTGGAGCATTGATCGGCAACATCATCTCCTCTCCCCAAAACTGGGGGTGCTGCCGAAAGCCCCATGCTGATGGGGGCCGGCATTGTGGTGCCAGTTGTGGGTCCAGGGTATTGGCTGTTGGCCCCAGTATGGGACACAGTGCCGGGCAGATGGGTGCTGCTGTCTAGCCAGGGGCCGCGGCAGTGGGCTGGCATGTGCAGGAAGATGGCTTGTTGCACGGTGAAGCTCTTTTGCACCTAATCAATGTCTGGTCACGGGATTAGGGGGTCTTGGTGGAAAGGCTGGTGTGGGCCTTGCTGACCACAAAGCGGTGCTGCTAGGAGTAGAGGCCAGGACGCCCTCGGCCCCACTGGCAGCCTTGCTGGAAGTGCCACCGGCTGATCTGGACGTCTGCTTTGTCTGGTGCCTGGGATGTGACTGGAGGGAGGAGCAGTCGGGGCTCCTGACACAGGCTGGTTCGTTGTGCTGGCTCCTGTGGTCCCCGACAGGGTTCTCTAGCGTGGGCAGCCCCCTGTGTTTGGGCCCAAGCTTGTCCTGGGCCCTGCGGGCCACTTGGGGCCCTGCTTGTTGCTGCTGCGATGCAGAGTGCCCCTAATCTGGAGCACAGATCGGCACCATCATCTCCTCTCCCCAACACTGGGGGTGCTGCCGAAAGCCCCTTGCTGATGGGGGCCGGCATTGTGGTGCCAGTTGGGGGGTCGTGTGCTGGCGTTGGGGCCCTCATGGGACACAGTGCCGGGCAGATGGGTGCCGCTGTCAAGCCTGGGGCTGCGGCAGTGGGCTGGGATGAGCAGGCAAATGGCTTGTTGCACGGTGAAGCTCTTTTGCACCTAATGAATCTCTGGGCACGGGATGAGGGTGTCTTGGTGGCAAGGCTGATGTGGGCCGTGCTTACCACAAAGGCGGTGCCACTAGGAGGAGAGGCTAGGACTGCCCCGTCCCCACTGGCAGCCTTGCTGGAATTGCCTCTGTCCGCTCTAGAACTCTGCTTGGTTGTTGCCTGGGGATGTGACTGGAGTGAGGAGTACTCGGGGTTCCCGATACAGGCTGGTTCGTTGTGCTGGCTCCCGTGGTCCCTGACAGGTGCTCTGGCGTGGGCAGCCCCCTGTGTTCGGGCCCAGGCTTGCCCTGGAGCCCTTTTGGCCACTTGAGGCCCTGCTCGTTGCTGCTGTGATGCAGAGTGCCCCAAATCTGCAGCACAGATCGGCAACATCATCTCTTCTCCCCAAAACTGGGGGTGCTGCCGAAAGCCCATTGCTGATGGCGGCCTGCATTGTGGTGCCAGTTGGGGGGCCGGGGTGCTTGCTCTTCGTCCCAGCATGGGACACAGAGCCTCGCAGCTGTGGGGACTCTGTCAAACCAGGGGCCTCGGTAGTGGGCTGGGATGAGCAGGAAAATGGCTTGTTGCACGGTGAAGCTCTTTTGCACCTAATCAATCTCTGGCAAGGGGATGAGAGGGTCTTGGTGGCATGGCTGGTGTGGGCCGTGCTGACCACAAAGGCGGTGCTGCTAGGAGGAGAGCCCAGGTCGCCCTCGGCCCTGCTGGCAGCCTTGCTGGAAGTGCCGTCGTCTGATCTGGACCTCTGCTTGGTCTGGTGCCTGGGGATGTGACTGGAGGGAGGAGCAGTCTGGGCTCCTGACACAGGCTGGTTCATTGTACTGGCTCCCGTGGTCCCCGAGTGGGGGCTCTGGCGTGGGCGGCCTCCTGTGTCAAGCCCAGGCTTTCCTTGGAGCCCTGTGGGTCACTTGGGGCCCTGCTTGTTGCTGCTGTGATGCAGAGTGCCCCTAATCTGGAGCATTGATCGGCAACATCATCTCCTCTCCCCAAAACTGGGGGTGCTGCTCAACGCCCCATGCTTATGGGGGCCGGCATTGTGGGGCCAGTTGTGGGGCCAGGGTGCTGGCTGTTGGGCCCAGCATGGGACACAGTGCCGGGCAGCTGGGGGGCCCCTGTTAAGCCAGGGGCCAGGGCAGTGGGCTGGGATGTGCAGGACGATGGCTTTTTGCACAGTGAAGCTCTTTTGCACCTAATCAATCTCTGGCCAGGGGATGAGGGGGTCTTGGTGGTATGGCTGTTGTGGGCCGTGCTGACCACAAAGGCGGTGCTGCTAGGAGGGGAGGCCTGGACGCCCCCGTCCCCGCTGGCAGCCCTGCTGGAAGTGCCGCCGTCTGATCTGGGCCTCTGCTTGGTCTGGTGCCTGAGGATGTGACTTAGGGAGGAGCAGTCGGGGCTCCTGACACAGGCTGGTTCGTTGTGCTGGCTCCCGTGGTCCCCGACAGGGTGCTCTGGCGTGGGCGGCCCCCTGTGTTCGGGCCCATGGTTGCCCTCGTGCCTTGCGGGCCACTTGAGGCCCTGCTCGTTGCTGCTGCGATGCAGAGTGCTCCTAATCTGGAGCATAGAACGGCAACATCATCCACCCTCCCCAAAACTGTGGGTGCTGCCGAAAGCCCCTTGCTGATGGGGGATGGCATTGTGGTGCTAGTTTTGGGTCGGGTGCTGGCTGTTGGGCCCCGCATGGGACACGGTGCCAAGTACCTGGGGGGCAACTGCCAAGCCAGGGGCAGCTTCAGTGTGCTGTGATGTGGTGGAAGATGGCTTGTTAGACTTTGCAGCTCTTTTGCCCTTAATCAGTCGCTTGCAGGGGATGAGGGGTTATTGGTGGCAAGGCTGCTCTGGGCCTTTCTGACCTGGGACGTGGGGCCACTAGGAGGAAAGGCCAGGATGCTCCCGTCCCTGCAGCCGGCCTTGCTGGATGTGCTGTAACCGTCTGATCTGGACCTCTTCCTACTCCGGTTCCCCGGGATGTGACTGAAGGGAGGGAAACTCGGGCTCCTGACACAGGCTAGTTTGTCGTGCTGGCTCCAGTGGTCCCCGACAAGGTGCTCTGTCGTGGGCGGCCCCCTATGTTTGGGCCCAGGCTTGCCCTGGAGCCTTGCGGGCCATTTGGGGCCCTGCTTGTTGCTGCTGTGATTCAGAGAGCCCCAAATCTGGAACACAGACCTGCAACATTATCTCCTCTCCCCAAAACTGTGGGTGCTGCCGAAAGCCCCATGCTGATGGGAGCCGGCATTGTGGTGCCAGTTGGGGGGCCAGGGTGCTGGCTGTTGGGCCCAGCATGGGACACAGCGCTGGGCAACTGGGGGGCCACTGTCAAGCCAGGGGCAGCAGCTGCGCTAGGGGCGAGTACAGCAGAGGAGGTAACCGAGCCTGGCTGGGCACTGGCATGGGTCCCCGGGGAGGCAGATGGGGGTAAGGGAACCACATAACCTACCTGGGTGCCACTGCCCAAAGACAGCTGGGCTACTGCCGTGCTCAGGGCCTGGAGAGGGTCTGGAGCCTGAGCTGCCGGCTGTCCATGCGCGGGAGAGATTTGAAGGGTGCTGGCTCCGTGCCACTGCCCACCAACAGCCCTGAGTGGGGCCTGGGCAGTGGATCCTGGGTTGCTCCTACCTCCAGACAGTGCAGGCAGCCCTGGGGGGACTGTGACTGAAGTTGTGATGTCCCTGGATGGCATCGAGAGGGCCTGGGTAGATGCAACGCTGCTGCCACTGCAGCCAGGGTGAGACCCCAAGAGGAAAGGCTGGGAAGAACGGGAGCAGTCCCTGGAGGTGACCTGGGAGTCAGAGGCTGGCAGCGGAGCAGCCACTGCAGCAGGCAGGGCCAAGGCACTGGATGGGCTAGTTGGGCCACAGCTGCAGGTGGCCTCTGTGTCCCCTCGAAGAGCATCTTGGATGCGCTGGAGAGCAGCTTTTTTTTCCCGGTCCAGGTCCTCAACAGTCACTCGAAACCCCGGCTCAGGGGGTGATGGCAGCCTCAGAGGCTCCCCTCGCCTGTGTGGCAGCAGAGGAAACTTGCGTTTTCGGGGCCTGGACCAGTCAGCTGGGGATGAATAGTTCCTCTGCGCTGCCTTCTGCCCCGTGGTGGTATCGGCAGCCTTTTCCGGCTGGTTCTTTTGGCAAAGTGCAGGCACTCCAGCAGGACACAAGGGGCTCTCTTGGCTGACTTTTTGGGGGGACCTTGGAGGCTGCGAGGCCTGACTTGTGGCCAGACGCCTCTTCTTCTGGACCGGGTGGCAGCCCCTGGTGGAACTGTAAGAACTGGTGATGGCATTTCGAGTGGGGCAGGAGCTCCTGTGGGAGCTGGGGTACTTCTTATTGTATGGGTCTTCTGAGCTCTCTTTCCGGGGGACGGCTCTCAGCAGAGGCCCAGGCCTGGGCACAAAGGAAGAGAGGCCTCCGTGGACCTCCAGGCGCCTAAATGCCCCCTGTGGGGCCTCAGTGCCTTTAAGGTCCTTTCTGTGAGTCTCTATCTGGGCTGTCCCTTTGCCGCTCTGTCTGGGATTTCTGCACACCTGCTCCGCTGTGGAGTCACCATGGTCATTTCTGGGTGTTGAGGGCCGCAGCTCAGTGATGACCCGCTTCTGCAGCAGACAGGGGGTGACCGTGTCCACGATGGACTCGGAGCAGCAACGGCAGGACATCTGTGATCTGGCATCTGACAGCACTGACTTCAGCCAGCAGCCCCACCTGCAGGAGGAGGTAAGAAGCCCCAGAAGAAAGCGCGGGGTCGCCAGGGTCCCGGAGTACCTTCTCCAAGTTGCTAGGACGGAGCGTGGATGCCAACTTGCGGGGTACTTGGAGGACCGCCTGTGAGTGGACCCCGGGGCGTGGACCGCCGGGTGAGCCCTGGCCTCCAAGAGTTGTCTGCGGCCACAGTGAGCCCGGTGGGGGCGGACCAGCCCTCCTGGCAGGTGCGGACCCTGCAGAGCCCGGGGATGGGGGGAGGGGCATGGCCTGCTCAAGGAGGTGCCCATAGAGCAGTCCGGTAAGGTCAGACGCTGAGGATAGCGAACTAGGCTCGCAGCGCTCTCCTTCAGCTGCCAAGTCACGGCTGAAGGCCTAGAGCACAATGCGGGGCCTGTTGCCAGGACACAGCTTTAGAACCTGGAACCTGAGGAGTGAGGGCGCGTGCAGGAACCCCTGTGCACGTGCACAGCTTCTGTTGGGTCACCGCCCAGTGCAAGAATCAGGCCTGCAGAGGCACCATGGGGGGGTCAACTCCCTCATTCCCAATCCTTGAGGGATTCACAGATCTCTTGGGCTTGAAGGCTGAACTGAGGAAGGGGAACGGAAGTGCAGTGGGTGCCAGCCATCTCCCCTGGCTGGGCCTGAAGCACTAAGGGACAAGAGTTGGTCCCATAGCCGCGCCCCTGCAGACCCATCAGCCGGGCATGGCAGGGCTACATGCATTTTCTCTTCCCTGGGCAAGTACCTGCATTGCCTCCTTCTCTGGGTGTCAGGCCCTTTGGTTCTGGGTGACATCTTGGACGGTGGGCTCACATGTTGTGCGACTCTGGCCTCTAGGAGACGCTCTGAAGACCTTTAGGGTTCTTTACCCATTTTGATTAATCCAGCAACAGGGTGAAGGTCCAAGTGGGCATTCCTGGTGCTCTCTGGGCTTTTCTCTCTCGCTGCTGCTGCCACTCAGAACCGAATTCTCACCACTGACTGCGGCAACTGCCGTGCCAAGTTCTTCATGTCTGTCCATCCCTATTCAGTCCTCAGAGGCACTTTAAGAAGGAGGGAGTCTTCTCCCCCCTGTTCCGTAGTTGGGGACACTGAGACACGCACATGATTCACCGCCTGTCCCAGGTCACCCAGCTGGTAGGCTGATGCCACCCTGAGTCCATGCTGAGAGCTGGGTCCTAGAGGCTTGCAGGCCTGGCTAGAGCTCAGGCCCTGACCTTCCCTCATCCGTATAGGTCTTAGAGCTTGTTGGACACAGGTGGGAAGGGGGAGAAGGTGCTGAGCAGTCCCCACACTGGGACTGGGGCTTGAGTGGGGCCTGTTCCCTGTAGCCTGGCCCTGACCCCGACAGCCACATTTGCAGTGTGGCCCATAGGTGGGGTGGACCCCTGTCCCCCACAGGGCCCTTTGCCACTCTCCCAGGAAGTACAGCTTGGGCTTTAAGGGTGCTCGCCTGAGCATGCAAGAAAGGTGGCCTGGGGGCTGAGGGATGACGCTGACTGCCGTGGACACAGTGGCAGGTAGTTGGGAAAGATGGGGCAGCAAGCAGACAGAGAAGCAGAGAAGGGACAGCACTGCAGAAGGAGGTGGGAGGGGAGAGGAACAGAGGGGACTGACAACACACACACACACACACACACACATAAGCACATGCACACGCACACACAGAGAAACAGGGCAGATAGGAAAGAGGGGAGGAGCAGTGACCCAGGGATACAGTGAGGCCATCTAGATCCTGCTCTTCCTCCAGGCTGCTCATCAGGTCCCCAGTGGGCAGGTCACCCCCACTGTGTCCTAGTCAGTCTCTTCCTCATCTGCATAGCAGTTTGGTAGGACCTTGTACCTGCTTGCACAAGTGGGGTGGGTGGCATCTACCGTTCCCTGTGTCCAGGGCTGGCCTAGTACCAGAGCTTTCATCTGCTCATGGCCCAACCCACACCAGGGGCACACAGAGACTTCAAGCAATGAGAGCTCCTGAGGCCACAGACATGCTTCCGGGGGCTCAGGAGGCTGAAAACTTGGCCTGGGAAGAGACTTTCTTTCCGTGGCGGTTAGCAGCTGAAAACCGTTCCCCCCAGGCCAGGAGCCAGCTGCGTTCTTGGATACTCTGTGACCATGGAGTTGAACATGCTTTCCAATTGTTCAGTAACGGGAGTCCCAACATAACCTGGCTCACATATTTTTATATGTGGATATAGATTTTTATCTATCCGTAGAAAAAATGACAAAATTCTTTGTTTTTAGAGGTTATTTCTCATACCTGAATTCATCTCTACACCGTGGGGGGGGGGCGGTGGGCGGACGCAAACTCACAACCCTGAGACCAAGCATCACACATTCCACCGAATGAGCCACCCAGGCAGCTCGTCTTTTTAGAGGTTATTTCTAAAATTCTGCCTTAAAATTTTTTAAAGATTTTATTTACATATTTGTCAGAGAGAGATGGAGAGCACAGGGGGAAGGGTTGCAGCAGACGGGGAAGCAGACTCCCCTTTGAGCAGGGAAACCAATGCGGGCCTCCATTCCAGGACCCCGGCACCATGACCTGAGGAAAGGCAGATGCTTAATACACATAGACAGATAATTCTGCCTTGAATTATCAATTTATTTATTTCTTATTAATTGCATTAATTATTAATTTTTATTCTATTATTTTTCCTTTATTAATTTTATTTTAAAATTAATTTATTTTATTATTTTATTTATTATTATTATTTAATATTTATTTCATTTTATTATTTATTTATTATTTAAGGACAAGCTTAGGGAGTCTGTGACACTCACCCAGGCTCCCTGTGAGCCTGCTGTCTGGGACTACAAATAGGAACATTTGCTGATAGAACTGTAGGCCAAGGCAAAAATGGCCCTCTGGACATGTATCTAGGGACCTAAAGAATCAGAAATAAAGATTGGTCACTGACTAACTAAACCTACCTTCCCAGAGCTAAAAGCAGATCCCTCTGAAAATAGAGAATTCCAACAATAAAGTGAAAATGAACAGCAAGAAAGTCAAATGACTCAAACATCAATATCAAAAAGCAAAGGCATGTCATGACTGAAACAAAGCAGAAGGCCCTTGAAAGTAGTCACTCTAAGATGGAAAAACTGATGTGACCAAAATAATTCAGAGAGGAAATAGGGTTTAAATACCGAAAAAAAATAGGTCTCAATGATTCTAAAGACCCACGTCCATTTTAAAAACTGCAGGGCCCCCCTTTCCAGCTGTCCAACCAGAACCTGGGAAGCACACACAGGTGCTGCAGTGATGGGGGAGGCACAGAGACGGATGGAGGAGGCCCCCTCACTTGGGTGTCTGGGACCCAGGAAGCCCCATAGATTCTAGAAGGAGACCTTGGCCCTGACATCCCCAGGGCACAGAGCCACAGGGCACCAGGGCCCTTGCTGGTCTGAGCTCACTGTGTTTTCTGTAGCTGAGAGTGTCTACAAATGTCCCCCAGGAGAGACTTCACCTAGGCATTTGGTAGGGCAGACTTCAAGGGACTGGTCCCCTGGACAGTGATGTGATGTGCAGGAAAGGGGAGACTCTAGGCTTCGGGATGAACAGGCTCAGTCCCACCCCCGAGCCCCGTGAGCAGCAGTGGCCCTGATGACATAGGGTGGAAACGGTCACCCTGCCCCTGCCTCCCTCCCCCGCCACACACGAAGACTCATCATGAGACCAACACAGCCAAAATGCACAGTTCATGGAGCTCCCCTTTCCTTATGGGAATCCTCTCCTTTCTAATACCTGAGCCAAACTTGAAGGTGCTTAAAATTAAAGGGAGTATGCTATGGTAAAAAAAAAAAAAAAAAAAAAAAAAAAAGTACATCCAGTATGCCAATAGCTTGTTTCCACACCTGCCTTTTAGTAAGATTTACCTAAGACACTGATTAACAATACAGATTACCGTGTCTCTGCCTTAGATCCTTAGGTCTGGGGTGGAGGCTCTTTTAATAATTTAGTAAATATTCCAGATGATTTTTCTGTGAACAGGAAGACTGGGGGAATATTATTGACAAAGTTCACAAGTTTGCTTGTCCATTGGAATCACAGAGTGAACTCCAAAAATTAAAAATTCTTCTTTCTCCTTTCAGAGATTGTGATTTGGTTAATTGTTTTGAGGTATAACCCGGGACTTCAATTTTCAGAGATCCTCCATATGATTCTAACAAATAAACAAACAAAAAAAAAATGGAGGAACTACATCATTCTTTTGGGATGGGATGCTCAAGGAAGTGTCATGAAGGAAATGCCATCCAGCTAATATCTATTGAAAACATGCCACATGATAAGCATTTTTCATATATTAAATCTTTTATATTTTAAAACAAATCTATCAGGTTAGTAAAATTATTGTCTGTATTTTATGAGCAAAAATTGAAGTCTAGAAAACATTCTCAAATTCATAGAGTTTGTTAGGTGGCTGAGCAGGGATTTAAATCTAGATTTGTCTGAGTCAGGAGCATGAGCCTTTGTCACTTTGCCAGACAACTTTCAGAGGCAGCTGAAAGTATGGAAAGGCTTGTAACTGACATAAATTGGAATGGAAGGCATTCCAAGGGAGGCACCAATGTCAGCAGAGGAAAGAAGTGTGATAAGTCAAGTTGGAAAGTTTGTCTCCAGATAATGGAGGGTCTTGAATCCATTGACTGCCTTGTTAATCATCAGGAGATTGGTTGATTCATTCACTCATTTAACATATTGTTATTTTATAATGACATTACAAGTATAACATACTGAATTTTTAGAAAAAACAGTTTTGGACTGAACATACAAGTTAAACATTCATCTGAACTTTTGAGGTTAAAGTTGTTATGTAACACATTGAGGACCATACTACTGTCATTATAGTCAGAGTGCTGAAGAGTGCTGAAAATTTACTTTTGCTGGGAATTTAGAACAAGAGAAGCAGGAGTAGGAACATATAAATTGTCGTATTCTTACACAAAAGGATATTGTATCGAAGTAAAAAATGAAAGAACTGGAGCTATAATAGCAATCTGCATCAATCTTAAAAATAACATTGAAAAAAAAACATAGTTTGTGAAATACAAAGTTTTAAAACATAAAAAGTATTGTATTTTCATTTCTGCATGCCTATATACTAAATTTTGAAAAAATGCATGGAAATGTTAAATACCAAATTCAGAGTAGTAATACTGGGGCAGATTGTATATTCCAGGAATGATCACAATAATATCTCTCATCCTATACATTCTTATAATGCATCCCTGTCATTTCCTTCATTTAACATTAGATCGGTGCCCCTTCAACAAGAACCTAGGTGGAACTTTGTGACTATCTCAACCAATAGAATATAGTAGAAGTGATTCAATAAGTCTTTTGCAGCTAGATTGTAAAAGTGCAATGCATTCCTACCCTGCAGACGGGGGATGTTTGCTCTTTCAACCCATGCTATCATCCTATTGTAGAGAGAAGTCCAAAAGTTACTTCAAGAAACTTCATGTACCATAGGGTCCCAGCTAAGGTCTCACCCGAAAGCCAGCAGCAACCATAGATATGTGTGAACAAGACTTCAGATGATTCCAGCCTCCAGTTGTCAACTTATTTCCAGGCTTCAAGTCTTCCCAGCTGAGACCCCTGATATCATGGAACATATATAAGACAATCCCACTGAGCTCTTGCCCAAGTTTTGATACACAGAATCCATTAACATAATAAAAAAATTTTTTAAGAAAAAACATAGTACGATTAAAAAAATGCATGCATGGGTTGCTGGGGGGAGGGGGTTTGGGAGAAGGGGGTGGGATTATGGACATTGGGGAGGGTATGTGCTTGGGTGAGTGCTGTGAAGTGTGTAAACCTGGTGATTCACAGACCTGTACCCCTGGGGATAAAAATATATGTTTATAAAAAATAAAAAATTAAAAAAAAATGCATGCATGGGTAATGTTTGTCCTTTCTAGAAAGTGAGACCCCAGAGTTTTTAAGACTAGACAAATGGTGTTAGCTTCTATCCCCAAGGAAAATGCTTCCGATATGTAATTACTTTCTGTCCAGAATCCTCCTTTTTCAATACAATTTGAGTTCTCCTGGTGGTCGAAGAGAAAATGCAGTTGGGCGTTGATAATCTAAAAACAGCTAATCTCTTTCTTCACAGGAAGGGTTTGTCATAGAATCTGTAGATAATAAGAAGGGGATTTTAGAAGCTCTGAATCCTGAATCTTTGGGGGAGAATTTTCTGGACATAGAATTACGGTCACTCTGTTGCTTATGAAGTTGCTGTCATTTTCACCAGTCATATGCACATCCACAGTCATATGATACATACTGTCACTAAACATGCACTAAAATATATGACAAGAAACCAAGTAACTCCATAAAATTATTTTGCCAATTATCTTTTCTATCTAAAGGAATGAAATGTCAGTGGTACGATGATTTTAATGCTTGGTAGCATATTTAGAATTCAGAAATCTGTGTGTGCATTCAATTATTCATTCATAAAATATGTTTTTAAGTATCTAGAATGTATCATGCAGTGCAGTTCACAGGATACAGAGGGAACAAAAAGATGACATTCTTTGTTCTCAATGATCTTAACAATCCAGTGGGGAAGATCTATGTGTGGCATAGATACACAACTGGCATATGTTAAATATCACTTAGTACATTAAATAGTAAATATAACAGTGAATACAGTAATGAACTTCCAATTCAGTAAGAGAAATGTATTACAATTTAACAGTTTTTTATTGAAACAAGAATATGCCAAATAGATGAATGGTTCAGATTAAACACTCCAAATTTACATTAAAATCTATGTGGGAAAACTCCATTTCTGGTAAGGGTAGAATTATAATCTAATAAGGAAATACTAGTTTATTTATGAAATGTTCTAGAAATACCAGTCTGTTAAAATTTTATAATTTTTTTAAGTTTATTTATTTATTTTTTAGTAATCTCTATACCCATTGTAGGGCTTGAACTCACAGCCCTAAGATCAAGAGTCACATGCTCTTCTGACTGAGCCAGGCAGGTGCTCCTGTTAAAATTTTATTAAAAAATGTTAAATATTGGGCGTCTAGGTGGCTAACTGGGTTAAGCTGCTGCCTTCGACTCAAATCATGATCTCAGGGTCCTGGGATCAAGTCCCACATGGGGCTCTCTGCTCAGCAGGAAGCCTGCTTCCCTTTCTCTCTCTCTCTGCCTGCCTCTCTGCCTACTTGTGATCTCTCTCTGTCAAATAAATAAATAAAATCTTTTAAAAAATGTTAATAACTATTTCAGATAACATTTTTAAAACCTGGTAGGAGAGGAGAACAAGATAAATGCAAAAACAGCAAAGGAAAGACTCATTGATATTTGATTTAATAAAGTATCTTTAAGACAAAGACAGCATAGGAAAATAATATTTGTTACTTGAACAAAAAACCAAATGTTTAATATCATTGATGCAGAGGAAGTTCCTAATACTGAAAATAAAAACACTATCACGCTGGGACATCATGTTCAAGACATAGTTTTCTGGGCACAGAAAATACAATGAAGACAAAAATAGATACGATTCTATCTCTTAGGGAATGTATGAGTATCTAGCTTGTTCATTTAACACTGATCAAAAAATACAGAAATATATAGTAAATAGTAAATAGTGGAAATGAGCTTTGTTCCAAGACATTCTGACTCCAGGGTATGCATGCCTAGTCCAAAGCTGATAACAACAAGGCTGGCAAGAATCTTGGCTTGGCATGTTCTCATACTAATGGTGTATGCAAGTACAAATAATTTTTAAAGAAAAGTTAGCTGTCAGTATTATTAAAATAAAAAAAGAATCCAAATACGTCAGTGTTTTGGTCCAGCAATACTACCTTTAGAAATTTCTGCTAAAGCACCATAAATATCTCTTGGTAAGGATCTATTTATGAGGACATTTAATGTAACATTAGTCATAATAGAAAAAGACTAGAATCATTCTGAATATCTGCTAACATGGCAACCACTGCATAAATCATGAAATATACTTGTTTTGAAATATTATGTAGTTGTTAAAAAGGGATAATTACAACTAGACATTTAGTTTGACTAAGCCAACAGGGGCAGCAAAACATATAAATAGGCAAACTTCAGAAAAAAGAAATACAATAGAGAAAGACATGTGAAAAGACGCTCAACATACTTATAAGTGGGGGAAAAAAAAAGAAGTTAGGACTTTTCCTCCTAAGATTAAAAAGATTATAATGACTGATAATATCCTCTGAAGGTAAGGGTGAGGAGAAATAGATATTATTGGTTGGGATACAAATGAATATCATCTTACAATGATTTTTGCAGTATGTATCAAAATTAATAATGTGTCTCCATATCCAGTTATCTCACTTTTACGTTGTTAACCTGCAAAATTACTCACATATTTATATATAGGCCTGTTACTTGCAACACTGTTTGCAATATTAAAAATTTAGAATAACTTAAATGTTCACCAGCAGGAGAATGGGGTAATAGATCATATTTTCATTTCAGAAAAACAGCTCTGGTACAGATATAGAGATAAAAATGGAAATTGGCGAGATGATGACAAGACAAGACTAATGGATACATGTACCCATTAGGCAGTATTTTGTTAACCCTGGTGATCTCATTATGGAAAGGCCCTGAGTCCAGAAAGAACTAATAATTTTCAAAAGTAAAACAAAAAGGAAATATACATTGATTTGAATAGAAAGGAGGTGAAAAAAGGAGGAAGAAAATAAAATAACTGTGCTTCCTAATATATGGAACAAAGTGCAAAATTTGTCATAATTTCAGAAACAGTCAAATTTGAGTATGAAGCTCTCATGTACTAATGATTGGTTAAATACCTATTAGAAATGATATTAGAATGCCATTACTTGGAATCTTCTTGAGTTCAATTTATGGAACAGCTTAATCTAAGTTCAATTTAACTTCCTACATTTTATTTATCTGAGGCTTTGCAAAGATGTAGTAGAAAGCCAGCTTTCCAAGATCAAGTTTCACTGTGGATTTCAAGGGAGTAGCCACAAGGCAATCAGCCACAAAAATCTCTCAAGCTAGTTCCATAATGTCAAATGTAACAAACTCTGTAATTGAGTCTTTATCAAGCACAGAAATGAGATGACTTCCGACCTAGTATTACACCAATAAAAGCTGTCACTGGTTAGTAAGAGCAGTTAAATTAGATCAAGTACATGACCTGCGAGAGTGGGAGCATGTATAAACACACCAGCTTTATGAAGCTGAAATCCAAGCTCTGGTGTTCACAATGTTACCATAAACAGCTCCAAGCTGAAGTTAATGTGGACTGATATTTCTGTCTTGAAAGTGTTGTATTTTGATACAAGGTAATATAAGAAGATACATGCAAGTTTTTTAAACGTTCAAAAAGATTCTTATTGATCTCTAGATTTCTTGAATTCTCAGCAGGTTAAATGGAAAGACTGAGAAATAAGAAGGAAAGAAAACATAAGGGTGCTGAAGAAAATGACAAAACTGAAACAGTTGGTGCTATGGACTTAGGCTATCTCGCTACTGTGAATTGAAAATACCCTATTTCCTTCCACTTTTTAAATGCATAATTGTGAAAGCAATAATGCTTAAAATAACTTCATTATAAATTTTCCCATTATCTAATGAATATAGTCGTATTAGACTGCTAGAAGTAGATGTAGTTTTGTATACTTTTTCACAGAAGAAAAAGGAATTCCCATCGGATGGCTTTATATTCTATAGAGAACTCTCTAACACAATGTCTTCATTCATTCTCAAAACCTCACAACCAAATTGTAGGGCGCTGGGGCATCATGGGTCCTCTAAAGATGAAGAAAGTGGCACCCAGAAAGTTCAAGTGGCTTTCTGAAATCACACAGGAACTTAAGCAGCCTGACTCTTCATGCTGTTTCTTTCTTTGAGATGAACTTACGTAACCTGAAGAAAGAAAGATGGTCTCTTAAAATGATCATATTAATTTTCTAGGGCTGCCATAACAAAGTGCAACAAACTGGCTGGTTTAAACAACAGAAATTAATTGTCTCACTGTTCTGTAGGACAAAAGTCCAAAAATGAGAGGTTGGAGAGATCAGTTGCTTCTGAGCACTGTGAGGGAAGGATCTGTTCTAGGTCTCTGTCCTTGGCGTGGAGATGGCTGCCTTCATGTTCACATTGTGTCCATCCTGTTTCTTCTCATTTTCTTCTCTTTGTGCATATCTATTCCAAATTTCTCCTTTTATTGAAAAGAAAACACCAATGATATTAGATTGGGATTCATACTAAAGGTATCATTACCTTTATAAAGACTCCATTTTCAACTAAAATTACATTAGGAGGTGCTGGGGACCTCAGTTGAAGTTACTAATTCCATACAAATATTTTGGCAAGATGCAGATCAACCCATGGCAATGACCTTTGGACTCATATTCAAGGGTGTGATAATGATTGGTCTCCTACTCGTTAGCAAGTCAGGTGCTGGGATTGAAGGTGGAATGTCTGCCTAGCTCACCTTTCTTTTAGGAGCTCTGCTTATCCAAAGAAGTCAACCCTCAGCAATTATTTCATGCCCCATGGTTAACTGCTCCACAGTCGATAGATAGTTGAGCTGAGGAGATCAGATTCTCTTGGCAATTCTCAGTTGGTGGCCCAAGAGCTGCTGGCCCATCTGAGTTAGATTATTGAATTGGAGACACATAAATACAGGTAGTGTCTGGTGTTTGCCCTACCCACTCCACGGTTGTTGGTTTTCTCCTTAAGATTCTATGGAACCCTACTATACTTTCAAAAAATTCTTCATTTTCCCTTTCCTCTCTCCTCCCCTCTTCTCCTTTCCCCCGTTCCTTCCTTCCTTTCTACCTTCTTTTGTTGTTTATGTGTGTATGTGTCTTTTGAACAAGTTCAAAATTTATTTATCTCTCTCATAACAAGAAAACTTGGTTAGAAAAGGGCAGTTTGCTAGATTTGTGGTTATCAAAATTGTTCTTAATGAACATTTCTTTCAGAATCCTAATAGAACAAATAAGCAGAATCTACTCTGATAAAAGGAGGAGCTAGGTGTCCTTCCCGGTACCCATCTCCAATTTTTGCCTTACCCTTTACCACCACCCCCACTTCAATCATCCCATCACTGAAGGATCTCTCTGGAACCCCGAGTCTTTATAAACCATGGTTTAAAAATCCATGGCAGTAGCTAGCGCCCCTCCTACCTCACCCTAGGGCTTTTCTTTTTTTTTTTTTTCTTTTTTCTCTTCTTTCTTTGTAACCAAAAATTCACAGATTTTATTAGAAAGTTATTGAGTTTGAGAAAGTGACTTTCTATCTATGAATACCCACTATCAAAACTGTAGACCTAAAAAGAAGTCAGGGAAAACCAATAAGTTTCCAAATAGATGAAAACATACCTTGGGATGAACTATACTTAGAAATCCAAGAGCATAATTTCCTCCACACTTTTTTTTTTGTTGTTGTTGCTGTTAAAAAAAATATTATTTCTTTATTTATTTGAGAGTGAGAAAGAGAAAGCAGGACGGAGGAGCAGACTCCCCACTGAGCAGAGGCCTGACTAGCAGGGCTGATCCCAGGACCCTGAGACCCTGACCAGAGCTTAAGGCGACATTTAACAGACTGAGATATGTGGGCACCCCTCCCCCACACCCCTTAAGAGACAAAGTTTTCATATTTCTGATTGTACTCCTTGTTTTCTTAATTGTCCGGGGGCTATTTATCATTTTCAACAATGTAGAGTTTGATAAATGAAGGAAAGTAGATTCTAATTACAAACAATTGATCACTGTTATGAGAGGAACATTTTCTTAATATGTGAAAGAAACTTATTAATTGAGCAAGATAAGTGAATATTAACATCCTTATCTTATTTTTGTGAAGAGCAATTTAATGTAGGCTGTACTGAAATACCTGGGACACGCAGGGGAAATAAAGAAGAAGAATAACGTGATCTCCTTAACAGGGCCTGGTTTTAGTTCTAAAATATCAAATATTTGTATTGAATAAGGAACCTTTTCTTTCTGAATGAAATGTGAGTGTGGGGTTGTGTGTGGAAGTGGAATTAGGGTCTGACTGTGGTCTAGGAAAGATACATTAAGTGGGACATAATCAGCATTTCAGAAGAACTAATTATCTGCAGATGATCCTGACTTGCTCCGGGGCCCTTATTTTTAATATGAATATGTCATGATGTTCCATCTTTAATTAAAGATAAATAAATAACAGGAATCGGGAACCCTGAACTGCTTTTCACCATCTAAATGAGCTTACTGTTCCTTAGATTCCTTGTCAGTCAAATAAAGGGTGTAAATTTTAATGTTTTATATTCTACTGATTTTAGAAAATGCATGCTACAAGCCAGCTTCTGGTTAGGATGTCACACTGCACAACTCCAGGTGGCAATCCCCACGTAGAGTACACAGCAGCCTGGATCTGATGAGTCAATATTTTAATCACTTCTATCTTGTTCTCATTGCAATTAATTAGTATCATGGCCAGATTTTACTAAGCATACCAAGTTTAATTTATAGACACATAAATCACTGACAAAGTCCTTTGGCATTTCAATGTAAGAGATACTAAGCTTTCTCAAGACATCTTTTGATGTCATTCCCATTTTGGAAAATGAATTAGCCAAGAATTTTAATTAAAAAAAGGAAAAGCATGCGAACTGAGGAAAATCATATTCTAACAATAATCCATTTTCTAGGCCAGGAAGTCTTTGCTCTTATTTTTGGTCAAGTATTTTTCTGAAGATGAACAAATAAAAGTGAAACTAAGTGAAACATTCTTCAGATCTTCTCATGAGCGGTGTCTTGTTTGTTAAAATCTTGTTTTAAATGCCATTCTTTCTTGATCAGTCTACAGCAACCATGAGCTACTTTTAATCATATGACTCTAGTTTAATTCACCTAATAAAATTTATCACAATCCTATGTTTTTTGGTTATTCATTTATTTATTATCTGCATCTCCTCTAAAATAAATATGATTTTGAGAACATTGCCTATCCTGCTCATCATTGTATCCCTAAAGTTTAGAATAGTGTCTGGAACATAGATGATGTGCAATTGATATTTATTGAATAAATAAGTGAGACTAGTCCCCTGTCTGTCTGAAGAAAGTAGTAGTAGGGACTCCTGGGTGGCTCAGTCAGTTAAGCACCTGCCTTCAGCTCAGGTCATGATCCTGGAGTCCTGGGACCAAGCCCCGAATTGAGCTCCTTACTCAGCAGGGAGATTACTTCTCCCTCTGCCTGTGTTCCCCCACCCCCTGCTCACGTTCTCTCTGTCTCATGCTCTATGTTGTTTTCTCTCTGTCTTATTCAATCAATTTTTTTTTTAAGAAGTAGTAGAGCATAGTGATTAATGACAAGTTTACCAAAAACCAACAACCCATTTTCAAATTCAAGGAGAATCAGCTACATAACTTGTGGAGCCCAATACAAAATTAAAACGAAGGGCACCTCATTCAAAATTTATTAAGAAATTTGAGACAGCAATAGTAGAGCATTAAATCAATTGTGGGCCCTTCTAAATATAAGGTCCTTCAAAGCAAGTACAGAGGTTGCATGCTCATGAAGTTGACTGTGAGTGATGATGGGCAAGATGCTTAAACTTCCAGTACTTTTTACTTGTATCTATTATGTTTCTTTTTTTTTTTACTTTTAATTTTTTATTTTTTATAAACATATATTTTTATCCCCAGGGGTATTATGTTTCTTTTTAAGGTAGTTGTGACAAATGAACTAATATATCTAAAACTCTTAGAACAGTATGTAGTTCATAATAGGTACTGTATGGGTGTTAATGTTTGTTATAATAAATATATATTGTCAATATCATATACTATAATAACAACAATATTATTCTTGTTATCATTTTTTTCAGCTATATTCCTAGAGCACTGACTAAATAGCAAGGGCTTAATACATTGTTTTGAATAAGAAGGAAAGAAGGAAAACCCATGTTGTGAAATTGAAACCATCTGCAGGTATAAAACATGATACACAGAGGCATCTTGAGAATCTTGCAGAGAGTTTTTTTCTTTAAAAAAATATTTATTTTGATTAATTACAGATATTAATGTAAACTAGATACTTTTTAAACTACAGACATCATAAAATAAGAAAGGAATTAATTGAAGATGATTAAATCTATAATTTTGGAATAAAATTGTATTTACTTTATTCAGTTAATTTTAGTATACAAACACATACATAGGCACATAGTTTATAAAGACCTTAGGTAATATATATAAGGTTTTGATATTAATTTCCTTTTTTAAATTTTATTTTATTTTTCCAGTGTTCCAAGATTCATGCACCACACTCCGTGCTCCATGCAATACAAGTCCTCCTTCATACCCAACACCAGACTCTCCCAATCCCCCAATTCCCTCCCTTCCAAAACTCAGTTTGTTTCTCAGAGTCCACAGTCTCTCTTGGTTTGTCTCCCCCTCCAATTTCCCCCAATTCACTTTTCCTTTCCTTCCCCCAATGTCCTCCACGTTATCCCTTATGCTCCACAAGTAAGTGAAACCGCATGATAATTGTCTCTCTCTGCTGGACATATTTCACTCAGCATAATCTCCTCCAGTCCCATCCAGGTTATCAAGATAAGACCTACTCTAAAAAATGGCTTTGAGACATGGGAAGGGCTAGATGAAGATAGAAATGGCAGGAGAAGGACAGATAAAAGCAGATATTTCCTTTAATTTCATCTGACAGAATGGACACCCATTCTTCTAGGAAGTGATTAGAAATTAATACCAAAAGTTGGGTATTCATCAGAAAGGGTGAATATTTTTTAATTTTATTTTTTCAGTTTTCCAAGATGCGTTGTTTATGCACTGTTGTTTCATGTGATGAGCTGGAAATTATACTTGTGTTTTACTCTGAATTCTTCTGATTTCTTGAGTTGAGCATTCTTTCATATGTTCATGAATATTCTGTCCTTTTCTGTAAATTCCCTGTGCATATCCTTTTCTGGTTTTTTTATTATTTATAGTTTTATTACTAATTTATGAGAGCTTTTGCTCATTCTTTCTTACTCTCTTTTTCTCCTGGATGTTAATTCTTCATTGGTTAGGTGTATTACAAATGAATCCCTGAGTTTACTGTTTCTCTTACTTGTTAAATGTTTTAAACAATAAGGAAAATTTATTTTTTTTACACAGCACAAATTACAGAGTAGTTGTCTTAAGGACTGGACAATTCAGTGGCTTCAGTATTCATCAAGAATACAGTTTCTTTCCATCCTCAGCTCAGTCATGCTTAACATTCTCTTTCACCTTTGGCTTGTTCCCTTCCATGTCACTGAGTGGCTGCCACACAGGCATCACATCTAGGCATGGAAAAAACTACTAGAAAAAGTGCCTCCACAATCTTGTAAGAGTAAGCAAATCTTTCTGAGGAGCTCCTAGCACATTTTCCACACACTGTTGGTTTAGGGGCTTCCCCAAACCAATCATAAACAAAGAGAATGCTAAAAACCAGTGATTGACTTAGCCCTTTTAGAATATGCTCCTGAACTGGGAATGGTGTCCCCTTCTTTGAGAAATAAGAATCTGAACACCATCAGAATTCCTTTATTAAAGAAGATGACAATAGATGTCTAATTTGTTGACAATGCAAAGGGAATGCTATGGTTATGATAATAGTTTGTAGCTATCCTAAATGGAATCTCTGGCCAACTGCACTCACTAAGGAATTATTACTGATTTACAATGACACTAATAATTATATATATTATATATGTGTGTGTGTGTGTATTCATAGCAACCTTGCTGCATTCCTTTAATAGTTCAAATAACATAGCAGTAGATTTGCTTGGAATTTTTATGAATATTGTCATATATTAAGGACAATTTTTTCATTATTTAGTACTTCTTACTTCTCCTTCTTGTATCAGCTAGGAGTTCTGATAAAATTTTGAATAATAGTAGAGATTGCACCTTTGTCTTGTTTCTGATTTTAACAGTACTTAATTTATTTTCTAAATAGACTCATGTACTAGAACTAATCTATGTGTGTGGACACTTCTAAGGGACATATATCAGCTCCCAATATATCAAATTTATAATTGTGCATAGAAGAAATGAACTATTTTTTGAGGGCTTGAGATTCTCATTGAAAGAAGTTTCCAAGTAACGGCTTGCCAACTTCTTCGTAAGTATATTGTTAACAATAATTCAACATTATCTAAAAAATGGGACCCTAGATGATTCCCAGATCACTAGATATTCCCTTGAATGAGTAAACGGGGATCTATTTCTTGACGAATTCATCCATTTTCTTCACACAACAAACTTTAAAAAAAAATGACTAACTCTGGGCTAAGCTTAGGGAGCACATAATATAAACATACTTAGAGCTTGTCTCTGCCCTTCTAGACTATATTTTATGTCAAAGATAAATATGCACATATATAGATTTGTTACAGAATTGCATAGTAAGAGCTACAAAAAGTTATATGCAAAATGCCAGGAAATGAATGTTGAAAATTCACCTATATGTAAAATTTAAGGAAAAAAGAGGATGCAGTTCTGTGGGTGGATTCATTAGAGAGAGTGCAGGATAGCAGCTGAGACAAATGTCATAAGATTGAACAGATGTGGAACATGGCATTCACGTTCTTTAGTGAAAGCTCAGGCTTTCTTATTCCATCCAGGTTCCTGAATTGGTTGATATTTCTGGGACAATGTCTGGGAAAAGAAAGAGATTATGCTGAGTGAAATAAGTCAAGCAGAGAGAGTCAGTTATCATATGGTTTCACTTATTTGTGGAGCATAACAAATAGCATGGAGGACATGGGGAGTTACAGAGGAGAAGGGAGTTGGGGGAAATTGGAAGGGGAGGTGAATCATGAGAGACTATGGACTCTGAAAAACAATCTGAGGGTTTTGAAGGGGCGGGGGGGGTGGGAGGTTGGGGTATCAGGTGATGGGTATTATAGACGGCACGGATTGCATGGAGCACTGGGTGTGGTGAAAAAATAATGAATACTGTTATGCTGAAAATAAAAAATAAATTAAAAAAAAATAAAAGAAAGGGAAACAAAAGTGGCAGGTGGTAGAGGACTGGAGCAGAGGCATGTGTGTGAGAGAGAAGAAGAGATGTTAAATTCTTCCTTGTGGATCCCAGAACGTGAGAATTTGTCACAAATTGCTAAGAGTCTTGAGACTCAATGCTTCAGTGGTAGGGTGTGTCTTGCTAGTGTCAATTAAGAAAACTGGCAGAGCTGAAATAAAGCAAAAGTATTAATTTGGGAATTGTATTTTGTAATTGTAATTTGTAATTTGGGGAGCACAGATTTGAGTAGCCTCCCAACTTGTGTCCGCTAGGGAGCGAAAGTCAAGGGTTTTAAAAAACAAAAAGGAATATTTCTGTGTGTTGTTTACAAAACATTTTGATTAATGTTGGTGGCAGAGAACTACCTTTGGTTGGATGTAACTGGCTACTAAGGTTATCACTGAGCAGTCTCTTATTGCAGCAAAACTGTAGGTGTCCAGGCAGAGTCTTTGGAATAATTGTTGCGTGCCCCGGTTCAAGGTTCATGGTTTCATCCGGTGAGGACATGATAAGGCTCATCTCATTAATGAATTCCCAGTTCCATTTTAAACTTCAGGACATAAGTGACCCCTTTCCATTTCACCTTTCACTCTAAGTGACAGGTGAAGAAGTCCCCTTGCTAGTCTACTCTAGCCTGAAACATTAAATCCAATTTAACATTATTTTATTCTGGCAGCAAAAAATCAGCTTTGAAACCTGCTGAAGTTAAAGCAGCCAGCAGTGACCAGTCTCTTACAATATACACAGTATTCACCATGTGCCCCATTCACAATTGCCCACAAACGGGGAGAAAAGAGTCCAGCTCAACCTTATATTTATAATTGAAACCCAGCAAGGGTTGCTCTGTGAGAGTCTTTCATCTTGTGAATCTAAGTCCATCTGGACCAAGAGATAAAACTTTACATAGATCATATAAATGGCACACATGGATCACACTCCAGAATTGTCATTAAAAGGCTTTTACCAAGTTGGAGATGCTCAGTGTCATCCAAAGGTTGCCACTACTCTGTGACTTCTTCAAGAATTGAATTACAATCTGAGAACTTCAATAAACCAGTGTTAAATTGGTACCATTGTTTGTTTTTTCTTAGTCTTGTCAAAAGGAAGATTAATGTGAACTATTTTCTGCACTCAATGCAGCTTCTCTTATAGAAATGTGGTATCTGGATCAAAATTCCATTTAGATGCAGAGAAACTTACTAGGGTGTGGTGAACTTTCACTTTTCCTCCAGTTTCCCTTGCCTTTAATTTTTTCCCAAGCAACCACTGACACTGTTTAACCCTCCACCCACCCCTCTCCTGTGATGCTGAATACTATAATCTTGAGTCTCACTGCACAGGTGGAAACAAAAAGAATTTGCAAAGGTAGAAGCCAAGAGAAAACACCTGTAGGGTCTTTTTATAAATGGAATCACTAAGAAGCAGTGCTTCTTGGTGGGTAATAGCACAGAACCTTTAAATCACAGAAGTCAGACAGGACACCTGTCAGGTCACCTTGTCCACCTCCCATAGAAGCTTTATGTATTATGTGTGAAATGACATGAACAGTGAAACATTTCTAGCGGCCCTGGGGAGACTCCACTCTTCAGTAATACATCTTCCTATTGAGAAAATGCCACAGAGAGCAGTCCAGTTTTTCTTTTCTTTTTCTTAACATGTAATGTATTATTTGTTTCATGGGTACAAATTTGTGAATCAGCAGTCTTACACAATTCACAGCACTCAGCGCTCACCATAGCACATACTCTCCCCAATGTCCATCACCCAGTAACCCCATCCCTACACCCACCAACCCCAGCAACCCTCAGTTTGTTTCCTGATATTAAGAGTCTCTTATGGCTTGTCTCCCTCCCAATCCATCTTGTTTCATTTTTTTCCCTCCCTGCCCCGCCATGAACCCCCACCCTGCCTCTCAAATTCCTCATATCAGAAAGATCAATATTCTGATTGACTTATTTCACTTAGTGTAATACCCCCAAGTTCCATCTACATCATTGCATATGGCAATATTTTGGGTTTTTTGGATGGCTGCATAGTATTCCATTGTGTGTGTATATATATACACACACATATATATACATGTATATGTGTATATATACACATATACATATAAACATACAATATAACTTTATATATATAACCTCTTCTTTATCCATTCATCTGTTGATGGGCATCTGTGTTTTTTCCATAGTTTGGCTATTGTAGACATTGTTGCTATAAATATTCAGGTGCACATGTCCCTTTGGATCACTACATTTGTATCTTTAGGGTAAATACGCAGTAGTGTGATTGCTGGGTCATAGGGTAGCTCTATTTTCAACTTTTTGAGGAAGCTCCATACTGTTTTCCAGAGTGGCTGTGCCAGCTTGCATTCTTACTAGCAGTGTAGGAGTGTTCCCCTTTCTCCACATCCTCACCAGTATCTGTCATTTTCTGACTTGTAAATTTTAGCTATACTGACTGATGTGAGGTGGTATCTCATTGTGGTTTTGATTTGTATTTCCATGATGCTGAGTGATGTTGAGCACTTTTTCATGTCTGTTGGCCATTTGAATGTCTTCTTTGCAGAAATGTCTGTTCATGTTTTTTGCCCATTTCTTGATTGAATTATTTGTTCGTTGGGTGTTGGGTTTGTTAACTTCTTTACAGATTTTGGATACTAGCCTTTTATCCAATATGTCATTTGCAAATATCTTCTCCCATTCTGTCAATTGTTTTTTGGTTTTGTTGATTGTTTCCTTTGCTGTGAAAAAGCTTCTGATCTTGATGAAGTCCCAATAGTTCAATTTTGCCCCAGCTTCCTTTGCCTTTGGTGATGCTTCTAGGAAGAAATTGCTACGGCAGGGTTTGAAGACATTGCTGACTATGTTCTCCTCAAGGATTTTGATGGATTCCTATCTCACATTAAGGTCTTTCATCCATTTTGAGTCTATTTTTGTGTGTGGCATAAGGAAATGGTCCAGTTTCATTCTTCTGCATGTGGCTGTCCAATTTTTCCAACACCATTTGTTGAAGAGACTGTCTTTATTCCATTGGACATTCTTTCCTGTTTTGTCGAAGATTAGTTGACCATAGAGTTTGAGGGCCCATTTCAGGGCTCTCTATTCTGTTCTATTGATTTATGTGTTTTTTTTTTGTGCCACTACCATACTGTCTTGATCATTACAGCTTTGTCATAGAGCTTGAAGTCTGGAATTGTGATGTCACCAACTTTGGCTTTCTTTTTTCAACATTCCTCTGGCTATTTGGGGTCTTTTATGGTTCCATATAAATTTTAGGATTATTTGTTCCATTTCTTTGAAAAAAAAAAAAGATGGTATTTTGATAGGGATTGCATTAAATGTATAGATTGCTTTAGATAGCATAGACATTTTCACAATATTTGTTCTTCCAATCCATGAGCATGGAACGTTTTTCCATTTCTTTGTGTCTTCCTCAATTTCTTTCATGAGTACATTATAGTTTTCTGAGTACAGATTCTTTGCCTCTTTGGTTAGGTTTTTTCCTAGGTATCTTATGGTTTTGGGTGCAATTGTAAATGGGATTGACTCCTTAATTTCTCTTTCTTCTGTCTTGCTGTTGCTAGAAATGCAGCTGATTTCTGTGCATTGATTTTATATCTTGACACTTTACTGAATTTCTGTATCAGTTCTAGCAGTTTTGGAGTGGAGTCTTTTGGGATTTCTACATAAAGTATCATATCATCTGCAAAGAGTGAGAGTTGCACTTCTTTTTTGCCAGTTTGGATGCCTTTAATTTCTTTTTGTTGTCTAATTGCTGAGGCCAGGACTTCTAGTACTATGTTGAATAACAGTGGTGATAGTGGACAGCCCTACCATGTTCTTGACCTTAGGGGAAAAGTTCTCAGTTTCCACAGATCCCACAGATCTTCACAGATCCCAAACACTTTGAAGAGTTTTGATCTATAAAGGATGCTGTACTTTGTCAAATGCTTTTTCAGCATCTACTTAGAGTATCATATGGTTCTTGTTCTTTCTTTTATTAATGTATTATATCACATTGATTGATTTGAGGGTGTTGAACCAAACTTGCAGCCCAGGAACAGTTTCAGAAGAATAGATATTAATTCTTTAAATGTTTGGTAGAATTCCCCTGAGAAAACTCCTGGTCCTGGGCTGTTCTTTGTTGGGAGATTTTTGATGACTGCTTCAATATTCTTACTGGTTAAGGGTCTGTTCAGGTTTTCTTTATCTTCCTGGTTAAATTTTGGTAGTTTATGCCTCTAGAAATGCATCCATTTCTTCAAGTTGTCAAGTTTGCTGGTATATAGCTGCTCATGATATGTTCTTATAATTATTTTGTATTTTTTGGTGTTGGTTGTGATTGCTCCTCTTTCATTCATGATTTTATTTATTTGGGTCCTTTCTCTTTTCTTTTTGATAAGTCTGGCCAGGGGGTTATCAATCTTATTAATTCTTTCAAAGAACCAGATCCTAGTTTCATTGATTTGTTCTACAGTTCTTTTGGTTTCTATTTCATTGATTTCTGCTCTGCTCTTTATGATTTCTCTTTTGCTGCTGGGTTTAAGCTTGCTTTGTTTTTCTTTCTCCAGCTCCTTTAGGTGTAGGGTTAGGTTGAGACCTAACTTGAGACCTTTCTTGTTTCTTGAGAAAAGCTTGTATCGATATATACTTTCCTCTCAGGACTGCCTTTTCTGCCTAAAGATTTTGAACAGTTGTATTTTCATTTTCATTTGTTTCCATGAATTTTTTTTCAATTCTTCTTTAATTTCCTGGTTGACTCATTTATTCTTTAGTAGGGTGCTCTTTAGCCTCCATGTATTTGAGTTCTTTCCACCTTTCCTCTTGTGATTGAGTTCTAGCTTCAGAGCATTGTGGTATGAAAATATGTCGGGAATGATCCCAATCTCTTGATACTGGTTGAGACCTGATTTATGACCCAAGATGTGATCTATTCTGGAGAATGTTCCATGTGCACTAGAGAAGAATGTGTATTCTGTCGCTTTGGGTTAGAATGTTCTGAATATATCTGTGATGTCTATCTGGTCCAGTGTGTCTTTTAAAGCCTTTATTTCCTTGTTGATCTTTTGCTTGGAAGACCTGTCCATTTCAGTGAGGGGGGTGTTAAAGTCCCCAACTATTATTGTATTATTGTTGATGTGTTTCTTTGATTTTGTTATTAATTGGTTTATATAATTGGCTGATCCCACATTTTTTAAATTAAATTTATTTATTTTCAGCATAACAGTATTTATTATTTTTTCACCACACCCAGTGCTCCATGCAATCCATGCCCTCTATAATACCCACCACCTGGTACCCCAACCTCCCACCTCCCCACCTCCCCTTGCTACTTCAAACCCCTCAGAGTGGCTCAGTGGGTTAAAGCCTCTGCCTTCGGCTCAGCTCATGATCCCAGGGTCCTGGGATCGAGCCCCACATTGGGCTATCTGCTCTGCAGGGAGCCTGCTTTCTCCTCTCTGCCTGCCTCTCTGCCTACTTGTGATCTCTGGCTGATCCCACATTAAAGGCATAGATGTTTAAAATTTTTAGATCTTCTTGTGAGACAGACCCTTTAAGTATGATATATTGTCCTTCCTCATCTCTTATTATAGTCTTTGGCTTAAAATCTAATTTATCTTATATAAGAACTGCCACCCCAACTTTCTTTTGATGTCCATTAACATGGTAACTTGTTTTCTACCCCCTCACTTTAAATATAGAGGTGTCTTTGTGTCTAAAATGAGTTTCTTGCAGACAGCATATTGATGGGTCTTGTTTTTTTAATCCATTCAGATACCCTGTGTCTTTTGATTGGGGCATTTAGCCCATTTACATTCAGGCTAACTATTGAAGATATGAATTTAGTGCCATTTATTGCCTGTAAGGTGGCTGTTACTGTATATTGTCTCTGTTCCTTTCTGGTCTGTTACTTTACTGTTACTAGGCTCTCTCTTTGCTTATAGGACCCTTTCAATATTTCCTGTATGTCTGGTTTGGTGTTTGTGAATTTTTTTAGTTTTTGTTTGTCTTAGAAGTTTTTTATCTCTCCTTCTGTTTTCATAGATAGCATAGCTGGATATAGTATTCTGGGCTGCATATTTTTCTCATGTAGTGCATATTTTTATCATGTCAGTTCTTTCTGGCCTGCCACATCCCTATGGATAAGTCTGCTGCCAATCTAATATTTATACCATTGTATGTTACAGACTTCTTGTCCCAAGCTGCTTTCAGGATTTTCTCTTTGTCACGATGACCTGTCACTATGACTTAGTTTTACTAGTAGATGATGGGGTGTGGACCTATTTTTTTATTGATTTTGAGTGGGGTTCTCTGTGTCTCCTGGATTTTGATTCTTGTTACCTTTGCCATATTAAGGTAATTCTCCACTATAATTCACTCCAATATACCTCTGCCTCTCTCTCTCTTTCTTCTCTTGGAATCCCAATTATTCTAATATTGTTTCATCTTATGGTATCACTTATCTCTTGAATTGTCCCCTCATTGTCCAGCAGTTATTTATCTCTCTTTTTCTAAACTTCTTTATTCTCTATCATTTGGTCTTCTATATCACTAATTCTTTCTTCTGCCTCATTTATCCTAGCAGCAAGAGCTTCCAATTTTTATTTCACTTCATTAATAGCTTTGAAAATTTCAGCTTATTTAGGTTTTAGTTCTTTTATTTCTCCAGAAAGGGATTCTCTAGTATCTTCCATGCTTTTTTAGGGCTCAGCTAATACCTTGATCATCATCATTCTGAACTCTATCTTACGAATGTCCATATTGATTAGTTCCCTAGCTGTTGGAACTGTCTCTTGTTCTTTTTTGTTTGAGGTGAGTTTTTGTGCCTTGTCATTTTATCCAGATAAGAATAGATGAATGAGAGAACAAAATATTAAAAGAGTAGAAAAACCCCAGAAAAATATACACAAACCAAATCAGAAGAGACATAAAACCGGAAGGCTGGGGGTGGAGAGAAGAAAGAAAGCGGTAAAAAAGATTAGACTGGTGACTAGAACAGAGCCACACACTTGATTTTGGGTGTATTTTGGTCTGTTAGAAGAAACTGCCTCCCAAAATTGTAAGGAAGAAAAAAATTATATATACATACAAAAATAAGGATGAACATGATGAAGGGTTGGAATATGACTGTAAAGATGAAAATTTAAAAAGATTCTAAAAAAGGAATTGATAAGATAAGTTGATTGAAAAAAGAAAAGAAAAAAAAAGGAAAGAATTTGATAGGCTGGAAACTAGAACAAAACCATTTGCTAGATGTAGGGTATATTTTGATCTGTTAGAAGAAACTGTATCCCAAAATTTTAAAGAAAGAAAAACCTATATGTATACAAAAAATAAGGCTAAATACAATGAAGGAATAGTATATGACTATAGCAATGAAAATTTAAAAAGATTAAAAGAGGTATTGATAAGGTAAAATAGTTAAAATAAGAAAGGAAAATTTTTAAAAAATAGAATAAAAATGTTTAAAAAATAACATTTAAAAAATTTAACTTTGAAAGACCAAAGAATCATGGGAAAAAGCCATGAATTCTATGTGTTGCATTTCCCCTAGCTTTGGAGTTCAGCAGTTCTCACTGATCAGTGAACTTGGTCTTGGCTGAATGTTCCTGCTGATCTTCTGGGGGAGGGGCCTGTTGCAGTGATTCTCAAATGTCTTTGCCTGAGGCAGAATTGCACTGCCCTTGCCAGGGACCAGGCCAAGTAATCTGCTTGGGTTGGCTCTCAGGAGCTTTTGTTCCCTGAACATTTTCTGTACAGTTTTGGAGGATGGGAATGAAGATGGTGGCCTCTCAATCTCTGGCCCTGTGGGAGCTGAGAACTCTGGGTCACTCCTCAGTGCGTCCTCAGAGAAAAGCAGTCAATCCCTCCCATCTTCCTGGTCTTCAGCTGCACTCTGTGCTCACCCAACCTGTGACCGAGCATTTCTATCTCTGGCACATGGCCCCCTTTGGAGTCTCCAAACCCAGAAGATTCCTGAAACATGCTCCTGTGCAACTCTTCCAGGAAGAAGAAGGAGGGGGTCTCCTTGGATCTGCCACTTGCAGGGTCCCTGCTTGAAGACCAGTGGCCTGACTGGGTGTCGGATCACAATTTAAGGTAACCCTCAGCTGAGAGCCCACCCCTCAGCTCTGTCTCTGCAGCTGGTTTCCCTGCTCTGATACCTGGGAGCTCTGCCACACTCAGACACCCTGGTCTTTTTGTGACCCCATGGATCCTGGGACCACACTGTCTCAGTGAGGGCTTCATCCCCTGCTTAGCCTTTGGAGTGATATCCCTCAGTGGAGCAGACTTCTAAAAGTTCTGATTTTGTGCTTGACTGCTCTACCACTTGTGGGGAGCCAGCCCCTCCCCCTGCGGTCTATCTTCCCAAAAGTCGCCTTGGATGTACTTCTCCATACGTCCTACCTTCCAGTAAGTGGTCACTTTTCTGTTCCTAGAATTGATGCTTTTCTTCTCTTTGATCTCCTGTTAAGTTTGTAGGTGTTCAGAATAGTTTGATAACTAGCTGAACTCTTGGGACCTAATGATATTAGGTCTCCTACTCCTCCTTCAGTCGATCTTGCTCCTCCTTCAGTCCAACTTTTCTTTTGCCTAATAACACATTGTTCTGGTTTGCTACATCCTTTAAAAGTGCAACCACACTTTCTTTTATTCTGCCATCTTTAAAGTCTATAGCCTTGAAATACTACATTAGTACTGTCTTCCTTTGTAATTATTTGAGCCAAGCTATACAAATTTGCCTCTTAAATACTAACTTATAAGTCAGTCCACATTGCTAAATCCATTGCTTTTCTAAAGGATTATTCATTGCACTCCCATTCACTTTGATTCAGGAACTCTTTCTCATCATTTCATTGTGTATGTGTGTTTATAGAATCCAGAATTTTTGCTCAATTTTTATTAAAGAGGAAGATGGTGTTCAAGACAGTGAGTGGACCTCAGAGTTCCATTAACATTCAGAGAAATATGCTGCCAGTTCCCAAAGTCATGATGTATTTTTCTCTAAGACATCCTCAAGATTAGTATCCCACAAATCTAAATACTTCTTAGAGTATTGAGCTATCCAAGTATGTATCTGAATAAACAGTGTCATTTAATACTTCTTCCTCTGGTCAAAACCAGAGGATAGCTATGTGACAGACACTTTATATTTTTTTTAATTTTTAAAATTTATTTTCAGCGTAACAGTATTCATTGTTTTTGCACCACACCCAGTGCTCCATGCAATTCATGCCCTCTCTAATACCTACCACCTGGTTCCCCCAACTCCCACCCCCCGCCCCTTCAAACCCCTTAGATTGTTTTTCAGAGTACATAGTCTCTCATGGTTCACCTCCCCTTCCAATTTCCCCCAACTCCCTTCTCCTCTCTAACTCCCCTTGTCCTCCATGCTATTTGTTATGCTCCACAAATAAGTGAAACCATATGATAACTGACTCTCTCTGCTTGACTGATTTCACTCAGCATCATCTCTTCCAGTCCTGTCCATGTTGCTACAAAAGTTGGGTATTCATCCTTTGTGATGGAGGCATAATACTCCATAGTGTATATGGACCACATCTTCCTTATCCATTTGTCCATTGAAGGGCATGTTGGTTCTTTCCACAGCTTGGTGACCATGGCCATTGCTGCTATTAAACATAGAGGTACAGATGGCCCTTCTTTTCACTACATCTGTATCTTTGGGGTAAATACCCAGTAGTGCAATTGCAGGGTCATAGGGAAGCTCTATTTTTAATTTCTTGAGGAATCTCCACACTGCTCTCCAAAGAGGCTGCACCAACTTGCATTCCCACCAACAGTGTAAGAGGGTTCCCCTTTCTCCACATCCCCTCCAACACATGTTGTTTCCTGTCTTGTTAATTTTGGCCATTCTAACTGGTGTAAGGTGGTATCTCAATGTGGTTTTAATTTGGATCTCCCTGATGGCTAGTGATGATGAACATTTTTTCATGTGTCTGATAGCCATTTGTATGTCTTCATTGGAGAAGTGTGACAGACACTTTCTTGAATGAGTTATTCCTTCTATATGAATTTTAAGATGTCATGCATTACCTTACACTACCTTCTCTAAGATAAAACTTCACCTTCTGCAGTTACAAAACCCTACTTTTTCTAGTTTGGAAAATGGGGAGATAACCTCTACTCAAGGTGTCTGGGTGGATTAAAAGTCAGTTAACTCTCATTCTAAAATACCCCATCATGGAAGGGGGAGAGACTTTTGTAATTATTTCTGTTTCTTCCACCAGCACCACCATCAACACCACTGTGTTGGCCTCAAGTGGCAAACAGTTCACGGTGGAACAGCCCAACCCAAGCATGAATAACAGTCTTTCTCATGATGCCCCAGGGCAAGGCTTCAACACTTTACAGGATGGTAATAAAGAGTTTGGGACAACTATAGAGACATATATGCAGAGAATCAAGGTGCAGATTATAACTTGAATTCTTGGAATTGTAGGCCTCATTTCACATTAGTTTTCAGCTGATCTCCATTTAGAGATTTGCTGTTTCACCCAGGTGCCCAAACCATGGGCATTATGATTTTTCAAACTTAAGACTCATCTGACCCCAAGAAGGGGATATTGAGAAAGAATTACTTACCTGGAGTTACTTACCCTCTGGAGACTTGACTGAGAGCAGGAGCTGGACTCCTGCCCATATATAACAGTTGAACGGTGATAACAAACTTATATGACTTCTTTCAGAGGGGATCAGAATATTTGGGGACAATAAAACAAAAGCTCCAATGAACTTTTCTCAGCTTGCTGTGCTACAAAAGGAAAGAAGGGAGAGCAGGAAGGATTGCCAGAATAGGGGGAGGGAGAGACGATCAAAGGAGAGATGGCTGGTAGGTCTGGAGACATAGAGAAGGAGACAGAGAATTAGTGTGTTAAGTGCTTACTATGCAGGTACACATTTGATGTACATTATTTTATTCACTCATTACTGAAACAATTTCAAGGTAGGTAAATGGAAAACAGGTCTGTCTGACTCCCTGGCTCATACACTCCCAATGCTGTACTATTTTTCAAAGACATGAGATTAATGAGACAATAATGTTGGTAAAATGTTCCAATTTCCTTTTGAGAAAAAAAGCCATAAAATTTTATTGTTATTGTTACTGTTATTATTGAAGCTCAGTGAATGTTTTACTAGTGCCATTGATGTAACTAATATTATTCTCATTTATTTCGTTTAGAGAAATAAAGTCTAAAAATAAGGACAAGCATATTTATTGGGATTTATATTCAGCCAGTTATCTAGTTCAACTGCCACTTTTTGCAAATTAGGATTATAAGGACTAAATCTACGGCTATGGTCATAGAAAGTTTTAGGGGCAAATTGAGAACCATAATCCAGTAGGTGCTCTTTCTAATGCTTGGTTCTCTCAAGAAGTAAGAAAGGGGTGAATTCAGGTGAATGTCCCTGAAACATTCAGTCTTCTAAATCTCTAATTGTTAAAGAATGAATGCAGTAATAAATCCTCTCCTTGTTGGTAGAAATAACAATGGGCTTGATTCAGATAACTGGCTTTGCCAAGAGGACATTTTCTCCCTTTTCTATGGAAAAGAGTTAATTGTGCTAATTATGAAAAACAAAATTATGTAAAGGACAGGAAGGCATTGTAAAAGGACATGACATTATGCACACATTCAATTCCACACAAGAACATGGGCATGGCTGCTTTTGCCATTTTTTAGTCTCTATACGAGGAAATAATTCAGTTTCTTCTCAACACTTGCATTTATGCTCAATAATCACCAGCTAGAACTGTAATTAGAGACCAGAAGAATGAGAGTATTTGGTGCAAGATTAGAAGCCCTACTCTCGAAGCCCTAATACACAGTGAATGTGCAAAGGACAACCAACAAATGAAAGACATGAGTTTTTCATGTGGTCACTATGTGTAGTCATCATTTGCCTAAGTTTTTACTTTATCATGTTCAGATTTTTTTTCAACATGTTCTCTCTTTCTCTCTTTTTTAAAATCAGTAGAATTCTGCACTTTGGTCCTGGATTCTGACCATCCATAAGCAAAACGGAATGGCCATGAGATCATCCTTTTGTTTTCAGAGAAGAAAACTGAGGTCTAGAGAAAACAAGTGCCCCCACCAAAGTATCATAATTATTTAGCAGTACTTGAATTTAATATAGGTCTCCTTCCACTGTACAAGTCTTTCAGTTCATTGATGATAAGTTGGATAAACAAGAATTTTATTTTACCTTGAGTTTCTTTTCTTTCTTTTATTTATTTTTATTGTGTTATGTTAGACACTAGAAAATTCATCATTAGTTTTAGATTCAGTATTCCAAGATTCACTGTTTATGTACAACACCCATTGCTTTGTCTTGAGTTTCTCTAGTCTTTTTCCTAAGAGGACAATATAAAAAGGAGAGAGGAAATTCTCTGTTGCCTGTGACTGAGGTTAGGAAAGGTGGGAAGCACCCAGTAGCTTTGGCTATTCCTTTCGGTGTCCTTGTATGTGCTACAATTGTGAAATTGCAAAACTAAGCCTATGCATTTCATTGAGGCCAGCAACAATTATGTAGCCATAACATATCTAGGCATAAAAAGCCATCGAGTAATGCAGAATCCACAAGAGCGAATTCTTTTTCATCATAATCTATAAGGCATTTCTCTATCAGCATCTTCTGAAGTTCTCTTTTCCTTTCTCCGTCTTGCTGCAGAAAGTGCCCACCTCAGGCACCTGTGTGGCTCAGTCAGTTAAGTGTCTGTCTTCGGCTCAGGTCATGATCCCAGGGTCCTGGCATCGAGTCCTGTGTTGGGCTCCCTGCTCAGCAGGAGTCTGCTTCTCCCTCTAACCCTCCTCGCTGCTCATGCTCTCTCTCCCTCTCAAATAAATAAATAAAATCTTTGGAAAAAAAAAAAAAAGAAAACAGAAAGTGCCCAGATCTGCGAACTGAGGGAAAGGAAAAGCAGACACAAAGGCTATGGCCAGGAGTATGTGCACGGACTTTGATGACTGGGAGGGGAGTTGCATAATACTGAAGCTGCTGTGCTGGTAAGTCAGTAAATCAGTGTGAAAAGACAGGATGCAGGTAAAATTTTTATTCAATGTAACTTTCATGGATTGTCTTCCATGTACCAGCTGCTGCCTAGGATTGAGAAATAGTTCCTACCATAAGGGAGCTCAGTGTTTAGTGGGTGGAGACATAAGGATTAAAAAAGCTAATTATGTGTGGTAAATGTAGTAATAACTAATAATGTTCAAACTTTGGAGTGATTAACACATGCTAGACAAGTGTGTTAGTCCCTTCAAGCTGTTATAATAAAGTAACAGAGACTAGGTAGCTCTAACAATGAAAATATATTTCACACAGTTCTGAGGGCTGGTAAATCCAAGGTCAAGTACTGGTAGATTCCATATCTGGTGAGGTAATGCTTTTTGGTTTGCAGCTAGCTGTCTTCTCATTTATTTTCACTTGGTAGAGAGCAGAGAGAAAAAGTAGGCTCTCTAATGTCTTTTTTAAAAAGCATTAATTCTATTCATGAAGGCTCCACCCTCATGATCTAATTACCCCCCAAAGGCTCATATCCTAATACCGTCACTTTGAGGGTTTTAGGTTTCAACATGTGACTTTTGGGGAACACAAATATTCTATCCATCACAACACTCTTCTAAATATTTTAAGAACAACTTCTTTACATCTTTATAAAGGAGGTGCCATCATTATCCCCAATTTACATGTGGCAAAGTGAAGCACAGAGAGCTTAGTCATAAAGCTGGTAGTGCTGGAGCTAACATGTAATCCCAAGCAGTGTAGTCCCAGAGTCCAGGGGATTGGACATGAAATACACTTCTTCTCTGATGGAGGTATATGCAGGATAGCCTGCGTGTGAATACAGGTATGTTAACAATTTTGTCCTGAATGTGCAATATCAAAGTTGATATTTCCAGTAGACAATGGAAAATTTGGATTTGAAGCTGGAAATAGACAAAATATAAAGACATAGGTGAAATTTACATAAGATTAAAGCACTGGGAGTGTTTTTCAGGGGAGAGTATTTGGTGCAAGATTAGAAGCCCTACTCTTGAAGCCCTAATACACAGTGAATGTGCAAAGGACAACCAACAAATGAAAGACTAGAAATGGCCACAGGATTACTAGACAATGGAGGGAATGGAATACAGGTATCAGGATAGAGTTTCTAGAAAGAGGGAGTATGGGTGCACAATTCAAGTGCTACAGGCAAGTTATGTAGTACTGAAATTTAGCAATTGGTTGGATGTAGCAATTGGAAGATTAGAGGTGGTTTTGGCGAGAGCAATTTTTATTGTCTGATAGTGACAATAGCCACACTATTAGAGGTTGAGAACGAAAGGTCATGCAAAGAGTGATTGAAAATTTGCTTTAAGAAGGTATTTTATTGCAAAGAAAATTAGAGTCTGTTAATGCCAATCATCAGACAGTATTTGGGAAATAGTTTTAAGAAGGGACAGAACAGAATGGATCATTGTAGCTACATTCTTCCAGAGGAAGAAGTTAGCCTGTGGACTGAGGGTGGTCAATCAGAGTGTCCATTATTTGTACTTCAACTGTGTCAGATAACAACTTAGCAGTGTATTCATAATACACTTTGATTCATTTACTGATTCATTTACTTATTCAAGAAACACTAGTAAGCATTTGCTAAGTGTCACAAATGCAGATTGTATAGACATATAAGTGCTAGTATGGGGGATGGAGGAGGAAATGGGTGTCAGGAGAGAAGGCTGACATGGGAAGCCTGCCAGGGATAGGGATCAACATTGTAGAGCCAGAGAGAGGAAAAGGACATTGCCTATTCATTAAACTGTGTCAAGTGCAGTGAGGATAGAGTTTATGAGGCCTGGGGAGACACGGTGTTGTTATTGGCAGAGGATAGGAAAGCCAGAATTATGACTTGACAAAAAGGAACTAGATTGGATCAGATTTTATTTTTTAAATATTTAAAACTGTCTATCTACATTACTATACTTTAAGATTAGTACTAGTAATCCTAACATATCTTGTGTCTTTCTCTCTTAAAATGTGCATAACCATCATATTTACGAATGTGGAATATATATTCCATATGAAAGTCATTTTATTAGCAAGTTTTAGTGTTTTCAAGCTGATTTTTTAATATTTTATATCATTTATTATTTATTGTTGATAACAGTTATCCTTTGTGAATGAAGAAGGCATTGTTTTCCTGTACAAAACTGCTGATAGGGATGGTTCAAGGAATGGCAGTTCTTCCTTGGGTTTTGATTCAGCGAGTGTGATTTAACCACCTGTGAAACTGTTCACTCGAGAAACAGCAGAAGCTGAAGGGAATATGGCTCTATGAACCCTCTACAGCAAACATTTTTCAGGGAGGAGAGTTAAAAAAAAGAATCCCAAAGAAAAAAAATGCCATAAAAAGAATAATGGAATGAATGGAAGTCAGGGAAAGGCTAGAAAAAGAGCAGGGAGAGGCGGCTAGCAGGAAGTTCTGTAAGATGAAGTACAGAATGAGAACCTCTTTTGTAGTTGGCTTCATGATGACAGAGTTCAACAAACGTGAAGTCCTTATTTTGTTTCTGGTTTTCCTATTGTGGCTGATGGTATATGGAGGGTTAATTTGTTGTAGATTAAAACCAAACAGCTTTGTTTTATTTGCAGGTGATAATCCTTGCCCCCTAAAGACAGACTGGTGTTTATCATCTGCTTTAGGACAAATAGCAGAAAACTATAACAGAAATTTCAGCTTCTAATGGAACATGCATGTACTTATGTGGTTGAGATATGACAGGGTTCCCTGAGAAATACAAAGGAGAATACAGACATACATTGTTTAATGGGAGTCATCTTAGAAGCTGCCTACCACAGCATCCAACCCCATTTGAAGATGGGAAGAAAAATGTTCCAAGGTGTACTCCAAGGTTCATGAGAACCCCTCACATAGCATGTGCCCAGATGATTTGGGAAACATGAGGGACAGGTACCTGACTTCTGGGCTAATTAACTTATTAGTAACTAAGGGGCCACATTGGGACCAGCCTCACCTGTACCAATCATGGAATAATGGAAGAGGAAGGCACCTTGAGATGACCCCATTCAAGGGCTTTCTGCCAGCAATGAGAGGAACACCTCAGAAAGAGCTTGTGGGTGGATTTCCAGACATAGAAGCTGATGATGAGAGTGCCTCATCTTGTAAGCTGCTAGTCATGTGGACGGAGACATTTCCAACTCCATGAGATTGTAACTCGAGGTTCCCATCGAAGACAGATACTTCTGAGAAATCCATAAAAACACCTATGAGAGAAAAAACAGAGAACCGAATTAAAATTTTATCAGTCTCCTAGGACCTTTGCTGACCCCTAACCTATCTGCCCAACCCCAATTTACACATCCTGAAGAGGCCAAAAACTGGAGCCAGTAGGAGAGAAATAGCAAACCAGCGCATTCCACCCAAGAAAGATGCAAGCTGGAGAGTCAAGGTGTTTTCAATTGGCAGAAAGTTGAGAGTTTTAATACTTGTTGTTGCTGGTCACATTAATAATTATGTATTATTCAACAGCTAGTGTTAAAGGGAATAATTAGAGAAAATAAAATTGCTTTGTTTGGTGTCCTACCAATTTTACCTTATCTAATAAGTCAGCATTGTCTTATTATATCATTCTCCTCTTGTATCTTGTATTATGTCTGAAAGATAAAAAAGAGTGTACTGTTGAATCCTATTAGCTAGTATTTTGTTGAGTATTTTCGCATCTGTGTTCATCAAGGATATTGGTCTATAGCTCTCTTTTTTGGTGGGATCCTTGTCTGGTTTTGGGATCAAGGTGATGCTGGCCTCATAAAATGAGTTTGGAAGTTTTCCTTCCATTTCTATTTTTTGGAACAGTTTCAGGAGAATAGGAATTAGTTCTTCATTAAATGTTTGGTAGAATTCCCCCGGGAAGCCGTCTGGCCCTGGGCTTTTGTTTGTTTGGAGATTTTTAATGACTGTTTCAATCTCCTTACTGGTTATGGGTCTGTTCAGGCTTTCTATTTCTTCCTGGTTCAGTTGTGGTAGTTTATATGTTTCTAGGAATGCATCCATTTCTTCCAGATTGTCAAATTTATTGGCGTAGAGTTGCTCATAAGATGTTCTTATAATAGTTTGTATTTCTTTGGTGTTAGTTGTGATCTCTCCTCTTTCATTCATGATTTTATTTATTTGGGTCCTTTCTCTTTTCTTTTTGATAAGTCGGGCCAGGGGTTTATCAATTTTATTAATTCTTTCAAAGAACCAGCTCCTAGTTTCATTGATTTGTTCTATTGTTTTTTTGGTTTCTATTTCATTGATTTCTGCTCTGATCTTTATGATTTCTCTTCTCCTGCTGGGCTTAGGGTTTCTTTCTTGTTCTTTCTCCAGCTCCTTTAGGTGTAGGGTTAGGTTGTATACCTGAGACCTTCCTTGTTTCTTGAGAAAGGCTTGTACCGCTATATATTTTTCTCTCAGGACTGCCTTTGTTGTGTCCCACAGATTTTGAACCATTGTATTTTCATTATCATTTGTTTCCATGACCCAGCAATTGCACTATTGGGTATTTACCCTAAAGATACAAACGTAGTGATCCAAAGGGGCACGTGCACCCGAATGTTTATAGCAGCAATGTCCACAATAGCCAAACTATGGAAAGAACCTAGATGTCCATCAACAGATGAATGGATCAAGAAGATGTGGTATATATACACAATGGAATACTATGCAGCCATCAAAAGAAATGAAATCTTGCCATTTGCGACAACATGGATGGAACTAGAGCGTATCATGCTTAGTGAAATAAGTCAAGCAGAGAAAGGCAACTATCATATGATCTCCCTGATATGAGGAAGTGGTGATGCAACATGGGGGCTTAAGGGGGTAGGAGAAGAATAAATGAAACAAGATGGGATTGGGAGGGAGACAAACCATAAGTGACTATTAATCTCACAAAACAAACTGAGGGTTGCTGGGGCATAGGGGGTTGGGAAGGATAGGGTGACTGGGTTCCATTGGGGAGGGTATGTGCTTTGGTGAGTGCTGTGAAGTGTGTAAACCTGGTGATTCACAGACCTGTACCCCTGGGGATAAAAATATATGTTTATAAAAAATAAAAAATTTAAAAAAAAGAGTGTTACAATGGGAAGATTACTCAGATTATAAAAATGGAGATTGGCATCTGAGAGTTAGATCTTTTTATTAGCTAAAATGCGTCTCAGAGCCTTAATTTCCTCGTATATAAAACAAATCAATGTTCCTGTTTATTTCACTGAACTTTTAAAATTATTAGTGTTTAGATTATGCTTTATTTTAATGTACCAAAACCAGGTAGAAAAAATATTCCTCTTTTTGATGCCGGTTCAGATCACAAGAATCTATGGTGTAGTTATCAGGACTTATTTACTATTCTCACCCTCTGGTCCTTGAGTAGATGTGTTTCATCTATGAATCTACGACTACATTTGTTTTTTGTGAGATTCGACCATATTTTTTCAATGCTCCCTATTTCTTCATTCTGCATTTATGGCTTCTTTGAGCTTGTTTCTAGTTTTTTAAACCTATAGCAACATAGACATGTACTAGGAATCACAATTATATATATATATATATATATATATATATAATCTTTTTAAAAACATGTATAGATTTTTAAACATATATTTAGTAGAATTTATTTATTTTTAAAAAAGTTTTTATTTATTAATTTGACAGACAGAGATCACAAGAAGGCAGAGAGGCAGGCAGAGAGAGAGAGAGAGAGAGAGAGAGGAGGAAGCAGGCTCCCTGCTCAGCAGGGAGCCCGATGTGGTGGGGCTTGATCCCAAGACCCTGGGATCATGACCCGAACCAAAGGCAGAGGCTTTAACCCACTGAGCCACCCAGGCGCCCCTAGTAGAATTTATTTTTATTGCAGTTTTATATTCACAGCACAATTGAGAAGAAGGTACAGAGATTTCCCATCTACTCATGCATAGCCCCAATCCATGCACAGCCTCCCCTATGTTCAGCATCTCACCTTAGAGTGGTATTTCTGATCTGTAACAAAATTGATTTATCAAAATACATTCACAAACCATTGGTACCCAAAGTCCAAAGTGTACATCAGGGTTCACTCTTGGTGTTGTATATTTTATGGCTTTGGACAAATGTGTGATGACGTGTATCCACCATTACAGTATCATATCATATCATATCATATCCTACATACATGCCATAACAGTGTCAACAAATATCCTCTGTTCCACCTATTCATCTCTCCTTCTTTTTCAGATGTAATGTTTAATAATTTATCAGTTGCATATAACACCCAGTGCTCATTGCATCCTGACCCCTCCTTAATGCCCATCACCCAATTACCTCATACTTGCATCGAACTCCCCTTCAGCAGCCTTCAGTTTGTTTCCTATAGTTAAGAGTCTTTCATGGTTTTCTCCCTCTCTGATGACTTTCCATTCAGTTTTCCCTTCCTTCCCCTGTGATCCTTTGTGCTATTTCTTATATTCCACATATGAGTGAAATCATATGATAATTGTCTTACTGACAATTGACAAATTGACTTATTTCGCTCAGCCTAATACTCTCCAGTTCCATCCATACCAATGTAAATAGTAAGTATCCATCATTTCTGATGGCTGATTAATATTCCATTATATATATGCATATATGTATACATATATGCATATGTACATATATATGTATATATGCCTGATTAATATTCCATTATATAATATACATATATATGTATATAATATATACAACATATCCATTCATCTGTTGATGGACATCTCAGCTCCTTCCACAGTTTGGCTGTTGTGGACATTGCTGCTATGAACACTGGGGTGCAGGTGCCCCTTCGGATCACAACATCTGATTTATATATAACTCCTTGCATTCATCTCTTCTCTGCTTCTACCTTCATCCTTTCCTTCTCCCTTTTTCTCGCTCTTTCTCTTTCCCTCTCCCTCTATCCCTCCTGACTCTTGACCCATTCAATATTTACATTAGCTCAAAAGAATAATGAAGGTATCATTTGAGAAGATTCATTTCCCTCAATCTCTTCCTTACCTACTTCCTTTCACCTAATTGTCCCTATTCTCCTTCAAAGTGATTTTGCAGTCTATTTTTTCACCTCACCATGCTAGTTCATTATGTCTTAACTTAATCATTACCATAGATTGTAATAGATGTTCTCATCTCAAGGTTTTCACACTCAGAGCTGTATAGCTCTGACATTTCTGAAATATGCGTCCAGTCCTGTCATTTTCTGGTTTAAAACTTTCATATTTCTCCACATTATATTTAGGATGGTTTCCAACTTCTTACTTAGCATGACATTTGGAGGCTGTTTTCAACATGACCTCAACTTGCTTTAGCAATTTCATCTCTTTTCTCTCTCTATACTCTGGTCAGACTCGTGTTCTTTTTTCCCATGACATGCCATGCACCCTTGCATCTCTTGTCTTCTACATATGCTATTCTTTCTACTAAGATTCCAGATTGCCTTTTCTTTTCTTTCTTATCCAGTTGTCAAATTCCTCTTCTTCACCTTCTGCTCAAATATCAAATACCCTCCTCTATGAAGCTTTCCATATAACTTTAAGTAAAATTAATCACCTACATCTGTGCCTCTGTATACCCTCCAACTCTCCATTTCTCCTTAGTTGGTAGTCTTTGTGTTTCTCCTGGAGATTTTCCAGGCCTGAGGACTGAAAATAAGTTTGCTCATCCTGTCAAACCCTTTTGGGTGAAGGAAATGCTCTGGTTTAATTAAAATAGCTAATGTATTTTTAGGGTTTACTATGCATGAGGCACTGAAGACATTACTTACATTTTTCTCATTTAATTCCAGCAACCCTCCACTGTGATTTCCTGAAGGAAGAGACTTGGTTTATTCATTGTAGGTTCCGTGATGTCTGGAATAGTGCATGGTTCCTGCAGATGCTGAAGAGTTCTGTTGACTGATGGAATGAATTAGCAAATGAACCAACAGCTCCATGAGGAATGGACAATCACAATTCCCATAGGACAAATGAGGGACATAAAGCAAGTGCAGTGAAGTGATCTGATTGTTACACATAAAATATGTTGTCGTTGAAAGCCTGTCTTCTAACACCATAGTCGATGTTTTTTAAACATTAATGTGATAGTGTTCTGTTCAGTTGGGCTGGGCAATGGTAGTTATTTTAGAAGCAGCCTTTGGAAAGGAGACAGCATAGAAACCAATTCCTACATAAAGCAAAATAAACAACAGTAACTTCAAGACACCTTCACACAACCAATCGCAATACTTTATTCAGAAATGAGATTTAAGGCCAGTGAAGGTTCAAGTGAATTTAACTAATGATTCTACAGGCATTAATTAATTCCACTTGAATTTGATTGAATTACAAATGAGAAGAGTAAGTTGGGTTTTAGATACCTCTCCTCACAAAGGAAAGGTGCTTTATAATCTAGAGCACGTGAATTAAGATCTGTGTGTCAGATAAGGGCTGGGATTCATAGAGGAAACAGACATTGCAACAAAAGAAAAATATTTAAGTATTTTTTAGATATATACAGTAAGTATATGAAAAGATGTATTTAATTATGTCTGCAAATAATTTACTCCTTCATATCCCACAAATATTACGATTTCTGAGTGGACTGAAACAGGTAGAAGGATTGCTTTAAAGTATTATCATCAGGTCACCTGGGTGGCTCAGTGCATTGAGCCTCTGCCTTTGGCTCAGGTCATGATCCCAGGTTCCTGGGATTGAGCCCTGCATCGGGCCCTTTGCTCAGCCGGGAGCCTGCTTCCCCCTCTCTCTCTACCTGCCTCTCTGCCTACTTGTGATCTCTTTCTCTGTCAAATAAATAAATAAAATATTTTAAAAAATAAAACAAAATATAATGTTATCATCAAAAGGTAGAGGTATTTAAAGTTTTCAGAGTTGAGTGCCATAAAAAAGCAATTTCTTTTTGATTAATGATAAAGCAGATCTCGGTGAAAGTTTATGGCAATCAAGAGATAAAAATTGCTTAGATACCTAAACTGTCAACATTTTTTTTTGGAGAGGCCAGTTTTGTCATTCTTCTTTAAGCTTCTGTGTCCCTTCAGTACCATCATGGCATAATTGAGAACACGGCTCCGGAAGACCCAGAGCTACATGTGTTCAAATCACAGGTTAGTCACTCAACAGCTGTAGTGTTTTGGGCAAGTTACTTAAGCTCCTTGTGCCTCAGTTTAGTCATTTGTGTAAGGGTAATAGAACCTCATAGGGTTGTCGTGAAGATTCAATAAATTAGAATGCCAAGCACTTAGAATAGTGCCTGTCATACGAAACCAGTTAATAAGGTTAGCTGTTGTTTGTGAAGGGAGGAAATCAAAACAGAAAAAAAAAAGTTCTCTTTACAATCCAAATCTCAGTGGCTGCTTTTACCTATTCAGGTTTGTTTAAGTATTAATAAGTGAGACAGCCTACAAGGAGACACCATGAAAGGCAGGTGGGCACATGGAACTGAATACGAAATGGGCCTTGTCTTTCAATGACAACCTGTGCAAATTCAGCAACCTCTAATAACATCCATGCTCAAAGCCAATGGGTTTGGAATTGTTCCTAAAGCTTCCATGAAATTCTCTCTGCTGACATGAAAATAGCATTCTATTAATTTTGATAGTATTCTAATTTCTTTCCTCTCCAATTCATAGGTGTCAATGCAATGGAAAGAACATGAACTTACTACCAGCTGGCTATGCCTTGTTCCTTATTTAATTCACATCTCCAGAATGGGGGGCACACATCCAGGTCTCTAAGTCATGGCTCCAAAGGTACCTACAAAATTCTTTGTACTAAAATCAGAAGTTCCTTCCCTTGAGAGCAAAAGGTAGCTATTGCTGCAAACTTTTAGCAAAGGAGGCCTGTAAGCAGATCCTAGAGTCTATGCAATGCCACCAATCTTGCAAGTTGAACTTGGAAAGATTGATGTGTGTCATGCATTCTCATTTGGACATTCTATAATTTACTGTTTTACATTTATGAGAAGAGTCTGACCTGGAAAAAAAATACCAGGATCCTTATCTCAATAGGGTTGAGTCAGATTGGGCAGTTTGGTAGTGGCTCTTAGAATCTGTCAAAAGAGTGGCATTCTCTCACTTGAGAGTACAGGAGTAGAATTTGGTGCCTCAAGTCCAGGTCATAGAGTTTCACTGATATGATGTGTTCTAGGACAGGCCAGATATTGAGAACATTTTCCTTGAATATGAATAAGAAATCTGGACTCTAATGCTGTCCAGGAACATATTTTTCACAAATTAACCCATTGCAGATTGTGGGTTACATTGCCCACATCATACGAAAAATATTGTTCATTAGATCTACTTTTTGCCTACATGTTATTTTCTACTCTCTACAACACTAGAACTATGTTGTTATGGTGCCTTATGACATTGTTATTTTATGTAGTATAATTGTGCATTTCTGTGATTTTTTTTAACTTGATTTCTCTGTAGAGTAAAAACAGAGGGAAGCACAATACACTAAGGACATGCTTAATTCTCCTGCACTCTCAAAAATAAGATTATCACACATTAGGTACCCATAAAAATTAATTCAGCAGAACAGGGAGAAGTCTCACATTTCACAGTGAGGCACCACTGAGAATATGCTGAAAGCTTTTCCTCAGACAGACTGTCATTTCTACAAATGTCAGACTTACGGACATGCCATGCTCCAGAAATTCACTTTAACTTGGATAATAACTAGGAGCTTGTCACATGCTAAGTCATTGGAACTATTTTGTACTCAATTCTGCAGTAAAGGAAACAGCACATTGTCCCCAAACCTCTTCTTCCTCTCCACATCCCACCATCAAAACACACATTATTTTATAGCATCAAAAAAAAAAAAAGTTTTGTGTATTTAAGGTCTCTGATGATGCATTATTTTCAGTCATTTTATTTCTATTATTAGAAGCTTTTTCTGTGTTGTTCCTTAATGACAGCTTCTTAATAGATACTTAAGCCTGTCTCATTCCTGAGAAAGCATGGAATTACTGTATTCATATTTATTTTGCAAAGACAAACAAGATCTCCAGCATTACATATAGCTAATGTGCAGAATCTTACGTACATGCCATCGGCTTCCATGTGGGTTTGATATTTGTCTTCCTATGAATTCTGGGGGACACCAGTTTAAAGTTTAGATACATCCTCTCTCTTCCTAGAGATGAAAATTAAATAAGGAGCAATATTGATTCTGAGTTTGTATTCCTGAGAATTTTAAGGCCTTGTGCACTTAATTAAACACAGCTCCTGGAGGAATAGATACTCCTGAGTTATAGGCAATTATAAAAGAGGGATTTTGTTTGCCAGAAAGCAAGAGATGGCACATGTTTTAGGATTGTTTCCTTGGTGTTGAGTCTCAATCCCTAGTTTAAATCTCTTCAGTATCTTTAGTGACTACCCAAGGACCATCTGCTAGCCCACTGTCTATAACCAACGTCTGGCTCTCAAGAAAGGGTAAACAAATGGGAAGACATTGGTGGTAGAGGGCATTCACAGACCTTAGACATGTTAAGAAGCCATTTTGATGAAAGATCTTGGCTCGACAAATAGCTGTTCTAATCCAGTAGACTGGATTTAGAGGGAATATTGCAAAGAGTCAGAGGCAGGGAAGATGCTATTCTAGGGGCAGTAGAAACAGCAGCAGTGACTTTGTGTAGTATCAGCAGACATCTTGAGTGTCTGGTTCCACTGTGACAGTGGTGACAGCAATGATGTTACTGGCATTCTCACCATACTGTTCTGAAGCTGATTTGGGTGGCATTTCTGGCCATTTAGTTTCTTTTAGTTCCTTGGTTTATCCAGGCCTGGAACTTCACCTACCTCATGGATTCTGGAGGCTGGCCAATATGCTTATACCACATTCATTTTATGTTACAGGAATATTACAACAATGTGGAGGAGGTCTACTCAAATAGTCTGTGGTGAAGGGCCAGGTTTCTTTATTACAAATCTGCTACAGCCAGATCTGTTAAGTTAAAATGAAACACATCTATAAATAGAGAAATGGAATAAGGAAATTGAACTGATAATTAAAAACTTAACCCCCCGAAACAAAACATCAGGTCCAGAGATCTCACTGGTTAATTCTACTAAACATTTGAAGAAGAAATTACAAGAAATGATATTTCTTACAATATTTTGCAGAAAATAGAAGCAGAAGGAATATTTCCTAGCTCATTCAATGTCAGCCATTACATTTAACAAAGATTCTCTGCTTGACCAAACATTAGTGAGACTCCTGAAACTTCTCCTAGGCTTATTTGTGCCCTTGTAAAATCCAGTTTTAGTAAGAATTCTGCTAAGTCAGTTTACCCAGAAGTCCCCACCCTCAATATCAAATCCCCCTCCATAATGGATAAGGGTCTTCATCCTCTAAATCCTCTAGGTGATGTCTACTCAACATGACCTGTCTAAAAAAGCCTAAAGAATAAAAATTGTATCAGTTGACAAGAATAATTTGACAAAATCCAATAACTATTCGTGATAAATACTGCCAGCAAACCAGGAATAAAAAGGAAACTTCTTCAAATAGATAAAGGATATCAATAAAAAACTAGAGCTAACATCATATTAGATTAGCCAGACCTTTTCATCTAAGACCTGGAACAAAGCAGAGATGTCTTCTTTCACTATTCCTATTCAACATTGTACTGGAAGTCCTAGCTAATGCAATAAGACAAGAATAAGAAATAAAATGAAAATACATATTGGAGAGGGAGAAATAAGACTGTCTTTACAGATGAATTTATGTAAAAACTCTTGGAACTAATAAGAAATTACAGCAAGATTACGAGATGTTACATAAACATGTGAAATCTAACTGTTTCTCTATATACCATCAATGACCAGTTGGAATTTAAAATGAAACAAGATTGCAATACCATGAAAAATATATTTAGACATAAATGTAAATATATGCACAATTGATGAATGTGGAAAGCTATAAGACACTAAAGAAAGAAATAAAAGACTAAATTAATGGAAAGACATTCTATGCCCTTGGGTTAGAAGATTCAATATTGTTAAGATGTCTTTTTTTCCTAACTTGATACATAGATTTGATTCCTTCCTTCCTTCCTTCCTTCCTTCCTTTCTTTCTTGGAGAGAGGAAGAGGCAGAGAAAGGGAGAGAGAGAATTTTATGCAGGCTCCATGCCCAGGGCAAGGCCAACACAGGGCCTGATCTCACAATCCTGAGATCATGAACTGAATCAAAATTAAGAGATGGACGCTTAATGGACTGAGCCATCCAAATTCAATTCAATTCTAAATAAAATGCCATCATTGTTATTTTTAGATAATGAACAAAATGAATCTAAAATGTATCTTGAAAATCAAGAGACCTTGCTTAGCAGATTGCAATACATAAGAAGGAAAACAAAATTGGAGGAGGACTTGCACTAATGGATTTTAAGACTTACTCTGACATTATAATAAACTGATTTTTGATAAAAGTGCAAAGATAAGTCAATGGAGAATGGCTAGTCTTTTCAATAAATGGTGCTGGATCAATTCAATATCCATATATAATTTTATACACTGTCATTATGTGGCCATTAGAGCAACATTGGCTTCTACCCATTTATTTAAGCTTTTATTCTACTGATTGGATCTGTGCAAGAATGTGATCAATTGGTTGCACTGACCTGGGTTGAAAGATATCCTGAAATTGTGGCTCCATTTCTATCTGAAAAATTGTGTTTTTTCCACAGATTTTAATGTGTTTTGACATATCCATATTCTAAATCTGTGAGGTGAAATGTATGTCATCACAGTCTCTCTGCTCTTGTTTTTAGTGATGAAACTGTGCTGTAATAGCTTTTCTTTCCCACAAGGGTTATAAGAGTAGAAGAAAATAAAGTGAACCTATCTTTGGATCATCACCTTGTTTTGGTAGTGATCCAGGTGGCATCAGGTTTATTTTCATTTAGAGATAACCAAACACAGTGAGGACATACACATTGTTGTCCTATTTTGGAGCCTGACTCAGATACTTCCTTTTCTTCCTGTTTGTAAGCTCTAGTGGTCAGGAGGACCTGTTATTGACCCAACTCACAAAGTTATCATTCAGTTGCCAAGAGTGGCCTGATGAGGAGACATATTTTCCACATGTTTTTGACCGAATGTGGCAGTCCTGGTATTTGCAATTCTTCCTGCTCTAAAAACAAAATTCCTTTTATTATGATTCCCTTCTGTGTGTGTGTGTGTGTGTGTGTGTGTGTGTGTGTTGGTTGGTTGCCTTTTCACTATTTTGACCAATGTTGCTATCTTCCCCCCGCTTTTTAAAAAATTTATCTTTTATTTATTTTCGGCATAACAGTATTCATTATTTTTTCACCACACCCAGTGCTCCATGCAATCCATGCCCTCTATAATACCCACCACCTGGTACCCCAAACTCCCACCCACCCGCCAAATCAAACCCCTCAGATTGTTTTTCAGAGTCCATAGTCTCTCATGGTTCACCTCCCCTTCCAATTTCCCCCAACTCCCTTCTCCTCTCTAACTCCCCATGTCCTCCATGCTATTTGTTATGCTCCACAAATAAGTGAAACCATATGATAACTGACTCTCTCTGCTTGACTTATCTCACTCAGCATAATCTCTTCCAGTCCCGTCCATGTTGCTACAAAAGTTGGGTATTCATCCTTTGTGATGGAGGCATAATACTCCATAGTGTATATGGACCACATCTTCCTTATCCATTCGTCCGTTGAAGGGCATCTTGGTTCTTTCCACAGTTTGGTGACCATGGCCATTGCAGCTATAAACATTGGGGTACAGATGGCCCTTCTTTTTACTACATCTGTATCTTTGGGGTAAATACCAATACCCAGTAGTGCAATTGCAGGGTCATAGGGACAAGGATGCCCACTCTCACCACTCTTGTTCAACATAGTATTAGAAGCCCTAGCAACAGCAATCAGACAACAAAGAGAAATAAAAGGTATCCAAATTGGCAATGAAGAAGTCAAACTCTCTCTCTTCACAGATGACATGATTCTTTATATGGAAAACCCAAAAGACTCCACCCCCAAACTACTAGAACTCATATAGCAATTCAGCAACGTGGCAGGATACAAAGTCAATGTACAGAAATCAGTGGATTTCTTATACACTAACAATGAAAATACAGAAAGGGAAATTAGAGAATCTATTCCATTTACTATAGCACCAAGAACCATAAGATACCTGGGAATAAACCTAACCAAAGAGGTAAAGGATCTGTACTCAAGGAACTACAGATCACTCACGAAAGAAGTTGAAGAAGACACAAAAAGATGGAAGACCATTCCATGCTCTTGGATCAGAAGAATAAACATTGTTAAAATGTCTGTACTGCCTAGAGCAATCTCTACTTTTAATGCCATTCCAATCAAAATTCCACCAGTATTCTTTCCTCTTTTCTAGGTCACATTTTGACTTAGAGCTTCCTTCATTTGGGAATGAACCTTTGCTGTGTGATAGAAACAAAAACTCTGAAACCAGCCCAGATAATTTCTTTTGAAAGAAGTCTTCAAGGAGATGTGTTAGTTCAGATCTTGTTTCTTAAAACTACTTCATTAGAGAAGAAGATACAATTTACCATTTGGGAACATACCCCTCAGACCATTTCAAATGCGCTGTGATTTTTTTTTTTTTATTGAGGTACAATTAACATATTAGCTTCAGGTGTATAACATTAAGATTTTATGTTTGTATATATTATAAACATATTAAGTCTAATTAATCACCATACATTGTTAACTTTTTTCATGTGATGAAAACTTTTAAGAGGTACTCTCTTAACAACTTTCCTATAGATAATAAGTGTTATTACTTACAGTCACCATGCTGTACATTACATTTCCATGACTTATTCATTTTATAAGTGCAAGTCTGTACCTTTTGACTCCCTTCATTCATTTTGCTCACTTCCTACATGCTCTCTTCAGGCAACCACCAATCCTTTTTCTGTATTTATGTACTTGGCTTTTTTGTTTATTTGGTTGGTTGGTTGATTTGGTTTGGTTTGGTTTGGTTTGGTTTCTGATTGTATATAGGTCATAGGTATGTCTTACAGTGATGCAGGCGTTATTTGCCTTGAGGACCAAGATCATAGCCATGTCTACAATTGTCTTAGCTCATCATACATGGAAACAGAGGAAGGAGCAACTACATGACTGAGTTCAGTGCTGTGCCCGTAATGATGTCTGTCTACCTCATCATGCCTTCGAAGATCCCTCCATTTGATAGTTGGGACTGACATTTTACTTAATAGAACTTTAACCTAAGACTTTTGTTCCTGTTATGTGTTATTCCTATTATGTGTGCATGTGGGATCTGAAAATAAGCTTTAAAGGGTAGACCAGAAGAAGTTGGAGGAAGGCTGGAGGGCCTGAGGTTGGTAGAGGTAGCAGTGCTAAGAGTGAAAAGAAACCTGAGGATGTAAATACCTTACTGTTTATTTTAAAACATTATGTGAGTCTATACCTTACCTGAAATTGTCTTTGTTATTGAGCATGCTCTTTCCCCTTACATGTACCCCTTAAAAAGTCTCTCTAGGTCATCCTAGTGAAGTCTGTTTCCAAAAGCACAGATTATTTCTTTTAAACGAGTGGGGAGAAAAGACCATTTCACTTGTAAGTGGTCTGAAAATCTTAAATGTGTTCAAAACTACCAATAATAAAACCTGAGTATAACCTTTAACTATTAACTGTCATTAGTTTTGGTGTATCTGGGGCTACTTCAGTGATTTGATATGATTTTTCATTATTTTTCTCTCTGTTCCCTTTGGGGACAAAGAGGATCTGAGCCCTTTGCCCCCCTCTGACCTTAGTTCCGTCCACAAATAAAATTACACGTGAAAAGAGGATATCTCTAAAAGAAAGGGTTGTCATCACTGCTATAGTCACATAAATAGTAAAATGAAAAATTTAGTAAATTGTCCAGATAATTCATGTCAAGTACACCTTAACCTTTAAAATTATTAGAGTAATGGCCATAGTCCTTTTCCAAGAATAGATAAATTCTGGTGCCTACTCTAAAACTGTAATGCTCTTTAAATTCAAATTTAAAATTTCTGCCAAAACATTTTAGTTCTCGATTAAAAAAAAAAATGCACCAAACCGTATGATAAATTAAATTTGGTGATGTAAAAATGGAAAAGTTTCTATGATAGTTTGCTTCAAAGGAAGATGAAATTTGACTAAGTTAAGAGAAAGGTCCAGCTATCATCTTTTTGGAAGCCAAATATCAGTTTAGTTGGTGTATTTTTCTTCGTTTTGGATCTACCAAAATTTACTTTTTCAAGAGAATGTTCTAAGAGAGTTCATTTCTGGGACGCCTGGGTGGCTCAGTTGGTTAAGAGAGTTCATTTCTGTGTATTTGGAACACTTTTATTTTCAAAAGCTGAATGTCTTATGATTACTAAGCTTAACTGAACATCTATTTTTCAAAGTTATGGTAATTTTTATTTTTAATTTTTAATTTTTAAATTTTTTATTTTTTATAAACATATATTTTTATCCCCAGGGGTACAGGTCTGTGAATCACCAGGAAAAGTTATGGTAATTTTTAGAACAGATTCAGAATGGTTTACAAAAACAAATTTTCAGTTTTATCAATTGTAAAAAATGGAAATGCTGAGATTGTCCCCCTTTGCTGCCACCTGCTGTTCTACTGAAGAAATGCCTCATTTGTGACATTTTTCCTTCACAGAAATTGCTCATCAAAATCATTATTTCTAAAATTAAGATCAGATTCTCTTTATAGTACTTTTTTCTATGGGGAATCTTTTTGTTTATAACAGTTGGGGAAACAGGTTTTCGAGTAGTCATGCATGACCATACAGAGATTTAGGTTTTCCCCTGGCACATGCGGTAGACATTTGAGAAGGTTGAATACACAAAAACAAAGAAAGCCTCTGATTCCAAAACAAGCTTATAATACCCAAAAGAGCTTGTAAACTAATCTTTGTAAAGTAAAAACGTTTAGCTTAATGACAGCACTCTTAGCCCTGGAAGCCAAATTTCAATTCGAGCTTCCTTCCACCCCACAACGGTTGTATACTGGGCGTAAGGTTCTATATGACGATGTGTGTCAATTATACTTGAAAAATATATTTAAGAAAATTTAAAGCAAATAATGGAAGTATTTTAAAATAAAATTAAAAAATACTGGAAGTACGTAACATGGTCTCCAGCCTTTGAGCATTTCAGAATTTAAAAGAGAAGAGAAATTACATTGAGAAAGATGCCCCTTGTTCATGTTGATGTATTGTGCAGGAAATTGATACACCTGGAAATCAGCAATGCTAGCAGTCCTGCTAGGGGCTAACATCAGTAAAAAGAAGAGTGCTGCTTATGGGAACAGAGAAGACGCAATGAAAGAAATAACTTGAAGGTTGAGACTTGGTGAATCAAAGAGTTGGGAGACAAGAGACTGTTTCAAGCTCAGAGTGAGGGAGGCTGGAAGGGATGCTGGTTGGCAGGAATGAGAGGTTCTTTAGCTGTATTTCACTCACCAGGAGATCCCCACAATCTGCCATTTGTGGTCCAAACAGACCACGATAGTAAACAGAAATCATATGACAAGCCATTGAGCAAGCTCCAAAATATAGGTATGACAAAGATATCTCAATGTAAGCTCTTATATTCTATCCCTATTAGGTTATTTTTGTCTCTGGGTAAGATGGTATTAACTTTTCCTTGAGAAAAAATTTTAACTTAATAAAAATTTTGATGCATGGTAGAAGAGAAGCAGGAAATTAGGACAGGAAACAAGGTTGGTGAAATAACCTCTGGAGACAGACACTGCAGCTGTTAAGAGTCTGACAGCTTTCTAAATATCTTAGACAGCAAATTTTAAAAATTTTACCTGACTCTATGTTTTAATATCACTCTCTTTCTTTTCTTGTAATCTTTTGACATTCTCCTTGGCCTTAGACTGATGCTGTAACCAGGGCAGTTCAGTTTGTGAATGTCCTGATGTGAGTCTCCTGGGAAGGGTGCTGGGTGGACCCTGTTTCTGACTCTGGAGGGAGCACACTGCATGACAGCCAATCGTGTTTTAACAAAACTAACAGCAACAAAAATAATGCAAACACTAATATAGCACTAAGTAGGTGCCAAGCGCTGTTCTAAGTACTTCACGTGTATTAATTTATTGACTCCACCCCATTACCCTGTGAGATAAAGGCTTTCTCCTATGTCTGTCGTAGAGATAAGAAATGGAGCAAAGAAATCCCACAAGTAATGGGAGATGGATCAATGACGCACATCAGGAAAATCTGGGGCTGAGCCTGTGCTCTTCCCACTACCCTGCTATACTCGACAGCCAGTGAAGAGCCTTTCCAAAGAGAGTACAATTATATTAGTTTCAAAATATTCAAAGCTTGCAAGCAGTAGACACATAAAACTAAAGATAATTAGGTTGGGGCTGGTGCTCTGTGTTTCAAGCAGTCCTCTTTTATTTATGGAGGAAACAATTTGCACCATGGGTTATTTTCTCACAGTTGAATTTATAGATTATATATATATATATTTTTTCAATATACTCAATATATATATATATATAATATATATATATTCAATTAATTACTCTGTCTCCTAGGAAGTGGACTATGCATCTCTAAATTGCTACTATGTGTTTTTCTTGTCAAATGACTTTTCTCATCATTTCCAGGGTTAATAAGGCATTTTACTGAGCACCCTCTACTTCCCAGTTTCTGATTAACTTGTTACATTACTTGAGGTGGGTTTCTCATACACATTCTAAATATTAAATTACTCTTCATGTATATGAAGTACCATATAATAGAAATATAATTGACATAAAAGGAATAAAAATTGGAACATAATAGTATACAGCATAAAAAAATTCATTTCCCCTTTAGTTTTGTCCCTACTAGATTATCTACATTGTTTATGAAACTGAAAACTGCTCATTTTATTTATTTTTTAAATTTTTATTTATTTATTTTAACATCTTAATTTAATTTTATTTTTTTTAGTGTTCCAAGATTCATTGTTTATGCACCACACCCAGTGCTCTATGCAATACATGCCCTCCTTAATACCCACCACCAGGCTTACCTAACTCCCAACATCCTTCCCCTCTAAAACCCTCAGTTTGTTTCTCAGAGTCCAGTTTCTCATGGTCTGTTTCCCCCTCCAATTTCCCCCAATTCACTTTTCCTTTCCTTCTCCCAAGAGAAAACAATAACCAGATTTAGTTAAAAAAAAAAAAAAAAACCAACAACAATTCTTCAACTTCTACTTATCTGAAGTATCGAGAATTAATAGTCCAGTCTGTTAAAGACAGGGCAGGAAGCTTGGAAAATAAAAATGCAAAAATGAAAACAAAAACACAAAATCAAGCCAAACCAATATGAAAATAGATAAAACCTCCCAATATTTATCCCAACATTAGTGTTATATACCCTCAACTAAAATTGTATATGACTTAAATCAGCAGGAGAAAAGAGAAATACACACACACACACACACACACACAGGCTCGCATCTGTGTATCAGGAATATCCCTGATAGGTTGCTCAGTAAAAAGATCAAGTCACCAAGTAATATGTGGAGCATGATTCTAATTCAGTAGAAATAAGCAAACCATTATGTATGTGCAGGTGCTTGTATATATTCATATTTGTTTAAGCAAGCGTAAAGATGAGAAAAAATATACCCAGGGCTGTTAACATTTGTTATCACAAGGAGTGGCGTTGGAGAAAGGGAATAGAGACAGGAAGCAGGGGCAATCATTAGTGTTTTCTTTGTATATCTTTGTTTTACATTGTTTCATTTGCTAAAGTGAGAATATTTTGTCTTTCAAAAAGAAAGAAAATATAATGTAAAGGAATGTTTAAGAAGGGAAAATATCACATAGCAACAAACACACAGCCCAATAGGTACACATTTATTTTTCATTCCCAGAAGCAGATGAGCATGTATGTAGAATTTTTTAAATCTGAAACTGAATCATACTATATACTTTAACTTACAACTTGATTTTTCCCTTGACCAATACAACAAGTGCATCTTGTCTCACCAGGACAACAGACATAGCTCAAATATGTTCTTCCAAATAGTTGCATAATATTCCATAGTTCTTCCATTGATATACGATGAGTTTATACTATTGAAGTCAATGTTGCAATCCAGCTTCTACACACATGAATTTATTTCTATGGGATAACCCCCAAAGCAGCTTTCCAGGCATAAATCATAGCACCTTTAATTGTAATCAATTTTGCCAGATTAATTCCCAAAGAATATAGCAATTAATATTCTGCCAACATGTGATGTTATTATTATTTTTAATTTGTATGCCAATTTAATGTCTTGAAGAACGGCTATCTCACTGTAGTTATAATTTGTGTATTTCTGACTACTCGTGTGATAAAACATCTTTTTATTTGCTCATTTTCCATTTTAATTTCTCTTTTGTAAATAGTTTGTTGAATTGATTCAGTTATTCTATTGGATGACTTGTCTTTTTCTTGAATAAGATTGGTAGGAAATTAAAATACATTCCCTCACATTTGCAAAATATTTTTCTAAATCATTGGCATTTAACTTTATGTCATTTTCTAACATGTGAAGTGTTTTGATTTTAATGTCTAGGTTTGTTCTTTGATTATTTTGAGTATTCCAGAATCTTTAACATCTGGTGAAGATAGCTCATGTGCTACGTTTGTACAAAAAATTTGCTGGATTTTATTGTAATATTTCAGTTTTAAAAGCCATTTAAGTCCTTTATTTATTTGCAAATAAAGACAATTCAGCTTACTCTTGCAAATAAATAGTAATTATTTCTATTTATTGTGTTGAAGCTTTGTCTTAGACGTCTAAAATAATTTTGAATTAGCAAAAATTCCTCCTCTTTTCTTATGATCTAATGGAAATGATTGTAGAATTTCACCATGTAGTGTGTTTGTTACTGATTTGGGGCAGTCTTTAACATGTCTAAGTAATTTATTTTTCAAAGAGTTTTTATTAGGAATGAGTTTGCATTTTATCATATGTTTCAGCATCTATTGCTATAATCATATATTTTTCCTTCTTTAATTTAATTTTTCCTAGTGCATTACAATGACAGAATTTATACTCCTGAACCACACAAATAATTTCAGTAGAAAACTTAGTTATGAATCTTTTCATATACCAGTGGATTTGATTGGCTGATAGTTAGAGTCATGCACTAGTATTCATCAGTGAAATTGGCCCACATTTTTTAGTTTTTGCATTATTTTCACTGATTGTGGTATCAAGATTTTCCCTTCATAAAATGAATTAGAGAAATTTTCTATTCATTTCTAAGTCACCTATGCTTTTTTAAATAACATAGTAATCAACTGATTTTTTTTTAAGATTTTTATTTATTTACTTGACAGACAGAGCACAAGTAGGCAGAGAGGCAGGCAGAGAGAGAGAGAGGAAGAAGCAGGCTCCCCGCTGAGCAGAGAGCCCGATGCGGGACTCGATCCTAGGACCCTGAGATCATGACCTGAGCCGAAGGCAGAGGCTTAACCCACTGAGCCACTCAGGTGCCCCTCAACCGATCTTTAAACACCAAGTAGAACCCAGCTTTTAAGTCCAGACTTGTTGCCTTTTAAGTTAGTAGATGTTTGATTGATCTTTTGTATGATTTGGTCTACTCAGATTTCCCCCTTCTTTCTCCTTCAAATTTGGGAGGTTATCCTCATTTCCTCTCTCTTTCCCCATGCCTCATATAGCAGTTACCAACCACATGTGACTATTTAAATTTGATAAAACTGAAACAATTTAGTTGCCTAAACTTTTTAAAAAGATTTTATTTATTTAATTGACAGAGAGACAGCGAGAGAGTAAACACAAGCTGGGGGAAAGGGAGAAGGAGAGGGAGACACAGGCTTCCCACTGATCACGGAGCCTAGTACACTGGGATCATGACCTAAGCCAAAGGCAGACACATAATGACTGAGCCCACCAGTCGCCCCTTAGTTGCCCAATCTTATAAGCTACATTTTAAGTGCTCCAAAGCCACATGGAGCTCGTGGCCACCATGTGGGAGAGTGTAAGGAGAGAATGCTTTCATCATTGAATTAATATTAGGCAATGCTGCTGTAGCCACTTTAATATGTTGCTATGAAGTCATGTGTTGTAATTCTTTTAATTGCTGGCTTACCTATAGTTACATTCCTTAATATTGCTTTCATTAGATTTTTTATTTTCTCTTTCAGATTGCTTATCTATTTAGTCTCCAAAGAACTAGATTCTGCTTTTATTATTCTTTTAATATTTTGTTTTCTATTTTAATCACTTCTCACTACTTATAGTGTTTATTATGATTAATTCCTTATTACTCTATTTTTCCTTCCACTTTCTTAGATTAAACAGTTCACTTATTTTTCAATGTTTCTACACATTTACCTTAGTCCCATAACATTGGTTTCATTCCTTAAATTTTAGTTAATTGACTATTTTTTATCACCACTTTTTTCTTTTTGCTCTTGCTTTTCCTTTTTTTTTTTTTTTTTGCCTTGTCTCGGGCAAGTTTCTCTTCGTTCCCTTTTATCCTTATTAAATGTAGAGCTTGATTCCAGTTTGATTACCTTCCAGTCTTTAACAATCAAAATTATACATATATTTTAGGAGTGGCAAGTAGTAACTATACTTTCTTCTTAAGATGTTTTACTTGCTGTTTCTTCTACACTTCACACATAGACACGAAACCTTTAGAAAATATTTTGTTTCCTACTTTCTTCCATCCTTGTTACAAATCTTTAGTTAAAACAATTCAGAATTTTTAGTCTCATGTTATTATGAGCCTGATCTTAAATTAGGTCTTTTTCAATAATTGTGGACCACTGGGAGGGTTCTGCCCCAGCCTCTTAGTGTGTGCATGCTTCAGTGACTCTTTTCCCAGCAGCTAGCCCCCGGGCTTTTTTACCTACAGGCATATTGTTCCTCCAATTTGCTGTTGTCCGTGGGTTGGGGGTTTGCAGAGACCCACAGGCAGCAAGAAGTCAGAAACATCCTTCTGAAGCCCTGAAGAAACCCGCCAGCATGTCATTATGGAATTCTAGAGAGAGAACTGAGAAAGAAAACAAACCAGTTTAAAAAAGTTTTCAAAATGTGAATTCTATTTGAAAACAGATAACTTGCAATGTTCAGTAAAAATATTTAACTGTAGAAGTTGTCAATAGCTCCAAGTCATATAGATCTCAAAATTTATGAAAGACATGAAAAGTATTCTTTTCTTATGCTCTAAGCAATTCAACCCTCAACTTGCAAAAACTTTGTTTCCTGGTGTGCAAGAGAAGTCTGGCAGATTCTCAAAAAAAGAAGAGTTAGGAGTTCCCTTGATGTGATTATGTAAGAACATTCATAATTTCAGTTATTTGCTAGGTCTGGTTCAGATCTACCATTTGTAGCCCCAGAATAAGTCATTTAACATCAACATAACAGTGTTTCTCATCTAAAATATACATAATATGAATAGGATATTTGACAATTAACTGGAATGACCTATGACCAAAAAACATACTCTGGCAAAACCGCCTCAGAATCTTTTACTTCAGCTAAATTAAAAATCACAAGATTTCCTTTGAAGCTGTGTTTTGTGAATAATGAAAACCTAGGATGCTACATCTGTAAATACTGAAAGTCTATGTTACAGTGTTGGTCTTATCTTGGGGTTGGGAGGGCAGAGGGAGAGAGAGAGAATCTTTAGCAGGTTCCATGCCCAATGTGGAGCCCCAAACAGGGCTTGATCTCATGACCCTGAAATCATGACCTGAGCTGAAATCAAATTGGGTATTTAACCAACTGAGCCACCCAGATACTCCAGTGTTGGCCTCATTTTGAATTTTCAGTCCATGTATGTGAAGCATTGGTATGCATAGATATACATACAACAGGCCATGTGAGAATGTGATACAAGCATTGGATCTTACCAATAGGACTTTCCATAAGGTCAATGTTGAGCCAAGAAAACAGAATGGAAAACCAAAAGAGTAAAAACTCAGATTTAGGGAGCACCAACTCAAGCTTGCTCCCAGAGAAAAAATTTCTAGATGGAGGATACCAGAAAGAGATAGAAGCTAGGATAAGGTATAAAGAAATTACAGATGTATATCTATAAAGCCAGAATGTTTTCCATCAGATATTTCTTTTTTTCCTGAGATTCTATTAGCAGTTGCTCTCTGTCTTTGGATGATTTATTGGAACTACTTAAATTTCCCACTAGCTGTCACAGCTGAGCAGAGTAATAGGCCTTTGGGAGGCTAACCATGTCCCATTACATTTATTGCTTCTGTATCCAATTAGAATAGATCTGGAACAGATATTTGCATAGATTGCAGCAGGTGACAATCACATACCTAAAAAGGAGGCTGTGTGCGTGTGTGTGCGCGTGTGCGCGCGCGTGTGTGTGTGTGTGTGTGTGTGTGTTGAATATCTCACTAGAGATATAGAAAACAATTCACTTTATCCCTTACCGATAAGTAAGGTGATTTTTATTTTGATATTTTGATTTTTTATAAAAAACGTGAATGATGTTCATTGCTCATCTTTGCATTGCTGCCTTTCCAGTGGGACGCTGAGGCCTTCCTTTACTGGCCGTTAGCTTTTCTATCCTATGGCGAATAAATGCTGCTGTAAAGCTATGATTCTGAGGTTCTAGTCACATCATACATTATCTGCCCAGCAGTAGCATCAGGAGATATGTCTTTCTCAGATTTAGGCTCCTAATGATATGCTGTGGCATGCCCAGAGTAGTCACGACCCAGCCTCTGACCTCTGTAGATAATACAGATTGCTTTTCTCATTTCTGCATTGCTGCCTTTTGCGGGGGAAAAAAGGGTGGGGGAAAGGGTTTGTTTGTTTTGTGAGAATCCATATTTTTGAAAAATCAATTTTATTAACACCTTCCCATTATTATATTCATCAGCACATCAAGTCTATCTATCGTATCTAACCATTTAGAACCAGGGTGTTTTGTGTATTCTGTCTGCCTCCCTCACACACAACGCCTCACATACACTCCTATTTCTGAAAAATTAGATCTTTGTCCGTTGCCTGGCAACTTAATTTTATCCCGAAAGAAGTCCAAGTAATTGGACCAAGATATTTCTCAGCGGGGCTGCATTTATGTTTCTAAATATTGCACATTCATTGCTAATTTCTCTATACATTGCCTGCATGTTTATGCTGGAAAAAAAAGGAGAGATCTGGTGTTGAAGAGAATATTCCTTTGTTATCTTCTTATGGGTGACTATTGCACTAACTCACTTCCCTCCTCTGGGATTCTTTCAGTCTCTGCATACCACCAATTAATCAGCAATCATGTGTTGAGCCTTCTTTAAGTCCTTCTAATAAAATATGATAGATATAAGTATTTCTAGGTGAATAAGTAAGTATTGTGTATGTTGATTTTAGTCAGTAGTGATTTACATTGAAGTCGGTGCTGACAGCTTCTTGCTTTATAATTTCATTTATCTTTTCCTTTGATTCTGTCAGCAAAGCCTCATGACTATCAACTAAAAAGTGAAAGTTCTTTTTGTTTGTTAATTATTTTGTTTACATAGGATTAAGATACTAGTTTAGCTACTTGTTTTGTCACAGTTCAAGGATGTAAATTTTAGCAAGAATCTGAGGTTGAGGCAGTAGCAATGAACAATGAAGTTTAACTGTTATGATGAAGGTGAAACATTTTAAAAATAAATGTGTTGATCTATCTGGTTTGCTATGATTGAAAGGAAAGATGATGGCATTTTCTTGAAAATCACACACACACACACACACACACACACACACACAAATCACCTTTTTTGCAGTAAAGACTGCTTAGGATCTCTGGCATTGTAATAGAAGGCAATGACAATCCAAGCCTGGATTTCATTCCTTGCTCTGTCATGAGGCTGTGCTCTGTCATGAGGCAGTGTTGTTAAAGAAACCAAACTGTTTTTCACTCTGTGTTCAGTTTAAAGAAAATCTGTTTTATTAGACCTCTGTTATTATTTGTACATATTGACTAATTGAGGCCATCTTTTGTGACTAGTAATATGGAGTCAAAAGGATTTTGTATCTAGGAAAAAGAACTGGCTATGAAATATGCAGTGGAGTGCATGTGATCCAATGAGCAAATGCATCTGGAAGTGATGTCTGCATGTCACTCAGAGTTGCCTGGACAGTGTGCTAACCAGGAGCAGGTGGGGGCTGGGGAAGTGCCTTCATCCTGGCTAGAAAGGCTGCATCTGAACTGAACTTCCCACAAAATTGGAAAAAATGCTATTTCCTGTGGACCCCAAGTTCTTCTACTACTGGTCAGATGGCTTTTCAAGCCAACCCTTCTGGTAATGAATTCTAGACTACTTGGAACTTAATTCTTTGGTCATCCCCTATTCACCTTGTAAGAGAGAAGAATAACAAAGAGAATGAGATTCTTCTACCCAACGACATACCATGTCTCTAGCAGTGGGTCCTACTTCCCTCGCTGTGGGTCAATGGAAGGAATGGGAGGCGAGGCCTTCCTTTCAGGCCCTTGGCATACAATCTTCCCTCCTAGAGCTCATTATTTAATCCACACCATGTGACATAGAGGGCTTCACTTTCTTGCCCAACAGTTGTCTTCCCAATCTATTTCCTTCCTCTCTTACCTTCCCTGCCCTATCCATTCTGTGTTTAACACCTGGGCAGCTTAGGAAATTTGTGTTGCTGGACAAGAAGAAAATTTCCTGGCCTTGCAGGAAGACTTTGTAACCAGGGATCCAAGCAGGTTAATTTCTGTATTGCTATAGACTATCAAGGCCAGAATTTTCTATTATTCTCTCCATCTTCCTTCCAAACTCTACTTTTCCTTTTCTCCATGGAGACAGTTGACAAATGTACTTTTAAAAATGATACCAAACACTAGAAATACATAATAGACAGAAAATATATGCAGAAATATATAATAGACACATTCCCCCCTATGCCACTTATTATCATAGGCTAAAAATCCTTGAAATTAGGTATAAAATAAACAGAAAATTATTAAAAGTGGAGGGAAAAAGGGAAATCAGCTAGAAATTACCAAACCTGAGGAATGGCATGATGGGGAGTTTCCTAGGGTTTCCTTTTTGTTGTATATATCATGAACTGAGTGCTAGAGAAGCCAGCAACCCATCAACATTAAGGACCAGGGAAGAGAAAAGGCCAAAAATTTTTTTTAAACTGTAATTGCATTGTTCCAACCAAAGATCACACAAAAATTTGTGGCCCTACTTCAACTTACACCAGCAAAGGCTCGACTTCTACCCTCAACCTTTGGAACAAGACACTCTCCTTGCCAGGTTGGTACCAAAAAATACCAAATAAAAAGCTGGATTTTCATTCCTACCTGGCAGTAATGAACTCCTCTGATCCCAATGTCAGTGGAAATCCTGGACTTCCATTCCCACATGGCAGTAATGAGATGTCCTTCTCTCTTCTGGTGTTAATAATGTCAGGGGAAACCTTGAAAATAGTCAGAGTTTCACCAATGTCCAATGATTATGCAGTCATCACATGATACAACATCAGTAAAGGCAACATAGTGTGAAATAACAAGACACTTACTTCTATCTCCATGGTGGTAGCAATGGAGACCTAGTGGGTGATGTGGAGCCAGTGAGTGAAAGATCAAGAAAAAAATTCTCGAGATGTTTTCAGTGAAGAAATGTGCTATAATAATAGCATGGGAGTAGGACCCATGGGCAAAAAGAGCTTCAAAAAGATGCTTTTATTATAACATGGGGACTGGAATAAAGAGTGGACAGAAAGAGCTGCACTGGCATTGTGAGGAGTAATTGATTTTATACTTTTTAGTACTGGTAGTTAGGGATAGTGTAGGTCTCTAAAGAATTTGTGCATGTTAAAAGGAGGTCTCTAAGACCTTGGAAGGCTAGCATTGTCAAGATAAGGTTACTTTTTATTACCTAGTAAAACATTAGTCATGAGACTTTAGGATCGTCATGTCCTCTATATCTCAGATGTCCTTCAGTGGGCCACATGTTGTAAGACGATACATTTTTCTTGCCTTTTTTCTCCCTATTAGTGGGGAACCTAAAATCCCACCCTTGCCCAGCAGTAATGATGTACCCCTCTCCCTCCCCCAGGTGTCACTGGAAGCCAAGTGGAGAACTTGGAGGTCCTCTTCCTTCTAGCAGTCATACCAGAGTTCCCCGTTTTCTCACTGGTGTGATGTCAAGAAGGGTCTACTAAAACAGCAGACTTAAATAAGATTCAGTGCCTCATAACACTATTTCAAATGTTCAGGGTTCTTGAAAATCAGTCATACCAAGAACCAGGACTATCTCAATTTGAAGGAGAGAAGTCCATCAACAGATGCCAACACCAATAACAGATATTATTATTATCAGACAAGGATTTTTAAATCAGCTTTCATAAAAACGATCTATCAAAAATTAAGAAAATTCTTGAAACAAATACAAAGACAAAGTCTCAGCAAAGGAACAGGATATATGAAGAACCAAATGGAAATTTCAGAGCTTAAAAATGCAATAACCAAAAACCACCCAAAAACAAACCAAACACTAGCTGCTGGGCTCAACAGCAAAATGAAGAAGATCAGAAGAAAGAATCAGTTAAATCAAAGACAGAGCATAGAAATCACCTGATAGCAAAATAGCAAGAAAAAGCACTGGAATGCACTGAAACAAAAAGTAAACAGAACCTTAGGACTATAATGGAAGTTCTAATATTTATGTTCTTGAAATCTTAAATACAGAAAAGAATGAAAATGGGACTGGAAAAGTATTCAAAGAAATAATGGCTAAAAATTACCCAAATTTGGCAAAATTCATAAAAGATTCAAACACTGAATAAACCACAAGACAGAGTAAATCCAAAGAAATCTATGCCAACACAATTCATCATCATACTTTTGAAAACTAAGGATGAAAAAAAACCCCTTAAAAACAGCAAAAGAAAAACTTTACCTTATTAATAAAGGAAACATCGCTTAAATTACAGCAAATTTCTTATCAGAAACCATGGACCCCAGAAGAAAGTGACACAATATTTTTCAAGTACAGAAACACTGGAATTGACAATCTAGAGTTCTATACTTAACAAAAATTACTGTTCAGGAATAAAGGGTAAATCAAGACATTCTCAGATGAAGGACAACTAAGGGTTGCCAGTAGACATACTCTAAAAGACTAGCTAAAGGAAGTTATCTATGGAGGCAGGAAATGAAAGAAGCAGGAATCTTGGAATATCAAAAAGAAAGAATAATAGAAAGAGTAAGAACTTGGGTAAAAACAATATACTTTCCTTCTTCTCTGGAGTTTTCCCTTTTTTCCATATAAATTCAATTTAGTTAACACATAGTATACTATTAGTTTCAGAAGTAGAATTTGGTGAGTCATCAGTTGCATATAATACCCAGTGCTCATTATATCAAGTGTCCTCCTTAATGCCCATCACCCAGTTACTCCATTCTCCCTGCTGACCTCCTCTCCAGCCACCCTGCTATCAGGTTTGTTTCCTATAGTTAAGAGTCTCTTATGGCTTGCTTCCCTCTCTGTTGTTAGCTTATTTTTCCTTCCTTTCCCCTATGTTCATCCATTTTGATTCTTAACTTCCACATGTGAGTGTATGATATTTGTCTCTCTATGACTGACTTATTTCACTTAGCATAATAGTTCTAACCACATCATAGAAATGGGAAGATTTCATTCTTTTTTATGGCTGAGTAATATTTCATTGTGTATGTGTACCATATCTTTTTAAATCCATTTTTATCCATCTGTCTATGGACATCTGGGCTCTTTTCTTGTTTTGGCTATTGTAGACATGGCTGTTATAAACACTGGAGCCCCTTCAAATTACTATTTTTGATTCTGTTCAATAAATACCAGGAAGTACAATTGCTGGGTCATAGGGTAGTTCTATTTTTAACTTTTAAGGACCATCATACTGTTTTTCAGAATGGTTGCCCTGGGTTGCATTCCCAGCAGTGTAACAAGGTTCCCCTTTCTCTGCATCCTTGCCAATATCTCTTGTTTCCTGACTTGTTAATTTTAGCCATTCTGCCCATTGTGAGGTGTTATCTTGTCATGGTTTTTATTTGTATTTCCCTGATGCCAAGTGATGTTGAGAATTTTTTCACATGTCTGTTAGCCATTTGTATGTCTTCTTTGGGGAAATGTCTGTTCATGTCTTCTGCCCATTTCTTGGCTGGATTCTTTGTTTTTTGGGTGTTGAGTTTGATAAGTTCATTATAGATTTTGAATACTAGTCCTTTATCTGATAAGACGTTTGCAAATATCTTCTCCCATTCTGTAGGTTATCTTTTGATTTTTGTGGACTATTTCCTTTACTGTGCAGAAACTTTTTATCTTGATGAAGTCCCAATAGTTCATTTTTACTTTTGTTTCCCTTGCCTTTGAAGACATGTCTAGCAAGAAGTTGCTGTAGGCGAGGTCATAGAAGTTACTGCCTGTGTTTTTCTCTAGGATTTTGATGGATTCCGATCATTCATCCATTTTGAGTTTACTTCATTCTTCTGCATGTGGCTGTCAAATATTCCCAACATCATTTGTTGAATAGACTGTCCTTTTTCCATTAGGTATTCTTTCCTGCTTTGTCAAAGATTAGTTGACCATAGAGTTTGAGGGCCCATTTCTGGGTTTTCTATTGTTCCATTGATCTATGTGTCTGTTTTTGTGCCAGTACCATACTGTCTTGATGATTACAGCTTTGTAATATAGCTTGAAGTCTGGAACTGTGATGCCATCAGCTTTGTTTTCTTTTTCAGTGTTCCTTTGGCTATTTGGGGTCTTTTTTTGGTTTCTCTACAAATTTTAGGATTGTTTGTTCTAGCCCTGTGAGAAATGTTGATAATATTTTGATTGGCATTGTATTCAATGTGTAGATTGTTCTGGGTGGCATAGACATTTTAACAATATTTGTTCTTCCAATCTATGAGCATGGAATGTTTTTCCATATCTTTGTGTCTTCCTTGATTTCTTTCTTAATTTCCCTATAGTTTCAAAGTACAGATATTTTACCTCTTTGATTAGGTTTATACCTAAATATCTTCTGGGTGCAGTTGTAAATAAGATTGATTCCTTGATTTCTCTTTCCGTTGCTTCACTGTTAGTATATGGAATGCCATCCATGAAGAGTGAAACTGACTTTTTCTTTGCCTATATAGATGCATTTTATTTCTTTTTGTTGTCTGATTGCTGAGGTTAGGACTTCTAGTACTATGTTGAATAATAGTGGTGAGAATGGCATCTGTGTCATATTCCTGACCTTAGGGAAAAAGCTCTGTTTTTCCCCATTGGGTATGATATTCACTGTGGACTTCTCTATATGGCTTTCATGATATTGAGGGGTAGTCGCTCTATCCCTATACTGTGAAGAGTTTCAATCAAGAAAGGATGCTGTACTTTCTCAAATGCTTTTTCTGCTCTATTAAGAGGATCATATGGTTCTTGTTCTTTCTTTTATTAACATGGTGTATCACATTGATTGATTTGTGGATGTTGAACCAACTTTGCATCCCAGGAATAAATCCCACTTTGTCATGGTGAATAATCCCTTTAATGTCTGTTGGATCATATTCGCTAATATCTTGGTGAGAATTTTTGCATCCCCATTCATCAGGGATATTGGTCTGTAGTTCTTGGAGGGGTCTTTGTCTGGTTTTGGGATCAAGGTAATGTTGGCCTCATAGAATGAGTTTGGAAGTTTTCCTTCCATTTCTATTTTTTGAAACAGCTTCAGAAGAATAGATATTAATTCTTTTTTAATGTTTGGTAGGATTCCTCTAGGAGGCTATGTGTTCCTGGATTCTTGTTTATTGAAAGGGTTTTGATTATTGATTCCATTTCTTTGCTGGTTATGGTTATGTTCAGGTTTTCTGTTTCTTCCTATTTCGGTTTTGGTCATTTACGTATTTCCAGGAATACATCGTTTCTTCAGATTGACTAAATTGTTGGCATATAGTTGCTTATAATCTGTTCTTGTAATTATTTGTATTACTTCAGTGTTGGTTGTGATATCTCCTCTTTCATTTATGATTTTACTTATTTGGGTCCTTTCTATTTTCTCTTTGATAAGTCTGTCTAGAGGGTAATCAATTTCATTAATTCTTTCAAAGAATCAGTTCCTAGTTTCATTGATCTGTTCTACTCATCTTTTGGCTTCTATTTCATTGATTTCTGCTCTAATCTTTATTATTTCTTTTCTCCTGTTGGATTTGGGCTTTATTTGCTGTTATTTTCCAAGCTCTTTTAGGTGTAAGGTTAGGATATGAATTAGAGACTTTTCTTATTGCTTGAAGAAGGCCTGTATTGCTATAAACTTCCCTCTTAGGACTGCCTTTGCAGCATCCCAATTTTTCTGCACTGTCATGTTTTCATTTTCATTTACTTCCAGGTATTTTTTAAAATTCTTCTTTAATTTCCTGGTTGACCCTTTCATTCCTTAATAAGATGTTCTTTAACCTCCAAGTATTTTTGGTCCTTCCAAATTTCTTCTTGTGGTTGACTTCAAGTTTCATACTATTTTAATTAGAAATAAGCATGGTATGACCTCCATCATTTTGTACTGGTTGAAACCTGATTTGTGACCCAGTATGTGATCTATTCTGGAGACTGTTCCATGTGCATTCAGGAAGAATGTGCATTCTTCTGCTTTAGGATGAATTCTGAATATATCTGTTAAGTCCACCATGTGGTTCTGTGTGTCATTCAAAGCCCTCGTCTCCTTGTTGATTATCTGCTGAGATGATCTGACCATTACTGTGAGTGGGGTGTTAAAGTCACCTACTCTTATGTATTATTATCAATGAGTTTCTTTAGTTTTGTTGTGATTTGTTTTATATAATTGGCTTATGTGCCTTGTTAAGTGCATAAATATTTACAATTGTTAAGTCTTATTGTGGGATAGGCCTCTTTTTTATGATATAGTGTCCTTCTTCATTTCTTATCATAGTCTTTGGTTTAAAATCTAGTTTTTCTTCTTTTTTAAAAAAATTTACTTATTTTACTGTTATGTTAGTCACCATACAGTACTTCATTAGTATTTTTTAAAAGATTTTATTTATTTACTTGACAGACAGAGATCACAAATAAGCAGAGAGGCAGGCAGAGAGAGAGTGGGGGAAGCAGGCTCCTCACTGAGCAGAGAGCCCAATATGAGGCTCAATCCTAGAACCCTGAGATCATGACCTGAGCTGAAGGCAGAGGCTTAACCCACTGAGCCACCAAGATACCCCAAGTTTTTATTGTAGTGTTCCATGATTCATTATTTCCTATAACACCCAGTGCTCATTGTAATACATGCCCTTCTTAATACCCATCACTGGGCTAACCCATCCCTCCACCCCCTTCCCCTCTGAAACCCTCAGTTTGTTTCCCAGAGTGCATAGTCTCTCATGGTTCATCTTCCCCTCTGATTTCCCCCACTTCATTTTTCCCTTCCTTCTCCTGATGTCGTTCATGCTATTCCTTATGTTCCACATATAAGTGAAACCATATGGATACTTGTCATTCTCTGCCTGACTTATTTCACTTAGTATAATCCCTTCCAGTTCCATCCATGTTGATGCAAAATTTGGGTGTTCATCCTTTCTGATGGCTGAGTAATATTCCATTGTACATATGAACTACATCTTCTTTATCCATTCATCTGTTGAAGGGCATCTTGGGTGCTTTCACAGTTTGGCTATTGTGGACATTGCTTCTATGAACATTGGGGTGCATATGCCCCTTCTTTTCACTACATCTGTGTCTCTGGGGTAAATACCGAGTAGCACAATTACTGGGTCATAGGGTAGCTCTATTTTTAACTTTTTGAGGAGCCTCCATACTGTTTTCCAAAGTACCTGTATCAACTTGCAATCCCACCAACAGTGTAAGAGAGTTCCCTTTTCTCCACAACCTCTCCAACATTTGTTGTTTCCTGCCTTGTTAATTTTTGCCATTTTAACTAGTGTAAGGTGGTATCTCAATGTGGTTTTGATTTGAATTTCCCTGATGGCTAATGATGTTGAACATTTTTTTTTGTGTGTGTGTCTCTTAGCCATTCATATGTTTTCTTTGGAGAAGTGTCTGTTCATGTCTTCTGCCCACTTTTTAACTTAATTTTTTTTGTTCTTTGGGTGTAGAGCTTGAGAAGTTTTTTATAGATCTTGGATACGAGCCCTCTATCTGTAATGCATTTGTAAATATCTTCTCCCATTCCACGAATTGCCTCTTGGGTTTGTTTTTTTTTTTTTTTTTTTTACTGTTTTCTTAAAATCCAGTTTTTCTGATATAAGGATGGCTACTCCAGCTTTCTTTTGATTTCCATTAGCATGATAATGGTCGTCACTCTCTCACTTTCAATCTAGAAGTGTCATTGGATCTAAAATGAGTCCTTGCAAGCAGCATTTTTTAAAAGATTTTTATTTATTTATTTGACAGAGAGAGAGAGAGAGAGATCACAAGTAGGCAGAGAAGCAGGCAGAGAGAGAGGGGGAAGCAGTCTCCCTGCTGAATAAAGAACCCAATGTGGGGCTTTTGCAAGCAGCATTTTGATGATGTTGGTTTTTTTTTTAATCCATTCTGATATCCTATGTCTTTTGATTAGAGTATTTAGTCCATTTACATTCAGAATATTATTGAAAGATATGAATTTATTGCTATTTCATTACCTATAAAGTCACTGTCTCTGCAGATCATCTCTGTTCCTTTCTGGGTCTTTGTTACTCTGTTCAAAGTATCCCCTTTAATATTTCTTGCAGGGCTGGTCTAGTGTTCACAAACTCCTTTAGTTTGTGTTTGTCCTGGGAACTCTTTACCTTTCTGTTCTGAATGACAGACTTGTTTGATAAAGTATTCTTGGTTGCATATTTTTCCCATTTACACATTGAATATGTCAGGCAAATCCTTTCTGGCCTACCAGGTCTCTGTGGACAGATTGCCGGCCAGCCTTATGAATCTATCCTTGTAGGTTAAGGACCTCTTGCCCTGAGTGCTTTAAGGGTTTTCTCTTTATTTTTGTAACTTGAAAGCTTCACTATAGTATGTAGGCATTGATTTATTTTTGATGATTTTGAAGGGATTTCTATGTGCCTCCTGTATTTGAGTGTCTGTTTCCTTCCCCAGATGAGGGAAGTACTCAACAATAATTTGTGCAAATAAACCTTCTGCCCTTTTCTCCTGTTCCTCATCTTCTGGGACTCTTATAATAGAGATATTGCTTTGCTTTATGAAATTACTGAGTTCCCTTAGTCTACTTTTGTGATTCAATAGGTTCCCCTCCCCCCTCTTTTTGGCTTCCTTATTCTCCATCACTTTATCATCTATAGCACTGATTCACTTTTCTGATTGATTCATCTTCATTTTTATGGCCTCCACGTGGGGACTGTATCTTGGTTGTAGCATTTTTAATTTTGACCTGACCAGACTTTAGTTCTTTTATCTTTGCTGTAAGGGATTCTCTATGCTTCTTTCAAGCCCAGCTAATATTCTTATAATTGCTTTAAATTCTAGTTCAGACATTTTACTTATATCTGCATTGATTAAACCTCTGGCCATCATTTCTGCTTGTTCTTTCTTTTGGAGTGAATTCTCCTGTCTTCGTATTTTGGAGAGAAAAAAAAAGAAAGAAAGAAAGGAACAATAGAAAAAGGAAATAGAAATAAGAAAAAATGAAAAAATAAAAAACATACAGGAATCTAGATCTTAGGTGTGTTTTGGTTTGCTTGTTATGAAAAGTTTGTTAGAAAAAAAAGGTAGAAAGAAAGAAAAGAAAAATAAGAGAAACAAAATTAAAAATTAAAAGAATAAGGTACAATAACACATTTAAAGATGTTCTTTCTGTATCCAAAAAACAAAACAAAACAATAAGAAGAAAAAAAAAAGTAACAACCAAAAAAAAGAACCTCAGGACGCTAAATCCTGTTTCCCTAAAGTTGAAGCATTGCAACATTCTATAATAAGCTGACTTATTGTGAGTGACAGGCTTCTGCTGGTTTTCTGGGGAGGGACCTATTGTTCTGTTTCACAGGAGAATTGGAATTGCCCTAGTGGAGATGTACCTGCAGGGGGGTAGTGGGCCAGGGCTTGGTGTAGTGTCTCTGTTCTGCACTCAACACTGTTTAGCTCATGGAGGAGGAATAAACTGTTGTGGATGTTCAGAATAATCTGATCTTTATCTAGCCTGAAGAGGCAGCTTAGGGTGACCCTATTCCTCTGCCATCTTATCTAGAGTTTTCTTAATTGTACTTGACAGTTGAAATAAAAATTATCTGATGTGGTTTGCAATATATATACAGGAAATATTTAAGACGCTTTGAAATGGTGAAGTTCATAAGGATGTAAGCAGAAATAAGTTTTCTAAATTTCTCATACTAGTAAAATGTCAATGCTGATAATACTGTGAGGAAATAGCTGGCAAGGATGTGAAGAAATTGAATCTCTCATGTTTTGCTTTATGGGAATGTAAAATGGTGCAGCCACTTGCAAAAATAGTTTAATGATTTCTTGTAAAACTATACATATACTTATCAAATGACCCCACTCCACTCCTGGATACTTATTCCAAAGACATTAAAAATTATATCCACATAAAAAACTACATACCCAAATTTCATAGTTCCTTTATTTGTAACAGGTAAAAAAAAACCAGAAGCAATCTAGATCCTTCGATGAGCACGTGAAATGAGCACTAGGTGTTATACTGAATTAATGAGTCATTGAACAATATATCAAAAACTAATGATGTACTATACCTTGGCTAATTGAATTTAAATTAAAAAATGGTTAAATAAGCTATGGTACATCCATACCAAGGAATACTATTCAATACTAAAAAGGAAAACTATTAATATATGCAGCAACTTAGATCTCAAGGGCACTGTGGTAAATGAAAAAAAATTCAACTTTAAAAAAAATCACATAGTCTCTGATTATATTTAGATAGCACTCTCAAAATCAAAATTATAGAGGTGGAGAAGAAAATAGTGGTTTCCAGGGACTAAGGAAGGAAAAATAAGGAAATGGGAGTGACCATGAAATGGTAAAATGAGGGAGACCTTTGTGGTGATAAAATAGTTTTACATTTTGATTGTGGTAGTTTTACAAACTGTCAAAAGTGATAAAATAGCATATGGGCACATCTACTTTGTACTAGCATCAGTTTCCTGGGTTTGATGGTGTGTGATGACTATTGAGGGACAACTGGATGAAGGATGCTTGGGACTTCCTGTACTATCCGCAACTTCTTTTAATTCTGAAATTATTTTAAAATAAAAAGTTAGAAAATAAACTTAAAAAAGAAAACAAAATAAAAATGTCATGATCTTCTGTTGAAAGATTATCTATTAAATTTTGGGCATAAAATGAGTAGTTAAAAGCACCCTAACACTGTCTAGTCATCTTTCTTTCCACAAACTCTATATTACATGTTGCACGTGGTGGCCATGATGAGAATATAAGAGAGAATAACTGAGTCCTTGTCCCAGCTCATGGAAATTGGAGAAGGTGACCCAGAGAAGTAAAAGTAAATAAGCAGGTAGAATGCCAAGTAAGAGCCTCAGGATAATTACGAAATACCATGTCTATCCTAAAGCCTTTCAAACTCACCTTAATCTGTTAAAAAACAAAACAAAACAAAAAAACCCAGATCCCTCAGTATTGAAAGCAACTCTTAATCTTTCTCTTCCCTTATTTAAGCTAACCTCTACTGAATTATTTTTATGTGCCACGTAGTATACTCAGTATCGCACATATATTACCTCATTCAATTTTTGCACATCTATGAGGGAAGTACTACTACTAAGGTACAGAAGAAGAAAGAAATTCTCTGAGTGGCTGCAGTCACATAGTTGGGAGTGTTTGGGGTGAATCAGGATTTGAAACTAGGCGGTTTGACTCCTGAAAATGTGTTCTTACTAGCTGTCCTAAATTTCATGGTGTGTTGGGGGTAGCATTCCTTATCTCATCTATTTGTGAGGGCACATGGCTTTGAATCATTTGATCACCTCAGGCTTTAGATTTTATGATAGCTAACAAGGACACATTTATATACAACTATCTCTAACTGGAAGGTGATGCAGATGCCACATATTTATATCCCTTTTGTCTGCCCTATTAAAGGAGAACATTTAGTCAGTGAATACAGTTATGTAATTGCTTTTCAGTGTCACTTTAAAGAGTTAGGCTTCTTGTAAAGGACAAGTGTGGCAACTGACCACCCCACTGTCATGAATCACTCAGGGTCAGAATCTGACTGCACTGGATACCAATGAGTATCTCTCAATTTAGGGCAGTGCTGTCAACAATTGCTCTTTGCGGCTTGTATTCCAAACTGAGAAAGCAAATTGTACTGATCCTATTCCATGTTGTTGTACAATATCAAACATGACTGAGTCCTTCTATCTGCTCTTACCTGTTTACTTTTCTCCCAACAAAGTCATTATGAAGAACAGCTTTTCATCTTTGGGCTGAGGAGGAACAACAATACTGGACTATTTCCACTGGATTCATTATCTCCCTTCAGAAATTCAGGACTTCTAGTCTGCCTCTTATATCACTCTATGTTCCTTTTCTAGTCTTCTTTCCCAGATTTCCTCTCTTGAGTGAGAGAGAAGAATGAATGTCAGACAAGAAGGGAGTCAGAGTGAGGAAGATGTACTGTCTTACAAACAGAAGTACAAAGGTGAAACAAGAGGAGGAGATAAAGACGGGGAGAGGGAAGACATATCTTTGAGAGATACTGAACCATGGTATTTCAACATAAATCTCCAGTAAGTCCAATGTAGTAAAGGCATTTCCACCTGTAAAGAATCTCACTTCTTTCTTAAAAGGAAAACAGGGAGCAAGAGCTCCTTGGAGAGACCTCATGATCAGGAAGAAGAGAACAATGACTTGTGCTGCTCCTTTTATCTGCTTGTCAGTTTCACTCAGGTTTGCCATGACTGCATAACACATCTTGACTTTAAGAAAACTATGCATTTCTAAAACCAGGTAAGGGAAACACCCACAAGTACTCTTCAAAAATGAAATAATAGAAGCAAAGAAGAAAGGAAAGAAGGGAAGGAAAGAAAGAGGAACAAGCCAATCAGAATACCTTTCTTCTACTATTAAAATATTGCTAAGTCAAGAAAATGATTTGATTGTTCTTAGAAATTTGAAAATAGAATATATTCTGCATCACATTATGACTCAGGAATGAGAATACTTTATTATGCATTATCAAACTTTGGGAAAAAAATCTGGAGCCTACCAAACAAAAATTAGCCAGTTTTGTTTACTTTTGGAGGGAGTAATATTCACATTTAATTTATTCATTATAAAAATCAGTCATCAGACATTAACCAATTATGAAATTTTTTTAAAAAGCTTAATTTCCTTTTGCTTTTAAATTAATTGCAGTAACCCATAGTGGTTAAGTGTATGAGTTCTAGTTATACAGAGCTGAGTCTGTTAACTTTGTGACCTATGGCCAGTTGCTTCCCTTCCCTGTGCCTATACTTTTCATCTGTAAATTGGGAATAATGACAGTACCTACCTCAAAGGAGTTTTGTGAGGATTAAATCACTATAGTGAATTTAACAAAGCACCTAGATGTTGTAAATCTTCAACATGTGTTGGCATCATTATTACTAGTTAAAGGAAATACGGAAAGTTATATTATAGTTATCATAGATAAGGTCAACAGCTAAACCACCATAGTGTAAAACCATTTAAAATCACAAAATCATTTTTAAAAAGCCAAAAAAATGAAAACTATTTCAGCAAGACCAAAAATATTCTAATTTTCTTCTTCTTTTTTTTTTTAAGACTTATTTATTTATTTTAGAGGGAGAGAGAGAGAGAGAGTGTGCAACCACATGAGCATAGTGCGAGGAGGGGCAGAGGGAAACAAAGAATGTCAAGCGGATTCTGAGCAGAGCTTGAAGCCTGTCACCAGGCTCCATCTCACGACCTCGAGATCATGACCTGGTCTGAAACCGAGAGTTGGACATTCAACCAAATGAGTGACCCGGCCACCCCAATATTATTTATTTATAAATGTGAAAATCTCAGAGACAATTTAATGAAATCCTGATAAAGCCAAGCAGAGACTTAGTTGCCCTCCATCACTGATCAAATAAAATGCTTCCTGAAATTTGCCAGATAAAAAAATGAATCTGAACCTGGCTTCATACTAGACAAGCTAAGTTAACTTACAAATGAGTTTATAGAAAACAAATTCAATAATTGATAGATTCAATAATTCACAAGGCAACATGCCAATCTTTGCAATCTTTGCAATCTTTTGCTTAATTTTCCACAACTGAAGGTTTTAGAAAAAGGCTCCCAGAAAAAAAAGACAAATTTGATCAAACTATGCATAAAGGATATATTTCAGTTTTGTTTGAGTTTTTTTATTGTTATCATGTCAGATTCAGTCTAGTCCCACAGTTTGCTCATGCCTGTGGTATATATTCTAAGTTGTAATAACAGCAGGCAGGTGCTTCCTGCCTACATCAGTTAGGGTTCAACCAGAGAAACAGAACTATTAGAAGATATACAGAGAAAGTTATTACAGTAGTTAGCTTATGAGGCAACCCTAGGCAATACCAATGCCTACTAAGTAGCCACTAAGAAAAGCAGACTGGGATTCTTGGGCATAAGCTGTAACTATTGTCCTCAGGCAGAATTTCTTTTCTCAGGAAAACTTCAGTTCTGCTTTTAAAGCCTTTCAATTTATTGGATCTGGTCCAGCCAGATTATCTAAAATAATCTCCCTTACATCAAGTCAATTAATTATAGACTTTAATTACAGCTACAAACGTACCTACATACTAATACCTAGATTTGTATTTGAAATCCTGGGTCTGAAGCCTGGTCAAGCTGACATCAAAAACATGACCACTTTGGGGCACATGGGTGGCTCAGTTGCTTAGTATCCAACTCTTGATTTTGGCTCAGGGTTATGACAGGAATGGCTGGAGAAAAAAGCAACTGGTATCCATGCAGTGGGCCTATCCTATATGCTTGATTGTTAACATATTTCTCTGCTAAGGTTATCCTTTGGTGAAGGTTCACATGGGACACAAATATCTTCATTTATTTTGCCCATTCATAGAGGTCCATCCACATGCCTCTTCCCTAGACCTCTTTTTTACTTTCTCAAGTATGTTCCTTCCAAATCCTGCTGGCCTCAGCCCATGAAACTATATAGATTCATACCTCTAACTATTTTGCTTTCCAAAGAAAATAGACAACTAGGTGAACTGTTCCAGTTCTGCTCAGTGAGAAGATTTTCCTTTCATAGTATCTTTCAGGAATATACCTGAAAAGTTGTGAAGCTGCACCATCATATTGGCCAAGAGTTAATAAGACTCAATTTGTTTTGTCTGTGTGAATGGATTAAAAGATTGACCAAAATTAATCTAAACAACGCCCTACAAGTACATTTACTCCCTATATCTTATGCAGAAGTCTTCATTAGCCCTTCCTAAAGATGACAGCTTGCTGGCTTCTCCCTCCTTCTGCATTTTCTCTCATGATCATTGGCACTAAAATTCCATTTGGTTATCAAATTCAGAATCTCAGGGATGATCTTTAAGTTTTCCCTCCCCTTTAATCATCTCATGCTGCAAACTACACCCCATGTTCCTAATTTGAATAATTACCATTTTATACCCTAAATTTATCCCCCAATACTTCTGCTGTCTGTCACCACTGCTTCCATTTAGTTTAGGATTTCACTGTACTCTCCCCCAGAACTATTATAATGTCCTTCTAATTGTTATCCCAGCTTAGTTTTGCTTTTAGCTAATCCATCGTCCAATGACTGTCAAAGTGATCTTAAGTTCCATATATCAGTCACTGCGTTACTCCCTATTTTAACTCCTTCAGTGAATTTATATATTAAAGAACAAAACACGGGCACCTGGATAGCTCATTTGGTTAAGAGGCTACCTTCAGCTCAGGTCATGATCCTGGTATCCTGAGATCAAGCCCCACATCAGACTCCCTGCTCAGTGGGGAGTCTGCTTCTCCCTCTCCCTCTGACCCTCTGCCCTGCTTGTACTCTCTCTCTCTCTATCTCAAATAAACAAATAATTTAAAAAAGAGATTTTAAAAAAGAGATTTTCAAAAACAAATTTCTTGGAATAACATACAAATCTGAACTCATTTGAAGACTCACAGAGTTTACATGAAGAAAACGAAAGAAATAAATAATCTTTTTTCTCACTTTAAAAGAATTCAGCCCACCATATTCTGGTGTTCTTTCTCTTTTTAAAACTTGTCCTCTCTTTATATCAGTCTACATTAGGGGTATTCATGTTTCCATACATCTAAATGTGCTATCTCTACCCCACAGGATATCTTTTCTTCCATGTCCTAAGGTGATACCCAAATTATTCTTCAGTACCAGATGAGTTATTAGTCCCATCATAAGTCATAAAGTACTTTCCCAATCCCTCTAAGCAGATTTTATCATGTTTTCTTATAGAGAATAATGGGTTTGATTTTATTATTGTACTTCACCTTTTTCATAATTTTATGAAAAATTTTATTTCATGGCTATTGCAACTGCAACAAATTGAAGTTGTTCTTTTTATTATTATATCCTCAAAACCTAACCTAGTGCCTGACTTAAATGTGCTACACAAATGTTTAGTGAGTGATTTAATGACTGAATGAATCAATGAATTAATGAATGAAGTCAGATAGAATGGCAATAAATGTGTAGTTCAAGCAATTGTTAATAGGGTCGTAGCCATGGTGTATGAAGACTATATATAAATATATATGTTTTTCTTTTCAAAAAAATTGGAACAATGTAGCATAATAATTCCAGGGGAACTGAGATATAAAACAGAGTGCCAAGTTAGTGGCTGCCTCTCTTCACCTCAATTTCCTGGTCTAATCATGTGAATATTTTTATTTTTTCATTTTCAACTGTATTCTTTATTTAGATGTAATATCTGATACTGGTGGTAGTTATGTAGAGTCTGAAGCAAAATCATAAAATGAATATTTCTGAGCCCACCACACAACAGTAGAACTACAACCCCATCAAAGAGTTTTTCGAAATATATATTTTTTAAAAGATTTTATTTATTTATTTGACAGAGAGAGATCACAAGTAGGCATAGAGGCAGGCAGAGAGAGAGAGAGAGGAGGAAGCAGGCTCCCCACTGAGCAGAGTGCCCGATGCGGGACTTGATCCCAGGACCCTGAGATCATGACCTGAGCCGAAGGCAGCAGCTTAACCCACTGAGCCACCCAGGTGCCCTCGAAATATATTTTTTTAAACTTGGGAAACATAAAGCTATTCTGGGATATGCATGGTTTTGCATTTCCCCCCACACTTTCAAGGTAGATGGGCCCATGTCACTTATTTTAACCACAATATGTGAACGAAAGTGAAGTATGATTTCTCATGGTTCTTTTTGTCCACCACGATGCTCATAGAAACATCTGTTTGTTGAGATGGATCCTCTATCAGCCCAGGTCCACAAGTGACTACCATAAACAAATACCCTATGCTGACTCCCTTTGTACATGTAGTGAGGGTATCAAATAAATTCTCATTTAAATCATGAAATTTGGGGATATTTTTGTCATTACAATTTAACTTAGCTTCTCCGGAGTAATTTGTAATAGATGGACCTAATGAATACTTTTTAAAAATCTATGTGATATTGAAAACTCCCTGTCCTGTTGTTAAAAGTTCTGCAAAAGTATTATTTCGATAGTCTTCTGTTGATGTGGCATTATTTTTTTCTTTTTTTAAAAAAAGATTTTATTTATTTATTTGACAGAGAGAGAGAGAGAGATCACAAGTACACAGAGAGGCAGGCAGAGGGGCGGGGAAGCCGGCTCCCTGCTGAGTAGAGATCTTGACGTGGGGCTTGATCTCAGGACCCTGAGATCATGACCTGAGCTGAAGGCAGAGGCTTTAACCCACTGAACCACCCAGGCAGCCCATGATGTGGCATTATTTTTAAGAAGTTCCCTAATTGTGGGTTATTTAGATGTTTTCACATTTTGATATATATTTTTTAAAGGATGTTATTTATTTATTTATTTGACAGGCAGAGATCACAAGTCAGGCAGGGAGAGAGAGGAGGAAGCAGCCTCTCTGTGGAGCAGAGAGCCCGACGTGGGGCTCAATCCTAGGACCCTGGGACCATGACCCGAGCCGAAGGCAGAGGCTTTAACCCACTGAGCCACCCAAGCACCCTGTCCCATTTTGATATTTTATGTTACTCTCCAGCAAACCCCCTTAAACTTAAATCTGTGCATCTCCATTTTTTTAAGATAAAGGAACAAAAGTAGAATAGGTCTAAGGTAGGAAATTGTGAGAACTTTTTATACAGTTTGCTATTTTTTCCAGAAAAAAAAATTGATAAATTTATAATTTCACCATGTGTATCTGATCACACATATAGTGTATTTTACTAGTGATAGTAAATATCTTTTCCATATACATGTGGTTCTATTTTTATAAATCTGATAATTCTCATACTTAAATTATTTTTCTTTTGGATTTATAAGACTAATATTAATATTAAGTATATTAAACATTTTATCATAATTTTTAAAATATTTTTCCCAGTCAGTATTTGTTTTTAATTTGACCTAAGTAATATTTTTAATAAACAGAAATTTAAATTTTTATGTGACTAAATCCAACAATCTTATACTTTGTGACATCTGTTTTTTATTTTCATTATTTTCTGATGCTTCAAAACCTTTCCTCATCCTGAGCTAGATTTTCATTGAGTCCAGATTTTCATTCAATATCTTGAGATTTCATTTTTATATTCAACTTTTTGACATACCTGTGTACCTAGTTTTAAGAAGTGAAATAAATGTATTTTTCCCCCAAGTAGTTAACTAATTTTTATTTACACAAAACTATAGTGTTACATATTCTAGATCTTTTTTTTTTTAATTTAAAGATTTTTATTTATTTATTTGACAGAGAGAGACCATAAGTAGGCAGAGAGGCAGGTGGAGTGAGAGAGAGGAAAGCGGGTTCCCTGCTGAGCAGAGAGCCCAATGAGGGGCTCAAACCTAGGACCCTGAGACCATGACCTGAGCCAAAAGCAGAGGCTTTATCCCACTGAGCCACCCAGGCGCCCCTCATATTCTAGATCTAAATATTGGTTAAATCCTGGTTATATGTGAATATATGTGTGTGCATATAATAAATGCATATATATGTATTCACACACCCATACACACATGTATTTTAAATGATAAATGTTATAGATATTTCATAGTTAACCCTGTTTATTCTTTAAACATCCTTTAAGCTGTCTTTCTGAGTCTCATGTTTTATTACAATTGATAGAATGTACAAAAATATTAAAAAGTAGCAATGTCAGAGATCATATTCTGGCAACTGATTTTTTTTAAAAAGTCACTTTTGGTGCATCTGGACAGCTCAGTCCTTAAGGGTCTGCCTTCTGCTCAGGTCATGATACTGGAGTCCGGGGATTGAGCCCCATGTCAGACTTCCTGCTCAGCGGGAAGCCTACTTCTCCCTCTCCCACTCCCCCTGCTGGTGTTTCCTCTCTCATTATGTTTCTCTCTGTCAAATAAATAAATAAAATCTTAAAGAGAAAGAAAAAAATTTAAAAAGTCACTTCTTAACCAAACTATTTTGAGGGCCCAGGTAGTGTTTTAAGGACCTGTGTTTGATGAGATGTGTGGTGTTTTGTGACCTGGGAATAAAGTAGTGAACAAGATAGATAGTCTTCCTCTTCTGTAAAGCATCATTTCTACTTAGGGTAAGATAGTCAACAAGTAGTCAAGAAAATTGACAAGATAATTGCATATAGTGATTAGAGGTGTGAAGAAATAAAATAAGGCTAGCACCATGAGATGTAGCATGACTAGTAGTAGTACTGTTGTTTCAGTGGTCAGGAAAGGGATTCCTAAAGGGGCAACATCTTAGAGGGGATAAGATAAAATGCCAACCAGTAATGATCAGAAAGAACAGGAATGAAGGAGTAGTAAATTCAGAAGCCCCAAGGGTTGTGGTATCAGAAAAGCAAGGGGATGATTGCTGCGTCTGTAATTTAGTGGATAAGGGATGGGGAAAGTGGAGCAACAGTAGAAGTGGCAAGTTTGGCTGAAGCAAGCTTGTATAAGCTTCTCAGGCCAAGAAAAGGATTTCTAATTTTGGTTAGAGCAGACGTCGAGTTATTTGATGTGGTTTACACTTTTGGGAAAAAAATTAACTCTGGGTGTTGTATGTAAAATGTATAAAGAAGAATAAGAGGAAAGCTAGGAGGTCACTTACCCATCTGTTAGAACACCTCAGTGAAAGATGATGGTACTTTGGACAAGCAAGCTGGCAACAGGCATGGAAAACAGATGGGATTCTGGGTAGATTTTGAAGGCAGAGTTCTGGCAATGTACTGATTATTTTGCTATTGAGGTTAGAGAAAAAGAAAAATCAAGGACAGTTGCTATGGGTTGATTCCTAGAAGGGTAAAGCAATAGCATACTGAGATAGGAAAGATTTGCAAAAAAATAGGTCCGGTGTGGTGGAGTGCAGCTGGGAAGAGTTTTGCCTCTATTGATTTAAGACATCTATTTGATATCCTAGAATAGTGTGGAGTATACACATGTGTATAGAAGTCTGGATTTCAGGGAAAGTTTTAGAACTGATGAAAGAAATACTTTTACTGCCTCTTGGGTCTCACCAGTAAGAATGAGGATAGTTATTAAGCTATTATTATATTTGCAGGAAAATAGTTTTGGGCCATTTTGTATTTTTTCACTATACTGCTGAATATAAACATAAAATTATTTCTACATTTCTGATCTGTAGAATTCTCTTGAGAAAATGATTATATTGGTTTAATTATAAGTACAAAATTAATGCACAAGCACAAAGCCATATGTTAAGTAACAACAGAAAATTAAGGAAGTCAGTCACAATATGTGAGAGTTAAATTTCTTGTTCCTAAGTAAAATACAGCATTATTCAAATTAGTGAGCTAACTTATGACCTTCACTGCTAGTAATATATTGAATGTAAAATGTTCACCCAAGATTCTTTAGTACTTAAAAAAGTGTTTTAACTAATTTGTCAAAACATTTTCTAGAAATTGTTTTGACAATTGCCCTCTTATTTATTAAAGAATTGTTGCAAAAATATTAATCCTAATGAGTCCACATTTTATCTTATCATCTTTTAAAAAATACTCAATAAGTAAGCTGTTAAAATATTCTGTTGTTAATTTTAAATGTGAGATGTTATAAAAACATATACATACAGATGATATATAACAGATACCTAAGTATTATTTTCTTATTGTGATATGTCTTTTATTATTGTATTTATTACATTTTACCTGGTTTTTTTTTCACAGATCTATTTATTTATTTTAGAGAGAGAGAGTGAGATAATGTGGGGGGAGTGGAGAAGGGAAAGAGAAACTCAGGCAGACTCTGTGTTGAACCTGACACAGGGTTTGAACTCGATACCTTGAGGTCCTTCTTGAGCTGAAGCCAAGAGCTGAATGCTTAACTAACTCTACCACCCACGTTCCCCTCATTTTTTACCTGTTTTGACTTTGGATATTGACATTGGGTCCAGCAACGTTGCTAAACTCTCTTAGGTTAATAACTCATCAGCAAAGTCACTTGGATTTTCTATATACACAATCATAGGATCTTTAAATAATGAAAGTGTTGCCACTTCCTTCCAGACCTTATCTAATATGCTCTATATTCTTGCCTTGTGCATTGGCCCACCTGGTAGAGGGCAAATGACAAGGGTTTGAACGAGCTTACTAACGAGGAGGCTAAAAAGAGAGAAAGAAAGACATGAGGACAAACCTTTAGGCAATACTTACCTAGGGGGTCTATGGATAAGCCAGAGAAGGGACCAGAAATTCTCAGAGCAGAAAAGAAATCTGGACAGGATAGTGTCCCAGAATGAGAGGAAGATTTTCAAGAAGAAAGCCATTATAAGCAGTATCAAAAGTTGGAAAGAATCCATCATTTCTGAGAAAAGTCCACTGGATTTGTAATCCCTCCTGATCACTGAGAGACTGGTTTCAGAGGAATGGCTAAGGTGAAGTTAGTTTCCAATAGGTGAAGTACTGAAACAGTGATGAATTAGGGCTGGGGAAAGACTGTTCTTTCGAAATGTTGCCAGGGAAAAGAAAGAAATGAGATGAAGCAGTACTTTAAGGGGTTATATGGTCGAAGAGAAATTTTCTGGGTTTTAAAATAGTGAAGATAGAATTTATTGTAGGCAGAAAGGAAAAAGTGATCAGTGATAGAATGATTGAAGTGCAGGATCAGGTTCCAAAAGCAGATTAAGATGGAAGAAAAATCTAAGAGAAGGAGTTAAACCTGAAAAGAAGAAAGAAAGCTTCTCTCCCAAATGCTGATGTGAGAGCAGAGAGGGAAGGCAAAAATGAAGAAATAGTAAGAGGAATTGAAGAAACACATTTGAAAGGGTCAAGAATGACTTCTGGGGTTAATGTGAGTACCTGGAAGACCAGTTTGCAAGCCCATTCTCTAACCTAACCCCACAGTCTCATGCTCAAAGGAGGCTACAGCAAAAGGCCAGGCACCAAACAGAAGCTTAGCTTCCTTAACATCTCTCTAGGACCTTGTGATCACAAGATGACACTGGTGAGTTCAGCAACAAACGGCCCAGAGGATTCTAGAGCAAGATTTACAAGACCAAATGTCTGAAGAGGCAAGGGACAAACACAATGGAGACGTCCTTTCCACATAAAGGCATTCAAACTCAACCGTATTAATAAGCAGCTGAAAAGCAGCAAGAACTACAGAGACAAAATAACACTGCCATAAACAAATCTTTGACCTGGATTTTATCAGTAAGCGACTGATCGCAGCCAGTCTTGCAGAGGGGAAAGTGACTGTGGCTTAACATTGGAGACGTAGCCGCAGCGTCCACAGCTTTGGCTTCACATACCTGTAGCTTTATATGGAATTCCCTCCTTACTGTTTCCTTCCTTCTCACCAGCCAGACTAGACAAACCGCATGATGGATTGAATTAGGGCTGGTCTTGGTATTCTCAGGGCCAGACTATCTGTGGGGAAGGATGAAGCTTTGACAGAAGGTTGCAGGGGGTTCAAACAAAGATTCTTCCAGGCCAGCATCCAAGATCCAAAGACAAACCAATACCGGGTTATCCTTTTGAAGGAGTTGGGCCGAGCAGATTCCTTAACAGTACAGAACTCAGGAAGGGAGGTATTCCACAAGGAATTCCCAGCATTCCTGGAACCTAGCTAAGGCATTTTAGAGGACATCTATCAGCTTTATGCATCTTTAAAGCGGAGCTGTTAGGAGAAGATAAACTTTTTCCAATACGGCAGATCAAGGTCATTTCTGGGTTTGAAAGGCCCCAGGGGCTTGACAGCAAGAAATGCTGGATAGCAGATGGCACTAAGGTACAACTACCTGAGGGATTCCTAAATGTAGTAGAGGAGAAATACGAGAGGACTGTAGACCACATAAGGGAGTAGGAACAGATGGAGAGGAGTGCTGTTACATTTCCTGTTTAACTCTAGGAAGCTGTGCCCTGGGGAAATAGGGTTACATTTCAACAGGGATTAGAAAATTCAAGTTTAGAAGGTGGACTTGAATCCAGAATTTGTTACAGTAGGAGGAAATAGGTAGATGTTAATTAATGGGGGGGGGCATTGAACTAAATGTGCCCAGGGGCAGGTATAGTATAGGAAGACTATTTTGTTTCTGAAAATCTAGCTTATTGGCTAACTCACAATTTGGTGAGTGAAGGAGTGAAGGAATTATTCTTTTTTTTTCATCTTTTTAAAAAATATTATATTAAGAAAGGGGTTCACTTACTTCATTGTGGCTAATTTTTATTATTGAACTTTTGATTTGAATTTATGAATTTACTAGATATTGGCAGTGAATTATTGCTTTTATCTGTAGAGTCACTCTGTACGGCCCCAACAATCATAAGGTATGCACCCTATTTCAGTTTTCAATGTAAATAGGTGATTGAATGCATTGGTTTTGGAATCAGCCAGATTTGGTTTGAATACTAGCTCTGGAAGGTATTAGCTATTTGATTTTGAGCTAGTGAGTCACTTAACTTCTTGGAACTTTAATTTCCTCTTTGGTCAAACAAGGTCTTCTAACAGTCACTGTTAAAATAATGTTAAATGAGACAATGTCTATTAGGTGGTTGAAGCACTATAGATATTCAATTATTAATGCATACTATTTTTATTAATATTATTATTATATTGAATGCTACTCAACTAAAAATGTTTAAAATGTATATAAGTGAGTGATGAGTATTAAGGGGGGCATGTGATGTGATGAGCAGTGAGTGTTATACACAACCAATGAATCATTGGTACATCAAAAACTAATGATGTACTATATATTGGCTAAGTGAATTTAAATTTTTAAAAATGTACATTGCTTAAAGTCAGATTCACTTAAATTCAAAAATAAATAATGTCAAAGGCTAGATCATCTATGCTACATTGGTTAATTGGTTATATGCTCACTATATGTTTTGAATTGTTCTCATTTTGAAACTAGTTTGCACTGGAATTGAAACGAAATCTCAGTGTCATAAATTAGGCAATGTATCCTAGGCTCTGAAGAGGCTTCAGATGATTGCACAGCTCATCATCTCTTGCCATTATGAGATAGCAAAGAGAAATATGACAGCAAGGTGTTGTGTTAAAGATAGCAGTACTCACCGACACTGCACCTACTTCTCGGCAATCTTGGAATGAGTCAGGTCCGTATCAGAAACTCTGGCAAATGTCCTGTGGTCAGAACTGATATCTGCATTAGAGAATGGAAAAGCAGTTTGCAAAGCTCTGTTTGTCTCTTTCCTTATCACAGTGACCAGGGATGTTCTAGAGAGCTTCAGATCAACTTGGGTGCCTCAGCGACTATGTGGCATGAGTTTCCTCACAGACTCATGTTGCATACATTGTAAAATTAGAAAGATCCTCTGTGGTGTGAAGCCTTGGGATTTTGAGGGTGACTTGTTTGTGCAGCATACCTGGCCTATCAAATTAATGGTCTCAAAATACAGTATATACACAGAATACTTTATTTACCTGCTTATTTCATATATATATTATAATAGATTATGGTATAATAAATTATATACAAATATGTTATATATAGTTATATATTCTATAAATAGATATTCTATATATCTATTTTATATGTATGCAGATTTATCACATATTATATTTGTGTATAATGATGTGACTATACAAATTTATTTTTAACATATGTAAATTATTATATTCATATAGGATGTATGTGTGTGTGTGTATGTGTCTAATGAGTGAGACAAGCAGTTATATAAAATAACTTGGAAGACCCTAGATTTTGAGACTATAGATTTTTAATGTATCTTTGCATGCAAAATATTTTCATAAATTCATTCATTCAGAAGTATGTATCGAGAACCCACTATTGTCTGATTGGAGAAGCCATAAATAGGAGCATAAAAATCAATACTGTGATGGAGCTTATATTTTGAGATAGGGCACAGACGATAAACATAATTTTAAAGCAAATTACATATCAGTTAGATTATAATTGAGAATTACATTGAATTCTGAAAATTGCCAGGAAGAAGACTGAAGATGGGTAAGGGTAAAAGTGTGTGCTGGGGGTCTGAGGAGGGTCTTGTTATTTTAAGCAGGGTGGACAAGACAGGACCACTATGATGATGACATTTAAGAAAAGCCTAGAGGGAGGAGAAGGAGGTGAAGAAGAAGCAAGAAGAGACTTTGGAGGATATTGCACCAATTCAGACAAAGGAAGGTAGTGGATTTGACAAGGAGGTGGTAATGGAGGTGGTGAGAAGCAGCTGGATTCTGGAAATACGCTGAAGGTAGAAATGGCATATAAGATTGAGAAACCGGAAAGATCATCCAGGGAGTGGGATTAGATAGACAGGAGAAGTCTAAGGACGGAGCCCCGAGAACTTCCACATGAAGATGTGTGTGTGGGAAAGGAGCAGCCACAAAGGCAGCTAAGAAGGAGGGGCTGTAGGAGGAAAGTGCAAGTGGATGGCGAGATTGAAGCCAAGTGAAAAAAGTATTTCCAGGAAAAAGGACTGGGTTCCTATGTCAATGGTTTGGAGAAGTCAAATACAGTGGTATTAAAAATCCACCTTTGGGGGCACCTGGGTGGCTAAGTGGTAAAGCCTCTGCCTTCAGCTTAGGTCATGATCCCGGGGTCCTGGGATCGAGCCCTGCATCACGTTCTCTCTCTGCTTGGGAGGGAGCCTACTTCCCTTCCTCTCTATCTGCCTGCCTCTCTGCCTACTTGTGATCTCTGTCTGTCAAATAAATAAATAAAGTCTTAAAAATAAATAAATAAATAGATACATAGATAGATAGATAGATAGATAGATAGATAAAAATCCATCTTTGAAGTTAACATCATGAGAGAATTGATAGACATGACAAAAACAGTTTTAGGGACAGAAAGCACCTAGAGACAGTATGGACACAGACAAATCTCTGTAGGACAGCAGACACAGGCCATAGCAGTTTGAGAAAATGGGACGAAGAGATTTTTTTTGTTTTGCTTTTAAACATGAGAAAAGTAGCATGCAAGTACATTGATGGAAATATTCTTGTAGAGAGGATAAAATTAAGAGCAATATAGGAGAAAAGGTAGAAACTGTCTGGAGACATGCTCTTGGGCAGGCAGGAGGAGGGTGGTTCTGCTGTTCTGGTGGGGAGAGACATTAATCTTTGGAGCACTGACAGGTGACTGTAATAAGAAGGAAGGAACAGCGTATAGGTACATATACTTGCATTCTAATGAAGAAACTTCTCATTGGTTGGGAGAGTCCCCATTCTATGAGTATTCATAGCAGCATTCTTTTTAGTATGAGCTTTAGTGGTATTTAAAAATATCATTTGATTTATATAAATCAACAAAAAGGTGAACTTTAGATACAGTGAATTTAACTACCATAACTAAGGAATCTTAAAAACAAAATGTTACCAAATTTTAGAGCTTGACATTAGAGTGTTGTCTTCCCTTGAGAAAAAAGAAAAAATTCAATGGGATTAGCATTATTAATATTTTCTTCCACGGTTAGCCATAACACACTGGAAAAGCCGTTCTAGCTGTCTTTGCTCTATAAATCTGGGTTTCACAAACTACAGCCTGCTGGTCAAACAGGCCTGCCATCTGTTTATGTAAATAAGAGGTTATTTTAGCACAGTCATGCCCATTCATTTACTAATGTCTGTGAGTGCTTTCATACTACAAAAACAAAAGCAAGGGACCTTACTGCCACAAAGCCATATATATTAAGTATTGGTTCTTTACAAATTAACTCTGCAGACCAACAGTTAAAAACTATTGGCTCAACTGATGCTGATCCTTGAAATTCTGGATGAAAATAACACATTTGTACAAAAAATAATTTTAACTCAAAATAACTGTCAATGGATGTTTCTTCGAACATTAAAATGATGCTATTGTAAACATCTTTTGTTGTTCCAAACAACTGTATTTTTTAATGTTTCGACTTCATGATTGTAACATTTTGTTAGTTACCGATGGTAATGGTGGTAGTGGTTAAGTGTGCGTGTGTTTACTTAAAACATTTTTTTGTTTTGTTTCGCTTTGTTTGTTTTGGTGATTTGGCACTGAGATGGCATAGCTGGAATGAAAAGCCCTGGGTACAAAATGAAAATGTTATCCAGATGATGTCGTAGCAAGGAAGAAGAGCACATTATTTTTTCTTTAGTTTTATTTAAAAAATGTTTAATAGATTCAGTTTTTTAGAGCAGTTTTAGGTTGACAGCAAAATTGAGTGAGAAGAACAGACAATCTCATTTAACCCTGTCCCTACACATGCACACCACTATCAATATTTCCTCACCAGACAAGGACACTAGTTACAATTGATGAACCTACATTATTCACATATCATTACGTTGACAGTTTACATGAGGTTATGCTCTTGATGACGTATGTTCTGTGGGTTTTAATGTAGGATGACATGTTTCCACCCTTGTAGAATCATAAAGAACAGCAGTTTACTGTCCTAAAAGTTCCCGGTGCTTTGCTTATTCATTCTTCCTTCCCCACATCCCCTGACAGACACTTGTCTTTTTATATCAATAGAACATCTTAATTGCTCTCAAGTTTTGAAAGTTATTAACAAAGCTGCTATAGGGGGTGCCTGGGTGGCTCAGTCCATTAAGTGTTTACCTTCAGCTCAGGTCATGATCTCAGGGTCCTGAGATCAAGCCCTACATTGGTCTCTCTGCTCAGTGGGTTCTCTGCTTCTCCCTGTCACTCTCCCTCTGTGCTTTCCCCCTCTCTTCTCTCTTTCTCTCTCAAATAAATAAATACATAAACACTTTTAAAAAAATTTTATTTTTTTTTTCAGCGTAACAGTATTCACTGTTTTTGCACCACACCCAGTGCTCCATGCAATCCGTGCCCTCTATAATACCCACCACCTGGTTGGTACCCCGACCTCCCACCCCCTGCCCCTTCAAAACCCTCAGATTGTTTTTCAGAATAAACACTTTTTTTAAAAAGCTGCTATAAACATCCATGTGCAGGTTTTGTGTGGGTATAAGTTCTCAGATTCTTTGGGTAAATATCAATGAGAACGATAAGGTAAGAGTATGTTTAATTTTGTTCAGAAACTGCCAAGCCATCTTCCAAATTTGTGTACTGTCTTGCATTCCCATTACCAATGAATGAAAATTCTTGTTGCTACTCATCCTTGTCAGCATTTGGTTTCGTCAGTGTTTCAGATATGGCCATTCTAATAGGTGTATAGTGGTATTTCGTTGTTGCTTTAGCTTGTAATTTTCTTTTCTTTTTTTAAGATTTTATTTATTTATCTGAGAGACAGAGCACAAGCAAGAGAGTAAGCACAAGTCTGGGGGAAGGACAGAGGGAGAGGGAGAAGCAGGCTCCCCGCTGAGCAGGGAGCCCAGTGGGGGGCTCCATCCCAGAACCATGGAATCATGACCTAAGCCTAAGACAGAAGCTTTATCGACTGAGCCACCCATGTGCCCCTTAGCTTGTAATTTTCTAATGACATATGATATTGAACATCTTTTCATGTTTATTTGGCTTTTATATATTTTCTTTAGTAAGGTGTTTGTTCAGGTCTTTTGTCCACAGTTTAACCAGGTTTGTCATTTTCTTATTGTTGAGTGTTGAGTTTTTTGTATGTTTTAGATAATAGTCTTTCATCAAATGATTCTTTTGCAAATATTTCCTCTCAGTTTGTAGCTTGTATACTCATTCTCCTGACATTTTCTCTCACAGTGCAGAACTTTTTAATTTTAATGTAGTCCATCTCATCAATTCTTTCTTTCATGGTTTGTGCCTTTAGTTATTTATCTAAAAAACTTATTACCACACCCAAGGTCATTGAGATATTTTCTTTATGTTATCTTTTAGGAGTTTTATAGCTTTGCATTTTATATTTAGTTAGTATGGAGACTAACATCTATTTTAATTTTTGTGAGAAATGTAAGATCTATGTCTAGACCCACTTTCTTGTATGTGGATATCTAGTTGTTTCTATTGAAAAGACTATCGTTCCTCCATTGTATTGCATTGCTCCTTTACAAAGATCAACATACTAGATTTGTGTGGGTCCATTTCTGGACTCTCTATTATGCTCCATTGAATATTTTTGACAAAAAGTCTTGATTACTATACCATTGTAGTAAGTATTGAGCTTGGGAAATGTCAGTTGTCCGGCTTCATTCTTCAATATTGAATTGGCTATTCAGAGTCTTTTGCCTCTCCGTATAAACTTTAGAATCACTTTGTGAATATCCACAAAATAACTTACTGGCATTTTGATTGAGATTGTGTTGCGTGTATAGACCAACCTGAGGAGACTGCTATGACCACTTTAAGTCTTTCTACCTGTGAACATGGAGTATCTTTCCATCTACTTAGCTCTCTGATTTCTTTCATCAGAGTTTTCGAAGTTTCTTCATATAGATCTTGTACATATTTTGTTAGATTTATAACTAAGTATTTCATTTTTGGGGTGCTAATGTAAATAGTAATGTGTTTAGTTTCAAATTTTACTTATTCACTGCTGTTACATAAGAAGGTAATTGACTGTTATAATTGAACCTGTTCCCTGGAAACTTTGCTATAATTACTTATTTGCTTCAAGAGTCTTCCTCTCTAATAAGTATACTTTTTATTTCATTTTCTTGTTTTATTATAAGAGCTAAGACTGACTGATTAGCAGTATTAACTTTTAAATCCTAGGGAAAAGTGTATTTTGGCCCTAAAATTATTCTTGGATATGCTTTTGAAGGCCTAGTCATTCCTTCTTAGAAGGAAAAGGGAACCAGGAAGCTGGGGCTGAAGAGATACTGTTTGTCATAACAGGTTAGCCTAATTGGCCTCCAGAAAATGAAAAGAAGGCTACAAAACAAAGTAAAAGGGATTTGTGTCTAGTGGAAGAATTTGAAGAAGATAATCTCCAGTGAATCATCAGCTATGGCATCAGCTATGGAAAATGGGATTCTTCAGTCTCAGAACCATCATGTTTGATTTTAGAAAAGCCAAACAAAAGTGAGGAATTAGGCAATAAAGAAGTTAGTAAAGGATTAGTTTTCACCGTTTTCCATTTGCTAGCCATGTCAATAATATGAGTTTTAATGTTACGCTTTTATGTTATCTTATTTATTTTGACAAACTAAAAATCAATTAAATTTTGCCAGTTATCTTGGTAAATTATGTAGTTAATCATGTAGCAAACTAAAGACCTAAACATAATGCTGGGCATGCAGGACAGTATTCTGTTTTTTTAAATAGATCTGTGGGAGAATACACCAAAGAATGTCAAAATCATCTTCTCAGAGATTGGGTAGAATCCAGTTTTTCTCAGAAGCCATTTAAGGTCATTATTCATATCCCTCCCCCAAATCCATTTTTAACTTTTCTATCAGATTTATTCTCCTCAAATCCATTTTGAATTGAATTTTATTCTCTGACAACGCTGCCTTTTGAGGATAACAAGCTCCTCAAATTTATGCATTGTTTGAAGCAGAATGTGTTTTTATTGGCCCACATCTTGGTCCCTTAGATTTCAGAGCTCTTATTTAATTATTTAAGAGTTTGGTAAAGGAGTCTGCGTTCATTTTACCCAAGTCATTCAGAGGGTTATATATTTAGATTTCCCCTTCCTTTTCTCTGACATTCAAGGATTTCAACAGTATGGGAAATAGGAACATCCTTGCCAATATTGAATATGTAAAATAATTCATCTTCATTGGAGAGGGTCAGCATAGCATTATCTGTTGCAATTTAACATGTACACATTGTCCCCTGACCTAGAGCTTGTAGCTTTAAGCCATTATCTTACAGAAATATTCATATGTATGTGCCAAGAGGCATCCATACAAAAAAGAATATTCATTCCAACATTCCTGTTAAACATGAAGATAAGCGGCTGTGATCTAGAGATGTATGTACATGTTAGATTTCAATAGATAATGCTGAACTGATCCCTACCAAAATACTAATTCAAGGGAATACATGCACCCCGATGTTTATAGCAGCATTATCTACAACAGCCAATTTATGGAAACAGGCCAAGTGTCCACTGACTGATAAAGAAGATGTGATATATGTATACAATGGAATATTAGCCATAAAATGAACGAAATCTTGCCATTTGCAATGACATGGATGGAGCTAGAGTATAATGCTAAGTGAAATAAGTCAGAGAAAGACAAATACCATATGATTTCACTCGAATGTGGAATTTAAGAAACGAAAGCACAAGGAGAAAAAAAGAGGAAAACAAGGGACCAGACTCAACTATAAAGAACAATGTGATGGCTACCAGAGGGCACGGGCAAAATAGGTGATGGGGATTAAGGAGGGCACTTGTGATGTTGTATGAAAGTGTTGAATAGCTGTATTGTACACACAATTGTATTGTACATGCTAACTAACTGGGATTCAGATAAAAACTTAAAAAATAGTGTTAGGCAGAAAACAAGGCAACTTATATAAGAATAACGTAAATATATATAAAAACGTGTAAAACAATGGAAATATATGTATGTATATGTGTGTGTGTGTGTGTGTGTGTATAAAATTTATGAAATCCTGGAGGTTGGGCCTGGGATTCAGGGAGATGTTTTCTGTTTTAAAGTCTTATATTTTAATTTTTTTCAATATGCATGTATTATTCTTACAATAAACTATATTTCATCAAGTTTAAGACAGTGGTATTTCCTTGATCCCACCAGAGAATATTAACAGAAGGTTATTAATCTTAATCTATGACATCAGGACTGCCACCCTCCTAACTGCACTTATTGGGCTCCATGGATCGTCCAGTGCTTCTGAGGTATTTTAATTGAAAATAAATGGTTAGGGGCGCCTGGGTGGCTCAGTGGGTTAAAGCCTCTGCCTTCGGCTCAGGTCATGATCCCGGGGTCCTGGGATCGAGCCCCACGTCGGGCTCTCTGCTTCGTGGGGAGCCTGCTTCCTCCTCTCTCTCTCTCTCTGCCTGCCTCTCTGCCTACTTGTGATTTCTCTCTCTCTGTCAAATAAATAAAATCTTAAAAAAAATAAAATAAATGGTTAAAACACTCATATAAAATGTCAAGAACACCATGAAATTATAAACTATGCCAAGCAATTCTTAGGACAGGGTAAATAATAAATAATTATGAAAAATACTCAACCTTACAATTTAAAATTAAGTAATGTAAATGTACAAACATCAATAAAATGAAAAGACAACTTACTGAATCAGAGAAAATATTTGTAAAACATATATTTGTTAAGGGGTTAATATCCAGCATATAAAAGGACTTATACAACTTGCTAATAAAAAAATCTGAATAGGGGCGCCTGGGTGGCTCAGTGGGTTAAAGCCTCTGCCTTCTGCTCAGGTCATGATCGCAGGGTCGTGGGATCGAGCCCCACATCAGGCTCTCTGCTCAGCAGGAAGCCTGCTTTCTCCTCTCTCTCTGCCTGCCTCTCTGCCTACTTATGATCTTTGTCTGTCAAATAAAGAAATAAAAAATCTTTTAAAAAAATCTGAATAAAAAATGGGAGATGATTTAAATAGACATTTTTTCCAAAGACTAGAGATAGCCAACAGATACATGAAAAGATGCTCAACATTACAAAGCTACAGAGAAATACAAATCAAAACCATAATGAGGTATCACTTCACATCAGTTAGAATGGCTACTATGAAGAAGACAAAGAAAAACAAGCGCTGGTGAGGATGTGGAGAGAAGGGGACCCTTGTGCACTGTTAGTGGGAATGTAAACTGGTGTAACCACCACAGAAAACAGTATGTAGTTTTCTCAAGACATTAACAATAGAACTACTATATAATCCAGCAATTCCACATTCGGATCTTTATCCAAGGAAAGTGAAACACTAATGTGAAAAGATATATGCATCCCCATGTTCATTACAGCATTATTTACAATAGCCAAGGCATGGAAACCACCTAAGTATTCATTGAGAGATGAATGGGTAAAGTAAATGTTATATATATATATATATATATATATATATTTATAGTGGAATATTATTCAGCCATAAAAGAGAGTGAAATCTTGCCATTTATAACAGCATGGACAGATCTTGAGGCATTATATTTCAGTGTAATAGTTCAGACAGAAAAAGACAAACACCATCTGATTTTACTTACATGTAGAATCTAAAACAAACAAAAAAAAAATCAGAAAAAAATAAAATGAAAACCAACCCAAACAAAACCAAGCTTATGGTTATAGAGAACAGATTGGTGGTTGTCTGAGGTGAGAGGGATGGAGAATGGCAAAATAGGTGAAAGGGGTCAAAAGGTACAAATTTTTCATTATAAAGTGAATGTTATAAGGTCTAATGTACAGCTGGCTACTATAGTTAATAATATATTGTATATTTGAAAGATGCTAAGAGAGTAGATCTTAAAAGTTCTCATAAGAAAAAAAATTGTAATTATATGGTGGTAGATGTTAATTAGGCTTATTGTGATCATTTTGTAATGATATAAATATCAAATCATTATATTGTACACTTGAAACTAATGTAATGTTATATGTCAATTATACCTCAATAAAAAATTGTCATTGATTTGTTTTAAATGCAATACAATTTATGAAGTTCAACTTATTTTCCTATGAGCTAGTAGATACCTTGAAGCTGTTTTTATTATAAAGGATAAATTAGTCATATTATCATATTATACTCTGTAGATTTTCTGCTGGATTAAATACATTCTATCTTCCTTGGTTGAACTATTTTCTTAAGTGGTTTAATGTTATTAGACTACCTTTTGCAGTGTATTATTATGATTATATTAATATATGGCCAAACTGTGTCTCATTTCTCATATTACCAAATGAGAACAAACCAAAAAAAGATTTGATTCACAGAATCCAACCCTAATGTTATATTGGTATTGCATTTTATTTTCATTGTCATTTTTGTCCAGGAGTTAGTACAGACTGGCACCTCCATGATTATTCCATTCCAAGTCCACATTTTAAGAGTGGGCCTTGGCATCACAGGAAGATGCAAATACCTGCACCTTACTCATGTCTAGTTTGAGAGATTGAAGTGAAATCATAGCATTTGGGGTTGGCGTGAGCTTTCATTTCTCCTATTCCAACTTCTTTTTCTCCAGATAGGGAAAAGAAACCCTGAGAGGTCAGGCCAGAATGCAGTCTTCCTCACCTTTACTCTATACTCAACTAACCATATGGTTTGGCAGAACGTCCTTGCTCTGCCAGTAGAAGGATCAAACTTATCCAATACTCTTAACAAGCCTGTGCACATGAACAGGGAGAGCTACAGGCAGTTTGTTAAGCTACTGGGTATTTAGATATTTAGATATAAATATAAAAATCATTTCAGTATTTAGATATAAATATTTAAAAAATCCAGCCCATCCACAATCCCACCTAAGATCTGCAAAGCTGCCTTTAAAAATGCAGCCTAGAGCACGGGTTCAGGGAGGGCAGGCACCTCTTGGCTCCAGTCGACACCGAACCAAATACACAGAAAACTATAAAGTGATTCCACTCATTGTGCAAACCTAGTCCCCAGGAATGAGCAAACAACCCTATATGGAAAACAACCCAGAAATCCTTGCATTTAGTCACTGAGGTTTAAAATTCTTGGCAACGAAAAATAAAGTTAAAAAAGTATCATTCTTTACACATGCACAATGAAAGGAAGAAATGGATTATTTCAGGTGGTGGAATTGGATTTTTTTTCCTTTTGTAATGTAAATGCTAAATGTATACATAATTCATAAATACTTCCTTTATAATTTACTACTGTTGTCATGACTTCTGTGGATTCTACTGTTGAATATTCTCCTCTTGGCTTCCAAAAATTTCTCTGTTGCTTTGCCTAGTTCTGAGCTTTTGTAATCTCCTTTTTGCTACACTGTATATTTGCATTCACAGCTGTACTTTCTCTTAGATATCAGGGCTTTAAATTCTCAGCAAATGTCGGGCTCAGGGTCAGTAAGCTGAATGATCACTGGTTGTTCTCGCTTTCTAATTTGATAGACCTCCTGGGTTAATGAGTTGTGCTGACATGGTGTTTTGAACACTAAGCCTAGCGGCCCTTCCCATATTGGTCTCCCCTGTGTCTTTGCATTGTCTTCATCTGATGGGCTCCGGAGTCCGTTCTCGCTGGATCCCCACACTGCTGTGCCTTTTGTATCATAACAAGACCAGAAGTTTGCTATCCACTGCAATAAAAAGGAATTTTCATCTTGATATGTGATTCGAAGCAGGAAAGAAACACTTCAAGGAAAAAGTGACTTAAAGTTGTCCATCCGTTAGGAAATAAGTTTCTTTTCTCCCTGTTTTCTTCCAGGGTCACTTTTTTAACCCTCTCCATAACAGGATGTTAAGGATTAAAGTAAAAAAAGGCAGGCTGAAATTGCAAATCTATTTCTAAGCTATTTCAGGGTCTCTTCTGATTCTTAAAGTTATCAGTGTATGAAATTTGTTAAATGGAATTAATTACAAAAAAGAAAAAAAAATCCTCTAATATCCCACTGTCCAGTGATAAATGCAGTTGATATTTTCATGCATGTCTTTCCAGACTTTTTACATGAATGTATGTATATTTGTGTGTGTGTATGAGATTTGTTTTACATACTTGAGACTATAGTGCCAATACTTTTTAAAAGCGCTTGTCTAATTCTTTTTGGTAGATGTGAGATACAAGATTGATTGACTTGTAACCTGATAGATTCTTCCTTTATCCTTTTTAATGTGGAGTTTTGATCTTGTTGAAACAATTTTGGTTCTCAGTTTTTCCTTGAAATTTTAGAGTATCCCTGGTGGGTGACATCTGTTTCAATTGATTTATATTCATTTATTTTTCAAATCAAATTGTAAAAGTATCAACATTAGCCAGTATTTTATCTAGAACCACAATCTGCTTATTTTAGGAAAGGAGCAGAAGAAATGAATTAGTATTTACTGAGTACTGTAAGTCAGGGTGCTCTTGTATGCAATTTACATTTCATTTTGTCAGCATCTAAGTTATTGTGTGGATATTTTTTATCTGTCGTGAGCATCTGACTCTGGGGCCTGGTGGTTGCTTTGCCACTAAGTAGTGGAGCCTGGTTCAATCTCAAGTTTGAAGCTGGAGCCCGAGTTCCTTTTCATATCCTATTCCCTCCATTTGCTGTCTCCCTCATAGTGTCTGAATAAGGGAACCATGACAGTATTGACCTCAATAAAATTTGAAGAGTTACACCAGGCCATCAGCTACATTTGGTATGATCCTGCTGGTTCTCACGAACCCTCAAACATTGAAGGATGCCACCTGTTTAAATATTTATAGAATCTCTTTTGTTAGATTTGAAGTAGTCCATAAAATGTTCTACAAAAATCTTTTTATCATTTCGTCTTCCTCTATACCTATTTCCCTCATGCTCTGATCCATCCTTCAGAGGTAGTTACTAAGAGAAAGATTTATCGTCTTAGCCACTGTTGACATCCAGAAAAAGGAGAACAGGGTATTTCTAAAATCTTCCAGAATCATGTGTGCTGTTTATAAAACATACAAAAATAAGTATTATTCCCAAGGGATTTGTAAATGCAGTTTCACAATTCTTAGCATGAAAAAACTGCAGGAATAAAAAAAATACATGGTGCAAATTAAATAAAAAATGTGAAAATTAAAAAATATAAGTTTTAATCAGTTAAAATATTTTTTTTTAAAAAATTTTTATTTATTTATCTGTCAGAGATAGAGAGAGCACAAGCAGGGGGAGCAGCTGGCAGAGGCAGAGGGAGAAGCAGGCTCCCCATTGTGCAGGGAGCCCAATGTGGACTTGATCCCTGGATCCCCAGATCACGACCTGAGCTGAAGGCAGACACTTCATGACTGAGCTGCCCAGGCATCCTGAAATACTTTTTAATACGAAATTAAACCATATCTTTTTTTCTTCCATAATTCTTGCTGGTGAAATTTAGAAGATTAAGGAAGCTAGCTATTAAAGGTATACTAAATACGTTTTTACAAATGAGTTTAGAATCACTGATACTTAGATGAGATTGGATGCATTCCAGGTGATATGGTGTAAACTAATATCCGATACTTAGAATGGGAAGGAGTTAAATGGGAACCTGTCCAATTATTAAACTTTGGGAGGATGATAACATTATTTGCCCAGCTCACATGTATTGTGTATTATATAAATATGGTTTAATTTGGTAATTTAATAGGGATACCTCTTACAGTTAAAAAATCATTTAGTTAAAAATGACACAAACTATTGGCATCGTGTATATTTTGTGTAAAGCTTTTATTTAAATATAACAAATATGGAGAAAAATGTGCAGATCTTAACTGTGCATTTCAATTAATTTTCATAAAGCATACACTTGAAGTCAGTACCCCCAAACACCCATTTGTTAGTCTTCCCAGTGACCACTATTCTGACTTCTTTTAGTGACACCTTTGTTTGGAGGCTATAGAGAATAGTTTAAGTTCTATGTAGTTATCACTCCAGATTTGTCACATATTAATATTTTGCCTTATTCAAATGACTTTGAAAAATACTTTAAAGTTTATCATTTAATTTTTTATACAGTAATTTGTTTGCTATTTAGTTCTGAGCTTTGATAATTGCATAACACCAAAATTGTCTCATGCTGTTCTCCCTTTGTAGACAACCATCTCTTCCAGCCTTAACCTCTGACAAATGATTTATTCTCCATCCTTAATATTTTCCTGTTTTAGAATGTTTAATTAATGAAATTGCACAGCATAATACATCCATGTTGCTGTATATATCGATAGTCTGTTTAGCTTTATTGATGAATAACATTTCACTGTATAGCTGTGCAACAGTTTATCCATTTACAATCTGTAGGACATTTAAATTGTTTCCAGATTCTGGAGATAATGAGTAAAATTATTGTAAATATCCATATAAAGGCTTTTGTGTAAGCATATTTTTTATTACTTTGGGCATAGGATTTCTAGGTCATATGATAAATGTATGCTTCACATTATAAAAAACTGCCAAAATATCTTCCAAAGAGATTGTGCCATTTTTGCATCCCCACAGCAATGTGTGAGGGTTTCTGTTGCTCTGCATTCTTGTTAGCTCATCACTTTTTTGTTGTTCAATTTTAGGTATTCTCCTAGGTGTACAATGGTATCTTATTATGTTTTTAATTTGCATTTAATTAATAACTAATGATGTTGAGCATCTTTTCATGTGTCTAATATGCTAAAGTGGTACTCCTCTATTCCTAGTTTGATAAGTGGGCAGTTTTGTTTTTTGTGTTTTTTTCTGTTTTTGGTCTAACCATGAATTGATGTTAAATTTTTTACATGCCTTTTCTGAATCTATTTAGGTGATCCTGTGTTGTTGGTGGTCTATTTTTTTTTTCTTTCCTGTTTTAATACATTCACATAGTCAATTATATTGCTTGACTTTTGAGTCTTGAAACAACTTTGCTCCTGGGATAAACTCCACTTAGTTGTGATGTATTACCCTTTCAACATATTGGTGGCTATGTTTTTCTAGTATTTTATTGCAATGTTTTCATGGGTATTCATGGAAAACATTTCTCTGCAGTGTCCTTTTATTGTAATGTTTGTTTATAAAATGTTGGGTGCTTCAGATGTGATGATGGGTGAGCCATGGTCTTTTCCCTCAAGTAGTTTGTCCTTTGGTCAGTTTCCTGGAAAAACTGCTTCATGGGTTACATCTGTGCTGGCATAATTTCCCAAGCCTTTGAAATATGTCTGGTTTGCTTACTGTCCAGGGCATTTCATTTTTCTCAACTTAAATTAGCAATTTAAATTAATGAGAAACAAAACCCTTCTAAACTACTGGTTAGGATGTTGTATTCTATGTTAGTTGTGTTTTAATCCAATAATACACTGGACTACATTTCTTAAGTTAGTCTATGTGATGCTATGGCAATAAACTCCAAAATTGTAATAACTTTCCGGAGCAAAATGGTAACTTACTGCACAGGGCAATGTTGGTTGGACCCATTGACAATCAGAGAAGCTATCCTCCCTGTGGTTGTTCAGCAGTCTAGACTGCTGTGATCTTACTGGGTCATCTCAACAGGAGGCCTCCACAGTGACTGTATCAGGCAGGAATCCATTACTTGAGTCTTATGGAAAAGGGGACTTATTCAGGAATGAGTTCTTATCTACTTATGGCAGACTGTGGGAGGAGTGGGGGAAGTAAGTGGCCAAAAAGGGGTCTTGGAAAATCAGAGAAAAGTCACCAAAAAATCCAAACTTAAGGACTGGTATGTGTGGACACATTGCAGTTTGCAAGGGAATTTGCAAGTCGGGCTCTCTAGTTGCCACAGTAGAGCTCCAGAGAGTTGCTAGTGAAGGGTGTGAAGGCTGGAGGCCTCCACACCTGAGTGTAGATGTGGGTCCGCCATCGCTCTCAGCAGTCAGGAAGGGGAGATGTACATGAAGGGTGAAAAGAAAGGACAAGCTGGACACTGTTGACCCACCTATCTTTTTTAAAAATCACTCTTCACTGTCTAATTACAAAGTCCTTCAAAAAACCTTTACTTCTGGTTTCTAAACCTTGTGTGGATTTCTCTTTGGGACATCTCTCACTCAGAATCATACCAAAAAAAAAAAAAAAAAAGGAAATTCTTCAAACATGGCTCCAACTGAGTTAAACAAATGTAAATCAGCACAAACCCTTGCTCTCACTTCCCAGTTCTTACATGACATGACCTGGAATGCTCGTAGCCCATTGGACAGAACCAGTCATATAACCACATTCACTGCAAGGGGCTGGAAAATGTGGGAAAACACATGTACCTTCTTCATTCAGGGACCATTAAATGTCCCTGCCACACCTACTGTGTTGGAAGGAAGCATTTATAGACGTCAGTGTACAACAACTTGCATAAGTTACCAACTTGACCTCTAACAAGATATTTTGTTTGGGTGCATTTCTTTGTCTTATTAAAAATTACACATTGGGATGCCTGAGTGGCTCAGTTGGTTAAGCTCAGACTTGATTTCTGCTCAGAACCTGAGCTCAAGCCCCTGGAGGGGATCCACCCTGGGTGTGGAACCTGCTTAAGATTCTCTCTCTTTCCTTCTCCCTCTGCCCATCCCCACCTCCACTAATTGTGCACTCACTCTCTAAAAAATAAAACAAAACAAAAAACTTGTACATAATATTAGAATTACTAACATTGCAAGCCAGGATTTTATCTGGAAGTCTGAAAATTCTGGTTATCACTCAGCTTTATTCAGAGAAAGCCTCTCTGCAGAGAAGTCTTCAGTTCCTTGTCACCTCTCTTGCTTCCTTGGGTCTAAATACCAGTAAAACATTTTTTAGTATTGTGATTTCCTAATTGCTACACTCAGCAACACTTGGAGTATTGTTTCAACTATATTTTCTTTGTGGGTGGAGAGCAGGAAAGAGAAATAATAAAATGGAAGATTAAAGAAACCTTGCAAATTAGAAAACTAATAGAGCATTTCTTTATGTAATCTTGTGGCAAATTTGATGTTACCTGGAGCGGAACCATGAATATTTAGGGAAGGTATATATTTTTACTGCATCTTAGAAATGCAAAATTTTTTCATTTTATATGATATGAGTCATTCTGGACATTACGGAGAGTGCAATATATTTGTCAGCATATGACTCTTCCATTTAAGACTGTTACAAAATAGCAGTAACAGCAACCAACACAAAGCAATTGCAGTTATTCAATTTCCAGGTAAAAGGAAGAAAGAATTAAAGTCCTTTTTTTAGTTAAAAAAAAAAAAAAGACTCACTACCAAAGAAAACAAAAGGCAAGGAAAACATTTACAAATCATTTGAGCTAGTCCAAATTAATGTAATACAAATTAGTGTAGGACTTTATCCATTCAAAATTAAAGTTAAACATAATTAAAATATAAAGTGGATGTTTCTTCTAAGAATTTCTGATGTATTAAACAACAAAAGACCCAGTAGGATCATTGGTTGTTTTCTTGCTGAAATCCTGACCTAGCACAGCATTGGCAAGCTGACCATCAAGTTATTTTTCTAAGAGTCCTGGCCTAGAAGTCTTAAGTTCTTGTACTTAGTCTTGACTCTGACCAGCTGTTATCTTGGAAAAGTCCCTTAAACTCTGTGAACCTTACTTTTTTACCAGCAAAATTAGCTGTTTTGATGATGTTTATTTTAAAGGAGCATTTTCCAATGGAAATATAATTTGAACCACATATACAATTTAAATTTTTATAGTAGCATTTAAAAAAGTTAAGGAAACAGATGAAATACTTTTAATAATATGTTTTATTTAATCCAATATATCCAAAATAGTATTATTTCATCATGTAATCAATATACAAAATTAGTGATGATATCTGCTATATCCTATCTCTTTACAATCTGGTGTGTACATTATGTTTAAAGGGAATGTAATTTTGGAGGCTCAATTTCATTGGAAATCTTTGATCTGTATTTATATACAATGAAATTAAAGTTGAAAAAATGATTCATATACTCAGGTTGTTCCAAACATACAAAATGTTCCAGTGACAAAGCAAATGTCAGTTTTTAAGTTAAAATTAAATAATATATAAGTTCCAAGTCTTCGGTTGCAGCCATTTCATTTCAAGTGTTCAGCATTCACGTGGAGCATCTGACTGTTGGACAATGAAATTCTAAAATCTCTGTTACCAGCCCAGTAAAGCCTTGCCCAGGTATTTTGGGTGCATTCTGACACTGATTTGTAAGTAAGGACCACACACATGGTGTTTGTACACTGTGTTCACCCTTGGAGGCTACAAGGACTTGGATTTCTGCCTCAGCTCAGGCTGTGGACTTAGCAGTCTCTCTGCTCTCTACTCTTGCCCTAGCCCCTGCCCCGGCCCCTCAAGCCCATTCCCATTCCCATTTATCCCTCTCCCTCACCTTTTGATCCCAACCCTAAGCTGAGATCCAAGCAGGCCGGTAGAGAAGAGAAGAGCACTCCAGGTCCATCTCATTAAAACTCAAAACCTTTACTGACAGGGAGAATTGGTCTTGTCTCCCCACCTAAACTGGGGTGGGTTTGTTGATGATTTTTCTACGAAAGGGGGTCCAAAGGGATCTTTTTGGACTTGCCTATTGAAGATGAAACTGTAGCTGGAAAATCAATACCCATAGTTTTTTGCCCTGGTTCTGCATTTTTTCATATTCTGTTAATTCACACATAGTTACTGAGCCCCTGTTCTGTGCCTGTCCTGTGATGAGCACTGGGGACACAACAGCCAGTCCCTCACAGAGCTCACGGTCCACTAGTGGAGACAGACACTAATAATATATTCTCTTCAATAAGTGGATAGTTTAATAACTGCAAAAAAAAATAAAATAATATCTCTGCTCCCTGTACTTCTGTCTTTGTGAAGCTCTCATGGGGTAGGTGCTCCATTGAAAAGAAGATCCACCTCTCTCTCATTTCAGGGGGATACTGATCATCAAGGAAAAGAGAGCTCCCTGTGATACCTTTCTCCACTGATGTTCTGTTTCTTGTGGATTAAGTTCATAAGCTCCCTTGCTGATTATTAAGTTTTGGTGGGTTTAGGAAAAATTATTAGACAGAAAAAGAAAAACACAAAACTTTGCGTCTGTCTTTGACAGATACTTAAATAAGTAATTGTTTCTCTTACTACTTTGGTATGAGATTTACTAAGTAAGATGTGTACAAAGATATTCATGGCAGTGCTGCATGAAATAGCAAAGGAAAAACATAAATGTCTATGAATCAGAGAGAAGATACATAAAATTCAGTATCTGCATAGTTTGGTTTATCATACATAGTCAAAAGCAATGAATTCATATGGCATAAGAAATATGGATCAAATAGTATGTTCAAAAATAAAATTGTGTGAAAGACTTAGGAGGCAGAATGAAAAGAAGGATTGAAAATCCATATGCCAGGGGCGTCTGGATGGCTCAGTCAGTTGAGTGAGAACTCTTGATTTCGATTCAGGTCATGATCTTGGGGGTCATGTGATTGAGCCAGACTCAGCAGGGAGTCTGCTTGAAATTCTCTCTCTCCCTCTCCCTTTGCCCCTCCTCCTGCTTGCATGCACTCTCTCCCTCTCTAAAATAAAATAAATAAATCTTAAAAAAAAAAAAAGAAACTGCATATGCCAGATAATACTGTGGGTTATTTGAAGACACACACACACACACACACACACACACACACACAATTGTTTGGACAATGGATTAGAAAGGCACATTTGTGATGCAGGAGAATGGGTGCTTAAAGAAACAGAAGCTGGATTGGACTGGGTTTAGGGACACAAAAAGGGATGTGACTACAAAAAATAAAAGATTGTTTTACAAAACATGAGATGACATCTTACTGCAAAACAAAAAAGAAAATTGTATCAGTATTATCAAGTTCTGTGTACCTGATGTCTTCATATAATATATAAAATACACAATAAAAGTTCTATAATGGAAATGTTACATATTCACAATCCTGAAGGAGTTAATACTCTACATAGCAAAACAGACACATACCCAAGAAATTACAATTCTGTATAATAAGTGAAAACTATGACAGAACTTACAAATGTCTCTGATGATTAAAGCAACAGTGTATCTGCTGGGGAGATTTTTTTCCCCTTCTAAGTGGAGCATTGGAAAAAATAGAAAATAAGCATAGTATCACATATCTATTTCTGATATTTAAAAAAAAACACATTTAGATAAAATTATGCCCATTTCATTGCCTCATACATTGTTATTAAGAAATAATGATAGGGAGAAAGCTAACATTTTGTGAAGACCTAATATGTGCCAAATGGATTTTAGACCAATTGTTTTATGGATTATCATATTTTACCTTCTCAGTGACCCTCTGAAGTAATCAAAGCTTAGGGAGGTTGAGAAACTTGAGCAGTGTCATCAGCCTGTCAATTCTGGAGCAGTATTTATAGACAAGTGCCACCCCTAAACCCATATCTCTCCCACCAAACTATGGTAATGCCATGACAAAATTCTTACCTATGCCTCTGAACAAGAAGAGATAGAAAATCCTTTCCTGTTACTGGCTGTCAGATACTCCAGAGAAGCTTCTGAGCAAAAGAAAATTTGGGCTATTTTAGCATTACTCTTCTTTGCCCATTTCTCCAACCTACAACTTTTCAAGGAGGCTTCCTTAATACCTGTCACACCAGTCCCTTCCTCCATGTCAGCCTCAAGGCCAACCACTACATGAATTCAGTTCTTCAGTACTTACTGCCTTGGTCATTGATTTATCTTTTTAATTGATTTCCTTCCTTTTGGTGAACACCCCCTTAATTCCATATTCAAAAGTGCTGCTAGAGTGATTTATTTGAAATACATGCATCACCATGTTGTTCCTCTGCTCACTCTTTCAGGAATATTTTTTTTAGAACAAGATTCAGATTCTGTAATTAAAAAGAAGAGACTGCTCAACACCCAAACCTTCTTCCATCTCTTTTCTTTATTCCTAAAAGGATTATTTCTACAAAAAGCTGTCTGATAATTCAGCTTTTGCTCTTCAAGTTGTATCTGAGTAATATCTCCAGGAAACCTTCTCTGTCCCCACCTAGGAGAGAGGATGTTAGGTCCTTTTCCTCTATGCTCTCCACCGCCTTGTCCATGCCTTTTCTAACACTGTGTTGTAATTGTTTTATATATTCGTCTGTCTCTCCCATTGTCTGAGATCCCATGTTTTTCATTGTTATTCTCAGGAATTAGCACAGTGCCCCCGTAAAGGCTTAAAGGCTTAGTTAATGTTTCTTGAGTGGTGAAGTTCATCTAATGGAGTGTAACCTAAATGTAAACTGGGTTTTCCTCACCTGTATTTGTCAAGGTTCTTTCTTTTGGATCCAATACTCTATCTCTCCTCCTAACATACATTTAGCTTCAGGGAGACTCTTACCATATAACTCTTTTACTTTCTCCTTCTCTCCTTTACTCAGTCTTTTTTTTTTTTAAGATTTTATTTATATATTTATTTGACAGACATCACAAGTAGGCAGAGAGGCAGAGAGAGGGGGGAAGCAGGCTCCCCATTGAGCAGAGAGCCCCGTGTGGAACTCGATCCCAGGACCCCGAGATCATGACCTAAGCCGAAGGCAGAGGCCAAACCCACTGAGCCACCCAAGCACCCCCTTTGCTCAGTCTTATATAGAACTGTGGTGGTAGTTGGCAGGGCAGGGGTGACAAGGAGAGATTGGGATGATGGTTGAGGATGCTGGTGCTAGTTTTGCTGTCTGTTGATAATTCTTAATGGAAGAGCAGCACTTGGTTATTTTAATAATATGGGTTACTTAATGCATATTCTCCTTAGATTTGGGCTCAGTCATCAATACTCATGCAGTGGGAAAAATTCTACTTAATATGCTATTATGCAACAATCCTGTATACAGCTATAGCCATGCTCTGTTCTCAAATGAGTACTTACCCACCTTGCACCCAGTAACATTCTCTGGAATTATGGCCTCTAAGCCTGTTCTACAAGTCCAGGTTTACCCAAGAATATCCTTGCCCCCTCAGTCTGGGCAAGAATTCATCTTGATATGCAACAAATTATAAACCAATGGTAACACTGTCAATACATTGTCAGTACATGGATAATTTAGGATGAGTAAAAGCTGAGGCAAACTAAAAATATATTAGAACGAGTCAAGAAATATAGGTGAAGCTACATTAGTCATTTCTCCCAGGAGTTATTGCTACCACCAGGTATACTGGCTTGTTTATGACTTTCCTCATTCCAATATTTACCCATTTTCCTTTTGACTTAAGCTAGCACATTGACTGACTGAAATTCTTTGTCTTGTGAGGTGAAGCAGTGTTTCATTCCTGAAGAATCTATGCCTTTAGTGGTCCTTCATGAATAAAATTATAACAGTCTTTGGTCAAAATGTTCCCCTAAGTAAGGCAATAGAAGAGGTGTGCTGAGGACCAAGTTTTCCTTTTATGCTTTCCTGCTCCATCCTTGAAGATCAAGTTGAGTGGCCCTTGACAATACAATTCATGCCAGTTCTCTTTATCATATATTGAACATGGACAGGTGGCATCTCAGGTTTCAATTAAGTGAAATCAAAACAGAATCAAATATTCTGTAGGAATTGTTCCTCCCTTGGATTCTTAACTATCCATGACAAAGAAATCCACCTCATTATAAAAATGCCCATAGATTAAAAAACAAATAAACCTATAGCTAATATAGTCAATGGTGAAAATTGAAAACTTTTCCCTAAGATCAGGAACAAGACAAGGATGCCCACTTTTACCACTTGTACTCAACGTAGTACTAGAAGTCCTATTTGGAGCAATTAGTCAAGAAAAAGAAATAAAAGTCATTTATTTCTCTCCTTTCAGAAAGGAAGAAGTGAAATTATCTCTGCTCACAGATGACATGATCTTATAAGTATAAAATAACATAAAAAAAAACTTAGGAATAAATTTAACCCAGGTGGGAGAGGCAAAATATTTATACACTGAAAACTACAAAATATTGCTGAAAGAAATTAAGGAAGACATTAATAAATGGAAGCACATTTTGTGTTCATGGATTGAAAAGTTTAATATTGTTAAGAGGGCAATTGTATTCAAAGTAATCTTCATATTCAAAGCAATTCTTATCAAAATATTAAAGATGTTTCTTGTAGGAACAGAAAAATCCATCCTAAAATGCAGATAGAATCTTAAGGGATCCCAAATAGCCAAAACAACTTTGAAAATAGAAACAAAGTTGGAGGTCTCACACATCCTTATTTTATTTTATTTTTTTTAAAGATTTTATTTATTTGACAGATGGAGATCACAAGTAGGCTGAGAGGCAGACAGAGAGAGAGAGGAGGAAGCAGGCTCCCTGCTGAGCAGAGAGCCAATGTGGGGCTTGATTCCAGGACCTTGGGTTCATGACCGGAGCCGAAGGCAGAGGCTTTAACCCACTGAGCCACCCCAGTGCCCCTCACACATCCTTATTTTAAAATTTACTACAAACCAACCATAATTAAAACAATATGTTACAGGCATAAAGGAAGAATATAGAGCAGTAGAATAGAATAAAGAATCAAGAAATAAACCCTCACATGTATAGTCAAATGATTTTTAACAAGCACACCAAGATCATTCGATGGGGAAAGGACAGTTGTTAGTGAATGGTGTTAGTATGCTTTATGGTTACCATAAGGCAAGTGGGTGGGGAATGGGTGAAATAGGTGATGGAGACAAAAAAAGGGCACTTGTGATGAACACTAGGTGTAGTATGGAAGTTGTATGAATCACTATATTGTACACCTGAAACTGGTATTATACTGTATGTTAACCAACTTGAATTTAAGTAAAAACTTTAAAGAATACAAATAGAATGGCCAAAATATCAAGTAATTCCAGTCCTGGGTATACACCCAAAAGAATTGAAAGTGGAGGCACAAAAGGATATTTGTACACTCATGTTCCTAGTGGTATTACTCACAATAGCCAACAGATGGATGCAACCCACATGTCCAACCCACAAATGAAAGGATAAGCAAAATGTAGCATATACATACTATGGAACATTATGCCGTCCTTAAAAGGAAGGAATTGTGACCTATGCTACCAACATGGACGAACCTTGAAGATATGGGTAAATTCCGTATGAATGTGAGGTAGCTACAATAGTCAAATTAGTAGAAACAGCAAATAGAATGGTGGTTTTCGGGGGCTAAGGGAAGGGGGAAATGGAGAGTTAGTGTTCAATGGGCATGGGAAGATGAGAAAGTTCTAAGAGAGGAATGGTGGTGATTGCACAATGTGAATATATTAATTCGACAGAACTGTACACTTAAAAATGCTGAGTTTTATGCTATGTATTTTTTACCACAATAGAGAACAAGACAAAATAAAATTTCTATAACAGTAGAACTTAGAATCTTAGAGATAGGAAACTATTAAGCATCATCAAAAGTAATTATGAACATATGATAGATCCTGGCTACTAGAAGGGAATACATCCTGCAGAAAGTTGACTTTCAGTATGCTGAAGTTGGATTTTTTTTTAAAGATTTTATTTATTTATTTGACAGACAGAGATCACAAGCAGGCAGAGAGGCAGGCAGAGAGAGGTAGGGAAGCAGGCTCCCTGCTGAGCAGAGAGCCTGATGTGGGGCTCAATCCCAGGACCCTGGGATCATGACCTGAGCTGAAGGCAGAGGCTTTAACCTACTGAGCCACCCAGGCACCGCTGTGGTTCGATTTCATTCTTTTCCTTGTTAGCTAAACATAGTGCTTTTGGATAATGGGGGTGTAAGATATGATCAAGAAATCCCACTGGCATCTTTCCATTGCTTTACTTCTTTCAGTGTTATTACATTAAGTAGCATAAAGCATAGTGCTAAGTTTGGACAGGTTACAACACAGATTAAAAGAAAAGAATGTTAATCAAAATCAGATCGGTTACAATGTTTAGGCTGGAAGGGACAGATTGCTGCCCAGTCCTCATCTAAGAAGCCTGATTTAATCTGCTTTACACCACCAGCTGACATGTCCACTGAAGGTGGATGCCACCTTGGGAACCTGCAAACATTGCGAACTGTTAATAAATTCAACCTTCAGCGGAGGCAGCAGCCAGACCAAAGGTGGGAAGGGTCTTGTCCGTCGTGGTTTATCTCTAAGCTCTATGGAACATGTATTGAAAACCTCTGAAAAAAAGTAGAAAGACCCCTAGAGTAAGACTCAACAGTCTTAAGCACAGTTCTGCTACTAAAATCTACAGGGACCATCGCGAAGTCCCTCATTCTCTCTCAGTTAAGTTTTCTGGTCTGTAAATTGAAGCTGTTTATTCCAATCTCTTTCATTTCTAAAAGACCATGATCTACTACTGATTGACCCATATATATTAGGAACTTCAAAGTAATTCATGGAATAATAATGAGTCAGTCAGGCTGAACTATGGTTTATTATGAGAATAGGCATAAATCAACAGCAAATTTTTTTTATTAAATATTTTATTTATTTATTTGACAGAGAGAGATCACAAGTAGGCAGAGAGGCAGGCAGAGAGAGAGAGAGAGAGGAGGAAGCAGGCTCCCTGCTGAGCAGAGAGCCCGATGCGGGACTCGATCCCAGGACCCTGAGATTATGACCTGAGCCTAAGGCAGCGGCTTAACCCACTGAGCCACCCAGGCACCCAACACCAAATATTTTTAACTCTTCAGAAGAAAGACACATTGGCATAGAGGCATTTAACTTATAAACCAAGGGATGCTGGTGATGACTCTAATCTGTCTTGATTAAGGAGCTTGAATACATGTATAAGTGGGTTTTATGTAATTATGTATTTAATTTTCTTTAATTTTATGTAATCATGTATTTTATTTTCTTATCACACATAAATAATGTTTTCTTCCTTTTTGGTGCAATGGTTGAACAGACCACATAGAGAAGAATGAGAATTTACTCTGTCCTTCTCTCCAAATGGCCTCCGGTATGGTAACATATCTCCATCTATGACTCTCCTGGACTGATCCTTTACAATAAAAGACTTCCTACTGTCCACTCTTCTGATCCTGATCCTGACATCTCTACCTTCTACTCAGAGTTCCGTCGTTACTTCTCACCGTTACCTGCCCTTGTTTGTGGGCAAGTCCCACCCATTCCCACATCTAAAGGGCGCTTTTGGGAAAGCCAGACTGGCTTAGAATCAGCTCCACATGCAGCACAGGAGAAGTAGGTTCTCCATGCACTTTGTTTACCAGAACTTTCTTTTCATTCTTGGAATGGCTACAGACCAAAAGCATTTCTTTAGTACAGTTTCCGTACTACTAAAAGTATCTGTATCTGCAGGAGAGAAAGTAGCACCATGAAAATTTCTTTTTTTCCGTCTGTCCAAATAACTCCAAGGAATAGTGAATGATAGCATTGGTATTATATCCAACAAAATTTGCAATTGTAAGACCTAGTTTTAAGCATACTAATTTTGTTAGTTTCAAGATCTTGGGAAAGGATCTTATTTTCTGTTGGCTTCTATTTCTTTATTTTTTAAATAGAGGAATTAACTTGTTACAATGATTAGAAAGAATATATTAAAAGTTCCTTGCACAGTTCCTGAACCTGCATAGGCATTCAACAGATCTTAGTTCTTTTCTTCTATAGAAAGCACCCTACTTTGAGTTTGTATTTTGCTAATTATCTTTTTCCTTAAAACATTATTTTAAAACATAGTCTACAGTGAGGTCTGGTATTTGTTATATCTGCTTCATAGTTGGGCAAGTTGTTCTTTACCCCAACCTAAAGTTCCATTTTCTATTATAGATGTTGTTATTTTGCAGTTGGTATAAAAACATTTCCAATAACAACTGTGAGTTGTGGGCTGTTCTTTGAGGGTATTAGCCTTTTCTTTAACAACAAAAGGGCTTAATCTTACTCTCTCCTTTTTATCCAGTGCAGATCATGTCTGGAAGCTGAAATTCATTAAATCAGTGTTTCCGCCCATGGACCATCTAAAACAATCCATGTGTTGGGGTCACACCCTGGGAAATTCTGATTCAGTGGCCCTGGGTGGGGTTTCCAAATACATAACTTGGAATTACTCCAAAAGGAATTAGGATGAGCATCTCTGATTAACTAGAGCCAAATTAAATCAGGGCAGAAAAAGAGCATGGGCCATTACAAAGCTCAGCAGGTTTCTCAGTATCATTCTTAATTCTCGGACTCTAGTGCACAGTTTCTCAGAGATGAGAATAGAATTTTAATTGAGGTTATATTTCCATGGGAACAAGAAACCCAGTGCTCCTTCGTGTTCCCAGTCATATCTGTGAAAAGGTATCCTACTGTTCACTCTAACCAGCCGCAATGCAGCAAACACTACTGCAACTAATTTGCTGCTTTACATCGCCTCTCCTAGAATACACCTTGCACATTTGTTAACTATAGACAACGATGTCTCTGTGCAAGATTTTCCATCTCCCATGATTAACCTCACAGAGGATGGATTTTAGAACTGATGTCCACCATTCTGATTTTACAAATAAGGAAATTGAAACCTATGGTGAATAATGATTTTGCCTACGGTCTCACAGCTAGGGTGAAAACTTTTTTTTTTTCTTTTTTGGGTATACTCTGTGTAACTAGCTCTTGTTTTTCTTGTTGGGTAAAGAAATAAATATGTTTTATAAAAAGTAGCAAAAAGAAAAAGAATCAAGTGTCAAAGCACCATAGACTGTCCATAAACCTCAGAGAATCCAAGACGTTTATTATACTTCACCATTCATAATACTTTTTGATTCTTTTTTTTCTATAAATCCCCTAATTAAAATAAAGCCTATTCTTTTTTTTCTGTAAATCCTCCAATTAAAATAAAACCTATTGACACCTAGTGAAGTTTAAAGCACAATATAATACTGCTGTTTCCTCTAGTCATAGGAAAGAACAACACCTTATCTATCACCATTCACAACAGAGTAGGAGGAGAAAGTCGAAATTTTTTTTGCAATAATTTAATTTTTTTCTTTCTAACCAATACGTGAAACCTATAAAACACACATAAACTAATAAGTGGAATGCCTGGGTTTGGGGAATCAAATTTATTTTTTGTCTTTCATAGGTGGTCTCACAGCATGCTTATTGGAGAGTGAGTTGTGAACAAAACAGATTCAAATGTTAATCTCTTTGGTTTTTGCCCAATTTTGAGTATATTGAAAAAAGAGTTTATATTCTATGTATTGACAGAAAAAAATCCAACATAACAAACACCTGTGAAACCACCACTGGCATATGAAGTAGAAAATTGCCATTATCTTTGAAGCTCCTTCTCTATCTTACACTTGTTCTATTCTCTCTTCCTTTTCAAAAATAACAAATATTCCAAATTTGGGCCTTATCTTTCTCTTGATTTTCTTTATAATTTTACCAAGTATGTGCATATTTTTAAAGTTTGTATAATAGGAATCTTACCATATATGTTCTTCTCTTGCTCACTTTTGTAATTCAAAATATATTCCTCATTTCCTAATGTCTTTTTGCGGAGTCTTGTTTCATTCATTTTCACTTCTAAAGCAGTACTTTCAAAGAATTTACTGTAATTTATTTATTTTTTTCTATTAGACATTTGTTTTATTTCCTGTTTCTTGCTAATACAAGTGATGCTTCTGGGATGCCTGGGTGGCTCATTCGGTTAAGTGTCTGCTTTTGGCTCCAGTCGTGATCCCAGGCTCTTGGGATAGAGTCCGGCATCGGGCTCCTTGCCAGGGAGGCTGCTTCTCCCTCCACCTCTGCTGCTCCCCCTGCTTGTGCTCTCTCTCTCTCTGACAAATAACTAAAATGAAATCTTTACAAAACAAAAACAAAAACCAAGTGGTGCTTCTCTAGTCCTTCTTGCTCATGTCTTTTGGTGTTCATATGCAAGCTTTCTTTCTTGAGGGTATATTTATGGAGGAGTGAAAATGCTGGATCCTGGGAACATGTGTATGTAAACTTAATAGATAGTATGCTTCTGTTTTTCAAAGTAACTGCAATAATTAATGTACCTATCAAATCTGTATGAAAGTTCTTACTGTTCTACAGTAGGTGGGAATGACAACTTCTCATATTGCAGCTTTAATTTGCATTTCCATGATTCTAATGAGATTAAATATATTATCAAATGTTTATAGATCATTCCTGCTTCCACTTTTGTAAATTTCTACTCAATTCTTTTGCCTAATTTTTTTTTTTAATACTGGGGTGTTTACCTTTTCAAAAAGTAATTTATTAAGTTCCCAGTATTTTCTATTTTCTAATCTCTGGCCAGTAGTGAATATATTCTAATATATGTCTGGATTTTCAATTTTGGGAATGTCTTAGTAAAATTGTGTTTAATTTTATTGTAGTTGTATTTCTCAATCTTGGTTCCTCTTGGGTCTTACCATCAAGATGGTCTCTCAAATTTTCTTCAAAAATTGTCATAACTGACTTCCACATAAGAGTTGAATAATATGAATTTGTTTTTTCTATGTACTCAATATTTTTCCTAAATGAATAAGCAATTGTCCTACAGCATTCACTGAAATCTTTGTTATTCCTTCACTCAATTTCCATGTCAATTCTATTATAAATTAAATACTCATATACATATGGATTTACCTTGAGTAACAGAGTTTATAAACAATGAGCAGGGTGGGGGGCAATATATGGAAAACTAAGAGGAAATTCAGAGGTAAGGGGATTCTTGCTGAAGACAGACAAGGTGATCAGACATCAGATGAGGGATGAGGAATCTGATCAGATATAGAGGGGAGTTTTGGCTAAACTCACTTGCAGAGTTCTTGGTAAACCTGGATTTTGTAAGGAAGTGCACAGATGAGCCTAGGAGAGGTTCAAGAGTCTGACTAAAATTTAGTCAAGCAAAGAATCTTTAAGTTCTTGTCTTCTGGTTTTGTTTCCATATTTCTTTTGCATCTCATTCACAGTGGTTTTGGGATTTGGTGTATTTTGTGTGTGGGTATCTTTCTATCTCTTTTGTGTCTTTGGGATTTCATCCCTCAGCATTCTTTGACAGCCTTCTTGGAAGTTTGATGCTCCTGGTTGGTCAGGTTATGCTTCTGTGTAAACCCAAGAGATGCTTCTCCCATTGCGATCACCATGTTCTTATAAAGCTAGTATAAAACAGAGTTCTCTGAAGGCTGCGCTAAAATTTCTGAAGAAGGAGAAAGTCTTGCTCATTTGTGCCAAATCAGTTTGCACTAGCTGTGAAGCCAGAAAGGTTTGTGTTTGTTTCTGCGACGACATGCCTGGGAGCCAGACCACTTAAAACCAATTCCCTGCTTTTTTTTTTTCCCCCCTTTGTGAAAACTCAGGTATTATGAACGTAAGCAGTAGACCTTGGAAAAGGCACCTACGATTTCAAAAGGAATTCTCTCCCAACTGCCCCCACACCCACTTTGTCCCTCACCAGAGTTTGAGATATGCAAATTTCCTTAAAAAAACAAATTAATACTTCATTTGCGAAAAAGAAAATATCTAATATTTTCAGAGAAATAAATGGAAAGAAGGATGTCAAAAAGGATATTTTATTACTAGGACTTAGGCTTCAACTAGTTGTCAAGAACTTCTTAGTATTATAGGGTTGATTTAAAAAAAAAGACTGAATATTTTGAGATAAATTTGGTATGGAGGAATTATAAGAATACATGTTAACACAGAGCAGGTGCAGAATACTCATTGGCTACTTTTTCTCATCAAAATTGTTCCACATCCCAACTGACTATCATATACTGAGCAGACTATAATATAAAATGAGTATATGAGAAAGAGTTAAAACGTCTCTTGAATTTAGTTGGCGTTTCTTTCTTTCTTTTTTTTTTTTTTAAGATTTTATTTATTTATTTGACAGAGAGAGATCACAAGTAGGCAGAGAGAGAGAGGAGGAAGCAGGCTCCCTGCTGAGCAGAGAGCCCGATGTGGGACTTGATCCTAGGACCCGGAGATCATGACCTGAGCCGAAGGCAGTTGCTTAACCCACTGAGCCACCCAGGCGCCCTAGTTGGCGTTTCTTAAACATGTATGGATTCCTGATCTATTTAGAATGGAAGAATTTTAGACTTCTGGGATTGATAAGGAGCCTCAGGGAAACTATAACTCTGCTCTTTGATTGTATGGAACGGTGAACCAAGCATCAGACTTACAGAAATTGCCCAAAGTTATAGAACCGTTTAAAGACAGAGCTAAAGCCTGAGTCCACATCTTCTACTTCTTAATTTGTGATTTGAAAGAATTACTCTACAGTCCTAACATCATGAGGTGCAAAATTCCGGAAGGTCTATATGTTTACTTGGAAGTCTTCCTGTCAATATCCTCTCTGGAACTGTGAGATATGTATAGATTTCAGTTATCATGTAAGGGAGAAAGCATAATTCTTTATTTTTAAATTTGCTTCCAATTCTCAAACCAGATAGTAAGTAGAAGCTGTGTCTTTAACTGAATATAACCTCGTCCTCTTTTCAAATATGACTGTATTTCTCCAAAATCCACAAGGGAAGTTGTGAATCAGAACATAAAAAGAATCAATAGGGTGAGTCTTTGGGGGAATAAACATGCAGAGCTTTTGGAACCAGATTATTTATTCATTATTTATTCATTGCAAGTCCATTAACTAGAAGGCAGATGTGGAGGCCATATGATGACTAAGTTCATGGTGACTTATGAGGATTAACTTTTATCGTTTCATGCTACCATGGAGCTGATGCCAGGAAGGGACTTTGGAGATAGAAGACTGAGTCATCAAGGCAGTTCAAAGCTTCCTGAAAAAGAGAATATTTTAACACTGTCATTTATTTAGGACCAATTTTGGAACTATTCCCATTTTGTCTTTATTTTACTTGTACTTTTTTAGTGATAGTGACTTTAACGCTTTCTGAGGGGTACTGACACAGAACTAGAGGCGTATGCAAGTCAAAAAAGGCCTACTTGCTTGGCTCCTCTTGTGATACTTGGCAAGGTTCTTCTTTTGAGCCTGGGAATGAGTGTATTTACCCTGCATTTACCTGGCTTTGGCAGAGTGGCTGCAAGTGTCTGGCTGCTTTTTTTTGCAGGGATTTTACTGACAGGTTCATAGATCTGTTTATATTTCAAGAGTCTGAGCATGCTGTGCATTTTTAGAGCCAACAAATTTTGACCGATCACTTCCAGTTAGCCAAGGAATCTACAGTGTGCTTTCACATATTCAATCTCATTTTTAATTTTATTTTTTAAAGATTTTATGTAAATTCCAGTTAGTTAACACATAGTGCAATATTGGTTTCAAAAGCGTACAATCTTGTGATTCAACACTTCCTTACAACACCCAATGCTCATCGCAGCAAGTGTACTCCTTATTCTGAAATCTTATAAGCACTATCTCAATTTAAAAATAAAGGCACGCTAAATTTTTTCATGTTCACAGAGCCAAGAAAGGGCAGAAACTAGATTTGAATGTGGGGCTTTTTGTTCCAAACCGTTTGTCTCTAACCGTGTGTCAAGCTACCTTTAAAAATGAGATGCCAGTTCAGTGGTTTAAGCCTCTGCCTTCAGCTCAGGTCATGATCTCAGGGTCCTGGGATCGAGCCCCACATTGGGCTCTCTGCTCAGTGGGGAGCCTGCTTCCCCCCTCTCTCTGCCTGCCTTCTGCCTATTTGTGATCTCTCCCTATCTATCAAATAAATAAATAAATAAAAATCTTAAAAAGAAAAAAAAATGAGATGCCAGGAAGATCAGTAACGGGTTTATTTTTTATGCATTTTATTTACTTAAAACAAAACCAAAATAATTTGCCCATTTCTCTTCCACCTCTCCCATCCCTTCCTCTGGCAACTACCAATCTGTTCTTTGTATTCATGATTTTCTTTCTTTCTTTCTTTCTTTTTCTTAACATATATTTTTGATTCCACATATAATTGAGCTTATATGATATTTGCATTTCTTTTGATTTATCTCACTTAGCATAATGTCTGAGAAGTCTATCCATGTTGTTGCAAATGGCAAGATTTTGTTCTTTTTTATGGCTGAATAATATATAAATATATCATCACAATTTATTTAACCATTTGTCCACTATTGGATACTTTGGTTGTTTCCATACCTTGGCTATTATGAACAATGCTACAATAAACACAAAGGTGCATATATCTTTTCAAATCCATGTTTTTATTTTCCTCCAGAAACATACCCAGAAGTGGAATTGCTGGATCATATGGTAGCTCTATTTTTAATGTTTTGAGGAACCTCCGTACTGTTTTCCATAGCAACCGCACACGGGTTCCCTTTTCTCCACAGCCTCGCCAACACTTGTTATTTTCTGTCCTTTTGATAGTAGCCTTTCTAACAGATACGAGGTGACATCTCATTCTGTTTTGATTTGCATTTCCCTAATGATTACAGATGAAGAGCATCTTATCATGTATCTGTTGGCTATCTGTATGGCAGCTTTAGAGACCACTGAATGTGTGCCAAGCCTGAAGTTTGTGCCACAAGCCAAAGCTCCAGAACAAGCAATGAGGCTTCTTTCACACAGAGACTCCGGGGCATCTCTATGTGGCACCTTGGTGGTAGTAGCCTGAGAAGAATCATCTCTTGAATTGCCAGGGTTCTGCAGGAATGAATGTTCCATTGGTCACTAGGGTCATGCAATCAAAGAGCATCCCCCAGGCAGCAGCTGAAAAAAATTGGGGTACCAGACATAAACATCAGGGGAACATGGGCATGTAAATGTCCTCTCCAGGAGACATTAGCAGCCTGCAGTGTGGCAGAAGGTGAGCTCAAAGACATCACCAGCCCTCTGACGTCTCTGGAAAGGATTACAAGGAGGCCCAATGTGTGTTTAAAAAACAGCCTACCGCTGAGGCCACAGTCTTGATGGTTAGAAAATAGGTCTCCTTCGCAGAAAAAACTGAGCTCCTGAGTCTGTTTTTTCTTGCTATGCTCTGGAGGTGGTAACTGTTTAGGAAACTTTCTCCATTGGTCATAGTTCTGTGGGCACCACAAGGGTAAGCCACAGCAGCCAGAGCCAGGCCTTGTGTAGAAGTGTCCTCTAACAGCAATTGCAAAAACTGGGATGCCAGACAAGGGTATGAGCTCCTTCTTGGGTGATACTGATTTCTAGAGTCCCTGGAGACCAGAAGTGTAAGCTCCCCTGCCCTCCAGAGGCCGGCGATCTAGAGCCTTCCGCTAGGCGGCAGCACAGAGATCCGGAAGAACGGAAAGGCTTCCTTCCGTAGAGAGTCCTGGCGTCCGGAGCGACGTAAAGGAGGCACGTGAAGGTGGCGCTCTCTGAGGCGGTCCGGCGCTCTCTGAGGCGGTCCGGCTCTCTCAGGGTGTTCCGGCAGGCTTCTCGACGTGTGAGTTACATTCGACGCCTGGTACTCAGACCGACGCGTTAACAGAGAAGCAGGTGAGCCCCCTTCACTTTCGTTGCCTCTGACTGGGCTCGAAGTAGGACGAGTTCAAGGGTGCAAGCCGTTTAAGAGCCCTTTCTTGGGTCACGAGTCTTGGGGTCTCGGGGTGTGAGCCCCATCGGTTTTCAAAATTAGGTGTTTTGGGGGTTTCTCCCAGGCATGCCTTTAAAGTCGGAGAGCCTGATGTGGGGTTTGAACCCTTTTTTGGGTTTTGCATACCCTCCCGGTCAAAGGTCGTGATGGTGGTGGCGGCGGCGGTTATGGTGAGGCTGTGTCCCAGCCTCTCCTCACTGCTGCAGCCTTGTGTTCTTCTAGTTTGCTCTACGTGCAGTTGTCCCTCAGCCAGTGCTCAGGTGTTTTGTTTTGTTTTTTAAGATTTTTTTTTTATTTATTTGAGAGAGAGAGAGGAGAGCATAAGCAGGGAGAGTGGCAGAGGGAGAGGGAGAAGCGGACCCTCGCTGAGCAGGGTGTGGAGGGGGCTGAGCCCGGGACCTCGGAATCCTGACCCCGGCAGAGATCAGGTGCTTCATCTACTGATAGACCCAGGCGCCCCCAGCGTTCATGTGTGTGTGTGTTTGTTGTTGTTGTTTTTAAGATTTTATTTATTTATCTTTTTGTCAGAGAGAGAGAGAACACAGGCAAAGCGGCAGGCAGAGGCAGAGAGAGAAGCAGGCTCCCCAGTGAGCAAGGAACCCAATGCGGGACTCGATTCCAGGACCCTGAGATCATAACCCGAGCCGAAGGCAGCGGCTTAACCAACGTCCCTGGGTGGGACGCCACCCAGGCGTCCCCTTTCATGTGTTTTTAAGAGGAAGTCGTTCCATGGGCAACTGTAGACTCAGGGTTCCCCTGGGAGGAGGGGAGTTCAGGATCTTCCTAAACTGCCAGCTTAAACCAGAACCAAATTATGGGGTATTAGGACATTGTAGTCTCATCTTTCAGAAATTTTGTAAACAAACTCTCCTCACAATTACAGACAACAGACCAGTTCACATGACAATGTTGATGCCAAATACCAACTATCCTGACTGGGAAGAAGGAAATTAATTGAATATTTGTGGGATAAACCAACATTTATATCATTCTTTCATGTGCCTCATAATGTTATTTCGCTCTCCTCTTTTCTAACAAAAATAGCACACATTTGATATGTCACACCAATATGGAGTTTCCCTCAGGAGTCTTTTATCATCCAAACTTGGACACCTTTGCATGAAGGAAATGCCTAAATCAAGACATAGATAAAAACTGAGGTTATCCTAGAGAAACCAGGTTGTGTGACCAGAGCAATAAGGGATTTTGCCTTTCCCTGATCTGGGTTAGAACTTTTAGTCTATAGCTATGCCTGGCATTCTTGGTTAACTTTCGTGATTCCATCCTCTTCACTGTAAATGAATGCTCCTTAAGGTCAGATATTTGGTCTTGTAAGTCTTAGCATACATTTTCTAATTCTTTGAATGCATACCTCATGGCACTTGTAAGGGTATAAATATATATAGTTACTGGGTTATCTACAAATGACAATTTGCTACATACCATGTATATTTCGAGGTACAATTTTGGCCAAATAAACAAGAAAAGAAGGGTGCCTGGGTAACTCAACTGGTTAAGCATCCAACTCTTGATTTCAACACAGGTTGTGATCTCAGGATCATGAAATCGAACCCCACATTGGGCTCTGTGCTGAGTGTGAAGCCTGCTTAAGATTCTCTCTTTCTTTCTCCCTCTGCTCTTCCCCCCCCCCGAAAAAAAATCAAGAAAAGAAATCAAGGTTAAAGTGTATCAGTTTATAAGGGAATAAACCTTGAAGCATTAACAAATATCCCCATGCAGCAAATAACATATTCCTTGAAACTAAATCTACCTTAAATTAACATCATTTTATAATCATGCTGGACCAAAAAGACATTTCCAAAAGTGAGAGATTTATGTTTCAAAGTGATAAAATAATGAGGGTCAGAGATGAATCACATTTACCCAAATGTATAAACCATATTGAAATACTCCAACTGATTGTATTCAGAATATTAAACCGAGGCATGAAAAAAAATCTTTGTTTACTCAAAGCTATTGAGTGTAATGAGTGCAAACCAAGGAAATCTGGGTCTCCAGAGCTAATCCTGATAACTCCTTTTCTCAAATGGAGAGGAAGGTGAAAAGGGGAGAAAAAATAGGAGAGACAAATGGAGAAAGTTTGTTTTGTTTTCTCTTTTAGCAAGTAGGTGTGCAGGAGCCCCAGGGTAAAATCATTGGCTTACATTGTCTCCATTTTAGCACAATAGATAATCTTTTCATACATGTGCATGATTGCCTTTTTCTTCAAATTTTTACTTAAATTCTAGTTAGTTAACATTCAGTGCAATATGGTTTCTGGAGTAGAATTCAGTGATTCATTACCTACACGCAACACCCAGTGCTCAACATGACAAGTGCCCTCTGTAATCCCCATCACCCATCTAGCCCATCCCCCCCCCACGTCCCTCCATCTACTCTCTATTTGTTCTGTCTTTAAGAGTCTCTTATTGTTTGCCTCCCTCTCTCTCCCCCACCTCCCATATGTTCATCTGTTTCATTTCTTAACATCCACATATGAGTGAAATCCTATGATAATTGTCTTTCTCTTATTGGCTTATTTCGCTTAGCATAATACACTCTATTTCCACCTATGTCATTGTAAATGGCAAGATTTCATTTTTGGCGGCTGAGTAATATTCCATTATGTATGTATTCCACATCTTTTCCCATCCATTAGTTGGATGGACATTTGGGCTCTTTCATAGTTTGGGTCTTGTTGATAATGCTTGTGCATGATCTTCTTTTTCAGTCTGTGCTGTAACTTCAGTGTTTACTTCAGCTGTGTCCCGTGGAAATGAAAGTATATAAATTAAGTAGGGACTTCAAAAGGTATATTTCATTTGATCCATTTAAAATTATTTCTTTGTTTCCACAGAATGAGTGTTACTATTCAAAAAGAGAGGAAAACATTATAATCTTAAGGTTATTCATTAAGGGATATTCATTCAAGACAGATAATATCTGACTTATTCCCCAAGTGATGAAGCTGTATCCATATGACATCTCCTTTTGAAAAAGGAAGAAAATCAGACAGCTATTTTTTTCTCTGTAAATGCAATAAAACAAACAGTATATTTTCGTTTCCTAAAAGATTTGTTTTTAGTTGAGTTGTGTGATTGGTTAGTCAGAGTGTAGGAAAAGTTTTAAACTCCTACTTGCATACCTTGCTTCTTTTGAATTACTTCTCTTATGGAAGCTTTTCCGTGGGTGACAGTTTAATCTGTGACAAATCCATAACAGAGCATTCTAAAAATAAAACTAAGATGGTGCTTTCACTTGAGACGTTTAAAAGTTATACAAATTGGATATTTCATAATTTACTTACTATAATGTCAACACCTCCACTGACCCATCCTGTTTATTTATTTGTTTATATCCTTTGGGGATAGCACAGTGTTCAGCATATAGTAAATGCTTAATCTGTCATTGTTGATGTAAAGGATTTTTCAAAGTATTCATTTACACATTATAGATATTAGATCTTAAGGACATAGCTTCTGGAATATTTTATTGTGAAACAGTTTATTAGCTGAAGATATAGGTAGGATTTTGGTAAGGAAAATTGCCTTCCTGAGGACTCTAATTAACATAGCAATTATATGTACAGACATATCTCAGAAATATTAGGTGATGGCTTGAGACCACTGCAGTAAAGTGAGACAAATAAATGTTTTGTTTGCCAGTGCATGTACAAGTTATGCTTAGACTATATGTAGTCTGTTAAGTGTTTAATGTCATTATGTCTTAAAAAATGTACATAATTTAATTAAAAAATACTTTATTCCTAAAAAATGCTATCATCCAAGCTTCCTGTGAGTTGTAATCTTCTCGCTGGTAGAGGGTCTTGCCTTGATGTTGATGGCTGCTGACTAACTAAGGTGGTGGCTGCTGAAAGTTGGGATGTCTGTGGCAATTTCTTAAAATAAGACAATAATGAAGTTTGCCGCATTAATTGACTCTTCCTTTCACAGATGATTTTTCTGTAGCAATGTTGTGTGATAACATCTTACCTACAGTACAGCTTCCTTCAGAATTAGAGTCAATCTTCTCAAATTCTGTTGCCACTTTATCAAGTAGGTTCATGCATTCTGATCCTTTATTGTCATTTCAACAATCATCACAGCATTTTATCAGGAGTAGATTTCCTATTAAGAAATCACTTTCTTTGCTCATCCCAAGAAGCAGCTCCTCATCTGTTAAAGTTTTATCATGAGATTATAGCAATGCAGTCACGTTTAATTCCAGCTCCCTTTCTTTTTCCACCACATCTGCAGTTACTTCTGCTGAAGTCTTTAACCCCTCAGAGTCATCAGTGAGGGTTGGAATCAGCTTCTTCCACACTCCTATTGATGTTGGTATTTGGACCAATATGAATATGAATGTTCATAAAGTCACCTAGAATGGTGAAACTTTTCCAGAAAGTTTTCAATTTATTTTGCCCGGATCCATCAAAGGAATCACTATCTAAGACAACTATACTTTATGAAATGTATTTTTTAAATAAAAGACTTGAAAGTCAAAATGAGTTCTTGACCCATGGGCTGAAGAATGGATGCTGTGTTAGTAGGCATGAAAGCAACATTACTCTCCTTGTCCATCTCCATCAGAGCTCTTGGAGAACCAGGTACGTTGTCAATGATCAGTAATATTTTGAAAGAAATTGTTTTCTGAGAAGTAGTTCTGAACTTCAGTGGGCTTAAAATCTTCAGTAAACCTTGTTGAAACAGATATGCTGTCATGCAGGCTTTGTTGTTTCATTCATAGAGCATAGCCAGGGTAGATTCAGCATGATTCTGAAGGTCAGTGAGTCCTGGGGTTCAAGCTAGTCATCAGCTGCATTAGCCCCTAATAATAATCAGCCTGTGCTTTGAAGTAAGGCATTGATTTCTTCTATGTAATTATGAAGGTCCTAGATGGGATCTCCTTCCAATGGAAGCCCAGTTCATTTCCATTGAAATCTGTTGTTTAGTGTAGCCACCTTAATTATCTTAGTTAGGTCTTCTGGAGAACTTGCTTGCTGCAGCTTCTACATCAGCACTGGCTGCTTCACCTTGCACTTTGATGTTATGGTAGATGATTTCTTTTCTTAAACCTCATGAACCAGCCTCTGCCAGCTTCAGACTTTTCTTCTGCAACTCCCTCACCTCTCTCAGCCTTCAAAGAATTAAAGAGAAAGTTAGAGCCTTGCTCTTCATTCCCTTTGATGTAAGGAGCTGCTGTGGCTGGTTTGATCATCTATAGAGACAACTCAAACTTTCTCCATATCAGCAGTAAGGCTGTTTTGTTTTTTTATCATTCCTGTGTTCACTGGAATAGCACTTTTAAATGTTTTTCCAAAAATATTTCCTTTGCATTCTCAACTTGGTTAAATGTTTGGCACAATAGGCCTAGCTTTTAGCCTGTCTCAGTTTTCAGCATGCCTTCCTCACTAAGTTTAATCCTTTCTAGATTTTGATTTAAAGTGAGAGACTTGAGACTCTTACTTTCACTTGAACATGTAGAGGCCATTGTAGGGTTATTAATTGTCCTAATTTTCATATTATAAAATATGAATAGGGAATAGGGAGGGAATCCCCAGGGAATCGGGAGGATCCAATAAAGGGAAAAGAGATGGGAGAATGGCTGGTGGGTGGAGCACTGAGAACACACACATTATCAAGTTCACTGTCTTATATGGGTCATTGTTTGTGGTGCCCCAAAACAATTACACTGGTAATGTCAAAGATCACTGATCATGGATCACCATAACAAATATAACAATAATGAAAAAGTTTGAAATACTTCAAGAATTACCAAAATGTGACACAGAGACACTGAGTAAGTGAATTTTCTTGGAGAAATGGTGCTGATAGACTTGCTTGATGAAGTTTGTTGCAAAACTTTAATTTGTAAAACAACACAGTATCTGTGATGTTCATTTAAGTGAAGTGCAACAAAATAAGGCATGCCTGTAAACTAAGAGTTGACAACAAAATGGTAAAATGCTGAAAGGTTTTGTATTCAAAGTAACCTTTGGAAATTTTGACTAATAAAAATATTTTAAGTTGCTTGTAAAGCTACAAATTATTCGTATGTACCTATGTTTTAAAGAACTCCCCCCCTAAAAAATAATTATCTGTGTTAGTTGTTAAAATTGTTTTGATCTTTTAGGCAAGAATTAAGTATTTGATATGCAAATAGGTAAGAAAAATGCAGTTTTAACTTAGTTAAATATATTATACTCTATACTTCTCTTCATCTTTGGATTCTTGAATCAGATCTTCAACTTCTAAATGATGAATAAACCCATTTTAAAGAGTGGCTTTACATGTAGTGAAAAGAAGGGCCATCTGTACCCCAATGTTTATAGCAGCAATGGCCGCGGTCGCCAAACTTTGGAAAGACCAAGATGCCCTTCAGCGGACGAATGGATAAGGAAGATGTGGTCCATATACACTATGGAGTATTATGCCTCCATCAGAAAGGATGAATACCAAAAGATGGCTGAGAAGTAGCAGGCTGAGACTACTTCAACTACCAGGAGATCAGCTAGATAGCTTATCTAAAAATTGCAAACACCTGCAAATCCATCGGCAGATCGAAGAGAAGAAGAACAGCAATTCTGGAAACAGAAAAACAACCACTTTCTGAAAGGTAGGACTGGTGGAGACGTGAATCCAAAGCGATGGGAAGATAGACCCCGGGGGGAGGGGCCGGCTCCCGGCAAGCGGTGGAGCAACGGAGCACAAAATCAGGACTTTTAAAAGTCTGTTCCGCTGAGGGACATCGCTCCAGAGGCTAAACCGGGGCGAAGCCCACGCGGGGTCAGCGTGGCCTCAGGTCCTGCAGGGTCACAGAAGAATCGGGGGTGTCTGAGTGTCGCAGAGCTTGCGGGTATTGGAACAGGAAAGCTGGCTACAGAGACAGAGCCAACAGTAAGATCACAGTTCAGTGTTACCTTGAACCGGTCACAGGCTCGGTGAACTCGGAGAGCGGCCGGAGGTCAGGCAAACGGGAGTGACTGGGTGCTGTTCTCTGAGGGCGCACTGAAGAGTGGGGCCCCGGGCTCTTGGCTCCTCCTGGCCGGAGACCAGGAGGCCGCCATTTGTATTCCCATCCTCCGGAACTCTACAGAAAGCGCTCAGGGAACAAAAGCTCCTGAAAGCAAACCTGAGCAGATTACTCAGCCTGCCACCCCCCCCAGGTAAGGGCGGTGCAATTCCGCCTGGGGCAAAGACACTTGAGAATCATTACACCAGGCCCCTCCCCCAGAAGATCAACAAGAAATCCAGCCAATTCCAAGTTCACCTACCAAGGAGTGCGGTTTCAATACCAAGGAGAGCAGCACAATTCCAGAGGAGGAGAAAGCAAAGCACGGAACTCATGGCTTTCTCCCTGTGATTTTTTTTAGTCTTGCAGATAATTTAATTTTTTTCTTTTTCATTTTTTGTTTTTTTTCTCGCCTTCTGGTAAAAACTTTTTTTTAACTTTTACCCTTTTCTTTCTTAATGTTTTTTAAATAGTTTATCTAATATATATATATTTTCTTTTTTATATTTTTCTTTATTCGTTTTCTTTTTTTTAAATTCTTTTCCTTTTTTTTTCTTTTTTTCTTTTTTTTTCTTTCTCCCTTTTTGAACCTCTTTTTATTCCCTTTCTCCCCCCTCACGATTTGGGATCTCTTCTGATCTGGTTAAAGCATATTTTCCTGGGGTTGTTGGCACCCTTTTAGTATTTTACTTGCTCCTTCATATACTCCTATCTGGATAAAATGACAAGACGGAAAAAACTCACCACAAAAAAAAGAACAAGAGGCAGTACTGAAGGCTAGAGACCTAATCAATACAGACATTGGTAATATGTCAGATCTAGAGTTCAGAATGACAATTCTCAAGGTTCTAGCTGAGCTCAAAAAAGGCATGGAAGATATTAGAGAAACCCTCTCAGGAGATATAAAAGCCCTTTCTGGAGAAATAAAGAACTAAAATCCAACCAAGTTGAAATAAAAAAAGCTATTAATGAGGTGCAGTCAAAAATGGAGGCTCTCACTGCTAGGATAAATGAGGCAGAAGAAAGAATTAGTGATATAGAAGACCAAATGACAGAGAATAAAGAAGCTGAGCAAAAGAGGGACAAACAGCTACTGGACCACGAGGGGAGAATTCGAGAGATAAGTGACACCATAGGTGAAACAACATTAGAATAATTGGGATTCCAGAAGAAGAAGAAAGAGAGAGGGGAGCAGAAGGTATACTGGAGAGAATTATTGGGGAGAATTTCCCCAATATGGCAAAGGGAACGAGCATCAAAATTCAGGAAGTTCAGAGAATGCCCCTCAAAATCAATAAGAATAAGCCCACACCCCGTCACCTAATAGTAAAATTTACAAGTCTCAGTGACAAAGAGAAAATCCTGAAAGCAGCCAGGGAAAAGAAGTCTGTAACATACAATGGTAAAAATATTAGATTGACAGCTGACTTATCCACAGAGACCTGGCAGGCCAGAAAGAGCTGGCATGATATTTTCAGAGCACTAAATGAGAAAAGCATGCAGCCAAGAATACTATATCCAGTTAGGCTATCATTGAAAATAGAAGGAGAGATTAAAAGCTTCCAGGACAAACAAAAACTGAAAGAATTTGCAAACACCAAACCAGCTCTACAGGAAATATTGAAAGGGGTCCTCTAAGCAAAGAGAGCCTACAAGTGGTAGATCAGATAAGATCAGAGACCATATACAGTAACAGTCACCTTACAGGCAATACAATGGCACTAAATTCATATCTCTCAATAGTTACCCTGAATGTTAATGGGCTAAATGCCCCTGTCAAAAGACACAGGGTATCAGAATGGATAAAAAAACAAAACCCATCTATATGTTACCTCCAAGAAACTCATTTTAAGCCCGAAGACACCTCCAGATTTAAAGTGAGGGGGTGGAAAAGAATTTACCATGCTAATGGACATCAGAAGAAAGCAGGATTGACAATCCTTATATCAGATCAATTAGATTTTAAGCCAAAGACTATAATAAGAGATGAGGAAGGACACTATATCATACTCAAAGGGTCTGCCCAACAAGAAGATCTAACAATTTTAAATATCTATGTCCCCAACGTGGGAGCAGCCAACTATATAAACCATTTAATAACAAAATCAAAGAAACACATCAACAATAATACAATAATAGTAGGGGACTTTAACACTCCCCTCACTGAAATGGACAGATTATCCAAGCAAAAGATCAGCAAGGAAATAAAGGCCTTAAACGACACACTGGACCAGATGGACATCACAAATATATTCAGAACTTTCATCCCAAAGCAACAGAATACACATTCTTCTCTTGTGCACATGGAACATTCTCCAGAATAGATCACATCCTCGGTCCTAAATCAGGACTCAACCGGTATCAAAAGATTGGGATCATTCCCTGCATATTTTCAGACCACAATGCTCTAAAGGTAGAACTCAACCACAAAAGGAAGTTTGGAAAGAACCCAAATACATGGAGACTAAACAGCATCCTTCTAAAGAATGAATGGGTCAACCAGGAAATTAAAGAAGAATTGAAAAAAAATCATGGAAATAAATGATAATGAAAATACAATGGTTCAAAATCTGTGGGACACAACAAAGGCAGTCCTAAGAGGAAAATATATAGCGGTACAAGCCTTTCTCAAGAAACAAGAAAGGTCTCAGGTACACAACCTAACCCTACACCTAAAGGAGCTGGAGAAAGAACAAGAAAGAAACCCTAAGCCCAGCAGGAGAAGAGAAATCATAAAGATCAGAGCAGAAATCAATGAAATAGAAACCAAAAAAACAATATAACAAATCAACAAAACTAGGAGCTGGTTCTTTGAAAGAATTAATAAAATTGATAAACCCCTGGCCCGACTTATCAAAAAGAAAAGAGAAAGGACCTAAATAAATAAAATCATGAATGAAAGAGGAGAGATCACAACTAACACCAAAGAAATACAAACTATTATAAGAACATACTATGAGCAACTCTATGCCAACAAATTTGACAATCTGGAAGAAATGGATGCATTCCTAGAAACATATAAACTACCACAACTGAACCAGGAAGAAATAGAAAGCCTGAACAGACCCATAACCAGTAAGGAGATTGAAACAGTCATTAAAAATCTCCAAAGAAACTAAAGCCCAGGGCCAGACGGCTTCTCGGGGGAATTCTACCAAACATTTAAAGAAGAACTAATTCCTATTCTCCTGAAACTGTTCCAAAAAATAGAAATGGAAGGAAAACTTCCAAACTCATTTTATGAGGCCAGCATCACCTTGATCCCAAAACCAGACAAGGATCCCATCAAAAAAGAGAGCTATAGACCAATATCCTTGATGAACACAGATGCGAAAATACTCAACAAAATACTAGCCAATAGGATTCAACAGTACATTAAAAGGATTATTCACCACGACCAAGTGGGATTTATTCCAGGCCTGCAAGGTTGGTTCAACATCCGCAAATCAGTCAATGTGATACAACACATCAATAAAAGAAAGAACAAGAACCACATGATACTCTCAATAGATGCTGAAAAAGCATTTGACAAAGTACAGCATCCCTTCCTGATCAAAACTCTTCAAAGTGTAGGGATAGAGGGCACATACCTCAATATCATCAAAGCCATCTATGAAAAACCCACCGCAAATATCATTCTCAATGGAGAAAAACTGAAAGCTTTTCCGCTAAGGTCAGGAACACGGCAGGGATGTCCATTATCACCACTGCTATTCAACATAGTACTAGAAGTCCTAGCCTCAGCAATCAGACAACAAAAGGAAATTAAAGGCATCCAATCGGCAAAGAAGAAGTCAAATTATCACTCTTTGCAGATGATATGATACTATATGTGGAAAACCCAAAAGACTCCACTCCAAAACTGCTAGAACTTATACAGGAATTCAGTAAAGTGTCAGGATATAAAATCAGTGCACAGAAATCAGTTGCATTTCTCTACACCAACAACAAGACAGAAGAAAGAGAAATTAAGGAGTCAATCCCATTTATAATTGCACCCCGAACCATAAGATACCTAGGAATAAACCTAACCAAAGAGGCACAGAATCTATACTCAGAAAACTATAAAGTACTTATGAAAGAAATTGAGGAAGACACAAAGAAATGGAAAAATGTTCCATGCTTCTGGATTGGAAGAATAAATATTGTGAAAATGTCTATGCTACCTAAAGCAATCTACACATTTAATGCAATTCCTATCAAAGTACCATCCATCTTTTTCAAAGAAATGGAACAAATAATTCTAAAATTTATATGGAACAAGAAAAGACCTCGAATAGCCAAAGGGATATTGAAAAAGAAAGCCAAAGTTGGTGGCATCACAATTCCGGATTTCAAGCTCTATTACAAAGCTGTCATCATCAAGACAGCATGGTACTGGCACAAAAACAGACCCATAGATCAATGGAACAGAATAGAGAGCCCAGAAATAGACCCTCAACTCTACAGTCAACTCAACTCTTCTCCCCCGCCCGTGCATGTCTATATATATACCAAGGTTGCACAACCAATCACTCGCAGCCACATAGATAAAAAATCCTAAGTTCCGCCTACTGGCTCACATTCAGCCGCCATCTTAATGGCGTGTTTACTTTCAGGCACCGAAAAAGTCGTGTGGCGCCCGGGCCCCCCCCCCCGGCCGGGCCCACCCGGCGGCGGCGACGGCTTGAGGCAGCATCGGCCGAGGCAACGAGCGGGCACAGCAGAGCCCAGAAGCATCACCACGCATGTGCTACAAGCCGCTCGGGCACCGAAAAACTAATCTTCGACAAAGCAGGAAAGACTGTCCAATAGAAAAAAGACAGCCTCTTCAATAAATGGTGCTGGGAAAATTGGACAGCCACATGCAGAAAAATGAAATTGGACCATTTCCTTACACCACACACGAAAATAGACTCAAAATGGATGAAGGACCTCAATGTGCGAAAGGAATCCATCAAAATCCTTGAGGTGAACACAGGCAGCAACCTCTTTGACCTCAGCCTCAGCAACATCTTCCTAGAAACAACGCCAAAGGCAAGAGAAGCAAGGGCAAAAATGAACTACTGGGATTTCATCAATATCAAAAGCTTTTGCACAGCAAAGGAAACAGTTAACAAAATCAAAAGACAACTGACAGAATGGGAGAAGATATTTGCAAACGACATATCAGATAAAGGACTAGTGTCCAGAATCTATAAAGAACTTAGCAAACTCAACACCCAAAGAACAAATAATCCAATCAAGAAATGGGCAGAGAACATGAACAGACCTTTCTGCAAAGAAGACATCCAGATGGCCAACAGACACATGAAAAAGTGCTCCATATCACTTGGCATCAGGGAAGTACAAATCAAAACCACAATGAGATATCACCTCACACCAGTCAGAATGGCTAAAATCAACAAGTCAGGAAATGACAGATGCTGGCGAGGATGCGGAGAAAGGGGAACCCTCCTACACTGTTGGTGGGAATGCAAGCTGGTGCAGCCACTCTGGAAAACATCATGGAGGTTCCTCAAAATGTTGAAAATAGAACTGCCCTATGACCCAGCAATTGCACTATTGGGTATTTACCCTAAAGATACAAACGTAGTGATCCAAAGGGGCATGTGCACCCGAATGTTTATAGCAGCAATGTCCACAATAGCCAAACTATGGAAAGAACCTAGATGTCCATCAATAGATGAATGGATCAAGAAGATGTGGTATATATACACAATGGAATACTATGCAACCATCAAAAGAAATGAAATCTTGCCATTTGCGACAACATGGATGGAACTAGAGCGTATCATGCTTAGCGAAATAAGTCAAGCAGAGAAAGACAACTATCATATGATCTCCCTGATATGAGGAAGTGGTGATGCAACATGGGGGCTTAAGTGGGTAGAAGAAGAATCAATGAAACAAGATGGAATTGGGAGGGAGACAAACCATAAGTGACTCTTAATCTCACAAAACAAACTGAGGGTTGCTGGGGGGAGGGGGTTTGGGAGAAGGGGGTGGGATTATGGACATTGGGGAGGGTATGTGCTTTGGTGAGTGCTGTGAAGTGTGTAAACCTGGTGATTCACAGACCTGTACTCCTGGGAATAAAAATATATGTTTATAAAAAATAAAAAATTAAAAAAAAATAAAAGAAAGGATGAATACCCAACTTTTGTAGCAACATGGAGGGGACTGGAAGAGATTATGCTGAGTGAAATAAATAAGGCAGAGAGAGTCAATTATCATATGGTTTCTCTTATTTGTGGAGCATAACAATAGCATGGAGGACATGGGGAGTTAGAGAGGAGAAGGAGTTGGGGGAAATTGGAAGGGGAGGTGAACCATGAGAGACTATGGACTCTGAAAAACAATCTGAGGTGTTTGAAGTGGCGGGGGAGTGGGAGGTTGGGGGAATCAGGTGGTGGGTATTGTAGAGGGCACGGATTGCATGGAGCACTGGGTGTGGTGCAAAAATAATGAATACTGTTATGCTGAAAATAAATAAAAAATAAATTAAAAAAAAAGAGTGGCTTTACAAAATAAAATCTTAAAGGAAGTAAATGTAACATTTAATATTGTGATTCATTATGAGGACGGCTCTTGTGTCTCCCCCTACCCTCCACCAGGAAAAAGCATACCATTGTAGAAATTCATCAAATCACAAAGAAAGAGAGGAAGAGAAGAAGAAAGGAATTACAGAGCAGTGAGAAAACAATTAATAAAATGGCAACAGTAAGTTCACACGTGTCAATAATAACTTGAAACAGAAATGGACTAAATTCTCTCATCAGAAGACACAGAGGGGTGCCTGGATGGCTCAGTCAGCTAAGTTTCTGACTTTTGATTTCAACTCAGGTTGTAATCTTGGGGTTTTGAGATTGAGTCCTGCATTGGGCTTGACACTGAGCATGGAGCCTGCTTGAAATTCTCTCTCTCTCTCTACCCCTGCCCCTCCTCACATTCTCCATCTCTCTCAAAATTAATAAATAAACAAAAACGTAAAAAAAAAAAGACATAACTGACTAAATGGATTAAAAAGAAAAGGAACCAAGTATATGTTACCTACCAGAAACTCACTTTAGTGTTAAAGAAACACATAAACTGAAAGTGAAGAGATGAGAAAAGATATTCCATCCAAATGGAAACCAAAAAACAGCAAGGGTCATTATACTTATATCAGACAAATAGACTTTAAGCCAAACTGTAACAAGAGACAAAAACATCATATTATGATAAAGTGGTCAATTCATCAAAAATATATAACATTGTAAATATTTATAAGACTCAACATAGGAGCACCTAAATATATATAGCAATTATTAACAGATCTGAAAGGAAAAATACCAATAGAATAATAGGAGGGTATTTCAATATCCACTTTCAATAATGGATAAATCATTTGGATGGAAATCAGTAAGAAAACATTGGATTTAAACTACATGCTAGACCATCCGGGCCTAACAGATGTATACAGAATATTCCACTCAATAGAAGCATAATACACATTTTTCTCAAGCTCACATGAAACATTCTTCATGTACATCATATGTTAATCCACAAAACAAGTCTTAATAAGTTTAAAAAAGATTGAAGTCATATCAAGCACATTTTCCAAGCATAGCGGTGTGAAACTAGAAATCAGTTACACAAAGGAAATTGGAAAATTCATGAATATGTAGAGATTAAGGAATATGTTACTAAACAGCAAGTGGGTAAAAGTCAGAAATATAAAAATATCTTGAGACAAAAGAAAATTGAAACAGAGTATAACAAAACTTATGGGATGCAGCAAAAGTGGTTTTAAGAGGAAAGTTTATAGTGATAAGCGCCTATATTAAGAAAAACAATCTCAAATAAACAACATTTATATCTCAAACAACTAAGAGCACACAAACCCAAAGTTAGGAAGAGGAAGGAAATAACAAAGAAATAGAAACTAAAAAGACATTAGAAAATATCCATCAAACTAAAAGCTTTTTTTTTTTTAAATAAACAAAATAGACAAACTCTTAGCTGCACTTACCAAGAAAAATAAAAAGATGTTTCAAGTAAGTAAAAAAAGAGGAGACATTGTAACTGACACTACATAAATGCAAAGGATCATAAGAAGCTATCATAAAATTAAGTCAACAAATTGGAGCAATCTAGAAGAAATGAATAATTTCCTAGAAACATACAACTTACCACCATTGTATCATGAAGAAATAGAAAATTTGAACAGGCCAATTACTAGTAAGGAGATTGAATAAGTAATCAAAAACCAACAAACTAAAGTCCAGGACCTGGTGACTTCACTGGTGAATTCTATCAAATATTTAAAGAAGAACTGTAATATCAATCATTCTCAAACTCCTCCAAAAAATAAAAGAGGAAAGAACAGTTCTAAGCTCATTTTATGAGATCTTTATGTATTAAAAACAAAATAAAACATTAGCAACTTGACTGAAATAATTATAGTTTCCCAATTGTGACTACATTTTTAAAAGTAGCAATCACATCTGCAACAACATGGATGGAGCTAGAGAATATAATGCTAAGCAAAATAAGTCAGAGAAAGACAAATACCATATGACTTCAGTCATATGTAGAATTTAAGAAACAGAACAAATGAGCAAAGTAAAAACAGAGGGGAGAAGGAGAGAGAGAGAAAGAGACAAAACAAGAAACAGACTCTTGGTTATAGAGAACAGGCTGATGGTTAACACAGGGGAAGTGGGTGAAATAGGTATAGTGAAGGGGATTCAGAGTACATTTATTTATTTTGACAAGCACTGAGTAATATATGAAATTGGTGAATCACTATATTGTACACCTGAAACTGATATAACAGGGATTTCTTAGCTATGACACCAAACGTATGAACCATAAATGAAAAAACAATAAATTGTATTTCATCAAAATTAAGAATTTCTCCCTTTCAAAAGACATTGTTAAGAGAATGAACTGGGAGAACAAATCTGCAAATCACATATAGAAGAACTCGTATATATGCAGAATATGTTTTTTAAAAAATCTCAAAACCCAGTAAGACTAAAAAAGCCCTGTACAAAATGGATAGAAGATTTATTTTTATTTTATTTTTTTAAGATTTTTATTTATTTATTGGGACAGTAAGACAAAGCCCCATACAAAATGGATAAAAGATTTATTTTTTATTTTATTATTTTTAAAGATTTTTATTTATTTATTGGGGAGAGAGAGAGAAACAGAGATAGTGAGAGCAGGAGCAGGGAGGAGAAGGAGAAGCCAGTTCCCTGATGAGCAGGGAGCCCAATGTAGGATTTGATCCTGGGACCTTAGGGTAGCCATGTGAACCAAAGAGAGGCGCTTAACCCAATGAGTCACCCAGGTGACCGGGGATAAAAGATTTAAGTAGATACTTCCTCAGAGAAGATATGCAAATCTCAAATAAACATGAAAGTAAAGCTCTGTATCATTAGCCATTAGGGAAATGATAAAAACACCACTGAGATGCTAACCTACTAGAAGGTTTAACATTTAAAAGACTGACCATCCCAAGTGCAGGTTAGGATGTGGAGCAACTGGAAATTTCATACACTGCTTCTGGGGATGTAAAATGATACAGATATTTTAGAAAACACTCTGGTAGACTCACAATGTTAGTTATACTTACCATAAGACCCAGCCATCTCATTCCTAGGTATTTATACAAGCATAATGAAATTCTGCGCTCCTCACAAAAATCTGTGCACAAATATTTATAGTGGCTTTATTTATAATTGCTCCAAATTGGGAATCGCCCAAATATCCTTCAGCTGGAGAATGCATAAACAAATCTGGTACATCCATACAAAGAAATAAAATTACTACTCAGTAATGTATGAACTACACACAACATGGATAACTCTTATATGCATTCTACTAAGTGAAAGAATCCGGAATCAGATAAAATCAAATCAAAATCTGGAATCAAGTCATTTTTATAATATTCTTGAAAAGGCAAAACTATAAGGAGATAAAACAGTTGTTGCAAGGGACTAGGAGCTGGTGGAGGGGTTGACTACTAAGGGTCACAAGGGAGTTTTTTGGAGTGAAGGAGCTGTTTTATGTTTTGATTGTAGCAGTGGTTACTTGGTAGTGTGTTTGTCAGAAACTGCAGAATTATACATTATGAACCGGGGTGAATTTTACTGTATATACATCATACCTTAATATTTTAAGTGTCAAAGAGCAAACAAGTCTGTAAAAAAACCAAAAAGCCTATGTATGATAACCAGTTGCTTCTCTGATGAATATAATTCTTTATGTTCACGAAAATCACCCCACATTGATTCAACTCTTGTTGGATTCCAACTCAGCACTCAGTAATGCCCTGGACAACAGCTCTGCCCTGTGCTGACTCATTTGTACTTGAACATCTAATCCCTCCATTCTGGGCCTCACTTGAGACACTTTGAGGATAAAGTGAAGGGTGTGTCATATATAACCTGGAGAAGTTTAGTGACCAAAGCAAGGACAAACGATGTTTCATCACTGTGGGAGTGAGTTATGTCATACGCAAGGAAAAACTTCCCCACAGGTCAGTAGTAAGAGACACTAGAATGGTTGCAGAGGAAACTATAAGCACTTTCCCAGAACCCTAAGGATGAATTTTTTTATGCGTCACATACTTACTGAGTATCTCCAGAGCACAAGGCACAGGCAAGGGTTCAGGCACACTGACATGAAAGCTGAGTAAAAGTTGTCCTCTGTAGGGGAATCTGTGTGGCTCAGTCAGTTAAGTGCCTGGTCTCTTGATCTCAACCCAGGTCTTGATCTCAGAGTTGTGAGTTCAAGCCCCACATTGGGAGTAGCAGTTACTAAAAAGAAATAAACTTTAAAAAGATTCTGTCTTCCATAAAAAGAAAGAAGCTGTGATATACAATTATGAAAATAAATCCACATGTAGCTAGCTCGAATTTTAACTTTGGAAATGCTAAGTCAACATAGCCATAATTTGCAGACATTTATCTCTCCCAAAAGAATAAAATGTTGCAAATATTTTAAAATATGTATGTATTAGGAAGTAAAGATGTAGCCTGATTCAAAACATTAGTGAATCATGTCTGTGAGATATGAAGTGCTCTAAGAGCCAGGCCAACACACTGATTAGATGTGGAAATATATATTTAATTCTTTTTCTAAGATCATCTATTTCTTTTAACTTACTCCTAAATAAGGAATATATAGTGATTAATGCAACTTAGCTTAACTTACAGTTACTTTTAAGTTACAGCTTACAAGTACAGTACAGTTACTTGTAAAATAAATAAGGAATATATAGCGATTAATGCAACTTAGCTTACAGTTACAGTTACTTTTAAGTTACAGCTTACAAGTACAGTACAGTTACTGCCTACTTTCCTAGAAATTATATAGAGGAAAAGTCATATACTGACTTACAGAGATAAAATTTTTGAGATTAAAATGCTTCGTGTTTTGCAGTGTTTCATAACAAAGCTAGCTTATTTAATACATTCTCTTGGAAACTTTTTAACATCCTGTTGAAATTACAGTTTACGTAAACATAAATCATTCGGTTAAGTCAATTAATGTAGAATATAAAGCAAACAAGAGTCCTAAACTACCGTTTATGGGCACGCTTTTCTATGTTTACGACTATAATTCTCAAAGCACAAATTTGTATAGCCATCACTTTGGAAATCTGGAAACGTTCTGGCATCTGTTATAAAGAATGTAGTATCCACGTTTACACAAAGGCGTGAGCTGAGTTCTAACGTGCCAAGCAACCCAGACATTCTGGTCTCCTTCAACACATACCTCAATGGCTGCCTGTGGGGATACCACTGCTATTCTCCTGCAAGCCCTCAGGCTTCTGTTGATACTTAGGAGGCACAGAGTGATTTGTTGAGTAACAACAGTAAGGTGCTTAGTCTGTGGCTAACAAATAGTTATAAAGGCCAGCGTTCTTGGAAGAATAAAGTAGATGGTAGGCTCAAGAGGAAGGGAATTATTATGTGACAGGCATGATTCTAAGGTGATTTGATGTATTGTTGTTACATTAACCATAGAAATAAGTAATACTATCTTCAAGTCATATGTGAGCCGTCAGATTTAGGTACAATCTCTATGGTGTTATTTGAAGGATGTTAGCAGAAACCAGGAAGTCCCACTCCCCAGTGCCTCCGTAAGTCTTTTAGCTGCTTCCCTTAAGTCCCCGAGACTCTGGTTGTTTCCATCAGCTTTAGGTAGTATTCTGCCATGTTGCCCACTTAGATTAGGATGCACATATTAGGGTGACCTGGGATGCTTGTGAAAGATACAATTTTCTGTGCCCCACCTGGGTTTGCCAATTGCTAGGATTTGGAATTTGGGAATGAGAAATTGCTTTCCCTTAATTATAAATTATCTGTATTTTTGGTAACATTTTTATTCATGTGCTTTTAAGTAATAATGAGTGACAATAATAATATATAATGAATCATTATCTGTCATATGGTTATTCAAAAAATTCGGTGGTTTTCTGTGAAAAAAGACTAATAAATACATGGTTATTTTTCCTTGTTAATTAATATATTGTTACAATATGGGAAAGTTAATATGAAATAAATATATGGAAATCATTAAAAATGGAAAGATAATACCACAAATATTAAATATTTTAAAATTGCTTTAAAATGAAATTTTAAAACCTGCAAAGCGTTTATTGGCATGTTAGTCATTTTTTTTTCTTGACAGATATTCTGAATGTAGAGAATGTTTTTTGATTTTCGTTAAATTGTTAGGAAGGCATTCAAAAGCTTCTTCAAGTTGGACATGAGGATACATATGCTTTATATAAACTATTTTCTTCTTATACTAGGAAAATACTTTGCTTGCTCTGATTGTATTTGTTTGTTTCTGGTTGATATTTGTATTACTTCCATTAATCTATATTCACCTATAACATATATTCAAATACCAGAAATGCCAGGGAATATTATTGAGTAGTATTCAAATGACAAAATGACTGGATGTCCTAAGCAAGATTTATAGCTGTACAGGGAATTATGTTCAGAAAAGACTAACTTTGCTTCTAAAACTTCCTTCTTGAGATACCCTTCATAAAATTTGTACAAAGCATATTACACACAAACACTTATTAATATTTATATTAATTGTAAGAATGACTTACTGTTAGCACTAGACAGGACCATGAATGCACACTCTAAATATGGCAGCAGCTCAAAGCAATACTGACTGTTGGGTACCTAACTACTAGCTGGTTCCCTTCTACCTTCTCTAGTCCTGGTTGATGTGGGAAACAAAGGCAGAAGAAAAATTATTAAATTTCCTTATTCCTTACAGCCCATTGACAAGTCCTTGAAACAGGCAGAGTGATATTCCTCTAGAAACAGCTGCCTCAATGTTAATACTATGCTAAGGCAAAAGGCAATCTTAGCCCCACCTCCAGGATCCTGTAAGTCTACTTTGACATATAAAAATTGCTTTGGAAACTACCTTTATCTCTGGCACCCAAGATATATGTTGGCAATCATTCTCCAGGCATGTGATCCACCAGTACACATCTGAAGAGTCTCATGACTGAGTTTTTACTAAACAGTCATAAATGGCCTTTTTCTAACAATAGCTAGCCCCTCAGGATCCTGGAAACCTTGTTTCCAAAATATCTGGGAGGCTTACATTATCCCTAACCCCTTCCCAACTTGAAAGTATTTAATGGGCCACTCCTCATGACCCCAGAGCAGCTCTTTCTGCCCATAGGTCCTGTCCCAGTGCTTTAAAAAAACAGCTTTTTGCACCAAAGATGTCTCAAGAATTCCTTCTTGGCCATCGGCTTCAAACACTAACATCTTTCCTACATCACCGGTTCCTGGAATTGTTGACCTTGACTTCTTGCTCTGAACATCAGTGTTTTCTCCTTTTGTTTGACTTGAGTCAGTGGATTTCTTTAAACCAGGGTAGACTTTATGTCTATTGTTAAGCTTTAAATCTTGCAAAATATTGGGCGCCTGGGTGGCTCAGGCGATAACCGTCTGTCTTCGGCTCAGGTCATGGTTCTGGGGTCCTGGGATCGAGTCCCGCATTGGACTCTATGCTTAGTGGGGAGCCTGCCTCCCCCCCCTCTCTGCCTGCCTCTCTGTCTACCTGTGATCTCTCTCTGTGTGTCAAATAAATACATAAAATCCTTTTTAAAAAATCTTGCAAAAAATTATAATGCCTTTTGCTGTGTTCCTGATTTTTTAAATGATTTTTTTCTCTGCATTGGGAAACACATTCACATTTCCTGAGAAACTTCAGGAAGGAATTCTCACATGGAAGCACTATGCTTCACGTCAGAGATTTCAACAGATTTAGTCAATACCTGAGAGTCTGCATTTTTTACAAACTTCCTAGGTGATTCTTACAATCACCAAAGTTTATGAACTGTTGGATTTTCTTTTACAGGTGTCTTTCATTAAAATGTAAATATCTCCAGGTGGGGTAGTAAAATAAATTATTATAAATTACTATTGCCTTAATGAGAATATATTACATAATAGCTCTATTTGAAGGCAGAAAACTGAAAGCTTTTGAAGGAACTGGGTTTCTAACAGAAATTTTGGAGAAGAAAGGGTAATTATGAGACCAGGTATAGCTAAGCATTTTTGGGGAGCATTCTGACCACCTACTGAGAGAACAAAGTCCAGTCAATAAGAGGGAAGAAGCAGAGAGGAAAATTATCTGAAATAGTTATTTTAGAAGATGAGTTTAAGCTACCTCACCTTTCTGCCTAAGCATTTTTTACTAAAACTGAGAGGTTAGGAAAGGAAGGAAGTTAAAGGTCTGGGATTGTAATTGCCTGCTGGCAGCGGTGACATAAGGTTGCTCCAGTGGGAATAAAGCTCTAGCAGTCTGGGTTATCAGACAACTGCTTTGGTGGGAGGAGTACAACACGATGTGGTCATCAGCCTTAGAGTTAGGATTCTAAGTTACGGGGTTGTATTGGACACGTAGCTCCTTAAGGGAAAGCAAGTCACTAAAAAGTGAAAGGTATACTGGAGAATACAGAAAAGTTGCTGTTGGGTTAGGCACATTCAGTAAGAACAGCATGATGTTTTGAATCCAAAAAATCCTTTTAGAAGGTATTTCAAATTCTTTTTTGCAGCAAAGGGATATGTGCACAGGTGTCCCAATAATACCAGGAAATTACTTATTCTGAACGAGGGCTAACGATGACAAAATGGATTATATTCTGAAGGACTGGTAATTTAGCCTTGACACCAAAATGTGGCCCATGGACCAGTAGCGTCAGCATCTTCTGGGAGCTTGTTAAACAGGCAGAATCTCAATTCCTATCCCAGACCCACTGAATCAGAATCTGCATTTTAACAGAATACCCAATTAATTGCATGTTCATTAGTTTGGAGAAGCACTGGTGTAGGAAAAGAGGTCTTAACCACAGAATGTTTCAGAATTAGCTAGAAGGTGAATTCAAGCAGAGAGTGCTGGGTTCCATTTCTAAGGTTTCTGATCCAATTAGTCTAGGATAGAGGCCAAGAATTTGCATTTCTAACAGGTCCTATAGAAGTTGATGATGATGTTGCTGGTTCAGGCGCCAAATTTTAGGAATCACTAGTTTAGGTAATACCACCTCTCTTAAATAGCCCTCTAGTTTCTATATTTCTCTATCTCATAAAAATTTTTTTCTTAAGAAAAAAAAAACAGCTCTGTTCAGTTGCTTGGTTCTGATATTTTATTTCATGAAGCGTAATATGCCAACTATAACTGACTCTTGGTAATATTTCTTTCAATTTATAACTGAGATTTTGTTATAACATTAAGACAAGCCTCAGGATGGATGCCCGACCTACAGGCACTTCTTATAAGGAGATTTCATCCAGCCTAGGTGATTCTTTAACCACTGAATTCTATGCATGATTTTATATAACTCTGCTAGTTGTAGCTTATTGTACTAGGATAAGTCATGAGGCTCACAGACAGCAGGCTATGTATTGGAAAGTAGCTAGTGGAAACACATTGTAAGAAAATCTTTGTCCAAAGAATAAAAATGGTGACTAATTGGACTTACTAAATTCTTTCACTTGGAAATTTAAATTGGCTGTGTAAGGAGAGAATTTTATAGGTTTCCGAAGGACAAGTCAAAATATACCTGGAGAATTCAGTGTTTGCAGAGTCAAGGAGGCAATAAGGATTCTTCTAGAGCAGAATTTATAAAGAAGGGGCTAGGTTAGAGATAGAGTAGGGATAGAGTTTGAATTGGTTCATATTTACTAACTTTAAATACTGAGATATAGAGGTGATTGTCGATGATATTTGTACATAAATATGAGCTTTGTTATCTGTTTAGGAATTGAATTTGAGAATTGTTCTGTCTGTCCCAATCTTACTTTTATGCATGGCTTGACAAATCTCACTATAGTAGGGACAGATTCTTGACATTATAGTATTACCGAGCTAATAAATATATCTGGGGTTTTGGTGAAGAGAACATTCTAGTGGTTATTAGTGGTCTTAGTAAAAACCTTATAATAGCCCTCTACTTTCTGGAAAGTAGGTTGGATTGTACTTTCTGGCTCCCTCTTAAGTGAGTGGTAGATTAGTCAGGATCTTAGAAGAAAAAAAAATGGCAAAACAGAATAATTGAGAAATGTTTAATAAAAATATTATTGTTAGATTGTGACAGAGATTACAGAAACCAATAAATGACAAGGCAGAACCATAGGGCCAGCAGTGGGATAGATCTGTTATTCCTAGGGCTGAAGGGACAAGGGGAGGGAATGGTTATCTGGTTTCACGATCTAGAGTGTAGTTGAATGGAGAGGGCTACCTGACTGGAAACTGGAAGAACACAGGCTGTCCACAATGACCCCAGAGGAAAGGATACTCATTCTCCTGCCTTCCAATTACTTCCTGGTACCTCCCAGTGTTTGAACTCAACTGGAAGCCTAGGCAACCTTTCTCGTGAATAGAAGTATGCAGATATTTAGCACAGATAGTAGCATAGGTAGTTCTCTACAATGACTCCTGAGAAAAAGCAATATATATCACTTCTGGGACAGAGCACTTAACTCTTGGCCCAAGACCCTTCAGAGCTCAGAGATATTTCAGATTGTAGCTCCTTTGTCAGTCTGGGTTGTTGAGTAATGACACCCAGAACAGAGCTTCCATTTAACTCTTGATGGACACGTAATATGAACGGGCATATAATGTGATGGGCATATAATATGAATAAAAAATTAACCATATAAAGTCACTAGGATTATGGGATTATGTGTTATCGCAGCATAATCTATATTACTAATACAGATGTTGTTACCAATAGCTGGTGTTACTACAACCAGATAACTATAATGTCTGTCTATTACTTAGGAGAGATAAAATGGAAAGTAAGGAAACTGGTATTTGAAGCTGGAAGGATGGTAATTTATGTTACTTAGTGATTAAATATATGATAAAAACCATAATCTACATTCATCTGATAGGCAGATAATATATTAAGTGAAGTAGTAGCTTTAGGGAATAAAGTTGTAAGCCAGAAAAGTGAAAGCATATGTGGAGTTACTATATTTGACAGAGAGGGGTTAGAAGAAAGAGGAAGAGAGAGAAATCAGATAAAGAGGGACACAGAGAGAAATGAGAGAGAGAAGAAAAGAATGAACTTGCAAGTGGTAATTAAAGAGAATAGTTAAGACTTCTAACCACAGAGTTTTTTAAGAGGCAGCTAATTCTCATCCAAAATTGATGAAAAGTAAAACTGAGACAATTTTTGACAAATAAAGACCAGTTAGAATTCATTCTGTGGCAAGTTTCAAATTTAAAATGTGGCTGCCACCTCCATCATAAAAATCTGAGTGGATTAAAAAATCTTAGAGCAATGGTCCAAATAAGGCTGTGGTATCCAGAAGGCATATTCATTTGAACAAAATGACTGAGAGAAAAGAGATTAAGCATGTGACTCTCCAACCAAAATCTAAAAGGATTAAGTACTTTGTAATTTAGGCAGGAGAAAAAAGAGGGGCGGAAGTGATACAATAACAGAAAGATAGTAAATCTAAGAAAGGATGACTAAAAAATGATGGCACATATGGAGCTGACTTAAATAAGGAAAAAGCCTACAAAGTTTTAAAGAGAATTATATTGTTAAATAAGCCATAATATTTGACTAAAAAATCTGGGACAATTGTGTGATTGTTGTTATTCTGTCCTTGTTTCACCATTGAATATTGGGTTGACATTTGTAGATAACTTTTTAGTCCATTGGTTTACAGATCAAGAGGAGCTAGACACACTTGTTACAAGAGAGATGCTGGGTTTGAGTTTGATGCCAAGCCTGGATGGGATTGTGGAATTGATTCCCTGGTGGGAGAGGATACATCTTTCTTTTCTGAAGGAGAGAGAGGACATGAGTATTTAGTAGACAGCATGTTGGACTGTAGTATTCATTAGTGTTGTTTAGCAAAAGCATTTTTGTTTTTCTTTCTTTTAGGCATTCATTAACCTCTCAGGACTGCTCATCCTGACCCTGTAACTGGATGAAGCCATGTGACTAGTCTTGGCCAGTGAATTGTGAAGGGGAGATGAGGCATGAAAGTTTCTGTCTGGCACAAGATTCTCCAGAGCGCTTTATGTCACTGGGACCAGCAATATTCCAGAGAATGGGCCCTTTACTCTGGATCTAGAGTAAGAACAATCCAGAACAAAGAACTGCCTCTATTCACAACAGACAGGTAATATGAATGAGAAATTATCCCATAATATTTTAATTCTCTTAGATTTGGGAAATACTCTGGCACTGCAGTATAACTTTTTTCCTGACTGATATAAAAATAGATGATCCTTGTGGGGGAATAAGATTGGAGCAGAATATCCTTTCTGAAAAAAATTGCTTTCCTCACCATATATTTAAGGTTGAGCAAGGAATTTACAGATTACGAATCTTCATAGGTTATATAAATCTTTTTTTCAGTTAGAGTTAAATAGAGTAAAATCAGAGTTAAAATCAGCTGTTTTCATTTCCTAGGTGAGTGTGGATGGGATGGTCTCTAATTTTGTGAACAAAGTTGTTTAGAAACTTGACCTTATAAAGCTGCTTATAGCTAACAATAGCTCTTCTATTTCACTTTTATATTTTAAATGAATATATCACTAGTTGAAATTCTGTTGATTTGCATCTGAATTTTCTTTTACTGATGCTTCCATTTCAAGGTATAATATAATCAACATGGACACTTATATTAAATGACAATGACTTGGGCTATTTGCCTATTTCTTTTGTAGTAGCTCTATCCAAGAGATGTTCATCCACATGGAAACAAAATAAAAGGGTGTCTCAAGGTTGGAGCATTCATCCTCCTTAGCTAAGGTACAGATGAAGAAGATTTCTATTCTATGAGTGCTCTCTGAAAGCGTTATTATTGCTTCATTTCTATTTATGAGAACTTTAAAAGATAAGTTCTGGAAAGAAGATGTCTTTCTTTACACTGGCTTCTTTAAGACTCAAAGGCTTGAAATTCAGGACAGAATGAAAAGCATTCTGAGTACTGTATCTTCTGGCATGGGGAGGAAAAATATCTTTTTTCCTCCCCATGAATTGTCATAGAAGGAAATGAAACTTGCTAAAAACATATCTGCTATAAAACTATGATAGAAAAGAAAAAAGAATTCTTCTATTTTTCTGAACCTTATCATTGTAATTATTCTATGAATTCTATTAGACTGAGATCCCTGCAGAAATGGCATAATTGGCCAATATAATTGTGGAGTAGGTGGTATAAATTTATAGACATTATTATGGTTAGTGCTATGAAATAATTTACTTGTCGCCTTTCTCTTATTTTCTTCTTTCAGTATATCTTAGCACAAAATAAACTCTTCAAAACTTGTGCAACCAGGGGAAATGAATATAATATGACTGGGAAGTTTGAAATGAAATTTGTAAGACATCAGCTAGTTTATCCAAACATTGATCCTCTTAGTGTTTTTTGGTGTGACAATTAGAGGTATTAAAAGTTCTAGTATTATTTGATAGACATTTTCATGTTTGGAAGAGTAAATATGATTAAGTGTTGCAAGTTAATGCCTCTCATATCCATTAACATTAAATATTTGTGAAGGATTATTATCTTGAATTTCTAATAGAGAACATAAAGCAAAAGTATTTTTGTTCTAACAAACACATTTTTCAGCATTAGGCACTTACGATTTCATAGTGTCAGTAGATAAAATAATACTAATTTAAAAACCATGAGAGACTCTTAACTATAGGAAACAAACCGAGAGTTTCTGGAAGGGAGGTGGTTGGGGGATGGGGATTAAGGCAGGTACTTGATGTGATAAGCACTGGGTGTTACACACAGCTGAAGAATGATTGAACTCTACATCTGAAGCTAATGATATATTGGTATGTTGGCTAATTGAATTTAAATTAAAAAATAGGTAGAAGTATTAAATACATGTATATATACTGAACTAAAGGAAGATCTATAATCTTAGTAAAAATTTATGAGACTGACACGCTACCTACTGCGCTAATGAGGCACCTAGTCTTAGTAAAAATTTAAAAGCAAAGTTCAAATTAATGGATATAGTATGATCCAATTCTTACAAAAGTAACATAATCTATACATATATTACATATCCTACTTTATGTATTATCTACAAATCTGAATAGCTATAGATGATATATGTTTGTACATATAGGAATCAAAGTCATGGCTATCCAGGTGTGTGTTCAGAATCTTAACTTTTTTATATGCCCCCTTGTGGTTATACTTGTCACTGAAAACATGTAATACCTTTGTAACTTGAAAAAGTAATAAAGAAAATATAAACAATTATAAAGCAGAGAACAAGTGAAAAGATCAAGTATGCCCTATTATGTTTGTGTTTGATAAGGTGTGCCTGTTTTTTTCCCTTTTATTCTCACTAAGTATAATTAAAGCATTACCTGTGATTATCAACTCAAATTTAATTCTCTGAATTATAGTTTTAATTCCTTATTATTCAAAATGAATTTACTAAATAAAGTTCCATACACATTTTTTTCTCAGTTTAAATAATTTAATGTTTAAAGTAAGTTTAAAATGCCCATATATCAGCTGGGGGCCTGCTTCTCCCTCCATCTCTGCCACTCCCCCTGCTTGTGCCCTCTCTCTATCAAATAAGTAAGTAATTTTTTTAAAAATTCCCAGTTATACAGAGAATATATTATCTTTGCCCATTAAGCTTTGGTAAAATTTTTTTTATTTAACTTAGCCTTTCTGTAAACCATGAACAATTTTCATTTTTGCCTTTTAGAAGAACAATTTGTGTTATGAATATTTTGGAAAGTGGTTCAACTGTTTAGATAGCAATAATGGATTTTCCTCAGTAATTTTGCTTTTCAAAGTTTAATCATGCTCTAAAGCACACTTAATTTGTGGATTAGAGCTTTTTGAACAACACAATTACCAATACAATTACAGAGTGCTGTAGAAATTATTTGCAAGGCAAAGAACAAGAAGGTCAGTACAAATGTTCCAGGCAATATCAGTGAAGCAGATGTGAAGGATATGTGATCAACAGCCAACAGACCGTTTACAAATGTGTTCATGTATTTTTGCATTCATTTATTTGCAAAATCTTTGCTGAATACCTACTGTGTTTTGTGTGCTGACTATGCTAGACCATAGCTTTATATCAATAAGCCAATGCAGACATGTCCCTGCCTCACAGAATTTTTAAGAATGAACCCTGTATTTAACTGACACCCCTCATTTCCTGCCACTTTCCATTACTCTATAAAATATAATGGCTGAGGTACCAGGCCTGCTAAACACTAGCAGGCTACTCACTAGTACGCTCACTTTTTGTTCTCACCCATTCAGTTGTGCCCTTATTACATCAGTTGAGTTTGTTCCTATACTTGTTTTTACAAGTTTTACTTGATACTTTAATTATGTAATTCAATAACAATAGCTTGAAGAAACGTAATATGAATGCGAATAGAAAATTGTCCCTGTGAAATTTAAGTAGATTGCTTTGGAAAGAATTGGTAAGGGGTTATTACTTAGGATAATGGTAGTTTCTAGTATGGAAGATCAGAAAACATCTTTAAGCAAATGACACTTGAGTCAAGAAGTGTTGGGCAATGGGCCAACTCAGTGTGGGTAATACTGGGGACATAAGTGGGAGAGAAGCCTTCGGAAAAGAAGGAATAGAATGTGATACATCACTATGAAGGAAAGGTTCTATGACATCTTTGAAAGGCTGGTGAAGAAAAGAGAGTTCAGGGAAAAGGGATAGAAAGTAATGAGAGTAGGAAGGATCTAGATTATGTAGTACATGAAGAGCCATAACAAAGACTAGGGTTTTTGTCCTAAGGGCCTCAGGAAGCCTTTAAGGGTACAATGTGATACGACTAAACTTGTGTGTAGAAAAGTGTGCTCTTGCTGTAGACTGCAGAACAAACTATGGAAAGATTGGGTATAGAACAAGCAGTTAGTAATTTTTTAGAGAAGTTCAAGAAAGAGGTGAAAGACTAGTTACTGAAATCAGAGGAAGTGGACACATATTCAGGAGACTTAGGAGGATGAGGATTTAGTTTTCTTATATCATGTACACAAACATTCACTGCCTCTGCAGGGACTAATATACCACATTTTAAGACAGCAGAAAAATATTTTCACTGTTACATGCAAATACTTTCATCACAATTAAGCCATGTAGTATACTAGAGTTCCTTTCTTATCCCATCTTTTATTTTCCATGGTGTTAATAATTACTTTTTTGGGCTATTTGCTGAATTAATCTGATAACTAAACTAATTCATTGTCAAGATCTCTGCCAGAGCTATGAAAACTTCCTCATCAGTTCAACACATACAAGCTGATCCATCAGTTTCACAATCTTCTTTTGAAGATACCCCTGTTGGCCCCTTCCAGTTTGTAGTAACTGCTTGCGAGGCCTGCACCATGGCTATCAGATTCATATTTCCCTTTTTGGAAATTCCTTTTACCTCCTTCCTGCCTTACTGTATCTGTATCTTCCTCCTTCTTGGTTACATTTGTGTTTTAAAACACTCTGTTGTCCAGTAGTGCCTTGAAAAATGGGACGCCTGGGTGGCTCAGTTGGTTAGGCAGCTGTCTTCGGCTCAGGTCATGATCCCAGCGTCCTGGGATCGAGTCCCGCATCGGGCTCCTTGCTCCGCAGGGAGCCTGCTTCTCCCTCTGACTCTGCCTTCCACTCTGTCTGCCTGTGCTTGCTCTCGCTCGCTCTCTCTCTGACAAATAAATAAATAAAATCTTTAAAAAAAAATGGTGTACAGGAACAATTTTAAAACACTTTCCCTGTCTGTTGATATCCTTATCCTAATCTCATGATTGATATGCTGTCTGAATAGAGAATTATAAATTAGAAATAGTTTACATACTGGACGTAAAATTATAGCTTTTAAACTGAGAAGACATTGATCTCTGATATAGCGTCCAGTATTGCAGATGAGAAGTCTGATTTTTGGTACTTTGATTTTTTTTTTTCTGGAAGCTTTTATTTTAAGTCCTAAAATTTCATTAGTAGTTTGCCTTTACATAGATGTTTTTATTCTCGCATTTAAAGTATTTCTTAGGTCTGTTGAGTCTGAAAACATACTTTAAGTTCTAGAAGTTTATTTATATATTTTGTGTTTTTTATGTGTTTGTTCCTTTAGATTTCTCTAGTCTCATCTTTTGGTCTCCTATTCATCATAAACATGGTATTTCCTATTTTAATTCATTTATTGTCTCATATTTTATCTTCACTGTCTTTATTTTTAGTCTGTTTTCTAGAAGATTTACTGTATTATCTATTATCTATTATTTACTCTATTATCTTCTATATATTTTATTATATTTTATGGTTTTCTATCATATTTTTAATTTCCAGGGCTCTTTCTTATTGCCTAAATATATTTTTTTAAATTAAGTACACATATTTTTCATGTTTTTGGTTGTATTATTTTTATTTCTTTGAGATTGCTAAAATTAGTTTTCTTTCTTTCTTTGAGAGAAATTTTTTGCCCCTTGCATTAGCATTATCTTTGCTTCAACGTTTTCTTCCATTTTTTTTCAAATTAGAGACCTTATGGCACATGGTGCTTTTTTGTCCTACTTATAATTAATGTGAAAGCTTTTATGATTTAGAAGCTATCTGTTCTGCAGAGCTAGGATTTGTGGGCTGGTGGGCATTACTTTATGGCTATAGCTTGACAAAATGACTTTTTCATTGGGTATTGTGAATTTTTTCTTTAGAGTCTGTCAGTTCTCTCAAAAATAATCCTGTATTCTTTACCCTAACATAGGAATTGATTAAACCTGTTTGTGACTACTCATTACAAGTAGCGAAAGACCCAGGAGCTGGACATTTTAGTAACAAGATTTTCCGTTTGCTATCCCCTTTATCAGCATCATAAGCCTGTCTTCAGTAAATGAAATGACTGAATCTCCAATTCTGTTTCAACTTTTCCACAAGTCAAATCAACTTTCCTATCCTTTTCATAGTGGGAGAGCGGCTGTCATTCTAGGACTACATTACGACTCTCTTTTGCCTTCATGAACATCTTCCTCCATAAAAAAAAAAAAAATAAAAGATATGATTGCCTGTCTTGTGTGTGTTGAGTTTGAGGAGTTCATTATAGATCCTGGATATCAACCTTTTGTCTGTACTGTCATTTGCAAATATCTTCTCCCATTCCGTGGGTTTCCTCTTCGCTTTTGTTTCCTTTGCCTTTGGAGACATATCTTGGAAGAAGTTGCTGTGGCTGATATCGAAGAGGTTACTGCCTATGTTCTCCTCTAGGATTCTGATGGATTCCTGTCTCATGTTGAGGTCTTTTATCCATTTTGAGTTTATCTTTGTGTACGGTGTAAGAGAATGGTCAAGTTTCATTCTTCTACATATAGCTGTCCAGTTTTCCCAGCACCATTTATTGAAGAGACTGTCTTTTTTCCACTGTATATTTTTTCCTGCTTTGTCGAAGAATAATTGACCGTGGAGTTGAGGGTCCATATCTGGGCTCTCTACTCTGTTCCACTGGTCTTGTGTGTCTGTTTTTATGCCAGTACCATGCTGTCTTGGTGATCACATCTTTGTAATAAAGCTTGAAATCAGGTAACGTGATGCCGCCAGTTTTGTTTTTGTTTTTCAACATTTCCTTAGCGATTCAGGGTCTCTTCTGATTCCATACAAATTTTTGGATTATTTGCTCCAGCTCTTTGAAGAATACCAGTGGAATTTTGATCGGAATGGCATTAAAAGTATAGACTGCTCTATTGCATGGAGCACTGGCTGTGGTGAAAAAATAATGAATACTGTTATGCTGAAAATAAATAAAAAATAAATTTAAAAAAAAGAAAAATTATACTTTATTACTGTGTTTATATAAAGACATATAAACTGGATGGATGAAACTTTTTAGCTCTGAATGTAAAAGAAATTAAAATATTTTCATAGGTCCCCAAAAGTATCATGGGCTTGTGCCTGCTGTGCCTAATGCATAAGTTGGCTCAGGTCACCCACCTTCTTAAAGTAGGGAGGGAAATCTGGTTATACAGTTCTTATATTTTTATAAAAGCTCTCAACCAATCCCATTTTCAACCCCACTCGGGGGTATAGGGTAACAATTCTGAAATCACTATGTATAGAATTGAATAAGCAAATACATGGATTAGAGTTGGGTGCATCAGTATGATGAGGTCATTACTATAGATTATATAGATTCTATATAATTATATAGAGGCAAATTATTATATAGAGGCAAATCTATAGATTACTATATTATTATATAGTATATATATATAGTATATACAAATTATTATATAGAGGCAAATCTATAGATTACTATAGATACAAATGGATATATATGTAAAGAGACATATTTGTAGATATGTATATATACATGGGCTAATATAAACACATATATTTTCTCTGTCAACTGAAAGGTCTTAAAAGCAAGTGACTTTCCAGTACCAAAAAGTATACTTAGTACCCAGATCTTAAGTTTCTATTACCATTCTCCAATAAAAAAGAACCAGGACTCTGTGGAGAAATGCTGATTATAGGAATGTTGCAAAAAATATACAATATCGGGATGTCTGGATGGCTCAGTCAGTTAAGCAGCTGCCTTGGGCTCAAGTCATGATCCCAGAATCCTGGGATCGAGTCCTGTGTCAGGCTTTTTGCTCATGAGGAGACTGCTTCTCCCTCTGCCTGCTGCTCTTTCTGCTTCTGCTCTCTGACAAATAAATAAATAAAATCTTTAAAAAATATATACAAAGTCATCCTGGAGCATCTTGCAGAGCTAGAAATTAAGTGTTAAAACAAAAAACAAAAAACAACCCTATGGACATTGGGGAAGGTATGTGCTATGGTGAGTGCTGTGAAATGTGTAAACCTGGTGATTCACAGACCTGTACCCCTGGGGCTAATAATAATGTTACTTAAAAAAAAGAATTAAAAAACCTCCCACACGATAAAGGATAAAGATATGTCAAATGGACACAGATCCAACTGTAAAAGCTCTTTCTATCTAAAGCTATAAATATTTGAGCAAAGTAGTATTGAATTATAACTTAAAACATAAAACAAACATCCATAAGAACATAATGATGTAAAAAAATGGAGGAGAAGAGACAAATCTTCCATGCAGTAGAATTCCAAATTTTATATAAGTTTTCCACCCTCAAGGAGAAAGAGCATATCTTGCCATTCCATAAGTGTGAACTGTGCATAATAACTTTCTTTGACACAATAGAGCATAAAAGCAGCAAAAAGAAGAGAGTAACATTGCAGTGGAGAAATCCGACAAAGACTACCTTTGTGTGGTGATCAAAGTCAGTATCAACAGTGATGAGTCATGTTAATAGTATGTACTTTAACGTGATGTGATAGGAATGGCATTTTACCTCTTGATCTTCCTTTCTCAAATCCTAAACCCTAATCCAATCCTGAGAAAATTATCAGAAAAATATCAAATGAAGGACATTTTATAAAATACCTGACTAGTACTTAAAATTGTTAAAGTCATCAAAAGCAAGAAAAGTGACAAACTATCAGAGCTAAGAACAGCCTAAAGAGACAGAGCAACAAAATGTAATATGGTATCTGGGATGGAATCCTAGAACAGTAAAAGTACATTAGGTAAAAACCAATAAATTGGAATAAAATGTGGACTTCAGTTGATAAGGTATCAACATCAGTTCTATATTGTGACAAATATACTTTACTAATGACAGATGTTAAAAGGGAAAACTGGCTATGGGGAGCATGGAAACTCTCCATTCCAATTTCACAATCTTTCTGTAAATTTAAATCTATTCTAAAATAAAAGGTTTTTTAAAAAGTAAAAAATTAATATGAATAATTTGTGGTGATGGTTACTAGTGCATTTATAATATTATTCTCTCTACTCCTATGTGTAAGTTTAAGCAATTCATGGTTAAATGATTGGCATGAAAGAATATAAGAAGATTTGGAAAATTATCTCTAAAAGAAGTTCATCAGAGGACCAGAGAGAGCGCTGTTAAAACATCTCACCCTATCAATTTTAGACAGGATTGACATGGATAGATAGATAGATAGGTACATTATATATACATATAGTTATACATGGTTTCTGTCTATCTTAAATGCTACTTCAAATAGGGTAAAATGGGCAAAATTACATGATGCTACCAATTATGATTTCTTTGCCACTCTTGGAATAGTGCAAATTAAGTGATTCATTGATTCAGGTTATTTTTTTTTTTATTGATAATATCTCCTATACCAGGAATAAAGATTTTTGGTTATTTTATTAGTAAATGGCAATTCAAGGACTGAACTTAGCCCTGAATCTAATGGCCCACCCTCTTTCAGGATTTTGTTTTGTTTTTTGATGATCAGGGAAGGGTGAAAATTCAGTGTAGGATAAACCCAGGGCAGTGTCTGCATTCTACTTTCTGCTACTGTGAATTTAGGAATTGTGTTTGTCTTTGATATGCTTATTCTATGATCCACTGTCTCTTCCTCAGGTAGCATTTCTGCCAACAGCACTGTCTTTCTCATGGCTCTAGCTCCTGCGGGACAAGCCATTGATTCTGACTTATACTATGTGACTCTGGTTTCTGGGTTTAGGCTAAACCACATCCTCTAGTACTGGAGGGCCAGTGGCTTCCTGCTATGGCTTATTTCTGAGTTAATGACCCCATAGTTTCTTCCATCATCCATGCATCAATTTTTCTGTAACAAATTCTCTCTTTTAAATACTTAAAAGAATTTCTGGGGGCGCATGCGTGGCTCAGTGGGTTAAAGCCTCTGCCTTCAGCTCGGGTCATGATCTCAGGGTCCTGGGTCAAGCCCCACAATGGGCTCTCTGCTCAGCGGGGAGCCTGCTTCCTCCTCTCTCTCTGCCTGCCTCTCCACCTACTTGTGATCTCCGTCTGTCAAATAAATAAAATCTTTAATAAAAAAATAATCTGTTTTTATTAGACTTTGATGAATAGAGATATTGATCACAAATGCCATCTAAATTAATGCACATTCATTAACTTTATCTTCCACTGCTTAGGGTGGCTCTATTTTCAGATTATATAATTATACTACTAATTATTTTAGTATGATTATTTTATTTATTGAATCGACAATCAGTGAAAACAGGTGGAGCATGAAGCATACTGATGCTGTAAATTGAGAGTTGTACCCAATTTACAGATTCCACATCAATTGGAATATTAGGTATTGTGGAAAATAAAAAAGAGAAATTTGTTGATGGGTGTTGTCTATACCTCTTGCCTTGTGAAATCCAGACAAGGTATTTAATATTTACAACATATCATTTTCGTCAATAGGTATTTCCTAAGGATATAACTGTTCTTTTTAGACTTTAGAAAATGCTGTGGAAATGACTAGTGGGAGAGGAGAACAAGCAGATGTGAAGGATTAAAACATATTGTGTATGACTGGAACTGTACTAAAGATGAACTTTCTTGGGGTGCCTGGGTGGCTCAGTGGGTTAAAGCCTCTGCCTTCGGCTCAGTTTGTGATACCAGGGTCCTGGGATTAAGCCCCCCGCACATTGGGCTCTCTGCTCAGCAGGGAGCCTGCTTCTCTTGCTCTCTCTCTGCCTGCCTCTCTGCCTACCTGTGGTCTCTGTCTGTCAAATAAATAAAATCTTAAAAAAAAAAAAGAACATTCTTAATATGGTGGAAGTAGGGAGGAGGGATGTTAATCGTGTAGTCAAGGCATTTTCAGCTCTCACAGATACTCCAACATGAGCAGTGAGCCAAGAGGAAACAGCCAGGCCTTTTTCACTCACTGTTTGCCTGGTACTAACAACACCAGCAACATGGCTCTGAAGATTAGAGGCATGTTAGAGGTACTAAAAAATGTTATAATGCTAGTCTACCCACATTTCTTTTAATCATTTTCTCATGACTAAAAAATGATAAACAGGTTTAATTTAATATAATGAAAAAGCCGTTTCAGCTTAAAATATTTTTATTTTGAAGCCATATGTGCTCATTAAATGCACACAAATAGGAAGAAGAAAAATCATTCCTAGCACCATCCCAGCTACTATTAATAATTTAATATTTTAGCTATAGATAGTCCTAGTGTTTTAAACATGTAACCCAGATGTCCTTGACTTTAACAACAAATGAGGTTACAATTTTTCTTTCTTTGAACTTTTCATTGAAATGTATATAAGACCACTTAAAAGAAATTTAAAAAAATTAAAATTAAAATAAGAAATGTATACAGGATGAAAGTGAAAATAGTATGCAGATCAATGAATTTTCACAAAGTGAACACAACCATAACCAGCAATCATGTAAAAAAAAAAACAAAAACAGGATATTCACAGAACCCCAGAAGTTCTGTTTATTTGTAATATCTACAACCCTCTTCCCCTGCAAGGAGAAACATTATTGTGACTTCAACATCCTAGATTGTTTTTACCTATTCTTATATTTTATGCACATGGAATCATATTGTATGTATTCTTGTGCTTGACATCTTTCTTTCAGCATTGTTTGTTTGGTTTTATATTTTTGCAAGTAATTGTAGTTTTTCATTCTTACTGCTGCAGTCAGCTGTGTAAATATGCAATAATTATTTATTCTTTTGTTAATGGGGATTTGGGCTATTTCATACAATGCTTTTATGAACACTCCAGTACACATCTTTTAGTGAATACATACATGCACACATTTAGATACTGCCAAACATTTTTCCCCAGTAGTATACCAATTTACACCCCCACCAGCAGCATATGAGAGTTTTGGTTTTGACATCCTGTCAACATTTTTTTTCTGTTTTGATTTATTTTGTTTTGTTTCCTTTTAGTCACTCTGGTGGGTGTGTATTGGCATCACATTGTGGTGTAATTTGCACTTCTTTGATGACTAACAGAGGAAATCATGATTTTTCATGATTTATGTTGGCCAAGTGGATATCCTCTTTTGTTAATAGTCTGTTCAAACTTTTTGCACATTTTTTGTTATGTTTTCTTATTAATTCGTAGTATTCCTTATATGTTGTAGAAATGGGAATACCAAGAGGAACCCAATATGCCTTAGAGCTCCAGATACAGCCCTTGCTCCTATAATTTAGCAGAATTCTGTTCTTTGTGAAAATCAGAGCCAATTATAAGAGCTCCTTTATTTGACTGTTTGTTTTTAGGCATGAAAAGTTCAGAATGACCAAATGGTAGTCATAGCTTTATTTTAGCTCAATGTGTCCATGATGGAAGCATTGGCTACCATTCCCACCTCCCTTCCATTTCCAGTGTTTCAGGATCTCTGTCCCCATGAAGGCTAAAGTTGCAGAAATAGAAAGTAGAAATTTCCTACATGAGTCCTTGAGAGTGATGGTGAGTGGAGAAACTTGTGTATTTTAGTTATTGATCATACAGTACTATGTAAAGATCATTGGTTTAAGATATATACTACTTCTTGGAGGGCAGTGACTATAACTTAAGGATGCTGTTCCCAAACTGAAACCATAGCTGAACCCCCAAGAGTTTGTTATAATGCTCTGTCAGGATGACTATATGAATTATCAGTTTGGTAGAATCAGTGAGTCCTCTGATAAGTACTCATGTTTGCACCTCTTTAGGTAGAAGAGGGGTCCCTAGTATGATGCACTCATTATTTAGGCACCTCCTGTTGATCAATTGGGCATATCAGGTCCTCTGTAAACCCTGAGGTAGCAATGCTAACATAAACCCATATCTAAGATTTCTCTCTCTCTCTCATTCTCTTTCCATGCTTTTGGCCTTTGTATGACTTGCATCTCAAGATGATATATCTGAAAACAGAGGGTAGCTGACTTCCATTGAATGAGACATCTTTTCTATTTGGTTGCTTATTTTCTCTTCACTAGTGGCTGTTGACTGGCAGGCATTGATATGGAAGTTCTGCATATTTTACACCCACTCTCATGTCTGCATTCACACACAATTTCCCCAGATAGTCATGTCTCTGACCTTCCATATTGTTCTTTTGATCCCTTCCCAATGAACAGTATCAGGGGTGAGAAGACTTGTTCTATAAATAACCAGATAATGAGTCTTTACAGGCCATAGTAGTTCCTCCTGCAACTACTCAACTTCTACCACAGTAGCCCAAAAGCAGTTATAGGCAATATGTAAGTAAATGAGTGTGGTTGTATTCCAATATAACTTTATTTATAAAACAGACATCAGGCTGGATTTGGCCCAAAGGCTTTGCTTTGTAGACCCCAGAACTAAAGCATCCATTCCTACTTCAGAGGCGACCCTTCTTTCTCCATACAAAAGAGATGAAGTATACTGCTCAAAACTCTGCCTCCTGGGGAAGTTGCCTCTCACCATGGACAGACTTTGAGTGGGCCTGTTGTGTGCCCCATTCTGTTTTCAGCTTATACCTATACAGATATTTAATCCAAATGTGAACTGTGTCCAAAATTGCACAGCCTCATCAGCTGACTATAGAAAAAAATCCCAAAGGATGGATAGATATATACACATACATACATACACACACACATATGCACACATGCATACATATATATGTATGGATATGTATATATATACACACGTGCACACACACATACACATGAAACTGATAGAGAAGTACTGACTGCAAGAGATAGATGGTAAGGGGTCTAGGCCACAAATTTGTAGAGGTTATTTGAGCCATTGAGAGCATCTTGGGCTTTATTCAAAATGTACCATTATCATGATAAGTTGCTACTTTGCTCACCTGGCATTGAGCCTTGGGGGACTTAACAATACATAGTTATTAATAGGAAGCTCTGGTTGCATAATCACTTGATGCCCATGGACCATTAGTCTCTGTTTGGGTTTAGCTACACTATTGGATCTACTTTTCAAATGACAAGTAGTTTTTTGTTCTTTCGTGTTCTTGCTCCAGAAACCTAGAGTCTTAACTTGGACTCTTTTTTTTTTAAGATTTTATTTATTTATTTGACACACACACACACACACACACAGAGATCACAAGTAGGCAGAGAGGCAGGCAGAGAGAGAGAGAGAGAGACAGAAGCAGGCTCCCTGCTGAGCAGAGAACCCAATGCGGGGCTCAATCCCAGGACCCTGAAATCATAACCTGGGCTGAAGGCAGAGGCTTAACCCACTGAGCCACCAAGGTGCCCCTTAACTTTGACTCTTTTTTGAGGCTTCGCAGACATGCCATGAATTGTTGTTACCTACTATGGATACTTTCAGTAGTGTTGGATCTGCTAGTCATATTGCCCAAGAATCAGGGCAATCTGTACCAATACTGAGTATGCTATAGAGTCCTTGCCTCCTCTGGACCCCATTCAAACTTGACATCCTTCAGAGTCACCTGGTAATTAAGACAGGGCAATATTTCTAAGGCAGGTTGAACTATCTCAGGAATTCAGAGAGTCCTTCTAGATACTATTCTTCTTGGTGGTAGATGGGACAACATGCCAGATACAATATATTTTATCTTAGAAAGGATATTCTGGATGTCCTTGAACTCTCAACTCCTAAAAATTTTGTTGCTATGGTAGGCTCTGGAAACTTTGTAGAGTTTATATCCCACTCCCTGCACATATGTGTTTCAGCTTTATATCCAGGGTATTTTCTACTTCTTGATCACCTGATATAATTAGCACAGCACCATCAGTGTAGAGGATCAGCATGGTGTTTCATGGAATATCTAGACAATGAGGGTCTCTTCAGACTGTATTGTAATAGAAAGCACGTGTTAATATAGACTTGAAGCAATATATAGAATGTGTACTGCTGACTTTTCCAGGTGAATATGAACTGTTAAATTTCTGTAATGATGGGAACTGACAAGAACACAAGTATCAGATCAACTGTTATATGGCAAGTGTGAGAGACTGTTCATCTGTTTAACTAAAGATCACACATCAGCACAATAGCTCTAACAAGGGCTACTACCACTCAGCCCACTGTGATTTGCCAGGATTTCTTCTAACATTATTCTTCCTACCTAATTGTTGCTATTATATAAGGATGCCATGTTTTTCTAAAGTTATATTTAATACAGCCACTTAACTGACCTCTTCTATAAACCTACTGGATTTTTAGTTAATTCCTTTGAATTTTTAGATATTCCATCCTATCCTTTTTCTTTAATCTTTTGCAAATAATATCTCATCTATTCCTTTCATGTATGTGTTTTTTTGTGTGTGTGTGTTTCCTGTCTTCTAGTATTTCCAGAATGACTAAAACACTAGTGAATAATGGTAATTGTAGGTGCCCTTGGATCATTCTGTACTTTAAAGGAAGTGATGTTTCATCAGTAAATACGATATTGGCTCTTGATGTGAAACAGACACTCTATGTCAGATTGATACAATATGATTTTATGGATAGTTATGAGAAAGTTCAATAGAAGATAATTAATTTGGGAATTTAATACCTTTTAGAGAGATTTTTATTATTAATTTCCTTGTAGTAAAGGTATATCATAGGAAAAGATTTCCCACTATTGAGCCAACTTCCCCTTCTTGAGATAAATTAAACTATTCCAAATGGTGCATTATTCTTTCAAAACTGCTATTAAATTATATTCATTAATATTATATTTAGGAATTTGTATCAATAACATATATAAAGTTGACCTTTTTTTGCTTTTTTAAAACTTTTGATGCAGAATATATTTAACTCTTTTCTCCAAGCGTTTATGTAGCATGTTCCTTACAATTTGAAATAATTTACTGATAAAACTCTTGGGATTTAGAATGTTTGAGAATCACGGTGCCTGGGTGAGTTAGTCAGTTAAGTGTCCGCCTTTGGCTAAGGTCATGATCCCAGAATCCTGGGTTCGAGCCCATTAGACTCTGCTTAGCAGGAGCTTGTTTCTCTCTCTCCCTGCTGCTCCCCCCCATCTCTGTCAAATAAATTTTAAAAATCCATATAAAAAAGAATGTTTGAGAATTTATCAGAGTATATCCTATCCATAATTCTATTCTAATACCAGAAATGCTTGTAATTTCAATAAAATTACACTTCTAGACCTTAAAATGTATTCATTGGTCTTAGAATTAAAAAAAAAAAAAAAACTTGAAGTTTGCTAAACTTTAAAAAAAATCAGAGAATGTGATAGTTAGGTATTCTGGTTTTGTTTATTTGTACTTTCATTTCTCCCTTGATATTATTTTCTAAAGTTTTTAGTTTTGCTCTTTTCTAAGAAGAACCATGTCTTAAATTTATGAATTTCATTTGTTTTTCTTGAATTCGTGTATTTATTTCATTATGCTTTTTAAAAAATTGCTTTTATTTAAGTATAGTTGACAGACAATGTTACATTGGTTCCCCTGTACAGCATGGTGATTCAACATCTCTATGCATTACGTTATGCTCACCATAGTGTAGCTACCATCTGTCGCCATACAACACTATTACAATATCATTGACTATATTCCCCAGGCCCTACCTTTTATTCCTGTGCCTTAGCCATTTTATAACTGGATGCTTATTACATCTTTCACTCCACTTCACTCATTTCCTCACACCCCTTATTCCCCTTTCCCTCTAGCAAACATCAGTTTGTTCTCTGTATTAATGGGTCTGATTCTACTTTTTGTTTGTGTGTTGTTTTGTTTTTTAGATTCTTCAAGTGAGTGAAATCATATGGCATTTGTCTTTCCCAGTATGAATTATTTGACTGATATAATACCTTCTTCATCCAAGATGTTGTCACAAAATGGTAAGATTTCATCCTTCTTTATGGCTGCATATATTTCTCTGTGTGTACACTTGTGTCTTTGGGTGTTTGTGTACACACATCTTTATCCATCTGCCATTCAATGGGCACTTAAGTTGCTTCCGTATCTTGGCTACTGTAAATAATGCTGTAATAAACGTAGGGTTGCAGGGCACGTGGGTGGCTCAGTTGGTTAAGTATCTGCCTTTGGCTCAGGTCATGATCTCAGGGTCCTGGGATTGAGCCCCGCATCAGGCTCCCTGCTCACTGGGGAGCCTGATTCTCCATCCTTCTCTGCCACTCCCTCTGCTTTTGCTCTCTCTCTCTCTCAAATAAATAAATAAAACCTTAAAAAAATAAACATAGGGTTACATATATCTTTTGAAATTAGTGTTTTTGTTTTCTTTCTGCCCAGTAGTGGAATTATCATGTCTTATGATTTTCATGTAACTTTTTAGTTACCCCTTTTATAAACTCTAGATTTTAGCGCTTTTCTCTGTTTAAGTACTAAACATGAACTTTTGCACTCTCTCCTCATCTTCTGTGTATAATGTATAGATAACTCAATGCATGAACTTCCACACTGACCTCATTTTTTCTTTTGCCCCCAAGTGAACAGCACAACTGAATTATACTCTGTAGTCTGTACAACCACTCCATGAATAAGTATGACTGTCCTTTTTTATATATGGGAAAACTGAGGCTGAAAGAAGTTAAATGACTTATTTGAAGTCATTCATGTAGTTGGCTAAAATGTATAGCATGCATATGTCTACCTACATATCTGCCTCAAGAAATAAATCCCTCCCTTCGTCAATTTCAGTATCTATTACAAATGCATTTTGTTATCTGATACCAAAATATTTTGTTATCTGATGCCAAAAATATTTTGCACCCCAATTACTTATCAGTCATATGCATATTCTATATTCTATATATTCTATATTTAATTATTTGTTAGGCTCTAACAATCTTAATCAATTAAAAAGTCATAAATAAATGGGATGGAAAAATTATGTCTGAGTCTTCAAATAAGGGAGAAACCATTGCCTGCAGATTCATAGCCTGGGGCCTTGGGGAGAATTAATTGCTCTTGAGAAATTCAACTTCTCTTTTTCAGAACTACTAATATGAAGAAAACCATTAAGGAAACTTCAGGTAAGTAATTTTTGAAACAAAACTCAAAGACTAAGAATGCGAAGAACTTGATTTATTATTATATTATTTGTTATCCTGATATTAAATATACTTCTACTTGGCTGACTGGAAATACATGCTTTCACAAATTCAACATGAAATGTGGTATCAGAAAGTTTTTAGAACTGAAAGTGTCTGCTTGTATGATTATTTTTTAGTGTATATTATCCAATAGAGTATAGCAGTGTTTGTATGGGATAATATGATCATTTTGACTTGAAATATGATAAATCTAAAAGTGAATGTTGACATCTTAAATAATGATAAGTGGTGAAAGTCAATATATATGACATAATTTTACCTTATTTAATATATATATTAAGAATGTTACCTAAGGCAACTATCAGAACTTCACTTTTATGTTAAATTAAGGATATATTTGTGTGAATTTTTTCTGGCTTTCTTGCTCCCCCATCTCCACTATTTCCTGCTTGTCCTGGCAAATACCATAAAGGCCATGAGACTTCCTTCTTTCCCAGAGATACTTGAACTAGAAGGGAATGGAAAAGCATTGAAAAGTGATGTTGCTGTCCACAAAGGAGCTTCCTCCACACTCTTTCAGAGGAGGAATGAAGAAAGCAGAGGAGAAAATCTTTAATCCTTCTAACTGCTAGGGAGCATAATCTTGTCTCTGGTCCAACAAATCATGTGTTTTGAGCTTTTCTTATTTGAAATTGCAACAGTACACTTTAATTCCACTTGATCTGTCGAGGTGGCTTTGATAGCAATTAAAAACATCCACTGGATGCTGTGCCTGTTCCCCAGAGAGATATCTGTGGCCTTGAGAATGCTCACCAGCTGCAGCCTTGAAGTGTCCATCTGCTGACTGACTGAGAGAGGTCTTCAGGAGCTCCCCACACTTTGACTTAAAGCAGGAAGGGTGTCTTTCACTGACAGAAACATAGGACCTATTGGTACCTACATATCTGCCTCAGGAAATAAATCCCTCTCAGACAAGGGACACATTGTGAATATGTACCCTTTAGCCTGCCTGGTTCCAGGAAAGAGTGGGCAAGAGGGAAGGACCCATACGGCGGAATTAGAAACACACCCTCATCCTCTGCTTTGCTCTTTGTGATTCGTTTTTTGGAAAATAGTCATGGAAATATGAAAGTCACAACAAACATTTCCCAACTGGTACTCTTCTCCTCTCCTCTTAAGCTTTTGTCCATCGAGGAGAAAAAAATGTTTCTTGGTTTTGCAGAAATTGTATACTTCTCTCTGCAGAAGGCAGATGCCAGGAGGCATAAAATGTAACCCTTTTTGTTCATAGCATCCGACAGAGCTAGAGGTTACCATAACATAAATAAGTCAACCCTAAATTCTTGGAAACTGGATTCTGATACCTCTTAGTGATTTACAAATCACTTTTCACACAGGGAGGAGATGAACAGTAATCAAGAGAGTATAAATCTTAGCGTCAGACCCGGGTTTATTCTAACCCTACCACTTACGTATGCTGTGTGTCTTAACTTTTCTAAGCCTCAGTTTTCTGAGTAGAAATGAGGATTATAACTTACTGTGAAGATGAAATGAGATTTTATGTAAACATTTAGATCCTGCATTCAACATTTATATGTTAATGCCGAGGAAACACCAAGCATTTGTCTCAGTACTTGAGATGTACCAATGAGCAACACGGTCACAAACTGTACTTCATTATGCTCACTATCTAGCACAGTTGTAGGTATCACTTAAGCCCATATTAGTCAAAACTTTAGGTGTAGGTGACATGCAGCCATCATTAACTCATGTGAAAATGGGGTGGGGGTGGTTATTAGATTATTGTGAAGAAATAAGTAGGGTTGTCCAGTTTACAATCCTGGAAGCTCAGGTTGCCTGGCTGTAAACAGGTGAGGCTGTGCTCAAATTCAGTTTTCCACTGGGTGGTGGGTGAGCTGGATTCTTTTTTCTATAGCCTAAATCCCCATTTCCTATAAAGTTGCTAGGTGTTAGCAGCTGGCCTTCTCAGATTATAGAAAGCTGGCCTTGGGCTCCGAGTGCTAAGCACTTTAGCCTTTAATATTTATTCTCTATACTAGACTGTTTCTATGCTTGCAAGTACTCAGCATTCTTCTGGGGTGCCTGGGTGGCTCAGTTGGTTAAATGTCTGACTTGATTTCAGCTCAGGTCATAATCTTGGGGTTGGGAGATTGAGCTCCATCCTGGACTCTTGCTCAGTGTGGAGCCTGCTTGTCCTTCTCCCTCCACTCTTTCCCCTGCTTGCTTCTCTCTCTGTCTCTCAAATAATTAAATAAAATATTAGGGGGAAAAAAAGTCAACATTATTCTCCTGGAAAATAGATCTTCAGTGTCCAGCACTGTCTTCTATATATATTTCCACTGGATAATAAGAGAGAAAGGGGTCACATACGTCCTCTTATAAAGTACCTTCCAGTTTTCCTAATTAAATATCTTCTCCCAAAGCACATGAAGTTGTAATTTATTAACTTTCACCTGACTTACTACATTTACATTACCCACCCACAGAAAGGGCAAGGGTAGAGTCAGCTTCATGCATGACTGGATGCAGGGCTTCTATATTTTCCCCCCATGATTACATTATTTTCTCATATTACTTCTCTCTGTCTCATAGTTTCATCTTCTAAAGCCCTAGTTGCCTATTTGAGTCTGAAACCATGGCTGTAAGCAAGACCAGGCTTTTGTCACTAGAATGTTATATCAAAATGTGAGGACAGGGTCCTTTCCCATTATTCTGGTTATAATGAAAAGCTGTGAAATGACACTGGGGCCGAACTTGGGTTATGTGCTTGTACCTGGTATAGATTACTTTAGGTCTTCATTCAACAAATGCTAAGTGCCTGTCATGTCCAGATGTTGTGCTAGGGCCTGAATATATAAATACAAATAATTAGGTTGCTGTCTTCAAGTAACCTATCACCTAGTTAGAAAAGAAATGGTGTCATTCATTGTATATCAACAGTATTCTGGGCTGTCTTATATTAAAGAATTCTTAGAAGAGCTTTATTAGCACCTTTTGATAGAAAACTAAGGTAAGGTTTTGAGTGAATCCATCACTAATGGCTACTTATTGAGTACCTATTATGTGCTAGGCAAGGTTCTTAGCTGTAGGGACCAGAGGTTAACAGAGAGATTAAATAACTTACTTCAGTTATATTTAGTGTTTTTTTTTTTTCACATGACCCTTCCTAACACCATGGTTTTTGTTATTATTTAGAACAGACATAATTAATCATGCTATCCAACATGAAAATGCAGTTGCTGTGGAAATACTAGAGCAAATGGCAGAGCTATGACTTGAACCCTAATTTGTTTGGCTCAGCGACACTGTGAGTCCCTCTATTACCATCTGTCCTCCAGAAAGGCTCTAATAAGAGTCATTCATATTGTGTACATGCTAACATACTGTGTACTGCTAACATTTTTTGGAACACACCTTTAGGTCAATCATGAAAAAAACAAGCCCTATTTTGAGTGAAGATCTGGGGCAAGCTTTTTTCATTATGAATATCAATTCAAAGTAGCCATTCTTATTACAATGTATTATCTCTTTGTTTTTTAAAACTAATTCAAGGTCAGTTTGAGGCTGAGATAAAAATTCAGTTCCCTGGAATTTCACTTCTAAATCTTGACAACCCCCCCACTTCACCCCTTGCCCAGCTCCATGTAGAGAACCTTGTGCTTAAATATATAACAGTGGGGAGAGGAATAAGTGAAGCAGTGGGGAGGTTTCTGTTCTCTTTTACCAGAGAAGAGGAGTAGAAAGATGAAAGACTTAATTAAAAAGATTACAAAGAGATTTTTTTAAAGTGGGTTTTATCATTGGATATGACATTGAGATAAGAGTAAAGAAGCAATATAGCTATGACCTAACAAAGCAGAATCCATTAAGAACAGGTTCAGAACAAAGACACCTTTTCAGAGGATGTGATTATAAGCAGTATAAACATGTATGTATGTGTGTGTGTGTATATATATATATATATATATATATATATATATATATATATGTGTCCAGTTGTCTGCTATCAATTTCAAGGACTCAAGCACTTTTTCAGAACACAGGGTGGGTATAAATAAGTGAATGAACTACGACACAGGATTAAACAAGAGCTCTTTGGCAGGTTTATGAAAACATTTAGGTGCCATTTTCTTTTCATCCCATCTTCAATTCAAAAACAGCACAGAATTGCACATGCTAATATGTCATGCTGTGTGCTCTTATATTGGCATTGAGTCTTTTGATACCTTCAGAAAACAAAAATCCCAGAACTCTGTTGTTGCCATGGCAACTGCATTTTAAAAAGGTGAAGTTTCCAGTTTGATAGAGCTGAAAGGCTATTAACGTCAGGTCTCAGTGATACTGAAGCCACAGTGTAGGGAGGAGTCAGCATAACACAGATGCTTAGCTTGACCCCACCCAGCATTCATTTTGCTGCTGGAATAAGATTTAAAAAAGCCAATAAAATAGGTTATTAAAATGGTAATTATTCTATAATCTAACATCATCTAACACTAACACTGAAAATATATGGATTGAAATTCTAATCCAGTGACAACCTTGAGGAAGTATTAGAATCAGAACCAAAATCCTTTTCCTAAGAAATTTCATTGCATCAGATCTCATACTGGTTTTATAAAAAAAACACAATATGTGTGCTTAACGCTCCCTTCTATTATGTGCTCCAAGCTCCAAAAAGACTTTTGGATAAAGCTTGAATATAGAAAGAAAAGGAAGCAGAAATATTCTCTAAAAAAGAAGTATTCTCTGGTCTGGGGCGGGGAGTGGGGAAGACATTTTAATTGAACACAGTGAATTAGTTTGCTAGGGCTGCTATAAAAGCATGATAGACTTGGGGATTTAAACAACAGAAATTTATTGCCTCACAGTTCTGGAGGCTGGGAAGTCCAAGAACCAAAGTGTCAGCAAGATTGGTCCCTTCTGAGGGTTATGACAGAGAATGTGTTCAATGTCTCTCTTGTAGCTTCTAATGGTTTGCTGGCAACATTTGGCATTCCTTGGCTTGTAGACATATCACCCTGATCTCTTTTGTTCACATAGCATTCTCTGTGTGTGTGTGTTTACTTAGATGTGCATACACAGAACTGTGACCAAATGTCTCCGTTTTACAAGGACACCAGTCATATAGGGTCAGAAATGCAACAATCCTGAAGTACAAGTCCGAACAATTCTGTCTGAAGCATCTGGATATTGGAATAACCAAAGAAAATAAAATAGCGTCAAGCCCTAGATGGAACAATGCTTTACTCTTCAGAGAACAGAGACGGAGCAAGATAAACTTTAATAGTGGTATGGGTCCCCTGTGGCCAGCAGTTCCCTCCCACCAGCCCCATATGACCTGTATACAAGCTTCGGTACAACTACAGAAGGCCCCATCTTCTTCCTGCCGGGGACAGATAGTGTAGTGGTGTGGGCTAGGTGCCACAGGACACACATGCTGAAGCAGAACAAGGAAATACACACTGAGTCTGAAATAGGGAAAGATAGTTTCCCATGGGATGATAAGCCCAGCACAGTGTATGTGGGCTCTTTTTTTTTTTTCCTATGTAAAATGTGGCCATTTAAAAATATAAACTGTTCATAGCTCATTGACTATTTAGAAAAAAAAAAAAAAAACACAGGTGGTGTTCAGACCTCTGATTTATACTATGACGGTGGTACGTACAAAACCTAATGTAACTTTCAGAGTTAAATTGACCTATTTCAATGGATTATAAAGCATTGTATTATAAGGAAATTTAAAATGAGTCCAAGACTGAACTGTAGATCAGGGTTGGACCCCAGAAGTCCAAGCAGAGGACAGAAGGGACAGCTTGAGCTATGGCACAAGAAGCTTTCCACTGGAACTGAGACCCAGGACAACTTGCTTTGGGGAGATTCAGAGGCACCACACCATGAAGGCACTTGCAGGAGGTAGAGCCCTCTTGATGGGATTAGTGCCCTTATAAGAGAGTACCCTTGCTCTCTCTCTCTCTGCTCTCTGCCATGTAACAATACAAAGATACTTTGCAGATACAAAGCCATTTGCAAACAAGGGGGAAAGCCCTCAGTAGACACTGCATATGCTGGCACCTTGATCTTGGGTTTGCAGTCCCCTGAAGTATGAGAAATAAATGTTTGTTGTTTAAGCCACCCAGTCTGTGATCATTTGTTAGAGCAGCGGGAGCTGACTCAGACAACATCTCACTATCCACCATCAAAATAGCTGTCATTCTCAGCCATGTGGCAGTAAAGCCAGTTTGTTGCATTTAAAATGTGTAGATTGGAAACTGTTTTCCTGTGGGTGATTAACTACTAAGTGAACTGAGAATAGTTTAAGGTTGTATTTCAAAAGCACTCTAAAGCCTCAGAAAACAGCAGCCATGCCCCCACTTGATAACTTTGTTTATGAAAGGAAACATAAAATCTGGGATAGTAGAGATTTCAGTCATTATATATATATTAGAATTTTTGCTGCACAAGGGTATACACAGTCATCCTTGCAGATACAGGGACACAGCTGCTTCTGGTAGCAGACATCCTTTCATGTGACCTGGTGCTGGCATTGACATCATGCACTACTCCTACCCCCGGTTACAACTAGATCCTTTCTGGTGGCTCTGTGGTGTGTAGGGGCAGGGGGAGAAGGAAGCAAAGAGGCAGCATTGGTTACAGAACTTGCCACCCAATAGACTATCAATACATCTTTCTTTATTATGATAAGGATCAGCAGCAGCAGCATGAGTAACTCATCAGATGGTGATGTTTCCCAAAGTGGGGGATAGAGAACATATTCGCTTTCCTTTTCTGTTAACTAATGTCATTGAAATTTACTTGGTCACAGTTATTTTTTACCACCAAGAGTTATCAAAATCATACAGAACACATGTAAGGAAATACTGAATAACCAAAAACCATAGCCCACCAATTGCCAAGGCTTTTACTTTGTTTTTGTTGCAATATTGTTTTAGATCTTAATGTACCATGGCCTTATAAAGGTAAATGGCTCCAGGATTTCAGCAGGACAGTTAAAAATCTAAGGGCAAGAAACTAGGTGTTTTCTTGCTAAGATCAGTAACATGGCAAGGATTTGCACTCTCAGTTGTCCTATTTAGTATTGTACTGAAGCCTTAGCTAATGCAATTGTTTTCCCATATACCAGTAATGGAAAATTGGAATTTGAAATTAAAATCACAATTCCATTTACATTAATAGCAAAAAATGAAATATTTAGGTATAAATTTACCACAATATCCAAAAGAACTATATGAAGAAACTGATAAAACTGATAAATTAGTATTTAAATAAATGGAGATATATTCCATGGGCACCTGTAGGAAGACTCAGTATTGTCTCAATATCAGTTCTTCTCTGCCTGATCTATAGACTCAATGTAATCCCAATCAAAATCTCAGCATGTAACTTTTGGATATCAATAAACTGATTCTAACATTTTGGCAGAAAGGCAAAAGAATTAAAATAGCCAGTGTAGTATTAAAGGAGAAAAGCTAAGTTGGGTATGGAAATTCCATGACTTAAAGACTTACTATAAAGGTACATAATCCTGGGGCACCTGGGTGGCTCAGTGGGTTAAGCCTCTGCCTTCAGCTCAGGTCATGCTCTCAGGGCCCTGGGATTGAGCCCCGCGTCGGGCTCTCTGCTTGGTGGGGAGCCTGCTTTCTCTCTCTCTACCTACTTATGATCTCTCTCTCTGTCAAATAAGTAAATAAAAATCTTTTTTAAAAAACTACATAATACAGACAGTGTGGTATTCATAAAAAAATAGACTTATAGATAAATGGACAGAATAGAGAGCTCAGACATCGACACAAATACAATCAAATGATCTTTAAGAAGAGGGCAAAGACAAAGAAAAGATAGCCTTTTAAACAAATGATTCTGGGACAACTGGACATGCGCATTAAAAAAAAAGATGAATGGAGGCACAAACTTCACATCTTTTGTAAAAAGTAACTCAAAATGGATAATATACCAAATAAAGAGAAAAACTGTAAAACTCCCCCAAGATAACATAGGAAAAAAAATAGGTGACCTTCGGTTTGGTCATAACTTTTTAGATTCAACGCAAAAAATATGATCCATGAAAGAAAAATTAAGAAGTTAGACTTCATTCAAATTAAGGACTGCTCTGCAAAAATGAATGAAAAGAGAATCCACAGACTAGGAGTAAATATTTGCAAAACATATTTAGTAAAGGACAGATACCTAAAATATACAAAGAACTCTTGAGATTCAATAATAAGAAAATAACCCAATTAAAAAATAGAACAAAAGTTCTAACTAGGTGTCTTACCAAAGAAGATATACAGGTGAAAAATGAGGCTATGAAAAGATACTCAAGATCATACGTCATGAGGAAATTGCAAATTAAAACAAGATACCATTACAAGCCTATTAGAATAGACAAAATTCAGAACACTGATAATGCTAAATACTGGTCAGAATGTGAAGCAAAAGCAACTCTCATTCATTTCCGGTGGGAGCATAGTACGGTACAATCACTTTGGAAGATAGTTTGGCTGTTTCTTACAAAAATAAATATACTCTTAGCATGTGATCCAGCAGTTATGATCTTCTGGTATTCACTCAGAGGAGTTGAAAATCATGCCCACACAAAAACCTGCCCGTGGATGTTTAGCGACTTTATTCATAATTGCCCAAATTTGGAAGCAACCCTGGTTTTCTTCAGTAGATGAATGGATAAACTGTGATACATTCAAAAATTGGATATTATTCAGAACTAAAAATTTATCAAGCCTTGAAAAGACATAGAAGCACCTTAATGTATATTACTGACTGAAAGAAGCCAATCTGAAACCATATGATATTCTGGAAATGTCAAAAGTATAGAAACAGTAAAAAGATCAGTGGTTGCCAGGGTTTGGCAAGGGATAGGGTGAGGGGTGGACGGGTTGGTGATGGATCAATAAGTGGAATCCAGGGCAGTGAAACTGTACTGTATGATCCCACAGTGGTGGGAGCATATAGTTATAAATTTGTCAAAACCCATAAAATAAAAAACACAAAGACTGAATGGTAAACTATGAGCTTTAGTTAATAACAGTGTATCCATATTGGCTAACAGTTGTAACAAATGGACCATACCAATGCAAGATGTTAACAGGGAAAACTCAGGGGTGGAAGGAGAGTAAGCAGTTATATGGGAACTCTTTTACTTTCTCTCGTTTTCTGCAAATCTAGAGCTACTAAGAAAACTAAGTCTGTTGTTACTATTTTTATTATGTTAGTCACCATACAGTACTTCATTTGTTTTTGATGTAGTGTTCCATGATTCATTGTTTGCGTATAACACCCAGTGCTCCATGCAACACATGCCCTCCTCAATACTCATCACTGGGCTCACCCATTCTCCCCACCCACCTCTCCTCTGAAACCCTCAGTTTGTTTCCCAGAGTCCATAGTCTCTCATGGGTTGTCTCCCCCTCTGATAACCCCCTTCATTTTTCCCTTCCTTCTTCTAATGTCTTCCAAGCTATTCCTTATGTTCCACAAACAAGTCAGGCAGAGAAAGTCAATTATCATATAGCTTCACTTATTTGTGGAATATAAGTCTATTACTTTTTTTAAATCCAAAGGCAAAAACACAGGGACCAGTAGATATATTCTGTCTGTAGATAAGAAAACCAGCTTTTCCGTAGCCCACAGCACTGAATAGTTCTTTGTAACATTATAAAAGGAAGCTTGACGAGAAACACTGATTTTAAATATAAATCTCTCATTCTTAAAGAAAAAGAGCTTATTTATTTATATTCTCAAAACATGCTTAACAATGAAGAGGATACACACTAATGAAATCAACCAAAAGAAAATAATATTTATGATCAAATAATTTCCAGGTGAAAAATTATGAAAAAAAAAAAGAATTTTAATTACAAAACTGGTACTTGTGTCTTGACCCTTGCTTTGCTGGGGAAAATTATGCTCAAGCTGTAGGCGCTTGAGTACTCAAGCTTCAGTACTCATTTGGTTGCCAGTACTTGAGTACTAAGGAACTTCAGTACTCATTTGGTTGCCACTTTTTAAGTTTGTAAAAATATTAATATGAAATGCAACAACTATAGTCTTGTGAATGGTTGGTTTAAAGTGAGTGGAAATAGTCTGTCTTTAAAACAATGCGTTTCCTATCAAATGCTCATAATGACACCAAGGATTCCTAAGGGAGGTATTAACACTGATTTATAAATCTATATGACACTGCCTAGTAGAAAAATAAACCAAAAGATAACAGAAGTGTACTGCTGAAGAGATCATACATCTAATGGCCCAATCAGGGCCCACTCCTTTTAAGATTCCTTCAGAATCTTCCTCACAGTGCCAGCCACCTTATGGAAGTCTGAAAAGCATATATTAATTTAAGAAGCTGGAAACTGTGACAGCTCCGTGAGCTGTATTTTATCTTGAAGTTATCTGTATGTATATACACACACATACACACAGACAGAAAAAATTGATGGAACAGAACAAAAACTGGGTAGGTGGAGGCAGAAGAAAAGGAAGAATAAGCAGTTAATCAGAGTCACCTGTTAAAATTGAAGCAATCATTTCATATGCTAAATTAGATACTTATTTATTAAACTGACCCTCATTTCTATTTTGAATAAAATAGGCAATTCATGGATTGAAGATAGAATATAGTCTTATGATATACACATAAACTACTTTCACTTGCACAATATTTATTGGCTTTTTTTCCTTTCCAGTGCAAGCATTAGCAGTATTAGCGACCCCTATGTTGTATATTTAAAGTTTTCATGCTCTGATTTCGAGGGTTTTTTTTTTTTTTCTGTTAGAAAAATTGATTCATCTCTGTAGGTATCACTACATACCTGCTTCATTCTCAACCTGTTATAGGCTGGGAGAAAAGTTACTGTGCTGTCCCCAGTTTTTCTTTATCTTAATACCATGCCTTGAATTTGTGCTCAGGTGGAGCGCAGGTGTCCCAAGAGCTATGGTTTTGCAAAACTCATTCAAATTGTCCTCAGTTCCTTCCAGGTAGGTGGAATCTGTCTTGATTCTGACTCACTCCTGGCAGTAGGTATGGAGAAGAGGTGAAAGGTGATGGCAGCATGACTCAAGGCTGCTCACATTTCTATCCTGTACTCTATTGTTTTCTTTCATTAATTGGTTGAGAGTTGAAGGGTAGAAACATATATTTCTCTTTTCCTTTTATCACACTTCACTCTTCCTGGCTTAGAGTTTTATAAATACTGACTACTTAAGTAGAACCAAACTGGGGCGCAGGGGAGGTACTGCTTTCGATTTTAGAAGGAGTATCAATGACATATGCATTCCAAGTGAACTTCTTGGCGTATTTCACATTTCTCCCTTCCTTTGAGTTTGACATACATTTTAAATAATTACCTCAATTGTCAGATGCTTCTGGGAACAAGATGCATAATTGGCTTTTCATGGTATTATGAATATTTTTATAGCGACTATTTTTACAAATTATAACAATGAATCACTTTAGAGATTCTCAGTCACATATTTATGGGATTGTGGAGTCCTCACTGCCAGAGCCCCAGGGCTGGCTGCGATAGACCAATAGCCTTACCTGTGACTCATGTAGGCTGTCTGCCTGGGGCAGCGTCTTTTGGTGTTTCCAAGGAACTTGTATCAGTAACTGCCCCAAGACCACCAGCCTCACTGTTCCACACCAATGGGCAGTGCCTGTCCAGGAGGAACATCATAGTCTGGTCAGCTGCCTCGGTGCAAAGAGTGTCAATGCTGGAGGGGACAGGGGCCTGTGGAGCTGTGGGAGGGTAGAATAGGAAGACAGGGTTTCCTGACAGGCACTGGACTCTCCATCTTCTCAGTATTTAATGTTTCTTTTATGGCTTATGCACCCTTTACAAGTGTCCATGAAAGCTGAATAGTAACTGCTTTAAAATTGCATGCACTTTGTGGTGCTTATGGCTTCATAATTGTTTTGAAATATTTAATATGAAAGGTTCAGCCTGACTGAAAATGTATTCACATGCTAACAGAAAATACCATAATTACATCGATCAAAATTTTAAGGTAAGAATATTAAATATCTTAAATGTAATCTTAACCATAGTAAAGTTGAAGAGTTGTGAAAAATGATTTAGAATTTTTATCACCTATTTGTACAGATGTTTAGCATTGATGGTGACTACCAAGCATTTGAAAAGATCTTCATTTTGTGTTGTTCCTGGGAAATGTTTGTAGATAGAAATTCAAGTTTCTTATGAAAATTTATGAAAAGAGTTTTTTAGAATTGTATAAATTTAGTATTTAATATACTCCCTTACTCTGTGATTTCATTGATAATTATAAAACATAAAGAACTTATAAGAGGGGCGCCTGGGTGGCTCAGTGGGTTAAGCTGCTGCCTTTGGCTCAGGTCATGATCTCGGGTTCCTGGGATCGAATCCTGCATCGGGCTCTCTGCTCAGCGGGGAGCCTGCTTCCCTCTCTCTCTCTCTCTCTCTGCCTGCCTCTCCGTCTGCTTGTGATTTCCCTCTGTCAAATAAATAAATAAAATCTTAAAAAAAAAAGAACTTATAAGAAATGTTTTGCTAAATCTCATACTTCCCCATGTTCCCTCATTGTCCCATAAAAATGATTTTTTTTGTGTGTACCAAGCTATGATAAAAGTTAGAAAGCACCTTTTTTTAGATTTTATTTATTTGAGAGAGCACAAGCCAGGGGAGGGGCAGAGGGAGAGGAAGAAGAAGACTCCCCACTGAGCATGGAGCCCAATGCGGAACTTGATCCCAGGACCCTGGCTGATCCTTACGGTGTTGAATGTTGCACATTTGCCTCCACTGATCTGCTGCTGGTGATCATGATGTCATAACCTCTGTGACAGGCATTACGTTGGGTTGCCAATAGCTGGTTCTCTTTGACTTCTGAGTTCCTGCATGACCACATTTCCTCACTGTTAGAGAAATATTGACTGTGACAGTAATGAACCTTAAGCTTTGGGGCCTGTATTAGTTTATTGTTGTGTAACAAATAGCTGCAAACTTAATGGCTTAACACAAAGATGTATTATCTCCCAGTTTCATGGGTCAGGAATCCATGTTTTAGCTGGGTTCTCTGACAGTTTCCCAAGACTAAAATCGGTGTCAGTGAGATGCATTCTTGGTAGAGCCTGCTAGGGAGGGATCTTCTCCGTGTTTCTTCAGGTTATTGGCAGAATTTATTTCCTTGCAGTTCTATGACTGAGCACCTTGTTTCCTTGCTACTGCCTACAGGGACCTCTGTCAGGTCCAGGAGGCCAATCTCAGATCCTTGCCAAGGGCTTTCTTCCACAAAGACCCTCTCCTGCTTTGAATCCCTAGGCCTTCTGGAGGGGCCCAGTCCACCACTTAATGAAGTGATTAGATCAGGCCCACCTGGTTAATTTCCCTTTGAATAAACTCAAAGTTAATTGATTTGCAAACTAATCACGGGAGAGATATTCCATTATATTTGCAGGTTCTACCTGTCTTACAAAAGAGAGAATTGATTATATAGTGTGCAAAAGGGAGTGGTAATCTTGGACTTCTTTCTGCCACAGGACCCCTCAATTGTACAGTCGCCTCCTTCCAAGACAGAACACCCAGCAATATGCTCATATGGTCTTTAAAATCTGAAAAATTGGGACGCCTGGGTGGCTCAGTTGGTTAAGCAGCTGCCTTCGGCTCAGGTCATGATCCCAGCGTCCTGGGATCAAGTCCCACATCGGGCCCTTGCTCGGCAGGGAGCCTGCTTCTCCCTCTCCCTCTGCCTCTGCGTGCCACTCTGTCTGCCTGTGCTTGCTCGCTCTCTCTCCCTCTATCACTGGCAAATAAATAAATAAGAAATCTTTAAAAAAAAAAAAAAAAAAAAAAAAAAAATCTGAAAAATTGGGGCGCCTAGGTGGCTCTGTGGGTTAAAGCCTCTGCCTTCGGCTTGGGTCATGATTCCAGGGTCCTGGGATTAAGCCCCACATCAGGCTCTCTGCTCAGTGGGGAGCGTGCTTCCCCACCCCCTGGCCCACCTGGTTCTCTGCCTACTTGTCATCTCCGTCTGTCAAATAAATAAATAAATAAATCTTTTGAAAAATAAAATAAAATCTGAAAAATTAGGATACTTTATCTGTAATTGAGTAGAACTGTTATCTCATTCCACTCCCTCTTTGTTATACTTCTCCTCATGCCAAGTGGCATTACATTATTGAATAACTTGTTACAAGTTTTCTTATACTTAACAACAGTCCAAAAAAATAATGTATTTTCACATGAATAACAAGTGGTCAACCTGAATGAAATTATTCTAAGCTATAACAAATTTTTAATTAGTTATGTGAGAAGACTAAATTATTTTCTCTATAGAAAATACTAAATTTAAAAAAAAATACTAAATTGTTATCAAATAAGCATATGTGACAAAAATGAAAGGGGAAAGCATTATAAAGGTGCAGAATGTGAGTAACTAATTAAAACATTTTGTCTGCTTTTTGTTTTATTTTTATTTTTTACTTAAATTCAGTTAGCCAAGGTATGGTAGGTACATCATTAATTTTCGTTATAATGTTCAGTGATTCATTAGTTCAGTATAACACCCAGTGCTGATCATATCACGTGCCATCTTTAATTCCCATCACCCAGTTACCCCATACCCCTACCCACCTCCCTTTCCAAAACCCTCAGTTTTTTTTTCCCCTGGAGTTAAGAGTTTCATATGGTTTGTCTCCCTTTTTGCTTTCTTCACATTCAGTTTTCCCTCACTTCCCTTACTGTCCTCTGCATTGTTCCTTTTGTTCCACATATGAGTAAAACCCTCTTATACTGTTGGTGGGAATGCAAGCTGGTACAGCCACTCCGGAAAAAAGTATGGAGATTCCTCAGAACGTTAAAAATAGAGCTACCTTATGACCCTGCAATTGAACTACTGGGTATTTACCCCAAAGATAGAGTGAAAAGAAGGGACACCTGCATCCCAGTGTTCATAGCAGCAAGGTCCACAATAGCCAAACTGTGGAAGATGTCCTTCCAAAGATGAATGAATAAAGAGGATGTGGTACATGTATACAGTGGAATATTACTCAGCCATCAGAAAGGATGAATAGCTACCATTTACATAGACATGGATAGAACTGGAGGGTATTATGCTAAGTGAAATCAATCAGAGAAACACATTTATCACATGGTTTCACTTATATTTGGAACATAAGGAATAGTGCTGCTTTTTGTTTTAAGGACAGCCTTTATATTATAAGCTTCTGGTCCTATGGAACCTGGATCTGTCTGTCCATTATTTCCTTGGTAGATTATATATCTATTTTTAGATATTCTAGTTTTTTTTCTTTTAGACCATATTTCACCAGATTTCTTCCCCTTCTGCCTCAAATTCAGACAAACAAAAGGAAAAATGGAGAGTGTCCCTTCTGAGTGCAAACATTTGATGGTTGGCACTTGTTCATCCATGTTCCTTTTATTGACTCAGAAATCACTGACTCACAAATGCACAAGGTCATAATACCTTGGAGACAAATTCATTCTAATTCTCTGAATAACTTACAGTGAGCTCATTCCCTATTTCCACCCCTTCTCCCAACTACAGTGTACAAGATTCATAAGAATTAAATCAGTGTTTTCAGCTGCAGAGCTTTTTGGGATTGTTTGTTACTCAGCATAACCTTCTCAGACCTAACTGACATAGCTTTGATTATGAGGTCTTGCCATAGGCTGCTTTGGGTTCTAGCTTAGGATCCTGGCCATATCAGTATTCTCAGTGGACAGTAGCAAAATTTTGGATGGTCTACTGCACTAACCTGGGTTAGTAGGACACTGTGAATCTGCTCTGTGGCAGACCTCTATCACTCAAGCACAATGTTGAATGAGAAGCTTCTTTAAGATGTTTTTAGTTTGGCTGGACACTTTCTAAAGAACAAGGTACAAGTATCTGCAGTTCTTGCTTTCTGTCTTAAATCTATCTGGAGTTCTTCACCTAGTTTCTTTGGTCTTGGCGATCCTTTGGTATCTATCCTCATTTAAATTCTAATTATATCTTCTGTGACTTTTCTAGTACCATGTAGTCATGCCAATGCTGTGCAAATTCATATGGTAGCATGCCTTGTGCTTTTTCTTACTCTCTCATTTATGTTACATATCTAATGCTCTAAATTCTTATTGATTATCTACATAACAAACAAGCACAAACATCAGTAACAACAAAACAAAACACGTTTATTGTTTTATTAAGGGTCTATTGTGGGTTCTGTCAGTCAGGGCTTGGCTTAGATAATTTTTTTGCAGCTTTGGTTTAGCTGATTTTGGCTGAGCTTATTCACGCAAATGTGACCAACTGGTGGATCAGTGGCTGGCTAGTTGTCTGTGATGACTTTATTCTGCTCTGTGTAATCTCCTTGTGGAGGCTGATCTGGCTTGTTTTCATGGAAGAAGCAGGAGTTTGACAGAGACAACTGCTCATGCCTCTTGAGGCATAGGCTTAGAATTCATACATTTCCACTTTTACTACATTTTCTTGGCACAAGTCTGGCCTCTTGATGGGAGAACCTGCAAAGACTCAGTCAGAGCAGGAAAGATGAATTGGGGCCATTTAAAATCTAACCACAAAATCCTCTAGGTTCTAGTCTTTGGGAATAAACAAACTTTTTTCTGGATTTTTTTTTTCTTTTTCTTTCTGAGCAAAGCCTAGATCTTGAAAGCTTTGCTTTATTGTTTCTACCATCAACTTTAAAAAATGTATTCAGAATGTTAATTCCTTGCTTTTTTCTGGGGTGCTTTTGCTCTCCTCTGAGGTTAATCTATATAAAGTTATTGATATAGTTTGAATAGTGGGGATGGGTAATTTGTAACAAGAAAACTTTTTCAGGAAGCATCTTTTTAATGTTTTGAAATATTATTCTTTTATATATGTTGATAATATACAAAATTTTAAAAATATGAATGAGAAAAAGTAGAATTGTAAAATCATGAAACTCACTATTAATACTGCTATCATTATTAATATTTAGATTAAGTATTGTCAGGGGTGTGTGTATTTGTGTGTGTGTGTTAGAGAGAAGTAGTAGACTGGGATTTTCATTATATAAAAATTGAATGAGAGGATGACTGATAACTTGATTTTTTATTTTATATCACAATATCTTTATGTAATATTACATATTCTTCTATTACTCTATTTTATTATCTGTATATTAGATACATAATAAGATATTTAATCCAGTTTTAAGCTCTTTAAAATGCTTTCCATACTTTAAGGCATTCTTGCAATTAAAACTTAAAGCTTAATTAAATTTATCCTTTTAGTAAAAAGATAAATTTTTATTACAAGGATAAATTACTTAGTGTGAAAGTTGTTTTACAAAACAGATATAAAACTTAAAATTTTTTATAAAAATTGCAAATTTCCTTCCAAAAGTTTTTACAAATCTGCATATGCACCAGTGGTTTAAGTTCTGGTTATCTGAACACACCTTGCTGGGTTAGCCCAATTAAGTGATAAAAAGTAAAAAACCATATGGATCTGGTAATTCACATAGTTATCCATACTGTTTTTGATTTCTGTGTATTTGAATACCTGCAGTTTGAACATTTTCTCATCTGACTTATGGGCAATTTTGTATCTTCTGTGAATTGTCTTTTCATGGCCTTTGCCTGTTTTCATGGGTGTTTATCATTTTGCTTCTAAACTCTGTCAACTTACAGATCAAGGATAATTTTAATTTACATTATTTAGATGTGTATGTTTTTCCAAAATTTAATGAGTTATTTTCTTGGGTTTAAATAAAAGTTTAAGTAGACTAAAACATTTATAGTTGTCTTTGGACTAGAACCAAATCATTTAGTTTTGTCTCTATAAGACTATTTTGTCTTTTTAGCTAAAAGAAAGACTTCCATATCTGATTAAAACACTGATTTTTGATATAGACCTGGACTATTAAAAGTGAACTTAACCATGGGTGTACCCTGGGTATTTGTCTTTATTCAGTGCTTTTTTGTGAAATATAAAGATTTGAGTAAGATATCTTCAGGATAGCTAGGTTTAACAGTGCTCTTTGAAAGGACCCATTTCCTATAATTTAAACAGCTATTCACATCTAGGCTTTATCTTTTTTATGGTGAGATTTGTGAAATAGAGGCTAGGTACTATGAAGAGGTTAAAAAGGAAAATAAAACAGGTGGTGTCTGTCCTTTACAATAAAAAAGCATAAAAATTTTAAAAGATAGCAAAAACAAATTTAAGTTTATCAAATGGTAAATTTATGCATATGTCAAGATAAATATCTTGGCTGATCCCAAAAAAGAATAATAAGTAACAAATTTGGGCACCTGGGTGGCTCAGTGGGTTAAGACTCTGCCTTCGGCTCAGGTCATGATCTCAGGGTCCTGGGATCGAGCCCCGTGTCGGGCTCTCTGCTCAGCAGGGAACCTGCTTCCTCCTCTCTCTCTCTCTGCCTGTCTCTCTGCCTACTTGTGATCTCCGTCTGTCAAATAAATAAATAAAATCTTTAAAAAAATTACAAAAAAAGACAAAAAATAGTTACATTTTTTAAATTATCTACAAAATTTGTATTATGTTTCACAGCTAAGAGAGTAAATAATCTTTACATATCAGATGGCAAAAGTCTGAAACTGAATACAGTTAAAAGTACCATGAATTCAGTTAAGAGAACTATGTCTGGTTATCTAATCAAGGTAATAAACACTTTGATTTATAACATTATTCATTCTACTAAGCATTTGCTGTGATCAGTTGTGCTCCAGGGCAAAGACCCATCTGTCTAAAGGTGGAGTTTAATTTGAGGGAAAGAGACTCTGCTTAGAAATTAAAATGAAAATATCTATCTCCTGGAAAATGACATGATTGAGTATTAGATAAATTTGTTTCACCTTCTAAATACTTCTTTAAGCAATGATTTATTGTGGGACCTGGAAATTAATACAGTATCTTTCCTTTGCCTTGTTGGATAATTACAGCAACCAATTTTCTTAACTTTGGAAGGACGAATTATTTTATTTCCGAATCAAATAGCCAGATCCTCTAACCTAGATCCATTCTAGAAACTCTATAAGAAAGATCCATAATGTGAGAGCAGGGTCCACTCTATGGGAAAAAATAATATGCAGAAAAATTATAATTCACCTAATTGAAATGAAAATTAAATGCTTTTAAAAAGCTAATTCAGTAAAAATTATTACCCTAAGAATGGTACTACTGTGCTGACAGATCATTTAACTGCATCTAAGTAGTTTTGGAACAAATGTTCCAGTAATAAAGAAATAAAAAACTGTAATTTTATCTAACCTTAATGTAATGAGAAACTTTTAGCTACAGTAAATGGAAAAAATATGACAATTTAGGTTAAATCTTTATTATTTTTATTGAGGTATAGTTGATATATAACATATGTTAGTTTCAGATATACAAAATTGTCATTTGTATACACTGAGAAATGATCTCTATAATGTCTTGTTACCAACCCTCACTATACAAAGTTACAAATTTTTTTCTTGTGATGAGAACTTTCAGGATTTACTCTCTTGGTAACTTTCATGTATACCTTATAATCTGATTGACTATAGTCATAGTGCTATATTTTACCATCCCAGGACAATTTTATAGTTGAAAATATTCTTTAACTCCCTTTATCCATTTTGTAGCCATCCCTCCATTCTCTGTATCATGAATTTTTGTTTGTTTGTTTGTTTTATTCCACATGTTAGATCATATGGTATTTATATATTTTTTTACTTATTGCATTTAACATATCACCCTTAAGGTCCATCCATGTTGTCTCAAATGGTAAAAAATCATTCCTTTTTATGGCTAGGAGTATTTTATGTGTGGTTATACTACATGTTTTTTATCCATTTATCCACTGGCTGGCATTCAGGTTGTTTCATATCTTCAACTATTGTAAATAATGCTGCAAACACAGGGGTGCACAAGGCTTTTCCAATCAGTGTTTTCAGTTTCTTTTGATAAATACCTAGTAGTGAAATTGCTAGATCATATGGTATTCTATTTTTATTTTTTTGAGGAATTTCCATGCTGTTTTCCATAGTGAATGCAATTTGGATTTCCACCAGCAATGCATAAGTGTCCTCTTTTTTCCATATGCTTAACAATTCTTGTTATTTCTTGTCTTTGATACTAGCCATTCTGACAGGTCTCAGGTGATGGTTTACTGTGGTTTTGATTAGCATTTCTGTGATGGTTAGTGATATTAGACATCTTTTCTTGGGCCTGTTGGCCATCTATATGTTTTCCTTGGGAAAATGTCTATATAGGTTTTCTGCCCATTTTTAAATTAGATTATTTATTTTTTTGATGTTGATTTATAGGAGTTCTTTACATATAATCTCCTTGCAGTCAGTAGCCTTCTTTTTGCTTTATTGATGGTTTTCATCACTCTGCAAAAGCTTTTTAGTTTAAGGTGGTCCCAATTATTTATTTTTGACTTTGTTCATTTTGTTTCTGGTGTCAAATAAAAAAAAATCATCACCAAGACCTCTGTCAATAAGGTAACTGCATATATTCTCTTCTTAAAATTTTATGGTTTCAGGTCTTATATTCAAGTCCTTAATCCATTCTGAGTTATTTTCTGTGTATGGTTTAAGATAGTGATCTATTTCCTACTTTTGTGGATGGCTGTTCAGTTTTCCCAATGCCATTTATTGAAAAGACTGTCCTTTAAAAAAAAGAAGACTATCCTTGTTTCATTGTAAATTCTTGCCTCCTTTGTTATAAATTAATTACCCGTATATACATGTGTTTATGTTTGGGATCTCTATTCTCTTCCATTTATCTATGTGCCTGTTTTTACTGTTTTGGTTATAATTTTGTAACATAGTTTGAAATCAGGGAGTATGATGCCTCCAGCTTTTTCTTTCTCAAGATTCTTTTGTCTGTTTGTGGTCTCGTGGTTCCATACAAATTTTAGGATTGTTTTTTTCTATTTCTGTGAAAAATGCCATTGGAATTTTGTTAGGGATTGCATTAATTCTGTAGATGGCTGTCAGTGTCTGACAGTTTTCAACGTGCAGGTTTTTCACCTACTTGATTAAATTTATTCCTAGTTATTTTTTATTATTTTTGATGTAGTTGTAAATAGGTTATTTTCTTAATTTGTTTCTGGTAGTTTGTTGTTATTGTATAGAAATACAACTGATTTTTGTTTATTGATTTCATACCCTTTAACTTTGCTGAATTTATTTATTAGTTCTTAACAGTTTTGGGGTAGAGTTTTAAGATATTCCATATACAAAATCATGCCATCTGCAGATAGTGACAATACTTCATTTCCTATATGGATGCCTTTTATTCTTATAGTCTAATTTCTCTGGCTAGGACTTCCAATACTATGTTGAGGAAAAGTGGTAAGAGTGGGCATCCTTGTCTTGTTCCTGGTCTCAGAGGAAAACTTTCAGCTTTACTCTGTTGAATATGATGTTCTTGTGGGCTTGTCATCTATAGTCTCTAGTATTTTGAAGTACATTCCCTCTATATCCACTTTGTTGAGAGTTTTTATCATAAATGGATGTTGAATTTTATCAAATGCTTTTTTGCATTGATTGGATGATCATATGATTTTTATCCTTCATTTTGTTAATTTGGTATATCATATTAATTGATTTGTGGATGTTGAACCATATTTGAATCACTGAAATAAATTGCACTTGATCATGATTTTAAAATATATTATTGAATTCAGTTTGCTAATATTTTGTTAAGGATTTTTGCATCAATGTTAATCAAGGATATTGACCTCTATTTGTGTGTGTGTGTGTGTCTGTGTGTGTGTGTGTGTGTGTGTGTGTGCAGTGTCCTTGACTTGTTTTGGTATCAGGGTAATGCTGGGATCATAAAATGAGTTTGAAAACATTCTCTCTTCTTCAATTTTAGAAGAGTTTGAGAATGATAGGTATTAAATCTTTGAATATTTGGTAGACTTCACGAGTGAAGGCTTCTGGTCCTGACCTTTTGTTTGTTGGGAGATTTTTGCATACTGGTTAATCTTTTTATCAGTAATTAGCCTGTTCAGATTTACAGTTTTTTCTGATTCAGTTTTGGAAGATTGCATGTTTCTTTCTTTCTTCTTCTTCTTCTTCTTTTTTTTTTTTTTAAACAGATAGCTTAGTAAGACAAATTATTTATTTATTTAATTTTTAAAAGAGATTTTATTTTTAGAGAGAGAGAGAGAGCATGCATGCCAGCAGGAAGAAGGGCAGAGGGAAAGAATCTCAAGCAGACTCCCCACTGAGTTTGGAGCCAGATGTAGGGCTCAACCCCAGGACCCTGAAATCATGACCTGAGCTGAAATCAAGAGTCAGACACTCAACCAACTGACCGACTCAGGTACCTCTGATTGCATGTTTCCAAGAATTTATCCATTTCTTCTAGGTTGTCCAGCTTGTTAGTGTGTAATTACTCATTGTGTGCTCTTTTGATTCTTTGTATTTCTTTGGTATCAGTTGTAACTTCTTTCTCATTCTGGTTTTATTTATTTGAGTTCTCTCTTTTTCTTGACAAGTCTAGCTAAAATTTTGTCAATTTTGTTTATCTTTTCAAAGAACAAGCTCTTAATTTTAATGATTTTTTTCTGTTGTCTCTTTGGCTTCTATTTCATTTATTGTTACTCTAGTGTTAGTTATTTCCTTCCTTCTACTAACTTTGGGCTTCATTTTTCTTCCTTTTCTAGTTCTTTTAAGTCTAAGGTTAGATTTTTTTATTTGAACTTTTTTTTTGTTTCTTGAGGTAGGCTTGTATTGCTATGATCTTTCCTCTTAGAACTGCTTTTGTTGCATTCCATAGGTGTTGGCATGTTGTATTTCCATTGTCACTTATCTCAATGTATTTTTAAATTTCACCTTTGATTTCTTCATTGATCCACTGGTTGTTCAGTAGCATGTTGTTAAATCTCTACATACTTGTACAATTCATGAGGTCTTTTTTTTTTTTTAAGATTTTATTTATTTTTTTTGAGAGAGAGAGACAGACAGTGAGAGAGAGCATGAGCGGGGAGAAGGTCAGGGGGAGAAGCAGACTCCTCATGGAGCTGGGAGCCCGATGCGGGACTTGATCCTGGGATTCTGGGATCATGACCTGAGCTGGAGGCAGTCGTTTAACCAACTGAGCCAACCAGGCGCCCCACAATTCATGAGTTCTTGATGGAAGTTATTTGCACAAGGAAAAGAAGTGAGAGAGAAAAAGAATGTACCCTTTTAGGCAGGTTACTCTTCCTTCGAAGAAACCACATTTGCACACCCACTCCAAAACTACATTAAGAGCTCTCTTTATTTGCTCAAACATGCTGAAAATTATTGGACAGAATGGGGTTTCTTAGACCAGGAGGAGAAGTGACCCATCACGGTCAACTTCCTTTGGCCTCAGAGTTCATGACAGAGGTCATACAACAGACAAAATGCAGACAATGGAAGTGACTTATTGCCACAAGTGAACATATCAATTTTTTTTTTTATTGCACCATAGTCCTTTTATCTTCATTATTCAGGAAGAGCTTATATAATCTATATCTTATTGAAAATATTGCAGAAATTGGATTGAGTCTGTATTTTGTCTAAGCTAAGCATCGTCAACTACACTTTGACTTACCCCATGGAAATGAAGAAGACTCAGTGCCCAGTGACTTCAACTAAAATCTCTACTTCAGCCATCCAGTTCCTAGGAAGCCTGCTTTTCTGCGATGAATCACAGTAATCTAACTTAATACCTCTTTGTCTGGGTGCCTTGAGACTTAGTTTGTTAAGGACTATGATCAAGACTCCTTGTGGTCCCCTTGCTAACCCTTTAGGGTGGTTGTACATCTAGTCTATGTATTACACACAGCTATCTTTTTGGTAATCCAGTAAAAAATTAGGCCTTGTTAGTCCGTATGATTTTTCTGTCACATGTTTTATATAAAGCATATTTAAATATTTACAGCCTTTCATGCATCATGCTTGTTTCCTTTGATCATAACCATATTTCTTTTGTTCAGATTGTAGACAATTTAACTTAGAATTAGCTTCTTTATCACCATGCTCAGAAAGCTTTGCTTTCTCCTGAGAAGATATTCTAGGTTCACCTTGTTTTTTTATTTCACAAACTTAGAATATGTTTCTCTCCAAAGAGTAGAATTAGGCCCTAAAATATGAATGCCTAGAATAAACATTATATGGTTTCTCATAATCATCAGGAAAAAGCAGGGTAACAGAAAATTCTGATTACTTTACTGAGAAAGCAGAAAAACGTTTTCCTTTTTTAATTAGGCATAAGTTTATGTTGAGGTTTTTAAGTTTAACTCTATTTTCATAATATTTTTATAAAATAATTATAATTGGGACGCCTGGGTGGCTCAGTTGGTTAAGCAGCTGCCTTCGGCTCAGGTCATGATCCCAGCGTGCTGGGATCGAGTCCCACATGGGGTTCCTTGCTCAGCAGGGAGCCTGCTTCTCCCTCTGCCTCTGCCTGCCATTCTGTCTGCCTGTGCTTGCTCTCTCCCCCTCTCTCTTTCTCTGATAAATAAATAAAATCTTAAAAAAATAAAATAATTATAATTTACCTCTATTTTTATATTTACAATATTTTAATTATAATATTTTAAATACTTAAATGAGTGTATGTGACTATCTTTCTCCATTCTAAAATTCTCCATTCTAAAATTCTTTATTTTCATGGATATTAATATCATTATTAATTTTAATATATACATCCTTAATATTGAACTCTAATTTTTTAAAAGCTTTAAAAAAATTAGATAACTATTTATCATCTCAGTATTTACCTTTCAAGTTTCCAATGCCAATTCTGAATATGAGAATTTATAACTAAATTAATATCAAGAATTATTTTTGAGGTATACCTAATTCTACATTTTGAAAAGCTAAACACTGAAAAATTTCATAACAAATTTTTCATATGTTTATGTAATGTTCAAACTGTTAACTGACAAGGAAAACTCTTGAATGGCAAACAAACAATTAGATTATAGCTTAGCTTAGTTGCAATGTCATTTTTCAATACCAGTGTCCAATACCATATTCAATACCAATCAAGATAATGGTATACTTAGGGGTTTTCTTATAAAGCAAGTACAGGAATTTCATACAGTTAGAGCCATAGAAAACTTCAGTATAAAACTTCAAATCTTTATGTAAATTATAACAGAACATATTCATAATCTTAAACTTTATTTTAACCACATTCATTTAGAAATGAATATCATTTATTAATTACCAAAGATATAATAATAATTTATCTATCATTTTCTGGCTTTATTAAAGATTTGTCTTTGTTTATTAGAGATAGAGAAAGAGAGTGAGCCAAGCAGGGACAAAGCAGACAGAGGGAGAGGCAGGCTTCCCACTGAGCAAGGAGTCTGATGCAGAACTTGATTCCAGGACCCTGGGATCATGACCTGAGCTGAAGGCAGTCACTTAACCAACTGAACCACCCAGATGTCCCTCTTGTCTGGCTTTAATGACTTGATGGCTAGACTTTAAACGACCATGTGGGATAGAATTACCCTAAAATCTAACTAGGCATTGGGCTTCTAATGTGGATAGGTCCTTGGGCTATCATAGTTATAGTAATATCCCAGATATTAAGGTAAGGTTATCCATTTTAGACACTTGGTCCATCTCAAACTACTCTTCATTTTGATTTTTAACTCCCTTGACTGGCATCATCAAGAGAGTACATACACGGAATTATGCTTTGAGCCATCTTGCTCTCAACTCAGTCTCCATTTGTATTGAACAATTAGAGATAAGGACCAGCAGATACATTCTTCAAATAAAACTTAACGACAAAAATTTCTCCCAACAATCTAATGATATCCCATAGGCTGTCTTCTCTCCACACTAGTATTCAAAGATCACTATTGCCTCTTTCACCTTCCTTCACTATCTTTCAATAGCAAACTATGATGATGGAGGATGAGAGGATCTTATTGCCAATTTCACTTCTGTTACCAACAGCATCATTTGGAATGAGTTACTTTTGGTAGCAGAGACTCACGTGTATCTACACACATGTGTATCTACACACACACAAACACACACATTCACACAACAGCAATGGAAGAGAGTTTCTATTTAAATAACGGTTTCTTTCCAATACATTTTATTAGAAATGAAGCATTCACACGTAATAGGAGCAGATGCTCTATTATGTATCAACTCACCTAATTTGTCCTTAGAGTTCCTAATATCAAGGTGGTACTGTGATACCAGTATCTGCACAGGAAAGATAACTACTAAATCAGAGCAGTTTTAGTTTCATTGTGCCTAAGTCCTTTTATTCAAAGGCTTTATTTTCATTGAGAAAGATTTAGACAAATAGTTTATGCTCTTATAGAAGAAAGTATTTGCCTGGTTCTTGATTCAAACTCAGCAAAAATCGTATAGTATTCCAGGGGAAAAAGCAAAATTGGTCACTGCCCAGTTGTCAACTGAATAATATCTCTGCCTCTAGCCTTTCAGGGTCCTGGGAAGCTCATTTCTCAGTAGAATTAATTTGGTTAAGGGCCTGCCAAATGAAAGATTCATATCATCCTTCCCAGAAGCTATTTTTAAAGTATTTCAAGAATAAGGCTTAGTAGTGCTGTGGGACTTTAACTATATAAACACCTCTTAGAAATGTAGCTTTGGTGAAAAATGCCTGATAAATTACTATTCTTTCTTACTGATAGGTAAGAAATGGAATAAAAATTATAATTCTTTCTTACTGGTAGGTAAGAAACAATGAAAATTCACCAAAGGGTAGAGGAAACAAAAGAAGATTTCTGTCTTAGAATTTAATTCTAAATATAAGAAAGAACTGAAGAATGGTGTGGATGCAGTAGAAATCTTGGAGAGAATTAACAGGTCATGTTAGTTTGTAAATAGCTGAGAATGAAAATAATAGGCACACTTAGACACATGTCTTATACTTTGGTTCTGGGCATACAATTTACACGTTAAGAAGGAGAGTTATATGCTATAGCAAATAAGTGTTAAAAAGCAACCTATTCTAAAAGAATAGTGAGCCCTGAGATGAAATTACAAGGACATATTAGAGAGGATAAATAAATAAGGCAATACCCCTAAACAGAGTGTTGTTTTATGATCTTTTATTTTAAGACAATGAAGTAATGATCATATAACCAGGTAAGGGTAAAACAAAAGTATATTACCAACCCTAAAGAATAGGTCAGGAAGGCTAAAGCTTAGGCTTAAGAAAAACTATAAAGAACAATGAAAAATGCTATTTTAGGGGCGCCTGGGTGGCTCAGTGGGTTAAGCCGCTGCCTTCGGCTGAGGTCATGATCTCAGGGTCCTGGGATCGAGTCCCGCATCGGGCTCTCTGCTCAGCAGGGAGCCTGCTTCTCTCTCTCTCTCTGGCTGCCTCTCTGTCTACTTGTGATTTCTCTCTGTCAAATAAATAAATCTTTAAAAAAAAAAAAAGAAAAATGCTATTTTAGCTGTGTCATAGCAAGAAAACATGCAAGTAAGGGATAAAACACTGTTCAGATAGTTGCAAATGGGAGAGGGAAGCAATATTGAAGGAATATCTCTTACATATCCAATACTCAGCTAAGAAACTGTATGTAATCGTGACAGTAATAAACCCTGCAAGGACATTATTATCAGTTCCATTTTACACAAGGGTAACTGAAGATCAGAGAAAGTAGGAAATTTGCAGAAGTTATATGACCAGTAAATGAGTTTTTGGAATCAGGTCTTCCTGACTTCAAGTGTAACAAGGAAAAGTAAACAATCAATGCCTATTTTACTTTCATTTTCACTACCAAAGAAAATGGTCTTCAAACTAAAATGAATAAAAACTTGTAACTGAAAGGAAATTAAAATTTAAAATATACAAGAAGATAATGAAAACTCACTTTCTTTGGAATAATTAATGGCCCAAATGGAATAATATCTAGATTATTGAAAGAACTTAGTGTTCTGTGGGTACAGTTATTATAAAATTTATCACATTTCATTTCATTTTGGGAGAGAAGTTTGTAATCACAGTAGATTGTGAATTCTTTGCATAGCCAGTGACAAACCCAGTATTGCTACATTTATATGGTCCTCAATTAATATGTGTTTCCAGGTTGTGGGCATTGAGGAGGGCACGTGATATGATGAGCACCAGGTGTTATACGCAAGTAATGAATCATTGAACATTATATCCAAACTAATTATGTACTGTATGTTGGCTAATTTAATTTAAATTTAAAAATACATGTTTCCTAGTGGAATCATTGTTTTGAAATCAAGAACTAGAGATGTGCTAGAAGTTCTAAAACATGAAATGTACTAATTTTCAAAAACTGAGAGGAAAGCTAAGAAGGTAGCTACCATTACTTGAGTACGGAGTTTGAGTACTGTCTGTTTCAGTGTAGTACTTGGCTCTTGACCTGTATTGTCTTATGTGAGCCTTGCAGTTATTTGGGTAGAAGATTTTACACCACCTTCAGAAGCAGACTGAAGTTTTAAACATTTTAAAATTGTCAGACACCCAAAAAGCTAAATCTGCTGTGGGGGCTGGACTTCAAACCCATGGCTATAGATGAGAGCACATATGTACTGACTTGCCAAGTGATGTTTGAACAAGTTGCCTAATTGCTCTCAGCTTCACTTTTGTCTTTTGCAAAATAAGTGTAATGACAGAATCCACTCATAGAAGTGTGGCAATTATCTACATTAAGAATATCCAAATTTGCATGACACTTAGCAAGTGTTCAATAATATAAATAGTATCAACAATTCATAATAACGAGAAAAATTACTTTTTCAGGCAAAGTGCTATCATGCACTACCAAGCCATTAATAATGTGGCATTGTTGCATTTGGCTATTGGTTTTTTCCCTGAATACAGTTATTTCATAGGGAATGCCAGAGAGAGGAGGACTTTGCTTCCATCCTAAACCTTCATCATATGGGGCCCTAGTGAGGATCAAATAAGTATTACAGCACCATGTGCTAAAGCTGTTACAGTTTAGCAAATATGTTTTTACATGCTGGTATTCGAAATTACAGGTTGTTGGAGATGAGTTTAGCAAGATGCCATACCTGAGCAGAACCTAAAACAGGAATCTGGTGGTAGGTGGGCACAGATATTTCTCCCCTTGAGAAAGAGGCTTTCTTATCAATTTTACTCTGCAGAGAGACAGCCACTTCCCATGGGCATCTTGTCACAGAGGACAAAGCTTTGCCAAGTGAACTCCACCAAGTACACTCTATTCCTCAAGCACAACTGCAGGCCAATGGTAGAAAACATTCTCACAGACCTCAAGTATGAGAGAGTTTTGGAATCCTGAGTGATGCTAGGGAAAAATAGAAAAAATGAATGAATTTCTAGTTCTTATTTCCCTTTATCCTTTTACTACATGGGCTAAGGGACTTATAGCCAGGGCAAGTCTTTCTACAAAGAGAAAACAGCTTTTTGCTGGCGTCGGTATAGTGTAAAATAACCAAATACAGGCCATTAAAAAAAAAATTATTATTATTATTTTTTAAATTAAATTTATTTATTTTCAGCATAACAGTATTCATTATTTTTTCATCACACTCAGTGCTCCATGCAATCCATGCTCTCTATAATACCCACCACCTCGTACCCCAACCTCCCATCCCCCCGCCACTTCAAACCCCTCAGATTGTTTTTCAGAGTCCATAGTCTCTCATGGTTCACCTCCCTTTCCAATTTCCCCCAACTTCCTTCTCCTCTCTAACTTCCCATGTCCGCCATGCTATTTGTTATCCTCCAAAAATAAGTGAAACCATATGATAATTGACTCTCTCTGCTTGATTTATTTCACTCAGCATTATCTCTTCCAGTCCCGTCCACGTTGCTACAAAAGTTGGGTATTCATCCTTTCTGATGGAGGCATAATACTCCATAGTGTATATGGACCACATCCTCCTTATCCATTCGTCCGTTGAAGGGCATCTTGGTTCTTTCCATAGTTTGGCAACCATGGCCACTGCTGCTATAAACATAGGGGTACAGATGGCCCTTCTTTTCACTACATCTGTATCTTTGGGGTAAATACCCAGTAGTGCAATTGCAGGGTCATAGGGAAGCTCTATTTTTAATTTCTTGAGGAATCTCCACACTGTTTTCCACAGAGGCTGCACAACCTGCATTCCCACCAACAGTGTAAGAGGGTTCCCCTTTCTCCACATCCCCTCCAACACATGTTGTTTCCTGTCTTGTTAATTTTGGCCATTCTAACTGGTGTAAGGTGATTTCTCAATGTGGTTTTAATTTGAATCTCCCTGAGGGCTAGTGATGATGAACATTTTTTCATGTGTCTGATAGCCATTTTTATGTCTTCATTGGAGAAGTCGCTGTTCATATCTTCTGCCCATTTTTTTATATGATTGTCTGTTCTGTGTGTGTTGAGTTTGAGGAGTTCATTATAGATCCTGGATATCAACCTTTTGTCTGTACTGTCATTTGCAAATATCTCCTCCCATTCCGTGGGTTGCCTCTTTGTTTTCTTGACTGCTTCCTTTGCTGTGCAGAAGCTTTTGATTTTGATGAAGTCCCAAAAGTTTATTTTCGCTTTTGTTTCCTTTGCCTTTGGAGGTGAACCATGAGAGACTATGGACTCTGAAAAACAATCTGAGGGGTTTGAAGTGGCGGGGGGGATGGGAGGTTGGGGTATGAGGTGGTGGGTATTATAGAGAGCATGGATTGCATGGAGCACTGGGTGTGGTGAAAAAATAATGAATACTGTTATGCTGAAAATAAAAAGAAATTAAAAATAAAAAAACAAACAAAAAACTTAGATGTTCTAGACAATACTCTGAACACAGAGCTAGGAAAGTGTTGAACCTGCCCCAAAAGCTAGACAACACATCTCAGAAGTTTGAATTAATGACCCATGTGAAAACTACCCAACAAAAAACAGAAGTGAGGCAGTATCCAGCAAATAAATTCCTTTCCCTCTGCACCCAGCTCACTTTTGAGAATTATCAGTGGTCCAAGGAAGTCTGTCAGGAAAGTGACCTGTGTGTAAAAAATCAGTTAGGTTGCATGCAAAGCTTGGACCAGATTCGTAGTGTACCCCCCAGCTCTACTTGCTTTCCTTCTTCTTCCCCCATCCCATCACTTCCTCTTTTCCTCTCACTCTTGCTGTTCTGGTAGAGAATCTACCAATAAAGCCTTACTTAAAAACTTTGCTTCAGCCTGTTTTCTGTCAAAAGTAGACTACTCTAGCATTGCTTTGAGCCTTTGCAGGTACGGCATTGCTTGAGACCAGGGGCATACAACAGGCATGGACTATTGTCTAAGAACTTCACTTGCCTACAGTTCTAAAGATACAGCCTCAGGTTGATTTATCATTAATAAACCTGACATTTTGTTGTTCTTTTGTCCATATTTTGTGTTTCTTACTCAACTAGTCTCAAAATCAGTAAGAAAGGCATATTATTGGTCTTTTCAACCCCAGTAACATAGGCTGTTTTTCTCCTTGTTTTTTTTTTTCCTTTAAATCATTCATTTTTAAAATGTTTATTATTTTTAATTTAAATTCAATTAATTAACATATCATGTATAGTTTCAGAGGTAAAGTTTAGTGATTCATCTGCATGTAGCTACATGTAACACCCTGTGTTCATTACATCAAGTGCTCTTCTTAATGCCCATCACCCAGCTATCCCATCCCCCCACCCACTTCCCCTCCAGCAACCCTCAGTTTGTTTCCTATAGTTAAAGAGTCTTTAATGGTTTGTCTCCTTCTCTGATTTCATCTTATTTTATTTTTCTCTCTCTTTTCCTATGATCCTCTGTTTTGATTCTTAAAATCCACATATGAGTGAAATCATATGATGTGTTTTTCTGACTTATTTTGCTTAATATAATACCCTCTAGTTCCATCCACATCATTTCAAATGGTAAGATTGCATATACCCATCCTCTTTATCTATTCATCTATTGAAAGGCATCTGGGCTCTTTCCTTTCCACAGTTAGGCTATTGTAGACATTGCTGCTATAAACATTGTGGAGCAGATGCCCCACAATGATCACTATGTTTGTATCCCTTGAGTAAATACTTAGTAGTGCAATTGTTGGACCATAGAAAGGCTGTTATTTTCAACTTTTTGAGGAACCTCCGTGCTGTATTCCAGTGTGGCGCACCAGCTTGCATTTCTAGCAGAACTGTAAGAGGATTCCCCTTTCTCCGCATCCTCACCAACATCTGTCATTTCCTGACTTGTTAATTTTAGCCATTCTGAGCAGTGTGAGGTGGTATCTCATTGTGGTTTTGATTTGTATTGATGCTGAGTGATGTTGAGCATTTTTTCATGTGTCTGTTGGCCATTTGTATCTTTTCTTGGGAGAAATGTCTGTTCATGTCTTCTGCCCATTTCTTGACTGGATTCTTTGTTTTTTGTTTGGTGAGTTTGATAAGTTCATTACAGATTTTGTATACTAGCTCTTTAACTGATAAACCTTTTGCAAATATCTTCTCCCATTCTGTAGGTTATCTTTTGATTTTGTTGACTGTTCCCTTTCCCTTTCCTGTGCAGAAGCTTTTTATCTTGATGAAGATCCTGTCATTCATTTTTGCTTTTGTTTCCCTTGACTCCGAAAACATGTCTAGAAAGAAGTTGCTGCGGCCGAGGTCATAGAAGTTGCCACCTGTGTTCTCCTCTAGGATTTTGATGGATTCCTGTCTCACATTAAAGTCTTTCATCCATTTTGAGTTTATATTTGTGTGTGGTGTAAGAAAATTATTGAGTTTCATTCTTCTGCATGTGGCTGTCAAATATTCCCAATACCATTTTTTGAAGAGATTGTCTTTTTTCCATTGGATATTCTTTCCTGCTTTGTCAAAGATTAGTTGACCATTGAGTTTGAGGGTCCATTTCTGGTCCCTTCTGTTCCATTGATCTGTGTGTCTGTTTTTGTGCCAATACCATGCTGTCTTGATGATTACAGCTTTGTAATATAGCTTGAAGTCCAGAATTGTGATGCCACTAGCTTTCTTTTCTTTTTCAACCTTCCTTTGGTTTTTCACATCTTTTTTGGTTTCCTTATCAATTTTAGGATTATTTTTTCCACCTCTGTGAAAAATGTTGATTTTATTTGATTGGGATTGCATTCTATGCTTCTGGGAAGCATAGACATTTTAACAGTATTTGTTCTTCCAATCCATGAGCAATTAACGTTTTTCCATTTCTTTGTGTCTTCCTCAGTTTATTCTTAATTGCTCTATAGTTTTCACACTACCGATATTTTACTTCTTTGGTTAGGTTTATTCCTAGATATCATATGGTTTTTGGTGCAATTGTAAATAAGATTGATTCCTTGATTTTTCTCTTTCTGCTGCTTCATTGTTAGTTATAGAAACACAACTGATTTTTGTGCATTGATTTTATATCCTGCCACTTTGCTGAATTGCTGTATGAGTTTTAGTAATTTTGTGGTGGAGTCTTTTGGGTTTTCCATTTAGTGTGTCATGTCATTTGTGATGAGTGAAAGTTTGACTTCTTCTTTGCCTATTTTGATGCCTTTTATTTGATATTTTTTGTTGTCTGATTGCTGAGGGTAGGATTTCTAGTACTATGTTGAACAAGAGTGGTGAGAGTGGGCATCCCTGTCATGTTTCTGACCTTAGGGGAAATGCTCTCAGTTTTTCCCCATTGAGAATAATATTCGCTGTGGGCTTTTCTATATGGCCTTTATGCTATTGAGGTATGTTCCCTCTATTCCTACACTGTGGAGAGTTTTAATCAAGAAAGGATGCAGTATTTTATCAAATGCTTTTATTGACATCTATTGAGAGGATCATATGGATCTTGTCCTTTCTTTTATTAATGTGGTGTGTCATATTGGTTGATTTGTGGTTGTTGAACCAACCTTGCATCCCAGGAATAAATCCCACTTGGTTGTGGTAAATAATCCTTTTAATGTACAGTTGGCTCTTATTGCCCTGTTCTTGGTGAGAATTTTTGCATCCCTGTTCACCAGGGATGTTGGTCTATAATTCTTTCTGACATGGTCTTTGTCTGGTTTTGGGATCAAGGTAATGCTGGCCTCATAGAATAAGTTTGGAAGTTTTCCTTCCAATTCTATTTTTTGAAACAGCTTCAGAAGAATAGGTATTAATTCTTTTTTAAATGTTTGGTAGAATTCCTCTGGGAGGCTATGTGTCCCTGGATTCTTGTTTGTTGGGAAAGTTTTGATTATGGATTTAATTTCTTTGTTGGCTATGGTTATTTTCAGGTTTTCCATTTCTTCATATTTCAATTTTGGTTGTTTATATGCTCCTAGGAACGCATCTGTTTCTTCTAGATTGGCTAATTGGTTGGCGTATAGTTGCTCATAATCTTCTTATAATTATTTGTATTTCTTTGGTGTTGGTTGTGATATCTCCTCTTTCATTTATGATTTTATTTATTTGGGTCCTTTCTCTTTTCTTTTTGATAAGTCTGTCTAGGGGTTTATCAGTTTCATTAATTCTTTCAGGGAACTGGCTCTTAGTTTCATTGATGTGTTCTCCTCTTCTTTTGGTTTCTATTTCACTGATTTCTGCTCTAATCTTCATTATTTCTCTTCTTCTGTTGCATTTAGGTTTTATTTGCTGTTATTTCCTCTACCTTCTTTAGGTGTAAGATTAGGTTGTGTATTAGAGACTTTTCTTGTTTCTTGAGGAAAGCCTGTATTGCTATATCCTCTATGGTCTTTGCTGAATTGCAAAGGTTTTGAACTGTCTTATTTCCATTTTCTTTAGTTTCTATGTAAATTTCTTTGGTTCCCTTGTTGATTCATCTGTTTTTTAGTAGGATGCTCTTTAACGTCTATCTCTTTGTGGTCCTTCCAAATTTTCTCTTGTAATTGAGTTCAAGTTTTAAAGCATTGTGGTCTAAGAACATGTGAGGAATAATCCCAGTCTCTTTGTGTCTGTTGAGACCTGATTTGTGACCCAATGTGTAATCTGTTCTGGAGAATGTTCCATGTGCAGTCAAGAGGAATGTGTATTCTGTTGCTTCAGGATGGAATGCTCTGACTATATCTATGAAGTCCATCTGGTCCAGTCTGTCATTCAAATCCTTTTACTTGTTGATCTTCTGCTTAGATCATCTGACCATTGCTGTGGGTGGGTTGTAAAAATCCCCTACTATTATTATATTATTATCAATGTGTATCTTTAGTTTTGTTATTAATTGGTTTATGTAGTTGGCTGTTTCCAAGTTAGGGGTGCAAATATTTACAATTCTTATATTTTCTTGTTGGATAGACACTTTTACTATGATATAGTGTCCTTCTTCATCTCTTATGTCTTTGGTTTAAGTCTAGTTTGTCTGATATAAGGTTTGTTACCCTGGTTTTCTTTTGATGTCCATTAGCATGGTAAATGGTTCTCCACCCCCTCACTTTCAATCTGAAGGTATCTTGGGGTCTAAAATGAGTCTCTTGTGGACAGCATTTCAATGGGTCTTGTTTTGTTTTGTTTTTTTTTATCCAATCTGATACCCTGTGTCTTTTCATTGGAGCATTTAGTCCATTTACATTCAGAGTAGTTATTGAAACATATGAATTTAGTGCCCTTGTATTACCTGTAATATCACCATTATTGTATATTGTCTCTGTTACTTTCTGGTCTTTGCTCCTTTTGGGCTCTTCACTCAAAGGATTCCCTTTAGTATTTATTGCAGGGCTGGTTTAATGATCACAAATTCTTTTAGTTTCTGTTTGTCTTGGAAGCTCTTTATCTCTCCTTCTATTCTGAATGATGATCTTGTTGGATAAAGTAGTCTTGGCTGCATATTTTTCTCATTTCGCACATTGAATATATCACGCCAGTCCTTTCTGGCTTGCCAAGTCTCTGTGGTAGGTCTGCTGCCAGTCTTATGTGTCTACCTTTGTACGTTAAGGACCACTTGTCCTGAGCTACTTTCAGAGTTTTCTTTTTATATCTGAAATTTGCAAGCTTCATTATATGTGGCAGTGTTGACCTATTTTTATTGATTTTGAGGGTGGTTCTTTGTGCCTCCTGGACTTTAATGTCTGCTTCCTTCCCCAGATTAGGGAAGTTCTCAAGTATAATTTGTTCCAAAAGACCTTCTGCCTCTCTCTCGCTCTCTTTCTCTTTCTTTCCTCTTCCTCTGGGACCCCGATTTTTCTAATATTGTTTTGTTTTATGGTATTACTGGTTTCTCAAATCCTCCCTTCATAATTTAGTAGTTGTTTATCTTTCTTTTTCTCAGCTTCCTAGTTCTCCATCATTTTTCTTTCATATCACTGACTCTCTCTTCTGCCTTATTTATCCTAACAGTTTTGAACCTCCATTTTTTTATTGCATCTCAGTAATAGCCTTTTTTATTTTTGACCCGATTAGATTTTAGCGCTTTTATATCTCCAGTAAGGGATTCTCTCTAGTGTCTTCTGTGCTTTTTTTCAAGCCCAGTAGTATCCTTGTAATCGTCATTTTGAATTCTAGTTCACATCTTACATAAACCCATATTGACTAAATTGCAGGCAGTGAATACTGCCTCTTGCTCTCTTCTTTGGGCTCAGTTCTTCCATCTTGTCATTAGGTCCAGGAAAGAGTAGATGAAAGAGAGAAAAGATACAAAAATATTAACAAGGATACCAGAAAAATATGCACTGAACAAGTCAGAAGAAAACAGGAAAAAAAAAAAGAATAAAAACAAAACAGAAGTTGACTAGATCAGAAGAGCAAACTAGATCCTGGATGTATTTTGGCCTGTTTATTAGAAGAAATTATATCCCAAAATAGGAAAAAAAGAAAACCTAATATATGTGTACAAAAAATAAAATTGAATTTAATGAAAAGAAGCCAAAAATGAAAAATATGTATATAAAACATAAGTGTAAAATGAAAATTAAAAAAGCCTTAAAAAAAGAATTGATAAAATAAGAAAATAATTGAAAAGGAAAAAGCATATACAAGACTGAAAGACTAAAGAATAACAAAAAACCATGAATGCTATATACAGTTTCCCCCTAGTGCTGGAGTTCTCCAGTTCTGTGTGATGGGTAAACTTGGTATCAGTTGGAAGTTCCTGCTGTTGTTCTGGCAGAGGGCCCTGCTATACTGATTGTAAGGTTTCTTTGCCTGAGCAGAGTTGCCCTCACCAGGGGGCAGTCTCATTGTAAGTGCCTTCAGATTGCTCTCTGTGGCTGTTTTGCTGCCTGAAGACTTTCAGCATTGATTTGGGGATGAAAATGGCCACTCTCTGATCTCTTGCCCGGAGCTGAATGTTTGCACATCCCATTCTCCGGTGAACCTTCACAGAAAAGCAGCCAATCACATGTCTCCCTGATTTCCATGAGAACTCTGTGTTCACCCACCTTGTGACCAAGCCCTTTTATCTCAGGCATGTGGACCTCTTTTGAGTATCCAAACTTGACTGTGTTGCTCCTACCCAGGGAGGGGGGCATTTGGGATTCCACCCCCTTTGCCCCCTGAGCACTTTAAAGACAGACTTGTAAAAGTTACCATTTTGTGCTCACTGTGTATAACATTTTCCAATACCCATCTTATGGTGACTCCCTCCCCCCTCAGTTTATCTTTTTTTTTTTTTTAAGATTTTATTTATTTATTTGACAGAGAGACAGCAAGAGAATGAACACAAGCAGGGGGAGTGGGAGAGGGAGAGGCAGGCTTCCCTGCTAAGCAGGGATCCTGAAGCAGTGCTCAATCCCAAGACCTTGGGACCGTGACCCAAGTTGAAGGCAGATGCTTAATGATTTAGCCACCCGGGCGCCTCTCAGTTTATCTTCTGATATATCACCTTGGATTCACTTCTCTGCACCTCTTACCTTACAAAAAGTGGTTGCTTTTTATTTGTAGAATTGTAGCAAGTCTTTTCTCAGCTTTTAAGTTGATTTTGCAGTATACAGAATGATTTAATAACTATTTAGCTGAATCCCAGGGACCAGACAAAATTAGGGCCCCCCACTCCTCCACAATTTTAACTCTGCCTTGCCCTTAACTTTTATTTAATTACTTAGTATTAAATATTCTATTTATTTATTTGTGAGAGAGTGTACACAAGCAGAGGGGGCAGCAGGCAGAAGGAGAAGCAGGTTCCCCACTGAACAAGGAACCTGATGTGAGACTGATCCCAGGCCCCCGGGGTCATGACCTGAGTCAAGGCAAATGCCTAATCCACTAAGCCACCCAGACATCCTGCTCTTAACTTTTAAATACCACATATAACTCTTACTCCACATAAAATCTACTTTATATCGTGAACTAGCTGAAGCCAGTGGCCCTAATTTAGGCTTACATGAATTCCTCACATTTATTACAGTATATTAGACACACTAAGTGTGTAACCACTAAACTAAGTCAAACTATTTCTCATCCTGCATAAAATCAAATTATTCATTTTAATGAAATGACTTTAATATTTGGTACCCATTTAGGAAGACAAGAAAAAATTGACTTAAAAAGAATGGTGAATACACTGGATAATAAATATCCTAAATTGTTAAACAATAATCTCTGGAGCTGGAATTTTTAACTAGAAAATTGCAAGCAAATATTGGAGACTAAATTCATGATGTTTAACGAAAAGGTAGATCTTGTTGAAATAACTACAATTCAAAATATAGTTCCAGTCACAAATTTTATCCTTGCAATTACTGTCACTGTTAGTTTTCATCAGGAGATAGAAGGAGGGTCCAGATGTAGAGGGTATGGAAAAAACAACAGAGCTTACAACCCGGGGTCATGTAATTGCTCTTCGGCATTAGTTGTTCTTAGAAAAGGAAGTTTTGAGAAATACTCTGATTGCCTTTAGAACAGAGTAAAATTGTATAGGATGAATCGGAGAAGATACATGTTGCATGATATGTGCATGGGTGAGCATATGTTTTGTGTTTGTGTGCTAAAGATCAATGACATTCTTTCAGTTATTCCCCCTCCGAGTGACTGTGTAGATGCCACACAATGCAGCAGAGAAATACAAAGTGTCAAAGTTAGAGTGATTTTAGTTTTAGGGTTCAGTTTAGTCATTAACTTAATAATAACTACAAACACAAAAATCATAGCTGAAACATTTTTAGAGCCAAAACAATATTCTAAGCATTAACCTGAGCACATGTGCATATAGACATGCATACAGGCACACGCACACTCACATAAACCTCCAAACGAATATATGAAGCAGGTACCGTTGTTTTCTCTATCTTACAGATGAGGTAACTAAGACATAAATGAGTTAAGAGACTTTCCCAAGTTGACACAGCTCAGTGTCAGAGCAAGGACTGACATCGCTTACTCTGGCTATAGTGTCTTCCCTATTCATCTTTAGTTTAGAATTGCTCTATAAGAACTTTTCTTTTGTCCTTAGAAACATGCTTCAGTGAATATTTTCAAGACAGAAATGCCATAACATTTGGCATTAAATATAATATAAACTTATCAAACTTATAATTTAAACTTTATCAAATCTCAAAAACATTTGAGCCTTTCATATGGCAACTTCAATTTCTGTTGTTAAAACCCACTCCTAAAACCACCAACACGTATATGCTCTTTGACCCAGCAAACCTCTAAAGTACTTCATATCTTTCTGTGATGCTATTCAAAACATTGTTTATAATAGCAAATAATTATAAAAATGTATAATTGCATCAAATGGTAAAAAATTGGCTAATAATTTAAGTTATAGTCATGTCATAGAATACTAGACAGCCATTACAAATACTCTCTAAAGCATACTTAATGAAATATGAAATTTTATATAATATATTGCAAAGTGAAAAAATTACAAAATAGTGTTATAGTGTTTCCCTCTTTTGTTGGTTATGAAACTGTATATATAGAAACTGTATATATATAACTGTATATATAGAAACTGTATATATATATATATACATATATACATAGAAAATCCTTAAATGTATGTACATTAAAATGTTTTACATTCTTTATCTTTTGATGGATAAATACAGATCATTTAAATTTTGTTCTCACAAGCATTCAGTATTTCTTAAATTTTTAATAATGCATATGTATTACCTTTGAAATAAGAAAAACAGCAATTTAATGTAAAAAGAACAATTTATGTGTATCTATATCTGTAGATATACATATGTAGTTCCTAATGAAGTAGTAAATTGCAATGGTATAAGCTAGTTTTTATATCTCCACAGTAATCTATCAAAGTAAATAATTTCTAAAAGTATATAAAGTCAGGGACACCTGGGTGGCTCAGTCGGTTAAGATCTGCCTTTGGCTCAGGTTGTGATCCCATGACGCTGGGATCAAGTTCTGCATCAGACTCCCTGCTCAGTGAGGAGCTTGCTTCTCCCTCTGCATCTCCCCTTGCTCATGCTCTCTCTCTCTCAAATAAATAAATAAAATCTTAAAAAAAATAAAAGTATCTAAAGTCAGAAAACCTTTTAGTACTTCCTGCTCTGCATTTTGTTTATGTCTCTTCACTTATTCATAACCGAGGAAGTTCTTAAATATAGGTAGCTCACATTATTATTACACATGAACATTTTCCCTGTGGTATAGTAAACTTTTGTAATGCTAAGACAAACTACATTTGAAATGAATATTCCAAAATGTCAATAGAGGTTGTTTTTTATGTTGTTGCTATAATTTCTTTTTTTTTTTTTTAAGACTTTTATTTATTCGACAGATAGAGATCACAAGTACGCAGAGAGGTAGGCAGAGAGAGAGGAGGAAGCAGGCTCCCCGCCAAGCAGAGAGCCTGATGTGGAACTTGAACCCAGGACACTGAGCCAAAGGCAGAGGCTTAACCCACTGAGCCACTCTGGCGCCCCAATGTTGTTGCTATAATTTCTGTAGCAGCACATTGATTTAGTCATATTTCTCACCTGATAGTGAATCGTCATCTTTCTGTTTTTAATTTTTTCCCAAATCCAACTACTGTTTCTCTCATCTTCTGTTAATCACCACTTTGAATGTTACATCCATGTCCCCAAATAATGTGTTTGCCTTTTTAAAATATGTGGTATATTTTGTGTGATTGTGTTTTTAATTTATAGAAATGGTACACTATAGATCTTGTTCTGTTTCTTACTCCTTTTTAGTGAGCACCATATTTCTGATACATATCCATATTCTACAATTACTGCATCAGATCCCATAATGCCTGACTCCACCACATTTTACTTTTTCATTCCATTATTGATGGACACCTAGACTGCCTTCTTCTCCTTCCTGTCCCAGGAAACACCTGGACGAACAGCTTTGTGCATGTTCCCTGAGAATCCTGAGCCAGAGTTTGTATGGCATGTTAACCCAAGAGTGTGATTGCTGGGTCTCAGGTCATACACAGAATTATTTTACAAAACACTGGCCAGTTTCCTTCCAGAATGACTGTGCCAGTTTATATTTCAAAAAAAAAAAAAAAAGAAAGAAAGAAAGAAAGAAAAAAGAAAGAAATGAGTTGCTAATTAAAAAACAAACGAGTTGCAACTGTTTTCTTACTCATGTGGGACAGAAGTATTCATTTTTCAAGAAAATTTTGTTTGGGAAAATATTTTAATAGGTCCTTTGGGCTTACTTAATGAGTATATAACCGGTCTAGAATAGACAGAGACAAAGAAAAGCTAAATTACTTTGCCTGTTAATAGAAAAGTTCCTCCATTTAAGCAAAAGAAATATTTCTGCATGATGATGCTTTTAGAAAATGTATTTTTCCTTCATGTGGACAAAGATTATGCTATCTGAGAAAATTGTTATTTGCTCTTTGGGGGATGTATGTTTATATGTGTGTGTAAAATGACTTAGGAGGAAAGCAGTAGAGACAAGAGGACTAGAGGAAGAATGAGGAAACTCATGTTTTTCTTCTGTAAAGGGGTCCTAAAGCTTACTGGACTTGAAATACCAAGACCTACTAGAGAAATTCTGCTAAACCTCTAACTCAATAACTTTAATCCTATATCGACTGTGGAAACGAGCCTCCATAATTCTTGTATTAACCATTTTGCCCAAGAATTATCTTGTGGGCATAAGTAGATCCAAGGATAGAGTAAATTAGTTTCCATGCTGCCACTTCTTTGAAGTAATGTTACAAATAGCAGAGATCCCAACCCAAGTGTAGAGTAGCTACACTCTACTATGTAAAGTACATAGTAGAGCTACACTCTACTATGAGTAGCTCATACATCAGAAAAGTCAAGGAGTGGACTGTGAAAAGCTGAATTCAGAATTCAGACAATGTTCCTGTCAGTATTTTAGCCCATCAGGAATATTGGGCTATGTTGGTAGCAAATGTTAGTGAGGCTTTCGTACTTATATTTGCTTAGATTTTACATCCAGTGGAAAAGAATGAGATTCTATTTATGAAAAATTTCAATAAAGTCTCATTTTATCTCTTTGGATCTAATTGGGCCACATGTTCATTCTTGAAATAAATTATGCAACCAGGGCTTGTGCCCCTTTTCTTTACCAGTCACAGCTTAGGCCTGTCTCTGAAGCAAAGAGTCAAATTCATCTGAAACATTTGGGTTGGTAATGGGGGAGGAGTCCTTACCTGAACCAAAATCAAATCTTGAGATCGTATGTGCAAAGGCCAAGTGAAAAACATAACAACTGTCTGGCACAATATCATTCTTTTAGTAAAAGCTTGCCAGTTCTCATTTCCTTCATCACATACAAAGAAACAAAACAGATATGCCAGGAGTACCAAGGTACCTGAAGACATGCCAGGGAATGTTCATCCCTTAATATGCTGACCTCTCTCTTTTTTTAAAATTTCTTTTCAGTGTTCCAGAATTCATTGTTTATGCACCACACCTAGTGCTCCATGCAATACATGCCCTCCATAATACCCACCACCAGGCTCACCCAACGCTCCAACCCCTCAAAAACCCTCAGGTTGTTTCTCAGAGTCCACAGTCTCTCATGGTTCATCTCTCCCTCCAATTTCCCCCAACTATCTTCTCTTCTCCAGTTCCCCATGTCCTCCGTGTTATTCCTTATACTCCACAAATAAGTGAAACCATATGATAATTGACTCTCTCTGCTTGACTTATTGCACTTAGCATAATCTCTTCCAGTCTCATCCATGTTGATACAAAAGTTGGGTATTCATTCTTTCTGATAGAGGCATAATACTCCATAGTATATATGGACCATATCTTCTTTATCCATTCTCTGTTGAAGGACATCTTGGTTCTTTCCACAGTTTGGTGACTGTGGCCATTGCTGCTATGAATATTGGGGTACAGATGGCCCTTCTTTTCACTACATCTGTATCTTTGGGGTAAATACCCAATAGTGCAATTGCAGGGTCATAGTGTAGCTCTATTTTTAATTTCTAAAGGAATCTCCACAATGTTTTCCAAAGTGGCTGTAACAACTTGCATTCCCACCAACAGTGTAAGAGGATTCCCCTTTATCCATCCTCTCCAACACATGTTTTTTACTCTCTTGTTAATTTTGGCCATTCTAACTGGTGAAAGGTGGTATCTCAAGGTGGTTTTGATTTGAATCTCCCTGATGGCTAATTATGATGAACATTTTTTCATGTGTCTGTTAGCCATTTATATGTCTTCATTAGGGAAGTGTCTGTTCATGACTTCTGCCCATTTTTTGACATGATTATCTGTTTTGTGTGTATTGAGTTTGAGGAGTTCTTTATAGATCTTTGATATCAGCCCTTTGTCTCTACTGTCATTTGTGAATATCTTCTCCCATTTCATGGGTTGCCTCTTTGTTTTGTTGACTGTTTCCTTTGCTGTGCAGAAGCTTTTGATCTTGATGAAGTCCCAAAAGTTCATTTTCGCTTTTGTTTCCTTTGCCTTTGGAGACATATCTTGAAAGAAGTTGCTGTGGCCGATGTTGAAGAGATTACTGCCTATGTTCTCCTATAGGATTTTCACAGATTCCTGCCTCATGGATGAAACTCAATCATTCTCTTACCCAATACACAAAGATAAACTTGAAATGGATTTTTAAAAAATGACCTTTTTCTTCATCTCAGTCATTGTCTTACAGTTAGAAGATCCTCAATACACAAAAATTGGTTAAATGAATAACTAAATGAAATCACAATCCTATTCCACATGTTCTTCTAAAGAAAGTACCTTATAATTTAAGAAACAAAGAAGATGAACATGGGGGAGAAAGGAGGCAAACCATAAAGCCAACTCTTAACAATAGAGAACAAACTGAGGGTTGCTAGAGGGGGGATAGGCAGAGGATGGGTTAATGGATGTTGCTATTAAGGAGTTTTGTTATGATGAGCACTGGGTGTGGTATGTAAGTGATGAATCATTAAATCTTACAAGTGAAACTAATACTGCACTGTATGTTAACTAACTGGGATTTAAATTAAAACGTGGAAGAAAAAAAAAGTACCTTATGCATATGTAGGTCATGAAAAGGATAATATACATGCTAATATTTCCCTTTTATATTAGGAATAACTGAAAAAAAATATTTTTCACACAAATCTATAGCCAAGATTCATAAATGGCCATCAGAAATATTTTACATGTATGACAAGAGTATACTTTCTGATTAGAATAAAGAAAGGTTTTGCCTAAGGCCAAAAGAAAAACACAGGCTCCTGTCCTTCCAGATAGTCTGCAACATAAAAAACAAATTGCTTATTTAGTACTTTTATAATCTAATCACTTCTTGGCCTTTTGGCTAAGATCAAATGTAGTATTTTTATCATCTAAACTAGGACAGGAAATCAAATATGATATATTTTTATCTTCTAACTAGGAAAGATTGCTAGACAAAATAACCCAAAGCATTAAAATTCAAGATTCTGATTAAGAAACAGTTGTTTGCCCTGGGGCTAATAATACATTATATGTTAATAAAAAAATAAAAAAAATTAAAATATATGAAAAAAAGCAGTTGTTTGGTGATTATTTTTTTTGAAAAGTTCCTTAGAGGATAATCTGAATAGAATCAAAGTCACGTGTACTCTTTGAAAAATATTGCTACTACAGAATAGTAGATAGCAGACTCTGCACTATGTCTTCCTGAGGCCTGATATACCTGATCACTATTCATAAATGTCTCTGTATAACATGGTCCTTTACTATACAATACAGTTAATGTATGGGGTCATTCCTAATGTTGATTTTGTGAGCAAGTTTTTAAGAAGAAACAATTGGTGATTGATTGCTTGTTCAGTGGCAGGTATGGTGGCACAGACTTGGCATTTAACGTCTCATCATAAACGTAATTAAGCCCTGTTTGCTAGTGAGTAAACTGAAATTCCAAATACCAAAGCAGAGTTAAATCCTTTTCATTGTGTATCAAAGGTATGAATTAATCAGTCAGTGGCACAAGAATGTCCATGTATGTGGTGGATAATAGGGGGAAGAGGCAGAAAATAAAAATGTATTTAGTGCATAATGATATATCAGACATTGTGCAAGATTATTTACGTATCAGACCTCTTTAAACATCAAATTGCTTGGGATATGTCCTAAATAAGATAACGGAGGCAATAAATCAATAAGCTTTCAATAAATCCAAAAATTGTAGAATTCATCTTTTTCAGGTGCAAGGGGAAATTCACCAAGACAGATTATATGTTAGGCCAATAAGAAAGTACTTATCATATTCAAAAGGATCAAAATCATTACAAAGCATATAATTTGACTACAGTGGAATTACATAGACATTCATGAAAATAAAATTATTTGGGAAAAATTCAAATTACCCGGAGATTTTAAAACATACTTCTAAATAATTAGTGAATCAAAGATCACATCACAGAGGAAATTTGAAAATATTTTGAACTACAGGCATTAAAAATAATACATATCAAAAATCTGTTGGATAAAGCCTAACTCCAGCAGGAGAAGAGAAATAATAAAGATCAGAGCAGAAATCAATGAAATAGAAACCAAAAAAAAAACACAATAGAACAAATCAACGAAACTAGGAGCTGGTTCTTTGAAAGAATTAATAAGATTATAAACCCCTGGCCAGACTTATCAAAAAGAAAAGAGAAAGGACCCCAATAAAAATCATAAGTGAAAGAGGAGAGATCACAACCAACACCAAAGAAATACAAATAATTATAAGAACATATTATGAGCAACTATACACCAGCAAATATGACAATCTGGAAGAAATGGATGCATTCCCAGAGACCTATACTACCAAAACTGAACCAAGAAGAAATAGAAAACCCAAACACACCCATAACCAGTAAGGAGATTGAAGCAGTCATCAAAAATCTCCCAACAAACAAGAGCCAGGGTCAGACAGCTACCCAGGGGAATTCTACCAAGCATTTAAAGAAGAATTAATTCCTATTCTCCTGAAACTGTTAAAAAAAAAATAGAAAACTTCCAAATTCATGAGGCCAGCATTACCTTGATTCCAAAACCAGACAAAGACCCCATCAAAAAAGAGAATTACAGACCAATATCCTTGATGAACACAGAGGCGAAAATTCTCACCAAAATACTAGCCAGTAGGACCCAACAGTACATTAAAAGGATTATTCACCACGACCAAGTGGGATTTATTCCAGGGCTGCTAGGTTGGTTCAACATTCATAAATCAATCAGTGTGATATAATATATTAATAAAAGAAAGAATAAGAACCCTCTCAATAGATGCTGAAAAAGCATTTGACAAAATATAGCTTCCTTTCTTGATCAAAACTCTTCAAACTGTAGGGATAGAGGGTACATACCTCAATATCATCAAAGCCATCTATGAAAAACCCACAGTGAATATCATTCTCAGTGGAGAAAAACTGAGAGCTTTTCCACTAAGGTCGGAAACACAACAGAGATGTCCATTACCAACACTGCTATTCAACATAGTACCAGAAGTCCTAGCCTCAGCAATCAGACAACAAAAAGAAATTAAAGGCATCCAAATCGGCAAAGAAGAAGTCAAACTATCACTCTTTGGAGATGATATGATACTTTATGTGGAAAACCCAAAAGACTCCACTCCAAATCTTCTAGAACTTGTACAGGAATTCAGTAAAGTGTTAGGATATAAAATCAATACACAGAAATCAGTTGCATTTCTATACACCAACAACAAGACAGAAGAAAGAGAAATTAAGAAGTCAATCTCATTTACAAAACTATAAGATACCTAGGAATAAATCTAACTGAAGAGGCAAAGAATCTGTACTCAGAAAACTATAAAGTACTCATGAAAGAAATTGAGGAAGACACAAATAAATGAAAAAGTATTCCATGCTCATGGATTGGAAGAACAAATATTGTGAAAATGTCTATGCTACCCAAAGCAATCTACACATTTAATGCAATCCCTGTGAAAATATGTCAATTTTTTTTCAAAGAAATAGAACAAATAATCCTAAAATTTATATGAAACCAGAAAAGACCTCAAATATCCAGAGGAATGTTGAAAAAGAAAGCCAGAGTTGGTGGCATCACAATTCCAGACTTCAAGCTCTATTACAAAGCTGTCATCAAGACAGTATGGTACTGGCACAAAAACAGATGCATAGATCAATGGAACAGAATAGAGAGCCCAGAAATAGACCCTCAACTCTATGGTCAACTAATCCTCGACAAAGCAAGAAAGAATGTCCAATGGAAAAAAGACAACCTCTTTAACAAATGGTGTTGGGAAAATTAGACAGCCTCATGCAGAGAAATGAAATTGGACCATTTCCTTACATACACACAAAAATAGACTCAAAATGGATGAAGGACCTCAATGTGAGAAAGGAATATATCAAAATCCTTGAGGATAACACAGGCAGCAACCTCTTTGACCTCAGCCACAGCAACATCTTCCTAGGAACATTGCCAAAGGCAAAGGAAGCAAGGGCAAAAATTAACCATTGGAACTTCATCAAGATCATAAGCTTTCGCACATCAAAGGAAACAGTCAACAAAACCAAAAGACAACTGACAGAATGGGAGAAGATATTTGCAAATGATATATCAGATAAAGGGCTAGTATCCAAAATCTATAAGGAAATTATCAAAGTCAACACCCAAAGAACAAATAATCCAATCAAGAAATAGGCAGAGGACATGAACAGACATTTCTGCAAAGAAGACATCCAGATGGCCAATAGACACATGAAAAAGTGCTCCACATCACTTGGCATCACGGATATACAAATCAAAATCACAATGAGATACCACCTCACACCAGTCAGAATGGCTAAAATTAACAAGTCAGGAAATGACAGATGCTGGCGAGGATGCGGAGAAAGGGGAACCCTCCTACACTGTTGGTGGGAATGCAAGCTGGTGCAGCCACTCTGGAAAACAGCATGGAGGTTCCTCAAAATGTTGAAAATAGAACTGCCCTATGACCCAGCAATTGCACTACTGGGTATCTACCCTAAAGATACAAACATAGTGATCCAAAGGGGCACATGCACCCGAATGTTTATGGCAGCAATGTCCACAATAAGCTAAATTATGGAGAGAACCTAGATGTCCTTCATCTGTGGATAAAGTGGATAAAGATAAGTGGATAAAGAATGTGTGGTATCTATATATACAATGGAATACTATGCAGCCATCAAAAGAAATGAAATCTTCCCATTTGCAATGACATGGATCGAACTAGAGGGTATTATGCTGAGTGAAATAAGTCAATCAAAGAAAGATAATTATCATATGATCTCCTTGATATATGAGGAATTTGAGAGGCAATGTAGGGTATTGGGGGATAGGGAAGGAAAAAAGGAAACCAGATGGATTCAGGAGGGAGACAAACCATAGAAGAATTTTAATCTCACAAAACAAACTGAGGGTTGCCGGGTGGAGGGGGATAGGGAGACAGTGGTGGGTTATGGACATTGGGGAGGCTATATGCTATGGTGAGTGCTGTGAAGTGTATAAACCTGTTGATTCACAGATCTGTACCCCTGGGGCTAATAACACATTATATGTTAATAAAAAATTTAAAAATTTAAAAAATAAAAATAAAAACAATCTGTAGGATAAGTTAAGTCAGTGCTAACAAGGAAACACAGGGGTTTTGTTTTGTTTTGTTTTGTTTTTAAAATTTATTTTAGAGAGCAAGGCAAAGAGAGCATGAACAAGAGGGGCAGAGGAGGAAGAAGAGAGAATCTCAAGCAGACTCCACACTGAGAAGGGAACCCGACACAGGGCTCAGTCCCACAATCCTGAGCCAAAAACCAAGAGTTGGACACTTAACTGACTGCACCTCCCAGGAACCTCTGGAAACATATACCTTTTTAAATGTTTATATTAGAAAAGAAAGACCTAAAATCAACTATCTAATGTTCACTCTTAAGATGTTAGAAAAAGAAGACCAATATAAAGTAAGTAGAAGAGTGAAAAATAAAAAGATAAGACCATCATAAATAAAGACAAATAATAGATAATGGTTAAAAAAAAATATATATATATATAAATAGATAATAGACAAAATTAACAAAGCCAAAAGCTAGTTTTTGAATAAATAGAAAAAGAGAGAAAACACAAGAAAAGGAGAGAAAGAACAAAAATCACCAATACCAGGAGTGAGAATGGCCCTTCATCAAAGATCTTAAAAACATCAAAAGGATAAATGAATACTGTGAACAATTTTATAACCACAAAAAGTTGGCAGTTCATACGAAATAGACAGTTATCTTGAAGTGTCATTCTTGAAGAATACCACTGTGTCTATTAAAAACTTAAATTTGTTATCTCAACCTTCTCAAGTGCTCTAATATCATATATAACAGTGAAATACTGCATTTTTTCTTCCTGAAGTCATGAAAAAATCACTGCTTCTATTCAACATTGTATTGGGGGAGGTACAAGCCATTGCAATTATGCCAGAGAGAAAAATAAAAAGCAGAAATATCAGATAAAAGTGAAACTGTCATATTTACTAATGATATGATTGTTTGGTTAGAATATCCATGGAATCTACAAAACTAATCAGTTAGTTTAGCAAGTGTGTTAGATATGCTAATATGAAAAGTCAGTTGGATCCTTAAAGAATAGTAGAAAAAATTGAAAAGTGAAATTTTAAATATCCATCTATCATAGCATCAAAATTTTACAATGACCATAAATAAATGTAACAAAAGCATCTAAAACTTTTACTCTGAAACCATAAACATTGGTGACTGAGTCTAAAGAAACTCAAATAAATGAACAGAGATACCATGTTAATGGACTAGAAAACTCAATGTTGTTAAGATTATAATTCTAAGTTGACCTACAGATTAAATGCAATTCCATTTTTGTATAGGCTCATTTTAAAATGCATATGGAAAGCAAACAAACTAGAATAACCAAAGCAATTAAAAAGATAAGAACATTGGATTGATAATAAAGCTATAGTTACCAAAGGCATTACTAGTGTAAAGACATATATAAATCAATAGAATAAGATACTCTAGAAGTAGAGTCACTCATTTATGTTTAATTGATACTCAACAAAGGTGCTAAGATAATTCAATGAAAAAGGAAAACCTTTTCAATATATGGTGCTATACTAATAGCACCTCTATAAGAAAAAAAAATGAACTTAAGTCCTTATCTTATGTCATATACAAATATTAAGTCAAAGTGAATCATATATCTGAAAGTAAAATATAGAACTGTAAAGCTGTAGGAAGTAAAGTAAAATATAAAACTGTAAAGCTAAAGGAAAACAGAAATAAACATTTGCCGTTTGGGGATGGATATTTTTTCTATTTAGAAAATAAAAAAATACACACCATGAAAGAAAAGAAACTGAAGAATTGGTTTTCAATAAATGAAATACTTTTTGCTCTCGGATAAACACCACAAACAAGAGGAATTATCTGTAAAGCGTGTATCCAGAAATATAATTTATCCAGAAATATAAGAACTCTTACAACTCATAAAAAGGCAGCCCAATAAAAAAATGGAAAGATTTGAATAGACATTTTACAAAAGAATATATGTAAATGATTGTTAAGCATATGAAAAGATTCTCAACATAATGAATCCTAGGGATATGCAAACTAAAATTACAGTGAAATATGATTATCTAACTATTAGAATTGTTCAAATAATAATAAAATCCAATGGTACTGAGTTTAGTAAGGATGCCAGATGATTGTCACTCTCAGGTGGAATGCAAAATGGGACAGAGCCATTCTAGGTAACAGTTTAACAGTTTCCTATAAAGTTAAACATATATTTACCAAATGGCTCTATTAGTCCACTCTTGGGTGTTTACCTATAAGAAATGAAAGTACATGCACCCACAAAGAATTATATGTAAATGTTCACAGCAACATTATTTATTAAAGCCAAAAATCTAGAGAAACCCATATATCCATTAACAGGAGAAACAAATTGTGGTATATTTATGAAATAGAACACTACTCAACAATAAAAAAGAAACAAGGAACTATTCAATGCACACAACAGTGTGGATGAAATCTTGAAATCTAATAAGTGAAAAAAGGCAGGCAAAAAGAATACAAAATATATGGTGACATTTATGTAAAATTCTAGAAAATAGGGATGCCAGGGTGGCTGAGTTAGTTCCCTTCAGCTCAGGTCACTATCTCAGGGTTGTAATTTCGAGCCCCACATAAGACTTCCTGCTGATCAGGAAGCCTGCTTCTCCCTCTCCCTCTGCTACTCTCACTACTTGTGGTCTCTATCAAAAAATAAAGTCTTTTAAAAAAAAATTTTTATAAATTCTAGAAAATAAAACTAATTCACAGTGACAGAATTTTTTTAATTTTCTAAATAGAAAAATTATTCATTCCCAATTAATTGGTAGTTGCCTGAGGATGGAGATGGAAAAAGAATGGATTTACAAAGGTAGCCTTGGAAACTTTTGAAGGTGATAGTGTTCATTATCTCGATTATGATGATAGCTCATACGTATATCAAAACATCAAATTGTGCACTTTAAATATTGGTAGTATATAATACTTCATATCTCAATAAAATTACAAAAAGAAAATAAAGGAAGAAAGCAAAATTATTCCTTTCAGCATGAAATTGTCATACAAAAATATTTATTCCATTGCCTTCCAGAAATCTTCAGAATTCAGGGTGGCATAACAATTTGCAGGTATGAACAATTGCAGCTGGTAGGAAGCACTTTCCTTTCTCATAAACGGTGGTAGTCAAAAGTATATTAAAACACTTCTGTGCCCCCACTTTTCCCATCAGCATTGCATAAAATCTTACACCCAGAGATCCATATTTTCTTACATGTTTACAGACTTGAACATGCCAAGACCTGCAAACACACTGGCCTCTAAGAATGAAAGTGACTAAAACTTACGTTGCGGTAACTGCAAAAAATTATTGGATTTCTGCTTTACAAATAACATTTTTTCACATGCTCTAGTCAAAATCATGGATTATCTATTTTCTTTCATAGGTAAATAATTCAGGACTATTGTCCCTGTGTCAACAGATTTTCTTCAACTTGCTTTTCCCACTTTTCTATAGGTCTTCTAGCATAATGCTCCTTTTTTTTTTTTCTCCCTCCACTAAAGTTAGATTAACCTTGAAAACTTGGTGCTGAAAGTGAGTGATTATTGTATGAACTGAATATCTGGTGTCAGCTCAGCTCCTCTGTTTCTGAATCTTTACATAATTAGCACGGATTTGCTGTAGTGGGAACATTTATTTATCTTGAAACTCTATCAAAACTGTACAGAAGCTGAAAAGATCATTCATCTATAAGATTATCACTTTATATGAGACAAAGTTAGTTAATTAGTTAATTACTATGAGACAAAGTTAATTAATTTGTTAATGACTTGGTATGTAGAATAAAAGTTACTTCTGCTTTTATTGTATTTACTCTGGTAATAAACAGAAAGTTTCCGTACTTAATGTTTATTCACTCTCTGGCAGCTTTCCTAAGTACCAAAAAATAGTTGCATTTAAAGTGCCAAAGATTTCCTGGCAGTAGAAGTAAAATACTTCCAGTAAAGGTCTTATATAACTTGGTTTTTAGGGTAATTACACATCACTAAAGACAGCACATAAATTTAGAGCTGAAAGTAGCTTGAGTGATTACCTGATCCAGCTGTCTGGTTTCCCAGGTAAGTCAACTGCAGCCCATGTGGCTAGTGACTTACTCATATTGACAAATAAGTTATTTATTTTATTCTTCACACAATTCTATAACTTCTTAGTGTAGCGCATGATCTAATAACTTATCAAATTCATACCACAGAGAAGCATGGTGAATAACTTGTTTCAAGATGTGATTTTGGTACTTTGACCATCCTAAGTAAAAGAGAGGTATGTGATGATACAGACTGAAAAATAATCACATTCTCCCCGATCTGTCCCCCAAATAAACAAGATCCAATACTATAAACAAGTTAACATTGCCACTTTTTCTAATGTTACCAAAATAGTGTGAGGATTTTAGTATCTTCATGCTTCTGAATAAATCAGTCAGTTTCCACATACATTACACATTCTCCATTTCCTTGTTTAAGAATCCAATAAACACTAAGTACAGTACAAGGTCACTTCCTATTTGAATGTGATAGAATCTAAGTTTTAAAAACCTTTTAGTTGCTTCTGTGTAGAGGATAAATTGTAAGTGCGGCAAGAGCCCTACTTAGTGTGTTGTGAAGTAGTAATATTCATAATAGCCCTAAACTGGAAACAACCCAATGTCTACCAACTGATAAATGGGTTAATAAATGTGTTACATCTATACAATGGAATATATTTATCAATAAAAAAGAATGAAATCCTGGTACATCCTATATAACATAGATGAACCTTGAAAACAACATGCCAAGAAACCAGTCACAAGACTACACATTGCATGATTCCATTTATATGAAATATCCAGGGTAGTCAGACTGATGGAGATAGAAAGTAGATAAGTGGGCATTGCCTAACTGGTGGGGGTCAGTGGCGGGTGAAGAATGGAGATGAAAGGGAGGTGGAGAATGAAGAGTGATTGGGTATGGGATTTCTTTTAGGGGTTATGAAACTTCTAAAATTGATTGTGGTGATGTTTGCACAACTCTTGGGAAATACTAAAAACTATTGAACTATATATACTTTAAAAGGGTGATCTAGATGGCATATGGATTATATCTTAAAGTGCTTATGTAAAAAAGGAGAAAACAGTATTTCATATGGCAGAATGTTCAACTGTGCTGCATATTACTGAGAATGGCCATTATTTTCAGCAAGAAGCTCAGTCATGACTTCAATAATGCAGTTGAATGTGAGAGCCTACTCACATGAAGAAAAATGTTGAGTAAGTGGAAACAGTGACCCTAGCAACACTTCAGAGCAGTTTAATATGACAAGGTTCAGACAAATCAAGCTTTAGCAAGAAGTGAAAGTGTAGTTGTTTTTTTAAGATATGAGGTATTAAATCATGTTTTTATGCACATACGCATAAGTAAGTAGAGTGGGGGGAAGTTGAGAGTTAAGGAGGGAGTAGTAATTGCAGGGATACCAGTGTGGTGGAAATGGCAGTGATATATTGAGTGCACTGAAAAAGGGAGGTGCTGCCCTTTAAGAGAAGCAAATTCTTTTTCCACTTTAATAGGAGGTAAGAACAAAAATATGGATTCCGACTCTGGCTGATAGATTTGCTAATAGAAAGGTGAGAAATTTTCTAACTGATTTTCTCAATAATATTTAACATACTATTTCTAATATAGTTAAATATTAGGCTAGGGATAAACTGACAGGATGGAGGAGGGAAAGGGTTTTAGTGTAAGGATAAGTATTAATTGAGAATGAGAAAATTAAGTAAATATGTCTTTCATTGAATTTTGGGATCAGGAATTTAAACTGCAATTGTCAGCACAAGATGTGAAATTTTTTTCAATAATGTTTAATGTGCCATAGTGTAGGTAAGCAGTAAGTAAATAATTGGTTTTAAACTTAGTTTGGGTCTTTTCCCACATGCTTTTACAATGGAGGAAGCAAAAAACAAGTAAACATATGATATTTTGGACCAGGGCAGGTAAATAGGGGAAAGAAGACGTGAGATGCATTATAGTGAAAGAATTATAGAATCAACATGTCAATAAGAAAAAAAAGGAATGTTTTGACATGAAAGTGTTTCTAAAAATGAGGTGGAAATATATTAGGTGGTATATTTAGATAGTAGCATCAAAATAAACATAATTTAAAACATTAGTGTTCTTCCCTTTCTTCCGCCTCTTCTATCTTGGCCTCTTCTTCTATCAGTTAGCCTAATAAATAATTTCTAAGCAGTTTTCTAAAGAAAAATCCAGATACACATTTTCCTTAAAATAATCTCTTTGGTAGTATTTCTTTGGCACATCTACAAAATCTTATTTCCAAGCTGGAGAAAAATGTTACATTTTATACATCGTATTAAAGCTATTTTATTAAGATTTTTAAATTATTGATAAATAGCAGTCTTTGATAGAAAATATATTCTGGAAAGATTAGTTTTAGTGCTTTTTGATGGTATGGCTATTTCTTTTTTTTTTTAATTTTTTGAGTTTTTATTTAAATTCCAGTTAACATAGTGTTATATTAGTTTCAAGTGAATGATGTGGTGATTCGACACTTCCATACAATACCCAATGCTCATCAAAAGTGCAGTCCTGGGGCGCCTGGGTGGCTCAGTGGGTTAAGCCTCTGCCTTTGACTCAGGTCATGATCTCATGATCTCAGGGTCCTGGGATCGAACCCCGCATCGGGCTCTATGCTCAGCGGGGAGCCTGCTTTCCCCTGCTCTCTCTTCCTGCTTCTCTACTTGTGATCTTTCTCTCTCTGTGTCAAATAAGTCAAATAAAATCTTAAAAAAAAAAAAAAAGTGCAGTCCTTAATCACCATTACCTATTTTACCCATAGCACCATATTCCTCCCCTCTGGTAACCATCAGTTTATTCTCTATAGTTAAGAGTCTGCTTCTTGGTTTGGGCTTATGGTATTTATAACCAGCTTGACCTGAAGAAATGTGGACAGTATGCAGAGAACAAGAGTGGTAGTTAAAAAAATTTTGTTTGAGTTTAATACAATGTAAGTGATCTCTTTAGACTAATAACTTAAACTATTTAGCACCAGGGTCAGAAAATGAAGTATTTATAATGAAAACATAGCTCTGAACCAAAGGAATTCTTTCTGATAGGCAACTAGGAACTAGGAAGTCGTCACCCATATTCAGTTGTCTGATTGTAATCACAGCTGCCTCATGGCTTGGCAACTAAATGTTGACGGCACAGTTACTTATGATAGAAAAAATACCAGGATTGATTTTTGAGGAAGGAAAACAAGAAAATTTTGTTATATTACTCATCTGAAAGATAAATGAAAAGAATTGATCTCTTAATTAAAAGTATTTTTAAAAAAGATTTCCAAATTGTTGAACAGAGAATTATCCTCCTTTATGGGATAAAGAAATATTCTGCCTCTAATGCCAAAGGATTAAGTAAAACTATTTTCTCTGCTTTTTTTTTTTTTTTTTTTTTGGTCTTTGGAATAATCATACCTGCTTGCCCTTGCTTATTCTATTTTTGCCTACTTTATAAGACTGAATATCTTATGATATATAGAAATTGTGATAGAATTATAAGGACATTACGATTTTACTAGTTTTTTTTTTAGATTTTTTAAAAATTTAATTTAATTTTTTTTCAGTGTTCCAAAATTCATTATTTATGCACCACACCCAGTGCTCCATGCAATATATGCCCTCCATAATACTCACCATCAGGCTTACCCCTCCAAACCCCCCCTCCAAAACCCTTAGTCTGTATATATACATTTTTAAAATTTTTCATTTTAATTTCCACTATGGTAGGTGCATAATAAATACTATTGACTACTAAAACATTTTGAGTTTAGTTATGAACCTTACCCAAGACCATTGCAGTTTAATCAATTAAGTTCAATATATATTGATCAGAATCCCCTCCACACCAGGAACATCAGGGATCAAGATACATGAAATCCTGATATATACAATTTTCTTGCATTCTAGGTGGGAGAATGATAACCAATATGTAAACAAACAAAAAATATCACTTCTTATTATGAAGTGTATCAAGAAAGAAACAAAGTGATGGGAGCAGTTGGTAGTATAGATGACCAGATGGAGAGTCAAGAAAGGCTCCTTGGAACAAATACTATCTGAGCAGCCATTGGAATGAAGTGGAAAGACACTTCAAAATGTCTTGAGGAAGAGTAGTTTGGGCAAGAGAATAGCAAATGTGACTAATTGCCAGACTGTTTTGATCAATAAATGTAATAGTAGAAAACGAGGTAAGAGAATTAGGTAAGGACTCACATAAAGCCTTGGGAACAATATTAATGAATTTGAAGTTTGTTTTTCTTATATGAAACCATTACTTGTGTTTTAAGCAAGGGAGTGGCATGATTCTGGTTTCTGTTTTAAATAGATCATTATAAGCTCTGTATGGAAAACAGGTTGTAGGACAAGTCTAATCAGGGAGACCAAATAGTAATTTAATGTGGTATCGTAGGCAAGGTCAGATGGATAGGATTAGCCTGATAACTGGGACAGAGGATGAAGAGAAGAGGGTTCAGTGTAAATATGTAGAAATTAATGCTGGTAGGGTTTTATTATTTCCTAGAAAAGGAATATGAGATAGAAAGGAGGACCAAGTGCAACTTCATATGTTTAGCCTGATAAAATATATGTAAAGAAGACTGTGATAAAAAAATAAATATTTATCTCAAAAGTAGAAATTTATGATTGAAAGAAATTTAGTCGATATCAGCTAGTAGTTGAATCATTTAGGAAATACAGTTTAGTCAGTACACATTTTTGAGCACCTAAAGTGTCAGATCAAGTACTACGTTAGGCACTCACACTCAGTGATATATGAGGCACTCTTATGTCAGTTTGTACATAATTCATAAATTAGTCCTACACTGTCTTTTTTTTTTTTAGAAGATTGAGATCTTTGGCTCTGGTTTACATAAAGTATAGAAATAAAATCAATGTTGCTGCAATTTTCTAACATAAGTTCCTTAAGTCTTAACTGGCCACTTATTTTCTGGACTTCTCTTCCAATAACAAAGTCACAAAGAGTTTATTGGCTTTGAATAGAAATCCATTAAAAACATATTTATGTAAACCTGGTGATTCACAGACCTGTACCCCTGGGTATAAAAATATATGTTTATAAAAAATAAAAAATTAAAAAAAATTTTTTAAAAACCATATTTATGAACTCTTTACAGTTTACTGATACATATAAATTATTGGTTTGTAAATTCTAGTGTCTAAAACAGCCCAACCTGGTAGGAAGTAATGGAAAATAATGAAAATAGAGAGTGCTCTGTATTCTGTTCCATCTCTCTCTATGACTGTCGTCCATTTAGCTTTGAGTGCGAGGATGATCTTTTACATAATACTCTATACAGTATGGAGAAGCAGATAATATAGAGCACAAAGAATAATGGTAATCTGAAACAATGTACACACCAGTAGCAGAACAAAACTGTCACTGAAAAAAATTTTTTAAAAATTGATTTCAGTCTTTTTTCATTTAAACAAAGGGGCAAAATGTTAATTCAGACTTAAGGTTGCAAACCTAGAGGCATGTTATATTTAGCTCTAAGTGGTTTTTTTTTAAAAAATATTTTTAATTGGTTGCCAACATTTAACAGTCACAAGATTTTATATCTTTCTCTTTAAATTCAAAAAATCTGACAACACTAGAGATAAGATCTATATTCCTGTAAGACAGCTGGCTGAAGCTGATTAAATGCCATGTCTTTAAATTTAGCAGTTTGCCACATTCCCAGATACTCACTGTTGTCTCCCAATTAGTTAGGCCAAGTGTCAATTTTAAGTTGTTCAAATTGAGGCTGATCCACTCATCTGTTTTATTTTTTTTTCCCTTGGCTACCACTCTTCTTCCATAATCCACCCTCCACACATCAGTATCAATTTGAATGATCTTACAAAGTGGAAATCAGATTATATCTCTCCTCTGTTTTTTTTTTTAATTTTTTCAATCTATTTATTTTCAGAAAAACAGTGTTCATTATTTTTTCACCACACCCAGTGCTCTATGCAACCTGTGCCCTCTATAATACCCACCACCTGGTACCCCAACCTCCCACCCCCCCACCACTTCAAACCCCTCAGATTGTTTTTCATAGTCTCTCGTGATTCTCCTCTGTTTAATGTCCCAAGTGATGTCACATTGTACTTGGAATAAAGTCCAAGCTAACTTTAGAGCCAGGAATATTCTGTCAATAAATATAATTCATGTAAATTAGTATCCATTTTTAGTAAATGGTACTTGTGATCATAAACAAGAATAATTATGTAATTTACTTCTAATATTTTAAAAAACCAGGATTTTGTATAGTGGTTATATAATGTTACTTTTTGTTAGGTATATTTTAAACAAATTTAATGGCTTTAATTGGTACTGTAAGGAAGAGTTATTTCACTTTATATTATATAATCTAGACTATCATTAGGGTCATTGGAAAAATTTTTAAAGTTATCCAAGAAGATTATTTTTAATAAAAAAGTCAACATATGGGGATAGTGAATTCTTGAAATGGGAATTATCTAAACCCCAAAAGTAAATTATGATCCATAATTTGTTGTTACTGTTGTTTTTAAAACAGTCTCAAATTATAGCATGATATATCAAGTATTGGATGAAATTTAAACCACATAACTTCTACTAAAGGCAATTAATTGAATTGATATTTCCTAAAATAGTTCTATGGAACTTGTCTAGTCTGACTTTTAAGGTCAGAAGCTGAAAAGCTGATAAGATCTCAGTTTTCGGGGGACCTGGGTGGCTCAGTGGGTTAAAGCCTCTGCCTCCGGCTCAGGTCATGATCTCAGGGTCCTGGGATCGAGCCCTGTGTCGGGCTCTCTGCTCAGCAGGGAGCCTGCTTCCCTCTCTCTCAGCCTGCCTCTCTGCCTACTTGTGATCTCTCTCTGTCAAATGAATAAATAAAATCTTAAAAAAAAAAAAAGATCTCAGTTTTCTTTATTTCTTTGTTAAAGTGAGATCACTAGTAAAAGGGAATTTTTTTTTTCTTCAAGGATGGAGGGTAATCATATGGAGGAAGGAATGGGAGAAATATAATTACAGCTTCATGATAGCTTCCCTGCCATCAGTCTGCCTCTTTCATGTACCTATCCAAATCCAAAGAAACAAACTGCCATGCCTAAGTACGTGTGAAGAAAGAGGAAAAAGCCAGGTTCTGAAGTGGCAGAGTCCTAGGCATTTAATACTTTTCAGTTACTGCTTATGTGTAAAAATGATATACTTATGTTGTATATTTAGTTTATACATTTCTCTTGTCTTGGCATTTTGTTAGCCTCACTCTTTTAGCAATGGTCCTTGTACCTCTTTGTAACATTCTCCTGATATGTTAAAAAAAAAAACCAACTTTTATACATCTTTAAAGTAGGAACAAATAACTATCACATATCATGTAGAGTGGTTGTGAGGGTCAAATGAAAGGATGCTGATGATAAAGGCATTTTGTAAACCAGAGACTTAGGAAAATAGTATTACTCTATGTCATTATCAAATACTTATTTTTCAAAGATGCTTTGGAATAATAATCAAGCAGATAATATAAACATTGCTTGTCTAATGATTATTTTACTAATTTGAATTATTTCACTTATTTTGATTATTTCCCCAAAAAGTCCAGTGAATTATTCCTTAAAATGTGATCATTTGAAAAGCAAAAGAAAAATGTACTCTGGTCACTATGTTCAAAAGAAAAGCACTTCTAATAATATAGACATGTAATAAATACTTTCTCCATCATAAGTATCCTTGGATGCTAGGAATTGGTATCAGGATTCCTGAAATTTTCCTTCACATAATAATGTAGTTGATAAAAATATCTTTCTTTTACTTTTTCCTCATTTTATGCATCCCAGTGAGAGGTAATTTTGTAATTTTGCAATATCAATGGTGAAAGGGTGAAGTGAAGTGTTAGATTCATGACTTTTCTTAGTAATTTGGGTTGTGTGTGTTTGTGTATACATACACATGTATATAGAATCTTAAGGACATATATTTGAGACATGTGGTAGTTCATATCTAGACATATAATTTTTCTAGACCTTTTCTAGACCTCACATATATATGTATAGTTTCATATATATGAAACTATATATATAGTTTCTATATTATATATAAAATATACATGTACATATGATACCACATAATCTAGAGAAATACTAAAAAGGTCTAGAAAAGGTATGGGTATGTGTATATGTATGTATGTATATAAGTTATTTTGTGACTCCTGATAGATTTGGGGCAAAGATGTGGAGAAATTATGCAAATGAACTCCGTCTGAGATCAAGTCATCAGTAGACAATACATTGTAATTGTACTGGTAATTCCAGTTCCCAATTTTTCATCATTTTCCAACAAAACTCCCCAATACGAACAGAACCTCATGCGATGGTAAAGCAAAAGGTGTGGTCATCAAAGGATTTAGAACCTTGTCATAGCTCTGTACTAACATTCTGTGTGGTGCCTGGCTGTAATAAAAACCGTGGTCTTTTCCTTATTTCTTGTGTTGAGAATGAAAGGACTAGATGGGAATATAATCTCTAAACTTTGAAATTTGATAACCTCTGATCAGATCTGCAATTTCTCTGTGGTTTTTAATTGAGGTATTTGTAATCTACTTAAGTTCCAAGATATTCAGGAATAGTTTAACTACCACACAATTTGGCTTCCAATTACTGTGTAGCTGTGCAGCTTTATAGGACTTCCTGAAGTCCACAGGCTTTGTAGTCCATGGGTGAGTTATAAGGTCTATACATTCCCTGAAATTATATTTGAAATATTTTACATTTGCTTTATTTTAGAGAGAAGTTTTAGAGATTTCATTAGGTTTTCATTGGCATATACAGTAAAGAAGTTTAAATTTTAAATATCTAAATAGCCCAAACATGGTAGTTTAATGCTGGTGGTACTGTCCATAAGTAACATCATTCATATGCACAGGACACATTTTTTTTTTAAATCAAGCATATTTGGCACTGTTATTGGTTCCAGACTGCAGCACTACTAATGTAAGGTTATACTGCATTAAGACTGTTTTTACAAAATTCTGCACAATATTTCAACCAGTTGTTATTGGGCATGTTGTATTTACTAAACATTCCTCTAGATTATAGGGAGTTGATTTGAGAAAGAGAAAGAGCAGTAACTTGACGGGCAAATAGTGAGTGAGGACAAGTTTGGTACATGATGGGATCAGAATAAGACAAAGCTCAAATTAGGTAGGATATGGTGAACAATTTGGATTTTATTCCATTGGCAGTGAAATCCACTAAAGGGTTTTAAGAAGGGGATTTTTAGATATGATTAATATTTAAGAGATTATTCTGCCTATTATGGAGAATATACTTTATATGAACAAAAGTGCAAACAGAGAAAATATTTAGGAAGCAAACATAACAGCTCAAGAGATTGATGCTGTGGCTTAGTCTAAGTGACTAGAAGAGTAGTTGAATGACAGTATATGGATGTATCAGATCTATTTTTGAAGTAGAGTAAACAGAACTTACTGATGATTGTTTAAAGATTTGAGCTTAACTGGAATAGCAGGGCATTAACACATTTTTCTTTGCCTTATGTGAAAATCCATGGTGATCACAGATTTTAGCTCTGAAATTAGAAAAGTCAACTTTTTTTCAAAAACTTCTACACAAGGTAGCAAACATTGAAATCAAATTTGCATCCTTCTAGCAATTATGTGAAAGAGAACTTGTTTTCATGATTTTATTAAACCCTGAGGGTCCCTGAAATCCTTTCAGGGGAATCCACAAAGGAAAAAATTATTTTCATTATAATGTTAAGATTTTATTTGTCTTTTTAACTATACTGACATTTGCATCCATCAATGGTACAAACGCAATTGTGAACAAAATTACCATTGCCTTAGTTCAAATAAATGTAGTGGCACCAAAGTATATCAGTAGTTATTGTATTCTTCACCATCAAATACTCACAATAAAAAAATTGTGAATATTGCTTAAAAATATCTTTGATGAAACAGAAAATTAATAACTTTACTAGATTTCTGCCTTGTGTGCACAACTTTTTTATATTTTCTGTGACAAAATGGGGAGTGTGCAAAAAGTCACTTCTGCTGTATAATGAAGTTTGATGATTGTCTAGATGAAAAGCATTTGTGTGGTGTTTGAATTGCTAGCTAAACCAGATGCCTTTACCATGAACATCACTTTTATTTTTAAAATGTGTAACACAAAAACCATGACTATATAGGCTTGGGTATTTGGCTGAATGCAGAGCCCAACCCAGGGCTTGATCCCATAACCCCAAGATAATGACCTGAGCCAAAACCAAAAGTCCCGTTCTTAAGTGACTGAGCCACCCAGGTGCCCCTATTATATCTATTATGTATCTCTTAAATCATAATTACAGATATTTACAAAACTGAAAATACTAACCCTTCCTCATTAACTATTTTGCTTTGGAAAATGTAGTTATTTTCTTTTTTTAATTTAAATTCAATTAGCCAAGGTATAGAACATCATTAGTTTTTGATATAATGTTCAATGATTCATTAATTGAATATAACACCCAGTGTTCATCATTACGTGCCCTCACGTAATTAATTCCCATCACCCAGTTACCCAATCTCCCACCCACCTCCCTTTCCACAACGCTCAGTTTGTTTCCTGGGGTCAAGGGTGTCATATGGTTTTTCTCCCTTCTGATTCCTTCCAATTCAGTTTTCCCTCCCTTCCCCTATGGTCCTCCACACTATTCCTTGTGTCCCATGTATGGGTGAAACCATGTCATATAATTGTGTTTCTCTGGTTAACTTATTTCACTTAGCATAATACCCTCCAGATCCATCCATGTCAGTGTAAATGGTAGATATTCATCCTTTGTAATGGCTTAATAATATTCCATTGTATATATGAACCATGTCTTCTTTATCCATTAATCCATTGAAGAACATCTCAGTTCCTTCCACAATTTGGCTGTTGTGGACACTGCTGTTGTGAACATTGGGGTGCAGATGCCCCTTCTTTTCACTACATCTGTATATTGGGGGTAAATACCCAGTAGTGCAATTGCTGGATCTTAGGGTAGCTCTATTTTTGACATCTTGAGGAATCGCCATTCCGGTTTTCCAGAGTGGCTGTACCAGCTTATATTCCCACTAACAGTGTAAGAGTGTTCCTCTTTCTCCTTATCCTCGCCAACATCTGTCTTGTTAATTTCAGCCATTCTGTCTGGTGTAAAGTGATATCTCATTGTAGTTTTGATTTTTATTTCTCTGATGGCAAGTTATATGGAACATTTTTTCATTGTCTGTTGGCCATTTGGATGTTTCTTTGGAGAAGTGTCTGTTCATGTCTTCTTCCCTTTTCTTGACTGGATTCTTTGTTTTGGGGTGTTGAGTTTGATAAGTTCTTTATAAATTTTGGATACCAGCCCTTTATCTGAAATTTCATTTGCAAATATCTTCTCCCATTCCATAGGTTGCCTTTTAGTTTTGTTGATTGTTACCTTTACTGTGCAGAACTTCGATGACATCTCAATAGTTCATTTTTGCTTTTGTTTCCCTTGCCTTTAGAGTTGTGTCTTGCAAAAAGTTGCTTTGTCCAAAGTTGAAGAGGTTACTGCTTGTGTTTTCCTCTAGGATTTTGATGGATTCCTCTCTCGCATTTAGATCTTTCATCCATTTTGAGTTTATCTTTGTGCGTCTTGTAAGAGAATGGTGCAGTTTCTGTTCTACATGTGACTGTCCAATTTTCCCAGGATCATTTATTGAAGAGACTGTCTTTTTTCTATTGGATAGTCTTTCCTGCTTTGTCAAAGATTAGTGGACCATAGAGTTGAGGGTCCATTTCTGAGTTTTCTTTTCTGTTCCATTGATCTATGTGTCTGTTTTTGTGCCAGTCCCATGCTGTCTTGATGATCACAGCTTTGTAATATATCTTGAAGTCAGGCATTGTGATACCTCAGCTTTGGTTTTCTTTTTTAGCATTCCTCTGGTGATTTGGGGTCTTTTCTGACTCCATACAGATTTTAGGATTATTTGTTCCAGCTCTGTGAAAAATGTTCATGGTATTTTGATAGGGACTGCACTTAATGTGAAGATTGTTCTGGGCAGCATAGACATTTTAACAATGTTTATTCTTCCAAACCATGACATGAGCATGGAATGGTTTTCTGTCTCTTTGTGTCTTCCTCAATTTCTCTCATAAGTGTTCTGTGGTTTCTAGAGTACAGAATTTTTATCTCTTTGGTTCGGTTTATTCCTGGGTATCTGACAGATTGGGGTGCATTGTGAATGAGATTGATTCCTTAATTTCCCTTTCTTCAGTTTCATTATTAGTGTATAGAAATACAACCGATTTCTGTGCATTGATTTTGTATCCTGCCATGTTGCTGGATTGCTGTATGAGTTTTAGCAGTTTGGGGGTAGAGTCTTTTGGATTTTCCATATAAAGTATCATGTCAAGTATGAAGAGAGAGAGTTTGACTTCTTTGACAATTTGAATGCCTTTTATTTCTTTTTGTTGTCTGATTGCTGAGGCTAAGACTTCTAGTAAGAAAATGTAGTTATTTTCATAATAACATGCAATTTGTAGTACTAACTAATGGGTATATTATTAGAATTTTAAATTATTAATGTACTTACAAATCTTTCTCAGTTTTAATTTCTAATACAGTGCATATTAGAGATGGCACACCTATACTTATAACCTATACCAAAAGCTTTTTTGGTTATTCACTAATTCTTAAGAGTGTAATGGCAAACTGAGACCAAAAAATTTGAAAACTGCATTAGCACATGTTAAATACCTTCCATTCATTGGGCTTCTTTTCAGGGATATGATGATAAATATATATTATAAGACTCCAGAGAGCCCTCAAGTAGGGTGGAGAAGAGAGATATAACCATAACAATTCAGTACAACCAGAAAAAGATGCTTCAACATCTGGTTGAATCCAACAAGTAATTTATTGAGCATCTATATATCAGGTGTCTTTAAATAAAAAATATTAATTTTAGTTATTGTTCTTCTACCACTTTTTGCCAGGGGTGACTGATGCCTACATTTTTTGACACTAGTTATTGTTTAAATTGTATTCTAATTTTAATTGATTTACTTAGAATGAAAATCATAATAGCACCTATAATAATTTAAAATGTTAAAGGTAAAATAAATAAAAATAATTTGATTTTGCAGCAATTTAGTCTCTGATACACATTCATTTTACCCTATTGTTATGGTATTACTTCTTTTTTGTTTGTTATTACTTGCTTTTTTGGTGTTGTTGTTGTTTCAAGTTTTTACTTAAATTCCGGTTAGTTAACACATAGTGTAATATTAGTTTCAGGAGTAGAATTTAGTGATTCATCACTTACATATGTCAGCCAGTGCTCATCAAAAGAAGTGCCCTCCTTAATACTCATCACCCATTTAACCCATCCGCTTGCCCACTCCCCTCCACCAATCTTGAGTTTGTTCTCCATTTGTATTTCTCTGATGATGAGTGATGGCTGAGTATCTTCTTATGTGTTGGTTAGCTATCTGGATGTCTTCTTTGGATAAACATCTATGCATGTCCTCTGCCCATTTCTTAACTGGATTATTTGGTCTTTAGGTGTTCAGTTTGATAAGTTGCTTACAGATTTTGGATAGTAGCACTTCATTGGATACGTAATTTGCAAATATTTTCTCCCCTTCTGAAGGTTGCCTTTTAATTTTGTTGCTTGTTTCCTTTACTATGCAAAAGCTTTTTATCATGATGAAATCCCAGTAGTTCATTTTTGTTTTTGTTTCCCCTGCCTTTGGAGACATATCTAGTAAGAAGTTGCTATAGCTGATGTCAAAAAGTTACTGTTGTCTTCTCTTCTAGGATTCTGATGGTCTACTATTTCACCTTATGTCTTTCATCCATTTTGAATTTATTTTTAAGCTTGTTGTAAGAAAGTGTTCTAGTTTCATTCTTTTGCATGTTGCTATCCAATTTTCCTGGCACCATTTGTTGAAAAGACTGTCTTTTTTCCACTGGATATTCTTTCCTGCTTTTTCAAAAATGAGTTAATCACATAGTTGTGCGTCCATTTCTGGTTTTTCTATTGTGTTCCATTAATCTCTATGTCTGTTTTTGTGTCGGTATCATACTGTCTTGATGACTACAGCTTTGTATACAGCTTTAACCCTAGAATTGTGATGCTTCCAGCTTTGCTTTTCTTTTTTAAAATTGCCTTGGATAGTTGAGTCTTTTGTGGTTCCATACATATTTGAGGATTGTTTGTTCTGGCTCTGTGAAAAATGTCGGTGGTAATTCAACAGGGATTGCATTAAATGTGTAGATAAATCACTTTAAAAATAAGAGAGCCAAGGACCTGAGTCTGAATTTTAAGAATCTGATTCACATTTATGGGAAATTGCTTTAGGAAGTATAGACCTTTTAACAGTATTTGTTTTTCTAATCCATAAAAATAGAATGTTTCTCCATTTCTTTGTATCCTCTTCAGTTTCTTTCATAAGTGTTTTATAGTGTTGTGAGAACAGATATTTTACCTCTTTGGTTAAGTTTATTCCTAGGCATGTGATGGTTATTGGCTCAATTGTAAATGGGATTGATTCCTTGATTTCTCATTCTGCTGCTTCATTCTTGGTGTCCAGAAATACAACAGATTTCTGTACATTGATTTTGTATCCTGCCACTTTGCTAAATTTGTGTATCAGTTCTAACAATTTTTTGGTTGAGTCTTTCATGTTTTCTATATAGAATATCATGTTACTTGCATATAGTGGAAGTTTGACGTCTTCCTTGCTGTTTTGGATGCCTTTTATTTCTTTTTGTTGTCTGATTGCTGAGTCTTGGACTTCCGGTACTTAGTTAATTAACAATGGTGAGAGTATACATCCCTATCTTGCTCCTGACCATAGAGGAAAAGCTCTTTGTTTTTCCCCATTGAAGATGATATTAGCTGTGCATCTTTTGTACATAGCCTTTAAGAGGTATGTCACCACTATCCTTCCTTTGTTGAGGGTTTTTACCAAGAATGGATGTTGTAGTTTGTCAGATGCCTTTTCTGCATCTATTAGAGGAACCCTATGGTTCCTATCCTTTTCTAAAAATTAATGTGGTGAGCAGTGCCTGGGTGGCTCAGTCGGTTAAGCGTCTGCCTTCAGCTCAGGTCATGATCCTGGGGTCCTGGTATTGGGCCCTGCATCACGCTCCCTGCTCAGTGGGAAGCCTGCTTCTCCCTCTCCTACTCCCCTTGCTTGTGTTCTTTCTCCCACTGTGCCCCTCTCTGTCAAATAAATTTTTTAAAAATTTCTAAAAAAAAATTAATGTGGTGTATTGTTTTGATTGATTTGTGAATATTGGACCACATTTGCAGCCCAGAAATAAATCCTACCTGATTGTGGTGAATGATTCTTTTAATGTACAGTTGTATTCAATTTGCTAGTATTCTTTTACACTTGATCTTAGCCAAAAGGCCAAGAAGTGATCAATTTGCTAGTATTCTTTTGAGAATCTTTACATCCATGGTCATCAGGGATATTGACCTCTAATTCTCCTTTTTAGTGGGGTCTTTGTCTGGTTTTGGAATCAAGGTAATGTTGGCCTCATAGAATGAATTTGGATGTTTTTCTTCCACAACTGTTTTTGGGAACAGTTTGAGGAGAATAGGTATCAGCTCTTCTTTACATGTTTGGTAGAATTCCCCTGGGAAGCCATCTGGGTCTGGATTTATGTTTATTAGGAGGTTTTTTTTTAAGATTTTATTTATTTATTTGACAGAGTGATACAGAGAGGGGGGGGAAGCAAGGGGGAGAGGGAGAAGCAGAACCCCCGTGGAGCAGGATGCCCAACACGGGGCTCAATCCCAGAACTCTGGGCTCATGACCTGAGCTGAAGGCAGACACCAAGGACTGAGCCATCCAGGCACCCCTGTTGGGAGATTTTTAATTACTGATTCCCCTGCTGGTTATCTCTTTAAGGTTTCTATTTCTTTCTGTTTCAGTTTAGGTAGTTTGTATATTTCTAGGAATTTGTCCAGATTGCCCATTTGGTTGACATATAATTTTTTTATAATATTCTCTTCTAATTGTTTGTATTTCTGTGGTGTTGGTTGTGATCTCTCCTGTCTCATTTGTGTTTTTATCTATTTGGGTTCTTTTTTCTTTTTGGTAAGTCTAGTTAGGGGGTTATCAATTTTATTTATTCTTTCAGAGAACTAGCTCCTGGTTCTATTGGTCTGCTGTTGTTTGTTTGTTTGTTTCTGTATCATTTATTACTGCTCTGATATTTATTATTTCCCTTCCTCTTCCAGTTTCTTTGCTAGTTGCTTTAGGTGTAAGGTTAGGTTGTGTATTTGAGATTTTTTTCTTGCTTCTTGAGACAGGCCTATATTGCTATATACTTCCTCTTATGACCACTTTTGCTGTATCCCAAAGGTTTTGGATCATGATATTTTCATTATCATTTTGTTTCCTTGTAGTTTTCTTATTTCTTCTTTAACTTCCTGGTTGACCTATTCATTCTTTAGTCATATTTTTTTTAAGCTTCACATATTTTTAGTCTTTCCAGATTTTTTCTTGTGATTGACTTCAGTTTCATAGCATTGTGGTTGGAAACTATGCATAGTATGACCTCAATCTTTTTGAACTTGTTGGGGCCTTATTTGTAAGCCAGTATATGATATATTCTGGAAAATGTTCCATGTGCACTTGAAAAAGAATGTGTATTCTGCTGCTTTAGGATGATATATTCTGAACATATCTGTTAAGTCCATCTGGTCCAGTGTGTTATTCAAAGCCATTGTTTCCTTTTTGACTTTCTGCTTAAATGATCTATCCATTGGTGTAAGTGGGGTATTCAAGTCTCCTACTATTATTTTATTATTATCAGTGAGTTCCTTTATGTTTATTATTAATTGTTTCATATATTTGTGTTCTGCCAGGTATAATGGTATTATTTGTAACATTCAAACATCATCAGGGAAACTTTCATTTATATGAAAAGCAAACTTTGAATAAGAATGAAGAAATGATTTTTGTTTACTTTTTTCAAAAGGCAATATTATTCTGTTTTATTTTAACACTGGAATGTGAAATAAAGACCAAAGACATTTGTCTAATTATTTTTAGTTAATTTGGCATTCTAAAAATATGAATTTCATTGTAACTTTCAACCTAAAATAGCTTCAAATGCAATTAGTTAGTGTTTGTCTCTTCAGTTACATAATAAACATGTATGCAAGGAGACCATTCATTTGTATTCTGTAATGACTTTGGAGTCAAATCAAATGGGTCAAGTTTTTTTGTAGGCAGATCTCTCAACCTCTCAAAGCTTCAATAATCCCGTATGAAAAATGGTGGTTAATAACACATCACACTAATAGAATTGTTAAGAAACTAATGTGAAGTGATAGTGCAATGCATTTATCAAAATGTCTGGTACATAAAAAGTACTCTACATGTTAGCAACTGAGTGTGTGTCTGTGGTATATGTATATAAGTGGGAGTATATACATATACACACATATATAACCACACAGCAATTTATAGAACTCTTTCTCTCTCTCTCTCTCTCTCTCTCTCTCTATATGTATATATATATATATATACACACACACACACACACATACACACACAACCATATAACCATATAAAAATATATATGTATATATAAGAGTACATAACAATGATATATGCAGCTGCATAAATGAAAATGTAGTGACTGGAAATATTAATGTTTTTCCCTAAATTCCAATTAATCCATTGGAAAAAACTTTCCCTTCTAATTATTCACTTTGAGCAGAATCACCTTTAATTTTACCTTCTTTTAAAAGTAGGAAAACAAAACAAACCCATAATCCCTGTGCAGAATTTATAATTTAATAGGTAAGACTGATCATTTTAATCACAGTAATGCAATGGCAGAAACAATAATGTACAACTAACTAGAATGTTCTGAGAACACATGGAATGGTTTACCCAACAACATGGGGAATAGGGGATAAAGAAGAAATGTTTATTCCAGAGAATAATGCTTATTCTTACTCTAAAAAGTTGAGGAGTTTTCACGTGAAGAGTGATTTAAGGACTAGCATTCCAGGCTAAGAGAAAATAATGCCATAACTGGGGTGTGTGAATGAGCCAGGTGTGCACCAGGACCTTGAATCAGCACACTGCAACTAGAACAATGGTTAAGAAATCAATACTGTGGAGGACAGGGCGGGGGGAAAGAAGAAGAAGAAAGAAAAGAGAAGAAAAGAAAAAAGGGTGCTTGCTTTAGCAGCACACATACTAAAATTTGAAAGAAAAGAAGAGAAACCAGTACTGTGAAATAGTGAAAGTTTTAAGAAATTCTTTTAAGAAATTAGGCTTATTCCCAAACCTAATCCTTTAGATTATGCTTCTGTGGAGGGTGCAGGCAGACACATATATGTACATGTGTGTGTGTTTGTTTAAATTTCATAGTAAATATTGCTGCAGATCCTAGTGGAGGACTTAGTTGAGGTTAAGTTTGGGGCAGCTGAGAGCTACAGAAAATAACAGATCACAGACTGTCTCCTGTTATGTAATGAATTAAAACTATAACCTGTAGTAGGGAGCCACTGAAAGCTTTTAAGGAGAAGGATGACATTGTCTGAGTTTGATTTTTAAACATATCACTGTCGTTGTAGAAAGGAAGATGAATTTGAATTAGCTGGACTACTGGCAGAGGACCCAGTGAAGAGACTATTTCAGTAGATAGACTGGGAGAAAAAGATTAAAATCCAAGCTAGAGCAGTGAGAATGGGGACAGAGAGGAGGGAAAAGTAAAATTGTCAGGAATTGGAGATTGAGTAGAAATTAAGTAGTTAAAAGGAGAAGAAGTTGTAAGTTAATTTGGATATTCCATTTTTTCTGTCAATGAAATAATGATACAACTAATGGTATTGGGTTCCTGTTTTAGAAGTATCAAGTAATAAAGTTGACAGTGTCTGAAGCTGGCTTGCAAGAGATAATACATTTGCTTAAATAAATTTTCTTATCAAAAGGGTGATATCTATGAGGGGATAATGTGGTCTAGATATCTCACCTTCTGAAGATCTAGTTAGAGGGATGGATATATGACATATACATTGGACTCAAAAAATTAATGTTTTCACAGACACTTTAGCAACTGCTTCATTGCAATCAATTCCTGGCTTGCAAAGGAGATGGTCTCTTTAGTCAATTAAAGGAAGATTGATGTGTTTTGCAAGAACCAAAATAGGCTTTCTGTTGTATAAATTAAGGAGCCTGACTTGTAAGCATTACAAGTACATCTGATACAGAATGGAGAGGCACTGGAAATCAGGGCTAACATTTTTTTTCTGGAATTCTAAGATGCACTTTTTACCTCTCTCTGTCTGGATGAATTTGCTCATCTTTAAGACTGATGTCAGGTGCTCTCTTTCTCAGGAAGCCTCCTTAATCAGAATTTGTCTATAGCTTAGGTTAGGCACTCCTGATTTGTGCTTCTGTAATACACAGTGGATACCACAGCAAATTACAGTGTTCTGTTTGCTTATGTATCAGCATCCCTAAAGGTAAGGAATGTTGAAGGTAAGGAATGTCTTTACCAAATAAACATGAGACTTCATATTCCTGCATAATTAAAATGGAAGGGCAATTTTGACCCAAAGTGTTTAATAAGTTATGTTATGTTAAATTTTTTAAAAACCTGCTAGAATAAATGTCCACTACAAAGAGAACATTTTAATAGACCCCTATTTAAATGGGGATTTATTAAACTTTTTTTTTAAAGTCACTAAATGGGTAGTCTGTTTATTTGCTAATGTTCACCTAAATATTTCTGTCACACCTCAAACTGACTAGTGTTTTACTTTAGAACTCTACACCTCCTAACATATAATTTCCCATCTATAGTACCCCAATTCCCACTTTGTAAACTAGTTCTATTTTCACGGATACAGGGCAATTTAGTAGAAACACTTTAGCCACTTCAAAAAACAACCACCACCTCATCAATGATGGATAATAGATCCCTGAAATACGGGATTTATTTCCTGATGCTGTGCACATTCCCTCTGTCACTTGTTCTCTCCCCTGAAGATTTATAAAGGCCTATACTGCTCATTTCTCTTTGCTAGATGAGCCCTTTATTCTCACTCACTTTTTCAAGCTTCTGTTTCTCTGAAAAATCCCACAAATATCAGTGGGCTCAAATTTTATTCTAGTCCCTCTTTTTTTTCCTCTCTATACTTTTACAAGGTAGTTGCAGCAATTTTCAAGATCTCACCTCTATCCCATGCTGATGATTCACATACTTATGTCCATGGTTTATTCAACTGCCTATTGTTCAGGTCTTCTTGTATTAAACACAAGAACCACAAGCTTAAGATGTCAAAACTAAGCTTATCTTTAACTATTTCTTTCTCATCTGTTCACTATGTCGGTGAGTAATATCAAACATCCAAATATCTAAGCCACATTTTATTCCCTTTCTCAAGACTTTTCAACTCCATCTCCTCAGTAAATGAGCGTCCACTTGTTTACATCTCGCCATCCTCACTTGTCCAGACACCATTATCTCATCCTTAGATCATTGCTTACAATTGCCTCTTTCTGCTTATGCTTACTCTTCTCTTACCCTTCTCATATTTATTCTTTTCACTAAAGCAATGTTGATCATTCTAAAAGGCAAATTTAATAGTCACTTACCTGCTTTCAACCCCCAATTGTCTCCCCATTTTCTTTCAATAAAGTCCAAACTCCTTAGCGAGAGTTAAAGATTCTTTTGATATAATACCTGATATCTTCCATTTCAAATTCTATGACTTTCTACCTAACCCTTCATGATCTAGTCATACTGAACCTTGAAAGCATTTATTTTATTTATTTATTTTTTTTTATTAAGGAAAAAAAACCCCCACAGCTCTACCTTGAAAGCATTTAAAAGCAACATGCTTCATCTTCTTTCCAGACCTTCCACCCATTGGTTAAATTGATACATCTTATCTGGGAGGATATGTAGATGTGCAATTCTAGTGACACATAGGAAACAATTTGGTGGACTTCCAGTACAGTCTTTTTGAAGAGAAAAATCTCAATATGAAATCAACAGTCATTCAATTTAAATAATTTACCTCTTACCTTGTCCCATGCAACTACTCACTCTTTATATCTCAAATCAGATGTTACTTTATCCTATAATCCATTTGCAGCAAATTAGATATTCTCATAATAAATTCCTGTAGCACCCTTTAATGTGTATCACTATTCTTTTTTTTTTTAAGGTTTTTTATTTATTTACTTGCGAGAGAGACAGTGAGAGAGAGCATTAACGAGGAGAAGGTCAGAGAGAGAAGCAGACTCCCCACGGAGCTGGGAGCCTGATGCAGGACTCGATCCCGAGACTCCAGGATCATGACTTGAGCCGAAGGCAGTCGTCCAACCAGCTGAGCCACCCAGGCGTCCCTGTGTATCACTGTTCTTATATTACTTTAAAACTGCAAGGTCCCCTGCCAAACTGCAATCTCATTGAAGATATGAATGATGATAGTCTTTGTTACTGTTGTAGCCTTACTTCTGTAGTATCTGGCATATGTAGAAGCTCAAGGCATTTTGTTTTTTGTTGTTGTTGTTGTTGTTGTTGAAGGCTTGAAAGATAAATTAGGGGAAGATTTTTTTTCTATCTTATTTGGGCCATAGAGGGTTTCTGATGGCGTGAATCAAAGTAACCACTGAGTGTATATACCAAATCAACCCACCAGCTTTATAAAATAATTAGGGAAATTCCTCCAAATCAGGCAATAGGTTGTCTCAGAATTAATTTTTGGTATTTTGTTTTATTTTTTTCCTGGATTCATGGATAGTTTTACTTTTTTTTTAAGGTTTCATATTTATTTGAGAGATAGAGACAAAGATAGCAACCAAGATAACAAGAGAGAGCAAGCACTGGGAGAAGAGGGAGAAGCAGGCTCCCTGTGAGCAGGGAGCCCCATGGGGCTGAATCCAAAGACCCCAGCATTATTACCTGGGCCAAAGGCTGACACTTAACTGACTGAGCCACCCAGACCCCTCTCAGGGATAGTTTTAAAGGAAGCTGGAAGATTTACCTCAGGGAGAGATTGCTAAGCATTATTTTAGTCCAGAAGCCTTCTCTCCATTGATGTGTGGGCTTGTGTTTGGGCAATTAATACATTCTTCTCATACCTTAAGTGAATGTGTACCATCATTTATGGGCTAATATATAAGAGCCTCTCTAATTGCTCAAAAAGTATTGGATGGAGAAGAAGCCTGACAGTTGCACCAGAAAATTATATGTTTGTCTTTGTGAGAACAGGATTAGCATCCTTGAAAAGCAGGATGACTGGATGGAAAACAAAAATCATAGCAAGAATTAGGGCTGAATAAAATAGAATGAATGAAGGATGTATGCCAGGAAATATTTGATGCCCTATAAGCTGATCTTATTATCAATTGGTAAAACTCTTCTGGGGTAAGATTAAAAATATACACAAGGCTATCAATTTAAGGGTCATTAAGAGAATAGATGTATTGGGAGATCATTAACAAGACTTAATTTGGGGTAAGGGATCAGATATAGTCTCATTGGGCCCAAGACGTGTTAAAATCCAGGTCTTCTATAATTGTTTGTTTTCATATAAAAAAAATCTTCTGATATCTTTAAGGATATAATTAAAAGCCTTTTAGCTGGTTCTAAGGCCCAAGAATTTTTCTCATTAAAAGCAAATGGGGATGTCAGTGGTCAGATTTTGTAACTAGTCTTGTTCTAAATAGTTCCAGATATATAAATCAAGTTTGGGTATCCTGAGGTTTTCATGTGGAAAGTGGATAAAAGAAAAGAAAGATAGTATTTATGTCTTAATAATTCTTCAAGCCAAATTTTTCTTATTTGTTTGTTTTTTAAATGATAAAATGATGATTTTTGGAAAGATATAAAAGAGAGAAAAGGCCTTGACAGTCCAATAAGAGATGTACCGGAAGTAGGAAGAAGGCATTCAAAATAATCATGAGTATCTTCTAATGTATTTCTTTCAACCAAGCCCTTGAGAATGTTTTATAATCACTTGATTATTTTTCATATTAAAGAAATCGCTTTGATGATGAACTGTTACACAGGACAAGAGCTTTTTATTGAGTTTGTACCAGGCACTGTGCTGAGTCTTAGAAGTGCAGAAATGGACTAAATATGTATAGTCTGTGTCCTCATGGAGCTTACAATATAGTAGGAAGACAGAGAGTCAATCATAAAAAAAATAAATATATAATTATTTAAATAGTGTTAACTGCTAGGAATTGAAATGCTGAACACTATGAATGTAGCTAACTAGAGAATTATTTAGTGTAGGAAGGTCCAGTTAGATCTGAAAGATGACGAGGCATGGCCCAGTAGCATTCCTGGCAGAAGGGAAAGTCTGTGAGTTTGTAGGGACCAATCAGTGTCCATCCAAGAAACGAAAAGACAGCCATTGTGGCTGGGGTGCAGAGAGAGATGGGAAGAATGATATAAAATGAAGAGGCAGAGGTTGCTGGGAGCCAGATCATGCAGAACTTTATGGTTGTGTTAGGGGTTCAGGTCTTTATCCTATTAATAATGGGAAGCACTGAAGTGCTTAATACTAAAGTAGTACAGCAAGTTTACTGTAGACACATAAGGTAGAGTGTGGAAAATTATTTCCAAAAATATTAAGCAATAACTTTAAAAAATTGTTCCTTTTCTTGAATTGTATTGTTTACTTCTAAAATATTTTAATCCAGACTAACCCTAGAGAAAGTAGACAAAGCATGTGGGAAAAATCCTCCATGTAAACATTTATTGAACAAGTATGTTAACAAATGTGGTGGGTATTATGGAGGGCATGTATTGCATGGAGCACTGGGTGTGGTGCATAGACAATTTTGCAACACTAAAAAAAAAAATTCAAAAATTCAAAAAAATTCTTTTTGCAAGAAAACAAATATAGATTTTGGACTTTCCAAGGATCCCAGATCCATAAAAAGTACAGACACTTAGGATCAAAGGGTAAGCAAGACAGACAAAGCAATTGCTTTCCTGGAGATCACAGTGTAAAAGGAAAGATGGGAAAAGATTTCGTGAACCTCATGAACTCAGAGTAACAAGTATGTATGACCAAAGCTAACTGACAAGCTGGACAGTGCTCTCTAGTGAGAACTGGTAACCTGGAAATGGTATGTGTACTTAACTGCACTTGTTTCGAAGTAATTCAGCTTAATCACATTGCCCTTTGATTCAGGGGTTCAGCTTGACCACATTGCCCTTTGTTGGGGTTTATCAGTTTTTAGGCCATACTGTGTTAGCATGTTGATCAGAAAAATAATGAGGCATATCATTTTCATCTTAAAACTTGATGCCAGTATCATCAGATATTGCTCCAACCTAAGAAGTTCTGTATTACCTTGGTACTGGAGGTTAGAAGAGAAACATCACTTTATGCTTTCCCCCAATACAATATGAATTTTGAATCAATTTTATTTATGCTAAAGCAAAAAAAAAAAGATAATCCTTGAGAGTATAATCCTCGTTTATATTGAAATAGTGACAAAACCTTAAGGATATGCATATGAAAGATTGTTTTTTAAAATAAACCTGGATAATCAAGTCTTCATTTCTACCATAGAGTAACTTTACATGTAGAAGTAAAAGTTGTCTTTATTTTGAGCACTAAAAATTTGGAGATTCAGTCTTACCACAACTACATGATTGTATACTTATGGCCAGAGACTATGTTGGCTGACTATTATATTTCACAATACTAGTAGTATTCTGATAATAGGCATAGCACTTAAAATTTACCAAGTGCTTGGTATTCATTAGAAACTTCAGATACCATTTTTAGTCCTTAAAACAACCTTAACACAAATAAGTGAAATCATATGATAATTGACTCTCTCTGCTTGACTTATTTCACTCAGCATAATCTCTTCCAGTCCCGTCCATGTTGCTACAAAAGTTGGGTATTCATCCTTTCTGATGGAGGCATAATACTCCATCATGTATATGGACCACATCTTCCTTATCCATTCGTCCGTTGAAGGGCATCTTGGTTCTTTCCACAGTTTGGCGACAAATAGCATGGAGGACATGGGGAGTTAGAGAGGAGAAGGGAGTTGGGGGAAATTGGAAGGGGAGGTTGGACTCTGAAAAACAATCTGAGGGTTTTGAAGGGGCAGGGGGTGGGAGGTTGGGGTACCAGGTGGTGGGTATTGTAGAGGGCACGGATTGCATGGAGCACTGGGTGTGGTGCAAAAATAATGAATACTGTTGTGCTGAAAATAAATAAAAAATAAATTAAAAAAAGAAAAAAATACTAAAATTAAAAAAAAATCCTTAACAAAGTAGACATCACAGTAGCTTTTTTTTAGTTGAAGTAATCCCAGAAATACAAGAGATGGGGCTGGAATTTGCATGCTGAGCTACATAATTTTCAAAATTGTGCTTTTTGTTCTTTCAAAAGGAGACTGAGTATAAATGTATATGGTATCATTGAAATGGAAGCAGACATTGTTGGTAGTGGTTTTTCACTTTATGTAAGGCCATGTTCTATATGTGCTCTTTAGAATGCCTAGTTAGCCTGTGTGGCTAGTCTGCAAAAATGGCCCAAGTTCTTCATCTTCCCCTATAGGCATACCCTTTCCCATATTTCATTGCAATGACCTCTCATTGTGTAACATACCTTGCTTCTTGACGCTCCATCAAAAATCTGAATTAAGATGAGACCTAGAACAGGCTTGCTCTCTGGGCTTGCTTCCTCTTGTGTTTCTGCTCTCACCATGAGAACAGCTCCAGCTAGTCTGCTGGAGGATGAAAGACACCTGGAGCAGGCTGAGTCAGTTGCTCCAGCTGAAAACTAGCCAACCCCCAGATATGTGAATGAACCCAGAGAAGATAAGCAAAGCTGCCTGGTTGACCACCAACAAACCAATGATATGTGAACAGTAAGTTCAGTGTTGTGTGTCACTGTATAAAGAGGGCAATATCCTTAGAAAGCAACATCATCATTTCTAGCTTCATGCACATGATTGTCTTAAATGTGTATCTCCCAGAGTCATGGCTTATATCCCTGGCACAAAGTTCTCTGAAATTCCAGACTTGGATATTGAGCAGTCAGAAATCTGCATTTGGATGTTTAAGTGGACAATTCTAGCTTAATGTGATTAAATTAGAACTTCCCTCCCTTCAAAACCACTCTCCTCTGTATTATATATTTCAGTACAGCATTGATCTATTTATTCAGGACAGCACTAGTCACTTTTGACTATATTTCAGTCTGTGTTCAAAACGTGAGTAAGTTCTTTCTTTCAGATTGTGCACTAAATTCAGCACTCTTCTCTGCTATCTTCTATCACCTGAACGACTGCAGTAGCATCTGAACTGGAATCCCAGGCTGTCCTCTAGCGTTGCCACAAGTAACTATCCTCCTCACAAATCAGTCTTTTTTAAACTGTAAAATAGATCCCATTACTTTACTGCTCAAAGCCCTTCATACTCAAAATTTGGTGTCCTTAGTATGGGTTATGAGACAGTGTATGTTCTCTACTCTCTGTCCTCCATCTGTTTTCTTATCTCCACTTCCACATCACTTACCTCCCCTGCTTGCTTATTAGGTGCTAGGGTACTGGCACTCTTGCTGTATGTCAAGGGTGCGCACATCAAGCTTGTTTTCACTTCAGAGCATTTGCATTTGCAGTTTCCTAACTTCACTCAGATATTTGCCTCACTCAGACACCTACTTTGATCAGATCTCTGTTCTAAATGCCCCTCTACAGAGGAGTGTCCTCTGCTGACCTTAATTAAAATAACAACCCCACCACATATATACGTATATGTGTACATGTATATACATATATATGTTTTTGTTTTAATCCTTATACTCTGTAACTCACCAGATTGTAAGCACAATGAATGTCTTGCTCATGACGGTAACCCCCAGCCCTAAAGTAGTACACCTCTCAATAAAATTAATAAATAATAGCTGAGTGAATGAAGTGAATATGTGCATATTATACAAGTAGCTCCAATAGCTGCTAGTCCCCTCTCCGTAACAGATGCTAATGTGGGTAAAGGATATGTGTTTTGGTTAATTCTGATGGGCTCGTCCAGCTCTTTTCTACCACAACAGTTAGAACCAATCTAAGGAACAAATAAAAAATAAAAAAAAGATAAACAATTAACTCTAATGGCATACAGGTTAACTGTATCTTCATGTAACGGGCATTGGAGATTAGAGTATGCTGTTACAGGGCATGAACCCACATACAATAGGAGTTGCAGATTCAAAGCTGTGGTTCTGCAATGTTTGAGGTTTCCATGGGAACAACACGATTTCCTGTTCTGTTTAGAAGCTTAAAATATGTGGTGGGAAAAAAGCACTGCTTAACATACCATGTGAGGGTGATTCAAAAGATGAAAGTCTATAAAAATTAATGGTCAGAGAGCAATGTGGACTAGTAAATCAACAACCACATTATTAAAAACAGAGGAAATATAATTAAATCCATATGGTCATACTATAACAAGGAAAGTCATTGTCATCTTTAAGTCACTTAAATATTTACATCTCCACCTTGATGACTCAAAAGAGGGACCGATGACATGTCAACAGCCTTACAGAAATGAAATCTTTCTTTCATTAATACTTTCCATGACATCTAATAAGCTATTAAGAAAATGGCTTAACAGTGAGAACGGGTACCTAAAATAAAACCATCCTAATGAATTACCACTATCACATTTGCTTAAAAGTAGAGCAAGCAGGCTTTAGAAATAATAGACTCTAGCCTAGAGAGATTTAGAGGCCAGGTAAAAATTCAGATGAAATAAAATTACTGTGCATTTGAATTTCACTTAATTGTCTCATCTCAGGATTTCAAAACAGAAGGAAAACAAAGCTTAGTCTTTTTGCAGGTCATTATGTGATATGAAGAAGAAAATGTTAATATAGATACCTTCAAAAGATCTTTATAAAAATTTTATGTTTTCTGTATCTTACTACAATTTTGAAGATTTCTGTTAAGGCTCAGAAAAGATTCAGAAAACCATAAAAATGCTGTTATAATTCTTCTGCTCGGTCAAAATGTTTACTGGCCCACAAAAGTTTTACAACCTTTTCTGAAACTTACCAGCATTTCAGAAACAAAATATCACTGATAGGGAAAGACGAAAGATCTTTCAAAAAATTTTCTTGATGTTTGACTTGTTCAAAAACACGTTTTTCTATTTCCTTTAGGTAAGTTGTTATACATCTAGACAATGGACTATTACTTAGCACAAAAAGAGAAATGAGCTACCAATGCATTAGAAGATATGGAAGAACCATAAATGCATATTACTAAGTGAAAGGAGCCAATCTGAAAAGGCTGCATACTGTAAGATTCCAACTATATGACCTAGAAAAGGCAAAACTGTGGACAGGAAAAAGAGCAGTGGTTGTCAGGGGTTGTGGGGTAGGATGAATAGGCAGAGAGCAGAGGATTTTTAGGACAATGAAAATATTCTTTGTTATCCTATAATGATGGATACATGCCATTACACATTTTTCCAAACCCATAGAATGTACAACAACAAGAGCGAACCCTAATGTAAAATATAAACTTGGGATGACAATGATGTATCAATGCAGATTTATCAGTTGTGACAAAAGGACCTCTCATGGGGGATGTTGATAATAAGGGAGGCCATGCATTGGTGGGGAACAGGGAGTATGTATGAAATCTACCTTTCCTTCAGTTTTGCTGTGAACCTAAAACTTCTCTTTAAAAAGTCTAAATTAAAAAAAGAAGAAAAAATAAAATAAAAATAAAAAATAAAGTTAAAAAAAGGAAGAATATATTCATCTTGTGCAGCACTATCTCTCCAGTGCCTTGACAAATAGTGTTTAATAAATTAATAAATTGCTATTAATGAATTAATGATTATTTGTTAGATGAACTTGATTTGTTTAATATTATAATTTTATTTTTTTTCAGTGTTCCAAGATTCATTTTTTTATGCACCACACGACTTGATTTTAAATCCAAACTCAACCTCTTCTAGATGGGAAAATATGAACAAATTATTCTTGTAACTCTCATTGAAAATCAGGATATAAAAATACCTAATTCACTGACTTTTTGTGAAGTCATGTAGTATGTACAGATGTACTTTCTTACCTATAAAGTGATTCAGAAATATCAGAAACCATTTTTATCATGTGTGTTCTGAGGATCAAAGCATGTAAGATTTCCCCATTGAAACCCAGCTATGACATGCTTACCCTGCACCATAAAAACTCTCAAAACACTTCTCAGCCTTCATCTCCCAACACTGCCAGATTGGCAGAGAAAATTTATTCCCAACAACCTAAATGTGGTCTAAAATCTAGAAGAGCTCAGCATAAACCACAAGATGACAAATTATAGTCCTTCTGGTTGTATGTGAACATCCTAGGGAATAAGTGAGTATGTTCATTCTATACTTGAAGGTTATTTAACCCACCATTAAATCATAGTATCTGACTTTGGGAGCTTTCTCTAATTCTTGAGTCACCTTATAGATTATAGCTCCTTAATTTATACCTCGAGATTTGCCATGTATTTCTTTTGTCTCTTCTACCCTGCAAATATGGATGCCACACTCTATCCAAAGGAAGTACTAGTTGACACAGAAGAGTATACAGTGTGGACCACTCTGGGTTCTTTGCTTTAAATAATATAAGTATTTGGTACATTAGAAAAATTTGTGGCCCTAAAAATTATACATGGTCCACACTTCTCATATTTATACTGTTTAAAACTTGTAAAAGAATCTTCGAATTTCAAGTCAGTCTGGCTTTCAGCTAAACATTGCATCTTTCCCAGATGCCCAGAATATGAGGTATCTTAGGGGCAGGGTGTGCGGGGTATGGGTGGGAGTGTGATACTGGATCTTCACAAAAGATATATGTTAAAGGTGGCATGGCATCGCATCTCCACTGCTCTGAAGGTATAATATCTATAAAACTATGAGGTACCTCCCTAGGAAGTCTGTATAATAAAACCCAAGTCCTATTTTATTTTATTTTGTTTTATTTTATTTTATTTTAAAGATTTTGTTTATTTGACAGAAAGAGCGAGCGAGAGAGCAAATACAAGCAGGGGGAGTGGGAGAGGGAGAAGCAGGCTTCCTGCTGAGCAGGGAGCCCGATGTAGGGACTCTATCCCAGGACCCTCAGATCATGACCAGAGCCAAAGGCAGCCACTTAACTGACTGAGCCACCCAGGTGCCCCCCACCCAAGTCTTATTTTAAAAGATAACATTAGACTCCCCTTCAGCCATTTTGCCCATCCTCTAACCCCTTGCCTCTGGCAGCCATCAGTTTGTTCCCTGTGTTTATAGGTCTGATTCTGCTTTTGTTTGTTTGTTTATTCATTTGTTTTGCTTTTTAAATTCTATGTGAGTGAAGTCACATGGCATTTGAGGTATAGGTTTCCAATTATGGAAAGAATAAGTCACAGGAATAAAAGGCATAGCATAGGGGATATAGGCAGTGATATTGTAATAGTGTTCTATGGTGACAAATGGCGGCTACACTTGTGGTGAGTATAACATAATGTAACACATAGAGATGTTGAATCACTATGTTGTACACCTGAAACTAACATTAACATTGTGTGTGACTATATTTAAATTAAAAAAAAAAAAGATAAAATGTAGCATCAGAAACCAGCCTGAATGATAATCTGTGGCCCTAAATCCTAATGATTGTAGTAAAAAGGATTTGTGGTGAGCTGAAAACTCTGTAAGTTAATTTTTAAAAAGCTTGATTTTTAAATGATACTCATAAAGGGAAGAGCTATGAACATCTTATATTTTAGCCTATGAAGTGGCTGTAAAATACCTTACTTTAAAAATTGCTAACCAAAGGGGAAAAAATAAGTTTTTACCTTCCATCATGTAAGAATTTGAGGGTAACCTAATAGCCCCAGTTAATCAGAAAAATCTCTTCTTTCTAAAAACAGAACAATAAAATAAGAACAAAACAAAGCAAACAAAAAAAGAGAAAGAAAAAGAAAAAGCCAATCTAGAAACATAGAAGGAATGGTAGAGCTAGAAGATCATCATTCTATAACCCCTAAAGAGATGGATTTATTCAAGATTTATCAACTGGTCTAAAAAAAATCAGGACACAGGGCTGGAGAAGATCCAGACATTTGTTCCACTATAGCTACCCATGGATTATTGACTGAAGGGGAAAGATTAAAGACTCAATATTATAGACTCAAGGGGAAAATGGTAACTGTGAAATGGAGGGATCAGGCTGTTGTCATTCTCATCCAAGATCAATCTTTTTATCACTAATAGTGATAAATAAGATGTTAAAGTATCTCTGGGTATAACATAATATTCAAATTTCAACATCCCTAGGAAATATTCTGGCTGAAGTTGTTGAGCTTGAATCCATCAAGATTTAGACCTAACTTTACATCTCCCAGTTCATAGGAAGTGTAGGGACAGAAGATGAAGCTAAAGATTAGCACAAGGAAACAACTAAATCTGTGCTGTACACTATCTTTTAGACACATATGGTGGCTATTTAAATTCTAATTTCAATTAAATTTAAAATAAAAAATATACTACAACAACATCTGGGTGGCTCAGTCATTGCAGATGAAGCAACCTTCTATTGGACAGACTGAATTTCTTGGTAGGGGCTATTGCAACTGATGACTGTATGTCAAAGCCTCTGCTCATTTACCATTCTGAAAATCCTAGGAGTCTTAAGAATTACTCTAGATCTACTCTGCCTGTGCTCTACAAATGGAAAAACAAAGCCTACATGACAGTGTATCTGTTTACTAAATATTTTAAACCCACTGTTGAGACTACCGCTCAGGAAAACTATTCCTTTCAAAATATGACTGATCAATGACCTTGACAATGGACCTGATCACCCAAGAGCTCTGATGGGAATATACAATGAGATTATTTTTTTTCATGCCTGCTAACAAAATATCCATTCTGTGGCCCATTGAGCAATTCTAACTTTCAAATTCTATTATTTAATAAATACATTTTATAAGATATAACTGCCATACATAGCAATTCTTTTGATGGATCTAGGCAAAGTAAATTGAAAATTTTCTGGAAAGGACTCACCATTCTAGATGTCATGGACAACTTCAAGGGGTTCAAGACTTCAGTGGAGGAAGTCACAGTAGATGTAGAAATAGCAAGAAAACTAGAATTAAAAGTGGAGCCTGAAGATGTGACTGAATTGCTGTGATCTCATGATAAAACTAACAGGTGAGGAGTTTTTCTTATGGATGAGCGAAGAAATTAGTTTCTTGAGATGGAAAGTACTTCTTAGTGAAGATGCTATGACGATTGTTGAAATAGCAATAAAGGATTTGGAATGTTACATAAATTTAGTTGATAAAGCAGTGACAGGTTTTGGGAGGATTCAGTCTAAGTTTCAAAGAAGTTATCCTGTGGTTAAAAAGCTACACATATGGGTCACCTGGGTGCTCAGTTGGTTAAGTGGCTGCATTTAGCTCAAGTCATGATCCCAGGGTCCTGGAATTGAGCCCTACCTCGGGGTCCCTGCTCAGCAGAGAGCCTGCTTCTCCCTCTCCCTGTACCTGCCGCTTTGCCTACTTGTGATGTCGCTTTCTCAGTCAAAAAAAAAAAAATCTATCACACAGCATCACATGCTACAGAGAAATGGTTTGTGAAAGCAAAAGTCAACAATGCAGGAAACTTCATTGTTGTCTTATTTTAAGAGATTGCCACAGATGCCCCAACCTTCAGCAGCCCTGATCAATCAGCAGCCATCAACATCAAGGAAAGACCTTCCATTAGCAAAAAGATTATGACTCATTGAAAGCTTAGATGATGGGTAGCATTTTTTTTACCAATGAAATATTGTATGTAAGTAATTATGTATGTACATTGTTTTTGCACACTTAATAGACTACAGAGTAATCTATGTACTAGAAAACCCCCCAAAAAATCATTTGACTTGCTTCATTGCAATATTTGCTTTATTGTAGTATTTTGAAGCTACACTTGCAATATCTCTGAGGTGTGCCTATATAGCTTTTTAACATCTTAGTTTAACATCTTTCAGCAGTTCAGAAAAACATCTCAGACATGGTAACTTCAAATGTTAATTTCCTGTGATTTTTCTCTCTCCTCCTTTTGTACCTCCAGTGTATCTATCTATGTCAAATCTTTTTTTGTATTCAACATCTCTTAAGCTCTTTTCTGTATTTTCTGTCAGTTACTAATTCTCTTTATCTGTGCCTATCTCCTATTAAACTCATCCACTGAGTGGTTAATTTAAATTACTGGGTTTTCTTAATTCTAGAATTTCCATTTACTTATTTTATTTATAGAATCTAATTCTTAGCTGAAATTCTCCATCTTGTCATTAATTCCTTGTATCAGTTAAAAAAAATCTCGACATTAGAGTTCTAAATTGTACATTAGAATACACAATTTACCGTATATCCTGTGAATTGCTTACTATCTGTTTTGTACCTTATCTTTGTCAGGTTGAATCTTCTAATATTGTTTTTTTAAAAAAAAAAAAACTGAATCCTAAATACTGTTTATTCAATTGGTGGTCCAGAACTGTCTAAATACATACAAACATATATTTAAGAATATTTTACTTGAGATATTCCATTACATTGAACTCCAATTTTAGAGGGAATCATGGATAGCCAAAACATATATTATGTTTGCTGTTAATAGGAATTATATAATTAAATAGAAACTGTAAATTCACATATACAGGGTCATAATAACACCACTTCAGTGTTTACAAAAAATTTTTATATCTATGATTTATTTAATCTTCAAAAAATTTTTAATAACATAATATTTACATTTTTAAAATGAGAAAATGGAGTCCCAGAAAGATTAAATAAATCTTCCAATACCATACACCTAGCTAATCAGGAGCATCACCAGTATTCTGATTAAGTTTTCTAGATCCAATTCCTGGGTTCTTTCTACTGTACCACACGTGCCATTGCCTTCCTTAGTTTGGAATAGATAAAATGAAGAAAAGTACCAAAGTTGTCCTCCTTCTTTGTTTTGTATTCTTTGGATTACTTTCTTTTAAAATTGTCTTTCAAGATCAAAAGCTTGCAAATATTATACTATCCCAATTGAATGGAGCAATACATTCTTTCTCCCTTATATCCTTTTCCAGGATCATTATGGATTATTGTAATAAAAACTGAACTCGGCTGAACTTGCAGTCTTCACTGTAGCAAAACTGTTGATGATTCACCATACATAAGGGACATTCTGACCAGAAGAGTCTAGAATCCATATGGGTTTAGAGAAGAACACATTACCTACTTAACAGAATCTGTATCATTCCCCAGGATATACTTACTTCCTGTTTCTCTGCTGAGGTTTTTCTGTATGCATCCTTCCACCATTGTCTTTCAGAAAATTTCTTCAGCTTAAACATTTTCTCTTCTGTAAAGACTTCAAGAAAGTTGGCTATTATTTTTGCCCAGTGACTATCCATTTCTACCTTCTACCAGTAATAGGATCTGATTTTTCTTTGGGTAACCATGTTCTCAGCCATAGTGCATGTGGTTCTAGTGGACCCCATTGCTCTTCCTAGCCCCAGGATTTGTCACAAGAACTAGATGTGGCTAACCAGAGCTTTTCTCACTCTCCTTCCCATGTTGACTGATATAAGACTATAAGACTGGATATGTAACTCAATTAAGGCAATCAATATAAAGACTAGGACTTTTTCTGGAATTATGAGCCCCCAAATCCCCATCTCTGCTAGGCTTAGCAAATAGGTAAGGTTTTTACCTAAAGCTATCTCTAGAAAGAAGAAGCTTATCTGAAGATGAAGCTGGTATAAAAGAAAGAATAACTGAGAAATAGGAGATGCCCACTGTGGATGACATCATTCAGAGTTCTTGAATTCAGCCTTGCCTACATTTGCATATCTAAGTCTTGCACTCCATTAATATTTAAGCCAATTTAACCTAAGTTTCTCAAATGCCACCTGACTTTGTATTCCCTCTGTCGTGTTCTTCATGGAACAACTTATTTAAATGGCATACTCTAGCTCTTTCCCCAAATAGACTACGCATTCCTGTTAAGTAGAAGTAGTATAATATCCATCTGTATTCCATCAGTGCTTAATAAAGTTTCTGTTTCATAAAACATGCTCAATAAGTGTGGGAAAAGCCCAAATTTTAGAAGGATAGTCATTTATTCCCTTTTAGTCTCTTATCCTATCATAGAAAGCAAACAAGGAAATCAAGAATTGCCCTTTGAATTTTCCACACTGCTCTCACACAAAGGCTGATAATGTGCCATAAATTATATTGACAGATAATATTATATATTCTGTCTTATTGTCAGAACATATGCTGGATGATGCATCCTCATTTTTTTTTTTTGATTCAGAAAATATGACCATTGTACTTACTCATGAGCAAGAGAATTACATTCACCAAGTAATAAATCTTGGCTGTCAGTAAAACCCACAGGCCAGTGCACTTCAGGATGTGATGAAATCCCTCCTGTATTGACCCCAAAGTGCAGGATTCCTGTGAGCAGTGATAGGCGAGCTGAAATCACTTGAGCTTGTAGAACAGTCAGAAGGAATACTTAAAAGCTTGTTACCAGGGCTGGAGTAAAATGTTGCTAATGGAGAAAAAAAAAATGCTTGCTTTCTAATGCCGTTACTGAAAGAGGCTAAATTAAAGTGTTGGATGCAACAGCAGAAGCATCTTCTCTTTGGTTAAAAAATAATAATATATAACAACCATTCTAGTTATTAGCTCAGACACTCTCTTTCTTATTGATTTTTATATTGATCTGCTAGAACAGACGATAAAGGCAGTCCAATCTTACTTTAAATGTATCTTCAGTTCTCTGCAAGACAGGAGTTTCTATAGAGAGCAATAACTGTTCTTATACAATAAGTATTGTTGTATTAGTGTTTTCATTTGTAAACACTAACCACTAACATAGTGGTCTTAGTGAATGTTAAAGCTCATTATTGTCAAAATATATAAATTTTACTGGTTAGAGAAACAAAATTTAAGGAATCAGCTTATAGGTTTTTCATTTGCTCCCTGGTCAATCATTAGTTAGAAATACAGGAAATAGAAATTGTAACATAGCTAGTGGTAAGATGATTGGACCCTGAAACTAGACTGCTTATGTTTAAAATCTAGCTCAACTATTGTAGGACCCTTGGCATGTTATGACATGACTCTGAGTAGTCTCAATTTTCTTGGCTTTACACTAAGAATGAAAATCACAGCACCTAATTAATAGGGCGGTGGTAAAGTTAAATAAGTTTATGCTTGTAAAGGTCCTGAATATTTATGCAGAACAAGTGCTAAATAGATACAAGTTGTTGTCCTGTGGTCTCTGATAGATTTATATTGTATATCTGAATATAAGTATACATACACCCACATACATATGCATATTATAAATACATAGTACATACATACATATGTATATATACATAGTATACATATACATATATATAGCATATATGTGATAAAACCTATAGTGTTTTTTACTTTTTAAAAAATTTTTTACAAACATATAATGTATTATTAGCCCCAGGTCTGTGAATCACCAGATTTACACACTTCACAGCACTCACCATAACACATACCCTCTCCAATGTCCATAGCCACACCACCCTCTCCCTACCTGGCCCCCCGCTCCCCTCAGTTTGTTTTGAGACATTAAGAGTCTCTTATGGTTTATCTCCCTCACAATCCCATCTTGTTCCATTTATTCTTAACCTACCCCTCAAACCCCACATGTTGCATCTCCACTTCCTCATATCAGGGAGATCATATGATAGTTGTCTTTCCCCGCTTGACTTATTTTGCTAAGCATAATACCCTCTAGTTCCATCCACATCGTTGCAAATGGCAAGATTTCATTTCTTTTGATGGCTGCATAGTATTCCATTGTATGTGTGTATATATATATATCTCACATCTTCTTTATCCATTTGTCTGTTGATGGACATATAAAACCTATAGTGTTTTGGAAAGATAGTTTAGGATAAGGATAAAACCTATAGTGTTTAGGAAAGATACTTATATAACGCTTCTCAGAGGAAGAAGACCCAGTGGCAGGATACAAATCTTCCTGAAGGGAGGGCAAGTCCAACTTGTTCAGCCTGGTAAAGCCTTCTTCATTTTTCAAGCCTCCTTAAAAAGTTAGCCTGAAAACCCAAGAATGTGATGATCCTCCTGCAGTCTTGTTGGATGTGACTGATAGCCACAGTTGGTTATTGAACAGGGTTGTCTCTAGATTCAGTGTCTGGATCCAATATCAGGCTCCACAGCTTACAAAATGTACAACTTTGAATAATTCTCTATTCAAAGCCTCTGATTTTTTATTGCTAAGATGAAGGTAATTAAGAATTTCTACCTCATAGGATTATTTCAAAAATTTAATGAGTTAACTCAAATAAAGAACTTAGATGACTTGATGCATAATAATAACCAAATTAAGTCATTATTTTCAATAACTACTTGTTAATTTATCATGCTGTGAAGTTTTTTATTTGTCACTAGTATGAACATTGGATAACTGATAACAGCACATGTCTATAAATCTGTAATATTAACAAACCCTCATCATGTATAGCTTCTCTATCCTTAAAAATAGGGTGATGTTTAGGCAATTTCCAATTTTCAGTGCACGGTAAAAAAAAAAAAAAAAAAAAAAAAAGCAATTGCCCAACCAGCCTAAGTGGCCCTTAATTCCATTTTCACAGCAAATGTCTTTTAAATGATCCATTAAATGCCATTTTCTGGTATTGTCCTCCATCAGCAGTCAAGCCATACCTGTGTGCTTCAATGACAAATTGAATTCCTCTTATCAAAATTATACAATTTCCAGATAGCAGAGAGCTAAAGAAGAACAGTTACCAGTGGTTAAAATTAAATCTGTAATAAAAGTAATGGAGCCACTAACCAGTTCTACAGACTTCTTTTTTTCTCCATCCCAGCCTGCTTCTCAGTAGCCCAATGAGAGGTTTTTCCTAGTCTAAGAACAGTACAGATGATTAACATTTTGCTACAGCTTCCAGTTGCCATGGATTTTTTTTCTTGACGATACCAAATAAAGAAGAAAAAGGGAAATGTATTGATTTGTCTCACTTGCAGAATAGGAAGGATTTTGCTGAAGCTGCAACCGACATCACTTTACAAGGGAAAAAAATTAGTCAGCTTTATGATTTAGGTCAGGAAAAAATAAACCATCAGCAATGACATAGGTGTTTAGGGTATGTTGGTTGCCTTGCATGTGCAATTGAAGAGCCATGCATTAAAATCGAACTCAAATATTAACCTTAGTTCTTTAGGCCTATTTGTACTATTAGTTTATCTGTAAATAGATTCTCTAGGATCAGGGAGATGAGGACGATAGAAAATGATAATTAAGCCAAACGGTTATTATGTTCATTATAAATTAGCAGGATACAATGAGAGAACTTTCACATAAGCTTTTTTTATATATTTGGAACACTGACAGAATATTCTATTGTTAGACTGACAGAAAATCATGTTCATTCCTATAAAGAAATATTATTCCATGATATTCAAGTGCTCATGTCTTTTTAAATGACTGATTTTGCTAAGTAAATTGAGCAGTTATGTATTAAGTCATAATTAACAAAGACAATGAAATATTTCCAGCCTGCCTTTGATTATTTTGTGCAGTTTTGCTTATTTTGCCCTACTTCCCATCTTTATTGATATGTTATGATAAAACACGTGAAAACAGAGGTGAATTGAGACAAGATGGCGGGGAAGTAGGAGAAGGCACCGTTTCATCCTGTACCCTAAAGTGAGCTGATTACCTACCAAAGAACTCCCATCACCCATGAAATCAGTCTGAGATCAGAATTATACATGTCTGGATCTCTACGGTGGGGGGAAGATGCCAGTGGGCAGTGTTTCTGTGTATTTGTGTTTGTCCTGATAGTATATAAATCTTATACTTGGGGTTCTTTTAGACGAGGTTCTTCCTTTTTTTGCTTTTATATATATACATATATATTTTTTCTCTTGTCATATACTTTAATCAGTCTTTTTGTTTGGTTTTGTTTGTATAGTTCATAAATCTTATCTTGGGGCCCATTTGGCTGAGCCTTCTCTTTTATCTTCCCTTTTTTTCCTGTCTCTCTCTTTTTAATTCTTTTTCTTTTCTTTTTTCTCTCGTTTGGGTGGGGAATCCTGATTGCTCAGAAGCATTCCAGGTTGCACCTTGACTGCACCACGGTCAATACTTCCAGCTACATCTGTTCAGTCATCTCTCACCAAAATGATTAGGAGGAAGAATGCCCAACAGAAGAAAAATACAGAGGATGGGCCTTCTGCAACAGAGCTAATGGTGATCGAAATAGACAATATGTCGGAAAGGGAATTCAGGCTAACAATTATCCAGGCAATAGCTAAGTTGCAGAAAGCCATGGATGACAAAATGGAATTGATGAGGGCAGAACTGAAAGCCACCAGGGATGATGTTCACAATGTTAGGACAGAACTGAAAGCCACCAGGGATGATGTTCAAAATGCTCCAATGAGTTCCAATCTAATCTAAATTCTCTAAAAGCTAGGGTAACTGAGACAGAAGATAGAATTAGTGATCTGGAGGACAAACAGATAGAAAGGATCAGGAGGAAGCCTGGAAAAAACAGCTTAGAAGCCACGAAAACAAAATCAGGGAAATAAATGATGCCATGAAACGTTCCAATGTCAGAATTATTGGAATCCCTGAAGGGGAGGAGAAAGAAAGAAGTCTAGAAGATATAGTGGAACAAGTTGTCCATGAAAATTTTCCCAATCTCATTAATGGAACCAGCGTTCATATACTAGAGGCAGAAGAGTTTCCCCACAAGATTATAGATTCTCGAAAGTCCTTGAGACACCTGATAGTAAGAATGAGGAATTATAATTGTAGGCAGACCCTCTTGAAAGCAGCCAGGACAAAGAAGCTCCTTATGTACAGAAGAAAGCCCATCAGAATAATGTCAGACCTGTCCACAGAGACCTGGCAAGCCAGAAAGGGCTGGCAAGATATATTCAGGGAACTAAATGAGAAGAGCATGCAGCCAAGAATACTTTATCCAGCAAGACTTACATTCAAAATGGATGGAGAGATAAAGAGTTTCCAAGACCAGCAAGGCTTAAAAGACTATGCAACCACCAAGCCGACACTGCAGGAAATATTAAGAGGGGTTCTATAAAAGAGAAAAAATCCTAAGAATATCATTGAACAGAAATACAGAGACAATCTACAAAAAGAAAGACTTCAAAGGAAACACGATGTCAATAAAAACATATCTATCAGTAATCACTCTCAATGTGAATGGCCTAAATATGCCCATAAAATGACACAGGGTTGCAGATTGGATAAAACAACAGGACCCATCAATATGTTGTCTACAAGAGACCCATTTTGAACCTAAAGATACACACAGGCTGAAAGTGAAGGGATGGAGAAGCATCTTTCATACCAATGGGCCTCAAAAGAAGGCCAGGGTACTGATTCTTATATCAGATAGATTAGATTTTAAACTAAAGACTGTAGTCAGAGATACAAAAGGACACTACATCATTCTTAAAGGGACTATGCACCAAGATGATCTAACAATTGTAAATATCTACACCCCCAATATGGGAGCAACCAATTACATAAGAAAACTATTAATCAAGATAAAGAGTCATATTGATATGGATACATTAATAGTAGGAGATCTCAACACGCCTCTCTCAGTAATAGACAGATCATCGAAGCAGAAAATCAATAAAGAAACAAGAGCACTGAATGACACATTGGACCAGATGGACCTCATAGATATATATACAGAACATTCCACCATAAAACAACAGAATACTCCTTCTTCTCAAGTGCACATGGAACCTTCTCCAGAATAGACCACATACTGGGTCACAAATCAGGACTCAACCAATACCAAAGACTGCGATTATTCCCTGCATTTTCTCAGATCACAATGCTTTGAAACTGAAGCTCAATCACAAGGAAAAGTTTGGAAGGAACTCAAACACCTGGAAGCTAAAGACCACCTTGCTTAAGAATGCTTGGATCAACCAGGAGATCAAAGAAGAACTTAAACAATTCATGAAAACCTACGAGAATGAAGACATTTTGGTTCAAAACCTATGGGATATAGCAAAAGCAGTCCTAAGGGGGAAATACATAGCCATCCAAGCCTCCCTCAAAAAAATTGAAAAATCCAGAATATACCAGCTGTCTCTACAACTTAAAGATCTGGAGAACCAACAACAAATCAAACCAACTCCACATGTAAGAAGGAAAATAATCAAGATTAGAGCAGAGATCAATGAGGTAGAAACCAGAGATACATTAGAAACTAGAAGCTGGTTTTTTGAAAGAATCCATAAGATTGATAAACCATTGACCACAGTAATCCAAAAGAAAAGAGAGAAAGCCCAAATTAATAAAATTATGAATGAAAAAGAGATCACAACTAACACCAAGGAAGTAGAAAAAATCATCAGAAGTTATTATCAACAGTTATATGCCAATAAGCTAAGCAACCTAGATGAAATGGATGCATTTTTGGAAAACTATAAACTCCCAAAATTGAACCAGGAAGAAATTGACAACCTGAATAAACTGATATCTAGTAACAAGATTGAAGCAGTGATCAAAAACCTCCCAAAAAACAAGAGCACAGACCTGACAGGATTCCCTGGGGAATTCTATCAAACTTTTAAAGAAGAAATAATACCTATTCTCCTTAAGCTGTTTCAAAAAATTGAAGCAGAATGAAAACTTCCAGACTCTTTCTATGAAGTCAGCATTACCCTGATCCCCAAACCAGGCAAAGACCCCACCAAAAGGAGAATTTCAGACCAATATCACTGATGAATATGGATGCTAAGATTCTCAACAAGATCCTAGCCAACAGGATCCAACAGCACATTACAAAGATTATCCACCATGACCAGGTGGGATTCATCCCTGGGCTACAAGGATGGTTCAACATTCGCAAATCAATCAATGTGATAGAACAAATCAATAAGAGAAGAGAGAAGAACCACATGGTCCTCTCAAATGATGCAGAAAAAGCATTTGACAAAATCCAGCATCCGTTCCTGATTAAAACGCTTCAAAGTATAGGGATAGAGGAAACATTCCTGAACTTCATAAAATCTATCTATGAAAGACCCACAGCAAATACCATCCTCAATGGGAAAAAGCTTGCAGCCTTCCTGTTGAGATCAGGAACATGACAAGGATGCGCACTCTCATCACTCTTGTTCAACATAGTATTAGAAGTCCTAGCAAAAACAATCAGACAACAAAGAGAAATAAAAGGTATCCAAATTGACAATGAAGAAGTCAAACTCTCTCTCTTCGCAGATGACACGATTCTTTATATGGAAAACCCAAAAGACTCCACCCCCAAACTACTAGAACTCATACAGCAATTTAGTAACGTGACAGGATACAAAGTCAATGTACAGAAATCAGTGGCTTTCTTATACACTAACAATTAAAATACAGAAAGGGAAATTAGAGAATCAATTCCATTTACTATAGCACCAAGAACCATAAGATACCTGGGAATAAACCGAACCAAAGAGGTAAAGGATCTGTACTCAAGGAACTACAGATCACTCACGAAAGAAGTTGAAGAAGACACAAAAAGATGGAAGACCATTCCATGCTCTTGGATCGGAAGAATAAACATTGTTAAAATGTCTATACTGCCTAGAGCAATCTATACTTTTAATGCCATTCCGATCAAAATTCCACCAGTATTTTTCAAAGAGTTGGAGCAAATAATTCTAAAATTTGAATGGAAGCAGAAGAGACCCCAAGTCACTGAGGAAATGTTGAAAAACAAAAATAAGGGTGCCTGGGTGACTTAGTGGGTTAAGCCGCTGCCTTCGGCTCAGGTCATGATCTCAGGGTCCTGGGATAGAGCCCCACATCAGGCTCTCTGCACAGCAGCGTGTCTGCTTCCCCCCCCCTCTCTGCCTGCCTGTCTGTCTACTTCTGATCTCTATCTGTCAAATAAATAAATAAAATCTTTAAAAAAAAAAAAGAAAGAAAGAAAAGAAAAACAAAAATAAAACTGGTGGCATCACATTACCTGATTTCAAGCTTTATTACAAAGCTGTGATCCCCAAAGCATGGTACTGGCATAAAAACATACACATAGACCAGTGGAACAGAGTAGAGAGCCCAGATATGGACCCTCAACTCTATGGTCAAATAATCTTCGACAAAACAGGAAAAATATGCAGTGGAAAAAGATAGTCTCTTCAATAAATGGTGCTGGGAAAACTGGATAGCTGTATGGAGAAGAATGAAACTCGACCATTCTCTTACACTGTACACAAAGATAAACTCAAAATGGATAAAAGATCTCAAAATGAGACAGGAATCCATCAGAATCCTAGAGGAAAACATAGGCAGTAACCACTTCGATATCAGCCACAGCAACTTTTTTCAAGATATGTCTCCAAAGGCAAAGGAAACAAACTTTTAGGACTTCATCAAGGTCAGAAGTCTGCACAGCAAAGGAAACAGTCAACAAAACAAAGAGGCAACCCACGGAATGGGAGAAGATATTTGCAAATGTCAGTACAGACAAAAGGTTGATATCCAGGATCTATAAAGAACTTCTCAAACTCAACACACACAAAACAGATAATCATGTCAAAAAATGAGCAGAAGATATGAACAGACACTTCTCCAAATAAGACATACAAATGGCTATCAGACACATGAAAAAAATGTTCATCATCACTAGCCATCAGGGAGATTCAAATTAAAACCACATTGAGATACCACCTTACACCAGTGAGAATGACCAAAATTAGAAAGACAGGAAACAACATGTGTTGGAGAGGATGTGGCAATGCAAGTTGGTGCAGCCAACTTGGAGAACAGTGTGGAGATTCCTCAAGAAATTAAAAGTAGAGCTTCCCTATGACCCTGCAATTGCACTACTGGGTATTTACCTTAAAGATACAGATGTAGTGAAAAGAAGGGCCGTCTGTACTCCAATGTTTATAGCAGCAATGGCCACGGTCACCAAACTGTGGAAAAAAACAAGATGCCCTTCAATGGACGAATGGATAAGGAAGATGTGGTCCATATACATGATGGAGTATTATGCCTCCATCAGAAAGGATGAATACCCAACTTTTGTAGCAACATGGACGGGACTGGAAGAGATTATGCTGAGTGAAATAAGTCAAGCAGAGAGAGTCAATTATCATATGGTTTCACTTATTTGTGGAGCATAACAAATAGCATGGAGGACAAGGAGAGATGGAGAGGAGAAGGGAGTTGAGGGAAATTGGAAGGGGACGTGAACCATGAGAGACTATGGACTCTGAAAAACAACCTGAGGGTTTTGAAGGGACGGGGGGGCAGGAGGTTGAGGGAACAAGGTAGTGGGTATTAGGGAGGGCACATATTGCATGGAGCACTGCGTGTAGTGCAAAAACAATGAATACTGTTACACTGAAAAGAAATTTAAAAAAATAATTTTTTTTTAATAAAGGAGGTGAATTTGGTATAACTGAACATTTTATTTGTTTTTTTTTTAAGATTTTTATTTATTTATTTGACAGAGAGATCACAGGTAGGCAGAGAGGCTGGCAGAGAGAGAGGGGGGAAGCAGGCTCCCTGCAGAGTAGAAAGCCCGATGCGGGGCTCGATCCCAGGACCCTGGGATCATGACCTGAGCTGAAGGCAGAGGTTTAACCCACTGAGCCACCCAGGCATCCTGAACATTTTAATTTCTTTAATTTTATAAGAATTTCTAGAATTTTTTTCCCTGAGAGAATGTGCTTCTTGGATAAGTTCCATTCCAATGACCAGGAATGTACCTAAAATAATTTTGTACACTAGTACTTTGCTGAAGCACATTTTCTTAAAACTCAAAAACTCATGCAAGCATGAAATATTTTCACTGGAACAGGAATTGGGCAGGGGGGGGCTATATTGAATATAGCTTTCAGGGAAACCAGGGAAAACGAGACTGACTGGTCATAGCTTCCTGCTCTGGTTTTCATTCCCCTTGGTGGCAATCTGGGGAAGGGCATTTAACTTGAATAGGACCTGAGGGTATGGCAAGTGTTCTCCTCATTGCAGAATGTGATTGAGGAGAAGCAGTCACAGTAGGGAAGAAGTCTAACCAAGGCAAACAACTTGAATGGCCAGTAGTTACAGTTTCAGTAGGTTCTGTTGACTGAGAAAAGAAGCAAAGCTGAAATAAAACAAAAGCATTTATTTGGAATCCCAGAATTGCAGTTCAGGGAGTATAGATTTGAATAGCAAACCAAACTGTGTCCCCCTGAGAAACAAAAGCCAAGAGTTTTAAAAGATAAGAGGAAATGTGTGTGTGTGTGTGTGTGTGTGTGTGTGTGTGTGTGTGTGTTATTTAGAAAGAATTTTGATTGGTGTTTGTGGCAGAAAACTAATCTTGGCTGACCATAATTGGTTGCTACGGCTATCACTAAGCAAAATCTCTTACTATAGCCCGCTGCAGGTGTTCAGGCTGAATCCTCAGAATATTCACAGTTTGGTCCAGCTCAGAAGTTAGTGATTCCACTGGTGAGGACATGTATAAGGCTCATCTCCTTAATGCCTTCTAGCTCCATTGAAAAACCCCTTGACATAAGTGACCCTGTCCCATTCACCCTTCACAATTTGAATGCAGAAATGGTGATCCCAGCCTGCATGTTGCTGTTTTGGGAAGATCCTGGATTTCAGGACCTGAATGCTCAGTTGCCAGAAACCTACAATCAGAAATTCCCTTCTTCAGAATCAAACATACCGAAACTACCACTGGATTTTCCATAGGACAGGATAAGGAACCATGCCACTACCTCAAAGAAAATCATGCATAAAAATTTTATTTCTGAAAATAGTTGCCTCCAATCCTTTTTATTCTTAGCATCTTTTGGTAGCAGAAGAAAAAAGCTATATGAGTAAGGAAGGTACTATGCTCATCCCACCCAAATACATCTGTTTTCTTCTATAGGAAATATAAGAATGGGGAAGAAATCCTAATACCCTTCAAACTCCCTCTCAACAAACACACTTTCATCTGTCTCTGTAATTGATGGCTTTTGTTACACATGGACGCAAATAAGACACCCCAGGATTTAGAAAACAGAATCAGGATGACTCAGGTTTGGCATCTTTCCCCACATCCACTGATAACATCTGCACAATGCCCCTCCCTCTTGAGAAGTTCCATTCTTCTCTGGAGGAGATTCCTTCCCTCTCTGCTGCCAACTGCACTGAACACTTAAAACTGTAAAAATATCTGTAATTTAATTTTACCACTTTTCTAAGAGATTATTCACATTTTCTCTCATTCCTTCAATTTGACTTAGAACTCCACTCTGCAATTATTTTCCTGTTTAAAGTATTTGCTTTATTGCTCCAAAAAGTTGTACACTCATGCTGAAGTTGCAGATTAAGTAAACCTGGTGGACTCTGACAAAGATAGCTACCAAATCCCATTCACCAGCTTCATTCATTTATTCAAAGTATATTTACTGAACACTTGTCTTTTTTTTTTTTTTTAAGATTTTTATTTATCCACTTGATAGAGATCGCAAGTAGGCAGAGAGAGGGGGGAAACAGCTCCCCGCTGAGCAGAGAGCCTGACATGGGGCTCAATCCCAGGATCCTGAGATCATGACCTGAGCTGAAGGCAGAGGCTTAACCCACTGAGCCATGCAAGCTCCCCTACTGCGCACTTATCTTGAGACTGGCCCAGACCCTGGCAGAGGGGAAGTTTCTTTTATAATGGCAACTTCAATTTCATTTGGAAACTGTTTCACCTGGTTTGGTCTCATGGTGGAATTAGTTTTCTGTCTTTATGGAACACCCGGGTGGCACCAAGAATAATAGCAGATCACTGAAGATATGTCAATAATCTACTTTTAATCTTCGTGCCTCTGGGTCTATAACCTTTTCTCTCATTAGGTTGAATATACATATTTTGCCTTTCAGTTATCAAACAGTTTTAGATTCACTTTTAAACAGTGAGGTGTCATATGACTCAACTTCAAGAGAAGCTAGCTTCTGATGATTCTGACATGACAAACACTTTGGTCTCTTGTGCCCCTTGGCCATCTTAGGCAATGTGCATTAAAAAAGAAATTCATGATACATAACATTTTTCATTGTTTTATTACATTTTTTTACATCTACTTTGAAAGAACCTTATCTAACAGAGGAAGGGTAAATATGCCAAGAAACAGCAGTATCAAAAAATTAAGTGAGTTCATAAATTAGGTAAAAAGACACATGCTGGAGTGCCTTCTTATATAAAGAACTTCCTATAAACCTCATTCTTCTCAACCTCATTCATCTAATAAAATTTCTTTCTTCTTAATTTAAAACTCTCTTATTAGTGATCATCCTTTTGCTTTCAAATTCTAAAATTAACCAGTTACTATCCATTAATTGTAGCCCTTGAGTGCTCAAGAGCTGTGGCAAACAAAAACAAAAACAAAAACAAAAACAAACAAACAAACAGTGACTTATCTAACTCATGGAATCTTTGAAGATTTTTAATTTCATAATATCCAAGAGGATCCAATGAGAATGGACAACATATACTTTTCCACATCTGACTCAAGGACACACACCTTCATGAAGATTTTTAGGCTCCATATTGCAATGTCTTCTCCAGTCTTCTTTCTGCTTTCCTATTCTTCAATCACTAAAACAACCCATATCCATATACACACTAGGAAGGGCAGTGTTTGGTCTTTGATTTCCATATTAATCAGTTTCCTCTGAGATCCAGAGCTTATCTCACACTAAATCAAGTCATAGTTTCCAACCATACTGGATGTCCCAGAGTCTTCAGTTATATGCTCTGGAGATTTCCAGTTATTTAATAACGTTAGGTAAAGAACTTCCTCCTCTGTCTTTATGTCAAGATTATAAAAAAATGTAATTTTTAAACCATCAAAATATCTTTGGCTTTTTCCATTTCCTCTCCATCCCCAACTGGATAACCCTTAGCACCAAAAATCTGTTACTGGAGCTCCCACCTGATCTTTTGCATCAAGGCCGTCTGCATCCACTCCACCTGTTTGTGCATTAATGTCAGACCAAATCTTCTAGACTATCCCCATCAATGAAAACAAAACAAAAAAAAATTACTTTGTTCTCCATTAATTTCAAATCCCTGTGTTTAGTTTAAAGTGCACCATAATCTATCCTACCTTTGACACCTCCCCACACCTCTCCCAGCATTCCACTGTTATATATTTCATCCTAGAGCTCTTTACTTCAAACACACAAGATTTATTTATTTATATCTCCCTATCTTTTCTCATTTTGTTTCCTCTGTCCTCATCTCTAAGCTTTCTGGTTGACCATTCTCACACTTCTCCTTTAATAGACAGCTGCCCTGTGAAGACTTCTCTAACTTTTTCAGTGCACACTGTCTTCTCTGTTCCATTTCATGTGGATTACATGTGTGTTCCTTAGTTTGACTGAGAGATTCTTGATTCATTGATTTATTCATTCAACATTTGATGCCAAGCTTTTTTCAAGCATTGTGCCGGGAGTGAGGACAGCAATTTCTAAAAGAACAGTAGCTGAGATGGCATATACAAAGCATACCACCCATCACTGTTGGTAATGTAGTAGGCATTGCTAAATTATCTCGGCACCCTTTCTTGCTGAGTTTGAAGACAGTTTCAGAATACTCAAACTAGTCATTACCAATCAACTAGGGTAAGGAGCAAGTATAAATCTATTTGTTATGCCTTTCCTATAATCTAAATGAAAATGTGTGTGTATGTATAAAACTGAATCTTAATTCAGTTCTCTGAAAAGTTAAAAAAAAATAGGGTTTTTAAAAATTGCATATTTAACGTAATACCAGGAAAATTTTAATAGAGATGAGTTTATTAAAATGGAAAACAAACTTTATATTAATATTCAGCCCTCACAAATAACATCTACTACAAACTATGATTTACTCACATAGAGAATATAATAAGGACCAATAGTCCCATATTGATTTATTTCTTCAACCACACTCAGGGATACAAGCAAGATAATTAGCAGCAGTATCTTCAGACACAAAGGAAATCAATTCTCATGCATGCATATGTGTTGACTAGGAATCTTTCAGAATTTTTCACAATGTCTAATTCAGTAGACTGCATCTGGGATAGTGAAACCTAAGTGCACCCTTTTGTAATACATCTTGGCAAATACTGCAAATGCTATAGACCCAGAAGCAGAATGACAACAAACAAAAAATTCTATTAATTAATTCTATTAATTCTACAATTCTATTGTATTCTATTAATTCTACAATTAATTATTAGGAGAATTTGTTCGTCCAGTTCCCAAACAGCAACCTTATGAAAGTGGTTTGTATGTATATGTGAATTAGTATCAAAGATGAAGCTAAATGGAAGCATGAAAAGAAATAGGGAGTAGGGAGGAGATGAGCACTGACTCTATATTAGGAGAAGAGAATAACTAATTGGTGACAATATTTTGGAGGTTTTCTAATACACAAAATCAAGAAGGTTAGATTTTAGCATGGCTATAACAATTAGTATGTGGTTGTGAGGAAAACAGAAACTAAAAGAGCTGCTATATAGATCTGCCTTTCTCCATAAATGTCTTGACTAAATGACAGAAGTTCCTTCTATAAAAAGATTAATAAAGACGAAGCATATGTTTAGCCTGATTTAGTTCTACAAGCTATTCTTTAGGCTTTGTAGGAAAACCAGTTTCCATTACCCACAAGCCTTTTGATTGTTCTGCACTTTCTCATCAGCTTGGGGAAACTGAGATTATCTGTTCTTTTTTCTTTTAGAGCGAGAGAGAGAGAGGGTGAGGGTAGAGGCAGAGGGAGAGAGAGAATACCAAGTAGGCTCCACTGCTCAGCATGAAGCCTCACATGGGCTCGATCTCATCATGACCTTAAGATCATGACATGAGCTTAAATCAAGAATCTGGAGCTCAACCCACTGAGGCACCAAGGCACCCCTGAGATTCTACTACTGCTATTTGAAGTATCATCAACTGAGTGGATACAACAAATGCCTTGGTGAAATATTCAGCTTTCTTTATCTTTTATTCAAGTTAAATGAGAACATCTCTTGTCCTCCAGATTTTTTGTATGATTCCTAAATTTTATTATTTGCATAGGCCTAGATGCAGTCCTTCTTAGAATAAGAGCTCTTCTATTTTTATCTGGATGTATGGTTAACGCTAATGGACTGAGGGCTTTATAACTTTTAACTGATACATGCATGTCCTAACAGAGCCAGGAAAGTGTTCAAACCAGTAAAAATTTAACATAAATTTGTGAAAGGTGCAGATAGATAGCCATGCACTTTTTATTGCCTTGTTTCAAAATTAAGACCCAAAAATATAGCATCAACATTATTTTTAAAATAAATATTATATTATTTATCCGTAATGGCCTGGCTTCCTTCTAGAACTATACAGACAGCAAATTAGTTTTATCTTGTAGCACAAACTATTTATTCATCACAAGTGTATAAATTAAGTAAATTTAAAATTTTATCTGAATTTAATTTTCTTTCTGTCTTGGTATTTTAATACTATAGAAGAAATTGGATAGGGATAGGAAGATACTTAAAAGTTTCAAGTAGAGACAATTTTAATACTTTATTATTTTTTCCCTTGGTGTAGTACAAATTGACCTACTTTGAAGCTTTTGGAATATCAAAATGTTATTGCAGTGTTCTAACCAAGAAGCTGTTCAAACTAAGTGATTGAGGCAATGCATAATTGAAGGGCTTCAAATGAATCTAGTGCTGCCCCAGTTTCAGCTCTTAGCCTCTCTGCCATTTTTTTTTTTTTTAGTACCTTCTAGGTAAAGAAAAGAGAGCTCTATAAGCAAAGGGAAGGAGAGAATTATAAACTGATGGAAAGTGGAGGAAATTAATAGTATTTTTTTGGATCTTCTTAATAGTTTGATATTTGGAGACAAAAGAAGATGGTTGGAATTTTTACTTTCAGTTAGAAAATGATTTGCAACTTAGGTTAAGATAGGAAGCCTGATGGGACCTGCCCTGACTTCACCCATCACATGCCAGGTAATCAAAGCTTAAGAGATAAGAAGGTGTAAATTTGAATCCCATATATCTGAAATGAATTTGACTAAACAGAGAAAAGTGTATTTTTTTTAAAAGTCTACCAATTATAAAGCAGAAATGCAATTTTTGGGGGGAAATATTTTTGAAAGAATATGTCCTTCAATTATCAATTATTATTATACAAAAGTATAGAACTAAAAATCTCTGGATTTCTCTTCTGGTTCTTTTATTTACTAACTGTATAATCTTGGATAAACCACTTTATTCTGAGACTATTTTCTTAATCTTAAATCAGAATGATTGTACATTTCAAATTGACTTCATAGGACCAGGTAAAGATAGAGTGAATAATGTGTATGAAAACACTTTGGAAATATGGAAGGGCATATTAAAATATGAGGCTTGGTTGATATTACATATGTATATTTTTATTATCATTATTATTATTTCAGTTATTATTTATTTATTGTTAATAAATACCTGGGAGCTTAGGGCAAAGGGAAACATCTACTGTGCACACCTGGGAGATCTATAGTCAAGAAGCCTACATTCTTCCTTCAGAACCAGAACGAAGATTCTGGCATTGGCTCTTTTCCTTGTGCTTTCCTTTTTTTAAGGAAAAATATTATTTTATTAATTCTTTAAATTACAGTACAGTTAACATATAGTGTTATATTAGTTGATTGATACTATTATATTTGTCATTACAAGCTTAAACAAACGAAAAACATTTGGCTGTGACTTTAACTGCAGTCTCATAATGTGTCATTTTGACAATGGTCTTAAACATAAGGACATGAAAGAACAAGAAAGTGTGCCAATTGATCTACATACTATCCAATCAGTAATATTTGGAAGCCAACTTTTTGACAGTTTCCAAGTGAGAAATTTGGAATACAAATGAGTATTTCCAATACTGGCCTCAGAATAATCCAAAGAGGGTGAATAGTATTTACAAGGAGTGTAGTATTTATGAGGAGATATTTACAAGAATATCATGACTGAGATTTTTCCTATTTGAAAAAGTAAGGCAACATGATACATATCAAAGAGGTTTTATTTGAAGACAACATTAGATTCCTGTGCAAGTCACTTCTGCTCATGTACACTCCACTGCCTTGACCTACTACACATTTTGAAACAGGGATGAATCTACCTAAGTCAAAAAACAATACCTGTATCAAATGCTGTGGTCCCAGTATATTAGCCTTCTCATAGCACAAGGACATAGAAAGAGATGGAAACAGTGATTCGCGGTCAGAGATAAGAGTGCAGAAAATTTTCCGTTTACTCCAAAGAATATTTTCTCAAACTGGGCTAACATTTATCTGGTTGGTTGTACCAGTGGGAAGCTTCTAAAAGATTGGAGAGCTTTACTTTTGTTCTCAGTTTTATTGCATCTTTGAGTTTGTTAAAAATCATTGGAAATCTTGCTAAACTGGAACCTGCAGATGCAAGTCAAAACTCAGATAAAATCATCAGCCCTTGCTTCCTAGCCTTTTGCAGCTTTGTGTAATCTATCTCTCCCCTGTCCCCAGGAAGCCCACTATCCTCACGGTACTGCAAATTATTTCTAAAATCTAAAGCTTCATATGGTAATAACTTGTGTTGCCTTTTAAAGGTCAATTTATATTTTTAAAATATAGCCTTAAAGGAGCAGTGAATAAATCTTAGGTGTGACTCTTCAGATAATATGACTCCCAGATGAGGGTATGTATTTGTGTAGGGATTTTATTTATCCAAACTATATAAGTAGCCAATATAGATAAAACTGATATCCATGCATGTGGATGATTTTGTTGCAAAAATATAGTGAAATTAAGGTTTAATATTGTCCAGAGACTGTTAAATAGTATTGAAGTATCTCTTGATATCAAGTATCTAGATGATTATGATGAATATGCAAATATAAAATATGGAGTGCCGAATAATAACAATTGTGTGCTATGATAATAAATTTGCAGCACAAACTCAAGTATGCATGCACCATTGCATTTCTTCACTTTTAACAAATGAAATTAAATCTTCCTTTAAACCAGACAAGTCAATCTCAGGCATTTTTACTCCCCTGACCTCTTTGCCCCATTTATCTATGCAGAACAGAACATTCAGGAAAGCCTCTTCTTTTGTCAGTCTGCTACTTACTGTTGAGATGCTGCTGTCCCTGATCCCTGAACTCTTGAAGTTTGGTGATTCTCATTTTCTATGCAATTTTTGGGCCTCTTCCAGAAGCTGTGTTTCTTATCTCAGGGTCAGAGTCATAGGGACACTTGGAAGCCACCTTTTCCAGGTCTTACTTTTATTCCTGCCTGCCTCCACAAAGCAGATGGATGCCCCTCACAGAACCTGCCAATGTCAGGTCTATAGAAAATCTTTCCCTACGCATTGCTGTTCTCAAAAATAGTCTCCCCTGCCCATTTTTCCTCCTGTCTCAGGAGCCCGGCATAAATTTATCAGTACATGTGAGCTTTGATCTTCGCAATAGTCCCTAAGACACACAAGTAAAGATCTGCCAACGTGCTTCATCATGACCATGAAGTAGAAATAAGGAAGTATAGCTACAGATTAAAACTTCAGTACATTAACCTTGACCAACTTATTATGTGCTTTTGTCCCCCGACCTACAAAGTAGAAGTTCTGTCAAGTTTGGATGCTTTACTTTTCTCTTTTGTGGCTAAAAACTGTACCTCTAGCCCTTATTAGTGATTTTAAACAGATGTAATACTTTTTAATTGGCACTAGCATCCTTAAACCCACAAAAAAAGGCCCCTGCCCAGGACCCCATGCTTTAGAGAACCCTGAATATCACAAACATAACAAATTAAATTATGATGCATAATCACATCACTAGCATCTAGTGCTCAGGGCTGATACAATATGACTCAGATACCTAAAATCGCTGCCTTCACTCAAACCAGTCAGGTGCAGAGAAGAGCTTCCCATCTCTTGTCATTTGTTCTTGAACAACACATGCCTCTATCCAAATACCGTAAAGGTTTTGGGTTGTCTCACTGTCAATACTGGAAATAGAAACAGAAAAGATTTGAGTATTAGAAGATAGGAGGAAAAACGTGCCCCATTCTTCTCCCTATAGCACACGACTCTAACAGTTTACTTCATAAGGAAGCATCATTTCCCAGTGAGCTGAACATCTGTTTCTCTTCTTTTCAATTGTATTTCAATGCACAATTCCAAAGAAATTGTGGAAATTCTGAAAATTGGCCAAGTCTTCACAACAGTTGTGCAAGAAGGTTTAGAAACATTTCTAACGTTAGTGTGTATTACTCTAAATTGTATATTTATGGCATTTATATATATTACATAACATAAAGGAAGCCTGATATTGATTCTTTGTATCAGCAGGGATATTGGATATTAGAAATTTAGATATGTGAGTAGTTCCATTTTGACAAAAATTTCAATAAGAATTAGTAATATTTTCCCCCAAATCTTAACAATTTATATTCATTTAAATGAATTTTTAAATTGATATTTATTATAAATTGTATTTTGCTTTTATGCTTAATAGAAAAGCTTGGATATTTGAGAAGAAATTAACTTTTAATTACGTGAATATCATTTTATTCTTTGTATTTACTTCAATTTACATTTCCCTCCCTTTTTTTTGAAGTATAGTTGACACAATCTTACATTAGTTTCAGGTGTATAACACAGTGATTCAATAACTCTGTTCTTTCACTATGCTCACCACAAGTGTAGCTCCCATCTGTCACCATACAATCCTATGATAAGACCACTGATTATATCTTTCATCCCTGTGACTTGTTTATTCCATAGCTGGAAGCCTGCATATCCCACTCCCCTTCACTCATTCGCTCATCCCCCCACTCCCTTCCCCTTTGATAACCACCAGTTTGTTCTCTGTATAAATGGATCTGTTTCTGCTTTTTCTGGTTGTTCCTTTCTTTTGTTTTTTAGATTCTACGGATTAGGGAAATCATATGGTATTTGTCTTTGTCTTTTGGACTGATTTCACTCAGCATAATCCCCTCTAGAACCATCATTGTTGTTGCAAATAACAAGATCTCATTCTTTTTTATGACTGGGTAATAATTTAAATTTTTATATGCAAAGTTTCTATAGACTTTGAAAAATTGTATTTTCTTTTTTGATCTTTTACATCATCACTTCAAAAGAATATAAGTATCTAAAAATATCCATTATAAAATCATGATTAGGAGAGGAAAAAACAAACTATAAAATAAGTAACATATTTCATAAATCACAGGTGCTTTTGTTTATTGTTCATTTAAACACTGTGGTTCTATTAACAGAATACCTAGATAGGTTCAATAAAAATTAAATTCAATCAGAATTTATATCTTGCCCACTTTTCATTTTATAAACCATTGCATTCCTTTTTCTTTTTTTCATTTTTTTGTTATGAAAGTCTATTGTTTGATGAGCACAGAGACGTATTTTATTTCACACTTTGTTGGTTTGATATACAGCTGTTAAACATTTAAATGTCTTATGTGTGGGCTTCTATTTGTATTCTGGTCCTGGGCCTCTCAAATACTAGAAACAGGCCTATAAACTAGAATGGTAAAACGATGTGAACAGATCGATTTTCCCTGATCCTAACCTTTAAAAATAGCGAGCAGAGCTAAACATGATTGATTTCTTGGCCTCTAAAGAACTATTGATATTATAGGTAAATTTCCAGGACTTCCCTTGCCCTATTTTCCTTCTGTTTCATTCAGATTTCACCTCTCTGTTCTGTTGGTAACTCCATTTTCTGACTCCAACCTCATTCTCCATGTCTCCCTTGTAAATGAACAGTTTTTGCATTCTCCATTGTGTTTGGTCTTTCGCTTTTGATCCCAAGCTGTTTGATTCATCTTGTTAGTTGCCAGCTTCCCTGATGGCTTGAGTAGTGAGGGTTAGTTCTGGCTACTTAGGAGACTGTTCTCATCCTTGGAGACTCAGCTGGAAACTGGCAGAGTAACTCAGACTTCTACTTTCCGTGGTGGGTCGGTCAGATTAACACCAGTCCATTACTATGGAAACAAGATGAAGGAAATAACTTACTTTATCATAGGAAGGAAGAAGCTTTTGCTTTGTATATAAAAAAATGCACGTATGCAAAATACTACCAAAAATTCTATATATGTCATCTGCACTTATAAATGTGTAAGCTTCCTTGTGGAATCTCATTTCTTTACTCAAATTAAAGAAGGTTTCTATCTCTGAAAAAGACATGCTAAATATTATCTGTCACATATATTTCTGTACCCTGTCTTATTAAATTTTAATGTTTGATTGCTCAGTGAAATAACATTGAATAAATCAGTGCAAATAAGTATCATCATCTAAAATTTCGTGTCTTGCATATATTATCTGTCACCTCAGCATTACTTTTCTGCACTCTAGAGAAATAAGAGATAATTCAATTACCAAAATATGGATGGGAGAAACAAGACAGCGACTAAATACCACACTTTTTTGTGTGAGTATTTGTCATTCTGGCTGTGAAAAATGCAATCCCTTCAGTATTAGCCCACAGTTTCCTTTTGTATGCCCTTTTGGTCAAGGGTAGTGTTTTTCAGGTACTAAAGAATTCTTGGCTACACACTCCCTAAATTCCTCACGTGATGTGACCAAGACTGGCCCAAGCTCATCGAATGAAATGGAATTAAATGGATCTTTGATCTTGAGTTAGAGATGCAGACATGAGGGATAATTGGAGGCAAGGTCTGATATCTAGTAGGCATGCAGTAGTATGGTCGTCCTGGATTTTTAGCTAGAGACCATCCTGATGGTTCGGTGTCTGTGCTATACCAAGACATTGATATGTGTTTTAAAAAACCACCTGTCTCTGGTTAGAGATAATTCATTGCAGGAACAATGAATAGTGAACACGTGCATGTTCACCATGAACAATGTCCAGTGCACGCTGCCAAACAATCCAGGTACCTTGTATTTTTTTCCTGCCTTTTTGTGTCTAAGTAGTTCCCTGGATCTGTCTGTTTCCTAAGCCTGTCAGATATATCTTACCATCTAGATTTTCACTTGTCCTGTAAGCATTCATTGCCATTTTGCTGGAGATAGGATTGGTTTCCTTTGCTTGTAACCAATAGACTACAGTATGATGTTTCTGAGAACTAACATTTTTAGAAAATATTATGATAAACAATTTAAGTTGATTCACATTCAAGAATAGTATAGAATAACCCCCCAAAATCATGTTAAAAATAATCCCAAGAAACATGCCTAAAAAATAATAATGAAATGCACTCCTTTGAAGCATTTCAGGCTGCTTCCTGCACTTACTACATTCTCTGATAATGGCAACAAGCCAAGTGAGACCAAGACAGAAGATGTTGTCCTGATTTTACACACAGAAACAATATGATTGAAAACCCAATAATCTAAAAGGTGTGTTTTCCCACAGAGACAGTTAGACATAGGCCTAGGGCTTGCTGAGAACTCTTGAGAAGGAAATGCAATAGGTTTGATTTTCTACATGCAACCTATAAAGGCACAAGCAACGCCATCACCTACTACCTTTATTAGATGTGGAAGGAAGGTAAGCAGGCTTCCTATATATTGGAATCATTTTCTCATTGCTTGGAGCGTCTACGCCCCTGGGTTGACAAGCACTCCAGCAACCACCCTGTAATAATGTCCCCATTACCCAGTTAGATTTACTGGATCATTTGTCAGAGAATTTCAAAATCAAGTATTTTACATCTTCATCTCTGAAGCTGGAAACTTGTATTCAAGTGAAGCTGTGGGCAGAAACTCAATATGTAAACAGAGAAAGCTGTTGCTCTAAGTGAAGCAAGATTTGTGAAACTAGAGACCTCTCATCCCCACACTTAAGGCACCTCTATAACCCAGGGCTCCTCAAGAAAGGGTCTAAACACTATTAATGTAGACTTGCTCCCTGTTTTATAAGTGAGAATATCCAGGCACAGATATATTATGTGATTTTTTTTTCTCCAAACCCTGTCCTATATGGAAATTTTATGGAAGACCTGGAGACTTGACTCCCAGACATGTTTTTTGTTTGTTTGTTTCTTTCTTTGTTTTGTTTTGTTTTTTCAATTTCAGGGAAATACCTGTATTTATAGCCCATTCTCCCAAACTTCACATCAAAGGAAGGTCCTGTTCAGTGTCTTGTGAAGATGAGCATGAATAATTATAGCCATTATACCAAGTTGTATATTCCTCAAGTTATTTGTGTGCTTTTTGAGGAGTTTTCTATTTCTTATGGATAAACAGGCAACAAAACTTACCTGTCAAATGAGAATACTTTTGAAAGTGAAAGTCTCATTTCTGCAAAGAAGACATCCAGATGGCCAACAGACACATGAAAAAGTATCCACATCACTCGGCATCAGGAAAATACAAATCAAAACCACAATGAGATACCACCTCATACCAGTCAGAATGGCTAAAATGAACAAGTCAGGAAATAACAGATGCTGGCGAGGATGCGGAGAAAGGGAACCCTTCTACACTGTTGGTGGGAATGCAAGCTGGTGCAACCACTCTGGAAAACAGCATGGAGATTCCTCAAAAAGTTGAAAATAGAGCTACCCTATGACCCAGCAATTGCACTACTGGGTATTTACCCTAAAGATACAAACGTAGTGATCCAAAGGGGCACATGCACCCGAATGTTTATAGCAGCAATGTCCACAATAGCCAAACTATGGAAAGAACCTAAATGTCCATCAACAGATGAATGGATAAAGAAGATGTGGTATATATATACAATGGAATACTGTGCAGCCATCAAAAGAAATGAAATCTTGCCATTTGCAACGACGTGGATGGAACTAGAGGGTATCATGCTTAATGAAATAAGTCAAGCAGAGAAAGACAACTATCATATGATCTCCCTGATATGAGGAAGTGGAGATGCAACGTGGGGGGTTAGGAGGGTAGGAGAAGAATAAATGAAACAAGATGGGATTGGGAGGGAGACAAACCATAAGTGACTCTTAATCTCACAAAACAAACTGAGGGTTGCTGGGGGGAGGGGGTTTGGGAGAAGGGGGTGGGATCATGGACATTGGGGAGGGTATGTGCTATGGTGAGTGCTGTGAAGTGTGTAAACCTAGCGATTCATAGACCTGTACCCCTGGGGATAAAAATACATTATATGTTTATAAAAAAATAATTTAAAAAAGAAAATGAAAGTCTCCCCCTTCACCTCAAAAAGGACCACAAGGCCCTGAGATCCTCTACTGTGGACATCACTCTGCGATGTGCTGCTTGGGACCACCTTAGGGTCCTTACTAAAGTATGAGGGCCCAGAAAAATTCCCATCCACTAGAGGGGGTGGGGAGAACACCTGAAAGAACTTAGGGAGGTGGCAGGATAGAGGGTTGTAGCTGGGGAAAGGCGTGAATGGCTCTAAAGTAAAGCTGTAGGTGCTAGTACAGAAGGCTCAGAGAACTTGGCCTGGGGGTACCTAGAGAGGGGAAGGACAGTGTCCCAGTAACCAGCTTATCTAGGGAGGCCCCAGGGTCCTTCCACAGGCTCTACTCCAGGCTTGTTTCCAAACCTTTAACTGGTAGTAAAGCCCTCCTCATTCCATCCAGGCTCAAAGCAGCTATAGGATTTTCCCAACATAGAACTGTGACCCAAAAAAGAAATAATAATAACAATACATAATATAATATAATATAATATAATATAATATAATATAACATAACATATAATATAATAATGTCTAATTACACTTGGCAAACAGGCCAGGCAAAGTAGGATGTATGATCATCCTATCCATGGTATCTAGTGTTATGTTTTATATAATTAGAATTACTCCTTCAAAAAGGCATTCACCAGTCTACATCTTTCCTTCAGTTATTTAAAATGTCAAAATTAATTCTGTACCACATAGCTACCTAGACTGTCCCTAACTCACAAGAAGAGATTCAGACGCATTTATGGCAACGTAGGTACCTCCTGTCTGGTCTGCTTAGAAGGCACAAACATAAAAATAGGTTAAAAAGTGAGGGAATTCTATTCTAAAATAAAAATTGTAAATTAGTGGCACCTGGGTGGCTCAGTGGACTAAGCCACTGCCTTCGGCTCAGTTCATGATCCCAGGGTCCTGGGATTGAGCCCCACATCTGTCTTTCTGCTCAGCAGGGAGCCTGCTTCCCTTCCCCTCTCTCTCTGCCTGCCTCTCTGCCTACTTCTGATCTCTGTCAAATAAATAAATAAAATCTTTTAAAAAAAATAAATTATATGAAACAAAATTGCTGAATAAAAAATGAAATTAATATCTCTTGAGTTCAGTTTTCTAAAAGTTTCAGTGTTGAAGTCCTGTTTATTCTCTCCCACAACACCATTTTCACTCTGGATCTAACTCTCCTGTGGTGGCCAGAGGCCCATACTGGGCTCTTTCTTAGTCCTTGCAAGTGCAGTTTTGTAGGCTACTATTATAGGATATCGTTGCCCTTTTAATTATCTGTCTGTTCTCCTTAGTTAAAAAACAGATGACTTTTTGACCAGCTAACTCTGGGCCTTAGGGTTGAAATAATCACTTCTATTACTATATTGGCGACTTATGGTCCCACATTTGTATTTGACACCAATCATTCCAGCCAGCTTAATACCAAAATCAATTTCCAATTCAGGAGAAACAAATGATTGGTCGCCTGGTCAGTGTGTGGTTTCTGGGTTTCTATATTCCTTAAATTGTAAATCTGTTAATGATATTGCTGAGATAGGGGAGAGCCTATCTTATAAGAAACACAGCTAAATTTTCACTTCCTTCACAGCTTCTGGACAATATATAAAACTTATGACCAGAAAATGACCATTAGGATCTGTATAAGAACAATTTATAAATGGATGCTAAACTTTTACAAATTTTGTACACTTCTGTGTTTATTGTGTTTTACAATAAAGAAAGAAAAAATTAAAAACTTAAGTACGGTAGAGTTAATTTTTAATTAGAAAATATTTGCATTCTTTTAAAATACTTTATTTTCACTTTTATACTCTCTACACTTGAAAGATTCCTAACTAGAATCCAAATTATTACTCGGTCTTCAGTCAATAGATCATGCTGGTCACAGAGCCAATTCTACTGCCCTATTCAGACAGAGAAACAAATTTGCAGCCCTGCCCAGCTGCTGAGTGTAACATCAAGTCCTACCCATCCAGAAAGCCTGACCAGACAACCTGGTTACTGTGGGATTCATCCTAGAGCCCTGCACAGGAAGCCAAGCCAGTAGCTCTGCCCAGTTGTTGAGCCCTAGCCTCTTGCCCCACATAACTAGGGAGACCAACATTGTCTCTGGGCATCCTCAGAACCCAGCCAAGCTGTGTCACCAAGCTGTGAAGCCTCACCTTTAAACCCATCCAGCAGAGGAACGTAGGCTATAGCCCCGCTCAGTTGTTGAAAGACAGCCTGCAGCCTTGCCCAGGCAAGCACCCCAACCAGTGACCCCACCCAACTGCAGAGCACAGCCTCCAGCCCCGTCCAACTGTGGGCTACAGCTGGAGGTCAATGGCAATTTTTTACAAAAATAAAAAAAAAAAAATCACTAAACTGAATAGCCAAAGCAATCCTAAGAAGACCAAAGCTAGAAGACTCATACTTCTTGATTTTAAGCTATATTATAAAGATATATTGTATTATAAAGTTATATAGTAATCGAAATAGTATGGTACTGGTATAAAAGGAGACACAAAGATCAATGGAAGAACTGATAGAATAGAAAAAAATCATATGCATATGTGGTCAGTTAGTATCTTGCAATGGAGTCTGTCTCTAACAGATTGTAAACATTCTGAGGGCCCACATTGCTCTGTACTTTACCCACGACTGGAAATAGTTCTTAAGTAGTAGATACTTGAAAAGTCTCTGGAAAACAGTATGGAGCTTCTTTAAAAAGTTAGAAATAGAGCTATCCTATGATCCAGCAATTATACTACTAGGTATTTCCCCAAAGTATACAAAATACAAAGTATACAAAATACTGATTTGAAAAGGTGCATGTACTCTGACATATAGCAGCTCTGTCAACAATCATCAAATTATGGAAAAAGCCCAAATGTCAAAGGCCGATGAATAGACAAAGAAGGTAGGATGTGTGTGTGTGTGTGTGTGTGTGTGTGTGTGTGTATGACATCACTCAGCCATCAGAAAGAATGAAATCTTGCCATTTTCAACAATACGGGGGAACTACACTGTATTATGCTAAGTGAAATAAGTTAATTTATTATGCTAAGTGAATTAAGTCAGTTAGAGAAAGGTAAATACTATATGATTTCACTCATGTGGGAAGGGGAAAAAAAAGAGAGGGAAGCAAATTCTAAGAGACTCTTAACTATAGAGAATAAACAGGATTGATGGAGGGTACTTCTTGTGATGAGCACTGGATGTTCTATGTAAATGAATCACTAAATTCTTCTCAAACTAATATTACATTATATGTTAACTAACTAAAATTTAAATAAAAATTTGAAACAACATAAAAGGTACTTAATAAATATATGTTATGTGGATGAATAGCTCTTCTTTGGGAACTTGATAATCTTATAGTTACTGGATTTCATACAAGACATTTATGAAAGGCTGTTTCTGGAGTTTTCTTCCTTTCTTGGTGTGCCCAATAAATCCCTATATTTGCTACAGTCATGAAGTACCACAAACTGGGTGGCTTAAGCAGCAGAAATTTACTGGCTCACAGTTCTAGAGGCTAGATGTCTAAAAACAAAGGGTTGACAGGGTTGGTTCTTTCTGAGGGTGTCTGTGAGGGCAAAAATCTGTTCTGGGACTCTCATTGGCTGCAAAGATAACCATCTTCATGCTCATATCATGTTTCTCCCTGTATGCATGTCTCTGGGTCCAAATTCTCCCTTTTTATAAAGCAGTCATGTTGGATTAAGGTCCATCCTAGTGATCTCATTTAAACTTGATTACCTCTATAAAAACCCCATCTCCACATAGGGTCACATTTTGATGTACAGAAGTGGAGAGGTGGTGGGGTTAGGACTTTACCATATGTATTTTGAGGGGACACAATTCAACCCATAACAACCACTTACATTTCTATCATAGTATTTCCCTTATTGCTTATAATGATTTGTCTTTATTAATTATTAAACTTTGAGACAATTTGAACACATAGTAGTCACTCAGTAAACATTGAGGGTATGAGTGAATGCATGCTCTGAAGAACAGTAACTGAGTCTAACACCTACCTTCAGCCTTTCCAAGAGGGCTTCTTTTCTTTCTTCTTCTTTTTTTTTTTAAGGTTTTATTTATTTATTTTAGAGAGAGAACAAGAGAGCGAGCATGAGCTGGGGATGGGGCAAAGGGAGAAGGAGAAGCAGACCCCCCACTGAGCAGGGAGCCTGATGAGGGCCTTAATCCCAGTATCCCGGAATCTTGACCTAAACTGAAGTCAGATGCTTAATGGACTGAGCCACCCGAGTTTCCCTTCCCATAGGGCTTTTTAAAAATGATCAGATGCCTTCTGCTTCAAACCTCCATCTAACCCTAACCACCCTTTTCCTGGGCTTGTTTTTTTCCTACCCTGTACCATGTTGTAGTGAATCTGAACATATCTGTGATGTCTATTAACACTACAAGGATAGGACCCCCAAATTAATAATGCTTACCTTCATACCCCCAATCATACCCGCAGTATCTAGTGCCGTGCTTGGAGGATAGTAAATGTTCAATGTTTATTGAACTCACAGAAGCCAAAGTAAGGACAAAAATCATTTCCACATGGATGTCTAAGGAATGGCTGTAATCTCTGTGACTCTGGGGCACATGTTTCTTTCACTGTTGTCCATTTCTTGAAAACTGAGGTCAGCGTAACCTTCAGACTGCAGCTGCCTTCTATCACTATGTCCCAGGAGAAGTGGAAATCAAGTTACATTGAAAGCAAAACGAAACTACTTCAAGGTCCTGTCCCCGCTCTTAGTTCCTAGGAAAGGAAACAGCGTCACATTTCATTGTCTCTGTATCACAACAGCAATAAAAAAACAATTCCCTTGCTTCAGAACAGTGATGTTCAGATCCTGAGGCTGCAGTGGCATAGGATTTTGTGGGAAGGTGCATTTTTAAGAGAATTTGGCACACAAGGAAGTGCTTCAATCCGGTTTTTAATGCCATCTTGGCATTGTCTTAATTCCCATTCCAGATGTTCCACTTGGAGGGTTGAGAGTGTGGACACTTTTTTCCTTGGAAATTCAGCAAATACCATAGTAGTATATAGTTTGTCCTCATCTCCAGAGAGAGATGCTGAAAGGAATGCCTCACTTGGCACAAATTCAAAGACACTCATTATACTAGGAGAAATCATACATCACAATAAAAAGAAATGTTAAATTTCATTTAATATCGTCCAGTTGCCTTAAGACATATTTTCATTTTAGACTCCTTCTGTGGAGACTGCAGTGTTGGGAAAGCAAATGAACAAAGAAATGAGTATAGATAAATGCTAGGCAGTAAAATATTATTTAAAATATCAGAAATAGTGCATTTCATAGAAACTAAAGTAGCTTGGGCATTCCTCCCATATGTGGAATGAATAAAAAGTGTGCTGAATCCTGAGCAATCTTTCAATTTGCTATTGAATGATTCAGTTTTGCTTTTCCTTCTTCTTTTAAGTAAAATTTAACAACCTAGTATGACCTTAAAATTGTATCTTCACAATTTTTATGGTTCCATTCTTGATTTTATGCTCTAGGATCTCCTTATAGGTGAATCTGTAATTTAAAAATAAAAATCTCCTTTTAATGTATTGTTAAGTCCTGATGCTGACAGTTCTATCAAGTCTTGCCTGACTTTGACTTTGTGTCTCTCGGAGGTCCCAGGAGTATTTTCCTTCAATACATTCTCTCCAGATGCGTCTTTTTAATTTAGGATTGAATTTATGCATGCTCATATTCATATTTGAGACAACCAATACCTCAGTAATGTTTTTATTGATCTTACTGCAAAAAGATGAAAGCTTAATTGGTAGGAAGAGATTGGTTCTGTCTGGGTATATTTGATAAGTTAGACCCTTAGGGGAGATCATTAGGCCCTAACAAAAAAAGAACTGGTCTTATTGCTGTCCTCTCAAACTGTGTCTGCTTATCTTATCATGAGGGTGGTGGTGGGGCTCTGTGTTTAGGCATAAAGCTGAGCTGGATTTCATGGAATCGCGTGGCAGCTGGGTGACCAATGAGAGGCTGTTGCTAGGGAGAGATTGCAACCAACATATGCTAACTAAATCAGACTCGATGCAAGTTGAAAAAAAAGCAAAAAAGAGGATAGAATTCTCTTTGTGCGTTTCTCTCTCTCTCTTTTATTACTACATATTCTATGTGTTTCTGATTATATCACTACTATTCTTACCTCTTATTTACCCAGACCAGTTCTTTTTCTTTTTCTTTCTCTGTCTTATATACTTTAGCCGTGCTTTTTATCTTAGCTACTCTACTGCCTTCTCTCTCTACCTATAAAATCACCATCTCCAATTTGTCATAGATAATTGCTAGTGATTCATTTCAAAAGAAATCTAAGATTGCAAAAAAATAGTTCATTAAATATCAAGGGTTCACAGTGATAGAATTATCTTGGTCTATGTCAGGACAGCAGCTTAGGGAGAAAGTCTGGACAGAATCTCAGAAACTGAAATGTCTGGTATTTTGCCTTCCCACAGGGTAACTCATTTGTGCTGGAGTCTACTTACTGGGAATCAACAAAAACTCCTAAAATATGCCAAGTTATGCAACAGCCTCAAAATAATACAGTGCTTATTGCTCAATAATTATTTGTTGACTATAAATGAATAGGAAATCACCCCTTGCTCTTCAGGGAAAATAATATAGTATGGGTATTTTATGCAACTCAAGAATGAGTAAGATGAATCATAAATTTATGAAAGCCTCCATGGTTAGAGGAAATACACATTCATGTCCAACCACACTTCTCTCATATACTGGCATACCCCTTATCACATTAAGAAAGCATTTCCTATTTTTCTCCCCTGTTCCTGTTATGAATGATGTTAGATCTTTAATTAAGCTAAGTATTAAAATGATGAATTATTTGTTCAGTTTTCACATATTGAAAATTCTTTCCATGATACAGAAAAAAGTCTTTGTCATTTCCCCTAATTTCTTGTCTGTGCCTTGAGTAACATTTTACATGTTTGCTTTGTATTTGTAGTAACAGATCAGATAGTAAAAAAAAAAAAAAAAAAAAAAAAAGAAAGAAAAGAAAGAAAGAAAGAAGGAAAGAAAGAAAAAATAGAAAGAATTCATACCTTTATTACTATTTATTTTAAATAAATTCAATTTTTAAACCAAGAGACCAGAACAATACAAATAAAGCTTTTTTTTTTTTTTTTTTTTTTTATGATAAGGGCAGATTAGTTCTGTCTCATATTCCACTGCATTGATAGATACTGTTCTACCGACTTAATGATTCTGATCCTGATCATAGTTAGTAAGAGCTACTGATGTGGCTCACTTTTTTGAGCCAGTGGGCTTGGGATGGGCTCCTTCTCAATACCATTAAAACCATTTTCTCATTTATTGCATGTCCTTCCTCCCATGGGACTCATGATATAACAACCTGGCTGGCTCCTGGCTGCCTGTGTTGGGACAGATCAACATAATGAGGTATAGCCTGACACCCTTTAGTTTCAGGGTGAGTATTCACAATGTAGGAACATCCAGTTTGGGGGAAAAAAGCAGTTTTATGCTATCAGCTGTTCTGAGAGGTGATCTTACATTTTATTTGCCTGACTGGTTCCACATTTGGCTCTGAGCTACCCTGGAAATGTGTGGGATGTTTATGAAATGCCTGATATGTTTGTAATTTATATTTGCCAACTCTATTAGGAAATCAGTGCAAAAATAGAGGAAAAAGTAAAGGCAACTATTATGTTCCCAAATGTGTAATTACTCTTTTTCATAATCTATTTTTCCTTGGAAATGATTGTTTTGATACCAGGCAATGAATTGTATCTAACAGAGAAAAAGGAACCATCTTTGCTCTGGCTTATTTATCCTAGATTATATGCAGTCAATGAGACCTGTCATTGTTAATCGTTTGCCACTCTTTGCTATTCTTAAAAAACTTAGGACCTTACATTTCATTTTATGAAGTGATCTAGTATTTCTGGCTCAGCAAGAAATGTTGCTGTCATTTCTTAAGGCCCTCCATGGATAGCTCCACACAGTGGTTTCACACCATTTCTCTCACTTCTAGTTATTCCCTGACTTATGTTATTCCCTTGGCTGGTTTTCTATACATGCCTTCAGTTGGTTTGAATCATGCTGTTCTCAACCTGAAAAATCCTCCTTTAATTCTTGCCCTCTTCCAGATTCTTTCTGTTCTTCAACTTCCAATCAGTTATTTCGTAATTTTCTTTCCTTTTTTTTTTTTTTTTTTTTTTTAATGAGGGAGAGAAAGAGTAAGAGAGAGAGAAGTGGGAGAGAGGCAGAGGGAAAGGGAATGGAAGAATCTTAAGCAAACTCCACCCCAGCATGGAGCCTGATGGGGGTTTCCATCTCACAACTCTGGGATCATAACCTGAGCCAAAGTCAATAGTCAGGTGCTTAACTGACTGAGCCCCCTGGTGCCCCTAGATTAGTTATTTTCTGTTCTTAAAAGTCTTACCTTCTGGCTGCACTGACTTTTCTCTGGATTGTGTTTATTTTGTTTCACCATCCAAATGGTACGATAGTAATAGTACTTGAGAGTGATGGTCATCTCATATTATTCTTGTATTCTCTGTGATATCCTGCACAGCACTGGGCCCAATACAGGCATTCATGCTCAAGTATTCACATATTGGTTTAAGCCATATATATGTATGTTGTATACAAGCCTCCAACTTAATGTTGTTCTCTACTGAGTACTATAACAACAGGAGAAATGAGCACCTCTTTCCTTCCTGTCTTAGGGACATTTATGACCTAAGGTAATGAAAATAATAAAATAACTATTTATTATCTTTGTCATTATTATTTTATTGATTGGTTGAGAGAGAGAGAACAAGAGAGAGAGTGTGCAAGCAGGGAGAAGGGCAGAGGAAAAGGGAGACAAGCAGGCTCCATGCTAAGCAGGTAGCCCCATGCGAAGCCCAATCCCAGGATCCGAGATCATGACCTGAGCCAAAATCAGGAGTGACACGCTTAACCCACTGAGCCACCCAGGTAGCCCATCATTATTATTTTATATACCAGATGCCTACTATGTGAGCTAAGATCTACATATATTATTTCACTTCATTTCATTTGATTCTTACAACAGTCTAGCAAGAAACGTGTTGACATTGCCATTTTAGAGGTGAAGACACTGAAACTCAGAGAAGTGAAATGAGTTTCCCTGGTCCCAGAGACAGTAAATGATAAAGCTGAACTGGAATCCAGGTCATCTTTCTCTTAAACAAAACAAATAAATGTGTCATTTTTCCTGTTTTGTTTTGTCGTGTTTTGGAGAGTGGGAGTGACAGGATTCACTCATCATTCATTATGTGCTCCTTCCCTCTCTTGCCTAGATAGTGACAGCCCTCGGGTCTATGACCCCAGGCTGCCCAGGGGCCTCCTCTGCAGTGCTTACGAAGGGTTTTCTCATCATGAGGAAAAGTGATCCTTTCTTGTATTCTTCCCCAACTCTTTCTTCTACTGCTCTTATACCTTCCCAGGTGACAGGCTTGCTCATGTCTGATAAATTGATCTTCATATTATACTAGTAGATAATTGTGCCTTAATTTTCATCATTCTTACCAGAAAAATTTGTGTGCTGAAAGTGACTTCTAAGGATCATAGTTTTTTTATCCCAAACTAAAGAAGTTCTAATAATGAGAATATTATGGTTAAAGAAAGATTTAGGAACTTGAGCCTTTCAATAGTGCCTCTCAAATCACATCTATAGCATCTGCCTATGCAAGCTGAGGAACATATAAGTTTTACTTTCATTTCTTTTCCCTAACCTTTTCCTTGGAGGAGAATGAGTTATCAAGAAGTGTGGTAAACTCTTGCCCGTGCATATAGCCTTCTTTGTATGCTCATTTTAGAAATCTAGAATTTAAGACAGCTGTTACCAGTGCCTTATGTGGAAGATGAATGGACTTGATCTCAGGGATATTCTCCCATGGAAACAGAGACTTTGTCTCATGCTCACTGCTGTGGAACGAAAACTCCGAGCCTTGCCTGATAGAGTAGGCCCCCAGGAAATACTTACAGAGTTAATTGAGGAAATTAGTATATATCAAATTAGTTATTCCTAAAGATAACCATGAAAACTAATATTTATTGAACTAACTATATGCCAGATATTCTTTTTTTTAAAGATTAATTTATTAATTTTTGGAGAGAGAGAGAGCATGCATGCATGTGGGTGGTTGGAGGGGCAGAGCAAGAGGAAGAGAGGGAATCTCCAGCAGACTCCCAGCTGAGCACAGAACCTAGTGCTGGGCTTGATCTCATGACTGTGAGATCATGACCCCGGCCTGAACCAAGACTGAGATGCTCAACTGACTGATCCACCCAGGTGCCCCTATGCCAGATATACTTATAAGTACTTTGCACACACTAATTTAATACTTGGAACAACTTCCAATACTTATATAGCTGAAGAAACTAAGACACCAAAATATTACGTAGTTTACCCAGTCATCAACTAGTCAGTTTTGGATCTGTGGTATGAAACCAGACAAACTCAGTCCAAAAAGAGACTCAACTAAGAAAAGTTGTTCAAATATCAAATCCTCCAGAAATATTGTCTCTACCACCACCCTTAAGACAGGCTGGGTAAAGTGTTCTATTTAGGATCAAGTTATGGTGTATACTTTGTATCTATCACACTGTATTATAATAATTTGTCTTTGTCATTCTTAATTGAAATGACTGGGTTTAAAAATAAGGTTGGTAAAAAAAAGAATTGATGCAAAATGTATAATTAAAAATCAATTTGGGATAAGAATCAGAACAAAGCATTTTCTATCTGGAAAATTATTTTGATTATCATATAAAATATATAGCTTAATGCTGATTAGAATAACAAAGAACAATAAACACTACTAGACTCCAGAGCCCAATGATTCTCAATTTTTGTTAATTTCTATAATTTGAATTTGCTGAGCAAGAGCATTTGATTTTCTTTGTACCTTCAGTTTTATTTTATACAGTGCTATCTAGGTCAATTTAAAGTATCATTTACCACAGATATAAATTAATTAACTCTTTATTGTGCTATCTTGTATTAGGTGTTCATTCCCCCTCATATTTATTTGATAAGTACTAACTTCTTTGTCATTGGGAAATATGTTCTCTGAGTTAGCATTATGGAAATGCAGAGTGACCCTGCTGTGGTTTATTGGGTCAGGTCAGAGATTGAAAGGTCCCAGATGGTTGCAGGATCTTGCAGTATTCAAGTCTGTTGCTAGGAGACCATATTGATCTTTTCTAGCCTCTTTGCAGATGACCTCGTCTACTTGCTGGTGATTGATTGCCATCATTTACAGCATTAGGTAGAAGGTTTGCTATGTCTTCAATATTTATAAAGTTAAAAAATCTAGTCATTTAAGCTTAAAATGCTTTATGGTATTTTTTTACACACCTATAGTAGCCTATCATTAGGAATGCCTGCTTATTTAATGTGCCCAATTTCAAACATGGTTCAATAGATATATATTTTCCTGCCTTAATATAAGTACAATATGATTATCAAAACCAATTTGCTTATATTAACCAAAGTCAATTTGCTTCTTACTGATCAAAACAAAATTGTGTTGTGTCTGCCTTGCCCAGCTCTTGTCTTAGGCAGAAGGCTCCATCTAGAATGGCCTTTCTCAAGATGATTGTTTTCATACATTAAAATGTTTCACTTATGGAGAATAACAGGAGACTTAATTGCACCTCAGTGCTTTCATGTTTGGCCCCTAAAGGTCAAGTTGGACAGTGTAGTCAATAACTCTACAGCTAGTCCAATGTGAGTGCTGACTTTTTTCTCCTAACCTCACGCCAGTGGAGAAGTGCATTACCTTTGAATGCTGCTCCAGTCAGTCAAAAAGGAAGTATATACACAAGTCAGGTTTCTTGATTACAGCTCTCAATGATTAAATGCCTGATAAAATATTTTAGGGTAGATTAAAAAAATCAAATGGAGACAGCCTTGAAAAGGACAACTTTTTATTAGACCTGCAGAAGAATCCATTTAAATGGATACCCCAGCAGTAGTTTGCTTAGCCTGCTTTGTCTGAGACAGGGTCTTAAAGACCCTAGTATCCTATAAATCTTGACTTCTCTCAAGTTTCTGGGAGAATGGAGACATGATGGGAGTTTTCATAAAAATAATGGTGATAGATACTAAGTGCTTATTTTGTGTAAAACACTGATCTCAGCAATACATAGGTACACACACCACAGGGACTGAGAGAGAGAAAGAGAGAGATGGATAGCTATTATTTTTCTTATAACAGCCCTAATAGGTAGGTATTATTATTTTAAAGAAGATGAGTACATTGAATCACAGATGTTTCAAATGATTTGCTAAGGTCAGTGCAGCCAGGAAGGGATGGATGGAGCCAGGATCCAAGCCACACAGTTGAAAGGCAGAGGCAAAAGTCCTAAGTACCACTACCACCATCTGCCCTGCAAGAACGGGATCTGCACCTGCCTGATCCAAAGCTTCTCTGTAATGATCAGAGAACTCCAGCAACTCTTATATCCACTCACCTCATCATTGGCCCCTTGATGCTTTGCTGACAGTAGCCTCCATCAAATATTTTGCTAACCCTTAATTTGGGTCCAAGGACTGAATTAGAGAAGCAGCACTTCCCACCGGGCCTCCCGGGGAAGTGAGAACATGTTTCCAAATCACTGCTGTATGGTAGGATTGTTATCCCCCCACCCTGTGTCACAGTGGCTGTACTGTCTTACATTTCCACATTCCCATTAATCTATATATCTTAATTCATTTATAGTCACCTCACCTTCCTAAGTGCCCCCTACTCTTCTCCCATGAAAAATAGAGAAGTGATTAATATCTTCAAAAGCACTAAGAGAGATGCTAGAAATTAGGTAGCATCCCATTTTTGGAGATTGGCCCACCAGGAGCACATTCTTAAGGATTTCATCCACTTCCAAGTGCCATCTATATTTCATCCACTTCCAAGTGCCATCAATGTAATTTTTACTCTATAAACCCTAATTCATATTGTTTGACGCCAATGATTTTATTCTTTTTTTTTTTAAGATTTTATATATTTATTTGACAGAGAGAGAGAGAGAGATCACAAGTAGGCAGAGAGGCAGGCAGAGGAGAAGGTTCCATCCCAGGAGCCTGAAATCATGACCTGAGCCGAAGGTGGAGGCTTAACCCACTGAGCCACCCAGGCACTCCCGCCAATGATTTTATTCTTATTCAGGCTTTTGAAAACATTGACTCATTGAAGCTCATGAAATACAAACAACTATAAACATTTTAGGGTTCATTTTTTTCTTTTGGTCTCCTATTGTGCTGAAGAATAATAGTATCTTAGAGATTTTTAAGTTTGGTAAGTAAATAAATTAAATTCTAGAAAATATGTAGGCATAAAAGGGACACTGTGGATATCTCAATGGATATATTACTAAATTATAGTAATATTAGCTGGCCTGTGTAGAGAGGTACTGTTCTAATCACTGTACATGTATTATCTCACTTAATATCCACAGCCATTCTATGAGGTAAGTCCCATTATGATCTCCTTTTGCCAAATGAGGAAACAGAGGTACAGAAAGTTTCATCAACTTGCCAAAGAATACACAGAAACTATTTGCCAGAGATAGGATTTGATCCTACACACTTAGGCTGAATGGTCCATATTCTTAAGTAGAGTATTTACATTCATTTTAATTATTAGAGAACTCTTTTTTCATTAAGTTAATCAGAGCAAAATTTTCATTGTAATATGAAGTTAATCAGAGAAAAATTTTCATTGTAAAATGTCTCATTGTAATAGTTGAATAAAATGTCTTAACTGAAATTTTCTATTGGCTCAATTTTTGTTAGAAGTAGAACTTTCCTCATATTTCACCACAGAGAATCCACTGTAAAATTTAAATTTACATAGGTTCTATTGTGAGAAATTTTATCTTGTCTCAGTTACTCCAGGATCACTGTAATAGAACCAGATCTGTAACATGAGAAGAACATGTTTCTGCCTTTAAGTACTGAGATCCTAGGTATAAAGACAAAAAAAATATGATTATAATTATAGTTTTAGTTTTATTTATAGGCATTCATAATTCATATAGAGAATCTTGTATACAGACAGAGGAAGAAAGAGAATTATATATATGTGCTCATGTGCCACAAGAAGGGTTGAAGATTGGGCTCCTCCCCAGGCCCAGAATCTGAATCCTAAATGGCCTAAACAAATCATGGTAATTACATTCCCCTCACTGGTAATTATAAATGGTATTTAGCACAGTTATGGCCAGTGAGATACACTGGGGAAGTCAAATGGTTGGAGTTCTAGCAAAAGTCTCCTAATTCTATTGCACTGGATTAACCAGCGTAGAACCAAGAACCTGCTACCCTCTGAACAGGTTGTTGTGGGATAAAATTATCTTGTTACTTTAAGCCAATGTTCTCAGGTTTCCCATTACATAGGCAATGTAACTATCCTTTCATGGGTAGGTCTAAGAGAGATGATATAGATTGGGGTGAACAAACATTTGCTAAAAAGAACCAGTAAGCACTTTCAGCTCTGCAGGTCATACAATTTCTGTCACAGTTATGCAACTCTGCCCTCATTCAACAGAGCACCTGTAGATAACACCATCCAAGTGGGTGTGTCTGTGTTCTAATCAAACTTTATTTACAAAACATTTTTTTAAATTAAATTTGTTGAACAAATGCCTGCTCAGACATAAAATCAACAAGTATAAAGTCAGCTGGAGACCCACAGATATGTCTTTGAGTCACATTCATAATTTTGAACCAGAGAGATAGTGGGAGGGGGTCCTAGATGGGGTTCAATCCCAGCCCTGTTAACTTCTTTTCTGTGTGGCCTTAATTAAACAAGTGACCCAGCTTCTCTGAACCCTGGTTTTCTTATGGGCAACACAGGGATCATGTAGTATCTCCCCATAATGTTGAGATATTGGAAGTGAAGTAAAGTACTCTGCAGAGTGTCTGGCCCCTAAGACTTCGGGTCTTACTCATTTGTCCTCTGTGGTTTCTGCGGAGTCACTATAGCTAACACACTCCTTCTGCCTGCAGGAGCTCAGGTGCTTGGTAAATGAAGTTATTGTTGCTGTTTTATAAATAATGCAAAACCAGATTTATTTGCATGCACAACGGTGAGGATTAGGACTTTGGGTAGAACAGGAGAGCAATTTTCTGTCAATTGGAGAGCAAGATTCTTAAATAGCTGACTTTGGGATCTACTATAATGGGACAGTGTTGCCTTCAGAAGTGATGTCTCTTTACTGATGCTTCAGCAGGCTCTTCAAACATGCCTTAGTGCCAGGCTAGCTCTTCTAATTCCTTCCGACAGCCAAGATGGGTTCAAATGGATTTGGTTCACTGGCCACTGTTTGCCAACCTCTGATGTAGATGATATTCTCATGCATTTTGAATTAGACTATGATTTGGTGAATCAAAGTCTCTACACTGCTTTATTATACAGTAGAAACTTATAGTTGCACATGGGAAAAAACAAACCCAAACTGACTTTCTCAGTGAAGAAGACATCTTAGCCTTTATAACTAGAAGGTCCAAGCATAAATTTAATATTCGTCTAGATTTGATCCAGGAGTTCAGATAAGATTATTAAGTAATTTCATTCTCTCCATCTCTTGGATTAGCCTTCTGCTGGCTGGATTTATCCTCAGGGCAACTATAATGGTCCCCGGCACTTCATGGCTCACTTCTTTCTGCCAGCAGTTCCAAGGGAAGAGATATCTATGCAAGTCCTGGGATTCACTGGAATCAAACCAGTTTGGGAGATTTGTGTATCCCTACACCAATCATGTTAGACTAGCACAATTGGAATTATGCTAATGATTCAATAGTGTGCCAATAATAAAACTAATCTTTCTGATACACCCTTAAAGTCAAAAGTCATTGCTGAATCATACAGACCAAGAATGGGCAAATAACAATCCCCAAAGGTAACATAGAATACTGAGATAGAGATGACAGGTAACAAATGTCGACTATGTTTACTTCTTGAATATTTGAATACAATTTCCATGAAAAGTTATATGAACATTGTAGAATATGTAAGCAATGATTATCACCTTATCTACAAAGCCAGTCCTGACCCCTAACAGGAAATGACTACCCCCTGCTCTGTGCTCCTACAGTTCTAACCTCTCACTCCATATCATATCATCATAGCCCTTCAATGCCTTAAACCACTTGTTTAACATGTATATAACAACATATATCTCCCCACTTGTGGCTGCATTTTCCATAATGGTAAAGAAGTCATCATTTCACTGTGTATCTCAATTAATTTCATAATGCCTGACAAATAGTAGGAACCATAATAAATGCTGATTTCTTCAATAAATTATCTCCAGAATTAATCATATAATAAATAACAATATTAAAAGATATCAGATTATATTAAGTAATCAGACTACTTGTTAGTCTGACACTCTACAGTTGATACCTACCCCCCACCTCCTCCCAAATACTCCAAATAAAGCTTTATTTTTGTTCAAAATCATTTGTATATTATAGAGATTTATTGACCCATGGGAAGAGAAATACATAGAAATAGAGTAGTACAAAATCCAGACTCCAGCATCTAATTTGGGGCTTTGATGACACTGTTTAAAATTAAGATTGAAGAGTTTGTCAAGAATACAGTTGCTAGGGGCGCCTGGGTGGCTCAGTGGGTTAAGCCGCTGCCTTCGGCTCAGGTCATGATCTCAGGGTCCTGGGATCGAGTCCCGCATCCGGCTCTCTGCTCAGCAGAGAGCCTGCTTCCTCCTCTCTCTCTCTGCCCGCCTCTCTGCCTACTTGTGATCTCTGTCTGTCAAATAAATAAATAAATAAAATCTTTAAAAAAAAAAAAAAAAGAATACAGTTGCTAGACAGTCACTGAATTTACAAGATTTTATCAATTAGCCCAGTCAAACTGCTTAATTCTTTCAAGGGATTATATGTTGTCCTAGAGGCAAAAAGCTGTGTCAGGAGGAACACTGAACAGAGAGTAGGAATATTTAGGGTCCTGTCTTAAATATTGCACTTGATGGCTATATGCCCTTGAGTAAGTCATTTAATACCCTTGTACTTTGAGTTCTTCATGAATAAAATGAAACAAGTGGGGGGCACTTGGGTAGCTTAGTCAGTTAAGCGTCTGCCTTTGGGTTGGGTCATGATCCCAGGGTTCTAGGATCATTCCTGGTATCAAACCCCACACTGGGCTCCTTCCTCTGGAGGAGGCCTTCTTCTCCCACTCCTCTCCCTCTGCCTGCCACTCCCCCTGCTTGTGCTCTCTCACTCTCTATGTTAAATAAATAAAATCTTTAACATGAAACAAGGGAACCATGAGATCTTAAGCTTCATTCCAGTCAAATAGTTTATAATCCTGCCACATACATAGGGTATAAAATGTGCTTAGTTGACATTTATGTGGGGGAAATAGAATTGAGATTTGAGTATTTTTCTAATACATTTTTAAAAGATTTTATTTACTTATTTGAGAGAGAGGGAATGAGAGAGATCACAGAAGGAGAGGGAGAAGCAGACTCCCCACTGAACAGGGAACCCCATGCGGGGCTCAATCCAAGACCCTCGGTTCACGACTTAAGCCGAAGGCAGACACTTAACTGACTGAGCCAACCAGGTGCCCTGAGACTTGAGTATTTATTTTTTTTAAGATTTTATTTATTTATCTAACAGAGAGACACAGTGAGAGAGGGAACACAAACAGGGGGAGTGGGAGGAGAAGCAGGGTTCCCGCAGAGCAGGGAGCCTGATGTGGGACTCGATCCCAAGACCCTGGGATCATGACCTGAGCTGAAGGTAGACTCTTAATGACTGAACCACTCAGGCACCCCAGACATGAGTATATTTTAAGCATACTTTTTATTTTAAAATTATTTTAGATTTACAGAAAATTGCAAAGGTAATAGAGTTTCCAAATACCCTACACCTACTTCTCCCTATTATTATCATTTACATTAGTGTGATACATTTGTCATCATTAACTGATACTTTATTACTAAAATCCATGGTTTATTCAGATTTCCTTAGTTTTAACTTAATGTCTTTTTACTGCTTTAGGAACCATCCAGGATAGCACATTATATTTAATTGTCATGCCTCTTTAAGTTCCCATTGGCTATGAGACTTTTTTCACACTTGCCTTGTTTTGATAACCTTGACAGTTTTGAGGAGTGTTGGTTAGGAATTTTATAAAATGTCCCTCAGTTGAGATTTGTCTAATGTTTTCCATGATTAAACTGGGGCTGTAAATTTGGGGCATGAAGACCACTGAGGTTAATGTACCATTCTTATTATCACATTAATTCAAGGTACATATTATCAGTATTATTTAAGACTGTTGGTGCTGACCTTGATTACCTAACTGAGGTAAAGAGACATGAGGTTTTTTAAATTCAAAAATCATGTTGTGCCTTCTGTGTGTCTAGTACTGTGCTAGATGTTGAACAAATAAACATGGTGCCTGCCCTCATGGAATATACCATTGAATAGAAACTTAACCAAATAATTTCATATCTAATTGTATCCATATCTATACCTATGCCATCATACACACCTATATTTAAAACAGGGGCACATAATTTAAATTGGTTGGTCAAGAAAGCCTTTCTGGGAAATAGCATTAGCTAAGACTATAAATCATGATTAAAAGGCTAGACAAAGAGATTTGCAAAGAGACTTGAAGACAGAGAGAATCGCTCAGCTGAGCACCTGACAGAGCCGATTAGAAGACAGAGAGAATGAAAGGGAGGGAGGGCAGGGGAGATGTAGGAAAGGGCCTGAAATGATGGAAGTTGGAGGGTAACCAGAACAGCCTTAGCAGTTCTGTGAGCTTGATTAAACTTCAGACAGGATTCTTCCTGATTACAGGCCCCAAGCCTCCCTTTTCTTAGAGCATTTACTTCAGAAAACTTGCAATTGTAAATTCTTTCCCTAATCTTTTGAAATGTAAGTCATTTTACAATCCAGATATGTCTTTCTAAAGAACCCGGGAACCATGTTCCCTTTGAAACATAATCACTGACGGAGTTAGCCCCCTATCTCCCAGTCTCCTTAGGAGGCCAGGAGCCCAAATTCAAAAAGGGAAAACTAGCAAACACAGATGGACTGGTCACATTGACCCTCTCTTCTAGTATACTTCAGAACCTTTCCATTAGCTCACCCCACAGTTTTAAATATCCCCACCCTTTCTTTCAGCCAAGATGAGCTCAATCCTTCAACCTACTCCAATAGTTTTGTAAAAATTTTCTTTTCTATGTAATTGGTCTGATGCAAACCAAGAATACCTAGAAAAGGTGAGGGAAAAAGGTTTACAAAATATATTTGAGGGCAACAGAGAGCAAGTCCCTGAGAACTTGAGAGGCCAAAACCCCAAAGGGAAAGGGAAGCCAACAATAGGCATCAAATTTACCAGCAAACCATTAATCCATAGCGGTGACTGAGTGTTTAAGAATTTGAGTCAAATTTTCAGAAGTTTCATCTGGAATGATTGTCCCAAGCATTTCTTGCCCTTCTTTATACACACACACAAGGAACTTACCTGCCTTTGATATCTGGGTTGTATCTGACTGCATTGAACAATAGTATACCAAAGTGGTATCTGAAATTTCTTCTGTCGTGGGACATAGCCACCATACTGTGAGAAAGCTCCTAATGCCACATGAGAGGTCCACATGGAAGATGTATACAGAGGGATGGTCACAGCTTTATTATTCATTATAATTCACAGTTGAGACAGCCCAAATGTTTATCAGCATTAGAAGGTGGTAAATATTTTGTGATATGTTCATACAATGGACACCAGAGAGAATGAAAATAAACTGGTATGTGGAACAATATGTGTGAATCTCACAAACATATTATTGAGTTGAAAACATACAAATCTAATCAATGTCCTGTTAAAAGTCAGTAGATACCCTTAAAGTGGAGTGGAAATGCTCTGGCTGGTGGGAGCCTGGGGGGAACTTCTCTAACACTAGTATGTCCAATTTCTTTACCTGGGTGGTGTCTCTATGGATGTGCTCACTTTGTAACAATTTATTGAGCTGTTCTATTTGTTATAATTCAGTTGTGTGTGTGTGCTTTTTTTTTTTTTTTAAACAAAAACAACTTCAAAATGAACGGAAAAAGAAAACCTTTCTTTATCCATGGCTAATAGATTTTACCAATACTTTAGGCAGCAGGAAGAGAAACTGAAACTATGAAAGAAATAATAAGCTCTAACTGTAGCTGTTGTATTTATACAATAGCAATGGGATTTATTTTATTGTCTATTGTGTAATCTTACTTGTATTGGTGTCAAAAATCTGTCCCCTTTCCTGGTGTTTAGCTCATTTCCGTAAACCTTTTGGAGTCCATATTACTGGAAGGCTTAGCTTTTCTGTTTTCTTTCTGGGGAGACCTCAGATCCGTTTCCTTGTCACTCCCTGATCTCATTCTGTTTCAGTAAATGGATTGTCTTCTGGGCCAAAGCAGTTCATGTGGAAATGCTCAATTGTCTTATCCTTCTGCATATTTGTTTTCTAATTTACATTTCTCTATCGAGTTTCTGTCTTTAAATGTCACACACTGATGACTTTCAATCTGAGCAATAAAGCTTCTTAGTGTTCACAGAGCAAACAACCTTGTCTGCCTATCAAACATGAAGTATCAGAGAGAAATGTGACTGTGAAGCCATTTCCACTGGTTCAGGGAGTTTTCTCTCACCTATTCACTTAGTGCCATTAAACCTGACAGCTTCCAGCCTTCAAATGATTCCTGTGGCGTTAAAAGTCTATGTGTATTTCATGTCATTCAGCTAGTTTATAATGCTTGCTTAGCTCTTTCCTCTCCACAGAGCTCCTGTGCTCTTCTTTCTCGATGATAATTGTACGTTTTTTCCACCTGTTCTTTCACTGAGCTACTGGGCACATTTCTGTACCATTTGCTGCCATTTAAAAAAAAATTACAGTGATATTTAGCTTTTTTGCTTTTGGGTTTGATAATATAGCACATTATTACTATACTGTGCTAAAGCATGAAGATACACAGCTGAAAATGCATAACTACAGAACACCATTGATTTATTAAGTGACTTTTGAGTGTATGTTTTCTTTAGGAACAGCTGTGAAAAGTGTTGTTATAATTTGGAAGCAATGACACAGACACACAATCTCTTAGAGAGATAAAATAACAAATAAATTATATCGAGAAAGACCTACAGAATTTCAAACTAAGTGGCCTTTTTAAAGATCCAGTTCAAACCTGTAAGTTTATAGCTGAGTCACCTGAAGTCTAGAATGGTAAAAAAATGCCTAATGCTTTCGAGCCAGTAAGAAAGGCAGACCAACATTGAAAACCAGGCATGCTCTCTACCACACAACATATATATGTATAAACAAGTGCTAAAATACAACAATAAAAACAGTTTTGTGAAGCGCCAATAATTCTTATTATCTACTGCAGATAACATCCATGGAAACAATTTTGCCATAGTTTAATTTTGCTTACTTACTAGGCAACCTCAATTTTCTTCAACAAGTAATAGTAACTATCTTGCCCTCACCTTAGAATGAAAAACCAGGGTGACCTTCTCAGTATTAGATCCCTGAAAGAAAGTGCCCTCTATAAATATCTTATATTTATATAAAGATGTTTGAAAATAACAGAGGCCGAACTGTTCTATTGTAAATAAGTTATGGAATTATGCCAAGATGGAAAAACCATAATATGGCCAAGAAAGAAAGGGAGAGTAGGAAAGAAAGAAAAGGAGAAAAAGAAAAGAAAGAAGGTCAGTGAGCAGTTGTAGGATGAGAGAAGGAAGAGAAGGGGCGGGGAAATAAAATCCAGGTAGGCTCACTGTGAAGAGGTGAATTCAGACTATTCTATGAAATAGAGGGTCACACCAAGAATGACAGAGCCCTTTTGCAAGTATCTTTGGGGGCCAACCCTGAAGCACCTTTACAGAATGATATGAAACCTACTAATAGTAAAATTGTCATCTCTAGAATTACAAATAGATTTCACTGCCACTGGAAATGAACATAAAACTTATGTGATAAAATCGCCACCCCAAGGAAACTTTCTTTTTCATATGCAAGCAAAGCCTTCACATACTAATAAAATCTGTTTTTATTTCCAATGGTACTTTTGATTGATATGTTGACAGTGGGCTACTCTGTTGAAAAATATTTCAATGAAACTAGTCCTTTCAAATGTTGAAATAATACTAAGTAATTTAGAAGAAAATAAAATGGACAGGTTCATAGATAACAAACACATCTGTCATTAAGCCTGAAATGTTAACAGTGAATTCCGGATGAATTGAGATGACTAGATAAAGAAATAATTATGAATACTTTCACATTTAGTAAACAATCCCAGAAAGATTTGCTAACATTAAAGGGACATTAAACAACAGCATGAAGTTAAGTAGGAAAAGTAAAGGGGAATAGCATTGTTCAAGAGTGAGTTGAAGGATCAGGTCTTTAATCATAAATTAAAATATCAAAGAGGCAACCCATGGAATGGGAGAAGATATTTGCAAATGACAGTACAGACAAAAGGTTGATATCCAAGATCTATAAAGAACTCCTCAAACTCAACACACACAAAACAGATAATCATATCAAAAAATGGGCAGAAGATATGAACAGACACTTCTCCAATGAAGACATACAAATGGCTATCAGACACATGAAAAAATGTTCATCATCACTAGCCTTCAGGGAGATTCAAATTAAAACCACATTGAGATACCACCTTACACCAGTTAGAATGGCCAAAATTAGAAAGACAGGAAACAACATGTGTTGGAGAGGATGTGGAGAAAAAGGAACCTTATGCTGTTGGTGGCAATGCAAGTTGGATGCAGCCACTTTGGAGAACAGTGTGGAGATTCCTCAAGAAATTAAAAATAGAGCTTCCCTATGACCCTACAATTGCACTACTGGGTACTTATCCCAAAGATACAGATGTAGTGAAAAGAAGGGCCATCTGTACTCCAATGTTTATAGAGCAATGGTAACAGTCGCAAACTGTGGAAAGAACCAAGATGCCCTTCAACGGATGAATGGATAAGGAGGATGTGGTCCATATACACTATGGAGTATTATGCCTACAGAAAGGATGAATACCCAACTTTTATAGCAATGTGGACGGGATTGGAAGAGATTATGCTGAGTGAAATAAGTCAACCAGTGAGAGTCAATTATCATACGGTTTCACTCATTTGTGGAGCATAACAAATAGCATGGAGGACATGCGGAGATAGAGAGGAGAAGGGAGTTGAGGGAAATTGGAAGGGGAAGTGAACCATGAGAGACTGTGGACTCTGAAAAACAACCTGAGGGTCTTGAAGGGGCAGGGAGTGGGAGGTTGGGGGAACAAGGTGGTGGGTATTAGGGAGGGCACATATTGCATGGAGCACTGGGTGTGGTGCAATGAATACTGTTACGCTGAAAAGAAAAAAAATATATCAAAGATGTTGACTTGCAAAGGCTATCATTTGAAAAATACAACATTTATTTGATAAATTATTTGGGCACACATTGTAAGCAACATTTTGGTTTGTTTTTAATTTAATGAATGACTTGAGCCTGTAAACCTATTATCTTGGCATTATATAAACAAAACCATTAGACTTTCCTTTGTTTTTTTTTTTCCTTTAGTAATCTAAGTAAACAAAAATGAATTAATCATAATCTTTGGTTCATAGTGCACTATTGTCATTGTTGTGTGAATGGTCCACTTCTATTCATCCATTTACTCATTTACATTTTAAAATTATTTATTTTTTTAAAAATGGTAAATAAGCAAAATTAACAACTTATTATTTTAAGAATTTTTTAATGTATAGTTCCTGGTATTAAGTACATTGACACTGTTGGGCTACCATCACGACAGTCCATCCACAGAAGGTTCTCCATCTTACAAAACTGAAACTCTACTCCACTCCTCTTCCCACCAGCCCTTGGTAGCCCCCATTCTACTTTCTGATTCTGTAAATTGGACTAATGTAAGTACCTCATTTGAGTAGAATCATAACAGCATTTTTCTTTTTGTGACTATCTTATTTCACCTCACCTTATGTCCTCTAGTGTCATGTTGTAGCATTTGTCAGAATGCTTTTTTAAGGTTGAATAATAGTCCTTTTTAAGGTTGAATAATAGTCATTGTACCACATTTTGTTTATCCGTTCATCCATCGATGGACATTTGGATTGCTTCCATCTTTTGATTATTATGATCAAGGCTGCTATGAACATGGGTGTACAAGTATCTTTTCCTGTCCCTGCTTTCAATTTTTTTTGGATATAGACCCAGAAGTGAGATTATTGGGTCATAGGGTAGTCCTATTTTTAATTTTTTGAGGAATCTCCATACTGTTTTCCATAGCAGCTGCATCATTTTACATTCTCACTGGCAGTACATAAGGATTTCATTTCCTCCTCACCCTCACAAACACCTACTTCTGTTGCTCTTTTGATCATGGCCATGGTAATGGGTGTGAAGTGGAATCTCATCATCAATTATTTATTTACTTTTAATACTCTAAAAAATATCCCCAAATCTATCCCCTAACCAGAACTTGAATATTTTAGCTATGTGCATGCTCCTCCCTCACCTCATTTCTTCCTCTGTCTCTCCCTAATGATAATCTAAGATCATTGCTTAGCATTTCTTATTTTTTATAAATATGTATATAGTTTATGACCAAATTTCTCTACTTTTACTTGAACCATGACTATCACTCCTGAAGAAAAAAAGAATTTAACAGATATGTGAAACAGATATGTCTCTCTAAGTAGGAACAAAAATAGTCATGACCACATAGCCACTAAGAAGCCAGTTAAACTTGTTCACTTCTTGTGGTTACAATAACTTGATGAAAATTTTTATGTTAATTCGTTAATTCATTCTAAACTAGTCAATGTAATGAATAGTAGGTAACTATACCAGGCATTGCAGAATGTCCAAATATGAATATAAACAGTCCCTCCATCAATACTGAACTTGTTATCTAGTCATTTTTTTATCTACTTTATGTATGTATTCAAGGCTATGGCATACACAAAGAAGTTTAATAGACATTACCCTCTTCACAACCTTGCAGGATTGTAAGGTCTGTATTCTTAAGCTGACATCTTCTGTGGCAGATGCAGGTTTACATTACACCTGTTCCCTTTTCTTTGGGGCACATACCTAGAATATATTTTCCAGATCTTTTTACAATTACCCATGGCCATGTGCATGGGTTTGGTTAATGGATTCTGGAAGGAAATGATGCACACTCCCTCTGACGCTGAAAACCTCATGCAAACTTCCACTCACTTTTCACCCCTGTCTGCCAGTCGAGGACACTGAAGCCCTAGGGAATGGTGGAAACACAAGTTAGAGCCTCCATCCATGAATCACGTTTATAGATGTCTGCCTGCTGAACAGTCACACAGAAGAGCTCCTGAGCAATCAGTTAAACTCCCACAGTGTTAAACCACTTTGCAATTGTTCAGGGCTAATCTTTCACGGGGGATAGCATTTACTTTATCTAAAATTCCTCCTGCTTCTGAAGGGATCCTGATCCAAGCAATTATAAAAGCCAGAATTAGAACCTTAGGACCTTAGGTTCTCTGAGGTTCAAATTCTCGTTTTGTCATTTTATTTAATTTACTCATTCAGCAGTTATTATTACACACAATTTTCTTTTACCATTAGTGAAATAGCAGGGAGGCAAATGGACAGATCATTGTTTTCATGGACTTTATTTTCTAGAGTAGAAATTTGACAGATAATAAACCAGTAAGCATATTAGTATACAATATGGTAATGATAAGTGTTAGAAAAGTGCTTAGTGAGAGGCTAAGTGATTTGGGGGAGATATTCAGATTAAAAAAATAAAGCCCTAGACAAGAATGAATTAAATATTTCAGAGAAATATTAAAAAGCTGAATATCATTAAGATTAGAAAATGTATTTCAGTTATTTTAGCTAAATATGACTCTATTTAAAATGCATTAACAGCTATGAGCATCTTTTTCAGTATAGATATAAAGAGAATAGCAATATTTAACTTACAAGGGTAAAATTTTTGAAGGAGTATATTTAATAAGATAAATGACTATCATTTGGTGGATATCAAAGAATGATAACTGATTAGTGAATTTTCTCAAGTGTGTTATTCATAAACCTTAAAGTGTCAGTCAGGTAAAGAGAAGGAAATGTTACAAGTCAGCAGTGGAATAATTCCTAAATGCTGATCCAGACAAAAGACTTATTGGAATTTAGAGGAGGAAAGTGACAGGAAAACAATGGCATTGGGCTTGGCTTTAAAGGGTGAAAGAGATTTGGTTAGGAAGAATTAAAGAGAGAGGAACAACCTGTGTTAATGAAATGCAAGGAGGAAAAAATAGGTATGAGAGTGAGTAAACCAGTTGGATGAAGTGAAAACTATAGTCAAAGAGCAATGAAAGCTCTGGTTTTAAATACAGGCTCGATCCATAAAACAAAGGGCCTTGAATGCCGAGGTAAGGCATCTTGTAAACACAATTCAGCAGTAGAAAGATCACACCAAAACTGATTAACTGATTCTAGGAAACTTCTCTCAGCCATCTGACAGTTTATTCAGCATAATGTCAATCATTGTCAGTCTCTCAACCAGCGGCACAGTTTATGAAAACAAACAACACGTTTCATTCGTAGAGAACTTTAAAAAGCACCTGTCACAGTGCCCTGCCCACAGTCTATATATAATGCATATTATTCTTTACAGATATATCTAATCACCTCATACACATGTCAGTTAGCAGAAGATGAAATTAGTTCTTTACAGATTTGCATCATGTTTCTCCCATTGTCCCAAAATGAGAAGACATGAGAATACTGAACAAATTAGTTCTGGTAAAGAAATATATTTAAGTTGACTTGCTTTAATTAAATTTACATCTTTACCTCTACTATAACTGAATAGAAATTTAAAGGGCATTTATTTTTCATTAGCATTACAAATGAAAACACTCTGTTTTTTAAAGATTTTATTTATTTATTTGACAGAAAGATAGAGCCAGAGGGAATGGCAGAGAGGGAGAGAGAAGCAGGCTCCCCACTGAGCAGGGAGCCTGATGTGGGGTTCAATCCCAGGCCCCAGGGATCATGACCTGAGCTGAAGGCAGACTTAAACATCTGAGCCACCCAGGCGCCCCCAAAATGAAAACACTCTTAAGAATAGAAAGAAGAACAAAGGAATAAGCAAAAGATGTTCACCTTGTCCCCATCTTCAGACAAAATAACTTCCAACTTCAAAGTTTTTTTCAATAATAAAATAAAACTCATCCTTCCAACAATATAAAGACTGGCTAACTCCTCTCTCCCTTTTATTCTACCATACAAGGGGGCAACCATGATAGGGAGAAAGATTTTGACCAAACATGTAATTCCTTTTTTTTTTTTTTAAGATTTATTTATTTATTTATTTATTTATTTATTATCAGAGAGCGAGAGCACAAGGAGGGACAGCAGCAGTCAGAGGGAAAGGGAGAAACAGGCTCCCCCCACCAGCAGGGAGCCAGATGTGGGGCTCAATCTCAGGACCCAGGGATCATGACCTGAGCAGAAGGCAGTTGCTTAACCGACTGCGCCACCCAGGTGTCCCCAAAGGTATAATCCTTTAAGGGACATTGGCAAGTTGTACTGCAGCCAGGTCCAGTGAGATTTTTGAGGACAGTCCCAAATGGGACCTGAATGGTGTATTCATTGTTATATCTGTAATTATGGGTTTCCTTTTCTTCTTATCCTGTGGCAGTAGACTGCTACAAAAGACACATATGGAAAGGGGGGGTGCGGGGAAGGCCCTTATAAGCTGTATGTTAGAAGATCCTAAGAAGATGGCCAAGTAGGGAGCACCAACAATCTATCTCCCTACTCAACAATTACACGGGTAAAATCTGTCTGAGTTAACTATTTTAGAACTCTAGAGGCCATCGAAGTTTGGTCACTTCCAGGTGATGGTAAATTAAAATTGTTTTTGTCAAATTTTACTCTTTCTTATCCCAAAATAGCTCCCTGTCCACCACCTGTAGCCAGATGACAGGCGGCTGTGCACATGCTCTGGGAGCAGCTTATGGGGACCAGGTGGCCATTAAAGACCCTGTATAACAGATATTAGGGATCTGCCTTCTGATCATACACTGAAATATGGTTAAAATGGCAAATCTTAGGTGTATTTTACCAGAAAAAAAAAATGCTACATGTTTTCAAGATCAGGTGTGTATGAACACTCACACTTACTTGCATGCTGACTTTTTGAAAGAGTAAAAGAAACAGAAATATTGCTCTCATTAGAAGATTGCTTTTAGAGTAACAAAATTATATAACAATATGCCAGAATTAAAATATAACAAAAAGTTTGGCATAAAGAGAAAAAAACTAACCCCAAACTACATAGGCATAGAACTACAAGTTTTAAAAGTTTTTATACATTAACTATGACTTTTATATCACTTTTTAATTGATTATTTTAATTTATTTAAATGAAAAACAAAAACAAAACCAAACAGTTCACATATGTCTCCTACCCTCTACCTCCCTGCCTCTTGCAACTACCAGTCTGTCTCTATATTTTCTGTGAGCTTGGTCTTCATTCTTGTTTTTGTTCTTGTTTTTGATTCCACATGTAAGAGAGATCATAAGTATTTGCCTTTCTCTACCTGGCTTACTTCACTTAGCATAATGCCTTTAAGGTCCATCTGTGTTGTGGCAAATGGCAAGATTTCATTCTTTTTAAGGCTGAATAATAATAGTCCACATATATATGCCACAATGTCTTTATTCATTCATCCGTCGATGGACACTGATATTGTTTCCTTACCTTGGCTATAAATAATGCTGTGATGAATATGAGGATGTAAATATCTTTTCAAATTAGTGTTTCACTTTCTTTCAATAAATATCCAGAAGTGGAATTGATGGATTATACAGTAGTTCTATTTTCTAGATTCAGCCCTAGGTCTGTTTTTCCCTGCATTATACTGCTTTTCAGAGCCCCTCATTGACCTTACCAGTAAATTTTAAAAATTTCTTTTTTATGTAATAGAGGCCAAGAAACAGAGAGATTAAAAACACTGTTTCAATGGTGGTGAAACAGCCTATTAAGTCTATCAATAGTCCAATCAATAGACATAATTGACCACTATTGAATAAACCACTGTTTAATAAAAAGTCAGTCAATTTTATGTTAAGATCCCTGATCCAGTGATCTACACCATTGAAATAACTTACTGTTTTACTGACTTCTCATTTTGCCTCATTGCCGTTGTAGCTTTTAGATATAGTTTATGTCTTTCAACTACAGTAGTAAAACAATAAAATTAAATGAGGACTTACATCTCTAGTTGTCTGGTTTTCTTTGTTGCCAGTATACAATTATTGAAATTCAGCTTAACCTAATTGTTTTGTTTTTAATCTGGATTGTTTTTGTTTTAACATGAAAATTTCTAGGCACCGCTTAAGCCCTGTTAAGTTAGAATCTGTCCTGATGAACTCCCACCATCAGCCTATTAATAATTTTCCCATGTTAATCTAATGGCTATAACACATATATTTCATCTTCAAACCCTCCACCATCATGTCTCTTTTCCTAGTTACCTATGATAACCATACCAAGATTAGAACAATAATTAGTAGTCCTCTTATCTGAAGAGCTTTGCAAAGCTCTCTGCCTCAACTAAATTTTGAAAAATACCAAAACAAAGAAATCAAAGGCTGACAGAATTTCTTAAGGCTCTCTCCATTCACTGACAGACAAAAGCCTGATCAGCACCAGTCTGTGTAAATCACAGGATCAGGCTAGAAAAGACAGGAAATCTAGAGCTTCTAAAAAACAGCAAAAGGGCAATTTTAGACTTCGCTAGCATTCTACTCAAGCTATGAGCAGTACTAACTGGGCAAAGCTCAGCATTCCCTTTCTGCTGAACAGAGAACTGACTTGCAAACTCATTCTGCTGAGTCATTTCATAACGTATTTAGCAGAACTTAGTTGCCTGATTTAGTAGTTTCCTTCATTTTTGAGTCAAGGCTGTGGCTTCCTATCAGCACAGCACTGATCTGCTGAAACTGATGTTCACATCTCATGGTAACTAGATTAAGAATTCTTTGAAAGTAGAGACAATCTTTATATATATATTTACTTATTTTTATTGTGGTAAAATATGCTTAATAAAATTTACTAACCATTTTTAAGTGTACAGTTCTTGGGCACTAAATACAGTCACGTGTCGCATGTCACACATACATCTATATCTATGTTTACATCTATATTTCTATCTCTATCATCTGTTTATCATCTATCATCTCTCTAGCTATCTCTCCACAGAGAGTGCTATATATAACTGCAAGAACAAAATAAAAATGTATCTTTCAGTTTCCTGAATAGACATACTAAAATTTCTCTGCTTTTTGATGAGCCAGTATATTTTTTCTTATAACTCATACATAATTGAAAACAGCAAACAACTTACTTGTCATAAAGAACTTTTATGTGATAGTAAAAGATCCTCTTGCACATGTTAGTCATAAACAGCACACTGAAGTCAAAAGTAAATGGCATGAACAAGAAATTTCATTAGATTTTAAATTAGGACAAATAAAATTCCACATGTTATGGCTTCTATTAAATTCAGTTCAATTAAACACATATTTATCGCATGTCTATTATGTGCCTGGCATTGTGCTAGGGAAAGGATGCAAAGATAAGCAAAAACGTCACAAAATGTGACATTCACAGTCTGGTGGAAAAGAACATGAATCAAATAATCACACTGCTGATTGTCTAATTATATGTTGAGATAAAATATGTGAAGGGTAGCAACATGGATCTATAAAAGCATAGGATAAAAAATTTTAAATTTTAAAAAATAAAACCCTATGATAATAATAACTGACAGTCTAAGAAATCAGAGATGACTGTCTGAGGAAGTGGCACTTGAAGCTGGTAAGGAGAAGTTTACAAAGCAAATGGGGGCTGGGAGATGGGCTCTGTGTGTTTTACAAAGTGAAGAAAATCCAGTGTCGTTGGAGAATTAATTAAAGAATGTCATGAAATATAAGGCCATCAGCACTCTTCATCTTGCTTGTGTGATCTTTATAAAACATTTTTAAATTTTTGTATGATTTACTTTTCTCACTTGGGAGACATGGTACTATTTTTTTTTATTATTATCTCAAAGATCCCTTTCATTCAAAAACTATAGAATTCTTAACATTCTACTGCATAATTGTAAAGTCCAGGGTGCTGTCCCTGGTGCTAAAAAGTAGCTGTAATCTAAGCTGAAGTTCTCAAACCTGACCAGGCTTTGGAATCACCAAAAACACCAGGCTCAAGATATATTGAATTATGATCTTCAGGACTAGAGTCCTTGAGTTTGTATTTTTGTAGATATCAGAATATGAGCTTAATGTCAGAATCCAATTTAATATAATTTAACTATAAGTACTGAGCACTTGTTAAGAGTCAAATATTGCTGTATGTTGGTGATATAAAAGCCCCCAAGTGAGGACAGTTTACAAGTTGTAGATGTGTTAGTAGTGGTGCTGCTGGTGGCAGTAGTAATAGGAGTAGTTTGGGTGAGTTTGATAATTTTATAAAAAGAATGTGGGGGCACCGGGGTGGCTCAGTGGGTTAAAGCCTTTGCCTTTGGCTCAGGTCATGATCTCAGGGTCCTGGGATCAAGCCTCACATCCAGCTCTCTGCTCAGCGGGAAGCCTGCTTCCTCCTCTCTCTTTCTGCCTGCCTCTCTGCCTTCTTGTGATCTCTGTCTGTCAAATAAATAAGTAAAATCTTAAAAAAAAAAAAAAGGTGGATATCTTACTGGATTCTGGGAACAAAGATATTAGATGGGCAGCTATTATTTATCTTCATGTTTTAAATAGACAAATTAAGATTCAATGATAAGTATATGGCAGTAATATTCTAGTCCTATGAAGAATTAAAACTAGAGATTTAAAAAATATATTTAATGAAAGTAGCCCAAAGTCCACAGTAAAAGTCCAAGGCACAGGTCAGGGGTTGGGGGATGTCATAGCAGAAAATCTCAGCATGAGGGCAAAAATCACAAACAGAACAAAAGTGAATGTATGCTAATCAAGTTCTCCAGACTCCTGCCTTCATTATACAGCAAACGGAACCATTAGCCTCAGGCATGGGCAAGTCCAGTTCGAGGGAGCACTGGGTCAGTGGGTTGCTATTCTACTGCCCTAAGCCATGGAATCTCATTTATCATCCCAGTTGTGTCTACTAGTCCCTGAAATACACCAGAACAAGAAGAGAGAAATCTGGGTGACTGCATTTTCCTCAGAGCAAGGAGATATGTAAATGGCATGAGTGCAAACCTCATGTTTTATTCATAGTTGTTCAAGTGATAAAATTTTAAGGGAAGTGTCAAGTAAGGCAAATTGATGATTTTAAAGGTCTTGGGTACTTCTGCTCTTGATATATCTCTAGCCTTCCTAAGAAACAGCACTTAACCTCCAAGTTTGCCTTCTGTATAATAGAAGAGAAGAAAATAAAATCATTTTTCTTCATTAGGATGTATAAGAGAAAAATAGAAATAATTGCAAAGAACTTTTCAAGAATGATGTATTAATACATACTTTTGTCATATATCCAACCAGTGGACACAGAGGATCATGAAGCCCAGAATTGGAGACAAAATATGAGAAAGACCAAGGTCAGGAAGCAAACTAGATGGCCAAGACAGAGTGTCCTCTGTGATTGTGGCTAACAAGACATCACGTGCCCTGAATGAGATTAGAATAATTTTGTTGAGCATGGAAGCCTTCCCAGAAGTTACTCATTGTACTGCATGATTCTGAATCATTTTACAAATGAGGGGGAAAAGGTGTCTTCCTGCATATTGTCTGGAAGCAGCAGGCCTTAAATATTGTAAATGGCAAATCTGTACAAATGCAGTTAAAACACTTGAAATTATACCAAAATGAAGAGATGTTATTAAAACAATTGCAATAAGAAAAATGGTGTTATTCATGAAAACAGGAAAAAGGGAAGAATTTTCAGTACTCTGAAGGCAAAGGAAGGTTGATCATCAGATGGCATTTTTCCATTCTTAATTGGAAGTAAGGCATGTAGGTGAGAACTGTGACCACCCAGGCTATCCCATCATAAAGGTAATCTCTCTTAAGGACATCCTACTCCTGGAGTACAGGCTAAGAGTCCAAGACAACTGGATTCAAACCTTATTTTTCCCTGATTGTACCTCTTCTTTAGGAGGTGGTTCACTCTGCAGTCATGCTTGAGATGAGGGAATGAGCACTGAGTGTTATGTGCAACTGATGAATAAACAAATTTTACCTCTGAAACTAATAATACACTGTATGTCAATTAAATTGAATTTGAATAAAATTTTTTTAAAAACCGCCTTACAAGATCTCCCCCTTTCCCCAGCCAAATGTCTAACTCTTTCTGGGTCCTGTTTCCACCGCCTCTGTGACCCAAGGGTGGATTTGGAATGCTAACCTCAGAGTCCTCTGCATGTGACCCAAGATAAGCGAGACTGGTTTCCCAGGTTGGTCAGAGGGAAACCAAAGGTCTGAATTGCAAAACTTTTTAAAATGAAGAGACCAGAGCTTCTTTCTGCCCTTGCTATGACCTTCAATAATATAATGCAAGTATATAACCCTTTGTTCTCCTCCTTCCATCATTATTATACTCTTCCTCTTTCTTTAGTTAAAGACTTAGGTCAGGCCTGCAAATTTTGGCTATTGAGTTGCTAAATTGTAAGATAAGGAAATTTAAAGATTCTTTTTTCTTTCTTTTCACAGCTTCTAAGACTATTATCATCTTCCTGCATATCATATTTTTGAATGTTAAATGCTCTCTCTCGTAGCATTCTTTCAGATTACAAATCATAATCTCTACTCTGAATCTGTAGACACACTCAGATGAGGGTCAGGTGTACATTAGTAATTTTCTGAAAATATCTTTCACTGCATTTGTAAAAAATAGTCCCTGGAATATGTTGAGCAGTTAGTAAATTACCCTATTGCTATTTTCAAAATAATAATCATCTGTATTTGTAATAACATTTAATAATAATGCCAATCTAGTACTTATCAACCAAGGAGCATAAATATCTTGAAATTATATGTATAGGTAGATTTTCCTACAAATTCATAAATAAGCTATCATTATTTATTTATCTATCTGTCTATCTTGGTCATTTTACTTAGACTGAGACATCTAGAGTCTGATCTGCCTCCTCCTATGTACTAACAAAATTAGTGTTTTTGAACGCTGATGCTGGAGGGAGAAAGTAGAGAGTCCACAACAGCCCCCTGGGACTAGTGAATTTCAGGTCAGACTCTCCTAGGCTTCACTCACTCTTTTAACAATTGGCCTAAGGACCGGTGAAGAGCTGCCATCTTCCATTGTCTGATATGTCCTCCTGAATGGCAAAGTTTTGTAGAAAACAGGGATATTCTGGAAGCCATGATGACTCCAAAATTACCTTAGAAATAACATCCCAAGTAGCCGAAGGAAATTGTTGTAGAAAGACAATGATTACTGAAAAAGAAACTTGTGTTCTTGAAATACTTATTCCATGTGGCCTCCTGCTTTCAGATAGCATATGTTTTTGGATGCTTAATGAAAATAGAAGCTTTGTTGGGGCACACGGGTGACTCAGTGGCTTAAGCCTCTGCCTTCGGCTCTGGTCATGTCCCAGGGTCCTGGGATCAAGCCCCACATCTGGCTCTCTGCTCAGCAGGGAGCCTGCTTCCCTTTTCCCCAAGCCCCGCCTGCCTCTCTGCCTACTTGTGATTTCTGTCAAATAAATAAATAAAATCTTAAAAAAAAAAAAAGAAAGAAAGAAAGAAAGAGAGAAAAAGAAAATAGAAGCCCCGCTGATGGAAGAAATGATCTCACGATGACACTTGACCTCTGCTGGTATAAGTCCGAGCTCTAAGTTCTAGATGATGCTGCACTTCTGTGACAGGTAGGCACTACTGGGATATTCAGTGGTCTTATAGTAAGGAGACAAGCAGCAAATGCAGCTCCCCTGCCCTTCATGTGTCAGAATAGGTCAGTGCAACAAAAAGTGGTTTTCCCAGTAGCCTGGAACAGCATTCAAAATCTGGTCCTCCAGGATGAAAAAATGTGGCATTACAGTGAGCACTTCCCATGGCAATCTATTAGTCTCTATTTAGATTAATTATGGTTGTAGGAAAGGCTTCACCCCACCAGTGATCTGTATCAAAAAAGCCCCATAAGGCTGTCTCCATTATTATTGCTTGTCTCATTTGTTCACTCACTCTTCAGCATGATTTGAGACATACCCAATGGTGATCTTGAAGCAAATATTTCCAGAAAGCCCACCACAGCTTTTGAAATAACTGAATGAAATACTCTGCTCAGAACAATCTCTGTATCCCATTCTGTTTTATTATTCTCTCACTGTACTTTTCTTACTTCAGGTCATCTGCCCGAGTGGAAGTGAATTACGGATAGAAGAAAAGTCAGCGATGATGTGGAAATGCATTTTAAATCTTTGTCTTTATAAAAACAACAGTAAATTATAGCAGCAGAGGGCGAGGAGAAAAGTGCCTAGCCTGCCCACACCACTTTCCCAAATTAATTTTTATCTTTCATTTTGAAAATAAATCCTGTAGTAAGATGGAAATTAACTTGCCAATTAAATAGCAAATTATCAAGAATAAGCAAATCATACTTACAAGGCAAATTTGAAAACCTCCCTTCAGTGACAGTGGGAAGTGCTTAAGATGGGCCCTCACCAGTGAAAGTATAGACTACAGAATGGGGCTGAGCTTTGTTTGAGGGACATGTGGGTGGCTTAGTCAGTTAAGAATCCACCTTCAGGGGCGCCTGGGTAGCTCAGTGGATTAAGCCGCTGCCATCGGCTCAGGTCACCATCTCGGTGTCCTGGGATCGAGCTCCGCATCGGGCTCTCTGCTCAGCAGGGAGCCTGTTTCCCCCTCTGTCTCTGCCTGCCTCTCTGCCTACTTGTGATCTCTCTCTGTGTCAAATAAAATAAATAAAATCTTTAAAAAAAAAAAAAAAGAATCCACCTTCAACTTGGATCATGATCCCAAGATCATGGGATCGAGTCCCAGGTGGGGCTCCTTGCTCAGTGGGGAGCCTACTTCTTCCCCTGCTTGTGTGCTTGCTCTTGCTAATAAATAAATCTAAATAAATTAGTAAATAAGTAAATAAATAAATAAATGCTGTTTGAGAAGCAAGTACCTGAAGTCCCCATTGCATATCTTCTAAGGAGAAGTTTTCAAATTTTAGGTTGCCTTAAAATCACCTAGAAGGTTCCTCAAATTGCAGATTGTTGAACCCCACCTCCAGAGTTTCTTATTTAGTAGGTCTTCTGGGGGGACCTATGATTTGACCATTTTAATAACTGTCAGGGGGTGTTGTTACTCCTCTGGGGACCACAGAGGAAGAACTACAAAGCTGGAGGGCTTTTTTTGGCCATGCTCACACCCTAACTTTTCTTCCTCAAGAGAAGAGGAGTAATTAATATTTGGGGGGGAAATTATGGAACAGGTTTAGCTCCACTGTTTTTTCTTTTTCTTAGACCTTATCAGGGCAGGCTTAGGCAGCCTTATCAGAGAGAGGCTTAGGATGCCCGATGCTGAAAACAATTAGAGAACTATCAAAGCATAATTTTCAAAAGTTAAAGATAAGTCTATTGCAAATACACAGTTAACACCAATCAGAGATTTATTTAAGGCAATAATGAGGGAAATGGAGGATTGGTAAAGCTGGTTCAAAAAAGTATAGGAGAGATGGAATTATTTATAGTTAAAAAAACACAGAACCCTGAAATAAGATTATTACAATGTAAAATACAAAAGTACTTAATGTCTAAAATTGTCACATTTGGGGTTATATGCTGTACTGGTTAGAAGACTACTGCATCTCTTTTGAAGAAACATCATTTACTGTATAAAACCATAAATCAATATTTCGCTTCACAGAATCTACGTTTTTATCCATGATAAATAGTAAATCAAACAAAACCACATTCCTCTAAAGTGGGGGGTTAGCAAACTACAGCCAATGAGCTAAATAAATCCAACCCATTACCTGTCTTTGTAAATAAAGTTTACTGGAACACAGCCACACTCATTCATCTACGTAGGTTTGTGGCAGTTTGTCAGCTACAACAGTGAAAATTAAATAATCACCAATAGTCTTATTATAGTGCTTCAACATGACACCTAAAAGCAATGCAGTCACTCTTTTATCCTGCTTCCCACTTTTGTATAGTGTTCTCAACAGAACAAATAAGCTCTAAATAAGGCATCTGAACAGTAGGAGTTTGGAAAGAAAATTGCTGGATTTGTATAGTATCAATTTAGCCAAGCTAAAACTACATTTCCTAGCATCCCCTTCCTTGAGACAAAGACGCCTTCAATATGCCCCTCAGCCTACTAAACCATAAACAGACATCTTCCTGACTCTAGGCTCCTGACCTCCCTTTTCTTAGAACATTTATTTTTGAAAACTTGTAGTTGTAAATTCTTTCTCTGTCTTTTTGAGTTGTAAATCTTTTAAAAAGCCTCTTGCCAGTTTAGCAGCCTAAGACTGTCTTTCTTAAGGAGTAGGGGACTACCCTTTTAAGGAATAATCAGGGAAGATAACACCCCTGCCTCCCAGACTCTCTGGGAGGGGAGAAGCCCAACTTCAGTGGACATCTTGCTCCAAGTTGTCATGAAGAGAAAGTTTAATTTTCCTTTGGGTAAGGTCACTTAACAAACAGGGGGGTCTAAGATTTTCACAACCAAGCCCTTAAAAACTCTTGTCATTTGCTTCAGTAGAGATAAGCCCAGAGTTCTGATATGTCTCTTCATTTGTAATAACCTTGAACAAAGCCTTCATTGCCTATCCGGCATTGTCTGATATAGTTTTTGCTTTGACGTCTATATATTTTGTTATTAGCATGGAACATGAGGGACATTTTTGCATGATATTGAGAAGGCAGAAGTGGGACAGAAGCCATGTATTTTTTTTTTTTTACCCTCAGGTCAGTGCAAGACAACAAATGGTGTTGTATCTCACATACCTTTGCCCACATGCTAGATGTGAACTGGTTCACAGATCCACAGCCCCTTAAATGAAAGGAAGCCTTGCTACCTGTAGGAAAAATACTCTCTTCCATGAGGAAGGTATATAATGTAAATCTTCTAGCCATCCCTTAAAGAGGTGTGCATCTTTTATTGGGGTGATTGTGTATTGCAAGAGAGGAAATAATCAGATTTTTGAGGGAAAATCAGACATTGACTCTAAACTTAAACCAATTCCTGAAGACCAAAAATGTCATTGTAATGCACCAATTATAGTAGAGGTTAATGGAAGTCTGAAATTAATTGAGTTTTGACTTGGGTCTATCTCACAGGGAACCAATGAGTTTCCACACTCACCCTGTGGTTTATTTCCCAGATTCCAGAATGCATGATTATAATTGACATGCTCAGAAACTGTAAGAATTCCCACTTTGGTTTCCTAACCTATGGAGTGGAAACTATTATGTTAGAGAAAGCCAAGTGGAAGCCACTAGAACTGCCTAGATAGTAAACCAAAAACAACATTGCATTCTTAGAGGAATTTTAGACATTAGTACCATCATTAAAGACTTGAAAGATGCAGGGATAGTGATTCCTGTCACATTCCATTTAACTTGCCTCTTTGGCCTCTGTGGAAGACAGATGGATCTTGGAGAATGACAGTGGGTTTCTACAAACTCTACCAGATGGTGACTCCAATTGCAGTTGCTCCTTCAAATGTGGTTTTGTTACTAGAGCAGACTGGCATATCCCCTGGCATATGGCATAAGGCTATTGATCTGGCAAATGCTCTTTACTCCCTACCTGTTAGCAAAGACCAAGAGAAACACTTTACTTTTGGCTGTCTGAAACAACAGTGTATCACCACCATCTTACCTAAGGGCTACATCAATTCTCCAGCCTTATTTCATAATCTAGTCTGTAAAAACCCTGACTACCTCTTCTTTCAGTAGGATTTCATGATTGTTCATTTTATTTATAATATTTAGCTGATTGGGAAGGATGTAAAAATAGTAGCAGCTATTCTAGGCATTATTTATAAACATCGTTGCCAGTGGATAGGAAATAAACGTCACAAAAATTCCAAGACTGGCTACTTAATGGAATTTCTAAAGATCCAATCAATAGCCCGTGACATTTCAAAGTATCACTTCCAAAATGAAGAAGAAATTGCTGCATCTGTCCCCTCTCACCACTATCTTTTTGATTTTTGATGCAAAATATACATCATTTGAATATGCTACTCTGACCCATTTATCTAGTTACTCAAAAAGCCTTTAGTTTTCGTGGAGGTTCAGAACAAGAGAAGAACCTACAACATGTATAAGAGGCCAAGCAAGTTGTCCTACCATCCATACCATGTGATCTATACAATACAACAGAGCTGGTAGTCTCTTTTCTCTTTGTCAGACAGTAAGGCTGTATGGAATTTCTGGAAGTCCTTCTAAGTGATTCACAAAACAGATATTTAGGATTTTGCAGCAAAACTGCACCTTCTTTTGCAAATAATTATTCTCCTTTTGTAAAACATCTCTGGCTTGCTACAGAGCCTTAGTAGAAAACCAACACCTAACCATGGGCCACCAAATTACCATATGGTCTTAACTACCCATCAGAGTGTTGCCTGATTCACTGATTCATACACTTGAGAGAGACAGTAGCATCCCATCATCAAACAGAAATAATAGATATATGAGATTGAGCTCAATCAGTTTCTGAAGACAGAGTGAGTTGTGCAAGCAAATGGTCCAAATGCCCCTGGCCCATTTTCCTATTATATTACCTTCTCCTTCTTAACCATCACCTATGACCTCATGAAGAGTTGTTTAAGGAAGATCAAATTGGTCCTGACTTACAAATGATTCTGCACTACTTGAAGGTATATGGCTACAACACTATAGTCCCTTTCTGGGGCATCCCAGAACAGTGGTAAAGGAAAATCTACCCAGTAGTCAGAACTTCAAGCAATGTGGGGTGCCTGGGTGGCATAATTGGTAAAGCATCTGACTTTTGGTTTCAGATTGGGGTCATGATCTCAGGTCTCAGGGATTGAGACCTGCATTGGGCTTCGGGTTTTGTGTAGCTTCTGCTGGGGATTCTCTTTCATCTCTCCCTCTGCTCCTCCCAACCCACACTCTCTCTCATACAAATAAATAAATAAATATTAAAAAATAATAACTTTAAGCAATGTACCTGTTGTTCATTTTGCCTAAAGAGATGACCAGAAGTATGGATCTTCACTAATTGAAAGGCAATAAATAGGTAATGGTTTGGCTGGATGATGAAGGACTTGGAAAAAACACAATTGGTGAAAAAGATGTCTGGGAAGAAATATGAGGTAGATCAATGACACAGAAAGTGAAGATAAGCTCAGAAGGTTTATTCTGGCACTAAGCTCTATTACCACTCATGCTCATTGTCACTGACCTGACTCATCATGTTGGTGAAGTGTAGCAGCCAAGCTCATAGCTTCTCTAGCTCCCACTGAATCTATTTTTACTTCTCTAAATCATGGGCAGTTCCATGTTTAGCTCTGTGATGAAGAGGACCAGCTTTTCTTCAGGTCACCCCATCATTCAAGTTAGACGCTTGGTGATGATAAGAGCTCTATGTGGGTTCAGTTAGCCCTTGTGCGTTCTATTGCCTTTGTTCTCCCCAGTCCATGTTTATTTTTCCTTCCTCACTGTCTGCTCTGTTGACTTTATTCACAGAACCAGATGCATTACCAACAGCTTCATAAAGTGTTTAACAAGCTCCGTAATAGTGCAAGAACAATAAAAAATGAATCCCATATTCTCTATCATTCCCAGGAGCTTTGTTTTTCTGATCAAATCTCATTGAACCCAAAATCAATTTTTAAAATGAGCAAGAAATTTTGAGGAAGATATAATATAGGAGGCTAATTTTAAGTCAAAACTTCAAAGAAATAATTGCAAAGGGCAAGATGAAAGATCCTTAGATGGGAGAGAAAATGTGTATATGCCCATTGGGGGATTTCCTCTTTATGTTATAAAGAGGAAAAAATGTTTTGAGGTAGATGAGGGTATCAGAATACAGAAATCTATGAAATTCAAGCTGAGAAATGTTTACCTCTTCTGGTGGGCATTAGTGACATGGGTTAATGGCATAGCATTTTTATCATGAGGACTGAAGTGGCCAAGAACTGAGACACTCACTACAGAAAGTCCTATAAGAAAGCCCAAGACAGAGAGAGGTAGGAATGTCTTCTGAGGAACAAAGCCAGGATAATTTTGCTAAGACATGACTTGCAGAAATGTGAGTCCAGAAGGACAGTAAGTCTCCATGACTTGAACCATTTTAATAACCACCATTTAATTAGCCAGGTATAGCCCCAACCATTTTATATACATTTTTTCATGAAACTTTATACAGTGAGTATTATTCTTGTACAGATAAAGAAACGGAAACCTATGGGTTAAATAACTTACCCAGCTTTGCATACTTAGAATTAGAACCTCTTGCATTTAAACACCATTCTCCCTGATTCCAAATGTTTTGTAAGAACTAGTAGGTATGCAACCAAAAGGAACTTGAAGCAATGCTAGGACAGCAAGCTACAAGCTCGAGGACCACTACATCTCCTGTGCCTAAAGCCTGACTTTGTTCTGATGTGTATGAACTTACAGGTGAAAATTTAAATGGACAAGCTGAAAAAATTACAAAGATAGGTAAGTGGTAGCCATGTAGAAATAAAAAGAAACCTGCAAATTCTGAACACACACGAATCCTATGTGCAGATATATACACACAACTTGACAGAAGTCTGTCAAAAACCAAATAAAACCTAGCCTCTTGTCATGAATTCTGTTCCAAATGGCATGAATTCCAATTTTCCACCTTTAATGAAGTGGAGTTGAAAACTCTTCTTTATGTATGTCAAGATAAAAAGGAAGAGAAGAGAAACATGTGTTTTGAATGTCAATCGGCTGCAAAAGGTATAAAATGAACTCCCAGCACCCTTAAGAGACAGCACTGGGTACAGTGCATTTACAATGAATTTTGGATCACTGAAAAAAAATTATAAAATTTAAAAGATAAAAAGAGAAAGAAAAAGAAACAGCATAAAGTGGTGCTTAGGAGCACCACTTGGATTAGGGAACCAGATTGCAGGTATTTGAGTACCAGCTCTGCCACATTTTAGCTACAACAAAGTACCCAATCTCTCTGCAAATCCTTGTTCTCATCTGGAAAATGGGGCTAATAATTTCTATGAGGATTATTTATGTTCACATTTGTGAGGTGCTTAAAAGAATACTTGGCCTATGATAAACCACATAGTAAAGTGTTTCATAGTTAAATTAAATATTTGACATTTTTGAGAGTATACTATAGGCGTGGGTCAAGTCAAAGGTCATCTCCTTAGTGAGACTGTTTTCAGTAATCAAGTATGTTTTTTGGTGAGACTGCTTTCAGTGATTCAATTAACAAGGTTTTTTGGTTTTGTTTTTGTTTTTTTGAATGCCTGACAGGTTCAAAGTAGTGCTCTCAGTCTAGGATTGAGGTGGTAAACAGAGCTGACACTAAACCTAACATCATGGACATTTATTGTTCTAATCCTCTAACACCTTACATATTATTCTAATCTATTAGAGGATTCACCATGTTTTGATAACATTTGTTAAATGTTACTTACATAATTATTTTCCTTAGTTGTCTATAAATTTTTCCAGGGCCTGAAATTTATGTTTCTTTCCCTTTAAGTTTAAATAAAGAATAGATACTCAAAAATGCCAGTTGAATTAAGAAGGAAGAGAGAGAGAGAGAGAGAGAGAGGAAGGAAGGAAGAAAGGAAGGAAGGGAAGGGAAGTAGGGAAAGAGGGAGAGAGGAACCAATAAGGGGCAATGTCATTATGTGACTTTAGGTAGGATACTTAACCTCCCCAATCACCAGTGCCATCAGCTATTAATGAGGATGATGACAATAGTACTGACTTTGATGAGACATTCTATTAGATCAAAAGAACTAATGATTTGAAAGCTTGTAGCACCATATATGACATATAATAATCACACCATTTAATATATTACTATCATAAACTAATGAACAAAATAGACTTTAGAGATAACATTCTCTAAAGATGGTGCTATGATTCAACATGTGTAGAAAGTGTTAAAATCCCTTGATGCATGTGTGTGTGTGCATGCAAGTACACAAAATGGCATTTCTAAGATTTCAAAGTCCTATAATTTTTATTTGAGCAAATAAAAATGGTATCAAAAGATGCATTTTGTCTAACTTACTACTCACCATTTTAGTGCCGTGAACAAAAGGACTGTAATGTTGGGTCCCTGCCATACTGTTATACAGACCAATTGCAGCAAAGTCAATGAATCAAATGCAATTTAGTCTGGCTCAGCCAGATCCAGCTGGAGGCTGTTTCTGCACATGAAGCAGAAAAAACATTAAGGACCATAATTTCTGCTCAGATCAGTCAGTCTCAGTCATTCTAGTTGGCAGGCAATTGGTCTGACTAAAATGATTCTGCGTGAATGATTCTGTAATGGTGGAGAAAGCACAACCTTTAACCTGTAATGAAGTAGACTGGGTACATTCTTCTTAACTCAATAGAGGGTGATCACCAGGCATTTAGGCTGTAATATCACCTTCTATATACCTCCATAAGAAACTGCATTTGGATATGTAGAACGTTACAAGATCAGATTATTGACCTTTGAACTTAGTGCCTTAATGGAATAAGTCTTTTAAGTGTCCTAGATAGAGATGAGTATATTTTGCAAGTGGGGATAATATTAACATTTAGGACCAGTGTGACCAGAGGACTGGCTGTGGAAGAATGTAAAAAGAACCATTAATTCTGTCCCTGCATCTACATTCTTACAATATGACATTTGCAGATTCTACCATCATGAGATAAGTTGTGTGTACTCACATCTTGAATCTGAGCTGGCTATGTGGCTCACTGCTTTGGATTATGACACAAGAAGAGCCTTAAAAAATTTCCATGCATTAGATATTGTTCTTTTGCTATATCTGGAACCCTAAGATAACCACAGAAGATAGCCTGCTGGAGAATGAAAGGCAGAGAATTTAGGTATCCATTCAATGGTAAGCTAGCTTGCAGCCATGAAATAGCCAGACTGTAAATGTAAATGAGGCCAACACTGTCAACTAAATGCAGATACGTGAATAAGGCCAGGTGAGGCCAGCAGATAACCATTCACTAATCCAAACCCAGTTGTTGATCTGCAGAATTATAAGTTAATAAACAAGTGTGTCGAGCCATTAAGTTTAGGGATAATTTATTATATGCCAACTGATACAATGACGAGGGGAGAGGTGGGGGCAACATTGGTGCCATGGTGTATCCCTGGATCCCACATGTTTTTGACAACAAAGAGATTTTGGAGTATGGGCAAATTGATTTAATTCTAAGCCCAGGTATGTAGCAGACCTAGAGTTTTCCATCCATATATTCCTTCTTTCAGGACTGACTGTAAATGAGAGAATCGGATCAGGGAAGGTTTAATTTTACATTTAAATGTTCAGTGTGACTAGGAATTAGTGAGTTAGAAAACAGCGTGTGGCTTGGGCACTTTTCTAAAATTAAGGATGTTTTTAATATTTTAAATGGAGATTAGATAATTAAGTGCTTCTGTTGAGATTTTCTAAAGTGGCAGTGGACTATGACTTTGAACTGAGATCCAGATAAATGTTAGTAACAGGTCTTTTTCTGGGTTATTTGATGGGAAGCCTTGGTGATCATAATGCTCTCGTCCCAAAGCCCACCTACTGACATCTGAATCACTGTCCTTGTCTGGTCAACCTGTTCACCATTTCTTGATAGCTTCTGCTGACTAGACCCCAGGCTCAAAGTTTATGAATAACTCTGGCCTCACCATGGCATTCTGGCCAATGAGACAGGCACCTTCACATCTTTTATGTTTATTTTACACCCTTATGTCTATTTGAGAAGAAATGCTAATTAATTTTGTGTCTTTTAAAGTCTTTATTATTTTAGACCCTTATGTTGGCAGCCTCTAGTAGAAAACAGGTGGACTCTATAGCTGGGGTTCAAATTCTGGGTCCACGCTCAATGCATGACTGACTAGTCTTGAGAAACTCACCAAAACTTTGTGATCTTACTTCTTCTATAAATGGGAAAATAACATTTGTTTTAACTAGTTGGTGGAATTGTTATAAGGATCAAAATAGTATCCATACAACACATACACATACACATATGCATAATGCTATTTTAGGATTTCAATAAATATTAATTATGATTATTACTGTTCTTTGATAGCCTTAAAACTCCAGCAATCTGAGCTAAGGTAGTAGAATACATTACAATTTAATTCTCTGTGTCTTTAGATATGTATTCTAGTCCTTGAATTTGGGATGAAATAGATCTGTGTGGGGAAAGTGAAGAGTCTGAACGAGTGTTAACCTTGTTATTGGCTGACACAGAGAGATTTTCACCATATACATGGAAAGTTGGTGGGGGAGGTGGGTGATGGTGATTTTACTCTGAAATAGAGTACAGATTCTCTTTCTTTTGAATTGCTTGCCATTTCTATTTAGATGATTTATTGTCTAAGCAACCAAGTCCTTAACTATCTTACAAAGGAGACATTGTCTGTAGGTTTTTCCAACAATGGAATTACAATGCAGTTATGTTGCCCAACTGGTATAACAAGTATCTACGAAGCCAGCCCAGTGCATTGTCTTTCTTGATTACCAGTTGATGTCAATGAAGAAAACATCTCTGAGAGAAAGAAATAGTTTTTTGGAAGAACAAATAATTATTTTACCTTTTTTATCTTTGCTAATATTTTAATATTCTTTTCCTTTCAAGAAGCTCTGCCTTTTCTACATAAATGCATTTTGGTGAGTGCTTTTGACTTTGAGTTTTTTTCAAAACATATTTCATCATTTTCATGCTTCTGATTTCGCATTTTATGCAATGTCTAGAAGGACACTTGTTGTATTCATTTCTCACATACGTGTTGGTTGGGTGTTGTGTGTCAAGTATGGGGCCATATACAAGTGATGCAGAGCAAAGTGAATGGTGTAGTCCCTGATCTTTTAGGTTCTCATTGCTATTCAAGTCTTCTCCTGCCCTACCTCCACTTGCCTTCTTCCCAGAGATTTCTCTTTTTCCCTGATCCCTTTCTCCTGAGAAAACGAGCTCAATTTCAGAGTACCAATAGGAACCACAAAGTATTTTTTATAAATTATTTCATTTAATCTTCTTTGCAACTTCATAAGATTCATTTATAATGATCATAATTTATAGATGAAAATATTGACGTGTAAGTGATAGAGACAGCATTTAAACCTAGGTTTATTTAATTCTATTGTCCTTGATATGCATTACTTGGTATTACCTTTAGTCTTTGCTGGAAATAAGCCACCTTCCAAAAGTGGATTTTAAGGCCTCTGAAGGTAACCAACATAATTTTCATCTTTATTAAAGATAAAAAAACATAAAACATCTGTTTTATGTACATTTTATTGATTAATTCTTGCTATTTATGAAGCATTTAACTCCACCATAGAAATGAGGAAACTAGGAATCAGCGTGTTTAAGAAACATCCCCAAGTTCACTCAGCTAATTAGTGGTAAAACTGGCATTCAAATCAATATCTCATGTCTAAAATCCATGTTTCTAAGCTGCTTCTTTAAGATTTGAGAAATTTATTACAAAGTTTTAAAAACAGATTGTGGAGATAAATACAGTTCTACAACAGCAAAAATTTCAGGACAAGGATGATGTTAAGGACATATGAATAGACAGGAAAAAGTACAAGGAACTCTGATCCTTCTGTCAGCATTCCATTATAGAAACATTTACTAGTGAATGCTCATAATTAATTTTCCTTTCTATCTGCTTGAAAATGAGGATAGAAATTTAGAAACACAGGAAAGTAAGGCATTAACAGGATTGAGACTATTGGATTATAGTATAGAAAATATGAATTTAGGTTTCTTTCACACATTAAGCATAATAATAATTCCAGATAAGTCAGAGAGCAAAATATAACATGTTTCAAAAAATGCCTTATAATATTGAGATTTTTGGTTCTTTTTCTCTAACGGAAGCTGTGTTCTAATGGACAGGGTGCTGGCTCTGAACACAGAAGGTCAGAGCCAATGCCCTACATTTAGCACATTCTTACTTCTGCAAAATTTGGTAAGTTGCTTAAGGTCTTGAAGTTGCTGTCAGGTAGTCAGATTAGAATAATACCAGGATATCTAAAATATGTAATATGAAAAACTGTGAACACATACTCCTGAGCACACGCATGCAAGCACAAACACACACACGACCCAAACTTCTGAGCAGAGTCACTGCCAGTCTCTGTAGTGCCTTTGGTGACCTTGACTTTGTGTTTGGAGCATGAGCTTCTTAGATAATAATTTGTAACTGTCTAAGAATGTCTACATGAAATCAAAACAACTTACAATACCAGTCAAGATAATGAACTGTCAATTAACATGCAAGTCAGTTAAGTAGGTTGCTCAGTACCAGGTAGTACAAACAACTTTAGCTGATAGACTGAATTACTAGCTTATTATATCATCTAGCAGAGTAATATATGTAGACCCACTCCTAAGTGTACAGCCATCCCTGAGACTCTCAATAAAGCAAGATTTTAATAGTAATGATAATGATTCCACTGATTTCTTTATATTTTATAATACTTTTCAGCTTACAAATTGTTCTCACATGTGTGACCTAATTTAATGGCTCAAAATATGACTACATGTAAGTTATTTGCCTTTCTCCTCATGCACAAGTCTTTATCAAACAATGAAGACTAACATTCACACCCATAACCTCTTAATGTTCTAATCATATAACTTTATGATCTGATTAATAAGTTGAAAACCATGTAAATTAAGTGGTTTTATTTATTTGTACTTAAACAATTGTTTGATTAAAGGAATATTTACCTTGGAGTACTTTCAAATAGTATCTCTGTCCTAATAAAGTATGTTTCCATTTAAAAGGTTAGGGACACCTTGGTGGCTCAGTTGGTTAAGCGGCTGCCTTCAGCTCAGGTCACGATGCTAGGGTCCTGGAATCGTGGAATCGAGACCCGCAACAGGCTCCTTGCTCAGCGGGGAGCCTGCTTCTCTCTGCCTCTGCTTGTCACTCTGCCTGCTTGTGTGCTCTCTCTCTCTGACAAATAAATAAATAAAATCTAAGAAAAAGTTAAAATTTATAAACAGATTTTGTATAAGACATGCCTGTTTTAGTCACTAGTTATAGCAAAAGACTCTTAAACAATAAAATCTCTCACATGCACAAGTCTGATGTCAGTCAAATATCTTTCCAGAGCTGCTTTTCTCCATGTAGTCACTCAGACTATTTATTTGTTGAGTCCTGCCATTTCGATTAATTGCCTCCATTGTCACTGTCAGAGAGAAAAAAGAGAGATTATGGAAGTGGCATACTTGTTCTTAAAAGCTTCAGCTGGAAATAAGAATGCACGGATTTCACTTGCATCTCACTGGCTAGAACTAGTCACATGACCCTGCCTACCTGCAAAGGGGTCTGGGAAGTACTTTTTTCCTGTGTTGTCTGGAAGGAGAGAAAAATCAGATATGAAAAGCACTAGTAAACTTCACCACCATTTCCCTGCAAATATTGAGATAACATTTCTTTTTTTAAATCTCATTTTTTCCACTGACTTCTCTACTTAAAATAATTCAATGTTGAAGTGAGGGATTTTCTTACTTTTTTGAGATATTAAATAAAAGATATTTGACAAGCTTCATGCTTTTAGTTTTATCTACAAATTATACGTTTTAAACATAATGACAATGCTTTAAAACACAGTTTGGTACATGTCGGTAATAGCTTTTAATGACTCAGAAAGAATATAATAATCTACCATAATCAAAACTAATCTGCCATAAAGAGTACAGAAATATCAAATAGCTTATTCTGTGGAAACAAATCCAAATTAATTGCCTCATTTGTTACATCATATATAATATGCACTTTAACAGTGCCTTGACTTTGTATAGACATCTAGTGTCTCAGAGAAATTTAGAAAAACATTCTCAAATAAGGTTTCATTGGAAAAGAAGTAATGTATAAGGATGCAACTCCTAATTCTCTGTGGGTTTTATTATGGTGATGCAACAATTATTTACTGAATTATGGCATTCTAAGTCCAACAAAAAAATAAAATAAAGCTTTCCATTACACTCCACTTCTTTGGGGAACCAGCACGTGCATGTTCATGCCCACACACACACAGGCACACACCCTCTTTCATACAATTTTTTTGAAAGTCCATGTACTTTAATTATCCTACATAAAATGATGAATGAAATGGCTCTTTAACAAAAGGCAGCACAAACTGTCCATCTTTCCAGAATTTGTGGAAATTTAAGCTACCTTGTCTGTTTTTTTCTTTTTTCTTCTCTCTCTCTCTCAACTATTATCTTTTGTCTCTGTGTATTTGTAGCTTTGATATTCTTTGATTGGGTTTGGATCCGGACTATTGGTTAGGTTAGGTCTCCCGCACATGCGCGTCTATGTTCTTATTTGGAGCATCTCTGTGGGCCATGGTCTTCCCATGGCTGAGTGTAGGAGCACAAGAGCACAACCACTGGAACTAGGCTGTTCCCAAGATAAAGTATAAAATAGATATTACCTGATGTAATTTGATTTGTAGATTGTGGGTAAAATGGGGATACATAAGCAAGCTAAAGAAGAAGGAGGAGGAGAAAGTGGAAAAGGATGCAAAAAGAAAGAAAAAGAAGAGGAAGAAGAAGGAGGAGGAGGTGAAGGAGAAGAAATAGAAATTATTAACTCCAGATAACAATTTTTTTCAAGAAAGGAATTTATATAGAGTTATATATGTATACACACATATGTATATATGTAACTGTATCAGCAAAATGATGAAGGTGGAGGAGAATACTTTTGGGATGAATATATTAAAGCTAATTCCTTGCCTTTCATTATAGAAAGCTAATTTCTATTAAGTAGAATGCCTTCAAAAATTCCTAGTGTTGGGCGCCTGGGTGGCTCAGTGGGTTAAAGCCTCTGCTTTCGGCTCAGGTCATGATCCCAGGATCCTGGGATCGAGCCCCGTATCGGGCTCTCTGCTTAGCGGGGAGCCTGCTTCCTCCTCTCTCTCTGCCTGCCTCTCTGCCTACTTGTGATCTCTGTCAAATAAATAAATAAAATATTAAAAAAAAATTCCTAGTGTTTCCAGAAACAAGTCAGAATTAAAAGTCAAATACAAAGGACTGAAATGAGAATGACATTAGAACTCTTAGAAGCAACACTAAGGCTGAAAGATAATTTATATAATTTGTAACATTTTAAAAACCACCATATTAATAAGGTATAGTATTTTAAATATGGAGTTAAACATCAAAGGGAATAGTTAAATGCTTTGAAAATGAATTTTGGGGAGAAATTGTATTCAGAAATGGGGAGGATTGGGGAAAGAAAATGCTGTTTGGAGTTATATGCCTTTGTAGTAGCACATACTACATTTCTCCAGTAGTTCCTGAAATGTAATTAAGTAACATAGATAAATTATTTTAATAAGTTTAATTTAATTTCCCTTTAAAATATGGACCCAGACCAATGGGTATTTGGCTCAATTATCATTCAAGGCAGAATACATGAAGTACCATAAGATTTTTATAGATTATATTTGACTGTTTGATAATTTGGGGCTGATTGTGGATCCAAGATGGGATCTACAATTATTCCCATCTCTCTTTCTCCCCCTACCTCTGTTACTGTATTATAGTCATAAGAGAAAAAATATATATTGTGTTCATTTCATACCATCCAGGAATAAGTGGACTTTGTAGAAAATATCTAAGAAGTACTATTATGTTAGTTGTTATTCTTTAATTATTATTTCACCTGTATTGGGTTTGCTGGTTACTTGTAAGAAATTGCACTAGAATCTAATTTAAAATGCATCTGCTTGATAGTCCTCATACTTCACAAAGCAATGACTAACTTCCTGTTTGTCTCTTAAGCGTGGCCACAATTTAATTATCTGGATAATGTGAGGTTTTAAAACACAGAATAGTTGGTGGGCTTTGCTTTCAAATGCCATTCTTTTAAGCATTACAGAAATATTTTCTCTAGAAAATTAACTGCAAAACACCCAATCAATAGATCCATTTTAAATTAGTTTTATCTCTAAGATCCTTGCAAGTCTAAAATGGAAAGAGCCCTAAACTTGGACTCTGAAGGTCTAACATTCCTCCTAACCGATATAAATTTAGCCAAGAACTTAACCTCTAAGTGGCTCAGTTTTCTCATGTATATGATGGACATTAAGTCATCTATTCAGTAAATACATACCGTATGTTTACTATTTGCAGGCATTCTGTATGCATGGAGGATCCAAGGTTGAAGAGAACAGTAATGCTCTGCTAGCTATCCGGATGGCTTCTCTGGAAACATGTCCATGCATATCTTTTGCCCATTTCTTAACTGGATTATTTGGGTTTTGGGTGTTGAGTTGGTGAATTCTTTATAGATTTTGGATACTAGCACTTCACTGGATATGTCATTTGTAAATATCTTTTCCACTTCTGAAGGTTGCCTTTTGGTTCTGTTTATTGTTTTCTTTGCTGTACAAAAACTTTTATTTGATGAAGTCCCAATAGTTTATTTTTACTTTTATTTCCCTTGCCTCTGGAGACACATCTAGTAAGAACTTGTATGGTCGAAGACAAGAAGTTTATTGCCTGTATTCTTTTCTTGGATTTTGATGGTTTCCTGTCTCATATTTAGGTCTTTCATCCATTTTGAACTTATTTTAGGCATGTTGTAAGAAAGTGGTCCAGTTTCATTCTTTCGCATGCTGCTGACCAGTTTTCCTGGCACCATTTTTTGAAAGACTTTTTTTCCATTGAATATTCCTTCATGCCGTGTAAAAGATTAGTTGACCCCATAGTTGTGGGTCCATTTCTGGGTTTTCTACTGTGTTCCATTGATCTATGTGTCTGTTTTTGTGCCAGTACCATACTGTCTTGATGACTACAGCTTTGTAATATAATATGAAGTCTGAAATTATGATGCCTCTCACTTTTCTTTTTATTTTTCAGGATTTCTTTGACTAGTCAGGGTTTTTGTGGTTACATACAAATTTTAGGGTTGTTTGTTATAGCTCTGTGAAAAATACTGGTGACATTTGATAAGGTTTGCATTTAATGTGTAGATTTCTTTGGGTACTATAGACATTTTAACAATATTTATTCTTCCAATCCATGAGCATAGAATGTTTTTCCATTTCTTTATGTCATTTTCAATTTCTTCCATAAGTGTTTTATAGTGTTCAGAGTACAGATCTTTTACCTCTTTGGTTAGGTTTATTCCTAGGTATCTTAGGGGTTTTGGTGCAATTATAAATGGGATTGATTCCTTGATTTTTCTTTCTGCTGCTTCATTAATGGTATCCAGAAATGCAACAGATTTCTGTACATTGATTTTTGCATCCTGTCACATTGCTGAATTTATGTATCATTTCTAACAATTTTTTGGTTGAGTCTTTCAGGTTTTATACATAGAGTATCATGTTCTCTGCAAACAGTGAAAGTTTGGCTTCCTCCTTGCTAATTTGGATGCATTTTACTTCTTTTTGTTGTCTGATTGCTGAGGCTGGGACTTCCAGTACTAAATTAAATAACAATGGTATGAGTGGACATCCCCGTCTTGTCTGTGATCACAGTGCAAAAGCTCTCAGTTTTTCCACATTGAGGATGATGCTAGTTGTGGTCTTTTGTACATGACCCTTATGATGTTGAGGTATGTTCCCTCTGTCTGTACTTTGTTGAGGGTTTTTGTCAAGAGTGGATGCTGTACTTTGTCAAATGCTTTTTCTGCATCTATTGAGAATATCATAAGGTTCTTATCCTTTCTTTCATTAACATGGTGTATCATGTTGATTGATTTGTGAATATTGAACCACCCTTGCAGCCCAGGAATAAATCCCACCTGGTGGATGATTCTTTTTAATGTACTCTTGGATTCCATTTGCTAGTATTTTATTGAAAATTTTTTCATCCATGTTCATAAGAGATATTGGCCTATAATTCTCCTTATTAGTGGGGTATTGTCTGGTTTTAGAATCAAGGTAATTCTGGCTTCATAGAATGAAGTTGAAAGTTTTCCTTCCATCCTGTTTTTCTGGAAGTTTCAGAAGCATAGGTATTAATTCTTCTTTAAATGTTTGGGAATTCTACCAAAGAGAAGCCATCTGGCCCTGGACTTCTGTTTGTTGGGAGATTTTTGACTACTGATACAATTTCTTTGCTGGTTATCTGTCTGTTCAAGTTTTCTATTTCTTCCTGTTTCAGCTTTCATAGTTTGTATGTTTTTAGGAACTTGCCCATTTCTACCAGCTTTCCCAATTTGTTGGCATATAATTTTTCATAATATTCTCTTGTAAGTGTTTGCATTTCTGTGGTTTTTTTCTCTTTCATTCATGATTTTATTTGGGTCCTTTCTCTTTTCTTTTTGATAAGTCTTACTGCGGGGTTATCAGATTTATTAATTCTCTCAAAGAACTAGCTCCTGGTTTCAGTGATCTTCTACTGTTTTTTATTTGTTCATTTGTTTGTTCCTATATCATTTATTTCTGCTCTGATCTTTATTATTTCCCTTCTTCTGCTGACTTTTTTCTTCATTTGTTGTTCCTTTTCTTGCTCCTTTAGGCGTAAGTTTAGGCTGTATATTTGAGATTTTTCTTGCTTCTTGAGGTAGGCCGATAATGCTATCTACTTCCTTCTTAGGACACTTTTGCTGCATCCTGAGTATTTTGGACCATCACGTTTTCATTATCCTTTGCTTCCATGTATTGTTTTATTTCTTCTTTAATTTGCTGATTGACCCATTCATTCTTCAGTAGGTTGTTCTTTAAGCTACATTTTTTTGTGGTCTTTCCAAATTTTTTCTTGTGTTTAACTTCAAGTTTCATGGCATTGTGATATGAAAATATGCATGGTATGATCAGTCTTTTTGTATTTGTCAAGGCCTGGTTTGTGGCCCAGTATGTGACCTTTTCTAGATTTTGTTCCATATGCACTCAAAAAGAATGTCTATTCTGCTGCTCTAGGATGAAATTTTCTGAATGTATCTGTTAAGTCTATGTAGTCCAGTGTGTCATTCAAAGCCATTGTTCCCTTGTTGATTTCCTTTTTTTTTTTAATAAATTGACAGAGAAAGGTACAGCAAGAGAGGGAACACAAGAAGGGGGAGTGTAAGAGGGAGAAGCAGGATCCCCACCAAACAGGGAGCCCAATGTGGAGCTCAATCCCAGGACCTTGGGATCATGACCTGAGCTGAAGGCAGATGCTTAAGGACTGAGCCACCTAGGCACCCCTCCTTGTTGATCTTCTGCTTAAATGATCTGTCCATTGCTGTAAGTGGGGTGTAAAGGCCTCCTACTATTATTGTATTATTATCAGTGAATTCCTTTATGTTTGTTATTGTTTTATATATTTGGATGCTCCCAAATTGGGAGCATTAATATTTGTTGTAGTTTCATTTGTTGTATTGTTGTAACTTCTTGTTGGATAGACCCCTTTATTATGATATAATGTCCTTTGTCATCTCTCATTGCAGTCTTTTGTTTAAAATCTAGTTTGTCAAATTAAATTAATTAAATAAAATCTAGTTTGTCTGATATAAGTATGGCTACTCCAGCTTTTTTGGATGTTCATTAGCATAATAAATGGTTCTCTATCCCCTCATTTTCAATCTCCATGTGTCATTATGTCTAAATTAGTCTCTTGTAGGCAGCATATAGATGGGTCTTGTTTTTTTAATCCATTCTGACACCCTCTGTTTTTTGATGGGAGCATTTAGTTCATTTACATTCAGAGTTTTGATTGATAGATATGAATTTAGTGCCATTGTATTACTTGTTAAGTTGTTGTTTCTGGAGATTTTCTCTGTTCCTTTCTAGTCTTTGTTGCTTTTGCTTTCTCTTTCCCATTGAAAGAATCCCCTTTAATATTTCTTGCAGAGAAAGGAAAACTAAAGGAAAAAATTCTTTTAGTTTTTGTTTGTCTGGGAAACTTTTTCTCTCCTTCTAATCTGAATGACAGCTTTGCTGGATAATGTATTCTTGATTGCATATTTTTCCCATTCATCACATTGAATATATCATGACACTTTCTTCTGGCCTACCAATTTTCTATAGAGAGGTCTGCTGCTAACCTTTTTTGTCTTCCCTTGTGGATTAGGAATTTCTTTTCTCTTATTGCTTTTAAGATTTTTTGCCTTATTTCTATATTTTGCAAATTTTATTATGATATGTGTTGGTGTTGGCCTATTTTTGTTGATTCTGATGGGAGTTCTCTGTGCCTCCTGGATGTAGACGTCTGTTTCCTTCCTCAGATTAGAGAAGTTTTCAGCTACAATTTCTTCAAATAAAGCTTCTGTCCCTATTTCCCCTCTTCTTCAGGATGCCTATGATTAAAAAAAAAAAAAAGGATGCCTATGATATGAATGTTATTACATTTTATGCAATCACTGAGTTTCCTAAGTCTTTCCTTCCTTTTTTCAACTTCATTATTTTCTATAATTTTATTTTTCCCTTTTTTTGAGAGAGAGAGAACACATGTGAGCCAGGGGAGAAACTGACGGAGAGGGAGAGAGATATCTTAAGCAGACTTCTTGCTCAGTGTAGAGCCCAACACATGGCTCAATTTCATAACCCTGACATTATTACCTGAAACAAAATCAGGAATAAGATGTTAACCAGCTGAGCCATCCAAGCACCCCTCCCTAATTTTAATCTTCCATATCACTTATTCATTCTTTTGTTTCTTCCATCTTGTGGTCATTACATCCGGTTGGTTTCACATCTCAGTTGTTATAGCATTTTTTATTTCATCCTAATTTTTAGGTGTGTTTTTTTTTTTTTTAAATCTTTGCACTCCCAAGGAACCCCCTGGTGTCTTCTATGCTTTTCTTAAGCCTGGCTAGTATTCTTATGATTGTTATTTTAAATTCTGGGTCAGGAGTATTACTTATTTCTGTTTCAGTTAGATCCCTGGCCATGACCTTTTCTTGTTTTTTTTCTTTTGGGATGAATTCTTCTATCTTGGCATTTTTGTTTAGGTCTCTGTCTTCTGTGTGTTAGGAAAGCCTGTTATGTTTCTTGCTCCTGGGAATATGGCTTTATTAAGAAGAGGTCATACACTGTCCAGGGCCTGGTGCTTCAAGAAGTGTTTCTGGTGTGTGCTGTGTGCACTCTGCTGCTGTGTCTGGCTGCTTTTCCTCAGATCAGTTCTCTGCGGAGTTTCCTCTTGACTGCAGTGGGCAGTGTTTGGACCTTAGCCAGAATGTGATGAGTTTTAAGTAGGTGTGCTCAGATCTGATTGTTAGAAGAGACCTGCTGCTACTTCCACTGCAGTGTTGCAACACTCTATACTTAGTAGACTTCATGCATTTGGGAGTTCGTACTGGTCTGGGGGAGGTGATTGCTGTTCTGGTTCTTAGGCACACTTACCCTGGTAAAGCAGCACCTGCAGACTGCAGAGGGGTGGGGCTTGATGTAAGAAGTTTAACTCCTTATTGAAGTCAGTTTATGCTGAGGGGTAGGGGGAGAAAATAGTGCCAGCCTTCTCCCTTTTCCCTGGAAAAGGGAGTTCACACCCAGTACTGTCAAGAAGCCCTCCCAAAAGAGCAAACAACCTCCCTTCATGCATCTCAGGCATTCCTTAGTTCCCTGCCTTCACCCTGTATGTGTCTGGGCTGTTTGCCCATCTGGCAGCACAGTGCACCTGTGTCTTACTCCAGACAGCCCAGCTGAGTTCTTAAATTCCACACTTTAGGGACCTCACACAGTGTGGACCTGCACTGGTCCTCTGGGGGAGAGTCTTGCCATGCTAGTGCTGGTGCAGGTTTGTCCCAGAAGGACAGTTGCACCGATATGCAGGAACTTGAAGTTTGGAGTAAAGCTAGCATACTGGTGCCCACCAACTCTTTTTGTCCTGAGAGGCAATGCAGCCTCTCCCAGATGCATTCCAAAAGGCGAGCCATCTCTCCCATCGTGTCCTAGGGGATCCTCAGATTACACTGTCAGGTCCCTGGCTTATACCCTCCTTCTCTACAGGAGCACAGAAGTGACCACTGAGCTCAACACCAGCCAGGGCACAGACTTCTAAAACTCCTGTCTTTGAGCTTCACTCATGGTATCAATCCCTCTTATTTTCCAAGTCAATACCTTTAGGGAAGTGTTTTCTTTGTGCAGTTCCCTGTTCATCCCCCCCACCTCCATGATAAGGGATCCCTCCCCTCCACTAACCCACTATCCTTACCCCCCAAATCATGTCTTCCGACCTCCTTCCTCCCACAAGGTGGCCTCTTCTCTCCCTCTAGTTGTTCAGTTTGTTCTGTCAGTCCTCAAACCAACTTCTTGGGTGTCCAGAATGATTTAATATTTATCTAGCTGTGTTCAAGGGACAAGGAAAGCCTAGGGTCCTTCTACTCTGCCATTTTAGCTCCATCATCTTGTCATATATCTTCAAAGCACCTCAAACTAATAAGACCCCACTGAAAAACTGACCTTCTCCTTGAAACCAGGTCCTCTTCTGTGGTTCCTATTTCTGCAAAGGACATCATTATGTAGTCAGATATGCAAGATGGAGACCTAAGAACCATCCTGATCCTTCTCATCATCTGTTAGTTTTCTTCTCTAAGTACTATTTTTTTAAATCCTCTACTTAATTGTCATTTTATGTATTTTTTTGTTTCAAGTTTTAATTCAAATTCTAGTTGGCTAATACATAGTATAATATTAGTTTCAGGAGTAGAATTTAGTGATTCATCATTCACATATTCTAAATAATTTTTAATTCATTCACTTCTTTCCATGCCTATTCCCACTGTCTCATCCAGCTTAATGTTCTCTCTTACCTGATGTACAACAACAGCCTAAACCTGACCTATCTGCTTCCACATATTGCCCATATTCACCAGCAGCCAGAATGACTTTTGAACACTTTAAACCCTTCCTATTATGCTAAAGATAAAATCTAAATACCTTAACTTGCCTGTGAAGCCATGCATAACCTAACCCTGTCTATTCTAGCCTCAGTTTGTGCCACCTTTCCTTTGCTGAATGTTTTCCAACCTTATTGGCTTATTTTAATTCACTGAAGGACCCATGGATCTTTTTCCCAAAGGACCTTGCACATCCTATTCTCTGCTGGGAATGTTCTTCCCCACCCTTCTTCAAATAATTTGCTTCTGCATGACCTTTAGGCCCTCTCTCCAGAGAATCCTTCCCTGGATTCCCAATTTAGTCAAATCCTCTGATTACTTCCACATAAGACCTGATATCATTCCTTCATAAATACTTGCAATCATTTTAATTTTCATTTATCTTACAATTATTATTTTTATTTTCTACTTCTCCCACTAGAGTCTCAATTCCTTGAATTCAGGGGACATGTCTATATTTGTTCACTTTATCTATCTAGTATAGCATCTGCCATATAATAGGCACTAAATAAATATTTGAAATGAAAAAAAAATGAATGAACAAGTTTTTATAAAGACATACAACTCTAAAAGTCTAAAAACTTGAGGCTAAAAAGTTACAATTTGCAGCTATAGAAAGTTGTGATTTTTAAGAATACTCTGAAATATTTTAATCTCACAAAGGTAAATTCACCTAATGAATATTTGAATTGAAATTAATTGAATTAAAGAATAAGGTAAATATCAACATTATCTTCAGTTTTTGGCACAATAAAAGTAAACTCAACAAAAATACATTTGCATCAATACCAACAAATTGGTATGGCATGCATTAATTCTAAGCCAGGAAGATAATATGACATTTTGCAGATTATGTCACTAAACACTCAACATTCATTGTATTTATATAAGAAAAAGAAATAAATAAATAAAACTGCATGATATTATGAAAAGAACAATGACCTGTTAGCCAAGGAACCTAAAACTTAATTTCAGTTCTACTTCTTATTAATATTTTGACACTGAGCAAGTTCCTTCATATTTCTTGTAATCGGTTTAAAATTCATGATTTCTATATTCTGCCACCTCCCACAGTGTATGAATAAGTGATCATTCTCTTGACGGTGCCAAGAACTCTTTTGAAGGGCCTGACCCTATGAAGTTCTACCAGATGAGCTGCTTAGAAATTGCCTAATCATAAAAATGGTTTATGTTACATTACTGCCCGTGAGGGGACATTTCACAGCATTTTTGTTTTTAATTTCAGTTCAACTATATGATGGAACTTAAAGGGGAATGGTCTCACTGCATAAAATAATATTTCCCATTCCTCCTGGCTTGAAGTCTGGAAGAGTAATTGAGAACAATATTTTGGAACTTCTAACCAAGTTACTATTGGTAAGTTCACTCTCTGATACTCCTTTCACTCCAGACGTATAGCAACGATAGACAAAAAATGAAAGGAGAAACATTAAAGAAAATAGCTATGCTAAAACACAGGATAAACATATCTCATAGGGGGCTAAAGCCATAAACTCTGTTGGATTCTGTATCTGGAAGCCTGCTGAAGCAAACTGGAGTTATTATTCAGTAAAATGGCAAGAGTCAGGAGCCAAAATTGTTTAAAAAGAGCTCTAGATACAGTTTAGGGAAGTTACATAATGAAGGAGGTGGGAGAATAGGGTCTCGAACCAGGATATGGACCAGGATATATTCTCAGTGATTATATCTTCATTATACCTCACTCATCTTACTTAAGGAACCTGAGCTTCCAATTCAAGACTGGACCATTTTCTCAGAGCCTGGGCCACTGAAAACCCTCTAGAAATACTAATAACAAAATTAAAATTCAGGAAAAATACTGATAGCAAAAGAAATTTGGAAATGACTTTAAATATGTATATGGTCTCCAAAGAAATAAATTGAGGAATGACATCCATGAATGAATGGCATAACCATAATGAATAGGCAGAATAAAAATATACTAGGAATTCTAAATAAGAAGATATTTAATTGAGAAAACTTAAGTGATATGAATTTTGTATTTGACACAGCTGAATAGAGAATTAGTAAGTAAATCTACTTCTTTTTTGACAGGGTTTGAATGGTTGAAAATGTGGTAATATCTCCCCTACTTTTGGTGTGAGCTGTTTGATATCAGAAACTTTCCATTCATTTATACAACAAATATTTCTTGGACACATTTTTCATTTTGTTAGCTCAAAATGAATTTTTCTAAACAGCTTCTCTTTAGCTATGTGTTATCAAAAGCTGAAAGCTGGAAGCATAATTTCCTTCATTAGGTAACTGCATTGAAATACAAGTGTCTGAAATATTTTTACTGTTCTAGTTTATCAAGGTTATCTTACAACTCAAAAATATGTAGTATTGCCTCATTGTGTTGAGAGATGTTTTCATTTCTTGATGCAAATGTTCTATATCTTTTAGGAAACTTTGAAGTGGTTACTCCTAAATGAAACTATTTGTTTCATTTTCATATTTTACTTTTCAACTTTTTCCAGAGACTGGAAAGCTATATGCTTCCACCAAAATGGAAGTTCCTTAAAAGTTATGATTTTTGTTTTTTGTTGTTGTTGTTGTTCAAGTAGCTAGACTAGTAGTTGGGTCATATAGTAAACTCAATGACTATTTGTTGAAAAAGTAAGTAGTTCTTAAATAACACTTTTATTTTTAATTATACCAGGAATTGAAGTGGCTGGTGTTTTTATTATATCTCACTACATTGACTTAAATGCTATAAAAAGTTTCTTATATGTTTGTCTTTCTTAAGAATTGGGTGTTATATGCAAACAATGAATCATGGAACACTACATCAAAAACTAATGATGTACTGTATGGCAACTAACATAGCACAATTAAAAAAAAGAATTAAATTCATATAATAATTTGGATTATTTAGCAGAAGAAACTGTCTGAAGCTAACTTGAAAGAGGAATTTATTGTTAAGAGAAGAGAGGTGCACAATCCAGTGACTGAAAAGCAAGAACACAATGAGATGCTCCGTCACTTTGGTGTCTGTTCCACTATAATATCTGCTTATTTCTCCCTGCACTTCACTTTTCTCAGCTTTCCAGATGCCATGGTGGAAAATGAGTCTTCACAATCTGAGTCATTGCATTCAAAGTTCTAGCCACTCAAACCAGAAGAGCATGGAAAAATGCCCAAATTTCTGTAGATAGGCGCATTGTCCCAACTCAAGGAGATGCTCATCCTTAAACCAATCAGGTGTGGCCTGAGAGGCCAAGGACAAGAGAGAGACTTCATTATCATTAGAGTTTATGGGTATTTGGTCAAGTGTGTTAGTCACAAAGAGTTTCTGGGGAAAGTTAGGGGTTTTGGTAAAGACAAATGAAGCTGAAAGACCTTCTGATATAAGTTCAAAGTTTTTCCAATAAAGAAAGACAGAGGACTTAACAGTGACACTGCTACTGATTTAGTAGTATACAGTGGGAACCTGTGTATTTGGCCAAAAAGACCTAGGAACAAACAATTCTCATGGAAGGGAGGTGACTTGGCTAGTGTCACAGGCATTTTTCAGTGTTAATATTTCAGTGTTAGTATTTGTTACTGCCAATAGCTGTCTGTCTCTCTATCAGAGAGTATGTGTGTCAGGATATGCATGTGTGTATGTATATATGTACCTGTGTGTGTACATAAACATACATGTGTACATCCATAAATATATATTTACACACACATACGCAGATGTGGAATAACAGCTATATAAATACATAGATCCATAAACAATATAGAAATAACTAAAACAATGGAGTCATCATATATATATATATATATATATATATATATATTTAAACCTTGAGAATAATTAAATTTTATTTGATTTTGACTGAAAAGAAAACACACAGAGAAGAAATTACCAGTCTTCTCAGATGAATATATTTCCTTACAAAATATATGTGACTCTACAATATCTCTTTAAGTTTCAGGAAAAAAATATTATCTAAAACACTGATATTAGATCAACTACAACATTAAAAAATACATTTCCAGTTCAGACATCTTTGATTGTCTTTCTTAATGAGAAAGGAACTGCTTAGCATCAGTACATTTGAGCCCCTCACCTCCCGCTCACATTTCCATCTGTGACACTTGTGTTATCTTTACTTTGCATGAATGAATGACATTCAAATTGTGATCTGCTATCAGAATTTCTTTCACTAGTTAATCTTGTTTTCATATTTTAGTGGGTTAAATACTTACTAAAAGGATTTGAATACTTTAAAGTCTTTTACCATAGTTGCTACATGTTAAATTCCATCTTTTGAAATCGTTCATGTTTGGTTGGATTTCAAGTTTTGTCTTTTTCACCAGAGGGACTTATGGGTGCCATATGATGCTGCTTCTTTGAGAAAGCCTCTGTGTAGCATTTATTCTTGGAAAATGACTGGGATGGGTGCCTGGGTGGCTTAGTCGGTTGAGTGTCTGTCTTCCGCTCAGGTCATGATCCCTGGGTCCTGGTTTGGAGTCCTGCATTAGGCTTCCCTGCTTGGTGGGAAGTCTGCCTCTCCCATTTCCTCTGCCTCTCCCCCATGCTCCTGCTCAAGCTCTCTCTGTCTGTCAAATTAATAAATAAAAAGTATTTAAAAAAAGAAGAAAAGTGGGATGAGTACAATAAACTTGCATTACACTTTTTATCCCTCAGAACTTTGTAGACATTGCTGCATTAAAGGTTGCTATGGGAAAGAAATTAAATCACCTAGATATTCTCCCGTCATGGTTGATATTTACTTTTTGACCAGACAACTGAAGAATTCTTTCTTTATCCTTTGAGTTCAATAACTTATCGAGAATATGTCTCAGTTTCTATAATTCTGATCAATCTGTCTTTGTATATCAAGGGTCCTTTTGATCGATCCATCTAGTCTTTTCATTTCAGACAAATTTTAATCAACTTATTCTTTGAAAACCCTTCCCCTGTTTTGTTTGTTGAATTCTCTACTTCATAGACTTGCATTATCTCTGTGTTGTGTTGTCTTTTTCTCAATTGTGAGAATAATATGTATTATTGGAAGTTGCTATTTAATCTCTTTAGTTTTTTTCTATACTCAACTGTAACTGGTATGTGTACTTTAAACCTTGATAGATATTACCAGACTACACTCCAGAGCAATTTACACCACTGGTTCCCAAATTGGGCTTGTAATACCATTGATTGAATAGTAGGGTCTCAGCCCTCCTCTCATCTGCCCAAAATTATTTGGAGAAGGAAAACCCACATTTAATTAAATAAAAGCAAAAACATGGAAATGAAAATTTCTTAGGCACTCAGATTCTCTGTCAGACTATGAATCACTGGCCTTTACCACCCTCTTTCTTGTTCCTTCAAAGCCAGGGAACTTTTCTATACCTCTCTTTAAGTTAGCTGCCTATCTATATGTCAGCATCAGCCAAGATACACTCACGATACAGTCAGGTTAGCTGAATAATATCTAATGAAAATCGTAGTGTCACAGCCAGAGGTCTCTTCACCATGAATATCTGAGAGGAATAGTAAGGGAAACTCTCAACATACAGAAAGAATCACATAACTGAGGCACCAGGAAAAACATCATCCTCTTCATAATCTTGCCTGGGCTGTATTTTCTGATCATCATAGTTATCTATTAATACCATAACAGAAGAGATGTCAGGGTCATTATCTTTTCCTGCTTTATTAAAATATTTATCGTAAATTCCAAATAAAATGAAAGGCAAGGGTAACAAATCATGCCAGCTTTTGATTCAAAAGTTAAAAGCATTGCAAAGAGAACGTTTTCAGTGTTTTGAACTATTATGTTTAAAACAATTTCATCATCATCATCAGAAGGTGTTTGCCTAGGTGACTCAGCTGGTTAAACATATACCTTCAGCTCAAGTCATGATTCCAGGGTCCTGGGATCGAGCCCTGTATCAGGTTTCCTGTTCAGTGAGGAACCAATTTCTCCCTCTCCCTCTGCTCCTCCCCCAGCCCCACTGCTTGTGCTCTCTAACTCTCAATCTCTCTCAAATTAATAAATAAAATCATTTTTTAAAAATATCTCATCCAGAAGAGATAAGAGGTCAAGCAGGGAGAACATCGTGTTCTGCCTGACCAAGATTCCTTAGTGCCTGAAGTGACAGAGTCTTGGGGCCAGGGTTATTTCATGTTTGTACATGACCTTTTAAGACATGTGTTTTCTTTTTCTTTTATTGGACATGCTTAGCTGTGTTATTCATATGATTTCATTGAGACTGTAAACACAACCTGTTCACCTCATTTTCCAACAGGTCATCATTCAAAGTCCCAGAAACATTGCTGTCCTGGAAAATGCACAACAGTCCTCTGCCCCTCAGCCCTCATAAGACGGTTTAGATGATGACCAGTGTCCAGATTCCCTCACAGAGTCAACATGCTTTTGATTTTTCTGAAGTTTAATTTCTCCTCAAGAGAAGCTTTCCACATGTTATATTATCTAAAGTCAACATTGCCCTACTGATGCATAGACACAGAAAAGAAATGAAATCAGAATCACAGAAAACCTATAAGCCAAGGTCTATTTATTGCACTGTCTGATAGTTTTAATCATTTTTCAAGTTTTATTTTTTTCTCAGTGTCTTGACTTCTACTATTTTGGTATCCCTGGAACAAGTATATGTGCTGAGCACTACACTGGTTGCCACAGGAGATGTGCAACATGGTGTTGTGCTGAAACTCATAGAGATGTGAATTCAAGTCACAGTTCTGTCACTTGCTGTATCTGTAAAATGCTATGTAAGTCATTTAATTTCCCCGATATCAGTGTGTCGAGTATAAAAATTTTAAATTCTACACACGGAGAAATGCTTAGATGATATTAAAGTTTACGTGTACATTTACCATCAGGAAGTTACATGCAGTAAAAGGTAAGTTTCATAGAGTTAAGGACGCTAAGTGTTGTCATTATACATACAGAAATCTTCCAGGAGGGAGGCTGTCGTGCTGGTCAGTATAACCACTTCGAACTGTGGCGAAAATTGTTTTGCAGTCCAAAACAACTTTTGGTAGAGAGAACCAAGTGATGTTTCTGCAATATCTCTTTGCTACCTACTGAGACATTGTGTGGATTCCTGGGAATGCCTACTGGGACAAAATAGTTGAAATCAGAACATAGTGTTCCCAGTCATACTATAACATGCCCAGCTGCTTCTGTTTGATATTATGGGATCAGCATAAAATTGGAGTCAGATAAAAATTGTATATAAATACTAACTCCACAAACTTTGAAGCACATTTCAGTGGTTTGCCAAACTTCATAAACTTCCTTTTTCTCCCTCACAGGGTTGCCAAGAAGAAGAGCAAATAAGACAACATCCATGAAATCTGGTCAGTCTGTCAATATTAAGGCCAGCTTTTGAAACTCAATGAATGCCTCTCCTAAGTGTCAAATAAGAGGGACAAATGGCTAGGCTTGCCATTTTCATGGTATTTCACGGAAGAATATTTGGTCTTAGACAAAAACAACGCAATATGCTTTTTAATTAGCTTTACTGCTAGAAAGCTTTGTTCTCAGAAAGCTGGCAACAAATGCTCGTTAAATGTCCCCACAGACTGCCCAGACCATCCTTTATCTTCCACTCTCTGCACACACATGGTGGTTGCCTCTGGTGTTCAGTGCCTTTCAAGGGATCAGAAGCCACCCCCACCACTGCCACTACCATTATTGTGGGCAGAAGCTTCATCATTTGAGGCTCATTCAGAAAAAAGCAGTTCCATGCTCAGAGAAACCAGTGGGAGTGCAAGTGGATTATATATGGGGAATGCTGTGAAACTACCAAGTTCTGTGTTTCAGGGGCTACTGTAGTGTTTTCCCAAGCTTGTAGACTGGTAGGTAGCACAGTCGGCATGCATTCACTTTTGTGAACAAATTCCCCATGCCCTAACCTCTGCACAAAGGCCAGGCTGCAATTTTTTTTTTTGGTATCATAATAAGGGAAATCAAAATTTATTTATATTGAGAAATTCCCTGTTATGGATTGAATTGTGTCCCCCCCCCACCTCAAATGTATATGTTGAAGATGTAACTCCCAACATCTTAGAATTTGAATGTATTTGGAAATAGCATCTTTGCAGATGTAAAGACAGACTCACTATTTTGAGTGGTCCTTATAAAAGGGGCGAATTGGAACACAGACACACATGAGGAGATACCATGTTAAGATGAAGGCATTGATGGAACATGCAACTCCTGATCTCGGGGTTGTGAGTTCAAGCCCCATGTTGGGTATGTGCTTTGGTGAGTGCTGTGAAGTGTGTAAACCTGGTGATTCACAGACCTGTACCCCTGGGGATAAAAATATATGTTTATGAAAAATAAAAAATTAAAAAAAAATGAGCAACTAGATCGGGACCCAGTGACTAATAACCCATGTCTTGCAAAGCTTGATGTATGGGTCCCTAAGGTCCACAAAGGGCCATCTCTTTGAAGAGGCAGATCAGCCAAAGGCAGAGAAGCTTCAACCTTCTCCTAAACTTTTGTTCCAGGTCTTACTAAAATGGAAGGATTAAGTTTCTTGGGAAGGATGAGGTTTCTTAAAGGATCTGGGTATAGTCCTACCATAAAATAAGTATAAACTTTTCAACTTTGCCTACTTATTTTATGCCCCAAACATCCTGTTGAAATACATTAGTGATCTGTCATTACCCAGGATCCTTCTCCTTTGTTGCCAAGAATTCTCTTATAAAAGATGACTAAGACCAAAATTCCAGCTCTTGGATGCAACTGGGTACAGACTGAGATAGTCATGAGTCACACTCAAGCTCACCCAGACAAGAGAATACAGCTTGCTTTATTAAGTCAATCATAACATTTGAAATCTGAAACATATACTGAATTATTTTCTCTTAAAAGTCCGAGCTTATGCACATTTACAGAAGGTCCATTGAACAGATGAAGTATTTAGTCATGGCTTTTCCTTTTCTCTCTAACATATTCCCAAGAAGTTTCCATCAACTCAGTACATGCAACAACCCTGCCAAAATGAAAAGGGATCATTCCATACTTACAGGATGTTTTGTTTCTTTGCATATCAATAAGTCTCTTTCAAGTGGCTATGCTTCACTTGGTGCCCAAAATAGAGTTCCCCAAAACACTTTAGAAAATGAGCTGTCTTACAGAGTTGAGAACCTATTGTTAATCATTGCTTTCTCCCTGAATGTGCAAAACATGCACATCATTCTCTATTTCTTCCTATCCCTCACCCTCCCCACTCTTGCATTTTGATTTGGTCCACTGTTATGACTTCTAAAATCCTGATTTCAAGATTTCACAGGTGGAAGATGTATGGCTGTGCAATACTGGTACTCCTTGTTTAATGATAGATAATGAGTTTTAATAAATTCCATAAGGAAAATGCTCGTTGAATTAAAAATATATATTTTTTATGCAAAAATTACTACAACCTTGCTGATGCTGAGAATAAATGCTATGACAGCACTGGAGTTAATGCTCTTCCTGGCTCTAACCTCCCAAAATGAAAACATAGATAGATAATTGATAACAGGTTTGGGTGTGGGAAAAAATTCAGCAGTAAGGGAACATCTGCAGAATGTTATATGTTAGGGGATGCTATTAATAGATTATTGCTGGCTCCCTCCTGGGGAATGAGCAAGGAAGTTAAATCTTGTATATCTATAGATGTTTAATTTTAAAAAAGGTTTTCTCTATCCTCCTGTGTTTGTGTGTGTTTTTGTCACTCCAGTATTTATTCTTGTAAGTAGCAAGTCAGGCTTTTGAGTGTAGTACAAAATGCAGTGATAGTGAGGAACAATATATATATTCATTCATTTCTAACTGGTATGTCCCAACTTTCACCAGCTTTTAAGAAAAAATTAGTTCATGTTTAATCTCTTCAACTTTTTTGTTTCTAAGTCTCCAGGTGTTCATGTAAGAAAGTGCAGTTTTTTTCTCCCAGATCCTTTTGAAGTAACTCCCAGTTCCTTGGAGTGTTCACAAATGCCTGAGAATCAGTTCTGCCATTCTTCCAGGCTCCTGGGGATAGATGAGCTCCCCTTTACATATGCCTTGATGCTATTGTTCACAACCATTGGCCACCACAGTAGCCATATGGAAAATTTGCCATTGCTGTGGTCACCAGAAAGGATAGAACTCAGCACCCCCAAAATCCAGACAATGATGGGAGATGGAGTGGAAGAACAGGAGGAACGTTATCTCGGATAAAGTTTCTTCATTTCTAATGGGTTTCTGGTAGGCAGAAGAGTTTTCCAAAACGTCTAAATCTTAATTGCTGGAACCCATGAATAGATTACCTTAAAAGGAAAAGGGGACCCCTGCAAATGTGATTAAGGTTAAGGACCTTGAGATGAGTAGGTTATCCTGGACTCAGCCTAATCACATGAGTCCTTCAAAGCAGAGAACCTTTTTCCCAGCTGAAGTCAGAGTCAAAGGGAGATGTGAAGAAGGAAGAAGGATCCAAGAGATGCAATGTTGCTGGCTTTAAATTAGAGGAAGGGTGCCATGAGCCCAAATATGTAGGTACTTCCAGAACCAGGAAAAGACAAGGAAGCAGATTCTTCTCTGGAAAGAAATGCAGCCCTACTCACACCTCAGTTATCACCCAGTGAGATCTGTGTTTAATTTCTGACCCACAAAACTGTAAGGTAATAAATTTGTGCTGTTTAAACCACTAACTTTATAATAATTTATTATGGCAGCAATAGAAAACTAATAACAGAGTTATTGTGGTTTAGCAATTTGGCTTTTCCCTTCTGTCATTGTGGACCGGTGCCTCCAGTCAGGTTACTGCCTGCTGCTCGCTCCAGGGCTCAGTCATCAGAGGTCAGCCCGCAGTGAGTAGGCACAGAGGGAGGAAGACATGTTTTCCCTTTATACTACGCTCAGCAGAGGTGGCCATCAGCCAACGTGTGACAACTCTTTTAGTCACTCACCCTGAGTACAAGCTCTTCAATAGGGTGGCTGACTGCCGCAAGTAGCAAATTACTGATTTCAAAATAGACCTTGCCTTTTAACCTTCACCTCTAATACTGAAATCTATCTTCAATTCAAATTTGTTTGTGCTCAGCTTCTTCAGTGCTGCTATGCTACTCTTTCCAAACTCAAACTTCACCTCTTACCACTAGAGTACTGTAGGAGTCATACCATGCTGGTTCTGAGCATGGCCCTTAACTCTCCCTGCTTGTTAGACAGCAGTCCCTAACCAGGACAGCAGTCCATAACCAGGACAGTCCATACCCAGACATCTCCTTCAGTCACTTCTCGTTTAGTGTGTGAGCACCATGTTTAATGTGCAGGCATACTAATTGTGGGATTTCTCCAAGAGGCAAGCAGTATACCCAGGCTCCATCCAGGGAGCGAACCATCAGTAGCTAGGCTTCCAGAGTCACCCAAACACACATGGATGCTTCCCCCACCTCTGGTTTTTAACTTAAGACTATTAGGAGGGACACTTGGGTGGCTCAGTGGGTTAAAGCCTCTGCCTTCAGCTCAGGTCATGATCCCAGGGGCCCCACATCCGGCTCTCTGCTCAGCAGGGAGCCTGCTTCTCCCCCTCCCCTCTCTCTGCCTGCCTGTCTGCCTACTTTTGATCTCTGTCTGTCAGATAAATAAATAAAATCTTTAAAAAAAAAAAGAGTATTAGGATACTTGCATCTCTCTCTGTCTTGGTTTCTCTCTCATGAGTTAGCACATCTGCTTCCACTGATCAAGTCCATTGGATAATAACCCTGTTCTCCACCTTGCATAGCCTTAAGCATGGCATTGACATGAATGAGTATATAAATGGTTATCTATTTGTCCTAGCATGCATTTAAATTTAATTTGATTTAACAGATACAAGAACGCCAAAGACCAGGGTATGCCAAAGTGTGAGTGGCAAGGAAGAATTATAATTTAAAAAATAGATTCTAAAAAAGAATATTGTACTAGCACACATGTTTCTACTTCCATCCCCTTTCTCTTCATGACAACCATATGAAATAATTATTTCTGTCTCCAACTTCAGGAAAGAAACATGTCCACGTAAGTGTATGAACTTGTTCCATGTCTCCTATTACTGATGTTCAGCCAAGTTTTCAGTCCAGGTCCTCCTAACACTTTCTATAACCCTTTCTATTCCTTCACTGCTCCTGACCTAGCTCCACCCAAAGGTAGGATAGCCATCTATTTGAACAAGTTTCTTGGTGAATATCATGGGTTTTTTTTTTTTCATTAAAAAATAAATTTTTGTCTTACATTAAAACAAATGGAATTATTTTTAATCAGTTCGTAGAATGCCAGCATTGCAGATTCTTGCCAAAGACTGCAACCTTAAACTCTTGCAGTCCAAACCTTAGCAGAAGCCAGCCCAGGAGAAATACTATTTATGGCATAGTTTTTACATGATGCAGTCCATTGACTACCAGAGAAATCCAAATTTACACGGTACTGGTTTGGCTCAGTGATAAAAGACAATAGGAGCAACTCCGTGAAATTCGTATTTAATCTTGTGTCGGGTGCTATGAAGAACAGTTCCTCTTTATTAGATCCCAGAGGAGAAATTTCTCTCATAATTCAGAATCTGGAAACACTGTGCTCTTTCTGAATCATACTTAGTTTTTCATCTTTTGTAGATGCTACGTGTTGTAAACAACTATATTATCCTCCCTTCGACTGGCCTTCAAGAAAGTTCTAAGTCAAATTTGCAGATGTATGTCAGGATCATGAAGTATACTTGGCTGTGTCATAATTGTATTTTTAGTTTTATTTTTATCTTGGTCTTTTTAAATTAGTTGATCAAATTTTTTTAGAGAGAGAGCGCGTAGGCCTGAGTGGGCGGGATGGGGAGGAGGTGGCAGAGGGAGAGGGTGTGAAAGAATTCCAAGCAGGCTTCATGCCCAGCCCGGAGCCCAACACAGGGCTTGATCTCACGACCCTGAGATCATGACCTGAGTTCACATCAAGAGTCTTGATGCTTAAACAACTGAGCCACCCAAGTGGCCCCTTCTTAGTCTTTCAATTGCATGCATTTTCATAATGCTCAAAAATTTTATGGTACTTGGTGGTTAATACATTAAAAGAAATAAGATGAATTTTTTGGTTTGGTGAAGCCAACTTAATCATCAAATCATGTAACTTTCTATATTTCTGGCTTAATACTGAAATAAAGCTTGAATAATCCTAAAATTATATGATTACACTTCTTAGGTGATCTTTCATAAATACCTACTGATCCAGCTGAACTTTGGTAAGAGCTCTTGGGAAAACTCCTCAAAATAAAGATTGTTGGCAGGAACTTAAATATCAGACATTATCTAGGTCATGATTCAAACAGGATTGGCTATAACTTTAGATTTTACAAATGTTGTTAAAAGTGATGAGGTTTTATTTTGAACTGGGATTATAGAAATAGATTTTGGAATTAGTTAAATTTGAGCCTAATCCAGACCCCCATCCCCTCTTACTGTCTTCATAACACTCCTTCCTTGCATTTCAGGTTCCCCTATTAAAAATTTTAAGTTGCTTAGATGATTAAATGAGATGATGTGCATAAACACTCAGCACAATGCCTGGCATAGATAAGTCAACAAATGGAGACTATTATTGTTATTATCATAGTATGATTGTTATTTCAAAACAGCAAGTATTAACCCTTGCTCTTATTACTATTATTATTATTATTATCTCAGAATAAAAAGTGGTCCCACAAGGGACACCTGAAATCAAAGCTAAGACTGCTCAGAAGTAGCATTACAACAACTCTCATAGTCACACAAGTATTTGTTAGAAAATCTAACATTTTCATGTCAATATATTAAAGAAACAGAAGCTTTTGAGTACAAGAGTTATCGGACACCTACTGGTACATAGCTATCAATGAACTGAACTGCTTCTGGAGAATATTAAAGGAAACTGGATGTAGAGCATTGTGTTTGTTTTTTATTTTGTTTGTTTACCAATTTACCTACCTGTTCATCTACTTGTAGAATTTTTTTCACTCAAGTGAAAATATAAGTGAGAAATTTTGAGTTGGATTTTCAGTTTAGGATTCTATTTTCCTTAAGAAGTGAGAGTTCCAGAATACTGCAGATCAGCTATGCTCCACATAATATATATACTGATATATTATTCCTCTCAGAGCAAATGTCATTTCCTGAAACCTTTGGACATGAATGCAGCTGATGTGTATTTAAAAGAATTAATTTTAGCCAGCGTGACACATCTATTTTTATATTTATGATTTCTGTACTTAATTAATAGTGTTACTGACAGTTAGGAGTGTTTCTTCTTGTTTTGTTCACTTCTAAATGGCCAGTGCCTAAAATGGGTCTGATATTTGGTGGGCTTTCTACTCATTGAATAACTGAATGAATGGACATGTTAAATTTCACCTGCGAAAGCGACAAATAATACTTGTCACAGTTTTGACTAAAAATAATTTCCATTGTATATAATAAGAGTTCCTTCCACAGACAATTAAATAAACCAACCAAATTTGATGTAATGCTGTTTTGTTCATTTCTGTCTCTTTCGATACTCTGTCTGAAAAGTCTAAGTGATGATAAAATGCCATCGTCTGTGATATCATGAACCTGACATATCTAGAACAAATCTTGACTTAATAAATCTAAAATACTCCCTTTTAGTCCTCTGAAGTATAAATTAAGCTTCTAATAAATTATCTTTCTTATTTAGCCAGATTTAAAAATCACAGTCAACCAGATACTTATTTTCTAATCCCATTTTCTTATCCTTATGACAGTTTTGTAAAATTCTAGATTTTTTTTAAAATCTAGATGGATATATGGTGCCCGGGCAGCTCAGTTGTTAAGTGTCTGCTTTGGGCTCCGGTCGTGATCCCAGGTTCCTGGGATCGAGCCCTACATCGGGCTCCCTGCTTGGCAGGAAGCCTGCTTCTCCCTCTCCCACTCTCCTGCTTGTGTTCCCCTCTCTTGCTGTGTCTCTCTCTGTTAAATAAATAAAATCCTTAGAAAAAATTTTTAAATGGATTTAAGTAATTCTAATTATTTGAATTCATTTTGCAAACATTTCCCAGCCTATGACTTAAAGAAATGTTTAATGTATCTTTTTTAAAGATAGCTATTAACTAAGCTGAAATATTCTCAACACACTTCATTATGTACAAAGCTCCAAAAGTGTTCTGAATAAAAATGACTTGCTAAGATTCAGTAATATATTATCTTATATTTACATATTTCATTAATAGATTTACATATAACTATCATATCATAATTGTTCTGGTTATGCTCAGAATTTAAAATTTTACTTGCCTTTCAGATAATACAAAATAATTTCCAAGGCATTCTCTTGAGTATTTGTCTTATCTGGTTATATGCATGCATAGTTGACATTTGTTGAATATTAATCATACTTTGAAGGAACAAAAAATAGATTTTTTTTTCATTACTGGTATTACTGGCTTCTGGATAATTACTAAAGAGAATGATTTTTTTTTCTCAAATTTGCCACACAAAAGAAGATATTCAATGTTTTCCTTCCAATCAAGATTCTAAGTATACCACTATCAGCTATGCTAGCATAAGCACTGTTGCTTTTAATAACGTTTCACATAAATTCTGCTTTAAAAAATGATGGTTGCTAATGTTCATAAAGATCAGCTCAACCTGCTTCTTCAATCAGGCAGTATGATGAGTGGTCCTGGCTTCCTGAAATGCCAGCAGATACCAATGGAGTAAATTATGTTGGAATTCCAGGCATGTCAGGTGGTCTGACAATATGCACCAACACGGCAGGTTGAAAATATTTGCCAACATGGTAAGAAGAATAGAATGTATAGAACTCTCTTTATGTTTATCTGAGGACCATAAATCCCACTTGATAAGCCATAATAAGCATGAGAGAGGCATCTGAGTGCCCAATTATGTCTAAATCTATGGGTTTCCAAATCACCAAATGCTGAGTTTTCATTCTTTATCACTTGTAGACTTCTACGATACAACACCACTTCTGCCTACAACAGATACACTGTTGCAGCAACTTGGTTTTTAAATGAGAAGTATCTGTACAGAGCTAGATTCACTCAGAAACACGATTAAAGACTTTTATGAAAAACTACCTATGTGGCTAAATTTAGTTCTAAAGGGTAAAAGTAGCATTAAGATTTTTTTCTAAAGCCTCTGAGGGAGCATATTTGTCTCCCCCAAGTAAGCTGGGAGAGAACCATTAGCGTTCCTGTGATATTGGCTAATAACAGGGTGACTCTAGAATTTCTTTTGGAATAGAAAAAGCAAATCACAATAGCTAAAATGGCCTACAACATTTTGAAAATAAATACTTAAGTGAACTTTCTAAATATATCAGTAAATATTCAAAATTATTTAACAAATTATTTTCCTTTTGAAATTGATATAAATTCCAAGGTTTCCTCATAGCCCGGTCATTTGATGATTCTAATAATTTAAGACTCACTTTTCTTTTTGGAGCATTATTATTTTGGCATTATGATACTTAGTAATATAATATATATTGTTTTCCCTGTATGCTTTCTTTATTATTTCTGAAATTAGACATTATAAACCAGCTTATATGATTCTGTTTAAATTTTTAGGATCTTAATTAGACAATGCATAGATAAAGAAGGAAAATTCTGGTAATGGAAAGAAGAAAGGTCCTTCTATCTTTAAGCCTTTAATTGTAAACCCTTTCTCTGCTCAAACAATGTGTTGTCATCTGCCTTAATGGCCTTACCCAATACGTATACTAAGGCACTCTCTGGTGAAGTGGTCTGAGTCATAAGTGGAATGTGAATTTTTATTATTTGGATTAGTGACTCAGATGGAATTTCTTTTTTTAAAAAAATAAATTCTCCCACCCCAAATTCTTCTGGTAATGGCTGGGGGGAATGTAATGATTTCATTATGCTCATTATCACTGCCATTATAAAACGCTAGTATACCAGCAGCAAACCAATAGAAGACTGTAAGACGAGATCATAACTTCTAGCATAAATCAATCAGATCAGAAAAGGCTGGAGAGGAATGCAAAGAGTATTCTTGGAATATGTTCAAAATCTAATCATGATCAGTAATGCTCTGATTTACAGCATCTCCTGTCTGCTTGCTCTCTCATTTAAATGACCTATGTTTCCTTTTTAAAGTCAATGCTGGAAAGATTTCAAATAGGATGTCATTCAACAGGAAGGAAGACATAAACAAAACCCAAATGGGTACTTGACAACCATAATGCCCAAGCGTGTGGGTCAGAGTTCATTAGGTTATTTAATGTAGCCATGCAAACTGGTTTGTGCCTAGGGTCTGAAATAAATCAAACTGAGCCTAAAAAAATTGTTCTCACTTTAACTCTCTGGAACATGGAAGTTAATTCTGAATCTAGAACTCACTGTTCTCTTTGCCTGGAATGCTTTTCTCTAGAATTTCTGACTCATAATTCAAATATCAACTCAAATCTTGACATCTTTAAGAGATGATCTCTGACTGCATCCCCTCATTTATTTGTTTCTGCTTTACTTTCACGGTATTTCCCACTACCAGAAATTATCTTGAGTATTGATTTACTTAATTTTTTGCTTATTATCAATTCCCCTTTCTTCATCAGAATGTACATTCTATGAACATATGTAACTTTTATCTGCTTCGCTCATCATTGTTTCCCAATGCCCTGAAGAGTGTCTGACATGGAGTAGGCACTAAATAAGTGTGTGTAGAATAAATGAATAAGAAGGAATGAGTATCTAAAGACAAAATACTTAGTGACTTCCATCCTAGTACATTTGACACTGAGTAAATGAACGGGTGAAGTTATCCATTTGGTTTCTACGAAAAAAAAAAATAGCATCACTTTAAAATGAAATATGATAATGAACAAAGGGCTAAATTCTAGCCAAATAGGTAATATGGATAAAACTTTCTAAGTAATAACATCCTGGAAGTTATTGTGGTCATTTGTGATGCTGGGCTCAATATAATATCAATAAGATGGGTCTCCCAAATTCCAGGACTAGGTTGACTTGAGTGCATTAACAGCTTTATGCAAGGATTGTCAATTTTTCACAAAAATGTTGGTTTTCTTTCCATGCTTAGGTCTCTGGGAGGGAGGAGGCAATATAGCATGGTGGTGAGGTGATGGATGCTAGAATTAATGGTCATGGTTTATCCCAGCTCACTGGAAAAATGGCCTTGTTGTGGGATACTTTACCTCCCAAATTTCTTCATCATCTGTAATCTTAAAGTTCTTACTCATTTCTTAGCCTTATTCATGCACTATAATAAAATAACCATAGACTGGGTGGCTTAAACAAGAAATATTTATTTCAAACAGTCTTAAGTTTGGGAAATTCAAGATCAAGATCTCAGCATGGTCCTATTCAAGGGGAAAGTTCTCTTTCTGGTTTACAGTTATCTTCTGTCTGTGCCCTTATATGGCAAGGAAAGAGAAGATTAGAAGCAAGCTTTATCTGGCCTCTTCATCTAAGGACACTAATTCCATATTAAGGACTACCCCCTCATGTTCTCATCTAAACCTAATTACCTCCCAAAGGCCCCACTCACAATACTATTTAAGGGCAACATATGAATTTTGGAGGAATACAAACAGTCCACATGTGAAATGCGTTGGGCATTTTTTGGTACATTATAAGCACCCTAAGGTGTTAGCATCTATTAATGAAATACATAGAATATTACTACATTTTATACAGTATTCATAGAGTGTCTGAAGTAAAGTTTAAATAGAAAGTTTATACATTACATGTGGATTTTATTTCAGTTCCAAAAAAAAATATGCTGAGCCCATCACTTTGCTTTCTGATTAAGATTCATTTCATTTCAGGTGCTGAAACATTGCCATTCCATTTACATTACCCAGCCAAGGAAAATATGGATGTGGTCCTTCTGCCACTGTAGGGTCAAAGCAAGGGTTGTGAGATGACAAATGGCAACCACCAGCTCTGGCTGGAGTTGTTCGACCAACCACCTGTGAGCTCAATAGACCACAAAAAGGTTTAAAAGTGGTGCTTTTGAAACCAGTTCACAAATTTTGGTTAATGATCACCAGCAGAGGTGATGCACAACAAAAATGCCCTCAGGGAGTCCTGGTAATTTTTCAGTGGATGCTCAGCAATTGACAGGAGGAAAGCACCAGAAAAAATTATGTGCAAGTACTGTGGCAGTCAGAATCTGCAACTTAAGAGGAAAAAAATGCTAACGTAAATATATGCCCCAAACCAAGTGAGAAAATGAGCAAGTATAAGAAGCCATGTATTTCCCCTTGATATTGACACATATGACTAAAGGGAAATCAGAAAGGCCTCATAAAGCCTGCAGGTCCTGGAACCAACCTTATAAATATTTAAATAGTATAGAAACACTATAATTGAGTTGTAAGGAAATGGAAAAAATAGTAATGACACCAGTTTTGTTTATCTATTTGTATTTTTTTTTAATTTTATTTATTTATTTGACAGAGACGGAGAAAGCACAAGCAGGGGGAGAGGCAGAGGGAGAGGAAGAAGCAGGCTCCCTGCAGAGCAGGGGAAGCCCTTTATGGGACTTGATCCCAAGACTCCAGGATCATGACCTGAGCCGAAGGCAGTGGCCTAACCAACTAAGCCACCCAGGCGTCCCCTATTTATATTTTTAAAACCTGAAAATATAGCAGAATGCTAACCAGGGAGCATGATTTTTTAGTGAATGTATATGATTATAATAATAAGAGAGATTACAAACATTATTATAAAATTTTACATCAACCACCTAAGTCAAGTAAAACAATGTTTACTAAAGAATTTTTTATCAGTTGCATATAACACTCAGTGTACATTATTTCAAGTGACCTTCTTAATGCCCATCACTCAGTTACCCCATCCCCCAACCACCTCCCTTCCAGCAACCCTTAGTTTGTTTCCCCTAGTTAAGAGTCTTTTATGGTTTTCTCCTTCTCTATTTTCACCTTATTTTATTTTTTCTTCCCTTTCCTTATGTTCATCTGTTTTGTTTCTTAAATTCCACATAGGAACGAATTCGTATTATTTGTCTGTTTCTATGTCTATTTCTCTGACTTATTTTGTTTAGCATAATACCCTCTGTTCCATTCACGTTGTTGCAAATGGCGAGATAACATTCTTTTTCATGGCTAAATAATATTCATATACACACACCCACATACCACTAGGTGATTGGCATTAGGGAAGACACTCATCTCATGCTCTCTAGAGTCTTTTTTCCCTAAATAATTGTAGACTGCCCTGTTTGGGGGCAAACATGATACTGTTTTGGTGACTTATACCACCATCCTGGAGACCTGGTAATGAAGTAACCATTTTGGAAGGAATTTGAGTATAATTCCAGTGAGAAGTCTGAACTAGAACTGAACACCCAGAACTTCCAGAAATCCCACTTCATTGTACAGTTGTTGTGCTCAAGCCCAGGAGGGCCTCTTAAGGTGCTCCTCTAAGAGGACCACTGAGGTGTGCACAGTACTGAACTGGACCAAGAGGAGAAAACTTCTCTTTGTGTGGAGAAGAATTGGGTTTCCCAAGGAAGTGATAAAGGATACTAAACTGAGGGTCTTTGAGACAATGATGTATGTTGGGAAAAGAAGAACTTGAAAGAGAAGACAGTGAGTATAAAGGAGGCAAACATTCCTTTTTGGAATGACTTCTTCATCATGATCGTGGCAGTCCTATCTAAGAAACATGCACTATTCAATGCTATGATTGTATGTTTAGGTACCTATCACAGACAGGTAGACATATATAGAAGCATATAGAAAGATATATAGTAGCATGTGAGTGTTTTCACTGCCACATTTTTGTAATAGTGGAACAAGGAAATGATTTTCATTTCTATTAAGAGGATAATAGGTAAGCAAAGAATAGTGATAATATAGAACTCAGCAGACAACAAAAAGAAATAGAAGGCATCTAAATTGTCAAGGAAAAAGTCAAACTTTGATTATTTGCAGATGAAATGATATTCTATATAGAAAACCCAAAAGACACCACCAAAAAGATTGCTAAAAATGATACTTGTGTTCAGTAAAGTCGCAGGATACAAAATCAACTTACATAAATCTGTTGCATTTCTGTGCCCAATAATGAAGCAGCAAAGAGAAATCAAGGAATTGATCCCATTTACAATTGCACCAAAAACCATAGGATACATCAGAATAAACTTAACCAAAGAGGTAAAAAGATCTGTACTCTGAAAACTATAAAACACTCAAGAAAGAAATTGAAGATGACAGAAAAAAATGGAATATTTAGAAATTTTAAAAATGCATTAACATGAAAAAATATTAGCAAAAATGCAACCATTAAAATCATTTTTGTGAGGAATGATAAATGATATGAAAAATATATACATATATAATTATATAGGAATGCATATATATGCAGAAAAGCAATAAAATGACATGATACAGTATAATCTCAGCTATATATTTTTTTAAATGGATATAAAAAAGAGAACTAAAATGTAATACCCCTTAACCCTTTATGCTGCTTCTGAGTAGGGAGATGTTGATTGATTTTTCTGCTCATTTACCCTACTGAACCCCTGCTCAGAAAGATGCAAACCTCATTGGTGATGTTAACGTTAAAGAAGCAATCTTATGGAGAGTGCCAAGAATGCACCGCACCTATATCAGCTCTACAGGCAGTTCTTCTGACCATGATTCTTCCACAGAATGTTGCTGCAGTCAAAGACAAGATTTTATTTTAGAGTCTGGAGGAGGAGCAGTATGGTACCAGTATCCAGAGTTCTTTGGTGGCTTTTCCAGACCATTCCCTCATTGGGGAACTGATTAGTCTATGTGGCTCCACCTCTAATTACCGGCTGTATTTTGTGAAAGTTAATTGATATGTCGTTGGCAGGGAGAGAAATCCCTTGTCAAGGCAAAAGAGTGGGGCATGCACAGTTCAGCCATAGTTAGAGATTACATCTGGGTGTCAAGATGCCTTTGAATATTTCATCCTTCTGTCCTTGCTTTGTGTCTCAACAAAGTCTAGAAACCCTTGGAGTTTCTTCTGAGTATTCCAACTTAATTATTTTTATTCACATTCAATAACCTTTATGCCTTTGCCATCTCCAATAGTCCTGGTTATTAAATCCTTCTAACCTCACTTACCCTCCCTCAAAACTCTTGGGTCTACCTACAGTAAGGACTAAGATAGGAAGTTAGCATTCACATTTTCATACTCTCCTATTTCATGCCAAGAGCATGCTTTACTTTAATAATCAAAAAACTGATAATATATAGAAAAGGAAAAAAACATAAAGTAAAATTCTAAAAAAAAATAAGGTGACTGAAAGTTTTCTTCAGAATTAGAAAAAAATGTAATTTTATATATGCATAAAATAACAAGTTTTTAATACATAGATATATGAAGTTGGAATATGCCTAAAGAATCAAATAGAAATTTTAAAAAGTTTTGCTTATTTTAAGCTATTTCAGTTACATGTCTAACTGAATGTATTTTGAAGTAGTCTTTTTTGACAACTTTGACTTTTTACATAATTCATATAGATAAACAGATTTTTTAAACCTGCTATTGAAATCCACTTACCTCATTCAAAGATGCCAAAATCAGAGTCCACAGGTTTACAGGAATTATTTTTCTCTGTGAAATAATCATGAAAAATTCTTCCTGTATCCAATTAAAGAATTTGTTAATAGAATCAGAAAATCATTGTTTCAGTTCTAAATGCAGTTGAGTAATCAGTGGGAAATTTTTAGCTTTCTTATTATTTTCTTACTATTTCAGAAAACAACTTTATTTTTGTATCTCCCTTCTGCCCTGTGATCCTTCTTGCAATCATAACATGTTCCAGAAAGCTTTCTTAGCCTCTCAAAGCTCATAAGGCAGCTTTCAGGAGGAGGAAGAATGTTCTTTGTGGTAACAATTTCAGAGACCTTACCATTTCAAGATAGAATTTTAGATAAACTATTATGAATTTTTCTAAATGAATTTCAACTGTTTACCCTACTTCCTCCAGTCATGTTGCCCAACACCTATTTAAATGTCTGGGGTTTTTGTTTGTTTTTTGTTTTTTAAGATTTTGTTTATTTTTATGACAGAGAGAGACACAGCAAAAGAGAGGGAACACAAGCAGGGGGAGTGGGAGAAGGAGAAGCAGCTTCCTTCTGAGCAGGGAGTCCGATGCAGGGCTCCATCCCAGGACCCCGGGATCATGACCTGAACCGAAGGCAGATGCTTAATGACTGAGCCACCCAGGTGCCCCAAATGTCTGTTTTTTTAATTCTAAAACAGTATACATTTTCTATTTTGGTGCTTTATTTTGTGTCTTCAAGTGAAATTGAATTCTGTAAGGACTTTCCAGGTATATAGCTACTTCCTCTCAATCTCCTACATGTTCTTTGTATTCTAGTCCATATAATAATTTTTTTATTCATATCACTACCCTAAATAGTTCTTCTGAAACTTTTGTATAGATTATGTGTCTATTGGGAGAGAATTTCACTGCATTGAGGCAAATGCCAGGTAATACTCTCTATTTAACATTCTAAAAGTGCTTAGGGACATATTCAATGAAGTTCTATAGAACAGCAGCCGTATATTTCTTATTAAGGTAGAGTTTAAAAGCTAATTACGTATTATCCATGCTCAGTTACTGGACCATAGAAACATCTAAATAAGCAATTTGAAGTTATCCAAAGTGAAATAGTTGTCCTATTAACACTAATTCAGAGCATAGGAAAAACCCTCTCTTAAAACTAAAGATAAAACAGAAGCAAACACTTTCCTTTAATGTCTAATGGAGCCCAATGCAGTTAAGCTACCAAAGGCAGCATATTCTCTGCTAACTGTTGTGTTTTCTGTTCACCAGAAAATTATACATCAAATTAGAGATTATTGTTAGGAATTTACATACCACCTGTTTTTATCTCCATTAACATTTCCCTTCAAACACTTTCTTTATATCTTCAGTCCTTATATGGAAACATAAATGCTTTTACCTTCCAGAAACCTGAAATTAACGTAATTAACAATCCTGATATTCCACCTCCAGCGCTTTTTGGGGAGTGTTTTCTACCTGCACTCAAGAGGGTTCCTAATGCAGCATTGTCATTTATAGAACAAGGATCCACTGTGTTGTTATTTGGCTGCCTTTGTTCAAGGAGTTCTGTTGCGTGTACCACGGTCTAAACGCAAAGCTTACTCCCAGTCATTATATCTGATTATTAGCTCTGAGTGGACGGAACCATATCACTTTAAATTAGTTGTTGTACAATATCCAGGGCAAGGCCCTGAGTTCAAATGCTTAACTGATATTCCTCAAAACCCACTAATAATAAATAATAATGAAACACCAAGATTAGAAGAGATATTCATAGCACACTGTCTTTGATGCAGTAACTATGAATATGAAGAAAAGGAAAAGTGCAAATACAATGAGAGGAGAGAAGATTATCTTAATGACCCGGTTTTGCCATTTACCGGTGCCACCGCTAACACTCATGATCTTCGCAGCACACCAAAATTCTCTGGACCTCAGGGACTCATTTTTATTGTATTTTACAGAAGCACTACATCTATAACAGTTTAGGAATTAAAAAAACAAAAAAACTGGTCCTAGGTTATTATTTGAGAAACATAATATTACTGACTTTATCATCGACCGACTTGTCTTCATTCTACCCGGTAACCAAAGGGCTCAAAAATCAGTGCTCAGGAGTAAATTGAGCCTGAGAAAAAGATTTCTGCAAAGACCCATAGTCGCTCTTATTGCAAAACTACCCATAGAAACTCAGTTCTCATAAGAAGTGAAGAGAGTGAGAGAAATGACAGAGGCCACAGAATGTTCCTATTCATGTCCCCTTCTCATTGGTTGTTGGTATCTGCTTCTGGAATCATCTCATCCTGAATATCAAACAGGCAGAAAACCGAGCAAAAGTTAATAACATTAAGCTGAGTAGCAAGCATACCCTCACCACAAAGAGAATCTATCTTCTCTTAGGACTAATCTTTCTCAAAAGCCCCTGAAGCCTGAGTGGTAACGGAGGAAGACTGCATTTAGTCAGTCCACTATAGCTGCTGCGGTAATTTAATGCTTTCAGATAAAATATGCAGCCACTCAGATTTCACATCTCCTTTTCTCCTGGTGGAGGCTTGTGGCTTATGTGACCTCATAAGTAAAGGAAATCTCGCGTCCTCCTGTTGTCCTCTGATTCCTTCGGTTTCCATGGTGATGTTTTGTTCCCTTGGTTGCTGCTCATCTGTTGGGAGACAGCCAGCAGCTTCTGTCAACTCCCTGTTTTCTTGTCGCGGTGAGGACCTGAAAGTCTGATCCTGGCAAGAGTGGCCTCTCTGCATTCCTGGCCCCAGGCCTTACTTTAACCCCCAGCAGTTCTGAGGATTTCTGGTTTTTTTTACATCTGTGACTCATTCCTAACACATCAGTGTGAGAAGGTGCAGAGCTCTGCACTGAGGGAGTAGAGCAGACCTTCTCCTTACAGGAAAAAGCCTTCGAGTCTATTGTCAAGTACTGAATGTTTTTCAGCCTCACTGTGGCAATTTATTGTGCCCACCTCACCCCTTCAGAAGGGTGCCTCGGGCTCGCCAAGGGAAATGGCAAATAGTGGAAAGACAAAAGAGCAAAACCTGTTGATATTTTACTTAAAAATATGAAAATAATGGAAAGGCCTGAAATAAATGCAACATATTTCCCCTCTCTTTTTCAGTTCACTTAGTAGTCAGCTCAAGAAAGGAAAGGGGGTGGTGCGCCAGGGTGGCTCAGTGGATTAAAGCCTCTGCCTTCAGCTCAGGTCATGATCTCAGGGTCCCGGGATCGAGCCCCACACCAGGCTCTCTGCTCGGCAGGAAGCCTGCTTCCTCCTCTCTCTCTGCCTGCCTCTCTGCCTACTTGTGATCTCTCTCTCTGTCAAATAAATAAAATCTTAAAGAAAAAAAAGAACAAAAATAAAGGAAAGGGGAAGGAGAAGAGACAGAAATGTGCCCCCCGGGCCAGTGCAGAGTGAAAGAAGGCAAAGGCAGCCATAAGCAGGAATTGGCGAGGGAGTGGGTCCACGTGGCCAGGATAGTAAGTCATCCCAAGCACCCCAATTTGGGACTGTCAAATCATCCAAACTTCCCCATGTCCCTAAGATTGTTTCTTCAAACCATTCGTGACAATCACGGACCTGTAAAGTGGTAAAACAAACAAAAACAACTGCAAATTAAAGGTGATTCTGCTGGCTTTTCTAGAAAGCTGGATAGTGAACATAAAGAGAACCGTCGTAATCAGCCACAAAGGTCTTCCTTGCCTCTGTTTGTCAACCTCTGGCTGACCCTCGCATTCTTTCACAGGCTGTCTTATTACCGGCTGTAGAGATCATAACATGAGAAAAAATATATATATAAACACCATTCTCTTTATCTACTGCACATTGTATGCATCTAGACTTTTCTCGAATGAATTGTAACTGGCATTTGAGAGCACTTGCTGAATTCTTTATTATCTTATATTTTTTCTAGATTTCCTCTGTGTCTATCTTTACCAGAAGGTACTATCAGTATGTCTTTTTCAATACCTTTTTTTAAGATCCTGTCAACCTATGTTTAAAGAGGAAAACCTGTATCATATCTTTTTATCTCCTAGATGTACATTTAAGTGGATTTTGTTTCCTTTATACTAAGCTTCCACTCTTGGGAGTAAGATAATAAATGTCCTAAATGTGTCCCAACCTGCCCTAAGCCCCTTGCACATAACTGTTCTTATAGAAATGTCAGTGCAATATTTTCAGCCCCATTGATGGATTTATTTGGGGGGGGGGTCCTGGGGTTGCAATAACAAAGCACTATAGAGTAAGTGGCTTATACAACAAAAATTTATTGTCCCACAGTTCTGGAGGCTAGAAGTACAGGATCAAGTTGTGGCTCTTTGTCCCTATCAGATTTGTTCCTATCAAATCTGTCAAAGCTAAAAGATCTTGTGGTTTGCTTGCAATCTTGGGTGTTTTATTGGCTTGTAGATCTCTTCCTCCATCTTCATAAGATGTTCTCCCTGTGTAAATTTCTGTGTCCACATTTCTCCCTTATAATGAGGACACCAGTCATGTTGGATTAACACCCACCCTAAAGACCTCATCTTAACTGATTACATCTACAACAACTCTCTTTTCAAATAAGGTCACATTGTGAGGTTTGGGGGTTAGGACATCAATCTGTGAATTTGGAAGGACACAATTCAACCCATAACACTGGGTATTCCAAGGAAACTCACAGTTGGATGATTCAGGCATTCAGCTCAAAGATTGTTTTCAGAAAGAGTTCTTCGCAGCACATCCTCTTGTATCTAAGCATTTGTGGTGTCCCTGTACCGAACCCAGTACATGAAAAGAAAGGGGGTTTTCATCTTCAAAATCATCTCAATTTTCTTCTTCAAGGTACTCTGAACATAGAGTCTGGGTAATTACACAATCACCCTCTTTTTTATCAAAACTATTTCTAAGCCAAATGCCTCCTTGAGAGGCATTCCCTTTCCTGTTTGTAGACCAAACAGTGTCTGGAGGGCTTCTTCTGACCAGGGAAACCTGTTCCTTTGGCCAGAAGGAAAGGTGACTCTCAGGAGAATGAGTGAGTGCTAGCCAATGTGAGATTCAAGAGCACAGTCCCCAGCCCAAGGTCTGGGGCAGAGAGGGCACTCAGTGTTTGAATAATCATGTTGACTGAATGGTGGTTGTGAGGAGGCTAAGGGCACACAAAACTCAGATCAATGAAGGAGAAATGAGAGGCTCCCTTGTAAAGAATAGAATATACACATGGAGAGAGATCACTGTGGCCTTTTGAGTTCACCTGCCATGACAGACTGCCTGGGAGCTGTTCTATCGTCATCTTAGACTTCTTTAGCAACTGCTTAGTCCTATCTGTGCATCTTACAAATACAGAAATTAAGAGCCAGAGAGGTTTAAACAGATGGACCCTCTTACTCTTAGCAACAAGATCAGTACTAAAATCTAAACCTCTCAAAACCCCATCAATTCTTCTGTACCAGCAAGTGTCCAGATTTTTTCTCACTCTTCTACCTAAGTAAAGTTGCACAGTTGCAGATACCATTTGGGGCTATGTCATGACAAAAACTCTCTCCTTGACCAAATTTTATATTCTGAGCCATCTTCTAGACCCTGACAACTGGACTGTCCTGTTCATCTTCACACTGTCTGCTCTTAGAACAAATCCTCTCATGTTGGCTTAGCCAGAGTCTTCCCCCTTGAAACCTGATCACCAGTGACATCTGATCAAACTCTTCATTCCCCTCACCCCCCAGGTGATGTCTAATCACTCTGGTAGCCTTCAGCGAATCTTGTTAAGTCAGTTCTGCCAGAATCTCCCTTTTACCTCTAATGTCTACTCTTAGTAATTTTTCCTTCCACCCTGCTCCTTGGCTAGAAATCTCCACTTGTCCACACAGTATTTGGGATTGAGCCCCATTCTATAGTGAAGTCTCTTTTCCTTTATTGCAATAGTTTGAGATTAAAATCTTCTTTTACCATTTTAGCTGCTATCCAGCTCTGGTTTTCTTTGACAGATTTCTGGAGTTCCTAATGTCCTCCATAGGAGTTTTTATTTTTTCCATAAGTAAACATGTGTGAATATACTTTTTTATTCTTAGAAACACCACCTACAATAAACTTAATTACAAAGCATCTAACTTAACTGGTCAAGTTTATACTACCAGCATATCAGGCTCTGTAGCCTCTCTTCTTACAATGTATTTAGGACCTTTACTCATTGGTAACTTAGATTTTAGGATTTTTTAAGAGAAGGAACTACATATTACTTATGATTGTTCTCAAAGCCTGACCCATGCTGAGGCCTGAATAAAAATTAGTTGAAAATATAATAAAGTTTGGATGAATGGATGTATAAATGAATATATACCTGAATGATGTTTTTGTTCTTGACTTCGTACCAACCTGCTAACTGAACTACAGTTATTGTAACTTTTTATTCAATATTCAAACTACTTCAGAGAGAATATGGCTACTACATTTAATTAAAGAAGGTGGGTTTTAGAAGAAGATTAATACAAACATGAAAGTTAAGTAGCCAGCCAGGTATCCTGAAATCCTGAACTATGCCTTCATAGATTATGACTATAATCTATTCACTATACTCATATGGACTTGGTGTTGAGGGTAGGAACAAGGGTTTATGTTGTAGCTGAAGTCCTCAAGGATAGTGACATGGTCTTCTCTTTCTGTTGTCTCCATGGTAACAAGAATTCTGCATCTTGCGTTTGAGACACGCTGTTGACTAGATCTTATATCCAAGGTTTTCTCTGGTGAATAATGCCTTAGCCAATTAGCATGAACCCAGAATGGCACATTTTGCCTACCAGATGTCAGCAACTATTTCATTTGATTCCGTGATTTCTGGGCTTTGTCAATAATTCTGTAATCATGAAGTTTAGGAGCTTGGACTTCACTTTCTTATATATAATCATCATATATATATAATATTTATATATAATATAATATATAATATTTTTATATAATATAAATATTATTTGTTATATAATAATATTATATAACATATAATATTATAATTGATAATATAACATATAATATTATATAAATAATATATTATATAAAAATATTATATATATATATATATATATATATATATATAACAAATGTTATATAATGATTACTGGAGGTTGCAGTAGATGCAGTAGATGCAGTAGATGTACTAAACAAATTGTCTTCTTGTTCTAACTTAAAGGATATTACCCTGTTTCCCCAGTACCTTGATTGCTGGAAATCCCTTCATTTGAATTTAAATACCTCAGTTAAAAGCCCTCTAAAGAGAATACAGGTACATAATCAAAAAATGGGACACAGTATAAGTAAGATTCTGGTTGAATGGAAAGAACATGGATACTTTTCTAATGAGAAGCCTTGGGTGGGTCATTGCAGTGGGATTAAGCATCCAAGGGCTTCCACAAGATATGCAGTGCTTGGAGAGGGCAGTAGTATCCAAAGACAGGGAAGGTGTGAAAAAAAAAGACTGGTTGGAGAAAGACTATTTTACAGATTTCCTCAAACATAACCTGGAAACTACTAGTTTTCCCATGTGGAGAAAATGACAAGAACACTCATTTTAATCTCTGAAGCAACTTTGCAAAGGGTTTTCAAAAGGTCCTTGCATTACTAATGCAGAGAACAATTGTTTCATAAAATAGGCTAGGACTAACCAAATTTATGTCATTTTCATATTCTCTTCCCCTCCCCCCATCCAAGGAGAGAAAATACAGGTATCCATCTCAGGTCTATAAAACCGTAAGAGAAGGGAGACATGAGTTATTATTGTTTCCGCTAAGCCTGCTATCTTATTCCTGTTTGTCCTACTCTGAGTTTTCTTTTTTTTTTTTTTAATATTTTATCTATTTATCTAAGAGACAGAGATCACAAGTAGGCAGAGAGGCAGAGAGAGAGGAGGAAGCAGGCTCCCCGCTGAGCAGAGAGCCCAATGCAGGGCTTGATCCCAGGAGCCTGGGATCATGACCTGAGCTGAAGGCAGAAGCTCAACCCACTGAGCCACCCAGGGGCCCCATATTCTGAGTTTTCAACCTAGTGTTCATGGATAAGAAGAGACGCAAAATGAGTTCTGTCCTCAAATGTAACTGTGGCCACAATCTATAATGGATCCTGACCATTTCCAAATGTCAGGCTTTGGTAGGAGCAGAGAGAGTATAGCCTGTGAATAAGAAGACTAGGTTAAAATTGAATTTTTTCTACTATCTCCACTGGCAAGCTCACTTTGAATTTCTAACAGTGGAAGTTGAGCTACTTCATTTATCCCACCTCCTAGTCTTGCTCTGGTACCTGTGCTTACTTCCTTACCTGGGAGCTGCTCCCTCTTCTAGTCATCAAAATCAGGACGTGTTCTATGGGTTCTCCTCAATCTCAATCACTGTTCTTAGACCTTGCTCCCAGCTCTCTAAAGAAATCATTTTTGAAAGACATCTAAATCTGGAAACACCATTCTTTGCCCCTCCTTGCTGCTTTCATCTGTAGACCTCACTTAGCACTCCTCACCCACAGCAGACTCCTACTCCTATACCTCATGTAGACTTCATGTCTATTCCATGTTCTATCAGAATCCTGAAAGAATTCAGCACCCAGTGGCAACTGTCTGATTCCCTGGCTTCTCAGTTCTTCAAAGACCTCAGAGGCAATGACTTAAACCTCTATTTACTACAGCTGCCCCTCCCATGGCCTCCCCCTGGGAAAATTTTCCTTACCTAAAACCACTCAAATTCCAAAATATCCTGCTTTGAAGTCATAATATTTTGAATGCCAGATTTTTAAAAAAATATTTCTTTTATGACCCTCTAGCATTCTACTTTCTCCCCATCCAGGAGTTATATATGGAATATTGCTTGAGCAAATGAATAAGTGAACAAACCCATGAAATGAAGATGAAAATGCCAATAACTCAATTACCATAACATTACTTCTATTTAATAAGAAGACTTAAATCTTGTGGAGAGCCTGGTCCTGAACAGCTGTGTTAGGCTGCAATGGTGTATCCAGATAGAAGTCTTACTTATTGCCTCCCAATGTCATTACTAAATACCTGACAACCTAGAATGGGTCAGGAGGGGACAGAAGGCATAGAGAGGATCAGGAAGAGATCCCATACCACAGTAACATGGTAGTAGAATTTTTTATTCTATGTAGAATATTTTATTCTATTCTATGATGATTTATATCTATTCTATGATATGATTCATTCTATTCTATGATTCCATTCTAAAATATTTTATTCTTTATTCTATGATGAAAATAAGACCTTAAAATATGGCACTTAATAGCTGAGGAGACAAAAAAAAAAAAGGATGAATGGATGGATGGATGGATGGATGGAAGGATGGAGAGATGGAATGAACTTCTGCTCTTTAAATTTCCCATTGCAGTTGAGGTGCATAAATCTTTTCCCTTGACCAGCTGATTAAGGGATAACTCCAGCAAATGTAGGTTTAACTGACCTGGAGCTGTAGGAGAAATAGAATCTTGTAAATGTCCAAAAGATTCTCTTTATTGAAATAAGCACACATTGTAGTGAATAACTTCAGGCTCTCTCTTGGTTCTACCCTGAGAGGTCCATAAACTTGGTTGGCTGGGCTTATAGTCATATGCACAACGTGTGTGTGTGTGTTTTTTTTAAAGATTTTTTATTTACTTATTTGTCAGAGAGAGAGAGAGCGAGAGTGAGCACAGGCAGACAGAGTGGAAGGCAGAGTCAGAGGGAGAAGCAGGCTCCCTGTGGAGCAAGGAGCCCGATGGGGGACTCGATCCCAGGACGCTGGGATCATGACCTGAGCTGAAGGCAGCTGCTTAACCAACTGAGCCACCCAGGCGTCCCAATATGCACAATGTTTTAACCTGAATCCTTTTCCTTCATTTCAGAAAAAAAAAATCCATCTATCTAAATTTCATGAAACTATTGAAGACTTAAAAATCAGATAAAACCACTTCCAGTGTGAAGCTTTGCCTGACTTCTCTTTCTCTGTCATTCTTTAAGATGTTCTTCATAAGTCTGTTATAGGCTTTAAACAACATTGCAGTGATGCTATAATGGTGTCACTAATCTTTTAAGACACTGTGTTAGTTTCTCAAGAAGACACATGTTATCTCTATAATGCAATGACTAAGTGTAGTACTCAATAACATTTATGAACATCTACATGAATGAAAGGCTAAGGCTATACAATATGGGCTATAATTAATTAATTCAATGAATATTTATGAAGCATCCACTATATGCCACTTATTATTTGAGGTGTTGGCAATATATCAGTGAACAAAGAAAATAAAAATCCCCACCACATAGACCTCATAATTTTTGCATCTTATAGGAGGAAGTTATGGCAACTGTGTAGGAGTGCCAATCAGATGTCTTTTCAAAGGGATCTTTCTGCAAACCTCTGCCATGATAAGCTACTCTATTCACAGGCTGTTTTTAGCCAATAACTGGACCCAGAGTGGGACCTTAAGATGGGCCATCCCAGTCCATTAATTGTTAACTACCTTAACAGTTAATCTAGGCTATGGGGTTCCCTACTGGTCAGCCTAGCCAGTTACATTGTAGATTGAGGCTTTTCCTCAATTCATGGAATTCTTATCCCATGTAGATGAGGCCACTCAGTTCTTTATACCTTCTCTCCTTTCTAAGATGTCAGACCTGTATTATGGTCTGAAGACTCTCCATATTCTTTCTACTCCTTTTCCCTTTAGTTTGAGATGTTTCCCTGCAATAAGTCTCTTGCACCTTTAATTCCATCTTGGAGTTTGTTTACCAGAGACACAGACTAGTACAGAAGGGCAAGAAAGATCTTCTCATTTTAACCCTTTAAACATAAAATAGATTTTTACATTTATTTGTCTCCCCATGATATGCTTACTACTGCTTTGTCCTCATTCAGGGGTTTGGGAAGTCCACAAGGTGAGAAGGAAAGTGTTCCCCATATGATTCTCAATGGTTATGCAGATGTATTTTAGAAAGCAAAATCATTAATTCCAGATAATCCATTGCTGAAGTGGGCTAGACCAATTCTGTGCCTTTCTTCCTAACTTCACATTCAGTGACATCATGATGGTAGCTGGAAATCAGCCCTGGTGGAAGAATTTACAGTGCATAAATTCTCAAATTCTGTAAGTTGGGGTTGTTTTTCATTTTATGTGAGTTTTTTTTTCATTTTATATTATTTTATTTCTTTTCAGTGTTCAAGCATTCATTGTCTATGCACCACACCCAGTGCTCCATGCAATAAGTGCCCTCCATAATACCCACCACCGGGCTCATCCAACCCCCCCCACCTTCCCTTCCAAAACCCTCAGTTTGTTTCTCAGAGTCCACAGTCTCTCACGGTTTGTCTCCCCCTCTGATATCCCCCAACTCACTTCTCCGCTCCATCTCCCAATGTCCCCCGTGCTGTGTTTTGCTTTTTACAGAGAACTAGTTTACTAGCCCATCACTGTTCCCAGACCTTATATTCAGGCATGCCTAACAAGCAATCCAAGAATGAGAGTATATACTTTTGAAAGTAGAGCAAAGATGAAACCAAGCAAAATTTTGCAAAATGTCCCTTGAAAATAAACCCAAGTTGATTTTCGGTGTAAAGAGTTTAATAATTTCTCTGTTTGTTCCTGCTTTAAACACTCATGTGACCTGTATTTTTATGCCTCTTCTTCTCTCCACACTTCTACCCCTGATACTATCCTCAGAAGCCTTCTCTGGAAGCAGCCCACTACTACTTTGTCCCTTTACCTTACATTAATATAGAGACTCTATTGCATTATTCTGAGAATTTGTTGTTCAAAGAAAATGTTTTTGGTTTAGTTTTTACAATTAAATGCATCCCTTGCTTCCTAATTTACACTTTGATATACAAAATTTTGAAATATATAAATACTTCAAAATATTTGTGTTAAATATTGGTGTTGCTAAATACTCAAATATGTCATTCCTGACATCTGTGTAATTAATGAACAGTAATTAACTAATGTTCATTGCTCTTCAGAACTTATTTCCTATGATTATTTATGCCTTTTCATGATTGTTCACATTTTTCAATTTTTTTCTTTCATGTATTATGATTTTTTTTTTCATTTACCCAGGGCTGTGCTTGATATCCTCTTATTCATGGCTTTTCCCTATCATGAAATGTATTCTGTGGCCCATTCTAGAATTTTTTGCTTGTTTTTATTCCTTTTGAGTTATTTTGTTTTTGTTTTTATATCTTAAAAAACAAAATATCTTGTCATTTGCCCTTGAAAACCATTTAAGGAATATGACTTTATTATTTTCTGTGGCCATAATAAAATAACTTTAGAAATGATAATATGAAAAGGTAATATACTTCTCCCATGGTCTTTTTTTTTTTTTAAGATTTTATTTATATATTTGACAGAGAGAGAGAGATCACAAGTAGGCAGAGAGGCAGGCAGAGAGACAGGGGGAAGCAGGCTTCCCGCCAAGGAGAGAGCCCAATGTGGGGCTCGATCCCAGGACCCTGAGATCATGACCTGAGATGAAGGCAGAGACTTAATCCACTGAGACACCCAGGCGCCCCTCTCCCGTGGTCTTTATGAATGCATTTAAGAGAAAGCATTTTTGGCAAGATACCTGTTAACTTCCTTGGAAGAACAGACGAACCCACTCTATCTTTCAATGGTACTAAGAAAATAGAAATAATATTAAGAAGTACCTATTTTCAACAAAGCCTAGTATTTTTTGGTGTGTTCACTCAGAAGAATGCAAACAAAACATTAAATAAAGGGAGAGCAAATGTGTGATCCATATGATTCCACTTTCTTGTTCCCACACCCAAGGCAAACATCATTCATTGTCATCACCATCCTTTCCACTGAGCAAAGAGGAGGCTTATAATCCTTCCCTTTATTATTAGAATGTGCCATAAGATAAAAATATCTTTGTATAAGATCCTTATTTTTTAAATGTGTTTTATAATACTTCTTAAATATCCTTGCATGCTTTAAATCCTTCTTGAATTAGATGATATTCTAGGGACTGAAATATTTTTCAATTTCTCCAAATTCCTAGAGACCCTAAAATATCCTGTGTTTGATAGGTGTCAAGTAACTTTCTCCTTTCTTCTTCTTCTGTTTCTAATACTAAAATATATATGTGGCTTCAATTAAAGCAAATTTGAAATTTGAATTAGAGATGTCTCATACCACCAGCTATTTAAGAACACCTTCATGAATGTGCCTGAAATATTAATATCAAAAGGTAAGAAAGAAGCTGCCCAATTAATTAGTATCATCAACTCAAGTTCTATAAAAATATCCGGTTAATAAGGCATACTGACAAATGATAGCTCTGGCTTCATGTGTGAAGAAAAGCTTCTTGTTATTTCACTCTGAAGTTTACAGTCCTGAAAGAATAAGCTCATAAATGAATTTCACCAAAAGCTAATATTCTGACATATCTTGCAAAAGTATATCCAGTCATCAGAGTGTTTAATCAGCTTTCTTCAGTACGTCTGGTGGCCAACCTCATATCATAAAAAAGCCAAAAATTGCCAATATTTGCTCCTGTTCTACCGTGACAGGCAACACTAATGAAGTCAATGTAATCACTAGAGATTGTATGAAGTAAAATAGGGAAGCAAGAGAGTCTGAGAGAGATTTGAAGGTGCTGTGATTCTGGCTTTGAAAAAGGTAGAAAAGGATATCAGCTAAGAAATGTAGTTGGCCTATAGCATCTGGAAAAGGCAAAAGAATTGATTAACCCCCAAATTTCCCCAGAAGGAACATAGCCCTGCCAATAACCTTATTTTAACCCATTAAAGTCCACTTCAGACTTCTGACCTCCAGAACTGTGAGATAATAAGTTTGTGTTATTTAAAGGTATTGTGATTAAGTATCTTACTACTTAGTTTGCAGCAAATGTCAACAATGGGAACTAATATATCTTTATATACATTCCTGAGAAAGGAAAGATAGAAGTCATTAACTCCATGAAATCCTTTCCCTGAACTAAAGAATGTAGCCCTTAAAAATATCCTGGGTTTTTTTCTATTTCCCCCTCAACATGCTGTTATGATACTGAGAAATGATTGATTATATGCAAAAAGTTCATTGTTCTTCAGGACTTCAAGGAAAAGTTTCTCTGAAAGTTGGACAGTAACACTCTCAAGACAAAGCATATTATTCCAAAGGTGAGCAAAAGAGAATAAAGGAGCACAGAGTTTAAATTTCCAAGAATAGAACATGTTCTTAATAATGACTCCATTGTCACTTTTAAAACCGTGTTTGCTCTAGTTTCTTGTTTATAACTTGGAAATGTCTTGTATCTCATCAGTGATGGTGCTCCACACGAATTTCTACACACAACAAAACCATCATTAGCATATATTCTCAAACAGACTGCTCTTCTAACCCACTCAGAAATCAAATGTGCTCTTGTGATAATCATATGTGAGGCACTTTAAAACTCAATGTATGTTAAAGGCTAAAATGTTTATATTTTATAAGCCTAATGTGCTAGTCCATATTAATGACATGTAACTTAGCATTAAGGGTAATGTGTTTCAAGACAGAGTGTTCCCACATTCTTTCAAGTGTGATTTGAAGGGTATCATGAAAAATCCCCATCCCTAAACATATCCCCCAACCAACATAGCATAGTCCTGAAGATATGCAACAGAGAGACTTAAAACTATATATTGCCAAGAGATCTATTTAAAACAAAAATAATTTTTATAGTAGCATATTTACTGAACTACTCATTCTAAAAGTCTTTATTGTACAGCAAAAATATAGATTAAGGAAAGTGCAGATACTAGAATTCACAATTTTGGGTTAAAATTCAGGTTTAATTTCTTATGAGCTTCTTTTGAACTACTTCTGAATATCCTATCCCTCCTTCTCATCTCCAGTTTCTTCATTTGTAAAATAAGTACAAAATCCACCTTATATAGAAAGTAATATTGTCTAATGGTTAGAGCAGAGATACTCAGATACTGTCTTGTACAAAATTTTGGCTTTCCCACTCGTTCTATGACTGTGGGCTGGTAATTCATGACCTTGGTGAATGACTTTGCCTCTGTTTTCTCATCTATAATATAGCACCTACCTGGTGGAGTTTTTGGTAAAATAGCATAGAAAATATATCAGCACATTGTACAAGCTCAATCCCAGTTACCTACTCTAATATGGTTGTGAATATAAAGAACGAGTGAGATCATGTGTAAAAAACACTTCACACTCAGTATCTTTCAGGTTCATTTATTTAGGAATTTTATGTAACGTAAGTATGTTATAGATACATGTAACATATATAGTATATTGTACATGTTTCCTCAATTTTAGAACATACCTTTTACATATTATTACATTCCAAATATTGGAATGAATCTGAAAGTTGATTTTTTTTGTTTAGCACCATGCTCTTTTGCCCCAAAAGCTAATATTAAATTTGCAAGGGTGCCTCACAAAGGAGGAAAAAATACACATATATATGCAATACCTGTGTATGCATATAGTGGTTATAAAATTTCCTTATTCCTTATTCCATATAGTGGTTATGAAATTTCCTTATTCCTTTGTTTCCCAAGAGCCGGCACAGTGTGTACCCTAGTATTTGCTCAACAAACGTGTGTTATGCTGTGAATAAATAACTTGTGAACATCTTCAGATTTAATGTGAGCTCCACTTTTTCCACTGCCCTCCTGACCATGTTTTGGTCCATTCACTTTTGGTGAATAGGTTGCTCCTAAATATAACTTCACCTTTGCTTTTGTAATAAACACAAATCTCATCATACTGAAAAAGTTTCTGTTTTAAAACCCAGGTTCTGACATGAATGGAACTGGAGGGGATTATGCTAAGTGAAGTAAGTCAAACAGAGAAAGACAAATTTCATATGGTTTCACTCATATGTGGAACATAAGCAATAGCACAGAGGATGATAGGGGAAGGGAGGGAAAACTGAATGGGAAGAAATCAGAGATGGAGACAAACATGAGACTATGGACTCCTCCGGAAAACAGACTGAGGGCACGTGTTGTGATGGGTGCTGGGTGTTATATGCAGCTGATGAATCACTGACCACTACATCAAAAACTAATGATGTACTATACAGTGGCTAACTGAACTAAATAAATAAATAATTTAAAAAACATCGATAAAATTATTTTTAACAGGAAAAAAAAATGGGTTCCTGCAGGTCTGCTTGGGGCCTCCTACAATTCATCACCTTTCAGTTTCCATTTGGCAGGCCAGTTCCTGCTCCAACAGTCCTGTCTCTTTCCCCCATTTCTTCCCATCTCCTTTCCTGCAGAGCACAGGCAGCCAGAAGCTAGGCAATCAGGATCAGTGGGCATGGCCCTCTGAGCCAGTGTGGGCAGGGTGTCTGTGTGGAACCTTCCCGTGCATTTTTCTCTATTTTTGCCCTCTTGAATAGGAACAACATTTTACCCACCCATGTACCTTCGGGACACAGTACAGCGCCTGACCCACAGTGTGTAATGTCTATCGATTTAATTATTAAACTGGACTAAGTCACAAATTATTCACATATGCTCAGTTTGTTATTTGACCATTTATTGAAAACTTGTGCACTAGTTACTGGTGGGGGGGGAGATGAATAAAATTTATTTCCTTACACAGAGACTCACAATGAGTGGTGAGACAGATTTATTACCTAATAATTATAACAACAAGAAAGCACTCAATACATTTATGTATAAAATGTTATGAAAGCAGATAAGATGCTGTGATTTACTGACTCTTTTTGGGAAAGTGGAGAAGTAAAAATGCTGTTGGATTTTGAAGGATGACTATGTATTCAAGAATCAGCCGAGGGAATTACCATGTGACTCAGCAATTCGACTCCACTTATATATCCAAGTGAAATGAAAACATATGTCCACCCCAAAATTTATGTACACATATGTCATAGCAGCATTAGTCATAATAGCCACAAAACAGAAACAACCCAAAGGCCCATTAATTGATGAATGGATAAATAAAATGTGGCATATACACATGATAGAATATTCAGCCATTAGAAAGTACGGATATGTGCTACAGTGTGAAAGAACTTTGAAAACTTTATGCTAAGAGCAAGAAACCATATTCAGATTATTTAAAGAACACTTCTATAATATATATAATATATTTATATGAAATGTCCAAAGAGGTAAAGCTGTAGAAACCTAAAGTATATTAGTGGTTGCCTAGGGCTGAGGGTAGGATATTGGTGAGAAATGAAGAGTGATTTTTAATGGGAACAGGGTTTCTTTGGGGTGTGATGAGATTTTTCTAAAATTGATTGTGGAGATGGATGCACAGTTCTGTGAATATACTAAAAGCCATTCAACTGTGTACTTCAAATGGATGGTAAGTAAATCATATCACAATATAACTATTACACAAAGAAAGGAACAAAAAGCAACAAGTGACCCAAGCATTTATTTTAAGTTTCGATATGAAATTGTTACCACTAACAGGTTTAGTCACTATATTGCAAAATAAATTTTCTTAAAATAAACAAAAAAAAAGTGCTACATGAGAGAGAGGAAGGGGAGAAAACAGCTAGAGGAGAGAAATCTATAGACTGAGATCTTTGAAAATTGTGAGCAGGTGGAATGTAGAGACAGCAGTCAGTGTGACAGAGCAGATCTTTATCCAGTATTTTACTCACTCACCTGTGCCATAATGGTAATCCTAAAATAAAATACAAGAAATAAATGGGCAAGCTTAACATGAAGGTGTACTGCGAACAAAACTCTAGGAAACAGAACATCAGTTTCATAATGATCTTAACTTTGTCCTGTGAATGAAAAAAAATGATGAATATCTCAAAACCTTCCATGAATATAATTCATTCCATTCATATGGTTCCATGTTCCATGCAAACTTAACTTTTGTAAAAAGTGTAAATTCCCTTTTTTAAGGACATCCAAGCTAAGAAGATAATCTTTTAACAATAAAGTAAATGGGATGGAAGATAATAATGAATTTTAAAAACAAGAGCAAATGCAGGAAATCAGAAATAACATTGAAATATTAATAAGTAACACTTATAAGGGACTATATGTCAGATTCTGTTGTTGTTGTTGTTTTTTAACAATTTTATTTATTTGTTTGACAGAGAGAGAGAGAGAGAAAGAGAGAACACAAGCAGGGGGAGTGGCAAAAGGAGCAGAACAGGCAGGCTCCCCGTTGAGCCAGGAGCCCAGCATGGGACTGGATCCCAGGACCCTGGGATTGTGACCTGAGCTGAAGGCAGACACTTAACCAACTGAGCCACCCAGACTCTGTTCCAAACCACACACACACATTCATTTATAAAATCACTCCTAAAATCCTATGAGCTAGATTCCATATTCCCAATTCACCTGAGTTAAGATGAGGGTAGAGCTGTGAGGTAGTCCAGCAACATTTACAAACACAGTGAATGTGAAAGGGGAGAGTCCCAACCAGGCAGCCATGTTCCGTATGCAACACTGGATAGATGGCTGATATGCTCAGGAAGTGTCAGCTGTTCTTTGTGGGTGAAATGAATACAGGTGTTGAACGGTGGTGATGATGAAGTTAGTACGGCAGGCTGGGATAAGTTTGTCAGGATCATCAGCTGTGGAGACCATGTTTGGACTGACCAGATGGGTAGTTGCTCAATGGTTTATATGTTATATATATTTATATATATTTATATGGGGCTCTGAAAGATCACTGGGTGCTAGTAACTTCTTAGAAAGTAATGATGTACAGAAAAACATATTTACTGGGATTCTTCTCAGGAAAAAAAAATCTGTGTTAGAGAAAACTCATTAGCTACTTGAGACAAGGGATGATACCACAGAAGGTATCCCTCTGAGCAACAACAAATGGCTCATAACTGCCTTTTTTACTGAGATAAAATTAACATAAAATGAAGTACATGGATCTTATATGTTCAGTTGGATAGATTTTGACAACTGTGTACGCCTATGAAACGAGATACAGAACAAAAGAATATCTCCATCTCCAAGAGTTCCGTATGCCTCTTCTAATTAATTCTGTCTTACACACACTCTCTGTCCTTCCACTACAGATTAGTTCTGCCTGTATCTGGGTTTGATATAAAGGAATGTATACAATATGTATACTTTTTTTGGTGCCTGGTTGCTTTCACTTAATGCACTTGTTTTTCGATTTGTCCATGTTGCTTTGTTCTTTTTATTACTGAGTGGTATTCTACTGTGTGAAATGTCTGGTAATTCATTTATTCATTTTTTTCCTGAGAAATAGTAGGACTTTGTTTTCCCGTTTGGGAAAAATATAAGTAAGATGGTTACATTATTTTTGTATAATTATTTTTTGTGGACATATATTTTCGTTTTCTTGGGAAAATGCATAGGAGTGAAATTGTTCCATCATAGGAATATTCCGGGAGTATTCTAATTCTCTCTCTTAAGAAAAATTTGGTCTGTTTAGTAATGAGAATGTCATTTGACAGAACAAGGTATGTAAGTTTGGAACCAGAGCTGAATTAAGTGCGATAATCAGAGAGAGGCTGAGTGTTTTCTTCTCCCCTTTTCACATGGATGTTCAGCCTCATACATAAATAATCCATAAACAAATATTAAGACATTGCTTTGAAGGATTAATGAATTATTAACTTGCTGGAGGCACAAAATGTCCTAGTCTGGCTTAAATATATCATAGTTATGAATGTAGATTTTGTTTTGAAGATCTTAAGTAACATGATTAAATCTATGTCCAGTGATAGTACTTTTTGCCTATTGTGGAAGGTAGACTAAGAACTGGGAATCATATATTTTTTTAAGATTTTATTTATTTATTTGACAGAGAGAAATCACAAGTAGATGGAGAGGCAGGCAGAGAGAGAGAGAGAGAGAGGGAAGCAGGCTCCCTGCCGAGCAGAGAGCCCGATGCGGGACTCGATCCCAGGACCCTGAGCTGAAGGCAGCAGCTTAACCCACTGAGCCACCCAGGTGCCCCTGGGAATCATATTTTTTAAAGATTTTATTTATTTATTTGACTGACAGAGATCACAAGTAGGCAAAGAGGAAGGCAGAGAGGGTGGGAAGGGGAATCAGGCTCCCTGCTGAGCGGAGAGCCTGATGTGGAGCTCTATCCCAGGACCCTGAGATCATGACCTGAGCCAAAAGCAGAGGCTTAACCCACTGAGCCACCCAGGTGCCCCAAGAACTGGGAGATAATTTAAAAGGTATTGCAAAAGTTCAGGTGAAAAGTGTTGAGGTCAGCATCTCCAGAAATTCTTAGGAGGGAAATGAATTCAAAAGATACGCAAATACCACTTGTGAATGTGTTTGCATGTGTGTGTGTCTTTCTGTCTCTGTGCAATGATTCCATAATAGTACTCTCTGTTTCTCACTCATTGGATTTGCTGCATCCTTACATAACAGATTCTGTATTACAGACCGAGGTTTAACCAAAATACTCAGACTGGTTGGTGAAATGAGATGCCTCCTACCAGCAAGCCTCCTGCCTCACATATATTTGTTTCATGGCTAATGTGACCAATAATGCTCTCAATATATCATGGCTTTCAGGTTACTTCTATTCAGAATGTTTCTAGAACCTCAAACTTTGCAACATAGTAGCTTGCTGGTAGTGCTCTTGAATCAGTTCTGAACACTACAGAAAGCAAGACATCCAACTGAAGTAACACACTGAGCACCATGTGAGTATCAAATTTTTGTCTTTCATTGACTCTCTTTTATTGTGTCTCTCAACCATTTCCACATAAAGCAATCACAGGTTGGTTAGAGTTGAACTTTATAATATCAGATTTGGAGAAGCATCTATTATTTTTTAGCTCAGGAAGTGCTGAAAGAGCTTATCTTTATCCTCTCCTTGCTATGACAGACTTTGTCATTCTGCTGGTGTGTCAAACCATGATCTCTCTCCCTGACCAAAATAAAACTGGTTGGTCATGGGTTAGGTGACTTGAATACAATGTACGGTCTCACTGTTTATTCAAGGATATTGACCCAGAACTCTAGAAGCTATGAAAAAAAAAAAAAGAAAAAAGAAAAGAATTGAACTTGAGAGCCATTTCTCACATATTCTCTCCATCTTGTGCCTAGTATATTCTTAGAAATTTCATTATCCAGCCAAACCCCACAATTAACTTCATAAACTTACTGTGGGTAGTTGGTCTCTTAGTCATATTGTTTCCCCACCTCTTCTTAGCGAATCTCTTACTAATGTATTTTTCAAAATTAAAAATAGATCCCGAATCAATCTTTCATTATTAAAATGTTAAACATTCGGTACTTGCTGAGCAGCACTGCAACCCCTATTAATTAACTCTTAGAAGTAGTTGTTAAAGGCTACACAGGTAGGGGGCGCCTGAGTGGCTCAGTCAGTTGAGCATCTGACTCTTGATTTTGGCTCAGCTCATGATCTCAGGTCCTGGGATGGAGCCCTTAGTCGGGCTCCACGCTCAGTGTGGAGTCTGCTTGAGGATTCTTGCTCTCTCTCTCCCTCTGCCCCTTCCCCCAGCTCTCTCTCTTTCAATAAATAAATAAATCTTTAAAAAAAAAAAAGAAAGAAAGAAAGAAAGAAAAAGAAACAGCTACACAGTTTGGTGGCTTTCATAAATGAAGGTTGTACAATTTTTTGTGCACCACTAGGCAGTCAGGATCACTGGCCTTTGGAATGTCTGGAGCGAGAGATATGGTTATGTCTTCTGGGAAGCTGCCTTATTTGGAAGGTAATACACCTCCAGAGTCATCAGAAGTGCATGCTAACTCTGGCACTGACATGCTCTCATTGCTTTTGCAAACCATTCATGTAGGAGCTGTGAACACGAACTGCACTACACCAGAGTCAACAGGAAAGGCGAGCTTTATATATGGTAGAGGAATTTGCATAGCCTTAGAAGGCCAACTCATCATGCTCTGCTAGAGATTCACACAGTGAAAAGCAATACATGAGGGTTCGAGGTTTTTGTTTTGTTTTGTTTTGTTGAGAAAAGGCTCTCTCCACAATATAAAACTTGATGCAGGATTCCTCACCCTGGCACATCTTTCTTCAAATTAAAACTCCAGGCCTGAAACAAAAATTGCTGGTGGGAGTATTAATATGCTTCAGGCTCTACTCTCTATAAGGGGGACACTGCAATCTGATCATAAAATCAGTTGTTCATCCATTTGGGTGGGAAAGGAATGCCAGCCTTTACTGGGAAAAGAAAAAGAAGCCTATATTGGCCTTTCTCCTTGTGAATAGGTCAGTTTACTTGAATCTAAGTATCCCCGCATTGCAGTGACATCTCCAGAACTATAATCCCTCCTCTGCGCTAAACAGAATATGTTCTATAAGACACAGGACCCACACATTACCTTCATAAGGGCTGAACAAGGCCAAATTCTGTGAAACAAAATGTTTCAACCCTAAAATGTTTCAAGCCTTCCCAGGATGATAGTAATCTATCAGCTAGTTTCCAACAGGGAGAGCTTATTTTATATTTCTCATTAAATTGTCTTCACAGAGGGTTGGGGGGGGCGGAGAGGGTGGTGGGGTTATGGACATTAGGGAGGGTATGTGCTATGGTGAGTGCTGTGAAGTGTGTAAACCTGACGATTCACAGACCTGTACCCCTGGGGCTAATAAAACATTACATGTTAATTTTTTTTAAAAAAGAAAGAAAAAAAATTATCTTCACAGAAATATGATGAATAATGGCTTGCTTTGAAGATATTTTATTTTTCAGATATCCAAACATAAGAAGCAATATTTTTAACAAATTGTGTTATAAAGTTACTTACAAGCAAGTTTTTTTTTATAGAACAATATTCTTGAATTATCAATAATCAATAATAATCAGAGGCCAGAAAAATAGGAGGTAGGGTGCCTCCCCATTTAAAAAAAAAACTTTTTTGTTAGTGTTTTATATGGGTCAGTGCCTTATTCAACTCTTCTGCAATACTAGACTCTGTGTGCCAGAAATCTTTCTATTTTAGGTTCCCTGAGACCTACCAAAATGCTACCAAACCCTAGGTGGAGTGGATATGGAAGCTAATTTTTAAAGGCAAAAGCTACTCGTTCTGTAGAAAACACAAAAAGGTTTTTAAAGAAACACAATGTTTCTATTTTGTTTGCACCGTTAGGATTAAATTGTCTGCAATTTCCTATTCAATGTTTATAAAAAGAACCAAAATATTATTATAAAGAATTAATAAACATTTTATAGTTGTGTAATATTTCAATGAGGAGCCATGATTCATGTTCATTCCATTCCTACTATGGTGATGAAAGTCTTTGAGCATAATATGCATCACAGCATGATAGAAAATGCACGAGCCCTGGAATCCTACAATTTCAAATTTCACCCATTTCTTTGAAAGACTATGTGATCAAGGAAAAGTTAATTTAGCCTTTCATAATCTCAGATATCTACTTCAAATGGATATTAGTATGTCTACCTGATTAGACTATTATGATGGATGACATTTTTAGAATATCTAGAAAAATTCCTGATATTTATTCTTGTGGTTAAATTATTTTATTTACTGCTATTAGCATCTTCATTGTCATAAAGACCTCAGACAGATGCCATAGAGGCAACATTACTGAAGGGTATTTTCAGTAATTTACCATTCATATCTCCTATGCCCTTGCAACCTTTTTTATAAACTTGATCTGAAATGTTGATTTCTCCATTTCTGTTGTTTTATATATTTTAAGATAATTAAAATAATATTTTAATATGATGTTTGACACACTGGAGTTAATTTTGGCTATGGCTTCAAAATGGATTATCAATTTATAGTGAATATTCTACTTAATGTTTTGGTCTTAGAAATGTATCTGGTACACTTCTATTGGTATTTGCCAAATATACATTTACCTATGTCTTTATTGGCAACCCTACTGCACCACGTCTTAATTATTCACAGTATATGGTTAAGTTCTGTTCTTTAATTCATATGAGTGTGCTTATCTTTTAATAAGTTTTATTTTACATATAGTTTAATAATTTTTCATAATGTTTTGACTGCCACAGAGTAAGTAGGAAAATAGTTATGGGGACTGATGTTTCAGAGAGCTCTAGGAGTCGGGCCATGCAATGCTGAAACACCATTGCTGTCATGATGGTTGATATCTCCAGGAGGGGAGACTGGTGTAAAACAGGTAACACTATGAAGCTGATATGAAGTGAGACATAGAGAGGGATGGAGAAAATGAAGAGCAGGACCAAAGGATGTGTGAGAAGAGGAAAGCTTCCATTTTGCTTTGGACTAAGTCTGAAAATATGAAATAAACAGGATTCCCCTTTTATGCTGCTCCCCATATATGATTTGGAGGACAGTAACATTTTAAAAGGCTCATTTTCATTTGGACATTATTATCTTTAAGTGATGTATTTCTTAAAGACCATTTTTTTCCTCCCAAGTCTATTTAGGGGTGGCGGGGACTATACAAACAAAATCAATTTTGTCTATAACTTCTGTAGTAATTTAGATGGTATGTATTCAATTTTTAATTTTATTAGTGGGTATCTCGTGTTTTTAAGTGTTCAAAATTATATTTGTCTAATTTTGAAATAAAGCAATGAGCAGATTTTTTAAGTTTATAATTATTTAAGGAGAATCTCGGGGCTTTTATTTTTTTCCTATATGCATCTGGTCTTTATTTCTCACTCCCCTACAGTTTTTCTTGTTTTATATAATGTAATTTAGGGTGTTTAAATCTGTATTTAAAAGAAAAATGCTTTCCAAACACTGGGCTTTTTTCCACATATTTTTAATGTACTTAATTTGAAACCAAATTGTATAAACATTTAGTAATTCTGTAGGTTTATCTGGCTAAAATATTTATCATTAGTCTCTTTTATCTACAACCTCCTCTTCTTAGATTCTAAAGTTTGTTTCAGTAATTGGAAAACATCTATGTAAGAAGGATAACTTGATGGAAATGCTTTTATTTCTATAAACATCTAAAATGTCTTGTACATTTCACCCATGAAAATTAATTTTGCTACCCCAAGGTAGTGTAGGTAGAAATTTTTTATTTTATTGTTTTCTGGAAGTTAATCCTGTGGAAAGAGATCTAATATCAATATAAATTATATTCATTTTTATATTTACTTGGATGCTTATAAGGTATTTTTGAATATATTCTGAATATGGCTAGATAATCAAACTTTTTACAGATTTCTTGAACTATATTATTTTCAGGTCAGGAACTATTTCTGCTATTGTTTTTTGTTCTAGATTCTATTATAGATTCTGTTCCATGAGCTCTGTTACCTCCTTTTGTTTTATTTTTTTAATTTAAAGTCAATTAATTAACATATAGTGTATTATCAGTTTCAAAGGCAGAGTTCAGTGATTCATCAGTCTTATATAATATCCAGTGCTCATCACATCACATGCCCTCCTTAATGTCCATCACCCAATTTCCCCATCCCTCCACACCCTCCTGCCTCCCCAGCAAACCTCCGTTTCCTATGATTAAGGGTCTTTTGGCATCAGGGAAATACAAATCAAAACCACAATGAGATATCACCTCACACCAGTCAGAACAGCTACCATTAACAAGACAGAAAACAACAAATGTTGGTAAGGATGGCGAGAAAACGGAGCTCTCTTGAACTCACGGTGGGAAGGCAATCTGGTACAGCCACTCTGGAAAACAGTATGGAGGTTCCTCGAGAGGTTAAAAATAGAGCTACCTTATGACCCAGGAATTACACTACTAAGTATTTACCACAAAGATACAAATGCAGTGATCCAAAGGGGCACCTACACCCCTTTTTTTTTTTTCCTTTTTAGCTGTGCTTTATAAAGGAAAAGCAGTTCAGCTTTTGACCATAAAAGGAAGACGATTCCACTAGATGATGGGAGACAGAATCTTCATGTGTTCAGAACCCCAACCCCCACTCTTGTATGTTATATTTAGGACAATCAAACTGGCCAGATTTAGATTGCTGTCCAAATGAGGCCCCACGGGATTTCATTACTACCTTTTCTCAGGGAGACCGGTGGAGCTGGATGCCAGGTGCATGCAGCAAGGGGATCCAGCCAACATCACAGGACTTCATGGCTGCATTCAGACTCTGGGCACCCAGCGACTGGGTGGGACTGAGGACACTCCCACAGTGAGAAATTTCACACTCTATGTCTTCTCCTAGAATGGAGGAACTGTAGGAACAGTGTTCTCAGAACATAGCACTCAGCGGAGCACTCAGCCCAAACATGTCTCCCAGGGCTGCCTGGCAGAATCACTCAGTGAGGGCTCTGGGAGTCTCCATGCTGTGCAGCTCTTGGCAGTGAAGCCTGCTTGATTAGGGTAGGATGTGAGAACTGATTTCTTTAGAGCAAGGGCTCTGAGCTTGAGTGTACATGAGAGACTTCCGGGAGAACTTCTTACAACTCAGAGAGTGGGCCCTGCCCCAGAGTGTCTGATTGTGAGGGAGGCTTTCTATTGTTCATAGAAGCAATATCCACAATAACCAGACTGTGGAAAGACCTGAGATGTCCATCGACAGATGAATGGATAAAGATGTGGTATATGTATATAATGGAATATTACTCAGACATCAGAGGAGGAGTACTTACTGTTTACATCCATGTGGGTGGAATTGGAGGAGATTATGCTGAGTGAAATAAATCAACCAGAGAAAGACAATCAATCATATGGTTTCACTCATATGGAGAACATAAGAAACAGGCAGATCATTGGGAATGGGAAGGAAAACTGAGTGGGAAGCCATCAGAGAGGGAGAAAAACAATGAGAAACTCTTAACTACAGAAAACAAATTGAGGGTTGCTGGAGGAAAGAGGATGGGATAATGGGTGGTGGGCATTAAGGAGGGCATGTGATGTGATGAGCACTGGGTGTTATATGAAACTGATAAATTATTGAACACTACATCTGAAAGTAATGATGTACTATAAGTTGGCTAGTTGAATTTTTAAAAAGTCTGTTATGGTTTGTCTCCCTCTCTGATTTCATTTTGTTTTATTTTTCCCTCCCTTCCCCTATGATCCTCTCCTTTGTTTCTTAAATTCTACATATGAGTGAGATCCTATGATAATTGTCTTTCTCTGATTGATTTATTTCACTTGGTGTGGATGGAACTAGAGGGTATTAGGCTAAGGGAAATAAGTCAATCTGAGCTCTGTTATCTCCTTAAAAGAAATTTGCCTCATTTTCTCCCTATTTATTATCATCACTTTTATCTGTTTAAGCTTTTTGTCTGTGATCCAGAAAGGTATCTCCAGTTAGTCTCTTACATCTTGAATTGTAATTTAATGTTTCTGACTTACCAAACCTATATATGCTATTCTTTCACAAGTAGACTTTGCTCATAGCACCCTGTTCTGATGATCTTCTACTATTCCTAGGTTGGTATTTCTTTCTATTGTGTCATTCTGAATCTAAAATGCTCTTATTTTGCTTGCAGTAAATTTATTTCAGGGAGAGATGATTAACACTAGGACAATGGATCTTGCCTCTTACATTGCAATCCCTATAATTTCATTTGCTGTCTGCCATTCCCCTCCAATTCCATGCTTCATTTCTGTATTGAAAAGGAAGGTTCTATTTAATCAAGGTTTTGGCATATGGGCAACAATAGAAGCTGTAAATATTGCCCTGGGTTCTACAAGGGTTTTAAATGGGGCTTTATCAAATTTTCTAACTCAGCAACTCAATCTAGCACATTATAGAATCAGAGATGAAGTATTAAGAGACTGTTCTGGGATTGGCTGAGCAAGTCATGTCCCATCACCAGTCCCCATTGGATGATCTAGATAAGGGGTCATCAAACTACAGCCTGCAAGGCAAATATAGCTCATCTGTTTTTAAAATAAAATTTTATTGAAACATAGCCATACTTCCCCATTAATATATTGTCTGTGGAAGCTTTCAAGCTGCCATAACAGAAAGGAATGGTGACAGCAAAGACATTGAGGCCTGTAGAGCCTAAACTATTTATTATCCAGCTCTTCATAGAAAAAAAATTGCCACACATAATCTAAATTCCCTACCCCAGTATAAACAAGAGCGCCAAGGACTCTGACTCGCCTTTCTTCTACACTGTCATCCATAAGTCATATGGTCTTCTTTGCCAGTAAGCAGCCAGAATAGCCTGGGACATAAGAAGTATCTATTTATAGCTTATCACAAAGATATCCTTATTATGATTGTCAGATAAAATATGGATGCCCAAGTAAATTCAAACTTCAGTATTTATCCCATGAAATATTTGTCCATCTGAGATTCCAATTTAACTGAATATCCTGTATTTTGATTTGTTAAGCCTGGCAACTCTATTTCTGATGTATACCGAGTGGATATATGCAGATAAGATCAACTAAAACATCAGGTCCCACTGTATTAAAGGAACGAAAACAGCTCATGTATAACCTATTCACAAGCTAGTATTTTTTTTTTTACTTTAAATAAGAAAAGACCCAATTCCAGTTGGATTAAGAAGTAATGAAATGTGTTATTTTAAATCATGGAATCCAGTCAGAGACTCCAAATTTACATTTCTATGATTCCTATTGAACTCCCTCCTCTTTGTGCTGGACCAGTCCTCAAAGTGTTGCAAGATAGCTGCAGAAATTTCACATGTTACATACAACCAGAGCTACAACTTCCAAAGTCAGCAATGAAACCATATAATTTTGGGGTATCTTTTGGAGAAGCAGGAAACCATTTTCCAGAAGCACTATAGTAATATTCCATTGAAGTTTCCTTGCCTAGGATTGACAAAGGAAATGAGACATCATGATTGTCTTGTGCAAATCATTTGGAGTGGGATATTAGGAAGTCAACCTTGATGACTACTATAGTTCACCTCTTTAGCTGCCCAATATCTACACATATTTTTAGAAATGCTCATATCTACATAAACATATTTATATCCTTTCTGAAGAAACTCTAAAATCTCTTCTGCACCCAGATCCAAATACAAATTTTCCAGTTTATGTGCAGCCCTCCTCATCAGTTTCTGATATGGCTTCTTCCAAACTTGGACAAAGAGATTAGGGATCCAAACCGAAAATAATGAACACAAAAAGGGCAGAAAGGACAGGTTAACAATAATAAAATTCCCACGTAAAGATCTTCATTTAGATATGACCTTTTATTATAAAAATATTTGGTTTCTAACTACAGATTACTGTCTCCTTCCCTTTCCTCTTGGTCTCAGATCAACCTCTGCCTTGAAGGAGTGTGAAGCAGTTGCTTTCATGATGAAGGAGCAGAGGCTGGCTGAGGACAAAGCAAAAGCTGGCACCTTGCATCCCCTCTCCACCTGCTTCCCTCGGTAATATGTGCGACATTCCTCAGCCACCCCAGCTGCCCTAAAGGAAAAGCAAATAGTTAACTTTCAGAGATCACAATCCTGCAAGACAGGAGTCTCCCTTGGTTTACCAATGTCCTAGAGATTTACAACAAAGAAGCTATCTTAACAATAGCACAATTTCCAGAGGCAAATAGCTCAGTTCCTCAAGCCCTAAATAAAGTTAAATTTCTTCTAAACCCAAAACTTACTAACAAGGACCCTTGACAGGAGAAATGTGAAGACCTTGCTTCCAAAATTCCTTAGAGACTAACATCACCCCCTTTGTTCTCACTTACCCAACTCCTGTGTATATAATCAGCCACTCCTCAGGATAATGGGGCAGCAAATCTTTCTGCCCACGGGTCCTCTCCTCGTGCTTTGATAAACCACCATTTTGCACCAAAGTTGTCTCAAGAATTCTTTCTTGGTTATCGGCTCTGGACCTCACCCCACTGAACCTCACCTAAGTTCGAGAGCTTCATCATTCTTTTGGGAGGCATCATGAAGAATCTGATTTTTTCCCAGGACTGGCCTTTTTCTAGGCAGAGTGACTATTAAGAGGCACTCTAATGAAACCCAAATATTGTAGCCTGCTAAATTTCTGGCTCTCTGTTGCTATTTAGACTAAGGTTAGTTAAGATAGAGTATGTGGCTGAGTAACCATCAGTGGACTTAGTTATAAATCAGAGACACAAATGACCTCTTTTTGAAGAACTGTATTTATTTCTAATATACATTTGGTTAGACCACCTTCATCCAAATATTTTCTTTTAGGAATTTACCAATAGCACTAGGAAGAATTAAATTACCTCAAACCTTAAACTTTCCTTGTGGTTTTCCTTATACTAGAACCTGTGTAGGAATTGATCTATGTCGCAGTGCACAACAAACAACAGTTTAAATGACTGTGGGTGAATGCTTAACTTGGATTATCCTCTGCCTGGGTATTCTCACTTATCATCACTCCCTTCTCCACTCAGCAGATACTCCCTTCAGGGCATGTTCTTTGGAGCACTCCACTTTATTTTACCACATTCTGTGTCCCTGAGGAAGATTTCAACACCAAGAAACAGAAAATGCTCTGTGCTCATTTTGCTATTCTCTACATATCACCTCAATGAAACAAAAATCTGCAATATTAAATCCAAATAGAGAAACACTTTTTTCTTTTCTTTGGTGGCAAAACAGCTCAAACATTTAAAAAACATTTGCAAAATCTGTCTTTTGAGATTTCGAGGAAAGAAAACAATATTCAACATCAGAAGTTATCATTTTCATTATTCAGAAAGAATGAAGTGGGACTCTGAAGGGACCTTCTCATTGATGAAGGTAAATTATTTTCTCTGGCCAACGATCGTCACTACTGTGAAGTACAGGAGCTGTTTCCCTCAGATTATAGTTTGGCTTTTTTCTATTGCTTTGCTTGTTTTCCACAAGCCCCCACAGGCTGCATGTCAATTCAAGACCCTGGAAGTGTATCTACCGAATGCGGCCGACAGTGCCCCACCTATGGCGGGGCAGGACGAATGCCTGAGTCAGGAAGGCTTCTTGGGTGTAGGGTTATATGTGCCCACAGGGAGATGCCTCCTGAGCTGGTAACGAGTATCCTTGGATACTAATGCCAATTCGACATTCCACACATCTAAAGTCACTTTTTATAAAAAGGCAAAACTTTAATAGGCCCACCACATTGTGTGTCCTGGGAGCTGACAGGCTTGCTTTATGGAAAGACTATTGAAGAGGTAACAGAGACAGCCCTCCCTGGGGCTCTGCCTTTTTTTTTTTTTTTTTTTTAATGGTCCCAATCCCTCCTTCCTTGTGCAAATCACACCTTAAACAAGTTAATTACCCCACCAACCATAACACATTCAACAAGGGACCTTTGAGTGCAACTCTGTAACAAGGGCTGTGTGAGGCATCAGAATACAAAGGAGAGAGGAAAGAGACTATTGGGCCCTCAGGGAACTCACATTCTAGTAAGAAAATAAAAACAGAAGTATTTACAAACAATCACCACAGAAGGGGACAGGTACCTGAGGGTGCTTTGTTGAGGCCACAGGGCATTAGGGAGAGCCTGGTCGGGGAAGAGTCAGCCCAAACTGAGTCCTGAAGGAAGAGAAAGATTCTCACCCACTTTTTGGCTTTACAATGTGTTCATCCTACCTCTGTCACTTGTACTCAGTAGGAATGTATGAATGTACCCATTACATGTCTGCCTAAACTAGAATGCAAACATCTTAAAGGCAGAGAATATACCTACTTTTTAAAAGATTTTATTTTATTTATTTGACAGAGAGAGGCAAAGAGAGGGAGAAACAAGCTTCCCACTGAGTAGGGAGCCTGATGTAGGGCTCGATCCCAGGACCTTGGGATCATGACCCGAGCCTAAGGCAGATACTTAACACCTGAGCCACCCAGGTGCCATGAGAACGTACCTACTTACTCACTGGATTGTCCCTCTGTTTTATGCCCAGAGCTTAGGCAGTGGCAGACCTTTGAAGGTCCTCAGTGCCCTGTCTGCTGAATCTATGAGGAGTGAATTTTGGTCCTGAACCCCAACTTTATTTCTGGTCCATGCAAATTCAACATGTTTAATGTAAAAGTAATCCTCTCCCCACATCGAGCTCTCACTGACTTGGCCAGTTTCTATCAATAATTTAGTCACTGGCTGCCTGCCACCGTCTCAAATATCTCTGCATTACCTTGGATTCTTTCGTCTCCTACTGCCTACATCCAATTACCACAAGCATCTTATTAATTACCGCTTCGTAGTGTCTCTCCCATTCCCAGGGCAGAACCCTGCTTGAGGTCACCTGAGATGCCATGCTTATCTCAGTAGTTTCCTCCTTTCTCTCCCCCTGGAAGATCTTACCTGTCCATTCCATCCTGAGACCCTCCACTATGTCAAAGAACCTCCACCTCTGGCTTTCATCTCTTTGCCATCTACTCAAACAAAATAAAAATACAATCTTATCAAGTAACTTTTGTTTAAAATCAGACATCTTTTCCTCACATTAAAAGATACAGGGAGAAGTCTAGAAAAAAATTGTCATGCCTTGGTAAATTAGTCATATTATATATATATTAATTGCTGAGGCATCTAGTACCATCAACTTGGCACCTTTAAATAACATACATTAAGTACCAGTACAGTTTTATTGGATCAGGAGTCTGGACACTGAGTTTTCTGCTTTGGGATCTGGTAGGCTGCTATCAAGGTGTTAACTGGGCTTGAATGTCATCTGAGGTTCAGGGTTATCTTCCAAGCTCATATAGTTGTGGCTTTTGGCAGAATTTGATTCCTTGGAGCAGGAGGCCTGAAGCCCTTGGCCCTAGGGGTTGGTTGCCCACAGTCCCCTGCAGGTGGCCCTCTCCATAGGCAGCTCAGAGCATACCAGCTTGCTCCTTTAAGCTCAGCAGGAGAGGAGAATGAGTGTGGGTGGGGTCATATGTATATAGATACTGTGCTATTAATCATGGGAGGAACAGCCTCACTTTTACCATGTAACAAAATCACAAGTGACAGCCCATCCCATTTTATATATTCTCATGTTCAAACAAGGGAAGAAGTGCCATTATTCCATCCATACCCAAAGGATTTTCCATAAAGGCATGTTAAGAAATAGCTTGACTCCATTTCTGATGTTTGATTACAAAAAACTTTTAAGCCTCACTCCTCCCTTGCCCATTCTGCCTATATCTCAGTAAGTGGATAGCAAAGTCTGGGGGCTCCTTCCTGGGGAGCCTGAGGAATTCATACCATGGATGCCCTGCTACCTGTGAGATCATGACCCCAGTCCCACCCTTGTGACTACCACTAAAACCTCCAGCCAGTTTTCTTTCACTGCTTTGCTGGGCCATTTTTAGACCCGCCTAAGAAGCCTGCCTTGCTTTCCCACAAAGCCTTGTTATGTGAGTAATACACATTTTCATACCCTCTTGGTGTATGTATGGTACCATCCTTCTTGAATTCAAAGTGTGGGTGTCAGTCTGTCCTGTTTCTGCAGAATGTTTACAATAAGTATAAATAGCAAGAGAGGGGGGATCCAAGGCATTCACCCTAGGATCTATTCATCACCCCAACTTTAATTTGCCACAATTAGAAAAAAATGCATAGTCTCTCTACTTGAAGCCTTTTTTTAGCCTTTCTGTTGTGGGAGGCATAGAAACCATGCTACCAGGAAATTCTGCCTTGCTGCTGTGAAAATATGTTGGATTACTATAGAAGGAGAAAAACAAAATTTCTAAGATTTCATGTTTTCAGACCTCAGTAGGAATAATCACAAACTTAATTATATTATTGACAAAGAATATTTTGAAAATGAAAAGCTAATGAGAAATGTTTAAATCTTAAAATAGCATGAAATGCATGTATCGATGTGTCACAGGTGAAAATAGAATGTAGGCTCAACAAAGCAATAAAAATATGGTTAGGTAGGATTGCATGTGGTGTTACATGTTCCCAGTTGTAGCTTCTCGTAGGAAAAGTCCAAATGGCAAATGAGGTGTTTTTTAATATTCTCATCTCCATATAAGGTTTCCAAGATCTTTTCATTCGGTGAAACTTCCAGTCTCTGGAATTGTGGAACTCTGGTTCGTCCACAGACAAGGGGTGACCAAGGAAGAGGAATATATATTGGAGAATAGCCAGTAATAAGTCTCTTTAGCTTTGCTCCCCAGTGCTTGTGATAGAAAAATCTAACCTTTCCCCCTCTTACCTTTGAGGAATGAGGCCCCGTTACTCCTCTTTTCTAGGCTGAATCCCACTTCCCCACTGCCTTTGCCTTACTAATCTTTGATTATTAGTCATATACCTCCACCTGTACCCATGTTCCTGTGTGAGTGCTTCTGACTTGTATGTGGACATGTATTTTTTTTTCATCTTTTTTACATTTCCATGTTGGCTGAGGAGGTAAAAATAGCCCCGAGTATACCAATGGAGAGTCGAAGAGAGGGGTAAAATCTCAGAAAAAGCAGAGATTAATATTTGGAGCTCCAAGAATAGATTTGTTTAAGTTAGGTACTCTTCCTAAATCAATGATACACTCGTTAAAAATACATGAATACCAAGTTTTGAATATACCAGCTGTATGGGGAGCTTACTGTATGCAAGGGCTATTTTCTTCCCTGTAGTTACAGTGCTCATCATGATGCCTGGGCCTGAAGGCACCTAATTAGTATGGATGCAACTGAATTTTATAGAGTATACTTGATAGTAATTACTTAGTTTAATAAGAACAGAGGTTCTTGTTTATGTTATTATACTATTATTCTTTATCCTTTGACTTATAAAATGTAGTCATTATACAAATATTCAAATTTCTGAATTTCTTTTCACAGAAAAAAATTTTAAATATATTCTCTTGGTAGGGATTAAGAACTGCAATAGTTTAATTTTTTTATCTTTTGGTTGGTAATTGATTAACATGTTCTACTGACTTGTGGCTTTGCCCCCCCAAATTCACCTTTTCTTTGTTGCAAGCTTGTTAGCTATTGCTGCCTAACAAACCACCTCAAGACCTAGTTATATGAAATCATTTATATTAAATCTCATAAGTCACAAAGCTGAGTGTCAGTTACCTTGGTGGGGTGGCTCATATTTCTGCAAGTTAGTTTTATTCCATGTGTCTTTCATCTTCCTCCTAAGACCTGAGGGCCAGTCTAGGCATGTCCTTCTTGCAGGATGAGAGAGTCTATAAAGAACCTCAATAATGTTGATATTTTAGACTGAATAATTTTTTTTCTTGTGGGGAGTTACAGGTTTTTCAGCAGAATCCCTGGCCTCTCCTCACTAGATCCAGTAGAATTCCCTAAGTTATGACAACAAATAAGGTTTCCAGATATTGCCAAAATTGCCCCCAATTGAGAACCACTTCTCTAGTGCATAAGCAGAAATATGAAAGGCCTTATGAGTCTTCTGCTCAGAGCTGACACACTATCACTTCTACTTTATTCCACTGGCCAAACGAGTCACATGGAGCATGAGTCAAGAGGAGGGGCAGGCCAACCTGCTCATGGCAGAGTTACACAAGAAGGGATATGAATACAAGGAAGTAAGAGGAACCAGACTATTAAAATAATAAGTTTACTTCAACAATTATGACTTCAAGAACCTCACTTTGGTATTTCCAAAAGCTCTAATAACATTTCCATTAATTGCAATCTTAGTAGAACAAACTTCCAGGACTTAGGTCTTATCCTATGACTACTTCCTTTTTGGTGTGATTATTTGCAGCAGCTTCTAGACATAATAGGTATCACATAGATAAAATAACATTAGCACCTTTATACTTTATATACTAGGCATTTCCACTATAACACACAAAAATATCCCATCTAAAAATTCCTTATACTGTGATCTTAAGTTCTAGAAATGATAACAGTTATCTCTCACCTTTAAAAAGGCACATTCATTTAAAACTGTGACTATTTACAAAGCAACATGGAATAGCCTGCTTGGTGTAGAGCAAGAAAAATGCAGTGTGTCCTCTCTATGAATCAGAACTGTATGCATGTGCTCTAGTTAAATAACACAATTTAAGATCTTATTGTTTTCAATTTAGTGGAAAAAAGGAAAACAGGTTGCATATGTTGGTAAATATATACATATTTTTTTAAAGAGAAACAACTGGGGTGCCTGAGCGGCTAGGTTGTTAAGCATCTGCCTTCCACTCAGGTCATGATCCCAGGGTCCTGGGATCCAGCCCCACATCGGGCTCTCTGCTAGGTGGGAAGCCTGCTTCTCCCTCTCCTGCTTCCCCTGCTTGTGCTCCCTCTCTTGCTTTCTCTCTCTGTCAAATAAATAAATAAAATCTTTTTTAAAAATTAAAAATAAAAAATAAAGAGAAACAACTATAGTTTGGGGGAAGAACACATTGAAACTAATTCTTTCTTTTACATTCGGATAACCTTGAGCAAAGTCACTTATTCTGTCTGAGGTTCCATTTATTCAGCCACCAAGTATATTATTAGGCTGGATCACATGGAATTGCCAATATTCAACTACTTTTTCCCCTTCAAGCACAGCTATATCATGCAATTCAATAAAATAGAAAGCCACATCAGCCCCACAGTATAAGAATCAATTGTAGTCGATTTTGAATCAAACTAAGACATATACAAGGGTAAATAATCAGAAAAATACAAAAATCTGTGATGCTTATATAGAACAATCTCTAAAACAAAGATACAACAGCATTTTCAAGGAAGCATCTGCTCCTTTTTTTAATAGCTTTGATCAAATTCCAAATTATAAAAATGAGATCACATAAAAATTAGAGTGTCTGAAAATGTTGGAGGTGGTGAGGAGAGGAAAAGGGAATAAAAAAAAAAGGGAATAAGAGGGAGAAGAAAATTTTCTTTACAAATAGAACAAAGGAGACTAAAAATGAAATCAGGGTCTGTTATTCTGAAATATTCCTGTGGGGGAAAGATGGATCTATTGTTTCTTGATTCTCTAAAGCAATCAAAACTTACCCTGGAAATGAAACAAAGACTTAAATGTTTCTTCTGAAGCTGAATAAAAGATGAGTCATGCTTCAAGGCAAGTTTCCTAAAAAGAGAATTTAAAAAGAATGAAGTGATAAAGAGATAGTATGAGCACAAGATTTTATTAAATTCCTTTTTAATTATAAGAGCCGATGGCTCAGATGTGAGTCAGTTTGACCACCATGCATTGTTATGCTCATCTTAAGAACAGAAAATGAGCAATGTCTTTCTTTAAAAAGCAATAAAAAGTAAGCACTATAATACTTAGATTAGTGCTTCCAAAACCCAATTAATCATCAGAATTACTTGGGATGCTTTCTTAAAATAAAGCACAGAGACCCTACTCCCAGTTGCCAAAATTAGACTCTCTGTCCTTGAAGTTCAAGAGTTTGATTTTTTCAGAAGCTCCACAAATTAATCACTTAAGTTTGGAAAAAAAAAAAAAAAGGAAAAAAAAAAACCCTGATAAAACTTACAACCTATTGTTAGTTTCATTTATCTAAATTGATCTTATTTCCACACACCAGAGATCAAGTTTTTTTTTTTTAGATTCTTACATATATCCTGGCTTTGGTGTTCAGTGAGTCAACCTCTGTGTCCCCTGTGCTCTGAGCTTCTGTCTAACACTAGGCTAATAACTATTAATCTGCTCAGGCTTTCATAACCAAATACAACAGAGTGGATGGCTTAAATAATAGAAATTTATTTCTTCCCAGCTCTGGAAGCTGGACGTCTGAGATGAAGGTAGCAGCATAGCGGGTTCCTGTTAGTTTAAAGCTCTCTTCCCAGCTGGTAAACAGACAGCTTCTCGCTGTGTCCTCAAATGGCCTTTTCTCTGTGCCAGGGTTGAAAGAGAGAGACAACAAGCCTCGCTGGTGTCTCTTCTTATAAGAACACTAATCCTATGGGATTGGAGTCTCATTTTCATGATCTCATTTAACCTTAATTACTTCCTTAGAGGCCCCGTCTCCAAATAAGTCACACTGGGGGTAAAGACTTCAACATGTGATGGGGGGGGGGCACATAAACATTCAAGCTATAACAACCAATTACCCCCTTCAAAAGAATCAAGTCTGTTGATTTTGATAGGTGTTTCAAAGTGCCACTTGTGATGGAGAAAAGACTCTTAAACCAAAATAAACTACTTTATATCCTTTGTCCAAATTGTACAGGTCTCCAGCGCATCGTGCACTGCCTAAAACATTAAATAAGTGGTTGTGTATTAAATAATTTTATCCCCCTTAGAGGACCAAGGAGAATATTTATGATGTCCCTCCCTGAAACGCTGGCCCCATTCTCTGGCCTCGTATGCTTTAGAACCCTAAACATCCCTCCTAGGAGGGAGGTGAGAGTTACTGTGTTCCTTATGGAGGAATCTGAAGAAAGAGCATGTGGAGATGCATATGCATTTGGAGAAGTCTCCAATTTACGAGGACAAGGGTTGTTTTTTTTTTTTTTTACAAGTAATTTACAAAGAAAAGCTATTGAATTTTTTTTTTTTTTTGACAAAGTAAAGTTATAGTAAAAAGGTCTGCTGGATTTAAGCCATCCATGCTCGCTTCCTGACTAATCCCAGGGCAGATTAGATAAAGAAGACTGAATCTTCGTTGAAGAAAAGGAAAAAAAGCCCAACTCTAGTCATAGCAATTTCTAGAACTTTTTCTGAAGAAAATAAAATCAAACATAAGATCAAAGGTATAGGTAAAGGATGATCATCAAAGAGCGAGCTCCTCCATCATTTAGTTTCCTTTCTCAGCTTCTCTCTGAGGGCTGACGTTCTCAGAGTTTGGTTCTTTGCCCTTTGTCTGATAGGCTTTAAAAGCAGAGAAATGCAATTGGAAATATTGAAAGTACTAACAAAGAGAGAAGAAAGAGATAAATTATAGCATATCCAGACAATGGGACACACTGCAGTCACTGCAAGTGGTAATTACAGGAAATTTTAATGAAATGAAAATATTCCCTATGTAACATTAAGTAAAAACAACAAAAAATCACTTCATAGTGTGGTAATTTTACCTAAATATAAATAGTTTGGTAAATAAATGACATTCAAACAGGTATATATATATATATATATATATATATATATATATATAAAAAGATTGGAATGAAATATAATTTAATAATTGACTAGTTTATTTCTGGATGTGAACTTTGAAGTCATTTGTATTTTTCTCTTCTTTAGTTTCTTTTTCCCAATTCTTTGGTAATAAAATTTTATTATGTTTGTAATCAGGACAAAATGAATAAAATAAAACAACAGAAATGGGTCATAGTGTTACTCCTTCTAACACTTGGGCAGATAGGAAGAATTTTGTACCTACATGGGTCTATTGACCTTCCCTATGGTAAACTAACATTTAATGTTCATAAATCTGAATTTCCCTCATTCTAAATTCTTCATCTTTCTTGGTGATTTCTTCCTTTTGAGGCAACAGAATTGCCCTGAAGTGTTAAAAATAACAGCTTTCTATCTCCCAGTTTTTGTAAGTCAGCTTTGAATACCTTTAGTCTGAGGTACCTGCAGGAGAGATCAATAGCTCCAATAAAGAATCAATATTCTTCAAGACAGATGTTGGGACTGGAGACGCAGAGGTAAGAACCACTGATTAGAGGTAGTAGTTGAGAACAAGTAGGTAGGATCAACCAAAGAAACCTCACCAGACAAGAGGACAGGACAAAGAACCCTGAGGACTGCCAACATTCAGAGAGAGGTTGAAAAAAGAAAAAAAAAAGTGAGAAGGGTACAGTGGTGGCTGAAGAGGAGAAAAGGCTTTGCTGAGGAGGGAGATGGGCAGGTGGAGAGAGAAGTGCATTTAAGTGTAGATAAGTGATACTAGCAGGAATAAAGAAATAGAAGTCTTTTTGGATACAGAGACTTTGAAAATGGAACGATAGGTTGGAAATCCAACTGTGAAAGATGTTGAATTCCAGGTTAAAAAGACGAGACTTCATTCTCCAGGCTAGAAGAGCTGGAGTGTTTAATTACAGTGAGTTTTGAAAGCCTGAAATTGATGAGAGGGAGGACAAAAAGTATCCTCAATCCCATAGCTTCCTTTTATGCATTAAGAATAAAGTCAAAGGGAAGTAAGTATTTTTATAGGAAAAAAAAAAAAGAACCATTTTAAAGACCAAGGAAGTGATACTTGGAATGAGGGAGTCTATTTAGAAGAAGAAGCATATTTTTCTACTATATATTATACATAGTCTCAAACTGCTCAGTGTCTTTTAACCCTATGACCTTTGGACAAAGTTCCTCATCGATTTCTTGGAAGGATGAAATTACTTTATATAAAGTCTGTAGAATAATAACTATAAGCACTCAACAAAAGTAAGCTTCCATTAATATTATAATTATATCTTGATCACTTTTTGATGTGATGCAATTTAGTCAAAATGCTGGATTCAGAAGAAGTAAAACTAAAGCTGTCTACACAGGTGTGTAGCCTGATGTCAGACTTTTAACTTCTCTGTTTCCCATTTCCACATGCACAGAAAAGAGCACAGTAAATTCCATCACCAAGGAGCTTGAGTACCCATTAATATCCCCAGAGGAAAAGCCTGAGTGGTAAGGCCATTAAATATAGCCAGGAAATCTTCATGCTTAAACATCATGTATATGAAACATTCTAACTGCAGCCATTTGCACAAACTGGGAGCAAAACAGAAAGCTTTTGGGGAGTTGACTTTGTCAACAAAATCCCAGGCCTGGTTGTAATAGCTTGTGACTTTTGAACCCCTAAATCCATCTCTAGGTCCCCCAAATTGCATCCACGGAAGAGGTCTTAGAAAGCTGATCAACTCAGGGAAAGGCAGCCTTTCCTAATCCCTCCTCAGAAGAAGCGATAGAAGATAGGAGCAAGCAGCACGACCCCCTCCACAACCCACCTCCAACACACACATAGGCTGAAGAAGCCAAAGAAAAGAGAAGATGGGCGGCTCAGTCAGTTCAGCATCTGTCTTCGGCTCAGGTCATGATTCCAGGGTCCTGGGACGGAGCCCGCGTTGGGCTCCCTGCTCATCAAGAAGTCTGCATCTTCCTCTCCCCCCAACTCATGCTCTCTTTTGCTCTCTCTCACTCTCAAAAAAAAAATTATTTTTTTAAAAACCACTATTTAAAAAAAAAATAACTCTTTTTTAAAGAGAAGAACCAGAAGTTGTCAGAATAGCTATGTGACACCGGTACCTGCCTCAGTCTCTTTTGCCACACCCAACTTCTGTGCTGTTGGTTGCTAAGGGCTGACAGCCACACCCTCCTCCATCAACTAGTTTGCCAATCAGAGCCAACGGACTCAGAGATGTTTGGGAGAAAACCCTGCAACTGAGTGGTGGCCAGCAGCTAAAGACTGACCGTTACAGGTATAAAAGCCTAACCCTTTTGCTCAAGGCAAGACAGCTCTGTGGCACCCTTTATACTCCAGAACTCAATGGATGTGAGGCAAGAGTTCAAGGTAGAGTTCATACAGCATACCACAAGAATCCTACCATTCTTTCAGGACTACACTTAAAATTCCAATTCAGAAAAGGGGACAATGGGAAACACAGCCGTTACCTTTGAATAATAAAATATCAAACCCCTCAGGGTAACCACAGCAAGGACTTGATGGGTGTGTCTGAGGCTGGTATCACATCGTTTAGACTGTAGGTCACCAGACCATGAAAGGCTTACAGGGAACACTTCCTGGCAATGATGGTAAACAGGATCTATGTATGAGAAGATGCATATCGATGTTAGGGAACCAAACCGGCATACACAGCAAGATTTTGCTGCTGTCTCTGCAATCCACTCTTCCATAATCCCTTATGAACAGAACTCTGATTTTGTTTGAAGTGGCAAGAATGCTGTCTATAGCTACATTTTCTGTTCCAGAGTGGCAAGGGGTCACTACATGACCTAGTTCTGAACAATGAGCTAGAAGCCAAGGTTATTGGACAAAGCTTCCAGAAATACTTTTCAACTGGGAGCAGTGTAGCTGGTATAAGCCTTCACCCCCTCTCCTTTTTGCTGCTGGAGGTAGAATGGCCATCTTACACCAGAAAGTGACAATTATTAGAGGAAAACCACATGTTAAGAATGTCATAATTGTAGAGTCACAGTATCAATCCTTACCTCTTTGCATCACTCTATGCCAGATTTCTTATATATCAAGTACAATCTTAATTCATAACTTATGTGAAAAGAAAAATGATCAAAGGAAATAACAAATCACTTTACCAAAAAATTCCAATGCAAATGTATAACAAATTTACAATGCAAATCTCCAATAATCAATACAATTTTTTAAAGTTTTATTCTTGGATAAGAGATTGGCAAAGGTTAACATGGAAAAATATATAGTAACAGAAAAACTATAGCAAAGGAGTTACTCATGACTGTTAGAAACATATACTGATATAACATTTCTGAGGAAGGTTTAGTGAAGTATCGATATGTAAAATGTGCTCACCGGATTTGTGGTATAAGTAGTCTAAGTAAATGCATTTCTGTTTTCATATGTTTAATGGAAAGCTTCATAAAATGATTATAAAAATCACTATTCACGAACAAACTGTATAGGTAGAAAACTCAAAGGAATGCAGAGATAAACTAGTATAATTCATAAATGAGTTTTAGAGTTCCTATTGATAAAAGCCAAAAACTGAAAAAAAAATTGTACATTAACAATAGAGAATTAAATTATGGCATTTCATGCTGTGTGATAATATAACAAAGAGATTAATCACAAATGTTGCAGCATGATTGGCTCTCACAAACATAACTTCGAGCAAAAAGAGCCAGACTCAGAGTACATACTGAGTGATTACATTAAGATTAATTCAGAAGCAAACAAAATTAATCCATGGTGTGTGAAGTCAGGAGAGTGGAGTGGCTTCTCAGGAGATACGGAAATTGAAGACTTCTGCAGTGCTGCTAATGTTTTCTTTTTTTTCCTTTCTTTTTTTTTTTTTTAATTTAAATTCAATTAGCCAATGTATAGTACAACATTAGTTTTTGGTGTAGTGCTCAATCATTCATCAGTCCTTATACAATACCCCACCTTCATCACATCACGCGCCCTTAATGCCCATTACCCAGTTACCTCATCCCCCCAACCCCTCCCTATCCACAACCCTCATTTTGTTTCCCAGAGTCCAGAGTCTGTCACAGTTTGTCTCCCTCTCTGATTTCTTCCCATACAATTTTCCCTCCCTTCCCCTGAGGTCCTCTGCGCTATTGTTTCTGTTCCATATTGAGGTACCAGTTACATGGGTGTTTTCACTTAGCCAAATGCATTGATTTGGAAGATCTACATACATTTCTGCAACTATGTTAGGTTTCCTTAAATGTTTAACTTAAAAAAACATGATAGCGAAGACATATTCCAAATGCTTAATATAAATTCAGCACACAATGGAAGCTGAGAGAACGCAACAAATTTCTGAAGAAGGAAATCAGCTGGCATCCAAGCCACATGAAGCAGCCACTTGGAGACACGCCCGCTGATAGCCAACATCAGTTGCCGCCTTATGGATGAGTTATTTCCGTCCAGCCTAGCTGATCAGATAATGACAAACCAAGCTAAAATCTGATTGCAGTTGCTTCAGTTCCGTGAGTGAGACCTGCCTAAGGTCTTTACAAATACCCTAATTTCCCCGGGCACCTGCTTGGTGCAGTCGGTTAAGTGTCCAGCTCTTGGTTTCAGCTTAGGTCCTATTCTCGGGGTCGTGAGATCCAGCCCCATGTAGCGTAGATTCTGCTTAAGACTGTCTTTCCCTCTCCCCTCTGCCCCTCCCTACCCCACTTTCTCTCAAATAAATAAATAAATCTTTAAAAAAATCCCAATTTACAAAGTCATGAACACAATTAGAAGGTTGTTTTAAGAAGCTACACTTTAGAGGAAATCTGTTGCATGAATAGAGTAACTGGAAAAAAAAAAAAAAGAGCATCTAAGTTCTGATTAATAGAGCTCCTGTAAAGAGAAAAGAAAGAAAATGGTGAAATTGTTTTTTAAATAAGGACAATAAGAAAAAAAATAATAAGGACAAAAGAAGGAAATCTTGCCATTTGTGACAACATGGATGGGTCTTGAGGGTATAATGTTAAAGTCAGACAGAGAAAGACAAATACTGTATAATCTCACTTATATGTGGAATCAAACAACAAAAACAAAACAAAACAGAAATAATCTCATAAATACAAGTGACAGATTGGTGGTTGACAGAAGTGGGGGTGAGAGATAGGTGAAATGAGTTAGGAGGTAAAAAGGTACAAACTTTCACTTATAAAATACCTAATTCATGGGCATGTAAGCTACACCATGGCAACTATAGCTAACAATACTGTATCGTATATTTGAATATTGCTAAGAGAGTGAATCCTGAAAATTCTCACCATAGGGAAAAAAAATTGTGATTATATGTGGTGATGAATGGTAACTAGAGTTATTGTGATCATTTCCCAATACATAAAATATAAAATCATTATGTTATGTGCCTGAAGCTAATAGAATATTTTTTGTCAATTATTATATCTCAGATTTTTTAAATGGAAAAAAAATTACAGTAATATAATAAAATTCCCTGGTGCTCAAGGAAAACAATATATGTTAAACTGAAAGGGACCACTGAGTACTAAGTCAAGTGAAAACAAATACTTTCTTAGATACGTAAGTGGGAAATTTCAGAACATCAATGTTTCCATTCCTGGATAGGGACCAGATAGCAAAGAACATTCTAGCAGTCATTCCCATCCTCCTGTACTGAGAAACCAATGGTTAATTTCAAAAATATTCTACACACATATATCAGATGACTATACATTGGTTAAAAGTGACAATTTAGCCCCATATTTCTTGTCATAGAAAAATGGCTAAAAAATATTGAGAGAAAGAAAGATGTGAAAAAAAGTGTGAAAATGTTGTTAGGGAGTTTGCAGAATAAAAATCCACGTTTTCTAGAGAAGGTGATAAAATAAGGAGAAAATAGGCTTAGTGGTAAAAGAAAACTGTAGTGATTACGAATGCAACAATTTTCTATACTAGAATTAATAGTAGAGCATAGTGATAAGAGACTTGGGTCAAGAGGCAGGAGACCTTGGATGTAACATGTGAGTTTTCCATTAATTATTTGTATGTGAACAAGTCAGAAAAACCTTTCAGATACTGGAGTCCCTTGTTTGTAAAACAAGAGAGTTGCACTGAGTCCCCAGGAATGAAGTTCAGTCATCCTGTGCCTGAAAGAAGTCACAAGGGTTTCCTCGACACTGGCGGTATCGAGGAGTTTCTTGGAGGAATAGACTTGCTTAATCAACCAAGAAATTTTCACCTAACAGCTACAGTGTCCTGAAACACTACTACCACTGTAGCTACCCAGATGAGGTAGGGTTGAAAACTGACGCAGTTGCTTGGGTGCATCAAGCCATTCCCCTATAACTGCTTGTTAGAAACAAACATAAATTGGTGTGATTCTTTACTCTTCAGCCATACATTGAGAATTCTAGATTTACCTTTTGTAACACACAAATGTCAATGACTTTCATGAATTTATACTACCTTGTGTCAGGGATGAAATTGTTGATAATGCAAAAAGTTTCCTATTCTCTCATTTATGCTCTTGAGTCTTTCTCTCTCTTTTTTAAAGATTTTACTTATTTGTCAGAGAGAGAGAAAGAGAGCACAAGCAGGGGGAGCAGCAGGCAGAGGGAGAAGCAGGCTCCCCACTGAGCAGGGAGCCTGATGTGGGACTTGATCCCAGGACCCCGGGATAATGACCTGAGCCAAAAACAGATGCTTAACCAACTGAACCATTCAGGTGCCCCTTGAGTCTTTCTCTATATAAGAAGTTCCTGGCACACACCATAATTTAAGTGAAATGAAGGAAAATAGAACAGAAATTAAAGATTAAAAAATCAGTTAGACATCAGGTATTGTGAGTTTAAAAAACTGCACACCATTTAAAGATTGTGTACTGTATCAAAATATGGAAGTCAATACCTCCAAATCTTATCTTCTTCATCAGTTACTGCAGAAGCTCTCTTATCTCCTAGCCATCCACAATTAATTTGTTTTATTAGCTAACACTTTCCATTTCATACATAAAGCTTAAATACAGATGCTCACAGCACTTAAAATGCTCTCTGATCCTAAAGTGTCCATGTGTATGCCTGAAAGCTTCCTCTTACAAGTTGAACTGTATGCCTATTAAGAGTTTATCATATTCAGTCCCAAACCATTTTAGGTCTGTTATATCTGTATTAGGATACATTACTCAAGGAAATCTTACATATATACATGAGTACAAACATAATGGGAGAAATCTGGAAGGATCCTGTGCTGAGATTGATTATCCTCCATTTCTGAGAAGTCATAACTGTATATTAGATAATGAATTAAGGGGTTGATTTATTCAAGAAAGATGGCACAAACCTGTAATCACTGATTCGATACACAAAGAAAATGCCTATTGAAATATAGGTAAATAAAGCTACCTTTCTATGCTTTAGGTCAAAGTCAAATGTTTTCTTTTTGTGTGTTTATAAGTCAGATGTCTAGGTTATGCTGGAGTGACCCTCTTCAAATTCCAGTCATTCAAACAACAACAGTTTATTGCATACACTTTATACCCATTCCAATATGCCTAGAAGAAGGAGACTTCAAATAGTTAAGGCTATTGTTAATGAACACCCAGGTTGAGTTTATGAGTTTAGCCAACTGTTAAAATAGAAGGAACACAGTGTACAAAGGATTCCTCTCGCTTCTAACACCACCTTCAAATTTGGTAAGGGAGTAAGGGGAGCCCCAAACTAGTCTCAAGTAAAATAATTCATTAGAAGGATTCACAGAACTCACTAAAAGCTGCTGTATTCATAGTTATGACTCACGACAAGGAAAGGGTGTGGGCCAAAATAAGCCAAGGGAAGAAAGCATAGGAAGGAGAGAAAAGTACCACCTGTGAGGTTTCTGTTGCTCTCTCCCCATGACATCATGAACATGTTACTTCCCCAGCATTCGTGTATGATGGTATGTACTGAGTTCTGCCCCCCAGGGAAGCCTGGAGTTCCATCACATACTGCTGCCCTGGCTGTCCGTTAGCCTCCAGCACCTCCAGAGGTTCAGGCTCACATCTTCAGTCTTTAGTTTTTTTCCCAAGGCAAACAAAGACACTCCCCCTGGGAAGCACACCCTAGGGGACTAGAGATCACCTCCATTAACCAAAGGCAAAGGCCAGAGCTCTCTGAGTTAACTTAATCCTTCACTGCACAAATCTGTGTTATTATTTCACATTTGACTGACTTTTGGGTTAATTAGCCAAATATATGACCCAATTTCCTTAGAGAAGAGGACTCCTGCTAAAATTAATCTATTCTAAGTAACCTTTTAGTGTCAGTTGCATGCTAATGACCTCAAATATACATGGTCCACATGAAATGAATACAAAACATGCTTCTCTATGCCAGATGGGGTGGGTTGTTTGGTAAAGTAGAGTAATTTCTACACAGTGGAGAAAACTTTCCTAGACAGCATCTAATCTGGTAGCTGTCTATTCACACTAAAACCCATGATTATTTCTGTTACAACTCATACTTCTTGACTTCAATTCAGAAAGCATGTTGTGGGAAAAGCAAAGCCATTCCTGAGTGAGAGGCATTTCAAGGATAATGCATTGGAAGAAAGGAAACCTTTTAAATTGAGCATTGCATGAATCTATGAGGGAGGAAATTGGGGACCATAAAAAATTGTGGTTAATGAAAGCTCAGTGTTCAACATGTGAGCAATTGCAGATAGAAAAACTGAGACCTTTTTGCAATTCAAATAGAAGCCTTGATAAGGGCTTAGCCAGGTTGTCCACATGCCAATGAATATATAGCTGTCATTTCTGGGAGTTATGATTGGGGTTTGGAGAAAGCTTTATAAACCATGTGCAACACGAAAGAGATTTATAATTAGACATGCAGGAAGGAAAGGGCAAGATACCCCAGACTAGAGGAGCATTATGGTCCAAGACAAAGAGGTAACTTGTCCAAGGAGCTGTAAGAAATCTAATAGACTATTAGGGTAAAAGGGAGAATCTTGCCTGGGGATGGAGAGGGAAATTACAGTTAGGGTCAGAGAGAATTACATAGAAATCCAGTTGTGTATGTGCTTTGGTGAGTGCTGTGAAGTGTGTAAACCTGGTGATTCACAGGCCTGTACCCCTGGGGATAAAAATATATGTTTATAAAAAATTAAAAATTAATTAAAAATTAAAAAAAAAGAAAGAAATCCAGTTGTGGACGTTTAGCAGAAACTCTGGATCTTATCTATAAACTAAGGGAAACCCTGAAGTGTGAGCAGATTAAGTGATGTGTACAAAGAATTATTTTCTAAATATCTTTTAGATCATAGTTTCAGGGATAGGTTACAGTAGAAACAGACTGCGAGCCAGAGTATCACATCCCTTTCTTGTGAAAATGTTAATTTCCACTCCTCATTTGTGTCTTGCATAGAAACATGTAGCATAATTCAATGTCAAAGACATAAAAGTCTGGAGTTCACAAATGTGAATTTATTTTCCTTAACCAAACTATTTCCATCATAAGTCTCCATTACACTGCTGGAGGAATATTTTTTTTTCATTTATTTATTTTCAGCATAACAGTATCATTATTTTTTCACCACACCCAGTGCCCCATGTTGGAGGAATATTTCATCTCAATTAGGGTATATTTAGTACTTTCACTTGTTAACTCTCAAAATCATGATTCTCCAACTCCCTTCCCCATCCACAAGGCTGGCTTCCTGTTCCCAGACAGCCTGATGAATTCACATGCCAGGGCTGGGACAAGAAGTTGGTGTTTTACACTGCACGGTGGTGGCTCTAGTCCTTACAAGATGCCGTCTTTGTTGGTATCAATCCTTGTTGCCATCTACTGCTGCTGGCCCAACCTCCTTATAGTGTGGTGTCCACACACCACAGTCATAGCTGTCAGCACTTTGCCATTATCATGATACATCGTCTAGCCTGCAGAACTTTCTCAGACACTTTTATGGCCTTTTGAGAGCAATTGGAAAATTCTGTATACTTTCCCATGCCTCTGTGAGATTAGGGTGGTCCACTTTAGGAAGTGGAGCAGTGGGGATGTCTCAGCAACATCCTCTGCCAAACACCCCCTGAGGTAAGCTTCAGCTCACCTCCATTGTTCATCCCCACCTACCAAATCTCTATGTGAAGCCCCTCCCCAGTAGGTGAAGTATATAGGTTCACTTTGTTCTCAGTCCCAAACCCATCTAGGATTTCTGTCTCCATTCTTCTCACCTGGACTTCTCTCTTTCAATCTGTTTATTTTATTGTTTTCCCCCGGCCATCAAAAACCATCTCCATTATGATTGGAAAACAGGCTCTTACACTATCATTCAGTCCTCCCAATCATTTTCCTGAGGACTTCATTTTCTGAGGACTCCAGGCCTTTTGCAAATTCCCTCCAAACACTTTTCTCTGTGAGACTCTTGCAATTGCAAGTCTTAGAAGCAGGCCAGAGTGGTCAGCTTAGTAAATTCTGGAATTAGATCTCCAAGGGTTGAGATTGGGCTCCACCCTTTGCTAACGGTAGGAATTAATGCAAACAGCTTTGCTACATCATTATCAAATGAAAGTTATAATTACCTAAACTCATTGGATTGTTCCAAAGATAAATTCATATGTATATAGAAAAGTCTTCAACTTGCACATGGCACATAATATGCACTCAAGAAATAAAATTGAGCCATCTTCTTTCATCAAAGAGTATTGTGATCTTCTTTCATCAAAGAATATTGTGTCAACTCTGGGTTTTTCAGAACTCTCTAGATCAGAGTTTCTTAACCTCGGCACTATTATCATTGAGAGTAAGATAATTCTTTCTATGGGAAGCTGCCCTGTGGTTAGCCTCTAGCCACTGGGCTCCAAGAGCATTTCCCTCCCGTGTGACATGTGACAACCAAACATGTCTCTACACCTTGCCAAACATCTTGTGAGTGGTGAATCACTCCTAGTTGAGAATCACTGTGTTACGTGGAAGTCAAAAGCCAAGGATTTTTAATCTTTTTCTTCTCCTTTTAGCCTTTCTACTAGGTGATAAGCCTCACACTTGCAATCTGATCTCAGTGGATGGCCTGAAAGCTATTATGGAATCACAGGGGAAAAAAAATCAGTTAATATTTCAATATTGTAAGCCTTCACTCTGCGAATTTTTAAATTATAATCTTACTGGAGGGCAAAAAATAGACAGGACAGCACTTAACTCTCCCAATTTGGCTTTCTTTGGTTGATTCAATGTGAAGGTAATTATAGTATTTCTGGGTGATGGTGGACATTTAAAAAATGAATAACATCAATGCTGACCAAGATATAGTACTACAAGGCATTAACCCATTTTTTAGAGTTCAACTCATTATAATGACCACCAGAATTAATTAGAAATGTGTCATCTACATTCATATTAAATAGCCCATTCATATTTCATGGCCAAACAAGACCCCTGTTAAATAAGATAAAACCAGTTTCTTTCATTTAAAGATTTATTTATTTATTTGAGAGAGAGAGAAAGAGCATGAAGAGAAGCAGGAAGGGCAGAGGGAGGAGAGAGCATTTCAAGTTAAGACTCTGTGCCAACCATGGAGCCCAACACAGGGCTCAGTCCCATGACCCCGAGATCATGACCTAAGTCTAAACCAAGAGTCAGCCACTTAAGCGACTATACCAAGCATACACCCCTAAAATCAGTTTCAAAATGTTACTGATGGTTTATTACTTAATTTTTCTTGATGTATTACTCATTGCTTGAAGTATTTTTTTAATTTTTAATTTTTATATAAACATATAATGTATTATTAGCCCCAGGGGTACAGGTCTGTGAATCGCCAGGTTTACACACTTCACAGCACTCACCATACCACATACCCTCCCCAATGTCCAAAACCCAACCACCCTCTCTCTATCCCCCTTCCCCAATCACCCTCAGTTTTTTTGTCTGTGTGTGACAGTAAGAGTCTTTTATGGTTTGTCTCCCTCCCAATCCCATCTTGTTTCATTTATTCTTTTCCTACCCCCCCAAACTTCCCATGTTGCATCTCCACTTCCTCATATCAGGGAGATCATATGATAGTTTTCTTTCTTCAATTGAGAAAATCTTATTTTGCTAAGCACAATACCCTCTAGTTCCATCCATGCCATCATAAATGGCAAGATTTCATTTCTTTTGATGACTGCCTAGTATTCCATTGTGTATATATATATATATATATATATATATATATATATATATATATCACCTTTTCTTTATCCATTCATCTGTTGACAGACATCTAGGTTCTTTCCAGAGTTTGGTTATTGTGGACATTGCTGCTATAGACATTTGCCCCTTTGGATCACTATGTTTGTATCTTTAGGGTAAATATCCAGCAGTGCGATTGCTGGGTTGTAAGGTAGCTCTATTTTCAACTTTTTGAGGAACCTCCATGCTGTTTTCCAGAGTGGCTGCACCAGCTTGCATTCCCACCAACAGTGTAGGAGGGTTCTCCTTTTCTCCGCATCCTCGCCAGCATCTGTCATTTCCTAACTTGTTAATTTTATCCATTCTGACTGGTATGAGGTGGTATCTCATTGTACTTTTGATTTGTATTTCCCTGATGCCGAGTGATGTGGAGCACTTTTTCATGTGTCTGTTGGCCATCTGGATGTCTTCTTTGCAGAAATGTCTGTTCATGTCCTCTGCCCATTTCTTGATTGGATTATTTGCTCTTTGGGTGTTGAGTTTGATAAGCTCTTATAGATTTTGGATACTAGCCCTTTATCTGAAATGTTGTTTGCAAATATCTTCTCCCATTCTGTCAGTTGTCTTTTGGTTTTGTTAACTGTTTCCTTTGCTGTGCAAAAGCTTTTGATCTTGATGAAGTCCCAGTAGTTCATTTTGGCCCTTGTTTCCCTTGCCTTTGGCGTTGTTCCTAGGAAGAAGTTGCTGTGGTTGAGGTTGAAGAGGTTTCTGCCTGTGTTCTCCTCAAGAATTTTGAAGGATTCCTTTCTCACATTGAGGTCCTTCTTCCATTTTGAGTCTATTTTTGTGTGTGGTATAAGGAAATGGTCCAATTTCATTTTTTTGCATGTGGCTATCCAATTTTCCCAACACCATTTGTTGAAGAGGCTGTCTTTTTTCCATTGGACATTCTTTCCTGCTTTGTCAAGGATTAGTTGACCATAGAGTTGAGGCCCTATTTCTGGGCTTTCTATTCTGTTCCATTGATCTATGTGCCTGTTTTTGTGCTAGTACCATACTATCTTGATGAACAGCTTTGTAATAGAGCTTGAAGTCCGGAATTGTGATGCCACCAACTTTGGCTTTCTTTTTCCATATTCCTTTGGCCATTCAAGGTCTTTTCTGGTTCCATATAAATTTTAGGATTACTTGTTCCATTTCTTTGAAAAAATGGATGGGATTTTGATAGAGATTCCATTAAATGTGTAGATTGCTTTGGGTAGCATAGACATTTTCACAATATTTGTTCTTCCAATCCATGTGCATGGAACATTTTTCCCATTTCTTTGTGTCTTCCTCATTTATTTCATGAGTACTTTATAGTTTTCTGAGTATAGATTTTTGCCTCTTTGGTTAGGTTTATTCCTAGGTATTTTATGGTTTTGGGTGCAATTGTAAATGGAATTGACTCCTTAATTTCTCTATCTTCTGTCTAATTGGTGGTGTAAAGAAATTCAAATGATTTCTGTGCATTGATTTTATATCCTGACACTTTACTGAATTCCTGTACAAGTTCTAGCAGATTTGGAGTGGAGTCTTTTGGGTTTTCTACATATAGTATCATATTATCTGCAAAGAGTGATAGTTTGACTTCTTTTTTGCTGATTTGGATGCATTTAATTTCTTTTTGTTGTCTGATTGCTGAGGCTAGTACTTCTAGTACTGTGTTGAATAGCGATAATGGCCATCCCTGCTGTGTTCCTGACCTTAGCAGAAAAGCTCTCGGTTTTTCTCCATTGAGAATTATATTTATGGTGGGTTTTTCATAGATGGTTTTGATAATATAGAGGTATGTGGCCTCTATTCCTACACTTTGAAGAGTTTTGTTCAGGAAAGGATGCTGTACTTTTTCAAATGCTTTTTCAGCATCTATTGAGAGTATCATATGGCTCTTGTTCTTTCTTTTATTAATGTATTGTATCACATTGATTGATTTGCGAATGTTGAACCAACCTTACAGTCCTGGAATAAATCTCACTTGGTCTTGGTGAATAACCCCTTTAATGTACTGTTGAATCCTATTGGCTAGTATTTTGGTGAGAATTTTCCTGCATCTGTGTTCATCAAGGATATTGATCTGTAATTCTCTTTTTTTGATGGGATCCTTGTCTGGTTTTGGCATCAGGGTGATGCTGGCCTTATAAAATGAGTTTGGAAGTTTTCCTTCTATTTCTATATTTTGGAACAGTTTTAGGAGAATAGGAATTAATTCTTCTTTAAATGTTTGGTAGAATTCCCCAGGGAAGCCATTTTTGATGACTGTTTCAATCTCCTTACTGGTTATGGGTCTGTTCAGGTTTTCTATTTCTTCCTGATTCAGTTGTGGTAGTTTATATGTCTCTAGGAATGCATCCATTTCTTCCAGATTGTCATATTTGCTGGTGTATAGTTGTTCATAATATGTTCTTATAATTGTTTGAATTTCTTTGGTGTTGGTTGTTATCTCTCCTCTTTCATTCATGATTTTATTTATTTGGGTCCTTTCTCTTTTCTTTTTTATAAGTCTGGCCAGGGGTTTGTCAATCTTATTAATTCCAGCTCCTAGTTTCATTGATTTGTTCTATTGTCTTTTTTGTTGTTGTTGTTGTTTCTATTTCATTGATTTCTGCTTCTCCTTCTGAGTTTAGGGTTTCTTTCTTGTTCTTTCTCCAGCTCCTTTAGGTGTAGGATTAGGTTGTGTATTTGAGACCTTTCTTGTTTCTTGAGAAAGGCTTGTATCACTACATATTTTCCTCTCAGGACTGCCTTTGCTGTGTCCCACAGATTTTGAGCTGTTGTGTTTTCATTATCATTTGTTTCCATGAATTTTTTCAATTCTTCTTTAATTTCCTGGTTGACCCATTCATTCTTTAGAAGGATGCTGTTTAGTCTCCATGTATGTATTTGGGTTCTTTCCAAACTTCCTCTTGTGGTTGAGTTCTAGCTTCAGAGCATTGTGGTCTGAAAATATGCAGGGAATGATCCCCATCTTTTGATACTGATTGAGACCTGATTTATGACCCAGGATGTGATCTATTCTGGAGAATGTTCTATGTGCACTAGAGAAGAATGTGTATTCTGTTGCTTTGGGAAGGAATGTTCTGAATATATCTGTGATGTCCATCTAGTCAAGTGTGTCATTTAAGGTCTTTATTTCCTTGTTGATCTTTTGCTTGGATGATCTGTCCATTTCAGTGAGGGGAGTATTAAAGTCCCCTATTATCATTGTATTATTGTCAAAGTATTTCTTTGATTTTGTTATTAATTTGTTTATATAGTTGGCTGCTCCCACATTAGGGGCATAGATATTTAAAATTGTTAGATCTTCTTTTTGCACAGACCCTTTGAGTATGATATAGTGTCCTTCCTCATCTCTTATTATAGTCTTTGGCTTAAAATCTAATTGATCTGATATGAGGATTGCCAACCCAGCTTTCTTCTGATGTCTGTTAGCATGGTAAATTGTTTTCCACACCCTCACTTTAAATCTGGAGGTGTCTTTGGGTTTAAAATGAGTTTTTTGTAGGCATCATATTGATGGGTTTTGTTTTTTTATCCATTCTGATACCCTGTGTCTTTTGATTGGGCCATTTAGCCCATTTACATGCAGGGTAACTATTGAGAGATATAAATTTAGTGCCATTGTATTGCCTGTAAGGTGACTGTTACTGTATATTTTCTCTGTTCCTTTCTGAGCTAATACTTTTAGGGTCTCTCTTTGCTTAGAGGACCACTTTCCATATTTCCTGTAGAGCTGGTTTGGTGTTTGCAAATTCTTTTAGTTTTTATTTGTCCTGGAAGCTTTTTATCTCTCCTTTTATTTTTGATGATAGCCTAGCTGGATATAGTATTCTTGGCTGCATGTTTTTCTCAGTTAGTGCTCTGAATATATCATGCCAGTTCTTTCTAGCCTGCCAGGTCTCTGTGGATAAGTCTGCTGCCAATCTAGTATTTTTACCATTGTATGCTACATACTTCTTGTCCCAGGTTGCTTTCAGTATTTTCTCTTTGTCACTAAGACTTGTAAATTTTACTATTTTGATTTTGAGGGGGGTTCTCTGCACCTCCTGGATTTTGATGTTTGTTCCCTTTGCCATATTAGGGAAATTCTCTACAATAATTATCTCCAGTATACCTTTTGCTCCCCTCTCTCTTTCTTCTTCTTCTGGAATCTCAATTATTCTAATGTTGTTTCATGTTATGGTGTCATTTATCTCTCGAATTCTCCCCACGTGGTCCAGTAGTTGTTTGTCTCTCTTTTGCACAGCTTCTTTATTCTCTGTCATTTGGTCTTCTATATCACTAATTCTTTCTTCTGTCTCATTTATCCTAGCAATAAGAGCCTCCATTTTTTATTGCACCTCATTAATAGTTTCTTTTATTTCAACTTGATTTGATTTTAGTTCTTTTATTTCTCCAGAAAGGGCTTTTATTTCTCCCGACAGTGTTTCTCTAATATCTTCCATGCCTTTTTTGAGCCCGGCTAGAACCTTGAGAATCATCATTCTGAACTATAGATCTGACATAGTACCCATGTCTGTATTGATTAGGTCCCTAGCCTTCGGTACTGCCTCTTGTTTTTTTTGTTTTGTTTTGTTTTGTTTTTTTGTGGTGAGTTTTTCCACCTTGTCATTTTGTCCAGACAAGAATATATGAAGGAGCAAATAAAATACTAAAAGGGTGGCAAAGACCCCAGGAGAATGTGTTTTAGCCAAATCAGAAGAGACCCCAAATCGTGGGGGGGAGAAGGGGGGTAAAAAAGTTCAGAAAAAAAATTGTTTTAAAAGAAAACAAATAAAGAAAAAATATAAAAAAGAAAATATATATATATATATATATTAGACTAGTGACTGGAACAGGGTTCCCCACCTAATTTTGGGAGTATTTTGGTCTCTTAGAAGAAACTACCTCCCAAAATTTTAAAGAATGAAAAACGTATATAAGGATGAAAACAATGAAGGGATGGAATATGACTATAAAGATGAAAAAAATTTTTTCTTAATTTCTAAAAAAGGAGTTGATAAGGTAAGTTGGTTGGGAGAATAAAGAAAAAGAAGGTGGAGAGAATTTGCTTGGGCTGGAGACCAAAACAAGCCTGGTGCTAGATTTAGGGTGTATTCTGATCTATTAGAAGTTGTACCCCAAATTTTTTAGAAGAAAAAACCCTACGTGTATACAAAAAATAAAGTTAGATACAATGAAGGATAAAATATGACTATAATAATGAAGGCTCAAAAAAGATGTTTATTTTTTTTTTAATGAAAGGTATTGTTAAGATAAACTAGTTAAAATACGTTAAAAGAGGAAAGGATAAAAGTTAAAAAAATTAGCAGAAAAAAAATAAAATGAAAAAAATTAATTAACTTTGCAAAACTAAAGAATCACGGGGAGAAAGCCATGAATTCCATGCTTTACTTTTTCCTCCTCTGGAATTCCACTGTTCTCCTTGGTAAGTGAACTTGGACTTGGCTGGATATCTTGTTGATCTTCTGGGGGAGGGGCCTGTTATAGTGATTCTCAAGTGTTTTTGCCAGAGACAGAATTGCACTGCCCTTACCAAGGGCCAGGCTAAGTAATCTGCTCGGGAGCTTTTGTTCCCTGAACGCTTTCCATAGAGTTCCAGAGAACGGGAATGAAAATGGCGGTCTCCCAATCTCTGGCCCAGAGTAGCCGAGAGCTCGGAGCCCCACTCCTCAGTGTGCCCTCAGAGAAAAGCGCTCAATCACTCCCGTCTCCCTGGTCTCTGGCCATGCTCCAAGCTCACCCAGCCTGTGACCAAGTGTCTCTGCCTCTGGACACAGCTCCACTTGGAGTCTCCAAACCCTGCATATCCCTGAGCTCTTCTGGGGGGGTCTCCCCAAATCTTGTGGGGACCCCACTCACAAAGCAGTGGCCTGTGCCACGGATTAAAGTTCAAGGCGGATTCAAGGTGACCCCAAGCTGAGAACTCAGTCCTCAGCTCTGTCTCTGTAGCTGGCTTCCCTGCTCTAATACCTGCAAGCTCTGTGACACTCAGACACCCCTAATCCTTCTGTGGCCCCATGGGACCTGAGGCCACACTGTCCCCACGTGGGCTTCACCCTGGTTTAGCCTTTGGAGGGATGTGCCTCAGCAGAGCAGACTTTTAAAAGTTCTGATTTTGTGCTTCATTACTCCATTGCTTGCTGAGAGTTGGCCCATCCTCCTGCAGTCTATCTTCCCGTTGCTTTGGGTTCACTTCTCCGCCAGTCCTACCTTTCAGAAAGTGGTTGATTTTCTCTTTCTAGAATTGTTGCTCTTCTTCTTTTAGATCTCCTGTTGGATTTGTAGGTGTTTGGAATGGTGTGATAAGCTATCTAGTTGATCTCCTGTTTCCTGATGTTGTCTCAGCCTGCTACTTCTCTGCCGTCTTGACTCCTCCCCCCCTCGAAGTATTTTGAACATGAGTTTCTTTTAGTAGTTGTTTTCAGTGTAGTAATCATTGAGGTTTGAAATCTGTATTTGTTGTTGTTTTTTTTTTTTCTAAAAAGGATTTTGGCTTAATGATTTGTGTCAAAATGAATTTTTATTCTAGCTTCTGATAATTTTCTATTCATTTTTCTTTTTTTAAAAAGATTTTGTTTATTTATTTGACAGAAAGAGAGAGATCATAAGCAGGCAGAGAAGCAGGCAGAGAGAGAGGGGGAAGCAGGCTCCCTGCTGAGCAGAGAAGCCGATGTGGGACTCCATCCCAGGACCCTGAGATCATGACCTGAGCCGAAGTCAGAGGCTTAACCCACTGAGCCTTCATTTTTCTTTGTAAAGGCTTCTGTTTCTTTTAGTTTTAGTTTACTATTATATTATCATCTGCAATACAAAGTATCCCTATAATAATAAATCAAGGGTTCAAAAGTTGGGATGAGGAGTGAGGGGAGGGGTGCCTGGGTGGCTCAGTTTTTTAAGCATTTGCCTTTAGCTCAGATCATGATCCCAGAGGCCTGATACTGAGCCCCATATCGGGTGCTCTGATCAGTGGGCTGTATGCTTCTCCCACTCCCTCTGCCTGCCACCCTCCCGTTTTTGTGTTCTCTCTTACTCAAATAAATAAATAAAATCTTAAAATAAAAAACTGCAATGAGGGAGAATGACTTTCTCTGTGAGACATTATTCATGTCCTTAAACTCTCATTGTTTCAGTTTTCTCATCTATAAAACAGGGGAAGTAACAATACCTACTTCACTATTGGTATGGAGACTGATTCCATGAGTTAGCATATGTAAATGATTTAGAATAACAGCTGACTCATAATGTGCATGATATGGGTTAGTTATCAAAAGTAAGAAGAAAGGGACACCTGGGTGGCTCAGTCATTAAGCGTCTGCCTTCACCTCTGGTCATGATCCCAGAGTCCTGGGATTAAGCCCCTCATCAGTCTCCCTGCTCATCTGGGGAGCCTTCTTTTTCCTCTCCCTCCACCTGCCACTCCCCCTGCTTGTGCTCTCTCTTTCTCTGACAAAAAAATAATTAATAAATAAAATCTTTTTTTAAAAAAAAGTAAAAAGAGAAAACAATTTAATTCTAACAATTAAACATATTACATTATAAAGTCTTTATTCTAAGACTAATCCAAGACAGTACCACTCTCCTCTGGCTGTCCATTCTAATCTATCAGGAGGGTTTAAAATATTCTCCGTGCATATTACCAGGCCCTGTAGCACTGAGCTTTCAAAACTCCTTCAGATTATTATAAAGTGAAAACACTGATTAAAAACCAAGATCAGGACAATAATTACCATACAATAATTATGAAACTCCTCTCTCATGCTATCACTCCATGCGTTTCCACAGAGTAATTCCTATTTGAAGACAGGTTAAGTGGTATAAACTTCAGTATTTTTACAAGAGGAAATTCTCCCACTGAAATTTCAGTGATACTACTTCCCCAGGATCATTTTTCCTATACTATCAGGAGCAATGTAAAGAAAGGACATTTTCCACCATCCCCATTTGTTACCATCAAAACCAGTGACCAAAAATCCAAGGACAATTTCCATAAGATAATTCATCCCGTATGTGACCCCAAATAATATGATGAATTTTGTATATCTTGTAATTCAGTCACACAAAAATAGTTTATTGAATCTTCAAAAATCCCTGTAAGAATAATTCTTATTGTTTTCTGTCATATATGGGTTCAATGGGGATTGGAGAACCATTTTTTAAATTGTATTACTTGTTACTGAAGAGCTAGAACTCATCCCCAAATGCTATGACACCTATTCCCATAGATTTCCCAACCCACACACAGTCCAATATGCCCTCCTCATGATGGTGCTGATGGTGAAACAAAATGAAAAGTCACATCATAGATGTTGAGTGTAACCAGTGTCTAAGTAATTAAAATGTAAAAATGTCAATCCCACTATTTAAGATAACAGACACAAAATTTTATGGGTAAATGGGTTCAACATTAAAAAACAGGTATAGGAGGACCTGGGTGGCTCAGTTGGTTGGGCAGCTGCCTTTGGCTCAGGTCATTATTCTAGAGTCTGGGGATCAAGTCCCGTATCGGGCTCCCTGCTCACCAGGGAGTCGGCTTCTCCCACTGGCTTCTCTCCTCTCATACTCTCTCTCTCTTTTATTTCTCTCTCTCTCTCAAATAAATAAAATAAAATCTTTTAAAATAACATATATAGGTAAGCTGATTTTTATGGTTTGTTTAGGTGAAAATTTTTGGTGTAATGTAGATGACCTCACTGGAACTCCTCTGGGTTTTTCCTAAAATGTAGATGTGACTTAACACATTACATTGTCTTTTCATTTCCACTTATCCTGTCTCACTTTAGCCTCTCCAAGAAAACATCAATGAAGAGTACACAAAAGAGGACAAATGTCAGATTGAAGACAGGACTGGGCTAAGATTCTATACATATTTCTGTGTCAAAACAACAACAACCGTTTTATCTATAGGGACTTAACATTGAAATTTTTAACTTAACACAATTAGTGGAATATTTATTGAGCAACCACTTGATGAAAGGCATTATGAGACCTGAGTGAAATATGAGAGAAACATGACAGACTTCATATTCAGCAAGGCAAGACGAAAAGATAATTACACACTGAAAACTATAGTGCAAGATGGCATGTGAACCGTTTCTTAAGAGTATGTAAATAGAAAGAATGTTTTAAGCCTCCTACAGGTTAGAAAAGTCTTTATGAAGAAGCTGACATTTGTTTGGTCTATTTATTGGGTAAGATTTTGAGAGGTGATGGAGAAGGGTATGTCATACATAGGAAGCTTCTGGGAAAGAGCAGCCATGATAGCAACAGGTATTGAGAAGGACAATGGTCCCGGATGAGGACTGGATTTCCTAAATGGGACTTAGTTATAGGTTTTTGAAGTAGCTGGTATTGAGACTAAAGAATATGATTTTATAAGACACAAAAACAAAGACAGGAACTTATCCCAAGGATGGTGGTAGCACATGTACTGTTCCATTATTGAAGAGAAAGGGCTAAGAAGGAGGTTTTTAAAAACTCATGCTATTGGGGCACTGGGGTAGCTCAGGTGGTTAAAATCTGCTTTTGGCTCAGGTCATGATCTCAGGGTCCTTGGATCCAGCCCTGGGTTGGGCTCTCTGCTCAGTGCGGAGCCTGCTTCTCCCTCTCCCTCTTCCTATCCCGCCCCCAACCCCGCTAGTGCTCTCTGTTTCTCTCTCTGTCTCTCTCTGTCTCTCTCTCTCTCTCTCTCACTCGGTGTCTTTCTATCTCAAATAAATAAATGAAAATATATTTCTCTAAAAATTCATGCCATTTAGCAGTGTGGCTCAGGATTTTACTTGGTGGTTACCCATTGGGAGGTCTAACCTGGTCTTAAAAAATGTAACATGTTCTGAGATAGTGACTAATTCTCATTGGTCCAAATCTCCGTCAAATCTTTGAGTATATAAAACTGTTTTCAAATGGTTAATAAGTTTTGGAGGAAATTAAGTAGAAACAAAAGTCTAGCAGTGGGCTGAGTCCAGTCTCTCCCATGAAGTCCCAACTGAGGTTCCTACAGGGTGTTCCTACAGGGTGTTTACATAGACAGGAACAACCTGAGCAAAAGACAGCAGGAAACCTTTGGACAAGCTCAGAGAACAGCATATGGTTTTGTGTGTCTGCAAATTAAGGAAATGTAGCTTGAAGTTGAACTAGGGAAAGACATATAAGGCAAAGGGGTTTTAAATTTGATGTGGTGGATAGTGGGTAGCAAATGGAATTTTACTTCATATTTGTTTCTTTTGATAGGTGAGTGGTATCAGAGTCATCCATTTTCAAGAACTGAAATATTAACTAAAATGTTCAGCTTTTATTTGGAGCTTTGAAACATTGAGACATAACCTAGGAAACCATGAAGAATCTTCTAAAGGTAATATTATTAAGTAGTAGAAATTATAGAAAAAGAGTAATCATAATAATTAACATTTCTAGGGTAATAGGGATAATAACAAACCTCTAAGCACTCTATATAAGACAAATGTTTTGTTAAGTCCTTTATAGTCATTATTTCAGTCACTATTCTGTGAATAGGTATTGTGAGCCCCATTTCCCAGATTGGAAAAATGAAACTCAAATTAAATAACTTGCCTTGGATGAGACAAAGAAGTGGAACTGAATGAGCTCTCAGTATCCTTCGACCTATGGAAATCTATGAAAATATTTTTTTAAATTTTACTTATTTATTTGACAGAGAGAGAGAGAAAGAGATCACAAATAAGCAGAGATGGGGGGTGGGGAGCAGGATCTCTGAGCAGAGAGCCTGATGTGGGGCTTGATCCCAGGACCCTGAGATCATGACCTAAGCCGAAGGCAGAGGCTTAATCCACTAAGCCACACAGGCACCCCAAAATCTATGAATTCTAACCAAAAAGTAAACACTTTGTCCCTACAAATCTTTTATATTTGTTTGACCAGTACTCAGATATACTTTATAATTCCCCAAACTTAAAGATGTTTTTAGAGTGGATAACATATTGCTTTATTAAGTTTGGTATAGTTTATAAGTTATTTATCCTCTGAAGATTAGATGTGAAAAAAATAATCCATGGACAATGATTCAAACAATGTCAAGGAAACAAGAGCAAATCCAAAATCCAAATGCTTGAGTTCTTATAAAAACAGAATCCAGTTTACAATTAAGACATATATATTCTGCAGTGTGTATGTGTGCATGTGTGTATTACTTATGATCAAGTCTCTTTTTTTTTGGCGTCTAACTCTGATTATGGCATGTTTGAAATTTAAGCTGTCCCCTTCATCTTATTATGTGTTTTAAAAATTTTTAGATAATTATTTCAGGAAAAATAACAAAGAATGTCTCTTCTTTCCAAGATCTTGAAAGCTTCTGAAATCCCCTATTTCAGGACTAAAATTTTCATTTCCTGTTTTTGAAAATCGCCAAGGAGTGCCTGGGTGGCTCAGTCAATAGAACATGCAACTCTAATCTCAGGGTCAGGGGTTCAAGCCCTGCGTTGGGCATGGAGCCCATTTAAAGGAAAAAGAAAAGGCCAAAATAGCCAGAAATGAAGTATATTATAAAATAATTAAGTTAAATTCTTTACATTCTGTGTATGGATAAACTTTTTTTGATATTATAGTTTTCCTTGTTGAAAGTAGACTGTAAATCAGAAAACAAGTAATAACCATGTAAGTTATCTAACTATACTCAAGATTTATTCACAAAATATTCGCAAAATGTATCTTGTTTGTATAATGACTTTGGAAGTAATTGCAAGCTTAAACATGTCAGTCAAACCTAAATTTACTCTATGGTTTAAAATATTTTCAATAACCTGTTATATTTTAAAAATCTATTTTTAACGAATTTATAGGAGAAAATCTCTTGAATTTAATCTTGGATTTAATCTTGGTATTCATTGCTTTTTGGTATATTTTAAAACTCATTAAAGCAAAGAATTTCGCAAAATGCACCTTCAAATTCTATCCTATTATCATAATCTTCAAAGTCTTTAAAATTCTAAACTCTTTAATATTGTTTAAGAATTATATCCTCTTTTTCAAGGGTCTTCTTAACCAGAGAAAGCAATTAATGTAAACAAGACTTATTTACACATAAATAAAGATGGTTTGGAGCTCAGGAAAGAAGTCAGAGTTTCTAAAGATGAAAAAGATGAAGGTTACGTACTTTTTATGAAATGTCCCCTTCAGATTACACTTTATATCTGAAAACTGGTGTTTGAAATTTGCAAACTTGACTTTGCTTGTTACAATTCTGTAAGAGTCATATAAGCCAAAAATATTATAGTCATGTAGGCAAACAAAATCATGAGGTTATACCACTTCTTAACTCGAAGATGGAGTTAAAAAGATGGCCCAACCAGAATTGGAGAAGTGAAATGGTCAAAGTGAAGAATCATCCATTACAAACATTTTGTATAAAGAGATCAAAACCCAGCCCAGAACATTGCTACACCATATAAAGTTTCTCATCTTTTTTAGTCCTCATCATCACTATACCAGGTCATCTGTGTAGCTTTTGAGTACAAGTTCTGTGCAAAGCCTGTTCCAGGAGGCTAAAAAGAGGTTAGCTTATTTCAACAAATAGGGGTACTATAAAAAATTAGATGTCAAGCTACATTGTAGCCCATTTTACCAAAATGGTGACAAAAGGCAAATGAAGAGAAATATAAGTATGCCCATATTTGCTAAGGGAATGGAAAGATAAGTTTAAAAAGAATACTTCTCTTCAATTCGCCTAAAAAAGAGATGAGGAAAAAAGTAGAAAAAGAGAATTTTTGTTTGTTTCATCACTGAAGTCCAGAGACATTTTTCCAGTGATTTCACAGTGAATCTAGAAAGAAATCTAGAGATGAGTTGGACCCTTATATTGGAAAAGTGCAAACTCAAATCCTGCAAGTCATCAGGCACATGATGTGTGTGAGTGGAAGTGCCAGGTGTGGGTCCATATGGACTGATGGAGACTGTATTCTGGAGAACACCTGCTCCATCGGAAGGGGGCAATATGATACTTTCTGAGTATCTCTAGATATTCAGTGTTTTGAGAAAAGCTAGTGATCTAGATTTCTGTTTAAATTCTCTGACATTTTTTTAATGATGGCAACTTTTATATTTTCTTAGAGTATTGTAATGGCCAAGATTCAGGAGACAAATACAACATGCTTGCAGACCAGATAGGCCTATGGGTCATGAACTCACAACCTCTGCCACATATGCTAAATACCTCAAAGTTAATTAACATTTACTTATAAAAAAAATCAGTTATAAAGGACTACTTTCTTTTCTTTGCAGAATTTTTTTTAAAGCGATGTTTATTCTAGAGAAGTTTAAATACAATTTTCACCAATAAACCAGAGTAAGGAAAAGGTATGGGAGAAAGTTATTTAAATAAGTAGCTAAATAGATTTTCTTTCCAAATAAATGCTTTTCTAAAGTTGCATGTCACTATATATATAAGCTTGTTTTTAGCTGTTAGTAAAAACAACAACTAATCTTTCTGTAAGAAAATGGTAGTTTCATTCTTCTATATGTGGCTGTCCAATTGTCCCACCATTTGTTAAAGAGACTTTATTCCACTGGGAAAATGCAAGAAATAGACAAATGCAAAATAACAGTGTGAGATTTCTTCTTTTAAGACTTTATTAATTTATTTGAAAGAAAGAGAAAGCAGGAGCAGGGGGAGGGGCAGAGGCAGAGGGAGAAGCAGGCTTCCTCCCCAATGTGGGGCTCTACCCCAGGACCCTGGGATCATGCCCCAACCCTAGAGGCAGAGGCTTAACTGACTGAGGCACCCAGGTGCCCCAAGATTTCAATATTTCTGTCTCAATAATTGATGGAAGTAGACAGAATATCAATAAAGAGATAGAAGCCTTGACCAACACTGTCAACCAAATTGACCTAAATAACATTTATAGAACCCTGACTTCATAACAGAATACATGCTTTACAAGTACACACAAAGCATTTACCTATATATACCATACTCTGTGACACAAAACATATTTGAATGCACTCAAAATGAATTAAATCATACAAAGTGTATATATGATCACAGTAAAATTTCACTTTAAATCGGTAATAGAAATATACCTGAAAAATCCCCAAATATTTGAAACTAAATTGCACATTTCCAAATATACATTTAGAAAGCATATTGAACTGAATGAAAATAAGAATATAGCATATCAAAATTTGTGGGATGCAGCTAAAGCAAAAGTGAAAGGGAAATAGAACTAAAATACTTATATTAGGAAAAAAAAAGATCTCAAATCAACTATTTCAGCTTTCATCATAAGAAATGAGAAGAAAAAAGGACTAACTAAAATTTTAAAAGGACTAATTAAAATCAAAGTAAGTAGAAGAAAAAAATAATAAGATCACAGCAAAAATCAATAAAATAGAAACAGAAAAACAATATAATAGTTTTCTTCCAGAATATTGAAAAAGAAGGAATACTTAACAACTTGTTCTATAATGCCATCGCTTTTATACAAACCCAGATTAAAAATTCCAAGAAAATAAAATTATAGACCAGTATCCCTTGACAACCCTAAAAATAAAATAGCTAGTTTGTTTACTAACAAAATGAGTTTATTCAGGAGTAGCAGAGAAACTGAAATTCAAAACATGCAAATTATGGCAAATTGTAAGCAAGTCTAGAAGACAAAGAAGAGGAGTGTCCTTTTAAGAGGAAAGGAAGGGCTTGGAAGGTGCTATTTTGAATGAAATGTCATTGGAAGAGAGCTAAAGTTTGTGTTTATGGCGACTTCTCATTGGCTGAATTGTAATAATGGTTCTTACTGTCTGGGTTGTTGCTGGTCAGGGAGAAAATCTTTCCTCCCGCTCGGTAGTAAAGTAAGCTTTTTCATATTAGGGTACATAAAGTAGACTGCAAAAAGTGATACAGTCATGAAAGTTCCCCATTCCAAACTTCCTAACTCCATTTTTTTTCCCCTAAGATTTTATTTATTTATTTGACAGAGAGAGCACAAGCAGAGGGAGTGATAGGCATGTGAAGAGGGAGAAACAGGGCCCTGGAATCATGACCTAAGCCAAAGGCAGACACTTAACCGACTGAGCCTCTTAGACACCCCACCCTGACTCCTTTTTGAATGAGGTTGTCCTTTACTAGTTTTCACTTTCTCGTGAACCTGGATAGTCATTCCTTAACAAAATTTTGTCAAACTGAGTCCATTATTACATGAAAGAAAATGTTATCATGACTGCAGTAGATTTATTCCAGGAATGAAAATTGGTTTAACATTAAAAAAATAAATCAATATAAGGATGCCTGGGTGGCTCAGTTGGTTAAGCATCTGCTTTCAGTTCAGGTCATGATCCCAGGGTCCTGGGATTGAGACCCATATCAGGCTCCTTGCTCAGCGGGGACCCTGCTTCTCCCACTGCTTTTCCCCTGTCTGCTTCTCTCCCTGCTTGTGTTCTCTCTCTCTAATAAATAAATAAAAACTTTTTAAAAAATTAATCAATATAATATAATGTATTAACAGATTGAAAAAGAAGAAACATATGACTATCTCAAGAGATGTGAAAAAACATTTGATGAAATCCAACTTCAGTCCCTAATGAAAACTCTCAGCAACCTAAGAATAGAACTTCCTCAAATAAAAATATCTACAAAGCTATTATAGCTTACATCATACATAGTGGTAAAAAACTAAATGCAAAAATGAAGGTTAAGGCAAAAATATCGGATCTCACCCCTTCTGTTCAACAATGTGATAGATATTGTAATTAGTGCAATCAATAAAAAAAGAAGCAACATGTTTTAATAAAAAAAAATTAAAACTGACTTTATTCATAGACAGGTATGTAAGAAAACTTTTGGGAGAGTAGATAGTTCACTATATTGATTGTGTGATTTCACAAGTAGGTACAAATGTCAAAACTTTTCAAACTATATACCTTAAGGTACAGTTTATCATATGTTAATTATACCTCAATAATATTACTTTAAAACAGTCGTAGAAAATAAGGTAAATTTATTAAATCACCTAATAAGTCCCAAAGTAAAGCATCCATTAAGTCAGTATTTTTTATATCAAGATTTCTCTGTTTTGACAACTGTAGCCTTCACATTTCATTGTATTAGGATGACTACAGTATCTATAGTCATTGTGTTTCTACATAACAAAATCCAAATGTAGAAAAAGAAAGAAGAAAAACAAAAGACATGTGTTGTCCTAAGTATCTTTTTAAGAGTAGAGATAACTTTCCTAAGAAACTACCCCTCATCTGTGATTAGCCAGAATCTCATGACATGCTCAATATAGCAAGGGCAGTGGACTATGTATTGGCTTAAAGTATTTATTTCATTCCCTATAATATATGGAACCCCCAATTTTTGAATAAAATCAGAGTTCTGATAATAAGAAGATGAATATAAATGTGTTTCAGTAGAGCTAGATCATCAGTGAATGACAATCATTAAGAGGCATCAGCTCCTTGCTTGGGCTAAAATAATTCTTTACTGCTAATAAAAGATGCATGCATTTTTGAAACTATGGGGGAAAATGTTAGAATGTTAGAATGGCACAGCTCACACCCCAAAGGTGAATCAGATATACTATTTGCATAACCAACTTCCTAATGTCTAATATTAATTGGAATTATGTGATGTCTCAAAAATATAAACATGCATTACCCTGAGACAGGTGAAAATGGAACCAATGAGAATTCACTTTTAGGATATTCTTTTGTGCATAAAATGCATCTATCAGGCCAAAGGTCATAGCCAGGAAAAATACAAAGAGTCAAGAGAATTTGGTGAGTATGCTTTGAAGGGTATGCATAAAATTTCAAAAGCTGCCCCATTGAGGAAAAATTACAGGAAAAAATAAAGGTTTTTGCCAGATACATTTTTAGAAAGCAAATAAATTCCCAAAGTGGAGGGTGTGAGAATTAGTAATAACATTAATGAATGCACTGTCAAACATGGAACTATTTCCAGGTTTCAGGACAAATACTAGGTTAGAAACTGGCAAATCTTTAACCCAGCTTTCATCTCTGACATCAACAAAGCAGAAAAATAAGGCTACAAAATCTCCGTGCTAAATCCGTGGGCAGGGCCAAGCCGTTGGGTTTCTCACCAACTTCTAGACATAAGGGTCACTCCCATCACATCTCTTCATTTTCCCTATGGGACACATAGCTTGGAAGATCCAGAAACCGTGAGGTAACAGGAGGATCTAACACAACCAGTGTCAACACCTTTTCCTGTATTAACGGATATGAAAACCTCCACAGACCCTCCTGACTCTTTCTCCTCAAAATAATAAACATGAAGTCTCAGAGCTGGAGAATTAGAGGATATACTATGTGTCTTGTTTGGACCACAGTAACCCAAACAAGTAAGTTTCTCTTCTTTTGTATTCTTTGACTTCTTCAAATACAAGCTGCTCTTTTAATTTCAAAATGAAGCTTTTGATTCGGAATGAATCTATCTGGATAACTGCTCTGATTCAGCACTTCTCACTCTGCGTTCTTCGCGCTACTTGATTGAGTGCTTATCTCTGCGGAGTACTATGATTGCCAAGACAGATTAGGCAGCCGGTAGAGCAGGGCAGGTGATAATGCATAGTGTGCATCTTTAGGAAACTTTAAATAATGAAAAATGATGCTTTAAGTTTCTGCTAATCAAAAGCATCCCACAGACAGGACAATACCTGACTATCTCTAGTTTAACTTCAGATGACCTTGAATGTGAGTGTGATAAGGGGTTCCGTGACTTCCTTTGTTCAAATAATCATATGTTATTCCTGGGTTTGGTGTGGTAGAGACTCTTCCTTCAGATTTACTGCTACCTTATCCCCTTCTTTTGAAAAGGAGCTAAAAAGAACCACACTATATCCAAATTTTAAGAAGTTTGCATTGAGATCCACTGAACAAATAGGTCCTTCAAAGTATAAGTACTTTAATTTGCTTTTAAATCACCATACAACATTCTGAAATCACTGTGTGGACAGGAACCAACAGCTCTTGGCTGGTTAGAGCCTGAAACCATCTGCTTTCCCTTCTCCCATGTTGCTATCCTCGACACTTCCTAGCTTCCTGGTCAGAGGGGACAAATTCTTCTTTATATTCCAATATTCCTCCCACATACTCCACGTGTTTTCAAAATGCCTTCTGTCAAATGCAGACATTATTGAAATGATTTATCAAGTGAGATGGAAAGCAGAAGCTAGTATCCCATTCTGGTGCCTGGCTAACGGGATTGTGCACATCAATTCCACTCCATGGTTTAATAATAGACTTCACAACGCGCCTCCCCTCATGCTTAAACCCCACCCCTTCCATCTTGAGGTCACGGCTTTGGAAGAGACGTTTATTCCCCTTTCAGCCACTCATCCTTCTTCCTCCTCAAATATTTTCCCTCCTTAACGCATATGCATTTGTGACAATGTCTTCAAATCAGGACTTGATTCTTACTCATCTTTTTTAAGGATGTGCCATATAGAAGAATGCATGGATACTTATCACTAAACACTGAACACTTAAGCAATTCTAAGCACCCTACAAGTCTAAATATAACTTTGTGTAATAAAAGTTTAACTTGTAATTTCATTGGGAACTCATCATTGGCTGGAAATAACATTCATTCTCCAGATGGCCTCATCCCCATTGGTCACAGCTTATTATAAATGACCATCCACAGAACTTTCAGATACTCATCAAGACAGTTCTGCTCCAGCTGTGTAAAAATTTTAAATAAATAAATAAATGCAAATTTTCTCTCTCTTCTGGGAGATTATAAAGGATGGAATGTTCACTGACCTTTACCTCTGAAACTTAACAATGCATTATGTGTTAATTAATTGAGTTTAAATTAAAAAAAAGAATGGAATGTTTCATTTGTACACATCTTCAGCATTAAATTCATCCCAAAGAAAAGTGTAATGCTATAAATCAATCCACAGTGGAAATAAAAACTTCTGACTATTCCTAGAAACCACAAGATTATAACTCTTCTACATTTACTCAATCAAGAGAGCTTGAGCAGGTGAGAACCCACCACTCCCTTGTCAATTATACAGTTTCCCTCAAGTTTTTTACTGGTTTTATGAAAGCACAGGAAAATGAAAAAGACAGCATGCCTTAGGAGACAGTATACATTTATGTCATACTTTGTATCATGAAGAATGTTTTACATACATTATATATATAATATATAATAATATATCAAATTACTTATATTTTACTTATGATTGTATTACTTAATCTTAATCTTAAGAGGCTGAGAAGTAGGTAATGTGCACATTTCACAATTAAGAAACTGGAGCCCAGCAAGCCCAAGTAACCTACCAATGACACACAACCAGGAGTGACTCTGGTCTATTTATTCCAAAGTCCACATGATTTCTAATGTTTCACGGAAGAGGATATGATCCCTGGTGAAATTTATCTAGTGAAGATCAGTTAAACGAGATCTACCAGAGTCAGGTCACTAGACTGTTGGCCGAACCTGAGTTGACTCAGACTCGGGGCAGCGGCAGGAGGGGGTGTGTGTGGAGGGGTGTGGTGATTCATAGACTTGAGCTCCCTGCCAAGGATGGCTGACTGAGAAACAAAGGGGCAAACAAAGGAGGAAAAGTCCTCAAATATAGGGAATGAATTAATACAGCAGCTCTAAGAATGGGTTAACGTGACTACATATCAGGCTGTATGATACAAGATACTTACAAAAAATGATTAGCCTAAACTCCAAATAAAACGAGAAGCACTGCTATTACTTAGGTGCTCTTAGAAAAGATTCAAGATAGTGTTTTCTTTGAGAAAGAAAAGCTTAGCAACATCTGCAGTACCCTGGGTGTTTATGCATAATATGTTGGGAAAAATACGGGTTTGACTCAATGTAAAGGTCCATGAATTATCTTCCCCAAATGACAAGCGGCAAAGGTAATTTGCTCTATTTTTTTATGTTTTTTTAATTTGCTCTATTTTTCTGCAGAAGTGGAATGACTACCAACGATAAAATGTCCAGTACTATAGAAAAACTCTGAAAGACAGATATCGTGGAACATAGTTACTGCTAAAGCCATGAGAAAAGCAACCACAATCAATGCAAAGTGATAATTATAGCATTCTTTCAAATCATCCTTAATGACAGCAAGCACAGCCTAGCCTCATCAGTAAACCACAAGGTGCAGTCCAACTAATGGAACCCACTGGCAATCTCAGTAAATATTCCATTTCTGAGAGCCTTTGTAAAGAAAGCGGCTTTAAGGGAGAGGAAAGGGAGAAACAATCAATTTTCTTTAAAGACTCTGGCCGCTTATAAAATTATAAATCAATCATTCATGTGTTGCTTAAGAGGCTAAGACAATGGAAACAAATGGGAAAAAATACTGTTTCGAAGACACACTTCTATTGTTGACTTAAAACAACAGATCATTAAAGCAATCTGACCGGCTGCAATTTTTCTCAAATGCAGAAAACATCAGAGCTAATCAACTGTCATATGGTCAGACTAAATCATACACAATCCTATCTTTACAGCTCAAGCATTTACTTTCTCTCCTATTATTTCAAACATTTGCTTTGAAGTTAAAACAGGGGTAAAATCGTTTTTGAAGAGTGCCAAACGTATGGGCCTTTTAACAGAAGGACATTTGTGAAACGGAAAAAAGCATGTGGCACATTGAAGGTAAAATAACAAACTCATGATCTCTTACCAACTTAGAATTTTTAGAAAAACAAAAGTTTTGGGGCGCCTGGGTGGCTCAGTGGGTTAAAGCCTCTGCCTTCAGCTCAGGTCATGATCTCAGAGTCCTGGGATCGAGCCCCACATCGTGCTCTCTGCTCAGCGGGGAGCCTGCTTCCTCCTCTCTCTCTCTGCCTGCCTCTCTGCCTGCTTGTGATCTCTCTCTCTGTGTCAAATAAATAATTAAAATCTTTTTTTAAAAAAAGTTTCAAATAAAAGTCACAGCGACATAGTTCAGATTACAAGGACCTCCATTACATTTCCAGTACATCTCCCTTCTGAATCATCCAAAACTTAGCATCAAGTCATCGTATGTTATGGTCTTCTTCTGGAAAAGATATAATATAAAGCCCTGCAATTAGTTTTAAAAATATGCCAATCTCAATATCATCAAATATAAATTAGAATAGACAGTGCATGGCCAAACACAAAACTTCAAAGACAAAAAGTCAGCAGAAGGATAGAAGTGTATCTTCTTACATGGTCTGAATTAATTAGTTTTACTGATTTCAATGCCTCTCTGAAAATATCTATGATCTAGTTTGAAATAGACTGTGTTATGTACCCATCAAGAAGAAATGTACATCTTATTCTTTTTAGGCATTTACTAATTCTGATTTTCATAGACTTAGTAGATAAAAGGTAATGCAAATTTTTTTTTCTAATATATAGAATGTTCTAAAATGCTCGATATCCAGCAAGCAAGATAGCTCAGAAATCTGCTCCAGTATTTTGCAAACATAAGACATATGGTCTATGAAGTTTCTTCCACACATTTTGGACCAACGCTTTTAAAGAAAGCAGCTTAAATAAACTATCTAAAATAACTTTTTAAGTGATTCAGAAATTCGTGAAAAATAACCCAAATGTAACTGGTTTCAGATTTCAGAATTAATTTTAAATTGAAGAGTTTGATCAGACACAGAATTATCTCTCATTAAATTTTTAAATCCTGATTAGAGTTACTCAGATCTAGGGACGTGAAACCAAGAATTTGCATTCAGTTTCAAATTAGCTTCAAATTCCATTAGATTTAAAATTCATAGTAAAATTTGTTTAGTAGATGCATTCGTTTTCTGTTGCTATGTCACAGATTACTACAGACTCGGTAGCTTACACCAACATCCACTTATTATCTCCCAGTTTCAGAAGACTTAGAATCTCTGGGTTCCCTGCTCAGGGTTTCCCCAGACAGATCCAGGTGGTAAATGGAGGTGTGGTCTCATCTCCAGCTCAGGATCCTCTTACAAAGTCATTCAAGTCTTGGCCAGCATTGGATTCTTCAAGACTGTAGGATAGAGGTTGCTGGGTTCTTGCTGCTATCAGCTAGAGGCTGTTCTCAGCTCCTAGAGGCTATGCACTCTTCCTACCACACACAGATGTTTGTTCCTTCAAGACCAGCATAAGAATCTCACTTGCTTTTCATCTCTTTACTTCTTTTAAGGAGTCACCTTATTAGATCAGGTTCACCCCAATAATCTTTCTTTTAGTTAAGCCAAAGCCAACTTGTTAGAGACTTTAATTATATCTGAAAAATCCTTTATGCTGTATAACATAATATAGGAATGACATTCCATCATACCGACAAGTTCTGATCCTTGTCTGTGGGGGAGAATTTTATACATTGAATTCACAAGAGGTAGGACTATTAGAATTCTATTTACCGCAGGCGCTTGCAAAATAATACTACTTACACATACAAATAGGGTAAAATGTTACAGTTCATTTCCACAAGCCTTTGGATGTCATAGAAGTTGGTGAAACTTCTGTATCAATCCTGCTATGAAAATGTTTTTGTTCTCTTTCAAATGGAAAGCACACTACTCAACCAGGACAAAAGGAAATCAGCTTTGGTTAGGGTAGCCTTTCCCTCCCCAGGCTAGCTTAACCTTTGGGTCAAAGGCTGTGCATTCAAAATATCTGGATCTTTTGTTAGTCTGGAACAGATCAGGGAAACCACTGGGAGGCTTAGTCCATTACAAGGTGAAACTGGAATTCAGATCACTCCTCCAGATGTAGTCTCTGGGAGGCCAGTTTCCACATCCACAGCTCTTCTCCATTTGCTGGGTCCCTATAACTGGATTTCTGACACCTTTCTTTAGGGAAGTCTATGTTTTCCCTTTGAACAAGCTTATTGGGAAGTGTCTCTGACAGCCAATCTCAGACTGTGCCAGGCCCTCCCTTGAGGAACTGGGCCTCCATGTCCTTGGCGGCTGGCCACGTGCTATTCCCTGCTGGGGGAATAACCAGAACCTCACTTTAAATATCACCTCTTATCTGGATTTCTGTTATCTCATTCTTCCTTTGGAATTGAACCTTAGATAAAAATACCAGTCGGAACAGCTAAGTAGTCATGATGTATTTAGTGTCTGCCATATGCCAGGTATCCGGATGGATATTTTATATTTACATAAGCTTTTCAACAACTTTTGAAGGAATTATTATTTCCATTTTACTGATAGAGTGCAGCTCCAAGGGATTATGTGATTTGCACTAGGTCAACGACCTAGTAAACATCAAAGCTGGGATTAAAACCAAAGTCTAGCTACTCACAAACCTGTATTTTTTCCCCTTTAAATAGAAGGGAGTACTATTTGTTTCCCGAAACTGATCACTTTTGAGACTAAAGAAGAGTCTTATTAATAATCACAATTAATAAAAATTATTGCAATTAATAATTATTATTACAATAATAATAATAATAATCAGTAACATAGACAAAAACCAAGGCTGTGCTAAGCACATCAAAAAGTAACATTTCTTTAACTTTAGCTGTCACATTCTTTACATCTTAAGGCCTGGTTCTATATAGTAAGATGCCTCTTAGTGGCCAATCCATCAATTAAGGTGACTTCCCCAAGTGGATTTCAGCTTTTTCCCCTTCCATATGGATCAATGATGCATGGGTCAGAACATGCTCCCAGGCTATGCATGCCAAGCAATTTCCTATTAGTCTAACAAAAAGACGTGGTTTGAACTTTAAGGTTGTGAAGACCGGCAAGTCAATTTCACATTCTTCAATTTGTTTACATGTAATTCCTCTTCCTGATCATTAGCAAGATTTCTCAGTTGCATATTAGAGACCAAAGAAACTTCAAAGTACCTGAGATTTTCTCATTTAAACTTACATGCCCAGTTCCCAGCACAGTCATAAACACAAAAAAAGGTTTCCAAAATGTTTATTGATGATGATAAATACGTATACCTACACAACCATAACATTTTTGAATATGTACAGCTTTTTACACAGGCTGTCTCATATCCAGATTCATCTGTAGTGTATATCTTCCTGTATTTTGTTTTAAAAATGAAATTTTTTCTCATTATTTAATGAAAGCCTCATGAATGGATGTTATGGTACAATTGGCACAAAACTCAGTGAAAACATAATGAAGAATACAGATAAGCTGATTTCAACTAACATGGTGTCCCAACGTCTACAGTTTTCTGCAAAGCCTTTAATTATATTCACAATTAATTTTAACTTTCATTTCCATTAAATAATTTTCAAAATAATTCTATGGTTCCCTAATCCTTTGAAGTTCTCTTCAGAAGTGCAATGTAGCCTCTTAACTTAGGTAATTCTCATTCAAGTCTTTGCACTTCCAGACTCCTGTGCAGACAAATACAATGACTGGGATATTTCTTATTGATTTGGCCTTGCCTTCCATAGAGGGCAAGAACATAGTGAGCAAATTGTCTTTATAAAGTCTGGCATGAAAATATAAATTTGCCATACAATTTCCACACACATCATTGTAGTTAAGTGTTGCTTAAAATTCTCCTATGAGAAGATAACAAATATTTAAATAAATTTAAGAAGCACTACACTTTCCATTTCATCTCTCCGTATTTGTTAGCATAGTGTGTGGCTATGTCTCCCATCATGGACAAAGGAGAGCTAAAGACAGAGAAATGCACAAACACATATATAACTGAAAGTACAGAAAATCAGGTCATGCTGCCAGCCACAGTATTGCAAATTCAGATGAAATTTGTGAATGGCCCCATCCTCCATCCACCCCTGGTTCTTTGTAGTATGTCAGCCCTTTTGTACAGCATAGTATTTAGTATCATTAGTACTTTATAGATGGAAAAATACTATTGTTGTTGTTGTTGTTGTTTTGAAAAATACTGTTTTTAACTAGTTACACAATACTATAATTTATATGCTTGGAAATTTTGGACTGTAATTCATAAGGTAGGATTTCAGTGTAACTCTTGAAAGTGTTAAAAGTAGACTAATGACAAGTTTTGTAGTAAACTTGAATTGTTACTAAAAAAAAAAAAAGAAAGAAAGGAAAAAAGAAAAAACTAACCTTTAAGGAGGAGGGTTTGGACCATAGACAATAGATTGAGGGAAGAGTAAATTACCACCTGAAGACTCCCTTACACTGAAAGCTCTTTTATGGTGAGGTATTGGTAATCCCATAAATTAAAGATTTTTTCCTGGGATGCCTGGGTGGCTTGGTCAGTTAAGCGTCTGCCTTTGGCTCGGGTCATGATCTCAGAGTCCTAGGATCCAGTCCTACACTGGGCTTCTTGCTCAGAAGGGATCCTGCTTCTCCCTCTGCTCAGCAGGGAACCTGCTTCTCCCTCTGCCTGCTTCTCCCTGCCTGTGCTCTCACTCTCTCTCTCTGATAGATAAATAACTAAAATCTTTTTTAAAAAGATATTTTCCTGCTACTCTGGGGACTAGCAACCTCAAGTAGAATACTTTAATATCAATTCCCCATTCTCTGAAAGTAGAGCTAGAACTTTCCCACTTCTCTAAAAGGAAATCAGGGGGCGCCTGGGTGGCTCAGTTGGTTAAAGTTTCTGCCTTCAGTTCAGGTCATGATCCCAGGGTCCTGGGATCGAGCTCTGCATCGGGCTTTCTGCTTGGTGGGGAGCCTGCTTCCCCCGTCTCTGCCTGCCTCTCTGCATACTTGTGATCTCTGTCAGTCAAATAAATTTAAAAAAAAAAAAAAAAAAAGGAAATCAGAAACAATGCAACAAATGACTATAGTAATATCAATAGTAAACTTCAGACCTGGGGCCACATGGAGAAGTTTGTTTTCAGTGTTATTACTGAAAGAGTGCCAACCAGTAGTGATAGTGATGAAGCAAACAGGCTGATAAAAGACAAATTAACTGGGCCAGAGCTTCTAGGTTTTCATTGACATGGACCTTGCAGGAACCCAGGAAAAATCTTAGCCGGTAAACCCAGCAGCCAAGTGGAGAGCATTCATGAGTCAAAATAGAAATAAGAAGTCATCAGAAAGATATATAGGGAGTTTGCAAAGGAAGTTTCTAGGCTTAATCACAATTTGTCATTTGGTACTGAATCCATTTAGAACAGAATGAAATCAATATTCTTCTCTCTCTCTTTTTTTTTTTTTTCCAGAACCCACCTTGAGGAGGGAATTAGCAAAACCGTAAACAATAGAATGTGCTTTCCATGCCCAGCACTTGAGGCCACTTGCATAAGATTTGAATTGGCTTTCCAAAGTGGTACCCATTTAGAAGGGAAAGTCCTGGACCAGGACTTCCAAACCTCAGCACTTCTGTGGGCTCTCTGATGGGTTCTGCAGAACAGCAGTTCCATTCCTCTATCTTAACCTCTCTCACATGAGAATCCTTACTGCTGACCGCAGGAGGACACAGTTAGCCTGCTGTCAGCAGGTAACATGCTGCTGCACATTTGTAGGCTCCTACCTGGCTTCTCACATTAAGGGGTTTTGGAGGAGCTATAGTGAGCTGAACTTGAGTGGGAATGCATGTGTCTGCAGGACATGAATTCCATTCATCGCACCCGCTTCTCATTTTTTTTAAAGATGTATTTATTTATTAGAGAGCAAGCATGCAGGGGGAGGGGCAGAGGAAGAGGAAGAAAGAATCCTCAAGCAGACACCCCCCCGCCCCCCGAGCCTGGAGCCTGATGGGGCTCCATCTCAGGACCCCAAGATCATGATCTGAGCCGAAATCAAGTCAGCCGCTGAACTGACTGAGCCACCCCGACATCCCCTTCCTCATGTTCTTAAGAATTTGCAAGTTCCCTAGTGCTTTTTCTTAGCCTGCGAGATGTGATGAACAATCAGGTATTTCAACATTGAAAAAAAAAAAAATCAAAAGGGAAAACCTCGTGTGTTTCCCTGATTGACTGACTAAATCTGCTAAATGAAAATTTATCAGGTTAATTTTGAGAGACAACCCACTTATTGATACAAAAAAAAGTCTTCTGTCTCCACTGTTTCATTTAATTATTGACTGAATTCAAAAGGCTTGGGAACAAGAAATAGACTTGCAAATACTGGAGTCTTTTTCATACGATTAAAAGCACACTTAATGGTATCATGAAAAGGGTCTTCTTCCCCATGAGCCAACTGACCACAAGCTGTGCATTAGGTGAAATTCCAGAGGTTTCATAATTGATTTTTTTCCTACAAATTGTGCAAGTGAATGCAACATTAACAGCAAGCAGTACTTTAAGGACTATAATTAACAAAATAAGCTTATGAAAAAATAAAAAAGATGAAAACGAATCGAGTTCACCTTAAGAAAAGATGCTGAGTAACAAGTTAAGTAACATGTTCAGGAACTTATTACAGTTGCTAAGGAAACATCAATGGTTTATGAAAGAGGATTAATGGTAAGAAGGAACCAGATTCACATACCAGTCTGAGCTCATGTTTTCATTTTTCAGGCAGGATAACAAATCAACGGGGGCCCATCAGCTGAATCTGCAATAACCAGGCAATGCCACACCTAATTGTGTAATAAATGGAACAGATGTAGATTCCCACCAATAAAAGAAACATACCAGATACAGGCAAAGAAATGTACTGGCTTAAATGTACAAGAAATGATATGCTAAAATGACATGAAATATACAGCCACCTACCCAGCACATTTAAAAATGGAGATAAATCAAGGGGTGCCTGGGTGGCTCAACTGGTTAAGCATCTGCCTCAGGTGATGATCCCAGGGTCTTGGGGTCAAGTCCCAAATCTGGCTACCTGCTCAGTGGGGACTCGGCCTCTCCCTTTCTCTCTGCCCCTCCCCCTGCTTGGGCTCTGTCTCTCTCTCACTCACTCACTCTGTCTCACTCACTCACTCTCTCTCAAATAAATAAATAAAATCTTTAAAAAAAAATGAAGAGAAATCTAAAGTCAACATAAGTTTGCCTAATGAAATTCTAACAGCTTGCAGAAATAGTTTTTATTTTTCTAATTTTATCTTCTTATGTTTGGGGATGTTTAAAATTCTCATTTAGGAATGTCATTTAAGGCTGAAACTTAGATATAAAAAGGAAAGCTAATGCTTTGTTTAGCTTTCAATCCTTTTAAACAACCAGCAACAAAGATTCTGACTTGTAGAATCACACTGGCCCATAGGATACCTTAGTCTTTGGCAAAGAGTGTGGAGGATATAAACCCCCTTTTTACCTTAAAGGATAGATCAATGCACATCCTCTCTGGGGTTGTTTGTTGGCTGACACCCTCAACCTGGTAACCCAGAAGGAGGTTAGAGGGTCAACAGGGAGCCCCTGGCCTTGACTTGTGACAGGGGTTTGAACAAGCTCTTAAGGTTAGGGAAATATCAAGTAAGCATCCTAAAGGAGTATAAAATAAGACAAGGAGTTGTCACCTTATTTCATTAACTGCTTCCCTTGAACCAGGCAAAGAAATTAGAAAATGCAGCTTTTCCATCCAGGACTTGGGAGGACCCCTTGCCCTATCGGAATTGTCTTGTCCCCTAGCCTTATCTCCCCGTTCCTTTCCCACAGTGACACTCTGATCCTCTCTTCCCTTGGAAAACTCACCTCTCCTCAGAATCTCCTTCACCTCTAGGAAAATTCTACTTCTCTCACTTCAGACTTCAGCAGAACTGTAAGAGAAGTTTTCCTTTGCTCAGGCTTGTGCTGGTTCTAAGGGGAGCCGTGGGCTGTGCACCCAGGAATAGAAGAAGCCAATAGAAGCTCCTTGCCAATATTGGTTGCTGCCATGTTCCTCTAGAATATGCTGAGAAAGGGGAGTATAATCATACAAGAAGAAAGCACAGTGTTCCCATTCACAGGGTCTTCCTCCTACCTTTTAAGAAATATGATGTTGGCATTACTGTGTTCAGCGACTATTGCTTCCTTCCTGCCTTGTTTTCATCACAGAGCACTCACTCCCCACATAAAAGAATAATGGCTCTGCCTGAGCCATCGGCATAGACTGTGCAATTATTAAATGCATTCTCTCAGAACGCATTTGCTTCCCCAGTGGCAGGGAGGGAGTATTGGTTAATCCTGCCGCGTACACAGATTCCTCTTTCTGGAGTCCGAGATCATGTTTTTAGAAATATAAAAATACCTCCACAGAATTACTTGATCTACAGTCATTTTTATTGTCTAGGTTTTTGTCTGACCATCATATGGAGTTATCAGTAAAATTGCTAGACAATTTTATGACAACTGGTCATTAAAAAACAGCAGGATCACAGATGCCCCCCCCAAGATAGATAAATAAATAAATAAATAAATAAATAAATGGCCAAATGCTTATAGTTCCATTATTGCCAATAACTCAATTACGAAAGTAACTGTAGTCTAAACCGTTACATCCCTGGATATTTACTCATTCAGTGAACAAATATTTAATGGACACTAGCCACATATAAAGGGCGGGGTAGCAGGGAAGAAAAGCCAACAGACAGAGACACAGCAGCTCATTCCTGGTCGATGGAACCTTTCCTCTGGTTCACCACTGCCCAAGCTCTCTCTCCTTCCTCGTCTGTTTTACTGCTCCTTTAAGTGAGAAACTCAGCAGAGGAGCTCTAGTCGGGGTGGTGCAGGTAAGTGCTGAGTAGGCTTCTTCACACAAAGCTGCAGCCTGGGATCCTACATAGTACATGCTTCTCCTCCCTCCCTGCAGTCTCCCCAGCTGCACTAAGATGTTCTAAGTGGTGCTCTAAATGTTCTAAGAGGTGTTCTAAGTGGTTCTTCTTTCTGGACAAGCACCCACCTTAGACACAAACAAACTGGGGATGATTTCCTCTATGAATGCAGGTGCTGTGGAAGTCTCTCCACAGCTCTTTTCCAAGGTGATGGGACCACAACCCACCAAGTGCCCCTTAAACCCCCAGTGAGAGTGGCAGCTAGTTCCCATAGCGAACACACACAGCCAAGGCCAACTTCATTGGATGGGAAACAAGGGGTTTCCCACTGAGGACTTTTGTGGGTTTTTGTTTGTTTTGTTTGTTTTTACTTGAGTATGGTTGATACACACAATGTTGGATTAGTTTTGGAGGTCCAACCTTTGTAATTCAATATCTCTATGTGTTATGCTCCTCTCACTGACAGTGTAGCTACCATCTGTCCCCATGTGACACTATTACAATACCCGTAACTATATTCTCCATGTTGTGCTTTCATTCCTGTGACTTATGCATTCCATGACTGGAAGCCTACACCTCCCACTCCCCTTCATCTGTTTTATCAACCCCCTTCCGCCCTTCCCTCTGGCCATCATCCATTTGTTCTCTATATTTATAGGTCTGGTTCTGCTTTTTATTTATTCTTTTTTTTTTTTTTTTTTTAGATTCCACATACGAGTGAAATCGTGTGGTATTTGTCTTTCTCTGTCTGACTTATTTCACTTGGCATAATACTCTCTAGGTCCATCGGTAGTGTTCAGTGATAAAACGACAGCACCTTGGAGCAGGGAGGGTGGGGCCCCCCAGGATGACAGAATCATTCAGTCATTACAACAATGACTTCTGCGGCTCTGAGTGTAGACATGGTGCCCCATGCTGCCCTCTGTTAATCTGGAAAAGCATGCAGAAGCTGCAGGCTGTGCAGAAGAGCAGCCAGGGCGAGGGCTCCATGCAAAGCATCTACCTCAACAGAGCAAAAAAGCTTTTAAAAATCAAATAGAATTCTCAGCTCCCCAGAGAGTTAGACATCATTCCCAAGTTCTCCCACGTCCCCACAAAGCACCTGCATAAGGCATATATTTGACTCAATACAATCATATAAAAAATATATTCCCCCTGGCAGGGGCAATGCTGGGGAAGCAAACTAGTATAATGTTTTCAACCAGAAAATTGTGGCCTTACTTCTACTGTCTGTCTTCCTTCTCTCCAGCCAAATTCTTATATCTTTTCCACCTTTCCTGTATTTTCTCCATTCCGCTTCTCGGTGTGTTTGGTATTTGTTCACAAAGTTATAAAGATTCTGCAATTACCTCCAGAAAAAGTTGGGCCTCAAGGAGAAGGTAAGTAGCTTGGGGAGCTGACAGAATTTCTGACACCTTCAGAATTCTGTGAGAAATGGGTGTCCTCTGAGGGAGAGGGTATCCTAAGACACAGCTCTGGGTTTGATGCTTGTCTGCTTTGTCTCTGATTCCAGGGTCAAGCAATGGAGAGAAGAGATATTGGTGAACAAATTTAGGAATGATGGAAGTAAACTGGAGGAACAGAAATGCTTCCAGCATAGGTAACCCAATGTCTTAAGGTAAGAAAGAGAGAAGAGGGAAGACAACCCCCTTCTTCCTTAAACGTACCTTATCTCCAAACTTCAATCCCACACAAATATTGAGAAAGGTACCGTGATGAGCACAAACTTTGAGCAAAAAATTTGATGTGAAGAAATGTAGCATTAAAACTGTGGAAGGAGCCATGATCCCCTCTAAGAGAGGAATGGATAAAGAAGATGTGTTTCCTATATACAATGGAATGAATATTATTCGGTCCTCAGAAACAATGAAATTTAAAAATTAAAAAAAAAAAAAAGAAACGACGAATACTCCCCATTTGCATCGACATGAATGGAACTGGAGGGGGTTATGTTAAGTGAAGTAAGTCAAGCAGAGAAAGACAATTATCATAAAGTTTCATTCCTATGTGGAACATAAGGACTAGCACGGAGGACCACAGAGGAAGGGAGGGAAATCTGAAGGGGGAGACGTCAGAGAGAAAGATGAACCATGAGAGACTATGGACCTTGGGAAACAATCTGGGGGTTTTAGAAGGGAGGAGGGTTGTGGGGAGGGTGTTACAGGGTGATGGGCATTACGGAGGGCACGTGTTGTGATGAGCACTCGGTGTTCTATGCAACTGATGAATCATTGACCACGAGATCAAAAGCTGATGACGTACTATACAGTGACTACCTGAACATAATTTTAAAAATCCATTAAAATGGAAAAAAATAAATATTTTAAAAAAGAAATGTAACATTATTTTTTTCGCTCAGTTTATACTTTGAATCCTCATTCTCTTGATTGATAAAAACTAAATTTTTACCAGTTCTATGTCCTTCCTATTCTGAGGTTACATGACAATTCTCAGGCATTTACTTAGTGCCAGACCTGGAGGTGTGGCCCAGAAAAACAGACATCTGAGCCAGGTGGGAGTCCCTTCCCGGCAGCCCCACCAGCCAGGTGTCATCTCTGCCTCTCAGTGACAGGTGCCCTTTGTCCAGCTCTGCCTGAGCTATCTCCAAGTGCTGTGGTTTCCCTGATCAACTAAACTTCCTCTGCCTACATCCCCAGAAGACATTAATTCCTTCTTTGGAGTTCTGCTACCTTCCCAACTCTGTCTGAGAATCGAGGCCTAGGCTTGATTGTCTGCTCTCCATCCCCCAAACATACCTGGGAATTTTATTATCCTTCCAAGGCTGGGACTCATAGAAACACAGGAAATAGGTCCCTAGCCACCTTATCAAGGGCCCAGTGCCCTTTTCACTTCCCTTCTGATGCTCTGGTCTATGGATCAGAACACTTTTATCCAATCAGACCATCAGAGGGGACAAATTTGTTTTCTTTATTAGGAGCTCCTAAACTTAATGGTCATGCCTTTTCTCCTCAGAAGGCTAGGTTCGATTTTTGAAATTCAAAACCCAGAGGGAAACTCTTGAGTTTGTTGTTTTGTTTTGTTTTGTTTCTCCTTCTACTCTCTTATCCCTTCTCCAAGGAGGTCATAAACTTGGAATTGCAGCAGGAGCACTGAGTAAAAGGAAATACTAGGAGAACACACACACACACACACACACACAAAGCCATATATATGTGTATGCAATATAGGTATTTTTACACATCATAAAATATACATTAGGTGATGGTTACAATGTTTTCTTGATACATTGTTTTTTGATCAGACAGCAGAACATTCTTCATAGAAGCCTAAATACCAGACAGGGCAGGCTGAGTGCCTCCCTTATCCATTGTCTCTCTGTCCTAGTGGCACGCTAGGCAAACAGCAGCAGTAGGGAGCAGAGAACACATTAGACCAAAAGCCAAACTACCATACATGTCCTCGTTTCTTCAAATAAAAGCAATTGCAGACCTCCTGTGAGACCCTTGAGAGAGAGCTGGTTCCAGCTCCCTATACCAGGGAAGAAGCATGGGGTTCAGTGTGTAATTAAACTGAAAGGGCATCTGAAAGCCTCAGAAATTGAGTCTTGAGACATCTGGGTAATATTTGAATCAAGGTTTCCAAATGCCTCTTTACAGATAACCTACTGCTTTTCCAGATTTGTAGGTTTATCTAATCATGGTAAATAATTTTTAAAAATCCAATCTGTTGAGTCATTTTATTTAAAGCCAGTGTCCCAAGTTTTGTTATCCTGTTTCTCCTTGCATCTTCATAGTCTAATAGGTCCACATATTCTGTTAAAATCAGACATTTCTCAGGGAGCCTGGGAGACACAGTCAGTTAAGCATCTGACTCCTTGGTTTCAGCTCAGGTCATGATCTCAGGGTCCTGAGATCGAGTCCTGCTTGGGCTCCGTGCTCAGCACAGAGTCTGCTGGAGAATCTCTGTCTCTGCCTCTTCCCCCACTCACACATGCTTGCTCTCTCTCTTTCTCTCTGAAAGAAATAAAAAATCTTTTTATAAAAAATAAAATAAAATCAGAGTTTATCTCTAACATTTCAAAAATTTCTACTGTCTGACACAGACATGTGTCAGTCAGGCTGTCTGACACATGCCTGTGCTATATGCTTTCATTCTCCCCGTCTCTCTCTATGTAGCATCTTTCTAGGTATCAACTAACTATCTGCCTACCTGCCCAATTAACTGTCCTTGTAAGATTCATGCCTCTCTTCTCATAAGATTCATCAGACAGTCATACTTGTGAAATACCTGCCTTGCTTGAGAGATGGTAAGTTCTATTGGGACATACACTGTGCCCGTGGTGTGGTCTCACTACGGTTTGCTGGGGTCTAGCGGAAGAGGTGACGTGGCAAGAGATGAGTAAATATTTGTTCAACGAGTGAATGGTCCATTCTAAGAGCAGACACTTTTTATCATTGGTTATCAATTTCCCCGTATGCTAACTCTATTAGAGAGTCAACAGCTTACCCTCTACCAGTCACAAAGCACATGCCTCTCTTTGCAGGATCCCATCACAATCCCTTAGGTTGTGTGCTGTTGCACAACCCTATCTCTACAGACCCACCTCAACACTTATTCTTTCACTCTGGAAATGCACATGAATTTGAGTGCGGGTACCATGTGAAATGGTTCAGAGTTGCTCTATTTTTTAAATAGTTCAATGAGTGTATATTGTTACTAAGGTTGTATTTATATTCACCTCACGGCCCACCATGACCCATCAGTCTGCTGAGATACAAAAATTGAGGGCAGCTGTTCTAGACCTGTGCTTCCAAACTTTACTGTGCATACAAATCACCTGGTGTTTTTGTTAAAATGCACATTCTAATCCAGTAAAGCTGGAGGGGAGCCTGAAAGTCAGCATTTCTAACACATCCCCCCAGGACATGACCCTCCTCTGGTTTATGGACCACACTTTGAGCAGGAAAGATAGGATTACTGTTCATCGAACCAACTGAAATAAAGCTAACAAAATGTTTTACATCTATCTTAAACATTTGTTTCTATTGCACACTTTTTCATTGTTTACTTTTATTCTCTCAATTCACTCATATCTCCCAATGGAAAGTAAGTTGGGCACAAATATTTTCAATAATAAAAACAATCTAAGACTTAGTAATTTTTATTACTTCCAACAGTGCTGCAATGAAATATACATTCTCCCTGTACAAATCAGCAAGATTTCCTCTGGGCTTACACCCTAAAGTAGAGTCCCTCATTCAACACGGGGCTACACCTCCAACTTCAAGCAGGATGGCCATCCTGCTGTACTCAGTGGTTTTGAGTTGCCAACCATTGGGTTTGAATGTGTAGAATTCTCTTTGCTCACGAAGTTCCTGCCTGGGAATCTTAAACATAAACTTCATGAGAACTGGCTCTATCTTTGGGGAGAGAGCAGATGGGATCACTGAAGGGTAGCCAAGAGTCTTAAACTTCTCTGTAATTTCTGATTTAAAGAAAAAAGAAAAGAAGATAAAGTGTTACTATCTGAAAAGACTGAGTGGTGGCTGGGGCACCTAGGTGTCTCAGTTAAGTGTCTGACTCTTGATTTAGGCTCAGGTCATGATCTCAGGGTCATAAGGTTAAGCTCCACACTCAGCACAGAGTATGCTTAAATTTCTCTCCCTTTCTGTCCCTGTGCTATCTCTCTCTCTCTCTCTAAAGAAAAATAAAATATTTTTTTAAAAAAATGAAAATACCGGGTGGTGCCTGTCAATTCGCTATAATAGTATTCTCTGTACTTTTCTCTTTTGGGGGGTCTTTTCTTTTTTGTTTAATTTAATTTTATTTTTTCAGTGTTCCAAGATTCATTGTTTATGCACCACACCCAGTGCTCCATGCGATATGTACCCTCCTTAATACCCACCACCAGGCTCACTCTCCCCACCCTTCTCCCTTCCAAAACCCTCAGTTTATTTCTCAGAGTCCACAGTCTCTCATGGTTCATATCCCCCTCCGATTTACCCCAATTTATTTTTCCTTTCCTTCTGCTAATTTCCTCCAAGTTATTCCTTATGCTCCACATGTAAGTGAAACCATATGATAATTGTCTTTCTCTGCTTGACTTATTTTACTCAGCATAATATCCTCCAGTTCCATCCACATTGATACAAAGGTTGGGTATCAACCTATTCATGGTTTCTGATGGAGGCATAGTATTCTGTTGTATATATGGACAACATCTCCTTTATCCATCTGTTGAAGAGCATCTTGGCTCTTTCCACAGTTTGGCAATTGTACTTTTCTATAATTTTCAAATAGTATATCATTTTTTTAAAAAAAGATTTATTTATTTATTTATTTATTTGAGAGAGAGAGCATGAGTCAGGGGAGGGGAGAGGGAGAGAGAGAATCTCAAGCAGACTCTATGCTGAGCACAGAGCTTGATGAGGGGCTCAACCCCAGGACCCTGAGGTCATGACCTGAGCCAAAACCAAGATTCAGATGCTTAACACACTGAGCCATCTGGGTGCTCCTAAATAATCTATAATTTCTCACAACCTTTTTGATGTGTAATTCACACACAAAAACAAAAACAAAACAAAACAACAACAACAAAAATCCCTGCCATATCTCATGCACAATTTGATGAGCTTGGGCCTATGTGGACATCTAGAAAACTGTCACCACAGTCAAGACAATGGACATACCCATCATTTTTTTTAAGATTTTATATATTTATTTGAGAGAGAGCACATGAGCACAGGGAGGCAGAAGGGCAGAGGGAGAAGCAGGCTCCCCACTGGGCAGGGAGCCCAATGTGGGGCTCAATCCCAGGACTCTGGAATCATGACCCGAGCCAAAACAGACACTTAACCAACTAAGCCGCCCAGGAGCCCACCTATCCATCACTTTTGAAAATTTCTTTAGTTCATTTTTGTTTGTTTGTTTTCTTGTTATTTGAATAGAACTCTAGAATGTATTCACCTTGCATAATTGAAATTTTGTATCTATTAAACCACCACGCTCCACCACTCCCACCCTCCAGCCCTGCAGCCACTATTGTACTCTCCACCTCTATGAGTCTGGCTGGTTTAGGTCCCTCAGATAAGTAGAATCATGGAGTATTCATCCTTCTATGACTGACTTATTTTCCTCAGCATAATGCCCTCTAGGTTCAACTTCATTGTCACAAATGGCAGGATTTCTTTCTTTTTTAAGCCTGAATAAATTCTATTTAATATGTATACCACATTTTCTTTATCCATTCTTCTGCCATTGGACACCTGAGTTGTTTCCATGTCTTGGCTATTGGGAACAATGCTGCACTGAATGAGTAAGTGCAGATATGTCTTCCAGAATCTGATTTCCCTTGAATTCATGCTCAGAAAAGGGATTGCTGGATCATACAGTAATTTTAGTTTTAACTTTTCAGGGAGCCTCCACACTGTTTTCCACAGCTGCTCTACTGTTCTTCTGGGATCTGACACCAAAACACAGGTAACAAAAGCAAAACTAGACTAGTGCGACTACATCAAACTGAAAGGCTTTCATAACAGAATGAAAAAATCAGCCTACAGAATAGGACAAAATATTTACAAATCACATAGATAATAAGGAATTAATTTCCAAAATATATAAAGAACTCCAACAAATCGATAACAAATAACTGGATCAAATGTTCTGTAACTTATTTCAGAGCCTAACTCCATTGTTACACTATATATGAGGTCTTTTAGTTCTTCTATTTTTTATTTTTTCATATCCAGTTCCCCTGGTGAAATGAGAAACAAAAGGAAGGAAGAGGTCACAGAAAAACAGAAAATTTTACAAGCAAAAGACATTCTTTTATCTTTCAGATTTTTATATTTACATTCAATATTGGTGGATAGGAATTATCTCACATATTTTAGATTTCCTCAGAACTGAAAGTTCTCTAGAATGTAAGAAAAAAAAAAAAATCAGAGCATGGATGCTTTCACAAAGTACCTTAATCTGGATGTTCTTCCAGAGGAAATAAAATCCAACCCAAAGGAGGAAGGTGTCCTGGCAAACCCATCAGTAGTGCTAAGCTCTAATTATGTCATCACTGCCATGCCTTGGTACTAAGGGGAGGACTGATTTAGTTCCGACACTCCCAGAAGCTCATGAACAAGAGAGTCCCCTTTCTTAATTCTTCCTGCGTGTCTCTCCCTTTTTCTCTCCCTTTTTACTTCCTTTCCCCAATCTTAGAAAACTCTGTATCTTTTACCCATTTAAACTTCACTGGAGAACAAAATGTGTTCTAGAATAAATTGTTCTAAAGAATGGAACATCTAGAAGTCACACTATATATTCTTGCACTGTAGGAAAAAAATACACAAGTGAAAGGAAACTGAAATAACCCCTCTTTAGAAGCAGTGAGTCACTTTTCCAGCATTCACTGCCTCTCTCAGTACAGGAATACCCTTTCTTCTATGACAACTGCTACTTTCCAGTAATCTACGAATGCAGTGTATTCAGCAGAGTTGTAGCTGGGGAAGGCAACAAGAATCTTCCTGCTAAATCCACATTAAGTCACTTCATTTTCTACATTCCCTTGAACTTAAAATAGTTCATCCAGATTTTCCAAACATGGGAAATCCTATTACATCTAAGTTTAAACTTTGGGGAAGTATTACCTTGAAGTTTTAAAATTTGTAAAAGCCAGAAGAGTCAAGAAGGTCATCCGTGAGCACTATCGGAATCCATTAAACCATACATACACTTTCTGGTGCAAAAATAACTTCAAAAATCACTTAAGAGAATCAAACTAAATGTTGACTTTCCATTTAATCCCAAACTTCCAAAGATCTGTCCTTCTTGGGCCAATGTCACACCCTTTTGTTTAGACAAGAAGTTAAACCTCCCGGAGGCTCTAGTTTTCTTTGCTTTTCATGTAGTTGATTATTCACCTCCATCCCGCTTTTCCTTTCTACTCATTTATCCATGAGAAAAATGGCTTGACATAAAATATTTTATTATGAAAGAAAACTTTACGTGATTCATTCTTCTCTAGCAGCTGTGAAAGGTAAGTGTCCCAGTGTCACACCACATTGCTCGTATTTTCACTCACTGCCTAGGAAACCCCCAAATTATATTTCTTTATCTGAAGGATCAGAGACTCTGTTTCCATTAAAAATTCATAAATATAGACTAAATTAGAGCACTAATATAGTAGACTTGAGAAAATTAATAAATTAGATCATGGAGTCCTAAGTTACCCTAATAAAAAAGTTGAAACTTGTCATTCCCTTTTCTTCTCAATTTGTTTTGACAGATATTTGATTCCCTCTCCTCTGTACAGATTTCTTCCAGCTGTCACGAGTGTTCCAGCTGGACCTCAGGAACCTGAAGGGCTTCCTTTCCCAGCCCAAGGACGACCTCTCGGCTCTCAATGTCCGTCATTCGTCTTCCACATGAGTCTAAACCTGCTTTCTATCCTGTTAGTTGCTAAATAAAATCTGTGGTTTCTCCCCCAAACCCCCACCCCCAGTTCTTGGCTTCTGAATGCTGTATCTAAAACATGCCATGGATCAGGCGTTCAGAGAAAGAGAACATCTCGAAAGCTGCAGTCCTCCGTACGTCTGGGTTGACCCTTTCATTCCTGACTTTCCATCTCTCAGAAGGGGAGGACGTGGTACAGCAATGAGAGCACCAGCTGGGGGTCTAGGAGGCCTCTGGATTCAAATCCAGCTATGTTGTTTGACCTTGAGAAAGTCATTTACCTTTTTGGGTTCCATCTGTGTACTAAAGCTGATTAAATAAGAGGGGATAAGAAAAATACCCAGCATATACTAGACACACAAGCCACATTCTAGTGCTTTGATGCCTTCATAATGTACTTTAGAGGAATGTTTAAATAGTGTTTGCTTTTTTTCTCATCACCCACAACCCCTGTTGGCTCGGTTGCCCAATTCCCTGATGCCTTCCAGCTCACTGTGCAAGCACAATTCTTAGTCCTCTGACATTCCTTTTAGCCTGGGTTCCGAATTTATGTTCCAGTAAAAATATGTGTCCAAAAGAACTCAAATATAAAATAACTGAGACAGAGAAGCGGTCGTGTATGTGTCTCATTTGTGTTCCTGGGATTTTGACTTATGGAGGTGACTGAGTAACAACACAGAGGCCAATGAAACTGAAAGAAGCATTTCTTACTTACATTGTCCAGAGGAGGCACACCAGGTCATGCAGGGCTATGTGGAAAGCACCAGATGTTGGTCAGGAGGCAGAAGCCAAAGCTAGGGAAAAGCTAAGGATGCAGCCTTTTTTCGGTATTTCCACAGGAAAGACAAAGGAGGGCGTGGGGAACAATTTAGGATTGGCTATTTTGAATAATTCTAGTTTTAAGCTGCAGGAGCAGTCTCTAGCTGCCTGGTACCTGACCCTGGGATGATTCAGGGCAGGAGAAATGTTGGCTTGGTGTGTTAAGTTAATAGAAATAGAAATTGTTGCATGAATAAACAACTGAATTGGCGGATTTGCATTCGAGAGGCGCACTGCCTGGCGAGCCCTCAGCTCTCTCTCTCTCTCTTTTTTTTAAATTTTATTTTATTTCTTTTCAGTATTCCAGAATTCATTGTTTATACACCACACCCAGTGCTCCATGCAATACGTGCCCTCCATAATACCCACCACCAGGCTCACCCAACCCCCCCACCTCTCCTCCCCTCCAAAACCCTCAGTTTGTTTCTCAGATTCCACAGTCTCTCAGCTTTGTCTCCCTCTCCCCCTCGTATTTGGCCAGCCCTGGGAGGGGCAGTCTCTACCCAGCCATCAAGAATTTTTAAGATGGCAAAACAGCATAAGATAATGAAAATTAAAAATATGATTAATGCAATAGAGAAAGGAAAAAGGATATCGGTTGTATGACATTACACAGAAACATTTCAAAGATGAAAAAATACTAAGGCCATTTTTAACAGAGAAATACATTTCAGCCCTGTGGCTTTCTTTTTTTTTTTTTTTTTTTTTTTTTAGCATAGTAAAAATACTAAATATTTTTAATGAAACTTTTGTCGGTGGATCCAAGCAACTTTGTCCACACCGATTCCTTGACTGTGAATATCTGATATAAGTATGAGGATGAAAGGAATACCTTGCCTTTTTTTTTTTTAGTCACCTTTGCTTTAGTGGGGTGTTGGGGAGGTCATAGGAGATATTCAGTTTCCTAAATGAGGACTGAATCAGGCTAAGGATAAACCTTTCCTTTTCTTCCCACACCTACATTCACATCTTGGCTTCCATATCAGCATTCTCTGCTCCACCTGGGTAACAATCATTCTTGAGGACTTAACTTCCATTAGAAACTCTGCCATGCCCTAGAGCCTTAACATCAGTAAAACGAGGCCAACTTCCCTAAGAGCTCAAAGTCACTGGAGGAGGTTAATATGTTACAATGGGATAAGTAGATCAGTAAAGTTTATTTAAGTAGATAGTAGATTAGAAGTAAGTAGATAAGTGAAAGTATATTGAGGTCTGTGCTGTTCAACAGAGCAGCCACTGGCTAGCCCATGTCACTAATGAGCACTGGAAATAAGGCTGGCCCAAATCGAAGTATTCTGTTAAGGATAAAGTACACACTGATTTCATAGACCTGGATAAGAAAAAATAAATGAAAATATCTTGTCAATATTGTTATATTGACTAAGTGTTAACATGATCATATTTTTATTGGAGTTAAAAATTATTAAAATTAAATTTACATGTTTCTTTTCTGTCAATGTGGCTATTAAATATTTTATTACATAAACAGTTTGCATTTATGACTTCAATTATATTTCTACTGAGCAGTGATAATCTAATTCCTACAAGGTGCCTGTTAGATATCAAGCAACAAAAAAACAGAGCAAAACAAAATGAAAAAACACCCGAGGGTCCGGTTATGCCCAAAGTCCTCAGTGCTGACCTGCTCATCTCACCTTTCTATGTTCACAACAGTCAACCTAGAGAAAGTTCTGTTACCTCCATCATGAATGAAACAGTAGATCCCAAATGAACTCTCTGTTTATCCAATTCATGCCCTCCACTACTTCCTGAGTTATTTTTTTTCTTTAAACAACAACCTTATCACTGAATCCCCCTATAAGAAACCTTGATTCACCATGCAATAATGTCCATTTTTTTTTCCCTAAACACCAACTCTAATATAAACATCCAGTGTCTTATCACCACTCAAATCCAGCCAGTTCTGATTACTCATCTCCTTCCAGAAATTTCTCTTTTACCACTATGATTTTACTCTCTATTTTATTTTCTTGGAAATTCCTCTCACCAAAATTTAGCTGTGACCATCCTACTCAGACTATAAAATAGCCCTCCAATTCTCCTATCTCCTCCATAATTTCCAGAATAAGGTAGGAAAGAGTAATCTTTCTTAGCTTGAGGTCCCTTGAGGACTTTGTTGGCATTTCTCTGATGGCCCTTATGACATGACATCTTGTGGTGAAGCTAATTGTGTTTATTTTCTGTCCCTACCCCAAGCTATAAGACCTAGAAGACAGGATACATTAAATCTTACATCCAGTAAATGCTTGAAAGTAGAATGTAATTTGAGGTTTGCAAGGTATCGGAGGAGGGAGAGTCTGTTCCATGACAACTCCAGTTTGACACAGAGTTCCTAGAAATCTAAAATGATCTCCAGGCAACCAGCTGTTCTGGAGCCAGCCAACTTGCAGATGATGTGTGGTAACACAGCATTAAGGAACTCATGCAGCAGGCATTTTCCTTGTTGGCTTTCAATGAAAGCATTCACAGGCTGGTCATGAGTGACACAGAAGCAAATGCAGAGATCGTGACTGGCAGGGCAATCCCAACATCTCTCAACACCTACTTGCTAATTAGAATGGACTATATCACTTTTGAAAAAGTGGCCCATTTGATACATATGGCAAAGTATATTGGAGCAATCAATCAGTCAATCAAAAACATCTTAGGAAACTAACCTGAAGGAAACATTCTAGAAAAGCTAACTATAAAGGAGGCAGCTTCAGGTGATGTGATTCAGGTCATGAATCACAACTGGCTTTAATCATAGAGCAAGGATGAACTGAGCATTTTTGCATGTCATGTCATCAAGAGGATTGTATGCTCCAAGAGGCCTGAAACTATGTCGACATATCTCTTTGCTTAAGTACCCATCACATCAATGGGTACATAGTAGGGTGTAGAATACTTTTGAACAAGGAAATTATATTTCCATCCAGCAGATGCCCATTTGAAATTACTTAAGATGTTACATCCAGGTGGACATAATAAATTAATTTACATAAATTTTAGTTGATTTAAATAATTTTTTGCCTTAATAAAGTGTGGATAATGAACCACCATAACCCCAGGAAAAAAAATTTTTTTTAAGGCAAAGATACTTTTTACCTTCTTGAGATAGGGAAACTATAGAGAAGTAGAAAAAAATGTAATTATCAAGACAGATTAATTTCTAAAAGAGAGTCAGCATGTTCAGGGGTGCCTGGGTGGCTCAGCCAGTGAAGTGTCCAACTTGTGGTTTCAACTCAGGTCAGTATCTCAGGGTCATGGGATTGAGCCCCATATGGGGCTCTGTGCTCAGCATGGAGTCTACTCGAGATTTTTTCCCTCTCCTTCTGTCTCTCTACCTGCTCATGAGTTCACTTTCTCTCTCTCTCTAAAAATAAATAAATAAAATCTTTAAAAAAGCGAGTCAACTGGTTCAAACTGCAGTCTCCATTGAGTTGATATAGGTTAGTTTATATTTCTGGGATTCCCAGTCGTATGAGTGAGGTCTTGCTTCATGAGTCCATTGGGGCTGATAAGCAGTTGAGAAAAATAGTCTCAGTTCTAGGGCAGTTATGTGTATCTGTCTTTCATGATACAAGACAGCATCTTCATACAGAGATCAATGAAGCGAAAAAGGGCTCACCCAGGTATATGGTCTCCACCAATGATTAAGGGATTTGAGCCAGGCTTCTGTCTCAGCAGAAATTTCAAAACAAACCAGAAATGACACAGAACCTTTTTTTATAAGCTCAATGAAAAAAGTAAGGGTTAGAAGAGAAATAGCTGCCTGAGCAGGCAGAAAGACAGAGGAAGGATGTGATGAAAAGCTCCCCAAAAGGTATATATCTTTATGGGAACTCATAAAAGATGGAAGGATCATAGAAGAGAAAGTTTCTTAGGGGCAGCACAGCAGGTATCCAATAGAGCAAAGCTGTCTTAATCCTAGCCCAACACACTGGTCTGAATAGAGCTTGGCATCCATTAGTCAAGGACTAATCTGAGTTTTGGGTAAAATCTCCAGAGCCAGGGTAGGCCAGTACTCATGACAGGATTCCTTTTGACAGAATAAGAAATCTGCCCTCACAAATATGTGAGAAGAAGCAAATGACTGACGTTTGTCCTTTGATTCAAGCTTTTTGTGGAGATTGCTTTTTTTCTTAATGCAGTTAAAAAAAGAAGAAGCTGAAGTACTTCCTAGTCAACTAGGTAACACTCATAATGTCTGTCTGCCAGGACTAGCTGTTATGAAAAGGGCCTTGAAGGGATTGTTAAGTCCCATAAAACAAAAATACTCTTTCCTAAACAAAAGGCATAGAGATTGGAAAAGAAGAAATACAACTGTCTCTATTTGTAGATGACATGACTGACTATGTAGAGAGTACAATGAATCTACAAAAAAAAAAAAAAAAAAAGGATAAAATCTCCTAAAACAAAATTTGTCAAGATTATAGAACACAACATCAACACATTCCTATCAATCATATTTCTATATACAAACAACAAACATGTGGAAACCAAAATTTAAAACATAATGCCATTGACAATCACTCCTCAGAAATGAAATAGGTAAGTAAAGACTAAAAAGAGGAAGTGAAAAAGTACATACAGGATCTGCATGCTAAAAAGTATAATATACTGATGCAAGAAATCAAATCTCTAAGTAACATGGATTGGAAAATTTAACAGAGTAAAGATGAAAATTCTCCATGAATTGACATATAGTTTAAATGCAAGTTCTACAAAATCCCAAGATCTTTGTACATCTAGAAAATCTTACTCTAAAATTATAGGGAAAGGCAAACGAAGGAATAGCAAACTAGAATAACAAATAATTTTGAAAAAGAAGAAAGTTGGAGAAATAATTCTACAGATGACTTACTATATAGTGGAATAAAGAACCCCAAAATAGAACCACACAAACAAGCCCAATTGAATTTGGACATCTGAGCTAGACAATTCAGTGGATGAGGAATACGCTTTTTAGTAAATGGATTTTAGAGGATAAAAAGATAAGCTATAGACTTGGGAGAAAATATTTGGAATCCATGTATCAGACAAAAAACTTGTGTCTAGAATACATGAAGAACTCTCAAAACTCAATAATTTAAAAAAAAGTTTCAATTAGAAAATAGGCATAAGACATGAACAGAGATGAATGGCAAATAAGCATGTAAAAAGATGTTCATCATCAACAGCCATTAGGGAAAGGAAAAATTAAAACCATAATGGGAAATAACTATACCTGTATTAGAAAAACTCCAGTGAAAACTAGAGTGGGTATGTGACGTGATCAAGATGTAAGATGGCAGAACAGGAATTTCCAGCACTCATCTCTTCCCAGAGACATCAGTTCTAACTGTAACTCCTCACTCTCAAAAATAACTTTACAGAAGCTAAGGATTCCAGGCAAGGGATTATAACACCCGGGTATTGCCAAGTAAGAAAAGACTCACTAAAGTGGATAGGTAAGGCAGTTTCACATTACCCCTGGCTCTCCTCCACCAACAGCAAAGTGAACACCCGCTTTACCAAGGATCCCAACACTGGCTGGTTTACTGGACCCCACGTGGTTCCTGTGCCCCCAAGTTCAGGGCGGGCTCCTGCAGACTCTGGCCCATTCCATGTCCAGCGCCCCAGGACAGATGCTCCCAGTCCACCCGAGCACCAGGCTGGCCAGCGAAGCCCCAGCCTCCCGGCCAGCAGCTGTGAACCCACATGCCCACCTCAGCAGTCCTCATTGCCTGGCCCACTCCCCGAAACCTACGACCCAACCTTGCCATTTGAACAATTTGGATTTCAGGTAAACAATGGACTGTTATGTTGACTTTCTTTTCCAAATAATTGTCTCAAAGACTTTAAGGGGAGGCCTTGCTATGTCTGGGATTAAATTCATATATTTTGGGCTTCCCTGGTCATAAAACAAGCATAATAGCATTGTGATCTCATCTCAGTTCTAATGCAATCACTTGTCTCCTTTAAACAAACCTATGTTGAACTGTTCAAAAGAGTAATTGTTAGGTGGAACATTTACCTGAAATCCAAGAGAACGGAACTCTGGCAAACTTGGCTGGGCCACAGAGTGCAGCCATTTTGCTAAAGTCATCTGCATTTTACTTCAGTGATTCCACCCCCTAAGTATAGGACCAATAATTTCTTGGAATATGTTTCTCAAATTAGTGTTTTTCCTCCTTGAAAAGGAGCAAGGGAAAGAATAGAATGAGACGTTTCATGGTATCCACTCAAGAACCTATGGAATTTTCTATCTGAAGCATCATTTTTAAAAGAAAGGAAAATAATTGAGAAGAATTTACTCTGCGTGATGAAACGTCTTCATTTACCCTCTGGGCATCAGTTGTAGCTAACATTCATTCCTCTCTAAGTCTATGCCTAGCAGTGGTCTGCTTCCTTCTCATCATTCTTGTTCTGAGTCATTGTTTTGATCCATTTTTGGGTCCTAAGCTGATCTGTGTCCCAAGCTGACCCGGGCTGGCTCACTGAAGTGAATCAGTGCTGCTGTGCTGCTTGAAAATGATTTTTGACTCTTGCTCAACTTGCAACCCTTGAATTCTCGGGTCTCGCTCTGCATTATTCTACCTAAGCTTATTGTGATCTAGGCAGTGCTGAAGGGAGGAGACACTTCTCTTCATGTGTCCCTCTGGTAATGTCCTGCTGGAGGAGAGGGGGGCATTCAGAAGTCATTAGATGTGGGGAAAGGAAAATCACTTTGGATTGTATTTAGAAAACTTCCCAAAGTCTACAACTCCCTCCTTCCACCTGACCCATTCTCTGGGTAGAAGCAAAGGAGGAAAACTAACAAAGTTTTTTTGTTATTATTATTATTTGGGACCCATTTTCATTTGGGATCCTCTTGCTTCTGTGCATTCTTTATGTGGTTAAAGTCTGATTCTATCTTTTCTCGCCTCCACCCCAGAAAGTCTGGGGAGAGATGTGCTACTTTCAGAGCATGGGGTAACTCTGGATGTGTTCCTCTGTTTCCTCTGGCCCCTGCGGTTGGCTTATGTTTGATAGTCACCAGTAAACTAAGGCTATTATTAGTGATATTGAGAAAAAAGTAAAATCCCAAATCTAACAGAGATAGAGGTCAAATGAAAGGCAAACACACACCACATGTAAGTCAGAGATGAATGACAACTATGGGCTTAATCAGTTTCAGAAAAGATTTCGTGTGACTCCTGACTCAGTCAAGAGAAAGCAATTTACATTTCATGTCTGAGACAGAACAATCTGTCACTTAGAAATATTTGGGTCAGTAATATTGGCGGAGAATGAAATCATGATGAGAACATGAGAGTGATCCCAAATAAACTAGATAACCAGAAAAATTCCAAGACCAGAAATCTTTCTTCCTTTTTCTTCAAATTTATATATGTTACATATATAAATTATGTGAATTTATATACAAATTATATATATGAATATAAATCATATATATCCTATATAAATATAAATTTGTATATATATACTGCCACTATGAGACTGGCAGCTGATATGTGGTTTGCAAATTTCATCTGGATTAGAAAACAATTAGATTCTCTGCATCTTTACCCTACAATGGAATTTTACTTACAAACATCTAGAATTGTTAGCAGGAACAAAAAAAAAGAAAGAAAAATGATTTCTTAAGAAAGCAAATTGTGATATGGAGAAAAGATAATTTAGGTACATACAAGTATGAAGAAGAAGAGAATAAATGGAAACATTCCATTTTTCCACAAAATGACTACAGATGTGTCTTCCAAGGGATTTCCTATTTAAACCCACATTTTTAAAAATAACATGCTTTATAGATCTTTGGGCTCAAAAATAATAGTTGTTGCCACATACAAATATGTTGTGATAAAAAAAATTAAAATCAGAGGTGTGCAAACATCTAAGGCTGGTTACTGGCTGCAGAGCTGTCTCTGCTTACCATAAATCTCAGACTCAGATCCTTCCAAATTCATTTGTGCTCCAAAGGATGTCACACTTCAATTCACTCCATCCTCACAGTGCGGCTAACAGAGAATTTTGCCCATCCCCAAACTCGGAGGCGTTGTCTAGGCAATGCTTTATTGTATCCTAAAGCATCCCCTCTACAGAAAAAAACGGAGCTGCCTCGTTTTGCTTCTGGAACTGCTTGGCGGTCCTGCAGTTTTCTATTTGCACTCTGCAGCCCTGGAGGTTGCTAAGCAGCAAACCGTGCTTCTCTGCTCAAAGACCTGGTATGTTTCAAGGACTCCTCACTCTAGATTTTCTGTTTAATGATAAAGAGACCTATTACAGCACTGTTGGTCTAGCTTTTACTTAAAATCTGTCCAATGTCCTTGATATAGTGACCATTTTAGTAAAAGCGCTTCATTTGTGTTGGGATCATGACATGTTAGCTTTCCGGTGTGATCGAACAGTTTTCATGTCCACATGCCCAGTTTATAGATGTAGAGCCTGAAACTCAGAGAATTGAAGTGAAATATCTAATTTGTGAGAAAATAAATTTCTTGAATTTCTCAGAACCTGGAATCTGAGTATAAACCCCACTGTCAGGAAAATCATCAGGGAGAGTGAGTTGCTGAGAGCAGATCAACACTGAATAAAGGACTCCCTTGGATACAACAGAAAAAGCCCTTCTAAACAGCAATTCCTTCTTTTCTTGGTCTTCAGATGAAGAAATGGATGAACACCAGAAATCCAGAAAAATGCACATAATGTATACACGTTTAAATTCATTTAAACTCGGAGTACTAGGTTCTTTGAAGCTCATTAAAAATACAGTAGGTTAAGAATCCCATTTCTAAATGGTCTAGATGTCAAGAATATTCTAAGATATTCTGAACTAATCATTGCTTTGTCCTTCTTAATATTCATTGAGTACTTACTATGTTCTAGAAGCTTTACATGTACTTAGATATTCAGTCCTCTTAAAAACCCTATAGATTGTTACTATTACAACCATTGTCTTACAAATGAGGAAATTGAAAAAGAAAGACATTAAATAATTTGACTTAGGTCACAGAGCCAATAAGTGGTGGTATCAAGACCAAGATCCAAATTTACATAGTCTGGCTCCAGAGTTGAAACACACTATTAACCACTGAGTAATGTGATTGATCAAGTATCTATAACATGCCAATCACTTTTGCCAACTATTTTCAGTTTTCCAAACCTTCTGAAGGAGGTTATCATTATAATGTCCATTTTTTAATTGAGGAAACTGAGGTTGCTAGATACGAAGTCTAACATTGCTAAAGCTAGTAAGTTATAGAACTGAGAAATGGACCCAGACCTCCTAACACACAGTGCAGCATTACTTTCTCTACAGAAGCATTGTCCAATAGAACTTTCTACACTGATAGGAATGTCCAGTATGGTAGACACTGCTTGCATTTTTATTATAATTGTCCACACTGAAAATAAAACTGAAGACATATGACCAAAGGACCTAATTTTGTATGAAAAATTGAAGCATGAATTCCAATCATTAAAATAATGTCAAATGAACTGTTACCATAAAATCTTTATTCTAAATAAATCAAAGACCAAAAAAAGGTTAATAAAAGAGTCAGACCTACTGCTACAACTTTCAAACACAAGAGAAATCTTTCTTGATTGTATGTACTCTACACATTTTTTTCTTGGAATCTTTTTTTTTTTCCCCAAGTTAGACTTTAGGACATCATAGCTGATTCTTTATTTTAAATTCATTGCTCAGGTTTGCTTTCTCAGCACAAAAACATTGATTCCATACTCTTAATTATTAATTTAGTCACATATTAAAGAACTTGAACTGAGTTATTAGTATGACTGGCATAGTAGGTATAGACGTGATGATGTTCTCACATCATTCAGTAAAAAGATGTGCTTTCAATTTCCACACCTAAAAAGTAGTAAATAGGCCAACCCAGTCATAGTTAACAAAGTTGGAACAGAAATAGGAGTTTATGTATGTCATGAAATCCACATTTTATCTTCCTCTCTCCTGCCCTTTTCTCATTAATAGTTAGGCTCATGGCTCACCATACTTTATGCTTAGGACTGGCTTGTCTCTAGCTCTGGCTTCATTTATTATTTTGGTTGGCATTCACAGGTCAGCTCTCATGGAAATTCAGCTTCATGAATACCATTGCACAGACTTCTGAAAATTGGTCGTGTAATACATGGAATGTTCGTGTCCCCCAGCTTCAGATGAATATGGAAGCCCTAACCTTCAGTGTACCTGTCTTTGGAGTTGGAGCCTCCAAGGAAGTAATTAAGGTAAAATGAGGTCATAAGAGTGGGGGCCTGATCTGATACAATTACAGTCCTTATAAGAAGAGACACCAGAAAGCACTCTCTCTCTCTCTCTCTCTCTCAGACACACACACATATACACAGGCTCAGAGGAAAGACTATATGAGGACAATGCCAAAGCAGCCATCTCCTGGCCAGGAAAATGATCCTCACCAGAAATAAAACCCTGTTGGCACCTTGATCTTGTACATTTCAGCTTCTAGAACTGGGAGAAAATGGATTTCTGTTGCTTAAGCCATTCAGTCTGTAGTATTATTTTATGGCAGCCAGGTAGAGTAATATAGATCCCTTTCTGGAATAGAGATCAGGGACAGGTCCTCTCCACAAGTTCAGGAAAAGTGAAAGAAATGGGCTGTCAACAAAGCCCATGTATAGATAGATGTCACCCACAACCTTGAACCCTGGGAACAGATGACCAGGAATGGGCACTCAACATACTGCTCACAAAGTTAATAAGCCTCTGGAATAGGATCCATGAGGATCAGCATCTGGTGGAGGAGTAAGATGCTCCAAGGAGGGTCCAGATCATTGGGGTGGACATGGCACATCTAGAGTAGAAGAGGTTCATTACCATGTGTTGATATTTGAATTCAGTCTTTGCCAGGCACAAGCTATCAATATCCCAAGGAGAAATTAAGGAGAATGAGCAATGCTAATTGAATTCCACACATATTTATTGGTACTTACCCTGTTCCAGGATAGCTTATAGCTACTGCAATAACATATATACGCAGAGAATATTATTGGATCACAAAAGACAAACAACTATGGTAGTCATGGAGGAAGAAGTTGAATAAAGGGATGCTCTTGAATGAGGTGACATCAGAATTCAAAATGCAAGAGTATGAGAGGGATAGCTAAAAAATACAAAAGGGAAAGGGCAGGCAGACATGGCAATGTGAATATAAGTTTGAAAAGGAAAAAGAACATAACAGCCTGGGTGACCTCAGGCAAACCGATATCACTAGAGAATAAATCATAACATGGAGATTGGGGATATTTGTTGCTGGAGATCTACGTAAGAGATCATGAAGAGATGCATGCATCGTGCTAAGACAATTGGACATTACCTTATTGGTAATGGATATCTTTAAAGAGTGTTAAGCAGAAGAGTTACATGTTACAGGTAGATGGTCCCAATGGAAATGTGAAAAAGGGACTGGTTCAGAGACCAATTCAAAGGGTTTTTCTTTATACCAAACCAGGCAAGTTGTAACTAACTGGAGAAGTAAGAATATTAAGAGATAAGGTAGTAGTAGTTTGAATAGAGCATAGGGAATAGTTATAGAAAGAATGGACAGAATTGCATGATTTAAAGTGGAAGACAAGAAAGAGAAAAGATAGAAAAAAGGTTGCTAGCTTGAGTGACTACATAGGTTATTGCCCCGAGGGGACACAGAGAATATAGAGAGTGACTACAGATGTAAGTTAAGTTCAGAAATCCCAAATTTTAATTGCCTTTCACACAGACAAGAGGACATATACAGGCAGCAATTGGATACACAAGTTTAAATTTTATTAGACATATCTAGGCTACAAGATGTAAATTTGGGGATCAACAAAGTTTGGGAGAATATTGAAAGAGATAAGATTAGTCAGGAAGGATATGCAAAATGGAAAGAAATTTCCCAACATCTTAAATGGATTGTGCAGGAAGAAGAGAAGTCTGGCAAAGAACAGCTACCGTATTAGGAGCATCTGGGATTTTATAAGCCAGGAGAGTAGTTTGGAGTGATTGACAGCATCATCTGAAACAAAGATACCAAGTAAATAAGTACCAAAATGTAATTTTAGTTTTGTAATTACCTGGTCATGGTGGCCTTAGAACAGCTTCAATGGAGTGGCTGGGATGGGAACCAGAGCCTGAAGAATAAAAGGTAAATGAGAGGTTAAAGACATCAAAACAGGGAGTAGAGGCTCTTCTTTGGAAAGATTTATATAATTCTATAGCAAATATTACTGATCAAGGAGGTTAAGGGAGACATGCAACAGCCCAATTAACCAATCTCTGTCATCTTCCAAAGGAAAACATCCTATTGACTTATCAATAGCCCTTGAATGCATGGCACCGTGTGGAAAGGGAAATGAAAATGAAATCAAACCCAAAGCAGCATGTTTGAACAAGGAAAAACAAAGCTCTATTCTGAGTGGTGGATGAGATATAAAGAAATGCCAGATGCATTTCTTGTGGTATATTGTCTCACCATAATGTGTAGAGATAAGATCCCAAATAATCAAAAACTAAGTGATTGACGAGCAGCTGAGAGTCAGATCCTAAACATGAATTAGGCCCCAGTGAATGTTTACTCCTTTGTTCATATGCAACCTAACTGTTCCCACTTATATCTCTGTTGGAGAAAGTCACTGAGAAGACATGACCACCAGTTGACCTGTGAGCTAGACCCCTGGCAATCAGAGGCTCCTTGTCCTTGGAATGTATGACCTGCCCACTGTTCCAGCACTAGGAGCCATGTCAGGGATTCAGCTTTAAGACACTGATGTGTCACTGAGACTCCCCTGGACTAGATATATGACTGAGCCCCACGCATTAAGGCCTTTATGTAAACTCTGAAGATTTTTGGTGGATGGGTACTGAGATCTCCTTATCTTGTGGCCACAAAGATAGACCTTGTATGTAAGTTCCCTTGCTTATTAAAACAGCTCTCTACCAATCTGCACTACCCTCACTCTTTCTTCAGTCTCTTTCTGCCCTCCATGTACAGGGGTTAATTCCAGATTTTGCCAGAAGTACTCTACAGGTTTTGAACAACACCCTTCATTTGAAAACCTTGTAGCCCCTAAACTACTAGGTAGGGTGAATACCATTACCCCTGTTTCCAGAGTTTAGAAGTCCTTTGATCCCCCCAGCTGAGACCACTTAGTACTCTTGCAGAACCAGTTTATTACCATTACTGGGAATGTGAAGAACCCTGGAACAATAGGAGAGATAAAGGTCATGTGGCTACTGACCTGCTCTAGCATTATGCTCCATTGCACTATGCCTTGCTTCTGAGATGGAACCTAACCTCGCATACCGAATAAAAGATGACAAACCTTTCTGATGGAGGCATAATACTTCATAGTGTATATGGACCACATCTTCCTTATCCATTCGTCCGTTGAAAGGCATCTTGGTTCTTTCCACAGTTTGGTGACCGTGGACATTGCTGCTATAAACATTGGGGTACAGATGGCCCTTCTTTTCATGACATCTGTATCTTTGGGGTAAATACCCAGGAGTGCAATTGCCGGGTCATAGGGAAGTTCTATTTTTAATTTCTTGAGGAATCTCCACACTGTTCTCCAAAGAGGCTGCACCAACTTGCATTCCCACCAACAGTGTAAGAGGGTTCCCCTTTCTCCACATCCCCTCCAACACATGTTGTTTCCTGTCTTGTTAATTTTGGCTATTCTAACTGGTGTAAGATGATATCTCAATGTGGTTTTAATTTTAATCTCCCTGATGACTAGTGATGATCAACATTTTTTCATGTGTCTGATAACCATTTGTATGTCTTCATTGGAGAAGTGTCTGTTCATATCTTCTGCCCATTGCCTCCATCAGAAAGGATGAATACCCAACTTTTATAGCAACATGGATGGAACTGGAAGAGATTATGCTGAGTGAAATAAGTCAATTATCATATGGTTTCACTTATTTGTAGAGCATAACAAATAGCATAGAGGACATGGGGAGTTAGAGAGGAGAAGGGAGTTGGGGGAAATTGGAAGGGGAGGTGAACCGTGAGAGACTATGGACTCTGAAAAACAATCTGAGGGGTTTGAAGTGGTGGGGGTGGGGTGGGAGGTTGGGTTAAGAGGTGGTGGGTATTATAGAGGGCATGTATTGCATGGAGCACTGGGTGTGGTGAAAAAATAATGAAGACTGTTATGCTGAAAATAAATTAAAAAAAAAAAAAAGATCACAACCCCGGACCATTTCCTTTGGAACGTTGCTTGAGTCTTCACATTAGCACCCTTCCAGGAGCCTGTTTGATCTAAGTCTAGTCTCCTCCCTTGTGCCCACCATCGGATTAGGTTTCAGCCTCAGGAAGCTTGGACCAGGAGTTGGAGTAGCCATGAATGTGCTCATGGATCCGCCCCTTCCTGTAGAAAAGACATAAAGAGCAAAAGCTGTCCACAAGTATGGGCATTATGGCCTAGGGGATCTTGAAGCTAACACAAAGTTTCAGCATGTATCTGAGGTTCAAGTTCTCTTTTGCTTCACGAAGAATGTATATGTATATCTCTTTCTACAACTCAAGAGATCAGTAATGTGCATTCTTACTTTGCTAACGTCCAGTGATCTTTGTCCTTTCTGCAGAAACAGCTGTGCTTAAAAATGTCTTCAGAAGAAGAATCTATACAAAGTGAAAGTACTAGAAAGTTTTAGATTCCATCCATTATTGATCACGATATCATGGAGGAAGATTTACGTTTCAAGGCCAAAGGCAAACCACTTAAGGGCTCTTTGGCTTGGTTTCCTTCTCTTTAATTGTAGTAAAAATGCCTGCCTTGGGTAACTATTGCCATAGGGTTGTTGTAAAGTTAAAAGAATGTAATACTTAAATTCTTTGTGCCTCAGTTTCTTTACCTAAAAAAACAGGAATAATAAAAGCACCCACCTCATGGAGTTGTGGTAAAAAATTATTTGAGTAGGGGCACCTGGATGGCTCAGTTGGTTAAGTGGCTGTCTTTGACTCAGGTCATGATCCCAGGGTCCTGGGATTGAGCCCTGCATGGGGCACCCTGCTTAATGGAGAGCCTGCTTTTCCTCTCTCCCTTTGCCTGCCACTCTGCCTATTTGTGTTCTCTCTCTCACTGTCAAATACATAATTAAATCTTTAAAAAAATAATTACTTGAGTATGTAAGATACTGAAATACTTCCCACATATAAGGGTATTTTTCCAAGGCTATATACAAATGGCCATTAAGCATATGAAAATGTGCTCAGTATCACCAATGACCAAAGAAAATGTAAATCAAAACCACAATAAGAGGGTGCCTGGGTGGCTTAGTTGGTTAAGCGACAGCTGTGGGCTCAGGTCATGATCCCAGAGTCCCAGGATTGAGTCCCGCATCGGGCTCCCGGGTCCATGCGGAATCTGCTTCTGCCTCTGCAGTTCTCCCCTCTCATTCTCTCCCTCTCCCTCTCAAATAAATAAATAAAATCTTTTAAACACACACAGACTCAATGAGACACCTCTTACCTTCCAGAATGGCTATTATCCACACACACACAAAAAAAGTGTTGGCAATTGATAAGGATGTAGACAAGTGGATGTAGACATTGGCAGGAATGTTAAATGGTTCAGCCACCATAGCAAATAGTATAGGAGTTCTTCAAAAATTAAAAATAGAATTTCTGTATGATCTGTCATTCTCACTTTAGGGTATACATCTAAAAGAATTGAAAAAAAAAAGATCTCAAAGAGGTAGTTGCACAGCTATGTTCATTGCAGCATTATTCACAATAAGCGAGAAGTAGAACTTAAACAGCCATTAATGGATGAAAAGATAAAATATGGTGTGTATGTATGTGTGTGTACATATATAAGTGAATATTATTCAACCTTAAAAAAGGAAATCCTGTCATATGCTACAACATGGATGAACCTGGAAGACACTGTGCTAAGTGAAACAGGCCAGTTACAGAAGGAAAAATACTACATGATTCCTCTTATATGAGGTATCTAATATGATCAAAGAGAAAGTCAAATGGTGTACTAGAAACTAGGGGTAGGGGCAGGTGGGGCATTTTTGTTGGGTGGCTGTAGAGTTTCACTAACGTGGGTTGGTAGTGGGAGTGAGTGGTTTCTGGGAATCGCTTACACAATGTGCATATGGTGAACAGTATTGTACTCTAGTCTTGGAAATTGTTGGAAGGGTGAATTTTGTGTTATTTGTTTCTTTGCCATACTTTAAAAAGCTGGGAGAAGAAAAGTCTGTGGCAGAGACTGACATTTGATTATACCTAAATCTCCAGAATCTAGCCGGAGACTTGGCAAAGAGCAAAGGTTTAAAACAAAAGTTTCTCGAAGGAAGAAAGCCCAAATGAATTCAAGAATGCCCCTGAGACTAATACGTATCCCGCTACTGGATATTCACTGGGGTCCTTGCCCCTCCCAGCATTCAGCTTGGTGTCCATGGTGGTGACTGGAGGATTAATGAATACTCCTGTGATTACCGAAAGTGTCATTTTCAAATAAAGAGCTATGTGGGGAAAGTAGAAAATTCCAAATTCCCTGACTGCCCTTTTCTTCCAAGAAAGTTTGTCTAAACTGTCCTACTTTCTCAGCTGTTGTTGTCAGCAGTTCTTGCTTCCTCAATCCTTCATTTTTGTTATCTGGGTTTCCTGAAAACTGATGTTTCCCAATACTGAGATAATTTCTTTTCCTATTAGACATTTGAGTTAATTCTTGAATTATAAAATGATTCTGAATGTAGGTCACTTCTCTCATGCACTGCAGAAGCTAGAAAGATCTGAAGCAAGGGCAGTCAGAAGCTGAGTCATGCAGAGCTGGGGTTTTCAAGGTAGGAAGTTCTCCCCAGCATGCTTGCCCAGTCTTCCTGGACCAAGGGGTCAGGGGGCTGCCTTCTTCTCAGTCCAGTCTAAGCAGATAGCAAGAAGCAAAACATATTCACTCATTCAAAAAAATGCTAAACATGGCCTCAGCATCAGATACTCAAGTACTAGGTGGGTACTAGGATAGTCCCTAGTATCCTAGTAAAGAGAAACAGAAAAATCAGTGATTAATCTCAGAAGGATAAACATAGGAATATGGATACAAGCCACAGGATAACAGAAAAGTTGCCCCTGCTTTCGCTAAGGATGGCTGAGACTGCTCAGCCAATGCTTTCCATAAAAGAACTCATCTCTAAAAGATGACCAGGAGTCAGCCAAGCTGAAGGGGTAGCAGATTGGGTGGGGGCCAGGAAAGGAAACGAGTACGTTGTAAGGGGAGGCAGCAGGCCACTCATATTAATGTGCTCCAGGAAAATTGCTGTCTAGAGAAAAGAGTCCAGGTAGAGAGGTCGCAAGAGAGAGATGGCAAGGGCTTAAGGCAAAAATAAGACCAAGAAGGTGCTCATGTACTTTCTGATAGATTTGAAACTTCTCCTGAAGACTATTGGAAGTGAAGTGGCACAGAGAGACTAGCTCTTCAGAAAGATAACTTAGCAACTGTGTGCAGGATGGATTAGAGAGAATGAAGTAGAAATGGGGAAGCTAGTTACACGGCTATTGTTACTCTTAGGAGAGATGTATTGAAGTCTCAGCTGGGGAAAAGGTAGTGGGAATGAAGAAGATAGAAAAGATTCAGAAGCCTTTGCTAAGGAGGTAGTAAAAGGATGCATTTACAATTATGTTCTCTCAAGCTAGACTACTTGGATTTACCACTTAAGCGTTTTGTGGAAACATAACTTAATCCCTATTTTTAAATAGTTTTATTTTAATTTTGTAATTATAATTATTCAAAGCACAAAGGGAAAAATACCTAACTGCAAAATACTACCATCCAAAAATGACATGCCACTAAAATTTCACTGTGTATTTTTTGTGCCTTGGTGTTTTTTACAAAATGAACACCATAATATTCTATTCATTTGTTCTGCAACCTACTTACAAGTTAATATCTTTTTAAGAAATCTTAGAGCCACAAGTAATTTAATGAAAGCTTAATCACCATGTAAAACTGACAATTGTTTTTTTTACACAAGTCCAAGTTTCTTTTTTCTAGAACAAAACAAAATATATTCAAAGTCCCACTCATTCTGTGATCCTAAATACCATTCTCCCTATGTAGGCAACCACTATCATAAATTTAGTATATATATTTCTATGCTCCACACATCTACAAACATGTATTTTAACTATGCATAATAAATAACAATGATCTGTATGTGTATCTTTAATTGTATAAAATGAACTTTGAGAACACAGCATAGCATAATGACTAAGCTTAGCCTCAAAAGTCAGACTGCCATTCAATTGGGGAAGTAGTTAAAGACATGTATAAAAAGAAACAAAGTCTTGTTGACTGTTTCCTTTGCTATGCAGAAGCTTTTGATCTTGATGAAGTCCCAAAAGTTTATTTTTGCTTTTGTTTCCTTTGCCTTTGGAGACATATCTTGAAAGAAGTTGCTGTGGCTGATATCGAAGAGATTACTGCCTATGTTCTCCTCTAGGATTCTGATGGATTCCTGTCTCACATTGAGGTCTTTGATCCATTTTGAGTTTATCTTTGTGTACAGTGTAAGAGAATGGTCTAGTTTCATTCTCCTACATATACCCGCCCAGTTTTCCCAGCACCATTTATTGAAGAGACTGTCTTTTTTCCACTGTATATTTTTTCCTGTTTTGTTGAGGATTATTTGCCCATAGAGTTGAGGGTCCATATCTGGGCTCTCTGTTCCACTCTGTTCCACTGGTCTATGTGTCTGTTTTTATGCCAGTACCATGCTGTCTTGGTGATCACAGCTTTGTAGTAAAGCTTGAAATCAGGTAACGTGATGCCACCAGTTTTATTTTTGTTTTTCAACATTTCCTTAGCGATTCGGGGTCTCTTCTGATTCCATACAAATTTTAGGATTATTTGCTCCAGCTCTTTGAAAAAAACCAGTGGAATTTTTATCAGAATGGCCTTAAAAGAATAGATTGCTCTAGGCAGTATAGACATTTTATCAATGTTTATTCTTCCCATCCAAGAGCATGGAATGGTCTTCCATCTTTTTGTGTCTTCTTCAGTTTCTTTCATGAGTGTTCTGTAGTTCCTCGAGTACAGATCCTTTACCTCTTTGGTTAGGTTTATTCCCAGGTATCTTATAGTTCTTGGTGCTATAGTAAATGGAATCAATTCTCTAATTTCCCTTTCTGTATTTTCATTGTTAGTGTATAAGAAAGCCACTGATTTTTGTGCATTAACTTTGTATCCTGTCATGTTACTGAATTGCTATATGAGTTCTAGTAGTTTGGGGGTGGAGTCTTTTGGGTTTTCCATGTAAAGAATCATGTCATCTGCAAAGAGAGAGAGTTTGACTTCTTCATTACCAATTTGGATACCTTTTATTTCTCTTTGTTGTCTGACTGCTGTTGCTAGGACTTCTAATACTATGTTGAACAAGAGTGGTGAAAGTGGGCATCCTTGTCGTGTTCCTGATCTCAACGGGAAGGCTGCAAGCTTTTTCCCATTGAGGATATTTGCCGTAGGTCTTTCATAGATAGATTTTATGAAGTTCAGGAATGTTCCCTCTATCTCTGTACTTTGAAGCGTTTTAATCAGGAACAGATGTTGGATTTTGTCAAATGTTTTTTCTGCATCAATTGAGAGGACCTTGTGGTTCTTCTCTCTTCTCTTATTAATTTGTTCTATCACCTTGATTGAATGGCAAATGTTGAACCATCCTTGTAGCCCAGGAATGAATCCCACCTGATCATGGTGGATAATCTTTTTAATGTGATGTTGGATCCTGTTTGCTAGGATCTTGTTGAGAATCTTAGCATCCATATTCATCAGTGAGGCAACGCACGGAATGGGAGAAGATATTTGCAAATGACAGTACAGACAAAAGGCTGATATCCAGGATCTATAAAGAACTCCTCAAACTCAACACACACAAAACAGACAATCATATTTAAAAAAATGGGCAGAAGATATGAACAGACACTTCTCCAATGAAGACATACAAATAGCTATCAGACACATGAAAAAATGTACATCATCACTAGCCATCATGGAGATTCAAATTAAAACCACATTGAGATACCACTTTACACCAGTTAAAATGGCCAAAATTAGCAAGACAGGAAAAACCTGCGTTAGAGAGGATGTGGAGAAAGGGGAACCCTCTTACACTGTTGGTGGGAATGCAAGTTGGTGCAGCCTCTTTGGAGAACAGTGTGGAGATTCCTGAAGAAATTAAAAATAGATCTTCCCTATGACCCTGCAATTGCACTCCTGGGTATTTACCCCAAAGATACAGATGTCGTGAAAAGAAGGGCCATCTGTACCCCAGTGTTTATAGCAGCAATGGCCACGGTCGCCAAACTGTGGAAAGAACCAAGATGCCTTTCAACGGACGAATGGATAAGGATGATGTGGTCCATATACACTATGGAGTATTGTGCCTCCATCAGAAAGGATGAATACCCAACTTTTGTAGCAACATGGACGGGACTGGAAGAGATTATGCTGAGTGAAATAAGTCAAGCAGAGAGAGTCAATTATCATATGGTTTACTTATTTGTGGTGCATAACAAATAGCATGGAGGACAAGGGGAAATGAAGAGGAGAAGGGAGTTGAGGGAAATTGGGAGGGGAGGTGAACCATGAGAGACTATGGACTCTGAAAAACAATCTGAGGGTTTTGAAGGGGTGGGGGTGGGAGGTTGGGGGAACCAGTTGGTGGGTATTAGAGAGGGCACATATTGCATGAAGCACTGGGTGTGGTGCAAAAAACTATGAATACTGTTACACTGAAAAGAAATTAAAAATTTTAAAAAGAAGAAGAAACAAAGTCACAATATTTAGGAGTTAAATTCAATGGGCTTGACTCTATGTTGAATGTTCTAACTCAAGCCCATGACACAGCTACTGAGATCCTATTGTTAAGGTATCCTCTTAATTAGCAGAGTTTTTCTTTTTTTCTTTTTTTGACAGACCACCATAGTCCCAAGACTATGTTTATCTATTGTATGGTCATTATCTGTTATTTTAAAGGGTAATTGACAAATGAAGATGTATATTGATACACACTATATGTTTGTTTCATGCTGCATAATATGGGAGTTACAGAGAAAAAGAGAAAAAAGACATGAAAGAGAAAAAAGACTTGAAAACACCATATGATAAAAATTAATAAAATATGTAGGAGTTTGTAATAATAGCCAAAGTCTCACCTGGGTGGTGTATTTCCCAATGAGGGATACAAACTATAATAAAAAATTCTTGGCTGTAAACAACTTTAAACTGTACAAGAGAATTTTATATCACTTTATTTGAGTTTTGCAATGAGACTGCCAAATTGAAATCAGGAATTACCGTCAAAGGAATTTTGCAAATGAGGGAATTTCAGTATACAAAGTTCAACTCAATTGCAAAACTGCACTTGAACCCTTATGCTGTTTCTAAAGACTGAATGTGTTTCCAGTCTGGATAAAGTCCAGACTGCTAACCTTATTTTAATGCTCTGTACATTTGTCAGACACCCCCAATGCTGCACCCATGCCCATACTGCTTTGCTTTTTCAGGCTTTTGGGAACATTATTCTTTATTTCCACAATGTCCTTCCCTCCTTTCTCCCCAATTAAATGCAATAAGTATCACCTTTTCTCTGACTTTTTCATCAAAATTAGTTACATCCTCTTCCATGCATAAGCAGCATTTTTTTTTAAAGATCTTCATTAAATCATGTTTTTGTTGGTTTGGGTTTTTTTTGTTTTGTTTTGTTGTTTGGCTTTGGGGAGGTTTTGTTGCTTTGCCTTGGTTTTCCCTTTTTTGTATGTACAATTACCACATACGACCTTTTTCTCCTCAAAGAACTTAATATAGGACTTGGCAAAGAAACGAGCTCAGAGCAATATTTGTTGAATGAATTAATGTTTAAAGACAAGTCATGACTGAAAGTTTGTTCAACTACTAGATATATTCTGGAAAAGCCTTGCACTTCAAAATCGGTCTATGTATTCTGTAGAGCCTGGGCCCAGTATCCACGGTGAATGAAGAATTGGTGGCAAAGAAAAAATCCTTTATGAGCACTTGGGCCTGAGACTCTGAGGGTGAAAGGGTGGATTACAGACAATATATCCACAGACACCTGGTGATCTTTCATGTTCCTTTCCCTTTCTAGCTATTTTGAATGTAACGGGTAGGGGGAGGTGGGGGGAGCCCGTGCAAGAGGGAGGAGCTATAAGAAAGGAGGGAGCCTGGATTCCTGAATCATTACTTGGAGGAGAACCACCCAACGACAACAGCTCCATTATACCATTGTGTGAACAAGAAATCTTACTGTGTTCTGTCACTAAAATGTTGGGGATTATCTGCCATTGTCACTAGATTACTTTAACTTAGCACACTAATAATATGACACGACTCACAGACATTAAAAACAAATGCACAAAACAATACACATTTTATAAAACAGATACAAACCAACCAGCCAACAAAATAGATGTGTATCCACAGAATGGGTGCCTCGGAGGAAAGAGGAGGGCACAAGAATAGACCTGGCGCTGGAGAAACCAGCGGTGACAAGACACGTGATGAAGGACCAGCTAAGCAGTGGAACTCTGCCTCTGAGCTCCAGAGAAAGGGGAAATACTGTTATTGTGCAAGAAAACTAAAGGCATTTGAAATTTGTTTGCTGGAGCAACTGTTCAGTGTAGATAAAGGAGCCATCCCTGGAGTCTGTGTGAGGTGGGGGTGAGATGGAGCATTGCTGAAATGTTCTCTCTCAGATGGCATGACGGTGAGGAACTGCGGTGCCCTCTGGGGACTGAGGCGGGCTGGGGGGTCAGGAGTGGAGTCTCAGCTCACAAGTAGGAGCACTAGTTAAAGAGGTGAGGATTCTGAGAGGCCAGGAAGCGGCGTCTTAATCTTAGCTATCATAAATTTGTGGTGCATTTTTGGGAAATTCACTGTATGATCAATACTTCAGTTTTCTAAGCCATAACATCATTGTAATTACTACTTTATCTATTCTAGTGGAGTGCATGACACAGCATAAATGAATCTAAAGTGTTCTTGTTCAACGATGAACACCTCATAGTGAGTGTATATCTGTGTATGAGGTCAGAAAGCAGCCTACAAATACACATGGATATAAAGTGCTTAGCAGCTGATTTAATCACCTACTGATTTAATTATCTCACTCATGCAACATCAGTTTCTGGAAAGCAAATTGAACACCCCTCTGCAGAGTTACACCTAATGGGGAGCCTCAAGTATGTGTGGTCCAAATAGTTCATGATGATTCTGCTACAGACTACCTAAAGTCATGGGGCCCGGGTGACCACAGATATAAGAGATTCAAGAATATTCACTGAATGAAAGCAAGCCCAGAACTGACATTTTCAGAACAAGAACTGGCCTGGAGAATATTCCATCAATAGATTCTCTTTCCAGGGCCAGTCACTTAAGTAGGTAACATCTCCAATATCTCGTGACTTCTACATATGAGGTCCTTGGATCACTGCAATCTATGAAACGGTAGGCAAAATTGTGTGTAGATGTATTTATGTGCAATTTTTCTGGGAAGAAAGTGACTTTGCTCAGATTTTCAAAAACAATTACTGAATTCAAAAAGGCCAGAATAATGGGATTTAATTTCGAGTGTAGCAATTTATACATGCATTTGGGATGCCAAACACCAAATGGAATAAAAAACAAGTCCACTTGAATCAAGGGCAATGCTGGGCAGGAAAAGATGTCAAGGTCAGCCTAGAAGAGTAATTAAGTTAACCTCGGAGTGGCATTTATCATCCTGGATTTGTCTAGAAGACTACTTTTCTGTTTAAGGAATATATTGCTGCCCTGACCCTTCTTTGGCCTTTATGGAGAAAAACATTATTTTAAATCTGGAAATCATTCATTGAATACTAAATCCATCTTTTCACCTTTCAAAAACTTTTGCCAAAATCTACATCTATGAACCCAACTAAGCAGCCCCTCTGGGAATCATGGTCCCAGTTCACGTACAGTTTAAGGCTTGGCAATCAATTCACTCATTTCTGCCTTAATTCATTTACTCACTCAGAATAGGTTGAGATTGGGATTTAGGTGAGGGTCAGGAGCAAGGGCAGACACCATGTTGGGCTATCGATGATACTAAAATTTAAGAGGAGTGATAATCCTCAGAAAGGTGGATTATGCTTACAAATGGGCTAAGTTTTCAGTGTTAGGTGAAACTCAGATACGTGTCCTTGGGGATATATGTGTCTGTCGCAATACACTACTTCCTAATCTATAAAAGTAGAAGTTTGTTAATTAATTTAGGTCAAGAAAAAAGATGGGATTGCTCACATGTCTTGGATATTAAAATATCCTAATTAAATTGACATACCCCATCTGAGGCAGAAGGGGTAGGCAACACTAATACATAGGTGCTGAATGACAGAAAACAATTGGCCTCATTTTGAGGTGTATATACAAGTGAGGGATAGAATAAATGTGAAGGATCCCAGGCAGTTAGAAAGAGGATCTAACACAAAGTCTTCAGTATTCTAAGATCTTTATCTTGATGGTGATGGCAGTGCAGGTTACCAAAAGAGGTTCCCCATCTTCCACCTCTAAGAGTCTGCAGTCCTTGGAAACCAATGGGTAATACAGAGGCAGTTGAGCTCTAATGATCCCACATGTTGAGCTCTTATGGCCCCTGAAGAGACTTGGCAGCATCACAGAGACCCAGAGGCATATGAGCTTTGTGTCAGCCCCATAGTTGCCTTTAGGAGTGTCCCAACTGCCAGGGACAAGTGCCCTCTTGAATCTGCCATGTGAGCTTCTGTAACACTCTACCATTAGAGGTAGTTCCTTTCTTAGGTCCTTCTCTAGACCATGGTACCATGGGAATCCCCCTCCACGGGCTTCTGCCAGCAAGCTTAACAAACCCAATTCCTGATTTTTTCCTTACAGAATTCCAAGTGGAAGATAGTCACACAAAGCCCTATAAGTGAAATTGCCTTCTTTCTGTTTCCTTCAAAGATTTCATTTAATGGAACCAATTCTAAAAGCCCCTGAATTAGGCAGTTTGCTCAATGGAGTTAAAAGAGCCTGGCCCTCAATAGGAATATGAGTGTAAAGGGGAACTGTGTCATTACCAAAGGACTATCTCCTTGGAGAGCAGAGCAGCAAAGTCTCATGGAGCAACTGCATCTCTATTGGGCCAAGAGGGCAGGAGGAGAACAAATATCTGCTAAGAAATATGGACCAATATGGAGGGTGACCATCAGGTATTTGTACACTGTATTTCTACTTTACTTATTCAACAAATAGACAATATATGGATTTATAGACAAATACTGTATTCCAGAAATTGTTCTAGGTCTGAGTCAGTAAACAAAATAGAAAAAAATCTCTGCTTTGACAGAACTCCAGGCTCTTAATAGCACTCCAGTGTCTTAATAACAATGGCAGGTACTTTGAGGAGCTATACCTAGAGAAAGAATTGGATCTTCAAGTGCTCTGATGCTCAAAGCTGACACTTCTATAAGGAAAGTAATTGCCTGAAAACTGTTGACGAATAATGCTCCCCTGTGAGTCAGTTACTGAGTGTTGAGTACCTTCCATTTGCCCCTCTAGATCCACTCTCCACACTTCTCTACCTTGCTCTCCTCTGTGAGAGTTTAACGTCTATAGACTCAATCAATGGATACCTGTGCCTACTGGCTTCCACTTGGCTTCAACTGATGGGAAACCAGATGGATGAGAAGGTAGAGTGTTGTCAGGATATGATTCCCTTGACTCCCTCCTTTCAAATTTGCCTAAAGCTGGTGGTATTCCTTAAATGGTGATGGTGAGAAGTGGGGAGGGAAGGAGCGCTCTTTTTCTCTCAAGGAGGTTTCTCTCCATGACTCTGTCCTTTCAGGTCCCAGTAACCACAGTTCCTCTTGTCTTTTCAGGCCTAAGAGTTGAAGCATAGCCCCTACTCCTGACCAGTGGTTTCTGGACTACCCCCATGTGGTTTTCCTACTAGACCTTCCTTTCCCATTTTATAAATAGTTCCTTTGTGTAGTAAGCTGACTAATGGCTACCTAAAGATACCCCTTAAACCTGTAAATGTTATAAAGAAAAAGTGCCAGCAAATGTGATTAAGTAAAGGGTCTTGAGATGGAAAGATTATCCTGGATTATCCAGGTGGGCCTAAATGCCTTCATGCATGTCCTTACAATGGACAGAAGAGGAGGCAATGTGACTGTGGAGGCAGAGACTGGAGATATAGCCACAAGCCAAGGAGTGCCAGTAGCTACCTGGGAAAGAGAAAAGAACAGATTCTCCTCTGGAGACTCCAGAAAGTGGCCTTGCCAACACCCTGATTTCAGTCTAAAGATATTAACTTGGACTTCTGACCTTCAAAACTATGAGGAAAAAAATTTCTTTTGTTTTGATGCAACAAATTTGTGGTAATTATATCAGTCACCACAATATAATCCACTTTGTTAATAAATTCTCTTAAATGTTCCTGATTACCCAAATAAAGTATTATCCTTTTAATATTTGATGCAGAGTTCTTATAATGATGGTTTGTAGAAAAACAAAGTCCCAGTATTATGTATAAAATAGTGAGTATACCTAGAAAAATCTTTTGCTAAAAAGAGGCTCCCTTATTTTCATCAGACTCTCAAAACTATTGGTGTCTCAATAGGTTAGAAGTCAAATTATTAAGCCAAATGTTAGAAGATACCTACTGTATCACTGAAGAGAACCAGAGCCCTAGGATGTTGATAAGATACAGCCCAAAGGGCCAGGCTGGAAGAACAAGTTGGCTTTTTAATGACATTTATCACCTTGGATTTTATGTAAGGCCACTCTACTGTTTTAGAATTCTTTATTTCTCTGACCTTCACAAGATGTCCTGTTTCAAGGAAACAATCTCTTACACTCTAGAAAATATTTTAAGTTCAGTCCATGTCTTTCCTGCAAAATTTGAGCCAAACTTAAAGCATCTAAGCAGACCAGAAGGGTCAACTCGGTTACACACAGTCACACACTCACCCCTAAAACACTTGCGGTGTCTTTTCTTTAAGTGTTCACACATTTATCTATTTTTCTTGTAGTTAGAGAAATTGAAGTCAGGATAAAGAAGATATAGTCTTTGATACAAAATTGTCAGTGACTCAATATAATAAACAGGCTGTAAAAGAGTGGTTCAAAGCAGGCAATGATCATCTTTGTTATGGGATCAAGGAATGGGAACATTGCCAAAGGGAGATGTCAAAACAGCATCTCAGAGCATAAGAGTTTGCTGGGCTATAGGAACCTATCAGCCCAGTTGCAGGGGAAATATCCCAAACTTAAGCTGTCACCTTCGGTTTTATTTGAACCAATCATAGAAGTCTATTTGTTTTGTTTGTTTAAAGTTTTAGGTCATGACGTCACTAGAGGGAAATATATGAGTATACTATCATGTGTTTATCTATTTACATATTGTTGGATATTGAGGTTGTTTCCACTTTTTGTCTATTACAAGTAAAGCTGTTCTGAATTGCCATGTACAAGTCTTTAAATTGGTATACGAATTTCTCTTGGGTCAATACATAGTGACTGACTGAATGTGTGCTTGACTTGCTAAGAAACTGCCCGACAGTTTTCCAGGGTGGTCACGTCATTGTACATGGATGAGAGTTCCAGTTGGTCCACATCCTCTTCAACACTTGCTATATAGTCAATCCTTTTAATCTTTGATATTTTAATCATGTGTAGTGGGAATTTCTCAAGGTTCTAATTTGCATTTCCCAAATGACTAAATTTATTAAGCGTTTTTAAATATTTATTCTATATATATCATAGAATTTATATGTGTATACACACCATAGAATATATATATCATGTACACCACATTCATCATATTACGTATATGTATGATCATATGTTACATTATATATTATCATATCATATATATATATATCGTATGTAGAATAGTCTATATATTCTACAGTAAAGTAACAGTTCAAGTCTTTTTTGACCTTATTTATCAAATCCTTTTTTTTTATTGGGATGTTTGTCCCATATTAATGAGCAGTTAAGTGTTCTTTGCACATTCTAGATATAAGTCTGTGTTCTATATACGCTTTGCAAATATTTTTCCACTGTATTATCAGCCTTTTTATTTTCTTAACAGTGTATTTGGAAAAGAAAAAGTTTTAAATGTTGATGAAATTTAATTTGTGTGTGGGTATTCTGTAAAAGTGAGTAGGAAGGAGGCAGGATAGACAATCTCTTCAACAACTCAGGAAAGAAGGGGGTGAAAATGAAAGTAGTTATATAAATTTGCATATAGACATAGGAGGATAAACTAAAAGACCATGAGTATAGCTCAAATTGTTTCTCTATAACAGGATAAGAAATTATGCTGTTATATGGAATGGGAGAAGGATGTGGGATAAAATTATAGACATTGCAAGAATAATAATAACTGACATTTTGATACATTTACATATTTTATATATTAACATACATATGTTTATATCATCTCCCTTGAAATTACTCATGTGAGAAAACTGAACATTCGCAATAAATTATCTCTTTATAAGTGGACAAGAAAAATTGTGATTAAAAAGTACGAGTTGAGGAATCAGATGTATCTAGGTTAAAATCCTAGCCCTGTCATGGACTTGAGAATTTTACTTAATACTTCCTTGATTACAAAATGATACACTGAGCAATTGAAATAAAGGCTATAAAAAGGGGCATCTTGGAATTTTTTTACATCAGTGTCTATGAATGAAAGACTTATCAATCAAAATTCCAATAGGACTTTTTTTTTTACAGAAACTGAAGAAATGATTCTAAAATTTATATAAAATTGCAAAGGACTAGAAAAGCCAAAACAACCTCAAAAAATAATTTGAAGGAGTCACACTGATTGTAAGGTAGAGATACAAACTTACAGTAATCAAGTCAATATTGTATTTGAATATAAAAACAGACAAATAAATCAGTGGAACAGAATACAGTGTCCAGAAATAGACTAGTACATAGATTGCTATTTGTTTTTGAGAACACAGTTTATTGGTATTGGAACAACTGGATAAATAAATGAAGAGAAAATTGAACTTCTATCACTGTTTCAAATAAGAAAATTAATAACTTAAGAAGGAGTGTAGATACAAATGTAAAAGTTAAAACTATAAACTTTTAGAACTATGTTGCCCTACATAGTTACTCCTAACCACATGTGGCCCTAAAAATTTTAATTTAAATTTATTAAAATGAAATTTAACTTAAAATCTGATTTCTCAGTCATGCTAGTCATATTTCAAATGCTTACTTACCAATGTAGATACCTAAAGGCTACAATATTAGATAGGACAAATAAAAATTCTATTGGAAAGTACTATCCTGGAAGACAACATGAGCCAATGTCCTCAAAAGTTGGGGGACAGCAAAGATTTCTCAAGTAGGATACAGAAATCAGAAAATAAATTTAAAAATCAGTAAATTGGACTTTCTCAAAACTGAAACAGCTGCTCCTCTGAAGACCCTGTCAAGAAAATGTATAGATGAAACACAGACAGAAAGGAAATATTCACAACTCATATATCTGAAGAAGAGTTCTATATGAAAAATATATAAAGAACACTTTTATTGCTATAAAAAATGGCAAACCAATAAAAATTAAGAAAAGACTTGAACAGATAGCTAATAAAGGGAAATATACAAATGACCAGTAAGTCCACAAAAAGAATACTCAACATTATTGGTCATCAGAAAAATGCAAATGAAAACCACAAAGACATCACTCGACACTCACTACTATGGCTAAATTTGAAAAGAATGACACATGCCATATTGATGAGGATGTGAAGCATTCAGAACTCTTAAGTATTGCTGTCAAAAGTCTAAAATGGTACAACCATTTTGGAAAACTTGCAAAAATTACTTTGGCAATGTTTTATAAAGTCAAACATATATGTTTATGTTATAAAATTGCTATGGCCTGGCAATGTCACTTGGGTGAAAGAAACACAAAAGCACATTTCCATATAAATATTGGGACATAAATGCTTTTCAGCAGCTTGATTAGTATCAGTCCCAAATTGGAAACAACCCAAATGTCCTTCAATAGGAGAATAAATAATCAAATTTTGGTATACCCAAACCATGAAATACTATTCAGCCGCTAAGTGGGATAACCTACTTATACACAGAAAAACATGGATGAATCTCAAACTTTTTGCTGAGATAAAGAAGTCACATCTAAAGAATAAACTACATTATTTCATGTCTATGAAATTCTAGAAGAAGCAAAACTAATCAATGCCTCTGGAAGAAGGACACTTACTGGAAAGAGGCACAAGAGAATTTTCTAGAACAATGGAAATGTTCCATATTTTGTTTAAGGTGATACATTCATAGGTAGATGCATTTGTGAAAAATCACTGAAGAACTACATTTATCATATGTGTATTACACTATATGTAAATTATCTATTGATTAAAAAAAAAAAAGTAGGGATACTGTTGGAGGGATAAAAAAAAGTCCATGTGTGTAAAGGTGTATTCCAGATGTGACTTTCCTATCGATATCTGTGGTGACTATAGCTCTAGATACATGTGCCCGGTGCCCACCCATACCCAAGTTCCCTCATAAGACATTCATTATGTAATGCTCCATTATCAAGTTTCATGACAGACATAGAGATCTTACCTCCTGTGGTCACCAAACCCTCAGCTAGCCCAATTCAACCTGCTCTTCATGTTTCTGCCTTTGGTTTCTTGAATGTAAATTATCATAGAATCTGATAAACTCAATATGCCATAGACAACTAGAGTTTTTCTTATTCTAGTAGTAACCAACCCAAACTGTTAGTCATCTCCAAGATCAAAAATCTATTGTCTCATTCCTGGCTTGTAAACCTGAGTCCAGACCTCTACAGACATCTTAAAGTCTGTTGTCAATCGATTTTCTTCTTTTATATTCTATAAAACTAACAATAAATAAATAATAATGCTCAAACATCCACTTTACATTTGCTTTATTTATTGCATATAGGCACATCTTTTGGTTTTCAAGTGACCTGAATATTCTCAAACATAAACTGACATCAAGTATGTTGCCATGGTAACTAAATGCAGCTACACACTGAGATTTATGGACAGGTAATTTAAGAAACTCTGGGACAAGGAATGAGTGCTTCGTAGTGTCCTAAACCCCCATATTAGGGCATAGCAAAATTAATTAAGACTTCACTACGTTTTGAAGTAAGGGGTGATCATTTTATGGGGAACAGTAGCTGAAGGAATAAAGCATTTCTCCCCTAAATATCAGGTTATTAGAGTATGCATTATATTAGTTTAATAAAGAAAATCAGGTCTAGGGGCGCCTGGGTGGCTCAGTGGGTTAAAGCCTCTGCCTTCGGCTCAGGTCATGATCTCAGGGTCCTGGGATCGACCCCACATCGGGCTCTCTGCTCTGCGGGGAGCCTGCTTCCTCCTCTCTCTCTGCCCGCCTCTCTGCCTACTTGTGGTCTCTCTCTGTCAAATAAATAAATAAAATCTTTAAAAAAAAAAAAAGAAAGAAAGAAAGAAAATCAGGTCTAGATCCTCTCTGTGTTTACTATGTCAAAAACTATAACATTTTGAAAATCATTGAATATATGCTTTATTAAAAATATTATTTGTCCTCAAAAATGGATTAATACTTAATATATAAAGAGAGAACAATAGAATTAGAATTAAAAGAATCCTTAAAAGCAACTCACAGATAAGGGTTCAGTGACCCCCTGATTCCAAACAAGAGCCCAATCCTGTGTACCACTGAGAGGCCCAGTTTGGAAACTATTGATATTGTTATTCTTCCTAAACCACAAAAATGCATGTGTGCCAAATCATGAACGAGTGGTTTTCTGACCTCTTTATAAACACATTTAGTGCCATGAAGCTCACAGCCTGAAAAAAATAATGGTTGCAAAATGTAACTCTTTCAAGAGACCCAAATATTGGGAGGCTTGATCTTCATTTGGCATCTCTTCTAGTAGACCAGCTGTGGGAAAACTGTGGGAAAAGTGAATTTTTTCTTTATTTTCCTACTTACTAGCATGGCCATTTTCATAATATTAGTTTAAAACACTCATTACTAAGATCAAAATTCTTTGTAGTGGCATAGTTCCTCATGCTCTGTAAAATGTTTTCTATTAGTTGTCTGATTGGGGGACAAAAGAATATTTGATTGCAAAGTGTTCCATTAAAACCCTGATTCTATGGAAAATTTAATACTTTCTAAAAGTGAATCTGTGATTACATAACATACAAGAAAGAACACAAGATTTAGGGTCAGAAGAACTCACCTTGAGTCTTGAGTTTGCTACATATCAGCTGTGTGATATTAGACAAAACATTTAATTTCTCTAAATCTACATTTCTTTCTTTGTAAAGCGATGATGGTAATCATGCCTAACTCCCAGAGTTCGTGATGAGATTCAAATGGTAATGCACATAAAAGCATTCTAAAATTATAAAATAATAGACAGTTATAATATTTGATATTTAAAAAAAAAATAATAATATTTGATATTTTGAAGCTGAAAACTAGCACTTCCTACTATTTCTTTCCTGACAATGGAAAGTAAGCTTAGATAACATAATAGTAATATGGGATTATTACGATAAAGATCACAATGCAGGGGTGAAAGAAGGTTGTGCATTTAACACAGCTCCTGTGATAATAAGGGTTATCATTTATTGAATGTCAAGAAGTCTACATCCTATCACTTAATCCTACTAACAACACTATAAGATAGATCTCAGCTTGGTTCTAGACATATTAAAACTAGGAGCTGTGAATATATTGCTTTTATCCACCAGCATCACATCCTTGAGGGTACCAATCGTCCATCCCCAATCCATGATGTCCCAGAGAAGCTTTCCATTGCATCTTCCCAGCTTACCCTAGCCATAGGAGTGGAATTATGCCAAGTGAGACCAGTAAGTCATCTCTGTGGACAGCTATATGAACTTTGGGAGAAAATGTCCCTTTCTGCGTCACTAAGAGGACTAGTGTCTGAAGGTCTAATCTGGTGGTCATCTTGCCTACTGCGTGCCATGAACCTCTGTGCAGAATCAAGTTAAGCAGAGAAAAACAGTATTGATCAAGATGAAGCCCTAGTCACATCATTATAACTTGATCTAATCAAACACAAGCCTGAATGGGAAGTTCTCTCCTACCCAGGTTATAATAGCAATGAATTCCTTTATGGTTAAGTTTATTTGAATTACTGTGAAAGGGTCCTGGAAGGAAGTAGAAATTCCTGTGGCATAATAACAGTTCTCATGCCTGACGCTCTGTACAATTCACAGAGTAGCCATTGATCTTTGCTATCTAATACTTGACTAGCCTTGGTGATGTCCTATCATTCTGGCTTCATCTCTGAGATGACACTGTGAGTCTGCTGACTCACAGTGTCATTAGATAACACCAAGCAGTCATATTTCTCTCCAGCACATTAAGGAAGCAATATTGTATCACTCAGTTCCACATTTCTTTGAGAGTGAACTAAGTCCCCAAATAGTTTGGTATTGTTTGGGGACAAAATATGGTCAGAAGAAACCTTTAAAAAGCACAGTGAAATCAGAATAAAATGAGAAATATAATTATAGAAGGCTCAAACTAAAAGCTGTGCTATGAAAATGCATTTAAGATTACTAACACAGAGCTTTGAAGTAAAGGACGCCATTTTTGAGATGCTCTATTACAACGTAGACCTACAGACAGGTCTAGGCTCTATGTCTTCACAGAAATGAAGTGCAGCCACAGTCACTGTTTTAACAACAAATGGTTGCTGAGCCCCTCTTAGGAGCTAGGTACTGATTTTCCTGCCTGGGTACAAATCGGCCTCATCCTACCAAGGATGACTCTTACCATGTTAGACCCTACAAAATGTGGGGTCTCTTTTGAGATAAAATGTCGAGGATCAAGGATGTAATGATTTTAAATGACTCTAAAATATTTCTCAAATTTGTAACAAGACATGTTTCATGAATTTTGCAAGCAATTCTGACAATAGGCCATGATCTGTCCTCATGCAACAACATGCGCTTAGAAAGAATCGAAATAGAAACCCCACTGGAAAATCAGATTATGCAAATGTGGAACACTTCAAGAGTTCTAGGAAAGACTTTCTGAAGAAAGAGTAGATAATTTAAAGAGATTAGAACTAAGGCTAATCTGAGTGACTGAGAGCAGAATCCACAAATAAACTTCAGAGAATGAGCAGGAACTTTGTTGGGGGAGGGAGTGAAAGCAATAATTGTTAGTATGTGTAAAGTTGTTCCAGTTCAAAAGACATTTTGATCCTCAAATCTATGTAAATTCAGTATGTACTTAGCCTAATTTTACAGAAAAGAAAATTTATATTAAGATACATTGAAATTTTCTTTTCAGCAGTTCAATACAAATTTTTTCCTTCAGTGTTTACCAGCACTTACATGGGTAAAAATCACTGAACTACAAAAGGCTAGGTTTTCAAACATCAAACATTTCATATCCTATTTTTGTTCACACATCTTTTTGCCCTAATTTCTAAGTATAGTTGAGAAATTTACTTTAATTATCTCTGCTCTCCTATCTGTTATTGTCAGCCCCATGCTACTTTGTAGTGTGAAATTGGTAATGAGAAGAAAACCGATAAAATATGTGGGAACAGAGGCTGAAATCAAACTCAAAATGTTGAACTATTTTTTGCAAGTAAAATAATATAAATTTTTAGGGAGTTTGGATTTTTTTCAGATTTTTAAAAAATTAATTTTTTATTAAAATAATTAATTTCTATTCGTGTTAAAACCAAAACATAGAACCAAATCAAGGTAGCCAAGTCAAAGTTGAACTAACAACTATTGTAATTCTCTGAATATCAATAAATAAGACGTCTTTCTGCCTAAATCTGGTATATGAGGGCAGATTGTGCCTAGAATGGCCTAGAAAGATATGCTCTTTTATATAAAATTAAAAAAAAAAAAACCATCTAGACTACTTAACCCAAAAAGAAGCATCTTCTTTACACCAAGTTTATGATTTCTCATTGGCCACAATTTTTTTAACTTCTGTTTAAATCCAGACCTTGGACACTGACAAAGGCAAGGAATGGATTCTGCCTCTGGCGCACATGATAAAAACTTCTCTTAGAATAGGGGAGACAGTTAATGTAAATTTATTCTGAGATCCTCCAGTCTGCCACAGGAAACAATCCAAATACGTACCTGGCAGGATCTTTTTCATATTATTAACGTATCTTTCCAAGTATATACCCCTATTTGACCTTCAAACTCCCCCACAACCTACATGCTCTCAGGCAATTAGGCTATTTCTGCATAATTTGTCTTAGTCCATCCAGGCTGCTATAAAGAATACCCTCGACTGAGAAACTTATAAACAACAGAAAACTGTCTTTTCATGACTCTGGAGGCTAGGAAACCCAAGATCGAGGCACAAGAAAATCCAGTGTCTGGGGAGAGCCTGCCTCCTGGTTCGCAGATGGCCATCTTTTCACCATAACCTCACACAGTAGAAGGGACCAGGGAGCTTTCTGGGCTCTTTTTTATAAGGGACTAATCCCATTCATGGAATATCCACCTTCATGACCTAAACATCTTAAGGCCCCACTTCCAAACACCATCACATTGTGGGGTTAGAATTTTAATATATGCACTTTGGGGGACCCATGTGTAGAGTCCATTGCAATGACTTTCTCAGAAGAGAAGTGTCAAGGCAAAAAGTCTGAAGGAGTCTGCAGACTTTTTGGCTTTGACTTCCAAAAGGAAAATGGAAAGATCTGGGGCGGAAGCCAATCTTTTGAAAGAAGTGAAGATTAGAGAGGGAGACTTACCTTTGAGTCCTCACAATGTTATCCCAGAATGCAAGGGGAATTGGGGGAAAACAATGGGAAGAGAGGTAATGAAAATGAATATATTGGAGAAATTGGAGGATGGAGGAGTTGCTAAAATAAAAGGCTACTCAGAAAGGCATATTCAAGCAACCAGAAGCTGTACAAGTTAATCGTCATATCCGTGCTTCCAGTCATTACTAAAGTGAATGTGAGGGTAACAGATAACTTTCTCGTGGGTTTTCTAATGAGACTTCCTTCTGGCAACAGCCAGTACTTCTTTAGAAGATCACCAGCAGGAACATCACCTCTAGTGTCCTGAGAATCGGCTCAGTTCCCATCTAACTTACTCCATATGGACAAAATGCTAAATGTCTGCTTTCCTATATGCCAGAACAAAGCCAGTCAGAGAGAAGGAGGGTCATGTCCCAGATGCAGAGTGACCTGGTGAGGGGAAGGTTATGGAAAGTACCATGAGATACTTGTATGGGAAGCACGGTCTAGCAAAGCTAAGTTCCTTTTTCTCTGAACTAGAATCCTGACCAAAACCACTCGTCCTCTCCGGTCACTCCCAACCCTCCTCCCTCTGTACCCTTGCTTACCTGTGCCAAGAAAAATGTACAACAGCAAACACTTACCATGCTTTACTGTGTACAAAAGGCTCTCTCATACATAACTTCTTTTATCTTCATAACATCTCTATGAGATAGGCAGGTCAAGTCCCACTGTTCTCTCGAATTTACAGATGAGTGAAACTAAGACTTTCAGAGGTTCTGCATTTACCCAAGAGCACACAGTCCCTAGCACATGGTGTAACTAGGACTCATCTGGTCTCAATGTGTCCATTCCTGTGGTTACACTGTTCCTTCCCTATTGTTTCAGCTCTGCTCCAAGGTGGAGCAGATAGTCCCTATGCTTTTTGTTTGGCTTTGCTTTTTGTTTTTTTAAGATTTTACTTATTTATTTGAGAGAGAGAGAGAACCAGAGAAAGAAGAGTACAAGCGGGGGGTGGAAGGAGGGGGAGGCAGGGAGAGGAAAAAGCAAACTCCCCATTAAGCAGGGAACCTGATGCAGAGCTCAGTCCCAGGACCCTGGGATCAGGACCTGAGCTGAAAGCAGGCACTTAACTGACTGGGCCACCCAGGCGACCCTGTCCCTATAGTTTAAGATGCACTGAAAGGCCTTCTCTCCCAAATGTTTCTTCCTAAACCTTCTTCATTTCCACAATTCCTGGCTTTAGAGACATTCCTCTAAGTATAAGCAAAGTCTCCAGAAGCCCCTTGGTGAAATGAGACAATACATTAAGCCATTCATTCACTCTAAGCTCCCTTACCTGAAACGTCTATGGGACAGAGTGCTGCTTAAGAAAGTTAAATGAAAGTCACTGGACAATGGGGCTAGTATGGAGTAGATGCTCAATAAATACTGGGGAATGTTTTTCTAGTTAAAAAAAATTTCAGGAGCCTTTTGACCCCATGAGATAATCCCTATACTTTTCCCCAAAACACATAAACAACACAGCCATGGATAATATAACTTCTTGTAAATCTAAGAAGAAAATAAAACCTCAGAAAAAAATTAAATTTCAACAAATCCAAGTCTCCCTGAACATAATGAGCACGTGAAATCAGGATCTTAAAGGAAAACAATTTACCTTAACTGCTACCAGCACTTTAATACGAAAAATTGTTTTCACCGGCAATACTGAATTTATCAGGTCCCCCAGCTCTGTGGCATAGAAGCCTAAAGAATAATGCACCCCAGGAATATGTAAAAACCTAGATTAATATTGAATGAACAGCAGAGGATAAACAGGACTTTCTGCTCTGCTCTCACCGAAGATAAACACAAACAGTAAGCAGAGAAGCGAGCATGAATCAAACCTACAAATGCACGCATCGGTTACTGCAATACCAACAGGGCTTTTAAAATGTCAAAAGAAAAGTATACTTTAATAAAAATACATAAAAACTGTGCTGAAAAATTAATGTAACACACTGTGTGCAAATAAACCCCTACATGAATAGAAAGTTGAGATTAACTTCAGGCATCAGTGAACTGAAGGTGATAAATCACCGATGGCAATTTCTCTCCCCCTTTCAGATATGATTAGAGGTGTTTTGGGGATAGTTGATCCAAAAAGGCAGTTGAAAATTTTAATGCACACGACTTGGATATGCCGAGAGAACGTTTTGTTGTTTTGTTTATGGTTTTCCACATGAGCCTCCATCCTCTGGCTGGGGGAAATTTTTAAATACATCTCTAACCCATTTTAAGCCTGGTCTAATTTGATTGTTTTAATAGTCTCTTAAGGCAATAGTCTCCGTAGAAGTGGGAGGAAAGCTCAGTCTCTCAGATGGCCTCTGCCTCCCCCTGCTCAGCTCTGGAGGAAGGCAGCTGGATGTATGGGAGGGGAGGCAAGGAGAGAAGCATGAAATGAAACCTCACAGAGACCTTGAGCATGGTGTTCCTGTCCTTCCATCTGGCTACTATCTGTCTTGCCCTTCCTGGCTAGAGTCTGTAACTGGTTTTGTTTTCTCAATTTACGTATAGCCTTTACTTATAGCTCACTCTCTGGCCAATCTGGTCTTAGTTTGGCACATGCTGTCTCCAAACCCTGAGGTTCCTGACCAGTCTCTGCTGTTAAGACTTCCCCTTGCTTCAGCAAACTCCAGACCAACTCCAAGGTCAGACTCCAATCACCTTGGGAAGCTCAGGAAAGCAAACACTAGGGCTGTGGCTCCCCAGCAACACCGCATGACTAGAGGAATCAAGGCATGTGTAGTGCAGGAAGAGTTGAAAGATTGTGTCTTCGTGAGCCTCACAAGGGAGTCAGGACCCACAGCCTCCTCCCTTTACCTCTCTCACAACTGGAGTCCTGCATCTACCCCACAGTCCAGAGAGGAGCAGTGGGGAGGCACATATCTGAGCAATGTGTTCCTTCCTTTTCTTCCTCTCGGTCCCCTTTCCATTCTCCTCCTCCCAGTCTGGGAAAGGATACGCTTTACCATTCTTTCTTCTACACTCTATTGCTGTTGAGAACAAGGCTTTGGGGTCATGGGATGGAAGAGTACTTTTTGTGTGATGGGATTCTCTGGGTTTAGTTCTCGATATGTTAAAAGGAAAAAAACAAAAGCATTTGGGAAATCATCTCTCAGAATCATAGTCTGGTTGTTAATGTTTTTATTTTGCCTTATCTCTGTTTTTCATGCCAGGAATTATATATTTTTCTGTTTTTCTTTTCATCATTTTTTTAAAGACTTTATTCATTTATTTGACAGAGAGAGAGCCCAAGCAGGGTGAGTGGCAGGCAGAGGGAGAAGCAGGCTCCACACTAAGCAAGGAGCCCGATGCGGGGCTCAATCCCAGGACCCTGGGATCATGACCTGAGCTGAAGAGAGATGCTTAACCAACTGAACCACCCAGGTGCTCCTTCTCTTCATCATTTTTTATAATAAATTCTCTCCCCCTGTCAGGCAGATGGTTATCTTTGGTTGATTGGGCCAAAGGTCATGGACTCTAAAAGGTAGAGTAAGGTCTAAAATCATACCATTCATCCAATCTCTATATACATACATACATACATACACATATGTGCATGTATACATATACATATGTGTATATATTCATGTATATACATACATATACATATGTGTGTGTGTATGTATATATATATGGTCAGCTATTCCCATATATCACCATCCCATGTTTAAGACAACACAGATGGGTGTGCAAAACTCTCATTTCATATGAACATTTTGTTACATAACATTTATTAAAACATATCTCTTTTGTTGTGTTTGTTTTTAACCTATGACATCTGTTGGAGAAGATTTTGACAATTCTCATTTCTGTGGCATTAATGTGATGTTCCTAACTTTATGGCAAATGTAGTTATGTTTTTTTAAAAAAATTTGTTTTACAAATGATTGGAACGAAGAAATATCTATCCTGATAAAGAAATGTTGGGTGTGAGAAGAATATATGGGGGACAATACAGCTGCCTTCAAATGCTTTAGAAGTGAACAAACCAACTTTGTTCCACATGAATCCAAGAGATAAATTAAAGATTAAGGAAGAAGGAAATGGTAATAGCGCCTGGTTTGGCTTTCTAATAATCAAAGCTGTCTAAATATGGAGTGGGTTGATGCCCTGAGAGTCAATTATTTTACCATAACTAGGATTGTTCAAGCTGAGAAAGACCACTTAGGGAGAATGTCGTGTCAATTATTTAAGAATATTAAGCTTGTTTCCAACACCTGGAGCTTCTATACCTCTTAGAATCTTCAAAGCTGAGAGCTGCAGAAGTTAAAGTCCCCAGTAAAAGGTAGAGTCATAAGAACATGAATGATGCTGGCTGAAAAACTGACCATGGCCATTCTTTGATAATAATCATTCAGCTATTAAATAAGAAAAAGTCCAAAGTACCTATTTAAAATAGAATCAGAGTTTAATTACATGTTATGATAAAACTGGTGAAAGTAAGGCTATAGGAGGAAACCCAGGAAGTTTTGGCAATGGATATTTCAAAGAATTAAAAGAAATTGAATACAACTAATTTCCTGGTTTGGCGAAACAAGAGAGAAAAGCATCATTAATAAAGACTCTTACATAGGGAAAGAAAGGGTATAAGGTACAAAGCTAAAATGGTGGTGGTGGTGTTAAATTTCAGATAATACCATTTTTGAAAGTTTAACTTGTTTTAGTGAGTCCCAAGAAACATCGGCTTACATCTTTATTGCTTCTTTCCTTTCCTCCTTTAGTGTTTCTGCTAACAGTGATAATGGCAGACAGGATAGATGCATAACTAACAACTGTTAACACGAGGTTAATTGATAACAGGTAGGCAGGTATTGGGAAGAAGTGCGGAAGGACAGGACAATTTGAAGAGTGAGGATAGGAGGTTGCATCACTGGTTATCTTTGTCATAATGCCATGACCCACAAGCCCACAGTCATCACGGAGAAGACTGGAAAAGGAAGAGAGTCAAACTGGCCAGAAACAGGTCTCCTGTGTCTGGAGAGGCAGTGAGCATGGCCAGTGCAGAAGGAAGCAGACATGTCTCTGGGGAGTGAACGTCAGGAGAAAGGAAATAGATAAGCTTTGAGCATGTGCTCAAAGGGACCAACTGTAGGGGCCTGGTTAGCCAGAGGAACTTAGTTGCAAACCCAGGATATAGGGGTGGGCCAGGCCGGATGGAGACATCCAATCAGTGGGGCACACATATATTTACTGTGGTGAGTTGAAATCCCATTGGTCACCTGTGTGTGGGCCGGGCTCAACCACCTCTATAAATGTTAGTCTGTGAGGCTGGGGTTGAGGGTAGTAGGAGGAGTCAGAATAGCCCTTGGAATAGTAGGAGGAGTCAGAATAGCAGTTAGAATAGCTGTTAGGATAGCTCTTAGGATAGCCGTTAGAATAGCCACTGGAATAGCCGTTAGGGTAGTCTTCGGGAGAGTTAGAGCCTCATGGTCATCATGGTCTAAGCTGGGGCTCCGCCACAAGCGGCCTCGCTGCCCTAGGCCACGGCCCCTCCATGAGCGGCCTTCCCAGAGCAGCATCATTCTGGGGAACGGCCCCGTCCTGGGAGCGGCCTCATCCAGAGTGGCCTCTTCTGGGGAGTGTCTCTGACTGGGGAACGGCCTCGTCCTGGGAGCAGCCTCCTCTGGAGTGGCCTCTTCTGCAGAGCGGCCTCCTCCAGAGCAGTCCAGAGCGGCCTCCTCCAGAGTGGCCTCATCTGGAGCGGCCTTCTTGGGAGTGACCTTGTCGGGGTCATCTTTGTCGTCTCTTCATAAGAGATAGCCCCTATCAGTCAGTTTGACTTTTGATGCTTGGCGTGAAATAAAGCTTTGTTTGATTTTCGCTTTGTGTCAGTCTCATTCCTTTGATCACAGACCCTAACACCAACCACTGTAATAAACACTGTATATGTATACTGTTAACTTATGAATCATTCACTCCTATCCTAATAGGAAAGTATTAATATTCTCTTTTTATATTTAATGAAAATGAGGCTCAAAGAGCTTGCACAGCTAGTAACTAGTCACTGGGATTTCAAATCCCCAAGCTCATGGTCTTTCCACCTCATGAGGCTAGCAAAATGTGCTTAGGCATGAGCAGATGAAGAGAGGTGACACGTGATGCCAGAGACGGGCGCCAGGTGGCAAAAACAAATCAAGCAGGAATGAATCAAAACAGTGAGGCACCAGGAAGTAGGAGCGTGAGGAGGGCTAGGATGTCTACAATTCACAGCCAGACAATCCCTTTGAATCAAGACAGAATCCTACCCAGGAACCAGAAAGACACCAAACATGGAAGACAGCAGGCGGGGGGTTGAAAAAGCCAGGGTGTTTTAAAACAGGAGCCCCATACAAAATATTCCTAAACATTTAGGTGCTGTTACTATAGTCTTTTATTAATTCTTCATTCTTCTTTATTAGGGGTTTCCATCTGCCAAACTGAGGGGAAAAAAGAACTCTTGGCTTCCTCATATCATTCTTCATTCTTCCTTGATCAGCCCTATACCCTGTGATTATGAGCTATTCAAGGTCAAGCTGCATCGAGAGGTAACAACTGAAATGGAAAGATTCCAGAGAGATTTCAGGAAGGTGTCACCACACTGTTCCCTTTTCTCAAAATTTTTGGGATTCGTTTTTCCATAAAATCTATGAGTGTCCTCACAATGACTGGTTCACAAGTCATCAGCATCATCTGAACAACAGTAAAGAGGAACCGAAGGCAAAATGGGCGAGGGGAGTAAGCCTGCCATCTTACAGACTGTAACTTGCATGGTTGGATTTCATCATTTTTATCAACAGGAAAACCTTTTTGGATTTGGACAAGAGCCCTAGTTTAGCCATTTTCCAAGAGGAAGCATGAAAAGGAACGTCTTACAACTAAACAAGTCAAAGGATATACTATGTAAGACGCTCTCAAAGAATGCAGTAATTACCACAAATATAATACACTGTAATTATGTTCTCTGAAATAGGTCTATTCAAAGAAGTCATTCGAATATGTGATTATGCATGACAGCTAAATGAAGGCAGCATTAGCAAGGGTTGTCAATATGCAAATGCTATTGCTACCAGGCCATTCTGATATCATTTATCAAGTGGAATGAAACATCTGAAAGAAAACGGATTTCTCTTATTTCCCTAACACACAGCAAACATCTCTATTTCCATAGACATGAACAAGTCTCTTCATTTATTGCAACCTATTGCTAATAATTAGACTCGTTTTCTTTCGATTTTGTTTCTAAGGGTGAAATATTTCATGGTTTCTGTATTTTATTACAATCTAGATATGACTCATTTAAAAGTTTTTTATTACTGGGAAAGTAATATTACTGGAAATTGCTTTGTTGGCCCAGGGTATAAAAATGTGGTGTATTTGCAGACATGCCAACCTCAAACTCATTCCTATGAAAACATCTAGGTGTCCACCCACATACAAATACACACATATACATACACCCACAAACATTCTCTCTCTCCCCCTCTCAGAGGAACTCCAGAACATCTTTTGCTAGCTACCCATTATAATTCAGTGGCATGTGATTGAAATATAAATTTACCATTGTCTAAGATCTCCTACAGACATGTTCTAAGCTTTAGGCTGAGGGCCCTGTGGCATATTTGAACAGATGTTACCTTTGCTGGCTTTTCACAAATGGTCCATCAAGGCATAACATGTGACTTCCATAATTGAATGTTATTTACATCACAGTGAGAAGGGGCTGTGTATCTGTAAAAGTGCTGGGGTCCATGACTTGCACTACTGACTAAAGGAAACCCTTGTGTTTCCAGGACAATCATCTCCTGGCTAGTCCTGCATCTGATGAGCGATCTCACTTATGGGCGGGAAATGTATAGATAGAGCCTTAGAGACCGGACAGTGATTCACAGGCCTAACAGCCAGTAAGTGTTCATATTAATTAAGTTTCCCATGCCATGCACTGTATTAAGTCATTTAAATATTTTCTGTTTTAATGTTCACAATGACCCTGGAAGCTTAGGAAACATGCTTGAGACACACACTGACTCTTAACCACACTGTTAGACACTCTTGATTCTCTGCCTTTTGTAAGCTCAATGACTTTGGATGAGTCCTTTAGCACCTAAGATCCTCAATTTTTTTTTTTCATCAATGAAATAAAAATGGTCTCAACAAAATTGTCTTTTTTTTTCATTGTGGTGACACGTGACATGAGATCTACACTCCTAACGAATGTTTCAGGACACACTACTACAGTATTAGTCACTACAGGTGTTGTACAGTAGATCTTCCAAACTTACTTTTCTTTCCTAACTGAAATTTTACGGCCTTTGAATTGCAACTTCCCATCTCCCCTATCCCCAGGCCCTGGCAATCACCATTCTGTTTCTATGGTTTTCATCATATTAGAGACCTCGCAGAAGTGGCATCATGCCATCTTTGTCCTTCTGTGACTGGTTCATTCCACTCAGCATCATGTCCTCCAGATTCATTATTATTGTCACATAAGGCCAATGGTTGTCACTTATTTCCTTTGGGGAGGGGGGGGTTGCTGAATAATATTCCATTGTATTTATAAAGTACATTTTCAATGAAATTTCTTAGACTGAATAGTACTAAATCCTACAACAGAAGTATAGACTATTTGGGGAGCACAGAGAAGGCACTATTAGGAGTTTATTGGTGTGACATTAACCCCAACTCACTACCCCACTTTTGGTGTGCCTGTTTTGTAAGATTGGTTTTTTTGTGTTTTGTTTTGTTTTTTTTTAAGATTTTATTTATTTACTTGACAGAGAGCAAGAGGGAGAACACAAGCGGGGGGGGGGGGGGGCGCAGCAGAGAGAGGGTGTGAAGCAGGCTGCCCACTGAGCAGGGAGCCCCATGTGGGACTCGATCCCATGACTCCGGGATCATGACCTGAGCCGAAGGCAGTCACTTAACCAAATGAGCCACTCAGGTGCCCGGTTTTTTGTGGTTTTAATGACACTCTGACTCCTGCTGACAGCTGAGTCTTATTCATTGTTTTCATCTTCCTGAGATGTTTACAGGTGTTTGTTAAAATGACTTGTCTTTGTTGTTTATTTGGTTTGTTTGTTTGTTTGTTTGTTTTTTGAGAGAGAGAGATAGAACAGGGGAGAGGAGGCAGAAGAAGAAAGAAAGGGAAAGAAAACGTTAAATAGACTCCACGGCCTAGCTTGAAGCCCCACACAGGACTAATCTCATGACCCCAAGATCATGACCTGAGCCAAAATCAGAGTCGGATGCTTAATCAACTGAGCCACCCAGGCACCCCTTCATTATATTTTTCTGATCCCTTCTTCACTTTCCTAAACTTCTGGGCCAGGTCAAATTCCCTTGCTCTCTATCCCCATAACTTTCTGAACATTATTGTGATTGCCTATGGATGTCTGCCTTCTCCACCAGATTTTAAGTTTACTGAGATGAACACCATCTGTCATGTTTACCACTGTGTCTCCAACGCCTAGCTCATAGCGGGTAATCATAAATATTTAAAAAGTAGTGAATGACTGAATGAATTTTCTGAAGCCTATCTTTTTCAGTGACCTAGTTTTGAGCCATCCAAAAATAAATTTTGCTCTTAAAAAAGCCTTACTGACCTGGTACTGCTGTTCTACTTAAGAGAAAATACTCAGTGTGTTTGATTTAATATTTGTAAATATTGAAAGTCTAGATATATTTTTAAGATATATTTTTATAAGATAATAGACACAAACACACACATATACACAAGGTTGATAAAGGATGGTTTTTTAAAACTGCCTCAGAGTTGCAAACTGAAGATGAATTATATTTAGTCCAACTATCTATAGATTCTTTTTTAACATCTAGGTCCTAGGTACCCTGAGACACACTACAAGAATCAAAAGTATCAAAAGGAATAAATAAAATTCAGTGTTATTTACTAATGCAGCAGAAAAGAAAGAGACCTCCCAGAAAGACTTTTAAAGTTTTTAGCATTTTCTAGTTACCCTTGAGTTAAGCAGAATGAATCTAAACATACCACAGTATTTCTTAAGTTCTCTGTTTTCACTAGGAAAAGCTAACTAACATGAAATATTTGAATCATACATCCAAACTTCCCTTTATCTTATTCCCTGCCTACTATGGCAGTCAAGGTCAAACCAGGAAAACAGAAGACAATACAAGGTATTTAAACGACAAGGATATTTAATGCAGGGAATCATTTGTACAGGTGTTAGAATTGCTAAGAAGTCCAGTAGGAGCTGGGAAGTCCTGTGGGAGCGAGGGAGGCAAACCCAGGAACTGGCAATAGCAGGAAGTTACAAACACCACTGGCAAAGAGGGACAAAGAGAAGAGGGCCTGTAACCAGAGCCTGGGGGCCAGGATACTTGATGGAAACTGAAACCAGGCAGGAGACTCAGCCACTGCCAAAGAAGCCACCTAAGGCAGATTGGATAAGAGAACATACCTTCCTTTTTTTTTTCCCCTCCTATTCTGTGATCTGAGTAATACAGACTGTAGGAGTCAGCTCTGTGAAACAGAGAAGAAAAAGGGAAGGCCAAGGAACCTGTGTGGGGGCACATGGGCACAGAACCAGAGCTCTAGGCTACTGGTGATCTGCTTCTCTAGTTTCAGGGTCACTGAAACAAAGTTCTGACTGTTTGATAGCTGATTTTCCATGAATATTAATAAACTGACATTCTGGTTTAAAATACTTTATTATTGCAAAAAAAAAAAAAAGCTCTTCTAAAGGTGTTGTTCTTAAGTTCTATTCTTTTATATTCAATTCATATTTATAGTTGTTGTTTCAAAAGATAACACTAACCTGCAAATTATTATTTTATAAAAGACATATTACCAAAAAAGTACACTATTCAATGTTAAGGATTATTCATAATAAGTACAAGCAGAGGAAATCTGTCAATTTGCTTATTCAAAGTGAAAAACGTAGTTAAAACTAAGATATAAGGGAAGAATAAATATAGAGAGGCATAATAGCATTCCAAGGGTTAGGATGCTAAAAAAAAAAAAAATTCTGACAATTTCTGACATCAAGTAAGATCATTTTGGAAAACAGAATCTTTTTTAAAGCATGCCTAAAGTCGCCATTGTCAAAAAGTTCCCGTAGAAATTTAAGTCATTTGGTTCTTCAGAAAACAGATCTTGCAATATACGACATGCATAAGACTTGCCCAGCTCGTATTAAATATCCATTTTGATTGGCTAGCTTAGTCGCTCCACTAGAAAGCCCTGACTTGATGGCGGCCATATTTCTTTGGTCCATGACCCCATCAGCTCATACAAGTCAAATAACTGCCAGGCATCGCCACATGGTTCTGATGGAGTCTTTCCTACCTGTGGTAAATCATGGTATACGGAACTGATTCTAAGGTGTGTATAAGACAGCTAGATGTGGTGTTAGTGCTTTGTCACTCCCCACTAGAGCTGACTCTTCCGATCTGAAGGGCTATTTTCTTTTCAAAACATCACAGGGCAGCCTGCTTGGGCATGCCCAGTCCAGACTCGGCTGAGGCAAGCTCGGTCTCCTGAGGCATGCGAACTGCAGAGTTCTAAACCACTGGTGCACATTAAGGATTTTCTGGCAATTTTCATATGATTAGGAATGGCCAAATTGCAACTGGGGAAATTACATTCTCACCGCCTCCAACCCTCCTGTGGTTTTTCAATACATTAGGCCTTTTCTGCTCCTCCTGCTTTAAAGGGGTAAATTAAGTAGTGCAGTTGTGCACTACGAACCAGCTACTGTATTCCTTCCCAGGAGGCAGGGTTAAGGGGAAAGCGTCTCATTAATTCAGCACAATCCGCAGACATTACCTGTCCCTAACACAACAACCGAGGAGCACTGTTTACCTCCTGAGAACTATTTAACCCACTTCTCTTAGAAAGTTTGAATACGTAGAAGAGATCAGGGATGAATCAATTTTTTTTTCCCAAAAATGTCCCAAAATACCTCAACAATATAGTCTCATTATTTATTAAACCGTTATGTAGAAGCAAAGCTAAGTAATGGATACCATGGGATGAGAATGTACTTATTAGCTATGTCAACATAGAGAGCAGTTTTTTTTATTTTTATTTTTTTAGATTCTATTTATTTATTTGACACCCAGAGAGAGAGAGCACAAGCGGGGGATAAGCAGAAAGAGAGGGAGCCCAGTGTGGGATTCCAGGACCCTGGGATCATGACCTGAGCCAAAGGTAGGTGTTTAACTGACTGAGTCACCCAGGTACCACTAACGACCAGTTTTACATCAGGCCAGATGATGATGTCTAGCAGTACATTCTATCTCCCTTACTGATAGCACAGCCCCTGAAATGGCTCTCAAGTCCCTGAGATCCTCATGGTGGCAAGCACCACCTGTAAAAGGTCACATGAGTTCATAGAGTTTCACCAGCTCCCTTTTGATACAAGATTCTCTCTCAAACCTCCAAACATGCGACCCTAGAACTGCAGTATATGCCATCCTTTCACTTTCGAATGGTTGAAACAGAAGAACTTGCAAAAGTCCAAAACTTGTCTTCTAATATGGCTTCTAATTCAAGCCAATACTCCAGTAACTTCAGGATTCCAGATGAAAGAGCACAAAAGAAAATTCGGTATAGAGGTGACCTTAAAGTTCTCTCCCTAAGAGCAGCTTTTTAAAAAAATCTTCTTTTAAACGTGAACTGCCTAACATTGGTGCAGACACATAAAGAGATTTGGCTTTTCCACCTTCATGGTCTTTATGAAACTAAAATATCCTGGTAGAAAATGAACCAATTATTTTTATTCATATACTGGAACAGAGTTTCCAGATTTTTTCCCCCAAATATCCAGAATTCTGTTGTGCTAAAAGAGAAAACAATCTTTTAAATGGTTTATCTTCACTGTAAGAAAAAGATGACTTTTTTTCCCTTTAAAAGCAACTTCAAGATACTGTGGATACAGTCATGTAGCCATGTATCTTCTTAATAAGATGCCTCCCCCTTCCTGTAGGATGGACCATACACTGTGGTTTGTTTTTATGATCATTTGTCACAGTGATAACTTTATCCTCCACTGCTTCCGAATGTGGTCCCCCACATGGCTAAAATAACAATGAGGTTCAGATAATCTGTCAGATGCAGGAGCCCATTTTGAAAACTTAGGAATGTGTCTGAGTTTTAGTTTAAATGAAAATGATTTTGGCATTAAAATGGTTTTCTTTTTACTACTTGAGGATCCAAGTAGACTAGACTACGAAATGATTAGGGAACAAAATGCTAAAGGAAGCATGTATTTTCTGTGTGGGAGAAAGACAGAGAGATGGAATTACTCACACTGATAAAATAAGGAAGGATAACCAGTAGTGGTAGATAAGTAGCATCCCCTGTTCCAGCTTTCCAAACAAATCCTTGTAAAAGGAAATGTGTTCAAGGAGAAGTTTAAGTAATAGCCACCTAAGGAGACATAAGGCATGGTATCTATGCCCCCCAAAAGGGAAGGAAGAATATGGAAGAATATTAAATGAAAATGATTTGACAGAGGCAGAGATCAAGAAACGGTACTTTCGTCAGTCCAGGACATTTGAATTATTCATCTTCTTCTTTAAAATGAGTCAGTTGTAATTGAACTTCACCAGAGCTTTTCACACCAAAGCAATTAATGGGACATTATAGTGAGAATGAAAAGTAAAATAATCCCCTTTAAACAAAAGTCTTTTTTGCCTTTAAACAAATATTTTAAAAGAACAGAAATGAGATATTGAAATTAATAAATCCAACATCTTTCACAATTTGGGCACCAATATACCTAAAGAGTATCAATCTATCAGTTTTTTAATAAAACATGGAAGTAAACATGTGGTCTAATAACAAGCTAATAAGAAGCTAAGTGGCAAAGCATAGGCTGGACTGCAAACAAATAGCATAAGTCTCAAAATGTCCCCCTGTAAAATTCAGAAGCTGGGCAAAACATCTGTTTGGTTGGCTCGCAGCCATCCTAAGCAATGATCCATGCCTTTTACTTCCTGGAAAAATAATTAAGCGGTAAATCCACCATTTCTTCCAGCTCCCCCAAGAACTGAAAGTGCCAATGACTCAGAAGTTTCTTATAAAAAAATGTTAACTGGGACCTTGAGAAAGCAGGCTGCTCAGGACCAGAAACAAGGCAGAGATGTAGGCATGCTGCAGAACTCCGCCCAGTGACAAGACTCCTGTTTTTGGTATTTTGGTTGTCACAAAGCCGCCCCAAGTCCTGCATGAATGACCTACCATCACAAGCTTCTCTCCAGTCTCTCCATCCCTCCTCTCCTCCAAAGGGACCCTGGAGAAGCGGGGACGTGCGTGAACCAGTCCTGACCCTGTGCAGCCTCATGTCCTCTATGAAAACAGAACACGTGTCCAGAGAAGCTGAAAAAGTAAGAAGAGTAAATGGATCTGTTTTTGTTTAAGTTATTCTAATCAATAAGACAAAACACAGCTACCTAGTTCCAGCTCATGAGTAAGGAAAAAAGGGAAAGGAGGCCTCAGTTTCGTGGTACTTAATTACGTTTTCAATGGATAAAGGAGGGAAAGTATCCTATATGTGCTACGTGCTAATATATTAGGGATTTGCTCCACTAATGCATAATGTAAAAGAGAATTAAACCTGTTAAGAGAAGGATTTATTCTACATTATCATTTAATTACCAACAGGTCTCTATATTCAATTATAGTACTATCGTTTCATTAGGCACATGCACTGAGATTTTCTAATTAAAACCCTCCCAGGTAACCCAGTGCTTCAGTAGATTTGATTAGCGTTTTTATCTTTCTTTTTTCTCATTGAAAGTAAAATAACCTATCTTGTATGTAAGTCAAAAATAGCAGCCTTCTCCCTGGGTCTCTTTTGCAGAGACACTATTCACCACAATTCCATGCAGGTTGCCTCTGGGTACAATTTCACCTTGCACAATTCTACAAGAGCATGCTATGGCTTTGTATGGAAGGGAATACTGTGTCTCCCTGCACCAGCAGAGTTTAAAATTTCGAAAGCTTTGGAGTCAGCTCCACCACTATCTGGTTACACTTCTTACAAATGACTTGGCTTCTGCAACAATTCTACATTGGCCAACTGGGGAATGTTATGAGGAAGAAACAACAAAATATGTGAAGCATTTAGCTCAGCATCTGTGCATCATAAGTGGCAATTTTTATGGTTACTCTTGTCATTTTTGTTGTTGTTGTTGCCATCAAGATACAAAAAAGGAAAATATTCAGAGACATCAATCATGGTATATGTTCTCAGAAAACTTAGTTTCTGAAAGTCTAGATTATAAGCATCTTCTCCATAGTTGGATTGACCCCCATTAATTTGATATTAAGGTTTGAAGAAGTTACTTGTTCTGGTCATTCTCTGGTTGTACCACCCATTCTGTTCTCTGCCCCTCCTGAGTTTGTTTCTTGTATCCCTAGGGACTTACCCACACAGTACTCTCCTGCCCCTTGACTTCGGGTCGGATCTGACCAATATAAGGAACCAATAGGAAGTCTGAGAGTGAGAGAAGACAAGTCAGGAGTATCTTCCTTTGTTGCCACCCTGCTTTGGGGTGTAGCTGTAGTAGGGGTCACATTCCTTTGCAGCTACCACTGGAGGTTCCTTCCACATCTCCAGCTTTCACTGGACTCTGTTAACAGCCCTATTTCCTCCCCTGTTCTGTTGGGTTCTTCTCTTACTAGGACCTGGGTTCTAAAACAGTGGTCACTGGTTTATTTATACTTTGTAAACAGTCTCTTCATTAAATTCTCTTTAGAATTTCATCCAAGCATGCCTCTGTTTTCCATTGGAACCATAAACAATGTGGCCCTTAATATATTTTCCTGTAGCCAAGAAGATAAAGGTTCACCTTAAAACATTCTATTAAGCCCTACAATATACTAGCACTTAGCTAAGTACAAAGTGCAAGGAGACAATAATATATCTATACCTTCAAATGTGTGTGTATGTGTGTGTGTGCACCACAGTCTTTCTCTTCAAAGACTTCAGTCTTCACAAGGAGCTAGATCTATACCATCAATCATTATCTAGTGTAATAAATGTGGCATGTGTATATACAGAGTACAGAGCAATTTAAGGGGCAGAATTATGAGAAAGTGTTATTTCAGACATAGAAAAGAATGTTTAGAAAATCATGATGACCTGAAGATATACAGTATGTTTAGTTTAGTTTAGCAAAGTCATTCAGGGTAAGCAGAACACAGTGGTAGAATTGGAAATGCAGCAAGGGATGTGGACGTCATCACGAAGTATAGGCTGGAGTGGCAATCTCCAGCCACTTAACTATATACTTCGTGATGAAGGTTTTGAAGGACATTACTGAAACCAGTACAAAAGAGTCCAGGCTGTGGAATGATTTGACCCCAACTAAAATTTAACTTGATACTTTTGAAGACAATGAGAATAGAGTGAATAGTTCAACAGATTGCAATAATACGGATGAAAGGTAAGAGTCTAAAACAGTAGGCACTGGAGTTGAAAAGCAGAGGACGCACTAGGACATACTAAACAAAGATTTCAGAGAAAGTTAGCAAGATGTCAAGATCTTTGAATAGAAGAGGCAGAAGAGGATTAGCTACAAGTTCCATCTGAGATGCCTTGTTTAGATCATATCATAAATGGTGACTCCAATAACTGAATTAGGAAAGAGAGGAAAGGGAGCAGATTGGGCAGAGGTAGATGAGTTCCTTTGACAAGAAAAAGTGTCACCTGCTGGTGTTACAATAATTGGTTTAAAAACAGAGATGGGGGCACCTGGGTGACTCAGTGGGTTAAAGCCTCTGCCTTTGGCTCAGGTCATGATCCCAGGGTCCTGGGGTCGAGCCCTGCATCGGGCTCTCTGCTCAGCAAGGAGTCTGCTTCTCCCTCTCTCTCTCTCTGCCCGCCTCTCTGCCCATTTGTGATCTCTGTCAAATAAATAAATAAAATATTTTTAAAAATAATAAAATATTTAAAAAATTTTTTAAAAGATGGTGTCCCTTTTTGGAAAAAGGAAATAATCTCACAATTAAATAAATAAAAGTCACGCTTGAACTGTACCATATGATTAAAGTTAACAATGCATCCTAAGTGCAAGGAATTTTAAAAGTAAATGCCTTAAAAATTTGAAGTCAGACCTTCACTCTTTGGAACTCCTAACCTATGACCCCATGCACAGTCAGCCTCTGCCTATGCTGCTTGTCTGTTTTCACCACAGTATGCTCTTGTTTGTTACCTGTCTCTCCCTCTCTCCAGAGCTTACTTTGACATATAGTCATAGTGACCTATGCAGTGCTTGTCACATGGTAAAGGCACTTAATAATCAGTGTTTAGGAGTGCCTGGCTGGATGAGTCAATAGAACATGCAACTCTTGATCTTGGGGTTGTGAGTTTGAGCCCCACATTGGGCATGAAGCCTACTTTGTTTTTTAATAATTTACATATTTATTATAGAAAAAGATAGAGTGTCAGCAGGGGGAGGGGCAGAGGGAGAGCAAGAGAGAAAATCTCAAGTGGACTCCCCTGAGCTGAACACGGAGCCTGATACAGGGTTCCACCTGAAGATCATGCTGAAGATCGTGACATCATGACCAGAGCCAAAGTCAAAAGTCAGAAGCTCAACCAACTGAGATGCTCAGGCATCCCAGAGCCTACTTTAAAAAAACAAAATGAAACAAAAAATAACCGGTTTTTAGTATCACAAAGACTTTGGTAAATGCCAAAATTATCACACCCTTCTGTGTTTCAACATTAAATTCCAAAATAATAGGAGATGTATTTTTTTTTCTCATCAAATATTCTAGTCATTGGTAATTTTTTAAACTATAAGGATGCTTCCTCCCACATATTACAAAAATAGTTATATCAATCAGATATTTTACTGAGGTACAATTAAGCTTTTGAAAACAGGATCACCCATGACAGTAAATCTCCATCTGAAAAACCCAATATTTTGCTCAAATAGTTCTCTTAACAAAATTCTTTTGAAGCTAAAACTGTCAAGCTTTAGGATCTACACATGTTATAATTATTATTTTCTCTTTTTGCATTATCATGTTAAGAACTGGATTTTTGAAACTGACAATACAAACATTGATCTTTACTGTGTTCTAGTGAAGTGTGTACACACACACACACACACACCCCAATACATACCAGTATAGCAACTATGTCACCATGCCTTGGATTTACACAGAAACATCCAGGGCTTTACCACCAGGTAATAGAAGTGTGCTATCACCAATAAATTTTAATTCTTTAAGTGTTTTCAAACACAAAACATTCTGTCAGGACTAATTAAGTGATCCATATGATGGAAATGTTGATTGCTAAATTAGGATAATACATCACTTCTCCAAGGGGACCTATAAGAGGAGAAAAAAAAGGCTACATGGATTCATTATGCTTGGTTCTTCTTATCCTTTTAATTAAAACAAAAACTAAAAATTATATTATATTTGACCCCATTTTGCCATCAGATTCATTCACAATCTCACTTTCTTATTTTCCTTTCTAGAAGAATCTAAACATTCTGCTTTTGTGACATCTACTTAAAGGAAGTAGAATCTAATGAAAAAAACTTGAGTCTTCAGTGTTTAAAGATCTAGATTCACTTGAAAAGGAAAAGCAATAGTGAGGAATGGGAGTTGCTAACCCAAACAGATAGAAACATTTTCTAAGACTTCTATAATTAAAACAGTGTGCTATTTACATATGACTAGCTAGGTAGATCAACAGAAAAGAATAAAGAACTCAGAAATACACACACTTGCTTGAAGTAGTCAATGAAAGTGGAGTCACAAGTCAAGTGGGAAATATGGGCATTTTAATAAATGGTGCAAAAATAACTAGACAATAATAGGAAAATAACAAAAATGGAATTTATTTCCTATAGCCCAGACTGATGAAAATTCCAAAAAAAAAAATAGAAGTTTGAGTGTAAAAAATGAAATTACAGAAGTACAAACATTTGTGAATTTCTCTATAACCTAGAAGGAAAGAAAAGTCTCCTCAGACTCAAATTCTTAAGGCAATAAGGAAAATAATTAATCAACTTGCCTACATGAAGGTTAAAAATGCATGACAAGCATAACTTCATAAGAAAAATTAAAAGATCAATAATGCTATTTTAAAAAGTCTAGGGATATGAACAGATAGTTTCTAGAAAAGAAAATACAGTAGTCCTCACATGTTTAAGACTCTCAAATATATGAGGCTCATAATTAAGAGAATAGCTCATAGTTAGAGAAATATAAATTAATATCACACAGACATATTTATCTTATTTATCAAATTGACAGAAAACAAAAGCTTGCCCACATACTCAGTTGGAAAAACTAAGGGGAAATAAATACATATGCATTACTAAAAAGAATGCAAAAATGTTACAAATGCTGTGGAAGCCAATTTGGCACTATTTAGCAAAATTACATATTGTTTATATTTACCTTTGCTCCAGGAATCTATCCCAAAGATAAAATAATAAGATGTGAAAAGATGTATATACATGGTTATTTATTGTAAAATTTTAAATGTTAAAAAGCCAGGAACAATTCTAAATCAGTATGAAATGAATTCTAATTCTAATCAGTATGAAATGAATTGGATCAATTCTGAGATACTTAAAATGGAACAGTATAGAACTATAGCAAAAATTATTACTTTCTCGTATGAATCTCCAGGATACACTATTAAATGAAAACAGCAAGCTGTAGAAGAAATATGTACATGTACACTGTATTATCATTTATCTAGGAAAGGGAGGATATGTGTGTATATGGGTGTGCACATGTATACAGAATGGGAGATTAAACTACAATTACATGAAATTATCACATATGATAGGAGAAAACACAGAACAGACAGATATAAAAGTCAGGAGCAGGAAATCTGTAAAATGAATCTGAATATTTTGCCATTCCAAAAAGCAAGGAAGTTATCAAAAATTATTGGAATAATGTCAATAGAACTCATGAGCTATCTTGAAGTAGCTCCCATGGTTCAAAGATGAGTCATTTGCAGCATCAGTAAGAGGAATAACATCAGAGGATTTAAATGAATCAAATATGTTTTTAAAAAATCCAGGAATTTGCAATGTTCATTTTGAAAAAATTGATCACCTTTGGAGAGTGCTGGGAAAACCAACTCATTATACTAAGCACCAGTAAATAAAGGGAAAGAATCATACAGATTCTTCCAGTCAAAACTGCACCTCAGCATATTCAAAAAGTTGATGAGAAAGAATTCTGTCTATAGAAGTATGCCAGCTAGCTTATAAAGATGTAATAAAATAATTGGAATATCACCATTCTGCAACCCCCTAAGTAAACTCTCAATCTGGGAAATGATTGTTAATGGCAGCTAACATCACAACAGAAGACAACTGGACATTATGTATCTCTTGATGGAAATTCACACCACTTAAGAAGTAGTCATGCCAAAAAACAAAAACAAAAAAACAAAAACCTAAATATGGTCTAACCAATGGGACAAAAAACACCTGGGGAATGGAGAAACAGATTTGGGGGGTGGAGGGAAGATTTTTTTGTTTATCAATTTTTAAATGAGAATGCAATCAGCAATATCTAGAAAGTAAGAAAGTTCACAAGATGAATTCTTCAGTTTCTTCAACAAACCAATTTCAACTAAATATTAAAAAAAAAAAAGCTAAGGTAACCTATGAAATGAAAAGTCTTTAAGAGACCTCCCATCAGAAGGCAGTGTGTGTAGCCTGTCAGAATGTCAATTCAACAAACCAGCAAAATAAGATCTTTAACCAAACAAACAAATAAAGCATGTATGAGAAAAAATGTTGACTGGATTTGGGTGATATAAAGACATTACTAGAATTTTTTACATATGAACATGGCACTATAACTATGCTCTTTCACAAAAGTTCTTTTTTGTTAGTGACATATACCCAAATATTTGTAGATGAAATATGATGTCTGGGAACTTGTTTCAAGGGAATTCTAGGAGAAGAGACAGTAAAGGTGGTGCAAATGAATGCAAGCATGGCTGTGAGCCAATAAGTGTTAAGTCTGAATAACAGGTACAGGCAGGGGCATTGTACCTTTCTCTCCACAATGTGTATTTAAAAGTATCCATAATACACTATTGGTGGGAATGTAATATGATGCAGCTGCTATGGAAAATATTATGAAATTCCCCCCAAAATTAAAAATAAAATTACCATCTGATCCAGGATTCCCACTTCTGAGTATTCATCCAAGAGAACTGAAATCAGGATCTCAAAGAGACATGTGCATTCCCACATCATTCAAGAGCCAAAACATGGAAATAACTTAAATGTCCATGGATGGACGTATGGATAAAGAAAACATGGTATACACAACCAATGGAATACATTCAACATAAAAGAGAGAGAAGAGAAATCCTACCATATGCAATGATATAGATGAACCTGGAGAACATTATGCTAGTTAAACAAACCAGTCACAGAAGGACAAATACTGCATGGTTCCACTTACATGAAGTATCCAAAATAAGTCAAACTCATACAAATGGAGGGTAGAATGGTGATTACAAGAGAAAGGGGGAAGTAGGAATGGGGAGTTACTGTTCAATGGGTATAAAATTTCAATTACCCAATTTTAATAAGATCCAGAGATCTGCTGTGCAGCACTGTGCCTGTAGTTAACAAGACTGTGGGCTTGCTTTGGCAGCACACAGACTAAAATTGGAACAAGACAAAGAAGAGCATGGCCCCTGCACAAGGATGACACCCAAATTCATGAAGCAGTCCATATTTAAAAAAAAAAAAAACAAACAAACATGCTATATTGTGCTCTTAAAAAATTTGTTAAGAGGATAGACTCATGTGAAATTTTCATAGCACAATTTTTTAAAAAAGAAGAAAACAATTATCCATGATAAAAAGCATTAAAAAAGATCTACATACAAATCCTGGATCCACCATTTGTTGTCTGTTTAGTAGTAACCGGGTCACCTACACATTCTGAGCCACCATTTTAATCACATGTGGAAAAGCAAATAATAACAGTTTTATAGATTGGTTTGGCATCTCTACTTTTGGAACTTGATAATTGTTAACTGAAAAAAAGAAGAGGTTTGAGAATCAGAGGTGACCCTCATTTAAATATCTGTGATTATTCTATGACATTAGGTCAGTACTTAGCTTCTCTGAGCCTTATTTTCTTTCCTGTAGAGTGGGGATCACACCAGCAACGTATCATTTTTCTGAGGACTGTGTAAAGTTGGCACTCCATAAATAGTACTTTTTCACCTCCATGAAGCCATTTTGATTCCCAGTTGGAAACACTCTCCTGAAAGATATACTTTGATTATTATTTTATCAATAATCTCCCTTGAATTATTATTTAATACTTTTTTAAATAAGACTCTAGGCTCCTTGAAAACAGAGATCATTCATATCCTCCACCTCATGGAAGGTATATTCACATAGTTGGAGAACAATACATTTTGATGAATTAAATCCCTTAAATAGATTAAATGCTACCTTCACAAACTGATTCATCTCCTGAAACTAACAACACTAAATGCTATGGCCATGTATCACTTAAATATTGTAAAATTACATAAGATCTCTGGAAGAGTGTCAGATTATTGTTTCCTTGAAAACCGTAAATGAGGTAGGCAGAAAATGGAGTAGGGTTTATAGTCGAGTTTTATCCAGGTTTATTGACAGGTGACAACCTCTGGGATGACTGTTAGCTCCCAGTTTGGCAGTTCCTACATGTAATACAAACATGTCACAGATTCTTCAGTAGAAAATTGTTTGTAGCATGAAGTGTCAGCTTCGTCCCAAAAATTCTGTAGCTGTGAAAAACCACCTCACACATATCCCTGTTGTAATGATGAGCAGTGGTGAGGAAGGGGTATTTTTATACAGGTGCCATTCACCTTAAATCAGGTCAGTAATGAGCAAGGGAAAATGAACAGAGTCTCCAAAACACCATGGACTCCAAAAGAACCTATCTGAAGTGACAAACCAACTTTGACTCTAAACATAGCCCCTCTTAAGAGTAAACTCAATTCCAGCATTCTGACAGTGTGGTGACAACATAGTTTTTATTTATGAGAATTGTAAGGTTTTTTTCTCATAAAATCTGAAGAAAGCCAAAAGCAGTTCAATTAAAATGTCTAAATGTGATCCTCTGTTATCTATAGCTCAGTGGGACAGCTCAGCCCAGCGGAGGCCTATAGAGCTGAGCTGTGCGCTCTTCCCAGAATATTTTTTGAAGCTATTAATTGTGCAGGTCACTGTAGCAAAACTCACTCTTCAGTGCTCTCCCTTGATGTTCACAAGCAAACACTAGAGTGCAGTGTAGATAAAGGGAGGCTTTCTCTCTAATTAAAAGAAAGATTTTTATCTATAATTTCAAAGTCCATCAAACATAATCCTAGAAAAATATATGAACTATGGATGAAGTTATAGGATCTATATTCCCCGCCAAAAAAGATAATAAAGTTAAATCAAGCTCAGCTGATACCTTACAAAGTAAGACATTTGAAAGGAAATCATTGCAACATCATTAGTTCACCATAAAGTGATGTGTTTATATTTTGTAAGACTAGGACGGCACTAAAATATATAAGGTCTCCATACAATTGTGTCAAAGCATACTTGATGGCATAACTTATAATTTTATTGACATTCTGGGTGTGCATCAAATATTTCACATATTGTGATGTGGGGATTTTATTTCGCTTCCTGGAAAATTTTATGCTTAAGAAGGGATGTGGAGCAATTGTAACATATTCCATAGAGTTTTCCTCAATTTACATTTTTGCATTCTGAAGTGAGCTGAAATATGCCAAGGTGTTAAGTAACTGAAATTTTCTATTATTTTCATGGCTTCAAATGGGAAAGGGAGTGGAAAACAAATGTGGAAAAAACAAAACATAAATCCATTGTGGTCATATGTTGCCATAATCAGGAAAACCCTGTAGGATTGTGTAAGAGAGAATCTGAACACATGACTGCATACATTTCGCAGAAGCTACAGTCACTACAATAAAATGGAGTTTAATTTCTCCTTTTAAAAAAATCTGTTAAAAGTCAAGATAAGATTCATTATCCATGAAGTCAAAATCATTATTCCAACATACCTATCACAGAAAATTTTTATGACATTAAAAAATGAGCTAATGCATATGGGAGATGGAGAAATTTTGTAAAAGGCAAAGGAGCATAAACATGTAAGTGATAACCAAGAGGATGATCATTATCTGCCTATTAGAAAAAAATAACATTACACCAAGCATGTAATAAAGTACTAAGCACAGAATAACCATCTATTATACTTTTTAACAGAAATATTAATATATGTTGGGCAGGCACATTGTCAAACATACTGTTTTAAGCAAAATTAAACACAAAATGAATCTGGAGCCTCTTCTAATGCTGGAATGTAAGACCATACTTCAAAAACAAAAACAAAAAAACCACCCCACAATGACATGATGTAGCATGTCAGAGGAAACCAGGAGCCAGATGAAAGATACAACAATCTGAGCGTCCAAATAAATAAAATAGAACCTGATTAGAATACAAAATATAGAACAAATATCTATGAGCTTGTAGTGTAATTAACAAATTTAAAAATGAATGAGAGAGAATAAACAAACCTCCTCTACAGAAAAATTCCAAATAACTTACGTAGATATTTCATCCTCAAGGAAGGGAGCATAACTCCCCGTCCCATTATGTCTGGGCTGTATGGGTGGGAAACAAAAGGGGAAAAGGAATAACTTTATAGTGGAGAAATCTAACACCATCCCAGCCAGGTGATCAAGGTTAACATCAACAGTGATAAGTAAGTCATGTTGATAGTGTATACCCTTGTTATGAGGTGATGAGAATGGCATTTTTACCTCTGTGGTCTTCCACCCCAAAACCATAACCCCAATCTAACCATGAGAAAATCATCAAAAAAAAAATTCCAGTTAAGGACATTATACAAAACACCTAAATCGTACCCCTCAAAACTGTAAAAATTATCAAAAACAAGGAAAATCTGAGAAATTGTCATTATCAAGAAAAACCTAAGGAGACATGACAATGAAATTTACTGTGTTATGCTTGATGGGATTCTGGAATAGAAAAAGAACATTAAGTTAAAACTAAAGAACTCTGAATAAATTATGGACTTTAATTAATAATAGTGTATCAATATTGGTTCATTATTATAACAAATGTACCAGAGTAATGCAAGATATTAATAAAGGGAAACTAGATGTGGAAGGTAGAGGGTCAAGGAGTTTAAGGGAATTTTCTGTATTATCTGCGCATGTCTTCTATAAATCTAAAACTAAATCTCAAACTTTAAAAAGAAAGAGGCCTATCAGGTGGCTTGGCTGGTTAAGTGTCTGACTCTTGGTTTTGGCTCTGGTCGTGATCTTGGGTCATGGGATCGAGCCCCACATAAGTACTCCATGCTTAGCAGGGAGTCTGCTTAAGATTCTCTCTCTCTCTCTCTCTCTCTCTCTCTCTGTTTCCTTCTACCCCTATCAAATATGCCTTTTATCTTTTCTTTGTGGGTGTTACAAGAAATAGCAGCAACTTGTCCTCCAACTTGGAGAGAATATCTCAATGTGTCATTGAATATTGGATTTCTAGAAACTTCACTAAAAAGACAGTCTCCTGAAAGATTGGGGGGTTTATCTCCTATCTTCTGGCTCACATATGTCTTCCTAAGGAATAAAAATTACTAACAAAAATACTAATCTAAAATGATATATTCACACCTGTGTTTATTACAGCATTATTTAAAATATCTAACATATGGAAACAACCCAAGTGTCCATCAATAGAAAAATGGATAAGGCAGATATGTGTATACACACACACACACACACAGACATACACATATATACGCGTATTTTTTATACACACACACACAAATATTATACAGCCATAAAAAGGATGAGATCATGCTATTTGTGACAACATGGATAGACTTAGAAGGGATTAAGCTAAGTGAAATAACTCAGATTGAGAAAAACAAATACTGTATGATTTTACCCATAAGTGGAATTTTTAAAAAAGAAAAAATGAATGAACAAACAAAAAGCAGAATCTATATATCTATATATACAGAGAACCAACTGATGGTTGTCAGAGGTAAGGGGAGGTTGAAGATTAGGAAAATGGGTGAAGGAGAGTGGGAAATACAGTCTTTCAGTTATGGAATGAATAAGTCAGATGAATAAAAGGCACCGCATAGGGAATATGATCAATGATACTGTAACAGTGTTATATGGTGGCAGATGGTAGCTACACTTATGGCAAACTTAGTATAATGTATAAACTCTAGAATTACTGTGTTGTATACTTGAAATTAATGTAACATTGTGTGTCAACGATACTCAATTTTTTTTAAAGGCAGAATCAGACCTATAGCTACAGAGAGCAAACTAATAGTAGCCAGAAGGGAATGGGGTAGGGAGATGGGCAAAATGGGTGAATGGAAAGATAAGGAATTTACAAAGTGTTACACATTATATCCAATCAGCATTATGTCCCCAGTATAGTGGACCACAGTGACATTTTGTCAAACATCAAAGCAATCATGACCTCTGAAGACTATATTGCAGCAGAGAGCAAGCAGACAGGTTGATACAATAAGGCAAAACAGTGAAAGTTTAAAGCAAATACCTTTGGTGGTCCTTACAATATGGAGGGAAAAAAAAAAAAAACACTGGCCAGATCAATAACTGCATATCAGACGCCAGAAGCAATGCTAATTTTCTCCAGTAAAGATACTGTATATTGAACAACTGCAGTCTTCACCTAATAAAATAATCCACAGTCATTCTCCAAAATCCATCCAACTTCTGCATAAGCCAAACAGGCAAGCTAATAAGGAATGCAATAGGTATTACCCCTCTCATTTTTTGTCTTTGATCTTTGAGATGTGGTATTGCTTCTGGTTTACTATCATTATGAGCAGAAAAGTTCTGAAGTTTCCATGAGCCCTTCCTACCATGATGACCCTTACTCCATGGGTCAAAGGCCAGTGTGGGGATTCTTCCAAATGTCACATATTTCTAATCTAATTAAACATTCAGAAACTAGGGAATGAAAACAAAGTGAGCCTATGAACTGCTGGGTATGCTGTGACTCACACCTGGGTTGACTCCATGTATCACCCAATCACAGCCACAGTGGTGTTTGGGGTCACTAGGAATTAGCAACAATTTAGAAACAATATTTAGCAATTTCCAAAGGTCTGGGTATTTTTCCCTAATGTGGAGACACTCTAGTAAATTTATGCAGGCTTAAGACTAGATTCATAGTCTATACCTACAGCAACATTGCATGATTTTTCCTCAAGAGAACCTGACTTTCCCTTCATTCAAGACGTTCTGGGTCTATGAACAGGCTTAGGTCTGGAAACCTAGTGAAAGGTCATGACCCTCCTCAAGCATTTAATCACTACTAAAGAGATTTCTGTTATAACCAAGCAATGTTCTCATAGACTTCCCAACTATTCCATTCCTAAGAACACTGTGATCAATTTCCTATAGGTTCTGATTATTGTTATGTCCCTGCCAACCTTTCTAATAAATGGGCCTACATGTCTTTCTTCAACTGGTCACTTGGCTTCTGACACTTTAACCTCCCACTATCTCTACTAAAATCAAGGAATCTTCATCAGTGATGACATTACCTAGAGTCATGCTTGGCTGCAAAGAAGAGCAACCACAGATCTTTTCAAGAATGCAGGTGATCCCCTCCTTATTGTATGTGTCATCATCTTGGTAAAGGGAAGGAATTCTGGGCCTTTTAATGCTTAATACCATGCCATGCAAGCACTGGTATCTCAGTTCCATTAAACATAAGCCACCACTGAGTTTAAAGTTTGGGCAACCAACCAAAGAAATTGTCACTTCCAACTCCATGAGCTAGCACAGTCAATGCAGAATTTCAGTAACTGTACCCATATCAATGTATTTAGTCCCACCCTTCTAGTTTGATTCTATCTTCTAACACCCTCTGAATCTACTTCCACATATATTCCCTAGATTGGGGATTATAATTGGCAGATTTTATCATTCTATTTCTTCTTGAGTCTTACTCTGTACCTGACTCCTGAAGCATACTGAGATTTGGCCCAGTTATGGGTCAAATGATGACAAGGGGGGTGGGGTATGGAAAAGCATGAACATACCCCTTGCAAGACATGTACCCAAGGTCTGTCATGGGTCTTCCAGGAAAGAAATTCTCATACCCTTAGACACAGGTGGGAAAGTTATTTCCACTGGCAAGAAAGACTCTGAGTGACTTGTGGAGTTGAAGATTGTTTTATCTGATTCTAACCAGATGTCCTCAGTTTAGTTTTCACTTTCATTCTTTCCCAGTTAATTCCCTAACTTTCAGATGAGAAAATTTTAAGGTTATTAATTCAACTGATGTTGTAATTCTGCAATGCTTACATTAAATTTTGTGTTTGACTTTCACCCATGAAATTTCTCTGATTCCAAGATCATGACATAAGTAGAGTATTTAAAGAAAGACCTGAGATTATCATATTTTTTCTTTCTGCAAATGTTCCAATTTCTTTTAGAAAAATGCATTAGCTCTTATAGTCATCACTATTGCCCTAACAGTCAAGTACAGCAACCACTTGAACTACCAAGGCATTTAGTTCAAACTGACACTTCATCACAATGACAGATGATGAGTAGCTTCATTAATTGTGATGCTACTGTATGTCATGGATTATCATCCCATTCCCATCGACAAAAAGTGCAGCCCTGCACTAAAGCCCAAGGACATGACCAGACCAATCTCCAAAATCTTATCTTTAAAGGTTTTTCTCCTAGGACCATTCCCACCATCAATTCTATAGCTGCTCATGTCTAGTCAAGAACCAGAAGCCACACAGTAATTAGAACAAGGAAATTTTACTACAAAGAATTACCAACTAGTGAAAGGTGGTTAGCTATTAAAAGGAGGAAAGAGGGTTATAAAGTCTTCAGAAGTAGCAAATGTAGAAAGCAATAGGAACCTGCAGCCTTACGATGGCCAGATGCCAGGTGCTAGAGCTGGTCTACAGAAACAACATAGCTTGTTCTGAAGAAGTTTGTCTGAGGGTCCAGGTAAGCAGAGGACTGATTGCTTTTTTTAACAGATTGATTTATTTATTTGAGAGAGAGTGCAATTGAACATGTGGTGGGGAGGAGGAGCAGAGAGAGAGAGAGAGTAACTAAGTAGACTCCATGCTGAGTGCTGAACACAGAGCCGAACACCAGGCTGGATCTCATTACCCTGAGATCATGACATGAGCCTAATCCAAGAATTGGATTAACCAACTGTACCACGCAGGTGCCCGGATGGCTATTTTTCGAGAGTGAGCTATGTAGGCAAGAAGGCAGAGACTTGGAACTAAATAGGTGCATGAATTTGGGCAGGTATTACACTGTTGGTGTCTGGGAGGCAGACACTAAGATGCATCTAGACATACACACGCACACTGAGAGCAAAACTGTGAAAGATGCAGGAAAACTGGAGCAATGTAGGCCGAGAAGGGCTTCAGACTATGATGCAGGTCTGACACAAGTGACAAGTAATGGGAAAGGAAAGGTGGGTTGGCAGGAAAGACTCAGACTATAGTACAACTCCATGAAAGTCTCACTTAGCCCAACAGTTGTCCATAAAGGAGTCCTTCACAGGCCAGAAATAGTGACCCATTTTATCACCACCATGGTCAGTCATTAGTTGAGGGTTGCCTTGAAAGCACAAGACCTCAACTCAAAGCAGAGGAAGATCCTGAAGACACCTGCAGTCAGTGATTTTCAGCTAACTACACTCCCCACAGTGAGTTCTCTCTTGATGGGAGATCTGAGCACACTTCTCCATGGCTGCAACCTAAGTTAGGCCCAGTTGCTAACAATGAGATAAGTATGGCCATAGTGGATAGGGTATTAAAAGGCTGGGACTAGAGAGAGAGAGAAGTGAGGCAGCCAGGATGCAAAATTCAAAGAGGCACTTTCTCTCAGGTTCTCACCATGCACTTACATGAATCTAAACTGACTGCCTCCAATTTTGCAGTCTGTGTGCCTCACTTACCTTCCCTAAGATCTAGCCCTGCAAAAATCCACTATTCAGATACCACAATTAACTTTACTATATTTGCTTTTTCATTTTTTTATTCACCCACAATCAACCTTAAATTTTTTTTCAGGTCGACTAAAAAGGGAAAGTTAATTTTATTTGGACCACCTTAAATTTTTATGTATTTTGAAAATACCTCATCTCTGAATATTTCTTTTTATTAATTAGAGTTTACCATTTTTATGGTTCAATTTTTTAGATAAATTAGCATACGGTAAAGTGTATAAGTCTTCACTGGATGTTTAGTGAGTTATTTTAAAAAAATGTATACAACTGTTTAATACAAACCTCCTTCAAGATATATAACAAGATTAGTTCCCAGATAGTTCCCACATACCTCTTCCCAGTGAGTGTCCAACCCCACCCTTAGAGACAACCACTGTTACAAGTTTTTTTATTACCAGAGACAGGTTTTGCCTCTCCTGGAAATTCATACAAGGGCATCCTACAGCATAACTATGATGCGTAAAGAAGATAGATTGGTGCTTCTATACAGTTAGAGTTTTCCAAACAAATTTTGCTAAAACTTGGCACCTGGTCTAAGAGTTAGTCATTATAAAGTAATTTATACCAGTTCACCTAGAAAGACTGGCCTGACTGCAGAGGTTATGTGTTTACTTTTCACAGAGGATGAAGCCCAGACCTATAGAGTCACTGGATTCTGTTATTTTCCTCTAAAGAATAATGGTTGGCTGGTTGGTTTGCTGGTTGGTTGGTCTGTGTCAGCAAACAGTTTAGCTAGACTAAAACCCCCCAAAATATGTCTTCCCTTTGATGAGTGGAAGCTGAAGTCTGTGTTAAGTTTTTTGTTTGTTTGTTTGTTTGTTTGTTTGTTTTTAAATCCTTAGTTGGGTTGCTCCTCATCCACCCATACACTCATAGTTCAGAGGCCAGCCAGAGAATTGAAAAGAGTTATATGCAGAATATAAATCTTCAGCTGTCTGACTCTCCTTTTCCTGAGACTGACATCTCTTCTACTTTCAAGCTGCTGTGGCCATCCAAACCCTATCCCCCTGGTTTTTCAAGCCTGTAAGACTGTGCATTTTCACCAGAGTTTCACTTATCCTGTATAATGCTGATGGGGTCTTCACTCAGGCAAAGGATCAATCAGTGCCATTCCCTTCTTCAAATAGTTGTCTTTTATACTTTTAAGAGAGTTTATAACTGTTATCTGTAGAATACTTAACTTTTTCCACACTGAGTTTTTTTAAAGGCTCAGAAAAAATAGCATATGTCAAATCTATTTTTCATATCATTTGGGTAGCATATTGTGTTTTCCAAAGTGACTGCAACATACCTCCCCCAGTCCTCTTTTATTTTCCAAAGTGACTTTAGCAGTCCTCCCACCAAGAGCCGCATCTGTGTCCCCCATCCTTTTGAATCTGGGTGGGGGCTTATGCCCACTCTGACCACTGGAGTACAGTGAAAGTGAGGCTATATGACTTCAAGCCTAGGTCTTTACAAGGAATATGCATTTACATGGCTTTTTCTTGGAATGTTAGCTCTGGGGGACTGAACTAACCAAAAACCATTATCTACCACCAAGTGAGTGAGTGCATGAGTCTTCAGATTATGCCAGATGCCAGCCTTTCAGTCTTTCAGCTGACCCTAGACATCACTAAGCAGAAACAAACCAGTCTTACTGTGTTCTCTCTGAACTACTGACCCATAAAATTCATGGTTGGTTTTTGCCAGTAAATTTTGGGGTAACTTATTACAGAATAATAAATGACCACAATGACTTAGATGTTAGGATAATCCAGCTCTGACATCTGCAACACCAATGACTTCCAGTTTTATTTGGGTTGATATAGATGCTTAAAGATATGCCCCTTTTCTCTCTCACAATTCCCTTTTAAAGTTCAAGTTAAGAAAACGAAGTCAAATTTCCCAGAGAGAAGAGGACCGTTGTTGACTGAAACGTATTCCTTCTCTAGGACCTCCTACCCCTTGGAAATTTTAAGTGATTTGAACCTGAATTCTCTGTCTCTAAGAATCAATAATTTAATTTTTATTTGGAGGATTTATGAGTTAAATATAAAACTTCCTGGAATATCATATATGTAAGATGAATCTTTTAGTATACAGTCAGCATTATTTGAACTCTAAATAAGACATGAATGCTTTTAGAACAAACTCAATAAAGGAAGAGTTTAGTAAATTCTATCCTTTGTCAAATAATAAACTGTGTATTATTATTATTATTATTATAAAAATAATAAAGTGTAAGTGCATAGCTCCATATTCAGGGGGAAGAGAGCTAAGTTATAATAATAAACTCCTTTTCTGGAGGAGAAAATTTGAGAATGAATTCAACATCAAGGGGAATAACATAAAACATGTAGAAAAGTGGATTAATGTTTTGAAGGATAAAACGTCCATGCTACATTTCTTTTGAGTTGTTCTTATTTTCTTCAAATGTTATTGATATACATGAGTTAGGAATCCATCTAAAATCTATCATGTACAATTACAGAAGAAAACAAGAGAGGTAGATAAAGATAATGGGATATTAATGCTAGTGTGATTGAAGTCAAACTCATTTATCACTAATGGCAATATAAATTGGTACAATGTTTTTGGAGAGCCATTTGGCAATGTCTATCAAGAGGAATAAAAATGTTCATATCCGATGAGTCAGGGATCCCACTGCTGGGTTATGAAAGCAATAAGTATGAAGGTTTTTATTACAGAAATTTTTTTGACTCAAAAATTAGCAACAATCTAAATGTTGAACAATTAGGGAATGGTTTTAAAAAGCCAGTGGACTCTAATGCAGTTATTAAAAACAATAACTTTTAAAGCTATGTAGTACCAAGGAAAATATGCTAGTTTTTTGGATAAAACATTAAATAATAGCAGAATACTATAAATAGAAAACATTTTTTAAAAATTAGACATTAAAGGGGTACCTGGGAGGCTCACTGGGTTAAAGCCTCTGCCTTCAGCTCAGGTCATGATCCCAGGGTCCTGGGATTGAGCCCTGCATCGGACCTCTGCTCAGCGGGGAGCCTGCTTTCCCCTCTGTCTCTGCCTGCCTCTCTGCTTAATTATGATCTCTGTCTGTCAAATAAATAAATAAAATCTTTTTTAAAAATTAGACATTAAAATGATAAATATAAATGTGGGCAAGTGCTAGAGGGCAACACATAAAAATTAAAATGTGTTGATTTTTTTAAAAAAGATTTTTTAAAAATCTTCAGTTAATTTTACCTTTTAAAATTCTTATATCCTTTAATTTAGAAACAATGCTGAATGAACAATGAACTATAATAGACCCATATTCCTTAAAACACTGTTGCCTATTTGTTTAGATCTCTGTCGTCTCTGATAGCATTAAGAAAAAATTGTGCTAACCATTCTAACGGGTGGTATCTTGTGGTTTTGATTGCCATTTCCCTGATAACTTGTGATATTAAATATCTTTTCAAGTACAGTTGGCCATTAGTATGTAGTCTTTGAAAAAATGCCTACTTAGTTCCTGTGCTCATTTTTTAATTCAATTGTTTGGGTTTTTTTGTTAATGAGTCATATGAGTTCTTTGTGTATTTTGAATATTAACCCCTTATCAGATGTATGATTTACAAATATTTTCCCCTACTATGTAAGTTGTTTTCTCATTTTATTGATTGTTTCTTTTTCTATGCAGAAGCTTTTACATTTAATGTGTTCCCTTATTAGAGTGAATATCATCAAAAACACAGGAAATAATGATGTTTTAAAAAAAGGGAACACTATGCACTGTTGCTGGGAAGCTAAACTGGTACAGCCATGAGGGAAACAAGGATGGAGTTCCTCAAAAAATTAAAAATAGGATTATCATATGATCTAGAAACCCCACCCACAAGCATATATCCAAATGAAATGAAAATAGCATATCAAAAAGATATTTGTTGGGCACCTGGGTGGTTCAGTGGGTTAAGCCTCTGCCTTTGGCTTAGGTCATGATCTCAGGGTCCTGGGATCGAGTCCTGCATTGGGCTTTCTGCTCAGCAGGGAGCCAGCTTCCTCCTCTCTCTGCCTGCTTCTCTGCCTACTTGTGATCTCTTTCTGTGTGTCAAATAAATAAATAAAATCTTTTAAAAAAGAGAGATATTTGTACTCCCATGTTTATTGCAACATTATTCACAAAAACCAAGATGTAGAAACTTAAGTTGTCTGTCAAGAGGTGAAGATGTGATGTGTATGTGTATGTGTGTGTGTGTGTGTACACACTATGTAGATGTGCATGTATATATACAGTGGAATATTATTCAGCGATGAGAAAGAAGGAAATCCTGCCATTTGGGACAACATGCATGGACCTTGAAGAAATCATACTAAGTGAATAAATCAGACAGAGAAAGACAAAATACCATATGATATCATTTCTATGCAGAATCTAAAAGGGCTTAATTTGTAGAAATAGAGAGCAGAATGGTGGTTACCAAGGCCTGGGCCCAGGAGAAGCAGAGAGATATTGGTCAAAAGAAATAATTTTCAGTTAGAAAATGAATAAGCTCTGGAAATCTAAGGCACAGCTTTATGATCTTAGTTAACAAGATAGTATTGTATACTTGAAAAGTGCTAAGAGAGTAAATCTTAAGTGCTCTCACCATAAAAAAGAAATGGTAATTATGTGATGTGTTGGAGGTGTAGCTAATGTTATGGCAGTGATCTTATTGCAATATAAAAGTGAGGGTTTTTTTAATGAGTCATATGACATCAACATATAACAATCAACACATTGTACGTATTAAATTTACACAATGTTATAAGTTATATAGCAACAAAACTAGAAAAAAATATACTATTAGCAACTCATACATAGCTGCTAAGGAAAGTGAACTGTTCAATGAGCAGAAATTTCTTAAAGCTAAAAGTTTTCAACTTAAATAGATAATACACATACACATCACAGACCTTTGCCCCTTGGAAGCCCTATGATTTGAGTAGAATATCTTAATAAATGAAAAATATTTTATCGCACAGTCTTGAGTCTGCTCCAAATTTTACCAGCTTTTTGCAATTCTTTTCAGAATCTGCATTTTGTTTTAACATAGCATTAATGCATACTGTCCTCTTTTGACAATAGATCTTATAAGAAGAGGTAAAAACAGAAGGGGCTTGGAGTTACAGGTATAAGACACAGTTAAGCAAATATTTAATAAAAAGGAGACTAAGTTTCACCTATGTGGTAATTTTGTTTGAGATGGACTTACTGATGTTTCCATCATATAGGAGTTCTTAAACTGTACTATATTTAAGAAAACTTGAGGTTTGGAGTTTTGAAATTATAACTTGTACACCCAGTCCATATGTGCAAGAATGATTCTCCAGTATATCTAACCTGTGACCCAGGATCTATGTTGTAACAAAATCGAAAGTGATTCTGATACAGGTTGTCCCAAGATCATGCCTGGGAATATCTGATATAAAATTTAAATGAATATACCTCGCTTCTCTTTCCAGATAGTTCTCATCTGGTCAAAAAAGGGAAGGAAAAAAATATATATATATACATATATATATATGTATATATTTTGTCTCCATGATACTCTTCTTTTTTTAACTTCATTGCTTTACCCCAAGTGAAAGAAAACAAGGAAAAAAACATTTTAAGAGAGAAAGATATCCAATTGGTTCTTATTATTTACAAAATGTTCGACATAACTGACTCAATACATACTAAAATTATCTATAGAAAACAATGGGTATTTGCCTGGTAAGCCCCGGAAGAGGGCAGGGTGGTTGATAAGCTACTGCCCAGAATTTCTCTCTGTCCTCCGATCTCCAGATTCCCAGCTCGACCAGAGTGAAGGCAGCAGCACTGCCACCAGCTCCCCCTCTCACTCTCTTATATCCTCTGATTGTGCTTTCCATTCAAGAGTGATTGCCTTAATACATACGTATCAGAAATAGGCCTTAAAAAAAAAAAAAAGAAAAGAAAAGAAAAAAAAAAGAAAAACAAAAAAAAAACAGACTAAGGATGCTGGCCCCCAAAATAAATAAGTAAATAAATAAAATTGGAGTCAAAGAAACCTATTCTAAAAATTCCATAATTATCAAGCAAAACCAACCAAACTTATTAATGGAAATTGTAGACATGTATGTCTTTCCTGTTCCCCTACTTCCCCTGGGCCTTTAACGTTGGAAATTCTGAACATTCTCACTTTCTGAAGAGAATTTCAAAAACCTTAAAATGCATGATGGGTTTAGCATTTCTGTGTTTTGGCTTCACACTGTGTACCTGGAGCCATTGGAAGCTTGGTGCATGCAAAGTCTCTAAAAAAGAAAAAGAAATATATTTAAGAAGAATTGATGGCAAAAGGATCACTGAAGATGTGTTGTGTCTAGTATGCAAGACCTATAAAGAATTCATCAAACTCAACACCCAAAAAACAAATAATCCAGTTAATAAGTGGGCATAAGACATGAACAGACATTTCTCCCAAGAAGATATCCAAATGACCAACAGACACGTGAAATAATGATTCACATCCCTCGGCATCAGAGAAATACACATCAAAACCACAATGAGATACCACCTCACACAAGTCAGAATGGCTAAAATTAACAAGTCAGGAAACAATAGGTGTTGAGAGGATGCAGAGAAAGAAGAAACCCCTACACTGTTGATGGGAATGCAAACTGGGGCAGCCACTTTGGAAAACAGTGTGGAGGTTCCTCAAGAAGTTAAAAATAGAGCTACCCTATGAGTCAGCAAGTTCACTACTAGGTACTTACCCCCAAAGATATAAATGTAATGATCCGAAGTGGCATGTGCACCCCCATATTTATGGCAACATCCACAATAGCCAAACTGTGGAAAGAGTTCAGATGTCCATCAACAGAGAAGAGGATAAAGAAGATGTGGCGCATATACACACACACACACAATGGAATATTATTCAGCCATCCAAAGGATGAGTACAATTACACTGACATGGATGGAACTGGAGAGTATTATGCTGAACAAAATAAGTCAATAGAGAAATACAATTATCATATGGTTTCACTCATATATGGACTATAAGAAATAGCACAGAGGGTCATAGGGGAAGGGAGGGAAACTGAATGGGAAGTAATCAGAGAGAGAGAAAAACCACGAGAGACTCTTAGCTATAGGAAACAAATTGAGGGTTGCTGGAGGGGAAGTAAGTGGGGTGATGGGGTAATAGGTGATGGGCATTAAAGAGGGCACATGAAGTGTGTCTTTTTTCTCAACTGAAATCTATAATATGCTCCAGAAGCATGGCAGAGAAAAGCACTGATGTGTTAAGCACAACTGATAAATTATTGAATACTACTTCTGAAACTAATGATGTACAACAGGGTGGCTAATTTAAAATAAAAAACTGAATTTAAACAACCAAAAAGAAAGGAATAACTGATGGCAAAAAAAAAAAAAAGTTGTGATATGTTCCAGATTGACTAGAGAAATCTATAAATGTCAAACTGTGTTGGCACCAAACCCTGAACTGCAGGATGGAAAAAAAGAGTGGGAAGAGTTAAGAAGAGAAATTAATGGAGCAAAGGAAAGGGAGAGAGCCACGACAATGGAAAAAGAAAGGGCATGGGCACTTATGGGAACAATGGGAAATTCTGCTGTAGGTACAAAAAACAATTGGGCAAAATAAAAGACATGTTTTAAAAGAAAGAAAGCTACCAAATAGAACGTGATGGTCTGAGAACATTCAGGAAAGAGCAAGTTTCATGAACTCACCTCAACAGCCCCTGAGGACTGGTATTATTCCATTTCAGGAAGAAATCCTGTGTAAGAAATATGGTGCCAGTTCCAACAATGGAGAAAGCTGTATTCAAAGGCTATTCTAACCCTTCTGCAGAGAAATCCTGAAAGAAATATAAAAAGATTACTGTCACCTTATCAGACAATGGAGGTCTACCTGACCCTTACAACCTAAAATAGGAAAACTTTGAAAGATCAATAAAATATCAATTCAAACACTTTATATGACATCAGGAGTCATAAAAGAGGTATTATATTCTTTGTAGATTCTAAGGCAGAAAGTTTCATCAGCAGCCCTATCAAGAAGTCAAACTAGTTTCAAATATTCTGCCTTTGTTTGGTCTCAGTAGAAAGATCAGTCTACCCAGCATTGTCCCAAATGTGTGAAATCTGTGTTGCAGATGATATTTATGATGGCAATGAAGTACGGTATTTACTGGAGTAAAAAAGATTCTGACATTTAAATTACACCTTCCAGATTCCTAAGGTGTCACTTGGAGAATCAAAGAAATAGGTCAAGATGGGGAAGTATAAAGAATTCAAAAGAAGCTCCTTTAAAGAATAATTACCTTTTGCTGACTCTCAGAAACAAATTCCAAGGGATTCGTTTCTGTGTTTTGGGTTTTGTTTTTAAAATATTTGGAGGGATAAGAAAAAGCATGAAAATGAAGTCACCAGTAAAGCACTCTGCCTTCAGGATTCTTCACAAATGTTTATAGCATTCATGTGGCTCTCTGGCATGCTGTGGGAGCGTATTATAGATTGCAGTTGAGAAGACTTAAAAAGGTAAATGAAGTTTTAACATCGGGGTTCTATCAAATTGCCTCAATTTCTGTTTAACTGCTGGACCCTGAATGCTATGCAGATATCTGTAATTAGCAAAGTTGTAACATGTTCCAAAAGCCAGCAGGAGACTGAGTGACTGAAAGTTCCATGTCCCTCCTGACTTATGATAATATGGCTCTCCTGGAAATGCCAACTTTGGTTGGTGGTGTTTTCAGGGATGTCTGAAGCTAAATATTGAAAACATAGGTCAACAGGTTCAATGTCAGAGTAGGCTGACCAAGTTTTAAATACGCTATCAGGTTTGCCAGGGATGTGCTCACCTTTATATAAGAAATACATTTTTCTTTTCATCTAATGGAATTAACTTCTCAACTGCAACTATTCAAATACACCCCAGTTCTTGGAATTCTCTATCACTAATTCCTCTTGTCTTCTTCATATCCACTGTTTTGCAATGAGTATGCAGGGACGTTCACTTAAAAAGCAGACCTCAATGGCATGTGCGTATACAGAAGGGTTACATTAAAGAACAGGACAAGGGGTGCCTGGGTGGCCCGCTCTGGTAAGCAGCTGGCTCCTGATTTCAGCTCAGGTCATAGCTTCAGGAGTCGTGAGATAGTCCTGTGTCTGGCTCCACATTCAGCAGGGAGTCTGTTGGTGAACCTCTTTCTCCCTCTCTCCCTCTGCCCCTTCTCCCCCCACTCCTTCCCCTTCCCTGCCTTGTTCCCACGCTCTCACTCTCTCTCAAATAAATATTTATAAATAAGTAAAGAGCAGGGCAAATGGGCCAGACTTGTCAGGGAGTTAGTGTATACCACAAAAAGAGCTCTCCCAGCCTCCTGGAAGCTCATAGGTGTTGAAGTCTACAGAATAATTAGATCTATATAATTATTATATAATTATAATATCTATATTAAATCTATATAATTATAGATCTATAATTAGATCTATATAAATAATCATGTCATCTGCGAAGAGAGAGAGTTTGACTTCTTCATTGCCAATTTGGATAGCTTTTATTTCTCTTTGTTGTCTGATTGCTGTTGCTAGGACTTCTAATACTATGTTGAACAAGAGTGGTGAAAGTGGGCATCTTTGTCTTGTTCCTGATCTCAATGGGAAGGCTGCAAGCTTTTTCCCATTGAGGATGATATTTGCTGTGGGTCTTTCATAGATAGATTTGATGAGGTTCAGGAATGTTCCCTCTATCCCTATACTTTGAAGCATTTTAATCAGGAATGGATGCTGGATTTTGTCAAATGCTTTTTCTGCATCAATTGAGAGGACCATGTGGTTCTTCTCTCTTCTCTTATTAATTTGTTGTATCACATTGATTGATTTGCGAATGTTGAACCATCCTTGTAGCCCAGGGATGAATCCCACCTGATCATGGTGGATAATCTTTTTAATGTGCTGTTGGATCCTGTTGGCTAGGATCTTGTTGAGAATCTTAGCATCCATATTCATCAGTGATATTGGTCTAAAATTCTCCTTTTTGGTAGGGTCTTTGCCTGGTTTGGGGATCAGGGTAATGCTGGCTTCATAGAAAGAATCTGGTAGTTTTCCTTTTGCTTCAATTTTTTGAAACAGCTTCAGGAGAAGAGGTGTTATTTCTTCTTTGAAGGTTTGGTAGAATTCCCCAGGGAATCATCTAACCCATCCTGGTAGGTACTAGCTGAGTGATCTTGATTAAGCTACTTAATTTCTTTGTGCCTCAAGTTTCTCATGAATAAAATGGGGCCATCTCATGTAAGCTTGCCTTACATGAGGATTTAATGAGCTAATATCTGTGCAAAACAGCCCAGAGACTAGCACCTGGCAAAAGTCTCAGTAAATTTTAGATACTAACTTCAACATTTTAACTAGATGTTGTAAGTTATTTGGGTGCCTTAGGACTACTGTGGTTTAACTGAGCCTTAACTACTAGACAGAACTTCAACCTACAATAAAATATTAGCCCAATATTAAATAATATATGGAATAACATATTAATTAATATCTTTATTAACATTTATTAATAAATTAATTTATAATTTAGAAAGATTTATAAATTGATAAATAAATAATTTATTGATAATAATTAATAGCAATATTAAACAGTATACAGAAATGTAAATTGCATAGTAGGAGAATGGTGTAAATAAATGTAGCCTTCCTTGATGGATGGTGGAGGGGGGAACATTTCAAATTGATTCAGTTTCCAGACTAGAATTTCAGGCTAGAGGTGTATTTCTTTTTTTTCTTTTTCTTTTTTTTTTTTTTTTGCTTATTTTAAGCCCCAAATGCATTCTGAACCAAAAACCTTATAAAAGCATAAGTATATTATTTACTTTTTAAATCTCCAAACAGTTTTCTCAGAGTTCGAGTAATTATACTAATTTGGCCTTCTATAAATTCTTCCTCCACAATTTTTAAGCATCTCAAGATATTAAAATAAAAATTAGAAAGCAATTTAAAAACGTAAAGTATGCCACTTACAAAGATTCAGATGCTACCTTTGGCAGTAAGTACTTGGCCAGTAATTTATAATTCTGCTTTCTCAATGCATTAGTGTCTTTAATATTCTGAGTGGTGGCTGTGTACATGTTTCTTGCTGAGCCTCAGGGTTCCTTGGGGTTGTCTCAAAGGCAATACCAGGGATGGGAAGAATGGGTGGGTATTCCACTTTCCCACACCAGTTCTAGTTCCATTTTTACCTATTTTATATGTGACGATAATTCTCCTTAATGGGGAAAAAATGGCTTTACTCCTATTAAATAGTTTGACAGCTCTAAATACTGCCATGAAATTCTAAATAAAAAATACTTTAATGCACAAGCCGCACTTCCGTAATTCCTCTTTCCTATACTCCTTCCCAAGTCTTGCCCTTCCAAGTGAAAGTATTTTTTCTAAATTTAGAAAATTGTAAGTTTGAATGTTTCAAGCCTAACTCATGCTTAAAGACATTCTTAAAATCTCTAAGCCAACTTGTACTCTTCCTTCTCTGATCTGCTAAAGAAGTGACTGTCCACAGCTCTCCCAGGGCTCCAGTGCTGTCCACATCCCATCTCCGAGGACAGTGTTGGTCTTCTGTTTCCTCTCTCCTCTGTTTGTTTTCTGTTCCCGCTGGACCATACATTCTCCAACATCAAGATTAAGCCTTAGAATTCTTTAGTAGAGGGGCACCTGGGTGGCTCAGTCAGTTAGGCATCTGCCTTAGGCTCAGGTCATGATCCTGGAGTCTTCCATCCAGCTCTCTGCTAAGGGGGGAACCTGCTTCTCTCTCTGTCCCTCCCTCCCCTTGTGTGCTCTCTCTCCTTCTTTCTCTCTATAATAAACAAAATCTTTAAAAAAAAAAATTCTTTAGTAGATTGTACCTTCCCTGCCCATTAAACATCAAGAATAATAAAAAAAAACAAAAACAACAACAAAAAACTTTCACTGAACTAAAAATAAAGAAATTAGCTGTAAGTTTTAAAGAAGTCTTCAGTAGGAAAAAGGCAGAATTCAGTTCTAGTGCTTAAACAGACACCCCTAAAAAAATCAGCCAAAATATAAAAGCATGAAATAAGCTGGGAGCTTTATTTAATATGTTCTTGAAAGTCAACAAAGTAGGAAATGTAAATTAAACATCCATCTCTTTGTAATGGTATAGGGTGTCAATTTTTTTTTAATTTCTAATAAACACAGTTTTTTTTTTTTCTAGCAGACTGTAATAACTGAAAAACTAAATAAGGCACCCAAGAAGCCTAATAGTTCAGCGGTGGGGGTGGGGAGGGCGATGGCAATGCAGGTCTGGTCTTCCCACTTATTTCTTTTTTTTTTTTTTTAAGATTTTATTTATTTATTTGACAGAGAGAGATCACAGTAGGAGAGAGGAAGGGAAGAGATCACAGAGAGAGAGGAAGGGAAGCAGGCCCCCTGCTGAGCAGAGAGCACCATGTGGGCCTCGACCCCAGGACCCTGAGATCATGACCTGAGCCGAAGGCAGCGGCTTAACCCACTGAGCCACCCAGGCGCCCCTTCCCACTTATTTCTATGTTTAATGATTACCACCATATAAAACTCTTAACAAACTAACCATAAAACTCTGAGAAATAAAGACAGTGACTCAATAAAATATAATAATGAAACAAACAGTTTGAAGATGCATTAGTAAATCACTTAATACAAAAAAGAAGTTATCCAAAAAGAGTCGAACAAGAGGTTTGTTTTTTATTACCTTGTAATTAGTCCAGGTTACAAAGCAAAGCTCAACAAAAGCAAACTCTTTCTGCCAGGAATCCCCCTAGTCCCTCTATTTAGGTGAGAACAGAACCTCTTTTCTAGTAAAAAGATGCATTTGAATCTATCTGTCATCCAATTTCCCATGGATATATATGTATAAATAAATGTTTGTGTGCATATTCATATTAACAAATTATGAATCAGAAATGTGCTTACATTTTTCTTGAGGATAGTAATAAATGTTTACAGTAGTAAGACTACATCCTGATGATTATAATAATCCTTTAAAATGATATTGAGCTTTACAGTTTATAATATGGTATTCCTTAGACATTTCATTTGATTCTCACAGTTACCCTGTAAGTAGGTATAACACAGGTACAAGCACACTCACTGTGTAGATAAAGCTGCTGAAGCTGGGAGAGCTTGTGTGATCTGCCCCATTATTCAGGGAGATGCAAGCAGGCAGGCTCTCAACACAAAGTTGGTGAAAAAAATAATAATAATAATAATAGACACACACGAGGGAAGGCCAAGTCTTCTGAATACGGATCTATTGCTCCTGCTACATGAACACTTTAGCTGTCATCATTTTAAAATAAATTCTGAATCTATATATCTGTTAGGACACACCAAATAAAATTTTCCAATATAGCATCCTTCAAGCATATTAGAACTATAGTAGCAGACCACTGATTAGAATCAGTAAAGCAAATAAAACAATTATGAATTTCATTTATCTTCCCTGTTGCAGTCTTAACATTGTCTATATGTGATATCTTTATAAAATCTATACATTTGTTTTCTTTCATTCATCCAATTCACCCAGCAGATGTTTACTGAGTCTTCTATTTTCCAGGCTAGATGCTTGGGGTACAGAGCTGAACAACACAAAGCTACCCCATTCTTAGGGTAATGAGAGTTTTCTTACAGATGCAGACATTAGGCAAGCAAAACACATGCAGAAATTGTGAGAATGGTACAAAAGAAAGGGAAAAATGGTGTGAGATAAGAAAGTGGGGATCTAATTTAGACTGGAACACAAGCAACCTTCCCTGAGGATGTAACATTTAAGCTGCTGCCTGAACTGGCTTTCTGTTTAAGAATATTCCCTGCATTTATTTCCCTTGCCTTTGGAGACGTGTCTTGAGAGAAGTTGCTGTAGCTGATGTTGAAGAGGTTACTGCTTATGTTCATCTCTAGGATTTTGATGGATTCCTGTCTCACATTGAGGTCTTTGATCCATTTAGAGTTTATCTTTGTGTATGGTGTAAGAGAATGGTCCAGTTTCATTTTTCTCTGTATAGCTGTCAAATTTTCCCAGCGACACTTATTGAAGAGACTATCTTTTCTTCCATTGGATATTTTTTCCTGCTTTGTCAAAATTAGTTGGCCACAGAGTTGAGAGTCCATATCTGGGCTCTCTATTCTGTTCCATTGTTCTATGTGTCTGTTTTTGTGCCAGTACCATGTTGTCTTGGTGACCACAGCTTTGTAATAGAGCTTGAAGTCAGCAATGGGATGCCCCCAGCTTTGTTTTTCTTTTTCAACATTTCCTTCAATATTTCTTTTTCAGGGTCTTTCTGGTTCCATACAAATTTTAGAATTGTTTGTTCCAGCACTTTGAAAAATGCGTTGGAATTTTGAGTGGGATGGCATTTAAAGTATAAACTGCTGTGGACAGCATGTTCATTTTAATGATGTTTAGTCTTCTGATCCATGAGCATGTAATGTTTTTCCATCTTTCTGTGTCTTCAATTTCTTTCATGAGTGTTTTGTAGTTCCTAGAGTTTTGTAGTTCCTAGAGTACCTTTACCTGGTTTATTCCAAGATATCTTGTGGGTTTTGGTACTATTGTAAATGGAATTAATTCTCAAATTTGTCTTTCTACAGTTTTATTGTAAATGTATAAGAAAATAAGTGATTTCTGTGCATTGATTTTGAAACCTGTAACATTACTAAATTGCTGTATGAGTTCTAGTAATCTGGGGGTGGAGACTTTTGGGACTTCATCAAGATAAAAACTTCTGCACAGCAAAGGAAATAGTCAACAAAACAAAGAAGCAACCCAGAGAATGGAAGAAGATATTTTCAAATGACACTACACACAAAGAGCTGATGTCCAAAATCTATAAGGAGCTTCTCAAACTCAACACTCAAAAAAAAAAAACAGATAATCAAGTCAAAAAATGGGCAGAAGACATGACAAGACTTCCCCAAAGAAAACATACAAATGGCTAACAGACACATGAAAAAGTGTTCATCATCATTAGCCATCAGGGAAATTCAAATCAAAACTACATTGAGATACTACCTTATACTAGTTAGAATGGCAAAAATAGACAAGGCAAGAAAAAACAAACATTGGAGAGGTTGTGGAGAAAGGGAAACCCTCTTACATTGTTGGTGGGAATCCAAGATGGTGTAGCTCCTTTGGAGAACAGTATGGAGGTTCCTCAAAAAATAGAAAATAGAAATACTCTATGACCCAGGAATTGTACTACTGGGTATTTACCCCAAAGATACAGATGTAGTAAAAAGAAGGGCCATATGCACTCCAATGTTCATAGCAGGAATGTCCACAATAGTCAAAATGTGGGAAGAGTCAAGGTGCCCTTCAACAGACAAATGGATGATGAAGATGTGGTCCATATACACAATGGAATATTATATTTCTCAGCCATCAGAAAAGATAAATACACAGCTTTTACATCAACATGAATGGGACTAGAGGAGATTATGCTAAATGAAATAAATCAAACAGAGAAAATCAATTATCACATGGTTTCACTTATTTATGGAACATAAGGAATAGCATGAAGGACATTAGGAGAAGGGAAAATGAAGGGGGAGAATCAGAATGGGGACAAACCATGAAAAACTATGAACTCCAGGAAACAAAGAGAGGGTTGGGGGGTGGGGCGAGCCTGGTCATGGGTATTAAGGAGGGCCCAGTTTGCATGGAGCACTGGGTGATATACGCAAACAATGAATCATGGAACACTACATCAAAAACTAATGATGTACTCTATGGTGACTAACATGCCACAATAAAAATAATTAAAATGCTATTCAATTAAAAAAATATATATATTCCCTGCATATGTTCACTGAGCCAGCCTGAGTTCCCGATGGTGAAGTCACACAAATACCATAATATACAAGGATAAGTGAGACAGATCTCAGGGAACTCACTGTTCAAGGGCAATGGTGTAGCTTAACTTGTTTTGGAGCTTGGAAAAAATATATTTAGCTATAAAGCTCCAAATAATTAACACAGAAAATTTTTGCAAGATGCATTATTTTAAGACTTAAAATCAAACCTAAGTTGTTCATCCCAAAAGAATTAGCAGATCTTCACCCTTCAGTATTATCCTTTAAAGAAATGATTTTGTCCCAGGGGAGTCTTATCTTGAGAATACTAAGATAAAGTTTGCAATAAACTAAGATCACAAAAGATGTCACTATCTTACTACCCTCACCCTTTCTTTTTTATTTGTAAATGTAGTGCCTCAATTTTTTATAATTCTCTGACATAATTTCATATTTTTCAAACTAAATATTTACCTAAATGGGACTAATTAAAATTAGCTGTCATATAAATATGCATATATCAGTCCACACAATTGAAGAATATTATCTTAAGTATGTTGACAATTTTAAGTCCTGAATCATGATAATAGTAAATCTTAAAATATATTGCAAACTATGATCATCTATTTTATTTCCATAATTTATTTTCTCCCTTTAGCCTGTCTTTATTTTTTATCCAAGAATAATGTCTCTTAGTTATGAAATCTAAATATCAAGAAAAGAGATAAATATCCCTGAAGTAACATGAGAATTAAAATATAAAGCGGTCATTTAAGTGACAATGCTAGGTTTTCTTGCTCTGACTGTAAAAGTTTACCTAGGCTTCTATTTCCATTCAAGAAGCTTATTCTCCTAAGGAAATGCACACATACAAAAATAAAGAATAAAAAAATTGGTTTTCTGATCCATCATTTTTGATTACTGGAAATTTTGTGACTCTGCATTCCAAAAATTTACTTTCTCTTTATATGGCTTGACTAGAAGAATTAATATAGGGCTTCTTAATAATCACCACTTAGTCTTCAAAAACCATAGAGCACAAGTCATAAATTAAGGTATGAAAGACATCTTGTGTATGAAAAAAAAAAAAAAATCAAGGGTGTCTGGGTGGCTCAGTCATTAAGCGTCTGCCTTCAGCTCAGGTCATGATCCCAGGGTTCTGGGATGTAGCCCCACATCAGGCTTCCTGCTCAGTGGGAAGCCTGTTTCTCCTTCTTCCACTCCCCCTGCTTGTGTTCCCTCTCTCTGTGTCTCACTCTTTCTGTCAAATAAATAAATAAATAAATAAATCTTTAAAAAAAAAATCAAATATGTTGAAACAAAAGAACTTTAAAAAGTCCCATCAAGTTTTCATTGTCCAACTAGGTTTTTTTTTTTTTCCCATCTTTCAGCATATACAATGAAAACTGACATCTATTCAGTTTCAGATTAGAAGCTAATCTTGCTTCTTGGTTCTCAAATACCAGGTTTCAAATTTATATTTCAGTCTCAAACACTTAATGACAAAGTATTTAATTTAAAGCCTCAATCCTCTTTTTCTTAGTTTTTATAATTGTTAATTAGTTTTACAGACCACTGAAAATGAGTTCCAAAACTATATTACTTTTCACAATAGGTGACATCTTCTATCCCATGAAATGTATTATGTGCTATACATTCTGACACTTAAAAATAAAGTAACATAAATTGAGAGCAGACCAGGAAGGCAGATTGGATTTAGAATAGGTATACTAATTTCTTCATCTTAGCAACTAGGATTCAAAAGATGTTTTAAAGCCTTCAAGAGAATAAAAAAGTATAAATATTTATTATTATAAAGGAAAGTAGTAAAAATGAAAAAAAATAATAAAATAGAGTGATGAAAGAAAGGAGAAAGGAAGAGAAATGCTTTAGTTTTATGATTGTTCATAGCAGGGAAGAAAAAGGTAATGTCTGAACTATGAAAGAATTAAGGAAATTACATAACATAGTAGTTATAAAGTTAACTACTAGAACAAAAATGCAAACCTTTTTAAATATAGCTATTATCTCCTAAATATAAAGAATTATATAATGAAAGTGAAGAATATGGACTATAATAATTTTTGAAAGCAGTAAAAAAAATTATTAATTTCAAAGAGCTAGATTCAAATACACCTATCATATCAATAAATATAAATGGACTAAATTCATATCTTTAAGAAGGGAAGAAAAGATTGGACAAATGTATTTCAGACAAATGTAGAAAGAGAAGGAAGGGGGGAAGAAGAGAAAAAGGGAGAGAGGTAGAAGAGGGAAGATGGGGAATGGAAGGAGTAAGGAAGGAAGGGAGGAAAGAAAGAATAGGTTGTAACCTTAATATCAGTTTGCTTTAATTCATGTCATAAAACATAAATAAGAAAAAGGTCACTATATTATGTTAAAAGGAGATGTTTGTAGAAATAATTTTTAAAAAATCATGACTGTCAGTGCACTAAAAGAGATAGCATCAATAATCATAAAACAAAAACTATAGGTGTTATGAAAAACAAAAAAGTAGTAGGATTTTGGTCACCTCTTTTAGTCTTTGACAGAGAGGAATAATGCAGAATACCTAAATGATGTAAAGTAGGACTAAATAAATATAGATCAAACTCTGTTCCTGAAAATAAAAACTACAACCTGCATTTACACAGAACAATAATAAAATGACTGACCATTAGGCCACAGTAAAAATCATAATTTCAAAATGTTAAAATAATACAAGCAACATTCTCTAATCAGAATGCAATAAAACTGGAATTAAATAATAAATCAAAAATAAAAATACAGTTATTAATTTTGTGACTTCATATGTTATTTTTTAGAGCCTTATATCAACTGCAAAATGAAAATAATACTAAAATCATAGGGTAATGTTGAGAATCTTTTGAATTATAAGACATTATACAAATAAAATATTATCCAAGAAAAATCAAATACCTCCTCACACTTGAGAAATACTTATTTGGCAGCTCCAAAGATTTGAACAACTTGGTCTATACTGTCCATCTATGGCTACTTAAACAAATTAGAATTTTAGATTTCAACATTAGCCTGATTTAAAGAACTCATTAAAAACATTATGCAAGTGAAAGGAGCCAGTCACAAAAGAATACATATTGTATAACTCCACTGGTAAGAAATGTCCAGAATAGGCAGCTCTATAGAGAAAGAAGGTAGATTAGAGTTTGCCCAGCACTGAGTTAGAGGTGGAGAGAATAGAGAGTGACTGCTAATGGGTACGGGTTTTCTTTCTAGAATGATGGAAATGTTCTAAAATTAGATTGTGGGGATGGATGCAAAAGTCTGTATACTGAAAACCATCAAGTCATACACTTTAAATAGGTGAATTTTATGGTATATAAATTATATCTCAATAAAGCTGGAGTTTTTTAATTGTGAAAAATAGAGCTCATTAACTACATGTGCTAGTGGCTACTATCTTGGACATCAGACTATTTCCATCACTGCATACACTTCTATTTAACAGTACTGGCTTACCTGATACTGAAAAATCAAACAAATATCTAGAAGTTCACAAGAATTATTTAAGCTTTGCTTCAGCAAATTAATAAGGTCCTTCTAGTGAGAGTCTCAGATGAATTTTTTTTCTCACTTCACTTACTAATTATACTAAAAGATCATCCTCTCACTTAATATAATCCAAATACATTAAGGTGCTAATTGAATATGCTGAATAAGCTGTGCATACTAATTGTCACTAATAAGTTTAATGCTGATTGCTTAAGTTTATAACAGCTACTCACCTACATAGTGGTTCAAGTCAACTTGCTATCCCTCACTCTTCATTAGGAAAATGTGTTTCATTAAGCCGATGTCATTATATGTGAGCCCAGAGGATTTACACCATGGGTAGTCCTTTTAACGTTCAAAAGTATACCAAATGTGAATCCTGAGCAAATTGCTCATGCAGCTGAAGGTGACTCTTACATCATCCCTAGTTTTCCAGTGATGCTTAAAGCATTCCATTATTATGGTAAGCTTTGAATCAATAAGTACTTCTATGTCTATTACATTTCTTTACTCAATCAGTATGTTTTTAAGTACCTAGCATTAATTATAATCCTGTAATCCTGGAGAGTTCACTTATCTTCTCTGAGTTTCAGATTCTCCAAATTAAGGTGTAGGGAGGGAAGAGAGAGAAATTAGCAGCCTAATTACAAGTTTATGTCCCCTTCTGCCTCCCAGTTGAGGGAACTCTACTTAAAAAAAAAATACTGGAGATTAGATCTTAATTGTTCTCATCACAAAAAAAAAAAAAAAAAAAAATGATAATTATATGACACAATAAAGGTGTTGGCTAACACTACAGTGATAATCATATTGCAATATATAAATGTTTCAAATCAACACATACACCTTTTACTTATACAATGTTTTCTCTTAATTATATATCATTAAAAAAAATAGTAGGGCTTACTTGGGAAGCTTGGAGAGGTCACAAATATACCTAAGAATTGATCTTTTTAAAAAGCAGACATAGTTACCATTGTGAACAATGTCAGGGAGAGGAAATGAAGACCAGCTACTTTCTCTCTGTTGCGGTCCCAGGTAAAGATGCAGTCCCTGTGGCAGCCTGAGACAGCCCAGCAAGATGAACATGGATCTTTCTGCAAATGGAGAAGAACTCTCTCAAATGTCAATGTATGAGAGGTTGGCTGACTCTGCGTGGGCTGCTGTGCTGAAGCAAAATGACCATCCTGGTCTAATTCAATAAGCATAGAACAAAACCATGACAATCTGATTGTTCCTTCTCTCTCACAGCTATAAATACCCCAGGATAGAGCAGATTTTCCATCTCTACCTTGATAAAGAGATTCCAGCTTGTCTGTCCTCCTGAGGTTGGCTGGACAACCGGAAAATAAATTTCTGTCTTACTTTCCACATCTACTAATCCACATCTATTTCACCTTTCCAGGAGAAAAAACTACCAGATCTACCAGAAGAAGTAGGAGAAAAGGCAAGGTGAGAAGAATCAGGGATCCAAAACAGAGAAGTTAGGCAAACCAATCTATACACATGTTCCCACTGGGCCAAAGCTAATGGAAGAAAAAAAAGAAGAAAAAAAAAGACCACTAATAAAGGCTGCAGTAAGAGGATATATGATCAAAACAATGAGACTCTAAAGCAGACAAACATAAAGCTAATATCTGAAAATTAAAATAGAATTAGAATTAACAAAAATATAATACATCGGCCAAAAAGAGGAAGGAGGAGGAGAAGGAAGAGAAGGAGAAGGAGGAAAGAAACAACTGTGTCCTGGAAAATCAAGTGAAGAAGTTGTTTCATTACACATAGGAAAAAAATTAAAGAAAATCACGAATAAAAAATTTAGAGGGGCACCTGGGTGGCTCAGTCATTAAGCGTCTGCCTTCGGCTCAGGTCATGATCCCAGGGTCCTGGGTTTGAGCCCTGAATCGGGCTGTCTGCTCAGCGAGACACCTGCTTCTCCTTCTCCCATTCCCTCTGCTTGTGTTTCCTATCTTGCTGTGTATCTCTCTGTCGAATAAATGAGATCTTTAAAAAAATAAAAAATTTAGAGATGACACTATACACCTATTATAATGACCAAAATCCAGGACACTGACACCATCAAATGCTGTGAGGATGTGGAGCAACAGGAACTCTCATTCATCATGGACAGGAATGCAAAATGGTACAGCGACTTTGGAAGACGGTTGGCAGTTTATTACAAAATTAAACATATTCATACCAGCAATAGTACTTCCTGGTATTTATACAAATGAATTGAAAACTTATGTCTAAACAGAAAACTATACATGGATGTTAATAGCATCAATTATACTCATAATTGCCAAAAATTGGAAGCAACCAAGATGTCTTTTAGTGGGTTAATAGACAAACAAACTGTGGTACACCCAGAGAATGGAATATTATTCAACACTAAAAATATATGAGTTATCAAGCCATGAAAAGACATGGAGGAAACTTAAATGCATATTATGAAGTGAGAGAAACCAATCTGAAAAGGTTACATACTATATAATTCTAACTATGTGAAATTCTGGAAAAAGCAAAACTATGGAGACCCAAAAAAAAAAATAGATAGATAGATAGATAGATATAGATACAAAATATATAATAAGTGGTTGCCAGGGGTTACAGGGGAAAAAGGTATAAATAGGTAGAGTACAGAGTACAGAGGATTTCTAGAGCAGTGACAGTACTCTGTATGAAACTCTAATGTTGGATACATGCCATTATAAATGTACAACACCAAGAATTAACTCTAATGTAGGCTATGGACTTCAACTAATAATGATGTATCAGTGTAGGTTCCTCAGTTATTATAATGCACCTCAATTATGACAAATGCACTGCTCTGATGGGAGATATTGATAATGAGAGGATTATCCCTATGTGAAAGGCAACAGGTATATGGGAAACCTCTGCTTCCCTACTGCTCAATTTTTCTATGAACCCAAAACTATACTAAAAAATAAAATCTATTAAAAAATAAGTTTAGAGCAAACCCCCTCCCCCCAGCAACCCTGTACCCCTGGGGATAAAAATATATGTTTATAAAAAATAAAAAATTAAAAAATAAGTTTAGAGCATATGAAGAAAACAACTTCGGGAAAAACAATATGAGTTAAAGAAACAGTACATTTTACTGAATCAAAGGAAATCTTGAATTCAGTGTATATAAGTCTCTAAGTGCTAGGCAAGTCTAAAGAGAAAAAAAAAGGATCTATATCTAAATATACCTTTGTAAAATCTCTGAGATTTAGTAGTAAAGAGAAAATTATTTGACCAGTCTGAAATAATATGTGGCCTTCAAAACAAAAATCAACACTCTAGTATCAGACTTCTCACTGCAAACTTGGATCTTAGAAAACAGAGAAATATAACCTATAAGAGAAAAGAACATTTAGGAATATTATTCCCAGGCAAGAGAATGTTGCAAACAAAACAATGGTATTTTCAGTAAGGGTGAGAAACATACCAAAAACGAAAAGAAAATAAATTGTTGAACATAAAAGGAATAGGTAAAGTATAGCAAGAAAATGCAAAAATAATGTATAGATAGAATAATAGAATATAAAGTGAAATTTGAAAGCAAAATAGTCTTTTATGCTTTAAAATCTATTATCTCTGAAGAATATGTAAAAATAGCATATTTACAGACTAAAAATTAAAGCAAAATATATAAAACAAAGCAAATATTAAAAGGGGACACTATAAATTATGAGAGGATTTTTATATATCTAAATATTTGAGATCATATAGATGAAAACGATGTAAAAATATGCAGGATTTGAATCTTTAAGGTTGGACTAATAAACACATATTAAAGAAAATATTTTACCCCTATGAGACAATAAACATTCTTCATTCATTATTAGAAATATTTACAAAATGTGATCATTTATTGGACCAGAGAGAACAACTTATTTCACTCAAGAAAAAAAGAGGGGGAAGGGAAGTCATTTCTTGGACATTACATGATAAAATTAAAAATCATGAACAAAAAAGGTAACCTATGAAAAAGTTCTAGAATCTTAATCATAGGAAAATATGTAACCTCACATGATTTTATATTCAAAAATGAAAAACTGACTATAACTAGAGTATAGACTGACTTAAGAAACTGGAAAAATAGTAAAAAAAAAAAAGGAAATTAATACAGATAAAAGTTAAAATTGGTAATATGGGATTGGAGAAGCAGTCCACATACCTACTCTGAAGCCAAACAGCTGAGGAGCTCCCACTGCAGGGGAGGCAGAATTCTTCCTCTACCATTCAAGGTCTTCCAGCTGGACTAAGAATTCAATTACATGAGACAGCTGTGGAGGAGGAAAACCCAGAGTTTTATCACACATGTGCGGAGGCCCAATAATAAAATTATGACCCTGAAGAAATTACCAAGACAAGCAGTTCTTATACATTTTAGACAAAAAGATGATAAATTTGTGAAGCATTTACAGGATAAGGAAAACCAGTGTCTGGAAGCTTTAATTAGTAAGGAATTCTAAGTTGAATTTGGGCTGAAGTAGTAGATTAATAAAGAGGTAACATGGTTCATTTCTACAGCTTTCTCAACTTTTATCAACCCATCTCTGATGATGAGGATGTCTTTTTACCTCTTAGTATGAGGAAAGTATTTTTCATATGGGTGATTTGTTTCCTGCTTTCAGGGAGACAGAGGAGAGTCTGAGTGTCCTTGCACTGACTGTTACCAAGTAGCTTCAGTTCAGAATAATCAATATGCCACGGGAGTACATTTTAGGGTGGCCTGCCGTGGGTCCCTACAGATCTAATTCCAGCTGTGCCAGTTTTTGATGAGTAGCTTGGGCAATAGTTTTAGTCTCCCTGTACCTCATTTCCCTCATCTACAGAGTGGGAACAAAATAATACCTAATATATAGATCTATTAAGAGAAATAAATTCAAGGTTGTAAAGATTTTATACAATGCCCAATAGGTGTATTATATACCAGTCATTAAATAAAATAAAACAAAATAAAGGCAGCAAATATGATAAATTGAGCACATTGATATGTTCAAATATTTAAAAATAAATATATTTGATAACTATTGATATTTTTAAAAAGTAATAAGATAGACAAATTCCTCACAGTCTGGTTAGATCTTTTTTTAGGGCAAAAGTGGGAACTGTGTTTTAAGACTCAGGACAAACAAGAGTACTTGATGCCACACAGAACAAGCCTGAGAATGAACAGAAAATTCAGGCTAGGAAAACCAGATGTCCAGAACCAGGAGACCTTGGAAGCTCCAGAACTTTCAGCTCCAGGGAGGGTGAGTTTGAGCACAGCCCTTCCCAACCCAGTTCCAGCTGGCTTGGCCAGAGAGAACTCTGGAATCATGGGGCAATCTAATTGGTCACTCTCTCAACATCTACCTCCCCTTGAATGAGTAATTCCTATGTGTCTCAAGTTATTGCTGCATGCAGAGAAGGATGGAAATCTTACTAATTTACATTCACTGAAGCAAGCATAGCTTGATGAAAGTACATTGAAAAACAAAAAGAAAAATAACTATAGGTCAATTTCACTTCTGAATGTAAAATGTTAAAATGTTATAAAATGTTAATTTTATATTAACTAATATTAACTATATTAACTAATAGAATCAAATGGTATTTTTTAGAAATAACAGTGACTATGCAGAGTTGGCCTTGTGACTGAAAAGATGAGTAAATATTAGTTAAGCTATCAAAATGTTTTACTATATTAAAAAATGAAGGAAGAAAAATGTAATATAAGAAGATGCTGAAAACAGTCAAATGCATCAGCTATTCCTCAAAAGTTAGTAAGTAGCAAAGGAATAAAAGAAAATGCAAGAAAATACAAGATACAAATATTTATCAGACACTATCATTAAAATTATCTACATTGTGAAATATTAAGACTAATTCTCTTGAATCAGGAATTAGAGAGAGATGTCTTATGTGATTTCCAATATTCAACATTTTTAAAGATCTAATGAAAAAGAAAATAGAATTATTTTTACAAATGAAATGCTTACATACATAGAAATCCAAGAAACTCAATACCCAACTAATTAGCACTGAACAGGATATTTAATTTAAAAATGAAGGAAGAAAACCTTAATTCACAGCAACAAAAGTTCTAATAACAATGATAATAAAAATCAAAATAACTTCTATTTGTAAAAACCACATTAGTTTATCAAAGAACAGAATGTAAAACCTGAATAAATAAGGCAAAATAAAAATAATAATTCTTCCCAAATTAACACAAAATGTAGTGCAATTATAAACAAAATTCCATAGCTTTTTTATCTAGACAAAATTTGTTTAACATTTACATGGAAACATTAAGGTGTAAGGTCTGTCAAAAAAATTTGGATAATGAAGATTAGTGACCAGGGATACCCTAAATATTAGTAAAATTTACATATATGAAACTACAATGTGGTGTGAAAATAGGAATAGACAAATATATCAGTCAAACGTCAAAAGTCAGGAAACAGATCCAAGTGTATGAAAGAACATCATTTATGATAAAGGTGGCATGTGAATTTATTGGAAAAAAATGAATTATTCAATAAACAGCACCAGAAAATTTAGCTATCTATGTGGAAGAAAAAAACATAACTAACACCATAAATAATCATCAACATCAGAATGTTTAAATATATAAATATAAAAGTGAAATAAAACACTAGAAGAAAATAGTGGATAAAAGTTTTATAATACCATGATGTAGATGACTACTAAAACTATATAAGACATGAGCATCTATTAAAAAAAATTGACAGATTTGATTATATAAATATTAAAAGTCTTCAGTATTGAAGGGGAAAAAAACCTGAACAAAGTAAAAAAATAATATCACTTATAATGGGATCAGAGCCTATATGTTATTAAGACAAAGACAGGGGCACCTGGGTGACTCAGTGGATTAAAGCCTCTGCCTCCAACTCAGGTCATGATCTCAGGGTCCTGGGATCAAGCCCCACATTGGGTTCTCTGCTCAGCGGGGAGCCTGCTTCCCCCTCTCTCTTTCTGCCTCCCTCTGTGCCTAGTTGTGATCTCTCTCTGTGTCAAACAAATAAATTAAAATCTTAAAAAAAAAAAAAAACAAAGACAAACTACCTAGTTTTTTAAGTGGATAAATTATATAAGCAAAGAGAAAATATGGAAAACTATATATTAAAAAGATGTTAAATGTCATTAAAAGAGAACAATAACATAACATTTCCACTATCACTTAATAAGATTTCAAATATTGTTAAGATTTTGGACACCTGGGTGGCTCAGTGGGTTAAGCCTCTGCCGTCAGCTAAGGTCATGATCTCAGGGTCCTGGGATTGAGCCCCCCATCAGGCTCTCTGCTCAGTGAGGAGCCTGCTTCCCCCACTCTCTCTACCTCCCTCTGTGCCTGCTTGTGATCTCTCCCTCTGACAGATAAATAAAAATAAAAATTAAAAATAAAAATAAAATATTGTTATGATTTTAACAATCTTGTTAAAAATCTTAAGATTTTTTCCCAGTGTTTTTTCAACTTTCCTCTTTTTTTAAAAATGTTTAGATTGTATGATAAATCAAATACTGTGTTTGACTGATAGCATCCAGAGTGTCGAGAACATAAAGAATACTTGCTTACATTGCTTATAAAATTAATATTTTAATGTATACAGCTTTTGACCCAGCAATCCTACTTCTGTCGATATATACTACAGAAGTAAAAGCATTAATACATAGTGCAACATTGATTGGTAACAACAATTTAAATGTTAGTCATCCAGGTGATGCTATATATATAGGAGCATTTTGTAGAAGAACAGAAAAAGGAAAAGGTGGAAAGAATTCGTATAAAAAGCATTGACAATTATTCTCTGACCTGGAAATAAAGAGAGTGCTTGGTAGGACATTAGGATTAGGTTAGAGAGAACAAGAAGCAATCGATCTATTATTTCTTAATTAAAACATGTGTTTTCATTTTGTACTTAAAAATAAGATTAAGAAAGAACAAAACCTCAGTCTCCTAGAAAAATAAAATCAGTGGTTTCATTACCTCAAAAGATCCCACTAACTCAAAAATATTCCCAACTGCTCTACGTTCAGAAAATCAAAGTAGGATTTGTGAGAAGCCACCTAAGAAAAACTTGGCTCCTGATTTTCAGTCAAACTGAAAAGCCAGAGATGAAACAATTACACAAAGCTACAAAGGAATAACTGTAAATATAATGAAGTAAAAATGGGTTCACAAATGGCTGGTGGAAGATAAAGGAATGTAAAACCCACTGGGAATGAAACTCCTTGGGAAACCTTCTTGAGGAAAACAAGTAGTTCAGAGTGGTTTGCCTGACTTTCCTCATATCCCTTCACCTCATCTTTCTAGGACTAGGCTGCGTGTGGAAAGCAACCCTGAATCATACTGATGATCTATATTTCCTCAGCAAGTACTTGACCAAACATCAACCTCGCTCTGACATCTAAATTCTTGTATTGTGTCTTGTGCTTTAATTTCCCTGCAAGTATTTTGAACTAGTTTGAAGGCTCTCAGAAGACCAATATCCCCAGAGTCGTTAGTATGCTTGCTTACGTGATAATTTAGGTACATTTGAAATGAACACTTTCATCTCTGAAGTCTCGCTATGGTCATTTGCTTGTCGCGCATTCTCTCCCATGTCTTCAGCCCTTGACTCTCACTTAATGCCCGAGTTTTATAATGTATTCTTGCCATCTTGCATCATGTATGACCCAAACAAGCTCTTATTGCTCCATGAACCCTTTACAGATCACCCTAGTCAAGTGGGAAACATATTCTGCTATTTATCTCCTGCTGGCTGTCATTTAAACTTACACTCCTCTAGGGCTTGTATATTCCTTTTTTTTTTTTTTAATTTCTTTTCAGCGTAACAGTATTCATTGTTTTTTGTACCACACCCAGTGCTCCATGCAATCCGTGCCCTCTCTAATACCCACCACCTGGTTCCCCCAACCTCCCACCCCCGCCCCTTCAAAACCCTCAGATTGTTTTTCAGAGTCCATAGTCTCTCATGGTTCACCTCCCCTTCCAATTTCCCTCAACTCCCTTCTCCTCTCCAGAGCTTGTATATTTTTTCTTCCATAGAAATTGTCATATTGAGAATGGGCATAAGGTAAGACTTTTTGGGTGGAAGAAGAAAGAAGGGGAGGGAGAAATGAAGGAAGACAGGGAAGAAGAGAGGGAGATGCTAACGCAGAAACCAACACAAAACAAAATCTATCATAAATGTTATTACGGAGCTTTCTTCATGCTTCTTTAAGGAATTAGATAATGCGTCAAATATAGAAGACATAATTTCCCTGGATTCAAGAAAAATCTCCTGTGCCCTTCTAGCATATTTGCAATAAATTGATGCAGAGAATTAAGACCCTGAGATTCCTAGGCCAGCTGCCGACTGTTGCAGACCCTGGGCTTCTGCCTGGGACAATATGGGGAGAAGAGGAGCTGTGACCACACTCTACAACAAACGGGTCCTTGGATGTGAGGTTTAGCCCTGGGCCCTGGTTCTCAGTCCCTAGCAAAGTCACACCCCAAGAACAGAGCCCCTCTTGTCCACACTAGAGGAGAATATGGTCAAGATTCCTCAGCCCCAAGTGGAGGATGGTTCACTCATGGAGCCCTTTCCCCTGCAGCTCTAGTTTGCTCCACAGAGTCAGAGAATCCGAGCAGGTCCAGGTTTTGAAGCTTAAAGCTTAAATAATTTGGAAGCCTCTGGTTATGAAAACAATACAAAATTCCAAACACAAAATTAAGTGCAAGAGCAAATACTGATTTGAGTTCTCTTTTTCTTTTTGGCTATCTATTTTGGGGGTTGTCATGATCTTTTTTTCCTTAATCTTCATGATTTTAACCATCAGACATTTAGTTCTCTTTATAATGTTGAAGAAGAGTTTCTGGCATCTTGAAGTTTCTGCCAGGCTTATTTTAGTTTGTATTTCCACAATACTTTTCCATCATAGTTGAATTTTGGTAGGGTTAATAATTTCAGAAAAAATACAAATTAATTTAGATATGGGCATTCATAAGAGCAATTCATATTAAATTTAAAATCACCATTTTGTTACATTGAACTACAAAATGTGATTAAATACTTCTATAAAAAATATATTGCTTTACTGAGGGTTGTTTTGTCACTGGAACAATTGTTTCTTTAGGCCATTCTACTGAGTGTGGTTTTGTCTGAAACTGTCAGTTTTTATCAGGAAAAAAAATCCACTAAATAAATACATTTTAATTCAATTTAAAAAGGAAAAGAGGCATAAACTTAAGACACAGTCCAATACATCAGGATACATAAAACATGCAACTTTATATACAATGATACATACTCTTCATAGTAGTCCAAATTTGTGCCCTAGAAAAAAGAATTCTGGTAAATTCTACTTCACATGATTCTCATTAAAAAAAAAAAAAAAAAAAAAAAAACATTAAGAAACAAAAGATATTTTCTACAAACACTATAAATTCCTGACAAGAGTGAACTTTTGTTTTACCTAGGTATATCTGAACACCAAATCCTCCACTTTTAATTATATACATCTGATGATTGAACTTCTTTTCCTGACTAGCCTCTACCCAATACATTTCATACCTTATATCTGCTTTATAGATCCCATAACCAGACACAACAGAACATGACAGATTGTGAAACAACTTCTGGCCTCGCCATTTCTGAAGATACAGGTGAGTTGACCAAAGAGTGCTAAGAGAATTCCTGGAAGTCACACCACACCTGAACACGAATGGATAACCTGTTATTCCATTAAACACAATGAAATCTAGGCCCCACTGAAGTTCTCATCCGTCAGATCCCAAAAGTGCTCTGGCCAGTACCCTGCCACCCAACATAAGGGTAGGTGTGACTGTAGGATAGTTATAGTGGAACTAGACAGCAGCTCTGTTTGTAATTAAAATATCTTACTTTTGTAAATTAAAAAAAAAAAAAAGCACACACAAACATATAAATATATAACACATTGCTAGCAAATCTTCCCAGGATCTTGAAAGAAGCCTAACCAGGTGAGGATCTTAAAGATGGAGCTTCATATGTGTCACAGTGAATCTGTCTCTGGGGAGAAGATAACATATTTTCACATGGACAAAATTGTTCATTCATAAAATCTGCTTAATGGGGCACCTGGATGGCTCAGTTGGTTAAGCATTCGACTCTTGGATTTGGCTCAGGTCATGAGGTAAGGTTCGTGAGATCTAGCCTGGAGTCAGGCTCTGCACTGGGTGTGGAGCCTGTTTAAGATTCTCTCTCTCCTTCTCTCTCTGCCCTCCCCTGTGGCACTCTCTCTCTCTCTCTCTCAAAAAATCAAAAAAAAAAAAAAATTTAATAAAATCTCTTACTTTTCACTCTTCTATCCCTAGATTTATTTTCCATTATTATCATGCATTATCAATCAACAGCTGGTTGGTACACCAACTAACAGTTTCATTCCTTCTGAAAGGAAACCAAACTCTTTCGAGATTGATTTCATTTTGTTTTTCATTTCACACAGTACTTCCAAGAGGTGAAGGTTCATTCAAAAATGAATCATTTGGTTCCATTCAACTAAGGGTAGGTTTGCCTACTCTGAGGCCTGATAGTAGGAGGGACAGAGGGGACAGCTATGTGGGGACAAGGGCAAAGAGATGTGTGATGGTGATAGGTCACCATGAGCCAGGGAGGATGAAAGCAGCCTCATGGAGTTTAGGCAGAGTCTAAGGCTCTGGAGGGAGATAAGCATTTGCCTGTGTGGTTGGCCTTTCTCTCAGTGAGATTGAAATGCTGAGGCAGTGGAGAGCAGAGTGGGTGTGCCTGGATCCCAGGAGAGGGACCCCCACCAGGCCACCCCATGTCTCATTCCCTAGCCAGGACCCCATCTGAGTCCAGGTGACCAGAACACACCTAGAGTGGTCTGTAATTGCCATTGCCCCCCACAATTTTTAGTTATTCTGGGTGTTCCTTCCCTCCTGGGGAGACCATGAGGCAAATAGGGGATCTGGAGTAGACCAAGGTTCACCCACCTGCCAGAAAGCCCAGGGCAATGAGATGCCTTTGCAAGGCATTCTCAATGGTCTGGAGGAACCTGAAGAAGGGGTCTTAATAAGAACCATGATTAGCACGTGGGCATGCTTCCTGTTTCCGTGGGGAAACTACAGTCACAACTGTACCAGATAGTATGCTATACTCAAGTAGGCACCAACCCTTGAATAACTTTATCCAGATCAACAAAAAAGAAGGGATCAATGTACACAACCACATGTGAATGGTAACTCTGGGTCTCACATGTACCTGCCTCCCTACCACTCCCCAGGGTCATCAGCACCACACTGGGAAAAGAGCAGGCTAATGTGGTTATGGCCACCCAAGGCAAAGGCTGCGAGCTTAGGAAAACCTTAGAGTTAATCAGGCTGCTTCTCTAGAAGTGCGTAAAGATACCCATTCCTGACCATGAAAAGCAGCTCGACCTGAAGCTGCCCCAGCTACTCCTCTAACTTAAGCTGTGTGTCCCTTCAGATGCAAGAGATCTTCTCATTTATACAAAAAAACCTGTTGACCTCCTAAAACCAGCAGCAAAGTGTATGCCAACATTTAGGCCATTTCATCTGGGAATAGTACTGTTGTTTAAAAAGAACAACCCCAGGGACACCTGGGTGACTCAGTTGGTTGAGCATCTGACTTGACTCTTTGTTTCAGCTCAGGTCATGATCTCATGAGTCATGAGATGGAGCCCCCAGCCTTCACCTTGGGCTTCACATTCATTAGGGAGTCTGCGATAGATTCTTTCCCTCTGCCACTCCCTGCACTTGCACATGCTCCCTCTCTCTCTCTAACAGACAAATCAATCTTTGAAAAAGAAGAAGAAGCAGCAGCCCAAATGGAGTCATCTGCATCCCATGAAAACAAACCTAAATGTAATTATAGTTTCAATTTATCCCAGGAGAATGTGACTTTTTAACAAACTAAAATTTCCTGACCAGCACTAGTGAGATAATCTGCATAACAAAGACCTCCTTTCTTCTCTTCCCCCCCCCAAAAAGGATGTTCTGGCCTGAAACAATCCTTTCTTTTCTTTTGCTAATAACCTCCTTGGCCCATCTTCCTGCTTATAAAAACCTTCTTTTTTGTATGATTCATTGGAACATCTATTTGCTAGATGAAATGCTGCTTAATTCATGAATCACTTGATAAAGCCAGTTAGCTCTCCAAATACATTTGAATGAATTTTGTTTCATGACACTGTTTGAAGTACAAAGGTCCCTAGCAGTTATCTCAAAAATTGGGCAGGATCCACTATTTGGCTAGCTCAGGGTCTTTCAAGAGTACAAGAAGAACTGCTCTTTGCTGAAGGACCCATCTGACCAGAGTGACTCCAAGTTCTAAAACTAAGAAAGACACCCAGCAGGATTGGTTCTTTATTAAAGAACCTCAAAGCCTGCCTTGTTTCACATAGTTCAAAGGTGAACATCATGTCTAGGACTGTGGTGGAGAGCAGCATGGCAGAAATCCCTGGTACCATGGTATCTGAGACCAAGAAGACAGGAAACTTGGAAGCCCATCAGAAGGAGCAAAAGCATAGGAACCAAGCTATTTCCAGCTCAACTTCCTTAGTTTTAAATAAATAAAGCCATGCAGTCTGACAATGATATGCTATTTTTTAAGTGCTTTTTTTTTTTAATTAGTCTCCATACCCAGCACATAGAGCCCAAGACCCTAAAATCAAGACCTGAAGAGAGATCAAAAGTTGAATGCTTAACTAACTGGCTGAACCACCCAGGCACACCTGAAATGCTATCCTTTTAAGTTTACATATCCCATAGCATAATAGAAACCTCACAGTGGATTCCATGACATCAACTGTGCTAATGCCTGATGCCCCAGTTTTCTATTAGAGCAGAGCCCAACCTCACACCCATATCAATGGAGTCAAAGGAATGCTCTATCTGCCTTAAACATTACCTGCCTCTGGTTCCCCCAGGTTATGGCTGAAAGTCATTTTGTGGGCTGAGAAGCACCACCACCTCCCTCTCCTATTCCTTTTTGTCTCTCTGCAGGTCCCTGGACATAAAATTAAATACAGTCTACTAATAAAACAAGAACAGAATTCATGTCCCCTCTAGATATTTAGGGAAGAAAGAAGGCAAATGGTTATTATTTTTTGGCAATCAGATTAAGCCACCATCTAGGCTTAGCAATTTCACTTTTTGTTCTATACCCTGGATAAACTCTCATACATTTACCCTAGAAGACAATTACAAAAGAATTTTTTTATTTTTTTTTTATTTTTTATAAACATATTATGTATTATTAGCCCCAGGGGAACAGGTCTACGAATCGCCAGGTTTATACACTTAACAGCACTCACCATAGCACATACCTTCCCCAATATCCTACAAAAATGTTTTTAGCAAAAGGGTGTGTAAGAGCAAAACATTGGAAATAGCCCCCATTGTCCATCACCTGGAAAATAGGATACTATACAAAAATGGCAGCTACATTGGAATGGATGAATCTCACTGCTGAGTATTAAAAGCCAGTTACATAAGAACACATGTGTTATAGTTCTATTTATAGAATAGTTCAAAAACAAGCCCATTTAGAATGTGTACTTGGAAAAATTAGGAGGAATAATAATCTGTAGGGTGGGAAGGAGGGAGAGGTCATCAGAGTTGTATATACAAGAGTTCCAACAATGTTGGGACTTGTTCTCCCTCATAAACAATGTGGTGGGTATTCAAATGTTTTAATATTTTTCACATTTTGACATTTCTGAGTTCAGGAGGATCTTAAAAGATATACTTGTTATTGTCATAGAAATCTTAACCAATTTCTATGTTCACAGTATGTGATATTAAGCAGAAGTCTGAGAAATATTTGTAATATGCACAAAATAGAAATTTAAAGGGACAAGAGAAGATGTATCCATAGGTCATTTCCGCTAAAGCATCTGCATTTATTCTATTGATTCTCACATCAAAGGGGCCACCAAAAGTATTTCCCAAGTTGTTTATAACTTTGGATAGACGCTTAAGAGTAATCTTCAAAGACATTTTTGAGTGTTCTTTTGACATAAGTACATAAATAAGGAGTTGAAATACTGCTCTCAGTTCTCTGAGATTTACTAAAAATCTGAACTTAATAAAAGAATTTTGAGTATAGTGATCAAGTATTTACTAGAAAAAAGTAAACCCAGCAACACCCAGCTGAAGGTCACTTTTTTTAAAGAGCTACACAGACTGCCCAGCAAGGGTAAGTGAATTTCTTTGTGTTTCTGAGAACCTTCAGTTCCTTGGCCACTGTCCCAGTATTACAGTAGAGTTCTATAAAATGTGAATAAAACAATTCCATTCAAGGGTTGCTCTGCACACCAGGGTTAAAGAAAAAGAAAAAGAATCTTTTTCTGTCCTTTAGCTCTAAGCCAATATGTTGCTTAATGTCTATAAGATAAGCTAAAGTCTCATTCCATTTCATATCAATTCAAGTAAAAAGATTCACTCCCTGGTATTTTTATGTCCTCTTTTCATTTGCGGGGAAGATCCTAGAATGGTAGAAAGTGATTCTTTGTACATTATAAGAAAAGATAAAGAGAGGTATAGAATTGGTGAAAAGGGATACAACTGGGAAAATGAAAATGAAATAAAAGATAGCTAAAGATTTTTTTTGTCCACAGATGCATAAGAAAACAAAGGCACCAGAAGCAAAACATATTGATAGCTCACATAGAAGGGCTCCTGGATGGCTCAGTGGATGGGGAATGTGACTCTTGATCTCAGGGTTGTGAATTAAAGCCCCCATGTAGAGCTTACTTTAAAAAAAACAAAAACAGAAAACTCAGTTGAACTTCTAAAGTAAACAGAAGAGTTACTTTTGCTTTTTGTAGTAGAACTTTTTATTTCCATTCAGAAATAAACTGGACATGAATCTGGTACCTTCATTCACATGACCCATATCCTTACCCTCCCTAAATATACTTATAACAAATAAGTATGAAGGTAAGATGCTAAACTTCAAAACCAATCTGTTTTCAAAGCCATAGGGAAGATAATTATTTTGTTTTGTTTGTTTTAAAAAGATGTTAAGCCTTGTTTATAAAAAGCAGTGCGTTCACCTGCAGAAGAGGTAACATCACATAGAAATAAGGCAGACAGAAATGCTAGCCACATGACCAGCCATATGTTAGCCAAGAAAAATCTGACCACCAGATTTTATAAAAAGAACCAAAACACAATGTAGGAAGTAGAGAGTCACTCAGAATCCAATGCAGCTTCATCACAAGGGTTATCCTATCCCTAAGCAGAAAGTATTTACTGATCTTTTTTCTTGGGTTCTGCCTTTAACAAGACCAACTGTCCCACCTGGTCACTACTACTGTGTGCTTCTGCCCATTCTCTCTAGCTGGCTTCTACTCCTCCACAGGTCCTATTGGACCTCTCATCTGTTTTTTGTGCTGTCGTCTTCTCAGACATCAAGCCACACTATAAAACTGCTACCAAATTACCAACTGTCTTTCTGCATGAATATCGAACTTCCATTGGCCAAAGATTCATACCAGAACAACATAAAGGCTTTCCGTCAGGCTATGGACTAGCTACCCTTGCATCAAAAGCCCTCTCTTCGTCAAATCAGCTCTAGACAGGGGCAATGGTACATGATGAACTCTGTCAGTTCCATGTATAAACTACTTTCCAGTGGAGAGTTTTGCATGAGACTCAACCTCTTCAAAGGAGAAGACACAGTATGTGAGCCTCTCCATCACACAGTTTCACATTCTGATATTTTCTGGGGCTCAAAATAAGAACTTCGATTTGCTTTTAAGGCTCAATTCTAGATTGGATTTTTCTTCTCTTAATATTTTAACCCAGATCTATTGAATTTCTATGGTAAAGAATTTCTATGGTAAAGAATGTCTATACTAGACATTGGGCATGAAGGACGGCAAATAACACATGCTAGCAAAAGAGATATTACAGAAAGAAGAAAGAAAGAAAGAGAGGGAGGGAGGGAGGGAAGGAAGAAAGAAAGAAAAGAAAGAGACGGGAAAGGGTCAGGTGTGGGAGATGCAGCGTAGTGATCAAGAAGAGGTCACATGTTAGAGTCAGGCGACCGGGGTTCAAATTCCAGCTTTGACATCTCCTGGCTGTGGAGTTTGACAGGTTGCTTCATGTTCCTGAACTTCAGTATCTTTTCTATAAAACAAATACAATAGGACTTACTGCAGGAATTCTCCAGGATCTGTTTTTAAATGCTTAGGTGAATGCACAGACACACACACACACACACACACACACACACACACGAGTCCACACACGCATGCGTACACAAACATCAGGTTGGCACTTGCCATTATGAGATCTCAGGATATCACATTCACTTAATTTTTTTAAAAATATTTTGTTTATTCCCCTGGGGATAAAAATATATGTTTATAAAAAATAAAAAATTTAAAAAAATATATTTTGTTTATTTACTTGAGGGAGAGAGAGCACGAGAGGTGGGAGGAGCAGATTTCTTCTCCAGAAGGAGAGGGAGGGGCAGATTTCTTGTGACAGCATTTATTCTTTGCAATCTATATCCTATGCCCACTTGTGATCCAATTAGTGAGAGAGTGTTACACCCAAACCCCACCCTTCTGTACAACATGAAGTCCATCTGGGGGTGATTTCACCAGTCTCTCCTTGTTACCAACAATTGCAGGATCACTGGAATGCTTAGACCTATCGTCAGTAAGCATGCAGGAGCCATCCGGAGCAGGTGGTAGAGAAGGCAGTGCTAAATATTCCATTTTCTTGTCTACATTTCCTGGCCTCTTATAGCTAGGTAAGAACATGTTCTTGTTCTGGAGAATTAAATGTGAACAAAAGAGACACATATCACTTCTGGGCGGAAGTAATAAAAAGTTCAAGTGCTTTTCTCTGCCTTGGTGACTGCCAAAAATCCAGCAGGAATAAATCTTTGTTGGGCTGAGCCCAGCAATTTCAGGCTTAATTTGTTACTGAAGAATAATCTGGCTTCTACTGACTAATACAGAGTTGGTTTCGGCACAAACTGATCCAAATAAAGATGCTCTTTGAATTCTAGGAGGCAGAGATTGGAAATCTTTTTGTCCCCTCACCTCAAAGCACCAGTCTCAATTCCCTTTCTTAGTTGTTGCAATTCCAGGGGCTGCACGGGCTGGACCACAGATGGCAAGGCAGCAATGCCAAGAGACAGAAGATGATGTGTCATGTCTTCCACAAACCATCAAGTTTAGTAATGTACAGAATATTCTCTTTATGCCAAGTTCTTTTGTAGCCAAAGTAAATGTCCATTATTCAGGTTACTGTTTTACTCAGCAGTCCTGTAACAGCTCATAATTTTAGAGCACTCATTGTTCCAAACACTCTGCCTCCAATAACTCATTTAACACTCCTACCAATCCTGTAAGGTTGATATATTCTCATCCACATTTTCAAGATCAAGAAACTGAGGCCAAAATGTGACCTCTCATAGTTTGGAGGAGACAAACGGCCCATGGTGAAGTCAGAGGCTAATTATTTGGTGGGCAAGAGCTTTGCTTACTTCACAGTGTGGTTGGGATATTAAACAGCAGCGTAGGTGAAACACTTTGTAAAGAGCCTCATCCACAGTAAACAACCGACACATAATTGTTCTGATCATGATTATACTGATGACGATGGCTGAGAATGGAACCAGTCATCCTTGAGCTTCCCAGTGAGAAAGGTGTTTTATTGTCCCTTGGGCACTGTGGTCTGTGCTCCACAGATAGGAATAGATATATTCCCAAAGACAAGAATGAAACCTCCAGTTGAGCTGAAAGAAAAGGCATCCAAGTAAGACCAAAAGTGTTCATAAGTCCTGTGCTGTGTAGCATTTAAGCAGTTGTTGGTTAATGTAACTCCCATGTTCCTGTCACTAACATAAATAATTTACACTAATAATCACTGTAACGGTGTTGTTATTATCAAAATGACTGATACCCATATAGATGCAAGAAGCATTTCCTGTAAAGGGCTGCCTGGTGTCCTGGGCAATGCATACTTGGATATCAGTTCAAAAGTGATGACATATGAAGTTGGGTTTTAATTACTTCACTCAGTAGCTGGAACATTCAACTTGTCTATCTTAAGGAATATGAGTCCCTTGTCAATAAGCAGAAGTGAAGGCATGAAATTGAGGGAGGATGCCAGGCAAAGGACAAGCTAATCAGTGCAATTTTTAGGTCTTGGGTATAGATCACATACAGTATTATTAAAAGCATCAAGTACATCTGCAAATTCAACACTGAATGTGGAAATAATTTGCTGTTCACAGATCATTCTGTCATATTTTAGAAATATTTCAAAGACAATGGTTTCTGGCACCTTTCACTTATAGGGAGTGTGCTTTACTTTCGTCCAAGTGCCAATACCAAAAACTAGTCAAAGGTCCAAGAGAATAACCAACAAACCTTGGTCCATCTACCCGTCTGAACATTTCTGCTATCATTTCTAAAGAGACTGACGATTGACTTTTAAGATAAAGCTGCTTATTATGTATCATGCCATCTTAAGGAAAATGGAAATCCCTTTTAACTTTTCAAACATAAAGATATAGCTTTAGTTTCACATGTCAACTGGGAAAGAGAGAGGAGACAGAAAGTCATTGTAGTGTCTATTCTAATGCATTCTTTTAGTACATCATGAGCCTTCTTTTATCTCAGTTTATGTTTCTTCATTTCTTTACTGTTATTATTAAGAATCTTTATAAGAATCAGAGAGTTAGACCAGAGATGACCAGATGGCCTAATTATTCTATAAAAACAATCTCTCGTTTTCAAAAACTCATTGATCACAATTAGAGGATTCTAGGAAACCAGACAACGAATCTGAAAACTGGTAAATAAAGGGAATGAAGCATTTATTCTGTCTTTCCCGTATGACTTGGGCATCTGGGTAACAAATGTCTAATGTTAATGAGAAAAGTTTGTCTTTAGAGAAGTAATATAGCTAATAAATGAAAAAAAATGATGGATTTTTAAATACGACTGTTTTACAAACACTAATGAATTAATGATTTATGCACTGATTGTCCATGACTGCCCACATCACTAAAACAAAGACAACCAGATATCATGTGTGTCTTGATGTAAGTACACAACATTACCTATGAAGTAGTCTTGCCAAGAAAGTCAAGCCTGAATTTTGGCAAGCTTCTAGATCCTGCCACCAACTTATATAAAAACAGGGGGCAGAGGGAAGTGTTAGTTACTATCACAGGAATGTGATCAGGGAAATACAGACTGTATTAATTCCACAGAACAAATAACTCATACCTTCAACAAGTACTTTGCAAGTAGAAAAAAAGAGATGGATGAAAATATATATTAAAAGGCACCTAAGAGAGGGAACCCAGAGTGGCACAGTTGGTTAAGTGTCTGCCTTTGGCTTAAGTCATGATTCCAGGGTCCTGGGACTGAGTCCCACATGGGGCTCCTTGCTCAGTGGGAAGCCTGCTTCTCCCTCTGCCTGCCATTTCCCCCACCCCCACTTGTGTTTGTTCTCTCTCTTTCATACAAATAAATAAAGAAAATCTTTTCTTAAAAGATTTTAAAAGAAGGCACTTGAGAGATACATCAAACAATTGCAATGCATTAGATTCACTTAGAACTAATTCAAACAAATTGTATGTTAAAAACAACCCATGAGGGGCACCTGGGTGGCTCAGTGGGTTAAAGCCTCTGCCTTCAGCTCAGGTCATGATCTCAGAGTCCTGGAATTGAGTCCCACATCAGGCTCTCTGCTCAGCAGGGAGCTTGCTTCCTCCTCTGTCTCTGCCTGTCTCTCTGCCTACTTGTGATCTCTCTCTCTCTGTCAGATAAATAAATAAAATCTTTAAAAAAAAAAAAAAAAGCCCATGAGACAGGGAAATCTGAACACAATTACAATTAATTATAAAAATAAAATTTACTTGTAAGTGTTACAATGATGTTGTGATTATTTTTAAAACATTCATATCTTTTAGATAGAGAAAGATTTTTAAATTATAAATATAGAATTTGCTTCAAAGTAGTCTGGGCAATTGGTGAGGATAGAGATAAAATATGATTGGTTGTGAGCTGGTGATTGTTGGAGCCAGGGCACAGGATGTGAGGGTTCATTATGCTATCCCATCCACATTCGCTTATTTCACTTTTCATAGTACACAGCTAAAAAACCATCTCCCTTTCAAATTTTAAGACTCAGGTGAAATCAGGCTGATCATAAAAATTTTATGGTGATCTTGAACTTCAAATCAATTGCCTAAAAAATGATGAGTTCTTGTTATTTTCCATTGGAAATCATCAATAAAAGCCCAATTTTGTTTCTATTTCTGTTACACCATATGGTTTGAAAATGTGTAGGGGAGGAATTTTTCTTATCCAAATTCAATTTCAAGGAATGTCTTTGATCCATTTGTCTGTAAATCCAAGCAAGAATTTGAAAATTAAAGAAAATACATATAGTACAACAGGTGGATGGGGGAAGTTTGCAGTGATAATAGTGATAATCATCACTTGCTATCACAAACACCATATATATCTCCTTTGCCTACACCTGATGAAATAATAAACTTACCTTGATGCAGATAATGTGCTATTTCATGTACAAGAAAGGAATTTAAATGAGACACAGCCCTGCAGTCTTAGTGGCAATAAAGAAATACAGTTGGATTTTCACCAACAAACAGAAAATATTTATTTAATTGAAAAATCAAGTTTCTTACACTACTGCCCATTATACTTTTTTTAGACAATAATTTTCTATATAAAGCTTCACAAGTATTGTTGGTCCTTTGATTCACTGGAAATAAAATAATAATCTTAATCATATTTTTCTCTGTTATTTCAAAATTATATCACCTCAATAATTATTATTCTACATGTTTGAATTCTGAAAGTTTGGGTTGCAGGTAAGCAGCATTTTATCTGTGCCTAAAAACTTTTCTTCAAAAATCTTTAATTCATTGGTTTATTCATGAAAACAAGGAACTAGACATCATCTCAGATGTATATTAGTGAGTAATAAATTGTCTGTGCTTCTTTGAGCTTATGGTATAGCTAGAGAGACCAAAAAAAAACAGAGCAAGCAAATTATAAATGCACAATTTTAAATTGGGGTAAAAGCTTTGAAAGAAATACTCAGGGTTACGTGATACATATAGATATTCATTTAGCATATATATAAATACACATATAGACATACAACGAATGAATCCACTAACATTTATTCATTTAAAAAATGTTCATTGGGACTTCTGTTTCCTGTCAAGATTGAATAACAAGGACCAGATTTTTCTTCCCTCCTGGGAAAAAATAAAAAGATATATATATATATACATATAAAAACATGATGTTCCAATATTGGACATCAAGAATTTAGAACAGGGATGCCTGGGTAGCTCAGTCGTTAAGCGTCTGCCTTCAGCTCAGGTCATAATCCCAGGGTCCTGGGATCAAGCCCCACATCAGATCCCCTACTCACTGGGAAGTCTGCTTCTCCTTCTTTCTCTCTCTGCCTGCCACTCCTCCTGCTTGTGTGCTTTCTATCTCTTTCAAATAAAAAAAAAAAAAAAAAAGAATTCAGAACAGTCATTTTTGAAAAAAGAGAAACAAATGATGTGAGCCCTCTGAGTACTTCAGCTAACTGCCCAGAGATTTCCAGACAGTGAGAGAGGAAGCTGGAACACAAGTGGATTCCAGGACTCTCCCTGAGTTGAGGAGTCCAAGCTGAAGAGCCAAGGAGGCCAAAGTAACTAGAGTTCACAAGGCAGAGGACCACAGAGATTGAGACCTGCAAAGAGAGAGAGAGCTCCTGAAATATGTAGATGGTACCCCTGGAGTCTTCAGGAAGTACTAACCATATGTCTGAATAAAGTCTGGATTGTACCCAAGGCAGGAGAATAAAACCAAGAGGCGTGGAAGGAAGAAACCTTGGGACTCACCCAAGGCTGGGGATGCTCTATGTTCTCAATAGCTCAGGCAGAAAACTTCATGGTACATGATGAATCAGGTGTGGTAGTCAGAAGCAATTGTCCCAACACTGGGAAAAAAATCAGATAAACAATAAAAGCTACATCATCCCATTAAAAATAAATAAATAAATAAATAAAAGCAAGCTTTAAAAAGATCAAACTGTTTCCAAGGACCTTTTATAGACCACAAAAACTTCTAGCACACAGCAAGGTAAAATTCACATTCTATAAAAGGCATATTCTTGCATTGAATATAAAAGTTACAAGCCAGGCAAAGAAGCTAGACAATATGACTTTTCAATTGCAATAGACCTAAAAATAACACAGGTAATAAAATTAATAAGCAAGGACTTTAAAACAGTCATTATAACTATATGAGAGAGACCAAAAAGACTAGAGAAATTATCAATCATGTAAATAAGGAAATAGAAGATCTAATAATGACCCATATCAAACTTATAAAGATGAGAAATACAATGCTTGAAATTAAAATTACAGTGGATGGGATTAACAACATATTAAGAAAAGATCAGTAAACTTGAAGACATAGCAATAAAAATTCAGGATGAAACAGAGAGAGAAAAAAGACTGAAATTTAAAAAATAAAGCTCCAGAGATGTGGACAACTACAAGTTCTATAATATGCATAAAAGAGAAAAGAGAGGGGGAAGGAAAAAAGAGTTTGATGAAATAATGACATGTTTTTTTAAGATTCATTTATTTATTTTAGAGAAGAGCACATGGGAGGAGGGGCAGTAGGATAGGGAGAGAGAAACTTAAACAGTCTCCATACTGAGTGGGGGAAACAACACAGGGCTTAATATCATGACCCCAAGATCATGACCTTAGCCAAAACCAAGAATCAGTTGCTCAACTGACTGTGCCACCCAGGTGCCCTGATAATCTTTTTTTAATTTGCTGAAAATTTTAAACCCACAGATCCAAAAAATTAAAGCATAAATAAAACTACATCAAGTGACATCATAATCAGATTGCTTAAAACCATAATATAGGTAAAAATCTTAAAAGCAACCAGACAAAAGAAAGATCATTACATATAAGAGAGCAAAAAGTAATGACAGACTTCTCAAAAACCGCAAGCCAGCAGACAATGGAGGAAGATTTTTAAAGTATGGAATTTGTAAAATATTATTAAAACAAAACAACATTTACAGAGATGAAGAAAAGATTAATGGCTCCCAGGGGCTAAGGACAGGATGGGTAGGAGGCATGTATGTGGTTGTAAAGGGATTGTATGAGGGATCTCTGTGGTTACATGTGATGAAACTACATACTATTATATACTCACATGGGTGTAAAACTAGAAAAAATATTAATCAGGCATATGGATTGTATCAAAGTCAAGTTCCTCATTTTAATATTGTACTATAATATGCAAGATGTTATCTTTGGGAGAAACTGAGTACAGGGTATAAGGAACTCTCTACTATTCTTTGCGAGTATCTGCAATCCATATTTATTACAGAATTAAAGTGTTTAAAAAATAAGACAACATACAAAAAACTGAAAGAATTCAAAATCAATAGAATACACAATAAAGAAAAGGCAAAGGAATTCATTTTAACAGAAAGAAAAGGATACCAGATGGAAATCTAGAACTACACAAAGAAATGACTAGCACCGGAAATAGACTATGTAGGTCAATTTTGAATTCATTTCTTGAATTTGCATATCTTTAAATAATAATAGTCTGCTTTAAGAAAAAAATAATAATCTACAATGAGATATGTGACATGAATTGCACATAAAATGTACATAAAAGAATCTCAAAGGCCAAGAAGGGGGAAAATGGAAGTGTATTGCTATAAAGTTCTTATACCACAAATGACATAATACAATATTACTCAAAGACAGCTGGTGATAAATTAAAGAAGAATATTGTGAAATATACAATATTGATTTTTTTAAAAGAGAGGTTATACAAAATATGTCAACAGGGAAATAAAAATACTTAGTCCAAAAGAAGGCAAAAAGTAAAGTGGGGGGGACAGGTAGGACAAATAGAAGGGTGTCAGATTTTAAATTCTAAAATATTAACATGAGCATTAAACCTATATAGACAAAGATACCTGTTATAGGTTGAATTGTGTCTCTCAAAAAGATTTATTGAAGTTCTAACTCCCAGTAGCTCAGACTGTGATCTTATCCAGAAATATGATCAATGCTAATGTAATTAGTTAAGATGAGGTCATACTGAAGTAGAGTGAGTTCTTAACCTAATATGACTGATATTCCTATAAAATGAGAAGAGATGATATGAAGATACAGATACACAAGAAGAATACCATGTCAAGACAGAGGTAGAGATTGGAATTAGGTGGCCACAAGCTAAGGGACACCGGGGAGGGAGGGTACCAGTAACTAGAGTGGCAAAGGACCCCTTCCCTAGAGGCAGCAGAGGGAGCATAGTCCTTATAATATCTTAGTTGGGATTTCTAGTTTCCAGACTGTGAGAAAATACATTTCTATTGTTTTCTAGAACAAAGATTGTGTTACATTATGATGGCATCTCTAGAAAATTAACATAGTATCTAAATTATAAAGCAAAGAGTGCCAGATTGATAGACAAGCAAGTGTCAACTACACTCTGCCTACAAGAGACCCACTTTAAATATAAAAACAGAAATTTAAGGGGCACCTGTGTGGCTCAGTCGTTTGGGTGTCCAACTCTTTGTTTCAACTAGGGTCATGATCTTGGTTTACGTGTCAAAATCCTGTAGTGGGCTCTGTGCTCAGTGGGGGGTCTCCTCCTCCCCTGCATCACTCGCTCTCTCACTCTCTCTCAAATAATTCTTAAAAAAAGAAAAAATTTAAAAACCGAATTATCTCAAAAGGTTAAATATAGAATTACCACCAAAAACTAAACATAGAATTACCCATGTGACCCAACAATTCCCCTTCTAGGTATATACCTAAGATTATTCAAAGCAGGGACTCAAATAGATACCAGTGTTTACCCAGAAAAATTCACAATAGCAAAAAGTTGAAAATAAGCCAGGAGTCTATCAACAGATCAACTATCAACAGATTCAACACTTAAGAATTATCCCGCTAAGTGTTTCACCAAAGAAGACACAGGATGACAAATAAGCATATGAAAATGGTTCAACACTTTTCATCATTAGGAAAATAAAGATTTAACTACAATGAGATGAAACTTCCTAACCTAGTAAAATGGCTAATATAAACTTGAAAGTAACAATACCAAATGCAGATGAGAATGCAGAACAATGGGATTTCTCAGAGAGTGCTGATGGGAATGTAAAATGTAACTGTTTCCTTAGAAAACTTTTGGCATTTCTAAAAAAAAAGTTGCATGAATACCAAGAAAGAATCTGTTCCAGGCAGCTCTTGTAGCTTCTTGGCTTGTGGAAGCATAACTTCAATCTTCACACGGTGTTCTCTGTGTGTATATTCATCTATGCCAAAATTTCCCCTATTTATAAGGATATTAGTCATACTGGATTAGGGGGACATCTGACCCCATCATGACCTCATCTTAACTAATTACATCTATAGCAACCCTATGCCCAGATAAGGTCATATTCTGAGGTACCAGGGCTTAGGACATTGTGGGGGAAACAACTTGACCCGTAACAGCACCTATTAGGATGGCCAAAATCTTCTGTTCTCCTGGAGACCTGTTTATTTTTCAAAGAAAAAAAGAGTGGAAGACCTTTTCTGACATTTTTGCTTGGGTTATTGGATTTTAAAGTATGTTATTTATGTTTGATATATTTAGTTAAATGTTTAGCATGAGTTTATAAGAAAGTTTTATTTATTTTAGTCAGTTCTGACTGCAATAGATCATTAAAATTCCATTAGAGTTTATTGTTGACAGTATTGTTTTTTTAAAAAAAAAAGTACATTTGATAGGATAAAGCTTCTCTGTTGCCAAACTCTTTACTCTTCTTTGATATATTTTTTTAAATTTGGTAAATGTGTTAATCTCACCCTCTCCTAGTGATTCCCTGCTGTTGTAGTTTATGACCCAAATAATGCTATTTAATCGGTAGGTCAGACTAATGCACTCAAGCTCATGCTTGCCTAAATAAAATTTAAGAACAAGAATGAACAAAATTAAAAAGCCTGACCATACCAGGTATGTGAGAATGTAAATGTTACCACCACTTTAGAAAACAGTTAAGAAATTTTTTTTAAAGTTATACATATTCCTATCATATGAGCAGTTATTCCACCACTAGACATTTACCTAAAAGACCTGAGACGTGCACCCAAGCAAAGATTGTACAAATCTTCACAGCAGCTTTAGTTACGCTTTCCAAAACCTGGAAACAATCCATGTCCATCAAGAGGTGAATAGATAGGGGCGCCTGCGTGGCTCAGTGGGTTAAGCCGCTGCCTTCGGCTCAGGTCATGATCTCAGGGTCCTGGGATCAAGCCCCACATCGGGCTCTCTGCTCGGCAGGGAGCCTGCTTCCCTCTCTCTCTCTCTCTGCCTGCCTCTCCATCTACTTGTGATTTCTTTCTGTCAAATAAATAAATAAAATCTTTAAAAAAAAAAAGAGGTGAATAGATAAACTAGCTGTGGTATGCCCATATACTGGAATACTACTACTTAGCAGTAGAAGGGAACACACAGCTGATACACAACTTGATCATGCTGAGTAGAAGTCAGGCGAAAAAATAGTTCATAATATATGATCCCATTTGAGTACAATCCTAGAACATGCAGGGCAGTCTAGAGATGGAAAAAACTGAATCACAGACTGCTGACAGGAGGAAGAAGGGTAGAAGAGGGAATTTAAAAAGAGCACACGGGAACTTTTGAAGGAGATGAACCTGTTCATTATCTTGATTGCGATGACAGTTTCACAGGTATGTATGTATATTTTCATGTATATAAACTTATCAAATTGAACACTTTAAAGAACACTCTAAAGTCTATTTCAGGTCACCCATCCTGTAATAAAGCTGTTAAAAAAAAAAAAATCCTCTGACTCACTCACAAGGGTATTGTATTTATTATTGATCTACAACGTACCTAGCAAAAAGCCAGACACACAGAAAATGCTCATTGTAAAGTTTGTGATTGAAATGAATACTAATTAATAAGTGTGGCTAAATTTTCGATTACCTTAAGAAAGTATATATTTAGGGGCATCCGGGTGGCTCAGTGGGTTAAAGCCTCTACCTTCAGCTCAGGTCATGATCCCAAGATCCTGGGATCGAGTCCTGAATTGGGCTCTCTGCTAGGCAGGGAGCCTGCTTCCCCCTCCCTCTCTCTCTCTGCCTACCTCTCTGCCTACTTGTGATCTCTGTCTGGCAAATAAATAAATAAAATCTTAAAAAAAAAATGGTACATGTTTATGAAGTGCTTACTAGTCTGGACAGGCACCAAGCGTAAACAAACATATAAGACAATATAGCATCAGTTTCTAAAAGTACAAATTACCCAAAAATGACCTGTTAAATATAATTCATTTTCATCTGTTTGCTAAAAATAGTGTCTCTAAAGATTCCTACCAGGTGACACTGCTAATATGATTTATTTAACATTTAAAAAATAAATCTCTATAAACCATAACCTGAATTTTATACTTAGTGGCTTTATTATTACTGTTACAATTATTATTACTCATTTAGGCTAGCTGGGTTTTCTCCCTATTCCCTATCTGAGGAAATAAAAATTGGTACAGTTCTTTTTCTGTCAAATGAATGTTTAATAAGTCAGTTTCTAAAATTTTTACTTCTTGCCCTTATTCTACTTACATGAAATGAATACTTTCTTCTCTTCCATGTTCTACCTATCCCCAGGCCCCATTCAAGTATTTCTTTATCATATACATTAGCAACACAGTGCCAATTTTAGTTGGTCATCTTAAAAGCCTTCTGAATGTGTGGGAAACATCAGTCTTTATTTTATTCAATAGCCTATAATTTTTTTAAAATATGAAGTTATACTCCCTTCCCAGAGGATCTGTTAATAAGCCAAAAGTTTTTATAAATCAGTTAGTGTCCATATACTAGCCGTCATCTTATTACAATTATTCTTATTCAAGCCTAGTTTCTTTATTTAAAAATAATCTTAGTAAGTTTCATCTGGGGTCTTCCCATTTGATTTCTGTGGTAGATTTTACAATGGCAACTTTACCAAATCTCAATTTACAAAATCTCTGGAACGTAATATAGTATAATAAAACTTTGACTGGAGATATTAACTAGGTGAGATTCATTTGTAAGGTGTAAACTGCTAGTTCTTAATGCCCTGTAATTAGAGAGAAATATAGAACCCATGCCTATGCCTTGAAGAAGAAAAAAGCCTGAATAACCAAGAAAGTTGCCATTTCATTATTCTAGCAACTTAAGTATGATAAAAAATCAAGTAAAAAATCAAGATAAAATCACCACTCCTCCTGGGAAACAGGATTCCTTGTTCTTCTGTCAGGACCCCACAATCCAGGGAAAAGGCAAAAGATCCCAACAGCTTGGTCTATATATATCAAATCTGGTTCTGACACAAAAGATAAGTTTTCCATCTGTCACTGCCTCTTTCCTTGCCAACTCACTCTTGTCCAGACCCCCTTTGCTGTCACTTTTTAAAGCATACTAGTTTGTTGTGCCCCTGACCTGACCTCTTCTCTTCTCTTAAATACTGGAGCAGCAGTTTCCTTGAAGAGACGGGCTCCAAAGAGCCCACTACTTAGCTTTAAAAAAAAAAAAAAGAAAGTGGAAGGAGGCAGGTTTTGTGTTCAATTATTCCATTCTTTTCTTAGGATGAGATGCTGTCTTAGGGAGTGTATTTATACCATTTATACCATCAGACCTCTGAGGCACCATTCACTAGGAAGAATTTACACCCGACTGGAATCCTTACTCTCTCTCCTTAAGCAAACTTGTGGTTGAATCCCACTCTTTTTTTTACGAGCCTGAAAAATCTCTCTTTCCCATTCATTCAATATCTGTGCCATACTTCAGTGTCCACATCATGTAGCCAACATGGGTAATCCTCAAAAATAAGCACTAGACTCTGAGTTATATTTTTCCATACATGGATTATCATGAAATGAGGCATTCACCAATGCAGTAAGACAGAATATTTGATAACTTGGTTTCACTGAAAATATCAAGATGCTTTGTAGACAACTGGACTGAATCTGTGTTGCTTGCTAACACGGGTGAATACAGGTCATGAAATAAGGTTCTCATATCCTTCAGCAAAAACTCCACTCAGAGAAAAACCTATACTTCTTCTTTTTTTTAGCATTTGTTTTTCTTTTTTTTTTAATTTTTTTAATTTAAACTCTATTTTATTTTTTCAATTTTTAAAATACCTTGAGTATTTACCTTTTGAGGTTGATAGTTCACATACATTGCCTATTTTATTTTATTTTTTAATTTAATTTTATTTTTTCAGTGTTTTCAAGATTCACTGTTTATGCACCACACCCAGTGCTCCATGCAATACGTGCCTCCTTTAGTACCCACCACCAGACTCACCTAACCCCCACCACTCTCCCCTCCAAAACCCTCAGTTTGTTTCTCACAGTCCACAGTCCCTCATGGTTCCTCTCCCCCTCAGATTTCCCCCAACCTCCTTCTCCTCTCCTTCTCCCAATGTCCTCCGTGTTATTCCTTATGTTCCACAAGCAAGTGAAACCATATGATAATTGACTCTCTCTGCTTGACTTATTTCACGATATATATGACTGAGAAAGGCTTAATATCCATACTACATAGAGAATACAGAGACATCATTAAGCGAAAGATAAACACTTCCATATTAAAATAGGCAATGTATTAGATACTACCTTACACAAGTTAGAATGGCCAAAATTAACAAGACACTAAACAACATGTGTTGGAGAGGATGTGGAGATAGGGGAACCCTCTTACGCTATTTGTAGGAATATAAGTTGGTGCAGCCACTTTGGAAAACAGTGTGGAGATTCCTTAAGAAATTAAAAATAGAGCTTCCTTATGACCCTGCAATTGCACTACTGGGTATTTACCCCAAAGATACTTATGTAGTGAAAAGAAGGGCCATCTATACCCCAATCTTCATAGCACCTATGGCCACAGTCGCCAAACTGTGGAAAGAGCCAAGATGCCCTTCAACAGACAAATGGAAAAAGAAGATAGTATCCATATATACAATGGAGTATTATGCCTCCATCAAAAAGGATGAATACCCAATTTCTGTATCAACATGGATGGGACTGGAGATAATGCTGAGTGAAATAAGTCAAGCAGAGAGAGTCAATTATCACATGGTTTCACTTACTTGTAGAGCATAAGGAATAATACAGAGGACATTGGGAGGAGAGAAGCGAGTTGGCGAAATTGGAAGGGGAGACGAACCATGAGAGACTGTAGACTCTGAGAAACAAATTGAGGGTTTTGGAGGGGAGGGTGGTGGGGGTTAGGTGAGCCTGGTGGTGGGTACTGAGGAGGGCACGTATTGTATGGAGCACTGGGTGTGGTGCATAAACAGTGAATCTTGAAAACACTGAAAAAATAAAATTAAATTAAAAAATAAAATAAAATAGGCAACATATGTAAACTATCAACCTCAAAAAGTAAATACTTAAGGTATTTTTAAAATTGGTCACAATAATAATCAGAGGATTGAAAATTAAAATGATCATAACAATATACTTTTCTCACTTGTCAAAGTGGAAAATATTTTTACAATGATGGTGCCCAGTGGTGGCAAGGGTTTTAGAGCAAGGCATTCGTGTATGTTGCTGATCACAATGTAAATTGCTCTTCTTAGAAGGCAATGCATATTTACAGGACATGTATATTAATTTTTATATATTTGTAAATGTATGCACACTGCAAAGGTATATATATTATATATTTTAAAGATATACATATATTTATATGAATTGACTTATGTATTATTGTGTATTTATTATGCATTTTAAAACATAATATTAAAAGCATATTTATTATTATATGTGTGTGTAAATGTATGGATTTATATATTACATGGTTATTTTTAAAGACATATTTCTATTTTGCTACTATATCCTAACAAACTAATTGACAATATGCTGATTTAAGATTCTGGCTCTCCTAATGTGGATGACTTTCATGGCACATAAACAAAGACCCCTTTAGGATTCTTCTCAGAATCTTTGATGCCATATATACTAATGGAGAATGAAGAATGGACATCATTCTTCAACAAATCAACAAAAACAGATATATTGTCAAGCATTACAGATACTCCCTCTACAGGTAGAGTAGATGGAATTTTCTTCCAATTGAATTCTTTCTTAGCAAAATAACTAACCGTTTTGAAGAAGTCAATGACATAATTTCCGAAAAAGCCCCATACAGTGATATCGGCACAGGCATAATCTATGAAAATCCGAAAATGAGATCACTAAAACATCTGTAGATTCACCCAGTTGCATGTTGAGGGAAAATGGAGTAGCTTCCAATTCCTTCATTACCCACTTCAAATTACTAGAATAAATGTCAGCAATTCTGGACTATATGACATCAATTAAAAAGACTGATTCTGTTCTCATTCTGCTCCAAGTTACAAATAAGCACCACCAATTCCAGTACAAATGGATTCACCAAAGCTGCTCATTATGTAAGGCTCCTTTTATTTGACATTCTAAAAAGCAATTTCCTAGAATGGATCAAAAAGAATATGGATTGGAGAAAACCTTACTCTTGGTAAAATTCCAGGCTTTAAATTGAAACTTCTTCAGATCCTTTTTTTTTTTTTTTAATCTGTGTTTTTGATTGACCGATGTAAGGGACTCATTGGTTCTAAGGGCTCTATGTTTCCATTGTATGAGTCTTTCCATAAAGATGCAGCTATTGTGGCCCATCACATTTAATGACAAAAGCAAAACCAATTAATGCATCTGTTAAATTAGACATTCCTTTGCTTCGACACTTTCAACATCACCGAATACAACATCACCAATACAAGTATAGATGGGTCTCCATAATGTGATCTCCAAGTTACACTTTTAAAAATAGTACCAGTGGGAAGCAATCACAGACATCATAACTTAGCAAAGTATTGACTGATGGTTCTTGATCAGGTACTGAAGAACTCAATAGCATATTTGTGTAAAGTTACACTGCAACTTAAATAAGGTAAAACCTCATTAAAGATAATTTAACAAAAGAAATATCAAAAATTCAAGAAGGGACTAGGAAGATTTTTCCATCTAGCTCACTTGTGTATCTGAGTTTATCTTTACTGATAAAGCCCATGGACTGAGGTCCAGATTCATCACTTTATAGCGACCCATGTCATAAAATCTATACTGAATACTCACAAAGATGCCTGTATCATCACTGTAGGTACAAAATTGAGTGACACAGCCCTTACCTTTGAAAAGTTCATAGTCCAGTAGGAGAAACAAGTACCTAAAGAGATCATTTTAATATAATATGGTTACCAGTAGAATAAAGGTAAGTAAAAATAACATAAAAACTTAGAAAAGGAAGATCTCCTTGAGGAAATGATGCCGCAGCTAAGTCTTAAAAATGAAAAGACTTCTTTTAGCTCTTCTTACTCTGACCAAATTATCTCATGTCTTCTTTGATGGATATGAAATTCAGATAATTAATTTATCAGCCATGTTTTTTAAAACCAAACAATGATTGAGGCTAAGCAGTGCCTTTAATATGTGGGCCCAGGGTACAGCAGGCTGTCAAGAGGCATGGCTCTGGAGAAAAGTCCACTCTGAAAAAAACATGCAGGAAACTGAGTAAGAACTTGAACTGAGGCACATAAAAATATGTAATGGGAAAAACATAAGAGAGAATAGGATTTGGTAAGTAATCAGATGTAAAGGAATTTAAAAATAAAGGACACAAATTTATCTCTATGAGTTACCTGGAAAGAGATAGGGATGATACATCATTAATTAAAAACAAAGGTCTCATGATGTGAAAGTAACCACCTTTGGGGAAAGCTGCTAAGTCCAGTTAAAATATCTAAATCTAGTTCGTGACATCAGTTGACCTGAATGAAGAGAAAGAGTGATATTGGAAGCTTGAGAAGAAAGGAATAGTGATAAAAACCCAACTAAAATTAGAAATCATCAATCTACAGTGTAATAAATTATTTCACCATTGAATGACTTTCTTCAGAAACATTCCATGAGTTAGAAGCAAAAGCAGATGGAACAAATGTTACACTGGGAAATGGTACCACAGAAAAGCAAAGCAGTAAATAAATTCATGTGCCCAAATGTTTGCCAAATAGTAGCTCACTTGGTGCTCACCAAAGACTAGGTAGTAAGCATAGTCAGACCTGCACTTGTCAGACCACCTACAACTTTTTCACCATGCCCACAAGTGTGGCATCATTTTATCTTATTGCAAAATGACCAGGCAGGCTTGATGGCATGATGCATAAGTATACAAAGTATACTTATAATACTTTGTTTAAAATGCTTCTTTTGTTCTTACAACAGCAAATAATAACTCCAATAAGATTTATATGTTCAATAATCCTCACCAGGACTTCAACTCTGGTGCTTTGAGAATTCATTTCATCTTGCGAAATAGATTTTTATTTTGTTTCCATGGCCAAAAAGAGTAAGTTGAGACCCAAAGCAGTGAGCTAGGATCATTCAGCCACCATGTGGTGGAAGAATATTGAGGCTCAGACTGTCTGAGTCTTACTCTTTCTACTGCACCAAAGTAGAAGTGCAAACTAGGCAAAGAGAGAAAGGACCTGTTCGTGAAGAAAGTAAGAATAAGACTTAGCAGATGCAAATATCAGGTAATTGTCACCTAAAAACAAGTTAGCAGACTGTGACCGGGGGCAAGGTGGATAATGGCAAAATCCAGGATACGATAGTAATTAATGATATTAGGAAGTGGAAGGTAAGTTTGCTGGCAGTATATTGAGCAAAAAACTGTGATGCAATGTCTCGTGCTCAACGTGGATATTAAGTTCACTAAGTATTGACTGGAAGATAAGAAGAAATATGAGAGAATAATGTGACCAGTAGCATGAACACAATGTCCAAGTGAAGCAATGGCAGGATATAATTGAAATGAAAAGGTTTTGAAATGCAGAGAACAGGCTGAGCCTTTCTGAGTGTACAAGAATAACAAAAGAAGGCAACCATATATATATACATACATATATATGTAGAGTTACATAGTTACAGTTATAGTTAGAGCTATTTCTACTTATATACATGATATTTCATATAGTTATATATAATCTTATTTAAAGAAGCCACATTTCCCCTGAAGGAATAAAGAAAGTCTGAAGATGACAAAGTTTCTAGCAGTGAAGTAAAAGTTACATTAAAAAAAAGCCATGGAGGAAGTTGTGATGCAACATGGGGGCTTAAGTGGGTACGAGAAGAATAAATGAAAGAAGATGGGATTGGGAGGGAGACAAACCATAAGTGACTCTTAATCTCACAAAACAAACTGAGGGTTGCTGGGGGGAGGGGGTTTGGGAGAAGGGGGTGGGATTATGGACATTGGGGAGGGTATGTGCTTTGGTGAGTGCTGTGAAGTGTGTAAACCTGGTGATTCACAGACCTGTACCCCTGGGGATAAAAATATATGTTTATAAAAAATAAGAAATTAAACATGCAAAAAAAAAAAAAAAAAGCCATGGAGAGGTTGGTGAGGGACAGGCATGAGTAGCCCATAGATTAAATTAATGGACAAACTGAATTGGAGTGAGTTTGTATGGAGGCATCAAGAAAGAGGAAGACAAACTAAAGAAGGGTGCCTAGGTGACAGTCAGTTAAATATCAGCCTTTGGCTCAGGTCTCTATCCCAGGGTCCTGGGATCGAGAACCACTGCATTGGGCTCTCTGCAGAGAGCCTGCTTCTCCCTCTCCCTCTGCCTGCTGCTCTCCTTACTTGTACTCCTGCATCGTGCTCTCAAATAAATAAAGAAAACCTTTAAAAAGTGACAGCAGTGACTGATGTCAGATGTTGGGAAGTAGAGAGGGAAAAAGGAGTCTTTTTGTAGTAGTTTAATTCCAAAGTAAGTACACTATCACAAGAGTAGTTAGGCAGAGATTCTCATAAAATTTCACATAAGGTGTTTTCTGACTTTAATGAGCTCTCTTTGGTCATGTACTTTGTACTTTATAGCAAGATCAAGCATTTTCCTTGCCTGTTTTGTTCTTAAATATACCTCAAATTAGAAGCAAGGTGTGTGCTTACCAGGAACATGGGATACATCAAACTCTAGTCTATGAATTTTTTATAGGCAGAGAAGAATTAAAAGATCAGATTAAATTCAGAGCAATAACTGAAACCCTGCTCAGAATTAATGTGTCTCATTACTTGAGTGAAGCTTTCGAGAGTAAATACTGCTCATTTTGCAGTCAGAGCACTGAACTGGTGACATGTTTCTAGTTCACTCAAGCGATTCACTCATACTTTAATATGATATTTCATAATTATGATAAAATATTCCAGGATGGAAATTATGTTTGGCCATTTATGCAAACTTTCATTTTGTGCAAGTTAATACAATTCATGACCTGGTATGCCTCAGGGCTTAAATATTTAAATGATGTTTAACATAATCTTTCCCAATGGATAAAACCATTTTGGAGGGAAAAACCAAGATTTGAATGATATTAAGAAAATGTTTACTTAAACTTGTATTTGCAAGATGCTTAGAAGAAATGCTTCATTTTATAATCTACTCTGTTCCTTTGTGCTATTCTTATTTCTTAGGATATTTGTCATCTGAATTTCTCTGTGTTTTAAGTAACCATATATCAATTTTTGCCAATTGTGGTATGTCTTTTGCAACGGTGACCTCTCATATACAGGCACATGTGCAATGTGACCTTGCTTCTCCTCCTATCCAGAAGTGAAGTTTTTCCTCCACCCTTTGAATCTGGACTTAGCCATTTGACTTGCTTTGGCCAAAGGCATATTAGCAAACATGAGAAGAAAAAAGACTTAAAGGTACTTGCACAGTAGGGATTGCTCTCTTTGACCCCATTTGGAAACTTAAGACCACAGTGTGGATAATTCTAAACTAGCCTACTGGATAGATCATTTGGAGTGGAGCAGAGCACCCTAGCATGACAGACTGCTAATCACGTCTCTGTGAGTGAGCCCATCTTTCTAGTTAAGCCACCAGAAGACCACAGCCAAGTGACTGGCCCGGGAAAGACCATCAGTCCAGCTGAGCTTAAAAACTGCCCAGATGGGGCGCCTGGGTGGCTCAGAGGGTTAAAGCCTCTGCCTTCAGCTCAAGTCATGATCCCAGGGTCCTGGGATCGAGCCCCACATCGGACTCTCTGCTCTGCGGGGAGCCTGCTTCCTCCTCTCTCTCTCTCTCTGTCCCTGCCTACCTCTCTGCCTACTGTGATCTCTGTCTGTCAAATAAATAAATAAAATCTTTAAAAAAAAAACTGCTCTAAAGCTAGAACTCAACCACAAAAAGAAGTTTGAAAAGAACCAAAATACATGGAGACTAAACAGCATCCTTCTAAAGAATGAATGGGTCAACCGGGAAATTAAAGAATAATTGAAAAAAATCATGGAAACAAATGATAATGAAAATACAACGGTTCAAAATCTGTGGGACACAACAAAGGCAGTCCTGAGAGGAAAATATATAGCGGTACAAGCCTTTCTCAAGAAACAAGAAAGGTCTCAGGTACACAATCTAACCCTACACCTAAAGGAGCTGGAGAAAGAACAAGAAAGAAACCCTAAGCCTAGCAGGAGAAGAGAAATCATAAAGATCAGAGCAGAAATCAATGAAATAGAAACCAAAAAAACAATAGAACAAATCAACGAAAGTAGGAGGGTTCTTTGAAAGAATTAATAAAATTGATAAACCCCTGGCCCGACTTATCAAAAAGAAAAGAGAAAGGGCCCAAATAAATAAAATCATGAATGAAAGAGGAGAGATCACAACTAACACCAAAGAAATACAAAGTATTATAAGAACATACTATGAGCAACTCTACGGCAATAAATTTGACAATCTGGAAGAAATGGATGCATTCCTAGAAACATATAAACTACCACAACTGAACCAGGAAGAAATAGAAAGCCTGAACAGACCCATAACCAGTAAGGAGATTGAAACAGTCATTAAAAATCTCCAAACAAACAAAAGCCCAGGGCCAGACGGCTTCCCGGGGGAATTCTACCAAACATTTAGAGAAGAACTAATTCCTATTCTCCTAAAACTGTTCCAAAAAATAGAAATGGAAGGAAAACTTCCAAACTCATTTTATGAGGCCAGCATCACCTTGATCCCAAAACCAGACAAGGATCCCACCAAAAAAGAGAGCTATAGACCAATATCCTTGATGAACACAGATGCGAAAATACTCAACAAAATACTAGCCAATAGGATTCAACAGTACATTAAAAAGATTATTCACCACGACCAAGTGGGATTTATTCCGGGGCTGCAAGGTTGGTTCAACATCCGCAAATCAGTCAATGTGATACAACACATCAATAAAAGTAAGAACAAGAACCATATGATACTCTCAATAGATGCTGAAAAAGCATTTGACAAAGTACAACATCCCTTCCTGATCAAAACTCTTCAAAGTGTAGGGATAGAGGGCACATACCTCAATATCATCAAAGCCATCTATGAAAAACCCACCGCAAATATCATTCTCTCAATGGAGAAAAAAACTGAAAGCTTTTCCGCTAAGGTCAGGAACACGGCAGGGATGTCCATTATCACCACTGCTATTCAACATAGTACTAGAGGTCCTATCCTCAGCAATCAGACAACAAAAGGAAATTAAAGGCATCCAAATCGGCAAAGAAGAAGTCAAATTATCACTCTTCGCAGATGATATGATACTATATGTGGAAAACCCAAAAGACTCCACTCCAAAACTGCTAGAACTTATACAGGAATTCAGTAAAGTGTCAGGATATAAAATCAATGCACAGAAATCAGTTGCATTTCTCTACACCAACAGCAAGACAGAAGAAAGGGAAATTAAGGAGTCAATCCCATTTACAATTGCACCCAAAACCATAAGATACCTAGGAATAAACCTAACCAAAGAGACACAGAATCTATACTCAGAAAACTATAAAGTACTCATGAAAGAAATTGAGGAAGACACAAAGAAATGGAAAAATGTTCCATGCTCCTGGATTGGAAGAATAAATATTGTGAAAATGTCTATGCTACCTAAAGCAATCTACACACTTAATGCAATTCCTATCAAAGTACCATCCATCTTTTTCAAAGAAATGGAACAAATAATTCTAAAATTTATATGGAACCAGAAAAGACCTCGAATAGCTAAAGGGATATTGAAAAAGAAAGCCAACGTTGGTGGCATCACAATCCCGGACTTCAAGCTCTATTACAAAGCTGTCATCATCAAGACAGCATGGTACTGGCAGAAAAACAGACCCATAGATCAATGGAACAGAATAGAGAGCCCAGAAATAGACTCTCAACTCTATGGTCAACTAATCTTCGACAAAGCAGGAAAGAATGTCCAATGGAAAAAAGACAGCCTCTTCAATAAATGGTGCTGGGAAAATTGGACAGCCACATGCAGAAAAATGAAATTGGACCATTTCCTTACACCACACACGAAAATAGACTCAAAATGGATGAAGGACCTCAATGTGCGAAAGGAATCCATCAAAATCCTTGAGGAGAACACAGGCAGCAACCTCTTCGACCTCAGCCGCAGCAACATCTTCCTAGGAACAACGCAAAAGGCAAGGGAAGCAAGGGCAAAAATGAACTCTTGGGATTTCATCAAGATCAAAAGCTTTTGCACAGCAAAGGAAACAGTTAACAAAATCAAAAGACAACTGACAGAATGGGAGAAGATATTTGAAAACGACATATCAGATAAAGGACTAGTGTCCAGAATCTATAAAGAACTTAGCAAACTCAACACCCAAAGAACAAATAATCCAATCAAGAAATGGGCAGAGGACATGAACAGACATTTCTGCAAAGAAGACATCCAGATGGCCAACAGACACATGAAAAAGTGCTCCATATCACTCGGCATCAGGGAAATACAAATCAAAACCACAATGCGATATCACCTCACACCAGTCAGAATGGCTAAAATCAACAAATCAGGAAATGACAGATGCTGGCGAGGATGCGGAGAAAGGGGCACCCTCCTACACTGTTGGTGGGAATGCAAGCTGGTGCAACCTCTCTGGAAAACAGCATGGAGGTTCCTCAAAATGTTGAAAATAGAACTGCCCTATGACCCAGCAATTGCACTATTGGGTATTTACCCTAAAGATACAAACGTAGTGATCCAAAGGGGCACGTGTACTCGAATGTTTATAGCAGCAATGTCCACAATAGCCAAACTATGGAAAGAACCTAGATGTCCATCAACAGATGAATGGATCAAGAAGATGTGGTATATATATACAATGGAATACTGTGCAGCCATCAAAAGAAATGAAATCTTGCCATTTGCAACGACGTGGATGGAACTAGAGGGTATCATGCTTAATGAAATAAGTCAAGCAGAGAAAGACAACTATCATATGATCTCCCTGATATGAGGAAGTGGTGTTGCAACATGGGGGCTTAAGTGGGTACGAGAAGAATAAATGAAAGAAGATGGGATTGGGAGGGAGACAAACCATAAGTGACTCTTAATCTCACAAAACAAACTGAGGGTTGCTGGGGGGAGGGGTTTGGGAGAAGGGGGTGGTATTATGGACATTGGGGAGGGTATGTGCTTTGGTGAGTGCTGTGAAGTGTGTAAACCTGGTGATTCACAGACCTGTACCACTGGGGATAAAAATACATGTTTATAAAAAATAAAAAAAAATTTAAAAAAACTGCTCAAATGGATGACTCATAGAATCACAAACAACTGAAATTATTTTAAGCCAATAAATTATTTTTTACAATTTCTTATACAGTAATGCATAACTAATACTGGAATACCCTTTCATCTTCTGAAAAGGGGTAGTAATAGTTCATTTAAAGAAGAGTGGTAAGGAAGAGAGGTGGTAAACAAATGCTTTATTTGGAAGAAAATGAGAAAATAGAAGTATGAGTGTTATGTAAATTCTCGGTCTCACCCAAAAGGAATCTATACCACCACTGACCCTGTAGCAAATGCTCAGTTTTCGAAAATAGCTTACAGTATTTGAAAACTCTAGGAATATGTTACTTCCAAATGGTTTCCATTCTAGCTATCCTACAATTCTAGTAATCCGTTTATTAAACCCTATTTCCTGATTTGTTACTAGTAGAATGCTGGGAAGCAACCTCAGTGCAGGATTAGTTCATTGCTGCGAGTCGAAACTGATCACAAGATGCCTGCCTCAGGGTCATTCACTTTCTTTCATACAGAGGAAAGCCTGCTGGGGGAGATGGCTTTATCAAGAGTTAGACTGAGGTCAGACCAAAATTGCCCTGAGCCCTTTACCACACAATAAGGGAAAAATTACTGGTCAGGGTCTGTGATAATGGTTTTGAACCAGGGATGGGCATAATCATCACCAGTGGGCTTTTTTAAACTATCGGGTTTTCCCCATTTACTAGAAATTTGAATTCATTTAGTCTGAGATGAGGTGCTAACATTTGCTTTAACATCACAGGTCATTGCCATGCAGGCTGCTAAATAGGAATCACTAGTAAAAGCAAAAAAGGGCATTAGCAATATGATATGACTTGAGGGGTAACAAGAGGATTCTTTAATAATATAACCCCCTCCACCTAGATGGCTCAATCAGTTGAGTGGCTGACTCTTGATTTCAGCTCAGGTCATGATCTCAGGGTCCTGGGATCAGGCTCCAACAGTTCAGGATCCGAGCTCACTGGAGAGTCTGCTTAAGGATTCTCTCTCTCCCTTGCCTCTGCCCCTCTCCCTACTCATGCATGTGTGCATACTCTCTCTCTCAAATAAATCTTTAAAAAATAGTAATAGTAATAAGATAATCCCCTCTAGCCTAATATCGTGCCTGACATTACATTGGCTCTTCTTTGGCTAAAAATAGATTACCCATGTGCTGGCCAGTTACATTATAAGGGAAAAGTCTTGAACCAAAAGCCCTGATTTTCTCATAATTACTTACCTAACCTTGGTGGAGTCATTAAGTCTCTCAAGCTTCTTCCTCGGCAAAGTAGGGAAAGAAATACCTGCTTTCTAGGTTACTGAGAATGTCAAATGAGATGCACAGGGAGGTAATTTTGCGAAGTCTAAAGTGTCATCTAAAATAAGGAATTGCCATCTTTCAAGAGGAAAAACCATTAACTTCTCAGAACAACCTCAATTATTTGAACCGCTAGCCTATTACCTAATAAAATGATGAGGAAATGAGACTAGGCACAGGTAACTTTGGATTGGGAGGGAGGAGACTTCTGAAGTGGGATTATGTCCATGAAGGAGGAGGGTGTCACCTCAGTGGGGGATCCTCCCCAATGGCCTGAGGACCATGCAGATGAATGGAACAGAATAAGGTAGTTAAAAAAAAAAAAAAAAAAAAAAAGACTGGGCACCAGCATCACCTACTTCCTGACTTACCTCAGATCAGCTCAACAAATGGCCCCAAATCAAAATGGTTCAGTGACTTCATTTTATTCCTAAATGATGGAACAGATAGGGAGAGAAAGAATAAAATCAGATATACCTCAGAATAATGCACTTGATTGGATAGATTTGATTTTTGTAGGCAGCTTTTCTCTTCATCTCTTTCCATTTGAAAATCAGGTAATATCTATTTTTCATATTTGGAAGCACAGTCAGAGGAGGAATTTTGCAGATACAGTAAAAATAAAAGTGAATTGCTCTTCTAATTGCCTTGCAGACTTAGCTTATATGAATAATTATTCATAATCTTTTTTGATGCTGTGGTGTAATAAGGTTTTTTTTCTTTTGATGGCAATGAAATAGGTTCATTTATTGAGGCTATAATGAAAACTTGAAAATGTCGGGCTCATGCACTAGAGAAAAAAGAGTTTGAATATTTAAAGTACTGAAGAGTAAAAGTAAAGTTTTTGTTCACTTCAAGCTTTCTGAAATGTTAGATAAAGGTGAATCCTGGGCACTCAGTTTATTTTTTTAAATGTTAATATATTTTATCTAACCTCTTATATCCAAGATCCTATTTCAATATGCAATCAATATAAAAAATTAATTAATGGTATATTTTAGTCTTTTCTCACACTGAAATTCAGTGTTTATACTTGCCATATATTTCAAATTAGATTAGCCAAACCCAAGTGCTCAGTAGCCACCATGATACTAGGAAATTGGAAGAATCGCACAGATTTAGAATATAAGAATATTCTTAAGAGAAGCAAAAACTTAGCAAAGAAATGCAGTCAATTTACATAATAAAGAGCTCAGAGGTATAGGACAAATAGGAACAAATGTCTCTAGACTTGTGTTTGACAGTGGAGTGGATGGGGGAAAAGATAGTGAGCTGGAAGGGAATAAGGGGCTGTTCTTTCCAGCTGAGTTGAGCAGGAGATGAAAAGGAGGATTTCATGAAGCATTAAGGGTATATGGGTTCTGGGTCCTTCCACTGGGACCATTAAAAAAAAAAAAAAACTAAAGATTTTGTTATTTTAAAATATTTAAGTTTGCATGGGCCTCATTCTTTGTCAAGAGCAGTGCTGTAAATTATAACCATGGAGTTAAAGCTTCAAACATTAGAGAGCATGAGAGAGCACAAGAGGGGAGAGCACAGAGGGAGAAGCAGACTCCCCGCTGAGCAGGGAGCCTGATGTGAGACTCGATCCCAGGACTCTGGGATCATGACCTGAACCAAAGACAGTCACTTAACCACCTGAGCCACCTAGGCACCCCCAAGGTAGTGATTTTATTTCTTTGGAATATGTTTCCCAGGAGAATTGCTAAATTATATGGCAGTTCTATTTTTAATTCTTTGAGGAACCTCCACACTGTTTCCCATAGTGGCTGCACCAGTTTACATTTCCACCACAGTGTAAAGGTTTCCCTTTTCCCCACATCCTCCCAAACACTTGTTATTCTTGTCCTTTAGGTAATAGCTATCCTAACAGGTACAGCTTTGATTGCTGTAAGCCCTGCCCCTCTTCTCCATTCCTGTCTGATTCAGTTGTCAAGGCCTGCAGATCTCCCCAGTGATTCCTAGGTGGTGATGTCCAAGTGGGCATCTAGGAAAATGCCTGACAATGATGGGGGAGCTGGATGTTCACCTTGGGTTCTTTTTTCCCCCTGGAGAAACCATAAGCCCAGAAGTGTCCCCTCGATACAGCACTATGCAGTCCTGGAAGAGGGGCAAAATAGAGTGTAGCCCCTCTTATTACCCTTCAAATGTGGTCTTTCCAGATATCTGTGATCAGAGGCAGGGGTGGGGTGGGAGGTGGTGGCCCTGTTGCTTCAGCCCACCTCTGGGTTCCTGGAATTTTTAGAACAGTGTCTTATCTCTGGTCTTCTTGTGAGAGCTGAAGTTGGGAACAACCTATGTGACCATGTTGATCTGTTCACTTGGTTTAAATTTTAAAAAATGAGATGCTGATTTGGGGGAAAATATGGCAATTCTATATTTTCTAATATAAAAAGGCAAAAGTTATATGCCTTCCTTTGAAAAGTGCATGGCAATGCTAAACACTTTTCAAATCAATAAAATTGTTCCCTAACCTTGTGAAGATGTATTTTTCCTTCATACATTTCCTTATCCTATAAACTACCAAAATTTGTCTCTTTATCTCCTCTCTCCATTGTAGGAATGGAAATGGACACAACGGCATATATTCCTTTTTCATGGGCTGCAATTAAAGGCAATAGTTAAAGACACCTGACAACACTGTCCAGCTATTCTCAGTTGGACAAAGACTGAAACTTTGAGATATTACCTGGCCAAGTAGCTCTCTTCACTTCTGGAGTTGTTCTACAAATACATATTGCTTTATATGTCTTGATTCTCTGCTTAGATGTTTGTTATAACCTGGGGTCATCCAACCAAGCATAATCAACAGACAAGTGAATAATCAATAACAATGTAGTCCGAGAGATATGGCAATAAAGGTAATATCAAGGTACAGCAATATTACAACACGTCATATGGGCAGTCGGGGACTTGTTTGTGCGCTAATGTCCATGGAGGGCAGTGCCATTAGTTTTCTACTGCTGTGAAACAAATTACCACAAGCTTAGCAGCTTAAAACAGCACCTACTGAGGGGCATCTGGGTGGCTCAGTCATTAAGCATCTGCCTTCAGCTCAGGTCATGATCCTAGGGTCCTGGGATCAAGCCCCACATCGGGCTCCCCGCTCAGCAGTAAGCCTGCATCTCCCTCTCCCAATCCCCCTGCTTGTATTCCCTCTCTTGCCATTTCTCTCTGGAAAATAAATAAATAAAATCTTTTAAAATAAATAAACATATAGATAGATAGATAGATAGATAGATAGATGGATTACCTCACAGTTTCTAGGGATCAAAGTCCAGCTTAGCCGGGTCCTCTATTCAGTGTCTTCTGGGATGGAAATCCAGAAGTCAGCTCCCCTGCATTCTCACCTGGAGCTCAGGGCACTTGTCCAAGTTCCTGTGGTTGTTGGCAGAATTCAGGTACTTGTGACTGTAGGACAAAGGTTCCTGTTTTCTTGCTAGCTATCAGGCTTTTAACTCCAGGGCTCTCTCATTTCCTAGGAGCCGCCCACATGTCTTTGCCACACAGCCTCTGCCCAGCCTTCTCAGATGGGGCCACAGGGAAACAGATAAAGGAGACCTTATTCAAAATGGAGTCAGAAGCCCTGAAAGGGGAGCTTTCTCACACCTACTGCTATGGCAGCCTACTTAACCTATAGGAAAAAACAAGATAAGAATAATTTTGACAAGGGAGGACATTTTTCACATAGGAATTTTCTCTCCTGCTTTAAGGCAAAAGAGAGAAGATCTCTTCCTGCCCAGCAACAAGGCAGAAACCATGGCTTGCTGCCAATGAGAACCACCACAGCAGTCAACCCTCATTCTTCTAGGTGAACTTCAGTTCACATCATCCCTCCCCCACTTTCCTCTTAAAGCCTAAGAAAAGTTGACCTTCTCTTTGTTTCTTTGGACTTGCCTGTGGCTCACTGTCGCTGGATTATCCCAAATTGTGATTCCTCTGCTATTCCAGAATAAACTCTTTTTTTTTTTTTTACCTAAATAAAATGCTTTCTGCTCTATTCAAATTTACTAAGAGTTTACTTCTTCAAGGCCAGCAGGAGAATCTCCTCTCCCATCTGCTAAGGCAGGGTCTTATGTAACTTAAGATAACCAAAGAAGTAACTATCCCATTCTCTATACTGTATTTTATTGGCCAGAAGCAAGTCACAAGTTCTGCCTACACTTCAGAGGAGAGAATGACACAAAAGCATGACTCACTTGGAGGTCTTTTTAGGATGTGTCTGCCACAAGATGACACGAAAATTTCATAATGAGGAGGTCTGAGATGAGTTTTGTAGGTTGCCTTTGATGAGAGTGGGGAAAGAGATGAGGAAAATACATCCCAAGTAAGTTGAAAAGCCTTAGCAACAACAGAGCAGAGGAGGGAAGGCAAAAATCACATTCTGAAATAATAATTAGTCCTTAGAATGGAATAAAAGGACCTCTATTTTTCCACATTGTGTGAATTTAAAGGAATTCCCAAAAAGAAGGCAGAGTTTCTGCTACCCCAGGGGATGTCTTTGTGTGAATTAGGTAAAGACACCCCTTCTCCTGGTGTGTACACACCACACCATAGACAGCTTGGTGGCAGAGTGCCTGAAGGCTGAATTCATCTCCCACCCCGTCTTCCCAGTGAACAGGCTACACCATTGTCTGTATTGGCCCTGGAGGAAGAACTGTAGAGGAATTTGGGATATGGGTAACCTGGTGCTAGTGGGTAACCCTATCATGTATGTTCTGCCCCAGCTGCCTGGCCACAGAACCCAGTGGAACTTGAACGTGGCTGCTTCTAAGGTTTTCCACCATCACCATGTGATGGTGTTGGTCTGCCCTGCACCTGGGCTGACCCTGGGCCACATTTCAAAACTGGCAGATCTGAGTGGGGATATGCAAGACAGTGGGGATACAGAGAATGGACACCAGAAGAAGGAAAGTGAATTTAAAATTAAGAATGGAAAACTGGGAGCACCTGGATGGCTCAGTTGACTAAGCGTCTGCCTTCAGCTCAGGTCATGATCCCAGAGTCCTGGACTGAGCCCTGCATCGGACTCCCAGCTCAGTGGAATCTTCTTCTTCCTCTGCCCCTCCCCCGGCTCATGCTCTCTGTCTCTGTTTCTGTCACTCGTGTGTGCTCTCGCTCGCTCTCTCTCTCTCAAATAAATAAATACAATCTTTTAAAAAGAATGGATGGAAAATTAAAGTTTTGGAGATTATTTTGCTTTTTTAATAAAGTGACAATTTTCTCCAGGCCTTCGTAGCTCTAAATACTATTGTTTCAAACTAAGTTAGGTATAATATATTTCTATATTCATTAACTAAAATAATTTTAGATCTAATGCTATACATGACATTAAGGAACAAATACTATTTTAGTTTTCAAAAAAAAAATAACACTATCAAGTACCTACCATATGTCGGGCATGAAATTTTATAAACGTTGCTTCAATTAATCCTTAAATCCCTGAAAAATAATTATTAACATACATATCTTATTAAGGAAATTGAGACAACCAAGATATGAGGTCCAACTCAGGGGTTCCATTCCCATGTATGTTGTGTGAATCATGCCTCACAGGACTTGTACAAACTGGTCAGGTCAAGTATACCCACTTAAATGGAAAAAAAAAACCCTGGGCCCTTGACTCATCCTTTGTACTGCACCAAAAAGTAAACTTCCATTGCTTTGGAATTTCAGGGAGTTTTGGTTTTCCAATTGGAGCTGTAGTTTTCCGGAGTTCTGTAGTTACTAAGCATTTATTGAGCCCGTACTCTATGTCAAACACAGTATTTGGTGTTCTACATGTTATTTCATCTAATCCGCATAGCTTTCTGATATGGAAATGATCAAGCCCTCATTTCAAATACAGGGAACCTAGGGTGCCTGGGTAGCTCAGTGGGTTAAGCCTCTGCCTTGGCTCAGGTTATCGTCTCAGGGTCCTGGGATCAAGCCCCACTTCAGGCTCTCTGCTCAACAGGGAGCCTGCTTCCCCACCACCACCTCTCTGTCTGCCTCTCTGCCTACTTGTGACCTGTCTGTCAAATAAATAAATAAAATCTTGAAGAAAAAAAAAAAAAAAACAAAACCAGGGAGACTGAGATGACAGGCTCACCAACCTGCCCACAATTGGCGGGTTCAAGATTGAACCCAGGTATCCTCGACTCATTATGCAAAACTAATCTGAGAAACTATGGGGGCATCACACGCTCCTCAGGCTGACTTCCCCACAATAGTTAATCTGAAAGTATCTTCACATTTATCTCTTTCCTATTTAAACTGTCATGCTACTTTGCCGTGATTTATCATCACACATCAGATTCTATAGTCACCTCCACACAAATCTGTGGCTGATTAATTAACTAAAATTGGAAGACATTTTGATGATGAAAACTGCTAAGCATTGCTATGAATAATAATTAGTGTGCTACTCCAACTAAATTATGTATGTCAGTATTGGGAATCAATCAGTAAAGGAAGGGTCACACCTCAGATGGCCAAACTAGATAAGATGGATTAGTCAGAGCAACATAAATGCTTCAAACAGATATTAGCAGGGAAACAAAAATAAAAAACAACAACAACAAAAGCCTTACTAACCACAATATATGTTATGCATCATTCAGGATCCTGAAAACACAACGTTGAACGTGACAAAAATGATGACTGCCTTCGGGTGTCTTACTGTCCAGAACATGGCGGACATGACATGTGACCCTTGCACAGTGGTCTACCATGCTGAGAACATCTTGCAGTCAGCAAGCAGATCAGGGGAAAACAAGTACATGCCAAGGTGGCTGTAATTCAGAACCTGCTCTCGAGTCCCTAACATGGAAAGAAGTGAGGTTGCAGTCTTAGAAGAGAACCAGCACTGGGGCTCTGGGTGGCTCAGTCGGCTAAGTGTCTGCCTTTGGCTCAGGTCATGATCTCTGGGTGCTGGGATCCCCATGTTGGGTTCTCTGCTCCGTGGGGAATTGGCTTCTCCCTCTCCTTCTTCCCCTGTGCTCTCCTCTCTCTCTCAAATAAATAAAATAAAATAAAATACCTTAAAAAAAAAAAAAAAAAGAAAGAAAGAAAGACGAGAACCAGGACAGGCAAGGCTATGACAGGGATTCAACTACTGATTTATGGCCATGACCTGTCCACAGGAAGTAGGCAGGAGCTTGGTTACTAGAAACAAATCAGAGCCTGATCAGCAGGAAGGGTAAAGACAGGTTAGCCTTCAGGCCTAGAATTTTATAAAGCCCCCTGCAGCCTCTTATATAGAGAAGTGACCCCAGAGGTTGATGTCCCCATGAGACTATGTTCTTATGGGCAGAGAGCAGTGAAGGGATCCTACTCAAACAGGCTGGTTTTTTTTTTTTTTTTTTTTTGTTCCTAAGATAGCTCACAACATTTCTGTGGATGTGATGAGATATCCTGCCACCAGAAGTCCCAAACCGGAAGTGACCCAAATGATAGTCGTACACGGGGCTCTCCTCTTCCCTACCAAAGATGCTTTTTCTGAATCAGGAATTAGATGTCTCACAAGTTTTCTTGCCCAATTATTCTGCCTGGGAGTAACTGCTGCCTTCATTTCCGGAAGCTGGACTCCCAGTCCTTGCTCTAAGTAGTGAATTTGCTTTAAAAAGGGAAGCAATTCTGAAGCAGGTGCACACGCCGATGTGTGCTGTCTTGAATTGCAGGAGGCCCCAGCGACCCACTCCGTTCTCTGATTTGAATTCTTATCAGGGACTCAATTTCTTCAAAGATGCCATTTCATTCCCTTCTAATTCGGTGACTAATCCCTTCCTATACTGCAGAAGGCGACGGCATTTCTTCGCTCTTGCCTTACTCTGTGGTTAGTTTTTCAAGTGTGATAAGGGAGTCGTTCTCCTTCGGTGATGCTATGTGTATGCCTATAGGGCTATAATCCCCTGCGGAGACTGGCACAAATAGCATGCATTTGATCAAACAAATTAGAACAACTGTCTTTTGAGAAGCAATATTTTCCCGAAGAATGAGATTTTACAACAGGATGTTTCAAGTGTCACCCCATTTTCTTTGAAGACATTTCTTCTTAAGGGCATAATTACAAACAATAAACTTATTTGTGGGGCGCCTGGGTGGCTCAGTGGGTAAAAAGCCTCTGCCTTCGACCTCAGGTCATGATCCCAGGGTCCTGGGATCGAGCCCTGCATCAGGCTCTCTGCTCAGCAGGGAGCCTGCTTCCTCCTCTCTCTCTGCCTGCCTCTCTGCCTACTTGTGATTTCTGTCTGCCAAATAAATAAATAAACGAAATCTTTTTTAAAAATAAAAAAATAAATAAACTTATTTGCATCTAAGTTTGTACTTGGGCATTGCCAAAGCTGTCAAATATTTTACAAGTATTCCTAAATGTTTCCATGTAAGATATGTATAAAAAGGCTAAGTGAGTAGCCCCTAGGTGGCTCAGTCAGTTAGGAGCTTGCTGTTCAGCTCAGGTCTTGATCCCATGGTCTTGGGATCGAGTCCCATGTCAAATTCCCTGCTCAGCGTGGAGCCTGCTTCTCCCTCTCCCACTGTTGTTCTGCCTGCTTGTGCTCTCTCTCTTTCTGTTAAAAAAAAAAAAAATGCTAAGTGACTCTTTTGTGGGGAGGTGGTAAATATTCAAGAATCAAATATTCTACACACTCTTGATGACCAATAACTTTACAAGGTTCTTTCATATATTTCAAATTATTTGATCCACAAAATAGTTCAGAGTTATGATGCCCATTTGGCTGTGACATGTTCATGTTTATAGACATGGACCTGATGACAGCCCTGATCTCCTGACCTTGAGCTCATTTTCCTATCTGAAGTATACGTACTCAAAAACTGTTACCTAAAACACAAAGAGGGGTGCTTGGGTGGCTTAGTCAGTTAAGCTTCTGCCTCCCACTCAGGTCGTGATCCCAGGATCCTGGGATCCAGTCCTGCATCTGGTTCCTTGGTCAGTGAGGAGCCTACTTCTCCCCCTGCCTGCTTCTCCCTCTCCCCGCTCGTCTCTTGCTCTGTCTCTCTTGAATGGATAAATAAAATGTTAAACACACACACACACACAGATGTGGGTGGGAGAATAAGTTAAACAGGTGATGGGAATTAAGGAGTGCACTTGTCGTGATGAAAACTGGGTGTGTGGAAGTGTTAAATATTGTACACCTAAAAGTAATATTACACTGTACGTTAATTAACTGGAATTTTTTTTCAAGATTTTATTCAAATTCAAGTTAGTTAATATAGAGTGAAGTACTTGTTTCAGGAGTAAAATTTAGTGATTCATCACTTGCCTATAATACCCACCAGCAACCCTCAGTTTGTTCTCTATAGTTAAAGGTCTCGTGGTTTGCCTCACTCTCTTTTTTTCACTTATTTTCTTTTTCCTTCCCTTCCACTATGTTCATGGGTTTTGTTTCTTAAATTCCACATATGAGTGATATCATATGGTATTTTTCTCTCTGATTTATTTCACTTAGCTTAATACCCTCTAGTTCTATCCACGTTTGTTACAAATGGCAAGATTTTGCTCATTTTGATGGCTAAGTAATATTCCCGTGTGTGTGTGTGTGCGTGTGTGTGTACACTACATCTTCTTTATTCATTCATCAGTCTATGGACATTTGGGTTCTTTCCATATTTTGGTTATAGTGGATAATGCTGCCATAAACATTGGGGTGTATATACCCCTTCAAATGTGTATTTTTGTATCTTTTGGGTAAATACCTAGTAGTGAAATTGTTGGATTGTAGGTTAGTTCTATTTTTAACTTTCTGAGGAACTTCCATACTCTTTTCCAGAGTGGCTGCACCAGTTTGCATTCCCACCAACAGTGTAAGAGGGTTTCCCCTTTCTCTGCATCCTCACCAACATCTGTTTTTTCCTGAGTTGTTCATTTTAACCATTCTGACCAGTGTGAGGTGGTATCTCACAATAGATTTTAATAAAAACTTATAAAAAGACCAACAAAATACAAAGAATTTCCAATTAAAGCACAACTGTTACCTGCTTTATTTTTCATTATGTTTCTGTCTTACAAGGAAACTATGTTATATTCTGAATTTTAAAAAATATTTTTAAGGGGAGGCTTATTCAAAAAAGAAAAGCTGACTTCTGAATGGCAGTTTGGTCATCACTTTTAATGATGTGTTTACAGTAAGGACAATTCATAGTCTGTATTAGTCTTTTCTGGCTGCTGTAACAGAATACCATGGGCAAGGTGACTTATAAACAACAGAAATTTATTTCTCACTGTTCTGGTGGCTGGAATTCCAAGGTCAAGATGCCAGCATGGTCATATTCTAGTGAGAGCCCTCTTCTTGTTCCTGATCTTGCTGTGTCCTCCCATGGCAGAAAGGATGAGATAATCTCTCTGAGCCCTTTTTATAGGAGCACTGATTCCATTCACAAAGGCTCTGCCCTCATGACATCACTTCCCAAAGATCCCACTTCCTCATACTGTCACAGTTGGGGGGTTAAGATTCAACATATGAATTTGAGGGGATACATTCAGACTATAGTATAGTCCTTTGGAATCTTCTTGCTAGGTATTTTTACATTTTTCATATGTGGATCTCTTTTTTATCATGAAAGAATTTCAGAGAAATCCAGACTTACAGACATAGATAAAAATGCAAAGCAGTACAAGAAGTTGCTATATTAAAATAGAAAAAATTGATGGCAGTGAGATAAATTGCTGTTTTCCTGAGTGGCTAAGGGAGGTGAGGTTATCTCTTGGTAAAAATTCATCCTGAAATGACTGGATTCTTTCTAAGAATGCTCAGATGGTTACCTCTTTACTGAGTTGGAAATTTTCATATCAAAATAGACCTTAAGAACACCCAAAAGTAGGATAAAACTCTTTATTTTCTCCCTCACCCATGTAGTCTTCCTGAGGTTTCAAACTGGGAAGGCTAATCACCAAGGACTCCTTGCCATGGAAGGTGACCAGAAGAATACAAAGCTGTCCAGCTCTTAATCACTATGCGATCCTGCTTCTCACTGTATATGTAAGTAAACACACACAGACAGCCACACACAATGTGATTTTCACATGACAGTCACTGCAATAAGGACTTGTGCATGTTATTTCCCTGTATCACCATTATAAGTGAGGCATAACTTCATTATTTTTGTTCTATTTTTGTATCAAAATTTCCTAACTTCAGAAATACAAATTGGAGTTCTATTAAACTCTCTCTGTGCTAATACATGAGATGGGTTACATAATTGGGTAAATAATTAGGCCTTTTAAAAGAGTTAAAGATGAAATTGCCCAAAGGAATCAAAATCGATGAGAGTCAAGTCTTCCCAAGGAAGAAACTTGTACGTCCAAAGTCAGTAGATAGGAGTAATTGAAGACACTGCAAAGATGAAGCTACCAACGCAGTTTCTAACAAAATTAAGGAGTAAATAGCATTGCAAAAGGCTTTGCTGTAAACTTCAGGGAAAATAAATCTATAAGTAATCTCATTTTCATGCTTGAAAGTGTATTTGGAAGAAAAAGGTTGCCGAATTTCTATTAAAAATCAGATATAGACAATCTCTGATGATGAGTGATTGTAAAGCTCAACTTTGTAGTTCTGAATGGGGATTGCAAAAAAACCATTTTCCTCTCTTTCTCACACCCACACACATATATACACACACACACTCACACACACACACATACACATTGATGCACAAAATGCAATTTGCATTTTATTCTACTTGGCAATATTCATAACTTAATCACTGATCAAATGCCTGTTTTGTACTTTCTTTCTGTCCCCTTCTTTATTCGTGGGGAATCTCCACTCTGTTCTCCAAAGAGGCTGCACCAACTTGCATTCCCACCAACAGTGTAAGAGGGTTCCCCTTTCTCCACATCCTCTCCAACACATGTTGTTTCCTCTTTTGTTAATTTTGGCCATTCTAACTGGTATAAGGTAATATCTCAATGTAGTTTTAATTTGAATCTCCCTGATGGCTAGTGATGATGAACATTTATTCGTGTGTCTGATAGCCATTTGTATGTCTTCATTGGAGAAGTGTCTCTTCATATCTTCTGCCCATTTTTTGATATGATTGCCTGTTTTGTGTGTGTTGAGTTTGAGGAGTTCATTACAGATCCTGGATATCAACCTTTTGTCTGTACTGTCATTTGCAAATATCTTCTCCCATTCCGTGGGTTGCCTCTTTGTTTTGTTGACTGTTTCCTTTGCTGTGCAGAAGGTTTTGATCTTGATGAAGTCCCAAAAGTTTATTTTCGCTTTTGTTTCCTTTGCCTTTGGAGACATATCTTGAAAGAAGTTGCTGTGGCTGATATCAAAGAGATTACTGCCTATATTCTCCTCTAGGATTCTGATGGATTCCTGTCTCACGTTGAGGTCTTTTATCCATTTTGAGTTCATCTTTGTGTACAGTGTAAGAGAATGGTTGAGTTTTATTCTTCTACATGTAGCTCTCCAGTTTTCTCATCACAATTTATTGAAGAGACTGTCTTTTTTCCACTGTATATTTTTTCCTGCTTTGTCGAAGATTAATTGACCATAGAGTTGAGGGTCCATATCTGGGCTCTCTACTCTGTTTCACTGGTCTATGTGTCTGTTTTTATGCCAGTACCATGCTGTCTTGGTGATCACAGCTTTGTAGTAAAGCTTGAAATCAGGTAACGTGATGCCCCCAGCTTTATTTTTGTTTTTCAACATTTCCTTAATGATTCGGGGTCTCTTCTGATTCCATACAAATTTTTGGATTATTTGCTCCAGGTCTTTGAAGAATACTGGTGGAATTTTGATCAGAATGGCATTAAAAGTATAGATTGCTCTAGGCAGTATAGACATTTTATCAATGTTTATTCTTCTGATCCAAGAGCATGGAATGGTCTTCCATCTTTTTGTGTCTTCTTCAATTTCTTTCATGAGTGTTCTGTAGTTCCTCAAGTACAGATCCTTTACCTCTTTGGTTAGGTTTATTCCCAGGTATCTTATGGTTCTTGGTGCTATAATAAATGGAATCGATTCTCTAATTTCCCTTTCTGTATTTTCACTGTTAGTGTATAAGAAAATCACTGATTTCTGTACATTGACTTTGTATCCTGCCATGTTGCTGAATTGCTGTATGAGTTCTAGTACTTTGGGGGTGGAGTCTTTTGGGTTTTCCATATAAAGAATCATGTCATCTGCGAATAGAGAGTTTGACTTCTTCATTGCCAATTTGGATGCCTTTTATTTCTCTTTGTTGTCTGACTGCTGTTGCTAAGACTTCTAATACTATGTTGAACAAGAGTGGTGAAAGTGGGCATCCTTGTCTTGTTCCTGATCTCAACGGGAAGGCTGCAAGCTTTTTCCCATTGAGGATGATATTTGCTGTGGGTCTTTCATAGACTTGATGAGGTTCAGGAATGTTCCCTCTATCCCTATACTTTGAAGCATTTTAATCAGGAATGGATGCTGGATTTTGTCAAATGCTTTTTCTGCATCAATTGAGAGGACCATGTGGTTCTTCTCGCTTCTCATATTAATTTGTTGTATCACATTGATTGATTTGCAAATGTTGAACCATCCTTGTAGCCCAGGGATGAATCCCACCTGATCATAGTGGATAATCTTTTTAATGTGCTGTTGGATCCTGTGGGCAAAGGGTCTTGCAACCAAGAAAGTCAAGTAAGTTATCAACTTGAATATGTTTCAACACAAATATATCAAAAATTTCCTGTTAAGTGATGCCCATATGCCATACTCACACAAACAAAAATATATATATTTGGTGGGAAATATTAATATGTGAGATTTACTGAAGACCTACTATGTGCCAGGCTCTTTGTAAGAATTACTTATAATTCTATGTGTAACACTATGTCTGCATTTTAACTTGAGAAAACCAAGACACAAAGACCTTCAAAGATGTGCCCCAGTTCCTAGAAATAGAAGTGATGAAGGCAAGATTTAAACCCTTTTCTGCCTGACCCCAGGAGACCTTATTTTTTCTGTAGCACTAATCTGTCCTATAAGGAGATGAGACTCAGCAAAAGGGAGCCCATAATCTCTAGGAATCTTCATGACTAGAACGAGTCACATAAAATGATTAAGAGTATCAAAACAAATGGAGTTGGATTGAGAAGAAAGGTAAAAAATCACAGACTACCCAAGACATATTCACCTATGAAATAATTGTTTTTCTTTAAACAGAAGTCACAAAAAAGTTACATTAAGATATTATTTGAACACACATAAAGAGCAATCTTTTTAAAGGTCTACACAGACTTTGAGAAATGCTAAACTGTGTGGGCACCTTTTGAAGCAACCAATGACTTCCTACTATGTGAGTTGATATGTACAAGGTACTTAGGGCAGTGCATGGCTTATAGTAAATGCTATACAAGTGTTTGTTGCTATTGTTGTTGTCTCTGATGATCTCCTCTCCCCTACTCCTTCTCTTTCTCCTCCTCTAAAAACTGCCTCACTGCTATCTTTGGTAATGGACTCTTGCAGCCATCACTTTGCCTCCTCCTTGACCACAGATGGTTGAACCAGTAGTAGAAATCTGACTGAAACCATTCAGGTTTCCTCTCCCAGGAATTTATTTGGTAATTGCACATCATCTCTGTTAGCATCAAATTAAGCAGACAGTTAGAGGTCAGGGAAGGTCATTTTATAGTACGTGCACAAGTAAGTCAACCTGTTGAGAGAGGAAAATAAAACGGCCAAGAGAGAAAGACAGCAGAGATGGGTCCACAAGGACCCAGAGGAAAGACAGCAGAGAGAGTGAGGATGTAGTGGATTGGAATAACTTTCCATTTCTGACTCCAGCTCTTCATGAGTTCTGACTTCTGTTCCTCTCACTAGGTTGGTATTTATTTTCAACATATCCCATTTTGCATATGTTAATTTGAATGGATTTTGATCAGTGGTAAAAGTGATAGTGGATTATAACATAAATGCCTTCCAAAATAAAAGGAGACTAAGAAAATGTGAGGGAAAAACTCAAGATCCACATTTTCATTCACTTACTTTAGGAGAAATCATAAGGGTGACTTGAAGTTGTTCTTATAATGCTGTTGATTGACTCTACTTGGACATCCATTGCATATGCTCAAGTCATCCAAGAGTTTGGCCTGTATACTTCCTTAAGGGCTTTCTGGAACATTTTCCTGCAGTGCTACTACAATGCACAAAATTGTAGCTTGGTAGACTGAAAGGATTAAAGAACTTCTTTTATTAACCAACTTCTACTAAGAAATGACTTGAGTATTGGCCAAGAGAGGACTCTAACAAAGAGAGGACTCTAACAAAGACTGCGATACCTGGATACTGTTGATGCAACAGTGGGAACTGTTAATGTAAGTTTTCAAGCAATCAGGTCTTCAGGGAAGCATATGTAAGCTGGGAAAGAAATAAAATATCTTCTACTTCTTCCAGAGGAAATAATAATTTTTGGTGTCAATACTGATAATTCAAAAAGAAATGTGAGCCTACCTCCAAGCATGTCCATGCAGCTATTCTGTTTCCTTGGACTTTATTTGCCTCACAAGCCATCATTTGGCTATAGGGAGTTCTTCTCAAGAAATATGCATGAGTCAAAAATGGACTAAGTGCTGTATTTTCCCCACTTTTATGTTAAATGCAATTGTCTGACTCAGAAATCTTGTCGGTCTGGTGTAGCTGAATTTCTTGTCTCTTGAGAATTGCTTCTTACCACTGGTTTGGGATTTGAAGTCTGAAACCATGTTCTTGTGCTATGGCTATAAAATGGTGAAACTGATTTCTATGATGAGTTTACAATAAAAATCATCTTTTCCATTTTATGTAAGCATGCACACACACCATGCAGAGTTACACACAGTTCTTCCATGCTGAGAGCCAGACTACAGAAGTTCCTCCACCTCACTGTCAGTAAAGATTTCCTGCCCTCCCTTCCTTCCACACCTGTACCTCTGTTCTGACAGTCTCCTACCACCTCCTGTGTCTCTCCAAAATCCCCCTCCTGGAGCCTCTACTCCCAACCTCTGAGATAACCTTGTCAGCCCTTCATCCAGGCCTGCTAGAGACCACTTCCCAAATTGTGGAAACTGAATTAATGACCCGATGAAGGGTCTCCGCACCTATTTCTGTACATTCAGGAAAGGAGAGAGGAAAGATAAGTTACAGATAACCCAAGTTAGAATTCTGAATGTATCCTCCAATGTCAGGAATAATATAGATAACATTACATCTTTAGTGTAATTGGTATTATTCTTCAGTTCTTTTCATTCATTTATTCATTTACTTATTCAACAAAATGTTTTTTGCTGCTGTCTACTTTATTTCAGACTCCCCAATTATGAGTCTGGGAAAATGGCCATAATGAACAGAAAAAATTATGAGTTTTTTTATGGATCAGTTTTAATACATAAACATGACAAATAAATAACATTGATCCTATATAAAAATGCGTTTTGAGTTCATAATAATCTTACAGACTTCAATAATCCAAACAATCAGTTAAGGAATTCCTATATGTGTCTGTATCTTACACATATAAATGTTAATTTCTTATTCAAAATCTTAAAATATTGTTAATTCACTCATAAACACATAGCTAAATAAATTGACATACTTAGTATCCACATACTATACCACAGGAACTGGTAACTGGACTCAAATCACTGGTAGTGACTTCTTCTCATTATTCCCCAAAATATCACATCAAATCTCTAACATATATTATAAGTCTAAAATAAAGTTCCAATTCCAAAACACTGCTTATGTTTCCACATAGATAAAGCACAGTTGCTAAGAACATGTGCTTTGAAATCAGACCTACATCCAAATCTTAGTAGTTTTATCACTTTGCACAAGTTATTAGACTCTCTTATCCCTCAGATTTCAGAGCTATAATGAGGATAATAGTATGTGTCATATAAGGTTGACATGGGGAGTAATTAAGTACTGTAAATAGTAAGCCCACTATGCCTAGTATAAGGTAAGTACCCAAAAATTTATTGATATGAAATTGTTATACTTCACCTATTTGATAAGCCAAATATCAAAAAGAATTAGTTGATTTGGAAGCTCTTGAGAAAGAGTAGGTTACCATGTGCTCTTCTGATGAGAGTCTATTTGGAAGGTGAAAGTACACAAATCTTATTTTGTAGCTAAGTGGCCAATTTTATTTTTCTTTCCATTTCTGATTCTTATGATTTTATCACGCCTTACGATATGTGTTCCAATATTCCCCTCAAACACACTTTAAGGAAGCAAATAGAGTAATTCCATGAATACAAAAACAACCTCAGCCTAGAAAGTCATAGGAACACTCAACCAAACTCCAAAAGAGCAGCTGAGGGTGATTTTTTAAAATTACATCTCTGAATCCATCTGACCAAACCTGGGGGGCATCTATGGATCAAAATGATGGATGAACAGGCAGGTGGCCATTCCCCATAAATACTTTCCTTGCAGGACTTAGAAATGACAGTGATTGAGAAATGACATGCTATTTCTCACATGAGCTATTAGCTCAGACATCTCTTTAACATTCCTTTTTTCTGCATCTCTCGCCAGGGCAACATTTCAATATACAATGCTAGTCTGGAACTGGCATTTGTTCTGAAGGAGAAACATCATAAGCAGCTCTTCCTGAACAGCTTCTCCGGTGAGGAGATGGCTCACATGCTTTGTTCCAGGCATCCATCCTCCAGTTAGTTTCCTCAGCATCTGACTGATGAGAAGTTCTTCCAATCATGCCAACACTAAGCAGGAAGGAAGAAAATTTATCTTTAATTGATCTTCTTAGTGGAGAATTAGAACCACCCTTTCCCCATAATGCAAGTCCCTCCAAAACCCAAAAGGGAGGGGTGTCAATTAAAAGTTTAAAGCTTCAGGCAGAAAGCAAGTCACATGACTACATGGTTGAAAATTATGCCATGTAGTCAAGCATTTAGGGCCCTGGGAATGAGGAGCAACCCAAGGGAGGAAATCTCTGTCCATGTGGGAAAATTCTCAGATACAGAATAGAGAGTGAACTCAAAGTTTCTCTGTTTTCAGAAGATACCCTACCCTTAAACATGAAATGCAGTGTTTCTTCTTCATGAGAACCTAAAGAATCCATTATCCTAGTGCTCTGCCTTTCACATAAGTAATTTTCTTTCCTTATTTGCATCTACTCAACCAGATATGTGGGTCTTCTAGCATGACTGTGAAAATACAAATTAAAACAAAGAAGACTAATAATAATCACAGAATAGAAATAAAATAAATATAATTGTTCTATCTTGACTTCATTGATTTTTTTACATCTTATTTTTGAAGAATCCAAGTCCACATGTATATCTTTGCAAATGCTATGCATAGGTCAGTAACCTTTACATTGAAAATATATTGAAGTGGTTTCTGTGTACTTGTCTCTCTCATTAGAGTATAAGCTCCTAGTTACAGTATCTATGCTTTATACAATTTTGTGGTATGGCATAAGATAGTGTCTTGAAAATTTTGCCTCTGTTTTTAAACTGTTTACATTTAGATAGGACCTAACATAAAATTTCTTTCTTTTTTTTTTTTAAGATTGATTGATTTATTTATTTATTTATTTATTTATGTGACAGAGAGAGATCACAAGTAGGCAGAAAGGCAGGCAGAGAGAGAGGGAAGCAGGATCCCCACTGGGCAAAGAGTCTGATCCCAGGACACTGAGACCATGACCCGAGCCAAAGGCAGAGGTTCAACCTACTGAGCCACCCAGGTACCCCCTAACATAAAATTTTTATAGCCAAATTCAAAAAGAGTTTAAGCTGACATTATTTGAAATGAAGGCAGTTATGTCTGTTAAATACTGAAGAATACATCTAGCTCTGGTACAGAAATACTTGTATGAACTTTGACCTTTTTTTTTAATAATTTTTTTTATTATGTTAGTCACCATACAGTACATCATTAGTTTTTGACGTAGTATTCCATGATTCATTTATTCCAGGACTCCATGCAGTAATAACCACCACCAGACTCACCTATACCTCCACCCCCTTCACCTCTAAAACCTTCTGTTTGATTCCCAGAGCCCATAGTCTCTCATAGTTCATCTTCTCCTCTGATTTCCACCCCCTTAATTTTTCCCCTCCTTCTCCTAATTTCCTCCATGCTATTCCTTATGTTCCACAAGTAAGTGAAACCATATGATAATTGACCTTCTCTGTATGACTTATTTCACTTAGCATAATCTCCTCCAGGTCCATTCCTGTTGATGCAGATGTTGGATATTAATCCTTTCTGATGGCTGAGTAATATTCCATTGTATATATGGACCACATCTTCTTTATCCCTTAGTCTGTTGAAGGACCTCTCAGCTCTTTCCGCAGTTTGACTATTGTGGACATTGCTGCTATGAACATTGAGATGGATATGGCCCTTCTTTTCACTACATCTGTATCTTTCAAGTAAATACCCAGTAGTACAATTGCTGGGTCACAGGGAAGCTCTATTTTTAACTTTTTGAGGAACCTACACAGTGTTTTCAAAGTGGCTGTACCAACTTGATTCCTACCAAGAATGTAAGAGGGTTCCCCTTTCTCTGCAACCTCTCCAATATTTGTTGTTTTTTGTCTTGTCGATTTTTGCCATTCTAACTCGTGTAAGGTGTTATCTCAATGTGGTTTTGATTTGAATTTCCCTGATGGCTAATTATGATGAATGTTTTTTCATGTGTCTGATAGCCATTTGTATGTCTTCTTTGGAGAAGTGTTCGTTCATGTCTTCTGCCCATTTTTTGACTGATTATTTGTTTTTTGGGTGTTGAGTTTCAGAAGTTCTTTATAGATCTTGGATACCAGCCAGTATCATTGCAGTGTCATTTGCAAATATATCCTCCCATTCCTTGGGTTGTCCCCTTGATTTGTTGACTGTTTCCTTTGCTGTGCAAAGGTTTTTATCTTGATGAAATCCTAAAAGCTCATTTTCACTTCTGTTCTCCTTGCCTTTGGAGACATGTTTTGAAAGAAGTTGCTGTGGCTGATGTGGGAAAGGCTATTGCCTATGTTCTCCTCTAAGATTTTGATGGATTCCTGTCTCACATTGAGGTCTTTCATCCATTTAGAGTTTAACTTTGTGTATGGTGTAAGAGAATGGTCAAGATTCATTCTTCTTATATAGCCATCAAATTTTTCCAGCACCATTTATTGAAGAGACTATCTTTTTTCTATTGGAAAAAAAAATTTTTTTTCTACTTTGTCGAAGATTATTTGACCATACAGTTGAAGGTCCATATCTGGGCTCCCTATTCTGTTCCATTGATCTACAACAAATATGGGATTGTAAATTAGTGAGGAAAAGATGGACATTTTTAAATGACATTGAAATAAAGAATAGCCATTTGGAAAAAAGAAAACTGAATTTTCATTTCACACTGACTCCAAGGAGATCCAAGATCTAAAATATAAAAATTAAATTAAATTAAGGAAATTATGCAATGGAGAAATAAAATAAGGGTAAGTTTCTTTATGACTTGGAAATTGGAAAAATATCCCTGATTCGCAATTTAAAAACAATAAAAGGAATAATAAGTTTGACTAAACTAAATTTTTGAAAAAACTCATATAAGAAAAAATATCATAATCAAAAACAAAGGACAAACTAAGAAAAGATATTTATAACTAATATCATAGACAAAGAGATGATATTTTTATGACATGAAGATATCTTAAAAATTGAGACAAAAAACAAACAACAACCAGATAGAAACAGGGGCAATCAATGTGAACTAACAATAAACAGAAGAATGAAACATATAACAAGTTGCTTAACCTCAACCATACATGAACATTTTATTAAGATATCACTTCCAATTGGCAAACATCCAAAATTTTTACAATATCTATTTTATTTTGATGGAACAAACTCATTGCAGGTAAGAATACAAAGAAGTTAACAGTGATAAAGGGGGATGTGACAGTAACTAAAAGACTTATACTTTTTTTAAACTCACTTCTAAATATCTGTAAAGAAATGGCAAAATTATGAAATATGAAATATTTTATGTACAAAGTTATTCTTTGCAAAATTATTTTTAAAAACCAGGGTGCCTGGGTGACTCAGTTGGGTAAGTGCCTGGCTCTGGGTTTTGGCTCAGGTCATGATCTCAGAGTCCTGGGATCCAGCCCTGAGGGACTCTGTGCTAAGCCAGGAGTCTGCTTGAGATTCTCCCCCACCTCAAAACCTCCCCCCAAAATAAATAGTTCTTTTAAAAATATATTTTTAAAACCAAAAACAGGAAGTCACTCAAATGCTGGTTAAATTAATTATGGTAAATTAAATAGTATCTAATCATAAACACGACTGAAGAAGATTGCTATACACTGAAATGAAATGACCTCCAAAATACATAAAGTGGAAAAAAACTCGGAATAGCATATATAATATGCTATCTTTAGTATTAGTAAGAATTTTCATTTATTTAGTAAATTACATTTGTAAAAAGAATTTTTGTGTGTAAAACTTGTACTAATCAAAACTTGTTACCAAAAAAATGGATAGCCATTTGGTTTTGTTACCAAAAAAATGGAATATATTGGAATTGAAGCAAGAACCCTAAAATATAAAAACGAAAAGAAAAAATAAGCCTAATTATATATCTAGTTAGAGACATAAGCACAAACACACAAAAAATTGTTTTTACACATAGTGTTTTGATTTTTCATACTTAGTGGAATAGGACATATTTCAAGGACAAATAGAGTTCAAAAGAAATTTTAACAGTAGTCTATTTTTTGGTAATAATTTTGGTAAGTTTATCTTGACATTTTATGTGTATATATGCAAATATACAATGAAGTTTAATATTATTATATAGTAAAATGCAAGAGAAAAGTAGAAAATCAAAATTTGACTTAAATATTTTAATGCTAAATCTGAGTTTGAAATATCATTATAAATTCGTGATTTTTTTTCTCCTTTGAAAAAATACAAGTGCCCTAGTTCTGTCTACTGAAGAGACCTAGAAGTCATGATAGCCAAATAATAACTGAACACAACTAGCGTTATGGTTTCCAAATGCCATTTCCTTCTAAAAGAATTCAGGGACTTCAGAGGAAGACTTTATTCTAAATGTGAATCTGTAAATATACAAGATGAACATTTTGCTGTGTCAAGGAGGAAGGAAATTGTCAAAGTCAAAGAGTCATTTCCAAAGGCTACACACTAAGCCAACATGAAGGGGTGCCTACTGGCCAAACTTGAAATGATCTGTCAAATACAATAATGAATGTAATTGTTTAAAACATTTAATGTAAGTGTATTTTAAATGAGTAAATAATACAAAAAAAGAAAGAAAACAAAAAAAAATCTATTTAATAGAAATTTTTAAAAACCTTACTTCAAAAAATGTCAATTAAAAGGATGAAATTGAGTGTCCATCAGTCATTACTATTTCAGAGATCCAAAATCATTCTCCCTCTTCTTTTTTTTTTAAGTTTGATTGTTTTTTTATTTATTTGACAGAGGAAGAGCACATGCAAAGCAGGGGAGGGCAGAAGGAGAAGGAGACTCCCCACCAAACAGGAAGCCTGATGCAGGGCTCAATCCCAGGAGGCCCAGATCATGACCTGAGCCCAAGGCAGATGCTTAATCAACTAAGCCACCCAGGTGCTCCCCAAAGTCATTCTTCTTAATTAGAGAAAGTTCTTCTTTGTGGTATGGTGTGGATAAATTTATGGGATTATAATATAGAATTCTTAAAAACCTGTTTTATACCCTGAAATGAAATAATTGATTCAAGCCTCATCAATAGATAAAATCATTACATGACAGAGGTCTTTACAATGGAGGGAGGGACGAGGCTGCCACCACCCAAAAAACCCCCTGACCATTTGTAGCATCACAAAAATTTAGACAGTGCACGCACCTTAATGCGTTGTGATATAAGGCATACTGTGCCACCTGTGAGAGATTCTTACCAAAAAGTTTGGGGGAATTACAATGAAGGGAATAAGACACACCCACGAATGGAGATACCCAGAACATTACCGGCAGCCATTACCCAGAAATTTACATACCACACACATTCCACAGGCATAGCGTTTTTTGAAAATAGCTGAAAATGCCCTCTTCCCTGATTACTGTCAGTCAGCTCCAGGACAGGTAGCTAACTCTCTCTGAGATCTGCAGGCAGAAGGAAAGAAATAATAAAGAAAAAAGTACAAATCAATAAAATATAAAACAAAGTACAATAGAAAAAAAAAATCAATGAAACCAACAGTCAGAATGACCCAGAAAAAAAGAGCAAAGATACAAATTACCAATGTCAAGAATGAAAAAGGACACTTAAAGAGAAATCTGAATAGGCATTACAAAAATAATAGGGAATTAATGAACATTTGCATTGTTTGAAAAACAAAGAACTCTATGTATGATACTTACACAAATACACTAGAAAGAGGATGCAGATGGAATGAGAATCATAGCTTCTGGCTTGTCTGAAGATTCAGGACCTCCCAAGAAACCTGAACTTTCCTGGGTGCATGACTTTTTGTCTTCTCTTTAGAAAAGAAATAGAAATCCCATAGAAATACACACAATGAGCCAAATCAAGATGTAAGAAGAGCTTCTTATGAAAAAGAATATATATATATATATATATATATATATATATATCTATCTTCAAATTGAGCCCATAGCTTGACTTGGAGAAGTCCTACTGAAAAAAAAAAAAACACTGCTTAAAAATAGCACATAGTGAAAAAAGGAGAGCCTGGGTCTCTTAGTCAGTTAAGCAACCAACTCTTGGCTTCCACTGACTACGTCAAGGTGGAGAGATTAAGCCCCATGTCCAGCTCATCAGGGAATCCACTTGAAGATTCTGTCCCTCTGCCCTTCCCACCACTCTCTCTTTTGCATACACTCTCTCTCTAAAGTAAATAAATCTTTAAATACATAAACCACCCAACCCAAAATCTTCATTGATCTATTAGCCTAAACTAAGGAAGTAAGATGAATTAATAATATTTTTAAGTTTTTACATTTTTATTTTTTAAAAATCCAATTTAAGGGTTCCTGGGTAGCTCAGTGAGCTGGGCTCTGATTCTTGATTTCTACTCAGGTCATGATCTCAGGGTCATGATCTCATAGAGCCCTGTGTCAGGCTCCAGGCTCAGTGGGAAGTCTCTCTCTTTCTCCCACCCCATATCCCTATGCCCTTCCCCACCCCCTGCACACTTGCACTCTCTCCTCAATAAACAAATCTTTTAAGATAATAATTAATTAATTAATTAAAAATCCATATTTAGAGAAAGTCCCAAGAACAGTTAACTCCTATATGACCTTCACCCATAGTCTTTGTTAATATTTATACAGTTTATACATCTTTCTCCTTTCTCTATATATATGTTATACATACTCATAAAAATAATAAAATAATTATTATTAAAAATGCTATGCCATTTGAAAGTTGATTACAGATATTATGACCCTTTATTTTTATTTTTTGACACTTTATTTTTAAATACTTTCATGTTTACCTTTCAAGAATATACTCTCTTACATAACCTCAGTGCAGTCATCAAACTCAGAAAAATCAATAGTAATATAATGTCACAATAGCGTATACTATACTTCTATAATTTTGTTCTTGACCTAGAATCCATTCCAGAATTATCCATTGCAATTAGTTGTCATGTCTTTTCAGCAGTTACTCATCAGTCTTTGCCCTTATGACATTGATATTTTTTAAGAATACAAGTGAGTGTCTTACAGACTCTCCATCAATTATGGGCTTTTTGATGTTTTTGTCACAATTAATTTGTGTATGTTTGGCAGGAATGTCAAGTAACTGATGATTGTCCTTAGTGTGTCACATCTAGAGGCCCATGATGCTTATTTATCACATTACTAGTGATGTTAACTTCAATCACTTGGCTCCATTGGCTTCTGCAAGGTTTCAAGGTTCCATGTAAGATCATCAATATTTCCTCTGTAATTAGTAAGTAATCTGTGAGGAAATACTCTGAGAGAGTTTAATTATCTCTTCCCCATCAAACTTTCACCTAGCAGTTTTAGCATTTATTAATGATTCTTGCCTAAGTCAATGATCACTATGGCAATTGCAGAATGATTTTTTTTCCAACTTTATCTTCCCTTCTACATTAATTATATAAAAAATTCCATGATAAAGAAAAGCTTTTCCTTCTCTCCCATTTATTTTTCTACCATCAGTCAAGACCCAGGAATTCTATTTTATTTAATGAATTCTTAGCCATTGCTGCTATATTTTATTGATGCTCAGATTGGCCCAGATTTGGTCATTAAGATTTCTTCAAGCCGGCTCCTGTACCCTTTTTATAATATCCATTAGTTTTAGAACTTCCTTCATTTGAGGTACGTTATCAAAGAAGCGAGACTGATACAAAGTGAAGGTCAAGGAAAGCTTTATTTCGTGCCAGCACCGAGAATCAAACCGACTGTCCAGGGCATCTCTTACGGAGAGAGCGACGACCTCCAGTCTCACAAACTAGCTTTTATAGAGCAAAAGCTATGTAGTTGAGCCTAGCCAATGAGATTGTAATACACAGAGAAAGTTGCATAGTCATGCTAGGTCACACACGGGTGGCCAATTGAATTACAATCTACCCTATAGTAGCTATTTGAACTGGCCTATCACTTTGGTCAGAATTGGTGCTCAAGTTGGCCCCTGAAAAGGCGGGGCCCACATTCCTTGGTGGTTAGAGAGATACTATGTGTGCTTTACTGATTGGATGCCTCCATCTGGCCTGACTCGTCCTTGCATCTGGGCTCTGTTATCTCCGCCTGACCTGACTCCTTCTTGTACCTCGGCTCTGTTATCAGGGACTGGTTGGCTACATTTTACTGGTTTCCCAGACTTGTTTCTAAGTAAATGCCTCGGGCAGGGGTGGGGGGCGGGGAGCGGGGAGGGTCAATAACCTCCTTCTTTTTTGACTCAATAACGTGCTTCAGATTCATCTTGAATTTTCTCTGTCCCACTCTGGAATCAGCCAAGTCTCTAAGGTATTCAGAAACCATTACATGGTTTGTTTAAATCTATGTAGACTGTTTGTTCTCAAATCAATAAGTTTATGTCTCCTCAATATACACTCTCAAGGAAACTTCTTCCTATGTAATTAGATGGCTTTCTCATGCTCACTACATAAAAATGTGGCATGTAGTTTGGTAAGATCATACTGCCCAACCTTCCTTTAGTGGAGAATGGTATTTCAAAACCAAATTCTGGGAGCACCTGGGTGGCTCAGTTGTTGAGTATCTGCCTTCAGCTCAGGTCATGATCCCAGGGTCCTGGGACTGAACCCCGTATCAGGGTCCCTGCTCAGCAGGAATCCTGCTTTCCCACCTCTCCCCCTGCTTCTGTTCCCTTTCTTGCTGTCTCTCTCCTATGTATCAAATAAATAAATAAATAAAATCTTAAAAAGGGAAACAAACTCTGGGTGCTAGCTGTTCTCATTATACCAGTGTATAATTGCTTCTAAGTGCGTTGAGTAGATAAAACTAAGAAGCACAGGCTTTTATTATACATATGGTGTATTTCAAATCATGAATTAAGAAATGCATATATATTTTTATACTATGAATTTTTATATGTCTAATTCCAATCTAATACCACAATATTCTTTTCCACCTTCCCAAATTCCACATTTGTATCTCTCTTCTGCCACAGAGGCAAACTGTCTGGCTCTCAACAATAAGGTTAACATTGGTTCAGTTTCTCATTCACAGCATGTATGTACAAAATGATTCCAGAATTTCCACATCCATATTATACATACAAGAAATAATTAAGAAATGTTCAAGGTTTTGTTTTTTGGATTTGGGGGTAGTTGTTTCAGATTTGGGCAAGGGGTTCACAGTTTTGTTGTCTTTAAACTGAGGGTATAGAATCAAAGCACTGTGTTTAAAAGTTGTGAACTAATGGTTTTTATAGTTAGAAGTTAATATTTATGGAAGAATTTAATCCTCCTTATCTTAAAGTTCTACCCTAGCCTTAATTATGATATAATGTACATTACAAAATCCCCATAAGTTCTCATTTTCTTATTGACCAACCTTATCCTTACCACATTTTTATCTTATCAGGTGTTTTCAAAACCTAGCATCATATACAATCATATCCAACAGGTGCAAGCTTTATTTCCTAAAGAGTTACCAGTGAACACATCCCTATATAATACACAACCAGTAGACTGATTACATAGGGAAAGACACCAGTGAAAGTCAGTTTTAGAACTGTATTGAAAATAGGGTCATTTCAAGTGTTTCAAACACCAACGCTGTTCTTAAATTCCAGAACATATAATCCAAGGATTTATACCTCCCAACGCAAATGTACCAAGGAGTTTATAATCTAGATAACAATTTCCATTGGAGATCTAATTCAGAAACAGGAAATTTACAGAAATAAAATGACAATAACAACAGACAATTGCCATAGCTATTAAAATCGCCAATTGTGGAATTTCTTATCTGGTCCAGATTCTCCTAAAGAGTATTAACCCAAACACATCTAATGCAAAATCAATTGAACTCTAGGGCTCCCACAATTATATACATCAAAGGCCTCATGATCACCAATAGAATGTCAAAAATGGAAAGCGACAGGTCACTAATAATGTAAATTATAATTCAACTACCTTGTCATAAATCAATGCAGACCATCACATCATTTGCTTAAAACTACCGAGGACGTTCTTTGCAATTAGACCAATTACAATTAGGAAGCAACTAGTACCAGCTGATTATTTTTATGCTCTCTCAATATACACACATGGGACTATTTTTCCTATATAATTAGATGGGCCTTCCATGCTAATGATATCAAAATATGATTTACACTTTGAGAAGATCATATTGCCTTTCTGAGGATTCAAGACAAATCCCTCTCCATCTCATATTTTTGGTGAGAAACCTAGCTAGGTAACTTATCAGAAAGATCCAAGATACCAGATATCATGAAAATGTCATTCTCAGACTGAAATGTGTGATCCTCAATTTACAACAGACTATAACTATGTGACAAATAAAAGAGCTTAGGCTTTAGAAGTCCACTCAACCTGCAAAAATTTGTTGGCTAGAATAGTTCCAGCTAATAAAATTGTCCCTGACTATTTACAGGCCAACCAAATCCTGAGTCAATACAATAACTAATGCCTCGGAAACACTTCAGGAAAAGTGGAATCATTTATTTGGCCGGGTAGGAGGCAGCGGTGAGGGGTAGAAAAAGGCACGTAGTTGTTAAGATTGGCCAAATTGATCCATGAGACTTATACTCCTTGTTGGTTCTGGGCAAATTAAAAATTAGATACCAAGTGGGATTGCAAATACATCTTGCCTTTTCTACTGAGTCATATGCTTAAACATTACCCCACTGCCACTATACCTGAGGGACACTTGCTGGTGCTGTCACCATTAAAAAAAAAAAAAAAAAAAACTGAAGCTATTACAGCTCAGTTAGCCCACTTTGGACAAAAGGACAACAGTGTTATTATAAGAGAAAAAAGGTACAGTCAGTTTGACTAAGGAGGAGAATTCAGCGAAGTCCAGCCAAGAGTTCAGCAATAGCCATATCCAGAAACAAAACACATCATTTTCAGCAATAAGAGTTATCAGAATACTCATAAATAACTACAGTTGCTTTCCCTGATAAGGAATATTTTTGCTTCAGGAACATTTTCCCCCGGTAAGTTTTAACTAATAGTTGAATACATGATGCTTGAACTCAAGGCTAATGTTACTGTCAAATTGAATTTTTGATGAAATAGCTTTTTAAAAATCCTACCTACATCTATTAACTCAATTCCATTTGATAATAAAGCAGAACAAGGGTGAGGGAAGTTCAGATGGTCAGAGAATGAGTTAATAAATGATTAATGGCAAAATATCGCTGGAAAGCAGTATAATAAAATGTTTTTGCTTTTTCCTTCCATAATTCATCCTTCTCCTCCTTGTGTGATTTAAAATAAAGTTCTTAACAAACAGTATTTACAGCGTAATGCTCATAGTGGGACTTCTGTTTAAAAAATAAAATAAAATGGGACCTATGAGTTAAATAGAGTGAGTCATACTTTCCCTAGATTTTTCCTCCAGCACTTCAGTATTGTACCCATTGTGTTCCCACTCAAATGTTGTAAGCTAAAATGCTGAGCAGAATCCCAAGGGGAATCAACTTCCCAGCTTCAGTGATGTCCAACTAATACTCTTCTTGGACTCAAGCTGTAAATCAACTCATAGAGAGAAGGAAACAGTCATAGTAGCTGCTGCCAAGATAGCAAACAGTTTTTCAACATACCAATTTAATGTAAAGATTCAATGTATTTAATTTATATTAAGTCCTTCTTACGATTAGAACAAATTTGTTTTCAGAGAAGTTCAATTATAAAGTCGTCGATAGGACTTACTAATTTCAATAGGTCATTTTCCTTCCAGGTAAATTATACTAATTACTAATATGTACAAGTCCCATTTGAACATAAAAAAACCCTAGATACAAAAAAGGAGATAGTAATTAACTAAGCACTCTTCATCTTTAAATAATTGATCTAAGGAGAAATAATAAGATATGTTCATTTACCATTCCAGAAAACAACTCTAACATGTTGGAAAATCCTGAACAATACAGATTTCATTATTAATAAGAAACACTAACTCTCCCTCCTCAGATGTTTTTCCTTTTAAATAAACCATATTGGAAAAATGCTACTAAAGAATATTTGATTCTTCTTACTTTTCATTAATCTATAAGGGTTTAAATATAGAAAAATAGGGGTCCTGAGTGGCTCAGTGGGTTAGTATATGTTCTGCAGAAGCGAGCACTGGCTCAGTGGGTTAAAGCCTCTGCTTTCAGCTCAGGTGATGATCCCAGTGTCCTGGGATGGAGCCCCGCATCCGGCTCTCTGCTCAGCAAGGAGCCTGCTTCCCTTCCTCTCTCTCTGCCTGCCTCTGCCTACTTGCAATCTCTCTCTGTCAAATAAATAAAATCTTTTAAAAATAAATAAATAAATAAAGCAAAATAGCCAAAATGTTAGTCAATTAACTATTTTTTCATCTTACTATTTTAGATGCATTTCTAGATATCTTCAGCTATAGCTGCATTCCCATCCACCTAAAAAAAATTCTTTGGCCTTTCCCCCCCCCCCACAAACTTCCTTTGTAATCAACTGAGGCCAGACCCAAACAATTAATTTAACTCCAACAATATTTTTTGTATCTACTAACTTCTAATAATTACTTTAGGATTCTTTCCCAAACACTTGATTATTAATAGCAGAAAATCATATGACTACATTAGATTACATCAGCTAATCCTCCAAAGCAACTGTTCCTCTTCAGTTTGGAAAGAAACCAGCACCTCAGTTCTCCTCCCTGAGATAATACACAATACACTGTAACCCACAGTAATTAAAATCTCTGTTAGCACATCTTGACTTCCACAACTTCCTCTTCTGGCTGTTAAAGATTTTAAAAAGTTAACAAGGGTCTTCTACTGATATGAGTTCTATCCACCTATGTCCTTTAGGAAATGGGCAGTATATAAATAAAGGAACAATAGTAAACAGCTTATTCACTGCTCCCAACATGAGCTAAGCAAAGAAAGATGGTTGAAAGTATCACAATGGTTTCACCACGTTCAATCCTTTTGAATTATGTTCAAGAGTGTTTTATTATTGTCATTGTTAGTTCACAAGCATTTACGGACTTACGACCATGTGAATCATGAAGCCAAGCACTAAAAAGGACATAAAGATATACACTACCCAGTTCCTACCCTTAAAAACTTTAAAAATGTATTGGAAATCACAAACATAGTAGGTATAATTTATTTAGTATCCACAATGATTTAGGCTGTTTATACATGATAACCCTCAGCCTACCCCAAATCCTGGAAGATAGGTAACTTTGGGCCTTATTATACATTTTACAGACCTAGTACCTATTCCTTAATTTGGATATCCACCCATCCTTATCAAAACCACTTGGTTCAGGCAACTGGGTGGCTCAGTTAGTTAAGCATTTGCCTTCAGCTCAGGTTATGATCTCAGAGCCCTGGGATCCAGCCCCAAATTAGGTTTCTTGCTCAGCCAGGAGTCTGCTTCTCCCTCTGCCTGCTGCTCCCCCTGCTTGCGCTGGCTCTCTGACAAATAAATAAATAAAGCTTAAAAAAACAAAACAAAACAAAACACTTGCTTCAGGGAAAGCTGACTCTTATCTCCGGACTGTTGGGGCCTACCTCTATGTAGTTAGATGAATAAAAAGGAAAAAAAAAAAAACACCTTTTATTATCAGAGTCAGTTTGGTCATCTTTTCTATATTTTGCAACCAAAACACTCTGATACACAGGACAATGTTTGTCCTCCAAAATTAGTAGCATTTTCTTGAAAAAATGGGGGTTACATTTTCTTTCATTGGGTATTTTTGAGACATTAGGGAAAAGGTTGGCTGATTTCATACTATTAAGGCCCGAAATTTCATTAAAAATATTTGTTGGGTGAATGAATTAGCTGAATAAATGAATGAACAATTAATAAACTACTGAATATAAGATAATTCTCTGTTCCTGTTTGTCCCTACCCCCCAAGCCAAATCCATGATTGAAATTACTATCTTAAAAGAAAAGAAAGAACAATAATTGATGATAAGTCAGCTCTTTGAATTTATTGAGTTTTTCTTCGTCACTTGATGACGGTGCTATCTCGATGTTCTATAGTTAAACATACTAACCTACCCTCTCCCCTGCTTGACATTACTTGAAAATCACACATAGATGAGGTTAGGTGGCTAGCACTCAGAAAGTCAGAAATAGAAAAGAGAAACACATGTGACAGTTGTCCCTATGTATACTGACCTCCTTCTCATATTTCTATCCATTAGTAAGTCATGTTCACCATAGGATGAGAGATTAGACAGTAGAATGTGTGCTTTGTTTTGTTTTGTTTAATTAAAAGTGCAGAAGATCTTATTCAACTGCTATGTGGTAATTATTAAAGACATTAATGCCATGACTTAGGGATCTTGTTCTCCAAAGAAGCTAAAGAATGTGTAAAGATGTTACATAGCCTGAGGGGGAAGGGGGCGGTTGGGAGAAGAATGTTCTAAAGATATGAGTCACACAGAATGCTAAAGATCCTTCATCTCATGACTGGTAACTACTCCACTGAGAAGGAATTAGTTCTCACATTTAAAGTGGGAAATGACCATAGAAAGGGAGAAAATGGTTATTTATTTCCAGACCTTGCCAACTTCCATACTATACTGCTCTATTGCTGTGTCATAGCCACAGACCTGTACAATGACAGGAAAAATAATTTCTAATCTTCCTGTTCAAGAAGTAATTTTATTGATCTCCACTTTATCTATTATTTTTCCTGTGATTCAGCAGGTCAGAATTGCTCTAGTTCCAGTACTTTCTATCACTCAGCGTGATGTCCATGGAGTTTAAATGTCTCAAAAGTTAATAGGAGGTGAAGAAATTTATTTCAGCACCAAGGAGAGTTCCTGTGGGGTGTTTTGTTTTGTTTTAATGGTTTTGTGTCTTCAAAATTGCATATTATTCATGAGGCTATGAAGAAATTTTGAAATGTGATTTAATAGAAAGTTGCTAAGAATTTATTTCATTCATTAGAATAATCCCAATCATTTCTTTGTATAAAATTTAAAATTGCCAGGACTTTGTGTATGTTCATGATTTCAACAACGTGTCATTCTTTCAACTTTCAAATGCAACGGAATTAACAATCCTTTGCCTTTTTTTCAAATGTCAAAAACCACATTTTCTGAATGGATCTAGAATGGAGGAAGGCACAGTGAAATCACAGAAGTGTTAAATTAACAGAGATTAAAATCTCTATGAGAACAAGGTCTAAAATCTTTTTCACCATTGTGTCCTCAAATCTTGACATATGATAAATGCTCAGTGAATATTTATGTGAGTCTTCTGAGAAAGAATGAATTAATGAATGATGTTCATTAAGTCAACAGGAATGAATTAGTGAATGTCTTCTCTCTAATGACAGGTCACTTTTTGCACCTGATCTGGGAGATACTCGCACACCACATTGCTCAACCTGAAACCTGAACACATCTTTCTTTGGTCCATATCAATGGAGTCTCTGGATCTCTGAAGAATCCTGCTCCAGGTCATACCTTTCATCTCCATGAACTGTTCAGTATAAAGGTTTCTCCTTTAAGACCTGCAGAAGTCACTGAGATCTCAGTCCCTATAATCCTACATCTCCAAGTCAGAATGGCACTACCCACCCATGGTTCCTCCAGTGCTCCAGCCAATCAGCCAAACTGGTTCTGCCCTGTAACCAGATGAACAAGACAGGAAACTGACTTTCATCCTCCTCCATGAGGTCCCAGGTAGACCATAACTATTTGTCCCTGTTCCCAACAGCTCAGACAGCCCCTTCCTTCTGTGCCAAGAGGAGAAAACACCAGGCCTCACTCTGCTGAGAGAACTTCAACAGTCCAAGACATCTGAGCCCAAATGTGCTGAGAGACAAAGGACAATAATGCAGTTCTGTTTCCAGCTGCCACCATAGCAAGACACAGGGTCACCCTGGGAGACTAGACACTACCAAAGCAGGGCCAAAGGTGAAGGAGAAAACATGAACAAGTAAACCCACGATGTTCAAACAGATGTTTCCAATAGTCAGCAAGTTGTGAAGACTTCTCAAAGCTCTAAATCCCTTCCCCTTTTTATGTCTATTTGTGGGATAAAACATGTGTGAATAAAGTCAATCCTCCTGGCTCCCAGGTAGACACAGCCCAGTTCTTAGCTCCTAGGAGGCTTCTGGGCTAAGGCTCCACTCTACTTGGACTGTACTAACAGGCCCCCAAAACGGGGGGGAGCTGCCAGGGAAGGACTGATTTCCATTTCAAACTGCATTCTGGTACTTTGTACTCCAGCACCATTGGCCGATCAATATTTAATGCTTGGAGATTCTGACTCTGCGGGAGTCATGTCAGGGGACCTTGGGAGCCAATCTGCTTGAGCTTCTGAGTGATAATTATTCATGGGCTCCTGCCTCTTGCTCTTTCTCTCGCACGGTCCCACTCTGCAGACTCAGTGCCTTATTCAGTCTTCTCTCGCGCGCTCTCCGCTGCTGTAGCTGGACCCTTCGCCTTCGCCACCGCTCAGCATCTGCACATCCCTACAATGGCTAAAACAGCAATGGGTAAGGCATCGCGCCTCCTTCTCCCTCGGCTCGACCTGGAGCCCACCTTTCACCTTCTCTCTTAAGAGCTTTTAAGGCATTGGGAAATATTTTATAAAGAGAAAGATGTTAATGATAAAACAGAAACCGAGAAGGACGAAGGCAGTTCTGGGGCTTTGAGAAGGGCAAAGAGGGGGTCCCTGGAAATCTAAAACTAAATTTTCTTTTGAAAGGAAGAAGCAGGTAAGTTGCCTTCCCATGGGAAGAGAATTTGTTCTGTTTCCATGTTTTAAATTAGGGCTCAGTCGTGGGGGGGAGGGAGCTACCTTCACTGTTTGCCTTAAATGGGGTTAAGGGACATTTTGGAAAGTGCTTGTAACATCCTTTATTTCTTCTCTAGTTAAAAAAAAAGAAAAATGGGGAAGAGGAGAGGGAGGTGGCGGAAAGGAAAAAGAAAAATGCGAAGTCAAATCGGTCCCTTTTAGGTTGTTTGAAAGATGGGTGGAGACGGGGTGTGGGGGTGGAGAACGGGGCAAATTTTATGGTATTGTCTCGTCCGAAAAACCGCTAGTCCTGGGGCGCGGTGCGGGGAGGTTAGGGCGGGGGATGGGGTGCTACGCTCCTTTGTTTTAGGGAAAGGGAGGGGAAAGAGAGAGGAAGTCGGGGAGGGCACGGAGGGCGCGGGTGGGCAGCTGCAGGGGCGGGGAAGCGCGCGGTGGGGAGGGGTGGAGGGACAGCGGTTTCGCAGGCGCTGGGGTGGGGTTTCTTTGTGTGTGGAAGGACGGTCCCAGGGGGAGGCACCTGCAGGCTGGGCGCACAATGCGGACGGCCCCACCCTGTGAGAAGCCGAGCTGGCGCCCTCACTCCTCCCCACCGCCGGGTGCAGCAGCTTCAGCCGAAAGAGGGCCTGGTGGGGAGCGCAGCGCGACACCCAGGAGCCCAGCCCTGGGGGGAACAGCCGCGCCACGCCCCGCGCTTGTAGCTACTGACTCCGACTCGGCTTCCGAATGAGACCTGACCATTACCCCTGCCTTCCCCACCCTGGCCTCATTGTTCTGTTTAACCAAAAGGAGGAAAAAAGTGGGTTAACATTCTTCTTTTCAAAACCACATTGCATAGGGTAACTAGACATTGACGCAGATAAGGCTTCTTTGAGCTCATTAATCGTTTTGGGTAAAAGCTTCGGGAACCTAGATAAGTGTAGATATAATAATACAGATACAAAACAGGTCAACTTCTTAATAAATTGAGCCACGTGAAAATACCCGTCTTCTAGGTCAGACAGGGCCAAATAATGGCAATTTCCATAAGCTCAACCTATATATCAGGGAAACAGTTGAGACCCGAGAGATCCCCAACTGGTTGTACGCCTCTAAGTGTCCCCATGGTTCCAGCGCTCGGTGGCCCCCGGGGTGGACAGGCAGGGATGGGCCCGAGGTCTGGTGACTGCTGGAAGCACCCCTCCCCCGGGACACTGGTGCAGGATGCGGAGAAGGGATCAAGCGAGGGACAGGGCTTGCTCCGCACAGCCCCGCCCTGCCCCACCCTTTTTGCGGTGCTGGGAAGACCTCCGGCTCCGAGGCTTGGCGAAGAAATGGAGTTGGGGAGGGGCCGTTGAACGGTCTGCTGTCCTAAAGCCCCCCCTTTTTTCAGCCCCGCAGTCCAGAACAACCCAGACACCCCCTTGCTTTGCGCAGACACCCGGTATTTCCCCAAGTCCTGGTGCCGAGCCCCTCCCAGCCAAGCGGGTGTCTCTGCAGAAAAGCTGGCTCGAGCCCCGCCCGGCCATACAAAAACGCGGCCCCACCCCAGCCCGCGGCAAGACCACAGAGGTGACCCCTTCCCAGAGGTGCGGGGAGGGTTCTTCTCTTCTCGCCCTCCCACAACCCACGGAGTTCAGGCTACTTTCCCCCCAGTTGAAACCCTCGGCCCAAGCGGGGTTCTATATCATTTCCCGGGACGTAGTCCCTTTGGATAGTCTCTCCAGAAGGGACCCTCACTAATCGAGCAAGGCGCGGCTCGGCCCCACCCCTCCCAGCTGCGGCCCGGACTAATCAGTCGCTGGCCAGGTGGGGGCGCTCTTGGCGAGCCGGCGCGTGGAGCGCTGCCAGCCCTGCAGAGCCCCGCGCCGCGCCCTGTGCTCCCCTCCCCGAAGCTGGGCGCTCGCCCCCGCGGGTGCAGCCTGGGAGACGCGTTTCTGCGCAGTGTCCTAAGCTACCCCCACTTCTCACAGTTCGCGATTCACCCGCAAGTCCAGAAAGGTTCTCAGAATGAGGGATGGGGGCGATCTCGCTCTGCGTTCGGCACCCGCACCGGGAGGTTTCTGCTACAGGAGGGGGGGCGACAAACTCATCACTATCAGTGTTATTTCACATTATTATCATGATGATGATGATGATGATTACTACTACTTCATGATTCGATGGCTTTATTTGTTCAAAAGGTTTGAATGATTGAATTTAAAGATTAACCCTGTTGCACTCTCTTTTCTTCCTTCTACTCTTCCCTTCCTTCACCACCCCTTAAAAAAGGAATTTTTTGTCCTGTTCATTTTATATTATAAAGCGAATGTGTTTTCAATTCCTGTCTGGATTACATATGTTCTTGTGGGTCGGGTACTACCTGAAGATGCTTACTAAGGATAGGGTTTGTGCGCCAGAGATTGCTGGAAAATTCTTCGCAGATAATTGTGACTGCAAAGGGTAAAATTATACGTATATAATTGAGATGTAATGATCTTCACTGTGTATTCCATAAGGTCATATCTACCAATCAATATACATAGGTTATGCACACATTTTTAACTGTTTCTTTTCTTTTTTTCTGAAACTGTTCTTCCAATTGCTGATTCTTGATAGTGTCTCAGTTCGGCACAGAAACCTGGATCCTGAAATGGTAGCCACCATTCCATTAATAAAAATCCCACCCAAAGTGTGACAAATGCAAGGGTTCTTTCTGTCGTGAGTAAGCTGTATTTGCAAATCGTGAAGAGAAGCACAACCTCTGCAATACTAAAATAATGGATTTTGAACGCGTTTCAGTTGCACAGCATAATCAGTTAATCACTAGGGCAGGTGCTTTTTCCTGATTCATTAAACAACTATTCAACATGATTGTCCTAGGTGCATATAGTATTCCCCATTATCTACTCTAATAAAGTGGGCACCTTTTAAATGGATATATAAATAACCAGAAGTGGAAAAATGAGGATTTAGTCAGGATTGCAACATAAAACTGAAAGAGAGGGGCACCTGGGTGGTTCAGTTGTTGAGCGTCTGCCTTCAGCTCAGGTCATGATCCCAGAACCCTGGGACTGAGCCCTGCATCAGGCTCCCTGCTCAGCAGGAAGCCTGCTTCTCCCTCTCCCATACCCTCTACGGTGTTCCCTCTCTCCCTGTGTCTCTCTGTGTCAAATAAATAAATAAAATCTAACAAACAAACAAACTGAAAGAGAAATAGCAGTAGCTTATCAATTAATTATATATATGGTTAATACCAGCTAGTAAGCTGAACCTGTAGTAAGCATTACGTGACCAGTGTAGCCCTATACAAAAAGTTAGTATGATGATATAAATTCGTATACCTGGTGGCATTTGTTGACACATGTCAAAATTCTCTGAAAGTGTACTTTAAAATAATAAATAAGATTGAATGATTTTTAGCATTAAAGTCTGGAATTTTTTTCAGTCACTATTCACAATAGTTTTGCGAAGTGACCTATGGCTTTGTAGTAAATAGTTTTATCCTAAGGAGGAGGGGATTATCTTTATTGTTAGAATGAGTGCCTCTGCTCTTAGTCATTAACATTTTTAGCAGGATTTTATTTGCTGTACTAAAAACACACTTACTTACTTTGGAGATTCTTAAAATTATTAATGGATAGAAGCATTCAGTCATTGGAGCCAGTATGTCTTCCATCAAGTAGCCTGTGATGAAGAGGCTGTAAGAGGCTACATTTTGCTCAGATTCCACAGTGCCTGGCAGTCCTTTCAGAGTGGATAAAGCCGACGCACGCAATAAAATAGTTCTTCACCCTACACTGTAGGATCAAAATAGTTACTGAGTTCTGTGAATATCTAGTAGTTTCTACCATCCAGAATTGCAAGTTAAATCTGTAAGGTTCAAAATGAAATGGGAAATGAATCAATCATTTAATTGAGCATTTTTGTCATTAAAGAATCCAGACCATCTTTAGGAAAATTCCTCATGTGTCAATCACGTTTTGTTTTGTTTTGTTTTGTTTTTATTCCAACCGAGCAGCACTGACGACATGCCCCATTCCATCTCAGGAGCTCCTTGCTCACAAGGCTGGATGATGCTGGCCCCGGGGCAGGTGGCTACCTGCTCTGGGGTGTGGCCATTCCCAAGCTGCTAAAACCCAATTCCCGCTCACACCAATTTCCTATTTGTTTCTTGAAGAAACACACGCTATACTGTTGTCACAGGATCTGTGACCTTATATGAAAAATGCAAGAAATTGGCCACATAAAATAGCAAATTAGACGATGACCCAGATGTTTCCAGAACGGAGGCTGGTTCTCGTTTCCTGTTCTCTCCATTGGAAAACCTTGGAGTCCGCAAAAGCTTTCACCCCACTAGAGGGCAATCTAGTTCTCTAAATAGGTGATTGATATATATATTTTTAAAACCCAGTTTCAAATACTATTTAATAAAATCTTTTTTTTTTAATCTGGAACATTCAATTGCTTATTCAATAAATTAATGCCATACTTTACCCTACTGGATGAAAATTTGTGCACATTTTCAAGGAGACTATTAAAAATGAGTGGGAATGAGTGTTAACCCTCGTTAGTCCTTCTCTTACGATTTTACTTTCTAGTTTTATTACATTGTTATTATTATATCATTTATGTTACTTTTGGGAGTTTGTAGTGGATGAATGGTAGAAAATGGTCAGTAGTAATAGCAATATTATTTAGGAGCAGAAAGTTGTAACGTTTAAATAAAGGAATAAGTAAACAATGTTTTTGTTTACTTATTCCTTTATTTAAAATGTGCTCAAGATGTTGGGGACATACCTGAATGTCTGTGTCCACCTTTAGGGAGCTTTTGGCTAGAAGTTAAAACATAGATACAAGACGATACTGAGGAGGCGGGTACCAAAAACAAGCCTAAACTAATTTTTAGGATCATCAAAAGTAGTTCTTTTCCATGTTTGAATTGGCAGGGATTTTTTTTTCTCTTGTGTTTCATGTAACTATAATCCATCTGTAAAATATTTAATAGTTTCATATTACTGTGCTCCTCAAACTTTAATGTGCATATGAATTACCTGTGATTTTCATTAAAATGCTAATTCTGATACAGTAGGACGGTTGAGACCAGCATTCCTAACAAACTCCCAGATGATGCTGATTCTAACCACCCAGTAAGTCAGTTTCAGAAAGAGAGAATTGTGATAGAGGTGTTCCTCATTTAATAAGCTTTGGTATTGGGTCTTAATATTTTCAAATGCATGGCAATCTTTACAAAATATTTCACTTCCCCTTTATACTCTTAGGGATTTATTCCTCTGAGACTTATGTGTTCTCTGCTATCAGTCTCTCATAATTGGATTTTTAAAAATATATTCATATTTTAGGACTCAGCAGAAGACCTTCAAGAAAATGTGGAAAATGAGAATTTGGCTCTGTGTGTGTGTGTGTGTGTGTGTGCCTAAGAAAAAATGAATATGGCTTGTGGCACAGTGGAGAAAGATACTAAATCAATATTGCTAGCTTAGTGTTATTTACAAAACAATGTGCAGAACAAAGAGTTCAACTCACAATCTTTTAGTTATGGGATAATCTAAAATTTGCCTAATTCAATTTGCCATATAGCTAATCCCATTTGCCACAGAGATAATTTGCTACAAATACTCCACATGCTGTATAAACTAAAACAGATTAAACAGCACTAAAATTGCCTTTCAACATAACCCATAAGTGTTACTTACCAAATTATTCTAACAGAGAATTTCTTCCACATGAGAAAATTATTAATAATTTATTGAGTATGGCTGCATAATTGAAAACAGATTATGTATGTGTTTTCTCCTTACTTAAGCCAATAAAGGACCTCCATTGTTCCATACTAACTTTGGAAGAAAGTCAACCTAAAGGGAAAAAAAAACTGGACTTCGAAAAATAGCTCCGAAAATACCATATGTCAGTGCTCCCATGCAGTGGGGTGCATTCCTATGTTTCTGGAAATGCTATCCTACAAAATTATACTATACATAAAATATTTCAAATTAGAAATACATTATTCCCCAAATAGAGCACTACAAAGAGTCCCCAATAAAACTGGCCCCACAGCTGTAGGATATACTATTATGCAACGTGAAGTTGGATTAAGCCTCAAGATTATCCATTTCTGTTTTGTAGCTGTTGTTGCCAATCAACAGTTTTCCAAAGCCACTGTTCTCTTTCAAGATTCATTTTTTCAGATAGACATAAATTTTAGAGTATCTATAAGAAAGGATTTACTGATTGATTTAACCCTTATATAGCATATATAACATGCTGGGCACCAAGCCTTTTACACCTATTAGTTACGCTAATCATCCAATAAGCCCAGAAAGTAAGTACTTTTACAGAGGAGGAAACTGAGTTATGGGGGTAAAGTAACTTTTATCCAAGGTCACACAGTTAGATACAGAACTTGAACCCAGGCCATCTGGTTCCGGAATCTGTCCCTTTAACCAGTACCAGTTACTCTTATAAATGCTCCATGTCAGAGGTGTTCCCACCATGGAGGTCAAACCCGTGAGACTACCATTTTGTCTAACAAGCCTGAGATGGTCTTATCCTTTTTTAGCACCGATTCACTTTAAAGACGCGATGCCTTCAAATTGATGGCTACCTTTAATTGCTAACCTGGGACTTATTAAAATAATTGCCTTGATTTAGGCTTTGGGGGAACAAGAGCTATGAGACCTTGGGGGTTGTAATGTATGGAACACATGGCTGTCTGAAGGCTAAAAGAGAAGCCTTCTCCTGTGTGTCCACATGAGAAGTCCACTTCTCATGTGGACACACCATGATGACCAGTCTGGAAAGAAAGAAAGAAAAAAAAAATCTTGACTTAATCTAATCAGTGTCATCATGGTTATTGCATTTTAAAATGCACACTTACCTCCTTACATAGACACTAGATATTTAGCTTTAATATTTTTTTATGAAACAAATCTAGAACTAAAAGAGATATACCGCCTAGGCATCCACATTTAGTATAATCATTAGATATTACTTCAAGACTCTTCCCCTTATTATCTCAAAAGCAAGCGGGCAGGAGGAAGGCTCTGAATCCCTTGTGAAACATTTTTAATTATCTTTTAATAAAGGAAACGGGTCCTGTCATTTGTCAAGGAGACATCTGCCGTAGTAAAACCTCTGTTTATATAACTCATTTTTATTAGCCATGATTAAAGATAACATTTTGTGTACATTTGTTCTCACAAAACATTTTTATGTGAATATAAAGGTTAATTAATGCATTTCAGCAATCATTTTGTTAGTCATCTGGAAATACAGCTTCTCTAGGAACTGTACTTAAGAGAAGCAGTCATATATTTTACTACAAAACTGTAACAAAATTTTTAAGATTTTTCTCAATTTCAATTTTGTCGACCTCCTGATTAAAATATCTAATACTTGGAAAAATTACGAAATTCAAAAAATTTGACCAGAAATAGATAATTATGGTTTTTGTACAGTACACTAAAAATAACACTGTCGGGGCCTGACTTTTTTCTTTTTTTTTTTTTTTTTCAAGCGAAGTTGTAAAGCAATGCCTGCATGAGTGCTTATTTAGCAATTATTCTTTTGGAATAAGACTTTTGATGTCAGAGTTTATACACCATTCATTGGACAAATAATTAGTCTAACAATAGATCATCTGAATATCAGTCTGTCAATCTTTCAACCATTCAAGTAGCAGGTCTTTATGTCAGAATAAAAAGAAATTGATGAACTTTATCTAAACCTTGTTCTAGAAATACTTGTACGAGAAAGCATTGTAAACTTCAATTTTTTGTTAGCACTCTATTCCCTCTTTTGGAAGGTTTCCCCATGCACCGCAGCCCTGGTTGATTTCCGTTCAACAACAACATTCACAATGAACCTAATGATAATCTTTCAGTTCCAGGTTCCTAGTAGATAGAAGTCTAACTCACGTGACCAAGTTCAACCTGCGATATACTGACTATTGCAAAACAGAGACCAGAAAATCTCAAGACGTTCCTTGGTAGCAATCTCAGGGGAAGGGGCACCAACCTCGTCAGGCAGTTCATCAACCCTGGAGTAACTGGAGGCTCCCTTGGAATCTTGCTATGGAACATCTTGTCCTTATGCCTGCCAAGTTCTTTTTTATTCCCAACACTAATATCTATTGTTGTAATTTAAGTCTTGCAGCTTTCTCTGAAAAGCACCAGTTAGCGTCCTTCTCATTCTCATCATTCAAACACATGAAAAATTACCAGAGTCAGTTCTAGTCTTTTGATGTACAGATTACATGATTATCCAAGACTCCTTGTCACTTTAAAAATCTTTCCATTCTACTTCAGACTTACTTTTCCTTTCATATTAAAAAAAAAGAAAAAAAGGAGACTGAGAAATGTTAAAGTTTCAAAAGAAGAGTTAGATAGCATGATCTATCTGTAAGGACCTTGTAGCTCTTAGAAAATACTTACTTCCTCTATCCTTTTTAATCTTCACACAGTCCCTATGAAATGGGCATAATATACATGTTGCTTTGTTAAAATGAGTCAGTTTAAGCTCAAAGAATTTACTCAGTCAAGTTCATATGTGGTAAGCTTCAGGGCCAGGGCCAGAACATGTGTCTAATAAAGATATATAGATAGATAGATAGATAATTATATATTATAATCATATAGACTAGGTATATTCTATAGAATATATCATATAGAATATATATATATTCTATATGATTATAATGGTATAATATATTATGTAATATATTATGTAATAAAAATAAAACTAATAAAGTTTAGCACTTACTCCTCTAAGTCCTATAAACAAATGAGCATACATGAGGGAGGTCACACACTAAACATATTTGCCTCTAGTCCAAAGTCATTAATAGTTAATAGTTAATATTTAATGATAAGACTTACCAAAATAAAATAGATTCAAGCACTAATTCTCTTCTGAAGCTTATGCTAAGTATCATGAGACTATAAATAAACATGATTCTCTTGCTTGGGGGAATTTAGTCTTTTGTAGAAGACAAGACTCTGTACATACAAAATAGTTGAATGCCAGTAGTAGTAGCTTAAAACCATAATTGGAAGTCTCCACCATTTTAAAAAATTTTATAATACCAATCCTACCATATTACAAGATAGTACATAATGCTGCACAAAAAACATCAGTTAAAAGTACTGTGATCCACCCAGAGGATACAAACTTAAAATATCTAACTAGTGTCCTCTATCAACCAATCCAGCCAGGGAATCCCTTAGTTAAAAGGTTTCTCCACCTTAACTGAGCCTCAGCAGCATTCAGATCCCATTCTGCACAAGCCCCCCCACCCCTGAGGTTTTGATTCCCATTCCCTGGCTCCCATTCCCTTGCATTTCTAACAAGCTTGGGAGGTGGGGGGCACATTGCTGATGCTCCTGGTCCAGAACCACACTTGGATCAAACCTAATGCTGGTGACCAGTGGGGTACCTAGAACAATGTGGGGAGCAGCATGGCCCCCTCGTGTGATCTCCCTCCTCTGAACAGCTCTGCAACTCTGGACTCAAGAGAATAAAGGACTTAAGCTCTAACAGCTCTGCCCCCTCTCCACATGCGGCCAGTGTTGTATTGCTGGAAGAACCCAGGAGCAGGATTCTGAAGCCCTGAGCTCTTGTCTTGACTGTCTCAGCTAGCCAACCTTGGTCAGGTCCCTTTTCCTCTCTGTGCCCCTATTGTAGCATTATAAAGTGGCAAGATATTGCCTTGTCTGTTTCAGAGGGTCCTTTCCGGAGCCAAGGAAACAAATGTGAAAGTGATTAGTATCTGTCAAACACTGTATAAATACAGCCGTGGCATTATGCGTCATCAGATAGAATGCCTGGATATTTTACCCATGTACTGATGCACATTTAGAATGAATAACGAAGGAACAAGGAGCACAGAAACAGAGTCATTTGGTTTTCTTTGAAAAACACTTCCTAAATAATAAATTAAAATAAAATGTCTAGTGAATTGCTTGAGCAACAGTATCTGATATTTTGAAGGTCTTATGCTTAGGTCCACTCAAGATTCTTCTTTAAAAGCTTTTTTAAATGAACATCGGCTGAGAAGAAGCAACAAACTTCTCCAAAGCTTAACTTCTTGCAATCAGTCCCCACCCCCATTTTATCTCCAGCCCAACCTTCTTTAAGGGAAGGGTAATGAATAGTGGCCCAAGATGGCAGCCATCAAGGTAAGAGAATTGTTGGGCAAAGTAGGCGTGGCCTTGCAACTAGAAATAGAAAATATCAGAGGGTTGAAAAGGAAAAGATAAAACTCAATACAAATTGTTATGCTGGTTCCATGTTTGCCCCTTACCAGCACCATCTTGACGTTCTCTATCTTCTGAGTCTGCCCCATCAAGCAACAGTACAAGCCCACCTTAGATCAAACAACCTAAACCCAAATGTTCATGCTGCTGAAAGCTTGGTTTAAAGCTGCCTCCAAAAGTTAAAAACAAAAGGGAAAAGCTTTGTATAATAAGAAAATGCAACTTGTCACGGAACTCAAAAGAATGCAAAATGCTATGTAAATTTAAAACAGCCCCCTCCCCCCCAAAAAAACTTAGGTCAGGCAGATTAGAGGTGGGTTGCATATTAGATGGACATAGTTTTGAACCCTGCCCTGCTACTCACTATCAGATAATCATTGAGCAAATTATCATTTCTATACCACAATTTTCTCAATTATGAAATGAGAAAAATAATGCTACCTAAATCACATGGTTGTTATGAGGTGTCATTAAACAATTGACTGTTAAGTACTTTTTAATAAAAAAATTTAATCTCCTTCCAAGTCCCCCTAAATAGATGATGAAAATACTAAATAAAAGTAATCCTTTAAAGTAAACTTCTAAATTCTTATGCTCTGTGAATGTAGTAACAAATCTACTAGAAATTACTTGGAATTTAAGAAATGGCCACTACTCAACAATTCTTTGTGATACAGAGAGAGCTGATATTATATTTATGATGCAGCTGCCAATATAGTATATCTCCAAGACAGATCCACTCTGGAGAATGCCTCCGGAAAACACACCTCTCTTACCTTTATTTCTCATCACATGTTTCACAGTCATATTTTATATCTCATCCAACTTCAAATATATATAAAACTTCAATAAAATTGACCGTTCTTGTCTGCCCGGTAAGGCTCACCTACGTAAAATGTCACATTCAGTAGAAATAATTAAGAAAAACAATAAGATGTAAAAGTCTACACTGAGCAGGAAGAGGGGGCATCCTGGTGGCTCAGTGGGTTAAGTCTCTGGCTTTTTATTTCAGGGCAGGTCATGATCTCAGCATTGTGAGATCTGCCTGAGTCCCTTGGCAGATGCTTACACATTGGGCATGGAGTCTGTTGGGATTCTCTCTCTCCTTCTCCCTCTGCCTCCCCCACCCCCCGCCACCTCTCAAAGAAAGAAAAAAAGAGCGGAGAAGTGGGGATTATATCATGTAACATACACACACCACACACGCAGAGTCTCTTCTCCTTACAATCTTATAAACCCATCAGTTTGAGCCACACAGTGAGAATGTAATATTCCTTGGATGACTGTGATGGGAAAAGACTATGGATACGTAGAGGTTCGTATTATTCCTCAGTCATTGATGACAGTAATATCTTTTCAATCGATAGTGTTTCAGGTACCAGCCAATATAAATCTGGAAGATGTTAGCAGAATGTAATCGTTAGAATAATAAAGCTATCCTGAGAAATCAAATTAGCATTCATCTGACATCTGACTTTACAAAGGCTTAAGGGAGGAGAATTGACTACCAATAGAAAAGAGCATTTTAAGTGTTTGCTTCCAAAATTTCATATAAATGTATGGTACATAAACTAGGAATTATATTTGTGACATAACTGCAGACATATTAATAGAATTGTGTGCTTACATTTATAAGTGCTGTATAGGCCTTTTTTCAAATTAGTTACTGTTGATTATAGCTCTCTCCGTATAAAAGTCCTCAATATTTTTTCACATCTAAAGGCCATAAAATACAGGTAATAATAGACTCCTACTTTCTCATAAACATAGAATAATGACAAAGGAGGAGCTTTATATAAAAGCCTTACAACAATGTAAATCCTCACAAGTTCATAATACATGCACCTGGTAGGAAAGACCAGCTTTAAAGAAAATGTAGATATTTCCCCACTTAAAAAAAAATCTAGCAGAGTTCTGAAATAGCTACCAAGCACAAAGTAGAGAGCAAAGAGCTGCACCTCTCTATCAGACAAAAACTTGGCTTAAAAAAGAAAAAAGTTGGGATGCCTGAGTGACTCAGTTGGTTAAGTGTCTCCCTTTGGCTCAGGTCATGATCCCAGCATCTGGCTTCTTGCTCAGCAGGGAGCCTGTTTCTCCCTCTGCCTGCCACTCCCCCCTGCTTAAGCTCTCTCTCTTTCTCTGACAAATAAATAAATAAAACCTTAAAAAAAAAAAGTTTAGTAACAGAACAAAATAAAAGAAAATGAAAGTCAGTATTTAGAGTGAAAATTTTTTTCTAAGTTCAGGGCTGACATGGAAGAAATACTGAATTAAGTAGCTTTGAAAGAATTGGATTTCACCCACTGAAATGTTTCTTAAAATGCAATCTCAAAATAGTGTTCACAGTTGCAGTCCATATTGGTTACCAATTGCTACAAGCTATGTTACAACATATCCAAGAAAAGAAATGCAGAAAGATGTAGCTTGCCCAGAACACTGGACTCCGTGTCCCGCTTGCCTGGTGAAATTCATTTATTTATTTATTTATTTATTTATTTATTGCAAGGGGAACGACAAATAACAAACAGCCCTGAAGTTTTTCTCTGCAGAAAACTACCGGTTTTATCACTTCTGCTAAATTTTAGAAACGAATGGGCAATAAGTAGGGTAGTCAGCTAAGAAGTCAAACAGGATTTCTCAGAATTGCTTCTGAGAAACGATTTGCTCTCCTTGAAGCATATTCTACCAGCTTTCCCAAGTCTGGCTTTCCTTAATCTTCCCTTCCTGAGAACTCTTACAGCCGATTTACTGTCTCCCAGTAAATGTGGGAATTGGCCATATATCGTCAAATACACATTTTGCTAACATCTTCCTGGTCACTTATTTCTTCCCTACTACGAGTGAACCATCCACATGCCACACATCCTCCTTCTGTTCCTTTTCCCCATTTAATTTTTATGGCAATCCCCAAACAAGTTTCATTATCCCCACCTGACAAGGAAGGAAAGCAGAAGCCAAGGGAAGTTAAGTGACTTGCCCTGGGGTACAGATATTCAGAGCAGTGCTAGGTTTCAATCTAGTGCTCACCTCACTACACTCCAGCTTCCTCATCGTGAGCTGTTCTTAGTTCCTGTTTTACTGCAGACCTTTCTTTGTCTTTGATCCAACTATGCTAAGGGCTTCTTTTAGGACTGAACCATGTTCCACTTACTTTGTAAATGGCTGGTAATAATAATACTGCTATTGGCTAACGTGTACTGAGTACTAACTCTGTCGGGTTCTGTGACTATGCCAAACACTTTCAAGGGGTATTATCATCCCCATTTTCACAGGTGAGAAAGGGAGAGAGAAGTCACACACAGCCTGGGATGGGTCACCCCCCCCCCCCAGTGATAGCTCAGGATTCAGTCAAATCAGTCAAATCTCATGGTTCACCCGCTTAACTACTATGTCTCTCTTGGACATGGTAGGAGCTCTGTGTTTATTGACTCAATGAGATAAGGGTGAACTAAGAGAAGCAGGCAGAACTGTACAAAATGAGGTTCCACAACATTTCACTTTAGCCAAACACAATAAAACTTCAAAAGGTCACTCAAAAATATAGATCAGTTGGGGCGCCTAGGTGGCTCAGTCGGTTGGGTGGCTGCCTTTGGCTCAGGTCATGATCTCGGTGTCCTGGGATCGAGCCCTGCATCGGGCTCTCTCCTCAGTGAGGAATCTGCTTCTCCCTCTCCCTCTGCGTGCTGCTCTGCTTACTTGTGATCTCTCTATCTCTCTGTCAAATAAATAAATAACATCTTAAAAAAAAAAGAATATAGATCAGTTTATAGAAGAAGAATCTTCACTAACAATACATTAAGTCAGTACAGCATTTCGATTTCCTAACATATTCCTAAGTTGATCCTTACAACAACATCCTATCTCCATTTTGTGGCTAAATAAACTCTTCAGGTTTAATAAATTGTTCAAAGTGGAAAAGATCCTGAACAAGAGCTTAAGTCTTCAGCTCTATTCATATTCTTTCCATGGGCAGGGGTGTGGGGGAGGAGGGAAAGAAAGCCACACAACATACATGTAGAGGAAACATTCACTTGTCTCCTTTTTCTCCTGAATAGAGAGACCTGATTACCTGCTGTTGTGAAAAATAAAGGTGGTGGGGGTTTCTTAAATTTTGTCAGGGAACCACACAACCATAGTTGTGCCCTTTACTAGTGCCATTTTGAAACTATGCACACAGCTACAGCTAAGGGATAAGCGCTAGGTGAGAGAAGCAAACAACTTCAAGTATGCAGAAATACCGGTCTGTAGCATAACATGAAGCTAGTACATTTAGTCGAGAGAAAAGTTGAACTCAATCTGGCTCCAACATCTGGGCTCTTAACCCCCACTCTGTACCTACTTTCTTTTTTTTTTTTTTAAAGACAGAGACCTTTAAGATCGTAAGACTAGAAGAGGCCTTTTAGCTACTATATACCTCATTCTAGTTTCTTTTTTTTTTTTTTAAGATTTTATTTATTTATTTGACAGAGAGAGATCACAAGTAGGCAGAGAGGCAGGCAGAGAGAGAGGAGGAAGCAGGCCCCCTGCTGAGCAGAGAGCCCAATGCTGGACTCAATCCCAGGACCCTGAGATCATGACCTGAGCTGAAGGCAGCGGCTTAACCCACTGAGCCGCCCAGGCGCCCCTGTACCTACTTTCAATGGGAGAGCTCCTGGGCCACTGACCCATTCAAATATCATTTGCAGCTGATGAACAGCCCTATCCTGCTTGGCCCCCAATGGATAAGGGTTCATAGAACACTTTCTAACTTTCATACACACTCCTACATGTTGGGGGAAAACTATAGAAAACATTAAGTGAGACACCTTTCCTCGTCCTCAAAAAACCTAAATATAGTCGGGAAGAAACAATAAGCAGCAAACAAAATAGTAGAGGAATGAGGGCTAACCTCTACGAAACAGCCAGGAAATGATTCTTTTTTTTTTTTTTTTTAAAGATTTTATTTATTTATTTGACAGACAGAGATCACAAGTAGGCAGAGAGGCAGGCAGAGAGAGAGAGAGGGGGAAGCAGGCTTCCTGCGGAGCAGAGAGCCCGATGCGGGGCTCGATCCCAGGACCCTGAGATCATGACCCGAGCCGAAGGCAGCAGCCCAAACCACTGAGCCACCCAGGCGCCCCGGAAATGATTCTTTTAAGAGAAGAAACTCAAAGGCCCTTGCAGTGGAAACCGGTAGGGTTGACTCACTCCTGTATTTAGGGAGCTACAAGCCCAGCCTTATGGAATTGCATGAGTCACAGCTGTGGGAGACATTTCTCAATTGGCCCACACCCCAGTACACAGATCCCCTGTCCTACTCCATCTATTATTATTTGGCAAATGTTTTGAAGATCTGAACAATATTCCCAATCACAAGGCCACTCTTTAATGAATAATATTTGGGCAGAATAAATCTAGGAAAAAAAGACCATAAGATAAAGGCAATATTGTGCCTTCAAATATTATGTATTACCACGTTGTCATTTGTAAAACAATATCAGCCACTTATGCCACATTCGAACCCACATTTGTTTCTACAGATCAAACACTTGATTCCATTTTTGCTTTCCTTTTATTTTATTGGCAATATTTATCACCAAATCATATGGTATTTGCTGTCACAAATGAATAAAATGCATGGGCTCTTTCAACCTCAATCAGTAAAACAACATGTAATCCTTCACATATCTTAAGAATGACTATTATAGATTCCAAAAGAGTTCTAAATGGTATCCAAGAAGCTTACACTGTATGCATCATTTGTTCTAATAGTGAAAATTACATATTTAAAACCAAAGCCAAAAATAAATCTTACATGTGGGAAAGTGAAATTTGTCCTAATAGATGGACAATTTGAAATTTAAAACGTGAATTGTTTTATGAAGAAAATTATATGTTATAATATTTCATGTCATACAAATATTTATTATGGAATATCAAAATTTGGAAAAAGATGGGGCACCTGGATGGCTCAGTGGGTTAAAGCCTCTGCCTTCAGCTTGGGTCATGATCCCAAGGTCCTGGGATCGAGACGCGCTTCAGGCTCTCTGCTCAGCAGGGAGCCTGCTTCCTCCTCTCTCTCTGCCTTCCTTTCTGCCTACTTGTGATCTCTGTCTGTCAAATAAATAAAATAATAAATAAAAAATTTTTTTTAAAAATTTGGAAAGAGGCAACATTTTTGCCAAGTAGAAATATTAAGTTTTCTTTATGTAATGCCTTGGGACACCTGGATGGCTCAGATGGTTAAGCGTCTGCCTTGGGCTCAGGTCATGATCTCAGTGTCCTGAGATAGAGCCCTATGCTCTGGCTCTCTGCTCAACAGGGAGTCTGGTTCTCCCTCCCCCTGCTCTTCCACTCTTGCTCTCTCCCTTTCTCTCCCTCTCAAATAAATATATAAGTCTTTTAAAAAATGCAATGCCTTAAAATAATTTGTTAAAAAAATATAGGTAAAGAAAATGCCTACTGCAGAAAACACAACAAGATGAATCTGTAGGTAACAGGAAAGTTACTTATTTAATAAGACAAGATTACTAAATTTGTAGGATCACAAAATTTCAGAGCTTAGAGCTATTAGTTATAGATGAGGAGAAGGTCCAGAGTGGTTAAATGACTTGTTCAAGGTCATAAAATAAAAAACCTAAAGTTCTGAAAAGATCTTTAAGGTCCTATAACACAGTTAGCATCTCAGGCTTATTTTCCTACCTCTCACGTGGGATTGATCCAGCCAAGGGCAACTCCATGGGATCATAGTTTCTCTTGAAAGGATCTCCACACATTTCATGATTTTTCAAAGTAGAAGAAAAATCTGTTCTTCCTGAAAATTCTGTGACTGGAAGGAATTCTGGAAGCAGCTATAAGCACGATGTATCCCAGGAACTTTTTTTTTTTTAAAGATTTTATTTATTTATTTGACAGAGAGAGATCACAAGTAGGCAGAGAGGCAGGCAGAGAGAGGAGGAAGCAGGCTCCCTGCTGAGCAGAGAGCCCGATGCGGGACTCGATCCCAGGACCCTGGGATCATGACCTGAGCCAAAGGCAGAGGCTTTATCCCACTGAGCCACCCAGGCGCCCCTCCCAGGAACTTTTGTATCCACACCTGAGGCAGCAGTCTTCCCACACAAAAAGAGGATTTAAAATATGTGACCATCTTTGAAAGGCTGCCCCCAACTGCTCTGAAAGAGGAAATTAAAGACTTCCCAGGTCCCTGCCACAATGCAAAAAAGATTGCTTCTTACCTCCAACATAAAAAAAGGTCAGACTTAGAAACATGAGAGTCAAATATTGAAGAGAGACATTGATTTATTAAAAGCCTGCCATCACTTTCATTTAGGATGCCCCTTTCCCATTTCTGTTTTCCATTCTGTCTCTGCCACAAGCATCACCTCACCATTGATCACCCCCAAAGGGATCTAAAGGTTATTAGATCTGCTTTCTTCATCTATAAAATAAGAAAAAAAGATGATTTCAAGTGTTCCTTCCAGGCCCAAATCGCTGTGGCCAGTGATTCCAACTGCTTTAGACTATGTTGTCTTTTTTTTTTTTAATTAAAATGTTTTTTTAAGATTTTATTTATTTGACAGAGAGGGAGAGATCACAAGTAGGCAAAGGTGGTGGGGCGGGGGCGGGGGGGGGGGGGTGTTGGCCCTGCCAGCGGAGCAGGCTCCCTGCTGAGCAGAGAGCCTGATGCTGGGCTGGATCCAAGACCCTGACTGAGATCAGGACCTGAGCCTGAAGGCAGAGGCTTAACCCACTGAGCCACCCAGGGGCTCCTATGTTGTCTTTTATATTTCAACCCCATTTGTAGCAGCGATGACCCCAGCTGACCTTAGAATGCAGACTTCCGATGCATTACTGGCTTTGTATGTTGCTTTACGTTCCCTGCAGAAAACTATACTAATTGAAGCGCCAGGGTGCAATCTGAGGAATCCTATTTCAGAAAATGAGTCTTTACCTGGCAGATCTTGAGGAAGTAACATTTGATTTTCAAAACAAAAAAACAATTTTCGTCACCTTCCGGAATTAACCTGAAGGGTTTCTTTCATGCCTGGAGATCTGACGCTGAAGATAGCCCTGCGGACACAGTTAACGTTAAGGTGCTTCTCGTTCCCCTCCAAGGCTCTGCTACTCCCACATCCTCCCGGAGCAGCTCAAGAATATTACTACAATAATTTTTTTTTTTTTTTTTTTTTTTTTTTTTTTTTTTTACTATCAGGTAGTTCAAACCTTAACAATATTTATATTACTATTTTTTTTTAAGATTTTATTTATTTATTTGACAGAGATCACAAGTAGGCAGAGAGGAAGGCAGAGAGAGAGAGAGAGAGAGAGAGGGAAGCAGGCTTCCTGCGGAGCAGGGAGCCCGATGTGGGGCTTGATCCCAGGACCCTGAGACCACGACCCGAGCCAAAGGCAGCAGCCCAAACCACTGAGCCACCCAGGCGCCTCTATATTTACTATTTTTTAAAGATGTATTTGTTCTTCATATTCTCTGTAACACAGAGTGACTGGGGCACATACTAATGTGACTAGCAAAGTCACGGATGTATTTTCGGTCAGAGGGAAAAATTACCTGATTGTTCAGTTTTGGTTTACTCTACCAATTACAGAAGCATGTAATGTGAGGTTTTTGAATGGATGGCTGAAATAAAACGCCACTGAACGTGATTTAAAAGATCTGACTTTAGGGTACCATTAAGTAAATGTTACATACTGTGCATTTTGCAAAATTTCATTAAATGAGATCCTGGAATTCTCATTAGGTTTTTGAAAGCAAGCAGAATGCTTGCCTTTCCATGAGGTTTTTGCAGCCATTGCCCAAAATAGTTATTTTCTATTAATTATTTACATACCATTTAGGTTTCCTAAGAAAACATTTAGGGAGACTAATCTGAATTCAGTCTGTACACTATCCAGATAAAGATTCTATCCAGTGGACCCTTAAGAAACGTTTGACAATCACACCAAGGTGAAATACCTCTATTCGTGGTTGATGCTAGAAACTGTTCTAAGTAGAATGTATTTTGCAGAACACGCTCAGAATTAAAACAACAATATAGAGTTTTTTGAATGCATAGAAACTTCACACCATTCCAAGGAAGCAGAAGTTTACATAGAAACTCTTCAAGAAATATGCTTTCAAGTTTTAGTAAGTTTTCAGCCCAATAGATTAATTAAATCAAGATTAACGGCTAAGGCTTGTCACACAAGTTGCTGTGGAGTCTCGGCTTAATCCTACTGTGTTTCTTCACAGTGTTTTTTATAAATTAGCGTGTTCCTTTATTTGCATACAGACAGCCCATTCTTGTGATTGACAGATAAGTTTCTCTGAATTCATTTTCTGTATCCTCAGTATCTAAACCACTGGTCCATTCAGGGGAAAAGTCCCATTAACTGAGATAAAATCATATAAATCTTATATGAGAGGTTTTTTTTCTTTTTTGCACTTGTGATAAAAGTCTTGCATTTTCCATTTCTGAAAGGTGTTGCTTTCACGGGGAACATAGTAGGTAACTTACTGTATTTGTAGTTTCACACCACTTTATTCAATGCAAAGACACACATCATGGACTTTATTCTAAAACCCACATGAAGGGGTGCCTGGGTGGCTCAATGGGTTAAATAAAGCCTCTGCTATCAGCTCAGGTCATGATCCCAGGGTCTTGGGATTGAGCCCCACATCAGGCTCTCTGATCAGCAGAGAGCCTACTTCCTCCTCTCTCCCTCTCCCTGCCTGCATCTCTGCCTACTTGTGATCTCTTCTCTATCAAATTAATAAATAAAATCTTTTAAAAAATCAAATAAAATCCACATGAAATAGAATCCAGGGCTTTTTTTTCCCGGAGAAAGGTCACACATTATAACAAAGTGAAAGAGGAAACTGACATCCTTATCACTGATAACCAAAACATTTTGGATTCTAGAAATTGAGCCCACAAATGCAATAATTAGTCTGGATAGGAAGTATGAGTTTTTGCTGAATTAAGAATGGATGGGAAGTATTCTTCCAGTTTTCAGCCAATAAAATTAAAAAGTAATGGGAAGGGGAAAAAAGTAATGGGGAGTAATTTAAATTACATAGATGCCCGAAGAAGCCATTTTGCAGGCATAATTCAGAGAAGGCACAGCAGCCTCAGATGAGAGCTGCTTCCAGCTCAGGAGGCTACAGGAAGGGAAGAGTCATTTAGATAAGACAACTCCATTCACCCAGGTGAGCCGACTCTCCTGAGGGTCTGAGATGGCGTTCTCTCATTTAAGTACTCACCAATCTAGCTCTACCATTAGGCTATCATTTTATTCATACTACCCGGTAGTGTTAAGGCCTAAGAAAAAATTTCCTTGAATAGTCAAAATTAGGTTGGCAATAAAGTCTTGAAATATAAACAGAATAAAGAGTTTTCATTACTCCAGTAAACCAGTGTAGATCTCCATGTAGAACTGTAAGAATGTCTTTCATTAGAGGGAGAGAAAAAAAGGGCAAGGCCCTGCCTGATAGAGTGGGATTCTCATTAAACTCAGCAGGAGGTTTAACTGGAATCAAGGGGAAGGTGAGGTCTCCGATTGGTACAATTTACTGCTCTTATTACATTTTTGATCACAAGGACTGATTCATGTCATCCAATTTCTTTTCCTTGTCACAGCTGCTTTGCCCAAAATCAATCAAATTGAAATTTAAGAGCCTCATATGTTTCTGTACAACCCAGCGATGGGTTGTACAGCTTTGACCTTCTTAAATGTCCCCTAATTTGATTTGATATCTATTCCTGCAGGAAAAGTATGCCATTTCAGCTGATCAAACATTAATCTTTCAAACTCTCCCTGGTCATTTTATCTTAGGAAACCATAATTTGGGGGGTGGGGAGAAGGTGGGTAGAATGAATGTAGACTGAATCCATTTTTGTGCTAAGCCAATTAACATTACATCATCGTAGCAGAAATATCTAGAACATTACCTCATATCAATGATATTCTGGGATGTTAAAATAGACCTTCAAAAATGGGAGATTTATTTTTCATGTCAATGTTGAATCTTCAATTACATATTCATCAACTATATTCATCAACCATTTTTTAAGGTCCAAATTCAAGCTAATGTGGTATACAAGTGTTTTAAATAAAATCCATTTCATTTATTTCCTCTTTCAAGAAGAAAATCATAGTGATAGAGCACCCAAAAGTATTTCTAAATAGGATAACAAATTTGACTTTTAGAAAATAATCTGACCTCAAGCTCTAGGACCCCAAAGCAATCAGACTATCAAATGCAACACACACACACACACACACACACACACACACACACAATATGGTCAAAATCAAGTTAAAAGAAGGATGAGGAGCTTAATTTATGACACAGAAAAAGGTGCCAAAGAAAGCTGTAAGATCACTGATTCTGATCTACGTGAAGACTGCATATTTAGAAGAGTGAGGAAATCATTATATATGTGTTTGTCTATTTCATATTTTACTAAGTACAATTAATTTCTCTGCTACTAACTTAATCTAAGCCAAGATCTAATCTATTAAATCTCTAGTACCAATTGTATTTTTCTCCTGGATGCTCCTTGTTCTTCAAAGAAAAAAAATCCTCAGATTCACACACACACACAAACACAAATAGAAAATGAAAAAATTCAGGTAATTGCCAGGCAAAATGTATTGCTCTTAAAATATCCAAATAACCAATGCAATGCATTTTCCCCCCTAAAATGCCTAGATAATTACCACTTATTTCATTAGGTGTGATAGGAGTGGATAAAGATATATTCAGTCATAAAAGAATACACATACTTTTTTTTTTTGGCAGGAATTTAGTTGCAAGGAGAGGATTAGGAAGAGCAATGACACCTGGGGAAAATTTGGGCAACTCTACCATGTGAAGAGTTCCTTTTGAGAAACTGTTCCTGAGTTTTGTAGCCATCTGCCAGTATTTACTATCCAAGTAAAACATACAAGTAAAAAAAAAAAACACTTTATACTTTATTTCTCTAAGTCTCTGTACTTGACCCATAGTTCTGTAGTCAGTAAGTCACATGTGGGAATTAATTAAGGAACAAATGCCAAAGAAAAATGGGAAGAGAAAAAAGTCTTGGATTCTTTATTTTCAAAGGCAGTAATAACATGCATTACTTTCTTGTTAAACAATATGGAGATGGTGAAGGTATGTGTAATGCATCTGAACAGATAGTTGGAGGGAGTGAATGGCATTACAGGCAAGGCACATAGAACCAGACAGACCCATAATCAAACTGAACTCCACGCTTCATGATCTGTTGGCTATTGGGCAAACTACTCCACTTCTCTGCATCTTTTTCTTTCATCTGTAAATCTAGTCTCATTATAGTAGCTTTCTCCTAACATTATCGAGAAGATTAAATGAGAAATGCATGCATATATTGTAGCACGGTGCTTGATATATTCTTTGTGCTCCAAACCCAAATAAGCCACTGCTACCATGAATCACAGTCCACTGTAGCCATTTGGAAGAATGGAAAAACAATTAGTGTTCCTATATCATTAGATATAGGTGAAACGAGTATTGCTATAGAATCATTGTACATCATATGGGTTGAGTTTTAAATGAATCCACTAGAGAAATACACTAACTTGAAAACTTAACAGTTAATAGCAAATGCAACCAACTATGAGAAAGATTATATGGAATTACCTGTTATTTCCCACATCCTTACAAAGGTGAAACGAGTATTGCTATAGAATCTTTGTACATCATATGGGTTGAGTTTTAAATGAATCCACTAGAGAAATACACTAACTTGAAAACTTAACAGTTAATAGCAAATGCAACCAACTATGAGAAAGATTATATGGAATTACCTGTTATTTCCCACATCCTTACAAACTGCCCAGAACTTTACTTGGTGTTGGAGTATAATGAAAAAATTAATATATGCTGAGTTCCAAAAACCAGTCAATGGGATTGTCAGTTCAAAGTATGAAATATCAATAGTGAAATCTTATTAGCGCATCTCTAATAGCCTTCACATTGGCTTCGGATTTTTCATTGTTGATTAAAAAAAAAGAAGAAGAAGGTAACCCAAATTCCATATATTTTGACTCATACTCTAGGGTGTGGCCAGCTTATCCTACTGGACTCAGATTTAGTGACAGTTTGTCTGGAAAGCTTCCTTAACCACCCATCTGTAAGGATCTCTTGCTTTCTTCCTCTGCCCTTAACTCCAAATACAGTTATTGATTACTATCCATTGTTCTTTCATACGGTCTCTAGTAACTGTCTTCCCTTTATTTTCCCTTTGCCATTCCTTACTGTTTTCTTAAGTCATACCACATTACCTGCTGAACCTTATTCGGTTGCATCTTAAGTGTCTCTTGTGGTAACAGGTCCTTCCTGCATAATAAAGTGACTAGATAAATCTTTCTAAGAAGAGGCTTTCACCAGGTAACCCCCTTTCAAAATGTTCATTAGCTCCCTATTGCTAAGATAATTGTAATGGTCAAATTCTGACAGTGAAAGAGGATATTAATTATGGGTTTCACCTAGAACTGTGCAGGCAAACCAGGACTTCTAGCTAACCACTCATTCTCAACTCTGAGCTTCTCAAATTTTCCCACAGAAATATTCCTGAGAGTGGACTCAAAACCCAACCCTCGAGCTTAAATTTCTTTTAAATACCATGTAGAAAATTCATGATATTGTGACATTCTGTTAAAAAATATACGAATGGTTGTCTTAATGTAAATACAGTATCTTAAGTCATAACCTTTGCACATGAACAAAAATTCAGAACTTCCTAACCAACATCTCAGAGCAAAACTGAGTCCCAGGAAGTCTTTCTGTCAGGACACAACACCTGAAAACCTCATTGTAGTGTAGTCCATGAAAATGAAGTGAATGATTGTCCCCGTAGTTCAGTTATCCTTTTCTTGCATGAATTCAACTCACTGCCCACCCACAAAAGCCTTCCAGATAGCTTCTTCAGAACCCCATTTCCATGTCAACAATAATAAACACACCTTTTCCCTTCCTTGCTTTCCTTAACACCACTCAGTCTTTACCATCCGGGTCCATTTGTTCTGGTTGCTGTATAAAAAATAAGTCAACCAATGAAATTTAAACCTCAGAAAAGCAAGGAATGATTTTCAGTATGTCCCATGCAATTTTAGGGTTAAAACTTAACTAGACACCTCATATTTTTGCTTGCTGAATCTGGCAACTGTAACTGTAAAGCCATATCTGACCACTCCCCCCATAGCACCAAGGCTTTGAGATTCTTCTGCATTTCTAACACAAATCACCTGTACCTCTATTTGACACTGTATTTTGCATGCGTTTCTATCCATATATTCCATATTTTTATATCCATGTATTCCATTTCCTAAATTTGAAAGCTTCTTGAGAGTAAGGATACTATTGTATTTCTTTGTAATTCCACAGTGCCTTACAGAAACCCCTCTCCATCAGTGGTGATCATAAATACTTTTTTTTCATTTCAGCGTGACAGAATTCATTGTTTTTGCACCACACCCAGTGCTCCATGCAATGTGTGCCCTCCATAATACCCACCACCATAAATACTTGTTAATTGAGAGACTGACTTAAAACCAATGAGCAAGGTAGCCAACCACAGTTTATTAATAGTCTTCTGTTCCATCCAGACCTGTGCTGTGAATTTTTTCATAGATGAGTAAGATGTAGTATTTGTTTTCATAGAGCCTATGGTTTCATATGCAAAAATTACACATCAAAACCCAGTAGTGACTGATCGTAGACAGTATAGAACCACATATAACAGTATATAATCAAGATTAGGTAGTACAGTCAGCTAAGGGCAATTGGAGATCCATGTGGGCAGCACCCCTAAGAGAGAGAAACCTTGCGGAGGGAGGGCTGGAATTGGGATTGAAATTTTGGCAGGAAGTTAGTTGCAAGGAGAGGATTAGGAAGAGCAATGACACCTGGGTAAAATTTGGGCAACTCTACCATGTGAAGAGGAAACCTTTCTTCACTGGAGAATGTGCCTTTGTTTCAGGGAAAGTCAAGTATGCTCGGACTGGTTGCAAGTGGTTTTAAGGAGCTCCTTAGGATTCAGAGCAAATATATGAATGAGAATCTATGTTCATGCCATGGAGAGTCATGGCCCTCCATAAAAACAATGTAAGGATTCCCTTAAGTAATTGCCCACATTGGTCAATTGAGTTTTGTCCCCAAACCGCCTAGGAGAGGAAAGACAGACTTTACATCAATCATGGTTATACATTACACACAAGGTTCTAAGCTGTTGGTCTCAGACAATCTTTCTAGCTTCCTCCTTCATTAACTTATGGAGTATAATAGAACAGTGGCCTTACTAAAGAGTATTGAATTTCATTTCCAAGAAACAGAAGTCAGATGTTGAGAAGTATTCTTTTCAGAGAAATTCATGTTCTTCTATAGCTTTAATCTGTTACTGCTCTATGAGATAGAGATCTTATTTTATTTTTATTTGGGGTTTAGCCCTCCCTTTAAAAAGTTGGTATTTTTAACATGTGTTCCTTGTATGTGCTTAATTTTGCAAAATATTTTGGATACCATTTTGCTTTCTCTTATTAAAAAAAAGGCACCAGCCTGCAAAAACTTGCTGTTGTGAGTTTTATTCTTCATGGAATCAAATGTATTAAACCACCAAATGTTTTTATCTGACAGAAGCTGTGATTCACACTAAGCATCCATGTAAAGACCTGCTTGGAACTTTTTTTTTCTTTTTTTCACAACCTGCTTGGAACTTTAGAAGTGACATAATTTTATTAACCAAATAAACAAATAAGACAAAGAAATACAGTTTCAGTCTTCTAAAATTCCAAAAGCATCTAATGAAATCTCTCAAAGTAAGTGTTAGCAGGACTGTTACAACAAAGGGCAAATTGTGTTGTTTATTTTAAAGGAAATAAGCTACACAAGGAGAGAAAATTCTCTTAGAGTGACCCTCTGGATGTATTAGGTTGAACCATATACAATATGGCAACATTTGATCTTTGCATGTGGTTCAATGATATGCAAGCATGTCTAGCCTTGACGTTGAACCTCATCCTAAAAGTAGAAATAGAAAAAGGCTACTTGGCAATCTTGATATTGATTGATTTACTGCATTTTTATCTGGAGGCCACATATGACTTTAGCCTCTGGGGGCCAGTTTCATTTGCAAAATTGGTGGTGGGGTAGGTGGACTGTTAGCTCAATGATCTTTGAAGACCTTCCTCATCTAGCATTTGGTAGCTCTAGAGCATCTGGGTGTCAAATCTGTTTCCCATTAGCCAACAAAAGATGGACTTTGTCAATAATGCCCAAATTAATCATCTGGGAATTCCTGTCTTCCCAGGGTACTCACCCTCCCTTGCATTACCATAATGATCAGAAGCCCCTGCCAAAAGATGAACATTACCGTGAGATTCAACACATTAGACCATCACCATTGTTTGTACCTTTCCTCAAGTTAGTGCACAGTATGCCTGTCATTTCTCTTCCATTTTTTAAAAATTTATTGATAATCAACAATGGTGGGACCATCGCACTTCCTTATACCCGTCGGGTCTTCTCTCGTCCTAGTGACAACCAGCACAGAGGAGATGCCTTCCCAGGTTACCTGGGCAGGAGGCCTCTTGACAGAGAAAGGGAAAAATGAAATAGGGAGGGGGTGTGAAGGAGGAAGGAGATCCCTCACTGAATGCCTAAAGCTGCTTGGCAAGGTGGGCCCCCAAACCAGGTTCCACAGAGGAGATAAGAGCCTTATCAGATCTCAGATCTAGCTTTATGGTATGTGTGGAAAGAAGTTGGGACATGAAAGTGTACTTGGGGATAAAGAGAAAGCATGAACAGAGATCCTTGGAGGATGCATCCACTTGAGAACAATCCTGATGGGTTCTCTGCCTGTCCCCAACTACATCTGTGGTCACACAGGCCGAGACAACAAAGGACACCTCCTGAGTCATAGTTACGTCCGGTAGATGCACATACACGTGTACTCAGACAGACCCGTCTCCCGGAGCATTCCGTCTGGTTTTGCTTCTTCTCTGTCTTCTTTGACTGTCCTCCCTGTCCTGCTGGATCTTCATTCCTCCTACTTCCCTTTCTTTCTCTCACTCCCTTTCTCTCGCTTTTTATCTAACCTGATAGAATGTGTCATTTATGTCCTCTGTAATAAGGAATATGCACCTGTTTCAGTCCTCTTTCATTTATATTTTGCGAAGCTGGGTCCCTGCCAACATTTATTCTGAAAGAGTCTGTAATTGTTTCTTAGATTAAAAGAAGCACCGAGAGGAAATTCCGAAAATGAAAGATACTAATCCTGAGTCTTTTGTTTTAGCCTACAAGGAAAAAATGAAGGAGCTGTCCATGCTGTCACTGATCTGCTCTTGCTTTTACCCCGAACCTCGCAACATCAACATCTATACTTATGACGGTGAGTTACCTGCAGTAGAAATGCTCCCGCTAACATTGTTTGGAAAAGCTTACATACACTTGTTTCTCTCTCACAGCTCCTGATTGAATTAAATCAATGTTTTGTAGATCTCACTATTGACTTGTTGCGTCTAGCTATTTAGTCATATTGATTGCCTCTTGCTCTAAACAGTTTAAGGGTTTTGTGGCTTGTGTGTGTGTGTTTCTCTGTTTTTTTTTAAGTAAACCCTAACCCTGAGATCAAGAGTCACACGTTTGGGGCACATGGGTGGCTCAGTCAGTTTAAGCTTCAGACTCTTGATTTCAGTTCAGGTCATGATCTCAGGGTCAAGAGATCGAGCCCTGCATGGGGCTTCACACTCAAGAGAGTCTGCTTGAGATTCTCTCTCTCTCCCTCTCCAGATAATCACACGCAGGCCTCTGTCCTTTGCTCCCCACATGGCCTTCTCTCTCTAAAATAATAAATAAATAAATCTTTAAAAAAAAAAAAGTCGCATGTTCTATTGACTGAGCAAGCCAGACACCCCTCAAACAGTTCCAGTTCCAGTTTGATGCTAACAAGAGCACATTTATGTCTCTTCAGAAATAGAGCTAGATGGCTGTTAGCAGCCACATCCAGCATACCAACATGGAGAGCAAGTCTAAGGCTTTTCTTTGCAAATGATATAATATGCTAAGCTTTCGTTAGACCAAACAGTAATTTGCAAGAAAATGCTTTATACTCAGGAAACTCAAAAGAAAAAAATCAACAACCATCACTGTTTCCCCTTATTATATTCTCCATAACGTTCCCATATTTTGAATATGCCTGTCAACAAGCTAACAAGTTCCCATGATAAAAGTGACTTATGACTGAGGCCCTAGATAATAAGAATTGAAATTAAAATAGAAAGAAAGATAGGTAGAAGGAAGGAAGGAAGGAAAGAAAGAAAGAAAGAAACCAACCCAGCTTAAAGACCTGGCATGACTACAAACTTCACTGTAGTACAACACTTTCCACTGGATTTATCAAAGTTCAGTCTACTTAGCTTGCTTTTCTTCCTGGCTTTGTAACTATCTGTGTGACCTCAGGCAAGTTACTTAGATTTTCTGAGCCTTATTTAACTCTAGTATCTTCTTCCCATAATTGTTACAGGGTTTAAATGGTCTTGGCAGCAAGGCTGACCCCTTACAAGGCCTCAAAAATGGTAGCTATCATTGCCAATGATCTCATCCTCACGTAATTCAGTCAATGTAATGACGGTGTTTGATAGAGGTCTATGTGTAGCAGTCAGAGCTGAGGTCTATTTTGTTACTTGTTGGCTTATGTTTCTTTTCCAGATGAGTAAAGACATACATTAAAGATAAGCTGAAGGCATCTGTGGCACTTGACCCCTTCTGTGTGTTTATTTCTTTTTTAAGATTTTATTTGTTTATTAGAGGGAGAGAGAGAGAGCAGGATGAGGAGCAGAGGGAGAAGGAGGCACCTCACTGAGCAGGGAGCCCAACATGGAGCTCCATCCAGAACCCTGGGATCATGACCTGAGCTGAAGGCAAACGCTTTAACGACTGAGCCACCCAGGCGCCCCACTTCTATGCCTTTAAAGCCTGACCCAGAACTTAGAGGCTTTTTCCTTCCAAAGTTACGCTAACATAGCACAAGTGTCATAAATGCTAATTAACTGTTTTGTAACCATGTCCTTGTGAAAGGGTTTCAGTTTCCAACCCAAACTTCCATTAGAAGGCAGGGCCAACGCTTACCTTGTGTAAATTCATCCAGTTGACAGATAACCCAGACAGAGGCTTCCTCTGCTAGATACAGCTGTAACCCGTAATCCGGCCACGTTTCTTCTGGGATTCTAATACCTCACTACAGGCTGTCACAGAGGCTGCAAAGATAAATATGGAACAGGCCTCTCTTTGGGGGAACTTAGAGCCGAAGAGAAGAGACATATGTCCAACAGTCAAATAATCAGCAAGCAGAGCACAGTGTGGTTAAGGGATAAGCTGGAGGTGACACAAATGGGAAGACAGTGGCAGGTTCTACAGCATTAGGGATTGAAGACAGGGGAGAAAAAAAAAGTCAGAAGTCATGGGTGAGCTGAGTCTTAGAAGCTAAACAGATAAATTCAACATTGCTCATGCACTGCTTCCTAGAAGAATTGGTAAAGCATTTCAAATTTCCAATAAACCTTTGTTATTTTTTTTTCTTTCTCACTTAGCCTGAAAATGCCTCCAGCCATGATAATTTTCAAAGGATAAATCGAAATCTGTGCCACTTTATTTTCATGTGAAGCTCATGTTTATTCAAAAGGAAAAAAAAAGTTCGATTTAAAATCAATTTGAGCTCTTTTCTCCTAAGGACGCCTGCCTTTAATCAACTCCCTATGGACGTTGTTGAATTTCCCAACACTGTACATATTTATTCTGTTGGAATATATCTGTAATGATAGTAAAAAAGAGGTCTTATATGTTCAAAACCATGTAGAACAGATAATCACACGCAGCATTTATTCCTATTTGCCAGAATAACAAGGCTGCTTTCCATTGCCAGAACTCAAATTATTTCAATAACCCCCTGCTTCACTGCTATGTATGCTTAACATCCTCCAACATTCATTCCTCAGATATGGAAGTGAAGCAAATCAACAAACGTGCCTCTGGCCAGGCTTTTGAGCTGATCCTGAAGCCACCATCTCCCATCTCAGAAGCCCCACGGACTTTAGCTTCTCCAAAGAAGAAAGACCTGTCTCTGGAGGAGATCCAGAAAAAACTGGAGGCTGCAGAGGAAAGAAGAAAGGTAACTTCTCCCATAGGTTTTTCAATTCTTCTCTCTTTTCTCTGTCTCTTCCCTTCCCTCCTCTTCTCTCTCCTTTCTTCCCCCCACCCCACACATTCCAGCAGAGGTTCCAGGGAACAATATGTGTAAACCTACAATAGCCCAGCACGTGTAGGTCTTCAACAGACACGGAGCCAGGCTAGTTCAAGTAAAAATTGCTGCCTCTGGGCTACTTGAAACCAAACATCTTAGACACTAAAAGAGCTTCAATACCTTGGTGCCCTTCTCCCTCTCTTAGATCCCTCATCATAAAAATCTCCCTGCCTTAGTCCACGGTGCATATCCAGGAAAGCATAAACTTGGGAAACTTAGCTTCACGGTTTGGAGGTGAGGAGGGATATACGAGTGGTGATTACTCCTCTCAGGGTCCGTGTCCCATCCCCAGTGTGCAGGCTTTCCCTGAAACTATAGACCACCAGATCCTCCCCCTAAAATATCTCTGCCAGATGCTGCTCACCCCAGGATAAGGGCCCCAAGCTTGCCTCTGTCCTCAAGGCCTCACTTCCTGCCTTTGAAGTTGGTCCTTCCAAGATCAGGACCCTCTAAATCTATCAGTGTCCTCCTCTCCTTAGTTCTAAGCCTTGATGGCCTTTTCTTCTCTCTTTTCCATTGGCCTCTGTTTGTATTAAAGCACTTTTCTTTTGCCCAATCTCTAATTGTTCACAATTAGATGACTAAGAAGCCAAGGGTATTAAAAATGAGAGGGGGACACTCAGAAATCCCAAAGACTCTACACATAAAGATAGAAGTTACATCTGAATATGCCTGTACCAATCAAGTGATTGTTAAAGTCCATCCCACCAAAATGCTCTTGACCAACCCAAATGGAATTATTTTTAGGTAATTCATGCCTCTATTGTATTTTTCACTGACTTTATCATAATATATTTTTAGAAGCATGTAGTCCCTAAGAATATGCTCCATGCACTGTCTTACTTAAGTGGAAACTCTGCATTTACAATAATTTTTTATTTTATTAATATATTACCTATAAAAAGTTAGCCAATACATTCAACACCTACAGGTTGGATAGTTACAAAGAAAACAAAGATAGTCTTTCTCACTGAATTCTCTAACAGTTAACATGACACAAAGCCAAATATGTGTATGTGCATATATGTGTGTGTATAATACATGTGTACATATATAAACACATATATATACAACAGATGTAATATCAGATAATGAGAACTTATCTTCTAACTTGCTGCCAACAGATACAAGTTACTAACTACAACAGTGATGGTGTGTTACATTCTAGGCGGATCAAGTTCTCTTACAGGTAAAGGGCAATGGGTACGGGTCCTACGTTGTCCTGTAGAGATGCTGGGACTTGATTCGAATAGAAGGTCAGTGACTGAGCTGAGATTGAAACTTGAGATGAAAATTCAGCATCATGGTTCAGAATGTTGCTGGTGTTTCCAGGCCACTTATTTAATTTGAAGGATACTGTTAAAAGGAAAGAAAAACACAGAGATTATCAAAATTGACTTGGTAGCCTCATAAAACTCCTGAGTTAGCTAATTACTAATTCTTTCTGGTAAAATTCCTACACCCTGACAATGATAAATTATCAACAATTACACCTTTATACAAGTGAATTGAACTAGAAATTGAACTAGAAATTGGCCTTAAAATGTTTTTTAAGATATTTATAAATATAATCATCTGGCATTGTGACACCAGGAAAAATTTTTGAAAGCCTTTAAAATCAGTATTCCTTCACATGTCTGGTATTACTTGTTACAATTTTCAAGGCAAAAATCATTATATAGATTATGTCTTGGTAGTAGAGTTTTAATTAGAAGAGAATATAACTAATTAACAGAAAGTACCAACTTAAAAAATCATTAATTGATTTTATTCTATTGGCTTGTGCCAACTTAATTAGTGCTCGCTAGAAGAATTGTTAATTCTCCTCAAAGAGCCTCTAGCTAGTGGATATATGTCAGTGATTACCTTAGTGAAAACATGCATATAACCAAAACTCAATTCAACTAGCTAAAACACAAAGTGGGCATGTGACTAAAATGTCTAGAAATGGTTACAGCTTCAAAAACAAGCTGGATTCAGACGAAGCAATGTGGTCAGATAAACCTTTTTATATCTATCATCAATCTCCTCCTGCCTCTCATTGATTTCAAGACCAAGAGAGTTTCCTTTCCAACAGTCGCTCCCAACTTATTTTCCTCACAAATTAGACACTCGAGCAGAAAGAGCATTTTTCCTTCCCACGAAAGTCCTGGGATTGATCCTCAGTGTCCTGTCCTGGGGTCACACCCTGAACCCTGAGCCCATCCTTGGGGTTGAGAGGATGCGGGCGGTACTTTGATTGGCTAGCTTGGATCACATGACCTTCAGAGGCTGGGAGGTCAGATTCCTGCAGAGAAATGCAGAGGAGTAGAGCCCTAAAAGGAAATTGAGGTGTTGTTATCCAAAGAAGGGGAAGTGGAATTTCGACAAGCAAAATGACAGATAGCCACAATTTTCATCTTTAGAAGCTTAGCTTTAGTATAACAATTGCAATGACTATTTAGCTCCTACACTGATCAACTCGTAATTCTCCTAGCCCTTTCAGCATTAAAAAGCGATCTCTGCAGCTACACAGAACAGTGCTGTCCAGCAAAAATATAATGTGAGGCACATATGTATTTTAAATTTTTCTAACAGTCACATTTTAAGGAGTAAAAAGTAACATGAAACAGCCCTGCGCAGCAAGTAGCTATTCAGTTGGACAGCACAGATAAAAATGAGACCAGAAAAATCTTAGTGAACCATGGAGGAATTTTAGGCCTAACTGTTTCTAATTGGTACCGGATAATTGTTCAGTTTCAACTTTATTAATTTTTTACATATTTTCTAAGGATTACATTGAAATATAAACTCGGAAAGTTAAAAAGAAACTGCCATGCTGTGATTTCAATCTTTACGTAATCAGAACCAACCCAGGGGAAGTTTAGGACCTACTGGAAGTAATAGGATCTTCTAAATCTCACACTTTCTTCTTTGGCTCGGTGGGCTCTGCATTTACTTGTCAAGTCCTCACTGTGGGGAGGGAGCTTCTCTGAGCCCAATTTTCACCTGCCGGTCTCTCTCCTGGTGTTCACATTTATTTATTTATTTAGCACTTTGCACAATTAGTAAGCATATGTTTATCTGCATATATATTTATTTAGCCTTAATATCCCTGCTGTTAAATTATACACTCCATGAAGGCATGGATTCTGTCTTTTGTTATTAGTCCCTAGAAAGAATTAGTACTGCAAATATTTTTAAATGACTAAGGAAATGATAATTTTTAGAACCAAATGTTAAAGTGACAATTTATCACTTGTTTTGACTTTTTATTTTGTCTTCACATCCTAAAACAAAATTATAATTACTACTTTTCCAAAGGATATCTTCTGAAAGTGCACTAAATAAATTATACAATCCAAAGGCTTCTTAGTCTGGGAAAAATCACTCAATCAACAGATATTTTAAGAACCTACTATTTGACAGGCACTGTTCTAGCTATTAGAGATGCCTCATCAACCTTATTCCAATTGGGAAGAAATAGCTAATAACTAAATACAGCAGGGCAAAGGTAATTGATAGTGCTGGAGTGGAAGGCGTTATTCATATGGGATGACCAAAAATGGCCTCTTAAATATGAGAACATTGCAGGGGGAGGAAGCATGAAAGAAAGGAGTAAGCTTTACAGCTCTTCTCTGGGGATAGAACACTTGAAGTAAAGAGATTAGCAAGTGTAAAGGCCCTGAGATAAGAGTGTGCTAGGACAGTTTAAGTACACAGAGCTCCGTGTGACTGAAGCAGAAAGAACAAGGAAGTGCCAAGCAGGAATTGGGGTCAGAAGGTAGCATTTTAATGACTTAGACTTCAATTGAAATGGGAGATCATTGAGGAAGATAAAAACATTTCACTATTTGATGTGAATCACAGCATCTCTTTAGAAAAATATCTACTAAAAAAAAAACTGGCTGACTAGAAACATAAATAGTGTTAGATAGAGAAGACATGAAAGTGTTCTAGACTAAGAGAATCATTCCAGAACTAAGGATACACAGAGGTAAAAATGCATAATGTATGTTTTCAGGGCAGTGGGTAGACCAGCAAGCTAGTGGAGTTGGGTAGGGAGATGGAGAGTAATGAGGTGAGATTGTGGAGGGCCTTGAAGCACCCAGATTAGATGTTCAAACTCTATTACGGAAGACATAAAAAAACACCAAAGGCTTTCAAAAGTAAACACATGTCCAACCTAGTCCAGTGGTCAGCCACATTTTGCTCTGGGTCTATTTCTGTTCTCACAGTTACAAGTTTTTAAAGATTCTGCCTATCAAACATGTTATTAATAGTAGTATGAAATTAACATAATAGTATTAATAAATTAATATAATAGTATTAATAAATTTGTTTTGCCATGGTTATAAGCAAAAAAAATCTATAACTGCTAATTAATATTTTTGATTATCATTAAAAGTAAGTATTTTCTCACTAAATTGACTTAATTCTAACTCAATGAGAGTATAAAAATAGACAAAGAAAAAGGTGAAATATGATTGCTGATAAGGTTTCTAAAAGATAATAAAAGCTTATGAGCCCCTTTCCCCTCCACTGGTATCATCAAAAGGCCTGCTTCTGAGAGTTTAGGGACCACATCTGGGAACCAGTGACCTAGGCTATGTTGCAGAGGCCTTCTAGATTTATAACTGGAGGGCTGCAATGCAGTCATCTCCACGTGGGCTCAAACTCAGTTCACAGTAAATGTTCTGGCAGTGTCCCCAATTCCTCATACCATCTGCTGACACTATTGCAGCACCGACCATCTGGTTACTAGGTTGGACAGTCCTCCCTTAGGCTCCTTTGAACCAGAATTAATCCCCATTGATTGGTTCACAGAAGAAATCTGTTACACAAGAAATAAGTCTTTTTCCTGCTTTTCCTCCTCTCTTTGATTATCTGTGGGAATCAGCATTCGCCTCCGTAAGACCAAATTATCTCATGAGGTCAGCTTGAATCTCATATTTTGAAATCAAAGTTTCCATACTTGCAACTGACCCCCATGGGTGAAACACTTCAGTCATCCATCTGTTCAGCCAGCCAGCCAGCCATTTATTCATTCAACAAACGTTTAGCAAGAAACAGCAGAGCTAAGCTAACCCAAAGTCCCAATTGGCCCAGGACAACTCCAGCTTAATCCTGCTTTTTCTATATCATTATTATCATTTCAATTTTACAAGTACCCCAGTTTGGACATAAATTATATGGTCATCATAAGCTGATCATAGTGTTTAAGAGCATCTTTAAAAGCACAGTGGGAGAAAACATATGTTTAAGACAATACCTGTGATCAAAGTCTGGTTCTACCACATAATAGCTGTATGACCTTGGACAAGTCCTTAATCTATGTCTTATTTTACCCATCTGTAAAGTGAGCCTAGTAAAGGGACCTCTGTCATGGAGTTAATGTGAGAACCAGAAGACCTATCCTACATGAAGACACTTGACAAACCCTGTGAGACAAAGAGCTATTATTATGCAAAAACACATCTGGTTCCTGCCCATTTAGTCCAGCAAATTCACAATTTTTTAAATTTTATTTTATTTAAATTCAATTAAGCATATAGTGTATTATTCATTTCAGAGGTAGAATTCAGGGATTTATCAGTTGCATATAACACTCAGTGCTCATTACATCAAGTGCCCTCCTTAATGCCCATCCCCCAGGTCCCCCATCCCCACCCTGCTCCCCTCCAGCAACCCTCAGTTTGTTTCTTATACCTAAAAGTCTCCTATGGTTTGTCTCCCTCTCCCTCTCCCTCTTTATAAAATTCACAATTTTATAAAGAAAAGAAGTTTCTTATCAACAAAGATACTGAAATGTTACTGTACATTTCATAAATACTTCAAATATTATAAAATATTATTTATCAAGTTACAAAGAAGGAGAAACAGTTTGATAGGTGACACCTATATAAATAGGTCTGCACAGCTACCAGTGGCCTGAAAAAATTAGCATTAGGAAAAAATGATGAAAATTTAAGAATTCTAATGACATGGGTAAAATCTCAACCTAAAATAGATTGAATTAAAAAGAGCACTACTCAAACCAGTTCAGTGAGATACCCACACTGACAATATTATCACCTATCAACTCCAAAGTCCCTGAATCTCTGAAAGAAAGATACATTGCTTATTTTTAAGAAAATGGAATAAAGTGGACCATTGGTCACCAAACTTGATAGACTTACCTTTTCTGTTTTTTGGCATCTCCTAGATGGCAATGAAAGTTGCATCCAGGAAAAGAGGGAGTGGTTTGTACAACAGTGGATTATGAGCTAAAGTGCTAGATTATCTGTAATTCAACATTCAGAAAGCATCTTCTCCTTGGTGAATGTGACCCTTGGTCCACAGAACCCTCTTGTGTGCGGTCCCCTCGGGGAAGACCAGCCCTACCCCCGGTAGTTCTTTTCCTAGTTCATCACAGTAAAATCAGTACAGGCTTTAGTCTAAGAGCTCATTCTAAAGGTCTTTAGATTTTAATCATTTTAAAATTTTTATTACACCTCTCACTCCAACACAAAGTGAATATGGCACCCTTTTGTTTTACACAATTATATTCAATTTTTATATCTTAACAAGACATTATTGTGCTCCAGCTGGGTTACTAATGTTTTTTCATTATTAATAGTAAAGCCAATAATTGGAGACGCATCCTCCAACCTATCACTGTGAAGGCACCGAGATACTAGGAGATCCAGTGTCTGATAGAAGGTTCTAGTTAGTGACAAGTAATGTATTCAAATGATGAAGGAGACAATAAAATAAAGGGCTAGAAGTGTGTTCACTTCTGAAATAAGTGGAACACTAATACTATCTAAAATATAGTCTTAAATCTCTTATGTGTACATAAAATAAAGTGAGTTTTATATACCACTTAACTCAAATTTATCTTCCATTTCATTTGTATAGTAATTAAATTCATACTCAGTAATACAAGGAATGGTAATGAACCTCTTTAGAAAATGTTGAAGTGTTCCTAAATGTACAATAACTCCTCTCTCTGTCTCATTATTTTTCCCTTCACGTAGTCTCATGTAATCATTGCAGTGATACTTAGTTCAGTGTGAGGAGGTTGATACCTAGAAAAGGTGTTCACCAATTCTGAGCCTCCATTATTACAATAGCAAGGTGGAGAAAGTTCCCTGATCTCCCAGAATGTCATGTTGGATGTCTCAGTTCTATAAATAGTTTGCCTTGACATTTGCATTGTATCAGCTGATGATTATCATGCCCTAATTTTCCATTTCATTGTGTCCGTGATCTTCTATATTAAGTACATGCTCTTCAGAGATGGTCCTCCATGGTCAGACCTTTTCCCTTAAACAATTTATTTTTAACAACTTTCAACAAATCTTACCTTTCAAGCCTCCCAGTAGGGGCTCTTTCTGCTAATCTGCCCAAGCAAGGAATAAAATAAAAAACACCTCTTCCACCTTGCAGTAAGAACGTTGTATCTGCCAAAATGAAGGGACACTTTTCCACTTTTGTCTAACATATTTTTATTCTACATCCTTACACACACCTTGTATTTTAAGGCAGTTTTTTAAACCACATCCTTTTTTCTCACTGATGGAAATATTAGAACCATAACCGGTTTTCTTCCGGGCTGTGAGGCTGTGACTGAGAGGTTAAGGTGTATTTTTTTTTAAGATTTTATTTATTTATTTGACAGACAGAGATCACAAGTAGGCAGAGAGGCAGGCGGGGGGGGCGGGGAGCAGGCTCCCCACCAAGCAGAAAGCCCGATGTAGGGCTTGATGCGGGGCTTGATCCCAGGACCCTAGGATCATGACCTGAGCTGAAGGCAGAGGGTTTAACCCACTGAGCCACCCAGGTGCCCCTATCTTTTTTTTTTTTTTTTTTAAGATTTATTTGCTTATTTATTTGAGAGACAGAGAGAGAGCATGAGCAGGAGGGGAAGAGGGAAAAGGAAACAGAATATCAAGCAGACTCCCCTCTGAGCATGGAGCCTGATGAGGGGCTTCATCCCACCAACCTGAGATCACGACCTGAAGGGAAACCAAGGGTTGAAGGCGTAACTAACTGAGCCATCCAGGCACCCTTGGGAGATGAAGGTGTATATATGAACGAATCAGTTTCTACCCAAGAATAAATTCAGAGAAGTTGTAGGCAGAGATATCTGGGTGCTAGGCTGCAAAAATAAGAAAAAGGAATATGACTGTCACAGCAATAGAATTATGGAAACCTTAGGAACTGAGGTAAAGACCCCAAGACTATTGGCTCTGTGGAAGAATGTGTTTGAGAGTTAAGTATTTGTGAGGAGAAACCAAAATGGGGCCCCGTCATAAATATTTTCTCAGTGTGGAATTCTTTCCATAATCCACTTCATGTCATATATTTCTTTAATGGACCTGAGCTTTATATATTTGAAACACAGGTAATCATTAGGTCCTCTGTAGAAGGAAAGGCACGACAGGATGGAACAGCCTTGAAGTGCGCCTGGCCCAGTTTGGCCAGTCTTCTTTGTTTAGCAGCGGCCTCACATGAGAACGCTCCAGACTGCCTTCTGTTTCTGTTTCACCCCATTAATTGTGCTAAAGAAATACACTTGACAGTGATGCTGGGTAGTCTCATTTAGTCCCAGCGGCTGCCAAAGGAGCCAAACGCTCCACCCAGTGAGGCAATGGCATCTCTCCGTCACTGATGATGGGGCCTGTGGGAGAGTTTGTTCACACAGACCAAACGTCCCCCGCCAAGGAAGTCATTTGAAAAGACACATGCTGCCATATTGCCCTGTGAGTCCCCAGGGCTTCCCTTCTCGATTCTGTTCCCCTGCTGTCTCCTGACTGTCTTTAGGCCTTTCACAAAAGAAAACTAAGAGTGCAAATATAAACTGTAAGTCAGAACCCAATTTTAGAAGAGCCACAGTAAATTTGAGCACCTGAAAATGAAAAGTTCCTCAGTTGCCCCTTGATACCCATCCATGATAACTCTCTCTATGAGCAGATACAGTGGAGAACAGCAGGCACGTGGCCCCTTGCCCCACAGTCCATCAGAGAGAAACTGTATAACTGTGTACACACACACACACACACACACATCTGTAATCAGTGTGTCCCTGTCCCAGTTCAGTAGTCCTAGCAGCAATAAGGAAGCAAAATCCGTGTAGGATACTTTACCAATAGTCCCACCTAGAGGCAGGAGGATGCATCAGCTAGAAAATACTTTTTCATGTTTTTTCCCAAAAAGCTCCATTTGATTTTGAATTTATTCTATGTTAACATTTTCTCATTATTTTTCTTACTGGTTTTTTTTGTTAGCTATAAGAAAGCAAGACTGATGAGTCTAAAAGGAGACATGGGGCTAGTTTCCAAAATGCTCTAATCTCCAGTGAGTCACTAGACCTGTTCCTGATGAACTTGAGAGCAAACACGTCAGCAAAGAGTCTTTAAGGCTGCCTGATGTTACCATTCCTGTAGAATTGTATCTGAGGAGAAGCTTCTTCCCCTGTCAAACTTCACAGTGTTCACGTACCAAGATCTCTCCCGTAAGATCCCATGACCACTGCTAATTAAAATGGTTTCCCATTAATGCTTCTAATAGTAATCAATATTTGACAAGCCATGAGATATTTTTTTGATCTGTCATTGTTTAGGTGTTCACATTTACAATTACTCCTATGAAGCTTTCCCTCAGAGCGCCAGCCAGTCCTAAGGCATTCCCCAGGAACAATGAGTATGCAGTAATTTAGTCTTAAACTTGGATAGCTCTGCACTGAGTAAGACTTCTTTCAGCTGCATATTATGGAGGAAAAAGTCAAGTTAAATAGCACATCTGGGTCACCAATGCAGCCCTGACATCAAAGACCATGCCAGAGCATTTTCCAGAAGGTATTCTGTGAATAGTGTGCATTAGAATCACCAGGGAAGTTTATCAAAAATATAGATTCCTGGGTCTCAAGAAAGAACCACAGAATCAGAATTTGGGAAGGGAGGTGGATACCAACCAAGCCTCTGCATTTTCATCAAGCACCTCAGTGATTGCTAACCTCCACTGCACAGAGTCATACAGCCCCCTGATGCTGCAGGAGAAATAAGGACACAAAATGTGGGGATGCTGGGTGGGTGCTGGGTGGGGTGTGTCTGGCTTTGATGTTTCTGCTCTGACATAAGTAACCACAGGGTTTCAAAGATTGCCCAGGTGACCTCAGCATGTTCAAGAGGAGGCCAGAATAAGGGCTTTCTATTTTCTTTGGCCAAGTGGACATTAATTTTGTGCTGTTCACAAGTCTCCAAAGAGAATTTGGCTAATGAAAACAAAATAAGCAGGTTGTGGGACAAGTGGGGTGGGGTAGGTGGGGGGTGGAATAAAATGAGAAAATGAATTTGGGGATTTGATTGGCTAGAGTTGAAAGTTTACTGCGGGACTCAGCCTATAGCTGGTGAAAAAATGGGGCAGGGAAAAGACTAGAACTTGCCCTAATCTTCCCATATTTTCCTTAGGCTTCAATGGACGCTGCATTCCAATGATTAACTGCAGCATCCCGGTTGCATAAATGCTTAGCAGCAACTTATTCTAAAAAAAAAAAAAAAAAAAAAAACTCCTCAGTCGGGGTTAAATGCTTCTTCTAAGATAGTGCCTCCAAAAAACTCACAGCTGAAATTTCAGCTGACCACATCTCCCAGCTAACCACATTCTACAGAAAACTCTAAGCTGTGCAGATGAGTACTGAATGGCAACCATGCTCAAGGCTAGAAGTGGAGTTCATTTGAAAAGAACACTCTCAAATCAGGAGGCCATTGTTCCCCCAGGTTTGTGTGTGGGTGACTCTTAGATGAGTATGTTTTTCTTCCACAGTCTCAGGAGGCCCAGGTGCTGAAGCAATTGGCAGAGAAGAGGGAACATGAGCGAGAAGTCCTCCAGAAGGCTTTGGAGGAGAACAACAACTTCAGCAAAATGGCGGAGGAAAAGCTGATCCTGAAAATGGAACAAATTAAAGAAAACCGTGAGGCTAATCTAGCTGCTATTATTGAACGTCTGCAGGAAAAGGTAATCCAACGAAGTTCTGGGCATAAGCATGCGTTGCTATGCAACACAGCAGGGTGAGCTGTCAGATGTCCAGGAGCCAGAGACTTAGTCAAAACCTGCTTCAAGTGCACAGACAGCCAACACTTTGGGTAGGTTCACCCATTGTAGCATCGATGTCATGGGCACTGCAATATGGTAGAAGAATGGGAATCCAACATTAAAGCTAGAACTGTGTCTGTTTTTTTTTTTTTTTTTTTTTTTTTTTTAAGCAGTGAATGAATTCAGGGAGGCTGATCCATGTTTTCAAGTATAGCAAAGAGTTCTGTACAAATTTGAAGAACAATCCCTTAGAAAAATATTAAATTGGAAATATGAAGTAGACCATTCAAATATATATTAATAAGTAATAATAATATATAATAAAATAACACATTCAATATTTATTTCAATTCAATATTTATTTAATTTATTTAATTAAAACATGATGCTAAATATATAAATAATAATTTGGAAAAATACATTTGTAGGAAAAGGACAGAATATCTATGAAAAGAAGCAGGAAGCCCAAACTCTCCATGTAGGAAAATCTACATGTGAAACTGGTGTATAATAACATTGCTTGAAACCAAAGCAAAGGGAAGCTAGTAAGGGATGTTCATTTCCCCAAGTTCTGATATCCTGGTGTCTTCTCACCAGCCCTTCAGTCAGGATGAGCAGTGCTGGAGAGCCTCTGGAAAGTGTTCTGTCTTTCCCTTTTGTGGGCTCCACTGCTATCTACCCACCACCACCACCCAGAAAACTTTCCTTTGAAAATGTGGAGTATAGCTATAAATGGTTAGGCTTTGTCCATCTCCAGAAATTGGATGAAACATTGAGAAATACGACTTTTGAGAAACAATTCCTAAGTCCTTTTCTGAGCAGTTGCCCCCTGCACCAGTACTGAGTACAACGACATGTCACTACTGGAGAGAGAAGTAAGACTGCCCCGTCATCAGAGCATTAGGAGTCTCGACAACAAGAGTTGTGCTCCTGTTTTCTGAGTTTTTCTTAGGAAGACTCATGTCTTCAATTAGAGTTGGCTCATCTCATCTAAGGATCAGGCAAGCCCTATTCTGATAACTCTGTTTTTGCTCCCATTCTCTGATTACACCTATCAGGCCAGAATCAAAGAAAATTAGGCATAAAGCCTGAAAATAGATACATTTAACTCCATAGAGAGTTTGGTGGACATCTGTGCTCTTGAGGAACTTTTGAAAGCATTGCTGGGGAAGTGTGTGTGGGCTCTGATACAGCAGTGGGACACTGAGGCTCTCTGAAGTGTGTAGAGGAAGTACTACGTGACTTGGGTGGGAACGGAGAGCCACTGAATGCCTTAGTCAGAACTTTAAAGTTAAAATTTAATTTACTTATATAAGCTGGTGTTTCCCCACTCTCAGAACAATGTCATTGTACTTCATCTAAGTGCATCAGGTCAGAATTTGAAGGTGGCCCTTCAACTCTCTGCGTGTTACACATGGTGGTACCATAGCCAGTGCTTTGCTGAGATGCAGGAGGGCAAAGTTCCATTGGGTAAAATTTATGCCCCTCACTTTGAACCATTGGGTCTTCCTCCATTTGCCCTCAGTTCACATTGTTTCTGCACAATCAAGGAGATTCTTGTTGGTACCATGGACAGCAGAAGACCACCATATATTCTCTTCTGAATAATTATAGCTCAACCATCTCCTATCCTAGGCCCAAAATAAAATAAATCACATGGAGTTGCTAGGAATGGGGCACACTGGCCATATTCCAGTATTTTCCATTAAACCTTAGTATTCAGTGCAAGATTTATATCATCAACAACCAGGACCATAATTGTTTTTGAAATGACACATATACAAGTAGATAGCATGTCCCTCTTGATTGACATTATAAAATGGCACATGAAATTTGCATGTTTTAACTAGTATTTCCAGAAGTGTTGGATTTTAATAGGCAATTTCTTTTTCTCTGTGTGTTTCTCTTCACTCACTCCCTGCCCAGGACCTTGCACTCTTCCCCATTCTCACCCAGATTTAGTCTCTACCCCCTTTCAGACACACAGATGCATACAGACATGCAGTTTGTCCTGGAAATAATCAACTTGTGGACAGCTTAACATTCCTGACATCAAGCTGCAGAATCTCCACGGGTAGAACCTATTTTTTTTTTAATCCTCTGGATGACTCCAATATTTAGTCAGGTTTGATAACTAGGGGTTGTAGCCTATTCTGATTTAAATCTCAGCTGACAATATTCTTTTTTTTTTTTTAAGATTTTATTTATTTATTTAACAGGGAGAGAGAGACAGTGAAGAGAGAGAGACAGTGATAGAGGGAACACAAAAAGGGGGAGCTGAGCAGGGAGCCTGATCCTGAGCTCAGTCCCAGGACCCTGGACCAAAGGCAGACGCTTAAGGACTGAGCCACCCAGACTTCCTCAGCTGACAATATTCTATCCCATGCTGAATGATACAATGCAGATCATTTTTAAGACCATATTTCCTCTGGTATTTCACAGTCACAGAGACATTTTTCAAATCTAATGAGATCTTTGGCCAGTGTTACCCAAGTTCTATTATCTTTTCCCTGAAGTCGAGAGATTTCTTAGGTAATACCAAATTTACTTCCTTTTGATGTATTTTAAATATGTGTTCTCTTTCTTAAAATAATACAAAGTAATTTTTTTTTTATTAATACCAGTATCTGGCCTTCTGTTTGAATGAAGTTACTGCAATGAGATTAAAATTACAAAGAGAATCAGTAATAAGAATCATGTTGAAAATGCATGAAAGTGCTAACATACATAAGTTATTCTGGAATCTGATACTTCAATAGATGTTTACCACTGAAAATGAAACCTATTAGTGAGCCATTCAGTGAGTATTGATCGAGTACTGACCATGTGCTTAGGAACCTGGAAGGGAATGTAGTATCAAAAAGCATTAACTAATCATCTTTCTCCCTGTGCAGACAATATAAAACCCAGCAATAAATGACCTAGCAACAAAAATTAGAGAATAAGTCAATGTATCATAATGGACCAATATAAATACTAAATAAAAAAACACTGGGAAAATGTTAATAAAAATAAATCCACATCGAGGCTAACACACTAAATTCCCACCATTTGACAGGCCTCACTGACCCTATCCATTAACCAGGAGACATGATACAATTCCATGTTGAGTTCTTGCCAGCACTTTGCCCCACCCCCCACCACCCTCCCCCACACCCCTCAAGTAAGAGAACAGAGCATCCGAGCAGAGCATGTCTTCGTGTGGTATTCGTGGCTTCTTTGGTGTCATTCACTGATAAATTTCACAGACTTCTTGGAGACCCAGCCATGCTAGACTCAAGATCTTTAGCTAGAACTGAAAGCCTAAAGCAAAAGCCATCTCAATTGAACTTTAGAATCTCTGAAGTGCTCTTTAAGCAAAGAGATTTTTATTTAATTATCTGGGATGGGACCCAGAGATCAGCATTACTTTTAAAATTTGCCAGTAGGTGCTAATATTTAGCAGGAGTTGAAAGCTACTGAGCTAAAGACTTCTTTTTTTTTTTTTTAAGATTTTATTTATTTTATTTGACAGAGAGAGAGATCACAAGTAGGCAGAGAGGCAGGCAGAGAGAGAGGAGGAGGAAGCAGGCCGAAGGCAGCGGCTTAATCCACTGAGCCACCCAGGCGCCCCGAGACTTCTTAAATATGCTTTGTTAGGTTTTCATTATATTTAAAGATTATAAAATAAGATTATAGAATATAAAATTATATTTAAAGATTATTTTAATTTATTTATTTGACAGAGATCACAAGTATGCAGAGAGGCAGGCAGAGAGAGAGAGAGTAGCTGAGAGTCCCCACTGAGCAGAGAGTCCAATGCGGGGCTCAATCCCAGGACCCTGGGATCATGACCTGAGCCGAAGGCAGAGGCTTTCACCCACTGAGCCACCAGGTGCCCCCATAAATTATATTTAAATATTTTTTACCTTTGTTCCATAAAACTGTTCTTTTTTCCTTCAGATAAGAATGTGACACTTTTTTTTTTAATTTCTGTTTTCATAACACCTCATCTCAACACTCCAGCTTATTATATAGAAAAGAATCAAATGTGGAGAAAGGTGTGGAAAAAAGAATGCCTAGGCCACGAAGACCTACACTAGGCTGATCTGTTTATGTCACTCAGATCGAAATTATACATACCCAATAGTCTTCAAATTGAGTGACATAAATTGTCATATCTAGGACTCAAAACTGTAGTCTCTGGGTTAATTGACACTCTGGTGTGGGGCGCCTGGGTGGCTCAGTGGGTTAAATAAAGCCTCTGCCTTTGGCTCAGGTCATGATTTCAGGGTCCTGGGATCAAGCCCCGCATTGGGCTTTCTGCTCAGCAGGGAGCCTGCTTCCTCCTCTCTCTCTGCCTGCCTCAACGCCTACTTGTGATCTCTGTCTGTCAAATAAATAAATAAAATCTTTAAGAAAAAAAAAAATTGACACTCTGGTGAAGTTTCAAATGTTCTTACTCTTGGAATAGTGTAATAGAAAGAGACACAGAGACAGAGACAGAAAGAAAAGCACCGGTTCCTGCCACACAGAAAGGATTAAAGAGACACTTTCTTCCTCCCCTAACATGTCCTTCCTCCCCTAACGCTGGACAGTATCCTGCAGAAAATTCACCAGCTGCCCCTTCAGGAGCCCTGAAGAGCAACAGCTCTCTCCTCAGACCCATACAGGATCTGTAGTGGGTAATTTTGAAAAATCAGTTAAAGCAGGTCTAATCATTTTAACAATAATACATACATTCATTAAACACAGAACTTTAACATCAAACATTTAAATGTATAGCCAGTTACCAATCTTTTGATGTAGACCAAGACCTTTGTGAGAAATGGATCGGTTAATAGGGGTGCCATGTCCTTTTTTTCTCCCATTTTCCACCTATATCCTCTTAGCCATGTTTTACAGTTTTAATTTCTTTAAAACTGGGTGAGAACTTCTGTATAATAATATGGATACATAGAATCTTTACAACTTTTCTTTTTTACAGTTTCCCCTCGCTTTTACAGTTGATCCACTATCTGATCATAATTCCCTTTCCTGAGTATTTCCAAAGCTTTCCCTCCACCCTCACAATTTTCTATTACTATAATATTTAACTGAATCATATAATGAAATTCTCAACTAGCTGGTCGAACAGGCTGGAAATATCACTGACTGCAAGCAAGCTATATAGCTCAACCAGTGAGAGGAAAAGTATGTGGAGATAATAGAGAAGAGGCTCCCAGCCTCACAAACAACCCAACATTTAGGAGGTTCCAAGATAATGGGGGGAATGGAGAATGTTGTTTAACCTAGCAGGTCAATTGAGAGGACTTCTGCTGAATCTGGTTGAATTCTCCACTTAACTCAAAGTTGTCACATCCTCTTGCTTTGATAACACAACGCCACCATTCACTAGCCCCTGCCAAGACAGCTCAGATCATAATATTGTGACAAGAGACCAGAGGAGCTTTCCATGGTGTTCAGGGGTGAGAGAAGCAAAAAAACACAGACGACCTTGACAGCTACTTTACCTAGCCAACCACAAAGGATAGCACTTAGGAAATAAGGGACATTGTCTTACTATAGTTGATAAATTTCACCTCTAACAATATAGAAAAGTTGAACTGAAACATCATAGCCTTTATTTCAGTGACAATCACATCACATAACATGATATAACTTAAAATAATAAAAATATTTTGAGAGAATGTTATATAACTTTAAATCAAGATTTTAGCCATTATTAGTTTTCATCTATTGTCAAGTTTTATTCTTCTCATCTGACTTTGTTTTTTTGGGGGGGGTCATTCTCATTCATAAGTGCCACTTATGAAACTATTTACTGTTGAACATGTCTGATGAAAGACTAATGAAAGGAAAAGGAGTTAAACCCAGCCATTACTGATTGGTTCCTGTAGACCAACCATTTTGAGTGTACTATTGCACGTAATCCAAACAACAACCCTGAAAGGAGATCTTGTTACCGTCCCCTAGAGAGATTACACCATTTGGTCAAGATCACAAAGCTAAGTAGACCACAGAGTCTAGATTTGAACCCACATCTTTTTGATTCCCAGTGTCTGTACTAAGCTAAAACAGCAATTCTTTGTCAATCATCAAACACTGCTCAGTAAGAAAGCTGGGCAGTACCATTGGGAGTTTATACTCAGTGACCACTGTCATCTTGATATAAATGAAAACATGCCTTCCGGGCACTCACAGCTCACTCTTGATCCCTCTTTTATTTTACAAGTTGCCTGTTCTTTTGTCAAAAGAATTCTTGATGACACCAATTGACCTCGTGGGGCATTTAAATAGATTCACCTAACAAAATTTCATAGATGGAACTGATAGTCTAGGTCATCTAATTCAAATCCCTGGTTTGTATTTGATATCTAGTGAGGAAAAGGAGACATTAAAATGTAAAGGGAAAAAAGAAGGAAGACCTCAAAGAAATCTCTAATCACATATTCTTAAGGAATCAGAATTTTTCCTAATTTTTTCCTTTAATACATGCTTGTATCACACAGTTGCATACAATGCTAAAAGATGATGTATTACACCTCCCTTATATAGACAGGAGGAAGGAGGGAGATTGCAGAGAACTTGGTAAATGTAGTTCTGCTTCAGTCTTTCTTGCCAAGTGTCTGATAGCACCCACCAAGTAGTAGAAGGTCAATAATGAGATGCATCTTATCAAAGAATAGCCTTGACTTTTGAGGAGCTATCTCAGAGTATCACAACTATGTCAGTAACCTCTGACAATTAGAGTTTCCTGATTTAAAAAAAAAAAAAAAAAAAACTGTTGAAAAACTCCCACATGTCTGCCCTTTGATTCTCCCACATTGTTGTTGTTGTTTTTTTTAATATTTTATTTATTTATTTGACAGACAGAGGTCACAAGTAGACAGAGAGGTAGGCAGGGGCGGGGGTGGGGGGAAGCAGGCTCCCTGCTAAGCAGAGAGCTCGATGTGGGGCTCAATCCCAGGACCCTGGGATCATGACCTGAGCCAAAGGCAGAGGCTTAACCCACTGAGCCACCCAGCTGCCCCTCTCCCACATTCTAATAGGAAGTGAAAGTACAATTTCATGGGTATCTCTTTGGTGATTTGAATAGAAAGTTTTCAAATAATGTATTTAGTAAAATACCTGAAAACAGACAATATTTTTCCTAGAAACTCAGAATTTATTTAATTTCCCTTTTTTAATGTTTATCTCCAGCTCACAGATGTAGTTGTTCTTTCCTATAGCAAAACCTGTTTCCTTACAACTAATTTTGAGTTTCGTAAGAAGTGCGCTCCAGAGTAGCCCAGTAATATTAATTATAATGCTCCCTGTTAGAAATTGGAATTTGTATCAACCCTTATGCTTGGGTGTCTGCTATTTTGCTCAAGTATACTGATGGTCTGGACTTTTTCTCAATTTTTATCAGAGCTCAGCTCTAATTAGCTTCTTTCTGCCTGAGAAAGGTTTTGCTTATCGTTTTCCTTGTAATGGCGGGAAAAAGGAAGGAAGGAAGAGCCAGTTTTATCCCTGCCCCTTCCTCAGTGACATTTCTGGATGGGACAGAGGTGACTTCCCTAACAATGCTTTTTTCTCCTTCTCCTCATGGCTCTTCAACAAACACAAAAAGCTCATTTAAACCAATTAAATAAAATTGTGTTTCAACTCTCTAGAGTCAACTTCCTGTTTGCTCCAGTTCTTACTTTAAAGGAAGTGTCAGATGTTATATGCCTTTTTGTCCCAACACCTACATTTGAAAAGACACATTTTTCCTCACAACTATTAAATTTTTTTCCTTCTGCTAACAGTGAGTTTGTACAGCAGTGGTTAACAGAGTGGGCTGTAGAGACAGGCTTCCTGAGGTGGAGTCCCAGCTCTGCCGCTTGTTAGTTCTGTGGTCCTGGACAAATGAGGTAGGCTTTCCGTGCCTCAGTTTCTTCATCTGTTAAGTGGGAACCAGAATGACATTTCTACCATGGGATTGTTGTGAGGAAGAAAGGGAACTTAACAGATAAAAATCTGTATTTATGCAGAACTGATTCCATATTAAGTTCTAATAAATGCTCAGTATTATAAAGAACACAGCAGAGACTCCTTGAGATTACTGGAGTTTAATGGTAAGATTTACTTTATAGTTGGTCCAGGTCTTTGCCCCTGAACTAAGGGAATCCATAGAGCCACAAGAAACTTCTGGAACTGCAGGGAAAAAATGGGAATGTAAATAATATTCTAATTAGAAAAAGAAGTAATACTAGTAACCATTAGCGTTTTAAAATTTCAATTCAACAAGCAATTATTTAGTACCTATGATATGCAAGACAAGGGGATTATAGTCATTTGGTACAGAACCATGTACTGAAAAATACCTGATCCACCTTTCCTCTCAGTTCCCTCCACAGTAAGCTCAGTTCCCAAACCAAACTTAGCACCTCAGTCCCTCACATAAATAAACATCCACCAATTACAGGCTGAACGTAGAACACTCTGCTATGCTCAGCAAGGTATAGCATAACTTATATAGTGAGAAAATATAGTCCTGGCCCTCAATGAGCTTATATATAAGCAACTACTTATATATGGTAACTATATATATATATAGTTATATAGTTATATGGTGAGAAAATAGAGTCCTGGCCCTCAATGAGCTTATATATAAGCAACTACTTAACACAGAAGATGAGACAAGCACAGAAATGCCCATAGTACAAGTTAAAACAAAATGGCTGCCACATATAAGCAAACAGTTATGCAGGTGTTCAAAAGGAAGGTAAGATTAATTTTATTTTGTGGTCTCCTGAAAATCTTCATGGAAGAAAACGTGACTGCTACGGGCTTTAAAGACTAGGTTTAAGATCCTGACCAAATAGAGACAGAAGACTAGGAATCTCAAGCATTAAAAATTCATGAAAAGACAACTCCATTATACAAAAGCCTCGGCTTCACGTGGAAAGGAGAAGAATGGTGGGCAAGGCTGCAAAGGTGATTTGGACAAGCTTTGAAAGGCCCTGACAAACAGGGTAAGCATTTAGGAAGCGCACAAAAAGTTTTGCAACTAATCCTCTCAAAGTATCCACCAGCAATTATAAAGCCCTTTATATATATTTGGGAAGTGGGGGGAAAAAAACACCATTAAAAATGACAGGGTAAACAACAATGTGATGTTTTATTGCTATTTTCTGGATCTAGGACAGTAGTTGGCATATTCAAAATTCTCTTAATCATAGACCTTCTGATCATGATTTTGATCAAATATGGTGTGAAGGTCTTTTTAGTCTCCATAAGTCTTATACGGTTTTCCCTAACGTGACACTTCCTGGGTCTCCTGTGGTCATTTATCATGAAATGCGAAAATTTCCTAAAGATAGACACCAAACAACTGGGTGATGTCCAGTGAGATGCAGACTGTGGAAAGGAGTAGGCAGTCCTTCCTGGTTCTCTGTGGAGCAGACAGCCAGGCTCTGTGACGTTGCTTCTCCCTTTGGTGTTTTCCAGGAGAGGCATGCTGCCGAGGTGCGCAGGAACAAGGAGCTGCAGGTTGAACTTTCTGGCTGAAGCGATGGAGGGATGGCACGCCCCACCGTTAGTAAATCCCCCTGCCTATATTATAATGGATCATGCGATATCAGTATGGGAAATGTATGACATGGTTTAAAAAGAACTCATTATAAAAAACAAAAAACAGAATCAAAAATTAAAAAAAAAATTCAATGCGGTCTCTTTGCAGAATGTTTTGCTTGATGTTTAAAAAATACCTTGGATCTTATTTTGTAAATACTTACATTTTTGTTAAAAAATACAAGTATTGCATTATGCAAGTTATTTCATAATCTTACATGTCCTGTAACAGGCTTTTGATGTTGTGTCTTTCCACTCAAATGAATTTGCTAGGTCTGTTCTTTTTGAAGCCCTCATGTTGAACTCCATTCCCTGCCCTTTTCACACCAACAGAAAAATGAGGTCAGTAGACAGTCCATGGTGCTAGAAACCCACCATTGCCTAATGACCTAGACGGCTTTGTAATATCTGAACTTGACTAAGACCATGCCTAGGTTACAGGTATTAATTACAATTCCACGCAAACCTCCACATTTGTTCACTCATAATCTACTAACTGCCTAGAAACTACAAAACCAGGCTAAGAAAAAACAAACACACACCAATCATAGCATTTACTTCGGCTTCTCCTGGATTATGTGCTACAAATGTGCTTTGGCTTTAGAAAGGGATGGATGAGAAGACAGATCTGAGATCAGTCTGGGTAGAAGCAAAAAGTCGAACCTTTTAAAACTGCTGAACACAGATCCAAATCCCAGTGGTTCAAGCAGCCACGAATTCGCTCTTCATGAAGTGGGCTTAATTCTCTAGTTTAAGTTCTTTTGATGGAATGAATTACTTAATGTGTCAGGTGGCTTATTTGTGGATGCCATGATTGATGATGTCATTTTAAGCTCTTACCTATAGTACAAGTACATGATGCTACTGAATATTTTTCCACTTGGAAACTGTGAGCTGGTTGTTGCATTAAAACACACATACGAACAAGGTCAAAAACACTGCGGACTTTCACTCAAGCTGGTCTTTCTCCCCAGTGTGAGGCAATCCTGCCTGTTAAAATAAAAAGAAACTCCATCTGTGAGGGCTGGTACAGCTAAGGGGGCTAGGCAGGGCATTTGTGCCAACTAAGAATCACCAGACACCCACCATAAGTACCTATCGCAGTTTTGAAGTCGTTTCTCCCCCAAATCCCAACTCCTGAAGGTTGCTGCCTGCATATTTACTCTTCATTAGTGCTATTTTCCTGTGTCATTGTGAGCAAGCTGTGATTAATAAAGAATTGGAGTTCTGTGAACTAATAAAGGTTCGGTCTGGTCTCTTGCCCCTGTACATATCTGACCCCAGAGTTCAGATTTCCAAAGAGTAGCCATGGGATTAGACAATCTCCAAAGCCAAGAGACAATAATTAGTGTTTGAAGGAAACCAATGCCCTGCTGATTCACTTCCCTTCTGGGGCAGCAGGTGGCCTCTCTCTTCTCTCTCCCTCTGACAGGCCAGCCCGGCAGGGGAGGTCTTCAATCTGTTCCCCTTAAAAAAAAACATTCAGGGCTGAAGGAGATAACCTTAGGTTCAGATTGATCATTCTGAGAAAGAGACCCCCTTGCAAAGCATTTGGGAGGTTCCTGGCACACCTTGCATTCTCCCATGTGGCCCCAGACCCCCTTCGCCAGTCTGTGAGATGTGATTTCCCTGCCATGCTGCTGAATTTTGCACTGCCAGGAAGCGCACGGCACACATGGACACAGCGGGGTCCTGTCAGTGACCCAGATGGATCCTCCAGGACCAAATGAACCACATCCAGGTTTAGCAGAACATCATAAATAATTGAAACCACACAGACTTATGAATAAGTGAACTGGGCTATCGTCCATAGAAGCACTAACAAGCCAAGTGTCGGGGGCAGGCCACCTGGTCCCTGCCTTGACTAGCCTCTGTTTGCAGGACTCTAATGCTGCAACCCTCAAGACGCATGCTTACAAACGTGGGCGCCATTATCTTCCTTTGGGAAATCTATTGCAGCTTCTGATTAGCATAAAGTGATCTGTATTTTCATACTGATTTTTATGTAACTTGGTTCATAACTTTTTTATATAACGTTATTTGAAGGGCTCCCCTCAGACTGGACCCTGTGATTAAGCCCTGAAAACACGAAAATGAGTGACCACAAGAAGCTCACAGTTTAAGTGCTTATTTTTGGCTCAGAACTAGCAAGTAAGATATTTTGGTCTGTCTTTTCAGCATACTGAGGGGAAACATAGTTTCTGTGAAGTTTTCTGAAATATTAGAATTAATCGACAAACCCCTCACACTACTTTATGGGATCCTAAACTGGAAATGCTGACCATTCCAACTGCCCCATCCCAAAGGTAAAGAGACTAAGGCACAGAGAGACAGAGAAGTTTAAGTGATTTTGCTCCACGTCACAAGGCCCACTTAATGGGATTTCTCTCCTTATTAGTAGCTCATCAACAGACCATCCTCAAATCTTTCCACAACATTGAGGATACGTTATGTCTTTGAGGCTCCCCTAGACAACTGGTTCCCAAATTTTGGCACACTTCAGAGTCATTTGGAGGGCTTGATAAAAACAGATTGTTGAGCTCCAACCCCAGAATTTCTGATTCCTGAGGTCTGTGTGGAAACCTGAGAATGTGCATTTCTATCATGTTTCCAAGTGGTACTAGTGCTTTTTGTCTGCAACCTCACTGGAGAGACCCCACCACAAAATCGATTTGGTATAGATGCGTGGACTCTGGGCAATGGCCACAGTCATGATACTGTTTCAGTCAGGGCATGTTCCACTGAAGTGGGGCGTGAAAAGAAACTCCATCTTTCTCAAAAAAAAGTAGAAGCAGAACCCAAAGGAATCCAAGAAGAAGAAAAAATGAACAACTACATCTTGCAGGTTAATAAAACACCAGAAAGAAAGCATCTAAGAGACAGTTGAGGTCAAGGAACCAATAGTCTTGCGTCTCCTGTCATTTAAAACATCTAAGATGCTCCTCACCCTTTAAGAGTTGAACTACATGCTCTTTGCAGGGATGATGTCATTTTGTGAATTATCCAGGTCATTAGTCTTATTCCACTTATAATTTTTTTTTTAACAGAGTCTGTTTTCCTCAGGACTATGTTTAAATTGTATATATGACTGAAATGCACTCTGAAGAAAATTCATGTAATCTCATTGGTTTAAAGATTTACCCTCCTCTCTTGTTTCTTCTGTACTGAAAAATACATGGCACAACTGAGGGTTGACAAATGCTGTTTTCTCTGGAGGCAAACACCGGCCTTTACAACACTTCTGAGGAGAAAACTAGGCAAAAACATATGGATAGTGATCCACCATTCCTATCCCACTGAGGGAAAAGATGAGAAGGAGGAGACATGCATCCTGACATTAGCAACCAAATAATCAATCACCTTGTGTGTTCCCAGCCCTGAACAAGCATATCTTTGAGTTCTAATCAGGCAATTTGCTGAAAATTCCTAAGTCGAACACACAATCCAATGCAAAACGAAGATTCTCACGCTCCTCCCCCAAATTACTGCAGTCATCTTGGATCCCTCCCTGTCCCCACTACCCACCTCCTGCTGAAATCAAGTAGCATCAATGTGACCTCCACACGGTCCCTCATTTCTTACTTCTTTTCTATTTCCATAATCACTGCCCTAATTTGGGTTGTATTAGCCTCTTACAACAACAAACATGTCTCCTTCACTCCAAGCTGCACTCCTCTGCAAGGCATTAAAAGTGCTTCACTATCCCCCTCATTTGTCAAGAACATTACTCCCCTTGGACACCAAACTGTTCACTCTGACAAGAAACTTATGGTCTCTATGCACATACTGCACTCTGTCTGGAACTATCTTCACTACAAATGAGCCAGAAGATGCTAGATCAGGCTATGATAAAACCCACAAAATCTCAGGCTAGTAAATCACAGTTGTGTACTTCCTGATGCACGGCCAGTGTGGGTCACAATGGACTCTGCGTCATTCCTCGCTCTGCACTGCAGGCCAGGGAGCTGCCTCTGTGAGACACTGCCGGTCACTGCAGAAAAGGGGAAGTGAAATCAGGCAAATCATGCACTGGCTCTCCTAAGCTTCTACCCAGAAACAGCCCACATCACATTTCATTGGCCAAAGCAAGCTATATGTCCACGTTTAACTCCAGAGTGCAATCCCAACATAAACTCAGAAGGAAGAAAGCCAGGAATATTTCACAAACAGCACAGGTGACTACCACACTACTGGTCACCAAACATTCAGTCATTCTCCTTCCCACATGTAAAGCACATTCACACTGTCCCTGCAGGAAAATCCCCAGGTCCATTTGACCACAGCAGCAAGCTCAAGATCCAGGGTTTCGGGGTGACGATGCACAGTGTCACATGACGCACAGTGACAGATGTGGACATGAGTCCTCTTGAGCAGAGACAAATTAGTTAGGAAGACAAATTATTTTCCCCAACATATTCAATATACAATGATGAGATGGGGATAAGATGATCACAATAAACATACCTGTTCTAAAGGGAAACAATAGAAGATACAGAGCATTCACTGACAATAGAAATTCTGGAGAGATATTGCGAGGGCCGTCGACCCTTAGGATAAATAGGGAACATTCCTTGCTCCTGTCTCTATTCTGATACCCAGAGAGGAGCTCTCCCATCCATGGCTCTTGGCTCTAAGCAGATCTGCCTGTTCCTTCATTCTCCTTGGCCACATCAACAGGGGCGTTGGAAAATAATGCCTTCCTTGAAATCCGAGCAGCTCTCCCAGCCAGCTTGCTGCCCACCTTGTGGATCCAAGAGTTGCTGAGTTTTTCCTGGTCATCCTATTGGTCCAGATCCTGGCAAGAAACAGATGATACATCACTATAAATGGGTAGAAGAAGAGAAATGAATGATGATTCTATTGCGATAGAATGGTATGTGCAGATTAAAAGAAACCAACTAAGGAGGTAAAGCACCGAGGGTATATCAAGAGAGAGAAGCCATTTCCGCCCACAGCCTGAAGACCCAGGAGACAGTTGTTCCTGTAGAAGAAGGTCTCCCGACCTGGGGCCATGATCTTCTGGAGAGGAATTCAGCCTCTAACAAACACAGACTGGCAAGGAAGGATTGGGCAATAAACGTCTCAACATCTTTCTACTTGCATTCTTCAAGCTCTAGCCAAAGCCTCACATTGGCCAAATCCCCAACCATAAACCAGAGGGTAAGGGAGCCTGGTTGACACAGTGCATAGAAGTCAGCCTCTGACTTCTAGGCAGGAAGAAGAAAGGTAGAGAAAGACCGTGGAGGGACAAACAGAGAACGTGGCCACCTGCAGCACAGACCACAGACTCATTCAGTGGCCAGCACTAATGACAGCTATGACGTCTTCACACTTATTTGTCGCTAGCACTGCTCACTATTTCTAGCATTTTTCTTTCAGGATTGTACTTTCCCGACACTTGTAGTTAGGTAAGATTGTGTGACCTACTTTGGTCACTGAGATGTGAGCAGAAGTCACGTGTGTCCCTGAAAACGGAAGCTTTAAGAGCAAATTCATGATTCACCATCCTGCTTTCCCTCCACTGCTGTGGCCTGGAATAAATATGAAGAAGAGCATAGCCCACATCTGTGAGAGACATATAACATGAGTGAGGTGAACTCCTTCTGTTCTAAGCCTCTGAATTTTGAAGTTGTTTGTTATTCATTAATAAGGATTAGTGGATTGAAACTCTTTTCACTGTCATATGGGTCCTTAGCTAGCCGCATCATCCTCCATCTGAAATTGAATGTTTCAACAGCTTTCGAGTGGCTTCCTTATCTTCAATTTTTCTGAACCCTACATGCCAAGGAAACCAATTAAAGCCATAATATTGGGAGGGAGGCTTTATCTAACAACCGAACTATTCATCTCAGATACTAAAGGGCAAACTGAATGTTTTCATTGGTTTATTATGATGGCAACGATACTCACCTGCATTGTTTTCAAGACTAAGAGAGGAAAGAGGTTAAAAAAAAAAGAAAACTCTAACATACAAAACTTCACAGGCATACTCCTGTCAACTACCTCTAAAGGTTATAATTTCTCAGTCACCAATTCCAGAAACTGAGGTTTCAACAGACCCTTTGTGTATTAAAGGGAGATGTAAGGTGTACTAACATTTCACTTAAATCCATAGGTACTTGAGGAAAGTCTTTTCACACCTGCTTGCAATAAATATGTTACCCTCCCCTGAATACCAGATAAATGAATGCATCTGTTTGGTTCTGTAAGCTATAGGACAGATGCTCGGCTAGAGCACACGTTAGTATGCGGTGGCACACACTATCATGGAAATTATCTCCACTCCCTCTTCTTGGAGTCACCTCCAAATCTTCTTTCTTCCCTACCCCCAACAGCACATCTTGTACCGATGGGCAAGGAGGTGGTGGATATCTTAGAGGCCAAATCCAGCAGTGCATCTCTACTAACTTTCAGGTTAGCATTAAGCACTCAGGTCTTTGAAGAAAAAAAAAAAATTGCTATTCTCTAGTCTCTTCTAATCCTAGTTCCCCTGCTCATCTCAGTCAAGTTTCCAGAAGCCATTTCTCTCCCTTCACTTCCCGTGCTCTCCTTAACCTACAGTCATCTGCCTTCCGTTCTCACTTCTCCATTTAAACTACCTGTACCACATTACCAATGACCTCTTTGGTGCCAAACCAAATAGAAACTCTTAGTCTGACCAAATACAAGGCTAAGGTTATCCTCAGGTCGTATCTTCCCTAAAAGTTTTCCTCATACCCTTCACACCCTACTAGATTGGCAAGCCACCCCCACTGCCGCCATGTTCCCGAATTACCTGTGCAAAATAGTGTAGTGGTCAAGGGCATGGTCACTGGGGTTTAAGGTTCCTGACTCCCTGACCCTGGCCAAGTTGCTAATTTTCTTTAAATTTCTCACCTGTAAGTTGGGGATGATACAATACTAAATGCCTATGGCTGACTGAATCACGGTTCTCAATCCGTTTCTCTCTCCATGTGGCCTTGCCATTTGCCATGTGACTTGCAGGACCTCTCACTAGAGGAGGCAGAGCGTATTTTCCTATCCCACTGATGTTGAGTTTGACCCCATATCATACTTTGGCCAACTGAATAATAACAGATTTGACGAGAGCGAATTCTCTGAACAGGCAGAGGCTGGCTACCTTATACTCCTATAATCTGTCATGAAAATACGTCCTATTGTAACAACAGGAGTGTGGAGACGCATTAACCAACTGAAGTCCAGTCAAGAACCTGGAGCCAAGACTATATATATATATATATATATATATATATGCAAGAAAAGTAAATATTTGTTATATTTGTTGTCATGAGCCATCGAGGTTTGAAATGGTTTGTAACAACATTATTATGACACGATTAATATTATGTGTGAGGACATTGCTGAGAAGATTAAATGAGTCAATATAAAAGATGTCCACATAGGGCGCCTGGGTGGCTCAGTTGGTTGAGTGACTGCCTTCAGCTCAGGTCATGATCCAGGACTTCCAGGATCGAGTCCCGCATCCGGCTCCCAGTTCCTTGGGGAGTCGGCTTCTCCCTCTGACCTTCTCCTCTCTCATACTCTCTCTCACTCATTCTCTCTCAAAGAAATAAAGAAAATCTTCAAAAAAAAAAAAAAAAGATGTCCACATAGCACCTGCTGCATAGTAAATATTCAATAATTATTAATTATTAACCCATATCATACTGTATTACAATTTCTGTTTGCTTAGATGTTTCTCTCATTTAACCCATAAGCTCCTCTAAGACAGAGTTTCTAATTTATTGTTGAATCCCTAGTATTTAGCAAGTATCACACACACACATACACACATACACACACACACACACACACAAACACACACACATTTCTGTTAGTAAGAGAATGAAAAAAATCAATTTATGAATCCAAATGACAAAGATACTTATGCAGTGTCTGGTATACAGAGGCATTTAATAAATACTAGTTCCCATCTCTTTCCTCCTATAGTCTGATAGTGTCTGCTTGGTTTCAAACTGTTTGAACTTGCAATTAAGCTTGATGTCACACAAAGGACCATCTTAGATGACCAAAAAAGCAAACTTCTATGAAAAGTAGAAAACCTTCTTATATCTAATGACAAAGAAAAAGAGAATAAAATCACCTGGGGGCAACTCTTGGCCAGAACTTTCGGCTACACACCATCAAACCTATACCGGTCCCAAAAGATCACACCCCCCGGGCTGCCGATTCGTCTTGCACCTCATGCCATTTCACGGAGCTGCTAGTCCAGCTCTCGGAAGCCTCAAGCTTTCATTTATTCCCGTGGAAATGGAGTCCAGCTGAACTGAACTTTCTTCAGAAATGGGAAATTATAGCATCAGGACAGTTCTTAGGGTTTGATAACAAATAAATCCCTGGTATTTATGTCCCGAACACTGGATGTGCTTTGTTTCCTTCAAACAACAAATTCCCTCTGGAAACGAGGTTTTTCCCAATGGAAACCTTTCTCTCTCCTGAGCACACTTCTTCCTCTGCAGGTGTTCTCAAAGAGACATGCTAAGTACCAACCTTGCTCTTGTTTGCAACTTCTAGATCATTCTACTCCCTCCCTAAAACATGCAGTCTTGAAGCTCATGTCACCCTACTAGTCAATCCCTTGTCTTCACTACCAACCTCCAGGTGATGTCCCCTCATTTTTCTATGACTTTTAATTCCTGGATCACTATGACTCTCTTCAACTCTACTTCTGTTCTAATGATTGGCAATTTTAGTATTCACACAACAGGAGCTTCCACATTCTGCTTTGGGTTGCATGGCCTCTCCTCAAGTGACCTTGCTTCCCAGTTCTTAGTCACTCAGCCTTGTGGTTATTCCTAGACCTTCTCATTATCAGTAATCCAAATCCCACCATTATCTCCATTCCTTGCATATCTTTGACCACTACCTCCTGTCTTTCCAGTTGAATTTTTTTTAGTACCTTGACTCCTCCCCTTCAACCAACTGGGACACCAGTGCCTTGATAGTAACTCTTCATGTTCCTTTCCCTCCTCAGTCACCACTCCCCCCACAACACACACTGACCAGCCTATTTTCCATGGGCAATCATTGCCATTTTTCTCTTATATATCCTTACAACTCCCTCCCTTAATGTGTTGTGCTTAGTTAGCCAAACCCATAACCCCAGATAAATTAACTCTCCATATGGCTCGTGCTTATACCCAGACAGATAAAAGTAGCTGCAGAAATCACACAGCTATCCTGACTGATCTCCCTTTAAATTCATGGTTATGGAGGCACTTGGGTGGCTCAGGGGGTTAAAGCCTCTGCCTTTGGCTCAGGTCATGATCCCAGGGTCCTGGGATCAAGCCCCACATCTGGCTCTCTGCTCAGCAGGGAATCTGCTTCCTCCTCTCTCTCTCTGCCTGCCTCTCTGCCGACTTGTGATCTCTATCTGCCAAATAAATAAGTAAAATCTTTTAAAAAATAAATTCATAGATATGAACTTCATTGGAGCCCTCAATTTTTCCCAGCACTTTATTTCTCTGGTTTTATCCTTATGTTCTCTTACACCTCCTCAAACTTCCAACATCTCCTCCCCTAAGTCCCACACTTAGCTGATGACTCTGCTTCCTACTTCACTGAGCAAATGAAGTAATTACAATACAATATCCATCAACTCTCACCAACACATCTATCCACCTACCACGCTTACATTCTGCTTTTCAGGACATGACTGCAGATGAGCTCTCCAAAGCCAGGCCTTCTCTTTGTGCATTAGAGCCCATCTCCTCTAACCAAGTCAGATATATTGCTCCAGGAAGTCTCTCCTCTTCCTCCTATTTCGTCATTATTTTTTCTTTCTACAATGTCAGTAAGCAAACATGCTACTATTTCTTCCATCCTTTAAAAAAAAAAATCTATTCCATTTTCCACCAGCTACTGACTTATTTCTCTGCTTCGTTTTGTAGCAAAACTCCTAAAGCATTTTCTCTACTCACCACCATTTTCATCCTTTCTTCTCTCATGAGCCCTCTCCAAGAAGGCTTTGACCCCCATTCTACTGTACCCACACTGTTCTTGTCAGAGCCAACTACGTGTTAAACAGGATAAATAACAAAAAGCGAGACCCATACAAATGCTGAAATTTTGAAACATCCTGTCCTTTAAATTATAAAACCAGGCAAAAATAGTTTACTTACAAAGGAATAAAAATCAGACTGCCTCTGACCTCCTCCTGTTGGCAACTCTGAATGCTAAAAGCTACTGGAATGACATTTTTAAAGTCTTGAGGAAACAATATGGGATTCTATATTCATCACATGATCAGTCAAACGTGAAGGCAAAATAAAAATATTTTCAAACATATAAAAACTCATAAGAGTCATCATTCATTTCTGAAAAACTTACTCAAGGATATACTCTGCCAATACAAGAAACCAGTAAGATGTATAGATGTTCTTATTATTTTAGTGAATACATCCTAGATATCATCTAACATCATTCAGCTTCATTCTCATGCCCTCTGTGCCATCTCCAGAGACTAGAAGCCTGTGAACCACATTTCCTTTGCCAGAAGAGTTCTCCATAGTTTATAGATCCCATCAATCATAAGTGCTTACATCAGATTTGGAAGGTGGAAGAGAAAGCGTTCTTTTCCTTCTGGAATTAGCAGTGGATGTGTGGGCTTCAGTAAACACCATCTCTTGTAGCAGTCACATATCCCTGAAAAGGGCTCACTTCAGGACAGCTGGGACCATGGAGTGGCCCTTCCCACCATCTCCTGTCTCTCAGGTGGCAGAAGCAAGTTTCCGACTTTCTGGAAACATAGCTGAAGGCCTTCTGACTTGCATTCTTGCAGGACTTCCAAAGTTGTGGCAAACACTGAATTCCCTTAAATCTCTTTCCATTTGACATAAGCACACTGGTTTCTGACTGAATCTTGACGAATAATGGCCGTTTTTAAAAGTAATAACAATTTTGAGCTTTAGAAAAATGTTGTCCAAAAAAGTATTAGTCATAAAGTGAAATTGTCTGGAGTTCAAGTTCAAATAGGGTTTCTTCTCAAGCCTCTTATCAGGCCTCACATACTGTCTTAGCACTTAAGAATTCAGCAAAGTTGGGGCATCAGTTAAGCCTCTGGCCTTCAGCTCAGGTCATGAAGTCAGGGTCCTGGGATCAAGCCCTATGTTGTGCTCTCTGCCCACTGGGGAGCCAGCTTCTCCCCTTTCTTCTGCAGCTCCCCCTGCTGGTGCGCTCTCTCTTGCTCTCAAATAAATAAAATCTTAAAAAAAAAAAAAAAGAGTTCAACAAATTTAAGAATACAGGAAATCTCAGGAAAAATAGATTATATCTTTAAAATTTCACAAAATCTAGAATACTTAAAAAGTGTTAGTGCTAGACTTTTAAATTCTCATGTCCTCTAGAAACTACAATAAATTCCAGGAAGTGTTTTTTTTGTTTTTTTTTTTTAAGATTTTGTGTATTTATTTGACAGAGATCACAAGTAGGCAGGGAGAGAGGGGGATGCAGGCTCCCTGCCGAGCAGAAAGCCTGATGCAGGACTCGATCCCAGGACCCTGGGATCATGACCCGAACCGAAGGCAGGGGCTTAACCCACTGAGCCAGGAAGTTTTTGTCATGCAGTGAAACTCACTAAGAGTTTCACTTAGGGTAATAAATTTATTGAAAGACCCATGAATTTCAGTCTCTGCAAAGAGAAAACACGTGTAAAGAAAACTACTGCAAAATAGATATTGCTATGTCTATAAATCTAAGGCAAATCCCTATTCTGTTAATCAGTGGGAAGATAATTTTCATGGCAGGACAACAGGAACAAAGGTTATACACTTTGAATTAGGGATGAAATTTTAGAAGTGATACCCAGATTTCAAGGTTTCTTTCCTCAATCATTTTAGAGTTGGAACGTTACAAAATGTAGGTTACAAATCTAAGCCCATCCATGGTCTCTGTCTGTACGTGGCACAGACTGAAACGCGACACCAAACAAAACAAAAGTAGGACTTGATTAATGTAGCTGACGAACATTGAAGAAACCACAGAATCTGGAGGATTTTATTGCAACAGCTTCTGCTCACTCTTTCTCTGACAACCAGCCCTTAAGGTTCATTGATGCACTCAGCAAACATTCATTGAGGATCTGCTGTGCAGTTTACATAAGCTGAGAAAAGATGCCACATTCATTCTCAGTCCTCTGCTCTCCCTTCTACACACAAACATATGTCCACTCTCTTCACGTCTCTCCTGCTTCCATCAGCCACCCTCAGGAATGCCCTTATTGGACTTCCTTTCTTACCGAGTCATGTTTGCATTTGACCTTTGTGGCTTGCCTCCTGCATACCAGCCTCAGCGTATAAGAGAACCGGATCCTCATCTCTGGGGCCATCCAGAGTGTAATCTGCTTCAAAAACAAATGTAGCTATCTCGTGTTCTTGCGGTGGCCGCTAGCTGCCCCCTGGAGCATCTTCATCATGGCGGCCTTCCAACATTGTTCCACTGATCACTGCAGCCCATACATTCCATGCTTGTTCCCAGGCCTGCGGTTTCAGTCATGCTCTTCTCTCCATTTGCTGGCCTACCTCTCAGTGCTGCTCAGGCATCCAGTGACTCCTTTAAGGAGCCCGTCTTGAACATGCCTCACCCTCTTCCCTCCTCCCCAAATTGGCTGGCTCTCCTCTCTGCTTCTATAACCCCTTGTGTTTGCTTCTTTCAGCAATCATCACTTTACAGTTGAAGTAATTTAACTTTTATCCATTTATTCCACCAATGTTATTGAGGGACTATGAAGTACCAAATACATAGCGAGGTGCTAAATAGACAAATGTGAGAAGAGGTCAACAACCATCAAGTAAAAACATACACATCCACACATGCACACAACTTAGGAAAATGACAAGCCTCATACTCTGTTAGAATAATGGGATAGATCAGATAAAGTTGTCCAAAATTTTCCGGTGGTAGCAAATGCCTGGCACACAGTAGGTGCTCAATATATGTTTTCTTGACCATCAAACTGAGCAAGCAACACTGGAATTTTAAAGTGTACATGGCAGTTGCAGTGGTTTAAAAAACACGGTGGAGAAGAAAGAACAGTATGGAAAGAAAGGGGGGCTGTGTGTGTGTGTGAGAGAGAGAGGTCCTCAGCCTGGGATGTGACACATTCCCGTTTCCCCCTCCAGGGAGGAAATGCAGGATCACTTTAGACCACCAGGGGGCAATGTCTGATCACATGTGAGGACAACTCCCGACCCCGGCGATCATTTTGTTTAGGGGGCACTCCCATCTGCTGTGTTAAGAAACAGAGGACTTGAACATAAAACACAATTTTTTTTTTAATGTTACTAATGAAAAACACATTCCTCGAAGATAATAAATACTCATTAGATTAAAATGTATTAAAATGGAAGGAAAAAAGAGGCGTTTCATATTCATAATTGTATAATTATCCTTATCTAACGGAACAAATCCCCACTTCCTAATCACTTATAATTTTCATCACTCAACTATAGGACACAGCAGGTATTAATATTGGGTGAGAAGGAGTTTTCCGGTTTCTCCTCAGCATTTATGCTGTTCAAGCACTTCCAACCGCTGCTTCCTTCATGTTGAATAATCTTGTTTAGCCTCATCATAACTCATTGAGATAGATGAGAGGCAATTATCATTTTTGCTTGGCACATAAGGAAACACAGAGGAGTTCTCGGCTGGTTGGGGTAGAATTGAAAATGGCCACCCAAGTTTGACAGGCTGCCCAGAATTCACTCAACTCACCACCAGCCAGAATGAACAGGCCCTGGAGCACCGCCATTTCCTGGCAAAAGTCAATGACCAGGTGCTTTCAAGAGCGTGTTATTTGAGACACCTAGAGATGTTATTCCTGTCAGAGCACATCAGGACGTGTATAAAGAGCTTAGAGCCGTTGCTTGGCCCAAAGTAGGTTGTTCCCAGAGGCCTAGGCAACATCTTCACTAGGAACCATTAATGGGAGAGGCCAGATACTGTTCCAGGAAATAAAAAGCCATAAAAGTTGGAAGAAAATAATCCAGGCTTTGCTACCTGGTTATTCAATCAAGGGATATTCATTAAACAGTACTGGAAGAGTCTCTGTGAGGTTAGCAATGCATAAAATATTGTCCTTGCCCTAAAGGAACTGAAAACTATTTATGAGAGCATGGGATGTATGCATAAAAACGTTTGTTAATAATAATATAAAACAGATTGTACTGCCATGTGGCCAAGCTCAACAGAGATTGTCAATAAATATTTCCTGATTGTCTACTAAGTTCCAAACATGACCGAGATACAATAGTGTATATAAAAGCCACTGTGCTTGCCTTATAGACTTTACTTTCTAGTTGTGAAGCATATGAGTTATTGTTTATTAATTTATTCAGTAAATATTAATGGACCTCCTAAAACACATGAAGCATCATGCTAAACAAGAAGGTTATGAATGACCTACAATCCCACACACAAGAAACTCAGTCTAGTAAGGGAGCAGACCTGTAAACAATTTACTTTCAATGTAGTGTGTATGTATAATTATATAATTATATATATGTATCTTATTATATATAATTTATATGTAAAATGGAATTATTTTATATTTTATTTTATAATTTATAGAGTATACATAAACTTATGTTTATATAATTTATAAGTTATATTTATATTTTATTTTATTATTTTATAATATAACATATGAAGACAGAATTATTTATAGATAAATGACAGAGAAGAAAGATAATGCTTAAGATGAGTGTAAGAACTAGAAGAAACATTACAAAAAGGTGACATTTAAAGAAAGTTTTGAAGGTGTTTTCCAAGTAGACTCATGAGTGAAGAGTCTTCCAGGGAGAAGGAACAAAGCACCTAAGGGTACAGAGTCGGGAAATGGAATGATGAGCCATTAATGGCTGAAACTCAGCGAAAAAGTTGAGCAATGATGACAGATGAGAATAGTAGAGGGGTAGAGACCAGATGGCAAAAGGAAAAGGGATTTTATCTTTCCACAGTGGAAAGCCTTTACAATATCAAAAGAGGAGACAAGGGCAATTTCATCTGTGTATTAGGAAAATTATTGCAATTACTCCAAGGAGGATGGTTTAGAGTGGATCAAGATTGGAGTTAAGGAACTAATTAGGAGTCGAGTTTAGTAATCAAGACAAAAGCTAATGAGAAAGATGGAATAAAAAATGTTTTAGAATATAGAACCAAGACAACATGGGAGCCAATAGGTATTGGGAATAAGGGAGGAGAAGTGTCAGAGATGACATGTTTCTACTGGGTGCTCTTAGTTTCTACTGGGCCAGATTGGGTGTTCTCAACTCACATGCTGCATGGCAGGTAGCAAAAGGAGAGCAATTATTAGAAAGTGAATGGGAAGAATGAGGGATCAACAGCTTGAATCTAAATATGTTGAGTCAAAGGTACAGGTGAAACATGGAAAGCTAAGGTGGTCATAGATTACATCCTGGAAACCTTTGCATTAATCTAGATCTAGGATAGGTAGCCTTTGTGGAGTGGAAGTGGAAGGAGGGAAAGAGTTGGAAAAGAAGGACATACCAGCTAAGGGAATATTCATAATGAAGTCAAAGAGGAGGGAACGAGGAAGTAGACGAGACCAACCTGCACAAAGCAAAGGGTAAGGAAAAAAGGCAATGTTTCACAAATAGAAGGAATCCAAGTTCATGGTGGACGTGAGCTGAGGAAGAGTGTTCTGGAGGTGAGATGCAAATGATATCTGGACCAGGATGGCAAGTCAAGGTGAGTAATTTTTCAGGGCATGAAGATAATGTCCTTTCCTTTAACAACATACAATATAGAAACTACAAATTTTAGTTCCTAAAGTAGTTTCCTGGTGAAATGCAGAGATTGATATATTTATGACAGGCACTGCTTTAAGCACTTTCCATACACTAATCTATTTAATCTTCCTAGCAACCATATTGAGTGGGTATCGTTATTATTGTCATTTTATGACTGAGGTACTAGAGACACAGAGGATCCAGTAACTTGATAAAGGTAATATGGCTAGTAAATGGGGGAGCACAAGGCTGGCTATGCAGCCACCTCTTCAACCAATCCACCATTGCCTCCCAAGTGCTGTGGCTGCTCTGATCGGTTCCTTCCCTTCAAGTCCACCTACCACCCCCACCATGCTAATTCCAGGAGAGGTCTGTTCTGTCCCCTTGCAGCACTGACACAAGCCAAACTTGTAAAAGTTTTTGCTAAATCATAAAGGAGAACAAAGTAGGAACACAGGAAGGGTACTCAGAAAACCGATCTGACTTATGAAACACAAGTCTCTAATCTTTTTTACAGCAAGCTTGCCCTGTTTTTCATGCTCTCCCCGGAACACTACACCACCCCAAAGGCTGATACCCCTGCACGTCTCTTGTCTGAGACCCTCACCTTCTAGCCTATTCCGAGTGATTAAACCATCTTTAAAACATGGAGCAGCTATCTAGAATCTAACTTAAAGAAGATCTTTGTTGGTGGGATTTTTTTCCTCATTTGCACAGGTTTACCTGCAGGGACGACCTGTTTCTCAAGCAATCGACATCACAGATGACTTCATTCTACCAGTGAGATTTCCTGTCCATCGCCCCCAGGTCCACAGCTTCCCCCCTGGATTGTGTCTCCACCCTCTGAAGTACAAGTGGATTTCCTAACATCACCACTGTGCCCTCCTGGGAGGGACGACACATCCGTAAAAATGGGAGTATTTCCTTACAGAACGACAGGTGTTAGACCAGGGAGGGGCCATCAGGCATAGAGAGGAAAGGATTGTCCTTGACAAAACTTGGATGAGTGCCTTGCTATCAGGGTTGAAGGTGAACCCAAAGTTTCAAGCCCCGTAACAGACAACTAGTGTATTGAGAACGTCAGGAAAGTTGGCAGGAAGAACTGGTTTGGGAAGTTAATACAAGGAGTGTGTGATCTTACCCAAGCTGTCCGTGAGGCAAGGAAGCCAGATCCAAGCTCAGATGACTGATGACCAACCGGACATCTGAGGCTATAGGTGGGTGTCAGAGATTAGATCAGGGCATCCTCAGCATAAAGGTGAGAAATGAAAAAGAACTGATAAGGGTTCAAGATTTTAAGAAGGGGATAAAAACTCTAAGTGGGAAGAACTCCTAGCTCTAGGCTAAATGAAGAGAAGGAGGAGGAGACAAGGAGAGAAACGAGAAAAGGATCATTCAGGGTAGAAGGGGAAATCCAGAGATAATACAGCAGCACAGAAAACAAGAAGAAAGATTTCTAAAAAGAGAGTGAAGTACTTAAGAATTCTATGTGACAAGAGATGCCATAAATAAGAACAGAAAGCAAAACATAGACTGGGGGGCCCCTCTGAACTACATATGGCAAATGCGTTAATATTAATATGAAAAGCATTTTCCATAGAATAAAGAGCAAAGAATAGGAACGGGAATTTCACAGAAACAGAATTAAAAATGGCCAGTTTATACATGAAAAAAAGACTCATATTTATCCTCAAACAAGGAAACACAAATTAAAACAGACCAGAAATGCTGACAGCGTCCCTGGTGACCAGGGTGTGGGGAGTCTGGCTGTTTCATGTATTACAGGTGGAAGCATGAGTTGTTGCAATTTTTTTTTTTAAGACTTATTTATTTATTTATTTATTTGACAGACAGAGGCTACAAGTAGGCAGAGAGGCAGGCAAAGAGAGAGAGGAGGAAGCAGGCTCCCTGCTGAGCAGAGAGCCCGATAAGGGGCTCCATCCCAGGACCCTGGAATCATGACCTGAGCCGAAGGCAGAGGCTTTAACCCACTGAGCCACCCAGGCGCCCCTGTTGCAAATTTTTTGACAACAGTCTGACATTGAATAAATTTCAAAATGCACATTCCCTTTGGCCCAATGACATCTCTTTTGAAAATCTATCACACAGCAATAAAAGCACTGATACATTTAAAAATACTTGTATTTAAATGGCTATCAGACACATGAAAAAATGTTCATCATCACTAGCCTTCAGGGAGATTCAAATTAAAACCACATTGAGATATCACCTTACACCAGTTAGAATGGCCAAAATTAACAAAACAGGAAACAACATGTGTTGGAGAGGATGTGGAGAAAGGGGAACCCTCTTACACTGTTGGTGGGAATGCAAGTTGGTGCAGCCTCTTTGGAGAACAGTGTGGAGATTCCTCAAGAAATTAAAAATAGAACTTCCCTATGACCCTACAATTGCACTCCTGGGTATTTACCCCAAAGATACAGATGTCGTGAAAAGAAGGGCCATCTGTACCCCAATGTTTGTAGCAGCAATGGCCACGGTCACCAAACTGTGGAAAGAACCAAGATGCCTTTCAACGGACAAATGGATAAGGAAGATGTGGTCCATATACACTATGGAGTATTATGCCTCCATCAGAAAGGACGAATACCCAACTTTTGTAGCAACATGGATGGGACTGGAAGAGATTATGCTGAGTGAAATAAGTCAAGCAGAGAGAGTCAATTATCATATGGTTTCACTTATTTGTGGAGCATAACAAATATCATGGAGGACATGAGGAGTTAGAGAGGAGAAGGGAGTTGGGGTAAATTGGAAGGGGAGGGGAATCATGAGAGACTATGGACTCTGAAAAACAAGCTGAAGGGTTTGAAGTGGCAGGGGGGTGGGAGGTTGGGGTACCAGGTGGTGGGTATTATAGAGGGCACGGATTGCATGGAGCACTGGGTGTGGTGAAAAAATAATAAGTACTGTTTTTCTGAAAATAAATAAATCAATGTAATTTTAAAAAAAAAAACTTATATTTGACCACTGCATCATTCTCTGGTAGCAGGGAGAGGAAACCTGAAAAATTGAATCAAGATAAATAAGACAATAATTGAAGAAATGATGGCATATCCATACCATGAAATACGGTACGTCCATTTAAAAAAAAATGTGTTTAAACCTGAAGGAACATGATAGATAGATAGATAGATAGATAGATATACAATTTTATTTATTATTTGAGAGAGAAAGTGAGAGCGAGTCCATGAGAGCAAGCAGAGGAGATGGAGAGGGACAAGCAGACTCTGCACTGAGTATGGAGCCTGACGCAGGACTTGATCTCAGAATCCTGAGATCATGACCTGAGCTCAAACTGAGTCAGACAATCAGCTGAGCCCCCCGGGTGGCCCAGGTATATGTTATATTTTAAAGGAAATGCAAGTTGCAAACTAATATTTAACATATGATCCCCTTTCTGTAGAGGATAAAACAGAGGGGATGAACCCATATTTGTGTTAGATGTATTTGCATAATCAAGGAGAAGGAAGAGGTAGCAAACACACTGGTTAATTCCGGCTACCGCAGTGGGAGAGGACTGGAGGGAAGGGAAATTGATTCATTTTTGTTTCACGTACTTCTGGATATCATCCGATCTGATACTACATCCATGTAGATTGTGATTGTTTTAATTTAAATTCAATTAGCTAACATATACGACATCATTAGTGTTTTGATGTGGTTAGTGATTCACTAGTTGCCTGTAACCCCCAGTGCTCATCACAACACGGGCCCTCCTTAATACCCATCACCCAGTTACCCCCCTCCCCCCTTCCTTTCCACAACCCTCAGTTTGTTTCAGAGTCCAGAGTGTCTCATGGCTTGTCTCCCTCTCTGATTTCTTCCCATTCAGTGTTCCCTCCCTTCCCCTATGATCCTCTGCGCTATTTCCTATATTCCACATATTAGTGAAACCATATGATAATTGCCTTTCTCTCACTGACTTGTGATTTTTTTAATGCAAGTAATTAAATGCAAGTAATTCTGGATTGTAATCCAGAAAACTTGAAAAGTATCAGAAGCCACATTCTTCTAGAAGAACGAACGTGAAGACAAAGCTGCTGGAGATGACGATAAGGAGAGCAAAGTTCTTCAGGAAAACAATTTAGGCAAGAGAGGGTCAGTGGGTGAGGCAGACAGCTGGAAGAACCCTCATTTTAAAGAAATGATGAAGGAAGTGAATAGTAGACAAACAGATTCTTAGAGAATGTTAAAATTTGATAATTATATGTTTCAGGTTGTATAAAGTTTTTAATTTACAAAAGTAAACATGCATGATTTTTTTTTTTTTAATTGAAACACTTGCTCATTCTTAGGCCCTCACAGAACCCTGCCCCGTCATCAGGACTGCCTTTCCATTTTACACATAAAGAAACTGAATCTGATGGAAAAGTGAATTTCCCGAGACCGCTCAGCCTCCACGAGACCCCACTGGCCTGGCAATCAGCTCTCCTGGAACAAACCCCTATGTCTCGTTCAGCAAAAGCCGCAAAGTGCGAAGGTTCTTTCTGGACGGCAAGGGCAGCAGGCTGGCGGAAGGAGAGTCCCAACCGTTGACAGATAAGGAATCAATTGGAACACACTCCGAATCAAAATCAGCCTTCCCAAGCTACAGGCAGGAAGCTGGACCAAGAAGGCAGCCCCCTGGAAGTTTCCATTCCTGTCTGTCGCAAGCTCCCCGTGACCTCACAAAAGTAACCTCTGCCCTGTGTCTTAGTTTCCCTCCCTTCAAATAGGATACCCTACCTTCCCCTAAAGAAAAAAATACGCTGCGATCAGTTGGGCTTTGGTTACAATAGCTTTGAACTTGCTGTAGAAATTACTACAACAGGTTGCCATGATCTCGCGCCCTCAGAGGGGCCTCCTTGAGAACCTATTCCGGACGATGATTTACAGTGTGGTCTTCCCATCCTCCCTCACCTCAGGGGGAGGAGAAGCCTGCAGAGAGTGCCTGAGAAGTCGACTACCTACATGTGGAAACCACACTCCGTGAGCTGTTAGGAAAGACCTGATATCTTCAGCAGTCACTGTGCGCACGAAAGGACGTGCCAAACCCCAGGCAAGGCCAAAGGGGACCAACGTGAGCAAAGAAACCGTGAGTGTATAAAACACAGCCACCCAGATGGGAGCCCGTAGATAACCAGTTCTGTTCGGAAAAACTCAGTGTATGGTTCAGGGCTTCAGGGAAACACTTTTTGGGAGTCCCTGAAGGGTTAAAGAGTCAACACGTGGTTTGCATTTTCTGTTCACTGAGCAAGATGGTAAGTTCCTGAAGCCAAAAGAACCTGACCTGTGGTTGTCTTTTTGTTGTCTGTTCTTCTTCCTGCCCTGCTCACTCCTCGAATGCAACGTCAAATACAGGATCTGCACACAGAGGTTCACGCAGTGCTGATGTTCACACACTAGTAATTCCAGAAGAGGCTTCTGGAGAATTCCACGGGGAAATATAAATAAGCAACAGAGACTGAAAGGTACAACGTGGGGTTATAACTGAACTATTACCCCAGCTAGTGGCGCACACATGCATGGTCACAGCCCGAGCCATACTATCTTGGTGTCTTTTCCTTCCTTTTTAAAGATGATCCCAAGGGCGCCTGGGTGGCTCAGTGGGTTAAAGCCTCTGCCTTCAGCTCAGGTCGTGATCCCGGGGTCCTGGGATCGAGCCCCACATCGGGCTCTCTGCTCAGCGGGGAGCCTGCTTCCTCCTCTCTCTGCCTGCCTCTCTGTCTATTTGTGATCTCTGTCTGTCAAATAAATAAAATAAAATCTTTAAAAAAATAAAAATAAAAAAGATGATCCCAGGATAAGCACAGTGCCGTACACTCTGGGCAACTCAGGAGCTGCTCACACACCAGAAAAACTAACATTCTCATCACTTACTGAGCACAAATCATGTCTTGGAGTTTAGTTAGTGTGCTTTATAATATCTGGATGGGACCTGAAGTTTTGACTTTTTTATTTTTTTAAGTCATGGTTCCTTCCTTCCTGAAGATCACAATAGAGTGAGGGAGAAGATTAACATCTTCCATTTTCACGGTCAGAGCGGAGTGGGCACGTGCTCTGTGGGAGACACTAGGCCACACACGATGGGACATGAAAGCACATGAAGGTAGACTTCTGCAGGCAAAGACACGATGAAGAGTCCACTCGAGTGGCTCGATTAATTTTAATGCCTGATACATCAACTCCTGTCTAGGTTCTCTTTCTGGTCTATTAATATGGAAGCGAGGAAGTAGATGGCATGACTATGAGATGAATAAACATAAAGGTAATTTTTCCTAATGCCTGCACTCATAATTCTTGAGAGGCATCATAAAAGAGCGCTGCGGTTATGAACAGAGCACCCAGGACGTCATAAAATATGATATATTGGCAAGAGAGGGAAAAAAAGCAAGAAGGGAGAGAGGAAAAGAAAAGAGGGAAGAAACCAACAAAGGAAGGAGAAAGAAAGGAAAAGCAACAACAACAGCAAAATCTTTCTATTGTTTTGAAAACTGGCTCCATTCTTAAAAAAAAAAAAAAAAAAAATTCCATTGATTCCCAGCACAGATAAAATCACTGGATCTTGTGGAGTGGCAATGGTTTAATTCCAAGAAGCTCCCTGCTTACCTTAGAGGAGCCCCCAGGGGTCAGACTCATTATTATTCCTCTCAGCCCCCGAAGCAGCTTCCATCCCTAACCATCGCCTCTCTGGTCCCTGGGCCACAGAATCCGTGCCAAGTTGAACCTGGTTAAAATCAGAGGTGGCCGGCGACGTTGACCCAATTAGAGACGGACCCACTTCCCAACTAAAAATGGGACAAGAAACTAGATTATTATCTAAGAAGGAAGAGGGAGAGGTTGGTAAAAGGGCACAAACTGCAGGAAGAACGGAGGAAGGGAGGGACGAAAACCAGATCCTTCGTTGACTGGGGGAGCCAGGGGGCCTTCTGTAGGGCCAAAGAGAAAGCCGAGGCTGGGATAAACCATAACGTCCCGGCACATTTCTGCCAGGTGTGGGAGGCAAGAACGTGCCCTTGCATTCAGACTTTGAAGAACCATAGCTGGGCCTAAAGAACAATCTGGAAGGAAGCACAGCAGAGGCTCTTCCAACAGTTTTTGTTAACGTGTGCCTGTCCCAGAGCTGGGTCACAGGGCCAAGTCCCCGCTCAGGCAGCAGAGGGGCTATCCATCAGCACTTAGCTCTGCCCCTGGGAGCCCTGACACTTCGTACGTCCCCTCCCCCCACACACACACCTGCCCCCAGTCTGGACAGACTCGGTATTCCTAAAATTATAATTCCATGTCAAGTGGAGTCCGAATAAAAAGGAGGAAGAAGGGATGAAAAGGCAGGACTCAAGCATAGGACTGAGATCACTGAGGAAAATATGCAGACCCCAAGAAGATTTTATTTGCGATGTTCAAGCCATGACAGCGTTCTCCTGAAATATACAAATACTCCAGAGGGGAAAACGCCAGGAGATGGAAGCACTTTTATTGCCAAAATTGAATCCCTTATCATTCCAAGACCCTCAAGAGTACTAAGGTATGCAGTTAGGCTCCTGAAGCAGAGAAGATATCAAAGCTTTGACACATAACCAAAGGTCGCGCTTTAGTCTCTGGTGACAATTCCACTGCTGGTCAGAGAGTCACAGAGCCCTAAAAGTCAATGAACAGTCGTTGGTTTCTTGGGCACTATGGATCTTGAATGATTAGGGGTCCTGATGCAGAAGGGGAAAAATACCAGCGTGTGTTGGGCAGCCAGGAAGTTGTTTCCAAAAAAACTTAAGTTGCCAGCTGTCTTCTTCTCTTTTTTATCGCTTTTTTTTTATTATTTGACAGACAGAGATCACAAGTAGGCAGAGAGGCAGGCAGAGAGAGAGGAGGAAGCAGGCTCCCTGCTGAGCAGAGAGCCCGATGTGGGGCTCAATCCCAGGACCCTGGGATCATGACCCTAGCCGAAGGCAGAGGCTTTAATCCATTGAGCCACCCAGGCGCCCCTTCTTCTCTTTTTTAAATTTAATTTAATTTTATTTTGTGTGTGCGTGTCCCAAAATTTATTGTTTATGCATCACACCCAGTGCTCCATGCAATATGTGCCCTCCCTAATACCCACCACCAACCGTCTTCTCACTGGGTTCCTTGCTTTGCGCTACTCGGCAGGAGGCGCTGTTGCTCTCCCGTCCCACTTTTCGCCCCTCCAGCACCACCCCTAGCTCCGTGGCTTAATCCTGTTCTTAACAAATGTATCCCTTCAGTCGTTTAGCAATCTCATAGGTTTATTGGAGCACTCTCTGTTTTTCAGAAATTTTAGTTCAAACTCATGAAAGTTTGGAACAAATACCACCTTGTATTAATTTCTCTGCATCTCTGCAAAAGAATTCGAATTTTTTTCAGGTTCTGATGATAAGGAACCACAGGCCCTATTTGGCCAGTTACTTTCGCCCCTGCTAGGACACTGGAGTGAAAATATCCAAGGATGTAAGTGTGATTTAGATTTTTACTCCACATCCTCTTCCCAGGCATTGCGCAATTTCCTCTACTTAGCACACGTGCCCAGTCTTCCTCCATCCTCTATCCCTGAAATCGCTCTTCAGGGTCTCTTTCGCAATGTAATGTCTCGTGGACAGCTGTGAATTAGACATTCTCACGGGGCTTGCAGACATTCACCCAGAAGAACCCAAAGACTTTCTGAGGAAGGGAAGTGGGCTTCAGGCTCCATCCTTCATCTGTCTTTCATTATACCTCAAACGGGAGGACACAAACCCCCATCCTTGTCATCATGTTAGGAATGTTCTCAGACTGTTGGACAGAAATACTCCAACCCAGAGTTGGGTGTAATAGCTTTGTTTAAAATATACTCTGAGTTCCTCAGAAAGTTTCCAGGCAGAAGGATGTCAGGAGGGACCTACGGAGATGAAAGCGCTGCTAGTAATGAGAGTTTATAAGAGACTCTGTTATTTGCCTTCTGCCCTTCATTACCATTATTAAGATAACATCCTAGTCAATTTCCTATAACATTCCAGTAATTCACAGGCCATGAAAGTCATAAAGATGGGAGGGATGGCAACAGTGCATTTATCTAATACGCTCCTGTTGTAGCTCACAGCACAGTAATCTAATTCTTTTTAAGGAAGAAAGCAAAGAAGGGAAGGAGAGAAAGAAGAAGAAATGGGGACTTTTTAATAAAACGTCTGCAGTTGGGTATATTCTAATCTAAAAATGTATAAAAAATATATAATCTAAAAATGTATAAACTCAAAAGGTTAGGAAGATCATAAAGATAGCTCCTCCAAGAATATCTCCCTCGGACCCGTATCTCCTCTACCATTTTTCTGCCAAAGGATCCATATCCTATGTGTGATTACTACTGAAGAAAAAAATGCCCGTAGAAGATACCTATTCTGTCCATGCTGATGCCACCCAAGGTCTCAGAAGAGCACAAACCCAAGGACTGTCTCACAATCATTACAATGTTGTTTTCAGCATGCAGCCTGAGTTCCTTTTCTGAAGTACATTTCTTTTCTCCATGTTCTAAGTCAAATACCAGTGACCATGGCTTGTTCTTAAATAATTGCGGTGTATTCTAGAGTCGATAACACTGACTTCTTTCTTGATCCTTCTCAACTGAGCTATACACAAGGCTCCCCTTACATTTCTAATCACAAATCAATACCGGATTCCTTAAAGTGGTAGTAGCCACCTCATGGGCTTATTATAAGCCCTAAATTAAGGACAAATATAAAAGTGACTGTAGTGGTGTCCAACACATGAAAAGACCTCTCTCAGTATTGGCTATCAGTAACCATTTTTATTTGTGTGCATTTCCCTTTTTATTCCATGTACATGAGCCTCTTTCGAGGTGGGAGGACATAAGTCTGAAAATGGGACCTCGCATTCTAAATGCACCAGCACCTAGCAGATTCTTAGAGAAGGACTGGCCCTCCCTTCTTCATGAGACATTCCATCCCAAACAGCCCTGCTCTTTCCCACTGGGAGATCACATTGCACACATGGGTCTCATTAGCTTCCCGTTATCACCGTGACTACTTTGACATTCTTGTTTTTGTCATTGCTCCTGGAGCTTAATACATACTTTGAATTATTTTCCCTGAAAGTAAACAAAACCCATCTTCCTACAGGTTTTTTAATTGGTTCGGGTCCTCCAGTATGTTCGCGGCTCCTCTAAGATCACCTACAAGTTGTGATATACTGATTATATTTCTTTTTTAGGTTAAAAAGGTGTTCTTTGGGGTAAATACATGTAAAAGCATATGTAGAAATATTTAATTAGGGGCGCCTGGGTGGCTCAATGGGTAAAAGCCTCTGCCTGTCGCTCGGATCATGATCCCAGGGTCCTGGGATCAAGCCCCGCATAGGGCTCTCTGCTCAGCAGGGAGTCTGCTTCCTCCTCAATCTCTGCCTGCCTCTCTGCCTACTTGTGATCTCTGTCAAGTAAATAAATAAAATCTTTTTTTAAAAAAAAGAAATATCTAATTAAAACAGTTGATTAATTGCCCACTGACTGCAGAGCACTGCTTTTGGAAAACATGACTAACACTTAACCAATATTGATTGATTCCTACCATGTACAAGTTACTGTGGCAGGTTTTCTTATGTGGAAAAAAATGTAATTTTATGGGAAAAATAGTTTTTAATTGAAAATAAACATGCATAAAATGTGTAAGATGCATAAAGATACTTGCTGTTAAAAATCACCTGAGGTATTTCTGCATCAGTCCCCAGTGATGGCAGACAACCTGGCATCCCCTATCCTGAGCTCAGCCAAGAAGCAGCTCTGGAATCCTCTTCAACATGGCTCCTTAGGCAATCTATGTCAACCTATCAGAATTCATCTAGGCACTCACTTAGTCAACAACTATTTATTGAGCACCTATCCTGTCGCAGGCATTGGAATAGGTGCTGGTTATAACAGCAAACAAAACAGAATATAAGCTTGCCCTCCTGCAGGGTTAGTGTGATGAGGTTGGCATTCAATACAAAAGATATCTCCATCCCTGACTTAGACTGTCCCTTGTGCTATGACATCTTCTCCCTTAGAAGATATGAGATGAAAGAGTCTTCCTATTAATTCAAGGTCGCCTGGACATCAACTTCTGAGTAGACAGACTGGCGATAAAAGACCACATACTAGAAAGAGGGTGTGTCAGTCAAGATATCTTTAGCTATAAGTTAATGGAAAATCCAATATAAACTCATCTTAAATGGTAAAGAAGTTTATCGCCTCACTGTGTCAAAGCCTGAGCTGTTCCCTAATATCCCATAGTCATATAGCCCCTATTATTACTATAGCGTTTGTCTACCCAGAATAAAAACTACTTTACCAGCCGCTTTCACACTAAATTTTAGCCAAAAAGATATAAGCAGAAGTGTATTTGGCAGTGTCTAAGAATCTTCCCCTAGAGACAGATGGTACATAACACTCTGCCTTCTTCTTCCTTATGCCTTCCTCCCCAGAGCTGCCTGGAAAACAGATGCCATTATCTTGAACCTTAACGATAAGGGTCATATCCTAGAGATAGTGGGCCGATGATCTGGAGGATTCCTGGGTCCCTGACTCCTTCATAAAATGTGGTCACCACACTAGCCCTGAACTGCATTCCTACAGACTTTTACATGAAAAAGAGTTAAGCCTCTATCCTGTTTAAATCACTGTTACTTTAGGAATGCCTGACTCTCAGCAAAACCTGACCTATGATATACTCATGTATTGGGAAGTTCTGTGGTTGGGTGGACTTCAGGAATAGTGTAATCCAGAGTCTCTGGCTCCATTCCTCAGTGATGCTTTTGGCCTCTGCTCTTCTTGGTAAGGGAGAAATCATCTCTGGCTGGTAATAATATTGGTATAGTTGTTCTGGACCTCATGTCTGCACATAACAAAAATCTAAAAAGAGAGGGGGAAAGTAGCTTCCAGAAGTTTTCCCAGAAAAGAGAAAAGAACAAATCAAGAAATCCTCAACAAACTTATCCTCCTATATTTGGGCCTGAATTGAATCCTGAAGCAATCACGTGGACAGAACCACCCCCAGAACTAGGAATGGCACCAGCTCCCTCTAGATCGGGCCCACGAGCTGGTGGGAAAGGGTTAGAGAGCTGAACAACACTGAAATAGTGTTAGGAAGAAGGAAGAGTAATGCTCTGGTTGTTTATTAGCATAGCAAACCACCCAGAACCTGGTGGCCTAAAAACGACCTTAATGACCATCTCATTTAGCTTACAAGTCTGCAATTTGGGTAAGACTCAGCAGGGACAACTCATCTCTGCTGCATATGGCATCAACTAGAGGAGGAGCTCCTTGAAGATCACCAGGGGGCTCTCGGCATCTCTGTTTATCTCTGTTTATCTCTGTCTGCCCTCTACATAGTCTCTCCAGCACCGCAGCTTGCAAGTTGCTGGATTTCCTACACAGCAACCCAGGGCTTTGGATGTACATGTCCTAAGACAGTGTCAGGGGAATGCTGTGTAGCCTTTTCTAACTTCGCTTCACTTTTGTCACATCTATTTGCTCAGGAAGTCACAAATGCCCACCCAGATTCAAGGGGAGAAAACATACACTCCACATCTTAATGGTTCCGTGACAAGATTCTGGAAGAATACAGGAGATTGGAGTTATTGTTGTGACTTCTTTTTGGAAAATGCAATCTGTCACGAGGTGAATGGGAGGTTGATATGTTACCAATAACCTCTACAGCCAGGAGATAAGACATATCTACAGACACCCACCTGCTTGCTGGGAGGAGTGACAGATGCTTTAACACCTAGGCTGGAAGCACTACAGCAGCTCAGAGATATAAGAGATTATATTTCCGATGGCAGGGCTGTGCCAAGAACACAGCGCCGGCAGTGGACTGTGAAGAATGGGAAAGGTACGCAAACAAGGAAAAGCAGATAAGGGGATTTCCATGAGACACCAGGTAAATAAATCCAGAGGAGCAGGACCCCAAACCACCACCCATTAATGTCTTCTCCTTATTAAAGATTAATAATAATATGTTCCAAGGACTCTTTCTTAGAAACTGTTGGAGGGCATCTCGGCTCTTTCCACAGTTTGGCTATTGTGGACATTGCTGCTATGAACATTGGGGTACATATGGCTCTTCTTTTCACGACATCTGTATCTTTGGGGTAAATACCCAGGAGTGCAATTGCCACATCATAGGGTAGCTCTATTTTCAATTTTTTGAAGCTATGGTCCATATATACAAAGGAATATTATGCAGCCATCAGGAAGGATGAATACCCAACTCTTGCATCAACATGGATGGAACTGGAGGAGATTATGCTGAGTGAAATAAACCAAGCAGAGAAAGTCAATTATCGTACGGTTTCACTTACTTGTGGAACATCAGGAATAGCATGGAGGACATTAGGAGAAGGACGGGAAAAATGAAGGCGGGAAAATCAGAGGGGGAGACGAAATGAGAGACTGCGAACTCCGAGAAACCAACAGTTTTAGAGGGGCGGGAGGTGGGCTATATTGGCCTGGTGATGGGTATTAAGAAGGATATGGATTGCATGGAGCACTGGGTGTTATACACACAAACAATGAATCATGGAACACTACATCAAAAACTAATGATGTACTGTATGGTGACTAATACAACATAATAAAAAATAATAAATAAATACAAACTGTTGGGAACATAATAAAATAAGTAAATTGATTGACAGGTAGGCAGGCAGGAAGACAGAGGCACCGTCAGAGGATGGAGAGAAGGAGGGAGGGAGAGGAATGAAGCACACACTGGCAGGTGTCCTCTGTTGGAAGCTGCCAGCTTGCAGGGTCGACCCAAATGTTGGCTTTCACTGACTGCTTTTGGCTTCACAGTACTCAAGCCGACTTTCTGTAGATGGGAGAATTGATTTCAAATCACCAGATGCTCTCAGGCTGTGTCACATAGAAAATGATCATGTTCCCCAACAACCTAGGTGGGGAGGTTGGAGGCTGGAGGAGACACAGCCCTGCCCAGTAGCTCTGGTTATGCTAAGGACTGAGAGCATCTACAGCCTATCACACCTGTGTCCCGGGCTCAGTTTTACAAGTTCGCCTTAGAGAGCACGACTCACCCTATAGCAGTGGGCCTCAGCCTTGACTGCACACTGGGATCCCCTGGAGAACTTCTGTAAAATTACTGATGCTAAGGTCTCACCAGAGACTCTGATTTAGTGGGCTGCGGTTGTAATGAGTGGTTGTTTGGGCTCCTGCTCCTCTAGATTTATTTACCTGGTGCAGCCTGGTAAACTGGAAAGACCTTGAGCTGGAAGGGACAAAGCTATATGGCTTCATTCTTATGGCTATATTCTCCTAAACTTCCCACTATATACAAGTAAGTGGATGATTTTTTTTTTTTTAATTTCCAATCCAGATGTGCAAGGCTCCCAGGGAAAAACTCTCTGCAGTCAGGCATTCCTACTGGGACGAGACATCTTTGTTAGTAGACACTGAGGAATTGGAACATAAATAAGCCCGGACTGGGAGTGCTCTTTGCCCATCAAATCTACTTTTCCCAAATTCATCTCTGCCTATGACAAAACACCTCCAACATAAGATTTTCACCATGTCCACAGTACACCTTCCAATTGTTAATTAAGAAGTTGGCGTGACTTAAGTCATTCTAGTAGTGTGAGCACATGGGAATATTCCCAGCCTATTGGTACCATCATGTCGAGAGTTAAGAAATGCTTTCTAGGACCACATAAGCCACCAATCGATTGTGAATTTTCCACAGCCATTTCAGAGATGTCCAAGGCAGCGCTGAGGGAGTCAGAGAAGAAGTCCCAGATCTGCGAGTCGCAAGTCCTACTTGGGTGATTTGGAGACCTACAGAAACTGGTCTGCATGGGAACGCACCTGATGCCAGCTTAGGAATGAGCAGGAATCACGAAGTACATGCACAAAACAGAGCTCCCTGTGACCCTCCGGCCAACCCGGTTCCTAACAGTAGTGGTTAATTCTTGACCCACCTGGACCGTTGGGTGCCAGACACTTGTCACCAGAGACCGGCAGCTCCACTATTCGGTGGCGACAAGTGCTATGGAGAACCAAACTTAGTATCACCCAGACCCTGAGCGACACTCAGGGTCATCCAGTGCCACCCAATGTCCTACAGACGTTGGTTCTGACGGTGAGGTACAGAGCAGGCAAACAGAGAAGCAAAGGCACATGGAGTCACGTTTACAGGTTTAAAATGAAAAGCCTGCTCGGTGGGAAACATGGACTAACCACCGATTCACAGCCCCTCCTGATGGCATATCCAGCACAGACTTGCAAAGCCGACTTGGGACTCGGGACTGCAGTCCCACCTGCGGGCTTCATGCCTGCCTCCAGCTCTGCCCCGCCGCAGAGCAGCGAGTTCAAACCCCACCCGCTGCCTTCCAGGTGAGGCCGGGCAGCCTCAGTGATTTGCCCGCAGCTCGTCATTAAGCTCATTGCCCAACTCGTCAATAAGCATTTGATAGGAACTGAAACAAACAAAACAACAAAGTCAAAAAGCAATCAGTTGGGAGTCCCATGTTAAGCCAGTGTAAGGGGCGATACACCAAGGAACCAAGAGTATGGCCTTGGGAGTCCTCAGACCGGGACTCGTGGCCTGGAAGCGGAGCTCATCACCGCAGCCCTGCTCCGCGACACGACCGGCTCAAATAGGGCCCGGTCGGGAAGTCAGCACTGAGTCCGGTGCGAGGATAGGAGGAAAACGGCTCAGGCTTCCGAATGGGGCAGGCTTGCCTCCCAAAGAGGGGATTTCTTTCACAGCAGACTGGCGATGGTTCTCTAACTGATACGACCCCCTTCAAAACTGGTCTTAGTCTCCCATGCTCCACATGTGCATTCCTTACAACATTCCCAGAGCCCTGGTGAACCAGCCTATGGGCAAGTGAGGCAGAGCGGGGAGCTGAGCGACCCTCCCTCACCCCATCCCGGCCCCGGGACACGGCAGCACTGACTTAGCGTTTTCTAGTGCCACGCCAATCAAAACAGCACTGTCTCATGCCTCTCAGAGAAAATGTAAAGGTATCAGCCCCTGGCCAGATTCTACAAGCACGCATAGCGCCCTGCCTCTCCTCGGGGTCCAGGGAGCTTGGCGGTGGCAGCTCAGATCCCCGCCCCTCCCCCTAGCAGGTGCCACGTCTCCCAGCTGACTCGCAGCCAGCTAGGCGCCCTTGGCGTTCTAGTAGGGTCAACAGCAATATGTAGCTCTGCTTTTATCACCTGCAGTTCAAAAGGGATCATGTCCTTTGGGGTGGTGATGTGGGCTGCTGGCTGTTGATGCCGATACCAGCTCTGGAATGACGCCATAGTGTGGCTCAGGGGAAGTGGGGCCGTCGGCAGTCCATTACTTGATTGTAACATGTTGTAATGTATTTGAAGTCAGAATCCCTGGGTGCAGGTCCCAGCCTAGCCGTTTACTAGATAAATGTTGGGCCAACCACTAAAACTCCCTCAGCTCCAAACTCCTCGTCTGCAAGGTGTGGTTTTATCATAAAGTTTTACCAGTAACTCACGGTTAATTTTTTTAAAAGCTGTAATTAGAGAATTTTGGTTTTAATATTAAGATAATCTAAGTGCCAATATGCAAAGAGCAAAGCATAAAGAATTTTTGAGTCACAAGATAAAGATAAGGCTCTTAACCACTCTGAGCTTCTGTTTTCTCCTCTATAAAATGTGTCATGGCACGTCAAAGGGTGGGGAAGCTGGGCAATCCTTGAGGCCCAGACAGCACTTGCACTTCATGGTAATGGCCTTGTGCAAGTGACTAAACCTCACTGTGCCTCAGTTTCCTTCACCATTCAGTGAAACTAATGAGATCTATTTTTTCAAGTAATTGTGATTTTATTTATTTGAGAGAGTGCAAGTGAGTGGGGGTAGAGAGGAAGAGAGAATCTGAAGCAGACTGTGCTGACCGCGGAGCCTGACTCAGGGCTATATCTCAGGATCCTGGGATCATGACCTGAGCAGAAACCAAGAGTTGTAGCTTAACCTACTGCATGACCCAAGCGCCCCAGTACTTATGATTTTTAAATGAAATAATGAATGCATGTAAAAAATATTCTTGAGAGATGCCTAGCATATAAGAGACACTTAATAAAAAGAATAAAATGGAAACTATTATTACCATTATATGCAAATATGCCTTATAATTATGTGAAGGGTTATACACATTTCGGTTATTATTAATCACCCACCCCACAATGCCGAAGGATATTACAAAAAGGAAGAAAACAGTGGAGTGCCTAAAAGTATTACCTTAAAAAGTAAACAAATAAAGCTGCGGTCAAAGCGCAATAATACAAATAAAGGTATAATATATTTTTAAGATTTTATTTGTTTATTTTAGAGAGAGAAAGAGCATGTGTGTGCATGGTGGGAGGACAGAGAGAGGAAAGAGAGAATCCCAAGCAGACTCCACACTCAGCATGGAGCCCAGCATGGGGCTTGATTCCACAACCCCAAGATCATGACCCCGCTTGAAATCACTAGTCAGTCACTTAACCAACCGAGCCACCCAGGTGACCCTCAAATAAACATATTACAAAATAAATAAGCAACAATTATTAATGTGAATGATACCCCATGGCCCTGTGCAGTACACAGCCTTAACAACCATACCTAGGCACCCTGTGTAAATGAATGTAAAAAATATGTGTGCATGAGTGTGTGTGCATATGTGTGTATTAAAGCACACATTTTACTAGAAATGGAATTTTAAAAATCAGGTAAAAAGGGAAGGGTAGGGAGAGATCAGAGGGAGACTGTGCAGAAAGTGATATTTAAACTGAGCCATGAGTGGTGAGTAGAAATCTACCAGGTGGAACTGAGGGCTGGAAGGGGAGAATGAAAAAGGAAATCCAAGTGGAGAAAACAAAATCAGCAAAGTTCAGAATGACAAACACTGGAAAGTTTGAAAACTATCATTGCAAGTAGCAAGGAGCCATCCCAAGTTTTGAAATGGAGGAAGACTCCAGAATAAAGTAGTTGAACCTGGCACTTGTCAATTAAGGGAAAGGAAACTTTACATGACAGAAGGAGGCCCCGTGGGCTCAGTGAGTACTACTTAGGCATCGTGGGCACAATGCGTGGACCCTGATAGTCCAAGGGTAGCCCAGTTGGCCAATTCCAGAGAATTCCAGGGAAAGTAAAAAAAAACTGGAAACAACATCCCTGTTCACTAAGGGAAGAAGGGCTAAGTCAACTATTGTGCGTAAGCCAAACCAAGGAATATACATAGGTATTAAAAGGAATAGTATAGATATAAAAGATCTCCCAGTTCTCCAGAACTCTCAATAGTGTTGATTGAAATAAGCAAGTAATGAAACCAAACACACAGTATGACCTTCCTTTTTGTAAAGCAAACACACATATATACCCACAAAACCATGTTCCATAACTCTTGTATGTGCATATACACATTGGTGAATATGTAGGAAATGTTATCAGGTGAATCTTCAATGTACTGGTAATAACGGTGACCTCTGGGAATGTTAGCTTCGAAAGAGTGGTCAAGGGAAACTCAGACTCATCATATCATTCCATTTTTATAAGGAGAATGTATTCATGTATCACCGTGTTAAGTAAAAATTAATTTCGAGAAGAAATCACAGATTAAAATGGAGCTGGCTTTGCAGACAAACATGTCTCGTTTCCCAGTTTTGCTCCCAAAGCGACATTAAGCAAGCACTCCCATATGTGTCTTCACCCAACAAATGAGAGGTAGAGTCCAGACAGGACTAACCCAAGGCCTTCTGCACCACAATAAACCAGAACAGGCTGAAGCTACTAATCTCAATAAACCCATGAAATAGAGGATTCTTAAGAGTACCATCTCATTCCACACGGGATTGTCTTTGTAACAGTGTGAAATAGTCCTCATTTACTAAGGTTCAGCTGTTGCTGGGCAACCTGGCAGGAAGGATTTTCATTGCAGCAAAAGCTTTACAGCTTTGGAAAAAAGAGTGCGTGACCATACCACCAAGGTAATAAAGAACGAAAAGCCCAAATGTGCTTTTTTCCCCCTCTCATATGTTTTAAGTTCTCTCTATAGTATCATGGAACTGAAAGTCTATTCTGCTAGGAATTGTTCATGGAGAAGTAGGTCTTCCGTTGGGATTTGCACCAAGGGATATAGCAGCATAAATAGCAAGGTAACACTTCATTTTCTGTGCGTGACCATCATTACTTCATGGGATACTCCTTACAAATGCCCGTAGTCAACCTAAGAAAACCTGTTGAAGTCACACACTAGAAGCCAAACCTTGTTGTTAAATTGAATTAAGTGTTTTATGTGTCACTTTTTGAAAAATAAGCTGCATGACACGTTTACCAGACCAGAAACTGCAGAAATACTTAAGGGTTGGCCCTTCCGCAAGTGAGACTAGTGTATGTCTTGATTCTATAGGTTTTCCAAGAGGGATTAGAAAACGGAATACTTAAGGTAACTATGGGTTATTATAAAGTGGGCCGACAAATGCCGTTGGTCAGTTTTCCTGGAATACCCAAGGCACAGTAGTTATACCCAATAAGCTCCAAGCGGTGAATCATGACTTTGCAAATTCTGTTCTCTGCGGTGACTCAGCATGTCACCACTACCCCAAAAGTGCCAGCAACTGTTGCTTCTTCCTCCTTCTTTTTTGTACTTTACTTACAACAGAGCAGAACAGACTAACCCTTTCAACAAGAAGGCATTTTGTGTTTTCCTTCTGAGTTACCTTAGTCCATAGTTACTATGGGTTTTATAAATAAATACCAAGCTTTCTCAATACCTGTAAAATACGACACAATATCTACAAGCGCACAAAGACATTTTACCAGGTGGTACACCAGTAATCAAAAAAGGTAACAATTAAAATGTAAATATTCAGATAGTGAGTTCAGCTGCAGAAGAGTTGAGTTCTTTCAAGGCAAGATCCAATTAGCTGATGAGATTGTGTACTTACCCTTGGTAAAAGTTTTTTTTTTTTTTAAAGATTTTATTTATTTATTTGACAGAGAGAAATTACAAGTACACTGAGAGGCAGGCAGAGAGAGAGAGAAGGAAGCAGGCTCCCTGCTGAGCAGAGAGCCCGATGTGGGACTCGATCCCAGGACCCTGAGATCATGACCTGAGCCGAAGGCAGCGGCTTAACCCACTGAGCCACCCAGGCGCCCCACCCTTGGTAAAAGTTTTGAACCAACAGTTGAGGAATAGATGAAGAAACTCCAGGTCAATTTAGGCCACTGGATACAGATATTTGCCATCTGGGCTCTTGGGAGTTAAGGTAGTTAAGGAGTTAAGGCTTCTCCATTCAAGAAGCCATGGACAGGGCCCACCTGGGTGACTCAGTTGGTTAAACGACTGACTTTGGCTCATGTCATGATCCTGGAGTCCCAGGATTGAGTCCCACATCTGGCTCCCTGCTCGTCAGGGAGTCTGCTTCTCCTGCTGACCTCTCTCCTCTCATCCTCTCTCCTTCTCTCTCTCAAATAAATAAATAAAATCTTTCAAAAAAAAAAATACAATGGGCAGTTGTGATCTTCTTTTCAAAAGACAGTTCTTTAGTAAATTAGCTGTAAGGAAAAGGGGTGTGATTAAAGAGATAAGAGATACAGAGGTCTGCGCTTACTTTTACTTTAGAATCCTTTCCTCTAGGGGATGATTTTAAACAACCAATAACAGTGTCTGCCAAGACAAGTAGGTACTAGTCAGGAAAAAAAGTGTGATTGGATATTCCAGACAAAGAAAGTAAGGTGTGCAAAGATCTGCAAATGACGGAAAACAACATACTTGGGAAATAAAAATATTACAAGGCAGTAAGGGGAGCCTGGATGATCCAGTTGGTTAGGCAACCAACTCTTTTTGGTTTCAGCTCCAGTCCTAATCTCAGGGTCATGAGATTGAGCCCTGCGACAGGCTTCATGCTCAGAGAGGAATTTGCTTGGATTCTTTCTCTCCCTCTCCCTCCGCCCCTCCCACTGGAGCACTCTCTCGCTCCCTCTGAAATAAATAAATAAATCCTTGAGATATATATCAGGGCAGTGAAATGTAAGATGAAAGCAGAGGTTGGGATGGAGCTAGATATTCTAGATTTTATCTTGAGAACAATGGAGAGACAAAGAGTTTTAAATCGATAAAAGCTATAATTAGGGTTTTTTCTTTAAGTGTATTATTCAGCAAGGGTTTATTTTAAAATTCAAACTGGCTTAACCAATAACATTCATGTATTGATTCATATAAAAATCTGGAGATAGATTAGAATTAGGAACAGCTCTATCATGGGTCAAACTCAATTTCTGTGTGATTCTCCTGCTTGTTCCACAGGCCATATTGACTTCATCTCATGCTCAACTCCTTCAGGGATCAAAATGGCTGCGAGGAGCAGCCCCAGCTACTTGCAAGCTCACTCAAATGTGGGAGAAAGAATAACTATTTATTTCCATAGCCAGATTTGAGTTTTGTTCTGATCAGATCAACCCAAACCAGTCTTTATGGCCATGCCAATGGCCATGAACTAAGTTTAGCCACACTCAGAATCATTCATTGAGGCAAAGAGATAAAATACTGCTGACTGACCCATAACAGAGCCTAACCTTGGCTCATACCCAAAGTACGTAACTACCACACAGTGAGGAGAGTGTCCAGAGAAGTAGATCCCTAAAGGAAAATACAAAGAACACAAGATGAGAAGTAGACTGACCAATCCTGAGGTTATAAAGTGACTGACATTGTTGGGGTCTAATCCAATAAGCACTTTTTCCTCCTTTGTTGCTATTACAGCTCAACTTTGTTCAGGAATTATGTGACCTTTTGCTGCATGGGCCCCTCTCTAGTTCTTTTGGCAATGGCTGGTTTGGCCATGGACATGTGACCCCGTCTTAGCTGATGTGAACTGAGAGAAAATATACTTTAGGGGTTTTCCTTGCTCATGAAAAGATATTTACTGAAGCAAACAACAGTTTTCTTCTTCCTTTCATGTCATCAGTCTGCACATGATTCCTGATTCCACTACCGCCATCTTGCAGCCATGAGAGGAGGTAGCACTGAAATGCTGAGGACAGCAGAGCAAGAGGCTGGAAAGCACCCTCGGTGACATCATTCTGTAACTAAACCAAACCTAGAACTCCGCTGGCTCCAGACTTCCTGCCCTGTGAGATAACAACCCTCTTAATGTGTGTGCCACTTTTGTTGGGTAATCTCACTTGCAGTTCAAAACGTCTTAACTGAAAATTTTTTGGCTCCCTTTGTTCTTTCTCCCTCCTCCTCATCCTCTTCTTTCTCCTCCTCCTCCTCCTCTTCCTCCTCCCTTTCTTTCCCCACCTCCCCCACTTCCTTCTTTATTCAGAGCATGAACAGCTGAATTTCTCAAACTCTGTCATCAGGGAAAACAGATCAAAGCACTTAAGGTCCAAACATCTGAAGAAGCGTGGGGGGATCCTTTTTGGTTTATCCACACCAAATCACAGCACAAGATGCCACTATGATCTCTTCTAAGCTGTGGCTATTTAACAGATATAAGACAGCCAATGAGAAAATACTAGGGAGGCATTTTCTATGTCCAAAACACAATGCAGAAGGCAAAAAAAGAATAAATCCAGAATCCATTACTATCTGAGCAGGGTAATGTTGGTTGAAAACAGAAGGGTGAAAAACAGGGTAAAGTTGTTGAAAACAGATGTTTTCAATTTCAGTCTTTGGCTATTGTGGTAGCCCTTACAGTTCTACTTCAACTGCTCTAGATAGTTTTCTAACACATAGGTTGCCATGCTTGTTACAGATGACCCCACCTGAGCACAGCCTGGTGATCAGCTCTGAAGACCAGGAGCCTACTAAGTGGCCCAGGTTAGAGCTCCATCTCTTCCACAGAGCCACATCTATAGAATCAGGCCCGGCCAACCTGATGAGCGCCTCTATTAATGGGAATTTTAATATGACCGATACAAAATAATCAGCAGACCATAGGATAAAGTTTTAGAAGAAGAAATAATGGTGTCAGAATTTTGATGGACACAGAAGAAACTGCTCATGCTTTTTTTTTTTTCTTTAATGGGTCATAATTTTGTTGAATGTTGCTCCATTGAAGTCATTAAAATGAGTGATATTTATAATCAATATTTTAAAATATTAGTAACTAAATCTTTGACAGCTATTTAAAATGATAGTGGAAAATATTAGAAAAATTCAGTTAGAGTATGTGCAAGCAAAATCTTGAAGACTGGTGCTCAAATTGAAAAGCTACAACCTGAGAGACAGAAGGGGAATTTATCACAATTATTGCATTATAGTGAAGCCGATAAGCAGAACACCCATGAACAGCTCACTAACAATAGAAATCAAAGTGATCTTTATTAGTGCAAAATGGTCACAGTTAACAAAGTTTCAAAAGGTGATGAAGGGCTTCTAAAAAGGCATCAAAGACCTTCCAATGCACTATATTCTCAGTTATAGCAGAACTTCTAGGCATCCACCAGCTTGCCCCCAGCATCCTCTATCTCTCCATGAATGACTGTCCTCACTCAGGATTTCCAAGACATTAGTTCTTAGCCTATCACCTTCACAGATTTCTCCCTGTGTATTGCCACCAAGATGATGACTTATTATTGTCCCCAAAATCAACTCGTTTTTTTAAATGTTACATTTTAACACTAAGGAATCAGATCCCTAAAATAGCCAATTTAATGTGTTGATTGCACTTTTCCTAATACATAATAAAATAATAAAACTTTAAAAATAACAAGCCCCCCCATTGTGCCACCCAAACACATTCTATATGCCCACTGGTAAAACTGCCAGGAAGCATCACTTTGATTGGAACTGCCAGTGGGCTAGGGCTTTGATCTTCCAAACATTGGTGGACATAACTCTCTTATTATTCAGGAAGCACTTGAGGCTGTTACAGCAACCTCAAGGATTTAAATCTGTCTCCAGGCTCAGAGAATGTGTTTGGTTAAAGCAAAGGGCCAACAGTGACCAAGGCAGTCATTTTCTCTCCCTCAACAAAGAGATAAAACTATATTGTTCACCAGCTTCACATAATGTGTTTCATTTGCTCCTTTGCCTGGGAAAACAATGTATTATAAAACAGTTGGACTTCTTATAACCAAAGTCAGCTGAATTTCAATGACACCAGAATAAAAAAGGGAAATAATGAATTTCAATGACACCAGAATAAAGAAAGCTCCAGAACATTTCTTTAGCAATATTTGAGTTGGAACTGGTCAATTAAAAAGAAAACTGGTGGCACCTGGGTAGCTTAGTTGGTTAACCAGTTGACACTTGGTTTCAGCTCAAATCTTCATCTCAGGGTTGTAAGTTCAAGCCCCACATTGGGCTCCACACTAAGCATGGAGCCTACGTAAAATAAATAATAGCAATAATAATTTCCATGCAGCCAAAAGTGTGGCAGTAACTTTAGGCTTTCACTAGTTTAAAAAAAAAAAAAAAAGAGGTAGGAGAAAGGAGAAGAAATGAAGGAAGCAAAAAAATGGGAGACATGCTAGATTTGGGGAGTCTGTGGAAAACTATTAACAATTATTGGGTCTAGATTGTCATTTATTTACATAGATATTTCCTCCCCATTTGCTATTACATCTCCTAAATACCTTGCAGAAAAATTCTTAGTTCATTATATATATATAGTAATACAAAGAATATAATAATGTTATATATTATATAAGTAACACGTGTAATATATAATATAAAACTGTAAAATATTTTATATCATATATGATAATATATACATGATGCAAATAAGTAAGGAAATACATCTTGGAAAGAGGGAAGTGAGGTAGTGAAAATAAAAAGTAGACAGAATTAAATTCAACACACTTCATCAGACCCTATACACTGGTGAAATAAGCTAGGAATTTGGGTTTAGCAACCTATTAGCAAATACAGAAATAACTTGATCCAAGAAGACTTACCAATGCCGTTGAAGACCTTGCAGTCAAAGAAACCTACATCTGATTCCTAGCTCTAATCAGCTCTATGGCCTTGAGGGCAAGTCACTAAACCTTCTATATCTCAGTTTCTTCCCTTATAAAATGAGAATGATGATAGATACCCCTTAGGTACAAACCACACAAGTCAAATACAGGCATACCTCAAAGATAGTCAGGTCCAGACAACCACCATAAAGCAAGTCAAATGAATTTTTCTGGGATTCCCAGTCCAAATAAAAGTTAGGTTTACAGTATACTGTAGTCTATTAAGTATGTGATAGCTTTATTTCTAAGAAAGCAATGAAGCTACCTTAAGTCAAAAAATCTTGAGTCCTAAAAAATGTTAACTATCACCTGAACTTTCAGCAACTTGTCATCTTTTTGCTGGTGGAGGGTCTTGCCTTGATGTTGATGATTACTGACTGATTGGGGTGGTGGCTGCTGAAGGTTGCGGTGTCTGTGGCAGTTTTTTTGTTGTTGTTGTTAAATAAGACAACAGTGAAGTTTGCTGCATCAATTGACTCTTCCTTTCACAAAAAAATGTTTCTGTAGCAATGTTATGCAATAGCTCTTTACCTACTGTACAACTGCCTTCAAAAGTGGAGTCCATCTTCTCAAACTTTGCTGCTGCTTTTATCAAGTTCATGTACTATTCTAAATCCTTTATCGTCCTTTCAATGATCACGGCATCTTCACCAGGAGCAGATTCCATCTCAAGAAACCATTTTATTTGCTCACCCACAAGAAGCAACTCCTCACCTATTAAATTTTTATCATGAGATCACAGCGATACAGTCCCATCTTCAGGCTCCACTTCTAATCCTAGTTCTCTTGCTATTTTCACCACATCTGTGGTCACTTTCATCACTGAAGTCTTGAACCTCTCAAAGTCTTTCACAAGGGCTGTGATCAACTGCTTTCAAATTCCTGTTAAGGTTGACATTTTGACCTCTTTCCATGAATCATGGACATTCTTAATGGCATCTAGAATGGTGATACCTTTCCAGATAATTTTCCACCTACTTTCCCCAGATCCATCAGAGGAATCACTACCTTGCCTTACAAAATGTATTTCTAAAATAGGAAGATCTGGAAGAAAGTTGGAATTACTTTGGATCCATGAGCTGCAGAATGAATGCAGCATTAACAGCATGAAAACAGTACTAACCTTGTTGTCCACCTCCATCCGAGCTCTTGAGTGACCAGGTCAATGAGCAGGCATATTTTGGAAGGAATTTTTTTTCTGAGCAGTAGTTCTCAACAGTGAGCTTAAAATATTCAGTAAACCATGTTATAAGCAGAAGTGCTGTCATCCAGGGTTTTTGCTCCATTTTTAGAGCACAGGCAGTGTAGATTAAACATTTTAGGACCTAGGATTTTTGGAAAGGTCAATGAGCATGGGCTTTAACTTCAAGTCACCTGCATTAGCCCCTGACAAGAGTCAGCCTGTCCTTTGAAGCTTTGAAGCCAGGCACTGACTTCTCCTCTCTAGCCATGAAAGTCCTAGATGGCATTGTCTTCCAATAGAAGGTTGTTCCGTCTCCACCACTTACTTCCATTAATGATCTTAGCTGGATCTTCTGAAGAACTTGCTGCAGTGTCCACATCAGAACTGGCTTCCTCAATTTGTACTTTTATATTATGGTGATGGTTGCTTTCCTTAAACCTCATGAACTAGCCTCTACTAACTTCACACTTTTCTTCTACACCTTCCTTGCTTCTCTTAGCCTTCAGAGACTTGAAGAGATTAAGGGCCTTGCTCTGGATTTGGCTTGACGGGCTGTTGTGGCTAGTTTGATCTTCTATCCAGACCACTCCAACTTTCTCCATACTGACAATAGGCTGTTTTTCTTTCTGTCCATTCCTATGTTCACTGGAGTAGCACTTTTAATTTCTTTCAAGAGCTTTTCCTTAGCATTCATATCTTGGCTAACTGTTCTGCACAAGAAGTTTGGCTCTTGACCTATCTCAGCTTTTGATATGCCTCCCTCGCCAAGCTTAATCATCTCTAGCTTTTGATTCAAAGTAAGAGACATTTAGGGGCGCCTGGGTGGCTCAGTGGTTAAGCATATGCCTTCGGCTCAGGTCATGATCTCAGGGTCCTGAGATCAAGTCCCGCATCGGGCTTTCTGCTCAGTAGGGAGCCTGCTTCCCCTTCTCTCTCTGCCTACCTCTCTGCCTACTTGGGACCTCTCTGTCTCTGTCAAATAAATAAATAAAATCTTAAAAAAAAAAAAAAAAAGAACTCACGTAACACATATTGATTCAGTTCAATGTCTTCTGTGAGCATGGTTCATTGCACATCAAACAACTACAAAAGTAACATCACAGATCGCCATAACAAATACAATAATAATTTCTAAAGCCTAAAATATTGTGAGAATTATTAAATTGTTATTGTAACATCGTAACAGAGACACCAAGTGAGCAAATCCTGTTGGAAAAATGTCACCAATAGACTTGCTTGATGCAGAATTGCCACAAACCTTCAATTTATAAAACAAAATAAAACAAAAAAACCCACAATATCTGCAAAACTCAATTTTTTTTAAAGTGCAGCATAATAAAATGAGATAAGCCTGTATTTAATAGGACATTTGGCATTCAGTGAATGTTTAATATGAGTAATCAATTAAAGAGCTCATATGACGCTTACAATAAAAAATAAAACCAGTTGCTCGGGACCAGCTAGCAAATAGCTAACCCTCTAACTTCGGTGGAACTCAGGTAAAGAGAGGATGAAAAGCCCATCCATTGTCTTTAGCAACACTTGAGTTTTGAATCGATCATTGTTTAAAGTAAAATAATTTACACTTGGCCAGAAGTTTGCCAGTGGTTTCAGCCTTCATCATAAGGCTTTTGGGTTTGGTTGCACGTGTGTGGGGGGTGGGGTGTTATGCTATCCTTTTAATTTAGTAGTCCCTTGATGAAAAGTATTTCATCCCTTCACAGATTTGCACAGGTGGCTTCAACACGGACCTTCCTTTTTCTATTTCCTTCAGAAGTAAACTGGACTTCCCCCTCTGCTCTCCTCTCCCAACATCACTGGAGACTGTGAGCTGTCTCTGGCTGAGAAGCCAAGTAAGTCCATTGAACCAGATTAACATCATTTTAATGGATCAACCAGTGACAAGTGCTAGACTCACTAACTCGTGGCAGACTTCCTTGCCCAACCTCCGGGGAGGATTTCAGATTTCACGCACACCCAGCCCGTTTGGCTCATCACGTCTTTCAGCTCCAGATCTTCTGGGACTCCAGTCAGCGGGCCTGCGTAGCTCATTCTACCTCCGAAACCCCCAGCCACTGAGCCGTGATGATTTTTCCACACCTCACCCTGGGGTGTGTCAGCACACAAAGCCAAAGCATTTGAACTCTTCCGAACTTGTTAAAATACACGTACAGCTGGGGTCTGCTAACTCAGCCTCCCCCCTCAGCACCCCCACACCCCGCTGTTTCCCAAAACTCACAACCCCAATAGATCCCATTAATAAAGACATGTGTAACTATCTCTGGTGGTCTGGAAACAATACGGTCATATTTAATTCCCACTTGTGCCTGATGATATTTTCAGTAGAGCCATAGCCCAGGCTGTCTCCCACATTAGCATGCCTCTGAGGCCATAAAAGACGTGACTGGAGGCCAAAGTCACACTTTCCCACAAGGGCCAAAGTTGCCATATTTCTCAGAAAGCTGTATATTTTTATCCAGAACTGATTTGAAATGCCTGGAGAAAGAAATTTTTTAAAGTCTGATCAGAAAAGTAGAAGCAAAAACAAACGAAATGTCCTTTACTTGGTAACAGTACTTCTTGGGAAAGAGATACAGTTGGTGGGGAAAAAAAAAATCTCTGGGCCTCAGAAGACAGCAGCATGAAAGGAATACATTTTTATTATCAGAGAAGTTAGAAGGCAAAGGATGAAACCCAGCCCAGCTTCTGACAACGAAACAACATCACCTCAGTCAACCACAAGATCTGAAGGTATGCCAAGCGCCGCTCATGACTGATAAGCAAAACAGCATCGGGCTCAGGAGCTTGAGTTTTGCACTAGATGTGGGGGTCATTTTCCGGGTTCCTGCTGTGGGTTGTTAACCTGGCTCTCCCACATGCCAGTGGTGGGAGCTGGGCCTCAGTCTCTTCTTCTGCAAAATGGGTTAATTCTGTCTCTTTCAGCAGGCTGCCGTGAGCTGAACTGACAGCTCAATATCACACGTAGAATAAGGTAGGACCACAAACATTTATAAGTGCCCATTAGGAGATGGATGGTTGTAAAAGAGATGGTCACTGCCCTCAAGGAGCACACAATCCAGTGAAGAAGAAGAGTACAAATGTCTAATTATAGTAGAATGCAACACTAGTCAGCTGAGATTAGACAGGCTGCTCCGGGGGCACAGAACAAGGGACATCTTCCTGGTGGAAGCGGGTCGCAGACGCTGGCAGTCTCATCCCAGGGCCTTGCCCTTCCCCATCCCATCCTACAGGAGAGGTCCTTGAGCAAGGACATGGCATGATGATCAGTCTAACTCCCGACCTCGCGTTCACCATGAGAAGATTCCAAACATGGTTGTTCCTTTTCTTTGACCCCGTTGGGCCCACTGAAACCAGTCATACCTGTGCCTTTTTCAAAGTCTGGAAGACCATCATTAACTAATTCTTCCTCAAAGGACCTCGGTCACTTCATTTATTTTCTTGAGGACTTCTGAGTCTATCTCACGTCACACAGCCATTCAGCTGGACAGAATGTCTTCCATCAGAATCTTCCCAGGAGAGCAGAAATGTCAAATTCAATTTCCTGGAGAAGAAACAAAAATGGTGCTTTTTTCCCCTAAAATTGTCTTGATAGCAAAATTTATGAGCATTGAAGCATGTCCTGAGGGATCCGCTGGGAGGCTCATTTGATGGGTCATTTTCATCTGGACCCGGAAAAGCCCTGGAGAAGAAACTGCACGGGGCCCAGAGGACAAACTGTATGTCGGCATTACTCCTCATTTTGAACAACTACAGTTCTTTTGCAAAGTGCTGGTTGTATCTCAAGGCTAGCGGGTTGGCAAGGTGTTTTACACAGGAAAACTGAGCAAGCTGGAGTCACAGACAGAGGCTGGCATGACATACTGCAGACAGCCTGGCGAAGGGTGAGGTACCCCCAGGTGCCAAAGATACTTGGAAAGGCCCTGCGCCCTGTCAAGCTGTGTGGAGCATCAGCTACTAAGAATGTGCTAAGATCTTATTGAAATCTATCTGAAAGTATGGCCCATTGTAGCGCAGATCACCACCCAGGACTCATGACAGAATGGGCAAACATAAAAGAGTTCCTTCGCCACTAAAGGAAACAAGGTTCTGAGGTAAAAATTAGACACAGTTCTTGGCCACTCTGTCCCTGTCCCCACTAAATAAAGTGTTGAGCAGAATTTAGAGATTGTCAGCTTGAAGGGGCGCCAAACCTCCATCCTTCTGGTGAGCTCCAACGCCACCCCACCCAGCTGGTCCTGAGCTACAGGCCACTGTCACTGAGTCTCAGGATAGAACGACAGGACACACAGTGGGGATGGTTCAGACAAATCACCAGGGCTGTGATCAGAACAATGATCCCACAGCAGATCTGGGTGCAAAGCCCAAAAATGGGAAGCCAGGGCCATCACAACCAGAGCCCTGAGAACCAGACCTGTGTGAGGGTGTGTGTGAGGGGAGTCAGAGCTTGGGTTTAGGGAAACAGTAAGGTAAGTCCCATTCAGAAGGAGCGACTCTAGAATTATAGTTTAAGAAAGACACGGAGATAGCAATTTTGTTGGAAGAGGACTAGAAATGATTAATGTGGAGAGCACTTTCCACAGGATAGAGAACAGGTCAGTTACCTGTATCAAATGTGTAAGTGCCACAGAGATTTGGAAGGAGAGCTAAAGCTTCCCCAACTATGCCACGCCACCTTCTGACACTGCAGAATCCCGAAATTTCTTGGACTCTCTAAGGATTCTCTAAGGTCACTGCTGTAAGGTCCCCAGCAGAATGGCAGACTTAGAAACCAGGACACAGAGTAGAGGACAGACTCAGACTGCAAAGGTCAGCCGCTGCTGTCCTGTGCTGGCAGACAGGAGGCCGGGGGACAGGGATGGCAGGCGACAGTTCAGCAGTCAGCAGAGAGACACACATTCTTGGTTAGCAGAGTGGGGACGGTGTCTGGACATGTCCCCTGACACTGTGGGCAGTGAGCACCGGGGGTGCTTCATTGTTTCCTGCCTACAGCCCAGCCTGGTCTGGGAAAGAGACAGGACCAGCCAGAGGGGCAGGTGGGAGGTCTGAACTGCCAGCTGTGACCAAGCCATGAAGCCGGAGGAGGTGAGTCAGGGGAAACACACAGGGTGGGTGTGGGCAGCGCACAGGGAGGGCGCAGGGAGGGCGGGGATGGGGGGGGGGACACCCCTACGAGAATCCTAAGGAAGACGACCAGCCCTTCGGTGTGAGGAAGGGACTTCCGTCCATCATTCTTTATTTTCCTTCCTCTCTCTTTCTTCACAGACAACCAGCTAGAGGCAGGATGAGCTGTCTCCAGGAAGAAGACATGAAAACAGCGTCTACATGGCGGGAGGTCAAGTCCCGTTGGAAACAACACCGAGAGAAGAGAACAGCGCCTACCTCTGCCACAGAGGCCAGGCTGGAACGCTCCCCAGCCAAAGGGATTCCGTGATAAATTACTAGTGTCTTAGACCCCCGGGGGGAGGCGGGAACCCACAAATCATCCTTCCACACTACTGTAGAGAAACTGCCTCCCACGTGCCCGACAGCCACTTTTAAAGCTCGTGTTCCTTTTCCTAGGGATGATTCTGCAAGGTTTCCCTTGGAGAGCCGAGTACAGATACAATAACGCAAGATGTGGTGTCTGGGGCTCCCTTATCCCTACCTCATGTTCCCACACATTTGGCCCAAGACATAAAGAGGAGACCCCGCAGTTAGAAGAGCCAGCAAGTGAGCAATGGTATCATAGCTCCCCTTTCCAAACTCCAACTGGAGTTTAGAATTTGCTAATGACCTAAGAAATCTCATTTTTTTTTTTAATTTTCAAGGGAAACATAACTATCTTCAGAGCATAAATCTTCTGAAGGCTGCCCTTGGGCAATCCAGTTTTCAAGCTGCTGGGGTACAGCGGATAAACACCTTGTGCTCTTCATAGGGACGTAGGAGGCTGCAGAGACACAGAAGGCCGTTGTCCGTGTAAGCCACACCCGAGAAATTTTAAAACAAAGAGTTAAGATACACCTCAAGACACAAAATATTAAAAAAAAAAAACAGTACCTAGAAAAATAGGCCAGTACCTTCATGGGTCAGAAGAGCTCCCTGAATATGTCAATCATTTGCAGTGCTGGGTAGAGAAGCCACGGGGCTGGTCAACCAGCCACAGGACTCTGGCGATGCCTGACCTGGGAGAGGGTGGCCTATAGTCCACACTGGCTTATGTGATCCAGTTCGCTGCAGAGCTCCATGGGAAGGCAGGTGCACTGGGCTGGCTGGAGCCTGAAGCAGGAAACATGCTGTTCCTCTGCTGATAACCAGGATCCTTAGGGGGGTTGGGGGGCCATGGTGGGAGAGCAGACCAACGGAGAGCCAAGAGCATGTTCTAGTTCCTTCAGCGGTTCTGGCTCTTAATTTTAATGGTCTTGGTTACTTAATTTACAAATACTCTTGGTTACTATAAATCTCCCTTTGAGACATTGGTCTGCTGAAGAATTTAGTGCCTACGGTAAACTCAATCAATATTTACCAAGTGAGAAAATGAATAAAATGAGGCCTCTTTGCCTGCAAGATTGAAGGTTTGTCGTTGAGCCCTGGGAAAGCCCTACAGGCAATGCCTCTCTTGGAGCAGCTGGAGAGATATCCTGCTGGCCTTTCCAGCGCTATGAGCAAGCCCACCATAATTGTTCCTTGATCAAACACACAACTAATATGTTTCTACATAGACCAGTACAAATAAAACCAGTTCTTTGGGCCTGGGGGCGGTGGTGGGGAACCATGGGGAGGGGGTCCCAGGGAACTTTCCTATTCAGAGAATAATCAAGCAACCAATAACTAGACTGCATGGTTTATGAGCAGGGAAGTGTAAACAGCTGACACTGGGCTTCAGTTGGCTTTGTAGGTTTACAAGGTCGGAGGATTGGCCCAAGGTCTCCCAGATAGGGATGGAAATATATGGGAACTAGGAAGAAGGCGGGACACTTAGAGCAGAAAGTCTAGGTCTTAAAGGGCTGAATATGGTGTTGGAGGCAAAAGGCCTGATGGGATCTCGCAGTATCTCAAATGCTTGGCTACCAAAGGTCCATGAAGTAGAAACAGGCCTCAGAAGACCGGCCTGGTAGTAGTGTGTCAGCCGTGTCCCCAGAGCAAGCCACCAGAACTGAGAGACCAACTCATATATTGAAATCTGGAGGAAAGGGTGAGTCTATTCTGGGCACTTCAACTCTCAAAACTTGTTCCCCTATGCTCTGTTATGCCCGGCCCACTATAATTTACTGGCTTCTGCTGTACACATATTATCTCATTTAATTTTCCAACAGATGTGAGTTACTTACTCTTCCCCAATTTGTAGTAAAGAACAGCGACTACCTGCAAGTTAAGTAAGCTGCCCACGGTCGTGCGACTGATGAAAAATGGCCGATCAGAGAGAGGCGTGGCCTTGAATTCAAACTCAGTTCTGCTGAGCTGAAGCCTGACAATCGTCGGGGGGGGGGGGGGCAAGGGGGCATGCGTGTGCGTGTGTGTGTGTGAACAGTTTTCTGCTATTTTTACGGAAATTAGAGTATGAGTGCAGAGGCTTTAAAAGTCAATTTCTCTTTTTGGCACCTGGGTTTTTTAAATTCTTTTATAGCAACATCACGTTTAGTCCAGGAAGCATTTGCTTTCAACAAGCATTAATTACACATTAGATACGTGAAATTCTTGACTAGATTCGATCCTCAATCATATGAACAGGCCAGCACTAATTAACACAGTAAAGCAACCCAGATAAAAGCTTATTATTCAGGGCGCCTGGGTGGCTCAGTCATTGGGCGTGTACCTTCGGCTTGGATCATGGTCTCGGGGTCCTGGGATCGAGCCCCGCATCGGACTACCTGTTCAACGGGGTGCCTGCTTCTCCCTCTCGCACTCCCCCTGCTTATATTCTCTCTCTCTGTGTCAAAAAATAAATGAAATCTTTTAAAAAAATAATAAAGCTTATTATTCTTTCACAGGAAAGATGTCCAGGAATAAGCAGTTTACAGTGGTGACAGTGGCACCACGGGATCATCAAAAACCCACACTCCTATCTTCCTACTCCACCATTCCTAACATAGCAGCTTCCATCTTTAAGGTCACCTTGAGTTGCAAGACGGTTGCCTAAGCTCTAGCCATCAAGTCCATGATCCGGGTAGGCATCAGAGGAAGTAAGGATGGGCACGGGAAAATGCTCTGACTCTGTCTGTCCCTGTCATAAGGGGCACTTTCTATAAGTCCCTCCTAACAAATTCCACTTGGAACTAATTGGCCATTCCAAGCCACAAGGAGATCTGGAAATGTGGCTTATTCTAGGCAGCAATGTGCTCAGCTAAAAATCTGTCACTCAGGAAGAAGGCGAGAACAGACATTGAGTAGGCAACTAACAGTCTGTGCCACTCAGATAACCTGAATCAGCAAGGAAGCCAAAAATTAATTTAAATTCAAGCAGTATTCTAGGATTCCATTTGCATGGGAATAATGGAAATTTGAACATCTTACAGCACTTTTCTGCAGGCCAAAGACTGAAAACATTTGAAAACATATTTGAGGGTCTTGAAAAGTTTTTCATTTTTTTTCATGACTTTTGCTGTTTTCATGGAAGAGATGATTCTGTCAAGTAAGCTTAATTTCCTGAGACCTATCAATATCTTCTCTTATTATATTTCCAACATCCACTCTTAGAAGAATGAGGGCATATATGAAATCTGAGAAATACGAGGTTCAGTCAGGTAAGCAACTGCCTTTGGCTCAGGTCGTGACCCCAGGGTCCTGGGATCGAGTCCTACATCGGGCTCGCTGCTCAGAGCAGAAGCCTGCTGCTCCCTCTGCCTGCCCCTCCCCTGCTGATGCTCACCACCCTCCCCCACCCCCTGACAAATAAATAAATAAAATCTAAGAAAGGAAGGGAGGAAGGAAAGTACAAAGAAGGAAGGAAGGAAAGAAGGAAGAATGAGAGGGAGGGAGGAGTGAGGAAGGGAGGGGACAAGTACAGCTACAGGTGTTGGGAAGGTTGATGCCAGGTCTAGGGAGTGCTAAACAGTGAAGACACCGTTGTCACACCAATAATCAGCCATCTGAGGTCTTCTCTGAGAGCTCAGCTTGTCCACAGAATTGTGTTTTATCTTGACATTTGCAGGTTGAAAATTATATAATATATATATATTTTTATTTATTTAAATAAATAAGGAGAGAGAGCGAGAGAGCACAAGCAGGGGGAAGGGCAGGCAGAGGGAGAGGGAGCAGCAGGCTCCCCGCTGAGCAGGGAGCCGGATGTGGAGCTCAATCTCGGGACCCTCAGGTCATGACCTGAGCCGAAGGCAGTCACTTAACCAAATGAACCACCCAGGTGCCCGAAAATTGTGTAATATTTTTAAGACCAACCCCAAAGAGGCTTATCTCGATTGCCTAGGGCCACCCGAAATGGCCTCTTCTTGGTAAAGTGGGCTCCTTTGCACCTTTTATCTTATTCCTAAATGGGCCGATATGGTTTAGGATGAGGGTGGCATGGGCAACTTCTCAAGGTCAGCCATTATCCATGCAAATTCTGACTTAGAGAACACATGAGAACAGGACCGGCTATATCCATGATGTGCCAGACGTGGCCAATTTAGCGTAAATACATGAAAACTCTCCTTGACCACGCTTCCAAATTTTCTGATTAGAAAATAAAAAGCTACAGAATTTCAAAGACCTACTACCATTTTTGACACTTTGAAAATAACCCAAGACCATTTCGCCACCTACACTAACTTGGGAGAAGCATTGTCAGACAGTGCTGAGTTTGGGTAAACAGCTCCATTTCTCCTCCGAGGAAAATAGTGACCTATTTTTAGAGACCAGGGGTTTCAGTGTTTTACCATTCCAGAAATAAACACCATCACCATTCCTACCCTTTCAATTCTCTTTCAATGAGCACAGCTGTCCGGGAGGGGATGTAAACATCCTCCGGCCGTGTTAGGAATCCAAACACAATGATGTCAGGCTGGTGAGAACCAGGGAATGAGGCTGACTCCAAATTGCACAGGAACTGATCTGCTCTCGTGAGCAAACCTACAAGAAATGAGATCTACAAGATACACAATACACTTGAGCCCCTTTTAGAAATTAACCTCTTTGTCAATCCAGGCTTCTCCTAGAACAGATACAACTCTTTTATTATTATTATTATTATTAAATTATATTATTAATCTTTTTTAAATTTTCTTTTTTTTTAAAGATTTTCTTTATTTTGACAGACAGAAATCACAGGTAGACAGAGAGACAGGCAGAGAGAGAGGAAAGGAAGCAAGCTCCCTGCTGAGCAGAGAGCCCGATGTGGGGCTCAATCCCAGGACCCCGGGATCATGACCTGAGCCGAAGGCAGAGGCTTTAACCCACTGAGCCACCCAGGCGCCCCTAATTTTCTTTTTTTTAATGATGTTTTGGTGTCTTGGCCAAGGGGAGACTGCCCCTCCCTGGGCTGGTTAATTTCCAAGATACTAACTTACCTGGGAACATGCCTTTCATATGCCAACCTCCACCACCTCCTTTATCTAAGTCAATATTCCCCCGCCCCAAATCACCCCGGGGCCGGCTACCAGACAACCAAGGACAACTCAGGCACCCCAAAGCCTGCCAGAGTGATTCGAACTAGGCAGTCCTAAGTGGTTTCCCCTATCCTGCCTTGCCTTTCCAGCAGATAACACAGTAAAGTCTCTGGCCTCTGTTTCTCTCTCCTTTCTGTCTCCTGACCAACCCTGGCACTTCCCCAGGTGACCCTGCATGGCATAGCATGCTCCCTCCTCTTGGGACATGTAAGGAATAAAAATCTCCTTTCAGTGGTGTTAGCCTGTCTGTGCTGTCACTCAGTCACTTCTCGAAATGACAATCCCATGGGCACCATCAGGACACAGGCTCTCCTTCACCAGAGCTTAAAACATGGCACTAAATGTGGATATGCAAAGTCCCCGTTCTGTCCATGCCCATCATCCAGTCCGTTGGCTCAGGCTGTGTGCAGTTGGGTAAGTATGACATCTAACAAGAGAAAAATATTTTCTCAACTGTGTAAGGATATCAGAAAAATCTCATCTCACATGGACCCAGTACAGTTTTCCCCAGCTTCTCTCCTATGCTGAGAACAAGAAGGAGGATCCTTATAGAGAGCAGGTGTAGCTCTCCTCACCAGGATGCAGGACTCAGTCTCAGATGCTCCATACTCTCTGCCCGGACCACAGTGGCCTCCCAGACTCGTCTGGCAGTAACCAGCGATGGCCAAGGGTGGCCCACAGATGTGTCTTATTTTGCCATCACCAATCATATGTTTAAATACACTTAAGTCAACATGTTAAAATCATGAAATTTCACACACGAATCTAGATTTCCATCCTCCTATAAAATTTGAAAACTAGGGGGCGGGGTGGGAGGTTGGGGTACCAGGTATTATAGAGGGCACGGATTGCACGGAGCATTGGGTATGGTGCAAAAATAATGAATACTGTTATGCTGAAAATAAATAAAAAATAAATTAAAAAAAAATTTTTTGAAAACTAACCTGAAATTCACCCACATGGTGACCACAAGCTAGACAAACAAGAGCTGAGGAGAGGGTGGCCCTTAGCTGGGACGTGTCCTCTCCAGCCCACCACAGGCCCCTACACACTAATGGTTGGAGACAACCTCTCTCAACTTCCCAGGATAGTAGTGGGAGGTGAGTCATGGGAGGTGGGAGGGGCAGGCTGTTGGGAATCAGGAGGAAAGCCTAACACATTGAAGACTGGGGTACATTCAAGCGATTGCCAGAACTGAAAGGAATTTTCATCAATTTCAGGAAAGTTGGCAGTCCGGAGGCAGTCCCCTTGAAACAGTAAAATGGCCCCCCTGGAAAAAGGTGGGAAGATCTTTAACCTTCTCACCCTCTAATACGTGGTCATAAGTGCAAATTCTAAGAAAACAGAACACAAGTAACAACATAAAAAGAAAGGAACAACAACCGGGGAAGAAACTAAGAAAGCTATGAATAAAATAACACTCCTTTCTCCCAAAAATTGCAAAAGCAAAGACATCATAGAGTTGAAATTGTTGAGATTATGGATTGCTTTTCCTCTCTAGTGCTGATTTGTAGCTTCTTGTTTTTCCAGAACCGCTTTTGTAATAACAAAAAAGTAGATATCATTACTAATTCTTGAAGTTTTTTTAAAATACAAAATAAAATGTCATGAGATGTCATATTACCCATTACAACAGTGTAGTGTAGCCCTTTTAACTCTCAATCATCTGTATAGCTAGCATTTATTAAGTACTGACTGTGTATTGAATAATATGGTAAATGACTTATTAACGGCTCAGTTTGTCTTCATGCCATCCCATTGACATTTAAGAAACTGAGGTTTGGCAAAATTAAGTACCTTATTTCAAGCCCTACAGCGAGGATATGATAGAGACCAGGCCCACCCAGGCCCCTCAGATGCCATAGCTTCTCCTCAGACCACCAAGTATGCAGCTTCCTGGAACCCAGTCCTGCAGGGGGCGCCGGGAGACACGGACATCTGTTGAGGGAAGTGTAACGGTGGACGATCTTTCTAGAAAACAATTGTGCAATACATGTCAAAGGCTTTAAAAATGTTCCCATTCTTTGCAAGTAATATCTCCAGGAATACATGCTGAGAAAATAAGATTTGTTAAAAAAAAATTTGCGAACAGGACACTCACAGTATCATTATATATTATAATAAGAAAATGAAAACAAGTCTATGTCAAAGGAAGGAAATGGTTACATAAATCACATGGTTTCAATTTAAAATCGTTTTCCATGACTTCAATGACATGGCAAAATCTCAAATAGAAAAGCATCATATGAAAGCATATTTCGTATAATTCTGTTGTATAAATATAAAAAACCTATTTACATACCCTTACACAGAAAAATGACTGGGAGAAAAATCACACAGTTGCTATTTATTGTGATGAGACTATAGATTTTTTTTTAAGTTTGTGCTTTCCATATTTATTATGATAAATACATTCATGTTCATATACATGAATTTTCTTATACAAGATTCATTCTTTAAAAGCCTAGTTTATACTCAACTTCCTGGATTGCACCTGTTGCCTCAATAACACCTTTACTTAAAAGGAATGTTTTCAGTATATATAGAATACATAACTAAACTTGAAGCATATTCCATATGGACAACATTATGTTAATAATGTAGCATAATAAACTTAACTCACATAGAGTCCAAAAAATTAAAATGCAATCATTATTAGAAATAATATCAGAAATTGTTTCATTTGCAGCAAAAGTCTGTTTATCTTGAATGCAGTCTGCTAGAAGACTAAGATAAACATAATTATTCCATGCTGTACAATTGAAGGGTAATTACTGTTCATAATGATGACTCTAAGGCATTGCAAGACACCGAAATACATCCTAAGTCACCAAAGAAAGATTGCATTACATTTAGAATAGCTGCATTGTTAAGATTGTTTCATTGTGCTGAATTCTCTGAAAATTGACTAACCTACATTTGGCAGGTGAATTTACTTTCAGAAGACTAAAATTATTTGTTCATAAGGATACCCTCTTCCCTAATATTTTGGAATAAACCAGAGTGCACTATATATTCACCGAAAATTGTTCAGAAGGTGGAATGCATGAACCGCCTCTGGGCTCTTTCCACTGAGCTTACCCTTATGATGTGGGTGCTGGGAGTTACAAAAACATAGAATTCATGAAACAGTAAAAAGAGAAAGAAACCCATGCAAGGTGGCTCGAGAGAACTTGGGAATGGCCCTGTCTGCAGATAATGCCATGTTGGGACTGTCAGTTTCCATTAGCAAAGGGATGTGAAGGGAAACTTCAAAGCAACTGCTAAAAGGAGGTTAGAAGCCAGGAGAATTTTGGCAAGCGCTGAGCTTGGAGTGAGTCCTGCTGTGGGAACTGCACGATGCTCTTGGCAGAGGACAATGGCAGCAGGAACTATTCTTCTCAGAGTTGCCTGGTAGAAACACAGTGCACGGCCATCCTGAGAGCTGGAAAAGAGGGCTGCACAAACTTCAAGTTTGGGGCAGCAGCCTGAGCAGGGATCACCCATGTTGTCCTCCGGAGGAGCATCCTTAGATTTCCTGAAATCAAAGGCTTGCTGACTAGGACCAGACAAGGAGTAAAAGGTTGGGCTGGCTGAGACAGAGAAGCTGCCAGCAGGTGAAAAGCACCCAATGGCGGCGGTGGTTACCTCTCCCAGAGCCCCAGAGAGAATGACAGGATAGCCACCATCACAGCCGCCTTGTGGCCTTCTAGATTTACTCACAGACAACCCAAATTGAGCAATGAGGGGAGTACTTGTCCCCAGAAATAATACTCTAGTACAGGAAATCCCAGAAGCCAGTGGCTAAATGCACGGTTTCCAGCTAGAGCTGCACTGTCCAATATGGCAGCCACTAGCCATATGGGACTAGTCAAATTGCAGAAAGTTCTATTAAACTTTATCAAAACCAGCACGGATATATAAACAGAGCAGAATACAAGAGTCTTATGAATTTTTAAGACAAGATGCAAGAAGTCAGTGACCGTTTGTGCTTGCCCCTGGCTGCTTTGAGCTCAGCCTCCAGGACCTCAAGGTATACAAATTCATTCTCTCCTTGCTGGAAGCGATTCAGCAGGAACGTTTGAGAAGCATCCTTATAGTGGTCAGCATGTGGAACATTGCATCAGGAATCCAGTATATACTGCTTACCAGGTTCATGAACCAGAGGAAAAGCAAGATTTTGAAATAAAGACTATTCTCTTGGGCTCCTTCTGCTTCTAAGCAGCTCCCTACCCACAGGTAATAATCAGCTACTTTCAGAAGCAGAAAAAGAAGTCTCACATTTTTCTCTACTCCATATCTTCAGGACCCCATCATCCCTCCCCTCCAATCATTCGGCTGAGTTCAATGAACTGGCAGACAATCACAGGCAGGCTCCCCCAGATCCCTCCAGCTTGAAGATAGTTCAACTCTCTTCAGAAAGGGGCAAATGTGTGTGTGACTCAAGGGTTCTTTCCAGAGTTATTTTAGCATTTATTAGTCATTGTGTGCTCTAGAATGCTCGGGTGTCTCTAAGGACCTCCTGCTTCCTGCGCCCGACGTTTTAACCTCCACCCCACCTTGGTGAGGTTCACGCAGCTCAAGAAGAATGCGCTCTAGTCCAACAATTGACTGTATCTTGAGCACAATAAGTCAATCTTTAAAAAAAAAAAAAAGAAAAGAAAAAGAAAAAAAATGGGGTTGAAAGTCAAACCTTGTAAAATAATTCAGACATTTTATAGTGTTGTTCTGATTACATACAATTCCCACAAGAAGGGAAGTACCTTTAAAATAAGGACTATTCAATACTAGTACAGGATATCCTCTTGTTGTTGATAATTTCCTCCTAACAGAAGACACGACGCAGTCCAAACCAAATTCAAAGGAGGTGTCCAGAGACAACGCGGCATCGACATTCGGCAGGGAACATTGTTCAATCTAATTGATGTTTTCCTTGCAAGGCAATAGAGTGAGTGGAACTATTTTTATCCAGAACAGAATAGGTTCCCCCTACACTTAGGATTCCTGCATCCCCCACCCCCAACTAGTTTTATATATAGTCAGAATCACAAAATGTACCTTTCCAGATTTGAACATTTCCATGAAATAGGTTATAAACAATAGGCAAATTTAAATGTCAAGCTATGTTCTCACTCAACAGGCAAATTTTTACTAGCCATAGGGTTTTGAACCGTGGAAATTCTGGTTCAACCATTCTATCTTCAGTGGATTCATTCTACCTTCTTGGCAGATATGGTGCCTAGAAAAGGACCCTCCACCTCCATGAAGTTGAATATCTTCCTCTTCGCTAGAACAAGGGCACATATATCTACATATCAGTTTAAGTTACCTGCAGAGGCCAAGACCTTTAGTTACATATGATCAGTCTCTCAAAGCAGACAATAAGCCTTGACTCTTACACACGCAACAGCATTAAATCAGTAAGCATGTTTTGGCAGAACATTTTTCCAATTTCCTCCCTTCAGCCGGAGAGACACAATTCAACCTTCACAATCTGGCCTGACTTTCTAGAAATAAATGAAGGTTAGCCTTTTGTCCAACTACGTAAACATACCTCATGAAGAAGGTGGTCCTTACTTGAGCTTGAATTAGATAAAAGCTATGATTATGAGAACTATCACTGCTTAGAAGGGGAGAAATGTAGCAAAATAGTGATAGGAAACATTTATGAGCCTACTGTCAGGCAGACTTTCTAGAATTTTAACATGGGAACGGCATAAAGTAGAAAGACAGCAGTCAGCGTAGCCCAGAGCTCAACTCCAGGCATTCAATAAATGTTTTAGAATAAATAAATGAAGAAGGAATGCATAGTCAGATTAATTTTTGCATTAATGTTATTAAATCACAGTAAGAGCAGAATACGCTTGTGATTTGGCTTCATTCACTCGCATTACAATGTAGGTGATATTTAAGAAGCTGGGCTCAAAATGCAGGCAGACCGACACCTCCTTGCTGTGTGCTAGTCCTGGGCAAGTTACTTTCTCTGGAGACTCAGCTTCTTCATCTGTGGAGCAGCTCTAATCCTGGAACCTGCTTTACTGTCCTGCGGACATTAAAGAAAGGTGTAGACAGCTAAGCCAGATGCCTGGCCCATATAATCACATGCTATTAGAAACTGTTATATTATTACAAATTTTATTATATATTGTTAAGCTATTGTCATCATCATTGTTATGTTGTTGTTGTTGTTTTGTGCTGACTGTGGTTACCACCCCCGGCTCATTTGTTTCAGTGGCCCAGAGAAGGCTCATGTGTTCTTTCGGCCTCAAGATGACATTGACCTCTCCTACTTAACAGCTGCTACCAAAAGTTGCCCCTGTCACCTCAGAGCTGCCAAGACGACAGGAGCATCATGTCTTCCTGGCATCCCTTCCAGATGCTTTGTGTCAGAAGGCTCCCCTGATGGGGGCAGAGGCTGTTCCATTCTCCATCAGGCTTTGACCTGTAGAGAAAATATTCTTCACCCCAAATCATGCTGGGCTGTGAAGTTCAGCCTGGGGTGCTCAGTACCATACAAGCATCTGGTGAAGTGCCTTTTTAATCTTCTGGACACTTTTTTTTTTCTTTAGAGAGAGAGTAGGAGGGGCAGAGGGAGAGGGGAAGAGAATCTTAAGCAGACTCCACTTTGAGCTTGGAGCCAGACAAGGTCAACCTCACAACCCTGAGATCACGACCTCAGCAGAAATTGAGAGTCAGACGCTTAACCGATGGAGCCACCCAGGCGCCCCTCTGGGCCCTCCCTAATGCAGACGCCTACATGGATACTGGGAATGGAGCTGGAAGAAAATCTACATGGCAGACACCATGCTGTGTTCAAAACAAGCTTGTCTTGCAAGGCTGTTGTCCTTGTTTTCTATTTCCTCTTCCTTTGAGTTCTGCCCAGAAGTCACCTGAGTACTTTTTATAAATCAGCTACTCTCCCTCAGATAAGCAACCCCAGACTGCGTCCTTAGGCAGAACCAGCCTGGGGACCCTGATTGAGGCCGAGCACCCTGACCCAACCCTGAAACCAACGTGAAGAGCAATTGTTCAAGCCTGGCATTATTTGGCCAAAATACCATTAAATACTACACATTTGGTTTTTGGAAAATACCGAAGTGCCAGCCCAGACTCCTGCATAAGCCCCAGAAGAGTTTAGCAAGTAGAAATGCCCATTTAGCAAAATTACTACTCTTAGGCAAGGGGACCCCTGACCTCAGCTCATTAGAGTCCCCCCAAGTTACAGCTCTTCAATCGTCTCACTCCTGAAATAACACCTCTTGCCCCTGGGACTTGCAGCCTGAGCCACATGCGTGCAGGCCCTTGTCATCCTTGCGTCCTGAGAGCTGAAGGGGGTTCTCATCAGTCAGAAAGGACTTGTAGCAGAAGCCTTCATAAAGCGCACTCAGGGTGAGCCCTGAAGCCCCCCATGCATACACCTCCGACTCTGCCCCTCAGCCTTGTTAGCTCACCCCACCAGGTAAACACAAACAGAAACAGGTCGTCCTTTAATTGTTTTAAAGCCGGAGACAGCCTTGTAAGTAGTGGGGAAAGGGGGGTCACCTCCCCATCATTAACTCTGGTGGCTGTATGTGGAGCTCGACCACAAACATGCCCAAAGGTGACATTCTCGTGTCATTTTAACTTCCTTTGGCCCAACCTTCCTCATGGTCTGGTAGTCTGGAAATTTTCTTTTTGTTTGTTCGTTTTAAATTTCGTTTCTTTGCTGTTGCATGTACTGAGAAACGGTCTTTTTCATCTTGATGTCCTGAGCATCCTCGCAGCACACTGCCCCCCACCCCCACCCCAGACGGGAGGAGTGCTGTATTGTTTTGTTTCGTTTTGTTCCTGAACTCTGCAAATAATAGAAGAAATGATATTGTTTGTATTGGGTGCACCTGCTTCCCTAAACCAGGGTGAGGTGTTTTGTTTTGTTTTTTTTCCTCTCCACCCCAACTGTCCTTTTATCTCGGCTCCACGGGCTTTGTTGTTTGGTGGGAATTTCGTGGCTCCTGCTTTCTTAGGGAACTTCCTATCCCAGGGAATTCAGAGATTCTCCCCAGGGGCCCCCAGACACTGTATTGTTTTATTGCCCCCAACTTACCTCAACCCCATTCCACCTAAAGCACATAAACAGGCACCAGAACACACAAGATGTTTTTAAAGGAGCAAAATAAATGCAAATCTGGAAAGTTTCCTGCATATGCGTGTGTGCGTGAGTGTGTGTGTGTGCGTGTGTGTGTGTTTACATACATGTGGGAATGTTACAAAAAGAAAACATTAAGTCTGTGTGGTTTTCTCTGTGCATTCTCTGTAGTCTTCAGTACAACTAAAGGAAATAGAATCATTTCTTCTTTTGCTACATTTGCTTTGCTCCAGGTGACAAGACAGACCCAGATGCTCAGCAACTTGTCCCTCCCTCTTCTTCGTCCCATGCACTTCTGTCCCCAGGACCAGCCTCAGCCCCCAGTTTAGAGTCTCAGGATAGCACCCACCCCAAAGCCGACCCTATAGACGATGCTGGGTGTACAACACAGGAGAGAGGCAGCAGTTTCCTCTAATCTCACTTGGTGGATCCTGCCGGAATCATACTCTGCGTCATCTTTGTGTCCCCAGCTGCTGGCAAAGAGCCTCACTCACAGGACCTGCTCAATCTGTATTTGTAGAATGAATGCTGAATGATGGGACTTTGAGCCAGCCACTTCCTGGCCCTGGCTCGGAGTTTCCTCTTGATAAATGAGGAAGATGATTCCTTGAAACATTTTCTAAAGATTCATTTATTTATTTGAGAGAGAGAGAGTGTGTGTGGGTATGTGCATGGGAGAAGGGCAGAGGGAGAGACTGTCAAGCAGACTTCTGCTGAGTGCAGAGCCCGATTCGGGGCTTGATCTCATATCACATGAGACCTGGACCTGCTCCAAAACTAAGAGTCAGATGCTCCACCAACTGAGCCACCCAGGTACCCCTGATCCTGTGAATTTTTGTCTGACACTATTATGATGCTCTTCGTCTAAAATGCATTTGTATTTACCTTTTTATATAAGCTGGGATTAGAAGTCTGTAGCAGGAAAAAAAGAAAATAGTATCTCAGATAAGATGAAATTCCCTCTCATGTAAAATAAGCCCAAAGGTGGGCTATTCAGAGTTACGAGGTGTCATCAGGGACACAGGCTGCCATCTTCCCGCATTGCCATCGTCAGTCTAAGACAGACCCTAGAGTTAACAGCCACCATGTCTTCCTGCTAGATCAGGCGGAAGAGAAAAAGTAGGAAGACAAGAGGGCCCCACTCACAGCTGAGCCCCAGTGAAGCCCCTTCCTGAAAACACCACGCAACATTTTGTGTAATTCTCATTGGCCAACCTGTAGTCACGTGGCCAACCTTACCTGCAAGGACCTATGTATGCTCTTTTAGCTGAGCACACACTCTTGCCCCAAATACAAACCAGGGCTGTATGACTAAGGAAGAAAGATAGCGCGGATATTGGTGTCCCGTCCAAACCTTGCCACACCTCTTCATCACTGTTTGGCCTATTTGAATCTTGAGGCAGTTTTTCCCCTTTCTAACTAGCTACCCCTTCTGATGATCTTAAATAAAGGTTTCTCGAACCCTGATGACATTTTCACCAGTCCTTGAAAAGCATGAGTAAGACAGGGGAAAAAAATGCATTGTACTTTTCAAATACTAAATTTATAATTAATTTTATTTGGCTTAAAAGACTGCCCTTTAGTTTTTGTCTTTTCTATTCTGTGAACATTTGCTTTTTCATCAAATATTCTTCAGGGCAGATGATAGTTTCTTTTCATTAATGCCCTTACTGTGAAAAATAAAAAATTGTGAACTCTATGTCAATCACCTGATTTTTTTTTTTTTTTAAACAGGATCTTTCAAATTCAGAAGTCTAGGAACATTGCCTTAGGTCATTTCCTTTTTTCTCTCCCCTACCTCCCTCATCTGAGGAAAGAGGATTGAGGAAGGTAGATTAGAAAAATCTCTATGCCATCAATAATAATAGAAAAATAGAGAACAGAGCTGTGGTTCATTACAGAAGAACATAAACCTTCTGAGCCCTTGATGTCAAGAGAACTGCCTAAAAGGGATGTCTTCAATATACAGAAATGAGGCCCGGCTCCTGAATTCTGCCTAGGGAAGATCAAATACCGCCCCAAATCATACCAGCTGAGTGAAATTAAATAAGTTACTTAACTTCTTCATGCCTAATTTAAATCTGTGAAATGGGGCTAACAGTAGAATCTCTCAAATGATTTTCATGAGGCTTAAATTAGAAAATATGTAAACAGCTTGGGTAGTGCCTGACACGTGGGATATAGTCAACACCTGTCTCCTGTTATTATAGGATTGGAGTCAGCTGTGAATAACCAAAAAGCCAAAATTATCAATGGCTTAAATACATAAATGTTTACTTTTCTCTCCTGCGGTGGAAGTCCAGAGCATGACTGGGTCAGAAGTCACTGGGACACCGGAGACCCCAGTCCTTGTCTCTCTCTGTTTCACCGCCCTGAGCTCCTTGTCTCAGGAGCCAATGTGGCTCTGGAGCTCCAACCAACACATCCATGTGCAAGAAGCAGAAATGGGAGAAGACGACTGCACCTTTACCTTTGCTTTCAAAAACTCTGCACAGCACTTCTGAGGATAACACATGGAACAGAAATGAGCCTCACGCTCACACCATCCCTAGAGGCTTAAAAGACTGGGTACACTGCTCTCCTGTTAAACAAACAAACAAAACTGAGATTCAATTAAGAGTAAGAGCAAGAGAGAGACCATGAATGTTGTCACAGGCATGCAGTCATCTTTGCCACCAATGTAAGTGCTGATGTTGTTATCACAAAAGACAAGATTCTGGGAAAGGGGAGTAGGTGGGAGCCAGAGATTCTGTGAGTCACCAGCACCGCTGCTGATAAGGAAGATTAAGGGGACCAGGAGTGTCCTGAAGCAGTGAGAGGAATGGACATCCCAGAATCATCTAGGACCGAACACCTAGACCTCCAGGTTTCAAACAATTCCTCCCCACCACCACCACCACCCAATTCTGATTCAGTAGATCGGGGTGCAGCCACGATTATTTCCTGTTTTTTTAACAAGCACCATCATGGCTAAAGCAGCCACCAGCCCACAAGTCGACCCAGTCGGTTACTTCTCTGCTGCAAGTTCCAGTAGGATTTCTGCCTCACTGCCGGTACAGCACTAGGCCTACCCCGGGGCCCTGGGAAGGGGAAGACAGTGACGATAGAAGACCCTCAGAACATTTTCACTCCCCTCAAAATTCACTTAGAGATCCGATTTTTTAACCAAATTAGAAAGAATATACATACGTCCTGTGTTTTTAGTTCCAAAATAATTAATCTAATTATATTAAATTGCTCAGTGTCTGATATAAAACAACAAGAATACAGAAATACCTTCATTAATAGAAAAATTTAGATACATTAAAGGAAAACCACAATAGCCTTTGCAAGTTTGGCTCAGGGGCCAGATACGGATTATAGTCCCGCAGACGTCAGGGTTGACTAGCCCGGTGTTTGGCCACCCGGTACAGAGCTACTTGCTTCAGGAGAGCTGTCTGCTGGAAAGCCTGGATGGTGGCTCGCTGACCGACTGCTGCGGAGCCCGCGGGGTCGTTTTCATCCTTCTGCATGACTCCCGGGTCAGCTCCTCGCTGTCTTATTGACGTCCTGACCTCCAGATCTGCAGGGATGCCAATCCACACCTGGGAAGGCACCTGCAGTCCGGACCGCAGGGCCCGATCCTCCGCCAGACGCCCCACCTCCCATCAGAGCATTTTCTCCCGCTTTCCAGGCCCCGCGCTGAAGCTTCCACGGGGTCTGTGCTTCCCGGCTCCCGCTGCGCTGGAGCGTCACTTCTCCGTCTCCTGGGTCCGACCTCCCTTGGCCCTTAGACTTCAGACCCCGGCATGTTGGCTCACATATCGCATGGGCTCTTTCTTAATGAACAAGCGTCTAACCCTTTCGTGTGACCTTCCTAATGGAAACCAACTCTGTCCCCTCCCCATCTCCATGCCGCCATGCTTTGTGCAATGTGTCTGCCCAGGTCAACCCACACGCAGGCAAGAATGAGGTGCTTCGGGGGCTCCTGGGTGGCTCAGTCGTTCAGCGTCTGCCTTCAGCTCAGGTCCTGATTCCAGGGTCCTGGGATCAAGCCCTGCATCCGGCTCCCTGCTCAGCGAGTATTAAATAATTAATCCCTGTTATTATATATATACACATATATATGATATAATTATATATATTAAAATTGATTTTGAAATATATATAAATATATATTATATTATTTATTATATTAACATGATATTATTATGTTAAATAAATGAATAAAAGCTTTTTTTAAAAAAATGAGGTGCTTTGGTAGTGATACAATAGGAAGAGGACATATATTTGAACAGAAAACATTTCCATAAGACACCGCAGCTCCTTTTATTTTCCTGGATGCAATTTTCGTTGGTGTTCTATGCACAGAGCACCTCATCACAGAATGAGCACAGGAAGGAAGAAAGGAAGGAAGGAAGGGTAAGCAGAAGAAGGAGAGAAAGAATGTTTACCAATAAATAATAAATAATAAAATAAATTAAATAAATAAATAAAGCAAATATTAATAAATAAATAATAAATAAAATAATAATAATAAATAAATAAACCTCTCTTTGGAGGTCTTGCGAATCCCAAGGCCCCAGAAAGTTAATCTTGCTGCCCAGTGATGAAACAAAGCATGTTCGCTTAAAGTGACCAATTAACCAAGTCGCACATTCCTGTATCCAGCTAAGCGACCACAAGAGTCCTCTGGACATTACTATACAGGAGCTCAGAGCAGGGTAAAGTAGCAGGCTGGAGGAGACAAGAACAAGGGCAAATCTCCTAGGCCTGATTATGAAGAACTCAGCGTAGTTGGGACCCTTTATTAAGAGCTGGACTAATTCTGTATGAGTCCTTTGTTAGCTCTCTACTGCTTGGCCCCACTTTCTTATTCTGAGAGCCTGTCTCTCCAGTGAGGGCTTAGCTACACACAGTGGACTTCTCTGCCATGTTTCTCGAGAGGGTGGATGTCGACTTCTCCGCAGGAGGACGCGTCTACAAGCCACATGGCTGGAGCCAGGTAAGAGGGGCATTTCCACAGCTCCTGCTCAACAGCCAGAGTTCACCATCTTTAGAAGGGAGTCAAGCTCCAAATCGACAGAGAAAAGAAAGTTAGGTCAGTTCAAGGGCAGTTGTAGTGAGAGTCCATGTTGACAGTGAGGACCCAGTCTCTTGGACTGCTGGACCAAGTCCACCACTCTTTTATAAGTGTCTGGGGTGAAAACCCCCAATCCGCAGCCTGCCTGGGTGCTTGTGATCAGCTTCACCCAGAAACCTGTCTCTCAGCAACCAGCCTCTCCCTTGTTGCCTGAAGAGCCTGCCCCATGCTCCACAGCACTCCCCTTCCAGCGTACTAAAGCAGCAAGTAACAATGGTGGCTGCACATTTCTCTAATGGCCTGAATGATTTGTACGAGGATCAGCGCTGCCTCTAGAGCACCTGATTTAATTGGTCTGGGCTGCGGACCAGCCACTGGGATTTTCCCAACCTCGCTAGGTGACTTTGGCACACAGGCAAGTTGAGGTCCACTATCCTGAAGTATTGCTAACAAGACGTCGTTATTTTTCAAATTCTAGCTGAAGTTTGGGGGTTATGAAGTTTTTATTTATTTATTTGACAGAGATCACAAGCAGGCAGAGAGGCAGGCAGAGAGAAAAAGAGAGGAGCAAGCAGGCTCCCCGCTGAGCAGAGCCTGACACAGGGCTTAATCCCAAAACCCTGAGATCATGACCTGATCCAAAGGCCCCAGGTGCCCCAAGTTTGGGGATTATGAAGACATAATGTGGCAGAAGATGAAAAACAATTTGAAGGGACACCTGGGTGGCTCGGTTGGTTAAGCGGCTGCGTTCACCTCAGGTCAAGATCCGAGGGTCCTGGGATAGAGGCCCAAATTGGGCTCTCTGCTCAGCAGGAAGCCTGCTTCTTCTTCTCCTTCTACCTGTGGCTCCCCCTGCTTGTGTACTCAGTCTCTCTGATAAATAAATAAATAAATAAATAAATAAAATCTTTAAAAAAGAGAGAAAGAGAAACAATTTCAAAATCAATTTTAAGGAGTGCCTGAATGTCTCAGTGGGTTGGGTGTCTGCCTTTGGCTCAAGTCATGATCTCCAGGTCCTAGAACCTAGAGCTCCCTGCACAATAGAGCATCTGCTTCTCTCTCTCTCTTTCTCTCTGCCCCTCCCCCCACTGCTCATTTTCTCTCTAAATAAATAAATAAATAAATAAAGATGATCTTTAAAAAAATCCATTTGAAATTCCTATGTCCTAAAAATAAAAAAGCCCTCATTCTGTCCTCTCCCTTAGAAAGTTCGTCCTGGCTGGAGAGAGATGAACGCCAATGGCCGCTTGTTTCTACCTCCACAGGCCCCTCTCTGCCCCACAAGTCCCCTTTTCACCCCGCTCAAGCACCCTGTCTCCAGTTCTGGCACTTTTGCACACCAGTCTCAGCCATGATATGATGCGGGGTGCCCCAAAACTGCAGAAGCAAAGGACAGTGGGGTTAATGAAGTGACCGCTTGAACCCCAGCAGTTGGCCAGCTGCAAATCTGGCGATCTGGGAATCGGGCTGTGCCTTCCAAAGACAGCTGCAATATCCACAGGGATAATTCTGGATGCTCTGGCCAGCTGGGACTTCCAGGACTACACAGGGATTATAGGATTTCTGGGTAGCTGGCAACCTTTTCTTCTACCAGGTCTGGAGAGATTGAAACTCTCACCTCCCAACATTCCAGAATGAGGTGCCCATCCTCCCCTGCCTGATCTGTTGTCTCTGCTCCCATGTCTCCTATCCCTGTACTTCCCTCCCCACTAATTCCCTACCCCCTCCCCCCAGCCCTAACCACACCGCAGAAGCTGAGAACTTTGGGTGGCCCAGGCGAAAATGAGAGATGAGCAGGCAGAAGAGGGGCACTGGTGACTGGGTTTTGTTATGAAGAGCCCATGAAACCGCCACGTCCAGCATGTCTCGGCCACACCCGCCTACCACTATGCTCTACACACCAAACGACACCCTCTCCTGTGTGGAATTTGGAGGCCATCCAGATCAAACTCAAATAACTTCTTACGTATTTGTCTTCCTGACACCACATAACATGCCAGCCACTGTTCTAAGCACTTTAAACACATTGTCCCCATTTATCACAGCTACCCCGACCCCATGAGGAAGGTCCGTAGATACCCTATTTCTCAGATGAAGATTAAAGCTTGAGAAATTGAAATAACTCACCCAGTGTTTCAGCTGGTAATCTGGATTTGAACCACATGTAATTCCAGACATTTCTCTATAATAAAAGAGTTTCAGGCTTAAAATCATCTAGATCAGTGGTATGAAAGTTTTTCGGATTGTGTGATATTGTTATTTATAATAAGATAAAGATATATCTTCTTATAGTTGGCAGAGTTCCTAAAACCCTTGGAATTTCCTAAGTGATAAGTGCAAGTGTCTTTTGATATCCGCAACAAGTCCTTTACAAATCACACCTGCATTTCTGTTAATAAGATGACTTTTGGAAAAAAGCATCCCAGGATGGAAGCTGGTTGCCAGAGCCAACCATGTGATTAGATGGTGGAAACTTTCGATCCCACCCCCAAACCTCTAAAGAGGGGAGAGGACCTGGAGATTGAGTTCAATAATGAAGATCCAATGATTTTAATCAATCATGCCTCCATAATGAAGCCTTCATAGAAACCCAAAAGGGCAGGTTTCAGAGACCTTCCATGTTGGTGACCTCATCCATAGGCTGTAACAGTGAGGCAGCCCAGTTCCACGGGGACAGCCGCTCCTGCCTGGGAACCCTTCTGTAGCTTTTTTCTAAGAAAAAACAAAAAAAAAGATTGTATCTATTTATTTATTTGAGGTGGGGGAGGAGTGGGGCAGGAACAAAGGGAGAGGGACAACCAGACTCTGTGCTAAGCACAGAGTTCAACCCAGGGCTCGATCTCACAACCCTGAGATCATCCCTTAAGCTGAAATCAAGTCAGACACTTAACCCACTGAGCCACCAAGGCACCCCCTTTCTTTACCTTTTCATCTGACTATTTATCTGTATCCTTTATAATATCCTTTATACTAAACTGGTAAACCTAAGTGAATGTTTCTCTGAGTTCTGTGAGCCACTCTAGCAAATTAATGGAACCAGAGAAGGAGGTAGGTAGAAACCGGTCAATAGCCACTAGGTCAAAAGCAAGGTGATAACTTGGACTTGTGATTGTCATCTGAAGCAGAGCAGGGAACTGCAATCTTTTTTGGTAATGAGCTCTTCACCTGTGAGATGTGACACTATCTACCCCTCAGAATTCAGTTAAATTATAGGACCCTGGGGCTCTTGGGTAGCTCAGTCACTAAGCGGCTGCCTTCAGCTCAGGTCATGATCCCAGGGTTCTGGGATTGAACCCTGCATTGGGCTCCCTGCTCAGCGGGAAGCCTGCTTCTCCCTCTCCGACTCCCCCTACTTGTGTTCCCATTCTCACTCTCTCTCTGTCAAATAAATAAATAAAATCTTTTTAAAAAAATTTATAGGATACCCAGGCAGTACCCCCTGAGAGGGAGGTGGGGGGATGGGTGAGACTGGTGGTGGGTATTAAAGAGGGTACGTATTACATGGAGCACTGGATGTGGTACATAAACAATGAATCTTGGAACATGAAAAAAAAATAAAATAAAATCAAGATGTTAAAATAAAACAAAAATAATAAAATTTTTAAAAATAAAATACAAATAAAGAAAAAATACAAAAAATAAAAGATTTATTTATTTTAGAGGCAGTGGGGGCAGAGGGAGAGAGAAAATCCTCAAACAGACTCCCCGTTGAGTGCGGAGTCCAAGACCCTAAGTTCATGACCTGAGCCAAAACCAAGGGTCAGATGCTCAACCGACTGAGCCATCCAAGGGCCCCTAGAGCTCATGTCTTGCCCATAACAAAAATACGTGTGAGACAGGCCGAAAGAGGAAGCAGAAGGTAAGTTTCTACTTCCCCAGTTATCAATAAGGAAACCAAGTTTTGGAATTGTCCCTTTGTTCAGTATCCTGTAAGTTTTTGTGTCCCTAGATCTGAGATGGGTAAGAGGCATGCATGGCTTTCTTTTGTAATATAGGGGAAGTCCACCAAGAGCAGCGAGTTGGGAAAGCTGGAAGTCAAGAATCGCATACGTGTGGTGGTTTAGCATTTGAGAATCATGCTTCTAAAATGTGTATCCATGTATCCATTGCCCTTGAAGGTCTTAGGCGCCCTGGTCCATTTCCCACCTGAAGCTCTTTTACACCATCCAGACTGGACCAGCCTCTGCTTCATCGCTCTCTGTCCGGGGAGCTCAGCCTCTCCCAAAGGAGTTTGTTCCATTTTCAGGTTACTGAAGTCATTAGAGAGTGTCACAGGGGACCCCCTACCGAGTTGGAGTCAATCAACCGGTGAACTGAGTTGGTGGATTTCCACAACAACAACGCAGACTTCTGATCTCCCTGATTGAATCTTGGCTCTGCCTCTGAACATAGGATTTTGGACAAGTGTCTTCATCTTGCAAAAATCTCATAATCAGATCATAATGCTGACCTTTCAGAATAATCCCTGTTAAAGATCAAAGATGATGGATGCAAATCCCCTAGCCCCGTGTCTGGCATATTGCAAGCATTAAATAAAGAACTGTTGTCGTTCGACAGGTGACTGAGCCTTCTAACTGCTCCATCATCCAGCTCCCGTTTCCATGACTATTCCGGAAGATAGGGAGACACTCAGTGAAACGAGTCACTGTAGCACAGAAACATTATTCTGTAGTGTGTCCCAGTGGGCCAGCAGCGGAAACCTTTTCAAAAGGAACGGAGGTGTGCAAGGCACAAGAGCGAGTGTTATTCTTTACTTCTTGTAAGCGTTCCAGGTGACAATGTGAACCTTTGTCTTGAAATTTTGCCCTGTGGCAAACTAAACTCAGTGATTTGCAGTATAGAAAATCCGTCTTCTTAAAAAGATCTAGGCTTAAAAAGAAAGAAAGAAAGATCGATCCAGGCTTCTAGAATCTTCCTGAAGGAGGAAGGTCTTCACCATTGCCCAGGATCCCCATCCCTGTTTGGCAATCTCATGCATTAGCTCCTTTCATGTACTGGGATCTCAATCTTGTAACTATGTGTGCACTTCTCCATTAAGTAAGGAACAGTTAATAAATATTTGTGCGGGGGGGGGGTTGTTTGTGTTTTACAGTAACTGCCTTCAACCATATTCTGACAAATCTTTTGCCTTCTTTTAATGACATCTTAGACTGAAGTACATTCTTGTCACTTTTGCTAAAGGAAACCAGTCCCTTTTTGAAATGCCAATCTCCTTTCTCATCTGAAACTTGTCTCCCATCCCATCATCAGCTCACATGTGGAGAGGCGCCCTTGGAATGTGTGGGGGCACGGTCTGCTCTTTGGCTCCTTCTCCCCTCTCCAGCACCTTGCGGGGTAGAAGTGGGGGATCCATGTTCCTGGTCAGTTCTGGTTCTCACATTCTTTCACCCCTTTCCTTCCCCAGTCTGACTACTCTGGTGTTGAGGAAGAGAGAAGAGAGAAGACATCTCATAGAAGCTGGGGTGAGGAGCAGACACCTTCTTCTCACTCTGACTCTTGCTTTCCCTCTGATGCCAGAGGCCTTTGCTGACATGATGTTTTCCAAATAGATGATGTACGTGGTGTCTGGGGGGAGATGTTTAGTTTCAATCTCATACACTTCATGTCTAAGAACCACACCTCCTATGGAAGGTAGCTCTATCTGTCTTCAGCCCTCACAGTCGTCCAAGCCTCAAACCCACTTTCTGTGACTCCCATACCCACACTTAGCCACTATCATCCCTCATGAAACCTTTCAACTTGCCTACTCCCCACAGGGAGGGGAGAGAAAAGCCCCCCTGGGCCAGGTCCACACACTGCAATCATTTCCTTTGTTATCTTCCTTACGTAAGCCGGGATGGGAGTTGGTTGTAGGGCTATTGTAGAATATGGCAGGGATAGTTTGACCTCTGATTAAAAATTGTGAAGGGGTTTGGGCCCTAAGTGGGCTTTGGTTCTTCAGAATGTGAGGTCCCTACTGCTCTGTGCCCTCAGCAGAAAAGGCTGCCCTCAAAATCCTGCTACAAACCCATTACTGCTTGATGGTCAGAATCAAGGTCAAGAATGAAACCCCCTTCCCCATCACAACCCTACGCTGTCCTATTCTCTATGAGAATGTGTGTCTCCACCTGAGAACCACTGGCCTCTACTTCTATAAGGTTCTCTCTTTGCATATTTAATGCAATACTTTACGTATTGGATCTTTGGCCTCCAACTTATTCCAGATTATACTTCCTTTAAACTTGTCACATTGAGCGTAAATATTGCCTCCGTGTTGCTCTCCTGTGAACCCTGGATGACTGTAGTCTGTCTGCATAGTAGATCTTTCCTCTTTTCTTTTCTTTTTTTTTCTTTTCCTTCTTTTCTTTTTTCTTCCTGAGAGAGAATAAGCACGAGTAGGAGGTTCAGGGGGAGAGTCAAACAGACTCCAGGTCCAGAGCAGAGCCCCATGAGGGGCTCAATTCCATGACCCTGAGATTATGACCTGAGCTGAAACCGACTGTGACACCCAGGACCTCCATGGTAAAACTTCTAGTCTCTCCATTTCTGTAAATGCAGATGCTGTGCTCCCCCATCCCTACCCCAACCAGATATATGCCAATGTGACAAGATCAAAAATGCTGAAACCCCCTAACTGGCCAGAAGGTGGAGGTGATGATGAGTTAAAACTGAAGGTCTTCATGGAGATTAGGATCTTCTGTGGGGAATATAAAAAAGTGACCATGGGACACCCCGGGGGGCTCAGGTGATTAAGCAACCAACTCTTAGTTTCAGTTGAGGTGATTATCTTAGGGTTCTGGGATGGAGACCAGCATCAGGCTCCCTGCTCAGTGGGGAGCCTGCTGGTCTCCCTCTCTTTCTGCCCCTCCCCCTCCTCACACACGCTCTCTAAAATAAATAAATATATTTTTCAAAAAGTGACCAATAGGGGCACCTGGGTGGCTCTGATGGTTGAGTGTCTGCCTTCGACTCTTGTCATGATCTCCAGGTCCTGAGTTGGAGCCCCATGTTGGGGTTCCCACTCAGTAGGGAATCTGCTTCTTCTTCCTCTCCCTCTCCCTCTGCCTCTCCCCTGCTTGTGTTCTTTCTCTGCCTCTGTATCTCTCTCAAATGACAAAATAAATTTTTTTTTAAAAGTGACCAACGTCCCTCCAAGGAAATAGACTTAAAGGATGGTGGTCCAGTTGAATTTCTTCTAAAGCAGAATTTTATAGCAGTGAAGAGAAAATACTGAAGTGAAACACGAATTTGCTTTCCCTGGTAGTTTTTAAAATAAAAGGCTGGGGGAGGGGTGGATAGAGACATATCTGTGTGAATCTGCTTTGCTATGCTTCTTAGTGCTAACAAAGGAGCGGCTTGGATTGACGAATTCATCCCACAAATAGGGATTAGGTGTTTCTTATATGTGAGGCGCTTTTGAAGGGATAGAGCTCTAGAGGTGAACAAATCAGGCAAAACAGAGAGTAAACAAGTAATTGATGAATATGCTGTTGGCTAATGCGATAGCAGAAAACTCCGGAGAAAACCAAAAGGGGGCTGAGAGGGTGGAGGGTGGGGGGTGGTGGGAGGGGGCGGAGGGCTCAGAGGGGTGACTGGTTTAAGTAGACTTCGAGGGAGACTGCTGGGGAAGGGGGCTGTGTGAAGAGCCCCGAAGAATCATTAGCAGATCCCAGTTGGCTTAAGGGAGGTCTGGGGGGTGTGGGGGGGAGGAAGGGTGAAGGCAGAGGGGAAGCCAGTGCTAAGGCCTGGAGGTGAGCGCAGACTTGGCAGTTCCAGCATCTGCAAACAGGGAACGTGGCTGGGGCAGAGGCAGAGGACAGCGAGCAGTAGGAAACAGTCAAGGCAGATGATTAAGGGCTCAGATATGTCATTCTTTAATTTTATGATTCAATTCCGCATTCATGAACATTCCTACGCACCGGAAACAAAACCATGCTTGGGGGAGGTGGAGGATAGTGGGGGAAAAAAAAAAAAACCACTAAAAGTAACTACAGAAAATTCTCAGTAATCAACTCTTTCGGGGATAACCTTTGTCTCTCTCTTTCGGCCTAATACGATGTTTTTACGTTTCTTCTGCTAAACCAAGTCCTAGGCCACCCTAACTCCCTAGGAATCATTAAGTTTTCAAATTTAGGCACGGTTTTTCACTTGACTGTATGTCAAAACCCAACACAAAGCACTTGACGAAAAATTTAAGAGTAAATTAATTTAAGAGTAAATATAATGGGAATTTTTACAACATAACTCTGAAAGAGCGTAATAGGACAGCATATTCACACAAAATCTAGAAACTTCCACAGACTATCTCAGGATCGCTGTGTATCCCGGATTTCCCTGGGGCTTATGGTCCTGGGCAACAATTCTGCTACAAATGCTCGTCAATCTCTACAGACAGCTCAAAAAGAGGAGGCCTGGGTTTCTTTTTCTTTTGCTTCCTCTCCCCTCTCCCCGCTAACCCCACCCCCACCCCAACAGAGCACTAAAGCATCTGAGTGAAAAGCCCTGCAGTTCATCAAGATCAAGGCAGGCATCATGTTTCAAGTTGAGGTTCAAAACAGCTTGCACTTTGCTGAGACTTCTTACTTCCTGAAATCAGATGGCGCCTTTTAGGGCGACAGTGTGCTGAGTCATGGCGAGCTGCAAACTCACTCTTTCACTGAAGGCCACCACCAGGCTGAGCCCCCATCTTCCTCCTTGGTAGAAAAGGAACACAGGAACCCTGGTGAGGTACCCCTTCAGAATTAAGTCCTGTGAAGTGACGAGACTCAGAACAAGAAGAATGATTTTTACCTTCTCTCTCCTTGTGGAAATTCGACAATTCAGAAGTAAGAAAAACTCTGCCTCTTACCTTTACAGGATAATCTTAAGAGGAAACCACCTTCTGCTGCCTAATTACCACATTGTTTATGTGAGGTGGGTGTTCGTCCATTAAGCATATTCCTAAGCCACGCATTATAAAAATACAAAAATTCTAGCCCTCAGAGAGCCGTTAGGATTAGGACCCTAGAAGGTGAGGCCCAGCCCCACCTGCCCAGTCTTAACCTGCAGACAGGCTTTGGTGAGTTAGTTTACCAACCCGTATAAATTAGCTTGTTTCACATAAATATCAAAAATTGGACATGTTCTCAAAAACCTGAAAGATCTGGCAACACTGGACCAAAATTCCAGCATAGATACCAGTAGTGTGGCCCTTCGGACAGACCTTCAGATAGAAGGTGCCGGAAACACGTGTTCCCTGGGTCAGCACCCACCTGGCTGATGCTCCTGCATCCTTTCCCCCACTAGTGCCTGTCTCCGTGCGTATGTGCCCAGGAACCCCGGCTAGTCCAGCCACTTTAGCTGACAGATGAGGAAAGTGGGGTCCAGAGAATTTTACATTTTAAATTTAAAGGTCATTCCATTAGGTAAAAGCAGAGCAAGAAGCAGAATTTAAGTCCTCTTCCTAAGAGATCCCCATTCCCCAGAGCTCTGGTTGTAAAAGAAATTGGGCCACATTTGAAGCAGTGTCTCAGATGATATTAGCTCTGAAGTTGTTTTAATTATAAATCATCACTGGAAACTAATGAAGGCATCAAAGCTGCGATACTGGTATAGACCAGAAGGGCTGGGGAGAAGTATAACTAGGAGATAGAACATTTCCTGGGGGATTTTAAATATAAGTAATCTATATTTAAAATATCATGATTTTAGCAAGTAATGGGGGGGCTGAACAAAAATCACATCCTAATTTAACTATACTGAACGAATTAGAAATGACACTTCCCAGATTTTTCTTTACAAGTTTTTTTTTAATGCAAGAATTCTACCCTTCTATTGTTGATGTCATTAATCCCTGGTAATACCTATAATGAAAAGAAATGAATAATTATTGAGACCTTCCAAGATTCTTGGTGATGAATGATATTTTCTTCATAAGGGAAATTTATGGGCCACATAAAAAATTTTTGTTTTCTAGGGGTAGGAATATAATGAATGAAGGTATAGTATCCAAGTACGCTGGCGCGGATGACCCTGAGGTTTATTCTTTTTCTTACTGCATCAATTCCAAATAGAAATGAGTTTTCCTGCATTCCTTGTTCTGCATACCACTGGCGTATCACGATCATTCCATCCTGTTTCCCAGGAATATCCCATTCCACCTGCACCATTTCCAGAAACCTATCCCCTTGAAGGGGCTTAAAAAGAAAACCAAAATACTTCTTTGGAAGACTTTATGTAATCCTGAAAATGACCCTCCGCACCCCCTCCAAACAAAAAGAGACACTTAGTAGCCAAACATGGATCCCGCACCCCCTCCAAACAAAAAGAGACACTTAGTAGCCAAACAAGGATCCACAAGCGAATCCTGACACACAGGTGTCACAGGTCCCCAGTGCTCTCCGCAGAGCCAGCAACAGGACTGGCTTTACTTCTGACCACTTTAGCAACCCTCTAAGTTTAGGTGCAAGTAAGAGAATCTACAGCAGTCTGAGCACAATGCTGTTCAGTAATGCTTTAATGCCATTTGAAATCACGGTTGCTAAAATTAAACTGACACTTGGCAGAAATTACCGTAACACTTTCTATCATGGCGTCATGAAAGGCAGAAAGTGTCTGCGTGGCACAGGCGGGTGATCAGAACAGAGCAGTGCACTCCAGGAGGGACCAACATGGGAGGCCACGTGGAGAAAGTCTGAGGGGGAGGTTAAATTAGAGACCCACAGTCTCCAAAATCCCTTTGGAGAGACCCAGAAGTCGTAGCTCAAGTTCAAAGTCTGAACTTCTCTCTGCCTTCCTGTCATGTTTTAATTAGAGCAGGGAGGAGGAACTCAGCTGTCCGGCAACAAAAAAACAAAAAAGCAGGCTCTGTTGTGTCATCTGCCCAAGTGGGTTTTCTCCCTCTCCTCCCCACCAACCTCAGGATCAAGGTGAACTTGTTCCAAACCAGGAGACGGCGCTCCTGCACTGGCAGGGGTGCTTTTAAGGCAACGGAAAGGCACTGTTCTCCCCCTGGGGCCCACACTACTGCCTCTGTTCTGGCAGCATCTTGTTCTAACCTAAAGCACATGTCAGTTTCCTCACTACACAGCTCAGGAGTCCACTGCAGCGAAAGGGTTAAGCAAATTCCTTGCAACAAGACAAGGAAAGACTCCTGGAGCTGTGCAGGTGCAGAATTATAGCCTGCCAGAGCTCATCATGCCCGATTCCCCAGCCCCTGCACCGGGTATCAGAGATAGCAATGCTAGGCTTTTCTTGTTTTCCAGCTTAAAAAAAAAAAAGAAAGAAAGAAAGAAAGAAAAAGAAAATGAAACAAATTTTCTGTTCTCTCAGCACAGAACAATGCACACAGTAGATGCTCTCAAAAAAAAAAAAAAATTGTTGAGTGGTCAACACGGTGTTCGAAGATTTCATCAGGATTTTCTCCCACCCTGCAACTCCCAGCGTGACTTGAGGCTTCCTAGCCCCCACAGGGCTGGCTCAGGGTGATGGGCCAATGCAACAGTCAAAGGGCTGTGTCTCCTGGTGGGAGTCAGGCCAAAGCTCGGCACCATAATGGAGTCACCTTATTCAGCGCAAATTCACAGAGTTCAGGATTCCAAAAATAATGAAGTCATTCGACATAAGAAAACTGGTGGCCAGGCAAAATGAAAAGGAGAGAAAATTTCTTTTCTGAGCCAAGAAAGGGAAAGGCCAAGCAAGGTATGTAAGACATATGCAGCGAACACTTTGTTCTTTTTTTTTTATTTAGTCACAACACATCAGTACAACAGAGGCCAAACCCAGTTCAGTGGAGGTCGTTTACATTATACCTGCTAAAAGAATAAAGCTGTAAAATGATGCTTTTCTAGCCTGAACCAAATTAAATCAAAAGAAGGCCGGAAAGCCCCTTGAATATCTCAACAACCACATGTCCATGCATCGAAAAGGAAAACACAACACTAACATTTCCAGTTAAAAGAAAACCTAGCAGTTCTGGGAAGAAGTAGGTTATGCATTTAACGGTTTCCACTGGACTGTTCCATTGACCGCTTGCACCCCGAGATCACTTATCCATGTTAACACTTATGAATTTGAGATCCATGAGACTGGAACTTCATTGCATTGCTTGGGGCTGGTGAATGCAGGCATATTCCATGCAATCACCTTCCGTCTCCTCCCCACCAACTCCAAATGAGGATCTGGCCTACAAGTGGCTCTCTCCTCTCTAAGCCAGAACAGCCAAACCCTGGCAGATGTCACCAGTTGGTAATATGGACTCAGGGCCCCTGATGGTGTATACACTCACCTGACTGCCGCAGGAGGCAGAGAATGAACTCATCTTCTTTCTTGGATAAAGCTGATCATCTGATTTGTCAACGCTTTGTTCAGAAATATAAAATTCAACATAGATCCTTCCCCCGCCCCCGCAAAGGAATATTATTCATACAACACCTTAATTGTCAAAATATTAACAAATAGCATCATGTTAACATTGAACTTAGTGGTTTGGAAAATTAATTCTAAAAACAGACTTCAACTATACAAGAAGAAAAACAGACCGAAATACTAAATGTTAAAATTCCCAAACTTTGAGGCAAAAATGGGATCATTCTGAGACAGAGAGGTTTACAAAATAATGAGGCATAGAACAAACCTATTACCAAGTGTTGGTTTATACTCACTATTTCAATTTACTGTTTGGAACAAAATTTAACAACTAGTTTTTTAAAAACTGCTAATACATGACATGATAAAAAAAATTTTAAAAAAGAAAAAGTAAACCAACAAACCTTTAGTCTTTCAACAAAATTTATCTGAAAGTGTACCTTTTTCCTTTCTACTGTTACTGACGACTTTAAGGTGATGTTGGCAACAGCCCAGCTCAGCTGGGATTTTAAGTGTTCCCCTCCCTCATTTTATAGCATCAGTTCTTTAAAAAGCTCCGATCTCCGTTCCCCAAGGTCTATAGGGCTTGCCAAGGTTTGCTGCCTGCGTGGGTGCCGAAGGGCTCAGTGCATTGGGAGACAGTAAGTGAAAGGAACCAAAGGAGAAGGGGAAGGCCGACAGGGAAGCCACCGAGGAGAGCAGGGGCGGCGAGAGTTTGGAGGCGGTGGTGACCACAGGGAGCACCGGTCCGAGGCCGCCACTAGGGGGCGCCCGCAAAGCGGGCGCCTCCGGATGCGCCGAAGCCAACCTGCCCTGGTGGTGTGGTTCCGTGGGCGAGGCCGTGGTGCCAGTGTTCCCGTGGCCGTTCTGGGGCAGCAGCAGGGGGTGCGCGACGTGCGGGTGATGTCCGAAGGCGCTCCCCCAGGGAATGTGTCCAAGGCCTGCGTGGGCGCCGCTGGCCGCTTCCCGCTGGGAGGCGTAGTTGTTAAGATGTGAGACCAGTCGAACTCGAAGCGGGTCAGAGGCATCTAGTCCTTCAATGATGCTCAGATAACGGGCAACTTCTGCCAGACACTCCCGAAACCCCAAACTCCTATAGTCCATTGCAAGGGCGTGTGCGTCAAAATAGCCTGAGGGAAAGAACAAAAGAAAAACCTCAAGGCTTTGCTCATTTCTCTGCAGGCCTTCAGTACCAAAGGCAGCCCTTCCTAGCAAATAAATACGTACAGCCTTAAAAACGGCATGCACGGGTTCTTATGAAGGTCCAAATATTCGGGAGTCAACCAAAGTCTTCGCATTAATCAACAGGAGAAGTACGTCTTTGCTAATGAAAGTTCAAAGCCCAATTAGAAGCTGCTGAGCAGAAAGTGGAATTATACCCTACCAGCAGATGAAACTATGTTCATTCCTTTAATGTTTTCCCCCAACAACAACAAAAAATACATCAAGGACAGAGAAACCACAGAACAGTGAAATTCATTAGACACACAGATGTAAGTTATCATCATGGAGCTTTTAGGCACTTGGTCCTGAGTAAAGCATTTTCCGGCTGGAGACAGACACACAGACCCTGGTCTCCTATCTTCTGTTAGGTTTTCTCTAATTAACCACAACAGGTTTCTTTCCTCAAGAGTCATGTAGGAGCTTACTTTTTAACGCTGTCGATAAAATAAAGACCATAATACTTTAAAAAAAAAAAAAGTCTTTTTCTCAAAATGTCAATAAACAAATGTGGTGAAATCTATCTGATCTTAATCAGGACTGTTACAACTTTAGGGCACCTCTCACATAAAAGGTATTCTCCAAAAGAAGGCACATTAGCTCACTCCGGAAGAGGACCAGAGTAAGGAATTCACTGGAGAATATGTGCATTTGCAAATGCCTTGACCGGCGACTGTACACGCCACACCATTCTCTCCCCACCCCCAAGGCACGCAGCAAAAAAATAAGGCAGCGACTGCACCAAAGCTGGCCTGCAGCGGCTGCTCTTTCTATCAAGAACACTCAGGGCCGCCACTAGACTTGCCACTACAGTGACATGTACCTTTCCCTCCTGCAGTGTGCAGCATTTTCAGGTGATCCACGGTCATCTGGAGGATTTCGGCTTTTTCTAGCTTAGCAGATCCCTAAAGAAGAATATGGCCAAAAAAGAAAAAAAAAAAATTAGTTGGCACCAAGTGCCTTTGGGGGAAAAAATTAAAATAGACACGCATGTATATGCTCTCTAAATCATAAAAGTACAAACTAAAGCAAAATGGGTTGTCTTCGCAAAATATGTTGGAATCCGTATGTGATTCATCTCTAGCACAAGCAATATGGTTATTTTTCGAGACACAGATGAGGTTCAGATTAATGAGGGTAAGGATTCCCAAGGTGTGGACAGCTACGGTAGAGCTCTACGCACTTTTCTCCATTACCTGCTTCTCAAAGGCACTGGGTACCAGCCGCCTCAGCTCAGACAAACTGTTATTAATCCGGTCCCGTCGGCGCTTCTCGATGATCTGTAGAAAGCAGGCAAAACAAAGGGGGATATTTCCATCAAGACTGTAAATTTCAAAATGAAGCAAGGTAGTTCTTTCCATTAATTAATAACAAAACAAAACAAGAAGCACTGTAAAGAGACTCACGCCTCTTCGTCGTTTCCTGGCCAAGATCTGTGAAGATGTAGTTGGGGACATGGAACCTAGAGCCGAACTCAAGTTTCTGAATGAAGGGAGGGGAAAAAAAAACAAGAATCGCTGTTAAGCGAGGGGAGGTGATATGAGGGGTCTCCCCCACGCCCTCCCCGCACTCAAGGCTGTTTTGGCAACTTGGGTTTGGAAGCGCTTCGGGGGTCCTTCACCCCGGACGGCGGCCGGACCGAGGTGCGCAGAGGTCAGCGGAGGGCACCGACGTGCCCCGGCCCTCGCCCGCTGTCACCGCGGCCAGCCGACGGTCGCCTCCTGCCCAGGTTCCGCGCGGCCGCGGCCAACTCACCCATTCTCATCCGCACTCTCCTTTTCCACTTCGATGGTCTCGTCCAGCTCGCTATCCGAGGAGCTGTACTCGGGGTGGGCTCGCTTCATGCTGGCTGCGTGGGGGCTGCGGGGGAGGTTGGCGCGGCGGGCAGGGAGGAGTTAACAGCAGCGGCGCCTCTCCGCGCTCGGGGGCTCGCGTTCCGCACACACTGATCCCGCTCACGCTCAGCCTCCGGTTAAAATTCAACCATCCCTTTCCCACGCTGCGCCCCTACTCAGGTCCCGGGGGAGGGCAGGCGGGGTGGAGGAGGCGGGCGAGGGGGCGGAGGGGCGGGGCGGCGGCTCCAGGGCAACAGCCTCCCCTCCGCCAACCGGCTTCTCGCTCCGTTGATTGGCAGCCGCTCCGGGGAGGGACCAGAACGAGGCTCAGGGCGAGGGCGAACCCCGCCCCCGCCCTCCTCGCCGGCCCCTGCCCGGCGGCGGTGCGTCGGCTCCGCGGGGGCTCCGCTGGGTCTCCGCTGCGGGCGGGGGCAGAGGAGGCGCGGGCGGCTGTGGGCCGGCGGCGGGCAGGCGGGGGAGGCCGGGCCGGGACACAAGCCCGCCGGCGGCCGCGGCCCCGCCCCGCCCCGCGCGCCCCGATTGGCCTGGACGCACGCCAGGGCCGCGCCTGCAGCGCCGCCGGTGAGCCGCACGCGCCGCGGGCCGTGGGAAAGTGCCGGCGCCACGGCCGCCAGCCAATCCGGGCGGCCGGCGGCGGCGACGGCGGCCGCGCTGGCGGCGGCGGCGGCGGCGCTGGGCGTCCGCATGAATGGAGAAGAATGGGCAGGCGGGGGAGCGGGGCCGCGCGAGGGCGCGCCGGCGGAGGCTGGGCGGCCGCGGGCCGGGCCCCCCGTGTGAACCTGTAATCGGAGCCCGGGCGCCGGGCGGCCCCGGAAACCGCCGCCCTGCGCCGCGGTAAATCTCGGCTGCGGGGCCACCCGTGCCCGGCGGCGGGAGGCGCGCGCCGCTGGCGGAGCCGGGCCCGATGCACCTGGCCGGGTGGCGCGCCGGCCGTTCCGTGGGGGCTGCAGGGCGCCGGCGGGGAGCAGAGCCCATGCACCGCCGCAGTGGCCACCAGCAAGACGTGGTTTCTGGGGATGTCGTTTTTCGTTTTGGGGGTAGACCGTGTCCCCACATGCAGCCAGCCTCGCTTCTGCAGGGCTTCCCATCCTCCAGAGTGGAATGAGTACCCTGTGCATCTAATTTCCGGGCAAGTGGAACGCTTGTTTTCTCGGCGGACTAGGTGGAAAAAAAAAAAAAAAGACCCCTGGGGATATCCATTATGGTTTTTTGTTTTTGTTTTTGTTTTCTGTTGTTGTTTTTTGTTTCCAGGCTTTGGCGGCCCGCGACTGGGTGGCGGGGCTGGGCATTTGCGTCTGAGGCGGCCCTCTCTGCGGGAATGCACGTCTCTGACCCTTACACACACGCGCGCGTACACACACACACCACATCTCCGGCTTGGGTTCTTGGCGTGTACTGGGATCTCTGCGAAGCTACCCAAGTCCTCCAGAAGATACTGGGGAAGAAAATTGTGTATCTCTGGCCTGATGCCCTATTTGAGGATTTGTGGAAGCAGCCGGATGGGTGTTTTGAATTTGGAAATCCAGGGTTCTCTATCCCTTACAAAGGAGCAGAGCAATTGGTATTCCCCTCAGGTCCTTTCTTTGGCTGCTGACCTTGCAGTCCTGTCACTGAGGGAGCACTTGATAGATACTTTGGATAAGAAACGTTTTCTCACTTTTGCAAATATCTTCACCGTTTCTGTCACTGTTCAGTTAGTGAGTCATGAGCCCAGTGCCATCTTAACACAGTTGAGGCGCCACATCCTCTGAATGGCCTGAGCCTAATAGGTGTGTTGGATTTTAACCCCTCATCTCCACACACGTATTATTCCACCTCCAGGCTCCCACTGAACTCTTGTTTCACTTCAGCTTCACCTCCAGGCCCTCACTTCTTTTCCTGGTCTCCTCTGCTTCCCTCTCTAGGCTGGGTCCCTCCCTCAAGCCATGTTGGATTTTTTTTTCTTGCCCTTGTGGCCTGATAGCCCCCCCACATGCCACCTGTCAGTTGTCCATCCAAGATCAACCCCATTTTCTGCTTTCTCTGCCCAGACGCACAGGTAACAGCTCTTTGGGGGTTGACAGAGGTTCAGCCTCCCAAACTCCTTTCCAACCTCCACAGTCTTCAGTCAGTCCTATCGTTCACTGCCATCTGCCTCTTCCCTCACCCCCAGAACCTGATGATCCAGGCCTAGGAAACCTTCCACCGCTCCCCTCTGCCGTCCAGAAGTCCCTCTGGCATTCAGTTTCTTCCCCCCACCCCAGAAATTAGTGTGACTCCTCCCTCTCTGTGATTCCGTGGTTCCCAGCCTCTGGAGTCTACAGAAAGTGAGACTTTCCTGCTTTGGCCCATTCTTGCTGCCTTGCAGGGGCATAGGTGGGCTGCAGATAGGTGGGCAAGAGGAGGGGACAACCTTGGGATTGAGGATTCCTGATTCCACACGACTACCTAGGCAAATTATTTCTCTCACATTCACTATTACTTTTTGTCCAAAATGAGGTTTACATTAAAACATTACCTTTCTCCTGCTTCTCAATCCTGACTCTCATTTACTCATCCATCGAACTAATACTGAGGTCTTCTGTGTGCGGGGCCCTGTGCTAGCACTTGAGAATGCAGTGGTGACCCAAGAGTGGTATGGCCACTGCCTTTCTAGAACTCACATCCTCCTCTGGGGGAAGGGTAGAATGGGGGAGCTAGACGATGAACAGGTGAAATCGCTGTAGATGTGCTAATGCTCGAAAGCACCTTGAAAAACGAGGGGGTCAAGATATGCCATGAGGTCTGGAAAGGACTTTTCTGAGCTTGGGAAGGCACTTAACTAGGCGGTTCAGTTAGAGCCACCAAAGAAATGGCTGAGATCCTGCCATGGGTAGCAGAATCATGGGAGAGAGTTGGACTGAGAGTATGAGGCCGAGTTTTCTGCCACCTGCACACTGGAGGGGATTTATCCCTGGAGGCCTTGAGTAAAGCAGGGCTGTAAACTTCTTAGCAGTCCCCTGAGCAAGACACAACCTGCAAAAGCGACCCGCTCTCCAACCCAAGGGGGGCTGCCTAGACCTGGCCCCTCAGGAAAGGGCCTTTTTCCAAAGAGGGAGTATTTTTCATAGTCCACCTGTCCTATGGTAGCAGCCTCTCCAGATTTGCACACAAGCCCATCTCCTGGTCTGTCTGTGGAATCTGGGTTTATTGACTCACTTATATCCAGCACGTTGCCTTTCTCTGTGTTCTCTTGCAGAAGGGATGCTCCAGACACGTTGGAAGGTATAGGTGCTCCGTATTTTGGAATTCACTCACAAGGCCAGGCTTAGGTTGGGCCTTCCCACAGTTGAACCAGTGAGACCTCCAGAGGGAAAGAGCCCATCCTCAAACTCCAAGTTCCAGCATTTCTGGATGAAAGAGCTTTACGGGTGGCCAACTGGCTGGAAGCGACACAAACAGTGGCTGGGTAGGGAACTGCCCAGGAAAAAGCCCTGAATCTTCAGTTGTCTATTCATCAGTGGTTTGGTTACAACTAAATCTTCAGTTGTCTATTCATCAGTGGTTTGGCCACTGTCAAGGTCCCTACCTGAGTGTCCAAATGAGGCCCTTTTTCTCAGTTTGCTAGGGAGCACAGGCGATCTTGACTGTAAGTGCTAGAAATGGTATACAGGAAGGCAAGAGACTATACCAGCACCCCCCAAAAAAGAGAGGGGCTGCTTCACTCTGGTCTTTTAGGCAAGTTGCTTCTTTATCCAGGCTGAAGCAAAACACCTTTGTTAAAACCACTTTCAGGTGAAGTCAGCCAGTGTTGGACACATCTGAGTCTTGCTTATGTAGTCACTTGCCACACTTGTATAAAGCCCCTACTGTGTGCTGGGCACTGAGCCAGGCTTGGAGCAACGAGGGGAAAAGTCCACAGTCTTCATTGAGCTGCTCACACGAGGGTGTGGTAAAGATTCCGTCAGACTAGCCTTAGCCCCACAACATTGAGCAAGTTACTCAGCCTCTTTAAACCCCGATTCTCGTATCTGTAAAATGGGGATATTCATAATAGTGATTTTCCGGTGTCATTTTATATAAGATCAGGTCTATCAAGCATTTTAATGGTGCTTGGTCAAGAGGAAGCAAGCACTTAAACAGTTGCCGTCTTTATGAGCTATTAATATGCCTGATTCACCAATGAGTAAAACTGAGCACCGGGTTACCCCTCGGTTTTCTTCTGATGCTCTGTTACACATCTAATGAGGCTGAAAGGAGGAAAGAATTATTACCTAGTAATTGGATATATTAAAAACAATCTCTGGAAGGGCACCTGGGTGGCTCAGTGGGTTAAGCCTCTTCCTTCAGCTCAGGTCATGATCTCAGGGTCCTGGGATGGAACCCGCATCAGGTTCTCTGCCCGGCGGAGAGCCTGCTTTTCCCTCTCTCTCTGCCTGCCACTCTGCCTACTTGTGATTTTTCTCTCTCTGTCAAACAAAAAACAAAAAACAATTAAAAAAGAAAAAACAGTCTCTGGAAAGTAATATCCTTTAAAGATGACAAGAAAGAATCTGTGCATTTTGCTAAGAGCACTAGAATATTTTGAGTAGAGCTTGAAATAAGCATCTGCTATTCATTATTAGTGAAAGTTGTGTTTTTTGAGTTTCTTATTAAGGAACATCCCCAAGCCCGCGGTGCTATAAATGTGTGCATAAATAAGTTGCATACTTAGGGAGTTCGGAGATGGCTCCTTTAGGAGAACACCCCAAATCAGAAACTGCAAAACAAGAGTCGCCCAAAACTGTTATACCGAAATTTTGACCGAACGCCAGTTTCCCTCTGTGTCTCACTCTCGCTGCTTTCTGTGGCTGCTGCCTCAAATGCCAGATTGCCTTGTGGCCTGTCATGCCACGCAAAAGTGCTTTTCCACTATCAACCCCCCTAATTGAGGTCAGATGTAAGACGCCTTGGTGTTCGCCCCGGGGAGAATTGCTTAATTGGAAACCCAGCAGGCAGCCGTGGGTCCATGGGGAGAGGAGGCTTCCAAGCTGCCTGCTGGGGTTAAGGGACCCTTTCCTAGCTCTGCGCCCTTGAGCCCACCTCTTTCCTCCCAACCTGTTTCCTCATCCATAAATAAGAATAATCCCTCCGCTTTGGTTCTGTTTCGTTTTGGTTTTTTTGAAAGGGAAAATGAGACAAGCATTTTGTAAAATGCTGCACACGTGTTATGTCTCATGCTTGTGAGTTATGATGATGATGGTGGTGGTGGTTGTAACACGGGCTGCTCCTCTGGAGCTCTGCCGGGCTACCTAGGAGAATGCTTCTGTAAACTCTCCTTGCTCCCGCCAGAGAATTTCCTCCAGGAGGAGCCACTCTGTCTTTCAAAGGTTGTGGGGGAGGGGTATTTAAAATGCTAAAGTGCATTTCACAGACCATTAATCTCTCAAGACTCTGTAAATAAAAGAATCTGTTTTCAAATACATCGGGGAAATTCTTGGAGATCTCGGGGCACGGGAGAGAGAATGGCTCTGAGAAGTCCTTAGTAAGAGACCCTCATGGACATGTGTCTAACTCAGCACTTCCCCAACTTTGGACCCATAAGAAAATTAAGCATAGGTGAAAAGCAACTTAATAAAAAGTATTGTTGAGTTCTGGTTATATAATTTCTGCTTTGAAAGTTCTTTGCTAACTACTCTGTGAGACCAATTCTTTCTAGAAATTTATAAAAACTTTTTTTTTTTCCAATATGGAACACGCATTTGTGTGCTATTCTTGTGATGGGGCCATGCTAATCTTTCTACATAAATTCTTTGTAATAGCAGACATTTTAATGACACTTACCATATGCCAGGCACAGTTTTAAAAATCTTTTCTATAATGATTTGAGTCCTCACACTAAACCAGGAAGGAGGAATTTATTATTTTTCTTGGTTTTCACGGAAGAAGATAGGAAATTTGCCCAAAATCGTATCTGACTCCGTTAGGGGTTTGATTCCATGACGCCCTCTTTGCCTCAAAGAGTAATTTCCAGAGTATTCTTTCCTCCATTGAAATGACGCAAATAGTAATTTACAACACAGTTTTTGCAAAGTAATTCAAGTACTAACTTGTAATATATTCTTTTCATTATTTAAAGAATTCATCTACTTTTTATTTCCAGACTTTCAACACAGCTTTGGATATAACTGAGATCAATCTTAAGGTGTCACAAAAGCAAGTTTGCGGACTCTCAAACTTGTGTTTGTGGACACCTCTGAACCTGCACCCAGTTACCTTCAGTGGAAGGGAAGGCTTGTGATCCTAGACGCCGAAAGGCTCACAGGGAGGCCACAGTGAGGTCTGCAACTTCACTGGACCCCACGTATTCCATAATTCGGCATTTCTGCATTCATAGATACTTATTACAACTAAGTCTTCGATGATTTTAAATTATCAAAATGCAAAGTGTGGCAGGAGGTACCAGGTGAGCCCCCAATCAGAACTCACAGACTCTGTCTTTGAAAATAGCAGGCAAAAAAAAAAAAAAAATAGCAGGTTGCTAACCTCCTAGCTTGTCTGTATTCCTGAACTGATAAACACTGGAGCTTTGGTTTTAAATGGAAAGGAATGTTGTTGAGTGTTTTTGGTTTACTTGCATTTCAATTTAGGGGCCCAGGGCAGAGGGGAGGAAGAAGAGAAGAGCTGAGGGGATTGACTTTGAGTCTCAAAAGAGAAGGATTAGGACCCAAAGCTGAAGGAGTGGTTTGTGTGATTACTCTGGGTGAAAAAATAATGCTGACTGGCACCCCAGTGACAACATGATTCAGCCTGGGACAGGGTCACTCTGCAACCCACACCCACCCCTCCATGCACACTTAACCACCAAATGGCTGTAAGTGTGCGGGGTAATGCGGGGTAATGTACCAGCGGGGAGACTAGGAGCTCGGCAAGGCAGAGGCTTAAGGAGGCCCCGGTAGTGATGAACTCAGTCCTAAATATTAAGGAGGCACGGCCCAGGTAGCGCTGAGTACTTAGAAAGGGGTCAGGCAGGAAGGGTTACATTGTAATCTGGGTATTGATATGACTTTGTTTATACTCCAAGGCTAATGGGGCCAGGCAACATTCCAATTACAAGAGCGAAAATGAAGTGAAAGATATTTGGATATGATCCCTCCATGTACTGAATTATGTCCCCCCAAATTTCATATGTTGAAGCCCTAATGATATTCGGAGATGGGGCCCTTAGAAAGTAGTTGGGGTTTTTGTTGTTATTGCTTTTTGGGATTTGGGGAGTTGGGCAGAGAGACTCTGAAGTAGGCTCTGTGCACAAGGCAGAGCCTGACACAGGGCTCGATCTCATGACCCTGACATGGTGACCTGGGCAGAAATCAAAGAGTTGGATGCTTAACTGACTGAGCCACCCACGTGACACAGCAGTAGTTAGGTTTAAATGAGGTCACAGAGTGGGGGCCCTCATGATGGGATTAGTGCCCTTAGAAGAGACACCAGAGAGCTTGCTCTCTCTCTGCTGTGTGAGGACACATTAAGAAGGCAGCATTCTGCAAACCAGGAACTGTGAAAAAATAAATCTGTGTTGTTTAAGCCACCCAATATATGGTATTTTGCTACAGCAGCCCAAACTGAGTAAACTCCTATTTCAAAATTTATAGAATGTTAATATATATCTCTGTAAGTAGGCATTTCTATTCTAGATGTGTTCTGTTCCACAGCTTTGAGAATCTATTTTCCTTTTCAGTAACTGAAAGAGCTAAACAAAAGGCTTTTACAAATGTTTCTACTTAAAAGGTCCCATTTTATAGCATCAAAGATATATTTCTATTTTTCTTTTTTTTTCTTTAAGTTTTTATTTACTTGAGAGACAGAGAGAATGAGAAAGAGCATGAGAGGGGGGAGGGTCAGAGGGAGAGGTAGACTCCCCGCTAAGCAGGGAGCCCGATATGGGACTAGATCCTGGGACTCCAGGAGTGTGGAGTGTGGAATGTTGAGTGCAACTCAACCAACTCAGCCACCCAGGTGCCCATATTTCTATTTTTCAGGGACTTTTCTTTTTAGAACACCTTATTAATTATAAGTTAATGAGATCAGATTAAGTATTTATCCCCCAAATGGCAAAGGGCTTAGTTTTTCTGGTTAGTATCACCATTTTTTAAAAAGATTTTATTTATTTGACAGAGAGAGAGGGAGAGAGAGAGCACAAGCATGGGGAGCGGCAAAGGGAGAGGCAGGCTCCCCACTAAGCAAGGAGCCTGATGCAGGACTCAATCCGAGGGCACTGGGACCATGACTTGAGCCAAAGGCAGATGCTTAACAGACCGAGCCACCCAGGAGCCCCAAATCTTTTAAAATCATAGTAAGTTATTCCGTCCCCTAGACTACCCACAAAGCAGGGAGCCTGACTGGGGGCTCAATCCCAGGACCCTAGGACCATGACCTGATGCAAAGGCAGATGCCCAACCGACTGAGCCACCCAGGAGCCCTTGTATCACCATTTAACAAGAGCTTGGGTTTTCAGTCTGGAATCTTCCTTCCCATCCCTCTCCTTTTTGAGATACTCATCAAATGACAATGGAATGAAGAGATGGTTCATCTTTGCTGCAAGTTCACCCTGTAGAGAACTACTGAGCCTCTCTCCGGCACATGAGACACAGGAACCCAGGAAGGCCTTCTACCTCCTCTTGCCATGTCATACGAAATCCCCAGAAGTGGGACGGAGGTTTCCTCTGGCCGGTCTAGCAACTATGGCCATCCCTCTGTGAACGACCTTCTGGACTGCAGCAGGCAGATCACTCATCCCCCAGAAAGTACCCTCTGGAGTTCTCCAACTTGTTTCCTCAGATTTTCATAAAATGTACAATTGAATACATTTTTCTTTTACCATCTAAAGACACTATAAAATATTTAACTATTTTGGCTGTTTGGGCTTTCTGTTCATTACACTGCATTCAGTAATTACAATACAAAGTATATAGAGTCAAGTTAATGTACTTTTTCCACTGGGGGAAAAACACAATAGAAACAGAAAGATGAGTTGGCAGAATTTTTCATAGGATTTAACATATGCCAGAATTTTTGAAAAGCAGAATTTATTTGGCTCTTAAGGAGCTTGATTTGTCTTTGCTTCTATGAGCTGTCACCCGTCACAACCTCTGTCCATACACTGTTATCATAATAAATACTGAAGTGCTTCTTAAAACTTTTATCAAAAGTACACTTATCTAAGAATCCTCAGCTCTGAGTTAAGCTTTTGTCCTCTGTAAGATATATGACTCTCAGTAAATTTCCACACCCAGTTTTAAGAGTTCATTCAGTATATGACTGGTGTTAGTGAAGCAAACTGAAAAAAGAAATTTCAAGTATTCCTTAAATTGGTCACCTGAGCCAAAATTTCTGCTATCAGTCCGTATTAAACTTTTTAGTATTTAATTTGTACCACCTTAGTGTTTAAAATTTCCATTTAAAACACAGACTTAACACACACACACACACACACACACACACACACACAATTTTGCTTTACAGTTGTTAAACACTAAGAGCTTTCTACACAGGGAGGGCCAGGGTGACTCAGTCAGTTAAGGACCAACTCTTGGTTTCAGTTCAGGTCATGATCTCTGGGTTTCGAGATAGAGACCCAAGTCAGGCTCTGTGCTGGGCATGAAGACTGCTTAAGATTCTCTCTCTCCCTCTGCTCCTTCCCCCTTCTCTCTCCCTTTCTAAAGTTTTCTACACAAGTCACCATATTATAGACTATAAATATTTTCCTTTCTTCATTTGGACCGTGTGGCCCACAACACTGAACTGAGTGAACACACCAAAAATCTTAAAGAAGATTCAGCAAGAGGGTATCATAGGGTCATTTTACTCAGCATTTTCTCTCACTTTTTTTGGAACAAGACTGACAGGAACCCACAAGGCCATCCATATTGTTCTCTAGGAGGAATTTCCATATCGCTTTTTCCATGTGTTTGTTCATGAAATCTGGTCCCCATGACCCGCATTTTAAGGGCAAGCCGGGGAGTGAGAGTATGTGGGTCGAGAGTAAACACTTCGATGTGATAGGTCAACAGCAGTTAGCTGCGTTTATTCCCTCTACCTGTGCTTGTAGCACTTATGGAGTTCGAGAGAAAACAGGGGAGGGTGTGGTGGTCTGTGCCTAAGGGGGGTGAAGAGGGCCCTGGGTATAAGGAAACAGGGCAGCAGAGGGAGGGAGGAATGAAAAGTGATCACCACGCCCAGGAGGACAGAGAAAGTGAACCGAACCGGCACAAGAAACTCCAGCTGGGCCGAGAAACAGAAGGGGGACTTTTGAATCCCCATCACACATAATTGAGGTGATATAGAAAAGAATACACCCATATAGGAGAAAGAAGGCCTGGAGTTGGAGAATCCGCTAGCAATGAACCTGGATTCAAGCTATGGTTTCAGGGAGGGAAAGAAAGAGGGAAAGGAATTCTCAAATAACTGGAGCACTACTTGGCGTGCCTTCAGGAGGAGATGTCAGAGCCCCGCCAGGGACAGAACCAAGAATCATTCCCAGACTCCTTGCTCTAAAATGGTGGCTCTCAACTTTTAGCGCTCATTGCCATCAGCTGGAGGGCAAGATACAGCCGCCGTGGCTGCTAGTCCACGGACCACACTTTGAGAGCCACAGATAGGGAAGCCATTTGTCTTTGCTAATCAAGAAACCTAGCTCCAAGCGAGGACGGGGAGGAGGAAATGTGCTTGTTTTCCTGCCTGTCAAAAAATCGTGAAGGGGGGGGCGCCTGGGTGGCTCAGTGGGTTAAAAAATCGTGAAGGGATACACAGTATACTAGTCAGCCAGACTCTTCCAAATGATAAGAACCTTATACTTTTCCAATTAATTCAGGATGTATGTTAAACTCCACTGAGCTATTTGGATTTGCTAGTTTTGTTGTTGAGAATGCTTTGAGGTTTTAAGGAAGTCACTGCCTACTTGAGAAACCATGGTCTCTCAAAATAAATTTCCCATGGGAAGAGCCCCAGAGAGAAGAAAGGGAGCTGTTGTCGCTCCCCCCACCCCCCCATGTCAATTGAAATGTACAGGCATCTGAAACCCAAATAAATGAGCAAATAAAAGATGAAAGCATACAGGAGATCATCTCCAAATCCACAAAGGTGAAATAATTAAAAACTAGGTGAACATTACAGTGGTAATAATAAAACTTAATAATATGTATTAATTATATCAACAAAGAAACTGTGTTCCTCCAGGGTCTACTCCATCATTTTGTATTGAATTATGATTCACGCAAAATACATATATTCCAACTTCAGATCTATGTGTAGATTAGTGGTTCTCAAACTTCAGCAAGCCTCAGAATCGCAGGGAGGGCTTACTAAAACACGGAGGCCTGGGCCCAACCCACAGAGTGTCTGGTTCAGTAGATTTAGAGTGGGATCAAGAGTTTGTATTTCCAGCAAGTTTTCAGGCAAAGCTGATGGTGCTGGTTCAGAACCATGCTTTAGGAATTGCTGGTTTAGATCCATAGTTCACAACTTAGCCATATACTAGAGTTATCCAGGGAGATAATTTCTAAAAATTCCCAATTCTTACGCCACATCTCAAAACCATCAGAATCTCCTGGGATGGAGCCCAGGCATCAGTTTTTGTTTGTTTGTTTCTTAAGCTCTCAGGTGACTGCAGTGTGCAGCCAAAGTGGAGAATTTCTAATTAGATCAGTAGTTCTCAAACCTGGGCATGTGTCAGAATCACCTGGAGGACTTGTTAAATCCCAGAGAACTGGCTCTTCTTCTAGAGTTTCTGATTCAGTGGGTCTGGGTTGCACCCAAGAATGAGCACGTCAATCAAGTTCTCAAGTGATGATGCTGTGGATCCTGGAACCACACTTTGAGAACCGTTGGTTAGACTGACTTCAACTTGGCTGCACTTGAAATCTATTGGGAGAGCTGGTATAAAATACTGAAGTTACCTCCCCTCTGCCCACCCCCCAAAACAACAAAACTGGGCATTGGGATTTAATCTTTTTATTTTTAAGGATATTTATTTATTTATTTATTTGAGAGCAAGAGACAGCATGTGGGGTGGGCAGAGGTAGAAGGAAAAGCAGGCTCCCCTCCAAGGAGGGAGCCTGACGCAGGGCTCAATCCCAGGACTCCAGGACCATGATCTGAGCCGAAGGCAGATACCCAACCGACTGAGTCACCTAGGCACCCTGGGATTTAATTCTTCTGGGATGGTGTCTGGTATGCATGTACTGTCCATCCTCCCCAGGTGATTCTGATGTGCAGCCAAGACCGAGAACCACTGCTAAACCAAGCAAAGGTGATGATTCACTCAATGCATGTGTCTGTCACCTGCAATGCTTGCTGCTCCTCTGGTTAAATATGACCTCTTCCAACTAAAACATATTCCTGCTTTAATCGCTATAGGCAACATATATCTTTGCTTAAGAAAAATACTACATTGAAATAAATGGAAGATTATGACAGTCATTTTTGAATTTGAGAAATAACTAGGTTAAGCCAGGAGGGGATTCTCCCCCCTTTGGTTGTTATAAATACAACTTGCTGTCTGAATTTCTTTTTTTAATGTAACATGGCAACCCACCCCTTTGGTGATCTGTAGCTAGTTATGTAAACAGAAACATTATAACTGTTATTATAAAAGCAGTTTCCTATAAATGAGAATTTATGCTTATATCTAAATAAACTTGAAACCTGATCAAACACCCTGGCTCCAGGAAAATAACTTTGGGTTTGGACAACACAAACCAGGGTAACGTTTTACTGCCAGTTGAAGTTTTTGAACATACAGGGTCATTTTTAATCATATAGTTTGAGAATAGTTTGTCTGTTACAGACAGTAGAAGCTAAGATGCGTAAATGGGGGGTGGGGGTGTGGATGGGGAGTCGACTCCAAACTGGGAGCATTCTTGGCCAGCTCTCTGATACCAGATACGTGTTTGTAAATAATTACTTTCTACTTCAGTTTTCTCTAGAAACAGTAATACTATTGTGTTTTAGCAGCTGATTCACTAGATTACCTTTCATGACCCTTCTCAGATATACTATGCAAGGTTCAGATCTAACACCCAGAAAGATTTTACCAATTTAGCACGGGAAAGGATGAGAAACCACTTCTCACCCATCAGAGTGGCTGTGATTTTAAAATAATAATAATAATAATAATAATAATACCATACAGCAAGTACAGGGGACCAGCCTCAGAAAGTAAAACCCTCATACTTTGCTGGTTGGGAATTACCACCAATTTGGAAGCTGTCAGTATCCTTAAAAGTTCAACACAAATTGGGATGCCTGCGTGGCTCAGTCTGTTGAGCTTCTGCTGTGATCCCAGGATCCTGGGATCCAGTCCCCGCACATCGCACATGAGGCTCCTTGCTCAGCGGGGAACCTGCTTCTCCTTCTGCCTCCCATGCCCCCTATTTGTGCTCTCTCTCTCTGACAAATAAATAAATAAAATCTTTTTAAAAAGTTAAATACAAATTGATCATGTAACTGAGCAATTCTGATCCTAGGTATTCACCCAAAGAGAAATGAAAACATGTTCACACAAAAACTTGCATGTGAATGTTTATCGCAGCATTATTCATAATGGCTCAAAGGTGGAAACAATTCGAATGTGCATCAACCAATGAATGGATGAACTAAATGTGATGACAGCCCATGCAATATTACTCACCAATAAAAAGGAAGTCTTGATATATATTATAGCATGGCATGGATAAACCTTAAAAACAGGCTAAGTCAGAGACCAGTCACAAAAGATGATATATGATTCCATTTAGATGAAATGTCTAGAACAGGGAAATCTATAGGAAATAAAAAGTACATTAGTGGCTGCTTGGAACTGGGGAGTAAGGGAAGGAGAGATATAGAGGGAGTGGAAGCTAAAGAACCCAGGGGTTTGTTTTTGTTCTTTAGGAGGATGAAAATGTTTTCTTTTTTTCCTAAAGATTTTATTTATTTGTTTGTTTGTTTGTTTACTTGAGACAACACCAGCAGTGGGGGAAGGGCAGAGGGAGAAGCAGAATCCCCCCCTGAGCAGGAAGCCCAAAGGGGTACTTGATCCCAGGACCCTGAGATCCTGACCTGAGCCAAGAGAGATGCTTAACCGACTGAGCCACCCATTCATCCTGAGAATGTGTGAATGTGACTCTGATGAATATACTAAAAACCACTGAATTGTCCACTTTAAATGAGTGAATTGTATGGTATGTGAATTTAATCTTAGTAAAGCTAATACATAAGTAAGGCAACGTACTGGGTAAGGTCGGAAGCAAATTTCCATCAACCCATCTCTGAAATCACTTTGAACAAGCCCTCTGAACGCAAGCCGACGGAGCTGCTCGCAGCTAGTTAAGGTAAGCGGGTAAGCCCGGTTTGGAGGTGCGGGCTTTCTCCTTCCTGGCGCTCTTGCTTGCGGCCGCTGCACTCAGGCCCCCGGGACCGCCCCTTTGCAGGAGCACGAGATCAAGGCCAAGACCACGTGCGGCACACAGAATCTAACCCGAGCGCGCTGCGTTCTTTCCCGAACCTGTAGCTGCCAACCCCCCGTCCGCGGAGGTCAGTGGGATGCCTGGCCCTCATGGCGCGGGCAGCGCTCCTAAACTGGAGGGTCCCTAAGCTGTCGAAAGGAGGCTATCTGATGACGGTCTTTCTTCCTTCTCTCTTCCGCAACAAAGGATAACTGACCTGCCCGGTGTCCTGGCAAGAGCTGAGTCTCCCTAAACACGCTTTCCCCCTATTGTGTGCGGACGCTCTGAGAAGCAGAGGAGTGGCGGGACCCACTGGAGGGACGCTGGGGACAGGGAGGCCCCGGGCGCCGGGATCCCGCTGGCCCTCTCCCCGGGCGGACAGCGCGTCGCCCGCCGGTCTGGGCGGGGCGGGGGAGGGGGCGGTGGGTGGAGGAGGGGAGCTGTAATTGCGCCGCAGTCCTGGTTCCCACGCTCCTATTGTTGGCGACTTTGTTTCCAATTCCCATCACGTGTGCTAATTAGTTAGAGCTGCTGGCTGGCTGGGAGGCGTGTGGCTGGCCTAAGAGCAGAAAGATCACTTCCTGTAGGGAGCCGGGCAGGCTGAATAGTACTGGGGTTCTTTCTCTCTCCCTCTCATACGGGCCTCCTTCTCTGCCGCCCAGGAGGGTGGGAGTGAGAAGGCAAGGGGAAGAAATGCCGATTGTGGAGCAAATGCCACTGAATTGCAATAGCAACCAAGAAGGGGAGGGGGGAAACTAAGGGTGGACGAAGCAGGATTAAAGGAGAAATTCTCATTAGACTTTTAACCTGATTAAGAAATGCTTTACAAAATTACTTTCGCAGTTTTGTTCGGGGATGCTTTTCCAGAATGGGATAATAGACGAAAGGCATTTCAGTGTGTTCATTAAAAAAGAGAAAAGTAAAAATAATAATAATAATAATAATAATAAAAGAAAGAAAGAAAAATTTTCCACACCGAATAAAACCAGCACATGCATCAGTGTACGATAGGAAAGAAGGGTGAAATACAGTTGAGTCATGACTTTGGACTGGTGACCTGTCTTTCGACTCAAACTTTTGAGGTTTTTGCTCTTTGGAAGTAAGCTCTTAGAAGGGGTGCAGGGACGTGTTGGAGACCTCTGACAGAGGACATTAGTACACTGGACAAAATACATGGTCTCTATTAAAAGGAAAGTTCTTTCTATGTTTCTTGGCTTTTCATGGGGTCACAAGATTTAGTAATGCTTTGCTTCTCACAGGGAAGTCTCCACTTTGAAAACACAATATTATCCATACTTCCTCCCTATAAATGAGAGGAAGGCTGGCTTTTATAAGGACTCACTGTAAAACCTTATATGCTGCAGCAACAAAGAGAAGGTTCTGCCGTTTCCTTGGAAAGCAGCGGTGTGGCAGAGGAATAAGATCAAGGTGACTTCACTTCACATGCATTCAGTAAGGACATTTTTCAGCATTTCATATGTGCCAGGCACTGGGCTAGGGCTGGAGATGGAGAGATGAAACATCTGGAACCTGTGTTTAAGTCACTCACAAATCTAGTTGAGGAGACAGATAAGTACGTAAACCAGTAATTAAGGATGACTCAAAAGTGGACGTCTGTATTAGGGACTGTGAGGGCTAGAGGAGTGGCACAGGATCCAACTTGGGGAATTTGGGAAGACTTCCTAGAGAAAGGATGACTCATCTGACACTTAAATGGCACATAACACATGGCCAAGAGAGGAAGGCAGAAGAGGGCACTCCAAAAAAGGGGTAAAGTCATGTACAAAAGGCCTGGGGGTCTTCACAGAGTATGATGCAGCACCGGGCTGGAGGGGTAGGCATGGAGGAGCTGGAGGGGTAGGGGTCATGAAAAATCTGCTTGAGAACTTTGGACGTCACCCTAAACACCATGAAAGATTTTAAGCAAAAGAATAAGATCGTCAGATTTGTCCTTTAGGAAGATAACTTGGGCAGTAGTTTGGATATGGACTGAAGGAGTCCAGCTAGAAGCATGGAGAAGAGGTAGGGGAATAATCCAGTAAGAGATTGAAAAGAGGAATGGGATAGAGATGGGTAATGTTCAAGAGATATTTAGAAGGTGGAACTGGCAGACGAGCTAGAGACCAGTGTTACTTTGCCATAAGCAACTGGGAAGTGTCCGGACAACTCCAGGTGTCTATCTTGTACACCTGGATGAATGCTGGTGGGATTTCCCCGGGATAGGCAACTTGGAGGACAAAGAACAGGCTCGAAGTGGAATGAGGTGATGAGTTTGGCTTTGGCCATGTTGTGTGAGAAGCGACTGTGGGGTATCAAGTAGTAACATCTGAGAGGCGGATGACTGTACACCTCCGGAGCTTGAAGGGAAGAGGCTGGAGCTGGGGTGGACGATGGAGTGATACAGGGGAGGAAGGCAGTGTGCTTTGCTTCTCACTCAGGGAGGGCACACTCACTGACAGTTTCCTCTGCAGGTAGCTTCTAGATACTGTTCCAAAAGGGACTTTAGGGGACTGTATGATCCCACTTATATGAGGTATCTAAAGTATCAAATTCATAGAAACAGAAAATAGACTGTGGTTGCTGGAGATTAGTAGGGGGTGAGAGGGAGGGAGAAAAGGGGAATTGTCTTTTAGTGAGTATTGAGTTTCAGATTTGCAGGATGAAAAGTTCTAGAGATCTGTTTCATAACGATATGAATATACTCACCATGACTGAACAGTATGCTTAAGAATGAATAAGGTGATACAGTTTACTGTGTTTTTTAATCACAATAATGTTTTTAAAGGGACCCAGGAGGAAAGGAGATAGCAACCCTATCAGCTTCCTTTAAACAGCACTAGGATAAAATCCTTTTACCTTCTGCTAGTGCACTCTCTCCCATTGTTGGTGGGAAGGTTAAGTTGGAACAGACATTGCAGAATAGACAATATCAATCAAGAGCCTTAAAAATGCTTATGCCCTATGACCTATGTATTCTACTGCCTGAAATCATTTATAAATAAGAAACCAAAAATACTGAAAGAAAATGTGAAATATTAGATATAATTTTTAAATGAAGTATTCAATAATAGGAAAACAAACAGCGAAATACCATACAATTGTTATAAATTTTTACAAAGAATTTACATCCACGTGGGAAATATTTATGAAGGTAAAATGAAACAAAGTTCAGGACATAAAATTGTATTTGTACTTTGATCGCAACTATATCAAACACAATCTGTACACAGAATAAAAGCCTGGAGGAAAATATACTTAAAATGTATATAGTTAGCTATTTCTGGTTGGGACCATTGGTGATTTTTTTTTCCCCATATACTTTTCTATATTTTCCAAAGGTCCATATTAAGCATATATTCTTTAATAATGGGAAAGTAACCTATATAAATTCCATCTCCTTAATTTTTCTGCCAAATTTTCTGATTCCTTCGACTTTAAGAGAGGTGATTTGTATTTAGTTCAAAGCTGCAATAGATTATTACATAACTGATTATAAATGTGTCAAAAGCCCAGGGGAAGGAGAAATAAACATTCAGCGAAAATTTAGAAAGACTTTGAAAACTCCTCCATTTGAATATCCTTTGCTTTTGCTGCTCTTGTGTGGGAAAGAGGAAGCAGGGGATCTTAGCGTCAGGAAGTGATGTCGAACATTTTAGCTGATTATGAGTGCTAGAAAGGCAAATTAAACCCTTCCCTTTAATTGGCTGTAATCGGTTAAACAAGGTAATAGACCACCTGTGGCTAAGATGGGGCCAAGTCCTGAGGAGCCCTTGAGACCACAGCTTTGGCACTGAGCTGCCCTAAGGTCAGCTGGGATGGGCTTTTGATTCCATATCAAGTTTCTCAGACGACGCCACAAAGAAACATTCAATCAAAACCTAAGTGTATGATTTGGTTTAGAATATTTTTATAAAAGGAAGAAAAGTATGCAATTAAAAATTATTGAAGAATTTATTTTAAAAAATAATCAACAACCAAGCAAGCAACCAAGCAACCAAGCAAGGGCTTCTCTCAGCATTTCACGTACAATTGACTTATTAACAAGCCTGTGGGGTAGATTCTGTTGGTATCATCATAATCATCCCCAGTTTGCAGACAAGGAAACTGAAGCACAGAGGAAGAAAGATTGGGTCACACAGTTTGTAGTGGTGTAGCTGGGACTTGAACCCAGAAAGACTGACTTCATCATCTACATTCCTAACCACTATACTATGTTACTTCTCAAGATCTCCCTCAAGATCATATGCTGTGCTAGTTACCTGTGAGTCGATCTAGACCAAAGAAACAGAAAAGGCTTGTTTCAGATTTCTCAGAAAGAGAAGCCAATTTCCCTCCCATCCCGTATGGATCAAAAAAAAGCCATCTGTTGATGTGATAGGAAGTCAATCCTGTGAATGGCAGAGTGGAAAGGCAAGGAATGTTGGGCTGCCGAACTCACCCTACAGCAGGTCCCAACCTTAAGTTTTCTGTCCAGAGAATACATTTCTTTTGTTTTTGCCAGCGTAAGGAAGGGTGTCAATTATCTGTGTTGGAAATCATCCCCAATGATCTATTTTGCACATTCAAACAATCATCAAGTCCACTCAATATTTTAAAACCCACATACTCCACCCCCCGCCTCCAATCCCCATATCTCACAGTGATTCTGTTCAGGCCACCACTGAGGTCTCATCTGAATTACTGCAAAGCCTTCTTTCACCAAAATCCCTTGGTTCATCTGAATAGGCCTGAAGACAAAGTCAGAAAAAGAATGTGAAAGATTGAGGCTAGGGCAGGCACAGTAAGAATTTCCCCCATCTGGTCATAGGGGGAGCTTTGAAGTCTGCCATGCCTCAGCCCAACCCAAAAGGCATAAGAGGAAGCTACCTTCCATTCTTGGCCCCTTTGATCTTGTGGGCCTTGTGCTGTGTGGATGTTGAGACCACCTACCTGTGGTCATATCCTTATCTGTGGTATATCCTGTCCATGGTTTGCCAGCTGCCTTGGCAGTAACCCCGAATGGCACAACCTCAGCTAGTCCAAGTTGTGGTTCTTGCCTGCCTTTGGACCGGGACCAGCTGTTATGGTCAGTTCACTTGGATATTCAGTCATACACACTGGGGCCACCAAGCCAGGTAACGTGGTTATTTCTGTCCATCCTAATTTCACTTCAATTCTACACATGATTGTTGAGTGCCTTCTTCATGCTGGGCACATGCTAGGTCTTAAAAGGGCAGAGATGGAGAATGTCCTGCTTTTTTGTACCTTACTATTTGACACACAGTGGTGCTCAAAAATATTTAAGCGAATCAAAGAAATATAAAATGGTGAGTATGTTTTAGTCTGCACTCCAGCAGCTCACAATCAGTTGAAGAGATAAAACCAGGGGTGCCTGGGTGGCTCAGTTGGTTAAGCAGCTGCCTTCAGCTCAGGTCATAATCCTAGGGTTCTGGCATCAAGCCCCAAACCAGGCTCCTTGCTCAGTGGGGAGCCTGCTTCTCCCTCTCCCTACGCCTGCTACCCTGCCTGCTTGTGCTGTCTCACTCTCTCTGTCAAGTAGATAAATAAAATCTTGAAAAAAAAAATAACAACAAGAAGAGATAAACCCAAAGTCAGGCTACCACAAAGCTCACTGGTATATAAAATGCAAAAATAAAAACAACAATGTCTATCAAGACTCAGCCAATGTTCCAAGAGCTGACACATATTCACTTATTTAATCTGCACAGCAACTTTTGACATAGGCACTCATGTTATCGACCCTTTACATAGGACGAAACAGAAACTCAAGACAGGTCAGGAAAGTTGCCCAGAATCACATAGCTGGTAACATGAAGAAGACGAATTGGAGAATAGGAAAGGGAAATACCTATTTAGTTGGGAATCTGAAAAAGCAGCCATGGAAAAATGAGTTTTGATCTAGATCTTCGGGATGAGTAGGTCTTCAACATACTGGTGAGGGTGCTTGTGTGTATATTCTAGATTACAGAATAGCATGAGTAAAGACTTAGAAGGGGAGATTACAGGGTATATTCCAAGAACAACAAATAATCCCACATGGCTGAGTGTAGGGGGTGCAAAGGAGGCGGCTGTGGTGAGAAGTCAAATGGGCTAGATGGTTGGTCACTCAATCGTGGAGGGTCTCTAGAGGCACAGCAAGCTTTCAGTCCTTCCTGTTTCAGTCCCTCATTTCTTCAGGAATCTCCCAGCCCCTCTTCAACCCAAGTACTTCAGGTGATGTTTATCCAATACCCATGTGCAGGGTAGTCCCTAATTTACTTAAGCCAACCAACACTTTCCATTCCTCTGGCCACAAAGATGGGGTCCAGGTTGGGCCAGAGACCTACACCGATCCAATCAAGCAAATCTCAGGATTCTTGCCCAGTGTCCTGAGACAGCATTCTCTCCCTTTGGAAGTATTCTGGGAAGTTTGCAGTCCTCCAAGCTGTTGGCTTCTTCCTGCAAGCCCAGGACTAGCCCATGCCAGTACAGAATGAAGCCGGCACCAGCACAGGAAGCACGGTAGGCAGACACAAAGAAACTCAGTCCTGAATCATATCACTGAGCCTCGGGATTAAACCATCCCATAGCCAGTCCTTCCATCTCTGGACCTTCCCATGACATGAACCTAAAAAGTAAATTTTTTTTTAAAGATTTTATTTATTTGACAGACAGAGATCACAAGTAGGCAAGGAGGCAGGCAGAGAAAGAGGAGGAAGCAAGCTTCCCGCTGAGCAGAGAGCCCGATGTGGGTCTCGATCCCAGGACCCTGGGATCATGACCTGAGCCGAAGGCAGAGGCTTTAACCCACTGAGCCACCCAGGTGCCCCAAAAGTGAATTTTTTATTTAAGCAGCTTGAGTCCAGCTTTTTATTATTTGCAATAGAAAGAGGGCTAACTCATAAAGTCTTCATGTTAGGTCATGTGGTTTTCCAGTATTATTCTGAGAAGTGGTATAGAAAGGTCACATTGTGGCCATCTGGAGGGGACAGTGGTTAGGGAGTCTCGAGGAAGAGGGATGGCTAGCGGCCCAGTGAGACTTCATGGAGACTTTCAGCACTGACAGTGGACACAGGGGAAGATGTGAAAGAAGAGGCATTTATGCAAAGTTTATTTAAAATAGGCTAGGGGTTGAAATCATCATTTGTTCTATTTCATTCTACAGCAATGGACACTTGTGTTGGAAAAATAACTCTTCAGCTCATCGGGGTGCCAAAGTCTGTGTATTCCTCTCTTCCCTACAGAAAGAAGACGAAGGAAAAAGGAGACTTCCTAGTTATTGTTCCATTATCCAATTTAAGTATTGACTTTGTACCATTCATTCCTTCATCATATTCTGTGCTAACTAGCTCACCATGTCCGGCGCTTCCATCCTTCATAAATGTGCAGCCTGATATCACCTCCCTCGTAATCATCAAGTAGCCCAGTTCCGTGTACTTCGCTCCTTTCTATCTCCCTTCGTATGTCAGAACTTGGAACTCCTCTGCCTAGCAGAGGCCATATGCACAGTTCCCTCCATTGCATTTCACAGCTCTCAGTGGCCACGGCCCCGCTGTGTATAGGCGGCTGGATGTGTGCCATCTCGGCAGGGAGGGGGCCCCAGGAATATGCAGTGCAGCCCTGCACCTCCAACACAAGGCTTGAAGGGGGTTCTCTCCTGCCACTTCCAGCGCTGCCCCTTGGTGTGATGTAGGACAAGCTACTGACGCTTCTGAGTCTGGGGATGGTCCGCTGTCGTACTCTCAGCTACCAAACTCTCTTCCGTTTATCCCTTCCCATCTATTCTCTGCGGAGGAAGAGGGAAGATAGGAGTGAATCAAGGACTCGTCCCTGGGCTGAGCATCGATGGGCAAGGGCTCACTCTCTAAAGAGTACTGATGTTTAAACTGCAAATCTCTCAGGGCCAGACACTCAGGACAGGTCCCAGGCCCCTGAAGCAGAGCTGTTCTGCTCTGATGACGTGAAAGAAGCCAGGCCTGCACCAGGCTTAAAAGGAGTCTCCTCTTCCTCTCCTTGGCTTATCTCCCATTTTCTTGGACCGTTCTCTCCTGGGACTCAGAGCAGGAAAACAGGGAGCCGAGAATTAAATGTAGCTTGCTGGCAAGCACTGAGAAAGCGCGTTGGCCTACTTGTCTCACTGCTGCTTCTGCCTGGTCACAAGGAGCCCTCCAAGCAGTCCAGCCTGTCTCCCAGGGGGACACACTGGTATTTGGGGGCAAACCCTCGTTTGGCTTCAGCATAGACATAGCTAAGAACAGAGAGAGGACAGTTTTGAGAGTCTAGCTGCTTTCAACCTTTTGCTACCTCAACAGAACTACCCAGAGTTAAGAAGAGCACCATCTTCGGGGCGCCTGGGTGGCTCAGCTGGTTGAGCAACTGCCTTCGGCTCAGGTCACGGTCCTGGAGTCCCGGGGTCGAGTCCCGCATCGGGCTCCCAGCTCCATGGGGAGTCTGCTTCTCCCTCTGACCTTCTCGCCTCTCATGTTCTCTCTCACTGTCTCTCTCTCAAATAAATAAATAAATATTTAAAAAAAAAAAAAAGAAGAGCACCATCTTCTAGGGTTATTATTATAATTAAATGAGATGGCACCAGAGGAAATATTTTGAACTCTCCAAAAATGTAAGGCCATCATCTTAAATTCTAAACTCTTTCCATTCAGGTTTGCTCCTTTGTTAACTGTTTAAAGCTAGAAGTGAAGCTTTGAGGGATGGCGAAATAAAAAATGTGTGGGAAAAAATGGCAAACCAGGACCGTAGCCACGGGAAAGGGAAAACGTCCCTTTAACTTTATAATTAACCGTTCAGCACTGAAATGCTCTATAAAGTTAAAACAGTGTTAAAACTCTTCTGGGTCTTATTACTGATTTTCTAAATCTGCAGAAAGCAGAAAGATTCTTTTGGTGTGTTCTCCCATTGACATAGTAGAACTGTTTTACCCTAACATCATACAACTAACTGTTCCAGTTCAGAATCTGTGTAGGGACATCATTTCTAGCAGCAAACGGGCCTCTCCTGCATCATACCGACTCTACCCTGCCTACCCTGCTGTTCACATCTGTTTTGTTGAGTACACTTGCTAACCCGCGTGCAGTACACAAGTAGAAACTGTGGCCCTGACCCCCGGGGGCTTTTCCTTCAGGCAGCTGTCATTGATCTTAAGAGACACAAAGACACAGAAATCTCAGCCAGTCTCCTAGATATAGGGCAAACATCATGTCTCCACCAACATAAACAACTAAACATGTTGAGGTTTTATGTAAAGTCTAAACTTCTGAAAGCACAGCCCGCATCTTTGGGGGAAAAGGAACCCCAGCAGGAATGGAAATTCTGGCAATGAAATCCCAGCAGTTGTTCTGGCTTCAAGGCAGTCAATGAATAGGCGCCTAGAGGTCCTTAGAGCCAGACAGAAAAACCAGCTGGATAACCGTACAGCCAAGAGATCTCTTTGGGATTTCTCCAAAGCCTCATCATTGTCTTGACCTCGGTGCTATGCACCCCACTTTCCTTCCCAAGGGGTCCCTTGGTGAATGCTGTGCCATCAAAGGGCGGAGTCTTTCTCTTGTCTTCTGTGCCTCTAGGTGGAGGTCTCCAGGGGATTCCATGCTAGAATGCACACCAGAGCCTGAAGGAAAGGGGCAGAGCACATGTTCACCCCTTTCCCTGGCCACCAGCGCCATCCGGCCCCCTGCCTTCCGCGTGGCAGCAGCGCACGCACAAAGCTGGGGACCAATTTGCTGACGCCATCTCTGAGGAGACTCACAGTACCAGAGGACAGTGGACTTGCTGGCTCTTGTCAACTGTCCTGCACCACATACAGAAAAAACTTCAAGGCACAGGCCTCCTGGGAAGGGGTCCGCTCCAGCATGTCCCTTGTCATTTGCTTGTCCCACTACTACGTTCTAAGCATCTACAGTATGCCAGACCCTTCTGGGCTCTAGACATCTATGGGTGATTACAAACACCTCATGCTTGGCCCGGTCCCACAGCCACCTGGAGAGGCCCTGTCCCCCTTGAGGTCAAGCGTCCTCACCAGTGAGGGGTCCATTTCCTTGTTCCTGAACCATAAGGGCAAGTCTCACTCGAGAACACTAACATCTAACAGTAAAACCATTCATTTTTCTCAGCACAAGGCTCTCTAATAACATACTGTGGAGAGTACTTTTCCATTTAGCGGGACTCCAGGCCTGCCCTTCCTTGCACGGAGGTGCGAGAGGCTCCTTCCTGCTCGCCTGAGGCCAAGCGTTGCCTCTAACTCACCGAGAAAATGGCACTCCAATGAAATCCTTTGGATTCAGATTATCTAAAAGGGAGCCGAGAGTAGTTAGCGGTTGGGGTGGGGTGACTTCTGTCAGCATTTTAACACAGAGTGGAAAGATACGGACAGTTTCTGGGCCGGATTCAAAAAAACATCCCTTGATTAAATTTGCATTTCCCACATAAGCAATTGTAATCACCCCCAACTAAATTATAGTAAATTCCATTCTGTCACAGGATCTGAATCAATGAGTTTTGCCGAATTTCTGTTTTGTGGGGGTGGGGGGAGGGGACATTGGCGGTGGGGGGGCTCACTAAGGCTGAGAGACCTGAGGGGGTCACCTCTTTCCACACCAGTTCACCATAGAACTCACTCAGTCCAAAGCTACCCGGGGCCATGGTTTCCAAATTAATGGCCAAAGCCACAGAACTTCATAGGTTCACCAGCACTTTTTTTTTTTTTTAAAGAACAAGAATAGAGTGGACGATACCAGAGCGCTAAGTATTGTAAGTATAGTAAGCCAAGTATTGTTTTGTGAAACTTCTGTTTTAGGTAAGAGGGTAGGTAGGTGATTCATGATTATTGTGGTCTGGGTCACAAAGCAGAATGCATTTCTACTCAGAATCTGGTCAGAGGGGACAGAGGATGGGCAAAGTGTTGCCCATCACGATTTTTGAATTAAGATATCATCGGCATATAACCTCATCTTAGTCTCAGGTGCACAACATAATGATTCAGTATTTGCATGCAATGCCTAATGATCCCCACAATAAGGAGAGCTAACATCCATCAGCATGAAGAGTTACAGAGTTTTTTGGCTTATGATGAGAAGTTTCAAGATTTACTATCTTAGCAATGTTTCCAGTATACAGTAGAGTGTTTTTAACTATAGTCACCTTGCTGGGCATCATATCCCCAGACTTGCTTGTTTTATAATTGGATGTTTGTACTTTTTAACCCCGTTGGCCTACTCTCCCCTAACCTCTCATCTCTGGAAACCACCCATCTGTTTGTTCTCTGGATCTGTATCTCTTTACCATGGAGGCCTCCCTTTCCCACTTGGCTATTTTTAAAAAGATTTCATTTATTTATTTGACACAGAGAGAGAGAGAAAGAGAGAGCACATAAGCAGGGAGAGCAGCAGGCAGAGGGAGAGGGAGAAGCAGGCTCCCCCCTGAGCAAGGAGCCCAACGTGGGACTGAATCATGACCTCAGCCGAAGGCAGCCGCTTCACTGACTGAGCCACTCAGGCGTCCCTCCACTTCACTATTTTTAAATGTGAGAGGTTTTAAAAGGAGCCTCTCGCACCTTATGTTTTTAATTTTTTTTTTTTCAGTGTGGCCCAATAAACAGTGTGCTTCGCTTTTCATTCTCTTACATTCAGATTCCCCAAAACTGCCAAACAGTCTCTTCCTACCCGGGCAGGATTTTACCTGCCCCGAAGAGGCGATTTCAGATACCATAATTTGAAGAACTTAACAAACTTATTGCACACACGCACACACACACAAACACACACACTTTTTTTTTTCTTTTTCTGGTCAAGGTAGCAAATGGTAGAATGTTTTTAGGATTTGGCCTGAGATTCATGAGAGTCCCAGGCACGGTGGTGCCCACTATTTTCAGGCTTCTAGAATGCTGCATATTTGCAAAAGCCCTCTGTGGCCGTAGCCGGACTGACCATTCGGGCTCCAGCGTGTGCCGAGGCTGAAACAGACCCACTTGCAGTAACTTGGCTGCAGGCAATGGGTTAATCCTCCTGGGCTGACGCCTGACATCCTGCAAACCACACACTGCCCCTCACAGCTGTCTGAGCATTTCATGAGCCTGACAAGAAGCATTTACGTCTGACTAAAGCTCACCTGTTGCAATGTGACTCCCCTTCATTCATTCACTCTGTCGCAAGTTTACCAGAGAGTTTTGAAGCCCCCACGGGGGGCTCACCGTTGCACGGGGCTCTCCGGAAGCCGGGGTGCAGGGGCTCACAGCCCCCACAGAGACGTCACACTCATAAATCTCAAGGCCAGGCTGTCACTTGCGTGATGAAGGCAACGGAACTTTTGGTGCACAGGAAAGGGACGAAACGGGTTGGCCTCAGGAGGTCTTTCTGGGCTCACGGTGACGCTGGTTATGACCTGTTGGAGATGGAGATGGAGAATAGTTGGGTAACTTTCTCTAAACTTCTCTTTGAGTCTGGTTCAATATTCTAAATTAATTTTTCTTTTTATATCCAACGTTTAGCCCTTCCGTCAACTCCATTACTGAAATCTGTTTATTCTCCATCTCTCCCTCTACAAGGAGATAACCTCTCTGAAAGGAGGGACTTGATCTATTTTGTTCCCTTGCTTTTCAACGTTTGGTACAGTACCTGGCAGTCAATACTTGTTCAATAAATATATGTGGCCCATTTTCCTGGGGCTTCATTAAGCACTAATGTCTAAATTGCATTTCTGAAACAAAATAAAATATAAAATACAATACAATAAAATGGGGTGCCTGGGTGGCTCAGTGGGTTGAGCCTCAGCCTTCGGTTTGGGTCATGATCTCAGGGTTCTGGACTGGAGCTCCTCATCAGGCTCTCCGCTCAGCAGGGAGCCTGTTTCCCCCCTCTCTCTGCCTGCTTCTCTGCCTGCTTGTGGTCTCTCTCTCTTTCTGTCAAATAAATAAATGAAATCTTTAAAAATAAAATAAAATAAAATGAGTTCCTCTTACAAATAACAAAACAGATAGCTCACTCTTTCCCACCATTGCAATATCTCTATCCCCACCAACTCTCTCCTGCTCATTTCTGAGCATTCCCGAAACTGTCTTTAATGCACTCAGGAATAAATTGCTGTAGGTATGGCCACCAATTAGAGACCTCAAAAAGCCGAGGGGAGGGTCTGCATTCTCTGATGCCCTCCATGCATCAGGGCCATGGCTGTGAGCCATGAAGGGGAAGGAACACCTCCTCTTCCCCTTGTGCAACCTGTATTATGTATACATCAAGGCAATGTAACTTTGTGCCCTATATTTGGAGGATTTGTACAAAAAAAATACTTCCATATTTACTTACAACATCTTATCTCCCCTGGATTCAGACATGAGTCCATGAAGAGCTCACCCAAAGGCACGGGGCAGTATTCAGTATCTCTTCTCCTGCAGAGCTTTGAAACTTTGATATTGGGCTGAACTTGGAAGCCCAACTCTTGTTCAGGGTGACAGATTCCCAGGAGACTATTCATGCCCCCTACAGAAGAAACCACTTGGTTAGCCCATCAGCCATTACTAGACACACCTAGACTCTAGTAACCACGCTCAACCTTGAGCTTGAGAGACACCACTAAATCTCTTCTTTAAAATAGAAACTCAGGCAGGCATAGAAACTTACCATGAGCCTGACCAGACCTGCATATATGTCGTTCATATTTTTTATAATATTTGGAGCTTGTGTGTGGCCAGGAAGCTTGGCCAGGAAGCCACAAACCCACATGACATGACCAGCGGCTGGAGCCTGTGAGAGGACACTTAGCTTCTCTCTCACCCGTGGACATTCTGCCAGTTGAGCTATTGCAAAGGCAGCTTTGAGAGTGAGTAGGGACCTAACAGAAGACACCATCAATCCTACCCATGTAGCTGCTGTGACCAGACCCACTGCTGGTCCTCAGATCAGGACCATTCACTCAACAGTGTCCCAACAGCATGCCAGGCAATTTGCTTAGGACACTTAGAATTAAACTTTAATTACCTAGTATTTTGTGTTTCATGCATAATAGAAATCCATTTGTAACAGAGGCAAATTTTAGCTATTTTTTGATGGCTTATTCAACAATCAACCAGTAATTATTGACTGCTTACTACGGTCTAGAGTCACTTCTAGTCACGGTCCTAAACAAATGATCCAAGGTCACAGTCTTGTGTAGCTTACTCTAAACAAGAGTACCCTGTAAGTAAGAGAACAGAAAAATAACAAGGGAATTTCCGATAATCATAAGTTCATTAAAAAAGTAAACAGGACAATATGGCGTAAAAGGTGATTGGGATTAGCTGCTGCAGGCCATGTACATCCTCCTTTTCTGCCTTGCATTTTCTAGTATGCAGGCTGGGGAGATAAAAATGCTTATGTCACCAACACCCCTTCTTGCTGGGGCTTGTGTGACCCAAGTCCATGACACCAGGTTGAACATTCTGAGGAGGCCTTCCCTGTCCAATAAAATGCAGAGCCATGTAAGAAAAGATTTTGATCCTTTGGACTCTCCCTTCTCCTCGTTTGGGACACAGATGGAATGCCCAGAGGGGTAGCAGCTGTCTTATGACCTTGAAGTGAAATCACAAGGAAGAAAGTCAAAATGTTCAGGGTGGCAGAGTAGAAAGTGAGAAAGAGACAGAGTCCCTGATGACATCATTGAGGCCTGACCTAACTACCTTGGATATCTTAATACGTTAGACAAAAGTATATTGGCTTAGGCCTTTACCAGGTTTATTCTTATTTGTAGCCAGAACTTTTCTAACTAAGAGAGGGACATGAATTGTGGGTGGAAGGATATTTTAAACAAGGTGCTCATGGAAATCTTCTCTGAGAAGATGATATTCTAGTTGGGATCTGAATGATAAGAAAGAGAGTCATATGAAGAGCTGGGAGAAAGAAATCCATTCAGAAGGAATAGCAAGTGCAAAGGTCCTGAGACAGAAATGAGTCTATTGCATTCAAGAACCAAATTTCAATGTGTCTGAGGTATCACAACAAGGGAGGCTGTGGCAATACTGGAGGTCTTGGAGGAGGGCAGAATCTAGACCACAAAGAGCCTTGTAAGTCATGTCAAAAATCTATTTTAGGGCGCCTGGGTGGCTCAGTGGGTTAAAGCCTCTACTTTCCACTCAGGTCATGATCCCAGGGTCCTGGGATCAAGCCCCATATCGGGCTCTCTGCTCAGCAGGGAGCCTGCTTTCCTTCCTCTCTCTCTGCCTGCCTCTCTGCCTACTTGTGATCTCTATCAAATAAATTTAAGAAAAAAAATGTATTTTAATTCCAAAGGGTTTTGAAATAGATGGCTTGATCTACATTTTGAAGGTAAAGTCTTCCATGGCACTTGATGGATCAAAGTAGGATAATAGAAAATAAGGAATTAAGGATGACTCCTAGATTTTTATCCAGAACAATGGATGGGGCCATCACTTATGTGGAGAAGAATGTGAAAGGTCTGGATGGGGAAAATGAAGGGAACACAGTGTGGAGACAATGTGCATGCTAAGTTAGAAATGCCCATTAGAATTGCAAGTGGTGATGTTGTATGGGAAGATGAATCTGTGAATCTGAAACTCCAGGGACAAGTCAGGGCTATAGTGAGAAATCCAGAACCATCCACATACAGATGGCATTTAAGTCATGACCCTGGACCTGATTTCCTGGCCAGAAAATACAGATAAAGAAAGGAGTTTCAGCCTGGAATATGTCCACATTTAGATTCAAAATGGAGGCCAGCAAAGGGAAACAAGAAGGAGCATCCCGGGAACTGAAACAGAAGCCAGGAAGCTCTGAGAAAAGAGTATTTTAAGGAGAGTCATTAACTCTGTTGAATGATGCTAAGAGGTTGGGAAAGCAACACAGAGAAGAAGTTCTTGGACTTGTTCATGAGATGTACTTGGTCATGTTGCTAAGAGCAGTTTTAGAGGACAGGAGAGGCTCCTGCCTGACTTGAATGGGTTCAAGACAAGACAGGTGGAGAGAACACGAGGTACAGACCACTCTTGCATCCAGAGTAGTTCTGCCATTAAAGGAAGTGGAAAATGGTGGCAGTGGCTGCAGGGTCTTTGGGGCCATGGAGGATCTGGCAGGAGTTGTTGGTTAGAAGACAGATTCTGTCTGGACAACTAAGTAAATGCAGTGAGGTAGCAGGGTGGGGTATTTATTGAGCGCCTACTACATACTAGGCACTTTACAAATTCCAGTTTATCCTCCCAACAATTCTGTTCAGTTGCTGTTTTTCCCCCTCTTTATGGACACGAGGGAGGCACTAGAGCACATCGATTGATTACCTCAGGTCGAGTTCAACAGAATCCGAGTTCTGCTGTTCATTGGCTGCTATGTGACTTTGACCAGCTCCCGAGCTCTCTATGTCTCTGTTCAGATAAAACCAGTACTTGCCTCAAATGATTGGTGTGAGGAGGAAAATTTCGTAATCCATATAAAACAGGTATACTAGCTTCACACATAGTGAGTCCTCAGTAAATACTCTTTTCAGAGATGAGAAAAGAGAGCCTCTGAGGTTAACTATCTTTATTTATTGAACAAATAAAAAATATTGAAAAAAAATGAAAAATTGAAAAAAAAAATTGAGATTCTACTTTTTGCTAAGCATCACCTGAGGCCAGGGAGTATAGCCATGGACAGGATACAAAGTGTTCTTGTCTTCAGAGAGCTTAGAGTTGATGATGATGATGATGGTGGTGGTGGTGGTGGTGGTGATAAAACCCAACAGTAGCTAACATATATTTACTACGTGCCAGGCTCTGGAGGTTTCACAGTCATGAGTAACAAAAGCAGAATCTATCTTGCTCCAATTTGTAGTTCTATTATGTCATCCTTCCCAGGGGTATCATTTTGCAAGGAGAATGAAACCCAACTCTAGTGACATAATCCTGGGTTGTGAGGACATGTTATTGAAAGGAAAACATTAGAGGTGATGACTAACCTTCCTTGCTTTCTCCACCATTTCCCCAAGATGCTATCAGAAACAGGTTCTGAGGATTGTTTTTCTCTGCATCCTGCCTTGTGTCTCCTTCCCTGTTTTTTCCCCAAGTTGTTTAACCAATGACACAAATGTGACAGGCCCCATGTTAGCTCCTTTAGGAGTATCAAAGATAAGTGCTATGGGCTGAATTGTGGCCCCTTCAAAATTCATATGGTTGAAGTCCTAATCCCCAGTATCTCAGAAAATGACTATGTTTGGAGATAGAGCCTCTAAGGAGCAAGTTAAAATGAGGACATTAGGATGGCCCTACTCCAATATGTCTGGTGTCTTCATAAAAAGAGGAGATTAGGGGGCAGGTGGGTGGCTCAGTCAGTTGCGCATCCAACTCTTGGTTTCAGCTCAGGTCATGATCTTAGGGTCATGAAATCGAGTCCCACTTCAGGCTCCACGCTCAGTGTGGAATCTACTTGAGATTCTCTCCCTCTCCCTTTGCCCTTCCCCAGGCTCATGCTCTCTCACTCTCTTGAAATAAATAAAATCTTTTAAAAAAAGAAGAAGAGATTTGGACACAGGCAGGTGCAAAGGGAAGACCATGTGAAGACACACTAAGAAGGCGGCCATTTGTAAGCCAAGGAGAGAGAAAAATCTAGCTCTGAAAAATCCAGCCCCACCAGCAGTTTGCTCTCAGACTTCTGTCCTCTGGAATTGTAAGAAAATAAATTTCTGTTGTCAGACCCACCCAGTCTGTGGCATTCGTTATAGCAGCCCTAGCACACTAATACAGTAAGTAAAACACACTTGTGGTGTGGAGGACTTGGCAGTGTTTTCAAGGTGGTCAAGTTCACACTAAGTACCATGCAATGTGGGGCAACACTGGACCAAGTGAGAAGTGCTAAGGTTAAATTTCTGGACACCAAAGACAAAGAGGCCACTTTCTTCGGCAGGATGGACCGTCAGGTGAAGATCTGAGAAAGAGGTGGACTATGAAATGGATCTAGATTGATTCTCAGGGATTTAGTGGGTATCATGTGGGACTCCAGAGCATCCTAGGGAAATGGTCCAGCATGAATCATCTTTCTTCTATCATTGGATGACTCTCTTTGTCAGCCCCGTATGTGTTCTCCTTACCAGTTTTGGTTCCAATTAGCATCCTATCATTATTATGTATTAATATGTTCATTAAGTATTAATATTGTAATATTAGTAATATATACATTATATGTCATAATTATATAATCATATTATAATATATTAATAATATAATATTAAGCATTAATATGTTCATTAAGGAGTCTAAGTATTATTTTCCCCGTTCTACAGGTGAGGATGCCGAGGTGCAGGAAGGTAAAGCAACCTGCTCAAGGCCATACAGTAAACAGTGGAGCTGGAAGCACACCCGCCAGTCCTCTGCTTGCACTGATCATATAAATGGGACCAAGCTCAGTCACAGAGCACGGTCAGTGTCAGAAGTGTCCATGAGGAATGCACAGGGGGAAAATAGAGATTCCTCTTTGGAGACATGTATGTGGAATCCAAAGGACAGAGCAATGCAGAAGGTTGAGAAGGAAAGGAAGGGGAAGGAAGTTTTTATTTTGGAGAAGAGGGAAGATTAGAAAGTGCAAGTAAAAAACAGGAGCGAGATATTGAGGATAGGAGGGAAGCAGCTAGCAAAGAAAGTTCTGGAAGGAAAGTGGAAGCCTCAAATAAAGTGCATGTGCAGTGTGGGGACTTTGGGAGGTGGTGAGGCCAGCCTTGAAAAGAAATAAGGGACACAGTTTCCTCTGAAGTGAAAGTGAAAAAGAACGAAAGAGAAGAGGTTAGAAGACTGGGTGCAAAGGATTGATGGCCTTGGCCCTGGTGCTCCCTGCCTGCCTGCCTGCATGCCTTCCTGATCCTGCCCTTTCCTGCCTGCCTTTTTTCTTTCTCTTTCTTCCTTTCCTTCTTCATTTGTAAAAAATTTCTTTTATTGCTTATTTTAATTTTAATTTTATTTGTTTTTTAAACTTTATTTCTCTTCTGCGAAGCACAAGAGAATGGGGAGGTGGGGGCGGGTGTGGGAGAGAGACCTAAGAGGAGTTGTACAGTTTGGGGAAAGGGCTGAGGGGAATTGGGAGAGAAGCTGAGGACAGGAAGAAGGGCACACAGCAGTCAAGCACCCACAGGATGTGAGACTCTGTGCCGAGGAGTCTAATGCATCTAAAAATGCATCTAAGGGGGCACCTGGGTGGCTCAGTGGGTTAAGCCACTGCCTTCGGCTCAGGTCATGATCTCAGGGTCCTGGGATCGAGTCCCGCATCGGGCTCTCTGCTCAGCAGGGAACCTGCTTCCTCCTCTCTCTCTCTCTGCCTGCCTCTCTGCCTACTTGTAATCTCTCTCTGTCAAATAAATAAATAAAATCTTAAAAAAAAAAATAAAAAAAAATAAAAATGCATCTAATGCATCTAAAGATCATCAAAAATCTCTCAAGCATCATTTGTTTGATGAGGTAGTTGACCAAATGGAGTATTGTAATTTTTGGTCAAAAACAACTGACGATAAAATAACGAGACCAAATTCTTGGGGAGGACTCTCCAATGCTTGCAGACAACTCCTGGAGGAATTCTGCAACAGCTCTGAGCAAGACAACGTGAAATCGGAGTCTGTTCTCCCAGGGTGGTTATAGGAAAAGACAACACTCATTTAAATAGATGAATTGATGTAGTCGTTTAAAATCTTGTCTCCTTTCTTCAAAGGGACACTTGAGATGTTGCATTGACAACTTCGTGTATTACACTGGAGAAGCCCACGTCTCCAGATGACTAAAGCAAAGTATGAATGCATCACAGTAACACGTAAATGAGAGTATGTACCAGATGTCAGCCCTGAATAGAAACATGATCTCAATTCAATAAATATTCTTCACAAAAAAATACATCTGACCATGAAAAAAAAATCTTTAAAATTTCATCTTGAATATTAGAGGAGAAATAAATTCTTTCTTATATTCAAAGCATTTTCATTTCAAAGATACTGTTTTGATTTACTAAATTGCATAGAGTATAGGGGATAGGTGAATAAATGCTTAGGGAATAAGTCTAAGGTAAAGTTACACTTACCCCAGATTTCTCCCCTAAAAAACAGCTCCTTGGGATGCCTGGGTGGCTCAGTTGTTAAGCATCTGCCTTCAGCTCAGGTCATGATCCCAGGGTCCTGGGATCAGGCCCCATGTCAGGTTCCCTGCTCGGTGGGAAGCCTGCTTCTCCCTCTCCCACCTCCCCTGCTTGTGTTCCTTCTCTAGCTGTCTCTTTCTGTCAAGTTAATAAATAAAATATTTTTAATTAATTAACTAATTAATTAAATTTTTAAAAGAGCTCCTTATCACAGTATGATAAGAGTCCTGGTCAAGGAGCCAGGAATTTTGACAAATTCAGAATTTTGGTCTTCCCTGTAATAAAGTCATTGTGTATTCCTAGGGAGGTCCCTCAAAGACCCTCTTCAGATCTTAACAAACATAATATTTCCTTACCTCTCTCTCTCTTTTTTAAATTTTATTTTAACCCAATGTGGGTTTCCAACTTACTACCTTGAGATCAGATCAAGTCATATGCTCTATCAGCTGAGCCAGCCAGGCACCCCCCCCCTTATCTCTCTCTTATCTGTGCTACAAAATTCCCTTTTGTAAGCTTTAGGAAGAAAGGAGCACCTTTAGCCCCTAATTACATGAAAGTATGTCATTTCTTTCTACATAAAGAAACACCTTAAAAGTTATATACCTTAGTTATCTTTCATGTATTAAATCATGAGAAATGATAATAAATTTGGTTCACTGTTATAAAATAAATTCCCTTCCTAGCTTTTTTGTCTATTTGCTCAATTCAAACTTTGAACAGTATAATCAGTTTATATTTTTGGTATTCATATAAAATTAGTACTTCATAAATATGAATCATGCTATTAACTGTGTGTATTGTAATGCTGTTTAATTACTGTCATTTGCATACTACACCACTCTTAAATAAGTCAAAGAATTAAAAGGAACTTTGGAAAGTACACTGCATATTTCTGTTTACAGGGTCCAGCACATTACAACCTGGTCTTTATTCTATTTTATTTTTAAAGATTTTTATGTATTTATTTGACAGAGAGAGAGACAGCGAGAGAGGGAGCATAAGCCAGGGGACCAGGAGAGGGAGAAGAAGGCTTCCCACCAAGCATGGGGCTCGATCCCAGGACGCTGGGATCATGACCTGAGCTGAAGGCAGTCACTTAATGACTAAGCCACCCAGGCACCTCTACAGCCTGCTCTTTAAACATATGTAACTTGATCTTGAACTTATGTGGAAGAGACTTTCTACTTTCTAACCACTCCCACCTCAGTCAAGCCTACAAACTCCAGGAGAAACTCATAAATAACCTCATGCAATAGAAAGAAGATATGAATTTATCTCATTTCAGACAGAATGAGGATTTTTTTAAAACATTTTTAAATGTAGAGGTCTTTTTTCACATTAACTGCATTTAATTATTTTCTGTTAAAATGAGGGGAAACCATGGTGGTAAGTTTTAATTTCAATATTAAAAAAAAAAGCAAAAAGATCATGGAACAAAGATTATTACTTCTGTTTGTACAATTTTTTTTTTAAGATTTTAGTTATTTATTTGACAGAAATCACAAGTAGACAGAGAGGCAGGCAGAGAGAGAAAGGGAAGCAGGCTCCCTGCTGAGCAGAGAGCCCGATGCGGGACTCGATCCCAGGACCCTGAGATCATGACCCGAGCCGAAGGCAGCGGCTTAATCCACTGAGCCACCCAGGCGCCCTGTTTATACAATATTTGAGACAATAAATGATGTGAATCTTCAAGAACCAAGGCAATCAGAAAGTACATTATTTTTGGAAAGTAACTTTGGCCAATGTTTTCATACTTGGATTCTGAGAAGGGTTGACTGTGATGGTGGCCATCCACTACACAAAACTCAGTAATACGAAGCCCATCGCAGACATGGCAGGGGCAGAGCTACTAAGAAATATGCTTGCAGAAGGGATCGACAGAACCTATCTCTTGAAATAATACCCAGCTTTAACCAGAAGTCATTTCTTCTGGAATCATAAAAGCATTGTTTTCTTCTTTCACAATAATTTATTCTAAACCAGGAAGCCATCTGAGAATAGAAGAAAAAAACAAACAAACCAAGAATGTTCATTGTTCTACTCAGATGGAGACTCCTCAGTGAGGAAAACAAAGAATTAACAGTATGCTCATTTATAATACTTCTCGGTAGCCATCCCTGGCCAGTCTCACTTCCCAGTGTTTCCCCAAGGAAATGCTAGCACTCTGGGCATGCTGATAGAGCCACGGCAGTAATTTCCAAGTGCAGTTTCCCGGACCAGGAGCCTCAGCAGCATCACTAGCGAACCTGCTAGAAATACAGCTTGCCACACCTCACATCAGACCTCCTAAATCAGAAATGCTGGCGAGGCGCCCAGGAACGTGTATTTTGATAAGATCTCCGGAGGTCTGATGCTCTCTGAAGTTTGAGAACCACTCACCTTCAGCACACGGCCCACTTGAGGCTCACTCCACTCATTTTTCTTTCCTGCTAATGCCTTAAATCCCAGTCCTCCACAAGTCTGGCCCAGCTCTCTCATCAAACTCTAGCGACGTTCTTACTTGAAACAGCATTTAACATTCCCATACCACAATAAAGCCTTAGCTATATCCGATGTGATTTGAGCATGCTATGTCTTATACTGTCCTCTAATTTTTTTCTTACCTATGTCTGTTTTATCATTTCAGCTGAACTGAAAGCCTCCTGAAGACAGGAACTGTATCTTATTTTACTTATATTTTATTTATTTTAGCAACCATTTATGCCTTTTACTTCTTCCCACCAACTTCCCTGTATCCAAATTCTACCTATTTTTCAAGTTTCAGCTTAAATGGCATTTTCAATGATTTTCTCTGGATATAAGCATTTTCCTTCCTTGGAAAATCCATAACTTTCTATCTTTTTTGTTTTCTGCTTCTAATTATAGTCATTCATTTGTGACTTTATCTCTCTCATCATTGAAGTTGGAGATAAATATTCTAAACCACTCTTTAAAAAAAAAAAGTAATTTAGCATACCTCAGGGTAGACATGTATAATTAGTTTATGTTCCCCCAATATTTATGACTCTGATTTTTGGTAATCCGACCATTTACATAGGAAGTAGCTCTCACATTTCAGAGAGATACAGATACTGTATTTCTCCTAGGCACACTGGGGGTCTGGACCTGGGTCTGGGCGCTGGAGACAATTGTTACAATTTGTGTGGTCTAATAAGTGGTCTCAGAAGATTAGACATGAAGTAATGGGAATCTGCAGGAAATCGAGCCATAAGGAAACCAGGGCGACTTGAAGTCACATTGGTAAGGAAGAAAAGAGCCTCACCCCGGGGTAAGGACCAGTAGCAGAAGGCTTAATTGTTACCATGTCGTGGTGTGAACCCACCGTGTTGCTGCCTGAGCTAATGGGAACCTGATGTAGCCGGCTTCCTGAACCCCGCCAGTCTGGACTTCAAACACAGGCAGCCCATCCCGCAGGATCAGGCAGGCTGGAGTCACAGGTTTATTTCCTCTCCAGCAAAAGAGGACCTCACACCCCCTGCTTCCCCAGCCCCACGCCCCCATAGGGGTTCTGCCTGCCTCGGGCTGGGCTTTGGGACCACTTTGGGACTGGGCTTTGGGACCACTCCTCCTGTTTTCCCCATTTCACACTTCATTCTAACCTCTCCCCCTCCCTCCTGGAAAGTCTTCCAGACTTATCTCAGTAGCCTCCAAGGGCCTCCAACTCTGTCTTCAGACCCAGGAGTGAGAGAACGTTCTCGGGTCACTTGGCCACGAATCCCTCTGGGCCAATGGCCAGCTGGGAGGGCACACAGCTCTGCAGATGTGCATAGTGAGATCAGGTATGTACAATTCATGCTTGAGGGGAATGGGCACTGCTAGCAGAGAGAATCCCTGAGGCAGCAGAAATCTTTGGGGTCTGTTTGTCACGTCCCCACCTGCGTTTTTTGTTTTTTTTTTTCCTTTTGGTTTTTTTTTTTTTCTTTTTTTTTTCACTTGTTTTGCTGCAGGTCCTTAAGGAGAAAATACCAAAGTAGCAGGCACAGAATCCTTCATATCTGTGACTGGAAAAGTGTTTACAGTCCCTGGTGTTTGGGGTCAGCCCAAAGCCCCAAGGCAGGCAAGCAGCACACCAGCTCTCCTCTCTGAGGAGGAGGGGTGTTCTGGAACTTAAGGCTTCCCGGGGCTCCTTCTCTGCCATTCCCACAGGCAGCCTTGGTGTTTTTCCTTTGCCGAGATTTCTCAAGTTCCCTTTTTTACATCCCTTATCGACATGTAAACTCCACACTAGGGTGAAAAGGTAGGTGTTTAAGACAGATGGCAACAGCTGGGATAAAGTGCCTCTTAAAGGCTGTCTTAATGAAATGCATCTCTTTATATTTGGGGCATTTGTAAGCAGAATGGGGATGAAACCCGAGAAGACTATGTGATAACCAGACCACATCCTGTCAAGAGAGAGAGTGTTTCTCCAATAACACAAAGATGAGCTTCTAGATAGCCTACTAGATAGCCGCCTTCCGCCCAGCGTCTCCCCCATCGTAAATCTGCATTCTGACTCAGGTTTTTTTGTAGATTTTTGAGGCTAGAGCTCATTTCCCTGGAGAGACAGGCCTAAGGAAAGATCTGGAATTCCACCAGTTAAAAAAAGCCACCATTCCGCTTAATCAACATTTGCTCCATCGGAATCAATATCCTCCCCGGGGGTGGTTTTCATTGTTCTAAAGTCTGTTTCAGGTGACAGAGCAAAGATTCAGTTTGCGATAAAGATTTGCTGAAAAGGAAAGGAATATATTCCTCAGAAGAGCAAACAAGACTCCCAAACTCTCCTTTTACAAATGAACTTCCTTTGGTGAGATATTCTGCCTGGTTTTGCACACTCAAGAAATCTCAGTATGCTGACCACACAGCCTCTTCCCGCAGTTCCCTATTCTTTCTCACCGACAGAGAGAGATCACAAGTAGGTGGAGAGGCTGGCGCGGTGGGGGGGGGGGGGGAAGCAGGCTCCCTGCTGAGCAGAGAGCCCAATGCGGGGGCTCTATCCCAGGACCCTGAGATCATGACCAGAGCCACAGGCAGAGGCTTTAACCCACTGAGCCACCCAGGTGCCCCTAATTTCCTTATCTTTGCTATGAGTCCTCTACCCTGCAGTTTGTGAATGAAAAATAGTGTGTGTGAAATTATCTAGCCCATGTCGGACACGCAGCAACAAGCTCCCTGTTCTAGTTGATTTAATGGAGAGGAGGTGGACAGGCTCGAGAATCCAAACTGGGTCCGGGTTCTGGCTGCTTTGCTTTCTTCATAAGGTGTCCCACGACAAATGCTTTAGCCTGGCATCTTCCCCAAATTTCAGTTTCCTCATCTATAAAAAGAAGATAATGACATCTCTCCTCATTTCAGAGAGGGTTGATGAGAGCCTAAGGAACAATATAAATCTTGTAATAGACATTTGTATATTTAGAAACGGTAGAACACATAAATCTTGTTAATTATAATCATCAAATTCTTCACAATTGAATGCAATACATTGAATACTACCGAAATCACAAATACACTGAAGAGATCAAGAAAAATATTTCTTAGAAAGCAAGTATTGTTATTTTATTCTAGTTTTGGCCAATTTTCTTAAAAGGCTTACTCCTTTTTTTTTTTTTAAGATTTTATTTATTTATCAGATAGAGATCACAAGTAGGCAGAGAGGCAGGCAGAGAGAGAAGGGGAAAAGGGAAAGCAGGCTCCCTGCTGAGCAGAGAGCCCCAGGCGGGGCTTGATCCCAGGATCCTGGGATCATGACCTGAGCCGAAGGCAGAGGCTTTAACCTACTGCGCCACCCAGGAGCCCCAAGGCTTAGTCTTTTAAAAAAGGAAGGCTTTTCTAGAGAAGCTGGGCCAACTGAGATCATCAAAGCAAGTGCTCTTGAGCTACGAGGAGGTGTTCCTGATAATGAAGGTCTCCCGAAGTTCAAAATATGCGGACAACCAAATAATTTATGAGACTACACTTGGTTATTTGTGTTCATGGTGCTCATCTTTCTATTTGGGTTCCCTTGGCTTCCTGAAGGAGACCACGACGCTCTGGGGTCCAGCGTAGGTGGAACAGCTGGAGATCCTCCCATCCCCCCCTTGGTGTCACAGCTTATCAGTGTTGATGGACAGAATACAGAAGGTCCTGCTTGCACTGTTGACCAAAGAGAAAACACACTTCTCGGTTTCAGCTGGGTGCTTCTTTTCTGGCCAATAAGAGAGCAATTTCATTTCTGACACTGAAGCAGGAAGCGATCAATGCATTAATGTCAATGGGCAAATTTCATCCCTGAACCTTACTGACCTCCTTCTATTACGTACCTGGATTCTTAGGAGCTGGAAAGTCTAACACAGTCAACTTTTGATCATCTTCAAAGGAATTAGCATAGATTTTGTGAAAATCATAGACACACAGGGCCGTCCTTTCGATATAACTGGAAGAGGAGAAGTCTGAACCAATCTGTGAATTGAAGACTATATCATAGGAAATAAATGGAATGCACGAACGCCCCACAACCCACGAGTCATCGTTTCAAAAGACGTTGATCCCTGTAAATTTTGACTTGGGGTCGAAGATTTAGGTTTCCAAATATATATAAGCCATGGGGCAAGGTTTTAGTGGAATGTATTGCTTGTGTTAAGTTCATTTACATCTGAAATGAGAAAATACGCATAACCCCGAAGAAGTCTGAGCCTATTTTTTCCGCAAGCCTAAGAAGTAAAAATCAATAAATTCATTTATCCTTCATTCCGTAAGTATTTTATGAGCACCTGCAGCATGCCAAGCCCTGCACTTGCACCGAACGTGCCCTGATGAGGGGAGGAGTGGTCCCTCCCCTCAGCGCTGGCGTTTGGATGCAAGAACCAGTGCAGCTTCACGCCCTTTGGTCTAAAAGAGGGGACACTGAGGGCACCTGGTGGGGCCTCAGTTGTTAAGCATCTGCCTTTGGCTCAGGTCATAATCCTAGGATCCTGGGATTGAGCTCTCATGGGGGGGGGGGTCCTGCTCAGCGGAAAGCCTGCTTCTCCCTCTCCCACACCCCATGCTTGTGTTCCCTCTCTTGCTCTGTCAAATAAATAAATAAAATATTTCTAAAAAGGAGTGGGGGACACTGGTATGAGAAAACTATCTTCACACTCATGGCAACATCCACCTTACACTGGACCAACAGGTAGGAAAGAGTCTCCTCTGTCGCTTGTCAAAGCCAACCTAAGCTCTCCGAGCAGCCTCCTGCCATAACCATTAAGTGCACGGGCTCTGGTGTCCAACTGTCTGGGTTGCATATCGGCCTCTACTCTCTACTTGTACTCTCTTTGGCAAGACCCTTGATCTCCTTGTAACTCTGTTAAATAGGAGCCATTCTAATACCACCTCACAGGGCTACTGTAATGATTAAGTCAAAACATATAAAGTGGTTAGAACAGTGCCAGGAAAAGAGCAGGTGCTCAATAAATGCTAGCAATTATTACTCCTATCTGATCTCATCTCCCCTCGGGGCTCCGTACGCAGCCTGGGATCCAGGCAGGACGGCATCTGCCACAGCGTCCCTGGCCTTCCCTCTCCCTACAACCCCTCTGTGCTTGCACACGTGGTCTTCTACCAGCCTGGGCAACCTCAATGTGACTTTTGTTCCCAGCAAACTTCTCCTGTATCCTTCAAGCCTCAGCTCAAGCTCACTTCCTCTGGGAAAAATCTCCTTACCTCTGATGGGTAGTGGTTGGGTGCCCCTCCACTCTGCTTAACGAACAGCTGTGCCTAATTCTAATTCTCTTAATGCACTTGGACTTGAAGTGCTTGTGTGTTCCATCTCACCAGATGGGGGATCCTATGAAGCCATAGGAGATACTCAACCAATGGTCGTTTAAATGAACACATGAATTAGTGAGTAAATTGATGGAGAAAAGGAAGGGAAGAAGGAAGGAAAGAAAGAAAGGGAAGGGAAGGGAAGAAATTAAAAAAAAAAAAAAAAGATAGCATCTGCACCAACCTTCTGTCTTTAAGCATATGAATCCCTGCATTTCTCGAGAGGGATGGTTACCCATAGCTTTTTTCAGGTCTGGAAAGTGCACAGTTCCCTTCATAGCACTTGCTTCAGGATACTTCTCTACAGAAATGACCTTTCTTAAGCTGCAATTTGAGGCCATGATTGCTGTCCTCAAAATCAGTTCACTTTTTAATCTCTGGTTCACCACCAGCATGACATTTTGATTAACTATTTGCACTTCCAACCAAAAAAAAAAAAAAAAAAAACCAATACCAAAGACCCCAGGCACGTCAACATTTTCCACCCACTCACATGCCAAGAGGGGAGAGGGGAAATATTACTGTTTGACTATCCTATAGACTAGCGTTCTAGAATTTAAAAAAAAAAAAATCACTGAGGACTTGTTCACTGAGATCACTGAAGAGGGCAGGCATTATGTTCATTGGTGTGGAAATTTCAACTAGCAAGAGCTCTAAATTTCCCCAATCTGAATAGAAACAATTAAATGTTAGAAAAACAAAGTATAGTTTTTCAAGTTTCAAAACGGAGATCTCCATATCCTCTTATTTTCCTCTCTCACCTTTCTTCCTCTCCCTCATGTGAACTCACTTGGGGCGTATAATGAACTATACCCATATCTTGATGTCTGCTGCCCAAGGCGATCTGCTTCCATTTTCAGGAATAAGACTTTCTGATCACTGTCCTTAAAAGAGGTTCATTCTTGTACTTGCTTATTCACTGAGTAATTATTTATTGGCCTAGGGCAGACATTCAACTAAGCAAAGGGGACAACATACTGAGCACAATCTGCCCTGTGCCCTGGGAACGTTTTGATTAGTTGATGATTTCCTGGTGGGAGACGATTTGCATGTGTGTACCTAACTTTAAATGAAAAATGTACTTCTGAAAATGTTTCACAAGAATTGGATTTTTTTTTTTTTTACAAAATTTAAGTTTTGACAAAATGAGACACTTGCATCAGTGGGATTGTATCTAGAATATAGTAGTATCTGTAGACATCCTTTTCTTTTTTTCCCCTCACCTTTGAAATTCAAGTCATGTTTACCATGAATTGGGGGTCTTGACATTTCCGGCAAAGCACATGGAATCTTACTGGACAGAGAAGCTGTCTAGCGGAGAATATAAAACCATGATCTTTGGCGAAAGCCTCATCTGGCCTTCCTTGCCCGTTCTCTGTGCCACTCAGTAAAACAGTGATGGCAAGAAAGTTGCTCAAGCATTCTCAGCCTTAAGTTCCTCATCCAGAAAATGGGAGAAAAGGTACATCTCTCACTGAGATGTAAGATTACTGGAGATAGTGTATGTAAAGCCTTTTTCACAAGAGCCTGGCATCAATAGCAGCTATTATTTAATGTCAATAATCACCAGCCCCAATTTGTCGGCGTCGGGGGAATCAACTTATTTATTAAAATAAAGGGGGATTTTCTTAAGGCAAAACATGCCTCTAATTTGCAAGGGAACATCAAATCCAGAGTGGGGGACTGGGAAATTCTGGCAACCTGGTCATTTTTCACGATGCATTAAGACAAGCACGTTTCCCCCAAGAGTCCTTCCCTGCCCTACAGAAAGGAGTTTGTACCACGCAGGCCAGTACACGCTCTTCCCCAGTGACGGATCCAATCCTGCTCTTTTTCTAACTTCCTTATCCAAGTGGTCTATCAAGTCTGCACTGGTTCAGGTTCTCATTTATGCTTTCCCTCTTTGTTAATATATCCTCCTAGAACAGGGCCTCGGAGTATAGCTTCTGGGACCTGGGTATGGACTGGCTAGACCCGCTCCAGGGAGATCCCTACTGTACTTCAGGTACTCAGGCAAGTGCCACTGTGTATGCACAGTCCCCCCTCCCAACACCCCCGCTTCCTTGTGTCCTCTCTGCGTTCCTGTTTGCATTCCGTTGCATGAATCAAACACCTAGGTTGCACTACACCACAGGAGACAGAAGATGTGGCATTTGACTTAGCAAGACCTGTGGTGGAGGGAAGCCAAGGACCTCTCCACTTCACCCCCACCAAAATCGCCTTTGGAAAATCTTTCAAACAGTAGCTCTTAAATCTTGGTGAGTCTTGGGCTCTCAAAAATCTGCTGAATACATAGAACTCTCTTCCTGGGGCTGTGGAAAACACACAACGTTTTTACATAGAAACTTGTAATATCGTTTGAGATGATTCACAGATTCCCTGAAGTCCTTCCATGCCCCCTTTTGGGTATCGCTTCATCTAGGAGGATCTCAAAGACCACCTAAGGTCTCAGAATTCTAATTGTCTCTTTTTGGTGAAGTCCAAGAAATCCACCGAAGTGGTGAGCCTCTAAGAATTCAAGCGGGGAGTGGGCTCCCGGGAGCGGTAGACTGTCTCTGTTCTGGATGTCTCTCTCTTTTACAGAGGGGTGATAATTCATCCTACTGGGGACATCCTGGCTGGTTTCCTCAGGCCCAGCCATTGTGCCAACTCCAGAAGCTTCTGGGTCCAAGAAAAGGCTGGTTGTGTGGAAAGCACACTGCGCTGTGGTCAAGGCAGACTCTCCCCGGGCAGTTGCCTGAGGCCATTTTCTGGTCAGCAGCAGTCTGCTGGAAATGCTTGCGATAACCCAAAGATTAGGGCGCACTGGGCAGCCTCGGGGGTTGTTTTCTGTCTGGTTCGAGGGAAGCAGCAGTAGGAATTTTTGCCTCCAGCCTCTTGCTGAGTGACAGGAAGAGAAAAAAGGATCATTTGAAGGCTCCCGGATTCAAACGGAGTGTACAGAATGCCAGGCCCTTGCTGCCTCTGAGAACAGCCTCTCTGGTGCCAGCTTAGGACAAATGTGTTCCCACTGTCTCCTGGAAAGGCTTCCCCCACCCCTGCTGAGGGGGTGGATTTCAAAGCAGCTGACTTCTTGCCCTTTTGAATAGGACTGCAAGTGTTCCCGTTTCAGTTCTAAAACTTTCCCCCCAATTCTCCACTCCCCCAGGGCCTCCCCAAGAAAAGCTGGTATTCTGGGTCACTGAGATGGCGTCAGGTTAGGAAGCAGAGAAAGGAGAGGCAAGGAACAGTTCCTAACATCAAACATCGCCCTGAGAGCTCACATTGCATGATAATGAAATGCCGCAAAACATCAAACCCTACAGGTAACAGCGAAAGCCCCCCAGATGCCTTCGGGGCTTTTCCTCCTCTGCAGCTGCGGACCTAAAAGTTCGGTGTCTTTCTCGTACTTTTATTCACAATCAGGCTTGTCCTCCTTGAAAGACAGGCGCAGACTCCCTCGCCAACCAGAGTGTGTTTTAAATGCTGACCGCCCCCATCTCTCCCTGAGCCCACGGGGTGTAAACCCCCCCGGAGCGCGCCGAGCCCCGCCGCGCGCTGGGGAGACGCAGACGGTCGCTCAGTTGGCCCTTAGCCGCGGGGAGCTGACTTGGGTATTTCGCGGCAGCTGCCTGCCTCCGTCTCCCCAGCCGCCCTCCCACATCTTCCTAGGAGACCGGCTGTGTGTGTGTGTGTGTGTGTGTGTGTGTGTGTGTGTGAAGGAGGTGCTGTTTCCCACAGCTCTGATCTAATTCAGCTGAAATTCAATCTCCGTGTGACCAACCTCAGCCAGCGCTCTCCCACCCGCCGCGAGGCTCCCCTCCCCGGGCGGGGTGTGCTGCGCGGGGACACCGCCCGGCCCGCCACCTCCCCTCCGCCAGCCCCTGCGTATAAACTTACAGTGTCAGTGGGCCAGCCTTGGGGACTTGCCTGCTGCCGGGCCGCTCACCCTTCGTCCCCTGGGCTCTGGGGGGAGACACCCTATACCTGCCACTCAGCGGCGTGCATGGGGCTCGTGAGTTATTGCTGGAGAAAAGGCAGCTGAGCCAGATGAGGCTGAGAACCCGAAACAGATGTGAAAGACATCAGGCTGAGTTCTCCGTGGATCTTCAATGCCCAGAAAGATTTATGAGCCCTTTTTAACCCTCTTTTAACGTAGGTTGAACTGGGCTTGTTTTATGGCAAGGAAAGAGGCCTGGCAGTCACACAGAAAATCACCAGAGCGACAGGGCCTGCCCTGGGGTCTGTGGACCCTTCCTTTCCTTTCTGGATCCTCTCTCCCTGAAGCTTGATCCCTTAGCCTCTGCATTCCACGGAGACCTTCCATCACAACTCCTTCATGACTTTTCATCCTGGGGTAGCCCAAAGCTACCAGTGACTTGGACCCTAAACCGTGTTCAGTTTCCGTGTGTGTCTTTATAGGGAGCAAGGAAATTATAAATATCTTTTAGAAAGGTGGAGATTGCAAGGGGCCAGCTCTGGACAGTGAAGCAGTGGCCCTGGCATTTCTCCCCCCCCTTAATTGTCACGTAATCACATTATACTGGATCAGGCGCACTTTCTTTTGATGGAGGAAACTTTGAACTTCGCTTTGCACTTCCTGCAAGAAGAGGACTTCTACCTCAGGGCAGGGAGGCACAGGAAGGCAGAAGTTTGTGGGCACCTTTTACAAGCCTTATGAAGCTAAAGGGAAGGGGTTTATAAAGGCGTCGTAATTAGAAATGATGTGTCAAGGCAAGCAAGCACCTCCTGAACCTGACCCTGCCAGTGTCTGCCCGGGCTGCCTCAGGAACACTGGAAATTCAGTGTGGCTTCAGCACTGGGCAACCAAGTCATTTTCCAGTGCAGAGAAGCCCAGTGACCTTACAATCTTTCATTCATCTTACTGCACACAGAGGGAGAGTGATGGGCAAAGTCACGCCTTTATTGTACTGTCACTGTTACTGTTTTTTTTTTAATTTTTTAAAAATTTTACTTATTTATCTGACAGAGAGAGATCATAAGTAGGCAGAGAGGCAGGCAGAGAGAGGGGGGGAAGCAGGCTCCCTGCTGAGCAGAGAGCCCCATGCGGGGCTCCATCCCAGGACCCTAAGATCATTACCTGAGCCAAAGGCAGAGGCTTTAACCCACTGAGCCACCCAGGTGCCCCTACTGTTATTTTAGAGAGCAATATAACTTACACGAAAAGATTTCTTTTGGTATTCACATACCAGCTTATCTTGATATATCGATAAAAGCAGGCAAGTGGAGCTGGAAAGTGTTTCCCTCACCTCCTCCAGACTCTCAGAGTCTGGGTCATACTATCCTAGAACATCAAAACTGAATGCCCAACTCAGGAAGAGAAATACTCTATTTAAATTCAGTCTTTTAGAGTGAGTTTAGAGACCCCGTGTCTCTATTTCTCCCTAAAATCCCTTTTTGGGGAAAGTAGGTAGAGATGACCAGAGTAAGAGAAATCTTCTGCCTTAACAATTTTTTTGAACTTCCTCTGTTCACAGGCTGTATCGTGAAGGGAGGTGCCAGGAAATCAAGAAACACGGTATTGGGGGAGGAGATTCTCCCCTGCCTGGGGAAGGGGAACATTCCTACAGCCGAGCTCAGAAATAATAGTCTCCCTGGGTCCTGAGAAAACTGCCCAAAATGTTAACACATCAATCTTAAGGAAACAAGCCTGGCTTTTACCAACTTAATTTCATATAATTATTTCGGAGTTTGAGTCTTTACAAGAAAGAGGGAGTGGAGGAAAAAGATCAGAAAATTGAAGGGGATGAGCAGAAGAGGAATGAGATTGTCTTTGTTTTGAAGATTCCCATTCCACACCCCCCTGCCCCCCAGCCCCTGCGCCCTGGGCTCCATCTATGCTTTCATCTTTTGGGAGCAAATGCACAGCACACTGAACAGCATGTGGAGTAGCTGGTAAGGTACTGATTTCACTCAGGTCTGTTTGGAAGGGGCCGCTTTGATGAAGTTGCTCTTGGGTCTCAGGTCCTAGAAACCAGCATGTGGTGCAATAAGGCCAGAGGACATGGCCCCTACTCCTGACTCCGGGCTACTAAGTTACAGGGTAGTTTGTCCAAGTCATGAAACTGCAGGGTCCCACTTACACCTCTGGAGTGGAGGCAATAATACAGGCATGCCTCTGAGACAGTGTGCGTTTGGTTCTAGACCACCTCAATAAAGCAAGTAGCATAATGAAGTGCATCAAATGAATTTTTTGGTTTCCCAGTATGTTTATACTATACTAAAATCTATTAAGGGTATGAGGGCATTATGTCTAAAACAATTATATATATATATATATATATATATATAATTGTATATATTGTATATAACAATTTTATATGTATATATATATGTATCATATGTATATATACATATAAATTGTTTTAGACATAATGCCCTCATACCCTTAATACATATATACATATATCCATATATATGTATATATATATATATATATCTTAATTTAAAAATACTCCATTGCTTAAAAAAAAAAAAAAGCTAACCATCACTTGAGCTTTCGGTGAGTCATAATCACTGATCACAGAGCTCCAAAACAAATATAATGATGAAAGAGCTTGAAATGTTGCAAGAATTAACCAAAATGTGACATAGAGACGTGAAGTGAAAAATACTGTTGGAAAAATGTCACCAATAGGCTGGTTTGATGCAGGATTGCCACAAACCTTCTGTTTGTGAAGAAACTAAAACAAAATAAAAACAGTATCTGTGAAAAGCAATAAGCCAAGCAAATACAATGAGGAATGCCTGTCCCTCCCCTGCTCATGTCAGAGGGTTACATTTAGGAAAACACTTCGAAAGGGTAAAAACGCTGCTATACAAATGAAAGGTATTATTCTTACAATAATGAGATTTAATTATGATCAGTACTCTATAAGTATCTCACTAAGTTTAACTATTACTAGTTACATTAACTATTAACTGGTTATACATTAAGAGTCAGATACACAGGGGCGCCTGGGTGGCTCAGTGGTTGGGCTGCTGCCCTTCGGCTCAGGTCATGATCTCAGGGTCCTGGGATCGAGCCCCACATCGGGCTCTCTGCTCAGCAGGGAGCCTGCTTCCTCCACTCTCTCTGCCTGCCTCTCTGCCTGCTTGTGATCTCTCTCTGTCAAATAAATAAATAAAAACTTAAAAAAAAAAAAAGAGTCAGATACACAGAATTTGGTAAGTAAGCAAAAAAACTTAAACATCATCTAGTTGATTTAAAATGCAAATTATAAAGCCCTGTCCTCCAGAAACTTCCATTCCCTAGGTGTAGAGTTTGCCCAGGAATCTGTATTTTAAGTAAAGCCCTTGGAGAGTGGAAGGCAGATCAGCAACCCAACTTTGCAAAGCACTTCGTTTTGCAAAATGGGGACCTCTCTCATCCTCCCACTCCCTGACCATGCCCAGGCTCCCACTGGGCCTGGGTGTGAGAAGAGAGCACTACATTCACATCCCTTCATTAATATTTCAGAATCTACGACACGAACGACTGGAAAGAAACAAAGCAGAATGGCGGATTATGTAGATGGGTTTGGTTTCCCTTTAATGATGGGAAAAATGCATGTCTGCTCTGAGCAGACGATAAATTGATCCAGAAAATGTTGCACAAGTGTTCTTCGCTAAGCTACAGGGTCAAAGTCAACAATATAAAAGAAAATATACCTCCATTTCGTTGAAAAGGACTTACATTCAAGGCATTGCACAATGGGGCTGGTATGGGTTACATTCTGTCAAATGGCCTGTTCGCGTACTCAGCTTTCCACGGAATTGTGACAGAAGGGGACAATGAGAGGGAGAGATTTAGGTCTTGGGCTTGCAGTTTGTTTTTGCACCTGTGTTTTCTTTTTTTTTAATTACAATAGTTTGAGAACATCACAGTAATATTTCTAAAGATCGTCAGTGACATAGTTCGTGTGTAAAGTTGGGATAATGAAATGAAGGCCCTCTCCTAAAAAGAATCCCTTTTCAGGAACCAGTGACTAGTCGAGAATTAAGTGAAAACAAAGAATGAAACTAAGGAAGAAGTTTCTAGAGGTGGCTCTTAGAAATTGAAGAGTAACTCTTTTTTTTAGTAAAAAAAATATTTATTTGTTTGTTTATGTATTTATTCGAGAAATACATAAGGGGAAGGGGCATAGGGAGAGTGAGAAGCAGAAGCAGAGACCCTGCTGAGCATGGAGCCCAACATGGGGATTGATCCCAGGACCCTGAGATCGTGACCTGAGCCAAAATCTAGAGCCGGATGCTTATGAACTGAGCCCCCCAGCCGCCCGCCAGAAAGTAACTCGTCACCACTGTTCAACTCATTTGTCTTGCAACTTTCCACTTCTAAAATCAGAAAGAAAAAAAAAAAAAAAAACCACACCTCACAATTTATTTGGTTTACTCATAGAAAAACACTCAGGTCCATCTTTTCCATTTTTACACACACAGGAACACATGTATGTGTGTGTGTGCGCATACTGGTTTTCCATGTCCACAATCAACACTGAGAATTCGAAAATTAGGGTAAAAGAATTTTCAAAGAAAGGTACCAGAAGCGGTGCCTATAGATAACTAGAAGCGGTGGGGCATAGCTGATAAAAAGCAGGAAGACTTTCTATTTCAAAGTTTACAAAATAACTTCAGAATCACAGAAACCTAGGACCCTATGCACCTCATCTTCCACAAAGACACCCCCCACCCCGACCCCGGCCCCGGCCTCCAGTGTGTTGCCGCAGAGCACAAAACCTTGGCTCACCGCAATGATCGCAACACCTCAAGACAAAGTTAAATTATGTTCTATTTTCTCTGTTTAAGAAAGTACTAAATAATGTATTTTGGAAAGATTTCCGTGAAAATGGCTGAAATGAAGGACGTTTCCGTGCTGAAAGTGGGAAGACCTTATCCTTTCACTTAGTTAAAAGTACTTCTTCTCCAAAATTTCTGAATAAACAAGGTTTGCCTAAGGAAGAAAGATTAGGGACGGGGGTGCAAGGGGAGGAGGAGGAACAGCTGTCTTGAGTTAAACAAGAGGCATGTTCATGATGGGACACGAGTCAGGAAGATACTCAGGTTTAGCCTGCTGGTCAAAAAAGTCATGTAGTTAATGGCTGAATGAAAACAATTATTCAAGGTCTGTGATAATGGACGTGAGGAGGGAGATTCAGGAGACAGTGCTGACGAATGAGGTATTTGTGGCATAAAACCGTCCTCGCCAGCCTTCGGTCCACAGTTGGAGTCGGAAGTAGGGCACGGCGCACATGCTCTGGGTGCTGAAAATGGCCCAGTCTAACTTGCCAACGTTCAGGCTTGACAGAGCATTTTCTGAGAAAGGTGATAACTGAGCGGCAGATGGGTCATGGCCGGGACAAGAGGGGAGAAAAGAGGGTGCTTTCAGCTGGACTATGAGTGATAAACACAAAATGTCACGATGACTATAAACGTTACAGGCACCAGAGACACTAAGGGGGAAAAAAAGCCAGTAAGTCATTTTATCTTTACAGTGGTTCCTATAAGGGGTCAGCAGGTCGTGCCGAAACTACCAGTTAATTATCTCCGCGTGTCTTGGAGTCAGCGGGATGCCTCTCGTCAGAGAGCTCCAGCCTTTCTGCAAGGAGACCCTGGAGCCTACTGGTGCCAGCTGGGAAAGGCCAGGAATGTGGGGGACGAGTCTCAGCACTAAGCTTCCTGAGGAGAGGAGAGAAACTGGCATCAGGTCCCCACATCCTGCTTGCCTCCCACCCCTGCTCCTGTGTACCACAGACCCTGGAAACTGCCCCCTAAACCTCCTATTGACTCCGCAGCTCTGTCTCTATTGAAAGGAGACTGAGACCAAACTGTCCCTGTTTCAGAAGTGGAGATGTGTACAAGGAGCACAGAATCAAACCTACTCTCACCAGAACACTAACCCTGATTCCAGCCCTTCCTGTATCCTAAACTACTTGACAAGAAGTAGCCATGTTTAGGGCTCTTGAAACACAGAAATCCTTTAAAAAGTTTTATTTTTTTTCCCCCTAGTTCTCCATAACACTATCTGATTTATGCTATTGACTATAGGAAATACAAATGCATGATTATTAAGTTTTTAAAAAAACAACTGGGAGGTCAGGGCCATCAGCCATGCCCTGTATATAAATAGCTCCTAACTCCAGATCTCTCCTCAGCCCTGGCCCCATATTTCCAATTGCCTACTGGATGTCTCCACCTGGGTATCCCAAAACTTCTCAAGTTTTTGTACTTGAACTTGCTTTTCTCCCAGGGAAGGTCTGTTGTCGCCTTTTCTTCCTGGTGAGTTCTTGGGATGAGGTTAGGACTGGGAGGCTTATAATTATAAACACATCTGTCCCACCACAGATGGGACGTTTCTAGGATGGAGAACTCTGGTAACAGTGCAGACCCACTGAGAGATGCGTGCGCCGTGGTCCCACATCAGCGGCTGTCCTGAATCAGGAGTACGGTTGACCCTTGAACAACGTAGGTTCGAACTGCACAGGTCCACTTATATTAAGTGGATTTTTTTTCGATAAATGCAGTACGGTGCTGTAAATGTATTTTCTCTTCCTTATGATTTTCTTAACAAGATTTTCCTTTCTCTAGCTTACTTCTTGGTAAGAATACAGTGTATAATATATATAACATATGAAAGTATGTGTCAACGGACTGCCTATGTTATCAGTAAACCTCCAGTCAATGGTAGGCAGATCAGTTTGGGGAAAGTCCAAGTTACACATCGATTTTCAACTGCACTGAAGGCTGGCACCATTAATCCCTGTGCTGTCCAAGGTCAACTGCACTTGAGATAAAGAATAACAAAACAGCAAAAGTACAGAATAGGTATTAACAGTAATTTTTATTACCATTATGGTCATTTAGGTATACAGCCTCAGGGTTTTCCCTTGACAACAACATGGTGTAAGGAAAGTTTGACACTGATTACCTGCCTCTTCATTCTGGGCCCTTCCCCCCCTAAGGGGAGAAACCCGCTCACTCAGATCCCTATTCTAAAAATGTCCTTGCCCACATAAGTCTTTCCATATAGGCTCATAGAAAGCAGAACCTGAAAGGAATATTGGAGATCTTCTAGGTCAGCCCCTTTATAAACAGATGAGGTCATGGAAATTCAAAGAGGTGCGATGGTCACAGAAATCCAATGGCACAGCTGTACTAGAACCAAGATCATCTGTGGTGCTTTATACTCCTTCCTGCTTTCACAACCACACAGTGATGAAGAAAACTTGATAGCCTTTCCAGAGATGGCTCCACTTGAACAGGGTTCAAGGAATCAAGATAATCCAGCCATAAGAACTGAGTATCAGGGATGAATGACAAAGCAGAGAATGTGTTTACAGGCTTGCTATTCCTGAATTCCTAGTCTAGAACACATCTCTTTCAATATCACAGAAGTTCACATTTATACATAGCTTCATTGTCTCTTGAACTCCAGGAAATATTGATGCCTTCTAAAGCAAATACACCATACTCAATTGTGCACTCTACATGTCATAATGAAATTCATCATGTGATCTGGGCCTTCTTCAGACATGTGCACTAATCTACATTATTTCTCCCCAAAGAAAATTGAGGCTAATAAGAAATTCTTATTTCAACTTGATTCCTATATGGATGATTCATGGATACCACGACGGATGGTGACAAGGAATAATATTTAATGATGTTACACAAGTTCTGAGTGGTCAACCATTTTACGGTCACAGTTGTGTCACAAAAGTAAGCAGTAAAAAACCACGATGCAAGTAGTAGGCAACCAATAAATGTTTATGTTATTTGAAAAAAAAAAAAGAAAATCTTATTTCATTTTCCAGATGCTCTTGATATTTTGTTGCCAACTTAGTAATTGCTCAGCTACACGTCTGAGCAAGAGGATGGGCTAACATTGTGGGTGAAGTCATGGACATGAGCCTGGACTCAGGAGGTGTCTGTGTTTATTCACCTTGGTGAGTGTCAAGCCATTTCCCATGGGCAGCCTAATTAGATTATAAGAGAGCCAGCCTGCCTGGGAGCAAGCATTGCTTCTTGAACATAAACTCACTCTCTTCTCACATCCTCAACCTTTCTTCTTTAAGAAGAAATAGCTTTGGAAATAGCTTTGCCATTTCTATTTACCTCTATTTAACCCTGTTTTCCTCACTTCCTTCCCATCTATCTTAGCCAGGTAAAAGAAAAAGAAAGTATATTCATAATACATATTTAACCCATTATGTCACAGATATGCAATAAGCACGCTGAGGTTAATCCTTTCTTCTGTGTCTATGAATCAAGAAACCCTGGAGAATCTGGCATGGTGCTAAATGTCAGATTTTCCTGTAGGTTGTACATGATAAGGATGATAGCATTACTTAAATGCTAACAAGGGTGGGGCACCAGCGTGGCTCATTCAGTTAAGTGTCCAACTCTTGACTTCAGCTCAGGTCATGATCTTGGGGTCCTGAGATGGAGCCCTGCATCAGGCTCTGTGCTCAGTGGGGAGTCTGTTTGTGATTCTCTCCCTCTCTCTCTGCCCTTCCCCTCACTTGCCCACGGTGTCCCTCTATCTTTCTCTCTCAAATAAATAAATCGTTTTTAAAATGCTAACAAGGGTGAGGATTATGATTCTAGATAGGATTCTTTACATTACTCATGGAGTTTTTTAACAGCTTCTATTAAAGAACCTACAAGATTGTTTTCACAAAGGATCCATCCACCAGGAAGAAATTCAAATTCTGTTTCATGGCTTTAAAAATCTTGACAGTTTTCAGTCTACTCCATCATATACATTCATGTTTTTTAAATATAAAATCCACCTACAACTTCTAGTAAAACTGACCCTTCAAGAAGATGCACCATGTTTATTCTATGATTTTTATTCTTAACACCCCCTGTAATATCACTGCATACTCCAGTAGGAGAAACCAAACTTAACCACCAAGGGAACCATTGAAAGAGTCATGTTCTTTGAAGGTGTTTCCAACTTTATTCTAAACATTTTTCTCCCATCAACTTTAAGATCTGAGGAATGTTTCTGTTGAATACATATACCAGAACTTTTGGAGTGCTATACAGTTCGCAGGCCATCTTTTCTATGCCGTTTTTATCCATAGTCCTGCTAAAGAGATAGACTAGCCCTCCCTGTTCATTCCATTTGCCAGCAACTGCCCTGGCTATAGCGGACTGGACCTGACACAAGCTGATCCAATCAAACATTCTCCCAAGAATTTAGAACTGTGTCCCAGCAATTATCTGGTGTTGGGTTTTGGAGTGAAAGGTCAAATATAGAATCAGGGCTGGGGCAGTCTTTTTATGCCATAAACATTCTGAAGTAGAGCAAACTGATTAAGAGAGAAAAAGAGAAGAATCAAGCAAAATCATTTTTTGAAAGATTTATTTATTTTAGAGAGCCAGAGAGCACAAGTAAGGGGAGGGGCAGAGAGAGAGAGAGAATCTCAAGCAGATTCCCCACTAAGGGCAGAGCCCCATGCTGGGCTCAATCCTACCACCCTGAAATGATGACCCGAGCCAAAATCAAGAGTCAGACATTTAACCAACTGAAGTGCCCAGGTACCCCTTAAGCAAAATAATTTTAAAAGAGAAATAAGTATCGCCTGGGTGGCTCAGTTGGTTAAGAGTCTGCCTTCGGCTCGGGTCATGATCTCAGGGTCCTGGGATCGAGCCTCACATTGGGCTCCCTGCTCAGCAGGGAGTCTGCTTCTCCCTCTCCCTCTGCCTGCTGCTCTGCCTACTTGTGCTCTCTCTCTACTTCTCTCAAATAAATAAAGTCTTTTTTTTCTTAAAGATTTTATTTATTTATTTGACAGAGAGAGATCACAAGTAGGCAGAGGTAGGCAGAGACTTTTTATTTAATATTTTTTAATAAAAAGTCTAAAAAAATTTTTTTAAAAGAGAAATAAGGCAGCAATAAATAAGTTAAAAAATATTTTTCCAACCAAAATGGAATTAAATTAGGAATCAGTAACAAAAGCTACCAAATTTGTAAAAGGTAAGCAGCATATTTCAAAATAACTAATGGATCAAAAGAAAAAAATCATAAGTGAAATTTTAAAATATTTTGAAATGGATGAAAATAACAATTCAACATATCAAACATGCAGAATGCAGCTAAAGCAGCTCCAAGAAGAAAATTTATAGCATTAAATGCCTCCACTAGAAAAAGAGAAAAGTTTCAAATCAATAATCAAAATTTCCATCATAAGAAATTTGAAAAACAGCAAATATATCCAAATCATGCAGGGAATGGAAATAATAAAGGTAACAGCAGAAATTGTTGAAATATAAAACACAAAAGGAATAGATAAAATCAATCAAATCAAAAGCAAATTCTTCGAAATGACCAATAAAATTGAAAAACAAGGAAAGAAGGGTGATAATACAAATTACCAATATCAGGAATGAAGTGTGAATAGATCCTGTAGACATTAAAAGAATAATATCAGAATATTATGGATAATGTCACATCCTTAAGTTTCACAACTTAGATGAAATAGACATGTCCTTGAAGGACACAAACTACCACAGCTCCTTGAAGAAGAAATAGTTAATCTGAAAGCTCTGTATCTATTAAAAAAAATTAGATTACTATTTCAGAATTTCCTTAAAGATAAATCTCTAGATCCAGATGGCTCCACCAGTGAATTGTACTGAAGATCTAAGAAAGAAATAATACCCATTTTGTATAAAATCTTTCAAAAAGTAATAGAGAAAGCAACATTTTATAATTCATTTTGTGAGTTCACAATTACCCTGACACCAAAACTAGACCAATATCACATACAAAAAGTTATAGACCAATATTCTCATGAATATAGACCAAAAAAATCCTTAGCAAAATATTAGCAAATTGAATCTAGCAACATATAAAAAGGATAATACATCATGACCAAGTAGGAGATAGATATATATATATAGATATATATATATATATATATCTATATATATATATTTTAGGAATTCCAGGTTATTTTGACATTTGGAAATCAGTCCGTGTGATTCACTGTATTAACAATCTAAAAGAAGTAAACAATATAATCACTTGAAAAACATCAATACTCATTCATGATAAAAAAAGAAAAAAGAAAATCACAGAAAAAGTAGAATAGAAGGGAACTTCCACACCTGAAACAGGTGTCTACCAAAAGTCTAGAGCTAACATCATATTTTATGGTGAAAGACTGAATGCTTTTCTCCTAAGATACAGAACAATGCAAAGATAGCTGCTTTTACCACTTCCACTCAGTATTGTACTATAGGTTTTAGCCAGTGTAACAGGGTAACAATCAAAGGTACACAAGTTGTAAAGGAAGAGTTAAAACTGTTTTTAGTTTTATATAACATGATTGTGCTTGTATAAAATCCTGAACTTATTTAAAAGTAAGTAATAAAATAAATTTTAAAAGAACTAATACATGAGTATAACAAGATATAAAGTCAATATTAAATCAACTGCATTTTTATTTACTAGCAGTAAAAAAACCCTGCATGATCCATTGAGGAAAAACTGATAAGCTGAACATAACTAAAATTTAAAACTTTCGCTATGAAAAAAAAAAAAAACACTCTCGAGAACGAGAAAACAAACCACAAACTAGGAAAGAATATTTACAAAATACATATATGACAAAAGACTGTTATCAAAAAGACTAAAGAATACTCAAAACTCAGTAATAAGAAAATGAATAAGGAGATTTTTTAAAACAGGCAAAAACCTGGACACCTCACCAAAGAAGATATATAGATGACAAATAAGCATCCTATGTCATTAGGGAATTACAAAATAAAACAACAATGAGTTGCCACTACATATCTATTAAAATGGCCAAAATCTGAGACACAGATAATACCAAATACTGATGAGAACGAGGAGCAACTGGAACTCTCATTCACCGCCAGTAGAATGTGGAATGGTACGGCCACTTTGGAAGACAATTGTGCTGTTTCTTACAAAACTAAGTATACTCATAAGATCCAGCAATTTTACACCTTGGTGTTACTCAAACCAGTTGAAAACTTATTTCTACACAAAACTTACACATGGATATTTATAGCAGCTTTATTGATAATTGTGAAAACATGGAAGCAACCTCGAGGTTCTTCAGTAGATGAATAGGTCAACAAACTGTGGTACATTCAGACAATGGAATATTACCTAGCACTAAAAAGAAATAAACTATCAAGCCATGAAGAGATATGGAGGAAACCTAACGTCATATATCTAAGCAAAGAAAATCCTACATGGATGATAAGATTCCAACTACGTGACCTTTTGGAAAAGGCAAAACTATGGAGACACTTGCCATGGGATTAAGGAGCAAGGAAGGAATAAATAGGCAAAGGTCAAAGGACTTTTACATATTCTGTATGATACAATAATGATGGATACATATCATTGTACACTTGTCAAAACCTATAGAATGTATAGCACCAAGCATGAGCCAAATGTAAACTGTGGACTGGCAGGGGGGTGACAATGATGTAATGATGATGTACGTTTATTGTTGTAACAACAGTATCACTCTGGTACTAGATTTTGGTAGTGACAGAAGCTGTATAAATGTAGGGTAGGGGATGTATGGGAAATCTCCATACCTTTCCCTCAATTTTGCTGTGAACCTAAGACTTCCCTAAAATATAAAGTTTATGTTAAAAATTAGAAAGTAGGGGGGCACCTGGGTGGCTCGGTGGGTTGGGCCGCTGCCTTCGGCTCAGGTAATGATCTCAGGGTCCTGGGATCGAGTCCCGAATCGGGCTCTCTGCTCGGCGGGGAGCCTGCTTCCTCCTCTCTCTCTCTCTGCCTGCCTCTATGCTTACTTGTGATCTCTCTCTGTCAAATAAATAAATAAATAATCTTTTAAAAAAAAATTAGAAAGTAGGGGTATCTGGGTGGCTCAGTGGGTTAAGCCTCTGCCTTTGGCTCAGGTCATGATCTCAGGGTCCTGGGATTGAGCCCCACATCAGGTTCTCTGCTCAGCGAGGATCCTGTATTCCCCCCTTCTCTCTGCCTGCCTCTCTGCCTACTTGTGATCTCTGTCTGTCAAATAAATAAATAAATAATCTTTAAAAAATTAGAAAGTAAGAAATTTTAAAGTTACTATCTAAAATAGTATAAAGAAACGTGAGATATTTAGGGATAAATCTAGTACAATAAGTACAATATTTCTATTCTGAAAACTAGAAAACATTTCTAAGAGTACTAAATTAATCAAGTGATATACCTTGTTCATGAACTGAATAATCAATATGGATAAGATATCAATTTTCCCTTATTTGACTAGTAGTTCCAGATCAATTGTTCTAACTAAAATCCTAGCAAGTTTTTACTAGAAATTGACAGACTGTAAAATTTATATAGAAATGGAAAGATCCTAGAATGTTTAAAACAAATTTTAAAAACAACAGCAAAGTTAGGAATTTATACTACCTGATTTGAAACCTTACTCTAAATCTACGGTAATCAGGATAGTATAGTGTGAGTGTTGGGATAGACATATAGATCTGGAACAGAAAAGAAAGTCCAGAAGTCCAGAAATAGATCTACATATATATGGTCAATTGATTTTTGACAAAGGTGCACAAGTAATTCAATGGAGATAGAGACAGTCATTGTAGTGAATGTTTCTGGAATATATCCATATGGAGGGTGGGGAAGTACCTCAATCCATAACCCCTGTCAAATACAAAAATTAACTTGAAATGGATCCAAGACCTAAATGTAGTATCTAAAATTACAAAATGTCAAGAAAAAAGCATACAAGGAAAACTACATGATCTTGGGATAGGCAAGATTTCTGAGGATACATACAGAGACAAAAGGTACGGGACTGGGAATTTTCTTGTAAAGGTTTTATTTATTTATTTGACAGAAAGAGAGAGATCACAAGTAGGCAGAGAGGCAGGCAGAGAGGAGGGGGGCAAAGCAGGTTCCCTGCTGAGCAGAGAGCCCAATGTGGGGCTTGATCCCAGGACCGTGGGATTGTGACCTGAACTGAAGGCAGAGGCTTAACCCACTGAGCCACCCAGACGCCCTGTCAATGTTATTTTAATAGTGTTTGTATGGTGACAGGTGGGGCTACACTTGTGGTGAGTATAGTATACTATTGCGTTGTTCGATCACTGTGTGTTCACCTGAAACTAATGTAACATTATGTGTCAACTATACCTCAATTTTTAAAAAGAGAGAGAGATTTCTGGGATACAAAAAACAACTAACCATAAAAATTCACACAATTATCTTCATTAAAGTTCAAAATGTTTTTTCTTCAAAATGGCCATCAAGAAGATGAACTGACAAGCCAAAGACCATAAGGAAATATTTGCAGTGCATGTAGCTAACAAAGAATTTCTATTCACAACTCAGTAACAAAAAAGCAAAATATCCTAGACCAAAAAAATGGGCAAAAGATTTGAACAGACACTTCACAAAGGGAAATAAACAAATGGCCAATAAGTACATGAAAAGATGCTCAACATTCTTAGTAATCAGAGAATGATAGTATGACCACTTTGAAAAACAGGCTGCTGATTTCTTCCACAGTTAAATGTAAATGTACCATACGCTGTAGCAACTACACTCTGAGGTATTTACCGCCCTCCAGCATATGATCGCACAATTACCCAAATGTTCATAGCAGTTCATTAATAATAACCAAAAACTGGAGTCAGACCAAATATTGACCTTCTGGTGGAGAAATAAACAAGTTGTGCCGTATTCATACAACAGAATACTGCTCATCAGTGAAAAGAATGGCCTACAGATAAGAATACTGTCATCTCAGGGCAACTGGGTGTTTCAATTAAGCAGCCCACTCTCAATTTCGGCTCAGGTCATGATCTCAGCATCCTAACTAAGATCAACCCCTGCACCATTAGGCTCCCTGCTGGGCATGGAGTCTGCTTGAGATTCTTTCCCTCCCTGTCCTCCAGCCTCTCCCTCTGCCATGATCTCTGTCTCTATCTCAAATAATATATAAATAAGTGTTTTTTAAAAAAGAACATTGTCTCAAACCATGAAAAACTGTGGTCTCTGAGAACAAACTGAGGGTTTTGGAGGGGAGGGTGGTGAGAAGTTGGGTGAGCCTGGTGGTGGGTATTAAGAGGGGCGCCTATTGCATGGAGCACTGGGTGTGATGCATAAACAATGAATTCTATAACAATGAAAGGGAATTAAAAATAAATAAATAAATAAATAATTTTTTTAAAGACATATGAGGAAAAATAAGAACATTGTCTCAAAGGCATTATGCTAAGTGAACAAAATCAGACACAAAGATTACATATGTTATAGATGTGAAATGCTAGAAAGGGCAAGACTACTTCATTGTTACAGAAAGCAGTTCAGTGGTTGCCTGGGGCTGGGACTGGAGAGTAGGAGAAAAAGGGAGCTTTTTAGGATGATGGAAGTGCTGTATGTATTGATTTATGATAGTTCAAACAAGTGTATACAAAACACATCAAGTGACGCTCTTAGATTGAGTGCATTCTATCAGGTATATGTTATAAGTGAATCAAGTTGTTTGGTAAAATTAATTTGATATGGCTAAAATGTGAAATATTTATGAACAAAATGGGCAAAAAAAAGGCTATAGAGGGTAGCAGGGAGTAGATCACAATATTTTTTCATCCCATGCAAATTGTATATTTTGTTTAAAATATGTTTTAAAGTGTTATATACTAAAAAAAAAAAAATGGCTCAGGCTATTTATGAAAGACAACATGTAATAAATCAGGAATGCTTTTCTGACCATGACCCAGAACAGGACGAACATTCTACCTCATGACCCACTATACAAATACACATATAACAGTGCTTGTCCCTTTCTACATGCAAAGCATATGCACATAAACAGTCATAGGAGTAGGAATATTTCCCATTTTATCCTTTTTGAAATTCAGTTTCAACCCTTTATATTTATGTCATGACCCTCCAATGGGTTATGATTTCAGCTTGAAAAACACTATATTAAAAACCTACCTGAGGGGCACCTGGGTGGCTCAGTGGGTTAAGCCTCTGCCTTCGGCTCAGGTCATGATCTCAGGGTTCTGGGATCGAGCCCCGCATCGGGCTCTCTGCTCGGCAGGGAGTCTGCTTCTCCCTCTCTCTTTCTGCCTGCCTCTCTGCCTACTTGTGATCCCTGTCTGTCAAATAAATAAATAAAATCTTAAAAAAAAAAAAAAAAAAAAAAAAAAAAAAAAAAAAAACCCTACCTGACAGGGACGCCTGGGTGGCTCAGTTGGTTGAGCGGCTGCCTCTTCGGCTCAGGTCATGATCCCAGGGTCCTGGGATCGAGTCCCACATTGGGTTCCTTGCTCGGCAGGGAGCCTGCTTCTCCCTCTGCCTCTACCTGCCTCTCTGTCTGCCTGTGCTCGCTCGCTCTCTCTCCCTCTGTCTCTGACAAATAAATAAATAAAATCTTTAAAAAAAAAACAAAAAAAACCTACCTGACATAGTTAAAGGTTATGGCTAAGCAACTTAACTTTAATTTCTAGATAAAATCAAGTTTCAAAGCAAAAGAGTTTAGAAGGAAGAGACTGGGGGAAACTGAGAGGTAAAGGATTAGGGACATACATATATAGGGACAGTCCTAGTTTATCCCTTCCAGCTGTGTGCAGGAAGACGCCAGAGCAGCATTAAAGGCCTGTGACTGACAGATCTGCCTCACACTTGGTTATGGCACCAACAAACTGTGTGACCATAATCAATTAATTTGACCTGAGTTTCGGCTTCCCTGTCTTTAAAATAACCTAATAATCCTTACCCCCTAGAGTTGTATAAGGACTAAGCGAGATCACACATAAAGAGCAAGCACAAAGCAGTTTTCCTTTCTAATTTTTCATATGACATAGAGCGTATAGCAGAACACAGAGGCTCCTTTATGAAAAAGAAAAGGAAAGCACTCAGAGAGAGCCAAGAATGCTCATAGCATATCTGAAAAGCCCGTAAGGCACAGGAAGGTTGTTTGCTCTGTGTCTGAGATGAAGGTAGAGACAGAGCAGGCAAGGTTAACTCAGAGCTGGATGTGATGCAGATAGCAAATTGTATCTTTTTCTCCATACTTTGTTCTAAATGGAGCTATTTGCTCATAAACTGTTATCATTTGTAATCAGTAATTATTTAACGATAGTTGCCAATTTCTGTCAGCTGTGGACAAGTGTACTAAAAGGCCTGCTTGCTTCCCTTCACTTCTTCATCTTTCCATTTCATCCTCATTCCCCTGCCCTCTTGCTTCCTTCTGCCCCTCGTTCTACTAAAATTTCCCTCCTTATAATCACCAGTGATGAGGTCAGCTGTTTAAAAGTGTGGTCTGCAAACCCTAGAAGGAAGCCGGGAAGGGGGAGCCAGGGCTAAATCTTTTCAGAGAGTCTGCAGACAGAAGAACAATTACTTAAGGCAATTCAAGATTACAATTAAATAATTTCATAATAATAATAAAGTAATTCAAGATTATAGAAAGGAAAAATTTCAGAAACAACTTTAACTTGTGCATCTAAATTTTGTTACTTAACATACAGTGCAACGTTGGCCTCAGGAGTAGAATTCAGTAACTCATCATTTCCATACAACACCCAGTGCTCATCACATCACGTGCCCTCCTTAATGCCCATCACCCATCTAGCCCCTCCCCCACCCGCCTCCCTCCATCAACCCTCAGTTTGTTCTCTATCATATGTGGAATGTAAGAAAGAAAACAAATGAACATGTAGGAACGGGGAAAGAAAAAAAGGAGAGAGGGAAACAAATGAGAAACAACCTTTAAAAATTATCATTAAAATCTTCGGAAAAACAAGTAAGTCATGGGATATAAATGGGAGAGCATTGTAATATATTTGCATGGTGACAGATGACAACTAGACTTATCGTGGTGATCATTTCAAAATGTACTTAAATGTTGAATCAGTATGTTGTACACCTGAAACTAATATAATATTGTATGTCAACTATATTTCAATGAAACAAATCTAAGAACTTAAAAATATCACATTTGTGAAACAGGAATGGAATGGTAAAAAAAAAAGAGGTTTTAAAAAATGTGCTTTAAAAAATTTTTAATGCAAAATGAAAAACCCTACAGAAAGTTTAAGAGACAAAGTGTGCAAATCTCCCAGACAGTAGTGCAAAAATATTAAGAAATGGAAAACAGGGGGGAAAAGAGTAGACAATTAGACCAACCCAGGAGGTATAATGGGAAAAATAAAAGTTCTAGAATAGAACACCAAAAATAGAAAACTATCAAAGAAGGGCACCTGGGTGGCTCAGTCAGTTAAGCACCTGCCTCAGCTCAGGTCATGATTCCAGAGTCCTGGGATAGAGCCCCACGTCAAGCTCCCTACTCAGTAGGGAGTCTGCTTCTCTCTCTCCCTCTCCCTGCTGTTACCCCTGCTTGTGCTCTCTCAAATAAATAAATAAAATCTTAAAAAAGAAAGAAAGAAAGAAAGAATTCAAAAAAGTTTACCTGTGTTTCTAGATCAAAAGGGTCTGCTAAGAGTCCAGCACAATGAATGAAAAGAAACCCACATACAAACATATCACACTTAAATTTAGCCTGAGGACAAAAATATTACAAATGGGAAAGAGAGTAAAAGAGAAGAAAGAGAGTTCCTGTACTAATGATCACAGATCAGAATGACGTCAGACTTCTCAACAGCAGCCATGTGAGCAACCAAAACAACGATGGCTTCTCTTACTTCCCACTTTTTCAAATAACAACCAAATGTGAAAATAGAATAAAGATTTTTTTTTAAATGTACCTGTTATACTTCCCACACCTAAATCTATATGCTGAAGCCATAACTCCCAAAGTAGCTATATTTAAGGAGGGGAATCTCTATGGAAATTGAGGTCATAAGGTCATAAGAATGGGGTACTTATCTGACAGGATTAGTGTCCTTACAAGAAGAGACACCAGAGAGCAACTGTGCACTCTGTGCACACACATGGAGGAAAGGCATGTGAGGACACAGCAAGAAGGCAGCTATCTACACGCCAGGAAGAGAGCTCTCTCAGTGGGACTAGAATTGACCAGCACCTTCATATGAGACTTGTAGCTTCCAAAACTGTGAGAAATAAACTTCTATTGTTTAAGCCCTCCAGTCTCTGGTATTTTGCTGGGGCAGCCCGAGCTGACTAATACAACACTAAAATTTATCTCCCACTCAATCTTTCTCTGGAAGCTGCTAGAACATGTGCTGTAGCAAAGCAAAAGAGCAGACATAAAGAAGAGGAAGAAACAGCAGTCAGGAAATGGGAGACCCAGCGTAGAGGGGCAGCATTGCCAAAGTCAGTAGAATACCTAATGTGAATGAACACTTTTGGGAGTCAACTAGACAAATGATGGAGATTCTGGGGTTGAATTCCTAAAGCCATTCCCCCCAAATTAAAAACGAAGCAAAGGAGAAAAACAAAACACTTGTCAACCAGGGGAAACAGGAAATTCTACAGAAAAGCAATCACATTTCATCTTAATGGTCCCGCTATGAATAGTACACGGGGTCATTGTATTGCAATATAACCATTTCGAGAGGTGGGCCTGGGGGAATACGAAATGTTTCTGGGTAGGAGGGGGTCGAGAGGAGAAAAGAGAACTAAATCCTCATCTTCTGTAACCGGAAGTTCACATATAATACCCCAAACTGAAGGGAGACTCAAGGTATAGCTCCGCCATCATGATATTTGGAGACATGGAGGCAAGCATGGAAAGAGTAAGTTGGAAGAGGCCGGTGATTACCTTTGGAGAAGAGCTAGGAGGGATGAGGTGAGGTTGGAGGACTGGTGTTTCACTCAACAAACATTACAGACCGAGGTGACTTTTTAACTACGCATATATTTAACGTTGATAAAAACAAAAACCTAATGTTTGTGTTTTCAAAACCAAACATCCAAGTCTTTCACTTCTACACTACAAGTTAATTTTCTTTTTAAGATTTTATGGGGAGGGGGGCATGAGCAGGGGGAGGGGCAGAGGGACATGCAAACTCCCTGCTAAGTGTGGGGATCAACTCAGGATCAATGCAGGGCTCAACCCCAGAACCCTGGGATCATGACCTAAGCCAAAGTCAGACGCTTAACTGACTGAGCCACCCAGGTGTCCCTGCAAGTTAATTTCTTAATGCCATAATAACCGGGGTCCTAACCCCAGCATTTCCCTATTATATCATGGCTCGTCATAGTCTTTGTTTTGTTCCAGGGTGGTTTCTAATAAAAGATGGTACATTTCAAAATGAGAGTAAGGACAAAGAAAAAGTGCAGTCAGATTTTCTCCCCCATTATATCTGAAAGTGTCCGCATTGACTTAAAATGGGAATTATGGAATAATAGATAGGAATAAATCCAAAGGTATCAGTACCATAATAAATCAAGGTTACTACCTTCACAAAGTAAAAGCAGCGATTCTCAGCCTGAGTTAAAACCGAATCAAAACAATCCAACAACTATAATAACACCACCACACACACACACAAGCACACATCCCTCTTGGTGACCTTTACACTAAAGTTTCTTCCATCTGGGACCCTGTTATTCTACTTCTGTCCCCATCACCCCAGGAGCCTCCCCTGGAGAACCTTTCTCTCCTCCCTCAAGCTCTGCTTAAAGGTAGTCTCCTCTGTGAGTCTTTTTGGAGCCTTCTGGCTGAGTTGGTTGTCCCTCCTCTGTGTTCCCAAAACCCTGTGTGTTTACGCCCTTGTCCACAGTGATTGCCTTGACAATTGTCTGCCCAGGAGCCCCCTAGAGTCCGTTTCCCTGGGTGCCTCTCACACAAAGCTTAACACGCCAGATGACCTACCCTCTGGCCACAATGAACAAGACCAAAGAAGCAACGAACCAAGGAGATTCAGTCTATAGGTAGTCCACAGGTGGGTAGCGATTGATAAGATGACAGAAATAATGTAACTCTCCCAGACTATAGCATCCTCTCCATTGAAACATCAGACAGGGCACTTGGTATGAGGGGAAGAAGCTGAAGGACAAGAGAGAAGATAATATTTAAATCTCCTGAGGCAGTCAGTGGAAGTCATTGGTAAGCAGCCTTCATGAGTAAGTAAGAGCCAAGAGGGAGAGAAAAGATACACGAGGGGAGTGAGATTACGGAGTAGACATGGGAGAAGCACAGAGGAACGTAGTCACCCCCAAAACTGTTGTTGCATGGGGGGGTTATGCAAGCTCCTGGGGATCCTGACCCTCTTCCCCATGTTTACACTGTGATACAACTTCCCAGAGGCCAGCGGGTAAAGCTGGTCCTGCTCCCGTGTGATTCCTATGGCCCTGATAGGAGATACTGGAGGAGCACTCTGTTCCTTGCTACCAAAGAAAGCCTAAGAGACACAAGCAGCCCCTACCGCCAAGCATCGATCTTCTGGCTTGTACTTCTCCCCCTCCAGCCTGGAAGCTCGCTGCTGGTGCCATTTGCTGGAATAATTCGCTGTGCTTCATACTAGGCATGGTGCCTTGGCCAGAGCAGAGCTGAATACTTGCTGCTTGAGTTAAGTGAAAGGATGCATGATTAATTAAACGTCTCATAAGTGTGTGTGGGTCCATGTTGTGGATCTCACATAGAACTTCTCAAAGAGTAAGCAATGACTTTTTTAATTTTTTTATTTTTTTTAACTCCCCAGGACTGTGTCTGTGTCAGAGGCAAATGTGTGAAGGAAAAACACTTACTGGTGTGGACGAGCCTCCAAAAGATCTGCTAAAAAACGCGGAAGGAATAGGAAGCTGATGTCTGTGCTGAGAGCTAACCCACCCTGCTCTGTTGTATACCTCTGCACATAATTAAAGGTTAAAGACGTGTTGTGTGGGTTGTTATAGAAATCAAAAGTACACGCAATTCTTCTGAAGCTTTGCTGATTACTCTTAGTGCATTGTGTTTTAATTTTGATCTCTGGAAAATATCAGGAACAAGGAAAGAACTTCCCACCCCCACCCCCCCCCAACCCCCGGCTCCATAGGAAAAACAGTGTTGAAATAATACAAACATCTTGGATCGACCCTCTTTTGAAAGTAAGAAACTTGCCTCACCCTCCCAACAGGCTTGAAGTCTGCACAGTTTGTCCGCCAAGAGAGTGGGATTTGGCAGCACTCCTTGTAAACTCCAACCGCAGGAGGCCTCTGATTGAATTGAAATTGTTTCCTCCGGTCGGAGTTTGTTGGTGGTACACCGCTCCCCCCCAACCCCCTCCAGGATGTGAATTCATCATGTTTGCTGTGGGGTGAGATCGGGGCGGTATAAGGGCATATGTGAGTGAATGTGAGTGTCAGGGAGTGTGTGTGTGTGTGTGTGTGTGCACGCGTGTGCATATGCATACACCCATTTATTCCCTAACGTCCTTAGTAAAGGTATTGACACTACCGAAAATCATTCTGAACAATTATCTACATTTTCATTCATCCTCAATATCTTTTGAAGTCATCGGAATTTGATCAACAAAAATAAGGAATTGGAAAATGTGAAATGCAAGGTAAAATTGGCAGCAAATTTCCGCAAGTCATTAACCCAGCCTCCCTTGCCAGCACACACATACTTTCTAAACTTTGGAGAGCTAACAGTATTCAAAGGGATGAAGACCATGTCCTCTGACTTCATGAGATTGGGGTGGGGGGCAGTATGTGGGGAAGAAAAGCAGGTTTGGGTGTGAGAAAAGTCCACCATGTCATTTGATGGGCCAGGATCTCTGCTCATGCTTGTTCTATTTCAAAGGTAACCTTACCACCTAAAGAAAGACACTTTTTTTTTTTATTTGTGGTAAAAACACATAAATTTACCACCTTAACTATTTTTAAGTATACAGTTCAGTAGTGTTAAGTATATTCACAGTGTGATGCAACAGATTTCCAGAACATTTCATCATTTATGACACCAAAACCCACTAAACACTACCTCACCCCTCTAATAGCCCTTGGTAACTGCCTTTCTTCCTTCTGTCTCTAGGATTTTGACTCTTCTTCTTTCTTCCTTCTGTGTCTATGATTTTGACCATTTTAGATACTTCATGTGATTGGAATCCTTTAGTATTTGCCCTTTTGTGACTGACTTATTTCGCTTAGCATAATGTCCTCCAAGTTGTAGCATGTGACAGGATGGCCATCTTTTTTAAGGCTATATAACATTCCATTGTTTTGTGTGTGTGAAGGGGTGTACACACTACATATTCTTTATCCAGTCATATGTCAGTGGGCATTTGGGTGGGCATTGGGTGATTTCTACCTCTTGGCTACTGTGAATAATGCCGTGATGAAGATAGGTGTGTAAATATCTCTTTGAGATCCTGCTTCGGGTTCTTCTGGATATACACTCAGAAATGGGATTGCTGGATCTTACGGTTTTATTTTTAATTTTTTTGAGGAAACTCCATGCTATTTTCCACTGTGGCTGCAACATCTTACACTCTCTCTCATACTGCACGAGGATTCCAACTTTTCCACATCCTCATCAACACTTGTTATTTCTTGTTCTTCTTTTTTTTTTTAAGTAGGCTCTATGCCCAGTGTGGTGCCCAGTGTATGGCTTGAACTCATGACCCTGGGATCAAGACCTGAGCTGAGATCAAGAGTGAGATGCTTAGCCAACTGAGCAAGTAGGCACCCCCACTTTCTGTTGTTTAGATAGTGGCCATGCTGATGGGTGTGAGGCGGTGTCTCTGTGGTTTTGATTAGGACACTCTATTTCATGTGAGGAAGTTGAAGCTCTCTCATTGGGGCAGGCAAGTGGGATTTTCTTTCCCGTCACTAAGTCTAGGATTTGAACTTCTATACTGGAAAGTATGCCAGCCTAAGTCAATCCCACCCTGGGATTCTCAGGGTATGGGCAGCATTGCAGGGAGTAATTCAAGCCGTAAAGGAAATGTGGAAACTCTTCCAGTCCATCAGCTTTAGTCAACGATATGTAATTTAAAGCACTATTTTTATATTAAAATAGATATATTCTGATAGATAAAATAGATAAATCCTGAAAGATATTATGAAATGTGTGGGCATTTTTAAAAGATAAAGCATGGGACTATATGGAACTTTCCCACCCGCATTGGGATGTTTGAATCCATATCCATCACAACCCTGAAATGTGCAAGCTCACTCTTCTCTGCCACTAGAAAATCGTGGTGGAAAGATTTGAAAAGCGTTAGCCTAGTCCATAGAGTACCATGAACATGTTCTCCTTTTCTTATTTAGTTACGGAATTTGGAGGGGGTGGAAAAAACATTAGAGAACATCTCAACCCCTGCTGTCATTTTACAAATGAGGAAAGAGAGTCCCCAGGAGGTGAAGAGCCACGCTCACACTCCCACAGCAGTGATTCTGTGTTCTCCAACCACAGTACGTGCCTGATCACAACTTAGAGGATGCAAGGTACTGCAAGACAACGCCACAGGCGTAGAGGGACCACAGATGTACTCACACTCAACTCAGTTATGTAGAGAAAATTAGGTCTTTTTTTACTCTGCATTTGATTTAATTTGGCCTGTTCTAGGAGCCAAGAAGTGAAAGACAGTAAGTAAATCTCTTTTGTAGATTTTAATCCCATGTCATGCACTCAAATAGGTCTTTAGGCGATGCTCAGTCTCTCCCTTTCTGTTTCTCCTCCCTCGCTCCTCTCCAGAAGGGAAGCTAGGTGTTCTGAGTGACCCAATGACCTCGCAGAGGCAAGATGACTGGGCCTTAGGACTGGCCTGCTGTTCTCTGGACCAGCTGCAGAGTGGCTCTTCTGAACTCCGCCGGGGAATCTTTGGCTTGAGTGGTTCCTGAGCATTCAGCTGGTGTCTGTTGCTAGCATTCTGCAGCTGATCCACTTGTAGTCTATTCTTTGTCAGCTCAGAGCGTGGGGCCCCCTCCCTGCTGACTTGGCCTCCCTTTGGCTTTCACTGGGGATTGACCCTTCTGAGTTTCTGCCCCATCCTCCATCTGGTCTTCGAGCCCTGCAGCCCCCCGCCCCACCCAGTCTTTGCTGCGAGGCCACTAACCCTCTCATAGCAGGCCCCCTGTAGACCCAGGGCATACCGTAGACTCTAACCACACTGCCCTATCAGTTCTGCTTCTCCGGAGAACCCTGACCATACAGACGCCTACTGACATCGTACCTGATCTGGAAAAGCAGTTCTAGGTCAAGAAACAAAAGTCTAACCTGAATCATAAAAACCGAGAGTCACAGCCCCTCAATCAATATGCAGACTTGAAGCCTCTTGAATGAAAGAGAGGACAGGGCCCCTTAAAAAAGCAGCTGCCTTTTTTTTTCCACTGCCAAAAATGTATACCATTAATGTTTCTCCCAGCCTTCCCCCAAAGGGACCTCTGGCCTTTTACCAGGGTTATTGTGCATTGAGGGAAAGGAAATAATCAGAACTTCCAGAAACTACTGAATGCTGGTTCTGAACTGACCCTAGTTCCAGGAGACCCAAAATGTTGCTATGGTCTATTGGTCAGGGTCATTTCCTGAGTTCTGGAATATATAACTGGAATAGACGTACTTGGCAGCTAGGAGCATCCCCACACCGGGCCCCTGACTTGTAGAGCGGGATTATAGGAAATGCCAAGCAGAGGCTGTTAGAATTGCCTCTACCAGAGAAAACAGTAAACCAAAAGCTATACCATACTCCTGGGAGGATTGTAGAGATTAGTGCCCCCAGCAAGGATCTAAAAGATCCAGAGGTAGTGATTCCCACCACATCCCCATTCGACTCACCCACTGACCTATGCAGAAGACGGATGGATCATGGACAGTAACAACTGATTATCATAAGCTTAGCCAGGTGATGACTCCAATAGCAGCAGCTACAACAGATATGGTTTTGATCCTTGAGCAAATTAACACACTGACAAACTTTCCAGTATGCAGCCATAGCTCTAGTAAATGTCTTTTCCCCCATACCTGTCCACAAGGCCCACCAGAAATGGTTTGATTCCACTGGCAAGACCAGCAATATACCTTCACTGTCCTACCTCAGGGGGAGATCCACTGTCCAGCCCTATGCCATCGTTTAGTTCATAGGGATCTTGATCGCCTTGCCTTTCCAAAGGATATCACGCTGGTTCGTTACACGGATGAAATTACGCTGATTGGACCAGTCAGCAAGAAGTAGCAACTACTCTGGACTCACTGGAGAGACATTTGTCTGCAAAGGGTGGGAATTAACCTAGACAAAAGTGCAGGGGCCTTCTACCTCAGTGAAATTCATAGGGGTCCAGTGGTGTGGGGCATGCCAAGATATCCCTTCTAAGATGAAGGCTAAGTTGTTGTATCTAGCCCATCTTACTATCAAAAAAGAGGTGTAACACCCAGGAGGCCATATTTCTCATTTGGTTGTGTCACTCAAGCCCATCTACTGAGTGACCCAAAAGGGTGCTAGTTTTGAGGGGGGCCCAGAACAAAAGAAGGTTCTGCAAAAGGTCCACACTGTTGGGCCAGCTGCCCTGCTACGTGGGCTGTTTGATCCAGCTGAACCAAGTGGCAGTGGCAGACAGGGATGCTGTGTAGGGCCGTTCGCAGGCCCCCATAGGAAGTTCAGTGTGGGTCCTTAGGATCTGCCATCATCTACAGATAATTAGTCTCCTTCTGAGAAACAGATCTGGGCCTGCTACTGAGTCTACCTAGAGACTGAACACTTAACCATGGGCTGCAAGGTTACCAGGTGAGCTGCCCATTGTGAACTGGGTGTTATCAAACCCACTAAGCCATAGAGTTAGGTATGCAGAGCAGCATCCATCATCACACAGAAGTGATACAGATAGATAGATGATAGATAGATAGATAGATACAGAGATAGAGAGATAGATAGCTAGCCTGAGCAGGCCCGCAAAGCACAGAAAATGACAAGAAGAAGTGACTGAAATACCTAAATCCCCACTCCTGCTACGCTGACTTCTCTCTCCCAGCCTACACCCGTGGTTTCACAGGGAGTTCAGTTCACAGGGAAGTGACAGAAAAAAAGACTCGGGCCCAATTTCAGATGGTTCTGCATAATATGCAGGCAGCATCCAAAAGTGGATGGTTATAGCCTGGCAGCCAATGGGACACCCTTGAAGGACAGTGGTGAAAGTAAACTCTTCCAGTGGGCAGAACTTCAAGCAGTGGACCTGGGTGTTCACTTTGCTTGGAAGGAGAAGTGGCCAGATATGACATATTGATCTTTGGGCTGTGGCCCATGCTTTGGCTGGATGGTCAGGGGTTTGGAAAGAACATGAGTGGAAACTGTGACAAGGAAATTTGAGGAAGTGATATGTGGACTCTGGACCAGAAAAAAAAAAGAAGATGTTTGTGTGTCCCATGTGAATTTTCATTAATGGTGACCTCAGTAGAGGAGAATTTCAATAAGAAAATGGACAGGAGGACACATTCTGTGTGTATCAGTTATCCTCTTTCCCCAACTGCCCTGTCATTGCCCAGTGGGCTCATGAACGAAGTGGTCATGGTGACAGTGAAGGAGGTTATGCAGTGGCTCAGCTGCGTGGACTTCTACTCATCGATGCTGGTCTGGCCATAGCTATTGCTTGGGGCCCAATCTGCTAGCAGCAGAGACCAACCCTGGGTCCTCCATATGACACCAGTCCCTGGGGTGATCATCCAGCTCAATGGTGGCAGGTCAATTCTACTGGACTACGTCCATCATGGAAGAGTAATATTTTGTTCCTACTGGGATAGACATTCCAGATATGGATTTGTCTTCCCTGCACACAGTGCTTCTGCCCAAACTACCAACTGCAGACTTTCAAAATGCTTTATCCACATCATGGTATTCCACACAGCATCACTTCTGATCAAGAAACCCACATCATAGGAAATGAATTGAGGCAATGGCCCAAGCTCATGGAACTCACTGTGCTTGTCATGTTCCCCACCATCCTGAGGCATCTAACCAACAGAACAATGGAATGCCTTTTTGAAGTCTCAGTTATAGCACCTGCTAGGTGGTAATAACTTTCAGGCCTGGGGCAAGGTTCCCCAGAAGGGTATGCTCAGAATCAGAATCCAATATACTGTTCTGTCCTATTTCCAGGGTTCATGGGTCCAAGAACAAGGAGTAGAAATGGTGTAGTATGGCTTACTATTACCCTAGTGACCCACTAGCACAATGCTTGCTACTTGTTCCCATAATCTTATGCTCTGCTGGCCTATGAGTTGTGGTTCTAGGTGAAGAATGCTTTCACCAGGAAACAGAGCAATGATTTTATTGGACTGAAAGTGAAGACTGCTGTCCACCACTTTGCACTCTGCATGCCTCTGAGACAACAGGCAAAGAAGGGAGTCACTGTGCTGGCTGGGGCGATGGCTCCTGACTAAGGGGAAGTTGGAGCATCGTTCTGCACTGGAGGTAGGGAGGAGTATGCCTAGAATACAGGAGATCTCCTGGGAAATGTCTTAGGGTTATCATGCCCTGTGATAAGGCCAATGGAAAACTATAATAATCCAATCCACACAGGACTGCTAATGGCCTAGAACTTTTAGGAATAAAGGTTTGAGTCATTCTACTCTGTAAAGTACCATGATCAATTGAGGTGTCTGCTGAAGGCAAAGAGAATATCGAATGGGTGGTAGAAGGAGATAGTTGTAAGGACCAGCTACGGCTTTGTGGCCAGTTATAAAATTGAAAACTGTAATTTGCATGGGTATTTCCTTCTTATGTTGTTATGAATAATATCTTTGGGGCTTTTCTCTCTCTTTTATCCCCTATCATGTAACATAAGATGTATTAACTTTATATTATAGTATTTAAGTATTATTAAATTTATATCTTAGTATTGAAGTTATGGGATATTAAGGAGAAGAATAAACATCACTCAAGGACTTCACCTCCTCTTTTGAGGAAGAAGTTAGTACATCTTCAGTTGCATGTAGGATAGTTGTGTCATGTTAGGCAGAATTATTATGTTATTGTCTTTACTTGGAGACGAAGTATGGTTTGAGGAGATGCCTTCGCGTGCCAAGAGCTACAGTTGACTAGACTACAAGGGTGCCCAGAGAGTTGTTCAAACATTATTCTGGATGTTTCGGGTCGGGTGGGGGGATTGGATGAGATTAACATTTAATCAGTAGCTTGGGTAAAGCAAATTGTTCTTCCTAAAGTGGGTGGCCTTATCTAATCTGTTGAAGGCCTGCATAGAACAAAAAGACCAATTCACCCAAATAAGAGAGAATTCTTCCTGCCTTACAGCTTCTGGATTGTAACATCAGTTTTTTATTCCTGCTTGAACTTGAACTGTGACATTGACTCTTCCTGGGTCTTGAGCCTTTTAGCTTCCAAACTGGGACTACACCACCTGTTCTCCTGGTTCTCAGTCCTTCAGACTTGGACTAGAACTAAACCACTGACTCTCCTGGGCCTCCTATTCGCTGACTCAGCTGCAAACTCTGGGATTTAAAGCCTCCATAATTGTGTAAGCTGATTCCTTATGATATATATATATATATATATATATATATATATATATATATATATATATATATTGATAGATAGGTAGATAGATAGATAGATAGATAGATAATAGACAGACAGATTTTTTTTTTTAACTTCTCTGGATAACCTGGCTACTATAAGAACCTAGAACAATCCTCCTTTCCTCTTGGTTGTAAATTGTGTCATTGAGGATTCATCTCAATCTGCCTTCCAGCTTGGTTTCTAAAGGGTTGGGAAGCTGTCAGATCGTGAAAAACGCAAAGAGGGAAGTCAAGATGCAGCAATTTAATACGTGTAAAACTATTTCCCTTGTGCATAGATGAGTTCACAGCGCAGAATGGCCACTCTGTAAATGACCTATCTAAATCTCTACTGGAAGCAGTTTCTGTTTCAAAATGCTTCCAAGTTATCAAAATTACTCAATATTTCGGGAGGCCAGCTCTTTCCTTCACTTAGCTTCACTCTGTGCAGGACCATATCATCTGAATCAAAGATTGGAGTACTTGGCATGTCAAGGGATTTTTTTTTTTTAAATGTGTGAATGAAAATTAATTTTTCCTTCTTCCTTACTGAAAGAAGAGCCCTGGAGGTAATAGCTCTTGATCCCCATCCTAGGAATGGGCAGAAGAGAAATGTCCCCCCAAATCACACCATCATCTGAAATTTAGATGACAAGCTGCCCAATGGATAGTTTGACAGATCCTGGGCCCACCTCAAACGGCACCCCCAGAGGGGGCAGCACCTCTGACAGAGTGGATGAATGTCTAGGAACCCAACACTGAGCTCCATGGCTTTGGGGACTGCAGTTAATACCTGAGACTCTTACATGGCCCCATACTGGAGGAGTCACCTTCCTTGGAGAAGATGAAGGGGCTTCAGTAATGAACTTTACTTCAGCAAACATGTTAAGTGAAGACTGAAGCCCCTTTTCTATTTCTTCCCTGGCTTATATAAGCCCTAGGAAACATGGATGACCTCAGGGGAGAGGAATTGAGAACCCGAAACAAAAACTGAAACTGGAGGTACGTCCAACAAGACTGTTGAGGGCTAAGCTCCATTTAATGTCCTTATACAAATAAATGTCTTGAGGGGCATCTGAGTGGCTCAGTGGGTTAAAGCCTCTGCCTTCGGCTCAGGTCATGATCCCAGGTCCTGGGATCGAGCCCCGCATCAGGCTCTCTGCTCAGCCAGAGGCCTGTTTCCTCCTCTCTCTCTGCCTGTCTCTCTGCCTATTTGTGATCTGTGTCTGTCAAATAAACAAATAAAATCTTTAAAAAATAATAATAATAAAATAAATGTCTTGGGTCTCAGGGTCATGCAGCAGTTTTTACCCATTACATTTATAGAAGAAGTCTTGCAAAGTCATAGAAACAAATCATAATTAACTATATAATTGATGGTTAACTTCATTGTTTTGTTGTTTTCTTGAAGATTTATTTATTTATTTTTAGAAAAAGAGAGAGAGAGAAAGAGCAATCAGCAGGAGGGGCAGAGAGAGAGAGAATCTCAAGCAGACTCCCTGCTGAGCATGGAGTCTGATACAGGGCTTGATTCCACGACTCATGAGATCATGACCTGATCTGAAACCAAGAGTCAAAGCTCAACTTATGGAGCCATCCAGGTGCCCCATCTTTATTATTTTTTAAATCACTGCATCTGTGATGGGTCTTTCTGAGCTAAGCTTAAATTCCATGTCTAATGGCAATGCTAGGAGTACAAAGACTACTAAGAAACTCAGTCTTGGGGTGCCTGGGTGGCTAGGTGGGTTAAGCTTCTGCCTTCAGCTCAGGTCATGATCTCAGGGTCTTGAGATCGAGTCCCGCATTGGGCTCTCTGCTCAGCAGGGAGCCTGCTTCCCCCCTCTCTCTGCCTGCCTCTCTGCCTACTTGTGATATCTCTCTCTCTCTCTCTCTCTCTGTCAAATAAATAAATAAAATATTTTTTAAAAAGAAAGAATCTCAATCTTCATGATGACTTGGTCTACACACTGGAACGCACCATAATTGTTGAGCAAGTGAGTTCCACCTTTCAATGTCATTTTGTCTTCACTCTCCATTCTTCCCTCCCTCCATTTTTTAAAAACCTGCCCAACATTTACTGATAGCCTTGTAGTGCTAAATTTTGAAAATATAAGTAAAATAGGAAATCCCTGGTCTTGAGGACCTTACAAACCAGAGACACAGAAAAAATAAGAACTTAGAATGTGATAAATGTTCTTGTGGCTGTGTCAGGATACCACGACAGCACAGAGGAGCAGCCCTTAGCCCAGCCTGTTATCTCCACTCTTCGAAATAAAGAGAATAATACCTACCAGCCAACAAAATCATAAGACAAACTTTGGTGAATGTTCTAGAAGCAGAAATTAGATTAGTGAATCACATCATAGAACTACTATGCCCTAATTAATATGAGACTGCTCCATGCTAGAAACAAGGCAGAATAATTTGGGAGTGGCCTTAAAAAGAGAGTACTGACATTATTTTAAATTTCAGTGACCAGGGATTCAAGATTTCATAGAGCTTAACCAGGACACTTTACAATAGGACTTTGGTCACACCAGTCACTGTGGAATCCTTTAACATTGTCACAGGTATGGTTTGAAAGAAATCACATGCTGCCCCCCAGCCCCACGTAAAAATAGGAGAGAGGATTTGTGACTCCTGTCTCCACTTCCTATGCTCCTGCCTCTAGCCTTCCCCTAGGACAAAGATCAGGGGGGAAAAGAGTCCTCCGAGGATCACGTTTCTGTGATTACAGGAAGTATGGTCAGGTGGATCTCAGATTTTTATTTCTCATCCCAAATGTTATGTTTCCAAGAGACCTTTCAGGCATAGTATCTGAAACTTGTCACGCAATGGGTATGGACCTGTTTAACTGTAATACCCACGTCTTTTAAAATTTTAAACTGAGTCATGGTCACCAAAGACTATTTTAATTATACAGCTAAACTCCCTCTAAAATCCACCTAAGTTTTACATACAACACACACATCACACACACACACACACACACACACACACAGAAAGAATTCAGCCAGAGTTTTAGTTTTGTAAAAGGAAAAGAAAAACAACAAAAAGAAAATTAAGTAGAAGGTTATTAAGAAAATATTTTCATATATAAATATTTTGATTTTGTATAGTTTCTACACCACTCTTCCAGGACACTTGTCTTGTTTTAATGCCTTTTTATGGAAAGTTGAATAGTTAAACCCATCTTTCAAACACCAAAACATCTCTGAAATGTTTACAACATTGGCAAATGAATTTTTGGCACATTACCTAATATGAATTCTTTGCTTTCAAAAAGTCAATAATAGCATTGGTGGTATAGCGGTGTGCAGAGCTGCCTTTCAAAAAGTCAATCATACTGTTAAAACAACGTTGGATTATTTGGTTGATTAACCTGCTTAATAAAAAAAAAACCATAAGCAGAAGGAAAAAGATGAGGCACAGCTTGCCGGCATTCAAAGGGTTACTCTTGCTCAAAATTTCAGCTAATGCCATAAACCATAGTAGGTAACTGAGAGCAAAACACCTTTATATAGATTTTATTATTATCGCTGAGCAGCAAAGCTGAGGGGTGAACTGCGTCCTCTGTTGACTAAAGCCTGAAATGTTGCGAAACTTTGGAAGTGACAGTAAAATCCAGGTGCCATCATGAATGATATGTGGTGACCACAACTGAACCAAAATCCTACAGAGCACAACCCTAATAAATACAATTTTCAAATAAAAAAAAAAATTGAACAAGGAGCACGTAGGTCCAAATGTTGCTATTAGGCTATCATAAAGCCATGCCCTCTTCATTTTTCTTCTTCCTCTTGAATTGAGACCCAGAAACAAATTGGATTTGGATTCGGTCTGTGCTTTCATTTGGAGAACAAGATGTTGGGATAAACCAAGACTCAGTGACAGGCAGAAAACGGGGAGAGAGGACAAGAAGAAGTAGCAAAGACATTTCTGCCAAGTGCTGTCAATAATGTATGGGCTGTCAGCAGTTGATCACCGAGCAGGGCCCCTCCCTCTCCCGCAGGCTCCCTTCCCAGTGGACAGTGAAGCCAGCTGTCTAGGCGGCAGGAAGAGCCCTCCTTTCCCAAGCCCAGACCTGTGGGAAAATCTTCATTGGCCAGTAATTGATTCCACCCTGCCAGGTCCATTACTCCAGGCTCCAGTCAAACTGGCAGCAAGCTGGGGAAGGGAGCCCACTGGAGGGGTGCGGGGGTGGGAGCAAAGGCCATCAGGCCCCCCTGCAATTAACACTAATCTGAAAATTGGCCTCTGACAGCAAAGCCCAGCACCTGACAGCTAATTACTTATGTCAGACTGATGTGCACTTCATATGGAAAGGTTATTTATCAGAGACCAGGGATTTCTTCTCCTCCCTCCAAGCCCCCCCCCCCTTTTTTTTCTGTTTGTCTTAGTTGAGAACAGTGGGGGATTGTTCCTGGTTGCTTAGATCCCAGCGACTGTGGAAGATCTCATGCCTTGGAAGGTTCCTAAATATCCTTTCTAAGACCCAATGCAGGTATTGTGAGCTGCTCACCTGTGCTGGAGATGAGAGAAAGACAAAGAGATTGCGGGGGTGGGGGGTGCTTATTGCCTTGGAAAAATGTAGCCAAAATGACGGGGTCATGGGAAATCCAAACAAGCAATGTAGGTGCAACAAGCGACGTCGGGCAGACTGGCGGTTTTCTTCTCACATTCAAAAAAGCCAGTCCACAGTGCGGAAGGCCAGGAAATGGACTCAAAAGCCTGCTGACTTAAATTATTTTAAAATATTTTCTCTGTGGGCACCTGGGTGGCTCAGTGGGTTAAGCCGCTGCCTTCGGCTCAGGTCATGATCTCAGGGTCCTGGGATCGAGTCCCGCATCGGGCTCTCTGCTCAGCAGGGAGCCTGCTTCCTCCTCTCTCTCTCTGCCTGCCTCTCTGCCTACTTGTAATCTCTCTGTCAATAAATAAATAAAATCTTAAAAAAATATATTTTCTCTGATACTCATATATCTCTATAGTAAGTGACCCACACAGGTATATTGCCTTTAAGTTGGTGATTGGATCTGCTTTGCCAATAATAAAAGTGGTTATTAATGGAAGGGGAGGGAGTTTATATGGGACTTTCCCTTTCTACTTTCTACTTTCAGGCAGCAAACTTTTTTGTTTTGGTTTGGTTTTTTCCAAGATTTTATTATTTATTTATTTATTTATTTGTCAGATTGAGAGTGAGTGAGCACACACAAGCAGACAGAGGCAGAGAGAGAAGCAGGCTCCCTGGCAAGCAAGGAGCCTGATGTGGGACTCGATCCCAGAACCCTGGGATCATGACCCGAGCCAAAGACAGCGGCTTAACCAACTGAGCTACCCAAGCATCCCAACAAACATATTTTGAGCACCTTTTTTTTTTTTTCCTTAGAGAGTATGTGTGCACATGTGCTCGTGAGTGGGAGGTGAGCAGAGAGGGAGAGAGAATCTTAAGCAGGTTCCACGCCCAGCACGGAGCCAGATGCAGGACTCTATCTTACGACCGTAAGATCATGACCTGAGCCAATATCAAGAGTCAAGGCTTAATGGAATGAGCTACCATGGTGCCCCTTGAGCACCTTTTTAAAATGTTGGGTACTGTGCTGAGTTCTGGACATATGAGACAGACACAGTAAGAAGATTACAGTGCAGCAGGCTACCTGTTAGGTATGGTAAAATACAAGAGCTCACCTAAAGGTGGACCTAACCTACTTTGTGTGGTATGGAAAGTGACCTCCAGGCTGAGATCTGAATAAACAGGATGGAGGCAGGCACAGGAGGGAGTGCATGGTAGTGGACGACCGAAAAGATAAAGGCAATGTCATGTACCCCAAACCTGATGTCAGAGAGAATTCAGCAGGGTTGAAGCCTAGAGTAGGCTGATATTTAAGACTGATGGTTAATTCACCCCAAGGATTTCCAAGGAAAAAGTATAAGGCATCTAGTTTAATGGACATATCACTATTCGTCTTTGCTCTCTCTCTCATTCAGCAGGGCTTGGGAAGAACTGTTGAGTGTGTCCTCTGTGTCAGGTGACCGTAGGCACCAAGGATACTGAAGTGAACAAGGCAGGCATGGCTCCTGCCTTCAAAGAGCTAGTATAGTCTAGGAAGACAGATGTGAAACAGATTGTTATATTAAAAAAAACAGTTAGGGTCCTGTGCAGTAAGTGCTAAAAAATCAGGAAGTCCAGTATCAAAAATCATCTGCATGAAACTGTTTGGAAAACTACATATAATAACTGAAATGAATGATATTGCCATTAAGATATCTATGACATGAAGTCATGGGAAAAAGACAGGGAAGAAGGGCACAGGGATTGAGTTCTCACTGAATGTCTGGTACTGGGTGTCCTGGGCTAGCACTTTACATGGACCCTGTCAGTGGTTTCTCCTAACAAACTTATGAGGGTGTCACTATTTCCCCTATTTTGCCAACAAAGTTATTGGGATCCTAGAGAGTTAAAATTAACTCACTAAAGAAGGGAATGGTAAGGCCTGGGCTGAATGTGACAGCTTCCCTCCATCCCTACCCACCAGGAATGCAACCTCATCAGCACGTCTGTCCATAGACTTCATTCTTCGGGACTGGGGAACTAGTTCCCACTCAGGCATAGCACCAGAGCCAATGAGACTGGAACATTCTGGGATTCCTACAGACTGCCTTCTCACTTAGTAAAAGTTATTTGCTTATCTCATTTTTGGAAGACCAGTTACACTTTCCCAAGCGTGAGACCCTTTTCCTAAGACCTGGTAGATATCATAACACAAATGTGATTTCTTTCCCAATCTTTCTACCACACTCACTACCAGGCCTTTTAAGAAATGTGATATTGAATATAGAAAAACTCATCAAACTTATGGTTTCCAAAGGCAGAGAAATTACCATCAAAGCAGAAAGGCAGGGGTATTCAGTGCTTCTGAAAACAGGAAATCAGAGGAATAGACGGAAAAGAAAAAAGACCCTGCCAACAGATGTACCATCATCCGAGTGTTAGTCATTCCACACACGGCGGATTTCAGATGAGCCCCCAAAGGCCGAATGATTACTGTACAGTCATTACGCCTGGTTATTACTTAGAGAGCACGGCAGTTTGCACATTCACGACTGAGTCCCTGGGCACCAGCACAAAATAACTTTGCTTTCCATAAGTGATGAACAGAGAAGCACCCGTGCAGCTCAGACACAAAAAAAAACTCGATGAAAGCAAGCAACCTCACACTCTGCACTATGTCCCACGGTCCCCGGTTCCGAAGTTTCCTCAGGACACAAAGCCCACAGCTCCAACTTAAGTGACCCTTGAGCTGAGGCTCTTGTCAAAATAATGTCAGCAGCAGCTTCTGGAAACCACAGAAGCTGTGATCTCTGTCCTTAACAGATCATTATGTTTGGACTTCCCAATCACCCACTTGGAGGACAGAAAGTGAACACTAACCAGAGTGACCAGGCTGTGGCCTGCACTTGGCCTCCTGCTCCTGGCTGGAGGCCGCCTCCCTACGCAGGCTTTTTTTAGGCACGCTGATGGAAACAGTCTGATAGTCTCTTGGCCCCAAGCGAGGTCTCCATTCCACCGCTCCTGCTATCTGGTGAGCAAGAAACCCAAGCGTGTGACACACTCACACCCACTTGTGTTTCCTAAATGCTTCTCTGGTCCGTGTTGAAAATGCTTACATCTTATCAAAGGCCTGATTTTCCTTCATCTGTCTCTTTTTCACAATATCTTTTTTTTTTTTTTTTTTTTTTTATTACCTTTCAGTAAAATGAAACACCTTTGGTGCCAAGAACGAGCACGAATTTTTTGTTTCTATGGAATGACCTCATGCCGATTTGCTTATAAATGGTGGGATTGTATGATTTCTGATTAAAGAGTCTCTGCCATCTGTTTTATAAATAAAGAATTGATGTTTGGGTTCTTCTCAGAACTTAAGAAAGAGTGCCTAACACAGCTTCACTCTGAGCGTGGCATTTCTTGCAAGACAGCCCACGGAAGGCCAAGGACAAGAATGCCAATGTGTCTGCCTGGCTCCCGACCACAACTACCGATTTCCATTTCCTTCTGCTGACCGCTTACCATGTATCACAAAACCATATGTATGCCCAGGACCCCAAAATATTTCTGCATGAGGGGTTCCCTGCACAGCCCTCTGGATTGCTGGAAATCGGCCATCCCTCTCAAAGCTTCCGAAGTCCCTGGACACCATAAGAGTGCCCCTCCAAGCCGAGTGACACCTGCTCTCTGCCTGTCTGGATGGGTAGAAGCCTGCTGTGTGATCACTGGCACAGTGGAAGACCCCTGGAGAACTCCCCTAACCAAATGGTAGGCAGGTGGGCACCAAGGCCATCGCTCCAGGGGCTGACTTGAAGCACTATATTCAAAAATCATAATCCTAAAAAAAAAAAAAAGTATTTTGGCAGCTTGGTATATAAACTCTCATCAAGTTTAATAGAGAATAATTATAGAGACAGGCTTTACTTCAGTTCTCATTTGGCCATATTCTGATCTCTTTAGGGTCTATTGGGGACCCATGGACAATATTCACATTGTTTCACCTGGATATGCCTTTTTAAAACTGGATTAGGTGCACCAAGAAGCTAACTTAGATGAAGATTTTCTTAGGCGTGATGATGGTTTTAAAAGGCAAGAATAGGAACTATGGCTCTAGCTTGTATGATGCCTATTCCGACAAAGAGACATGCATGTCTTTCAGAATGGTTATCTGGCACTAACTGATATGCAAATCCCCCCTTGCACCGCCTCCCCCCTCACTCCCCCCGCCCCCCCCGCCCCCAGTGCACAAAGTTGTGTGCTGCACAGCTGTGAGTCATCAGACATTAATGTGGACTTAATTTGAACTGGTGCTGGAGGTAGTGGGCACAACTCAAATTAGACATGTGGTGGGCGTTTAACCACAATATTACCAATTCCCATTCTGACATCTGACAGCCCTTAATAATTAACTGCATGTAAATGGTCAAACCCTCCCTCCCTGTTGGACCTCTCTCAGGCTAGACCAGCCTCTGCATGGTAATTGCAAGTTGGGGCTGTCAATGGCACTTGAGACAAATCATAGGCAAAAGATCAGACAGCTTCAGGAGTCCCGTGCTCTCTGATCTATCTGCCTTTTAATTGGACTGGACGGCCTTCCCAGTAGCTCCCATATGCCGCCTCCTTAGAAAGACATAATATTCTCTCTGGATAAGAGGGAAATTGATTGTGCTTTGAGGCTTAATTGGAGGCTTTGGGGAAGCGTGCTTTTGCGGTGGGACTTTAAGGGTTCCCCCTAAAACACACGGAGGCAGGCATGATGCCCCCAACTCACACATCACTTCTCCTCTTCCAAATCTGCACCCTTGTATGGCTTTTCTTTCTTCTCCCTCTAAAATGTCTTACCCAGATTTGAGTCCCAGACTGGTAGGCTGAAATTCCTTTGGGTCTCCCATTGAAAAAAAGACTGGAGCTCTCTGACAATATAAGGGAAATGTTGCAAGATAGAAGCAATTAAGCCCAGAGCCATACCGGTCATCTCTTTTAAAACTGGTATCAAAATGAAACTTAGAAGGGCCTGAGCAAAACTTTCTACTGCTTCTACTGAGCCAAGCTACGCTAAGGTCCTAAAACCGCACTGTTGGGTGATACTAAGATTCAACTGATTATTTAGGAGAGTATGACCATCCACAAAAAGATCATGTTAGTAAAGAAAACCTTGATTGATGATAGGTATAGCACACATATGGGAGTTAAAGACACAAATGCGTTTAAAATCAAGTTATACGTAGTGTGGATAGAAAGAAATAGAACTGAATTTTGCTTTTGTATTATGGATGAAAAAAGAATTTACTAAGCAAAGGAATGATATAAAACTGATCAGAGAATTTTTAAGACAAGTACAAGCATGAAATTCTCAATGATGTGAACTTCTTTGATGTGCCATCTAAGTACCATTGATATGTTGATTTGAAGTTTGTTCTCCTTTTAGTAAAACAGATCCCCTAAGAACAGATCTCCTAAGAACTTGTCCTAAATAGTATTTTATTACTCTAGTTGGATACTCTTCAAAGCATTAAATTTGCACCTTTTTTTTTTTTTTTTTTTAAAGATTCTACAATTGCGACTGGATTTGCCCAAGTGGGGCCGAGGCAGTCAGGTCTTACAGTGGGGCTAGAGGATGTCATGAAAGCTGCCACTGAGTACAGTAAGCAGACTGATACTGTGTGTTAAGTAGTAAATAAGTAAACAATTAATGTGGCTGTCAGGCTCTGCCTGTGTTCTTAATCCTACATTCACCCCTCAGACTGAGTAAGCACACTTGAAGTACCAGCCCAATTACGTCCTAATGGAATAAAAATGAGCTCCGAGGGAACAGGAGCAAGAAACAAAAATACATTAAAGAGAGAGAGAGAATAAAGAGAGAAATGTCCTTTAAAAACCACCCTGTGTATTTGTATAGAGAATGCACGAAGCAAACAGATGTGAGAGCCCTTGGAACTTAAAATATGGTTGTGTCCTGGTCATTTCTCTGTCACAGAAGAAGAATAAGCCCTTTTCAAAGGCTGGTCTGAAGGAAGGGCTAACATCAAACAGCCCCAGAATAACCAGGAGATTAAAGCCCAAAGCTATTCAACTTCCTGCCTTGTAACTAACTAATCTCCTTAGAGTTGGACGAAGATGAGGGGCACCATTGTACCAGAACGACTCTCCAGGTCAGGCACAGCAGCGTGGCTCATTGAAAGGAGCCAGAACCAGGAGTAAAGGGCCCGAAGCTGCTGTCCACCCAACACCTGCCCTCATGGCCCTGGGCAGGTTCATACATGTCCCTTTGCCAGGGGTTCACGGGCTGGCCGAACCCTGCCCCTGCCGCTGGCTGCACACCTGGGAATAGCCTCAGACCCAGGAAGAAGCATAGGAAATGCTCCTGGGAACAGCCTCAGACCCAGGGAGGAGCACAGGAAATGCTTTCTGGCAGAGGAAGACATGGTTCCATTGCCAGGGCTCCTTGCAGCCAGTTCTCGGAGCACTCTCTGGACCACTGGCACAGGCCAGGGCACCCCTACCATGTGTGTGTTCCCGGACTCTTCCCCATTCCCCAGGCTCCATCTTTAACTGCTAGTTTCTCTGCACACCCATGCCTTGCCAGTTCCTGGGTCTGGCTCTCCCTTGTCTCATTCCCAGCCTAGCCTTGGCAGTCCCTTGGTCCTGGCCTCCAATATCTGCCACAATTCAGGGTCCTGGCGTGGCAACACTACTTTAACTAGAAACCGAAAAGTATTTTGGAAAATGACTGTGAGCTGATATGAAAGAGCAGAGCCAGTTCCACAAACCAGCAATGTTGACCCACAGACCTGGCATATGGTTATTTGATGAAACTTGGGAGAAACTTGGCAGGAGTTTTTAAGACTGCTCCTGCCTACCCCCTGCCCAAAAAAAAGTCAGGTATGTTTATCAGTCAGGCTTACATTCATATATATACAGTTGACCGGCTGTATATATATGAATGATATATTAAGAATTAAGAATGCTATTAATATTTTTTAAATATTTATTTATTTGAGAAAGACAGAGAGAGAGAATGTGCACATGTGTGCAGGGGGAGAGGGCAGAAGGAAAAAGCAAGAAGGAGACACCCCGCTGAGCAGGGACCCCCCCCACACCCCAAGGTGGGGCTCAATCCCACCACTCTGAGATCATGACCTGAGTTCAACCAATTAAGCCACCCAGGTGCCCAGGAATACTGTTAATATTTAAACTAAAAAAAAAAAAATGAAGTTTCTGTAAATATTGGCCTTGCAGTACCCTAGCTACTCACCACATTATAAGAAGTAGATTATTATAATGTACTCAAATGTAGCCAAAAGTAATAGGATACTCTAAAAAAAGGTAGTGTAACAATCTATTTAATGAAAAAATATCGATGAGTTATAAAAGTAAATATATCGTCAAAATCTAAGGGATACTATTTTAAGGTAGTTTAACACTGAAACAGAGCCATAAGAATTATATTCTGCTTTCTAGATATATTTTACTGTTAAAACATCCTGACCAATCTGTCCTTCCTCCATCCGCCACCTGAATTCCATTCAAGGTGATAATGTTATTTCCCTAAGAATAGAAGAAAATAATTTGGAAAATAATACAGAGATTATAACTATTTACTGGACAGCATTTAGCACAAAACTATTCATTACATCCTGTTGAATTATAAATGGATGAATGAATGAATGAATGAATGAAAATTCAACTGCTGTGGCTGTTGCTAAAAAAATTCTAAACTGGTATCCAGTTTCCCCCCCCCCCCCCAAGTCTGGTAGCTTATAAGACTTTCCTCACTCTAAGGTGACATTTAAATGACAATCCAGAAATAATTTTCAAAGTGGAAAGAACACTATGATTCAGGTTCCTTTAGAAAGTCAAACAAGTTCGACCAGGTTGGTTTTTCTCCTCCTGCGTACTTGACCCCTGCCTTGCTTCGCTGCTGGAACAGATTAAGAGGTATGACCAATTCCATCATCCAACCCTAGCTGCTGTTAGTTCCCAGCCATGAACCCCAAGGCGGCCAAACTCTCTAGGCAACCAAACTCACAAAGAACACAAGGAAGCAAACCCTTCACTACGGCGCACGCTTTCCTACAGAAGGCTTCTCTTGAAAGTGTCTCTGGTGCTCTATTTGTATTTGGTTTTCATTAAAACTCAAGAGTTGGTGGCGTCAAGCAGGGACAATCAAGATCCCCACCTCTACCTTACTAGAGTCATTTGTAAGCTAAGAAAGTAAGGGGGAACTCAGAGCATTTACTCATTTACTGGGCATGTTAACCCAGTTAACCCAGACTGGTTGTGTGGGGCAGCAGAACCAGGGCCCGAACCAGGCGGAGCAAGGACACCCCAAGAAACTATTCCAACTCTCCAGTCAGCGAGATTCGGGAGAAATGCTGACAGTTCAATTCTCATTTGTCGCTCTGTTTATTCTTTGCTACATAGTAAGCAATTAGATTTCATGTCTAATAGTTTTCACTCATTAATTCAAAGGCCCTACCAATGTACAGATGGAAACAACAGCATTAGCACATTCCAAAATAAATAAATATATAGTTGAGATTTTACCTAAAAACAATACACTTTCTAAAGTGTCTACAAGGAACATATTTTGACTAAGAGTAGATTATAATACCTCATTGTATCCCCAGTGGAGAATAGTACCAAAAATTCTTTTTTTTTTTTTTAAGATTTTATTTATTTATTTGACAGACAGAGATCACAAGTAGGCAGAGAGGCAGGCAGAGAGAGAGAGGGAAGCAGGCTTCCTGCGGAGCAGAGAGCCCGATGCGGGGCTCGATCCCAGGACCCTGAGATCATGACCCGAGCCGAAGGCAGCAGCCCAAACCACTGAGCCACCCAGGCGCCCCCCCAAAAATTCTTAAGACCATCAGAATTGATTTGAAATCCAGCTCTAAGACTTACTGGCTCTGTGATCTTAGGTAAGTTAGAGCAGTTTACTCCATGCCTCAGTTTCTTCAGCAATAAAATGGAGACAAGACCTGTGTAAAAGGGTTCATAAGGATTAAATTTAAAAAAAATGTATAGAAGCAGCAGACAGCAATGCTAGCACATAATAGGCATTTAATAACTATTACTATTCCTAATATACTACTGCAAGTATATTAAAGGCTCTGAAAAGTCTCAAGGCCTAGACAAATGTAAAATACTACCAATAATCATATGCTTGGGTCTGGCATGTAGAAAGTGCAATTCTGAATTTAGAAACAAACATACACGTAATAGAATCAGGATAGATAGAGAGATTAAGGCACCCGAATAGAGAGTCCTGAAATAAATCCACATATATATGGACAATTGATTCGAAAATTAAGGTTCCAAGCTAATTCAATGGGGAAAGTCTTTTTAATAAATGTTGTCGGAATAGCTGAGTATCCATATGGAAAATAATTAGATCTCTGTTTCATTCCATAGACAAAGATTAATTTAATAGACCTAACCATAAAACCAGAACCATAAAGCATCTAGAAGAAAATACTGAATATCTTTACAACTATGAGGGAGGCAAAGATTTCTTAGACTGTATATAAAAAGCATTGACTATAAAAAATGATAAATCAGGCTACACTGAAATTAAGATTTTCTGCACCATTAAGAAAATTGACAAGCCACAGAATAGCAAAAGTAACTATATACATATATCCAATAAAAGACATATCTAGAATAGATAATGAGCTTCTATAAATTAACAATCTACTTTGAAAAGGGGAAAAAGACTTGAACAGATGCTTCATGAAATAAGAAATACGACTGTCCAACAAGCACATGTAAGAGTACATGTCAGTAGTCATCAGGGAAATGCAAATTAAAACCATAGTGAGATACTATTTCACACCCAGTAAAGGCCAACACAAAACAGGCTGACAATTCATGCTGTTGAGGATGTGGAGTACTGGAAACTCTCATGCACTGCTCGCGGCAATCAAAATGTTAACAGCCACTCTGAAGAGCTGTTTGGAAGTTTATGACTTTAAAGTTCCCTCTACCTTATGTACTGGTAACTTCACTCTTAGGTATTATCCCAAGAGAAATGAAAACATATATCCACAAAAAGAGCTTTATTCATCATGGGCATAGCAACCCAAACGTCCATTGGCAGGACAATGGGTAAATTGCGCTATATTCATACAGTGGACTACTACTCACAAAAGAACAGAGTACTACTCACGAAAGATACACACGCAGTGTGGATAAATCTCAAAAACATCCTATGAAGGGAAAGAAGCCAGATGCAAAAGGCTGCATGCTGCCCGATTGCATGTATATGTAATCCAAGCAACGCTGATCTATGGCAGAAGTCAGATCATGGTGGTTTTGTTGGGACTGGGGGCATAGCGAAAGGCGGAAAACGGGGCAGTGGGAGCTTCTGGAGTCATGGAAATGCTCTATATCTTGTTTTGAGTGTTGGTGCCATGAGTGTATGCGATTGTCAAAACTCAAAGGATTGAACACTGAAACTCTCTGTATGTTGGTGTCTGTTAACTCAGACCTCATCTAAACATACATTCACACACACGGCCGAGTGACAGGCGCTCAGCTCACAGAGTCTGCGCCCGTGCTGAGGACAAAAGGTATTGCCCCATTCAGATTACTGACGAAATTGAATTACATTTATAAAGTGTTTGTGAAGTCTAGTCCATTCAAACAGCATGTTGCAGGACACACAACAAAATGCTTCCTGTGAAGCCAGTAAACTGTGTGATTTGGACGAGGCTTTAATGCATAAAGAACCTCTTTTAGCCTTCCTCCCCGCTACGTCTTGTGGTTTACTGAAAAGGACTTGGCAGGTGCCTGTGAAGGGGGCTATTCTCCTCTGGGCAAAAGAGCCCTAGGTTATTAAATTCTTCCTCCTCCGGCCTTGTTCACCTCTACTGTTTATTGTTTTGTCTTGTTTATCTGTGGCTGGCAGCCCAAGGCAGGCCCTTGTCCTCTCTGTACTCCCCACGGGGATTAGCCCTCACTCAACACTCGGTAATGTTTTCACTACTGATCCCAGTGTGGTCACAGTATGGCTAATAAAAACAGCAACTCTCCCCCCACGCTCCACACTCTTCCTCCTGGGGCCAGAAAGCAAAAATCCAAGGGGTCCCCCGCTCCCCCCGCCCCATCCGTTTCATTCTTACGTTAGCTTTATGTATTTGTATCTTGGGGCAATCCTGCTTTTTAACGTGTGATAGTGACATTGGCCGCAACTTAAAAACCACTCCGCAGAAACCATTCCTGGCTCCCTGGGTCAGTGGATGAAGGGAAGTGTCCTGACACAGTTCAAAAACTACTCTGTGGGGTGCAGAAAGGGAGAAGCCAAGAACAAGTCCTTTATTTGGGGCATTGTTTCCAATTCTAAACCATTCTATTGGTGTCCTCTTTTCACTCACAAATGGAATATTGTTCCCTTTCTGTCTGCCAACAGACCCAGAGGGGAAAGGAGAGGCAGAGTTTAAGAAATGGAGCAGGGAAAGGGTTTATAAAATGGTTCATTTTATGCGTAAAATACATAGGAAATGAGAGAGTGGGGAAGGACCTGTTCAGTTACATTGTTCCTCCCTCATTTAGGGCAGATTAAATCGCGTGGAGCAGATGGAGACAGTTCGCAAGGGAAGAGCTAACACTTAGACCTCCCCTCTAATCTTTGGTGTGCGTTCCCTATTCAGTAAAAACACTAACCACCCGTGATTAAAGGTAGTCATCAACCTAATTGATAATTCCCTGGAAACGTCACTTGTGCGGGTGCTGCTACCATCCAACCTGACTCCTTAAAACCGATGGGGCCTGCCCCCTGGGAGATCAGTTCTCTTCTTGCCTTCCATATTTCAGTCTTTTAAATAGATGGAATCCTTCCAGTTTTTTAGCCACTTCACTTCCAAAATGTGCACGTGCCATCCACGTGTCAGGATTCCTGATCAAGTATCAGCTGGCTCAAGAACTCCTTGACCACCCCTCTGTCTCCGCCTTTCCGGAAGTTCTCTTGCTCTCCTCTATCATCGCATTTGTGCTCTACTCTCTTAGAGCATTTGGCATGTGCAACCTTATCAATCACCTTTTCTTCCTGCAACTCTCAGCTGAAGGAGTGACTTCTCAGTGAAGCATGTATCATCTCTTCTAGGTAGGCTGTCCCATGATCTCGTCATACTTCATGGGGACTTCCATTAGGCAATTATTTTCTTATACTGTGGATGCTTATTTGCTCTTCTGTCTCTGGGCTCCTGGAGAGCAGGAGTGATGTCTCCTTACAATACATACATATTTACAGCACGTCCCACACACCCACACACGCATTCGTTGAATTTATCTTTTTGGAGGTCACCATGGACATTCTGTTTCGGTTTGTTTTTCATTAAAGCAGAGAAGTCAGAAACAATATGGAGTGAGTATAATAGAGCATTAACAAAAGGCATACAAGGGTAGCAGGTGTAAAGGAAGTAGCGGTGGTAGAGGGGGGCAACTCTTGCGAGGAATGTGACTGTAAAAAAAAATAGAGGTGGGGAGGACGGGGGTGGGTAGGAAGAGGGGGGCGGGGTGATGGACATTGGGGAGGGTATGTGCTATGGTGAGTGCTGTGAAATGTATAAGCCTGATGATTCACAGACCTGCAACCCTGGGGCAAATAATACATTATATGTTAATTTAAAAAAATTAAAAAGAAAAAAAATAGAGGTGGAAGAGAGAGGTGGAGGATGGAATTTGCATAAAAGTAAAGGTTTGAGGGATTTTTGAGGACCAAGCATGTGTGTAGGCTATAAAAGGAGACCAGGAGAGAGAGAGAGAGAGACTGAAGCTAAAAGAAGTCACAATGAAGAGATCAAAGTCTTAACCCAGACAGGAGGAGCTGGGATTAAGAGTAGGGCTGGAGGGTACATTTTGGAAAAGAATAAAACGCCACTTGTTCTGAGATAGTGGGAGGAAGGAGGATGAAGATATGAAGAGGAAGAAAGGAGAGAATATTCGTGAAAATACCACTGAGTGGAAATAAGAGCTTCACATTACTAGATCTTTCTTAATCAGCAGGCTCTGCTGGAAATAGAACAGTCAAGGGAAGTCCTAGAAGGCTTTTCAGCAAGGAGAAACAGTTGGAGCAACCAGAGGAACAGAAAAGGATGGTGCAGAGGTTATGTTACCTTGTGAGGTCCTGCCCGGGCCCCGTCTCAGCCGGGCTCCCCCAGTCCATATTAACTAAGCAATCGCAGATAAAGAACAAAACTAGCCAAAGAGACAACTTCAAGACCTAGAATCAGGTTCAACCAGTATTATGAAAAAAATCACTCTGAAGTTTTACTTATTTAGATTTCCTAAAATATAAACAGCTCTCCAGGAGAAACTTGTAAAAGCTGCACTTCCAAGTCAGTAACCCGATGACCTCAAATCCATTGAGGAAAATACATCTAGTGCCTCTGATATACTAGGTCCTGTGGTGGCCTAGGATAGAGGGTAGTCTCTATACTCAAGAAGTAGATGGGAAGAGATCTCTTTCCGTTCATTCAACAAAATCTGCATGCTACGCCATGCCAAGCGTGTTGCCCTGGCTGCTGTAGACAGAGATAGTATGTCCCCTCGCTGCGGGTGCGGATCTCTTAGATGAAACATATGTTAAGCAAATACCGATCAGTTATTTGATTATAAATTAATTACTGAAGCCAGATAGACAGAGAGAGAGGGGGGGCTCCCAGCAGAGAGAAGTGCCTGCTGAAGGTTCTGAAGCAGTAAAGAATGGGACATTTGAGAACATGAGCCGATGCTGGAGTGGCTGGCACTCCCACAACAAGGGCATCGACTGCAGGATGAGGACTGACCTAGTAGGGCCTCTTTGAGTCCCATTAAGGCATTTGGATTTGATCTTGAGAACAGCGAAAAGTCACTGATTACATTTGAGAAGGAAACTCTGCCTGCAGAGTGGAGAACGGATTTGAGACGCAGTCAGGAGTGGACGCTGGAAGACAGTTGGGAGGCTATTGTAGAAACTGTGCATGAGCGACAAGGGTGGCTTGGACTGGACGTGGCCCTGGACATGGAGAGAAGCAGATGGGCTTGGGAAAGGTTTGGCAGGGAGACTGGCAGGATCAGATCATGGGCACGATGGGAAGAGGGGGAGAAGCACTCACCAACCGTCAAGTGCGTGTACAACATGCCGTTAACGAAGACAGAAACGTGGGAGGAGGACCTCCTTCTCCAGCCACGAAGTAGCTAAGCCTAAATCCGAAAATCATATCCCAGTTCCCCAGTCCTGCCCTGCGTAGCACAGTGAGAACCCTGCTTCCTTGGGTACAAACACTGACAGTAGCTGGGTTTGTGGTAATTAAAAGGTCAAGCGGTTTGGCTCATATGTGTACTCAAGGGCTACCTGGTGGGGTGTTGGTCTTTCTTTCCTTCCTTCTTTCCCTGGCTCATATCTCTCCATCTGACAACAGGAACAAACAGAACTCTGTGATTTGATTTTTTTTTTTTTTTGAGTTCCCAATAGCCATTTTACATAATCCTCAACAATAAACAGCCTTTGAGTGTCTAGGCACAAGCTGTACTCTGTGCTTGGAGACATTTTTCTTCCACACTTCGATGAAAAGATAAGGATCTAGTCTATAGATAATGCATTAGACAGCTCCCACAGCGTTAGGCGTTAGGCAACGTGTTTTTCCCTTCTACTTGTCTGTTCAACCATGAAAGCGCCGGCCTCAGGAGTTGCCTGGGCTATCTTAATCCCTCTTCACCTACTGTAGCTGTTTACTCTTGGCGATGGGCTTGACACCTAACACAGTGTTAAAAGGAAAGGCAGGGAATTAAAATTCAAAGGAGGAGCAGCTCAGATTCTAGTCGTAAGGAGGAAGTCTTCCTGCTACTTAAAGAAGTCAGAGCAATACCACACTCTTTGCCAGCCCACACCGACAGAATCAGCACATACTCCACCGTGAGCCTGAGACAGATAATGCTGTGTGCTTAGAGTGCCCCGAACTTAATGTTGGCCCTAGAATTCCAAGGGGAGTTATAGTGAGAAGACTCTGCCCATGTTCTAGTCCTAGTTCTGGTAAGCCAACTGACCTTGAACGAGTCACCGGGTCATGGTTGTCTCATCTTTCCAAACATGGGGTGAAATGGAGCATATTGTCTCCTCTCAACATTTATCTCCAAGTTCTCAAAGCTTTAATTGTCTTGGCAGTCAAAATTACATCCAGATCAATGTGTTACTTTTGAGGGTTTCATTTTATGATCATTTCTTGCTTTCCAACTAAACTGCATAGACAGAAGGATTCATAAACTTTTCATGATGTGGATTTCATGCAGAATGAGATGAGAAGGCAGGCATGTCTGCTTGTAGTTTATTATTTCTCTCTTGACAAAGATGAGGACTCCCCAAGAGCAGGGACCCTGACTGTCTTGTTCACCACTGCACACTGCCTGTCACATAGTAGTTTGGCAAGTAATGTTTGTGGACTGGAAGAGTGAATGTTTGGGAACAGAGGCCATATAGAGAGAACAGGAGGCTTTCCTTCTCTCATAAAAGGCATAGTTAGGCCTTCATGAAAGCGGAAATCTGATCAAGAAGAAAATTCTTTATTTTCCTGGATAGCACAAGGGTCCGAGGGACAATTCCAGTTGCAGAACAGAAAGTAGTGTCTTGGTGTAGAGCTTGGCTTCTCAAACTGGGGTCCAAGCAGCAGGAATGTGGTAGAATTATGTGAAACCACGGGGTCTTTCCCAATATCAGTTTTACTGGATAAAATAACTTAAAATATTTTGATATTAGAACAAAAATGTATCTCTTGTGAAACAGAATGCAACACTCTCATGACTGAAAAATATGATGTGAGACTTTCAGCTTTTGTGGAACAGTGCGGGGGAGACAGCAGCAGGCAGTAGCCAGAGACCCCAGTCCACGTCCGCAGGTCGGCTGTTTGGTCTTACTGCTACCCTCCATTTCCCTACGTATGGGAAGACGGCTGGAGTAGATGGATGTTCTCTAATACCTCTTCTAGTCTTAACATGCTCTGATGGAAACCAAAGGGAAGGGATGAAAACTACTCTTATTTTTAGCTGTTAGCTTCTCTTCTCTGGTCTGCTCTCTGGTTTTGGCAGTGACTTGTATTAGCCTCAGGGGAATGTGGAAAATCTCTAAGACCAGATACTGTGACATTGCATTTTCCAATCCCCCATCTTCACTCTCTCTTCCTCTCCTATCCTGAGAGATAGATGGATGATGGATGGATGGATGGATGGATGGATGGATAGATATGTAGGATGCTTCTGGGAAAATGCTCCCAATAAAAGCCAACTAACTCCTCCAGCTAGTACTTTGTCTTAAATCAATTTTCTCCCATCAACAACGTAGGTCTTGAGAAAACCATTCTGCCTGACTTTCTCTCCCTCCACACCATTCCCTTGCACCTTAACTGTTTTGTATCACAGCCTTACCTCTCAACGAAAGGTGACTTCCTTTTCTCAGAGCAAACTGTGATCCGGTGGCTCCTGGAGGAATTGGCCTGCTCCCCTTACTTCCCCGTACAGAGCCCTGGGCAGATTAGGCACAGCATAAGCATTTGTGGAATTGAATTTTTGATTGTCCAGGAATTATTTTATACTTCATGTTATTGAAAATGACCCTACCTTTCTTACTAAAAAGCTTCCTCTTCAGGAGAGATAACCCTTTATGGTCAAATTGAATTTATGATAAAGTTTTAGATGGCTAAAACGTAGTAAGACTACTCCCCCCGCCCCCTCCCCCAAAGAAAAACTTTCTAAGGATGATAAACTTTCGCAAATTCAGCTAATAGCTTTTCTGGATGCTGTCTCTACCTGTCAAATTCTCATCATGTTTCAAGGCTCATCTCAAACATCTGTTCTCACAGAAAGCTTTTCTTGGCTATTGTTATGAGAAATATTTTCTCTATCTGCTCTACTCTAAGAGCTATGTGTTGTCATGACTTTTTTTTTTTAGTATTGATCTCCCTCATGTAGTATTATAGATATTGATAATCCTACTCAAAAAAAAAAAAATGCTCCCAACCAAACAAGAAATTCTATTTCAAAGGAGGCCTTTTAAAACGTATTTGTTCATGAGTGTGTTTTATGCCTCACTCTTGCAGTTTTAACCATGAGACCTTTTTTTTTAAATATAAAGATCACATTAAGTAAAATCTGTAAGGTTTTTTCTGATTGCTCCCTGCCCCCCACTACACACTGGAAGGAGAGAGAGGTAGAAAGAAAAGGAGCTCTATTTATTTTTGAGGATGAATAGTTAAAATGTTAGCTCATTGAAGAACAAACACCATTATCTGGAAAGAAATCATGAGGGAATGTAGTTTTTTTGTTTTGTTTTGTTTTTGTTTCTTAAAAAGGAAATTTGATACTGTTAAGTGCTTACTGTGTTAAGTGCTTCCTAATTTTCTTTTTCACAAACCTAAACTTTGTGTTATTACCTTATTGTACCTTTCAGAATTTCTCAAACCTCTAAACAAAGGAGTAGAAAGTGCACAACTACAAAAGACTCCAAATCCTTTTTCTAGGTCAGAATACAATACCAACCACTAGTCCAATTACATGGGATTGTCCCTCTTTGAGTTGCAGAAAGAACACAATCACATTTCTCAACTTGCACTTATGTTCATTGGACAAACCTAACTGCATTTCAAGCAATTTAGCAATGATACACGAGAAACACACACCTGACTTAATTTCTGGATTGATCTTTATCTTTCCTGAAAAAGGAGGAAAAAAGGAATTCCAAATTTCTGACACTTCACTGTATTCAGAGTCTCAAAATATATCCCACAAATTTTAGATGTTTAAAGATTGATATGCATCCAGACCTTGGAATGAATAAGCCAGTACAAACAAATGGGATCTCATGCTTATGGTGAGGCAGATGGTGGAACACCGGTTTTGGAAAACACAGACCTAAGTTGAAGACTAACTCCAACACTTCACTACCCAAGTGAACTAGGACAAGTTACCTTATCTCTTTAAGCTGTAGCTTCCTTGTCTAAAACACATACATACATACATACATATGTCCATACCTTTCTCATTGGATTATTATGAATATTAACCAAGATAACTCAGGTGAGCACCTATAACAGGGCCGGTGCTCAACACTTAATCACATTAGCAAGGCAGAGAAACAGACTCAGCCATAGTTATTGGAGAAAGGAGATATTTTGAATGTGTTTGGAAATAGGCATCACCTACTAAAGGGAAAGCACAGAGTAATTTTTCAGGGGACTACACATCGTGGTTTGCATCTATCTTTTCTTAAAGTAAGGAAACCTTTGGCATTAGCCAATCTATTAACATAGCTTCGTGATTATTGCTCCAGGGTAAGCTTATGAACTTTCTTTCCCTTTTAAATTAGATGTCAGGTGAAAAACAATAACAACAACAAAAAGCCCCCAATATTTCCAAATTCAAATATTAGAACTGATTTTAGAAACATCCATCCAATATGATCTCCCTGATATGAGGAAGTGGAGATGCAACGTGGGGGGTTAGGGGGGTAGGAAAAGAATAAATGAAACAAGATGGGATCAGGAGGGAGACAAACCATAAGTGACTCTTAATCTCACAAAACAAACTGAGGGTTGCTGGGGGGAGGGGGTTTGGGAGAGGGGGGTGGGGTTATGGACATTGGGGACGGTATGTGCTTTGGTGAGTGCTGTGAAGTGTGTAAACCTGGCGATTCACAGACCTGTACCCCTGGGGATAAAAATACATTATGCGTTTATAAAAAAATAAAAAATAAAAAAATTAAGATTAAAAAAAAGAAACATCCATCCACTATCCTTGCAACTGAACTCATCCAAATGAAATCTTAATCTCAGAATTTCATTTCTGTATAAGTACCGCGCGCTAACCGATTGCGCCACTGGAGCTCCGCTTAGAATTTCATTTCTGAAACCTTATTTCCATTCACAGAAATTATTATTGTGTGGTGGATCATCAAAAAACAAAGACTGTTAGAATCACGTTTCAAGAAAAAGCAAACAGGCTCTGAGCAGAAGCCTGTGTGAATCTCCTAAGAATAAGGTATGTAGCCTTTAATGCATAGGCCTCCTGAACTTTTCTTCTTCTTTTTTTTTTTTTTTTTTTTTTTAATGCTTCCTAGTTTGATAGTTTTGTGTCTGAGAGTTAGGGTTGGCATCATTGGTTGAATGAGGTGTTACTGCACCAGAGCATTTCCTTATAAAAGAACATCACTTCCAGCCAGTTTTTTGACAAGCCCTGCTTTCTTGCATTTATTATTATTAGGAAACAGCCAAGCGATTTGTACAAGGCTGGGAACACTAGGGGCAGAACTAGATACAGAAGTTTTAGCTTTTAACTTTTCTGATCAATTCAGTATACTCGAAAGAATTGATACGACTCACCTCAAATTTCAATTGAGTATTTTTGGTATGTCAAATACTGCAGATAGAAGGGTACCAGTTCACAACAATGCTATATTTAGAGATTTCCCTAAATGTTTCCTTTTCATAGATGGAAAGGCTGAAGGAGGCTTTACAAAAAAGAGAAGTTAGGGATGCCTGGGTGGCTCAGAGGGTTAAGCCTCTGCCTTCAGCTCGGGTCATGGTCTCAGGGTCCTGGGATTGAGCCCCGTGTCCTATCGGGCTCTCTGCTTGGCAGGGAGCCTGTTTCTCCCGCTCTCTCTGCCTCTCTGCCTACTTGTGATCTCTCTCTCTGTACGAAAGAAAGAAAGAAAGGAAGAAAGAAAGAAAGAAAGAAAGAAAGAAAGAAAATCTTTTTAAAAAGAGAGAGAGAGAAGTTAGAGCTATATCAGTTGAGTTGATGGACTGGATGACTCATGGTGCCTGTTTCTGTTTCTCTGGGATTCAGAGAATTGAACCCAATTTAGACTTTTTAAAAGTGAGAGTTACTGCTAATCATGTGGCCCCTCAAAAATATGTAATAAAGTAAAAGGAGATGTGTTTCTTATCAGCTGCCTATAACTTCACCTGATTGATAGAAGGCATTAAGTTGATTTATTTGATTCTTGGGAGGATAAAATACATCACAAAAATCTATAGCCCTGTTGTTTTAAAACATTTTTAAAAAGATTTTTATTTATTCAGGGCACCTGGGTGGCCCATTTGATTAGACATCTGCCTTCAGCTTAGGTCATGATCCTGGAGTCCAAATATAGAGCCCCATATAGGGCTCCCTGCTCAGTGGGGAGTCTGCTTCTCCCTCTGCCCCTCACCCTGCTCGTGTTCTCTCTTTCTCACTCTCTGTCTCTCTCTCAAATGAATAAATAAAATCTTATTTGAGAGAGAGACAGAGAGGACACATGTGGGTGCAAGAAAGAGCACTGGCGGGGTGGGGGGTGGTAGGGAAGAGGGAGAAGGAGAAGCAGGGAGCTGGATGCAGGGCTTGATTCCAGGACCCCAAGATCATGACCTTAGCAGCAGGCAGATGCTTAACCAACGAGCCACCCAAGTGCCCCAACAGCCCATTTATTTATTTAAGTTCAATTAATTAACATACAATGTTTTAGGGGTACAGATCTGTGATTCATCAGTCGTATATAATATCCAGTACTCATTACAACCCATACCTCCCTAATGTCCATCACCCAGTTAACCTATCCCTTTACCCCTGAACAGCCCTTTTAGCCCAAATCTTTAGAACACAGTTTGCATTAGAAATGAAGTAGTAATGGGGCACCTGGGTGGCTCAGTGGGTTAGATCCTCTGCCTTCGGCTCAGGTCATGGTCTCAGGGTCCTGGGATAGAGCCCCGCATCGGTTCTCTCTGCTCAGCAGGGAGCCTGCTTCCCCCACTCTCTTTGCCTGCCTCTCTGCCTACCTGTGATCTTTCTGTCAAATGAATAAATAAAATCTTAAAAAAAAAGAAATGAAGCAGTATTAATATAAGATTATGACAAATATATCAGGACCTTTGTGTGTGTGTGTGTGTGTGTGTGTGTGTGTACATATATATAATTATTATTTTTTTAAGTGCAAGCACCAACCACATATGCCACAACAGGAATATATACTCAAGGCATTATCAGCCCAGAAGTTTCTTCCTGGCCCTTCACCACTCTGACCTGGGAGCTTTAGAGTGTGGTGGGCAGGGGGACACCAGGTTCCAGGAGTAGAAAGGTAGCCGAAAGCAAGGTGACCACTGAGAGCCCTGTCAGAGATTCTCCTAGGCTGAGTGGAATGCTCTCTGGATAAGGCGATGTCATTGTCTTCATCCCCCACACTGAAGCTTTTAGTTCTGGACAGAGGGAATTGGTGAACTCTGTTGTCCCCAAGGAACAGGATCCAGTCAACTGTTAACTTCACTCAGTGCAATGATTTATCTCTTAACATTAAATTCTGCTCAAGTCTCTTTCAATTATTTATTTAAACATAGACTTATTTATTTGGATATGGGCAAGCAAGCACAAAGATAAAGAAGAAAAAAACCCCTTAAACTTCACTTTGATGCTCTTGATCGCTCAGTGAAGTCTTCTTAAAATTAATGTAGCAGAGAAAGAAAAAATAATGTGAAATATGGGGCAGCGGAGTTGAAACTGAGACCTTACTTTAATCTGTCAAACTTCAGGGGTTTCCCAGCTTGGAATTTACCTGGCTTAACTAGTGTGGAAGGGGTTGACTTTTATTCTGAATCGAAATCCTACCCTCACGTCCCCAAACACACACACACATGCACGCAGGCACACGCAGGCACACATCGGGTTATATAATGATGCCAAAACAGACAAGGAAGGGAAGTCAAGATTAACAGCCACGAGAATGGTGATGATTACAACAAGCTCAGCAAGTCGTATTTACACAGCATTTTCCTTCAAGAACCGCAGAGCTCTGCACAGATATTATCTCACTAATCCTCAGGGGAGCTTTCTCAAAGCGGCTTTATCCAGGCTCTCTCAATGGAGAAAGTGAGGCACAGTGAGGAGAGCCCGGGAAGTCTTTGGTAAAGCTGGAAACATAACCCCGGGCTCCTGACGTACAGGCCATTGTCACTTCCACTCAACCACGCCACCTTCCTGTCAGGTGTCTGGTAAACAGGTTAACTGATCTGGTGATTAGGCTGCCTCCTGCTTACGTGCAGTGACCTGCGGAATGCAGCATTTCCTTATTATACATTTTCAAGTACACATCAGCGAAGCCAGGGGTCAGATAACGTCTTCCAGTGGAGAAAACTGGCCAAACGCAGATGGGGCGGTGGGTAGCCCGCCGGGGGGCTGCTGAGCTCCTGCGGAAGGGAAGACGGAGTCAAGCCCAGGGACGCAGGCGCCGGCGGACATAGAACACCAAGCCTTGCTTGTTTAAAAAAAAAATTGTACTCTCATATGCTACTGGCACACTCCTTTAAGAAAAAAAAAAAAAGGAAAGAGGGAAGGGAGGGAGGGAAAAGAGGGGAAATGAAAGGAGAAAGGAAAAGAGAGAGAAAGAAAGAGAAAGGAAAAGAAAAGAAAAGAAAGAAAAAGAAAGGTGAAAGAGAAAAAAGAAAGGAAAAGAAAGAAAAAGAGAAAGAGAAAGGAAAAGAAAGGTGAAAGAGAAAAAAGAAAGGGAAAGAGAAAGAGAAAAAAGAGAAAAGAGAAAGAGAAAGAAAGAAAAGAAAGCGAAAGAGAGAAAGAAAAGAAAGAAAGAAAAAAAAGAAAAGAGAAAAGAAAAAAGAAAAAGAAAGAAAGAATAAAAGAGAAAGAAAAAAGGAAAGAGGGAAGGGAGGGAGGGAAAAGAGGGGAAATGAAAGGAGAAAGGAAAAGAGAAAGAAAGAGAAAGGAAAAGAAAAGAAAAAGAAAGGTGAAAGAGAAAAAAGAAAGGAAAAGAAGAAAGAAGGAGAAAGAGAAAGAAAGGAAAAGAGAAATAAAGCGAGAGAGAAAGAAAGAAAGAATGAAAGAGAAAGAAAAAAGGAAAGGAACAAGGTCCTGAGAAACGCCGGGCGCCAGAACGCCGGCGCGCGGAGGCACACGGTGCAGCTCGGCGGCGGGGGCGGCGGGGGCGGCGGGGGCGGCGGGCGCTTTCCCGTGGCGTCGCGGTGCCGAGGTGACGGCGCGGCGGTGCGGCGGGCGCGGCTCGCGCTGCAGTGACGCCGCTGGCAGCTCCCCTGCAAGGGCCCTCCTCTCCGTCAGCGTCCCCGTCCCCCCTCCCCGCCCCGGCGCGGGGCGCCCGCAGCCGAGGAGGCGGCGCGCCGCGGTAATTGGGCACAGGGGCCTTTTTCAGAGTCGCTCAGTCGGTAAATGGAATGTCAGCTCCCCTGTGATCCCGCGTGTGTGGGGCGGCGGCGGCTGCCGAACCGGGGCGCGAGGCCGGCCGGCCGCCGCTGCTCTTTCACAGCCCCGGGACCTGCGCTGCCGGGGATGGCGGGGGGCGGGGGGCTGGGCGGGGGGCGGCCGCGGGGCTCGGCCCCGGCCCTTCCTGGTGCCCCGGGGCGTCCGACCGGCACCGCGGACTCCTGCGGTCTCTTGGCCGGGTGCCGCTTGTGGGAAACCCACAGGCCGAGATGAACCCGGGAAGAGAACCGTCGAGGGGATCCCGCCCCAGGCTGTAAGTCAGCCCTCCGGGGATAAGGACGTGCGTCTTCGCGGATGATTATAGATTTTCCCTTCCCCGTGCGCCTGGAGGGGGAGTTTTCACCAGTTCAGTCAGATACTCAGCCCTTCCTCGGAAGGCCGGTCGTCGGAAGCTCGCCCAGCAGGAGCGCGCTGACCCACCTCAAGCCCGCCCTGCCTAGGCTACGGCCTCCGGTGCAGGGATGAGCGACTTGCCAAGGGCTTTCCAGTCCACCCCCACACCAGCAAAACGGCTTCTTTCATCACCGCCCTCGTTCTGCTTCGGGACAGGGGGCTTGAGCTCTTGGGAAAGACAGGAGGTCCTTGCCTCTCTCAATGTCACTCACTCTTTGGGGCTCAAGGGGTCACGACTAATTGCTGTGCGGCATCTGGCCTTGCGAACCCGTGTGATGACCTCGGCGACGGGGCACAGCTGGTAGACCTGAGTGAATCGTGGCTCCCATCCCCAGTAGAGGCCCAGACTCGGCTCCCCCTAATAACAAGCATAGGGCAACACCTCTTACTTGGAACCCACCACGTGCACTTATTACCTCATTTAGTCCCCCCAACAATATATTTTGTGGGTGGTAAAGCGAGCTTCTGGAATTTCAGAAAGTTGCCCAAGCTGCCGTTAGTAGGTGGCAAGCTGGTCTGGACTCCAGGCTCGAGAGGGTTCCACAGACTTGGGCTGGATAAAGTAAGATCAGTCTTGTATGTAGCAAAGCAGTAGAGAAGACAGAGGTGAAGCAAACGGGGAGAAGGCGTTTTGTTTTTTGTTAGATACTAGGTTAGAAATGCAGCTTGTAGAAGCCATATTCACATTCTCACTAGAGGCCCCCTGCATTAGTTTTTGGGGTTTTTTTTCCCCCTCTCTAAAGCTTTCTCTCAAAGGCTTGAGATTTCAGCCAGCATCAGAGGCACTTCTGTTTCTTAAATACTCAACGGGGGAGATCCCCGCTTTCATTTTTCATCCAAGACTCAGATAAGCTAGTGAAAAGTGGGAAGCTAGTTGTATTAGCTTGAGCGCCATAACAAAACACCATAGACTGGGTTGCTTGAACAGAAATTTACAGCTACAGAGGCTGGAAAGTATCAGATCAGGATTCGGGAGTAGTTGGGTTCTGGTGAGAACTCTCTTCTGGCTTCCTGACAGCTATCTTCTCCTTGTGTCCTTACAAGGCAGAAAGAGAACTCTGTTTTCCTCTTCTCATAAAGTTACAGTCCTGTCAGATTAGGACCCCACTCTAATGACCTCATTTAACCTCAAGTACTCTAAAGACCCTATCCCTGGGTACAGTCACACTGGGGATAAGGGCTTCAACATATGAATTGGTGGAGGGGAGACACAATTCAGTCCATAGCACTCATAATACTGGAAAGGCTAAAAATTCAGCACGGTTCCAAAATTCACAACTGTGGTACCCTCAACAGCAACAAACAGCTAGATACTGATTAACGCACTGCTATTAATGGAAATGGGGTAGGAGTAAAAAAGGAGAGAACAAAAATCATGCCCTTGTTGCCTCCATAGAATAATTTTACATTTTAGAATGCATGACTCAATATTCATTATTTTGCATACGCCCTAATTGAAGCGTGGTGCCATCACATAGGTCTGACATTATGAGACGATCTTCAGAATGGAATTGTATCGCAATGCCTCAGACACTTCAAAAATTTGAACATCTTTCGGGAAAGCCAAAGAAGATCTACTTTATAGAGAACTGTATTTGAAAAAGTTTCTCTCATAACTAGAAGCAACTTACACAAATATTTTTACAAAGTTTGTCATTTCTTTAAGAGAACAATTTTTGTTTAAAAAATGTGTCAGAAGAATGCCATTTCGGTATGGCTTCATTTATTTGAAAAACCAGTGCAGGGAGTCCTGATTGGTCAGGAACTTGATTACCTTTCTCCAAATACGAGAGAATAATGCTACTGAGAAGGCTTATCTTGGTCAAACATATGGACAACAGAAGCAATGATTTCCCATTCACTTTCTAGTAAGGTTTGTGTGGGTTTGCTGGATTGTGGTAAAGAGCTAGGAACTGAGGACTGCCAAGTTTGAATAAAATTCCTCTCTGACCTTCATGCCTGGAAAAGACAAATGACACAGTAGACCCAGGGCCGCAGCACAAGAAGAAATGACAACTCTAGTACTGGCCTAAGAAATCTCCTTCTGCCGGGAAATCCTTTGGTCATTTACATCTTAGCATGAATTTGTTTTCCTTTTAAGTTATGGATAGAATAAATCGTTTCCCCATAGTTCCATCTTTTCACAAATCATTGGATGTTCTATAGTAGACAGGGTTTCTTTTTTTTAGATTTTATTTATTTATTTGACAGAGACACAGCGAGAGAGGCAACACAGCAAAGGGAGTGGGAGAGGGAGAAGCAGGTTCCCAGCGGAGCAGGGAGCCCCATGCAGGGCTTGATCCCAGGACCCTGGAATCATGACCCAGGTTGAAGGCAGATGCTTAATGACTGAGCCACCCAGGCGCCCCAGTATAGTAGATAGGGTGTCTTTCCACAAACCCCAGCCCCTCTGAAAATTGGTCATTAGATCACTGGAAGTTTTGACGGGGTAGAGCAAGAGGTGAAAATAGGGATAATTCTGGTTGATTGTACCAGGCTTCCTGGATAGCAAACATGGGGGTGGGGTTGGTAATTGATGGCAAGAGGATTAGGCTTGAAAACTTCAGAACTGGAAGGCACTTACTGCCCAGTGGGAAAGGGAAATAAGATTTCAGCAGATGGATGAGGAGCACAAAAAAGGGAATTAGAAACTAGATTTAATTCGCTTTATGCTTTAACCAGATTAGGTCTTGGGTGTGGGCAACAATCTCATCTAACAAGCCTGAGATGTGGCCACTCCTGGTAGGAAGGTTTATGTGGCCCACAGCACCATTAAGCTAGACATACAGGTCACTAAACTGCTATTACTGTGCATGACTGAGATAATTATTGCTCAGAAATAATTAAAACACTACATATTTTGTTATAACAATTCTACTTTGTGGGTCTCTGGGCAATCTATACCCCTAGGTGTATACATAAATTTTTAGATAGGCCCTATTCAGCCACATTTATTTATTTTTTAAAAGATTTCTTTTTTATTTATTTGAGAGAGAGAGAGAGAACAGAGGGAGCATGAGGGAGAAGCAGACTCCCGACTGAGCAGAGAGCCTGACGTTGGACTTGATCCCACGACCCTGGGATCATGACCTGAGCCGAAGACACTTAATTGACCAAGCCACCCAGGTGCCCCAAGTCACATTTATTACTGGAAGGCTGAGGCTCTATTTCTTGACCAGCAACTACGGATTAATTATTTAAAATATTTTTACTGTGGTAAAATATACATAACACCCTAAAATGTGCCATTTTAACCATTTTTAAGCATATAGCAGTGGCATTAAGCACACTCCTATTGTTGGGCAACAACCCACCACTCACCTCCAGAACTTCTTTGTCCTCCCCAACTGAAGCTCGTACCACTTAGACAATGACTCCTCCTTCTCCTCTTCCCAACCTCTGGTAACTGCTGGTTTATGTCCTGTCTCTATATATCTCACTATTTTAGGTACCTCAAATAGGGGAAATGATACAATCTTGTCCTTGGCACAGTGTCTTTAAGTTTCCTCCATGTTGTACCCTGGGTCAGAATTTCCTTCGTTTTTCAAGGCTGTGCAATATGGTACCTATATATCACATTTTGTTGATCCATTCATCCAGAGGCAGAAGTAAATTGCCTTCTAACAAGCACACCAATCCTTACTCGTAAAAATCACGTGTCTCTATGAATAGGGCACTTGGAAGATGATATGCTTACTCAGAGACAACTTGTGTTAGGAGCTAAACTTGGACACCAGGAGGCTCCAGGGCTGTCTCCGACCAGGGATGTATGTGGGGAGGAAAGGCCCCGTGAGGACACAGCGAGAAGACGACCATCTGCAGGCCAAGGGTAGGTTTCAGGAGAAACCAACCCTGCCAATGCCTTGAGCTCAACTTCTGGCTGTCAGAAGTGTGGGAAAATAAATTGCTGTCGTTTAAGTTTTGTTATGGCAGCCTTAGCAAACTAACACAACCGGCTACAAAAAACCGTTTTGGGTTTTGTGGCACGGCCCCAGCATCCGTTTAAGGCCATGCGCCGAAGCCAGCCTCATTACTTTATAGTCCCAAACAGTATTACTCTGCTTGATCACTTGGGGGTGGAGGGAGTGTTTCATCATATTTGGCTTTAAATGGCTTTTTGACTCTTTAACAAAACATTAAGTCCTCTCTTAAAGGATAAAATTCCTTCTACTGAGGATATTCAAAAGAATGCGCTGCCAACTTTCAAGGAAATTCCTAAAGGAAATTGCTTTGAGCAATTGAAATAAGCATTTGTCTACCATGGAAACTTACATCAAAGGCTATACCGCTCATTAAGATATGGATGTTATTATATTTGCTAAAGAATCCGTCACTTGACTTTATATTTCTGTGTCTTCTATCTCAGTATGAATGTGCATTTGGAACTTGCTTCGTACTTTTTCTCCACAAGCTCAAGTTCTTCAAAGAGTCCCATGACCTGACTCTTAAACCAAAGCTTCAGAGCCTTCTGTTTCCTTAATCCGCAGCTGGATTGCTTTGATACTTTGGTCAAAAGGATCAGCTCTCAATGGGTCTCAGTTCACGGGCAAGCTCCAGTGCAGCCCCTTCTCCCTTTCCATCAGAAGAAACAAGAAAAGGTGGGGGTCATGGCGAAAACACTGAACGGTAAGGAGAAGAGAGCAAGTCCTAGGAAACTAGGCTTTTGAGTCTTTAGGGAAAACAACTGAGTCGGAAATGGAAACCTTGAGCCATTATATGCACCTAGCTTGGTGGAGACTTAACACTTGTCAGGCACTTTCCAAAAAGCTTTCAATTTCAACTGTACAAGAGAATGTACAGTTATTTTACTGGTAAGGAGGAGTATGTAATAGGAATGTATCAATCTCTAACTCTACCGACGGTCCTGGTCTACAAATATCCCATTGAAAAAGTTTCAAAAATGATACCATCAATGAATCACTTATTTTTCTAAAAAACAAAGTCCTATTTCTTGCTGGGCTGAGCTTTTTGAGGACCGGGTCTGTGCCTTTGTCATCTTTATGCAGTTAGCAAAGCATCAGGCACCTTGTGGCACTCCATAAATGTCAAATGAATGACCAACAGCCCTTTGGTAAGGTTTCAGTTTCTGTAATTCCAAAGTCCTCTGTTGTGGTCCTCATTTCTGTCTCATTCCTACTCGATCAGCTCTCATTCTGTCAGCTTCATGTGAAAACCCCAATTTATATTCATACTTTCTCATGGCCAGAATAGCTTTTAGCTTCATCACAGCTCTGAATTTGAGCTTGTGAGGATGCTACTTAAGCCTGGGTCTGGGTCAGGTGGACTTGGACTTGGACTGAAGTTCTGTCATCTTCTTGCTGATCATCTCTCACACGGGTGAAGAATACTGTCTTAGCCAGAAGAATCCAGCCCTTACAGCTTTCTTAAATTTTTGAAATCAAATGACTTTAAGGTACTCCTTAAGACTTCAGACGGTTGGTGAAATTAGATTAATGCAAGAGAACTCTTTTAGTTAAGAAAAAGAAATCCAATGCATAATAACAATTCTTTTCATCAGAAAGATATGAATGGACTAAAACACCCATTAAAAGAGTTACCTTTGTCTCTCACCATCTTGGAGCTCCATGGCTGGTGTGAAGTTGAAAGAACTCATTCCACACTTATTCCAAAACATGCCATATACAGAATAATTGTATGTGGACAGAGATGAAGAAAGATATCCCTACACAGTGAAACAAGTTTGAATTCCCTATCCTTAGGAAAACACTGCTCCAATGAGCCTTCATTCTTTCGGCAGACCACCGTGCAGGCTGATGGGAGGCAGGGGAGGGTTCTTCCTTTGTGAACACCAAAGCCCTAAGGAACTTCTTAACTGTGCCTGAACTTGGCAATCATGCCTATTGTGAATGAGCTTTCTTTTCTGAGAACGAAGGAATGCAATATGAACAATTTACCTTTTTTCTTCAGGAGCTATTTTACTCCTCATTAATGGCAAGAGAAAGAGCTTATAAGGGTCCTTGACATGTAAACGTCTAATTAGGAAACTTTCAAAGCTGACATCATCTAAAATGCTCACATTTTTTTTTAAGAAAAGAAAAAGGAAAAACGAATTTAGCCTTATACTACCAAAGAAGTTCTCTAATAAAGCAAGCTTCTAATCTGTACATTCCACTTGAGCTAGGCTGAGCCCATTGCTCTCATCTATTAAGTTAAATGTTCACATTCTCATTTGGCATAGTCCTGGGGCTATTTTAACGTTTTATTTTAACTTGTGTTTCCCTTAAGGAAGGGCTGATATCAGGGGCTGGTGTGCGGATGATCTCATCTGAGGGAGGAGAAATCAGATCAGGGAAAGGATGACAGCAGAGGGAGAAACACCCTACTATGGGAAGCAGGGGCTTGATTCCTCCCAAGGACCACCTAAAGAGCCCATTTAATGCCTTCCACAATTGTCCTCCTGAAAGATAGAAAGCAAGTCCATATACCCATTGGCTTCCATCCTATTGGTCAAGGTCATCCTCAGGAGTGTTAACTTCTTGATCTATCCAGATGCTGGATAAGGATCCTTACCATCCAGATCATCAGTATCTGTGGTACCACAGGATAGAAAGCACAGCTATGTGAAATATTATCTATTGCTGCATTAAATAACTACAAAGGTTAGTGGCTTAAAAACCACAAACAATTATTATATTTCAGTTTCTGTGAATCATCAGGGATATAGAAGTGGCTGCATCATTCTAGCTCAGGGTCACTCATGATGTTTCAGGCAAGATGTCAACCTGGGCTTCTGTCATCTGATGGCTTGACTGGGGCTGGAGGATCTCCTTCCCAGATGGTGCATTCACAGGCTGATAGCAGAACATCTCAGTTCTGTGCTGGCTGTTCCCAGTAGGCTTTATTTACTCATGGGCCTCTCCATACGACTGTTTGTGTGTCTTTACAGCATGGCAGCCAGCTTCTTCCAGAATGAGTGATCGAAGAGAGCAATATCTCTCTTCGATATTTGCCACATATTGGTATGTGCCACATATGGTATAGCCACAATATCTTTTATGTCCTAGCCGGTAGAATCTATGCTATTGGTCACACAGACCAACCTTGACACACTGTGGGAAGTGACTACATGAGAATGGGAATACAAAAAAAGTGGAGATAATTGGGGGCTATCATATAGGCTAGCTATCATATATGCCCATATGTGGGTAAGTGCTTAAGGGGCACGGTTGGCAGAAAATGTGCCAAAACCCAAACAGAAGCATCCATCCCAATAACAGCTGCAATAATACATGAAGAAGTAAGTCATGGCAACCCAGATTCCTGGTCGAGCTATGCCTACTTCATGCTTTTTACCATTCATACCCAATCATTTCCTTGGCTCAAGTTCAACCCAGAAGGATGTTCAACCGAATGAGGATCTCTGAAAATACTGATGGGAAAGCTAATCTAGAGTTCTAAAACACAAGTACAATAGATGGTATACAGCTTGAACTGGTTAAATCCTTTAGAAAGTTTATTTCATGGTTTTCTTTCACCCCCAAGCCACAACAGACAGATTACGGAAGCCAACACATGACTGTCTGCCTTTTAGCAGGGGAAGGGAACAGAGCAAATGCTCCAGGTCTGTGGAGCAGGACAAGATGCAGCCCTAAGTGAAACCAATCTGTGTTAAACACACATGTCAATCAAATGCACTCATCACAAGATTCATTTTGGTTTAATTGCAGTTAATACTTACAACAGACTTCTTCAGACTATAAAGGATGAGTGTTCATTCCCCAAAGCCTTGACTTATTAAAACACGTGTAAAAAGAGGCCCTTGGGTGGATCCTTCGGTTAAGTGTCCAACTCTTGATTTTGGTGCAGGACATGATCTCATGGGTTGTGGGATAGAGCCCTGCGTCAGACTCCCTGTTCAGCAGGAAGTCTGTTTCTCCCCTTTTCCCTTTCCCTCTGCCCATCAGTGTACTGTCTCTCTAAAATAAATAAATCTTTAAAAAGATCTGTTAAAAATAAATAAAAAATAAATAAAACACATGTAACAAAATCACTTGCATGGATATAGAAAAAAGCATTTCCAACCACAAAGTAGGCTAAAAAACCTTATATTGCAAGGACAACTAATTGCCCATCCACTATCCATACTCCCCTTTTCCCTTACTAAGAGAAACCAATTTTGATCACCAGCTTAGAAAACACTTTTCTTTTCTCTGGCAACTTGGGATGGCCATATGACACTCTTCTGACCAAAAAAATTCATGCAAAGTCTGTGGACAAGTTCCAAGATTTTGCTTTCCTGATACACACATTACTCCTGCCCCTGCCTGTAAAGTTGAGATAGTGACTGACACCGGAGCCCAAGTAGCCACCTTGTAGTCATGAGGGAAAGGCCTAGAAAATCACAGAGACCTTGGGCCACCAACAGCCAGCCACCAGTTAGCTTTGTACTTGTGTGAGAAAGGGAAGCCACTCCATGGTTTTAGCCACTGTTGTTGGCTTTTCTCTTACTTGCAGTTGGACTCAATCCCTCGTGAATACAGCTCACACAAGTATTTTTAGATTATCCCTAACCAAGTGGTAGTTTTATTGCACTAATTGTTAAATTCTCAAGTTTTTCATTATCTTCAAGGAAGCAGTTTCAAAGTCGTCAAATTTGTAAAACCATCATGGTTGACTTAGCCCCTCGATGGTCCTGCCATCTCTGCATATTAGCGTTTTCTTCAGTCCTTGCAACAGACAAGTTATCACACACTTCTGGGTCTTCACATACAGCAGTGCTTCTATCTGGACGCCTGCCCCCTCTCCCTATTTCGTATTTCCTCTCTCCCTTTCCCATCCCTAATTTCCCCTGACTCCTCCAATCTAAACCAAGTTACATTCCCATGTAAACTGAGCTTTTTATTTCTGGAACTTATATATTTACTTTTGAGAGTAAGTGTACAATTATCTGTTTCCTCACGGAAGTATAAGCTCAGGGAGACCAGCGCCCTCTGCATTCCCCCTTGTACTCCTCCTCCCCAGAATAGTGCTAGATGAAATGTTATGTCTGCAGCGTCTTTCAAGGAGCCCCTGCTAAGTGCACAGTGGAGCGCTCTAAGGATTTCTAGAATCTTTAGACATTATCAGAGATGGCCTCCATACTGGATTATGCTAATTTACACCTTTAAGCTTTTCTACTTGTTTCTCATTTTTTATTCCCTCACTGAAAGCCTCTAGGGAGCAGGAATGGGTCCAAGGATTGCTACCCCCCTCCCTCTCACCCCCACTCCCTGCAGTCCGGGCGGACTTTCACACTGTGAAACCAATCAGTAGAGTTTCCAGAATGGCAGGCCAGGTTCTAATCCTTCTTAGATGCCCGAAATGGAGGAAAATACTAATTGTCCACAGTTGGAGGCGAAAAACTTTTTTTCTCTTTTCTTTTTTCTTTTCTTTTCTTTTTTTTTTTAAGGGCTGCATTTTGAAGAGGTAAATACAGACTGGAAAATATCTGTTTACACTCTGGTGGCAAAGCAGGCATCTGGAGAGCATTTAACTATGGTGATACTTTGCTCCCAAGTAAAGGTTCTGTTTGTTACAATATGACACAAAGTTATTTGGCTTCTCAGAAAGGCGCCATTCTCCTTCTTAGTTCTATACAAAACGGAAGGCAAGATTTCAAGATAAGCTATTTTGAGAATATTAAAACACGGGCAAACTAAAATGAAAAGACCAGGACAAACTGGACAGAAATCCAACAAGTCCTATGAAAAACTGAAAATATAATACCCGCTTGTAAAATATATTACCATTTGCTGCTTATTCTATTTGTTTCCTTTAAGCACGTATTACAATGGAATTGCCTGTAGTGAGTCCTGCCTACCCGGAAAGCCGGTTAAGCCAGACTGTCTGGGGCTTGAATGACATGGCGGCAGGAAGTAGGATAAGAGAGGTGGGGAGGTAGAGAGAGGTTGGCTGGAAGCGTTTCCAGGCACAGGCTACACTGGATTCTGCAGCCTCAGTTACATGAGGTCAGCGGGGAGAAAAGGGTTCTGGAATATCTGGTGCTTATATATCCAGATTACTCAGCTCCCAAAGCAGTCAGATAGAAGGGTTTCTATTGCACAAATGAATTTCTGACTCAGCAGTGATTTCACTGAAAGTAGAACTTTTGTAAGTTACTCATTTTCTACTGGAATTAGGATATAAGTCCTTGAAAACTTAGTACTTTAAGTTACTGAAAAAATTAATATAAAAGTAGACTGAGAAAGGAAACAAAGTTAATAATCCTTTGGTCATTATTTGAGAGATAGGCTGAGTTAAGGGTGGAGGAAATGTATTTTTTATATATATATATATATAAAAGTTACATTGTTATTATATATAATACATAATAAATGTATATTCCTGTTTTTTAATGTAACCTTAATACACTAGAAGTACTGTGAGAAAATGTCATTTTTAAAGTTCCTAATACTTTTCCATGCCTTTTAGATAAGATCTTTGAAAGATTACTGGTAAGTTACCTAACACAGAGGTAACCCATGATAAAAAACTGACCAGGGGCGCCTGGGCGGTGGCAATTGGCTTAGTATTTAATTCTTGATTTTGGCTCAAGTATGTGGGTTGTGAGGTTGAGTCTCACGTTGCTGAGCTGTTCCCTCTATCTCTGACCCTTCCCTGCTCATGCTTACTCTCTAAATAAATAAATCATCTTTTAAAAAAATCTTAAAAAAAATAACTGACCAGAAAATATCAGAAACATGGAATTAATCAATCTAAGGTGGAGAATTATATACTTTTGTACTTTCTCTATTATCGTAACAAGGATGATAGGTTTAGATCCAAAAAGGTGTTACCTTTGCCGGAGACAGAAATACTATCTTTGAATGTTGTTTCAGTAGGAAAAAAAATTCTGGGGCCAGAATATCCATCTGGAAGTGATGATTTATAATTAATGTCACCTTCAAAACCACATATTATGGTGTACTGGTGCCTTCACTTATCTATGTCTATTCCTCAGGGAATCAGCCTCATAAAGCTGAGCTGGAGGTCAGAAAAATGAGTAGTTTTCAGCACAGAGCTTATGTTGGTGTTAATAAAGTATATATGACCGTTGAAAAATGTTTCTTAAATCACTGTTGCTGTTTTAACTATTTAACTTAGAATGGACACAGCAAAAAGCAGTTCTACTTCTCTGTTCTTCTGTTCTAATAAGTAATTAAATGAACAAATCCCTAGAACTTTCCCATGAAAGCACACGTAAGAGGGCTGCCCAATGTTAGATGCTTGAGTCTAGCTGGGCCTCTGTCATAGTTTCCATTGCTTGTGTTTTCATCCTTAGGTAAATAGTAATATTTTAAGTTACTAAAAAAATTAATATAAAAGTAGACTGAGGAAGGAAGCACACTTAATAATCCTTTAGTCATTATTTCAATATTTCACCTGCTATGTCACAGTTTAATCTGTGGGGCTTGGGCTAGAAGAAACTGATGGAATTGATGGAAGTTTTACGGTGTGGACAACGTGAAGAGTCACTCCGTTTGAGTCACACTGTTTTGTGTATATACGTGGAGAAAAGTTTAACAAGCCATCACTTACGAGGAGAATGGGAGCATATGAGTAGTTCTCAAACCAAAAAGCAGAGATTAGCTCTTTGGGAGGACAAATTTAAGAGTCCCCCCGCCTTGTCCACTTTCTGTGGTACTGGGCAGGGAGCCTAATGTTTAGTTCCAAGGTAACCATCCTTCCAGCATCCTTGAGGAAAAAGCTGCCTGTCAACACTTGCATAAACACTATCTATGAGTGACGGAAGGAAAAGAACCTAGAGGCAGGAAGAAGTCAGTGGGCGCTGGAAGTGTGTAAGACCTGCATGCAGTTCATGAAAGAACCAGAGGCTAAAAAAAGGAAAACGGAATTCTCTGCCTTCCCTTCTTCAGTCTCCTCAAACTGCTCAAAGAAATTCTTCCTGGGCGCAGTAAACACAGTAATACTCTCGTGTTCGTACGAACAGAGAGATAAAGGAGCACAGTTAACATAAAATAATGAGGCGTCCTTTTGATGAAACACGCCGTCACCTCCTGTTCCTGCTCTGTAGGTCAGGAAAATGCTAAACGTGGACACACAGGCCCAGCAACCAGCTTTTTGCTATAAAATTACCAGGAGATATGAACCAGACTCAGATGGGTTGAAATCTGTATGCATGGAATTTGTCCGTGTAGCATCACCTTTTAATTTTTGTTCAAAGCTCTAAAACAAAGCAGTGAAACATCATTTACTCAGATATCATGGGGTGGTGGCAGAGGTGAGGAGCTGGTGTGAAGACAGGAAAAAAAGGAAGAGAGTAGTGGGAGGTCATCTAGAACACTTGTGCCATCTCATGGCTAAAGACACCTGCTTCCTACCTGAGGAAGCAGAATATGCAGAACAATTCATCTGTCTCTTACTGACAGATAATCTTGTGCAATTATGGCCACTGGATCAGGGAAATTACTCTCAACAAATATTGATGAGTATTTTCTCTGTATTTGACACTGTGTTGGGCACAGAAGATAAAAAAATGAGTAAAAAGTAATTCCCTCCTTGGAGATATTTACAATGATTAGGAAAGAATAAATGACCTTCTAACGGATAAATCTGCACAGCACTAATTGGCTTCAAAGCAGAAATAATGAATCCAACCATCCTTTTAATCTACTTTTTTATTTAGATAATTAAGGTCAAGGAAATTGATTTTTAAAAATAGTCTATTTTCTTATTTGCTTTCTCTTTCTAAAACCTTTCCTTTCAGTGATAGACTGAAAATAGCTTAAAAAAAAATTGTATTCATTTATTTGAAAGAGAGACAAAGAGAGCAAGAGAAACTTGATCTCTCTTGCAGGACTCGATTCCAGATCATGACCTGAGCCGAAGACAGAAGCCTAACGGACTGAGCCACCCAGGCGCCCCTGAAACAACTTTTAACATCTAAAACACAGCCGCAGTTCTGTAAATGAGGTCAACTGGCTCCGAAATAGAAAGGAGATATCACAAAATTTATGCGCATTTCTACAGTTTTACACAATTACTCTCAATCCTCCTCCAGACTACTAAAACAAGCTTTTTAAGATAGGCACAGATAAGTACACAGACACACATGGAAGTGGCATCTGACAGCAGAGGAAAGAGGTGGCCAAAATGTTTAAAGCGAACAGGAGAATTTAAAAAAAGAATAGTTGGGGGCGCCTGGGTGGCTCAGTGGGTTAAGCCGCTGCCTTCGGTTCAGGTCATGATCTCAGGGTCCTGGGATCGAGCCCCGCATCCGGCTCTCTGCTCAGCAGGGAGCCTGCTTCCTTCTCTCTCTCTCTCTCTGCCTGCCTCTCAGTGTACTTGTGATTTCTCTCTGTCAAATAAATAAATAAAATCTTTAAAAAAAAAAAAAAAGAATAGTTGGGGTGCCTGGGTGGCTCAGTCAGTTGGGCAGCTGCCTTCGGCTCGGGTCATGATCCCGGCGTCCTGAGATCGAGTCCCATGTCGGGCTCCCTGCTTGCCGGGGAGCCTGCTTCTCCCTCTCCCTCTGCCTGCCGTTCTGCCTTCTTTTGCTATCTCTCTGTCAAATAAATAAATAAAATCTTTTTAAAAAAGAGTAGTTGTTGAGAGTCGATTTAGTCTACGACCCTAAATTAGATTAACACAGTTAATCTACTAGTTCCCTTAAGCAACAAGGGAACTAGAAGCAGGTACACCAACATAAGCCCAAAGTGTCAGCTGATAAGGAAAGGGAGGTGATAGGTAGCAAGTTAAAAGAAAATTCAAAGAGTGCGAGGTTCTGGGGCCATTCAGTAGGAGCTAGCAGCCCTACCCACCTTAAAAATCCCTAGGAAATCACATCATCATGAAATTGTTTTCCATAATAGTAGCCCTGAGTCATCAAGGAAAGCTTTAAATCCTGTTCGGTATTCTCTATTTTGAAAAGCAGGAAATGTTTTGGGGACAGGCGACTGAGTAATACATTTTAGAGTTTTACAGGCAAGATTTGGTTGGGTAGACATTTACATATTCCCTAGCAGCTGAAATCACTCTGATTATGCAAGTCTGCAAGTTTTAAAGAATTTTCTCTGGTAAATATCGACTGTGCTATATCGCTAGAAAAATAGATTTTGTTTTCCATATATCCATACAATTATTTTTAATACAAACCTGGCCTATACTGATAAGGATCACAAGATCCTAGGCTTTTGGCAGATACCATGATTAAATGAGCTTTTGCAGGATTGAAGGCAGCGCTGTGGGACGGGAGTGAGTGAGTTTTGCATGTGGGAGGGATATAAGTATTTATGATCAAGAGAACAACTGTGATGGAGCAAGTGATTCATTTCTTCACTGCCCTGTAGTAGTTAGTCCTTGTTATCATCTCAGGATGAGTAAGGTGTGGTTCCCTTGCCATTGGGGAACTCGTTGTTTCTTTAGTTGAGGTACATTGTAGGTATAAGTAAATTCAGGAAAGGTTTAATCAATGAATGGTAAATCCAAATTTAAGTATTAAAAAAAAAAAAAAAACCGCAGGGAGTTTGAAACAAATCTCCAAACTTCTGAGGCCAACATTAATGGAAAACTATGGGACTTTGAAATCACAGGCTGGTTAGACCATTGGGCTGACCCAGTATTGCATTTCTTATATTCATATCATTTGGTTTTTAAAAATAAATACACATTTGAGTATAAATTCGTAAGGGAACCATGCAGTTTACTTGAAAAGACTAACTTTTCCCCTATGTTTCTTTTAAACTAACTACAAAGAACTCAGAGATGCTCTAAGCCAAAGGATGTAGGAAACTCTGTGAATCAGTGACTTATTTTACATTCTCACACCTGCATTCTACCTGTGGGAAACAGAAAACCAGGATTTTAAACATGGGATTTTAGCCTCCAGGTAGGGAATTTATGGCTTCTGAAATCATCCTGTGGACAGATGGAATCTTAAGAAACCAAGTAGTGGCTCAGATTACTACCATTTGCTTCACAAAATTGCCTGCTTGAAAAAACAATCCAACTCTTTTACCATGCTCTATAGGTCTCAAATCATTATGGTTTGGAAACAGTGCACGAGACTGTGACAGCAATAATTATTTTGAATGAATGAATAAAAGAAAGCAAGATAACTGTGTTTTTTCCAGGCAACATTTACATACAAAATCTTTCATTTTGGATGCAGTAAATACCACAGAAGCCAGTAGATAAAGAGGATGTCCCAACTCTCAAAACCATACCAAAAGGAGTGGGAATTCCATTCAGGCAGGCAGCTGAGACAAGGACTGTGGGGAAATGCTGCAAACTTATTGGCTCAGAAATAAGAGTATATCTGAATTATGTTTCTGTGTAACTATCTTTTAGATATATTTAGTGATGCCCAATATGCTAGTAAATTTCCAACAGAACCACAAAATGGATGACAATTTAGGGTAATTCCATGCCTATAATTTTGTTTAAAAAAAAAATTAAAGTCTGGTCCATTAGTCATTTCTATCTTTGTTTAACATCTTTCCCTTTCCCATTCACCCTCTGGTGTTAATGAAATTTGAAATGACTAATGGACCAAAAAAAGTCCTGGAAAATCGATTAAATGGATATTATAATCAGCCTCCACATAACCTAACTTAAATGTTACTTGACAAGTGTGGAGCAAGAACTAGAAAAACCAGAGAAGACATTCCACAAAAAGCAAAAAGGAGAGTATCAAGTTTGATCCTCTGGTAAACCAGAAATTAAAGACTTACTCACATGAGGTGAATTAACATTACAATGGTTATCTCTAAATAATTCTCTAAGCCTGCCTAGGGAGGTAGGAAGGAACCTGTCATGGATGCTTAAACAGCGTGGACTGGATGACCACTTGTAAAAAGGCTGTAATGTGCAAGGAAGACTCCACAGTTTCCATGGTTCATAAGAGAGACAGACACAGAGCTCCCCTATAACAAAGAGCTTTTAGCTAAGTAGATAAGGCTCGCTCAATCCGTTCAGGACCCTCGCATCTGTTTTGGCTTTGTTTCCGCCCTCCTGCCTCAAGACAGAGATCAGCTTCTGCCATCACCAGTGTTCCCCATAAGCATCTCTAGATGGCTCCAAGTTAAGGTCCAGAGAAGGTGTTCTCTCTCCTCTCTGTAAGGTCCTGTTTGTAGGGCTGCCAATGCCATCTCCCTCCAGATGAATGCCAGGGCCTAGGGTCTGAGCAGGATTTATGTGTATATTGGGACAAAACACAGTAATCTTCACCGCTACTGCAGAGAGATAGAGACATGGAGTCACCTTATGTTCTCCAAACCCCATGGCCTCCTCTGTGGTGTCTTGCCTCCCCCTTTCACCACAAAATCTCTTGTGCAGTCAGTTCGTACTAGCATTAGCAAATGTCCAAGTCACCACATATTCTGTATGCCATTTCTACTGCCATCACCTTTCTCCTGGCACCTCTCCATCTATAGAGATTCTACAGAATATGCTTTCCCCAGTATAGGCTAGGTTTAGTATTTAGAAAGAATTTCAGGGATATACAGAAAATATAGTCTACTATTTTTTTTTAAGATGTACCGTGGTCCGTATTTATTAGAGAAAATTCTTTTAAAGTTTTACTGATCAAAGACATAAACTCTCAATTAATAGGAGAGCTTTCAGTTGCTAAGGAATACATAAATGTCTACACAACCAAATCTTGCCTCAAAATCTATAAACCCTTGCCCCTTCACCCTTCATCTCTTACAGACCTTTCTCCCAGAGCTGTACTTCCTACTCTTAGCGCTTGTTTCCCAGAGGACCTGAGCTGACACAAACGCTGTGAGATCATTGTTCTGTTCATTTGCTGGGCATGACTAGTTGACTTCTAAGAAGAGTACTGATTTGATTCAAATACTTACCTTACTTTACTATTAAACAAAGACTGTTCACTGAAAACGGATTTTCTTGGCTATCCCAACCTGGGTATAATTAGGTTACTGATGTTTGGGGGCACTGATTCTCTTGCTTAGTGATGGAGGTTTTCATCAAGGCTGCAAAATGGAGGACATGTTATTCAAAGAAGTGAAGCAAGAAAGAGTATTACATGGAGCAGAGGAAAACTAGAGATACGATAACGGGCTGCCAATTGAATTGTGGGACAAAACACAGGAATCCTTGGCATTTCTTAGCTTGTGGTAGCCTGACTATAATCTCTGCCTCAGTTGTCACATGACATTCTTCCTGTGTTTTTGTGTCTGTGTCCAAATTTGCCTCCTCCTATAAAGACAACAGTCATATTACATTTAAGACCCACTTTAATCCAGCATGACCTCATCTTGATTACATCTGCAAACCATTTCAAAGAACAGTCCCCTTCACAGGTTCTGAGTGGACATGAATTGGTGGGGGGGGGGGCACTCTTCAACCCAGTATAAATGGCAACTTCAGTGATTTAAAACTAGCCTTTAGATTGGTGTCATAAGAGATGAAAAGACATTTTCACTGCTCTCTTTACCTCATAATCCACATCCAATTTTAGGAAATACCACTATCTCTACCATCAAAATATACCCAGATTACCACTTTTCACTGCCTGCATTGTTATCATCCTCACCCAAGCTGCCATCACCTCTCATCTGAATTACCTACAAGTCTCCTCATAAATTTTGCTATTGCTGTTCATCTTCAATCAACTCAGGATTCTGCTATAATGTCAGAGTATATCCCTCCTCAACTCAGAATCCCCAAAGACCCTCCATCTCAGAGTAAAGGACAAAATCCATACCAGGACCTTCAAGGCATCTCCTACTCTGAAGGTTCATCTCCTACTCCTCTTTCAGCTACAATGGCTTCCTTCCTGTGTTCCTTAAGCTGGGCAGGCACAGTCCTGCCTCAGGGCCTTTGTTCTAGCCATTTCCTCCATCAGAAAACTCCTTCCCAGAGACTCATGTACTAGCTTCCTCATTTCCTCCAGGTATTATTCAAAAGTGAATTCCTGAAAACTATGTATGGTGACAGATATTAACTAGACTTATTGGGGTGATCATACCACAATATATACATATATCAAATCATTATGTTGTGTATCTGAAACTGATACAATGTTATATATCAATTATACCTCAATTAAGAAGAAACGTTCTTAGAAGAGATTTTTTTTTTTAAAATTTAAGATTTTATTTATTTTGAGAAAGAGCATGTGTGAGTACAGGGTGGGGAAGAAGGAGATGGAGAGAATCTCAAGCAGACTCCCCACTGACCACAGAGCCCAAGGCAGGGCTTAACTCCAGGACACAGAGACCACGACCTGAGCTGAAACCAAGAGCTGGATGCCCAACTGACTAAACCACTCAGATGCCCCAAGAACAGTTTTTTCTAAATAATGTATCAGTGGAAAAATAAAAATTATGCATTATAAAAAAGCAGATTCTTCTGTGAGGATTTCCATTGACACTACACTTAAATTTCAATGTCACTCTGACACCTCACAATTCCTTTCCCAGCTTTTTTTTTTTTTTGAGACATAGTTAACATATAACATTATATGAGTTTCAAGTGCATACCATTAGAGACTTCCTGCAAAATGATCACTACAATAAGCCTAGTCAACATCAACATCATACACAGCTACAAAATTTTTGTCCGTGATAAAAACTTTTGAGATCTACTCTCTTAGCAACTTTCAAATACATAATATTATTAACTATGGTCACCATGCTGTATATTACATCCTGTGACTTTATTTTATAGCTGCAAGTGTGAAGTATGTACTTTTTAACTGCCTTCACTCATTCTGCGTGCCCCACTCCCATCTCTGGCAATCTCTAGTCTGTTCTCTGTAGCCATGAGCTCAATTTTCTTTTTTTCCCTCTTCCAGATTCCACATATAAGTGAGATAATATGCCATCTTATCTTTCTTCTTATTTCATTTAGCATAATAACACCAACATCCATCCATGTTGCCAAATGGCAAGATTTCCTTTTTTATGGCTGAATTTTACATATATAAACACACACACACCACATTTTCTTTGTCTATTCATCCAATGTTGGACATTTACGTTGCTCCCACATCTTGACTATTGTAAGTAGTTTTGCAAAGAACATGTGGGTTCAGATATCTTTTCAAGTTAGTGTTTTGTTTTCTTCAGGTAGGCACCCACAAGTGAAATTGCTGGATCATATTTGAGGAAACTCCGTACTGTTTTCCATAGTGGTTGCAGCAACTTACATTCTTACCAACTGTGCAAGAAGCTTCCCTTTTCTCCACATCCTCACCAACACTTGCTGTTTCTTATCTTCATGATAACAGCCATTTTAATAGGTGTGAGGTGATCTCATTGTGGTTTAATCTGCATGTCTCTAATGATGAGTGACGTTGAGCCTCTTCTCATGGACCTGTTAGCCAACTCTATGTCTTCTTTGGAAAAATGTTCACTCAGGTCCTCTGTCTTCCCTGCCTTATTTTGTCCTTGGCACATATCACTGTCTTAACACACTACATACTTCACCCATTTATTTTCTATTTCCCCCAAAGGGAAATTCCACAAAGCAAGCAATCTTACCTAATTGGTTTACTGCTGTTTCGAGCAGTGCCATGCAGGTAGCAAGCACTCAAAACATATTTATTGAATGATAGAATTTCTCAGAGTAGTTATATTACCCCAGTCAAAGGAAAGAGTGGGTGTAAAAGGCAGGGGGCAAGGGGTAGGGAGAAACAGCTAAAGAAAATTCTAACGAATAAGAGCTATAATTATAGCTTTCATTTATTGTGTCTTCTTTCAATCATTTATTCACAATTTTCTAATTGCATTCTTGAATATCTGGGTTCAACAAAACAGGAGTGACTCCATTAAGCAAAGTTTGTTTCTTTTTTTTTTTTTTTTTTTTTTTTTTTTTTTAAAGATTTTATTTATTTATTTGACAGACAGAGATCACAAGCAGGCAGAGAGGCAGGCAGAGAGAGAGGAGGAAGCAGGCTCCCCGCCGAGCAGAGAGCCCGATGCGGGGCTCGATCCCAGGACTCTGAGATCATGACCTGAGCCGAAGGCAGCGGCTTAACCCACTGAGCCACCCAGGCGCCCAAGCAAAGTTTGTTTCTTATTCACGATGTTCCTCTTTTGATTTTGCATCTTTACTCTCCTGGATTCCTAAGAGAATTGCATCCGCCTCGAGTATAGTTGTATCTGTGGTCGCTCCCAGGAACCTAGATGTAAGTTCAAGATCTAACAGCCGCAGCCGGACTCTGGTTCCCTTCTGGTATTTCCTAAATAGTAAGAAAAACAGTTCCATGAATTCTGCATATTATAACACCAACAACTAGTTTAAAGTAAAACTCAAATTCTATTTTTAATGTGGCAGCTCAAAATAAAGATGTTAATACACCTTTTTGGGAAAAAATCTTTATACCAGTATTTCAGAAATAGTTGTTTTTGACGGAAAAGTGATTTAGATACATCAGAATTTTTATCTTAAGGTGACTTTTAAAGATTTTATAAGCAAAATAAAACCATAGCCCAAACCAGAAGTCAAACAAGTCAGTTCTTGGGAAACTGACATTTATTTTAATATGTCACCCATTCTTTAAAATCAGAGAGTGATATCAAAGGGAAAAAAAGATTTTCAGATATATTTTTTTCTTCTAAAGAAAGAAGAATCTTCTCTTAAAGTAAAGGAAATTTTACAAAACCAAAATGGAAAAAAGTCTAAATATGGATCTTACTATTGGGGCTTGACTGCACTGTACTTAGTGTAATGACAGCTATAACATGCATTATGGCTCACTTGGTCAATAAAATCATATTTTATAATACCAAATGAAAGCTTAAACTCATTTTCCTTCTTCCTTGATCAAGTGTTTTAAGAGTGTAATACCAATGTTACGAAAAGGTGCAGGAAAATGAAAATATTGCTACTGACCGAAATCCAAAAATCTTTAAAGATCCGAAATATGCAGGCATAGCTTGTTTCACTATGCTTCCCTTTGCACTATGTGGATACTACATTTTTTACCAATTGAAGGTCTGTGGCAACTCTGTGTGGAATCAGTGTTACTGCCACCATTTTTCCAACAGCAGTTGCTCACTTTGTGTCTCTTTGTCACATTCTGGTAATTTGCACAACATTTCAAACTTTGTCACTATTATTATATTTGTTACAATGATCTGTGATCAGTGATTACAACTGGTTGAAAGCTCAGATGATGGTTAGTAGTTCTTAGCAATAAAGTATTTTTTAATAAAAGTATATGCAGTTAAACTTTGTAGGGTTTGAACTGCACAGGTTGACTTATAGGTGGATTTTTTCCCAATAAATATAGTACAGTACTGTAAATGTACTTTCTCTTCCTTATGACTTTCTCAATAACATTTTCTTTTCCTTTCTTTTTTCTTTTTCTTTCTTTTTTCCTTCTTTTTTTTTTTTTTTTTTTGAGAGACGGTGAAAGAGTAAGTGCGAGCAAGGGAAGGGGAGAGAGAGAGGAAGAGAAAGGAGCTCTTGCCCAGAATGGAGCCTGAGGTGGGGCTTGATCTCACGACTTTAAGATCATGACCTGAGCGGAAACTGACAGTGAGACACTTAACTGACTGAGCCACCCAGGTGTCCCAATAACATTTTCTTTTCTCTAGCTTACTTTATTATAAGAACATAGTATATGTAATACACATAATATACAAAATACCATGTTAATTGACTGTATTATCAGTAAGGCTTCCAGTGAACAGTAAGCTATTAGTAGTTAAGTTTTGGGGGAGTCCAAAATTATACCTGGATTTTCAACTGAATGGGGGTTAGCTCCCCTAACCAATGCATTGTTCAAGGGTGAATTGTACATTGCCTTTTTAGACACAATTTAGACACTATTATTGCAATTTAATAGGCTAACATACAGTGTAAACATAACTTTTACATGCACTGGGAAACAAAAAAATTCATCTGGCTCATGTTATTGCAATATTTGCTTCATTGTGGTGGTCTGGAACTAAGCCTGCATTATTTCTGAGATATGCTTGTGCACTTTAAGTATTCTATATTAATTTTAAAATTAAATAATTTTATATAAATGGAAAGTAAAGAAACAAAGTTCTCCCAAAAAGTCACTGGAAAAGGACTTTAGACCATACAATGAATAGTCTCCACACAATGTCTTATTAGGTATTCTGAAGGACTTTATAAATGGTCCATTAAGTAAACATGAAGATTCTTTTTTTTTTTTTTTAAGTTTTTATTTATTTATTTGACACACAGAGAAAGTACAAGCAGGGGGAGCAGCAGGCAGAGGGAGAAGCAGACTCCCCACTGAGCAAGGAGCCCGATGTGGGACTCAATCCCAGGACTGGATCATGACCTGAGCTGAAGGAAGACACTTAACTGATGCAGCCACCCAGGTGCCCCAGGATATTTGGTTTTTTAAAAACATATTTTTTCTGCCTATAGAAGTAAACATTCTTTTGTAAAACGGTGAATTGGTCATATTTTTTGTCCTCCTATATGTATATTTACATGTATGCATACATGAGTGTGTATATGACAGCACAGATCTACCTATGTGTTTAAAAAATTAAAGAGATATCCTAGAATATTAACTGAGGCATAGCTTTATATTCTTAGAACACAGCAATTATAGAACATATTCTAAATGAATTAACCACCAGGAAAATAAGGTTAGTGCATAGACAAGGTAAAGCTCAACACTATTTTCTGCATTACTTGGACTGTAACCTATGTTCTAATAGATTCTTTCATTTGTCCTCGCAGCATGACTTGTAATTCATCCAATCAGCTTTGACTCAGGTTGACCCTTCCTCCCCTCCTTTCCTGCAACATCCAGTTAGCAAGTTTTGTTCATTTCTTTAACAGATATTTCTTGAAGTTAACCCTTCAAGTCTTGCAACCCCCTGGCTGAAATTTGAGGTCTGACGTGATCTTCTCAGAGACCACGTTTCTAGCTCGCTTCTCAAGATGGGTTGCCTATCTTGGCCTAATATCCATTCCCACATACTGCTATTCTTCTGTACTTTGGCTTCTATTGCCAGGACTACCTGACCTTATCGTCTAGCCCATTGATTCTTAAGTTCTAGGTAGAACTGGATACATCAAAGGTAGCTCCCGAGCAGCTTGGAATTCTCCTTGTCAGAATGAAGACTCCGTGACTGGAATTCCCTTGGAAGAAAAAGGTTTTGCGGTTATACACTTGGATGCGAATCTGAGCCCTGAGACTTACTAGTTGGGTAACCCTGGGTAAACTGCTTGCTCTGAACCACAATTTCCTCATCTACAATGACAGCGATTCCAATCATTTTGCAGGTGAATGTTAAATGGGATAATATGTTGAAAACACTTAGCATATGACTGCAAATGTTAGTGCCCCTCACATACTTCTATTGGTTACTGTGTAAGTCTCTGATTTCTCCTTAGTCTGTACGTTCCCCCAAGATCAGGCACTGTTACTTATCTCTGTATCTTTCCAGTACTGATGCAGCAGGCACTCAAAAGTCTGACAATAAATTAATATGACACTTGCTGATAAAAGCCACCAGGTCACAGATGATCTAGCATTTCTATTTTCTTGGCTTTAGCAAGCTGTGTGGACTGGTATATTTACTTAGCCTCTCTGAAATCCGCCTGGCACTGTGCCTAGCATATAATGGTTAACAAATGTTAGGTTTCTTCTTCTACGGTTTATTGTTGGCTTATTTCTTTTTACTTACTTGTAGGAGCATTACTCATAGATTATAAACTAATCATGAGGAGTGAACCGTGACTTTTTATAAAAACAGCTGAACAAGTCACAAACACTAGGGACAAACAATTCTGGGCAATGTCATAGTAAAGAAGTTCACAGTGTAAGTGATTCTGTGTCTGTCATATTAATGATAAAAATCTCTAATTAAAATAAAAGCAGAAACACCATGAGTGCCCAGTATGCCTCGTAATTTATGGAAAGCAAAAGTTCTGTCCCCATTTTTAGATGTGGTAGCCTTTTTTCTTTTTTTAAAGATTTACTTATTTTAGAGAGAGAGAGAGAACGAGTGAGAAGGGGAGAGGGAGAGAGAATCTTGAACAGCCCACACTGAGCAGAGCCTGACAGAGGGGTCGAACTCACGACCTTGAGATCATGAACTGAGACGAAACCAAGAGTATAAAACTTAACCGACTGTGCCACCCACACACAGCAGCTTTTAATGATCTGAAAGCTTTGCCTTAATCTCTAAAAAGTATGGAAATTCTGGGAATTACGCAGTGAGATGGAAAAGGAGAAGAAAAGGAAACTGCAGGCCTTTATGTGTGTTGAAAGAAATATTATCCAAATATACACATTGTGCACTACATAAAACAAAACAAAACAAAAACCTTTTACTCTCTTCTTTCTGCTATCTAGAGTAGCGGTTTCTACTTTTATGGTACTTCATTTTTATTCTGTATTATTACAGTTATTTCCGTGTGCTAACTCCTTTATCAGACTATAAGATCCTTAAGGGCAGGGATTTCCTATTTGTCTCTCACAGCACCAGCCGTATACATGGCACATAATGTAGCCTTCGGAACAGTGGTTTCTGCACTTCCTGTACATCAGAAACACCTGCGGTATTGGTTAAAAATGCAAATGGAGGGAAACCACCCTGGGAGTGAGCTGGCAAATCTGAGGTGGACCTTAGGAGCTGAGTAAGCTTTTGGCAAGCTTCTCAGGTGATTCTGATTCAGACTCCTCTGGTCACCGCTTGAGAAAATCTGGCCTAGAATTATGTTTATTATATACAGTCAAGTGCAGGAGGACAGGACAGTGTACATAAACACAAAAGACCAGTAAAATGAAGACCTGTGACAAAACTTTATGGCTACCATTAACAAGCTTCAAGAGTAACAGATGTTTTCCATAGCGATGATAGTCTGTTAGGGTCATTTAGATAGATTGATGAAGTAAAGGAAGAAATGGAGGGAAGAAAGGAAGAAAGAGAGGAAGGAAGGAAGGAAGGAAGGAAGGAAGGAAGGAAAAAAGGAAAAAAGGGAGGGAGGGAAAGTCAAGAATGTATAATGGAGAAATGCACCTAAACAGAGTTCCTTGAACAAAGCCCACTGATGGCCTGCAGTGGGGCTGCCTCCCTGCACTCAGACTGTCTGTTTTGGAAAATCTAGGACATGGAAAGGTCAGTACACTTCTCAAACAGAAACAGAGCCATACAATTAATATGAAGTTCATCCTTGTTTTAACTTTGAAATACGTTATTAAAGAAGAAAAAAAAAAAAGAAATAACTAATGTGTTTCGAGAACTCCACTTCTTCCAATGTAATTTGAGGTGAACCTTCCAGTACTGTAGTCCTGGAGTCACTAATCACTAACATTATTTAGTCTTCTCATTTGGGTTTCCACTGTTCCACATAACAAGATTTAAAATGAATATGCCAGGGGCTCCTGGGTGGCTCAGTCAGTAAAGCATCTGCTTGTGCTCAGGTCATGATCCCAGGGTCCTGGGATCAAGCCTTGAGTCAGGCTCCCTGCTCAGTGGCAGTCTGCTTCTCCCTCCCCCTCTGCCCCTCCTCCCCACTTATGCTCGCTCTCGTACTCTCTCAAATAAAGTCTTTTAAAAAATAAACAAAAAATAAAATGAATATGCTAGTAAACTCTTTTTTCAGATTGTCTGTGCAGCCTTTAAATGGTCACTTTATTCAAAGATTTGGCCTAAGTATAAAAATCCAGAAAAGGCAATAGGGTAACTGAGAACATGGGCTCTGGAGTCAGATAACTAGACGTGCACAGAACTAGACATGTTCACAGTAACTCTGAGCTGCTTCAGCTCAGTTTCGGTGTCCTCATTTGTAAAATTGGAACCAATGTCCCAGGCTATCGTGAGCATGAACTGAATTAACACATGCCGGAGCCCTTATAAAGCTCATAACTGTTAGCTATCACCACCACTCACCATCACCACCAGCATCACCACCATCAACACACATCCAGCAAAAACTGGTCCTCCATGTTGGAGTGATGCAGAGTACAAGAGCACTTTCAGTTCCGACTGAATCAATACAAGATTCCCACAGAAGGGAAATTTGGAGGTGGGTTTTCTTCCCATATTTGCTTTGATTCAAATTTTACTTATTTTAATGGTGTAAGTATTCTTCTCTTTAAAAAGATGGTAACAAAAATGTTCTATAAAAATGAAAACCATTTCTTTTGAAATGAATGATGAATTTCCAGTGAGGATATGAGGCAAAATAGCTCTGAAAAAAAGCAAGCAAAATTCAAAGAACTACACACTGAACGGTCCACATTTCCCAGCACTGACCACAATCTAACTAAAAACAAGAAAACCATATATACTGTCAATCACAAAAGGGTCACAGTGATTTATCTACTCTCGTACTCTTTTCAGGAGGGGCTCAGGAAAATGGAGGGGCAGGAAAAGGTGTCTCATTTTACCTATCTGCTATCCCTCTTGCTTCATTAACTTTTGGTGGAGTTAATAAGACTTTTATGCAACTACTTCTGTTTTTCACATATGCCATTTCTTAGAAGAGGAAGATAGCAATTTCTATAGATTCATTATTTGTTCTTCCAAGAAGCAATCTTTAGCTTCATTTTAAATTCAGTAGTAGCCTTAACTGGTAACTTAATCAACTACCTCCTTTCATGGTTTTTCTAAACCTGAATCTGTCTCTTCTGTCTTCTTTTTATAATGGAGCTTTATTATTCTATTATCTAGTTCTTCCTCATTCCTCTGATTGTATCAATGGACTCTTCTAAAAATTGCACAGATACCCATGACAAAATTTTGCTACAATGTGGAAGGGGTTCATAGATTACCTGAAGGCCATCCATGTACCTCTAAAATTAAGCAGCCCCAGGGATGCCTGGGTGGTTCAGCCAGTTAAGTGGCTGCCTTCGGCTTGGTTCATAATCCCAGGGTTCTGGGATTGAGTCCTGCATCAGGGTCCTTGCTCAGTGGGAAGCCTGCTTCTCTCTCTGCCTCTGCCTGCCACTCTGCCTACTTGTGCTCTCTCTCTGACAAATAAATAAAATCTTTATAAAAAAATAAAATTAAGCAGCCTTGCTCTATATTTTAAGTCTGTTTATCTCTCTCAAAGGATAAGAAATGAGTTCTCATTTTATTGACACATCATGGTCCTGTGATAATTACTTCTGGTTTTGTCGTTGTTGTTTCGTTTTTTAGATTTGTTTATTTATTTATTTATTTATTTATTTGACAGAGAGATAGAGCACAAGTAGGCAGAGTGGCAGGAAGAGGAAGAAGCAGGCTCTCCCCTGGGCAGGGAGCCCAATGTGGGGCTCCATCCCAGGACCCTGGCATCATGACCTGAGCTGAAGGCAGCTGCTTAACCAACTGAGCCCCCCAGGCGCCCCAATTACTTCTGTTTTATCTCCAAAGTGCTTCTTAAGAAAACCCAGGACTAGTTACTGCACAAGCTCATGGAGCTAATGCTTAAACCCATACAAAGCCATACAGCTTTATTTTCTAATGGATATAAAAATCCATAATAAGATGGGATCACGAAGGAGACAAACTGTAAGAGACTCTCAATCTCACAAAACAAAGTGAGGGGTTGCTGTGGGGGTTTGGGGGGTAGGGATAGGGTGGTTGGGTTATGGACATTGGCGAGGGTATATGCTATGGTGAGTGCTATGAAATATGTAAGCCTGTTGATTTACAGACCTGTACGCCTGGGGCAAATAATACATTATATGTTAATTTAAAAAAGAATATTAAAAAATTCATAATAAATGTAAAGAAAAAATTTTCTTTTATTATCCTTGGTCACTTAAGTCTACCCTATTAGAAATGAGTAAGGACAGTCATTAAAGAAGAATTAGACAAACAGCAGCATTATGTCTTCAAATTAAAAATATGGAAGAAAACAGATAAATCAATTAAAAAGTACGCACAAAGAAACAGGTTTAAGATGATTATTGTATGAGGCTGGATGGACCCACTGTCTTGATGTTGGGCCCACCATAAAGCACAGGTTTTCTGAAATGTCTTGGAAATGCTTGGAGATACTTTTTGGTTGTCACAATGCTCAGGTCGACATTTAGCAGAGGGTGGGTGGAATGCAGACATTCTGTAATATACAGAACTCTCTGCACAACAGAATTGTCCTGCATCTGTGTTAGACGCTGATGTGGGTGGAAAACCTACTTGTAATTATCTAAGCCTAGAACTACATCTGCTAAAGATACCAAGTTATTTTTTTTTAAATAAAAGTTTAAGTATACACTAAATTTCCAGAAGTGTGATTGCTGTGTAAATGAACAGAAGACTTTGTTCAGAATGTTCACTGTTTCAGAAAAATCACATCACCATAAACAATACCACCATTTTATTTTTGTGTTTTGCTACATGTGGTAAGTGTATCTTCTTTATAGTTTAACCTTTGGCCTACTCTTTGCCTTGGTAGATCAGTTGCCTCTATGTCCGCCATCTAAAATACATGATTTAGGTTCTTATCTTTCAATGACATGGTCTGATAGAAACTTAACTAAAATATTCATAATACCAAACACCACAGCCCAACATGCCTTTTTGTGAAAACAGAAACACTTTAGATAAGGTTTGAGCACTTGAATTATGGCTAGTGTGAATGAGGAACTGAACTTTTAAATTATACTTAATTAATATAAATTTAATTTAAAAAGCCACATCACAGTGCAGCTCTAGACCATTTCAAATTGAGAAGCATATTTGTCCCACAACATATAAATATACATTGTGGCAGAAAGGCTAGTTTTGCAGGAAAGATAGCACTCTGAAATAATTTGTTGTAATAAATTAGATTAGCACTAAGTAGATTCAGCAATAATAAAGTCAGATACATGTTTGCCATTACTAACTCCTCAAACACTTCTTTCCTTTCTGTTATCTTTTGTATTCTTCCTCAATTCTATACGTGTGACACTGTACTAGACCCATAAGCAACTAAACTATCTTATTAGATATTTTGAGGTTATAATTAAGTTCTCCATAAAAATAGTTTCCCCCATATCCCAGGCATAAAAATAAGATATATGGAAAAAAAAAAAAAACAAGACACATGGAAGTAAAATCACTTGCCTAATGCCACAAAGTGGTATGAAAGGATTCACAGATTTATTTTCCTCTTCCTTTTCTCAAGTTCTCAATTACCTGCAACTTCTGGCAAAAACTATAAACTTAATCCCTTTAGGGGTGGTAAGAATTTACCACCACTTCATGTAAGCTTATAATGTCTTCCCTTTTACATAAAACACAGGCCACACTGTTCATCTAACTCATTATTTTGACTGTCCTCCCATTAGAAAAATGATGACTTTCAGTGGTAACAAATAACAACATTAAAAAAAAAAATCTCTGTGGCTTCATGCAATTTTGTTTTTTACTTTTTTTTTTTTTTAAATTAGGAAAAACATCCCAGATACTAGTTTTTTTCAGGAATCTTGTATTTCTGCTGTCTCGAAAGGCAAATAGGATGTCTCCAATGAGCGCACTCAAAATAAAAATAGCCTGTGTTTCTACTGCTTGGTGTGTTTCTTTCTTTTAACTTCAAGTGCCTGCCTCTGACTGATCTTGGTGAACTCCAGCCTAAATGGATTCAATCCCAGCCTTCACCATGACTGCTCTCTTCCACTATGCACTTTCTCAGACCATATGCTGAAGTAAATGAGCCTGCATGGCTGAGCTGTTTAGGAAAAGGGCAATTAAATCTGGTTTTGCATTTCTTTATTAAGGACATGGTTTAAAGACTTTCCTTTGGAGAGGTTTTTGACATTCTTTCCACAGACATTCTTTAACATCTGTCAGTGCATGCTAGTGATGGTTCTCATAGACTTAAAATAGAGAGAATCCCTGTGACTAGTTCTTTGATATAAATATATTAATAATACAAAGCTGACAAATATAAGGCTTGGATTAAACCTTAGTATCTAAAGAGAATATTGAATATTGTGAGGAATTCTGACTTTGTTAGTCAATTTAGCTGGTTTGCTATAATCGTAACTCAGAAGTTCTAAAAAGAGTTGTTTTTTTTTAAATCATTAGACATCTATGTTTTTATTTCAATGAATTAAAACAGTTTAGAACTGTTTCTGATTTTCATACAATTCTTCATTTAAGTTTTCAGACTTAAGAAGTAAATTTTTTCCTTTTCCTTTTTGAAGAGAAATGTTAAGATATTTCAACTGGTTCAATTAATACCAACTTGATTTTTTCTAATTTAAACAAATGTTCATAGTAATGTTGATCTGTATGTGAAGCCAGCAACTGGTCCATGCGCGTGCAAGTGCGTGCGTGTGTGTGTGAGAGAGAGAGACAGAACGCACAAAAGCACACATACTAGTGAGAGAGCATATGTGGAAATGTGTGTACTTTGTTCTTCAAATGAACTTTGTAAACATCACTTTCTTCATCTTTAAAAAGCATAGTGTTAGAAAAGATCTATGCAGTTCTATGATTTTGTTCTACTTTCATACAATCTTAAGTATTTGAAAACTGATAGAATGTAAAATGATTTTAAGTGCAAAACTGATTAAACTTACACAAAATGCAAGATTTTAAATAATTTTTACTAGCCACATAAAATATTATCATGGCCTTAAATAGTCTATGCAAACTACTTGGTGCATTCTGGATTTGTCTCACTTTTCCAAAATACCATCTGCCATGTTTCCCTGACCTATCTGGTCTATTGCTTCTTTCTGTCCAATCTGTCAGATGTCTTTCAAGATTTTCTCACCACTGTATTATCCACACTGTATTATCAAGCACAGCAGCTATGGTTAACAAAATAAAGGTAGGAAATGTTCATAAACTTCTACAGTTCTCCAATATTTCCAGTCATTAAAATTTAAAATGCAGCACAAATCTCAAGTTCTAATTTATTATCCCAGGTCATTAGAAGATGTAAATGGGAAACAAAATTATAACTAGAACTTCTGCTACCTTAATTATTACCAAAAGCCTTTTGAAAAAAACTAATGATTATCTCTTAAAAAACAAAACAAAAAAACTAGAGAGAGAATGCGCTTATCCACTAGGCCAAAATAAATAATGCAAATCAACTCGCAACTGGAAACCTACTGGCCATTATGGCAATGAGCAATGGATATTGTTCCTAATACCAACCTGCATTCCCTCAAGTTGCAATTGTCTTAAATAAGGATTTTTTTTTTCTGTAATTCTACTATAAATGTATGATTTTGTTTTTCCCTTTAACCAAGTTCTTTTTAACTTTTACTGTGCTAGTTAGTATTCTGTGTCACCATAAACAGAAGTTTTGTCTCATTCAAGCACTGATTCATTTTATGAAATATGAAAATGAAACATTTTAAAGTTCTAATAACTTTACTTTTTAATAATGTAGAATATACATATAATGTAATATATTACATACAGAATCAACAATGATAGTTATAATCTTTTCTCAGAGCTACAAAATAAGATGTATCAAGATTTGAGATACCTCACATATGCTGATGACTAACACTGGGATCAAACCTGGAACTAGTATTATGACTCTGAAGCAAAAAGTGGATATATTTTGGGGTATATAATTTTTAAGCAAATACACGTATGTATTGCCAGAAAAAAGTTTTGTCAGTGTAGAACAGAGGAAGGAGTATGAACTTTGTATCATTGTAGAAAGATCTAGGTTTGACTCAGTGACTGAGGAATGGACTGTTCATTTATCTGTAAAAGAAGGGTAATATCTAACACCCGGCAAAGCTGATGTGAAGCTTCATGCATCATAAGGTATGGAATGTGCCTGGCACATAATACATATTCAATAAATACTAGCCATCATGGAATTTACCATATTCATACTTATATAAAGTATTAAGAGACAACTGAAAGCATAGTAACTTCAAATATGGATTTATAGAAGTCACTAGAACACTGTTCAAATGAACAAGTCTAGTAGCAATCTTCAATGTATATAAAAGAAACAAAAGGAAAATAAAAGTCATTGAAGGCATTGAGTTTGAATTTGGAGCTGAGGGAGGGGGGGGTAATGAAATCCAGAAATTACCTTATAATTTTATAGGGACAGATTTGTTGACTCTACAGGGAATCAGAACTGGAAGGCATAAAACTGCTCATGGAAGCTTTTTATACTTTTCCCCCCTTTCTTCTTTCTTTTCCTAAAAATACTGATGCCAAGGGTCCAACCCAGACCTACTCTATCAAAATCAATGAGGTAGAGCCGAAGATTCATGCACATTTGGGAAAAAGCTCCTTAAATGGGTCTGGTCCCCTGACCTCGTTCAAAAAGCACTGGCTAATGTGTTCATAAATTAGATTCTCTGAGTCTTTGTCTCAATCAAATTCCAAATGAATCGTTCATGGTAGTTTCTGGGCCAAGCTGAATCTTGCGCAATTCGAGCTTTAATTTCCTAACAAGTGCATGCGGTACAGATATTATGTAGAAGGTCAAAATTAGAACTGCACTTTTAAAATATGAGACGAACAAAGTTGTTTTGCCATTATGAATACTGAAGAGATTAATATGTATTTTCATCTAAGCAAAGGGCTGAATCATTTTATGTTGGCTATGTAAGATTTACTGCAGTTAAGAATGTATTTTCATGACCAAAAGATTTCAAAATCACTTCCACAGTGCTTGAAAACCTAACACGAATATATACAACAAGAATAAATTTACTTCAAAAAATTATCTTATGGCAGATGTTATCTCATTACCTCAGCTCTAAAACATCTTTGATTATTTCCTCTACTGGTAGAATCTCTCTCTCCAGATTCCTAATTCTCTGCACTTTTGACTACATTAAGAAACAGAAGACTTCTAAATTCATTGTACCAACCCATTTTCAGAGTTTCCTTTTTTCTTTTTCTCTTGTTTCTCTCTCTCTAAATTAATTACTTATTAAATAAGTATTATTAAATTTTCAACAAATACCTACTCAATATCTTTATGAGGTAAGGGGATACCAACAAGAAAGAAACTATCCTGTCCCCTACCAATCCCACAGATTCAAAAACAGAGTGAAGAGCCATATTCTACCTTGGCGGGACATAGAACTACTTTAGCAGATTGGTCCTGATTTCTGCACCCTTTCAACAAGAGATGAGACTACCAGATGCCTTTTTTTGTTGTTGTTGTTTTTAAGATTTTATTTATTTATTTGACAGAGATCACAAGCTGGCAGAGAGAGAGAGAGAGAGGGAGAAGCAGACTCCCTGCTGAGCAGAGAGCCCAACACAGGGCTCCATCCCAGGACCCTGAGATCATGACCTGAGCTGAAGGCAGAGGCTCAACCCACTTGGTGCCCACCAAGGCACCCTTGGAAAGCCAAATTCTTAACAGATGGTTATTGCAGTAGCTTATGTGGGCCGGCAAGGATGAGAAAGGAGAATATTTTATAAAAGAATTGGACCCATACTTCAGATTTCATATAATTCAGAGTGTCTCAAATTTTTAAACAATCTCCAGTGTAGGCCAAGAACCAGCATCAGTGAGGAGAGAAGATGGAAGGGGGAGGTGGAGGGAGGGTAGAAGGTTCAGGGGGTGGAAGACAAAACTCCTATCACAGGCCAATACTGAAGTTAGGTTGGTTTTAAAAAGACCCTTAGACTTGGAATAGAGCTTGTGACTTGACACTGACAAGCTTTGGTTGATATCTGCCTTTTGCACCTCCAAATCTGGGCATATTTATTAAACACTCTAATTCATGCCCTTTAATTAAAAACTGGGGTCACAGAAGCTTAGAGAAGCTGGAAATCAGAAATATAAAAGAAAACTAACTAGTTTAAAGGTATTTCATGTGATACTGTAGTTTTAGATTACGTTCAAGCTCAATAAAAGTTAGCAATGTGGCTTTGCAACCCCAAAAGTTAATGGAATTTTTGGCAGAATTAGTACAAATGTGTATTTCACATAATAATCCCAATCGCCTTTCACTTCTCTGACTATATCTAGAGAATCGTCATCCACCTGGATAACACAATCATAGGGTCATTGTTATTTGGGGTCTATCCTAAAGAAGATGGTAAAATAATGCTATGTTGAATGATGAGTTAAGGGAAGGAAAGCATTTAGCAGGTTGAACAAGAGGATCTTATTACATGAGTGAAGAATCTGAAAGGCTTTAATATTAAAGAGGTCACAATATTTATTTCATGCATCTATTCTGTGTACCTCCAAAAAAGAGAAATAAGAAAAACGGGTAGAAATTATAGGATGGCCAACTTAGCACACTTCAGGTTACTATGAAGAAGAACTTCTAACAAAGTTGGCTGGAAAGAGAACTGGTAGTTTTGTATATTAATGGAGGAAATCACAGGGAATTTTTTTCCTTCTGATTTAAGAAAAGATACTGTTTCTGAGAACATTGGTATCTAGAGTGATTTTGCTCTAAATGCTAATAGAGTAAAATACTGTCAAGTCAAAAATCTTGGAATGGAATTCTGCAAAAAAAGAAATTTGATTATCTCTGAACCAAAATCAAAGCACCTATTATAATTACAATTAAAATAAAAGCTTTTTTGTTTGCTTTTTGCTTTTATTTGATAGGAGGCTACGGTTATTTCTTTGGGGCTAGATAATGAAATTATTTTAAAGTTCTTACTACCCAGAAAACAACATTGAAAACAGACTAAAATTTGTAAGAAGTGTTACGTTAGCATTTTGACTAATATAAGTATCGTTAAATAAATTATGTCTTTAAAGTAAAGCAATGCAAGATAGCACAGTGATTTAATTCTTCCCTTTACAACAAAAAGGATTAGTGGTCCTTAATAAGAAATTCTTAACTTTGACAAGCACTCAGTTCCCCTCTCAAATTCTTATTACCTGCATCTAGATTCCCTTGCCCAGGGTATATGGACTTTCTAAATCAGTGCCTACAAAATGGGAGAAAAAAATCTCAAGATTCTGGAACTTCTGAACTTGCTAAGAAAACATGAATGAGCAGCTATATTCTGTTCAGAGAACAAATGTCACATCATATTAACAGCTAAAGAAAGCCATAGTTTACAGTTTTGCTGACTAGATAACTAAAACCTTGGATAACAAACTGACTGTGTTTAAGAACAATTCTTTTTCCTGATTTTCTCATTTTATGTGAACAATTCTATGATCATTATGCAATCTTGGACAAGGCTATCTTCTTTCGTGAAATAGGAATCACCATAGTACCTACCCTACTAGGATTTTTGGCAAGACTGCACAAGAGAATACCATAAAAGTTTAGTCAGGACACACCCTGATTTAACAAATAAATACTTCAGGCGTATAACTAGCTACTTTCTGTCACAATTAATGTAGGTCCAGCTGTAGGGTTTACTGCAGCTGGCAAATTGATGTGGCAGGGGGCTGACGCCTGTTGGGGATGGAGAATAGTTGACAAAAAAGTTTCCAAAGATGCCCTGTTCACAGAAATCGGATTTAACTTTTGATGGATGTCAATTAGCTAATCTTGATAAGCAATAGCAGCTGGACTTTGGAGCAAGTGTGTTTCTAGACCCTAGAGCACCTCTCTGTTGAGAGCAGGACCCATGTGACCAGGCATATGGGAACAGAGTATGAGCGCTGAGGAGGATGGGCCTGGCATGACTGCTTGCTCTAGATCTGGCACTCCAACCTGTCCATTTGTTCACTGGTTTAGTCACTCAACAAGTATTTCTGAAAAGCCCAGCTGCAGCAGGTACTGTTCTAGGTGCTGGAGTAACCAGTGTGTAAGACGGGGTTCCAGCACTCACAGAGTTTACAATGTGGTAGAAAAGGACAATAAACCAACCAGGGAGGAGTCAGTGCTGTAGAGAAAATTAAAATAAGGTGATACGATGGAGATGGATGACACTGGGCTGGGTGGTGAAGGAAGGAATCTCTGAAGAAGTGACAAATTTAAGTGGATCCCTGAATGAGCAGAGTCAGCTATGTAAAGATGGGGGCAGAGCACTTCAGCAGGGGCACGGTTAGTGCAAAGGCTCAAAGGTGAGACAAAGTTGGCATGATTGGAGAAGCAAGAGAAAACCAGTATGGCTGGGGAGCCCTGGGTGACAGGGAGACGGGTAGGAGCCAGAGGCAGATAGGTAGGCCAGACAGGGCTTCATACGCCAATGTAAAAGGTTTGGGGTTTGTTTTTTTTTTGTTTTTTTTTTTTTTAGATGTTCATGAAAAGCGCAAGTAGAAGGGAAAAGCATGATCAGGTTTCTGTTTAAGACTGCTTGGGCTGTGCTTTGGAAAATGAACTGTAGAGGACAGGGATGGAAAGACACTGGGTGGAACTTGTCCACAGGCAAATGCACTGTGAGATCTAGGCTGCGCTGGCATACCAAACTGCAGACTTAGAGCAACCAGATCTAGCTCCACAGATAATACTGCCCGTCCTGGGTTCTAAGTCATTCAGGATCAGAGGAGAGCTGAGCTGATTCTTTAATACACTGCTTGTGTTCCTCTTAGTTTCACAAACAATTTAGGCAGGTGCACAACCACCTATTTCCTATCATAATTGGCATAGGCCCGGCTGTGAGGTTCTCTGAGGCAGGCAAACTAATCTGGCGATAGAGAGTTGAATCCTTACGAAGACAGACAACAGTTGACAGTTTTCAAAGATGTGCAGTGGGATCTAGGGTTGCAGGGCTTCTAAAATTTTCCAAAGGAGTATTACTCCTGCACTTATGCTCCCAGCTTGCAGACTGCTGTCTTCTCACTATGTCCTCACATGGCCTTTACTGAGTGCACACATAGCAAGAGAGTGATCCTGTGTCTCTTCTCATTTTACAAGGACACCAATCCCGTTGGATTAGGATCCCACCTTAATGACCTCACTTAGCGTTTATTACCTTCTTATAGGTCCTTTTGCCAAATATAGTCACATTAAGGGTTAGGGCTTCAACATACAAACTTTGGGGGAACATAGTTCAGTCCGTAACAATGTGTCATTTTCATATGAATTCCTATTTGTATATACCACACAGATACATGGGATATGAAGAATAATTGTGATCTTAAGGAGCTCAGAAGTCTAGCAGGAGAGATAAGCAACTATAACAAAATATGGAATACTATACTAGAGGTATATGTAAATGCACTTAGGCCTATTAGAGAAAAAAATGTCAGGGACATTTCTCTACGACATTCTCCCTAGGGAGAATAACTGGTATTTATGTTAAATTTTACAGAGTAAGTGGAAATTCACCAATGAGGCAGACGAGAAAATCCAGACCTACCTCAAAACCCAATTTCTTTTTTCTTTTTTAAAGATTTTTATTTATTTATTTGAGAGAGAGAGCATCAGCAGCGGGGAGGGGTAGAGGGAAAGGGAAAAGCAGACTTCCTGCTGAGGTAGCAGCCTGGTATAAAACTCAATCCCAGGACCTGGGATCATGACCTGAGCCTAAGGCAGTCGCCATGCAGGCGCCCTCAAAACCCAATTTCTATGAAAAAGGCTTCTCTCTGACTACCCTAGCCTAAAGATATATACCTTTTACTGAGTTTCAAGAATAATTATCGTTTATGTAGTTCATTTGGCCATTTAAGCAGTGTTCTAAGGTATGACTTTTATTATTGAATTATTAAAAATCTTTCATTACTTACAACTTTGAATGAGTATATGGCTTGTTTTCTAACCAGAATGTAGGTTTCTTCAAGGTAAGGATCATATCTGATGAATCCTTCAACAGAGTAGGAGCTCAGATAATGAATGTTGCTTTGATTTGATGAGACTGAAGGTCACAGAAGAGACTTAAATGTGAGAATCAGGAGCTTTAAAATCAATTAGGACCGACTCCTCACAAACAAAGAGACTATTACTGGTTAATTTCTCTGGGTCTCACTTTTTTCTGGCTCTTGCAAGCACTAGGCCTCCATGAACATACTAGCTCAATCTCTTATTCAACAATCCCATCTAATTAGGGGTGACTGTAAGGGTTCCAGTCTCTATGATTTTTGATAGTCTCCTTTCTTGTTTAGACTTTATCTAAGCAACTAAAAGGCCATAAAAATTCATTCAATGTTATATTTAACATAAAAGCAGGAAAGGGAGGGCAACTAAAAGCAATTCAAGGATCAATCCTTAAAGTTTAAATTTTAACCTTAAAATACAGTTAAAATCTTTGTTAGCATCTAGTACAGGACAGCTAATTGTTCTACTTCAAGTAAATCACAGGGAAGACTAGGACAGGTAACAGTGGCAGGCTAATTAAAAAATACTTACTTTTGCCTTCTAGTGATTAGATTTAAACATATGGTTTAAACATTTCACAATACAGTACTTAATATATTGAAAAAAAAACGCCAATGCTAATATAAAACATGTATGTTTTCCACCTTCTATTCTGTAACAAAACCTTATCCTAAACGAACAAGCAGGCTAAGCAGCAGCAACTCAATTAAAAAGATACTTTCCCCAACAATTCTGAAAAAGACTAGTTTGGTTACTGTAAAAATGAAAGAAATTAAAAAAAAAAAAAAGAAATAGTTCCATTTGAAAAGTGGTTACAGTTCTAGCTTTATAGTGGCAAACTCCTTTGTTAGGTCACAGTAAATAAATTGGTTGTTAAAAACTAGTGCTAGCAAAAAGTAATTCCGATGTCCAAGGATGGGACAGGCTCCATGACCACAAAACGCTGCCAGCTCTACCTTTTAAATAGAGTTTGCCAAGAGGAGTGTGTTACGAGCCAGGCTTGGCTGAAACAATCCACTGCCCACAAAGCTACTTTAATGTACTGTCTCTATTGAAAATCACAGCAATCCAACAATACATGACGATACTTTCCCATCACTGCAGCAATTCCCACCACAGGCAACACTGTGTCTCCAACAAAGAAGGCTCACATTCTATGTCTGCGAAAACCCCAGTCCTGCCTACTACTGTATGGTTGCCAAGAGGAACATCTGTGTGCTCCACAGTACACAGCACTGGCTCTGTTTTCTCTGTTTTCTTCTTTTTTTATTTCCTAGACAATAAACTGTGTGATTGCTTGGTAAGGAAATTGTCTTTCATTCCTTTCCTCTTCCCTTTTATTTATTTGTTTGTTTGTTTGTTTAACATGACAGTCAAACAACTACATCTGCCATCCATTATTACTTTGAGTCTACATCCTGAACACATAATAAAGTTAATTTGTTTTCTGATTTCATTTGATCTTAGACTTGTGATCATCTAAAAATTGCTGACTTTAAAGTTGAGTTCCCTAATACAAAGAGGCTATTCAATTCTCAGAATATTTTAGAATTTTATTTATATTTAGAAAGTCATAAATTCAAATAAAATATAAAAGAATGGCAATATATTCTCAAGAATAAAAAACCTTGTAAATGACAGATACCCTGTAGAAAATTTACAATATAAGCTATTAGTTCCATAAGAATATTACATTTTGGTAAAGACTTCTGTTATGTTTACCTTAACCTCAAATCAGTATTTGGGCTTAAAGAAGTTAAAAAAAAAATTAAGGCAAACAAGACAGAAATGAATACGGAATATAACTGGGAATTTCTTAGAGATAAATGACATGTTAGGCCCACAACTTCTATCTGCTCCCCAAACAAACAAACAAAAATGCTCAATTTTATTAATAATCAAATAGATGAAATTAAAACTAGATACTTTCGCTATTGATATGATTAATATTTGAAAACAGAATACCTAAGTTTGTGAAGGAATAGACTGGCTGGGATTTTAAACCAGTACTACCTTTCTAGGGAGCAATTTGGTAAAATGAGTATTTATACCAGTTGGCCCAGCAATTTTACTTTTAGGATTTTAACCAAAACAAGTGAGAAGAGTTGGGCATCAAGATGTTTACTATACCTTTACTTAGAACAAATAATTTAGAAACAGCCAAGTATCTAACCATAGCACACTTGTTAAATAAATTAGGATACATCTCTACAAGGAATACTATACAACCAATAAAAATATAGTTTAAGAGACTATATGATAAAAGTATTCTTACTATATAGTTAATAAATGAAAAGAGTAGGTTATAAAATATGAGATATTCTGGAAGACTTAAAAGAAATTAAAGAAAATAAATAAAAATTTTTTAAAAACCCAAAAAACTAATTTAGACCAAATAAGTATTACAAAAATACAAAATGTTATAATCAAATAAATCATTATAAACAAAAAAAATGAGATATGATGGCAACCCACTTTTTAAAAAAATATACTTGCTAGGGCGCCTGGATGGCTCAGTCGGTTAAGCATCTGACTCTTGATTTCAGCTCGGGTCATAATCTGAAGATCGTGAGATAGAGCCCCTGTATCAGACTCCATGCTCAGCAAGGAGTCTGCCTGAGATTCTCTTCCTCTCCCTTGCCCCTTTCCTCACTCACATAAATCAATCAATTAAAAAATCATCTAAAAATAATATCCTTGCTCAGAAAATTAAAATGTTAGTAATAGTATTATTTCATGGTCATATGACCAGTTTCTTTATTTCATAATATGCTCTTAGTTTCAGAACCAGTAAAAAGCCCCTAAATTATTGCCTTCTTAAATAATACCAAAATTTAATTTATTATCATTAAGGAAATAAAGGATAACTCATTTCTTCTTAAAGATATGTGTTCAGGGCACTGGGTGGCTCAGTCAGTTAAGCATCTGCCTTCTGATGCTTATGCCTTATGCTCGGGTCATAATCCCAGGTTCCTGGGATGGAGCCCTGTGTCAGGCTCCCTGCTCAGTGGGGAGCCTGTTTCTCCCCCTTCCTCTGCATCTCCCCCCAACTCATGTGTGCGCACTCTCTCTAATAAAAAATTTTTTAAAAGATACATTGTGTTTTCAAAACCTGTTCCACTGAAAATCATATAAAACTTCACATGAAAGCTATAGCAAGAGACAAAGAGGAAGGGAGAATTAGTACCTAAGGGACTAGGAATGGAAACATCTCATGGTTTATCATTTTAAGTAACAGTGGACAATCACAAAATTACAATTCAGAAAGTTTAATGAAGATAAAGCTGACTTACACTGCTATACATGGCCTGAAAGACCAGTCCATGTGATGTGCATCTCTCAGTTTCAGTAGACTGAAACAACAACAACAACAACAGATAACTATGATTTGTGTGTGTCATTACTGGTAGAAATGGAGTAAGTGGAAAATAATGGAATTTTTTTATTTCTTAAATCAAAGATGATATAGAGTGTATTTTTACCTTTCATAGTTTGACATTGCCTTACACTATAAAACTGAATTAAAGAGGCACCTGTGTGGCTCAGATGGTTAAGCATTTGCCTTCGGCTCAAGTCATGATCCCAGAGTCCCGGGATTGAGCCCCATATAGGGCTCCCTGCTCAGAGGGGAGTGTGCTTCTCCCTCTCCCTCTGCTTGCTTGTGATCTCTCTCTCTGTCAAATAAGCAAATAAAAGCTTTCCAAAAAATACAAATTAAAAAAAATAAAACTGGATTATTAAGAAAATCACTTACCACTTTTATTTTAAAAGGAGTCTTTACAGTAAATTTAATATGTTTACTCTCCTATGACATCTTGCATAGGAGCCAGAAAGCTACAAAGAGAAATCTATGAGTTCTGAAACCATGTAAAATATGGACTTGATCCCTTGAGTTACACTGTTCTTTTTCCATGACACATTTTGTAAACTAGTTTTAAACTACATGGCTATTTGTGATTCTGCTAACCTATGTATTTCTTTTGGAAAAAAATAAAATAATTTGTTTAAAGTGGCCAAAAAAAAAAAAAAAAAGTGTTTCCAAAGCAGCTGTTAAATAAATGAGAAAGAGCTGTACTCTAGCAAGTGATACTGATTTACTACATGGTGTTTAGAAACCATCACTGTTAAAAAAATAAATTAAATAAATAAAAACCATCATTGGAGGGACACCTGGGTGGTTCACTCATTTAAGCATCTGACTCTTGATTTTGGCTCAGGTCATGATATCAGGGTCCTGAGACAGAGTCCTTTGTCAGGCTCCGTGCTCAGTGGGGAGCCTGCTTGAGATTATCTCCCTTATCCTCTGCCCTGGCCCCAAGGGCATGCTCTTTAAAATAAATAAATAAATAAATAAATAAATAAATAAATACCATCACCAAAAAAGCAATAAAAAAAAGTACCTGGTTTGTGGTCTGGATTTCTCCTCACTATATACAAGTAGAGTTCATGTTATATTTTTAAAGTATTATTATTATAAAAGCCAATTAATTTGTTTTTTGTGTTCAGTAGTATACCACCAAGTCATGTTCATAAAAAAAGGCATAATAGCAAACTACATAAATGAAGACCTATCAACAAATAGTACAACTTTTAAGAATGACAGACACTTTCTGATTCAATTACTAAATAAATGTACTGTGGGGAATGCTTGTCTACCCAGTTAAATGTGGACAACCTATTACCAAGACACAGGTAGGGGATATGCCACAGAAACACATAGCCCTTCACTGAACACTGGACTTTTTTTTTTAATGGAGCTTTATTTAGTCCCTACTATTTACATGTTAACTCACTTATTTTCACACAAACAATTCAAAAGTGGATGTTACTATCACCGTTCTCCAAATGAAAAAACTTTCCCAAAGTCATACAGATAAAGAATAGTACAGCTCAAGATTCAAACCCTAATCTCTCTGATTCTCATCTTTGTTCTTTTCACTATGTTACTGGGTCAAACGAAGCAAAATGACTGAATGCTAACATTACAGGACACATTACGGGTTGATGTTTTAGCACTGAATGCCACCAGATCACAAATACTCTACTTGCCAGTGTTTCCTCTCTCCCCAAAGACACTGGTAAAATCCACTTGTTCAAGCAAGTTAAATCCAAACTGAAGTGTCTGACATAAGAAAACTGGTAGATGGGAATGGGGAAAAAGAAGAGAGAGGGGGAGGCAAAACATAAGAGACTCTACTGAGGGCTGATGGAGGGAGGTGGGTTGGGGATGGGCTGAGTGGATGATGGGTATTAAGGAGGGCACTAGTGATGAGCATTGGGTGTTGTATGTAAGTGATGAATCACTAAATTCTACTCCTGAAACTAGTATTACACTGTATGTTAACCAACTAAAATTTAAATATAAGCTTAAAAAATTTTTTTGTAAAAATTTAAAGAGGAGAATTGGTAGGACAACTTTTTTTGCAAATCTGTCAAAAAAGTACATTAATGAGACTGTCACATTATGACCTAATTGATTTCTAGAGAAACTGGACTATCAGTTCAGTGATATAAATGGATTTTCTGTTTAGGGAACTCTGATTTGATTACATACATAAATTAAAAAAAAACCAAAATAGTGTTCATATATACTTACAATTATTAAGCGAAGCCAAACATTTAACATAAAATCCAGGAGTAGAGGAATCTTTGGATACGCTGAGCCAGCTATGAGAGTGGGAAGGAGGGTGCTGGGGTGTTCTGTGTTTACTGCTTTGACTTTCATTTCTATCCACATGGACCAGCAATCAGTTTCAGAGACACTTACTGAAAGATCAGGGCAGAGTTTCTCTACAAACTCCTCAGAATGGATTCATTACCTCACCTGATTTCATTAATACTTTTATCCTTTCAAGATAATTTTGCTCAGACTGAAAAAAAAAAAGCATCTTTTGTGGTCACACCACATCCTTACACATTTGGAAGCAGGACACTCTTTCAATAAAGTTGTTGCTGGCTGAGATACACATTGATTCCTTAAGTATCATCATGATGCAGTCAGGCAATCAAACATTTTATGCCATCAATCAGTCCATTATATTTTTGGTCCTTTTGCCTACATGATGGTTTTAAGGCAGAAAGTATACCTAATCAGAGATACACATACTTACTTGCTCTTTTAGATCATTGTGACCATAACTGCATGTAAAAATGTATTGTGCAAGCAATAAATTATTTTTGTAGTAAAAATAATAAAAAAAAATCAGCCTAGTCTCCACCATCATTAAGAAACTGTTACTATGTATTCTGTTAAGGAAACTCCTTTTAAGAAGGGCACCTTTTAGTTTCCTGGTGTCTTTCCACAATGTTCTCAATTCCTCCTGTGATGCCAGAATGTGCCTCCGTTTCCCACATGGTTTTTAGAAGTAAACCACTTCTAAGCTCCTCTCTGCTAGGAAACCAAATAATCTTACTAAGAAATACATGTTCATAAGGGTAGATGAAGCTCTTTATAAAAAGGGCCAGAAATATCAATTCTTCGTTCTCAGCAAGGACTTGATGCAGTTGGATGATGGACTGAAGGCTGATGTAGAGGCCTCATCCACAGATATTCTCATCCTTTACAAGTGGAGGGAGATTAACAGATACATATCAAGCAGAAACGTCTGGGAAGAAAACACCAGGTTCTAATTCAGAGGTTCTGTGGCCACTGTTTTTAGAACATCACATTATTTTCAGATTCTTTTCTCTGTTTTGAAGAGCTGTTGTCACAGGAGCCTTATTCTAGACAAGTTATTTCTAAGGTCTCTCCTATATATTATGCTTTTGACATCAGTCTTGCAGAATGAGTTATATACTACAGATTCTGAAAGTACAACAGACAAATGATTAAGAAGCCCTGCTGCTATTTCACAGCAAAAGAAACTGTACAGCAAAGCCTTTCTTTCTTCACCATCTCCAAAGTTGCGTGTAGTTTTCCCACAGTATCGGGTTGCTGGTTGAGGTACACACACAACCTAGGTGATAATTCACTTAGATTTAAACTATTTTTTCAAAGCCGACTTTTCCAAACAATGCACCATCTACATTTTAAATGGTAGGTGAAATTCTACCACCACTCTTAAAAAAAGGGGACAAGGAGGTGCATTGTATTGGACAAAAGAAACGGAGGAAAGTATTGACAGTACAAACAATCTATAGTACCCTTGGGGTAGAAAGAATTGTTGAAAAGAGTTTTCTCACACGTGAAAAAGCAATGAAGCTCACAATGTTGATTATATGTCATGATTTTTTGGAGCTAGTATTGAAATACCTGAAAAGAAGCCATCTTTGTAAATATGTATAATCTTTTTCCTACTAATACACAAATCAGTGATATAAACCTATGCTTAAAAATAAAATTTAAGTTTTAAATCAGATTAATGAGAAGCTAGGAAAAAGTATGTCTTTAAGAAAAAGTGAGACAGGGGCACCTGGGTGGCTCAGTGGGTTAAAGCTTCTGTCTTAGACTCAGGTCATGATCCCAGGGTCTTGGGATCGAACCCTGTATCGGGATCTCTGCTCAGCAGGGAGCCTGCTTCCCCCCCCCCTCTCTGCCTGCCTCTCTGCCTACTTGTGATCTCTGTCAAATAAATAAATAAAATCTTTAAAAAAAAAAAAAAGAAAAGAAAAAGTGAGACATATAATCTTTGGTAGTTAATTTATAAATTTAATAATTTAGAGAAATACATGAAAGAGGTGCCTGGGGGGTGCTCAGTGGGTTAAGCCTCAGACTCTTGATTTCAGCTCAGGTCATAATCTCAGGGTTGTAAGATAGAGGCCCATATTAGGCTCCACATCAGACGCCATACTCGGAACAGAGACTGCTGGAGACTCTTTCCCTCTGCCCCTCCTCTGCTCATAATCAATCAATCAAATCTTAAAGAACTTCATGAAAATCCTCAAAGCTTCTAGTCCTTCCTCAATTGCAAATGAGGCAGTGTGACATATTGATCCACTACCTCCTTTATTCTTTGAGATCACCAATTGAAAAAAGATGCTCAAATACTACAAAGATGAAACTGCTATTCTATTTTCTCTGTATGTAACACATTGTGTTTGTATAAATTTAAGCCAGAAATCTTCAATGTTCACTTCCCCACAATACAAAATTGTTAAGAAAGACATCTGCGGAACAAAATAAACTAAATGTAGTCTAAAAATTACATTCTTGAGGCTCTCTGAGATGTCACCTAGTCAAACCTCCTGCCCTTAGTCCTCCTAAATCAACATGCTGCTTATAAGGAAACACAGCTCTTCCAAGACTTTAAACTCACCTTTTTTTTTTTTTTAATAAGTCAAATTAGCTAGCATAATCTTGAAAGGTTTGGTTTTAAGTGTTTAAAAGTTAAGTTCATTAGCAAAGTCACTTGGAAAACAGTTTCAACAATTTAATCAGACCTAAAGAGAAGGCAGATATATGCATCTTCTGTTTGATTATTCAGCATAAGAAATTATGACTTGGATATTAGAAATTAGAGAGAAAGAGATTAAGGGGAAAATTGTTTTCCATGTTCAGGCTCATGCTAATTACTCTGACCAGCTGCTATGGAAGAAGGTAGAGCATATGGAGTGCCTGGGTGGTTCAGCTGGTTAAGCATCCAACTCTTGGTTTTGGCTCAGGCCATGATCTCAGGAGATCAAGCCCTCCGTGGGATAAGCTCCACACCCTCAGCACAGAATCTGCTTGAGATTCTCTCTCCCTTTACCCCTTTCCCTATGTGTGTGTGTGTGCAAGTGCGTGTGTGTGTGCGCGTGCATTAAATAAATAAATACATAAATACATAAAATTTTTAAAAAGAAGGGAAAGCATAGTATGTGCATTTAACTTATTTTAATGTGGTCAGCTGGCAAGGAAATTTGTTGAGGAGGTTAATAAATAAGCTAAATTGGATAAATCACCCGGAAATCTAAGACTCAAGTAGTGCACACAGCTTCCTACTGGATGACAAGACAGCTGAGCACAGTGAACTTAAAACTGCAGGGTAAAAACTAGAACATATCTGAGTTGTTGAGAAGGTGCAGGGACTGTATTTTAATCCCACAGGAAGCAGGTAAATAGATGGCAACAGAGTCCACCCTAACTCCTTGGCCGACCCAGGCTGCACACTCAAGGAAGTGTGGTGGGAAAAGGGCAGAAATAAAATCACATTTTCAAGAGATTCACAAGTTGTCAATAGCAAAAACAGTGCTTTATACCTACCTCAGCATAGCTCAGTTTCAAGAATTGACTTTCCTCAAATTAAAGACATGACTGATATGTCTGGGATTTTGAGAACGAGGATGAATCTCAAAATACCAGAATTATCCCCAAATTTCTGGCTAAATACCCAACTGCAGGCAATGTCTGCATTTTTCTGGTTCTGTAACACTAGTTTCTCTCATGAAATTTCTGTCAACAAAGCTGAGAGGACCAGTCCTGAAACCTAAAGTCAGAGCTGTGAGGGGGTCAATGTGAATTTACCCAACAGTTCTCAAGTGTGTTCACGAACTTCATCTGGGATCTCTGGGAAACACTATACCAGTATTTATGCAATTTTATCATTTAAAGTTAATTACCTGGTCTTTTAAAATATTAAAAAATTAATAAATACTCTTAAATTTTCTAACAAACTGTTACAATCATGATTAATATATGAAAAACTCCTCATATGCTGTCTACAGATAAAAGGAATTTTGACTTTGTAGCCCACATCTGAATAAAACAAACCAAAAACCTAGTTGTGTGTCCCAGTCCTAAATTAGGAAGGGGAGATTCTGAAAAAGAAGAGAAAGGAAGGAAGGAAGGAAGGAAGGAAGGAAGGGCGGAAGGAAGGAAGGGAGGGAGGAGAAAGAGAAAGAAAGAGGGAAGGAGGAATGAAGGGAGGGAGCGAGGAAGGAAGAAGGAAGGAAAGAAAAGAAGAGAAGAAAGGAGAAAAAAAAAAAGGAAAAGGCTCCCAGGAAACTCTATTAAAACTACTTCAATATCCTTCCATTAATTATCTACATTTTTAGGAGGAATCAATAGCCCCATTCCATTTGAACTGGCCAAGATCTAAGATTAAAAAAGACTTCCCCCTGTCAATTGTCTTTTTCATACTTCTGTTAAATTTTGTTGCTAATACCAAGTGCTATTTCCCCAGCTGTGAAGTCAGACCAGCAGCTGCCTTAGCAAACCATGCCAACACTACACCAGTACATAAAGACAGCTGCCTTGCCTGTCCTTACAGATGAAAGAAGAGTGCTAAAGGCCTAGAAAAATCTCCTGTACTGGCAATGGCTGTGAAGGCAGCTGCTTGCCTATCACACCGTTTAAATAGAGTGTGCTATGTGACAATAGCTATAAGAAATGAAGAAAAGAATAAATACAATTAATTTTTACAGATAACACATATTTTCAAATTATTTTATTTATGGGATATTACATTATTTTTGACAATTTTATTTTTTGATTCCTCAGCATTCTATGCACAGAAGCAAAACATCACTATTTATAAACACATATATGTCCTAATTTCTATTTTAACAAACTAAGCAATAAAGCACCTTGAAAAGCTGTATCCAAAAATTTATTTTAAAATATTTATTTATTTGACAGAGAGAGAGACAGCAAGAGAGAGAGAACACAAGCAGGGGGAGAGGAAGAAGCAGGTTTCCAGCAGAGCAGGAGCCCAACCATGGTCTCGATCCCAGGACCCTGGGATCATGACATGAGCCGAAGGCAGATGCCTAACAACTGGGCCACCCAGGCGCCCCTTTATCCAAAAATTAAGTTACCAACAGTAATTGATTTTTCTAACATTGGCAATGTTATAAAGCTTCAAATATCTGAGAATCATACCAAGATACAACAGAATTTGAGGCTTATGATGCTTTGGTAAGAACTAATATTTTCAAGACTGTTCCTGTTTCATTAAAATGGACCTCCTTCCATACATTCAGAATGGATTAAAAGCCCAAATAAAGTCTGTAGGCAGAACTGATATCTATATTTCTCTTTTAGGAAACATTTTTACTTAAAAAAATACTGACTATACTTGATCACAATGTCTGCAACTTACTTTGTTTGAAATATTAAAATATATACATTTCAGAGGGCGGTCAATTGTAGTCATAATAAAAATCCACATTCTAGGTGTGGCTACTGTAAGAGCCTCTGTTGTCTGCATTTTGACCCTCGGCTAATTAGTACATTAAATGGCAGAGAAAATTTCATTGGTGAAAATATGGGCTGTAACTAGCATGAGTATTAAAAACAGGACCCCATTTTTAAAATAAAAAGCATTTAAGAAATATGGACTGGCTAAACAGTGTTTTAACAACTTGCCCGGGCTTCCATAAAAAAAGAAAAGGTAGGAGTTCACTGCAGCATGGATAGTTTTCCCTTGCAGATGATGCCCCCCTTTAAATTAAATACTTCTCTATCCAGCCATGAATGTGGAGGATTCTATTTGCCAGTTGCTGGTATTAAGAGGGCAGAATTTTCCCTTATGTGACCACTTTTCTGCCATATGTTAGTCAAAACCTCTCTTGCCAAATACAAAATTTCAAATCAACATATGACTAGTACTATCAAAGCATATTTATTAATAATATAGTTAGACTGATCTGCATAAGAACATATGACTTTACACTAAAATGTATAAAGCATAATAAAGTTTCAATGAAGCCAGTATGTAATTTTGGAAAGTCCTAGCATCCTGGTCACGCAGAAGGCCATTCAGAGATCTGTTATAGCTTATTAGGGAAAAGAATACACACACACACACACACGGAGAGAGTAACTAAAGAGATGATAAAGCCTGGCCAACAAAGTAATATATTTTATAAATATTAGAGGACTGAGAAGACTAAACGGCCCTTAAAAAAACACCTAAGCATAATGACTCTGTGCTCAGAGCAGAGCCTGCTTGAGATTCTCTCTTTCCCTCTGCTCCTCCCCCTACTTACACCCTCCTCTTTTCTCTAAATGAATGAATAAATAAAATCTCTAAAAAAAACCAACCAAACAAAAAAACACAACTCAGGTGAATGAATGAATTAATAAATAAAATCTTAAAAAAAAAAAAGCTCAGTCATTTAGGTGTCTGGCTTTGGCTCAGGTTATGGTCTCAGGGTCCTGGAATTGAGCCCCGCATCAGGCTCTCTGCTCAGTGGGGAGCCTGCTTCTCCTTCTCTCCCTCCCGTTTGTGCTCTCTTTCTCTCTCTCTCTCTCTCGGATAAATAAATAAAATTTTAAAAAAAGAGAGAGAGAGAAAGCATTTTACCTTTATGGACGAAAGAATGTGCTATTCAATAAATCGTACTAGGAAAATTGGCTATATATCTGGCAAAAAGAAATTAGATCCCTATATCAAACCATACAAAAAAATAAGTTACATAATGGGTACAGGTTTTCCTTCTGGGGTGAAAACTTTTGGAATTAGGGGTAATGGTTACATAACACTGTAAGTATGTTAAATGTCACTGAATTGTATACTTTGCAATGATTAAAATGTTAAATTCTATTTTATTTTTTATTACAATAAGGAAAATAAGTTGCAGATATATTACAAAATGAGAAATCAAGCTTTGAATATAATAAAAACAAGAGAAATATCTGTTTGACTTCAGGGTAAGAAAGGCTTTTCTAGATAAGACACAAAATACTATTATTCCAGATGCATAACAAAACTACCCTAAAACTCAGTGACCTCAAAGAATAATAATCATTAATTTTGTTCAAGAATCTGAAATATGGGCAAGGCTCAGCAGGGACAGTTCATCTCTGCTCCATGCCATGTCGCTGAGGTAGTCTGACTGGAACTAGAGGATCCATTTCCAAGGCGGCTCACTCATGCAGATGGAAAATTAATACAGGCTGTTTGTCGTCTACGTGTTACCTTGCTGCAGGGCTTGGGCTCCCTCAAAGGATGATGGCTATATTCTAAAAACATCCTAAGAGACAGGAAATAGAAGAGGCTGGTTTCCTAAAGCCTGGGCACCCATATCTGGCACCAATGTCACCTCTGTTATATTCTATTGTTCAAGGAATCATTTATCCCAGATTTAAGGGGAGATACAGACTTCCCTGAATGGAGGAATGTCAAAGGGTTTGGGGACCATGTTTTAAGACTACATAGCAACTCATAAAGGAAAAGGCAGCACAACTGACTATATCAAAATTTAAAACCCTTTCATGACAAGTTACCATGAAAAAGGTAAAACATGAGATAAATTGAAAAGAGGGAATCTGTAACACATGTAGGAAAAAGTTAATATGCAGAATACATAAAGAACTACAAATCAGTTAGAAAAAGATAAACAAATAAAAAAATACAGGAAGAATATGAACAGTCAATTCATGGAAGAGGGGCCTAAATGGCCAACTGATATATAAAAAAGATATTCAATGTCACTTTACAGAGATTAGGAAAAAACAAATCAAAATATCCCACATTAGACTGTTAAAATAAAGTCTAAAAATTCCCTCAATTTTGATGAATATGTGAGAAAATGGGGACCACCATAAACTTTGAATGTAAAATGAAGTCAAAACATTAGAGAGCAATTTGGCAGTATCTAATAAAACAGAGTATGTACACACAGTCTTTGACCCAACTTTTAAGGTTCCAGATAATATTAGGCAAAAAATGCATTTGTCCTTGGAGACACGTATAAAGAATGTTAGTGCTCTTAATGTCCATAATAATTAAAAATCAAAAACCACCTAAAAGTTCATCAATAGGGAAAAGTATAAATAATAATTGGAGTATATTTATATCGCAGTTAAAATGAATGAACTAGATCTCAGGTTCTTAGATTTCAAAAACACAATGTTGATCAAAATGTTAAAAAGTGACATAAAATTAAACACAAACAAAAACACACACAAAGCAGTATGTATACACATAGCAAAAATGTAAGAACTTGAAGTATATGCTACATATTCAAGATGGTAGTTGCCTCTGGAAAGAAAGGTAAATATAAAATACAGGAAAGCTGAACAAAGTAAGATATCAGAGAAAACTAACTGTTCATTAAAGATTTGTAGATTTGCTGGGAGGCAAAGGATTATATTTCCAAGCACCCTTACATCTAGATGGGGTCATGTGACTCTTTCTCACCAATGGAATATGAACAGAAATGAGGCATGTCACATGAAGACCAAGGACCTTCCACAATTTCTCTTTACTTTTCCATCTGCTTATTATGCATGAGCACTATGACCTTGGAAACCATGTGCTAAAGGAGGTAAATTCCTAAAATGGAAAGAGTCTGGCTCTTTATATCCCCTCATGAAATGCCAGCTACCAACCAGGAATAGTTACATGGCAGTGTTATGTGAGTGAGAAACAGTGGAAAGCCAGTAGAATTCTGGGATTTGTTTCAGTTTAGTTTCACCCAACTATATAAAAGGGGACCTCCATTTACAAAAAAAAAATCTACTAATATCTGTTTCTTCGATTAAAAGAAAGTCTGAAGTAAAATCACCACCATCACCGCCAAAATGTCAGTTTGTTAATTCTAGGTGGTAGAAATTCAGGAAGCTGTAGTATACTATTTTTTGTAGTTTTGCAGTTAAAAAGAAGTTTTATTAAGAAAGATACAACAGAGTTGGCCACTCCTCTAATATTTTATAGGAACACTACATTTTTACTGCAGTTTATATTTCTAATGTGGCATACTCCTGTAAGTTATGTTCTCTACTGTGCCTACCCCAGTTTTCCCCGGATTGTACATAACACTTCCACATCAAGGATTCAACTCAATGCACATGTGCAGCTCCCAAGCTTTCCTCTTTTACTTCCATGTTTATCTGAATAAATGTAAAAACCACATTAATTGTTAAAATAATGAGTAGCGGGTGCCTGGGTGGCTCAGTGGGTTAAGCCACTGCCTTCAGCTCAATCATGATCTCAGGGTCCTGGGATCGAGTCCCAAATCAGGCTCTCTGCTCAGCAGGGAGCCTGCTTCCCTCTCTCTCTCTGCCTTTCTGCCTGCTTGTGATCTCTGTCTGTCAAATAAATAAATAAATAAATAAATCTTTAAAAAAAATAATGAGTAGCTTAACATTTTTCAAAATTACATAGAAGAAACTGCATGGTCTAAAAAGCTATGGGAGAATAAAAGAAAAAGCAAGTCCATGCACATAATCCTGTGCAAATTAGAAGAAAAAAAATATAATATATGCCAAGTGCTATTACAAGTCAATATTTTTAGTATTAACTCCTTAAGTCCTTAAAACAACCCCACAAGGTACATCACTGTAAAGCCCCATTTTATAATGAGAGTGAAAGAGACTGATGAAAAATTTTTCTAAAACTACTAAACCTAGTTTGTGTTAGGGACCAATCCACAGAGGTCTAACACAATTTCGAAAGCAAATTTCACTTATCCAAGATTTTTAAGATGGAAACCTAAAAACCCTCCTTGACCCTAATGTTCCATTTTAAGCACAATTCCATTGCTTACTCTTTTAGAAATATTTCATGAACTCATTCTTTCCTTTACATCCCAATGCCAAACATCCAAACATCACACCCTGACAATGGCAATAATCTGTTACCTCTCTTCTGGGTTCACCTCATCCTTCTTCCACCTGAAAATTACCAACTAGATCCGTTACTTAAGTAACCTGTATAAAATGCTTACCACTGGGATATAACCATATTCTCTTACCTTACTTCTCAGGCTTGTTTTGAGAATTAGAGCTACTTAACACATATAGCAGAGTGCTTGGCACACTGCAGAAACTCAAGAAATGTTAATGACTTTGAAAAGCAAGAATTTTCAACCCTATTTGAAAGAGGAGCTAAGCAGGCCAGAGAAGTTAAAATAATTTAACTGAAATAACTTGGTAAGTGGCAGAACCAGGTTTGAACCAAGATCTGTCTAGCTCCAAAACATATATATTTCCACTATAATCTTACTGCTTCCTAAATACTTTTTTCCAAATTAAAATTTCAAAAATAAATTTCACTGTAACTTGAGGAGGTATTGAAAATCATGCTGTTATATTTCTTTTTAAATTTAGCAACAGAGAAAAGCTTTTTAATAAGAGAAGCACCATTCTGGCCAATGTATTTAGAAAACAGAAATAAAAAGCATAAAAATTGGGAAGGGGGAGATATGTTTTATTTGCAGGTGTACTCCAAGGGTACAACTATAAAGGTTTTCACACTTCATATATTCTTTCAAACAACACTTTTATATCGTCAATAAAACATATGCTTACTTAATTTTTTGGTGGTGATCTTTATTTTTAAGTAGTTTGAATTAAACAAAGTACCTGAGCCTTTCTCAACTGGGGTTCACCAGAGAATTAACTAAGCCCTACAGAAAATGACTTCAATGACTTTCTTCTTAATTCTCCCAAGAATGATAAGAATAGGAAGTTAATTTATTATTTAAAATATGTTAGGACATTAGGGCATAATTCTCTAGCAAAATCTTTATTGAAAATATTACCTGATAATTCTTTCGAAATGACCTAGGTAATACATTGCTAAATTTATCTGAAACTGTAATATATGTAACAGTTATTAAATGTCTTAGGTATATGAGTCAAAATAAGAACAATTTCACAAAAATCTAAAAGCACCTTTACTAATATAGTTAGAATAAATGTCTTGTGCTATCTGAGGTAAAATTTTGAGTGTAGGGACTTTTCCTACTAGCTGACAAGTGTTAATCAGTGTTAAATAAATCAATCTTTGCCGCTACCCATCCTGGAGTTTCCAATGTGAATTCAGAACATCTGCTCTTGTGAGCTGCACTTTGGGGCTAATATTCCAAACTACTACCTTTTCTCTGGTCATGGCTTCTTAATGCCAGACACTGGTGATTCCCAACTTATTCCCAACTTTCTTTTTAAATTTAGTTCCATGTCTTCCTTTCTGACAAAGCCCCATTTTGTTCAGGAAGCCACCCTGATATTTGTCAGGGGTGGCTGGCCATAGTCTCAATCCCAAGGAAATCTTAGCCCTGGTTTAATAGGAGTATGATCAATGCTGTCACTCAGGCCTCATGCACCAAAAGGCCCTGTACTTGGGGTTTAATGCTCTGTGGTCGCGGACCCGAAATTCTGAAGAACTTTATCTTTGCATTTGTGTTTTATAAGTGAAATATGATGAAACAATGGTACATGTTTTGGAGCCCTGACTTATGTGGTCCTCAGCTACCCTCTTCCATCCCAAGACGGGTGGGGAAAGTCCATGTTCCACTGTCACCCACCGTCCATAGTGGGGGCCTGAGCACACATGTAGATTGGACACCTACTCTTAAGAATGTCAGTGCAGGGGCGCCTGGGTGGCTCAGTGGGTTAAAGCCTCTGCTTTCGGCTCAGGTCATGATCCCAGGGTTCTGGGATCAAGCCCCGAATTGGGCTCTCTGCTCAGTGGGGAGCCTACTTCCTCCTCTCTCTCTCTGCCTGCCTCTCCGCCTACTTGTGATTTCTGTCTGTCAAATAAATGAATAAAATCTTTAAAAAAAAAAAAAAAGAATGTCAGTGCACCCCTGGGGCTAATAATACATTATATGTTTATAAATTTTTTTTTAATTATTTAAAAAAAAAGAATCTCAGTGCAAGGGGAGAAGGTGGCCATTCCTACCTCGAGCTGATGGTGCCATGTTCCACAGGTTAATTGGCTGGCGCCTCCCAACCAACCCCCCACCCCACACACACACACTAGAGATATCTCTGTGCATCCTGGCACACAGGCAGCAATCCCTTGTGGTTGCTCTGCAGTGTGGACCGGGGTGGTGGGCTCAAGGGAAGAGTAGATTAATTTCCCTCCCCCCGGCCTGGATACCACATTTTCAGTTTGCACTGAACCCTGTTAATTTTGTAGTGAGCCCTGTAAGATAGTGTCTGAATCAGTCATGGTGGTCTCTCCCCCAGTCAATGACTGTCTTATACCTAGACATATAATGAAATTTTGGAGATATATGAAAAAATATCTTCAGGGGAAGTACTAGGAAAGTTTTCTTACTCTTAAAGGAGACACAAGAAAGAGAAGCCTACTTCTCTAGTTCTTCTCTACTTCTGCATCTCTAAGTTGTCAATTCCTGACGTCCTCACTGCTATTTTGTAACTGTAAAGAGATCATGCCCGAGTATAAACCTGCCTGGGTAGGAGAGCCTGCTTAGACTAGGGTTCCAAAGATGGAGGACCTAGGGCTCTTATCACAACTAAATTACAGCCCGCCTCTGGATTCTTTGTTATGTTGGTTAATAAATCCCTTATTGTTTATGATAGTTAAAGTGAGGTTTTCTGTTAATTGCAGCTGAAAGCATTCTAAATGCTGAAAATACCTTGACACATACGAAATATACTTTTAATAGTAATACAAATTTCAAAAGAACCAAGCTCATCAACCTTGGAAAATAACTGTCCATCCCTATGACATATTTCCAGCCTCCCTTTCCCCAGGTGAATTTTATATATTACATAGCCCATATTTTAAAATCAAACCAAAGATACCCACTTTTAAAACTTAAGATTATTTGCACCAGTTTCTAAGATCACAGATAAAATTTTATTCATACAAATTGGGATATACTATCATGATGGACTTAACATGGAATATTAGAAAGAAAACTACATTTCTAGTAAGCCTACTTTCTCTTCCTACCCAGCCTTCCAATATCCAGCCCCTCATCAATGAGCTACATACCACATAAATGGAAAATAGGGACAAACATATTTCCACTGGAAATAGAAATGCACTCAACTTGACAAGAGAATGATATTAAACAGTTTTCATGTAGAGGTAGAAATGTTTTTCCTATAGAATATTCTGGTGTCAAGATTCAAAGGTGCTGGGGGAGTACCTGTGTGGCTCAGCTGATTGAGAGCCCCCAGGTCAGGATCTCCGGTTGTGAGATCTAGTCCTGCATTGGGTTCTGTACTTCACATGGAATCTGTTTGAGATTCCCTCTCTCTCCCTCTCGTGACTGCATTCTCCATCTCTCTCTCTCAAAATAAATAAATAAAACCTTAAAAATAAAATAAAATCCAAATGGGCTGGAACCTCATCACCACATGGCAAGATAACCATCCCAGAGAACACCAACAAAGAAATCCCAGTTCTCACTAGTGGATTTCTTCCTACCTCCTTGCATCAGAGTCCTGGCCATGGGTAAGGGTCCTACATCCTCAAAAGAGCTCCTTATTTCCCATAGGGAGTTTCTCTGCTACAGGAACCATCAGTTCAATATAATGATTGGGCCTCTCTTGAGAGCTGACTAGTTCTGGAAGACAAATTATCTATTCCCAGATAATAATAAAGAGAAGACTGAATAGTAACAGTTACAATTAGATAAACTCGATAAATCTGTTAGGTAAAGCACACAAGAGTAGCCCAGGGACAAACATTTCATTTGATTTGGGCAGGAGCGGGAAGGATTATAATCTCTTGCAAAAAACAAAACCAGTTAAAACACATGATTACAGCTTTCTAAGGGAAAACGTTTGGTAGTGAGAAAATTATTAAACATTCTTCAGAAGCCATGGAGCTGAAGTCAGTGCACTAACCAACAGAGCAGCTGTCAATGCAAAGGGGGTTCCTGTGATAATCCTGCTCTGACCTCAGACTCAAGCCTGAGAACCTGTCAGAAAGGTGCTCTCACAGTGGAAGACAACAAGCAGCAGCTGCTTGCAGTCAGCGGGCTGCAGCTATTTCTCTCCTTTTAAAAAATACAGTGCCCCTCCAGTTGTGGATTTCATGACACAAGGGGTGTGTGCAGTTCTCCTCGCCGCTGCAGAGGACAGTGAGTTCTCAGTTCCATTAGTACACTGCTCTCAAGGGCAGGGTGTCCACCAGACTCTCTTCAGGACTTGGAGCTGCATCAGTACGGACAGATGTGTAAAGTTCTAGTTATAGAACAGTAAGAAGTAAGACAACTATCCTTTCCCAGATAAAAGAAAAGTTAAAAATTAATAATTCATTGATGTCATTTACACAACTGAAACAAAAATGACTTTTAAAATTTCTTTTAGGTGAACTGAGGCAAGAAATGAAATAAAAAAGGCTGAGGGAGAGATGGCAAATTATATACTATAGAGAGCCAGACAGACTGATACATCTAAAGACAGAGAGATCATCAGTTTAGAGAAGCATGATAGAGACATGCTGATACATCCTTTTAATTTTGTGATGGTCATTTGTGTAATAGTGCTATGTTGAGTAAGATCTCCCCAGCAGCAACATTTCCAGCGGTTTCTCTCTGATCTGTCCCTTTTATATTTGTCAACTGAAGGCAGGGAAAGTCATGATGAAGAATAAGGGAATTAACATGCTTGTGCATTCTTCCTGATACAACTACACAAACCCCTTACAATGCCAGAGTGACCACTCCACTGGTCTCTTTCCCAACTTTCACTGCTATCATAGCCCCACCCCCAGCAAGTGGTCATTTCTCTTATCTCATAGGCAATAATGCTATTAAAAATACCTGTGGCTTTATTTATTCTACACCTATTGATGCTACATATAGTATAATGGTTAGTTTTATGTGTCAAATTGGCCAGGCTCTAGGACCCAGTTATTTAATCAAACACTAATCTAGGTGTTGCTCTGAAAGTATTGTGTTGAGACTGGGTTAGCCGACAGTTTATAATCACCCTTGATAATGTGAGTGGGCCTCATCTAATCAGTTGAAGATCTTAAGAGCAAACCCCCAAGTTTTCCGAAGAAGAAGAAATTCTGCCTCAAGATCAAGATAAAGTAAGCTAGAGAAAAAAAGTAATTAAGAAAATCATAAGAAGGAGAAAAGACATATACAACGTCTTCTGCAGCATCAACTCCTGCATCAGTTTTCAGCCTGCTGACTTGCTCTGCATATTTTAGACAAGCCAGTCTCCACAACTGTGTGGGACAATTCCTTAAAATAAATAATCTATAGCTGTATCTCTATCTCCTATTGATTCTTTTTCTCTGGGGAACCCTGACTCATAGAGATGGTAACGCCAACTTTTCTATTTTGTGAATAGACAAGCTAAATTTCCAATCTATGATGGGTACCCTCTCAGGGCTGAGAGACTGATTCCAGGTGCCATAAGAGACACAGGCTCCCTGGTCTCATGAGGACTAAGCTCACTACACTAAGGTTTGAACCTTTTATGCCTATAACTGGCAGCTTTCCTTACTATGCCATCTCAACTGGATTCTCCCTGGCCAGGGAACTACAGAGAAAAAGGGCATCTCCTTTCCCTTTTCCTCCATATCCTTTGCTATATTTGATTCTAATTAAAGCTATATCTAGGGGACACCTGGATGGCTCAGTGGGTCTCTGCCTTCAGCTCAGGCCATGATCTCAGGGTCCTGGGATCGAGCCCCAGATTGGGCTCTCTGCTCAGTAGGGAGCCTGCTCCCCCGTCTCCCCTTGACTGCCTCTCTGCTTACTTGTGATCTCTCTCTCTCTCTGTCAAATAAATTTTTTAAAAATCTTAAAAAGAAATTTAAAAAAATTAAATTAAAAAAAAGCTGTATCTATATCTATAGATATGCCTATAGATATATATCATATATAAACAATGACAAAATACATATAAATAATAAATATTAAAGATATATCATATATTTTAACTTAATCTATATATTAAATATATAATTATATATAATATACACTTGACCCATTGAACAACACCAGTTTAAATTGTGTGGGTCCACTTATATGTGGATTATTTTGATAAATACGTTATAGTATTATATATGTCTTTTCCTTATGATTTTCTTAATTACATTTTTTCTTTAGCTTACTTTATTGTAAGAATACAGCATATAATACATGTAACATACAAAATATGTGTTAATTGACTATTTATGTTATCAGTAAGGCTTCCAGTCAACAATAGGTTATTAGCAAAGTTTTTAGAGAGTCAAAACTTTATACACGAATTTTTAGCTTCACAGGGGCTAGTGCAGCTAACTCTGGACTGTTTCAAGAGTCAACTATATATATTTTTTATACTTAACTTTTAAAAATACGCATACAGAGTGTGGTACTTTTCTTTCTTGAAAATACAATAGGAAGATATATTCAGCAAAACCTTGATTTTATCAAAAACTTAAGAGGATGGGGCCTCTAGTTAACTGAATTTCCTGGGTTACTGGAAATGTCTACTTTCTTTGTTGGACATATTTAAAAATAGAAAAGGAGGCGGGAAAAGCAAATAGTAAAATGTTGATTTAAACAGAAATATATGAGTAATTACATGAAATGTAAAAGGTCCAATTAAAAGTCACAGATTGGCAAACTGGATAAACAAAGCCTAAGGAAATGCTGCTAAAAGAGCAACACTTTAAATAGATGTAAGACATAGAAAGGTTGAAAGTAAAAGCATGGGAAATGATACACCACATGAATGCTGACTAAAATAAAGCCGGTGTAGCGTATTGATAAAAGACAAAATAGACTTAAAGGCGTGAAGCATGAGTAGAGATAGAAAGAAATATTTCATAATGACAAGTAGACCAATTCTACCAGAAAGATAAAAATGTTCTAAATTTTTAGGCACCTAATAATATACCCTCAAACTATGTAAATCAAAAACTGACACAAGTAAGTAGAGAAATGGGCAAATACAGAAACACAGTAGCTACTTTATCAATACTAACATACCAAGCAACTTAAAATTAAGTTTTTTTTTTTTAAGGATTTGAAGATCTGAACACAATTAACAGTATTTTATCAACTGACATAGGTCAGCTACAGTGCCCAATGAGTTAAGAATACACATCTATTATTCAAATGTACACGAAACATTTTCCAAAGCTGACCACATGCTAGGCTACAAAGTAAGTTTTAACCAATACACCTATAATATTTAAGATACTATGGTATTGGTGCAGGACATATAAACAGACCAGTAGTACAGAAGAGAAAATCTAGAAACAGACCCACTCACCTGTAGCATTTAATTTCTGAAAAAGGCAGCACTGCATAGAATGAGAGAAAGTAAAGGGGTTTTAAAAATGGTACTGGTGGGGACGCCTGGGTGGCTCAGTCAGTTAAGCGGGGGCCTTGGACTCAGGTCATGATCCCAGGATCCTGGGATCGAGTCTCGCATTGGACTCCTTGCTCAGTGGGGAGCCTGATTCTCTCTCTGCCTCTGCCTGCTACTCTGCCTACTTGTGCTTGCTCTCTCTCTCTCTCTGACAAATAAATAAATAAAATCTTAAGAAAAAAAAAATGGTCCTGGTGGAGCACCTGGGTGGCTCAGTAGTTAAGCGTCTGCCTTCAGCTCAGGTCACGATCCCAGAGTCCAGGGATCAAGCCCCACATGGGGCTCCCTGTTCGGCGGGGAGCCTGCTTCTCCCTCTCCTGCTGTGTCTTTGTCAAATAAATTTTAAAAATCTTAAAAAAAAAAAAAAAGGTCCTGGAGTAATTAGGTAACCATATAAAAAATAAAATTTGACTTCTACCTCATACATACTAAAATCAATCCCAGCTGGATTTTAGAGCTCTATGTAAATGGTTAAACAAGGAAACATGCAGAACTATAGCAAGATCTTATCTTTGAGAGTAAGGAGAGATTTTTACACTGAAAACAGAGAAAACTACATACAGAAGATGAAAATATTGAACTACTACCTCTATTTACCAAGATGCCACTAAAAGAGTGAACAGGAGAGCCACAGAGTAGAAAATATTTTAAACCTATATAACTCACAAAGGGCTGATACCCAGAATATACAATGAAATCCTACAAATTATTTTTTTTTCAAAATGACAGAAAATCCTATAGACAAACGAGCAAGTGACTTAAGTGTCACACACACATATACACAAAAAGAATTTCAAAATGAAGTTTTCACTCTCGAAGAAATACAAATTAAAACTAAAATGAAGTAACAGTACCATTTTTTAAGACTGATAATAACAACTATGGGAAGTAGCTGGGACTTGCATTCACTCCTGGTAGGAGTATATTTCCTATAGCCTTTTTAAAAAAACATTTGGCATTATCTTCTAAAGTTGAATATATGCATACTCTATGATGCAGCAAATTTTTACTCCTATGTGTGTGTGTGCACACAGATACACTAAAAAACATGTACAACATTAACAGCAATAAGTATCAAAATAAGAAGTAACCCAAATATTCATCAATAATAAGTTACGGTATAGTCATACAGCAGTCTATTATCCAGTAACAAAAGTGAATATACTACTGTCATGCACAGCAATATGGCTTGTGTCAACAGGTTAACAAAATAATCTAGATCTAAAATACAGCTACTATATGATTCCCCTTAAATAAAGTTAAAAAAAAAAACCAGCCAAATTAGCCTATGTTAGTAGATGTCAGGATAAGGAAGACTTTTCGCAAAGGAGAAAAGAGGTAGTAACTGGGAGGGGCACATGCAGGTCATGTGAAGTACTAGTCATTTCCTTTTTTTTTTTTTTTTAAATGGGTGGTGGTAACATATGTGTGTTCACTTTGGGATAATTTGTTAAGCTAGATACTTTGGACTGGTACACTTCTCTGTACATACAATATTCTTCAATTAAAATGTTAAAAAGAAGAAGAAGAAGAAGACAAAAAAGAAGAGCTGCCAACCAAAACTAATAACTACTCTGACCAAGCAATTTATCAAGGAAAAACCAGCAAGCAGCTTTCACCACAGGCTCCTTACATGGTAACAGTCAGTCACTGTACCTAAAAATCATTTCAAAGGCTTCCTCTGACATAGGCCTGGCAGGTGATACTGGATGCTGGCTGGGCCCTCAGCTGGGGCTGTCACCCAGACCTAGAGCTGGTTTCTCCACTTGGTCTGGGATTCCTCATGGCATGGTGGCTAAATCACAAAAGACACAAAGCTAGGCAAAGACTGCACTGCCTTATCACCCAGTCTCAGAAATCATGTCACTTCCTCAGTCACATCTACCACATTGTATTTGTGAAAAGTAAGGCAAGCCTATATTCAAAAGGAAGGCAATCAGACACCACCTGTAGATGGGAGGAGCATCGAAGAATTTGTGGACATTTTAAAAAATCACCACAGTCTGATGCTGCTCACAAATTATTCACACTCCTCTCAGAAGCAAAATGCAGAGCACCTGGGTGGCTCAGCCTCTGCCTTCAGCTCAGGTCATGATCTCAGGGTCCTGGGATCAAGTCCTGAATCGGGGTCTCTGCTCTGCAGGGAGCCTGCTTCCTCCTCTCTCTGCCTGCCTCTCTGCCTACTTGTAATCTCTGTCTGTCAAATAAATAAATAAAATCTTTTAAAAAACCCAACAACAACAACAACAAAAGAAGCAAAATGTACTCATTTCCTCCTCCAAGATCTTCATGAAGTATCATTCATTACGATGGCACTAGACCATGGTTCAAGGTCCAAGATCTGATCATCTAAATCAAGTCTAGGTGCAGATAGGGTCCCTGAGTACAGTTCCAAGGAAATGGATCCTTTATTACTATTCCTCGTGATATGAAGATCTATAAACTAAAAAACCAAATTATATGCCTGTACACATAAACACCCAACATACAATAGTGGGACAGGCATAGGATAGCTGCTAAAGACACTCTGTTCTAACAAGGCGGAACCAGAAGACACAGCAGATTCTAGTCCACAACAACTCTGAAATCCAGCCAACGTTGCCACTTGTTTGCTTAGGACTCGGTCCTACTATCTGGGAATAAATGACTCTCTATGGCTTTCTACGGCCCTCTGGGTTCTTGGTTTCTTCCTAAGAATTATGCTTCCTTTTTCAAAAAGTGTAGCCTGCATTTAAAGCTAAGTAGTGGTTCTCTCCCTCTCCTCAGAAATCCAGGGGTTCAAATACATCTTCATTTTAGACTATCTATGTACATTTAGTCAAAGTTGGCAGTGCTTTCTCCACTACAATTCTCTTAAGGACTCTGTGAGTTTTCTATGAGTCGTATTAGGGGCTCACTCCATTATACCAAAGTTAACACCCACAAATCTTGTTGAGATTAGCCCTTCTGTACCTTTACAACTGCTATGAAAAAATGTCCTTAAAAATACTGGAAGCTAAAAAAAAAAAAAAAGAAAAAGAAAAAAGAAAAGAAAAGAAAGAAAGAGAAAGTATTAGAAGCTCTATTTAATTTCTAATGAAAGACAATCTTTTAAGCACACCCTTAAGATTTCTAGGAGTGCGTTTTTCAAAAAGTCTGTAAGACACCACCTTACATCACTCTGAGGTCCTGACAAAGGGTTTTACAATGACATCTTCAACTTCATCTTTAGATCATGTTTTCCTGAGAGCACCCTTGGATTCCATCTCTTTGCCCAAAGCCATTTCTTAATTTTAGAATCATCGACCCTCCAGAGAGCCTTGGAATGAAAAAATAAGATTATATTTGAACCCAGGAAATCTTGCCTGATTTATATTTAACATCTTATTTTTTTTAGTTCATCTCTCTTCTCTCCTCATTTTATGTAGAAGAAGCAGCTAGGTAGCACCTGTCACCTCTGCCTAGAAATCTCCTTAGCAAGATCATCTGATTCAGTAGGTACATTTTCTACCTTCCATTTTATTGCAAGTGATTATGTCACCAAGCTTTCCTCTAATGTATAACAAATACCTCCTCCCCTTCAACTTCCAATAACATTTAAGCCTTTATGATGCCCTTTGAGCTTCCGCTAACATATCAAGGTCCTTACAGCTTCTGTCCACTGTCTGGTTGCAAAGCCAAGGCCATATTTTTAGGTTATTTTTACTGCAGCAATTCCACTTCCAGATACTCAAATCTGTGCCAGTTCTATTGCTATATAAGAAACCACTTTAAAATTTAGTGGCTTAGAATAAAAACAATCATATAGTTTATAAACCTATGATTCCAATCAAATTTCAAAACAGAGATTTTGGTTGAAATATTTGTTTTATGTGTCATGTTGACATCCCATAAATAAGGATGACAATTTTTAGTACTTCTTAGTTATCACTGGACAGTATTAAAAATATATTTCTGAAAATCAAGAGTAGCTAACATTTATTGAGTGCTACTAAACCTTTCAGCCTCCGATTTTCCAAAGGAAAGCAACATAGGACCAAAGCTGCTAGAATGGGACACAAGATTTTTACATTTAGTCTTCGTTTTACCTCATATTATCTGACTGACAAAAGTCACTGGATCTTAGTTTCCTCACTTAAAAAGTAAAAGGCTATACTGAATACTTCCTAATTTCTTTTTTGTGCTTACATTGGATGCTTATAAAAATTAATCAGATTAAGTAATAATTAAACAGTTCTCAAAGCTGTTCCATAATGAATTTAGTAAAGGCCCTTGGCAACAAGGCCTGTGCTTGCCTTCGTGAGCAGCTCCCCTCCGGATGCTGCAGCTCCTGTCACATGAACCCTGAGCTCTGAGATGACCTGCGCCACCTGCAATTCTTGAATGGTCTGGGCTTGTTTTGTTTGTTTCCATCTGGTCCCTACACCTTGGCATAAGCTACTCCTCTCCAACCAGAGGGCCTTTTCTCTCTGGCACATTCTCTTTTCCCTTCAACTTTGACCAAAGTCCTCTTCTCAAAGAATCTCCAAAAAACAACTTAAAGTAGAGCACAGCACTTTCTTTCCCCATCCCCCAAATGCTAGTCAGCTATATAAAAGAAGAGCGGTATCTTTACAACATCAAGTATGACACTGCCAAGCTTGTGGCATGCTTTTGCTTTTATCTGTCTACTCTATTAATGATGAGACACTAGGGGACAGGAACTATGCTCTGGTCACCTCTGTATCTTTAACATCTAGAACAGTATCTGACATACACTAGAAAACCAACAAATGTCTGCTAAATAAATGCATTTTAACTCTCCCCATAATGTAGCCCAAGAAGCCACAAAGTCTGTTAAGTAGTCAACTTTCAGGACTATATATAGATTAACACTGCTATATTGTGGGTACTGTTATAAGATATTAAAATCAAGCTAGGCGAATGGTTTAGTTCACATATAACAGATTTATTCCTCTCAAGTAGGGTACATTTTGGGGGAGGTTATATATTTTGAGGTTATTTTCAGAATAGCACTCCACTTACAGGTACTAAAATCTATGCCAGTCACCTATCACCTATGTAAGAAACCACTCCAAAACTTAGCATATAGTTTATAAATCTATGATTCCAATCAAACTTCAAAACAAAAGTTTGTAAGCATAGAATATTAATAATTTTTAAAAACTATGATTTGAAAATACTTCCTATTACTACAACTTTTTAAACTCTTTATTGAGATATAATTCATATATCATAAAATTTACTCATTTAAAATATACAAAATAGGGCGCCTGGGTGGCTCAGTGGGTTAAGCCGCTGCCTTCGGCTCAGGTCATGATCTCAGGGTCCTGGGATCAAGTCCCGCATCGGGCTCTCTGCTCAGCAGGGAGCCTGCTCCCCTCCCTCTCTCTCTCTGCCAGCCTCTCTACCTACCTGTGATCTCTCTCTGTCAAATAAATAAATAAAATCTTTAAAAATAAATAAATAAAATAAATAAAATAAAATATACAAAATATATAATATAAAATATATAAATATATGATATGTGTATTACATATTTATGTAACATACAAAATATATAATTCAGTGATTTAGTATATTTGGTATATTCACAGAGTTATACCATTATTACCCCCTTCTAATTTAGAACATTTTCATCATGCCAAAGAGAAGCCCTGTACCCCTAACAATTACTCCCCATTATTTTCAGTCTCTATCAATTTGCCTATTCTGGACATTTCATAAAAATGAAATCATATAATATATAGTTCTTTGAAGACTGGATTATTTCATTTAGTATTATGTTTTCAGGGTTCAGTCATGTTGTATTACAACTTTATCTTTTGCAATATTTTCAAAAGTAAGAGCTAGAAGAGAAACATGTTATCATCACTTTTGAAAATCTCCCCCACTTAGCATAATACAAAAAGAGATACCTGAGTGAAGGAGAAAATGTTGAGATTCAAAGGAACTCCAGAACTGTTTTAAAAATAATTTTTAAGCACTGGACCACTTTCGAGGTGCCCGACTGGCTCAGTTGGTAGAAAATACAACTCTTGATCTCCGGGGTATGAATCTGAGCCCCATGTTGGATGTAGAGATTACTTAAAAATAAAATCTTTCAAAAAACAAAAACCTGGATCACTTTCTTACCAAAGACAAAAATAAATTCAAAATGGATTAAAGACCTAAATAAAAGACCTAAACCATAAAGTTTCTAAAAGAAAACACAGGCAGTAAACTCAGGGATGTCAGCCTCAGCAGTATTTTTCTGGATGTGTCTCCCCAGGCAAGGGGGGAAAAAAACCCCACAAAAATAAATAATTGGAACTACTGTAAACTAAAAGGCTTTTGCACAGCAAAGGAGACTATCAACAAAACAAAAAGGCGGGGTGCCTGGGTGGCTCAGTGTATTAAAGCCTCTGCTTTCAGCTCAGGTCATGATCCCAGGGTCCTGAGATTGAGCCCTGCATGGGGCTCTCTGCTCAGCGGGGAGCCTGCTTCCCCCTCTCTCTCTCCTTCTCTGCCTACTTGTGATCTCTGTCAAATAAATAAAATAAAAATCTTTAAAAAAAATACCGAAAAGGCAACCTAATGAAGGGAAAAGATATTTGAAAATGATCTGAAAAGGAGTTAATATCCAAAATATATAAAGAACTCATATAACTCAACACCAAAAAACATACATCTGATTAAAAATAGGCAGAGGACCTGAATAAGCATTTTTCCAAAGAAGACATACAGAAGATATGTGTACAACAGATAAATGAAATAATGTTCAACATCACTAAAAATATGAGGGAAATGTAAACCAAAACCATGAGATACTACCTCGCACCCAGAAGAATGGCTAGTACCAAAGACAGTAAGTAACAAGTGTTGACAAGGATGAGGAGAAATGGAAAGCCTTATTTTGTTGTTAAGCTACCAGCTTTACTGTTGGTAAAAATGTAAACTGGTGCAACCACTATGCAAAACAGCATGGAGGTGCCTTAAAATTCACACAATTCAGTAATTCCACTTCTTGGTGTCTACCTGAAAACAAAAGAAACACTAAGTCAGAAAGATATGTGTGTGTGTGTGTGTGTGTGTGTCCCCTGTGTTTACTGCAGTATTATTTACAATAGCCAACATAGGGAAGCAACCGAAGGGTCCAGTGATAGGTGAATGGATAAAGAAGATATAGTATAAATATACAATGGAATATTAGTCAGTCACAAAAAAAGAATGAGATCTTGCCATTTGTAAAGACGTGGATAAACCTAGGGTATTACACTAAATGAAGTAAGTCGGACAAAGAAAGACAAAAATCAAATGATTTCACTTATGTGTGGAACTAAAAAGTAAAACAAACAGCAAAATAGAAACAGACTCATAAATATAGAGAACAAACTGGTAGTTGCTGGCAAGCAGGGAGCATAAGGTAGATACGTTAAATACGTGAGGGGGATTAAGAGGTACCAACTTCCAGTTACAAAATAAATAAATCCAGGGTGGGGAACGTAATCAACACTGTAATAAGTTTGTATGGTGACAGACGGTGACTACACTTACCATGATGAGCATTTTGTAACTTACACGACTGCCAAATCCTGTTGTTCACCTGGCACTGATACAATATTACATGTTAACAACACTTCAGTAAAAATTAAAATTGTTTAGAGGCACCTGGGTGGCTCAGTCATTCAGCATCTGCCTTCAGCTCAGATCATGATCCCAGAGTCCTGGGCTCCAGCCCCGCATCAGGCTCCCTCGGTGGGAAGACTCCCTCTCCCACTCCCCTGTTTGTGTTCCCTCTCTTGTTGACTCTCTATCAAATACATAAATAAAAATCTTTAAAAGGAATTAAAATTGTTTAATAAAAATAAAAATAATTTGTATTGCTAACTGATTTTACTTGTTACACTAAACAGTTTTTAAAGACTGAGAAAGAGTCACTAACTGAGAGTCACTGAGAGAGTCACTACCTGATTTTGCTCAGTTTTTTTTTAATGAAAAAAGGGAGGCTGGAGACTTTGCTGATGAGCATTTATCAACACAAACTGATTTTGAGAATGACAGGCGTCCTGTTATTCTATCTACTTGGTCCACACAGCTAAAATAGTGACAAAAGCCATGTGTACTCTATACCAAGACAGTAGATTCTGTTAGTTTAAGAATCAGGTGAATTTTTCTTAGATCTTGCAAGAAATGTTTCAAATTTAACCCCCAAGGGCCTACCAAAACTAGTCTGGATTTGCTCAGCTTACTTGATTCGAGCAAATTACACAACTGAAGTTAGTAAGTGTTCACTCTGAGACTTAATACCAACACTGCAATCTAGTTTTGGAGACTCTGTGAGTTAAGGAAATAACACAAAGTTGTCTACAAATGAGTACCAAAATAAAATGCATGGTATGAACAACAGCAGTATGCACTTTAGCAACTGCAGCTACAAACCAGACTTGAAATGCTTTCCTATTTTCACACATGAGCATATTAAAAAAAAAAATCAGAATATACAGGATCACGTTATTTCAATGCAACAAAGCTTACTGAACTAAGAATATTCTATGTTGTTTTTTTAAATAATTTTTTAAATTAACATGTAATGTATTATTAGCGCCAGGGGTACAGGTCTGTAAATCACCAGGTTTACACACTTCACAGCACTCACCATAGCACATACCCTCCCTAATGTCCATAACCCAACCACCCTCTCCCTTCCCACCCCCAACCCTCAGCTTCTTTTGTGAGAATAAGAGTCTCTTATGGTTTGTCTCCCTCCTGATCCCAACTTGTTTCATTTATTCTTTTCCTACCGCCCCACCCTCCCCACGTTGCATCTCCACTTCCTTATATCAGGGAGATCATATGATAAGAATATTCTATCATTAACCTGACTTTAATTGTAGCAGTAAGTCAGCTCCAAAACACTGTCATTGATTTTCTCAGGGTAGTGAAATAGTGCTATATTATGTAATGCTTCAAAAAACATATCACTGGCTAAGTGCTAGAAATCTCTGTTATACAAAGGCTATAAAACATGAAAAAAAATTACTACTCTAAGGGAAATAGCCTACCTTAAGAGTTATAGGAAAATTGGCTTTTCTAAATAAAAAGAATACTGAAGATTTTTCTAAGGACTACCAGATTCCATTGTATATACATAGTCTTTTAAAGTTGAATTTCTTCCTGAAAGATCATCAAATAGTACAACTCTAAATAAATGGAACAGATGGAGGTTTCTAACTCAAAATGTTTTCCTCTACCTGAAATGATTTTATCCAGAAAAACTTTTCAGCAGATATAAATACAAGCACATTTACAGCATGGATTTTTCGTTTGCAGGTTACTATAGAAGCTTTATTCCTAAAAACTTAAGTTATGAGCCTTCCAAATAGAAGTCGATTTATTTTACCTAGTAAAACATGTAGAAAACATTGAATTACAATCCTTGACCTTTTGGATTTGTATACTTCACCAATCTAGTGCCTATGTTTTAAAAAGAATATATTTAAGAATACATATTTATAATATTTTATTTCAAAGGCTTCTAATCTTATGACCAATATTCATTTTATTGATAATAGCAACAATAAAACTATAGTACTTTCTTTTCATGAAAAAACACGGAGTCTAAACATTGACTGATTGAAACTTCTCAACACTGCCAAATCTCCCCATGGATCATTCCCAAACTTCAAATCCTGACAACATCCTGCTTTACAAGGAACACTGCTTTCCACACGGTGCAATCTCAGACGACAGGGCTTTCCTCAGTGGGTTTAAACTAGCCCTTCCTGAATGGAGCAAAGCATTGAGCAGTGAATCACTACAGAAGTCGTGCTTGATGACAGGTATTCCTGCCTCCTTTTTAAAGAGACAAATACAATAGGAAAGCTGGATGGGAAAATGCCTGGCTGCTTTGTCCCTTGTCTGGACAGCCTCTTACTTTCCCACAACAGGTAGGCACAAGCACAGACTGCTGCTGAATGCTCCAGACCTTGCCAAGATGCTGAAACCCACTGGTTTCTGTGGTTGTCCCATTTTCTACTGATCCTGGCTCTTTGCCAGAGCCTAATTAAGCCACTGAAAATGCCGGCTGGTTAACCCTCCCTGTACTACACCCACCTATAATTATTTGCAAAGCACTCTGATATGCTTTCACTTTTCCCAGAGATAAAGATATGTACCAGATTGTACCAATGAGGGATGGGGGGAGGCAGTGCGTGCAGGTATCAACAGTCCAGGACTTGCTACCATTACTTACTGTAAAACACGAGAAACCTGATACCTGAAGCTAGCGTTCAGAAAACTGCTCCAAAAATAGATGTGCACTTTGGTTTTACTTATTAGGGCCAGGAATAAAGTGCAAAAGAATTCTATATTTTAATCTTGTTTAATCTTAGGGAAATTATTTTCCATTAAGAAAAAGAAACCAAGTATTTGATCCCAATGTCTGCGGTGAATCCTTTTTACCACATGAACAAAACATTATAAAGCTTTTGAAATTCCCAGAGCCACTGCAGTTCATTAAAACAAGAAAGCACCCTTTTAAGATGTAGGTGCTTTATCTTTTTTACAAAATGAAAAGATCAAACATAAAACCTTATTTGTAAGCAAAGCAATAGTGTCTCTGGGTCTCTTGCTAAGAACAACAGCAAAGAGGATGAATGAGGGGAAGCAGTGACAATAGTCAAAATGGGTGAAAGGAAGCTCTCTGTTAAGGCCAGCCTTCCCTGATTGCAATCTTCAGACCCAAAGCCCATAACTCTGTTTAACTACTATATCCTGAATAAAAAGTTAATTTTGCTCTAGTGAGAAGCAAGTTAAGTTACATAAGAGGAACACTAAGTAAGCTAATTGAGCCCATACAATCTGATACCAGGGAAGATCTGTATTTGAAGATGACTTAAGAATTTCTAAACTGGATTTAGGAGAAACGCAGGTAACTGATTAGTCAGGCTAATTATTTTTTCTCTTTGACATCAGGGTATCCACTATATAATATACACAACACATAGTTAAGTAACTTTTTCTCATTCTAGGTTCTCTAGCAACAGACATCTGCTACAGATGTTCAGCCTTCATCTTCCTGTCAACAGTGAGAGAATTCTAAATGGACCAAAGTGACAGGAGTCACCTTTTAGCTACCCAGTGCCAAATTCATAGTCACATTTTATCCTAATAGCTTTATTCCTTCTTCTTGTGCTTCGATTACATGTACTTGCAATTCCTATTATTTTGTAGGATGAAACACCAAAGTTGCCTGCTTTTCCTAATAACTACAGTGGATACATAGGAATATTCCTATCTGATGAAGACAGAAATTTTCACACCTATGCAACACCACAGGATGGCCAAAACAAAAGAGATGCTTAATTAATTGCTGGCCAAGAGCCACATTCTTTCCAAATCAAAGCTTCTGCAAGATGGCATATGGTTTGTTATTTCTCACAAATATGAAAAGTCTTTGAAGTGATTATACTTGGTATCTGTTAAAATAATTCCGTGTATAAAACAGCAGCATGAAAAAATGAAAAAAAAAAAACTATTGGTAAAGAAGATTTTATTATAAGAATTTGAAAACAGTTTTCATTTCTAAGGGTTAAGACAATGACTGGCATGCATTTTAGTAAATATTTTAATTCCACATAGTGTTTCATGTAGAAGATGCCAAATTTACTTAGGAACACTAAAAGAAAACATTTTTTAAAGTGAAAGGAATATCTCTTCATTATTGGCCCACTTTTCAGAGGTAAAACATATTTAGTATTTGGTTTTTTGTTATGCTATTTATTCCTTTCAATTTGATTACTATGCCTCCATCTACCCACAAAATTGTGCTTGTGGCGAGGATGGTAAAATAAAAAAAATAAAAATAAAAATAAAGTATTTAATTTGAGTTCCCTGAGGGCAAGAGTTTTCTATTATTCTGGGGTACCTGGGTGGCTCAGTGGGTTAAGCCACTGCCTTCGGCTTGGGTCATGATCCCGGGGTCCTGGGATCGAGCCCCATGTTGGGCTTTCTGCTCTATGGGGAGCCTGCTTCCTCCTCTCTCTCTGCCTGCCTCTCTGCCTACTTGTGAGCTCTGTCAAATAAACAAATAAAAATATTTTTTTTAAAAAAAAGAGTTTTCTATTATTCATCATCTCTAGTACCTAGTATGCAGGAGGTGATGATGAACTGTCATCCTTTGAATTGAATAACACTACAAGTTCACAAGGAGCCCAGAGCAACCAGCCCTAGCACACTCTGAGCGGCACACAGCAAGAAGACATGAGCTGAGCCCAGCTCACCAGCCTCTGACTCAAAACTCAGCGTGATCCAGGCACTCAGGCATCCTGAATGATTTCTCACCGAGGTCCCACTGGATCTGTAACTATCCACTTAGTGAGCTACTGCGGCAAAACCTGAAGAGATAGAAAGTGCCAAAACATAAAACCTTGAAGTTACAAGGTCTTAAAATTGTCTTCCTTGATCTCATGTATCAATTCCACTCCTGATATACCTCATAATGCTACCAAGGACAGTGAATTAGAAAAACTAAGGCAAAAGACTTTTATTTTTAAATTATACCCAATACCTACACCCACCAGGCTTTTAATAAACTTTGTTAAATAACCAAATTTATTTTGTTATGTGGAGGTGAACAAAAATATATGAATAGAGAGTGCTCTAGTGGTAAATGGATTTTCATGGCTGGTGGGAGCATATTTCTAAACATTTGTTCCTCTCCTAATAGAAAAGTAGTGCTTCTCCAGGACTGATGTATTCCTAACTCTTGCTCTGTAGAATACTGAAACTGGAAAGGATAGACTTTGTTAAAATAATCAATAGCCATAAGGCTCAGTTCACTCCAGTGTACTTATCATGACTGGGGACCGTGGATGTCCTGCAAATGCCACCCTCCTCTGGAGGAGAAGGACAATAAAACACAATGGGTAAAATCAGTGGGTGAGCCAGCAAAATGAAGTTACGAGAGGCAAACTTTTCAAAGTGACTCAGTATGATGATGAGATCGTACAGGAGTATCTTTACTAACACTCTTTAAAAATGAAAACTGAACCAAGACGACCCAATCTGGAGTCATGGGAAAGCACTGGTTATCAAAGGAAAATAGATGCCAACAGCTGTGGCAGAGGCTATTTTAAAGTATTTGCCTTGTTGATCTTTTAGTCTGCCTAACCCATGATCTAGTTTCAGTTAAAAATCATTAATGTCCAGCATATAAGAACCTAGACACAGGACAAAAAGACACGTATTTGTTTCCTGTGGGGCGGTAACCAGATGTCAATAGCTGCAGCTGTGACTATATAATCACCTGTTTGCATTAACGTAGAGCACAGTTTAGATTTAATAGGTCAGATGACAATGCAGCAAAATGCATTTAGCCTATGATGACCCCTTTTCAAACATTCTCTCACTCGCAACTTCGACCCTGGGAACATAGCAGGCACAGACTTAGGTCAATAAGAAACACTGGCCAGCACAATAGGCCTTGCCTCAAACAGCGCTGTTGACAGACACCAGCACAAAGGAAATGAATAGAGTCCCCCTCAGTTCTCACACAGAGCGAAGAATGACTCAGTGTACTGCTGCTTTGGTGCTCTGTTTGTACAGTGTATACAGCTTTTGTCCTCAGCCACTGTTCACAGCTCAATGAGGGCTAAAGAGCCGAGGAAGTGAAGGCGGAAGAATGCTCCACACTCTTCCCTGTGGCCAGCACTTGTATCCATATGCACATGACAGGTCAAGTGAGAACTGGAAAGTCACGATAAAACTCCTCCTATCCCAGCTTCCACGAGTAAAGTGATTTCGGAGTTAAAATACAAAGAAGGCATTCTTGAGAGTGTCCGGAATAGTCACCATTAGTTTGATACTAATACGGTTATCGATCGAATTATTGTTTGGCTTTTTCTTTTCCGTCATGCTTCTCTTCCAAAGGCTTCATTATGTGCAAGGAGACGTCAGGACTAGGTCAAAGTCGGGAACTTAAGTAATATAGATCAGGCCTCAACAGAGACCATTGCAACAGGGCCAGAAAGCAGGTGGAAAGGCAGGGAGTCCACTGCGTGAGCAAGGAAGGCAGTGGCACTTCACTCCTTATACATATAAATTTCATGTTGTCCAAGTAGATACATATCTCTCTGTAGGCCTACTTCCCAAGATAATGGGGGTATAACAACAAAGAACCGAGCCCAGGGATGAGACAGAATTCTAAGACAATTCAGTGGAGACTATGAACAGATAGCTTCCACAGGCTTGAGACTGGTTTGCTCGATACCGGCCAAGAAAACCTAGCTAGCTAAAGCAAGGGACAAGCTCCAGTGCTGAGTGAAATGTCATTGTCCAAAGCCAAAATATGCTGGCAGTCTGCATTTAAGTGGACATGCTTTTGGAATTAGAGTGTGTTCAAATTCTAGTTCGGCCAGCTACTGCTTTGCGAATCTGTATTACCCTTCAGTACCTTACAATCTGCGTCTGTAAAATGGGATGTCTACCCATTTCTTTACTCAAAAAATTATTATTGAGATGATTACAGGACCCATTTCACTGGTTGCTGTAAAGATAGAATAAGTTAATACATGCAAGATACCTAGAGAGGACCTGGTGTCATGTAAACATTCGATAAATATTGCCTACAATGAGCATTAGACCCAGTTGCTATTAGCACCACTACAATAATTTTACAACTACTACTCACACTGCAAACACTACCACCGCCACACCCATAGTGGAGTAACTGCTATATTCATGACTCTAGTGAAAATTCTTATCAGATGACTGAGAGATCACTGATCTTGAGGATCTGACACATCCCTTTACCCAGAGGTTTTTCGTTGTCTCTAATAAACAGATAAATCCAAGCTTTATGGACGCTATACATGTAACATATATAGGACACACAAACCTATTAATATTAAAACCTCTAAAAATGTAGATGATTAGAATTTGCCCCCAAATCTATATCAGTGTAGAGCCCAATGATTATTACAAGAGGAGAGAACAATAGCAAACAGTTGCTTGCTATACCAGGGGCAAGATATTCTAAGTGATTTGACGAAACTGAAGGACACAGCATTAAGCAACTCACTTACGAATACATTGTTAAATAAGCAAACCCAGGCAATTTGACTTCTGATCTTGTGTTCATAAACATTACACTGCACTGTCTCATTAATATTCTTATGAAAGCAGCTCTAACAACTTGCTAAGTAGTACTGTCATTCTTACAGTTAGCGAAGAACTCACTTTCATAGAAGGTTCTGGCATAGAGTCAAACCCAATATCCACAGCAACCTCATAAATAATAATGTGCTATGAATTAAAATATGCTCAAGGTATATCCTTTTATCATTTCAGAAGAACAGGCAGTTACTGACCACAGCCAGGCTAGTAGGAGTCAAAAGTAAAATGCTTTGTTTAATTGCTTTCATAATTCTTTATCACCACACAACCATAATTAGTTTCATGCTTATGAATTTAATCTTGTATCTTAATTATATCTGCAGTGATTCTGAGAATGCAAAGAAGTTAATTAATGAAAAAAAAACTACCTTGAGGATAGATGCTTTAAGCATATAAGTGATTACCTTAAAAAAAAAGTCTCCATTCCAATAACTTTTAGAATGCCTCCCCATGTTTAAATCTCTCACCATACTGCTCAATGGAACATCAATACCAAGCAAGAACCATATTAGAAGTTGAAGTAAAATTTTGTACTTATTTAAAAGTTCATTCCATATGGCTCTGATTTAATTTATTCTAAAAATCTAAATCTATAGACATATACAAACACTTGTGAATGGTCTCCATTACAATTAAATTACTAATAAAGGTAATGGACTTCCATCCTAGCAGTATGTTAAACCAAGCAAAGTGACCAAAGTTTCTGCTAAAAAGAAATAAACATGGTGGTTAAAATACCGAAAAACATTTTCTTTAATTGTATCACTGAGTCAGTAATTTTGAATTGATTATAGAAAAGCAAAAAAGGAAAAGAGAGCTGCGACTCAAAGAATAAACAGACGATTGAAGTCAGGTTTTATAAAACGTGAGCTTCTTTCAATATTTCTATGATATAAAGGGTCACATGACAAAAAAGGGGAAAAATTACCTAGAAAATAGGAAAATCTTAAACTTGTATGAAAGTGGCAAGATAGTCTCATTTCAAACATAAAAATTGAAAGACAAACCCACCATCAAAACTGTTTTGTAAGTGGAATAAGTTACAGAAATTGTCCAGACATGACTTTAAAAAGAAGCTTTAACAAATTTCAAAAATTTGTGTTACTTCCTGTGATCACAGTACAATGATGCTAAATATAATTTTAAAATCTCACCTGTTTAGAAATTAAAAAGGCATGTCTATATAACTCATGAGTTAAAGAAGAAATGATGGAATTTAGAAAATACCATGAAAAAGTACATGAGAAATACATAATTTAGCAAAGTTGCTCAAACATGCTATGTAATAGCCTAATACACACTAGCAGAGCACTTTAAATTTTTACGAAGTAGTTTATGCAATAGCCTGCAATTTGGCTTTAGTTCACTTCTTGTCTAAAAAGAATACTTGGTTTGAACAGTATAATCATGTATGCTGTACATAAAAATGTGACCAATATTTTTTCATTATAACAAATTCTTTTTTAAAAATTTGAATTCATCAACATATAGTACATCATTAGTTTTTGATATAATGCTCAATGTTCTATTCTATCTCGCTTTCTATTTATTAAGAAACTTCCTCAGGGTGCGCCTGGGTGGCTCAGTGGGTTGAAGCCTCTGCCTTCAGCTCCGGTCATGATCCCAGAATACTGGGATCAAAGACCCGCTTCGTGTTCTCTGCTCAGCAGGGAGCCTGCTTCCTCCTCTCTCTCTGCCTGACTCTCTGCCTACTTGTGACCTGTCTGTCAAGTGAAGGGATAAAATCCAAAAAAAAAAAAAAGAAAAAAGGAAGAAAGAAAGAAAGAAACTTCCTTGGGGGGCCTGGATGACTCACTCAGTTAAGGGTCTGCCTTCAGTTTAGGTCATGATCCCAGGGTTCTGGGATCCAGCCTGAATGGGCTGCCTGCTCCACAGGGAGTCTACTTCTCCCTCTCCCCCTGCACTCCCCTCGCTCCTGCTCTCTCAGATAAATAAAACATTAAAAAAAAAAAAAAAGACCTTACTCAACTAGGCTCTCCCAAAGTATAATCTAAGTTTTGCATCTTAAAATTTTCTATCTTGCATTTACGATTCTTTTACTCCAACATACATACTCTCTTCTAAATATTGCTGAGCAATTACACAGATGCATCTAAAAGCATTCTTGATTCCTGAATGCTACAGACTGAATGTTTCTATTCCTTCAAAATTCTCATGTTAAATCCTAACACCCAAAGGAGATGGCAGTAGGGGACAGGCCCTTTGGGAGATGACTAGGTCATGAGTGTAAAGAAGGGGATTACTGACCTCATAAAAGAAACCCCAAAGAGCTCGCTTGGCCGTTCAGGCATGTGAGAATACAGCACAAAGACAGGTGTCTCTGAAACAGGAAGCAGGCCCCCATTAGATACCAAATCTGCTAGAACCTAGAGCAGGGGACTTCCCTGCCTCCAGAATTGTGAGAAATGAATGTTTTGTTTAAGCCACCCAGCTTGTGGATTTTTGTTCCGAGTAGCCCCAATGGACTAAGACACCGAATAAGTTCCAATTTCTCTATATTCATAAACTGGCTAAAATACGTGGCAAGAACCATTTGAAAGTAAGAGGGAAAAGAACAGGGGTGCCTGGGGTGGCTCAGTCGATATAGCACCCTAATCTTGATTTTGACTCAGGTCATCATCTCAGGGTTCTGAGACTGAGCCACTCATCAGGCTCTGTTATGGGCATGGAGACTGCTTAAAATTCTCTCTCTTCCCTCTCCCTCTGCCTGCCCTTCTAAAATTTAAAAAAAAAAAAAAATTAATTTTTAAAAAAGGAAAATAACAGTAAAATTCAGAACCCTGAATTAAATTTTAGAGAACTATCAGATATGTACCTGAATTTAAAAATTTGTGTTAGAATGCATACCAACGCATTTCCTACTCCACTCTGAAGTGCTAATTCTAACAATGTTCAATCCAAACACTTAAACTAGACCAAAAATACGCCAAAAATATGAAGGCCTGACCTGTATTTTGAATCACTAATTCCAAGTATGTTGCTTAAAGGCTAAATACTTTTCAAAACTGATAGGCCTGATTATGTCTGACAGCATATCCTGGTAACATCTTTTGACAACAGCCAAGAAGAAAAGGAGAACAGGAAATATTGATGTGTAGATACTGACTCTTGACTCCCAGAAATAGCAATTAACTTAAACTAGCTTGAGAGAGAGAAAAAACAAATTCATTATCATGAGTGCCTTAAGAAACCCTGAAGCAGATTCAGGAAGGGCTGGGCCCAGAAACTGAGAAGCCATGAGAGACTTGGACAGTGTGATCTCTCTCTCTCCTGATTCTCACCTCTCTTCACTCCACATGTCTGCGTAATTCACTTTCTTTGAACCAGTTTTCTCTGTTCTCCAGTCTGCATGGCTGCTCAAAGCCCATGATTTTACATGGTAAAGTCCCACATGTGAAGACACTAATTATTTTTCTCTTGTTGCCAATTCCGAACTCCAGGGGATGAAACTTGGATTGGTTCCAGTGTGGGGCACCTACTCTGGTCTAATTCAGATGGAAAAGGCCATGGTTTCAACATGGCTGCCCACAGACCACTACCTGGGTGGTCAGGCGTAGCTCAAGGTGCTGTTATATACTGGAAACTGCAAAAAGCACTCAGCATGAGCAAGAAACAAGTGTGATGCCCCAAGATGCTTCGAATTCTTCCTCTCTACTTTCTCTACATTTGCACAGGACAGAAAGATTCTTCTGAAAGAACTGCTAAGCCTCTTCTCCCTGTAGCCTCTGCTAATATCCTGAGTTTTAATTTCCGATACTAAATATTGTGTTTTGCCTCAACTCATATAATTTCATACTATTATTTATAATATCAAGACTGTACAGATGTAAATGAGCTAAACTTAGTATGGCAAAATGATTCTGCTCATCTGTCAGGTAAAGAATGATTAGCCATCCATTTGCTCAGACTACAAATCCTAACATTATCCTTTACCTCTTTTCCATCTCCTTCCTGCTTGTTCACTATCCCTTTTTACTCTGAAACATTTTCTTAATCAGTCCCCTCAATTTTATCAACAATACCATAATCTTTTTTTTTTAAGATTTTATTTATTTATTTGACAGAGAGAGATCACAAGTAGGCAGAGAGGCAGGCAGAGAGAGAGGAAGGGAAGCAGGCTCTCCGCTGAGCAGAGAGCCCGATGCGGGACTCGATCTCAAGACCCCGAGATCATGACCTGAGCCGAAGGCAGCGGCTTAACCCACTGAGCCACCCAGGCGCCCCAACAATACCATAATCTTAATTCAAGATTTTATCATCTCTTTTCTGAAATTGTTCTTCCTCTTTTTTTTTTTTTTAAAGATTTTATTTATTTACTTGAGAGAGAATGAGTGTGAGAGAGCATGAGCAAGGAGAAGGTCAGAGGGAGAAGCAGACTCTCCATGGAGCTGGGAGCCCGATGCGGGACTCGATCCCGGGACTCCGGGATCATGACCTGAGCCGAAGGCAGTCATCCAACCAACTGAGCCACCTGGGCGTCCCACTGTTCTTCCTGCTTCTAAATCTCATGTATTGTACTAGCTTTGATAATTTCCATTTTAAAGCAAAACCCTATCCTTATCACACCCCGTTTATAAGTCTCTACTGATTCCTCACACCCCAGCAGAGCTCCTAAGCATGCCTGCCCATCTGAGCCATCCAGATTCCTAGTTCTCATCCTAAACTTTCCGAATCAGTCTTCTAGAATGGGGCTTAGGAATTTGCCTTTTTAATGAACTTCCCACTAGATTCTGAGGTAACCAGCCCAGCATCAATCTCTGGATTTGTGTTACGGAATTGCTCTATAATATAAAATCCAACCCCTTGAATAGAGTCAATTCACAATCTGATTCCAACCTTTCTAACCCTTCTCTTCTCAAACCCTGCAATTCTCCCTTCCTGGCCTTTCTCTCAAAACAAAACCCTTTAGTACTGCTAGCTATCCATATTTCTGCCTTCTTCTCTCCTTTGGGAACTTCTAGTCCTTTTTCAGGAATCAGTTCAAATGTGACCTTCTCTGTGAAACCTTCCTTGACTGCCTCTAACATTTATTCATTCTTGATTACAGAAGTTAAGAGGCAGTCTAGTGTGATGGTTAAGCGTACAGACTCTACAACCAGACTGCAAATGTCTGCGTCTAGGCTCTGCAAATTACTAATGAGCAAGTAAGTAATAGGTGGCCTGGGATAAGTTACTCAACCTCTGTGTGCCTTCAGTTGCCCCCACTGTAAAAGAGGAATAAAAACAGTGTGTGTCCAACATAATTGTGAGGGTTAATGAGTTAATGCATGTAAAGCATTTGCTTGGAGTATAGCAACTGGTCATTAAATACTAGCTTTCTGTTTAAAACTTATTCCTGTCTCTTGTACTATGAACCAGCCTTTCATATTAAGCCAATCAATTTAAGAATTTTCTTTCTTGGTTGTAGTACAAAACTAGAAGAAAAAAAATTTATATAAGTTTCAATATAACTTATTTTCACTTCTCAAAAGGTGACTAAGGATGATGTACTAAACCTACTTAAGAAAAAAAAAAAGGCCTTTACACGGGAAATCTTTTGAAGTCATTCACCAGGGAAGCAGAAACAACTTGGGAATCTTAGATATCTACCTGAATTTCTAAAAAGAAAGGAAATATTGACCCTAGCTTTGGGCCATTATTTTCTAAATTTATAGAAAGAGAACTAAAAAGTCTGGAATGAAACCTCACAGCACAAAATTTCCAAAAACCAAACTTTCAGCCAAAAACACATTTCAAGAATTCCTGTAGTTTTCAAAATAATGAGAAAGAGTACAAAAGCTACTTATGAAGCCCACTTTTTCTTTAATTACCAAAGTAGTAGTTGACATGGATAGAACAGAATGATAGAAAAACTTGGTCGTCTACAATAAAAGAAAAATAAATCACAGTTGTGCAAGGTGAGAGGTAAACAGGAAAGCTAATTATGTGCTCAAATGCAAAATGAGCATCTGCTGTAATATTACATCATTATGAGCTACACTCCTATCTAATTTTTCTTATTCTGCTTCTAAAATATCAGTTATTAAGAAAGAGTAGAAACAACATGGAGTGAAATGAGCTCTTCTGCAGAACCCATTCATTCCTTCGATAAATATTTATGGAGCACCTACTATTGCACAGGCTTGGATACAGCAGTAAACTAAAGAGCTAGGGTGGTGTGAGGCACTCCAATGCTGTTTATCATGGGAACAACTGCTATCTTCCAACAAGGTCAGCAACATTTTGCACACCTTATACACTGCCATAAGGAACAGATGGCTCCACCTCTGAATTATCACCATTAGTGACTCCAGAAGAGAAAATCTATGTTGTTCCCAGACCTCCAGATCATGGGTTTTAACGTAGGTTCATGGGCCTCTAACGGTTAATGGGTGTGTTGGGGGAATCTGTGAACCCTCCAATATTAAATACAAAATGTATGCATGTGCATACATTTATAAATCTTCCTAGACAGACACTGTGCCTCAATGCACTCTCAAGTAGGCCTATTATCTCAAAGAGCCTAAAAACAAAGCTCTAGGTACAGGACAATTCCTAAAATCCGTTCTATTGAAAAGGTTGCTGCCATATACCAACACCAAGAGCACTTGGCAAATTCCTCCTCTGACATTTTATAGCACAACGTTCAACAATGTCATCACTGGCAAGTTGGGTTTGCTCCTCCAACGTCTTTCCTTTAACGTTTTGAGTACCAACAATCTAGTCAGTCTCTTAGACAAAGACTTCTTCCAAAAAAATTGTTTACAGAACTTGGGCTCCAGCAACTCCTGCAATATAATCTTTGTGTATAACTGAACCACAGAAAAATAACTCCTTAATTTGTGGTTAGAATAACCACTGCAGAACAACCTATAGTGGGTGGCATGAAACTATCACAATTATAAAGTAACCAAGCAAATAATATACTATGTCTACAACAGATAAAATGTTATAAATCCAAAACATACATTGCTATAAATAAAGTCTGTGGTTATTTGCTGAGATACTCTGACTAACAACGGAACAAGGGCTACTCTTAGCATGTTTTATAAAGAAGTAACTAAAGCTATTACACAGTAGACTCAGTGGCACCACATGTATTGTTTGGGCTAAAAAATGAGGTAAACTGCACTGTATAGTAATGTTGGGAAAATGCTGCCTTTAATATAAACAAACAATGGACTTTCCTTTAGAAGCCACGATAAGGGAGAGAAGGACAGCAAGATTAGTCCTACTGAATCCGCATGCCTGCAATTTGGGAAACCATTGACTAAGAGCAATCAGTGTGTGTGAGTGCATATTTGTTCACAGCTGTAATCAGATCATTTCCCCCCAAATTAAAATCAGGGATTTTAGAGTTGAGAAGGCTCTAAAAATCAACAAGACAACAGGAGGAGAGCCACAGAGGCTATATGACTTGCTCAAGTTCACAAAGCAGAACAAAGAAACTGTCTTTTGACTCCCTTATGTTGCCATTCTTGCACAGAGAAGTTCTTATCTTACTTCCAGTTTTGTTTTGTTTTTTTAAAGTAATCTCTACACCCAAGGGGGGTTTGAACTCACAACCCCAAGATCAACAGTTGCATGCTCTACCAACTGAGCCATCCAGGCACCCCCAAAACTCCTTTTTTAAAAACTTAAAATATAATTCACACATCATAAAATTCACCCATTTAAAGTAGGCACTTAAGCCCCTCTCCCCATCTTCACACACCTAAGCAACCAACTAATCTACTTTCCACCTCTATAAATTTGCCTATGCTGGACATTTCATATACATGGAATTATGCACCATGTAGTTTTTTTTTTTGACTCTGGCATCTTCCACCTGGCATAATGTTTTCAAGGTTCAGCCATGTTGTATTGGGATGTAGCTCATTACTTTTTATGACTGAATAATATTCCATCATATGGACCCATACATATATTTCAGTTCATCAGCCGGTAGACATTTGGGTTGTTCCCACCTTTTGGCTATTATGAATAACCTCATTTTGTTTCTGTTATTATATATTTAGAAGTAGAATTGCCAGGTATATGGTAACTCTATTTAGGTATTTAAGGAACATTTTACATTCCCACCATTCAAAAAGCTCTTGCTTTTAAATTCACAACAGGAGCATCTGGGTTGGCTCAGTCAGTAGAGCATGCAACTCTTCAGGTAAGGGTTGTTAAGTTCAAGCTCCATGTTGGGTGTTGAGATTACTTAAAATAAAATCTTTTTAAAAAAATCATAACAAGCAATCAAATCATAAATACAAACTCCTTATTTTCTGTTAATAGGTAAATGAAGGAAAAAAACGAGTATTGATAAATGTTTTTTAAAAACAAAACTATTAGTACATGAAATTCAGATGCAGAGTTCAGACAGAAAGATAGCTTTAAAAGGGTTACCATGTAGTAAGTATTCCCTTTATTATTTAAGCCATATGAAAATATTATACATGGGCTACAGATATATGTCAAACATTCTGAAATACTGGAAAATCTTAACATGAATAAAAAAGAACAGATTAAATTTTCTCAAAACTAAATTAGAATTTATCTAATTAGGTAATATCTACATACTTTCATTCATTAGAAGAAAAAAACTACCTTGAAGGGGGAAAATTGATGGGTGCTCAACAGGGCAAAGTAAAGGCATACACTGATTTGGAAAAGAAAACGAAAGCTAGCTGCTACAACTATTTTGTAAAGGTAATAATTATTGTCCCAATGGATTTGTAGTATGCAATTTGGGAACAACAGCGTTATAAACTATGCTGTAAACTGTATATTCTGGACAGTAAGGGGCTTTTGCTTCTATCTATTGGGTGTGCTTCAGGAAGGCTAGGGCAAGTTGGTATCTAGGAGTACTATGCATGAAGCAGAGACTGGAGGATACTTGAGTCAAGCATCACTAATCCCTACTGGTGTTTCTCCCAAGCACAGTCCAGAGCTTTGGAACAGCAGCAGGCAGACAAATAGCCAAGAGGAAGGGTGAAAGAGCAGAAAGAAAGGGTTAAGATCCTCAGAAGATACAGGCAGCTGGTACCCAGAAATCTGAACCTTCATCACACTGCTGCACCAGCCACGTTGTCCTTTCTCGTCAGCAGTAGTCACAGTCTTCCATAATTGCCTTTGGCCTCACCATTACAATCTCTGATTGTAAAGGGTGGCTACCCAAGTAAGAAACAGCTTGTATCATAATCCCACTCCCTCACAGAGATCCCTTTCCACATACATATGCACACAATTGAAATAAGTTGTTAAAAGTAATAGTTTTGCTCTGTACAATGCATTCTAATATTTCCTAATCTATTTCACTCAAAAAAAAAAAAAGCAGAGAATGACAGAATACATGTGATAAATAGTTTATCAAGGAGATTATCTAAAAAAAAAAAAAGAAAAACAAAATAACAGGCTATGCACTGTTATCATACACTACATTACACTATGCAAAAATTTGCCTTACATCACTTCACTTTGGTTTACCAAAGACTTACATTAGTACCTGCTTTCACTAACCAAAAGAAATCTGAAGATTTCAGGGGTTACCCGGGTGGCTTGGTAGCCTTTAACGATTTTGTTTATGACATATTTATAGATCTATTGGGGGAAAGTAGTTATTAAATGGTATTCAAAAATGAGATTTTTTTTTGTTATGAACCTTGTTGTATAGATATTAAAATGTTTTCACAAGGTGATCTTTGTTTTCTTCGATTAGTTTATCTTAATTTGTATTTTGCAAGAAGTGTCAATCACTTCTATAATAAACAGTATTTTTAAAATAAAAAGACAATGGGTGCATGGGTAGCTCAGTCTGTTAAGCTGACCCCTGATTTGGGCTCAGGTCACACTCTTGCGTCATGAGACTGAGTCCTGAGTCAGCTCCATGCTCAACACAGAGTCTGCTTCAGAGTCTGCTCTTCTGTCTCTCTCTCCTCTGCTCCTCCCACTACTCTCTCTCAAATAAATAAGTAAAATCTTAAAAAACACAAGCTCACGTGCATTTATCAAGAAGACACTTTAATCTCAACAGATAAATAACCTACAAAACTGACAATTTACAAAAAGATCCTATAAATAAACATATAAAGTGTTTAATCTGTTTGTATAAGACTGAAAAATATCAACCTTAATCAAAGTTATTCCACTTAATCCTCTATAAAAAGATAATCTTAGAAGTTTTATCCACAAAGATGTTTACAGCTATGTCATTAGATAAAAAGAGAAGAAACAGGGGCACCTGGGGGCTCAGTGGGTTAAGGCCTCTACCTTTAGCTCAGGTCATGATCCCAGGGTCCTGGGATTGAGCCCACTGAGCAGGGAGCCCGATGTGAGACGTCTGGCTCTCTGCTTCCCCCTCTCTCTCTCCCTGCCTACTTTTGATCTGTCTGTCAAATAAAAAATTTTTTAAATGTTTAATGAAAAATCAAAAAGAAGAAACAACCTAAATATTTAATAAACAGAAACACTTACAGAAATTGTGTTATATTCAGTGAAATACAAAAGTATCCTTTCCAGTGAAAAATGCCTGGCTATAATATTGAGAAACTCATGATCCAAAATTCTTTAAGAGTATATGATTAAAACCATACACAATCCACGTCTACATGAAATGACTGGAAGGAAGGACTTGTGGACCTATGAAGGTTTTAGTTTTAGAGTTTCAGTAGTATCTTTTTAAATTGAGATCACTGAAATATAACATTAGATTAGTTTCAGGTCTATAACATAATGATTCAATGTGTATATATTGCAAAATGTTCACCATAATAAGTCTAGTTAACATCCATCACCACACATAAAAATCTGGACCTATGAAGTTTTAAAATCATCTTACTTAGGGGATTTCCCACAGGTTTGTTTTCTGAGTTGGGGGTTTTGGCTTTCTTTTCTTTTTTTTTTTTTTTTTTTTTTTTTTTTTTTTTAAGATTTATGTATTTGAGAGAGAGAGCATGAGAGGGGAGAGGTTAGAAGGAGAAGCAGACTTCCCACTGAGCAGGGAGCCTGATGTGAGACTTGATCCTGGGACTCCAGGATATTGACCTGAGCTGAAGGCAGTCGCTTAACCAACTGAGCCACCCAGGAACACACCCCCCAACCTTTTTTTTTTTAATGAGACTGTGTTACTTTTACAAGTTAAAACAAAAAGAAAAAAATTAGCAACAGAAACACAACATAATATTATTTTAGCAATTTGGCTTGATCACTGAAGAATATTAGCTTTGACACTGTATTGATTAATACACAGAGTAAGTAAGTGAATTAAAGTATTAATCTAAAATGAAGAAACTGGGGGTGACTGGCTGGCTCAGTTGATAGAATGTGAGACTCTTGATTTCTACACCCCATGTTGGGTATAGAGATTGCTTAATAATAAAATCTTAAAAATAAAATGAAGAAACCAACAGAATTAATTGGGTTGGGTTTGGTCAATACTGTACCTTTATAATAAACAGAAGAGCATACAGTAAAATTAGAACAAAAACTTGCAGAAATTAATACATTTTTAGTAAGACAAAATTTTAATGTAAAAGAATACAGTATTTGTATTTAATGATATTTATAATGATAAATGTATAAATACTTCTTTAAACTTTCCTTTTTCTTATAAAAAAGTAACTATAAATATTTTGCCTGGCAAATTATCCAATTAAAAAAATGAACCTGAAAATGAGCTCTACACACAGAATTGTAGATAGACATATCACAATGCCATTAGTTGAAAAGACATATTTTGAAATTCAGACTAGAAAGGTCAAACAGTTAACAGTCCATCTGTTTTATTAGTCAATGACAGTTCATAGTTGACAATGGTGTGGCTGAATTTAGCTTAACTTAGATAAATATTACTTGATAACATCTCTGGCAAAATGATTTGGTAGAAAAAAAACCCAGAAAATTGTGGCCTAAGATAAACTATGACTTATATTTAATTACGTTTCTTAATTATTTTGCAAAAGATTATTACAACAAAAAATTGTTGAAATGTAAAAAAGGATTATATAGAAGTATATCGGATTTGATAAACATGTCACTTAAATATTTTAAAAGAAACAGAAAGAGCTATCTTAAGTGGAGACTGTTCAGGATTTCAGGCTCACAATGAGCTGTGGCACAGGTCCAGCTCCAATCCAAACTCTGCTGTGTACTAGCTTATTGACTCTGCCTAAATTTCAAACTTCTCTAGGCCTCAGTCCCCTTGCCTACAAAATGTGGATAATGTTGCCTAGCTCAAAATGTTACTCTATTTTATCCCTTTTTTCTCTACAAAATTCAGTGTAATTTACCTCAAATATAAACAAGAAAAATAAAAGAGTAAGCAATGGTTATGTCTCTGAGGACTGAATAGAGAATTTGGATTATGACCTTAATTTCACCCACTCTTCACCCCACCCCCATTTCTGAAAAAAACAAAACAAAAAAATAAATAAATATGCAGTTTCCAAGAATTGTGACATAATTTTATTTTCCAGAAAATGAAATCAGTGGATAACCACCCCTTAGGAAATGAGCATAGAACAAACTCATTTACCATGAGTTAAAACATAATAATTAGAACGGAAAGAGGCAAAACTTATTACTTTAATTACATATTATGGGTTTTTGTTTTTTTTTTTTACCACAGAAAGTTGAAAAATGTTATCAGAAATTCCTTGAAACAAACATATCATAGAAGTTATTCCTAATGGACAAAACATTTGGTTACTAATTTCCATTTTGTTTTATATTTTTATTTTATTCAGTCAGCCTAAAGAGATTAAGTAATTTTCATTCTGAAAAATACAGAATTTTAAGAAGAAAAACCATATTTATGTAGATGTTGGATAATGTTTATTCAAATGCTTGTAATGTGGGTGTCTTGTTTTTTTGTTTTGTTTTGTTTTGAGGGGCAGAATTGGAGAAACAGGCCTCTGAAGTACAGTATACACGGCTGATCTGTAGCTCAGCTCACCACTCAACAGCTGTGGATCAGGCAACGGGGCGGAGCCCATCAGCTTAGGTAACAGGAGAGTTATTCCCCTCTTCTCCTGCAGCACCGCACTATGAAAAGATTAAATGCCTGTTTTCTTCGGAGCTTCCCCTGCAGCTAGGGAAGGGCCAATTTATACTAGCTCGATCAAAGAAAGGTTGGCTGAAGTATGGAAGAGATTTCTAAAAAAGCTTTTGTTTTCCTGACAAAAAAAGACAGAGAAGCTAACAGGCCCACCCCATTCTCTTCATTCTCTTGAGTACAGATATGTTAACCCGCAGCCTTAACTGCATCCAGGATTCAAGAAACATAGAGCCAGTGCTGACGTGGTTCAACTTGCTGAAGTAACCCCCAAAGCCATCAACATCCAGAATTCTCAACAAGAAAAGTAAGCCTCTATATGTCTAAGCCACAGGCTGTCAGGTCTTCTGCTATGTGCTATGTACTTAATGAGAACTGCTTTTAGTTCTCATACCAACCATTTGAGGGAAGTCCTATCAACTCATTCACCCATTTTATTTTTATTTTTATTTTTTAAGATTTTATTTATTTATTTGACAGAGAGAGATCACAAGTAGGCAGAGAGGCAGGCAGAGAGAGAGAGAGAGGAGGAAGCAGGCTTCTCGCTGAGCAGAGTGCCCAATGTGGGGCTCGAACCCAGGACCCTGAGACCATGACCTGAGCCGAAGGCAGAGGCTTAATCCACTGAGCCACCCAGGCGCCCCTCATTCACCCATTTTAAAGACAAGAAAACTGAGACTCCAAAAAGTTAAGTAACTTGTCCAAGATCACACAATTAATACGTCATATGGCCAGGATTCAAGTGCAGGAATTCTTATTTCAAGGCCAATAGGCTTAAACCACAATGACACTTACAAGCGACAAAACATGGCAAAAGCTAACAGGTGATAATTAGTGACTATAATGATTATGACAATATTTGACAACTCTGAAGATAAGAACAGATATCTGCTGATTTCTAATTCTGGAAAATAATAAATTCTCACTGAATTCAACATTACTTTTATTTTTCTTCTTAACAGTTCTTGTTACTTTACTTAAACAGGGATAGTTATATCTACTCAACAAATGTACTTCTGTTCCTTTGCAACACCAACAGAAAACTAAGAATAGTACATCTCAACCAATAATTTCAACACCCTACTGTTAGCTAAACGCTTAATATTTATGGCGAATTTATAATCTGCAAGGCACTATGCCAGACACTTAAAAATTATTTTTGCCAAAAGATATAGCATATGTTTGTTTTCTTAAAGTGACTTAAAATTCCTTTGGAGAGAGACATTCATAACAGTTCTAAAAATCAGGAAGTGGCTGCTGCTATAATCAGCCATCATCATCACCACCATCATCACCATTACTAACACATATAGAACTTATATCACAAATTAGCATATGCTAAGCTTTAATTCTGGAACATTTTCCTTCAAACTTCAGATTTTTCCTTCAGTGAAACACATGAAACAAAGAACTTAAAAATTCATGACAAAGGTACAGTATTTGAAAAAGAAGCTAAATTCAAAATTAAAGTTTCTAAATAAATTACATTCAGGAAACAGGCTAAAATATTTGCAATTACAATTAGAAAAAGAAAATCAGTTTCTGGATTAGGTTGTGAGATTTAAAGAATTTATGTTTAGCTGTTAACTTTTCTAAACCAGTAGAGCATATCATATTGTCCCAGTAAATAAAAAGTAAATATAGTGTAAAGGCCAAAACAAAATGGATGGTGAGTAAAACAAAAGTTCTCAGGTAAGGTTAACTCTAGCGAAAATGTTGAGTCTCAAGATATACGCATTCACAGCAATATATTCCCAAAGCCGAATAACCTCAAATCATATTCCATGCTGAAAGATGGACAGTTCTCTCTACTACATGCCATAACAAGTAATTGGTAATCCTATTATCAAAAAAAGTAGTATATGTAAAGAAAAATGCTTTTAAGGGTAATACATCCAGGAAAGAGTCGTTGCTTAATAAATTCAAAAATGACACAGTCAGTAGCATACAATCCACATGAACATTATAATGTGCTCAATCAGTACTAATTAAGGATTTAATTATACCTATTTAATACTAATTTGCATTTTAAAAAAGAATACAAAGTATTCTATTTTAGTCCAAAATTAAGGTTCTGAATTAAAACTTTAAAAGAAATTTAACTAGTATATTTATGGAAAAATCTTTCCTTAAGAATTAAAACAAGCTAAAAACAAAGCATTGTATTTTCAAGTATGGGACGATGTTGAACCTGAATTCCTAATTTACTCACAATTAAAATAAAAGAAAAAGGGATACATACAAATGGAGACATTTGTAAGGGCCACTTACAGGCATATAAAGTGCTTTTCTTTCTTTTTTTTTTTTTAAAGATTTTATTTATTTATTTGACAGACAGAGATCACAAGTAGGCAGAGAGGCAGTCAGAGAGAGAGGAAGGGAAGCAGGCCCCCTGCTGAGCAGAGAGCCCGATGTGGGACTCGATCCCAGGACCCTGAGATCATGACCTGAGCCGAAGGCAGCGGCTTAACCCACTGAGCCACCCAGGCGCCCCCTATAAAGTGCTTTTCAATGATGATATAGAATCAGAACCAAGGCCCCTTGTCCTCCACCCCTATGTTTTTCCTGATATATCCCCTCCTCAACTTCCCCAGACAAGCCCAAAACTACCGTATCTCCGCCTTACTTTCTTTCTTCCCAAAATTTTATAAAGCACTTTTGGAGGAATGTATAAAAAAGATCAGGGAAGTAGAAGAATCACCAAGAATATGAAGGTATGTGACAGTTTCAGAAAAGGGAAGAGCCACTGGTGTGGACTATGAGAGAGCTTGAGCAAACTGCTGGGCACATGCCTGGGGCACTACCAAATTTAAAAGGACATGTGCAGTTAGTAGGATGGTGAGGGCAAGCCAGGTGGGCTGACCCGAGGTATTAATGGAAATCTGGAATACAGGGGCAATCTGGGGAACAGGGAGGAATAGAACAATAGTTTGAAGAGGAAACAAGGTAAAATTGTTTCAAATTTTATCAAATTCTCTAGAAAAAGATGATTTAAGGTAAAGAATAGGAAATCCATGGATATTAAGTTGAATCAGATATTCAACAATTTTACTTAAAAAAATAGTAGTTTCAGGGGCACCTGGGTGGCTCAGTGGTTTGGGCTGCTGCCTTCGGCTCGGGTCATGATCTCAGGGTCCTGGGATCGAGCCCCACATCGGGCTCTCTGCTCTGCAGGAAGCCTGCTTCCCTCTCTCTCTCTCTCTCTCTCTCTCTGCCTGCCTCTCTGCCTACTTGTGATCTCTGTCTGTCAAATAAATAAATAAAATCTTAAAAAAAAAATAGTAGTTTCATATGGATTAAACTAATGTATGAACTTGATTTCAATAAAGAAGGAGATAAGTTATCTGCTAAGGAGGAGGAGGAGAGGAACAAGAGGCCTAAGAGTGAAGAAGGTAAATTAATAGGAAGTCTACTAAAAGCGAGTGAAAGAATTTTGAGAACTCTGGTCCAAGTCGAGTAATACAAACATCTACTGAATATACCCGGCAAGGTTCCGCAACTTCTCCAGGATCTCATCTGTTACTGCTCTATCTGTATTCCACTTTGAGAAATAAAGCTTTATCAGTTCTAAAGATACCCGAACCTGAACACTGCAAGGTTTCTTCAAGTCAGTCCCCCTCCCTTAATGTAGTGCAAACACAAGTCTGCACTGATGCTGTTGCCTTTGTTTTTTTTTTTTTGTTTCATTTTTGCTGATAAAAGAAGATATAGAAAATTATAGTCCAATATGAATTGCTAATTCTAGCTCTATTGTTACTTTACAGCCTAATTTTTCATCAATCCAATCCCATGTGGCTAAATCTCTACAGAAAAACACAACATGTCTAAAACAGAGCTCCATGTCCTGCCCTGTGAACAGTAACTCTGCCCAACTTCCTATTGCTGTGACCTCTGTTTGTCTAGGCCCTTAGGCTGGAAACCTCAAGCACTAGTCATTTCTGTGAACAGTTCCTCCTAGCTTTCCTTTCCCATCTCTCCTCACCCTGGGCCAGCCCCTGCCTGGACTACTATGACAGTCTCAGAACCGTCCTTGCGGCAACCATTCCGTCTCACACACTGCAGATGTCATTGCACAAAAATATCACTAACCAAAAGCCACTCTGCTGTCTTTCCTCTGTCCTAAGTTCTTAGCCTGAAATTCAGGGTCTCCTTCCTTCTTTCTTTCCTTCCTTCCTTCCCTCCCTCCCTCTCTTTCTTTCTTCAAGATTTATTTATTTGACAGAGAGAGGGAGAGCACAAGCAGGGGGAGTGGCAGGCTCCCTGTTGAGGCTGAGGAGGGAGCCCAAAAAGGGGTTCGATCCTAGGATCCTGGGATCGCAACCCAAGGCGAAGGAAGATGCTTAGCCAACTGAGCCACACAGGTGCCCCTGAAATTCAGAATATTCTCTAAGGATGCTTGCTTGTCTAGCAAAGCAAGTATTACATTTACCCCTCTAAAACTTCACCAAGCCATGGGCTCCTGATCACTATGGTATACAGATATTTTGTATCTGTACAGATATTATGTACACAACATACAGAATATGTACAGATATTTTGTACACAATTCCCTCTGAAAGGTGGAAACTAATTCCCTTCCCCTCCAGTGTGGACTAGGTTTAGTGACTTGCTTCTCATGAACAGAATAAGGCAGAAGTGACAATGCATGGCTAGGTTATAAGAGGTGTCACAACCACCTCAACCTTTTTTAAATTATTCACTCGGGGGGAAGCTAACTACTATGTTGTGAAGACACTCACAAAGCCCAATGGAGAGTCCATGTGATGAGAAACTGCGACCTCCGGCCACAGCCAGCATTAACTTGCCGGGCACGTGAAGGAACCACCAAGGCATCATATCCTCCAGCCTCAGTCAAGGCATCATATCCTCCAGCCTCAGTCAAGCCCTCAGATGACTGCAGTCCTGGCCAATGTTTTGCCTTAACTTCATGAGAAACTCTTGAGCCATAACCGTTCAGCTAAAACACTCCTGGATTCCTGACCCATAGCAACTGTGGGAAAGAATAAATCTTTATTGTTTTAAGCCACTCAGTTTTGGATGAACATGTTTCACAGGTAGAGATAACTAACACGATCTCATCAAGCTCATTCTCAGTGCCATGCCTTTACTCGTGATTTTTCCCCACAGATGTCTTCTTAATATGCATCTCCTAATGCCCCTCCCCCATCTTTCAGACTCTAGCTAAAGTTTCCTCTCTTTGAGGAGGCCCTTTTTTTTATGAAACCATTTCAACTTTCATTTCTCCAGCTTCTCCTCTGATTTCTGTGCTTGACCACATCACTCATGTAGGCATTTATCCCGGTATATTCCTCTGTATTCCTCTGTGCCCTATGCACGCTTCCTCCTAAAGACATAATACAGTACATTTAAACTGCATTCAGCACATTGTAATTAAGATACTCAACAAATAGTTGCTGAAAAAATTAACAAATCACACACACACACACATACTCACCCAGGAAGTGTATTTAATCAGTATAAAGTAGTGATGAACAGTAAGAAGCTATATCATATTAGGTCTGCTTACTTATTAGCTGCTACCCTTGGGGAAATGACTTAAAATCTCTATAGCCTTTGTTTCTTCCGTGTTTTTTAAATAAAGATTCTAAAAGCATGTACCATAGAGTAATAAAAAGATTAAATAATACATACAAAACTCAGTAATGTGCTAGCATAGAGGGCTCAACAAATGTTAGCTATTATTGTTCTTACTATTAACCACAAATTACAGAATACAAACTCCTGGGTCCCTGAGAGTTTCTACATGTTATAAAGTGGCAATCTAAATTAAAACAAAATTCTACACACTAAAGTAGAACTCACACTTTCTACTGAAAATAGCTTTTAATTTTTCTAAACTCTTATTCTTAAGTCAATAGAACTACAGCCTGAACCAATTGTAGGGAGTGCAGCCTTGACTTTTTCTCCTCTTCATCCTATTAAGATATTAACTTCAAAGCTTTTGCGGGAACACTTAATTGCTCGCATTCCTTAACAAGCAGCCACCATAGTAGTTTCCAGATTCACTTTTAACCTTTACAGTTCTGGGAAGGCATATATGGCAAAGCTATTAGACATATAAGTTTATACACAACCTCTGGGCTAACGCAGCTATACATACATGATTATGCTATACAAAGCAAATCAATTTTGCACATCAATCAAAATAGAATCTAATAGAACAAATCAATCCAACAGAACATGTCATGTATCTGAGAGGGGGAAAAAAGAACCTCTAATACTCTTCATTAAAAACATTTTTTTTTTAATCTGAGGAATAACTGACATATATAACATTAATTTCAGGTGTACAACATAATAATTTGATATTCATATATATTGTGAAATGATACCACAGCAAGTCTAGCTAATGTCATCACCATATATAATTATGCAAGAAATTTTTTTCTTGTGATGAGAACTTTCAAGATCTACTCTTAGCAAGTTTCAAATATGCAACACAGTATCATTAACTATAGTGACCATGCAATATATCGTATCTCCGTGGCTTATTTATAACTGGAAATTTGTACTTTTGACGTCCCATCCTCCATTTTGCCACCCCCTACCTCCTGCCTCTGGCAAATACCAATCTGTTCTCTTTATCTGTGAGTTTGGTTTTGTTGTTGTTTTTAAGTCTAATGCTATTCAAAAAGCCTGACGACATGGGTGTTTCATGAACCTAAGACACTTCTGGGATCGTATTTTATAATTTATACGTATTCTTAAGGCTTCTTACTAAGAAGTTAAATATAATAGAAGTTCTTTTATCCTAAAAAAAAAAAATAATAAGCAGAGCTTTGTTAAGAAAATATGATAGAATGATTTTCAATCACAAATCTATTTCAAAACATTCATACTTTTCAACTGTGTACCATGTCCTCTGGAAAAAAGAAAACCACTTATTTCAAATTCTTATTTTCTCTTTTCCCCCACCACCACACCTTGAAAACTTCAGTCTTTGAAACATTCAATATCCACCCACTCTTTATTTGACCCTATATATCATACAACCTGAAATAGAAACAAAGACTGGGAAATTAGCTCATTTTTTCCACCTTAGTGTCAAACAAAAGTACAAATAATATTCAGTGCACGTGCTAGTTACCTTAGAACTGCCAATCATGCTTGTTTTGAAACTCTTCGATTTTCAGAACTGTCAATCATGTGTGTTTTGATAGAGATGCCAGTGTAGAAATAATGCTTTAAGAGACGTGATCTTCATTAACACGTTAATAAATAAATATATTTCATTTGTAAAACTGGACTTAAGGATTTTAGAGAAATATATACAATTCTTGAAAAATCAAAATTAAAATATAACAATAAAATAAAATTTAGAGAATTTGGCTCTCTAGCCATAAATATAAGCATGGCTTAACCACAAGGATATTATATTTCAGTAAAAAGAGAAATGTTCCTTAACTGACACTAATCAGTAGTTGTATGACAATGAGTGGGAATGAGAGAATCAAAACTGACCTAAATCTGGGCATTTAAATTTTTATTTTTCAAAGCATACAAAAATATCAATATAATCCATTCCCCTTCTCTACCTCCCCAATACATCCAGACTTACTATCTATCTAGTCATTCATGTCTTAAATCAAACACCAAAATGTCAACCTCACTATCCATACTGAATCACCAAGACCTGGTTCTTCTACCTCCTAAATTGCTAATGTAAGTCTCCTCTCCTGACCCTCAGACTTAATTAATGTTCTCATCACTTCTTTCCGGAAGCTTCTTTATTGGCCCAACTCATTTCATTCTTCCAATATAGGCTCCACAGCACTGCCAGAATGATCTCATTGAAACACAAACCCAGTCCGTGTTTTAACGGCTCTTTATCACTTTCAGAACAAAGCCCCAGTTTTTAAAAATGATATATAAATCCCTTGAAGATCTGTCTCCTGCCCATCTCCCCACTCTCTCATCTCTTCTCAACTTAAGCCAAGTAAGCCACTTGGGTTCCCAGAAAGGCAGGCTCTCTCTCACTTAAAACTTTTCCAAGTGCAGGCACTTTTTACACTTTGTATCTCCTACTCTTCATCCTTTACAACTCAATTCAATTGCTAGTTCATCTGGGAAACCTTTTCTGACAACCTAACAGAATCACTGATCCCCTCTTTTCCAATCCTGTAGGATACAGTAAATAGAACTTACACAGTGTAATGTATATTGATTTACCTCTCTATCCCCAACTGAATCAGACCCCCTGAAAGCAGGGAGTCTTTAATTTGAACATCAACAGCATTAAACACAGAGGTGACACATGACAGCTGCTAGTTAAATGCTTGCTGACTCAGTGAAAAATTGCACATGACCTAGTTTATTTAAAAATAAAATGGATAAAGAAGAGTGATATATATGGAATATTATTCAGCCATATAAAAGAATGCAATCTTGCCTTTTGCAACAACATGGATGGAGCAAAAGGGCATTATGATAAGCAAAATAAGTCAGTCAGAGAAAGATAAACACCATATGATTTCGCTCATATGTGGAATTTAAGAAACAAATGAACAAAGGAAAAAAAGAGGGGGTGGGGGAGAGAAAGAAGCCAAGAAACAGACTCTTAACTATAGAGAATAAACTGATGGTCACCAGAGGGGAGGCAGGTGGAGGGCTGGGTGAAACAGGTGATGGGGATTAAGGAGGGCACTTGTGATAAGCTCTGGGTGATGTATGGAATTGCTGAATCACTACACTGTACACCTGAAACTAACATATCATTGTATGTTAAATATACTGGAATCAAAATAAAAACTCAATTTATAAAACAATAAAAATAATAAAATCAAAAGCTTAATTCTTGAGAATGACAAACTGCACTACAGGTACATTTTAAGCCAATCAAACTAAGCAATGCTATAGAAGACAATACTCTGGGTTTAATAATGCTCTTAGGAAATTTACCCATTTACTTACAAATGTATCTAAGAATTGATATCAACTCAAATAGTATTTGAGGTCCAGTAATCCCATCTTATTTTCACTAATATTCCTACTGGAGGTGCTAAAGTCTCCACCACAATAAATACTCATGTTCAAGACACTCAGCACATTGACTAGTTCAACAAACACTGTCCTGAGATGTGACAATCCCTATCAAAGGCATCAGTGGACACGCAGTCAACACAGGCAAGACCCCAACCTAGTTACACTTCACTTATCAGGAAGTTACTAATCTGGTGACATCAAGTCTCCACAGAACCCAATGAGAACTAAGCAGAGGAGTTTAGAAGCTGTCAAAACACATGTTAGAGTCCATCTGCTAAAGCACATACACTTTACTTACAGAAGAGGCTGAGAGGTCATCCTCAAATACCAGCTGCTCTTATTTTAAGCACAATAAATCTGGTGATCAATTTCATGGGCATCAGAATATTAGAAGAAGAAAATTAAAAAGTTCAAAAAAGCTAAAAATGGAGACACAGGTAAAACAGCAGAGAAAGAATAATGACATCTAAAGGCAAAACACAAAAACTACAAAATTGGGAGTGTTGTGTAGTTAAAGAGCAATAGTTCGATATATTTGAATTATAATACAACACAGATATTAATGTTTATATTTATGACCTCGGTTCATCAAAAGCAAAGACCAAAAGGCAGGTTAAACTACTTTAGGTCTGACAAGGTTCAAGGAAAGTAGATGACACATTTGATAAAAAGAATCAAAGAATTAAAAATTGAGGGGTGCCTGGCTGGCTCAGTGGGTTAAGCCTCTACCTCTGGCTCAGGTCATGGTCTCAGGGTCCTGGGATTGAGTCCTGCATGGGGCTCTCTGCTCAGCAGGAAGCCTGCTTCCCCCACCTCTCTCTGCCTGCCTTTCTGCCTGCTTGTGATCTCTCTCTCCCTCTGTCAAATAAATAAATAAAACATTTAAAAAAATTTTTTAATTTTTAAAAATTCACTTAAAGAAGTAAAAATTGAGTATTAACATGTAAAGAGTCAACTTTCTACAATTTGCAAAATAAACTTTTTTGAAATAAGCACTCCCAAATAACAGGCCAGGTGACTCTCAGCTCCAATCACTGTCAGACATTAACCAGATCCTGTGACTACAGGTCTCACCATAATTATGTTATGCATGTATTCTGAAACAAAGCCTGGACCCACTATCATTACTTTATCAGTGGTAACTCTACCCAAACATATCAGATCATGCACACCACAACCAAGGATATTATAACAGGCTACCTACAATTCTTCAACAGACCTCCCACAGAGCCTTCCCACCACACTGTCTTCAGGGTCCCTGGTATAAAAACTGGTTCATATGTGAGACCATTTTCAGAGGGTCCTATGATACTTAGTAACTATATGTTGTGGGATCTGGAGAGCAGCACAGTAAAGTGAAAAGAACATTCAAGGGCTGTGCTGGATACACACAGCCTCAAGTTTGAATCCCTGCCTTATTAATTACCAGTTGGGTCACTGCAGCATATTATGCTCACAGACTCACTTTCTTCATTTGGAAAATGGAGAAAATATCCCCTACTTTCTTTTAAAATTAAAATTCAATTAGCCGGGCGCCTGGGTGGCTCAGTGGGTTAAGCCGCTGCCTTCGGCTCAGGTCATGATCTCAGGGTCCTGGGATCGAGTCCCGCATCGGGCTCTCTGCTCATCAGGAAGCCTGCTTCCCTCTCTCTCTCTCTGCCTCCCTCTCAGTCTACTTGTGATTTCTCTCTGTCAAATAAATAAATAAAATCTTAAAAAAAAATAAAATAAAATAAAATTCAATTAGCCAACATATAAGTACATGATTAGTATCAGATGTAGAGTTCAGTAATTTATCAGTTGTATATAACACCCAGTGCTCATCACATCACCCGTGCCCTCCCTAATGTCCATCATCTGGTTACCCTATTCCCACCCACCTCCCTTCCAGCAACCCTCGGTTTGTCTCCTATAGTTAAGAGCCTCTCATGTTTGTCTCCCTCTCTGATTTCTTCCCATTCAGTTTTCCCTCCCTTCTCCTATGATCCTCTGCGCTATTTCTTATATTCCACATATTAGTGAAACCATACGATGATTCTCTTTCTCTGACTGATTTACTTCACTCGGCATAAAACCCTCCAGTTCCATGCATGTTGATGTAAATGCTAAGATTCATCCTTTTTGATGGCTGATTAACATTCCGTTGAGTGTGCGTGTATGTATGTGTGTATATACACACATACATATATACCTATCACACATACTACATCTTTATTCATTCACTTGTTGATGGACATCTAGGCTTCCTCCATAGTTTGGCTATTGTGGACACTGCTGCCATGAACATTGGGGTGCAGGTGCCCCTTTGGATCATTACATTTGTATCTTTGGGGTAAATACCCAGTGCAATTGCGGGTCATAGGGTACCTCTATTTTTAACTTCCTGTGGAACCTCCATACTGTTTTCCAGAAAGGCCATCAGACAATACATATGGAGTGCCAATGTAGGTTTTCAAAAAAACTAGCTATTATGTTTATCAGATGGGAATATGGAAAGGGAACAATCTTAGATCACACTAGGACAAATTTTGTGAACTTGTGTGCTGTGTTAATAACATTAGAAAAAATGTCTCAAAAAAGGGCAGGAGACAGGTAAGAGCTTTATGTTTTTAAGTCACAGTGAAGCCCTCTGACTTTAGATTGGCTCATGGAAAAGTAAGTTAAAGTGAGAACTCATTAAAAAAGCATACACATATACTGTGAAGACATTAGGTTAGCAAATAATGCAAATACTCTGATAGAGGTCCAGGCCTTCTCGCTGAGGAGAGGTCCACTCACTGGAGCTCTGAACTGATTTCTTTATATAAGCAATAAATACCCTTACTAAAATGTCTGGGAGAATCAGCCACTTTAAAGTAAAACAAGAACAGAAAGACAGTTGGAAAGCAATTCCTTCCAGACTTTTACGATTCCCCTTCCCCATCTTTATGGTTTACTTGCCCAAACTAATTAAATAATAGTTTCTTAAAAAATACCTCTCCTTTATGAGGATCTTTCCAAAACATTAAAATTAGCCTTTCTTAAGAACAAAAATCCTTTCCATACTCATATTTTATTAATTTATGCAATATTCAAAAAATTACTTAACAATATAAATAGGTTTTGGGGGACGCCTAGGTGGCTGAGTCATTAAGCGTCTGCCTTTGGCTCAGGTCACGATCCCAGGGTCCTGGGATTGAGGTCCGCATCGGGCTCCCTGCTTCTTCCTCTCCCACTCACCCTGGTTGTGTTCCCTCTCTCACTGTTTCTATCTCTGTCAAATAAAAAAATAAAATAAAATAAAATAAACAGATTTGGGAACAAACAAAAGTAGCTTTAGCTAAAGATATAGTTGAACAGAAGAAGTGAAAGAACCAGATATTGTAGAGGACCACCGATTTCTAATTTTCCAGTCAATGCTGGTATCAGTCAGTGGGTTTTAGAGAAGAAAATTGTTGATTAATTTAGCAAGTCAGTTAATGCAATGATAACTACCAAAGAAGTTAATGCCTGAGTCATTCGCTCAAATTTGTCATAATCTGATTTCTGATTTCAAGTCACAATCTGACATGAAAGAAAAACAATATAATGGTTACAACTTTTAAGGTTGGTATTGTTAGAATTAGGCCCCATCCACACCTCCAAGATCTCTGAATTTATTTATTTCTATTTTGCAACTCAGTCTAAGTGGATCACAATACTATTATTCATGCTTAAATACCATAGTTTATACTCTGATGACTGTGACTATTAATATAATGTCTTTCTAGAATTTTCTTTTAGAAGTATTTTTCAAACTTTTTTTTTTGTGGTAGAAATATACCATTTCCCACATACACATTTTTTTTTTTTAAGATTTATTTATTCACTTGAGAGAGAGAGAGTAGGGCGGGGGAGAGAATATCTAGCAGACTCCCTCTCAGTGGAGCATATCTGTGGTCTGAGATCATGACCTGAGCCAAATCAAGAGTCAGACACTTAACTGAGCCACCCAGGTGTTCCCTGACTCTTTAAACAAAGTGTTCCAGAATTGTAATGTATAAAATGAAGATGGAGCCACTCTGAAAGTAGGGTCTAATTTCCCGGCTACCCCAGAAGAGTCTCTGAAACCTTTCTGCAGAACTCGAGAGCTTCTTGGGACAGAGGCTGAAAGTGTTCCTCTAAACTATCATCAAGGATGCCTGGCTGGCTTAGGCGGTAGAGCATGTGACTCTCGATCTCAGGGTTGTGAGTTCAAGCCCCATGTTGAGAACAGAGCAAGGTATAATAAAAAACAAGTATCAAAACAAAAAAGCTATAGAACTTATTAAAAGGCTATCACTTAGCTAATTAGAATATTCGGTTAACCAAAATAATTTCTGATTCTTATCAGTTGCTCTGAGTTTGAAACACCATGAACTATATTAAAAGCAATAATGAAAGAAACAAGTGTTGTTGAGGATGTGGAGAAAAAGGAACCCTTGTGCACTGCTGGTAGGAATATAAACTATTGCAGCCACTGGAGAAGACAGTATAGAGGTTCCACAAAAAGCTGAAAATAAAACTACCCTACAATCCAGTAATTGCACTACTGGGTATTTACTCCCAAAACACACACATACAAAAAACTAATCCAAAGGGATATATGCAGCCCTGTTTACTGCAGTATTACAGCAGCCAAATTATGGAAGTAGCCCAAGTGTCCACTGATAGATAAATGGTTAAAGAAGATGTGGTATATACATACACAGTGGAATATTATTCAGCCATAAAAAAGAATGCAATCTTGTCATTTGCAACAACACTGATAGAAGTAGAGAGTATATAATGCTAAGGAAAATAAGTCACTCAGAGAAAGAGAAATACCACATGATCCGACTCATACAGAATTTAAGAAACAAATGAGCAAAAGGAAAAAAAGAGATGAGACAAACCAAGAAAGATTCTTCACTATAGAAAACAAATGGATGGTTACCAGAGGGAAGGTCAGTGGGGGATGGGTGAAATAGGTGATGGGGATTAAAGTTTACACTTATCACGATGAACCCTAAGTAATATACCGAATCACTGAATCACTTTTTACACACCTAAAACTAATATAAACCTGTATGTTAACCATACTGGAATTAAAATTTTAAACTTTTAAAAAATCTTAAAAATAATGAAAAACTTAAAACATTTTGCCAAACTAGGTATTTTATTAAATTTGACTTATTTTTCTTTGCATTTAATTAACTGAAACTGTCCTAAAGTAAAACAGATTCAATGACACAGAAGTCAAACTGAAGAGAAAAAAATGGTTCTCAAAAGGAATTTTAAAAAGCAGGTCAGGCTGATGAATGATGAACAAATTATGCAAAATATCTGCATCTTACTTGTAGGCTCTTAAGTAAATGTACCAAAGCAAGAAGTTATGCCCTTACTCAGTCACCCCCCTAAAATCTGCTCAGAGGCAGCCTGACATCATGGAGGTGGAGAGTAAACATGTGTCCAGCCCAAAAAGCTGCTCTATCTAATCATGTAATCTAAACTTGTAGATATGAAAAGGGGATGACCAGAGACCTAGCTCGATCTCATTACTTTCTCATTTGTTATTATCATCTTTCTACCAACTATAAAGACAACACATAGATCTAAATAAAATATTTCCCACCCACAAATTTTGTCTTGGATACAGGTAGAAAGGCAAAGTAAATGAAACAGTAACTAAGCTGATTTGACACTTTCCTGTAATACCTTTTTTTTTTTTTTAAGAAGGGAAGAGTGAAGGGGAGAGGCAGAGAGAAAGGGAGAAAGAAAGAGCATGGAGCCTGACGTGAGGCTCAGTCTCACAGCCCTGAGATCATGACCTGAGCCGAAATCAAGAGTCAGACACATAACCAACTGACCCACCCAGGTGCCTCAATACTTTCAAAGCGTAAGTGACAAGTAACTATAAGAGACCTAGGGAAGGGTTTTGGAAAGAACCTAAGCACTTCTACATATAGAAATCAAGAAATTTAAAAAATACTTTAGGAAGAGTAGAAACCTTTCCATGATGAATTAAAAACTGGACAACAAAGGATTTGCTAAGATAGAACGTTTCTCCCTAGAAAACAATGTATGCAGAGAGGGAGTTGTAGTTATTACCTACATAGCCATTAAGGTATGTATATACACAGATAGGAAGGGAACAAAAGGAACCAAACCATTCAAGCCAAATCTTGACTAAAGTACACTACTCCCCTTAGCACATTATTAGAAATAACATTACCAGTCTGTAGGACCAGAGCGGAATAGAATTTAAGCCGTGACTCTTGTTTACCATTAGAAGAATTAACAAAAATGCACTCTGAGGGTATTTCAGATTTCAACAATAGAAGTAATAATAAAAGCCCTTTCCTAACTACTATTATCTTCCACCTGCCAGATATTTTGTCACATTATCCCTTTTTACTAATGTAATTACCAATTTTTAAAACCTATTTGTGTACTTCTTTACTATATATTCTCCGTCCCTCCAGTAGAAGTTGTTGCCCCAATTTCATGCGAACAGAGAGCTAGTCTGACTAGTTTACCAGCCCTTCCAAAAGTGCCTGCCAAACTGAAGAGGTCCAGTAAACATTTGCTGAATGAGTGAATGGGTGGATGAACAAATAAATCAACTCCTGCACTCTTCGTGATCCTCAGCCATAAATGTATTGATTTTGTGAGTGATGTGGGAGTTGAAGTGGGAATTTCTGCGGAGAGTGATTGGGTCCTGGGCAATCAGATGTAAGCAGGAGTTGAAAAATAACTACTGTAGGTAACTAAAAAACAAAGAGATGCAAGCATTTAACTTTGCTAAATGCGTAAAAAAATTTTAAAAAGACTCTAATACAGAGACCGCTCCACAGGCTAGACAATTCACTTGAAAAACTATTATGAGCCATCCATGTCACCCCCAAAAATCTTTTGTTAAACAGATTGCTTCGCTGGCAGGAATTTATGTGGAGATGAGGGCTTCAACTATATAGTAATTTCTGTAACAGAACATGTGCTTCGGTGGTATATGTATAGTTTTCAATGAAAAATTAAGACAGTAAATATTGCAACAAATTATAGTATTTAAACACTTAAAGCTATACTGTACATAAAATAAATTCAAACCGTATTATGGTACTTACTAGAGAAATATCTAATCACAAAAACTGATACTTAAAATTCTGTGATGTACGAAATAACGTCTGAGAATCAAATCAGAAACTCTAGTTTCTAAGGCATTTTGTAATATTATGTTCAAACATATAACTTAATGAAAAAAAATTGATGTTTTAGAATTTTAACAAAATGGGAAAAAACAGTATACATAAAAGAATATCCACAAAGAAATAAATACCCATGAAAGAAATATCATGAACGAAATTCTAACCACAAACATAAGGAAACACGTATGCTATATTTGCAAGTTGTAATAAATCTGACTGAGCTGGTGAAATGCTCGTAATTCAGCAGAGTTATCTGTAAATTTTATTTTTTGTAAAATTAATACTGATGTTCTGGCTGCAAGTTAGGTCAGCTTGTAAGAATAAAGATGGCTGGGACGCCTGAATGGCTCAGTCGGTTAAGCTTCTGCCTTCAGCTCAGGTCATGATCCCAGGGGTCCTGGGATCGAGTCCCACATCAGGCTCCTTGCTTGGCAGGAAGCCTGCTTCTCTCTCTGCCTTTGCCTGCCACTCTGCCTGCTTGTGCGTTCTCTCTCTGACAAATAAATAAATAAAATCTTTAAAAAAAAAAAAAAAGAAAAGAAAGAATAAATATGGCCATTGCACCTGAGTATCACCCATGGGAGCATGATGAAAGCTTATCAATTGCAGGGAGATGAGAAGATTTCTTTGTATAAAATAAAACAGTACTTCGATTTTAAATATAGAAAATGACATATTTTCTATTAATGAAAAGTGATCTGCCACAACCACTACTGACAATATCCAAGAGCTTAGGACGCCTCTCTTGAAGGATAACTTAAGGACCACCTATCTTCACACTTGCCTCCTACAAAACCCTCAACAGGAATTCTTGAGTAATGTCATCATTACTTCACAGAAATCCAAATCACCAGGATTTCAAGAACAGTAATAATAGTAGCATTGTTTATTAATGCCAGTCACCAATCTAAGTCTTTACATACATTACCTGATTTAATCCCTTCAATGACCCATTACACAATAGAAAGGCACTATTAATATCTGCATTGACAGACTTATTCTACTTAGAAATTTTTTGAGTTCTTACTATTTTTGACTAAGCATGTATGTTATTTGATACTAAGACAAGCTATCTTGAGCCATTACCTCTCAATGTGAGGTAGCATAAGCAGCCCATTTTCTTTCCTAGGTATGACCTGGTTCATGGCACTTACTGTTTAGCCTGTGATTATCCGAGGTAGTGGTGTGCTAGAGCCAGCGGGAGCTGACTGTGTACATGTATTCCCAACTCTGCACTCAGGGCATTACACTGGTAACTTAAGATTGGCTATAGTGAGGGGTCACCTGGGTGGCTCAGTTGGTTAAGCAACTGCCTTCAGCTCAGGTCATGATCCCGGAGTCCTGGGATCGAGTCCCACATTAGGCTCCCAGCTCCAAGGGCAGTCTGCTTCTCCCTCTGACCTCCCCTCTCATATTCTCTCTCTCTCTCTCAAATAAATAAATAAAATCTTTAAGAAAGGAAAAAAAAGGACTGGCCACAGCGGGAGTGTTTTAGACCACAGAATTGGCAAATCTGGGCCTTTTCTATTGGAGAACTAATTATTAAATATTTATTCACATGCCACTGATCTGAGGAAATTTGTATTAAGTTTGTCAGGTCCAATTCAGATTCAGGGAGAATGAGTTTATGTCTCCGAATCATTTGAGCCCAGTTATCAACTGGACCTTTAGATACCCAGAACTTTCAGCAGAGAAGCAACACATACACATTTTCATAACTGCTCTCTTAGATCTAGAGCAGATTCTTTCCCTATTCATCTCTACACTATGACTCATTCTTAAACATCACAAACTTCTTAATCACTGTAATTCATCCTAAGACACCAATGAGTACTAGAGTCACCATTACTTTATGTACTATTAAGAATAAAAAACACTGGGACACCTGGGTGGCTCAGTTGGTTAAGCAGCTGCTTTCAACTCAGGTCATGATCCCAGCGTCCTGGGATGGAGTCCCACATTGGGCTCCTTGCTCCACAGGGAGCATGCTTCTCCCTCTGACTCTGCCTGTCACTCTGCCTGCCTGTGCTCGCTCTTGCACTCTCTCTCTCTGACAAATAAATAAAATCTTAAACAAAAAAAAAAAGGAATAAAAAACATTGCCAATTAAAATGACATATCAACTCTAAGATGCATCCTGGTATCAAAAATACTGAAATTTTTTAAATGTTCACAATAAAAACTGATGGGAAAAATAATTTCTATACTGCTTACCATTGTTTTCCAATCCCAGAATCTTAGTTCCACATCTCCTTTCACTCTTGATATGCTACTCCTAGATCTCCTACCTTAATGGCTTCCCCAGTGCATATTTACACTCACAAGTATCTTTATTTGTGAGTTATAAACAGAATGAATTCTGTTCTCTAATAGGGAAGATTATAATTCTGAGAATAGATGCAAAATAAGAAAAGAAAATGATAAAGCATTGGAATTTGGTAGCAGGAGAGGAAAGGAGCATAAAGAAGTAGAAAGGGAGGCATCTCTGAGAAGCAGTAGATTGTGGAACTGAGAAAGAAGCAAAAAAGATTACACGTAAAATGGCCTGAGCAATATGGATCACTATAAAGCCTATTTTAATTTCATGGCGGGGAATAGTTTATTACCAGGATAATAACTTCCCTAAAAGTGCTCTCGCTGCTTTGAGAAGATATGAACTTAGCCTAATGTAACTAAAATGACATGACATGAATCCCACCTAACTTCCCTAACTAACATAATGAAGAGAAATAAAACATATTTTCTGACTTTTAGCAAATCACCAATTAAAGTTCAATAATACTTTTGAGGTATCTCGACTTTTATCAACACTCTCAAAACACCTGGAAATGATTCTACTTACTCTCCATCCACTTCTGGTCTTCTACATACACAATGAAACTTGCCGCCAAAATCTATATAAAGATCATTTTCTACAATATGGAAGATTCGTCCAATGACTAGTTTATCCTTGGCAGGTCCCATCTGTGTAAGAGGAGAATGTCTCAGCATAGATGCAAAGGATTCCACATTTTTTGGAGAGCCCTAAAAAAAAAAGAGGAGAGATTTATATGCATATAATTCAAAATAAAGGTATAATATGATAGATGTAATAAAATCTTACAGGGGAAACTTCTAAAAGTCAACATGCTGTATATTTATATTTTGTGGCAATACGAAAAAAATATTTCAATGGAATTTTCCTTGAAAAAACTAGATATACTCTTCAACTTCCTCTTCCTCCTTTTCCTTTTTGAAGAGGAAACCAAGAAAAGTACTTATGAGAAATGGTGCTAATGTCATGGCTCAGAGTAGAATCTGGAATATGAGCAAAGTAAGGACTATCCTTAGACAAAACCTCCTACCATGGGGACAGAGGGGGCTCAGAGTCTGAGCATGTGAGTAGGGCATCCAAGAAGGTGATTAACTTTATTCCTAATACTGATCATCTGGGGTGGGGGGGAACACCTTCAAATTCAAGTTTAGTGGGAGTAACTAAACAGTATGGAGGTTCCTCAAAAAATGAAAAAGAGAATTACCATATGATCCATTAATCCCACTATTGGGAATTTAACCAATTAGAAAATGAAAAACAATTAGAAAAGATACATGCACCCCTAAGTTTACTGTAGCATTATTTACAACAAAAGCAACCCAAGTATCCAGTGACAAATGAATGGAAAAAGAAAATGTAGTATAAATATACAACAGAATATTACTCAGCTACAAAAGAAAAAAAAAAGAGATCTTGCCATTTTCAACAATATGGATGGAACCTAGAGCATACAATCCTACATAAAATAAGTCAGAAGAAGAAAGACAATTATCAGATGATTTCACTCTTATGTGGAATTTCGTGATTTCTCTCATATATGAAATTTAAGAAACAAAATAAACAAATGAACAAATAAAGAGACAAACAAAAAAACAGACTCTTTAATAAAGAGAACAAACTGGTGGTTGCCAGAGGGAGAAGTAGGAGAGGGAAGGAATGAGTGAAACTGATCAAGGGGATTAAGAGTACACCTATCATATGAGCATTAATGTACAGAACTGCTGACTCATATCATATACCCCAACTAATATGACACTGTATGTTAATTATACTTCAATAAAAAATAGCCCAAAAAAGGGGTTTTTTTTTTGTTGTTGTTTAAATACAGATTAAGATAAAAGTGATTAAGGATCCTTCAATTACCAGGATGAACATGAGTTCTTGCTATATAGTATTTTTAAACAGTTTTGTTATAATTTTCTTCTTTTTCCTAACGCAAAATTTCAAAGGAAAAATAGCTTCTTGTTTTGTGCTGCTCATTTTCTAGGAGTCTTTTTACATATTGAATGTACTTGAGGTATGACTGAACCTATAATGCAGACTCCTTTTTTTTTTTTAACTTACAAATTTTTTTCCAAACACATGGTTTTTCAGAAATCCATGAGTACAGACTTATACCTTCTACTTGTCTTTAATTTGTGTGTGGTGTCGTATGTGCATTCTCTGGCTCAAACTAAGGGAACTATTAAGTTTCTGTTTGTGAGAGCTAATTACAGAAGAATACTAACAATTTAATCTACCTACATCACGTATTTGGAATAACTTTTACATCTATTATTTCAGGGAGAATTATTAAGAGTTTGATAGTATGCTTTCTTTACAAACTATACAACCATTTTATGACTCATTTTTAAGGGATGTAGTACTCCAAGGATTACAAACTCAGATGCCAGGCTGGGTGGGGATGTGGTGAGCAGCAGAATATGCACCAGTCTCAAAGGCAGAGCCACGACAGCTCCAGCTGCAGCCGCAAATCGAGTCCAGGGCTGCCACATCTTTTGATTCTCCAAGAAAAGCCAGAAATCCACGTATGAACATAAAATTCCCAATTTTGCCATGTTTATTTTTTTTTAAAGCCTTTTAGGGATGCCTGGGTGGCTCAGTCAGTTAGGCGCCTGCCTTCAACTCAGGTCATGACCCAAGGGTCCTGGGATTAAGCCCCACATCAGGGTCCCAGCTCCTCGAGGAGCCCGCTTCTCCCTCTCCCACTGCCTGCCACTCTCCCTGCTTGTACTCTCTCTCTCCTCTCTCTGACAAATAAATAAAATATTTTTAAAAAATAAAAATTTAAAAAGCCTTTTACTTTATCAATCTGGTAAAACAAACTCTGACCCAAAGACCAAAAACTTATGACCTCTGCCTCAAGAAAAAGAAAGTCAAAAGAAAAGAAAGTCAAAACATTTGGCTGATGCCAAGTACCTCAGACGCAGGAAGGTTATCGTGACAGATTTCAGTGAGTCAAAACTCACTGGGAAGGAATCCTGAGCACCCAAGTGCTCACCTAAACCAAAAACAAATCTACATGCCAAAAAAGCTGAAAAGGTAGCAGGAATATTACGCTTTCAGCCATACCACTAGTTTTAGAACTCCACAGAGTATATTAAAGATACTTAAGCACCTCAAAAAAATAGCTCTTTTTGTAGGGAGCCAAGGGCAAAACAAACTCTACGCAGGCACAGGCTATGAGTTGCCCTCTAGAGGTAGCGCAAAGAGTCACACCAACCCAGCAGGGACAAGAGCTGCTACTGTAAAGTTCCACTAGGAGCCACTATGTCACCCATAAAGGCTCTGACCAGAGTAGCTGAAAAGAGCACTGCTCAAAGACAAAGGAGAGTATCAGCTTCTGGGTCTCATCCTGCTTGCAGTCAAAGACGGTCTTTTCCTCTTCTTCCTATAATCTGCTTTCTCATCACCCCACTTCGGTGGTTGACAGCCCCTCCTTCCTCTCTCTCCTTCCTTTTCCTCCTCCTCGTCTTTCTCTCCCATCACCACCTTTGGAAGACTTTCAGTTGAAGCCATGGTCCAATTAAAACAGAAATTTCATAAAATTATGAATAATTATTTTTATACTGAAGCACAATCAACATATAATATGATGACATTATAAAAGTTTCAGGTATATAACATAATGATGTGTTATCTAGATACACCGTGAAATGATCACCACAATAAGCCTGGTTAACATCCATCACCATATATACTTACAATATAATTTTTTTTCTTGTGATGAGAATTTTTAAGATCTGGTCTCTTAGAACTTTCAAATATATGACACAGTATTATTAACTATAGTCAACATGTTGCATTACCTTGACCTATTTTTTAAGTCTGTAGCTTCTGACCCCATACACTCCCCCACCCCCCATCCCACCTCTGGGAACTCCTAATCTGTTCTCTGTATCTACGAGCTTTTTTTCTTATGAGCTTTGTTTTTATTTTTTGTTTGTTCAGATTCCACATGTAAGTGAGATCATACATATTTGTCTGCCTCTGTCTGACTTATTCCACTTAGCATCATGCCCTCAAGGTCTATCAATGTTGTTGCAAATGGCAAGATTTCCTTCTTTTTCATGACTGAACAATACCCATTATATATACATACACATATATGTATACAATATGTATATGTATCTGTACATATACATACTACAGTTTTTTCATTTATCCATCAAAGGAAACTTAGGCTGTCTCCATATCTTGGCTATTATAAATAAGGCTGCTATGAACATGGGGGTGCATACATCTTTTTGAGTTCATGTTTTTACTTTCTTCAGATAAACACCAGAAACAAAATTGCTGGCTCATATGGTAGTTCTACTCTTAATGTTTTTTTGGAAACCTCTGTGCCGTTTTTTTTCCCACAGTGGCTGTAGCAATTTACAATGCCACTAACAGTGTACAGGGTTCCCTTTTCTCTACATCCTCACGACACTTGTTATTTCTTATTTTTTTGATAATAGCTAGCAATATCTCACTGTAGTTTTGCTTTGTATTTCCCTTATGATTGACTATGATGAGCATTTTTTCATATACTTGTGGGTCAACCATATGTCTTCTTTAGAGAAATGTCTATTTAGAATTTAGAAATGTCTATTTAGAATTTAGAATGCTATTGAGTTATACGAGTTCTTTATATATTTTGAATATTAGCCTCTTATCAGACATAGGACTTGTAAATATTTTTCTCCCATTTAGTAGGATGACTTTCATTGTGCTGATGGTTTCCTTTCTTTGCTATAAGAAACTTTTCAGTCTGATGTAGTCCCACTTGTTTATTTTTGCTTTTGCTGTTTTTCCCTTTGGTGTCAAATTCAAAAAATTATCACCAAGACCTATGTCAAGGAGGCTACCACCTATGTTTTCTTCTAGGAGATTTATGGGTTCACAGTCCTTAATACATTTTGAGTTACTTTTTTGTGTATGCTGAAAGACAGTAGTCAAGTTTCAGTCTTTTGCATGTGGCTGTACAGTTTTCCATCACCATTTCCTAAAGAGACTATCCCTTTCCCTTGTTTATTCTTGTCTCTTTTGCCATAAATTAACTAAACATCTATGTGTGGGTTTATTTCTAGCTCTCTATTCTGTCCCATTGGTCTGTCTGTTTTTAATGCCCATAACATACTGTTTTGATTACTATAGCTTTGTAATATAGTTTGAAACCAGACACTGGTGTGTCCAGGTTTGTTCTTTTTTTTTTTTTTTTTTTCCAAGATTGCTTTGGCTATTCAGGGTATGAATAATTATATTTTAAAAGAGATTTTAAATTCAAATACTGTTTGAATTTTAAATACTGTTTTATGTTCCATTATTTTTGCTTCATTTCACAGTAGAAGTCAATGTATTTTCTGTAAGTGAAATAATTTTACCACAAGCCTAAGACCCTTGGATTAACCTGAATTTGTTTTTAAATTGTACACTTACTATTCTATTTGGATGCTATGTCAAGTAATCAGACAAGCTCTCCTTCAAAAATCATAATCAAGAACCATTTCTGAATTCCTCATTTACTTGTCAAATGTTGTCTAAAAATAATAAATGTAGCCTCAATCCACATTGACAACAACATTGTGAACTCCTTTTATGCTGATGCAGACAGCACAGGCTGTAGACACACAGTCACCCACTGGGTATACCATGGAGTTCAGTCTAACCCTGGTTATGGAAAATATTTCTATAAAGCTATAAGTTGTAATAGATAAAACAGGTACCTTAGAGGTGACTGTTTCCTTTAAGAATTAGTCACAGAATTCAGATTCCCTAAGTATCCCTGTTATTCTACTGTACCATTTTTTCCCTTTGAGGCCTAAAAGTTGAACAGGACTGTCCTGGTGGAATGGGGGAAGGTGAAGGGATTACAAATATAGCAAACAGTATCACTTTAATTTATTTTATTAAATGTGTTCAGTATTGAGTGCCTGTCATGTACCAGGCTCTATTCGAACCTTGATGTAAAAATATGTAAAATGGTAGGGAATACAGAGTTATGCCAACATGATAACGGACATTAGGGGCCAAAAACTTGCTGTAAACAACTTTTACCCTCACATTACGTTGTAAAGAGTCTTGTACTGTAGGCTAAGTGGCATTGGATTCAAAAGAGGTGTGCCATTAATGGGGTAACAGTACTTGTTCCTTGTTTTAAAAAGAAAACTTTGATAGCTGTATATAAGATGGACCAGAGAGAGAGGGAAAATGAAAAGTGAACTATTAAGAGTCTCCTCCAGTTAGCTAGGATAGAGATGATAAAGGACTTACACCGAAGCAGTGGCCATAGGAATATAGCCTAAGGAAAAAAGAGACATTTACCAAATAGCACAGGAGATGTTTGACCTCCAACTGGCTACAGAAAGTAAGGCAGAAAGGCAGCCATGAATGAGGTGTAAGAGCAGTACAGTAAGAGTTAGTTAGTTTTGCACATATGAGTTCATGATACCCATAAAATTTCAGGGAATACTGGCTATCTGATAGGTAGTTAAAGATAACGGTGCAAAGGGGCACCTGGGTGCCTCAGTCGGTTAAGTATCAGACTCTTGATTTCAGTCAGCTCATGATCTCAGCGTCATGAGACCGAGCCCCCATATCAGCTCCACATTCAGTGGAGTGTCTACTCCCTCTGCCCTTCTACCCCCATCATACCCTGCCAAAATAAATAAATAAATCTTTTTAAAAAAGAAATAATGGTACACATATTTATGTACATACTAACATAAATTTACACATTTACAGTGACATTATATAGAGATATTAGTTCTTCAAAATAAACATATCAAGTGCTAACTAATAATTTCTACATAGGACTAATTTTTCTTTGTATTACTTATTATAAAAAATCTAGGATGTGAAGTCCATGTATTCTTTTTTAAATTTATTTATTTATTTTAAATTAAATTTATTTATTTTCAGCATAACAGTATTCATTATTTTTTCACCACACCCAGTGCTCCATGCAATCCGTGCCCTCTGTAATACCCACCACCTGGTACCCCAACCTCCCACCCGCCTCACCACTTCAAACCCCTCAGATTGTTTTTCAGAGTCCATAGTCTCTCATGATTCACCTCCCCTTCCAATTTCCCCCAACTCCCTTTTCCTCTCTAACTCCCCATGTACTCCATGCTATTTGTTATCCTCCACAAATAACCATATGATAATTGACTCTCTCTGCTTATTTCACTCAGCATAATCTCTTCAAGTACCGTCCATGTTGCTACAAAAGTTGGGTATTCATCCTTTCTGATGGAGGCATAATACTCCATAGTGTATATGGACCACATTTTCCTTATCCATTCGTCCATTGAAGGGCATCTTGGTTCTTTCCATAGTTTGGCCACCGTGGCCATTGCTGCTATAAACATTGGGGTACAGATGGCCCTTCTTTTCACGACATCTGTATCTTTGGGGTAAATTCCCAGGAGTGCAATTGCAGGATCATAGGGAAGTTCCATTTTTAATTTCTTGAGGTATCTCCACACTGTTCTCCAAAGAGGCTGCACCAACTTGCATTTCCACCAACAGTGTAAGAGGGTTCCCCTTTCTCCACATCCCCTCCAATACATGTTGTTTCCTGTCTTGTTAATTTTGGCCATTCTAACTGGTGTAAGGTGATATCTCAATGTGGTTTTAATTTGAATCTCCCTGAGGGCTAGTGATGATGAACATTTTTTCATGTGTCTGATAGCCATTTGTATGTCTTCACTGGAGAAGTCTCTGTTCATATCCTCTGCCCATTTTTTGATATGATTGCCTGTTTTGTGTGTGTTGAGTTTGAGGAGTTCATTATAGATCCTGGGTATCAACCTTTTGTTTGTACTGTCATTTGCATTAAAGTTTCAATGTATATTAACTATATATAACTTTCATGCATATGAGGACATTTAATGTATAGCTTGGAATTAGAGGCTATTAGTGCTAAAAGAAACATGAAATATCAACTAGTCCAACTACCACACTTTACAGGCAAGTACCATACCTGCTATTCAAAACTACATAATATGGCTAAACAGTGATTCTTTTTTTTTTTTTTTTTTTTTTTTTTTTTTTTTTTTTTTAAAGATTTTATTCATTTATTTGACAGAGAGAAATCACAAGTAGATGGAGAGGCAGGCAGAGAGAGAGAGAGAGAGAGAGGGAAGCAGGCTCCCTTCTGAGCAGAGAGCCCGACGTGGGACTCGATCCCAGGACCCTGAGATCATGACCTGAGCCGAAGGCAGCAGCTTAACCCACTGAGCCACCCAGGCGCCCCTAAACAGTGATTCTTAAATGCAAGCTGCTTTGGAAGCTAAAAAGTAGATAGGACATTATTTTAAAACTTAAAGAAAACATACAGCAGAATAACAGAAATACTCAAGAAACTTCAGTTTTATGACCAACTCTGCCAATAAATAGCTAAAAAATCTTGAGGAACTTGTAGGTCTTAAATTTGTCTTCTCATTTGTAAAAGAAAAAAAATGGATTTGATAACTAAAAATTTTATTAATAGGAATTCTTAAATATTCTACAATATAAAAAGGGTTTTCTAAAGTAATAAACATTATAAATGAGGACAAATTCCTAGTACATATTGGAACATATGCTCAACGATTTCTTTTCTTTTTTTTTTTTTTAAGATTTTATTTATTTATTTGACAGACAGAGATCACAAGTAGGCAGAGAGGCAGGCAGAAAGAGAGGAGGAAGCAGGCTCCCTGCTGAGCAGAGAGCCCGGATGTGGGGCTGATCCCAGGACCCTGGGATCATGACCTGAGCCAAAGGCAGAGGCTTTAACCCACTGAGCCACCCAGGTGCCCCTGCTCAACGATTTCTTAGTGAAGAGGCATGATAAGGAAAAAAAAAGTTTAGAAATCTCTATAATAGAGATACACCATAGTAGCAGGAGAATAATTATGTTCAACAGGGAGAAACGGAATTACAGGAGGAGGCTGGATAATCAGTGGCTGTCTGTCCCTCTCTCTGATATGAGCTTGAGCCACACCCTCACAGATGCTGGGAGGCAAGTGGAGAGATGGACACAATCTGGGACCAAAGGATGCTTTAAAGGTTTCTAATAAGACAGAAGTTGCCTGACCAAAAGATAAGGCATGGAGATATATACACAGAACTGTACTTTCAACCATTCTGGGATATCAGACACTTCTAAAACTGAATTAAATGTCATGTTCTAAGATCCTATACAGTTTCTTTCTTTTAATTGAAGTATAATTAACATACAGTGCCATATTAGTTTCAGGTACACCATGTAATGATTCAACAGTTCTATACATTACTCAGTGCTCATCATGGTAAGCGTACTCTTAGTCCCACAAATCTGTTTTCCCCACCCCCACCCACTTCCCTTTTGGCAACCACCACTTTGTTCTCTGTATTTAAGAATCTGGGTTTGTTTGGGGGTTTTTTGTCTCTTTTTTCTTTGTTCATTTGTTTTGTTTCTCAAATTCCACATAAGTGAAATCATACGGTATCTGTCTTTCTCTGACTTATTTCACTTAGTATTATATCTTCTAGTTGTAGTACTATGCAACTTCTTTAATAACAGTCATCACATTTAAAATCAATTATCAAATGTTTGTCTTCTTTGCTCTACTTTGAGACAGAAAAGGAGATATCTGCTATGTTCACTATTAAAAAAGTTTACATGAATATATTATCTTAGTTCCTGGAAGCCAAATAAATAGGATGGATGTATTTCCTGACTATTCTAAAAAGACATTTCTGAAATCAATTTCCATCTATCCAAGGCACCACCCTTTTCTGTTACCCATGTTCCAATGTTTAACAAACTCGATGGTCAAAACATGTTTTCAGGAATCTGCTAAAAAATGCACTGCAAGGGCACCTGGGTGGCTCAGTGGGTGAAAGCCTCTGCCTTCGGCTCAGGTCATGATCCCAGGGTCCTGGAATAGAACCCCGCATTGGGCTCTCTGCTCAGCAGGGAGCCTGCTTCCTCCTCTCTCTCTCTGCCTGCCTCTCTCTGCCTACTTGTAATCTCTGTCTGTCCAATTTTTTTTTAAAGACTCTTAAAGACTCAATTTGCTTCCACTCAGAATAGAGGCTTATGGTGGGGGCGGGGCGAGGGAGAGGGGGAGTGGGTGGGAGGAGGAGTCATATGATTAATGGGAGTTTGAGCTCAGGCCCATTCCCTGAACTCACTGTGGTTATCTCTTCAGTTCTAGAATGCATAATGGGAATAGATTTACTCAGCAACTGGCAGAATGCCCACCTTAGTTCCTTAATCTGTGGAGTGAGGGCTATTAAGGTAGGAAAGGAGAAGTGGAAAATACCAGAACTTCTCCTACCTAAAGTACAAGTAAATTGAAGGCAATACTACATTCCTGGAGGCACCGCAAGGATTAGTGCCAAGGACCTAGAAGATACAGGGCTGGTGATTTCTACCACATCCCCACTTAACTTGCCTATGTGGCCCTGTAGAAAACCAACAGGTCCTAGATAATGGCAATTTATTATCACAAACTTAATGAAGTGGTAACTCCCACTGCAGCTGTTGTTCCAGATGTGATTTCAAGGCTGGAGGGAATCTCCCCCAGCACCTGGTATGTACTAACTGATCTGAAAAATGCTTTCTTTTTCTAGATCTGCTAATAAAGACTACACACCTCAGGGTTATACCAATTCACCAGCTCTGTGTCAAACTGGTCGACAAGGACTTTGCCATTTCATTCCACTGGATATTGTGTTGGTGTGTCACACAAACCTATTGGACCCGGAAGCAGAAAACTGCAACTACTCTAGACACATGTATTCCGGAGGGTGGGAAGTAAGTCTCACAAAAATGCTGGGCCTTGGTGAAATTCCTAGGAGGCCAGTGGTCTGGGACATGTCAAGATGCCCATTTTTCCCACTAAGAACAACGCACAGTACTTACTGGGTCTTTTTGGATTTTGGAGGCAACAAATACCTTATTTGGACATTCTTCTCCAACCCTTTCACCAAAGTAACACAAAAAGCAGCCAGTTTTGAGGGGGGTGCTCAGAAGAAGACAAAGCTCTGCAATAGGCCCAGACTACCAGGCAAGCTACTCTATCACTTGGGGTTTATGACCTGGCAGATGTGGTAGTGTTTCAAGTTTCTGTAGCAGAAAGAGATGTAGAATGGAGACTTTGCCAGACCTCTCTAGGCGAATCATAATGCAGAGTTGGAGCGGTCCTGAAGGACAGTGGTAAAAGAACAGCCCCCCAGTGGGCAGAACTGTGAGCAGTGTACTTGATGGCTTTGCCTGGAAGGAAAGACAGTCTAAAATACAGATCTATAGTAATTTGTGTAAAGTGACTAATGATTTTGCTGGATGGTCAGGGATTTAGAAGGGACATGAATGAGAAATAGATGACAAGACAAGGTCTGGGAAAGAGATATGTGGACGGTTTTCCCTGAATGGGCAGAGTGAGAAAATAAATCAGTCACATGTAATGATTTCTTCAGCAGAAGGAATGTGAATAATCAGGGGATGATAATCGGTCCTATGGATGCCAATTTCCTTCCCCAGCTATTCCTGTCCCCACAAATGGACTCAAAATAAAAGCCGCTCAGCAGCAGGGATGTGCTTCTGTCTCAGTGGTAGAGGGGGTATCTCAACATGTCCCAGACTGTTAGCCAATGAAAAATTTCACCAAGGTGGCAAGTCCCTGAATTTTTATGATGGAGGTTACACATGGATTCAGAAACATTCAGAAACACTGACTCATACTGATTTAGCTATAGCCACTGCTAAATGACCAATCTGCCAACAGGAGAGACCAATAGCAAGCTTCCAATATAGCATCATTCCCTGAAATTATCATATGGCTACCTGGCTGCAGGTTACAGTGGGCCATTCTATATCGAAAGGACAGTGATATATGATCACTGGAATAAACACTTACTCTAAATGTAGATTTGCCTTTCCTACCCACAAAGCTTCGGTCAAGACTTAGAGACTCCCTTATTCATTGTCCTGGTATTCTACACAGCAGCTTCTAACCAAAGAAATCATTTTATAAGAAATGATGTGTGATAATGGGCTCATGACTATGGAATTCACTGATCTTACCAGTGCTGGGCCTGGCAGACTAGTGAAATAATCTTTAAAAACAACAACAAAAAAAAAAAAAAAAAAAAAACTTTCTATTTGAGATCATTGTAAATTCCCATGTGATTAAAAGAAATAATACATAGAGATCCCTTCCAACCTTTTACCCAGTTCTCTCAAGGTTAACATCTAAGATCATATAAGATACCACAACCAGGAAACCGACATTGATACAATTCACCAATAATATTCAGATTCTACCAGTTTTATATGCAATTACTTGTATGTATATTTAGTTCTTCACAACTTTATCCCATGTGAAGACTCACGTATTAACCACAGTTACAGGACAGTGCCTTCACTGCACAGATCCCTCGTGTTGCCCTTCTGTAACTCCCCATCTTCCTTCTGACCACCACCCCTACCTCTAACTCTTAGCAACCACTGATCTCTTCTCCATCTCAATAATTCTGGGATTTCAAGAATGTCACCAACAGTCTTAAACCGGCTTTTTTCATTCAGCATAACACTCCTGAGAATCATTCAAGTTGTTCTGTGTATTAATTGTTTGTTCCTTTTTCCTTCTAAGTAGTATTCCATAGTATGGATGGACCACAGTTGGCTTTATCATTCAACAGCTGGAGAACACTTGGGCTATTTCCAGTTTTTGGCTATTACAAATAAAGCTGCTATGGACATTTATGTACAAGTTTTTATATGAACATGAGTTTTCATCTCTCTGGGATAAACACTGTGCACTAGTGTACACATATCTTTTCTGATAGAACCCAACATTTCAATTTGGGTAACTGACCAGAGAGGAGCTGCTGAACTGCTGACTTCTGAGAATGAAGTCCACCATTCATTATCTGCCAGTGGCCAAGAACAGAATGCTTGAAAAAAACAAGGCAAAACCCAAAAAGAATCAACTGTTTAGTTTTATTCCCAAATCCCTACAAACCACGTTCCACTCAACTATGATAGTTTCCTTTATTTCCTTTATTATTTAATGCCAACAGATAAAAACAAACTTAAGGGGCATAGTCATTTTATTAAAAATATTACACTACAGGAACGCCTGGCTGGCTCAGTTGGTACAGCATGTGACTCTTGATCTTGGGGTTGTGAGAAATTACTTAAAATAAAAAACTCTTTGGCGCACTGGGTGGCTCTGTCAGTTAAATGTCCGACTCTTGATCCCAGCTCAGGTCTTTATCTCAGGCTGCTGAGTTCAAGCTCTACGGTAGTCTCCACAATGGGTATGGAGCTACTTTAAAAAAAGAAAAAAAAAAGGAGAAATAAAGTCTTAAAAAACACTTTAAAACATTTTCTAAATTAGTATATAATTAAAAGAGGAAATTTTAATATAATCTTTAAAAGAAAAATAAAACCCAAACACCTTAAAAGAATGGAGATTTCTGATTAATAAAGATTCACTAAGTTAATACTGACTTGGGAAGTCATAAAAGACTCTCACAGGGTATGATCATATCATATGACCATCCATGAAACAAAATACCTACAGGATATATTCAGATTATATTTATCTTTTCTTTTAGGAAATGTATAGTATTATTTATATTACGGATGTTGACTTTTCCCTAGAGATTTATACCTACCTCAATTCACTTTTTTAACATTTTTATATTAACTGGTAATTTTCTTTAAATATGCTTTGAAAATGTTAAGACTCCACTGTGAAACTAAAGACCTCAAAAGATTTTTCTTACAAACTTAGGGATAACTCACCTAGAATTTCATAATGTAAAAACCAGCTGGCACCACAGCTAAAACCATAAATATTTTTCAACATACTTTTACATAATTCCTTTTTAAAGCATTAGGATAATTTTTAAAGTTGTCAATATAAAATAGTGAGAAAACAAGTTAAATAAAACTGTAGAATATTGCTACTATATGAACTTAGTAGGCTTAAAACTTACACTAAAAATAAGAATTTTCCCCTTCATATTAAAACAAATCCTTTAAATAAGCTTTATGTTGGATTTTTCTAGTGTTCTGAAAGGATAAAATATCTGATTCATATATTCTGCCTTCTGGAACATTCCAGCATCTTGAAATAAAAAATATCAATAAGAAATATCCATGAAAAAGTGAAAAATAACATTTTTAAAAATCTGCATGAAACCTAATATATTGCTAAAATAAAACTATAAACTGTCTTGTAACACCAGTATTCTACATAAACTAAAATAGTAAAATGTTATTCTCTATCTTAAAAGAATAAAATGTTCTACTGTGTAGTGCCTTGCAAACCATTTTCCAATGTGCTGAAAAGTCATATGCTACCCTCTACCGTTAAGAAAGAGTATTAGTCACAAAGCAGAAAACCAATTATTTGCTCAACTATTGCCACCTTGTGGCTATAAAATAGGTCATCTGCTATTGCAGAGCTTCAGTTGACTTATTAACACATTTACAAATCTCTATTGTCTAAGTGACACAAGAGCATCAGAGGTTTTAAAGTATTTCTTTAAAAAAAAAAAAAGAGGGGGTGCCTGGGTGGCTCAGTGGGTTAAGCCTCTGCCTTCAGCTCAGGTCATGATCCCAGGGTCCCGGGATGAAGCACCAAATTGGCTTCTCTGCTCAGCAGGGAGCCTGCTTCCCCCTCTCTCTGCCTGCCTCTCCGCCTACTTGTGATCTCTCTCTCTCTCTCTGTCAAATAAATAAATAAAATCTTTAAAAAAATTAAAAAATTAAAAATTTAAATTTAAATTTAAAAAAGAGGGAAAAGTATCTAAGTTAAAAAAATATACTTAGCACATACCTACCTAGTCCTCTAAACATAAGAATGTGTTATGTTGGTTACAAAAGTGAGAGGAACTGGTCCCTACCCTGAAAAACCGAACAAATAAAAAACTAATTGAAGAGATAGCTGTGTAAACCAGTAATAAAGGTAATAAACCAAAGAAAAACAGAAATGGGTAAGTGAGCATGGAATGAATATGGCACCTACAAACCCGCATACCAAACAATGGCATTTCAGGTCATTTAAATTTGAGATTCCTTTAGCTAGTAGATTCAGTGAAATCTTAGGATAAGTATTTCATGATGAACAGCCTTCATTAAATTCCTGTCTGCAGGGGAAGTTTCCTCTGGAGGATAAAACCTGCCTGGCTCGTACTGAGAATCACTTACTTCCAAGGTGCGCATACACACACTGAAGTCAGCACTCTAAGGATAAGAATGAAATCAACAGGTAAAATTTCAACCTATATAGTTGACTATACATATATATTGTTAAATCCAGTAGTTGGCCAACCAAGATATTATAAATGTACAGGCTTAATACTAATATAAATCAACAAATATAAATCAACAAATATATATCCAACCCCTAACGTATATAAAGGGTGAATAAAAAATGATCCCTGATCTCCAGGAACTACAATCTAAAACACAGGATAGAACGAGTTCTTAAATGACTTCAATATAACTTAAGAGTTGTGTGTGTACCATAAAGGGAATATAAAACAAAGCTTCAGGACATTCGAAAGGAGTTTCGTCTGGTTAATGAGACAATAAACACCTAATGGAAGAGATGATTTTTATAATAGAATTTGCAGGCAGGGAAACTAATTCCTGGGGAAAGAGCAAAGATAAAGAAACAATGATTTGTTTGGGTAACAGTGAACTATTTATTTCCACACAGAAAAATTTTTGAGCAGAAACCATGCATAGATAAAAATTACATAGAGCCCCAAAATATATGTCATAAAAGTAGTATTTTGTTAGGATAAGTCTATTTTATGGTTCAAATTTAGAGCATTTGCTTATTATGAAGTCAAAAAAATGTGAAAATGCAGTTATTTTCATAAAAAGCACAAGATGAACGCCCAAAGAACAAATAATCCAATTAAGAAATGGGCAGAGGACATGAACAGACATTTATGCAAAGAGACATCCAAATAGCCAACACACACATGAAGAAGTGCTCAACATCACTCGGCTTCAGGGAAATATAAATCAAAATCACGAGACACCACCTCACACCAGTCAGAATGGCTAAAATTAACAAGTCAGGAAATGACAGATGCTGGGGAGGATACGGAGAAAGGGGAACCCTCCTACACTGTTGGTGGGAATGCAAGCTGGTGCAGCCACTCTGGAAAACAGCATGGAGGTTCCTCAAAAAGTTGAAAATAGAGCTACCTTATGACCCAGTAATCACACTACTGGATATTTACCCTAAAGATACAAATGTAGTGATCCGAAAAGGCACATGCACCCAAATGTTTATAGCAGCAATGTTCACAATAGCCAAATTATGGAAAGAACCTAGATGTCCATCAACAGATGAATGGATAAAGATGTGGTGTGTGTGTGTGTGTGTGTGCATATGTATATGTATGTGTACATATACATATATACACATACATATACATATGCACATACATACAATGGAATATTATGGAATGGAATACACATACATACAATGGAATATTATGCAGCCACCAAAAGAAATGAAATTTTGCCATTTGCAACGACGTGGATCGAACTAGAGGGTATTATGCTTAGCGAAATAAGTCAATCAGAGAAAGACAATTATCATAAGATCTCCCTGGTATGAGGAAGTTGAGAGGCAGAGTGGGGGGTTTGGGGGATAGGGAAGGAAAAAATGAAACAAGATGGGATTGAGAGGGAGACAAACCAAAAGAAACTCAATCTCACAAAACAAACGGAGGGTTGCTGGGAGTGGGGGGGTAGGGATAGGGTTGTTGGGTTATGGACATTGGGGAGGGTATATGCTATGGTGAGTGCTCTGAAGTGTGTAAGCCTGACAATTCAAAGATCTGTATCCCTGGGGCAAATAATACATTATATGTTAATTAAAATAATTATTAATTTTTAAAAAGCACAAGTTGGTATCAGTGGTGAGGAATAACAACCCTAGTTCCCAATTTCTGTATTTTGTTTTGACAGCTCAATATCCATAAATACCCCACATGGGAAAAAAATATCCCACATGGATAGAGGTGAGGAAACAGGCATTGTCATGTGCTCTAAGAGGGAGGTGGTACAAACAGGTTTGTCTATCAAAACTCAAACTGGGGGTTCCTGGGTGGCTCAGTCATTAAGTGTCTGCCTCATGATTCCAGGATTCTGGGATCGAGACCCACATCAGGCTCCCTGCTCAGTGGGAAGCCTGCTTCTCCCTCTCTCACTCCTCCTGCTTGTGTCCCCTCTCTCACTATCTCTGTCAAATAAATAAATAAAATCTTAAAAAAAAAAAAAAAAACACCCTCAATTGCCTGGATACTTCGATCTAGCATATATCCCATAAGCATGCAAAAAATATGTAAATACTCACTGCAGCACAGTCTGTATTTAAAAAAAAAAAAGAACAACAAAACAGAAAACCACCTAGAAGCTCATTAATGAAGGCCTGGTTAAATCAATTATGCTACATCCATACCATGGAATACCAAGCAAATTTTTTTCAATGAGGTAATAATAATTATATATATATAATGTGTAATATACATTACACATATATAATAAGGAAAATATTCCTAGTTATACTTACCTAAAAGCAGCAACTCTCAGGAATAGCAACTAAACTATACTGAGTGCTTACTAAGCACCAGGCATTTGTGCTAAGTGTTTATTTATTTATTTTTATTTAAAGATATTTATTTACTTATTTATTTGAGAGAGAGAGAGAGTATAAGAGGGGAGAAGGTCAGAGGGAGAAGCAGACTCCCTGCAGAACTGAGAGCCCGATGCTGGACTCGATTCCGAGACTCCAGGATCATGACCTGAGCCGAAGGCAGTGGCTTAACCCACTGAGCCACTCAGGTGCCCCTATGCTAAGTGTTTAAACAATAAATTCATTTAATCTCATAACAACCTCATGAAAAAGTATTTTTTCAAGAAAAAGGAAAAGAAGATATAGAGATATTAAGTAATTTCCCAAGAAAACACAGCTAGTAAATGACGAAAGAACCAGGATTCAAACCAAAACTGAGTCCAGAGCTTATACTCTTCTACAGGAATAATATAATTCAAAACAGTACCAACCAATTTGTGTTTGGATGTAGAAATTACTTAAAAATAAAATCTTTAGGGGCCCCTGGGAGGCTCATTCAGTTAAGTGTCTGACTTTAGCTCAGGTCATGACCTCAGAGTCCTGGGATGGAGCCCCCTGACAGGCTCTGCACCCAGCAGGGAGTCAACTTCTCCCTCTTCCTCTGCCCCTCCCTCCACGGTTTTTCCTCTCTCTCTCAAATAAATAAATAAATTAAAAAAAATCATATCAAATCAAATCAAATCTTTACAGGTGCCTGTAAGGTGGCTCAGTCAGTTAAGCGTGTGACTCTTTTGTTTTTTTTAAGATTTTATTTATTTGACAGACAGAGATCACAAGTAGGCAGAGAACAGGCAGAGAGAGGCGGGGGAAGACGGCTCCCCGCTGAGCAGAGAGCCGGATGTGGGGCCAATCCAAGGACCGGGAGATCACGACCGAGCTGAAGGCAGAGGCCCAACCCACTGAGCCACCCAGGCACCCCAAGTATTTGACTCTTAATTTTGGCTCAGGTCATCATCTCAGAGTCATGAGATCCTGCCCCATGTTGGGTTCTACACTGGAAAAAGCCTGCTTAAATTCTCTTTCCCTCTTCCTTTACCCCTCCCTTGCTTTCTCGTTCTCAAAAAAAACCCCAAAAAACCACCACCAACAACAACAAAAACACTTTCAAATTATTCCCTATGATCTCATTTGCTATTCAAAAATAAAACAAACAAACAAACAAACAAACACAAAAACAAAAACAAAACAAATACATTCTCCAGCCTGAAAAGTGAGGAAAAGGAATGGGAGGCGTTTACATTTTCCATTATAATCTTCAATGCTACTTGAACTTTCTTTTTACAGTAAGCAAATATTATTTTTATACTTTTTCAAAAATTTTGACCATACAACAAAGATGAACTTCATTCATCTTGTAAACTCAAGATACTCTCCAATTCATTAGATCCAGAAACTTCAAAAAGTGGAAGTTTCTTCATAAAGTTGAATCTCTTTTAACATCTCTCAACTGCTCATATTAATCATCATAAATATAAGTCAGAAAACCACTAAAAACTCCAATAAACCCTTTAATTAATTAAAATTAATTTGGTATTTTCAGTTTCTTTACTTTTAAAATTGTTTCTTCCTCAATTATTATTCTGGTCAAGCACACCTAACTGATATGCTAATATGTAAATGCTAAAATATGTACTATTCTTAGCTATACAACTGTTTGTGAGCAATAACACACATCTCAATTCAAAGACAACCCAGGCAAAATTAACATACGAAACAATAGATGTTGGCAAGAATATGGAGAAAAGGGGAAGGCTCCTACACTGTTGGTGAGGGTGCAAACTGGTGCAGCCACTCTGGAAAACAGAATGGAGCTTCCTCAAAAACTTAAAAGTAGAACCATCCTACGATTGAGCAACTGCACTACTAGGTTTTTACCCAAAAGATACAAAATTACAGATAGGAAGGGATACATCCACCACAATGTTTATAGCAACATTATCAATGATAACCAAGCCACTGAAAGAGCCCAAGTCCAATGACTGATGAATGGATAAAGATGTGGTATAGTGGAATATTACTCAGCCATCAAAAACAATGAAATTGGGGCACCCGGGTGGCTCAGTGGGTTAAGCCGCTGCCTTCAGCTCAGGTCATGATCTCAGGGTCCTAGGATCGAGTCCCACATTGGGCTCTCTGCTCAGCAGGGGGCCTGCTTCCCTTCCTCTCTCTCTGCCTGCCTCTCTGCCTACTTGTGATCTCTGTCAAATAAATAAGTAAAATCTTTAAAAAAAAAAAATGAAATCTTGCCATTTGCAAGGATGGGTTTAGAGTGTATTATGCTAAGTGAAAAATACCAAATGATTTCATTAGGAATCTAGGCAACAGAACAGATGAATGTGTGGGAAGGGAAGAAAATAAGAGGGGAGAGGGGAAAGCAAATCATAAGAAACTCTTAATGATAAAGAACTGAGGGTGGATAGAGGGCGGTGAGTAGGGGATGGATTAAATAGGTGATGGCTATTAAGGCGGGCACCTGTAATGATGTAAGTGATGAGTCACTAAATTCTCCTCCTAAAAGCCATACTACACTACATGCTAACTAACTAGAATTTAAATAAAAATATAGAAGGAAAACAAAGACAGCCCAGGTACAATGAAGTTCAAATATGCACTATGTGTACTATTCACTCATTCACCCATTTGGCAAACACTTATTAGTGCCCACTAAAGGTCAATCACTGTGCTAGGTGCTGGGGATATAACAGAACAAGACAGACAAGGTCTCTACCCTTTGAAATTTATATTCTAGTGGGGTAAAAAGCCAGGAAAAGCTTTATTCTGAAGTATGCACATGTTACTCAGGAACCACAAGTTAACATACTAATGATCACAAATGACCTTAAATTAGAAAAAAACAGAATGGCATGTACATTTTTTTTAACTTAAAGTTTAATTTTTATTAATTATTTAGGAAAGCAGTGGGATTTCATTCAAAGAACTGTGCAATCCTGGAAGCATCTCTCTCTGTGAAACTATTCCTTGAAGACAGGAGACTGGAGGAGAAATGGCTGAGGACACAAAGCTAAAATGTACTAAGTTAAAGCTTACTCTGCAGCAGTCCCTGGACTGAGAGCAATTTCAAATGTATTATTTCAGGGTGCCTGGGTGGCTCAGTGGTTAAGTGTCTGCCTTCGGCTCAGGTTATGATCCTAGAGTCCTGGGATTGACCCCTACATCAGGCTCCCTGCTCAGCAGAAAGCCTGCTTCGCCCTCTCCCACTCCCCCTGCTTGTGTTCCCTCTCTCACTGTGTCCTTCTCTGTCAAATACATAAAAAATCTTTTTTAAAAAAATGTATTATTTCATGCAAACTCCACCATAACCCCAGAGTACTATGCCCACTTTGAGATAAGAAAGCAAACTAAGATAGGCTAATTAACTTGCCCAAAATTAATGGGTAAGATGGCTGCACTGACTGGGTCCTGAATGGCAGCAGGCTGGTAATGGAGAGATGTGTATTTAATCTTGTAGGCAGTGTGAAGAAGGGCTTATAAGATTCTCAAGCAAAGCAAAAAAGAGCATCTCATTAAGTCTGATTACACAGCCCAACTTTGGGAAGTTAACTCTGTCCACTGAGTATAATGACCACTGGAGTCAGTGGCATCAATTAAGAATGAGTAAAGGTTTCCACATAACTGGAAATGTTCCAAAGCTAAGAGCTCTTAGAATGGAGACTACAACCCAGCCTCCCAACACCCTCCACTCCAGGGAATTTTCCTTCCTTCCATTAAACAGTAAAGTTGAAAAATCTTGAATATGTGAACCGCAAGTCACAAATATGTTTGTTGTTTTTTTTAAAAGAAGAGCCCACCTTGGTGCTCGAATTCACTCTGAGATCATGATCTGAGCTGAGATCAAGAGTCGGACACTTAACTGACTGAGCCACCCAGGCACCCCATAACCAAATACATTTAACCTCCATCTCGTAAATAATGTTTTCTAAACTGTGTTAGGAAAAGAAAAAGTGCTCGGAGAGACTCTACTCAGTCTAAACTGGAATGAACAATTCTAAGAGCTGTGCTGGACTTCCAAGAAACACTCCAGCCTCCTCTTGGAAAAACCAAAGGGAAAGGAAGGCAATGGAATCCAGATCATGCTCAAATACTTTAGTTGTTTCCTTCAGTAAACAAACATTTTTAACCATGTGAAACCCCCAAGTATGATCGCCATATGGCGTTTCAAACAGTCTACCTATGATGTTGTAATTTCACTCTTGCCACAATTAACTCAGCGGTTGAGAATTATTTTCTGGTGGTTTCTGAATGTGTCTGGAATGTGGTAATAAAGCATGCAGGAAGGGGTGTAAGTGAGAAATGTTGGAAGATGAGAAATAAGGAAATCCCTTACCTATAAATGTATTTTGGGGAAGGCAAATGTGAATTATATTTATACATTTCCTACTTTACCACACTTAATCTTCACATCCACCAAGGATGAATTTAAATCCATCTATTAGTCAGTTTCAGGTCAGTCACCAGCATCCTTTTAGAATTTTATGATTTTCTCAAGTATGATAGACAAAAGTGCACCCCCCTTCCCAATATGTCCATATCCTAATCCCTGGAATTTGTGATTATGTTACCTTCCATAACAAAGGAAAATTAAATTGCACATGGAATTAAGGTTGCTAATCGGTTAACTTTAAAACAGGGAGATTATTCTGCATTATCTGGGTGAGTTCAAAGTAATCACAACAGGCTTGTAACTGGAAGAGAGGTCAGACTGATATGATGTGAGGACTCAATCTACTGTTGCTAGCTTTAAAAATGATAGGAGGGCAGTAAGTCATGGATCGCATCCATCCTCTACAAGCTGGAAAGGCAAAGAACAGATCCCACCCAGAACCTACAGAGAGGAACAAAACCTTCCAACACCTTGACTGGAGCCCACTGACACATCAATCAGACTTCTCACCTACAGCACTAAACATAATAAACCTGTGTTGTCTTAAGCCACTAAACTTGTGGTAGCTTGTTATGGAAGCAAATAGAAAACTAATAAAACGGGCTTCTTCTAATCCTTGGATTTTAGGAAAGTTTTGCCATTAGTAACTATTAACAATTACTACTAAATTCCTGGTAGTTTTCTATAATCCAGGACACTGCCAGGCTCTGAACTGTTGGGTGCTGGTCTCCAAAGAAATGCGTATAGAAATTGAGAGCGTTTATTTTTATATAATTTAACACTGCCAAACATCCAATTTCATGTCTATTGAATCTAATAAAAAACTGTGACTCCTATTTATGCCGATCTCTTCCATTTCACTTATCCAGTAATTCTACCCTATTTTTACAAAGTATCGCCTGAAACATGTGGAATTTTTTTTTTTGTCATTTACAGAAAAGGAAAGCAAAGCACTGACCGGTTAACTCATCTGCTCAAGTTCACAGAGACAGTAATTCTCTTTCAACTATTCACTGAATTAAGTGTTTATAAAGAGCGCTGCACGCCAGACGCCAAGCTCCATGCTGGAACCTCCTGGGTCTAAAAAACTAGCCGGCAGAGACCCCGTCCTTCCCCGGTGTGAGTCCACTTCGTCTCTGAGACCCAGGAGTCGCCCCAGACCGCCTCACGGGCAGCGCTCCCTGCTGGTTTCCCGTCCAGCACTCACCCAGGAAGATGGGCGCAAAGGAGTGCGGACAACGCAGGTCCAGCACGTACCTGCCGCACAGAAGTACCACAAATGGAGAAAAACACCAACCCCTAGCTCTCTTCGGACTAGCCTGCCGCAAGGCCAAGACACACCCCAGATCCTAGCTCCACCCCTACCCCAGGCTCCGCCCCGACTCCCACGCCACCCACCACGCCCGGGCTCCCCTCAAACCCCAGCCGCAGCCGGGTCCCACGCGTCTCCGGCGAGCTCCCGCCACTCACGGTCTTCTCCCCGAGCTCCGCCTTCCGCCACAGCTTCGAATGCCGCTCCAGAGCGCTCGCGAAGCCGCCTTGGCGCATTTTAGGCTCTGTGGAATCGGAACTCTCACTCCCGGAGCTACTCTCGGTGCCTGCGCCTCGACAGGGCCGAGAAAGAAGAAACACTCGCCGGAGCTGGCTCTCGGCAGTGACGGCACGGGTCCTACACAGCGCCGCCATGACGGTTCCGCAACCTTTGACCTTGGACCTCTCCGCAGGCGCGCAGGCCACGGGGCGGAGCAACGAATGGTCCACCCTCCGCCGGAGCGCAGGCGACCCGGGAGTGTAATGCCGCTTGTGTAGGCGGGCGTGCGGAGAAATGGTTATACTAAAATCGGTGAATTATATCGGTGGTGCCTAGGGGTCCTCTACTGGCTGTGATCTGCTAGGTTTTTCATGGAAAGTGTTTTTGACTTGCAGGAATTTCGTTCCTCAGAGCATCGTTTGGCCCTTGTCCTCCTGCAAATTCTGGTATTACGTCTGGGACGTGCTAGCCCCACCTCATGGGCTTTTACCCCGGATGGCCGCAAGGCTTGTTTTTCGGGTCTCTGCTCAGACAGGAGGTTCTCCGTGATTACCTTATTTAGAACTGGAACCCCAAACACATTGTCGGATTCCCCGGGTTTCCTTTGCACCATTTAGCATTCTTAATATTGCTATAATTGCTTATTGCATAATTGCTATTAAGTTTACTTAACACCGTTTCTCTTTGCTTTCCCAAATTTGTAAACTCTTGGCTGTTGGATCCCTGACACCGGGCACACAGTGGGGTTCAGTGAACTTGTGTGAAATCCTGGGTCCAGGTTTGTCTTTTGCAGCCTCTTCTGAGATCCACTGACATTCAAAAATTAATCTAAGACGTTTTTGTCACCTGTAGGTAGCTACAATTCCTTCTAAGTAATTACATTTCGGAGTGTGCATCAGAGACTCCCACCCTCATTCATGATTTTCTCCCTTTTCCTCGTCAATGTTAATTCCCAGAATTTGCCCACCCTTTTCAAAACCAAGTGTTGATAAACTAAGCTGTCCATCTATCTTCTATCAGTTTTATATTAATCCACAGTTATTTTAGGGGAGATGACAAGGCCCTTTACAGTTCATTTGCAAGTATTTTGACAGAAGTAATTTTTATGTGACCACAGCCCTTTTTTAGTAGTATCTGACTACAGGGGCGCCTCAGTGGCTCAGTTGGTTGGGCGACTGTCTTCGGCTCAGGTCATGACCCTGGAGTCCCCGGATTGAGTCCCCCCATCAGGCTCCCTTGCTTGGCAGGGAGTCTGCTTCTCCCTCTAACCCTCCCCCTTCTCATGCTCTCCACATTAACCTTGGAACGGTGTGTAATTTTATGCACCACGCAGTTTAGTACTACTAGCCAATTAGGGTAATCCTTACATAAATTCACGAGGGTGCTTAAGAAAGATTCTACTCCAGGGTGTTCCCCTTCTTGGCACTTAAGCCATTTATTTTCTTTGACCATTAATGAAGTCTTACCCGAGACATTTTTGTTATCTGTGGCAATTGCTACTTATACTTCCCTTCAGGAAAAAGTGGTAAATTGTAAAGAGCATTGGCCAGTGACCTCATGAACCCCTTAGTTCTAGTTCTGACTGTAATCCTGACCTCTGGCACATCAATTTAAGGTTGATTTAGCTTCCTCACTTATAAAGCCAAGTCATTAGCTTAGAGAATTGATCCTAAAAACCAAAAAGAACAAAGCATGGTGAAATGGAGTGTTAAAGCAAAAAATCATACCCTCTTACAAATATTCCAACAAAATTGGTGTTGTGTTTTTCACTGTATGCTAGGAAAACCACCAAATTACAAGAATCACACTACCAAACCACCTCACTCCATAATCAAAATTGTGTATGAGAGTTGGCAAGAAATTTAGTCACCAAGTAGCATTTATGTTAAATATGAAATCCCGGGCAGTGGTAGGTACTTGCTGCCCCTTATAAACTAAGAGTTGTTTCCACTCATTCTGATTTTAGTTCATTTTTATTTCAGAGTCTGAATAATATGGACATTAATTGTATAAGGTTTGCAGGTTTACTGAAAAGTGGTAACTGCTTTATATTAAGTCTAACCCAACACAGTCTCTATAATTAATCCAATTACAATAGGTCGGTCGCAAATTAATCACCAAATGTTTCTTTGGTATGGGCAAGAAAATCTGATTTTTCATCTGGGTCTTAAAAGCTATAAAGAAACACATGTGGTGTTGACATGGGACCTTATGCAGCATCTCTACATACATAAACCAAATAGTCACTTAGAATAAACATGTAGCTTGTTCAGTTTTGATACACTAATTCCAGAGAGCTACTTATGGGTTTTTTCCCATATCTAAATTTCCAAGTGTCTGGAGAAAAGTTGTAATAATGGACTCACCTCTTTCCCTGACACATAATACATACAAAAAGAACCCATACCCAAATTACAGAATTTTTATTGTTTTCAAATACTATACAAAAAGAAAAAAAAAATACAGTGTGCATTTCATGATAAACAAATCCAGAAACAGTGATTCCAAATTAAAGGTGTTTTCTCCTTCTCTATTTCAGTAGTTTGAATTACTAAAAGAATAATGCAGTGAATTCTCTCTTCCATAATTTACTTTGGAATTTACTCTTGCTTTATTTTCCACAAACTCCATGGGTTAATTTCAGGGATTTCCTTCTTTCACACTTGTTCACTTGAACATCTGAGATTTCACTCTCAAGTTACTGTTTTCTTTCAGTGTCAAACACAAAATTCAATAGCGTGACCAGGACCTCTCTGGTATTTTTAATAATTACTGTGTTCCAAATTTCTTAAATATCTGTGAATTCATAATATTGAATCTTCCACAATGACTACTTTGAATAGTATTTCTACCTCCATATGTTTGTCTAAATTCAATCTTTCACTACTTTTTACTACTACTTTTAAGATGCAGAGTTCTTTGCAAAAGATTAAATCATTTGAAATTAAATAAAGGTAGATGTCTGGAAAAGCCATTCTCCCAATTTCTTTCATGACCATCACCAAGTACCCACATAGTACCATCCCGTTTTCCATTCCTTAGTCTATCATTTCTCATTATAAAGCAGAGATCTGAATATATTCCACTCAGCTAAAGGTGAAAGATAGTAACAGGGCAGGACACAAAAAACAATGTGACGAAAAGAGGATTTTGTGATTAAAAAAAAAAAAAAGACTGGTTGGGAAAAAAAATAATTTAACAGTTATGATGAGTAACCACAGTATTTCTATAAAAAGACAAATTTTTACAGATCCAGTCCTCCAGGACAGCACTTCAACAACTGGGCAACTGCCTTAAAGTCTCTTCAAGGAAATAATATATATGTTAGCCTAACACCATTAAGCAGTGATTTAAAGCAGATAGTTAAAAAAAAAAAAAAGTTATGTTTGTTGTTTTTTTGTTTTGTTTTGTTTCTTTGCATAGACACCAGTTGATTATTTAATACAAGCTGTTTCCAGACCCCTGGTCTCACAATAAATATTGAGACCTATACGACTCATATACAGAATTTATTAAGCTTTTCACATTTAATAGAGCATTATTTCTGGTTGCATCTAAAATGCTATAACAAAAACTCTAGCAATCAAGAATGGCAGCGTGTTACTTATAACAACCAACACTTGTGGCTTTTCAAATTTGGTTTTCGTAAGATAATTTATCCTGAAGTAAATCTAGTCATGCTTTAAAAAAAAAAAAAGCCTCAGGTCACTCCAAGCTTGGCAATTAACATTTGGCATAAACAATACGAAAACAATTACAGCTTGATAAATAACAAATACAACATTATAGGCCATAACCATACACGGAATAATGAAAGGTCATAGTGACAAATAAGTAACTAATTAGAAGAAAGTACCTTGGCCTCCATGCAGATAATTCTAGAGGCTTTGGTTCATTCAGCCCTGCCATTTTTTTCAAAGTAGAGGGGCAATGTCTACAGTATCACTTATGCATTAAATCCTCAGGAGTTACCACTAACCCCTTAGTATAAAATCTTTTCAAGTTATATTAGTCATACAACTTTGTGTGCTCATTTTTAAATGGTGCTAAATGAATTATATGAAGACAGCAACATTCCCCCTAATGTGATTGATTTTAGCATTTTTACAGCTACTGAGATCTAAACAATGGTCAAGCTTTTGAATGGAACAGGTGATGAGTGTTCCTATTCCAACCTACTGGTAATTAGGAGACAGCCTGAATCAAAATGTTATTTTGCAACCTACTCTGAAACTAGAAATTTAGTCTCATGACAAGTAAGTCAAGAGAAGTGGCATAATAACAAATACACTGAATGGGTTATTATCACAATTGGTGACAAGAATGTGAGGGTTCTGCTCTCAAGTCACCTAGGACTCTGAACCGCCACACATGTCGTCACTTACCAAACTGTAACAAACTGGAAGTCGAGCTAATTTATTTATACTTAGTCTGCTGTCTTCAGACACACAAGATACAAGATACCTTCTACCAGAACAATGTTTATTCAAGAAACATTTTCTGTAGCTGGTCGTTCTCCCCTTGGAGCTAAAGAAAATTGTGCCAAAACTTGTAATAACCAGGATTCAGGAAATTTTAAAGAAAATTTTAGTTAACAATCAAATACGCAGAGGTTCAAGAAGGAGACAAGAAAATCGTATTGAAGACAAAGATCAAAGTGGCATCCCAGATCCACAGCAATTTTGTAAAGGAGGAAAGCAGTATGATAACCTGAAGCTTCTTAGATCATTCTAATGAGGATCCCCAGGGATTACATGTGTTGTTGTTGTTATTGTTTTTTTATAATAGTGTTTCCTAAATCAGGGCCCTTAAATGCACATTAGAGAGTGAAAATAGTTTTATTTTGTTCAACCCACAAACTATTTGGTCAAATGAATACGTAAAGCTAAGTGAAAGCACATCTGGTGTAAATTCACGGCGACGACTGTTGACAAGACGTGCTTGGGATCTTGCTTGCAGCATCTGGCAGTGGGTAGCCGAACAAAGGTGAGGGCCTCACGGGTTCGCCTGCATCTGTTCGGGAAGAGGCTCTGGGGCGCCAGCACTGGCATTTGCCGTTGAATTCAAGACTTCTCCAAAATCCCCGCCAGCTGGCTTGGTTCCCCCTACTTTAGACTTTAAAAAAAAAAAAAAAAAAAAAAGTTCAAAAAGGACAAGACATCATGAAACATAAATTCAGCTGACTCTGCAAAAAAGTAACTCAAATTTTACTTTGAGGATCAAATCCATCTGGAACCTGCTAGCCCAGCGAAGGTCATATAGGCGCGGAATACAAGTACTGCTGCGGTGTTCCCGCGCAGTTAAACAGAAAGCCGTGCAGGGTCCTCTGCGGGAATACTCAGATTGGTAGATGCTACCGATCTTCTTTTTTCCCATCTGCTCATCGTTCCTCCCAGGAAAATCTGTCCAAAAAACTTCTAAAGACCTATTACTCTCAAATATCTATTGGAAGTCTGTCTATATTTGGAAAACACTTTAGCTCCATCAGACTGTTCATTCAGCTACATTCATTCAAGAAATACTGAATCTGGGGCGCCTGGGTGGCTCAGTGGGTTAAAGCCTTTGCCTTCGGCTCAGGTCATGATCCCAGGGTCCTGGGATCGAGCCCCGCATCAGGCTCTCTGCTCAGCAGAGAGCTTGCTTCCTCCTCTCTCTCTGCCTGCCTCTCTGCCTACTTGTAATCTCTGCCTGTCAAATAAATAAATAAATAATCTTAAAAAAAAAAAAAGAAAAGAACTACTGAATCTGACAAGCAAAGAAATTGATCTGTTTTTCCCAGTTACAGCATAAAACCTAATGTGCTGCTACTTACAGTGTGGTGCAAGGATCCCCAGACTGACTCAGTGCCCCCTGGGAGCCTGTTAGACATGTAGGCTCAGCCCAGTCTCCCCACCTCCTTCTAGAGATCTCCAGGGGCTTCCTAGACAAGTTACAGGGTGTGAAGCACTACTCCAATTTATCTGGCCTGAAATTTTGTCAGTGAACATCTGTCTGTATGAATAGGTCTGCCTTACATTTGTATCATACTTTATGCTTTTCAAAACCCTTATGTCATTTCATCCTTAACAACACTGACCTATCTATGCTCTCTGTTACATCTCCTTACTGCCCGACGGGACAGCTGACTAATATTAGGAAACGTTAATCAGAAACCCACAAAGCAACTCACGGTAGGTTTAACTTGCCCCTGCTCTTAGTTGAATCGTAACTGACTAGCCACATTATCAGTTGGAATCTAGCTGAAATTTTCTCTCACTCTCTTTGGTTTCCCATCAACGATCCCTAAATTGTTTGGAAAATCTGCACGACTTTTGTCCACTGCATATTTACTAATTTATTAAAACACACTCCTTTATTACAGGAAAAGTTTAAGACCCTTGCAATTCAACACGTCTAATGCAGGACTCCTTCCACAACTGGTCCTTTCTCTATTCTTCCTTAAGACCTTAATTGGCTGTAGCAGCTACCTAGTTGGCCCAGTCGGATACCTGGGAGAGAATCCTTGATCGTTCTCTCTTGTGCCACATCCAATCCAAGGGCGACTTTCAAGCTGTCATTTCTAAATTCTAAACATCTCTGAAACCTGTCCCATGGGCACTACCTTAACTCACCCCACCACCATCTTGGCATAATTCCTTTGTCCTAACTAGTCTTCTGACGCCAGTCTTCGTTCCCTCAGCTCTGCAGGGCACCAGTGATCTTTCCAAAATGCACAGCATACACTACCCACACTGTTTGAAATCCATTAAGGGCGTCCCATTGCCCCAAGTCCAAATTCTTTAGTGTGGCCTACCCATCACCCTAGCTTCATCTTCTGCTCACTACCCTACAAGCACAGCAAAGTTCCTGGTATTCCTGAAAAGGGCTCCAAAGCTGCAAACATTCCCCTCAACCTCAAAGCCTCCATTTATATTATTGTGTCCTGTGAGATGCCCTTCCCTATCTTCCCCCCTAGGCCAAGACAGACATTCCTGCTACTGGTCCCACTGCATCCCCGAGTCTCCCTGTCATGGCACCTGACCTCACTTTATTTTCATTGGCCATTCAAATGTCTACCCATCTTACAGAAAGGGTCTCTGTCTCTTGCTCACTGTGGTATCTCTGAGGCCTACCCCTGTCACATAGCAAATGCCCAATAATCCCAGACCCATGAATCAATCCAAAATCTAAACCTAAGTACATGGAGACCTGATGTTTAATTGAATATAAATGTAATCTAGCTAAATTACGTCCCAAGCATACAACCATATTTTACAGCCTTTTGAGGTTATGTTTCATAAACTTCACTTTTTAAAAAAATTACAAGTTTTTTATCTGAATGGTGCCTAGTCATGTCTCAAAAGCCAAATTTTACCACAATTTATAGAAGCTAAATCTACTCAGAAGGAGAGTATGTAGTAAATGACCTGGACTTTTCTCCTCACCTTCAATGGCAAAAGAATACAGTTGTCTGGTTTTCCAACCAGTCATTTCAAAAACTAATGCTTAAGGCAGATTTCAAGGCGAGGCTTATCACAACAGACCCCAAATAGTGAGAACTGAATTCTAGTAAACCTTGACTTCGACAATGTACAGTCTATTTTCAAATACATGACTAGGCATTATAAAGAATAAAGCAGGTCTCATACTGACCTAGAAGAACGACTAGGATAAACATTTTGCTCATCAAATAAGTATTAAGCAGCTTCAATGTGCCAAGGACTATTCTAGGCCTTTGAGAAGCATCAGTGAGTAAAAGGAACAGGTGTCTGTGTCTGTGGGATCATAGAGTACATATGCTAGTGGGGGCTGAATAAACAATGTTATAGGACTGTCTGTGCAGTGTGATTCTTTCTGAAAAATGTTTATGCATTTATGTAGAAAGAGAAAAGGTGTGTATTTGTGTCTGTAAAAGAAAAAAAGATCCAGGTCTTGGAAGAGTGTTTGGTTTTTATTCCATAAGTATCCCCTGCTTCTGCAATTTAGGAAGCATTTAGGGGCACCTGGGTGGCTCAGTCCTTAAGTGTCTGTTTTCAGTTCAGGTCATGATCCCTGAGTCCTAGGATCAAGCCCTGCACTGGGCTCCCTGCTCCACAGGAAGCCTGTTCTCCCTCTCCCACTCCCCATTTGTGTTCCCTCTCTCACTGTTTCTCTATTAAAAAAATAAATAAATAAAAAATTAATTATAAATCTTAAAAAAAAAAAAAGGAAAAAGGAAAGAAAAAAAGATGCATTTAGAAATAAGTGACTCCAGTTACAATTCTGAAAGACTGAATCTGAATATTTGTTTTTAAGCAGATTTATATAAAGGGTTTAAGATAATGCCTTTAATCCTTAAAAACATCTACAGTACTTAACAGATTTAGTTTAAGAATAAAGTTAATACTGGCTTTGCACAAATTTGTAGAGAAGGGCTGGGCAGTAGATGGGACCTAAGACAACCTTTCTGGCCACTGGTAATCCTGAGTTGGTGATTTTATAATTTTGAATATAATCTTGAAAATAATATAATTTACAAATTAAGAAAGCTAGTGGTGGAAAAATGCCCACCTTCCCTGAAATCAAAGCCATCAAAAAATAAAACCATGCATCATTAATAATGATCACCATGGCATCCCCATCATTATCTTAAATGTCTAATAACTGAGGACTGAACAAACACTATCTGTCAGAGGGTACATGTAAGCAATCATTAAACCTAATTTTGAGGAAGAATATTTAATGACATAGGAAAATGTTGTGGTATTTGGTTAATTCCTTCTTAAAGCACAAAGGCATAGTTCTACTACATACGTATCGCTGACTCTAGGTGATAGGACCAACTTTTTTGTGTCTTACTTTTTGTGCTTTTGTAATGTACTTATTAATTTTCTACAATAAAATTTATATTAAATTTTATCTGGTTATAAAAGTATTTGAGTCACACAAAGTTCTGGAGTACTACTGCTTTTTAAATCCTACATTTCCTTTCAGCATTTAGCTTCTGCCATGCTACAACATACACTCAAAAAATGGATTAAAAGAGAATATATCACCCATAATAATGTAAATAAAGTTATTAAGGCTCTTTAAATACTTTTAGAAAGAAAGAGTAATGAGAATAATTTACCCACAGCAAAAAAAATTAAAAAATTAAGGTACCAAGTAAGACATCACTATTCGTCTCTACTTGCCTTTAAGTTTTCAACCTTTTCTTCAAATGATTTGAAAGTTGGGGAGTTTCTATGGAGAGAAAGAAAAACAGAGTTCTATTACAAACACTGAATAAAACTCACTAGCTTGGCGTCATTAGTTGACTGTATTCCTCTTCACCATTATTCTCGGTCAAAGAAGAGACTGATAAACTGTACATGTGTGTGCAGGCACACACACAAATCATTAGGTAGGACATTACTAGGGAAAATGATCCGTTTCGGGTCTAAGATTTTGACAACACCACCTTCAGTTCCACAAACGGCCTGTCTCAGTCATACGGGACAACAGTTGGAGTCCAGTACATGTGTGAGGAGAGGGAACAAAGGCACCTAGAACATCGATTCTGTCATTTCACCCATCTAGTCATGCCACTTTACCTTTGGTGACCGTACTATACTTTAAAACTCGAGTTTAAATTCCCATGTTGCCTGGCCAGAGTCCTACAGTAGTAACCCACATCCCCAAGCAGGACAAGCAGACCCATGCCCCAAGCATGAACAGGGATCCTGGTTTCCAGGGAGCAGCATTAGAGACCAAGAAAGGGAGACCGAAAGGAAGAGATGTGGTTTCGTCTACATCACAAAGCTTCCCCGGGGGACAGAGCACTCAGATCCCAGGCCTTCACAGGCCTTCCCACTCATCTGTATTAATTACGGAGGATCACAGCACCTATGTTGCTCACATCTGGGTTTCCAAACTGCCAGACTTCACCTGACCTCAAATATCCTTCATGTTACCCTAGATGGAAAAGGTGAAGAAGGGAATACGGGGTCTCCTCCCTCCCACAGTGGGGATGGGCAGCCAGTGACAAGGGGCGGGCCCCCAGATGCATCAGTGACTCTTGGGAAGCGGCTGGCAATGCAAGTCCTCAGGTCCCACCTCAGGCTTACAGAAATCAGAAACCAGAGGAGAGGCCCAGCCAACAAGGGGCTTTAACAAGCTCTCCTGGTAGTTCTGAAGTTTGCTACAAGTTTAGCCAAGCATGTATGATTAAAAGTCCCCTGCCTCCCTAGAGAGGCAAGCGTGGTAATAACATATGCCACTTGCACGGGTTTCCTAATGAAAGTGGACTATACAATTAAATCACAGCTGGCTCCAAATGTCACGGTGGGATGAGGGAAGTGGAACTGGAAGGATGGAAGAGAAGAGGAGCAATTAAAGCTAATGTAGGCAGATGTGGTGGGACACGTATTAGAGATGCGAAAAAGCAGCTTCGTTAGATGAGTCGTGTTCATGTTTTCAATTAAGCAGATTAAAGATATGAAACAATATTATGGGTTTTCAAAATATAAGAGTTTTTTTTTTTTAATCACAAATCTTGAATGTATCTCTCATACCCTCTTAACATCACACGTAGAGTGAATGAAAACTGACAGATATGGACACTCAGCTTACGTAGAGCAGAACCCCAGGTCTCTGTTTCAGAACAGTTCAAGTTCAACATCTAAGTAAAGAATAAGTACTAAGTAAGATCAAGTACATTTTATAAAAATATACTTTACCTCATAGCAGGCATGCTAATTGAATGTTGAATGGAGCGGATACTAAGAGGCAGCATTAAAAAGAGATAGACATGAAATTAGTACTGTGATTAGACATGATAAAAACCTTCTTTCTAGAAGCTTATTCTTTTGGCACCATGAAGACTTAATCTACTTTTTGAGGTGGAGGGGATCAAAGTCATTCCCAAAATAATTTATTTTTATTCATGAGCCAATTTGTTTAAAATTTTTCAAAAAAATTTTTTAGTTTATTTATTAAAATAATCTCTATACCCAACATGGGCTTGAACTCATGACCCCAAGATCAAGAGTCATATGCTCCACGGACTGAGCCAGTCAGGTGCTCCTTCATGAGCCAATTTAAATCACATAAGTTGATAGAACTAATAATTCAACCTTACATTTTATAGCACTTTGGAAACTCCAGTGCTTTCACTGTGGGTCATCTAGCACCAAGGCTCAGAAGTTAAATGATTTACCCAGGGTCATAGTAGAATCAAGAATGGAACCTGGGTCTTCCTGATTCCTAATTCAATGTTCACCGCCTCCCCTCAAAAAAACAAACAAACAAACAAAAAAACGAAGCACACAAAGAGGCGCGCACACACACACACACACAAATGAGGCTGGAGAAGGGTTCCAGCAGCTGCCTTTCTCCCACAGATTTGTGATCAGACCAAAATAAATCACCTATTTGACAACTTCAAGTCAGATCAGAGATCACTCCTTAGTAGTAGTATTAATTTTCTAGTAAGAGACACTTGTATTTCATTCCCATTAACTAAATGTTCTTAATGGTCATTCAAATACCATCTGGTCCTTTGTTTTACCAGGACCAGCTTCCTTCTCTAGGGCAATGTGGTTCACTGACCACCCAGGTTCAAGGTTATCTACTCTCAGCCATCTCCCATAGAGACCGCCTCACAAAATGAAAGTACTTTACTATTATGGCTCACAAAGTCACTGTAAATTGATGATATGATTGCTGTCCTTGAAATATTCTGATCACTGGCACAGCACTTTTGGCAGGAAATCTTTCCTGTGGTTAAGCTGGACAGTCCAAGGTATTCTCAATTATATTTGAATATTGCATGTGTGATTTAGTTTTCTCAAAAAAATCTGTTTTACAAATGATAATGCGTTTCAAAAGAAGCTCCCGCAATCTAGTTTTGCACTAATATGTAGTGACATGGAAGTATGATCTTGACATAAATCAAAATATGCTTGCAGTTCACAATCAAAATAACTGGTAAAATATTTGGACATTCATACTTAATGTCGTACATGACAGAAGCAAAGAGCCATACAGCTCACCATTCTCTCTATACTATAAGAGTGGTATATAACTTGGATATAAGACTATTCTCTAAGAGGAATTTGCTAATTCTTTTCCTCCTTGATCCACTGCAGTGGGCTGGATCCATATTTGAAGGACAAAGAGGAATAAAAATCATCCCTCTTCGTTTACAATTCTAATTGTTTTAATTACAGTAGTTTGCGATAGACTTCTAAAGAGTCTGTCTGCATAATCACATTTCTTCAGCCACTTTCCATCATCCTAAGTGATGATAACTGGATCAGTGGAGCCCAACCACAACTAACCTCCTGCTCATCTACAAATTGTTTGTGCTGAACAAAAGGGGGGGGCCAAGAAGAGACCAATTAAGGTTCTTTTCTTATCCTGGGATTTTGTAATTAGGACACTAAGCCATTGGTCAGTTAGTGGCTAAGTACTTGAGCTAATAAAGTTATGCAGGCTTAGGTGTCGAGGAAGACCTTTTATGGGACCAGGAAGGGCAAAGCTGCACGACAGCAAAGGAAGCGAGTTCCCAAAAAAGTACTGAACAGAAGCACAGAGGGAGGTAGAGGAAAGGAAGGAGAGAGGACCATGTGGGGATGGTTAGGGGGAGGGGGGAGCAGGTGGGAGAGGAACAGTGGTTTCCTTGGTTTCTGGAAGCGACCTTGATTTCTACCAGCTTTCCAATCAGCACGCCTAGTCTGGGTGGGTCCAGGACTTGCTTCCTTTCCTCTTCTTGGATTCTCTTTCTGTGAAGCACATTCCCCTTCTTAGGTCAGCTAATTTACACAATATTTTGCTCCTTATAACCAAGACTCTTCACTAGAATATTCATTTTGGCAGAAATTACCAAATTCTGGCAAAAGGAGGAGACTTACAGCTGAATGTGTGATAAACTGCTTGTTCGTGGGACTCACAGACTGAATTCACAGTATTGACAAAATGAGGAAATGGGTGGCAAAACTGCCAATTTCAGAAGTCCACAGCTAATCCTAGCCACTGTTCCTAAGCACCATGTAAAAGCTCATTCCTTCCAATGGTCATTTGGGGAGCTCTGTGCCCCCTTGAACATACAAGCTAGTTAAGAGGGAATGGGGTCAAAGGCAAAGTGAAAGAAATAATCATAAAATGCATTCTAAGTGCATCAAGTTAATCGTAGTAAATTCAACATCTGGAGCACAAGTTACTTCAGGATTATCCTACATGTAAGAAATCAGCCCTGGGGCCCTAAAAGTTGAAGAAGGGAATTGTAAGTCACCTGGAATTATCAGGAGATGGAGAATGGAAACAAGAAGGCAGTGGAGAGCTACGCATGAGTCTAATCAAGGGGTCTCCCCCGATTAAGAAAGTAGATAGATGGTAGTAGAACATCAATGCAAGGAGACGTCAGGAAGAAAAAGGGAAACTGACAAATAAGGCTAACAGGAGAAAACAATAATATTGGAAATACAGATAACTTTTTAAATGTTTGGTTTTTACACTTATTACAAGAAAGGACTACCAATATCCTTCCAAGAAAACCAAGTCAGAAGCTGACAATCTGGGGCACTTACGTTATGAAGCACCTCACCGGCCCCAATGATTTCTGCAGTGTGACTTGAAGAATGTTAAAAATAATCACTCTGAGAAATCTAAGAAACAATGTAGCATCTCTTGTAAGGCCTTCAGGGTCCTACTTGCTAGTGTTGAACTTCCATTAGCTGTTAGCCGCAAAGACAAAGGGAAGAATACACATACTTAATATTTATGCGGGAATACATAAGGAAAAGCAAGGAAGTGATAATGATAAAGTGTTTATTTTGTGACAAATCACAGAGCTGAATTTGGTTGTGAGCACCTTTCTTTAGGTTTTGTATTTCACAGTAAGGTTAAAAATATACTCACTGAACAAAGAATGAGATCAAAGTAACACAAATTCATACAAAGTGTGGGTCTCCCTGCATCCGAGGTAGCCATGTTGATAGGGAGTACAAAGAGTACCCAGCGATTTCAAATCTACTCAGTTATTTGAACTTCTTTGTAATCCACATATAGATGAAATTCCATTTTGTTGGTGGCTAGTTTGTAATTCCCAGGGCAGCTGTTCTTGCTCTCCTAGATTCCCTATGGAAAGCTACACAACTTGCCTCAACTTACCTAACATCTCCAATCTCACTGAAGTTTAACTATGGAAAACTTCAGAAGCAAAAAGCCATGTTGCTGGGAGGCCAGAGCAGTCTCTAATAGATACATTGTGAGGATTAGTTAACAACCATACAGCAAATATTGTTAACATTTTTCCATCTTGAATGGCAACCCTTAAATGTGTAGTATCAAGAGTAGTAATGTAAATCTGGGCTCCTCAAAACACTGACCAAAAAAGAAACCATATGGCAACCAGGTTCTCACTAAATGCTTCTCAATCTTGTATTTACTCTTACTTTAGAAAAGTTATTCTTTCAAAAGACTGAATATTTTTTTTTTTACATTTTCCTTGTTTCTTACCCAGCTACTTGATCTCTTCACCCCTAATCACTATGAAGAAGGCGGCATAAAAGGAGGAATGAGGAGGAAGGAAGGAGTAGGTAGGACACAGAGAAAGGAGGGGTAGGGTGAACAGTTAATGCTTACTATGTGCCAGGCGCGCTATCTGTGTATTATTCCGTTCTGCCCTCTTGGTAATTCCTTGACTGAAAGTGATAAACCAAGGTAACCACCGGGCAGTGCCTAGAGGGACATATTCTTCAACCATCATGGCTTTGGGGAAGCAAAATAATGCAGAGAAGAAGAATGCTGGCTCCAGAAGTAGGGTGCTGTTGGGGTTCAAGTCTCAGCCTTCAACCACTTAGCTGTGTGACCTTGGGGAAGCCACTTAATCTCTCGATGGCTTTGTTTCTTCTGTACAATCAAATAAATAAATAAATAAATAAATAAATAAATAAATAACAGCACCTCCTTCAGCGGGACTATACAGAGCCTTGCCTGGAGCATAATTAATTCACCATTATTATTACTACTACTACTGAGGACTTTAATGGAAACACACGTTAACATTTATCTCACATTAGATTATATTTAAAACTTTCACACTGTACCATTATTTCAGTGGGAACTCGAACCACACAGTCCAGACCAGGGGCTGGCACAAGGCTAGCATTCAAACAAATACTTCTGAATGAAAGAATGAATGAATGAACGACTGTGGTAACTGAAATTAGGAAATATGGGCGTGAAAGGAAGAAAAGTTCAATAAAGCTTCCCAAATTCTAATCAAGAAGCACTCTCTGAGAGAGAAGATGTCATTTCTTTTCCCATTAAGTGGTGGAAATTTTCAGCAAAACAGAATTTTCTGGAGTTACTTTAATGAGCCCCCCCCACAAAAAAAATGTAGAGGTTTTTATGAAGAAAGACACACATAAAAAGGAGAAACTTCCTTTGGAAATAAGGGCAAAGTTAATGAGCACTTCCTCCTTCATATATCAAAGGTACTGATAAAGAGACTACTGAATTACTATACTATACTCGAATACTAAAAACTGAGGTTTAATACTGGCACCAAGGAAAATGAGAAGGCGCTTTCAAAATACCTCTCAAAAAATTAAAATCATGAGTCAAAGCTCAGCATGTATGTGTAGAAAATAAGTAAACAGGAGAGGGGTGGATATGAATGTACCACCCGGGGGTGGGGGGAGCTGGCTGTCCCTACAGGGCCTCCCATTACCCTGCCCCATGTCTGGCCATCCCACACCTAATTTTCAGGGCATTCAAAACAGATCTCTCCATCTCTCTTATTTCCTCTGCTTCGTCCTCCGTCCTCCTCACACACCCACTTCCGGTGTAAGACAAATTTCTAAATCCCAAGTGCCAATTTATTAACTGACAATGTGGCATAAAAACTGTTGCCGAATCTAATTCACGTCAGCAAATCATCCACAATCCAGTCAGAGAGAGAAATCATCGCCTCAGGCTTGCTGGGTAAGCAGGGACTCAAAACAAAGGGTAGTTGACAGGATTAACCAGCTATTTCCAGCACTTGGCAGAAAGTGCTGCATCAGTCTCCACACGAGAAAAGGCCCTGTTGGGACTGAAACCGTCAACACCCACTTCCACGTTCCCTCTCCTGGACAGTTTCTGGGGCCAGTACGGTTCCCTGGACTCACTGATCTAAAAAATGTAGTCTTTCTTTCTAGAGGTTTTCTATTATGTATTTCTAGTACATATGTCTTCATATGTTTTTATGATATCCAAACACATTAAATCAGATTACGATCAGGGCTTCTTGGCCTAGAAATGATTTACGTGACTTTAGCCAACTTTTAACCTGTGAAAATTATAAAATTTAGCTTTTAGAAGATAATTTCATATCTCTAAATTTCCAAGTTTTAATCAAAACCCTTACTTTAACCTCCACATATCAATACATGCTATATTATTAACCGAGGAAAGTCAGAAGAAAGGCAGGCAGGGGCCAGGGCTGGCTCCTAAAAGGATTATTCTACAACAACCTGGAAGGAGCCCTCCACCCTTTCCCACCGAGAACAACTCCCTGATAGGCAAATGAGCATATGGACAAAAACCTGATTGGATGACAGGTGCATATTAACCAGATTAATACAACCCAACAGGGCACCTGGGTGGCTCAGTGGGTTAAGCCGCTGCCTTCGGCTCAGGTCATGATCTCAGGGTCCTGGGATCAGAGTCCCACATCAGGCTCTCTGCTCAGCAGGGAGCCTGCTTCCCTCTCTCCCTCTCTCTCTCTCTCTCTCTCTCTCTCTCTCTGCTTGCCTCTCTCTCCGTCTACTTGTGATCTCTGTCAAATAAATAAATAAAATCTTTAAAAAAATAATAATAATAATAATACAACCCAACATCTCATAAAAACCCCTAGACTTAAAACTCCCAACGATAACCCTCTCGGGTCTCCTCCCTCCTGGGGAGTTTTGTATCATCCTCAGTAAAACTGACTCTCACTCAACAAACTTGGCTTTGCTGCCCACCACTCTTCATCTGGTTTACCTCTTTATTCTTCCAAGCACCATGACCAAGAACCATGGGCTCTGAAGGAAAAAAAAAAAAATCCCCCACTCCATCCACTCAAAGATTCTAATAATAATAATACAACCCAACATCTCATAAAAACCCCTAGACTTAAAACTCCCAACGATAACCCTCTCGGGTCTCCTCCCTCCTGGGGAGTTTTGTATCATCCTCAGTAAAACTGACTCTCACTCAACAAACTTGGCTTTGCTGCCCACCACTCTTCATCTGGTTTACCTCTTTATTCTTCCAAGCACCATGACCAAGAACCATGGGCTCTGAAGGAAAAAAAAAAAAAATCCCCCACTCCATCCACTCAAAGATTCTAAGGTCTTTCCATATAAAAACCGTATCTGATTTGTGGTTATGTTCTTTGGACCTGTCCCACAAAATGCAATCTCATGTTAGCAGAATGGATTATGTGACTGAATATCACTCAACCCAAACAACCTGAGATAAAATGGTCTTAACAGATTGTCTAGAGCACTTGGGACATTTTTAATTGAATACCAAAGATACAGAATCACCTCCTACTGCTGATTTTTTTTTAAAGCACTATTTTCACGCTAAATAACTCAGCATTTAGAGTTTATTTACCCCTATGATTTTCTCTGAATTCCAGGGCCAAGTGTCATTAGGACAGAAAGACCTCAGCTCTAAGTACATATTTCCTTACTTAAGAAGACAGAATACTTGAGAAGATAACTCGCATTCACGGGAACAGAGATGAAGACTACCATGTTGCCTTTCCTGCTTACTCTCTAAAAGTCCTCCCTCCAACTTTGTTTTCTCTATTAACTGGATAAAACAGTCTGTATGGGAGACAGAGAGGATTGTTCAACATCACAAAGATTTCTTCTAAAAGGCATGGTCTGGGATGACATCTTTTTAAAGTGTTTTTTTTTTTAAGCCTAGTAGATGATTTTTCCTTTTGCAACCATGAAATCTCTTTATGTGTATATTTTAAGAACGAAATTAAAAAACAGTAAAAACTATAAGATAATAAAACCAGTATGGAAAAGTACAGAGTAGTGGGAGACTTTACCTTATGTATATTTTACCATACTAAAAAAAATATCCCGAGTAACCTGTATAAGATGGGAGGCTAACATCATGAGGCGTACATACGTAGTCTATTACAGATACCTAATGGGACCCACGTGAAGAATTTCAACATCCTTACAAAAGCACCAAAGAAATGAAAGCATCAAAAACAAAGTCAGACATTAAAAGGGAGGAATTCTGTATGCCATGGTTAAGCTGCTTCTTTTTACCTCCCCCCGCCAAAAATAAATAAATAAGAAATGTCAAAATCATTTCCATATCCCTGAACCACGGTGTCAAATTATTCTTTTAATTTATCCGTTACCCATGGGATACAAGAAACCCTCCCTTAAAAATAGGTATGCACTAGAGAAAGATACTCCAAACGCAAGAAAAAGTACATCGTGGACAAACAACCATCCAACGTGGCGTGATAATCTATGTGAGCACACTTGTCTTAAGACACCAGCTGCGCTGCAGGGATGGTTCGAGCTCTCCTTACCTAAAGGAATGTGAAAAGGCTTGCAATCTGCAAGAAGCCACAGTAAGCATTAAAAAAGAAAGGAAGTTCTGGTAAATCTACAATAATGAAATAACCTACTTTTTAAGAGTTGTGTTAAGGTTTTAACTGGACTCTGCAGTAAAATACAAACAAGCTGGCGTGAAAAGGAATGAGAGCACCTGTGAGATGTGTATCAATTGTCCAGAGAATCCCAGTAAGCTATGTTTATTACACAATGCTTAGAATGTCAATAGTCCAGATACAAATAAGCAAGTCATTTGGTTTTCTGGTATAGAGCATAAGTACATTGACTGCCAAACTTTTATTCAACCAACCAAATTCTGGTTGTAAAAGCTACATTCCCCACAAATGAAAAACACAAAGTCATGCAATCTGGGGGTTTGGTTGGTAAAACAAAAAAATCTTCATGCCAACAGAAGCACAGCAAATGTAAACCATGTTTGTCACTTTCAGCGCTATTCTAATCGACATGGGGCAGGGGGCGGCGGCACGATGGGGGACACACAAAAGCACTGTGAAGTGGTTTTATCGAAATTGCCACAAAAATTCTGCAGACTCATCTAAAATATAAATGCAAAATGAAAAGCAAAGCTCCATATCGAGATTTGGGCCTAAGCGTGGATGGAGAGAGAGCTTACAAGTCAGTACACATCAGTACACAGACGAGCACGCTGTCACCACACCACGGTGTTTAACAGTGTCCCACACAGAACTGAAGGCAGGTCTCAGTCGAAGCGTGCAGGCAGTGCTCCTGGACGTGTCCCCAGCGGGACAACAGGCTTGGCCCACAACCACACACTTGCAACTAAGAGAGACATACTTACCCTGCATGGTCAGGAAGGACTAAAAGGACAAAAGTACACAACCAGAATTTTCCAACAACCTTAAATGTACTCGTAAGATGACTGTTTTGAATGCTATGCCTCAAAGTCGGAAGGCTCCACCTAAAATAATTTAGGCCCAACTGCAGGTCCGGTTTGAAGGAGTGGCCTCCCTCACTCGCAAAGAGAATCCAGCATTAGCCACAGCCAAAGTCGGGAGGTAAACACAACCACAACATACTTCAATTTGCCTCAGATACTTAATGAGCAAAGAGAAATGAGGACATACTTTACATCTTCCAGCTTTTTGGTGATGACGGATCCAACAGATGAGAAAGCAGCTGATGCCTTCTGTCCAGCCTGAGATAAGGTTTCAGATGTCTTTTTGTATCTATGTTAAATTTTAAAAGAACAAAGAAAAGTTAAGCTACCATTTTCTAATAGCAATTATTTAAAGCACAATCACCACCTCTCAGAGAGCTCTCGAAAATTAAAACAAATTTTGTCTTCAGAACATCCAAACTCCTTCCCAACCGCCGGGGGTGTCACCCCCTCACCCGACTCCTACCCCTCACTGGTGGGCTGTCTTCACCAGCGCCCTGGGACGGCCACACAGAAGGAGGCCTAGGAAGGCAGGGCCAAGGAAATCAGGGTACAGGGCAAAAACAGGAGAAGAGATGAAAATGAGCCAAAGGCTTTTTCCACTGAAGCCAAAGAAAACAAAAATGAAATCAAATTCCTCCCATGCCTTTTTTAACTTTATGTCCTAAAAAGGGATTAGAAGCAAGGTAAGGCCCAAGTGTACTTTATTATTCAAATAAATTGTATGGGCTATCAAGAATTTTTTTTTCTTTTAATTTTGCAGGTCTGCAGAGCTACCGAATAAGGACTTGGGGACTCTGGGCAGAGTACATAAAAGGTGCGACACTGAACATGACCTGACTGTGGTATTTGCTAGAACCTAAAGCTATCACTGACCACCTCCCTCTTCCCATCTATTCAGGGATTAGTGAAGGGAAAAGAAAAACAAATGAATATGAGAGCCACAAAGAGGTTAAGATCCTCACGTTACAGAGAGGAATGCTCCAGCATTTTTACTTATCCCATCAAGATGAAATACTAAAAACAAAAGTTTATGGTGATACACAGTCAAAAGACTAGTTCCCTGGACTTCTGTAGGAGAAAGTGGCTCAAAGGGGGCGGGCACCTAGAGCTTTCCTGTCAGGATGCTGTCAGCCTCACTGCGTTGGTCACCAGCTCAGCGCCGGGAACGAAGACACAGACAGTAAAGAACGCACTTCAGAATCTGTCCCTAGAAGCTTGCTCCTCTGTGTGCAGGGACACAAAACGGCATGATGGTCACGCCATATCAAAATCTGTGTGATCAAAAAGACAAAAAGATTGAGGGGTGGGCCTCTGCCACCAGCACCCACCGGAGGTGATGAACCAAGAGTCTTGCGCTGTATAGAGAGAAGGGTGAAGAAAGACTGGCTCTGTACTTGGTCAACCCAGAGTTCAAATCCTGCCCTGACATTTTTGAGTTTTGTGACCTCAGACCTTCCCTGATCCTGTTTCCTTCTCTCTGACTACCTCACCTCTCACCCTACGCAGTCATTCTGAGGACAACTTGATGCATTTCCAGCAAGTCAACATACAACACTGCTGGAACTTAAATGTTATTACTTCAGCTCACAGACGAGGCTGGTTTTCTTTCTATCCCCTAGAACAGTGTGGAAGACCAGAGTTAGAGAAGAGTCAGATGCACCTGAGGACTGGGCGGGAGAGCCCTGTGTAGTCCAAAGAAGAGCTACAGAAGCATCTTCATCTCCTTTCAGTTCTCCTGCCCAGACAAAAGGAGCAAAAGCATCCTTGTAAAAGCATCCTTTACATTCTCTAGAAAAATCTATGATCAAGGGAACGTACGCAGATGTTGCCGTCACATCCTGCCAGCCTTTGGCAATGTTCTGTTTTAGTTCCTGCAGTGAGTTGATCCCAAGTTTCCGTTTGATCTCTGCTAGATGCTTCTCTTTTGCTGCTAACACTTGAGACAGAGTCTGGATTTCTTCTTCTACCTATGAGGAAGGGGAGATGGGGCAAAAATACAGCAAGAGTCATTCAAAAAGTGAAGATTATTAGTGCAAAACTGTACTCAAAATTCTGGAGTCATTTAAAAACATTTGATTCATTTGTCTCTTTAAAAACAACATGCAGCATATTGTTAAGTTAACTGGTTACATGCTGATCTCTCCTGTAGAGCTTCTCTTTTCTGTTTTGTTTTTATAATCATTCTTTTTTTTTTTTAATAGAGAGCGAGCACACAAATGGAGTGGGGGGGGGGCAGAAGGAGAGAGAGACTCTCAAGCAGGCTCAATATCCAGTGTGAAGCATGATGACAGATTCTATCTGACAACCCTGAGATCACAACCTGAGCCAAAATCAAGAGTCAGATGCTTAACAAACCGAGGGTACCCCCAGGTACCCCTCTTTCCTCTTCTTTGTATTTTTATCTTGAGTTGTCCTTAGGCTTCTCCTCTCTCTCTATACTTCCTTACTCTGCTATCTCCTGGAAGCTTAGGGCTCAAACCTCCACACAGACAATAATCAAATTATTCTGCCATCCACTCTCTGACCCCTGGTCTGTATTTCCAGCAGGACACTTCCACTTGAATGCCAACAAAATTTGTATTTGTGTACCAAATCAAACCACTCTCCACTCAAATATCCATAGCCAAGTCAAACTGAAATCCAACCTTCCTGTACATTTTGTATGAGTTTATACTGGAAATGACTATCCCAGGGCCTGCCAAAGCCACAGCTGTAAGTAAATCAAACCAGAGAGCCCCCCAGAAGTCCCGTGTGGACCCCCTTGATGCTGACTGACCAGGCTTAATTAGCTGCACAGTTAGAGGGAGGCCCCTGACCCAAGGACAGCCAACCCAATGAGCGGCCACCACCCAGTGATGGGCCTGCTATAAAAGATGCTCCATGATCACAGGCTCTCTCATTCAGGAATCCAGTTTGAGAAACTGAGGTAACACTGAAGTAGAAGCTGGAAAGACTTGGATAAAGAAACCCTGAAGTACAGGCAGGGCAGAGTGAGATGAGGAGATACAATAGCTTAAATAGATGAGGAGGACAAAACTCTACGCAGAAGCTAGGGAAAACAGAAAAAGACTTATGAAGCAGAAGAAAAGTCAGAGTCAGAAAAACAGAGGGCAAGAGGCAGACCCACAAGGAGAAGAGACCTCACTCGGAAGAGACCTTCTGTCCCGGGAAGTTGAAAGGGTGGGATAGTCATTGATATTCAAGACCCTTCAAAAGATGTTTCTCATGGCTTGTTGCAAAGCCGTATTCTCAGCCTCAACCTCACACTTCTATGATTCCAAAGACAGCATGGCCTTTGAAATCAACATACGATGGGGGCAACTGGGTGGCTCAGTTAAGTGTCCAACTCTTGGTTTCAGCCCAGGTCATGCATGATCTCAGGGTCCTTATAGTGAGCCCCTCATTGGACAAGAGTTTCCTTGTCCCTCTCCCTCTGCTCTTCCTCTTCCCGAATAAATAATTTAAAAAATAAAGTGAACTTTTTAAAAATATAGCATTGTTAAATAAACTGTTTTCACTGATTAAATCTTTATAGAACACAAAATAAAAATACTACTCAAGAAAAGGAGAGAAGAATGAATCAAAAGCGAAGTGGCGAGCAAAACAAAACATAGTTCTTTTTTTTTTAGGATTTTATTTTTATTTATTTGAGAGCGAGTGTGTGCACAAGCTGGGGGAAGAGGCAGAGGGAGAGGGAGAAGCAGGTTCCCAGCTAAGCAGGGGATGTGGGGCCTGATGCAGGGCCTGATTTGGGGCTCATCCCAGGACCAGGATCATGACCTAAGCCAAAGGCAGAAGCTAAACCAACTGAGCCATCCAAGCTCCCCAAAGGGAGTTCTTAAGAGGGCAATAATTAGAATGCAGGTCCAGAATGAAGATGACCTCTGTGCTTGTCAGACAGGACCTCTCATTCTGTACCAGTTTTGGAAGTCACACTTAAGTGGACTCTGAAAGAAAAAGGCAACAATGAATGCATGAGGTTCAAAATCAAGTAAGTTCAATGACTTGCCCTAAGTCATCAAACTAACAATGTAGGAACCAGAATTTCAACCCAGGTTTTTGGGCTCCACTTCTCAGTTTACTGGCTAATTCTCACTGCACACTATTAGCTTTCCACTACCTCTTTCTCTAGCCCAACTCCAACTTATCAGATACTCCAAAGAACAGACTTAAAAGATAAATACCCCTTAACACTCCTCTGAAGTTTCCCTTTCCCTAATGACAGCTGGAGAGAAAGACCACTGTCAATCTTACTGAACAAAACATGGCCCACAGGACGCCTGGGTAGCTCAGTAGGTTGGACAACTACCTTCAGCTCAGGTCATGATCCCGGAGTTCCGCATAGGGCTCCCAGCTCCATGGGGAGTCTGCTTATCCCTCTGACCTACTCCTCACTCATGTTCTCTCTCACTCTCTCTCAAATAAATAAATAAAATCTTTAAAAAAAAAAACATGGCCCTGTGCATTACCCACTTTTGTTGGTTAGACTGTGCTGCCAACATACCTAGCTCAGTACATCACAGCTACCATTCCTTAAGTCAATGTATATATGCTATATATACTATATATATATATATATATATATATAAAATACACATTTTAAAAAATGGAAAAATATATATATAAAAGAATGATCTTTAAGGCACAAAGAATATATCTGATAAGGATCTAGTATCCATAACATATGGATAAAATACTCAGGAATAAATGTAAGGAAATACAAGACTTAAATACACTGAAAACAACAAAACACAGCTAAAAGGAAAATTAAAGACATCTTAAATAAATGGAAAGATATTCCATGTTCAGTGACTAGAAGACTCCATATTGCTTAGAGGCCAATACACCCCTAGATCAAGCTACAGATTTAATAAAAGCCCTATCTAAACCCCAAGGGCACATTTCATGGGTAGAAAAGTAGATTCCAAAATTCATAAGAAATTGCAAAGGACCCTAAATAACAATTTAGAGAAAGAAGAAAAAGGTAAAGAACTCCTATTCCCCAATTTCAAAACTCACCACAAAGCTATAATAATCAAAATGGTGTGGTACTCTCAAAAGGATAAACACAGAGATGAATGTAATAGAACCAAAGTCCAGAAATAAATCCTTACATCAATGGCAACTGATTTTTCACAAGGATGCCATGAGCATTCATTCAGGCACACTGGAGAAACTAAATATTCACATACAAAAGAAAGAAGCTAGATGTCTTCCATAAACCACAAACAAAAATTAACTTGAAACAGATCAAAGGCATTTTAAATACAGGAGCTAAAAATCTTAGAAGAAAACATAAGGGTAAATCTTCATGCTCTGAGCTTTGAAAATGGGATTCTTGGATATAACACCAAAAGCACCACCAACTCAAGAAAAATTAGATTTCATCAAAATTTAAAATTTACGTGCATTAAGACACTATGAAGAAAGTGAAAAAACAATATATAGAATAGGAGAGAATATTTGCTAATCATCTATCTGATAAAAGTGTCTAATATCCGGAATAGGTAAAGAGCTCTTATATCTCAACAACAAAAACAATTAAAAAACTGGGCAAAGGATTTGAACAGACATTTCTCCAAAGCAGATACACAAATGGCTAATAAGCACATGAATGTTCAGTATCACTGGTCACTAGGGAAATACAAATCAAAACTATAATGACATACCACCACTTAACACTCACTAGGATGGCCATAATCAGAAAGACAGAGAATAATAAATGTTGGCAAATACGTAGAGAAATTGCTGATTGGGATGAAACATGGCATCCTTGCTGTGGGAAATAGTTTGACAGTTCCCCAAAAATGTTAAACATGGAGTTACCATTTGATGCAACAATTCCAGTTCTAGGTATATACCCAACGGTCTATAGGTAAAATAGGTATTTGAACGAGTACTTTTATACAAATGTTCTTAGCTGAGTATCTGCAATAGGAAAAATGTGGAAACTACCCAAACCTCCATCGACACACAGATAAACAAACGTGGTAGACACATCTAATGGACTATCATTCAAAATAAAGCACCACGGGCACCTGGGGGGCTCAGTCAGTTAAGCATCCAGCTTTTGATTTCGGCTCAAGTCATGATCTTAGAGTCATGGGATCAAGTCCGGTGTAGGCTCCACACACACCCAGATTCCGCTTGTCATTCTCCCTCCCCTTCTGCCCCTTCCCCTAGATCACATTTACACACGTGCTGGGTGTGTGTCTCCTTCTCTCTCTCTCTCAAATAAATAAATAAATAAAATCTTTTTAAAAAAATAGTTAAGTACCAATTCACAATACATGCTATAAGAATGAACCTCAAAAACATTACACCACATACAAAAGGTAACATGTATGGTTGCACTTAAATAAAATATCCAGAAGAAGTAAATCCATAGAAAACAAGGTATAAAGCAGGTTATTGCTGCCAGCGGGTGAGGGCGGGGGTGAATGAGGATCCCAGTTTAATGAGTTACAGGTCTCCCCTGGGTGTGATGGAAACGTTTTTGAAACTACACAGAGGTGACAGCAGCAAAAGACTGTGAAAGCGTTAACTGCTGTGGTTGATTTCAAATGGTTAATTTTACGAATAACAGAGAAAGAGAAAGGGAGGGAGGGAAAGAAGGTTGGAAGAGCCCACGTATATCCACAGCACAGCGAAGGGAAGAACACAGGCACTGATGCAGCTGAAAAGCCAAGAGTGTTAGACCCAGTGGAGCCCCCCAGGTCACGTTCACTAGTGCTCCTCCTTCCCGACTACTTCTCAGACCCACTTCACCCAGTAGATATCTGTATTCACAGGAAAGCATCACATTCTTTTATTTCCTCTCCCCAATGCCAGAGCTCTAGGACAGGTCACTGTATGTTGCTTTCTCTCCCCTGGAACAGAGGAGGAGATGTTACCATGTGCCTGAGAAGCACAAATGAGGTTGTGAGTGCGAAGCACAAAGTCCCAAAAGGAATGCGTCTTGACCTTTGCAAGTTCTCTTCTCAGCTCTTCTTGCTCTTCCTCTGACAGGGTCTCCGTGGCCCCGATCGTGGCAGCAACATCCTCCCCTTCTTCAGGGACTGGATCTGTTCTCAGCAGACCTGGTTGGAATTTAAAAAAAAAAAAAAAAAAAATGTCTGTAAGGTACGTGAAGTAAAATGCTCCTTTAGGCTCCTCCACTGCCCCCGCGAGAATAAAACAATTAGACTGGACCCACACATCAACTTTCTGTACCTTCAAATGGCCTGGCTTTTCCTATAAGGACAAAAGTCTGAGCTACCACTAAAAAACTACCCAATTATCTATTCTGCCAAGTATGAATTTGGAAAATACAGCAATGACGTAGCTTCTGTTCTCTTGCTCAGTCACAATATAGTTACTGCAAAGTGGAAGAGTCAGAGCAGGCCGTGAATGGGATCTTGCCAGGACTTTTAATGCTAACCTAGTAAATCAGCAGGACTAGTAATTCACACTAACAAGGAAAGGGGTTTGTAAATGTCTCTAGCTTCCTCTGCTAACCAAATCTAGCACTTAATCTAGTCAAGAACTGAACAAACTCAACACCTACAGAAATTTTATTTAAAAATTTTAAAAATAAAGTTTATTACAGTTCTTTCCATTGTTAGTGGAGGTAGGAAACACCTTCCTGTGGCGCCTGGGTGGGCTCAGTGGTTTAAAGCCTCTGCCTTCGACTCAGGTCATGATCTCAGAGTCCTGGGATCGAGTTCCGCATCGGGCTCTCTGCTCCGCAGGGAGCCTACTTCCCACTCTCTCTCTGCCTGCCTCTGCCTACTTGTGATCTGTCAAATAAATAAATAAAATCTTTTAAAATATATATAGATATATATATATATATATCTTTATTTTTATGTATTATAAGTATATATCTGTAACAGACATATATATTATACATGTCTTTTTATATGTATCTTTATTTTTATATATTATAGGTATATATCTGTAACACAGACATTATGATATATATTATACATATGTCTTTTTATCTACATATATATCTATATAAAAACCCAGATAACCTTTAAAAGTCCCAATGTACACAGAAATGGTCAACAGCAACATACAAGTTTTCCACATTATTTAAGACCAACAAGGTACAGCCATTCCCCTGGCATAGAGCCAACCACTAGGAGTCCTTCAGGAAGAACTTAAGAACTTCTCTGAGTGGCCAAGGAGGCATTTGATCCTCACCAACTCTCCCCTCTCATCTCCCCAGTCACCCATGCAATGGGTCCATGAGCAGCCCCCCAAATGTTGAGTGCAAAATATAAGGGGGTACCCCCCCAATTTTTTAATACTTTTTTAATATTTTGAAAAAAATCAAAGTTAATTCAAAGAATCTATAATGAACAAAATATCAAAATTTTAAATGGGCTCAGTATCATGGACTTTTCCTTCCACCTCAGGCTCCAAAATGGCTTTGCACAGTACCATTCTTGATCTTGTCTCTGTTTAAAAGTTCAGTATTTTGCTCACTGTGCTTTTGTTCTAATTTTTCTGAAAACTGCATTAATCTATTATTGGTCTCGATCGCAGAGCATCTTGGTGCCCTCTTAAATTTTACAGCTGAGGCAGGTGGCTGCTGGCCTCCCTTGCCTTATCCTAGTCACAGCTCTGTGTGTGCATTTCCATGTCTCAGAGGTCTGGGTTTTCAGTCTCCTCTGGCAACAGATTTCTGGCACAGGGGACCAGAGAAACGTCTCCTCCTTTTCCTGCTCTTTGCCTCTTTCTGTCAGTGGGCATTAGAGCAATCGCAGATTCCCAACACCCCCAGGTTATTTCTGAGACAGGCCAGCTCAGTCACAGAGCGATGTGCTCTCCCGCCCAGATCAAGATGCCAGGCAGCAGATGACGGACTTTACAGGCACAGGAAAGGAAAGAGGGAAAATAACCTCGCTGTTCAACAAGCGGCCAGCACCACGGCAAACCTCAAAGTATACGGATCAATGACACAACCTCTATGTCCATCGGGTACAGGGTACAAAGACACCTGTTGCAGGGTCTGTCACATATTAACTGCTAATGGCACCTAATAATTGTAACAGCTATCATCACTAGCGTAACGGTACCAAAAGAGAGCCTATCTGGAAGGTGTTTACAGAACACTTTAAGGAATAAAAGTAATACAAATAAGAGAATTAAAAAACAACACGAACTAGAAGTGGAAACAGAATATGATTAAGCTTTCTAATGCACAGACCAGGTGTGACAGGTACAATCTGTAGATGGGAAAAAAGCTCAATGAGTAATTGCTTCTGCAGGCCCCCTCTAAAATATCTTCAGACTGCCCAAGAGAATTCTGTGATAGAAATCGGATCATGTCACTGTCTGGCTTCCAATCCTTTCGTGGTTGGCTCCCTGTCGTTTTCCAGACAAAATTCCCCATTGTTTAGCACCCAGGCCTTACTGGACCTACCCCGTGCTCCACTGGATCCCTCATACTCCAACTGCAGCCAAATCAAACTGTGGATAAGGTATGTATCGTCAGAAATCACTGAGAAGGGCCCGTGTGTGCTTGCAAACATATCCCCTGTGCCAGATTACATGACGAGATAGTATGAGACTGAAGATGGGAGTATACGGTAGCAATCGTATATGACAATGCAGTAAGAACCACACAGAGTTAATTATAAACATTCTTTATTTTATTTTTAAGGTTTTGTTCAGACTTCTCCAGTCTCCAACCAGAACAGGACTCAAAAAAAAAACAAAAAACAAAAAAAAAAAAAATCCCCAAAAAACTCTGGTGCTAAACAATACCTTAAAAAACAAAGGCTCTTTCATGTTTTTTTTAATAAATACTAGTTTAGGGGCGCCTGGGTGGCTCAGTGGGTTAAGCCGCTGCCTTCGGCTCAGGTCATGATCTCAGGGTCCTGGGATCGAGCCCCGCATCGGGCTCTCTGCTCAGCAGGGAGCCTGCTTCCCCCTCTCTCTCTCTCTCTGCCTGCCTCTCCATCTACTTGTGATTTCTCTCTGTAAAATAAATAAATAAAATCTTTAAAAAAATAAATAAATAAATAAATAAATACTAGTTTGTAAATCTGCTTAAGGGGGAAAACGTAATATCTAATTACTAATAACACTTTATGCACAGCTGCCCAATTCCAATCTTGGGGGATTCTGATACTATCAAAGTATTTAGTTAGGCTGCCAGGGAAAACAAACGTCTCAGAAAAGGGGGACATGTAGTTGTCCACAGCTGGCTTCAGGACATCAAGATAACCTTGAGATTTTATATTCCCAATCACTAGTAATTACAGGTTCTGGTTTTTTCCATATCAGCCTGTAGGTGGCAGCAAATTATCAAAATTCAATTTTAAGGTGTGGTTTGTTGTAGGGTAACCAAACAGGGTGGGGAGGAATGAAAAAATTAAGGAACACAAAACAAGAACAAAAAAGGCAGATATCGAAATCAGTGGCAAAACAACAAAAACATAACATCACGACTTAAGAGAATTATGAATAACCACAGCCAGCACCACCAGAGTACATTCTATGTATAATATACAAATCTGAACTAAGTGGTCCAAACACATTACATCACTTATATACACCACTTCTGTGATGCAGAGTTCTGCCAGTTCCAAGGGAGGAAACTGAAGCTTACAGAGCAACTCGCCCACAGTAACACACCTGAATGCATGGTGGGGTTACAATTTTGAACTGAGCTTGATTTGGAAGTATATACTTAAAATCATTGATTTCCAAAGGACAGATGAAGACAAGAGTAGGGGCTGAAGCTCACACCTGTAAGAGACCTAGAAGCAATAATACTTAAGATTCTGTACAAAGGGGGCACCTGGGTGGTTCAGTGGGTTAAGCCTCTGCCTTTGGCTCAGGTCATGAACCAGGGTCCTGGGATCGAGCCCCACATCAGGCCGTCTGCTCAGCAGGGAGCCTGCTTCCCCTTCTCTCTGCCTGCTGCTCTGCCCACTTCTGATCTCTGTCAAATAAATAAGATCTCTAAAAATAAAGAAAAAAAAATAGACTCTATACAAAGGAAAAGAACCTGGCAGAGGAGGTCAAAAGCAATCTCTCTTCCAAATGTACAGTCTCTCCAAACTTAGAGCCTTAGTTTTTCTAGGTATTATCCAATTTCCCCCTATGTTCAGCAAGAGTGCAATATTTATTGTAGAGGCAGAGTCTGGCTTTAGGAGAAAAAAAAATACTGACTTCTCATTCACAACACAAGTTGGGAAACAGGAACATTTTAACATGTAATTACTTAAAACCGTAAGAACTCCCCCCAAAATTCTTATTCAATCATTAATTTTAATAGTTCTCAGAATCTGATGGAAAACTGTTTTTCAAAGATGGCAAAGAGGGACAACATATGATCAATATTTACTGAGATCTAATCCACCAACCAGGGAGATTCACATTATCTCATTTTGAAAAAAAACATTTTACAACCAACGCCTGATGAAAGCAGTACGATTTATCCCCACCAGGAAAGTGTGACCCTCTGCCTCTGCGGTTAGTAATCTGCCCAGAATCACAGGTGAGATTAAAAATGCAGGTTTTCCGACTCCAAACTCTTGCTCCTTCACTTTCTTTTAGAGAAATTCCAGGGAGCAGGGAGGACAAAGGACAAGCTGGAAGCAGAGGGCTGGGGCCTCCTCTCCAGGGGCTTCCAACATCCCCCAAGGGTGTAAGAGCACGTGTGGACCCCAGCTGGAGGTCACGGATACCATTACAGAGCCCAAGTGATCCGAGATTGGGGATAATTTGTTCCTTCTGGTTGTTACTATTTTAGCCACCTCCTTAATTCCCGTAGATGTGCAGAGTCTGCCTGTCTCCCCCTGAAGAGTTCTGCAGTGGAGAGCGAGCCTAGAGCCCACCAAGTGCCAGGAATGGCTAGGAGCCCAGGTGAGAGGCCCACCGTCAGTGGAGTGACAGGGAAGATGAACACAGACCGCGGGATCACGCCCCATCAATCCTAAGACAGTTTTTTCCCTTACATTTACAACTGGGAACTCAAGAACAGCCAATCAATTAAGCAGTCCTTGTGGCATAGCTGTCACCCGGGAAACGTGCTCCAAAATTTGCAAAACGGGTGTCGGCGACTGAGAACATCACAGACCTCTCGTTCAAGAAAGCCTGCATCACAACATTTTGTGTGCGGAAAATAAAGCGAGACACGGATTATTCCCAGCAGAAAAGCAATTCCAGTAAGCTAGGCAATGCATGGGAAGGTGTTGCAGGAAAACGGTAATTTGGTTTACTCTAAAAAAAAAAATACATGGACGGGAGTGTCATGGTCAACACATGTGTCTGAATAAATCGAAAAGAGTGTTAATAAGCATACAAAATTTTAAGTAGAATTAAATCAGTGTCTCTTGGGCTTTTAACTTGTAGCAATTTTTCCCCTTAATGAACAAATACTCAAATGGTACATCCTAAAATCCACAGTGCCTTGGAAGAGATGAAATACAATATCCCACGCTTCTGAGAACTTGTTGGTAATTGGAGGAAAACAAAGTGCTTCGGTCGGAAATGTGTGTGATGAGCAAGCGTGGTGGGGAAGAACAAGGAAGAATGGAAAAAGAGTTCAGTCTTGACCACGTCCCTAGGTCAGACTATAAAGTCCTGATGTCCCATCGTCCTCTTTTCATCTTGCTACTACTCACCGTGCCAAGAACAAAGCATTTGATAATGCTTTATTTGGACTGATGTACCAATTAAAGATTTATTCAAAGCAAGTTTTTCTTCCCTGTCCCATGCATACCCACCTACGTGACATATCCTCCCAAAAATTTCAACTGGAGAAAGAAGCAAAAAAGCCTTTTTTAAATACAAATTTTGAACCGACAATGACAATGACAATGACAGCATGATTAGGATTTGGTGAGCACCCCTCCGCCCCGGGCTATGGCTGCAGCCCGTCCCACCTCACACCGGAGCACCCACCCAACTGCCCTTCCATTCACCTTTGACCCTTGACCCAATTAAGATCAACTACTTTTCAAGACTTTCTATAACTGGTATGCCCCCAGGTGGCTCAGTTGGTTAAGCAGCTGCCTTCGGCTCAGGTCGTGATCCCAGTGTCCTGGGATGGAGTCCCACATCGGGCTCTTTGCTCCGCAGGGAGCCTGCTTCTCCCTCTGCCTCTGCCTGCCACTTTGCCTGTGCTCGCTCTCTCTCTCTCTGACAAATAAATAAAATCTTAAAAAAAAAAAAAAAAGACTTTCTATAACTATCATTCAAAAACTTTTTAGCCATTTTCATAAAGTTTCAGATCTGAAAAAATTTTGCATCATTTTATTTAAATACTTTATTCAAGAAGATGAGGAAATTGGGGCTGGAGATTTTTTTTTCAAGAGTAGCTAAAGCCATGAACTTTGAAATTAGATGGCTCTGTAGGTTGACTTGTGTCCCCCAAAAAGACACATTTCATTTCCTAACCCCCAGGACCTTCGAATGTGTTTTTTATTTGGAAACAGGCTTTTTTGCAAATACAGTCAAGATGAAATCACAGTAAATTAGGCTGGGCCCTAACCCAATGCGTCCTTATAAGAAGAAGGAAATGTAGACACAGAAACTTAGAGAGAACAACATGGACACACAGGCAAGCAGAAGCCCAGGAACCACTCCCCATGATCATGGAGACAGACCGGAGGGATACAGCAGAAGGCACAGAAGGCGGGGATTGCCAGCAACCGCCAGAAGCTAGATGAGGCAAGGAAGGATTTCCCTACAGAAGGAGCACAGCCCCAGAACACCTTCATTTTAGACTTCGAGCCTCCAGAACAGAGACAGAACACATGTCTGTTGTTTGAAGTGACTCAATTTGGAGTACTTTTGTTATGGCAGCCTTAGGAAACTGAGCCCTGTCCCTGTTCCCCCAAAACCCATTACATATTTAAAAACGACACCACACACATTACCACCTGACTCTCTGGGTTTCTGTGGAGCAGCGTAAAGGACTGTGAACATCAAGAGTGGGCAGGTATTAGGTTTTCAGTAAGGATGTGCAATTGCCCCACTTTTCCATATGCTACAAGTCTTCCTAGTTACCTGTCGACATCCTCTTCCCATGAAGCATGGCTCGTAGGCTCCTTCATCTGCCATCTCCCCTGTCACCTGGCATCATCGGTGTCTCCCCTGCATCTTCAACATGACAGCTGTCAATCATGATGTCATGTGACATCTAAAAGGCATCAGCACCAAACCCTGGTCTGGAATCTCCTCTCCTATAACACGACCCAGGATTTTTCTTACTGCTGAGATATGGCCTCATCTCATTCCCCCAGACATCTACTTCAAGCCCCTCCAAACTCACCACTCCTGCCTTGATTCTGGCTCTGGCGATTTCTTGCTCAGATTCTTGCCCTAAAGCTCCCTCATGGTCGGTCCCTCCAATCCACTCACCACCCTGCTACCAGAGTAAACTTCTAAGGCAGGACTCTGACCATAGCACTCTTTACCTTAAATCATTCTAGAGCTTCCCACTTCCCAGTAAGGCTCTTGCTCTTGACAGTCTGGAGCCCACCCTACCTACTCAATCCCCCCCAACTGCTCTTACCTGCCCAACACTCACCACATCTTCCAAGCTGCAGTTCCTACAAAAACATGCCTTTTTTTCTTTTTTAAAGTAATGCATTAATTCAAAAGGTAAAATAAAGTGCCTCCCATACATTTTTTTGCCCATTTAATTTTTTGTGTGGTTAAATATACAACATAAAAGTTGCCATCCTAACCCAATTTTAAGCATACAATTCAGTGGCGTGAACAACATTCATGATGTTGTACAACAACCTCCAATGGCCATGCTCTTTTTTTTTTTTAATGTCTCTGCACATATTATTTTCTCTTCTGGAAACCCACTCCTTATTTCCATTCCCATTTATTTCAATAAATCAGTTTTAAGTGTCTCCTGATCTTGGAGCCTTTCCCTGGATCCCATCCATGCCCAGGCCCTGCTCTGAGTATAACAGTCTGTAATGTCAACTGTACTTAGAACACAGCCTGATGGCCTGGGCAACCTTTGACCTTAGCACTATGTTCCGATCCTGCATCTTCAGGCCAGCTCAGTAACGGGTACACAGACACTCATTAGCCCTCTCGGAATAAATCAATTACAGGAAGGTACACAGTTGAGCTGGAGTAAGAACGCTGTCTCTCTTCACTGTCTACCTTATATCTTGAACTTTCTTTTTTTTTAAGATTTTATTTATTTATCAGAGAGAGGAGGGGGAGAGAGCAAGCACAGGCAGACAGAATGGCAGGCAGAGGCAGAGGGAGAAGCAGGCTCCCTGCCAAGCAAGGAACCCGAGGTGGGACTCGATCCCAGGACGCTGGGATCATGACCTGAGCCGAAGGCGGCTGCTTAACCAACTGAGCCACCCAGGCGTCCCTATATCTTGAACTTTTTGTTTTATATCTCATTCTCACTTCACTGCTTTCACCTACACAGGTTTTTCTATTGAAAACAGACATAAAAAATTTTTTTTAATTTTTTTAAAATAAGGGGTGCCTGGGTGACTCAATCGTTAGGTGTCTGCCTTCGGATCAGGTCATGATCCCAGCATCCTGGGATGGAGCCCCATATCAGGCTCCCTCTCCAGCTCAACCATGCTTGTGTTCCCTCGCTATCTCTGTTACAAAGAAAAATCTTTTAAAAATTTTTAATAAAATTTAAAAAAATAAAACACATGAAATGACATTTTTCTAAAGAAATACAACTTCTGTCTCATACATAATCTATACTAAGATTGTTACATTTGGAGGTCATATACATTAATGTTACAAAGTATGTTCACAGCCAAAAGCACCAGGCCTTTATGGGGTGGGGGGGTGCCACACAAGTGATACTCCAGAGGGAAGAATATGATGTCCGCTGCTCCCAAGATATGCACTTAGGAGGGAAGACGTTGCAGAGGAGGAGTCTAAGATATTTGCTATTTAGTTAACATTGGGCCTACACAAGAGAGAATCTGATAGAGTATAATCGAGCCCTAGCAGTTCCTCTAGGAAATACAACCGTATACACCTCTCTTACACAGTCTTTAAAGAGGCAACAAGGGCTTTAGGACGAGGGTCGGAATAAAAAACTTCAGTCTCTAAGGATTGTTTTCCTTAGGCACAAGAGGACATGCGTGCCTTTTTAAAACCTGGAGACACAAAGAGATACAACATAGAGTTCAAAATGTCTTCAGTGGTCTATCCAACAAGATCAAAAGATGAAGTTATTTCTCCTCTTGTAAGTCTGTGCTTGGGGTCCCTATTCTCTGGAGCTTGTGTTTCCGAATGCAACGAAGTTCCAGCAGGGGCAGAGGAATATCTGGAGATCTCCACAGCAAAGTAAGATCCTAAACAAGCGAGACCCCTTTCAAGAAACTCCAAAACCAAAGGGCTTCTCAACCACAGCACGAGGGGCATGCTGGGCAGGGTAATTCTTTGTGGAGGGGGCTCTCCTGTGCTTCATCCCATGTGGCATAGGGGCATGTCCCCTCCCTTCCCAAAGCCAACTGCTGTTGTGACAACCTGAATCACCTCAGAATCCACCTCAGAATCGGCTCCAGTGGCGGCCGCCGGAATGCCTGCAGGGGGTGAAACTGCCCTAGGTTGGAAACCGGGGAATCAATGCCAGGGAGGTATGGGACACCGGCTATTTGACACGGATTATCTTCAAATGAAGGAGATGTAGTAGCACAGGCCATAAACACTTTATATTTCTTAAGGATATAATTTTCCCACGTTCACCCGTGGCAGTAACAGTACAACAGTAGGAGAGAAAAAGGAGATGAGTAATTGCCGTCCATCAAGGCAGCAGGAACAAAAAGCTGAGGAAACTTGACCCACTCCGTTTGGGGAAAGAACCAGAACCTGGGAGATTAATTGGGCAGCGTCAGGGCCACTAGAGAGAAATGGAAGTGCGCTGAGGCGGGGGGTGGGGGGGTCCAAAAGGGAAAAGAGAACTGGGACCCAGAGGGGTCCAGAGAGCTTAGGAAACTCACCTCTCAGAGATCAGGGCCCTGAACAGAAGAGAAGTCAACTTCCCACCCAAAAAGGTCACCCAACTTCACCAAAAGAATGGAAGAGGGAAGAAAGATCAGAAAGGTAGAACACATTAGTATTTCCAAAGGCTTTACTCACCTCCTCCAGAAACTCCTGAACTGACCCTTAAATCTCTTTCATCATAGAAAGGAGGGGGGGCGCCCTTCAGTTGATAACTTCAGAACCACCTATCCTCCCAACCCCAATCAAGTGTAAAATGAGTAACTAGGACACTCCACAGAGAGAACAAAGGTCAGCCATGGAGAAATTTGGGGATCCCCAGGGAGGAAATCACTACCATTCTTATATTTCCTTTGCAGGAATAAGGAAATTCTTCATAATTTCAATTCTGCTCTGATTTTTATTTTGTAAACCATACATTTACTGTTTAACATCTTCACAATTAATTATGCCTAACTTTCAAGAATCATGACTTCCCTAAAAAGAAGTGAGAACAACACAGAGTAGAAACCAAAAAGCATAATAAAACAGGACAGAAAGAAGGACTCTGAGCTAAGAGAACTCCAGTCTGATTTTTCCCCCATGTTTTTAGAATTTCAAATATGACAGCATAAAACTAAAAATGTCACATTGTTAAATGGCTCCTGTTCCTATTTTCTGAAGTCACTAGAAATAACCAAAGGTGTTTTATACAACAGGGCTATGTTTTTCTCTGTGTTAAAAAATAAAAAAATGTTAAGAGGAAGAATGGTTTTACATAATCAGGGCTTGGGAAATTCTCTCCAAAGGCGTTCACTGAAAGGAAGAGAAAATGCAGCAAAGGACACTAGCGGGAAACAGCTGTGCTAATCGACAAGTCCAAGACAGAATGAATGAACCCGGTACACCATACACGGTAAAGCCCCTGATGAAGGAAATATTACACCTGGAATGATAAACCTATTCCGTAATATCCATCCCCAAAGAGACCAGGAGAGTGTGATCAAAAACACAAAACAAAACAAAACGCTGGCTTGGCGTGAAGACCGAGGGATGAGTGTGAGACCCAATGCAGGCTGACTGAGCTCCGTGACATGGAGGCTTCACAGAACCTCTCTTGGCCTCCATGTTCACACTTGGAAAATGAACTAGATAGAGTGTGAATTAGTCCTTGTCAGTTTCATTTCCTTCATTCACTCATCAAGCCATTTGTTGAGCCATGGATGTCAGGTACTGTCTCGGGCAGCAGGGAAGAACTGTGGCTCAAGAAAGACTGACATCCCTAATGGAACTTAATATTCCAGATTCTGAAAATTATAAATCAGTTTTTCAAACCATGGGCTGTGAAATCCATTGAGCAGTACCAAATGAGCATTTTTTTTTTTTTAAGATTTTATTTATTTGACACAGAGAGATCACAAGTAGGCAGAGAAGCAGGCAGAGAGAGAGAGAAAGAGGGGGAAAGCAGGCTCCCCGTGGAGCAGAGAGCCCAACGTGGGCAGATCCCAAGACCCTGAGACCATGACCTGAGCCAAAGGCGGAGGCTTTAACCCACTGAGCCACCCAGGCACCCCCCAAATGAGCATTTTAAAAAGAACAAATGGAATAGTAAGATATCATCAGGTATCATGAATAGTCAAGATGAGTTCTGTTTCCACAGAATTCTGCTTTGGTTATTGGGTATTGGTATTGATGAGGGTTGTGGGTCATAACCTATAGGGTGTTCTGATGTGGGCTGGTTTTATCAAAGAGTTTAAAAATCCCTAATAAAAGACCTCTCTTTGTTCTAGCCACTGGCCCTCATCCCCTCCTTCACTCAGACTGCTTCTTAGGAACATTCTGCCCACAGATTAAATCTCATTACTTTCTCATTTGCCCCACGATGGCCTGGATAAGTATCAAAGAATATGCTTTTCAGATCAGTGTTCCCAACCCTTCTGAGTAGGATTCCTTTTAACATCGGTCCCTTTTGTGCACTACTTGTCTGCTGATTAAGAAGATGAACAGTGGGGGCACCTGGATGGTTCAGTCCATTAGCAGACTCCTGATGGCTCAGATCGTGATCTCAGGATCCTGAGATTGAGCCGGTGAAGAGCTCTGCGCTTAGCTCAGAGTCCGCAAGGAATTCTCCCTCCCTCTCCCTCTGCTACCCTCCCCCAACCCCAGCTTGCTCGCTCTCTCTAAAATAAATAAATCTTTTTTTAAAAAGGAGGGAAAAAGAAAAGTATGGTGACCAAAAGCCACAGGAACTTTTTTTTTTTTTAAAGGTTTTATTTATTTATTTGACAGAGATCACAACTAGACAGAGAGGCAGGCAAAGAGAGAGAGAAAGAGGAGGAAGCAGGCTCTCCGCTGAGCAGAGAGCCTGATGCGGGGCTTGATCCCAGGACCCTGAGATCATGACCTCAGCCAAAGGCAGAGGCTTAACCCACTGAGCCACCCAGGCGCCCCGCCACAGGAACTTTTAAATGTATTTATAATGTATCTGTCCTAAGAGCTCCTACTTAGAAATACAAAGAGTACAAATGCACCCAAGACACAGTATTCCTTCCATCTACACCTCAGAGAGATTTGCAGGCTTCTTATGCCCTGAGGGGTCCAGGGCACAGAGCCGGCTGATGACTGTTCTAGATCCTCTTTTATTTGGTATTTTAGGATCATGGTGTTCTTATTAAATGACTGCTTTAGGTGGTTTCTGTTTGTTTTAATGCTCTCTCCCCCTCCTTTTTTCTAATTAAAGCAAATTCTAAACTTGAGCACTAATGGGTACATTTTGGTTGTTCACTTGCATATGCATATATATATATATATATATATATAATTTTGTTTTTAATATCATGAGCCCAATCTCCTACACTGCTATTAGGGATTGGAAAGAAAATTGTTTGAAATCTGCCTAGAGACATTGTCAACTTTCCCAAATGCTTTAACAGAAAACATCCAAAGGCAGAAATTACTGCAACTCGGAAAAGTGAAAGGAGGTGAAAAGAGATAAATTGAGAGTAGAAGAGAGCGAGAACACGCTAGGCAAATCCTTCCATGAATCTCAAACCCTTGCGCACAATCACCAAAATCCACCTGAAGTCACAGAACTGCAATATCTGCTTCCATGGCCCCTTGTCACCTGGGCTTTACTCGGCCGCCCACCTCGAACTACCTATCGTGTGTAGCTTTTTTTTCTTTTTTTTAAACACTGAGTGATATGATTTGTCAGAGACAGAGAGAGTGAGAGCACACATGCACAAGCAGGGAGAGGGAGAAGCAGGCTTCCTGCAGAGCAAGGAGCCCAATCTGGGGCTCCAGGATCCTGACCAGAGCCAAAGGCAGATGCTTAACCAACTGAGCCACTCAGGCATCCTCCGTGTGTTGCTCTTGAGGCATTTTCTATGTGTAGGATTTATTAGTTAGGATGGAGGATGCCATCCTTTTAGGGGCCACACATAGGGGAGATCCCCCACATTACAGAGGTCCAAGGTGGGCAAGGAGAGGGCAGCAGGGGAGAGGGCTTCCCAGCCAACTGCTAACAGCTGCTTCCCAGTCCCCACTTCTAGAAACCAGCTCTAACCTGGTATCTTCAACATTTTTTCCCCGCCTGGAAATCCAAACCATCCCCAAAGGTCACTACAGCTACAAATAATGGTTAGAGGAATGTGGCTTCAGCACACTCTCTACTGTCGGCATGTACACAACTGAAAATACTTAAGACGCATGTTTCCTGCTGTATCCTTTACCGCTTCCTTCTCAAAGATCCACTCTGTAAACTTAAAACCTATTGTTCATTAATAAGGAAAAAATTAACTTCTAGGAAAATCTGCTTACTTCTTCTGGTAAGTTTCAGAGTAGGTCATCTAGTGGTCTCCAGGCTTTCCCTGTAGAATGAGCGAACTGGCCTGGAGGACATGGTCGGGCTCCTGCTGCCCTGTGTGAGTATAAACGAAGACTTTCCCGGCCAGCACCTGGCCTTCAGAACGAGGTCATACTGACACCTGTGAAGAATGACTGCTTCCCGAGGTACAGCAACACTGAGGTCTTCTTTTCAAAAAAAAAAATCTCTTGCCTAGGTATTTCTGTCTGCTGCTCTCAGGACTCCAGAACAAAATCGAGGACGTCCACTAGCAGGGCCTTAAACACCATCAGGGCCTCAGATGCCTAAGCCTCATTTAACAAAGACAAAACTTAGGGGAGAAGGGTCCTTAATAAACCATACATCTATGGCCACAAGCAAAGACCTTCCAATTCTCCCTTTTTTGTGATTTATCAGCTCAATGAACTCAAAGTGATCAGAAGAACTCTAGTGTCTATCAAGTACCACCTTTAAAATCAAAGTTTTATGTATAAATAAACACATGCTAAATAGTTAATGAGCCATCTCTTTCTGCTTGGATTCTGCAACAGCTTTGTTTCACTAGTTTCAACACAGCAACACCATGGTAGCTCTTGACACTAATAATTTTAAAGACAACAAAGCCCAGGTCGTGTCCAAGTTTTGTTACAACAAATTTAACCTTAGAAAATTAATAGTTACCAAATTTCTGAAGAGTAGGTGATCCGGATGGAGACGAATTTCCACTAGGAGATAAGTAAAGATAGCTTTTGTTCACTCCTGTGTCAAAATCAAACGGGGACTGGTAATCTTCATCAAAATCCATCTCTCTACAGTCCACTCCAGAAAAACGCAGAACGCATCGTTTTATAAGTGCCTGGGACCCTTCAGTTGAATGTCGCTCTGGTCATAGTCCCATGCAACCTTGCTGAAGAAAGGAACCCCAGGGTCTGAAGACCCTGGCTTCTTGGCCCCGGTGTGCTATTTCCTTCTCAGAGCCTTCGCACCCTTAGGACAAGCAAGTCTGTTTAATAAATGACTTATCTGGAGCACCCTCAGGGCTCTATCCACCACCTGCTGTTAATATCAGTCAACAATGGACCCACCAGCACAGGGGAGCGGCGCTTTCACAGGTAAACAAAGGAGGGCCAGGTTCACCAGTATCTCCAGATGTACAAACAGTCCAAGCAAACGTCAGACACTGGCACAATTACAAGAAACCACAATTTTTTTTTAAATAAACGGTCAGCTGACCACAACTACACCAGGGCGGACTTAATCTTCTAGGACAAGGAAGGATTACCAGTCAGTAATCTCCTACAAAAGCCATCGGGGTGATACTTTTTTCCATCCTGGATTACAACAGAGTCCTAAAAGCCAAGCTCCCAGGTTTAGCGATCAGCCTCCTAAGTACAACTTCCTCTAGAAATAAAGCTGTGTTTCCATTATTACTTTATCTAAAGTAACATCTGGCTTAGTGTAACAAAACTTTCAATCTGTCCTCCCCCCTTCCCTCCTTTTCTCTTTCTTCCCCTTTCCTTCCCTGGAAAGACGGGGTTTTACTGACGTAGACATCCGAGAGACGAATCAACTCTGAAGGGAAAGCTCCCAGGATCCTGGCCCCCTCCCGGTGTGCGGCCACACCCCTGCAGGTCTGCAATTAACCTGCTCCATAACAGGCAGGAACCGCCTAACTGCCGCTCGCTGCCCACGCCCTGCAGAGTGCCTGGGTCTCAGGGACCTTGGAAGCAAGATTTCTAAGTCACCAAATTCATCTTCTTCGACACAAGTCTATTAGCAGATTCTTTCTGTGTTAACCATTGCCTTTGCTCAAGGGGTAGCTCTGGAAGGTTCTGCGGCTGTTGAATGAATGGCTCATCTACTATTAAGGAGGTAAAAATAAAGGCAATCCTTCTAGGTGGGCAATGGTCTGTCACAGCATTAACCAAAAAAGGCCATATTCTACCTCTGCAAATTGACCTGATAAAAATACACTCTCCCTGGATTGGAAGCAAATACAAAACCTAAAATATTTCAGTCATTAAAAAAACAAATCTGTGTCTACTGTATACAACATCTTTGCACCAAAACAGTCTACATTCATCTCAACTTAGGATTCATTTTCTATTTTGTTTCTCATGTTGTACTCTATTTTTGGCAAGACTTTATCTTGAGTTTTTAAAAGTTTATTTTCAACAACAAAAAAATCTGCCTTTTTCTTCTAAAATTTACCAGAATTTACAACTATAAATGCTGTTAAGTTAGAAATGGAAAATAATGGTTTCTTCATTATTATGATTATTATTATTGTAAAAAAATGAATAGCCTGGCTTCTTAAAACCCAAAGTATCTCTTAATTGCGATGGGATGGGCATGGGATGGGTATCACATCTCTGGCCTAGAGTGTGGTTGACTGACCTCTGGCCCTATGAATACCCTCTACATTTGGTCACTAAGTAACAGGTAGAAAAAACAGTTCTCCTTCTCAATACTTCTTCTTCTTCTTAGAGCCACAGGCAGTAGGAAGTCTTAGGGACTGAATGTCAGTAGAAAGTCTTAGGGACTCAATGTTTGTGTCCCCTAAAATTCATATACTGAACCCTCACCCACAGTGATGGTAGTAGGAGGTGGGACCTTTGGGCAGTGATCAGGTTCAGACGAGGCCAGGAGAAGATCCCCTAGGATGGGATTAGCATCCTGGAACGAAGAGAGAGAGCTCTCTCTCTCGGCCATGTGAGGACATAAGATGACAGCATGTGCCAACCAGAAAAAGAGCTCTCACCAGGAATCTAATCAACTGGCACCTTGATCTTGAACTTACCAGTCTCCAGAACTGTGAGAAATAAATGTCTGTTGGTATAAGCCACCCAGTCTATAGGAATTTATTGTAGCAGCCCAAACTAAGACCAAAATCTAATACAGACACACATACAACACAAGCCACAGCCACCTCCACACTTTTCGCTAGCCCTCAAATGTCCCATGTCGTTGACCTTCAGCGGTGACATCCATGTTACACCCTCTGCCTGCGATGCTACCTTTTTTCTGCCTTCTGAAGTCCTTCAACCTTTGAGACTCAGGCAGAAATGCCACCTTTTCTTAGAAGCCCTCCCAGGCTTCTCGTCCCAGCACTCGCTCCAGCTGCAGCACACAGAAGGGGACATGTCCCCTTGCCAGTCCCCCTGTGCCTCCACATCCTCCCCCCTCTGGGCAGGCACTACATTTTCTATGGTGACGCCCACTCTGAAGTTTGGGCTCTCATCAATGTGGCATGAAGAAAGCCAATAATGGCTCATGCGGACGCTGCACACCGTATTTGTCAATATGAGGATGGAGAATTTACGTGCCGTCTACAATTTTTACCCTACCTGCTTAGGAACAATCTTGCTATAACATCTTGTCTCTCTGAATCAGCTGTTCTCCAGTCAGATCCCAGTCAAGGCACCGTAGCAGGTAAGGAAAGTGAGAACAGAAGCCAAGAGGTGGGAAAAGCATGGGACATATTAAGGGAATGGCAAAAATTCAGTTGATGCAAGATTCGTGTATGGAGTAGAAGGAAGCGGTGAGACAGAAAAGATGGAAATGTAGCTTGAAGACAAACCGTTAAAGACCTGGAGTGACAACTTTTATACTTCACAGAACACGCAGCAAAAATTTGCTGAGGGTGTTTGAGCAAGGTTCAGACAAAACAAAATGTTTCACAAAGATGACTCTGGAAATGGACAGCAGGCTGCCCACAGGTAGAGGCTGAAAGGCGGGGACTCAGAAAGTGTCTGCTGGCACAGCCCAAACAAGGAGGGAAGCCTTTGCATCTGTGACTAGTCATCACCAACTGTTGGGACTACTGGCCCAAAGTAGGAAAAACCAGGTAAGATTTGGTTCTGCCCTGCTGGACATTTCCACTGGGTATTCGAGAAGAACTTCAAAATCAACAAGCCTAAAACTGAATTCACCAGTTTTCCTGACCATATTCCCATCCCTAAATGCGCCATCCCGAGGAGGCCCAAGGCCTGACCTCACAGAAATCCCTGCCCAGTGTTCCTGCTCTATAAGGAGGCACCACCAGGAGCTGTTGATCCAACTTTTTTCCTGCTTTCCGTTTTCTTTGTCTTCTCTCACTGACCACACCCTACTCCAGACCCACCTGGAATGTTCTGGTGCAGACCAGCCAGCAAGATGCCTGCATATGGGGAAGACGCCCACAGGGCTCTCTATTTAACACTCTTTCTCTTGAGGAGTTTCCTGTAACCTGCTCCATGAGGGACTGTCTACCATAGTGCCGACTTACTCCCTGTCTTAGGCTTGGGCTTGGGCTTCAGATCTGGCACCGGCACGCAGCCTGGCCCCCTTGTTTACGGGGATGACCCAGACAGTGCCTACAACAGGTCTTCCCTGAAGATGACTGGATGAGTCATGGACAAAAGCAATAATGCCTGTAACCTGAGCTATCCGATGCCTGCTGGGAGGGGCCAAGGGTCTCTTTTCTCCTCCAGCCTAAAGGTGAGAGAACCACTGCCAAGTCTGGGCAGAGAGGAAAGGAGAAATGAAACAAGTAAGGGATGGGAGAAGCAGCATCTGAGCCCCCTGACCCAGCCATCCGGGGCGTCCCATGAAACCAGCACATTTCTATTCTGCTTACTTATGGTTAGAATTAGAAAGAGTCCCATAATACCTACTTTCCTACCATCTCCCACTATGGCCTCCCCATGTTTCAGCCAAACTTGATTTTCCTGTTTCTGGAAAACATCCTACGCTTGGTTTAGGCCATTTTCTCAAACTAGAATATCTCTTCTCTGTATTTTTACACCTGCCACATTTCTACCCACTAATCAAGCTCAACTTAGTAAGTAACACGTGAGTGGCATTAAGTATGAGGAATGTTCATTTTGGTGCTATCTAAAATAGGAAAAAAATAAATACAAATGCCTACTAACACTGAATTATTTAAATGCTGGATTTATTTCACGGAAGTGGAAATTATCCAAACATTAACATGATGATGTAGAAATGTACGGATTTTATAAGAAATGATCTTTTTTATACATTCAGTAAATAAATCGGGTTCCAAAAGGGTCTGTACTGTATGAGCCATAACTGTGTAATAATCGGAGAAACCAACCAAAAGAAAATGGGCAGAACAGATCTATCCTACAACCCCAGAAAAGTGTGTATGTGCTGTATTGCCAGCAGAGGGAGTCCATGAGCAGCTCATAAATTAATTTAGGGCAGCCAATACGATGCATACTACAGAACAGTAACCCATTAGATGACTCATGTTACTGCAAATAAAAATGGAGTAAATAAAAATGACTATAAAGAATATTAAGTTCCTACCTGCCTATTAATACTTCACTCAAATATGTATGAGCAGGTTCTCCCTAATTTCAAGGGATATTTAGGGGAGAGCTTGATGTAAAAACTCCCCAACACATACAACAATTCACTTGGAGGGGCCTTACAGGGCACACAGACAGATGATGTCATCACCAGTAGGAGAGGCAGGTCACTAATATCGGACACTGAGGACATGTCACAGTGACACAGCAGGCAGCTGGAAGGAGCTCCAGCTGGCCAAATATATGACAATTTCATCACTGATAGAATTAAGAATAGCAGTGGATTATAAATCACTGGAAAGAGAAATCCAGGAGTCCATATGTGATGCTTGACTCTGTGTGTCATTCCGACTGGGCCACAAAATACCCAGAGATTTGGTTAAACACTGTTGTAGTACGTCGGCAAGGGTGTTTGCGGATGAGAAGAACACTGGAATCGGTAGACACGGAGTAAAGCAGATTGCCCTCCCCAACACGGACGTGCCTCCTCCAGTCTGCCTGAAGGCCTGCCCCAAAAGGAAAAAAGAAATTCTATGAAGGACATTACTGCATCAGTTAGAAAAACTGGAATGGAAAGGCAGATTCAATCAAAGTATTTTATCAATATCAAATTTACTGAAGTTGAAACTGTCCTGGGGTTAGGTAAGAGAATATCTCTAATTCTTGGGAAATACAAACAGAAAAGATTTAGGAGTAAAGGCCCATGATGCATGCAACTTCCTCTCAAATAATTCAGAAACTATCCTGTGTGTGCACATATACGTACACAAAGAATGATAAAGCAGATGGGGTAACAAGTTAACAGTCAATGAATATGCACAGAACATGCAACCGTTGGGGGCGCCTGGGTGGCTCAGTGGGTTAAGCGTCTGCCTTTGGCTCAGGTCATGATCTCAGGGTCCTGGGATCGGGCTCTCTGCTCTGTGGGGAGCCTGCTTCCCCCTCTCTCTCTGCCTGCCTCTCTGCCTACCCGTGATCTCTATCAAACAAATAAAATCTTTTTTTAAAAATTATTTTTATTTATTTATTTGTCAGAGAGAGAGAGAGCACAAGCAGAAGGACCGGCAGGCAGCGCAGGCAGAGGGAGAAGCAGACTCCCCACTTAGCAAGGAGCCCGATGCGGGACTAGATTCAAGGACCCTGGGATCATGACCCGAGCTGAAGGCAGCTGCTCAACCAACTGAGCCACCCAGGCGTCCTAATAAATAAAATCTTAAGAAACAAAAAACAAAAACAAAAACCTATTCATTAAAGTATTGGAATTGCAAACAGGTGATCGGCCTCCAAAGCCTGGGTCCTTCCTGGAGCAGGAGCAAGCTGGTTAAGCACCAGACAATGAGCCAAGACATGACATTCAAATGACCTGAGGATGTAATCACCAAGCAGAGTCCATGTCACGAACAGGCTCCAGGTGATGGAGGATGCGAGCACGTGCGATATGAGAAATACCTGTCTGGTTATTCACAGCACCCAGCACATGTGTTTGGTCTTCAGACACAGTTCCTGAAAATGCTTCAGACAGAGCTTTAAAGGTGAAATGGGTATCTCTCATTATTAAGGACCCCAACCAAAGGGAGCTGCCAGTTGCCAAAAAGGACCAGTCACGTGATTAGAGGGCTGGCCCTTTCCCTCCTACCCGCCCCCCCACCACACCCACTGGGAAGGCTGGAGGACCTGCAGGTTCAATCAGATAAGGGCAGCCTTACACGATCTTGAGGACGGCAAATAAGCCTCCACAAAAACCGGAAAGGACCCAGCCTAGAAAGCTTCCAGGCTGGTGAACGCATGGCTTTGAGGACTGCCACATTCTGAGAGACCGTGGAAGCTCCATGCCCTTCTCACATACCTCACCCTATTTATCTCATCATCAAGCTGGTGAGTCATATCCCTTATCATACCCTTTAATAAGCTGGTAAATGTGTTTCCCTATGCTTTGTAAGCTGCTCTAGCACATTATTCAGACCTAAGGAGGAGGTAAATGGAACCTCCAATGTGTAGAAGGCCAGGTCAGAAGCACAGGTAACAGCCTGGGGCTTATAACCAGCATCTAAAAGGGGTTGGGGGAGGTTGAAGGGACTGGAGTGACAGCTATTTCTGGGTAGACAGTGTCAGAACTGACTTGAGCTCTTGGAAACTTTGCTGGTGTGTCTGAGAACTGCTCAGTGTGGGTGTGGGGAACCTAATCCCCACACTGGAAGGGGGAACCCAAAAAGCACACAGGACCACACTCGGAGTAACAGTGAGGGAGGAGCTGAACTTAAATGGCAGGCTCAGGAATGTGAACGTGATTTTCTGTAATAATAAAACAACTATCGGTTTGCATTTATATCATCCTTACAGCCCCATGGGGTGGGAACTCTTCCACTTCCGGGTGGGAACTCTTCCACTTCCGGATGAGTGAATGCAGGGAACTGAGAAACGAGAGACACTGCCCTCAAGTCTCCTAGCAGTAATCCCCCTCACACTGCATCAAAGCAACGGGAGCCATCTCCAGTTATTAGCAATGGGAGGGAGAGGGTCAGAGCTGTACTTTTAGATCATTCCTGCCCCCGTATGAAGATGGATTACAGAGAGGAGATGGGAAATCAGTGAGACCATCGGCAGCAGCAAGGGTGTTAGGAAGTGAATTGTGTCCCACACAAATTTCATTATGTTCAAGCCCTAATCTCCAATGTGACTGTATCTTGGATAGAGGGCCTTTAAGGAACTAATTAAGGTTAAATGGAGTCATAGGGCCCAATCCAAAAGGAATAGTATCCTTACAAGAAGAGGCCAAGACACCAGGAAAGCTCAGACGCACAGAGGAAAAGCCACATAAGGCCACAGCAAAAAGATAGCCATCTGCAAGCCCAAGAGAGAGACCTCACCAGAGTCAACTTTGCTGGCACCTTCATCTTGGACTTCCAGTCTCCAGCGAGAAAAGAAACTTCTGCTGTTTAAGCCACCCCATTAGAGATGACCTGCTACGGCAGCCTGAACAAAGACAAAGGGTATGTTCCCGGGAACAACAGTGGGAACAGAAAAGTAGAGACACATTGCAAGACACCACAGAGGGATCATCGACAGGTACGGCAACCCAGCTGGATGCCCCGGGGCGTGACAGAAAAGACCAAACTTGGCGACTCCCCACCAGGAGTTGTGAAAGTTGGGGGCTGCATTAAGAGGACGACAAAAGAGGAGCCGTGGAAGGAGGGTGGGATGCTCTAGATGACCAGAGAATGAGCTCCATTTTGGCAGCTTGGTTTATATTGCTCAGGAGATTTCTGAAGGTAAACTCTTGGATTCTGGGGCTCAGAAAAAGGTCAAGGATAAAGAGATCCATGTGGGAATCCCCAGAACCATCAAGGAAAAACCGAAGAGAAGAGCAGACCTATGAAAGAAAGAAAAAAGGCAGGAATACCTGCAAGTAGGAAGCAGATCAAAGAAGCTGCAAGGGGCAGGAAATGCCTTTTCATGATGGCAATGGTGATGATGATGGTGGTGTTGGCAGAAACAACAGTTACGACTCATCCCTAGAAAACTTTAACTATGCGCTAGACATTCTTCTTTGCCCTTCCTACCAACCAACCCTATGAGGAAGGATTTTTTCCTTGACTCTATTTTATATATGAGAAAACTAGGCACATGGAAGTTAATTAACTCCCCTGGGCACACAGCTAGTCAACGGTGAAGGTTGGTTTTGAACCTGGGTGGTCTGGCTCTAATGCTCTGTAGAAGCAAAAACCATGGAAGAGAAACCCAAGTGACCAACATCACAAGGACAACAGGAGGAAAGAAGTGGACAAGACCAAATGTTACAGAGACTTACAAAGAAGTCACTGGACCTGGGTATCCTGGGGATTATTTTAAGGAAATTTTAGCCAGAGTGATGGTACCTGACAGATAAGTAGAGGCCAGTGGAGGGAGAAGAAGGGTGGAACTCTGAGAAGACAAGGTAGGGCTTGTGTGTTTGTAATGTTTGTGATGAAGAGACTCAGGAGGCAGATCAGGGAGTGGGGCGGGGAGGGGGGGGCTTCAATTCTAAAAGGAATCATTCTGGCTTTCTTCCACAAATGCTAGCCCTTGGGAGCAGGGGGAAGGAGGGTGGTCAGCCCTCAGATTAGAAACCACAGGAAAATTTTAGGAAATATTCCCCTATGGAAATGCCAATACTCTCTCTAGTTTTACTTTTTTACCCTAAGAGGAGAAAAGTCCATTTTAGCACAGTACAAGAAAACACCATCCTCTCTGGGACCCCCTCTCCAGAAGAAAAATGCATAAATTAGCAAACAACCTTCAAATAACTGAGACCTCAATGCATATACTCTAAGTGATAAAGGAGTTCTGACAAAGTACAAAGCCATGTACTTGACCCCACTGACTTGCAAAGAAATTCTCATGTGGCAGGAGCTAATATTCTAGGTGAACATTTTCCTACTCTCAAATTGAAGTTCATGTCCAACAGACAAGCCAGGGACCCTTTTTTCTTCCTAAAAAATGTTTTTTGACATATTAAAAGAGCAAGAGTTATGGGGTGCCTGGGTGGCTCAGTCATTAAGCATCTGCCTTCAGCTCAGGACATGATCCCAGGGTCCTGGGATTGAGGCCCGCATCGGGCTCCCTGCTCAGCGGGAAGCCTGCTTCTCCCTCTACCACTCCTCCTGCTTCTGTTCCCTCTCTCTCTGTGAAATAAATAAAATCTTTAAAAAGAGAGAGAGAGAGAGACAGAGTTACACTTATATAATGACAGTGAGACTCCATTTCCTCTCTAGACATAGGTTCTGGGTGAGCCCTTCACTGAGAACACCACAACCTGTTGAGAAATCTGAAGAATGCCTGAATTTTCTATCACCAAGGATTCAGAAGTCAGACTCCAAAATATACAAAAAGGTCTCACTCTTTCAATGAGGTCATCTCTCATCCATTCAGGACATGTTGCTGCCACTACTGTCCTCAGACTGAAGAGAGTTCATTATTAGCACACCAGAAAACAACGGAAAATAGCTCAACATGTATCATATACCCAGGTAATTCATTTCCAACATACAGACTTTACTTTATAAATACAGTTTGAGTTCAAGTTTGATGGCCCCTCACAATGATGAGTGGTTTCTATGATTACAGGCTCATGTAGAAGGTCTCCAACCAGAGCCTCTCAAACTTTAATATGTTCACAAACTACCCAGGGACCATGTTAAGCAACAGATTCTGACTTAGGAGGTCTGGGTGGGGTCTGAGACTCTGCCTTTTGGACAACCTTGGGTGTTTACTGAAGCCTGCTTTAGATACCAGCTGCTAAGGGGGCCTTAGGATAAAAGATTGGACAAATTCTAAATACTTGTCACTCTACATGGCCTTAGCACTTTTCAAATATACATTTTTTAAATATAAGAGATTTCTGTAGCCAAAGGGGTTTTGCTTTTTGGTGTTGATTTGTTTTCCAGCTATTCTAACAGTGCACAAAGCAAGCCGGTTTGGAGAAGACAAATGGGCTATGTCACGACAGGGTGTACAACTGACGAACCTTTTCAAGAGGATAATTACTCCGAGTTTGGAATTAGGATGGTATAACCAGTCTAGAACAATGGCTCAGTAATAAGGGGATGGAAGACCATTCCATCCAAGAGTAAGTACCAAAGATGTATGTAAGAGCAGGGTGGTCTCTATGGTTAGAGTATGGGAAGATAAAGAGGTTTTGCGCCCAAGCAACATGTTTCCCATTTGCTGACAGAGTTTGCTGACAGAGCTCCGCAGGGGTCTATAAACACAACCGACCGTCAGAACCCTGAAACAAATAAATGAACGGGTGGATCAAATTTTAATTTGGAAAAACTTCCACGATGCTTACACGGCTGTTTTCAGCAACTAGAGGCTCTAATGAAACATTTCTCCTTAAGGGAATGAGAGTTGTTTTAGAATAGTAGGCACTTACTGAGAATTAACATTTGAGTATGAACTTCAATCATCAGCAAGCAGAGGCATGGCAGAGTATACCAAGCATGCTCAAAATACCCTACTGCCAAGCCAGACATTAAGGCAGCTGAGCCTGCTTCTAATTATAATAGGGGGGAGCACACAGCATAAATATTGCCCATTTTTTTCCTAAATTTTATTACTAAGGAATAGTCTTATGCTAAAATGTATAGCATTTCTATCTGAACCTGCTAGTCTGGCTAATGCATGATATTGCATCTCTAATTACAAATTTCACATATTTTCCTTTTTCAAGACAACAGCAGAATACCAATGCTACAGGTATATTCAAGGACAGCCCATTACCTTGAAACCAAATCGGTAACTAGAAGACTTTGAAAGTAAGCCAGTCTTCTGATTCAAAACTGAGGGCCAAACAGGGATTGTTTTGTTTTTTTTTTTTTAAAGTATCTCAGTAACAACCATTCTTACCGTTAAGGCTTCTTACTGACTCGTTTTTAGAAAAAGTCATTACCAAACAGGTATTTCTTAAAACAGCATATAATTTTATTCATTCCAGTAAATTCTCTCAGTGGTAAAAGGAAGGGATAATCCAAGGTGCAATGGGAAAGGAGCATACGGTAGAAAAAATGTTTCCCAAAGAAGTATCCAGAACTATGAAATCAGGCAATTTCTGTTCTATTGTCCCTGAAAGATCAAAATAAAGAGCTATGTGTATGATTCAATAATTGTACTTAATATGGCTAAGATTGCTGACTAATCTCTGAACAGATTTCCTTATTCCTGCACACATAGACAGACTACATTCCCCTACTGTTAGATGTGGCCATGTGACTCAGCTCCAGCCAAATGAAATGATATTTATCTAACATGAGGTTAGATAAATAATAAAGATTGCTGATAGCTACTGATATTTGGAGGTCTTTACCACAGCAAAATTTAGAGGGAGCTAATAGAAATATTTTGCCAGGGACATCTGGGTGGCTCAGTGGGTTAAAGCCTCTGCCTTCAGCTCAGGTCATGATCCCAGGCTCCTGGGATCAAGCCCCACCCTGGGATCAAGCCCCACATCAGGCTCTCTGCTCAGTAGGGAGCCTGCTTCCCTTTCTCTCTATCTGTCTGCCTCTCTGCCTTATCGTGATCTCTCTGTCAAATAAATAAATAAAGATCTTTTAAAAAAAATTTTTAAAACTTTAGACCGACCATATATCCCTGGATGAACAAGTTTTAGAAAACACTGTTGGTTGCACAGCAATCTAAATGTAATTAGTGTGGCAGAACTATATGCTTTTGGTGGATAGAAATCACAAATTTGTGTTAGATACAGATTTCACCACAATAAAAAAAAAGATCATATAATTTTAAGGGTTGAGACAGTCATTCACACTTGAAATTACTACCAGAAAGACTAAAATAAGAAGTTCCAATTGGGGGGCGCCTGGGTGGGTTAAGCCGCTGCCTTCGGCTCAGGTCATGATCTCAGAATACTGGGATCGAGTCCCGCATTGGGCTCTCTGCTCAGCAGAGAGCCTGCTTCCCTCTCTCTCTCTGCCTGCCTCTCCATCTACTTGCGATTTCTCTCTGTCAAATAAATAAATAAAATATAAAAAAAAAAAAAGAAGAAGTTCCAATTGGAGCAATTGGGCAGAGAGATGGGAACATAGCTACCATGAGTGAGAAGTATTTAAACATCTTAATATTCATAAAAATCTTAATATTAATACTTAATAGTATTAAACATCTTAAATATTCTTTCCCGAGTGCACAATCAAGACCTCTGTGTCCCTACTTGTTCAGAAAATGTTTCTAGTGAACAACAAGAAGACCCTGGCAGAGGTAGGCTGGTGAGGCTGTCCCACTACGGAGGCCATAGTGAGTGAGAGAACAGTCACGAGGGAACAAGAGGGCATCATCACCAGGCCAGTAACCCATTTCAGATCCTGCCATCAAGTTCCCTAGTATTTACATGGATGAGTTGAAACCTTAGGTCCACACAAAACCCTGCACACAGATGGTCACAGAAGCTTTACTCATAACCACCAAAAACTGTGAGCAATCAAGATGTCCATCAGGTGAATGGATAAACTCGTGCATCTAGACACTGGACTAGTATGCAGCAAAAAAAAAAAAAAGAAAGAAAGAAATGAGCTATAAAGCCATTAAAGACACAGAGGAAACTTAAGGCATATTGCTCAGTGAGAAGATCCCGTCTGAACCATACTGTATGGTTCCAACTGTATCACATTCTGGAAAAGCCAGAACTAGGAACACAATAAAAAGATCAGGGGTTGCCAGGGGTTCCAGAGGAGGCCGGGGTAACAGGCAGAGCACAGTGGATCTGCAGGGCGTGGAGCTGACTCTGACACTGTAATGGTGGATACATGACATGCGTTTGCCCAAATCCACTGAAATGCACAACCCAAAGAGTGAGCCCTAATGTAAACTGTGGACTTTAGTTAGTAATAATGTACCAATACTGTTTAATAGTTAGAACGTGTACCACACAAATGCAAGATGTTAATAAGGGAAACTGGAAGGGAAAGTGGATATGGGAACTCTGTATTATCTGCTCAATTTCTGTTAACCTATGACTGTACTACAAAAATCATCTGTTACTTTAAATTTAAAAAAAAAAACAACAACAAACATGTTTTACTTACTTTGCTGTTCTGCCCAGGGGAGAACACCAAGGGCACTGAAACTCACCTGCTTGGACTATCACCAAGGTTTCGAAAGTATCTCAAGGACCATCCCACAAAGCACACTTATTTATAGTTTCCAGGGCAGGCCTGAGCTCATGATGCAAGAAATGACTTAATTACCAAACTCCATTATTAATGCAAAGTAAACAATCACCTGAGCAGTCTAGTTAAATTCCTCTCATATATTAAAAAAAAAAAAAAGTGGTTTGAGTATCAGCTTCCTAGCCAAAGAGCTACAAATATATGGTATACTTGCATTTTCAAAGAATCCCCTACCACAGGTGAAAGGTGGCTCGCAAACTAGCTATTGGTCTAACACATTTCTTAAAACTAAACAGAAACAGAATTACTTCGGTAACTTCAATACAGAAGTAAGACACCACGTTTGAGGCCCACACTAAACCCTCAGTCTTTTCCTCTTGGCAAAATTCAGTAAAAACAGTCAAGCAAGATGGCAGACCCATCACAGCCCAAAGATACAATTAATATTGGCAGCCCTTGTAGCTTTCTGTGGGTTTCTAAGGAGGCAGGGGAGACCCCAGGATGTCCAATAAGTGGGGTTCTAAACATTTAACCAGCATGCTGATCAAAACAGAGAGCAATTCCAATTTAGATCCTCCTCCATAACAGGATTTGATTTAGCGAGATAATCCTCCGGAGGAATCTGGCCTCTGAGTTTTGAGAAGCAGAAATCAAAGGCAGTAAGCGTACGGGGCGCGATGACACACAGACACCAGCTCAGAAAAGACCAGACACCATGGTAACACTTGTCTCAATCGGAAGATGACGGCTTTAAATAAGCTGATCGGCGCCCTGACGGTTTTTCTCTGCCACATTCTCTTACTTTTTAACAAAAACAGAAACACTGTTCCAACTGACTTCTCTTTATAGAGTTTACTCTGCTGCTTCAGAACTAGCAGAGGGAGAAAAGCAGGCAGACAGCACTTCCAGCTAAAAACCAATAGAGTTTCTATAACAGAAACTAGAAGCCACTTCATGGAGAAACTCCCCGAAACAGGGCTCCTTCAGGCTACTGGGGACAAAACGGTTCCCCACGCGGCACCTCAGAAATGGGCAAGAGTTACCTCCTCCCGGCCTGCTTAGCCAGCTGTCTGTTGGGTGCTGTGCTGAGTACTACAGTGCTATGCTTTGTATTCTATGTATCTTAGCACCAGGAAGCCAGCCAACAACATACTTAGTGGGGGCATAGGGAGAAGGCAGAGATGATCTAGACAACAAATGAGCACAAAATAGAAGTAAATTGGGCAACCACATGTTGAAACACATGTGTGTGACAGCTGAGGGCTCCAAGATATTGGAAAGGAAGGTGCATCTCAGAACTTCAGACAAAAAACTACCTAAGGCTTTTAAACAAATGATTCCAAAATTCAGCAGCTTAAAACATCAACCATGTATCACGTCACAGTTTGGGAAAGCCAGGTGTCAGGGAACAGCGGAGCTGGGCATTTCTAACTCGGGGTGTCTCACAATATTGCAGGCAAGGCCTCGGCCAGGGCTACAAGCTCCGAGGTCTTTATGGAGCTGGAGGTAGCCACAGAAATGCAGCAGACTGTAAAGTGTACATTTTCAAAAGAAAAGGGCTGAATATAACTGGAAGATATGTTATGGAAGGGGCAAGTGCTCTGGAGTCAGGCAGAGGGGGGCCATCAATCACAATTCCACGGCTCACTGGCTGTCTCCCCTTTGACAAGTTTCTTCGTCAGCATAAGCCTCAGTTTTTCTCATCTGTAAAGTGTGCTAATACCTACCTCTCTCCACAGGGCTGTTGCAAACTGCCTACAAAGTGCTTAGCATAGGCACCCCATAAACAATGGCATTTGTTGCTAATAAACCACTCTATCTGGAAAATTAAAACATTAATTGACTCGTATTCTAACAAAAATCACCGTACATTATTACTATAGCTTTGGAAGTATTAACATTATATCCTCTAGAACATGGGCAAATGAGCCGCGCAAGGTGACTACAAGAGATGGAGATTACAACTGGCCTCACCTTCAGAGATTATAGTTCAGCAGAAACAAAAACAATTGTATCTAAAACTAAGTGCTTACAATGTGAAAAGCAGTGTTCTAAATGCTTCACATAAATTAATGTATTTGATCCTCCCAGCACTATGAAACAGATATTATCAGTACCATGATCATTATTCCCATTTTACAGATTAGGAAACTGAGGCACAGAAAGGTTATCTATCTTGCCCAAGATGACTGAACTAAGTAAGAGACATATTTCGAATTTGAACCCAAACAGACTATCTCAGGCTTCCATTCTTAACCATTATCCTATCTTCAAGGTTAGTCTAGGGTAGGGCCCAAGCATCCATTTATTTTTAAAGATTTTATTTATTTATTTGACAGAGATCACAAGTAGGCAGAGAGAGAGAGGAGGAAGGAGGCTCCCCACTGAGCAGAGAGCCGGATGCGGGGCTTGATCCCAGGACCCTGGGATCATGACCTGAGCCGAAGGCAGAGGCTTTAACCCACTGAGCCACCCAGGTGCCCCGGCATCCTCATTTTTAACTTGTAACCCACATGATTCTGATATAGAAAGTTCATGAATACACTTAAAGAAACACTGGACTGTTGGTAGTAAAGATCAGTTTATAGAAACCGTATCACTCCTAAACTTAAAAAAAACAAAATGGAGCTTATCAGGCTAGGTAACTACTGGACTTCTTTGCTAAGGGACAAGGATACACAACCAAATGGAAAAGTACTTCCACTTCCAACTAAAGCATGGAATCAGTCCATGCAGGTGGTCTTCCTGCCTCCAGACTCTCCAACCCCTCTCTCCATTCAGTGCCAAAGAACCTGGCTTCCTAGATTGTTCTCCTTAATGAAGTACCAGATTCTATCATGTGCTACCTTCTCACTGAAGCCTACCTTGACTACCCATTTAAAATCACTATGCTCTTTCCCACCCCTCCCCCACACACATTACAAAGCTCCTTGATTCTGCTCTATTTAATGCTTCAATAGCAAACATTAACCAACACACTACATAACATACTTACTATGCATAATGAGTATTGATTATTTTCCCACCATTAGAACATAACTTACATAGGAGGAATAATTTGTTTTCCTCGTTTGGTTTATTTTGCACATTAATATATCCCTAAGTGCCTAGAACAGTGCCTGACACAAATGAATATTTATTAAATGAATGTCTAACTCTAAACCTTTCAGTAGCTCCCCAATGGTTATCATATAAAGTCCAAGCATCCTCTCAAGAATTCTGGATACTAACTAACCTTTCCCCATCCTTAATCCTCTTAAATCAGACTCAGAAATCCAGGGAATCAGCATTTGCCTTTGTTCATATACCACTGGTTCCAGGAATGCTTTGCCCTACAATACAGCTTCAACCATCAACATCACACGTTTCAGCCATTCTCCAAGGCCTCTGAAGTGGTGGCTTTTTCAAACATTTCTCTGAATTCATGGCATAACAAGGTCCACTCCAAGCAGACAATTTCTGGATATCCTATTAATCTACCTGCAGAGAAGAGAACTATGCACTAATTCCCATACTCTCTATGTCCCAACATCACAACCTGATTACCTGGCTGATACTGTTTCTTCTATTCTCTATGAATTTTTACAATAAAACCCATCAACTGAAGTAAACCAAGCATATCTGTTTCTTTAAGCCTAACAGAGCCTAATAACACAGGAGGCAGCAATGAACAGTAGTTAAGGACATGAACTTGATACAAGCCACAACCAGAAAGGAAAAGGTAGATAAATATAACCACACAAAAATATAAAACATCTACAGAACAAAGCTATCCAACAAGTCTAAAAGAAACTATGAACAGGGAAAACATATTTAGAGGACATCTCACAAAGTCTAATTCCCTTAATGTAACAAACATTTGTTAAGATCAATAACCCAATAAAAAAGTGATGGATATAAAATTAGTTCTAGAGAAATATAAATAGCCAATATATGAAAAAAAAATCCTTAATCTCATTAATGAGTATAAATCAAAATAAGACAAAAGTTACATCATTCTCAGTGCTGGCAAGACTCAAAACAACTTTAATACGCACTGAGTGCAAACTCAGGAAGATCTGTCAATAACTAATACTGATCGTAACACACACAACATCCCTTTTACCCAGCAAATCAAGTACTAAAAATTTCCCCTCAGACACACAGTATCACCAAAAATACACCAAAATACAGTTTAAAAATACTACTTAAGACATTATTTATAAATGTTATTGGTCAAAAACATTTTATGGAATACTATGTGGTTGGGCCTCTGCCTTCGGCTCGAGTCATGATCCCAGGGTCCCGGAATTGAGCCCCACATTGGGCTCTCTGCTCAGCGGGGAGTCTGCTTCCCTTCCTCTCTCTCTGCCTGCCTCTCTGCCTACCTGTGATCTCTGTCAAATAAATAAATAAAATCTTAAAAAAAAAAAAAGACTCATTAAAAAAAAAAAAGATTTAAATATAAGAGCTTAGGGGCGCCTAGGTGGCTCAGGGGGTTGAGCCTCTGCCTTTGGCTCAGGTCATGATCCCAGGGTCCTGGGATCGAGCCCCACATCGGGCTCTCTGCTGGGCAGGGAGCCTGCTTCCCCCTCTCTCTCTGCCTGCCTCTCTGCCTGCTTGTGGTCTCTGTCTGTTAAATAAATAAATTTTATATATATATATATATATATATATATATATGGGCTTAAACTATAAAACTCTTAGAAGAAACACAGACATAAATCTACAGGGCCTTGGATCAGGCAATGGTTTCTTAGATATGATACCAGAAGTGTAAGCAAAAAAAGAAAAGATAAATCCAAATAAAAAATAAAAACTTTTATACTTCAAGAACACTACTATGTGTAAGTGAAAATCCAAGACACAGAATGGTTAGAAATATTTGAAAATCATCTATCTGTTAAGGACTTGTATCTAGAATATATAAAAACCTCTCACAACTCAATGAGAAGACAACCCAATTTTTAAAAATGGACAAAGGATCTGAATAAACATTTTTCCAAAGAAGATATACAAATAGCCAGTAAGTACAGAAAAAAGTCAACATCATTAGCCATCAGTGAAATGGAAACTGAAACCACAGTGAGATACCACTTCAAACCTACTAGAATGACTGTAATCAAAAAGACAGTACTAAGTAGTATTGGTGAGAATATGAGGAAACTAGATTCTTCATACAGTGCTGGTAGGAATGTAAAATAGTGCAGTCACTTAAGCAGACAGTTTAGCCGTTTCTCAAATGTTAAACAGTGAGTTACCAGATAACTCGGCAATTGCAATCCTAGGTATATCCCTCAAAATAAATGAAAACATACATTCACACAAATATACAGGAGTACTCAAAATAGCCAAAAGTAGAACTAGCTCTAAATGCTCATTAACTGATGAATGGATAAATAAAATGTGATATATCTCTATAGTGGAATATTATTTGACAATAAAGAAATTCAGTACTGATCCATGCTCTATCATGGATGCAGCTTGAAAAGAGGCTAAGAGAAAGAGACAAGTGACAAAAGATCACATATGTATAAATCCATTTTTATGAAATGTCTAGGACAGGCAAATCTGTAGGACATAGGTTATATCTGCTTATGGCTGGGGCAGCAGGGGTAAAGAGTCACTACTAATGGGTAGGAAGTATCTTTGGGGTTGATGTTCTAAAACTGATTGTATTAGAGAATGCACACATGTATACTTAAAAAAACACTGAACTGTACACTAAATGAGTGAGTTGTATGACATGAGAATTTTATCCCAATAAAGTTGTTATAGGGTTTTGGGGTTTTTTTAAGGTTTTTTTATTTATTTGACAGAGAGGTAGAGAGCACAAGTAAGCAGAGTGGCAGGCAGAGGGAGAGAGAGAAACAGGCTCTCTGCTGAGCAGGGAGCCTGACATGGGGCTCAATCCCAGGACCTTGGAATCATGACCTGAGCTGAAGGCAGCTGCTTAACCAACTGAGCCACCCAGGTGCCCCAAAGTTGTTATAGGTTTTAAAAAGCAAGGTAAAGAATACTATATAGTACATATAGTATGACCCATTTGTATGCATTTTTACCCATGGCAAGTGTGTTTGCTGGAACAGGGACAGAAATTTTCTGGGGAAAAAAGTCAAGAAACGTAAGATTAATTAACAAATCACCATCAGACTCTGGAGAATTAACTAAAGAAAGAAGAATTTCAGTTTTTACTTCATCCCTTGTTGTTCACTGAAAATCCATTTTATGCCATATAAAAGAAAATGTAAACTTTTTAAACTTAAAAGAGTATGAGTTTGGTATGGTAATTAAAACCGCACAGTATGGGCTTAAGAATAAACATACAGATCAGTGAAAAATCTGAAGTCCAGAAACATATCTCTGTACACAAAGGAATTTAATATAGGACAATAGTACAGCAGAGAAAAGATAAACTGTTCCTTAACTCACACCAGAAATTCCATATGAAATATGCCCAATGAAAATGTTAGAAAAACTGTAGGGGTAACACTCTACCCTATAACTATAAACTATTTTCATAGTAAGTGATGGCTTCTCTAAGATAAAAAATCCAAAAGTTACTAAAAGACTGACAAATTTGGTTCCATACAAATTTAAACTCTGTTACGATAAAAGACAATTAAGTTGAAAGACAAGTCATAGCCGGCAAGAAAATATTTACAACAGATGGAAGCTTACCTACTTTGCATATACATATAATAACAATTCAGCTTATGGTACCTTAACATAATAAAATTAAAATTAATTTAAAATTTTAACAAAATGGATGGGTTAGATTACAGGTTTATTGTAAAAGTTACTAATGGGACTTAAATACAATATATGTATACAAGTGAAGTGCAGCTGTAATCTTAAAAATGGTTTGTATTGTTTTGTTTTTAAGATTTTATTTATTTATTTGACACAGACACAGCAAGAAAGGGAACGCAAGCAAGGGAGTGGGAGAGGGAGAAGCAGGCTTCCCGCTGGGCAGGGAGCCCAAAATGGGGCTCAATCCTAGGACCGTGGGATCATGACCTGAGCCGAAGGCAGATGCTTATCGACTGAGTCACTGAGGCGCCCCAAATGGTTTGTATTTTCATCAACAGTCATCTGACCCTCTTCGGTGAACAATATAAAACAATGTTTATAATTATTTCAGCTAAAAAACTTGGGGAAATATTTTTCAGTAAGCAGGTTTTCTTCAATAACCATATGCCTCACAACAGAGATATACTAATGTGGTGTTAAAAACAAAAAAAATCTGCACTAAAAGAAACATTCAAATTTATGTTGGTTTGTTCTTCCTCTATCCACACAAATTTATGAATATATCCAGCTAAGTACAAGATCATTACCAAGATAACTAAGATCAACATTCTTCTATTTCCCACTAAAAACAAATAATCAATTGAAAACCAAGTGCTATTTGGGGCACCTTGGGGGTTGATTTGGTTAAGGGCCCCACTCTTGGTTTCAGCTCAGGTCAAGATCTCAGGGTCAAGAGATCAAGCCCCGAGTCCGGCTCCACACTGGGCATGGGCCCTGCTGAGAGTCTCACTCTCCCTGTGCCCCTCTCCTGAAGAAGAAGTCTCTCTCTCTCTCATGAATGAATGAATACTAAGTGTTATTTAAGGTGAACAGAGAAAAACTACCACTCTTTCACAGCCCTAGAAAAGGCAAGACATGAGAGGAGTCCCAAGTACACCTGAAATGACAGCTTCTCCTCTCCCTGGCAGGGTAAGAAGTCACATTATTCAATTCAATTCAAAGGTGAAAGTCACACAGAGTGGAGGTTTTGACTATATGATTTTATAATGAGCTCTCAGAAAGTCTTAGGCTCACTCTTACTTAATGCAGTCATTAATCCTCATAAACACTTTACTGTAAAAACTAACAAGTACGCTGTATAGAAGGAGCCAACTCCAGAGACCAGCCACACTAATCCCCTGAAACTTCAGGAGCCACAGGGAAGAATGCAATGTAATCTCCCCGGCCGGCTGAACTCTGTTTGTTACAAGGAGTTCCTACTGAGATTACATTTGCAGTATAAACTCCTGATTTTAATTTCAAAATACACCAAGCCCAGACATAACCACTGGTTGATCGCTTTTTGTCCCCTTTTAGACGGGCAGCCTGGTTTGTAGACAAGGCTCCAGTCTGACTTTATCCTTTTTTTTTTATTTATTTGGAAGATTTTCATTGGTTTCCAGCTGAGTTTGTAGAGCTATGGGTAATAAAACACAGTGGAAGGTCTTCTTTTCAATTATTAGTAATTATATAATTGATAATAAAGGAATTAGGGTTTATCATTATTATTCTTTCTACTTTACATATTCCTCTTATGTATTAAAAACACTATCCCAAGTAAGCCTTCAAAAAAAAAAAATCCCTTGGCAATGATGTGTTATCATCATTACCATTTCACAGATGAGAAAACTGAAAATCAAATAAATTTTTTTTTAAGATTTTATTTATTTATTTGACAGAGAGAGATCACAAGTAGGCATAGAGGCAGGCAGGCAGAGTAGGAAGCAAGCTCCCTGCTGAGCAGAGAGCCCGATGCGGGACTCGATCCCAGGACCATGAGATCATGACCTGAGCCAAAGGCAGCGGCTTAACCCACTGAGCCACCCAGGCGCCCCGAAAATCAAATAAATTACTTCACTAACATCTCACGAGAGTTCTTTTACTAGGACTAGGATAACTGTAACTCACTTCATCTCAAAATGAAACAGAAAACAAGATTAAACCAAGTTGGAGTGCACAGAAGGAATAAGGCATTGAATCGGAAGCAGGGTCAGGGCTGAACGAATGGCAATAAACAAGGCCATGACAGTTGTAAGGACAATCAGTGAATTAGCTAGTTCAGAAAGTAAGGTTTAGGGAACCTTTGGACTTTTGCCAAAGCCCGTGAAGAGCAGGAGCAGAGGACAGGATAAAAAAGCAAGCAAGCACAGACAAGCCAAAAGGGAGACCAGTCAGAAGACCACATAGCAACCACATGAGGATGAGGACCTGAGCTAGGCAGCACCCCAGTGGTCTGTGAGAGAGAAAAAGGCAAATTCTGAGAAATATTTATGACATAAAATTTGCAGCCCTTATTAGATGACTGCATGGCAAGAGAGAAAAAGAAAAAAAGACGCCTCTCAGAATTCTAAACATAGAAAATTGGATGGATGGTGGTGCCAAAAGAACATGGGAGGTTAAACAGCTTTGAAGAAAAATAAATTCCATTTTCGTCAAGTTCATGGGTTATCCAAGTAGATATGCTAAACGGGAAGGTGGAAACAAGATCCTGATACTGAGGAGAATAACCAAGAAATCAGCAGCACAGAAAGGCAGCTGAACACTTGAGAAATTCTCTGAGGAAGAATATCCAAAGTGGCAGGGAAAACAGGTTTTTTTTAAAGTTGTTATTTAAATTCCAGTTAGTTAACATACAGTGTAATATTAGTTTCAATATTAGTTGTAATGTAAGTTTCAGGTATCAGGTATCCACACATCACTCAGTGCTCATCACAAGTGCTCCCCTTACTCCCCATCACCTGTCTCATCCATTCCCCCATCGACCTCCTGTCTGGTAACCATCAGTTTGTCCTATACAGCTAGGAGTCTGTTTCTTGATTTGCCTCTCTCTCTCTCTCTCTCTCTCTCTCTCTCTCCCTCCCTCCCTCTTCCCTTTGCCCAGTCAAATAAGGAAGGAGAAATCAGGGGCAGGCAGGCAGGGACTGGCTTCAGCAACAGCACTTCAGGGAAGTGGTGAGAGGAGTAAGCCTCATTACACGGGCTGAACCCGACCAAAAGGTGAGGAGGGAAGACTTGTCAGAGCTGCCCACTCTGGACAACCACACAGCAGATAGGGTGGCACCTAGACCGTACCACAGAGGAAAGAAGGGGTACTGGCATGTTCCACAGGCTAAGGCAATGGTTCTCAATATCAGTCATTCAAGAGCTCCCCTGGCTATCCTAAGGTGCAACTGTATTAAGAACCACTGGACTCCTGGGGCGCCTGGTGGCTCCTTCGGCTGAGTGTCCAACTCAGTGGTTTTGGCTCAGGTGATGATTTCAGGGCAGTGAGACTAAGACCCGAGCAGGGCTCTACGCTTGTGCAGAGTCTGCATGAGATTCTCTCTCTCCCTCTGCACCTCCCCCACCTTGCACTCATTCTCTCTTTCAGGTAAATAAAAAAAATTCTTAAAAACCAAACAAACAAACAAACTACTGACTCAGGAGGTAACAGTTTATGAAGAATGGAAGAACAAAGACTCAAGAAAGAGGCTGAAGGGGAACAAGAATGTGGAAGAGTACGGAGTCCCCGGTAAAGAAGAGGCAAATCCAGCGCAAATGGAAGGGAGACATAATCCTGGTGTTTCTTTTTCCAAGTGGTTATTAATTAGCAGGCCAAAAGTTCTAGCAAATTTTAGGCTAAAAAAATTAAGGCATTTCATCTAATCTCAGATGTTACTATGGTACCGATCCCAATTTTGGAGTCAATAAAATACAGTATTTTTTAAGTGTTCTTTTTTTTTTTTAAGTTTTTACTTATTTATTTGAGAGAGAGAGAGAGCAGGGGCAGGGGAGGGGAGGGGAGAGAGGGTGAGGGAGAAGAGAGACTCCCTGCTGAGCAGAGAGCCCAACAGGGGTTCCACAACTTGACCTGAAGGCAGACGCACCCAATACTTCTGCTTTTGAAGATAAAAGTTAATAATCTGCTTTTAAATTCTTTAGAACATTGTCATTTAAGACAGCACATTAGGGGCACCTGAGTGGCTCAGTGGGTTAAGCCTCTGCCTTCAGCTCAGGTCATGATCTCAGGGTCCTGGGATGAGCCCCAGTGCTCAGCAGGGGGCCTGCTCCCCGCCCCCCAACCTCATCTCTCTGCCTGCCTACTTGTGATCTCTGTCAAATAAATAGATAAAATCTTTAAAAAAAAAAAAAAGACAGCATATTAAAAGAAATTGGTTTTTGTTTTTTTTTTAAGATTTTATTTCTTTGAGAGATAGAGAGACAGAGCACAAGCAGGTTGAGGGGCTGAGGGAGAAGCAGATTCCCCGATGAGCAGGGAGCCTGATGGTAGGCTCAATCCCAGGACTCTGGAAGAGGTAGGCAGAAGGAGAAGCAGGCTCTCTCTGCTGAGCCCCATGCAGGACTTGATCCCACAACTCTAGGATCATGACCTGAGCCAAAGGCAGACATTTAACTGACTGAGCCACCCAGACATCCCCCCAAAAAGACTTTAAATAAAAGAATTCACAATTAGAAACCATTATCAACTAATCTACTTGATTCATCAGCTAACTATAAATTTAAAGGTTTTTTTTTTGGTTCAACTTAAAACAGTTCAATACTTGTTAGTTCTCCAATTCCAACGTGATGGCTTGAATGGTCTTTCTTTGTTTTCTGTCTTTTTGGCTTGGATGTTTTTGATAGATTATATTCCTCCTGCTTATTGCATGTTCACTTCATTTACACAGATTTTGGTAATTTGACAATCATTTCATTAATGCGTGAAAAGAACTGTGAAATGAAATTGACAAAAAAATTGACAGAATGTCACTTAGTCACAAAATCTACTTACTTATAAACTAAGATATGTATGACAGCATGGATACAGAGCTCTTGGTTCTTTTTCTCAAATTCTGCAACTAAAATTCTCTACCTAAAAAATGGAGCCATGCTAGTCCTGAATACACATTTTATTCACATCAATTTCAATGTGCTGCAAACAAATTCATTAAAGAAGTGTTATCAGGGACGCCTGGGTGGCTCAGTTGGTTGGACGACTGCCTTCGGCTCAGGTCATGATCCTGGAGTCCCAGGATCGAGTCCCGGGATTGAGTCCCGGGATCGAGTCCCGCATCGGACTCCCAGCTCCATGGGGAGTCGGCTTCTCTCTCTGACCTACTCCTCGTTCATGCTCTTTCTCACTGTCTCTCTCTCAAGTAAATAAATAAAATCTTTTAAAAAAAAAAAAAAAAGAAGTGTTATCAATAATTAAAGATAAGTTACTGGTTTCCATCAAGATAGCTAACTGCAGAAGCAAAGAAACAACAGCTGATTCAGTAATTATTGATGGGGACAATGTGCTAGCCATCAAGAAAAGATACATCATAAAACTTGATCCCTACCTCCATAACTCCTTACACTCAAAAATACTCCAGATGGAAGAAATACTTTATTGTACATCTCTTCCATTTATTTCTTCCATTTACAAAAGAAATTATAGGTGGATTTTTCCCCTCATTTTTAAAAATTAATCTTGGAGTGGAAAGGACTTTCTAAAATGACAAAAAAACTCGTTAGCCATAAGGGAAAAGATGGACAGATGCTACTTCATGAAGATGTAAAACTTTTATTTGGTGACAACTACCATAAACAAAGCCAAAAGTCAAATAACAAATGGACAGGTGTTTGGACTATGTGAGCCGAACAGCTAATTTCCTTTATATTAAAAAAAAAAAAAAAAAAAAAAAGTCCTTTGCAGTGCTTGGGTGGCTCAGTGGGTTAAGCCTCTACCTTCAGCTCATGTCATGATCTCAGGGTCCTGGGATAGAGCCCCACATCTGGTTCTCTGCTCAGCAGGGGGCCTGCTCTCTGAGGCAACTAAAGTTGCTCTCTCTCCCGTCTCTCTGCCTGCCTGTCCTGTCTACTTGTGATCTCTCTCTCTGTCAAATAAATAGATAAAATCTTAAAAGGAAAAAAAAGTCATTTAAATCAAGAAAAAGAAAAATTCTATCAGGAACGTTTGATAATATTGGGATGTTAGACAACAGGCATTCTAATTCACTACCGAAGATTTACACTTAGTGTAAATTTTTTGCTGGTATTTGGTAACATCTATAAAAATGTTAAATATACAGACCTTATAATCCAACAACTCTACTTCTAAGAATTTAGAATTGTCACTCTAGACACATCATATATAAGGGTATTCCTTTACAGCACTGTTGATTAATAAAGGGAGTAAGGAAAGCTATGTCCACTAGAAAATTATTACAGAATGAAAGAGCCTGATTCCATTTTTAACAATTTTTTTTAAGATTTTATTTTATTTATTTGACAGAGAGAAATCACAAGTAGACAGGCAGGCAGAGAGAGAGGAGGAGGAAGCAGGCTCCCTGCTGAGCAGAGAGCCCCATGCGGTACTTGATCCCAGGACCCTGAGATCATGACCTGAGCCGAAGGCAGCGGCTTAACCCACTGAGGCACCCAGGCACCCCCTGACTCCATTTTTAAAGTGAGACTGCTAGAAATGCCAATATGAAAACATGGTAACATTGCTAAAATTTTAAAAAGCAAAGTTCTATGGCAGATACTTCTATTTAGTTACCAAATCACATTTCTTTTTCCTCCAGGCCCCTAACCCAAATTTGTAATAATTTTTAAAACAATTACCTTTTCACCCTTTCATGTTTTCTAAATCTCTCCAGATCATTTTTCCATCTGGATTCTTTGGGAGGAAGGAAGGACAGAATACTACCAGAATGACTACATCCTTTGTACTATTCTATTCCAACTATTAAAAAATCTATAAATTATAGAATCCTTTATAGAACTTTATATTTTTTTAAGAGTCTATTTGTTTGTCCGAGAGAGAGAGCACAAGCAGGGAGAGGAGAAGCAGGCTCCCCACTAAGCAAGGAGCACCACGCAAGACTCAATCCCAGGATCATGACCACAGCCAAAGGCAGACACTTAAACCAACTGAGCCACCCAGATGTCCCCTTTATAAAACTTTAAACCTCTGAGGCTTCCTTGAATGTCCTGTAACTAGCAAGTAAATTTTGGCTGATACATTCCTTCATTTATATTGATAATTAAAATGTATAAATAAGATCCCTCCCTCTTTAACACTTCCTCATTCTCATCTCCTTATTCATCTCAAATATACATGAGTTTATTACCAGTGAAAAGTTCTTAATTGTTCCTATGACCCCTATCTGCTTGACTCAGAACATGAACTTAAAAAAAAAAAAGAACGGGGCGCCTGGGTGGCTCAGTGGTTTGGGCTGCTGCCTTCGGCTCGGGTCATGATCTCAGGGTCCTGGGCCCCTGGGCCCCGCATCGGGCTCTCTGCTCCGCAGGAAGCCTGCTTCCCTCTCTCTCTCTCTTTCTGCCTGCCTCTCTGCCTACTTGTGATCTCTGTCTGTCAAATAAATAAATAAAATCTTTAAAAAAAAAAAAAAGAACAATTTTCAAATAATTGCTATTGTTTTAAAAATCAAACCACACACAAAATATTACACAAATTTTTCACTGGAGTATGTAATGTGTGTATAATGTGTAATTTGTGTTTAAAAAATTTAAGTTATATTAAATATTATTTTAAAAGTTATATATCCACTAAATTTAAATGAAATTTGCATATAAGCATTACAAGATCTGACAGGGTACCAACACGAACAAATTACTGTGTACTATAAACAGAATGCCAAACAGACAGTAATGTCAACACCAGAATTTGTTGGCTGGGATATACCTAAGTGCTCAGTAGCTCTTGTACTCTGTCTTCGTGTTTTTTATGTCATTGTCTTATTTTTCCCAAAGGAACCACAATTTATGTTCCATAGTTTGCAGAGCTGATTTCAGCTAGGGTCTGCAGTGGCAGCAATTCCCCTGTATCTCTCAAATCCCAATTCTGTTGCTGTATTTCTTTCTGTATGCTTACCCTGGGTGAGGATGGATGGCTCACACATGCTCTGAAGAGGGAAAGAGATTCAGCTTTAAAGGCGAAAAGCTGAGGAGCTTACATCTGATCGTCTCAAATCTGGGTGAAAAGGAGGCAAGAGCATCTGCTGAAAGAAGAGGGAATGACTATGGGGCTTGCAAAGTAAAGCAAAGAAAGTCTATATCACAGGCTCGTTTTTACCATTTGTAAAAACTTCTAACTCGTTCTGCAATGCTGAGTTGCAAACAAAAGCCCAATCATGTCACTGCACAGCTTAAAACTCTACAAGGGCTATCCACCGCTCTTAGGAAAAAGTTTACTCCTTCATGTGGCACATAAGACCCTTAGCCCCCTATTCCCTCTGGCTTCTGCATACCAATCCCAGCACCTATGTGCTAACCATCCTGGTTGGTGAGCAGTTTTCCAAAGAGTTACTAACCTTCAGGATGTTACACATGCTGTTCCTTCCAGACTTCTTGCCTACAGCAGGGATTCTAAGTTACCTTCTTAGGTTAAGATGGACGATATGAAGGCTAGAAATCACAAGCAAGATACAAGAAAAAAATTTTCCAGTTTATAGCCTGAAGTAATGGTAGGAGTCAAACATTAAAATGTAGAGTGACCAGATGGGCTGTTTAGAGATATCTAACTGAGGTTAGTTGAACCTTGCCTGCCCTCAAGATAGAATTTGACCTTAATCCAGTTCACTGGGAATATTTTATTCCCAAAAACAGTCTTCAATTCACTACAGTATCAATTAAAGGACAGGAAACTAATACCTGATTCCATGATTCTGTTAACCAAGAAAAGAACCATTTATCATGTTTAAACTATTTTCACCAGGGATGCCTGGGTGGCTCAGTTAGTTGAGCGGCTGACTTCGGCTCAGGTCATGATCTGGGCATCCTGGGATTGAGTTCCATATTGGGCTCCCTGCTCAGCAGGGAGCTTGCTTCTCCCTCTGCCTCTGCCAGCCACTCTGTCTGCCTGTGCTCACTCTCTCTGACAAATAAACAAATAAAAATCTTTAAAAACAAAACAAAACAAAACCAAAAACCTATTTTCACCATTCAAAATAAATGATTATTCAATCTAAGTGCTAAAGAAAAACAATTTTTTTTTTTTTTAAAGGAAGTGATTGGGGTCCCTGTCTGGCTCCGTTGTAGATAGAGCATGCACTCTTGGTCTCAGCGTCATGAGTTCACACTCCACATTGGACCCAGAACCTACTTAAAAATAAATAAACAAATAAAAGGGTTGTGGGGGGGGGGTTGCTGTTTGTTTGTTTGTTTGTTTTTCCCAAAGAACAAACGAATGAACGAATGAAAGGGAGAGAGGGGGCAGGAGGACGGACGGAGGGATTGAGGAAAAAACTATTTTTCCCAAAGCTCCCCCAGAGTTTTCCCAAGTCCTTAGAGTGTCTTGTTTTGTTTTGTTTTGTTTTGTTTTCCCTTCCCACTTACATAGAGTCTTCCAGAAATTCCTGAAGGTGGTAAGGGAAAAGGAGTGGTGCTTTCAGGAGTCACTGACTGAACGGCATTTGAATTCATTTAGAGAAGGATCACCTAAAGAATAAGTGTAAATAAAAGGAAACGAAGGCCAAGAAGAAATAATAGTGTTGGAATAATAAGGAAGACTCAGCAGACTCACCGAGATTTCCAAAATGACTTCCTACTACAGGAGAAACAGACGATTGACCAGCCCAAGGATCCCATTCTGCCCAACTTCTGTTTCCCTTGGTATTAAAAAAATTATTATTCTGATAAATAAGCTTTGCTAATCCCAGTATACATTTTTCACAGCAAAATACCTAGCATAAGTACTAACTCGTACACTAAGGAAGACAGGCTCACTTTTAGGTACTAATCTGATAATATTAACTAGTATCCAGGTGAAATCCTCTTCTTCCGTATCCAAATGATCAATAGGTCTCCAAAATCCTCCATTCCTACTACACCAGGATCAGACTCTAGCTGAATTTTCCAGAGTTAAAAGTTGGTACTATCAACAGATAGCTTTGGATAGCAAGCGTCCTCAAACCACTGTTCTAAAATAAAAACAGGGGAAGAAGGCAAATCAGTTAAGCCTCAGGCTCCTGATATTGGCTCAGCTCATGACCTCGTGGGTTGTGGGAATGAGCCCTGCTCAGCAGAGAGTCTACTTGATCATTCTCTCCCTCTATGCCCCCACCACTGAATCACAAATCTTTCTTCTCACTCTAAAATAACTAAGTCTTTAAAAAAAAAAAAAAAAAAGTGCTTGGACCAGTGTTGAGAGGCTCATCTTTTCTAGCCCCGCACAACAGTGCTGACATTTGGCCACATCCGATCTTCCTTGGGACCAGGTATCCTTCAGTGAGAACCCATGAGTCGACTTAACCCAGAAAGCACAGGTCCTCTGTGGCTAGTCACAGCCATACATGCCCTTACAGCTACTCCCTGTGGCAACCACCTACCCATGGCATGAGAGTCGAGATGGATGGGAAATGCTATGGTCTAGGGAGAGGTCTTGTGTGAATAAGCAATCCGGCATCCTAGTTAAGAACAGCGCTGTAAGGTCAGAAAAACCAGGAATGCAAACTCGGCACTTACTAGAGGCGTGAAATTCTAAAACGTAAACACTCTGAACCTCAAGTTCCTCATGAATAAAACTGGACTAAAAATCTCATAGGATCAAATCCTTCCATGTTGGCGAGTCATTTAGCACATGGTACATGTTCCATAATTGACCACTGAAACCACAGTGACTACTGTTGTGAGGATTCAGGTTCCTACGGGCAAACTGATCTGTAAACCAATCTCCACACAGACACAACACAATGACCAGGGGCCACAGACTAGTGCTGCCTGGATGGACAATACCCCATGCTGAGGATGGGAGAGGCGCCAAGAGGGAAGGGGGGTTAAGGAACCCTCAAAGTGTTTAAGGACAGGATCTGAAAGTAGATGTTCTTTTGCTGTTCTCTGCCACCCCCTACTGATTCAGAGCCACAAATACAGGTCCCCTGCTTCAGAAACTTTGAGGGAACAGAGAGCTTAAAGAGATACAGTGCCACATAAGGAAGTCCTCTACCAATGGAACTTAACAATGGGCTGGAAGAAAAGAGGTGTGAAACATAACCTGGTAATTAGTTACCCCGAGTAATTAGTTACCATGCCACTTTTGAGTTACTTCATGGTGTTCAGATTCTAGCAGTTCAACCAGCCATACATACCCTTTGATGCTCATGGGAAAAGAAGATAAATTCATAAAGCTCAAGTCTTAGCTGCACCACCTACTAGCTATGTGACTTTGGACAGATCATCGCATCTCTCTGGTCCTTTTTCTCTATATTTGTCAAACTGAGGTAACCACATAGATCTTGTACAGGTACTACTAGGAATAAACTGGGAGGTGAGGGGGAACAACAGCTTCTAATGTTTACATCAACAGCTAAAACTCAGCAAAGAATGACAAAGAAAAAGACCACTGTTATTTTTTTAGGACTTAAGTCTTTATTATCTTATCTAGACACAGGGATCTAGAAGTTATGGTTGGAATGGAGATTGGGAAAGTCCTCCAAATATAAAAAAATAACAAATAAAAACAGTTTCCCTATACATAGTATTCCATACAGTTGATGATACAATAGACACATATGGACCCTAATTCATGGTCATAATTATTTCAAGAATTGGAACAGCAACTAAAACACTGTGTCCTTACTATGTACCAGACACTGTTACATGATGTACAGGTATTCCCTCCCTTGGTCCTTACCACAACCCATGAAAGACATTCTGGCTTCTGCCTTTCTGCCTCTCTTGATCCCACAGAGGGTTGTCCTGAAGACATTCAAGCAGATCCACACCAGAGTTCACACAGGCAGAAACTAAGGCCTTCGGCGAACAACTATATAAGTGAGCCCTCTTGGAAGTGAATCCTTTGTTCATTCAGCCTTTAAATGACTACCCCAATCCTCAACTTTACCACATCTCATGAGTGAGTGACCTAGGCCACGTCACCCAGAGAAGCTGTTCCAAAATTCCTGACTTATTCTTGACATAATAAATATTTGTTAAGCTGGTAAGTTGTGAGGAAATGAGTCACACAACAATAGAGAACGTAACTGCCCAATCCATAAACCACAGACACAGGAAGCCTAAAGGTCCTCCACATGAAGAAGCTGGAGAACAACGGGGATGCCTGGCAAGAGAATAAATTCCCCTTCAGCAGGATGAGGGCAAGAGTAAGGAGAAGAGACACTGGAGAGATTACAGCAGGGATGAAAGTACAGGACCTTTAATTAACTTCCAACCACCAGATCCAACAAACATAATTGTTCTAAAGTTTTCCTCAGTCTAGATAAATGTACAAAAAAAAAGCCAGAATGAGATAGTTGATAAACTAACCAAAATGTATTCAAAGCCTCCTCATTAGAACTTTGGAAGCAATTCAATATTTTGATAGAGAAAAGTGGTCACACAGGAAATTTCCTTGAACATTTTCATTTCTATCGCCTACTCTCCCAGACCATTTGGCTCACCTTTCCAGACAATATCCAACAAATGCTCATCTCAATGAACCACCCTCCCTCAGGCCTCTCATCCTGTCTGCCCCAGGAAGAGTTCTAGTGCAGCTCAAATGAAGAGAAAGCCAGAATATAATCTATTTGTTCCCCTAACTGAAATTGAAAAACTAACTCCTAGGGCATGGACTTTTTGATGTTTCTAATGTTTACATCACAAATACACACACACATACAAACACACACAATTTACAATTAAAACGGAATTTTCAGAAATAATGTTCACCATTTATAGTGTGCATGGCATGCATAGCATTTTGGTATTATTCTGTTCCACTTCTTTTTTTTTTTTTTTTTTTTAAAAACAGTTGGTTAAAATCCATGACCCAATAGTGGGTCCCAAAACAGAGCTTGAAAATATATCTTAAGATATACCCCTGAACACTCAGCTACTCCTGAAATCCTCCTACTTAGAGACAATGAAAAATAAAAATAATAATAAATTGCCCCTCAGTCTCATGTAAGTAAGAATTCCAATTCCCCACATGCATAAAATATGCATTAATGCCTAGGCTTCCACCTAATCCAGGATGACCTCAGGCAGTTTCTTTTCAAATACAGATAATTACGCCGGCCCTAAAACACTTCCAGTCCTCCAGCTAATGACTGGAAAATCCATAAACAACTTTCACTAAAATCCCCTTCTCACTCTTACCAAGTCTGGCTCAACAGCAAAATTTTCAACCTTGTCAAATTTTTTTAAAGAGGAAGTATGGAGGCAGCAAAATAAAACATCAGCAAAAATCTAGATTTGCTTGGACAGAGACCTTTAACACATTTTTTTGTACTTCCACAAAGTGGACCACTGGTTGCAGTTAAAAAGAGTAAAATCAATCTACAGAGACAAAGAGTGCGTTAGTGGTGGCCAGGACTGCAAACAGGCACAGGGCTAATGGAAATGTTCTAAAATTGGATTGTGGTGGTAGTTTTACAACTTGGTAAGTTTACTAAAAACTGAATTGCACACATTAAACAATTGAATTTCAAGGCAAAATTATATAGAAATTATTTACTGCAAATTATACCTCATAAAGCTGTTTTTATTATTTATTTTTTTAAAGATTTTATTTATTTATTAGAAAGAGAGCTCACCAGCAGTGGGGAAGGGCAGAGGGAGAAGGAGAGGCAGACTATCCCGTGGCCAGGGAGCCAGACACGGGGTTCAAGCCCAGGGTTCTGGGATCATGACCTGACCTGAAGGCAGTTGCTTAGCTGACTGATCCAGCCAGGTGCCCCCATTTTGGTTTTGGTTTTTTTGGTTTTGTTTTGTTTTTAAGATTTTATTTATTTATTTATTTGACAGAGAACACAAGTAGGCAGAGAGGCAGGCAGAGAGAGACAGAAGCAGGGTCCCCACTGAGCAGAGAGCCGGATGCGGGGCTCGATCCCAGGACCCCGGGATCATGACCTGAGCTGAAGGCAGAGGCCTTAACCCACTGAGCCACCCAGGCTCCCCTGTTTGTTTTTGTTTTTAACTAATAAAGCTGTTTCTTAAAAAAAGAAAAGAAAGATTTATCCATTTGTGTTAGATGAAGAAAAACATCCAAGGAGATACATGTTAGGTAAAACAATCAAAGTGCAGAATAATGTGTATGACATATTCTCATTTGGATCGTTAAATGGTTATACATTTACCATTACCCACTTCTTAAAGGACATCCAAGGAGCTTGATGACAACACATGTCTCTGGGAAATGAGTCACAGGGGAAGAGATTTGATTTTAACTGTACTCCCCTTTGTACTGTTTGAATTCTTCTGCCTTGAACATGTATTACTTTCCATAAACATGAAAATAAGTTGGTCAGGAGCCTTCAGAAGGAGGATCATCATAGTAGTTAATTACTGTACTAGTGAATACTGTCTCTTAACGAAGGGCTTAGCCCTGTCCTTCAGAATTTAAATATTTCTCAGAAGACAGTGTTCAAAAGGTGACAGTCTTGAACAATGAGACCTAAAGTGACAGAAACCTTAGTCTGAAACCTCATTGCATAAAACTCAACAGGAAGATAACCTGAATGCCCCTTAAGCAGCAAAATGTGGTTTCTTAAGTTTCAGTAGTCTGCTTCTGCAGGTGCCAGACCAAAATAGAGCAGTTTCTGCTTGGCAATCATATATCTGAAAAGGCTTTCCATACACTGTGACCAAACACAAGACTGTATGCATCTAGAAAATCGAAAATATACTCAACAAAATTTATTAAAAATAAAAATACACAAGTGAAAAAACTAAAAATGAACCCAAAGGGCTACTGAACACCACACTCCCAAAGTTTGTAACCAAATCTCTGGGAGCTGCCTAGAGGGCCTGGCTTCCGCCTTCTTGCCTCACCTCACTGCCTGGCTTTTGTTCCTCTGAGGACCTGACAGGGCTCTTCACCTTGCTACTCAACGACACACTCTAAAAATTAAGAATCTATGGCTCTGTGAATTCCCCTCTGCCCCACTTTCTCAAAACGCAGCCATCCTCTGGCCTTAAGCCTACTCCCTCAACACAGGGCTTCTGATTTTGAAGGTCAAGTCACCAGAATTTGCACTGCAAAATACCAGCATTCCCAACTTCACACCCAAGACACATGTAACCGGCTTCCATGATTATTTGCGGCCCCTCCCCGCCAGAGCCTCACTCGCTGGTGGAGCATCTCCTTCCTCCCTCCAGACCTATGCCTGACAAACATACACCGCAGGGCCAAATCTTGCCACAAGTCCCCCCAGATACCAACCAAACCCCCTCCCCAGCCCTCCCTGTGGAGCTCACCCCCCAGGGTTTTACCCTCACCCCTGTTGCCCCTTTTTCTACCTTCATCCCACTGTACTACTTGGATGATTTCAACTCAACAGTGTCCAGGACACTGGCAGGGAGGGAGGAGATGATGGGATTTTTGTAGGAAACATTTAAGGACAGTGCTTTGTTTTTTAATAGCAGCTTCACTGACACATAATTCACATACAATAAAAACCATACTTTTTGACATTTTTCATATATCCACAGTTGTGAAACCATCCCAATATAACCCACTGAGCCACCCAGGAACCCCCCAAAACCATCACAATTTAAATTGAGAACTTTTCATCACCCCCGAAAAGAAGTCCCATACCCATCAGCATCTAGAGTAGTAGTTGTGAAAAACATAATTTTTTTGAGTTTCAGACTTGCAAACTTTGAGTACTTAAAATGATAAATGCTCATGTTATCGAAAGACTGTACAGTATGTAATCCAGATTAACAGAGTTAATAATTACCCACCGTTGGGGCCATGCGGTTTAAAGGACAGGTAAAGCTTTCCCTTGGGGAAATAATTCAGCACAAGTACTAAAATAACAAGCAACAATAAAGAGTAGTGTGTATCTGGATAGTGCCTCATGGCTTTTAAAAGTACTCAAATACAGTGGCTTTTTTTCTATCCTTCCAAGCCTCTAGATAGGCATAACAGAGCATTTGTAAGAAGGAGCCTAAAGTTCAGGGACACGTGCCTGACCCACACGGTCTCCTAGGTGGGTCCCGCAGCCCAGTTCTTCTGACCCACACTTTTCCTGGACCCACACTTTCTCACGGGAGAGGTGCACAGACAGCTCGACGAGCAGGCTGTGTGTTACCATTAAGCTATTCCAATTTCACATCTGACTGGAAAAAAAAGAAAAAAGAGAAAAAGCCTATTTATGCTCCCCACACAACAAAACATGCCTTTGTTTTACGAGAAGGCCCTGGAGATTTTGTCACTACTCGTCCAGCTGTGACACACAGACTGGTTCCATGGCCTCTTCTCAGTGTTCTTTGTTTGGTGGAGAGAACGTGAGCCCTCTCTAAACCCAAATACTAGGTTCTCCTGAGGTCACCCTCAGAGTCAGTCACAGAACCTGACTGACAAGAAGTACCTGTGCCTCACTCAGCGGTTGGGGAGACAGGTGACAGTTAGAAAATCTTAATTAAAATGAGGTAAAATTCTAATTACTTAAAAGTTGTCTCCAGAATAACATCGTTTCTTATTCACCAAGTGCTTATTATAGCCTGAACCACTGGGAACACCCGGCTCCACCTTGTTAACCAGAGAAAATAGTTCACCTTTCCAGGAACATTAACTCTTTTTCAAACAGTAAGGTAGTATTTAGGGGGTTTACTCATTAGTCCCTAAGGCTTTAATGGTCTTAAAGAAATGAATGAATTCTGAAAAGTAATCTATTGTCGGTAACAAGGGTGAAGGCTTCCGTATGGCTACAGAAAACCACCACAGTGCAGGACGCAGAACACTGATGCCCAGTTAGATACACACATCACACACACACACACAATTCCCCACAATACTCTATTGTTATGCACTGGTTACATATGGTAACACATTTTTTTTGAAAGGCTTTATTTATTTATTTATTTATTTATTTGGGAGAGTGGGAGGGAGTAAGAGTTGAGTGGGGTGGGGGAGAAGCAGAGTGAAGAGGGAGAAGCAGGCTCCCTACTGAGCACAGAGCTCGATGCTGGGCTCCATCCAAGGACCCTGGGATCATGACCTGAGCCGAAGGCAGATGCTTAACTGACTAGGCCACCCAGGCGCCCCGGCAACAAATTTTATACGACATAAAACGTGGGTAGTGGACAGTACCCTAAGCAAGTAAACATTTCTATCATCCTCCATTCTTGCTCAAAAATAGAAACAAGTTGGAGGGGTCAACATTATCAAGTCAACTAGTGAAGTTACTTCAAATTTAACGTTAAAATCCAGTAATGACTACAGGTTCTGTCATCCTGGCAGGAAGAATAAATCAATCAAGATGTTAACAGCAGTCCACAGTATTGTGAGGCACAGATGAACTTCACAGCTGGACCTCAATATGAGCAACACCTGGACCATTTCCTTCCAACACAAACCCCACCTCTCCTACAAATCTGACTCTGCTTCCGGCTAGCAAATCTGAACTCCCGTATTTGTAACTCATACCTCTGTACGCATTTTGCCTTCCACCTGGGGTTATACCTACCTACAAAATGTAACTCTCCTACTAGACTATACTGTTTGAAAGTTAATTCCACATCACATTCAATCTCATGGAACTCACACCGTATCGACATCAATTTCACTTTCCAGATATCACTCCTCATTGTCTAAGTTCCAGGTACAGAGGCTTTGCCCCTTTCCACACACACATTACACACCAGGCCATCCCTACAGTGAGCCACAAGATGGCCTCCAAGATGGCTTCAATGATTGCTGGTAGTCATACACCTTTATGGGAGACCATCTGCCTGACCAATGAAAAACAGCTCTTGGGTTCTCTCCCCTATAGGATCAATGAAAATCAGGTCATTGGCAGCCCTATGGAAAGGACCATGGAGTGAGAAACTGATACTTCTTGCCGAAGACTACCCAAGTCAAGCTTTGAGATGACTAAAGCTCCAGCCAACAGCTTTACTACAAACTCAAGAGACCCTGAGGCAGAACTACGTAGCCAGCCAGTCTCAGATCCTTGACTTTCAGAAACTATGTAAGGTAACAAATGTTTTTTGTTTTTTGTTTTTTGTTTTTGTTAAGCTGCTAAGTTTTAGGATGTGTTAGGTAACTAAAAAATACACATGAATTTATTCATGGCAATCTCCATACCACTTTTATCAAGAATATTCTTTCCTGGGACAACCTTATTAAAACTCTCAAGGTTGAGATCCAGTGGGGCTTATCTTTTCTGAAAATGCTTTGGATTCTCCCTCACCAGAATTACTAACTCCTTTCCCTTAATTCAAATTGAGGGAGTCACTTTAACAATGAGGTCAGTCTGTCTTATGGTGCAGTGAAGGCTCACAGGTCTGCAACCCACACAAGCCATTAGCTCCCGGAGCACAGAGGAGGTCTCTATCTTCTCATTAACCCCAGTCTGGCCTAGTCCAATCAAGGATTCTCAGCCATCCCACACCTACGTACAGGAAAAAAAAACTAGGGAGAGATATTACTGGACATTAGTTAGGGTTGAGCTGATCCCCAGTAATAAAGACTTGATTAACTGTATAGAGGCCTGCTGTCGTCAGCTACTGCATTCGGAAAATGGGGCGAGTCTGAGAAAGAGGAAGAAAGCAAAAACAAAACAAAACAAAAACAAACTGGTCCTGGGCAGAACTCAACTTGTCCTTCCTTTCCCCACCCCTACACTCTCTCTTATAACCCCACCAGAAGGGAACGGAGGAGGAATAATTGATGGAAACATGTGTTCACACATTCACAGAGGAAGTGAGATAAAGCAGGCAGTTCAGGAGTCAACAGACCACCACCCACCGAGTCAGCAGCAAAGGCTTCCAGCAGCTGATGGCAGCGGTCACGGAGCATGAACCTGGGAAGCAGACCCATCTGGGTTTGCATCTTGATTCCACATTTAGGAACCGTAAGACCAAGGAAGGAAGTATCCACTTCTTGGGCCTTCACATCTCCCACCGGTAAATTACTATAACTTACGAAGACAGCTTTCCAAAGGACTAAATGAGACAATCTACAAGTTTATGTGAAACATCTAGAAGGCTGCTTCTTATCTCATCCTCTTCTCTTCCCCTCACTGGAGCCAGCCTTCACAAGCTGTGCCCAAAATCGCAGAATGTAAACCCTAACACGAGAACCCAAAGTCAAGTCATCTCTATTTTCCTTTGTTGCTGTAAATCCTGAGAAAGAGGCTCTAGGTGGTGTGCCTGGGTGGCTCATTCAGTTAAGCAGCGGACGCTTGGTTTCAGCTCAGGTCATGATCTCAGGGTCCTGGGATGGAAGCCTACATCAGGCTCGGCAATCAGTGGGGAGTCTGCCTGAGGATTACCGCCCCCCCACCCCCTCCAGTTCTGTCTGCCCCTTCCCCTGTCCACACTCTCTCTCTAAAATACTCTCTCTAAATTTTTAAGCTGCTAAGTTTTAGGGTATGTTAGGTAACAAAAAAAATACACATGAATTTATTACCCTATGTAAGGCAATCTCCATATCACTTTTATGAAGAATATTCTTTTCCTATAAAAACTCTTCAAGGCTGAGATCCAGTGGGGCTTATCTTTTGTGAAATGTTTATCTTTTGTGAAAATCTTAAAAAAAAAAAAAAGAGAGAGAGGATCTAGGGTTGGAAAGACAACCTTCAAATTCACTTTTATACAGCCCCAATTAAAAGTATGATTAATTTGAGGGTTCCTTGGTGGCTCAGTCAATTAAGCATCTGCCTTCAGCTCAGGTCATGATCTCAGAGTCCTAGGACTGAGCACCGCTTCAGGCTCCCAGCTGGGCGGGGAGTCTGCTTCTCCCTCTGCCTCCTCCCCTTGGCTTGCTCTCTCAAATAAGTAAGTAAAATCTTAAAAAAAAAAAAAAGTCTGGTTATTTTGGAACACATATTTTCGCTTTTACCAGAACTCATTAAAACATAGCAAGAGGCCACCCATAAGCACAGTCCAGGCTAATTATTTCTTTAAGCTTCATAATTAGCAATGTCCACCACATTAAAAGCAACCAACTGATCAATCACTTAAAAGTTTTCATTTCTAAAATCTACAGGCATCACAAAAACCTACTCTGGGGACTAAGAGTATATAAAGATTAAAAGCCTACTAAGGATTGGATGGTTTCACTTTCAACATGAAGCACATGTGTTAAATGTTTATTTAGATTCTAGTATATTCCACCACATTGGGCACCAGAGCAGGCAAAAGGAAAAAAAAAAAAAAAACTTTTCAAAAAAATGTTATTTATCTTCTCATAACATTTGTGAAATATACATATTAAATTTTTAAACAATCATAAAAGTCACAGTTTATTTGTAGACTAACTGTAAGGTGAATTCTAAGGAAGAAACTCCAACATTTAAGTTATATATAATAAATTCTGTAATTAGTTTTAAAGAAAAAATTCAAAGGGCGCCTGGGTGGCTCAGTGGGTTAAGCCGCTGCCTTTGGCTCAGGTCATGATCTCGGGGTCCTGGGATCAAGTCCCGCATCGGCCTCTCTGCTCAGCGGGGAGCCTGCTTCTCTCTCTCTCTCTCTCTCTCTCTCTGCCTGCCTCTCTGTCTACTTGTGATCTCTGTCTGTCAAATAAATAAAATCTTAAAAAAAAAAAAAAAAAAGTTCAAGGAACAGTCAGAACCAACCAGGTCATTTATGCTTCTTCAAATGAAAGGAATCCTTGTCAGGCAAATGTTTTGTGTAGTATTTTATCCTCTTCTCTCTTGTGAAGAATATCATGATAACAATACAAATAATTAGTAAGTAAATTACATCCTAATTTTACCAACATACAAGCCTCAGATTCTACAACAGGAAACCAAATTCCAAGTAAAACGAGTACTTTAAAAAATAGTGAACAGTCAAAACGGTAGACATTTTACAGTATGGGAGACCAGAAACAAACAGATCAATACTCATCAGAACCAACAGCGCTCTCCAAGCTCACTGAGGTTCAGTGACCTTCCGCTCCCGCTCTCCGCTTCCTGAAGGGCCTGCAGTGTCGGTCACACAGCTGAGACCAGCACCAGCTTCTCCATGGCAACGGCAGCAAGCCCCTTAGCACTAGGAAAAGCCTTAGACGCCTCCCCTCATATTAAATATTTACTAGATTTCAGGATAGCAGTCTTGTGGGGAACTTTATGGGCTGCACACATGGTTCAGAACCAAGTGCCCTTTCTTCAAGATACTTTTTCTATCAGGTTCACTGGAATAAACCCACAACTGGTCTTGAGGCCGTGGAACTGCCTTCCACACAGTGTTCAGTGCACTTTAATCAAACCGAAGGATTTTCAAATTTCTTAGGTCATCTCAATCTCTTCAGCATCTCATCCAATAAATCGTAACAGGAAAAAAAATCTAATAAAGCACTCTATCTATTTAAAACCTAATAAGCCCCTTAGATCTTGGTTGTTTCGAGAGAATTAACACTGTAATGAGTTACGCTGTGGGTAATATTTTAATTTGTTTCCGCACACCACATGAGGTTCCAAACACACAACTGTCTCGGGCTTTGGTGAAGTTGTCCTAGGGGAGGAGAAGGTTCACTCTATTTTGGGGGAGCCCTGCTGTTAAAATCAGCACAAATTTCGTTACCATTTATTGGGTATTTTCACATCCCAAAGCAAAAAAGCACAAAAGTAGGTAAGAGATATTTGGATGCACTCACAAGAGTGTTTCCTGTCTTTCAAAGGAGATGCTCCCAAGATGCTCAGAGATACAAGAGCAACCTTGTCTAAGCACAGCTCGTAGCCAAAAGTGACCGATCTCAGCAGATGTGGATGGCAAGCGATCTGTGAGCACACAGGACAGCTGTCATCATACAAATCTGAACATGTCTTCACGGCAAAGCAGTCTGCATGGTATAGACGAAGCAAGCCTCTCTGGGAGCTGCTGAAATTCAAGAACTCCCTCCTCTGCTTCTTTTTAACTAGAACCTTGCTCAGTGCCTGGCGCCGAGCAGGTGCTCAAAGAGCGCTAACAGGTGACCAAGGATCCTGAGAATTCTTCTCCTTCAGGAGAGCTGCACAGTCGAGGACCAACCCCACATCCAGCAGGCACGTTGGAGAGTACCATTAGCAGCACGACAAACTAGGAAAGCCTCCTGCAGACCTCACATGTTTTTACTCAAGGAATGTCAGCTTCCTCTATGTACTAGGACCACTCCACACTCAATCAACATTTTCACTTGCCAGAGCCAAAAAGGAAAAAAAAAACTTTTTTTTGAAACTGAACTTTAAAGTAACGCCCTTGACTCAGATTATGTCCTTCCTGATCTGGGAGGGGGGAGGGGGTGTTGAAAATCACACACTTAGAAAAAGATGGCAGGGCTTTATGTCGGTTGATTTTAATGACTTGGCAAAACAAGGAACTGACAACCCAGTGTGAGCTCCCCACCCCTAATTTTAATTTTACCCATCTATTTCATCAGTCATGTTAGCAAAGACAGGGTTGAGATGTAACACAAACTTACCCCCCACCACCCATCCGTGAATGCAGCCTCACCTAAAACCTGCCAAACTCACTCAACACATGGCACTCCCCAGGGCAGAGCAGAAAAAGAGGAATAACTGGTTTAGAAAAGTGGAAGACACAAGAAATGCTACACTGGTTATCCACATGTAGAGCCTGACAGGAGGGCAGAACATCCAGAACGGAGAAGTCTAATGACGATGTCACATAAAAAGATACAATTGGACCTATGTCCTCTAGAAACTTGACTAAGTGAGCCATTGTTACTGAGGGCAATTCTTATCCATCAAGGGTACTGAGAGTGGAAAAAAGAGTTGAGTATCAGTTTTAGGAAGTCTACAAAAAGTGAAAAAATACTGGCCAGCAGCCCGAAGCCCAATTCAGGCTGAATTTCCAAAGAGCCCAATCAGCACATTTTTACAATTTTCCTAGCAACTCTGGTTTAGCCCCAGCTTGGGAAGATAATAAAACAAATTACTCAGGGCTAGGTGTTAATGTGGTGAACATCATAAAGAATCAGGGTGACATTATCAATCAGAACAAAAATAATAAAATATATACATGCTCAGCAACTTCACTTCCCCATATTATCCTAAACCAACATACTTGCCTCAAGGAGGAATCAACAAAGACATTCAGTGCAGCATTTATGCACAACAGTTTAAAAAAATACTGTAAAGAACCAAGATGCCCATTAATAGAAGTTAGAGCATATTTATAGTTGGAAACATTATGCAACAGTTAAAAAGAATGAAATGATCACAGGGGCGCCTGGGTGGCTCAGTCGGTTGAGTGTCTTAACTCTTGACCAGCTCAGGTCATGATCCCAGGGTCATGAGATCGTGCCCCACATCGGGCTCTGTCCTGAGCTAAGCATGGAACCTGATTAAGAGTCTCTCTCCGTCTCTTCCTCTGTCCCTCCCTCCCCACCTCACACTCTCTCTTCTTAAAAAAATAAATGAATGAATGAGAAACGATCACTGTGTTGTAATGCAGAAAGCTCTCCACAAGACAGAGCGGATGAAAAATATAGACATGCATATGATATGAGAGTATCTGCCTTTTTGAAAGTCACACATAGGCAAAAAATCAATTCTATGAGTGATCCCAATGTGTGGTTAGAGAACCAGCGGCACTGACGTCACCTGGGAACTTGCTAAAAATGCAAATTCTCAGGCCCCACCCTAGACCCACTGAATCAGCCATCTAAGTAAAGCAGTCTGTTTCAGCAAGCCCTTGGAGGCAAACAGAAGCCTGAGAACTGCTGGTCACACAGGTCTGTATTCAGGTCCCTAAGAAAAGGATGGGACTCTCATAACTGAGGTTTCTGAGGGAATATCTTTAAATCCTCTCACCCTCCCACCCCGCCTTCTGTTGAAAGGACAATATATCCATGCATTGCGTCCATAATCCAAAGTGACTTTTTTTTTTTTAGATACTCTAGGTACTAGGAGGGGACTGGAGAAATGGCTAAGCATGCACTTACGGGAGAGGAAAAGCTGATAGAATAGGAGAATGGAGGTTCCCTATGAGCCACGGAAATGCTGACGGTCACAAAAATCATGAAACACAAGTGAAGTATGAATGTTACTCCAGAACTCTCACTAGAGTCTCAGTTAGCTCAGGCTGAGCTCAGAGAGTGCACAACAGTCAACTCTACTAGTATGATGGACAGCCACCTACCAAAGATTTAAAAAAAGAATAATGCAGACATTGTTTTGGAAAAGCTCAAGTGTCACAAAGTCTTTTGTTGTCCTGTTTTGTTGATTCGTTGGCCCCACGCACCGCACCGCAGTGGCCAATGCTTCTCCCAGTCCCCAGGAGACCGGAAAGAGGGCTTTAAAATCTAAGTGACAAATGTTAGGGACAAATGATAGTAGCCACCAACCCTCGAAGCCTTGACATCTCCTTTCCAGGTTGTGGAACCTCTGAAATGCATAAACTCTCTCGCACACACACCCCTGTATTTTATTTCTCATTAACTTCACCGAAGTAAAATCAACCACTACTGTCAATATTCATGAACATAAATGCTCAAGTGTATTCTGAAATCCACTTTAAAATAAGGTAATGGAAACCTGTAATATAAAAATAGGATTAGATATACTTAATTTTCAGCTCAGAGATGACAATAAGAAATAACCTTTTAATCTCCTATTATTGCTACAAGTTATGTTCCAAACTAAGAATAAAAACAAGTGGTATTTTATAAAGAATTAAAGATTTCCCACATCTAAATTTTTTAAGTGAGAATATAGCTGATCTGATGTCAAAAATGCAGGGATCACCCTTGATACATATCCTACAAAGCTTAAAGGGCCAACATCGGAAACTGCCTAGATATTCTTACCTTAGCTTTGTGATAAAACATTAAGTAGAAGTTTCACCCTCTATAACAAGTACTCAAGTTTCGCTGGAGAGTAAAAGCAGAATAAGAGTACATTCTCAGTCCTGGGTTTCGGGAACATCAGCTTCTTCGGTTTCTTTCTTTCTTATTCTCTTGGATACTGTGAGGTCATCACAACCTACTTGTTCTTTGACACAAGCAAAACCCCATGCTCAAAGTGACTGCAGACCTACAAAGAAACAGCTGTGTGCCATTCAATTATCTGGGCCATGCTTCTCCGTGGTACAGAGAAAAATCATCTCTTTTTAGCCTGAAAGCAAGCAGAGTTTTCCTTCTCATCTCCCACTATTCAGCCAATTTTTTTTTTTTCCTTCATTTAACAAGGCCAAATTTTTAGCTAAATCCATTTAAGAAGCTTGGGTTCTTTACCTAGAGAAGATGAAGCAAAAAGTTATAGCCTCATATAACAGAAATATCTGATATATATATATATATATATATTTTTTTTTTTTTTAATTTGTTTACTTGACAGAGATCACAAGCAGGCAGGCAGAGAGAGAAAGAGGGGAAGCAGGCTCTCTGCTGAGCGGAGAGCCCAATGCAGGGCTTGATCCCAGGACCCTGGTATCATCCTGAGCCGAAGGCAGAGGCTTTAACCCACTGAGCCACCCAGGCGCCCCCTTGATTTTTTTAAAAGAAAAGATTTAACACTATGCCAACAGTAATAGAGAAAAAAACGATGTACCTCTGAAGTGAAGAGACTTAAAACTTGAGAAAAAGACCACCATGGAAGGTGTAAGTTATATGACAAGACCATTTTGTAATACGCCCCCACTGTGACAGATCTATTCCTAAATGAGTTAGGAAGCAAGTTAAAGGCAAGACAGGAGAGAATGGCCTTTGTGTCAATATGGGTCAGAGAAGGCCTGTGCATTTACCCATGAGCAGCTTGCAGTATAAACAAGAGGCCTGCACCTCTCTGGTCTTCGAGAACAGAATGCTGCAACCCTAGGAAACCTTCCTGGGGAGGCTTCTAGAACAAACATTTCTGAACACTCAGGAACCTGCCTCTACCCCTTACCTCCCCACACCGCTGCGCATCTCAGAAGCAGGTCCTCCCCTACTCTCCGCTCCAGCTCCATCTGGAGATGAGGGGCTAGCCTTGATCTTCAGGGGTGGGGGTGGGAGGACCAGGCCAGCCTGCAACAGTGACTGACAGAGTCAGGCAGGCAGAAGCCAAATGCGCCTGGGCAGGCGGAAGCAACCTAAGGCAGCTGCACTACCAGGTCAAGGTCTGAAATTCTGCTGTGGAAACTCCCTTCCTCGACACTCACCGTCCCCCCACAAACACCAACTACATGTAATCACCAAAACTGCGACTGGCAAATCCAGCTTTAAAGAAGATCTCTTCCGTGAAAGAAGCCAGGCACAAGCAGGTCTCGGGTTCCCTTTGAACAGAGGAAACTTGATATCCTGAAGGCCAGCCAAAGAAAGCAGCCTGTGTTTCAAGGACATGCTTGTGATTAAGAACCTGAATAGTGACTGGACAGGGTGTGTGCAGGGGAGAGGGGGAGGGCCAGTGGACACATATTACTGAATACAGGAAATGAGGTCTGGACTTGGGTTCTGACTTTCATTAAAATGAGCTTATGTTTCCCTTAGTGTATCTTTCCCTAAATTAACAGGTATTTTCAAAGAAAGGATGACGCTGAGACACCAAACAAATAAATGTGGGGGAAAGATGCTGTATATGACAGGGGTCGCTAGGCCTTTTTATTTTGAAGTAATGTTTTAGTGCTTTGCTTTTATACATTTTTGTTCACGAAGATGATGTTTAACTTATGGGCCAAAAACTGTAAAGAATTACTGCAAAGCACAGGAAAATACTAAACACTTTACGTACAGCTGCTTGAATCTCGAGACGCCAGGTCACTGAAGGAAGTGAGTGACAGCCGTAGCTGCTTCCCCATGAGCCCCAAGGGGGCTGCCCACTGGCTTCTGCTGGAAGGAAAAAAACTAATTTCTCAAAAGATGTTCAAGTTTCCTCAGGCAAGCCAGATAGGGATTAGAGGAATGCTTCTTTTCCAGCACGTCCACACCCCAGCATGGACTTCTCCCCAAAACAGCAATCACAAGACTGTAACTACAGCCCCAAAGCCTCTGCTAGACCGCCCTGCAGACATTTCACTCATCTGTGGTGAACACGAAGATTCGCAGGCAAAATTCCGTACGGTGAAGACTTGGTATTATTAAATAAATCTACATTTTAGCAAAGGTATGCCTGTAACAAATCCATTTAAAATAAGGCCTCTCGGGGGGTGCCTGGGTGGTTCAGTGGGTTAGGCATCTGACTCTTGGTTTCGGCTCTGGTCATGATCTCAGAGTCCTGATATGGAGCCCTGGATCCTGAGATGCTCTCTCCCCCTCTCCCCTCCAGGGAGTGCATACTCTCTCTTTCTCTCTCAAAATTAATTAATTAATTAAAGTAAAATAAAATAAAATCTCTCTACATGATTGAGAGGTGGTTAAATGTTGCAAACTAGAGGATACTGGGTAATTCTTTAAGGCCCCCACACTTCACACTCCCTCACTGGTAGGATGGAAAAGGAAGAGTACATTGAGCAGAGCTGAAGGAAGGCTCAACTAAGGCATTTGCTGCCATGACCTGCGGAACTGGGGCTAGGACCAGGGGCACACTGAGTAGACTAAGAGCATCACTGCCAAATAAAATGCCTCCTTCCCACTGAATACAGGTTGAAAAGAACTAAGAATTTCAAACTCTTCCAAAGCTAAAAGGCCCAAACCATCCCCATCTCACCATCTGCTCCCTTCCAATCACCTTTCCAGCCTCTAAAGAAAAGAGCAGAACCACCACATTCTTTGTGGCGAGACATACCATGAAGGGCCCCATAAAATTTTTCTTTTGTTCAGCACAGGAAATACAGTTGTGAGGTAGTGATATTAATGGGAAAATGAACATATATTAAAAATTCCCCACTTCCTGGGGGACCTCACTTAACACCTTAGTTAAGTGTCCCAATTCCTGATCTCAGCTCGGGTCTTGATCTCAGGGTGGTGAGCTCAAGTCCAAGTCCCACCTCAGGCTCCACACTGGGTACAGAGCCTACTTGAAAACAAAAACAAAAATTTCCCAAAACTGTTTTTTATTGCCAAAAGCAAAAGGGTGACTGGGTGAACAGACCCTAGGAGCCAGAGTGCCTTGGGGCTCTTTGTTGCAGTGTCATGTACGCCAATGTGGGCGAAAGCCCTGCAGCGGGGCCGCCCACCCCACAGCCTCTTCCTCAGCTCAGGTAGCTGGAGCACTTGCTGGTGGCCAAGACGTCCACAGCCCAAAGTAGAAGTGACAATGTGACAAATGTCCAAATGCTGGGATGGCGTGGGATTAGAACTGCAACTGAATAATCACATTCAGCCAAAGTGGAGTCTCACCACCACCTCCACCACTCGCACCCCCAACTCCCAATTCCTTAAATTTATCGATAAAGAAAAATCAAAAGTTCCTCTTCATCAAATTTTAAAAATTACGTAGCCTCTCAATGTTTCTTCTTTGCCCAGAATTCATACACAAACCCAAAGAATTAAACTAATAAGGTATGAGTTTTGAAAATTCCTGACTAATCATTTCAAAGATTTTTTCTAAGCTCTGAATCATTATACACATGTCAAGAGAGAGAGAAAGAGAGCGCTAAATTAACATCACAATAGCAATGAAATTAATTAATAATAAATGAACAAACTAGGAAACCTCTTTCTTGGGGGTTTTTTATTTCCACAGGAGAAAAGCGAACACTAATAAGAAACATAAAATATCTTGAATAAATCCATGAAATCCCTTAAGTAAAAAAGCAAAATAAAAAGAACAAGAACCACAAAATTCTTGAGCACCACTTTATAGTCCAAAATGGGGAAAGATAAAAAGAGAAGATGAAAATGGAAATTTGGTGGAGAAAAAAAGTCAGGAAAAGAGAGAAAAGCTGAAGGAAGGGGAAATAGCAAAGCTGGATGGCAGACCCACAGAAAAACGCAGCATGCCAGGAGAAAACAGAGGGGAGCTCAAAGACAGGTGTGTTTTGAGGTTTATGCTTCCCTTTGGATTTTAGGGAATTATCAAAGTACCTAGTGCACTTTGAAAAGTTGGTTGTTTCAGCAGAGTTCATGGCTTTTCACACTTAACAGCTACAGCTGCCATTATAAATAGAATAATCAGACTAGGAAAACATCATCAGACCAGCTGCAGTGACCACAGCCCCAGCCAGAGGCAAACCAGCAAAACAGCAAGACTCCCGGGGCTGGAGTCCCTTCTGGAAGCTAAAAAGAGGAAGTCTGAGAACAGATCATAATTCTGGGAAAAATACAAGTCCCTAAACCATGAGAAATCTGTCACGTTATCTTTACAACTCATCAAAATTTTCACTTAATCCCTGAAGGAATGAGCATTCCATTTAAAAATCAATGAAAAAATCAACTGAAATGTAGGTTTCCCTTCCAACAATAACCCCAGAGAAACAGCTGATGGACTCCAGTTTGGGACTTGCCGCTCGGGACTGAAAACCATTTCTTAAGAGAATCTGAGAGAGAATATTTGACAAATCCAGACACGCTGCACACACGAATCCCAGAGCAAAGACACTCCATGACAAAAGCGAGCACTCACAACTTCGATTTGCCCTGAGAAATCACCAGTTTAAGAAAAATAATAATGATAATCATCACAGCTTCACTAGGCTTTGGCTCAAATGTTACCTCTAGGCAAAATTGCTTCTCTGGCTCTCCTAGCACCCAGAGAATGGAGAATACTGCACTTTCATTTTGCAAATATTTAATAAGCACTTACTCTCTGCAAGGCTGTTACCATTAAAGTGAATTATTGCTCACAGACTTGAGCTCCTTGAAGGTCAAACTCTAGGATATGACTATTAAAATGCACTTTGCATTTAAAGCATCTTAACTAAAACCAGTGACATATACAGTAAAAGCAAAGCCTATTACTCTCCCAGGCCTCTCTGGCTTTTTCTCTCATTTTACAAATGCGCACAAAGGTCAAAGTACCACCACCCTCTCTGCACTCCAAAACAAAAACCAACACTCAGTACAGGCAAGCAAAGCCCACCCCACCACTCCCCACGGAGCATGAACCTCTCTCAGCATTACCCACTGTGGGGACTCAGTACCAGCCAGTATCTCCTCCTTCTGCCCCTTCCACTTGGCCTCTCCACAGCCGTTCAAAGTAGAACTCCCTGTGGCTTAACTTGCACCTTCCTCTCACGGCCCTGAAAGATTCACATCCAAGTTCTGCTTACATTTTACCCCACTTTTCTTCCTGGGCCATCTCAGCAACTTAACAGCTTCCCGTAGCACATGTCTCCCCAACCTCGATATCCTGCCCCGCTCCTCTTAGAGATCCGTATCTCCCTCCCCAGCCCATCCACACAATCGTCCCAGGAGACCTGGGTAGTGGTTTTTGAAACACACACAGTCGCGGACACTCTTCCCACCAAAATTGGAGTCTCACCACCACCTCCACCACTCGCACCCCCAACTCCCCCACTACCCCCTCCGTGAATACGGGCTGGCCTTAGCTACAGAAGGGGAAGGAAGTGTCGCCCGAGGTCATAAAAAGCCATGCAGCTTCTGCCTGCCTCTCTGTAAGGAGTCACACCTTGGGGCCCTTGGGCTGCACACCAGAAGGCTGGGCATCCAAAGGCTGCCCGCTGTCTGGTCTACGGCACAGTCTCCAGCAAGAAAGGAATACTCAAAACAGGCAAGCGAATAACCATCATCAGACAGACCCTTATTGGCTTTTATTGTGGAGACCATGAAGACGGAGACAGGTGCCGAGGAGCCCCAACTGCTTAGGTCTTCCCAGTACAACGGCCCCTCACAGGAGTGAGTACGCCTTCATGATCCCGTCTCATACCTCAGGTTGCCCTGGCTGAGGCTGAGCAGAGACAAGCTGTCCGCACCAAGCCCTGCCCAAATGACAGATCTAGGACCATAATAAAGGCTGTTATTTTAAACCACTGGGTTTTAACATGGTTTGTAATGCAGCTCCAGGCAACTGGAAAGACCTCAAATGTGACATACCCCAAACTAAATTCATTCTCTCCCTCCCTGCAACTGCTCTTCTTTCTAGACTTTCTATCCCAGGTCCTTTTCCATGCGATCTGAAAGCCCCTCTCTATTCTTCTCTACCCCCAGATCCCCTCCACCCCTGACATCTGACACACAGCCGTCTCTCAGGAATCCAGCACCCTCACCTCTGGTGTGAAAATTAATAAAAGGAAACATCCCTAAAATGGAAGGATGGGCAGGGGGAGCTCTCTTGCCCTATCCTCTCTCTCTCTCTCTTTTAAGATTTTATTTATTTGTGAGAGAGAGCACAAGCGGGGTTGGGGGGCCAGGAGGAGAGGGAGAAGCAGACTCCCCACTGAGCAGGGAGCCCAATGTGCGACTCGATCCCAGAAGACTGGGATCATGACCTGAGCCAAAGGCAGACGCTTAACTGACTGAGCCACCCAGGCCTCCCGCCCTACCACTCTTGGAGTCAACTGCACACCCAACAGTTAGAGACAGGACCCTGCATACAGATACTATTTTACTATCCCAGCAGGAAGAGGAAGGCTTCCTTCTGCAGCCCCCCCAACCCCCCACGGGCCTGGCCAATGAGAGACGTCCCAGCTGAGCCAGTGGAAAGCCAGTTTAATAGAACACCCGGTTTAGGGGTGCATCGGTGGCGCAGTCTGTTGAGCGTCGGACTCTTGGCTTCAGCTCAGATCATGGTCTCAGGGCGGTGGGACCGAGCATGGAACAGGACTCTGTGTTCAGGGCAGAGTCTGTCTGATTGTCTTTCCCCTCCCTTTCCCTCTGATTCTCCCCCTGCTCCCACCTGCTCTCTCGCTTGCTCTCTCTAAAACAAATAAATTTTTTTTTTCACAGTAACTCCCAGTTTACTCCAATAGAATTTTTGTTTATGACAGTATTCTCAGCTTCCCACTTCTACAAGAGTATTCCTCTCCTCTGTTTGGTGGACTTCCCAATGGTTTTGCCACAGTTTACCTGTACTGGGTTGCAATTCTCTCTGTTATTTCCAAATAAACCCCTTCTGCTGGTAAAATAACTGACAGTCTTATTTCTTAAAGCTAACACCAGCTAGGAATATAGTAACACCCTTTACCTGGTTTGCTAGTACTTTCTATTCAATGCCAAATTAATATTCAAAAGCTGAACTCCCACGCACCTAACCACCTACTAATCACCTACAGAACACAGTCCTGATTCCTGATCCTGGCACTCAGGACTGCTCACACCCTCACCTGCCCCAAATCTGAGTGACAACCCAAGATTCTGGATCCAGGGAATTTCTGAGGATTCACAAACACCTTTTTGCCCTTTCATGCCACAGCACCTTTGCCCATGTTGACTCTCCTCCGTAAATTCCCTTCTTCATCCTTCTTTCTCTCACTGCTTACAAAGAACCCTGCTTAACCTTCAAGTCCAAGTTCAAAGGTTACAGTCCAAGTTCAAAAGTTACGTACTTTGAGAATCTTTTTTTTTTTTTCCTAAGATTTTATTTATTTATTTGACACAAAGAGAGCGATCACAAGCAGGCAGAGAAGCAGGCAGAGAGAGAGGGAAGCAGGCTCCCCACTGAGTAGAGAGACCCATGCAGGGCTCCATCCCAGGACCCTGAGACCATGACCTGAGCCGAAGGCAGAGGCTTAACGCTCTGAGCCACCCAGGTGCCCCGGGGATCTTTTCTGATGACCCAACCGGAATTGCTCACTTCCTCCTCCATGGATTATACAACACCCCCTTATAACACCCACTTCACTAAAGGGACCTAGTTCTCTTGTCTGTTTCTCTGTTCTAGCCCATAAGCCTGAGCACAGGCATCCTACCATGTTTGCCCCTAAATAAATTAAATGTTTGCTCTGAACCGGAAACCACAAACTGAGCCTTTTATGGAAATACCAAATATTCAATTTCAGAATCAATGCTATTCAGCACAAGAGCTAGTCACAGATTTTAACTTAATTTTCTCTGATATCTGGAGTATTATCAGCATCCAGAAGGTATAGTGACTTATCCAGCATCTCATTCTCCACAAAAGGAGGACACCAAATTTTGAACCCAGATATAAACTTCAAGTCCAGCACTCTTTGCCCTAAAAATTTACAATCAGTGCCTCTGCATAAGGACAGACACACAGCCATATTCTGGCAAAGATACATCCCCTCAGTGCCCCCCTTCTGTGGCTGAGCCCAGAACAGGGTGCTCTTCTGAACCACACCTTTGAAAGGAGAAAGGAGACTGCATGTAACTTTTAGGTGGTATCATATGCTGTGTAAAGACATGTATTTTATAGCGGAATATCCCAAATTTAAAACCCAGATATGTCTGTATCGAGCTGTTTGCCCCTGGAAAAGTTCTTCTTCTATCCCTTTACACCTGTTTCTTCCTGTGTAAAGCAGTGATATTAAGAGCACTGCTCACGGGTTTCTTATGAAGGTATCAGAAAAATGCATTTAGAACATAACCTGGCATATAAAATATACTCAGCAAACGCTATCACTGGTATTAGGAGGAGCAGGAGGAGTATTTTTAAAAATGATGCAGTAAAAACCCCAGCTGGAAAACTCAGGTAATTATAATGCAGGGCTGAAGCTGTGTCCCTTCAGATTCCACTTTTATTTTAATTAGTTGGGGGGGGGGGATTCTAAGAAGTATGAAGTACCCGTGGGACTTTAAACTGGTTAACAAATGTAGCTTCAATTTTTCTGGGGCTCCTGGTGTTTCTCTTAGAGACAAGAGATATGGGACAAAGTTTTCACGACACTCACCACACGACACTCATGACACTCATCTGGCACAATGTACAGGGAAGACACGATCACTCAGTTTCTGTTTCCTCATTAATAACAGATCACCCACCAGCTTTACAAGACTCAAAAGAAAATTAATAAGAGTTTTGCAAAAGCCAGCTGATGGTATCACCATCATTACCAATATCATTCTGAGTTCTAATTAAAGTGATATACCAAAAGTGATATATTCACTTGACACCAACAAAATGATAGGTTGGTCTTCCTTCTGCTAAGTGCCCCAATGGCCAAAATGTTTGCATTTTTCTCTCTTTGCAGAATTCTCATCTGCTTAAACTAGTAGCATGTACTTTCCACCACTGTCAACATGGATCCCTTACCCTTCTCAATTGTATTCAAAGAGAACTTCTAAAATGTATTGAGACCATCCATGCCTCCTAAAGTCAGGACACATTTAAGCTTTGGTAGAACAACAGAGGAAATGTATTTATGGAAGTATTTATTGAGCACTACATTCGGCATGCTTTAGAGAACAGAAATGTAACCCTCACTGTCTCTTCCTCTATCTGTATATGTCTACACACACAGTCAACATAATACTTCAGAAATAAAGTACCAATTTAGCTTCTCTTTACAGATTTTCAGTGATTTTTATATAAAACTACAAACATATTTTTTTTTAGATTTTTATTTTATTTATTTATTTGACACAGAGAGAGAGAGAGAGAGAGATCACAAGTAGGCAGAGAGCGAGGCGGAGAGTTGGGGAAGCAGGATCCCCACTGAGCAGAGAGTCCAAAGCGGGGCTCCATCCCAGCACCCTGACATCACGACCTGAGCTGAACTGAAGGCAGAGACTCAACCCACTGAGCCACCCAGGTGCCCCAAACCACAAGCATATTTTGAACATATATTCTTGTCTCCCTACTAAACCATTATCCTTCCCTAATCCTTACCCATTCTATCTAATCCCATCTGACTCTATCTATGCTAGAAATCCTTCCAATTAATTATGTATAACAGGACAAATATTTATGGAGTGCCTGCAACATACAGTTGACTGAGTGCTAGGAATACATAGTTAAGAACATTCTTCTGTTCTAGTGATACCTTATTTCTAGTCAAGTACAGATCCCAGTGGGTTGGATAAGCTACTATCTTTATACCTATACCCCATTGATTGAACCATCTGTTCCTTTTCATACCACAATGCCTCCAACAAAGCTTAGAATACAATGGGTGAAGTTTGATCCCAACAGTAAACTCCCAATCCAAAACTTTATCAAGATCACAGTCTATTTATATATATATATATATATATATATATATATATTTTTTAAACTGACATTTATCTTTGCACAGCTGTAACACGAAATACACCATGCCTATAAGCTGAGGCATGTAAATTAACAGTCCTGCCTAAAACCCCTATTTTTAGTACTGATTACAAAGTGTCATAAGAGAGAAGACTTAAAGACACAGAGAAGGAAGAACTGAAAGCTACTCAGAGCCATGCAAATTACTCCAAAAAAATGTCACCTAGAAAATATTTGCTCTTAATACTGTATTTTGTTAGTAAAAACATTATAAAGGTCCGACATAACCAAAATGAAAATAAAAACAGGAAAAATAAATATGTGCCACAAAACACAGAGATTTAGTAAGAACATGAGGCAGGGATGATGAGAAGGCCCAAAACACACTAAGATCCCAAGTGTAAAAGGTGAGCAAGTAACAATCTCAAGCAGGGAAGAAAAATGGCTAATAACATATAGAGCTTCTCTAGTAAATGGAGAAATTTTAAACAAAAAGAGACGGCATTTTCCCCTGTAAAGTACATAATACTTTTTTTGTTAAGGTAATGACATCGGTCTAGCAAACAAAACAACCAAGAGTGAAAAGACAACCTACTGAATGGGAGAAAATATGTGCAAACCACTTAACTTATAGGGGCTTGGTATCATAATATATAAAGAACTCCTACAACTTAACAACAATAACAAAAATAAATAATCCAATCAAAAAATGGGCAAAGGACTTCAACAGTTTCTCTAGAGAAGACATACAGATGACCAAGAAGCATATAAAAAGAAATTCTATATCACTCATCATCTGGGAAGTGCATATCAAAACAGCTATCAAAACATATCAAAACAATCAGCTATCACCTCACACCCATCAGGATAGCTCCTATCAACATAAATAAATAAAATAAGGGGCACCTGGATGGCTCAGTTATTATGCATCTGCCTTCAGCTCAGGTCATGATCCCAAGAGTCCTGGGATGGGGAGCCTTACATCGGGCTCCCTGCTCAGCAGGGGGGCCTACTTCTCCCTCTCCCATTCCCCCTGCTTGTATTCCCTTTCTCACCGTCTCTCTCTCTCTCTCTCTGTGTCAAATAAATAAATAAAATCTTTAAAAATAATAATAATAATAATAGGGACGCCTGGGTGGCTCAGTTGGTTGGACAACTGCCTTCGGCTCAGGTCATGATCCCGGAGTCCCGGGATCCAGTCCCGCATCGGGCTCCCAGCTCCATGGGGAGTCTGCTTCTCTCTCTGACCTTCTCCTCACTCATGCTCTCTCTCACTGTCTCTCTCTCAAATAAATAAATAAAATCTTTAAAAAAAATGATAATAATAATAATAAATAAAATTTAAAAAAAGAATAACAAGTGTTGCTGAGGATGCAGAGAAATAAGAACCCTTTCAACCTCCCTCATGCATTTTTTGCTTCCCTCCTCATGCCCTCCCTCTTCCCTTTAATTTTTTTAAAGATTTTATTTATTTATTTGACAGACAGAGATCACAAGTAGGCAGAGAGGCAGGCAGAGAGAGAGAGAGGAGGAAGCAGGCTCCCTGCCGAGCAGAGAGCCCGATATGGGGCTCGATCCCAGGTCCCTGGGATCATGACCCAAGCCGAAGGCAAAGGCTTAACCCACTGAGCCACCCAGGCACCCCCCGCGTCCCTTTAAAAATAACTGTTGGTGGGGAGCACCTCGGTGGTTCAGTGAGTTGAGCAACCAATTCTTGGTTTCCGCTCATGTCAGGATCTAAGGGTTATGAGATAAAGCCTTGTATCAGCTCCCTGCAGGGTGTGGAACCTGCTTAAGATTTTGTCTCTCTCTCTCCTGCTCTGCCCCTCCCACTCCTTCCTGAAAGAAAAAAGAGAAGGAAGGAAGGAAGAGAGAGGAGGGTGGGAGGGAAGGAGGAAGGGAGAGAAACGGGGGATGGGAATGGGGACAGAGAGAAGAGAGGGAGAAAAGCTATGCCAACAGGATTTCTGTTGAATTTTCATCCAGACAATCTGATTCTAATGTTCATTTGGAAATGGAATCTGGCAAAAATAGCTAGGAAAAAATCTAACAATAAAAAGAAAAATAGAGGGATGCCTGCCTGGCTCAGTTGGAGGAGCATGTGACTCCAGATCTCAGGGTCATGAGTTCAAGCTCCTTGATGGGCACGGGACCTACTTAAAAAAAGAAAGACAGAGTAAAGGGGAGACCAGCCCTTCTGGGTATTTTTACATATTATGAAGCTATAACAACTTAGTTTAGTTGCTGGGAATGCAGAGATGGATCAACGGAAAAGAAAAGAAAACAGAAATTTAGTGTATGAGAACAGTAGTATTTCAAATCAATACAGGAATAATCCATTTTTCAGTGAGTGGTATTGGGCAGCTAAGTAGCCAATGGTGGGCAGGGCTAAGATTCATATCTCACACTTTTTATCAAAATAAACTCCAAATGGATGAAAGATTTAAATGTAAAAAATAAAACCATAAAAACAGAAACTCAAAGTGAGGATGGCATTTCTACGAATGATTCAAAAGCTAGAAGCTAAAAATGCAAACAGCCATCAATTAGTATTTCCACTTGGAAAAAAAATCACTATCAAGTCAAAAGAGTAAAAGACAAAGGAAGAAAAAATACATTAGCAATTCATACCGTGGAGAAAGGGTTACATAATGCAATCGAGGGGGAAAAAAGAACAAAACAGAAATTGGGCAAAGTATATGATCGGACATTTCACAGAAAAATGAAATCTAGATCTCACACTTACCAAACCACCTTCATATTAAAATATATATAATAAAACATATGCTAAGAAACCCCTCTTTCCATATAGGATAAGCAGAGAAGAAAAAGTGTGACAACACCCAGGCCCAATGATGGAGGGTAGCAGATGCCCACACACTGCTGGTGGGTAGGACTGGCACCACTTCTACGGAGCACGATTTCGCACTATCCAAACTGAACAGTCACATTCTTCTAAGAATCCTTCCTACAGACATACTGGCACATTTATCGGATGACTTGCATACAAATTGATTTGCAGCAGATTTGTTTTAAAAGCAACATTATCAGGGGAAAACTAATTGGCCATCAATAGGGAACAAGTCAAACATCACCTATTATGATACATAACATGGTACACATGCAGACAGCCATTAAAAAAAGAAGCAGCTCTATGTAGCACTATGCTGAATAATCTCTAGGACATACACTGTATTTAAGTGGAGGAAGTCAGGTGCTAAAGGATTTGTGTGCTACAGTTTATATAATACAGCCATACACATATATATTCAAGTAAGTGTATGGATACCTACATGCGGAGAATCTCTGGGAGGAAAGAGAAGAACCTGCTAAAATGGCGCATTGCTATCCAAGGGAAATAGCCCCCCCACCCCCGCCCCGAGAGACAGGAATGGGAGGAAAATTTAGATTTTGCAACCTTTTAGTCAGTTTCAATTTTGAGCAAACGCCTTATTTACCTGGTCACAGTAGTGAAAAAGGAGTTACAAGGGACGCCTGCCTGGTTGGGTTGAAGAGCATGCCACTCTTGATCTTGTGAGTTCCCATGTGGGGTGTAGAGATCACTTAAGTAAATAAAATAAAAACTTTTAAATTTTTTTTTCATATAAAATGAAATATTCAATAAGAGATTATTTTGCAACTTGTGTAAAAGGATAGACAGAGGGGCGCCTGGGTGGCTCAGTCATCAAGCATCTACCTTTGGCTCAGGTCATGATCCCAGAGTGCAGGGATGGAGGCCCACATGGGGCTCCCTGCTCAGCAGGAAAAATGCTTCTCCCTCTCCCACTCCCCCGCTGTGTTCCCCCTTTCTCGCGGGCCCTGTCAAATAAATAAATAAAATATATATTTTTTTAAGATTTTATTTATTTGACAGAGAGAGAGAGAGAGAGACAGTTAGAGTCAATACAAACAAGGGTAGTGGGAGAGGGAGAAGCAGGCTTCCTGCTGAGCAGGGAACCCAAAGCGGGGCTCAATACCGAGAGACACCAGGATCACACGCCAAAGGCAAACACCCAACGACTGAGCCACCCAGGTGCCCCTAAATAAAATCTTAAAAAAAAAAAAAAGAAAAGAAAAGAAAAAAGTACACATAGATGTATGGATGGGTATAAAGCAGTTAATAATGATCTTTCACAGTAGGATTACAGGTGACTTTTTCTTTTTCTCTGTTTTCCAATTTCTCTAAAAGAGTCACAGCTTCCAAAAAGTATTTTTAATTTAAACATTTTTTTAACTTCACCCAAACATTAAATCATTTGATCCACTGGATATTTTTCTAATAAAAATGCATGGCTAAGATTATGGTTTCTGTACCAAATACAAATAAAATTTGGGAGTCTCAGAAGAGAGACTTCACAACAGTCAACAATTAAAACAGAAATAATGAACCCCAAAGGAAAATAACATAATCTTAGCCTACAACAAAAGATTTGAAACACATAAATTCAGGATATTTTGCTGTTCTTTCTGGTTTCAAATAATGAGTACATCTGCTCTTATTGTGTGCATAGATTATTCTGTTTTGAGATCCTGCTAAAGATCACAACCCCTCCTACCACTCAGCTTGGGCCCTAGAGACCAGGCAAGCAACTGCATAAAAATAAATGCAGGAAGTGAATTCCAACAACAAACCCATTAGCACCATATGGATGGAAGCTGAGACTTGACCAAAGAAACCCAGAACTGGAGTGGGTCAAACCCTGAGATCTTCAAGCATACCCTCCATACGGTTATCCACTCATCACTACATTTATTTTACTTTAAAGTAAGTGACATCTCACAGTTCTATTATTTTTGAAGGCATAACTACAGCGCTGAAATTACAGTGACATACCATTGTGTTACTTTTCCTGCAGCCTTCTCCTCTCCCAGTTTTTTGGCTGCAGTAGCCTTCCCTCTCTCCCTGAAAAAAAAAAAAAAGTTTTGGGGTGTGTGTGTGTGTGTGTGTGCGTGCATGTGTGTGCGTGTGAGAGAGAGAGATGTGTGAATTCAAACACAGATAAAATGCACTAACGGGTAGGGTGATCACCACTTCAATATAGTGCTGAACTATAGGTTATTACTAACTTAAGACACAAATGAAGTGTAAATATTTATTCAGCACCATAAAAGGAAGCCAGGGTTTTTTTTCTTTTTTTACACAATGTACCCTCCAGTTAGCACGCTACTCTACACTTTCAAAGTAGAAGCACCACACACATTCAATGTGTTATGCTTAGTTTCTGGGTAGAAACTCTTAAGAGGCATAATGCAGATTATGGTGTGTTTTTATTTATTTATCTTTACTTTTTTAAGGCAGGTTTCAAATCAATTACCATGGACTAAGCTCTCAATAGAAGCAGAATATTGTGTACAAAGTCTGGATCAGGAGAAGGTGGGCAAAACAGAAGAATCCTAGCCAGATACTAAAGAGCATTAGAACACATTATATAAAACAAGGAAAACCTTTCTCAAACTTGATAGCTCTGTTAAATAAAAAAGGGAGCAAAGGAAAGATTTTGACGACTTCACATATGTATGGAGATATTTTCAATTAAAAAAATGCAGTTAAGACAAGAGGTCGGATATTTTATTTTACATCTAGAGTTGTATGGCTTTGTTGGTTTTTGTTTGGGGTTTTTTTTAGGGCACAGACAAATCCAACTCCATGCATACTAAAAAGTTAAAGAAATCTTAACATGTTCCTATGTGGCTTTAAGTACTTTACAAAAATCATAATTCAAGAGAGAATCAAAGAGTTTCATACACCTTCTTTCAGCCAGCATTATTTGATAATGGACACGCAGGTTTACAATCCCAATTCCTCTTCCTTTAAGCCAGAAGTTTCACTATGGATTCAATGAAGACTGAGCCATCACTCTGTTTATTCAAAGACCTCACCTATAAACTTACCCTCCCAGTCCAGCACAACCTTATTAACAACTTTCTCTGCCTAACCACGGAGTTCTGCTCCTTTAAAATACTGAGAAGAGAAAAAAAGAACAGGAGTAAGTGGGAACCAAGGGAGAACATCAGAGGTTCCAACAGCCGGAAGGTGCTCTTGGTCACTTTTCCTTTCCATCTTTGGCAGTCCACAAACACTTCTTTTTTTTTTTTTTTTTTTAAGATTTTATTTATTTGGCAGAGAGAGCATGAATGACGGGGAAGAGGGAGAAGCAGGCTCCCCACTGGGCAGGGAGCCCGACTTGGGTCTCTATCACAGGACCCTGGAATCATGTCTGAGCAGAAGGCAGATGCTTAATAACTGAGCCACCCAAGTGCCTCTCCACAAACATCTCTGAGCACCTACTTTGTGCCATGGGAACAAAAAGGTGAATATGCAAAAGAGACAAGCACATGGAACCAGAAGTGTAAGGGAAGGCCACATGGTTGCAACACAGCAAAGCTGAGGGAGCCAGCTGACCTTCCTGAAGCAGGTGACTCATCTTTCATTTTGAGCTGAGTTCTCAGACTCCCCACTTTAAGAGGATGGATTTCCCTTGCCCTCGAGGAATGACAATTAAAAACAAGAACTAACATGACTACCTGAGGAAAACATCTGAAAGTTAGAAACAGAAAGGCTCCTCTTATAAGCCAAAGAACTTATAAAATATGTCTTAAACACACACATGAAAAACTAGTCCTACAAAAACCACATAAGGTGTCATCAGCACAGAGGTACTAATGACTGTGATTCTCACCAGCCAAACTAAGAACACCAAATCTAATAAAATTAGTCGCTCCATTCACTTACTCAAACAGCTACTTAATCTGGTTTGACAAGTACCAAACACAGCTACTCTAAAAACACCATTACGTTCAATATGACAATGTAAGGCAGATACAAATACGCATGTTCACACTTTTGTCATCCCGGACAGCCTCATTAAAAGACAGAATAATTCTGGCTTACATGGTGGCTCCTAGGCCTTCTCCTAACAATATACTTAAGATCTGATATGAGCTTTCTGCCTCAAACACTTAAATATCTACCATGTTCAAATCACGATGTCACCCTACCATGGACAAAGATGAAATACATGCCTCTAACCTCAATAAGCTTAAATCTAAACAACATGGATGCATATAAAAAAATATATAATGTATTACTTATCGTACATATATACATATATAAGTTACATATTGTATATAATGTTTACAATATAGGCACTCATATGTTAAGTGTAAGATCAATCTGAGGGGTGGGGGGAAAGAATGGGCTGGAAGTTCCAAAGATCCCTACAACTTACCAAAAGTAAAATACAAAATAATATATAGGGAATATGGCTTCATTTACATAAAATGTATAAAGGTAAATGCAAAGAGTAATAAGCAAAAATGAAAACTGTTGCGTTTGAACTCAAAATATGAGCAATTCCTATGCCCACTTCTTAAAATTTACCTTAACATTGTTACCTTTTTTTTTTTAAACCATTTATGTGTATCTTTCAAAAAGCGTGCCACGCGGGGCGCCTGGATGGCTCAGTACATTAAGCGTCAGCCTTTGACTCAGATCATGATCCCAGGGTCCTGGGATGAAGCCGGGAGCCCGGTCCAGCACAGGTCACCCTGCTCAGCAGGAATCTGCTTCTCCTGCTCCCCCGCCCCTCCCCCATCCTCGCTCTAGCGCGTGCCCAACCCCCCCAAATAAATAAAATCTTTAAAAAAAAAAAATGAAAAGCGTGCCACGCATCTGTATTACAGTTACTGGGTTATTATCACAACGATGAAGCAACATTTAAATATTTAATATTTAAATCTTTAAGCCATGCCCTCCTGTTTACATCTCTCTTATACAATAATTCTAGTGGAGATAATTTCACTTAAGATCCTGTTCTCAGAAACAAATGCATCCAAGGCAGTAATGATGAGACTATGGGTTTCACCTTGATGAGTAAAAGACGCCCCTTACCATGAAAAGCTCCCTTCCCCCAAAATAAACCCATAACCACCAGGACATTTTTTAGGAACACCTCCCATATTACACGTACACGTCCAAAACCATCGCCATAGGCTCAGACGCCACCAAAGATCCTAACCACGTTACCTAGACGAGGGCAGAAAGTCTCAATATAGTGTGGGGGGTGGGGGGGGAGTCATGTTCCCATCCTGAGCGGCGAAACGACCCACTGTCGTCAGTTCCTCAGTTTCCACCAGTTACAAGAGCTAGCTGCACAGTATTCCCGTCTCACCGCCTCCTACCCAAAGCGCATCACGGTCCGCAGCCCCGACTCCGCCAGCCTGGCCGGCCCTTTCGCCGCCACCCAGAACCTTCTTTCCTTCTCTCCCTCCCCACCCCCTGCTCGGTCTCTCCCCTGTGTCTCTCGGTCTCTCGGTCTGCATCTCTCTCCCCCTCACGCATCCACACACAGCCGCGCGCGCGCGCACTCGCGGCCCCATCAGCCCGCTCCGCCCGCCAGAGCCGCTCCCTGCGGCTGGGCCCCACCAGAATGCCGGAACCCGATCCGGAAGATGGAACTTGAAGAAGGCTCGGCTCGCGCTCCGGCGCCGGCTGGCGACGCCGTGCACCTGCTCCCGCGCCCAGCCGCGCGCCCTCCGGAGCCGCGCCCGCGCCCATCCCGGAGACGCCGCGCCCGCCGTCCCCGCGCCCTCACCTTGCTCGCCGCGGTCCATGTCTCCCGCCCGCCGCCTCGCGTCCTCTGCGCCTCCGCAACCGGCTGCCGGCCCCGCTCGGATCGCACGCTCGCCCGCTCGCCCGTCCGCCGCGCCGCGCTCCTCCTCGCCTCCGCCCGCGACTCCCGCGAAGTCCCCTCCCCCGGAGGCGTCGGGCGCGGCGGCGCCGCCCGCCCTCGGCGGGGAGCGCCTTCCCGGGGCGTCACCCAACCACCTGACCCGGCCGACCTGTGCGCTCGGCCACGTCGGCGCGGCGGGCGGTGCCCGGCTGGGAGGGCTGGGCCGGCCGGTTCGCCCCAGGAGGAACTCCGCCGCCGCGAGGGAGGAGCAGGGTGGCGAGGAGGTGGCAGCCACGGTGGAGGCGGCGTGCGGAGCGCTCGCCAACCCGCCCGGCGTTGGCGTCCCGCCCTCAAGTTATTTATAATATCAAAAGTTTCCTGGGAGGCAGCGAAGCTGCCCTTTCTCTGCCTCCGCGAGCCCCTGCTCCTGCGTACTTACCCAGTAGAAAACACCAGAAGGTTACTCAGAAATGCCAATGGCTCTTTGCTCCCTTAGAGACTTGCAGACTTCTGCTGCCAGAACAACATCCGCTGGTATCCTCAATAACCAGCGAAACAAGCAAAAAGGGGAAAATTACAAAGAATCTCTCTTTTCAGACAGTGCGGGTTTTTCGGAGACCAATTAGGAATGCGTTTTAAGGCTTCATAGTCACTGATCAACAGTGCGAAGATCCAGCAATAACACTTTTAATCATTGTCATCCGCGCTCTGTTTTCAAAGTGGTTTTTGCATTTACTCGTTTTCCATGATGCCACTTTGAGTATGTCGTTCTGAAGCGGTACGTCATCTCCATAGGCCATCTAGGTCTGCGAGTGAGACAACTTAACATTTGTGTTATGTACCTGGAGGCTCTGGCTTGACCTTCTTCTCTCAGCATAGGATAAAGTACTCCACACGCACTAGGCTTTTATTAATATGCTTTAAAATTATCCATAGTCACCTGAAACGACTCCACGTTTCCTCCATGCCACTGCACTGTAAGTGAAGTGTTAGCTCCTTCCTGCCTGCATCTCCAGCTTCTCCGTGAAGTTTATTCTGTGGACCCCAACCAGAGGAGATCTCTTTCATTTCTCCTACTCCCACGGGGCTCGGCCTTCTCTCTTGTGGCACTCACCCGTCATTCATCTCTCCAGCCACCGGCTATAGCCCTAACTTTTTCACAGCCCTACTAAGTTAGAACCTATTAGTTTATAAGCTAGAGGAGGTCGAGGATCATTTGGGGCATCTTTTCATCCCTTTAATTATACCATGCATTGAAGAAACATTGTAAGTATAGCTTTCAGGTTTAAATTTTAAAACAAGGCATACTGGATCTAGTAACAATCTAGGGTTTGTAACAAAGAGGCACAATGAGAGGCTTTTTAAAAAATGATTTTTAATATCTAATGGTAAAGCAAATTTTGACATTGGCAGAAAATTCTATAATGTGGTAAAGAATTTTTTACTAACTGTTTAAATCTATTGTACAGAGATAAAAATCTGGATAGATAATCTCTCAATGTATGGACTAACTTGTGGACACATAAATAGCACTTGAAAATTGTGTTAGTTGAAATAGTATTTATTCTATTTGAATCTATTTAATTTGCTAGATGACTTTATTTGTATGTTGGAAGGAAAAAATGCCTTGTTTTATGTGTGTGGTTGTTTTGTTTTTTTGTTTTTTTAAGAATGTATATGCTTGTTCATATCTGTGGCAGAGATGGCTGATACCTAGCCAATATCCAGTTTTCCCATTTTCCTTCATAAAAGAACCCAAATATTGTTTGGGATAGCAGTATGTCCTGCTGAAACACTCACTGGTCACTTCAGGCTCCCTTGCCGCTGGGCATGACTCTCTGACGCATTAGTGACCAATGAGATATGAGCCAAGTTAGCTAGCTGAAACCTTCAAGAAATCATTTTAAAAGAAGACAGATTTGCCTCCTCTTGCTCTTCACCCTCCCCCTTCCTGCCTAGCAGGGCAGCAGCCATCTTGCAAGCATGTGAAGAGAGCCACAAGCAAGGATGGCAGAGTAGAAAGGCAGAAAGAATCCGGGTCTTCAGTGGCATTGTGGAGTGTCTTCTTACAGGAATAACATAAATGCATAACTTTTTTTTTAAACCATTATAGCTGGTTTCCTATGTGGAGCCAAAAGCAATCCTGACTGATATAACGTACCATTTAAAAATTCCTGCCTGGCCTTTACCAACATAGGTAGGTTCTTGCAATCCTAAACCTTAGGCAAATACTAACTTAATTTTCTCTATGAGGTTAAATAAGCATTGTTCATACCATAAACAACCCAGTACATGATGTTTCCACAGAAGCCTGCTTTTCTCCTATGTCTTCCTTCTACTTAATTTTTTCCCCATGGCAAACAGAGTATGTACTTACAACTCACACTATGTTACATCTGATATAAACAGAGCTTACGTTTTAGCACTCTGAGGAACCTCTGGAGAATAGCTTGCACTTAAACAGAGCACCTGGGTGCATGTAGCTGGATCATCCCTTAAAAGGCTCACTCAGGGGGTACCTGGGTGGCTCAGTGGGTTAAAGCCTCTGCCTTCGGCTTGGGTCATGATCCCAGGGTCCTGGGATAGAGCCCCAGTCGGGCTCTCTGCTCAGGGGGGCGCCTGCTTCCTCCTCTCTATCTCTCTGCCTGCTTGTGATCTCTGTCTGTCAAATAAATAATAAAATCTTAAAAAAAAAAAAAAAGGCTCACTCAGTACAGGGGAGACACACTAGATTTACTTTGTAGTGTTGTTAATGATGACATGGAATTTTTTTTTTTTTACTTTTTTTTTCCCCAAATACCTATCCATTGGTGAAATGTATGCAAGGAAACTTCCCCAAAAGCAGATGAATTGAAGCAAATGAGAATATTGGAAAGGATAGAAGTAAAAGCTCTGCATTATAAGTGGAAACTTCGACTGTCTGCCCTCATTGTACCCTTTCCCCATCAGCAGGGCAGCAGAATGCCCACCAGATATATGCGTGGTCAGATGCTCTCTGAGACCCACTCTTCACATTTGTGGCGCCTGGAGCAAGGGTACAAATGGATGGCCCTGGCTTTCTCTTCGGGCTCTGTCTTTTCACCTAGGGTTCTGTCCCAGGTTCATGTGGGCATGGCATGCTTCTCTGTGTGAACAGCTTAGCCACATATCTCTGCTTTATGCGTGCTTTCCCATCAGCCACCCCATGGTCATACCTTTGAACTAGGGTTGCACTCAAAAGGACTCTCTTGGAGAAAAGGGCAAAGGCCCTGAAAACATAGGTTTAGGTGGGAGACTTTGGAGCTGCAGGTACACAGTGCCTGGTCTGTGAACAAAGTGCAGGAATGGGTGGGTGTGATCACTTGGTACCAAGGACTACTCACCCTGCACAGTCTCTACAGCCTGGGTCCCCAACAAGGGTGTCTCCAGTAGCTTGGGTCTAAGGTTGCCAGGTAAGAGATGGGACACCCAGTTCAATGTGAATTTCAGATAAACAACAAAAAAATTTTTAGTATAAGAATATCCATTATAATACTTGAAACGTGCTTATACTAAAAGAAATTATTCATTATTTATCTGAAATTCTTCATGGAGGCCTGTTTTATTTGCCAATTCTCTCAATCCAAAGTGTTCCTAAAGGCAGTTTAGGCTCCCTGATTAGTCAAATAACTAAAGGTATATGGCCCCACAACTTTGAAAAAGTGATCATATTCCAACAGAAAAACAGACTCTTAATGCTTGAACCATGCAAATAAATTAGATACATATACTTGGGGAGAGTTCAGAAGTCCGAGTAATCAAAATCAGGTTTTGGAGAAATACTGATTTGATGTCCGGTAATTAAGACTTAATTGCTTACCAAAATATCGTGACCATCTTGTATTCTCAGCCATGTAAAAGACTGACTGTGAGTATGAAATAAAGATCTTTTAAAACGTGTAAAAATGGGTATTGGCAGGAAAGAGCACTTCGTACTAATGGAAGATAGACGTATAAATCCCTGAATGTTAACAGAAAGTGATCTCACTTTATTGATCTGGGCTACGTTAAGAAAAGCCATAAACCACTTAATCTTCCTTGTATTGTTTTTTTAAGCCATTTTGAATTTTGTGTGTTTATCAAATTACATCATGGAAGCTGGGTGGGGAGGGGAGCCACAGTCCTTTTTGCCCTAGACTCTCTGCCATCACTGTTCTCAAATATTTTCATCTATCCTTTGGACTATTGTAGGGTATAAACTGTGTCATCACATCTGGATTCAATAACGAAGTGACTAACAACATTTGTACAGTTTTCAGCTGGCGTCTGACTCAGTGACTTGCGGTTCATTTCATCCCCGCAAGCATGGTTAGTTTTCTAGAGCACCAGTGCCCTTCTTCTAGAAATGGTGTAGGCTAGAATGGCAAGTGCCCAAGGTCAGGGCTGAGGAACCGAAGTCTGTGTCACTTTCACCAAAAATACAACTCTGCAAGGCCAGATACGACTCAGAACACCTGAACGGCTTTAGCTGAACTCCCACTTAAAAGTAATCACTTAAAACCATCACCATTCTGGGCTCCTCGGGCTCACGAGTCACACCTCTAAAATTAGGAGGCATGCATTGGGAGAAAGATGGCACATTGCCCACATCTGTTCACTTTAAAATTTTATCTTATGGAGATATAACTCACCTACCATAAAGTTCGCCCTTTTAAAGTCATAATTCAGTGGTCTGAATGAACATTCATTCATTCTTAGTTCCTCCCCATGCTACTAAAATTACAATAAAGGGATAAGTCCACAAGGACAAAGAGGATTCACGAGGCTACAGCAAGATAATAATGAATCTCGCAGATCTGAGAAAGCTGTTTGCTAAGCTAGCAGTGGGGAAAGCCAAGAAGAACCTAATTCTACTACAGAACTTCCAAAAACCTCAGGACTTGGCACCAGATACCTGTGGTTACTGAAAGTGGGGTTCAAACTGGGAAGATTGGTTGAAAGTCTACCTAAGAAGGAATTAGGTTGGGGCACCTAGGTGTCTCGTTGGTTAAACTTCTGATTTCAGCTAGGGTCATGATCTCAGAGTCCTGGAATCGAGTCCCAGGTCGGGCTCCCTGCTCAGTGGGGAGCCTGCTTTTCCTCTCCCTCCTCATTCATGCTCTCTCTAGCTATCTCTCTCTCCCTCTCTCGAATAAATAAATACAATCCTGCCCTTCCCTGGGGTACCTAGGTGGCTCAGTGGGTTGAGCCTCTGCCTTTGGCTCAGGTCATGGTCTGGGAGTCCTGGGATCAAGCCCCGCATCGGGCTCTCTGCTCAGCGGGGAGCCTGCTTTCCCTTCTCTCTCTATCTGGCTCTCTGCCAACTTGTGGTCTCTCTCTCTCTGTGTCAAATGGATAAATAAAATCTTAAAAAAAAAAAAAAATTCTGCCCTTTCCTTCCCTGCCTGCTTGAAGCTCAGCCACCATCATGAACAACACAGGAACTATCCAGACCAGGAAGTTCATGACCAGCTGACTACTTCAGCAGAAGCAGATGGTCATTGATGTCCTTCACCCTGAGAAGGCAACAATACCTAAGACAGAAATTTGGGGGAAAACTAGCCAAAATGTACAGGGCCATGACAGATGTCATATTCATATTTGGATTCAGAGTCCATTTTGATGGTGGAAGGACAACTGGCTTTGGCATGATTGATGAATCCTTGGATTATGCAAAGAAAAATGAACCCAAAAGTGACTCACAAGACATGGCCTGTATGGGAAGAAAAAGATGTCAAGAAAACAACAAAAGGAACGCAGAAACAGAAGGAAGAAAGTCAGGGGGACTGCAAAAGCCAATGATGGCACTGGCAAAAAGTGAGCTGAGATTGAACAACAGAAGGAGTGACTTTATCTGTGGTGCTTGTGCAGACTTTTCGTGAGAGGATTAATAAACTAAAAACATTAAATAAATAAATAATAATAAATAATCCTTTAAAAAAAGAACAAAGAGTTCTTGGAAATTAAATATATTATAGTGGACATTAAAAATCCTGTGCTAGACTTGGGGTTCTCAAAGATGTATACATCCTAAACCTAGACAAAATCTAGGGATTAAGATTAGGGACTTTGAGATGGGGAGATTATCCTGGATTATTAGGTGGGGCCAATCTAGTTCCACGAACCCCTAGAAGCTGGGAAATTTTCCGGCCGAAGACCAAGAGATTCCACAATAGAAGGAGAGGCAGGAGAGATTAGAAGCATGGCAAAGACTCCATTCATTGTTGCTGGCTTTGAAGATGAAGGAAAGAGGCCAATGAACCAAGAAATATGGGTAGCATCTAGAATCTGGAAAAGCCCATAACTGACAAGCAACCAGAAAATGCAGACCTCAGTTCTACAATCTCACAAAACTGAGTTCTGCCAACAACCTCAATAAGGAAAGAAAGATTCTTCCCAAGAGCCTCCAGAAAGGAATGTAGCCCTCTAGATATCTTGACTTGGGCTCAGTAAGACTCATGTTAGCCTTTCTGACCCTCATCAATGTATGTTGATACATTTGTGTTAAGTCACTTCATGGAATAGAAAGTCAAGTGAATTTCCTAGAAAGTAGAACAAAAAACAAACAACTGGAAAATAGCAGAGAAAATATAAGAAGATTAAAAGTCAGATTCCAGCAATCCAGCATTTAAAAAAAAAAAAAAAAAGGAGCTCAGAAGAGAGATGGAGGAAATAGAACGAAATCACCAGAAAAATAGGAATTTCTCCAAGCGGAAGGCCATGATTTTCTGATTTGAAGGACTCACTGAGGGCCCAGTACATGGCATGTACTTATGAAATGCAGAACACTGAAGACAAAGATCCAGCAATTTCCAGAGATGAAAAAAAATTGGGTCATTTTTAAAGTAAAAGGAATAAGGATGAATTTTGACTTCTAAGAAGATGAGAGGACAACGAAGACTTGCCTTCATTTACTGAAGACTCGTTCCTTCTACATACAATGAGTGCCATGTTTCCAATGGTGGGAATTGTACAAATAAAAAAGACGGTAAGAAGCCTATCACCAACTCTGACAAAAGTTATTAATAATACCACCTCTCCCCTTGATGCAATACGGATCAGTCACAACTCTTTGGCACAAGTGGAGAGAGACTATAGCATAACTAGATTCCCTGTTGAGTAGGCCTGGGTCATTTGTATTATCATTAATACTTCTTGCTGCACTTGGGTCGATAAAACAGGCAAGATAAATAGACCATGCATCCTGCGAAGGAATAAAGCTACTTGGCTTTCTAAGATTGATCCTCAAGACCTATGAGATTTGTTCTCTTCTCCTGGGTTGACCAATGGGGGTTGCTGGTTTTGAAGCATCTTACAAGTAGCGATAACTGTTCCTGTTTTTGTCAGAGTGCTCGTGATATTAATCCACTATATTTTCTCATGTTTTAAATCATCTTCTCAGTCACTCTCTTGCCAGATGTTCTCTCAATACACTTGACTATGGACATGACTGGACAATTCACTCCTGGAGATGGGGTGAAAATCTGGATCTCAAGCATTCCCTGTGTTGGTTAACTTCTCAAACGTGAGAGAATGACCAAAAGAGGGGCCTGAGAGACTGAGTATAGAAATGGATAATGGTCAGATTATATATGATAATAGAACTCTGAACCACAACCAGTTCAGGAAGCCAAATCACAACCTCTACAGCAAATAACACAAGAACCGTCGGGATTTGGTTAATGACTGCCAGCTTTCCTATTTTCTTTTTTGTCCTTGTTTCCAAAGTAGTGCCAATCAGAGAAAGCCGAATATACTGACCATATCAATCGTGGGATGAAAATCTTTCACTTGTATGACTGCACATGGCTTTCAACATTTAAACCATACCTCTTAGCATATCTTGTAGGTTTCTGCTGTATTCATCACTTCTCTTCTAATTGCAAGTGACAGAAGCCCAACTCGAGGAGTGCCTGGGTGACGCAGTCGGCTGGGCTTCCAGCTTTTGATTTTGGCTCAGGCTGTGATCTCAGGGTTGTGAGAGGGAGCCCTGTGTCAGGCTCCCTGCTCAGAGAGGGAGCCCTGTGTCAGGCTCCCTGCTCAGAGAGGGGGTCTGCTTGGGTTTCTTTCCCTCTTCCTCTCCCCCTTTTTTCTTTCTCTTTCTCTCTAGAATAAATAAATACATCTTTAAAAAACAAAAGAAAGAAACAAACAAACAAACCCAACTTGAGGTATCTTAACTAAAAAAGATAATTACTGGTTCACATAACTGCCAATAATAGGAATGAAGTAGATTTGGGGCATAATTGAGTCCTGATTAAGCGAATGAGCTTTGGGCATGGTTCAAAGTAGGGAAAAGAAGCTAATGTGTTCTTCTGGTTAGGACCCTTTGGGCTTTTCAATGTATTGTCATGTTTTCCAGTGACGCTGTGTAATCTGTAAAGATATATCACATGCTTGAACTATGAATGAACATGAAGTTCAGAGGGGATTATCTTGGTAGAGAAAAGCTAGACATACTAGTTCCCTTGGAACCACACAACCCTAGTAACAACCTTTTGTGGTACATCCCTCTGATGATTTCACCAATGACAGCCATTGACAAAGGGAGACAGCCTCTTTGTAAAGATACACCTTTGGTCTTGGAATTGTTGCCCCTCTGACTAGGAGCAACAGAAACAATTATTTGGCTCCTATAGAAACTGAATGCCTGACCTATCAAGGCCTTGGGACTCTTCCCCTGATACCTCTCAGTTTGAGGAGGGTCAACGTGGATCAATGACTAACAATGTAGGAAGGACCCACCGAGCCTCACAGATGAAATGCAAATGGTGTATTCAGAAGGCAGCCAGCCTGGCCTTAGTAATATCTTGACTTTACACACACACAAAAGTGTGTAAAGTGGTAGCTATCTCTTTGGATTAACATGACTTAGATCATAAGGCTAATGACCACTTGTTTGAGTACACCGCTCATCACGTCCCCTACATTAGACATGTGGCCCAGAGTAGGGAGGCAATGGGTCTCTGTACATTTTGCAAAATTTACTTATAATAGGAAGTCTGTGCATGTGTAGGGTAACAGATCTATGGGAAATCTCTGTACCTTCTTCTCAATTTTGCTGTGAACCTAAAACAAAATACTCTTGCCCTTCTTGCCTCTGCCCCTTCTGCATGAGAGGTGTAAATACAGGTAAAGGATGATTCATAAAGCAAATTTGTAGCTACTAAAATGGAGCACATAGGGGCACCTGGGTGGCTCAGTGGGTTGAGCCTCTGCCTTCAGCTCAGGTTATGATCTCGGGGTCCTGGGATCAAGCCCCACCTCAGGCTCTCTGCTCAGCCGGGAGTCTGCTTCCCCCACTCTCCCACTGCCTGCCTCTCTGCCTACTTGTGATCTTTGTCAATTAAATACATAAAATATTTAATAAATAAATAAATAAAAATAAAGAATGGAGCACATTGCTTTTTTGGCAGTGGAATAAACATTTAAGATCCAAGGGGCATAGGAGAGGAAGGACATTAATGGTTTTTATGTTTTAGAACTGCACCTGGAGCCTTCCTCACAAGTCCACTCCCAAACTTCTGCAGGTGTCTTAGGTTTAATTGTTGAGTCTAACATCCTCCCCGCACCGTTCGGGCTCTAACCATTAGGGCGCCATTCCCTTTAATCCAATGGTGAAAAAATAATGAATACTGTTTTTCTGAATATAAATAAATCAATTTAATAAAAAAAAAAATGAAGAAGAAGAAGAAGAAGCCTATTGGAAATGGCAGCAGACGGCTTCAGTTTCTATACCTCCCAGGCAAGAAAGCCCTGTCAACACCTCTGGCTGTCTTCTTCACTCCCACTTCTATAGGCATCACTCCGTCATCAGTGGGGCAGAAGAGTACCACTTGCCTGGTCGGATGAAAACTGAGTAGGCTGGACAGACCGCTCTTAGTCAGTCCCTCCAAAAATAACACCTAGACAGAACTGAACTGGGAACCCTGAAGCCCATCAGTCAGCTGGGGGGCTGCACTGGCTGGCCTGTCAGCCCATGTTCCCTGACTGGTGTCGGTCTCACTTCCCGATCTCGACAATTATACACAACACTTTCAGGATGCCTGGGTGGCTCAGTCGGTTAAGCGTCTGCCTTCGGCTCAGGTCATGATCTCAGGGTCCCGGGAACAAGTCCTGCATGGAGCTCCCCACTGTGCAGGGAATCTGCTTCTCCCTCTCCCTCTGCCCCTACACCTCCCATGCTCTCTCTCATGCACACATGCTCTCTCTCAAATGAATGAATAAAATCTTTATTAAAAATTAGAGTACAAAAAAATTATAAACAGCACTTTCTTTCCAGGAACACACCGTGCACCCCTGGGACTATGATTCTTATATGGAAGCTAGGAGGTAACTTGCCTCTCTCCAAAAACCGTGTTGACTTGCCCATTAATCATAAGAGACCTTTAAGTATTTAAGGAAACACCACAAGTAGATCATGTAACCCTTAGACAACAGCAGAAATCTCTCCAAATTGAGACTTTATAACTTCAAGAAAATTTCCCGAGGGTTAACGGGCTTATTACTGATGCGGTACCTGTGATGGAAGTCATCCAGTTAGAAAAAGTGATTCAAAATTTGTCCTTGACTCCAGCTGAGGTGATCTCTGACACACCGTGGCTCCCGACAGCATTCAGCTTATCTTCAATTCCTTGGCCAGGGTTGTCGAGGAAGTCTTGCCCTAGATGTCTTCTTTGCAGCTCAAGGCAGAGCTTGCATGATGTCTAATACTGCACCTGTATTAATACTTTGGGCCAAGTGGAAAAATCAATACAGAAACTAAAGAAGAAAGCCATAAAGCTATGTAAGATACACCCTGATGGCTTTTGGAATTTGTTCAGCTAATTGTTTCCAGGATCCTAGGGGTATGATTGAGGTCGACACTGCAGGTTGGCCCCATTCTGCTGAAGCTGGAATGCTGTGGCTCATAGCCTTAATTAAATGTTGTGTGAGACAGATTAAATGGATTCAGAGGGTGCCTGGCTGGTTCAGTCAGTAGAATGTGTGACTCTTGTTCTCAAGGTTACAAGTTCAAGCCCCATGATGGGTGTGGAGATTACTTAAAAATAAAATCTTCATTGCGGTGCCTGGGTTAGGCATCTGACCCTTGATTTTGGCTCAGGCCATGATCTCAGGGTCAAGAGATCGAGCCCCAGCTTAGGCTCTATGTCAGGCTCAGGGTCAGGCTTGGGGTCAGGCTCCATGCTTAGCGAGGAGTCTACTACTTCCTTCTCTCTCTCCTTCTGCCCCTCCCCCTGCTTGTGGTCACGCTCTTAAATAAATAAATAAATAAATAAATGAATAAATAAATAAAATCTTCAAAAAAATAAAAATGGATGGCTTCAGCCCTCACCTCTGTAAGTGAGATTAATCAGAGTGGCCAACCGAGTGGCATACTCATTGGAAACCTCTTTGTGAGTCTCTCATGTTTCTACACATCTCTATAATCAAAGATGATTATATAGTGAGCAGTCTTGGAAGACAGAGAGTTTTTCCTCTGAAGCAAAGGGCAGGTTTGCTTACAGCCTTTTAAGATGGATAGGGTTTCCTTGAAGGCAAAAGTCAGACAAGGTTACTGCCTGTATAAGGTTTGGGTGCCCCGACTCAGGTTCCTTCTCCTGTAATGCCACCCACTGTACATGCGGGACTCTACATCACCCCGTGGGAGTCAGGACTCAGACTGTTTCCCTATGAATAATAAAGCCCTGGGTCTCTGATCCAGGAATATTGTAACAACATCCACAAAACTCTGGCGGGCTAATTTGCTAGCTTGTAAGCAGGAGAAAGTCTCACACCTTTCACAGTTCTGACTACCATATTAATCAGAATTCTATGTCTCCTTCTCCTGCATTCAATAATGATTCTCACGGAGATTGTCAGTAGTAAGAAAGGTATAATTTATCTACTGGACTAGAGGAGCCAGGAGGGCATCCAAGGGGAGATGACCACTGAAGAGTTGGATATGGTAGTATTTGGTGTGTGAGTGATCTTCAAGATATAGAGCTGGTAAATTTTGTCCATATCTTCCTAATTCTATGTTCAGGGACTTCGTCTTGATAGCCTGAAGGTGACCATATTAATGCCATGGAAACTAGTAAATGCTACAAATCAAAGCTTTCCCTCCCCCTTTTGAGAGTGCTTGTCGCTATCAGCACACCACGGACTATGGTATAACTCATAAACGGGGGTGGGGAGGGACTTCCTTAATCTATTTCCTTCTTCTGTGAAATGTGGAGAATAATTCGCCTATATCATGGGATTGCTTACGAAGATTGAATTAGAGAATCTATAAAGCATGTAGAATAGTGTTGGCATATATTGTATTTAATCACATCTAAGATGCTACCAAATTAAAGAGATAGTCTTAATTACGTCATCATTTGGCCAAGATAGAAAAAACACTGCTAATTACACTATGCTTTCTTCCCACATGATTGTAAGACATGTCTCAATTTCAGTAATGGTAAAATATGAAAAAAAAAAAAAGTCTGTCTTAGAATGAATGAAATACAGGAGCTTGTTTTAAAAATGCTTTGCTAATAATATATTATGACTGTGACTAACTAAAATGTAGGTGTACCTGGGTGGCCCAGTCGGTTGAGCCTCCAACTCTTGGTTTCAGCTTAAGTCGTGACAGGGTCATGGGACCCAGCCCTGCGCAGGGCTGTATGCTCAGAGTGGAGTCTGCTTGGGATTCTCTCTCTAACCTCTCCTTCTGCCCCCTACCTCAAATAAATAAATAAGTCTCTAATATAATAAACAAACAAATAAACAATAAATAAATAAATAAATAAATAAATAAATAAAATTTGTATATAGGTAGTAAAAAGTCATCTGTCTTATTCTACCATTTTAATCACTAATTGATTCAAAACTTCTAAAAATTAAATTTCTGAGAAATCAGATAGTTTGTGGTAATGAATGCACAACATATAAGTAGAAAGGGAGGAGGAGAATGGAAATAGGTCTATTTTTCAAAATAAAACCAAACACAACATTTAACGAATTTTGAATTTCAAAAGTCTTTTTTAAAGATTTTATTTATTTGAGAGAGAGAGAGAGAGAGTGCAAAGGGTGTGGGGCAGAGAGGAACCCAAGCCGAGTCCATGCTGAGCACAGACCCTGACGCTGGCCTCAGTCTCACAACCCTGAGCTCGTGACCTGAGCCGAAATCAGGAGTCAGAGGCTTAATCAACTGAGCCCCCCAGGTGCCCCTCAAAAATCGTTTTTTAATGAAGATTGAAACATATAAGAAACACCAATGGGACCACCATACAATAAGACTTCCAATCATAAATAAGTGAATGCAAACTTAGGAGTCCTCTGAACAATTTTTCTGCATTTTAGAACAGCATGTAAACGTATGTGAAAATGAGGGATGTACTAAGTGTATTTATTTGACTAATTATGTACGTCCTGAGAAAAGGATAGGGAACTGGTAAATAATTACAAAGGAAGGGAATTGTCTAAAGTGTAATTATCTCAAGTCTGTGGGAATGAGTTTATATTGTATAAAGAAAAGTTCCTGGAAACAAATGAATCAGGCTCCCAAACTTGGAGAGAGAAGAGAGACTACCATGCTTGCACAGGGGAACTTCAAAGAGAAATATTGGTTATTTTCTTTTTATACCATTGCAACTAAAAATAAACTATAAGAGCCCTACCATAATTATTTGAAGAATTTATAGCTTATTACACAGAATACAGAGTTTCAAGCAGGCTCTAAAAATACAATGACCTTCAGCAAAACTTTACTCCAACCTCCACAAACGTAATTTCCAATTCCCTCTGTGGAAGCTTAATGTGCCGCATAAGAAGATCTGGCTTTTGACCTCAAAATAACTCCAGAGCTCAGCACACTGTTTCCGGACTCATCATCTAAATGCATGCTTGCCGCCTGACCACAGCCGAGGCGGGCTGTTGGAAGTAGTCTGCAAATCACTTTTCAGACCGTGATGGGAAGGACACTCCCAAAGACCAGTGTAATGGACATGGCATGAAATTCTCAAACAGGAGACGTAGTTTTAGTATGTCATTTAGACATGTGCCTTGGGCAAAGCAGCCTGTCACGCTTGAGCTCTTACCAAAAGGAAATAGTAAAACTTGCCTTTTAGGAATCATGAGACTCCTGAATCTACATGTATTTTTTAAAGTGCTTTTCAAGCTGTAAAAGTGCTTTGCAAATATAATAAATGAATTATTATTACTAGGATCACTACTATGCTTGTTTGCCTTGCAGACATGGCAAAGGAGCAATATTATGGTGTGGGCAATCACACCATAATATCACTGTATTATGAACTTGGGACAGGATTCCATACAACGAGTAGTAAATAATTATTTGATAATGAACGCATATTAAGATGTCTTCTTAGCCCAAACAAGTATTTCAAGGTAGAAATATCACTTTTTTTTTTTTTTGGTATTACAAAGTCTAAAAAAAATGCTAGAAAATTCAGGGGCTTTTAATTCAGGCAGACTGGGACTTGAATCTGGATTTAACATTTTTTTTTTTTTAAGATTTTATTTATTTATTTGACAGAGAGAGATCTCAAGTAGGCAGAGAGGCAGGCAGAGAGAGAGGAGGAAACAGGCTTCCGCCTGTGAGCAGAGAGCCTGATGCAGGGCTCGATGTGGGGCTCAATCCCAAGACCCTGAGATCACGACCTGAGCCAAAGGCAGAGGCTTTAACCCACTGAGCCACCCAAGCGCCCCTGGATTTAATATCTTACTAGCTGTGTGATAGCGGGCAGTTTAATTAACCTCTCTGAGTTTAGGGAGCCCACCTCCCAGGCTCGTGGGCATTTCATTGCATAAAGAGCCAACCTACCTCAATAAATTCTAGCTGCTTCTCTCCACTCTTAAATACTCTGTCTTTTTCCCTTACATTTTGCAGGGAGCTCTGGAAGAATTCAGTGGGGTTATGGGTGAGGTTTTATGGACTGGAAACAGCAGTTATTCCATTCTTTTTATATACCAGGCCCTGGGCTAGGTCTTCACACAGCTGTTTTCATTTAATCCTTACACAACCCTATCAGAAAGGTATTAATGTGCTGTATTAGTATACTGTTATTGTAACAAATAACATTTGTTACTACATTTCAGTAGTTTAAAACAACAAAACTCTATTGTCTCACCATTCTGAAGATCAGATGTCTACAATGGGTCTGCAGGGGCTGTGTTCCTTCTGGAGTGTCTAGGGGAGAAACCGTGTGCATGCCTTTTCCAGCTTCTAGAGAATACTCACCTTCCTTAGCTCCAGGCCCTGCCTCTGTCTGACCTCTTCTTCTGCTGGCACTTCCCTCACTTTCCTACGTAAGGACCCTAGCGATTACATTGCACGCGTCTGGATAATCTTGCCCTCTCAAGACCCTTAGTCACAACCGCCAAGTCCTGTTTGCCATGTACGGTCACATCCTCGCAGGTTGCTGGGATTAGGAAGCAGAAGTCCTGGAGGAGTCATCTTTCTATCCACCACGCATGCCTGTTTAACAAATGAGGGAACAGAGGCTGCTCAGCTCATGCACTTCATAACCAGACCCAGGTACTGAGTCTTTTCAGCAATCTCCACCTTGACTATGTATCCAGAAGCAATACGGCCATTTGGGAAGAGCAGGTGTGTTTCATTTGGGGCATGGTTATGACATTAATTGTGGTGACATTTGATAAACAAGGATCACTTGTGACTTGTGACTTGTGACGTACTTTGTGCATTGTCTTGAGCCCCAAAGCCATATTTATTATCTACCGTCTCACTAATCACCTTCAAGAAAAATTTAGTATGGGGTGCCTGGGTGGCTCAGTCCATTAAGCAACTGCCCTGGGCTCAGGGTCCTGGGATTGAGCCCCACATTGGGCTCTCTGCTCAGCGGGGATTCTGCCTTTCCGTTTCCCTCTGTGCATGCTCTCTCATTCTCTCTCAAATACATAAAATCTTTTAAAAAAAGAAAAATTTAGTACCTAGCTGCATCATACCAGTCATCATGGAGAATTAAATAAAGACTCAATGCATTTTGTCCCTGAGGGAATTTCCAAGACCAATAGTATAAAAGCACCAAAGTGTATGTATCAGACTGAAGCCCGCTGGGAGCTGCTGTACCCACTGGGAACGATAATTGGCACATTCAGTGAATATGGAATTCTTCCACGAGCCTTTTGTAATGGAGTTGCTGACTTACTCCAGTTATTCTATCTTATTTACTATTAGCTCATGAAAATATTGATTGAGGTTGAAACTTTGCTTTAAATTTTTGAAGTTTGGAGGATCAGCCTATTTCAAGGAATTCAAACAACAGTGACTGCTGTGGTTATCAGTTCTATGATTTGTGGCTATCAGTTCTGTCTATCAGTTCTATCATAGTTCTATGAGCTGTGATTTGCTCAAACAAATCATCCAGGTTTTCCTCATGAAAAATTGATGAAAACATTTCCCTAAGATCAGAATTCTGAGAGACATACAAGTAAGTCCCCCAGTAATGAGTACACTAAGTCCTTTAAACATTACCTCCTTTCATTGCTTGCTTTTGCTGGATTTTAAAGCAGCTTTCTTGGGCGCCTGGGTGGCTCAGTGGGTTAAAACCTCTGCCTTCAGCTCAGGTCATGATCCCAGGGTCCTGGGATCGAGCCCCGCATTGGGCTTTCTGCTCAGCAGGGAGCCTGCTTCCTCCTGCCTCTCTGCCTACTTGTGATCTCTGTCTGTCAAATAAATAAATAAAATATTAAAAAAAAAAAAAGCAGCTTTCTTGCTGGTAAAAATGCTGATGCCGTGTCTATCTTGTGTGGAGGAAACCTAGAGAGGAAAGGAAGTCTCACAGGGATGTGAGGTTTCAGTGACTGCTGGACCTCAGGAAAAGGAAAGAAGCTGAGAAAGGGAAAGGAGAGAGAAAAGGAAGAAGGACATGGGAGAAGGGGCCTAGGGCTGGAAAGGAGCAGAAGGAACAGCAGTCACTGCCATTTCCGTGGGTGTGAACCAAGGGATCACAATTTCAATCCTCTGTTGAACACGTTCGATTTTTTTTTTTTCTTTTAGCTTAGAAGGCGCGAACATGAGACATTTGTAGGTGACCAAGTCCTAGAGCTCTTTGTCACTGCTCACACAAGGCAACTGACCTCTCGGGCTGCTCCCGGCAACCAAAGTTAGGCTGAGAAAATTCTTGGAAGGAGAGGCAGAAGGAAGATGTGGGGAAGTGAGAGAAAGAGAACCAGAGGACGGGAGGGAAGAAAGGACTTTGCCTTGCTGGGGCTGCTGGTCAGGTGCTGAGCTGGCTGAGGGGCCTCCGACCTTTGAGTGCGACTCGAATCACTGCTCCCAGGCCGGTTGCAGGAAGGCACAGATTGCACATGCATATTCGAAAGTGCTCAAAGTGCATGCATGTGTGGATGAAAATGTGTCTCTTTGACCTGGGGCTCCGAAACCGTGTGTCACTCAGGGAATCAGGAAACTGAACCATAGTCCAGGGAGAGGGACTGACTCCCAGAAGCACCAGGAGTTCCTGTCAATGTCAGTGGATGGCAGGACCGCTGGGGGCGGGTGGGGGGGGTGCATTAGGATTTGGGAAAACACCACATCTCAGGACCGGAAGGGGTCAGGGAAAACCCTGTGTGAAAAAGAGAAAGTACTCGATCCTGTACCCTATATGTAATGAGGCCCTTGTTTGTTTATCTGGTTGAAGCTGGAGATCCCCACCCCCCATGCCCGCTGCTTTTCTCCTCCAGTTTGTCCATGTTTATGCCTTTAACAACAACTAGTGCCCTGACTCCAATGCTAGCAGGATGCTTCTGCTTATACACATCCCACGCTGCAATTCTATATTCATAATTCTGTTAAGGTATTTGTATCTGGTGAAATGTTTGCTTCGCTCTTCATATAATTCAGTGGTAATATATTATCTACTGAAAAACAGGGGAGCGATGTAACAAACAGCCTTTCTTTGGGTGATTATTTCTTCCATGTTGCCAGATCTTAAATGTCCATCTTTCAGTCCTTTCTTTCTAGGACCACAATAAAGTGTTTCAGAAGGATTAGCTAATGGTCCGCTGGCTTCACGTAATTTCCTCTGAGAAGATTTATCTTTATTTGTGTCTGTACCAGTGACTGGATGGCAGCACTTATAGATTTGTGAAGCACTCCTCTCTTATGTACCGTTAATGCAATAAGTAAAGAACAAAATGGTATCATTTTTCTCATGTGTCACTGCCAGAAACGAAACATTTGTGAGGTATTTCATGAAGAGAATTTTTTTACTGAGGAAAATTGTTCAACTGTGACAATTTAATAACTAATACACAGCTTGGTAAAAGAAATTTTCTTTGAAAACATTTTTGCTCTTCTGTTGACATGTGGTCAAGAATGGATCTTTGTTTAATTTTTAAAATTTTACTTTTTAAGTAATCTCTATGCCAAACATGGGGCTTGAATTCATAACCCCAATTCCAAGAGTCACGCTTTCCATCGACTAAACCAGCCAGGCACCCCAGGAATGGATCTTTTAAATTTAAGTATTAACCCAGTCCTCTGAGCTAATTAAAGAATGTGTTGGCCATACAGGGGCCAACCCACAGGCTGATGTGGGGCATTGAAGATTTGCCTCCTCTGTGACAGAGAAAAAAACCTTTGGCATGACTCTTCTCCAATCATTGCACACTCTCAAAAGGTTTCCCAGGAGACATAAATTTGTAAGGTAACCACCATTTTGAGGCCTGCAGTGACCCAGACCGAACTGCCTGACCTCCTGTGGGTAAGTTACTTGACTCCTCATAGCAGTTCTCTGAAGTGAATAATACTCCTATTTTACTTTTTTTTTTTTTTAAGATTTTATTCCTTTATTTGAGAGAGAGTGTGGGAGAGAGAGCAAGTAGGGGGAGAGGCAGAGACAAAGACCCCATCCCCAGCAAGGAGGGAGCCCCATGTGAGGCTCCATCACAGGACCTGGGATCATGACCCCAGCAGAAGCCAGGCGCCCGACCGACTGAGCCACCCAGGTGCCCCTCCCCTATTTTAGTTTTAATTGATACATTCAGATCCCACCAGTCTTTGACTGAAAATAGGTTGTGACACTCTCAACTCCCTCTGACTAGGGACAAAAACAACCTGCCATCGCACAGCCCCTGGCATGTGGTGAGTGTCGGGTGAACGTCTTGGGCCTGGAGCAGCCCCAGCTCTTCCACTCTGGCTTCTGAGTAAAGTCACTAACCCCGGTGTGTGCTGTGCCCTCCCTGCATGGCGGAGGAGCCCGAACAGGGAACAAGAAGAGGAAAGAAAAGAGAGAAAGTCCCCTTCATTGAGTGTTCACACACATCAGGGGACAGGCTATGTGTTTTACCCACATTACCCACATGTCCTCATAAATTCCCTGTGAAGTAAGTCCTGTTATCCCCATTTTATGGGGTGGAGAGGAAAAGGGGCCTCAGAGAGGCCAGGGAACACATTCAGCTAGGACGAGACTGGCCTCAGCCACACATTTAGGTCTGTCACCTCCCATGCACTTTAGCTGCCGTGCAAGAGTTGGCATTACTGCGTTGCTGCTAGATTATAGTAATCCATTTATTGCCAAATATGTGCTCTTAAATTCATGTTTTAGCTACTGCTGCCTCCGAGTAGTCAAAGCCCATACAAATTCTATTCAACATGATTGTCTTGGTCTGCTCAGATCGCTCTAACAAAACATCACAGACTTCAGCGCCTTAAACAATAGATACTTCTTTCTCACAGTCCTGGAGGCTGGGAACTCTAAGCTGGCCATTCAGTTCCTTGTTGAGGGTCTACTTCCTGGCTCATAAAAGGCCACCTTCCAACTGATCCTCATATGGCCTGGAGAGAGAGGCAAGCGACAGAGGTTGAGAGACAGATCTGTATCTCTTCTTGGAAGACATAAATCCCCCTGTGAGGCTTCCCCTGCATGACCTATCTAGCTCCCAGAGGCCCTACTTCTAAATATCATCACGTTGGGACTTGGGGCTTCAACAGACAAATTTTGAGGCGATGTATTCAGTCCAGAACAAGGATGAGTAAAGAAAACGATTTAACAAGAGATGTGTGTGTTCCTTCATGTCAGAACTACATCGTCTTATATATTCTTACATCTGAGTGTATTTTGAAACACCTTCTATATTACAAAAGTGAATTTGTTCCAGGGCTGATTACATGCCCTGGTGTCCCCAGTACAAGTTTGGCTTATGCCTGTGGTCCTAGTGGAACTATTAATAACACCCCTTCTCACTCTCTCTAAAGTATACTGTTTTGGGGCGCCTGGGTGGCTCAGTCGATTCAGCGTCTGCCTTCAGCTCAGGTCATGATCCCAGGGTCCTGGGATGGAGCCCAGCCTCAGGTCCCTGGCTTAGTGGGGAAGCCTGCTTCTCCCTCTCCCACTCCCCCTGCTTGTGTTCCCTCTCTTGCTGTCTCTCTCTGTCCAATAAGTAAATAAAATATTTTTTTAAAAAGTGTCCTGGTTTGAATAATAAATCATATGGGCATCCTTCTTATTACCAATATTTCAAAATACTTGCAGATTCGAAAGTTTTGATAATTTTTGAAGCTGGGCGATAGATGTATAGGGATTTATTTAATTTCCATACTAAAAAATCTTTAAAATATATATTTATAGTTAAGTTTCTATAGCGACAGTTTAAACAAAGGGGAGTATTCATTTATTTTTAAGTTCAAATAATTATATCTCTCTTTCAAATATAAAAATATCATTAATGGAGCAGTGACTAATATTTCTTTTCTCATATACAAAAAATTGTATTCCTGAAGAGTTGTTGTAATTGAAAAGCATACAGATGGAACTATCATAATTGAAATGTTTTGGAATGAATTAGAAGTATTTGTTATATTAAAAGATTAGAGAAAATATTGTCACTTGATAAAGAATATCCTTGTAGGGACACCTGGGTGGCTCAGTCGGTTCAGCATCTGCCTTCGGCTCAGGTCAAGACTCCAGGGCTTGGGATCAAGTCCTGCATCGGGCTCCCTGCTCAGTGGAGAGTCGACTTCTATCTCTTTCTCTGCCTGCTGCTCCCCCTGCTTGTGCTCTCTTGTATTCGCTCTCTTTCTAGCAAAAAAATAAATGAAATCTTTAAAAACAAATCTCTTGGGGCACCTGGGTGGTTCAGTGGGTTGAGCCTCTGCCTTCAGCTCAGGTCATGATCTCAGGGTCCTTGGATCGAGCCCCACATGGGGCTCTCCGCTCAACATGGAGCCTGCTTCCTCCTCCCTCTGTCTCTCTCTCTGCCTGCCTCTCTGCTTACTTGTGATCTCTCTCTTTCTCTATCAAATAAATAAAAAATCTTAAAAAAAAAACACCTCTTTGTAAAAGGATTATTTTTTAAGAGGGTAGGGGGAGAATAACACACAAAAACTGCCTGAAGGAGATGACGCTTGAACAGAAGTTTATAGGATGAACAAGAAACGGTGATGTGTAGGAAAATATCCGCAAACCAATGCACCAGAGGTCTCTAGTAATTTAGGGACCAAAAAATGGACATTGAAAGATTGTTTAGTTTAAGAAGAGCTGACTCTTGAGCATGGAGGTGAAATAGAAATATGACTTTGAGAATTGAATTGAAAGTGAGTTAAGTGGAGACAGCTAGGGGAAATTATCTAAAAGTCAGATCTTTTTTCTTTTTCTTTTATTTTTTATTTCTACTCTCAACATGATTTGCAGAATCCCAAATACGGCCTCTGTTTTCTTTCTTCCTTCCTTCCTTCCTTCCTTCCTTCCTTCCTTCCTTCCTTCCTTCCTTCTCTTTCTTTCTTCCCAGTATAGTTAACACACTATATAGTAAACTAATATATTAGTTTCAGGTGTACAATATAGTGATTCAACAATTCTCCACATCACTCAGTGCTCATCATGATAAGTGCACTCTTAATCCCCTTTACCTATTTCATACACCCCCTTCTCCCCTCTGGTAACCATCTGCTTGTTCTCTACAGTTAAAGAGTCTGTTTCTGGTTTGTCTCTTTTTTTCTTTGTTCATTTGTTTTGTTTCTTAAATTCCACACATGAATGAGATCGTATGGTATTTGTCTTTCTCTGACTGATTTATTTCAAGTGGCAAGTGTTGTCGCAAATGGCAAGATCTCTTCTTTTTTTTATGGCTGAGTGAGATTGCACCATACATCTATTTACCACATCTTCTTTATCCATTCGTCTGTCGATGGGCACTTGGGCTGCTTCCATAATCTGGCTATTATAAATTACGCTGCAGTAAACAGAGGGGTGCATGTATCTTTTCAAATTAGTGCTTTCATATTCTTTTGGTGAATACTCAGTGTAAAAGGATTGTTAATGTCCTCATTTTTGTTCTGCACAAGCATGTATAATTTGTACAACTCAAGAGGCATCGTAGTTTACAATTTTCCCATTTGTAAAATAAGAAAAACAATACTGCCTACTTTGAAAATTGTTGTGGGGCTCCTCAGTGGCTGAGTTGATTAAGCGTCTGCCTTTGACTCACGTCACGATCCCAGGGTCCTGGGATCGAGCCCCGCATCCTGCTCCCTGCTCAGCGGGAAGGTCTGCTTCTCCCTCTGCCCCTGCCCTGCCGCCCCCCCCCGCCCCCAGTTCCCGCTCCTGCTCTCTCTGTCTCATTCTCTCTTTCTCTCTCTCTCTCCTGCAAAAATAAATAAATAAAATCTTAAAAAAAAAAAAAGGAAAGTTGTGAGGAGGAATTTTTAAATTCATATAAAGAATAAAGCTCATTGCCAGGGACACCATAAGAACTCAGTAAATGTTAAAATTTTTCTTGATGGCAAGGTGATGTATTATTTCAAGTAGAGTGTTAAATGACAGCAGCAACAAGCATTCTTGGAACATAGTACTTTTTCTTACTCTACTTCTTTTTTGTAATTGAAGACAGAGAATCAAAATACCTAATATGTCTAACTGGGCACCATGGAAGTAAAAATTACATCAAAAAGATACTTACATTAGTTTTGCACTGTCTCATTAATTCAGCCAGCCAGTCGGTCATGAACCGTTTACTGAATGTCCAGTTCGAGCAAGCTGAGACCTGTGTAATGAGAGCAGGCAAGGCATGCAATCTGAACATGGGACATAGTAAAAAACCAATACGGTCACAATATTACAGTCGAGGTTTGCTTGGTGGAATTAAGAAATCCTGGTTAGGGGCTCCTGGCTGGCTGAGAGCATACAACTCTTGATCTCGGCGTTGGGAGTTAGAGTCCCACACTGGGTATAAGGATTACTTAAAAATAAAATTCTTAAAAAAAAAAAAAAGAAATCCTGGTTAAATTATTAATCTCAGCATTAATCAGTAGTATACCCTTATATTCTGGCCATTGAGTTATTTTCTACATGGTTTAACAAGGAACAAAGATGTCTCTGATGTGCTTTTCACTTGTACATTTTCTCTGCCTGGAGGCTTAATGCAGTCTATGAAAAATCTTTCTTTCATTCTTTTTACTGTCCCTCAAAGCCTCAAGCCTTAAGGCCTTTTGAAATAAATCAATACTGAATCCATTGACTTAGGCATTCCAAAAGAACAAAGAGAACTTCAGAGACTAGACAAAGTATGAAAAACATTTGGAATATTTTCTTCCCTGAGTGCCCACTTTTTTCTTATTGGAAAGTAACAGTTAACAGCATTCCTGCAGCAGAAGTTGTCATTGCTTTGCTTGCAAACGAACTAAAAACCTTGTCATTTGTCCCCTTCCCAAATTAATTTTTTTTTTAGAATTTATTTATTTATTTGACAGAGAGAAATCACAAGTAGGCAGAGAGGCAGGCAGAGAGAGAGAGAGGAGGAAGCAGGCTCCCCGCTCAGCAGAGAGCCCGATGCGGGACTCGATCCCAGGACCCTGGGATCATGACCTGAGCTGCCGAAGGCAGTGGCTTAACCCACTGAGCCACCCAGGTGCCCCCCAAATTAATTTTGTAAATAACAAAGTTAGCATTTTGTCATTGAAACGACTAGCTACTAGTTAAAAAAAAATTTTTAAAATATTTAACAAGTTTTTCTGAATATGCAAGAACACTTTGACCTATTCCTGAAAAACTTACAACATTTCACAAAGCAAAATCAGGAGAAAATAAGCATACACCTGTAGTGTGAGGCACTCAATAGCTTTGGGGTTGCTAAATATTCTCTTTGGGCTTCTCAATCAATAAACAGCAGGAAGCACTGGCTAGGAGCACATTTTCAGTTGCAAGACAGAAAGCGCAACTCAATCTGGTTAACAATAACTGGTTTAAAGGTGAGACAGCTTCCAAAATGGACTGATTTAGCAGCTCTGCGGTATCAAAAGAACCCCGTTAGGGAAAAACCTCAAATGTCATGTTTTTTTTCTTTTCATTTCATTACATTTTCTTTTTCTTTTCATTTCTTTCCTAGAGTCTTACCCTCCTAATAGGTCCAATCCCGTAGTGATACAGCCTGTCTAGAATCAAGCCTACGGATAGATATGATTTCCAGTAAATCCTCCAATCCTGTTAGCCTTAAAAATCTCCCTCACTAACCCATTATCCTCTAAAATAATATCGCCTTAACAATACCTTGCTCAAAGAAACTTTGCATGATAAGGGGAACAAAGAATTTGGTATCAGAGGATTACTTCTACTACCCCACTGCATAATTATGGGATTTATGGCAAGCTATTAACCTCAATGTTTTTCAGTTCCCTGCTCCGTAAAATGGAGCTTACAAATAGTGTGTTCCTAGACTTTATGAAGAATATCTGACAAAATCCTACAGCAATCACGTTACTGAATGATAATACAGTAGGAGCATTCTTTGAATGTCTGGAGTTGAATGCCACGTTCTTTGTTTATCTGTTGCTGCTTTTGCGATATTATGGCAGAGTGGGGCGGCTGTACAGGAAACTCAATCCTTACAATATTTACCATCCGGCTCTATGGAAGAAGTCCGCCACCCCCTCCCTGGAAAAAGAAGGCTTGATTACCAGAGTTGCAGCGTTACAGGGTCTTGTCTTTCTGGATCACCAGGAAAGAGCGAGAGCCATTTAGGAACATCCATATTCTTACCCAAGAGGTATGAATCAGAGGCCCACCGAGAAACAGAGGGCCATTTGAACACAGGTACTTTGAAGAGGGTTTATGTAAAAAAGGCATGAATTTAGAAGCTGGGGTTCACCACCTGAAGAGGTGAGGTAACAGTTATCAGGAACACGGAGAAGACGACTGTGTAGACTTAGTGACTCTAAGAAAAATGAGGACTTCTAATCGAGTGACACAGGCAAGTCCATGAGACCTCACAGGGAAGGAGGCAAGGGGAAAAATACGCTGACTTTGCTTTTCTCTTCTCTTCTCTTCTCTTCTCTTCTCTTCTCTTCTCTTCTCTTTCTGGGACTCCCCACTGGTGAAACCCAAAGAGAGTGACAGAGGACCCAAGAACACATCACCATAGTCCATATCATTCAGCCTCCTGGGCAGAGGAGAAGGCTGTAAACTGTCCCCAGTGGGGCAAATAGAAAATATCTGGCACAGAGAGCTATCTTGGGAGTGTCCTTGGAGCAAAATGAAGAAATCTAGCAATAACACAGATTGCTCCTGAGGCATCTCTTAGAGAGTCTCTGGGTAGAGTGCCATCTAGGTAATAAACATGCTTAGCATCCGGATCTCGGCTTCTAAAGCTCCTCCTCTAATAAAAACCAGTGTTCCTTGGAGAAATGTCTTGCTGGGACATGTAAATCTGGGACAAGGTAAATGTAAGAAGAGGGGGAGTAGCCTGCTTTGCCCAAGTGAGGAAAAGCTAACACAGGAGACGGAAGTCAGCTGAAAAGGGCTTCCACTGGCAAACTCTGAATTCGAACATCAAATAATAATAGTTCTGATTGAATTTCAGACTGAACATGGAATACATGAACATGAATACATGAACCCATCATAATATAAATAATTGGGGAGAAAGGAAAGTTCTACCTGATAGTAGAGGTCTTAAAATATATCCCTACAAAGTACTTGTTAATTACTTACTGATTAGTGAACACAAAGTACTCATCAGTTAACTTTATAATGGAGAAACTTGGCAAACATCACACAGAACAAGTGACAATTCATCTCTTCATCAATGATGAGACAGATTGGTGTGGGCTCAGTCTGTTGAGTGTCCAATTTCTGATCTCAGGGTCAGGAGTTCAAGGCCCATGTTGGGCTCCACACTGGGTGTGGAGCCTACTTAAAAAATAAAAGGGGTTTCTGGGTGGCTCATTTGGTTGCGCATTCGACTCTTGGTTTTGGCTCAGGTCATGATTTAGAGTCGTGGAATGGAGCCCCACATCAAGGCTTGAGATTCTCTCTCTCCCTGCCACTCCCTCTCCATACAAATCATGTGCTGGGCATATGATGCAATGAGGAAAACACAGCATCACTGCTAGGATATTCTTACAAATATGTGTAAATCATGAAGAAATATCAGAGTAGATAACCAATGGATAATTAAATGATTACCAGCCTGTACTCTTTACAAAATGACAGATTTGAGATTTACTTATTTTTAAGTAAGCTCTACATCCAACATGGGGTGCAAACTCACAACCCTGAGGTTAAGAGGCATATGCTTTACCAACTGAGCCAGCCAGGCTCCCCCCAAAATGATAGGTTAGTTAAAGGTAGGTCTGCAAAAATAGTTACTTATTGGAGGAAGCTGAAGAGGTGTCATAACTACACCCAACACACGACCTGGGGCTGGATCCTAGACCTATAAAGAAAATTATGGAGGCAATATTCAGAATTTGAATGCGGATCTGAGGATTAGGAAGCACTTTTGAATCGTTATTAATTTTCTCATTGGATGGTGGTGCTAGAGCTATAGTCTTCACTTTCTTAAGCAATACACACCGAAGTAGTCAGGGGGTAATGAGACATTGTGTCTAAAACTTAATTATGATGGAAAAGGAATACGTATGCATTGGAGGGAGGGTGTAGAGGAGACCTGTATGGCGTGAATGGTAAAATGCTAACAATAGGCAAATCTGGGCGAAGGATATATAGTTCTTTTCATATGATTTTGCGAACTTTTCTGTGCATTTAAAACGATGTCAAAATAAAGAACTAAAACCTACTTGAAAATGTTGATGCCTGGACACCATCCAAGATTAGTCTAGCCAGAATTTCTGGGGGTCGCATAGCCTTGCCCGGTTGAGCTCTGCGTGGCTGGTGTATCTTCTCACTTAGCAGCTCTCCACGCTCCAGAGCTCACAGCAGCAGCAAGTACTTCCCACCAGCTTATCATTGGCTAAGCCCTGCATTAGGGACCTTGGCCACAGAAAGGAAGGGGATCCACATGGTCCCTTGGCATAGGGCAGTGGCAAGAGTGTACTGGAAACAGGCTCCTGCTGGACCCTCTACCTACCCAAATAGGCATAAGGTTGGAGCTGTAGAACCATGAGCCATGAGCCTTTTTCTCACCCTCAAGGTCAAGGGCAGCACCTGTCTTCTGACACAAAGGCACTAGGCTCTGGGCCTTACGCCTTCTTCTGCACAGGGCATGGGCAAGCCAAGATGTTCTCAGAGGCTCCCCTCTGACCCCAGGAGAGCCATTACCTGGCCTATTTCTCCTCTTCTTTGTTCTTTTGTCTCCACCCATGAGTCTGCGGTTTCACTCGTGCATTTTAATTTCGTATCCCTTAACATCTATGTTTTACCTTTTTACCTAATTGACTTTCAACATCTTTATTGTTCTAAATACTTCTACTTTAAATGACTTTATTTTTAATATATCTTTTTTTTCAGATTCAAGTTCATGGCTAGCGTAAAAATTAAAACTGTGCTGAGATATATAATGCAGAAAGCAAAATTTCCCAAATCCCATCTGCAAGGATAAGTATTGTTAATAATTGCTGTATATTTCTCTAGGTCTGTGCATCTTTGCCTATCTGGATATCTTAACATATATATGTGAAGACACTTTATTGACATTAATAGTAAGAGAAACAGTGCTTGATTTTACACATGATTTCAACACTTTCCCTTTTTTTATTTAAGAATAAATCATGGGAAATGAAAACAGAATACTGAAGGATGCCTTCACTCCTGTGTTTACTGCAGCATTATTTACAACAGCTAAGATATGGAAACAACCTAAATATCTGTCATATATATAATATATCACACTGTATTTTATGTATATATATGACATACCAGATACACACATACACACACACACTTCTATACATTAAATTATGCAGCCATAAGAAACAAGGAAATCCTGCTGTTTGTGACAACCTGAACTTGAGGGCATTGTGTTGAGATGTGTGGACCTAGGAAAAGCAACTATTCTATGATCTCACTAATATGTGGAGCCTAAAAAAGCTGAACTTCTAGAAATAGATAATAGAATGGTGGATACCAGATGCATGGGATTGGGTAGAGGAATTAGGGAGATGTTGGTTGAAGGGTACAAACTTGTTGGTTTGTTGGTACAAACTTGAAATTAGAAGATGAGTAAGTTTTCCAGAACTTAATGCACAGCAGGATGATTATAATCAATTATACCGTGTTATACACTTCCAAGTTGCTAAGAAACTAGACCTTAAATGTTCTTTTCACAAACACATGCACAAATGATAATTATGTGATGTTATAGAGTGTTATATTGCAACAATATAAATGTATCAAATAAGCAGATTATATACCTTAAACTTATACAATGTTATATGTCAATTATATCTAAAAAAAAAATACACTTTTTTTTAAGATTTTATTTTTTAAGTCACCTCTAAACCCAACATAGGGCTTGAACTTAAAACCCTGAGATCAAGAGTCACATGCTGTACTGACTAAGCCAGCTAGGCATCCTACTAAAAGTATACATCTAGAAATTTTTCCCATGAATTCATTCAAATCCTATGTATCATACAAATATAAGCATATATTAAGATATTTATTAGCATTAATATTACTGGAACCTTGTACATATCATTTTAAATCTTGTTTTTTCCTTCACTCAGTTAAATATAAAGTGTGAAAATTCTTCCAGCATTCATTCAAAAAACACTAACACCTACTGTGTAGCAGACTTTGTTCTACATGCTAGAGAGGTCACAATAAAAAAAAAAAATGATGTTCCAACCTTAACATATATGGGAAGAGGGGGATTCAGAAAGCAAACAAGTAGTTAAATTAGTGGTAAGTGCCACAAGGAAAATAAAATCCAGTAAGAGGGTGGGGATAATGGAAGACGTTCTATTCTCATTGGTCACAGGGGAATCTCCTCAAGAATTTGAACTGGAGGGGCACCTGGGTGGCTCAGTGGTTAAGTGGCTGCCTTCGGCTCAGGTCATGGTCCTGAGACCCTGGGATGGAGCCCCGCATCAGGCTCCCTGCTCAGCGGGAAGCCTGCTTCTCCCTCTCCCACTCTCCTTGCTTGTGTTCCCTCTCTTGCTCTCTCTCTCTCTGTGTCAAATAAATAAATAAATAAGAATTTGAACTGGAACAGATAACTAATAAGAAGATTAGAGCACATGATGACCTGGGGAAGAACATTCCAGGTAGAGGGCAGAGCTGGTGCTAAATGCCAGGGATAGGAGGAAACGTGGCTTGTTCAAGGAACCCAGATAAGCCCAGTGGGGTTTGGAATGGAGCTAGCAGGAGGGGAGAAGAGTGGTTGGTAGGAGAAGTCACCAGATGCCATCATAAGAGGTTTATAATTTATTCTAGGTGCAACAAAAGCCCTAAAAGGTTTTAAGCAGGGATGTGATATGAACTTATCTAGGATGTTCCCCAATCACTCTGACTGCTAAGTAGCTAATGGATTATAAGGGAGCAAGAACTCAAGCAAGGAGACCAGAGAGGAATCTGTTCCTGAGAGAAGCTCTAACTCACTGAGGTTCTGGGAATACAGTGAGGAAGGAAGGGTCAGATTCAGGTTTTATAGAGAATGTTGAACTCATGGGATCTACTGATGGATTGGATGGGAGGAAGAGTGACAGTAAGGGAGAAAGAAATCAAGAACGACTCTAGGCTTTTGGCAGGTGTCATCTTTAGCATTTGGATGACTGGGGGTGACACAGGCTGAAGTGATGAGTTTTGAGAGAGACCAGGGGGAAATGGAGAACTCTGATGTGGATACATTGAGACAAAATGTCACCTATTAGACATCCAAGTAGATATGCTGAGTAGGAGTTTGCATTCTCCTGGGGAGATGATGGCTCAATCAGTGGAACATGTGACCGGATCTGGGTTTGTAAGTTTGAGCCGCATGTTGGTTGTGGAGATTACTTAGAAATAAAATCTTGGAAAAAAAAAAACAAAAACTACATAGTACTTTGGATCTCCTTATACATTTATTTTTATACACTTAGATGTGACTTACTGAAGGATAAATTCTAATAAGGATATTTCTTGGTCAAAAGATATGAATAGCTTAAACTTAGAACATATTGGAAGATTTCCTTCCAAAATATTTCTTTTTTTAATTCTTAAAACTGAATTTGAAAATATTAGCTCTAACCATCTGATCTATTTTTCTTTTAGTCTCCTATAGGTCCCATTTTAGATATTATTGGTCTTATCTGCTTAATTTCTGTCCTCTTTTTTACAGTGCTTCAGATCCTTCTTTGTTTTCCCTATATTCCTTTTTGATGATTCATCCTTATACTATTTGGCCAGAACCCGGGGCCTAGAGGACGGTGAACCGTGGATGGTTCACATTGTAAACAAGAAACCTTCCCCCAGCTGCTCAACCACCTGCTCCCTTGGCCTCCCATGAAAACAAGTCCCCTAGTACAGTTTTCTAAGATTCTCTCAAAAGAATTTCCTCCGGAGAGATGATCAACTCAAGGGTTAAATCTCTCAGAACCATACATTCCACTGTGAAGATGACTTATTTGATTTCCTTAAAAAGTGCTATTGACATGTTACACGATCTGGTATTTATATTAAAAAATTGTTTGCCATAAAACCCATGGACTCCAGGGCGCCTGGGTGGCTCAGTGGGTTAAGCCGCTGCCTTCGGCTCAGGTCATGATCTCAGAGTCCTGGGATCGAGTCCCGCATCGGGCTCTCTGCTCAGTGGAGAGCCTGCTTCCCTCTCTCTCTCTCTGCCTGCCTCTCCATCTACTTGTGATTTCTCTCTGTCAAATAAATAAATAAAATCTTTAAAAAAAAAAAAAAAAAAAAAAAAAAAAAACCCATGGACTCCAGCTTGGATTTTAGGGAAAGTGTCAATGCTAAGCCACAAGGCAGAGGGTGATAATGGCATGCGGGAGGGACTGTTCAGCTAATGACCTAGATTTTGACCCTGCTCAGGAAGCACTTGCTCAGGAAGCAAATGGTGGTGAACCTTTTCACAGACTCTGAAATTAAGTGGCACAGGGGAAGGAAGTAGAGAAGTATGCAGCCAAATTATTGGCACCACTTCTAAACTAACTGCCTTTACCCTTTCATTACCACAATGACTCCCCTCCCTTGCCTACAAAATCACAGGAGGATTCTCTTAAATGATAGGTGTTTCTAGCTCTCTTTTCTAATCTTAGGGACCAAGGAGAAGCTGGTTAAAGTGAAGGTTATCACTCAAAGATATTTAATGGGCTCATTGTTCTTCTGGTGGATGGTTCTTCTCATCTGACAGATTCTGTATCTGGCTATTTAGAATGCTCTAGAGGGCAGGTTTTGAGGAGGAGAGCCTCCCTTTCACTTTCTAATCATTAGCCATGGTTCCATTCTGGAAAGTTCCTGAGATATGGAGACATGGCTGATGCTGCACTGTTAAAATTCTTTGCCCATTATTTAAGAAAATATGATGATCTCCAGAGTAAGTAGTTTCTGAAGACAGGTTTAAACAAATTTTAGGATCTAGGCTGCACTGAATGTCCCTGATGTTTTATAGTTGTCTCCCCACAGATAATTTACTGGGTGCATTAAGCAAGAATTTTCTAACTAGTGTACCTCAAATGGGTTAACCTCAATAATGAATTCCTCTGCTCTCATGGTAGTTGAGCAGATTACCAAGCTCCCAAAATGGTCACCCCTGGCATTGAGTAGCGTCTTCAGTTTATCTAAATGTGTTATTTAATGAGTACCAAGATGTGAAAGAAAGGAAGTTTTGCCTATAAGAGTTTAGCTTGTCACCTGGTACTTGAGGAAATACCCAGCAAATTCATTCTATCTTGTCCCACAAGTGTCATGGAAGTTGCTTGCCTTCTTTTGGGGCTCAGGCAAGTACTCTTGCTCTGGACCGCCTCACAATGGCTGCTCCCAAAGCTCATGGCCTTTGGATCCCTGTGCCTTTGTTGCTACTGTTTAAGCTTGAGTTGGTGTAGCTGCCCCGTAAAACCCAGGCAGCCTCAGGGATGTGGCTCAGACTCTCGTCCAGCTCTGGTCACTGCCAATGCTATTTCTGTTCATTCTTTTGCATACCACAGTCCCTCCTTTCCATTGCAACCTCTGTTAAAGATTCTCCACCATGGGGCACCTGGGTGGTTCGGTCAGCTAAGCGTCTGACTCTTGGTTTTTGCTCAGGTCACGAACTCAGGGTCGTAAAATTGAGCCCTGCCTTGGGGTCTATGCTCAGCATGGAGTCTGCTTGGGTTTCTCTTTCCCTCTTCCTCTGCCCCTGTCCCCTGCTCTCTCCCTTTCTCTCAAATAGATAAATAAGCCTTTTAAAAAATAAGAGACAAAAAAGATTACCACACTAAAATCAGCTTTCAGATGCTCTTGAATAATCTTTTCCCTCAGGCTCAAGCTTGCCTCCAGTTTATTCCAAACCCAGAGCAATAACGGTCCCTTTCCCCACTTCAGACCACAGTGGAGAAGCCAGGCCACTAGTCCTTTTTCCTCCTCTGCTAATAGTGAGTTATTCCCTGAGAATCTATTCATCCTTTCCAGCTCTCTGCCTACATCAGACTTTGACCCTCACAGTGTGTGTGTGTGTGTGTGTGTGTGTGTGTGTGTGTGTTACAAGGAAGCAATGAGATCTTAAATATGGATGTTCTATCATGAATATGGCTATACTATTTGCCATCACCTGGAAAACAAATACCAGTGGATTATTTGAGCTTTGAATCCTTTTGGCCTCTGCTCTTGACTTTGGGTTTGGAAATCTTGTTTAGGCAAAACAGCATGTGCTCCAGTTAGAGTACCATCAGCTGACGATTATATGATGCTTATATGATTATATGGAACTAGAACTACACAAATACAATGAGTTTTGAGATCGAAGAGGTCCTCCTTCTTGAGGAGGTCCTCTGATTTTTGAGTGAGTTCTGTATTTTCTCTCTCCTTCCCTTTCTCCTACTTCCTTATTTTTTAAGCCCATTGAGTATTGACTGGTCACGAGTTTTGGAGAAGCTGGATGCTTGTCTGTCTTCTAAAGAAACCAGAAAAACGGGTGTTCCTTCATTACAAATACTATCTTGAAGCACAAGTAACCCAAAAAGATAACTGGCCTATTGGGTAATTATTACCAGAAAAGAATATTAGAGCTCAGGTGTTCTTGCTTTCAGCTTTCTCAACTTTTATTGCTTGCCATAAATGGTTGTTTCACCTGTAACTGGTTTATAAGTAACAATTTCATGTTGTAGCCCTCCTCATTTATCTACCTTGGAGTCCATTTTCGATGGGGAAAGGAATGCCAGGAAGCAGCAGTACTCTGTGTAGGGTATTGTATGAATGGTTTACTGAAAGCAATTCCTTGTTGTTGACGAGGAGGTTTGAATACCACTGCTTTAAAAAGTGCCCCGGCTATAAATATGAAGTCAGGCTCTGGGGATTGGCTGCCCATTCCTCTGTCCAGTGGATATGGACTGTCATTCTGGTTAAGACCTGACACCCAATTCATCTCCTGAACCTTCACAAAACCCTGTCTTCAGGCTCATTGTCTCTTGGCAAAATCAAATCACTGTAGAGCAGATGATGGCCAATAGCTAACTAGAGGCAGGTACCAGCTCGTTATCATTCAACAGTTGAGAAAATCAATATTCCTGTAGAACTACTTAAAGAAAACACAGCCCAGCCACTCTTTCTGAATGTCTACAGTGGGTTAAAGCCTCTGCCTTCAGCTCAGGTCATGATCCCATAGTCCTGGGATCGAGCCCCACATCAGGCTCTCTGTTCAGCAGGGAGCCTGCTTCCCACCCCCCACCACCTGCCTTTCTGCCTGTTTGTGATCTCTGTCAAATAAATAAATAAAATCTTTTTTTTTTTTTTTAAGTCTACATTTACCCATGGACCAAGCAAGACCAAATGTGAGCTGGGTCCCATTAGGTAGATTAACATGAGGCACAGAAGGCCTCTGTACAAGGGAAGATTCCTAACTGAGACAGGAGGAGGAGGAAGGTGTTCCTGAGGAAGTGGTGTCTAAGGCAAGGCCTGAAAGATAAGTAGGCATAATAGCAAGGCAAAGAAAGAAGATGTAAAAGAGATCCAAGAGGCAGGGTAGAGAGAGAGAGAGCACAGAACACTAAAGTAACTGAGATTAGAGTATAAGGGAGGATGTGGCAAGAGGGCAGCTGGGCAGGCAGAAGCCAGATTGTGCAGACACATGACACTAAGTCAAAGGTCTGAACTTTGTCCTAATGGCAATGAGAAGCCATGGAAAACTTTCATGCAAAGGAGGTGACAAGATGAGATGTGCCTGTTTGAAAAGTCATTCTGGTTGACTACAGTAATAGAGGAGACCATGGGAAAGACAAGGCTGGAAGCTGTAAAACCACTCAGGGAGCTGTCCTGGCAGGGAGGAGGCAAGAGTAGTTGGAGAGAAGTTGTTCTGTCTGTTGTGGGGCACACCATCGGGGGGCCTGGGAGCTCTCAATTGGCTGCACCTGCCTTTTTTTTTTTTTAAGATTTTATTTATTTATTTGACAGTCAGAGATCACAAGTAGGCAGAGAGGCAGGCAGAGAGAGAGGAGGAAGCAGGGTCCCCGCCAAGCAGGGAGCCCGATGTGGCGCTCAATCCCAGGACCCTGGGATCATGACCCCAGCCGAAGGCAGAGGCTTTAACCCACTGAGCCACCCAGGCGACCCTGCACCTGCATTTTTTAAAAATAAGGATCACTCAGAGTGTTTTTCTTGGGGGGGTGCTTAAGATTTACTTAATTTATTTGAGAGAGAGAGAGCTCACGTGACAGTGGGCATGTACACGCAGGAGCAGGGGGAGGATTTGAGGGGGAGGAAGAGAGAGAACCTCAAGCAGACTCATGACTCATAAGATCATGACCTGAGCTGAAACCAATGAAACCAAGAGTAGGATGCACAATTGACTGAGCCACCCAGGTGCCCTCTGGAGTGATTTTTAAGAAAACAAAACCCCAATACTCAGAGACCACACAAATTACAGTCAACATAACTTTGTTAGGGATTTTTGACAAAAGGAAACATTCCACTTTCCCATTTCATTTATTTTATTCTATTCTTAAATTTTTATTTATTTATTTATTTTTTAAAAAGAATTTATTTATTTATTTGACAGAGAGAGATCACAAGTAGGCAGAGAGGCAGGCAGAGAGATATAAGGGGAAGCAGGTGACCTGCTGAGCAGAGAACCCCATGTGGGGTTCGATCCCAGGACCCTGGGATCATGACCTGAGCTGAAGGCAGAGGCTTTAACCCATTGAGCCACCCAGGTGCCCCTCTCATTTTATTTTTTTAATTGGGGTTCACATCTATTCACTATCTACATGATACACGAGATATACACACGTTCCATAATTTGACAACTTAGGAGCCACTTTTGATTCCTTTCTCTCTGTTACCCCTTTATCCGTCACATCTGAGGAATCGCTGAGTCCTGTAGACTCTGTGTCACACTTTCTACTTTCTTTTCCAACGCCCAAACTCCCACTCCCTCACTTCCCACCACTGTAGCCTGGATCACATCATCTTTCACTTCAAAAGCCCCCTAACTGGTTTTCCTTTCTTTGTGTTGCTGTCTTCTATCCATGTTCCTCCACACAGCCCATGGTCCTTTCATACCAACCTTGCCCAAACCCTCCCATTATCCTTTCAATGTTCACAAGGGCTCCTCATTGTCCTTGAGATAAAAGTAGGCCCTACCTTGCATCCTTCTCTAGACTCAACTTTTACCACTCTACTCTTGAGCTCTCTACTAAAGGTTTTCCGAATTTTGTTCTCTTCTTACAGCTGTACCCCCAACCCAGGATTCACAAAAGCTATTCCTTGAAATGGCTTGGCTTGTGGCATACTATCTCTTTTTCTGGTCATCTCCTCTTCCTGTCCAGTTCTTAGTCTGAACCTCATCTCATCAGTACATCCTTCATCATTCCCAGATTTGGTTAAGTCTCCCTGTTACATTTTTATAAGTATCTTTAATTGTCCTATCACAATTTCCATCACATTGTTAATTCTTCTCTAAGTGTATCTTTTTCCTGGCTGGCCAATTCTGTCTTGTTCCCCTCTTTATTTCCTGGTACATAGAACAGAAAAGCATGTTTCAAATTTAAAATTGAATTATAAAACAATCATGAAAAAGAAGAACAAGGTTGGAGGACCCATACATCCCAATTTCAAAACCTAACAGAGTAATGGTAATTAAGACAATGTGATACTGTTATAGGGATAGATACATAGTTCAAAGGAATACAGTTGAGAGTTTAGAAATAAACCCATGTATCTATGGTTAACTGATTATTTGACAAGTGTGCTAAGACTATTCAATGGACAAAAGAGACTCCTTTTAACAAGTGAGGTTAAGACAAGTAGATATCCACAGAACGAAGTTAAATATCTCCCTAATACCATACACAAAATATAACTAAAAATGGACCAAAGATCTAAATATAGCAGCAGAAACTATAACATTCTTAGAAGAAAACCTAAGAGTAAACCTCCATGACCTTGGATGTGGCAATGGTTTCTTAGATATGACACCAAAAGCATAACCAAAAAAAAAAAAAAAAAAAAAAAGAAAGAAATGAAAAAAGAAACAGGACTTCTTTAAAATTAAAAACTTTTGTGCTTCAAAGGACAAATGAAGAAAGTGAAAAGACAATGCACAAAATGGGAGAAGATTTTTACAAATTATATATCAGACAAGAAACTTGTAGCTAGAATATATATATATATATATTTTTTTTTTAAAGTCCTTATAACTCAAGAATAAAAAAAAATTTTTTAAGTGGGCAAAATATCTGAATAGACATTTCTCCAAAGATGATATGAAAATGGCCAATAAAAACATGAAAACGTGTTTGATGTCAATGGTCATCAGGAAAACACAAATCAAAACTACAACGAATTACCATTTAATACTCACTAGGATGTCCATAATGAAAAAGACAGATGGGGGCGCCTGGGTGGCTCAGTTTGTTGAGTGTCCAGCTCTTGACTTGACTCAGATCAAAATTGTGGGGTCGTGAGACTGAGCCCCATGTTGGACTCTGCATTCAATACAGAGTCTGCTTGGGATGCCCTCTCTCTCTCCCTCTCTGCCCCTCCCCCTGCTTGCAAGCATGCACCCCACCTTGCTCTTCCTCAAATAAATAAATAAATAAATAAATAGAATCTTTAAAAAAAAAAAAAAAGACAAGACAAGGGTGCCTAGGTGGCTCTGTCAGTTAGGTGTTTGTCTTCATCTCCATTCATGATCCTAAAGTCCCAAGATCCAGCCCCACATTGTGCTCCCTGCTGGGTGGGGAGTCTGTTTCTCCCTCTGCCCCTCACCCCACTCTTGCTCTTTCTCTCAAATGAATAAGGTCTTTTATAAATAAATAAATGAGTGAATGAACGAATGAATGACAGATAATAACAAGTGTGGGCGAGAATATGGAGAAATCAAACCCCTCATACACTGCTGGCAGGACTGTAAAATGGTAAAGACGCTTTGGAAAACAGTCCGGCGCATCCTCAAGAAGTTTAACATAGAGTTGTCATATGGTCCAGCAATTCTACTCCTAGAGAAACGAAGATATGCCTCCACACAAAAGCTTGTACACAAATATTCATAGCAGCGTTATTTGTAATAGCAAAACCGTGCAACAATCCAAATGTCCATGAGGTGATAAATGGATACACAAAATGTGGTATATCCATAGAATGGAGTATCAGTTGGCCAAAAAAGAAATGAAGCTCTGACACATGCTACAGTTTGAACGAACCCTGGGAACATGATACTAAGTGCTAAGTAGAAGAAGGCAGTCACAAAAGACCACATACATGATTCCATTTATCTGCAATGTCTGTAATAAGCCAATGTGTAGAAACAAGAAGTAGATTAGTATCTGCGTAGGGCTGAGAGAAATGGGAGGATTGGCTCCCATTAGTGATAGAGCTACCGAGCTCTATCGGTGATGTAAATATTTTAAAATTGACTGCAGCATTAGTCGTCCAACTTTATGATTATAGTAAAAAACCATTGAACTGTTCATGTTAAGCAGGAAAATTGTATGGTGTGTGAATTATAGTTCAATAAAGCTGGTACAAAAAAAATGAATTATAGGGCACTTGGATGGCTCAGTCAGTTAAATGTTAGCCATTGGCTCAAGTCATGATGCCAGGGTCCTGGGATTGAGCCCTGCATCTGGCTCCTTGCTCAGTGGGGAATCTGCTTCTCCCTCTGCCTCTTCTGCTCCCCCTGGGTGTGCTCTTCCTCCCTCCCTCTATGTCAAATAAGTAAATAAAATCTATAAAAAATGAATTATAAGTGGAGAAATGAAAATAACATACAGAAAGTAGTGGAAAGGGGCCAGAGGTCAAAGGGGAAAAGACAGAGGGGAAAAAACGAGGAAGAGAGAACAAAACAAAACAAAACACAAGAAATGAAAAGTCAGAGTGGAAAAGAAAAAATCACCAAGAGGCACAGCTGGAAAAAAGGAGAATTGGGAGGTAGTTGCAAGAAAATATTTGAATGAGAGGGAGAGAAATTAATTTAGCTTTTAAAGGCCCTTATGGTGGGGTTCCTGGGTGGCTCCTTAGGTTAGGCTTCTGCCTTTGGCTTGGGTTATAATCCCAGGATCTTGGGATCAAGCCCTGTGTAGGGCTCACTGCTCAGCAAGAAGCTTGCTTCTCCCTCTCCCACTTCCCCTGCTTGTATTCCCTCTCTCTCTCTCTGTGTGTCAAATAAGTGAATGAAATCTTTAAGAAAATTTTAAAGGAAAAAAAATAAAGGCCTGTATGGAAGTAACGTGACCTTTTCCAACCTTGCTATTCAAGTGACCACTGATTGTCCTGTTCTTGTAAACTTATTAACTGTTAATACCCGCCCCTCTCTGGTTGGTTGTCTTATTCAAAATAAGGAGTGCACAGCACCCCACAGTGGAACATTATTTTCTGGGCTTCAGCTCCTGTGGCCAGAATGTTATCTCTTCATATGGTGTTTGCACAGGGCTGGTAAGGCTTTCCCTGGCTCTGTCCAGACACCCCTCCAAGATCTGCTTACTTAAGAAAACACTCATTTAGTTGGCACTCTTGGCCCCTTCTCCCCCTACTCAAGACATCACCAAGAGGAGATTTTTCCTCCAAGCCCAAAGATTTAAAAAAACAGAGCTCTGCCCTGAAAAGGCTCTTTGGGGGGAACCATTCTTCTCCCCCCACCCCAGTGCACACAGTATTTCTAACTCAGCCCATGTAATGGGTGCTGTGATATACATAGGCATAGCCCTTCCACACTGAAGGACTTGATTCTCCATTGTTGGGAGTTCTACTGGCTGATAGCGTTCAGCAGTCAACTCCTCTTGGTATTGTTCCTCATGAAGAGCACCTCCCTACCCACGGTTACACCCTTTTCCAGTGGCAGTCGCCAACCAATGACTGGTCAACACACGTACATAAAGGCCCGACCCCTCCACCCAACTCCAGGTAATTAAAAAAGCTGGCCCAGTTTCAGAGTTCCCTGTGTTGTTGACGGAGTTCTCTGAGGGTGACTACATCCCGTCCCAACTCCCCCTTGATCCAGGTCTGCTTCCTTCACCGCCCTCCCAGGTCCACGCTAATCAACATCTGCAGGCTGATCTCCATCTCAGTGTCTGCTTCTCTGTCATTTCCGAGTCTCTTTCCATTGATTTATCTACTGGTCATGTATCATATTTCCTCCTCCTTTTCACGCTTGATCATTTTTGATTAGCTCCTGGTTGTTCTGAATTTGTGTTGGTGTGATGGATTTTGTTATAGTCCCATAAGGAGTTTTGAACTTTATCGTGCAATTAAGTTGCTTGTGGAGCAGTTGGTATAGGAAGGACTTCTGGAATATTGGATATTGTTCTTCTCTTTTTAAACTCTGGGTGCTGATTACATGGGTGTGTGTATTTTCTAAAACTTATTGAACTCCGGATTTGCGCATTTTTCTGCATACATGGTACACTAACATATATTCCACTTTAATAAGTTTACTTTAAACATATATTCTTTTTTTTTTTAAGATTCCACTTATTAATTTGACAGACAGAGATCACAATTAGGCAGAGAGGCAGACAGAGAGAGAGGAAGGGAAGCAGGCTTCCTGCTGAGCAAAGAGCCTGAGGCGAGCGGGATTCGATCCCAGGACCCTGGACCCTGACCTGAGCCAAAGGCAGAGGCCTCAACCCAGTGAGCCCCCTAGGCGCCCCTGGTTTAGTTTTAAAAATGTAATGGGAAGAGAGCATCTGCCTGTCTCTTTGTCTTCTACTGGATCCTCCCCAGATAATAATGAGGGGTTTCTTTGTGAGTGTGAAGACCTGATTTAGTCTGGCTCCATTTTTAACTCTTTCAGGTGATTGTTGAATGATTATATTTTGGTCCATTTTTCCACTTCCATCTTACAGCAAATATGGTGATTTCAGGTGTAGCTTGTCTTTTTTTTTTTTTTTTTTAAAGATCTCATTTATTTATTTGAGAGAGAGAGACAAGTGAGAGAGAGCATGAGAGGGGAGAAGGTCAGAGGGAGAAGCAGACTCCCTGTGGAGCTAGGAGCCCGGTGTGGGCCTAGATCATGGGACTTCAGGATCATGACCTGAGCTGAACCAGCTGAGCCCCCCAGTTACCCTGTAGCTTGTCTTCTAAAAGGACCATTCCTCTCTCCGCGTTACTGGAGCTCAGGGCACATGCAGTCAAAGCGTGATTCTGAGCGAGTTTTCAGAATCTCTGCCAGGTTAAGTCATCCCATGATCTAAGCTTGGAACAGACTGGAATGTGACCAAAAATTCAAGCTAGTCTCCTTGATTCAGTTTTACTAATCACAGGGTGGATAATTTTATCTCTATCTGCCAGACTTTGATGTCTCTTTCTTTATTGGTTTGAAACTCATAAGGTGAGGAGAAGAGTATTTTATAGAGCACCTAGCAAACCTAATAAAATCTAAAATGCAAATCAGACATTGTATTAAGAAATGAGATTTGACATCTTTGACTTCTCCATATGACTAAAATTTAAATTTTATTTAAGACATGAAAATAATGTGTCTTTTTCCGAACCACTGGAGATGAAATTTTACACATGGATAAGTTCCACTGATTTCACATGATTAATTGCTTATTAAGATGGTTATCTTAGCAACTACTACATCAAATACCAGTTTTTACAACTTTGACACTTAAAGTAACTCAACAGCATTAAGTAAAAAATGATACCTTGCGGCACCTGGGTGGCTCAGTTGGTTGAGCGTCCGACTCTTGGTTTTGGCTCAGGTCATGATCTCAGGGTCTTGGAATCAGGCCCCACCTGGGGCTCTGCGCTCAGCAGAAAGTCTGCTTGCGATTCTCGCCTTCTGCCTCTCCCCTAACTCATGCTCTCACACACACTCTCTCAAATAAATAAGTAAAATCAATCTTTAAAAAACAAAATAAAAAGTTATTTCTTTACAAGCTAGTAAAATATTTTATATATCAAATAAAATTGCCTATCGAGTATGAAATTCTTAAAGCCACAGGTATGACATATACACCATATAATTATCCTCTACTATAGCCAAATGGGCTGCTCTTATGACCTGTGGTATAATATCCAGACTTTTTTATTTGATCTTTTCTGAACAATAGAAAAAAGGATGCTGTTGACATAAACATGCAATTTAAACTTCTATAAATACATCAATACAACTCCATTTGGATAAACATTTATTTTGTCAATCACACTGCTAGAATTTTGAGATATAAAACTGTAAAGTAAAACATGGCCCAATATCTTAAGAAATCGGCAGTCAGGTTAGAACCACTCACTTATTCATTCATTCAACAAATATAAAGCACTTGCATTGTGCCTGGTACTTTTTTAAGAGAGGCGGTAGGGAGGGGTGCATAGTGAACAAAATGAGCAGAAATCCCTTATGAGATTTATATTCTAATGGCCTTATGAGAATTTATATTCTAATGGAAAAAAAAGAAGCAAATTAAAAATTAACATATTTATCAAGCTTTAAAAAGGCTACTGAGAAGAATAAAGCAGAGAAGAGGAATGATGTGTTTGTGTGCTGGGGTGGCACATGGTTGTAATTTTTTTCTTGAGTCACAGAAAACCGTAATATATTTAAAACCAATGAGTTGGACTCCATCCAGATGATTTCAGTCTCACTGGCAGCATTGACAGCTTCATGGTAGCTGTAGGCTAAGGTATGCCTTCTTCCCTCATTGGGGTGTTGACCTTGGCCACATCAGAGTAGGAGAGCTGCTTCACAGCTTGCTGGACCTGCCCTTGACAACCATTGTGAGCACAGCGTGTTGTGCTCATTTCTTCATTTCTTCATGATCCCCTCAGAAATGAAGGGCAGCCTGACAGTGGCATGGTGGTTAGGCTTGATCTTCCTGGAGCACTCTTCGGAAGGTACACAGCCCGCCTGCAGAGTTGCAGTGTTCTGGGCCACTAGAAGGTGGAAGAGGTATAAATCTTTCTCTTCTCTTAGCTGTCGACTTCTTTCTGCATGGCTTTCTTGGCTTTAAAAGCCTTCTCTTTTGCTTCGGTTTTAGGAAAGCTTCTTCTTTCCTTTCTGAATCATTTTTTTTAAGAAGGGAGAGTTGTAATTTCAAGTAGGGTAATCAAGGAAAGCTTCTCGAGAAATAGTATTTAAACCAAGATTTGAAAGAGGTGAGAGAGGTAGGCATGCAGATATATGGAGCAAGCACAAAGGTCATGGGGTAGAGGTTTGCGTGGTGTGTTGCAGATATGGGAGGCAGTACTTTTGGAAAAAGTAGGATAAAAAGCACTTGTGGAAAAAAAGCACTCCCAAGAAAAGAATCCTTAGACTTTATTTTGTATAGATAACTCACAAAAAGTACTTTCACCGTAAGGGTCTCAATTACATTCATAAGCAGTAACAACTTAACCAATATAATAAAGTAGTTGGGGCACCTGGGTAGCTCAGTTAGTTAAGCATCTGCTTTCGGCTCCGATTGATGATCCCTGGGTCTTAGGATGGGGTTCATGATACCTGGGTCTTAGGATGGAGTCCCTCATCGGCTCCCTACTCAGCAGGGAGCCTGCTTCTCCCTCTGCCTTCATCTGCTTGTGCTCCCTCTGTCTGTCAAATGAGTAAGACAAAACAAAAACCAAAACAAAACTTAAGAAAAATAAGGTAGACATGTTTATTGTCTATTTTATGCATCTGAGGGAAAAGATAAAGAAGAAAAAAAGTTAAGCAATATGAATAAGACCAGGAGACTGAGTTAAAAATCCCAACTTTGCTTTGGGCAAGTTACATAACTTCTTGTTGACTCAGTTTCCCTCTTTAAAATGGACATAATAATAGTACCTCTGTCACAGGATAGTTAGGGATATTGAGTAAGACATACATGGTGGAGAAGTGAGTCTGAAACTTTAATGTGCACACAAATCTCTCTCAAATACAGATTCTGGGGTGCCCTCTGAGAGACTGCATATCTAACAATCTCCCAGTGACCTGGGAGATGCTGGCCCACAGACCAGAGCTTCATATCGAGGTTGTAAAGCATTTCGAACAATGCCTGGCACACAGTAGGCACTAAATAAATTTGGCTGTGATCCTTTCACGCTGTTTAGCTGGCAGGGAACTGAGAATAAAAGGTCAGCAATTTTCCCTTCTTTTGTATCAGATGTTTCCTGACAATACCGCGTCCTTGAATAGAATTCTACTGGATTCTGAGATCAAGTGATGAATGTGGATATGGGTAATACGGTTTTCATTTTTTAAATCTGTCAAGAACAGCACTCGGGACTCTCTTTGGATTTATAGTTTTAAGCTATATCAAAGTACTCTACATAGTAAGCATTCAATATTTATTGGACGAAAGAAATGTCCAGACTGTCTAAATAAATCATCCCTCTAGGAATTAACAGTGCTCCTGGAGTTTGGTTTTATTTTAAGACAGTGGCATGTGTGCCAAATCATTATTTCAAGAATGTGGCAACAGTGTTCTAAAATTCAAAGTATGTTGTTCTAGTCTCAGAGCATCAGATTCTAAGGCTCTGCAGAGACCCAACTACTTCCGCCTTCCTGTGCCCTTCAGCCCAGACTTTACGTGCTAACAGCGCCCTCTACTGCTCAGGAGCAAATCTTGGCTCTCAAATCCAATCCCTAGACCTGCAAATCCGAATTCAGAAAACTACAGGAAAGTAGTTTGCACCCGCCTTTAAAGTAGAGAGGGTGGCCGTCTAGTAGCTGTCCACGCCAGGAGGAGCTGGTCGCCAGGTCGGCTGCTAGGCAGCCCACCAAGACCCACAAAGAGGAGAGTGGGCCTGGTTGCAGTTTGTTGCCAGATCCCTTTCCTTCCCTTGCAAGCAATAATTTACTCACCTCCCTTTTCCCCACACTGGCTTGATGTTCACCCTCCTCCTCTTCCTCCTTAAGGTTAGTTGCATTGTCCGCCCTTTCCACCTGATCCCTCTTTCACCTGCCAAATCATGATTCTCCTTCGGAGAAATACGGGGAAGCCAGCCCATCCTGGGGGGAGGGGGAGCCCCCTGCTTGCTGAGCGGGAGGAGCTCTTCCTTCTGGGTGATCAGGTCCTTTCCTGTGGAGTAGCATCTTAACGTGTTTTCCTTGACTTTGAGTATATTCCCAGAGCTGTGTAACTGTCACCATAATCTGATTTTAGAACATCTCATCATCTCCGAAGGAAATTCCTCACCCGTTACCATTCGCTCCCCATTTCCCCACGCCCCTCGGCCCTGGCCACCCATTGCTTGGCTTGCTGTCCGGAAAATCTGACTGTTCTACACATTTCATAGAAATGGAGTCATGTGGTATGTGGTTTGTTACCAATAACTTGGCTCACTAACAGCGTTCCTGCTTTCAAGCTGTAGCATGTATCCCTCCTTCAGTCCTTTCTACTGCTCAGTAAGATTCCACTGTATGGATGTACCATCGCTTATCCATTTGCCAGTTTGTGGACATCTGGGTTGTATCCGCTTTGGGGCTATTATACACAAGGCTGCTATGAATATTCATATATTTTTGTGTGGATGTATGTTTCAGTTTTGCTTGGGTAGATAGCTAGCAATGGAATTACTGGGTCACATGTTAACTCTTTGTTTAACATTTTGAAGGACAGCGGAGTGGTCATATTCCTTCACCTTTATGTGGAACCTCATAATCTACCCCCATCTAAGAATAAAGAACTATTAGTAAGGGGGAAGCTCTTGTTTCTCTGACAGAATGTACCAGAATTATGATCAGGAGATTTCTAACACACAAATTAGTCAGTCCTGATGCTTGAAGAGCAAAAACCCAAGTCTTAGCCCAGAGACTTGTTCTTCTATATTAGTCACCTCTTGAGATCGTCTGGTCTTTTCTTTCTTCCTTTTTTTAAAGATTTTATTTATTTATCAGAGAGGGGGGGGGGGAGAGAGCAAGCACAGGCAGACAGAATGGCAGGCAGAGGCAGAGCATGCTCCCTGCTGAGCAAGGAGCCCGATGTGGGACTCGATCCCAGGACGCTGGGATCATGACCTGAGCCGAAGGCAGCTGCTTAACCAACTGAGCCACCCAGGTGTCCCTGGTCTTTTCTTTCTTGACAGTTCTGAACATGACTACCAGCATGAATGTTTTCACATTCCTTTGAACCATTTCCTTCTGACCCACCACTTAGAGTTACTCCTACTTGGAATTGTACAATTTCCTTCTTTCTTTCTTTTTCTTTTTTTAACATTTTATTTATCTATTTGTCAGAGGGAGAGCACATAAGCAGATGCAGGGGGAGTGGCAGGCAGAGGGAGAAGCAGGCTCCCCACTGAACCAGGAGCTCAATGTGGACTGGATCCTAGGACCCTAGGATCATGACCTGAGCCGAAGGTAGACACTTAACTGCCTGATCCACCCAGGAATCCTGGAATTGTATGATTTCTAGACCTTTCTGGAAGCAAGCGGAGTAGTCATTCCTAGTAGGTGATTTGCGATGTTTAGTTTATTTATCTTCTTCCACACAAGGTTTGAAGTCTCAACTCTGAGGTCAAGACCTGAGCTGAGATCAGGAGTTGGACACTTAACTGACTGAGCCACTCAGGGCCCCCAATGTTTATTTTTTTAAAGCCACAATATTCATTTAATCAAATTATCAAGAATTTCTTGAGCATTTGCTCCCCATGCAGCAAAGTGGGGACAACAGAAGAAAGATGACGGAGTTCCTGTTTTGGGGAAGTTTACAGTCTGGGTGGGGAGGAAAATAAAATTATAACTCAAAATATCACACACGTGCCCAAATACCTTCAGTGATGCATTGTCTATAGGGCAGTGACAGTCAAACGTTTCCAAGTCATGGTGAACACAGTGTATGCTATTTGTATGGAGACAGGGATAAACGTGTTTGGGCACTGGAATGTCCAGGCGCCCTCAGCTTCCCTGAAGTGGGTCACTACCTCCACTCACTTATAACCCCATGAGGGGCACACCAGTGGGACAGCATACTTTTGGGATACTTTGGCCCTTAGGATAAATTCCGAACTTTTCCGCTAGGGATTCAAGGCCCTCCCCAAACTGGCCTTAATCTGCCTTTGTGACCACTTCTCCTATGAATCTTTCATATCTAATGACCTGCTGAGCTTGCCACCTGCAGGACACTCGGCACACTCCCTAGAATGTGTACCTTCTCCAAAATGAGGCCAGAGTCAGTATTTCTTGACGGTGTGTTTGATTCTCACCCCCACATCTCCTCTCCAGAGGTTAGGCCAACCACTCAGACCTTCCCCGTCCCATCAAGTCCCCACTACTTTCCCTGTCCTTGGAGGCACTCCCTGACCCCCCCAGCCCAGCCCAAGGGGTTCCTTCTTTCTCTGCAGGCCCAGGTCTCTCAGTATTTAAACTTGCATGTTTGACTCGTGACAGTACGTAGCCACCTAGTTATTAAACTATGTTGGGGGCCAAACTATGGTCTGTCCAGCTGGAGCCTCCCCCAGCTCCTTCAGGGCAGCCACAGTGCTCCCTCTGGGTGTGTGTACAACCTTGGCCACACTGCGGAGAAGGGTGGATGAAGGAAAGCCTGCCCCCAGGGGTGCTTACGGCAACGGAGCGCATTGTTAGGTAATCTCCTTTCCACCTCATGGCCTATTACTTCAGCACTTCGTTATTTCTGTGCTTTCTCTGAATCTTGAAGCCAAAACAAAAACTTGTTCTTGAAGGAGTAGTATAAATTGTCGCTACTCTGGACTGCACCAGGATACAAGACAATGATACGAACCCACGGAGGGGAACAGGCTCCCCGGCCTGCTCTGTGGTAGCCGGGACCCAGAGAGGGAGAGGAGGAGGGGGCAGGAGGAGAGAGAGCAGCAGGAGGACTCTGAAGTTAGAGGGAATCATCAAGCAACCAAAACAAGTACTCTCCCTGCATTCTGTGATGCTGTTACAAATCACACCTCTCTGTTCCCGGCAGATTAATATCCTCCTGTGTTTCTGCATTTTCATGTCATTTGATGCCATTTCAGGAACATATCAGATCTACTGCAGCTGAAATTTTATTTATTTATTTTTTAAAAATATTTTATTTATTGATTTGACAATGTGAGACACACAGCGAGAGAGGGAACACAGCAGAGGAAGTGGGAGAGGGAGAAGCAGTCTTCCCACAGAGCAGAAAGCCCGATGTAGGGCTTGATCCCAGGACCCTGGGATCATGACCCCAGCCGAAGGAGGACACCTAACGACTGAGCCACCGAGGCGCCCCACTGCTGCTGTGAAATTTTAAACAGCAGTTTGTTTCCTGTTACTTGTTCTACAGCCGCTCTGGAGATCCCAGGAGCCCCGGGACACACAGGCTGGCCCCCTCAGCCCTCGCATCATCACTGACCAGAAACCGTATAAAATACTTCTCATTTCCTGCCCCCCAACATGGCTCAAAGATGTCAGCTCAGAAAGGAAATTAGAGACTTTAAGCAGGAGAGTTAAGAAATGTAGAGAAACCAGAAGGGAAATGATGCTGGTTTAGTAAATGCTGCTGAATCTACTCGGGGTCATCTGTGTGCTGGGGCAGGACCCGGGACAGCCCTGTGAAGAAGGGCCTCCGTGAGCTCACAGAGAAGCCGATGGGGAGACGCCAATGGCAAGAAAACATTCTAGCGGTGGAAAAATGGGATCCAGAGCTTGACCCCTTTCCTTTTTATTTCAAATGCCTTAAACTTTGTTTGGTGGAGCCCCTGAGGCTGGGGGTGGGGGCGGAGGACTATGGTGGCCTCTGCACCCAAAAGTTAGGATCAGAAAAGGGATGGGGGTTTTGGCTCTGTAGCTGCCTGTGGAACCTACGTGTCCCTCCCCACGTGCCCCCTGAGAGCTGCACTGAAAACACTGTAATGGGGGTGCCTGGGTGGCTCAGTGGGTTAAAGCCTCTGCCTTCGGCTCAGGTCATGATCTCAGGGTCCTGGGATCGAGCCCCACATCGGGCTCTCTGCTCAGCGGGGAGCCTGCTTCCTCCCCTCTCTCTCTCTGCCTGCCTCTCTGCCTACTTGTGATCTGTCTGTCAAATAAATAAAATACATCTTTAAAAAAAAGAAAGAAAGAAAACACTGTAATGCCAGGATCCCCTAGCCAACGTGGCTGCGTGAGACCCTCAGTGAAGTAGCATCCCACCTGCGGGAGTCCAGGAAACCCTGCCTTGCTCTGCACAGGTGGATTGGCAGGAAGCCCAGCTCCAGCCCCCTTCCCCCACACTTGTCAGACCTCCAGCTTCAGGGGTGACAATGGAGGCGGCAGCCAAGGGAGGCACCCGCTGGAGCTCTCAGCCTCAGTGAGGGGCCTTGCCACCTCGGTTCCAGCATCAGCGGCACAGCAAGCGTAACCACAGCTACCCCTCTGCACACATGTGTGCATCTGTGGCACTCAGGTTCACAGCAAGGGAAGGGCTTCTGGCAAGGTCGAGGAAACCTAGAGCTTCTGGTCATCAGGGATGACAGGAAACCATGTGGAATGACATCACTTCTGCCCCAAGCAGGGGAAGCAGGACATAACGAGGACACACACATACATATATATCAAACCACAATAGATTACACTCATTAATATCCTACAGCATCATGTAATCCGTGCCTTGACAACTACATATAGGATCCTACAGCTGCTCAAAGGAGGTGGACCCCATCCAGGCCACTGAGCATGACCAAGTAAGTTGACAGTGCACACCCTGGGCAGCGGGGACATTCAGACAAACTATGGTGCGACTGGAGCCCCCAAGCTGTGCAGTGTGCAAGGTGCAACGGCGCCTAACCAGGGATTTGTACCGCAAGAGACAAAGCAGCTAACGTAGCCCCATATTGAGAGGTAGTGACCTATTAGGGCAGATATTCTGCATATTCTGCAATTAAAAAAAAAAGGCAACAAGTTTTGGGATTGAATCCTGACTCTGACATTTATTAACTGTGTGATTCCCCAGGAGATTATCATTTATGTTCTTTAAGATGGGTGGGTGGGTGAGGGAAAAGAGAGAGAGAGAGAGAGAACCAACCTGGCATTAAAAACCAAGGTTACATAGCATATCATCACCGGATTACAGGATTCCTTGCGAGGATCATGCTTGTTGTCAGTAGGAGTAAAAGAGCTTGTGGGAGTCAGACAAAGGGAATGAAAGAGGGAGACTGTATATTGATTAAACACCAATTCTTGGTATATAAGATTGTTTTATACATGTGCATCCTAACCAATAAGCCCTAAAACACTTGATTGGGCTGAGATTTTATTTCTGAAATGTGTACTTTATTTTATTATTATTGTTGTTATTTTTTAGAGAGGGAAAGGAGAGAGAATCATAAGCAGGCTCCACGCCCAGCACAGAGCCCCACACAGGACTCCATCTCACAACCCTGAGAACATGACCTGAGCTGAAATGAAGAGTCCGATGCTTAACCAACTGAGCTACCCAGGCACCCCTAAAAAGTATACTTTAAGTTTAAATATGGGTATATAAAAATATCTACGTTTACTTCTATCATTATCTTTTCCCCCAAACTTCTTCCCTTTTTCAATTACAGATTTTTTCATTTTCCCAAACCTGCTGCAATTTTCTATTTTCTATTTCCTTGCTTAAAAAATACTCCTTTCTCCCAGAACCCAGAAATCTTCAGATTGTATTTTGATTTCTTTCAGCTCCTCCTTCACTTAACTATGCTATAGGCATTTGGATTTTGTACCTTACCTCTTGTCTTTATTTGCAAATCAGTAACCCAAACTCTTTGTCGGCTTTGCTCATCTCTGAATTTTCACCAAAATGTTGGTCATCACTGCTCTCACTGATGAGAAAGTAATGTGTGTGATCTATATCATTTTTGCTGAATTTCTTTTTGTGGATTCTTTACTTAGTCTGACAGCCTAGAAATCAAGATGCCGGGCTTACCCTTTATTCCATCAAAAAGCCGTTTGATTCCCTCCCTAGCTTTCTTGGTCATACCGATCCGACTTTACCTGGTCCATATCCCCTCATGATTTATGAAAATCAGAAGGAAGACTTCCAGAAGTACACCCACCCCCATTCCTAACAGGCTGGGAACAACAGTTTGCCTGGACTGAAGTTAACATGACTTCAGTAGAAAATCACAGTGAAATGCAAAAGGAAGAAAGGATTTTAAAAATATGCCTTCCCTATAGAAATTCAGACAGTAACGTATCGACAGATGGAGAGCCACGGGCATCAGTTAGAGGGAAATTACTCAGAACCACTGCTGTGCAAGGGATTGGCATAGACACTGCAGTTTTGCACACTGGGGATTTGAACAATGAAAATTGTTACAGGCTATTGTATGGTTGGTTCTTTAATTAACAGCTAATGAAATGTCTATTTTATTGAGTATCGAGTTTTTCAAAATTTTCAGAATTTCCGCAAACCCGTAGAGCTCCTTATACAGAATAATTTAAACGTCAACTCAAATGAATACATATATATTTTTATGCTTTATATATTCCACTATTTAGGATGGAAAGATAATTTTGTAAAAAAAAAAAAAAAAAAAGCCTATACGCCAAAGTGGAGAACCGAAAATGTACATAGTTTATGAATATGTGAATATATCGAGAGGTTCCAAGTATAATATCAATCTTCCCATATGCCATCATCACATTCCTAGTGATGAGAAGGCCTATTATTTTTAAATCAAAGATAAGGAGTAGAAAGTAAAACTCATAATAATAAATAAGAGGGCAGAAGGAAACTTCTGGATGTGATAGCAAGATTAATGGCATAGCTTGTGGTGATGGTTTCACAGAGTCCTATCTGTCTCCAAGCTCATGGGGTTGTATCATTCATTCCATATACCTTTCTGTGTGTCAAAAAATTAAAATAAGGGTCGCCTGGGCAGCTTAGTCAGTTAAGGGTCTGCATTTGGTCATGATCTCAGGGTCCTGGGAATAAGCCCCATGTCAGGCTTCCTGCTCAGTGGGGAGTCTGCTTTTCTCTCTCACTCTCCCTCTGTGCACACACACTCTCTCTCCCTCAAATAAGTAAAAATCTTTTAAAAATTTAAAAGTAAAATTTTAAAAAATTACAAATTTAACCCCCCAAATGTAAAGAGGGGTGTGTGTGTGTGTTAAACTCTGAGGTAAATGAAGCAGTCTGCTAAATGATTAGCAGTTGAAGGGATCTATCTTTCTGTTGTATGAAAGAAGTTAACCTAAGACCCCAGAAACCTCGTCTCACTTCTTCCCATTCCTCAGGTGGACCTTCCATTCGGGCCTCATGGAATTACAGGGCTTGCGTTCCTCCAGCTTGACATGCCTCCAAGTCCTTCCTTAAATTGCTCCCTCTGTTCAAAATGCAAAACAGTGCTTGCATCGCTCCAAATCTGGAAAGCCTCCAAGACTTCCTCAAACTGTTCTTTTCCCAGTCTTGTTCACCTGGCCTATTTAGCACGGATTTTTTGAACCACTACTGGCTTAGAGCTGCCAGTTCTCCACAAAATGCTGGCTGAATAAATGAGATGTCTCACAGGAAACATACTGCTATTGTTGTAATCAATACGTTTCTTTTTTTTTTTTTTTCTTTAAGATTTTATTTATTTGACAGAGAGATGGAGTCAGAGAGCACACGTGGAGGGAATGGCAGAGGAAGGGGGAGAAGCAGACTCTGCCCTGAGCAGGAAGCCCAATGTGGGGCTCAATCACAGAACCCTGGGATCATGACCTGAGCCAAAGGCAGACGCTAACTACTGAGCCAGCCAGGGATCCCGAAAGTGCCCTTAAAGGTTATGCTTGTGGGCATTTTAGACTGCTTTCTGCATCCAATGCCAAATCCAGTGATAAAAATATAATTTAAAAACGGGAGGGAACTCGCAGTCCTGGGGTAGGCACAACACACCAAACATTGCACGGGGAAGATCTTATCAAGGGAGCCCCATGTCCGGTCAGGCTTTAACTGGGTTTTCCTTAGTAATGTTTTATGGATCTATTTCCTCCAGGATAACAGCAGGACACAAACAGTTAATCCCAAATGATCCAGGGAAGGCTAACAGACTGAAGTGTTGGCATTATCAGCCCATGTCATAATTTTTAAAAAGCACTTTAGAAAATAAAAATGACCAGAGCAGACTTCTAATCAGTTGGCTCTACGAAATGCTCGTAGCCATTTTCAGATTCAGTACAAAACACATTAAATCGCGTCCTGCTTTCTGGAAGGAACGGACCCACAGGGTAACAAATGGGAGGCTGGGCGGACGGAGGCGGCGGCGGGGGTCGGGTCCACACGGGTCCCTCTGTCAGCAGCGCCCTGCGACCCGTGCGTTAAGCGTGCATTTCCTATTTGTTCTCTGCGAGCCTGAGAGGCAGCTTTTTAAGTCAGCTGGCAGCTGGGCCCATCAAACTGAGCAGTTCTCTTCTGATTCAGCCCCACGGTAGGATGCAGAGTCATCGCGGGTGGCTGGAAACCATATAAGCTTCCAGACTTCATGGGAACTGAAGTGGCTTCAGGCGCAATGCTGGCTCCGAGGAGGGGCGCGGGAGGAGGGGAGGAAACACATGGCCCTTCCGGCTTCCGAGGGGAGCGAGGAAGCAACGCGCTGGCCGGCAGGGGCTCTGACAATGTGAAGACCCTGCCCTGGCCCGGCCGGAGGAGATGGCAACATCCTTCCGACCTCAAACACAAAGGGCGGCCTCTTCCTCTGGGGACCGTAATCCAGTGTCCTTGGCAGCGGCCACACCGGGGGATCTTCTCCGGAGCGCCCCTCGCCGGCTGCTTGGAAATGATCGTTCACCGTGAACGCACAAGAAAGTCACTCATCCTTCAACACGAGGAGAGCGGGGTCATAGAAAAATTCTACACACTTCTGGGACGTCCGCGATCCGCACAGGCCTCATAGGCTCACCGACCGTCGCGCGGGGTGGAGAGCTGAAGGGTCTTTGAGGAGTTTTCCCCTCTTAAGGGCACCCTGCCTGAGCAAGGACCGTCAGTCTGAGAGGCCGTGCTCATACCCACGTGGCATTTGACCTGTGTGCCCGCTAGAGACGCTGCACTATTGTTAACAACTTGTAGAACAAAATAGGGGTGAGAATGGACAGAACGTGCCATCCAGGACATACTATACTGATTGTCCATTGTGCCGCGGCCTGCACAGCCTTGTGTAGTGGGGAGTGGCACTTTCAGATGCAGAAAGACAGAATGAAATTCTAGCCAGCCCCATTGATCACCTGTCCGCTCACAACTGACTTCAGCTGAACTTGAACTGAAACCTTGACCTCTCAGAGGCTGTGGGATGGGCAGGATCTTGGGGAGCTGTAAAGGATGGGACCACTCGCACCCCATTTTCTGGTTTGCTTTTCTTGACTGCATTTATCACTGCCTGAAATACAATAGTACCTGCTGATACTCTCTCTCGTGCTCCTGCCCAGATGTAAGTTCAGTGCCGTTTTCGCATTGTCTGGGAACAGTGCTTGGCACATAGTAACTGCTTAGTAAATATTTACCGTATGAATAAGGGTGAAATTCAGGCTTTTGTAAAGTACATAATAGAGACTCGGTAACTGGTAGTTTTCCTCCTCCTTAAGAGTTTACATTTGCCTCTGCGTTCACTGTCACAATGTCTAGCTGAGAAATGACCTGGACTCTACCCTGGCCGAGTCATTGTTGGGGCCAACGGGTCTTTTCCAGATTCTGGAGCCTCTTACAAAGAAGTCTTCCTGAGTATTACCGTCTGCGTGGTCTGGATACGAACGTAGCATTAGGTTCAAGACCTTTTGTTGGGAAATTGGTTTTCTTGTCTTAGGTCCAGTTCCGCAGCTGTTTTGTCCCCCTCTCTCCTTGTCTTGGGTGGCCCGGATGAAATTCCCCAGATGTGGCGATGGTCATTCAATAAGGCGGCAGACTCTCCCAGAACACATCCTCCTTCACACACAACCCACAGGATCTTATTGAAATCATTCGACTCCACTTAGATGAACAGAAGAGTTACGAGTACAAAATGGTCATGCTGACGATTTTGCAACTTTTCTTCCCCTCCCATACACCACAACCCCACTCCCTGCTCTTGTTTTCTCTCCTTTTGAACTTCATCGATGTGCTAAGACCTTGAACTTAAGAATGAAGGGCTGGCCCTTTTCCTAAGAGGAGGAGGGGACAGAAGGAAGATACGTATGCGAAGTCTTGTGCTAGAAATCTGGTGTTGCTTCTTTTTTTCATTCATTCACGTACTCGTTCATTTATTCACCCAACATTTCCTGTAGGCTCACACATACCTTGGTGGTGAGAAGAACAGATTCCAAGGGCAAGGACCGGAGTCTGAAGGGTCACAGACTTACTGCTACTTATTGACACATTCCTTCACCTCTCACTGCCTCAGTCTCCTGATCTGTAAAGTGGAGGTGACAACAGTACTTATCTCATAGATTTCTTTCAAGGATTTCAATAATTAACTTTAATTATTATGTATAAAATAGTAAGAACAGTGCTCATCACCCAGTAGCATTGCATGAGGGTTTGTTCAATGAATGCCTCCCGGCTAATACCTCGTTAATGACCACTTGCTTGACCTTCACGTGGACGTGGTCGTGCTTTTTAAATATTCCCCATGGTAACAACTCTGACATCAGCCCAGGATGTCACAATGGGGGGCAACATCTCTTCCTTCTTAGTGATATAGATATATAAAATACTCACCTTCAAATGGAGAGCCTATTGGGTTTGATGAAACATGACAGTTATGAATAGCATGTCTCCCTTTTTGCTGGTCCCTCTCTCAGTTTACCATGTGTGTTCATATTTTCCCAATTAGAACAAGACAGAAAGAGAGAGGGGTGCCTGGGTGGCTCAGGCGTTGGGCATCTGCCTTGGGCTTAGGGTATGGCCCTTGGTCCTTGCTCTGGGGGAGGCCTGCTTCTCCCTCTCCCACTCCCCCTGCTTGTGTTTCCTCTCTTGCTGTGTCTGTGTCAAATAAATAAATAAAATCTAAAAAGGGGGGGGGAGGGAGAAAGTAGCGGGAGAGAAGTAGAGGAGGGAGAGGGGAGAGGGGGAATGGGTCCCCATCTACCCCAAACTGTAGCAGTCTTCATTAAATTCTAAACTCCTCACTTGCAGATACTGGAGAAGATTCTAGCCTTCCTTGCTTCACCTCCCTCAACTTCTTTTCAGCCTTAGATATGTACAGTTGGGGATGGGGAAGTTCCTCCGGTCAATAAAAACTTTCTGAGCAACAAGCACCGCCACATTGGGCTCTGGGAATTCACCTTGAATTCACCTTGCCGTGCAGTTGGGAGGATATAAACTCCAAAAATTCTTTGAGTGAGAATTATAATAGAGACCCTATATAATATGCCTGTGTTTTTTAGAAAAAGAAAGACAGTATTTATATTTGCTTTTCTATTTTTAATTGTTTTATTTTTATAGTTAGGATTCTGTCCAAGCCTGAGGTCTGGGTGGAAGCCCCTTTGGGGCTACAAAAGGGTGCAAGGCCACAGACGAAGCCTCAGTTCGCTGCTCTCCCGTGGCAGGGACTCAGGACCTCAGAAGAACCCTGAGCCACGACAGGGTGCTTTCCCCACCCCACTTCCCCACCGGGGGCAGCTGCTGAGTCATACCCCCTCCCTTCGTGGGAGCTGGGTGGGAAAGGCTGCTCTTTAAAATAACTCTTATGGGTTGCCTGGGTGGCTCAGTGGGTTAAAGCCTCTGCCTTTGGCTCAGGTCATGATCCCAGGGTTCTGGGATTGAGCCCCACATCATCAGGCTCTCTGCAAGCAGAGAGCCTGTTTCCCCCTCTCTCTCCCTGCCTGCCTCTCTGCCTACTTGTGATCTCTGTGTGTCAAATAAATAAATAAAATATTAAAAAAAAATAACTCTTGCACTGGCAAAAAAAAAAAAAAAAAAAGCCAGTTCTAAATGCCCCAGAGGGGGTTTTTCTCTTCCAGAGCTGTTTCTAAGCAGAATAAAGGGGAGGGGTCATGCTCAGAGAATCTATTTTCCTTATGGCCCTCAGATTTTGAGAAGAAGGGGGCTGCAGAGCAGGAACGGACATGTACTCACTGGCCCATACATTTGGGATGACTCTCTCATTTTTCAGGTTGGAGTGAGTGGGTACAGTTGCTTTGCTGGCCCAGCTGTACCAAAAGGAGTGGTTTCTTCACTCTCTTTTCATTTTCTTCCTTAACATTTGTGCCCTGCTGTTTATGTCTGTTAACAACCAGACGAAGAACGTTGGGTAATTGTTGTAACGCGACGTGGCCTTGCTTTCCTCACCAGTAAGACGTAGAGAGTGGCACTGCCCAAGTCAGAGTGCTGCGCCCAGAATGAAGTAATACACGGCTTTGTAAATTGCAAGATTCCAAACAAAGTTTAATTGTCTGTACTCTACTTACCCATTCATGGTGTAGTTCGAAGGCTTCTACTTCGAAACCCCTCCAAGCACCATGTGAAACACACACGGGGCCTGGCCCACACCAGAGCTTAATACGTGAAGACTGTGACTCCTGGTGGGGCCAAATCAACAAGCTAATAGCTTGGGGATGCTGGTTATCTGTCATGATCTCCAGGGAAGAAACGCTGGTCACTAGTGGGGGGAAAAATTGCCCTCCAAAGAGGGAAAGATAAGGATAGGGAAGAGTCCCCCCTTCCAAATGGTTTTCCTGCCCCACCCACCTCACCCCACCGGGCCCCCTCATTCTCCAGCTCCCTCAGCCTCTCCCCCACCCTACCCTTACTGACTCCTTGCTCTCTGATCACAAACCCTCAGCTTCCAAGATAACATACCATAAAAACACGTATAGATGAAAATGGTTGATACGGCTGAGTTACAAAAGGAGAGCGCTCCACTCAGCCTTGGAGAGAATGTCTAACGTGATGTTTCTGTTCTACAGACAGCCACCCCAGGGTCATACATTACCTCTACTGGGGTGGGGGCTGGGAGGTCCCCATCTCTTCCCATCTCCCCATGGACGTGACATCTCATCTATCGTGGAAAGGGGTGCCAGGGCTCTATGAAAATGATCACCTCAGGACTTTCATCTCAGCCCATTTCCCTTTTTTTTTTTTTAAGATTTTGTTTATTTATTTGACAGAGAGAGAGACACAGCGAGAGAGGGAACATAAGCAGGGGGAGTGGGAGAGGGAGAAGGAGGCTCCCCCAGAGCAGGTAGCCCTATTGGGGGGGGCTCAATCCCAGGACCCTGGGGATCTACGACCTGAGCCGAAGGCAGACGTTTAGTGACTGAACCACCCAGCTGCCCCTCTTCCACCCCTCTTAAGGGCATAATGAATTGCTTTCAACTTTAAACAGTAAAATAATTCAGTTTAAAATAGGCTATGATTCTTCTCCCATCCAATCCCAACAAAGAAAAATGGCTAAAAAATCTCTAAGGCCTTGCTCACCCACGATTCATCTTTGAAGGCTGTGTCCCGTTTGGGGCTGCTGTGAGGGCCTGACGGGCAGCCATCACACACCTACGCCTGCTTCCACACTCGAGGTCTGTTTCCCAGGCAGGACTGGGGTCTCTTTGAAGACAGGCCACGGTGTCCTGATACCCGAGGCTGGGCACCCTCACCTGCATATCCCGGATGCTTGATACTGTTGCATGAGGGAATGAGGGCGGTGGAGGCGCAATGATTAGCAACCTTGAGTTTAACCATGAGATGTTGACTCTCAGAAAAATAAAATATCCGGTATAAGTATTTCCTTGCCCTGATGTGGAAGAAAAACTCCATCTCTAACTACCAGAAACAAAAAGCATCTCCCTCCTGTAGACTCCTGAGCAAGCCGCCTTCTTCTAGAACACCGGGTCCCGTGTTCTTGGTTGCCCTTAGAACTTCTTCCTTTCCTTTCCTCTCCCCTGTTGGAGGACGGACATAGCATCTCATTTATTATGTCAGGGACCAAGCCAAAAGAAAACTATACTCTCCACCTTTTCAGAAAGATTGGGAGAACCCACTGTCTCTTCACGTCCTGCCTGGGGTTTTGCCTCGGTGTTTGGGAGAGAAACTCAGACAGTTAGGATGCGGAGGAGAGAATGGCTTAGTACCGGGGTCTGGGCTGCTCCAGGGCCTTTCGGTCCAAGGGCCACTGAGCCCCAACCACACACTTTACCACACATTGCTGACCTGTGCCCCCCCCCCCAGCCATTGCAAACCACTTTCCCGAAGAGCACCCAAAGGAGACAGTAAAGAGGCCATAGCCCAACACCAAAAGAATCCCTTCCCTGGCACTGTTGGGCTCTGGCGGGGTCAGGCGGAGCCAGCAGTCACCTCTAAGGTATGACTGAGGGAGCGCAGGGGGCCCCAGCTCAAAAATACATTCCACAGGAATGCTTAAACTCTTGGTGACTAATTCATCCCTTTATTCACTGAGCAAATATTTATCTAATGCTCCCCAGACAACCCCTCCCCCCTTCAAACAGAAATGGTGTCTGTTCTCAAGTTAATGAAGAAATAGCCAAAGACTCTGACCCAAGTATAAATTACCCAGCGCAAGGTGAGGCTCCCAGCGTTGCGGGGAGAGCCTTGTTTTGGAGCGTGGGTTGTTGACTTTCATGTCCTGTCTTCCAAACCTAGCCGATGACCGGGGCCAAGTCACTCAACCTGTTAGAACCTGTTTTCTTATATGTCTAACAGGGTTGATGAGAGTAATAGCTTACCCCTGGTTGTGAGGGTTCTAAGAAACACATGTGCAGCCCGGGGAAAAGACTGAGAGCTTCTAGCAAGAAGGGAGCGCAGTGTTAGGAGAGGGCACAGGAAGTAGCAAAGACAAGTGCCTGGAGGCTCTGAGGAAGGTTTCAGAGGGGAGGAGGCGGGTGATGCCGGTGTTGCAGGACAAGCAGGAATTGGCCATGCAGAAAAGGCAGGTAAAGGGAACAGTGTATGCAAACTATTGCAGCAGGACATGGCAGAAGGCCTTCTTAGAACTTGAGAGGTTCAGTCTTCAAAGACAGGGAACGTTGGAGGGCTGGGGGTGATTCACCCAGGCACTGTTGTTTTCCCTATATGACCTCATGTTCACCTTCTTTGCTCAAATGACACTGCGACCTTCCTGTGTCAAAGTGCAATGGCCCCTCCCCCTGCCCTTCGGGTCCCCTTTCCTGCTCTGTTTATCTCCAAAGTATTTACTGTCACAGATAATATAAGTTTACTTATTTTATTGACAGACCTCGACACGCTCATCGCCTTTCCACCACACATGCAGAATGGAAGCTCCCCGAGGAGAGGAGTCTCTGTGTTCTCCTCACAGACAGATTCCCCATGTTTCCCACAGCGCCTGGCATGGAATAAGACAGACAGGAAGTCACTTAATTCATTCAACCCAGATTTGTTCGCTTCCCTCGAGGCACCACAGGGTGGCTTGCCCTTGGGCTCCAATGTTGAACAAGATGGAGTCTCTACGCTCTTGGAGCACTGTGGGTGTGGGAGCGTCGGGCCCTTTTGAGAGGTCTCCTGGGTCCTGGCTGTTGAGAGACCCCGCTGAGGAATTTTGGCTGTTTCCTTTGTCTTTTTTTGCCCACTGTCTAAAGACTCAAAATGTAAACACTTCTGGGATTGAGTCCACCTTTAGCAAGTCTTCTTTTCGCGTGACTAAGAATGTGTCTCGTGCTGATAGAGGTGACTTTGAGAATCCAAGGAGGCTGCCAGGTGCCTGGGGGGAGATGTTGAAAGGACAGGGTGGGGGTTCAGGAATGGAGGCGCCCAGAGACACGTAGCCTCTTTCACAACTTGGCCTGGGGCTGTTCCTGTGATTGGGTGTCTCCGCCAAGAATGTCCCCAGAATTCCAAGTCATTTTTAGATGCAGTTTTCTTAGCCTGTGGTCGATAGCCCTCAATAAAGTAAGTTTAAGATTGGGAAAAGAAAAGGAGTTTATGTAGCTAGCTCTTTGATGCCTTGTGGTGAGGGGAACAAGAGCCAAAGGTTTTTTGGTTTTTTGGGGTTTTTTGTGTGTGTGTGTTTTATTTTTGTTCCATGAAATATCACAAAATATAAAAAAGAATAACTATAACTATTAGCCTAGTAAACACTCATATACCAGGTAAATGTCCATTTACCTGGTTTTTGTTCTTAAGCTAACACTGGGCTTTATTTACCTTTTTTTAGCTTGTAAAGCAATAAAAAAAATTACACAACAAAATAACAAATAATACTGAGAAAAAAATGAAAACATTGAACCATAAACCATAAAGAGGCATTTGCATGCTCCTAACAGATAAGAGAATTATTCCAAAATATAAAAATAACTCCACAAATCAATTAAAAAAAAAAAAAAGAGAGAGAGAACCCCTTCTGGTCGTTTTGCGGCAACTACAGGTCAGGGAGAATTTCCCTGAGCTTTCCTTTCCTCTTCTTCCCCTCACGACTCAGTCCCTCAGCACCATTCACAACAGAAGTTCACTGCTCAGGTCAGAGGGAGCTTGAAGAGAAACTACCCCAATTCCTTTTTCTCACTTTGAGTCCTATCCTCCACAAAGCAAGACTCACACAAAATGAGACAAATTGCTGTGGAAATCTTAAATGCCGTCTCTTTATACCTCCACCTTCTTCTTCTTTTTTTTTTTTTTTAAGATTTTATTTATTTATTTGACAGAGAGAGATCACAAGTGGGCAGAGAGGCAGGCAGAGAGAGAAGAGGAGGAAGCAGGCTCCCTGTGGAGCAGATCCCAGGACTCTGAGATCCTGACCTGAGCCGAAGGCAGAGGCTTAACCCACTGAGCCACCCAGGCGCCCCCCTCCACCTTCTAACGGAAAAAAAATGCTGGTTGGTCCCTTATGTCTCCTTGTGAAAGAGAAGGGACATGCTCAAGGCAAGAATCTTTTTTAACTTCTCAACAGTTCTGCAAGGTAGACATCAGGATTTCCACTTAAAGAGTGGGGAGAAAACCAAGCCCAGAAGGATCAAATAACATGCAAATGTCTTTCTTACAGGTAAAGCCTACAGAAAATGCATTTGAACCCAGGACTGTGTGATTCCAAAGCTCAAGCTTCTAAGAAGGCTGTGATTTCATCCGGACTGCAGGAAGCGAGCGTGTCTGACAAATCCACGTCATGGTGAACTAGCATGAAGGACTCTGTGACAAGGCCCTTGCCAGGCGGTGGAAGTGGCGGCAAGGGTGGACTGAGGAGGGGAGCCCCGCTTTTCTCCCTGTGAGTCTGCCATGCGCAACAAAGGCGGGGAGCTGGTTAAAGTCGATGGGAGTCCTGGACCCCGGGAGGTTACCCGTCCTGATGGGAGTGCAGACAGACCTATTCTTGCCTGCTGTTGTCCACAGGGCCCTCCTACATCGTGGGCATGCAGGCTGGTGTCTGAGAGCCAGCTTGGTAGCTCTGCAGTCTGGAACTCAGCCCTGCCCCGAGTCTTGGCCGTCATGAGTTCAGGCAGTTCCCTGATGATAAGTCTCGGTTCCCTCCAATTTGCAAGGCAGGACTAAGACCTCAGTCCCAGGAGGCCAGTAGGGCATTAAAAGAGATGTAAAGTGCTTAGCCCGGGGCCTGGAGTGTAGTAAGCTTTCAGGGTAAAGAAGCTGTGATTGTTTTATCATGAAGATCAGAAGAGGGCAGAGAGGGAATACACAGTGCAGAAATTCATTTGTTTATTCAACAACTAGTCACAGAACATCAGCTGTGCCATGGGCACCCGCCTGGATCTTTGCTGTATGTTATTGAATAGTGTAGACTGAGATCTGGCTCTCTGGGGCATGTATTCTGGAACAGAGAGGCAGACAACAGCAAAATCAGTAAGTAAATGACATGATATACTGACGTGTGATATGTGTCCTGAAGAAAATATATATAGAAGTTTAGGTGACTATCCAACTCACACAGTTAACGTTGATGCTCATATAATCTGAACCATCATCAGTGAATGACAGTAGTGGATTTGGTTGGAAACTAATACTGATCTTGAAACCTTTTCTGGTAACAGCACATAGTGCTTTCTCTAATCATCTCAATGTCCCAGAAAAAGCAATGTCCTCACTTACTGACAGTAAAGGGAGACCTTGAAAATTCTAGATGCTGGGGTGCCTGAGTGATTCAGTGGGTTAAAGCCTCTGCCTTCAGCTCAGATCATGATCTCAGGGTCCTGGGATGGAGCCCCGGATTGGGCTCTCTGCTCAGCAGGGAGCCTGCCTCCCCTCTCTTCTCTGCCTGCCTCTCTGCCTACTTGCGATCTATCAAATAAATAAATAAAATCTTAAAAAAAAAAAAGAAAATTCTAGATGCTGCTTCCAGATAAATGGTTTATTTCTAATAGTTATTTTATTTGCCAACAAGAGTAGCATCCAGAGGTTAAACTGCTAAGTGCATTATTAAAAAAATAAAAACAAGATCCAAAGCTGGAGGTACAACTGATGGTATTGTTCTTTTGGTGGTTGAGGAGAAAAGCAGCTCATAAGTTAAAAAATCTTCTGGAAAATAAAATCAATCTTAGAAACTCCAGGTTGGGAGAGACCTTTAAGGTTATGCTCGAGTTCCAAAGAATGATGTGGTTCAGACGTGACTGGTTTGATTTGAACTATATTGGTCTAGAGTTCCGTTTCCTAGGAATTATAGGTTGATAAAAGCTAATACTCAGGAAAAGGTAGATGTGGTTTTCAATAGATTTTTCTCAACAACACTTGCGAGGGGAGAAAGGAGACTTGCCTTTGCAAAGGTGCTACCAAGAAGGCTCTTGGTGGGACATAGTTTTCTTTTTGCCTATTAGATGTCTCAAGGCAGGCAGAGCTGGGCCTGATGCCCCCAGAAACAGAGCGGGCAGGCCAGCCGCACAAGACCGGTGTTGGTCTCACTCTTCCTATTGTGGTTGGCTATCAAAAGCTTCAAAGACACAGAATACAGAGAGAGAATACTGTTACAAAATAGCCACCCCAACCCAAACTTAACATATTTTGACAACATTCCTTATTCTTCTAAGCTATCTACTTAATATGGATAGATGGTAAATCGATTTAAATGTAGCTGATAGCCCCTTCACACTCTTCTCCAGCCCTATTCTCTCTTCCTGGAAGCAGCCATCATACTGAAGTTAGTGCATACACTTCCTATCTTTATGTTTATACTTGCATTAATATACCTGACTCTACAATCGAAATAAAGTGTTGTATGTGTGCCTTTAAAATTTGCATAAATTGGAATGCCTGGGTGGCTCAGTGGGTTAAACGTCTGTCTTTGGCTTTGGTCATGATTCCGGGGTGGGACGGTGGGGGGGGATGTCCTACATATGGCTCCTTGGTCAGCAGGCAGTCTGCTTCTCCCTCTGCATGCCACTCCCCCTGCTTGTGCGCTCACTCGCTCTCTGTCTGACAAAGAAATAAAGTCTTTAAAAAAGAAATAGAATACATAGAAAAATTTCAAAAATAGAATAAAATTTGCACAAATGGTATTATATATCATATATTTTATCCTAGTTTTCAGGATCTCTTTGAGGTCTGGTGATGTTATTATAGGTGCTAGTTATTATGTTATTATACATTACTATGTTATTATCGTACTACTTCATTAGTACTTACTCTAAAATGGTGACCAGTTGGATTTCTGACCCCTGGGATGCGTTTGGAAGGTTAACAAGACGTATTATTCCAGACTGGGTCTCTCTGATGAATTCTTTACATTATTCATCAAACTGTCAGCTCCCTAAGGCCAAAATGCCAGTACAGGAGGTGAAATCTGCTGAGACAAGGACAGGAGCTACTCGAAAAAACTAGCAATGAAGCCACTGAAGTGTAAGGTAAAGGAAGACAGGAGCAGTGAGCTTCTTCATAGACTTTTTGACCTAGTCTCCTGGGAGTTTTTTTTCTCCTAACCATCCCTGCCAAAGGAACCGATATTTCAACCATAGGTTAAATTTGTGGACTTGGTGAAAGTAGAATCAGAGGGTACAAGCTCCTTTGTGTTCTGCTTCTTTCATTCAGCATGTTTTTGAGATGCATCCAAATTGTCATATGGTCATAGCTCATTCTAGCAATAGAGCTGCATAAGGTTTTGCTTTATGGATATCCCAGTTTGTTTACCCATTGTCCTATTTACGGACACCTGGGTTGTTCCTACTTTTTGGCTATTATGAATAATGCTGTATGAATAGTCATGTACATGTTTTATTGTGGACCTATATTTTCATTTCTCTTTGGTTGTTACCTAGGAGTAGGATGACTGGTTCATATGCATATATTTAACTCTATAAGGCACTGCCATAATATTTTCCCAAGTGGCTATATTCTTTTTTTTTTTTTTTAAGATTTTATTTATTTATTTGACAGACAGAGATCACAAGTAGGCAGAAAGGCAGGCAGAGAGAGAGGAAGGGAAGCAGGCTCCCTGCTGAGCAGAGAGCCCCATGCGGGGCTCGATCCCAGGACCCTGGGATCATGACCTGGCTTGAACCCACTGAGCCACCCAGGCGTGGCTATATCCTTTTGCATTCCCCCAGCAATGTATGAGTTCCAGTGGGTCCATATTCTTGGCAACATTTACCATCATCAGTCTTTACTTTTAGCTATTCCTGTGGGTTTGATTTTTTTTTTTTCCACTAAAAACTTACTAGTCAAAATTAATTTTAAGGGGATGCCTGGGTGGCTCAGTCGGTTAAGTGGATGCCTTCGGCTCAAGTCATAATCCCAGGGTCCTGCGTTTGAGCCCCACAAGGGGCTCCCTGCTCAGTGAAGAGCCTGCTTCTCCCTCTCATTCTGCCTACTTGTGCTCTCCATCTCTGTCAAATAAATAAATAAAAATCTTTTAAAAACAAGCAAACAACCCCCCAAATTTTAAAAACACAAGCAAGGCTATGTATAACCCATATATTCGAAATATATTAGTGTATATTTTGAAGAAAAGTGTTCAAGAAAATCTAATAAATACCATTCAAAGAATATATTCACAATATTGTATGTGACAAACCAAATTTAAAGAATGAGGCCACTATACATTTTATAACAGTTCTAAACTTTTATGTATCTAATAACATTGCTTCAAAATATCTCATAATGGTTTTAATTTGCTTTTCTCTGCTGACTAGATCTTGAACATCTTTTCATTTGTATTGTATTCAGGTATCTTCTTCTGTGAAGTATTTGTCCAGATCTTTGACCAATTTAAAAAAAATGTGTTGTTTATCTTATTATTGAATTGTGTCTTTCATAAGTTGGGTCAGATATATGTTTTGCAAAAAGATACCCAGTCTTATGGCTTATCCTTAAGAGCAATCATTTTTAAGCTTGATGAAGTCCATTTATCATTTTTCCTTTTAGAGCTGGTGCTTTTGTGTCCCGTTTAAGTAGTCTTTGCCCAATCTAATGTCACAACAGTTTTCTAAAAGTAGAATTAGGAATGCCTGGGTGGCTCAGTTGGTTGGGCATCTGTCTTTGGCTCAGGTCACAATCCCAGGATCTTGGGATCGAGTCCCACATCAGGCTCCTTGCTCAGTGAGGAGTCTGTTTCTGCCTCTGCCATTCTCCCTGCTTGTGCTCTCTCTCTCTCTGACAAATAAATAAAACCTTAAAAAAAAAGACTAAAAGTGGAATTAGTTTTAGCTTTTACATTGAGGTCTATGATCCATTTTGAGTTAATATTTGTATGGCGTGATGTGAGGGTCAAGGTTAATTTTTTCCATATAGAATATCGAGTAGTTCCAGTACCTATTATTGAAAAGACTAATTTCTCTATTGAATTATCTAACTTGGCACCTTTTGTTGAAAATTAACTGACCATATAAGTGTGGGTCTATTTTTGGAGAGGGTATTCTGTTCCAAATAAAAGTCATTTTCTTTTTCCTCTTCTTGCCAGTATTTTGAAATGACACTATTAAAGGAGCTATTTGTTCATATATATTCTTGTGTTTCTGATAAATATTTCCTGACTCTGCTTGCCGTCTATGGCAATAGTCAGGCATTTGGTCTTTTGTCCTGCCACTTCCTGTCTTTCCCTTGCCCTCCATCAACATATATACCAGCCTATGGGGCTTCAAACTAGTTAAAAAGTTGACTTACCCCAGGTTCTTACTCTTGTACTTTTCTAATCCTTAACAGATAATGAAATTTCAACAGGTCTGTTGCTAGTGACAATAGCCAAGGCTCTACCATCTGTGTCATCACTGATCTAAGCACATTAAAAATTACTGGATTGTCCCAACAGCCTTATGAAGTAGGAATTATTATTCTTCTTTACACAAGAGGAATCTGAAGCCCTCAGGGGCTATGTAATTTGTCTAAGATCATATACACAGTAAGTAGCTGAGCTGGGATACACACCCTGTCTGTCTCCAGAGCCTGTAAACTTTACCAAAACAGTAACTTACAAAATCATCCATCCAATGACTTTAGCTGTAGGTTGCATACCATCTGTATTATTCTTAGTTAATATTTTTCTATTAGTGGAGCTGTAAGGGATCTTAGAAAGCATTTTTCAGATGAGGAAACTGAAAACCAAAGACAACTAAGCTAGAAGCAGAGCCAGTCCCTAGCCTGAGAGGCCCGAGGGCTTTCTCTTTGCCCATGCTGGTGCTGCCTTGCTGGACTTGGGGCCCTCCGTGGTCTGGATTCCACCACCCTGTGGTCTCTCCCGATGATGCTGTCCCCAGGATGTGACAGTCAGTGCTTCGGGGAATGGCACCCCAACCTTCAGCAGCCCTGCAGCACTCTCACCAGATCACACAGACCTGTGCTCACAAGGCCTACTCTCAACTACCTACCACAGCAGGCAAGAAAGTCACCGAATAAGCTCATTCGGTGGTCTCCAGGCATACTCAAGTGGACACTGACTGAGCCCTACTATGGAAAGCATTGTATCCAACTCTGTGAGAATATAAGACATAACTGCATGCCCTCCAAGGCTTATAAAAATTACGAATAACATTAAATCTCTAAAATGTTTCTGTACAGAGTGAATTTTATACACATAACTGACCCCAGTGCCTCCTTTGCCTCATCCTTCTACGAACTCGTTGTTTCTTCATCTAGGTAATAGATGGTCCAACATTATTATATGATGATATAGAGAAATGAACATTTATTTGGAGGCAGTGATTTCTAGGGTCCTTTATGTCACTTATTAGCTAGGTGACCTTCAGCAAATTTATTGAACTTCTCTGTGCCTCTTTCCTCATCTGTAAAGGGGATAATAGTATCTATTTTCACTGCCTTGTTGCGGCAGGCAAATGAGATAACAAAACGTTTTGAAAATACTCATCTTTTCGAGAGCTACAGGAGAAAGAACTTGGACTTCAGAGTCAAAAGAGGTAGATTCTGAGCTTCCCTGAACAAACACATGGCAGAATCTGTGATAACAAAGCCATGTTGAGGAGGTGGGGGGTTGGGCTGGTTAACCCAGGAGGTGAGGGCCTGACCCCAGCCTGGCCCTGTACCTCATTTTCATTCTTTCTTCAGCAAATCACAAGTTATTACAAGTCATGGCCCTCCTTGAACAATCAAACCCAAACTGTCCATGATCAGATTTCAAAGATGTAAACAGAAGGAGGCCTTGATTGACAGGAAGAGAGCATTCTTAAAGACTGATACAATAATTGGGTTATTTTTCACTCATCCCTCAGCCAACTTTCACTAACTGTCTACAGTGTTAGCTGCTTGGCACTCTTTCAGATGCGGGAAAGATTAAAAACGAAGAGCGTTAATGGTGCTTCTAAAACTTCTTGAGAGGACAAGGTGTAGGTGTGGAAGGGCTCAAGAGAGGTCATCTGGTCGGCAAAGTCTGAGCGAAGACGTAGAGGAAACTTGTCTTGGGGAGGGCTGTGGAGATGGGGAGCAGGGCTAAAGCGCCCCCACTGAACCTCCTTATCATTAAAGAGTTTACTGTCTAGTGGGGAAAACAGAAACCAAGATTGACAATGCAATGTGATAGTTGTGTGAAGAAAATATGAATATAGTGATATAAAATCTGACACACACCACATACACACACAGGTGTACACACACAGAGTGCATCAGTTCAGACTGAGAGGGATACCAAGCAGGGAAAAGCTTTGTAGCCTCAGAGAAAACACTGATTTGTGCTGAGTCAGCCCATTCCTCTGCGCATGGAGCACGCCCCCTGCTCGCCTTCAACAACACCTTACTCTACATGACACTTCATGTTGAAAAACACTTTCACATTCTGAGTTTCACTGCTTTATAGAAAATAGGAATGGAAAATGGGATACTTCCCATTTTAAAGATGAGGAAATAGACACAGAGAGGTTACCAAAGTCACAAGTCTTGTCACTAGTAGGGTGGGAATCACAATGTAGTTTTCTGTCTCTTGGTTGAAAGTACTCTTCAGGCGCCTGGGTGGCTCAGTTGGTTAAGCGTCTGTGTTGGGCTCAGGTCATGATCCCAAGGTCCTGGAATCAGTCCCACATAGAGTCCCATCTATCTCCCTGCTAGGTGGAGAGCCTGCTTCTCCCTCTCCCTCTTTATCTCTGTCAAATAAATAAATAAAGTCTTTAAAAAAAGAAGTACTTTTGTGGTTGAATAAGTGACTGCATTATCAGTGTGAGAAGAGCATTATCTGACTGTTATGAACCTTCATCGATCTAATTTCCTCCTTTCTAACCTGTTGTGTATTTTTTGTTGTTATTCTAGAACATAGTGAGTGTCTGTGGAGTCTTGTGCCACTGTGATTTGAACAAGCAAAAACATGAATTATATTCTGGGACCCAAAGGCCTCATATTTTCAAAGCTGCTATAATTATAGTCCAGCCATGTTCAACCCTCAGGAAAGAATCTTGCCATTTCTGCAACTGTCAAATGAAGGGCTTAGGCTACAGTCGCTCACTGGTAACATTCTATGAGTCGTTTTTATAACCATCAGTGTAATTTTAAAGTATTCATTAAACAAGAACACACACACACAGATTTTTTTAAAGTATGGTTAATTACAAACCCAGATATTAATAATCCCTATCTTTGGGTAATTGAATCTTATTTGATTTTTTTTCTTCTTTTTGCGTAAGTATATACTTTGTTTCTTTTCTTTTTTTACAGGAAGCATGGATAGTTTATGTAATTTAGGTAATAAATACATAATACCACTAAGAACTGAAACTATGCCAAAAACATTATCAGCACTTGGCAAAATCTAGCACACTTAGAGCACTATGGAGTCTTTACAACAAGTCCATGTTTGAAATTTCAAATTCATTGATGAGACTAAATAGTATCAATTTTTGATGAATGTATGTTAATTCAATAAGTTTTGATATATAGCCAAAATACATTCCCTAAAAGAGAATGTTGGCTGATTATTACCAGAAGATACACTGATTTCTAATTTTTTTCATCTTTATGACTTATGACCACACCAAGACATAAAAGATCCTGATTTTGCCTCCAAGTGCTTTAAATTTAATGGGGTTTAATTTTATGGGGGTGGTAGGGGTTAGGTTTTGAAGGTAGAAATAAAGCCAAGTCACAATAACCCCTGAAAATACTTAAATCAGCTTCCAAAAATAGTCCATGTTTGCATTTATGACAGAGTAAGAGTCTTCTAACTTGGTATTGGTTTTCGGGGGGCTCCCAGTTAATTCTGTGATTTCTTAGAGACACACGCACTTCCCCCACTTTCCTGGCTCTGGGATCCTTAAAGTCATTCATTAGCACTCCAAGCATCACTGCTCATTATCTTGTTATTTTCCTTTCATTCTTTCTCTCTTTCTTCTTCTTTGGTCCTTATAAGCCACAGACGTTCACACTGTAACTATGTGCCACTGGAAGAGGGTAATATTTATTCATAAGTAATCGTTGATCGAGCTCCGGTGGGTTGTGTGAAAACAGACCAGCAGCCGAGGTAGGCTGAAAAAAATAGAAAACATTGGCAAGTAGTGATAGGTCAAACTGGGCTCTTAGCCTCCAAAATGTACTTTCCAAAGGGCCCAGTGTGTGGGTCAGGCCCTGCTTGGGACCCCAGGGACCACTGTGCCCACTGCCCCTACAGCATTTTCAGTCTAACGGGGAAACCCGACAATCATGAGACAATCACATGAATAAAGGTAAAAAACGGCAGGCAAAGACAGGCAGTGAGGACAGTGCTGGGATGATGGAAGGCATAGACCTCAGCAAGTGGGTAATCAGGAAGTGCTCAGTAAATTTAAGAATAAGTAAGCTAGGAGCACGTGGCTGGCTCAGTGGGTTAAGCCTCTGCCTTTGGCTCAGGTCATGATCTCAAGAGTCCTGGGATCCAGCCCCGCATCGGGCTCTCTGCTCAGGGGAGAGCCTGCTTCCTCCTCTCTCTCTCTGCCTGCCTCTCTGCCTACTTGTGATCTGCGTGTGTCAAATAAATAAAAATTAAAATAATTTTTTTTTAAAGCACAAGTAATCTAATCCAGAGGGCAATGTGTGTTCACGAGGCAGAAATAGAAGTCCTATTTTCTGAGAACTGGCTATGGGCCTGGCTGCACCAGGCGGTCTTTCTGAGGCCACATGCGATCCTTGAAACACATGTTGGACCCGTTGGTATTAAGGCCACGGTTTTTAAATGAATAACGCAGTCCCAGAGAGGTTAAGGAACCTAGAAGAGCAAGAAAAGGCCAGGAAAGAGACCCTCCGTGGCAGGCTTCAGGGATTTGGTTTTACCTTAACGTGGGCAGGGAAGGAGTTGCTGGAGGTTTCTGAGCAGGCTGGGAACTGGAAGGAAGGTATGCTTAGGAGGCTTTGTCTGCAGTGGGGAAGGAAAGAGGGCCACTGCTCTGGCCTGAGAGGGAAGTCTCCAGGGAGGCTTTCTGGATACCTCTGTCCCTAACAACCTACTAGGTGTGTGTGTGTGTGTGTTGGGGGTGGGGGTGAATAAAATGATCATATTTAATTTTTAAAACCTCGCAATGTCCACTATAAGGTAACAAAGCAACATGCGTCTACCGTGGGGCGTAATGTATGCGGCTTAATTCTGTAGTATATAAAATAAAAATGTTTAATATGCGACCAATCGAAGAGGGAATTCAAGTCCAGTGTGAATCAAAGCATAGACCAGTTAACAAGTAAGGCTGGCGACAATCATTTTCCACTTAAGACATAATTAATCCAACTGATTATTTAAGGAACCAGTAATCCCTGCATCTTATTTTCAACTGGGTCTTCACATTCAGTTGGCTTTGGGCTGGCTCCCTTGGGGACTCCCCAGCCACCGCCCAGCTGTGTTTCCCACACCTGGTGCCCTGAGGCTCCGGAGAGATTACTGGACTGCAGTCCTCCGGAGAAGGAGCTAGGGCTCAAGGTGTGTGGGGTGGGGGGCTGGGGGAGGACTGACACCCCGTTTCCCCTACCTCCCAGCCCCGTGCCGGAGACGGGGTTAGCCGCCTCTCCTCCACCCACAAGGGGGCTCCTTCGAGCCCGCAGCCACCGACTGTGTGGCCAACCCAAGTTCCTGCGGCCCCGGGAAGGAATTTCAGAACCGTTGGCCTAGCCCCGTGCTTGCCCCGAGGGTTTGCAGATTCTGAGACGGTCTCCCAACCACGTGGAAGCTCGGACTGCGTCAAGCCCCGCTGCGCGGTGATCTTATCCAGTTTCGCGGTGTGTTCCGAGAGTTTATGGTGAAACTGTTGCGCGTCTGGTCCAGGCTCCCTGCTGTGCAGCGCCGAAGTGAGGCTCTCTGAGCGTCGTCATACCTTCCTCCCATGCTCTAGTCGGCGTCGCCCAGAAAGGCCGCCCGGCCAGGTGATAAGGGTTGGGATTGCTATTCCGACGGAGGAGGCGTCTGCAGGCCGCCCCCGGTATCACCCCATACCCCCCCACCCCGAGAGCCGGCGGGAAAGGCAGACAATCCGGCCCCACCCCGACCTTCTGGGTCAGAACCTGCGCGCATTTGAAACCCGCCGCCCAGGTGATCTGTGCGCACGAGGTCGAGCCGCCCGGGGCTAGCGCTCGGCACATCTGCGCGGGGAATCAGTTCCCCGCGGCCCGCCGGGGAGAAGTGCTGCCCTCAGAACCATGAATACTGAGGAAGTGCTATGGGGTGAATCAGAATTTCAAAGGAGAGAGATACCAGGCCAAAAGTTAACATTTCTAAAAAGTCCCAAGTAGGACAAAGAAAGGTTTTAGGAGCAGTTAACCGAGGGCATTTAAAACAAAACAGGACACCAGCAGCTCGTGCCCAGGCCTCAGGCAAGTGGGCCTAGAAACTTCTTGGCTTCTCCGGATAAACCTATTGAAAGAATGTGTGAATGATTTTCTAAGATGTGCTTTCTGAGAATTTGAAAAACTCTGCTTGGAGACAAAAGAGGGGAGGGATTTTTTTTTTCCTTCTGTTTTTAAAGACACCATTAACTAATGAATCTACAGCCTCTTGTGAGGTCGGAAATACTAGTCACATGTCAAGACCCAGCACCCAGAATGCTACCTTTCAAGTCCTGACACTGGCAGCTGAGTCCCCGTAGACAAGCTACTTCATGAGTTTAGGCCTCAGTTTCTCCTCCCCAAAATGGGTCAGAATACCTCCATCTCAGGGTTTTTGTAAAGATTATATGCGAGGACACGTTACAGAGTAGTTAGACGGGAGCCTAGTAGAGGGTAAGCTTGATACTGTTTGTTTACAAAACAATGAACTGAAAATGTCCAGCTTTGCACACTCCCTCCCAAGTCGTTGCCATCTTAAAATCCCTGCCTCTTGTCCCTACCAGGCCCCTGGGACCTCAGTGACTCCCATTCCTATTCTTCCCGGGACCCTGGGACCCGGGGCTGCAGCCGCACTGGTCTTCCTTCTGTTCCTCCAGCATGCCAGGCTCATGCCCATCTTCTGGCCCCAGGCCCAACCTCGATTTTCAGCTTCTTCTGCACAGGAGACTCGCACGTCTGGGCTCAGACCCACATGCTCTTCCTCCTTTCTGCAGAAACGCCCCCCACCCCCGCCCCCTTATTTCTGGGAGCCCTCTAGCTAAGGCCTTCTACATCTTCTCAGCATCTAGCACCATCTGAACTCATTTTATGTTTGCTTGTTTACCTTTCTACATCCAGACTCCTCCACCATGAGAATGTTAGTCCCCAGAGGTCACAATCCCCTCCCTGACCACCATTTCCCCAGTGCCTAGAACGGGGCCTCCCCAGAGGCGAGGCCCCAAGAACATCTGCTTGAGGGAAGGGATGAGGGAGGGAGGGAGTGAATCAATGGGGTAAGAAATGTCCCAGGAAGGAACACCTGAAGCTGAAGCCCCAGTGAAGTTCAGGGTATGCTGCCTGCATCTCACGTAAAGGCAGAGGTTAAAAGGGAGAAGTGGAAGGGCCTGGGAGATCGGACTTTGGAAGCCCTTCCTAGGTCGCCTTCACCCCTGTGCCAATTTGTCCCTAACATCATACTGGGGAGTTTCACGTTGGCACTTGTCTGTTTCCCTGGGGGGCTTCCTGCTTCTTGAGGGGAAAAAAAAAGCATATTCTTCCAGAACTTCTGTTCGCGTGTAACACCATACCAGGCAGGCATGTAATAGCCGCTCAATAAAAACATGAGGGAAATGAACAAATAGAAACAAGCCTAGATAAAGTTACTGGTGCATCTTTGATAAAGATTGTTGTTGTTGTTTTTAAAGATTTTATTTGACAGACAGAGATCCCAAGAAGGCAGAGACAGGCAGAAAGAGAGGGGAAGCAAGCTCACTGCTGAGCAGAGTCCAAATGCAGGGCTTGACCCCAGGACCCTGAGGCTTTAACCCACTGAACCACCCAGGTGCCCCCAAAATTGGGTTTTTAAGTAAACAGAAAGTTTGTTTTGACTTTATGTCTTGGAGTATCTTTGAAGTAGAGTATGGAAATGGAACGTAAGGGATGCTTTGATACTTGGTGGCCTGGAGTGGAAAGCATTTAGGTGGCAGAGAGGAACTGGGGGGTGGGACACCTAGGAGCAAAGTCCAAGGCTGGAGCAAGTTTGTTTGCTGTTTATTGCGGGAGGACTGGAGCAGGGGAGCAGGGGAGGCTCCCTGGGATTTCCCGGAAGGAGGCAGCAGAGTTGTCCTGCCCAGCCCTCCCCCACCTGGGTCTTCTGTGTCTGGTAACAGGCCCAGCGGGGACTCATCCTGGGTGCTGAGGGTGTGGGTGGGAGGGGTGGGGACTGGCTATCTGCGGGGAGTCAGCAAGTAGTCTCTGAGGTAACTTTACATAGATAAATGAGGGTGGGAGAGGGGGAGAGGGGGAGAGAGAGAAGGGGGAGAGAGAAACCCCCCCAGGGAGAACAGGGGGAGGTGCTCCAAAAGGCACTCAGGTGACCCCTAAGAATTCAAGTCTTTCATTAGGCCCCACCTGTTGGCCAATTGTTCTGCAATCTACAGGGTGGTTTTGGCTCTAGGCTTATCTAAATCCAGTTGGGGGTGTGTGCCTGTGGGGGGGGGGTGGTGTTGGGAAGGGTTTCTTCCTTTTAAAGTGGGAGGACAAAGGAGTTCGGGGAAACAAAAGCTTTTTCTGTGGTTGGGATTTAAATGCTCCAAAAATGACCTGGCTACAAAAGGCAGAAATGTCTTTCCCCTACCCCCACACACATCCCTAATATGGCACACCCAGGTCTCCATTTAGACCTTGTGTGAGCATGAAACAGAATTCTACTCTTCTGCTTCTGCTGGGAGTAGCCGGTCTGAAGATGACACGTTTGGAAACATTTTTACAAACTTGGAAACATTTTTACAAACAGGCACGCCACATGCCAGAGAGATACACAGAGATCTGGCGATTTTGGTGGGATTAGGGAGTTTCAGGTTGTAGTTAAATTAAGACTAAAATTAGATCAGCAACAGACCTGAGGAATACACTGGCGTTCCGCATTGGACAGCGTTTTAGGACAAGTCACCTACCCTTGCGTCTCCCTGTTCCCTCATTTGGAAAATGCAGCTAATGCTGGTTCCTGCCTCGTTGGCTCCTGCGGGAGGGAAGCATGGTGGGGAGTACTTGGCCCATTGTTAGCACACATAAGAACGTGTGCTAGAACTGGAGTGCCCTATTACTGAAAAATACTCGAATTCCTTTCTATTCCATGGATGATCGTTGAGGCTTTAGGATATAAAGAGAAAAGAATACGTCCCAGTTGTCAGGGAGTGGTCTAGAGTGAAGAAAGATGTGTAGACAGATAATTAGAATCCTGTATGTTGTGTGGGGAGCCAGGTGTGAGCTGCGTGCTGTGGGAACTAGCCGGGGACCATCAGCTGTGTTTCCCTGCAGTCCCTTCCTGGTGTGGCAAATGAAAGAGAGCCATCTTTTATTTTATTGTTTTAATTATTATTATTATTTTATTTTTTTTAAAGATTTTATTTATTTGACAGACAGAGATCACTGTAGACAGAGAGGCAGGCAGAGAGAGAGAGGGAAGCAGGCTCCCTGCTGAACAGAAAGCCCGATGCGGGACTCGATCCCAGGACCCTGAGATCATGACCTGAGCTGAAGGCAGCGGCTTAACCCACTGAGCCACCCAGGCGCCCTTAACTATTTTTTTTTTTTAAAGATTTTATTTATTTATTTGACAGAGGGACAGTGAGAGAGGGAACACAAGCAGGGGGCGGGGGAGGGAAGAAGCAGGCCTCCCACTGAGCAGAGAGCCCAGATGTGGAGCTGGGTCCCAGGACGCTGGCATCATGACAGGAACCGAAGGTAGACATCCAATGACTGGGCCACCCTGGTGCCCCGAAAGAGGGCTATCTTTTAAGGTAGTTGATACTATTTACTTGTTCCAGCACCTACCACAGTATCAGGCATAGAGAAGGATTTGAAAAAAGACTTGCTGAATGAATGGAGCTCATTGAGACTGTCAGTGTCAATAACCAACCAAACAAAAAACCCGAATTCCAATACTGGCATAACATTGTAAAACTGAATAGAGCGGGGAAATCCTAGGTGGGTTAAGAAGAGCAGGCCAACCCAGCTGTCCATGTGCAACATTATTTTGGGCGCTATCTCGGTCCAGACCCTGGGCTAGGCAGTGGGCTGTCAGCCTGGAGGAGGAGGAAAGAAAGGGAGAGCCACACTGCAGAGCGCACTTAGGTGGAGGGAGCTAGAAGCTGGACACCAGGCCGTGAAACTGAAGGGCCACATAGCCAAGTGAGGACAGACAGGACTCGAAAAAGCCACTCAAGGGCCACACGTGGAGGAGCTAGACTTTGTACTCGTGTCGTTCTCCAGGTGGGTGGGGGGAGTTGTACCAGCGCGCACAGCAGAATCGGCTCCAAGTTTGACTAGGCTTCATTTCATTTCCTCCCACACCTCATGAGGCCGGCCTTCCTCTGCTCTCCACAGGTTACGAGAGAGGTTAGGGGCACACACCTTGGAGTAAGGGGCCTATGCCAGTGTTTTTGAACTCTGTGTCCTTTGACAAGTTCTTCAACTTTCCCTTGTCTCAGTTTCCCCAACTCTGACATGTATAATTGTTGTGAGAACTGAGTGAACTCATGTAAATGTCTGAGAGCAGAGCCTGGTAGGTAGTAAGTGCTGGTTACGCGCCAGGTGTGAACATGTCACCTGGCCGGCATGTCATTGTTTTGGAAGGCAGCCACTTTAACAATGGGAGTGACCTGGCTGCAACCACAATGATGGCTGTGGGAAGGCGTGGTGTGTTAGGTGGTCATGTTTGCTTTGGAGAGAGAGAGAGACTTTCAGAAGAGCAACAGACCTTGAGGAGGCCAGGAGCCTGTGAGGAGGTTGTGGCAGAGTCGACCTGAGAGACAGGAGGTTCTGAACCCCCAGGTGGTGAAAATGAGCAGAAAGAATTGGAGGTAAAATTGGCAAGGTTTAGCAAGTGTTTAGAAGTGGGTAGTAAAAGGATATTCCCCAGTTCCTAGCTTACTGCCAGGATAGTGGTACCAGACCCGAGGCAAAGGATGTAGGAGAGGCTGCCTTGGGAGACCGATGATGAGGACTTCCATATTTCTTTTTTTTTTCTTAAAAAGATTTATTTGACAGATCAAGAGAGAGCACAAGCAGGGGGAGCAGCAGGCAGAGGAAGAGGGAGAGGGAGAAGCAGGCTTCCCGCTGAGCAAGGAGCCTGATGCGGGACTTGATCCCAGCACCCTGGGATCATGACCTGAGACCAAGGCAGACACTTAACGAGCGATACTTTGCGCCCCAGGACTTTCATATTTAATGTAGGGACATCCTGCTTACACTAATTCCTTACTCAAACCTTTCAGTGAATCACTATATGGCCATTAGATAAATGTTGATTCTAGTAGTACTTACCTCCTAGGATTATTGTAAAGATTCATTAATGCAATTTGAATACTCAAAACATATTGAGTGGGCATGGCATTGTGTGTTTGCTTTTATGAGTCTATAACTAACACAGCTCTCAAAGCCCTGTACTGGTCTGTCCTCTGTTCACATCCCAGACTCACCTATTCCCACTCCTCTGGCTGCTTTACAGTTCCCTAGTTCACAGAAAACACTGGCCTTCCCTCATCTCTAGACTTGGGAACTCTCCACCTCCTGTTTTTTCTATGTAACTTGTTCATGTCTCAGCTAAGACGTTGCTCCCTCCAGGAAGCCTAGGCTGGGTGAGGGACCCCTCCTATCCATTCTCACAGGTGTCATCACGCTGGTGTATGTCTGTAAATCTCTGTGTCGGGAGCTTCTGGAGAACAAGATCATGACAGTTTGGTGGAACGCTGTCTTCAGTTATCATAGTGTCTGGCCCATAGAAGGACACTCTATACATTTTGTTGAGATGGATGAATGAATGAGTTGGAATTTGGAGGAGAGCTCTGGTTGAGAAATACAGATTCGGAATCAGGAGCACATTGATATTTGAACCATGAGAGAGATGAGATTTTCAAAGGTGAACCTTCTTCACTGTTGACCTCTCACATTTTGACCACTTACGTTTTTCCAGAAACTGTTATCCATGGCTCCCAAAATACCATCCTATTCTACTTTTGCTGCTTTGGTGATAGATCCTTTCTGGTCTTTCTCATTGTGTGTGTAAGATTTTATTTGAGAACGAGAGAGAGAGAGAGACTGCCTGTGCATAAGCAGGGGGAGGGGCAGAGGGAGAGGGAGAAGCAGGCCCCCCTATAAGCAGGGAGCCCGACGTCTGGCTCCATACCGGGACTCTGAGCCCAAGGCAGAAGCTTAACCAACTGAGCCACCCAGGCGTCCCTCACTGGTTTCTTTTACCTTGCTTACCACTTGGACATCTATTTTCTTCCCATAATTTTAACTATCTCTTGTTATCTCCATGTCCAGCTTCAGCTTTGCTCCTGAACTCCTGACTTGTATTTCCAGCTGCTCATAAATCCTCCAACTGGACCTTTCACAGCTAACCAACTGGAACAGGTCATTATTTCTACCCTCATTCCCATGCCTCAAACTGAGCTCTCCTCCCCTCTTTCCTAGCTTGTTAATAGACTCCCATGCAGAGTCACCCAAGCTAGGTCTTATGAGTTTCAATTCCCCCCAACACCCCCACCACATCCTTCCTCTAATGTATCTTGCCAGTTCTGATTCTGGAAGTCTTGAATTGGACTTCTCATTTCGTCTTCACTGTCACAATCCCAGCTCTGGCTTTCATTATCAGTTGCCAAAACTATCATAATAGCTTCTTAACTGGCCTGTCTCCAGGTCATTTCCAAAACACAAATCTGATCATTCCGCTTTTCCTCCAAGACCTTCTAAGGCTGCACAGCCCACAAAGTGAAGTCTGAGCCCCTGACCATGGCATTCAATGTTTTCACAGTCTGGCCCCAACATATTTTTCCAGCTTCATCCCAGCCTGTGCTCCACAAACACTCCAAGTATATCTTCACATTGTATTAGAATTTGTTGTTTAACTTGTACTCCCAATTCCAAGGCATCAGGACCAGCCCATGTTAATCTCTGTATCTGAAGAACCTAGCAGTGTGCCAAAGACATGAGTAGTCTTCTGAGTACTTGGCTCTCATCACTTCCCAAGGGAGCATCTCACCTAATCCTCCTAATCCAATGTCTGGCTCCATGTCCTATATACTGAATGCACTCAATAAATGTTTCTGGGAATTGTTGACTTATTTGGAGTGCAAATCCCCTGAGAGCAGGAACTTTATTCACTTATTTTTAAAACTGAAATATATTTGACATATAACACTGGATAAATTTTATCTGATACATTTATATATTGTTATGTGATTGCCATTGTGCCATTGTCACGGCAGGAACTTTATTTTATTAATATTCACATCTCCTATGATATATTACCTGACATGTAAGAGGTACTGAACAAATATTTGTTGAATAGAGGCAAGAATGAATGGATCAATGAATGAAACCATATTCCTGATCCACTCGTTGCCATGGTATCTACCATCTCAGACATTTAAAAAAAAAGATTTATTTATTTGAGAGAGAGAGTGTGTGTGCATGCTCATGGGGTTGAGGGACAAAGGGAAAGACTCTCTGGCAGACCCCACAGAGTGAGAAGCCTGATGTGGGGCTTGGTCCCATGACCCTGAGATCAGGACCTGAGCCAAAATCAGGGGTCTGACATTTAACGGACTGAACTCAAGTATTTCCAGTGTTCCTCTGCATGATCAGTGAAGGCTCCAGCAGACTCTCCTCTATTCAAGTTCAAAAGGAGCTTGATACATTTTTTAGTCCCCCTTCTCCCCTTCTTTCCACCTAAATCCTGACACAACAAGAAAACTGAGTGAGTACCGAGACTCATCTGTATATATGAATATATGTAGTCCACCGCAGTCAGCTTAGTGGCACGTATTACTTCAGTGGCTGTGAAGACAAGAGCTGTGAACTCTGTACTGAAATATGTGAACAGGGGCGCCTGGGTGATGCAGTCGGTTAAGCAGCCAACTCTTGATTTTTGGCTCAGGGCATGATCTCAGTGTCGTGAGATCAAGCCCCACGCCAGGCTCCATGCTCACCGAGGAGTCTGCTTGTTCTTCTCCCACCCGCTCTGCCCATCCTCCTGCTCTCTCTCTAAAATATAAATAAAACCTTTAAAAAATACATGAATAACTATGAACACATTGCTTCTTTGTTGATAGATGTCCTTGCGTTTTTGATACATGTTTCTCATCACCTTATTTCCCAGACCACAGTTCCCAGCCTACACTCAGGTGGGGCCTGGGAAGTGCCCTGAGGAGGCCTTCTCTACAGTGAGGGCAGCAGATAAACAGGAACTGAAACGAAACTGAAACCAAAACCAGGCAGGTTTTTCTCATCAAATCATCAAGCGGAGGGAGTCACACGCCACTCCAGCTACAGGGTACAACTGCTGTGGAGCTCTTCAGCAGCCTCACTCTGTACCCCATAAACAAGAAACTCTGGGGGGACTTTGAAAACCACCAAGGCAGGCTGGAATGCAGACCCACAGGAACACAGGGGCGGCCATTCGAATGGTGAGCCTGCAGCCTCATTTGGGGTCAGGATGGAGCTGTCGAGGCTACCGACCCAAGTCGGACATAGAGCAAAATCCGTTTGCCTTTTTTATAATCGAGCATTTACCATGTATAAAGCATAGCACAGGCACTGACCTACAAAGAGAAGTGGTAAAACAGATGTCTTTTGAAGGACATATCTTGAATATATACTGTATCATTTCTCACCAAAGGCTAATGCTAGTATCACTTAGCATCCCCATTTTACAGATGAGAAAATGGGCTCAGAGTGGGTAATTAAATCCCTCAAGATAACTCAACTGTTAAGTGGTGGAATCAAGAATCAAACAAACTTGCTGGCTCTAAAAACCCATATACTTTCCACTGTATTTTGTTGTCTGTTGTGTCAAAAGAGGATGAAAATATTTTGCTTGCCATTGTGGAGTCTTTAGTCTGTTTGGGGAGGAAAGGTATGGCTCTAAAAATAAAACACCATGCTTTCAGAAGTTAAAGCTCATTGCTCCAAGAATGAAGGGGAGGCTGGAAATTTTTCCCTGTCAAAGGTAAACTCTTCTGGAAAGCTTCCTGGGGAAGGGCTTTCAAAGCAGGTCAAAGCCAGCAGATAGAGACGCTTCAAGGCTTATGACCAGTAGGGAAGGCAAAAGCATGGGGTCGGGGACACACACAGAACTTTTTCAGGACATGGCGCATGGTCTACTACGACAGGAGTGGAAAGTGAGGTAGTGGATTCGTGTGAGGTAACCGTGGACCAACGGTCTATCCAGAGCCCAAAGTTCTTGGATGCCAGGCACAGGAGGTTAACCAGCTCACCAGGCAAAAGAGCCTCCCAGAGGTTTGAAGGCCAGGAGTGAGACGGTGCATGAGCTTATGAGTGAGTGTGCTGGTCTCAGGGTGCCTGGCGGGTTGAGGTGGAGGGAGACAGGGGTCAGGTGACTGGTGTGAAGCTACTGAGGGACACCTAGCAGGTGGTGCAGAGATGACGGGAGGAGTGAGACACATTTCAGAAGTGAGGCACGGGGGACTTGGGTTGCTGTCGTAGGTGGCTTGGGGGACAGGAAGGGTTGGTTCATGTAGATTGTTTCAAATTTGGGAAGGACCCCAAGTCGGAGGATGGGTATATTTTACCTAGGGCAGGACGAATCTCAGAGCATCTGGGGTGTGGGTGTGTGGAGCTCAAGGTGACGAAGGTAGATGGCAGGTGGCAGCTCAGAAGTCGCTGAGAAAGGCTTGGAGGCCCTGGCCATCACCTGCGAGTCTAGCAGCCATTCGTCTGGTGTGTGATGGTCGGAGCCGCTGGCTCCTGCGGAAGTGTTCTACTTGAGTGAGTTCCAATCAAATGTTAACAGCATGAACACTGCAGATTTTTAACAAATAGCATCAGAAAACATGGGGTAAAAGGAGTTTTGGAGTCATATCCGCTAAATAAAGAAGGTTGCTAGCTGGTTAAATGACTAAAAAGTGATTTAAACATTACTAAAAAGTTACTTAAAAGTTAATTGGATCAATTTTGAAACACCGACTTTGAGATTTTTCCTGTAGACTGGAGGGATCATAATTAAACTTAATTGTAGTCATGCTAGATTTCCTCTCGATGTTTATTTTTCTTCTAGTTATATTTCAGACAATTAATGGTGTCTAATGACTCAGAGTTTTGTGAAATTACCACAATGATTATAATCTCTCTTATGGAATGTTCTTTTCACATAGGCACTCTGGAAGGGAAGAAAATTTATGATTATTCATGAAAGTTCCTCTATAGGCTGTAAAAAAATTATCAGATGTTAAAAGAAATTTATTATTCATTTATATCCCAATTTGTAGCTAGAAAAAAGGATGAAAAAATTACAGTATACTTTTTTTTTAAGATTTTTTTATTTGTTTGACAGAGATCACAGGTAGGCAGAGAGAGAGAGAGAGAGAGGAGGAAGCAGGCTCCCTGCTGAGCAGGGAGCCCGATGGGGGCTCGATCCTAGGACCCTGGGACCACGACCCGAGCCGAGGGCAGAGGCTTTAATCCACTGAGCCACCCAGGTGCCCCTACAGTATACTTTTAAAAGTTCTAATGGCGGGGTACCTGGGTGGCTCAGTAGTTAAACATCTGCCTTACGCTCAGGTCATGATCCCAGTGTCATGGGATCAAATCCCATATTGGGCTCCCAGCTTGGCAGGAAGCCTGCTTCTCCCTCTTCCACTCCCCCCTGCTGTGTTCCCTTTCTCACTGTCTCTGTCAAATAATTAAATAAAATCTTCAAAAAAAAAAAAAAAGTTCTAATGGTTCCCTCTCACACAAAGCTTGCCTTTCAATTTTAGAGTGTTTGAGAAAAATGAAAATTAAGAAGGTAGACACTTTTTTTTTTTAATTCCTCGAAATGCTCCGTTTATAGGTTCCCTTTTCTGCCTAAGTGTGAAGTATTTTAGTGAAAGTTTCATCTCGACTTCTTCGTCAATAATTAATCCTCTTTTTCTTTGAAAAGTCTGACAATGTAAGAGTAACAATAACAGGCCATAAAACATTCCCCCTAATTGTGCAAGGGCTCATTCTTCCCTAACTGGGTTTGGGTTGACTGGAATGTGCTGAAGTCACATTCCAGCACCTTCCGCCAGCCAGAAGAACCACACAGGACTCCGAAAGGAATGGACGAGAATATTTATCTCTATTTCTCCACTTTGCGAGGAGGGCTAGGAAAAAAGGCTCGAGAAGGCAGGGAGACCCAGGAAAAAGGAGCCAGAGAACAAGGGCTAATGCACCCGGGAGGAGAGCTGGTCTATGCATAGAAGGGTGGAGCCAAGGGAAATCAAACCAAGGGGGAGGCCCATTAAACTAAGTTAGGAACTGATAGAGGAGTGTATCAGAGATCTGTCAATAGGGACAAAGGCATCGCATGCAGAAAGAAGGAACATATTTCAGAAGGTAAACACTTCACCGGGATCCCTTACCCCTTCCTCTCTCTCAAGAAAATACAGCTGGAAATCCAACTGTAAGTTTTCTTCATTTATCTGGCTAGTAGACGATTGAATGGAAACCTAAAAACCGAATCTCGAAATTCTTACTGGGAGCTACTTAGGAACTCTTTAAGACAGGGCTCGATAATGAATTGAAAGGTTTATTTTTCTAGTAACTTTTTTTTTTTAAGATTTTATTTATTTATTTGTCAGAAAGAGAGAGAGAGAGAGAGCGCACACACACAAGCAGGCAGAATGGCAGGCAGAGGCAGAGAGAGAGAGGAGGAAGCAGGCTCCCCTCCTGTGAGCAGAGAGCCCGATGCGGGCTAGGCAGAGAGACAGGCAGAGAGAGAGGAAAGCAGGCTCCCCGCTGAGCAGAGAGCCTGACTCCAGTAAATCCCAGAATGCTGGGATCATGACACAAGCCGAAGGCAGAGGCTTTTACCCACTGAGCCACCCAGGCGCCCCTATACTTTTATTTTTAAATTTTCAGCTTTATTGAGAAATAATTGACATAAAATGGTGAGATATTAAAGTGTACATTATGGTGATTTGATACATATATACACATTTTGAAAAGATTCCTCCATTTAGTTAACTAACGCAACTATCACCTTACTTTTTTTTAGAAGTTTTTATTTATTTAAGGAATCTCTACACCTAACATGGGGCTCAAACTTACCACCCTGAGATCAAGAGTCACAGGCTCTGCTGCCTGTGTCAGACAGATGCCCCACCTCACTTTTTTTTTTTTTTACAAGAATATTTAAGTTCTATTTTCTTAGCAAATTTCAATTACACAATACGGTGATATCAACTCTAGATCCTTATATCTTATTCATCTTATAGCTGAAAATTTATAGCCTTTTACCTATTCCTTCCTATTTCCACCACTGCTCAGATTCTGGCAATTACTTTTCTACTTTGGTTCTATGCCTTTTTTTTTTTTTTAAAGGTTATACATGTAAGAAATGAGATGTATGATTTCTCTTTCTCTGATTTCTTTCTTTTCTTATTTTTTTAAAAAGATTTTATTTACTTGAGAGAGAAAGAGAGAGAGAGAGAGCATGGGCAGTGGGGAGAGGGAGAAGCAGGCTCCTTGCTTAGCAGGGGCTCCATGTGGGGCTCGATCCCAGGACCCTGGCATCATGACCTGAGCCAAAGGCAGATGCCCAACTGACTGAGCCACCTAGGTGCCCTGATTTATTTCACTTAGCTTAATACCCTTAAGATCCACTCATTTTTGCAAATGGCAAGATTTCCTTCTTTCTCGTGGCTGGATGATAATCCTGTGTGTGATATATATATTTTTTTAATCCAGCTATCTTTGGATTGATACTTAAGTTGTTTCTGTCTTGGTTACTGTGAACAATACTGTGACGAACATGGGAGTACAGATGTCTCTTCCAATCCATGAGCATGGGATATCTCTGTGTCTTCTTCAATTTTCTTTAATCAATGTCTTACGGCTTTCACTGTACAGGCCTTTGACTTCCTTCATTAAATTTATTCCTAGGTATTTTATTCTTTTTGATGCAGTTGTAAATGGGATTGTTACCCTAATTTCTCCTTTTGGTAGTTCATTACATAACTGATTACAAACATAACTGATTTTTTTTTTTTAAACTCTGGTAGATGATAGAGTATTTTTTTTTAATTTTATTTATTTATTTGACAGAGAGATCACAAGTAGGCAGAGAGGCAGGCAGAGAGAGAGAGAGAGAGAGAGGAGGAAGCAGGCTCCCCGCTGAGCAGAGAGCCCGACGTGGGACTCAATCCCAGGACCCTGAGATCATGACCTGAGCCGAAGGCAGCGGCTTAACCTACTGAGCCACCCAGGTGCCCCCAAACATAACTGATTTTTATGTATTGATTGTGCATCCTGTAACTTCACTGAATTAGTTGATTCATTCTCTAATGGGTCTTGGTGGAGTCTTTAGAGTTTTCTCTATATGATAGAGATGATATGATAGAGTTTTCTCTATATGATAGCGTGTCATCTGTAAATTGAGAGTTTTAGTATTTCCTTTCCAGTTTGGATGTCCTGTATTTCTTTTTCTTGCCTAATTGCTGTGCTAGGATTTAGAGTATTATGTTGAATAAAAATGGCAAGAATGGGCCTTCTTGTCTTGTTACTGATCTTAGAGGAAAGGCTTTTAGCTTTTCACCATTGAGTCTGATGTTGGCTGTGGGCTTGTCATATATGGCCTTTATTATGTTGAAGCATATTCCCTCTTAGCCAGTTCGAGGAGTTTTTAATTTTTTTTTTTAAGATTTTATTTATTTATTTGACAGAGAGAGATCACAAGTAGGCAGAGATTTAGGCAGAGAGAGAAGGGGAAGCAGGCTCCCCGCTGAGCAGAGAGCCTGATACGGGGCTCGATCCCAGGACACTGGGATCATGACCTGAGCCGAAGGCAGCGGCTTAATCCACTGAGCCACCCAGGCGCCCCGGTTTTTAATTTTTTTAATTTAAAATTTTTTTTTAAAGATTTTATTTATTTGACAAAGACACAGTGAGAGATGGAACACACACAGGGATGCGTGTGAGAGGGAGAAACAGGTTCCCACAGAGTGGGGAACCCAATGCAGGGCTGGATCCCAGGACCCAGAATCATGACCTGAGCCGAAGAAAGACACTTAATGACTGAGCCACCCAGATGCCCTGAGAAGTCTTTAAAATTATTAATGGATATTGAATTTTATCACATGCTTTTTCTGCATCTATTGAGATGATCACAGATTTTTATCCTTCATTTTGTTAATGTGGTGTATCACATTGATGGCAGATGTTGAACCATGTTTGCATCCCTGGAATAAATCCCACTTGATTATGGTGTATGATTCTTTTAAGGTATTGTTGAATTAAGTTTGCTAATATTTTTTTGAAAATTTCTGCATCTATATTCATCGGGGATATTGGCTTATAACTTACTTTTCTTGGAATGTTCTTTTTTTTTTCAATTTTTATACATTTTAATTACAAATTACTTGGGATGTTTGAGAATTATAATACTTAACAGTGTCAGGACATTTAAGAACACTAATCTGAAAAATTACCAAATATCATATAAGCAATTGCAGTATTTTAAAAAAAATTATTTTTATTTTTATTATTTATTTATTTATTATTTATTTTTTTAAAAGATTTTATTTATTTATTTGTCAGAGAGAGAGGGAGAGAGAGCGAGTACAGGCGGACAGAATGGCAGGCAGAGGCAGAGGGAGAAGCAGGCTCCCTGCTGAGCAAGTAGCCCGATGCGGGACTCGATCCCAGGACGCTGGTATCATGACCTGAGCCGAAGGCAGCTACTTAACCAACTGAGCCACCCAGGCGTCCCAAAATATATTTTTATTAACATATATTATTAGCCCCAGGGGTACAGGTCTATGAATCGCCAGGTTTACATACTTCACAGCACTCACCATAGCACATACCTTCCCCAATGTCCATAACGCAACCACCCTCTCCCTCCCTCCTCCCCCTGGCAACCCTTGGTTTGCTTTGTTAGATTAAGAGGCTCTTATGGTTTGTATCCCGACGGATCCCATCTTGTTTCATTTTTTCCTTCCCTACCCCCCACACCCCCCACTTTGCCGCTCAACTTCCTCATATCAGGGAGATCATATGATAATTGTCTTTCTCTGATTGACTTATTTTGCTCAGCATAATACCCTCTAGTTCCATCCACGTCGTCGTCGTCGCAAATGGCAAGATTTCATTTCTTCTGATGGCTGCATAGTATTCCATTGTGTGTGTGTGTGTGTGTGTGTGTGTGTGTGTGTGTGTGTGTGTGTGTGTGTGTGTGTGTGTGTGTATCTCACATCTTCTTTATCCATTCATCTGTTGATGGACATCTAGGTTCTTTCCTGGAATGTTCTTATCTGGTTTTTGTATCAGAGTAATGCTGGGCTCTTAACATGGATTTGGAAGTGTTCTTTCCTCTTAAAATTTTTTTTTTAAGATTTTTTTTTAAATGTATCTATACCCAGCTTGGGTCTCAAACTCACAAGCCCAAGATCAAGTTGTGTGTTCCACTGACTGAGCCAGCCACATGCCCCTTCTCTTTAATTTTTGTAGAGAAGAATTGGTATTAATTTTTCTGTGTTTAGTAAAATTCACCATTGAAGTCATCTGTTCCTGGACTTTTTTTTTTTTAATATTTTATTTATTTGACAGTAGGCAGAGAGTCAGACAAGTAGGCAGAGAGTCAGAGAGAGAGGAGAGAGCAGGCTCCCCGCGGTGCAGAGAGGCCGATGTGGGGCTCGATCCCAGGACCCTGAGATCATGACCCAAGTCGAAGGCAGAGGCTTAACCCACTGAGCCACCCAGGTGCCCCTGTTCCTGGACTTTGTTTGTTGGGAGGTTTTTGATTACTAAGTCAATTTCTTTGCTGGTTATCAGTCTAAGTTTTCTGTTTCTCTGTGATTACTTTGGTAGGCTATGTGTTTCTAGGAATTTATCCATTTCTTCTAGCTTGTCTAATTTTTTGGTGTTAATTGTTCATAGTAGTCTCTTATGATGCCTTGCATTTGTGTGCTATTCATTGTAATGTCTTTTTAATTTCTGATTTTGAGTCCTCTTTTTTTCTTAGTAAGTCTAGCCAAAGGTTCATCTTTTTAAAACAAAACAAAACAAAACCCACAGTTCTTAGTTTATTGAACTTTTCTATTCTTTTTTACTCTTTCTTTTTTCTTTAGTAAAAGGTGAAAAATTTATATGATCTGAAGAGAAACCAGAGTATTTTTCATTTCCTTCTCTCTGTTAACTTTGGGCTTCATTTGTTCTTTTTCTAGTTCCTTGAAGTATAAAGTTAGATTGTTGATTTGAGAGCTTTTAAAATTTTGTTTATCTATCTATTCATTTATTTATTTGTCAGAGAGAGAGAGAGACTGCAAGTGTGGGGAGGGGCAGAGGGAGAAGCAGGCTCTGCACGGAGCAAGTAGCCCAATATGGGACTTGATCCCACTGCCCTGGGATCATGACCCGAACCGAAGGCAGACACTTAACCAACTGAGCCAGCCAGATGTCCCAATTTTTAATTTTTTAAAAAGTAATCTCTACACCCAATGTGGGGCTTGAACTTAGAAGCCCCAAATCAAGAGTTGCATGCTCTGTTAACTGAATCAGCCAGGTGCCCTGAGATCTTTTTCTTTTACTAACCTAGGCATTTGTTGCTATAAATATCCCTCTTAGGATCATTTTTGTTAGATGGTTTTTGGATATTTCCATTCTATTTTCTTTCAAGTTACTCTTTAAGTTCTTTAAAAAAATTTTTTTAATTTCTTTAAAAAAATATTTATTTAAGTAATCTCTACCCCTAACATGGGGTTCAAACTCATGACACTGAGCTCAAGAGTCACATGTTCTTCTGACTGAGTCAGTCAGGCGCCCCTTGATTTCTCTTTTGATTTCTTTGTTGACTCATTGGCTGTTCAGTAGCCTTGTTGTTTAATTTCCACACATTTGCAAATTTCCCATTTTTTTTCTTGTACTTGAGTTCTAGTTTCACACCATCGTGGTCAGAGAAGATGCTTGATACTATTTCAGTCTTCTTAAGTCTATTAAGACTTGCTCTATTGCCTAACATTTGATCTACCCTGGAGAATGTTCTGTGTATATTTAAGAAGAATATCTATTCTGCTACTATTGGATAGAATGCTCTGTAAATGTCCATTAAGTTCAAATAGTCTAACATAGAGTTTAAGTCCGTTTTTTTTTGGTCTTTCCTATGTGGATGATCTATTCTTTGTTCAAAGTGGGGCACTGCAGTCCCCTGCTATTATATTGCTATTTCTCCCTTTGGGTCTGTACCTCTTGTCAGATTGACCCTTTTATCATTATATAATGACCTTTTTTTGTTTCTTATAGCAGTGTTTGGCTCGGTCTGTTTTGTCTGATCTAAGTCAGTCACTTCTGCTTTCTTTCGGCTTCCATTTGCTGAAACATCTTTTTTCATCCCTTTATTTTCAGTCTGTATGTGTCCTTAAAGCTGGTGAGTTTCTTGCAGACACATACAGTTGGATCTTGTTTTTGTTTTATTGTTGTTGTTTTTTAATCCATTCAGCCACTCTATGTCTTCTGATTGGAGAATTTAGTCCATTTACATTTAAAGTAATAATGGATAGGTATGGGCTTATTATTATTATTACCATTTTTTTCCATTATTTTCTGGCCGTTTTATACTTCCTTTATTCCTGTCTTCCCCTCTTGCTCTCTTTGTGATTTGATAATTTACTATGGTGGTATGCTTAGATCCTGTTCTCTTTATCTTTTGTGTATCTACTATGCAGTTTTGCTTTGCAGATACCATGAGGCTACATAAATCATCTTATAACAGTCTGTTTTAAGCTGATAAAAACTTAACACATACAAAAGCATTACATTTCTACTCTCCCCTTTATGTTTTTTTTTTTTTTTAAGATTTTTAATTTATTTATTTAACAGACAGAGAGATCACAAGTAGGCAGAGAGGCAGGCAGAGAGAGAGGAGGAGGCAGGCTCCCCACTGAACGAAGAGCCCAATGCGAGGCTCGATCCCAGGACCCTGGGATCATGACCTGAGCCAAAGGCAGAGGCTTTAACTCACTGAGCTACCCAGGTGCCCCCCCCTTTATGTTTTTGATGTCACAATTTATCCTTTTTATCTTTTGTATCTGTTAACAAATTATTATAGCTATATAATTTTAGTTATTTTTAATGGTTTGTTATTTATCTTTATACTAGATTTACAAGTTATTTATCTACCACCACTACAACATTAGAGCATTCTGATTTTACTATATATTTACTTTTACAACTGAGATTTATACTTTCCTATATTTTCCTTTTACTATGTAGTATCATTTCTTGTTAGGCCAATGTCGTGGTGCTGAACTCCTTCAGTGTTTTTCACTGCTATACACTCAATTCCTTGCAGGTGACAGGTATTCAATAAATATCTGATAAGGGAATGAATGAATGAATGAAATACTAGGGTGGTAAATCAGTCAGGAAAAACAAAAATGTCTTTTATTGCCTGAGTAGGTGGGAAGTATAGAGCAAAAGTTCTAGAGAACAAACTTGAGTACAGTGCTAGGCAGTAAGGGCTTACCTTAGGTTTTGGGTTGTTTTTGATGCCATTCTGATTCAGAACCTGTGCCTGCAGCTGTGAACATACTGATAAAGTGCCTTTTGCCCACCTCAAGTATAACTTTGGAGCGGAATTTAATGTATTAGTTAATGGCATAAGCTTTATATTAGACATTAAGCTATTCCACAAACATATTTATGCCCCTTGCCATGTACCAGGCACTGTGCTAGGATTTGAGGATTCCATTGGTAAATAAGACAGATATTTAGCTTGCTGTTTGGAAGTGGTCAGGTCCCAAGAACTTACTAACTAGCTGTGTGACCTTATGAATATTATATAACTTCTGTGAGCACATTTTCCTCCTTCATAAATGAGGATTGTAAATTACTGCCTTATTTGATTTTGATAAGTATTAAATAATTACAGAAAGCAATGATAACAGCTCTGCTAAGTGTTCAAAATGGCATTAGGGGCAGCTGGGTCGTGCAGTCAGTTAAGCGTCTGATTCTGAGTTTCAGCTCAGATTGTGATTTCAGGGGTTGTGGGATTGAGCCCCACATGGGGCTCTGTGCTCAGCATGGAGTCTGCTTAAGACTCTCTCCCCCTTTCTCTCTGCTCCTCCCTGCCAAAATAAATAAAGAAATCTTAAAAATATTTCAAGAAATGGTATTAAATATTGTTTATCCTATTCAGCCTCAATGTCCCCTTAGTATCTTATTAATGGTTTTCAGCAAATCACTAAGGGACAGAAAATTAATATTGCTTTTAAAAAGCATTTAAACCTGCTTATTATAATGGCAATATATGCCTTAGAGCCAAAAACAAATTCAGAGAGTACAGAAGCATGTATAATAAAAAGTTGCCTCCTTTCTTCACAAGTAATCACTATAGGGGTGTTTAGGTGGTTCAGTCAGTTAAACGGCTGCCTTCTGCTCAGGTCATGATCCCAGGGTTGTGATTTGAGCCCTGCATCGGGCTCCCTGCTCAGCAGAGAGCCTGCTTCTCCCTCTCCCTGCCACTCTGCCTACTTGTACTCTCTGTCTTTGTGTCAAATAAATAAGAAATCTTAAAAAAAAAAAAAAAAGAAGTAATGACTATAAACAATCATTTGCCCTCTCCCCCAAATCTTGGGTTTATCCAAATATATATATGCACATCCTTAGAAAACAAACAGCAAATGAAATTAGGTATTACTGTTTATCATTAGCATTTTCACTTAATGGTATGTACTGGAGAGTTTTCTAAGAGCAGTGTGTATTGTTCTTATTCAGAATGAGTATTTCATAATAGTCTCAACACAAAAGAAAAAGAATCTCTCTTAAGCTTTTTGAGAAAAAGTTTGTGGGCTACACCCTCCTTCGTTCTCCACCCCTGGAACTCCCCAGTCTTATCCCCAGCAGCTTCTAGCCATCAGAGACTGGCACCCGCCCACCCACGTTTTCTTGGCCTGTGGCCGGCTGTGGTCAAACCAGCAGCAAAGAGTGGGGGTGTGGCTGAAGGTACCAAGAAGGAAGAGAAAACAAATTTTCCATGAGTAGTTAGGAAAGAGCAACAAGAGTAAAATCAAACTGACATAAGACACTAGCACCCGAAAGTGTTTTATTACATGTATTTAAATAAAAGGTATCAGGAAGAATGTTCTATAAGGGTTTAAAAGGCAGTGGATACTGGAACACCAGGCTCTTTAAGCAGTAGCCACAGCTACATATGAAAGCAGAGTCTGTGGATGTGGGCAGTACGAAGGGCCCTGGGGTCCCTGTTTCTCTAGAAGTGTGGGGGCCAGGCAGTTGGTAGTGAGAGAGATCCCCTCAGAGAAGGGAAACAGCAGGACATCAAGGTTGGGCCTAATGCCAGATGAAGGAGAAAGAGCACTTTTTGCCCTTCCTCACCAAAAATTAGACTTCACTTCCTCCATTTTCCACCTGCTTGTGTCTTCTCCCACCTCACTACTCTTAGCCCAGCTGCTTTATTTGACTTCTGTGAGGGGCTCTGCTAGAGCTCAGACCCCAGCCATGACTCTAGATGACTGACCTATGTCTACTTCTGGCTACAAACCCTTCTCAGTGGTTGGACACTAAGGCAAGGAAAATCTAAAACAGAGATTCTGATAAGCTTGGGGGATGGAGAAATAGTTCTTTGCCTCTTTCTCTTGGCTTATTCATTTAATCTTAGGTCTCTGGATCATTTCTACCTCCACCTGAGCCAGAAAATAAGATTACAGAATGGTTTAGAGATTCTAAATTAGTCTGTTACAGAAACCAGCACCTCAGCCTACAGGCCTGGCTCAGAGCCCACACGCAAGAAAGAAAAAAATCTCCACGTGGGTGGGGCTTTCCTAGACATAAAGGTTTTACCATGCCTCTAAGCAGGGGAAGCTTGGGCCAAGATTATATTGGGCAGGTAATAAAATTAAGGACAATAAAACCAGATAAACCACCTCATTAGCCGCAGTTTACTGGTATAAGCCATTTCAACAAAGAGAGGGAAGATGGAGGACTCAAAGTGCCTGCTGTCAAGTTCTTTAAAATAGTCTCCCTCTGCAAAGGGAATGCTTTTTTCAGCTTTGGCTCGGTTGAGAGGGCACATGTGCATTTATCCAACACTGGGTGAGAGTAAGTAGCAGCTTAAAGGGGAGTCTCTGGAATTTGGTCTCCCTGCTCTTACTATGAAAGATCACCACTGAGCTGCTCAAGCCCTTAGAAACTTTTTATCAGCCGAATCAAGAGAAGAGAGCTCTAGTACCAATCCATCTAGACTCAACTAATTGTTGAATATTGACTTGCACATTAGAAATCAAACTAACTCTGTTGAGATAGAATCATTTTCTTAACCACACACATGGTGATAATACATTGCTTTTCAGGGACTAATTAAGAAAAAAATATGAAAGATCATATTTTAAAAACTGCTGACACATACACCTACATGCACACACATTCCTACATATGCATACTGGTAAAATAACTGAATTAAGATATCATTCTAAACAGCTTTTATTTTTTTTTAACCATTGGAAAAAAATTTCTAAAATATTGGCCCTCTCGATTTTGTTTCTACAAAGTCCAAACTCCCCCAAGGATCACTTGGCAATCGAACTATAAATATTAAATAAAATGCTTCCCTAACGCTTGTCAACTATATTCCCTAGCTCAAAGAGGCACAGAAGATTCAGTGACTGCATTGTTTGGAGCCAGGGTTGTGGTTACGTGGGCACCCAGCCCTTTAGGACACAACAGGCTGGTGAACCATTGATTCGCGACACACTGCCAGGAGTGGCCTTCAGCCAGGCCCCAGGGCAATTTCAGCCAGCACCAGAGCACTCCCCAGGCCGGGAAGGACTAGTCAGACATGTAACTTCCTGTCTTTGTCAGAATCCTAGGAACCTGGGAATTATTTTCAATTCTTCCCTCTTCCCTCCTTCTTATATCCAGTCAATTACCACGGTCTCTCAAATGGTTTCAGCTCCTCAATACCTCCCCAACTATCCACTCCTCTTTGACTCTATTGCTTCTTAACTAGGCCACACTGACTGGATTTTTTTTTTTTTAAGTTTTTATTTGAATTTCCATTAGTTAACCCACAGAGTTATACTAGTTTCAGGTGTACAGTATAGTGATCCAGCCCTCCCACAAAGCACCTGGGGCTCATCAGGACAAGTGTACACCTTAATCCCCAACACCTATTGAATCCAGCCCTCCACCCCCTCCTTTTATAGTCATCAAAACGGTATGGTCCTGGCACAAAAACAGACACATAGAGCAATGGAACAGAATAGGAAACCCAGAATAAACCCACAACTGTATGGTCAATTAATCTTCAACAAAGCGGGAAAGAATATTCAGCGGGAAAACAACAGTCTCTTCAACAAATGGTGTTGGGGAAACTGGTCAGCAACACGCAAGAGAAAGAAACTGGACCACTTTCTTACACCAAACACAGATTCAAATTCAAAATGGACGAAAGACTGAAATGTAAGACCTGAAACCATAAATATCCTAAGAAAGCACACAGGCATTGACCGTAGCAACTTTTTTCTGGATCTGTCTCCACAGGCATGGGGAACAAAAGCAAAAATAAACTATCGGGACTTCATCAAGATAAAAAGCTTCTGCAAAGTAAAGGACACAGTCAACAAAACTAAAAGGCAACCTGTGGAATGAGAGACAATACTTGCAAATGACATATCTGATAAAAGGTTTGTATCCAAAATCTATAAAGAACTTAAAGAACACCAAAATAAATAAATAAATAAATAAAATTTAAAAACAGGCAGAAGACATAAAGACATTTGGAGAAATGTCTCCAAAGGAGACATCCAGATGGCCAACACACACATGAAAAGATGCTCATCATCACTTGCCATCAGGGAAATGCAAATTAAAACCACAATGAGCTATCACCTCATACCTGTCAGAATGCCTAAGATCAACAACACAAGAAACAACAGGTGTTAGCGAGGATGTGGAGTAAAAGGAACCTTCTTGCACTGTCGGTGGGAGTGCGTGGACTTTCCAAATGGGCTACATCCATCGACTTTTGTTTCCTCCGCCAAGTCCCTGTACTATGGCCAGGTGGATTTAAAAAGCAAGCTTAAACCTGAGCAGTCCTTCTCCTTAAGCTTCCAGTGGTTTCCCTTCTGTTCTCAGACTAAGGATCAAAATCCACACCTTGGCTTAGAGGCCAAGAATGGCCTGTGCCCCCCTTCCCCGCCCCGCTCAACTCTCCAGGGTGCTCCCACACCTCACACCCCTGTTCCCCCACCCCATCCACCACCCTCCTCTCCTCAGGGCTCCGCACAGCTCCAGAGAGTCAGAGACAGGGAAGACCCACTATTTAATTTTCCCCCAAATTCCTTAGTTGGTTCTGAATCGCCAGCCTCCTAGAAGGCAACTAGAAGAGAGGTGGAGCCAACCTGAAACTTGCTCCTACAATGAGTCATGGAACACTACATAAAAAACCAGGGGTGCCTGGGTGGCTCAGAGGGTTGGGGCCTCTGCCTTCGCCTCGGGTCATGATCCCAGGGTCCTAGGATCAAGCCCCACGTTGGGCTCTCTGCTCAGCACGGAGCCTGTTTCCCTTCCTCTCTCTCTGCCTGCCTCTCTGTCTACTTGTGATCTCCATCTGTCAAATAAATAAATAAAATCCTTAAAAAAACAAACAAACAATGATAGACTGCATGGTGACTAACAAAACATTAAAAAAAAAAAATCACACTTGTTCCTTCTGATCAGTTTGAACCTGTGAGCATCAGGATCTGACTCAGATTTATAAAGCAGGCCAGGAAAATCCCCCAAAGGGGCAAGTTATTGGGCAGAACTTCTAGAAGAGTAGGTCACTGCTGCTACTTCTGCTACCCAAAGAGGTAGAAAATCTAAACATAGCTAAAATAGGCAATTATGAGGCTGAGGAGGCATTCACAAAAGCTCTGAACATTATCTCGGATGGAGCAGATGTTCCTCCATCACCAAAACTCAGCTGGGAGGCTCTTTCTCTGGAGCAACAGAACTACATGTTTGTAGATTCTTTTCAAGCGTGCTAAAATAGGGCTTGCTAAGTGGGTTTGCATGAGCTATGGGTCCAGCAGTGGTTTTGAAACTAGACAACTAGGGAAGGCAAAGGCTGATCAAACTGGGTATTGCTCTTCTCTTCCAATTCCATTACAGAAAGATTCCAATATGTTATCGAGTTCACTTTTCTGCAGACATCTCATGAACTGCATTTTGAAAGTGGGATTGATTTTATTTGTCCTTGCTATTTATAGCACACACTAAGTCCTCAGCCAGCTGTGGGAGGATATGGCTACGTTTAGATTCCCATCTGAGTTGTGTGTGACAGGATCTGGCACCCTTTCAACGACCATAGTCATTGCATGGAGAGCAAGCACAGGGAGAAATAAATCAACTTTTAATGTCAGGATATCACACCCTTCTAACATTTTCTGCAAATGAATGAGGCAGCAACTGTAGAATTAGTCTTGATCTTATCACTCTGTAGTCAGACAAGGACTTTACCAAAAGGTAGTATCTACCTCAAAAGAAATTTATCTAATTAAGGAAAAAAAAAAAAAGAGAGAGAGAGCTTTCTAGACCAGACAAAAAAAATACCTTCTAAAAGAGTGATGCTTTTATGTAATAGATGGAAAAGTTTCCAAAATAAAAATGTTCAAAAGAACATACAATGAAAAGTATATGCAGCTTCTACACCTGTACTCCAGACGTCCAATTTCCTTCCCTGCAAGCGCAATAAGCAGGTTTTTACTTATCTGTCCAGATTATTTTTATGCATTTACACCCCTGTGTGCACATACATAGAATTGTACACCTTGCTTTTTTTTTTTTTTTTTTTTAAGATTTTATTTATTTATTTGACAGAGAGAGAGGGAACACAAGCAGGGGAGTGGAAAAGGGAGAAGCAGGCACCAGGCCGAGATGGCATCCCCATGTGGGGCTCAATCCCAGGACCCCAGAACCATGACCCAAGCCGAAGGCAGACGCCTAACGATTGAGCCACCCAGGTGCCCCCCTTTTTTTAAAACAGTATGTGTTTGCTCCACACGTCAGTGCACAGAGACCTGCTTAATTGTTATCGGTTATTTTCTGTGCAATAACTTCTTGACTGTCCAGTGAACCCTTCTCCACCATGAAGACCTTTTTTTTTTTTTTTTTTTTTTTTTTTGCTTCTCAGGGCGCAGGTATGATACAGAAAGGCCTCCACAACACAACCCAATTGGCAACCACTCTTTGGCCTGAGTCCTCCACTCCAATTAAACTGATCTACTGTGGCTCTTGAGTGCTAATCCCGACTCTGGTTAACATGCTGCCTGACTGGGGACAGGTGATCTCACCCTTCTGGCCTCTGGTCTTCTCATCCATAAGTGAGGGGTGGTCCAGGGAGGAGGAAGGGTGGGTCCATTGCTAAGATCCTTTTCAGCTCTCTCATTCTGTGAATCTGTGACTAGATAAGGTCAAAGGGCCTTTCCAACTCACTTTGATCATCAATTTACATTTTCATGTGTTTTCAATCTCATTTCCTCAATTGTCCATGAGTTTTTTAAGGACAAGACTATCTCTCTGTGTCCCCCAGAATGTCCTGCTGGAATAGCTGCTCCAGAAAGGTTTGTTCCTTTTCTGGGTTATCACTCAAGTGCTGTGCATTAATAATTACTCCTTTAAAATAGGTCAGTTAACCCAGTTTCTATCCTTCAGGACAAGCAATAGGAATTACAAGGCTGGTGTTCTATCAGAAGAATTGGGAACAATTCTTGATTTTAGCTTTAGGTCCTCAGCCATACATCTCACTTATGCAATCTATGCATTCCTGACCTGACACACAGAAACGTTATTAATAATTTGAAGGGTAAAAGTATAGGGTTTTAGAAATAAAGAGGACTTGAGGAATGGCAAGATTCACCTTTTTTTTTTTAATAGATGTGGAAAAACACCTAGAATTTAAGTGATTTGTCTAAGGATTATGACTCAGCTAGAGATAGGTAGACGCAGGGTTAGAGTCTGGGTGTCCTGGAGCACCTGGCACACTTGGCTCAGTTTGCCTTCAGCTCTGATCACAATCCTGGGATCCTGGGATGGAGCCCCGATCAGGCTCCCTGCTCAGTGGGGAGCCTGCTTCCCCTTCTCCCTTCGTACCCCTCCCCTGGCCCCTGCTCTCTCTCAAATACATAACTAAAATCTTAAAAAGAAAGAGAATCTGGGTCTCTTCTTCTATTAGAGAAAGAAAGGGGGAAACCAAACCTTTACAGAGTGTTCATTAGATGCTATCATTAATTGCTGCTGCTTAATGTGGAATTTGCTGCTCCACAAAACTACATGTATTCAGTGTATTAATTTGATAACAGTTTGGAATCTTTCTGCACTTTCTCGTCTGAAAAATTAGACTAATAAACGTACTTCCCTTACAGGGTGGCACAAGGGTCACATGAGCTCATGCCTGTAAGAGCAGAGAGAGAAGCACAAGGCATATATATGTTATCATAATTATTAAAGAACTTCATAATGAAAGGTCATTTTATAATATAATTTCCCCTTCAGTGGACTTTTTTTTTTTTTTTTTTTTTTTTTAGAGGAAAGGGTGTTGGATTTAAATATCAGGTTTTGGTAAAGGGCAGGCACACCTCTATATAGGTCTGACCCTAGCTGAGGTCACATCCCCTCACCGACTTATTCTTTATCTTAAAAGGAAGAATTACCCTGTTTTTTGCTCATCTGTCGGTGATTATGAAGATTTGTGAAAACTGCATTCATGCACACATATATTTATGAATTTTATCAAATCTGCACATCATCTCCATTATTATCTACTTTGTGTTTTTATTCAAACTGGCCAAATTTTAATTCAAATAATTTGTTTAGTTATATTGAAATACAGAACTCATTAAATTAAAAAAAAAAATAAAGTCTGTTCATATACCACTTAGGAAACACTGGTATAGTGAAGTGCCTTGAGTTGAAGGCTCAAAATACTTGAATTCAAATCCTAGTTTTGTTCTTTGCTAGTCATATAATTTCAAGCAAGTTATTAGTTTCTTTATCTAAGAATCGTGATCAAAATACAGAATTCACAGTGTTGTTATGGCGATAAGTAGGGTAATGTATGTGATAGCATCTGAAAAATGTGTGACCCAATCTATATTAGTTATTGCCATTAACTAAAGGGGAAGTCAGTGTGTTGGGAGAAGAAAGTGGTGTTGTATTAGTAGCAGTCAGATCATTTAGAAGTGGTAGGACAGCCTAGAAAGCATTCAAGGAGTGGATATACAAGAATGTACTATGACATGGGTTAGAAAAGGGCAGAAGATTAATAAAATACTGCAAAAGGACAGGGGCAAAATCCACTTAAAATCACTTTGACGAAAAGAACATTCTTAAAAGGCCCAGCATAAAACTGTGGCAAGTTTACGTGAGGTTTTTAAAAACATAACTTGAAGTGTTAAAGTGTAATCACATATATAACGAATCTAAAGGTATGTTGATGGTAATTAATGTTTTATATATGCCACTCAATCATTAATTTTCTGAGACAAATATAATTTTCTTAATTGATCTCTAGAGTATAATGTAAACCATGTCAAGGCTCCTGAGTGGGTTCTTACTCCTTAATTGGGAAGAGTAGGTACAGTCAAGACTACAAGATCCTCAGACCCGAACCATGCTTACTCTAACAAAATGCTCTTTGAAACATACTACAGCCATTCTCCATTCTTTTCAGCTCCTTGACCACCTGCCTTCCCTTCTTATTCTCACTGGTGACCTACCTCCAACCTCCACAGAAACTAGAGTGATTTGATGAGATCACTGCCAACGTTCTGTCCCCAAACCACCATGATGACAGCCTTCCCCTTCCCACTGGACCTCCTTTCTGGTCTGAAGCATTCTACTCTTTATGGGAACTTGGCATGCTCTGCATCTTCTGTTCTCCCCTGGACTCTAATGTTGCCCCCCTGCAGCTTTTCTGCATCAATACTGAACACACGCACACCTTCCCTGATTGAAGGTTCCCAAATAGCACTACTTTGACGCTCTATCCCTTACATCAGACGTGTCCAAAGAACTCTATTTCTTTCTTTCTCCTTTTTTTTTTTTTTTTTTAAGATTTTATTTACCTATTTGAGAGAGAGAGATTGAGAGAACAAGTGGAAGGAGGGGCAGAGGGAGAAGCCCGACTCAGGACTCCATCCCAGGGTTCTAGGATCATGACCCGAGCCAAAGGCAGATGCTTAACTGACTGAGCCACTCAGGCACCTTACGAATTCTATTCCTCATGACCTATTTTGTCCTCTGTATTGCTCATCTCCCAATTTAGTGTCCATATTCCCTTTTCCTCTAGGAATACTATTTCCCCTCCAGGTATATTCACAGAAATTTTTATAAAGTATTACACAAAGAATAATAATAAAAGAAATAGACAAAATTTCCTGTAGTGCCCACTACAAAAATTGTCCACATGCTCCCACTTTCCCTTATATAATTTTTTTTTTCCATCTCAGTATGTTTCTTGTAGTCACAGCACCCACAGTGACTTTTTGGTCCACTCTAGGGATAAAGCATAGCCTGCTTCAAAAACAACTGATCTGGCTTCAAGAGGCCTTTCATTTTCCCCCTAAGAGATCGTTGCCTCTGCTTATTTGAGTATATTCTTATTAAGGTTGACAAAGACTTTCAGGCTGCTAAATCCAGACTTGAATCTCAACTTCTTAGTAGTGTTGGATGCAACTGATCACCCCATTTGTGACACCTTCTCTTTTGCTGGTTTTGTAACTTTACACTCCTCTGGTGGTCTACTTTGGTTGCCTCTTGTCAGTTTCCTTTGATGGCTCTTCTCTACTCTTCATGGCTCTCCTGTACTCTTCACGTCGTGTGGGAGTTCCTAAGGATTCCATCCTGACTTCCTCTTCTGCCATTTTACAAACTCTCCTTAAGGGTTCTCAGAAGCTGGTGAGGCTCCCATTTCCATTCCATCTTCAGTCTAGAGTTTCCCAGATCTATTTCTCCAGCAAAGACTTTTCCCAGAACTTCCTATCTATCTAGTGGTCAAGTGGAGATGTCTATAAGATTTTTCATGATAGGCATTCAAAGCTCAGTGTTTTCTAAAATAGAACTCAGTGAGCCTGGGTGGCTCAGATGGTTAAGCATCTGCCTTCGGCTCAGGTCATGACCCCAGAGTTCTGGAATCCAGCCGCACATTCGTCCCCCTGCTCAGTGGGGAGTCTGCTTCTCTTACTTCCTCTGCCTCTCCCCCTGCTTGTGCTTTCTCTCTTGTTCACTCTCTCTCTCTCTCTCTCAGATTAAAAATAATAATAATAATAATAATTAAACAGAACTCATTGTCTTCCTACTCGCAAATTTTTATCTTCTCAAGTGTTCTCTATTTTAGTAAAGGCCACCACCATCCACTCAGTTCTTAAGCTGAAAACCTAGGAGTCATCACTGATTTATCCTTTACTTACCTTTTCCTTACCATGCCCCCTCTTCCGATTCATTAATTACCAGGACTTTTCCTGTCTATTTCCTACACACTTCTTTAATCCATTTACTTCCCTAAATTGTCATGGCCACCACAAAGGAATGCTGCTAAGTCCAAAGTACCATCATCTTTCAACTGTATTCTGTGACAATATTTTACCCTCCCACTAAAGCACATGCGACGGTGTTAACTTCTCTCCTTACACTCCAGTGATTTCCCATTGGCTTTAGGATAAAGGCTCAAATCCTTAAGACCTGCAAGGTTGTGTGTGATCTTCCTTCTGCCAAGTTGTATTCATCGCATGTCATTCTGTCCCTCACTCTTTCATTCCAGAAACTGGCCTCTCGGTTCTTTTCAATGAGGATTCCCACTCCTGCTTACCTTGCAACTTTGTCTGGAATATATTAGCTTAATGTTGAGGCCCCTACTGCTTTCTTCTCTGTCATCTCCCACAAGTCTCTAGACCTCCCCTACTCCAGCTTTAATATAGTTACCTTATTCTTTAGTTCTTGGTATTTTTATACCCCATACTCAAAAAAGGCTTTGTGAACCAATCTTCCAGACCCTTAGGAAATAGTTTGTATTCCTTCTCAGTATTATTATCACTGTATTTGCAGCAATTTTCAGTGCCTTTCCAGCTGCTCATCTGCGTGCTCCATGAGGGCAGTGAATTTTCCTGACAGTAGGTATAAAATAAATATTTTCTGAAGGAACTTATTTTTCAGACATCCTTTACTTCTGGCTATCAATGTAAGATTCACTTACAGTAAGACATTCGAAAAACCCGTTTCATTCATTAGATGCCAGTAACTGGAAGTACTTTAAAAAAAAAAGTATTTTTTAAAAAGACTTTTGAAAAATAAAGTCTAAATTCATTGAAGGTTTAGGAGAAAAAAAAATTCATTCTCCCCCCCAAGACTTTCTGTGGAGACACTTTGACCTGTGAAGAAGAAAAAAGATTTCCAAAATTAGAAAACCTGCTTTGTGAATCCAAATTGAATCGATAATACCAATAGCCACCATTTATTTGGCATGTGCTGCTTTCCAGGGAGAGTACTCGGTGAGAGGGTATGGGTTAATGTGAAATAACTGTAGAAGGTGGTTACTATTTTTGCCCTTACATTGGTGTGTAATTGTTCCTTCTGTTTACTACTCTAAGAGAAGTATGAGGGAACGCGCTCAGTCCGCTGCTGACACACCTCTTCATTAGGTCATATTTTACAGTTACACTAGATTCTGATAATGGCTGGGATTCCTTCCTGGCTGGCTCAGACACATCTCGGGCAGTGCTGCCAGAGGACTGTCTCTCATCATGTGTTGCCTCTTGCATCACAGATTCTTCTCTGGTGGATTTGGCTCCATCTTATTTCCTTACTGCCAGAGGAATTCATCTAGTCATGCATTGCCCTTGAGGCCACGGTAACTAGTCCTTGTGATTTTTTTTTTTTTTTTTTTTTTGAACACTGTGGTTCCTAAACAGTCCGTGTTCAGAAAAAAGAATTATGCAGGGGGCCTATGCTTAGTTCCTCTGGAGGCATAAAGGATGGGAAGTAGCCAAGGTAAAAGAGGGAGCCAGAGAAGATACCTTGCTTCATCCATCCACTCATCCATTTATTAATTAAATGTACTCCACAAATATTTATTGCTTATCTACCATGTGCCAAGACACATATTAGGTGTTAGGGACTTAACAGTGAGTGAGGAGTTTCTGTCCTCAAGGAGTTTATAGTCTAGTTGTAGAAACAGGTAAGTAAATACGGCACACACTGTTGAGGGAGCATAAAAAAGGAGTATTGTAATCTTAGAGTTACAAGGCCATGAACCTAATTCAAAAATTGATTAGGCAAAAGTATTTTAATATTTACTGGCTTTGGGATAGAAGGCTGGAATAACAACGCTCTGAGAAGGACAGAGTGACAGCAAGAACTCGGTACCAACTGGAACCGGGCGCTACGATATCGCCAGGGGTGGGGGGCACCTGGGCGGCTCAGTCACTTAAGTGTCTGCCTTCAGCTCAGGTCTTGATCCCAGGGTTCTGGATCAAGCCCCACATCGAGCTCCCTGCTCAGCGGGGAGTCTGCTTCTCCCTCTCCCTCTGCTTCTGCCTGCTGCTCCCCCTCCTTGTGCTCTCTGTCAAATAAATAAATCTTAAAAATAAATAAATAAATAGAATATCACCAGGGGTCTTGTACATTTTTTCCACATGTAGGCTTTATTCTCCCTTACCAAAGACCAGCTCTCTCCACCTGGAGGTGAGAGGTCAAGAAGCTAGCCTCCAATAGTTCCAAGCCTCACATCAACTTCCGGTCTGACTCAGAGAGGACTGGATCCTCTTTTTCAATTATAATCTAAAAATCCCCAGGGAAGAACTCAAATCAACCCAGTTTGGGTCACATGTCCACCTTAGGCTGTGATTCTCAGCTGTAGGCAGTTCTGCCCCTCAAGGGCTATTTGGCAATGTCTGGAGATAGATATTTTCTATTGTTATGACGGGTGGGGGTGGAGAGGGTGCTCTTGGTATCCAGTGGCTGGACACAAGGAATGCTGCTAAACATCCTATGGCATATAGGACAGCCCCTCCCCCCACAACAAAGAAGCATCCAGTACAGAATGTAAATAGTGCTGAGATTGAGAAACTCTCCTCTAGATTAGTCTGCTGTGGGATGGGGGAGGGCCAAGAGGGGCATCAAAGGCTTTCTTTAAAAAAGTGAAGTATTGGCTGATACTTAAGGAGGAGTAGGAATTAGCAAAGCAAAGAGGAGCCAGGGAAGGCTGATCCATGGAGGGAAGTACTTGAGCAAAGATCGAGGATGGTCTCGAATAGGCTCCCATGAATAGCACTAGTAACACCACCTCCCAATGGTGGTATCATTCAATGGCATCATCATCTTGCAAAGAAAGTCAAATAATATCAGGCACAAATAATACATCATATGCATTTCCTCCACTATATTAAATTTTTTTGTGGAGGGCTAATGTTTTACCTGAAATTTATACTGATTTATCATGAGATTGCTTTAGTCAGTTATTAAAACACATCAGTGGACAAGACCTAGTAGGTTAACGAGCGCTGGCTCTAGAATCGGACAGACCTGGCTTTGAATTCAGACCCGTCGCTTCCTAGGGGTGTCCATGGCCACCACAAGGGGAACAGGTCAGTGCTAGGGAAATGCAGAGAGGAGGACATTGATGTGGACGGGAGCGGTCATGGCTGGCCACCTGAACGAGGCAGGAGGACCCTAGACCTTTTAGGATGAATAAAACTGGGCAAATAGAAGGGAGTAAGGTATTCTAGGTAGAGAAAGCAGAATGTTCCAAAGTGTGGAGTTAGGAAGGGTTATAAATGTAGGTAAAATATATCCAAAGTAATTCTAAGATATAATCTTTTGAGTGCGTGTGTGGGAAATGGGAACGCGAAGGTGGAGTGGACTCGAGCAACAATCAAAAGTTTAATTTTGGACACAGAGTAGCATTTCCTGCAGAATGTCTTACTAGAGGTGTTCAGGCAGTAGACAGTTACAGGCAGGACTCATTCAGGCGAGAGGTCAAGAGCTGGGCCCTATGACCAAGAGAAAGAACTGTCCCTTAATGGAAAGGACGTAGGGAGGAGGACAAAGGAGACAACAAATGCTGTTGCAGGAAGGAAGAGAAGAAGGGGAAAGAAAACAGATGCGTGCATGAATAAAGAGAGAAAAGAATAAACCAAGATGTTATGATGTTGGGTTATAGAAACCCAGGAAGGAGAGAATTTGAAGAAAGAGTTGTCAAATCATCAAATGCTGCAAGGAGCCAAAGGTGATCAGAGCTGCTAACGAAGAGACTGGACAGTGAAACTCGAGTTTTGTATTTTTGGTTAGAGGGCGGAGGTAGGCATGCCTTGGAAGGAAGCGTGTGGGTAGAAGCTGAGTGAGGACTGAGAGACCACTACTACACAGTAGTCTAAAATTTTTGGTTGTAAGGCCACAATGCCTGCTCTCATTGCTATTACCTTATATTAATTTGAAGTTCCTATCCCAATGCACAAGTGCAAGGCTGGGTTATGGACCCTGGGGAGGGTATGTGCTATGGTGAGTGCTGTGAATTGTATAAGACTGATGAATCACAGACCTGTATCCCTGAAACAAATAATATAGAATATGTTAATAAAAAAATAAAATGAAAAAAAAAGAAAATAAGTTAGCAAGACACATGTATTATATAAATTATATTACCTTTTACATATAAATCATATTACCTCTTACATTGCATCAAAGATGTAAAATTAAAAAAAAATTAAAACCAGAAAGAAAACTATCAAGGCTACCATGACAGATCTATAAGGTGACTAATTAAAGTACATATATTCATCATATATGTAACGGCCCCATCAGTTAATTAAAAAAAATCCAGTTTACAATTGAAACTCAGAGTGACTAAAAAGGACTGGGTAAGTAGAAAGATATGAGATGTCCAATATTGTATATGCATCAATCATCCATAAATTAATACACAACTTGAACCAATGCCAGTCAAAATTTCAATGTACTCTTGGGATCCTTTGACAAAGCAATTCTAAATAACACTGAAGATAGAGACTGGATCCTACAGAGAGAGGTGGCAAAAAATGCTCCTTGGTGGGGTAAAAGATTTTAGAAAAGGAATATTAATATTCAGTTTTAAGTCTCATATATTCAATATAAACTTGCATTTTCTCATTTGGTAAAGTCTGCTAAATACAGGAACATCCTTCCCCCTTGCCCCAGGATTTATTTATTTATTTATTAGAGAGAGCGGACGAGGGAGCACAAGCAGGGTCAGCAGCAGTGGAAGAGGGAGAAGCAGGTTCCCCACTGATCCTAGGGTCATGACCTGAGCTGAAGGCGGACACGGATTGAGCCACCCAGGTGCCCCAATATAGGAATGTCTTGTGTGACAGTTTCAGAGAAGAAAAATGAAACCATAGGGGTAGAGTACCACCTTTAGACTGCTGGGGAATAAAGAAAAAAGAACAGCTTGAAAAGGTGGACTCGTGATTAAATTTGGTAGAATCAGAACTGGGAGCCAGTTTAGAAGACTGTAAAGCCCTGGGACCTTGAAGCAACCTTAGAGAATGAACTGCAGCCCCAGGGAGATGTGGGAGGGGCCTCTATAAGCTCACAGCTGAGGGGGATTTCAGCGCACATCTCAGGTACATAGTTGAAATCCTAACTTTTCAGAAATTTTTAGAAAAAAGACAAATTGTTCTCAGTGTTTATCTCTGTCGTATCGAATTATAGACAGTTTTGTTTTTATGTTTTTGAGTTTTCTACAATGAGCACAAGTTATTTTTATAAGAAAAGTCTAGGGGTGTCCGGCTGGCTCTGTGGGTAGAGCATGGGACTCTTGATCTTGGGGTTATAAGTTGGAGCCATATATATATATATATATATATATATATATATATATAAAGTAATCGCTATACTTAAACATATATATACATATATATGTAAATATATATGTAAATATATACATACATACACATATACATATATATGTGTATGTATGTATATATTTAAGTATAGCGATTACTTAAAAATAAAATTTTTTAAAAAAGGAAAAAAGATAAAGTCTGTCGTTGAAAAATATAATTGGGAAGAATGCTTGGGTACAAAGGGGGGTCAAGTGAGCTTTTGGTGTTCACTTGCTTGGTGGTTTCTAGAAGAGTTCCAGCAAATGATTCTCAGTGTCTCATCTTCAGCCATAATTGCTGCTCATAGTTCTCACCCTATCTCTTGCCATCACCAAGGGTAAGCAACGTATCTCTACCCAATGATCCCCCTCCCTCTGATTTCCCACACAGATGATGCCAATTATATATATATGTTGAGTCATTTAGTTGTTTCATGTGTTTAATATGATCTTCTTTACTACGTTGTTGACTTGTCTATAAACTTGTCGTGTCTTTTATTTCTACCGATTCTCATGTGGTACCTAGTAGGAATCAAATCGTGCCTTTCCTGTGCAAGTTCCTTGAAGGCACTTACATCTGTATTCTCCCTCTATTGTAATGCTCGGCAGATAGCAAGGACTCAATAGATGTTTGGAGGCAGTGACCTCATTTGGCTTCTAAACAACTCAGAAAGACAGAAGAAAGATAATAGCGATAAATATAAAAACATCAAGAATTACTGTTTAGTGAGTACATCTCACGTGCCAGGCATCATGCTAGACATTTCACGTCGAGTATCTCATTTACTCCTCAGAATAACCCCACGAGATAGGTATTACGGTTGCTTTAGTTTATGAATGGGGACAGAACCTCAGAGAGGTTAAATAAGAAGCTGCAGAGCAGAGAGAACTGAGGTCTTCTGAGGATAAAATCAGGGCTCTTTCTATTATCTTCTGCCTTTCATGAGACCAAATTTTAAAAAAAGATTTTATTTATTTGAGAGAGAGGGAGTAAGAGCGAAAGAGCACAAGCAGGGGCAACAGCCGAGGGAGAGGGAGAAGCACACTCCCCACTGGGCAGGGAGCACAATATGGGACTCGATTCCAGGACCATGAGATCATGACCTGAGCCGAAGGCAGCAGCTTAACCCACTGAGCCACCCAGATGCCCCTTACAAAACTAAATTTTGTCTCAATATTTGGAATCCTCTCCTGGCCCAGTTGGGAAACAAACAAACAAAACTGAGCCCTTAAAAATGAAATCTAAGGAGTCTAAAATAGGTAATAAAACCACTTCTATAGTATAAAGGATTAACTATTTAGAATCAAAGTCAGCAGCCCAAGAACACAAATATTTCAGGCCAACAGAATATTAGTTTGATTGGGAGACTAGCTTTCTAGGTCATTAAATTTAGGGAGAAAAAAGGGCTTGATTCCAGTTGCTTCTCTGTGGAAACAAGGATGTATCTTTGGTTAAAAACCTTTGACAGGGGGCACCTGGGTGGCTCAGTGGGTTAAAGCCTCTGCCTTCGGCTCAGGTCATGATCCCAGGGTCCTGGGGTCAAGCCCCGCGCTGGGCTCTCTGCCCCAAAGGGAGCCTGCTTCCTCCATTCTCTCTCTCTGCCTGCCTCTCTGCCTACTTGTGGTCTCTCTCTGTCAAATAAATCTTTAAAAAAAAACACAAAAAACCTTTGGCAGGCACATTCTGCCTGTGCCCCCAGTCTGCACACCGTTCTGCTCGCCAGCTCCATGGCCAAGCCTCTCACATGCTAGGGTCCTCCAGCTTGCTGGCTTACACAAGGAATACGTCCAGGGCAGGTATCATCCCCTTGTCCTGACTTACCTTGCCTCCTTTTGTTCTCAAGGGCAGGCACAGAGCAAAGGTAGGTTTGCTTGGCAATCAGCTGGGCGCTGTTTAGCTGGTAATTGTAGGCACTGGGGCGGCTGTAGACGGAGCACCACCTGGATGGGTGTCCGAGGAAGAGTGACCCCTTTCATGTGCATACCCCTGGCATCTGCACGAGGCAGGTTAGTGATCAGAACTGCCTGTGATCTAAAGATGGTAGGGTGAGAGGCAGTGGGCACGAGTGGGCAGAGACAGGAGAGAGAGAGGAGGCAGATGTGGTAATACAAAGCCTTGGGATGCCAGGGGACAGCCTGACCGGTCTCTTCCTACACACACCCTGCCGCCTCCCATCCTGGGACCTGGCAATTGCTTAACCTGTGCAGAACCCTTCAGCTCCCGAAAGCAGCAACAACAGCGGGAACTGTAAGAAATTTTCTATTATATTTTATTCCTCTGAGATCCAAAGTCCTTCTATGACATGTATGTTCATTTGCTATTGCTACCGTAACGTGTCAGCACATATGCAATGGCTGACATATGACATTTATACCACTGTACGCTTCTGAAGTTCTGAAGGCTAAAAGGAGGGGCGCCTGGGTGGCTCAGTTGGTTGAGCGACTGCCTTCAGGTCATGATCCTGGAGTGCCGGGATGGAGTCCTGTCTCAGGCTTCCGGCTCCATGGGGGGGCGGGTCTGCTTCTCCCACTGACCTTCTCCCCTCTCATGCTGTCTCTCTCTCTCTCAAATAAATGAAATCTTAAAAAAAAAAAAAAAAAAAAGTCTAAAAGGAGTCTGCTAGACTGCATTCTTTCTGGAGGGTCTGGGGGAGATCTATTTCCTCACCTTTCCCAACTCCTAAAGGCTCCTTCCTCCCATTTTTCTCCATTTTTAAAGTCAGCGGTGTAGGATCTCCTCTCCTCTCTGATACCCTGCCTCCTTCTCATAAGGACCCCTGTGATGACACTGGCCCCACCTGAAGATCCAGTCTCATCTCCTTACCTCAAAGGCCTTAATTTAATCACAGCTGCAAAATTCCTTCTACCGAGTAAAGTAACACATTTGCAGGTTCTGGGGATTAGGATGTGGGTGTCTTTGGGGGCCACTAGTCAGCCTACGACAACACGTGAATCTGATTTTCCATATTCATGTATCTGATCTACAAACACATTTACAGACATGTATATAAAAATGAGGGCTGCTTGCACTTAGGTAGAAAGAGGTTTCATTAGAAAATAAAATATGACCTGCTCCCATCATAGTAAGAGACACTACATGTTTGTTTTTATTGTTTAAAATCTCTCCTCTTTTTATTTTAAAGATTTTATTTATTTGTCAGAGAGAGAGAGAGTGAGCACAGGCAGACAGAATGGCAGGCAGAGGCAGAGGGAGAAGCAGGCTCGCTGCTGAGCAAGGAGCCCAATGTGGGACTAGATCCCAGGATGCTGGGATCATGACCTGAGCTGAAGGCAGCCGCTTAACCAGCTGAGCCACCCAGGCGTCCCAAAATCTCTCCTCTTTTTAAATAGAATGAGGAATCAGAAAACTGTAAGAGCAGGGCAGACACTAGGAAAAACAAAACTGCTACCGAGTATTCTAACAACAGAGAGTGCCCTATTAAGGTTACATCTTGTGTTTTAAGTGTGAACAGGTGGCTGATTAAATAAATAAAGTCAAGGGATTTTTAAACTAAACTGCCTCTGACATTTATGTATTTTGGGGGGAAGGCTTTTTATTTCTTTGTGAAATTGAAAAGCATTGTACTGAGGATGAAATTTGAATCTTTGACCCTAAAATAAAATATTTATCTGATTATCCAATGTTTCCTTTCTCTCATTGAAGGAAGCTGTAGTAGGACTGTTTTCTGGCCTACTTAGTATTACTGAGTATTTATCAGAATAAAATTGCTGACTCTTCAATATCCAAAATCCTAGATTTATGGTGAGCAAAAAGAAGTGTTCTCTTTAAGCATAGAGATGAAATCAAAGTTCAATTTTATGACATTTAAGAAATTGGCAATGGGGTTCTTTCTTTTATATTTATTTAAACGTATGGCTTTACCAGGATTACTTATATTTATACCTGGCTGCTTTACTAGATAGCTACATCACCTATTGAAAAAAGAAAAAAAAAATGACTGAGTGGGAAAGAGAAGGAACTCCTTTGCCACTCCTCCACGCAATGGTATTACTTCCTCGAGGAGGCATCATCAGAAATGAGCCAGAGACAGTGCAGCCTGCTTCTAGGCAAAATTCATTAGAATAGATAAAAGTCCCTGCAAACTTGAATCGATAAAGTGGCAATAAACGTCAGATTGCATCCTGCAGGTAGGAATGCGATGGAGTTCTACGTCCCCTCTGAATCTTCACTTCAGGGGAAATCTTTACAAGTAACCATGGTCATATATAAATCATACTTTTTAAAAAGAGATTTTACCTATTTGAGAGAGAGAGCATGCCTGTAAGCATGAGCGAGCGTGCAGGGGGAGGAGCAGAGGGAGAGGGAAAGGAAAAGAATCCCAAGCAGACTCCACACTGAGCACAGAGCCGGACAGGGGGCTCGATCCCACTACTGGAGACCATGACCTGAGCTGAAACCAAGAGTCTATCCCAGCCCACCGAGCCACCCAGGCACTGGCATAAATCATGCTTTTTTCTGTTTTTACCATTTCTTCCCCTTCCCCTGCTCTGTTAATCTAAACAATAATTTTATGTTGGTTTGCACAGCATTTCTTCTGTGTCAGACACGGCTGTGAACATTTCACAAACAATGTTTCCTTTGATTCTCACAATGCCCCTGCAAAATGGATACTATTATCCTCAGTTTATAGATGAGGGAGAGCCAAATGTAAGATATTTTTCCAAGGTCATACAGCAAGCAAGTGACAGAGCCAGCTGGAGTATGAAGGTTTGACTCCAAATTCCACACCACTGACCACCGTACTTAGATTTTGCATCTTTTTTTTTTTTTTTTTTTTTAACCAGGACACAATTTCTGAATTCCAGATGGAATTTTTGCATTTTTGATATTATAAGAAGGAATATAAATGTCATGGAATTACTGGTTAAAATACCTTTGCTTCCCACTACCTAGTGGTGAGCCAGGAAGCCACTGCCCCTTCTGGATCTGGAACACGCTCCTTCCTCTCTATTATCTGTGAACAGAGCCTTCAAGGCCATAAATCCCTCTGCGGTTTTCCTTCTCCCCTTCTGACGTACAGAGGCCTGTTTCACACTCCCTGAATTCCTTCTACATCGGCCAGCTTGTAGGCACTGTGGCTGTCACTAAAGAAACGAAGAAGTCGGTTTACACCCTCTTTCAAAAGCAAACCATCCGGAGGCCCCATGAAGCCCCGCAGTCAGACGGGGCGAGGGCGGGGGCCCCCACACCGGGAAAGTGGAGTCGTAAGAGGTAAAGGTAATGCTGCTTTGGGGAGCTAAGGGGCACATGCTAAGCCAACGTGGATTCCTTTTTCTGGCACCCTATTACCCCAAACCTGCCTCTGCGACCCAATCAGATGAAATTCTGGTGATCTGATAGGCTTGGTCCGAGGTGCCAGGCGGCCTAGAAGGCATGCGTGACGCAGGCTGGCCCCGCGGGGGTGGGCTGCGGGGTACACACGGGAGAGCTCAGTCAGTGTGCTGCCCACTGTTCCTGGATATAAATAAAGCCAGGTTACAACAAATCTGCAGGGCCTTCGGGTAGCACCACCTAGATGGAAAAGAGGGACGGACCTAGCTGCGGTGCTGAGGGAGAAGGATTCTGAGGATTGTGCTGATGGAGCTTCAGGTCCTAATGGGCACTGCCTAACCCTTCTCCCCTGACTGCCTCCTTTTTTTTTTTTTTTTTAAGATTTTTTTTTTTTTTTTTAACTCATTTGACAGAGAGAGATCACAAGTAGGCAGAGAGAGACAAGTGGCCCGGGGTGGGTTGGGGGGAAGCAGGCTTCCTGCTGAGCAGAGAGCCGAATAGGGGACTCGATCCCACTACCCTGAGATCATGACCTGAGCCACCCATGCATCCCTCCCTCCCTGCCTGCCTCCTTAACACGCTGCCCATATACCTGGTTTCAAAACTGCGGGCCTAGGAAAATGTCCAGAATTCAGTACAGAAGGCGGTGTGCAGACCAAGATCTGAAAGCATGAAAAAAGAAGAGAAAACCCCAGTTTTAAAGGCTCTCAAATCCTCTTTCAGAACAATTCATCTTTTTCCTCTTTTTTAAAAAATTTAAATTTTCAGTCTCCGTTCAGGAGCAGAGCAGTGACTTAATGGGTGACATTGAAAAAGAACAGCATTAGACAACCAATAGTTCTTGGTGCTATGATTAGTCGTTGCTGCTGCTTGTCATAATACATCAGAAAAACAGCAACCCATCTGTTCCAAATTGATACAGCAAAGGCTCAGTAAGAAGTGTTTATCCAGATTCTGTGGGGGAACTGTCTGCATTTTATGGCATATTGACGTGTGTGCCCGCACAGCTAAAAGACGTCAGATGCCAGCTTTCTACCTAGTTGTGCATCAAGGAACATCTGTCACCAGGAGAGCTCAGAGTTGCGACAAGTGGGCTGTTGAAGCATGAAAACGTCCAAGTGGGAAGAAGAATGTCTTCTGCTGAAGTCTAAAGCCACTTCAGATCTGCAAGGCCACTTAGATACTCTGGACTGAGGATGTCCTAGAAAACAGGGTCAAACCACCACTCCAACCCACAAAACAAATTGCTATTAACACCCTGTGTTGGCATCTCCCAGCCACTTTGCACTCGTGGTAATTAGCAGCACATAATTGCTAATGACTAATTCCCCTGGCCTGTGTAGACATGAGGAGAATCAAAGTAAACTATGGTCCAAAAGCCTGACTTAACAGATACATAGACAGTAAACCTCCAAGCTGTAACAGCTCTCAGTAACTGCTGGCTTAGGGGGAGTGTTAGGGGGGGTGGAGAGCAGGGGAGGGGCGTGGATGGGAAAAGAAGGTACTTGAATAAATTGTTACTTACACTCGAGGAGATAGAAACCGGCCGTTCTCAGCCTCTGGATGCTAATGTCTCAGAAAATCAGTTTCATTCGCAGAGGCTTATGGAGTCTCTGTAAACATTTACTTGAAGGTCTGTTTTTCCTTTAGACTCTGTTGTCAGAGTGGGTAATACCTAAAACTTACTGCAGGAACATCTGGTATTCTTAATAAAACATGTCAGATAAATGGGTGGCTTCTGGGCAGCATATGTGGCTATAAGAAGACATAAATAATTTACTTTTCTGGAAAAAATATCAAGGTCAAAGAGATGACTCTTTATTACAAGGTGTTAATGAGGAGCACAAGAACGTGGGGCCCTGCCTTCTGAATTCCCCTTTACTGTGTCTGTGAGGGAGAAGCAGTCAGGACTCCAGAATTTCTATCAAGGAGGGTTTAGGAACACGGCTGGAGTTGACAAAATGGACTGGAGAACTCCTACCGAAATTACATTGGCCAAACAATCAGTGTTGTGACTTGTAGGTTTGTTTGTTTTTGGAAAATGACTGGGGCAGGGGAGGTTTTAGGGAATTAAAGTCCATCTCCCTTCTCTCCTGAAGCCACGCCCTGGAGCTGCCACTGCGGGGGAAGGGAAAGGATTCTTTGAACATCTGTATTCATCTGTATTCCCTTCTGGTTTTCTTCACTTGCGTGATATAACTGCCTTTTCTTAGAGAAGCCAGAGTGGGGATTGAATTTACATCAGTTAATCTTACCTGAAGTTAAATTCTTGTATTTACACCTTGTTGATTGGTTTTATATAACTGAAATCCTTATCTTTCTGTTGAAAACTTGAAGTTCAGCTTTACGTTTATATTTTCAATCCTTTAAAGGGGTTACAGTGGTTCTCTGGGGGATGAAAACTCCTACATATTACCTTTCCCAACTCTACCCAAGAACCAGAAAAACTGAGTAGCACACTTTTTACTAATCCAGTCTTTTAATTTTTTTTTTTTTTTTAACTACACAGTAAGAAGGGGATCTAGGATCTTACATTTAAAGTTCCAATTCTAACCTTTCCACACCGGACTCACCGTAAAATAGATACATTTTAAAACAGAGCACTACCAGAATTAGTGTGGATTATCTCTTTTTTAAAAGCTAATCTGTTTATATTTTCCATAAGATGTTATACTAGAGAATGTAAACACTGTAATACTAAGTCATCAAGAATCATTTAAAAGTTCTGGCTATTTAAAATGTTCTATTCTGACATGCCAACCAAACAAACAACTTGTCACTTCTAAGACTGTGGTTATAATAAAACTAAGGAGCTAAGTTAATATTCTTGGGCTCCTTAAAGAGATTACTTCAAACCCTCACAGCGTAGAAAAACGACCTGGAACGTCCCTGTAGATGAATCTCAAAATGCACGCATCATAAACACCAGTGCCAGACAGAGACAGGACAGCACATTAGTGCCCTTTCAGAAGGATACTCTGTAAGCATCTATTCCCCGTTTATTTTGAGGAAAGTCCAGGTAAGGAAGAGTAGAGACGGGGGATCACTGGCGGGTGTTCTGGGCTTTATACTGACTGTTTTCAGCAGTCCAGCTATGGCTCCGAGCTTGCGTGCCCTCTCGGAACATAACTGCACTGACTTCAACGAGACTCACCTTCCTTGTAAGGCAAGGGGGGTCCTTACCCCCCATCGCTTAGCGGAGTAGTTCCCCACATTTTCTGGGAGAGAAATTCTGGCAAGTACTATTTTCTATGTCCATTTACACTTGCAGTTAATGTCTTGATACTCATTGACATTTTTGTTCCCCTTAAAGTTCGACACCTACATAGCTGTCAGCCGACCCACCACTTCAACTTGCTTCTGTCCACACCAATCCCCCAAACTCCATTCTTAGGGTCTTATGCAAATGAAGTGTTTTGCTTGGTGGGGAAGTATAGTTTTTTAATACTTTTTTTTTTTTTAAGCTCTAGACCGTTTTTATTCTCACTCTTTTTCTGAATATGAGGTATCTGGGAGTCTCAAGAAACAAAGCCTGGAAGATAAGGCCATCTTGACCCCATTTTTCTTCCTTCAGTCATTAATGTCTTGATAAGATTCAGGCGTGTCTTTAATTGTCTCAGTTTAAGTTTTCCAATTTTCATCCCCCTTGCGTCAGGAACTTTTTGTGATCAGGAAGAAACTTTAGAAAATTGTACGGTAAGATGCAATTTTTTTTTTTATACATTGCTGCATAAAATGGTCACCTGATTTATTCAGAGAACAAAATTAAGTTTCCACCTGTATTAGTTTCCTATGGCTGCTGTAACAAATAACCATAAATTTAGGGGCTTAAAACAACATATGTCGGGGCACCTTGGTGGCTCAGTGGGTTAAGCCTCTGCCTTCACCTCAGGTCATGATCTCAGGGTCCTGGGATCGAGCCCCACATGGGGCTCTCTGATCAGCAGGGAGCCTGCTTCCTCCTCTCTCTCTGCCTACCTCTCTGCCTACTTGTGATGTCTCTCTGTCAAATAAATAAATAAATAAAAATATTTATTAAAAAAAAAACAACATATGTTATTATCTTATGGTTTTGGAGGTCAGAATTCTCAATGGGCCAAAATAAAAAATTTGGCAGGGGTAGATTTAATTTGGGTGCTCTAGGGAAGTACATACTTCCTTTTGCAGCTTTCAGTGGCTTACCTGCTTTGCTTTGGAAAGACGGTCCCATCTTCCATCTTCAAAGTTAGCAATGGTGGGTCTCATATCACTCGGACACTGACTGTTCTGTTTCCTCCTTCTACATTTAAGGGTCTTATGCACTGTCCTATAATTATACTGTCCACAGTCCCCCAACACAATAATCCAAGCTTATCAACCACTGCAAAATCAGCTGATGAGCAATCTTAACTCTATCTGCTACCTTACTCTGCTTTGCATGTAATGTAACTTATGCACCAGTTCCAGGTTATTAGGGCATCATTGGGAGATCATAATTCTATCTACCACACCATCTTTAAGACACCTAAATATTATAGGGCTTGGAGTAGTCTCTCTTTCAGTGTTTAATTCCTTACTGACCATCTACTCACTAGAGTTCTGGACTTGTTTTCCAAAGAATTCCACGGCTGGGGCCACTTCTTATAAGGGAACTGGCAGTGGAACAAAAGGAAGATGGACAAGGATCATTCAATTCCCCTGAGTTCACTGAACACTCCAGGGAGAAGACTGAAAACGATAGACCAGAAGACTAAAAGTAAACATCACTGTCTACTCTGACTCATCGCATCGCTGATATAAACTGAGCAAGTCATTAAATATAATCCATTTTTATTTGATTCAACCAAACAACAACAACAACAAACAAAAACAAAAAAAGGAGAGAATATTGGGGAATGTCCAACTTGGAGGCTCTTGTGTGACTTCCTGTCACTTAGGAGGCAGTGGGACAAGTTCCAAAAAGACACTAACAAAAGGCTAATTAAGGTGATGTCATAACAGACATAGCACAAAGCAAAAGGGATACAGGGGAGGGAAGGATATGTTTGAGGAGATGGGCTTTGAGATGGACTCTGATGGATGCGGAGCTATAGATTACATAAGATGAGCTGCCAAGCAGAGAGGTTAGAGGAGCAAAGTCACAGTTACTTGACTCCACGTTGGACATCCCCCAATATGCTCTCCTTTTTTTGCTTTTGTTGTTGTTACAGTATTTTCCAATTGCAACAAACCTGTCCTAAATCAGGATTTTATAACCTTGTTGTGTTTAACGTTTTGGGCCAGATCATTATTTGTGGAGGGAGACTGTCTTGTGCATTGTGCAATGCTTACCAGCATCTCTTGCCTCTCCCCACTCGGTACTTAGCAGCACTCTGTGAACAATCCCCTGTTGTGACAACCCAAAGGATCTCCCCATATTGCCCAACGTCCCCTGAGGGGCAAAACGGTACTCCCTCACCTCTGTGAAGAGCCCTTGAACTAGATCTGCTTTTAATATTTGTCTCAGATTATGATCTGGGACCCATATGAAGTTAAAAGCTGAATCCACAGTTGACAGCATTCAGGGAGCCTTGTTTCTCTAGATGCTGTCTAGACTCTTAAAGATTTAATGAGCAGAAGCTCTGAAAATATGCAATTATTAACTGTGGCAAGCCAGCCAGCTCCAAGCACCCCCATTCTGGAGATACAGATATTATGCGTAAAATGAAAAGCATAAGGTTTCAAGGGCAGAGGCCACCCAGCTGCGCTTCCCAAGGGACAGGTCCGATGAGCCCAAGAGGGGTTCTTGCCCCTTTTTATGCCTCATCCCTCATATGGCAACACTCTCTTAATTGGCTTCCCATCTCAGACCAGGTAAATGTCATTTTTATACATACTCTTTTACTTGGAAATGTCACTATTGGGGATGTTTGACTCAGTTTTTTTTTTTTTTAAAGATTTTATTTATTTATTTGACAGAGAGAAATCACAAGTAGTCGGAGAGGCAGGCAGAGAGAGAGAGACGGAAGCAGGCTCCCTGCTGAGCAGAGAGCCCGATGCGGGACTCGATCCCAGGACCCTGAGATCATGACCTGAGCCGAAGGCAGCGGCTTAACTCAGTTTTAAAGGAATCAACGTTTTTCGGGATGCCTCCATGGCTCAGTGGGTTAAGCATCTGCCTTTGGCGCAGGTCAGGATCTGAGGGTCCTGGGATCCAGCCCAGAGGACTGCTCCGCAGGGAGTCGGCTTCTCCTTCTGTCCCTCCCTCCCTTCTTCTCTCCCCCCATCCTCAAAAAAAAATCTTAAAAAAAAAAACCAAACCATTATTTTTCATTACCAGTTGTTAATGTGTGCTCTCTTATACTTACTTCATCTCTAATTGTCGCCTTGTCCTTTATCCCTTTAGTTAGCCCAAGGATGCTGACGGAGCCATCACTCATTGAGAAGTGAAATGTTAGTCGGGATGGGGGTAAGATTTCGGAATGGGGTAGGGGCTAGAGCCAACTATTGAACAAATTACTTATTTAAAACATAGTTCAAAAATTATTCCCAAACCAACCAAACAAAATATTATTCCAATTTAGTTCCCCCGTGGATACTGTTGGTGCCCCGCTCCAATTGCTTCCATCTCTTGAACAGCTCCATTTCTTACAACCCCCAGCTTGTGCATGCTTTGCCAGTGCCTGTAAGTGAAAGAGGACAGTCTTTTGGCAACGAAGCTGCTAGCCGATAGGGAAAACAGGAACTACCCGAGAGTCTTCGTTTCCCCCAGGGTGGACAGTAGATGACAACTGACTGGTGTGGGCGTATGAAAACCCAGCTCGTTGCCTTAAGGTGGGGCCAGCTCTGAAGTGTAATTTATATTCCAGAGCTCCTCAGAGGATCAGGCTGTCTGGGACTTAACTTGAAATGGCTCATCTGCTTGGCTTCTTGCCTCTCCCTATCCTGTTGCTTCTATTTCCTTACTAGTTTCCTGTGGGATCTTTTCCCTAAAAAAAAAAAAAAAAAAAAAAAAAAAGACTTGAACTCAAGTCTTTGGTTTAGGGTCTGCTCCTTGGGCAATCCAAATTCCCTGATGCCTGAAATCCCTTCAACAGAAATCTATCTAAAATAAAGATTTGAGGGTCTCCTGGCTGGCTTAGTCAATAGAGCATGGAACGCTTGATCTCAGGGTCATGCGTTCAAGCCCCGCGTTGGGTGTAGCAAGTGTCTACTTACTTACTTAAGAAAGGAAGTTTTGAGGGGTGCCTGGGTGGCTCAGTGGGTTAAAGCCTCTGCCTTCGGCTCAGGTCATGGTCCCAGGGTCCTGGGACTGAGTCCCACATAGGGCTCTCTGCTCAGCAGGGAGACTGCTTCCTTTTTCTCTCTGCCTGCCTCTCTGCTTACTTGTGATCTCTGTCAAATAAATAATAAAATAAAATAATAAATAAATAATTTTAAAAAAAGAAAAGAAAAAAAGAAAGGAAGATTTGAGCACTTCACTCCCCTGTGAAAACCTCCAGTAGATGTTCACTACCTACTTGATGTCTTCACGTGGCATTCAAGGCTGGCCCCTATTTACCTTTGCCTACCCCTCCAGTTCTAAGTCTCAACCCATCCCAATTTCCTACTCTCTGGTTCAGAGATGTTGAACAATTGGTTCCCCATTCATCTCCTTGTCATCCGCTTGGTTTCTGGTGTTCCCTTTAGCTATGAAACTTCTAGCAGCCTTTCAGCTGGCACGGACCCCTCAAGTGGGCCAAGGATAGGTCCAATAACCTATTGATGACTTTCACTGCATTTACCACCTCTTGAACTTCCCTTATTGGTCTCCCCAATTAGACAGTGAGATACCGAAAAGCAGGAAGCATACCTTCATCATTTTAAAATCCCCGCTGGCTGGCACAATGCCTAACACATAGAAGTCTGTTGTTACAGTTTCTGAATGAATTCACATAGCCATGTTTTTTCCTGCAACGTAACCAGAGATAGGAAGGTAATTATAGCAGCGTGTACTTCAATTCTATCACATGGAAGCTAGAAACTCACTCTCAGAATAATAAAAATGGCAAAGACTTTCAAAATATTTATGCTCCTAGCAGTTGAGGCGTAACTACTACAGAGGTTGAACTGATGAGGCAAGGGTATTAAGGCTTCATCCTACAAAATAGACTTGGGCTCTTTTGCTATAAAACTCTTGCACTCCATCTCAGAGGATACAACTGGCCAGTCAGAGCCTTTATGTAACCCTTGTTGTTTTTTCAGTGGCTTTGTTTACAAAGTATTTTTTTTAACTTTGTGGTTTCTGTGGACTCCACAGGACTGCTCCCTGACCTACCTCCTGGATTAGGAACACAGCCTGCCAGCTCCACAGAGCCACTCACCACCATGCCTCATTCCTTAGCTGGGCTGGCATAAGAGAAAATGCCACAGGAAAAACAACAGAGAGCTAAAATAAGCTCACTTAGTTTCATCCTGCCAGCAGCTATTTGGGAGAATAATTCAACATCCATCAAACGAGAAAAATGTCAGAATTAGGAGAAAAAGAAATGTATTTGCTACTTTTAAGGTAAAGTCACATCCCATAAATCGGGAGAAGGGTGTTTGCAACATTCAGAAACTTGGCAAGAGGATGCGTGGCAGGGACAGCCAGCCAGGGTCATAGGGGGGTGAGAGGCCAGACACGGAGTTGAGCAAGGGGAGGTTTTTCTTTATGGTCCACATCTGGAAGATATCGAGCCAAGGCTACACGGGGAGCATCCTGAGAATCTCAACATCTGTGTCATTGCAAGTCTGATTGAGGGTCCTTTCCTGTTTCATGTTTCCCAAATTATGGCCTATCTGCTGCTCACTTCCATCGCCTCCTGCCAACTCAAAGACACTGGACTTGGTAGTCAACCCTCCCCTTCCCTGCAAGGCCAGTTCTTCCTCTCTCCTGGGTCATTCTCATCAGCATCAACCCTGTTATTTCTTTTATGTCTCCCAAATCCTTTCGCTATCCCTCCTTTTCCCTTTGGTTCCTGTGCCATTTCACTTCCCTTGTTATAACAAGAGTCCTTCACATTTTTTCCCTACACTGCTGTCTCCAATCACTTACTTCACACACTTGGTTTAACTCTCTCCAATGGGGCTTTGCCACCTTTCTCCACCCAACTACTCTTGTCACAGTTACTATTGACCGTGACATTGCAAATCCAATGGTCAGCTCAGCCCTCAATTTACCTGTCAGCAGGTATTCCCTCCCTTTTCAATAACACTTTTCCCAGGGGCACCTGAGTGGCTCAATCAGTTAAGTGTCTGCCTTCAGCTCAGGTCTGCCTTCGGCTCAGGTCATGATCCTGGGGTCCTGGGATGGAGCCCCGTGTTGGGGACCTGCTCATTGGGGTGCCCACTTCTCCCTCTTCCTCTAACACTCACTCTCCCCCTGCTTGTACTCTCTTTCTCTCTCAAATGAATAAATTAAAACATCTTTTAAAAAAAGTAACCCCCACCCCCAACGACCGCAGACTTCTAGGAAAAACATGCATGCTCCTGGTTTTCCTCCTTACTCATTGGTCTATCCTTCTGTCTCTTGTGCTGATTCATCTTCCTTCCCTTGGTTCTTGACATATGGGGTGCCTGGGTGGCTCAGTCGGTTGAGTATCTGCCTTCAGCCCAGGTCATGATCCCAGGGCGAGGGATAGAGCCCCATACCAGGCTCTCTGCTCAGCGGGGATCCTCCTTCTCCCTCTCCCTCTGCCTGCTGCTCTGTCTGCCTGTGCTCTGTCAAATAAATAAATAAAATCTTTAAAAATAACAATAAGAACCATAAATATGGCAATGACTCCTAAACGTTTATGTTCATTCTAGAATTCTCTGAACTCTAGATTCTTATCTGCCCACTCAGTATCTCGACTTGGATGTCTAACATATTCTTCAAACTTAACATGTCCTAATTGAATTCCTGGTCTTTCCCTGAAAACCTCTCTGGGAAGGTTTGCCCCATTTCAGTGCCATCCTCATAGATGCTCAGGCTTGATATCTTAGACGCGTGCCTGACTCCTCTCTTCTACTCACACACCAAATACAACTCATGAGTGAGGCCTATTGGCTCTGTCTTCAAGATCTATCCAAATCTGATCACTTTTCACTATCTCTACTGCTGTCATTATGGTCTAACTAAATCATCAATGTCTCTCTCCTAGATTATTGCTATAATCTCCTAATTGGTCTCCTGGTTTCTACCTACTTAAAAATGACATCAACACCATATGCCCATTCTTCCTTGCTTTGTTTTAAATGCTAACATTTAACTTTATACGCATGCGTGTACGCACACACATGGAGGTTATATACAGCTCAAAATTCTCATTTTAAGTGTGCCTTTCGATGAGTTTGACACATTTATACACCTGTAACTATGACCACAATGAGGATATAGAACATTTCTATCATGCCAGAAAGCTTCCTTTTGCTCCTTTTTTTGCAATAAATTTATCTCCCCAACCTTGGCTCCAGGCAACAACTGATGTGTTCTTCAGTGATGGGCTGGGTGTGGGAGAAAGAACAACATGTTTTATTCTAATGGGAAAGATCCAGTAGAGAAGAAAAATAGATGATGCAGATCATCTAGAATTTCATACAGATGGAATTGCTACAGTATATACTTTTGTGTCTGCTGTCTCTCATTCAGCATGATTTTTTGAGATTTATCCATATTATCGCATGTATCAGTGGTTCATTTTTATTTCTGAGTATTCTATTTTAAGGATGTACCACAACTAGTTTATTAATTCATCAGCTCATGGCCATTTGATTTGTTTCCAAGTTGGGACTCTTATGAGTAAAGCTGAATAAACATTCTAAAATGTCTCTGTGTAAGACTTTGCATGGCTATGTTCTCATTTCTCTTGGGTAAATCCCTACAATTGCTGGGTCATATGGTAAGTACATATTTAACTTTATAAGAAACTGCCAAACTGTTTTCCAAAGTTATTGTGCCATTTTACATTCTCACCAGCAATGTATGAGCATTCTAGTTGCTCTTACGTCCTTGGTAACACTTGATATTTTCAGTCTTTTTAATTTTAGCTATACTAGTAGGTGGGTAGTGGTATCTCCTTGTGGTTTTAATTTGCATTTCTCTATGACTAATAGTGCTAAGTCTCTTTTCATTTGTTTATCAGCCACCAATAGATCTTCTATGGTAAAGTAGCAGTTCAAATCACTTGCCCATGATTTTATTTTTTGTAAAGATTTTATTTATTTATTTGACAGAGAGAGAGACAGCAAGAGAGGGAACACAAGCAGGGAGAGTGGGAGAGAAAGAAGCAGGCTTCCTTCTGAGCAAGGAGTCTGACGTGGGGCTCCATCCCAGGACCTGGGATCATGACCTGAGCTAAAGGCAGATGCTTAAGGACTGAGCCACCCAGGTGCCCCTTGCCCATGGTTTTAATTGGGTTATTGTTTTCTTATTGAGTTGTAAGAATTCTCTATATATTCTGGGCACACGTCCTTTGTCAGGTAATTGTTCTACACATATTTTCTCCCAGTGCACAGATTACTTTCATTTTCGAACTGGTGTCTCTTCAAAAGAAGATATTTAAATAATGTGGATCAAGTGCAACTTACCAACTTTTTTCTTTATTATCTGAGTTTTCTGTACCTCAAGAAGCCTTTGCCTGCCACAAAGTGGTGAAGACTTCTTCCCATAACATAATGTATGTTTTCTTGTTTTATTCTGTCTCCCACAAAATTTAAAAAAAAAATGCACGGAGTGGTATATAGTGCTAGAGAAATATTTTAATATTGGACAGGTCTATACTTTCCGACTTATCACTTAGCTAGACTGTATTTTCTTAGTTTGCTGATGAATTTCTATGAGGGGACAATCTAGCATAGTGGTTAAGAGCAAGGATATGCAAAAGAACCTGGGACTGAAATCTGCAGCCCACGCAGAGTGGCGGTGACTGAGCAAGTCACTTCACTTCTCAGAGCCGCTTTCCTCAGAGGCAAAAATGGAAACAATGATGATTTTATGACATAATATACACAAAGTTCCTGACCCAATTCTGGGCACATGGATAGGGTTTAATAAATGTTTGATGCTATGATTATTAATATTATTATCATCAGCAAAGTAAATTTGAAACCTCTTAATGTGAACTTAGCCAACAGGATACGGTTGATAGTATTTCTCAAACAGTCTGAAATTAAAAGTATTGCTATGATTATTATTACATTATTATAGAAGCATTTCCCAAATAATAATGAGCCACATGTTTCACAGTTGGCAGTATGTTTTCCTAACAAAAATTTGGGGGTGTTTGTCATTTGTTAGAGCCATATGTCAACAGATTCCTTCCAAACTTCTAAGAATAGAATAACCTCAAATTATTTTTACCACAAAAAGGCCATCTAAAAATGTCTTGGCTGGTGCTGCTTCTGTTTCATAAAGTCAGGTCCCGAAGAGTTTTAGTGAATTTAATATATTTGTATCAATTGTTCATAGTTCTCTTCTCATCCCTGACTGTGGCCACATTCATTGGTCACACGCCAGGTCTTAGGACAGAATATTGACTTATCTGGTCTATCTCTTTTCCCCTTACCTTCCCTGATAACACATTACTATCAGAAATTTGGTTCAGAGCTTTTAGGTGAGTTAGCAACATAGCTAAGTCTCCCACATTATTTGAATGTCATTTATAATTAAGTTAGCTTGTCACATTTCAGATCCTGCACTTGATATGGACTTAATAAGCAATCTGGGCTCAAACATTGGTTGCATTTAGTAAATAAATATTTTAAACCAGCCACCCTAAGATGTCAGACTTCTTGGTTTCTTCTGATAACTGCTATTCTGTATGCACAAAAGTCTCATTATTTTTCTATGGTGACTTTCCCAGAGGATGTAAACAGAGTAAAACTGATGTTGATGTAAAGAGGTTATGATGAGCAAGGGGCTTTTGCTGTTTGGGTTGTTTTAAACCTGCACTGTCTGGGCAGCAGTGCCCATTCTCCAGTGAAACGCCCTGAAAGCATGAGATGACTCATCCTTCACACTCTCGTGGATCTATCGGCTTCAATTCAAACCACACAAGGTACAGTTTGGTTTTGACTGTTTTATCGTACAGTTAAGTAGGATACAGCTAAATAGCTAAATAAATAAACAGCTAAATAAATTTCTTACTCCTGAATTATATTATATATATTTGCTCCCAAGGGCAAACACCTAGGACACTTGACAAAACTGTGTCCTAGGTGTTTGCCCTTGGGAGCAAACTCTACAAAACCTAAAAGCAACAGAGAAACAGAAAAAAGTACATGGTTGACCTCCAGAGACATTCGGTATGACTTGAAAAGTGATCCGAAAGCAGAAAAATTCTGTCTTGCCAAGACCAGCTCTTCTTTCCCTGAGAAAGGAATATTTTACCCTGAGCAGACATACGGGGATAGAATATAATTCACAACCTCTTTACATCAACATCAGTTTGGCCAGAAAGCCTGCTTCCTTTGCCCTCTTGGTCAGGCCAAACAGATGCTGCTCTTCCTAAGCATGGGTGTTGGGGAGGACATGGTATGGGGCGGCCCACCAAAGCCCACCGTCCATGTCCATGGTATATGAAAGCTCTGGTCCCTTAACTGTGTTCTAGTATACCTGAATAATATATCAAGGCTACTGACAGAATGGTCACTGAAGGTTATAAATTTTATATATTTTAATGTAAATGGGTTCCTGACCATCTCCTGGGAGCTTATGTCTATAGGAGAGCAGATACAGGAGAGAGGCAGAAACAAACAGAACATAAGAGCACTAGGTATGCAAAGAAGGATGGAGAAGGGCTACTGAAGGATAGGAAAGAAAAAGCATGCCAAGCCCCAAATCTTCATATGCCACAGTTTTTCTGAGTGATCATGAAAGTGGGGTGCAGGGGCCCTTGTGGTGATCAGGCAGAGAGCCTAAAGCAGTGGTTCTCAACTTCTACTACATATTAACCTCACCCAGAAGTTTCTAAAACAACCTAAGCCTGGACCTCACCAATCATCTCCAGCTAGGTGATTTCACTGTTCTGGGATGGAGACCAGGGATGTATTTTATAAACTCCCCCCGTGTTTCTCAAATGCAGCGTGAGTTAAGAACCCCAGCTTAAAGGAACCTTCAGGAGTCCCCACCAGTGGGGATCTCCATTTTGGTACCTTTTCTTAAGGAGCCTGGGGAAGTCCTAAGGTCTGTTCAGCAATGGAAGAAATCCCCACTTCGATCTTGTGGGAAGAGGAGGAGATGGTCTGTCATCACCCCTGGAAACTCCCTGGGGCCTTATGACTCTTCCTGGTCTCCCCACATAGACACCAGCCACCTAATGCCTTCCTCAAGAGGCGTGGCCTGCTGTTCATGCCCATTTTTCCCCTCACCTTCTTTCAGGACCAAATTCCTTTGGAGATATTTACAATTAACCTTTTCTCAAGTTAGAGTTCAGACAAATTGGTATGAACAGTTATCACATGATTTTCCAGTTTGGTGTGCAACTAGGCCCACTTCCCCCATAGCAAGAAAAAGCTATGGGGTTTTATGGCATGTTTCTTAAACACAATCAAATGAAGTTTACAAAAGCCATGGGTGTGGACAAAATATGTGGTAATATAATCCACTTTAAGATCAGATGCATGATTCTGAACTTCTAGATTAGAACTAAAAAAAAAAAACCCAAAATGAAAAGCAAACCATCTTTTGAGATCTTAGTAAGCACGTTCACATGGAACAACTGGAAAACTATCTGGCTTAGTGAAAAATCATACCCGGTCTCAGTTTTCACATCTGAAAAATGGAGTTGCAAATATTTGCCTTTCTTGTCAAAATATATGAAGATTATATAATTTAAGTGAGCATATTGCAGACATTGTAAATTCCTCTTCACAGGTGAACTACTGTTAAAGTCTAGTTGAAGTGTGTTTTTTAGAATTGATTGCACTGAAAAAATATCACTTTATTAGCCAGTTTCCAGTTTCAAAAGGCATGGGAATGTGAAAATGCCTATATGAGCTCACACATATATAAATCAAGATTTGCTACAAAGATCTTGCATTGGTAAAAATTTTAAAAACTTTTCAGAGGTTTTGGTCATTTTATTTTATTTTACTTATTTATTTTTCTGTACTAGTATTTTTTTTAAATTATTATTATTATTATTATTATTAAATTTTTATTATTTTTTAAAAATTTCTTTTCAGTGTTCCAGAATTCATTGTTTATGTACCATACCCAGTGTTCCATGCAATACATGCCCTCCCTAATACCCACCACCAGGCTCACCCAACCTCCCACCTCCTGCCCCCCCAAAACCATTAGATTGTTTCTCAGAGTCCACAATCTCTCATGGTTCATCTCCCCCTCCAATTTCCTTCAACTCCCTTCTCTCCATCTTCCCATGTCCTCCGTGTTATTTCTTATGCTCCACAAATACGTGAAACCATATGATAATTGACTCTCTCTGCTTGACTTATTTCACTCAGCATAATCTCTTCCAGTCCCATCCATGTTGATACAAATGTTGGGTATTCATACTTTCTGATGGAGGCATAATACTCCATAGTGTCTATGGACCACATCTTCCTTATTCATCTGTCCATTGAAGGGCATCAGCCACTTTGGAAAACAGTGTGGAGATTCCTTAAGAAATTAAAATTAGAGCTTCTCTATGACCCTGCAATTGCACTACTGGGTATTTACCCCAAAGATACAGATGTAGTGAAAAGAAGGATTTTGGTCATCTTATTTTTTTTCTTAAAACCACTTTTAGAAAATAAACCCCTATTTCATCCATATTTAAAACCCTTTTTGAGGTAAATGGTAAATGGACTTGAAACAAGCTCTTTTGATTTTATTAGAAATAAATGCTTTTTTAAAAACTTTATTAAAAATATATCTCATGGCTAAATATGTTTTGTTAAAAACAATACCTAGTATGTATTGTTCAGGATTGGTTCGCATGGGTTAGGGGACAAATAAGTTGTAGAAATGAATCATAAAATCAGAGAACTAGATTAGATGGGACTTGATTATCTTATCTAATTCCCTCATTTTATTTTATTTTTTTTTCAAGATTTTATGTATTTGTGCTTTTATTTATTTGAGAGAGAGCTCATACATGCATGGGGCAGGGAGGGGAGAGACAGAGGAGGAGGAGTAGTGGGGGAGGGAGAGGGACAAGCAGACCCCATACTGAGCATGGAGCCCAGGATGCTGAGAACATGACCTAAGCTGAAATCAAGAGTCAGATGTTTAACCAACACAGCCAACCAGGTGCCTGTAATCCCCTCATTTTATTTTTTTATTTTAAAGATTTTATTTATTTATTTATTTGAGAGAGAGGACACACAGAGGGGGAGTGAGAGGGAGAAGCAGACTCCCCGATGAGCAGAGAGCCCCATGTGGGGCTGGTCCCAGGACCCTGAGATCATGATCTGAGCTGAAGGCAGACTTAACTGACTGATCCAACCAGGTGCCCTATAATCCCCTCATTCAAAGATGAGGAAATTGAAGTCTGCAGAGACTGAGATTATTTTTTAAATTCAGAAGTGCCTATATTCATTTTCTGAAATTTTATAGAGAATTGTTGACATTTTTCAGAAATAGAGCAAAAAATTTCACTGGGTAGAGTGAGAATTTGCTTTGAAGGAGTTGAAAATTTACCTGAATACTACAAAGATCTTTAAAATTTTATACTTTTTCAATATTGTGTCATAGTGATACTCGTATCAGTGATTTTAAAGGTAAGCAAGTGATGACAGTGGCTAACTGCCCAGATAGGTTAGATTCATTTTGGAGCCAGTAAAGTAGAACAAAGATCTCCATGGAGCAATGGTTTTAGGGTGAACAGACATGACAAAATATAATTATATACAGAACAATTCAGATCTAAAAGATAAGGTTGTAGAAAGGAAAAGTTTGCATTTGAGGAAAAAACCAAACCCAGTAGCATTTAATGCTTTGTTGTAGAACCCTGGTGGAAGGGTATGTCCTGCCACGGACAGGAGCAAGCAGATTAGCATCAATTTTCATTGCAGAGCTATGGACTAGAGGTCACATAGGCTAGTGTCATTCATGGATATCATAAGCAAGCAAGTCTGATGGGATACCATGGTGAGCTTCTAGGGAGTTCTAACTCTGCCAGCATTCTCCTGAACACTGGAGTTTTTTAGATGCAGTATCAGTTATTGCGTTGATTCTGTTCTGTTCCTTGAAAGATCTTGATTGCCTACACTGGTGACTCTTAACCATGAAGTGTTTAAGAACAATAACAAAAACCAACACTGATGTTTGGACCATACTCCCAGAGACTCTGATTTAATTGAAATGAATGGAGCTTAGACTGTGATGTATTTTTACAAACTCCTTAAGAGATTTTGTGGTGTGGCTAAGGTTGAGACTCACTGGCTTAGATGATGAGGAGCCCTTTTTGACTGGAGCTCTGCTGAGGGATAAGGGATTGTCTTCCTATACCCAAGAGTCACCCACAGGGTTGCAGGGTTCAGTTGGGATGGGGCTATTGTGTCACCTGTATACTGTCATTAAGTTGACCACCCTCAGGTGGGTGGTCAGAGTTCAACTGTGAAGACCCTTATATGTCATCAGCGTTCTCATCATTAGAGACAAACATCCTCCAAAAAATATTTTAGGTCAGTTCTTAAAGGAAGACTTCTCAGGTCAAATTTCTATTCTGTGTCTGGCTTAGATGTAACCATCAGGAAGTAGTTCTCAGATCAGGTTGATGCAATTTTGTACTGCCTTAAAAGAACTGAGTATTATATGCCAGCAAGTTACTGACCGAAACCCTTTCTCCTCAGGGCACACAGCCTTACCCGGCTGCTCCTTGTGGCTAAGCTTATACAGAAAACACTATTCCCATGTTAGAATGAGATCTGAGAAGGCAGATGACTTCTCTGAATTTGTAAGAATGAAGCAATGTCCTCACCCTTTTTACCCAGGAAATGAGTTTCTTTTTTTATTTCCTATGACAAGATGTGTTCCTTATCATGACAATGCCATCGACTCTGGTATTGTAAGCAATAACTCATATCGACCAATTATTTTTCCCTTTAATATTTATCTTTATTTTCTTTTGTTTGTTCTTGCATTAAAAAATAAACTTCATGTTTCATTAAAAGCTTTCATAACCGAGAAAGCAAAATGAAAAAGAAAGAGTAATTTTTAAAAAATCTTTTTAAAGGTTTTATTTATTTATTTGACAGAGGTAGAGAGAGATCACAAGTAGGCAGAGAGGCAGGTAGAGAGAGAGGGGGAAGCAGGCTCCCTGCTGAGCAGAGAGCCTGATATGGGGCCTGATCCTAGGACCCTGAGATCATGACCTGAGCCGAAGGCAGAGGTTTAACCCACTGGGCCACCCAGGTGCCTCAAGAAAGAGCAATTTTACTATTCAGATAATCACATTTACCACTTTGGCTTTTTTTTTCCCCCCGGATTTGTTTGTTTGTTTTTGTATTTTAATTTCAAGGAAAACACATTCATTCTTGGAAGGGGAACTGACAAGAATAAGACAGGACCCAGTCCTAATAGGGAAGTAGATTAATTAAAAGATTCTAAAAAGGGAAATTAATAAGGGATCAAGTCAAAAGCTCAATTTTAAGAAGTAAGAAGCATAGTAATCAAACTTGGGCCCTGTGAGAGATAGATCGGATGCTGAAGCACCGAGTGTTAGCCTAGAGGCTAAGAAGTATTTAATCTCTGAGATTAGAATAGGTTCTAGAAACTAGGAGCAGAAGGGGATTTATATGGCTCCATCTCAGGGGAATAGGGGAGCTACAGAGGTCAGGGAACAAGTTGGGTCAAGTAAGTATTTTCTTCTGCCTTACATCATGGGCCTTTCTTCCTTTGAACTATCTCTTACAACTATCCTTCTCTCCTCACCTTAAGCAAATGCAGTCTGGCTGTCTTCTCTGAAAACCTTCCTCCAGATGACCTTACATACTGCAGCCATGTGAATCTCTCTAATCACTGTTGAACAGTTTCTTTCCCCACCTTGGAAATAAAAACTGGCTCCAGCTCCCTAACGGAGTCCGTTCCAAACTTCTCTCCCTTGCTTTCGCAGTTCTCTATAACTTAGAATGAAATGAGAATTACTCAGCTTTGTTTTTCATATCATATTCTCATTTGCTCTCACCCCACAATATACTAATTGTTCTTGAAGTGCATCATTCTCATTATCGTTATCTCTACCCTCATCTCCATATTATCATCCGATCTGGGAGGTCCTACCTCCTTCTTCCGTCTATCACCAATCCTCCAAGGCCTAGATCTACTCCCAACTCCTTCCCAGTACCACATCCAATTATCCAAGTTCATAATGATTTATGTTTTCTTAGTCCTACAACACCAATCATAATTCACCACTACTTATTTACTACCTTGTAATAGTGACCCTTTCATTTTTATTATCTGTCCCTCAACTTGATTGCAAGCTTACTGGAAATGAAATCTATAGCTTAACCTTTTCTCATCATTTGTATAAATACATACATAAATCCTCAGCTTATTAGATAAGATATTGAGATTATATATAGACAAATTTAATATTCAAACTCTATTTCTAGGAACTTTCTGAGGATTTTAAAAGAAATTATGCATGGAACGCCAGGGTGGCTCAGTTGGTTAAGCAGCTGCCTTCGGCTCAGGTCATGATCCTAGCGTCCTGGGATCAAGTCCTGCATCCGGCTCCTTACTCAGCGGGGAGCCTGCTTCTCCCTCTGCCTCTGCCTGCCATTCTGTCTGCCTGTGCTTGCCTTCTCTCTCTCTCTGACAATAAATAAAATATTTAAAAATAAATAAATAAATAAATAAAAGAAATTATACTTTTTTTAAAAAAAGATTTTATTTATTTATTTGACAGAGAGAGATCACAAGTAGGCAGAGAGGCAGGCAGAGAGAGAGAGGAGGAAGCAGGCTCCCTGCTGAGCAGAGAGCCCGATGCAGGACTCGATCCCAGGACCCTGAGATCATGATCTGAATCGAAGGCAGCGGCTTAACCCACTGAGCCACCCAGGTGCCCCAAATTATGCTTTTCTTTTTCCACTCACTGCAACAATGTTCTTTTTTTTCAAAACACATTCCATTCTTTTTTTTTTTTTTTAAGATTTTATTTATTTATTTGTCAGAGATAGAGTGCATAAGCAGGGAGAGTAGCAGGCAGAGGGAGAAGTAGGCTCCCTGCCAAGCAAGGAGCCCAATGTGGGACTCCATCCCTGGACCCTGGGATCCTCACCTGAGCTGAAGACAGATGCTTAACTGAGCCACCCAGGCATCCCTGAAATAGTTTTCTTATTTTTTTTTATTTTTATTTTTTAAAGATTTTATTTATTTATTTGACAGAGAGATCACAAGTAGGCAGAGAGGCAGGCAGAGAGAGAGAGAGAGAAGGAAGCAGTCTCCCTGCCGAGCAGAGAGCCCGATGCGGGACTCGATCCCAGGACCCTGAGATCATGACCTGAGCCGAAGGCAGCGGCTTAACCCACTGAGCCACCCAGGCGCCCAGTTTTCTTATTTATACAACATGATACAGCAAATGCAACATAACGCACACATATAATACAACCAAATGCATCACTAATAAAAGTTAGCAAAGACTAATTTACAGGTCTAATAATCAAATTTAAATATTTACTTCTCTTTTTCATATTCATCAATGGCATTTAAACAGACTTGCTCAACGTACTCCCAGTGTCGATGTGAGTTTATGATCCTCATGATGACTTTACGAACTCAAGGATAAGAAGTCATATTCTTTATAGAAGGTCATTTAGTTAATAACATTTTATCTATGTTTACCTTCCATATTATGCTGGAATTTTATATTTAGAAAAAGATAGAATCTTGAAGGACCCATATTTAAAGAAAATATAAAATAGTAATAGATTATAAAATTAAATGAATAATGAAATCACAAGCCCAGCCATTAGAAAATACTAGCACAGATAAGAATCATCAAAGTAACATTTCCTCCTGGAAGATGGAAATATTTACTTGAATATTGCTATAAAAGTTGAATTTTTATTTAAGATTTTATTTATTTATTTGACAAAGATCACAAGTAGGCAGAGAGGCAGGCAGGGAGAGAGGAGGAAGCAGGCTCCCCGCTGAGCAGAGAGCCCGACGTGGGGCTCTATCCCAGGACCCCGGCATCATGACCTGAGCGGAAGGCAGAGGCTTTAACTCACTGAGCCACCCAGGCGCCCCTAAAAGTTGAATATTTATGGTTGTTTGCTGTTTGTAAAATTAATAAATACTTTTAAGAAAATACTAAAGTATATGTTATGGGGTGAATCATGCCCCCTCTCCATAGCCTTCAGAACTGTGAGGAAAAAAAAAATTTCTATTGTTTAAGTCACCCAGTTTGTGGTATTTTGTTATGGCAGTGCTAGCAAACTAATATAGTATCAAAGTAGGAAAGTTAACTTTTCCTTAAAATCTCACCCACAGAATAAAACAAAATACTTCTAAGAGTTTAATATGCCCTTTCAGTGCTCTTTAACATAAATGGGTTCATACAATAAAAACAAGTTATGTAACATTTATGATGGACCTTTTCTCATGTAATATATACACATATACAACATCCTTTTTATAAGCTCATAGTCTTGCATTGAATTTAACCAATCCCTCCCAATAGACATTAGTTTAATTCATAATATTCCATGGTCTTTAATCCTTTTTAACCATGCAGTTTGCTTGTTTGTTTTGCCTCTCCACTAGTATAAACACCACACAGAGACTATGGTTATTCTTGGGCACCTGGGTGGCTTGGACTGTTAAGCATCTGCCTTTGGCTCAGGTCATGATCCTGGAGTCCTGGGATCGAGTCCTGCATGGGCTCCCTGCTCCATGGGGAACCTGAGTCTCCCTCTGCCTCTCTCTCTCTCATGATTAAGTAAATAAAATCTTTTTTTTTAAAGATTTTATTTATTTGACAGACAGAGATCACAAGTAGGCAGAGAGGCAGGCAGAGAGAGAGTGAGAGAGGGAAGCAGGCTCCCTGCTGAGCAGAAAGCCCGACGTGGGACTCGATTCCAGGACCCTGAGATCATGACCTGAGCCGAAGGCAGCAGCTTAATCCACTGAGCCACCCAGGTGCCCTAAGTAAATAAAATCCTTAAAAAATATATAGTTGTTCTATTTTTTTCCACTAAGTGCCATTTATTAAGTTAATATTTAAAATTAAATTCAGATTTATGCATAAATTGATGTGTTGAAATGATTCATTTGAGAACTTTTAAATTTTTTTTCCTCTAGACTTTAAATTCCAGTTAGTCAATATACACTGTAGTACTAGTTTCAGTAAGGATACAGTTATCCTTATAACCACATCTGTATGCTCTTGACAAATTAAGAAGCATGATTTAAAAATTTTTCTCCTTGTTATTTATTCATTGGAAATCATCACAGAAATAATCAAAATCTTAAAGAAAAATCACTCATAAACTCAACACTCACAAATAACCACTCATAAGGACCTCTAACCTTTCAGATTCTGTTTATCTATATGATTTAAAAGGATAACTTGTATTTATGTATTTCTCAAGATCAGATGTGCAATTGGGCATGTTGCTTTATCTGTTCCTTTAAAGCCCTTGGATTCCCTCTGTTTTCCAGTAATGAAAACACCTACAATCCTGGTGGGCAAGCCACTGGTGAAGACGAGGTTTGGTAGAAGAGTAGGAGCAGCCAAGAAATGCATGAACTCATCTGCAAACAGCTTAGGAGTGAAGCTGGTTTACTGCCTTTCCATGGCCTCTGAGGAGGTGGTACTTGGGCCTTCCGATCCCAGCAAGGAAGAAAAAAAAGGGCAATACCATTATTCTAATCCTAAATCCCACCTTACTCATTTCCTTGGACAGATGGTTTGGTACACACAGCACTTTGAAAGAGAGTAAGTGGTAACTCGTAATTTAAAGTAGGTGGCCTGATCCTAACTTACTTTCTATGCATGGAATTTCTCGTTTATCAAGAAGTTGCCCGGATGACTGGGTGACTTGGTTGGTTGACCGGCTGCCTTTGGCTCAGGTCATTTTATCTGTTGTCCAGGTCCTGGGATCGAGTTCAGCATTGGGCTCCTTGCTCAGCAGAGAGACTGCTTCTCCCTCTCCCTCTGCCTGCTGCTCCCCCTGCTTGTGCTCTTTCTCCCTCTCTCTGACAAATAAGTAAATAAAATCTTAAAAAGTTTCATCTTCTGTAAAGTAAGGAACATGGGCCAGGTGATTTATAAAGCTATTCCTGGCTGCAAGCCACAAAATTCTAAGACTCTAATCCTTACCTATTTGAACACTACCATCACAGAGTGCAAAGCAGACCCTTGATAAACAGTTGTTGAGTTAAACTGAACAGGGACAGAAAAGATGGCAGTTGACTAGATTAATTATTTTGTAAAAAATTAATCTGAGCTTCTGTATAGATGACTGAAAAAAGCAAATTCCACTGTGGCAGGATGTCTGGTAATTATTTGGCTTTTAATTAGTCCTAAGTTGATGATTTCCAAAAAGTTGACAGGTATTATAATGAATGAAAGCCTCAAATACAATCAGATTGAGGAAATAAATAGGCTTATTCTAACTTGAAACTGAGCTACAGCAAATCGGGGCAGGATTCACTGCAGATATCCAGGTAAGATGGAAGGGCACCCGATGGAGAAAAAGGAATGGCCCTGTGTTTGTAACTCATCTCTCACTTGCTTATCATCAAAGCAGAACTAGTAGGAATTCTTCTCCTACACACTAATATCTTGTTCTGCGTACTGCCCTTTGATGACTGCTTGTCCTTAAGACAGTTCACTTAACTAGGCTTCCTTTCTCTAAATACACTGGAGGTGGTCCTGGGTAACCCAAACACAGTATGGAATTTGTTCCTGGTCACCTACACCTCGGTGGAAATGAAAGGGAACTGAAGATACCGGCTCTGAGTATCATGAGAGAACTCACTGGAGGCGTTAGCCATTGGAACATCCAGACTGATGAAAATTTGAATATCCTCAATGAGACATTCACAGGCTTATACTGTGTCTTTGAAGAGTAAGTGTATCAAAAGGAGAACTTAGGTAGTTATAGAGTCTAAAAAAACTGATGTCTCCAAACACTCAATCTGATCATCTGAAGTTATTTAGTTTCTTTTTAATTTAAAGGAAACTGGAGGATTGTCTTAGTGCTTTACTCTCCCCTGCATTCCCGGTTGCAGCCTATCTAACTCAGTATCTCAAACCCATAGGACATAATGACGTCAAGAACATGAATGCCAACCAATGCTACCAGGTCAACTCTTGAGTTTAAGACACACGGCATCTTCCCGAGCACTGACAGTTGTGAGGTAGTTCTATTTTTTTTTAATTTTTTTAAAATTTTTATTTAACAGACAGAGATCATAAGTAGGCAGAGAGGTAGGCAGAGAGAGAGAGGGGGAAGCAGGCTCCCTGCTCAGCAGAGAGCCCGATGTGGGGCTCGATCCCAGGACCTGGAACCATGACCTGAGCTGAAGGCAGAGGCTTAACCCACTGAGCCACCCAGGCACCCCCTATTTTTTTTTAATATTTTATATATTTATTTGACAGACAGAGATTACAAGTTGGCAGAGAGGCAGGCAGAGAGAGAGAGAGGAAGAAGCAGGCTCCCCGCTAAGCAGAGAGCCTGATGCAGGGCTCGATCCCAGGACCCTGGGACCATGACCTGAGCCAAAGGCAAAGGCTTTAAACCACTGAGACACCCAAGCACACCAAGTGACGTAGTTCTTTAATCTTTCAAAAGCTTTGTGATTATCCATGAATATATGTGGGTATTTACATGAATATATGAGATTTGCATCTTTAGCAAATGTGTACTGTTTGTCTTTGTTGTCAAGCATTTCATAGCAAACTAGTACGTTATCACAAGAATGCCCATGAGAGTCCTTCATGGAGAAAAACCAATTGCATTCTACCTATCACTGTGGAATATTCTGCCTATCTATGATAGACTATTCGAAAAACAGAATTGAAGTTATACTCAGGAGACCTCACCTACCAATGGGTTATTGTCAACCCCATTAATTAAATGTGTACCAGTGTTACATAGTGTGACATTAGTCACTAAGGTAATTCCTATAAATTATATTTATACTTAATTCTTAGAGACGTCTATTTACTTGCCTCCCATTGTAATTCTTTAGGATTTCCATACTGTGCCAAGTGGATCATCTGAGTTCATGTGCTGAGTGTACAGAGTCTTTGAGGTGCTATCACACAGCTGACTGACTGTTTGTGGGGAGCCTTTCCGGAATGCATAACCATGTTCACACTCTATGAGGTTCTTTGCAAGCAAGGTCATATTGTCTGTCTCCCAACCAATCCGTAAGCAATATGAATTCAGGGACTATAGCCTCAGCCTCTTTGCCTGGCACTTATGTCCACTCAATAAATGTTAGTTGAATAAATAATTATATCTACAAGCAAGAATAATTAGCAAATTTGTTAAAAGCTCATTTATATTTTCTGCTCAAGTTTGAATTAATATGTTCTGCTGCTAATAATGGCATTAGTGCTTTAGAGGAAGACTATTTCTTTCCCTAAAGATAAATGAATAAATATTATCCTTCTTAGGGCTATTGTGTAGCATAGTATCTGACTCATCTTGGGTTTAATAAATTTTTATTGACTTAAATGGACTCAGCCACTCTATATATTACAAAGATCCATCCAGATGATAATAATTTTATTCCGCTGAGTACTCTCAAACTAAAATTATACAGGAAAATCATTTTAAGTAACATAATATCTAAAGTACCTAGAAAAATGCTTGGCATCTAGCAAGTACTCAATGCTTTATATTAATTCTTTCCCTCACATAGTTTATTTATTTATTTTTTTTTTTTTAAAGATTTTATTTATTTATTTGTAAGAGAGAGAGAGAGTGAGAGCAAGCACAGGCAGACAGAGTGGAAGGCAGAGTCAGAGGGAGAAGCAGGCTCCCTGCAGAGCAAGGAACCCGATGTGGGACTCGATCCCAGGACGCTGGGATCATGACCTGAGCCGAAGGCAGCTGCTTAACCAACTGAGCCACCCAGGCGTCCCACCCTCACATAGTTTAAAAGAATAATAAAAATCCTAACTCTAGAGGTTGGTGGAAAATATAAAATTAATTTTAATACAGGATGAATGGCAAAAAGAAAAGGTCATATTATCTTCTGACCTAGCAAAAAAGTTCAACTATCTCATCAGAATTTTAAAATGTTACCCTGCCCTTCTCATGTTTCTTGGCATCATAGTGAAAATGCATCTAAGTTAAAGTTGCCAGATAAAATGCACAACACCTAGTAAAATTTGAATTTCAGATAAACAATAATTTTTTAGTAGAAGTACATCTCATGTACTAATTATTATAAATAATTTATATTACATGGGACATACTTCTGCTAAAAAATTATTCCTTGTTTATCTGAAATTCAAATTTAACTGGGCACCCTTTATTTCTATTTGCTAAATCTGGCAACCCTACTCTAATAGCAATGAGTACCACCAATTCGAAAACCAGTAATATTTTGGGAAATTATTGACAGTCAACCAACTTAAAGTTTTTAAGCTAACTTTTTCTTCATCCTAAGCCTATAGTTAGCTTGCAGAATGGCACTGAGATTTCACCTTCTTTTAAAAAGTGTTCTAGAATCAAAATGTCTATTTTGACTCTCCATGGTCACCAGAATATGGCTTGCAAAAAGGGAACAGTTGTTAGTCCTGGCTAAAAGCCAGACATTTGGTGTAGAATTATCAGTTGCTTATTCTACTAGAAGTTTCACTGAAAGCTCGTAAAGCGGGTTTTCCTTACTGGTTTAGATCAAGCAGGCAGGAGACCATTTACATAGCTGTTTATTTTCATTGCATAGTGAGGAGCCTGAGCATTCACACTGAAGAAGACAGGGGCAAAGCTTGATAAGCAGTGTGGCTATGGCAAAACAACCAGCCTGTGACCTCCCCAGTGAGCTGTGGGTTGCAAAGCAGAGTAGCTGTGAGCCAGGTCTGGATGGAGGTCTTGGCAGGGTACTACCAGCAAAGAAAGAAAAACCAGAAGTTTTACTAAATTCGTCTTTTTATGGACACTTTTCTCCTTCATTTATTCGCTGTTCTCAAGCAACCATATAAATCATCTTGTGCCTGAAATCTAAAATTCCAAAGAGTTGGTAGGTGAGCAGCTGTGGGAGGCTGAGGCCTCTTGCCAACATAAAACTCTAAGGACATTCCGGGTCTTTCGCCAGCTCTCAAAAGCCCTCTTTCCTTTCTTCTCTGAGCCCTAGGGATTGGCCAGCCTGTTTCCTTTCCACTCTTACCACCTGTTATTTCCAACTGTGTTTATCTCCTCCCTTGGTACAGTGTGGGACAGAAGACAGCCTCACAACTTCTGGCCTACCTTGTTCAAACCAGCTGCCATTTTCTGACTGCTCACTCTGTGTGTAGGGCAGTCTACTGTGCACGTTAAATCACAGTATTGTCTAACCTGTACTAAAATCTTGAGATAGGCAATGCTGTCTCCTGTCTTACAGATGAGGAAATGAAATTCTTAGAGGTCAAAATACCCACCAACAGCATGAGTAGTGAAGATGTTTTGAACACATTCAGTTACCTCAGTTCAGTTCCTGAGACAGGCAAAGCCCCTGTCTAAGTGACACTGCCAGTAAGACCCTAAGAAATGGGCTTTCCCTAATGCTGTACCAAGTTTTCTTATAGGAAAATACAGAGACCGCAGTGGTGATAAAAGTGTATCTTTGAGGCTTGACGAAACTTTCTGAGGTGAGATGAGGTGATAGATAAGAGATCTGGTGAAGAAGTGGTTTTCAAACTTTGATGTATACAAGAATCATCTGGAGGGCTTATTAAAACACAGAAGAAAAGATTTAAATGTAAAAAAAAAAAAAAGAGGGAACCATAAAATGACAAATATAGGTGAACTTTTATTGCTATATAGCCTTAAGTTGACTTAGCCATGCTCTGAACATTTAAAACACGTGATGGGACGGTAGTTATTTTATCCTATTGAATTTTCCAGCTGGAATTATACAGCAAAACACTTTAAAAAAACATAATATGTGAAAGTGCCAAAGAAAATACCTAACGTCTTGCTAAATATAACTCAAACTCTAGAAAACATACAAAAAAAGATGCATCATTTTGACCTCATAAAAGAATATTTAAAATCTGACTGACATATAAACAACACAAACAAAAAAATAAATGACAAATTCTGGTACAAATAAATACAGTAAAAACCATATGTGTTATGATACGTCCATTCAGTGGAAAAATAGGCAGTTGTAAAAAAGCATGTAAAGACTCCTTTGTACTAATATGAAAAGATTTCCAAGAGATGTTAATAAATGAGATAAATGAATCTGTAGTTGTCTATAATGAAGAAACTGGAAAACTGGAAGGGAGGAAACAGAACTGGAAGAAAGAGTTTTCATCATATACCTTTGCACATTTTTTTGAGTTTTGAATTACATCAATATACTACTTCCTCAAAAAATAAAATAATTAAGAAACCATACAAACAACCAGACACTCTAAAAACTTTTACAGTCCCCTGGACCCCAACTTTGGAGATTCTGATTCCACAGGTATAGCTCAGAGACCTACCTTTTTTATAATCTTTCCCTGGTGATCCTGTAGGTGGTCCAGTTAGAATCACACTTTGAGAAGCCTAAGCATAAAGGCTAAAGACTGACTAGGACACCAAAGTAGAGTTCAGAGAGGTAGAAGAAGGGGAAATAGGGTGTTACAAGAAGTTATTCTGCCAACCTCCCTTTTCCTTCGGTACTTTGGTCTTGCCATCATAGATCTGCCTGTCTAGGCATTTAGGAGATGCAAATAATTTTGACCATGTGCAGCTAGCTGCAGATAACAGAAAAAGAAGGAAGAAGAAATTCCAAGCTAAGTAAGAAGGGAGAAAACAATTTCCATGGCCACCTACCCATCCAAATACCATTTTGGGTAACTATATCTATAGAAATTGAGGCTCATTGGAGATTTAATTTTTTTTAAATTTTTATTTTTATTTATTTATTTTTTTAAAGATTTTATTTATTTATTTGACAGACAGAAATCACAAGTAGATGGAGAGGCAGGCAGAGAGAGAGAGAGGGAAGCAGGCTCCCTGCTGAGCAGAGAGCCCGATGCGGGGCTCGATCCCAGGACCCTGAGATCATGACCTAAGCCGAAGGCAGCGGCTTAATCCACTGAGCCACCCAGGCGCCCCTTTTTTTTAATTTTTAAAGTAGGCTCCATGCCCAGTCCGGAGCCCAGCACAGGGCTTGAACTCACAATCTTGAGATCAAGACCTGAACTGAGATCAAGAGTCGTACAGTTAACCATCTGAGCCACCCAGGTGCCCTGGAGACTTTTTTTAGCACAATGTTTAACAATATTTGTAGTCAACTTTCTTTTACTATGATTCCAGTCTATCCCTCCCTATTATTATTGATCTTTCTTCCTTTGCTTATAAAACCAGAGAACACACATGAAAACACACACACACACACACACACACACACACACACACTCTAGGCCAGTGCCTTCTGTTACAACACACTTTATCTATCATGAATTGTCAGTTGTCATAATTGAACTTTAAATTGTCCTTTCTTGAGTTAGAACTTGGCAATACACATTGTCTGGAACCCAGATGTGTGTGGTGTGGTGGCGGCTGTGATAGTAAGAATTGCTGTGGAAGACAAAGGGCTTGCCCATCAATGTAAGAAATTCCATGTAGCTGTCTTCCTCTGTTTTTTCATCCTGTCCATCCAGTCCTTTAGTTCTCTCTTCCATAGATATTAAGTCTATGCTACTACTTACTGGGTACACAAAGAGAGTTAGAAGTAAGACATGGCTCCAGTTATTAAAGAGTTAAGTGGTGGAGTTATGATTCCAACCCAGTTGTGGCTTGCTGCAGTACTGGGAGGCAGAAATGCAGGGGCGCCTGTGTGGCTCAGTGAGTTAAAGCCTCTGCCTTCTGCTCCGGTCATAATCTTGGGTGCTGGGATGGGCCAGCATCAGGCTCTCTGCTTAGCGGGGAGCCTGCTTCCCACCCCCCACCCTGCCTGCCTCTCTGCCTACTTGTGATTTCTGTCAAACACATAAAATCTTAAAAAATTTTTTAAAAACTAAAAAAATAAAAAAGGAAATGCGAAGGAGAGTATTCGTGTTTTGAAAGTAGTTTGCCCAATCCACATATATGGTAATGATGGAGGCACTGAGGCAATAACATTCTGGCAGGGAGATGGGTGAAGTGAGATCAGGGAAGGCTTTAGGAGGGAAGCACCACGTGATTTAATTTAACTTTATTACTTCAGCTAGAACTTAGTCTTGTTCCTTTTTTGAGGATGTGAGGTACTTTTCTTTTCTTTTTTAACTTTTGGTCAAACAATTCTGCTTCCTCTCACGGATACTATGAGATCCCTTTTAGTGCCCCTTGGCATAATAATAATCTTGGTCCTTCTAATTTCCTGGTTCTCCATTCTACAGCATGAGAGATGTAAGATCTGTTGACAGTCCAAGAACTTCTTCCAACACAACAAAAACTTTAATTCTGGTTCTTTGCAAACCTCTCTATTTTACAGCCTGCCCTCAATCTGTGACAAAATTGGTTTATAACATAAGGAGGGTTCTTAAAGGAAGTGATCCTCTTTTCTTTCTACATGCTTTTAAAACATTCCAATAAAGCTAAGTAACTTTGAAAATTATACATTATTCACAGAAATGAAAGCAGAATCACACAGAGATCTAACTAGTAGGTAAAGATGATACCGGTGTAAGAAAATCTATGTAGATTTAGTACTCAGAAGCTGAAGTTTGTGTGTGGTAGTGCACATGTTTTTACCAGTTTGCTCTTAAAATCAAACATTTTCAGAGGAGAAAAGAGAGAAGAAATCTAGTTTTATTACCAGCCTTCTTTATGCTTAGAATGTTCACTCTCTATTTTATTTAATCCTCATCACAATCTTTTGGTGTAAATGATGTTCTGCTGCACTTTCTCTCTGATCCTGAAAACTTCCAATCCCTCTCAGGACAATTTCTAGCTAACCATTTAAAAGCAAAACAAAACATGTTGTTTTTATGTGATTCAGGAAAGAGTGAAGTAACAGATTTGCAGGCTTTTATATATTTTTTCTGGACTTAGCTCTGCAATAGCAAAATCACAAAAATACAGCTACTGAACCACATAACATCTAGCAGGTGACAACTTAGCAGCATCTTAGAAAAAGACATCAGGAAGATATAAAGAGGAGGAGCATTCCAGTGGGAAAGGTTCAGTATGCTCAAAGGCACAGCAGCATAGAATGATGGGGGAAAAGGATAAGGAAGAGAGTAAGTGATTCAGGATTACTATAGAGCAGAGGTTGTCAAAATACGACCCACAGGCCAAATATTGCCAATGGCCTGTGAACTAAAACCAATTTTTACAACACTTGGAAGAGTTTGAAAGACAATCAAAGGAAGAATAGTTTGTGACACACAAAGACTATATGAGATTCAAATTTCCGTGTTCACAAATCAAGTCTTATTGGAACACAGACACACTCGTTTTTTTGCTTTTTTGTTTTTTTAAGATTTTATTTATTTATTTGACAGAGAGAGATCACGAGTAGGCAGAGAGGCAGGCAGAGAGAGAGAGGAGGAAGCAGGCTCCCCGCTGAGCAGAGAGCCCGATGTGGGACTCAATCCCAGGACCCTGAGATCATGACCTGAGCCGAAGACAGAGGCTTAACCCTCTGAGCCACCCCGGCGCCCCAGACACACTTGTTTATTTGCATATTGTATATGGCTGCTTTCGTGCCTCAGCTGCAGAGCTGAGTACTTGAAATAGAGAATGTACATGGCCTCCTCACTGCTTCTTCATGTACGATAAATCACAGGGATGCAATTTTAACTGTAGCTTTTTGAGTACCACACACACCACTATACCAAAGCATTTAGGTTTATTACCAGTGCATATCTATCATGTCAAAACAAGAAGAGAAAAGTAGGTTTCAAATGTTATGTTTTAAAGCAAAATGGAGTGCAGATTATTCTGTTACTATGTGGCAAAGCATTGCATTTATCGTGGGACCACACAATGAAAGAATACAATATACATTGATGTCATCAGGCTAAACCCTCCTCTCAGCATTCCAACTTGTAGGAAAGTAACAGGAAAAAGAATAGATAATTTTAATTTAAAACAGAATATCTCATCACAGCAAAATTTCTGCACAAAATAAAAAATGAAAATGAGACTGGAATCAAAGTAACTTTCCAAGTGATTTGTTATTCAAGCAGAAGCCATTTACCAATATCAGCTAATTAAATTGTGCTTGATTCCAACATTTGAAGAAATGTGTACATACAAAAAAAAATGTTTAAGATGACATTTCTGTGAGAGCAGTTGCTTGTGGAGTTGAGGACTTGGAGAGCGAGGTCAATAATCAATTTAAAAACAAGGCAAATGATTTTGAATTGTTTCCCTTGGCTCTTGATGAGTTGACAGATGTTACTCATACTCCTTCATGATTGGTTATTCGAGGAGCCAGGCCAAGTCTGAAGTGACTGAAGAATTAGCTTCTCTGAAAAGTATGCATAGGAAAAGGATAGGCAAGATAGAAGTTGAGAAAATGCTAATTTAGTACAACCTGAAGTGGAATCTACCATGATGTGTTACAGCTGAGGGTGGTAAAAATATGTGTGCAGCATAAAAAGGTTTAGTTGGAAAAATTTACGAAGTTTGTAAAATGGTAAGGTTCTTCACTGTATTGTTCATCGGCAGCAGTTCTGCAGAAATTCTGTGAATCTATCTTGTGTTATTGAAGCAGTAATGTCAGTGGTGAACTTCATTTGCTTTCAAGGACTTAACAATTGTCGGTTTCATGAATTTTTGCCAGAAAAAGAGGCCAAACATCTTGACTTGCTTAATTACAAAGCAGTTCAACAGCTTAACAGTGAAGTTTTATTGTGATTTTTTAAAGTTTAGGGCTAAGACTGATTTTTTTTTCTTCTTTTCTGAATGAGAACCACCGTCAGCTACTATTATTGAATACCAAATGGCTTTGGAATAGCTTTTGTTTCAAATCTGACAATGTTTCTTAATAAACTGAACCAAAGCTACTAGTTAAAACAGTTATCTTATGTGAAACTTATACTGTGGAAGAATCATTTTGAAGACAATGTTGTTTAAATCATGAATAATGTCAAGTTGCTTTATATACTTCCCATGTTATAAAAAATGAAACAAGAAGGAAGATCTCCATTTCTACAGAAATTTGCATAGAGTATATCTTCCAAGTTCTAAAACCAGCATCATTCTTTGCATCTCAATGCAAGATCCAAAGGAAATTTTCATATTTCAAAAATCAATTTTACTGTGCAATTGAGGAGCTTCTACCTAGCTTTCAATTAGAAGTGACTAATTTGCAATGTAATGGCATGTTAAAAGGCAAATATTAAAAAAGGAATCTAATAGAACTCTGTAAATGCCTTCTAAGCATTCACTGTATTGCTCAACTGAAGTTTTGTGCTAATAGATTAATAACAGTATTTGGCAGTATCCATCTCTGTAAAAAGATATTTCAAAGATAAAATCCATCAAATTTCATTACAGACTAGCATCAACAGATGAAAAAATTATAATCAACTTTAATAATGGGGAATGTTAATATTGAACCCCATTCACACAAAATGTTATTAGCCCCCGAAATTCCATTCTTCTCATTAGTAGACAAAATTGTACTCAATTATTACTATGTTTTAAAATTTCATTGAAAAACTGTGTGGAAATTTGTTTTATCTTTCCATACATATGTACATAATATCTTCAATTTTTGTCTCTTGGGTTACAGAGCCTAAAATATTTATTAACCTGTTTTTTACCAAAAAAACCCAAAAGTTTGGGGCGCCTGGGTGGCTCAGTTGGTTGGACGACTGCCTTCGGCTCAGGTCATGATCCTGGAGTCCTGGGATCGAGTCCCACATCGGGCTCCCAGCTCCATGGGGAGTCTGCTTCTCCCTCTGACCTTCTCCCCTCTCATGCGCTCTCTCTCACTGTCTCTCTCTCAAATAAATAAATAAAATCTTTAAAAAAAAAAAAAAACACAAAAGTTTGCTGACCTCTATTATAGAGTAGTAAGTGAACGGCAAGTTCCTCTAGTGGCAAAGTAGCTTGTATTAAACTAGTCTTCCCATAGATAACATTTATAAACTCTCAACAAAATATTATTTTTTTAAAAGATTATTTATTTTTTTTTATTTGAGAGACACAGGGAGAGAGAAGATGAGTGAGGGGGAAGGGAAGAAGGAGAGAGAGAAGCAGACTCCCTGCTGGGCAGGGAGCCCAATGTGGGGCTCCATCCCAGGACGTAGAGGTCATGACCTGAGCCAAAGGCGGATGCTTAACTGAATGAACAACACAGGCGCCCCTCCGCAAAATATTAAAACCAACTATTAGAAGACACTGGAGAACAACTGAAAGTGGGCAGACCCTGAAAGGGATTGAACCATTGAAAGGTGGGACATCCTGTGTGAGACTCAAGTTTATACAGCATTTCTGTTAGGATATTTCCCAAGTCTACTTGACTTGAGATGTCAGCTGACAGAATTCAAAGGTGCTGGAGTATTTGGAAACTGTAGAGGTTATCTCAGAGATGAGGGAGCTACCGAGGAAAGAAGTCCCCACATCCATGTATAAATACTACTCAAATTCAGACTTCATTACAAGAAATGCCAAAGGAAATTCTCCAAGCTTGAATAAAAGGTTATCAGAAGAAAATTTGGATCTCAAAAAAAAAAAAATTGAGAACAACAAAAAAATTAAGTTAATTATATGGGCAAGTGAAAAAATATATTTTTTTCTTCTCCTAATTTCCTTAAAAGACATGATTATTTAAAGCAGAAATTATAATACCATTCTGTGGGCTTTATAATGGATATAGATTCAAACTAGTGCAAAGATGAGTAGGAAAGATACTATACTGTTTCAAGGAGCTTATACTTTACATGAAGTGGCATTATATTAATTCAAAGCAGATTCTAAGAAGGTAAGGATGCATCTTGTAATCCAACGACTAAAAATAACACAGAGATAGCTAAGCCAATCGAGAAAGGAAAATGAAATATCAAAAATGATCTGATGAACACAAAAGAAGACAGGAAAGGAGAAACGGGGAAATAAAAAACAGATGGGACGGATAGAAGACAAGTAGCAAAATTGAAAACCGAAATTCACCCTTATCAATAATTACAGATTTGTAAGTGACTAAATACTCCTATTAACAGGAAGATATATATAGACTGGGTTAAAAAGCAAGACTCAACCATCTACTGTTTGTGGAAAATGTATTAAAATGTACTAAAATGTAAAATGTAAATTTTAAATGTAAAATTTTAGTAAAATGCACTTAAAAATGTCTAAAAACACAGGTTGAAAGTAAAGGTAGAAAAAAAATACTTCATTAACCTGGGAACATAAGAATTGGTATGGCTATATTAATATCAGACAAAGGAGACTATAAGAAAGGAGTAACACTAGAAATGAGGAAGGATATTTCAAAATGATAAAAGGCTCAATTTATTAAGAACACGTAACAACCATAGGTATGGATTACCTAATGGTAAATCTTCAGTATATATAAACTAAAAGAAGAAACAGACAAATAACGACAGTTGGAAATTCAGCATCATGCTCTTAGTAACTGACAAAACAAGGATAAGGATATCGAGAAGCTTAACAACACCATAACCACCTTAGCCTGATTGACATTTGTAGATCACTGTCTCCAACAAGCATCAAACACATGCTTTGTCTGGAGAATACATACACACGGAGCATGCACCAGAACAGACCATATGCTTGGCCATAAAACAAGTTTCAGTTAATTTCAAAAGACTGAAATCTTACATAGTATCTTATGACCCCCCCCCCAAAACTAATTAGAAATCAGTAACGATAAGAAGTCCAAGAGAATCCCAAATATGTGGAAATTAAACAGCACACTTCTGAATAACACCTGGGTCAGAAAAGGAATCACAGAGAATGTTAAAAACTGAATGATGAAGACACAAACTAACAAAATGTATTACATAGTTAAAACAGTGTTCAGAACAAAATCTGTAGCTTCAAATGCTTATATTAGATGATAATAAAAATTTTAAATTGGTGATCTGAGTTTCTACCTTAAGAAATAAGGAAAACCAAAGGAAATTCAATTTATGATAGAAAAAAGGAAATAATCAATATTAAAGCAGAAATTTTAAAAATGGTAAACAAAAATATTACAAAAGCCAAAACTGATTCTTTGAAAAAATTAATAAAATTGATAAATACCTAGAAAATTTGACCAAGAAAGAAAATAAAAATTGCTAATGTCAGATACAAGAGAGGGAATATTACTGTAGTTCCAACAAATTAACAATCTATATGAAAGGAACAAATTTATTAAAAAACACAATTTATAAAAACTGATACAAGGAGGAATTTTGAAAAGCAGCATAATTCTATATCAAGGATATTTAATATATTATTAAAAACCTTCCCACAGGAATTTCAATAAAATTTTTATAAAGAAACCCCCCTTCCTCAAAAAAAAACCACTCCAGGTCCCAGTGATTTCTGGTTAATTTTATCAAGTATTTGGGAAAAAACCAATCCCAAACCACACAAACTCAGAACATAGAGAATGAGGGATCACTTCCCAACTCCATTTCTGAGGCCAGTATTAACCTATAAAGCCAAAGACTTTACAAGAAAAGAAAATCACAAGCAAATATTCCCCAGGAGTCCAGGTGCAACAATTCTTAAGAAAAAACACACAAATCACATCTAGAAATACACTGAAAAGATAAGACATGATGACCAACTTAGTTGGGTTTGCTACAGGAATATGCATTTTAAAAATCAACGTAATCTATGTTAGCAGAATAAAAGAGAAAAACTACGTGCATATCTCAGTAAGTGCAGAAAAGTGTTTTATAAAATCAAACATCAATTCATGATAAAAATTCCTAGCAAACTAATAGAAAGGAATTTCCTGAGGTAGATCAAGGATATCTTTTGTTACTATTATACTTATTACTGAAACCCTGAATTCTTTCCCCTTAAGATGGAGAGCAAAGCAAAGAAGGATGTTCAGTCTTACTGCTTTTATTCAACGTTCCATGAGAGAGCCTAGTCAGTAAAATAATATAAGAAAAAGAAATAACAGACATATAGATAGAAACGAAAGAAAAAAAACTGTTTTTATTCATATATAACATAATCATGCACATAGAAAAACCTAACGAGTTTACCAAAAGCTACTAAAACTAATAAATAAATTAATAGGATACATGGTCAATATGCAAAAATCAATTGTGTGTTTCTATGCACTATGTGGTTAACTGGATATTTAACCACTATGTGGTTAACTGGATATTTAAAATATTATTTATAGTAGCATTAACTTATGTAATAGCATCAAAGTATATTAAATACTTAAGGATAAAATTAACAAAGTATATATAAGACTCATCCAATGAAAACCATAAAACACTGCTGAAAGAAGTTAAAGAACGAAATACATAGATACATTTTATTATTGAATTAAATGACTCAATATGGTTAAAAATGTCAATTCTCCCCAAACGGCTCTATAGAATCTATGCATTCCCAATCAGAATTCCAAAAGATTGGGACGCCTGGGTGGCTCAGTTGGTTGGACGACTGCCTTCGGCTCAGGTCATGATCCTGGAGTCCCGGGATCGAGTCCCGCATCGGACTCCCAGCTCCATGGGGAGTCTGCTTCTCTCTCTGACCTTCTCCTCGTTCATGCTCTCTCTCACTATCTCTCTCTCAAGTAAATAAATAAAATCTTTAAAAAAAAAAAAAAAAAAAAAAAAAAAAAAAAAAAAAGAATTCCAAAAGATTTTATCGTAAAATTGACAGGTTTGTTCTACAGTTTAAATGGATATGCAAAAGATCTAAAAAGCTAAAATAATCTTGAAAGAACAGTGTTGGAAGACTCACACAATTGTATTTTAAGACTTCAATATAAGAATACAATATACAGCAGTAATCAAGACAGTGTGGTATTGGCATAGACAAGGATAGTTCGACAGATCAGCAAAACAGAACAAAACCCAGAAATAGACTCAAACTTACATGGTCAAAAGATTTTTATAAATGCATTTTTTCAATGGGAAATACTATCTTCTCAACAAATGATGCTGGGGCTAACTGAATAAATATGTAAAAAAAAAATGGACGATGGTCCCTATGTCACGCTATATACTGAAATTCAAGATGAATCTTAGACCTAAATGTTGAAACTATAGAGTTTCCAGAAGAAAATATAGGAGAATATTTTTAGAAACTTCAGTAGGCAGATTTTTAAAGAAAAAAGTAGTAAGAAAGCACTAAACATAAAAGTAAATGGATTTTTACACAAAATTTAAATTTTAAAATTTTGCTTATCATAAAATGCCATTAGTAAATGAAAAGGCAACCAGCTAAAGACTAACAAAAGTCTTGTATCCAGAACATATAAAGAATTACAAATCAACAATAAGACAATCAATCCTATTAACACTCAAGACTTGAACAGCCATTTCACAGAAGAAGATTACAAACCATTAAGCAAATGAAGATACTCGACATTATTAGTCACCAGAGAAAGGCAAAATAAAACCATGAACAGGCTTCATTGAATCTTTTAGGGTAAATAAAATTTTAAAAACTGATACCACCAAGTACGGGTGAAGATATAGACTAACTAGAACTCTCACACATTGTGGATAAGCATTAAAATAGTACTAACATTTTGAAAAACTATTTGGTAATTCCTTATAAAAGAAACCCAGGAATTCTACTCCTAGGTGTTTGTTTATCCAAGGAAAGTAAAAACAAATGTCTACTAAAAGATTTGGGTAAGAATGTCCCTAGTAGCTGTGTCCATGAGAGCCAAAACATGGTAACAACTCCAATGCCCATCTAAAGAAGAAAGGATAAACACATTGTGACACATTTATACAACATGATAGTTACTTCTGAGTAACTTAAAAAAAGATGAACTGGGGCGCCTGGGTGGCTCAGTGGGTTAAGCCGCTGCCTTCGGCTCAGGTCATGATCTCAGGGTCCTGGGATTGAGTCCCACATCGGGCTCTCTGCTTAGCAGGGAGCCTGCTTCCTCCTCTCTCTCTCTCTCTCTGCCTGCCTCTCTGCCTACTTGTGATCTCTCTCTGTCAAATAAATAAAATCTTAAAAAAAAAAAAAAGATGAACTATTGATACGCAGAAGAAAATGGAAGTGAGGTACAAGTTAGTACACAGTGTATGATTCCACTGAAAGGAAGTGGAAGAAGAGGTAAAACTAATCTATGGAGATGGAAACCAGAGAATGTGGAGTGGACACCAACCAGAAGGTTACACAAGAGAAACTTGTGGTGTGATGGAATATTCTACATTTTGACAGGAAGTCTGGTTACTCAGGCATGTATGTTTTTCAGAACTCTTTGTACACTTAAGTTATCATTATGCATAAGTGTTGGCTCAGCTAGATAAGTACAGATAAATAAGAATAACAAAGATGAGACTGGGAAGATACTTATACATAAAGAGCCTTGAACACTGTGCTGAGGAGGTCAGACTCAGCTCTGTAAAGCAACAGGGAGCTATAGATGGGCAACTATGGACAGGCAACAAGTAGGGCAGTGCCTTAAAGACTGCATTTCAGAAAGTTTACTAAGGTGCTTTATATGTAGAAAGAAGGTATCTTTTCTAATAGCCATTTTAATAAAAACATTCTATTGATTTATTTCAGAGAGAGAGAGAGAGCTGAGGTGGGGAGGGTCAGAGGAAGAAGCAGGCTTCCTGCCAAGCAGAGAGCCCGATGCAGGGCTCGATCCCAGGACCCCGGGATCATGACCTGAGCCGAAGACAGACGCTTAGCCAACTGAGCCACCCAGACTCCCCTTAATAGCCTTTTTTTTATATCATCAGTGGAAATGTTTGAGTCCCTTGGCTATTAAGCTTAGGATAATACACACGTGAGGACTTTGCTTACCCTCCCTCCACTACTCTACCCCCAAGAGATCTCTTCTATATCTTATTTTGGTTTCTAGAAAATGAAAAAGTATAATTCCCGTATCAGTAGTATTTTCGTAAGTGTATTCTATAGGCTGATATGGAAGAGACCCAGAATTTCAATTAATTACAAAATGGAGGAGACTCTGGACTCCAGAAGGCGAAGGCTTTGGCTTTAGAAATGTAGCTTTACTTGCTGTCCAGGAGCGTTGGCGGAGGGCGGGGGAGAGCCAAAAACATGAAGATTTTACATAAAAATGCCGACCTGTGGTAAGTTGTGGCCTGTACTCTCCATTTCGTAGCAGCTCCCTCTCCTCCGCTCCACTCTGTCCTTGTTCCGCCTAGATGCTGTGGCTTTTAATGGTTATGGCATTGCCTGGAGCAGTCTCCACAAAGTCTCTGAGGAGTTATTTTCTTTTTGTTGGTATCGTCTCTCTCATTTATGTTTGTAGAGAATGTAAATTAGGATTAAAGATGAGAGGGAGGAGGCCTTGGGCACATATGGCTCACAGAGCATGGCCTGGTTAGGTCTGCTTTGTTTTATAAATAAGTCATCAAACTGGATTTCTGGTCACTGGTGTGCTTCCTCCAGAATTTTCTTGAGCTGTCCATTACCTTTCCATCCTCTCCTCTGATAATTTTTCAGAAGCCAAGCTCAGCAGGCCACCAGTTCTCAATGAAGCAGTTATTTCTAAGAAGCTAAGCAAAATTTCTGGTTAAAATGAAACACTTACGTCTGCTCACTCAGCTGTATCACTTCAAAGAGAAAAACAAATAAAACCCAGCTTCCTGTCATCTCCCAGCATTAAAGGAAGACAAAGTACAATTGCTTTCCATTTTGACTAGAAGCAAAACTACAGATGAGTAACATGATAGATCAAAAAGCCAAACAAACTGAAGTAACCTCTTCATCAGCGAAAGTCAACTAGCTGAAGAGTGAAAACCTCCCACACGGATACCTTCTCCATCTCCCAAAAAGGTAAGCACAAAAAAGGAAGAGAAACTCTTTTCTAAACATAGAACATAACCTAAATGAAACCTTGTAAATTATAACACAGTACTAAACCTAGACTACTGAAATCCACACGTACTTTTCAACTATCTACAAGGAATAAAACGGAAACAACTAAAAGAATAGAATTGTACTCCTCATGGAAGCTTTTCCTTTTCTAGAGGTGAAGCCTCCTCCTGCCACCTGACAGAGGTTTTGACTATTAGTGACCAAAATGGGGACTTTTCAGGTACCCTGAGACAGTCATCACTCTACTGAACCTTTTCCATCCTGTTTTTGGGCAGGACTCGTTGGCTCACCCATTCATGAATTCACCATGTATTCATTCATTCATGCGGTGTCTACACTCTGTCCACAACTATTGTTAAAGGGCCACATGAAAACATTCGACATTACACTTTTATGGCTGTTGCTTTAAAAAGAAAAAAAATCTCATTTATTTATTTGAGAGAGAGGGGCAAATGGAGGGAGAGACTCAGCACTGAGCAGGGAGCCTGATGTGAGGCTGGATCCCAGGACCCTGAGATCATGACCTGAACCAAAGGCAGATGCTTAACCTACTGAGCCACCCAAGTGCCCCATATGGTTGTTGCTTTTTGACGATGCCAACATTTGATCACTTTGTAGAGCAATAGCATTCTTTCAAAAATTTCCAACTCCACCCTCACCCCTTAAGGCAAGAATAGAAGCTTTTCATAAGAAGGCAACCATGTTCTGATTCCTGTTCTTTTAGAATGTAAGTAGAAGGATGTCTACAAGAGCTGTGGAAACTCTGTGATGGCAATTACATTAATTAGATCACCAAAGATCGTGGGCAAGCCATACCTTCTATACTCAGTGTCCTTACATATAGAAGAATTTAGAGTAGAGGTGTCTGGGTGGCTCAGTCAGTTAAGCACCTGCCTTTGGCTCAGGTCATGACTGTGGGGTCCTGGGATCAAGCCCCTTGTCAGGTTCCCTGCTCTGTGGGGAATCTGCTTCTCTTTCTCCCTCTGTACTACCCCTCTTCTCATGCTCATGCACACACACACACACACTCTAATACATAAATAATTTAAAAAAGAAGAAAAGAAGAGTTTAGAATAGTTGAATGTTTTTAAATGTGTGGTCTATGGGCTCAAAACTACTTGGGGTACTTTTTAAAAAATTGTACATTCCTGTACTCTATCGCTAGAGCTGCTCAATTAGAATTTCTGAGACTGAAGTCCCCAAGTCTGCTCTTAAAACTGGCACCCCAAGGAGACTGTCATATGTTGCAAAGTTGATAACCATTGAAACAATGATCTCTAAGGTCACTTCCAGTTCTAAAGGTCATGATCAGGTCCGCCATGTAGCAGAAACACTGCCACTGAGAAGGTGAGATTTTTTTTTTTTTTTTGAGATGGGGGGATGTTGGAGTAGGGAGAAAAGTTTGGAAAACAGAAGTTTAGGGACACCTGAGCGGCTCAGTGGGTTAAGCCGCTGCCTTCGGCTCAGGTCATGATCCTAGGGTCCTGGGATCGAGTCCCACATCGGGCTCCTTGCTCAGTGGGGAGCCTGCTTCTCTCTCTGCCTCTGCCTGCCACTCGGCCTGCTGGTGCATGCTCTCTTTCTCTGACAAATAAAAAAAAAAAAAAAAAAAGAAAACAGAAGTTTAGAAATTATACAGTTGAGTATACAGAGGAAAACTACAAAAAAACTACAAAAACTACAAAAAGTAGTGTGATATTTACCGCTCTGATTTTGAAATGAATACTTCTAGTATGGTTTGTAATGGCAAAGGCTACTAAGAATAACCATTATAAAAATGTGCGGTTGATAAATTAAGCTATAATTAGAACGAGAATAAGAGAATAAATTCCAGATGCCTCTATTTCATGAAGCGGCACAATGACACTTAAGCAAGGGCTGTTCAACTTAAGTTGGAGATGACAAGTGTTTGCCGCAGAATGGAGTAAATATTTCTGGTAGAATGCCTTTAATCATCGTTCTGGTGGTGGATTATACTTCATTGGTGAGAGAAGAAAAACAAACTGAAGAATCTTAGCATAACTGAGGAAACATAACATTTGGATTTACAGTTAACGGTGATTGTTTGGAAACTGTCATTTATTCAGCTGTTTTTGAGAGCTACTGAAATAAAAAGCATATTTCTGGGTCAGAAAAATCACAAAAAGGAAAACATTTTCGAATCCAATAAATCCTGTCACTAAGTAAACCGACCTCTCTAGGCTGGAAGTAGCCGTACACATTCACTGGAGTTTTCAGTCTCTCCCAGGAATATGATTAATTATTGAGGGAGCAGGGTTGGATGGGTTGGATGATGTCCTCAAAACAGACATAGGGAATTCCGGCCACAGCGACAGTTCGGGCCACGCCCATTATCTCTAGCTGTGACCCAAAAATTAATTTTGAAAATATAGGTGTCCTTCCAAGTTTCTGGGGGGTCTAATGTCATTATATCTGCAAACCTGTGAGTCTCTAGAAGCTCCCAGGGCCTCCTGGCAAAAGCAGAGTTTATGTAAGTATTGTCTACCTACATATAGCTCAGGGAACACCGCAATCCTATTTCAGGGCCCAACAGCTAAAGCCTGTGGGATGCGCTGTATGGGATTTTGGTAAATAATGCTATCATCCCAATCCGTTCCAGAAAAACCATGTGCGGCCCAGATTTCAAACACTTTGTCTCACTGTCTGCTTAAGAATTACATCATACACTTGTAGCGCCATTAAAAGTAACAAGAAGAAAAAAAAATAACAAGAAGAATACAGGTCTCATTCAATTATTTCAAACTGATCTTTAGGCAACTTCCTCGCCATTTCCCCTTTTGCATAGGTCATTCTGCATTTCCGCTGCTCTCCTCAATCCCTCCATCAATTCTGCATTTCCGCTGCTCTCCCCAATCTCATCCCCTCCTTGAATCAGATCAGCAGCTATCTTCAACCAGTTGGGGGGAATAAAAAAGACTACTAATTGTAAACACTTTTTTAAAGCTTGTCTGCCTTTCCTTCTCTTGCCTATAAACTTAGGTATGGCCCCAATATCCTTTCCTTTCTTCTCGGAACACTAAGTTTTCCACCCAGTGTTAAAAGAATTGGAAATTATGTCTTTAAATTTGTATACAGTAATATTACACACTCACCATAGAAAAATAAGAAAATCAGACAGTACAGATACTCAGGAAAGGACTTCCATCTTCTCACTCTGACTCTAATCCATCCGACCCTTTCACTTATTGATTCCGTACTATCACTGGCTCCCCAAATGCACACCCAGACTTCTGAACTCCAGACCCACATACCCCTAGAACTACAGACTATCCACACCTGGATGTCCCACAGACATCTTAATTCACTATCACCTTAAATGCAAACTCTATCTTTTCTCCAAAATCAGTTCTTCCTTCCAGTCATCTCCTCACTGGGGTCATGATTAAAGCCATCCTTGATCCCACCTGCTTATTATGTCTTCATACAATCAGGGATCAAGATCTGCCAATGCTATGTGAATAACATGGGATACCAGCCCGCCATTGCCCCATCTCCTTATACCATCATTATATCCTGCCAGGATGACGGTGCTATCCTCCCATTTGGTCTTCTTGTATCCAGTCTGGCCTACCCTGCAATCTATCCTCCTTATTATACTCCCAGGCACACATTTCTGTTCACATCTGTTTCTCTCCTTAAAATTACTCTCTGGAACCCCATCCTAGTTTAGAGCATCATGTCCAACTTTCCTAAAACAAAGCCCCTAATGATTTGACCCCCATCTGTCTTTTTCCATCACCTTCCACACTATCCACCCCTACATTCAAATTCTGACTATGAGCTACAGCTCCAGCATGTGCTGGTCTCATTCTCATGGGCATTTGACATTCCTTCTCTCTGTCAGACATGCCCTCACCTCCCTTTGTTCTGCTAGGGAGCAACAGGCACCTTTCAGTTCTAATTCTCTCTCTTCTTGGCATCCTTCCCTGACATTGTGGGTATAGTTAAGGGCAACTTCTCTGTTCTCATAATACCTGTATCTGCCCCTCCTTTCACACACTCTGTCCAGCCACACCTGGATACTCCTTTAAACAAGGAGTCTGCAGTTCCTAAATGTTGGCAATGCAGTGTTATAAATTTAAACAGATTGCAGTAAATCATCAGAATCTGTTCTTTATGTCTGAAAAAGAATTAAGTCATGCAGGAAATGCCTTATGGTGTCTTTTGAGTACTCATGCATCAGTACACTCTATTGCCCTGAAAAACTTCTTGGACAAGAAGCAGTGACAGATTCATATTTGCTTCTTAGGAGAGTCATAAATGTGCATCCTCTCCTTTCAAGTTTATTTCCATTTGCTCAATCGATGATTCTGCTTCATTCATGAGAATCTGAGTGTTAGGAAATCAGAAGAGATGAATCTATAAGCTGTTTGCTGCCACTTACTGGATAACCACTCTGCTTGCCTAAACAAATATAGAAGAATTTTTAACTATTGGCTGACAATCATTAATATGAATCATCCAATTTCTACAAGTGTCAGAAAAATATTAGGAACAAAACTGGTAAGAAAATTACTTTTCAAAGGCTACATGTCTTCTTAATAAAATCCACACTCCTTCCTACTACCTGGTTTATTTTTATTTTTATTTTTATTTTTTTGCCCAGGAGAAGAAAAGTATAGTTTTATATCTAAAGCAGAATATCCAGGAAAAAAAGAAAGGATGAGTGTAAGACCACATAGCGTGAGTAAAAAATTAAGAAGAACATTAGTAGTTAATTATAACTCATAAGTGTTCCACTAGTGCAAAGCTACAAGATGGAAAGCTTTACTCAGAATGAGTATCATCTGTTGCCTCCACAAATGTTTGCACAGTTTACTTGCTTTGGTGCAGAATATTCCAATTGGGTAGTCATGTCATCTAATGCAGCTCATTTCCCCCATTCATGTAGTACCACAAATCTATTAGAAAGAAGCCTTTGAACACTCTCACAGTCAAACAGGTGTCTAATCTTTCTACTACTACATTGTTCACTCTTGATTGTGTCTCAGCTGTTACTGGAGTTTGCATACTTCCAGCTAGAAATATCAGTTCATCCAAACATCCTACTTGGGGGGTGTTTTTAGCTTGTGAAATAGCCTTCTGTGGACCTCTGTATAAATGTAGTCAGAATGTCTATAGTTCTAATCCCAAGTAAAGTTTTGTCAAAAAATACTATTAGAAAAAAATATAACTGAGTTAAATTAGCCGTCTGTGACAGAATGTTATGTATTTGAGCTGGAACCACCATTAAAGGCAATTCATAGCCCGTAGATAATGGAGTAAGCTAGTTGTTTCTTTCTCTGTTTTAGAAGTAAAGGGGCATGTGATATTGATGATAACTTTGAACTCGACATGTGCCAAACATCTTGTGTTGCATCTGCTGCATTTATTCTGTAGGTAGAAGAAGAGCATTTGACAGGTAAAGAAACTGACACCCCAAAAAGCAGAGCAACTTTCAAAGGGCATTTGGCCAAGTAGTGCAGAGCTGGGACTTGGACTGACTTTGACAACAGAGCACACCTCTTACCCACGATGCTTTCTAACATCCCCAGTTAACTGTGATAGGTATTCATATTCTTGGCATAATATTCTTTTGGCTGCCATTTGTTGATTTACAATTAATAAAATTTTTAGTTTTGGTATTTTAGAAGATGTGTCTAGAATAAGCATCTATGGCTCTAAGCCAGATATATCTGGGGGGGATTCTGACTCTCAGTGGGCTACCTCCACTCTCACCTCTCTCCTCACCCTCAATACATCCCAAGAAGACTTTGCACCAACCCCTGAGAGTGCTCCTCATTCTGTGTCTCCACGGCAGCAAAGGCAACATCATCCATCCACTCAGTTGCCCAAACCAGAATCCTGGGCACCATCTGGATTTCTCCTTCTCCCTTTCTCTCTACATAAAATCACTAAGTGTGTAATTCAGTATGCTAAATATCTCTTAAACCCATCTACCTCTCTCCGCCCTCAGTGCTCAGTGACTAGTTCATATCGCCACCATTCCCAGCTTAGGGTACCTCGGTAGTACTCTGATGCGTCTCCCTTCTCTTGCGACCCTCCAAACTTCTTCACTCTTCAAACTATTCTGCTCCAGAGGCACTGAGAGTATAATTTCATTCTTCATTCTCTCCCTTGCTTAAAACTTTTGACTGGTTCTGCATTTCTCTTGGGGTCAAGTCTCTTCTCAATATGACCTTTATGCAAGGAGTCCTGTTTACCGCTCTAGTAGGGGAGGCAGATAAAAGCAACACAACAAACACATACAAGCATTTACAAGTTGCTCTAAATGGTGTGAAGGAGGGATGCCTTGTGGTTCAGTCGGTCAGGCATCAGACTCTTGATTTCCACTCAGGTCGTGATCTCAGGGTCATGGGATTGAGCCCCGTGTCAGGCTCCATGCTCAATGAGGGAGTCTGCTGGAGATTCTCTCTCCTTTTGCACCCCTCACCCCTGCTCCGCTGCTCATACATTCTCTCTTTCTAAAATAAATAAATAAACCTTTAAAGAAAATAAATGGTGTGAAAGAAATAGGTAACTGAGATAGACACAAGCAGTGGCTGGAGGTTATGACCACGGGGGCTCGTTTGAGTAAAGGGAAACTGATCAAAAACTTAAAGGCTACAGTTAGGAGAGAATAAAGTACCATTAAGAACTTTAAAAGTGTCTGCATGGCTGGGGCAAGATCATCAGAGGAAAAGTGGCATGAACTGAGTTTCACAGCCTTGGACGCTGGGATGGAGTCTGGATTCTATCCAAAGAGAAATGACAATCCTTTGCCAATTAAGCAGATATCCCGTCTGCTTTGTGGAGCGTGGGGCGCTGAGCATACAATACCAGACGCCAGTAAGGAAGAGATTGCAGAGGTTTAACAAAAAGAAATGGAACCAGACTAGAGTGGTGGCCGAGGAATGGAAGGTGGCTGAGTAGATCTGCCACATTTTTCAGCAGGGACTGGAGGGACCTGCCAATGATTTGAACATGGATGTTCTGGAAAGGAAGGAATAAAGGCTGTCTCTAGGTTCTTGGCCAAAAGTCCTAAGTGGGCCACTTCATGAAAAGGGAGGCTTGGGTGAAGAGCAAACTAGAATCAAAAGACTTTTTCTTGAGCTTGTGAAGTTTGAGATGCTCCTGAAACCCTGAAGTGGAATAGTCGAAGAGGGTATTGGTTTGGGGCATGAATCAGAAGACAGGTCTAGATCAGAAATGAAGAGTGTGAATATGTACTCTTATGGATAGCACATGTAAATGCCTCCAGCAAACTCCTCCTGACTTTCAATCTGGGTAGGGGCCCGTTGTGTCTAGCACCACACCCTGAACTTCCTCCTCTACTGTAAGGATGATTTCATCCTTTGCTGTACTGATACCACACCACAACTAACATGTGTTCTCCATCCAATGTTGAGCTAGTTTCATGTGGCCAGTGACTGGTCTCTGTTCACTACTGTGCTCCCAGTCTGGTCCTGTGAATGCTCTTCACCCAGAAAGAAAGTGGATATTCAATACTGACCCACACTCAATGGAAGAGGGATAAGCTCCACCTCTTGAAGAGAGGAATTTCAAAGAATCTCCAGACATGTCTTTTAAGATTTTATTTATTTCAGGGAGAGAGAGATCATGAGCAGAGGGAGGAGCAGAGGGAAAAGGAGAGAGAGAGAATCTGAGGCAGACTCTGTGCTAAGCGTGCAACCCGATGTGAGGCTTGATCCCATCACCCTGAGATCACAACCTGAGCCAAAATCAAGAGTTTGATATTCAACCAACTGAGCCATCCAGACAGCCCTAGACATGTCTTTAAACCACCCGACTTAGCAAAATAAACTTTTTATTTTTATTTGCTTTTATTTATTTTTAAAGATTTTTCTTTATTTATTTGACAGACAGTGATCACAAGCAGGCAGAGAGGCAGTAAGAGAGAGAGCGGGGAAGCAGGCTCCCTGCTGTGACAGAGCCCAATGCAGGGCTTGATCCCAGGACCCCGAGATCATGACCCGAGCCAAAGGCAGATGGTTAACCAACAACTGAGCCACCCAGCTGCCCTCTCACAAAATATATTTTTTAAAGATTTTATTTATTTGACAGAGAAAGAGAGAAAAAGATATTTTGTGCACAATCAGGGGGAGTGGTAGGCAGAGGGAGAGGGAGAAGGAGGCTCCTCGCTGAGCAGGGAGCCCCGTGTGGGGCTTGATCCCAGAACCCTGGGATCATGACCTGAGCCAAAGGCAGATGGTTAACCAACAACTGAGCCACCCAGGTGCCCTTTCACAAAATATTCTTCGGTTTATTGTTTGTTTTGAGTTTATAAAAGCAATCTCTGAGTGTGTTGAACTATGAAATTTCATTCTTAGAAAATTTTAAGATGACTAGTTACAAACTAAATTCTCACTCTTCTCATATCTGACTGCAAGGTTATCTTTGCTTTGAGCCCAAACTTGGAATTACAAAAAACTTTATAACTAACAGAACTGTTCTTACTTCTAAGTGAATATATACAAAAGAATATTCAAGAGTGATCAATTTCATTATTAGTTTACATTGATAAAATAATACTACCTGTCTGCCTTCGGACTTCTAGGATAATGAAAAAAGAACCTTACCACTTAAAAAAAGAATGCTTGTCAACCCTGCAATGAATAATTCTGAGTTTTAATTGCTCATTTACTTTTGTTAATTTACAATGGGCTGTAAAGTGGTTAAGTGCTCTTCTTATCAATATCTATTCTCTCAAGTAAGTTTGGTGAGAAGTGGAAATACTACCTCTAGTCATAAGGTTTTTGTTTGCTCTGAGATTAGTAAGGCAAAGAGAGCCAAAGGCCACCTGTAGAATCGGTGTGACATTATAGGTTATCCTAATATATCATTAAATGAAGGCTCTGCTAAATCTTTTCAAGAAAAGCTGGGAGAAGTCCCCTATTTAACTTCGCTTTTAAGAAATTCTTTTACAGGGCACCTGGGTGGTTCAGTGGGTTGAGCAACTGCCTTCAGCTCAGGTCATGATCCCGGAGTTTCAGGATCAAGTCCTGCATTGGGCTCCCAGCTCCACCGGGAGTCTGCTTCTCCCTCTGACCTCCCCTTTCATGCTCTCTCTCACTGTTACTCTCTCAAATAAATAAAATCTTAAAAAAAAAAAAAAAAGAAACTATTTTACTATGTCACACAACAAATTTGTTATGTTTTAATCAAGGTATTTTTATCAAATCAACAATGGAGATATAGGAACTTCATTTCAATGCTATAAATCAGGTGTTAACTTCCGGTTTTCTTCTGAAAAGAAATTATTCCTTGCTCTCCATTTTCTCTGCCATCACTGAATTTTCCTACACTCAACTATTACTAGTATTTCCTGCTGGTGAAAACCTGACCTGAGCTATTCTCTTCACTGGATAAAGTGCCACATGACAGAATATTGTCACGTAGACATATTTTCATGTTTAAAAAAAAAAAAAAACGATGCTCTGTGAAGGCCACAGAAAAGAGCAAATCCAGATCCTCAGCTGCTTTTGTATTGAGGGTCGGGGGGCCACTTTCCCATTAGATGACTGTTTGCTTCCTGCTGGAGGCCCTAGGAGATGGGTTCTTGGTGCCTCAGAAGGCAGCCTGGTCCATTTTTAGACACCCATAATTATTTTATATAGAAAATTCCTCTTTAGATAGACCGATTCACCTCCCTGTTCTTTCACCTCGCGCTTCTGTTCCATCTCCCGGGGTCCGGCGGCATGACCTCCCCCCTCTTCTCGGACTCCAGTGCCTCACCTGTTTTCTGTTTCTCACTGAGCCCTGTTTGTTCTTCCAGCCGTTTCCCCCCGTGTTCGATTTCCTAGATCCTCCCAACCCAGCTCCCTGTATCCTTCAGGCCGGCTGTTTTTCAGACGAGATCGGAAGCATTCGGGGTGGTATGGCCGAAGACTTGCTGCTGTTTTTCAACAGTGCACTTCCAAGTATCTGCTCCGGCCTGAGTTTGGGCTGACAGACCTGAATCTGCCGCAAGCCCAGTCACATATGGGTCCAACTCCGTGGAGGGATGATGTCCTTATCTACACACACGCTGGGTGGGAGGGAGGCAGCAACAGGACATGACCCCAGGCTTGTTGTGTGTAGTAAGAGGGTCATGTGAGACATTTAGCCCATAACCTGATAGACGGGAAGCACTGAGTACACGTTAGCCATGTATGTAATTTTAAACATAGAATCCCACTTTCATCAACCTACTGTGGGAAAGAACTGTCACCTCCTGAATTCTGAATACCAGAACCCTCCGAATGGAGCTCGAATCTATACTAACTTTCTCAGCACCCTCGCTGCACACGGCTGACTCATACTGAGATCATCAAAACTCCTCAGTCTTTCTTACATGCGATTCTAGTTGACCACATCTTTCTCACCGGCCCTTGCACAGTTTTTGTTTTGCTGTTGTTATTTGTAGTGTGGTTTTTAAAAATGATGTCATCAATTCTACTATGGTAAGTGTAACCGAGCGTCCCAAGCCACAGGAATCATGTGGGACTCTGCGTAATCACTGTGCTTCCCAGCGGAGCGGAACTAGTGGAGAGTCCAGTTGCTGTCTGCATCCCTGCCACTAAGACTTGACAAGATACGGTGTATTCTTTGCCGAAAAGAATAGCTTTATTCCTCACGGCTCTCTGCCCTGCTGGCCTCAGAGCAGCAGCGAGTTCCCACTTAGCTTCAGGTTTTCTGTGGTGATCTAAGTTTCGGTGAATCCTCTGCTGGTTCTTCTTCCTTATGAATGTCAAACAGCAGCCCATGTGTGTTCTGGCCACTTTTCACATATTATTAGCTCAGTAAAACTGTGGGTCACGTCAATGCCAATGGACTCTCATGCTTGAGGTTACGATATCAGTTACCATGTCCTGCACGCTAGGCTCATGGGAGGTCATGGGATTACTAGAGAAGATCTGTATGGGTTTACACATACCCCCACCCTCCCACCCAGCATTAAACTTAGACTTTCAAAACACACGCTTTCTCCCTTTTGAGAGGACAAAATACTTACAAGTCTAAGTATTTATCTAATTGGGTTATCTTGGACAAATTAGTGAACATTTCTGGCCACACACAAGAAATGAGGGGTTTAAATTATCCAATGTGCAGAATTCTATAGTTCATTTTAATGCTATTTCCACTGAAAAATTAGTCTTGTACTAGGGTCTCCTTAGAGACCCTAGATCTTAAGGGATTATAGTATAGTATCAGTATTTTCCAGCTTTATTGTTTGTCCATAGCATTGAACCAAGGATGCGAAGTGATCCACAATGATCATAATTTCCAACACAGGCCTGCAGCAAAAGTATCTTGGGTTTCTTGACATTTTCAATTTTCTGACGCTTGGTGTCATTGAATGCTGTTGAAACACATTACCCTATATCAGTCAAAACTGCCTCTTCCTCCTCTCTCCCCTGCCATTGCCTGAGTTTATGCCTCTCTCCATAATAGCCTCCTGGCTCACAGTCTTCCTGTCTGTCCTCCACAGTGCTGCCGATGCAGTCAATGAAAAATACAAGTCTGGGCACAATGTTCCCCAGACCCTCCAAACCTCCTTTTGCACTTGACAAAGACACTGAAGTTGTATGGATAATCCTAATTAAAGTGTAAAGTACCCTCCACTTAAGGACACAAGGCAGAAAATTGGGGGTTATAAATTTAACAAACTTCTGTTTATTTATTCTGTTAATTCTCTTAACCTCTTCCTGCCTCCACCATCCACACTGCAGTATGTAATTAGATTATTTTAATAGCTACCAGGTCTTTCTATTCCTAAATCCACGTAATCCAGAGCCCGCAGTCCCATGTCCTGAAGTTCTGCCACCTTGAAAGTACAGGTTGAACTGTAGGAAGAGAGGCTGAGACAGTGCACAGGGGCTGACTACCTCACGTTAGAACTTAGAAGATGATCAAAACCATTACCAACATGGGAGATGTAAATTGAAACTATAAGGAGGTGTCACTACACATCCATCACAATGGCTAAAATAAAAAATAGTGACAACTCTAAATGCCAGCCAGGATGTGGAGAAACTAGATCCCCCATCCACTGTTGAAGGGTATGTACAATGGCACAGCCATTCCGGAAAACAGTTCGGCAGCTTCTTAAAAAACGATACCTGCAACCAAATGACAGCAATTTTCGTCTTAGGCATTTATCCCAGAGAAATGAAAACTGAGGCTCACACAAAACCTATGCAGGAATGTTCATAGCAGCTTCATCTGTAGTAGCCCCAAACTAGAAACAGCTCAGATGTTCTTCAATGGGATACTGGTTAAGCAAATCGGGGTACACCCATCATAACTATGTAATATTACTCAACAGTGAAGAGGAATAAACTACAGACAGACACCAAAACTTGGAGGAAACTCCAGAGAATTATGCCGAGGAAGAAAAGCCAAAAGGTTCCATGTTATATGATTCTCCTTATGTAATATTCTTGAAATGAAAACATTTGGGGAATAAAGAGCAGACTAGTGGTTGCCCTGAGTTAGGGAAGAAGGATGGAGGGAAGACGGGAGGTGGGTGTGGTTAATAAAAGGGCAATAGGAGGGATCCTTGTGATGGAACTCTTCTCGATCTTGACTGTGATGGTGGACACATGTAAGATGAAATTATAGAGAACTACACACACCCACACACCCACACACACATGTGAATACAAGTAAAACTGGGGAAATCTGAATAAGGCTGGAAAATTATATCAATGTCAATATCCTGGTTGTAATGTCACACTACAATTTTGTATGATGTTACCACTGGATGAAACTGGGCAAAAAGTATATAGGATCTCTTTGTATTCTTTCTTCCAGCTCGGTGAATCTTTAATTCACTGTAGATGGAATCTACAATTATCTCTATAAAAATTAAAAAACAAAGATCTCTAAACAGAATGGACTGGAATTGAGGGCAGGAGCTGTTAGAGTGGATGCAGGGAGACTGGTTATGAGGTGACTAGCATGAAGATAATGACGATTGATTGGGCTGTGTTCATCGCTGGGAGAGTGGCAATGGACAGGAAGATAACTGGGTTTGATGTGGACTCCAGAGTCTAGACCTTTGACTTTTGAAAGGAATTTTCCCAGAGAGCTTCCTGAATCCCCAAACTTATGAAAACCATAAATGTATAACAATGATATCAATTTCAATAACATCTACTTAAAAATTCATTAATATTCTTTACTTCTCTTGGCTGCAATAATTCAAAAACAAGAACAAAGCCAAATTATGAGTGGAGACTGAGCACCTCACCCCAACTCCTTGTGAGTGGAATCTGGTGCCAAGCCTTCCTGCTGCCCCCTACCCTCACCAATGTAAACATTCACAAACCTAGAGTTGGCCTCAGAACCCCATCCCTCTCTACCTTTATCTTGAATGACAAAGGGAAAAGGAGGCCGGCAGGGCCAGCTTTGCTTCCTATTTCCCCAGGCATCCCCAAAACGCACCATCTCACACACCAAACCTTCTTCTCTTTATGTCTTCTTCCCATCCTGTGCCTCAGATGAAACTCTGAGATTAAACTCCATTCCTTCAAATTTATATGCCTTCTCTATAGGCCTCTAAGGTATTTTTGCAAGAAATGTTAAATTTCTGAATACCAAAGGCCTATTCTGCTATTGTTTCCATGTGGAAGGGGACAGTGTTTTTCCTCTGGTGAGATAAAATGACTTTTTTTTTTTTTCTTCAAAGATTTTATCTATTCATTTGACAGAGAGAGATCACATCCCTGCAAAGCAGAGAGCCTGACTCAGGACTTGGTTCCAGGACCCCCAAGACCATGACCCGAGATGAAGGCAGAGGTCCAACCCACTGAGCCACCCAGGAGCCCAATAAAATGACTTTTATCCAAAAAAATCTTCAGAGCCATGAATAATAATTTAAGATCTAAACAAGATCCTGGCCCCAGGGCTCCTGGAAATTTGAAGTAAGCTTTGGCTTGGGTCACGGTCCCAGGGTCCTGAGATCAAGCCCCACATCGGGCTCTCTGCTCCATGGGGAACCCGCTTCCTCCTTCCTCTCTCTGCCTACTTGTGATCTTTGTCTGTCAAATGAATAAATAAAATCTTAAAAAAAAGAACCTGGCCCCAAAAGAGAGAAAACAACTCAAAGAAAGTGAAGTACAATTCTAAACCAAATATTTAAGAAAAAAATAAATAAAATAAAAAATAAAAAATCATTTTAGAAAAGTACTAGACATCTGACCCTTGGTAATTCCACTGTGGCTTTCAACTATCAGGCCAGAGGGGAAGGAAGAGATGAAGTCCAGAATGTTCCTGGGGAAACTAAAGAGGACAGTTCCAACTACTGGAGAGTCCAAGAGGCCCCTAGTCCACTGTATTCCCAAGTGGTCAGGCACAGAGGACATCAGCAATAGGATGGCTGAGTCCCTAGAAAATCACTGGGAAAGTTTCAAGGGCGTCGAAGGATCCATGCCCACAGGCTGACAGCTGAGTTATAGCTTTGGGAGATTTGAAACTGAAAAGAAAGTTTAGAAATGAGTCAAGTGCCCAGGTTCTTCAGAATGGCATTGAATATCACCTCTGAAATGGAGCAGGAGGTGACAGAGCTACCAGGAATGAGAATCCCGTGCAGAACGATTAGAGCTAAAAAATAAAAATAAAAATAAACAAAATCATACTTGGGAACCTGAGAACACAAGATAAAGCTCTAAACAATGACACCTATTTGTTTTACGACAACTCACTTTTTTATCTACTTCTTTACCTCTTAAAAGATGTACTTTTAAATTTTATTTTATTTTAGAGAGCACACACGCCCCAGCGGTGTGGAGTGGGTTGGGGGGATGCAGAGCGAGAGGGAGAGATGATCCCAAGCACAGAGCCCAATGCAGGCGGTTCCGTTTCACTACTCTGAGATCATGATCTGCGCCAAAACCAAGAATCAGATGCCCGACTGATGAGCCATACAGGTCCCCCCCAAAATGTGCTTTTAAAAAGATTCATTTTGTAGCATAAAGTAGGTGAAGATACATACATAACGTTTTCACTGTTGAGGTATTTTCCTTAAAACTGCTGTTTCTTTCCCATCTCCCTCCTGACCCCCTTTTCTCTTTTGTACTTTTGTCCGCATACAAAAAGTCATTTAAATATCACTTAAATTTCTAAACATTTGGTAAAATTTGAAGTAAGCTTATCCTTTAACTTCAAGCTCATAGTCCCTTTCTTGGTGAAGCCTTCCTAAGAGACAGTCATTAGAGACATTAGATAGTAAAGATTTGCTTCCTCATCTGACCCCCTCTTTTGTTCATATGGAAACTGCAAGGGCCTTTTTTTACCTTTGTGTTTCTCAGATTACTACAGGACCTGTAACATAGTAGGGCTCAATAAAAATCTGTTGAATAAAAGAGAAACCAAACAAAAGAGGACCTGGTAGGACTGATATTAAATCATTAAAATCATTAGTTCTTCAGATCACATGATTTGCAAGGCCTGTGACAAAGTTCCAGAGGAAGAAGACATCACTGGTGTCCCTCATCATATCATCATTTGCACGCCTAGAAGCTTCTAGAAAATGCTGTAGAATGGCCTTTAATGAGGGTGACAGTGCTGAGCCTCTGTGTGACTAGGGCATGGTGACCTGTCGAAGATAACCATCCCATCAAGCTTCATGAGCAGTGTATGCATTGTCCTAAAAAGAAAAATAAGCTCTTCTCATTGTAGTATGGCAAAAGTCATCACCTACCCTAAGGTCACTGCTTACAGCTGATAGGTCCCACTAAAATCTGCTTTGGGGAAACTTGGCTAGGTATGGATATTCAAAACACAAAACACACAAAAGCAATGAAATACATAAATAAATATACATATAAACAATCTCAAACTCTGAGAAAATGTATATATACAGTATAAAAAACCATTTTCCCTACCCATTTGAGAGTAGATGGATGACATTATGCTCCATTACTCTCTAACACTTTTTTGTGTGTATTTCCTATAAATGAAACCATTCTCCTATATAACCACAATATAACCACTAAGATCAGGAAATTAATATTGATACTTTACTATAATTCTCAGGCTCTAGTCAAGTTCCTCCAATTATCCTCAAGCATGCACTTTGTAAGAAAACGAGGCAGTCCTAAATCCAGATCTTGCAAAACAGATGAACATCTTTACTTATCATGTCTCCTTCGTTTCATTCTATTTGGAATAGTTCTTGGTCTTTCTCTATCATAAGCATGACACTTTCAATGTTTATAGGCCATTTATTTTGCATAATATTCTTCAGTTTAGGTTTGTGTGATGCTTCTTCATGATTAAGTACATATACATCTTAGGCAGGAATATCACAGAAGCGATGATGTGTTCTCATTTTATCCTATTCAAGGGACACATGATTTGTATTTGTGCCATTACTGGTGACGCTAACTTCAAACACTTGTTTAAGTTCCTGTCTGCTTGACTTCCGTGCTGTGAAATTACTTTTAATAAATATTTTCTGAGGAGGCTCTGAGATAATGTATCACTCCTCATCAAACTATTAATTTATTCACCACTTTTTAAAGTACCTGCTTGAAATCATGGTTTTCTACTTTGTTGAATACCTTACAGTCTACACTTCATTTTCTTGCTGAAATTGCCCCACTTTTTTCTAGTAGGAGCTGCAACAAGGTGGTATCTGTGTCCCCATCATTCTTTGAGCACTTCTTTATTTCAGGCTCTATCTTGTATTTTCCCTACCTCACTACTAAAGTCAACCAATTCTCCAAGGACCTCAGAAGAAGGGTACTTAGAAACTAAGATCTGAATGCTAGATGTACTCAATGCTTTTGGGATGCCACTGCTCCCAGACCCTCTCAGCGTACAAAACTAGTAATATATGTATTTGAGTATCTCTCCCTCCCTTTTTCTCTTTCATCCATTCATTGAAAATCTTGAGTTCACACTCCAATCTACACTCCGATTCCAGCCCAACATCATCATCCTTAGTATTTTCTTCCTTGGCCAATCAATGTAATGATTCCTCCACAGCTGATATAACTACCTCCAACCGTGTGGATGCCCTCCTCACCACCCCCATGCCAGACAGCTCCTTCACATGAACATACTCCTCACCTCTCAGAGGCTCTGACACCCCACCAGGCCACCACGAATCTACTCCTACATCCAAGCCATGCACAGGCTTGCTCAATCCCACTTAACAGCTTTTGGAAACCATTTGAACAGGGCTCAATTCCTCGTCTCTGGTCCGTGTCTGTGACCTCTTGCTTTCGAGGTGTACATCTAAACTGTACATATAAACTGGGGTTCCACGCTACACATTTTGTCAGCCTCTTCTAAAGCACAATGAGCCCTATTACAGCCACGCATTTAAAAGCTGTGAATCTAACACTTTCCCACTACCTCGGATAGGGCACCCTTATTCTCTGTTACTATATAAGAACCACAGGCCTGGCCTAGCATGTCAGGCCACAGCTTCATCATACCCCCTGCTCTAAGTTTCTTTTCCTTCTGGCCCATGGACATTTAAATCCTATTTGGGGCACTGTTATATCCTCACAGATTTCTCTTTTTGTGCTGTATGTTACACTGCTATCTCTTTGGAATACAGAAAACAAAACAGAATCTGGGAAGAGTTTCTATATCATTGAACAGGATAGTAATCTAGGTAGAAAGGGTCATAAAAAGGCAAAGTGCCAAAATTCTTTTAAGAAGCAGTATGAAGGGATGCCTGGGTGGCTCAATGGGTTAAGCCTCTGCCTTTGGCTCAAGTCATGATCTCAGGGTCCTGGGACAGAGCCCTGCATTGGGCTCTCTGCTCAGCAGGGAGCCTGCTTCCCTATTCCTCTCTCTCTCTATGCCTGCCTCTCTGCCTACTTGTGATCTCTCTGTCAAATAAATAAGTAAAATCTTTAAAAAGAAAGAAAGAAAGAAAGAAAGAAAGAAAGAAAGAGAGAAAGAAAGAGAGAAAGAAAGAAAGAAAGAAAAAGAAGCAGTATGGAATTTGACTCCTTTATGGTAATTTTTATTATTAAGATTATAGGGTCGGGCACCTGGGTGGCTCATTAGGTTAAGCGACTGCCTTTGGCTCCGGTCATGATCCCAGGGTCCTGGGATCAAGCCCTGCATCTGGCTCCCAGCTCAGTGGGGAGCCTACTTCGCCCTCTCCCACTCTCCTGTTTGTGTTCTGTCTCTCTCTCTCTGTCAAATAAATAAATGAAATCTTAAAAAAAAAAAAAAAAAGATTATAGGGTCAATGGGAGAGAGAGGGTTACTGCTGAGGGGCTCCCCGGATCTGGCCCTCACCTTTGCAGGGTGGTGCACCAAGAGCTGATGGGCTCTCAGGACCTGCATTGATTCATCTTCAACAGCTTCACTGTAATGCTAAGGTAAAGCTTCAGGCCCACTTGCCTGTGCTTGTCTACCCTAGCAGCAATTTCATATTTGCCATTTTGTATTCTTTTTCTCAAAGAGAGTCCCCCTAATTCTAAAAAAAAAAAGCTTACAATTCTGGATCTGTCCCTCACAGATTCTGGTTCTGTCCCTGCAAGGAACTTATGGTTAAATCACAATGCAAATCTCCAAGGAAGGAAGATAATTTTCTAGAGAGCATTCTAGTTATCAGTGGAGAGAGGTGTTAGGAGGCTGAATAAATCTTCAGAAGGTTGCTTAGGTTGCTTAGGGAGCCAAGGGTGGTCTAGGGGGTTAATTTATGTAGACCACGTAAATTTCAAAGCCATTCTCACCCACCTACTGAGTGTGTCTGTAATTCCTGCGTGGTCAGGGGTGCCTGGGTGGCTCAGTCGGTTAAGCATCAGACTCTTGATGTCAGCTCAGGTTATGATGTCAAAGTGGTGAGATAGAGTCTTGCATCAGGCTCTGTATTGGGCCCAGTGGAGCCTGCTTGAAATTCTCTCTCTCCCTCTCCCTCTCCCCCTGCTCTGCTCTCTTCTCTCGCACACACACTTTCTCGCTCTCTTATTAATAAATAAATAAATTTAAAAAATGAAAAAATAAAATTTCTGTGTGGTTAGTTCAGTATCTCTTGGCTCTCTCTTTCCAAAAAGAGTATTTGATTAACTCTGTCCAAAATCTTAATGACTTTTTTTTCTTGAGGAGTTCATATCTGCCATCTCCTGCCAGTTCTTAATTAACATATTCTTTCTTTGTTAGGGTGTAATATAATTGATTCGGTAACAGCTTTAAGACTCCTCTATACTGCTTGCCCCTTGAAAAAACCTGACTATTCCTAATCCTTTTCACTTCATATAATATCCTCTCCAGGGTGGGTTAATTCTACCACCCACTCTACGGACACTCTGCTTCCCGTTTAGTTCTCTGAAGGCACCTTGTTTCTAGGTCATAGGGTCATTTATCATCCTCATGCATTAAGTCTTGAAACTCTAATCCCAATTTGAAATTAAAAATAGTAAATGATTTAAAAATTGGGGAAGAGTCATACAGGAAGTGGACATGTAAAAAGTTTCTCCCTTTATTATCTTTAAAGTTCACAAATCAAGAAGAAGCACCTAAATTGTATTATCCAGGCAGCAAAAGCAGAATATCCACAAATAAGCAGAAGGTACATTTTATATTTTCTTTAGGTCCAGTATCAAGTGTTGTGGATTAATTCCATTGGAGACAACCATTGCTTTAGTTCCACAGCACACAGAGCAGTGTACATCAAGCAGTTAATAGTAGATTTCCTTTCAAAGAGCTTAAATCTAACTCAAGAGTAAAACATACATATAATTCTGAAGTTATTTTAAAATTATCAGTAATGATAAACAATGACTGAAGAGAAGCCAAAGAAGTGAAGCCTGAAAGACATTAACAATAAAAACAACAATGATGATGATGGTTGTCATTTGCTGAAGTCCTACCATGAGACACCACTGACGGTGGAACTCTTAATATCTGCATTTTACAGATGAAGAAACTGAGGTTCCAAGAGGTCTGTCCAAGATTACCTGGCTAATCAAAAGGGAAATTATGGCTCAACTCTTCCTTCCACATGGGCTGGGCAAGGGTTGGGGTGGAAAGCAATTCAGAGGAAATGAAGTGAACAGAGGCACTCAAGGAACACCAGGGTGATTTCATTAGCAGGCAGTGGAAGGGAAAGGGAAGGAGTCAGCTGGCAGCTGAGAGGAAGATGGGGCTGAAAGGTTCGCATAAATTTAGCCCTTTGGAGCTGATGTGAGAAGCACACAAGGATCAACCTAGGGAATCTCATATATCATTTGACATACATCAGACCCTCATACAGCCATTTTGTAGACCTGGAATCTAAAGGCCTAGTGGGAAATGGAACAGTCTTTGCAACCAGCAGTGTCATTAAAGAACAGTTGACACTGATTTACCCATCATCTAGGAGGTGCCTAGACAAACAATAAACAAACATATGAGCAAGATAGTAACAGTCTGGTGTAAGTGCTATGAATGCAGCAGATAGGGTGACAAGAGAGTAGCTGTGGTAGGGGAACCAGCTTTAGATAGGGAGATGTTGGCCAATGTACCTTTCAGATGTCCTTCCTCACACAAATAGCAAATATTAATGAATCTCAGTAACTTTTTCCGAAATGTTTGAGTAAAATACATACATATGAAATGTATTTCATATGTATGAAATATTTTTAATGACATGAAACTACAAAGGTGTCTCATATTTTTATAAGAAGTGTCCCTTCTTGTAAAACTAGCTAAAAGAGGGGCGCCTGGGTGGCTCAGTGGATTAAGCCGCTGCCTTCGGCTCAGGTCATGATCCCAGGGTCCTGGGATCGAGTTCCGCATCGGGCTCTCTGCTCAGCAGGGGGCCTGCTTCCCTCTCTCTCTCTCTCTGCCTGCCTCTCTCTCCATCTACTTGTGATCTCTCTCTGTCAAATAAATAAATAAAATCTTAAAAAAAAAAAAAACTAGCTAAGAGAAATGTACCCTTGAAAGGCATAAAAAATATATATATAAACTGAATTCAAAGTCTGTGATTTCAAAGGGAAGTTTCCAATTAGAAGGAAATATTTGGAACACATTTTGAAAGACTTAGAGAATGGTGGTGTTACAAGGCAATGTTTTCATTTCAAAATACAAACAGAGTCTGAAAACTGGCTTCATTAGAACATTTGTTAGTGAAGGCTGTGCTGTTAAAGAATGATGATCCCAGGGGTATCTGAAATTCCTAAAAATTCCAGGAAATGCAAGTGCCCTTTGTAGGAGGTTGGTTTCCTAAAAGTGGAACACGCTCAGGTGCCTCCTGCCCCACGCTCAGAGAGGAGGACATGAAAGGTCACAGATGTGAAAATTACAACTGAATCAGTAAGACTCACTCAATATTGATAGTCAGACACCCAGCACTCCAAGACGGTGTCATACCATTGAAGGAGAAGCAGCTCGTGGTGGTCAGACTAGGAGAGCTGCCAAGCTGGATACTGATGCTGGATTTCATCCTAAAGGCACTGCTGGAGCATTTCAAAGAGGTTACTACTGGTATTACATTAAGTATTTCAGTGTGAAGGAAGGGCAGGTGTCACTGGGACTTCTACGATGCTGGCAGCTTATATAAGTTTTCAAGTACTGTCCTTGTTACAAGGAACTCTAACATGAGTGGCTGGACAAGTACCCCGAAGAGGGCCCAGTGTGGAGGCACATTCTGCATTCCTGTCCATGACCTTTGCCTGGCACCTTTGAGTCCTTTCATAGTCTATTTTAGAATTAACACTTGATAAAAGACAACTTGTACATTGGGTGGGGGTAAGATTCACTCAATCTTTCTTTCATTAAAATAACAATAATAACTCAACAGCAACACAAAAAAATTACGGAGCAGAGGAGGCTATACTATGGGGTTAAAGAAGTTTAAACTTTGGGATCCACTGCCCTGTCCCCAATCCCCACATTTGCATGGCCCCCTTCCAAGATCCTACAAGGGGCCCTAGCAATGTGTTTTCTCAAGATCATAAGTTTTTGAAAATTTAGAGAAAATTTCCAATTCTATTTCTAAAGAGGGGCTCCTATATTGTATAAACTTCAGGCTCTAAACCCTGGATCCTCCTGACTGAATGCCTGTCTTGTACCCCACACTACACTCAATGCTGGAGGTACAAGGCGTGAACAAGGCACACTCCCTCCTGGGGAGAAGTTGGGTATAAAACCGAAACAAGAAAAATAATTGCAATGGGATACCTGCTTGGTTGTTGACTGTGCAATGGGGAACAGAAGCCCAAGGGATGCTCTTTTGTTGTTGTTATTAATCTATTCATTAAAAATTTAGACTTACTGAATTTCTTTTTTTAATGACAAATGTCCATTAAGTAAGCCCAACAATACAGAAATGTAGAAAGAAACAGTTAATCTATCTTTGTAGAAATCCTTATTATCCTCAAGGTTGAGGCCCAATGAAATGCCACTTGGGTCATGAAGCTGTTCACACCAGGCTCTTTTAGGTGCTTATGATATCTTGTAGCATGCTCATGACACTTAAAGTAATACAGGAACATGGGACAGTCGGGAGAACTGAAAGCCCCCAACGTATTCAGGTAATCCACAAGGTTTGCATGTAAGAATATACAGAAGATGAAAAGGATGGGGAAAAAGGGGCAGAAGGTGGGGCCTGGAGTCCAGGTAAGGTCCTCCAGACTCTCTCCAGATGGTTTTCCGCAGAATATTACTATAAATAAGCACTGCTTTTTAGAATGGCAGTTGTGAAGGGAGCAGAGTTGGCCGAGTGGAGATGGGAAGAGCTGGCAGAGCAGTTAGGAATGAGAGGTCCTAGAGTCTGGCCCAGTAATAGCGACAGAACGAAAAGTAAGGAATGGGCTTAACAGACAGGGAGGAAGAATCAGAACTTCAAAACTGACTTGGATGTGATGGTAAGAGGCCAAAGGAGGAGCTGGCATTACTCTGGGGTTTGGCAGAGAATTAGTAATGGTGAAAATCAATAAGAACTCAAGAGAAAGACTGGTTTTGGGAGGAAGAAGGTGAGTCTGAGCTTGGTCTCATCACCTCTGAGATACGAGTAGGTCAAAAAAGTAGAGAAGTCTCATTCTTTGCTACTTGGAGTAAAGTGTGGTCCATTGAGCAATGGCATCAGGACCCCTGTGAATTTCTGCTCCAGGCCACAGACCTGCTGCATCTAATCTGCATTGTAAATCCACACCTGCCAAGTCCTGGGATCCGACTTGGCTCCAAACTACTGAGGAAACCACCACACTTCCTCGCCTCTGGAGGTTAAAACGTCTAAAGTATAGGGCCTGTTCTGTAGATGCGGTTGGTACAAAGGAACTGCAGAAAATATAGATTTGTAAAGTGGTGTGGGACCCTTTAAAAACTTCTGCCCATAAAGTATACCAAAGCCAAGGGAACACCTGTGGGCCATGTGCACGGCTGTCGTGGCCAGCTGACTCATCGACCCATCTGCCTGTGGCATCACATGTTTTCCTCTGTATTTGAAAGCATGGATGGCAACACAAAGGAGAGAAAATAATGTACAGGGGTTTTAGTAAACTTGTCAAATTATAAGAATTTGGGTATAGACAATAAATGAGAATTGGAATATACTGCCATAATTACAAAATCAGTATCTCACTCTTCAAAACTCTTCATAAATGGTGATGCTTCCTTGTTAATCACATAAGTCAATTCCTCAAGTTCACCACAGGACATCTGTGTGTAAGAAATCACCTCAATGTAACTATGTAACTATGACATTTTCTAACATCCAGTTTATACAAATGCATTAAAAATCCTTTTCTTTTCAACTTCTCTGCTAACTAGAAGAGTATTTATATAATAATGCGATACTGCCTTTTAAACCTGGAATATGATTTGACATGTCAGATGAATGTGTTAGAAGTTGACTCTGAGTAAAATAATGCTTGTAATAATAGCATTGTATAACCAGTAAAGACGTATCACAGTATGCTACTATACTACCACTAGATATACTCAGACTAGTGACCTAAAGACTCAATTATTCTGAGCACCTAACATGCCAGAAATTTGGTTAGACACTTTACATGTATAAATCCTTTAGAGGGGCACCTGGGTGGCTCAGTGGGTTAAGCCACTGCCTTCGGCTCAGGTCATGATCTCGGGGTCCTGGGATCGAGTCCCGCATCGGGCTCTCTGCTCAGCAGGGAGCCTGCTTCCTCCTCTCTCTCTCCGCCTGCCTCTCTGCCTGCTTGTGATCTCTGTCTGTCAAATAAATAAATAAAATCTTTAAAAAAAAAAAATAAATCCTTTAGAAACACCTTAAAATCTCAATTGCACAGATTTCTTGGATGTTTGTATTTGTCTGAAATCCTCAACAAAAGGGGAAAAAAATTAAAAGTGACCCTCATTTGTCAAATGGGCAAAGGCGGTATGTTTACCAATGGTGTGAATTTTACAAGAGGCTGTAAATGAAATGGCACTGTTCCATGGGCATGGACTGCTTCAGTCAGTATTGGAACTATTGGGACAAACCATATGACATTGCTGTCTGATGTCAAATAGCAATTTGGAAATCAATAATTGGCCAAATATTGGACTTCCATATGGTTCAGCTTATACAATAATTAGGTAATTTCTTTTGGTCCAACCCATGCTGTAAGTAGACAACAAAGTAGGGAGTGAAGTGCAGACTGTACATTTAAGATTATTTTCTTTCCTGTGGTTGATTTTTGAAGTAGAGACATCTCCAATGCTGTTGCTACAAGGACTCTTACTGACAACTCTGAAACTTGACTGCCAAGAAAGAACTGAAATTTTGTGATGAGCCACTGGTTAGAGTGTCCTTGTCTGATAACTGCTCCATCATCAGAGAAAAACTGACAGATCATGTGACAGGGTAGAAATCATCCCCACAGGAAAAAAATGTTTTTGTTTCTTTAGCTGACTGAAAATGTACATGGGGGTTTTCAGCTTACTGATTATACCTTCTTTGAACTGAAACTCTAAAAACCTGAAATGCAAAGACCTGAGGGTAAATGGTTATCTCATGGTTTAAAATCTGTTACCAAAAATGCTGACCTGACACAAATAAGAAGCTAACTATGTTTATTTTCAAGATGTCTTATTTCATGTAATCAAATCCTGAATGCATGGCCAATTCCTGCCTCTGGCTGTAGGGCTAATTTTGTATCATGGCAGGATAATGGGATGAACACGTTCTTCTATAGTTGTGAGCAAAAAATATACTGTTATCTGGCAGGTTTGTGTGGTTTTTTTTGTTTTGTTTTGGAGAAATGATATATATCACATTTTAAGTGATTTTATAAAACTTGAAATGGTCAGACAAGGACCAGCAGTCAGGTAAAATTTATTTAACTCACCAATTACAAAATCCTCCAAGTGGATTATTTCTAAGTTTTAAAAAAAATGAAAGAAAAACAAGAAATAAAAAATGGGTGATATGGGGGGAAGGGAATGGGCAAAATAGGTAAAAGGGAGTGAGAGATACAGGTTTCCAGTTATGGAATGAGTAAGTCATGAGAATAAAAGGTGCAGCATAGGGAATTCAGTCACCGATACTGTAATAGCGTTGTATGGTGACAGATGCAGCTACACTTGGGTAGAGCATAGCATAACACGCCTGAAACTAACATAACATTGTGTGTCAACTATACTCAAATTTAAAAAAAAAAGGTGACATAGATTAGTGGTTTTATTAGTACAAGACATGAAAAATAGCAGAGTACTAGACATAATATAAACATTCAAAAATTTTAACAACTATTGTTATCACTACTAATATCATCATTACAATTACTATAACTATTATTATATGTGCACAATTGTCCTGGAAATAATCGTTCACTTTATTTTATTTTTATACATAAGGCCTTAATTTGGTTTCAGATTTCGTTACTCAGGTCCAGAGACTAAATAAGGATTTTTTTTTTCTAAAAGCAAGGAATTATCAAATTAATTAGGTATGCAACACATCCCCATCTACGTTGCGATAGGTTTCATAGCAGAATTTGTACCAAATTGGAATCTGAGAACCTGGATTTGAGTATGGGCTCTGTCACTAGTACCAACCAGGGAAAATTTGCTTATTAAAGACCATGAGCCTTAGTTTCCTCATCCACAAAACAGTGCCCGGCTGTAGCAACAATAGCTAACTTCCAGAGTACGATGCTGCTTCATTGCTAGCGACTTTTCTAAGAATCTTACATACATTAACTCAGCTACTAATCCTTCATCTAACGTCTAACATTAACTTAGTAAAAAGGAAGATTGTGTTGGTCAGTCCCCATTTGGCCTCCACCACTTGCCCTGCCCTGCCAGGAAGCTGACCCCTGCAGATGGGTCACTGGGGCTCCACGGACACCAGATTTTCAGTTCAGAAGGGGGGAGGCGGCAGGAAGAGATCAGAGGCTGGGAGGACAGAATGGCTGGGGGACGTCTTCTCCATTTCCCTCTTGATTTAGCCGCCCTATTCTCATTCGTGTATGTGGGGTGTGGGGGTGAGGGGAGGGGATGGGGCCTTCCCCAGGACGAAATCTTCTGCCTGACCGCCTCTTTTCCACGGCTCTTCTCATTGGGTTCAGTAAAGGCCATGTTCTTCTTCAGGTTCTTAGACCCCCCCTTGGTAATGACTTTCTGCTGTTGCCAGTCTTCTTTCCCAACATCTCTTTTTTGTTTCTTTAAATCCCTTCCCCCATCACCATAAGGAGTTCCTTCATTAAAGTGTCTTGATTTGAACCTGAGGAGTGGAATGTTCTTTCTAGCTGGGACCCAGACTCTTAGAGGGATTGACTATTTTAGTATTTCAATCAACTATCTGTGACTTAGTATAGGGCTATCTTTTTTTTTTTTTTTTAAGATTTTATTTATTTATTTGACAGAGAGAGATGACAAGCAGGAAGAGAGGCAGGCACAGAGAGAGGAGGAAGCCGGCTCCCTGCTGAGCAGAGCCCATCCCAGGACCCTGGGATCATGCCCTGAGCTGAAGGCAGCGGCTCAACCCACAGAGCCACCCAGGTGCCCCAGGACAGGGGTATCTTAAACAGCATTTTGTTTCATTTCACTTTTAGTGAATTGGTATGACAGGAAATATGATCATAGATTTCAATTGTTTTAAAAAACTAAAAGGTTTGTTTTTAATTTGAACTAGTTCACTTTTTTTTAAAAAACATCTCTTTCATTTGGCTCACACTTGAGGGATAGGGCATAAGGGTATCTGGGATTTAATTAACTAATTCATTTATTTTTAAAGATTATAATTTTTTTGTCAGAGAGAAAGAGAACAAGCACAAGTGTGTGTGGGGGGGGGGTGCAGCAGGCAGAGGGAGAAGCAGGCTCCTCACTAAGCAAAGAGTTGCATGTGGGACTTGATCCCAGCACTTTGGGATCATGACCTGAGCCGAAGACAGACACTTAACCAACTGACTAAGCCACCAGGCATCTCTGGGATTTAATTTAGTTCTGGAGTTCAACAAATTAGGTTGGTATACCAAGTTAATTGTTCATGGTTTGGTCTAGTTTGGGTTCAGCATAAAACCCTGAAATACTGGAAAAGGTGAGCTGAATTAATTGGTGTCTCTGAGTGGGGATAATGCACTCTTTGGGGATGCATTCCTACAATGGTAGAAACTCAAGGTCATCCTAGTAATAAAACAAAGTTAGTGATTCTCACTTAAACAAATGGTTCATCAGCCACTGGATTTCCCAGTATCTAGTCTAGCTTCCTAAACAAAATCGTGAAAGCCTGCCTACTCACGCTTTCTACATACTATTATGTCTCTCTTCCTTTTTTCTGAAGAACTCCCTTTTCAATTACATCAATATTTCTCAAAGTACGGGCCCCAGACCATCCCCTGGAACTTGTTAGATCTACAAATACTTGATCCCCACCCGAGACCTAGTGAATTAGAACACTGTGGATGTGTGCCCAGCAAACTGTGTCTTAACAAGCCCTCCAGGTGTTTCTAATGCATAATAACTTTCGAGAACCACTGAATTAGATCATATATTTCTTTTTCTTTTCTTTTTTTTTAAAGATTTTTAAAAATTTATTTGACAGACAGAGATCACAAGTAGGCAGAGAGGCAGGCAGAGAGAGGGAGAGGGAAGCAGGCTCCCTGCTGAGCAGAGAACCCAACACGTGGCTCGATCCCATGACCCTGGGATCATGACCCGAGCCGAAGGCAGAGGCTTTAACCCACTGAGCCACCCAGGCGCCCCTAAATCATATATTTCTTGAAGTCCTATTATTTCTATGTTGGCATTGGGTTCTACCCAAAGATTATGTTGATATTATTCATTTCGTGTGTGTGTGTGTGTGTGTGTGTGACAAGATAACAGGGGCAAGTGATGAAGTGCCCAAAGGCAGAAGTGACAGAGCCCATGTCTGACTGGGGGCAATCTAACTCCTGAGCTTAGCTTCCCAGTCACGACACCAGAGTACCTCCCTAATGGCCACACAGAGGCAAGATACGGAGCATAAGGACACTCCAAGTAAATTCTGAGAAATAACAGTCCTGTAAACTTTTTAACCCTCTAACATCTTTAATATGAGAATGCAATACATATTTAGAATAACATATATTTGCATCATTATTTTTATCCAGTAGGAAAAGTCAAGATGGAATTTGTTTAATATACATCTAAACCTTTAAACACAAGTCTCTGGTTATCTTGTAACTTGATTGTAACTTGATTAAGTTTTTACATTTTGCCTTTGAAAGCCACTGTCTCTGCTTAATGAAAACCAGGCAGAGCTGTATACGCACAGCACAGCAACAGTCTGTGATAAAGCCACGGACACTTAGTTCTAAGCATTCCAAATCTGTTTAATTGTATCTTCTGGCTTTCATATTTCTTTCTCTAGGACAATAGGTCTGTTTTAGTTATATGTGTTTTTTGTTTTTGTTTTTCCCCTGGAGCCAGACCTCATAGCTTCCTGAGAAAAGCACAAAATGGACAGGAAAAGCCTGGATGGGAGTAGGTGTGGTTGATTTCTAATCTAGGGATTCCCTTAGTCGGAATGATGATGAATGATGTTTCACTACACAGGCCCATCTTCCATCTCACAATGAATAATGTATAATGGTTTAGAGAAAGATAAAATAAAACATCCCTATGTTCCAAAGCCAGTAATTTGGGCGTTATGCTAGTTCCTCCCTCTCTCGCCCCCAAACACAATCTGTCACAAAGCCCTACTGATACTAGCTGCCAAACCATTCTCAAACCTGCCTTTTCCTTTTCAGCCTCATTACAACTGCCTTAACTTAGGACCTACACTCTTCGCTGGTCTTCCTCTCTGCTGCTCACCTTTGCCTTTTTGTCAGGACAGCTATACTTTTCTCAGTGTCATGTTGTTTCCCTATTTTCAGTGTCACCAACAACCTCTCCAACACCCACTAGATTAAGCCATTAACGGGGATGCCTTCTACCTCTTCCCATTGCCTGGATAATATTCCAGCAACGTGCTATATAAAACAATCTGTTCCGTACTTTCCAGGCGTTGCTTCCCAGCCATTTTCTCTACCTGGAATTCCCTTTCTTCTCCTTGGCCAAGAGAGCAATACATGGCATTTCTTTTAAAACATGGCTGAGGGAGTTGTCTTAGCCCAAAGAGCAGGGACGTCTCTGCCCTTTGTCATCACTATGCCTTGTACACGATCTCACAATCCATCACTGATTATTTTAGTTATTTATTTGTATGCCTTGTTCAGTTAGGATTTCAAGACATTGTACACAGTGCCTAAAGCAGAATAGGACACGTAATTTAAGGATTGGTTGCTTTCCTCAATATTGTATAACAATCTTTAGCTATGTTAAATGATATTGGACATGCATACAACTTGAAAAATTTTTAACTCTCATGGAAAAGTTTTCAAAAGCCAGATGCTTGGAGTTGAAACAGCGTTACTGCCTCTGTCACCTTAGCATCTACTTATTCTTTGTCTTCAGTCATAAAGTGCAAAAAATTGTTTTATCTATCACAACAATCTTCTTCCTATTGTGGGAGTTACAGTAGTATGGCATAAAGTAATAATAGAGAAAAGCTCGCTGGCCAACTTATTTGGCTTATTCTGCTTTCATCATGTGTTTTAGGTTTTAGTCCAGATATGTCAAGGCATGTCCAAGAAATTTGACTTTGAAAATGAACTTTGACTGACTCAATTATTAGGTGTAGCTATTAACCTCAACAGTCATAAAAGCTTGAGATATAAAACAAAATGCAAATGTATTAGTTAATAATAAAAGATACACACATGTTTGAGATCTTGCTATTCCTATCCATTCCTACCTTAAATAGGTGGTAAAATTAGAAATCAGAGGGCCACTTATTGAGTATGGACCCATTGCAAAGGGAAACTGGCCCGTCTTATGAGACATTTCGTCCAGACCAAGGGCTAAAAAAAAACCAGATGAGGTATCTCTGACTTCACTGGAACAGAGGACACTTATTCTCCAGGACATGGACACACTGTCTGGTACAGTAAATGACTTTCTCCTGATGAGAGCAGAAGAAACACTACCAACTCTTCTGTTTGGGGAGGTTGGTTTGATCTTTCCTACCACCTAGATTCTGCAGTCTGCTAGCAATTTTGACTTGTTTTGTTTGTTTCAACAGGGCATAATAAACAGGGACCTCAGAACCGCCCCCTCTCATCCTTGACGTTCCCTCCTTGGCCTTTTGTCCTGGCCTGGCCTTGTTACCCTCATCATGATTTTTCACTTTGTCTCAATGGCTTTACAGGTAGATCGGGGAATGAGGCAGTCACCCTGATAAGACGTGGATGGTTGCAGTTTTCTTAGGCATTCAATTACAACCTGTCTTATCTATAGAAGAAAAGTCTTACCCTCCATATTCTTATACTTTCTGATTTTCACTCTTAGGCAATAGCATTCTGGAAGTACCTAACAGTAGTTCCCTAGATAGTGACAATACTTGACACATGATGGTCTTGGCAACTGCAGTCCCAATGTAACGTTTTGAAAAGGAAGAGGCAAAATTAAACACAAAGAGCTGAATCTTTCTCATACTGAGCCTACAAAATATTTCTCTTTCTGCCTCGACTCAAAAGCAGAAGATGGGAGGTGACCTTCATAAAGTTATATTGGGTAGAAGAATTACTCACTGCCAGAGGCTAGAGAGAGAGGCTCTCTGTTCACATCATCTCCCCTGTGGTTTTCCGTGGTCACAGAGGCTGAGAAGAGTGTGTGTGCCTACAGGTATTCTCTGTGTAGCTCAGGAGTTGACTTCACTTTTTAAAAAAAAATTCCACTCTCTTGTCCAAGGTTGGCCACAATTATTCAGGGCCTTGAAGGGCATAACCTGTGTCTTACCTGCATTACATTTCGCACCTGTATAACAGAGATTTAAAAAAAAAATTTGGTTTTGATATACTATATAGATAGAAGCTAGTGTCAGCTTATAAGAAAAAAAATTAATGTATTTTTTTTAAAGGTTTTAATCCTAGTTGCTCTATTTTGGGCACTTTTCTGAAATGTGAATCCAATTATTTATATAATACAAAAAAGAAAAAGCTAAGCCTCTTTCAGTATATGACTCACAACTCACTACCCACACACAACTTTTAAAATTATCTTTACACAATATTAGCATATTTTGGTGCTTAACTCTACTACAGCTGGCCACTTAGGAATATGAACGCTCTCCACTGTTCCTGTGAGGAGCATTTGCTTTGTGGACCCTTTTCAGAAGATTCATTCACCCTCCCCCAACCTAGATTCTTGATTCTTCCTCCTTCTCCTCATAAAATACTTACAAGGTTGCTGATACATCTGCATTAAGAACGATATAAAGAACACTAGAGAAAATGGACCTTAAAGAAGTTTATGGATTTTACAGAGCACATGGACATGCAACACATGAACAGCAAAATAAGTAGAATAAGTCACTATAAAATTAGAAGATTGGGGGGCGCCTGGGTGGCTCAGTGGGTTAAAGCCTCTGCCTTCAGCTCAGGTCACGATCCCAGGGTCCTGGGTTTGAGCCCCGCATCGGGCTCTCTGCTCGGCAGGGAGCCTGCTTCCTCCTCTCTCTCTGTCTGCCTCTCTGCCTACTTGTGATCTCTGTCTGTCAAATTTAAAAAAAAAAAAAATCTTTAGAAGATTGGGTTGAGAAAGTATGTTTTAGGGATAATCCAGGTGAAGAGACAGGAGGGCGTGGGACCCAGGTAGGCCTGGGCTCACAGTATGGCTCTCCCACCCACGTTTCATTGGATGAGAGAGCTGACCACATCCTTTGGACTGTTGGCGTTTAACCAGTCTAAGCCTCCATTTCCTCCTCTGCAAAATAGGGTTACTAATACCTTCTTGTTTGTTGATTAAATGATATAGAGCACAAAGAAGTACTGGGCACAGTGCTGGACATAGTGAGAGCTCAACAAATAGCTATGTTTTAAAATACAGTGCTTTCTATTTATTCAGAGTTTTCAGATAAATCATCTCATGTGAGCAGGACATCAGTTTGGTAGAGAAGATGAGCAAGTATTATAGATCCCCTTACAGCCCCCTGTACACACAGGTCCATCTTCCAGTTAGATGAGGAAACAGACACATAAAATGGAAATGATTTGCTGAAGCTTGGTGACAGCATCCTCACAAAACCTGATCTAGAACTCTTTTCTACCCTCTCAGGAGGCATAGACATAGGTGTTCTCAGTTCCAGGCAGAGGGGCACCATCTATGCAATTATTGTTCTCTGACAGCCTAGAAAAACTTAATGGAAAACATGAAAGATTTCAAGAACTATTTGAGTGGAGGGGAAAAGGTGAATCTTGGAGGAGTGAAGGAATGGTATACAGCCCTGCTTGCAGGGAAACCTCACCAGCGGTATAGTCTAAAGGGATGGATCCTTGATACTGGGTTGAGAAGAGTGAGATATATTGATTTCTTCTGCAACTAGGACATTACCCACTCAGAGGACTGTAGTAAAAACTAACTCAGTTAAAATGCATGCAGGAATTTTTAATTAACTTCCTAAACATAGGAAGTATCTATGTTTACATTATACATATTGATTTTTAATCAACTTCCTAAACATGGGTTTTTTTTTAAAGATTTTTATTTATTTATTTGACAGAGGTAGGTAGAGAGGCAGGCAGAGAGAGAGGAAGGGAAGCAGGCTCCCTGCTGAGCAGAAGGCTCGATCCCAGGACCCCGGGATCATGACCCGAGCCGAAGGCAGAAGCTTAATGCACTGAGCCACCCAGGCGCCCCTAAACATAGGATTTTTAATTAACTTCCTAAATATAGGAAGTATCTATGTTCACATTATACATATTGATATAGAATGCTAGTATTGTTAAATAAGAAACAGTCAATAGTAACATCCTTTATTCCTTAGCACTCTCTGAATTGAGTATATGTCTTGATTTTCTATTTTTTTTTAAGATTTTATTTGTTTATTTGACAGAGATCACAAGTAGGCAGAGAGGCAGGCAGAGAGAGAGAGAGAGATAGAGAGAGAGAGAGAGAGGAGGAAGCAGGCTCCCTGCTAAGCAGAGAGCCCAGTGCGGGGCTCGATCCCAGGACCCTGGGATTATGACCTGAGTCGAAGGCAGAGGCTTTAACCCACTGAGCCACCCAGGTGCCCCTTGATTTTCTATTGTTATTGGCCAGTATATTTTTCTATATTGCCTTATAAATGTAATGAAACCACAGTAGAAACTGGCATGTTTTACATTTTTTTAAGGATAGTTCCGATTGTTTAATTGTGCCAAATTGGTTTAGAGGAATTGTTCACAGTATGGAGACCATCCTTTGAATATATCTACTCTAATGTTTCACAAAATAGATAACTGAATAAATTAATGTATTTTTAAAAATATAATTAGACAAGAGTATCTATTGGAATCCATGCTGGGTCATCAAACTACTGTAAAGATACATGGTTTCTTTTTATAAATACCCCATTTTTCCTTATTTGCAAACCTGAGTGAAAATCCCCAAATATGCATGGCACCAAATTCAGTACAGAAATTTTCAGAGCAAATGACATTTATTTGGCATTACTCTTATCCTCGCTGACCTCCTTCATTTTTCATTGAATTTAAATCAAGGTTACAAAATTTATGATTTAATCTGAGCCAGCTTCTAAAGTATCACATTAACACCAAAGACATTTAAATATAAGGATTTAGACCAATACATCACCACTCAGCACATTTCAGGGCTCTCCCTGTTCATCTTAGTCCAAGTTACCATTATCTCTTATCCAGCACTTTACAAGAGCCTCTGAAATTGGTTTCTTTGCTTTCCCTGTGCCATCTGCAATCAAGCTCCAACATAGTGGCCAAAGCAATATTTTTAAATAAATTAGATCATGTCACTTTCCAGCTTAAATTCCTCCTGGTGCTGCCCATTGCACTTAAAATAAAATTCAAACTTCCTACCACAGCCTATCAGGATCTACGTGACTTAATTGTCCTTTTTTTCTTGTCCTTCCTCCACTCATTTGTATATGCCAACCCCACTGGCTTCTCTGTGTTTCTCAGGGAAGTCTAGTGAGTTCCCTACCCAGGTCTTTGGCCCTATGACTTCCATCAGGAATGTCTTGGCTCTTGGATTTCACAAACATGGATTCTTTTCTTTCTTTAGGTCTTAGCCATTCCCTGCTTGTCTTTGCACTGTTGTGCCAGACCACCCAGTTCCTCTTTAGAATATGATCCTGTCTTATTTTCTTCATAGTTCCTGCTACTGGCTACGATTATTTTATTTATAGCTCTTTCTCTGTTTGTCTTTCCTCCCCACTAGAATTTAAGCTCTATGAGAACCGGGATCTTGCCTAGTTCTTAGACACTGTCACTGAGAACTGTTCCTGGTACATATAGTAGTTACTTAACAGTAGTTGAACTCATGGTATTTTAAACTAGGAGAACTATTTTAAATACTACAAAGTATCACCTTTTCATGGTACGGATAATAAATTAGAGCACAGAGAGGAAAAGACCTATTTGGTTAAGTTATAAGACCCATACTAGAATCCAGTTCTCCTGACTCCATGACAGCACGTGGCCTCTCCATTATAGCTAGGTGCCCTGAGTTCTCCTAGTTGCCTACTTCTTCAGCTAGTTTGATCATATTTCTTTCTCTTCCTTTCTTAGACAATTTTTTCTAAGCTATTGTTTTGTCTATTCATCACTGCTAACATAATTCATTTGTTTCTGAGGCTTACTAGCTTTATTATTAACTCCATGAAGTCCTTTGTGATGCTAGTTATGTGAAATATCTTATGAAAATAAACCATAATGTGAAAAGAGCCACAGTCTATAGCAGCACTGTACACAGTGCATATAACAAAGGCTCGGTTGTGTTGTTGCAGGGAAGAGTCAATAATTAGTAACACATTTCTAAAGGTCTCTCTTGCATAATTTTTGTGTCCAGATGTCTATGACATTTGGGTTCTAAAATAGAGTTCCAAATACCACACATTCATGCACATTTTCCAAGAATAATTGGATGATTTTTGAATCTTTCTATTTAATAAACATCAGGACTAAAGATGGACTACTTCACAATATCAAATTTATTCATTTTAAACATCCGTTTTGATGTGGAAAGTGTTTGGAATAAACACAATTAAGAGTGCCCAATTGTAAATCTTTTGAAGTTTTTGTTCATGATATGTCTCTTCCAACTGCTAGTAGTGTAAAAATGGAAAGTAATTTACATAAAATTTTTCAATTCACATGTTCTTGGAGATTAACTATTTTTTCCCCAGTCTTATTGAGAAATAATTGATATACATCACTGTATATATGTAAGGCACACAGTATGATGGTCTGATTTACATGCATTGTGAAATGATTAGCAGAATATATGTTCAGATAACATAAATATGTATCTGATATATATTTATATAATATTTATCTCATGTAAATACAGTAAAAAGAAAGAAAAATAAGAAAACTCTTAGGATTTACTCTCTTAGCAACTTGCCTATCTATCACACGACAGTGTTAGCTATAGTCATCAGGTTGTACATCACATCCCTTGTACCTATTTATCTTATAACTGGAAGTTCGTACCTTTTGACCATATTTCTCCAATTCCCTCTTTCTCCTCCATCCTCCTCCTTCTCTTATAACCACAGTCTAATTTCTTTCTATGAGTTTTTTTTAAATTTTTAGATTCTACATATAAGAGAGTATACAGTATTTGTCTATGTCTTATTTCACTTAGTATATAGTGCCTTCAAATTCTGTCCATGTTGTCACAAATGGTAGAATTTCCTCATTTTTTAATAGCTGAATAATATTCCATTGTGTGTGTATGTATATCTGTCTGCACATATATATAGATATATATACATGATACAACATCTGTATCCATTCATCTATTGGTAGACACTTAGGCTGTCTCCACGCCTTGGCTATTGTAAATAATATCACTGTGAACATGGGGGTGCAGATATCTTTTCGAGTTAGTGTTTTCACTTCCATTGGATATATTCCCAGAGAGATTAACTATTAACAATTCCCATGAAACCCTTTGGTGGATCCCCATGGCCTGGAGTATAAAGTCCAAGCACCCTAATACACTATGAGCTCCCTTACTTGCACCTGGCCTTGACTACCTCTCAAGCTTCAACAGTTTCCATCCCTCCAAATTTTAATGCTCTAGGAACACTGAACTGCTTATAATGCCTGGAACACAGTGAAATACTTCTTGTTTCAATGCTTCTCGTCTTTCTGCATGCTGTGCTCTGTTTCTCCACTTCTCTCAGTTTAGTTCTATGCACCCTTTAAGTTCTAGTCCATGTGCCACCTTCTATAGGAAACTGTCTCTGATGCCCTCTTGAGAGCGTAAGTTCCTCACGGCACTGCACTGAATTACAACTAACTTTATTCGTGTTTCACGTTGGGTCATGGACTACTACAGGGAGCTCATCTTTGTCTCTTCAGCATTTAGTAGGAATTAAAGAGAGTTAAATAAGGCTTTTACATAAGTACAGAAAAGCAATGGCTAAACTTCAGTGATAGGTGCATGAAAAACCTCAGTTAATTAGAACCAACTAACTACTTGAATTTACTGGACTTTTTGAAGAGAAAAGATTTACACTGCTTGTGGCGCCTGGGTGGCTCAGTGGGTAAGCCCCTGCCTTAGGCTCAGGTCATGATCTCAGGGTCCTGGGATCAAGCCCCGGCATCAGACTCTCTGCTCAGTGGGGAGCTTCCCTCCCCACCTTCCCCACCCCACACCCCCGCCTGCCTCTCTGCCTACTTGTGATCTCTCTGTCAAATAAATAAATAAAATAAAATAAAATAAAAAAGATTTATACCATTTATGCTTTAAAAAAGCCTCATGAAGATGTTTTTAAAAAGGACCTCTTAAAAATGAAGGAAAGAATGAAAAGATAATTTCCAGGGTACATCCTAGCATAAGCAAGATTTAGCACAATCTTCTCAACCTCTCACATCTGTTCCAGTGGCCACCAATCCTTGGAGAACTGGTGTTTCTCAAAACTATTTAAAATAATCTTTAATCCACTACTGTAATCTGACTATCTTTGTAGGTATGATTCAATAGTGATACTATAAAGTATGTTGAGATTAATAAAATATAAACCCATGCAAAGCAATACGTAATTCACAGAGCCAACATTGTATATGTTTTTCTAAACCAGAATTCACACATTCACTCAATAAATACATATTGAGAGCCTAGTATGTGCCAGGCCATGTACGAAGGATTCAATAAGGAACAAGTTAGATGTGTCTCCTGCCTTCAAGGAGTTTACCGTCTAGCAGGAAAGAGACAACACACAAATAAATAATAAACTGGGTGAGCCCTATAAAAGGAAGAACTAGGGGCTATGTTAGCGAAAAACAGGAGAGAAGGAAACAGATATTCAAAGAAGGCTTTTCCAGAAAAGTGACTTTTAGACTAAGATCTAAGGTCTCTGAAGCAGCCAGCCAGGAAAGAGGTGAGAGAATAGCATTCCAGATGGATCAGCATGCACAAAGGCCCAGCCAACTAAGATTAAGATTCTCTGGTGTCTGACGACGACCTGAAGTAAGGCCAGTGTGGATACAGCATACTGGGCAAGGAACAAGGTGGAGCTGGAGAAGTAGGCAAGACCAGGTCATGCAGTATGGGACATTTAAAGCACGGGGTTTCCTTCTTTTCTTTTCTTTCTTTTCTTTCTTTTTTTTTTAGATTTTATTTATTTCTTTCACAGAGAGTGAGATCACGAGTAGGCAGAGAGGCAGGCAGAGAGAGAAGGGGAAGCAGGCTCCCTGCTGAGCAGAGAGCCCGATGCAGGGCTTGATCCCAGGACCCTGAGATCATGACCTGAGTCAAAGGCAGAGGCTTTAACCCACTGAGACACCCAGGCATCCCAGCATGGGATTTCCTTCTAATCGCTGTAGGAAAAAGATGGATGGGGTAGGTCACTCACTGTCTATCTAAATTACTAGATATAATGAGAGCTAACTTACGCTGCATGTAAATAAGTACTTCATTGTGTTTCCCAAATATTCAAATAATATTTTTAAAGATACTTCTTTCAAAATACAGAAAGAGGAGTGCCTGGGTGGCTCAGTCGGTTAAGCACCTGACTTCGGCTCAGGTCGTGATCCCAGGGTCCTGGGATCAAGCCCCACATTGGGTTCCCCGCTCAGCAAGGAGTCTGCTTCTCCCTTTGCCCCTCCTCCTGCTCCTTTTCTCAAACTCTCTCACAGATAAATAAATAATAATACAGAAAGAACACTGGCGTCCTAAACAGTTTCCTAAAATATGCTCAATTTATTCTAACAGATCTAGTCCATAATGTATTCATAGAAGCTTGGACCATCAAAGCACCCTTCTCAACCAACCTTAAATAAATATCCACAGAAAAAAGGAGTTATTGAAATTAGGATCGAAAGGAAAAAAAAATTGTTCCCCTTTAACTCTGGGCACACTGGTTCTAAATAGCAACATTTTATTCAGTTTGTTACTATCTGGCCATGAGATTTCAAAAGGGGTATGACCTGAGATAGAGCTCATAGAGGAAGGGGATGCGTTTAGCCAGGGATGGATGCTGCTGTCTTCATACGTGAATTCCAGAAGATCACCATACTGTTTGCTCTAAGCTTATCCTTGTTTATTTTCACATAGCTGAAATTGTGTTTCCAAGGTATTCTCCCAAATGAGGGGGAGGCTATGCTTCTACATCTTTTTGTGTTTGAAGGACAGTCTTAAATGTGAGATAAGAATACAGTGATCGTAAACATATCTTAATGAGTCTCTATATAGTATTTCATGATATTTAAGCACCTTCACCAATCCCTGAATGCACAGATCCTAAAACTGGAGGCATTTGCCCTCTACAGTACTTTGAGGAGAGATTGAGAAATCAGCTGTCAGTGACTTCCCTGGGGGTCTCTCAAGCTTTGGTGATGTAAGCACTTTTCTTCATTGAGTTAAATTTAGGAGGAAAGAAAAATCTGCTGAGTTCGTGTTTTTTATGGCAATAAGCCAATTTTCCTTTCCATATGTTGTTTGCCCTCAGGCACTCATAAGGTACATAGGATTCATTTCCACTGAAGAAGCCTTAGAGCATGGGAGAAAATGAATGAGACAAGATGGTATGATTAGCTATTTACTGTGATCTGCAAAAAATAAAAATTGGGGCCAAAGCCTGGGGATTAGGAATGGGCACAAAGTCAGGCTGGCATTCAGGAAAGCAAGCAGATTTTCTTGATCTGTTATGCAAAACAGGTTGCCGGAAAGTCAAGGCCAGGAAACCCTGAAGTGCAGGCCCTCACAGTCACAGTCCAGTGGGATTTCAGACAAAGAAACAACCCACAGTTTGATTAAGGGCTCTGAATAGAGAAGTAGAGATTATCGTGATGGTAGTCCATGGGAAGGACTTGGGGCCTGCGGGGAGGCAGGCTTCCTGGAAGCCCTTGCTAAGCCGAGATCTAAGTAACGAAGATGGAATTTCAGGCACTGGAGTGGGATGGGGTGAGTTAGAATAGAGAGCCTGGAGGAGGAAGTGTTCACGCAAAATACTGTTAAATGGGAGGTGCACTCCAGGGACTGGGCGTAACTCAATACACTGAAGCACAGGGTGGCCAGTGGAGACGGCAGGGTGGGGATGGGGCTTATGAGCAGGGGAGGCTGGAGAGAAGAATCCAATTATGCAGAGTCTTTGAGGGCAGGGTAAAGATTGATCTGGGGATAATGGGGACCCAAAAAGGATTTTTAAAAGAAGGATCAATTGGGAAAGATCAGTTAGGCATCAGTGTGAAAAATGGATAGGAGGGGTCAAGAGGTAGAACGGAAAGCCAATAGCAAGCTGCTGCCATCACACAGGTGATGGACAACAATGGCCTGAACCAAGGTAGTGATAGTGGAGTGGGTAGAAGGGGATGGATTAGGAAGTGAAAATAGCGAGATTTGATCATTGGTTGGAAGAAGGAGGTAAAAGAAACCTTTCTCTAGTTTCCTGTTTTAAAGAGCTGATGGACAAGGAGTCTCTTCTCTAGCCAGGAACCTGAGTCAGTTGGGTGGGTGAGTTCTTTGCGCTAAGACATGCTACTTCCCTCTATCGCAGATCATGCAGTGTTCAGAGGGAAATTTCGGCAGCCAAACACAGCTATGCATAGGGGACCACAGTCATGACTTCCCATGTTTGTCCTGTTTCAAGCCTATTGTCCTGATACCTCGTCTAGTTTAGCATTTTTCCAGAGAAGGATGTCCTGGTTTGGACCCTCCTCATGGGTGACTAACCCTTAGAAAGAAAAAATAAGTTAGCTCTTTTCTTGAACATAAATTTTACTAGGATTGCAGTCATAAGCTAATGTGTAAAAGGAATGAGTAGGCTGGAATAATTCAGTAATGAATAATTCATTATTCATATCATTTATCTCAGTAAAATTACTGTAGAAGAAATTCTAAGTTATAACTATCCTGATTAAAAAAGTTCAAGTACTTGTTGAACTTTGGAAATTATCTCACCCCAAACTGCTTTAATTTTTAAATTATAAGTAATGTTACATACTCCAGAGAAGGCTAATAAGCAAACCATGGGCATGGCTATACAGTATTGCATGTTTTACAGAGTTTTTTTTTCACATTGCTATGATTTATTATAATGACATGATTCTTAGGATATATTTAAGGAAGTCCTGTAATATCCTAAAGTAAATAGGTGATTTCATGGGTATGGGGGGGGGGGGAACAATAAAAGATCTCCAGGATATCTGAATAGGGCAAAACTATTCTATGGCTGTCTTAAAAATCTTGAAATCTACCTAAATGTTTTAATGTCTCACCTCATTTATATATTCCTTCCAGAAAGTATATAAGATAGCTACAAAAGACTCAGCCCCCATTAGAAAACAGTTTTTCACAGAAGCTGATATGTTTCTCACTGCAAACTCTTTCAAAAGAGAACTCATCCAGGCTGCCTGGTTATTTCACTTTCAAACAGATTGCATTCCAAAAATGCATTTGAGGGTTGGCTCTTTGGAAGTTGGAATACATTTTTCTTTCAGAAACACTGTGATGGTTGAGTTCCTAGGCAAGTGCACAAAAACCTGCTTGATCTTATATATATATACCACTTGCTTGCATTCTGGGTCCTAGAAGCATTACTGAGGACAGAGGAATAGAGAGCTTTCCCCCATTTCCTCCATAAAGAGGAAAATTCTAGAAGATGTGACGTCTGTCCTGTTATCGCCACCCTTCTCTCCCTGTTTCTCTCTCCTGCTGGTGATTCTCCAAGGTCCCAGTGCTTCCCTCCAGTTGGGCCTGATCCATTTCCTTGAAAATGTCATATTCCCTAATGATTGCTCTGTTCTTCCTTAATAAAACTCCTATGCTCTCAGTGTAGTTGTCTTAACTTCTCATTAAAACATTCTAATTGTGAATGACTACTGAATTCAGGATATTTGCAGAGCTCTTTAAAAACCCAACGGGCAATTTATATTATTTCAAACATTTTTGGTTTTGGAGCAAGAATGTAATGGAATTTAACAACAGAAAGGTGGAAAACTCAGATGAGGACAAGGATTTATGGGCCAGGGCCTCCAAAGTTTGATTCTTTAAATTCCTACTCTTATTTATTTGTTGCCTTTACTTTTAAATGAATAATAGCATCAATTAACATATCACTTTACAAAGTACACTGATATGCTTTTGAACCTATAAGGTATTATTCTTATTTAACATAAAAGGAAGCTGGGGCTCAGAGAAGTACATGTCTTGCTGAGAATCTCCAGCTCAGCCTGGAAAGAATCCAATTCCTGAGATTCTGCTTCAGGGCCAGTTCTGCCTTCAACTGCCTCTCCAGTTTCGAAAGTCCACAATTCCCATCGTCTCCATGCTGACAGTGAAGGTTCTGGCACTATAGGGGAGGTGAAAGACTTGGGATATAGTTTAGAATTGCCATTCCTAGAAGACCATTTTTGCCTGAAGATAGATGTGTTTCCTTGTGTAAGAAATGGTCATGTTGCTAATAGCTGATGTGAACCTGAGACGTAATCAGAAGAGACAGAGGAGGGGAGACAGGAATAAAAGGAAACTTTGCCTATTAGGGGGATGTATTTTTATATAATTTTATATATTATATGTATAAAATGACTTTACATTGCATATCAGAGAACAGAGACAATATCTACCATAATTGCTTTTCATTTTGCCGTTAGTGATGAGACAATGAAATTATGTAAGCTATAAATGTCAGTGTTTAGGAAACATTCAGAGATAGAGAACATACACTTGACCAAATCATGCAAAAAAGGAAAAAAAGAAGATAACAATCCAAGAGGCCATAATATTCACTGCTGTAATCAGAATTAAAAGAAAGACTGTCAAAATAAAATAAGAGTCTGTACCTGTAGAGGAAAGAAAGTATCTTGATGACAAGGTCAATCATGGCATGGAAATTCTCTTCCTCTTCCCAAATAAAATGTATAGACCTTTTAAAAGGACTTGGGGTTACTTTCTCCTTTGGGGTTGAAGCAGTTTAAAATATTACATTGGAAAACAGACATGTTCAGAAGTCCTAACCACAACTCTTGGCATGAAGCCCCAAGGAGACCATCAAGGCAGGTTGGAAGGATGGTGGTTGGAAGGATGAACTCCCGAAAATTTTATTTTGGTCCAATACTACAAGTGTTCTGAAAAAGTGACAAGGAAAGAACAGAAATCATTAACACTCACCATATTAAAAAATGCAAAGACACACCTGAACTTAAAAATAATAATAATATCAGACAGACATTTATCACAAGCGTCTCAGGGGCACCTAGGAGGCTCAGTGAGTTAAAGCCTCTGCCTTCAGCTCGGGTCATGATCCCAGGGTCCTGGGAGGTCCTGGGATCGAGCCCCACATCGGGCTCTCTGCTTGTCAGGGAGCCTGCTTCCTCCTCTCTCTGCCTGCCTCTCTGCCTACTTGTGATCTCTGTCAAACAAACAAACAAAAAAAAAAAAAAAAAAAAAAAAGCATCTCAGCAAGGAAAAACTTAAGCAACTGTGATTAAAGGAAGGTATTAGTCCATTGCCTTCATTTAGAAAAAAAAAAATAGTCATGATCTTTTGGGAAAGAAAGGGGTTTTAGGAATGGGGAGAGTATACCGAGGAGAGTGAGCTAAGGAGGGCTGTGGTGGTGGCGGCTTTTTTTGTTTTTTTTTAATTGCTGATAACCTATCAAACCTAGATTGGAGAAAATTCCAACAATGAAAATGTTAATCCATTTACTTTAAACAAAGGCTAGAATTGAAGTAGGCAGATAGGTTAGACTTTATCATTATTTTGGAATGACTGGATCTATCTGAAATTCAAAGAACCTCCTCAAAAACATTAAGGTTATTGGAGCAAAAGAAGCATTTTTCATTATGTTTTGGCAGGTAGGGGGATTTGTTGTTTGTCTAGAAGCATTTTGGGGGTAAGGTATAGGGAAATTCACTAAGATTAATTCACTATCCTATATTGGTAAAATAAAGATCATAAAATCAAAGACCTATTTCTATGCAATGGTTATTTTTTATAATCTTGACTCAGCTAATGCATCGTTCCTTAGTTAGACATAAAAATCTGCAACCTTGGGGTGCCTGGGTGGCTCAGTGGGTTGGGCCTCTGCCTTTGGCTCAGGTCACAATCTCGGGGTCCTGGGATCAAGCCCCACATCAGGCTCTCAGGGAGCCTGCTTCCCCCCACTCTCTGCCTGCCCCTCTGCCTACTTATGATCTCTGTCAAATAAACAATCTTTAAAAAAAATCTGCAACCTTAAATTCTAGTGCAAATTATGATTCTGTTCTGATACTCCCCATCAATGTACTTTGCTTATGCCAGCACATAATTTTCATAGTTTGAGAAAGGAGCTTCTTTTGTATTTAAAGGATATCTTTGAATGGAAACAGTATATGTCATGTTTTGGATACATTTATATTCAAGTCTTTTGTCTTTAGATGAATGCTAAGAGCTCAGTACTTTTTGAATAAATAAGTTTAAGAAGAAGATAAATTTTTTAGACGAGCAGATTTAAGTTGGACGGACAGGTAACCCAGTACATACACAAAGAGCAGATACCAGGAGGCCTGACTGGCCCCAGAGCAGCTCTTCACAAGCCCTCTCAGTTCAACAAGGCCCAGTGGGATGGGAGTAAAACGTGAGTATTGACAGCATTTTGTGGTCCGCTGAATTTGCCCAGTTCATTATTCTGTAATGTCTCCACACCTTCTACCTCCAAAGTATGTCTTGAGTATGTCTACTTTTCTCTCTCTCTCAACCTGTACTGCTACTCCTTAGTCTAGACCTTCAAAGTCACTGCCTTGGGTTACAATTGATGGCCTTTACTTCATTCCATTCTCCACACAATTGGTAGGACAAGTTAAGTCAGATATGTCACCCCCCGGTTTAAGATGCTCCTGCTACCCAATAACCCTTGGAATAATATCCATGTGTTTTGTTTTTTTTTTAAGATTTTATTTATTTATTTAACAGACAGAGATCATAGGCAGAGAGGCAGGTGGGGGGTGGGGAGCACGTTGAGCAGAGAGCCCGATGTGGGGCTCGATCCCAGGACCCTGAGATCATGACCTGAGCTGAAGGCAGAAGCTTTATTTAACCCACTGAGTCACCCAGGTGCCCCAATATCCATGTGTTTTATTGTGGCCTGTGAGGCCCTAAAGATGTGGCTGCCCATCTCCAACATAATCTCATGGCATTCTCCTTTCCACTTGGCTCCTAGAAAGTGTCTTCTTTTAGTTCTTCCAATATAATAAAGCCTTCCAATATAATAAAACCCAACTCAGGGTTTCTGTATATATGGTTCTACTTAAAAAACGTATTCGCTACCATTAACTAAGCTCCTTCCCTCTCATTGTTTTACGAAAATATTATCATACTCACCCTTTCCTACTTTCTCCCTCTTGCTCTTATTTGTTTTCTTCATATTTATCACAATTTTTAGTAACTTTGTTTACTTCTAGTTTAGTTGGTGTTTTTGTCATTTCCCTCTAGATCCAGGACCAACAGGGACTCTGCCCATTTTGTTCTGATGAATGCCCAGTACCCAACACAGAGCTTGGTGAATAGGAAATATGTAATAAAAAACTCATTACATGAGAATTCATAAATGAAGAGATGAACAATAATCCTATAATGTACACAGGCTTTTCAGATAAGTCAAAATTATTTAGCCATACACCTGTTAAGTAGAGACCCAAACAGAAGTTAAACCTTTATGATTGGTAGTGTAAGGTTCAATCCTATTCCTTGACTAGCCACGGGCTGTCTCTTCCTCTTGCCACACACCTCTGTTGAGAAAACTACTTAATAATAAGAGGAAAGCTGGGAATAATCACGGAGAGGAAGACCGCACATGATAAATTTGTTATTTAGCAATGAGCAGACCAAATACAGTATCTGAAAAGTGCAAAAACCAGACTGGAAAGGGCATGAATGTCAGGTAGAAAAGTCCCATATTTGGGGGTAAAGAGCAGCCTGTGAAGTTTCAGAATAGAGAAAGGGTATTTACAAAACGGAACTTTGAATGCAGAGTGGGAGGTTAGTGGATCAAAAGGATATGGAGGGGTATCCACTAAGGGACATGCTGCTATTTGATTCTGTGGTTGGCCAAATCAAATCCCATCCTTCTTGCACACAGTGTTAAGATGATAAAAGGAGGAGAGTCCAGAACCAGAGGAGAGTGATCCCTGTTCGAGTCCCATCACTACCTACCTACCTACCCAGCTAAAGTTGTCATATATATTAAGTCTTTAAGATTTATTTATTTGTTCGAGAGTGAGAGAAAACCCAGTGGGGATAGGGGCAGAGGGAGAAAGAGACAAGCAGACTCCCCGCTGAGCAGGGAGCTGATGCAGGGCTTGATCCCAGGACCCTGAGTCGAAATCAAGAGTTGGTCACTTAACTGACTAAACCACTCAAGTGCCTCTCTGTGAGTCTAATGACTCAAACAAAGGGCTTGTATTAACCTCCAAACTTCTAATTCTAGCACTGAGGAAAGTGCTAAGCACATAGTAAGTACTAAACTTATACTTAATTGTTAAACAAGTTAGTAAGTAAATGGAATCTATATTTTTTATAATCCATTTATAGTTCCTTGTAGAGACCTTGACATTTCAGAAGAGCATGAAAAAGGAAGCAAAAATCACACATAACCCCACCATCCTGAGACAGCTATGATTAATATTCTTATATACCTCCCTCTTCCACCTCTTTCTTTTCCAATTTAATTTCTTCCACTTTATTTCTTTTACGCTACCTTGGTAAACATGTTAGTTATGAATTGGGGAAGAGACTGATTAATAAATTCCTTATATGAGACATTTGGAAACTCCAAAAGAAGAAAATAAATCTTTAGAATCCAACTATGTGTGCAATTTTATATTCTACTTTTTAAAAACTGTCTTAGTAAAAACATTTTCTCATATTACTAAAAATTCTTTGGAAGTATGGTTTCTAATATCAGCAAAGTAGACAATGATATGGATTTTCTCTTTTTAAAATTTATTTTTTAAAAAGATTTTTATATATTTGAGAGAGAGAGAGAGAGAGAGAGAGAGAGAATGGGGGATGGTGCCAGAGAGAGAAGCTCCCTCCTCTGCAGGGAGCCCAACACAGGACTGGATCCCAGGACCCTGGGATCATGATCTAAATTGAAGGCAGACACTTAACCGACTGAGCCACCCATGTGCCCTGGATTTTCTCTTTCTAAATGAACCAGTACCTTGATTCGTGCCCACTGATCACTTGCAATGATCTGTCAAGCATACACTGTGTGCTGTACATGAATACTACCATGTAGCTCAGGGCTTTTGCCCTGGTTTTATTTTCCTTAAATTTAATGCTCATCTGTTCACCCTGGGAAGACATCCTGGACTTCCACAATGTCAGCAGAATTATATAGTCCCTCCTTTGTGTTCCCATTTCACTGTGTCTGTCATTTTATCACTACAACTTTTATTTTACATCATAACTGGTTATCTATTCCTTTCTGTTCATTATATATGGGCTCCCAAAGGGCAGAGATGGTTGTTCATCCTTGCGTGTTTATGGCCTAGGACAGGGCCTAGAACTAAAGAAGGTTTTGTTTTATTTATTTATTTTTAAACTGTCCTTTAAAAAAAATTAATCTTACTTATCTGACAGAGAGAAAGAAAGAAAGAGGAAAAAAGAAAGAGAACACAAGCAGGAGAAGCGGCAGGCAGGCAGAGTGAGAGGGAGAAGCAGGCTTCCCTGGGACCATGACTTCAGCTGAAGGCAGCCACTTAACCGACTAGCCACCTATATGCCCCCATTGTTTTGTTTTGTTTAAATCTCATTTTAAAATCATGTCCTTAGTATAAAGAGCCATCAGTCAGAAATTTCCACCTTTCATGATTTCTCACCATTGCAACTTAACATATCTACAACTATTAAAATTCATCTCAGGACACCTGAGTGTGCAGTGAGTTAAGTGTCTGACTTAACAGTGAGCTCTCTGCTGAGCAGGGAGCCTGCTTCTCCCTCTGGGTGGTGCTCCCCGTGCTTGTGCTCTCTCTCTGATTAAATAAATAATCTAGAAAAATACATTTATTTAAAAAAAAAAAACTCATCTCCTCCTACAAGAAAACAAAGTGAAACAAAAACCTTCCTACTCCTTCTATAAGAATATTTCTCTTTGTTATTATTTTGTACCTTATTATCTTGGTCAAGCATTAAACCTTGAAATTATTTTGACTACACGTGGTTGCTTCTTGTTTCCAGCAACAACTTCTTCAATCCACCAATATATACGAAGTATTATTTTATGGCATGCTTGGTTCTGGGTGCTAGGTCTCTAATAGCAAACAGGACATGCATGGTTCCTTATTTTTTGGAGCTTACATTCTAGTGGATGGAGACAACTAATAAACAGAAAAGTAAACAAGGAAAATATCAGATAATGATAAGTGCTTCATGGAAAATTAGAACAAAATGATAAGTAGAGAGTAGTTTCTTTAGGTTAGCCATCAGAAAAGGCCTCCCTTTAGGATCTATCTCCTGTCTTTCCCCTTTCTTTCTCATCCTGCCAACAGGCCCTCCACACCTCCTGCTTGCATTAGCATAACAGCTTAATGGATGTGCTTCCAGGCTCCAGAATTAACTGCATATCTCATCACTAAATTGATCTTCTATTTGATTGTTGTGGGAAAGATGGGATAAGATCCGTAGAAAACTGTGATTTTTCTCTTTTGTTAAGCACACGGATAATAGCCTAAATTACAGAACTCAGGTCCAATTTTTACTCACCAAACAAAAAAAACTTAATTACTCATTAAGTTAATAAGGGATTAAAACTGGAGAGATCTCTTTGAATTTCGGCCCAGAGACCTATCTGATTAGTGCTTAGGGAAAAGGGATTCAAGAGTTATACCCTGGAGGGAGCAAGAACTGAGCACTTTTTCTTTAACCACTGAAGTCAGACAGAAAAGAACATTCACGGAGCTCCAACTAGGTGCTATTAACTATTCTGTTTCATTATCCTTCTATTACTTAAAGCTCATGAAAACCATCTAATATAGATATAACTAGGTAACTTGCCTTAAATCCCCCAAATTAGTAAGTGGTAGGTAGTACAGTGACTAGCACTCAAGTTTGGGTAGAAACCTTAACCTTTACAAACTGGTTAAAAATGATATCCGGAGAAACACAAACAAAACTACAAATCAGTTGAAAGAAAGTGGCACCTAGAACATTTATAGAATAAATGAAAAAAACTAATGAAAAAGGAAAATGTACACCTAAAGCAGTCATTTAGGGAAATGCGCAGGTACGGAATTCACCACCACTAAAGATACCTGTTTATTCATTAATGCAACAAATAGTCTGATGCTGGGGGCACTGGACCTTGGCATTGGGGGCATTGTTCCTGTTCTCTTGGGCCTTATGAGATAATGGGGCAGCAGATATTCATTTCTATGTGCTTTGAAAGAAAAGCACAGGCTACACTGAGAGTTGGGCACCTGACCTACTCTGGAGGGTCCTTAACAACTGACCCTTAAGTTAGAACCTGAAAAGTAAAGAGGAGTTTGTCAGGCAAGTAAGTAGGCTTCGAGCACTCAAGGCAGATTGAACATTACATTCAACATTATACGATTACATCTTAAGGCAGAAAGCAGCATGGTATTTGAAAACTGGAAGGGGACCACTTTGAATGGAACAGAGAAAAGAGAGTGGGAGGTGGAGTGAGGGAGATCATGCAGGGACTGAAAGATTTGGGGTTTTATCCTAAGAGCAATGAGTAGACATTAAAGGGTTTTAAACCACAGGACAACATCAGATCATTACGTCTGCTTGGCAGAAAACAAAGTGGAGGGAAATCAATTTGGATGCAGAAAGATTTCTAGGGGCAAGGGGGTGAGGGGAAGGGTCGTTAAGACAGCACAGGTGAGACTTGGTAATATATCTCATTGAGTGGGGAGAATAGGATGGATTCAAGAAGTATTTAGGAGATAGAATAGAGAGGATTTGATGACTGATTGCATTAGCACATGAGAGATAGGAAGTTTCCTGGAGTGACTGGCCATATTTCCAAAGTGGTAGTAAGAAGGTGGTATTAATTAATGGCATTGAGACCGCAGATGGAAGGAGAATTGTGTGGGGAGCAAATACCATAAATTCAATTTGCAGAAGTAAGCAGCTGAAGAATGATGTTTGGAATGGGCTGTAGAAGCCCACCATGATAAAGGAAGGTTTGAAACTCATTGGCTGAAAACATTGATTGCTCTTAATTTTTTGGTTTTTTGGAGAGGACCCTGAAGCTATGGGACCCTGTCCCTCCCAGTGATAGTGGGGTGGGGGCCAGAAGTTCCTAGTTGCAGGTCCTTGATCTAAACTTTTTTTGGTTTTTCATGTGTATGAGTAAAAACAAATTTTTTAGTAAGTAGTCCCATAAATTATATCTGTAAATCATAAAATATTGCTAATCTCTCCATTAATTGATTGTATAGATAAAATAGTGATAAAAATGGTCTCAATTTCTTCATATACCCCAATAAATCATGATACTCTGGAAGTTAACTGGCTCTAGAGAATTTTGAAAAACAAAGTATTATCATTTCAGACATAAAACTCCTGAAAGAACCAAAGCCATCTTAAATCTTTTAATTTAAATGAAATTGTAGATCACGACATGCAGTGAAGTTTGAATCTTAAGCTTTGAAAATTGTCTCTGAACTTATCGTATCAATAAATAACCTTTGGACACCTTCTTCCCCCTCCAGTGACAGTAAACCATTATTCATCTTGATTACCAAGTGCTTTGGCAGCCCCTCAAATTTTGCACCTGAAGTAAGTGCCTCCACTCATTTCAACCTAATTCTGGCCCTGCTCTGCCTGCCCCTGTGAACCTCACTCTGTGTGAGACCCGGAGCTATCTCCATGCTCGGGAAAATTTTCTGCTAGTGTAGTCAGATGCACCCCTAAATCATACCCTCCTTAATTGTAAGATGTGTGAAGGACAGACCATCTGATCTTCACTGCTATCTCCTCCAGTTTCTATCAGAGTACCTATCCTGGATGACAGGATAGATAGATAGACAGACAAACATAAGACAGATATCATTTTAGAGCAGTCAAATGAACTTTCTTAAGATTAACATTCAGTCAAACAAACCAGATAACAAAGGAAGCTCTCAACTAAACACCAAATACCTTACCCAAACTGAGAGGCTACTATCCTGGAGCCCAAGTAGAGACCCCAGAAAAGTAACCCATCAAAGAGAGGCTGCTCCCAGCCCACACACAACAAACTTCAAATTCATAGGATATTAGAGCAAAAATGTATGTTTACCTATTACTGGCACTATTTTAGCTGCAAGAGACAGAGACACACATTTGAACCTATTTGAGCAAAAAGGGGAGTTGATTAGAAGGATTCTGGAGTATTTTACGGGACCTAAAGAGACTAAGATGGGCTTGGGGAATTGGACACTGGGACTTCAATCATGTCAGCTTCCACTGTCTCAAGTCCCTGTGCCTTTACACGTCTATTTCCTCCCTTTCTTTTATATTAATTAATTTTCATAACCTTTGAAGTAGATACAAGTAACATTTCCATTTGATGGATGAGGATGATGACCCTCATTGTTTAGGGTCATAACCTTAAACAGTGGTACAGGCAGGATTCAAACCTAAGTGGTCTATTGCCAGAGCCCATTAACTTATTATTATTGTGGAATAGCTAAAAGATACATGAAGGTGGAAAGACTAGCACAATTGATCCCAATGCATGGACTAATCTAGCTGCTAGGATACACATGGCTATAACAATCATCAACTTTGGTTTCATATATACCCCTGCCATTAACTCCCCATTGGCACTGGATTCTTTTGAAGCAAATCCCATGATTTCATTTCATTCATAATTATATTAGTGCATATCTCTGAAAGAGAATTTTTACCATAACAGCAACATCAATACTAGACTTAACAATTAGCAACACTTCCTTAACATCATCAAATATCCAGCCAATGTTAAAGTTTCTAGTTGTTTCACAACTTGTTTTTTTCTATAGGTGATTAATTTGCTTTGGGATCCAAATGGTACCCAAACATTACATTTGATTGCCATATCTCTTAAGTCTCTCTCTCTCTTTTGAAGAGCCAACACTTTATTAGGTTAGATAAGACCTACACAGTTACATTTGAAGTAGAAATTGACATATGACAAAAGACATGGAGAACTAAAGTAAAATAGGAATTCAGAAATATCTTTTAGTAAGAGTCACCAAGAATAATATTGTTCTGAAAAGAAAATACAGTGGAATAGTACATGATACTTATTACATCCCTTGTAAATGACAAAGGATTCTTAAACTTCTAAGCACTCAAATACCTTTCTGTATCTAGGAGATCCAATGCCCAAATATACACAAAAAGATGAAAATACATTTATACCTACCTTGTTTACAAATTCCTAAAAACTTGATTATGGTAAATTTTAAACATATAACAGTAAACATAGTACCCTTGATAAGCTTCAACAATAATCATGACTAATCTTGTTTCATACATAGCCCCACTCATTTATCCTCTCCCGTATTATTTTGAAGCAATTCCAGACATGCTACCATTTGATCTGTAAATACTTTAGTATTTATCTCTAAAAAAGATAAGCATTTAAAAAAATATAACAAAAATCCCATTATCACACCTGTACTATTAACAACAAAACCTACATATCATTAACAATCTAGTGTTCAAATTTCCAGTTGTCATAATAGGGCTTCTTTCATACAGTATGTTTGTTTGACTGAAGACCCCAGTAAGGCCTACAAATTATAATCAGTTGATAGTTTCTTAAGCCTCTTTTACCGCATAGGTTCTCCCACCATTTCTCTTTCCCTCCCTTGTAATGTACATATTTATTAAAGAAACTGGATCCTACAGTATATTCTTGATATATTGGACTTTGCTGACTACAGCCCTATGATGTCATGTAACATGTTCTTCTGCCTTCTGTATTTCCTATTAACCCAGTAATTATCCTAAAGGATTGATCTTGTACAAGGTTGGTTCTTTAAAAAGATTGCTTCATAGGTGGTGTTATATACTTCCACCAGGAGTCACATAATAACTGATTATCTATCTACCTGGTATGTAGACACTTAGTGATGATCACTGTCCACAGCAGCACTACCCAAGATGAATATAACATGAGCTACACATGTAATTTAGAATGTTCTAGTACCCCTATTTTTAAACAGTGAAATCAATTTAATAATATATTTTATTTAACTCAATATATCCAAAATATTATCATTTCAACACTTACGAAAAATTTATTTTCAGATTAACTTTTCAAAGTCCTGTGCATTTTTTCCACTCATAGCTGGTAGGTGTCGGAAGCTGCTTGCACCGGTCCATGAAGGCTGAGCATCTCATTCCAGCTTTATGGGATGGGATACATGACATCCCACTGGGTAGCTAAAAACTGGCCACAGTGGTAGTATTTATATCACAGCAAATATCACAAAGCAGATTTTTTTTTCCCTCCATCTCAGAGAGCCAGTTATTAGATGTTTACCAGCACAGCACTGCTTATAACACATATCACCTTGGACCAGCCTCATTTCAAGTGCTCAATAACCATGGATAACTAGTGGATATTGTACTGCATAGCTCATTATGGCATCTGCGGCTGAGTGTAATATGTTCTATCATTCCCTCTCTGTTCATTAGCTGGAATAATTCTATAGATTAAAATTTTCCTCATTAACTATTTAACTATCTTTATGTATTGTAAATTTAAAAACAACATATAGCCTCTTTTCCTCTGTTAATTAGTGTTCAAAATAATGAGTTGACTCCCTAGCAAAAGTACCCAATTCATATTTTTTGGTAGTGTTATGAACTCATAGATTCTAACATATTTGACTGTTTCAATCCGTTGCATTTACTATTCTTATTGATGCCCATATTGTCCCGCCTTTGGCCACTGGAAGCTTCCTGAAGTTCAGAGCCCACATTTCAGACTGCTAAGCTACCACTAACACCAGTCAGACTGTATGTCTCATAATTTCAACCACTAGAAAGCGACTGACCTTATTTTCTAGACAAAAAGTTCAAAAAGCCTGGGATTTATTGGTCCAGCTTGTTTCAAGTGCATACCACTATGTCCAGCAGTGTCACATGGGAACTTGGCAGCTCTGTTAGGAATCAAGGGAGGAGCTATCCAAGAACCATTGCTTGGTAGACAAAATAATAGATGTCCACAATAACATATTTTAAAAATGACACAGAAAATTTTAAAGCACGTCGTCCTTTCCATGTGCACCGACTGGCTGCCTTGTTTATTCATTCATCACATATCTACCAAGAACCTTTGACAGGCCTGGAACTATTATTCCAACTGTAAAAGTTAATTTTAAAAAACATACACCTATATGAGATTCTTGAATCCCTAAAGATTTTTGACTTTCTCTAACTGAAAGAGAATGAGTGTTAAAAACACTGAAATGTTTCAGAAAGTAGGCATAGGTCCTTTGGAAAATAGCAAAGAAGGCATAATTGCACATAGTTAAGACAAAGAGCATCCTTTTTGTTTCATATGAGTCAAGGAAAAGGCATTTTTCACTCAGATTGCCCCTTGGACATGAAAACTAAATTTTACATTAAATGATCTCATTTTAAATTTATCTATGGTAAAAATTAAATGGGACAATAAAACAGCTCTAATGGAGAAACTGTGGCCCCTCAGACTTCCTAGTATCCTGCCACTGAGATCTCTGAAGGCACTAACATTCATCCAACATCCCTACTAATCAACTGAAGATTGGACAGTTGGGTATTTTAGTCATGGTCATATGCTTGTATAATTTTCTGAGAGCAAAATATGAAGAACTTATTTTCTAGTAAAAACAGAATGCACAATAACCAAAACATTCAAAGAATGAATTGTTAAAATTCACCAGGTACTCCAAAATAAGCAAAGAAGTATTTTCATGATTTCCTTTTTAAAAACAAAAATATCAGTAAGGTTTCAAAACTTAAACTTAACTGACCTTAAAGTTACAGTTGTCTTTAAAACAAAATTATAGTTGTCTTGTAATATTTAAGGTTTTTCAATAAACTTATTGCACAAGTACATTTGTAGATGACTTAACAAACACACACAACCATAAAACATGCTGGCAGGGAAAATAATTACCCTGGGGGAATAAACAGGGAAAATTAACCAGGCAAGGGAAGGCCTAGATTCCAAGACCTCCATAAACAAGAAATTGTTCATAAAATAAAATAAAATAAAATAGTTCATTTTATTCTAGAAACTTGGTTCTTTTTTGTGGTTGAGGGGAAGCCTAGGAGATAATGTAGGGAGCATAAAAATATTATGACTATATTTACAATTTTTCATTCAAAATGGAAATACTATTATTGGGAAAAATATATATATATACCTTTAGAACTCAAATGATGTATTTTATTGAAGACTAGCAATAAAGGAAAGAATAGGGCATAACTAGCCATTCTTTCTAGTTTTGTAATACTGATTATTCTAATTGTCTTGTGTTTTGAATAACAGTAAACATGTGTATGCAAATAAAATTTCTTGGGCTTTCTCAAAAAATTAATTAATTGATAAACAGTAATACATTTTTGCAGATTACCCTTGTAAGAGGGGCTTGTACTTCTACAGGAAAATTGTTTCGGTATTTTCTTTTTTCTTTTGGTCTAAATACTTTCATTTAGAAATGTGTTATTTAATAGTTCTGATTTGGTTAGCAACCTTTAAATATCCTACTTAGTCATTTATGATAATTTGGCATTAAAGATGAGTAATTATTTATATTTGCTATACTCATTTGAATTATAAGTTTCAGTGATTTCTAGGGGATTTAAAAGTACACATAAGAGTTATTATCCTTGCTTAGTCACTACATTTTATACTCTCCATATCAATATAATCTGTTGCAAATTCAAATTAATGATATTACTGCTTCTATAAAGATTTTATTTATTTATTTGACAGAGAGAAATCACAAGTAGATGGAGAGGCAGGCAGAGAGAGAGAGAGGGAAGCAGGCTCTCCGCTGAGCAGAGAGCCCGATGCGGGACTCAATCCCAGGACTCTGAGATCATGACCTGAGCCGAAGGCAGCGGCTTAACCCACTGAGCCACCCAGGTGCCCCGATATTACTGCTTCTAATTGTGTTCTACTGCATGAACTAATAATGATACACTGTTATTTTTTCAATCAATATCTACAGAAAGACTGCCAATATAAGACACTATGTTAGTCTGTTATGGATCCAAAAGTAAATATGACATGATGTTCCTTTAGATAATTCATAGCGTGGTGGTTTAGGCAAATCATATATAGGCATGTTAACCTAATATGGGAAGGGCAAAGATAAGTAGGGGTCCTGGGTATTACAAAGGCACAAATGGATGTGTGTGTGGGTGGGTGGGTATGTGTGTAGGTAGATAGGTAGGTAGGCAGAAAAGACTTTTTTAGAAAGAGATAACTGAGGTAGGTTTTATCAAAGAATAATTAGTAATTAATCAAATGATGAGAAAGAGGGTAGAAAGGAAGGTGTTCCAATAGCACCACTGTTAGAGAGCAAAGTGAAAGATAAGAAGTGGAGGGAGATGGTAAGAGATTAAAACAGAAAGTCCGAGAGAGGCCAGATCATAGAATTATTGAATTCCATGGTAAGGAGCTTGAACTTTATCTCACAATGATGATGATTCACTAGAATGGTTAAATAGGGAGACAAAAGTGCAAGATAATGACAGGGCCAGACCAGAGACTTAAAAGACTAGTTAAGAGGATGTTAGTATTCAGGATGAGAGAGGATGAGAGAAGATGAGAGCCTAAACTAGGACAGTGACAGCAGAAGTGGGGAGTAGGAAAAGGATTCAAGAACTCATTAGGAAGTAAAATGCATTAACAGCTGAGGATTGATTCAATGTGGGAAATACAGAAAATGGAAGAGTCAAAGACAATTGTGAAACATAGCACCAAACCCAGAACAACAGAGAATACAGGAGAAGGAGTAGTCTTCAGAGGAAGTGAGGACTTCAATAATTTTAGATTTGTTGAGTCTGAGGTATAACTGAAACACTGAAGTAGCAGCCAATCAGCAGCTCTGCAGAAAGTTTTGAGGTACGGCTGTAGACTTGGTGAAATTACCAAGTGATAGCTAAAGTCATATCAATGGGTCAAGCAACTCAGAAAGATTGTAGAGATTTTTTCCCTCTCAACTCATGGTGAAGTTATACTTTTAGAGTGCTTGTCTCCACAATTAATTACAGACTTTATCTTTAATACCTATCATGACTGGATCAATCTACTTGATATATCTTGGAGGCTGTCTTCTGAGTCCAGACATGGAGGCTCATGTTAAGTGAAGAACCACAGAACAACAGAGATAAGCAAACAAAATATATAAATTAAATGTATTGACAGTTCTTCATGACTATTTCTTACATTCCAAAGGCTCAACAATACTCCCCAACATACTAATTCCTCAGTTTGTTCTACCTCTTAGTCCAGTTTTCTCACCAAACTCTATCTGGCAAAGATACCACTAAATTTTTAGTGAGTCAATTCTTTGTCTATTAATACGTCATTGGACAATATGCTATCAAAGTAACAAACAGGAATAGTACCGTAAGATTTCTTGTGGAACTTTCAAAGTAGCAGCTGAATTCTTTGATTAGTTAAAAAAAAAAACACTATTATTTTTGTTGACTTTTAAGTTAAATCAAAACTATTTCCTGAGAAGCTCCAAGGAAAGAACCATGAATAAAACTCTTATAATGACATTTCATAATCATGTGTGGCAATCATGCAGATTAACACTGACACAATTTCCAAGAGCTACTAAAGATAGACCTTATGCAATTGGGCAAAATAAGTGGGTGGGTAATTTTTTTTAAGTAGGGCCATGACCTCTAAGATCTTCTGTTGTTTTCACTATGATCTATAAACTGAACAAAGTGCTCTTTTCTTTCTCAGAGAAGGAGTCCATTACTTGTCTGGGACCAAGGCATTGTATAGGAATGAAGGTATAACTTCTGTTGTTTCTAGTGGCAAATATGCCTCCTCTCCTATGCCTCATGTCCAGCCAAGGTAAACAATTGCTATGGCAATTCATATTTCTAATTTTGGACAATTCTAATTTGCCACAACATTTTTTGATGATCTAGGACTCTGTTGCAGAATCCTTTTAATCACATTGCTCAGCAATAATTAAATTGCTACCAATCAATTGAACTGACAAGCAAGGTGGAATTTGACTGCCACTGCTGGTCAAGACCTTCCTTTTTTACACTTGATTTAAGGCAGGCATCAAATGTAATTTCCCTTGAGATAAAAAAGTGAACTGAGAATACAAAGATAACCAGAATTGCATTCTTCCTTCAAGGAGCTCACAAGGGAGTGGGGGTACAGACATGCAGAATAAGTGACGTTCTTTTACACTCATGTTTTAATCTAATTCCACAATTTAAACCAGAAAGGGGAGATGGAAAAGAACACATGCTTAATCTATGTCATCCTATGCAAGTACATGGAAGTACAAAGTTTTTACCTCCCACCCAAAACCGAGACCAGGGCAGATAAATGTATTTCATTCAGTCACGGTATTGAGAATGATCTCTACAAAATGTCACTATCAAAAGGGATTTAATGTTAACAATAAATAAGAAAAAATAGTTAGTTAGGCATAAATAGCCAAAATAACTGGTTTACTAGAGATCTGTATTTGACATGGAGCAAATCCAAGCACAACACTGGGATACGTGAAGTTACTACACAAAAAATTTAAGAAGAGTCTTCCATGATCCTCAAAGTGAATCTGAAAAGTACAACATCCAGCAATGGACTCTGTAAGTTAAAGAGAGATGTGAAGAAAGTGGAAAGGATTCAACAGAGAGTCACAGAGATGATTAAAGGGTTGGGGAAATGGGAGCTAGAAATTATTTAGCCTAAGTTAGAGAAGACTACCAGGTTTCTTAATAACAGTATTCAAGCCTAGGAAGGGTTGTTATATACAAGATGATGAACAGTTACTTTCTATCTCAACTGAAGAGTGGACAAAAGAAACAGACTTTGATTTCAGCATGAAATATCTAAGTTAGACATAAGGAAGAACTTTCAAGAATGAGGGTTATTGGATAAGAGACCTTAGGGTCCTCTTATTACACCTGTTTCTTAAATGATGCTATTTCACATGGTCCTTTTAAAATTATTCTTCTTTTCACTTTGTCCTTCATTTATTTCACTTACACTGATTTAAATTACCTATTATAACTGATAATCCCCAAACACAGATATGTTTGGGGTATTTATATATAATATATATTAGTATATTAGTATATATTAGTATATATATAGTATATACACAGTATACAGTATATTATAGTGGATAGTATATACAATATACACTATGGTATAGTATAGTTTATATATAGTATACTATAGTATACTATATATACTATATTATACTATGTATAATTTCATTAAATTTTACTATAGTAAAATTTAGTATAGCATATATACTATATATTTCTCCAATCCAGATTACTTTCCAAATGCCTCCTGGACATCAGGCTTCTATCCTTTACCTGTTCTACTGCAATAGCATCATAACTGATAACTGTCTCTCCAGTGTTCAATTCCACCCTCTGGTCTATGTAATGGTCTCAACCTTTCTATTTACAAGCTAACCCAATCATTGCCCGGCTTACAATTTTCTGATAGATTCCCACCATTTACTTGTCTTCCATCATTTGGTCCCTTAACCTTTCCAATATCAACACTATCTTTCCCCCAAATGTTATTAATTACAAGATAATTTCACTCCTTTTATCCCATTGTGATTTTACAGGTCTGTACTTTTTAAAGTCTTGGTATGCTTTACCCCTCCTAGAACACACCTTCTGCCTTACTTCTGTGTCCAACTTCTACTCTTCTGTTCCAGAAATCGTCCAATGTGAGGATCACATTGGATTAGTGATCCTCAATAAATGCTTATGGATTTCCATTAAAACTTCCCTTGAATACTTTAATGTCATAGTTAGTATTAGCAGGAGCCTTTCCAGACTTCAGATTCAGTAACTGCTCACTTAGAAAACATCTAGGGAGCTTGCTGAAAGAATCTAGTGATCAACCTTCAAAAGTGGCATATATATCAGAGTCTTGTGTTTATCACACCTGATTCCAGCTGCTGCTTCTCTGACACTCCTTGCACCATTTCCTTGGGCATTTCCACCTCACTGCCACTACTGGACCCAGTGCTTTTTCTTCCATCTCTTGGCCTGGTACAATTATGGATACAAGCTTGGGCACTTTATGTGCATCCTCTCCAACTCATTTCTTATGAATCACTCCTATGAGGCAGGATCGGTATTGCCCATTTTATGGGTGAAAAAGTCACCACCTACCCACAGATGACATACAAATATATATATATATAATATATGCATGTGTGTATACACATCTATTTATGAGACATATGTATCCTATGAGCTGTAGCCTACTTAATATGCCTCATAAAGATCTCAAAAGAAACTCAAAATGAAATTTCCAAACGTGATTTTATAACTTTATCCCCAAACTTCGCTCTTCTGATGTTACCTGTTTTAGTGACTGGTGCCGGACACTATCCTCTGCACTTCACTCTTTTTAATCCCTACATCCAATCCATCACCGTTTATAAAACTTTTCCTCCCAGATAGCTCTTAAATTTGTGCAGTTCTCTCCACCTTTACCCTTATTAATCTGGCTGACGTTTTCATCATCTCTTATAATAGCCTCTATTTCCTTTGTCCTCATCTTATCTGTTATCAGCAGCCAAGATGATCTGAAAATCCAAATCTGATCATGCTACTTTATGCTGTCCCTTCTTCCTACTGCATTCAAAAGCCCCTTAGCAGCTTCCCACTGCTCTTATCAAAAAGACAAACTTAAAACTGCTATTCAATGGATCACATCCACTTCATCTTAAACCCACCTCTTCTTACATCTTGCTCCCACTCCCTCAACTACTCTGGCCACCGGTGCTTGCCTTTTATCCTTCAAACCTGTGATCGCCCATGCTTCTGCGGGCCTCTGCACAGGCTGGAAAGCCATCTCTCTCGTCTCTACTTCACCAAGTTAACTCTTAATCATCCTTCAGATGCCACTTTCCCGAAGAAATCTTCTCTGATCACCCTCAAAAGCCAAGTCTTACCTATTACAAGCTCCAAAACCATGTATTTTCTCCTTCTTTTTTCTCTTCCTCCTTCTTTACATTTGTTTTTGTGATATTTGATTGTCAACTTCCTTTTAAGTGTTATGAGAGCAAGAACTGTCTATTCTTGCTTTTATCTCTAGTCCTTCTCTCTGCTATCTGGCATGTAGTGTTTGAAGAATTGAATAAATTAACCTGCTGGTTTGTATTTGCTAGGCATGAGCTAAGTGCTTTATGTGTATAATTTCATTAAATTTTCACAACAGGGACGCCTGGGTGGCTCAGTTGGTTAAGCAGCTGCCTTCGGCTCAGGTCATGATCCCAGCGTCCTGGGATCGAGTCCCGCATCGGGCTCCTTGTTGGCGGGGAGCCTGCTTCTCCCTCTGCCTCTACCTGCCATTCTGTCTGCCTGTGCTCACTCTCTCCCCTCTCTCTGATAAATAAATAAAATCTTTAAAAAAAAAATTTTTTTTCACAACAGACTTAGAAGGTTACTGCCTTTCTATTATTAGCTCTATTTTAGAAATGAGAAAACCAGTGTCTAGAGATATTTGGTAATTTCCCCAAGTGTCACAGGTTGAAAACTGAAGTCTTCTACGGTAAAACCATAAACCCATCCCTCGTGGATACCTTTGTAGACGTAAGTGTATTAACTAATGTGACATTCAGCACATGAGCAGGAAGAAGTCTCTGAATTACAAATTGATCATTTGTGTCTCTTCAGCAAACCTGAAAATCCTGAAATATTTAAGAGTCAACAACAGAATCCCACGGTTGTTAGGTCAGGTTACTTAAACAGAAGAAAAAAGTAGGCTGGACCTGAATTGTACTTGTTCAGTGAGCCTAATTGTTCCACTGACCAGTGAGGCATAATAACTTAGCACAGTACAACACTGACTGTGACTGGCCTGGGGGAATGGATCTCAAAGCAGCCAAAAAACTCACCAAGCCAAAATGATTTAATTCTCATTTCACCAAAAGGAAAACAACTCACCTCACTCGTGTCAACTATCCTTGTTCATGCAGAAGACTCTGCTGAGCCCTTCTAAGGAGTGTAACTCCTTTGCGCAATTTATCCGAAGGTGATTATGAATTTTTCCTTTTCCACCCACACTGTCGGGTCCACTCATTTTGAGAACAGAGGCATGATGGCACAGCCATTCTTTATGACTCTTGTTGCAGGAGTATTATCTCAAAGTTTGAGGCAAATTTTATGTTGGTTGATCACGAATGCTTGGAAGAGCTTCATCTTCATTTCTGGAAGTTGTATTAAGGATTTCTAAACTATCATTATCATCTTTTATGAAATTACTTTAATCATTGACTACTGAATTCTCAATAGACCTGAGAAGCTGATGGATATGTAATCTTTAGGTTAGGATGGAGAAAATCTTTAGACATCCCACTAGCTTTTAGCTGAACTTCGAGAAGTAGAAATACTTTGTTGATCTCAATAATAGTGTCTTAGATCTGCAACTCACTTGGAGCATCTCCAAACTGGGCTTGTTCACTATATTTAAAACATGTTAGATTTTGGACATGATCTCAAACCAATTTAGAAGAGATTGGCAATTCATTATTTTTCAGTAGAACATTTACCTGGCAGGGTAACCTACTCTGTTTATGTTTACTAAAAGAATTTCTTCCTATGGATGAATCTATATAGGAGGCCAAGTTAAAGATAAAATTGTTGAATGAGCATATAATTAGGAATTAGATGTTATTAAGAAGTGTCTGATTTACTTATTTCCTTGCTTAAAATGTCTTTTAGTCTTCCCATCACTTTCAGGATTAAAAAAACCAATTCTTTATTCATGTCTCCTTGTTCTTTCTTTATAAATCTCACCTTGAGCAGTTGTAGAGTCTAAACATTCTGAACTACTTAAAATGGCCTTACTTTTAGGATAAATGCACTTTTATTTTGGCTAAATTCTTATGTTCATCTATATTCCCTAGCAATTCAATTTTTAAAACTATGTTTCCACAGCAATTTTATGTATCTCTATCAACACTTAACCATTATAATTATTAATTCACTTATTCCTCTCCTTCACTGAAAGATAAGTTTCTTGGAGGTTGGGACAATCTTATTAATCTGCTAAATCCAGATGTTTAGTTCACAGTAGAAACTCAATGTCTTTAAAGTGCTTGTTGGCTATGTCCACCACACTAGGTAGTAAACTGGCTATCTCCATTCCTCAGTAATTCCAGAATATTCTGTTTTATAAAATAAATATTCCTCTTTACATTCTATTAGACCAGTGATTCTCTCAGGGTTTTGAATTTTGTGCATTAGTAAAAATAACTTTTTAAAAACATTTTAAGGAGTATTGAAGAAAAGAACATTAAAAATAAAGCTACTGGGAGCCTGAGAAACGGCTACCACATCAAAAATAAAGCTACTGTCCATTAACACCATAATTTCAAAATATATCTTAAGTCTAAGGCATAACAAAGGATATCATTTAAAATAATCTTTTAAACTGAACAAATTTAACTTTATGAAAATTTTTCCTTATGAAAGTTTTTTCTCTTTTCACCTTCAGCTTATGAAAAATAGGTCATGTCTTCCCCCAAATAATTTTGAAATACTATGTATTTTACACATTTTTAAGGTAGCATCTGAGATATTTTCATAGTAAGTTCAAATTGTTGTAATGAACGTCATTTTTGGCATGTTACAAATACTGACACTACAAAATACCTTAGAAAACCTATCCATTGGATTCTATATACCATAGTTATTTAATACTCACCATTATTCATTTAAAAATATGAACAAGGGCACCTGGGTGGTTCAGTGGGTTAAAGCCTCTGCCTTCGGCTTGGGTCATGGTCCCCGGATCCTGGGAGGTCCTGGGATGGAGCCCCACATCTGGCTCTCTGCTTGGCAGGGAGCCTGCTTCCCCCTCTCTCTTCATGCCTCTCTGCCTACTTGTGATCTCTGTCTATCAAATGAATGGATAGAATCTTAAAAAAAAATATATATATATATATATATGAACAAGTAGTTGAAAAATTTACATAATTCCTTTTTATTTCCATTCCACTTCCAGAGTTTTATAATATGACATTTATACTTAGAAGTCAATTATCAACTGAACTTTAATTTTAAAAATTTCTGTAACCTTAAATGTTATAAAATATCCTGAAATGAGTTAGCATTATAATTACTAGTGCACATTTGGTCAAAGCAACATAAATATATTGGTATTAAACATGATATAAACATTTACTGAAAATACATTTCTTAGTTAGCTAAGTTTCTTCAACTAATTAATGTGGTCAGAATTTGTTTGCTAGGCTCAGAAAGGGTTTGTACAATAAAATACATTTTATTCCTTTTTTTCTTCTTTTAGAAGATGTGCTCAGACTACTTGTTCATGAAAAATTATGAATGATGGAAATAGAAGGGGTTTTGTTTTAGCTACGTCCCAAAATTCTTTAAACGCCTTCCAAGTTACGTGCAAAAAAGCCTTAGTGATTTATTGTTGAAAACTATTTTTAATGATTAACTGATACTTTGGTTAAGTCCTTCTTCAGTTTCATTGAAAGGAAAAGCTGAAAACCATTTGCAAAAGGGTTGCTAGGAAGTAATCAGGGACATTTTACTTCTGTCTCTGGTGCCCCTTTTCCATCCTGGGGCAATGTTAACACAGTAAGATTAGGAGTGGGTGAAAGGTGTGCCTCTTTTTGGTGAAAAGAAAAAAGGATGATTGGGCAAGGTAAGGCAGATTCTTCAGCAGCTCAGTTTTAGAAAAACAGTGCATATGGAAGTTGGAAGCCTAACCACTAACTCTCTTAAAAACTATCTATGCACAGCTTACACATCTCTTAGAAATTCCTGGTATACCTCCCGAGCTGAGTATACCCCATTTTGAGGAGCACTGGACTAGAACTGAAAGAATACTAATTCCATTAGCTTTAGTTTCAAAGTGTGGTATTTTCTTTTTCCATCTTTCTTTTATTTTTTATTTTTTTTTTAGATTTTATTTATTTGAGAGCAGCAGCACAAGCAGGGGGAGCTGGCAGAGGGAAAGGGAGAAGCAGATTCCCTGCTCAACAGGGAGTCTGACATGGATCCCAAGACCCTGAGATCATGACCTGAGCAAAAGGCAGATGCTTAAAGACTGAGCCACCTATGCGCCCCCAAAGTGTGGTATTTTCGGACTTTGACATTACCTCCAAATTCTGGGGGAAGTTAACTTATTTGGCATTTAAGCCCCCTATGAAATTATTGCATGAAGTTGTACAGAAAGTCCCACTTCAGGACATTTCTTCATAGCACTGTACCTTTATGTCCCTGACATCTTTCTCCCATGTTTTCTCACATGGTCCTTCTGAAGGTAAATGGTTTATATTTATAAACTTATAAAAGAGGATTGGCATGAAATCTCTGGCTATGGATCAGAGCCTAGTTCATCAACCGATCAGGAAAATGAATTTGTGAGCCAAACAGTATCTGTAAGCTAAATATTGATCTCCTATAAAAATTGATATTGCATATGTGGTTTTAGTAATTGAGTTTTCAATAAAAATAAATATTAAGGGGCACCTGGGTGGCTCAGTGGGTTAAAGCCTCTGCTTTCGACTCAGGTCATGGTCCCAGGGTCCTGGGATCGAGCCCCGCATTGGGCTCTCTGCTCAGCAGGGAACCTGCTTCCTCCTCTCTCTCTGTCTGCCTCTCTGCCTACTTTAAAAAAAAATTAATAAAAATAAATAAATAAATATTAAACCTCTACCCCTACTTTCATTGTTCTCATTCTCATTCTTTACAGCCAATATAAAAAATTCATATTGTAAAAATAGGCTACTTTTTTACAACTCACATACATGAAGAAGGCATTTTACTTTTTACTTCAACTTTCTCAGAGAACAGAGAGCTAACTCCTACTTGTGATTAATTAAAATGCAGAGATCACCTGAACTTAAAAAAAAGAAGACATTCTAAAAAATTAAAATGAAAAATAAAATGAAAACTGCAAACACAACATGGTTAGCTATCATTAAATTCTGAATTTTCAAATATTTTTAAAATGCTACTCACCTAATTTTTAATTTTTAAAAAAATTTTTAAATTTTAAGTAGGCTCCACACTCAACATGGGGCTTGAACTTATAACCATGAGATCAAGAGTCACATGCTCTACCAACTAAGCCAGTCAAAGCACCCCTGCATTTCCAAATACTTTTGATTAAAACCATAACTTCACAGGGACGCCTGGGTGATTCAGTTGATTAAACATCTGCCTTAGGCTTAGGTCAGGACCCTGGGATCCATCTGGCATCAGGCTCCCTGCTTGAGATAGATGCCTGCTTCTCCCTCTGCCTGCCACCCCCCCTGCTTATGCTCTCTCTCTGACAAATACATACATAAAATCTTTAAAAATAAATAAAACCATAACTTCACACATAAAGAAACATTTCATTTTTGTATATTTTTAATATAGTATAGTATAGTACAATATACTTTATAGAAATGCCTTACATTGTACAGCATGCAAATATTATCAATACCTAATCCCTACAGCATTTTTGCTCTACTAGTTTATTCTTTCTGACCAATTTACTCTATGTTTTAGCCTTTTGTTGAAAGTCCAAGGTTGTGTATACCTAGTATTTGCAAATTTGCTCATTCATATATTGATTCATTTGACCAATCCTTACTGATTGCCTGTGATGTCACAGTCCCTGTTTCTTGATGATGGAAATACAAATATTGAGCAAAACCATATATAGTCCTTGCCCTCATGGAATTTTGGTTTATAATCAATAATCAAATAATTATATATGTTTAAAAACTACAATAATGACAAGTCTGTAAAAGAGAATTAAAAAAATGCTAGGAGACTCTGCAACAGGATATTTGAATAATGGTGGGTATGAGTGGTTAGGAAAATTCATCTAAAGATGAATGTGAATTAATTAGGAGAAAGGAGGGAAAAACATTACTGACGGGGAACACCCTGTACAACGGCCAGGAAGGTAGGTAACAAAGCAAACACAAAGGAAAGAAAAAGGCTAGCTTTAGGAGGAGAGTGTCAGAGGCAGGGAGAAACCAGGCATGAGATGGAGCTTGAGTAGGAAAGTCAGCCAGACCTTGCTGGCCTGTACAGGCTGGCAAATAGAAAGTGTTTTGGGGGCGCCTGGTTGGCTCAGTGGGTTAAAAAGCCTCTGCCTTCAGCTCAGGTCAGGATCCTGGGGTCCTTGGATGGAGCCCAGCATTGGGCTCTCTGCTCAGCAGGGAGCCTGCTTCCCCCTTTCTCTCTCTGCTTGCCTCTTTTCCTGCTTGTGATCTCTGTCAAATAAATAAATAAAATCTTTAAAAAAAAAAAGAAAGAAAGAAAAGAAAGTGTTTTGATGTGCACACCAACAGAAAATAATTGAGACCTTTGCAGGGTTTTAAGCGTGAGTGTGGGTGGGTAGATAGGATCAGATTTGCATTTTGAAAAGATTACTGGCTTTGCTGTAGGAATGGATTAGAGGGCAGGGCGAGAATGTATGGTTTACTGAGATAGATGCTTCTCTGAACAAATACATGTAAACTTGAGAGTTTGAAACATCGGGTTTTAAGGAAATTTAGATTTTCTAAGAAAAGAAACCCTGGTTTTTGTCTTTTAAATCTTTCATGTTTATTTTTTAGGGGCAAGGCAAAATTGGTTCACAGTGAGTAGAGAAAAGGAAGAATGAATAAAATTCCTTCTCAGAAGTCCTGGGATAAAGCATGTCATCGATTATCAAAGTTAACTTTTCCTCCCAAAATGAAAATTGCTGTATTTTTTTGGAGCATATACCTAATATAAATTATATTCTCAATAAACAGCAGTACAGAAAATGTGTCAAGAAATTTTTTTAAAAACTGAAATTCAACTACTGAGAAAATTAACGGCCCCATTCATAAAAAGATAGTGACTATCCTTTTAAACTACTTCCATGCTAGTATTCATATATGAACTTATGCATATATTCTAGGGACCATGGTTATCAATAAACATTAATAGAATGAATTAATTTTCTTATTATATATGTTAATACATTGCTTTTTTTTCACTCAATGATAAGCCATGGACTCATAAAATGCCACATTGTCCTTCCTAATGGTTGGTGAGTAATTCATTACAAACAAGTACCACAATTTAAGTAAATAACCCCACATTGATAGATGCTCAAGTTTTTTAGGCACATAAACAGTGCTCAATGAACACCCTTGCAAAGACATCTTAATATACCTGTCTAGGATAAATTTCTGGATAGGAAATTGCTGGGTAAAAAGATATATACATACATACATTTTTTTTTCCCTATTTGGATACATATAGCCAAACAGCCTACCAGATAAGTTATTCTACATTCCCAATTATATTTATTTTACTATACCTCTGGTGGATTAAAAATATACTTATCAACTGGTGTATTTTATGCAACAGTCCTCTGGTTACTGGCCAACATATCTTCCCACATGTAATAATTTGTATTCTTTCTTATATGGTTTACTACGTCTTTTGCACATTTTTTTTTTCTACTAGGTATGTGGTTGACCTACTGATTTATAAGAGACATCTGTATATTAGTGATAGTGAACCTTTCTCATATATACCCCAGATTTCTTTTTCCTGGTACACCTAAAAAAAAATCTTTATTATATCTCTGAAAAACAAGTTTTATAATTTTATATAGTCAATTACGTCAGAGATTTTTCTTTAATGCTCTTGTTTATGTGTTCTACTTAGAACTAGGTCTTTCACAGTAGAAATACTTCTCTAATTGTATTTTCTTTCTGTACTACTTACACTTTTGAGAGCATTTCTGGAGGGCAAGAAATAATACTAATGACTTTATTAAAATGTTTATAACTTTTGCAAGAAATTCTCCCTTTTGGATTTATCCAAAAGAAATAATAGAGACAAAGTTTTAGTTTCAAGAATATTCACTAAAGAATTATTTAAAATGACCAAAAAATCTATAAACAATGATAAGCCCAACAATAGAAGACTGGTTAATCAATTATGGTATTCTCCATAGCCATTAAAATGACACTAAAAATATTAATAACTATAAGCACAAATATCCTAAGACCCAATTCATAAATACCAAAAACAATTTCAGCTAGGTACCGAAAAAATGACTGTATTTACACAACAGTTGTTAGTTGTTACCAGAAAAAATGAGTGATCTTTTTTTCTTATTTTTTTCCCTTATGAGCATGTTTAAAGTATGAAAAAAGTTTAAAATTTAGTGTAGCCTATAATTATGCAGATAAAGTGTAGCACGTGTGTTTTAGTAGGAAAGGGTGCCTTAGACTAGAGGTTGTCTTCAACCTTACAAGCATAGCTTCTGCCTCATCTGATAATCCTGAGCAAGTTGGTTAACCCTTTTGTACTTGAGTTTCCTCAATCTGTTAAATGAGTATAATAATACTACCTTAATTTAATTTAGAAGGCAGGGTGTAAACTGTAATTCACTGTAAGCTACATAGAAAATGGTGTTCATAATATGATATTATTTATATTCAACTACATGATTATCATTGCTTTTTTGGCTTAAACCCCTTTCTTGAGGTAGGACTGACTACAAAAAAAATATACAAACCTTGTATTTCTTTTATTATTTCTTCAAGGGTTTTTTCTTTTTCTTTTTTCTTTTTTAGTAATCTCTACACCCAACATGGGGCTCAAACTCACAACCCTGAGATCAAGAGTAGCATGCTCTTCTGGCTGAGCCAGCCAGGACCCCTGCTGCACCCATTTAATGTACACAAACTAATGAATATGGAGATAAGTACACATCTGTGAAACCATCATCACTTCCTATGCCATCAACATATCATCCATTGTCTTCAAAAGTTTTCTACTGCCCACTTTATTTTTACTTTTTTTGTGAAGGACACTTAATACCCACATCCTTAGCAAAATTTTATACAGTACAGTATCGTTAAATATAGGCATGATGCTATACAGTAGATGTCTAAGACTATTCACAGGGCATAGCTGAAGCTTTGTACCCTTTGACTATCAGCTCTCATTTCCCCCTCCCCACCCCCAACCCCTAACAACCATTACTCCACTTTCTGCTTCTAGGAGTTTGACTAAATACCTCATAAAATAGTATCATGCAGTATTTTTCCTTTTGTGTCTGGCTTATTTTACTTACCATAATGTTCTCCAGTTTTATCCATGTTGTTGCAAATGGCAAGATTTCCTTCCTTTTTTTTTTTTTTTAAGGACAGAATAATATTCCATTGTATATGTATTTTTTTTTAACATAAATTTAGTGGAAACATTAGCTCAGTACTTTAAAAAATAACATCTCTTACTTAATAAGGAAAGAAAAAAGAAGAAACAGAAGAAAAAGTTGCCTACCAAAACATACTGCAAGGAAAGATAAATTATTCAACAAACATTTCCTAATTGCCTAATATGTGCTAAGCTGGGATTGGGGTAGGGGATTACAAGAGTGAGTAACACACAGTTACCATTCTCACATACTTCATTCTGGCAGATGACACATGTCAATCCCACAGACAGAAGCATACGCCATTGTTCCTAGAACCTAAAGAGTCCAAGTGTCTCTACCAAGGCAGTAAATGACAGTCATGTTGGCCATCAAACATCAGCTGACCAAGGTATAGGATCTCAGCCTCAGAGCAATTCTAGTGGGCCAGTATCAAGATAACCTACAGCACTTTTACATAGCCTCAAGTGAATTTAGGGGATAAATTGGTTGGGGAATGCCCCATTCTTGAGGGGTTCCCCTGGTAAGCATAAGGGGGAATCCCCTTAAATATGGTAGAGCCCTCAACTGCAAATTTAGGGGCTAAGGGGAGAACAGATCCCTGCTTGCTAGCAGGAGACTGGAAGGGGTGGGGGAATTCTTAAAAACTCCATTTACACAACAGGAGATCCCCTGTTACTCAAAGTTCCCTCGTAGGGCTGTTTTTGAGACATTTGTGAGCACTATCTTCTACTTTGCTTCTGATCCATCCTCCTTAGGGTTCAGAGAAAGACAACTGAATATATATTTATACAGAAAAAATGATAAAAATATAAACACATACAAACACCACACAGTCACACTATTTGGCTGTTAGGAGTTCAGTAGTCCTAGAATTTAAGTCATTCATTTGTACCATTTTAATCTAGTGTTCATTCCTAATTAGTTCATGTTTAAATATAATTCCAGACAGAAAATAAGATGGATTTCACAAAATATAAGGTAAGATATACGTCTGAGAAAAACACAGTCCTGACACAGTTCACACCATTAGGGATTCAAACACTTTCGGTGACTCTGGTGCTGCCTGAAAGCAAAAATAGTAATACTAGCATAAACTTTCAGAGCGCCTATTAGGTACTAGACATATAAGATACATGAAAGCAAAGACATGCATTTTACAGTTTGGGAATGAAAACAATTTGTAAAGTTGAAATAAAAATTCGTAAGTCCATTTTCACTTACCATTACCTTAATCCTTAATCCTAGATAAGCAATTAACTTCAGTAATTCTTCTCTCTTTTTATAGTGGAGGCAGTGGTGGTCAAAATACAATAAATAATGCATTTATTTGCAAAGTGCCTGGAATTGAAAAAATGCATTAAGGACAAAGTACGATATTATTATAACATTTTCCCATAAATTAATATGGAAACACATATTATATGTGACCAAGCAGGCAGAATCATTTTTCTTCAATGTACAAATTAGGTCAGTGTCATGATTCTACTGTCTTAGATTTCCCAACTACTAAAACAAAGCAGGACAAAATGAAGAAAAAAAAAAAAACCACAAACAGTAACAATCTGAGGATTTATATCAGAATTTCAAGCTGTTGATCACTGGTAGGCAGATAACAATATGATTATTACTGGAAAAATAACTCAAAGCCAATACCTTTTTGTGGCAGGTTATCAGCAGCATTCTTTACATTAAAATTATATTTCATCTATAATATAAAACTAACATTTTCTTGATATATAATACTGTTTATTTTCATAGATATTAAAATTATAATGAATTAGGCAGAAGTTGCTTTGTATAAATCTGTACAATCAACAGTATATATGAGTCTTGATGTGCATGAATGTGCTTATCCACTGAAAAATATTACTACTAATGGTACTTTATGTCTGAGAAAAATCTGTTTGTTAAAATTAATCTTGAGAAACACACCATATTCCACACTCCACATTATATACTCAAAGCTATAATATCTATCTCATTTTAGAAATAGAAATTTCAATAGAACAGAATCATAAAACTAGAGGGCCTAAAAATTGTAACACATGCTCTTGATTAAACATATTACTTTCCTTTAATACATAATGCAGCCTCTAACAATAATCTGTAGGTGTAAAAAGTTTGTGCATATTTTTTTTCTTTGCACATCCCAAAGTATTTAACGTAAAAAGTATACCCTGTCATATAAACGTCCTTTTCCCCTTTTTCAACAGTAATTATCTTGAATATATTTCATATTAGTTTGATTTAAAATATTAACAAAAAAGTTAAAAAGCCTCGCCATAGGTTGAAAACATCTTTTTTAAACCTGAAATAGGTTTGAATAAAAAGAACTTAAGATTATTTCACATTTTAAAATAGTAAAACGAGTCCAAACACATTAGAATTTTCTAAACTTAGCCTATTGAAATTTCAGGAATAGGAGTATAAGGGCTCTAAGTTGGACAACCTTTTTCTGAAAAACTCGACCAAGATTAGGAGTTTCATTTCCAGCTCAGTTTGTTCTTCTAATCATTCTGAATTCCATATGCCATGTAAACAATTAAAAAAATAAATCTCAATAACTAATTCTTGTTTTTAGATACACAGTCCTTGGAGTCGCACACAACGTCCGTAGAAACAGACTCCTCCCCGCTCCTGGGGAAAACCCTGCCTAATATTTATAACGTTATGACATACTGTAATACTCACAAGGTGGTTGTAGAAGTATAAACACGACTGGAGTTATCTGATTGGCTGGTGGTGATGTAACACCCATGTCAATACTTCCCAGTGAACGCACGTGTTCGACCTTTTATTTAAATTTCCATTTCATCACAGCAATAAGACACTCGGGGCGGTGCATTTTCTGTGAAATGATTATTGCCTTGGGCCCGAGGTGCTGCCTCGCACACACAATGCTGCAGACAAGGAGGTGTCGGTGGTTGTAACCTCCTCGCGTGAAAGGCACCGCCTGGTCCAGTCTTTGTGAAGGAACAAAATAAGTTCACTTCCTTGGGCACCGCCACCCACCCCTAGCAAATGACAAGGCTGGAGCGCAGCAGCTCCCACCGCACAGTTATTTCCAAAGTCCCAGGTGAACTCGTGGCGAGAGAAGGAAAATGTGCGTCCCGGGCGCGGGTAGGTGCTTGTGGGCAGCGGGGAGGCGGCCAGACCCTGACACTCGCCAGCTGTTTGTCCTCCGCGTAGCCCGGCCCCGGCCGCACACGCCCGCCCCCTCCCCGAGACCCCCAGCCAGACGCTCGGCCTTTTGTCCCCCGCCCCTCGGCCGACTTCCTTCCCCCCTGGCCGCACCCCCGCCCCCAGGCCGGAGGCGCGGCCCAGCCCCTTTCCTGGTCCCCTGGCGCCCCCACCCCACCCCAGCCCAGCCCCAAGCCCATCCCCCCTCCCCCAGCCCGGCCCCCACCCTTTCCCCCTCCAGCGGTTACTGCTACCCCGGTGCATTGTGGGCGCACGGTCCGTTGTTCATTTGCCATTCGACCTCCGCCAGGGCCTGGTCGGACGGAAACGCTCCGCCGGCTTTATTGTCGGTTCGTTATGTGGCGGAGCCCAGCAGTTTAACGTGCCTCTCGCCCTCAGCGCCTGGGAAGCGGGCGACGGCGTCGGGACTCCTCGGCGCACCGGAGGAAGGATATCTGTTTGGAGGGTCGGTGTGTGCGCGCGGCTTTAAAGAGGGGCAGCGGAGGGTCTCCCCGCACTCCGCCTCTCAACTTCGAAGGCCCCACGCGCCCCCGGCTCGCTGCTCACCTCTCCGCCGCCCGCCCCCTTCTCCGCGCGGGACGCTGCCCGGAGCACAGCGGGGCGGGGGTGGAGGACAAGGAGGCGGCCGGAGGCGGCGGCCCGGCGGGCGGCGGTGGACGCGTGAGGCAGCCCCGGGAGCGAGCACGAGCCGGGCGGCCGGGCGGGAGGGCGAGGCCGAGCCCCGCGAGACCGGAACGCCGGGGGTGGGGGCGGGGGCGAAGCCGAGGGGGAGCGGCGGGGAGCGCGCGGGACGCGGCCCGAGGCCGGGCGCGAGCCGGGGCACCGGGCGGCGGCGGCGGCGCGCGCCATGTCGTTCAGTGAAATGAACCGCAGGACGCTGGCGTTCCGAGGAGGCGGGTTGGTCACCGCCAGTGGCGGCGGCGGCGGCGGCAGCTCCACGAACAATAACGCTGGCGGGGAGGCCTCGGCTTGGCCTCAGCAGCCCCAGCCAAGACAGCCCCAGCCGCTAGCGCCTCAGCAGCTCAATGGGCGGGGGGCCGACGAGGAAGTGGAATTGGAGGGCCTGGAGCCCCAAGACCTGGAGGCCTCCGCTGGGGCGGCCGCCGCCGCCGCCGAGGAAACCAAGGAGTTGCTGCTCCCCCAAGACGCGAGCGGCCCCACCTCGCTGGGCGGCGGTGGCGCGGGGGGCCCCCTGCTAGCGGAAAGGAACCGTCGGACTCTGGCCTTCCGAGGAGGCGGTGGCGGCGGGGGTCTCGGCAACAATGGCAGTAGCCGCGGCCGCCCCGAGACCTCGGCGTGGCCCCTGAGGCATTTCAATGGGCGAGGGCCAGCGGCTGTGGATCTGGAGCTGGACGCGCTGGAGGGGAAGGAGTTGATGCAGGACGGCGCGTCCCTGAGCGACAGCACCGAGGACGAGGAGGAGGGGGCGAGCCTGGGCGACGGCAGCGGGGCGGAAGGCGGCAGCTGCAGCAGCAGCAGGCGGTCGGGCGGCGATGGCGGGGACGAAGTGGAGGGCAGCGGTGTGGGAGCTGGCGAAGGAGAGACTGTCCAGCACTTCCCGCTCGCGCGGCCCAAGTCCCTAATGCAGAAGCTACAGTGCTCCTTCCAGACCTCTTGGCTCAAAGATTTTCCCTGGCTGCGGTATTCCAAGGATACTGGCCTTATGTCTTGCGGCTGGTGCCAAAAGACCCCTGAGGACGGGGGAAGCGGGGACCTTCCTCAAGTGGGGCACGATGAGCTTTCGCGAGGGACCCGAAACTACAAGAAAACCCTTCTTCTGAGACACCACGTCTCTAACGAGCACAAACTCCACGAAGCCAACGCCCAGGTACAGTATATCCTGCTCCCTACTTTTTCAGATCTTTTAGGGAGAGATTTATCAGCCAAAAAGCGACACACTCTTGGGTGAAGGCATCGTTCCAGTTGTGGAATTGCAGGGAGCTGTTGCGTGGGGGTTTAGAAAGCCTGGGAACAAGTTTTCAAAAGTAATCTGTGTTGGGAGGGGTGGGGAATGGAATGACAATTTTCTAATCGTGGCGCTGAATTTATTTATTATGAGTCCGTCCTTTGCCCATCAGAATTTTTAAGAAGTATAAGAAGGCGAGGTTGAAGGTTTTAACTTTAAAAAAAGTTGACTTGCGGTCAAAAATTTTATTAGCTGTGATTTTAGAAAAGCTGCCTTGTGTTTCATAGACTTTCAGCATGCTGATGGAAGTCAAATCTGGCATTTAAAGAAAGAGTTAAACAATTTCCTTAAGCTTTGATGCAGACCCTTTCAGGAAAACATTCAGCTGAGAAAATTCTATATATCAGGTCTGGATAATGTGAAATGTGAGCGCAGTATGTAAATGTAGAGGAAGCTATTTGGATAACACTCCTTGTGAATAATACTACTAAATTCATCTCCCTTGAACTTTTCTCTTACCAAAGACATGGCTTTGGTAAACTATTGTAGTTTTTACTTGTTTCCTTCTACCCAGGTTTTTGTGCTGAGATTTTCTGTAATCCTCCCTTTTAGGAAAAAAGTTTCTTGTAAATGCAGTTTACTTTAAACTTTGCATATTAAGGATGTTTTGTGTGATTTTACTTATATCAGGTAGTAGGCTGGTAGAGAATATTTCCTAAACTCCTTGAAAACAGAAGTCCTTAGTTAGAAAACAGGCTATACTTCAGTCCTTACTTCTTGATTTATAATTTCCAGTTTAAAGATAGTAGGCTTACCATTTTGGTAAATCCTTTTTTAAGCTGAAAGAGATGTTGAGCCAGTTCTTGTTTTAAGTCTATTCAGACAACCTGTATTCTTTTGTATTGGTAAAAAGTCACTGATTATAGAATGTCAACTTTCAGATGTGATACCCTCTGCATGTTTATTGGAGTGATCTTGCTGTTCAAAACACTTGCGCTGGAGTTAATTAGGTGCTATCCAATAACTCCATTGCACAGTAGTTTCTCAGAAGTTAACTTTAAAGCATAAGGTTATTTTTCCCATGGGAGAGTGGTAATAGTTTCTGCACAAATTTGAGTTGCCTAAGCTCTAGAAGGAAGGTCACTTAAAGATGTACAATCCCAAAAGGTTAAGTAAATTGTCCTAAGTCTTAGAGTCCTTGATGACAACTGAGACAAGAGCCTATAGGGAATGTTGTAATGGAAAAAGAATGGCTTTTGGAGTAAATCTGGGTTCAGATCTCAAGCTTTCTGCAATTACTAGCTTTGTGAGCTTGGGTAATGGAGTGAAATATAACTAATGTTTCCTTGTGTTCTGTATGCCAAGCACACGTTACCTTACTATGCAAAGTAATTATTTTATTTTATAGGTGTAGAGTTGGGGACTTTAAAGAGTTAAGTAAAACGTTGTAAGATGATGGAGGTGGGGGACTTGTGAAAATGAAAGTGTACTTTCCTAAATAATTAGGTTGGTTATTCAGAAAATTCTAAAAAGAAATATTCTTAATATACAGTGGACCAGTTACTCTTATCAGCATAGTCTGTCCCTGTAGGCAAATCTGAGTGGGAATGCAAAATATAATTAGCTGCTTAGTGAACCTGAAATCAGAGGAAGGGGAATTAGTTGGATAACCTTATGATAGTCTTAGAGTGGTGTATCCTTCTCCCCTAGGCTTATCTGGATCAGGGAATTCAGTCCCTAGGTAAAACGTTTTCTAAACTTGATCTCTGAATTATTCCTCCTTTTCTCTTTGCCCCCCTCAAAAGTCCCCTTTTTTAAGATATCATGCATGCCATCTTTCTCTTATTAGGACATTCTCTTATTAGGCTGAAGACAATACAATTTAGTAAGTCGTGTGTCTAAGGTTATATATTGGTTTCTTTGATTAGATTCTGGATGTTTCTACTCTGAATTGATCCTAACTTCTCTGTTTTCATTGCAACGTCCGTTTGGGGTGTTAACCTTGCTGTTGACCCCAGGTACTACCAGCATATCTTTGTCTTGCTGATTCGAGTGACCTTTTCAAGAATTGACTTATTCATACGGGCAGAATTCAATTAGGTTTTTTTTTTTTTGGTTTTTTTTTTTTTTCCACTTTACCCTGTAGCTTTTGACTACCTGTAGGAGGCAGTATAACACAGTCTGTAAGAGCATTCTGGGGTTGGTTTAAGGTTAGGGGGACTGAATCCTAATCCTCTACTTTCTGGGCAGGCAAATGAGTTTAACTTCTAGTTCCCCTATGTATGCAAAGTATATGTGCCAGCATGTAATGACTTAAATGCTAGCCATTATTATTTATCACCAATAACTACAAGTTTTTGGTAGCCTGGTACCTCGTGTGTCTCAGTGTTAAACCAATTTTGATAGTTTTGCCCACTTCATCTTACGGGATCAATCCTGATTTTAGAGAATCCTAAATTTTCCTTTTCATATCTTTAGAGACTTTGGCCATCCTGTTCTTTAAACATTCTGAGACTTCTCATACATGCACATTTTTTCACTACTTCATAAGAATATCTTGCATTAGCTTTGTTCTATCTTGAAAATGAAATGAGAGTTCTGTAGTTCTTCAGACAAGAATTCAGTTTGAGCCTAAGGGTCGTTCACACCCTTTATTCCCCTCAACTCCTCTAGCTTATTTAAAAGAGGGATGCTTTTTGAGAGGAGGTTGGCCAAATCTTAAAGTATCACAAGTGTTACTTTTCTTTCTTACTTACACATTCTGAAAGTAAGAAAAGTTCTTTTTCATTAAGTCCGGGGTGGCCAAAGAATTAAAACACATTTCTAGAAAGTTTGCTGTTCTGTAATATTGCTCATGGCAGAGTCAAAATAGACTCTCAGAATCTGTTCTGAGCCTTCTATTTCAGAGAGATTCTTCTATTCTTCATAAGGATGTAAGGGGTAACATAACATACAGTTTTTATTTTAAGTAGTAACTGCCTTCATCAAGGAAAGTTAAGTGATTAGGTTATACAGGATTTGACCATTTAGCCTAGAGGACTTCAAAATTGCTTTAACAGTGGTTACCACTGTATCTCGGTTCAGATCACTTTCTACCTAATTGTGAAATTTTCATAGCCTAAATTACATTCTGTCAACTCTTTCCAGTTTACTAAATCTAAAACACACCATCAGATGTATTGCTGTAATTTCATTAATCTTTCTAAAAAATAAATACTGAATTTAGGTTAGTGATCTGATAGACATTACCAATGAGAGTATGTTGAGGTCCTCAACTAAAGCAAAACTGACAAGGTCTTGTCTGTAACAGCCTTCTTTGCATTTGACAAAGATAAGGCTTAAAGGTTTTTTTGTTTTTCACAGTGTAGGAAGAAAGGCTGAAGAACCTTTCATTAAGAAATATTAAAGATGAGGGGCACCTGGGTAGCTCAGTAGGTTAAATGTCAGGCTCTTGATTTCAGGGTTATAAGTTAAAAGCCCCCATTGGACTCCATGTTAGGTGTGAAGCCTACTTTAAACAACCAACCTCTGACCCATTAAATAAGCATTTTGTATAATATATAGGGTCTAACATTCATTATGTTTGATTTGTTAAGCTGGTTCATTCCCCCCCCCCTTTTTTTTTTTACCTTTTTAGTAGTCTTTGACAGTACCCTACAGTGTGTGTAGGATTGGTTTCTTTCTCCCTCTTAAATTTACTTACGTGAGGTAGATCCAAAGCACTGGAGCTAAAACCTATAAATCAGACATTTTCTCTGCCCTCAAGGAACTTGTAGTCTAGTGAGAAGAGGCAGACATAATAAAATGAATAGGTATCTTTTTAGAAGTGTGTTCGAGTTACGGGGAAAATGCAAAAGGAAGTCATCAATTCTGCTTGTGAAAAGTTGGGAGAAGCTTGTATAATTGGCTCTTGAACTTCATTGTGTTAAATGAATAGGTGTTGAACAGGGAGGGGTGAGCATTCCAAGCACTGTGATTGGAAGCGGGATTAACAAAATAAAATTGAGAAGTGGATAATTCGTTACTGAGCAGGATGAAAAATCAAGTTTGAATAGGTAATAGACTATGCAGGGTCTTTTGTCATGCTAAAATGTTTGTATTTTATTCTGTTAACAAATGGGCAAATTGTTTAGCAGTGGTAAGTGGGAGGATCATGAAATATGTTGCTGTCATAGACACTTGCTTAATGCTTGTGTGTTTTGAGAAGAGTGCTGGAAATAAAGCATATCTTTGGTATCTAAGATTGGCTGAAGGTTAAAATTACCTGAAGATTTCCATTCCACCACTGATGTATAGAATTAGAATTTCCATTTTCTTCAAAAATTTGGATTCAGAAGTGGAATGATTTTATTCTTTAAATAAAGTGTTCCAGTGGGCAGCTGCAACAAAAGTAGTAAAGATTTCTTTTTTAAGATTGTATTTTTTTATTTGAGAAGAGAGATAGCACAAGTGGGGAGGAGAGGGAGAATAGGGAACCCAGTGCCAGGGTCTGTCCATGACCCCAGGACCATGACCTGAGCCAAAAGCCAATGCTTAACTGATTGAACCACCAGGTGCCCCAAGATTTTTGTTTCTAATGCTTTCAGTTTACACTTCCATGTTTCATATTGGAAATGCCTTTTTATCCATTTATTGAAAGGATTGTAATTTTGAGTAGATAAAGTAAATAGTAGTTGTTGATTTTTTTAGCTAAATAGTATTTTCTTAACCTTTTTGGATTGACAACACATGAACTCACTGTTAGCAACTGAAATTCTCTCTCCAACTCTCCTTTCATAAGGGTGGGGGAGATTAGGTGATGGTCTTGGGTTCTCTGCTGTTTGGGGCATTATCTAGCTGTCCAAGCTAGAGTGCTGAAGACTGACCCTACAATACCCCCACAGTATCTAGTATGTTCTGTTGATTTTTATCTTCCCAGATATTTTTCCAGACTCTGACCCATTACCCCTCCCTCCATTAACATTTTGCGTCTTAAGTTAGTTAAGGTCCTGGTTTCTTGCAAGTATGTAGCACTATTAACAGTACCTTCACCTGGGTCACAGTATCTCTAGTTTTAGTTCTGTGATACTAGTTCCCTACTTGGCTGTCAAAACCGTCTCTTATATTTTATAATCCAATCAGATGTAAGGCACCTGTCACAGTCATTTTTAATCTGGGGGGGAATATGATTCCCTTGAAAACGGATGGAAGCTATAGCCTCCAAAAATATTCATAAGGGCATTAATTGCATTTCTTGGGCTTTGTGGTAGGTCACCTTGAAGTTCTTTCATAAATCTGGAACTGTGAGGGTGCTGTAAGACCATCTTGTTACTTTTTAATGCTGTTACATTTGCTTGGAATGCTCATCCTCCCATCCCATTTTTTTATCTTCTAAGACTCTGCCCAGGTACATCTTCAAACCTCCCCACCGCGCCCACCACCACCACAAATAACTGGGCTAGGTAGACTTTCTCTCTGCTCTCTTAACACCTTTGACACTCTTGAGTACCTTGAGTCTTGCACTCTAGTGGTCTGAACTCATTTTGGGTCTACAGTTGTAGAACTTGCCTAAAGTAGGCATCCACTTTATGCGTATTAAATAATTGAGTCAAGTCATGATTTTTCAAGCTTTTCAGCAACATTTTCCTCTGTAAGTAAAATATTTACTATTATTATTATTATTTTAGTTTTTCTGGAAGTAAGTTTAAAGATGCATATTACGTATATATTTTCTTTTTTATATTAATTTTAGAAGAGTTGATTCTAAGGTCTCTTCCAGATCTGAAATCATAATTTTACTTATGGGCATCTTTACAAATAAAAAAACTTGAAGACTTTTCAGATTTATAGAATCTTTGATGTAACAGTTTGTCTCATTTCTGAAGTCTGACTATCCTTTTTTTTTTTTTTTTTTTTTAAGATTTTACTTGTCAGAGAGAGCTTGCGTGTGCACATACAAGCAGGGGGAAAAGCAGGCTCCCAACTGAACAGGGAGCCCAGTGCAGGACCCAATTCCAGGATCATGACCTGGGATCATGAGCCGAGCCTAAGGCAGATGATTAACCCATGGAACCACTGAGGCGTCGCTCAATGTCCATTTTCTTAAAATCTTGTTTAGCCAGTTTAGATGAATGTCTGGGCTATGTTGTGTTTTCCATTTTGGGAAAAGGAACAGAAAAGTTTCCCAGCATCTGAAAAGACCAGTTCTAGAAATACTTAAAGCTTTTCATCAGTGTATTTTTTATATCTCAGTGAATTCATCAGTATACTCAGTGGGCATTTAGAATGTTAAAGAAGGAACCAGAGGCAGAGATGGCGTGAGTTCCTTTGAAAACTGCTTTAAGATTTTTAGTTTATTACTAAGATTTTCTTTTTTTTTTAAGATTTTATTTATTTATTTGACAGAGAGAGATCACAGTAGACAGAGAGGCAGGCAGAGAGAGAGAGAGGGAAGCAGGCTCCCTGCTGAGCAGAGAGCCCGATGCGGGACTTGATCCCAGGACCCTGAGATCATGACCTGAGCCGAAGGCAGCAGCTTAACCCACTGAGCCACCCAGGTGCCCCTAAGATTTTCTCAATATGTTTAGTTCAGCAAATAATGCCAGCTGTTTGTTTTAATGTTATGTCCTTATTTAAGCTCTAATTTACCCAAGTGCCCAAATAATACTCTGTTTTGAGAGTACACATACTCTTGATTTGAGAGTACACATACTCTTGACTTGGAAAGCCTTCATTTTAAAGAACATATTTAATAGGTGCTACAGAAATGAGGCACAGTCCTCTAATCAGTAGCAAAAAAGAAATTGGTGGTGGTGCTTATAAAAGCAAGGAACATTACTATTCTTTTAAAACATTAACAAGAAATAGTGGTTGAATAGTTGTGGTTGATTTGTATATTTTGTGTTAAAATAGAATGGGCAAATATTTTGGTGGATAGGCTGTTGTCTGAGTTATTTTTAAAAATTAGGACATTTGGTCTGATGATGGCTGAGAACTTCAGACTGGCCCCCAAAATGCAGAACACAGTGACCATCGCCTAAAATGACTGTATAGTTAAGACACAGCCGCCTCCTCAAAGATTTGAACTGCCAGATTTATAAACTTTAGGTGGCTTCTTGATTTGCAAATGCTAATTCACTGCTGTCACAAATACTTCATTATGTGCTGCCAAATTTTGATCAGTGTTTAAAATTTTGCTTCTTCCAAGTGTATATACTGTTATTGCAACATCGGAACTTTGAACCAAATGAGCTTTGCTGGACATGTATGGCATGCATATAGCAATGCTTAGTTTCAGGCCTGCATTAACAGAAGGTTCTTCAACTTTGGATGTTTCTTCATTGAGTGGAAAGCATAAGCAAATTAGTAAAAAGTCTTATTCAAAGGGACATCAAGTAAATAGTACTCTTTTACAGAAATTGATACTGTAGCATTAATTGTAGTTTTTAGTATTGATTTAGATCTTTATATATTCACACATTTTCATTCCCTTTTGGTAAATAGTTTAAAATTTCACATTTAAAACATACTGGTTTATGTACAAGCTCCAAGGTTAAAACAATGTCTTTTTTAATCTCACTTCCTTCACTTCACACCTTCAAAAGCAAAAATTTGGGACTAGTGAATTAATTTGTTTTGCTTATTTCCCTTAAACCTGCCAGTTGTTCATGAAGATTGGGTGTTTGGTAGGAGGTAAGAAGGCTAATTTAGACCTTGAGACTTGATAGATAAGCATGGGGGGAGTAGGATATTACAGTACTCTAGGGCATTATGTCTGTGAGGCACTGAGAACTAGTAGACTGCCAAGGGTCTTTTGGAAATGAAAAGGAAAATCTCTACCTCCCATGCATCATTCTATAGTGATCATATACCCCAGACTTCCAGCGTTATCTGTACTATTCCATTACCCCTGTGGGAATACTGAAGTGGCCTGGAATTCTAATATTTGGTTTTTCAGTTGACTTCTCATACTTGAAAGCAACACAAAAATTCTTAAATGGATCACTGACCTGGTTTAGTTTCAAGGAAATTGATCTTACTTTATGTGTGGCCTCTTGTGTTCAGTACTTTGACTTAACCTACTGTTTTTGTAATTTAGCCATACCTGTGTGGGATTAAATGGAGTTGTGGGATTGTTTGGGAATCTCACCACCAATTAAATTATCCACATGAAAATTCTTTTGCAGTCTTAACTGTGTTACCAACACCTTTCAGTTTTTTTCTTAAATTCTTCCTCTCTCCTCTTCTCCAAGCCTGTTTTCTCAGCGTGTTTTACAATCTAGTATGTACCTTCTCATGTTTTTTTTTCCCAGAGTCATGGATGTTTGTTATTTACAGAAATGGCCTGTATTTAAATTATTATTTTATGCAAAGAAAATATGAATTTTTAATACTTCAGGGCCAGGAGTTTCAACCATCGTTTCTACCAGAAATATCTAAGAACATTTTTGACTGAAAAAAATGATTACTTGATTTCTCTAACAGCCATTATTGTTTGTTTGTTTGTTTTTTTTATTTATTTTTTTTTTTTTTTTTTTTTTTTAAAGATTTTATTTATTTATTTGACAGAGAGAAATCACAAGTAGATGGAGAGGCAGGCAGAGAGAGAGAGAGGGAAGCAGGCTCTCCGCTGAGCAGAGAGCCCGATGCGGGACTCGATCCCAGGACTCTGAGATCATGACCTGAGCCGAAGGCAGCGGCTTAACCCACTGAGCCACCCAGGCGCCCTGTTTGTTTGTTTTTTAAGATTTTATTTATTTATTTGACACAGAGAGAGAGAGAGAGAGAGACTGTGAGAGCGGGAACACAAGCACGGGTGGGTGGGAGAGGGAGAAGTAGGCTTCCTGCCAAGCAGGGAACCTGATGAGGGAGGTTCTTGATCCCAGGACTCTGGGATCTTGACCTGAGCAGAAGGCAGATGCCTAACAGCTGAGCCACCCAGGTGCCCCTCTAACAACCATTATTAAAGTGTGCTGTTGTTCTATGGGAATTACCATAACTTAAGAGATGCTAAACAGAACTATAGTGAATACTTTTCAGATTGATAAGAAAATTTACAAACTTTAAAGACTTTTTTTTAGTTCCAGGGTGCCTAGCTGGCTCACACGGTAGAGCATGTGGCTATTCATCGGGACTTGTAAGTTCAAGCCCCACATTGGGTATAGCGATACTTAAAAAAAATAAAATCTTTTTAAAAAAAACAATACATAAGAGAATTTTGAGTTCAGGAATTTTACTTTACATTTAGTATTTATGCCCCTAAAAAGACAATAAGACATTTTGAAAGTTAATTGGGAGGGCGCCTGGGTGGCTCAGTGGGTTAAGCCGCTGCCTTCGGCTCAGGTCATGATCTCAGGGTCCTGGGATCGAGGCCCACATCGGGCTCTCTGCTCAGCAGGGAGCCTGCTTCCCTCTCTCTCTCTGCCTGCCTCTCTGTCTACTTGTGATCTCTCTCTGTCAAATAAATAAATAAAACCTTTAAAAAAAAAAAAAAAGAAACTTAATTGGGAAATTATATGGCTGGGTATTCCTATAGTTGAAACACATTTTCTTACCTGGGTCTTAACTTTATTTTTAGATTTAATCTCATTGACCTATTTGATTGGATGTTTGCCAAGACTAAAAATTTACCTTTCTAGTACTGTTAAATAGAATGAAGTACCCAATATTATAACTTAAATATTTTATAATTCAGTGAGGGACTGTTGCATTCTTATTAGTTAGAGATAAGGCAAACTAATTTGATTCCTATAGATGAAAGTTTGTTTTCATAGGAAAGTAATTGCTATTTTAATTTTAAATAATTCTGGATCCATGTTCTTGGCTTATACACGATACATGCTATTTTTTTTTAAGATTTATTTATTTGTTTGTTTATTTATTTGAGAGAGAGAGAGAATCAAAGAGCATGAGGAGAGAGGTCAGAGGGAGAAGCAGATTCCCACCAAGGAGGGAGCCCAATATGGGACTCAATTCCAGGACTCCCAGGATCATGACCTGAGATGAAGGCACTAAGCTTTTTGCACTTTTCTCCTCTCAGTAATTGGAATTGTGAACACTACAGTGTCAATAAATCATGATTGCTAACAAAGTACTGCATTTGCTTAACACTTTTTAAAAAGTTAAATTGATATTTTCCTTCATTTGGGGATTTGTAAAAAGTAAATAAAATTTAATACTAATGTTTTCCATCCAATTACAGGAGACAGAAATACCATCAGAGGAGGGGTACTGTGACTTTAATAGTAGGCCAAATGAGAACTCTTATTGCTATCAACTGCTTCGACAACTAAATGAACAAAGAAAGAAAGGTATTCTTTGCGATGTCAGCATTGTGGTGAGCGGAAAAATCTTTAAAGCTCATAAGAACATCCTGGTTGCAGGCAGCCGTTTCTTTAAGACTTTATATTGCTTTTCAAACAAAGAAAGCCCTAACCAAAACAATACTACCCATTTAGATATTGCTGCAGTTCAAGGTTTTTCAGTCATCTTGGACTTCTTGTATTCTGGTAACCTGGTGCTCACAAGCCAAAATGCCATTGAAGTGATGACAGTGGCCAGCTATCTTCAGATGAGTGAAGTTGTTCAAACTTGCCGAAATTTCATTAAAGATGCCTTAAATATAAGCATTAAATCAGAAGCTCCAGAGTCTGTAGTTGTGGACTATAATAATAGAAAACCTGTTAATAGAGATGGTCTGTCTTCATCACGGGATCAAAAAATTGCCAGTTTTTGGGCAACTCGGAATCTTACCAATTTGGCAAGTAATGTAAAAATTGAAAATGATGGTTGTAACGTCGACGAGGGCCAAATAGAAAACTACCAAATGAATGACAGTAGTTGGGTCCAGGATGGTTCACCTGAATTGGCTGAAAATGAATCTCAAGGTCAAACAAAAGTGTTTATTTGGAATAATATGGGCTCCCAGGGAATTCAAGAGACTGGCAAAACAAGGAGGAAAAACCAAACTACAAAGAGATTTATTTATAATATACCACCTAATGAAACAAATTTAGAAGATTGCTCAGTGATGCAGCCACCTGTTGCCTATCCAGAAGAAGATTTATCCTTCATCAAGGAAGAACCAGGTAAATATTTTATATACAAAGGTATCTCACTTTTCATGCTAATTAACTATGATTAATTGGATATAATTGGTTGGATATATTCGAGGTATATTTGTAAAGTATTTCTTAAACTATGGAAGTAATACACAGATACTAAATTTGAGTGTTTATAATAGAAGGGAGACGATAACTCAAACAATAATGTAATTTTGGTATGTTTTTTCTTTCTACATGTGTATGTGAGTTTTTCAAAGTTGGTGCTAATAATCAGGTATTTGCTTATTTATGGCGTGTGGACTCGTCTTCATTTATAGTTCTTTGACTTCTCTGATCTTTGGTCTCTGTAATCACTTTTTTTGTACCCCAGTACTGCAAAAGATATAATGTAATCTTAGTTAAAATCTTAGTTGTAATATATAATCAGTTTGTCATTTCAGAATATTTTTAAGACCTAATGAACATTTTGTATCCCCAGTTTGGGGTGGGCTTTTGGGGTAATTAAACATTAAAGCGTTTTTTAGAATTTTGCAAATGACAGTGGGATTATTCCAATTTGTTTATTAGACCTACTGTTCTTACCATAAATCTTACAGAAGCTGAAATGTTTTAAATTTGTCCCACTGTCGCCTCATTTTCATTCTCATTAATGAAGACAGGACTCTGGGACATTTCTCCTCACTATGTAACTAAAAGAATATATACAAAATCTGCATGTCACAATTGTACTGTGGACTTTTTTTAATGGGTTTTAATGGGGTGGGAGACCATTGTTACAGTGTATAAATAGAAACATTTGAAACTTAATTGCCTTTGCTTAACTTAAATGTACTTGAAGAGTATTTCAAGTACTGTTGATTTGAGGTTTTCCTGTGCAGACCCCAGACTTAAGGTATATGTCTACCACTGTCCCATATTGAATCTATGTGTGTTTGGCTGCCTCAAAGCTCTGTAACTATTCAGTGTCTGATTTACATCATGGTGATGATCTAGGGATGGAATACTTTGTTAAAAAGAATCACTGTTTCTAGTTCTACAGGACAGAATGCCATAGTAATCCTATGAAATGGTTTCTCTGGCCTTTTAGGTGTGGATTTAGTTTCCATTGGTTTTTGGATTTACTTAGATGAAAATAAGCATACTTGCATAATGAATATGATTTAGTGATCTTTTCCCTCATACTTGCTGACTGTTAAATAATTAAATCCTCAGAGGCAGTTTCTTTCAAGTATTAAGGGTAGATTTTCATAGCATCGCTTTATTTTGGCTTAATTTTTAATATAGAAGACCTTGAAATTCTCAAAGATGAGCTACATTGTTTTTCTGCTGCAGAGATTAATCACTTTATAGTATGGTGGGAACCTTGTGTTTTTTTAAAATACACACATGCACGTGGGCACACAGATAATTTAAGGGCTAAGCATGTTTTGGGGGTAGTATTGGCAAAATCTATCAGAGCTAACCCTTTCTTAATGCCACATACAATTGGAATAATTCAAAGGAAAGCACTACTATTGAGCCACAGTGCGTAATTTACAAACTGCCTTTTTTTTTTTTTTTTTTTTTAATTTATTAAAGCACAAGCTGGCAGAGCGAGAAGGAGAAGTGGGCTCCCCGCTGAACAGGGAGCCCGACATGGGGCTTGATACCAGGACCCTACTGAGCCACCCAGGTGCCCCTACAATGCATACTTTTAAAAAACAGCATTACTAGCTATTGTTTCGGCAAGCACCCCCTCAGCTGAGTTTATTGATTGAATAGATGTATCATAAATTTCTGGCAGTACAATATGCTTTCAACTTTACCTATTATATCTTACAACTTAGAAAAATTCTGTCACGTTAGGGGTATCACTTTGGTGTCTGAATCTTGCCTAACTGACATTTTATCAGTGATAACACTATATTGCAGCTGTTAAACTTATTGCAACTTCTCAGTGCCTTTAAATCCAACGTCATTGAGTGCCAGGTAATAGGGTTTCTTACAAGGATATTATGATTAGGACATAATATGATACAGAGCAGGGTTTGGCAGATTTTTACTGTAAAGAACCAAACAGTAAATATTTCTGGTTTTGCTAGTCATAAAGTTACTTAACTCTACCACTGCAGCCCGAAAAGTGGTCACAGACATTAAGTATACACAGAAGATCATGAATATGCTTCAGTAAACCTTTATTGCCAACCCTTGGTATAGGGCAGTGGGTCTTTATCTTTCTTGACTGCATATTGACATTACTTGGGAACTTTGAAGACCATGATGCTTGGGTCTTTGCAGTAGAGATTGAGTTAACTGGTTCTGGGATGTTGCCTGGTTGTTGGAATATTTATAAGCTCTGTAGGTGGTTACACTGTGAATGAAGTTTGAGATCCACTGACAAAGAGGAAAGAGCCAAAACTGAGTCATGATTTGAAGGATGAGCTCTGTACTTAACTGTGTGACTGTGACCAAATTAACTTAACTCCAGTATTCAGTTTCCTCATCTTTAAAGTGTGGTACTTATTTTAAGGAATTAATTAAGAAAATGAAATGACAAAAGCACAACTGTCAAGGTCATTATAGATCCCCCTTAAAATGGAAGATTTGAGATTATTTAAAATGAGTTTTCCAGTGAAGTATGCTTTCTACTAGATTCTAGAAGTTATTTTATTTTGAGCCAAAATTCGTTCTTTTAAACTTCATGATTCTGCCATTTTGAGTAGTATAATCTGAGCCTAACCTATTGACCTGATAACCAACCCTTCAGATATTATAGATAATTTATTAAACTAAGTGAATTCCTTATGCATTCAAGCCCCTTTACCATCCTTCTGACAATCCACCTGTTTTTTGTTTTTGTTTTTGTTTTACCCCAGAAATTTTGGTGTACAAAATTAACTACAACTCTGGAGGCAAATTCTAACCAATATAGAACACAGTGGGTCTGTGTTGATCAAGATTAAGGCCTGTTTCAAGGTCATTCAGCTAGTAAAAATAGAGGCAGGTTTCATGTTTAAGACTGGCTTACATTAAAACCTTGCAATTAATGAACTGGTAGACTCAGTCTTTTTTAAAAAAAAAAAAAAAATTGGTCCCTTAAAACCACAGACATTTTTATGAATTGCACCATCATTGGTTATACTTTGATTTCCACTTACTGAGAAAATACTGATAATGTTCAGTGATATAAATGCTTTTAAATAAATGTAAAGTTCTGTAGGCAAATATCTGAAAAGACATACTATGAGCAATGCTTGGCATATTTGGACTTGTGGATCCCCTTAAGAATTATGACTTCCCCCAGACTCTTAAGCCTAGAGTCTGGGGTGCCTGGGTGGCTCAGTTGGTTAAGCGACTGCCTGACTGCCTTTGGCTCATCCTGGAGTCCCTGGATGAGTCCTGCATTGGGCTACCTACAACGCAGGGAGACTGCTTCTCCCTCTGACCCTCCCCCTTCTCATGCTCTCTCTCTCTCTCAAATAAATAAAATCTTTTAAAAAAAAAGAAAAGTTTAGAGTCTGTAAACCACAGCTCTAAATAATATCTTCTTGCCACATACTACTGAAGCTCATTTTTGGATGCCTCATAGAGAAGTGTTTTAAGATACCAAGATAAGATGGTATACCCAGAAATATCAGGGATTTTATTTAGATTTTTTTTAATATATATTTTAAACTAGTATATTCATTCTTTGACTCACTACTGCAGTTTGCTTCAAATCATTTTTTATATATGAGGGTATTTGAAAGTACAGCTTAGGAAAGGTTAGACATTTCTGTCCTTTTTACTGTTCTGTTGGAGTTTATGGGAAAATTAAAACTGTCAGGAAAAAAATAAATTCTAGGTAATAAAATAGGAAAAGAGGTGTTATTAATGGGTTTCTCTGGTAGTATAAAAATTTCAAATCTTTGTTTTACTGATACACAACCAGAAAACAAATGTCTGCCAAATAAAGTATTTAAAAATACGAGATTAGGAATTAAATTATAGGAGTAAACATAATACCTAAGTTGTTTTACAGAGTGTGTTCACACATGCTGTTGCTTTTAATCAGAGCAAGTCACGTGTTAATCTTACTGTTGATCTTCTGATGCTCTCGGATTATTTTCTGAATCTAGATTTTTCAGTTATGTCAGCCACACAAGTTGTACCCATTGTAAGTAATTGTTCTGCATGTGTACACATACATTTAATTTTTGCGTGCATACATAATTCATTTTGAACAGACATTTTTTAAATGACAAGAAACATCAGGAAAACAAATAAAATACAGCAATAAGGAAGTTAAGTGTGCTAGTAGAGAGTGTTATTATAGTTGTCCTAATTAAGCTTTTAATTGGCTCTAAGATGCTAAGCAGCCTCTCAAAGGAGGAAACATGCCAGTTTTGGAAGATGACAAACTTCTCTGGTACTGAATTTTGGGTTTTTATACAGTTGATACCATGTAGCATAATAAACAATATCCTCAAAAACATTTTAAGTAAACGAAGCAGTCGATTATATATTTGATTTTTTTTATCTTTAATACAAACTGATAAAATTCCTATATAGATGATTTTTTTCTTACTGTCATCCAATATTCAGTTGCAAGGTGATTTTACTTGAGCAAAGAATTTAGAGTTCTTTTATTATTTTTTTTTTAAATAGACTTTTTTAAAGATTTTATTTATTTGACAGAGATCACAAGTAGGCAGGGAAGCAGGCTCCCTGCTGAGCAGAGAGCCTGACATTGGGCTTGATTCCAGATGCAGAGATCATGACCTGAGCCAAAGGCAGAGGCTTTAACCCACTGAGCCACCCAGGCGCCCCTAAAAGTTCCTTGCTTTCATCTGTACTTCTGGGGAAAACAGTGTTAAAACATTTACAAATTGTTATTAATCCTTACAAGTAGAGTTGAAATCGGGTTTCAGTTTACAGTTTCAATTTGTATATTTGCCTTTTGGTTAAAAAGCACATAATTTGAATATTTGGAAGACAACCTTGAACAGAAAGCCCGAGATAAATATCTTTAAGATATCCTAATGAGTCATATTTGAAGCAATGAATTATTCTATTTATAGTCAACTCTTTAGAGTTCTATTCAGCACTTTGGCTCTTCTATGTTTTGGATGATAATTGATACTTGACATTACTTTCAGATGTTGCAGAATCCTAAAATGCTTTCTAAATGATTAAATTTTTATAATTTTGAAAACTGGCCATCACATTTGAGACTAATATTTTGACCATGTCCTATAAATTTACTGTATAAACTATTTAAAAAATGTTTAAAAACCATGGAACTTAGCTTTGTTTAAGATGTGGGCTTTCAACTCAGTTTTACTTGACTGTAACTAGCCTTGAGTGTATCCCACATTATGACACTAATGGGCAGAAAGAAAAATTTCATAATTCTGGCATCTTGAGTAAAAACTATCCAGAGCTTTTTCTTAATCATTTTGGCAACAAAACCCAATCCTCAGCAGCAAAACCAGCTATTTATATCTTTTACTCATTTCTTTAAATGTGAATATTCATGTTTTGTGCAGAAATACTGTTCTGATTATAGGATGCTACCCTAAACCCCACTGGGAGTATTGTAGTTACTATTTTCCTAAAATCTGAAAATTACTGCATCCTATACATCTTAGTCTAAGCATTTCAGATAAATTTATGGATCTGGATTAGTTTTTCTTTGTTCTTTTATCTTAGGGGGTTCCAGATGTCCTCCTCTACCTTCCAGGCATTCTTTTGGTTGGATGTTATGAAGGATGCGCTACAAATGACAATGTTAAATCACTTTCCTTCAGAAACTGTTAAAATTGGGTATTAAATGGTAGTTTGAAAGCCTGATGTTCATGTTAAAAAGTAAAGGTCCATCAGTACTTTATGGGCTATAAAATATGCTAATACATAAGAATCTTCCGATGTTTAATCTTAAGAGGATGACAGTAGGTAGTAGGAATAGTTTTTTTTTTTTTTTTTTTAGATTTTATTTGCTAGAGATCACAAGTAGATAGGCAGTTAGAGAGAGAGAGAAGCAGACTCCCTGCTGAGCAGAGAGCCTGATGCAGGGCTCAATCCCAGGACCCTGAGATCATGACCTGAGCTGAAGGCAGAGGCTAACCCACCGGGGCACCCCGGTAATAGGAATATTCTGACATCTTTTTACCCTTCTTTACTTTTCTTCTGCCAAGTGTTCCTTTCCTTCCCTATCTGCCATGTTTATCCCAAGAGATGAAGGTACTCATTATTACCTACAAGTTACAAACACTAAAGAAATAATCTGTGTGGCCAGACCTGGTGTTGAAGAAGCCTGTGAACCAGTTTTAGAAAAGCATTTTTTGAGTTCTGCCTGCTCACAATATCAAGTTCTCTAAACCCTTCAAGTATAGATCCTTGAGAGATCTGTAAAACTGAAATTTTAATTTCTGACACCGTCTGAATATTCTGGGGGTGTCTTAAATCTTCATGCATCATTTTACATTTCCAGAAAAGTTACATTATAATCAAATGCTATTTTCCTGGGATACCAGAATATCTTTCCACATCATAATAGGAAATTTAGTAATTAAATTTTTTTTAAATCCCCCCCCCCCCCAAAAGTAAGCATCTTGCCAGATGATGTCAAGATTGAGGAGTTTCTTACCTGGAACTTGTTCATAATAGGATTGCTGTGGGGTAGAAACATACCCAGTGTCATGTGACCAATGTTAAAATAGTAAGTACAGCAAGGGGTGCAATGGGAGACTTGATGAAAGCTATATAGAGAAGGCAGTAATAAGAATTGGATCTTGTGTAGAAGTTTCCCAGGAGAGAGAAGGGCATTCACTGACTACAAGGTGGCAGGAAGTCAGGGCAAGCAGGTTAAAGAATAGAAAGAATGTAATGGGGAATGAGGTTGCGTTGATATATAAGAGCCAAGTTGTGATTCTCTTTGTTCTGCATGGTAAATTTGTAAATTTTTATATACTGAGGCCATGGGAGATTTTTTAACTAGAGATTAGTTTAGGTCTGTTTATATTTGCCTTTGGGAGACAACATTTGGAGGGTGTTCATGGATTAAAATTGGGGAAGTGATCTGGATAGACCTTTTAAGGACTAATGAGAGCAGAAATAACAGCCTTGTTTGGATAGTACAAAGAAGAAACAGTACAGCTTAGTCTAAGATGGGGCAGTCACTTGAGTCAGTGGGGTATGAATGGAAACTACTATATGTTGAGTCTCTAGGCTGCTGTAGGAACTGTCAAGGATGCTTTATGTAATATATTTATTTGTAAGTGAAGTTAGTCCAGTGAAAAGTAGAAAAAACCAGATCACAATGAGTAAAGAAGAAAAATTATACCTGCTTATGAAAAACAAAATAGTTCTGAAACTGTCTTCAGAGAAGAGAAACATGATGTTGGTATATATTTAAGTGAAAATGAAAGTGGGGAAAGATCTTACTGAGTCTCTTGAGATTTGTGCAATGGAGTTATTTCTAAAACCTCGATTTCTTTCTTCTCTCATTTATTCTTAAGAATATTTGTCTTTTAAGAAAAAAATTTTTTTAATGATTTTTTAAAAATATTTTTATTCATTTGACAGCAAGAGAAGGGAACACAATGCTGGTGGGGGGAGGGCGGAGGGCAGCAGGGAGGGATGTAGAAGCAGGCTGTTGGCAGGCAGGGCTCCATCCCAGGACCCTGGGATTATGACCTGAGCTGAAGGCAGCCGCTTAATGACTGACCCACCCAGTCACCCTTAAGAAAATCTAGTTGGTCGTCACCTGTCTCATGTTTGGAATTTTGAGAACCAAAAGAAAATCAGGGAAACCTTCCCAACTTAGTTCTGTTTAGCACTTCGAGTCAGATGCTGTGCTACTCCCTACCAGATGATCTGGAAGCACTGCTAACCTGTGATCCCAGGGAAACCTGTAACCCTAGGCACCAAGATTAAGCTCACTTGAGGACACCTAGATTTATATTCTGCTTTACATTTTACTCAGTATACTGATGTCACTTTTCATAGCAGCTTTGTGAAGTGTACAAACATTACTACTCTTTTTTATGTGAGGAAAATAAAGTTGATAAAATTTTGAGGAGTAGGAACTGAGATTTGCTTTATCATTCCTTTTCTTTCCATCACATGTTAATCTGTTTTTTTTAAATCCATGAATAAGAAGTCTTTTTTAAAAATATGCAAAATATGGTTAATCAGAATTCTTTAAAAATGAACCTGAGGAGAAGACTGCTTTCAAGGATAGACAAAAATGTGTTAACTATAAAGAACAATAATAGCTGATATCTTGGTACACTTGAGATTTTGGAAATGGTTTTATTAAATAAAGAAGTTAGTAAAGTGAGTCTTGGTTTATCCCAGAGCGTAAGGTTTATTTTTTCATTTAGCAAAAAAGTATATGAAATATCACTAGGAAACTAAATTAGAGATGGGTGTACTTCTTTGCTTTTACTTCTAGCATTGCAGATTGTGGGGTTTTGTTTTTGTTGTTGTTTTGGGTTTATTACTTGCTATGTGCCAGGTCCATAGCTTTGGTAGATCATTGTTACCTCCTGAAACTGTTCTAACAGCTCTTCAGAAAGGTCTTTTGTTGTTAGCAGAGATACCTTAGCCCTTTTTGCTAAGTTTAAGTGAAGTGAAGGATTTCTTAGAAAGGTCACAAACATCAAAAACCAAGTATAGAAGAATTTATTTTTTAATCCTATAATTTGGAGAAAAAGATAATGACCAAGAGTTACGCTTTCACTTCCTAGGGAAGCAAAATTCATTTCTATTTCAAGTGAATGCTTGGTTGCCTCATTTCTATCCCACTTAACATCAGCTGATTAAAATGAGTTTCTAGGCAGTTTGGCTGATTTCAAATAAGCTACAACAGTGATATGATGTATTGATTCCTGAGTTAAGTGTGCTATTTATGAAAGTTACTGTCAACCTGGAAGAGCTCACCTGTTCTGAGATTTGTTTTTGATATCAATAACCAAGTGATACCTTTCAAAAGAGTTGGAGAAAAAAGACACGGTACAAAGGAAGAATATATTTGTCATCTGTTAAGCTTTCAGGTTGAGGTGTTCCGTGCTTAGTGTAGGATTAAAGATCACAAATTAAATTCTGATACTTAAGGGGTAGGGTTAGGAGACAGGAAATATCTATTTTAAGAACTAGCTGAGGAAGCCTTCAACAAATCACTATAGAATGTTACATAAATAGAAGCACCCTGCCTGTATTTACAAACCCACTTGGCAGAATTTTAAGAAGTGCCCTCTGAACAGACTGTACACTCTAGAATAGTTGACTCCCCCCCCCCCCCAAGATTTTACTTGAGAGAGAGAGCATGAGCTGGATGAGACGCAGAAGGAGAAGCAGGCTCCCGGCTGAGCAGAGAGCCTGATGTGGGGCTCAATCCCAGGACTCTCAGATTAATGACTTGAGCCAAAGGCAGATACTTAACCAGCTGAGCCACCCAAGTGTACCTGGAATAAGGAGTTTTTAAAAAGATACTGGGAAACCTAGTACAGTTGTTGAATATTGATTTAAATTTATTATGGAAATATTTTCAGCTTTTCATAGGAAAATAAAGCCACTAAATTTCAGTTAATCATGTTCAGTTTGTGGTTATGTTTTAGTATTACTATAGACCAGAAAACTGAAAAAGTATTCTTTAAATACCATTAATTAAAACTAAACTGCTAATAGAGGTTGCAGAGAGAATATTCAAACCAACATTTATTTGAAAAGCATTTTGTCAGGGTGCCTGGGTGGCTCAGTTGATTAATCTCTGCCTTCAGTTTTCGGGTCATGATCTCAGGGTCCTGGGATCAAGGCTAGAGTCAGGCTGTCTGCTCAGCAGGGCATCTGTTTCTTCCTTTGTGCTCTTCCTCCTCCTGTCTCTTTTATCAACTAAATAAAAAACTTTTTTAAAAAGTGTCTTGTCATGCATTGTGATGAGTGCTGGGAAAATAAAACCTAAGGAGTATACCCCTCCTCTCAGGGGACAGGTAGAGTCTCTTTGCTGTTGCTCTTCTCCACCTGAAGTACTTTTTCATTCTCCTGACTTCGAAGCCATTTACTCTAGGCAGTAATCTCACTTCTTACTCTTAGCTTTTATTTTCCCTGTAAGGTGGTAGATGCTGTCCTTAAGTACTTCAAACTTCTTTCTATATGTTGATTGTCTTTGCTGTCGCCTAAATACCCACACATTTGCTTCAGAATTCCAGAATCCTTCTCTTTTGAATTTCTTCAGTACTTTTAACTTGTCCCTTTCTTAGTGACTTCATTTCAGCATTTAAATGTTTATTACTTACCTTTTAAAAAAATACTCTTACTCTGTGTCTCCCCCTTTGCAACCAAATTTCTCAGTTTATATTATGTAATTCTTCATCTTCTATTCACAATAAAGGCCACTCTTAGTTTTTTTACCTTGCCCCACTGATGTGCCAGTGTCACTTGCTCTGAGATCACCAGTGACCTCCTAGGTGTTCAGCATTTGTTGAATGAAAGTATTGAATGTTTCAGGCCCTAGATTAAATTTTTGGCAGCATTGTTATGATGGACTACTTCTTGAAATAACTCTTTCCTTAAAATCTGTATCATTTTCTGGTTTCTTAAATGCTAGGATTCCTCAACATACTGGTCATAGTTTTTTTCTCATAGTCTCATCTGTTTAATTCCATGGCCTTATTTACCACACGTATTCTGACAGCTTATTTTTATCACCAGTTTAAGCATTATATCTGTATAGCCTTTGGTGCCTATTTCCCCAATTCGGAGCTTAAACAAACAAACAAAAAAAATTAAAATTTTGAGTGTTTGTTACATACCTGGTAGAGCTGAGTGCCTTTCTTTATTATCATTTGGTCCCTGGATAATAATAAATATAAAGTGCATAGATCTTTCCCTGATAATTTCCCTACTTTATAATAAAACAGTTCTCAATCTTTAGTAAGCATCAGAATCACCTAGAAGGCTTTATAAAATGCAGATTTCTAGGCCCCACTTTCACAGTATCTGATTCAGTAGGTTGGGATGGGGCCTGAAATTTTACATTTCTATCTAGCAAGTTTCTGAATAATGTCCATGGTGCAGATTTGGGAACTATACTTTGAGGACCACTGCATTTAAAAAGCAAAATAACCTGCTTCACAACTGTCACACTGCTGGGATATGGCAGAGCTGAGACTTGATCCCAGGTAGTATCTAGTGTTTACCCATTTAACCTGCTAGTCCCACTCCAAACATATAAACTCCTCTTTGTTAGGTGTGTCAGACTCAGTATCTTTATAACTACCTAAAACTGGTCCTCTTTCATTAGTATTAGTATAGGAAGGAAGCTTCCCTCATTACTTTCAAACCCTGCCTCTCCCATATTCAGTCTCACCAAGCACTGTCAGTTCTTCCACAACTACTACTACCATTTGCTGTTGCCATCAACCAAGTCAAGGCCACTATTGGTTCTCATCTGGTTTTCTAAAATAGCTTCCTAACTAGTCTCCCTGCATCTACTTTTGACCTCCTTTAATCATTCATACAATACCAGGCATAGTCTTTTTAAAAGGTAAATGAGATTAATACTTTGTTTAAAATCCTTTCACTGGTTTTAGAGTAAAGGCCAAAATCTTTACCATGCAGTGGTAAAGATCTTTACCGGCAGTGCTCTTAATTATGCCTGCTTGAGGATCATTTATACTATTCTTTCTCTCCTTCATTATGCAATTATGTAATCCTCCTGGCCCATTTGAATATAAGTGCTAGAACTATTTAGTGTTTTGGGGTTTTGTAACTATGCACTAGAACCATTATTGGGTGGTATTCTGTTGTATAAATGTACCATGGTTTTATTTGCCACCATCAATTGTTTTTTGAATCAAGTACCTGCTGTATATGTAAAAAAGAATTTGTGTGTTTTTTCTTATTTTTTTTTGAGACTTATGACAGAGGACAGATTGTCCATAAAAAGTGGCATTTTAAAAATGTCTTCATATACTTTTTTAAAGATTCTATTTATTTATTTGAGAGGATGAGTGGGAGGAGGGAGAAGAGTACTCCGCCCAACCTGGTACTGACCCCAACATCCTGGGTTCGTAACCTGATTTGAAGGCAGATGCTTAACCAACTGAGCTGCCCAGGTGCCCTATCTTCAGATACTTTTCATTTGGGGGAGTAGATAGTACCAGTGGGATGATGCTAGGTGCACTAGTAGGAGCCCGAGTATTAGGACCCTGTATTCTAAACTAAGGAGTTTGAAGGTAAGCCTAAATGCTGTGGTGAACCATTGAAGATTTTTAAATTAAGGGAGTAATTTAGGATTTATGTTTTAGGAAAATCTCTCTGGCATTATGAATATAAGTACTAGCATTGTATTTTGAAGCAAGGAGACCAAGAAACGATTTCAGTAATTCACTAATCCAAGAAAATGGTGATGGGTACCTGAATTAAGGCAGTGGTGGAGAAACAGAAGGAATGGAACAGATTCAAAAGAAAACAGATTGTAACCAAAAGTATTAATCTCATTAGTATATCTTTTCTTTCTTTATTTTATTTTATTTATTTATTTGACAGAGAGAAATCACAAGTAGATGTGGGGCAGGCACCCAGGCGCCCCAGTATATCTTTTCTTTTAAGCTGCCTCTCTCATCCTTTCCATACTTCAAGATTAAGGAATTAGTTTTTCTCTTAAGTCTCCTATTCTAGCTTTAATTTGTCTTTTTCACTTCTGAATCAATACAGAAACTAATGTTTTACACATCTAGTACTTAATACTAACAGTAGCCCCTGTCATTGGGTACCAAACTCCTTTAATTTGTAACACTTGACTTGGGTTATCTAATCTCTTCTTTTTACTTATTTGAGAGAGAGCAACAGAGCACAAGCAGGGGGGTACAGCAGAGGGAGAGGAGACGCAAACTGCCCGCTGAGCGGGGAGCCTGATGTGGGAGTCGATCCCAGGAGCCTGAGATCATGACCTGCGGCAAAGGCAGCCACCTAACTGACTGAGCCACCTAGATGCCCCTAATTTTAATTTCTATATCAAATCTGTGATGTGGTTGGAAGCATATACCAGGAAGCTGAGGCATATCCTCACAAAGCCAGTAACCTAATTCACCCTGCCTCTTAAAGCTTATTCTTACGCAGTATGCTCTTCTTACTGTTGAGTGTGCATTTGTTCTTGTGGTTGAAACCATGTCTTAGGGTTTTGTGCCTTAATAGCATTAAGCACATAGTAGGTACTATAACTTGCAGATATTTTTCTATTTAGTCTCCATAAGAAACGGTACCAAGAAAGGAGTGGTTGATGATGGCTGTAGTGTGGTTTTAAATAACAGATTATTCTACATCTTTTCAGATCTGGATGGTGCTCTACTCTCAGGGCCAGATTGTGATAGGAATGTGAATACAAATTTATTGGCTGAAGCCGGCTCCAGTCAGGAAGGAGGTGATGCTGGTAGGTACAGTAGGATTTTAGTAAGAATATATTAAAAGGGGATCTGAAGATGGGGAAGTATTTGTGTACATGATTAAGGAGCTGTTGCAATTTCTTTCCCCTAAAGGAGAGTATTAAATGTACCTTAAACCTGTGTTAGCTGTGTTTATGATAAGACTTTGGAAACCTGATCAATACAAATGGAAGGGTGTTTATTATTGTTTGAGGGAACCACTTATTTAGGGCTTTAAAAATTCTTAAATATCAAGTAATTAATAGAGCTGGTGACTTTCTGCTAGTATATGCGTAGCATGAAAATGGTCATTATCCAAATAGTTGATTATTTAATTGACATTGATGTAAAATGTATGGTTGGTAATGGAGATAGAAAATGTTAATTCTAAATAGCAATATTTCTATCAATTGTAATTTGGGGGGAGTATCCTACACATGGAGGCAGAGTGCGTGAATACTCCAGAGAACAACATGCGTATAAATAAATTAGGAACCGAAAAGGCTTTCTTTAGAGAAGAATACCAAGCTAATAAATACAGAATCACAATTGAAAAAAATACCCCACAGGAGATAATTCAGGATCATCTGTGGATGTTAAGCCACTATTGATGGGCTTATCACAATGATTGGGCAAAAAGGCTGTTGTAATAGCATATTCACATGGTCTCCATATAATCTCATAGATTACTTCAGTTACAAAGAGGGAAAGATTGCTTTATAATAAAAAAAATGGAAATCCCATGCCTCTTGTCATAATGCACTAGCTACCACACATCACCCATGTAATATTCTTGCCAGAAGGTTTAACCCAAATCTAATCATGAGAGGGGAGAACATAAGACTGGTCTACACAAATCCAGCTACTCTGGATTTTAAAATTAACGTTAATGTCATGAAAAACAAGCAGAGGAACCACTAGATTGGAGCAAACCAACTAAATGCATTGTCAGTCTTGATGACATCAGGGTTCTAAAATGACTAGGGGGCATTTGGGGAAAAGTTGGGAACTTGAATGAATAGTATGGATTAAATGATGGGACAGTTTTAAATTTCTCAGATGTGATAAAAGTACTGTGGTTATGTAGGAGAAAGTTCTAGAAGATAACTTGCTATATTGAGGGGTGAAGCAATGATGTGAAGATTTTCAAATAATACATAAAAGGTGTGTGGATTCATAGAAAGCCCATGTGGCAAAACTAACATTTGTCAGAGATAGACAAAGGGATATAGATATTCATAGATTAAACTTCTCATAGCTTTGGAATTCTTTAAAAAATTGATGGGGAGGGGGGCAGCTTAGGGGTACTCCATTTTTACAGGCTTCTGAATCTAGTATGCACTGACCACAGTTAAGCCATGTAATTTTGAAGGAAAGAAATTGCCTTAAGGTAGTTTCTCTTAATTGTTGAAACTAATTTACAGAAAGTTTTGAAATGTGCCATTTACAGATCCATATAGGTTGAATTTTGAAGACTTTTTCCTTCTACAAAAAATCACAAATAGTAGAAGGTATTTTATTTTTGGTTTAGAAATCTGGTTGAAGAATGGGCTTTGACAGGGTATGTGAATTCATACACAGTTTTCATTTCTCCACATAAATATTTTCAGTGGCAAATGGTCCATATCATTCATCCCCTTTTCAGAAAAAGTAAACTCTTGATTTAGAGTCATTTCTCTTTAGGGGACATTTTGATCCATTTTTGTTTTTGCAACTGAGACCAGCCTTTGTCTTCTGATTTTGACTTCAAAAGAACGCTGCCATTATGGAAGAATGGACCCTGAAGGATACTACTGAGCAGTGAGCACAATTTTCAAGTAGAACTTGAATGACCTTAGTGATCTTTCAGTGATTGAATTACAAAAGCAGTACCTTTGTCAATCTGCTCATATACTTCTAAATAAGGAACCTCTACTGTAAGAATTTGACCAAATGAAAGAAGTTTGGGATGAGGTTTTTTGAGTTACCATTTTGTATTCTAGATAAGGTGTCTCCTGTTACCATGGATGCTTTTTATTAATCTATGCTATAGGTAGGTTATCCAAAGAAACAAAGAATTTCAAGTATTAGGAACTTCTAATTCTGAATTTTGGGTTATCAATTTTTAGGTTTTTTTTTTTTTTAAGATTTTTTTTATCTGAGTGCAAGCATGAGTGGGGGGGAGTGGTAGGGGGTGAGGGAGAAGCAGACTCCCCACTGAGACCCTGGCATGGGTCCCTGGCATCTCAGGACCCTGGCATGGACCTGAGCTAAAGGTAGATGTTTAACTGACTTAGCCACCCAGGTGCCCCCTATAAATTATTTTAGGGCTATTCTGTTCTTATATGTAATGATAATACTAACTTGAGGGTCCTAACATATCCAACTTGATATCTGGCAGTTTTTAACAAGTATTTTGAGCAAGTCAAAAATACATATGTGTTAGTATTTGCTAGATAACACTTACTCAACAAATAACTGAAGGGGGTGTATACTTTGGACATTAGAAATACAAATGTGAGTAAAACAGGCACAGCCCTTGCTCTCAGAGCTTAACTTTTTTGCACTGATTTGATCAAGAGCTATGAGTCAAAGCTCAAGCTTTGTTTAGAAATGTAAAGCTGAAAATTGATAGATTCGTGTTCACAGGTTACTACCCCTGTCCTAATTTCCATCCCCTGTCCGGCCCCCACCCCACAGATACAGTGTCTCACTTCAGGATTCTGAAAACTTTCCCTCAAACAAAAACAGATTGTAGTTTAATTATATAATTATGAAATCAGAAGGCTTTCCTAACATTTAAAAAATGGGTGAAGGTATTCCAAGTATAAAATAATTTACATTATTAGTAATGGAATTTTTAAATACCTTAGGGACCTGTTTGCATTGTTGGGTATTGATACTTTCACCAAAGAGAAAATACTAAGTTATTTTAATTTTTAAGAGAAGTAGGGCATTTGGCAGATAGATGGAGGAAAATGAATTTTTAGAAAACCTATTTTTGCAAGCATTCTTTATAAAATCCATAGTTTTCATGGAAGGAAAATTAATAAATTACTACACAAGTAATCTAGCATATAGCCTGGAAAGGAGTGTTCAGGCAGAGGAAAGAGTACAAAGGTCTTGCCGAGGGAGCCATTTTTCCATGAAGGAACAGTACAAAGGCCAGTATGCCTGAAGCAGAGTGACCCAAGGGGGTGGTTAGATAAAGGGCTAGATTTAGGTAAGGCTTTATAACATACTGTCAGTCTTTGGTGTTTTTATGTTTGAGATGGGTAGACCTTGAAGGCTTTTTTTAAGTGCCAGGTTCTCACTTAAAAGTTCTGAAACAATTTCTAATCGGTGTGTTGAGAGCAAACTGTAAGAGGGCAACAGTTACGAACTGGGGTGGCTCTGATGGTTATTGAAAATAATCCACAGGCAAGAGTTAATGGTCGATTGGATCAGGGTGGCAGTAGCTAGCTATGGAGAATTCTGAATGTTTACATTGCCAAGAGGATTCCTGAATCCAGGTAAAGACATACATATTCAAGAAGGAATCCTATCCAGGGGGCATCTGGCTGGCTCATGCTGGAGTATGCGACACTTTTTTTTTTTTTTTTTTTTTTTTTTTGATCGCAGAGCTGTAAGTTGGATCCTCACTTTTGGGTGTAGAGATTACTGAAACATAAAATCTTTTTAAAAGGAGGGGAGGTGAGGGAATGCTATCCAGAGGAGGTAATTTTTATCTTCGCTAGTCTGAAGATCCTCAGGTACAGATTCCTTAAGGGACATTGATTATTTTAATTCTGCCTTTTCGATTTTCACTTATTTAAGGATGGAGTTAGAGGTTTTGGTGAACCCCACAAGGGCCCAGTGTGTCTGAAATAACAAGCAAGGGTGTAAGACAGCAAGAATCTTGCATTTGTCATTCCTAGTATTTATATTTTTCATTCTTAGTCCATTTTTCTATACTGCTAAGTCTTAAAACAAGATTATGTGATTATTTTGGAGGCAGTAAGGGGACTATCCTCCTGTTCCAAAGCTGTGCTGTAAGACGACAATTAAGTTAGAGTTCGGCTTGAATATGTTTGAAATTCAGTATAGAAGAGTAGTTTCATGTGGTCTCCATACACTGTTAAATATTATTGAAATATATTTTACCAAATTTTTCTCTCCCTATGGTTGTATTTTAAATTTTAGTTCTCCTACTTAAGATGCTTTATAATTAGGGTATTTTGATAATGAAGTATGAAGACATTTCTGTTTCAGACTACAATGTAGAGATTTTTATCTAGCTATTTATAATAAGCTGTCATAATACTCATAAGATACAATAAAGTTATTTTCTGGGTTTCATCAAATTTGGGTAAGAGATCTTCATTACCATCATTACATCAGAATCACTTTTCAATTGTATTAGGTACTTCACATGATTTCAAGTATGGCCTGATGCCTGGACCTTCAAGTGATTTCAAGTATGGATTGCTGCCAGGTACTTCAAATGATTTCAAGTATGGATTGATACCAGGTGCTTCAAATGATTTCAAGTATGGATTATTGCCGGAATCTTGGCCAAAACAAGAAACTTGGGAAAATGGCAAGTATTAGTCAACTAAACATCTACGGGAATTTTAAAATGATTTTTCACAATTAAAAGCTTCCGTGTCCTGGGTTTTAAAAAATCAAGATACTGGTAGTCCTGTGATAATCCCTATTCTTAGATATAGACAAGCTTTTGATAGCAAATTTTGTTTCTATATAATTGCTTTTGTGTGTGTGTGTTCTTTTTAATTCTTAAAGGTGAATCATCTCTAATCATGAACAAGTTAAAATGCCCTCATTGTAGCTATGTAGCCAAATACAGACGAACACTAAAAAGGCATTTGCTCATTCATACGGGAGTCAGATCATTTAGCTGTGATATTTGTGGAAAACTGTTTACTCGCAGAGAACATGTGAAAAGACATTCCCTGGTAAGTAACTTTAAATATATATAACTGGTCTTTGCGATTAAAATGTATTTATGTCACTGAAGTTTAAGGTATTTTACATGAAATTTAGGGAAGGTTGGTTGTTAAATAAATTGCTTTAAACAAAGACTGGTTTATGAACTGAACTTGATACAGAAAAACAAAAGCATACATTCACTTACTGTTAAATGGGTGGTTTAATTGAATGGTTCAAACGCATTATTGTCTATATTGTCCTTATGTTGGATTTTTCCCCCCTTTAATTAGGTGCATAAAAAGGATAAAAAATACAAATGTATGGTGTGTAAGAAGATCTTCATGTTAGCAGCCAGTGTTGGAATAAGACATGGATCTCGACGCTATGGTGTTTGTGTAGACTGTGCAGATAAATCACAGCCAGGAGGGCAAGAAGGTGTAGATCAGGGACAGGATACAGATTTCCCTCGGGATGAAGAATATGAAGAGAATGAAGTAGGAGAAGCTGATGAAGAGCTGGTTGATGATGGAGAAGATCAGAATGATCCATCTCGGTGGGATGAATCAGGAGATGTTTGTATGTCTCTAGATGATTAACTGACCTATACTCCTCAAGGATGCTGCATTTGGACATAATATGAATCGACAATTTGAATTGTTGAACTTGAAGGCTTGCAAAATATGGTACATGCTGGATGGTAGTTATGTTGCTGTGAAAACTGTAGGGTCAAAAAGCCTTATAGCAAAAAAAAAAAAATTTTTTTTTTTATATTTGCACAGGACTGTACAGCAAACAACCTTGTGGTTGGATTACATGGAGTCCCCACATCTTCAGTCAGTTATCAAAGTAAAAATATTTTTTATTTATAGGATATACAGTAACTATTTGGGTCCTACGAATATATTGTACCTATCCTTAAAGAGCTTACATTCATGTGTCACTTTAACATGAATGAAGAAAATCCATTTATAAGACTACAGTGACAGCTGACCCAATTACTCTGTCCATCAAACCACTCAGGCTAGTTTGTACTAGTAGAGTTTTGTTTCTATTTTTATTTTTATTAATTTTATTTTTTTTAATACAGATTTTCAGTGAGGGGCTTTTTCAACCCCATTGGTTCTACTTTCCTGTATTTTTCCATTTTAATTTGCTTCATAACTTAAACCACGTCTCTTCTAGTTAAGGTATTATTTCTCAATTTTGTGCTGATGGGCATGTTTATAAGAACTGGAGAGGTAATTTATTGGAATGAACTAACTGACTTCCTCCATACCATACCCCCTTTCCTTTTTGACATGAATTTTACTACTTCACAAATGAAGAAATGATGTTGCAAAGTTAACGTGGCGAAGTTGACAAATACCACTAAAATGATTATGATTTAGAAGTAACTTTCTCCTGCTGCTCTAATCTGATAAATGGTTATTACATGACGTTTTCTGACAATGGTATTCGGTTTTGGGTATCTGTTACTTTGGCACTATTCTTGTTTGCCTCTTTATATTTTTGCCAGTGTACTATACCTCAGTCCTATTTGAAAAGACAAATCTAATCAAAAGAAAAGTCATAGAAACAATAAGTAAAATGATTTGTTTCCTAATTTGACCTCCATGTCCAGTTTGGTTAGCTTGTTATGCAATATAAGTGAAATATCAGGTTTTTACTCCTGTGCCCTTTTTATCATTAAAAATAACATAAAAAGTGCATTCTCTTTTGTTTGATACTTACTGGGATATTGAGCGTTTTGAAATTATGATAGATAAATATTTTTTCAATTCCTCAAAGTTTTGCTACATCTTCATAGATAGTCTTTCTGGTAATCACCATGATTCAACTGTCCGCAAAAGTCTTACAAATAAAATATTGAGAGGCTTTACAATTATTCTGTTAACTAAATTCTTTAGGGTACAAGGGGTGATCTTAAATTGAAATGGTCAGATTTATTGAGTCTGATGACAGATGAATTAGCTGATTATTAAACCGACAGCAGCATTTCACATAATATTAACACGCATGACATTTATCAGGAACATATTGTATATTATATAAGATTGAGGGATAGCCTATTTTCAGCTTTCTTTTAATAGAAATTGAGTATATTTTCCTATTTTATATCAGGTCACTAAATTATGCTATTTGTGTGGAAAAAATTGCAAAGTACACTTTGACAGACATAATCATTTGGTGCTCCATCTGATCAAAGTTGCAAAGTTGATACTTTTTTTTTTAAAGAGACAAACTTTCTCATTGTCTCGGATTTCAGTAGTGTAATGATTTCATGTTAGACATGGATGTTTCTGCTAGGATGAATCAAGATAAAAGTATGGTTACAGGCTTAGATACATCTTCTGTCATCTAAACTTTATTGTAGTTTCTACATAACTATAAAATTGACAGGAATAGTTTGGTTTGATTTTTGTTTAAGACTGAAGAGTACATCTTATTCTCCGTGTTCTAGACAGATGAGTATAATGTCATTCTGGTGGGGTCCAAAGTAGACGTTAGTTGGGCAAAGATACTATGAATGAAAAAGTATTTTAAACTTAAAATGTTCTGCTTTGTGAATATGTAAGTATAGTATAAAGATTTCTTTCATCCCATTTATCCCCCTCCTTTAAAATAAACCATAGTTTACAATTGGTAGATCTGTCTATATATAAATATATATTAAAGAGAAAAGATATATATCTGAAAATCACCTAAATCTGCTTTATTAGACTACAGTTCACTTATTACATAGAAACTGGACTTGGCTTTACATTCTTAATGTACTTTTACTTTTCCTCAAGATATGAACTTACACTCTTTAAACTGAATTTTCTTTTACTACTTAAATCATTTATGTATATCTGGTAAATTATGACCAAATTTTTGTTAGACTGCATACAGTAAATTGAAATACACACTTGGTACACTACGGGATTGTTGTGATTTTGTTTTGGTTTTAGTTGGAAACAAAGTTTGATGTAGATGGCTTATTACTGTTAATTTAAAATATTCTATAATTGTCCATTACCTTTTATGTTGTGTTGTGACAGATTTGGCTATATTTTTAGTCAACTGAAATATACTTTAAAAGTTTGTTTTTAGAAAGGTAATCCAAAGGAATGTTTATACTCGAATATATTAGCCTCAGCCTATATAAAAATTTCTTCTTTAAAGTAAACATTTTACCAGAAACAGAATTGACAGATTTTTCTACTTGCTGACTGCCTAACTTATTTGTTTCATGATCTCGAGGGACTGCCTTTTCCCTTCTAGGTCTTTTTAAAAAATAGTTTTAGTACTAAGGTATACTACTGGACGTTTCTATTTTTTTTTTTTAAGTATATTCTTTTTCTGACTTACAGTACAATTTCAGGAAGTTGATAATAAGAACTTATGATTGGTCTCAGAGGTGACAATGGAATACTCATAATTTTGTCTGTGGAGCCCTGGCAGAATTATGTGTTACACATTTGCTGAATTTTTCTCTTGTAACTTATATTTTAAATGAAACCTATTTTAGAGCTTGTAATTTTAATGAAGAGGAAAAATATAAACTGTTTTCTTTGCTATTTAGTAACAGACCCTCTCATATAAATTAAGATCATGTAATCTTTCTTAGGATTCTCAGAGACAGTTACTTCCATATGGTCCCTGTTTTGTCATTGTTACTGGCCCTCATTTTTCATATTCACTAGATATGTTGCTAATTGTAGCACCCTAGCAACTAAGAGCTTAAGAAACTGTAGGAAGGGGAAACTGAACACTAATAAATGGCTTTGAAATTTGGTGGGGAAAACACTAGCTGGTTTTAGTAGAGCCATCCTGATGGAGAAGAGGGAGATAGAACAAGCGAATTCACAAAGTGCTGCAAACACTGGTACACATAGTATAGAGGCCTACTACATCTTCATTCAGTAATAGATGCAAACCAGGAGGAAAGGGGGAGGAGACCAGATGAAAGGATCAGGGTTGGGAAACTATATTCATCCAACGAAGTGTAAAAGGCCTGAAGATGACTGGAGTAGTATACTATGGGGGAAAGTGTGATGGAAGAGGAGTTTTAAAAAGTCACAAATTTCAAAACTTCAGTAAGCTTTATGTGTATTTTTAGGATTTTGTCAACATAATTTATCTTTCTGAATAATCCCAAAAGCTACTTTTTTTTTTTTTTTTTTTTTTTTTTTTTAGTGCCTACATGTGCCATTGAGCTTTACATTATTTTCTCTAATTCCCGATAAGGTAGGTGCTACTGTCTCTCTTTTATGGATGAGAAAGTCTCCAAGAAATCTGCATAATATAACTTGCCCAATATAACACAGCTATTAAGTGGTAGAGCTAGCTGGGTTTTGACCAGATTTGATTCTGAATGAAGCCCATGCTCTTTTTAGGGGGCTCAATTAACTGCCTCATTAAACAACTTTTGTAGAATTTCAGTGCTTTAAAGAAATTGCTCTATGGAGACCTATTTTCCCTGTAAACCATCTACATTAGGAATTTGAGTGTCTAATCTTTCCTTCCTCAAATACCTTATCACTCTTTTCCTCCTAATTCAGCAGTTTTGTCATTGACTATAAATAAGATACCTGACCTCAGTGTAGCACATGCTATTAATTGGCTGTGGCATTTTTATTTTTAAAAGGATGGTTTTAAAGTGAAGAACTAGATGTGAACCCCAGTTTTTGTGCCGTTCAGTCACCCAGATCCTTAAAACTTAACTATGGTACATAATATATGTGCTTAGAACTAACAGGTGTTTTTTTGTAGTCACTTTAGGATTTCAAGTGGAAAATTTTTTTTCTGCTGTATCCCTGCTTTCAAGTGAAGTTGAACCGTTCTAGATAGTTTAAAATGTGTTAGGGATAAGCACACTTAGATGTTTTCTAGCCCTGAATTTTAGGACATTGGGTACTTATTTGGAGTACACTGGCTATTGAGAACAAGATTTTGGGTTGAAGAGAGAGGGATGGTTGAGGCCATGATGAAATGGGAGAATCAGCATTTTAAACACTGTAAACATAACGCTTTCTTCTGCCTGCTGTTTGTAAAAGCTCTTTGGGAAGATCTTTTACGAAGACCAATTTTTTTAAATGTAATTTACCTACCTAGTATAAGTGTCCTAAGACATGTATGTAAACTTCCAAAACTGTTTGTCTGTGTATTTAGAAAATACACAAGAATCTTTATCAAACCTAAAAATATAAACTTGTGAGCACTAAACTTGCTTCTGGCTTCGTGAATTTTGTTGACTCTGACATTTAATTCAGATTTCTTTGCATTAAAAGTGTAATAATTTAGACTAATCGGGGTAGCGGAACACCTTTGTAAACTTACAGTTATCTTTGTACTTAAGGTTTACAAGTTTGAATTACAGAATATTAGAGTTTTTTGGGTTTTATGTCTTTATATGAAGTGCATAAATGACTCAGACTACCTCCTAGTGATGCCTGGAGAGCTGCTCTAATAGGTGATAGTGATTTGTAATCAACATTTCATCTATTTTTTCATCTTTATTACTTGTGGGAATTTTCTACAGGTCTTAGAAGACATTAAGATATTTCCCCTCTCGTTTACATGTGTGCATAATTTTGGAAGTGGTTTAAAAAGGAAATGTAAATTACTTCATCCCATCTTTATTGCATATTAGCAGACTAATAAATTACTAGTAAATACATGTTTCAAGTCTTTGAAACTTTAATAATACAAAGAAAACACTTACCTGGGCGTGTTTAGGTTTTTGTGGTGGTGTCAGTAATAGAATAAAGGAAATCAGAAATGACTAGATAGACTTTACTAAGGAAATGAGAGTTTTGTTTGGAGAAGGCTGTCCATGTAACACATAAGGCTTGGTGTATTAAAATTGTAAAAGAGCTGTCATGTGGCAGAATGATTAGGTATACTCTGGATGGTTCTGAGAGGTTAAGACTGGGACCACTTGGCTCAAGATTAAAAAGCAGCTTTTAATAATCAGCAAAAGATTAAATGTAATTGCTTCAGAAAGAAACCAAATCTATTGTTTGAGATGTTATAGAACATTCTGGCTAAGCAAATATTGACCAAACATTTCTATCTATAGGTTTTGGGTTTTTTGCTTAGAAGTTTACGGACCTTTGTAGTTAACCAGCTTTTTGTTTTGCTTAGCAAAAACACTGATAAAGTTGCAAAAATATTTCATGACACCAGAAAGACACAGTAGGAATTTAGAAATCGTGCTTAACTGTATAGAAAAAATTGCTATTTGAGCTTTTTTCATTTTCACTTTGCAAATGATCACAACCAATATTTGGAAGCTGGTGTAGGAAATTAAATTACTGGATCCATGGTTAAATGAGAAAATTAACCTTTGGGTCGTAGCCCTTTGTCATAAGTTTTTTTTTGAGTTTTGAACTAAAGGAAAAAAAAAATGAACCACAAATCTATTCTGTTAAAAGTGAATAAGGAAATAGGTTGTGTGAGAGCATGTTGCCTTTACATGCTAGCGATACTACCTTCTGCCTGCCAACCAGATACTTTTTCCCAGCACAACCAAAGTTTAGCAAAAAGAAATTATTAATCTTCCAAGCATAATTAAGTATGTTTTAGGATATTAGTGGAAGATAAGCAAAAGACAACTTTCTTGGCACATGTCTCAACACTCAGTAAGAAAACACACAAAATAAGATAATTGTAGAATGTTTCAGGTTAAAACTTTGAGAGCAAAAAGGAATTGATCCTGAGGTTACTACAGTAATTTTACAGTCAGTTTTGGGATCCAGGATTTCTGAACTTCATTTCAGTATTTTACCTGTATTCAAACCCGTTTGATAAATGATTTTAAGATTGGGGAAGACTGAAATTTGGAACTACAAAATATATTCAGATATAATTCCTGGCACATAAATCTGAGCTCAAAGTTAAGTGATTATTAAAAGATGTCAGCAACTTTTTTATGATTTTGCTTGTTAGTATCTAATGGCATATAGTTAACAAGTTAATTTGGTTTACAAGCAGTTTGTGTTGCCAAGCACAGGGAACGTGTCATCCCTTGGGACGTCCCCCTCGCCCTCTGCTACGCCCCTACGTGATCTTACCTGAAGACGTAATGACCAAACCCAACCTATAGCAAATATGACTATAGAAATCTCAGTGCAAGTAGCCTTTAAGTTTTTTTTAACTTAGATCATCTGCTTAACTTGGAGTACTTAGTGACAAACTTAATATTAGCCATTTGCTGCAAAATATTTACTTAAAAATAATAGCTGGCTTGTCCCCACTAATATCTTAAGTGTCTCATAGTACATATAAGGAAGATGTAAAACCTAGAGGAAACCTATTAGAGTTTATATCTTGATGTAGACTGCAACAGTGCATCAATAAAGATCATATAGATCTGATGCTTTTGTTGCTAATCATTTTTGTATGTGTTAGAAGCATGTTGAGTGGGCATTTATATTTCACCTTGTGCAACACAAATGTGTGTTCATGTGGAAGATGGAGCGGAGTATATAACTCTCACCCTCACCCTCTTCCCTGTTCTTGCTGAGACCTGGATCCCTAAACTGGGATGTTGGCATTTACATAGACACGTGGGTAATTAATCCTCCAAAGTACACTGTTCAATCAATTCAGTCATTCCAAGGAAGAGCAAGTCTATAAACTGAGTCCTCTTCCAAGAGTACTACTCCAGGGAATTACCGTCACCCATGGCAAGGGAGATTTGAAACAGATTTTTATGCCTTGGTATGGATTCTTTTGGGGGGGCAGTTTTAAATTTGTCTCTTTTAGGATTTTGTTGTTTCACAGACCTAAAGATGTTTGTTAGACTCCTACATTAGATTTCAGGCAGCTTTTTGGAGGCATTCTGAACTTTGGCCCTTATTTGTGCCTTCTGAAGGTACTGACTTATTGGCACCCCAAGTCTATTTTCTGGCCCTTTGTTACTGCTGGTGACTTAACTCTGTATTCAAAATGTGAGCTCCCATTTTAGCCTATGGACTCTTCTCTTAGGCTATGTATGTATTCAACAGATAAATGTCCAAGACTCATTTGTGAAAAAATGGTTATCTGTGATGGATAATGATTTCATGCTGTATTATGTTCTCAATTATTACATGCCATTTGCAATGGAAAAAGATTGAAAAGCAAGCAGGGAACCAACAGGCCCTTTGTTTCAGTGGTTTTTGAAAAGCAGTAATGATTGGGAATTGTGAATGGATAGGATAACTAAATATACAAAGTGGTGCAGATTAAGAAAATGCATACATGGCACTTTGCATTATCTCCCTTCAACATGATAGAAGGAGAGAATACTTTTATTACTTTGAAAATGTATCTTAAAGTCACAGGGGAAAAAAGATTTGCTCTGCATACAATTTTTGCATGGACCTTAATATGGCAAACAAAAATGTTTGTATCAGCTATTTATCTTTTTCTGGGATAGGACTATTACTACTTTCTAGGTGCCTCCTAGTTCTATAGGACAAGAACTGTATTAGACAAGTGTGTAAGATCTTATTCAGAAGATCCATTTATGTACTCAGGGAAACTGACACCTTAACAGAGTCTACCTCCTATTTGGGGGTAGGGGGGGTATGATGAAGTTACTTGGACCTAGAGAGGAGTTTTCCTATCCAGTAAAGAAGTTCAATACAAATGCAGGCCTTTGGGGTTAATGTTCAGTCCACTTATTTTTGGCAGAGGGAAAGAACACCTTTTCTCAAAGGATGAAATCATGAGCTTCTATAGTCCCCCCCCCCCCAACTCCAAGTTAACTTTTAAGGAAAGTAATAGAGCCTAAGTATCATTCAATTTTAATGTGCCCCCTTTTTTTTTTAAAAGCATACTATATTTACATCTCATTGAGTCTCAAATAGTCTTCAAAATTCCAATCTTACTCACTTCGCCCATGTTTGCGCTGTATTTTATAGTTTGCTTTTTGGTCAGGATTCTAACTGTAGGGAGTCTGCAAGCTTTTTCCTTATAGGGCCAGATAGTAAATGTTTTTGGCTTTGTGGGCCATAAGGTCTCCATTACAACTAGTCAACTTTGCTGTTGTATCATGAAAGCAGCCACAGACAGTATGTAAATGAGTAGTGTGGCTGTGTTCTGATAAAGCTTTCCTTTCAAGATGCAGCAGCAGGCTGCACTTTGCTGACCCCTGATCTTTAACTTCCCACCGGGCTCCACATGTATTCATTCTCTCTCTTTAGTTCACTCTTTCTGTTCTTGCAATACATACATTAAATAATGTTGTGCCTTCTTAATATCAATTATTTTCTTTCCAGAACTGTAGACCTGGAATTACAACACGATTTAACACTTTCGTGGCACCATTTTAGCAGAGAAGGATAAACACCTTACATCTTGGCTTTGATTAGACAGCAAGACCTGTTTTAGGAACCTGGTTAAGTACTGTATTGCAGTATAGGGTGTCCTCCCCCAGCCCCATTTCTTGGTTCCTAAATAAGAGAATTAAAGAATACATCCAATTCAGAAATACATTCAGTGTTTAATAAATAGGAAACCCTGCTTGTTGATAAAAACACATACTTTTCTAATCTAGACCCTTTTATTGCCACTTTATCAAAACCGTGTTAAAAGATTATTTCACCTTAGGCTTCAAACTTAATTGAGCTCTACAGTATTGACTATCCATAACTTTTAGAATGTAAACTACTTGGGAGTCTTTAATATCTCCTTTCATGAAAGATGCCAATAAATTAGACTTGTCAGTCATCTTGGACATAGCTTGAAAATGCTAAGCTTGTGAGTAAATGAGCCAAAAAGCCTGACCTGAAAAATACTTTCCATTAAGCCCTTGAGCCCAAGACTAAAGACTACCAAACTGAACCAGAAATCGGTCATTGTTTCAGACACACTAACTCCCCATCTTAAGCCCTACTGAGGATAATCGTGTGGTCTTGTGTTGCTGAGTTTCCTGCAATAGCAGGCCTTCACTAAATACATGTCAACAAGTATTGAACACAACTCTTCATAGTAAAAATTTCTACTTAATACACGGTTTCAGGGGCGCCTGGGTGGCTCAGTCACTTAAGCGTCCGCCTTTGGCTCAGGTCATGATTCCAGAGTCCTGGGATCGAGTCCTGCATCAGTCTCTAGCTCAGCGGGGGGAGCCTCTGCTTGCCACTGCCCTCCACTTGTGCACAGTCTCCCTCCCTCTCTCCCTAATAAAATCTTAAAAACAACAAAAAAGTTTCAACAACTTAAAATTTAATCTCAAGAATTTTTTCTTTTTAAGGCCCAAATTAATCAGAGGTCTGATTTACGAAATTTAGAAAAGCTTTTGTCGCTCTTCTAGTAGGATACTGTCCCATCAGGAGCCTCAAATATATTCAGAAGGGACATATGATACAACTCTGAAAAGAACATAGTCATTTAAGAATGCAGCAGGGTTCTTTTCTGGGCAGAACCTTCACTCAATCCACTGTAACCTCGATTGCAACTTCAATAATTGAGCAAAACTATCCTGATAAAGGCCACTGATGACTGGTTGCCAAATCCGCATCTCTGTAGCATTTGGTTCTGTTAATGACTGGTCCCCTTCATAACACCCTTCCTCTTACTTGACCCTGTAAGTACTGGTATTCTCTTAATTCTATGCTGGGCACTCCTCTAGTGTTCTTTCCCTTGATGTTCTTATTCAGCCCAAACGATCACAATGACAAGCCTTGGTGACTCTCATAACTGACCTCTGTTCAGAGTTTACAAATATTTGTTTAAATGACAGCATGCATCGTTGTTTGAAACACAAAGGATTTTCAATCACAATCCTCATTTGGCTCACAGTTCTTTTTTTTTTTTTTTAAGATTTATTTATTTATTTGACAGAGAGAGATCACAAGTAGGCAGAGAGGCAGGCAGAGAAAGAGAGAGGGGGAAGCAGGCTCCCTGCTGAGCAGAGAGCCCGATGCGGGACTTGATCCCAGGACCCTGAGATCATGACCCGAGCCGAAGGGAGTGGTTTAACCCACTGAGCCACCCAGGCGCCCCTGGCTCACAGTTCTTTAATTTCTCTTGGATGACCTCGAGTTTTTAGGTTTATATTCTACTGTGTGGGGTCTTACCATGAGCTGATACTCCATTGCAAAGGCACCTTTAGAAAAACTGTAATCCTGGTTTCTCTGGAAATATTTAATGCATCCAACCAGGTTAACCTTTGATTTGGTGAGGTGATATCTAGCTATTGTATCAACAAGTATGTACCTCTGTTAATTATACAGATAATAGAATCTGTGAACTGAAGTAACCTTAGAAACATCTGCTCTTGATGTTTACCCAGCCTCTGCTTGATTTCATTCCATAAACGTTCTTCTCTAGCTCATTACCTCACATTGCAGGTCATATTAGCCTGAGATGCTTCTCTGAGTAGAGCTGAAGTCCACTTATTCCATCTTTCAATGCTACACAGATTCTCATCCTTCCATGTAATAGTCTCCACAACAGTAGAAATTGGAAGGTGGAGGGGTGAGTATACACTATAGTGGAGGAGTACTTAGGGACAAAATTTTTCCATTTCTAGGGGTGCCTGGGGGCTTAGTTGGTTGAGCCTCCCTCTTCCTGATTTCAGCTAGGTCCTGACCTCAGGGTCGTTGGATCGAACCCCACATAGGGCTCTTTGTGGGGTCTGCTGTCTCCCTCCCCACCCCTCCTCTCTCTCTCTCAAATAAAAATAACTAAAATTTTTTTTAAAAAATTTTTCATTCCTAGAAAACAGTATTGTACATTTTTTTTTTTAAGATTTTATTTATTTGTCAGAGAGCACACAAGCAGGCAGAGGCAGAGAGAGAAGCAGGTTCCCTGCCAAGCAAGGAGCCCAATGTGGGACTCAATCCCAGGACCCTGAGATCATGACCTGAGCCGAAGGCAGACGCTTAACCCACTGAGCCACCCAGATTTTCAATCCTATAAATTAGTACCAGAAACTCTGACTATTCACCCTTTTTCAATTTAATTGTTTCACTCTTAAGGCTAAGAATTTAATATAAAAAAACAAAAATATTTTCAAGAAAAGCATTCAAAAATATTTCTTATAAAGTAGCATATTAATTTGCTGGCACTGGTATAGAACATTTAATATAAGATTAAACTTGCTTCTCCAAGATTAAGTTTGCAGCATGATACAAAAATTTAAATGTTGCTTAATGCTAAGCTTTTAAGAATTTCATAATTAACTGATTTTAAATGCAGTATAATTTTAACACATATAATGATTCAACTCCCTTTAGAAAATGTATTACAAGGAAGATTACTATTTCCTTTAATTGCATTTTAGATCATAGAAAGAAGTGAGAAATTTTTCATTTTTATTAAATTCTTACAGAACTTTAGGTCCTTCAGGCCCAAACTATTCCTCTCCCTAAATAGCAGGACAGATTTATAATTATGGCTGTTTTTATTTTTATACTTATTTTGAAAAAATTTATGAGGACAGTCCTAGTGCATTTATGTCACTAAAATGGAAGAATGGAATATTATCCTTATTAGGGTAGCCATTAAGTCTTAAAAATTACTTAGTGCTCCTTAGCGTAATATTTTTTCTCAATGTGTGAACTTTAAAAATACCAATCAGGAAACTCCATAAAAATAGTTACCAAAAACACATTTTGTGAAGTTTATCACGTGCTGTTTGAAAGTTACATCATATCCTTCATCTTTGTCTCAGCAGAAATCCTAGCTCTGAGAATCTGAGGACATTTTGCCTAAGTGTAGGTGATGCATGTCATTGCCATTTTCAGACATTTATGGATATGAGAGAAAAAGAGGGATGTTTTCACTCTTGAAGCATTTATCACTGACATGCCAGTTTGTTATAACTTGAAGGTTTAATGTAAGCACTTTCTTTACAGTATTACTGGGACTCTAACCTAGACCTCCGAATGGCCATTTTGGAGAAACTAAGCATAAATGATGCCAACGTCATATTTTCCGCAAGCAGAAAATAAATGTGAGTTAGCTTGTTTTGCACTCTTAAGAGTCTGTGTTCTGCAAAAGGAAGTGACTTGAAAATCTGATTTGAGAATTTCCCCAATATATCATACTGCCATTAATGATCTGCTTTTTTATAGGATCTTTTTTCTTATATTCTCACCTTTATTAACATAATTCATTGTTGGAGATGATCAGTAAGATCATCTTAATCATCAAAATGCAATTGCATTTTGCATATCTAAGAAACTGCCAGTGTTCTTTTTTAGCCATAGGTGCAAACAGAAAGCCAAACTTAAGCATGACAGTAAAGCAAAGTCTTAGGCAATTGAAACAAAAGATTAATGTACTATATAATTGCATTCTATTGTAATAATTGAAGTTTTTTTAAAGTATTTTCCTTGTGAGTGAAAAATGAGAATATGGCATATATTTAAGCCCTTTAATATTTTAGTTTCAGAGTTGAAAGCTTTCCAAGGCTTCTAAGAGGTAAAGCTCTAACTCATTTCTGTGGCTCTCTTACTCATAGACATTGGAAAAGGGACTTATATAAGCCTCACAAAGTACACTGTATTAGAAAGAGGATTCCTCAAACAAAAGTTTTCATGATTTGTAGATGTGATTTAGAAAGTTTTTAGAATAAATGATTGAGCTTCATGGGAATTTTACATGCTTGAGCAGATAAACTTGGTGAGTAATTAAAAAATGTTTTCCTTTCATGTGTCCATTTGGTATATGAGATTGTTATTATCAGTCAGATCAGATACATTTCTTTAGCTCTGTTAGAGACCCTTTGTTTTTTCTTTACAGTGATCCAAATTACCATATTTGCTGTTGCATTCTATGGTGACTAATTAGCAGGAACTCTTCAAATCAAGGCATTTCTATTTTAAAAATCCATCCTTAAAAGAGAAAATATACTTCATAGGATAATTGCTACTAACAATATTCATTTTTATAAATAAATAATACAGTAAAATTATTTATAATGTGAACTTCTTACAAACTGAATGTGTTGTGGGAACACTTTATGTTCCCTGTCTGCATTTGTGCTTAAATAGGCAGTTCCACATTCTCTACCCTCATTTCTGAGTTTCCTACTTGAGCTCCTTTTTTACCTTCATCTGATCTTTGGCCAACTTCTCTCAACTGTATCCAGCTGTATGTTAGACACAACACAGAACTAAGGATCCATTTCATTCTCAAACTAACCTGAAGTCCATTTTAATCTTATTTGCCAAAAATAGTGTCAATTAAAGATTTTTTTATTCTAATGGTAACCATGTAAATTTACTGCCTAGTATGTTTCTCTCTACCTTAAATTTGACCCTTTTGCCCTGACTGTGACCTTTCTTAGTTAAGCCCAACTGGCTAACAAATGCAGAGCAAACCTCAAAAGACAAGCATTGTTTTCACTTCTAAATAACCTTCTTCAGGGATTTTCAAACTGTGCTCAAGGATTGTAGGGGTTCTTTGAAGATGCCTCTCTCGGTGTGGGGTTAGCTGGAGTAGAACAGGCGGGGCCCTGGGCCTTCAGCCAAACCTCTGCACAGCTTCACTTTTATCTGATTCCTTATGCTTTCACAGCCTACTGTTTTTTTAAAAAATTTGTAACTGCCAACTTAATTTTAAAATATTCATGGATGATAATAGTAATAGTAGCTTTTATTTATAGAGTGCTTATCATACACCAGACCCTGCTTTAATTATTTTCTAACATTAATCCATTAATCTTTAAAACAGTTCCTAAGCTTAAGCATTTTATTATCCCTATTTACAGAGGAGGAAACTGAGGCTTAAGGATATTAACTTAGCCAAGGGGTCATGGCTGCCTGGTGTGCTGATTAATGTCTTAGTTTAAGTCAGGAATGGTGAACGTAAGGTCATTGCACCATGTCCCGTTCTCCCACACTGGAGGCTGACAGGGCGAATGGCTGAAATCTCTATTTCTCAAGGATCACCAACACAGCCTTAGAATCCCCCACAAGGAGCAATGGGCAGTCACTTCTGATCCATTGGTGTTGGCATTCAAAATAAGACCTATTTACTTCTCCCCACCTCCCCACTGTAAGGTGAGATACCTGTGACCTCACACTTGTGATTAGAAAGTCTCCTCCAAGTCCAAAAGTGTTGCCAATGGCAGCTCGAACATTGGTAGTAGAAAAACACCAAATTATCTTTGATCCAGATGTCATTTTTCATGATGAACCTATTCTATGAACAAATCCCTAGTTATATCATCCTCACTTTTACCAACTCCGAATAGAGGATTTTTATTTCTCTATTTATATATTTATAATTTGTATAAATGTATAAGTTGATCATTATAAACACTATACAATCCTCATAATTATGACAGGATTTTTAAGCTTCTCTTTGAGTGCCTACGGGAGTAAGGACCTAAAGTAATTAATATACTGAGAACTAATGTTTTAAGTGTGGGGTGGAGGTAGAGGCAGAGAGTGGGGAACTTATGCCTGGGATGAGTCTGCCAGTTTCCATACTGTAGAGAATTTAGTGGTTTGAACAACCTTCCCTATTTCCACTACCAGCAGGCCCAGCCCAGGAATGTCATAGCTATAGGACTGGGTGAATGCCCAAACATTTAAAAAAGCAACACACACACACACATCCCAACCCCCAGCTGGATGCTCTTGCCAGGAAGTAACCAATAGTTCCTGTGCTGTGCCCATTCTTACCAGGGAAAGCTGGGCTCAATTAAAATTTTTCCTATTAGGTGCAGGACTTTTTAAATGACTCACAGCAGCTCCTGTGCTCAAGACAGGGTCACAAGAGGCCCAAGACTATATTTAGAAACTTCTCTCTGTTCTTACCTGTCAATCTCAACCAATTTTTTTCAATACAGTATATATGGAGAGTTAATAGCAAGTAATTTATAACTTTACTACATGAGGACATCTTAAGTCACTTTTTTGTTGCTGTGAACAGGTATTGAAATCCAGATTTTCTTAAATGGATAGAAATTTCTTCTGTGAAATTATTTAACATTCATTCAGCAAACACATTAGTATATTGGAATGATCTTCATATGACCACTATCATGAAACCCATTAAATTCTTGTTCATAAAAATGTTTGAGTATATGTCTTAAATGTTCTCTATATGAATAAAAAAAGTTTCTTCCTAAAAGCTACTTCTTTTTTTTTTTTTTAAGATTTTTTATTTTATTTATTTGTCATAGAGAGAGAAGCGAGAGCAAGCACAGGCAGACAGAGTGGCAGGCAGAGGCAGAGGGAGAAGCAGGCTCCCTGCCAAGCAAGGAGCCCAATGTGGGACTCGATCCCAGGACGCTGGGATCATGACCTGAGCCGAAGGCAGCCGCTTAACCAACTGAGCCACCCAGGCGTCCCCTAAAAGCTACTTCTGACGCTTTCTCTTTCCAGTTACTTGTAAAAGTAGAACTTGCTGAACAGTGGTCAGGGGAGTGAATCATAGTGACCGGCTCCCATGACACCGAGTCTACCAACTAGGAGTTTCTTTGAAGAGTTGGAAGGAGCACCTACTGCTGGTGAGGGTGCTGGAAAGTTCTATGGTTGCAGTGTACAGTCAGCTCCACGTGCCTCTTTTCTCCTGGGCTTTGCTTTTGTCAAATAAGAAATTAAAGCAGCCAACTGTAACTTGTCCTATTCGTAGCTGATCAGAGCTTTCAGGAAAAGTCAGCCAAAGCCAGTGATTCAGTTACATGAAGGAGCATTAATTAGCATTGGTAGCACACGTGAAGTAGAGAGAGAAAAGCCAACCAAAGAACTATGTGATTCTGAGAGAAGATTTTAGAAATGGAGATAGAAACAGTATAAATTAAGACTGGAGATGATACCAGGATTATATTAAATGGTATTTGGTAGCACTTAAGGTTTGGTGAGAAAGGGTTAGTTATGTGTGTTTCAAAAGCTTGCTCTCCTTGATAATTCTGTCACTTTATTAAAGAATCTAAGCCTAGTTTTGGGGTGTGTGTGTGTGTGTGTGTGTATGTGAAGTAAGCAACCACACTTCTGCAGTTACCTGATGCTACCACATACTAACTACATGAAAAATACTCCACAGAAAAAAGTCCTTTTGGATGTGAACTTAAAAACATATATATCAATGGCAAATATCATGCTGGAAGTTGAATATAGTTCTTTTTATTCCCTAATGACTTAGTAGAATAATTATGATCTAGTCCTAGTATCAATATCAAAAGTTCTTTCTCACTTAACAACTGAAATTAAAATACTGTAATATCTGAATATGACCATGTGGTGGACTAACGGAAGGCCATCACTTTTGGGGGGAAAAATTTACAGAAATAAGAGCTACAGATAAAGTTCTTCCTTAACCCTACTTAAAAAAAAATTGTTTTAAACCTTTCCATAAATTTCTCACACATTATTTATCATATAACTGTCATCAGGATAGTGCTCTGATAATAGCACTTGCCATCAAAATTCCATTTACATAGCAAATAAGCATACAAAGATAATTCAGTGTAACTAGTCAAATATAAATTAAGCATTCTAGAAAATGGATGATGTTATTTTTTAGAATTATAATACTCTAAATTGGCAAGTATGAGGTTAAGATTATCAGGACTCCTAGAAGAGGTTTTCTGGGAACAATTTGGTAGTATTTTCAAGAGTCATTAAAAAATGTTTATGCTCCCCCAAATGCACTTCTAGAAAACTGTCCCCCGGCAGAGATGATTTTTATACAAGGATGTTTTTCAAAATGTTACAGGAAAAAAAAAAAAAATAGGGGTATCTGGCTGGCTCAGTTGGCAGAACATGCAACTCTTGATCTTGTGGTTGTGAGTTCAAGCCCCATGTTGGATGTAGGAATTACTTAAAATGTTAAAAAATAATAATAATAACATTTCCAATCACGTAGGAATAAATAAATTATGATAGCTTTTCATTATATATTAGGTACCCGTTAATAATACTTTCAAATATTTGATAATCTAGTGTGTTATCTAAATAATTAAGATAAAGACAAGCTATAAATAAATACATAAAAATGTTAATTTTTAGGATAATTTATCTCTTACTGTGTTTTCCAAATTTTCTTCAATAAACATTTATTTTAATCAGAAAATTATATGATAAATCATATATAAATCAAAGCATTTCTTATTATTTTAGGAAACAAACATCATTTCCATTTCACAATTTATGGAAATTATGCTCTTTGAGTGATTAGTTGTTTGCTTTATCATTTTCCAAACAGACACAGATTTTTTCTTTTTCCTGATTATAAGGGTAATGATGCTGTTAGTTAAAAAAAAAAATACAGAAAAGTATAAATAAATAAAAAAGAGACATGAAAAATTACCCATAATCTCACTACCCAGAAACAGCCATTGCTAGCATTTCTCGTCTATTCTTCCAAATAACACTTATGCACATATATCTATTTGCAGGGCTGGTTTCAGGGATATGCAGTGATGAATAAGCATATCAGCTATTTACAACTGGCAGCTTTCTAGTGGTTTCATGTCCATGCCTACCGGTAGCAAAATAGGGTAATTATCACCCTTTTGCAATCAATCAGTTGGTTGATCAATCCACTGGCTGATCTGTTTTTATATATTTTTTTTAAGATTTTATTTATTTATTTGACAGAGAGATCACAAGAAGGCAGAGAGGCAGGCAGAGAGAGAGAGGGAAGCAGGCCCCCTGCTGAGCAGAGAGCCCGATGTGGGGCTCGATCCCAGGATCCTGAGACCATGACCCGAGCTAAAGGCAGAGGCTTAACCTATTGAGCCACCCAGGCGCCCCTGTTTTTATATTTTAAAGATTGTGATCATATTATCTGCTCTGATCTATAAGCTGCACCTTTTTTCATGTAACCACACAGTAACATCTTTTTATATTAATAAACAGTGTGGGCCCACTTCATCATTTTAACAACTACATTAGATTTGACTGTGTGTTTAGAAAGACCTTCTCCACTTCAAAATTATTAAGACAGCTATCAATATTATTTTTCAGCTAAGCTTATCTTGAGCCCAGTGGTCGGCAAACTTTTTCTGTAAGGGGTCAGATGATAAATATTTTTGCTTTGGGGGCCATATGGTCTCTATCATACTGGTCAACTCTGCCACTGCATTGGGAATAAAGCCATAGACAATACTTAAGCAAATGAGTGTGGCTGTGTTCCACTAAAATTGTACTTATGCACACCAAAGTTCAATTTCATATAATTTTCACATGCCATGAAAAAATTTTTCAACCATTTAAAAATGTAAAACCAGGGATGCCTGGGTGGCTCAGTCAGTTAGGCATCTGCCATCAGCTAGGTCATGATCCCAGGATCCTTGGATCAAGCCTGGCATCAGGCTCCCTGCTTAGTGGGGAACCTGCTTCTCCCTCTCCCTCTGCCCCTCTCCCTGCTTGTGCGCAGTATCACTCTGACAAATAAATAAATCTTTAAAAAAATTTTTTTTAATAAAAATAAAAATTAAAAATGTAAAAAAAAAAAAGTAAAACTCTCCCTCTCCTTAGCTTGCTGCTCATACAAAAACAAGAGGCAGGTCGGATTTGGGCTGGAGCTTGCCGATTTCTCTAGATGAACGCTTGCCTTCAAAGCTTTCATTTTCTGCCATAAAGTGTATCAGTGTCACACCTAAGTTTCCTGCAGTTAGAGGCTAACCTTCTTGGAAAATATCCTTTGGATGGCACAGAGACTCCCTAAGGAATGTCATATATTTCCAATCTAAATTCTAAACCCACAAAAGTTAGAGGCAGGCTGAACACCTTCCTCCCTAGTCTAGAATCACAATGATCCACTTTTCCAGAAACTGAACATGTTCACGGACTACAGTGGTGTATTTGATAAATTCCATTTCTTTCTTTACTTGTAAAATTTTCCCATTGCTTTTATACTTCTACTGAGATAAAACTATATACTTCTACTGAGACTCAACACCAAAATCAAAGACCTTACCTTAGTGCGGTCCTGTGGAAGCCACATTCCCAAACTTCATTATACATGCTTCCTTTTCATAGTCTGTACTAGTTAAGTATTGCTCATTTTTTTTTCTTAAATGATTGCCACAAGGAATACTGAACATTAATAGTGAACATGTATTCAGAAATGGTTTGTTGACCAAGTCCTCTCCCAAAATTCTAATATACATTATTTTCGTGTAATCATCATAGAAACCTTGACTGTGGGTATTTAAGTCCATTTCACACATTAAAAAACTATGGGTCATGAAGGTAAATAAACAGCCAGCTAGTAAGTGTAGGGTCAAAATTTAAAGCTAGATCTGGGAGTCTTTCAAAGGCTGCGAGTGCTCTGGAGCAGTGCTAGCCTGCCTCACATAATTTGCCACCCCAATTAAGTATAATTTTTGGTAGTCAATAAAAACCTTGTTAGAAGTTATTTTGATGTAATTACAAAGGCCTGTTTCTACAAGATCTATATCCCACCCAAAACAAATTACAAATTGGCCAGCATGGTCAGAGGCACAGAATGAATTAAGCTCAACAAATTAATTACATTAAAAAAAAACCCACAATGGATAGAGGTATGTTTTTCTGTGATACAATATATACAGTTAAAAAAAAAAAACAAAACAACCTTTTAAACATTGTTTTGGGGCGCGTGGGTGGCCTAGCTGGTTAAGCAGCTGCCTTTGGCTCAGGTTGTGATCTGAGTTCCTGGGACTGAGCCCTGTGTTGGGCTCCCTGCTCTGCAGGGAGTCTGCTTCTCCCTCTGCCCCACCCCCTTCTTGCTCTCTCTCTCAAATAAATAAATACAATCTTTTTTTTTTAAAAAAATTGTTTTGCTGTACAGGTTTTTTTATGTAAAGGTACCGACCAGTTTTTTGACATTTTTATTCTCTATGGTTTCTGCCTTCCTCAATTCAAAATTATTAAAGTAGCCATGATTTTCCTTTCAGTATTTCTCTTAACGTAAGCCAATCCCCAAACTGTTAGTAAGATTGCCTGATGATTTATTTAGAAGAAATCCACGTCAGAGGATCTGAGTCTAGTACGCTTGCGCCTTGGTTTCAGTCCCAACAAGCTAGGTAACAATTTTACTATCACATCCTCTTCTCCATTACAAGTCTTGCTATCTGAATTTATCATGTTCAAATCTGACTTTGCTTTTTAACAGACTGTCACCTTTGAAACTGTGCTTCATGCTTATGAATTACAGAGAAAACCATGAACTGTAAAAAAGACAGTTCCTAGAGATTAATCTCAGATTGCTCTCTAAATAGTTATCTCACATCTTAAATGGTTTCTTAGATGGTCTCTTATTAATTTTCCGAGAGGTAAAATGTAATTCAGAAACTGCTTGTTGGATAGCTCGTGTGTACTTATGACAACCTGTGGGGAAACTGGCTAAAATGTCAATCTCCCTAAAGCTCCACTAAGTTCTTTATCTGTTCTTGTTACTGAGATTTATTGGCTCGCAAATCAGATCTATGAGTTTGCAGGTGGAGTTGGCCATTATTAACTTTTTGTTTTGTTTCTTCCCGGCCCCACAAAGATGCTCTGGTTCTACAGAATTCCTCTTCTGCTCAAGGCAAATACTACTGTGTGGCATGTGAATTTAATTTCACTTACATTTCTTGTTGTGTGTTTTTCCGATGAGAAACACAAAGCCATAAAATTGTAAACGTGAGATAAAAGCAGTATACAAAACTAGCAGAGGTTCTGAATTTTGTGCAAAAGAAAGTGTATGTTCACAGAAAAATAAAAACCTGGAAAGATCTTAGCATTTGCAGTGGTCATTCCTGAGTGATGGGATTATGGACACTTTCATTTTCTTTATAATTTCTTTGGTTATTTCCAAAATTTTAACATTGAACATATATTATTTTTACATTAGAAAATGTTTACTTGGGTCTCCCCCTAAGTGAGGGTAGAATCTGTGACTTGTGTTTAACCAATAAGATATGAGAGAGGTGAAAAAAAAATAAAATAGTTGCCTGGGAGAAAAACATAGACCTAGTCCCTTTTGCTAAAACATACTGGAATGGATGTTATTTGTTACAATTATAGTAACTTTATTTCTAAGTAAAAACATAAAGATAAAAATACAGCAAAATACAAAAAATAATTATTAAGACATTGCTTATTCTATAGCACTGTAGAGGATAATTTGATGAAGAAAACCCAGGACATGGGGACAGAGTGCAGATGACTGACGGACAAACGGTGGGAGGACATTTAGGTTCTGAAAATTGTTTCACATCCATTTTTCTTTCTTCTATTTTTTTTAAAGGAACACTTATTAGAATGAGAAAAAATTCTTGAAAACCAAAAGATTTCTGTATTTATTATTTAGAAGACAGCATTAACTCTGATTACTAGCACCAGTGATTATAATTTTACCATTTTGAGGAAATTTATTTATTGAGGTAACATATACAGAAAACTGCCCCAAAAGGGTCCCAAAGGAAGCCAGTCAAGAGCTAAAGCGTACTTTTTAAAAATCCAAATGTTATGTTTCATTTCTTGATCTTGGTAATAGTTACAGGGGTGTTTTCACTTTGTAAACATTCACCAAACTCTATAGTTAAAATGTGTGTACTTTTCTGTATGCATTACATTTCAATTAAAAAAAAATTTGCCTGAAAAAAAAAATTTTTCACCACAGTTTGTGTTTCTGCAATGCATTGTAACTCTGGTGTTTGGTTCCCCAGAACATTCCTTTTTATCCCTCCAACTCAGGAAGGAGCCAGTTAGTGTCCTTACTTGGTCCCTTTTCTATGTGTTATGAGGGAAGGAGGGGGACAGAAATCTAGGTGGTTGAACTGGTGTTAGTATGTTAATACTAACTAATACTAACTAAAATTGGTGTTAGTATATTAATGCCTGTACTGAAATACTGTCCTTGTGAGTATAATCAGAACTCTGCTCCGCTTGCTCCTTGGGTTTCTATCTGCCTCTAACTTGGAGCAAAACTAGATTTTTTTTTTTTTAAGTATGGTGATAGGGCTTGTGTATATTTTTATCTAAATTCAATTAGTCAACATATACTACATCATTAGTTTCAGATGTAGTTTTCAATAATTCACCAGGTGCGTATAACACCCAGCGCTCATCACATCAAGGTCTGTGTATTTAAATATTTCCCTAGACGTTTTTCTTTTTTTTGAATTTGGCTATTTATAAATTTGACAGTCCAGAGAACCAGGAATTTATTCCTCATTATCTCAATCCCTCCTCTTATCAGCTCTCTGTGTGATGGAAAGGAAAGCAGATATTCTTTCATATCCTTAAGTTAGACTTTTCTTGGTAAAACGTCTGGTTCTTGAACCTGACAGTAAGGTAAATGTTCCCCATGATTCCTCCTGTATTATGGAATCACGAGAGAATGAGTCTTAAGACCTATACAAATAAAAAAGAACAATATTTAGTCTTCCTTCGTATTTACCTTGTTGTGATAGTCTGAATAAACCACAAGCCTGGAATATTTTGGTGATGTATTGTGCATTTGCTACTTCCCAGGAAAAATACATTTCATCATCTCTATTAATGAATGTTTTGTTTAAGTATTTAAAGACCAAAATACCAGATACAAGTATGTAAAATTGAATTTTTGAATTTTTAATAATTGAAATTATTGAAATATTGAAATTATTAAAAAAGAATTGTATTGATTCATATACCTGTCTCTGAACTAAACATTAAATATTTAGTTCTATGACTAAATGTTTAAGAGTCACTACCTTCATTTCTGGCTTTACTCTTCTTTGTATATCTTTCTAGGATCTGCATATCTAACACTCCATGGCTTGGGTCCAAAGTAATTCTGTATACATATAAAGGCACTTTCCCCAAAATAATTAGGATTGCACACCACAATAATTCCAAGGAGCATCAGAAATTATTCAGTGCAAATAAACCTTAAAATTCTAAATATGAAAAGCCATTGTGATAAAAAAAAAAAAGAAAAGACAAAATATTTGCAAATTTATGGCAGATAGAAATTTACTGGAGCACCTGGCTGGCTCAGTGGGTAGAGCGTGCAACTCTTGATCTCAGGGCTGTGAGCCTGAGCCCCACGTTGGCTGTAGACATTACTTAAAAATAAAATCTTCTAAAAAATTACTATTCTGTGGGTTTAATCAATTTTTAGAAAACAGTAAGGAAAATACAAATACAGAAACTGAAAAATAGGCATGGGTTACAAACCAGCAATTCACAAAAGAAGAAACAAGTGGCCAATGAATATGTAAAAATATCACATTTCATTAGTAATCACAGCACTGCCACTGAACACAACTCTGGGACGCATAGGTTAAGTAAAATCTACAGAAATTAAGAGTTTCAAATTAACTATCCCGATAACCAGGATGCTGGGAAAGGAGCACTCTCATTTGTTGTCAATGTATGCAAAATGCTGGAAACTGTCAGGAAGGCAATTTGATCATATGCCTCGAATTCCTACCTTTGACCAAGGGACGCAGCTCGTAGGAATCTTTTCTAAATAAGAACAGATTAACTCAAGGATGTATGTATAGATATTGGTCACAGTATTATCACAATTGTGAAAAAAAAACAAAAAAATAAAAACCACCTCAATGCCCAACAATCACCAATAAGGAAAACTAAGATGAATTATTTAAGAAATTTTCCAAATCAGCAAATAAAATGCAAGGCTGAACTGAAACCCAGGCCTGTGTGTCTCCAGCATCCCTCCTTAAGCCCCTTCCTAAAGCTGGTGGTTTCCCTGGAAATTTCTTGAGGTGTCTCTCACATTCTGGAATTCCGAGTTTGTTTCTGGTTTTTGTTTTTGTTGTTTTTGAGCTCAGTATTAGATGGTGGTTTTCTACCCCTCCTGTGGCCCAGCCTCAGCACTCTGGGTCCAAGTAAGATCCTGGGGACTGGAGGGGAGTAACGTTGCTATACAACAAAAACCTTGGACACCCGCCATCCAGCTGGATGGAGTCCTGCACTGTGCCAGTGTGAGCCTGAGGCAGTTTCTGCCTCTTCAGACCATTCAGGAGCTGAGGCAAGGGCCGGCAGACTGGCACAAAAAAACCTTAACCTTAACCCAACCCCGCATCATCGCAATGGCCTCTTGAACACGGACCACACTTAGATGTGGATTATCATCATCTCCAGGAAACGATGCCCCCTGCCCCACCGGTTTTTCTGTTTATTCACAACAAACTATTTTCTCACTAAAAAGGGGGGACTTCTAAAAGCCTCCAGTGGGGACACCTGAGTGGCTCAGTCAGTTAAACGTCTGCCTTCGGCTCAGGTCATGATCACAAGGTGCTGGGATCCCGAGGGGAGCCTGCTTCTCCCACTCTCCCTCTGCGTCTGCCTGCTGCTCCCCCTGCTTGTGCTCTAATACATAAATAAAATCTTTAAAAAAAATAAAAACAAAAGCCTCTACGGTAGTTCCTTTGCCAAACATTCTGACATGGACAGACAATGGTTGAGATGTTGCCCTCAGCAGAGAAAGCACAGGCAGAATTGTGATCTCTAAACTGGATTTCTGGGTGCCTTGACTATCTGAATCAGAGGCTCAGCTAAACAAGCCAAACATCTCCCTCACCCTGGTTCAAAGGCCAGCTGAACTTCATGCCCCTAAACTAGTGATTTTCAAAGAATGCATCATCACCTGAAGCTTGTTAGGTATGTGAATTTGGGGCCTCACCCAGAAGCCTCTGGGTCCCCTCTGGGGACAGGGAGGGTGTGGGAAGGCGCCGGAGGGTGGGGCCCCGAGGTCGGTGTTGTAAAGAGTCCTGCCAAGGGATTGTGATGGGCTCAAGCCAGAAGGGCTTCCTGAAGCTTGCAGTCCCCATTCTGTCATACGGCCGCTCACATAGCATCTGCATCATAAATCGATCTATTGAGAAAGTTTCTTTTTTTAAGTTCTCTCTTATTGAGCCCCGACCAAGAGTCGTGTAGAATCCTAGATGGAGGGAGGACATACAAGAAGCCAAGTGAGAGTCTTCTTATTCTTAGGCGATGGCAAGAGTATCAGTATGGAATTTAGCTTAAGTTCCACAAGATTGCAGTTAGTGATTAATGACCACGGGAGTGATGGTAAGGGAACCGGGGCCAAACAGAACTGGAGAATCCTTGGCCCCAGTCTCAGGCTTGCTGGGATCCACTCTACAAAGGTGGAGAAGTTTATTCGGTGTTTCTGCACCACTTCTGTCTCAGCTTGTCATGATGCAGACAAGCAGCTGATGTCCACAGACTCCCTGATAACTTGTCAGGGTGCATTTACTGTATTTCTACGGAGAACGTGCATCTGTGGACACAGTGCTTGCCATAGTGGAACCAGGCCAGGAAGGATGGCATCCTGACACTATTTTCCATGGGACTGAAAAAAGTGAGAATCACTGTCATTGTCTTCTATACTTTGTTCCCCGATGCTGCTCTTCCTGGCCTGAGATGCCTCTGTTTTTTGGACCTGAATCTCTCTGGAGCAATGAGTGAGAAGGGTTCTCTGGTTCTGAGTAAAAACCCAAGGCTGTGGAGAAGGAAAGGGAAGGAGGTAGAGGGAATCTGGTCCCAGAGGAAGAGGAGTGGTGAGGCTTCAGGCAAAGGGATGGGAACTGGGCCTGGGTGCCATCTTCCCAGCTTGCTTCTCCTCTTTTCAACCAGACCCTCTCCCCGTTTACCTTGGTGTTCCCAAAGATGTATGTGTGCACACGCAGGTCAATGAAATAGGACATAATGTAATATACAAAGCATTTCAAATGCCTGCTACAATGTCTGGAGCATGATAGTTCCTTATTATTATTATTATTACTGATTTATTGTTAAAGTAACCTTTTCTTTCCTCTTTCATGTTTCTTTTTTTCTTTTTCTTTCTTTTTTTTTTTTTTTGCCATTTAGTTATCTGCCTGGCAAACTCCCACTCCCAAGGCCCACTGAAAATATTCCTGCTTTCTCTGGGAAACCTTCTCTACCCTCACACTGACTAGGTAACGTTGCTTATACTCTTCTTCCATGTGGACACTTGTATTATATTATGCTATGCTGTGTAATGTTATTACATTATGATATTGAGTTGTGTGTCTGCAATCCCCCCTTGTTGTGAGTTCTTTAAATGACAGGGCCCAGGTTTCACACATGTTCCTATCTTCAGAGGAAGCACTTAGCACTCACTGAATGCGTATCAAATGAACATTTAAGAAACTGAGTCACTATGAGGAAAAGGAAAGTCTAAAAGCTACATGTGTTAGTGTGAGAATACTATCTATCAGCATGGTGTATGACCTCCTATCGTTATGTTCTCAGGTTTCCAAAGTAGACTCTTTTTTATTATCTTTCATAAGTATCACTGCCTCTCTTAATTTGTCTGGATCTCTAGCCAGTTTCCCACTGCACAGTATCTTGAACTGCAATTTGTCCCAGTTTTGTCAGCTTTGTCATATCATCCAGGGAATGCATTTTTCCTTTTATATTGGAAGTCTAAGATATTGTTACTAACATTTACAGAATCTTTTTACTTTTTACTTTTTCTCTAAAAATTACTTAAAAATATGATTTAACTGAAGTATAGTTGACGTACAGTATTTTATCAGTTTTAGGTGTACACTGTGATTCGACAATTATATATAATATGAAACACTCACCATGAAAACTACAGTTACCCTTGGTCACCATAAAAGTTACAGTTATATTCCCTATGCTGTACTTTTCATCCCAGTGACTTATTTTATAGTTTGAACTTCCTAATCTCCTATTTCATCCATGCCGACCCCTCCTCTCCTCTCCTTTGGCAACCACCAGTTTGTTCTGTGTTTGAGTCTGTTTCTGTTCTGTTGTTTTTAGGGTTTTTTTAGATTCCACATATAAGTGAAATCATATGGTATCTGTTTTTCTCTCTCTCACTTATCTCATTTAGCATAATACTCTCTAAGTCCACCCATGTTGGCGCAAATGGTAAGATCGCATCCTTTTTTAAGGCTGATATGTATTCCACTGTGTTACCTCTAACACGTCTTTACCCATTCATCTATTGATGGACACTTGGGTTGCTTCTGTATCTTGGTTACTGTGAATAATGCTGCAATGGATATAGGGGTGCAGACACCTTTTTGAATTAGCATTTTCATTTTCTTTGAATAAATACCCAGAAATGGAATAGCTGGATCCTAGGGTAATTCTATTTATTTTTAAGATTTATTTATTTATTTACTTGACAGACAGAGATTACCAGTAGGCAGAGAGAGGGAGAGAGGAGGAAGCAGGCTCCCTGCTGAGCAGAGAGCCCGATGCGGAGCTTGATCCCAGGGCCCTGGGATCATGACCTGAGCCGAAGGCAGAGGCTTTAACCCACTGAGCCATGCAGGCGCCCCGGTAATTCTATTTTTAATGTTTTGAGGAACCCCCATACTATTTTCCATAGTGGCTGCACGAATTTACATTCCCATTATACACTTATTTAACAAATATATATTGAGTATCTACAATATGCCAAATGTTGTTGTAAGTAATTACATAAAAGAAGAGACAAATGTTTGTGTTATGTGTCTGGCTCTGGACTGGACGTCTTCTACCTATATCATCTTATCCAGCCACGAGCTGTAAGAATTAACTTTCCAAGTGTCTGGTGCACTTCAACCTAGAGAACTGGGAAAAGTTTCTAAGTTACATTAATTTCTTTTATTTTGAGTGGCAAGAGAGACCATGAAATTATCACTAACTATGCCATATCCCTCTACATATGATAAAATTGACTAAGTTCCTTTTCTGATTCACAGCTCTTCATTGTTAAGCATCTGGGAGGCACCATGAAAACTGCCTCTTAGGCCATGGGCTACATCTAGCTCTGAACGCTTACTGAGTAAGGGACTCATCGTATTTTGCACCCAGGCTGCAGCTTCAAGAAGACCATGAAAGCTGATATGTGCCCGGGTTCTTATAACTAGGATTCTTATAACTAAGATTCTTATTTTTAGGATAACAACCACATGGCACACAACTTTGAACTACTTGATTTGATCTGTAATCTACTGTTGAATCTAGGGACTACTGAAGAGTAGTGAAGAGATAGTTTATCTAACGTTCCTACTTAAATAGTATTTTAAGAAACACACATGACGAAACACAGTTTTACTATGGTAAAAAAGACAACCTAAAATTTACCATCTTAATCATTTTTAAGTATTCAGCAGTGTTAAATATATTCATATTGTTGTGAAACAGATTCCAGAACTTTCTCACCTTGCAAATCTAAATCTTGCCTACTAAACAGTAACTCCCATTTCCTCCCTGAAATAGATTTATAAGGATTTTACATCCAAAGCTTATAGCATGCAATCCTATTCTTGTATAGGTCTCTAAAAGCATAAGAAGAAAATAGTAAAGGCAAAAAACTGCTGTCTGTTTCACTATAAGTCATTTTCTCCAACTGTAAAAATCCGTGGCTGTCAGAGAACTCCCTGAGTAACTTTAGGACTTTAACAGATAACTCGGGCCCTCAGCGGTGCCAGGGAGCTGGAACACCTTTTGCTTGTTTGTATGATGTGGGAGAACTTCTAAAACAGATTCTAAGAGATAAAACGGCCTCAGAGCTGTGGTCTCAACCCCCACCCCCAACCCTCATATCTCAGATGATAACTGTATGGCCTATACTCAAAAAGTTCCAGTGACAGAAATGTCACCACACCTGAAGTCCATGTTCCTTCACTGTCTTCCCTTTACGAATACAATAGGTTTTAAGAAAATAGCAAAAAACTGCTCTCTTATGTGCCTGAAAGAAAAGTGTTTGGAATTACCTGTCCAGTCTCATTCTGTGTCTCGACTGTTTCAGGCTTTCTTTCTTTCCTCCTAAATGCAATCTGGATGCAGGAGATCTTAAAAGAAAATATGTTAATGAACAGAGTATGTGACAACTGAGACTTCCGCATCAGCACGGTTCACGCATGCCTTCAACAGCCAGCAGTCTAGAGCACAGCCCAAGAAGCAAGGGAGCCTGGAAGCTGGGAGACCTCCTAGGGGGATACATTTGTTTGTTTGGTTCAGTCTTTTGTCTTTCCAAGATCTCTGATGTCATCCTTCCTCCCATTCTTTGTCCATGTGATTCAGGCAGAGCTCACGCAGCCCTGCTTTTATGGGCAAGCCTGTCATCCCAACCTGCTTTCCCAACATCGCATTCCAGGTGATGACGGAAGCCACCGCATGATCCCTTATCTCTGTCTAGGGCTCTAAGAATTGCCTCCTGCCAGACATTGGTGTCCAGGGCAAGATTCAATAACAGGTACTACAGTGTAACTTTCAATCTCAGGGTAACGTGGTCAGAGAGAGTCAAAGTGACTGGTCACAAGTGAAGGTCACCAGCTCAACATGATTGGAAGGATAGCAAGAAAATTAGCTACATTACAAGAAAGAAAAGTGAGATTTTGTTAAGAAACTGCTACTGAGGGGCGCTTGGGTGGCTCAGGCGGCTAAAGCCTCTGCCTTCAGCTCAGGTCATGATCTCAGGGTGCTGGGATCGAGCCCCGCATCGGGCTCTCTGCTCAGCAGGGAGCCTGCTTCGTCCTCTCTCTCTGCCTACTTGTGATCTCTGTCTCTGTCAAATAAATAAATAAAATCCTCAAAATTGACTTAAAAAAAAAAAGAAACTGCTACTGAATTAAAAAAATGTAAAGGCAGACCTGAACCCAAGAACATTTTTAGATAATTGAGAATCAAGTAAAAGTATTCCTAAACTATATTAAATGGTATATATGTGTCTAAAATATATTTAAACTATGTATTTTTCAACGATTTTATTTATTTATTTGACAGACAGATCACAAGTAGGCAGAGAGGCAGGCGGGGAGAGAGAGAGGAGGAAGCAGGTTCCCTGCTGAGCAGAAAGCCCTGATGTGGGACTCTATCCCAGGGCACTGGGATCATGACCTGAGCAACCTGAGCCGAAGGCAGAGGCTTTAGCCCACTGAGCCACCCAGGCCCCCAAAACTATTTTGTTGACAAAGAGCAAAAGCAGTGCATACTATCTTCATAGCAAATCCTATTTAATGTGTTTTAGTGACACTGGCACATTAATATATCCTATAAAGATAGTTGATTTATCTATCTCCTATTTTAAGAAGTTTTTCTGGACATTTTGAAGTGACCTGTGTCTTTGAGTTGAAGATTAACTTGTTTAGAAGAATTTGTGCTGCCAAAAATACCAAAAGATAACAAAAAATAATAAAGAAATAAGCAGCTCAAACTTTGCTGATCTTTATGATAACCTAATTCTTTCATGGCTGTCTACCTTTCGATGTTTCATTAACTCTATCTTGCACAGGCTACTACAGCAGTAGCTTTCCAATTTTCTGAGTCAGACACATGTAAAAAATATTTTAAACTGAAATCTAGAATTACATGTATACATACAACTAAAAAAGTGTTACAAAATAGTTCTTTCCTTTGCCTCCTGCAGTTCACTGATTATTTTCTATTCCATTCCATCTTACTCTGTTTCTCTCTTTGTTTTGTTCTAACGTATTCTGTTTAATTTCAAAATGTCAATTATGACTCACAAAGTTGATTTCACAACTTACTAATTGATTTTAACAAATAGTTTGAAAAACACTGGTCTGGTCTAGGATACAGCAAAGAATGAAAACTGGAAGTGTCTTATCTATGTACCAGCTCCGAAAACTTTGCCAATGGACTTCAGATTCACTTTCCTCTCTTCTTTTCCACTCACTCATTTATTCCTTCATTTCATTTATTAGAGGAAGCCTCTACCATGAGTTGAGCATCTGGTCAGTTACTGGGCTTATGGTGGTGGGGCAGGATAGATTCCAGAGTTTACCAGATTGACCAACTCTAAGAGAGCTTGAGTCAGAAAAGATTTAGACCCCAAAGGAGGGGCAGTGGGGGAGGGAGGAAGGAGGTGAATGTGCTCTTATATCATGGCCCTAAGGGAGCCGTTTACTTAAGAGTGTCTTGGTGGTAACAATGAGGGAAGTTTTCAGAAAGAAGGACACTGTACTTGGTTCTGCTGGTATGATGATGAATAAGTATGGACGGTCTCTTCACTGCTGATGGTCTGTGGAGGTGCGCAACACATAAATTATTATGATACCATGTAATAATGCAATAGGCCAACATAACCATTTGTAGTTGCATGGAATTAACAGAGAGTGAAAAACAGAGAAAATGCAGACTGCATGCAGGGGAGGAAATGACAACAGAGGAGGGCAAAGAGTGGGGAAGGAGCCTGGTTCTTGGGAGACCTTTTCCAGGACAGGAAGAGATTTGAATACTTTTTTTACAGACTGAGGGAAAGGAACCAATGCAAAGGCCACGAGAGAGCATGATTAACGTAGTAGGGTGCTGGCGGGTGGGGGTGAGAGATCAAGTACGGAGGTGGAGGGAGCCACTGGGGAAAGACGAACGGTGACAGCTTTATGGATAAGATAAACAAATAATAGTCAAGGCCTGCGATATTGTTAAATTTTTTTCTAAGAGCAGAAATATTATTTGATATGGTGGGAATCTTGTCATTAGCTACTTTTCTCATGTTCTCAAATGATATATAGATAGCATATTGTCCTGAAACTACTCAAATTAAAAGCCCTCTTGCCTCGTCCCTTTATTTCATTGATTTTTTAAGTTTGTCAAAATGACATCATCTTTCATTCCATGACCCTTTATTTTCTTAACTTGTGCTTAAAGAATCACATAATATAGATAAGTGAAGACGACAGAAGTATAGAGCTTGATGAATTTTCACAAAGTAAGCAGAACACATCTGTGTGAAACTTGTACGCCTTTTAAAAAACAACATTACCAGCAGCCCAGAAGTTTGTTGTTCACAGAGATCCCTGACAGTTATTCTCTCTCCATCCAAGGGTAATCATTATCCTGACTTCTAACAAGGAGTACACTTTGAGCAAGAAAATAATCCAAGCTCTCCACAAGTTAAATCCCCATACAAGAAGGTATTCCTTTAAAAGTTGTCCAAATGAGCATTCCATTTCCAACCTGTTCCCAACTGTTTACCCAAAATGTTTCCCTTACTCCTATACTGTTTGCCTAGCTGGAGAAAAAGTAGGGTGAATAAAAGGCCAATCAGAAGGCTTTTTTCTGGAAGACTCCCCTTAGAAACAAACATTTTGAAATAAAATGGGGAGCAGAATTAAAACCAAATATAAACAGCCTACTTACATAATAAGTAACGTCTCTCTGGCTATCTTATGCATCTGATGCATTGGTATCTTTTTAAAAAGCCAAATTATGTTTTTTATATTGCTTACACAAGAAATTTTAGAAAATACAACAAAGTCAAAGCAATCCACAGGTGATCATCCAGCGATGCCACTGTTTGTAACAGGGAAACGGTGGTATTGCCATTAGAAATAGAGCTGATGAGGTATCTTGTTCCCACCACTATAAATAATTCCCTCCCCTTCCTTTATTACCACACCTCTTAAGAACCAAATTAAAGGGTGAAGGGTGAAGAGCCAGAATAAAGGGTGAAGGCCTCCAGGTTTCACTAGGATAGAATGAGGTAACTGTACTTAGAGATCAATGGTGCTACCTAAATATTTTTAAAAACAGGCTTTTAAAAAATGAGCATTTCCATCTGAATGATTCATTTAGCAACTGTGGAAGATCTTATTTTCCAAAGATGGCTACCACAATATACCCTTTCTATCCCACATGCTCCTTGTACAGAGACCTGACACTCCTCCCATCAAGTAGTGTGGCTTAGGTCTCCTCCTCTTGAACCTGGGTGGACCTCTGTGACAGTCTTGATCAATATAATACAGTTGCAAGTGATGCTATATGACTTTCAAAGGGAGGTCACACATGGCATGGACTTTTGTTCTGTTATCTCAGGACACGTGCTCTTAGAACCCAGCCACTATGAGAAGAAGCCAAGCAGGATCATGGAAAGGCCGCATGCAGGTGTTCCATCCAACAGCCCCGGCTCAAGCCCCAGTTTCTAGCCACTATCAATTGCTAGACATGTGAGTGGGTCTTTGGGTGATGGTTCCAGCCCCCAGCTGTTGTCACCAGCTGACGCTGTGGGAAGAAAATGGCTGTCCCTGCTGAACCCTGTCCCAAACTGTAGCTCATGAGCAAAATAAATGATGGTTGTTGTTTTTTTTTTTAAGATTTTTATTTATTTATTTGACAGAGATCACAAGTAAGCAGAGAGGCAGCAGAGAGAGAGGGAAGCAGGCTCCCTGCTGAGCAGAGAGCCTGATTCGGGGCTCCATCCCAGAACCCTGAGATCATGACCTGAGCCGAAGGCAGAGGCTTTAACCACTGAGCCACCCAGGCGCCCCATGGTTGTTGTTTTAAGCCACTAAGTACAAGTAGCTTGTTTTGCAGCAATAGTTAACCAGAACAGCCACCAATAGTTCACATGCCAGTGGAAATAGAATAAAGAGCCCTCTCTTCTATTTCTGTTCTCAATCCAGGTGCAGTGAGAAGCAACATGGTCAAATGCAGGTAGTATTAGAACCAACAGGATGGGGGCACCTGGGTGGCTCAGTTGGTTAAGTGTCCAACTCTTGAATATGGCTCAGGTCACGATCTCAGAGTCATGGCATCAAGCTCTGCATGGGCTCTACGCTCAGCTGGGAGGCTGCTTGGGATTCTCTCTATCTGCCTCCATGCAATTATCTCTTCCCTCTAATAAAATAAATAAATCTTTTAAAAAAGAACCAACAGGATGACCCAAACTAGGACAAACAGTCCCTAGGAAATTAATTAGAGCCCATTATAATTCAAACAGACACACTAAAAATGCATTTGTGATGTCTGGATTTTTGTTTTTTTGAGGAGGCAGAATAGAGTATTTTAAGCAATTGTAAACAACAACTCTATTATTGTCCTACTGACATGTTAAGAATCATGTTATAGGTATGGGGAATTTAATTATCTAATGCTGGTGTTCTGTGACATTGTGACAAAGGACCTGTTACTGCTTCAAGATTTGCCTACAGTTCCTGAATAATCAGTTTGAGCAAAATGTGGTTACTGACCTCATCAATGCTTTTGTCACAGTAAATCATACGGTGATGAAAAAATTACACAGGACTGAAGTGCTCAATGCAAGTGTAGATGAGTTAACTGGCTGGTTTACAGACGGACCACTTTCTTTCCTGGGAAGTTACGTGTGACAGTGAAATTAACCTGAAGGGACTTGGAGGTTGGCAAAGATTTGCATACTTTTTCCCCATCCTTTAAGAACTGCCAAGTTCTTTTGAGAGTACAACAGTGCACCTTTATATTAACAATGAAATACATTATTTGGGAGGAAGCAATGAAGAATGAGATTGAAGAAACCAATTTGGGGCTTATCAACCATTTCAATCTATGAAAATACTGCAGCATATAACCTTGAGTGGCACTGCCTTGGTTCCTTATTTTTTTGAAGACTTTTAAGTAATCTCTATACCCAACTTGGGGCTCAAACTTAAAACCCTGAGATCCTGAGTCACATGGTCTACTCACTGAACCAGCCAGACAGGGGTCCCTGCCTTGGTTCTTTAATGAAGACAGACTATAAACTACTTTTTTTTTTTTTTAAGATTTTATTTATTTATTTGAGAGAGAGACAGTGAGAGAGAACATGAGCGAGGAGAAGGTCAGAGGGAGAAGCAGACTCCCCATGGAGCTGGGAGCCTGATGTGGGACTCGATCCCGGGACTCCAGGATCATGACCTGAGCCGAAGGCAGTCGTCCAACCAACTGAGCCACCCAGGCGCCCAAAACTACTTTTTATTTGTCTTTTTTTTTTTTTTTTAAGTAATCTCTATGCCCAACATGGGGCTCAAACTTATAATCTTGAGATCGAAAGTCTCACTCTACTGAATGAGCCAGCCAGATGCCCCATGTAAACTATTTTTCACTAAGAACAAAAGGCTGTCATATTTCGGGGCACTTGGCTGGCTCAGTTGGAAGTACATGTGATTCTTGATCTTGGGGTTGTGAGTTTGAGCCCTACATTGATTTTAGGGATTATTTAAATAAATAATTTTAAGAAAGATTCTAATTCTCCTTTTATTCCCACTTAAAGTCAAACTACCTATTTCTGACCTTGAAAATGGCAGCTGTCAAGTCCATAGGGGTCTGACATTAGCAAACCAGGATGCCTTCCAAATCAAACAAATCAAACAAATGCAAGCGTGTCTACTTGTTCTCTGGCAGCAGGACACCCTCCTTGATCCAGCTGGAAGAAATGAACCTCAAGACCCTCTTTTCCTCTTAACGTTTTTATCATCTTTTCTCTTTTGCTCATAATTCTGAGTGGTTGCTGACTTAAACTACAAACCTGATTCCTAATACATTTTTTTTTAATGTATTTATTTGACAGAGAGAAATCACAAGTAGATGGAGAGGCAGGCAGAGAGAGAGGGAAGCAGGCTCCCTGCCGAGCAGAGAGCCTGATGCGGGACTCGATCCCAGGACCCTGAGATCATGACCTGAGCCGAAGGCAGCGGCTTAACCCACTGAGCCACCCAGGTGCCCCCTTAATACATTTTTTAAAGTTTTAAAATCAGTGCAAACTTTAGGAGAAGGATGGCACCCACTGGCATTGTGGCCTCCCTCCTGCAGTGCCACCCTGCTGTACTGTCAGAGTCGTGGAGGGCTAAAACTCATTAAAGATCACTATCAAACCTCAAATATTGACAGAGCGTATGAAGAAAAATGCTCATCACAGTATTGTTTATGATTTTTTAGATGTCAAAAAATGAAAAACTGCCAAGAATCTTGTGTTATGCATAGCTTCTGCATCATGGTTCTGAAGAACATTTAGTAACCAGGGAGATCTCATTCTATAGAACAGAACCCCAAACAGTAAGTAGACTGTGATCACAACTATGCAAACAAGAGCTGATGGAAAAGGGAAGGAAACATATTAAAATGCTAACAAAGGCTGCATTACGGAAGTAGAACAAAGGGTGATTATTTTTTCTTCTCTCATTTTTCTCCACAATCTATGAAGGTGATTACATAATTGCTATTAAAATTATTTAAAACAATCGTTAAGTACTTAATAGTGCTTGAATCCGGCAAGAGAGAACCGAGATCATTTTAAGCTATAGGCTAAAATGAAGTGACACATAAATATGGAGAAAGTCTTGACGGGGGTCCCTCTTCTGTCATTTTACCCACATTCAAGAGGCACACAGAGGTGACTTTTATCGGTGGACAGACTCTCCTTACAAATAAACTCTACTCCTACCCTTCAAAAGAGTCTTTGCCTGACTTCTCCATCTCACTCCTTCACATCCTCAACCCTTCATACAACCTGGAATTAACATAAGGCATTCTGTTTACAAGTAGAAGTGCAAAATGTTTTACTTTTTAATTTAGAAAACAGCAAATGCACATCAGAAATTGCAAAGCTGTGTTTGAGAAAACACGATTCCACCAACGTGAAGAGGTATGAAGAATATATGAAGATGTAATACTGTCAGAGGTAAGGCTGATTTTGAGGGGAAAACCTTAAAACTAGTGTAAGACAGCCAGTAAGAAGTGGAAGTGCAATTTGCAAAATAGATATAGTTGAAACCCAAACTTTATAGACAAGTACTGATATAAACAAAAGTTAGATTATGGACTAAAGTCAGATTAACTTGGATGGGGATGATTGGGAGAAAGGGGGTATTCTGGGTTTCCAAAGTACACTGGGGTTGCACACCTACCGCCTTTTTGTCTTGTTCTTCTGTCATAAGAATGTTATTAAGCTGCAGTTTACATGTGTACTTAGAACACAAATTCAGATTTTAGAGATTACAAGAAGTTCTTACTTTCTCCCCTTATTTAACAAGGGGAGTTTTTTTTCCCTGCTTACATAAGTTTAATCTTGAATGATTTTTGTTTTCCTGTTCATTACAAATTTTTGTTTAAAAGAGTATTCAAGGGCACTAGGGTGGCTCAGTCGGTTAAGCATCTGCCTTTGGCTCAGGTCATGATCCTGTGTCCTACCTAGGATTGGCTCCCTGCTCAGTGGGCAGTCTGCTTCTCCCTCTGCCCCTCACCCCACTCTCATGCTCACCCTTCTCTCTCTTTCTCTCTCTCAAATAAATAAATGATATCTTTTTAAAAAAAAAAAGTATTCTAGTTACAAGTAAGTATGAGCTGATTAATGCAAATTTTATATAAAATGGTGTTTAAAAATGTTCTTTGGGCATTTTACCCTGCATGCCCCTAAAATAATTCCATCAAAAGTTTCTATTCACTTCCCAAATGTGAAAACCAACATTTCTAAAATTCTGGCTGGTATCTCCTGGGCTCACCAATATTATTTCCATATATGTGGAATAAAGACAAAGGACAAATAATATTCTCTGTGCCTTGCTTGAAGTCAAATTTTTTCTGGAGTATCATTAAAAATTATCATTCTCTTAGGAAATCCATTTTGTAGCCCAACAGTATTCCATGTAGACATGTGTTTGCAGTAGTTTTTTTTTTTTTTTTTAACGATTTATTTATTTTCGACAGAAAGAAAGCACTTGGGGGAGGGGCAGAGGGAAAGAATATCCAGCAGACTCCTCAAGGACTGCAAAGCCCAATGCGGGGCTCAATCTCACCACCCAGAGATCATGACCTGAGCTGAAATCAAGAGTTGGACAATTAAGGGACTGAGCCGTCCAGGTCCCCCATTCTTAATATGGTTATAAGAAATTCTTCACAAAGTAACCAATTGGGTATAATAAACCCTTTATCCATTCTCATTCCCACAATCATTTCTTTTTCTCTTTATTGATTGAGAAAGAGCATGTGAGCAGGGAAGAGAGAGAGGGAGAGAGAATCTTTTTTTTAAAAGATTTTGTTTATTTATTTGAGAGAGAGAGAACACATAAGCAGGGTTTAGGGGCAGAGGGAGAGGGAGAAGCAGATGCCAAACTGGGGCTCAATCCTTGGACCCCCTAGACCACGACCCAAACTAAAGCAGACACTTAACAGACTAAGCCACCCAGGCGCCCCTCATTTCTCTCTTTGACACAAAAGTATAAGATACTTGTTTGCAAAATATATCTTGTTAATGCTTCTAAAAATTCCTCTTCTCCTTCCTTATGTAAGTAATTCTAATCAATTTTTCCTCATACCTCAGGAGCAACAATCACCCTTCACCCTCATAAAGAACAAAAGACCCATGAATCGGGGGCTTCCAGTTTTTTCCAATGGCAGTTCCCATGATCAGTACTCTAGATGTGATCTACATCAATTATTTAACCAACGACTATTAGAATCTAGCAAGCACATGTTTGTCATTCAACTGTTACACATGATTCAAGTATGAGCCAAATCCTTTGGACACGATTCACACATGGATCAGGTGCTTTATTCACACCTACTTTTAACAGTAATCCTTCCTAATGCTCTAATTTTATGATATAATTTTAGTAGTGGAATTACCCTGGAACAACTCAAAATTATATAATTAATTACATTCAGCTTCATTTCTAATTACTGTTTAATCTCAGCCTCTCAGCCTGACGCCCCAGCAAAAATCTGGTACACAGAATGGCAGTCATGGGTGGGTGGAGAGGCCTTTCCAGTTTGCTGATTCACACAGACTCACAAAACATATAAATTGTATTTATTTTTGCTAAAAAGTCTCAGGGTTAGTCCAGTGTATGCCATTTCTTTAGACTTGAGGGTTTGGAGAGGTTAAGGGATGGAGAGTGGAAGGAACTCCCTTCAGCAATTCCTAATTATGTTTCCTTTATCACTCATTTTGAAACAGTTTAATTGGTATACTTTTTTTTTAAGTTCCTGTGGTCATATGAATTTGGTTTATGTTGAATTAAAAAATTAACTAGGTTCTTTACGATAGAGGTTCTTGATCTTTAATATGTTAATATATGTTGTGGATCTCCAAGAGATGGGATATAAAATGTTTCCCAAACTGTTTTGAACAGAGAACACCCTCTCCTTTAAAGAACAACAACAGCTTTGGGGCACCTGGGTGGCTCAGTGGATTAAAGCCTCTGCCTTCAGCTCCAGTCCTGATCCCAGGGTCCTGGGATTGAGCCCCATGTCAGGCTTTCTGCTCGGTGGGGAGCCTGCTTCCTCCTCCTCTCTCTCTCTGCCTGCCTCTCTGCCTACTTGTGATCTCTATCTGTCAAATAAATAAAATCTTTAAAAAAAAAAAAAAGAGCAACAACATCTTCATTAAAGTATAATTTACATGCCATGGAAAAATTCATGTGTTTTAAAGGTACAATTAAGTGAGTTTTAGGGAATTTATACACTTGTACAACCACTACTAACCAAGTTCAAAACATTTTTATTACCTCAAAAGCATTCCTTGTTCTCATTTGCCATTACTCTGAATACCCACCTTCAGTCCCAGGTGAATACTAATCTATTTTCTGTCTTTATGGATGTGCCTCTTTTAGAAATTTCATATAAATGGACTCATGCAATATTTGGTTGTTGTGTCTAGCTTCTTTCATTAAGCATAATGTTCTTGAGGTTCATCCATTTTATAGCATCTATCAGTACTTCATTTATTTTATTGACAAATAATATTCTACATGGATATACCTCTTTTTTATCTATTCATGAGTTCATAGGCATTTGGACTGTTTCCACTGTGAACTTTGGCTATTGTGAATAGTGCTACTGAACATTCATGTCTTTGTGTGGACATATGTCTTTATTTCTCTTGGGTGTATATTTAGGATTGAAGTTGTGAATGATACGGTAAGTTTATGCTTAACTTACAAACAGTTTGGGAAACCCAAACTGTTTTCCAAAGTAGCTGCACTATTTTGCATTCCCACCTGCAGTATGAGTTCCAATTTCCCCACACCTTCACCAACTAGTCTTCAGAGCGCTGCCTAGTGGCATCTCAGTTCTGGTTTTGATTTGATTTCCTGATAGCCAATAATACTGAGGAGCTTTTCATGTATTTATTGGTCATTCATGTATCTTCTTTGCTGAAATACCTATTGAAATGTTTTGTTCATTTTTTCAATTTTAAAATGGGTTACTTCCTTATTATTGTGTTGCAAGAGTTCCTTGTATTCTGGATACAAGACCTGAAACAAATATGATCTGCAAATATCCTCTCTGTGGCATATATTTTCCCTTTCTTAATGGTGTCTTTTTAAGCACCAATATTTTTAATTTTGATAAAGTTCAACTTACTAAATCTTTTCTTTTATGGCGTCTGCTCTTTGGGTAATATTTATGAAAGTCATGAAGATTTTCTACATTTCTTCTAAGAGTCTTATCATTTTAGCTCTCACAATTAGGTGAATGATTCATTTGTAGTTAAAATTTTGAGAGTGATGGGAGGTAAGGGTTTAAATACATCTTTTTGCATGTGGATATCCAATTGTCCCAGCACCATTTGTTGAAAAGACTATCCTTTCCCTACTGAATTGCCTTGGCACCTTTGTTGAAAATCAATTGAGCATAAATGTAGGAGTCTTTAATATGTTAATGTATGTTGTGAGTCTCCAACAGGGAGGATATAAAATGCTTCCCAAAATGTTTTTAACAAGGATCCTACCCGCACCCCCCCCCCAAAGCTCTTTTAAACACAGGCTTTCACACAAGTTCTCAATGCTGTCCACAGAATAGACTTCAGGGAATGCTTCTCTAAGGTGCTCAGGGCTCTAACTTTACTTGGAATGTTACTACTTGTTTTTTAGAGGCTGAGAGTTGGTTTAAAGCTGCAAACCAAAGACATAATTTCTGGCAATATGCTTATAGTAAATACAGTAAGACATCTCGTTACACAGAAATGTATGGAAAGGCTGCAGAAAACACTCATTCCTGAATTAGGTCCATATTTTACGCATATATGGTAATAAAGGGGAGTTTTCTTATAGGCATAATGAATGAACTTTGGAAGTAGAATTTTGCAATTGTGTGTTTAAATTTTCAGGGCAATGCATCTTGCTTGATCATGACATCTCAGAGGAGTAAACATCAGTATTCAGGTGTTAAGACCGATTTCTATACACCTCAGCATATACAGATACTCATACATACAGACACACATGCATATATACAAATATAAACACATATGTTAAAGATATATTTTTTCCTTCATAAAACCAGTAGATTTTTGTCTTAATGTTCTTATTTAACCAAATATAATGTAAAATGCTGAATAACTGGGTCTCCTTGGTGGCTCAGTTAGTTAAGCATCTGCCTTCAGCTCAGATTATGATCCCAGGGTCCTGGGATGGAGCCCAAGCTCTCTCCTCAGCGGGGAATCTTCTCCTCCTTCTCCCTCTGCCCCTCCCCTTGCTCTTGTCTCTCTCTCAAATAAATATATAAAATCTTTTTTTTTTTAAAGATTTTATTTATTTATGAGAGAGAGCGAGAGCGAGCACAGGCAGACAGAGTGGAAGGCAGAGTCAGAGGGAGAAGCAGGCTCCCCGCAGAGCAAGGAGCCCGATGTGGGACTCAATCCCGGGAGGGACGCTGGGATCATGACCTGAGCCGAAGGCAGCTGCTTAACCAACTGAGCCACCCAGGCGTCCCTATAAAATCTTTTTTAAAAAATGTTAAGTAATTGCTTAAGTAACCTTCTTAAAATGATGGTACTATCACTTTAGCATTGTATTACTAAAACAAAAATCCTTAGTACAAAAATTAAAAGGGAAATTAAAATTACCATCTTTTAATCACTTTATATTTATCTAAGAACAAGAAAAATACAGATAAGGTTCAATGACAGGGGGAAAAAAATGTTTTGATGAGGGAGAATGTGTCATCATAAATCTAGAAAAGCAGACCAAAACACCTTTGTCAGTGCTTTGCTCACAGAGCCTGGTGAATGTTGTGAACCCACTGACAGGGAGTGAACGCCTGGGGTGTTGGACTCCTCAGAAAATGACAGTATAAACCAAACACACTGGTGTTCTATCAGTGCAAGCTGAAGTGCAATCAATGACCTTAAACTGACGTGCAGACTTTCTAACCAGGCCTCCTCCTGCTAGCGATTTAGTGGTTGTTTTTAGAGCATAATGCTGTTTCTTAATATTTAAGATGGCATTATCCTGCTTTATCCACCAAAAGTGATCGTATACAGAAGTTTCCAAATAGACCATAATAGTATGTTTCTTTTGGATATTCTATTTTTCTGTATATCTACAGAAAATCTCTTTTCTTATAAAATTCTAGCCATAGTTAGGGCAGAATGCAGAACACGAAACACCTCCACCCTCCCTTTGTCAGTTTGTGTTCCATCTACATTTGAGGCTTAATGGCCCTCACCCATTTTTATTCTCACTTTAAGTAACCTGAGCGTTCATCTTCATTTAGATCTCAAACCTTTTTCGCAAATGGATGTAATTTAGCACCTAATTTAGGAAAGTTTAGTAGTATTTTATTCTTTCATTTGTTACCTGAAACCATGCTGGATGTTTGCTCAACATTATAAGATGCTCGGATGTTTGCTCAACATTGTAAGATGCTCGGAAACTTCCAGGCTACTTCCCCCCAAGGAGGCCATTTACGGATTTTGTGTTTAACTATTTGCTCTTTGGCTTGTGTGTGGCTCCTTGTTTCCCTCTTCGGCTACGTTTCGCGTACCTGAGAAGCCCTGTCGTCGAAGGAGCAGTGCTGTGCGAGGACTGCACCAAGTTAAACACTTGGAGCTCTGCCCTCCGTGACCTTGCCAACCTCGGGCGCGCGGTGGGCGGGTGTTGATGACGTCACGGCCCATCTGCTCTGGCGGGTCCGAGGGTTAAATTCCTACCTCCAGGCCTCCCGGCTGTGGGTGGGTCCTGGATGGAGAAAGTAATGGCTTTCATGAACCTATCGGGCATCCTCGTTTCGCTGGTGGGGGAAATCTCTTCTCAGCCCGGCCCCCAATTCTGCTAAAGGCGAAAATAAAACTTCCATCTGCGCAGCTGGGCAGTTTCAGAACGAGTAAGGGCAGAAGGCTGCTCAGAGCCTGGTGCAAACAGGAAGCCATTCCCCTGGAGCTAGAAATGAGGACAGGAATTCACATGTCTTTCTCCGGAGTGTTAAAATCTGGGCGATTTTCCTCCCCGAAGTAAACGGCCCTAAAATGAATTGACAAAGCAGCCGCCCAGGAATTACCCTGGAGCGTGCTCCCCTGTAGGGAACAGGAGAATTTGAATAATAGGGGAGGAAGAATCCATTCAGTGAAGGGGATTATTCTGCTATAAACCTGGATAAGGTTTTTGTGAGAGCGAAGAGGAATTGAAAGTGGACATATTTGGGGATACGTGGGTAGTTCAGTCTGTTGAGCGTCTGCCTTCAGCTCAGGTCGTGATCCCAAGAGTCCTGGGATTGAGTGTCTGCATGGGGCTCCTTGCTCAGCAGGGAGCCTTCTTCTCCCTCTACCTGCTGCTCCCCCTGCTTGTGGGCTCGCTCTCCCTCTCTCTCATTCTGACAAATAAACACTCTTTTAAAAAAAGAAAATCGATATATTTGTAGTCATATATAAACCAGATATTGTAGAATGCTTGTAGTTCTTATTCAGCAGTGTTGACGCCATCATTGCCACATCAGTTACTCCTTTTGTTATCTTTATAAAGCTCTGATGTAAAGAACTCCTACCCTGTTGTTACAGATAAATATCTGGACTGGTGGAACTCCCACATCACTGTAAGTAACCAGTAGGCAGGTTTCAATCTGTTTACTCCAGTGCTACATTTTGCACATACAATAAGAAATACAATCAATAAATGATGACATGGGTAGAAACAATATTGTAAATTGACAGTGTATTCCTACTTAATTACTTGCACTCTTCACGTCTCCATTCCTTCTATTTACTTTGCAAAGAGAAAAGCCCTTTGAACCCAAACATTCACCAACGCCAACCCTTGACAAGCCACAGAAGAGGCCAAAGGGAAGCAAATCTCTCAGCATCTACTTCTAGCATAAGTAGAATTGCAGGGAGTAACCCACTCAGGAGCAGTTAAGCAGAATTGGCAGTTTTCCCCACACAGCTAAAAGACTTGACTCAAAAAACATCTTCACACAGGCATTCAAAATGTAAGTACAGTCTAGTTACTAAATTGAGTGTGAGTGATTTTTAAATTGTTCACACAACTTCCCTCCTGTAGATTCTCTTTAATTACCTTAAATAAATGTGTATGTTTTGATTAAATAAAAAGGAGGAAAGGAGAGGTAGATTGTGAAATGAACAGAATTAGAGGCATCTCTTCTGCAATGAGCAGAAATAGATATACCTATTCTGAAAGTGTCTTTTTTTTTTTAAGATTTTATTTATTTATTTGAGAGAGAGACAATGAGAGACAACATGAGCGAGGAGAAGGTCAGAGAGAGAAGCAGACTCCCCGTGGAGCTGGGAGCCCGATGCGGGACTCGATCCCAGGACTCCGGGATCACGACCTGAGCCGAAGGCAGTCGTCCAACCAACTGAGCCACCCAGGCGTCCCTGAAAGTGTCTTAATAGTCTGGGAAATTTTTCAGAGGGAGAGGCGATTAAAGCAGGAAATATTCCTATGCTAGGTTAAACTGTTATTTGCTTAGATATATTTGGGGTGGGAAAAAAATCACATTTATTTATAACCAACTTATTGATACTTCTTCTGAAACATAGTCTTTTTCTTTTTTAACTTTTAGAAGTGTGGACAGAAATGTCTTTACTGATCAGAAAATGAATTTTAGTATCTAAAAGCAGAGAATGCGAGAGTATCTACAAAATGAGGTTCATGGTTGTAAAACTTGGATTTCAGAGTATTGCTTGAAAGTCTAGTAATCTCTATATGTATATATCACCTTATAATCACTTACCATCTGTCTGAACCAGTTCTTAACCTAAGTGTTGCACTGCTCTGGGGAACTATCATGTTTTTTATGCAAGGAAAATAAGTTGATTCCAAAGGGTAGTGAGTAGGTTTTGAAACCTCAAAGTTCTGCATAGAAACTAAAAGGAAATCTCTTGTTTGAGAAATTGTGGTGAATTAAAGTTGTCTGCAAATTATCACTACCTCCCCTACTCAGAAGTGGAATTTATTTCCCCTCCCTTTGATTATTTGCTCTGGGACTATTTAATTAATAGAAGATGGCACAGGGATGGTATGCCAGCTGTAGGCTTAAGCCTTAAGAAGTCCTAAAGGGGGCCCCCTGAGTGGCTCAGTGGGTTAAGCCTCTGCCTTCGGCTCAGGTCATGATCCCAGGGTCCTGGGATCGAGCCCCGAGTTGGACTCTCTGCTCAGCGAGCCTGCTTCCTCCCTCACTCTCTGCCCGCTTCTCTGCCTACTTATGATCTCTCTCTGTCAAATAAATAAAAATTAAAAAAAGAAAAAGAAGCCCTGAAGGTTTCCATTTCCTGTCTCTTTTGGGAGCCCCAAACTACCATACATGAGCCCAGCACAGAGAGGGAGGGTGCTCAGCCAGCTGACCTGGGCCAGGGTGGCTGCGGGAGCTCCAATGATGCCTCCGCCATCCTTTGGACGACACCAAGGGAAACCAGACACACTGTTGTTGAGCTGTCAACCCACAGAAGCTAGAAAGCAAATAAAGTGGCTGTCATTTTAAGCCACTAAGTTTAGGGTAATTTGTTCTGTAGCAAAAAAATAACCAAAATAGAAAGCAAGTCATTCACTGTCACCTATAACTCTTGGTTAAGAGGGAATAGCTTTGTTTTATTGGATGGGCAGCTAGGCGTGCGTCTCTAGATTGGGTTTTGATTATTTACTGTGAGTCACAGGGGGCTCCGGCAAGGGTTCTTGTAATTAGGGAAGATGGGGAAATGGGGGTCAGAAAAAACACTGCAGGAATGCCCAGCTGGCTCAGTCTGTAGAAAAAGCATGTGATGCTTGATCTAGGGGTCAGAAGTTTGAGGCCCGCATTGGGTGTACAGATTACTTAAAAAAATAATAAATAAAATCTTTAAAAGAAAAAGACAAGACAATGCAGGGAGTTGAGGGGGGAGAAAGGGGTAAGGGATGACCTTCTAAGCCTGGGACGTTGGTGGCAGACATGAGGACCCAAATAAATTCTGTGAAAGAAACCAATGATTCCAAGGCATTAGGTGGGATGTGTGCGTGTGTGTGTCTGTGTGTAAAGTAAATATATAATTGTTCAAAAAAATGTTTATTCATATGCCACGTGAAATTATCTACTCTACCACACTTTTGAAAATGCTGCCCGAAATAGCACCCTTTTTATGCCTTATGGCTTCTTCTAAAGAAGTCCTTCAGGAAAAATTAAGTACATAGGTATTTTCCCATTTTTAAAAAGCTGACATATGTTTTCTTACATAAATCTTTTTTCATTACTTTATGTGGCAGTCACCTTTAGCCCCATCAACACAATTAGACAGACACACATGGAGACACACAACACACACACAAACATGCATTCTTAAATAGGAAGACCTTTTTAATTGGCAAATATGAAGAAAAATGGTCAGCTTTTAAAATTGGGTGAGACTATTTGATATCAATTCTGGGGGGGAAATAAATGTATTCATATTTTCAAATATGTAAACATAAAACTGCATAATCTAAAAATTGCATATCATTTTTGATTCACAAAATTATTTTAGCATTTATTAAGTTGAGATTTCATCATTAGCCCTTTCAAAAAGAATCAGAATGAGGGTATGTTCCCTGGACAAAAGAAAGCTGCTTTTGATTTCAGAAAATTCCATTTCTATCAACCTATTGAAACCTTGGGTTATGATCTCATAAGCATGTTATTTTGCCTGAAAGAAAGACCCATTTCTTTGAAGCCCAGTGTCTTCCTTTATCAAATGGGTATTTACCTGCTTGAGAGCAGGATCACTGGCATGAGGTTAGCCATGTTTAAGAGCTCAATAAGCTGCAGAAGAGAATAGTTTGCCTGGGTCTTAAAGATTTAATAGGTAGTATTTTATTTTGTAATTTTTTTTTTTAAAGATTTTATTTATTTATTTGACAGACAGAGATCACAAGTAGGGAGAGAGGCAGGCAGGGAGAGAGGGAAGCAGGCTCCCTGCTGAGCAGAGAGCCCGATGTGGGACTCGATCCCAGGACCCTGAGATCATGACCTGAGCCGAAGGCAGCGCCTTAATCCACTGAGCCACCCAGGCGCCCCTGTAATTTTTTTTTTGAAGATTTTATTTATTTATTTGACAGAGAGAGAGAGATCACAAGTAGGCAGAGAGGCAGGCAGAGAGAGAGGAGGAAGCAGGCTCTCCACTGAGCAGAGAGTCCGATGCGGGGCTCGATCCCAGGACCCTGAGATCATGACCTGAGCTGAAGGCAGAGGCTTTAACCTGCTGAGCCACCCAGGTGCCCCATTATTTTGTAATTTTAAAAACAATTTATTGTTGAGACTGTTTCTTCCCTTATACAGTGGTTACAAGAGCATTTACTCAAAATTCTTAAGCAGTTAATTATTTGGATTGTTTTTAAAAATGCCTAGATTTTTTAAAAATTGTATTTAGTCTGAGGAATTCCTATCTATCCCTTTTGTGTTTTCTTAGATGATGAGTTTCTCCTGTTCTTTCTATATATTTACCATGGAATTGTGAGAATTTAGAGCTTCAATTAGTCACGGAAATCACTTAGTTCTTATCCAAACATTTAATTTGGTAATAATGGTGGCCCAGAGAGAGTTATTTTTGCATGTGATTTCTCTAGAAGATCCCATTTCTCTGATCTCTTTCAGCTGGTGAGATTCCTGCTGTTCCTCTTCTTATTTTGTGACTTGGTCCCCAACATACTTGGTGGGGAGGCAGCATGTTACAAATGGAAAAGCCCTATACACAGAGTTCAGCCACAAATGTTCGCTCCAGGCAAGGCACTTAACATCTCTAGTTCTTAATGGAAGGGATCAGATGATCTCTAAAGTAAAAGAAAATAAAAGAAAAAAGGAAAGAAAAAAGGAAGGAAGGAAGGAAAGAAAGAAATGCTTAATCTAATCCTAAAAAAGGAGACTAATTCTTTTATCACTTCTCTTTTTAAAAGAATATACTGAACTTGATTGCACTGCAGCAATTCAGCCTCCCTTCCTGCCCCTTAATCTGTCTGTCAAATAAATAAATAAATCTTAAAAAAAAAAAAAAAATCTGGAGACCAGAAGACTGAAGTGGGAATTCACGGAAGAGCAACGTTCTCTTTGTGCTGGGTCTCTTTGAGTTGTGAGCTTGGGGCTGGGGAAAGCAGAAGACACATTATTATTTCTAAAGTAGTGAGAGTAAGTAGGAGTTAACATGAAATAAAGGGGGAAAGTATACTTCAGAGAATCTAGAAGTCATGATCTGAGGAGTTCAAGCATGGTGTGGAAAGCCACAGGGAATTTGCAGGAGACTGCCTGCCCAGCTCTTATCAGACCCCTTTCTCCCAAGAGAGAACTTTCTCTCCATTTAAAAATCAACATTCTCAAAAAAAACCAAAAAAACAAAAAAAAAAAACAAAATCAACATTCTCAATGACAGATGATAGGCTCTAAGGCTCACACTTGACTGAACTGGATCAGTCACAGTTCTGCCCTCATGTTTGGGAATGAGACTCAGTGAGTAGTGTTCCTGGAACTAAGATGATAGAAATTGAGCTTTACTGTGACTTCATCCAACACGTGTTCATAGGAGCAATAAAGTGGGTCTGCAGAGGTGGAAAGTTAAGAGGCGTAATGAAGAGAAATAGAGACAAAGGGCAGAAATGGGGAGGGTGTTCTGCCTCACTCCTGAGGTTTCAGGTTTGGGACCAGGTCCCTGCTGGGAGCCTGGGTGCACTTGCCCTCGGACGGTGAAGTATCCCTATGTCCCTGAAACCCTACTACAAACCCTACAACAAACAAGGGTAAGTATTCTTAAGGCAATATATAAAAAGGGGCAGGAACATTCTTGTCTAGTTGAGACTAACGCGAAAATCAGTACAGATAAAACACATCCTTAGTCTGGAAGTTCTGTTCTTAGACAAAAGATAGAAGGGTGAATCCCAGAAAAATTGAATGTTAGCTTCACAGGGTCTTTGCCCAGCTTCCCTGCATCCCCACACTCCAATCTCTCCTCCTCAAGGCTAGATCCTTCTTAACTCAAACTGCTGAGAAGTCACCACCTCAGGCAAGACTTTCCTCCCCAACTCCAGTCTCTCTTCCTGATTTTTCCTCAGATCATAAAGAAATAGGCTAATGATTTCCAAATTAGCAGATTCCACAGAACTATTAACATTGCCTTCCAGCTTTATTTCAAATTTCAGCTAATGAATTAACTAAGAATTTTTCTCTTCCATTCCACCTCCTCAGCAATGACTATCCCTTCTGTTCTACGAGGCCAAAACGTTCAGTTCAAAACTGAAAAGAGTAGTCAGTCCTCTGGGTTTTTCTAAGCATACCTGGATGACAAGAGAAAGCTCCTGCTTTTCATCCGATTCTAGGTAAAAGAGATGACATTATCTAAGTCTCCCCTCCATAAGAAGCCCAGGAACTCTAGCCTGCTCCAAGGCGTCCTGCAACGGCGTGAGTAATAGAAAGATGGCGAGCTGAAACGTACTTGTCCATGTGTACTTTTCCTCGGGAGTCTGGGAGGGGTTCCCCCCCACCCCCATTCACTAATCACTATGATAGAAGGATGAGGAGAGAAGCCAGCTGGAACTCCACCTTGCCATTGAAGATGTGGGCGACCTTGGGTCAGTTACTTGGCCTCTCCAATCCTCAGTCTTCTTACCTGTATAATCGGTACAATATCAATGCAGCGGGTAGCTGAGTCAATAAGGAGGATCGCAGACAGTGGGTATAATTTTACTGGCCAGCATCAAGCACACACACAAAAATGTCAGATGTCCTTTTTATCTAGGCAGAAAGCCCACGTGGATACGCGAGGCTGTCATTGTTGTCCTCATTTGGACTTCTCTGCTAGCCCAGCTCTCATCCTATGTCTTCTACCCCCGCACATAATTACAACTTCTGCTAAATAAACTGTCCTACCCAATGAATTGTTTTCTAGTGGCAGTGCCATGACTTGCACTGTATCGGGCCTTTTTTTTTTCTTTTCCTCATGCTAATGAGCTCCAGATACAGTGTTGCTTTTATTTTTCCAAGAAAATATATTGCTTCCTTTCTATGTGAATAGCACAGATGCTTAGAATTACTTGGTGATCAATACTAATTAGGTATTCTGTTCAGTGGATGCTTAATGCTTTCATTGGAGACTTTCATCTAGTCACTTTGAATTGGTTAACCCAAACTCGATATTGATTGAATTGTCTTCTTTTTGTTTGAACTCTTTAGTGAGGGGGAAAAAAACCAGCACTCAGTTGTGTTCTTTTAAATTTCAAACCTAAAAATCAGTCTGTGGATATAAAAAGGAAAAACCAGGCTTGCAATCATATTATGGCAAGATGTTGCTTATGAATTCAATTAAAATTTAATTGAACTTAAAGAAATTCCATTTTTTTATGGAGACAAAAGCTAGAATCCTGTGAAAAATTCTTAGAGTCTCTCTTTCTCTCTCCCCCTCTCTGTTTTCTTCATTCTTCTTCTCTTTTCTTTTCTTTTTTTTTTTTCATTCTTATTTTCTAATAAATCTTATTCAGACTTGAGACCCTATTGGGAAATTTCACTTTTAGTTTTGGGAAATGTCAGTTACCAGTGGTGGGAATATCAGAATATCTAGGCAAGAAAAAATAATTTCTTCTCTCTCACATGTGTTAAAAATAGCCACAGGGTATCCCCCTCCCCTCCCCAATTCTGTAAAAGAAAAAAAAAAATCATCTTTGGACTTAAGTTAATGAGGAATTATTTTCCTAGGGGAAAAATCTTTTTAGAAAATTAAAAGAAACAAAATGATTTGAATTGTTCTCAGTCTAGGCAGAAGGACAGGGTTGGTCAGTGGCATCTGCTTAGGCAGAGCACAATGGGCCCCACTTTCCTCCCTTGCTCTCTAGGCCTTTGGACAGGCACAGGCAGGCCACCAGGGAAAATGGCTCTGGCCATGAGAAATACCCTCCCCCCCGCCATCCCCTTTCAGCTTTTCAGTGGGAAGAAGCGGGAAGAGTAAATCCATACTCTGAAACTTCCTGCAGGCCTGGCCTCTTAGGCTGGGGTCTCATCCCATCCGCAGTGAGTCAGCTGAAAGGTCCAACTTGACCCCTAAGCCAAGCCAGCCAAGAAGAGCTTCTCCATCTAGTTCTCAACCTAAAAAAATGGGCTCAACAACCTTACTGGTCCTCTCCCCATCTCTCCCCCATCCTGAGCCCTGCCCATTTTTAGCTCCCAGCATTACTGACCCTGTACAGGGAGGAGTTAATTCTTTGCTTGCTTTTGTCCCAAATGTTCTGCTTTTGTTTCTTTTCCACTCCTTTCCTCCAAAGCCCACAGCTGTGTTCTTCCCCAGCCAAGTGAAGGACTGTAGGACCGACTCAGATAGAAGACAAAAGATGCAAAGGCAAAAGATTTTAGTAGTAGGTATATTCTTGTTGCCCATTTATAGAGGCTGAATTTGGCAGAAAATGCTCAAGCAACACTTGACTTTGAATGTACGAACATCAGGTAGCGCTTACTGTACTCCTCCTAATTCGTAGGTGCCCAAGAGTTTAAAATTGCGGTCAGATCTTACAGAGAAAATAAGGAAGTCAAAGTATAAGGAATAGGACAATCCCAAACCTGGGGAACCTGCACACAGGCTGTGTACAAAGAAAAGGACCCAAGACAAGGGTAACTAAAATAAAACCACGTGTGTGGTTCACAGATCCTTAAATTTTATAGGCTTCCATGACTGTCACCTTTCCAGTTCTGAACCACAGACTCAACTGGAAATTACCAGGAGGTATTCAGAATTCCAAATTAACTTCCTCCCTGGCAGATCCCTCCTCCCCTAAGTAGGAGCAAGTGTAAATGAGGCTCTGATCAGGAAACTTTCCTTAACTCTTGAAGACATTGCAGCGCTGCTGCTAAAGCACTAGCTGCCCAGGACTCTGGCCAAAGTTGCCTTGAGGATAGGCTAGCCCTTGATTATCCTCCAGCTGAGCAAGGGGCTCTTGCCACGGCCAACATGACTTGTTGCAAGTGGATTAACGCCTCTGAGGAAGTTGACACTTGCCTACCTAGCATTACTGAATGAGCCAACTGACTTCAGAAAGTGACTCCTTCAATGGGGTCTTTCTTTGATCTGTTTGAACTGAGTTGGTGTGGAAAATGGGGACTGTGGCTTCAGCGGGCCCTCCAGACTTTGGATATTATTCTGCTTATAGTCATTCTAATAGTCTCCGTGCTTCACCATGTTCCCTTGAAAGCTTTCGATGCACCTGTGTAACCACTGGTGAGCAGACAAATGATCTTCTTCTGCCTAGGACACCCAAGAGAGGATGATTAAACAGCCAACTATGGGAACAAGGTCTCTGTATCGTGTCTTCCAGTATGAGAGCCACCCTGACTCCAACATCAACAAGAAGCGTTGGTCCAGACTGATGCTAATATCTCACTTTCTGATTATCGGTCTCAGCACCACTGGCTAGAGGTGGACGGACTCCTGTGACATTGCTCCTGGCAAACAGTGCACAATTTTGTTTGCAAGCAAAGAGTTAAATACAAAGCCAAGATCTTTCTTGTTGATGTTGGGCTCTGAAGACTGGCTTCCCATTCTCCTTCTTAGCACTGAAGAAAGGAACAGTTCGGTTTACAGAACAAGAGCAAATTGCTAAACTCAGAACCAATTTCAACTGAAGAGTCTAATGAGATACGTGATATTCCCTGTTAACATCCCGTTAATTCTGAAGGAAAGGGGCTTAGCATGGCAAGCAGGTGTCTTTGCTATGTATCTCTATTTCAAAGTGGTTCCCCGTTCCATTTCTTCCTCCTTGATTTAGAACAAGTTTGCAGATAAATAGTTTTGCATGCAATAGAAGAACAATGCAAAATAAGAACATATTTACAATAAAACCATTGTAAGAAGGGAAAAAAATCCAAGGATTGATCGAAAGAGGGAATTGATAAAGTTAATTAGTATTGTGACCCACCTCACAAATATAGACCTAAGTCAGCGTGCATTTATGGGAAACACCTGTCAAGGAAACCTAACAGGCACCAAATCAATCCTGACCCTAACCCTAACTCTATCCTAGAAAATAGCACCTGCTAGCCTTATAAGGAAATCCTTAGTCTCCTAGTCAGTCTTGCCCTGCTTCCGATTTGCTTCTTTTTTTTTTTTTTTTTTAAAGAATTTATTTATTTGACAGAGAGTGAGAGAAGGAGAGAGAGCACAAGTGGGGGGAGCAGCAGAGGGAGAGGGGTAAGCAGGCTCCCCACTGAGCAGGGAAGCCCCATTCGGGACTCGATCACCAGGATCCAGAGATCATGACCTGAGCCGAAAGCAGAGGCTTAACCCACTGAGCCACCCATATGCCCCTCCGATTTGCTTCTTTTAACGCTCTACAAAAACCTGCCTTTGGGGACACCTGGGTGGCTCAGTCAATTAGGCCTCTACCTTCAGTTCAGATCATGATCTAAGGGTTCTGGGATGGAGCCCTGCTTGGGGGCTCCCTGCTCAGCAGGGAGTCTGCTTCTCCCTCTGCCCCACTTCCTTGGCCCCTCTCCCCCACTTGTCTCTTGTGTGCACTCACTCTCTCACTCTCTCTTTCAAATAAATAAATAAAATCCATGAAACTCGCTTTGCCACAAATCTCTTAGGGGAAGCATGTCACTGCTTGGAAGGTATTGTACTCCCCCAATTCATGGATTGTTTTCCCTTGAATAAAGCATATAAAATTTTTTACTTAAAAATAAGTATAAGCAAGAGGATATAAGCAAGTTAAAAATAATATGGTTTATTGTTGAATTCAGAATATGTATTTTTAAATATTGCCACAATCTTTAATACCTATGCAAAGCTATATTAACACTTTGTGCTTAGCAGATTTAGCCCTGGACGTTTGTTACTTTCTATATTTCTGAAGGTTACAATAACATACACAAATTTATTAGAGGAACACCTTAGAAAATAAGAAAACAGGGGTGCCTGTCTGGTTCACTCGGTAGAGCACATGACTCTTGATCTTGAAGTTGTGTGTTCAAGCCCTACCTTGGTTGTGGAACTTACTTAAAAAAAAAAAAAAAAAAAAAGACTCATGAATTTACATGTCTACCTAACACCAGAAAAAGTAGATAAAATTGAAAAATTCAGTTGATTCATAAATATATTTGACCCAAGGTTATATTCGGTGTAATTCTACATAAGATGCAAAGAAAGTCCCATGTTGTGGAGTGTGGTCAGGGAGCAAACCTGCTCAGTGATAACTAATTTGGGGTCTTTACCCCAGTCCTGCCGACCACTGCTGTGTGAATCTGGGTAGCTTTTATGATCTAAGGCTTACTTTCTTTTTTTTTTTTTTAAAGATTTTATTTATTTATTTGACAGAGATCACAAGTAGGCAGAGGCAGGCAGAGAGGGAGTGGGGGTGGGGAGGAGCTGCCTGCTGAGCAGAGAACCCTATGCTTGGCTCAGTCCTCCTGAGCTGAAGGCAGGGGCTTTAACCCACTGAGCCACCCAAGCACCCTGTCTTTCTTTCTTTTTTTTTTTTTTTAAGATGTCATTTTTAAGTAATTTAAGTAAGTCATTTTAAAGTAATAATACCCAGCAGAGGACTGAAACTCACCATCCTGAGATCAAGAGTCCCAAGTTTTTTGACCTACTGAGTCAGCCAGGCACCTCAGACCTCAGTTTCTTTATCTGTAAAATGATAGAGTATTAGTACTGCCTTCTCAGTTTAAGAAGATTAAATCAAATGCTAGTATCTAGAAATTGCTGAGAATAATGCCTGGAATGTCGTGAGCCCTCAAAAATGTGGCATATCCACTGGATGGGAAGCAAAAACTAGAAGTCATTCATTGTATGTCAAAATGAGTGAATATTTAGAGTTTTATAAATATAGTTGGATGTTTGCCTACATTTTTCATCTTTTCTTTTTGGTCAAAGATAGAGTTGAACCCAGATGGGCTATCACATAATTACAAACCTACAAATTTTCCTGTTTCTTTTGCATTGGTACCTTATTTGGGATTATGTGGGTAGAAGAAAACAAAATATTCCTTGGAGTAATACCTGAAAACAGGAGTTACAAATTAAGACATCCAGAACAAAAAACAAAACAAAAGCCCTGACTATATGCACAGAAACAGTGTCCTTTAATGCTTGAGAGGATTTTTTTGACCTTTGCTTTATGAAACATGGATAATCTTACATTTGATTGGTGAATATGCTCCGATTTTTTTTTTTTTAAACCATGTTCCCTGCCTGAAAGCTAAACCTATTTATGGTGAGCACTGTTTTTTCAATTAAGTTTATTTTCATTTTCCCATAGGCCATGTTAGCTGAGAACGTCCAAAAGTTTATTTTTCTTTCCTTTCCTTTTTATAAAGGTTTCAAAATAAATTATACAGCACTTACATCTATTGGTTCTTTTGAAATACTGTGAATTTTTTTTCTCACACATTTAAGGCCAGGTAATAAAAAGCTATTTTAAAATGCTTTTCATAGAGTAATAGTAATCCATTTTTGCGGTAGACTCTTGGTAAGCCACTTTGTGAAACGTCTTGTGCAAGCCAGTGCTAAACAGATAGTGCTTAAAAATGATGTGTTTGTGACTTGGCTTGTCCCAAAAAATTTCGCCTGGATATCAGAAAATATTGTTTCATTTTCCGAGCTCCGGATTGAGAATGCGTTCTCTCCACGAGGCCCCTCATGGCTGGGGGGCGGGCGTGTGGAAGGGAATAGGCTCCCAACAAAACCTCGTTATCACCTTTCTAACAGTTTTGTAACAGAAAATACTCTCTGCTGAAAACACTCGGAGAGAGCCAGTCTCAGCTAAGAACTCTCCGCGGCCGGAGCGCGTCCTCTCCGGAGCCTGGCTGGCGGGGTCCCGCTTGCAACCCCTGGGGAGCTTCGCACATCCCGGGAGCACTGCGGGCTGCTCCCGGTCTAGGGAGGCCGCTCTGGGGGCTGGGAGGGTCCGCACAGCAGTCGAGAGGTCCGCCCGTCGAGGGGGAGGGGAGAAGGGAGCCTACGGCCGGCTCCCGGGGCGCTCCACCCGGGCTGGGGGGCGGGGGTGCCGAGCGGCGGCTGACCTGCCCTCTCCCCGCCGCCCCGCGCTCCCGCGGCTCCGCCCCGAGCGCGTCTCCCCACCGCCGGCCGCCGTCCCGGCCCGCCCCAGCGCTCGGCCGCCGGCTCTCGCTCCTCCTCCCTCCCCCACCAGGAGTGGGGGCAGGAATTCGGCCGGAGAACCCGGCCGGGGCACCGTGCCCTGGAGGGCTGGGCGGGGCGGCCCAGGGCCGCACCCTCCTCCCCGGCAGCCGCTCGGCTCTTCCCCCTCCCGGGCTCCTGCTCCCCCCTCACTCCCTCCCACCCGCGTCCTCTCGGGCACCTCCCCGCTCCTCGGCTTCTCCGCCTCCCCTGCACTCCTCCCTGCCCCCCACCCCCGCTCCCGCTCCCTTCCTCCTTCCCTCCGCCGCTCCTCCCCTCCGCTTCTCCCGTTTCCCCTCTCCTCCTCGCCTGCTCTGGAGCCTCTTCGCCTTGCTCTCCCTCCTCCCCCCTTCCTCTTTGATCCTGTCCCCTTCCTTTCCTCCATCCCAGCTCCTCCAGTTCCCACCTCTCCCCGACCTCTCTCTCCTGGAGCCTCTCGTCTCCTCTGCACCTCCCTTGCTCCCCTTCTCTCGGCTCCCACCATCTCTCGTGCTTTCCTCCCTCCTTCCTCCGGTGTTGCTCCCCCGGTCCCCTCCTCCTCCCTCTCCCTTGCCCCTCTCTCCTGCTCCCCTCCTTCCTTCCACCCCTGCTCCTCGGCCGGGTCTGCGGAACTCCCACGCGGTTGCTATGGAGGCGCCAGCGGCTGCTAGCTGCCGGGAGGGAGCTGCCCTGAGGCCCCGGGGACGGAGCAGTGACTCTGCCCTGGGCTCTGGCGCCTTGTCCCCACCCCCCGGGGCCCGGGAACAAAGAGCGCCCTCCCCCACGTCGGGAGTGCACTGAGACCTTCAGACGCCCCAGGCCCGGAGGCTTAAGACCACCGCGAATCTGCTCTCCTCCAACCTCTGTAGACCGGACCCCTGGGGTCGGAGTGACAGCTGTGCACCACAGAACTACCTTCCCGGTCCCCCGAAGATCACTCCCGCTCTCCCCATCCCCACCCCCAGCCTGGAGGTGTCAGTGGGGCTGGGGGACGGCCAGATGGCCCCATTTAACAGGACTGTCCCCTTTTGTTGGGGACCGAAGCAGCGTCCAGGCCAATTTACATAGGAAAATGGGGTTTGTGTCCCCAATTCAGTGCAGTGTCCCGACAGCTGGTGGCTCTGTCATCATGTCAGGACCCCACAGCTTGATGTTTAAAGTGGCTTTATGTGTGCAGATGTGTGAGTGTGAATAGCAATTGATTGGGAACCGGTAGCTATTAGGTCTGGTTTGGAGAAACTCAGCGTTCACAGAGAAATTTTATCAGCCTGGTCGCTGCGGAAGATCGTGGAATGGGAAAGTCTTCCGAAGACCTCTGATGCTCTCTTACAGAGCTCTTACTTGGTCCAGAAATCTGAAAAGCCAACTAAGCAGTTTTTCAAAGTTGTCATTTACATTCAAAGTTGTCATTTACACTTTCCTGCTTGCAAAAGTTGTAAGGTTGAACATAAAATGCGTAACTGACAGGACTTCAAAACAAATTAATGAAAGGTCTAATTCATTTTATTAAACTACTTTAACTCTGCTAGCTTGTGTCTAGGGCAATTGCTTGCAGCAGGCTGAAAATTACCATTAATTTGTAATCAGCAGTTTAAACGTGTGTGCTGAAGTGATAGAATGTTAGGGCAGGGACAAACTTCAATTCTTTATTTTACTGGCGAGGAATTCGAATCTCAGAGAGGTTAAGTGATTTTCCCAAGGTCCTACAGCTCCGGAATATGATCTCAATGGTTAGAATCCATAAAAGATGAAGGCAAGGCAAGATTTAAGACAGGAGATTAGGAGCCAGTAAAAATACCTTAATCAAGAAGCTCTCAAACCTATCCACCAGTCCACGGGAGCCACCAACAGGTAACTCCCTAGAAGACAAGGGATTGAGAGGAATTGTTTCCCACAGCCTTCACACGTTCAACTTTATCTCCTGTTTGTACTGGAGCCAGTTCTAGCCACTAGAATCTTCTAGAACTCTGAACTGGAACTCGTGACTTCGTTTCACTCAGTGCCACCATTTTGTGACAAGATGACAATTGCACGGTTAGGATTTGAATGAGATGGGAAGTCAAAGCTGCCCTGAAACCCTCTGGCTCTGTCTCAGTCTGCTCTGGTTTTCAAGTGGGTGGACAAAATGACTGTAATGGAACCTGCATTCACCTGCTAGAAGATAGGGTGGCTAATCTGGAAAGGCTTTGAGCTCCACAGAACAGCAAGTGCTACCTACCTTTTAACAATCAAAAAAGAATCCTTGAACCGTTCCCTTACTTCGGGGCGTGTTGGAAGAATTCTATTGGCTAAATTTAACCAATAGACTTCTAGGCACTACTTCTGCCTTTAAATCCAAGTGAGTTTGTAATATATTAGGAGAGTGCTTCGGGGGAAGACTTCAGTTAGAGCCGCAGTGAACACAGGATGCCACATTAAAAGACAATATGCCATGGGGAGATGGAGAGGAGAAGGGAGTTGAGGGAAATTGGAGTGTGTGTGGGGGGGGTGAACCATGAGAGACTATGGATTCTGAAAAACAATCTGAGGGTTTTGAAGGGATGGGGGTGGGGGGTGGGGTGGGAAGTTGGGCCAGCCTGGTGGTGGGTATTATGGAGGGCACATATTGCATGGAGCACTGGGTGTGGTGCATAAACAATGAATTCTAGTACACTGAAAAGTAATTTAAAAAATAAATAAAAATTTTAAAATAAAAATAAATAAATAAACAAGAAAATAATTTAAAAAAAAAGGACAATATGAAAATTAGAGTTCTTCCTAATACTATCCTTACCTCTGGAGGTTTCTGATAACCCAGAAGACAGACATCTAGACAGAGGAGCCATATTTCAGAACATCATTGGAATGAGTGGCTCTGGATCTGATTATTTTTTTTCATTTAAAAAAATTTAGATTCAATTAATTAACATAATTATTATTTGTTTCAGGCATATAGGTCTTTGATTCATCAGTCTTCTGTAATACCCAATGCTCATTCCAACACATACATCGCCAATGTCCATTGCTCAGTTACCCTACCTCTTCACCCCCTCCCTCCCCAGCAACCCTCAGTTTGTTTCCTGTGATTGGGTCTCTTATGGTTTGTCTCCTCTGGTTTGGGCTTGTTTCATTTTTTCTTCTCTTGCCCCATGATCCTCTGCCTTGTTTCTTAAATTCGACATATCAGGGAGATCATATGATAATTGTCTTTCTCTGATTTATTTCGCTTCGCATAATACCCTGTAGTTCCATCCGTGTCATTGCAAATGGTAAGTTTTCTTTTTTTTTTCCTAAAGATTTTATTTATTTATTTGACAGACAGAGATCACAAGTAGGCAGAGAGGCAGGCAGAGAGAGAGAGAGAGAGAGAGGGAAGCAGGCTTCCTGCGGAGCAGAGAGCCCGATGCGGGGCTTGATCCCAGGACCCTGAGATCATGACCCGAGCCGAAGGCAGCAGCCCAAACCACTGAGCCACCCAGGCGCCCCGAGTTTTCTTTTGTGATGGCTGTATAATATTCTTGTGTGTGTGTGTGTGTGTGTGTGTGTGTGTGTGTGTATCACATCTTCTTTTGGATCTGAATTTCAATCCCAGCTCTGCCAACTGATTCCTACTTTGAGCTTTAGTTTCCTTGTCTGGAGACATGACAGTTCCTGGATATTTTTATGAGGATTAAATAAGCCATTGTTTATGAATGCTTAGAACAGCCCCTGGCAGATAGTAAATGGAAGATAAATGGTAGCTTCATAATTATCATTTTTAATAATAATTTACTCTTAGTTCCAATTCTAAGCATATTTTAAACATATTTTAAAGCATGAGTAGCTTTGGTTATCCAGTACCAGTGACAAAAAAAAAAAAAAAAAAAAAAAAGAAAGAAAAGAAAAAGAAAAAAAGAGCTCACATACTGCATTTCAAACCTGAGAAAGCAAAAATGTTTAACTGGATTGGAATCCAAAAAGAATGTTAATTTCTTTCCTCCTTTTCCTCCTTCTTCCTCTTCTTTAAGATTTAATTTATTTGTTTGAGAGAGAAAGAGAGTGAGAGAGAGAGAGATCTCCTGCAGGGGGAAGGGTAGAGAGAGAAACAGACTCCCCGCTGAGCAGGGAGCCCAATGCAAAGTAGGACTAGAACCCAGAACCCTGGGATCATGACCTGAGCCAAAGGCAGACGCTTAATGGACTGAGCCACCCAGGCCTCCTTCTTACACAAGAACAAGTTAGCAAATTTTTTCTGCCTCCTATTTGCTTGGGCTCATATAGTACTAGGAGGAGAGTGCCACACACAGGATGAGGAGGTTAGGTAATGAACATAAGAACCTTTCAAGTCCTGAAAAGAGCTTGTTTTTAGAATCACTAATAATGTGTTATATTAAAAAAATAACTGTATAAGGCAATTCTTTGAAATTGACTCCCCCACCACAACCACACACATGATCTCTTGTTCTTAGCTGCTTTATTTGGACTACTTTTTAGCACTTGTATTGGTTAGCTATAGATGTATAATAAACCTCAAAACTCAACACCAGAATAAGGTCATTTATGATTCTGGCTTATGCATTTGTGTGTCAGCAGGAGGTCACCTGCTGGTCACATTGGGTGGATGGTAGATGGCGCTGCTGATGTTGGCTCAGTTTACACCTGCATTCCGGGGGCTCAAGGGGCTCTGCTTTAGACTCAGTTTGGCTGGAGAGGATTTGCTGGAGCAGCTCTGCTTCTCACCCTTTCCCTTTCTCCAGCAGCCAGCACACTAGCTCCGGCATATTGTCCCGGCAATGGCAGAGGAACAAGAAGAGCATTGGAATCACCAAGGCCTCTCAAGGTCTATGTTTTTCTAGATTCAGGAGCTGGCATGCTGTGGCTTCTACATTGTTCTGTTGGCCAAAGCAGGTCACATGTTCAAGCTCAACGTCAAGGAGAAGGGAAGAAGCCCAGCTTATCACAGGGGACATGACAAAGGGGATGAATAGAAGAAAGGTAAAAAAAAAAATTGGGGCCATTAATGCAATCAAACACAGCACTTGCCAACATCTGGCATATTATACATTTTACTTATATAGAATTTTGTTTCTCTTCCTGCTAGAATGTAAGCTCTATATGGGCAGATTTTTGTCTGCTTTGTTTATTGCTACATTCTCAAGTTCCAGAACAATGGCATGTTAGAGATGCTGAATAAATATTGGATGAATCAATTAGGAGGATTACATTAATTATTTTGGCTTAATAAAGCCCCAGTTTCCTGAGAGCGAATGTGATTTCATTACTTTATCCTGTGTCTTCTGATTTAGAGATCATTATTCATGTTTGCTGGCTACAGAAACTGCTGGCTGTTTAGAAAAACATTTTTCTTCTTTTAAAGATTTTTATTTATTTATTTGACACAGAGAGAAATCACAAGTAGGCAGAGAGGCAGGCAGAGAGAGAGAGGGGAAAGCAGGCTCCCTGCTGAGCAGAGAGCCCAATTCAGGGCCGGATCCCAGGCCCCTGAGATCATGACCTGAGCTGAAGGCAGCCGCTTAACCCACTGAGCCACCAAGGCGCCCTGCAAAGAAATTTTCTTAAGGTCATGCTTTAAAGGGGAAATTCCTGGGCAATATATTTTTTTATTCCCTTGAAATTTGAATTTGTGCTGCCCGTTTTTTACTGTGACAGATGATGAAGTAGGAGATAAAGTAGGCGTTAATGCTTAGTTACATAAAGGGGAGCTTTGCATATGTCCATACTTAGCAGCAGGCTAATTTGAGACTCCTACAACAAACCCAGGTCTTTAACACTGGAGTAAGTATCTGAAATTTCATAATGCCAAGTGACTAATTTCTCAGATGGGCGGCTTGTAGAACTGAAAACTTGATTCTAGGTAGATATATTACGTTGGATAAGAGAGGCACCTGCAAAGTTAGGGGCCCAGAGACATCCTGAATTATAGTCGCTTCTCTCTTTCTCTTTCTCTCTCTCTCTCTGCATGTCATTCCAGAATCCCTCCACAATGACGGTTGCAAGTTATCAATTTAAAATCGTGTAAACACGTCTCAGAAAGGTTTCATTTATGCATTTATGTGAATATGTCTGTTTTATTATTAGTGAGACCCAAAGACTTTCAACTCTTTTCAGTTAGGTCTTTTGGGTTTAGAGCTTAGAGATTTAGAAGTTCATTCATTTAGCAAACATCCATCAGGGTCTCTTAGACAAAGCCCTTGGCCCCACGGAGCTCACAGTCTTGGGGAAAATCTGAGTGTCCATGGCAAAGTCAACACAGTGGGATAAAGGCTCTGACTAGGAAAAAAGTGCGGTGGGAGCTTAGAGGAGAGGTGCCCAGGGGTTCCAGGGAAAAAAAGAAAGCAAACTAACATTGGTAATTGTGTGATGCTTCTGACCTGTAGTTCTTTTGCCTTCATGGATCTCTTCTCGTTCTGGCAGTTTCCCTACTTGTAGGTTGGGACAGGGTATCATTCCAAGGATACCCAGGGGAGCTGATGGCTGAAGGGGGTGCAACCTCAAGGTCGTACACTTTGTAAGGGGCGGATCCTACATTCACACTTGGGGCCCCAAGTTCTCTAGCAGGGCTGTTTCCTTCTCGGTCCTACCGCCACTCCCACTCTTGGCCAGGCTGGGTAGTCCTGGTGTTCCCAGGCCTTCTATGCCTCAAGTGTAAAATGAGAACATTGTCCAGGATGACTTGAAGATCTTGTGCCTCTCAAGGGTCTATGATTCCAAGCATGTTTGCTTTCCTAGTCACTGAGAAACCTTGATGTGAAAGTAGTGTCAGTTTTTTATTCATGTTTTACAGAACCCCTTATGATAGGCTGATCTTAATAAAAAAAAAAAAATCTGTTTCAAGATGAAGACATTGAGGAACTAGGATCCTGCCACTTCTCTGTGGTGCCACAGGGTCCTGGAAGGGTCAGTGTTCACGCTTCTGGCTCTTGAGTTTCTGATCTCTGATTCCTCTGTGTGAAATGGCTTTCCCACTACCTCTTAATTTTTATTTTACTTCCATTTCTAGTGGGTGATGCTTGAAACTGTGTTCTGTAGTTAAATACCCCCTAAGCTATTTCTTGCTCTAGATTTTTTTTTTTTTAAGATTCTATTTACTTATTTATTTGACAGACAGAGAACACAAGTAGGCAGAGAAGCAGGCAGAGAGAGAGAGGAGGAAGCAGGCTCCCCGCTGAGCAGAGAGCCCGATGCCAGCTCAATCCCAGGACCCTGGGATCATGACCTGAGCTGAAGGCAGAGGCTTTTACCCACTGAGCCACCCAGGCGCCCCTAGATTTTTTTTTTAAGATTTTATTTATTTATTTGTCAGAGAGAGAGAGAAAGCGAGTGAGCGAGAGAGCGCGAGCAGGAGGAGCTGCAGGCAGAGGGAGAAGCAGGCTCCTCGCTGAGCAGGAGCCTGATGCAGGACTCTATTCCAGGACCCTGAGATCATGACCAGAGCCAAAGGCAGATGCTTAGCCAACTGAGCCACCCAAGCATCCCCGCTCCAGCTGTTTTAAAGTACATGTGTGCATACGTGAGCACACATGGATTCCCTCACTTGCTGGTCGTTGGAAAGAGGTTGCAGACTGAAAGTTGAAGGGCCAGATGTTTGCCTGCAGATGTATTTTAAAATATTTTAAAATTTATTTTGCCCAAGTAACGCTTGAAAATGGTACATATTCCAAGAAAGACCTGCACAGGATTTTCTAAACGTTTAAGCTGACATTTAATGATTGAAGGATTTCACACATAAAAATCTGGGTTTATGATGTCTCATGAAAAGCAGATCTGGCAACAGGAGCCCATATTTCCTGTGATGCCACCAGTCAGCCTTCCCTTCTTTCGGCTGACTGTGAGCTTACCACACCTCTTCCTGAACCCCATCCCCAAGTCCTTACCACTGACAGCCTCTAGCTGTCTGGAATCACTAGGTGTCCACTCTACACATCTGTGTTTGCACCTCTTCGCCTCAGGTATTTGTGTTTTGTTTGTTTGTTTGTTTTCTTTTTTATGTAGGCTCCACACCCAGTGTAAGGCTTAAACTCACAAGTGTTTAAACCAAGAGTCACAGGTTCTACCTAAGGAGCCAGCTAGGTGCATCCTAAGTATTTGTAGGTTAGATGCTCCACAAGCACGGGAGGGAGCCTGGTGGGTGTGTGGCTAAAGTGCTCCTAGCGGCTGGTGCAGGAGGGTGGTGACCTTCACCAGCCCTGGGAGGATGTAGGTGGGTGAGTCCTATAGGAGATGCCTCGTCCTTTCTGAGAAGAAAACAGCTGATCAAGAGCGAGGCTTAGGGTTGGCTGGGATATTTATTTTCTGGGCAGCAAGCAAACAGTGACAACAACAAATAAAACAGGGAGACCAAAGGAAACAGAAAATGAAACACACACACACAACAACAACAACAACAACAACCAATAAGGGCATTGAAGGGCAAAATGGGCCAGTAAGAGATACTGGAAATGAGACCCATGAGCAAATGATTACTCTCCCTGCTTCTCACCTGCGAAAGGGCATGTGTTTCCTAGAGAACACTCGTGAGTGTAAGAGGCAATGTAATGAAAGGTTGCACCAAAATGCCAGGGTTTTCATAGATTACAGAGGAGGTGTGTTACCTCTGAATGTACATGTGGCTGCTCCACTTCTTGATGTAGGAAGTAAAAAAAGAAAAGAAAGAAAAAGAAAAGAAAAAAGAATTTTCTGGATAAAACTCTGCTTTTTTTTTTTTTTTTTAAACCAAATAGCTGTAGTCTTCTGGCATTAAAAATGAGTTTTTGAATATGACAGTGTTTCTCTTCCCAATGACAGTTGGTCCGTGTGGTCCTGCCCAGTTACAGAGGGCCTACAGAAGATGAGCCTGCAGAGTTAGTGTGACAGTTTGCATTTCCAGAGGAAGTGACTTTACCCTTCTCGTGATTATAGCAAGTGCTCTGGCTCAGCCTCAGCTGAGTTCAGAGTTTGGCTGTGTGTGCCCCTAGCACACACATGTGAATGGGCTTATCTGATGTCATTAGGCTGGTAACAACTCTTCCGGTTCTCTCCCACCCAAGGACATGATAAAATTGTGCTTTTGTGTTGTCCGGAGTTCAGCCATGCTCATCGGACTTTCTTTAGCTGAAGAATTGCATTTAGAAGTGATTTGTGTCACATCAAGCAGCTGCCTGACCACAGAAGCCATGGGAGCATGTCAAGACCCTCCATCAGCGTGGCTTCCTGGCTGACTTGGATAAGCAGACACCCCTAACATCCTGCACAGAACACACAGGGGACATTAGGAACGAACTTGGGATGTCACAGCACTGTTCGTTTTGTTTGTTACTGCTGCATAACGTGGCCTATCCTGACTGATAAGGATAATATTTTATAGTTTTTTTTTGTTTTTTTAATTGAAGGAGATAGAGTTTTTGTTTACTTCTCTTGCTTCTTTTGTGGAGGGGAGATGGGGAGAGTGGAAGAACAAGGACGTTGGAAGGAGGTGATATGGATCTGTTCTCTAGCTAGGCCCTTTGTCTGATTGGAGGCCACAGTGGAGAAAGAAGTTGAGTAGGAAGCTAAACAAACTCTTTTCATGGGTGATTTTCAGAGTCTTGCCCTAAGTTTTCAGACCCAAGTGACAACATGATGCCTTGAAATCAGAAGAGAGCCATATTCCCACCTTTCTGCTAGGACCCAGTGGTCTGGGGAGGATCTTGACCCAGCCTCTCCTTTTCAGACATTGGTATTTCTACGCAGGAGGGAGCAGCAAAAGCAGGTATGGTTTCCTGATGTGACAGCAGGAGCAGGCAAACCTGGGCAGACTTGGGACTGGACATGCCCAAGATATCACCCAGGAGATACCCAGAAACAAGTTGGGGGAATTTTGGGAGGAGCCGCTAAGGGTGGGGTGTTGCACTGTTGATGCTAAGAGCTGCCGTCATTTGGAATTCATATTAATGGGACCTCCTGCATATGTCCAGGCTCGGGAGATGTGGAGACAGTGAGTCAGATCCTTAATCAGGGGTTTTGGTCCAGCAGGGCCTGAGGCCAGGCTGCAACCTGGTGACGATATGCACCTGTTGATTTTCCTGACTGACTTAGCTTTCCGTGATTGCTATCTGGCACCGTGGGTCAGTGTGGATTCTGTCCAGCACTCAAACTGACTATGCTACAGATTCATTTCATGAAGAAGAAAACCAAACTGTTTAATATTATTTTATAGACCACTGTAATTTCTAGGCTTCATTACAGGACCAATATTCCTTTTTCTTTTTTCTGTCAACATGGAAGACAGCATTTATTCTCTTCATAATCAATGATAATTTTCTCTTGGGGATAGAGTTTGGGAGGCAGTTTAGCAAACTACATTAACCTTGTTTATGAAATGACTTTTAAAAGCCACCATATACTCCCAGACAGACAAAGTGCTATCAAAGCACAGGTATCTTTGTGAGGCTATATGATGCCAAAAAATAGAGACTATTTTGTTATAATTAAACTTCAATTGTGCTGGTTTGTGCTGGCTCCATTTTAACACCCTTCACTAATCCACAAACTCAGTCCTTCTACCTCAAGGGTATTATTAACAGCTTATATTCATCTTAGGTTCTCTGACCCCTGAAGATGACCTGAGAGGATCAATTCCTTGTCTCTCTTCTCTATTTTATTTTCTTTGTCTCTGTATTTAGGCAGCAGTGTGGAATTTTCTGGCAGCACCTGCAGTAATGACCCTGGCTTTGAGAATCCATTAATTCCTCTCCATCAGCTTGGATCAAGCGGTTAGACAACTCTGGGCACCATGGTTTTGTGTACAACAGAGCCATCTTCCTATTGAAATGTAATGTAAAAATCTGGGACAATGTCAACATGGGAAATAGCATTTATTCTCTTTATAGATAATGGAAAACTTTTATTTGTTAATCAGGTCACATCTCCTTAAAATATTATAACTTAACACTTATAAAGATCTTTCTAATAAATTAACACAGTCTCTTACTCCGAAAGGGTGAAGTACTGATTCTTGCTCAGGGTCACCAATTAGTAGCAGAGATGGAATTCTTTTTTTTTTTAAAGATTTTATTTACTTATTTATTTAAGAGAGAGAGAGAGCACAAGCAGGGGGAGCGGCAGGCAAAGGGAGAAACAGACTCCTGGCTGAGAAGGGAGCCAGACTAAGGACTCCATCCCAGGACCTGAGCAGAAGGCAATGCTTAACTGACTGAGCCACTCAGGCGCCCCAGAGATAGCCTTCAAACTCCTCAGGACTTCAGGCTCCTTTACTAGCCCTACCCCCCTTCACTTGGGAAGCATTGTAAAGTAATTAAGGGGTGACATCTTCTACAATACTTTAAACTTCCACACTGACTGGACTTGTTTTACAAAAAAAAAAAAAAAAAAAAAAAAAAAAAAAACTTCCACACTGTTATTTTGCTTCTAGAGAAAGGGTTACAGAAAAAATTTTTACGCTTTGATGTAAAGTACAATGGCATGTTACTAATGCATGGGTGTTACATTTCCCTAAAGAATTGCGCTCTTTCTTACATTGGCAAAGCAAGCCTGCCTCTCTATGGTCCACCCTACAGATCTACACCCAAATCTGAAAAGATACTAAATACAAGCAGATATCTGGGATCTGAAAACAAAGGATTAAAAAATATATATATATAGATATTTATATATGTATATACACACACACACTCATATATACACATACATTTATATATAAATAAATATCTATTTATTATATTTATGTAGTATATACTATATAAATACATTAAATAATCAATAATAAATATATTAAATAATATACAAATATATTATAAAATAAATATATTTATTATATTTATATTTATTGTAGTTATATGTTTAATATGTTAATATTAATAGTGTATATTATATATTATGATGTTAATAATATATAATATATAATAAAATATATATAACATCATGATGTTATATATTATATTAATATATATTGTATATATAATATAAATACATTAAGTATATAACTATAACATATATAGTAAATGGTTGCTTGGATATCACTTCATCCAAACCCTTCCTTATTAGCTCTAAAGAGAATTATGATCACAGAATATAGCAAAACCCATTTACTGAGTGACTGTTCCTGGGCCAAGCATGGCACTCAGTCTCGTGTCTATCTGCTGTCATTTAATTCTCACAGTGACCCATGACCTCAGTACTAGATTAGCCCCATTTTACTGAGGAAGAACTGAGGCTTACTGAGTTTACGTAAACTAAGCAAGTAAGTGGCTAAGTGGTATTCACAACCACACCATTGATTTTACTCGTGTACCTGAGGAAGGCTCATTTCTGGGGGGAGGTGGGGGGTGGGAATGATTTTCACAAATTAAAAAAATGGAAACAACCCAGAAATGAGTTGAAGAAACCATTGTAACCTATGTAACAGATTTACACTTCGGGTTTTGGAAGCTGGCTTCAATGAAGACCTGTTAATCTTGTCAATTTCTCTAGAAAATTAATTTGCTTTGCAGCAAAGCCTCAGGACAGTGTGTATTAGACATTTCAAACCAGCGAGACCCAGTCTGCCTTTAGTCAGGCACAAATCATACACTTTATAGTGGGGGAAAACCCTGTAAATTAAGACAAAGCAAGGTGAAACATTCTTCATTTAAAGAAAAGCTAGCCCCTTAATATATCTTCTAGCTACAGGGTCTTGACCCTTGAGGATGCTGAAAGGGAAGGAATAACAGGGTTGATTGAGGAAAGGGGCAGACATCAACTTTAGAAAGGCTGTAGCAGAGGAGCTGGCATTATGATGCCCGTCATGACTTCTGCCTGCCAAAATGAGATTCATTAAAGAAAACTCTTCACTAAATTAAAACCCTCCTCACCAGTCTCCTCCCCTCCAGATGTTAGCAACCCGCTGCTGTTTGACAACATGGCTGTGGGTAATCAGTGGAAATGCTTCATCACATTCTAACAGAAGGGATGACAAGAAGCACGGGGAAATATTTTATTTACTTGTAACCCAAAATGATGGAAACAGCTGACTGATGACTTTTTTTTTTTTTTTTAAAGATTTTATTTATTCATTTGACAGACACAGAGAGATCACAAGTAGGCACAGAGTCAGGCAGAGAGAGAGGGGGAAGCAGGCTCCCTGACGAGCAGAGAGCCTGATGCGGGGCTGGATGCCAAGACCCTGAGATCATGACCCGAGGTGAAGGCAGAAGCTTAACCCACTGAGCCACCCAGGCACCCCTGACTGATGACTTCTATCAAGAATCCACAAGGAAATGACAGGATGCTCTCACTATGGGAGGCGACTGCTCTCAAGTTCAGATGTGGCAGTTCCTGCTCCAGCGAGATGCCCAGATGCCCTTATGATTCTTCCCTGAAGATGACAGGACGGCTCAGGGTGTGGGAGCGAGGAGGAGCCCGTGGCTCAGAGAGCATCAGGCCCTTTGGTGAACTGTAGTCTTTCCCAGACTGAACAACTCCGGCAGGCATTTCAGTTTATGGGAAATGGCAGAAAACAAAACTCTCCACGTCAAACAAAAATGAACTCACTGTTCTGCTATGTTGAGTGCTCTCTCAAAGGCACATCTTGTTAGCGAGGCCACGGAACGACACGGCCCCTTGCCAGTGCGGCAGGTGCCTGCACCCGGAAGAAGACAGCGGGGACCACAGATCTTGTATTCCAGCTCATTCGGAGCAGGAGATTAGCGTGCCCCCTCTGTCACTAAAGTCCCAGGGAATAAGAGTGTCAATACGAGTCACAGTAGCATTTCTTTGCTTGGATCTTTGACTAGACCCTCAGGTCCTTAAAACCAGGGACACAGCTTGTTTAATTAAATTCCCAAATCCTCGTTTAGCTCTTGGCCCTCAGTGGGAACATAATAAATATTTTGAATGAATGAATGAATGAATTTGGTCTTGAGTTGAAAATTGAGGAGGGTACTTTCTTCGTTCTCTCTCTCTCTCTCTCTCTCTCTTTTTTCTTCACTCTCTTTGACGATGCTTTGGTCAGCCAGGGTCCGGGGGTGCCTGTTGCTAAGGTAGAGTCATTACCCTTAGGAGACTAGATGTGCCCCGTATACAAGAGGGGAGGAGACTTGGGGTGAGCTGCTTTGCTCATTCTGCCCCAGGGCTTAGGGGAGAAGGGAATCTTGTAGTTTTATATTTGTCCTGAAGCCAGTCTGGGGCTGAAACTCCAAGTCAGAGTTCTCAACCTTCGCTGAATCTTAGAAGCTACGGGGGCGATGTAAAACAACTTCTGGGTGGGTCGTTGGCTGAACCTCTGCCTTTGGCTCAGGTAACGATCCTGGTGTCCTGGGATTGAGTCCCACAGAGGGCTCCCTGCTCAGGGTGGGGAGCCTGCTTCTCCCTCTTCCTTCTGTTCCTGCCTGCCTGCTTTCTCTCTCTCAAATAAATAAATAAAAGCTTGAAAACAAAACAAAAACAACACCAAGCTCCTACCCCCGACTCATTACATCAGAATGCTGGCTGGTGATTCCAAAGCCAATAATGCTTGGTGGCTATCTCTAGGGCACAGCTGCAGTCAGGGACCACGGCTCCAGTGCAAGGTGGTTCTCAGCTTCGTGATGCATTAGAATCACTTGTGACTGTTCCCAGTGTGTCAACACCTGGCCCCATTTCCAAAGTGGGAGTCGGGGGTTCAGCTTGAGTTCACACTTCTGTATTGACACAGGGTTTTGAAAAACAGCAAGGATTGAAGAGAACCCTTTGGCTGGGGGGATGGGCGTGGCCTCTCAGAGAGCAATCAGGATGCTTGTTAAGAACACACGTTCCCGAGTCCTCCCGATACTTCCGAACCCGACTCTCAACCAGGGGCGTGGGGATTCGCGTTTCTGCGTAGAGCTGCGGCTGATTGTCAGGACAAGGAGATGATTCCAGACGGGTTTCTCAGAGTGTGGCCCTCAGGCCGGCAGCATCAGGACAACCTGGGAACGGGTTAGAAACACAATTTCGGGGGTCCTACTTTAGACCCACTGAATTTAAGCAGCCCTGTAGGTGATTCTGATGGCCACTGGAGCTCAACAACCACAGTTCTAGTTCCCTGCTTCTCAGAACGTGGAGCCCAGACAAATGGCCTTGCCTGGAGCTTGTTAAAAATCCAACTCTCAGCACCGCCCCCCGAAGATCTAAGGAGCCAGAGTGCCCGTGTTAGGCTATCCCCGGGCGATAGGGATTGCACTGCGGGGCTTGAGAGAACTCTGCTTATTAACAAAGTAAATATCACTTCACTGTGGAAAAAGAAAAATGTAAACTCCTTTAAGGCGGAGCGGAATTCCCAAATCAGTCATAGGTCTCTACTTAATTAAAGAAAAACGGAAGCAGATCCCTTGGACCTGTACTAATATAATCAATAGATCCCAGCATTGTGTTTTTAATTCAGCTTCAGGAAAGGGTTCAGGTAGGATTCAATATGATCTTCTAACTCCTGTCCTGTATTCGTTGTTCTTTCCCCAGTTTTTCCTCATTCAATATAGAGTCTATCGAATTACTGTACGATATTATCTTATATACATGTAAAGGTATGACCTGGGGAGGGAGGGGGAGAGTAAGGAGGCAGAGGAAGAGAGACTGGATTGATAGAGGTGCTTTAAGGAATTGGCTCACATGATGATCATGAGCCTGGCGAGTCCGAAATCTCTAGGGCAGCCTGGCAGCTGAACAATGCCAGCAAGAGTTGAAGTTGTGGTCTTGACTCCAAAGGCGGTCTGGAGGCACATTCCTTCCTTCTTGAAGGATGTTAGTCATTTTTCTCTTAAGGCCTTCAGCTGATTGGGTGAGACCCCCATATAGTATGGAGGATAATTTACTTACTCAAATTCTACCAACTCAAACCTGCCTTCAATAAAGTTTCTTACAGCTGCAACTAAAAACACTCCTCACGTTTGTGGGTCTTCATTCATCTTCCACATTGGCCCTTGGGGGTTAAGTCAACTCAGCCTGAACCCTGGTTTCAAGGCCTGGGTCAGTCAGAAGTCCTTTTCACTCTTTTTCAATTTGCCTGCCTAACTTCCTCGTGACTGCATCTGCTCCACTTCTGGGTCCAAAAGGGCCCGTGAGTCGTGGCCCCTGCTGTCTGGAAAGACAAGTTCAGATCAGGCAGAGACAGGAGAACGACTGTCTTGAGGACTGACTCCTTTTAATTTGGAGGCATTTCCCCTTTGGGCATTGTGTTTAAAATGAGACGAATGATTTCTGGTGGTAGCAGGGAGATAATTTTGCATAGGCAAGACTCTGAAGCTGGTGTAGTTTGCCTGGCTTAAAGAGAGAAGAGAGGTTTAATTTATGAGAGGGTGGGTACGTGTAGTCCTTGAGAGCTGCCCAGATTTTTGCTTTGGTTTGTCTTCATTGCCATGCACGAAGGTCACCTTATGCCACCACCACTGGGGCCCAATCCCTGGTGGCCAAGGAAGTCATGCAAAACACTATGCAAATGACAGCAGTTCCCAAGATGCAATCTGGCCACCGTTTGTGTAGGTGGATGATGCTTTCCGGAGGTGGGGGAGCTCTGTGCCAGAATCTTGAATACTACTCTTATGTTGATCCTCAGTTGTCACAGAATTGACTCCTTCAAACTGGCTCCCATGTCCTTTTGACATGGCTTTGTTGTTCATTCTTCAAGCATTTCTCTGATTTCTGGTCCAACAAGATGTTCTAGGTTTATCCTGTACTTTCTCTGCAGCAGCCTTGCAATTGCCATTTCTGTAAGGAATTCTGGTTTATTTTGAAGTAGAGTGGTATTTAAAACAGGGTCTGGTTGCTGTTCTGCTCATTACTATTGGGCTGTGCTTACTGATGTGTGCTCATGGCTCCCCGGCCCTTCCAGTAGACAGAGCTACGGTGCATACACGCATGCTCCCCCATATATGTTTCTGTATCTAAACATTATCTGTCTACCTATCATCTACCTATTTATCAAAAACCAAAAGGTCACCCTGATAATTCACAACACTCTGGGGTTTGAGCTGGTTCCCATTATCCTTTTTTGTTGTTTTTAAAAGATTTTATTTATTTATTTATTTATTTATTTGAGAGGAAAGAGTGAAAGAGAGTGAGAGAGCACGAAGTGGGTGGGGGGCAGAGGGAGAGGGACAAGCAGACTCTTCAATGAGCTGGGAGCCCGACACGAGGTTTGATCCCAGGACCAATGTGTAACCTATGTGTGTAACTAATCCCCCATCATTTCTGCTGCCTCCTTCTCAGCGTGAATACCTCCTGATCCAGCCAGTCTTCCAACCCTCCATGGCCCTAGTGGATACCTTCTTCACCCGCCTGGGCTCTACAACCTCTGAAAGCTCCCCCTACTGCCCTCAAGCACGGGTGCCCTTCCCACCCTTCTTAGACTGTGACACCCCTTGGTGAGATATCCCTCTGTGTGGATGGCAGGATTCTTTTTTCTTTTTTCTTTTCTTTTATTTTTTTAAAAAAGATTTTATGTATTTATTTGAGAGGGAGAGCAAGAGAACATGAGGGTGGGGAGGGGCAGAGGGAGAGGGAAAGAAGCAGGCTCCCTGCTCAGCCGGGAGCCCGATGTGCCGCTCGACATGGGGCTCGATCCCGGGACCCTGGGATCACAACCTGAGGTGAAAGGCAGATGCTTAACCAACTGAGCCACCCAGATGCCCCCGAAGGGTTTCTTTTAAGGGAGAAAATATTAGAAGTGGTTTTAGAAAGAATTGCTTCCTTCTCTTGTTTTAAGCGAAAATCCTATAAAGCACAGGCGAAGCATCGCGGTCATTTGAAACCGTCGAAGTGGCCTGCAGACTTCTCCAGCATGCAGCTGGATGACCCTGCCACCATGGAAGGGCTTGAACTCTTCAGCATGACTTAATTTTCAATGTAAATGGGCTTCCGGTAGTTGTTTTGTTACCGAGCCGAGCAGAGCCGAGCAGGTTGCAGCTTTTCTCTTTAGATTTTGTTCATAAAAGCCCAGAACTCTCTCCTAGAAAAGTGCTCTGTTGCTTTCTGTAGCGCCTGTCTTATATTCCTAAAATTGTTTCCCTTGGTAAGTTGAGCCTTTCTTGCCCTTGAACCCAAATGGAAAATTGCTGGTGAAAACCCCGTCCGTTCATGCCAGCGTGTGTTGAGTGGACACATTCAGAGATGGCTGTTTAGCTGAGCATGGAAAGGCACTGAGAGGAAGCCTGCTGTGCCCACACAGTTTCCCACAGCAGACCCCAGATGGCTTCTCTAACTTTCCCAAGCTCACAGAGGGGCTAAGAGACACAGCTGAAACCCTTACTTCAATGTGTCTAGTTGTGATGGCTAATTTTATGTGTCAACTTAACTGGGGTACCCACATGACTGATTGACTATGATTCTGGGTGTGTTCATGAGGGCGTTTCTAGGAGAAACACTTGAATTGGTGGACTGAGTAAAGCCGATGGCCTTTCCTGATGTGGTAGGCATCCTCCAATCCATCGGAAGCCTGAGTAGGACAAAGAGACGGTTCAATTCACTCTGTGTCTGATTGCTTGAGCCGGGACACTGATATTCTCCTGTCTTCTGTGCTTCTGGGGCTCAGGCCTTCAGACCTGGACTGGGACTCCACCATTGGCTCACACACCTGCACACAATACCATTAGCTTTCCTGGGTCTCCAGCCAACAGAGAGCAGACTGTGGGACTCCTCAGCCTGCATAGCCACGTGAGCCAATATCTTTTTTCTCCCCCTAAAGATTTATTTATTTATTTGAGAGAGAAAGAGAGTGGGTGGGGTGGTAAGAAGGTGGGAAGTTATGAGGGGGAGGGAGAGAGTCCTAGGCAGACTCTATGCTGAGCGCAGAGCTTGAGCCCGACATGGGGCACGATCTCTAGACCCTGAGATCACAACCTGAACTGAAACCAAGAGTCACATGCACAACTGACTGGGCCACTGAGGTGCCCCACGTGAACCCATATCTTATAATAATAACCTTTTAATAATAATAAATAATATATAATCTTAAAATGGTTCTCTCTCTGGAAAACTCTAATAGAGCAGTTGTTACAAGTTCACACTGAAGGTGGTATGGCATGTGTGAGTTTTTACTGAATTTGAGAATCCATGTGAGAAGTAAAAGAATAATTAAATCAAATATTTGGAGGGGGAAAAATCATACAGGTCAAGGGAGCAAGATGACGGAAGCATTTTAAGGGCAGTCTTCGATTTAGCGTATGGCTGTTGGAGGGATTTATGGTCCAACAAGGACTGGGGCATCAGGTGAAATGTTGCCAAAAGATGAGGCTCCTCAGTCCTAAGGAAGATTGATGTGTTATAAGCCCAAGACAGAACTCTGTCTAAAGAGAAAGCTCATTTTCTGGATATACAAAGTTGTCCAAAAAAATCCATGAAACACTTTGCTGCTGTTCAGAAACTAAGAGTAGGAAATAAGTGCATACCCTAATAGAAGTGAGGACAGAGAATCAGGCCAAAGAGGGACCTGGGGGTCTGCACACCCCAGTGATACGCAAGTCATCTCAGGGGACACCAGAAGGAAACATGGCTTTGCATGCTATGCTGTGTAGAAAACAGACAAGACAAAGAAATTTAAATTAAATGATGGTAGCTTGTTTTTTTTTTTTTTAAGATTTTATTTATTTACCTGACAGAGAGTAGGCAGAGAGGCAGGCAGAGAGAGAGGGGGAAGCAGGCTCCCCACTGAGCAGAGAGCCAGATGCGGGGTTTGATTCCAGGACCCTGAGATCACGACCTGAGCGGAAGGCAGAGGCTTTAACCCGCTGAGCCAGCCAGGCGTCCCAAAAAAGCCTACATAAAAGGCAATCAGAAGGGATGAGCATCTAGACGCCTTGGCTCGCTCGGTTGATAGATCATGCAACTTTTAATCTCAGGGTTAAGAGTTTGAATCCCATGTTTTTAAGAAGAGATTACTTAAAAAAAAAGTATGACTATCAGACAGCCAGAAATTAGAGTTAACCTATTCTTCAGTTTTACAAACTTTGTTTAAAAATTAGTATTTCTGCTGTAAAAGCACATGGTAAATATTTTAATTACAGATCCTTATCACAATCCTTTAGTTGCAGTTCCCAAATCCTCAGACTGTGAAAACTGAAGTTAAAGGAAAAAAAATTTTTTTAAAAGTAGTTTCCTTAAAAAGGGAAATCTTAAAGCACATAGATTGTTTGGGACAGCTGAGCGGCATGCCAGGCCAATGGCGCAGCCAAAGACCCGGTGAGCTGTAACGATGGAGACTTCGAGAATTTTAGATGTGGATGGATACTCTACAAAGTACTTGGAAAACCTGGCCTGAACAGATACGAAGTTATTTTCCCATTTCATCTGATTATTTTTTTCTGCCACAGAAATATTAAGGTGTGTGATTATGGGCTGCTTCTTGGCTCTCTTTTCAGATACATTCTATTGCCCACGAATGAAGAAACAGCCATTTGAGAGACTTCTTAATATTTTCTTTTCCTGATCCTCCCAGTTTTGGTTTAAAGCAGATGTTTCCATTATCCCAGAACTGTGCCCCAAGATAGGATGGGAATGAACAAGTGCCAGGTAGAAAGGAGCAAAGACGCACAAGGAATAACTTGCCACGTTCTTAATCTTTTCCCACTTGCCGCCTTCTTCTTCTTCTTCTTCTTCTTCTTCTTCTTCTTCTTCTTCTTCTTCTTTTTTAAAGATTTTATTTATTTATTTGACAGAGAGAGAGAGATCACAAGTAAGCAGAGAGTCAGGCAGAGAGAGAGGAAGGGAAGCAGGCTCCCTGACGAGCAGAGAGCCCGATGCGGGGCTCGATCCCAGGACCCTGAGATCATGACCTGAGCCAAGGCAGCAGCTTAATCCACTGAGCCACCCAGGCGCCCCCCACTTGCCTTCATTTATGATTCTACTTCTTCTTTGGTCTTCAGAGTTCACTAGAGAACTCCCAAGTGAGAAAAAGAATTCTTTCCCACCCGGAACTTTTTCCTATCCAGAAATAGTAAATTGTTTCATATATTATTAATAATGTAACTTCCGCATCTCTTGCCACATGGGCTCCCAGCCCATGCTTTCTAGGATTCTTCCTTTTTGTACCTGGGAATTGTTACCTGCCAGAGTCTTGAAGTGTTCTTCTTCCTTACATGACCTTCCTTGTGAGTCTTCTGGCACTAAATACGCCATGATATTAAAATAGAATAGATTATATAACGTGAACACGAATGAATGTGTACACAATCTATTGAGTAAGATAATGTAAATAACATATGTAACACATTTCCTGGCCTTCTCTTGAGACTCCGTAACTGTGTGTCATCATCATTATGACGACAACCATGATGGTGGTTATTATTGTTCTAGTATCCAGAATCCCTGCACAGCCTTGTCATCATCCCATGTTCATTTCCCTGGGTTCTTCTCATGCTTTCTGATACTTTTTGCTGGGGCCAAAGCAAAGGCAGGGATGGCTCCCTCATTCTCTTGGAACCTCATGAAGCAGGCTGATTTCCAGCATGTCTAGGTCTTACCACAGATGGCATATTCATCTGGGTAACGACACACAGCCTCCATAGGACAAACAATTTTGTATAGCATGCATTTGGGGGGCAGAAAAGCCCTTCAGACTTATCCCAGAAAGGGGTCATGTTCCTTCTTCATAGATTAGCATTGTTAATTCCTCTTTTTCCTTTCTTCCAAGAAAGCCCACCTTTCCCATCCCACAAAAGAAAAATAAATCTTAACTCTGAGAACACCTCCACATGTTCCAAATTTGGCTGCCTTCTTGACTCTCCTAAAAGCAAATTTGAAAAATTATACCTTTCTTTTCCCAGGAAAATTTATATAACCTATGAATTATTTAGCCTTCAATCCCTACAGAGTCTTCATACATTTTGTTTTATTATCTTAATAACAAATGCGTATTGCAAACAAGTTAGAAAATAGATGCCAATTTCCATAAATTAAAAAAGGAAGTAAAATTATGTATACTTTTGACATCTAGGATTTGTTCTGTTAGCATGTAAATGTGGTGACTTCCATGTTTTCTCATATAGTCCAGTTCTCGGGATGGGAGTATCATGTACATGCCATTTTGAACCTGAATTTTAAAATTTTAATTTAACATATTTTGAAAATCTTTGCCTGTTAATAAAATCTGATGTGGTCCCAACATTGAGGTTCAATCTGGAAGGGAGGAGAGATAGGCATAATGGCTAATAGTCCTACTGCGGATTCATCAGCGTCCACACGGAGCTTGAAAACATGTCACTCTAGCAGAGAGGCCATTGTATCTCTTTTAGCTCTCTTACCTTGTTGTTCTTTTTAGCTCATCTCCTCTTAATGACTTTTATGTGCGGTCGGTGGGTTGTCCACCCTCCCCACCAGAATATACGCTTTGTGAGAGCTGAGATTCTATTTCATTTGTTATATCCCTGGCAGTAGAACTATATCGGGTACAAAACCAGCACTCAAACAAAATTTATTGAATTTATAAAGAAAGAATTCACATCAGGGGTGCCTGGGTGGCTCAGTGGGTTAAAGCCTCTGCCTTCTGCTCAGGTCATGATCCCAGGGTCGTGGGATCGAGCCCCACATCAGGCTCTCTGCTCAGCAGGGAGCCTGCTTCCCCCTCTCTCTCTGGTGCATCTCTGCCTACTTGTGATCTCTGTCTGTCAAATTAAATAAAATCTTTTAAAAAAAGAAAGAAAGAAAGAAAGAATTCACACCATGATCTACAATGATGTTTTTGTTCGCTTATTTGGTATCTTCTTTATTGTCTAGCCTTCTCCACTAGGATGTAAGCCTAATCCCTGACACAGTAGGTCCTCAATAGATAGTGTTTTTTTTTTTTTTTTTAAGGTTTTACTTATTATTTGACAGAGAGAGAGAGACATCACAAGTAGGCAGAGAGGCAGGCGGGAGTTTGGGGAACAGGCTCCCTGATGAGCAGAGAGTCCGATGTGGGGCTTGATCTCAGGACCCTGAGACCATGACCCAAGCCGAAGGCAGAGGCTTAACCCACTGAGCCATCCAGGTACCCCAGTAGTTTTTGATGAATGAATGAATGAGTAAATTGTATCCTCACTTGGTATGACTATAATAAAGTCGATTGTGTCAGAAACATTGTTACCAGATGTCCATGTTCTTCCCACATTTCTCAGCATCCCATGGAGAGAGAGAGAGAGGGAGAGAGAGAGAGAGAGAGAGAGAGAGAGACTGCAGCTATGTGACAAGTTCTGGCCAATGGATTATGAAAGGAAATAACCTGTGTTACTCTGGGGATGAGGCAGTTATGAACCAGCATACTTCTTGCCTCTCTTTCTTTCTCTGGCTTGGAACCTTAGGGGCCAGGTGTTTCAGCTGACATAGCTTAGGGTGGAAGAAAGACACCCATGCCACATCAGATTGTAGGTAAGTGAGAGAAACAAAGTTTTTTGGGGGGTTAATCCACTGATATTTTAGAGTTTGTCTCTTTAGGGCTTACAGCAACATAACCAAGACTATCCTGACTAGTACATATATAAAACCAGATACAATGCAGATATAATATAAAATTAGAAATGTGTTCTTTGGCCATGGACTTCAACAAATCTAATTCACATAAACTAGGATGTAGCCTATGATTTTGAACTCATGGTTTTATTTGCTTTTATGACACCCATACTGCTGAAAGGAAAGGATAGAGCCTGAAAATGTTCTGAATATAAATGAGATTTCTTTAGATGTGTCAGGGGTTTGAAATAAAATATTTTAGTTTATTATACTATCTAGATTGTTTCTATTGTAAATTCTAATTTCACCTAACCCATAGGTTGTTTATAATTTTGAACAGGAGCAATTCCTTCAGAGATATAGTAAGAAACAAATTCTTGTACTCTTGGGGTGTCATATTTTCAGGCTGACAGCTGCTAAGACGGCAAGCATGAGTTAGAGAGTGCTATTGGCTTGCAGGAGTCAATCATTTCCCTACGCAGAAGTTCCCAAACTTTCTCAGCTCCTGGTTAGAGTCAACCGAGTAGCTTATTCATTGGCCGTAGGCCAAAAAATAAATAAAAACATTTCAGATTATTATGTACTCAGGTCCGAATAAATTACCAGTAGTAATTTGTGCCTGACAGATGTTGTCACTTTTCCCTCAAAAATTTAAAACTTCCTGCTGGGCCCGTCTGATTCACTGCAGTGACTTAGGGCACCTCAGCATGCAAAGTTTGAGAGCTCTATATTTCTTTGATTTCATATTTGTGAGGCTTTGAGGAGCCCTATCTTTTGAAAAACTCCTGGCCTTTTGAGAGCTTCTGTATTGGTGTAGAGAAATCTGAGTATCTACTGACAACATACCGAAAGGTCATAACTTGAGCTTCCAGTGAAATTTGGAGCATTTGTTGAGTTTGTTGAAATTGTGGGCATTGTTCTGTATGTTTCACATTTCACGGAAGAAAGTCATCAGAGTAGATGACAACAGACCAGTCCCTAGACAAAAGAGTGAAGTGGGTAAGCTAGTCTTGGTGCTTCCAACCTCTGTTCTCTTGGCTTCCGGGAGTCCATGCTCTTGGGCATTTCCTGTGACCTCTCTGGGTAATCCTTCACAGCTTCTTTGATCAGCTAATCCTTGCACTGGAGCTCTTAACAGTTGACATTCTTCAAGTCCTAATCTTAGGTTTCAATTATAGTTTATAAGCAGATGGCTTCCCAAACCTTTAATTTTTTTTCTTCATACTGTGTTTCCCTTTTAAAATCACTTGAGTCCTTTAATAAAAGAAAGTCAACATTGCCAGCCATGTGTAGAGATCTTGGGAGGACAGAAGGCTAGGGTAGTCAGGAGGTATTTCCTCAATGTTCCTTCCCTCAGGTCCCATTGAGGGAAGCTAGATCCTATGAAGGGAGTGGAAGCATTATAAGTCTGGGTGGTGACCAGCAGTATAGCGAGGGGGGCTCTCGTAAGGCAGGACCCAAAGGAGGAGACACATGGTACCCACACATGATGTCTGAGGAGACAACCTCAGAGAAACTTGAGAGGCAAAGCTTCCACTTTTTGCAGTATGCTGGACCAGGGGGTTCTTCACTCTAGACTCACAGGAGAATCACCAGGGAGATTTTTTTTTTTTAAATGCCAAAGTCCCACACTGACCAATAAAATCAGATTTAGGAAGAGAGGTTTGAGTATCATTTTAAAAAGCTCCTGGGGGATTCCAGTGATTAGTCAGAGTTGAGAGCTGCTTTGCTAAAGGAAGCTGACCTGAGAAACCAGTAGAGATGAGGCTGGGGAACACTGAATTTGAACCTCTTCTGGTCTACCAGCGCATTCAGGGACTAGGTTCTGGATCTGCAGGCAGACATCTTGCCATAAACCCAACATGAAGGACTGTGGAACTAAGATATGGAAAAGAGTGTTTCTTGATGACATCACTTGAGACATTCCCGAAGCTAGCAATGTGTCTAAAAACTTCAGCTTTGTATACCATTATTTCTCTCTTACTTAAGCAAGTATGGCTTGGGTTTACTGCCTTTGTAAAGGGAGACAGCTGAGGGCTGCTTTCATGGTTTTTACTCCCTATTTCTCCCTTCCTTTTCAGAGACTTCAAGAGACATTTACCTTTTATGCCTTATATTAAGGACTTTGTTTTTGCTTTGTTTGGCAGGGTCTACTCCCTGTGTCCCAATATTTGTTCTCCCTTTCTTTCATGTAGAAAGCTCGGCTAGCTAGAAAAATAAAGACAATTTTGAGTCTCCATTGCAACTATGGCCAGAAGACTGAGTTTTGGCCAATAGGATGCTAGCAGAAGGATAATGTGATAGCATCCAGAATTCTTAAAGATGGCAAGACATTCTTCCTCCATTTTGTTATCTCAAACATGGATGTCGCCATCCTTGACTCAAGGATAAGGCCATACTTTAGGAATGGGACAAATGCAAAGTGCAAATCCTGGGAATTCCAGGAAGCAGAGCCACCACATTGACTCTGGCCTGATGCTTCCAGAGTTCATTTATGTGAAAGAGAAATACTTTCTATCTTATTAAGCCAATACTATTTAGGGTTTTCTGTCACTCAAAGCTGAATCTAATCCCAGCTAATAAGCCTTATTAAGTTTCATCTTGATAGACTTGGGCCATTACTTTGTGTCTTTGGGTACTGATGTCATCATTCAACATCTCTCCCCCATCCAGCTCTCTGTCATCTGTTAATAAGATCAGTGTGCCATCTGTGCCTCCATCTGAGTCATTAATAAAAATAGGATCTGGAGAGGGCTAAGAACAGCAATCTCCAGCCTACTACAGAGAGCCCTCTCTTTGGGTGATCTATGCATCCGCAGGTGGACACAGGTGGTGGGTGGTGCAGAAGGAAACTGAGGAGTGTCTGCCATAGATCCATGCATCTCAACCTTTGGTGCGTATCAGAACCACCTAGAAGGCTTGTTAAAACACAAACTTCTATGGGGTGCCTGGGTGGCTCAGAGAGTTAAGCCTCTGCCTTCGGCTCAGGTCATGATCTCAGGGTCTTGGGATGGAGTCCCGCATCAGGCTCTCTGCTCAGTGGGGAGCCTGCTTCCTCCTCTCTCTGCCTGCCTCTCTGCCTACTTGTGATCTCTGTCAGGTAAATAAATAAAATCTTTAAAAAACAAACAAACAAACAAACAAACAAAAAAACAGACTTCTAGACCTCAGCCCTGGAGTATCTGACTCTATATGCCTAGGTTGAGGCCCAAGTAATTGGTTTTCTAATTAATTAGTAATTAGAAGTAAGTAATTGGTTTTCTAATAAATCCCAGGTGATGCTGATACTGGTGGTTCAGTGACCACACTTTGAGAACTATTACTCTATGAGTTTTATTTGGAAGGTGAACTACAAAAGAGAGAGAATATTTAAAAGTGGCTTGACCATGGAAGGCAAGTCTTTTGAGGAGAATAAGAGGGGATAGATAGCACAGTATCAGGGAAGGTTGGATTCTGATAGGACTGGGGCCCTGCATTGTGGCTTATAGGAAAGAGACCAGTAAGGCTGAGCACCGATGAAGGCAGACTGGGCCATTTGCTTTGAGGAGGCTGTGGGAGCTCTTGTCCAGTGGCTTTTCTCTCTTCTCAGGGAAGATATGCAAGGGCATTAACTGATGTGAGGGACAGTAGCTATGTGAGGAGAAATTATGAAGGAGTTTTTGCCCATGCAGTGTTCCAGTGTTCCGGGGGAGTGTAAGACACTATGTGTAATACATAGTTGCTGTGATACACTCTAGGGAAAGATAGGAAGACTCCAGCAGGTTGAGTGCCCCTTTAAGGAGTTAACTGACTAATGTTCATATTTGTACACTACTAGGAACATCTAGATATTAATCTTTCAGCACTTCTGGGGAATATATGGCACGATATCCATCAAGATGTCTCCAGGCCCAGGGATGCCTGGGTGACTCAGTGGGTTAAGTGTCTGCCTTTGGCTCAGGTCATGATCCCAGGATCCTGGGATCAAGTCCTACATCAGGATCCTTGCTCAGTGGGAGCCTGCTTCTCCCTCTGCCTGCTGCTCCCCCTGCTTATGCACGCTCGCTCTCTCTCTCTGTCTCTGTCTCTCTCTCTCTGATGATTTAAAAAAAAAAAAGTCTCCAGATCCAGAAAAGTACTTGGTGAATGCTCAGTTCACAGTAGAGGGGCATGTGAAGTTCAGTTTGTAGTTTAGATGGTCCGCCCTGGAATGAAATGAGTTTGTTAGCTTTTACACGGGCATGTTTTTTGTTAATGTGTGACTGTCTTAGGAGAGATAATGCTTTATACATGGTTGGAGTATCACACCTTAAAACAGAAAAAGACTACAAGTGTATAAGCACCAAACCTTGAAAAGCAGTGTGGAAACTTCATTCTTTCCAGAGTAGTTGCAAGAAATTCCAACAGGTGTTGCCACATATATGCGCATTTAGGCGTACTTCTGACACATTCGAACAGCCAGAATCATGGTTCCGCAGGCTCCTCTTTGGGCATGTGAAAAATAGGGGAATAAATCTGGGGGCATTTGGAATGGCTTCCCACCCCCACCAGAGAGGTAGGGATTGGCCTAAGATCACTGTTGGTTCTGAGAGGAAGAAATTAAAACCAGTAGAAAAGCAGAGGACAGCTCTATCCCTAGAACAGCTCCCCAGAGGACAGGGTGGTGACCAGCTGTCTCCACGTGCTTGGGAATAAGGAGGTGCCAGGGATGTGGGATTTTCAGTGCTAAGCCTCTGGTAGTCTAGGGCAAACCAAGACAAACTGATCGCCCAAGCAGGGGCTGCCCCTGGTGCAGGGGGAGGAGGGACCCCAACAACAGTGAGCGCAGCAGGAGTGAGGGCTGTTTTGATCAGTGGGAGGAGAAACCGGGCGTCGCGAGGTCCGCCCAGCCCCGTGTTGGGTGTGGTGCTCACCTGGAGGACCTGGTGCCGTCCGCGCGCGCGTCTGGAAGGCTTCATCTCTTCTGAGGAAAGGGCTCCTCGGTTTCCTTTTGTACCAGGTCCTGCAGGTCACTAGCCAGTTTGCAAGTTGTGTAGGAAGCGAGCTGGGGTTTCTGTCTTTATTTCTAGGAGGCCTGATGAAGAGATGAAGACCGGTTCTCTCTCACTCCTTCCTCACTCCCTTATCCCTTGCCCCTCTCCCTCTCCAAGATCCTCTCTCCTCTTCTCCCTTCTTCTGTCCTGCTCCCTCTTTCTGCACCTCCTCCCTCCTTTTCTGCCCCTTACCCCCCTTTCTGTTTTTTCCTCCCCCAGTCTCCATCCCTGTCTACCCCTCCCCCTCTTTCCTCCCTTGTCGCCCGCCCGCTGTCCTCTTCTCCCCAGTCCGGTCTTCCCCCTCCTTCTCCCCGCCCCCCCTCTTCTGTCTCCTCTTTCTGGTTCAGCAAAACCCACTCGAGGTATTTCTTTACACGTTCGTTTTCTACAGGCCACGCTGCCTTGGCACACGTGTGAGTGCACACAAACCCCAGCTTGGCTCGGACGCAGCGTTTCCACCCGGGATGCGTTTCTCCCCGCCAGGAAAAGGGAGCAGAGGGAACCGATAAAGTATGCAGGGAAGTTTAAGACAGTGGCAGAAATGCCAGCTAAGGAATCCCCCGAGGAGAAGAAGCCACACGGAACTGGACATCAAAGGGAAAAACCCCAGGGAAGATGAAAAGGGAGATCATTGTAAGTTACGAGAGTTTTCAAATCGAGGGGGTAGTGACAGACACTTCGGCGGAACCCGAGGGAGAGTTAAAACCCGGGAGGGTGGGTGGTGCCCCGAGGAGGGTCCCCGGACAGATTTCTCCTGTGGCAATTTATATTCTCTCCAGGTGACTCTTCTTTCCTTCTTGAATGTTGACATCAAGAGTTTCAAACGAAAGGGGGGGTGAAAGGGGGGTTTCCTTGCGGGTTTTCCGCGCGCTTCGGCCGCGCCCCCGACCAGCGGCGGGGAGTGCCGGGAGGCCTGGAGGCCCCGGGGCGAACGCCGCCGAGTTCCGAGGGTGACGCCTTCGAGCCGGTGTTCGAGCGGCCGTTCCAGGGCTGGAGGGGACCTTCGAGAAGCGGCCGGGCTCCGCCGAGTCCTCCCCGGGCCGCGCCTCCTGCCGGGGCGGTGGAGCCCAGCGCTGCTCGCGGGGGTGGGGCGGGGAGGGCGAGGCAGCGGGGACTCGGGCTCGGGACTCCCGGCCTTCGGCTGCAGGGACGCCGCCCTGCCGTCGCGCAGGGTCGGTGCCGCGGGGCCGCGCGGGAAAGACGCAGCCTCTGAGATTTCCGACGTATTTCTCCTTCTACCGGGAGCTGCCGAAGCCCTAAGAATGAGGCCCGGGGACCGGGGTCGAACCAGGCAGGGATTCCGCCCCAGGGGCTGAAAGGATGCTCCGGGCTCTGGTGCCTGCAGGTAATCAGGACGGCCCGCTGCTGCAGGTCTAGGCAAAGCCCTCTGAGCTTCTTGGGGTGGGGGCGGGGAGAGGATGCTGTAAATACAAAGCATGATCTAGCTGGGGGAAAAAAAATTATTTTTAAAGCTCAGAGAACTTGGCAGCCTGCGTGTGTTTGGGTCCCGAGTTATATTAAACTAAGTGATGAATGACTTGCAGGCAATGAGGCAGAAAGGCAAGACAGAGGTTTCCAAGTGGCTGCCAGTATATCCAAAGCAAGGGCATCAAACTCTGGTGTCCTCCTGCTTTCTTGCTAAAACAGCCTTCCAGAGTAAAGGTTGCTCCTCGTTGAAGCTCTGCTTTAACAATATTGACAGAACAGGATCGCTGATACATGATTTAAAAACTATTGTGAATATCTAGACAGTTACAGTGGTCACTTTTATGAAATAGTAGGCATTGAAACATTTTGTTGGGGTGCTTGTGACGTCAATTCAGGTCTGCCTTGGAAAACAGACCACTTTTGCGTGTGTTAAGATAAACGTTTCCCAGCAAGATAAATATTTAGAATATTTAAGAAAACGACGACAAGGTCAACATTTTATGAAGGGAAGAGTTAATTGAAATTATTGTTGGATGGTGAATATTTAATTTCAAAAGATGTGCATCTATCATTACCGTTCTCCTTTGTAACCGGTTAAAACTTAATTAAAATCTATTTTTAGCAGGTTTTTACCGAAGAGTCCACTAGAGGGCAGCATTCGATAAAGGTTTAATAGGAATCCGCGTTAACAGTAATTTACAGATATCACAGAAGCTTAATTTGTTTTATAAACAATGATAATCATAGAAACTACTATCTTGCTTCCATCGGCACAAAAGAAACCATACATGCTTGGTTGCTACATGGGGTAAATAGTTGTTAAAGCAGCAGATCCTAAGTTGGAGAGGGTGTGTGTGTTTTACAGTTTTCAAGATGGAAAAAGCAATCAAAGGAACTAAAAACAATTTAGGTAGTACTTTACAAGCCCTGGATTGATCCCATCGGCTTGCTAAAAAGGAGTTTGGTTGTTTTAACCCAATCTCCAACACACTATTTACCCTCCCTGGGAAACCATCCAAATTTGGCTGCATTCCATATTGCTAGGAAAAGCTTAGAGTCAGAGCCAGCTGCCTGTTTGACTGAGGTGGCAGAACAGCACGAGGAGAGGTTTCAGGCTATTTTCCAGGGGCTAGAAACATCCCTGCCACACCCGTTGTGCAGTAATGATCAGGAGGTGGCCGGGGAGATATGCCTGGTGCAGAGAGTTTAGTCAATAAATGTTGGTTTCTCTTTTCCCTGTAATCGTCTCCTGACTTGTGATGTTGCTTGAATTTGTGTGTTGTACTTATAATTAAAAAGTTAAAGAAATGCATGCACATGGCAAACAAACAGTATAAGAGGATACATGATTGAAACATCTTTCAGACCCCACATGGCATACCTCTCCGGAGGTAACCTCCAGCGATGACTTTCTGTGTAGTATTTAGAACATTCCAATGCAAAAACATGCCTATATAAGCATATGTATATACTGTACACATTTTTATACAAATAGGAGCATATTATATCACTGGTAGTCTGTATCTTACTTTTTAAAATTCAACAATGCATGTTAGAAATCTCCTTATCTTATTGTTTACCTTTTTCAATTTTATTTCTCAGTGGCAGGAACTACATACCCCCCTCCCTTTTTTTCTCTTAGTGTCAGAGAGAGTACTAGCAACATAGGAAGTGTTTAATACCATTCTGGGTTTGATTGGGTGAAATGCCAGTCTTCCCCTGATGAGGTAGGACAAGAAAGATGGAAGAGTTCGAGTCACACTGAGGAATTTGTTTTGTTCATTTCCAAAAATAAGTTAAAAAACCAAACTCCTTCCCCCAAGAACTAGGGACGGTACATCGGGTAATCTTAACTGGTATTTTTCTTAGACCCTGATGCTTGAAATTGACTGCAAAAATCTTGCATTATTTTGGTCTGTGGGTTGTCTCAGCTCCTTTCACTTCTTTTATTCGTCAGTTTGGCAGGTGTTCATAATCTCATTACTATGACTGCGTGATGACAGGGTATGAAGGGGCAGCATTCATGTAAGTCTAGTGGTTCCGCGCTATGTAGCACTGATTATGGTTCTCAATTTTTACCCCCTTGAGCCTCTATCAGAAGGCCCTGGGCCCCTCATCTCTCATTTTAAAGATTGTGTATTAGGATAGATGAAATCACAAACAAAAATCTTAGTACTTTTTACGATATATCCTTTGTTTAATGTTTACAGCCTTGATTTGAGGAACACTTTTTTTTTTTGTTCCCAAAAGATCTATGTATTTTATCATTTAGAAAAAAATCATACCTAAAGACTTGATTGTGATATAACTTCTTAATTTTTTTTTTTTTTCAAATCTTTGCATAGTTTTAACAGTGAGGTACAACCATTTCATACTGAATGAAGCCTAAGTCTGGTTGGGGTGGGATCACAGTGAATCTGAAATGTCACTTTCCTTCCAAGGATTCAGGTGTCAGCCAACCAGACCGTTGTGCTCCCACTTTCTTGCTTCTGGGCCTTATCCTCTGTTTCTCCTCAGAAGTTCTACCGGTTTCTTAAGGCACAGCTTCAATGCTACTATTTGCATTCAAGCCAGTAGACTCTGAGGTACTCCATGTGCAGAGATGGATTCGTGGCTCTGGGGAGACAACATGGATAAGGCTTGGTTTTTTCCTTGCAGTAGCTTTTGGGTGATGGGGACCACAACCACATGGGCAGTGCTACAAGGGAGGCCTCCCCTGTGCTGTGGGAGAACACAGAGGGAATGACTAATTTGTACTGGGGATGAACATGTGTCTTCTTAGAGGTGATGTTTAAGTTGGTTTTTCAAGAGTTTGAAGCCCTTGGTTGACCAGTTGTTTGTCAATAGAAGGCTGTTCCAGGTCTGAACAAAGGCTGTAGATATTTTCTAATGTTGAGAAATGGGAGAATGAGGGAGAGTCTTTGTCTAAGGGTAGGGTGCTATGGAGGAGGCTGGAGGTAGACCATGTGTAAGTTCTGAAGAGCCTGAATTGTCCTGCTCTTGGAATGGACAGCCATGGAAGAATTCTATGTAGGGGATGATTGGATGGATGACGATTGCGTGAGTTACAACAGGGATCATACGATGTCCAGGCAGGGGGAGAAGATTATGTTGGTCTTGTACATACTGAGTTTAGGGTGCATCAGAGACCTCTCACTCACCGGTGATTCCTGGTAAGATTTTGGGAGCTCAGAGGAGTCGAGAATAGGGATTTCTGAGTGAAAGATTAATAAAACATTTCCCCCTTCTTAATGAAAAATAAAATGACCTGGAGCTAACTTTTTTGCTCTGTTTGCCTGGAAACCCAGCAGAGGTGAATGCTAGCTCTGTTTTTAGGCCACGCTGCTCGTGGTAAGAATGCGCTGTGGTTGCTAAGCTGAGTCTGGGCTGGGAGGGCCATGAATAAATGTACCTGCCTAGTGAGAAGGCACAGCTCTGGGCTTCCTGAGCTCTATGGGCACTAGCTGGGTTCTCCCTTCACTGACTCCTGGAAGCTGTTGTTCTGGGGCTGTTCCAGTAGAGATGGTTCTCGAGGGATGGGGCTTCTAAGCAAGGGAGGCTCCTGCACACCCTCGCTGAGACTCTGTTCGTAGTCTCTCCTCTCTGACCAGGGGCGCACAGCCTTGAAACCAGTTCCCTGCAGACTGGGGACACCCCTATAGCCATGCTGCTGCTTCTGCATCTCAGTGAGGCCGGCACTAGGTGAGGCTCCGGGGTTCCATAAGTCTTCTATAAGGGGGGGACTATAAAAAGTGGACATTGTGGAGGTCAGTACTGAATTTATTGGCAAAAAGCCAATTTCTTCTCTTCCTGCTCATAAACGAGAATACTCTGGCTTTGTGTGATCAACTCCTACTAAACCTCAGCAGCGAGCGCGGTGTGTGTCCTTGGCGCCGAGCGCAGTCAGTGCCGCTCACATAACGAATGCTCAGTCAGTAACTGTTGCAGTGGCTCAGTCAGCTAAGTGTCTATCTTTGGCTCAGTGTCCCGGGATCGAGCCCTGCATTGGGCTCCCTGCTCAGCAGGGAGTCTGCGTTCCCCCCCCTTCTCCCTCAGCCCCTCTCTCCACTTGTGCTCTCTCTCCCACTCACTCTCTCTCTTAAGTAAATTAATAAAATCTTTAAAGAAATAAATATTTACTGGTTACCTTCCATATTTCAAATTACTCTGGTGTCAGCATACAAATATGTGTCAATATAGGTTGAGAAATTCGTATTTTATTAGAAAACAGAATGAATTTTGTGACCTAAGCCGAAGGCAGAGGCCTAACCAACTGAGGGAATGATGGATCGACGCCTGACGAGGCTGGATGTTGTCTTAGAGCAGCAAGAGTGAAGCCTCAATTTGGATTCATTTTTTGTTTGAGAAGGGAGGCTGAGGGAGAGAGAGAGAATTTCAAGCGGGCTCTGTGCCCGGTTTGGAGCCGGATGCAAACTTGATCCAATGACAAGATCATGACCTGAAGAGAAATCAAGAATTGGACACTTAACTGACTGAGTCACCCAGGGGCCCCAGGATTCATTTTTTAAAGCATGTCTTTGTAACTTGTTTTTGGAGTTGTATTTAACTTCTCAAATTTTCCTGCCTCCCAGCTAATCACCAATTACCGTCATCCTCTTCATCAGCACAGTTAGCACTTAGTAAGCACATATTATATTTGTCAGGAATGATGCTAAGTGCTTTATGCGGATTATCTAACTGAATCTTCATAACAGCCTCATTGGCTAATTACTAAACATATCCTCATTTTACAGGTGAGAAAACTAAGATGGTAGAACCAGGATTCAAACCTGACGTCTGACTCCAGAGCCCGCCTTCTTAATCGTCCACCGTTCTTCCTCTTGCTGCTATCACCTCAGTGGTATGTAGGCGAAATATACTCCAGGACTTTATCTTCTTGGGTCATCAAAAGGACAAAAACACAAAATACAAAAATACAAAATACAAAACACAAAAATACAAAATACAAAAATGTGTGTATGTCTGGAAGTAAAGGAAAGTAAATTATTCTTCAACTGCAATACAGTGGACTGAGGACTGAGAAAGTAAACATGCTTAGTTCTTCTTTTTTGTTTTTTTTAAAGATTTTATATATTTATTTGAGAGAGAGAGAATACAAGAGGGAGAGGGCCAGAAAGGCAGAGAAGCAGACCCCCCACTGGGCAGGGAGCCCGATAAAGGACTTGATCCCAGGACCCTGGGATCATGACCTAAGCCGAAGGCAGAGGCCTGACCAACTGAGCCACCCAGGTGCCCCCAAAATGTCTAGTTCTTATTTATAAATCTGGTAACTGAGAAGTCATTTAATGTTCTGTGTAAGGCTTTAAAAGCACATAGGAAGCAAAAAAAAAAAAAAGTCATTTTAAAATTGTCAAGGACCTGAATAGACATTTTTCCAAAGAAGATACACAAATGAATAAGAGTTATCTGAAAAGATGCTTAACATCACTAATCATCAGGGAAATGTAAATAAAACCACAATGAGAAATCACCTCATACCTGTGAGGATGGCTATTATCAAAAAGACAAGAGATAACAAATGTTGGTAAGGACATGTAGAAAGCAGAGCCCTTGTTCACTGTTGGTGGGAGTGTCCATTGGTATAGCCACTACGGGAAACAATACAGAGTTCCTTAAAAAATAATAACACTGCCATATGATTCAGTAATTCTGCTTCTGAGTATTTCTCCAAAGGAAATAAAGTCACTATCTTTTTTTAAAGACTTTTTATTTATTTATTTGACAGACAGAGACAAGTAGGCAGAGAGGCAGGTGGGGAGTGGGGGGAAGCAGGGTCTCCGCTAAGCAGAGAGCTTGATGTGGGACTTGATCCTAGGACCCTGAGATCATGACCTGAGTCGCAGGCAGAGACTTAACCCACTGAGCCACCCACGCGCCCCTGAAATCACTATCTTGAAGGGATATCTGTATTCCCATTTTCATTGCCGCATTGTTCACAATAGCCAAGATATGGGAGTAATCTAAGTTGTTTGAAAAAAAAGACCAAGCTCATACAGAGTAGAATGGTGGTTACTAGGGGCTGGTAGGTAGGGGAAATAGGGAGAAAATATTATATTATATACTGGAAATTTGCTAAGAGGGTAGATCTTAAGCATTTTGACCACATGCGCATGTGCATTTACACATACACAGTAAAAACACACATGAACAAAGTGTTGGATCTAAAGTTAGAAATTAATGTCAAATAGTATATCTTTTTTTTTCTTTAAAGATTTTATTTATTTATTTGACAGAGAGAAATCACAAGTAGTCGGAGAGGCAGGCAGAGAGAGAGAGAGGGAAGCAGGCTCCCCGCTTAGCAGAGAGCCCGATGCGGGACTCGATCCCAGGACCCTGAGATCATGACCTGAGCCGAAGGCAGCGGCCTAACCCACTGAGCCACCCAGGCGCCCCCGTCAAATAGTATATCTTAGTTATAGCTCAGGCTGTTGGATTTTTGGGTTTTACTTTCCCTTAGAAGTGGTTGTTTGGTTTTATTGTATCCTTATGGAAATGTCAGATGATTTTATTTTAAACTTTAATTATGTCTTGAAAATTTGTGTTATTACAGATTTAACTGCAGTAGAGTGTTCTGCATACTAATAATGGATTTTACTAAACACAGAGAAGTGGAAAGACCATTTAATCTGTCTAGTTTTTCTTGGTAATACTTGAGAATACCGGAGAAACTATATTTCTCTTTCTTTTTTGATAACTGGCTTTCTCCGCACTGCTCTCTCCCTGCTTTCACCCTCCCCTAGCTTACTTAGGGGAAGGATAGTTTGGTCTCACTTCTGTGCTGGCGGGCCCACTTGTGAACTGGTCTACCATGTTGATTGGCTCTTGGGCTGCTGGTTCTGCCCCACCCCCCAAGGCCCCCACCAAGCTCTTGCACAAGGCTGCTGGAGAGAGGTGATGGGTAAGTCTGAGCTTCTCTTCACATTCCTTTCCTCAAATCTCTACAACACCACCAATACAAGGTGATGTGTGTAAGTAGGGAGTTGATATGATACATTGTCCAAGTGGGACACTTGAGAGTGAAGCAGGGACTCTTAGTAATTACACGAGGATATCAGATGCGAGGGGGCAGCCCCAGGCAGTTTGACATGCGTGGCCCCTTCAGCACAAGAGATGTTTACTGAAGTTTGTGGACAACAGAAAGGAAACACAGAGCAAAAGGCAACTTAGCATTGACTGTTACTCACTCATCGCCTTCTTGAAAGTCCTTCAGTGTCTCTGCCCTGGGAGATTCTTTCTGGAGCTTTCAGGCCTCTCCCTGCTGTTTGTGGTTCAGGTTTGGGGAAGGGGAAGAGTTGATGTGAAGGGTCCTCTTTTCTTCAGTGTCTTTTGGAAGATAACCATTAGCCACATGTGGCAATTTAAATTTAAGTTAAATAATTTAAAAATTCAGGCTTTCAGTCATATCACCACATTTCAAATGCTCAATAGCCACATATGGTAAGTGGCTACCGCATTGGGCATAGAATATTTCTATCATCATAGAAATTTCTGTTGGACAGTACTGTACTCTCCCCAAGTCTCCCTGTTTCCTTTTCTGTTCCCAGGTCCATTATCCTCAGTGTCCTCCACGCAGGCACGCACACACGCACGCACACACACTGCCCAACTGTCCAAGTTCCATTTGCGTATTAGGCAGAAGAATTGGCCATTCAGGCTTGCCCAGAGCACCTCTTTTCTTCCTCCTAAAAAGAACTGTCAAAGCTCTCTGAAGTTTTTCCCTCAAAACCAAAGACCTTTCCACCTAGGGATGAATGATCCCTCAGTCCTAGAAAGCAGAATCTATAGCCAGTTCTGGTTTCTCGAACCCTACGATGCTGATTTTCAAACGTGGCATCTGGAAGCAGTTTGATTATGGTGTTATCATATGGTGAATAAACATGTACAAGAAGTTCTAAGTCAAATCCATTGTTCATGTGGCTATAAAAAGCAAAGAGAAGAAGATGAAAAAAGAATTAGAGCTCAGCCTTAGGCACGCCCGCTTTTTGTTTTTTTTTCTTCAACATCAACTTCTAAATAGAAAATACTTGACTTGTACCAAGGAAGAGTCTGTTTACATGGTGTTGAATAATTTTGCCAGATGCCTATCCAAACAAATGAACTAAAGCAAAACTGGCCAGATTTATGGTTTCACTGTAGCCAAAAATACCTTTTCTATTAGTAAAAGTAAATAATTTCATGTGAAGGTGTTGTGGTTTACATAATAATTTTGGACTATGAGCTTTGCTTGAAAATAGTGATACTGCAGAATGTGGCAGACACTGGGCAGAGAAAAGAGATGATTCATGTTGTCTAGGCAAAGTCAAGGATGCATGCTTATAATCCAGTTTTTCCAGATTGTCATCAGATTATAAAAGTTCTAGGACTTAAATCTCTATTCAGAGACATTTATTGCTTGAGTTTTTTCAGAAAACCATTTTTCCATTATTACTGCCTCAAAAAACTTAGAGGGGAGATGGTACACTTTGGGTTTTCTTTTTTGTCAACTTTTTTTTTGGGGGGTGGTCAGAGGGTGACTGGTAGATCAAACTCCATGTGACTGAAGTAGCTTTCCGGTTCCTTTCTTTCTTTCTCTCTCTCTTTCTCTCTCCCTTTCTCTCTTTCTTTCTCTCTTTCTTTCTTTCTCTCTTTCTCTTTCTTTCTTTCTTTCTTTCTTAAAAGTTATTTATTTGAATAATCTCTACACCAACTTGGTGCTTGAACTCACAACCCTGAGCTCAAGAGTCGCATGCTCTTCCGACTGAGCCAGCCAGGCGCCCCAGCTTTGCAGTTTTCATTCCGTTTATTCATTTAAGAAACTTTCAAGTACATTTTGATGTGTGTATCATTCAAGGCCTGATTGCCCTCTTTCCCTCCTAAGTTTGTTTGGAATTTACACATTTGGTAGAATAGGTAGATCGAAGCTGAGATTATGTACAAAGAAAGAAATGTGGCCAATTTACTACTGGAGATTTTGACCAAGCACAAGCTAAGTGTCATAAACTAAGCTGCATGAATTGGGAAAATAACATATGAGAAAGAATGATTGGTAATGAATTGAGACAAACACTTTGGGTACCTATGACTTGATTCATGTTTCCTACCTGCATCTCCCACATCCTTCTTTTATGCTCGTTCATTCATTCATTCATTCATTCAGTCATGACCCACTGGTTACTACATACCAGAGAAGTAGCAAGTAAGATCAGCATAGTCCCTGCCTTCCCAGAGCTCTTGGGCAGTGACTAAGAAAGACCTAATCTCTGGTGGGGTGGGATTTTCCCCAAGGAAGTGACAAGGAGTTAGCCAGATGAAGGGTAGGAGTGGAGGTGAGGACAGGGAAAAAGACAGTAAAACTTAGGGGGAACTTTCTGGGCAGAGGAAAGAGCATGGGAGAAGGCACTAGAATGGGACACAGGACATGTGCCTAAGGGGCCGAAGCCAGCAGGTAGAGAGAGGCTTCCCTTGGACGGGGCCAAAGTGAGCAGGGACTCACATTTGCTGGCCTTGTCGGGAACTGGAGTTCTATCTTGAGAGCCAAGGAAATTTGCCAACGTGCACAAAGTAAGAGCTGTGTGATCACTGTTTGTGTTTTTAAGGGCACAGTGGCTCCTGTGAGGCGAATGCACCGAAAGGGCTGGAAGATGCAGGAAGGAGACTTGCAAGGTGCCACTGAGGAAGGACCGGCAGTAAAGGATGCCGTCTTCCACCTGAGTGGGAGTGGAAACACAATATGGATTACATTTATGAGATAGTTTGTAGGGAAAAGCCAATGGACTTGGTAATGAACTTGTCCCAAAGAGTGAAGGAGAAGGTATTGTCAAAGATGACACTGGGCTGAGAGGGGCACAGGATGTTATAAAGTAGAAACTTCATAGGGGGAGGGGAGGAGGAGGAAGAATTTGGAGAGGCAGAAAGGAGAGCCACAGAGCAACCCTCTGGTATAATCTCACCAACAATCCTGTAGGAGCAGGAGGTGTGAGCTATGCCAAATGCATTTAGGGAGACTTCAAAGTCGAGGAGGTCTCTGCCCGGTTTTCCAAAGCTTGCTGAGGTGAGGGACCGTTGTGGCACCTGAAAGGCCACGTAGGAGAGGTAATGCAGCATGTCAAGGTCTAGGATCACCCACGACAGCTTTTGAGTCTCCCAGGACCCCAGGAGAGAGGCAGAAGAGTTGAGACAAGGCCAGGATGATGGAAGGGTCCTAGAGGGGGTAATGTGGGGTATTATTAGGAGATGTGCATGGGCTTCATGCCAACGAGAGATCGTGCAGGACCGCAGACATCAAGAGCCAGGGATGGGATGGTGGAGATGGAAGTCCGAAGACCTCATGGAATGAAGGTCTCAGCAGATGACAGAAGATGATTTCCCGGACCAGATTCTGTCCGCCTCGCCATCCCTGTGCCTAATCATGTGCAAGTGCCCAGAGAAAAAGGAGGCAGGAAATACCTTGAACTGCCTGAGTTTAATCAGCAACAAAAGAGCCTTGAGCAGATTCCAATATGATAAGAATTTAGTAGTTAATGGTAATGTGAATCTGCAGAATGGCTGGGTTAATCATAAATGAGATGGGGACAATTGGCCAGCTATTTGGGAAGAAAAAAAATTACATTTTGATCTTGACCTATAACAAATATTTTAGATAGTAAAAAGAACCCCAATCCCTCCCCAATAGTATTAAAAAAAGCTGAAAGAAAATGTGAAGAAATATTTTCTGATACCTCAATATGAGGGGCCTATCTAAGCTATAAGTAATATGTGAAATTTTAAAGAAAAACATCAACAGATTTCGTGATACAGTAATTAAAAAATTTGTATGCAGAAATGCCTCTGAATTTTAAATGCACATAAATTGGGAAAATTATTATAGCAAATAAGACAGAAGTTTACAAACTAGCAATATAAACAACTCCTACTAATACATAAGGAAAAGTTACGATCTCAAAAGATAAATAGGCAAAGGACATAAAATAACATATTGGAAATAAGAATTTTAAATGGTTGACATAGAAAAATATTTACTATCAGATTAAAACAAGAGCAACTTGTCTTTTAATACCTATCAATTTAGGAAAGATTTTTTTAAAAAATGGTAATACTCAGGGCACTTGGGTGGTTTAGGGGGTCACGCCTCTGTCTTCAGCTCAGGTCATGATCTCAGGGTCCTGGGATCGAGCCCCGCATCGGGCTCTTTGCTCAGCAGGGAGCCTGCTTCCCCGTCTTTCTGCCTGCTCCTCTTCCTACTTGTGATCTCTCTCTGCCAAATAAATAAAATCTTTTAAAAAATGGTAATATTCATTTTAGAAAGACACTCATTCACTTTGCTGTTGGGAGAATAAATTGAACCAAATAATTTGGACAGTAATTTGGCAATCTGTATTAAGAATTTAAAGGGGTTTAAAACTGGAAGCAACCAGGGACACCTGGCTGGCTCAGTGGGTAGAGTGTGTGACTCTTTTTTTTAAGATTTTATTTATTTATTTGACAGACAGAGATCACAAGCAGGCAGAGAGGCAGGCAGAGAGAGGGGGAAGCAGGCTCCCTGCTGAGCAGAGAGCCCTATGTGGGCTCTATCCCAGGACCGCCAGGATCATGACCTGAGCCAAAGACAGAGGCTTTAACCCACTGAGCCACCCAGGCACCCCCAGTGTGTAATTCTCGATCTTGTGAGTTTGATCCCCAAGTTGGGTGCAGAGATTACTTAAAAATAAAATCTTAAAAAACAATTGGAAGCAACCTGTGTTTGCCAAATAGGGGACTATTTCAGGAAACCATTGTATATCTACATGTTTAACTATTACACAGCCATTAAAGTGGAGGCATTCAAAAATATTTCATGATATGGGAAAATGCATATGTTATCATGTTAAGTGGCTACAAGCTACAGGTTGAATTATATATACTGTGTGATCACAACCGTGCTCATAAATATGCACGGAAGTAGTTTGAAAAAAATGCATCAATCTACCCATGGTTTTTTTTTTTTTTTAAGTGTTGTCATTATCAGTTATTTTATTTTCTCTTTACTTTTCTTCTGTAGTGTAGAAGAATTCTATGTTGGAAAAATTAGAAATGATCTTTGTCAGACATAAATATCTACTTATAGCTTTACTGCCACTTAACCAATGGCTCCTGCTCTCATGGTTTGATGCGATTTTTTGGTTAATGCATTTGTCTCAAGCTATTTAAATGATGATGGTGTCAATGACTCACATAATACTTTTATAGCCCTCAATGTGTGTAAGGCCCCACACTGCACACTTTACACATATTAACTCATTGTGAATGCACAGAACTCACAGGAGGTAGGTCATATTATTATTATTATTATTATTATTCACATTTTATGGAGCAGGAAATGGAGGCACAGAGAAGTTAATTGACCTCCCAAAGTCACACAGCTAGTACATGGTGGAGCTGGGATTTGAATTCAGGTAGTGTTGCTCCAGTGGTCCTACCCTGTATGGGCTTCATGGTTAAGTTTAAGAGAATAGACAACTTTGTTTTTCAGAAAACAAGAAAGCAAGAAAATCTTATGAAAACAAACTAACATTAAAACTAACTAAACAAACTAACATGCAAAATGACATTCCTGGGTCAGGAATCTCATCTAGGAAGTAAGAGTTAGGTTAGATGATCTTTAATACCACCTCCAGTGCAAATTCTACAATTATGTGTATTAGCGAGAAAAACTGACTTTTGTATTTTGTAGTAGGAGTGCTAATTATTTTCTCCACCCATCGTTTCCTTCCCAACTTCACACCTTTTTATTAGGGTCCCTCCGCCATGATTCCTAACACCGTACCTCCCCCCACGCCCCTTTGATTGGAACTGGAGGTCAGGGACGGGGAGATATCTCTCCCAAGCTGGCCAGTGATTCCTGAGTTTGGAGTTGGGTCTCCAGGATTCTAGGCCACTATGGAGAGGTGCTGTGAGTTCAGTGTGGGCCTCTGGTGGCCATTTTTCACCATTGCAGGGAGGGGATAGGACAGGAAAGGCTTCTGTGTTTCCCAGTGGCTTTCTCAACCTTGCTTCTAAGCCTCCACAGGGCCTTGCCATGTTATCCTTATTATTAGTAAATTCCCCACTTGTGTTTGCCTCATCTAGTTTGAGTGGGATTTCTATGTGCTGCCAACCGTGGACTGGTTCCCAGCGTGTCCAATAGAGCCCCAAGGTAAATAATGAGGAACTTGGGCCTGCAGCTGTTTTTCAAAAATCTGACTCAAGGCGTTTTCCTGTGATGATTTGGGCCTTACAAAGAAATCAGATAAATAAGGAATGGACCGAAAACCAGGCATGTTGGTGCACGTGCTGTTGAAAGAGATGGAGAGAGACCCACCAGCCAGCTGGTTGGCTGAAGGCTCTGGTCTGGAGTGGAGGCTAGTTTACAGATTGAACTTGGAGGGGAGGATGCTTGACTATTTGCAGGGCTCACCACACTTTAGGGAATCGATTGCTAGTCAGCAGACTCATGAGAGACTCCTGGATCTGCCGGTGGCCCCACAATTTGATGCCAGCAACACGCATGTCTTGCTCAGAACTTTCGATCTGCCCTGTGGGCAGGGGCACCCTTGGAACTGAGGCACTTGCCTGGGCTGGGCCCTTTGCCAGCTCCTCTGCCTCCCTCTGCAGCCTTATGCTGGGCCGTGTCTCCCTCGCTCTGGGTACCGTGGATACCTCTGTCTGTGCTTGTCGTCCTGTCTGCCAGGCAATATTTGCATATCATTTAGAAAAAATGGAGTCGAATATTAGAAGAAACAATGAAATGAGTTAGAAATAGCTGCTTCTAAGCATATGAGGAAGGGGGGGGAAGGGGACAGAGCAGTTAGGGGGTCTGCTTTCAATATAAGCTTTTTTCTGCCTCGATTTTTCATTTTTACTATGTACGTATATTACTTAGAGACAAGCAAGTAAACAATCACTGTCATAGCCGGCTGCCCCTTATAAAATAGTGTCTGTCCTGTCTCAGGGCCAGCCTAGATTTCCTATCCTGTGTTATCGACTCAAATCTGGTAGTCTCCTCCTATTCACTCTGCATGCTTTTAATAGTGCTGACCTATTTTGCCATTTATTTCATTGAGAAGCATCCTTTTTTTTTTTTTTTTTTTTTTGCTTAGATGCTTATTGAATTATTGCTATGTGCAAGGATTTATACATTAAAAACAGTGGATGTTACTGTACCCTTTGTCCTGTGTTGGGTAATTGTTAGGTAATCAATGTGGTCATTGGGAGTTGGCTGTTCTGACAAAGTACATAGCCTAAAGAACCTTAAAAGAATGCTACTTAGGTCAAATAAATGTCTATGGCAGTCTTCGAAATGTTCACTTACTTCCTCCCACTTTGCTGTTTGGGCAATGGTAGATTGAGAGCAGAGAGCATATCCAGAGCCTGAAGAAACACTCTGATCTGTTTGTTCATTTACTCATTAAAAATTGATTGCTCACCTCCGATACACCTGGTGGTGTATTATCAGAGGTGGATTTTAAAAATAGGAATAGTCTGCAACTTAAGAAATGGAGGGTCTTGGAGTATATATTTTGAGGGAAAGGAAGTTTTCATTTTTTTCCATTAAAATAATTCGTTTCTTCAGGAGCTTTCTCTATGCAACCTTTTAGATAGTAAACATTTGGTAAAAACGTGTTTCGCAAACAGATGATTTACACATGACCTTGCAAGTCAACATCTATAGTCCTGATTCTCAGTATTTTCTCCTGCTTCCCACCCTTGAGGGCTGCACAGCTTCTGAAAGCGGCTCTTGGAGGACAGCTTCCTGGAGCCTTGCAGGGAGAGCCTGGGAGAAGCAGGCATGGGGGGCTGGAGCCCCATTTATGGAGGTCGCTGTGTCCATCCTCATTCACTGCACAACTGTAGGTGCCGGGAGTCCCCTGTCTGGAAACCCTTGTCGGGAAGCCTGAGGATGCTGTGCTGTGGAAGGAGGGCTGGTATGCGTGCAGCCGTGAGCCGGGCAGACATGCCGTGGGGAAGCCCCGGGAGAGCTCTAACTGCTGGGTGTGAATACGGGGCCCAGCTGTCCCTGCAGTGGCTTCAGACTCCGGGGAGAGACTGGAGCCAGAAGAGATGAGAGTGAATAGAAGCACGGAAGGGGATGACTGGGAGGAAATGGGAAGCAGTGATGGGGTTGACAAGCCACCCACCTCTGGTTCAAGAATAGAGGAACGCCAATAAACAGAGGAAAGAGATGAGCTCTGTTTTAGATAAGTCACAACAGGCTCGTAGGACACTAGTCCCTAGAGACACAGAACACCCATGGGGCAGGGTAGGGAGGGTGGGGGAGGCCAGTCGTCACCCTCAGCCCCTCAGTTCGGGAATAGGCTGAGCTGTAGGGCTCTGTCTCTACTGCTCATTCTAGGAACTGATGAAATAATGACGATCGGGGTAACCGAGAAAACATCCAGATGTGCTGTGTAAGCTATTTGCTAAGCCAGGACATTTTTATTTTAGAAAGAATCTTAAGAAACCGAAAAGAAAATTCTGGTATTTTTAAGCACTCATTCTGGATGTCCGAGGGTTCCAGTTTTTGAGTATTTTGGTTTCCATTTGTGGGCTACTTCTCCGTGCATTGGTGACATGTTAATTCTCGCAATCACCCTGTGATGTGGGACCTTCTCTGAACCAGGCAGTAGGAAAGAGATCATAGTCCTCCCCACCAATCCCAAGCCAAGGAGAGGATTGGACGAGAAGTAGGTAAAGATACTACCCAAGCTAGGCTAAATCTTCTTCCTCTCTTTTATTATCATGTTCCATGATGAGGATGGCACTTATAGGGTTAAATCACTCGTCCAGTTATTTATCTTGCAAGAGGCGTAACTTAGATTTGTGCCCAAGTGCGTGGAACTCCAAAGCCTGCTACCTCGATGCACCCATACATATGCTTGGCTCTTGTAGGTGACTATATCAAGTTCTAGCAGACCCAGCCTTGGGCTGGGGAACAGTCTCCAGGCTGGCTTGGCACAAGAATACAGGTATCCTCTCCTCTGTTTGCCAGGTTGTGTCTGCCTGTCTGATACAATAGGTCTAGCGGCACAGGGTGAGCAGCTGACTTACCTGGGCAGGCATGGTCAAGGGAATGGGTTTGAGTTGTAGTTACTGGAGCTGATCTCTAGAAGACAGATGTCTCTTCCACATTTATAAAGATAGCCTTGATGGTGAATGTTGATATGGGGAAGACATTCTTTTGGTTTTATTTTTCTTTCCTTTTTCTGAAAGATTTTATTTATTTGAGATACATGAGCAGGAGGTAGATGGAGAAGTAGACTCCCCACTGAGCAGGGAGCCCCGTGCAGGGCTCCATACCACGGCCCTGAGATCATGACCTGAGCCAAAGGTAGATGTTTAACCAGCTGAGCTGCCCAGGTGCCCCCTCCCTTTAGTTTTAAATTATTTTTTACAACTGTAGGTAAAACGTCCAACCCTCTGTCCTCAGTGAGACTTTCTTGGGTATAAGTTAGTTACCCTTTACTTAAATAAACAGTTCCCCAAAAGAAGCAGATACACAAAAACTTTTATTAAGTGGAAGTTAGACTCCATGGTAATTAACCAGTTACAAGTGCATTTAAATTCATCTGTGTGGACACTGTAGAAGTCAGGATGGTCTTATTGAAAGTCCAGTGTTCCCGCTTGGCATGTGCCAGTGCAACCCAAGGTAGAACCATACACGCAGTAAGTACAGGTCAACGATGATGGCAGACTACATTGGCAACACCATATTCATTGTTACAGCTAAGCATTACAGAACATGAAAGTCCAAAGACCAGAAGACTATTACTAAATTGATTCTTACTCTAAGCCTTTACTTCTACCTAAATGCTTCCATAGGACCAGTGTGGCAAATCCTCAACGCTGCGGGGACAGCGCCATTTTTATGCATTACACTTCAGTGGGCCACAGAACCTGTGAACCTTCAGTGGTCCTCCTGACGCTTACAGAAGGGAGGCACCAGCTGTCCCCTCGGGAAAGTGCAGTTTAGTTCACCTGGTGTGAACGTCTCATGTGGTAAGTCTTCACATCGGAAATTTATCTTCTATTTCAATTAGCACCAGTTTATTTGAAATCTTTTTCCTGGTGTGAAATATTTAGGAAACCTTTTTTTTTGTTTTGTTTTGTTTTGTTTTTTAAACCAACACACAAAGTCCCAAACAATGGAAAGCAAAAACATTCAAAAAGTTGTTTTAGAGAACAGCATTTAGAAAAAACAACGTCATTTAAACATTCAACAAATCTATGTACAATGGGCCAAAAGCTGGCAAGGAGCACGGCCGAGGAACAGTCACGTCCAAGCGGTATTCACCTGAACGTCCACAGGCTGTATTTACAGTCAGATAGGTATTCAGAAATGTAGTATCAGAACATCGGCATTTGGCTAGAAATCATATAAAAAGACACATCCCCAACCCCAAAAAGGTCTACCTAGGTAGCAAACATATCCAGTATAACCGTAAGTACCAGGTTTAGAAGTGCGTGTTTCCGTATTTTCCATATTTCTACAAACAGTTGAGAAACTTGCTCAACGGACATAGAAGAGAACTAGAATGGTAGAGAAATGGAGTTATTTCAACACTGTCAGATGAAAGAAAAGAAGGTGTTTCTCATGCAGAGTAACAAAGTACTGATTAAGGAGAAAGGGTGAGTTAGTAGGGGAAAAGCTTCATGGAAATAAAAAATCAACAAGAAGGCTGAAGAAACGTGTGTATATTCTAAGTGGATATTCCAGAAATGTATAAGTAATTATCTCCATGTAATTTTGAAAAAAGCCTGATGATTTGATGGACAGCATTTTTATATTTTGTTCTCCAAAACGCTATCACCCAAACCCTTTGGAAAGTAATTTGTGTTCTCAGAGTGAGAATTAAACACAACAGACATGACCTAGGCTATATTTATCCAATGTGATGCATCTTCACCTTGCGCAGTTTTGTTTGCTTGTTAATCCAGTGTTACTAGAAGATCCACCTTCAAAAAACCGGGCACGTTTTGTTACAGCCAGCATTTCTCATTTCTGCTTCAGAAGTGAAATAGAAACCATTTCCTATTTATTTACCTTAATGGCTGAAGTTGTTTAGAGTCTGAAATTTCAATGCACTGTCTTGAAAAATATCAGCTGGAAGAAAAGAGACGGGAGTCCCACATTCCCATCATGTTATGTGTTCAAGTTTATTTTGAGTAATTTGTGTTTCTGATAACTTTGTGAAAAAATTTACTTGGATACAAAATACACGTTACTCTTTGAAAATGCATAGTTTGTAACTTTATACATTCATTCACTAATATTAAAGACTTTTTTGTAAGCAAGTACTTCCTTACCTCCAAACGGCGGTAAGGTTGTATTTCAGAAGATCTCTCAAAATCAGATAGCATCGTCACATTGCCTTTGAATTAGCGCCCAATGCCTGGTTAACTCCTGTCATTTTCCCACTAGCATCACACAGGAAGGACTGCTGCTTTCTCTTCCTTCCCGCTTTACGTTGTTTTGCAGGCACTAAAAAGCGATGCTTCTTACTGACAGCATTTCCACTAGATACCCCATTTGAAATATTTTATAATTTTGTTTTAACATTTTTAGATTTGGTGTAGAAAACGATTTGAAAGATGGCTTAATTTTTAAAAGAGTTTTTGTTTTTGTTTTTTTTTTTTAAACCTTACCGTGGACTAAGGGCAACGGAGGGTTTGTGATTACTGTTGTTCTCTCGCTCCCCAGCCTTCTCTTTTCAGAAAGATGACCGTAGGCCACTCGGTAGTTGCATTTGATGATGGTCATGAACCCTTTGGGACCTAGCGAGTTTTACTTATCCTGAGTTCTTCTTCTAAGTATATAGATTTTGAGACATGAAACACTTTGGAAACTACACTAGTATCTGGTTATTCCAGAGAGCATATGTTTAAATGGCTGATCATCATCCAACCATTAATTATAAAAATAGGAATTCTAGGTCATGTTGTAGGAAAATATTGATTAATGGCATTTTTTTTTAAAAACATATATAATCCACATTTCTGGGTTGTTTTACACCCAGAGCATTTTCAGTTATTGAAGTCATGGAACATTTTGGGGGTATTGAGTTCTTTCCTAAAAATCTAAGTCTATTCTAAAGCTTTCTACCAGTGATCACAGAGGTTCCCCAGACCATCAGGATACTTTGGAAGAAGGGGCTTTGCTATATTATCACAGGGCTTGGTCAAGTCACAGTCATTGATTTCCAATTAGCAGAGAATAGGATAGAAAGGCATAAAAAGCAAAGCAAGGATTTGTAATCTTTTTGGGGGGGGCAGTTTATAATTACACTACACTGTAGATCCCTGAGGGGTAATTCCAGCTCTTGCATTGCTGGCCCCAAAAGCTCTCCCTTTTTCCTCTCTGTCTTGGTCATGTGTGCCCAAAGCATGGGAAGAGAGCTCCACCAGGGTGAGGCACAGGGGCTTACCAGTGAGAGCAGACTGGAGTAGCTTTCTCCTTGCGTACATATAAAGTCAAAATAATTATACCGTGCGGGAGTCACCTACTTTTCACACAATAAAGGCCAAGTCAGTTTTCAGACTGTATAATTGCGGGCAGAGTTCAGGGCCCAGCGACATTAAATGTGAAGCTCCCTTCTTCTGTCCTTCCAAGGTGGTCTGATCACACAGCTGGCTTTCCCCGTGGAAGGGCCTGGTGGGTGACTAGAGCGGAGGGCTTTAGAATTCAGGTGAAGCGATTAGAGATCTGCCTTGTCCTTTGTCAGCGAGTCTGTCTGAGTGTTGTGATGTGTGTCGCAGGTTGGGCGCTGACTGACCTGCTGTCTGGATGATCACCAGGGGCTGTTCAGACGGATGGAAATTTTTCTTGGAAAGAAGAGGATAGCCTCACCGACTGAGCCTCACGTACAAGTCACAGTCCTATTTATCCCCTTGGACCTTAATTTTTAAGAGTGAGAAGTCAGCAGCACAGAAGCAAAGGTGTTTAATTTGGAATTTTTGGAAGGGAACATACATAATAACAGTGTGGCCTCAGTAAGGTCACGCAAGCGAACAGGAGATGATGGTTGCCAAGATGGGGGGGTGGGGAGGACGAGGGAGGGTGTTTAAGACTAATCACCAGAATGGGAACTGTTCTCTCTCTCTCTCTCTTTATGCTCAATTTCTTCTCCAGAGTCCTGGTTTTCCTCCTGAGTCAGAGATGTAGAAAGCATTCAGAAGGAAGCAGATGAGCAATTTTTTTTTTTTGAAAGAAAATTTTCTTTAATGACAGCTCTCTTGCCTTTTTCAGGAGTTGCTACATTCCACTCTCGTGAATTTTCTGAATTAAAAATTTAGGGAATTGTCCCTCGTAAGCAACTGTAACAGTTAATTATGCTCAAGAATTCATTTTTAGCATTTTCATACTATAAATAAAGGGGCCCTTTTCTTCGGAAGCTGGCTGTTAATAATGACGTGAATGGTGCCCAATAGGAAAGAACATTTTTTAAAAACAAAGATGGCGATTTGAGCGTTGAATTCACAATCCCGCCTTCTTTCAGAGTCTAGAGTCATCTTGTTTTGGAACCTCCGCTTCCTGCTTGTTCACGAAGCCCTGCCACTGGGGCCCAGTGCTCACTCCTGCAGAACGGGCTTCTTCCCCAAAGAGGAGGAGAGTGCTTGGCTGTTTCCTCTTCCTCCTCCTCCTCCTCTATTCTCGGACAGAGAGCAAACACATCACTTATCAAAAAGCCTGTTAATCAAGTAGGTGGCAGGCCAAAATGGTTTAGGTCCCTTCTAGCTCCATGACTACACTCCCTGGGAGTGGCTTCACCCTAAAGTCATGATGGGAAGCCTGGTAAAGTAGAGGGAGAAGGGTCCCTTGAAACCTGTTCATTACTGGACAGCCTTTTAGTCACTCACCCTGATGGAGATCTCAGGCCTCGACAATGTCATTTCATTTGCATTCGTATTTAAATGCAACTTCACCATCTCATGGGTATTTCCAACTTTGAGTTGGATTTGATCATTAAAAATAATAAATTTGAGCTGTTTTTCAGTATTCTGGCAATGATTTCCGTTTACCTGGAGAGCAAATGTTGAATGGTGGCAGCAAAGTAATTTTTTTCCCAAGGAGTCAAAACTTTTACTCAGAACATCATATTAGCTCAGAAACTCCTATGATTAACCATTTAGATGGTAAGACCTTGGGGAGTACGGGCATGGCAGCAGCCTAAAGGGGTGCTGCTGGCATTGGTTAAGTTTGCATGTGACAATGGGGAATGAGTGTACACTTGGGTTTCTATGCTGAAGATCCTGGGCTGAGAACCTGGCGGGTCCCTGGGTCTTTCCAGGTTTAGCATCTGGAAGATGCTATCAGTCTGACCCAGTGCTTTCCCAAGCCCTTCTTCTCCTCCCTTCTGGCAGTGACAGGGCTGACTCACGGGCTTAACACTATCCTGGGCTGGCCTTGGAGGTGATTCCAAATATTCCTACTCTACACTGGGTCCTTCGGAAGGTCAAATGAAATAATGTATCTGAAAGAAACATGCTTTATAATATATGTGAAAGGGTTAGCAATTCTCCCAATACCATCAGGACTCTGGTGTAAGATATAGTCTAAGTAACAGTCCATCGGAGCCAAAGAAGCAACTTCTAATTTTTTCCATGACCCATTCATTCCCATTTTGTCTTTGCCTTCAGACAAATGTGCGAAGGTTTTCTGGGTGGAAAAACTCCATCTTGGGGGTTAGTGGACACTCTAAAATATCTCCCGGTTCTGAAGCAAGGGTGTTGCTCTAGGGGAGATGAAACAATGGAAATCTTACCCTGGCATGAAAACTCTTGAGGCAGGATGGAGTGGGAAGGAGTGTAGAGGGGCTGGCAAAGGGCTTTGGCACAAGGAGGCAGAGTGTGCTATCTCAAACTCCAGGGGCTCCTGGCTGCCTTCTCTGAAGGCACGAGGCTGCTCTTTGCCAGACCTTCATCACAGTGGTCACGGTAGGTGAGAACTTAAGTTGGGATGACCATTCTTCCATGCTTTGGGGCATGGCCTCGGCAGGCCAGAAGGGGACAGAGGGAGAGCTGGATAGTACTTCAGAGTATTTTGATCAGAGGCAAGGCTAGCTTAAGGAGACTCTATTTTTATATTCAAGTCTTCCATGAGAATGGTTTCTGGGGAGAACTGACCTCTTTCCCTTCTTTTGATTTTAGTGGCCCAGATTGTGCCAACATGTGAGTCTGTGGGCCTGAGGGACGAACCTGACCCAGTGGCCGTGAGATGTGAGATGTGCTTTCCCCAGCGGGTGAAACTGGTGGCCAGAGGCTGCCTCTGCCCATATGTAGGTTCTCTTTGGTCTGCACAGTGTTGGCCAAGAATTTGAGCTGTCAACACTTAAATGTCTGGTAACATCTTACTTCCAAGTCAGAAGATCTAGTCGCCCTGGGCCTGATTTCTGCATGGTTCTGATTGTCTAAGGCTGGGTGCCCCACGCAACGGGGGCATGAGCTCTCTGGTTTACCAGCATCTCCACCATTCTGTAGTGTCCCTGTGTTACCTGATCTGAATCGTTCGTTTACAGATCCTGCCTGGCTTTTCTGCTATAAACCATTAGGAAGCTTCTATTTCAAAAAGAAGCAAGACTCATTGGTTCAAAACCAGACAGCAATAAGCACTTCTTGGGGATTTGATGCGAACAATGGAGATAGTCAAGGGAATGAAGATACAGATTTGTAGACAGCCTCATCTCAGAGACCAGGAGTTGAGGCTGTACATGGTTTCCCCTGTCTCCACGCATTTCTAGTCCTCACGTGTGCAGATTCTAAAGCCTATTTGAAAGCAAGATCTGAGTGACTCTCTGACCACTTCATAGGAGTTGCCCAATGGGTATATGGTCATTCTATCCCAGCTTTACTTTTGATGTTATCTGCTTACTGCTAATTAGTCTAGCTTTTGAGTTACTGAAATCTTAGAAAGAAAAGATGCTTGTTTTTTTTTTTTTCTTAACAGTGAGTGGGCTAGAAAAAAACTGTACAGAATTATGAAATGCTTTTGGCAAAGCTCAAAATTATTTGTGCAGTTAGTAAACTCGCCATGGCTCCCTCCCTTGTTTCCTGACTCTTGGGAATACAGTGACTTTCTGATCGCAACCTTGCATGTCTATTCGTTCTTCTCGTGACAAATCAAGCACTTGCTTTGATAAGGAAATTAAAGTTACTGAGTTAGTGCTGAGGAAAAACTACTTTAAACACCACTGACCACCTAAAAATTCTATCTTTGGGCTTATATACCGTGGTTTGGGAAATTACCACCCAGTGATACTTGCTAGTTAAATGCAGGTTTGTGGTGAGCTTGTCGTTGTGACAGAATCTCATTTTACACTAAAGAATTTCCAAGAATATTTCTCCCATTGCCTGCAAGCATATCTACTAACATTCTTTTTTTTTTTTTTTTGATTTAAGATACATAGGATGATTCTTACCGTGTCTTTTTCCATCATACTTTGCAAACACACTGGCAATGATAAAAGGAGTAGCAGTTGCTAGCTTGACTCTCTTGTAATACTCTTTCCGTCTGATCTGCATTTCTACCCTTGCTGCAGAGGGTTCATTGAAAAGATATGCATTAAACACTTGCTTAAAAGAGGCATAGCCCTTTGTTTGGAGAGCAGGAATTGCTTATAATACTAACACTTCCTGTCTGGTAAATACTGTATTTTAAAAAATAAGCTACAATGTATAAAACCAAGGTCATTTCCCACAAAATGTTCATGTTCTTTGTGATTACAAAACACGGCATCTTGTAAAATATTTCCAGTTCTGTTAACTTGAGAAGTTAAGTACTAATGCTTATTATAAAAGTGTCATGTCTCTTAGAATCGTAGAAGCCTAAAGCGGTATAATCCTTGTCTTATTTGGAAAATGAATTACAATTATTATCGTATTTAAGATTACATTTTTGACACAACACATTACCATTGTGATTCTCAGACCTACAGAAAAAGGTATAAAACATGAGATTGTCTTCAAAAAAAAAGGAACTATTTACAAAACAGGACCAGAAGTAAAATTCCCATTTTTGATTTCCGGTCCCAGGATAGATACACCTTTTAAAGCATGGATATCATTGGATACGGGCTTTTTCAAAGTCAGTCACAATAAGCAAACCGGTCGGTCTTAAATACATTTTATACTTTCTTGATCTATTGGTGTGCATTACTTAATCATACACTTGGTACCTAAAAGTGCTAATCTCATTTCATTTACGGACTTCTGGTTTGACGAGTTACAATGCAAAAAGACACAACGACACAGTTCCAGCGTGGAGGAATCCGCACAGGTCTGAGAATGGGGAGGGGGGTGTGCCGCTGGTAGGGTTATTTTCTGAGAGAAATGAAATTTCCAGTTGACCCGTGTAGCCAGCGCCTTCTCCAAAAGGATCCACATCTTCATCCATATTCATGAATTCTGCTCTGTTCCCACTCATTTGTATGCACAGATCCTTCCCTGTGTTCGTACAGGTCAACGCTACAGTTGATGCGGTCGATAGAAATTCTACAGGGTCATGAGAAAAAGCAGCACCTTGTCCGCATTAAGTCCGTGGAAGTTTGTTCCTTAACACGCCATTAACACAAAACACGTGTCTTTAACAGCTCTCACCTACGGGATTCTGCGTGCAGTCATCCAACCGGCCGATTCGAAAGAGGAACACCAAGGCTTCGTATTCACAATTACATTCAGAAAAAGCCTTCCATGAGTCTATGAACACCGGCCAGGGAGCGTGCTTGGGGTTCAAAGGTCAGCCTCAGGCTGCCGTCAGCCACAAAGAAATAGCTCTTTCTCATACAGCATTCCTGCACATCTCCGAAAGTTGGTGTGGTCCAGTTCATGGAAATCTGCCTTGAAATAATTATCATGTTCCTTAAAAAACAAACCCCCCCAAACACCAAACAGTTCTGACCCGAAAAGACTCTAGAGATAATAAAAGTCTTTCTAGTCTTAAGATTCTCCAGATCTCTCTTTTATATACCCTTTAATTTTCCCTGAGGAAATGAATATTATTTACAGTATTTTGCTACTATTCTCAAGGTATTCTCTCCTGTAGGTACAATCCTTGCCACTTCTCTCTCAACATTCTCAATTGAACGCTGCTCTTTCTTTTTCCGATGAAGTCTGAAGGAGGAGAAAATGGGTTCAGCCGCGCCGGCAAATTCAGAGCCCAACGTGGCTTTCAGAAGTGTGGCTTTGTGTGACACTGGAGACAGCCAACTGAAACGCAAAAGATCTTGAAATCTGATAGAGGGCATTTCAGTTTCAGAAATCTCTTGCAACATTCATGTAACTATTTCCCGGGGAAAGGTTTTGGAAAGCCCAAGAGCTGTAACCCCCATCCTTGTCTATTGCAAGTTTTCATGGGCAGCACAGTTACGACAGGGAATCGTCTAATGAAGGGCACCTTGGCGCGTGGCGGGACTGACAGGCACTCCGCATCTGGGCATGCCCTCAGGTGGAAACCAGCTGCCTTCTTCCTGACACTGGCTTTTCCCAACCAAGAGAGGAAACTCACCAGCACGAAAGGGGGCGGGAAATCTGTGCCCCCTAGAGATGTGCGTGAGGTCCTGTATCCCTGGGCAAAGCTGCTTCCCTTCCGGGAGCTCTCTTCTTGCTTCTGGCAGCCACTCCTGGGGGACCACATGACAGCTCCCTCGGAGGTGCCCAGAAACAGTCCCCCCTGGCCGACCAGCTTTAAGAAGATGAGTGGGAGCCAGATGTCCATAGACCTCTTGTATATCTCTCTGGTCCCCAACCGACCGACTTGCTACCTGCATGTTGTCTCCAACTTGTCACACTGCTTCCCACAGATTGGGTATATATCCACTGGGAAAGACTAAGTCTTAATACTACAGCCTGATGAACTCTTTGCTTTGTAGCTCCCTGAAGAATGCCCGTCCATTACTATGAGATGCCTTCTTTAGACAGAGATGAGAACTATTTTCTGAACGGAGGGGATCAAGGGAGAGAAAGGTCAAAAGGCTACAGCACGCCTTCTTTAGAAATACTTTGTGTCCAGAATCCGTGTATTGCCATTCCTTTTGCACACGCAGGTGTCTGAGGTCCCTGGGATGGACGGAGCTTCAGTTAACCAGTCATGCTGTGGGACCGCCCTTTCCACCCATCCTCTGCTTCCCCTCACCAAATGAAGACACAAAAGAACATGGTACCACAGCAATGGCAGAAAATGAATGTTGGGCTTAATTTGGCACTTCATTTAATTCCAAAATATAACAACATAGCTCTGTCTTTTTTTTTTTTTTTTTTTTTTTTAATTTTAGCTCTTACAACCAGAGCTATATATTGCAATTCATTGCTTTCTGGGTGGTTTGCATTAAGTTAATCACTCCCCCCACACTCCCCAAGGCCAGCCAGGTGAATTTTGGTGGTTCTCTATTTATGACATGCCTTGGTACAAAGAATGGATGTGTGTGTGTGTGCAGGAAAAGTCTGTGCACACCTGGATACCAGAGAAGAAGGTACACAGAGATCAGAGCCAGTTGGCAGAAAGGAGCCCCTACGTAGGTAGGAGATGCAGAAGAGTATGTGTAAAGAAGGCTTTAGAAAGGTGAAAAAATCCCAGGCAATTTGCCTTCAGCTCTACACTTCTGCTTACACCTGTGCATTGGCTACAAACCAGGTAAAGACTGAGCTTGGACCCCCACCCCCCCAAGGCCAGAGCTCAGAACTAATCATGGCCTGCATCTCTAGGGTCCAGCTACAAAACCTCATTCCAGGACTGCTCCCTGGCGAAGACCTCTCCCTCCTTATGTTCCAAAGTTCTGGAGGGTAGGGAGGATGGATTTAGCCCCTCATCACTTTGATTATTTTTGATGAGTGACTTAATCCCAGGATCATGGGCCAGGGAACCTCCCTGAAGAGAAAAACCTCTGCGCGGGGATTGTGCTCCAGCCAACTATCCCTTTTGGACTCACTGTGGCCACAAGGCAGCCCAGCCCACCCGCAGCTCAGGCTGGAGCATCAAGTCATAGCAGAGGGTGCCTACAGGTAGAGCAACAGGATTCCAGGGAGGAGACAAGACATGCTGGGACTGAGAATGCAAATACATTTCCTCCTTTAAAAAAAAAAAAAAGCCCTTTCCTGGCTGACCTTGTAAATATGAAAACATACATTATAACTGGTGCCATAGCTACTCCTGATTGGCAATCCTGACATGAAATTAAATGAAGCTCTTTTCCTCTTTTCCTGCTCTCTTGAAATAAGCGTTGTTGAAATAAAAATAAATGGAGGAAGACAGGATCCCTCCCAAGGAATAATGTTTGAAAAGTCACATGAAAGCTTAAAAAATAAATTCGCCAAAAAGATTCGAACACACAGGTTGTGGATATGATACTGTGGAACCTCCTTCTATTTCCCTCGATTATAAAAGGAAAAGGATATTCGTTATTACTAGATGACTCCTTTCAAAGCTTTAAAACGAAAAGTGTATGTACAATCTCTCAACATATATTAAACTTTCTTCTGTGCAATTTTATCGAACATTCCTATGGCTGATCGTAGGCTCTCCGTCCTGACACAGCGCCCCCATAAGGTGCTCTTACTACTTTTTGCATAGGTATAGGAGAAAGAACTCATTCGCAGGGCAATCCAGAGTAGGGTGGAGGAGCTTATAAACTCTCCTCCTCCATACCACTACCACCAAAACCGACCAAGCAACCAACCAACATATGTACATACGTAGCAGGCTAGGAAACACAGTGAGAGCCCTGGTCCGACTAGCTTGAGAAATGCCTATACCCACATGCATTTTCCTTTGGGTGTTCTGTATGTTCCCCTCTGAGCAAATTCTTAGCCAACAGTTCCAATATTTTTATAAGAAAAATAAAGTTTGGGACCTCCCATGTACCCAGATCATATTTCTGTCGGTCACGAGCCCATCTCCCGGACGCGCTAAAGCATACAACCTATGAAAGTGCACTCAGAATGGATGTGAGTTTGCGGACCTCGCCCGTCTCCGAACAGATGGGGACGTGGGCGGTGTGCTCCGCCGTGCGTAGCGAACCTGCGGGGATAGTCCGAGCTCTCTCTACCTTTTCTGAAACCAGCCCGGGGTGGAGATTGGAGGGAAGGCCGGCTGACCCGCTGTCCTGGCAAGGACACTGTCAGACGAGCAGTGACCCACAGACCGGGGGCCGCCGACTGCCCCGCGTCCCTGAAAGAAGCATCGAGGCTTACCCGGACGGCCGCCGCCCGCGCGGGTCCTGCACGGGGCCGGGCCCCAGGCGCCCCCCGGGGAAGAGCTTCTGAGACCGCTAGACTCCTTGGGGTGCCCGCGGTGGGATGTCCTGGGCTCAGCTGGGGGCTGAAGTCTGCTGGTGATCGCTTGGCGAGGGGATGCCCTCCGGGCCCTGCCGGCCAACAGCGCCGCGGCGGTTCCAAGCGGGGCCCATCTTGGAAACAGGACAGACGGACAAACGAGACAGAGAAGAGATACCCAGGTGCTCAGCTTTCTGGCAACACGCCATGATGTGCACTGCTCCGAGAGGTCGGGGGAGAATGCTGTTCACAAGGAAAGGAGGCGTTGACCTCTGTACAGATGCCCCCGAATAACGTGGAGCTTCTTGTTCTTTTAATATGTCCCCCAAAATCTCAGAAATGGCATTATTCAGAAAGCTTATCAAAATATGCCTCCTCTCTAGGTCAAACAGGCTTTGTTGGTTCAGTTGCTACGGAGTCTGCAGTTTTCAGACCTAGACATACAGCAGGAAAAAAAAAAAAAAAAACCAAGACTGTTCTTTTTCAAGGAAAACACAAAACAAAACAAAACTGCCAGATGCTGGGTTCTCAGCAAGAGCAGTGAGGGTGGTGACCTTATTTTATTTTATTTTTCGCTGTCATTCCACCAAGTTTCCTGGAAGTGCTTTTCCTGGGCTTCAAGTGGAATTTGTTCGGAAGAAAAAGCGCTTTTCCAGAGCCTGCCGTGGAAGGCAAGGGCAGCGGGGCGGCGGGCCGCCGGCTCGGTGGTCTCAGGGGTCAGTCAGTGAACCTCTGGCAGGCTTTCTTCCAGCGGCACGCCGTGCACCACAGGTCCCGGTTCTCCATGCCGTACACCTTGCGGCACTTCTTGCCCTCTCCCCGGGGTTTCCTGCAAGACAAGCAAGGAGCAGTTAGGCTGGGGGGTACGGGGCGGGGTGCAGTCAAGGAGCTTTCTCTGCAAGGCTTGAGAGCCCTCGAGAGAGCCAGAAACAGCATTAACAAACCTAGCAGGGGTTCTTGCTAGATTTGGACTTGAGCACCTGCTGGATGTTGTCCGGCCACCAAGCTCAGCTGTTACTATTGGCTACTGTAACTCTGAAGCTTCTGCTTGTCCATTTGGGGCCATGTCCCTCTCCATCAAAATGAATTAAACAGGTACATGCAAAAAATGGCAGTAGAGAGCTTTATTCTTTTAAGTTTTAAGTATGTGCTTTCCAGTGCTTTCTTCCTCCTCAAATTTCTAGCATTCTGGTTAAGGAAAATTGGAGGTGTTTTTTCTTGATCTGTATTAAAAACTGTATCTTAAAATTCTTTTAATACAGAGGGTAAGGCCATATATATGGTTTTAAATAGACCCAGTAATCTCCATTGCCTATTCCTTGAGAAAACCTACAGCAAACTGTTCCCCCCTGGCCACCATCCCCAGCCCCAAACAACTCTTTGCTAGTAATCGATGGGTGGAGAAAATGATGGCCACAAAAGAAAGGGCGTTTTGTCCATTCCAGGGAAAGTTTATGGAAGATGGTTTCTCTGGTTTCCCTTCTCCTTGCTGTTCTTCTGTTTTTCAGTTAATTCCCTTGAGATGAGGTGGCATTTCAAGCAGTCATACCTCAGGCTGACGGTCCCTCTGGGTGGTGAGGACAAGACCGTGTGAGTGTGCTGTCTCTGCTCTCCTGTGCCCCCCAGATGATTATGTGTTGGTGACACCTGGCAAGGACATGAAAACAAAGTTGATGGGGCAGGTTCTTCTCACCATACTTTCGTTTAGCCTTTGCCACATGGGCAGTGGTCAACATTAGACATGGAAATGAAGGGCTTCCTTCACAGAGACACCTGTTAGCATGCAGAGGGGTGATGCTCGTGGTATAATTTAAATGCTCCCCGAACAGAAAAGACTCGGCAATGATGAATACTTAAAAAATCCTCATGACTTCACATATGTATTCCAAGTTGCCCATAGTAATGTTTTTTCACCTGAATAATATTCAAAACCTTAAAATATAGTCTCACCTAGTCTAAGCCTCATGATCTACCTTTAAAAAAAGACAAATCCCTAGAGATGCCTTGGTGGCTCAGTGGGTTGAGTGTCTGCTTTTGGCTCAGGTCATGATCCCAGGGTCCTGGGATTGAGTCCCGCATCAGGTTTCTTGCTCCTCAGGGAGCCTGCTTCTCCCTCTGCCTATCTCTCTCTCCTTCTCTCTCTCTCTCTCTGGAGAATAAAAATAAAAATCTTTAAAAAAGACAAATCCTGGGGCACCTAGGTGGCTCAGTGGGTTGGAGCCGCTGCCTTAGGCTCGGGTCATGGTCCCGGGGTCCTGGGATAGAGCCCCGTATCGGGTTCTCTGCTCAGCAGGGAGCCTGCTTCCTTCTCTCTCTCTGCCTGCCTCTCTGCCTACTTGTGATCTGTCTGTCAAATAAATAAATAAATCTTAAAAAAAAAAAAAAAAAGACAAACCCTAGAGAGGTTAGGACAGTTACCTAAAATTATATAGCCAGTCAATAGCAATGACAGAGCGTGGACCTTGGCTCTCTGTTTGCTTTACAAGATCATTACAGCCCCTATATAAATGACTTCTTGCATAAAACATCCACACAGCAGATGGTGGGGTCCAAATGGGAATAAAGGCTGGAAGCAAAGAGTCCAAGCAAGTCAAGAACAAAGGTCATCCTTGAAATACTCACTGGGCATTCGCTACATGCCAGGTTCACGGACAATGGCTTTAATTGTCACAACTACCCCACGTGACAAGTACTATTCTTGTTCCTACTTGATAGATGAGGAAACCAAGGCATGGGGCCAAGGTTGTAAAACTTGGCCAAGGTCATGGAACTAGTAATGGCAGGGCCAGCGCTTATATTGATCTCTACCTGATGCCAGAGCATGTGTCTGAACCCTGGTACCCCTCTGCTTCTCAGTCCCAAGAACAGGAGGCGCCTGGCTTTTGAAGCCCCTTACATTTCTTGCTAGACCCTTTGCATCATTTGCTCTCATCACACTATGTATCGTCCTAGAACCTGGGATTCTCAACCGCTACGAAAAATGAGTTTTTATAAGAAAAGAGAAATGATATTTCAAGTAAATATAGAGCATTGCCATTTGTAGAGGAGCAGAAACTTGATGAATTTAGAAACTTAGTTATCTAAAGACCAGCATGGCCATCGAAGTACAAGTCCTGGAACGTACAGTCCTGGGTACATTCCTAAGGCATACTTCTAGAACTGAATTTCTCTAGTACAGGTATTGGCATTTTTTATTTTCTTTCAATTTAGTGGAACAGACATCAGTGCTATCTTCCTAGATGTTAATTGAAAAAATTAAACACATAAGTAAAAACCCAACATTTTAAACTGTTGCCATGATTCTGAATTATTCTGTACCATTGGTCTTTAGTGGTCTTTACGTCACACCCCTTTTATGAGATGACAGGGCGCTCTTCATTCAGCAGGTATTTCTCAAGTTCTTATTGTGTACCAGGCACCCTTCTAGAATGTGGGTACCTAGCTGTGAACAATGCCAAGTCTCTGTCCTCATGGAGCATACATTCTAGTGGGGATACAGACAATAATACAGACAATAAATACGAACGAGTAAGATCATTTCAGTGATAAGTGCATAAAGAAAGTAAAAATAGGTCAATAGGCAAAGCCTCATTAAGGGAGAAGACATAGACTTATTTAGGGCCGTGAGAGAAGGCTCCCCGAGAGGTTATCTTTTTTCTTTAGGGCACTCTGGAGAAAGGGGGAGCAATGACAGAGACCTCCTAACTGAAGAGTGCCAATGGGGCCAGAAGATACTGTGTGGAGGCTGAGCTGAGAGGACAGGAGGTGGTGGATTCAGGTCATGCTTCCTGGCTGATAGAGGAATTTTTTTTTTTTAAAGATTTTATTTATTTATTTGAGGGAGAATGAGTGAGAGAGAGCATGAGAGAGGAGAAGGTCGGAGGGAGAAGCCGACTCCCCCAAGGAGCTGGGAGCCGGATGCGGGACTCGATCCTGGAAGTCTGGGATCATGACCTGAGCCGAAGGCAGTCGCCCAACCAACGGAGCCACCCAGGCGCCCTGATAGAGGAATTTGAATTGAATGTTGCTCTAAGTGCCAGGGAAGCCATTGGAGAATTTTAAGAAAGTGAGACATCTGATTAATGCTTTAAAAAGATGCCTGTGGCTCCTTTGAGAATGAATTGGAGACAGCCTGGAGAGGAGACCTGCTGTCTAGTTAAGAGCTCTGCGCCATTTGGGGGGAAAGATGATTTAGACGAGAGCGTGGCAGCGGTAAGGTTAGAAGCGGCCGGATTCATGGCAGAATCAGGCAGAGTCTGGCACTCGCTGAAGGATGGGAAAAAAGGAAGACAAATCTTGAGAAGAATCAGGAATGAATCAAGAGGAGTCAAGGGTGAATCCTAGCTTCTGGCCCAAGCAGCTGGAGGGGTGCCACTTACCGAAATGGGAAAACTGGTGATGTGATTGGTTTGAGGAAGGAGTGAGGACCAGGCTTTCGAAAATTCCAAAGATACCATTTGAGGACTATGGAGGAACAACCCTTCACTACAGTCTTTATTCCTGCTCTGGCTTTCTTAACTCGGAAGCTCGGGGCCTGAGTGCATAGTCCTGTCTGGCAGCGACTCCTCCCAATCCACCCAAGTCCTGGGTTTTATGGGGGCACAACGCAGCAGAAGCCGGGACCCGCTTTACACGTATTGGCTGTGACTCAGTTCTGTGTGCGGACCAATACGACCTAACTCGTGAATTTTCCTTGAGACTTTTACTAGCAAGACAATCATGGTGGAAAGCTTTTTATTTTAGCAGGGGCTAAGGGTGGAAGGGAAGGGAGCAGCTGGCGTGGGAACGGTTATTTGTTTAGTGCTCGCAAACGTGAGGGCCAGGCTGCTCCTTCAGGTGTCATTTCTTTTCATCCTGCCAGCAAAGTGCGGCTATCTGAATTTTGTAGATAAGAGAATTTAGACATGGAGCCAGGAGGCGGCTTGCAGAACCTCCCAGTGTTCTAAGGAGTGGTAGTAGTAGTTTACCGAGGACTTGTTAAACAAGAGGGCCTTGGAAAGCTATCTGCCTTCCTTTTCACTGCGACCCTCGGGTCCATCGTAGTGTTGTCGTGTCCACGTCCTCCGTAAGGCAGTGGGGAAGTTTGGTCTGTGCTGCATCATCACTGGTGGGGCCTGTACTTGAACACAGGCCGTCGTCTCCTACCAGCTGACCTTGGCACTAGTTCTGAGTGAGGTCAAGGCTCTGCTCTTGCCACTCCTCCATCATCCTGCTGCGGAGCTGATGGAAATACGATGGGCCCTAAAATAAAGCCCTGCATAGCACGATGTCAGCTATCTCGCCCGGCAGTCTCCCCATTTCAATCTCTATTCGGGTTTTTTATTTTTTTTATTTTTTATTTTTTTAAAAGATTTTATTTATTTGACAGACAGAGATCACAAGTAGGCAGAGAGGCAGGCAGATAGAGAGTGAGAGAAGGAAGCAGGCTCCCTGCTGAGCAGAGCGCCCGATGTGGGACTCGATCCCAGGACCCTGAGATCATGACCTGAGCCGAAGGCAGCGGCTTAACCCACTGAGCCACCCAGCCGCCCTCTATTTGGGTTTTTAAAAAATTTTTAAGTCTTTTTAGTTTTATATCTTAACTGTTTTTAAGTTCTATTTTGGGGCATGGTCTATAAAGCATGCAATAGACTTGGAGAGTACTCTATGGTATTTTTCCTAAATAAATAGATAAATTAAAAAAATTTTTTAAAGTATAATCTCCATTTTATGTTTTCCCCAGAGAACAGTTTTTCTTCAGTCCTTAAGGACTCAGCTCCTGACATGGGCTTTGGTGGAGGGCTTGGGGCAGCCCCCATGGGTCTAGGTGGGGATGGGGGTGTTGGGGCCCTCCAGGCTTCAGGAGAGTGATTCCTGGCTGGCTTGCTGTGAATGGCACAGCTCACACAGTGATGGTGTCTCACACACAGGCCTCTGCATGCCTCTCATTTTGCTGCTGATTAGGTGGGACCTCGGAAGAGTTTGAAGAACACTAGTCTGCAAAAATCATGGCTGATTTCTCCCCTGTGTTGGGTAGGTATGGGTTATATCAGTCAGTCCTGAATAGGGAGAGTACATTTCTTCTGACAGGTATAGTATACCAGTGGGACACATCACAGGCAGCAAGATAGTGAATGCTCCATAATGTTAGCCAGTGCCAGGCACTGGACTCAATGATCCAACTCCATGGGGGCAGGGCACCTGGGTGGCTCAGTCGGTTAAGCATCTGTCTTTTGATCAGGTTATGATCCCAGGGTCCAGGGATCCAGTGCCTCATCAGGCTCTCTGCTCAGTGGGGAGCCTGTTTCTCCCTCTCCCTGCCCCTTTGCCTACTTGTGCTCTGTGTCAAATAAATAAAATCTTAAAAACAAAACAAAACAATTCTGTGGGGTGGTTTAAAGTGAAGGGCATTGCTTAAGAGAGATCCTGTGGCTGGCCAGACAGCAGACGCCAGAGTCAGGGTTTGTATCTGAGCCTCACACCCAGAGCAGTTATAAAGAATGTTGTGTCCCTCTGTAACTAGGTTGGGGAAATTTCTTTTCTTTGGGATCTTCTGTCTCTCAAATGGAGAAGCTGATGTTCCTTGTCTTGGTTGTAACCTCTTATACTATTCTTGAGTCCTCCCTCAAGGTGTTAATAAAAAACAAACCAGCTAGGGGCACCTGGATGGCTCAGATGGTTAGGCAGCTTCCTTCAGCTCAGGTCATGATCCCAGGGTCCTAGGATCAAGCCCCACATGGGGCTCTCTGCACAGCAGTGAGTCTGCTTCTCCTTCTCCCTCCATAATCTCTCTCGCTTTCACTCTCTTAAACAAAAACAAACAAACAAACAAACAAAACCAAAAAACACCAGCTAAACGTTTGATAATTAAGCACACTATTTTAGGTTTGGAGATCCTCCCTCCAGCCTGACCCCCCTCCTGGAATAGCCCTTGGATGGCAGGTCGACTCACTCTCGGTTGTGTGGGCTTGTTACAGACTGCATGTTTGTGTCCCCTCCCCCACCCTGACCCAGTTCGTATATTGTCGCTCTCATCCTTAGGGTGGTTATATTTGGATATGGGGCCTTTAAGGAATTAATTAAAGATAAATGATGTCAAAAGGCTGGGACCCTGATCCAACAGGATTTGTGTTCTTATAAGAAGAGATACCCAAGGCCTCTCTCTCCACCCACCAGCACCCCTTCCCCCACCTCCACTACTAGAAAAGACAAGATAAGGACATAGTGAGAAGGTGGCCTTCTACAAGCCACAGAAAGAGCTGTCACCTGGAACTAGCCAGCACCTTGATCTGGGACTTCTAGCCTCCAGAACTGTGAGGAAATACATTTTGGGTGCTTAAAGTGATCCAGTCTGTGGTATCCTGTGATGGCAGTATAAGCAGACTCATTCGGGGTAAAGAACTCTCAGCTTTCTGTCGAAAAGACAGAGAAAAGAATGTGGATAATTAGAAGAAAAGGTGTGGTTGTTTGGGAAAAACAGCTCAAAGAATGCTCTATTTAATGAGCGTCTTCTCCCTACTCTTACGTCTACAGCCTTCGGCTAGAAAACACTGCCCCGCCAGTCACATTTGTAGCTATGCAGAACAGCCTGCTCCACTCCACGCCTCTGCGAAGACGTCTTACCCAGGGAACTTATTAAAGCCCGCCCTTCAGGAAATGTTATGTAGGCAAATGAATAAATAAAATCCTGCAAACCTTGGGATTTCCCCGACGGAAATTATTTCCATTCTCTAGGAAGCATATAAAAGCATCCCTTCTTCAATACCGGGTCTCCAAGATGTGTATGTGTGGGGGGGAAGCACACCTTAAATGGGGTTGACAAGCTCAGGGTATTTGCTTTGGAGTACAAAGAGAAACATGTTCTTTAAAGAGCATTTTATACAATGGGAACTGCTTTGTTCTTCCGTTTGGATACAGTTGAGGACTGCGCTAATACTAATTCATTATAATTTAAAATGTTTAGAGCTTCTTTCTCAAAACCCTATTACACTAGTTTAGAAGGTAGGAATTCATACGCTCTTAGAGTCTGCCTGGCTCCAGGTCTTCTAGAGATGAGGACAGCATTTCTGGAGAATTTGGGGATAGTCATTGGGATACCCAGTCAGTAGACACGTACCATTTGTATGCTTCTGTGGTGCGGCACTGTACGGTCCAATTCCCACAAGAAGGAGGCAACCAGTAATCACTTATGTTTTTTCAAGCCTCAATAGACAGTATATAACATAAAGAACATTTTTAATAGCGAGCCTTTTCTCTAGGGTTAAACAAAGCCTGGGAAAATAGCATTCCCTTCCCTTGAAATAAGAATGGCAGCTAAAACAGTCTAAAGTGTTGGCAGAAACATGACACAACCAGACAGATGGAGAATTCCGTGGTGAAAGAGGACGTTAGAAGCGCAAGTAGGATTTTAGTGGGATACCTAGTTAACCCAACCACTCTATACACTTTCTGTCAAAGCTCTGGTCTAGACTGTCCCGGGGAACTGATGAAGTTAGGGTCTTTGAACAATTAAGGCATTGAGGTGAGAACAGAGATACACAGTATCCACAACAAGGAAGAGTGTTAAGATCTTGCTCCTGGAAAGAAAGAAGAAGAGGGTATCCTGGCTGGTATCTTATTGGGTAAAGCATTTAGTAACTTTAGGAGAAACATAGCTGGTCATCCAACACTCAGTGATTTCTCTGCACATCAGAAGATGATTTAATTAAGAAAGCAAAAGGAAAGAAATTCCATTTTGGTTGGCCACAGAGGTAATCTGAAAAGGAGTCTGACCTGGGCTGTTCCAGCCAGACGCTACACTTGCTTGTACTCCAGGTGAGAAATACGGTATATGCTCTCGAAAATTCTCAAATCAAAGACTGGAATTAACGAGATTCAGAATAGTGGGTCTCTATGATCCTGTAATTGTGGCTGCCTTTCTAGGGTAGAGGGCTTGTCTCGAAAGTGATACTGAGAGCCACTCCAGGTCTTTTTATGTCTATCAAAAAAATAAAAAAGTCGAAGTCCCCCAAAGGACTGATGGTTAACCTCTGACACCCTCCTCAGCTCATCATTGTTCTTGACGGAAACAAAGCGGATACCTACATGCTCTCTTCTAATGTCTACTACAAGATCCCTCCTTGCATTCTCTGTCCTTCAGACTAGCCAGCCATTACTACTATTTGACAAAGCAGGTGACTTTCATAATTACTCTAGATCCTCGATCGTTATTTAAAAACCAAATTCCAGGAGTATTTTCTGGTAGCCACAAATTCCCAAATTGCTGCCAGTGGGATGCTTTTTATTGTTGGCTGTTCTCCTAGGAAATTTAAAAAGTATTCATCAACAGAGCACAGCATAATTGATTGAGCTGCTTCCATTTTTATCAGTGCTGTAGGAGCCCTTAGTATTTTCTGGAAACCGCTGAAAGTCGCCACTGATTGACAATAAGAGGCTTTTGTGAGGTCCTTGGGGAGAGGGGTGGAGAGGAGAAAATAGGGTTAGTGTCTGTTATCATAAGCCACTTTGTGAACCTTATCAGGAGTTTTAAGCCACTGTAGGCATCAACAGTGTGTAGGTCCGTGGATATTCTGTGATAAGCTACAAAAGACCCAATACATTTTTAAACGAATGGCTAGGTACCAAGTTAATTCATGGTGACTTATCAGACAGCAATCATTTACCATGTCAAATCAATGCTTATATACCACTTAAACCTGATTGCATAGTTTAGCACTCTTATTTTCAGACTGCCGATCAGCATGGATTACTCAAGCTTTGGAAGAAAAAAAAAAAGATTTCAATTTATGGGATTTTTTTTGAACCTTTCAAAATGACACACCTACAAACAATAATTTCAAAGTCATAAATTTTATCAAGTTACTCATAACGATAAATATCATTTATGGACAGGGTCCTTTTCTTTCATGTTCAGCGTCTGAGTTCAAAAAATAATTCTATAAAGCCTTTTGGAAACATACAAATACACCACCGACACAAAAAAATCTTGACACATTTTTAACAAGTTGTTTATCAGCGGCTGCAACTCCCCTAGTTTTCTCAAATGCTCCTCATAACACCTTTTCCACAGACAAGCTGGGCTAAGCTGGACCGTGAAATATGCACCCGGGTGTTTACAAGTGACTTAAGGAATAGACTACTTCTGGCATTCTGAGTTTTGTCTTTTTCTTGCATGTTTTTATAATTTGTTCCCCAAATTTATGTACAGTGATGACCAGATTTCTGGCTTTTTGTTTTTCTACTTACTGGAATGCCGGTGAAGGTAACTGGAGGAGACTGCCAAGAAATGCTGAAGCTGCTGCCATTGGGGGTGAACTTGGCTGATCCTGGAATGGTCACAGGGGGCGTGGCCTGTCCAACAGAAAAGGGAGAACATTGTTATGAAACAACATTTCTCCTCACAGTCCTAAACTATCATTGCCTCAGCTGGGCCCCGAAAATGGTTTCAGCTGGATTAATATCTTAGACTAATTATCCAATGGGAGGAGGTAAACATAGTCCAAGAGAATAGCTAGAAATAAACTTACTATGTATCTCAGTAAGCTATCTAAGGAATAAAAGCAGATGGTTTTTGATGGTTTCTGAAGAGAAATTTTATTATACATACATACACCTATTTTAGGACATATCTGTGTGTAAAACGCAATGCTTCACTATCAAATTAGGAAAGAAACAATCTTATACAGGGATGCCATGTAGGTAGATTGTTACAATGCTTGGTAGATTGGTACAAGGCAATCTGGCAAAATATCTCAAAATTCTTAGTATTCTTTATATTAGCTATGCCACTTCTAGAATTAATTCTAAAGCAATGGATACAAGGATGTTCATTGCAGAGCTATGTATTAGGGTGCTAAAAACTGGAAATGCAAATGTCTAATAATAGGGACGTGGGTAAATAAATCATGATATATCCACAGAGCCTGACATTGTTGAAGAATAGTTATTGGCAAGGGAAAATGTTCATGATATAGTAAGTGGCAAAAACAAAGCACAAGAAAAACAGTATTAAAATAAATTCTACCCCCCACCTTTTTTAAAAAACAGGTATACATACATAGAACAAACTCTTGAAGGACATACAAAAAATATTAACCAAGGGGCTTCTTTTTGTTGGGATTAGGGGATGAATTTTCTTCATTTGCTTATGTTTTTAACATTTTCCATGCTGATAATTTTTAATGTCTATAAATAGAGCAATCCCAATATTGTGAATACATGGTTTGGAAAGGACCTTTTAGATCCCCTACTGTGTGTTCCAGCTCTCACAGAGATGAACAACATAGTTGAAATCGGTTCAGGCCCATGATTTCGAGCCTGTGTTTCTAAATGCAACACTGACAAACAAGAACAAAGAAATTATTTATTCTTTTCGACCAACATAGCAAGAGTCAGGAATGAAATTTATTGCCTCAACTAATTTAATAATTAGCTCCATTCCAAAGCTCTTGAGCGTAAGTCTAGTAAATCAGTGGCTGGTTGTTTCTTCCACAAGTTTCTACATCTAATTATAGATGTAGCTGCTGGTGTCTGTGGTTTTATAACTGGCATTGCTGGAAAATATTTTGGCAAATACTTTGCAAGAGCCATAAGCTGTTCATGTTATATCCTCTGACCCAGTAATTACTCTTCTGGGAATTTAAAGCAGGGGAAAAAGCTACTGGCACAGAGGTGTGCATAGTAGAGTTACTAATGACAGTGGAAGAAACTGGATAGACTAAGGAGTAGATACCTAACAGTAACAGAATGATTAAAAAACGTTGGTGCTTCAATGTAACTGAAAACTATTCAATTACATGGAAAGTGTTTATAAAACCAGGGTGGGAGAACACAGACAGGAGGTTTTTTTTTTAAAGTTGCACAAAGTGGTTGAGAATTATGAAAAAAATGTTTTCTTAAAACTTGAATGTTTTGAAATGTCACTAAAACAAATCAACGTTTACAAGAGTTAATAATTGCTGAGGGGACAAAGGAGCTTTGCAGGGTTGGTCTGTAAGGTCTTATCAGACTTTCCAGTGAAAGTCCAGCTTCTGCCTGGCAGGTCTGGAGTGGTCCCAAGAATTTACATTTCTAACAAGTTCCCAGGTGATGCTGACACTGTTGATTTGGGGAACACTATAATCTCCTCTATCTGTGAGGCATAGTTACCATTTTAGAAGGTGGGGTAGGAAGTCCCAGATTTGGGGTGTGTGGCCATCATGTCATTGTGCCAAAGCGGTTCAGTGCTCACCTTTTCATTTATTTTATTTTTTGTTTAACAGATACTTATACCGTGGGCCAGGCACCCTTCTGAGATCTTTACAATATGAAGGATTTTAATCCTATGACAACATCTAAGGGATTGGATCTTCAATCAGTACTGGGAAATCCAAGAGCCCATAGGGTCCCATCTGTGTGAGATCTGGGCTTTAAAAGGAGAAAAAGAAAAAACGAACTCAGCTCTTGGGCTACTTCTGTGATGCTGTTTTCCCACCAGGTAACCCTTTCCTTGCGCGGCAGAATGCTACTGCTTTTGGTTGGCGGGGAGGGGTCAAGCTTTACTTTCACAGTCCTCGGCCCGTCACCTGGTAAGCATGGTCGGTATGCACGAGGTAGAGGGTGGTGGGAGCTGAGCGGCTCAAGGGTGTCATCAGTTTAGTCTCAGTTTTGGCACAAGGAGTCTCTGTTCGGCTTGAATCTGGTATGGGGTAAGTGGGAGGCGAAGCCAGGGATTGAGACGGTGACACGGGAGCCAGGCTGCTCAGTCCATCTGCCACTGAGTCTGTGTTGAGCTTGATCTCCGTGTAGTAAAAGTCCTCTTCGCCATCACTGTAGTCGGAGTCCCCAACACGCCTAGGGCAAAAGAGGGCAACACGATTATACCAACCCAGTGAGCTTTCTTGCCTCGAAATCTTGCACTTGCTATTTCCTTTGTCTGGAATGCTTTTCCTTGGTCTTGTCTGTCTGGCAAATGCTGACTTATTCTGCAACACTCAACTGTCTACTTTCAAGGGAAGCCTTCCTTGACCTCTTAAAACAATTTATCCAATCAATTATTCAACAACTAATTGAGAATCTGGGATGTCCAGGTGCTTTTTAGGGTCTCCTGATATGGTGAACTAAGCACAGGCTATGGCCTGATGGAACTGACCCTCTAGCAGGGGAGGCAGACACGGAACCCATAAAGAAATGTATATTTAATATATCAGTGGTAGATCCCACAGAGAAGAACCATTCAGCATCCTTTAGCAGGGGAGTTGCTGAAGGGAAGGCATTTGTTTCAAAGAAAGTGTTGAGAAGAAGTTTCTCTGAAGAGGTGACACGTGGGCAGGGGCCTGAGCGACGTGAGGGAAAAACCCACCCCAGGTTGTGCAGGAAGATCTCGCAGCAGAGAGCAGCACGCGCTCTGGGGTGGGCGGGTCGGTGTTTTCCAACCCATGGCTAAGAGGCCCGTGGCTGGTGCTCAGCGCAAGAACAGAGACAGAGGCAAGATGGCGCAGGGCTGCGTAGGCCTTGGAATGGCTTTGAACGTTGTTCTCAGTGTGATGGAAGCCAGGGGGCTTGTGGAGCATCTAAGGTGCTTTAGGATCACTCTGGTGAGTGTCTGGAAGACAGGGGGCAGGGGGCAAGGGCAGGAGGCAGGCAAGGAGGCTGTGGTCAGTGATCCTCCAGGTGACCGTTGGCAGTGTCTGGGCAATGGAAGTGACCAGATGTCCAATCTGGGTTGTATGTTGAAGGTTAGGAGTCAGGATGTAACTCTTCACCGCGAGGTCCGCTATGCTCCCTTGGAAGTGTATTCATTTTATTTAATTCACTTTACTTATTTATTTGGCACATTTCTGTAATTTTTTTTTTTTTAAACCCTCATCACCTCCCTAAGACTGGGATTCTCCAGGGCTATGTCTTATTCGTTCTGTGTCCCTCCACACATATCGATGTATTCAGCACATGGTAGCTGCCTATTAAAGGTTGCATGGATGAAGCTGAGGTCCTTGTAACACAGTGATTATCAGCATTAATCCTGGAGTCAGATTTCCCAGGTTCGAATCCTGACGTTTTCAGCCATGAGTGTGATGGGACAGCTTCCATGGCCCAGGGCTTCCGGCTTCTCACAGACGAAATGGGGACAATCGTAGTGCCTGCTTTTTTGAGAACTTTTTTGTGAGAATTTTGTGTGTATTAATAAATACTCAGGGTTTAGAAGTGTGCCTCACACATCAGAAACATTGAGTGCTTATTGAATTAAATAAAAATATTTACATTAAATTAAATTTAAATTTAAATGAAGTTGAGAGCACCTGGGTGGCTCAACTCTTTTCCCGCTCCCACTCCCCCTGCTTGTGTTCCTTCTCTCACTGTGTCTCTCTCTGTCAAATAAATAAATAAAATCTTTAAAAAAATAAAATAAAATAAAGTTGAAGTTAGAAGGCCTCAATTTTTGCTGTCACCCAGAAAAATATCTTCTTGGTGTTTTTAAAGTTCTCCCTGAGACATGGGCAATTGTTTTGTTTACTCAAACAGAAAGTTTTGAGTAAAATAAAATAACTGCCCATCTCTTTATTTTATTTTTTAAAAGATTTTATTTGTCAGAGAGAGAGAGAAAGCACAAGCAAGCAGAGTGGCAGGCAGAGGAGGCAGAGAGAGAAGCAGGCTCCCCACTGAGCAAGGAGCTGGATGCGGGGCTCCATCCCAGGACCCTGAGATCATGACCTGAGCGAAGGCAGCCGCTTAATGGACAGAGTGTCCCATCATCACCTTATTTAAAAAAATTATCTTTTTACTTTAGTTAGATGACTTTTTTCTTAAGCCTGTTGTTCCCCCCCTAAGATTTTATTTATTTATTTGAGGGAGAGAGAGAGAGAGAGAGAGAGAAAGGGTGTGAGCTGGTGGGGAGGGGCAGAGGCAGAAGGAGAAGCAAGCTCTTAGCTGAGCAGGGAGCCTGATTGTGGTGGTGGGGGGCTTTATCCCAGGACCCTGGCATCATGACCTGAGCCAAAGTGAGATCTTTAACAAACTAAGCCACCCAGGTGCCCCTGTCCATCACCTTAGAAAACATTTATTCAATTTGTTAATTTCTGCAGAAGTGGTGTACATCTAGCAATTTTTTTTTTAAGCATCCTGGTTTTATAGGATGGCCTCTGTACATCTCCCATCCATGAGGTATCCCCAAATTTCATATCCAGCAGCAGTAGTAGATTACTCACTTGGAATAAACTCCACCCCCCCCTTTCCAAGCCCTATATAGAACCTAAAATAAAAATCTCCCCCTCTCCTCCGCCTTTCTGTCTGGTCAAATCCACAGCTTCTCCCAGCCTTGTCCCATTTCCCCTGAGCTCTGAGGCCCAGGCGTCTGGGGAGGTGTCTCTGTACTGTACCAGGTCTGGCAGGGTTTGGCTTTCTGACAAGCATACCATTAAAGACCCCAGAGAGTGGGCCCAAGAATGTGCCCCTGTTCTATTCCTGTCCCCACTTCCTTTCCAGAAAAGGGCAGGCTGAGTTGCTACTAATAGACACACACAGGCCTAGGGGAAATCGTGTGTCCCACACGGGGATAAATCAGGATCAGCCCCTGCTGTACAAGAGGGCAGTGACATTGAAGAGAAAAGCAGTATATTTTTTATACTTTTGGTGTGCACTGCAGCCGTATCAGATGTGATACATATTTTGGGGAGGGGGGCTCCCCTTCTCTCCCCACCAGCCAACATTCATTAAAAACATTCCATCATCTTATATCACATACTTGAGCTCATGGATTAAAGCAAAGGTGATTTCCCTCTCCCAGCCAGTAAGAGAGCTGAGGCCCTGGGCTTCGGAGCTCCGCTCTCCCAGGCCCAACCCCCGGCGGCGGCGGCTGACAGGGCTGGGAATCCTAATTCACCAAGGCAATTTTAAGAGCACAGTGTAAAAAGGGAATCCTAGGGAAGCCAATAGTAGTGGCTGCGTTTTGAATTTTACCCACCGTGAGAGCAGCCCGGGAGCTCAGAGACAAATCGTAGATGCCACTTATCGTCTATAAATACATAGCCTTGGCAGGCTTCTTCGAGGTACTCAATAGGATTCAGTTTTCTGGGCAGATGGACTTTAAAACAAACACCCTCACTCCTGATTATAGCTTCGGGAGGTTTTTTTCTCTAAACCTTTAAATAACTGAGTTATTTACATTACGAGTGGTCCTGACAATGAGGTTTGAGGGGAGACACTGCAGGATTTCCTTCTAAGGAGACCTCAGGAACAGGAGTGAGGGTGCTCTGCCTTGTGGGGTTTTGGTGTGGTATTTCTTGGACCGTGAAGGGAGATAGCCCCTCTGGCGAGGGGAGCAGAAGCCCAGACTGGCTGCACCACGCCCGCAGCGCTCTGGAACCTTCTGTGTGCTATCCTCTGGAAGGGTCTGGCTGTGTTGCCAACCGGGAGCACTACGAGGAAGCAGGCTTGATCCCTGCTTCTCTCTACAGTCCTAGAAGGAATCCACCCGCACAGAGCCACCAAGTCACCTTAGAACCCATTTTCCTTTTCATTTTTTTTTTTTTAAAGATTTTATTTATTTGACAGACAGAGATCACAAGTAGGCAGAGAGGCAGGCAGAGAGAGAAGGGGAAGCAGGCTCCTTGCTGAGCAGAGAGCCTGGTGTAGGGCTCGATCCCAGGACCCTGGGATCATGACCAGAGCTGAAGGCAGAGGCTTTAACCCACTGAGCCACCCTGGCGTCCCTTGTTTTCTTTTCATACCACTTTTGTATGGATGATGAATTTCCTAAATTTGTCCCTTGCTGGGCAAGGTGACTCTAGTGTTTATTTCTCTACATCACCTTGTTGAAAGGACTCCTCTGTCCAACCATCCGGGGACTTGGCCATGCGTTTGCATTTGCCTTATACACATTGGTTATTCCATACAGCCTCCGGAGGTCCTTCCACATCCGATGTCCCTGGGCAGGAGAGACCCAGAGACTAAGGGAGAAGGCTGCTGAACCTCCACTGCCCCATAGGTGGGACCCCTCTCATAGCTGCTGCTGGAAACTTTGTGTTCTCTTTCCTTAGAAAGGTTTTTACATAACACAGGGAAAAGCATAGAGTGGACACATAAAGGGCTTATTTGAGCAACAGAAAATGATGGAACCAACTCATCGGCTAACATAAGAGTAGAAACCACAGCACTGATTGACACAGTGGTTCTTAAGCCCTTCTAAGGCCATATATATGCTTTTGAGGCTCAAAGTCATGAATACTTTGCCTTGGGAAAAAAAATGCACATTTAATTTGACAGACAATTTCAGGGGCTCCAGGGAACCTGTCCTACCCTTGCGTTTTATATTTTTCAGACCACTCTCACACACTTTTATATTTTGATCCTTAAACAGGGCTGATTTTACTATTGGTCTCATTGTCAGAGGGTACAGAGGCTCAGAGCAGTGACTTGCCTAAGATCCCTTAGCAAGTCAACTGGGGAGGCTTTGCAAGGTTAAATCCACATTCTTCCCACGGTGCCAGGCAGGCCTGTGTGATTGGAGTGGCCATCCCCATAGGGACTAGGAAGATCAGGCAGGCCTGTGTCAAGATCAAGATCTATTCCTGTGTCATTTCTTAGAGCGGGTGGATGCGATGGTGCTCAAGGCAGCCACAGCAAGCCCTGAGGGGAGGACTGCCTTACCCAAGATGAATGGTCCGTATGTGTTTCTGGATGCCCGCTGCCGTGCTCAGCACCTTCCCGCAGTTCTTCCAGAGGCATTTGAACATCACCTTCATAGAATTCTGTAAAAGAGAAAGTTACATTCAAATGAAAACTAGCCCATCAGCATTTTCTGTCGACCCCACACATTTTTTTCCCCTTTGTTAGAAAAGGAACAACTTGGGCACCTGGATGGCTCCGACGGTTCAACACCTGCCTTCAGCTCAGGTCGTGATCCCAGGATCCTAGGATGGAGTCCTGTGTTGGGATCCTCACTCAGCGGGGGGCCTGATTCTCCCTCTCCCACTCCCCCTCCCTCCTGCTTATGGTCTCTCTCTTTCTCTCTCAAATAAATAAATAAATACCCCCTTCCCCCAGAGAAAGAAAAGCAACAGCTTGCAGTGCCTGGGTGACTCAGTTAAGTGTCTGACTCAGTTTTGGATCAGGTCATGATCTCATGGTTGTAGGATGGAGCCCCACGTTGGACTGGGTGCTCAGCAGGGACTCTGCTTCAGATTCCCTTCCACTCCGTCTCCATCTGCCCCTCTACTCTGCACTCTCTCTTTCCTAAATAAATAAATAAATAATCTTTTTTTTTTTTTTTTTTTTTAAAAAGGTAACAACTTCCCATCATCTTGACATAATGCAGCATACCATTCTAGGGAACCTTCCTATCCCGCCAGCTGGTGAGGAGCTTGGTGACCTCAGACATTTTTTCTGCATCCTTCATGGATTCTAAATTGCCCTGAGTATTTAGTTCACTTTCATTAAGGCGGTCACAATGTCATTTAGGTGTTAATGATGGTATCTAACATCCACTGTGCACTTACCACATGCCAAGTGCTGTTACAATAGTCTACCTCATTTAATTCTAAGAAATAGATACTATCATTGCCATCACTTACAGATTCATAGAAAGTGTCAGTAAACCAGTAAACCATAGAAAGTGAATAAACCAGCTTCTAGCAAAGCTGGGAATGCTGGGAGCTGGGCACCAGGAACCGCCCCTTTCTATCAGGACACAATGACAGCTTCTTTTCAAGGGTCTCAGTGTCTTCCCCAAATAGTCCAGCACAGTGATTGAGAGCAGTGAATTTGTTTTTTGTTTTTTAAATATCTTATTTATTTGACAGAGAGAGAGAGAGAGAGAGAGTGAGAGACAGAACATAAGCAGTGGGAGTGGGAAAAGCAGGCTTCCTGCTGAGCAGGGAGCCCGATGTGGGGCTCGATCCCAGGACCCTGAGATCATGACATGAGCCGAAGGCAGACGCTTAATGTCTGAGCCACCTGGGCATCCCTGAGATCACTGATTTTGGACTTATTCAAGTCCTCGGCTCCTTTATTTAGTAAGTAGGAATAATAACGGTACCTGTCTCAGAGGGATATTATGGGATTAAACGAGGTCATGAAAGTGAATCCTTTAACACAACACCAACAGGAGTAATTTTTCAAGTGGTCGTTGTTATGGTATTGCTAGGGTTATACTTCCTGAAATGAATTTGACAGGATATTAGTTTTCTCCAGAGAAGGCCCTTGTCCTTGGGATGCTGCCACTTTGCTGATTTTTCCCATAGGCCTGGTGACGGTCACTTCTGTGTGCTCCCCGAGCCCCGTTTCCTTTTCATCCTGAACACACAGCGAGACTTCATTTCCCAGCCCCCCTTGCTGTCAGGTGGGGACGTGTGACTGACTTAGGACTAACAGACTGTGAGTGGAAGTGATAGCTATTCCTTCTAAGACTCGTCTCTAAACTACGTGGCAGTGCCATTCCAGCCCTGGCCACTGACTAGATGCTGAGGACACTCAACCACTCAGGGGACCCACTTGATCAGGGGTTCTTAATCTTTTGTTTGCTGTGCACCTGTGGAAACTAATATATATATATTTTAAAGATTTTATTTATTTATTTGACAGAGAGAGATATCACAAGTAGGCGGAGAGGCAGGCAGAGAGAGAGAGAGAGAGGAGGAAGCAGGCCTTCCACAGAGCAGAGAACCCGATGTGGGGCTCGATCCCAGGACCCTGGGATCATGACCTGAGCTGAAGGTAGAGGCTTTAACCTACTGAGCCACCCAGGTGCCCTGAAACTAATATTTTTTAACATTTAAAATAAAACAAGAGAAACACAAAGAAGAGCAAGCGTATTGAGATAGTTACCCAAATATTAAAAATATTTTGCGATATGGTTAGTACTCTTTAATGAACATATCAAATAAGAAGGTCTTGAATTTAAGTCTAATAACTATCATAATTTCAAAGTCGTGTTAAGTCTAAATGATATTTCACGGTATCTGCTAAAATTATAATGTGATATGAAACTACTGGTGCTTTCTATTGGTAGTAAAGTCACAGGAGGCACTAGTATTGTGCTTTGATGCTGTCAATTGTACCTGCAGGAGATGCAGATTTATAGTTAAGAGTTTAATGACAATGAAAATGCACTTTTTTCCCACTTCAAGTTCACAGACCCTCTTGAACTCTGTCCAGCCTTTTGGGGACTGAGGACTGCAGGTTAAGAATCCCTGCATTAGGAGGAAGGAGCCCCGGTCCCTGAAGGACTGTGTGGGCCCTCCCACCTGACCTGCTTGGATTGTGACATCCGAGATAAATAAACCTTTATGGTGTTACGCCACTGAGGTTTGGAAATCGGCTGTTCGAACAGTAAGCCTGCTCTTACCAATAAACATTGTGGCGGTGACACCTTCCCCGAAGTGATGGGATCGATGCAGCTTTGTTTACAGGTCCAGTAGGATTTCTGCCATCAAGCCCATGTGGGGCCCACCAGTACAGCCCCTGTTCTACAGGGCAGTCATTTACACATTTAGAAGATGACTCATTCGGGTATTACCAATGGGATTAGTATCCTGATCCTGCCACCGCCCCCCCCACTCCTCCCCCCCGAAGACTTTTTATACATTTCTCAACGGGAAAGACACTTGGAAACTTCCAGAACTGAGGAGTATTTCTGGGTGCTGGGGAATGGCCACTTTCAGCATGGCGTGTGGAAGGAACATCACAGCAGCCGAGGGCTGCAGGTCAGCTTGAGAGGACTAGCGACCGCAGGAGCTGGGCAGCCTGCCGTGTCCCCGAGGCTCTGCCTGGCAGGCTGGCATTCACGACCCCACAAGCCAGCCGTTCCCGCCTCAGGGCCTGGGTGTCCCCAGCAGCTGGGGGATGCTGGCCGCAGGCCGCTCTGAGCTACACAGGAGCTGGAGCTGGAGAAGAAGCGTGTGAAGGAACCAGGGAAGCAAACACATACTTAGGAGATTTGAGAGGACATAATACTGATGAGTGTGCGTTTATTCTAAGGGGACAGTTCACAAATCTCAGGCTCCCTGATCTCATTGGGCCACTGAACTAAACTCACGGGTTGTAGGGTGAACCAAAAGGGGAGAGTTTCGATCCTACCCCTCAGCCCCAAAGGTTCACAGGAAGGAACTCTGCCTGGTATTTTGTATTCCGAGCAGAGAATGACTTAACAATATTAATGAACAAACCCTCACACCATGAGGGCTTTTTACCCACTTTTCAAACAATGAAGCTAAACGATTAAAAAAATCTCATCCACTTAAGAGAATTAATGACTCAAACTGAAATTGCATGTACCTGAGAGTCCAAATGTCTGCCTGGAAATAAAGTCATGATCGATGAAAACACTTTTTGATTCATTCCAAACCTTTCTGCCATTGGTGTTCTTTGATTAATGAAACCAAAGAGCTATTTAGCTAGGAATATTCCAGGTGCTGGGGATAGAGCGGGGGGGGAAGAGAGAGAGAGAGAGAGGAAAAAAAACCAAACCTGCTCTCCAGGAACTTACATGGTGGTGGGAGAGGACAGAAAAGGTAATAGATGGTGACGGCTTCAGCTATGGGAAGTTTTTGGAGAGGGATGTGGTGGCTGTAGGTCAGAGAATGCTTCTCGAAGGTGACTTTTGAGCTGGGACCTAAAAGTTGGAGCAGCAGATAGCCATGCTAAGAGCTGGAGTTTTCCGGGAGAAAGAGGAAGAGATTTTGGCACATTGGAGGGCCAGAAAGAAGAGTGAGTTTAGAAGGAAATAGAGAGAGAGAGAGAGAGAGAGAGAGAATCATCTGAGACAAGGTAGACAGACAAGGAGGACCAGATCATGAGGGTCTTGTAGGTGACAGTAAGGAATTTGGAATTTTTTTTTTTAAAGATTTTATTTCTTTATTAGAGAGACAGAGATCACAAGCAGGCAGAGAGGCAGGCAGAGAGAGAGGAGGAAGCGGGCTCTCTGCTGAGCAGAGAGCCCGATGCGGGACTCGATCCCAGGACCCTGAGATCATGACCTGAGCAGAAGACAGCGGCTTAACCCACTGAGCCACCCAGGCGCCCAGGAATTTGGAATTTATTCTAAAATAAAAGAGAAGGTACTGAAGGGGTTTAAGCAGGGGATTGATATTATACGATTATATGATTTAGGTTTTAAAAAAACATCACTTCAGGGACAGCTGGGTGACTCTGTTGGTTAAACATCTGCCTTCAGCTCAGGTCACGATCGTGGGGTCCTAGGATTGAGCCCCATATCAGGCTCCTTTCTCAGCAGGGAGTCTGTGTCTCCCTCTCCCTTGGCCTGTCTCCCTGACTTGTGCACTCTCTCTCTCTCTCTGAAATAAATAAAATCTTTTAAAAAAACTACCATTCATCTTGGGGAGAGAGCAACAAGGTCGCCTGTGTTATGCTACCGCAGGCCAGAGAACATGGTGGGTGGAAGCAGGCTGGCAGTGAGCACGGATAAAGCAGACACATTCAAGATATGTTTTGGAAGCAGATCCAACAGTGCTGGCTTTGGGTTGAATATGAGGAGTGGTACAACATCGAGGCCAGGTATACGATGGTCTTAAAGGCGACTTGCTATATAGCCAGGCAAATTGTGGTTCTGTTTTGAATATATTGATTTAGAGATAACATATTGTAGATCAGGAAGAGGTGGCAGGTACAGCACCGGACATGTGAGCCTGGAACTTAGGGCAAGTCAGGGCTAGAGATGGACATCTGGAGTCCGGGGCTGAAGGATTACTTAAAACTTAGGTCTGGATGAGATCATGCAGGGAAAAATGCAACTAGAGATGGGTAGAAGGCCCAGGACTCTGTAGCTTCCAGTAATTCCTACTGGGGAGAGACAGCAGGAGCAGTCAGAGAGAGAGACAGAGAGAGAGAGCAGAAGTCAGAGAGAGAGACAGAGCAGAATCAAAGAGAGAGAGAGAAAGATGGAGAGCAGGAACAGTCAGAAAGAGACACAGACACACACAGAGGAAGAGCAGTCAGAGAGAGAGAGGGGAAGTCAAGACAGTGCAATATTATGGCACAGGTAGAGGAACGTGTTCAAGAAGGAAGATGTGGCCAACAGCGTTGAACGCAGGCTGGGGAGAGTCCATGGAGGCCAAACATGGCAGCTGTCGGCGGCCCAGACAAGAGCAGATTTCACAGAGCAGAGGGGCAGGAAGTCAGACTGCCTAGGGACAGACAGGAAGTGGGGTTGAAGGAAGTGAAGAGAGAAACGTTTCAAGAAACGTGGCCGGTCTGATCTGCGGGCGGTAAAGGGAGAGCTTGTAAAGACTGAGTGATACTCAAGTGGATTTTTATGCTGATGGGAAGAGCTGCCAAGGGAGAAGAGACGGACCCTGCCGCAGAGATGTGGGGGTGGGAGTGGGGGGCACACGGGCTGAGGCCCTGCAGGAGGACGACCCCGCTCTCCTGCCTCCAGCCTGGCTGGGAGGGCTGCCCTGAATGGCAGCAGGAAGGTCCTCCCCTGGAAGAGAAGAAAACCAAGGGATGGATGTAGATTCAGTGAATTTGCTGATTTAAAAAAAGGCATTCCTGTCTGAATGCTTCTAATTTTTCAGTGAGGTAGGAAGTGAGGTCAAAGTGAAGGGCGGAGGGCGGAGGCTGTGATGGAGCTTTGAGGGAGCAGGGGTTTTAGAGACCGGCTTTAGAGACATGGGGCTTTAGAGACCGGGAAAGCACCAGCAAAGGCATATGATACTATTTTCAGATTCAGAGGGGGAAACCAGAACCCCAAAATTAGGAGACAGATCCAGTGTCCCTGGATGGTTCCTACCAATGAGTCAGTTGATAGAATATATTACACCATACCAGAGCCAAATTCCTTCTACGTCTTAGGAATTTTTTAAAGGTTCAAATTGCTGATAGTTTTAGGAAATGACTATCATACTGGTATTTTTGTGCATAACAAGTATTATTGATAAGGTTGCTGTTCATAGTCCTTGCAGGAATATGTCAAACATTTGTTTATTTAAGTTGATAAGCAGTAAAGCTCAGTACTGATTATAGAAAAATGTCACTGGTATAACTCGTTCCATTAGTTAGGAGGAAACAGCAGATACAGGGCTATCAATTCCAAAAGCTACAGCGAAGCTGACCGAGACCCTCTCTGAATCCCTTGGAATCAGGATAACTGCCAATTGTTTGAGCATCATCTCCTCAATCACACCCTCACTTCCATGGACCCCTGCTAAGGGCTCCACGGAAATCTGTTACCCAAAGAAAAGTTGGCAATGCATCTGAAAAGTGACCAACTTTGCTTCCTCTTTGCTTTTTTCTTTTGCTGGGTTTCCAAGAAACTTGCCGGGGTTGGAAGCTCTCAGAGTAGGAACCATGATTTCTTGCCCGACACTCACTCTACTCCTGTGCCTAACATAACCTAGCAATTAGAATTTGTTGTGTTGAATCTTGGGAACGTTGTGCTTTGGGGCCACAGCAATGAGCCACGTTTGAGACATCTTAATTTACTTAAGCATTTTGGAATGTAGTAAATAATCAATGTTCAAAGGATGTTTGTCAAAAAGATGGTTGTTTTGTGGAATTCAAGAAGATTTCCCAGGGTGATTAACACTTGATTATCTTACATGGCTGTAAATGAACTTCTCAGTGTAGGCTCATGGCAAGTGTGGTGAGCACTGAATTCTAGATGGCTTTCTCTCTGCTCCATATAGTACTTTTTCCTTCCAACCTTACACACCCCGCACTGATAAGTACTTAAAGAAGGTCTAAATTCACCAGAAGGAAATGGAAAATGTGCAACAGGAAAAATGACTATCTATAACAATTCAGGTCATTAGCATAAGTCATCGGAAGGCCTTTATGCAGTATTACACTCCAGATGTATAGAGTAAGTTCTTGCTGATTTGCAAGGTGGTTGCAAATGTGGACTCAGAAGCACGATTATATATGGTAGGGAGACCTTTCACTGTATTTGGGGAGGGGGCACTCCCAGACCCCTTCAGGGAGGGAAAGCTCTGGTTTCTCTCCTCTACTTCTCCTTTTTTTGGCATTTCCTTTCAATAATGTCTTTCATTTATTATCCCATTTTATCCCAAGCTGCCAGAGATCTGCCTTTATAATTTACACATGCATAGATATTTGTTATCTCTAAATTTAAGAGCAAAACAGACTAATCTTTGGAAGCACTTAATCATTTTGACCCAATTGAACTTTTAGGGATTTATCCTAAGAAAATCATTTGACATGTCTGCCAAGTGATGTGAATCAAGATGATCATCGCATGGATTTTTAGACTAGCAAGAAATCCAAAATCATCTCAAGGTTACTAACTGAGGGAATTATGGGGAGATAGGTTAAATTAATTTCATATAACTGAATATTAAGGAATCTTAAAAATGAAGTTGCAAGAAAAGCTTCTTTGACATGAGAGAACAAGTTCCCAGTGCAGAAGGGAATGGCTGATACTTCCTCTTCGTCTCTACAGGCTCCCACAACTCCCTTCTCCACCCAGGTCAGTGCCTCAGGGCTCAACTTTATGCATCAGTGGGTCCCCCTGCCCACTGGTTTGGCCAATGAGAGGCACTGACAGGAGGTGAGGAGGCAAGAGGAGAGACCGGAAGGCAGGAGGGTAGGGATTCCCTCAGCTTCCTGTCTGCCTGGCCACAGGTGGGCAGTGGCTACATTTCTCCTCCCAAAACTAATACTTCGGTGATATTTTCAGTTTCGGTATGCCCCTAGGTTCTGGCAGCCCCTCTGGTTGCCTCTTGAGGCTTAGGGGTTGGTAATGTTGTTAGCTCCGAGGGTACCTTCTTCTGAGGTCCCCCAACCCTGTCTACACTTCCGTGGAGAACTTCTTCTTTATACTCAGTGACTCCACTGGAGTACACGGCCTGCTTCCTGCTCGAGCCTTGACTGACACTGGGGAAAAGGAGGTTATAAAAGTATATGAACATTATCTTTTTTAAGGGGGAGGATATGTAATGCAAATCAACATGTATTATTGCAAGGCAGGGATACCTTCTTTTTACGTTAACCTCCAAATGTAAAAATTATCTTATTTTTAATTTGAAAAAGTCATTTCTTTAAAAAATGGAAGCTACTCTATCACACTTGCTTGAATATTTTGGGAGAATAAAAGGACACTGAAAGGATAATCTCATCTCAAATGGAATCAAGTAGCTTCTCTCTGCACTGGTGAAGGATGTTCTTAGGTCAAACCATGAGACCCCTTAGGTGGTGATTAAGTACTTGGCAAAGTCCCCTAACGACATCCAATGGAAACCAACCCTTAGTCTACAAAGACTACTTGCTGTTATATTTAAACAAAACAAAACAAACCAAACCCCAAACCAACTCAACAACAAGCCATGGGAGGAGGAGAACAGGAAAAAATAGCTAAATAAATATTGCCCGTGTTGCCATCTGGGTCCTATCTCGCTCAAGGAGGTCAAAGCAAGCAAAGTTCCTGGCCTAGGCGCAGCGGCCAAGTCTGGTCATGCCCATCTGTGCTTCTGCTGTGGCCGCCCCTCGAAGCTCTAAGAGAAAGAAGTTCACAAAGCTGGGGTATCTGAGGGACATGTGTATGTGTATGTGTACGTGTGTGTACGTGCCTACGTGTGTGCTGGGGGTGGCTGTTCATACATCGAAGCCTCTCCAGAGAGGACTGGGGTCCCCGGGGGAACAGGAGTCTTTACTCTTCTGCAGAGATGGTCTGGGCTGTGTTATGCGTGCTTCCTCAGCCTGCCTCCCTGTGGAAGGAACCTGCACTGCTTGGCAGAGGCTCCAATGGTTCTTTGAGGACCAAGAGGTCCCCTCAGACCCTCAGCACGTTCCAAAAGACTGAGAAGCGAACAGATGTATTAAAAATTCAGTAACTGCCTAGAAGCTGGTAGAGTTCCAGTTCTTTCCTTTATTGGGAAAGCTGACTTACACATTTCATCTCAACTTTAGGGCTTTCTTCTGTTATTTTTAAGACAGGAGGCCTGAAAGAGTAATCTCGGAGGTATGTGAGGTGAGTGCAAAGCAACAGATGAATTCAAATGTGTACCAAACACGGATTCAACATTTCCCCTGTAGATGCACTGCTTACAGAGGCTGTGATGAGAAGAAAAATAAAAAATGAAAAGATTTTCATAAGTGGAATAATACAGAATGTCTTCTTTTGTGTCTTGCTACTCAACTCAGCATATTGTTCTTGACATGCACCCCCTGTTTTATGTGTGGATAGTTTGATTCCTTTTATTGTGGTGTAGTTTTCTGTTGAGTGAATAAACCACGATTTTGCTTCTCCATTTACCTGTTTAGGGACATTTGGGTTGTTTGCCGTTTGGAATGATAATGAATAAAACTGCTCTGAACTACAAGCCTGTAAGTCCTTTTGTGGACATACGTTTTCTTATCTCTTAGGTAAACATCTAAGTGGAATGGCGGGGTCAGACGGTAAGCATATATTTAACTTTATAAGAAACTGCCAAACTGTTTTACAAAGTGGTTGGACCATTTTACAGTCGCACCGGCGATGAAAGAGCATTCCCGTTGTCAGCACGTGGGATTTCGTACACCAAATAGTACACTCTGTATGATTCCACTTACTTGAAGTGTGGCATTATGGGAAATGGACCTACAGTGACGGGAGTCAGAGAACTGGTGTTTGTGGGGTCACGGGGGAGGGGAGCATTTACTGCGGACAGGCAGGAGGAGTGCTGGCCTCCGTTGGAGCAGTGATTCCTCAGGTGGAGAAATCAGTCAAAACCCACTGAACTGGGTTCATTTCATTAAAATAGGTTCATTTTATTGTGTGGAAATTATACCTAAATCAACTTGGTTTAAAATGATTTCTAGAACAACAAAAGCATTCATGAATTCATAAAAATCCTTTTATGTATTTTCTCAACCAGTAGATTCTCCAAGTGCTTCTCACCTTTGGGATCATCTGGACATTTCTGGAGATGATCAAGTGGTCCTGTAACTGGGAAAGGGTGGGCTACGTGATTTCTGAAGTCCTTCGTCATCCCAGGCTCCAGATCTTCTCTATTGCCTGGCAGATTATTCTGGGATCCTGTCACTAAAGTGCTTAGATCTCACTCTTCTGTGTCCTGATCCTCCCTGAAGACAATCCGCTCCCCTGATCTGGCGGGCGATGCTGTGTCATCACCATGAAATCCGTACAGTGTGACCCTGCGCTGCTTTTCTTAGCACCGCCCTCGCCGGCAGCTCTAACAGATGGGTCTATTTCTGGAGCGGAGGTTCTTACAGGAGGCACTCTCTGCTCAGAATTAGTGGGCTAGGAATTAAGTCAGCGTGGAGACTGGCAACGGCTTCTTGGTGAGGGCTTTACGGGTTTGTTTCCTTTTCCGTCATTCACAATTTAAAGTGACTCATTGCTTTTTGGTTTTGAAAGATTGAAAATGCGGAGTGGAGCAAATGACGAATTCACTGTTTACTACAGCACAGCAATTACTGAAGCACCTTATGTTAACTCAGCACTTTTTCTTCCCTGACTCGAGATTCTGCCTAGTCCATGGGTGAAATGGTTCATGGCCAAGACACTTATCAAAATAAGTGCAAATGATGAAGGCCAGGATGTAGTGATTGTCGTTGAGTTGTGGCTGATGTTCTGAAAGGCGGAGTCCTGAGGCAGGTTTCCTTCTACTGCCCCTGCTCTCTGCCCCTGTCACTGTGGCCTCTCTCATTAACCCTAAATAAGACCAAGGTGCCAGAAGTGGCTGGGGGATGCAGTGTCTTGAACTGCACCAACACTGATACAGTCAGTGTGGGGACAGAATGGAGAATGGAGATGAGTACCCCTTGTCTCCACAGGCATGCTTCTCAAATTTCTATTCCGTCTGTTGTCAAGTGGGTGGAAAGGAAAGCAAAATATTAGCACCCAGCAGGCATTGTCTGCATCATCCTCAGAACAACCCCATCAGTGTGGTGCTATCACGGTCCATGTTTATAAACGAGGAGACGGGGTCTTAGAGAAGTCAAGCGACTTGCTTATGGTCACCCAAGTATTGGAGCTGGGGGGCCAATTCCAGAGACTGAACTGTTTTATTCTGTTCCGGAACTGGACAAGCTCAGAATCCGTCAGAATTAGGAATCTGACATGGACAAAAAGTACATATTAATAAGTAGTTATCAGCACTCCTTCATTTTCTAGAGGTCTTCTGGGATTGATGGTTAACTCCCAAGCCTTCCACAGAATTTGTTTTCTTCCAGACTCCCAGAGCGGTTGTAGCTAGGAGCACTGCGTCACCTTGTGGTCATGACGGGAACTGCACGTTCCTTATAGCCCGAATCCCGGCTTTTCTCTGTGCAGGAAAATACGGTCCGTCGGTTTGAAATCCCGGAGGAAAAATTCAGCTAACACTGGGCTTGATGCAGTTGGCTGGCTGATCTCCAGGACCAGGAGAAAGAAGCCTTTCATTTCCCTTTCTTGCATTCCCACTACCTTGGCTGAAGATCATCTTAAATGCAATGGGTACTTCATTCAGGAAGTAAGCCCTGCAGCGGACAGCCTGGAGTTCCGTTCTCCGCCCTCGGATTTTTTTTCTGAACCCTCCGCACCCCAGTCCCACCCTGCCACACGATGTTGGCTGTAGCTGCATCTGATTATTTTCTTTCCGTGTTATTCTCCTCTGTGGGCAGAGGGAAATGTGGATTTCTTGAATTAATTTTCTTCAGGAGTTTCATCTTTGCTATTTCGGCTAAGCTGATCTTATCTCTGTCACATTATAAGCTACAGGACCTTGGGCAAGTCATATAACCTTAAGGAGCCTCTTCTGCAAAATGCGGCAGGAATATGCCAAGGATTTTTGTGATGATTAAATGAAAGGCTGAATTTAAAAGCATGTTGTAAACTGTAACTAAATTTGCAAATGTAGTTGTTCTCTGCAGCTATTTCTTCCTTGCTGCTAACAGAAAGAGATAATGCCCTGGGGCGCCTGGGTGGCTCAGGTCAAGATCTCAGGCTCCTGGGATGGAGCCCCACTGCAGGCTCTGTTCAGCGGGGAGTCTGCGTCTCCCTCTCCCTCTGCCTCTAATCCCTTGCTCCTGCTTTGTCTTTCTCATGCTGTCTTCTCTCAAATATATAAGTAAAATCTTAAAAAGAGAGAGAGAGAGTGTGTGTGTGTGCCCGAATCTAGGCAATGCATCTCATACTCTCTTCCTCTTTACATAAGGGGAACATGGGTCACCATAAAGGTGAGAGTGAGATATTCATGTGTGGGGGAGGTGGCAGAAGAGATGAGAGAGCTTCCATAAGGAGGAGGAAAAGCAGGATCACTTCTTCATAATCCCATGGGTTGGGGGGGGCAGGGAATGCTGCTTCTGCTTTTGTTCAGGGGTCCAAAATGTCTGTTACACTGTTGCTACATTCCAGGACCCAGGATTTTAGTCCTTGCACAGCCTCACAACCTTCCTACTTATGGTCACATTTAATCTTCACCATTATCCGGACAGAGGTTTCATAATAGCTGTTTGCCTGGCTTACAGATGAAGAAGTTGACAATCAAAGAGGTGAGATCATTTTCTTAAGCTCTCAGGGTAGCAAAGTTGATTTCTGTTCAGTGCTCCTCTTACCACATTCTCTATACCAGGGAACAGGGTCTCCCAAACTTTTTATACCACGAGCCACAGTAAGAAGCATTTTGCACATTACACATGTTAAATGTATAATTTAAACAAAAGCATCAAGGAACAACACCTCCCCTGGTTGAGTGCAGTGCATCCTACTCTGTCTTATTCATTAAAGACGTGCTATTACTGCTCATTAAATTGACCCAGTGCCTGCTAGTGGATTGAAATCTGCAGTTTGGAAAATACTGATCTAGAAGATTCTCAAACAATCCCCACAGGAAACGTGACCATCACAATTGCCCATGGTCTCAAACAGGTTAGGAATCTGACGGGTTGAAGAGAAAAAATTAGATGAACTCAGAAAGTTTGACTAACTAGAACATATTGGCAAATGGATTGAGCAAATTAACTCCTAGAAATTTTTTGAAATAGGATTTTTAAAACTCTAAGATAACTGCATCACAGTTATTGTGTTTCTGCCCCATTCTGAGCACAGCAGTTATCACTCTGATCATTACTGCCTCTTTCCACATCGGGTCCACCTGCCTAATTTCCAACCTTAAATGAAGGGGCTACACCTCCATTCTCTGCATTGTGCCTGATGGGTGCACAATAAATATTGGTTCTCTTAATAAATAGAAAAAATGATTAGCAACCATCCCACGTTCTCATTACTCTCACTAGTCAATGTAACTTGAAGTTAAAAAGGCAAGGACTTGATCCATGTAAGAGCCATGATTTGAAACCGAGTGATTACGAGCTTCAGCCAGAGGGAAAAATCATAAAGAAAGAGGTTGAACAGGGGCACCTGGGAGGCTCAGTGGGTTAAAGCCTCTGCCTTCTGCTTGGGTCATGATCTCAGGGTCCTGGGATTGAGCCCGCATTGGGTTCTCTGCTCAGTGGGGAGCCTGCTTCCCTTCCTCTCTCTCTCTCTCTCTCTCTCTGCCTGCCTCTCTGCCTCCTTGTGGTCTTTGTTTGTCAAATAAATAGAATCTTTGAAAAAAAAAAGGGGGGGGGGTCGAACTGTTTTTTATTCATGCATTTATTCCTACTATCCAGCATCCTGCAGAATGGGTCTGTGCCCTTCAAATAAAGTCACTTTGTAATTAAGCTCCCCCCCTTTTCCTTTGGTGACTTGCCTATCCCCTAGCTTAGTTAAAGCCTATAAAATCTACAAGTCTGACCAATGCAACTTAATTGTAATGCAAGAGTGTGAATTTTGGCTCCTGGCTACATTAGAAAGGAAAGGATGTGGCAGGTTTTCAGCAATGCACTCTACAAGCTGAGGTGTATGTATGTGTGTGTGTGTGATGGGGGAGGTGGGTTCTGGGCCAGAGTCCTCGCCACAATACCAGGACCCACTGGCTGAGATCACAAAGATGAGCTCAGAGAGAAAGTCTGTGCAGCCAGAAGCAAAAGGACAAGCCTTTGGGTCCACATGGCTGTCTTGCCTGCAGGTTCCCACTGACACAGGTGGCAGCTTCTCTCCCTGACGAGTCAAGCAAAGACTCAGATTTCCCGGGGACCCACAGGAGGCTGGAGCAACTCCAGCCCCCCTGCCTCACAGAGAGGTGTGTGAAACAGCAAGCCTTCATGCCACCGCCTCTGGGAAGGACAGGAGACTGCAGGAACGCTCTGTTCTCCGAGAAGAGAGTGTGCTTATACAACGTCCACTGTCACACATGCCGAAGGATGCTAAGAGAGATGCAGGGAGGGACAGTTGGATCCATGCCATCTCTTTGTTTTGCTTTTTGAAATGAATTGGGGGGATAAAGAAGGTTGCACTGCAGCCCTCAGGGTTTGGCTTTGGATTTTTATTTGTGAATTACCATGAATAATGAAGCTACTGATAACCAATTAAAAGACTAAAATTTAAATAATGGTTTCATATATATATATATATATATATATATTATATATAGTGATTTAAAAAATAATGTTAAAGTGTTTTCTAGATATAGTAGTATGGCTTTACTCCAGGAAGTAGAAATTCTTTTGAAAAATTGGGAGCCAACATAATGATTTAAATGTATGTGAAGAAAATGAAAAGAAGGTGAGCTGGAGGTCCAGGCAGACTTGTGTTTGAACGAAAGCTCTGGCCCTTTCTAACCTGCATGGCAGGGGTGAGTTGAATGCAAAACCCCTTGATTGTCAACCTCCTCATATCGAAATGGGAAAATAATACTTATGGTGCAGGACTGCTGTGAGGATTGCATAAAGCTATAACCAGGGGCTCAGTGGGAAGCCTCTGCGTTCAGTTCAGGTCATGATTCCAGGGAGTGAGCCCCACATCAGGCTCCCTGCTTGGCAGAGAACCTGCTTCCCCTTCTCTCTCTCTGCCTGCCTCTCTGCCTACTTGCAATCTCTCTGTCAAATAAATAAATAAATAAATAAATAAACAAAAATCTAAAAAAAAGATAAAAGGTATAATCACTTAACTTATTAAATCAATTCATTAGTTCTCCTTTCTCTCTTTTAATGAAGCAAATATGTACTTCTTAGTATCTAAATACACACATATGTTTATATGTCATCTGGCACGTATGTTTCCACTGGTTTTATAAAAATAAGGTGCAACATATTCTTCCCAACAACGCTTTGGGGCTTACTGAAGCAGAATAGAGGAAAATATAATACCAATTTTATTTTATAGGTGAAAAAATGAAGTCCCAACGAGAGAGTGAGTTAATTACCAAACCAAGCCTGCAGTACAATTTTCTACCTTCTGAATGCTGGTTAGTCGCAGAATACCTGATGTTAATTCCTATCCCCGTGCAGCAACTGACAGGGGATGGGGTCGGTGGGCGGGGAGGGGTTGTGTTCTTGAAAGAAGCATTCTCAATGACTTGGTCATTTTTGTTTTTAATCATGGCCCTTCCTTTATTTTGAACCGTCAGAGAACATCAGAGGGGAGCAGGGGCCGGTTCCGTCTGCCCCACCCGGCGTGGGGTGCAGGAGAGCCGCATCAGCCCCCCTAGGCTCCCACAGGCCCTCGGAAGGTGGACATTCCTGCAACCCAAACCCAAACACGGTGTGGCCCACACACCAACCTTTCTTTTCCTGGGGATGGGCTCGTCAAAGAGCAGGTTGCTGGCCTCCGCTTCGTCGATGCCATCGTCCGGCGGCGGCTGCGGCGCGGGGCTACGGAAGGGCTTGAAGCTGTCGGCGGACAGCGGCGGCGACGGGGTGGACGGGTTGGACTGGTCGCTGGGGGCGCTCCAGCTCCAGTAGCCGCTGCTGCTGCTGGAAGGCACGCCGCCTCCCTCCTTCCAGGATCCGCTGAGGCCCTCTGTCCGTGCACACAAACACAGGGTCAGTAGGAGCCTGGGCTGCACTGCGGGGGGTGGGGGCGTGGGTCGGGGGCAATGGGGACAGCGGGGGACTCGATGCTCTGCTCATGAAAGCGCTTGCAGCCCACTCGACAGTTTGCAACGGTTGGGGATGTAAGATGTACTCTGAACCTCAAAAAAAAAAAAAAAATCCGTGTTGCTTTACAGTTTATAAACATGTAGCTATTTTCATCACACAACAGGTTTTTCTCAGTTTTTTGATGTGTGGTGTTTTGTTCAACACTAGTTTCTGAGGATAACAGTGGAGATTAGATGAAAATAAGAAAAAAAAAAAAAAAAAGAAGATGTTCTTGTTTACAAAGTCTGGGGAGCTCCTGCCTTTCTAAGAAAGAACTCATGGGCAGCTGTCTTCCCCACCCCCATCCCCGATTTTAACTTTTCAAAAGAAATTTCTCATAGGTCTGTGATCCTTGCATTACACTGATAGAAAAAGTCCAAGATTGAAGAGTCAAAGGGACTAATTTCCAGATAGTTACCTACGGCCATCTACCTTATACTAACAGCTGCTTATTCTAACAAATAAGAGTGCCTTACAATTGGTGAGGGTTTTACATCTGGCGGAGATCCTTCACAAGATCTCGAGCATCCTCACGACATCTGTCTCTCAGAGTAAGGACAGTCATGCCTGTTTTACAGACGGAGATCGTGAGGCAGCTGCAAGTTCAGTGACTTGCTGCGTAGCTGGTGTGGAACTCGGGTGGGTGCTGGGCCCAAACCCTGGTCTACCCGTTGGTCTTCTCCTTCATGAGTGTGTTGTGAACAGCCTCTTTGGAATCTAGCAAAACTGAGGTCAGAGGAGGATTTATTGGTAATAATTCCTGGTAAGACTGGTGTTGAATTTTACCTTTCCACCTGTGGGGAAACATAAAATGTTTGCTAGTGTAGAGAGATCTTTGCCCAGTTAGAATGTCTTGGGCCTGTCCTCATGCAATGAATGTCTTCAGCAAACTACTGAAGATTTGCTTTACCTTTCAAGATGCCCAATCTTAATGAGCATTTGTATAATTCTACTTTCTTTTTTTTTCCCCCAAAGATTTTACTTATTTATTTGACAGAGAGAGGGAACACAAGCCGGGGGAGTGGGAGAGGGAGACGCAGGCTCTCCGCCAAGCAGGGAGCCTGACATGGGGCTTGATCCCAGGACCCTGGAATCATGACCCAAGCAGAAGGCAGAGGCTTAACGACTGAGTCACCCAGGCGCCCCTCTACTTTCTTTTTAAAGGATGATTTCTCCTTCATATTTATGTACATTTTGAATATATTAAAGCTATATTCTAAGTACAAAGGAGAAAAAGTCTCAAATTGCCTCATTAAAAAAATGTTGCTAATGGGACGCCTGGGTGGCTCAGTCGTTAAGTGTCTTCCTTCAGTTCAGGTCATGATCCCCGGGGCCTGGGCTCTAGGCCCATGTTGTTGGGCTCCCTGCTCAGTGGGGAGCCTGCTTCTCCCTCTCCCTCTGCCCCTGCTTGTGTTCCCTCTCTCACTGTATCTCTCTCTGTCAAATAAGTAAATAAAATCTTAAAAAAAAATGTTGCTAACGTCTGTGTAATCCATAATGAAGGGAAGCGGTAGACTAGCATTCAGAGAGAAACTTCTTAACCACCTTCACATAATTAAGAGTATTCCTCAGCTATGTCAGACGAAGAGTTCTCTTGGTGGACCGAAGTTTGAAGCGGAAATAGCAGAGAAGTTCCCCATCTCATTAAAGCAAAGGCTCTGACAGAATCCAGGGGTCATTTATGCAGGCTCACACCTCGCCAGCCGCAACAAAACTAAATTAGCATCTCACCCCCACAGTCTACACAGAGACCGAGGCACTGACGGGACCGAGTCCCCGACTGTAAATAAGAAAGCTCCATTCAATACAACACGACTTCAAGAGGAGCCTCATGTAAGGCCTTAGGTAATATTACCTGGTGTGACAGACTCACTTGGCAGGCTTATGAGGCTTATAAATATACGGCAGAAAACACTGCAAAATAAAATAAGTTCATGGTGCTAGATGTGTCATCGGCCTAGGTATGAGGAATTGAATTTATTTTGAAAACCAGCCTTTATTACAGTGTGGTTATGTTGCTTCACGGCAATGCCAGAAGTTAACTTGCTTACTTGGGAATGGCCTTTCCCTTAGAAACACTACTTAAACAGAAGGATAATGTGATATAGAAATAAACTTTTCAGAAAAAAGTCAGAACCAGTTCAGAGTGTTTTTCAGAAAACATTTTCTTCTTGACTTAAACGAATAGTTGCCAAATTGTAGACACACACTGCTGGTCTCTTACTCTCTTTGCGCACCACATCCTGACAAAACGATCCCTCTCAGACACAGAAGAGGAACACAACAGTTTTCAAAACCTCATTGACATACAATAATCCTGGACATAGTCTTTATTTCTAAAAAATTTAATAATTCCTTTATTTTCAGATACTACTTTCCCTTTTAAAAATTTGCTTCCTGTTGCAGACTAAATGAGAGATAATAGACAATTTGGGATTATTAGTTGGGTAGTTCTTTTTGAAATTGTAACAAACACTGAATTACTTTCTTTGTAACAATGTTAACAAAAGTTTTCATTGAAGAAGCGAAAAGTTTATTTTTATTTGAACTTTTAATAGAAAGGAACATTAAAGATGTTCTCAAAAAAGAACACAATGGTAAAAATGATGATTAGAGCAAAAAAAAAAACTTTTTCTCCTCTGTGATTCTTTTTTCCCTCTAATGGGTCTTGGAGATGCTTTCCATTTTGTGTTTACTGTAATCTTTCTTCAGTGGCATTGACAAGCTGAGAAAGGTAAGTCAGGATACCTGTTCACCAAGAAGCCCAGAGAAGAAGGCCAGGTTATTCAATAGGAATGGTCAGACTCATTTTAAGAGCACCCTATACCCCAGCTGGATTGGGGTAAGCATGGGGGAGGACCCACTGGATAGCCAACATATATAATTTCACAACTCATGCTTATAACTAAATGGTGTATGAACTGTAGCTCAGTCCCATAATTGATTAGGCTGGCTTTAAAGAGAAGGTTTCATTCAGTGGTCTCAGTGCACTGCATTTCAGTGACCTGGCTTCTGCCCAGGGGTGGTCCATTGGGAATGCTCTTGCCAAAACCACCAGTGACCTTCTGCTTGATGAAGAATTCAGTCATGAGAAAGACTCATGACTGACATTCTGTAGCATCAGAGGTTCTCCTTGAAACATGCTTTTCCCTTGACTTGCATGAACCACACTCTCCTGGTTCTCCTCTAACATTGTTGGTGACCCCTCAGGTCCCCTCTGCTCGTCCCTTAGAGGATAACAGGCCCTACCAGCCCCTTAGCCACCTTCTCATCATACTCTTCCTCTACACAGTGTCCTCGAGGTGATCTCATCTCTTCACCTGGCTTTGCAATGATGCCTACCAGTCCTGCACCATCAGCCCAGGTCTCTCTCTTGGTATGGATCCAAATCTCTACCAGACAAGGACCCTTGAAAGGTTCTGCCTACTAAACATGTTCCAAACTGGACCTTCACCTTCTTCAGCAACCCCACCTCTTGCCCTAACAGTTCACCCAAAGATCTATGTCCCTGCTCTGCTCCCCATCTCAAGGAGGGGCCTCCTCCTGAAGCACACGGATAGCCTGGAAGTCACCCTTGTCACTCCCTCTCTTTCATTCTCTCTGTCCATCATCATCATGTCCTGTCGATTCTGCCTCCTCCATGTTTCTCAATTATGTCCTCTTCATCCCCACTGTGACCACTAAGGTCCAGGGCACCCATATGGTCTTGTTTTTTGTATTTGCCTGTAATCCTAATCATAACATTCTAGTGCCTGTCACTTAATCCTGTAGACTCAGATTAATGTTCAAACTCCTAGCCAGGAACACATGGCTTCTCTTGATCGATATTGGGTCAAGCTCTCCAACTTCATCTCCTGCTGCCCTCCTGATATATCCTATTGAATTATATCTGTCAATATTATATCATGACTAAGATAGCAGATCTGGAAGCAGAAAGATACGGGATGGAGTTTCAGCTCTGCTGTTTGCAAGTTAGTTAATTCTCATATGCCTCAGTTTATTCACCTGTAAAATAGTGATAATAACATTGAATTTTTGTGAGAATTATATGAGATTAAGTAAGCTTAGAACTCGGCATATAATAAGTGCTGAATAAATGCTAGCCATTAATATGACTGATAGGGTTCTTTTCCCATAGGAATTGTATAATATGAATGATTGATTATGGACATTGTTTTCAAACCATCTAGCATGCTACCCAATAAATATACATTGAATGAATGAATGGACTGCATACTTCTATTTGATTAATATTATTATTCTATTAGGATAGTACTTTTTCAAAATATTTAATATTCAGAGTTCTTTGATCCAACTACTGGTCTAATTAAACAGAAATAATGATAGTGAAAATAACTCCATTGGACCAACCTCCATTTACCTGGGAAAAAAGAAGTATGAGCACTAAAAAAATGTGTTCTGGAAAGGTGCTAGAACTCAGTACATGTGAGCTGAATGGACGTACGTATGAATGAGATGCTGGGAAGTCTCTGGGAAGATGAGGAAGAAGATGATAGTTGTGAGATCTCCATTTCTTCCAGTTTCCCTTGCTTTCTGCTACTGAGGGGTGGTTAAACTGTTTATCATGTGTGTGTTAGAAATGAGATCCTTCAAAGAGGGGCTCTGCTCTTGGTGTCAGGGAACCCTCCCCATAGGTCCCGTACCCCAGGCTTACCATTCGGCCGCACAGGTGGGCTCCGAACTAAAGGGCTGGTGGACAAGCTGGTTAGTACCATTGCTGCTGTCACCTTGTCCATGTCCAGTTCCTCTGAGGATTTCCTGTAAAACAGAGGGGACATTGTTACCTGTGCTCATTTCTTGTCTATTGTGGTCTATTATGGGCTATGTGCCCCACACTTACAATGTGCCCCATGCTACTACACACTTATTCCTTTAAATTAGCCCCATAAAATACAAAATTTGTCAGCTTTATCGTATAGATCAGGAATTCCGCCGAGATCCAGAGGTTATGATCCAGTCAAAATCTTATAGTATGAGGAAGGGAAGGATTCCTCATCTGATAGTCACCTAACAAATACTTACTGGGAGTGTGCTCTAAGATAGACCTTGTTCTAGGCACAGCCGATGTATGGTGAACAACAGACAAGGCTGGTGGGGAGAAACACAATTACTGGGAAACAAACAAAAGGGAACAGAATAATTCGTGATAATGACAAGTGCTGTGAAGTGCATGAACAGGTTGACGTGACAGTGATGGAAGGTGGCTGCACTTAAGGTGGTCAAGAAAGGTTTCTCTGGGAGGTGACACCTAAGGTGAAGTGTGAAGGGGGGCGGTCAGTTCTGAAGAAGTCAGGAAATGCCCTTCAAACAGAAGGGACAACTGTCAAAAGGCTAGATGGTGGGATAGGGTGCTGGGTATTTGAAGAGCATCCCACTTTGGGTGAGAAGGGGACAAGGGTGAAGAGCTGGTCACGTCGGGTCCTTTGCGCATGGGAACTGTTTCAATTTTATTCTAAGTGGAATGGGAAATCACTGGAAGACTTTGAGCAGGCCTAGTGACCTAATATGATTACAAATAATTACATGAGCTGCTCTATGGAGAATGGATTTCAGGGAAGGCAGACTCAAGGCAAGGAGGCCATTTAGGAGGTAATTGTTCGGAGTCTGGACTCAAGAGGAGATAGTGGCTTGCGCTGGGGAGGGGGAGAGTGGCACCTGGCTGGTGCCCTGAGGGTCGGAGATGGGCAAAGGGGAGCAATCCAGGACGGCTGTCAGGCAGTCTGGCTTGAGCACTGACTAAAGCCATTTACTGAAACGGGAGATGGTGGAGGAGAAATGCAATTAGAGGTGTTTAAACCCCAGTGCCCTGCTTTTCCTACACTTTCCTACAGGAAGGACAGGGGGCAGCCCGGTAGTCACCATGCTGTTAAAGTGAAGAGCCATTGGGCAACATTCATTGAGATGAAGAGATTACTCTGGTTCATTAATTTTTGGCCGGTTAACCCCGCGTGAAGGTTCATAAGATAATGATCATTGTGGACCGAAGTCAGCTTGTTGAAGCTTATTTAAATAAAGAGGCAAAAATGTAGGCGGTACCTACATGTAGGAATCAGATAAATTGTACCACCTCCTGAGAGACGAACAGTTTCAAATTAGAGAAGAGTTGAAGAAGTATGACAGGGGATTAATAAACCATATTGACAAATGAATGTCATGTTGACAAATGTGGCTTTCATTCGAGGCGTGCCCTGTAATTTTTAAAGCAGTGAACTCTTAGGGATGGAAACTTTATAGCATCACTTCCCAACACATTGGGAAAAGAGATTCTTAAATTGGAGAAAAAAATCAAGTTGTTCCCAAATTTGGGGGTGCTGCTCAATTAATTTCATCATGAAGTTATAAAGATTATTATAACTTGGCTCTCCAATGTCCATGATGACACTGAATTACTAAACAAAGCTTACTCTTTCGATCCAAGGTGCCAAAAGATGAGAACCTTTCAAATTTTCTTCTATAGTTATTCTCAAAGCACCTTACCCTCTTTCTCGGCAAACTGTTCTATCTAAAGACAAATCACTTTTTTTTTAGAGAATGGCAATTAAATGCTTCTAGAAAGCAAGCTTGAGAGTACACAGTGAAATTCACTTTGCAAGAGTTTTCAAGACAACCTCATTCGCTGAGAGAAAAAACCCACTTATTCATTTGGCACACAATTAAAAGATTTCACAATATCCATTATTTTTATGATCCTCATACTTGGGAGTAAAGATGATGCCAGTTTCTTACAGACACAAAGTCTCCTGAAACAGCACCAGGGAAAGAACTTAAAGTGCCTTAAGGTAATTTTGAGTGTTTTGTTGGTTCAATCTCCCTATGTAGTCATGGTCACAGGGGGAAGGAGTAATTGGAGGCCTTGAAGGGGAGAAAGATTTGTTCTATATCCTGCTATGTGGACCCTCGGGCTCCTCTGACCGGCTGCCCTCCCCAGAGTCCAGCTGTCAGGATCACTCCATGCCAATGGGGGGCACACATGAGCAGGCTGCTTGTCATCTCCTTCAAGACTGAATTACAGGAGAGGCTGACTTCTCTTTCTGTCAGCCTTCTCTTCCTCTTATTAACAAAAGGCTTGAGAACCAGAATAAGCAGCCATGAGCTTGGCACAGGGGAATGGCATGGCTGTAGGGAAAAGGTCCCCTTGCCCTCTGCCCTGATTCTAAAGGGACTCACTGTACAGGCACATCTTTCCCTCTCTTACATCTTGGTTTCGGGAACCTTTATTTTTCCTTCCTCAATCTGCTTTGTATCTTTTTGGATTTTTTTTTTTTTCCACATTTAAGGCGAACATTTTTTGATTAAGAGGTCTAAATGATAATTAACTCAAAAGCTGATTTTTGTGTGCTTTTTTTTTTTTTTTTTAACATGAACATCAACAGAGAATGTGTCACTAGAGAATAACCGTGAGAGACTCTTAACTATAGGAAACGAACTGAGGGTTGTTGATGGGTGGATGGGCTAACTCGGTGATCAGTGTTAAGGAGGGCACGTGGGGGCAGTGGGTGTTATATGAAACTGATGAATTACTGAATTCTACATCTGAAACTAAAGGTTTCTATAGTAAACTAATGGTATACTATATGTTGGTTAATTGAATTTAAATTTTAAAAGAAGAGAATATGCATTTTTTTTTTGTATTTCCAAAGTTTACCACTACATTTCAAAACAATTATTGAGTGTCATAAACTGGATTTCTGATGAAAAGTGAAAAAAGGAATAAACATTTGTATAATCAGAACATTTTTGTATTTGGATTACTTTTGACTGTCCCACTGGTTCTGGAGGTCACTGACAACAATAGTAACCCCAAATCAAAAGAATACATTGTTCCTGATTCAATTAACCTATATCTCTCTGGGAGTATTTTTATCTTGCTACATGAAATGTTACCAGATGATATGGTCTTGTGCTGAGTTGTGTTTTTGTTTTTATCTTTGTTTAATTTCTTTTGGTACAGTACTATCTAATTACAGATTAATTGGTGCTGCAAATTCAGATCCTTATAATTAAACATGAAGAGATGATATACAAAGTAGAATTTGTTACACTTTGAGAAAACTGCTGCAGAAGCACTCTGGTAGATTAGGAGTTGTTGGGGGGGGTAACCCCTTTATAGGTTAAATATTCTTTCCTAATTTTAAATTAAATTTAAATCTACTGTTGAGTACCTTATCAACCACATGTTTGGAAAAGGCCGAGGCCTTTCTCAATCTTTTTTTTTTTTTTTCCCCCATTTAATTTTCCTCCCAGACTTAGTTGAGTATTATGGGACTTAATAATATTTAGAACTATTTTTAAATAATAGTAATATTTTTTGTCATTCTATATGTGATTTGTCCCCCAGGTTGACCTGGCTTGGATGGATGAGTAGGATTTCAAGGTGAGAGATTCACATTTCAGGCAAGTCTTTGTCTTGCAATATGCTTAGGAGTCCTTATTTGAAGGTTGTAGTAGGTGACGAGAGAGGACGGAGGCTGGGCCAGTTCCTCATGTGCCAGGTTAAGTGGTTTATCATGTTCTTTTAAATAGAAGCCATTGACAATTCATGAACCTGGGAAAGGACGGATAATCAATCTATCTCTAGTTTAGAAATGGATCAAAATTGAAAATGTATGGAAGGGGAAGAAACTGAAGGTAGGCTATTTAGCTATTTTTAGTTAGGTCTTAACTCAAACCAAAAGTGTCAGACGAAGAAGTAACAACTATTCCTCTGTGAAAAGAGTCTTTAGTCTATGAGTACAGAACTCCCTTGATATCTGCTAAGGATGTGTCCTGGAGTTTTCTGAGAGAGGGGATAAAGGTAATGGGTAAGAGTGCAGGCTCTGGAATTAGTTAGACCATGTGGCTTCCAGTCTACTCTCTGCCATTACTAGCTGTGTGACTTTGGATGAATCACTTGACATCTCTGATTCTTGTTTATCTGTAAAAGGGGGATAAAAACAGATCTGTTGAGAAGATTACATGAGTAAACATGCAGGGCACCAGCACACAGCCTCACCCGTTGTCAGATACCCATAGATGTTGGTTAGCTATTATTAACCTTCGCATTCATGAACACACCCATAGCATACAACTCCCGTGAAAGAGGACAGTATCAGATTGCTTCACTTGGTCTTCTTAATAGGCACCAGCACTAGCAGCTGTTGCTTTCTTTTGGGGTGGTGGTGGTGGTGGTGGTATTTTTCATAAAGAACAGAACTGTTTGAAGTTCTCAGGAATTTCTCCCAGGAGGTGGCAACTGGCACATGCAGGAGCAGCTGCTGGGTCCCTTGCAAGAGCTTCACATTGATGCCTTGGCAACCAGACAGCTCATGACGTCATGGCCCGCGAGGTCTGTTCATGAATAGCCAAAGTCTGGAAGGCGGTTTGGAGTTTATGTTTAAGAGTTTCTGCTTTCCATGCTCACTCTGGGAGTGCTAGCTATGCTCTAGGGGCTCTTCTAGAAACTGGAAATACAGCAAAGGCAAATCAGGCAGAGTTTTGCCTTCTTGAGCTCTAGTCCACTGAAAAACCGGTCCTTGATCAAACAGACAACAAATAAACATGAATCTACAGAGGTGGCAGATGCCAGGAAGGAGTGGTGTGGATTTGCTGAGAACCTACTAAAGTCCTGCCAGCTCACGGGGGACCTTCCAGGGACTGGCCCTGAGCACAGGTGCTAAATGAGCCTTGGGCTGGGCTGTGCCAAGTATGGGCAGGGCTGTCTTCCCAAGGGACGGAGAAGCTGAGCACAGCGTGTTGTGCCCTGGGAGAGGGGACAGCCCAGGGAGGGTCTTTGAAGTCCTGTACAGGTTTTAATCCTTATCTTAAAGGCCCTGGGAATCACCGGAGTGTTTCAGGCAGAGTCGGGTGGGAGAGGTTGTGGAGCTTGAGGTGATGTTATAGATTTGTTTTCCTAAAAGCTCACCCTGGCTGCTGTGTGGAAAATGAGTTTCTTAGTTTGACAACCAGTCTTTTATCTGAGGAACTGATTGCCTGGTGACTGTGGCAGCAGGTTGTGGAATGACATCATCTGTGACACGGGGAGGCGATCAGATGTGTGTGTGCGGGATCAGCAGACATGGCCCCGGGGCCGTGGGTTGTAGGCTGGCCTGGCCCTGGGCGCTTGACTGTGGCCTTGCTTACAAGGCAAGAAGGCTTTTTTCCTTTTTTGAGCCACTTCATGCCTGAGTGCCATCTCTTTGCAGGGTGCACACAAACCCGGTCTCCCCTGGCTAACCCACCAGCTAACAGAGAAATGTTTTACACCCTGGAGAGCCATCAAAGACATTTATCTGCAATTAAAGTACGGTAGTAACAAATGGAAATAAAAATGTATAATACATTCTTTAGATTAGCACTAATCCAGTTCCTTAGCAACTACTGAAATCTGCTGTATAGACCACGTTCAGTTACTTTAAAAACTTGTGATAATCCTCAAACAAGGAATAAAGGCTGAAAATAAAATCTCTTCTATGGGAAAGGCCACAGTAACTGACCCCCCATCTTGGAATTCTGGGAAAGCTTTTCCTGAAAGTTTGGAAAACTGGAATCAGTTAACCTTTCTTTTCTTTCTTTTTTTTTTTTTTTAATATTTTATTTATTTATTTGACAGAGACACACAGTGAGAAAGGGAACACAAGCAGGGGGAGTAGGAGAGGGAGAAGCAGGCTTCCCGCTGAGCAGGGAGCCCGATGCGGGGCTCGATCCCAGGACCCTGGGATCATGACCTGAGCCGAAGGCAGACACTTAACGACTGAGTCACCCAGGTGCCCCCAGAGTCAGTTAACTTCTAAATGTGATTAAGCGTGAAGCTTTGTTTCCTCTGTAATGGTACGCTGGAGCAAAAGTGGTCAGTGTGAACTCCTCCAATTTCATCTTAGCTGTTGTTTCTTTTACTCTACAGGGAAGAGTAAGGAAGCTGCCTGTTGCTATGAAGTATCTGGTGGCCTTGATCAACAAGATGGGGAAATTAGTGCAAACACATCCTAGTACATAGGCCATATAGACCAGTGTTTCTGAAGCAGCCTGTGGTGAAGGATCATTTGAAAGAAATCTCTGATCTGTCATGGATTGACACTTCTGGAAAACACAAGGAAATCAGGCCCATGGAGACTGTGGCTCTGTCATACTGCAATGCAAACCCGTGAGTTTCTCCTCAATTTCTGCACCCAGCTGGTAACAGAGTTTGCAGACTGTCACTGGCCCACGCTGACAAGCATGGAATCTCACGATTGCTTTGATGTCCAATGCATTTTTCCCAAAACGATGATATTCAGTCCTGTTTCTCTCTTTCTACCCCCTGCTGCTCTCTCTCCTTAGATCCTCCCACAGTGACTTTGCTCCTGGCCTTTATCTGCTCACTGGACTTCATATTCCATTATGAACAGCCACTCACATACCTTCCCCATTTTACTGTACCTGGGTTTTCCATTAGGATCAGTCCTCCTTCCCACCTAAGTTACTTACCCTATTACCCTCACTGTTGGCCTTTGACCTGCCTCCCCTAAAGCATTTCTCCACTTGCATGCAGAAACCCGGGTGCCTGGTGGCTCAGCTGCTCTCTCTCTCTCTTCCTGTCTGAGCATCAACCAGACCTTCTATCAGTTCCTCTCTCCTTTAAAAGTCACCAAATATTTTGGCACAGAAGTTGTAGCCATTACCGGGGTGCAGTTGGTTAAACATCTGACTCTTGATCTTAGCTCAGGTCTTGATCTCAGGGTTGTGAGTTCAAGCCCCGAGTTGGGCTCCACACTGCAAGTGGAGCCTCCTTAACAGGCAAAAAAAACGGATAGGGTTTTGTTTACTGCATCTGGAATTATAATCCTAGGGGAGGTGGTGAAAGCATCCCATATCCTAACTTTGTAGTTTCTGTTCCCTTCATCTCAACAACATTCAGCAGACTCCTGACCTTGACAGGAAGGATGCCACAGTCGAATGGACTGGGGTTTAAACCCAGCAACTGCATTTATTAGAGGAGTGATTTTAGATACATCATGTAGCTTTGTATAGCTTCCTATTCTTCGTTTATAAAATGGGAACAATAATAACACCAGCCTCCTGGGGTTTTGGGAGAATTAAATTGTATATGTAAAATATCGTACATTCACTAAACATTCAATTAATAGTAATGGTTTTCATTATCTCTTACCTGAACTCTTGTTTCAGTGAACCGTTCTTCAATTAAAACCCCAAGTTTAAGAGTGCTTGGGTGGCTCAGTCAGTGAAGTGTCTACCTTTGCCTGGGGTCATGATCCTGGGGTCCTGGGATTGAGCCCCACCTTGGGATCCTTGCTCAGTGGGGAACCTGCTTCTCCCTCTCTCTCTGCCTGCTGCTCCCCTGTTTTTGTGCTATTTCTCTCTGTCAAAAAATAAATAAAATTGTTTAAAAAAACCCTAATTTGATCTACTGAAGTATTTATAGGTTAAATAACATGAAAAGTAGGATTTGCTTTAATATCCTACAGCCTCCCACTCACCCACCCCCTAAAATGTGAGTTGGAGGATGAGTAGATGAAATCAAATGGGTAAAATGCTGACAACTGTAGGAACAAGGGGACGGACCCTGAGGGCTTCATTCGACCATTCTCATACTTCTGTGCTTATAGTCCAAATAAAAACGAGAACACAAATCTGATATTGGCCCCAACATGCTACTGCTCTCCCCCAACCTCGCGCTCCTCCTTTCTGTCTAGCTCACACCGTCTCCCCCCGCCAGCTCTTCCATCCCCTAGGAACAGCCAGTCTTTGGCTTCCTCCATTCTTGCCAGGTGCCCAGCTCGCTGCTGCCTCCTTCTTCCCTCCAGTGTGGGTTCCCCGGTTGACCGCCTGGCCACATCTCTCCCCAGCAACCTTGAACCCCTGGCCTTTCTAGCCTCTTGCTTCACGGGCCTGGAACCAGCGAACCCTGGCTGGATTCTCCCTGGCTGTTTCCTCTTCTGCCCGGGGACAGCCGAGGGCGGATGGAGGACACCAGACTTTGAGGACTGGAGCCTCGCCCAGACTCTACTTGAGCTTCCCTCCATCAGACCATCAGATCCTTCATCTGTCTTTAACCAGCACGTACTCCCATCAGCACTCGTGATTTTGTGTCTTCATCTCTCTCTCTCCAAACTTCAACTCTTACACACCCAGAGAGCAGATACTTTTAACCTCCTACATTACAGAGAACATTTAGGCCACCCGGCAGGACCTTATTACTTCCTTTCTTCAGTCTCCCCGGAAGGTGGATGTGTTCCTGGTGGAAGCCACGCCCCCACATGTGCTACCTGCTCCCGCATCCGAGACCTTGCTCCTGTTCACCCTGGGCTTTTCTCTGGGTCCACTCACACGCTCAGGTGTTCCTCCACCTGCACGTAGGGACACAGAGCAGTGGAAAAGGAATGAGGACGGTGGTTAGTGGACCTAAGAGAGGCGAGAAGCTCAAGGAGGGGCAAGTTAACAGCCTGAGAGGTGGGAGATGGACCAACCCCAATCAGGAGCCCCCTGGAACTAGCAACAGGAAAGTAGGCAGAAACTTGAGCAGGAGCAAAAGCAGGATGGCTGTGGTTTGAGGAGTGAATGGATACCAGGAGGTGAGGAAGTGTTATTGTGCAGCCATGAGGGGAAGAAGAATGTGGTTGTTTGAGGGAGTTAAGAGAGCTCAGGTTTGTCTGATCCTGCTTTGGAAGAATGAACTCTAACCCATCTCCGTGCTGATAGGGAAGAGCCAGCAGTGTTGGAGAACTCATAGATGCAGAGAGAAGGGATTATGAATGGACAAGGCTGCCATAGAGGGGGTTCCTGGGCTCAGGTGAAATTAGCTTTAGAACAAAGAAGGAGGAATTGTCCTTTAGAACTGGAGCACAGGGAACTCACAGACATGGCTGCATGGTAGGTGTGGGGCTCCGGGAATTGATGAGTTTCTTCTTGGAGGTCTCTGCTCTAATTCCTTCCTCAGAAGGAAACAGGTTTCCCTCTGAGGAGTGGGAGAGGCACGAAGGTTTCAGAGAAAACTGGCGGGTCCCAGGAAGTCTGTCAGGCAGCAAAGCCAACTCTGTTGAGGTTGGAGGCTTTGGTTCTGTCATGCTGACCCCACGGGGTTCTGAGAGCCATGCTCTGAGCCTGGAACAGGAGTGAGAGGACAGGCTTCTGGACAGATACCTGGCTGGGGTTTTCTAGGAGGTGGGGCTTCAATGAGTAAGAGCACAGGAAAGTGGAAGGCTGTGATAAAATCGTGTTTGGGGAGATAACCTGGGATCCTGGCTGGATTAGGAGTGAGTGGAGGCTGGAGGGGACTGAATTATGGGGGAGCAAATGGAGAGGAACCAGAGATCCTAATGAGCTAAAAATAAGGGGGGTGTAGTGTAGGCAAAAGAGTGAGTTGGAGGAACAGGAGGTTACGAGTGGGAGAGGGGTGCTGGAGACGGAGGGGTCATACAGAGAGGAATTCTGGGAGATGTCAAGGTCCAGGGTGTGGCTGTAGGGGTGGGGTGGAAGTCATGGGGCCATGGAGAAATTCATTCCTGGGAGGTTCCCCACAGCCTTCGGGATGCAACTCAGTGCTGGCGCAGGAAACACTTGGCTCTCTCTGGGGTGGTTCTCTCGACCTCTTCCTCCACCTCGTCACAGGTGCTCGCAGGGCAGCTCCCTGCTCATGGCAATTCTCCATAATTCTCTCCTCTCCATAACTTTGCACAAGCAATGCCCTCTGCTGGGAACAAGTTCCCTCCCCTTTCCACTGGGCCTATTCCACTCCCCTCCTGGGACCCTGTTTGCACCTGCCAGGAGGGGCCAGGTGCCTCCGCGCCTGCACTGTAGCACCTGGGCTGCTCGTGCTCTCTCCGCCTCCCACTTTCCAGATCAGGACGTGGTCTGGCATCTATTTCTAACATCTCATATGAAACCTTGCCTAATGTACAGTCTTAATAAAGGTTTTTTCTTTTTGACAAATTGACAGTAAGTAATGGTGGTTCACAGCGGCTGAGGGATGACAGGTAGGAGTATAGAAATTTCTGTAGTTGTTGTCTGTTCATCATCTCTCTCTCTCATCTTATTAGATCTGGTAATTTATTCAGTTCCTCTGGTGGAAAACAATTCCTCAAAAATGCAGCTATTAAATCATTTATATAAATTTTTTTTTTTACTGGGCCTAAAAGATGCTGGCCTATCTCTGCAAAATTGATTTTGCTCCCGTGTCTGCGATAATTCTTCTACATTCACACAGGCTCACAGACCTATCCGTGAACTCTAGAATGGCAGCAATAACATTATTAAATAATAAGTTCCAAATCCCCTGAAAACAATTCTGTGTGATTAGCCGGACTTCTTGATGTGAGCAGGCTGCAAAGTGTAGCGTGGGGAAGCTTCGTGAATATCCCTCCATGGCCTTTGTGCTTTGTAGGCTTGGCGCTTTGATTGCAGCTGACCCGTTCTCTTGGGAGTCCCCGGCCCAGTCTTACAACCACGTTTTCTCTCTGAACACAAAGCGTCCTGTGCACGTGGGGTGCCCTTCAGGGCTTGTCATGTAGGCGCCGGGGGATGGGAGACCGGAAGGAACACATCAAGTTCCCTTCCTGACCGTCTCCATGTCTCTCTGCGGGTGGATGTCCTGCGTGGGTCTGTGTGCGAGTGTCTCTCGGTGTGTCCGCATCTGTGTGCATACATGTGTGAGGATATGTGTCTGTGTCTTGTGTGTATGTGTGTGTTGGGTGTGTGAATGCCCCCATGTGCATCTATGTACCTGTGTGTGTCTGTGTCCTGTGTAGATCTGGGTGTGCTTCTCTGCGTGTCTAGAGCCGTGGGAGCGTCTCCGCATGTACCCCGTGTTCGGTGCACTGGCGAGGTTTGTGTGTGGCGGAGATGAAAGGAGGTGGATGTGGTTGTGCCCTCAGGCCCTGTGTCCCACTCCCGGGTTCCCAGTCCTTTGGGACGGCAACATCCTTGCTAACTTCTTCCTGCTGCACTGGACATCTACTGCTACTCAGCAACAGCCAAAGTAGAGTTGTCAGACTCTCTGGGAAGAGTGTGTGGATGTTTCCGGAAGCATTTGGCTGCCGTCCAGTCAGCCTGGAGTCCTGGGGAGCACCTCACCAGGAAGGGCCTCCATGTGAGCAGGGCCCCCACGTGAGTGGAGGTGACGGGGCTCAGGCTACTGGGAAGAAGGTGCACCGGGCCATTCAGGCAGTCTGCAGGTGAACAGTCCATTTGATAAGCATCACAGCTGTCCTCAAGAAGAAGACTGTAATCAAAATCACATCTCTCCAGAGAAAGGAGAACCCTCCTACACTGTTGGTAGGAAGACAAGCTGGTGCAGCCACTCTGGAAAATGGTATGGAGGGTCTTCAAGAAATTTAAAACAAACAAGCAAACAAAAAGAGCTATTCTATGACCCAGCATTTGCACTACTAGGTATTTACTCCAAAGATACAAATGTAGTGATCCAAGGGGGCATGTGCACCCCAACATTCACAGCAGAAATGTCCACAATAGCTGAACTATGGAAAGAGCGTAGATATTCATAAACAGAAAGGGATAAAGAAGGTGCAGTTCATCTATACGATGGAGTATAACTCAGTCATCAAGAAAGGATGAACACGGGGTGCCTGGGTGGTTCAGTGGGCTAAGCCTCTGTCTTCAGCTCAGGTCATGATCTCAGGGTCCTGGGATGGAGCCCCGCATCGGACTCTCTTCTCATCAGGGAGCCTGCTTCCCCCTCTCTCTCTGCTTGCCTCTCTGCTTACTTGTGATCTCTCTCTCTGCCAAATGAATAAATAAAATCTTAAAAAAAAAAAAAAGAAATGATGAACACTTGCTATTTGCATTAACATGGATGGAACTGGAGGGGCTTATGCTGAGTGAAATAAGTCAGTCAGAAAAAGACAATTATCATATGGTTTTACTCAGATGTGGAACATAAGGAATAACATGGAGGACCACAGGGGAAGGGGGGAACTGAATGGGAAGAAATCAGAGAGGAAGACAAACCATGAGAGACTCTAAACTCTAGGAAATAAACTGAGGGTTGCTGGAGGGGAGGTGGGGGGCGTGGGGTAATGGGTGGTGGGCATTAAGGAGGCACACGATGTGATGAGCACTGGGGGCAATATGCAACTGATAATCTATTGAACACTACATCTGAAACTAATGATGTACTGTAAGTTAGCTAATTGAATTTAAATTAAAAAAAAAAAAAACCTGCTTTTCTCCCTCTTAAAATTCTATCTAAGTTGGGTCATTCCAGACTTATCAGGAGGGTTAATTACATTATTGCTTGGCGGCCTTCAATCCTTCTAGGTCTCAGTCATGTAAAGAACTCCCAGCTACACTTTATGGGGGTCGTAGTTATTTCATGAGGACAGTTGGGAGAAGACAAATCCAGGGTCTTCTGGTTTGCTAACTAAAGAAAAATAAGATCATTTTTTCCTAGATCAAAAAAATAATAAGATGAAAAATACCGTATTTCTTATTTCTGCTGCTTCTCTTACCTGAAACAGTAACATTATTATGTTGGCAACAGATCTAAATGTGGGCTAGAAGGGATGGTCGTAGCCATTTTACGTTCTTGCTTTTTTCAAAAAGAGAGGACTAACAGGCTCCCTGGGGGTGACAGAGGAAGCGCTCCTTTTTCTTTCTTTCTTTCTTTTTTAAAGATTTTATTTATTTTTGTGTATGAGAGAGAGAGAGGGAATGAGCAGGGGGTAGGGTCAGAGGGAGAGGGAAAAGCAGAATACCTGTCGAGCAGAGAGCCCCACATGGGGTTCGATCCCAGGACCCAGGGATCATGACCTGAGCCTAAGGCAGACACTTAACTGACTGAACCACCCAGGAGCCCTGGGAAAGCTCTCCTTCTGATAAAGCAGTTTCAGAGTCATCACTGCCTATATGTTGCAAAGGCACTGGGGTACAAGTTCTGAGGGAAACATCCCTGTCCCCCACCTCAAAGCAGCCAGTCAAGCTGGCGGAAGAGAACTGTCAGACGTGGTGAAGTGGGCTCATTTGCTCTCATGCTCTAGGTTGAAGGTAATTTGGACTTTTAATTATATTTTTAAACTTTGCTTTGTTTAACATGTCTGGGACCCACTTGCAGATTTTGGCGACCTCTGGCTACACCACGGGAGGGCTGATGCTTCCACTGTCGTGCTATGAAGGGGGGAACAAACTGGTAAGTGAGATGGGGGAATTAATCCCTTGTAAGCTGCCTGAGTTCCAGATTTGTCTTAAAAAAGAGAAAAAAAAATTATAATCTTTTTTTCAAAAACTGCATCTTCTTTCTAGAAATAGCTAATATTTACTGAGCATTCCCAATGCCAGACACTTGATGTATACTATTTTAGATTGCCACCATGGGTTGGTATTATTTCCCTATTTTACAAATACAGAGACTGGTGACTTCCTAAGAGCACTCGGCCAGTCAGCCAGGCCTGCCTGCCTTATTCCAGTGGCCCAATAGGGTCTTCATGCCACACACTAATGTTGTTTTCGTGATCATTTCCATAATCTTGTTTTAAATTTGAGGTGTACATGTCATCTTCTATAACTGAAACATATTTGTAAACTAAATGGAATTCATTTTAGATTATTCCATTTTTTCTGTATTACATCTGAAGTTATCTGGGGCACCTGGGTGGCTCAGTAGGTCAAGGGGCTGACCCTTGATTTCATCTCAGGTAATAATCTCAGGGTCCTGAGACTGAACCTGGCCATGGGCTCTGTACTCAGCATGGAGTCTACTTGAGATTTTCCTTCTGCTCGGTATCTCCCCTTGTGCATGTGCTCCCCTTACCCAGATAAGTAAGTCTTTAAAAAAAAAATAAAATGATCTTATAATAAAAAAGTCTTCTTTTATATATGTGAGTGATTCTAAATTAATGAGAACATAGCATATAAAAGATCAAGCCACAAAAAAGTAGATTAAATTATGGGTTTATTACTCCTATTAAAAAAGAGTGTTTTGCTTTCAAAAGGACTCTCTATGGATTTTCTTTAATGGGGTTCTTATAATGTGCTTAAAATGCTCTGAATGATTAAATTTCAATTCAACTCACATACCTAAATCCTGACCCCTCCACAAATACCTCTTTCATACTGTTAGGTGGAACTGTATGAATTTGTTGATATGCACTACTTTTTAAGTGGCAGTTTCAATCTGATATTTGCTCTTTTTTTTTTTTTTAAGATTTTATTTATTTACCTGACAGACAGAGATCACAAGCAGGCAGAGAGGCAGGCAGAGCGAGAGGAAAAAGCAGGCTCCCTGCGGAGCAGAGAGCCCGATGTGGGGTTCAATCCCAGGACCCTGGGATCATGACCTGAGCTGAAGGCAGAGGCCTTAACCCACTGAGCCACCCAGGTGCCCCCTGATATTTGCTCTTATTTAAACATTTATCTTTCGTTTCACAGGCTAGAAGCGAGCCAATTTATCCTCATTTTAAATTGATTGTTTCAGATCAATGAGCTAGACAATAGTTCTCCTTCCTAAGGTGTGTACTGTAGGTAATTTTATTTCTGGAGCTGACTTTTGTTGAGGATAATCTATTATTATAGTTCAAGCAAGCTTCAATTCAATAATATCTACTGTTTGCAAAGTATTGCTTCAGGCAGACTCCCTTGTCCCATACTTGTCAATGTTCTACAGAAGGCACTTGGAATGTCCAGGTTCTGGGAAACAAATGAAAGCATCTCTGTTGCCCTCTGGAGAATTCTCATACACGCACGTTGCTGGCTGTTTCCTGTGTTCTTTCATTTATTTTTTTAACCGTGTTACCAATATATGTTTCAGTCAATCCATACAACTATTATTTGGTGACCGATCAATTCAGACTGTCCCTGGAAAATGGTAATTCTAGCACTCTTAAATTTGTTCATAACAGTAAGATCAAAGCACTATGAAATCAAACCTGTTTGTGGAACACCCACAGGCTGAACAATCGCACATTTAGCTATGTCTGCTCTGTGCGCAAGGAACATGACTTCCCCAAAGGAATAACCAGGAGAAACTGATAGAGTGAGGAACACAATGCAAAGGTTACTGCTGGGCATAAGAGCAGATCAGTAACGTGGCCGGCTGGCTGCTGGCCAGGGCATATCCAGTTTCCTGTAATAAGAGGTGGATGAATACGGGTTAGTAACGCCAAACAGGGCTTAGGCTGAAGCCAAGTGAGGGCCACAGTCTGGGGAAAGCATCACAGCTACTATTTCACATTTCTTCTGAAAACAATATAAATGGCTTATAAGCTTAGGATGCTGGAGTTAATATTTAATGTAAAAAAGCATCACTAGAAACACGTGTACAGCTATCAGGTATAAATAATAATTTCCACCGCTGCTGGTAATTTCTCACTCATTTAGGCTGTCGTATTTGTGGAGCAGCAGTTTATAGGTACACTTACTGTAACGGCGTGTTGATTAAACCATGGTGGAATTACCAATTCAATAAATCTTCAATTCTGTGCTCTAATGAAGTTCTAAATATTTCCAGTGCAAATAGGCCTCTATTAGTCAACAGCTCAATGCTACCTATCAGTCTTCTTTTCCTTATTGGAGGGGCGGGAATCATCGGGAAGGGTTATAAATTTGCCTTTCTGCATTCTTGAACCCATGAACTTCGAATAAGGAATGAACAAGCACAGAGACTACAGAATCTGGATTTATATGAAATTTGATGAGAAAACGGTCCAATTAAAAATGGTGATAAAAATATGGGGAAGAAAGCCTTTTCGGTGTGACATGGCTTTAGCTCCATTAACATTTGTTTTCTTATTTGATGTGTTATTTCTACAAAGGTTCATCCAGCACGGACAGAAATAAGCACCTACTTTCATTCTGTTGGCATACAAGCTTCTAGAAATTCAGAGAGGGGTCAGTAATAGCGGTTCTGTCCGTTTGAGTCTGCTCAGGAGCAGTCACCAAGACAGGATGAGTTCTGTGAGCCGCTTACTAGGAAAGAAGCCTGGGGTGGATAGGGTGGGCGGGGTGCAAGGAGATCTGTAGGCCCCCAGGCAGGTCCGACACCTGTGAGAAAGAAGCCAGGAAAAGGAACATGGGTGGGAAGTACTTCAGAGAGGTTCTACCGGAAGTCTCAACGCGAGCTGATGAGGTGTCTGGGTAACGGTGCCCTGCTTGAAGCATCCCTTGTCGGGCGGAATGGCCCGGCTCTAGCAGCTCTCCTGTGCTAGGTCCTGGGAGAGAAAAAGCCCAGAGGAAGCGTGTTTTTGGTGGCTACAGGGCGTCCAAAGGAGTGGCAGCAGCAGGCTCCCCACAGCAACAGCTTCTCTTGAAGGATCTGCCCCGTCCACTTCCGTGCCCTCCCACATGGGCGGGTTCTTTATGGTGATTTTGTGATTTGACACAAGGATCTTGTTTCTTTCAAAGCTCACCCGCCCCTGCCCCCACCACCCCACGGGACACCTTTACCAGCTCCTCTGAGAGACATTCCTTCAGGGCCTGCTGTCTGGCGTGGATTTTCCCTGACCTGGCATGGGTTATGCCTGTCGTCATGGTCCAGAGAAATAGGACGGTCAAGTTCAATAAAACATCTGAAAGGATTTCTTGTCACCAGAACTGTTCAAGGTATTTGCCACAGAGTTGCCTGTATTATAACTCATTTGGATTACAATCCCCCTGGATCAAACCCAGGGTATAATCTATCTCCTTAAATAAATCATAATAGCTAACCTTTCTGCAGGCTCTACTCCATGCCAGCCAGTACTCCAGCCTTTACTTTCATGAACTCAGTGAATCCTCGTAAGAAGTCTATGAGGCCAGTACTATTACCATCACCATCTTGGGGGCTGGGGAGACCTGAGACACAGACAGCCGAAGCAAAGTGAGCGGTGGAGCCTGGATTCCCATCCAGGCAGCTGAACACCACAGTGTGAGTTTCTTACGGATGGAATGAGTCCTCCCAAAATGTGTTTGTTGGATTTCTAAACCCAATGCAATGGCATTAGGAGGAACAGCTTTAGATGAGGTCATGAAAGTGGAACCTCTATGATGAGAGCCGTGTCCTTAGAAGAAGGGAAGGAAAAGAGGCAGCCTTGTAAGTAGAAGAGGAAGAGCAGGAAGGGAGCCCTCTGCAAGCCAAGAAGAGCACCCTCGCCAACAACCGAATTGATTGGTGTCTTGATTTTGGATTTCCCAGCCTCCAGAACTGTGAGAAGGAAACGTCTGTTGTAAAGCCACTCAGTCTATGGTATTTTTAAAGCAGTCTGAGCTGATTAAGACAGTGTTTTTGCCCAGAATGATGGCAAAGAGGTGGCTATGAGTGCAGCTCACTACAGGCTAGAGACTGGTGACGCGGTCATCGCACAAGCGAGGCCAGCCAACGTGGCAGCAGGGAGGCAAGGGCTTGTGAGCCCGGGGTGGACTGCAGCCCCGGAAGGCAGACACACAGGATCCTGGACCTTGCCTAACACAGCTCTTCCTGGTGTCACCTAGTGGAGTTTCCTAGCACATTTCTAGCCACAAGCGGAACTGCTTGGGGAGCTGTGCATGGTTTAGCCTGCAAATGACAGACATCAGAGATTATAAGGAAGCGGTGGCCAGGAAGACAGGAACTGACAGTGGTCCTGATGACAGTGGTGGGTCTGATAGCAGCAACGGAGGCAACGGGCGTGAGTAGTGGCAAATAGCACCAGTCTCATGGACACTGGGACTAATGAGGCTTGGGTCCTGTACAGGGATGGAGAAACCCATTCATTATAAATGGCAGGTCAGGAGTAAAATCTGGAAAAGATTTTATCTTTTATCAGGAAAGAATAAATGTACATCTACATGGATTTTGTATATCATTTCGGCAGGTTGGTAGATTCCTTGAAATTGATCCATAGTCTTCACTAGGTTACAAACTCACTGTATTAAGGAAACTTAAGACCTGTGGGACTTAAAATACACAATCTGTCTTTACAGGTCCTGTGTAATTGTTTTATAAGGAGGGCTCCCAGGGGATCATGGAAACCACCAACTGTTGAGGCATGGATTTTTTTTTTCCCTTTTATGCTGGTGAAATTAAAAGAGTGGGGCCACAGAACGCTAAACCCATGACATGACTTCTGCAAAAGCCAATTATGCCTGATTCATCGATTGTTATTCTTGGAGGAGATAAATATGCATATGGCTAAGGAGGAAGCTGTGCATAGAATGGCTCACCGCCCTTCCTCTCCACCAATGTTTAGCTCCAGCACCTAGAAGGTTAGACCAGGCATGCCTCCCAAACCAAGTCAGACTGTGTGGCAGGACATATATGGAAGGTGATCCTACCATCTTGAAAAACACCTTTTGTAAGGTTCCACCTTATGCATGATTTGTTTAAAATGGAGTTATCATGAAACTGCAGGAGTCTTGTCATGAATAAAGAGCCAGTTTAGAGACAGGGAAAAAAAAAGGTAGAAATGAACAGGTACTTCTCTGAAGGGAGTCATGTCAACAACGGAGTTCCCATAAAACTGTCACTTCGGACCAGTTTATGAAGGATCTGGACAAGGGTGCAGAACTACTTCTGGGACAGTGGCTGCTCCGGATTTCTAGTTGATAAGGATGGATATACTTTAAAGAGTATATTAAATAGACAAAAACATTGGTGCATTTTAATGCGAGCAGGTGCAAGATAAGAAGTAGATCAAGAGAAAAAATATCACAGACTTCCGGGCACATGAGATCTGAGTGATCAGTTCCAACCCAGAAGAGTCCCCTGGGATTAAAAGATAGACTCCACTAACAGAAAAACTATCTCGGGGTCAGGTAGTCCAACCTGTCATCCGAAGCCACTGTTGTCTTTCATTGCATCCTTAGCCCATGAACACTGAGCCTTTGCTTTCATGGCGAGGAACGCATTATCCCTGAAGGGAGCTCCTTCTTTTTCAGACTGTTCAATGTTTAGATAGCTGTCCTCTGTGTGGAGACACCCCCAGCCTTTTCCTTAGGTACCTCAGTGTTCCAGGAAGACAGAGGGCGAGTCTCACTCCTCTTCCACACAAATGTCACTCAAATTTGAAGGACTAAGCTGCTCCCTGTAAATCTTTTTCTTTTTAAATCAAGTTAAACACTCCACATGTCTTCTATATTTTGTCTGGAACCATCTAAATGCCCCCAATTACCCCAACTGCTTTTCTATTGGTGAGCTAAGCTCTTAGTTGCTTCTGTCCCATGCCCAGGACTGAATTTAATACTTCAGGTATGATGTGATCAGTGCTCTGTGAAAGGGGGACCTGGTTCTGGGGGAACTTTTTTTTTTCTTTTTTGGTAACAGCTTTATTTAGGTATAATTTATATACCATAAAATTTATGCTTTTTAAGTGTATGACTCAATGATTTTTAGTATATCTACAGAGTTGTACAACCATTACCATTACAACTTCTAGAGAGAAATTCTGTACCCATTAGCAGTTACTACTTACTCCCCAGCTTCTGTCAACTACTGACCTGTGTTCTAGCTCTATGGATTTGCCAATTCTGGACATTTCATAGAAATGGGCTGACACAATATGTGACCTTTAGGACTGGTTTCTTTCACTCAGCGTAATGTTTTCAAGGTTCATTACTGTTGTAGCACGTATCAGAACTTCATTTCTCCTTATTGATGAATACTATCCCACAGTATGGATACATTACATTTTCTTGTTTATCAGCTGATGGACATTTGGGTTGTTTCCACTTTCTTTGGCTATTGTGAATGTTTTTATGAATATCCATATACAAGTTTTTATGCGGTCATGTATTTTCATTTCACATGGATATATACTTAGGAGGGGAATTGCTGGGTCATACAGAAACTCCATGTTTAACCTTTTGAGGAACTGAAAACTGTTTCCCACAAAGCCTGCACCATTTTATAATTCTACCAGTTCTACTAAAGTTTCTAGTTCTTCCACATCTACTCCAACACTTACTATTTTGATAATATCCCTCCTGTTGATAATAGTCATGATTGTGTGAATCACTTTTATTTACATTGTCCTAAAGACTATATTGATGTTGAGCATCTTTATGTGTTTATGTCCCAAAGAATCTTCTTCTTTGGAAAAGTGTCTATTTAAGTCCTTTGTCCTTTTTAATTGAGTTTTTAAAAAAATTATTGTGTATAAGCGTTTTACAGATTCTGGATACTGAACCCTTATCAGATATAGGATTTATAAACATTTCTCCCATTCTGTGGGCTCTCTTCCCTTTCTTGATAGTGCCCTTTGCAGCACTAAAATCTTTAACTTTGATGAAGCCCAATTTATCTATTTTTAAAATTTTGTCGCTTGTGCTTCTGGTGTCAGTTAAGAAATTGTTATCTAATCAAAGGTCATGAACTTTACACTTTTGTTTTCTTCTAAGAGTTTTTTTTTCATAGTTTCACCTCTTCCATTTAGGTCTTTGATCAACTCTGAGTCAATTTTTTTATGATTGAGGTAGGGTTCTGAATTCATTTTCATGCATTTGAATATCCAATTGCCAGAGCACCATGTGCTGAAAAGACAGTTCTTGGATTATTTTGACTTCCTTTGTTGAAAATCAATTGACTATAATGGGGACTCCCTCCTACTAATTATACTGGACATTTGCTTTTCATAATGTTGACTCATACTGAGTTTATGGTCAACTAAACCCTCTAGGTGTTTCACAGGTGTTGCTATTAAGCCAGTTCTCCCCAGTCCTGCCCCTCTGCAGATGGTAATTGTGAACCAGATGACAGACTATATCTTATTGCTCTTAAATGTCACCTTTTCAGTTCAGTCGGCCATTCCACTAAATTGAGGGTTTTAGAAGGTAGAGTCTGACATCCCTTCCAGGTTTGTGTCATCTACATCATCAATTTTTCAGATCAGTCATGGAATATTTGATAAAATTCATATCAGGCAACTTGTCTAGGTATTGGTGAATAAGACAAGGCACCTGCCTTTTCAGAGCAAGCATAGAGAAGATAGCTAATACAGAAGTAAACTAGTAAGATAATTTCAAATAGTGAGGTTCTTCAGTAATTAGTCACTTAGGAGAATCCCTTTATTTTTTCATTTTTTAATTTAAATTCAATTAATTAACTTATAATGTGTTATTGGTTTCTGAGGTAGAGGTCAGTGATTCATCAGTCTTTTTTTTTTTCCTTAAAGATTTTATTTATTTATTTGACATAGAGAGAGAGATCACAAGTAGGCAGAGCAGCAGGCAGAGAGAGAGGGGGAAGCAGGCTCCCTGCTGAGCAGAGAACCAGATGCAGGGCTTGATCCCAGAAACCTGAGATCATAGCCTGAGCTGAAGGCAGAGGCTTAACCCACTGAGCCACCCAGGCACCCCCATCAGTCTTATATAATACCCAGTGCTCATATGTCATGTGCCCTCCTTAATGTCAATCACCCAGTTATCCCATACCACCAACCCCTGACCCTCTAGCAAGTCTCAGTTTGTTTCCTATGATCAAGAGTCTCTTATGGTTTTTCTCTCTCTCTGATTTTGTCTTGTTTTATTTTTTTCCTCTCTTTCCCTATGATCCTCTGCTTTGTTTCTTAAATTCTACAGATGAGTGAGATCATATGATAATTATTTTTCTCTGATTGACCTATTTCGGTTAGCATAATACTCTGTAGTTCAATCCATGTCATTGCAAATGGCAAGATTTCATTTTTTGATGGCTGAGTAGTATTCCACTGCATATATATACTGCATCTTCTTTATCCATTCATCCATCAATGGACATCTGGGCTTTCCCCCTAGTTTGGCTATTGTGGACATTGCTGCTATAAACATTGGGGTGCAGGTGCCTCTTTGGATCCCTACATTTGTATCTTTGGCATAGATACCCAGTACTGTGATTGCTGGATTGTAAGGTAGCTCTACTTTCAACTTTTTGAGGGAACCTCCATAATGTAGGAGAATCTCTTTAATATGTAATTTCTTTTAGTTGCAGTTATGTCTTCCCTGTCATCCTAGAAGACAGATATGTCTCAATGTCATTGCTTAAGATTTATTTCAGTGAGTGCTCTCCTTTGAGAAATACCCTCCTTGTGTCTGATGCTGACATCAAGGAGAACACCCTCTTTATATTGCTCAAAGGGGTATACCACAGGGATGGCTGGGTCTCAAGTCTCACCCAACACAGTCTTACAGTCTTGCTTTGGGTTCTGGGAGAATCCATTGCCACCCTAAAATGCTCCTTCAGCTTGCTATACTTGAGTTGGTCTGCTAACCCTGCTGCCACTTTCTTTTGAGATAAATGTTAGCTGCCTGAGGTTTTGGTCCCTAAATCTTTCACCAGCATCCACAGTATGATGCACACGTTCTTCCTCTCTGTGAAAACTGCCATCTTGCAGAAGTCAAAGGAGAACAATATTTGAGTCGGGAGGAAGTTCTTTTGACACTAATGAACTTGAAATGTACCAGAGGGAAAAATCTTCTCTTGAACCTCTATCACTTTTGAGGTGAAATTCTCTCAATAGTGATGAAAAGCAGTCTTATCCCCAGTGCTAAAAACAGTGGCTGGTGTGTCCTACACATATTTGTTGAATCAATGAGTGAATCAAGGAAAAATTCTGCATAGTTCAAAACCTTGACCTCTTCTGTAGGTTCTTTTTTGTCCATGAGACTTTTAAAAAATGTTCTTGTGCATATCAGACTTTCTGGGCTTTTGTTGTTGTTGCTCACTTTTGTTTTTTAATTCCTTCTTGGTCAATGAACCACTGACTGCTCCCAAGGTTCTGAGGAGGTATTAGCGACTGCGTGGAAGCTATTGTACCTCTAGACAATGTCATTCTATAAGATTACTGGACACTACTAATGATCTGCTCTGACCAGCCTCTTCTGCACACCTTTGATCCTTTTCTTTCTGGCTTACACATTTACATCAGCCACTTTCTTCAAGAAAAGAGGGCTCTAACCACTGGTTTCCATTTGATTGATAAGTCATCTCATCAGTGCAACTTTGAGTAATGTATAGGTCCCATTATAGGTCATATAAAGGGCATGGTAGCAGGAAACTGATAAGACTAGACTGTGATATTTCAGTATAAATATTTTGTTTAACACAACATCTCTCTATTGCAACTCATCTTTCTTGTCTGCCATTTTGCTTCCTTGCACACAAGGAGAAGTCAGATTTAATATTCATCATTTCGACTGATTCTATGGAAACAATAGTGATTTCTAAGATGAAAAAGAATCATGGATGTATGCTGGTCACATTTCTTGGCTGCGAAGCCCAAAATTCAAATTTTACTCATTAAAATACAGGACAAATATGTATACTCTGCATTCAGGTACTGATGTCTATCAGATGTCTATCAGGGTCTATCAATATTGCAAAAGAATAATTTGCTCCCTTTTCTCATGGGTGGAAATAGAGGATGTATTTCTAGGATCACTATTAATTTATTAAGCCCACACAAGGTGTGAATTAAATTGCCCTTATCCTTTGTTTTCCATAAGACTAACTGAGATGCATGTTTTTATGTTTCCAAAGTGAACATTTCATTCTTTCTCCTATGAGGTGGGCACTGAGGTCCAAAAGGAGGCCCTGCAAACCTCAGAAGAGGGGCAGAGACCACAACACTTTAGGATAGTGTCCGCTGGCTGCAATGCATTGATGGCAGTGACTTTGCTCTGTGGATTAGAGTGGCAGACTCCTAGACCCTGTGTTCTGTGGGCTTCCATTTTCTGTTCTGGGATACAGGGTTATGGAGGAGCAGGAGGCTCAAGTGAGGGAGTGAGGCCAAAGATGCCTCCACTCTCACCTTTTAGAGACTAGGCAAGATTGGTCTCATCTTGCATTCCTCAAACCTCCTGCACATCGGACTCCCTTGGAGAATTTTCAGAGTAATGTAGATGTCCAGCTCCACTCCAGACTATGTTGGAATCTCTGGAGTGGGCCTGGGGCATTGATATTTTTAAAAGTTCCCAGGAGACGCTAATGAATGGCCTGGGTTAAGAACTCCTGAGTCTGTCTCAGAGGTTGAAAGATGAGGAACGCCTATTTACTTGTTTCAGAGAAGGTAGAAGTTATATAATTTCTTCTATCTTTTTATAAACAGTAGGAATAGGGGCATTAAACTAAGTCACATGACATATTGGAATTATGGGAGTTTAATTTCAAAGGCCTCAGTACATAAGCTAGGTCACGTAACTTTAGGTTCTCTCCAACACTTAAAAGATCTATATCCTTTTTTTTTTTTTTAAAGATTTTATTTACTTATTTATTTGAGAGAGAGAAGCAGAGCTGGAGGGAGAGAAAATCTGAAGCAGAGTCCACACTGAGCACAGAGCCTGATGGGGGGCTCGACCTCATGACCCTGAGATCATGACCTAAGCTGAAGTCAAGAGTCAGATGCTTAACCGACTGAGCCACCCAGCCCCCGCTCCGCCCCGCCCAAAGATCCATATCCTTCTGCCCAGCCTGCCTTCTAAAATATTTCTTTCCCTTCATAGTCTAAAAGGAAATCAGACCACTTAAAAAGAAATCAACAACTCACAGAAGAACTTAGTTCATCTGAGACCCTCTATCCTTGAATCACCCAAAGACATTTTCCCTTAGTCTCTAGCATCTGCAGCCAAAGTATTCAAGACGACATTTACCATTCTCAAACACTGTAACTGATACTGATTGCTCACAGGAAACTTATTATGTCAGGACCTAATCCACAGAAGGAGTTTTTGGGCAGATGTCTAATTGCATGTCCAGAAAACTTCCACTAATTCATTTTGAGTCATTTAAATTGTTTTTGTTCATAATAAAGCTATTTCAAGCAAAATAGTTACATTTTTGGCATTGGTCTCTGTTCCATATCCTTAAGATTGCATGTCTCTTCCTAAAATCTGAAAACAAGAACTCAAGAGTCTATTCAAACTCGGATTATAATATTCATCAGTTTTATCTACTAAAGGAGCTTTCTATTAGATTCTACATGGAAGGAATTTGCTCTCAGGAACAATACCTAAGTGCCAGATCAGCAAGATCTGTTCCTTGCTGTTACTCACTGTCAGCTTCCTCTGTTGGTTTGGTTTATCTGCTTCAGGGAAAACGAAGAAAGGCCAATTAAAACACTGCTTAAACTTGATCGCACTTCATTTTTAAGTTGCAAAGGCATTCCACACTCTTTAAATAACTCCAGTAGTTAAAGTCTCTCTGCACACTTTTAGCTAATATAAGAGCCTTCTCGACAGGGAAAAGTTTAAGTAGAAAATATATGTGTGAAATGTCTTAAGTCCAACCGTGGTCTTCCCATCATTCCATAAATCTTGCATGAACAGCATGGCTCTCACTCAGGGCTCTTATGAGACGACATCTGAATATTCCACTGCTCTGTCACAACACTATTCAGGAACACAGCACCACTTATTCATTTAATTAGTTTCTGGGTAAGTATCCATTGGTTCCTGCTACGTGCTGCTCTGCACCAGGCATCGAGGACACAATGGAGAACCAGAGAGCGGAATTCATGAGACGTGTACTTTAGTAGGAGGATGAAGTGCAGCCTACACAACTGGGTTAAAGCTTTTGTTTTGCTACCTACTCTAACTCAGCCTCATCCCTCCTTGTATCCGTGCCCTTCACGAAGCGAAGGAGGAGAGTCATGCAGAGCAAACCTGAGCTCCCGCCTGCCCTTTGAAGGACAGCCCTGCCAAAGCCAGTCCAGGTCGGCAGACCCCCAGGCAGCCTGCATGTGAGTGAGAATGGGTGAGAGTATGGAATTGTCGTTTAAGCCACCGACCCTGGAATGGTTTGCTACTCAGCCTTGTTTTGTGCCAAATTAACTAACAGTTTTGTGCGGTTTGGTGTTTTAGTTCCCAGGTACACAGGTTCGTTCCTTCCAGTGGCCAGCAGCCAGGCTGCCTTGATCTTTGTGTTCTTTAGTGCCACAGTCCATTTCTTGCGCAGAGTGGGCACGCTATACATTTTTGTTGGTTCCGATTGGATAACAAACAATTTACTGAGGTTTAAAATCAGCAGAGGGAGCCATTAGTTAGTGATGTCTTGATCATCATCAAAGACTACCTAGTGTGTTCCCTGGGGTGGTACCAAAACAAAGTGACAAGCTTCCATGGCATGCTTCCAGGAAAGATCAGAGTAACAATAACTACTGATTAGTATACAAATAACTCCCAGTTGCTAGGCCAATAATGGCAGGGTTACTCTTTTCAAAATGTGACATAGGTCAATTATCACAAAGCTTAAAGGAGCTGGGACAAAGGATCTCCTACTTTTCTTATAAAGAGCAGATTTGGGGACCTTTGACACATACTCAAAAGGTTGCTTGCTTCTACAAATCTTTGAGGCATTTTCTTCCGTTTCACCAAGGATTTTGGCCCGTTCGTGGCTGTTTAGCTTAAATGAGGTTTGTTTATCACTCTGTTTTTAGGCGATGTGTTAGAAGCTGAGGGCTGGGAGAAAGCAGGTCACTGTTGCAGCTGGCAGAAGTAGGTTACTGAGTCCATGAGAAACAGGCAGACTCCATATTGAGCAGTGGGTCCACTTTCCAGCCCAGACTGGCTTCCACATAACCAACTGTGTGACCACAGGAAGTCAATTAGCTTACTTGACACGGAAGGAACTAATATTGATGGCAGGCCGTCAATCAGTCTATACACGTTGTCTCAGTTCAGCCTCACACTAATCTCATGCGGAAAAGGAGGAGGTTTAAGGTTTTGATTTGTCCAAGATCACACAGCTCTTAAATGGTGGAGCTAGGGTTTGAATTCACCTAGATCCATGCTCTTCCTAGGATACCAATGCCTCTCATTGGTGACCCTGGCTGCATTCCCCTATTACCCAGATGTGACTCCTTGAATATCAGCTGTATCCCAAGTTGAATCAAAGGGTGGCCAGCCCCCCGGTACAAGCAGATTTATATTTCTGTGTCCCACCTCCATTTTCAGGCAGTCTCTAAGCCCTGGGTGCCAAGCCTCTTCCGCTTTTCTTCCTTTTTCCTCCTACCTGTTCCCGAAAGTGTCACAGCCTAGCTCGTGCAGGTTATAAGAGACCATCTAAACTTTCTTTTTATAATTGTTTGCACATAGGAAATGCTAAAGTATGAGGTGAATTTTAAGACTGTTTTATGGAGCAATCTCTGTGTCGTGGCCACAGGAACTTCCAACGTGAACTACTTCCTGCACCAGTCCAGAATGTTCCATTTCTGGAACTCAGCACGGAGGAGGCTTAGCACCTGAGTAAAGAAAGGAGTCATTCTCCTGCTGCCCCTGGTTGTTCCCCCTTAATCGCAGCAGTGGCAGTCAGAGCTGCCAAAGCCAGGGGAAGGTGGGGGGACCAAGAGAAAGCTCCTCTCATTTCCCTCAGTGGTAGAATAGAAATAGCAGGAAGGACTGTTTTCAGGGCCCTGCTTTCTCATTTAGAAGGGACCACCAAGAAGCTGGGACCAAAGCCCTGCTGTCAGCCATTGAGAAGGTTAACCAGCAACTATCCTTTGGTTAGTCTCATCAATCTCAGTCAGGCAGCCAGTCACCGAGAGAGGCAGTCATCAGTCAGCCAACCAGGCAGTCAGCCTCGGCAGGCCAGGTGGAGGTCAAGCATCTCCAACACAAAGGCTGATTTCCAGTGGCTCCTTTCCCAGGCCCTGCCTAGGCACAATTCACCTAGTATGTCCATCATCCATCCCTCTTATATCACTTTTCACGCTGTTATTGTGATTGTGGTTCAACTGTTTATACCTCTTACAGACTACATGTGCTGTGAGGGAGGAAGCACTTTCTTTTCTACACCTTCCTGTATAGCCAGGGCCCACCACAGAGTCTGGCCTGGAATACCGCTTAAACAGAGATTTGCAAATTAAGTGTTAAATCTTGAGGAAACAAATTTTACTTTGGAATGCTGTGCTAACTTTAAGGAAATAGAAAGAGGAAGAGGCTTGAGATTTCTTTGTATAAAAAGGAAGGAAAATGCAGATGTCACAGTCTGAATATCTTAGACACGCTAAATGAAAGCAAGGAATGAGGAAGGCCTGGAAGATTGGGGAGAGGGGGATGGAAGTGGTCACAATGCTTTGTATGAGAACATGCACAGGGGTTTAATTGTCTGCTTAATTAAAGGATATGAGTATTTACATTGTCAACCGTATTGCATGATGTAACTAAAGGTATTCTGAAAATTTTTCTCCAAAGGCATACTAAAATGAGAGAAATAGATATTTGGTTAGAAATGAGAAGACCTTTTTAAAAATTGCTGAAAACTTTTTAATATCCATTTTTATCATTTATTTGATGACTTATTTTTTTTTTAACCAGACTGATCAAGCAGTTTTGGATGCTAAAAGATGCCCTGCATCATTCCTGATTTATAATTTCTAGAACTATCATTATTGTTTAGCATTTATAGTCTAGTGGGAGACCCCTTAACATGCTAGCTTGGTCAGTTAATCAAAAAGGCTTAATAAAGAGCAAAATCATAAAAAGGCTAAATATGCACCTTATGTTTTATTATTTTTAACAAATAAAGATTTATTTATTTTAGAAAGAGAGAGATAGAGAGGAAGTGCAAGCACACGAGAGTGTGAGGGGAGATGGGGGAGGGGCAGAGGGAGAGAGAATCCCAAGCAGACTCTGCTCTGAGTACAGAGCCTGACATGGGACTCCATCTCATGACCCTACGATCATGACCTAAGCTGAAATCAAGAGTCAGACGCTTAACTGACTGAGCCATCCAGGCGCTCCTTCACATGTTCTACTTTTAATTCAAAATCAAGAGCTTAGCGTAAAGGCTTACTTATTAGGAACATAGGTTCTGAGGCCAAACTGCCTGGTGTGTCACTTATTAGCTGTGTGATCTCAAGCACATTACTTTCTCTCCATCTCGATTTCCTCATCTTTAAAATGGGAATGAAAAGTTGTGTACCTCTCAGGACTATTGTGAGCTTAGCTAGCAATGAAAATAAATTAAAAACAAATTAGGACAGGTCTGGAACGTGGTGATTTCTTAATAAATGTTCATTACTGTTGCATAAACCATGAGCAGTATAAAATATTTACTTGTGATTTAAAGTGAAACAAGAACTTAAAGACATTAACCAAGCAAGAGGGGTGCATAACTTAAAGATTTTTCCAGTTTTTTAATAATGTTTGTAGCACCAATATATCATAAATTGTTAAAGCAAATTGCTTTTTCAAAGCAATTATGTTTTTATAACAATAATTCATTATGACACTCTTTTCAACTTGTATGTACACTTCATACAGTGTTTTCTCTCCTACAGCTGATCTGAGAGTATATTTGCTGTTGGAAAGAGTGAATGTTTTTTGTCCATATCCCCAGGCTACCCTCTTCACTTTTTGAAAAAGGGCAACCTTTCATCCATGTTTCTATAAATTGCCTCAGTGTGCCAAAAGCTCCAGGATGGCAACTGAGGAGTTTAGAAAAATTAGTGTTGGTGTCACTAAAAAAAAAAAAAAAGTGAATAACTCTGAGTATTAGATAAAAAAAAAATTCTTTTGAAATTCTTATGGTATGCCTCTCTGTTTTTATCTTATTTTATTTTTCCTTCTCTTCCCCTAGGATCATTTGCTTTGTTTCTTAAATTATACATATGAGTGAAATCATATATTTGTCTTCCTCTAACTGACTTATTTAGCTTAGCATTATATGTCCTAGCTCCATCCACATTACTGCAAATGGCAAGATTTTATTCTTTTTGATGACTGAGTAATATTCCGTTGTGTATATATACATCACATCTTCTTTGCCCATTCATCTGTTGATGGGCTCTTTCCATAATCTGGCCATCGTTCATAGCATTGCTATAAACATCTAGGGGCATGTGCCCCTTTGAATCAGTATTTTGCATCCTTTGGGTAAATACTTAGTAGTACAAATACTGAATCATAGGGTAGCTCTATTTTTAACTTTCTTTTCTAGGGGGGGACTTTATTATTATTATTTTTATTAACATATAAAGTATTATTTGTTTCAGGGGTACAGGTCTGTGATTTATCAGTCTTATACAATTCACAGTGCTCACCATAGCACATACCCTTCCCAATGTCCATCCTCTAGGTACCCCCTCCCCTCCAGCAACCCTCAGTTTGTTTCCTGAGATTAAGAGACTCTTATGGTTTGTCTCCCTCTCTGGTTTCATCTTGTTTCATTTTTCCTTCCCTTTTCATGATCCTCGGTTGTGTTTCTCAAATTCCTCATATTAGGGAGATCATATGATAATTGTCTTTCTCTGATTGACTTATTTCGCTTAGCATAATACCCTTTGGTTCCATTCACGCCATTGCAAATGGCAAGATATCATTTTTGATGGCTGCATAGTATTCCACTGTGTGTGTGTGTTTTGTGTGTGTGTGTGTGTGTGTGTGTGTGTGTACACACAACACATCTTCTTTATCCATTCATCTGTTGATGTATATCTAGGTTCTTTCCATAGTTTGGCTATTGTAGACATTGCTGCTATAAACACTGGGATGCGGGTGCCCCTTTGGATCACTACATTTGTATCTTTGGAGTACATAGCTAGGAGTGAGATTGCTGGGTTGTGGGGTAGCTCTATTTTTAACTTTTTGAGAAACCTCCATACTGTTTTTCAGAATGACTGAACAGGTTGCATTCCCATCAACAGTGTAGAAGTGTTCCCCTTTCTGTGCATCCTCACTGACATTTGTTTTTTTATGTTGCTAATTTTAGCCATTCTGACAGGTGGGAGGTGGTATCTCCTAGTTTTGATTTGTATTTCCCTGATAATGAGTGATGTTGAGCATCTTCTCATGTGTCTGCTGGCCATCTGTATGTCTTCTTTGGAAAAATGTCTATTCATGTCTTCTGCCCATTTCTTAACTGGGTTATTTGGTTTTGGGATACTGAATTTGATAAGTTCTTTATAGATTTTGGATACTAACCCTTCATTAGATAGGTCATTTGCAAATATCTCATCCCAATCTGAATGTTGCCTTTTAGTTTTATTGATTATTTCCTTCACTGTGCAGAAGCTTTTTATCTTGATGAAGTCCCAATAGTTCCCTTTTGCTTTTGTTTCCTTTGCCTCTAGAGACATGTTTAGTAAAAGTTGCTAAGCTTGATGTCAAAGAGGTTGCTACCTGTGTTTGCTAGGATTTTGATGGTTTCTTGTCTCACATTTAGGTCTTTCATCCATTTGGAATTTATATTTGTGCATGGCATAAGAATGTGGTCCATTTTCATTCTTTTGGATGTTGCTGTACAGTTTACCGAACACCATTTGTTGAAAAGACTGCCTTTTCCCCATTGTATATTCTTTCCTCCTTTGTCATAGATTAATTGCCCATATAGTTGTGGGTCCATTACTGAGTTCTCTATTCTGTCCCATTGATGTATGACTCTGTTTTTGTGCCAGTACCAGACTGCCTTGATGACTATAGCTTTGTAATAGAGCTTGAAGTCTGGTATTGTGATGCCTCCAGGTTTGCTTTTCTTTTCCAAGATTGCTTTGGCTATTGGTGGTGGTGGTGGGGGGGGGGGTCTTTCATGGTTCCATACAAATTTTAGGATTGTTAGTTCTGTCTCTGTGAAAAGTGCTGGTGGTATTTTGATAGGGATTACATTAAATGTATAGATTGCTTTAGGTAGTATAGATATTTTAACAATATTTGTTCTTCCAATCCATGAGCATGGAAGGTTTTTCCATTTCTTTGTGTCATCTTCAATATCTTTCATAAGTATCCTATAGTTTTCAGAGTACAGATCTTTTACCTCTTTGGTTCAGTTTTTTCCTAGGTATCTTAGGGATTTTTGTGTAATTGTAAATGGGATTGATTCCAATTTCATTCTTTTGGATGAATTGGTTCCTTAACCAACTGTGTCACCCAAGCACCCCAAATGATATTTCTTTAGGGAGTCACAGATTGTGTCAATAATAAATCAAATAAAATCAATAAGGTTTTTCATTTATAAAAACATTCTACATGTAGAATAGCAAGGCCATATTAATGATTCACTATTTCTTTTCCAAGCTGATGCTGGATTTGGCTTCATTCAGCCATGTGCAAATACATATACGTAAGTATATGTACACGACAAACACCTATCTGCAAAATGACAGATATAAACACAGGTCTGCCAAATGACATTTCCCAGGACTCCCTCAAACTTAATTTTATATGCTCTCCCTGGCTGGCTACATCCATCATCATGGCTTTATCTCTCAATGCTCACTAATGATTCCTCCAAATATCCCTCCTGTCCAGACCTTCTCCAACTGGCTTCCTGTGTACCACACTGGAAGCTTTGTCCAAATTGTTGTAAAAGCCAGAAAACTGGGAGTTGTCTGAGGCTCATTTGTCTTCTTGACCCTTTTACCCAACCTATTCAAATCATGTATGAATTTTACTGCAGAAATAACTGAAAATCCTTCTCCCATTCTGGTTTTTTACCACCACTGACTAGTACAGACCCTTATTACCTCTCTACTGGGTCCATCCTCCCAAAACAATAGCCACTCATACTGGTCTTCCTGCCCTAGGCTCCACTCTATTTGATCCATTCTCTGCCCTAACAGAGGTTACATGTGGGGCTTTTTCATAGTCTGTTCCTTTGCACTGTCCAGTTTTCCTCCTGGAGTGCCAGCTCCCCACTCCTCATCTGTCTGACAAATCTTACTCTACTTCAGGACTCAGCCTCTTCACTAGATATCTTGCAAGGTTCCTGGACTTCTCACTCACATCCACCAGTTGGATATTCCTGCTTCAAGAAATGAACTCAGGGAGGCCATGAGCTTTCCTTGTGGACAGCTGCATGCTCAGTGCCTAGAACAGTGCCGGGCATATAGTGAGATTTTAATGAATATTTATCAAATAAATCATACCTACCAAAATCCCTGCCCATTTATGTGTTTTAGTTCTGAGATCACAAGCTGTGAGTTCCTATTGGTCAGAAACACATCTAATTCACCTCTTTACCTCCGCTGCTTACCACAGAGCCTGCTATACTCTTAGCACTTAGCAACCAATAATGGTGGACCTAGGCCATCCAGATTTACATGAAGAAAACCAAAGAAACAATTCACTGGGGAAAATGTTGTGATGGGTTAGTACTATCTAATCTCTGGGGTGGAAAAGGGGAGTGGGGTATAAATGTTAAATCCAGAACTCTAGGAATAAGGCATGCTGTTTGTTTTGCAAAGTGGTAGGGAGACACATAAAAATATGACTGTTTAAAATGTTGATGTACTTATGTATTTAATGAGAGGTTCCAGCAAAATGCTGTGGTAGCAGGGTAGGGAGGGTAGTTGGGAAAGTTTCTTGGAAGAAAAGCCAGCCCTTAAAGGGCTTCCTTAGGTTAGCATTGCCAGATAAAACACAGGACTGCCAGTTAAATTAGACTTTCAGATAGAAAAACAAGAACTGTGTATAAGTATGTCCCTTGTGGTATTTGGAATACACTTACACTAAAAATGCCTTGTTTATCTAAAATTCAAATTTAACTGGGCCTCCTGTATTTTTATTTACTAAATTTGGCAACTCCTCCTCAGGTATATGGAATAGCTTGAGAACAAGAAGGGCAGGGACAGGAAAGCACAGAGAGAATGGCTAGTTGTCCAACACAGTTGCAGCCTCGTGGGTTTGGGAGACAGAGAAAAGAGGAAGTTATGAGAGCTATTGCCAGGGAAGTAATGGGGCCAGATCACAGAGCCTTTTGAATGACCTTGATTTGTCAAAGAAAAAATATGATGTCATCCTGGGAACTTATGTTCAGCAATGAAACAGAGACTATATCCTTTATGAAAAATAGAGTGTACACATAAATTTTTATGCACATAACTCATGCTTCCTTGGGGACTTACTGTTAACACTGGTTATATGAATTCTAAACACATCGGGTACCATACAGAGCTTGCCTTTAAATGGAAAAAGATATATTTTGGGGAACTTAAGTTGAATGTTTACATGTAACCAAGAATAGCTATTGGAAATATTGAACATTAAACAGTTTTCCAAACAAATTTCTAATGTAGATAGTGATTTATAGACATTAAATTAAGATGAAACAAACAGGGAAAGAATAAGTTATGATCTTATTTCTCCACTAAGTGTTGGTCTAAGTAAGATTTTTGAATCATGTATTTAGAAAATGAGCACATCAAAATGCTGGCCCTCTGAATCACATAAAATTAATGATTAAAAATTAATAACATATTTATTATGTATTAGGTACCCTAACCAATACAGAATCTCTTACTTTAAAACAAACCATTCAGATTAACCATGGTTAAAAACAAATTCGCAATTTGTTATTTTCTACTGTATAAGTAACAATATTTATATTTTTCAATGCTTGCAATTAAGCTCTGAAAAAGAATTAATATGACATATTTAGAAATCACTTTAAAAAGTCTAAGCATTTAGAAATATTTTCTGTGATTTTTAAAAAATATATATTATATATATATATAAAGTCATTTTTGAGCAATTAGGGAAATTTGAATATGGACTGGATGTTATTAGATGATAAATAAGGAATTATTTTATTGTTGTAGGGTGTATAATACCTGTGGTTAAGTTAAAAATAAAATCCTTTTTTCTGTTAGAGGCATATGTTCAAATATTATAGGTGCAATGACACAGTGTCAGGGATTTGCCCTTAAAATACTTCACCTTAAAAAAATCCATGGGAAGTAGATGAAACAAAGCTCCCAAAATGTTAGATAATTGTTGAAGTGGGGTGATGGGTTCTGGGGGCTCAGTATATGATTCTATTTCAACGTATGTTTGAACATTTCCATAAGAGGTAAACACCCAAACAGATCCTTTTTATGAGTAAAGAATTTCTTTGAAAGCATATCACATAATAATTTATATCTTTCTAATTCATATTTAGAATATATATTTATATATATTATATATATTCTCTTGTGACTGTTTAATAAAGCAGTTGAGCATGTGTAGCTTATTAATGATCACTCACATTGACTGAGTACATTCCATGGACCAGGCATTGTGCTTAGTGATTACCACGCAATATTCATTTAATGTTTGCAAAGATCATTTGATCTAAGGCTTGATTAGTACCCCCATTTTGCAGATGGAGAAACTGAGGCTTGAAGAGATGCACAGTTCTCACCCTGTGTCTCTGCTGGGATCTGAAATCAGACTGCTAGCTCTGAAGTCTGTAGGTTTAGCCATTACTATACTACCAGGTAGACTAGAAGGAATATAGACATACTTATAATACATATTATAATGAGAAGAATGTGGTAAATTGCTCACATGTTTCTTCCTTGCTACAGTCACGTGGCTTAGGGCCAGCCGTGATCAGCTCCTTTCCTGTATGGGTTGACTGGTTGTTGTTTGAAGCAGAAGAGGGGAAAGATGCTGCTGTCAGACAAAGGAGGAGAAGCAAAGAGAACCGACAGAAGTCTCTTCTCATTGACAACAGCAGTTCTGCAACTGTTTTTTTTGGAACACAAAATAACTAAAATGCACAATTTGCCTTTCTTGTGCCTTCTGACGCCTGATTCTATTTTGCAGGACTTCGCCTCGGTTTTCAATCATTTGTCAGGCAGGGGCTCCTGTTTGGCGCAGGCAGCGGGAGGGAGAGGTGCGGGAGGGGCGGTTGAGGGGGTAGCAGGGAGAGAGAGGGGAGCCAGGAGGACGCACATCCTACAAGTGAGGAACTGGCACAGCTGCAGCCCTGTGAGACCCCGCCCCATGAGCTCATCCCCTGGCAGTGCAAATTAGGATGACATAATGTTTCTGGAGAGCTCCTTCCAGCCCACTGCAGTGAGAGCGCTCTTGCTTTTCCTGAGCACAGGAAAAATTAGCATCGGTATTTCTAGCTGTTCCTGAGGAAATGGCATTTTATTCAAAGGTGTCGTGGGAAACATAAAACATCACCTGCATTAGTATCAGCTCCTGCATCAAAGGGAAACAGCTTATCAGTAAATAAGTCATTAATTACTGCACTTATCAGACTACTGAAGGTAACCAGCATTCTTCAAAAACAGGGTCCAACTGCAATGGCAAGAGAGTGTCTGTGTTTCTTTAAAGCCTTCAGCCCAAGAGTATAAAAAATTAACTACAGCAATAATATTAAATAATAGTAATAATCATTATCGCTTATTTAGCTCTTGCTGTATGCTAGGAACTACGCTAGATATTTTACATACATTATCTAATTTAGTTCCTACTATAACCTTACAAAGTAGACTAACCCTCTATCCCCACCACACACGCGCACACACACACACACACACACACACACATACACACTTATGGAGGAGGAAATAGGCATGGAGAGGTAGGTAATCTGCCAAGGTCAGACAGCAACAACTCGTAAAGCCAGCTGGACTCTGGTCCAAAGCCTGCACTGCTAATCACTATGCTACATTGCTCTACAGGCCACAGTGCAGCTCTGTGGGAGGCATGGCAATGTTTAATAACAACTTAGTAAAAGAGAGAAGAAAGTATTGTTTCTGCCAAGAAACTATAGGTGACTAAAGCTGGGATGTCTTCTATGGCCAGCATTTTTCATTTCGGTGGACACATGAAACACACACACCATTACATACCCAGCTTGTAAAGGAAAAAGGCATGGAGATTAATATTTATTAAGAGCCTGGCATGAAATAGAAAAATTACATGTTGGTCTCTGCCCCTGGTTCCTAGCTCAGAGGTCCTAAAACTGTAACTGCCTAAGTCATAAGATCTTGCATTAGGAGCATCTTTTGTTCTCAATAGTCCTTGACCCTGGTTCCTGACACAGAGTTCCTAAACCCCTTGGAATTTCCTGGATGATAGGAATGTTTTTTTGTCCTAATGAGGTGACTACTGATGGGTTCCTGGATGGGGGCTGGTCACCAGAAAGACTAAGCAATGATAAGAAGCTTGGAATTTTTAGTCCCCCTCACGCAGGCTTCCGAGAGGGGAGAGGGGCTGGAAATGGAGTTAACAATTGATCATTCCTATGTGATGAAACCTCCATAAAAATCCCCAAAGTACGAGGTTCAGAGAGTTTCCAGGTTCGTGAACACACAGCGATGCTGGGAGAATGGTGCATCCTGAAAGATCATGGAGTCTCCTTGCCCCTTCCCACATGCCTTGTGCTACCCGTCTCTTCCAACAGTGTCCTTTAAAGGATCTTTTTTTTTTTTTTTTAAGATTTTATTTATGTATTTGACAGACAGAGATCACAAGCAGGCAGAGAGGCAGGCAGAGAAAGAGGAGGAAGCAGGCTCCCTGCTGAGCAGAGAGCCCGATGTGGGGCTTGATCCCAGGACCCTGAGATCATGACCTAAGCCGAAAGCAGGGGCTTTAACCTACTGAACCACGCAGGGGCCCCTAAAGGAGCTTTTTATAATAACCTGCTAAATAGTAAGTAAACTGTTTTCCCTAGTTCAGTGAACTGCTTTAGCAAGTTCATCAAACCTGAGGAGAGGGTTGTGGGAACCTCCAATTTATAGCGATTGGTCAGAAGTTATGATTGGTATCTGAAGTTGGGCCTGGGGGCAGTGTTGTGGTGCTTTGAATACCGATGGAAGAGAAAAGATGAAAAGTAATAAAAGGTAAGGATATGTAGCAGTGGTTGTGGGAGAGGAGCTCTATGTCTTCAGGATTTAGAATTGGGTATAAACTCTACTACAAAGGCTAGGTGGCCTTGTACAATAGACACAAGGCTTTGAGCCTCAATTTCCCCATCTATAAAATGATGTGATAATAAACTTATCATAGATTCATTGTAAAGATCAAATAAGACAATGTACAGTTCTGAGTCCAGTGCCTGATATGCAGTAAGAGCTCGATGAAGGGTAGGGAATAATGACTAAGGACAGGGACCTAGAATCCCCGCTCCCTCCACCCCCCCATGATACCTAAAACCTGGCGTCTTTCCGGGTCACCCTCGCTGGATTAAATAGAAGCCTGTTACTTTTCTGTGAATTTGGGGGTGGGGAGAGGACTTTCTCCCAAATCCCTTTTCATTCACAGTCCACCCCCTCTCAAGCATTTTCCTTCCAACGCTGGTTGCAGAACGGGGAAGCGCCATCTGGCTGGCAGGTAACTGAGCGCTTCAGCTCAGCAGTAGCACTGATCCTTGATAGGAAATGCACTCATGGCTCTGGGGGATTCCAGTCAGAGAGAGAATCTATTCTCTATGTGTGTGAGAGTTCATGAAATCTAGGATGATTAGGTATAATGACACCTCATCCATGGAGAATAGATTCTGATTACTCCTGGAGCCCCCTCCCCCAACCTGGATTGAATTTCTGATGGGTCTTATCATAGAGAATCATCTGGATGGTGACTTCTTATCTGTGTCTAAGACATCTCTCCATAAAAGTACATGCCCAGTTCTAACCCTTATTAAACAAATCACGTAGTTTGCTATTACCAGCACCAAATCTGTGCCATAGGATGCCAGGAACAGAAACTCCTGGGGAGATGCTAAGCTGGCACCAAGAAGGGAACTTGGCAAGGAAGTAGACTTAAAATATATAATTCCTAGGAAAGCATTTCTTCTCTTACATTTCAAAGGAGAAATACATATGCATCCAGAAAATATTGTTTGTACACTTTATGACTATGTCTGAAATCATGCTATATGAGTGTGGCAATCCTTCACAATAGTTGTAAATTTAGCTAATTGTGGCCCCAGGGGATAGAGTATAATAATTACCAACCGTAAAAACACATTTTTAATTTCTAAGAAAGAGGTTAGTTTTTTTTTTCTCTGTGAGAGCATCTAGTTCCCCACCTTTTCAGACTGGATATTTGCAAACAACATTACTTCCGAACTTTGCCCTGGCACAGTAAAGTCGGTGGTTTATATTTGGAAGTTAATCTTTGGAATGAAATAGAAAACCACTTGAGCAATACAAGTTGAGTTTATTACAAATTGGTAAATGAAAGGTGTAATATGAACTTCATAGGCCCAAGTTTTGATTTTTTTATTGAGTATAACTGACATATAACATTATATCAGTTTCAGGTGTACAACATAATGATTTGATATTTTTATATATTGGGGGAAGGATCACCACGCTAAGTCTAGTTACCATCAATTTCCATAAAAAGTTACAATTTTTTTCTTTTTCTTTTTTTGCTTATGATGAGTTTTTTTAAAAAAAAACATTTTATTTATTTATTTGACACTCAGAGATCACAAGTAGGCAGAGAGGCAGGCAGAGAGAGAGGAGGAAGCAGGCTTCTTGCAGAGCAGAGATCCCAGGGCTCTGCAATCACAACCAAGCTGAGGGCAGAGGCTTTAACCCACTGAACCACCCAGGCACCCCGTGATGAGCGCTTTTAAGATTTACTCTCTTATCAGCTTTCAACTAAGCACCACAGTATTTATGCATTACATCCCCATGACTTACTTACTTTACAACTGGAAGTTTGTACCTCTCCATCCCCTTCACCTCTTCTAGCCAGTCCTCTACACATCCCCCTGCACACCCCCCCCCCCCCGGCTTTCTGGCAACCACCATTCTGTTGTCTGTATCTGAGTTTTGTTTTGTTTGTTCACTTGTTTTATATTTTAGATTCCACATAAAAGTGAAATCATGTGGTGTTTGTCTTTCTCTGACTTATTTCACTTAGCATGATACATCCACCTTTTCAAAAATGGCAAGATTTCATTCTTTTTTTTAATGGTGAAGTAATATTCCATGATGTGTGTGTGTGTATATCACACACTTAAGCTGCTTATACACTTAAGCTGCTTCCATATCTTGGCTATTGTAAATAATGCTGCATGCAATAAACATAGGCGGTGCATATATCTTTTTAAATAGTGTTTTTGTTTTCTTCAGAAAAATACCCCGAAATTGAATTGCTGGGTTATATGTTTGTTCTTTTATTTAGGAACTTCCATACTATTTTCTATAGCGGCTGCAGCAATTTACATTCCCACCGACAGTGCATGAGGGTTCCCTTTCTCCACTTCACCAACACTTACTTCTTCTCTTTTTGGAAATAGCCGTTCTAACAGGTATGAGGTGATACCTCATTGTGGTTTTGTGGTTTCGATTTGCATTTCCCTGATGATTAGTGATGTTGAGCATCTTTTCATGTACCTGTTGGCCATCTGTGTGACTTCTTTCAGAATATGTCTTTGCAGCTACTCTGCCAATTTTTAATTCAAATTACGTGGGTCTTTTGTTTGTTTGTTTGTTTGTTTCTTTGCTTGCTTGTTTTGGTTTGCCCTTGAGCTGTATAAGTTCCTTATATAGTGTAGATATTAACCCTTTACTGGACATGTGCTTGTGAATACTTTCTCCCATTCAGAGGGTTGCCTTTTCATTTTGTTGATGGTTTCCTCTGTGTAGAAGCTTTTTGGCTTAAAGCACTCCATTTGTTTATTTTTTGCTTTTGTTGCCTTGGCTTTTGAAGACAGATCCAAGAAATCATTACCAAGACCTATGTGAAGAAACTTACTGCCTGTGTTTTCTTCTAGGAGTTTTATGGTTTTAGGCCTTACATTCAAGTCTTTAATCCATTTTGGGTTAATTTTGAGTATAGAGGACAGTAGTCTAATTTCATTTTTTTTGCATGTGATTGTCTAGTTTTCCCAACACCATTTATTGAAGAGACAGTCCTTTCTTCATTGCATTTTCTTGTATGGGTTTATTTCTGGGCTCTCTATTCTGTTCCATTGACCTGTGTTTTTATGTCAATATCATACTGTTTGAATTACCATAGTTTTGTAATATAGTTTGAAATCAGGGAGTGTGATGCCTGCAGTTATGTTTTTTTTCCTCAGGATTGGCTTGGCTCTTTGGGGTCCTTTGTGGTTATATACAAAATTTAGGATTGCTCTATTTCTGTGAAAAATTTCATTGGAATTTTGATAGGGATTACATTGAATCTGTAACAGCTTTAGATAGTATGAACACTTTAACAACGTTAATTCTTCTAATCCATGAGCATGGAATATTTTTCCATTTATTTGTGTTTTTGTTAATTTCTTTCATCAATGTCTCATAATGTTTCAGTGTACAGGACTTTCACTTTCTTGATGAAATTTATTGCTAGGTATTTTATTCTTTTTAATAAAATTGTAAATGGGATTATTTTCTTAATTTCTTTTGCTAATAGTTCATTATTAATAAGAATGCAATAGATTTTTGTATATCGATTTTTTTTATCCTGCAATTTTACCGTATTTGTTTATTAGTTCTAATAGCTTGTTGGTAGAGTCTTTAGGGTTTTGTATATATAAAATTGTGTTGTCTGCACAATTTGACTTCTCCCTTTTCAATTTAGATGCATTTTTTTCTTTTTCTTGCCTAGTTTCTCTGGCTAGGACTTTCAGTACTATTTTGAATAAAAAGTGATGACTTTCTATAGTATTATTCCTTTTTTATTATCTTTTTTTGTATCTACTCTAGATTTTTGCTTTGAGGTTACCATGAGGCTCACATATAACAACCTATGTATTATAGTTTATTTTATTTGATAGCAAGTTAAGTTTATATGCATTTTAAAACTCTACATTTTTACTTTATTTTATTTCTTTTACCCCTCTACATTTTATGTTTTTGATATCACATTTTACATCTTTTTTTTTTTTTGGTGTATCTCTTAATTAATTATTGTGGTAATAGTTATTTTTACTACTTTTGTCTTTTAACCTTCATACTAGCTTTATAAATGACTAATCCACCACCCATAACACTGAGGTTTATACTTTTACATGTGTTCTTGTGCCTTTTCTTTTCAGGTTAAAGACGTCCCTTGACATTTCTTTTAAGACTGGTTTCATGGTGATGAGGCCCTTTGGTTTCACTTGACTGGAAAGTTTATCTCTTTTTCAATTCGGGATGATAACCTTGCCAGGTAAGTATTCTTGGTAGGAAGTTTTTTCCCCTTCAGAAATGTGAATATGTCATATCACTCTCTTCTGACTTGAAAAGTTTCTGCTGAGAAATTGCCTTATAGGTTGATGGGGGTTCTCTGTATATAACATGTTGTTATTCTCTTGCTGCTTTAAAGATTCTCTCTTTATGTTTAATGTCTGACATCTTAATTACAATGTGACTTGGGTGGATATCTTTGGGTTTATCTTATTTAGAATTCAATGGGTTTCTGGTTGTGGATGTCTATTTCCAAGGGTAGGCAAGTTTTCTGCCATTATTTCTTCAAATAAGTTTTTTGCTCCTTTCTGTCCCTCTTCTACTTCTGGGACTCCTATAATATGAATGTTTTTCCTTTTGATGTTGTCCCACAGGTCCCTTAAACTCTCTTCACTTGTTAAGCATTCTTTATTATTTTTTTTCTTTTTGCTGTATTTGGGAAGACTGCCCTGTCTTCTAGATCACTGATCCTTTCTTCTGCTTCATCTATTCTGCTGTTGAACTCTTCTAGTGTATTTTCAGTTCAGTTATTATATTCTTCAGCTCTGTGATTTCTCTTTGATACTTACTTATATTTTCTATTGCTCTGTTGAAGTTATCATCGTGTTCATACATTCTTCTCTGAAGTTCAGTGACATCTTTATGACCATTGTTTGAACTCTTCATCACATAAATTACTTACATCCATTTCATTAAGGATTTTTTTTTTGAGATTTTATCTCATTCTTTCACTTGGAATATATTCCTGTTTCCTCATTTTGCTTGACTCTGTGTTTGTTTCTATGTATTAAGTAAAATGGGTACTTCTTCCAGTATTGAAGGAGTAGCTTTGTGTAGGAGATGAAACTTATCATTTAACCTTGCCCTAGCTCTTGGTTGTCTCTCAAACCTTTGTGATTGTCTTAAGCAGCCAGATTTAGTCTTGAAAGGTCTCAGCTGCTGACAGTTTTAATATTCCAAAAGAAGGAATCTCAGTATCTAGTTTTAGGCTAATTGGAAGGCAGACCCGCAGGCAGCTGCTTTTATTTATTTATTTATTTTTTAAAAAGATTTTATTTATTTGACAGAGAGAGATCACAAATAGGCAGAGAGGCAAGCAGAGAGAGAGAGAGAGGAGGAAGCAGGCTCCCTGGTGAGCAGAGAGTCCAATATGGGACTCGATCCCAGAACCCTGAGATCATGACCTGAGCTGAAGGCAGAGGCTTAACCCACTGAGCCACCCAGGTGCCCGGGCAGCTGCTTTTAAAATATGTAGTCACAAACCCTGTTGGCCTCCAGACCAGGTGATCTAGAGGTGTCTTCTGCATGACAGTTGCAATAATTGGAGCTCCTTGAGTGGATAAACTCCTTTTTGAAAGGCACCAAAGAGCCACAGTAAGGCTGAGGAAGAGCACAAAGATAGTGTTCTATAGTCTACTTTCCCTAACAGTACCTCTAGATGTGTAAGAAACCTAAAGACTGCCCTTTAGACTGGCGCTCCAGGAGAAGTAAATTCACACTTTTTTTTCCCCTATAAAACTGGGGTGTGTTTCAGTGTGCTTTCTGTGCTGTGCCCTGGGGTGGTAGCTTGCCAAGAACTGTCTCTCCAATTGTTATAGTCACATGGGACCCAGGAATGAAAGAGCCCCTGGCCACCAGAGCCAGGTGATAAAGGAATGTCCCCTATGCGGATCTGCATGCCTACTAGATTTAGCAGAAAAGGAAGTGGAGGCCAGAGTGCACCACCAGCTTTTGCAAGACAGTGGGAGAATGCAGAGCTGGGGCATACTCACTTAGGCAAGGAAGTGAGAGTGCAATACCTATGCAAGTCTTCCAGGGCCAGCAAGTAGAGGGGGATTACAAAAATGGTGTTTGTCAGGGCCTCTGTCCCGGGAGAGACTCTCAATAGGCCCCTGCTCCTCTAGCAGATGCTTAAAATTAGCAATTGAATCTCCTTCACACAAATTCTAAGCACTGTTTCTTTTGTGCTGAGCCCTCAGGCAAGTTAGTTTGTGTGGGAGTCCTTTCACAGCAGCATCTTTGGTCCCTACAACCTTTGGTTTTCAAAGACAAACATTTTGGGGTCTTGTCTCTCTGATGCAAGTTCCAAGTGTTGGGGTACCTGAGGCACAAACTTCCTGCTCCTCGGGGAGAAGCCCTGGATTTGTGAGGTTCATCCCTATTGTGGGTTGTGGTGCCAGAGGTAGGGTTTTGGTGAGATTTTGCCTCTTCTACCTGTTTTGATGTGGTCCTTTTATCATTTGTTCTGATTATGCTTCTCAGCTAATTTTCAGGTCTTTTCTCAATTATTCCAGATATAGATGTAGATTTGGTATGTTCACGTGAGGAGGGAAGTTCAGGATCTTCCTATGCTGCCATCTTGGACCCCCTCAGGTCTGTGTTAAACTTTGAAGAAACGAATAGAATCCTATAACTTAATAACTACACCTGACTTCTCAAGACCCTAATTTTGAATATTTACGTTTGGAGAAAAATGTCTTCATTTTTAGTGTTGTGTTTTGGTGGTGATTTTTTTTGTTTGTTTGTTTTGTTTTTGTTTTTGTTTTTTTACCTGAAAGAAACCACTCTAAGAGATAGTGCCTTAAGGTAGTTGATTCCTTTTGGCAGCTAACAATCTCTGAAGCTGGAATGGCCATCTGTCCCCACCTGTTGTAAACAGATTCCATTTCTAGATGGACAACATTCACTGTTTCATAATCCACATCAGCATTTGGGGAACTTAATGTGAATAAAAATTTCTCTTGTTAAATGCTTGCCATTACTTAAAATGCTTGCCATTTTAAAAAAACTAGTAGAAGTAAAAATGGTGGTTTTTCTAAATAAAAGAGTCAGGTATATATCAAATAAACTCCTGCTAACAGCATGCCAAGAAATGGTGTGTGTGGTTATTCAGATATTCAGTTATATGCACACAGTAAATTTTTAAAGAACTGGATTATATAATAATGTATTTAACCCCAAAATATGGTGTTTATGTACCATACATACTTTCGTATGTATGAAAGTTAGGAATAATTGAATGCTAGACAGCTGGATAATATCAAGTTAATGGGAGTTGTTACAATGTACATTTTCCCTTTATATATTGTTTCAGGCTGACCCAAATGCCTGTAACCAAGGAATAATTAAGAATGAAACACAAACAGTAGCAAAATCTCCTATCACATTAAGGCAGGAATTCTCCAAAATTACAAAAGTGAATAGCCCCATTCAAACCAGCAATAATGTCTTCAAATGCAGGCTAAAAATATTAAGTAAAGATCAATTATATATGCATAGAGTGTATAAGAGTCTACAGTTTTGCACTTTTTATCCTGCTTGGAATTCATAAGTCTTCTTTAATTGGTGCCTTTATATCTTTCATTGGTTTTGGAAGACTCACAGTTGTTATCTCTTCAAATACTACTTCTGTCTTAACCTTTTCTGTTCTCTGAAAATTCAATTACATATAGTATCCATATCCCCTTTCCTTCATTTTCCCATCCTTTTGTTCATTGCATGCTTTTCCAGTTTACTAATCCCTTTTCCTATTTATTAATTATTCTGATATGCCTACTCATAGCACCCAGCTATCAATTACCCCCCATTTATAATTAAACTAAAAGAGGTAAAAGACCTGTACTCTCAAAACTATTCAAACACTGATGAAAGACACTTAAGATGACACAAAAAAATGAAAAGACATGCCATGCTCATGGATTTAAAGAACAAATATTGTTAAAATGTTTATACTACCCAAAGCAATTTATACACCCTATCAAAATATCAACAGCATTTTTCACAGAAGTAGAACAATCCTAAAATTTGTATGGAACCACAAAAGACCCTGAATAGACAAAGTAACCTTGAAAAAGCAAAGAATGCTGGCAGCATCACAATTCTGAACTTCAAGTTATACTACAATGTTGTAGTAATTAAAACAGTATGGTACTAGCACAAAAATAGACACATAAATTAATGGAACAGAATAGAAAACCCAAATGAAACCAAAATCATATGGTCAATTAATCTTTGACAAAACAGGAAAGAATATCCAATGGAAAAAAGACTTCTTCAACAAATGATATTGGGAAAACTGGACAGCTACATGCAAAAGAATAAAACTGGACCACTTTCTTATACTACACACAAAAATAAAGTCAAAATGGATTAAAGACATAAATGTGGCCTAAAACCATAAAAGTCCTTGAAGAAAACACAGGCAGTTATTTCCCTGACATTGGCTGTAGCAATTTTTCTAGATAGGTCTCCCGAGGCAAGGGAAACAAAAGCAAAAAATACACTTTTGGGATTACATATAAATAAGTATAAATAAGTAGCTTCTGCACAGTGAAGGAAACAATCAACAAAAGTAAAAGACAACCTATGGAATGGGAGAAGATATTTGCAAATGACATATTCAATAAAGGGTTAGTTTCCAAAATATATAAATAACATACAATTCAACAACCAAAAGATGAGTAATCTAATTAAAAATGGGCAGAAGACATAAATAGACATTTTTCCAATAAAGACATACAGATGGCCAACAATGAAAGATGTTCAACATCACTCATCATCAGGGAAATGCAAATCAAAGCCAAATGACATATCATTTCATACTTTTCAAAATAGCTAAAATCAACAATACAAGAAACAACAGGTATTAGCGAGGATGTGAAGAAAGGAGAATCCTCCTGCGCTGTTAGTGGGAATACAAACTGGTGCAGTCACTGTGGAAAATAGGATGGAGATTCTTCACAAAGTTAAAAATAGAACTCCCCTATGGTCCAACAATTGCACTTTACCCAAGGAATACAAAAATACTAATTCAAAAGGATCATACACCCTTATGTTTATTGCGGCATTATTTACAACAGCCAAATTATGGAAACAGCCAAAGCATTCATTGATTGAAAAGTGGATAAAGAAGACATGGGAGAGAAATACAATGGAATATTATTAAGCCATGGAAAAGAATGAAATCTTGCCATTTGCTGTGACACGGATGAAGCTAGAGAGTATTAGGGTAAGTGGAATAACTCAGTTGGAGAAAGACAAATACCATGTGATTTCACTCACATGTGGAATTTAAGAAACAAAAGAAATAAGCAAATGAAAAAAGAGAGGGAGAGAGAGAGGAAGAGAGAGAGAAGGGCAAACAAAGAATCCAACTGTGAACTATAGAGAACGAACTGATGGTTACTAGAAGTGAAGTGTGTGTGGGGATGGGTTACGTTGGAGATGGGGAGTAAGGGGTACACTTGTGATGAGCACCAGGTGTTGTATGGAAGTGGGGAATTGCTATACTATACACCTGAAACTCATTACACTGTATGTTAACTGTCTAGAATTTAAATAAAAACTTTAAAAAAGTTTTTTAGGTCCCTGTGTGTGCTAATTTATTATGTAGAGTCCCATGTGTCCATTATCTGTTATTTTTCTTGCCTTTTTTCAACCATACTGTCTTATCGCCTCATGATCTGATTATTATTAGTTGAGTAGTGGACATAGCATGTGAAAATCTGTAGAAATAACTTGAGACTTGATGACATTCTTTTCTTTGAGAGATGTTTTCCTTTCCTATTGGCAGGTTTAGAAACCAGCAATCTGAGGTCATTTTGATTTAATTTTAAGAATTAAGAGTGACTTGAATTTGAGCTTCGGGCTTAAAAGGTCAGTCTATACAGTTCATTCTTATTCCTAATGGGAGACATTTAGTGTCTTAATCAAGAGCCTGGGGTATTTACAAGCCTCATTCCCAACTTTGGTGGATTCTAGATTCCAAGTTTTATTCTTCTCTTATACAGGGCTATCAGAAGACCTGTTTAGTTTCTCAGCCTCTCAGTTATATCTTCCAGGACCAACAGGCATTTGAGTGGAAAACTGGCCCCTCATGGCAGGCTTATCAACCTAAAATTTCTTCATTTTCCCATATTTCCCATGAATTTGCCTTGTTAGATCTCTGGTGCCTCCAAGTGATTCCTTATAGTATATTTTGTCCAGATTTTGTTATTCTCAGCAGGAGAGTTGTTCTGAATTTTTACCTATATAGAAATGGAAGTCCTTGTATGGTTTTATTAACTAATCTACATTATAGATACCTCAGAAAACAAAAACTATATAATATATATAATTATATATATGTGTGTGTGTGTGTATGTGTATTTATATCTATCTATCTATCCATCTATCTATAATTTTATTTTATTTGGCTAAGGATCTAATAGCATCACTTTTTCAAACTACTCTCATACTATAGGAACCAGTATTCTTTAAATTAAGTTCTGAGCAACTGCCAACCCACTCATTTGTGACAAGTCAGCTAGTCACAGCAGAATACAAAGAAACCCTAATGATAGAATGCCAAGCAAATTACCCCAAGACCAAATCATTAGACAGGCAGGCCATTGCTTTTTCATATTTAGCCTTCAGAAAAAGGTGCAGGATCTAGTTCTGTGGAAACCTAGTAGCCATGTTGTGAGGACACCTAATCAGCACTATGAAGAGGCCTAGAGGCTACTGAGAATAATCCCTATTGTTTTCTGGATTATTTGATACCATCATTATTTCAGAAAGTTTACCTAAAAGCTAGTTACTGAACAAAGACAGTAAGAAGTGTTTTAAACACATAAAGAAATCTTATTTTTGAAGTGATATGATTATTAGTAACAAGAATTAGATATCTAGCATGTGCTTGAACTAGAATTTAAAATGTTAGGTACTTCTGATTAGAAATGGAGAAAACAAATTCCTAGATAAAACAATATCATTTTAAAAGAAATATGTTAGGTATATATTACAGACAAAATTTTATCTTCTACAGAAACGTTTGAGTTTACCTAAAATAGAAAGATGAATATCTTATAAAAATACCTTTGCAAGATTAACCATGTACACAAATTTTATAGGAATTATAGAATCACACTCATGATTTATAGATTCAGAGTAGGTTATTTGTTGACTGTATGGCTACCCCCATCACGATCTATTGATGGCTCTGTCCCATCTAAACCTGGTCCTCAGCCCAAGACATATCTGCTAAAAGAAGACTATGAAACTAATTAATCATCAAATTCAAGTTCATCAATTCATCTCTACCATGTCTTCGATTTGTCTATCCCTCTAATTTTCTACTCTTTTCAAATCATCCTCAGTTGCTTACTTCTAGCCTTTCCTCTGTACAGAACCCCCTAATTTCAGTTCCTAAGAATCTTAAGTGGTTTCTGAGTACTCAGTCTGGCCTTCAGGGCTGCAACAGCTTCTCATCTTGGGCTACTTATTCAACATCACTTCCCATTACTTTTCAAATAAACCTCCAGTTTAAATAAGTCAATCATTTCACTATTCCCCTCATGATGCTTATTTTTGCTTTTGTGATTCTCTTCCAGCTTAGATGCTTTCCTTTCTCCTGATTTATCCAAATGACACCCAAGTATCAATGACCTAGAATCCTTATTTATAAGGAAAAAATACTACCTTTTCCCGTGTATCTTCTCTGTCAAAACTGATTCATGCTTGTCATTCTTTTTTTCAATTATATTTTATTCGTGGTTTAAAATGCAAAAAATTTGGAGTACCTTCTGTGCTAGCTTTCATTTTAACAATGGTGTTGCAAACATACTGAGTCAGGTGTGGAATCTTAGTAATCTTCTAAAGAGCCACTCACAAAATCTATGCTGAACAAATGCTTTTAAAATATTTTCAACCCTGTATCCAAATCTAAGTAACCAAATTTCTTTGGACCATAATGAGCCTGCTTATCCCAGAAATTAGCATTTTCTTCATTCCTTTGCCAATGAGCTATCCAGATGACAAGATAGAAAGGTCAAAACTCATTTTGATAGAGACCTATTCCTGGTGGATTATTTTCTTACTCAGGTTATACAAGAAGATGAAATAACAAAGTTTTCTACATTAATTATATGCTCTGTGTTTCATGGTCTCATGCTTTCAGTATAAAATATGAAGACTTTTCAGTCAGAGAAAGACAAATACCATATGATTTTACTCACATGTGGGATTTAAGAAGCAAAAGAGAAAAGAATAATATAAGAGAAAGACAAACCAAGAAACAGTCTTAACTGTAGAGAATAAACTGATGGTTATAAGAATGGAGGTGAGTGGGGAGGTGGGTGAAATAGGTGATGGGGATTAAAGAATGCATTTATCATGATGAGCACTGAGTAGTGTACAGAACTGTTGAATCACTATAGTGTACACCTGAAACAAATATAACACTGTATGTTAATGGTACTGGAATTAAAATGAAAAACTTAATTAAAAAATAAATATGATAGTCTCTTCAATAAATGGTGCTGGTAAAACTGGACAGCTATATACAGAAGAATGAAACTCGGCCATTCTTTTACACCATACACAAAGAAAAAGTTGAAATGGATAAAAGACCTCAACATGAGGCTGAGATCTGTCAAAATCCTAGAGGACAATAGGCAGTAACCTCTTCGACATTGGCCACAGCAACTTCTTTAAAGATACGTCTCCAAAGGCAAAGGAAACAAAAGCGAAAATGAACTTTTGGGACTTCCTCAAGATCAAAAGCTTCTGCACAGCAAAGGAAACGGTCTACAAAACAAAGAGACAACCCACAGAATGGTAGAAGATATTCGCAAATGACACTACAAAGGGCTGATATCCAAGATCTATAAAGAACTCCTCAAACTCAATACACACAAAACAGATAATCACATCAAAAAATGGGCAGAAGACACGTATTGAACAGACACTTCTCCAAAGAAGACACAAATGGCTAACAGACACATAAGAAGATGTTCATCATCATTAGCCATCAAGGAGATTCAAATCAAAACCACACTGAGATACCACCTTACACCAGTTAGAATGGCCAAAATCAACAAGACAATAAACAATAGGTGTTGGAGAGGATGTGGAGAAAGAGGAACCCTCCTACACTGTTGGTGGGAAAGCAAGTTGGTGCGGAAAGCAAGTTGGTGCGGAAAGCAAGTTGGTGCAGCCACTTTGGAAAACAGTGTGGAGATTCCTTAAGAAATTAAAAATAGAGCTTCCCTATGACCCTACTATTGCACTACTGGGTATTTACCCCAAAGATACAGATGTAGTGAAAAGAAAGGCCATCTGTACCCCAGTGTTCATAGCAGCAATGGCCACAGTCACCAAACTGTGGAAATAACCAAGATGCCCTTCAATGGATAAAGAAGAAATGGTCCACATATACAATGGAGAATTATGCTTCCATCAGAAAGAATGAATACCCAACTTTTCTATCAACATGGACGAGACTGGAAGAAATTATGCTGAGTGAAAAAAGTCAAGCAGAGAAAGTCAATTATCATATTTTGCTTATTTGTGGAGCATACGGAATAACATGGAGGTCAGGGCAAGATGGAGAGGAGAAGGGAGTTGGGGGAAATTGAAAGGGGAGACAAACCATGAGAGACTGTGGACTCAGAAACGAACTGAGGGATTGGGGAGGGGTTGGGTGAGCCTGGTGGTGGGTATTATGGAGGGCACGTATTGCATGGAGCACTGGGTGTGGTGCATAAACAATGAATTTTGGAACACTGAAAAAGAATAAGATAAAATTAAATTTAAAAAAAGGGAAAAAATTAACAATTTTCTAATTTTTGTCTTTACATCTATATTTTCTATATTGATATAAGCTATCCTTAAAGTGTGGTACACCCCTATTCCATTATAACGACAAACAAAAACAAATTTGACTTCTTTAAAAAAATAAATATGAAGCCTTTTTTGGGGCGGGGGTCAAATAAAGAGTATTTAAACAAATTGGTGATTTATTTTTTTCCCAGATGCCTTATTCAGATAACTCTCTAAGATTTATATGCAGCAAATGTTGCTCTGGTAGTTATGCTTGACAGAAAGAGAATATAAACAGGAAAGAAGGAATTCCAGTTCAGTACATTAACCAAGGAAAACTTTAACTGTCCTTTGGAATACAGTCCACAAATAATCTGTTTTGCTGCTGTAAGGTCAAGAGAATTAGCCTGTGGTTTCTCTGTCTAGCTGATAAGCTCCTTTAGTTAAAGATTGTTTCATTCCTTTCAAAAGAGCCTATATAATCACATGCTATTTTAGTGGATGATTTTTAATATTTTTTTTGCAACACATTTTCCCCAATTAATAAAGCCTATTTTGATGAAATAGCAAGAAATACAACTTTATGGTCCTAACTTCAGAAGTCTTAGAAATTTGGTAGCCCCTATTTGTATATTTATGTATTTAATATTTTTAATTTAATTCAATTAATTAACATATACTGTATTATTGGTTTTGGAGGTATAGGCCTTTGATTCATCAGTCTTATATAACACTTAGTGCTCATTACATCACATGCCCTCCTTAATGTCAATCATCCACTTATCCCATCCCTCCACCTCCCATCCCCCAGCAACCCTTACTTGGTTTCCTATGATTAGGAGTCTGTTATAGTTTGTCTCCCTCTCTGATTTCATCTTGTTTTATTTTTTTCCTTTCTTCCCCTATGATCCTCTATTTTGCTTCCTAAATTCTGCTTATCAGTGAGATCATATGGTAATTGTCTTTCTCTGATTGATTTATTTTGCTTAGCATAATACCCTCTAGTTCCACCATGTCATTGCAAATGGCAAGATTTCACTCTTCTGATGACTGTGTAATATTCCATTTTATATAAGTATATGACCTGTTGATGGACATCTAGGCTCTTTCCATAGTTTGGGTTTTATGGACATGGCTGCTATAAACATTGGGGTGCAGGTGCCCCTTCAGTTCACTACATTTTTGTCTTTGGGGTAAATTCCCAGTAGTGTGATTGCTGGGTTGTAGGGTAGCTCTATTTTCGACTTTTTGAGGAACTTCCATACAGTTTTCCAGAAAGGCTGCACCAGCTTGCCTTCCCATCAACAGTGTAGGAGGGTTCCCCTTTCTCCACATCCTTGCCAAGATCTGTCATTTCCTGACTTGTTAATTTTAACCATTCTGACTGGTATGAGTTGGTATCGCATGGCAGTTTTGATTTGTTTTTCCCTGATGCTGAGTGATGTTGAGCATTTTTTCATGTATCTGTTGGCCATTTGGATGTCTTCTTTGGAGAAATGTCTGTTCATATCTTTTGCCCATTTCTCGATTGGATTATTTGTTCTTTGGGTGTTGAGTTTGATAAGTTCTTTATAGATTCTGGAGACTAGCCCTTTATCTGATATGTCATTTGCAAATATCTTCTTCCATTCTGTCAGTTGTCTTTTGGTTTTGTAGACGGTTTCCTTTGCTGTGCAAAAAAAGCTTTTTACCTTGATGAAGTCCCAATAGTTAATTTTTGCCTTTGTTTCCCTTAGAAAGTCCCCATTTAAAATGTTGCTGTTTTTATAGCAAAGGTCCTTTACCCTGGCTGAGTATGAAAATTTTAAGGGAATTAAAAAAAATAAGACTGATGGGGCACATCCTAAAATTTTTAATTTAATCAGTCTGGTCTATGGCTTTGGGCCCTAGCATTTTTTTTTTTTTTTAAACTCACCAGCTGATTTTGATGTGTAGTCATGGTTAAGAATCACTGTTCTAAGTGGAAAGGAGATGTGAGGTCCAGAATAATAGAGGGAAAAAAAATTTCTGAATAATAATAATAGAAATTATAATTTATTAATACTTATATATATAAGCCAGTATGCTAACCATGTTTCATACTGTGTTTGTTATCTATTGCTACATAACAAATTACCCTAAAGCTTAGTTTAGGCTTAAAAAATTTATTTTAGGCTTAAAATAACACAGTTTTTATGGTCAGGAATTTGGGAGCCACTTCCTTCAGTGTTCTGGTTCAAAGTTCCTCTAGAGGCTGTAGGCAAGATACCAGGCAGGCCTGCATTTATCTGAAGGCTTGATTGGGGCTGGATGGTCATTTTGTAAGTAAGTTCAGTGGTATGGCTATTCTCAGAAAAAACTTAGCTTCTTGCTGGCTGTTGGTAGAAGTCCCCAGTTCCTTACCATGTGGTCCTCTTCTTAGCTACTTGAGTAACTTCATGATATGGCACCAAGCTTCCCCCAGAACAAATGATCCCACAGAGAGCAAGGAGGAAGTCACTTGCTTCTTATGACCTAGTTTTGAAACTACATGTCATCATTTATGTTATCTTCAGTCACTAGAAGTGATTCACTAAATACAGTCCATTCAAGGAAAGGGTAATCAAGCTCCATCTTTTGAAGGCAGGAGTATCAAAGAATTTGATACATTTTAAAATGAACTTTTTATTTGGAATTATTTTTCTGAATAGATTTATAGAAAAATTACAAAAATAATAGAGTAATTTTCTATATATCCCACAATGAGTTTCACTTTCCTCTAATGTCATTATCTCACATTACTTTGGCACATTTGTCAAAGCTAAGGAACCGACATAAGTATGTTACTTTTAATGAAATTCCAGACTTTATTCAAACATCACCCTTTTCTTTCATTAATGTCTTTTTCTCTCTTTCAAGGTCCATCCAAGATACTGTATTGCACTTGGTTACCATGTCCACTCTGGTTTGTGATGATTTCTCAATTTTCCCATGTTTTTCATGACCTTGACAGTTTTAAGGAGTACCAATCACTTATTTTTTAAAATGTCCCTCAATTTGGGTTTGTCTGACATATTTTCTCATGATTAAACTGGGGTTATGTGTTTTAAGAAAGGTTACCACAGAGCTAAAGTGCTCTTCTCATCCGAACACTTCAGGGGATACATCATATCAACATGATTTCTTTCTCATAATGTTAGCCTTGATCATTTTCTTAAAGGGATATCTACCAGATTTCTCCATACAGTTAGTATTTTTTCCTTTGCATTCTCTCTTCTTGGAAGTGAGTCATAAATCTAGCCCATATTCAAGGTGATGGAGTTAACACGTACCTCCTGGAGGAAAATCTACTTAAATTATCTGGGATTCTTTTCCAAGATTTATTCAGACATAATTTAAAGCTGCACATGCATATTCTCTCTTTTAATTTTTACAACAATCCTATAAGGACTACGGTTATTCCTATAGGTGATACAGCTAGTAAGGCCTGACATTTGACACAAGGTGAGTTTGGATCCAGAGTCTATACTCTTTTCATTGAGCCTCCTAACCTTTGCAATAATATGAACCATTTTAATACCATTCAAATATATTTTTAATATTCTACAAAATTCCCAAGAACATGTTAAAAGGGCAATACAGGTCTTGTTCGATTATATCTTGTTGCATATTGTTTTCCAGATGTACACCTACTTCTCCAATCCGACTTTGAAAGTGGTGACATAGTTTTATGTACTTTTGTCTCCTCTGAGCACATAGTTTTCAGCAAATACTTACTGGCTGAAGAGAAAATGGCTCCTCTTCTTCACAGTTCCCACACTGTCCTGAATGTCTACCATCGGATGCCAAAACTTACAATAGTTGCTCTTAACCCTCAGACCCAGGTCTAAGAGTTGAGAAACAACAGGGCTCACAACAGAATGACTGAGTAGGACCTGAGGATTAGGTTAGAACTGTAAGTTAAATAGGAAATGTTAGTTTACTCTTTCCTTGCTCCCACTTAGGTGGGCAATTATGACTAAAGACAAATGCCAATTCAGGTTACTTAGCAAATATTTAACCCAGAAATCCACTGAGGCAATGAGTATAATTTTTTGGATTTCTAAAGTAATGGGTGGTTTTCATTCCTTCAAAGATTAAAAATAATATTTCTGGGTCATAAGTTATTTTGTCCAAATCTTTATTTGGAACTCTAGATTCCAGGAAAACAAACAGTGTTTCGGTCATTCCTTTCTTCTATGGTAGATACCCAGATGGCTCAGGTAGGTGACCCACACATTGGCTTCATTGGAATGTTCTGTTTCTCTGGGATACAAGGGCAAAGCTTTGGAGGGAAAGGCAGCAAACCTCCAATCCTCTCTCCTCATCCTTCCTGACCTTGTCCTATTTGCTGTATTGATGGATAAATGGATATGATCCAAAGGACAGGTCTAGCTTTGGATATGGTCAACATGCTAACAACTCAAGGCTTAGCAAAGCCCTCCACAGGAAGACAACAGCTCATCTAATCAGTTACATTCCAAAACGTTTTCCTTCTCTTCAGCCTTCTAGCTAGAAAGTATGTTCAGAAGCCACATCTGCTTTCCATCTCCATTCAAAGCACTGTTTTCTGAAGCAGCAGAGAGAGAGGGGTAGGTGACTTCCTTACTTATATTCATAGTTAGGAGACTCCCAGGTCCAGATAGAGATTCCAGAGAAAAAGAAAAAGCCTCCTCCCCATGAAATAAGATGGGGTGTAAGGGTGCAGCAGAATTTATAAATATACTTAAAGATGTGTCTCTATGATGTTAGTGGGTAAATATTCTCGCATGTCCCACTGAATGAGTATGAACTAAAGTACAGCTGGAGAAGAGAGAGGCGCCTGCCTGAGGATGTTCAGAAAAGCAGGCAAGTTCAAGAGCTGACCTAGCAGCTTTCTCAGCTGCCATTCTGCAGAGTCTCCATTCTAGCTCATCTGTGAGGGTTCCTGGCTCAGTCTGCCGTGAGTCTCCAGCCCACAGTGGTCAGCTCAGTTAGCTGAGTGGGTCCACGAGCAGGGATTCAAATCTTGACTCTGCCACCTATTACCCAAGTGACCTCAAACAGATGAATCAATCTCTCTGCTCTTTAAGTGTAACACAGAGATATCGATGCCTAACTGCCTAGGGTCATGTGAGAATTAAATGAGAAAATGGGCTAGTGTGACTTGCTTATTAACACTGTGGACGATTCAGTAAGGGCTCACTTTTGCAATGATCAAAATTTCCCTGACATTTTCTACTGACAATTTCTACTGACAATTTCCCTGACAATTTCTACTGGCATTATGTAGGCAAATGAGCATGGCTGCATTCCAATAAATGTTTATGGACAATGAAAATATAAAAACTTCCTTTTCTAGTGATCTCAAAACTGAAGGAGAGTGAAATGTGGCTCTAAATGAAGAAAAAGAAAAGTTAGGAATTTTCATGACTCAACCAAGTGAGTGGCTTGCAGGTTGCAAGATAAGCTCTTTCTTGACTTGAAATGTGGCTAGTCCAAATTGAGCTGTGTTGTAGGTGTGAAAACACCAGATTTTAAAGACTTATTTTGAAAAAAGACTCGAAAATATCTCCTTAATAAAAAATATTGATTACATGTTGAAATGCTATTTTGGACATGGGTGAGATAAACTATATCGTTAAAGTCAATTTCAACTGCTTTTCACTTTTTAAAACGCAACTACTAGAAAATGTAAAAGCACACGTGTCCTGCAATCTAGTTTTTCAAATCACACTATTCTAAACCGCTGAAGTAGCGCGGAGAGAAGTACTCCACTGGATTCTATCCTACGGCCATGAAAGGGTTAATACGTCTCCCTAAGGCACTGCTTGAAAGTAACTCAATCACAGGGGAACATGAAGCCAAATATGTCACCAACTGCTAATCACATCATTAAATATTGTCTCCCCTGTTGCAGAATGTAATCACTCGTGAGAGCAAAGAGCTCAGGGACTTTCACACGATGGAAAATTTCAAATATCCATTCAAGAAATCTTCTTGTCATCCCTGCTGCATTTGTCTGATCTAATCTGGCTGCAATTTAGTGTATGACAGTTTTATCACAATCCACAAAAGCACTCAACTGGCACAAATATACTTATTTATGCACAGAGCCAGAGAAAGGGTGGTCTCTGTTTAAGATAACGTACTTAACTAATGGAACACCCCCTTTTACTGCTGGGGAGACCAGAGGTAATGGAAAGACAGATACAAACTAAAGAATATTAAATTCAATTAGGTAATTACATGGTTTATTTAAATTAGAGGACAAACAGATGCATTTTCATTTTTGATTGTTCCTCAATGCTCAGTGGCTCCTGAACTTTTGACTTACTCCCTGGTAGTAATAAATTGTTATAGAAAAGAATCAAAACAATACAAAATGAACAAAAAGAAACACTTATATTCATGGCCTCTACTTCAAAGAAAACCTATGGTCAGTTATTTAGAAAAAATACTTAAAATTGGAACAACCAACTTCTTTAATGTATAAGTTCAGAATAAAAAATATCTTTTTTTTTTAAATGAGAAGACCTCTCTCTTCTATTCCTACAACATCGTGTAGCATTCCATTTATGTTTTTTAATTTTTCTATAATATAGTCTAAGTTTATGTATCATCATCTCAACATGCTTGATATAAAAATTTTGAAATTCTCAATCTCATAATTAAGAAACTAAATAATTTTCAATCCCCTTGGAATTTTGCAGCAGGGTGCTATTATGTTTTTGAGGGTAGCCCCTACTTCAGCAATATTATAATCCACTGCTAAGTGTTTTAAAGATAGGCAAGAGGAAAAGAGAAATTTCAACTCAAGGCATTCCCCAAGCACAGAGGGAAATTCCCTAGTTTTGGTTGCTAGGGCTATGGCATTTAGGCAGCTAAGTTCTAGCACTAGAAAAACGTTCTAAGGGAAATGTTGCCATGGACGGGAATACTATCTCCTAGAAGAAATAACATCGTGTGTTGATAATGTCCAGTGTCTTAATAGACGGGCCACCACCCACCTCAACCAAAGTTTTAAAAATAAGGGCAATACCTTACAATTGTAATAAATAGAATATAAAAATTGCAACTTTGCCCTTAAACATATATTTCACAATAGAATTACTGTGTGAATCTTCTTTCTATAATTTTGGATGTGCTTTCACATCACAGAACACCAGCAAATGTACAGAAGCAAGGCCAAATTCCACATATCAGATTACAGCTGAACAAACAGTGCACTTTGAAATAAAGTGGAACATGAGCTCAGAACCAGCAGATTCTAAAGACGGATAGAGTGTACAAAACAGAAACAAGTAGCCTTTTAGAAAGATAAGGAAAACATCAAAACTGTCTCAAGGACTCTTAGCTGATTAAATATACTTCTGTCAGGGGAGAGTTGATTTGATTTCCTAGTCTTAGACGCACTTCCTCAGTACTGCAGTGAGGATGGTAGAAAGGATGGGATGGAATCACTTTGAAGAACTGTTTGACAGTTTCTTACAAAGTTAAACAAGTACCTCCTCTATTCTTCTGGATATTTATCCAAGAGAAATGTAACCTCATACAAACATAACCCCAGGCCTGTCATGAAGATTAAATGAGATCATGTATGTGAAAGTGGCTTACACAGAGCCATGCACATGGTAGGAGCTTATTAAATAATATCTTATATCCCCTTTCATGTTTTTGGCATGTTCAGAAGAGTACAGGGTTTCAGTAATACAGACCTGTGCTTATGTCCTCACTCAACTTCTTACCTGTTACCTTCATTCATTTAAGATTTTTGAGTGCCTACCAAGCACTCTTCGAGACGTTAGGGATATCAGATTGAATGTGATGGTCCAAGTCTTTACTCTTTTGGGGTTCACGTTCTAGTGCCTTCGAATGATGTTTAAATTTTCTGAGCTTTAGTTTCCGCCTCTGTAATTCAATTCAATTCAGCACCTTCAACATGCTTGGATGTTGTAGTAAGTTATAGAGCACAAGAATCAACTAGATAGCACTACATAGATAGGACCATGCTTTCCAGTGCCAGTCCAATGTGGGGCAGCAGATGGTGGAGGTAAATTGTGGAGAGTAGTAGGTGCTGAGAAGGGCAAGGATTCATTGCTGTGGAGGACACTGAACCGAGTCCTCGATGGTATGGATACTGGTTGCAGGAATAAGTCAGAAAAGGCTTCCTGGAGGAAGAACACTTACATGTAATATGCAGAGTAAAGCAGATAAAGTATACTCACAAGTTCACCATATTATTAGGAAGAAGAAATGAAAATATATTGTGAAGGCACTTATCAGTCTCTAAAGTCTTTCATCACATAATGTGGTACTATTTCCATTTTAAGAGCAATAGTGTTAAAAAAGAAAATTTTGGGGTAGTCCTGAATCCAGTATATTGTCTCTCTGACACTATGTTGTTGTCCAAACACATGTGCTCAATCTGGGCTTTCCACATCTGTTTCCTAGGTCCCAACACTTCTAGTTTTCTGCCTGAAGGAATCAAGTAATTGAATAAATTGTTTTTAATCATACAGGGCCAATTCTGACTTTCAGTTAAGTTTCTGGGTTTGCTAAATTTGCAGTCTGCGGTGTGGCTCTGTGGTAGGTCATACTGGCCTGTAAGTACGAAATAGACTTTCCAAACAACTAAGATTCTTGCTCTTCTGGAACCCATTGAGCACTTCATAATCTTTTTCAATTAAATTGAAAGACTCTATTTATGGGACTTGAGTACAGTTTACACCATAAATAAGCAGAACTATAAAGTGGCATGGAAAACACCAACTCCACTGCAAAACTTTTGATCATTGCTTGCTGCTTTATTTTATGTGCTACGCAGACCTCTGAATAAAAACAGAAGTAGGAAGTGGCACTGGGGACAAGGGCTTAGAAAATTACTCTTTCCAAATACTGTGGCATCAAAATGAACTTGGATGAAGAATGTCATTAGAGGGGTGCCTGGGTGGCTCATTCAGTTAAGAGTCTGCCTTCAGCTCAGGTCATGATCTCAGGGTCCCGTGACTGAGCCCCATGGTGGGCTCCCTTTCCTTTTGCCCTTTCCCCCAACTTGTGCTCTCTCTCTCTCTCAAATAAATAAATAAAATCTTTTCTTTTTTACATTCAGTTAGCCAAGGTATAGTACATCATAGGTTTTTGATATAATGCTCAACAAAATCTTAAGGAAAATAAAGAACGTCATTAGAGAAATACAGACTATATTCAGTATATCCTCAATTCCATGTTGTGAACTTCGGTTGACTGATGGCCTTTATGATTGCATCAGCCATTTTGAAAGCCACTCCAACCCCATGAACTTTAACCTATTTATGTAGATTTTGAGAAAAAATGTCTAAAGTACTCCATTTTCCTCTGGAAGGTTGCAATAGCTCTTACATGGAACAATATTCCTACTAGTGGCAAGGCTGTATGTGAATGTTATACTCCATCTTCAGAAAATCTGTGTTACAATCAGATGTTAAAGATGTTTTCTAGATTGTCAGAGAAGTCGGGTTGTTATGTAGAGATGTCTCTTCCAAAATAATGGCAGGTATTTACCCAGACACAAAATCACTGGTATATCTAACAAAAGAGGGTCCCATACAAAATCTAATGGAGACCTCTCCCCACCCTGGGTATTCTCAACCAGGTAGGAGGACAAAAATTGACAAGGCAAGGAACAACAAGTGTTGGAGAGGATGTGGAGAAAGGGGAACCCTCTTACACTGTTGGTGGGAATGCAAGTTGGTGCAGCCACTTTGGAAAATAGTGTGGAGGTTCCTCAAAGAAGAAGTGAGTTGGGGGAAATCAGAGGGGGAGATGAACCACGAGAGACTGTGGACTCTGAGAAACAAACTGAGAGTTTTGGAGGGGAGTGGGGTGGGGGGTTGAGTGAGCCTGGTGGTAGGTATTAAGGAGGGCACGTATTGCATGGAGCACTGGGTGTGGTGCATAAACAATGAATTTTGGAACACTGGAAAGAAATAAAATATAATAAAATGGAAAAAAAAGAACCCCCCCATCTACCAGCAAAATATATACTCACTATTTGTAACTAGTTGAATACTAAAAATAAAATATACTTAAAGAAAAAATTAAAAACAGAGCTACTCTATGACCCTGCAATTGCACTTCTGGGTATGTACCCCAAAGATACAGATGTAGTGAAAAGAAGGGCCATAAGTACTCCCAATGTTCATAGCAGCAATGGCCACAGTTGCCAAACTGTGAACAGAGAAAGTGTGTGTAATGAAATAAGAATGAGAGATGTCTTTATGTCTTTGGAGGGGATAAGCTTACCAACAATAGATGGTGTCCAACGTATCTGGGTTGAGGCCATCGCGCAGCCTCCCTGCCTTGACATCAGTGCCTTATACTTGTGGGCAACCAGATTTCTGAGCTTAGAGGACTAGCTTTACCCTGGAAAGATCTCACAGGATCCTCTCACAGGCTCTGGGCTCAAATCACAGTATAAAATCCACATCTTAGATTTGGCACTGACCATGGGAAATAGCAAGAGAAAAAGCAACTTGTTTTTGGGTGGGAAGAAGAAAAGGGTAGAAAAAAGTTCTGGAAAGAGAAAGACTGACTGGGGCCAGAGCAAGTCTCCTAGACTCAGGAGAGATACTAAGTCTAGAAGAAAGTTAAGGAAGGAAAGGATGAGAAAAAAAAAAGAGGGAGCGAAGAAGGAAGACGACTAGTTTGAAGATGTCTTCCCCAGCTTCTAGGCCTTCAGGAACCATATTGGGCGTATTTGTTGGAGAGAAATGGAGTGTGTAGGAATCTCATCCAAACCCTGGTTCTTTCAACAAATATTGACTCAGCACTTCACAGTTCCAATCATTGTTTTTGATGCTGGGGATTTAGCAGTCAACAAACAGAAACAAAACCCCTTGCTCTCAGAACTTAGATTCTGTGGGAAGGGCTAAAGCAGCCAGATATCTAGGGCCACTGCCCACTGAGTGAGGTGTGCATTCCGCCCCTTTGCCCACAAAAGAATGTCCCTAGCTACCTCTAAGGAGTCTACCTTACAATCTTCAAGTGACAATCGGCCTTTACCTGCCTAGTAGATTATAATTCCTTTGATGTCAAAGACTGTATCTTATTTTTTTTATTTCAGAATTTAATGCCCAGAGAGAAACCTAGTATCTGGCCTGTAGTTAGCATTTAATAAATGTGTACAGTTGATTCTTGAGCAATGGGCAGATTAGGGGCACTGATTCCCCACCCCCACACATACACATACAGTAAAAAAATCTGATCTCTTGCAACGTAGGGGGTTTGGGGGGTAGGAAAAGAATAAATGAAACAAGATGGGATCGGGAGGGAGACAAACCATAAGAGACTCTTAATCTCACAAAACAAACTGAGGGTGACCAGGGAGGGGGGTAGGGAGAGGGTGGTGGGGTTATGGACATTGGGGAGGGTATGGGCTATGGTGAATGCTGTGAAGTGTGTAAACCTGGCTATTCACAGACCTGTACCCCTGGGGCTAATAATACATTATATGTTTATAAAAAAATTTTAAAAATTATTTTAAAAATTTGATCTCTATCTTCGATGCCCTCAAAACTTATCTACTAATAGTCTACTGTTGACAGGAAGCCTTACTGATAGCACGAAGAGCCGACTGACACATATTTTATAGGTTATATATTGTGTATACTATATTTTTATAAGAACACAAGCTAGAGAAAAGAAAATATTATTAAGGAACTCGTGAGGAAATGGAAATACTTTTATAGCACTACACTGTATTTATTGAAAAAAAACCCGCATCTAAGCGGACCCATGCAGTTCAAACCCATGTTGTTCAAAGGCTAACCATCAGCATTCAGTAACTATCTGCTAGGACAACCTGTCCCTGTGAAGAAGAGTAACAAATGGGCACTTATGACCCTACCCCTGTGGTGTCAGTAACTGGTCCCGGGCTGGGCCCTTCTTCCCCACTCCATGTTTCCTTCCCTCTTTACCAAAGGTGATTTTTTTAGCTGAATTCAACCGGCCTGGGTGATCCCAGGTGTGCAGACTTTCCCTCGCCTGTACCGTGACAACTCCGTGAAGGTGTTTGTTCTAACAGAAACTCCTTCACTGTGGCTTCGGTTTAGTTGGGAGCCTTCGAAGCTGCTGCTCAACTGTCCTTTAAGTGGATCAAGAATTCCTCCTGCGTGGGCAAACGAGTTCAGGCCAGGAGTTCCGGGCACTCCTTCCCACTCAGCCAAGGTACGGTGGCCTTTACTCCCTCTCCACACACTCCCCACAGGCAGCTGAAACATTAATCAGGATTGGCACAGGAAATGGTTCCTCAGGGATCTTCAAGAATTCCTAAGTGATCCCACTCAGATCAATCTAATCTACTTCTAGAAGGGGCAGTGAGTGCAGCTGGTGTGGAATTCAGGCCATACATATTTCTCACTCACTGACTCAGAGGGGTGGGATGTCCTCCTAGTCTAAGGAGAAGCACTACCTAGTGGAAATCCAATACAAGCCCCATGTGTCAATTTGAATTTTCTAGTGGCCACATTTTTTTAAAAAGTAGAAATTGATTTTAATAGTGTATTTTATTTAGTATAACATATGCAAAATACTATCTTTTTAAATTTTTTATTAACATATAATGTATTATTTGTTTCAGAGGTACAGGTCTGTGAATTATCAGTCTTACACAGTTCACAGCACTCAGTTCCTCAAAAAGTTGAAAATAAAGCTATGCTAAAACCCAGCAATCACACTACTGGGTATTTACCCTAAAGATACAAATGTAGTGATCCGAAGGAACACCTGCACCTCAATATCTATAGCAGCAATGTCCACAATAGCCAAACTATGAAAAGAGCCTAGATGTCCATCAACGGATGAATGGATAAAGAAGACGTGATATATATATATATATATATATATATATATATATATACACACACACATACACACAGACATGCACCATAGGACGGATGGGGACACACACACACACACACACACACACAGGAATACTATGCAGCCATCAAAAGGGAAATCCTTGCCATTTGCAATGATGTGGATGGAACTAGACGGTATTATGCTAAGTGAAATAAGTCGATCAGAGAAAGACAATTATTATATGATCTCTCTGACATGAGGAATTTGAAAGGCAGGGCGAGGGGTCGTAGGAGAAAGGGAGGGAAAAATGAAGCAAAATATTATTAAAATATTATTATTATTTTAAAGTAGAAATATAAAAATTATTAATGAGATATTTTGTGTCCTTTTCCCCCATACAAAGTCTTTAAAACCCAGTGTATATTTTAAACTTAGAACACACCAGGGCGCGTGGGTGGCTCAGTCAGTTGAACATCTGCCTTCGGCTCAGGTAATGATCTCAGGGTCCTGGGATCAAGCCCTGCATGAGGCTCCCTGCTCAGCATGGAGTCTGCTTCTTCTTCTCCCTCTGCCCCTCCTCCTCGCTCATGTGCTTGCTCTCTCTCTTGCTCTCTTTCTCAAATAAATAGATAACATCTTAAAAAAAGAAATAAACTTGGAACACATCTCATTTCTGACCAGCCGCATCTCCAAGGTTCAGTAGCCCCATGAGGGCTCATGGATACTAACCTGGACAACCCAGCTCTAAGGCGTTTAGTGAAGTCTCTAAGGGCACCTTGGAATGGTTGTTCCAGGACAACTCTTTTTGCATAAAGATCCATTAAAGAAAATTAAGAAAAATGTTTATGAACAAATAGCTCTAATTCTGTGTGAGAAAATGTACACTCTTGCAACATAGATGCCTAACTTGGCTTTAACAGAAGAATGTCAATGAGAAAAGTTTTGCTTCTTTTTAGCCACTGAAATCCTACTATCTGAATACACCGAGAAGGGACAAAGCTGAGGAAACCTTTAAACTTCCAGCAGGCAATCGCATTAATGATCACGCTGCGAAGGGAGGGGGTAGCAAGATGCTTTTCTCCCTTGGGGCATTCTCCCCTCCCAAAGAACAACGCCTTGGTTGGTCCCCTGCTTCACTCCTGGTCTTTGTTTACAGGGGCGACACAAGAGTCCTATAAAGAGGCACAGAAACAGACTGCATTTTGGTTTCCAAACTGCAGGCCCTGAAGTTTTTATCGGTCTGCATGGACACGAACCACTGTCCGTCCACTGAATAACATTTAATTCTCCGTTGAAGGTAGTTTCTCCCCATTAATTATGAGGCAAACAGTTTCAGGGCTTCAAAGTGTCCACCATATATCTGTACTATTTTCCAAATATAGATGGAAGATGTTATAATGAAGAAAATACAAATTAACATAAAAACCTTAATGAATTACTAGTAGCTATCTCTCTCTTGCATTTTCCCAATCAATGGAATCTGTCTTTTGTGAATGGGTAGGGCTCTCTGTCAGGCAGGATTCTCCAGAGAAGAAATCGTCCTCCTGCTTCTTTGTTACTGAGTTGATGGTCTCTGCTTAAGAAACACCGGGTTTGAGAACCAGCTGAGTGCTCAGTTTAATTGCTCAACGTTAATACATTCAACATAGACAATTTCATTACGTAACATGTACTGGCTACTCTCCAGTATTTCCTTAGGCATAACAAGCTTTGACCATAAAAACCAAATCAATGTTAATCTGCAAAGCTGCCATTTTATGTCCACTGCCAAGAAAAAAAGAAAAAAAAACCAAAATGAGATAAAATAAACCTTTATCAAGGAACTGGACTCAAATAATTATCAAACCAGCTATCTCCAACCCTTTGGAACAATCTGACTCGTGAGCTGCAGTTTCCAAGCATATTTTATTTAATTGCTGAGGGCAAGAGAATAGTAAGCATTTTTGAGCTAAGTTCTTTAGGGCGCTGGCCTGCTCTACATCTGGGAAAAACGGAAAAAAGCAATCATTAAAGTTAGTGTGTTCAAGTGGGTCTACTAATCCTCCTAGCTCTATTTCCTTTCAATTGCATCAAGAGTATGCTAAGAAAGAGCCAAAAGCTGCCCTTGTGAACAAGCAAAAAAAGTCCTCAAGTTTCAAAGCTGGCTGTTAGACAGTAGCCAGTAGCATCCTCTTGTATTTCCAAGCAAACAGGGGCAAAGCAATGTTTTTTTCTACCTCTTATAAACAATCTGTGTTTAAACAAGACATTCACAATGCCTTCTTGCCAGTCTCTAAAAAGCTGGCCATTGTTATGGTTTAATTGCACTCCTAAATCTTAAAGAGTCGAAACCAGCCAGCTAGGTAGGGACTGTTTGATCTCGTATCTTGGCCAGAGATGTGAGTGCAGAGCAAACCTGTCCAGACTCATGTTTCTATAGGCTTCCCGTCAGAAGGAGAGCCTGCGGTTTGAGGGTTAGCAGAGCCAAATTCGCCCCTTCCCGTGGAGGAGGGCGAGAAGTACTCAGCACACACCAGTTGCATTCATGAGGAAACAATCTTCCTGCCCACCCAGCACTATATTTAGAGTCATCTCTTGGCATGCAAACTTATATTTCTGGGCTTTCTGCCACTCAGACAAAAAAAGGGGGGGGGGACAAGAAAAACTGGTTTGGTTCCAGTGCTGAACCCAAACAGCAAACATTAAACGTGGCCTTTCCCATTGATGCATTTCTGTGTCAAATATCACTCCTTCTTCAAAAGCATTCAGCCCTGGCTATGGCTCTGAGCAATGTTTTTTTCTCCTAATTCTAATGAGGAAAATGTGTCCTCTTCTCTTAGGGAATATTGTGGAAAGCAGGAGGAAGTGAAGCAAATTGCTATGAAGAGGACTAAATGTTTTTGAAATTTTTAAAGTAATATCATCCATGCTGGGCCTGTTGACCTGCCCCAACATGTGGGAGCCCCTGAGAAATGGTGGATCTCAAAGCTAGCTGCGGAGAGGATGGAGAAAGAGCATGCGGTGTGAAATTGCCAGGCCTTTCCGACCCGCCAAGAAACGCTTCCTAGCATTTTGCTGTTTTGCTACTGGAACATCTGGCATTTGGGAATATCAGAGTTCTTTACTAGGAAGAGAAGTGGTATAGGCGGAGCCTTGACACAGACACCCAGGGCAAGTAGCTGCAAGTCTCACTCACACAAGTTCCAAACCACTACCTGTCACAGTGCATCGGAATTGAGCAAGACAAACGTCTCTCCTGTCTGCTCCCAAGCCTGAAGTGCCCTGCCCTACTCTTTTCTTCCAGTGTATTTTTTTCTTACAATCATGTTTTCTGAATTAATTGCAACATTTGTTTTGGCTCAATATTCTGTCATGGTCCTGGCTGCTGTGAGATGTAGTGGTCTGCTAAGGGGACAGCCAAGACCTCCCACACATGCACCACCAAGCCAGACAGCCTTTGAGGGGTTTGGGTGACTATTTCTTCCACATTGGCATAGGTAGTCACCTCTAACTAGTATAACAGATACATAAGACAAAACAATGAAAATATCTGAAGCCATTAATGGAACAAAAATTAAAACAAGTATTACATTTAAAAAACCTTCACAAAATTTCTTAAAAATGCAAAGAAATTTCTTTTTTTTTTCTTTTTAAAGATTTTGCTTATGTGTTTGACACACACACAGAGAATACAAACAGGGGGAGCAGCAGGCAGAGGGAGAGGGAGAAGCAGGCTCCCCGCTGAGCAAGGAGCCCGATGTGGGACTTGATCCCAGGACCCCGGGATCATGACCTGCTCTGAAGGAAGATGCTTAACCAACTGAGACACCAGGCACCCCAGCAAAGTAATTTCATTAGACATGAGTTACAAACACTTCTGAGAGTTGTAGAATAGTTTGGGATTTCATAAATGGATAAAACCAAAGGAAACTGACTTGCTACCAAAGAGAAAAACATTCTTAGAGTTGGGGTCTTTGTGACTATTTACAGGCCTCCTTCTTCCAGGCATACAGGGGAACTGCAAGCCCTACTCAGGTTGGTGGAATGTGAGTGAAAGTGACATGTGTCAATTTCCCAACAAGGGTGCCCAGTCCTCTGTGCTCTCCTCCTCACCACAGTGCCTGAGTCCTAGATGAAGCATAAGCCAGAAATAAACCTTTACTGTTAAACTGTTTAAATCTAGTGAGATTGGGGGTTGCTTGTTACCCAAACAAACTGAGCCTAATGTGGCTAATGGGAAAATTAGTCAACAGTTAATTACAATTATCAGAAGACAGTTGTGTGAAAGTCCCTCACAGGTCCTGGTACCTACAAGGCACTCAAACTGATCTTTACTTAGTGACCCAATCCCAACACAGCTTAAGATTTGCATCCAGTCAACTTCTGTGATATCTTCTAGTAGCTCTACTGAAACCAAAAGCAAATAAAACACTCAAGAAAAAAAATAAAACAGAATAGGTCCAGCTAAGGAAAACAGAAGTGACTACCAAGAAACAAAGTGATTTTCAGAATCTCTAAATCTGTGGTTCTCAAATTGGAGTGGTCTCTGGGCCCAACCAAAAGATTCAGATTTACTTGGTTCCAGGTGGATCCAGGCATCTGAACTACTTCCCAGTCCTCTCCCCCACTCCCCACCCTCATGATTTTAGTGTGCACCCAGGCCTGAGAACCATGACTTCACATTTCTGAGTTCTTCTATTTTCCAAAACTCAATCCTTGGACATGAAATATTATGGAGAGGGGAAGAGAAATGCATAAACAACTGTACTCCGAAATAGCATGTTCATGTTATAGGAAATGAGTGCCCTCAGGTACTGGGGTTGACAATGTTCCCCCGATCTAGCAGAACACGTTCCCAGTTCCACTTGTTGGTCATCTCACACTTCTAGTATTTTATCCCTGGGGTAACTGGAAGCAATAGCCCAATAGCCAGGGAGTCATTTAGCTGTCTTATACGACTCGGAACATGAGAACAGTGTAGATTCAGGCTCAGGGCAATAAGCCAACTGGGACTAAGAAGCACTATAGACACTGGAGAATTCTACCAAACATTGAAAGAAGAAATAATACTTATTATCCTGAAGCTGTTTTAAAAAAATAGAAACAGAAGGAAATCTTCCAGACTCTTTCTATGAGATCAGCATTACCTCAATCCCCAAACCAGGCAAAGGCCTCATCAAAAAGGAGAATTTCCAACCTATATCCCTGATCAAGATGGATACCAAAATTCTCAACAAGATCCTAGCTAATAGGACCCAAGAGTACATTAAAAAGATTATCCACCATGACCAGGTAGGATTTATCCCTGGGATGCAAGGGTAGTTCAACATTCACAGATCAATCAATGTGATAGAATGCATAAATAAGTGAAGAAAGAACTACATGGTCCTCTCAATTGATGCACAAAAAGCATCTGACAAAATATAGCATCCTATCTGATTAAAACTCTTCAGAGTATAGGGATAGGGGGAACATTCCTCAATCTCATAAAATCCATCTATGAAAAACCCACAACGAATATCATTCTCAATGGGGAAAGGTTGAGAGCCATTCCCTTAAGATCAGGAACATGACAAGGATGCCCACTCTCACCACTCTTGTTCAACATAGTACTAGAAGTTCTAGCAACAGCAATCAGACAACGAAAAGAAATAAAAGGTATTCAAACTGGCAAAGAAGAAGTCAAACTCTCTCTCTTCACAGATGACATGATACTTCATGTGGAAAACCCAAAAGCCTCCATCCCCAAATTACTAGAATCCATACAGCAATTCAGTAATGTGGCAGGATACGAAATCAATGCACAGAAATCAGTTGTTTCCTATACACTAACAATGTAACTCTAGAAAGCGAAATTAGAGAACTGGTTCCATATACAATAACACCAAAATCCATAAGATACCTTGGAATAAACCTAAACAAAGAGGTAAAGGATCTATACTCTAGAAACTACAGAAAACTCATGAAAGAAATTGAAGAAGACACACAAAGATGGAAAAACATTCCATGCTCATGGATCAGAAGAATAAACATTGCCAAATTTGTTTACACTGCCCAGAGTAATCTATATCCTGATCAAAATACCAATGGCATTTTTCAAAGTGCTGGAAAAAACAATCCTAAAATTTGCATGGAACCAGAAAAGATCCTGGAATGCCAAGGAAATGTTGAAAAAGAAAAAAAAAAAAACCTGGGGGCAACACATTGCCCGATTTCAAGCTCTATTTCAAAGCTGTGATCACTGAGACAGCATGGTACTGGCACAAAACAAGACACATAGACTAATGGAACAGAATAGAGAACCCAGATATGGACCTTCAACTCTATGGTCAACTAATCTTTGACAAAGCAGGAAAAAATTATCCAATGGAAAAAAGACAGTCTCTTCAATAAACGGTGCTGGGAAAATTGGACAGCTATATACAGAAGAATGAAATTTGGCCATTCCCTTACACCATATACAAAGATAAACTCAAAATGGATGAAAGACCTCATTGTGAGACACGAATCCATCAGAAACCTAGAGAAGAATATAGGCAATAACTTCTTCGACATCAGCCACAGCAACTTCTTTCAAGACACGTCTCCAAAGGCAAGGGAAACAAAAATGAAACGAAATTTTGGGACTTCATCAAGATAAAAATCTTCTGCACAGCAAAGGAAACAGTCAACAAAACAAAGAGGCAACCTATGGGATAAAAGAAGCTATTTGCAAATGACACTACAGACAAAGTGCTGATATCTAAGATCTATAAAAAACTTCTCAAACTCGATACCCAAAAAACAAATAATCAAGTAAAAAAATGGGCAGAAGACATGAACAGACACTTCTTTAAAGAAGACATACAAATGGCTAACAGACACATGAAAATATGTTCATCATTATTAGCCATCAGGGAAATTCAAGTCAAAACCACATTGAGATACCACTTATACCAGGTAGGATGGCAAAAATTGACAAGGCAAGAAACAACAAGTGTTGGAGAGATTGTGGAGAAAAGGGAACCCTCTTAACACAGTTTGTGGGAATGCAAGTTGGTGCAGCCACTTTGGAAAACAGTGTGGAGGTTCCTCAAAAAATTAAAAACAAAGCTACTCTATGACCCTGCAATTGCACTACTGGGTATTTACCCCAAAGATACAGATGTAGTGAACAGAACGGCCATATGTACCCCAATGTTCATAGCAGCAATGTTCACAATAGCCAAACTGTGGAAAAAGCCGAGATGCCCTTCAACAGATGGATAAAGATGATGTGGTCCATATACATAATAGACTATTACTGAGCCCTCAGAAAGGATGAATACCCAAATTTTGTATCAACATGGATGGGACTGGAGGAGATTATGTTAAGTGAAATAAGTCAAGCACAGAAAGTCAATTACCATAGGGTTTTACTTATTTGTGGAACATCAGAGATAATATGGAGGACATTACAAGAATGAAGAGAAAAAATGAAGAGTGGGAAATCGGAGGGGGAGATGAACCATGAGAGAAAGTGGACTCCAGAAAACAAACTGAGGGTTTTAGAAGGGAGGGGTATGGGGGCTGGGTGAGCCTGGTGGTGGATATTAAGTAGGGCACGGATTGCATGGAGCACTGGTTATTATATGCAAACAATGGATCATGGAACACTACTGTACTGTAGGGTGACTAACATAACATTAAAAAAAAAAAAAGAAACACTATAGATATATGGAGTCTCTTAATAGAGAATATGTAGCTGAAGAACTACAGTGTCATTGGGGATCCCTCAAAGAGCATGTTTGCTGCATCAGAAACTCAAGTTTTGGATACTAGCAGAGAAATATTCAAGGGCACTGTATAAGCTCATTCCCCCTAAGAACATCCAAAGTCTCTTTGCACCCAGCATATGAACACAAGGGTTTCCACTATGATGACCATATGTTGTTTACCATTCCTTCACTGCTTACTATGCACTAGGAATAGTATTAGGTATTTTAAAGATACAGTTTCCTCTTATCCTCACATCAAACTCATGAGGAGGTATTATTATCATGTCCATGTTACAGACTAGGCAATTGAGTCTACAAGTTTAGGTGACCTGCCCACTGTCACAGGCCTTTGAATATCACTGAAGAATAAAGAGAGTAAAGATGTGCCCATACTACCCTATAATTTGGAGTAAAACTGACAGGTGGTTTATAACAACTTCTCTATTATTCTTCCAGTTGATACAATACCCATTTTCTGGGAACTTGGGTGTCTCAGTAGGTTAAAGCCTCTGCCTTCGGCTCAGGTCATGATCTCAGCATCCTGGGACTGAGCCCCACATCGGGGGTCTCTGCTCAGCAGGCAGCCTGCTTCCCCCTCCCTCTCTGCCTGCCTCTCTACCTACTTGTGATCTCTGTCTGTCAAATAAATAAATAAGATCTTAAAAAAAAAAAGAATGCGCCTTATTAATGGGAGACCATAGAGCATAATTTTGACAAATACATATTGAATAATCATTTCTACTCAAATTCAAATGTATTTATTTTATTTAAATTTCACTAAAATTTGGCATCATTGTTCCCCAGTCACTTCTCTGCCTAAGGTCACACAGTATCTACACAATCATCCAGTGAAGGTTTTAGAACCTTCTGAGTACTAGTTACTGCAGATATAATGGGAAGCCCGGGGACACACACTCACCACCCCCTCAGAGCTTATAGTTCTGCCGGGCACACAGGCAATTAAGTAGCAAGAGCAGTGTGCAAGGGTTATGATGGGACAAGTATTAAGGAGTCGTTCAAGGTGTCCAAGGAGACAAAGCATGGCCGGCTCTTCTTCCGTATACTTGAAATGTTTAGGTGTTCCTTCTTAGACCTGTGACCAATTTAACAGATACCCTCTCTGGCTAGACATGTCCTTCACTGGTGCTGTCTTATACCAGTTCTTTGTGAGCAACTGGTCTCAATATCACACGGCTTCAAACAGACCTTCTCTGTCATCTGAAGCACTGTCAGCTTCACGCATAAAGGCCTTCCTTCAGTTTGCCGCGGAGTAATTGCTCAGCTAGTCACCAAATTATCATCTATCGTAGGAACAGGCAAGCAGAGAAGCTTTAAAAACTGGCTTTCGACCTGTTGAATTACTAAGTAGAATTTGGGCCTTTATTCTACCTTCATTTAAGAGGTGAAATGTGGGAAGTGCACTTTCCACTATGGCTTTTGTCAAGTGTCACACTTCCTAAGCTTTTTGGACAGAACTATGGGTCTGAGACAGTCGTTTTGCTGATATCTCACTCCTGTACAAAAGTCACCACTGGTGGTGTAGTTCTGCTCTGCAACCTGATTTCAGGTATTAAAAAAGAAAGCAAAATATAATGATTTGTTTTAGGGTTTGCAAGATGACCAAATTGCTAATGATAATTAAATAGCTAATACTAAGCTCTTACTATCTGAAAGGCACTGATTGCTGAGTGTTTTTTATGCATGCGATCTCACTTAAACTTTATGAATATAAGTAGGCACTGGTATGATAACAACCATTTTATTTTTTATTTTTATTTTTTTTTAAGATTTTATTTATTTGTCAGAGAGAGGGAGAGAGAGCGAGCACAGGCAGACAGAATGGCAGGCAGAGGCAGAGGGAGAAGCAGGCTCCCTGCTGAGCAAGGAGCCCAATGTGGGACTCCATCCCAGGACGCTGGTATCATGACCTGAGCCGAAGGCAGCTGCTTAACCAACTGAGCCACCCAGGCGCCCCCGATAACAACCATTTTAAAGTGCACACTTTTTTTCACATTCTAGTATGTTTGAAATCAGGGTACACTTTATAATCAATCAAATCATATCATAGTTTGAGTGGTGTCCATTTTCTTTATGAATTACACATAAAATAATGCTGCATACTAAAGTCTATGGTGCCTCAGATGCAATATGTATGGCATTATTATGCCCATTTCACACATGAAGAAAACTGAGGCTTGGAGAATTTGTGTAACTTGCTCAAGGTCACGTGGCAAGTAAATAGCAGAGAAAAGGATGTGATCCCAGGGGGTTTTGGGGGTCCAAAGTCCATGCTCTGAACTAGTACACTATATGGTTTCCTACCACATGGAAATAATAGGTTTTAAAAAAAAGTTCATCATTCAGCACATAGCACCTATTATGAGCTAGCCACCAAGCTAGGAGTTCTAGGGGTATAAAGATGAATAAAAGAGTTGTCCTACTACTATCTAGACACTGTGGTTATCTGAGGAGTTAACTAGAATGCTCCTAGCTTTATACACTTTTTCTGGACTCTAGAGTAAACCAGATCTAAGTCTGGGTTTTCTTTACAGGGCCATTCCCCCCCCCCCCCCCACTAAAAGCTGTTTTCCCACTAGCTAAATATCTCACTCCAACACACCAGCCTTACACTGACTGGGTGAATACTATTTAAATCAATATTTTGGTGTGACAGACAGACGCTAAGATACTATTCACACTCTTGTGCAATGCCCTTCCCACGAATGGGTGGCACCTGTGACTTGCTTGTAACCAATAAAATATGGCAGAGTTGATGGGATGTCACTTTCAAGATTAGGCTATATAAGATTATGACTTCCATCCTGCTAGCGGACTCCCTGTCTCACTACCTTTGATGAAGCAAGTCGCCATGGTGGGAAGGCCCATCTGGCAAGAAAATGAGGGCTGCTTCTGGCCAATAGCCAGCATGGAACAAAGGCCCTCAGTCTAACAACGCAAAAGGAAGTGAATCCTGCCAACTTCAAAAGTGAGCTGGAGAGAGGATCCCTGCCCAATTAAGCTTCTACATGAGACCTCATCCCTGGAGCCTCATGGGAGAGACCCTGAGTAGTCAACCTAGGTAGGCTGTGCCCAGATTCCTGACCAATAGAAACTGTGATATAATAAATGTGTGTTGTTTCATACTGCCCACTTGTAGTACTTTGTTATGCAGCAATATGTAACAGATATATTTGGCTAAAAGGCTAGTTTCTTTGTGTCATGGATCTTTATGGTACTCTCAAATAGTTAATACCGAAATTTCTAATTGTGATTTTAATCTCTTGGTTGGATCATAAAAATAACAGGTACCGACTGAGCACCCACTGGGGCCAGGTAAATTCTAGCATAGTATAATTAGTTAATTAATTAATGAAACTATGGCCACATTTACTAAGCAATAGCTCATTAGTGCAGTTACTGCATATACAAGAAGTATTGCATATTCGTCTCATTTAAAAATTTTTGAAAAATGTTAGTGGACTTTACCATTTTATTGTCCAGTTTCTATTTCTTCTCTTCTTTTGGTGAATGTAACCTTCCATTTTAGAGGCCTGATGGAAAACTCAGTTTGAGATCCCAGCAAATGTAAATTGAGATTCACTCATCTCCAGCAGAAGAGACATAGCATTTACATCGATGTAGATATTACTGGAGGATATTACGCTGAGGGAAATAAGTTAATCGGAGAAAGACAATTACCATATGGTCTCACTCGTATGAGGAGTATAAGAAATGGTCAGAGGACAATAGAGGAAGGGAGGGAAAACTGAGTGGGAAGAAATTAGAGAGGGAGAAAAACCACGAGAGATCCTTCACTCTAGGAAACAAACTGAAGGTTGCTGGAGGGATGGTGGGGGGGGTGGGGTAACTGGGTGATGGGCACTAAGGGGGGGGCACATGACGTGATGAGCACAACTGATGAATTACTGGACTCTACATCTGAAATTAATGATGTACTGTATGTTGGCTAATTGAATTGAAATTTTAAAACAAAGGAAAAGAAAGAGACTTAGCTAATACAGGAATCAAGATTTTTCACTATACTGAATTGTCCTTTCCTGATCTATGTTACTGATGTTCTAAAATATCTGGGTCCCTCATATTTGTTTCTAAATGATTATTCTATTACTAAATTATCACACCCAGCTGGTTACTGTACCATAAAATGTCAACGTGAGAGAGAGAGAGACATTAGGGACTATTCAATCTGACTCTCATCTATAAATGAGAAAACTGTGCCATAGGGAAGTTAAGCGGCTTTCCAAAATAAAAGTTAGTCCATGTCAGAATTTCCTGAAACTTGACCTTCTTCATTCATTCCAGTGAGTGCTATCCATCCTCTGGCATTACTCCAAGGAATTTATAGAGGCTTAATTTAAACAGTTTGACTCTGTTATAAAGATCCCTCACAAATCTGTCATCTTTTAAAGACCTAAAATTAAATAGTTAATTAATAAATAGCTTACAAAAATTAAAAAACAGTTTATTTGATTTCACCCATAAAAGTGTTCATTTCTGATTCTAACCACATGGAGAAACACATGGTCACCGTGTTCAAATTATTTTAATAAAAGGAACTCTGTTTACTAATCTAACTCTGGCTTAGTTTAACTACTTCACTTCTAGACTGCTTACTATCTGCTACACAAATAATAATTGACAATACTGTTTCATTTTCCTAATAATGTATAATTTTAATCATAAAATATGTATATTAAAGAAACCATGGAAATATAGAAAAGCAGAAAGAAAACCTCAAGTCTTCTGTCTGAAATTGGTAGAAGCAATGACCTTGAATTATGTAATTCATAGGCTACTTTTTATAAACTTATTGATACTGAACAGCTAACATCCAATGTCCCAAAGAAATAGACCTTAATATGTGAATCAATACCCTAGGTGTTCTCTTATAACCATGTTTATAAAGAAATTCTCCTACTTCTTGCTATTCAGTCTTTTTGCTGATTTCAAAATGACTCCCTCAAGCCGGGCCATCAAACCACTTTCCCTAGGGGTTCTTTTGCTTACAGCACAAAGTTTAAGACTATCTGGGTCTACTAATCACCATGAGATTCAGAAGATACTGAACTGGCTTCTCTGAGATTTTCTCGGACAGTTTAGCTCACTTGAAATCTCTATAGCAACCCAAACGCACCGATATCTTTGGAACAAGTATACCCTGCCAAAGCAAGCAGAGATTATGGCCCAAGGGCATGTGTGTTGCAACACAGACTCTGAGTGTAGATTATGTAGCAGCTGCAGGAGAGGGTGAGGAGAAAATATTGTCTTTGAGACAGTTTTCAGAAACATTCAACAAGACTGAAAACAAGCAGAGGGGATGTGTGATTACTCAGATGTTAGAAACGAGACTCTAATACTGAAAAAACAAGCCCACTCCATAAAGCCAAGCGGAGATTTCTCTTTTGGACCCCAACAAGTAAAGTGTTATAGTGTATGTCCTTTTAAGTTTGTCTCCTGTAAGTAATTACCCCCAGAAGAAATAGAGGCTAATCAGGTAAAATAAGCCTGCTTCCACCATGAGCTGGATCCTAAGTCACTATAATTCACACCTTTCTTAACTCCCTACACGAATGTCCTGTTCATCACAAAAAGGTTTGTATTCACTAACAATAAACCATGTTCTTTTTTATTTTTCTTTTCTAGGGGGAGATGATGAGTTTGCTTGGAACCAACAACAACTCACTGATTCTCAATGGATCTCTCAAACCAATATAACATCTTTTAACAGTACATGTGGGAGAGGCCCAGTTTCCTTTTTAATTTTAACCGGAATACATAAGGTTGGCATGAGAAATAAGGGCACTTAGCATCACATGCTAACATTACCCAACTCAGTTCCAGCAGTGGCGTGCTGGTCTCTGCTCACAAGCGCTCACGAAGGGCGACTGTTAATATCCCCTCCTGAGTGTTCAGTGTCCCTGAGGTTGAAATTTGCTAAGTGTATTTATACCAGAGAAACCCACAAATGATACAAATGAGAGCTTCCTTTTTCTTCTGCAGAGCTGTTAAGTATTTATCAGCGAAACATGGTTCATCCATTCGTCCAACCATCTGACAAATATTTGTTGAAATCTAACGTGTGCTAGCTGGACCTTGTAAACATTTGAGGGCACAAAGACAACTTGTTTCCTGTGCCGTAAAGCAGCTTACAGTTTAGAGTAATGAAATGTATGAGCCAGTTAAAGTCCTAATATAAGGTTATCCTTCCCAGCCGAATCAGATGGTCCAAGACGGTGCTAGCATTTTGGGAGATACTAAAAAATTCTATTAGACAATGATGTGGAAACTTAAGAAGATTGTACTCCCTCCCCACTTTTTTTTTGAGAAAACAAAGTCTTATTGTTGAAATATTTGATTCGGTCATTCTGTAGGGACCCACTTGCTCAGTTGTACTTAATTAGACTTTTTCTTTTGAGATAGTTGCAGATTCACACGAAGTTGTAAGAAACGATAGAGATCTCCTGTATCTTTTACCCATTCTCCTTTACCACTTCACGGTATTGTGCAAAACTTAAGCACAATATCGCAACTAGGATATCGCCATCAGTATTGTCAAGATAGGGAATATGTCCATCACCTCAAGGATCCCTCATGCTATCCCATGAGAACCGCACCACTCACCTTCCACCCTGACCCTCTCCTTCACCTCCAAGAACCATTCAACTGTTTCCTATTTCTGTAGCTTTGTTCTCTCAAAAATGTTAAATAAATGGAACCATACTGGGATGTGATAGTAGAAGATAGGCTTTTTCTCACCCAGTATAGTTCACTGGCAATTCCTTTTGACTACTGAGTAGCATTCCATGGTATGGATGCATGGACCACTTTTCGTTTAATCATTCATTCACTGAGATCTTTGGGCTTGCTTCCAGTTTGGGCTATTAGGAATAAAACTGCTATAAATCATTCACGTACAGGTTTTTGTGTGAACCAAAGTCTTCATTTCTCTGGGATAAATGCCCTGGAGTGCAGTTTGCTGGGTCATATGGTAGCTACATGTATAGTTTTGTTTTTTTTTTTAAGATTTTATTTATTTATTTGACAGACAGAGATCACAAGTAGGCAGAGAGGCAGGCAGAGAGAGAGGAAGGGAAGCAGGCTCCCTGCTGAGCAGAGAGCCCGACGTGGGGCTCCATCCCAGGACCCTGAGATCATGACCTGAGCCGAAGGCAGAGGCTCCAACCCACTGAACTACCCAGGTGCCCCACACGTATAGTTTTTTAAGAAACTGTTTTCCACAGTGGCGTAGCATTTTACATTTCTCTTAGCAATACATAGGTGATCCAGTTTCCCTGTCTCCTAGCCAGCATTCAGTGTTGTCATAATTTTTTTTTTTATTTTATTTTAGCTGTTTGGATAGATGCATAGTAATATCTCATAATAGTTTTAATTTGCATTTCCCTGATGGCTAATGATGCTGACCATCTTTCCATGTGCTCATTTGTTCCTTTATCTCCCTCAATGGAATGTCTGCTCATGCCCTTTGCCCCTGTTCTTCTCGGATCACTGGGTTTTTCTATTGTTGAGTTCTGAGAAATTTTCTATATTCTAGGTACAAGTCTTTTCTTGGATATGTGGTTGGCAAATATTTTCTCCCACTCTGTGCTTACTTTCATATCCTCTTAACAAGGTCTTTTGCAAAATACAAATTTTTAATTTTGATCAGGTCCAATTTATAATTTTTCTATGAACTGTAATTTTGGTGCCAATCCTGAGATCTCTTTGCCTAGTCCTACATCCCAAAGGTTTACTCCTATTTTTTTCTAAGAATTTTATAGTTGTACCTTTTAGATTTAAATTCATGAAACATTTTGAGTTAATTTTTCCATAAGGGATGAGACTTAGGTTAAGGTTTTTTTTTCTTTGCCAATGGATGTCCAATTCCTCCAACATCGCTTATTGATAATGTTAACTTTCCTGCCCTCAACTCTTATACACCTTTGTAAAAAAAATCAGTCAGGCATTTTTTAATTTGTCTATTTCTGGGTTCTCTAGTCCTTTTTTTTTTTTAAGATGTTATTTGTCAGAGAGAGAGAGAAAGAGAGACGGCGAGCACAAGCAGGGACAGCGGCATCAGAGGGAGAAGCAGGCTCCCCGATAAGCAGGGAACCCGATGTAGGACTTGATCCCAGGACTCTGGGATCCTGACCTGAGTTGAGGTCAAACTCTTGGCCAACTGAGTCACCCAGGCATCCTGGGTTCTCTGTTCTGTTCCATTGATTTATGTGTCCATTTCTCCACAAATAGCACACTGGATTACTATAGCTACATAAATCTGAAATTTATTCTTCCATTTGATTCTTCTTCTTTTCAAAATTGTTTTAGCTATCCAAGTTCCTTTGCATTTCCAAACACATTTTAGAATGATCTTGTATGTATCTGTAAAATATATTGTTGGGATTTTAATAACAATTATGTTGGTCTTGAGTATCAATTTGGGAGAGCTGACATTACTCTGTTAAGTCTTTCAATCCACAAACACAATATGTCTCATTTATTTAAACTTTCTTTGATTTCTTTAATCAGTTTTGTAGTTTCAGCATGTAAGTCCTATACATATTTTGTTAGATTTACATTTCAGTATATTTTTTTCCTTTGAGCAATTATAAATGGTATTATATTTTTAATTTCACTGTCCATAGCTAGTATATAGAAATATAATTGATTTTTATATGTTTGTCTTATTCCTGTAACTCACTTGTTCGTTGTAGGAGTTTTTTGTTTTTGTAGATTTCTTGGCATGTTCTGCATAGGCATGTACTACATCCCTACAATAATTCCCACCTAGCTATAGTATACTATAGTATAACACTTGTTTTTTTTTAAAAAAAAGATTTTATTTATTTATTTGAGAGAGAGACAGTGAGAGAGAGCATGAGAGAGCAGAAGGTCATAGGGAGAAGCAGGCTCCCCGTGGAGCTGGGAGCCTGATGTGGGACTCGATCCTGGTACTCCAGGATCATGACCTGAGCTGAAGGCAAGTGCCCAACCAACTGAGCCACCCAGGCACCCTAAAACTTGTGTTATATATTGCTAAATTATATTTGCTAATATTTTATTAAAGATTTTTGAGTCTATATTCATGAAAAATAGTGCTCTATCATTTTCTTTCTTTCTTTCTACTGGCTTTGGATTTGGTATTGGGGTAATATTAACCTCAAGAAGAGAAAAAAAGCCTATTATATTTACACATATCTTTGCTTACCATATTCATTCTTCTTTCATGATGTTTCAAGGTTTATCCTCCATCTAACAATGCCTTGATTTCCAATTCATTGCTGAAAGATAGTTTTGCCAAGTATAGATCCTGAGTTGATGTTTTTTTAATACATGAAAAATATCTTTTTTTTTTTTTTTTTTTTTTTTTTTTTTGTCTTAATGGTTTCGGCTGAGAAATCTGTCACTTGGGTTGTTTTTCCCCTTTAGGTAAGGTGTCATTTTTCTCTGGATGCTCCCAAGATTTTTCTTTGTCTGAGACAAACAAAACTTCCAGAAACTTAATTCTTGATATGATGATTAATTGTATCTGTCAACTTGGCTAGGGCATGTCATCCAGACATTTGGTTAAACATGATTCTAGATGTTTCTGTGAAGGCATTATCTGGATGAGATTAAGATTGGTAGATTGTGAGTAAAGATTATCCTCTATAATGTGGATGGGTCTCAGCCAGTCAAAGACTGACTTTACCTGAGGAAGAGGAAGTTCAGGTAGTAGTTATAGTTCAGACTTGAACTATAATTACTCTTCCCTGGGTCTACAGCCTACTGGATTACCTTGCCAATTCTGGACTTGCCAGCCTCTACAATCATGTGAGATAATTCCTTAAGATAAATCTTTCTCTTTCAGAGAGATGGAACAAATAAGATGTGTGTGTGCAGGTGTGTGTATATATTCTGTGCACATATATACACACATGTATATGAACATGTCTATATGAATGTGCATATGTGTATTATATATACAATACACACATATACATAACACACATATACATTTATATGTGTGCATTGTATGTATATAATACATACTTATATATGATATATGTGTATATGTATATGTTTTATATATACATACACACACATATATATAACACACATTTCCTATTTGTTCTGTCTTTCTGAGAGAGAGAGAGAGAGAGAGAGAGAGATTTATTTAAAAGAGTTGACCTATTGTGGAGGCTGGCAAGTCCAAAATTGGCAAGGCAGACAAAACCAATAAGATGTATGTATGTGCATGTCATCTAGGTTCAATGACTTTCTTGAATCTTTAGGTCTAAGCCTCTTGTCAAATTTATGACATTTTCAGACATTATTTCTTCAAGTAGTTTTTTAGCTCATCTCTCTTCTCTCATTCCAGGGATCTCATGGCATAAATGTTAGATCTTTTGTTATGGTCCCATGGGTGCCTGAAGAACTGTTCAGTTCTTATTAGCCCATTTCTTCTTCTCTGTTGTTCAGACTCAGGAATTTCTATTGTTCTATCTTCCTGTTCACTATTTCTGTTCTCTGTACTCCCCTTCTGCAATTTTGTCCATACATTGAACTTTTTATTTAGGTTATTGTATTTTCAGTTCTGAAATTTCCACTTGGTTCTTTTTTAGATCTTCTATTTCTTTGCAGAGATTTTCTATTTTTTCTTTTGTTTCAGGCATGTTCATAATTTTTCACTGAAGCATTTTTATCATGACTACTTTAAAATCTTTGTCAGATGATCCTAACCATTCTGTCATCTTGATATTGGCCTCTAATGATTGCCTTTTTCATTAAGTTTGAGTTCTTCCTAGTTTTTTGTATTATGAGTCATTTCCAAATGAAACCTAGACATTGTGTATTATGTAATGAGACCCTGGCTGTCATTTAAACCTGTTTTAACTGGATTTCTTTGATGTGCCTCTGGCAAGGGAAATGGGGAGGTTCTGTCTTGTTACCACAAAGTGGGGATAGAAGTCCAGTTTCCCCTCTTGGGCCTGGTGACATCTGTTGGGTGGGGCTGCGAGTTCCAGTTCCCTGCACGGTCTCCACTGAGGGGGTTCTTACTGCCTATGGGGATGAGGGTCTAGGCTTCCTACTTTACCTTCTCGGAAGCCATTCCCACAGGAGTGTTGGGGCCCTCCTTATAGCTTGACCAGGGTGGAAGTCTAGGCTTCCCACTGTGCCTTTTCTGGTACTGGTGGTGGAGTTCGGCCCATATTTCTTTTCTGAGATGTTTGGCTAAAGTAGGGGGATTGTTGTCTAAAAGTTTTTTGTCTTGCTAGGTTGCCCCTTTCCTGTCTTTTTTCTAAGAGAGAACAGGCTTTTTTTGCTGGAATTTTTTCTGTCTGTGTAGTTGGCATTTCTTGTTTGCCGGCTTCTTCAGCAAGTTTGGAATATATGAAGCAAAAACAAAACCTAGGGAACTCACTACCCTGTTGTTCCTCTGGTCCTGGGGTCGTCAGCTAATCTGGCTGCTTTTATCCAGTGTTCATCTTTATGTTTGTTTAATATAAAATATAATAGGGAAAAGTATGTTTGTTCCATCTTCTGGAAAGTTGAAGTCTCTCACTCAGCTTTTTTTTTTCTTTTTTTAAGATTTATGAGAGAGAGAGTTTGGCGGGGAGAGGGGCAAGCAGACTCTACACTGAGCACAGAATTCAACACCCTGAGATAGTGACCCAAGCTGAAATCAACAGACAGAGGCTTGGGGGACTGGGTGGCTCAGTTGGTTAAGCCTCTGCCTTTGGCTCAGGTCATGATCCCGGGGTCCTGGGTAAGAGTCCCCCCACCCCCATGTTGGGATCTCTGCTCAAAGGGGAGCCTGCTTCTCCCTGTCCCTCTGTCCCTTGCCCTAGATTGTGCTCTTTCACTCTCTCTCTCAAAAGAATAAATAAAATCTTGCCTTAGGGATAAAAAACCCCAAACAAAATACCACTAGATCCCAACAAATCAGTTGATAATCTCGCCATAATTATGGAACATCAAATACCTGGCTATCTTGCTATATCTTGTTATAAAACTACAATTGTGCTTACATCAACTGCAAAGAATTTACTGATAATGCATGTAGAGAAGATAATGGGTTTGTGATCTGTGTTTCATTTTCTATCAACATGACATGGAATAGTTTTTAATTTAGATATCAACTTTTCCACTTACATTTGAGTAAAAGTATGGATGCTAATGATTTGGTTGTCCTATTGGTCTGCCTTTTCTATATTTATAACAGTGGCACCTGAGAAGCCATACAAAATGCTTAAAGGTAAAACAAATTATAAAGTTGTTTTCAACAAGTTGTTTTCCAGTGTTTATCAAGTGGATTGGTACAGACTATACTCAGCTGTGCGGGTAGACCTGTCTAATCTGTACATAGATGGAGCCAAAAATCAATGGCAGGTAAATATTTTTAGAATAGTAATCATTACTTAGTTGAATACAAGTTTCTCCTGATATCAGAAAGCAGAGTGATCCCGTTAAAACTTTCGTAAACTGAAATGGTGTAAAATAAACGAACAATTACCATTAATTCACATGGGAAATTTTGGGGGCATTCTCAAACTCCCAAAATAACCTTTTTAAGGCTTTTCTGACACCTTAGTACCCATCTTGCTGAGGATGCACAAACCAAATCGAGATAAAGCACAGAAGCTCACAGATTATGTTTCAGAGTTACGGCAGGTAAGCAGGGAAGGCACTGGGCAGGAGCCCCCTTATTCCTTGGGGTCTACACTGCCTAACAGTTCGCTGCAAAATAAACACAGAATGCTGCTGTCACTTTTTGTCTTTTCTCGTAAAAGCAAAAATCCACTTTGGATTTCTTTCGGTTAGCAACACCAGGCACTAACGCAGGTCTTTTGTTAAAGCAAAGTGGCGTACTTTCAAAAAAACAGGGCATACCCATATTTCATGTACATCATTCTCTGAGAATACTTCCCTTCAGTCTGCTTTCTTGATTTACTCAGGGTGGTAAAAATGATAGGATGGGCAAAACAAGAAAATTATACAGTAAGAAAAATAATAAAGTATAGTTGCTCGAATACCTATTTTCTGGATGATTCTAGAGTGAAATGGTAAGTGATGGAAATTTCCTCTATTACACAGATAAGTGCTGCCTTGCATGGGAGACTTCACTGAATTATTTTTCTTCCTTGATAGGGAAAAGAAGATACACGATAAAGGATAAAAAATTCAGTAAGATGAGTATTTATCATAGAGATAAAGGGTAGCTCATTAAGTTGGCATTACATTTAACACGCTTGCAAAGTTTCATTTTAATGAATAATAATATGAATGACAAGTTTTTGTACATAGTTTTCACCACACCACTATTTTAGTTTGCTTAAGCTAGAACCTGTGAAATAGAATCAATAAATCAATGCTATAATGATTTTTATGTCTCAGAATAAGAACTGATAAATTATTTCTCAACAGAATTATATGGCTTTATAATGCCACCAACAATGAATGAAAGTAGGAGCTTATCTCCACCCTCTCCCACAAGAACTGTTATTAAAAAAAAAGAAGTTATTTTGGAGTTGAAATAATGTTTAATTTGCAATGATTTAGTTAATTGTGGTTTACTATTTTCTTTTCTTTAATGAAGTGTCTGTGGCTGACCTTTGCCCTTTATTTTCTTGAATTTGGGGATTTAAAAAATCAATTTGAATGAATTCTTTATAATAATAAAAAACATCAACCTGTGTACTGTTTTCCAAATCAGTTTAAAACATTTTACTTAATGTGACACTGCTTTAACTTTTTTTTTTTTTTAAGGAACTAGAAGTTTATTGAGTACACCAAGGAAGAGGCAGGCAATGCAGCAGAGGAGAGGCTGTCTGCCAAGGTTTTGATTTTTATAGAGCTAAAATTTATGACTCTTCTCTGTGATTTGTTCTGTTTACTCTAGGCTTAGAATGTTATTCACATCATTCTTTCTATTTATTTATTTATTTTACTTTCAATCTAACCTAATTTTAAAAGTTTGATGTAATTTTATTTATTTGCTTATATTCAATTAGCCAACATATAATTTAGTTCAGCATCTGTTTTGCAAGGGAGGGCAGAGTTGATTTTTTTTTTTTTTTTTAGAGATTTTATTTATTTACTGACAGAGATCACAAGTAGGCAGAGAGGCAGGCAGAGAGAGGGGGGGGAAGCAGGCTCCCTGCTGAGCAGAGAGCCCGATGCCGGGCTCGATCCCAGGACCCTGGGATCATGACCTGAGCCGAAGGCAGAGGCTTTAACCCACTGAGCCACCCAGACGCCCCCAGAGTTGATTTTTTTTGAATTTATCTCATTATGATTTCATGCATAATCTTGCCCTTCCTTATTGATTTACCATGTGAGAAATGCTCAGTTATGCAGGTCCTTTGGCTGTCTGTCAGTCCACTGATTCCTGGTTGGCTTTGTGCCATAACTGTATTAGTAAGTGTAGCAACACAGAGCAGAATACACAGTTAATGACCTGCTTGTTTAATGAAGACAGAATCTGGCAGGGCTAGTAGCCCTCATAACTAACTTTTTAGAATTTTCCTTAATATTCTCTCTCATGTTTGCTATACCCTGCCCCGCACCCCCTTCTACGGCCAACATTTTATTTGGGACAGTTTCAAATCTACAGAGAAGCTGAAAGAAAATAACAATAAACACTTGTGGAGCCTTCACCTTGACTCACCAATTACTAACCTCTTGTCACATTTTATTTTTCTCACTCTATATTTGTATACACGCAACACATGCACCCACACGTTTTTGCTGAACTATTTGAGAGTAACCCAGAGACACCATGACACTTCATCTCTAAATATTTCAATGTATATCTTTTCAGAACAAGGGCATTCTCCTTCATAGAATACCATTACTACATTCATACTGTCATCCAATACACAGTCAATATTTAAATTTTCTCAATGCCTCCACAATTTAAAAAAAGAGAGAGCTGGTCAAGAATCACCCATGACATTTAATTGTTGTCCTGTCTCTTTAATGTCATCTAATATAGTCCCTTTGACCCATCTTTCTTCTCTTTGTCTCTCTCTCCTCCCTTCTTCCCTTCCTCTTACCCTCCTCCTCCTTTCTCTCTTTCCATTTCTCTCACTCTCTCTTTTGTCTTTCACGACGTGACTTTTTTTTTTTTTTTTTAATCCAGGCCAGTTGTTTTATAGCGTTTTTTAAGGTTATTTCTTTATTTATTTGAGAGAGAAAGCCTGTGTGGGGGTGGGGAGGGGCAGAGGGACCAGCAGACGACCCGCTTGGCTTTGAGGCTCCATCTCAGGACCCCGAGATCATGACTCGAGTCAAAGTCAGAAGCTTAACTGACTGAGCCAGCCAGGCATCCTTACAGCATTCCTTTTCCTTACTTGTATATGATTCTTAACACATTTTGGAATTCTTTTAACGCCCAGTCTCATCTTTTCCTCCCCACGCTTGCAGTTCTAACTCCAAAATCCTATCGGAATTTTGATGAGTACTGTAATTATATAAATAACATTTTGAAATATTCAAGAAAAAAATTGCAGTGAATCTTAAAAATCAATTTATGAAGAACAGACTTTTTTTTTAAGATTTTATTTATTTTGAGAACGCATGTGCATGCAAGTGGGGGGAGGGGCAGAGGGAGCGGACAAGAGAGAGAGAATCCTCAAGCAGATTCCCCAGTGAGTGTGGAGTCCTACAAGGGGCTGGATCCTACAGCCCTGAGATCATGACCTGAGCCGAAATCAAGAGTGGGTCGCTTAACCAACTGAGCCACTCAGGTGCCCTGATCTTTTTATTAAATAAAAGAGTATATCTTTCCTTAAGTCATACTCTTTTGCATAGCAAAATTAAAAAAAAAAAACTTTGTATAGATCATATACTTCTTATTAAGAGCATTTTTACATTATTTTGCTGTTGAGAAATTTTTTGAAGTTCTGTTTCCTTACTGGTTATAAACTGAAACTACCCTTTAACAAGAGGCAACTGCTTTCTTTTTTGTCTTAGTTGCAGTCAGTTTACTGAACTCTAGAATTCCTTTTATTAATGTCTCATTATTTTAATTTTTCTAGGGATGTGATCAATACTTCTAGACAAGGCACTTGTAGAGGAAGTGCCATCAGTGTACTTGTAGACAACACTCAGGGTACAGTCGGGTGACAGAGTCACTCATACAACAGCGTGCCAGCAGCTCCCTTGCACACCACCCTCTCTACCCCATCCCCCCGCCACCCCAGCCCTGCTTCTCCCGTCAGCACTGCCGTCCCATCATCCCACACAGACCACCTCACGTCTCTCCCCTACAACAGCATCCTTCCTCCCATACAAAGAACACACACAAGTTGTGTTTTTCCTGTTCACCAATCACAACTCGTCTAAGTTATCAGAGGCAACTGGCCGCTCAGGGCCCACGTGTGTCCACACGGGCTCTCCTACCACAGTCTGACTCTCTTTCTTAAGTATCTGAGGAAAACCGCTCCTCACTTCCCTACCTCTGCACAACGACAGGCAAGACATGTGCCGATATGACTGTGTTATAAGAAACAAAGTGGAATGAGACTTAACCACAGATTCAGTTCCTTGAATCTTTATTGTTACTGAAAAACCTTAAAAGTTTCCTGTAGACTCTCCCAAATCTGCATCTACAGTATTACCCTTCAGAGTCCTCTGATTAAAGTTGTTTTTCTTTTCATGTCAGCATCAAGAGTAAGAAAGTTGTTAGCTTTCTTGTCTTGTTGGCTTTTTGTTTTGCGTTGCTTTTGTGAGTGGCAGGGAATCCGTTTCAACTTTAGCCATCAGGGAAGTTAGGGGACACTATTGGCTGGGTGGTGCAGGCCAGGGGGAGAGGAACATGGATTGGTGGAGGGACAAATGGGAAAAGCTGGGATTTGGGAAACCTCAGAGCGAAAGTAGCAGCTCTGAGGAAGGGTCAGCAACCGCCGATGGAGTCTGAACAAGGCCAGGACCACACAAAGGCCAATACCAGTTCTAGATAATGCAGGGGTGGGCAGTGGGGCACTCCTTGGGAATGTGTTGTGTGAACGGCTCATTTCCTTGAGGTCATAACAGAACATTATATACATAACAGAACAGAATGTTATACACAGACTATGGTGGTAGCTAGAAAAATGCACCTGAGGTTGGACAGGGTGAAATCAGTGATGGTCTCACAGTATCCAGAGTTTGGGTAAACTGCCTGGATTAGAATCCTGGCTCTCGTTTTGTTAGCCGTTGACCTTAGCACTTCCTTAACCTCTCCACTGCTTTCGTTTCCCTTGCACGGAAACTGGTGATAACCAAGCTCAGAAGGTTTTTGTAAAGATTAAATGAATTAGTATCTATAAATCATTTGAAGCCAGGGTTGGTATACAGTATGTGTGCATTAGTTATTATTTCTAAAATCATTGTCATTATTACTCTTTAGGCATCAGAGGTCCCACCAGAGGTTTGAATGAAAAACCCCATATACCAAACCTGGACACAAACTTGGCCTCTTCCACAGGAAACTACCATCTGATCAGAGAGATTCAGTTTTTAACCAACAGACTCTAAACCTCCACACAAGGAGACACTTGTAGGGAAAGATACAAAGTCGTTACTCAGCTAGTTTTCTCAGGTTCTTTGAGGTGTAGGCTGCCTTCCAGATATGGATAGCTGGGAAGGGGCAAAGACTGGCAAAAAGTATGTTTTCAAGAACATATATTATTGCCAATGTACTACATTTTAGCTACCAAATAGGTTAAATTTGCTTTGCTTTTTAAGTTTTCCTTTGAAGTAAGCTTGATAACTTTGTTTCCAAGGAAAAAACATACATTTAATTCCAGAAGATATGACCCTAAATAAGAACAATCTATTTGTTGGGGAATTTATGTACGTCTGGAAGAACTTTAACAATATCTAAAAGCTGCCTCTACAAAGGATTGCTCAGTACAATCCCAGGGAAATCTCAAAGAGCACAGTTCAGGGGGAGAGACCCGAAAGTTCAACACCAGAAGGCAATATCCGATTAACCAGGCTCCTACTTCCTAAAACTGCAGGCTCTGTATTGGGGAAGACTAATCTGGCACTGCAGTCCAATTCTGTTGCCAAATTCTGTAATTATAGCGACTCCTCTGAAGTTTATTCAAAATCTGGTTCTGAGCCAGAGCTCAGCCCACATTCCCTTACTACTTCCTACCATGATACCCAGACCTCACGTTCTGAAAAACACATTTTAAATCCTCATTAGAAACATGTTCGCCAACTGGACTAAGAGGCTCTGAGAACTGGCCACCACTAAGTCCAACTGTCCGGTCTAAAGGTCTGCCAGAGCCAGGCGCCCCTGCAGCCACCAAAAGTATCCTTGGTCTAGAACTCCCAAACTTGCAGCAGAGTGTGTTCGATGATGAATCATGAAGCAAATGCAGTCTTGTTCAAGGGCCATTTTTAATGAGATTTGCCATGAGGGCACTGTTCCTTAAGAGCATCACTATAGCCTGAGAAAAATCTCTCAATGTGCTAGTTACTGACAGGTATCATAGGCCCATGGCTGCTTTCCTTTGCCCAGGCACTTGCTTCGTTCTTTTTCTTTTTTCTTATTTTAAAGATTTTATTTATTTATTTGACAGAGAGAGATCACAAGTAGACAGAGAGGCAGGCAGAGAGAGAGGGGGAAGCAGGCTTCCCGCTGAGCAGGGAGCCCCATGCAGGACTCGATCTCAGGACCCTGAGATCATGACCTGAGCGAAGGCAGAAGCTTAACCCACTGAGCCACCCAGGGGCTCCAATGCTTGCTCCTTTCAATGGACTTCCATAACAATGGAAGTCTCCACTCTTTGGTTACTCCAGGAGAAATTAGTGTTTGGCTGCAAACTAGGTTGTATGATAGAAACCACTATAAAAATGAAAACCATAGCTAAATACCAACTATCCATTTGATGAAAAGAAATAGTACTGAAAAGAACACCATCACAGAATCTCTAACAAGACTCACATCCTGCAAAAGACAGGAAGTTGGTTTATTTATGTTGGTTCTTAATGACACGTCATGCCGAGAGCTGATAAACATCAGGTCTGAACAGAAAAACTCAGGTCACCTGCTTCCGGTTTCAGGACTGAATGTGATGATTTAAACACTACAGGCATTATTTAGTACCTCCTTATAGAAGCCCTTGTCTTAGCCCTCAGGAGACAGAGATAAGACAATGACAAAAAGCTAAATGTTGCATGGTTACTATAATCCAAGTACCGTTGACAATATATAAACAAATAAGAGTGTCTGTGTTCAGTGCAGTTTTATTGCTTTTTAATATGCATTTATTACACGAGAGACTATATTTCATACAATCTTCTTGTGTCAGGAAATATGAGTCTTTCTTGAAAACCTGTTGCCCCTCACCCGTTTAACCATGTATGAAAACAGGGGATGGAGCCAGATTTGGTCCACGGGCCCTAGTTTGCCAACCCCAGCTTTCACATGCTGCAGTGTGCAAGTCACTGCTTTAAATGCTAAAGCTGAGATCTTTTTCAAGCCAGTGGCATGCCACAAAGCAGCAGGAGAGAGAGGAAGAGGGGAACATCTAATGCACCAGAATAACCCCCAGCATGCTGGCAGCCTGGGCTAAAGCAGCAGCCCATAATGCAAGCAGCCACACTTAGGAAAGGGTGTCACTCAAAGGAACACGATCCTTCAGGCATGCTGTCGATTTAAAAAGAGACTGAGGGCCACTGTGCTGAGCAGTGCTGGGCAGACCCAATGTACAGACTGCAGCTTACATGAGAAAGCCAGGTTTCCACTAGTTAATTCTGTCTCCTTTTCTTCCATTGAAGATTGTCTCAGAGGGGGCGCCTGGGTGGCTCAGCGTGGGAAGCGTCTGCCTTCGGCTCAGGTCAGGATCCCGGGGTCCTGGGATCAAGCCCCGCATCAGGATCCCAGCTCAGAGGGGAACCTGCTTCCCCCTTTTCCACTCCTCCTGTCTGTGCTCTCTCTTTCTATCTCAAATAAAGAAAGAATAAAGAAAAAATAAATAAAATCTTTAAAGAATAGGTCTCAGAGATTGCAGAAGAATGGGAGGGACGATACAGCCTCAGATTTCTCCTAATTTATAAGTCCTTCATAAACTTCAGTACATTAATTGCAATTAGTAACGAATGGCTTTCAATACATTTTACAATGTTGGATGAGCCTTGCCGCCAGAAATATCAGAGAGCTGCTACTTTGTTGGACAAGGCAGCTTGCTGTCTCCATTCCTGGGCCATCACCACTGCTGTCTCCTCTCTGTCCCTCTGGCTTTGAGTTAGCCCAGCTGGGAGAGACTGATCTGCGAGCTTCCTCTGCCTGGGCCCTTGACGCAGACAAGGACACACAGCAGAAATCCGTGGCAGAACCAAGATTCAATAAGATTTCAATAAGCTGGAACTCTAGGCTCAAAATAACAAGATGAAATTTAACTAGGACAAATGTAATTGTCTGCATTTACATTTAAAGAGATTCAATTATAAAAGCCCAAGTTGGAGGAGAGACTTTATGAGCAGCTGTGTGATGTACCAGTTCACAGGATAAGGGCCTCGGGGATGTTTGGGACTACAGTCTTAACAAGAGCTCGTGAGATGGGGCTGCTAAGTACTTAATATTATTTTTGACTGCATTAATGTAATTACCATGTCCAGATGAATACAAGAGTCCACTGTGCTCTGAAATAATCAGATGACATGTAGGGCCCTTCAGCCTTCTGGGCATTTGGTTTTAAAATGAATGTTAAAATAAAATAGTAGAGAAGGTATTCAGTAATGGGACCATAATCAGAGGACGGCCAGGGTAAGAGACAGTCTGGAAACGTATTTTATTGAGATTACTTGAAGGAGCTGAAATTGTCAGCAGTGTCTTTGAGGGGGTACTTGGAAATATTTGGAAATGAAGTAAGTGTCACATTTTGAAAGTTAAATTACACAAAGCAAAATAGGTCAAAGCCTTAAGAGTGTGAAGTCTACATATTTGGATTCCCGGAGAGCAGATCTGAAAGTCTGCAGAGAGAATGGGATGTGAGCTGCCGCAGAGGGGTGGCTATTGACCGGGAAGCAGGATCCAAAGTGGGAGTCACGAAGGCAAGCACTCATCTTGCCCATCCCATTGGAGAAAGATGAGAGGATTCGATTAGCTGAGTTTGGAGCCATCAGACATTTAAGTCTTACAATTTAAGTCCTTCCTTGCTCTGATTGCATATCCTAGCAACCTGCGTAAACTTCAGAAATCTGACTTCCATTCAGCTTGACTACTAGGAAAGGAAGTAATATATGTCTTGTTGGCATTTTAAGAAATGATGCAACCTTATTTTTGAGAATAGTTTTAGGTTTGCAGCAATATTGAATGGCAAATACAGGGAGTGTGCCTATACCCCCTCACTTTCCCATGATGGACAACCTGCACCACCAGGGGACATTTGTGACGATGGATGAACCCACACTGACACATCATTACCACCCGAAGTCCATACATTATATTTGAGCTCACTTTCGGGGTTGTACATTTCATGGGCTTTGATAACTGTGTGACGATGTGTATCGACCACTGCAGTATCATACAGTATAGTTTCACTGTCCTGAAAATCTTCTGTGCTTTGCCTATTTTTTCCTCCTTATCTTCAACCCTTGGCAACAACTGATATTTTTACTGTTTCCATTGTTTTGCCTTTTCCAGAATGCCACATAATTGGAAGTATACAGTGTGTCGCCTTTTCAGATCTGTTTCTTTCACTTGGTACTATGTGCTAATGTTTCCTCCATGTCTTTTCATTGCTTGATAGCTCACTTCATTTTAGGGAACAATATTCCATCGTCTGGATGGACTACAGTTTATCCATTCACCTACCAAAGCACATCTTGGTTGCTTCCAAGTTTTGGCAATTATGAATAAAGCTGCTATAAACATCTGTGCACAGGTTTTTGTGTGAACAGAAGTTTTACCTCCTTTGGGTAAATACCACATAATGTGATTGCTGGATAATATGGTATGAGTATGTTTACTTCTATAAGAAACAGCCAAATTGTCTTCCAGAATAGCTAAGCCCTTACACTTCCATGAGCAATGAGTGAGAGTTCCTGTGGCTCTTCATCCAGAGCCGTCTTCCAGATTTTGGCCATTCTAATAGGTGTGTAGCATTATCCCACTGCTGTTTTAATTTGCAATTCCCTCATGACAAATAATGCTGAACAGCTTTATACAAGCTTACTTGCCATCTGTATATCTTCTTTCGTGAGGCGTCTACTAAGATCTTTTGCCCATTTTTAAACTGGGTCTCTTGTCTTCTTACTGGTGCATTTGTTTTGGATACAACTCCTTTATCAGACGTGTCTTTTGCAAGTATTTTCTCCTAGTCTGTGGCTTGTCTTCTCAGCCTCTTGACACTGTCTTCTATAGAGCAGATGTTTTTAATTTTAAGAGGTTCAGCTTATCAATTGGCTCTTTTCATGGATCCTGCCTTTGATGGTATATTTCTAAAGACATCAACATAAACAAGGTCTTCCAGGTTTTCTCCTAGACATCTTAAAAAAAATATTTTTTTAATAAACTTTTTTTTTTTTAGAACAGTTTGGATTTACAGAGAAATTGAAAAGATAGTACAGGGTTCCCTTAAACCTCCTCATCCAGTTTCCCCAACTATTAATAATTTATTTAAATAACTTTATTTTATAATAATAATTATAATATTATAATATTACATATATTATATTATAAATATTATAATAACTTTATTTTAATGTGGTACCTTTGTCACAATTTTTAAAAAGCTAGTATTGAAATATTATTATTTACTGAAGTACTTAATTTATTCAGACTTCCTTACTTTTCCTAATGCCCTTTCTCTGTTATGGATACCTACAATGAATTTAATTGCAATGTCTCCTTAGGCTCCTCTTGGCTATGATAGTTTCTCAGACTTCCCTTGTTTTTGGTGACTCTGAAGTTTTGAAGAGTATGGACAAGTATTTTATAGAACATCCTACAACTGGGATTTGTATAATTTTTTTGAGTGATTAGAATTGGGGCTATTTGTTTGGAGGAAGAAGTTCACAGAAGTAAAATGTCATTTTTATCACATCATATCAAGGGTATATAGTAGCAACATGACTTACCACTGCAGATGACCTTGATAACATGGCTGAAGAAGTGTTTGTTAGGTTTCTCTACTGTAAAGCTGCCTTTTCCTCTTTCATACTATAGTAGTTGGAAGGGGGTCACTATGAGCAGCCAGCACTGAAGGTTAAAGTGGGAATACTTACATAAATCATTTGGAATTCTTCTGCACAAGAGATTTTCTCTCCTATAATTTATTTATCGGATTCTTTATATTTATATGGACTCATGGGTATTTATTCTATACTTTGGTTTACCATGCAATACTGTTTTATTTTGTTGTTTAAAATGTCTCAGACTTGCACACTAGAAGCTCTTTCTGCTGGATCCTGTGATCTTCGACATGCACTCAGGAGTGTGGTGTTTTAATTCTTTACTTTTTGGCAAGACAAGATTCTTCAGGCTCATCCCGGATGGTTCTTTCCCTCATCCTAGATTCAGTCTTTTTTTTTTTCAATCCCTGGTTCCTTTTGTTGGAGAATGGTATTAAAAACCACCAGTTGGGTGTTAGGCATTGTTGCTACCAGATTGTTGTTGCTGCTGGGTCATCCCAGCCGACAGAGGAAGGAAATACTATACTAACCCTGGTTTAAACACCTATCTCTAACCATGGCATTGTCTTCAAACTCCCTTCTCATACGAGCTACCTAGGTGCGCTGAGTTGCATTCACTTATCCCATCAACTCTGAAGACACAAAATTCCTGTGTCTGTCTGGGGCCCACCAGCCTTTACTTGAACCATGTCCTGCCACATTATCATACACGACCCTTCCCTGCTTCAAACACCCATGGAGACTTTGAGTCTGGTGAAGAAAATATTCAGAAAGGATATTTGGATTCAAATATTAGAGTAACTGTCACATAGAAGAGGGGAGTTTGGGGCTGCTCCACAGGGCAGAACGAGAACCAATCATGGAAGATATATGGAAGACAATTTGAAGATAACATGAAGAAAAATGTGTAAAAATCAGAACTTTGTTTTAAAAAGGAATGGGCTGGTCTTAAAAAGTCATAAACTTTGTAGAAATAGACAGGCTCAGAGACTGGGTCACCATTAGCTTGTCCTGGATGTGATGATGGAGATTCTTCTCCTTGGTCATGGACTGGACCCACCAAGAGCTGTATCTCTAAAGGCATAAGTCTTAACCTATAATAAGAGCTGCTTTCACAAAAATGGTCTTGAAATATAAACCTATGTGCTAATAGCCCAAAATATTAGGATATTTTTATCAAGAAACAGATAAATAAGACCCCTGATTATTACTATTATACAGAAAGAATACATTGTTAGTAAGCTCCCCTTAGATGTTAAATACAGAAGTAAAATATACTAAAGAACAGAAGAGGCTTGTTTTTACTGAATAAATGTGTCTGAAGTAGAGGTGGATAGTATACACTTTAATTGCAAAGATTACAGCAAATATTTGAACCATTGCAATAACCTCATGTAGAGAAGACTTTGAGCTCTATTTTAAATCTGCTGTATGCTGTGTGTTAGTTCATCTGAAGAGACACTTCTGGGATAGCGTCCAAGGAAATCAGGCAATTCTGAGCACCTTTTTCAGAAATGCTGCCAGATTCTTTTGCTCTTTACCTCCCCTTTTCCTTAGAAATTATGCATATGGGAGCACATGTGTGTACACACACACTTGCACATGTACATGCGCACTCACACACTTTCCCTCTTCTTAAATAAGTGGTAAAGTTCTGATCATGTCACCAATGTGTCATCAGCACCCAGATGTTCCCACTCAGAGAAAGAATAACACACACCCCACAACCGTCAGAAGATGAAAGAGCTTCCTAAGCTGAGCTTTCAATAAACATAGCCAAGGCATCATGCAGAGGGTAACTGCATTTTACACATGCACCTATATTCTTATAAACTGTGCAGAATGAGGTTAGCAGAATTTAAATGAATAAAAACGTATTTCTACTGACTCAATAAGAACGGCTGATTCAACTAATTTTCTCTTCCTTCCTCCCCCTTCCTTCCTTTTCTTTTTTTCTCTTTCTTTCAACAGTAAGGCAAATTTTTACTGCCTTGTGTTCATTCCTTCCCAGTGTATTTTCTGGTGACAATAATCAGAGCTCAGTTCCACTCTCCCTCCCTCCAATTTCTGAGGTCTGGGGTTCACAATGGAGTTTGTGACTGAGGATGACCGATGGGTACCACCAGCATGTTGTGAAGAAAGAGGAAAAAAGCTTGAAAGGAATTCATTTCTTTCATAAAATTATCTTACATAAAATCTTAATCACAATAAACTTTTCATCTAAAAATGCCCACTCTGACGGGAGGAGTGGAACAGTTTCTCTGCCATATTGAAGCCATTATGATTCAGTGGGTTCCTATTTTCCCATATTAGCAGGATTTCAAGTGTATTTGTAAATTTCAGAATCAAAACACCAGGCAGCATGAATTTATGACACATTTTATTTTTATTAATAAAATTCCATGCATGACAATAATCAGCATTTTGTACAAATGCAGTGACATGGTTTCTAAAAAGTACTGGAACAATTAAAATAGTTTAATACTTCTGTGAACATAAAAAAAGGAAAACCAATAGAGTAATACTTTGCTCAGTTGAACCCAACTAATTTATAATTTATAGAAATCTCAAAAATGCCGGTCTTGAGTTAGCAACTCTTCTTGTCTCTTCAGATCATTAAATCCGTAACTTTTAACAACACATGATGAAAAAGAATGAAAATAATCATTGAAATAGAATGGCAGACACTACCAGCTGCCAATCCTACAACCAGTTTCCTCTTCTTTCTTACGATCAGAATGTGTGGCGTATTTGGAACAGCAATGTTCCCAGCTCAGAAAGTGAATTTCCCAGGCTGTAGGAGGGGCTGAGTGACAATTCTGTCCAATGAGATGTAATGGGAAAGTACCAGGTGGTCTTCAGGGAAGGGAAATTACAGGAAAGCTCTTGAAAAAAGCAAACTCACCTCTTCCCCTTCTGCTCTGCCTTTCCTCTGTCTCTTCCTGGAAACAAGTGCAACCTCAGAAACTACAGAGCAAAGAGTAGGTCCAGGAGGATGACGGGCACGTAAGGAGGAAGGCGGAGGGTGAAGTCTCAAGGAGCATGGGCCTGTTATGGTATCCTGAGTTACTCCATAAGCTATGAAGTGGCTTCTTTAAGATTTCTTATTACACAAAGGGAAAAAAATGAATTTGTTTAAGCCACTCTTACTGAGGTTCCTACATGTTGCCAAACCAATCTTGACTGATAAAAATAATGTTGAGCACCCTTAAGTAATTTAAAAATACCCACTTAAAAACAACTAATGCACTCACCACTGCCCATTTTTATTTTGAAAGCAGATCTCCTAAGGATGTCTACTCTGAAATAGTGCTGGCTGAGTTTGGTGAAATATGGACTTCTGAAAGTAAGTTTTCATTAAGAATAGTTTAAAATGAAAATCGTCCTTGTTTGGGGAATGATGTACATCAGAGAATGACAAAGTCTTAAAGTGAAGTGAAATAGTATTCTACGTCCCACTGGCTTCGGTTATTGAGTATTTCCATATGATGACACAATGCTAAACCCAAGGGAAACTATGAGTAAACACACTCCAAAAACACTCATTAGAAAAAAAGCAGGGTGATTCTGTGTAAAAGAAAAACAGTACTTTGATGATAATTTTAAAGTGAAGAAATAATTAAAAACTGGTCGAATGTCTAGCGTGGGGACTCTGACATGTACTTCTGAGGGGGTCTCAGTATCACTCTGTCTGGCCCTGGTGACAGAGGAACTAGCTCTAGGTTATCATGTTTAATTTTAGCCACCATACTTAGATAGGTTGAATATATTGTAAATTTAGACAACGCATTGTTAACTGACTAAATTAAATTGGTTGTTGAAGATGGTAAACACCAAGAACACTACAAAGATCAGAAATAATAACCATCCACCCCCTGCCAAAAAAAAAAAACCCATGTAGTTCGGCTCAATTAAACACTGGGTGAGGGGCGCCTGGGTGGCTCAGTGGGTTAAGCCGCTGCCTTCGGCTCAGGTCATGATCTCAGGGTCCTGGGATCGAGCCCCACATCGGGCTCTTTGCTCAGCAGGGAGCCTGCTTCCTCCTCTCTCTCTCTCTCTCTCTCTCTGCCTGCCTCTCTGTCTACTTGTGATCTCTCTCTGTCAAATAAATAAATAAAATCTAAAAAAAAAAAAAACAACAACAACAAAAAAAAAAAAAAACACTGGGTGAATATGAGGAAGTAAATGTCCCCAAAGCATCCGCCATTATCCCAAGGTTTTGCTTCTGTCTCTGATGGGGATAAAGACTGTTAGACTCAGCAAAGGCTGTCCAGAAGAAATAGCTGAAAGATAAATCTTTATGGACTTGTTATTTGTATGTTAAAATCAAGTCACTTGTCAGTCCACAGACATTCGCTAAGGAGCACAGCACTGATGACTTCAGCCTCTGGTTGGAGAAGGTGGGAAAAGAATGGAACTGGATGGGGCTGGTTCTAAGATCTGCAGGGTTGCCCATGTGTTGTATCAGCTAGAAGCTGCTGTTCTCACTGGTGAGTGTGCACTGGTAACAAATGGGGAGAATTCAGAAAAAAGAAAGCTGCCTGAGTCTCACCCAAGTGTTCAGGTTTCAGGTGTTTCAGGGTCAGGTCCCGGTGAAATATTATTTGAGAAATACCACAGGTGACGCTAGTGTGCAGTCAGGTTAGAGGTTCCCTTGAGAGTGGATGGGTCTTGAGCTGGAGCTTGGGGATGAGCAGGACCTAAGGTCAGGGGAGAAGGAAGATAGGAAAGGGATGGGGGAAAGGAATAACCAAGGGTAAGAGACAGTGATGAACAGGAAGATAGTGTGTCAGATAGTTATAAGAAATAATATCCCATGCATACATACATAAGATAGGGCCCATTTATAGACTTAAAAAAAAATTGTGGGAAATGGGATGCTATGGGTGAGGAGGAAATGATCAGGTGACAATGACATGAGAGAAAGATCAGTGCAGCGAGAGCGCACGGGATGAGTGCCAGCACAGAGACAGAGGCAGGAAGAAGCTCGAGGTAGATGCTGAAGTCCCAGATGGAAGGATGAGGTGCAGGCTTGAGTGCGAGCACGCTGGGCACCATGGGTAATCTCTGAGGGTGTCGAACGAAGATTCCTGGAGGATGCTGCAGGCTACCAAAGGGAAAGGACAAGGACTAAGGTAAGAGGAAACAGAAAGCGCTGCAGACAACTATAGAAGGAGGAATCAAAAATCTAGGTTGAGAGACCCTGGTGAGGAGGGAAAAAGAAACTGTACATCACAAGGGGCGTGTCTCAGGGTGGAGGGCAGCGACTGAGGAAAGGAGCTCACGTAGTATTTTAGGATGCAACACGAGGCTGGGGGTGGGCACTAGAACAGAGCATTACGGGTTGAAGCGGAACTGGTTAAGGACACACACGAGCTCTCTCAGCTCACTGAAAGGAAAAAGGGATTGCTCTGCCCCAAGTATTCAGGTGAAATGGAAATCCGATGAGAGTGAGGGATAGCAAAGGATATTTTCCATGTGCAAACCTCCTTGCACTTTTGGGTAAAAGAGGACAGCGAAGAAGGACCTTCTACTCTCACTTCCCACTTGTGAGAGAGGAGAAGGTGTGGACATGAAGAGGAACGATAGTGTATCCATAGCTAGAGCTGTCCCTGTCCCTGGAGATCCTTAAGCAGAAATAAACAGCAATTTCTTCCCAAGAAGGGGAAAGAGATTTCCACCACCCCTCAGGGCATGTGATAAAGGCAGGGCCTGGCATTATACATTATCAGAGGGGCAGGCTATCCCAGGTGCAGGAAAGGACTAGTGGCTCTTTCTTAGTAGAGAGATGATTACTGAAGCTCAGTTATGGGAACCATAGTCTTATTAGCAGCCTGACTCATTGGAGAACATGGCTCACTGAACTCCCCTACTCCAAATGGGACTCCAAAACTCTTCCTTACTCTGTGCTGGGAGAATCCACCTATGGCTCCCACAGGTGAGTTTTCTGTGCACACTCACTGGGCTGAAGGAGTGGTGGCAGTACTGTCAGGAAGGAAGCAAAAGGAACAGCTAGGAAGGTAAGCACATGTTGTGGAGAGTAAAAGATCAAGGAAGAGATGTTGTCAGGTGCACAGGTTAAGTTTGAGGTATATCTGGGACATCCGTGTAGATAAATCTGTAGATGGCTGGAACTATGGGAACGAAATCCAGAAGGGCTGGGTTGGACTTTTGCTTGGGAATCAGCTCACAGTGGAGGGTGCCTGACCTTGGAGGAGGTGACCTCACTGAAGGTACAGGACATTGTCAGCCCTCAAACATTTGCTGAATGGCTGGAAAAAGAAAAACAAGACTAAAGAGTAGAGACCTGGGTTATACGGGGTTAGAAAGAAAAGTAAAGAGACAGAAAGGAAAATATAAGTGGGCAGGAATGCTGGAAAGTTCAACACCAAGAAAGTCAACGGAAAGAGATTCAAGGTGGTACCATTTTCACCCATTAGACTGATAAAGTTTTTAAACAGAACTGCTCACATTCTCTGGAGTGCAGTTGCTGGTGGGAATGCAAGCTTGAACAACTTCTGCAAAGCAATTTTGCAACAGACATAAAAAACCCCCCACATATCAGGAATATTTTTCCTCCGGTTTATCAGTTAGAAATATGTAAGAATGTGCACAAGGCTTAGCTACAAGATAGTTAACATTGGTGGCATACTCTAACATTACTCCCAGTCATCCCTACCTCCTGGCATTCACACCTGGTAATCTCCTCCCCTGGAGTGTGGACTGGCCTAGTGACTTGTTTCTAAGAAATAGAATGCAGCAAAGGTGACAGTGTACCACTTCTTTGATTAGGCTACCTAAGGCTATGGCTTCTGTCTTGCTGGCAAACTCTCCCCCTGGCAAAGTAAATGCATGATATCCTTTTAACACATGAAGAGTAAAGAAGGATTCCTCTTCCTGGCATTGCTGAAGCAAGTTGGCATGCTGGGGAGGCCCACATGGTAAGGAATTGAGAGTCACTTCCAGCTAACAATCAACTAGGAGCTGAGGCCCTTGGTCCAACAGCCCTTGAGGAAGTGAATTCTGCAACAACTGCATGAACTTGGAAGTGCAAGTGTCCCTGGTCAAGCATTTAGGTGAGACCCAACCCTGGCCAAATACCTTAATTGCAGATCTGTAAGAGATCCTGAAGCAGAGGACTCAGCCAAGCCATGCCCAGATTCCTGACCTACAGAAACTGATAGGTATTCGAAGTCAGTAGGGGTTGGGGGTAACTTGTTATAACCACTTTGGTAAATTACAATTCTACTTGTGATGAGAAATAAATGGAACCAACCAAAATGGCCACTCGGGTAATAGTTAAATAAAAATAATATATACATATGATGTAATTTAAATGTATGATCTAGATGAGTAGAGATAAATATTCATAAAATTTGTCTGCAATGTACTAATTATAATATAAAACTATTATTTAGAATAAGTATGCTTTGTATATGTAAATCTAAAGGAATGAACAGAAAAATACACATCAAGGTATTAGTTATCACCTAATGACTGGTTTATGGGTGCTTTTTGCTTTGTTTCTTCTGCTCATCTGTACTTACAAATTCTTTAAAATGATTGTGTATTGCAATATAATAAAACACACAATTAAATGCATAAGAGGAAAAGAACAAGAAGCAAAAAGGGATCATCAACAACATAGACCACCACAATAAATGAAGGAGATCTCATTCATTCCTTTTATCGATTGCTTTCTATGTGCCAGGATGAAAACTGAGAAGAGTTACTTGTTTTGATTTGGCAGGGAAAAAGCAACTGGTTATCTGAGACAATGCAGTGTCACCTCTTCATTTGTGGAAGAAGGGTGACTTGTTCTTACTTGCTAAAGTGCATTGGATAATATCCAATACAATCAAGAAGGTGGAAGAATTTCAAATAATGTGGCAAAGACAACATAATAAGTGTTGCAATTGGGTAGGAATCGTTACATAGAGAACATATGAAATCTATATTCGAATTCAATAGCAAGAAAATTGACATCACTTGGACAAAACTGAGCGGTAACACAGTTACAAAACTGAGGTTGTCTAGGCGGTGGGAATAGGAATAGACAAGGTATAGGCACACCACAGAGGAAGAGAAATGTATTTGTTGCTAAGGAATTCTTTTTTTTTTTTTTAATGTTCTCGTGATTTGTATTATTTTTTAAAAAATTTAAAAATTTTTTTATAAACATATGATATATTTTTATCCCCAGGGGTACAGGTCTGTGAATCGCCAGATTTACACACTTCACAGTACTCATCATAGCACATACCTTCCCCAATGTCCATAATCCCACCCCCCTCTCCTAGCCCCTCCCCCCAGCAACCCTCAGTTTGTTTTGTGAGATTAAGAGTCACTTATGGTTTGTCTCCCTCCCAATCCCATCTTGTTTCATTTATTCTTTTCCTACCCCCCAAACCCCCCACGTTGCATCACCACTTCCTCATATCAGGGAGATCATATGATAGTTGTCTTTCTCCGCTTGACTTATTTCGCTAAGCATGATACCCTCTACTTCCATCCACGTCGTCACAAATGGCAAGATTTCATTTCTTTTGATGGCTGCATAGTATTCCATTGTGTATATATACCACATCTTCTTGATCCATTCATCTGTTGATGGACATCAAGGTTCTTTCCATAGTTTGGCTATTGTGGACATTGCTGCTAGAAACATTCGGATGCACGTGCCCCTTTGGATCACTACGTTTGTATCTTTAGGGTAAATACCCAGTAGTGCAATTGCTGGGTCATAGGGTAGCTCTATTTTTAACTTTCTGAGGAACCTCCATGCTGTTTTCAAGAGTAGTTGCACCAGCTTTTATTCCCATCAACAGTGTAGGAGGGTTCCCCTTTCTCTGCAACCTTGCCAGCATCTGTCATTTCCTGACTTGTTAATTTTAGCCATTCTGATTGGTGTGAGGTGGTATCTCATTGTGGTTTTGATTTGTATTTCTCTGATGCCTAGTGATGTGGAGCACTTTTTCATGTGTCTGTTGGCCATCTGGATGTCTTCTTTGCGAAAATGTCTGTTCATGTCCTCTGCCCATTTCTTGATTGGATTATTTGTTCTTTGGGTGTTGAGTTTGCTAAGCTCTTTATAGATTTTGGATACTAGCCCTTTATCTGATATGTCATTTGCAAATATCTTCTCCCATTCTGTCAGTTGTCTCTTGGTTTTGTTAACTGTTTCCTTTGCTGTGCAAAAGCTTTTGATCTCGATGAAATCCCAATAGTTCATTTTTGCCCTTGCTTCCCTTGCTAAGGAATTCTTAATATTGCTTTGGTGTGTTTGGACTTTTGTACTTAGATGACCCATTTCGAATACAAGTAATTTTAGGGCAGAATCCTGAATTTCTTCAATTCTATTTGCCTTATGAAGAAATATACCCACGTAGTAATAACTCAGATTTAGATTCTAATAGTAATTAAGTAAGAAAACTATCCGATCAAGTTGGCTGTCAAAGAGAACTATGGTTCATCTTATAGTTCAACATTTTGAAAATTTTTTTCATAAAGAGACCCAATATAGATAGACTCTTTAGAAGACAAAAATATTCTTTGGGGCAGTAAGATACCACACTGAAAGTAACAAAGAAGTTATTTTAATTTCCCAACATGCCTCACCTACTTCTGGGGAGAAAGCTGTATAACATGAAACCAAAGCACCTAGATCAAGGCGATCAAACCATAAAACTGCCAGCAACTTTGCAAACAAGTGCTCAGTTAATTACAGATTCTGCTTCTGTTTGGACACACACAAAGCTGTGCCTGGGTACAAACCGACAAGTGGATGTGTAATTACCATCCTCAATAAGTGAACCAGTGATGGTAGATACATAAAACGGTAAAAGTGTGGTGTATCTTGAGGCTTGGGGTTGGAGGAAAAACTCTAGCATTATCTTCCCTGTCTAGTCTCTATGGTCCAATGAGTAGAATTCCAAGGAACTTTTTCACATAGGAACTTTTTCATGTGAGTTTATGAAAACAAAAGGGAAGAGCCACAGAGTATACGGATGGAGCATGAAGCCTGGCGTGGGGGTGGAAGTACATGGGGTGAATATGGAACTGAGCAAAGTTGCATTCAAAACCAGGGGATGGGGTGACATATCTTATTTCTAGGTTGCAGGGAGAATCCAGATGTGCAGGAATCTCTTCCCTTCCCCAACCCATCCCCCATCCTGACACACAGAACTTCTATGAATAATGGGAGAGATACTCAGCAGGGACTGGAAGCACCAGAACCTAAAAATGTGGAGACAATGCAAATGAATAACCCTTGGGTTTCTGAATGGAGCTTGCCTTTTCCTTTTTTTTAAAAAAATGCTGTTCGCTCTACTTAAATGGTGCAGTATAAAAATGGGACTGTAACTTGTAATTTTGAGATATAAAATGTGAAACATAAAACAAGGGGTTATAAATCAGCTAGAGACCAATTAAAATACTTAGACTGTCATTCAAAAACATTCCACCAAATGTAATAAAATGAGTGGGTGGTTGGTTCTATTTTAATAACTGAAGGCTGCAAGAAGATTTTATTTCTTCAAACTATCAGCCAAATATACCCAGGACTGACTGGAACATGGAAAATACACTTTCAGATTATGTTAAGCTATAAAATGAAATAAAATTCCTCAAAAGACTGCATCAGAACAGACTTCTGATTTACAGTAAGATTCATTTGAGGTTAAACGATACTTTATCTTCAGTATTTTATAATGATATTGATACACAGTATTTGTGTAGTTAATGTAATAATCATATTATGTCCAATATTATTCCACCACTTTATTATAAATATGAAATCAGTCAACATTTCTCAACGGGGATATACTGGCATCTGGGGTAGAAGAATTATTCACTGTGCAGAACTATTTTGCACAACAAAAACTGCCCCCTAGATTTTTCCAAATACCTCTTGTAAGTAGAATGGGGCTTGGGTTCCAATGATGATACTAATCATCCATTGAAAGAAATTAATTTTGACTACTGTAAAACCTCTGTTCTTTAAATGGCATAACCATTTGCTTCTTTGAAAAATTGGTTCTTATTAAAAAAACAAATAAAACCTGGAAATTATTAAGTTGTAGGAGGTTATCCAATAACACAAATTAAAAGTTGCAAGAACACAATTATAATAATGTGTTACATTTGAGCATTAAGTCACAAGTTGTTTTAGGGTTGTTTGGATTTATCTTTTCATTACAGACCTGAACTCTAAAGTGAATGCTGAAGTTTCCAGAGATAAGGCAATATTTGAAGATGAATCTGAATGTTTCCCGACTAACCACTCTGGAAGGGAGTTTAGGAGCACAACAGGTCCAAGTGCCTAAAAATCTATAAAAACAGATGTCAAAAGGGAGATTTTTGTTTACCAAGAGTATGCAGTCAATAAAGTAAAAGAATCCAAGTTTTAAGAATCTTAGGGGATAATTTTTTCCTCTAGTTTCCAGACTTCAGAATATCAGGATGTCAAAATATTAAAAAAAAAATTGGGACCTAACATAAAGTTGCTAACATTTTAAGCTGCCCACAATTTAAATAATAAGAACAACCTTTCATCTATCACTGTGATTCCATAAAAGAAAAGCCATTTAACATCAAAAATGTAGGAGCTACACAAAACAAAAGACTGTCCATTAGGCCAAAAACTTCATTGTATATACGCTGTACTAAACCACTTGATTTTTTGTGTTTTTGTAATTTTTTTTTTCGCTAATTCTTCTTATTTCTGATCACCATTATAGGCATCCAGCTAGTGTCTACTAAGGCTTATGATTCTTCCTGTTAAAATGCTACTAGGATGTAACTATAAGTAACATGATCAAACTGTAAAAATCATCTTACCACTGAAGCAGGCAAAGACTAGATACATAAAACCTCCCCCTTCATCATTAGTCCAGTTCCTTGTTGTGGAAGTTTCAAGCTTGGGGATCTACTTTGTCACTTAACAGAATTATCATGGCCTGTAAAGCGCCATCCATACTTCTCGCCCTCATTTCTGGCTTTTAATGCTGCAGCTCTGGGAAGTGTGGAGAACAAATGGGAGCAAGGAACTCCCTCTTTGCTGATAAGACACAGCACTGCATTCCAAAGGCCACAGTCTGGAACCAACACCAACTCAGATGCAGAGTCTTCAGTAGACTCATGTGGGACCCAGCTTTGACTTAACATGTCCTCTTAGATAACACAGAAAATTGCTTGGGAGTGATTTCAGTCAACTAAGAGAAATAAAGCCCCTGAGGGTCAAGGAAAGAACATTAAAATTAGGTGCCATCTTTTTCATTGTAAGATAATTTTTTTCTTTCTCACTAAATTTGCTTAAAATTTTTTCACTTGTTTTTAGTGTCCAAAGGTACAGAAACAAGAAAACAAAGATGAGTTGTTCTAATCCATCGAATTAAGTATCCCTGATCTTAATTCTGGTTACATTAACCATGCCTTCCCCAACCTAGAATGTCCGATTTACACGAAACTATGCCTGTCTTTGATTTTTAATTTTTCTCCCTAATTCTAGGATTCTCACTGGGTCCCTGTGCTTTTGCATACAGCAATGCACCACCCTGCCCTAATCATTCCCTAAGCCGTCACCTGCCACCGCCTCTCACCTTTGATCTTTTGCCATCATCAGTGTAGTCTTCCAACACCACTGCTGCAATCTAACTGCAAAAACAAGTGTACTCCTTAGTGGGAAAACACCGCGTTCCAGCCTGGTGAAGCAGGTGGTGTGTTTCAGAGGATGGAGCAGAAAGTAGCATCTCTTCCTCTCAAACGAGGAGGAAAACTATTAGCGCATCCGCATCAGCAAATAAAGTCGGGCTCGATGAATTTTAAGTGCCGCCTTACAAATGAAAATGTGGCACAATTGGAAAAATCAGCTTTCAGAAAGTGTTTAAGTCCATTATTCAAACTCAAACTCTTAGCTTTAAAGAAAACCTGATTTCCCCAACTTTCAAATAATGTGGACAGATGATTTTTAAGATGCTCGTAATTCCTTCTGCTCTGTGAGATATAAATCCTGGCTTTGGCATGACACAATGACCATCGCACTCAGCACTACCCCAGCACATACTGTGTGGATACCTGATACATTTTGCAGGAATCATCTGGACAAAATAGCCCATTTTATTTCTAGCCCAGATAGGCCAAAGAAAAGGTTTGTGTTTTTCCTTTATGTGGATAATTAGAATTAATATAATTAAATTACTCAGAGTCCAGGAAATGAAGAAGCAACAAACATATTTGGACTTGAAGTTTCAGTCATAGGCTCAGAAAAACTCAGTATTTTAAATTTTCTAGTCTGGAAAGATCTTTTTTTTCCCCTCATTAAGACTGGTTCTTCTGAAAGGAAATAGGACATCTGGAGATTTGATAACATGGAGACAAGACAGCCTCACCAACAGCAAAAGCCATTCCTATGCTGACAACTGATCTTTGCAAATGGAAGGATTTCCGCCCGATTTTGACAGGGTTAATAAAGAATAAGACTGATACCAAACAGGGAAGCATCCTTTATGGCCAAAATCTTTGCCACTGGGTCACTTCTAGATGTGACACCTACCACTCAGGGCCGTGTTGTCCTCAGGCTGATATCACGTATACACAAAGATCTCATTTCTCATTTTGTACGGTTTCGCCACACACTGGAGGAATGACTGAAGCAGAAGCTCTGGGTCTTTGGTATGGATGCTGGAACACACTTGCGAACTGGTGTGGTTTCACTTTTGAGACCAAAGGAAGCCAACAGCAGACTCGGTGAGCTCAGCTGGGTGTGATTCCAAAGGAAATGCAAGCAGCATAATTCCAACATAATAATGTTGTATTTACGAGGGTGGCCGCAGAAGGAGTGACTCAATATAGAACATTCTGAGCCCAGAAACATCACAACCCTGAGCCACTTGCTTGTCCAGAGCACAGGCAGTGAGCTTGTCTCTGGGTACCACATTCAGGCGGGGCAAACTCAGAGGTGTTTGCCATGATCTGATGAATGAGGCAGGAAGGCCCCACAGTCACTAGTGATACTTAAGAACTAATTTCATCAGATTCCTACACAACACCTATACAGTGGAGAAAAGTGTATTTTTTAAATGAAAAAGAAAGCTTACTGAGTGCTATATAGGATAGGCCTTGGGACAGTTTACTACAACCGTTACTTCTAAGTGGACATCCAGTAAACTTCAAAGTGCTTATCCAATAACTGTCCCCCCTCCAAAAAAGTGAGCCAACAGACAATGAACCAACACTCTCCGAGTAGCAAATGTGGCTGCTACACCTGCCAGCTTCGTTTCCTTATGATTATTCCAGCTCTGCCTCTTAGATTTTTCATTTGTTTGTACAGAAAATAGTCAAAATATAAACATAAAAATTTAAATATAGTGTACACCATCGTCTGATTCCTTGATGAGAGGAATGACCTACGTTTTCACATCCATTACTGTGGTTACAAAAATACTGAAATTTGATACAGCAATATAATAAGGAAACTAACATTGTGTAAACATGAGTTGACTATTTCAAGAGCACAAAATGGGCTTTTAACCACAGCAGAATGTTGAATCTTCCGAGTCTTGGCGAAGGCAATATAGTTTTAAATCTTGGTTTTCTCCATCCAGCATGAGTGTATCCAAGATACAGGTTCCTTCATTGGCTTTGGGCAGTGTTGTTAAGGAGGGACATTCCCCAGCGAGGTAGAGCAAAAGCCGGGCTCCCACAGGGAAGGGGCACGTGCCACACCTGGCCCCCGACACATGGGAGGAGGTCAAGGGACCTCCTATGATCAGTGAGCAGCAGAACACCCAAGTTCCTTCCTCCTAACTAGCCATTCTGTTTTCTAAGCTATTTTATCTCCAATATACGAACGCACTCTTCAAGAACTCTTACTGTTTGAACTTACTTTCTTCCCAAAGTGATCTTCAACTGACAGCAGATTTTTTTTTTAAGTTGAGAATTGTACTTTATTTGTTTAACCTGCCTACAGAGAAAGGGTCAATTGTTCACTGAATGAGAACATGGACTGCAGAGTTAACCTACTGGTGGTGAATCACATAATGCATTTCTTTGCAGGTGCATAGCCGTGTTTCCTTGCAACTGCAAATGTTAATTTTCAAGTTGTTTCATTATCTGTGGACATGAGGGACATACAAATGCACTGTTTATGGGTTAGCAATGGCTCAAAGGGCACACTTCTTAGCCTTGAAAGATAAGCATGTGAGGGAACCCAATTCTTAACAAATATTTAGCTTTCAGTGGGGGTAAAGCTTTCTGATGAGGTTGAGAGACTCAGTATGAGCCAAATGCCAAGTTCCTTATGTGTCCACCCCTCCTTGTTAAATGTGCAGCTGTCTGGCATTTTCCACAGCAAAAGGTCTGCATGATCCTTAACACTACCTGCTAAGTATTTGTGAAATTACATACATGTAATTACACACATACATGTGTGTAAATTGGCACACATACATGTGCCAAGAACTGAGGTGATATTTGGAAAACCACATGGTTAATGTATTGGCCAACTGTGGTTAGAGAGCACAGTTCCTCCCCCAAACAGTTCGTGGCTTCCAGTATTTAACAATCAGTGCCACGTTTTATTGAGTGGCCTTTAAAGAACTCGATAAAGTCTGGTCACATCCAAGTAACATGAAAGATTACAGCTATCCTGGTGTAATCAATCCCAAGAGATAAAAATGTATGTTTCCACCACAATTTGATGAAATCTCACACTCTGTAGATGAAAGCCCCACTTTGCGCACTTTTTAGTACATGGTGGCAAATGGGTGGTAGAAAATAGCAGGTGACCTTACGAGATGTTATTCTTAGAAAGGGGCAGCAGAATTAGGCAAATCTATTACATGGCTGCATGCTATCTTTGGGGTTGATTTAGGAAAGCTGAGTGTATGCAGTCCATTGAAGAAGCGAATGTTTGCCAAAGCCAGTCAAAACAAACCCTGAGCGAGGAAGAGCAATCAGAATCTTTTCATCATTCGGGGATTAAGCTGTGCAAGGAAATCTTGCCTTAAGAAAAGCCAATATGAAACGGAAATCAAGATGTAGAGAAGGGGTATTTACTTTAAAACAAAATATCTTAAAATAGCAAGCACTTACAGTACATTTATTTACATTATAATTATGATTTTGCTATTTAAGTGGGTCTATATGCCATTCTTCAGGAATCGTGTATAGTGTGGTGGATGTGTTCAACATTTGCAGGCCTTTTTTACGGTTTCACCATAAAAGCAATTTAGAGTCACCTTGTCTATAACCACGCCCCTTATTTGCCTCCACCACCATCTATCTTCGTTTGCATGACTTCTGAATCCCCCCGTTTTTTTTTTTTTGAATAGCATCACCAACCACTTTCTCCCTGAAGATGTTCAAGCTAGAATTTCTGAATACCCTTTCATCTTTATGAAGCTCCCCGTCTGCTTTACTCCCCCTCACCCCAAATGCTGTAGTCAAGAGAGTGTAGTCGCACACTCTCTTGAACATAGTAGTTTTCTTTTCCCATGCTTCGGTCTTGCCTCAAGGTTTCATGATGATCTCTCTCAGATTCTACACCTGCCTCCTAAATAGTCTTTCTGCCCTGAGTGTCAAAACACATATGTACTTCCTCCCTGCCTCCTGATCCCCACAGCGGACGAGGTGATGGTTTTGAAATGTCAGTCTAGAGTGTCACTAGAATAGCTCTCCATCACCTAACAGATAAAAATCAAATTCCCAAAGTATTTCAGGTTAAACCTAACTCTCAAGCCTTAACACTTCTCCACCCAGAACTTAACTTGAAGGAGGGAAAAAAAAATAAGTTAATATTTAAAAAGGGAATCAGTAACAGTTTAAGCCAATAACAAAGTAAACCGCTTGTACTTAGGAGTCTTAAAAAGGTTTTGGTATATTTGTTGCATTTCCTAGTTTACATAAGTAGCATGCATTAACTGTTTTGTTACTGTATCAAAAGGTGGAAGCAAGTACATCAAGGGTGGTAACCCAGGGCCAAGCCTAGAGTACCTTAACTTGGCATGCCTGCCCTGCTCTCATGGTTGCTGCCGTGGGGAACAGCAGGGTATGTTGTCTAATAACTGAAGAGGCATTCACAAACTATGGAAATGCAGCAGACTTTCTGTTTTTAAAGAACCAGGTCTCTGACGACCTTTCTTTGACTTAGATGGAATTGACACACCTTCATAATAATAATTGTAAAAAACATCAGTTATTCACAACTGGGAGTCATTCTCTCTTTAGAGGACATTCTGGAATTCCGCTGCAGATTTTTCACAACTAAATTGTTCCCTGACCCACAGGTGCCGAACTGTTCTCTTATTGGGATACTGCTTCCTCCTCCATGACCCTGTTCCAACTTTATGTGTGGGTGAGGAATTCTTTTCATGTGTGTTTGGGTAGAAAAAAGGGAGAAAGCACTGTTTTGGGGATAAATGATAAGCTGGGCGGAAATGTATCATTAACAGATCCTTTCTTCTAAGGCTGCACTGTTCTGATGCGGGTGACATTAGGCACACGAGACTATCAATCACTCAAATTGCACCCAGTCCAAGTTGAGATGTTCTGTAAGAGTAAAATATACCCTGGATTTGGAAGACTTAGTATGTGAAAAAAGAATGTGAAATATCTCACTAATTTTCTATTGATTACATGAAATAATGGTATCTGGGATATGCCGAGTTAAATAATACAGTATTAAAATTATTTTCTTTTTGTTTTTAATATAGCTATTAGATATTTTTAAATTATATATTTAGTTCACATGAAATGTCTATTGGACAGCACTGCTCAAAGATGATTTTTTTTGTTTTACTTTTATTCATTTTATTATTAAGTTTTAATTTTAATTCCAGTGCAGCTAACATACATGTTATATGGGTTTCAGGTGTACAATATAGTGATTCAACAATTCATACATCACCCAGTGCTCATCACGACAAGTGAACTCCTTAATCCCCATCACCTAGTTCACCCATCCTACCCATCACCCCTCTGGTCACCATCAGTTTGTTCTCTATAGTTAAGACTCTGTTTCTTGGTTTGTCCCTCTCTTTTCCCCTTTGATCTTTCATTTTGTTTCTTAAATTTCACATATGAGAAAAATCATATGGCATTTGTCTTTCTTTGACTGACATATTTCGCTTAGCTTAATACTCTCTAGCCCCATCCATATCACTGCAAATGGCATGATTTCGTTCTTTTTTATGGCCAAATAATATTGTTATGTATGTATGTGTATGTATATGTGTGTGTGTGTGTGTGTGTGTGTGTGTGTGTATCGCATCTTCTTGTCCATTCATCTACTGATGGACACTTGGGCTATTTCCATAATTTGGCTATTGTAAATAATGCTGCAGTAAACATAGGGATGCATGTATCCTTTTGGATTAGTGTTTTTTTTATTTTGGGGGGTGAATACCCAGTAGTGCAATTACTGGATCACCAGGTTGTTCTATTACAGTTTTTAAAGAAAGGTCTACTGTTTTCCAGGGTGGCTGCACCAGTTTGCATTCCGACCAACAGGGTAAGAGGGTTCCTTTTTCTCCACATCCTTGCCAGCACTTATTTCTTGTGTTTTTGATTTTAGGCATTCTGACAGGTGTGAGGTTATAGTTCACTGTAGTTTTGTTTTTCCCTCATAGTGAGTGATGTTGAGCATCTTTTCATGTGTCTGTTGGCCATCTGTATGTCTTCTTTGGAGAAATGTCTCCTCATGTATTCTGCCCAATTTTTACTTGGATTATTTATTTCTGGGGTGCTTTTTGGTGGAATTGTACCAGTTATTTATATATTTTGGATACTAACTCTTTATCAGATAAGTCATTTGCAAATATCTTCCCCCATTCCATAAGTTGCTTTTGAGTTTTGTTGATTGTTCCCTTCATTGGGCAGAATTTTTATTTTGATGTAGTCTCAATAGTTCATTTTTGCTTTTCTTTCCTCTCCCTCAGGAGAACTATCTAGAAAAATGTTGCTATGGCCAATGTCACAGACATTTCCACTTGTGCTCTCTTCTAGGATTTATATGATTTTAGGTCCTCCTCTCTCTCTCTGCCTGCCTCTCTTCCTACTTGTGTTCTCTGTCAAATAAATAAATAAAATCTTAAAAAAAACACACACACACACACACACACCTCATAGTAATGACCCAAATCCAAAATTCACAATGCAACTCTAAATAGGTGGCATATTCTAATTTGGCACTACTACTGATAAAGGAATATAACACATAATTATTGAAAATTGATTAATTTTAAATGTCATTTTAAGGTCAACACAAATATGTATATCAAGTTTTCTTTCAAACACACACACACACACAAACACACACACACACACAGCCTGTACCAAAGGTATATCACAAAACACAAGCTTTCCTAAGTTACAACTACAAATATAAAGATAACATCAATCAATGTTATCAGTGTTAGTATATTGGTTATATTGGTTCCTAGCCTTTTTCTGTCTCCATCCCTCTACTTGCATGATTATACTTAAGTTTTAGAAACATCATTTTGGCTGCTGCATAACACACAGACTGTAGAAAGAAAACTGGAACAAAGGTGGCTCTGTCGCGCAATGGGTAGCGCACTGGACTTCTAGTGAAGAAAACTGGAACAACAGTTACTTGTTGACCTGAATTACTAAAATGATGGGAAGGGACGGAAACTGATAAAGGTTTCCTGGAAAAGATGGTCTTTATAGTTACGGAGATTGGTTTAGTTCTTAACAAGAGTCCACAAGTATAGTATTAGTGTATCTCTAATCACAGGAAGTTATGTTTATAGTCCCCTGCCAATATACCTTTTAAATTTTTATTTAAATTCCAGTGAGTTAATGTACAGTGTAATATTGCACAATGTACAATACAGTGATTCACCATTTCTATACCTCACTCTGTGCTCATCGCCAGTGCCCCCCTTAATCTGCATCACCTATTTAACCCATCCTTCCACCCACCTTCCATAACCATATTTTTTTTTTTAAGTGTGCAAGAAGATAAGCTTAAACTAAACTTTTAACCTTTTCTCATTTTTCAGTAGTTTCATGTTGGCTACAGAGTTTGTGACCTAAAAAGTTTTTAATGCATTTCATTAAACATTTGCTCCAGGAACTGCTATGCTTCTAGAGATTCAGAAGTAATGTTTACAGTCTTGCATTATATCTCACTTAGTTCCAAAATTGACACAGGAGACTCTTCTGTAATGGTAGACAGAACATAAAACACAAAGCAGAAACAGTAGATAACACCACTGAAAACACTGGTCAGGTTAGTTCACAATTTCCCATTGTACATGTAGGATATGGCCTGTAGCTTGGGTCATTTCCCAACTGTGAACTCAAAGGTTAGTGCATTTCTGAAGTTCCTTCTGACCAGACAATTCCCAGAATGGCATTTTACAAGGAGAAGATGATTTTATCTTATCCAGCATGTGACAAATATGACATCATTGTGTTTTAAAACCCCCACAAAACAAACACTACCTTATGGTTCATTTTTTTTCCAACAGCAAACTAACAATCTGGAGTATTCTAATAAACTGCTGTTAGGTCTAGGAATATTTTTGGCCAAATTTCTCTTTTTTCTTTGTTACAACTGGTTTGCTAATAGATCTCTTTAGCTTTAGAGTTATAATTAGAAGACAGTTACTACTTTGCATAATCAAATTGTAATTGCTGTTTGGGTGAAATCCAACCAATTTAAGCATCAGCATTTCTTAAAAAAAAAAAAAAACATGTCTGGCAAAAAGAGAATAACAAATGCCATGTTCTAATGATCTAGGTTATCTGATAATGCTTGCCTAACTATTGAGGGTTATTTTTTAGAGGCTAGATAACAAGTGATATTAGAATTATTAATGTACTTTAAGGCATCACATTTGTAAGTGACAATAAATGAATGTTCGCTGAAAAACACTAATGGTGGTAATAAAGAACAAAAATTCACCTGGATCAGAAACCAAGCCTAGTCTTAGGTCTGTCGTTTGTTAAATGTGTGCTCCTGGGTAATCACTTAACATTTCTGACTCTATCAACTCATTTGGAAAATGGGATTTATGATACCTTACTATGATAGACATCTGCCAATTTTTTGGATACCCAGTGCCTTCCTGTGTCTAAGGAATTTCCAAGCACACACAGCTCTCACTTTAGAAGTCAAAAAGCCCAGTTATAAGCTCTGGTTCTGTAGAATGAATGAATGTAACCATGTTTCTGGCTATCCACTCTTCTGCCCACTTTGTAACCTGTTTCTGGCTATCCACTCTCCTGCCCGCTGGTTCTCCAGCCTTTCCAGAAACTATTAGTCTTTCAAAAAAGAAATTCCACCCTTAGTTAAAATGACCCATTCATTTTCTGTTGCTTACAACCAAGAAGACTCATTTCTACTTCAAAAATGTATCTCAAATCTATCCCCTTCTCTTCATCTGAACTATCACCCCACTAGTCCAAATTTCTAGGCTGTCTTTTATGCACTAACGCAGTAGCTTCCTGTTTCCCTGTGTCCATTCTTGCTCTCTTCCAATCTGATCTATGTGTAATAGAGTGATAATTCCTAAATACAGAAGGAATCACATCATTCTCCATAATAAACTCCTTCTCACTGACCTAAATGTATAATTTAAAGATCTTTAACACAATCCAGTATAGCTCCACATGATTCAGCTTCTTCAGATTCCATCTCCTTCTCCGATCTCACCTCTTGCCATACTCCCCCAGCCACACCAGCCTTCTTTCTCAGTATGGGGCTTTCCTGCTTGACCTGGAATACTTTCCTCCCAACTCAGTCTGGTTCTTTTTCAGCCTTCAGGTGTCAGCTAAGGTGTATTTTCCTTAAAGAGAACTTTCTTTACTCCTCAACCTATAGTAAGTGTTTCTGTTTATGGTCCTCATAATATTCTGTATCTTCCATTTGTTAAAATTACTAAAATTTATAATCATGTGTTTATTTGTGTATGATTTGTTTAGAACCTCTCCTCAATTCTATGAGGGTAGGAAATATGTCTAACTTATTTTACTCTATATTCCAGTACCTGGTATATAAAATCCACTTAGTTAATAAATATGTTGAATAAATTAAAGAATGAAATGGTATTCTGGTGACTTAGCACTAATAGACATTTCTAGGTCACTCTCATTCATATAATCTTCTTGGTCGTACTGGAATTGAATAACATAGCACTATTTAGTCTTACCAGAAGTATGTATGTGTATACACACTTTTATATTCTTGTCAATAGATGTCATCCACAAACTACTAGCAAGGTATACAACTACCTTATTTTTGGCTATAAACCAATTAATAGAGTTAGAGTCCAAAAAACATGGTTAAACTTTTAGTGAGTCTTTAATGAGAATGCTGTATCTGTGTGTGTTCTGACAATAGTGAGCAAGAAATTTTTTCCCTAAATATTCACAGTGAGATCCTTAGAAACAGGAAGAAGAGCAAATAGGTTACCTCTCATCCTATTTTTCTTGATCCTATTCTAAATGGATCCACAATTGCTTATGGTGGATCAATAAACTTGGAAACCTACAAGCAACTAGTAAAACTTCTTTTTAAAGCTATGGGGGTGGCAGCTATTGTTTTTGACTGCTCCAAAGATTTCCCTTTCTTCAAGAGAATGGGGAAAAGCACATGATGGCAAACTGGCCACAAACTCTATCTCCTGGCTATAGTGATGGGTTCAGGAGTGGCCCCGACAAAAGCTGGAATAATCAGAGTCCTTACTAAAAAAAAATTTTTTTTGTGAACATAATGGGGAAGATAATCTCTTGCATCTGGGCTCTCTGTGAACTTCTTGCCTCTGGGCAAGTTGCTAGAAGAAAAAAAATCTGACACTTCTGTTTATCTTCTCTACAAAGTGGAGAAAGCCATTGGCAATGCAGAGAAAATAAGGGCAGCAAAGAAAGAGACTCAAAGATATCAATATGTAGATAAACATAATTTTTGTTTAAAAATACTTAAAGGATAATTGATTATACTACCAAACTTTAAAGGAGAATTAATACCAATGATTTATAAACTCTTCAAAAAACATGAGAAGGGAATACTTTAACACTCATTCTCCAAGGCCAATATTATTCTGATAATAAAACCAGATAAAAACATCACAAGAAAGAAAACAACATATCAGTCTTGCCTATGAATATAGATGCAAGACAATCTAACAAACAAAATACTAACAAACCAAATTAAGCAATATAAAGGAAGGATAACACCTCCTAATGATACTTACCCTAAGAATGCAAGATTGGTTTAATGTTTGAAAATCAATTATTATAAAATGAAGGACAAAAATTATGTGAGCATTTCAATAGATATAGAAAAATCATTTGACAAAATTCAATACTCTTTCATTAGAAAACATTCAACATGTTAACTGGGATTGGAAGGGAAATTTCTCAACCCGATGAAAGGCATCTACCAAAAATTCACAGCTAAAATCATTCTTAATGCAAAAGACTGAATGTTTTCCCTCTAAGATCAAGAACAAGTAAAGATGTCCACTTATATTCAATATTGTACTAGAGATTCTACTGAGGGCAATTAGGCAAGAAAAAGAAATAAAAGGCATCCAGATTGAAAAGGAAGAAGTTAAACTATCCATATTTACAGACAACATGATCTTCTATATATAAAATCCTAAGGAATCCACAAAAGCTATTTAAACTAATAAATAAATTCAGTAAGGCCGGCCCACGTGCCCCGAGACCCCGCTCGGCCTCACTCCTCCCCAGGACCGGGACCCGCTTCAGCGGGAAGAAGGTGGGCCGCGTCGCCGGTAAAGGGCTTATCTGTGTTACTTTTCTGCAAGACTAATATGAGCACAAGAGCAACAACAACAAAAAATACTAAAGAAAAAGTTTTTAAAAAGAAGTAAAGTGCATCCAAGATGGTGAAGGAGTAGGAGTCCTTAATTTCATCTGGTCCAGGAATTCAGCTAGAGAGCTATCAAATCATTCAGAACACCTTCAAACTCTACCAGGGATCTAAGAAAAGAATAGTTGCAACTCTACAAATAGAAAAGCGACCACTTTCCGCAAGGTCGGAGGTGTGGAGACGGGAATCTGAGGCGATATATGGGAAGATAGACTGCGGGGCGGGGGGAGTCTCTGTAAGCCGACTACTGGAAAGTGATAGAGCAGCAGAGCACAAAATGAGAACTTTTAGAAGTCTGTTCTGATGAGGGACATCCCTGCCTGAAAGACACTTAGACAGTGAGATAGGGAAAGAATCATAGGTGGAACAGTGTACTCTCGGGATCCCCGGGGTCACAGGAAGACCATGTTGCCTGAGTGTGGCAGAGTTCCCAGGCATCACAGTAGGGAAGCTGGCTGCAATCAATGAGCCCAGGAGTGGGCTCTCAAAGTGGGGTTACCATAAACTGGAAACTCCAGCACAGTTGGGAGAGGGGCCCAACAAGCGGCAGAACCAGAGAGACCTTCCCCTATCCCTTCCTCCCCCAGGAGTGCACCACAGGAGTCTGCAGGGTTTGGAAACTCCAAAAAGTTGTGTGCCTGAGACAGAAATGCTTGGTCACAGGCTGGGTGAACATGGAGTGTAGAGGGAGACCAGGGGGGCAGGAGTGATTGACTACTTTTCTCTGAGGGCACACTGAAGAGTGGGGCCTGAAATTTCAGCTCCAGGGCTGGAGATTGGGGAGGCTGTCATTTTTATTCTCATTCTCTAAAGCTTCGCAGAAAGCCTTCAGGGAACAAAAACCACATAGAACAAACCGAAGCTGATTACTTAGCCTGGCCCCTGGCAAGGGCAGTGCAGTTCCATAGGGAGAGAGGTACAGTGAAAGACACTTGAAAATCAATGCAATAGGCCCCTCCCCCAGAAGATCAGCAAGAACATCCAGCCAAGACCACGTTTACTGATCAATGAGAACGGCAAAACTCCAGCACTAGGAGAATAGAATACATAGAATTCATGGCTTTTCCCCCATGATTCTTTAGTCGTTCAACTTTAATTAAAAAAATTTTTTTCTCTCATTTTTCAACCAATTTCTCATTTTATCAACTCATTTTAAAAATCTTTTTTGGGGGCGCCTGTGTGGGTTAGTCGCTTAAGCATCTGCCTTTGGCTCATGTGATGATTCCAAGGTCCTGGGATCAAGCCCCATGTTGGGCTCCCTGCTTAATGGAAAGCCTGTGTTTCCCTCTCCCTATGCCTGCTGTTCTACTTGTGCTCTTTCTCTAGCTCTCTGTCCAATAAATAAACAAAATCTTTTAAAAAATAAAATCTTTTTTAATTTTCATTTTTTTCAGTTACATTCTATCTCTTCATTGTATTTAATTTTATTTTTGTATATAAGTTTTTCTTTCCTTACAATTTTAGGATGTAGTTTCTTCTAACAGACCAAAGTACACCCAAAATCTTGTGTATGGCTCTGTTCTAGTCACTTGTCTGATCATATTCTCTTTTTTTTTCCTTTTTATTTTTGTTTTGTTAAAATCTTTTTTTAATTTTCATCTTTACAGTTACAGTCTTTTTTATTTTTATTTTTTATTTTTAAAGATTTTATTTATTTATTTGACAGACAGAGATCACAAGTAGGCAGAGAGGCAAGCAGAGAGAGAGAGGAGGAAACAGGCTCTCCATGGAACAGAGAGCCCAATGCAGGGCTCGATCCCAGGACCCTGGGATCATGACCCGAGCTGAAGGCAGAGGCTTAACCCACTGAGTCACCCAGGCGCCCCTCTATCTTTTTTAAATGATATTTTTGGATATGCAAATTTTTCATTCTTTACAATTTTGAGATGTAGTTTCTTCTAACAAACTGACCAAAATACACTCAGGAGATAGTGTATTGTTCTGTTCTGTTCACGTATTTATATCCCTTCCTTTTGTTGTTGTTTTCTCCTTTGTTTTTTCTTGTCTTTTAATTTCCATTTTTATAGTTATATTCTATCCTTTCACTGTATTGAATTTTATTTTTGTACATATATAAGTTCTTCTTCTTTTTTTTTTTTTTTTTTACAATTTTTGGATCTAGTTTTCCAAAAAAAAGACCAAAATATACACAGAATACAGTGTATTGCTCTATTTTATTCACTTGTCTGATTATCCTCTTTCTTTCTCTTTTTTTTTCCCCAAAACATTTTTTTTTTCCAGTTTCAAGTCCCTTCTGATTTGTTTAGTGTATGTTACTCTGGGGTTGTTGTTGCCATTTTAGTATTTTGTTCTCCTGTTCATCTCTTCATCTCTGGACAGAATGACAGGACAGAAAAACTCAACTCAAAAAAGAGAACAAGAAGTAGGACTGACTGCCAGGGACCTAATCAGTATGGACATAAGTAAGATGCTGGAACTAGAGTTCAGAATAACAATTATGAAGATACTAGCTGGACTTGAAAAAATCCTAGAATACACTAGAGAATCCTTTACTGGAGAAATAAAAAAACTAAAATCTAACCAAGTTGAAATAAAAAAGGCTATTAATGAGATGCAATAAAAAATGGAGGCTCTAACTGCTGGGTTAAATGAGGCAGATGGGAGAATTAGTGATACAGAGACCAAATGGAGAATAAAGAAGCTGAGAAAAAGAAAGATAAAAAACTACTGGATCACAAGGGGAGAATTTGAGAGATGGTGGTACCATAAAGTGAAACAATATTAGAATAATTGGGATCCCAGAAGAAGAAAGAGAGAGGGGGTGGATGGTATATTGAAGCATATTATAGGGAGAACTTCCTTCATCTGGGGAAGGAAACAGGCATCAAAATCCAGGAGGCACAGAGAACCACCTCAAAAATCAATAAAAATAGGTCAATACCCCAACATATAATAGTGAAACATGCAAATCTCAGAAAGAAAATCTTGAAAGCAGCTCAGGACAAAAGTTCTATAACCTACAAGGGTAGAAATGTTAGATTGGCAAAAGACCAATTGGCAAAAGACCTGGAATTCCAGAAAGGATGGGCATGATATATTCAGGGTGTTAAATGAGAAAAATACTCAACCAAGAATACTTTACCCAGCTGGGATGTCATTCAAAAATAGAAGGAGTAATAAAAACCTTCTAGGACAAAAAGAAACTTAAAGAATTTGTGATCACCGAACCAGCCCTACAAAAATATTAAAAGAGATTTTCTAAGCAAAGAAAGAGCCCAAAAGTAACACAGACCAAAAGAGAACCAAGAAGCTATACAGAAATAGTCACTTTACAGGTAATACAATGGCAGTAAATTCTTATCTTTCAATAGTTACTCTGAATGTAAATATTACTCTGAATGTAAATGAGCAAAATCCCCCAGTCAAAAGACACAGGGTTATCAGACTGGATAAAAAAACAAGACACATTGATAATGCTGTCAGCAAGAGACTCAGTTTAGACCCAAAGACACCTCCAAATTGAAAGTGAGGGGTGGAAAACCATTTACCATGCTAAAGGACATCAAAAGAAAGCTGGAGTGGCAAACCTTATATCAAACAAATTAGATTTTAAACCCAAGACTATAATGAGAGATGAGGAAGCACACTATATCATAATTAAAGGGCCTATCCAACAAGATCTAACAATAGTAAATATTTATGTGCCTAATATGGGAGCATTCAATTATATAATCTAATTAATAACAAAATCAAGGAAACACATTGATAATAATACAATAACACCCCCTTCACTGCAATGGACAGATTATCTAAGCAGAAGGTCAACAAGAAAATAAGGGCATTGAATGACACACTCGGCCAGATAGCCTTCACACATATATTCAAAACATTCCATCCTAAATCAACAGACTACACATATATCTCTAGTGCTCATGGAACACTCTCCAGAATAGATCACATACTGGGTCACAAATCTGGTCTCAACTTGTACCAAAAGACTGGGATCATTCCCTGCATATTTTTGGAATACAATGGGAAACTAGAACTCAATCCCAAGAGGAAATTTGGAAAGAACTCAAATACATGGAGGCTAAAGAGCATACGACTACTAAAGAATGAAGGGGTCAACCAGGAAATTAAAGAAGAATTTTAAAAAATTCATGGAAACAAATGATAATGAAAACACAACTGTTCAGAATCTTTGGGATGTAGGAAAGATACTTCTAAGAGGGAAGTATATGGCAATACAAGCCTTTCTCAAGAAACAAGAAAATTCTCAAGTACATAACCCAACCTTACACCTAACGGAGCTGGAGAAAGAACAGCAAATAAAAATTCCTCCTAAGTCCAGCAGGAGAAGAGAAATAATAAAGATTTGAGCAGAAATCATGAATAGTAGAACAGATCAATGAAACTAGAAGCTGGTTCTTTGAAAGAATTAGTAAAGTTGATAAACCCTTGGCCAGACTTATCAAAAAGAAAAGATAAAGTACTCAAATAAATAAAATCATGAATGAAAGAGAAGAGATCACAACCAACACCAAAGAGATATAAATAATTATAAGAACATATTATGAGAACTGTATGTCAACAAATTAGGCAACCTGGAAGAAATGGATGCATTCCTAGAGACATATAAACTACCAAAACTGAAACAGGAAGATATAGAAAACCTGAACAAATCCATAACCAGCAAGGAAATTGAAGCAATAATCAAAAATCTCCCAACAAACAAGAGCCTAGGGCCAGATGGCTTTCCAGCGGAATTCTACCAAACATTTAAAGAAAAATTAATATTTACTCTTCTGAAGCTGTTTCCAAAAAAATAGAAATGGAAGGAAACTCATTCTATGAGGACAGGATGACCTTGATCCCAAAACCAAAAAGAGATCCCACCAAAAGGAAGAATTACAGACCAATATCCCTGATGAGCATGAATACAAAGATTCTCACCAAGATGCTAGCCAATAGGATCCAAAAGTATATTTAAAGGATTATTCACTATGACCAACTGGGATTTATTCCTGGGCTGCAAGGGTGATTCAACATATGCAAATCAATCAGTGTGATATACTACATAAAAGAAAGGGCAAGAACCATATGATCCTCTCAATAGAGTAGAAAAAACATTTGACAAAGTACAGCGTCCTTTCTTGATCAAACTCTTCACAGTGTAAGGATTGAGGGAATATACCTTAATATCATAAAAGCCATATATAAAAAACCAACAGCAAATATCATTCTCAGTGGGGAAACATGAGCTTTTCCCATAAGGTTGGAACAGGACAGCAATGTCCTCTATCATGACTGCTGTTCAACATAGTACTGGAAGTCCTAGCCTCAGCAATCTGACAACAAAAAGAAATAAAAGGCATCTGAATCAGCAAAGAAAAAGTCAAACTATCACTCTTTGCAGATGATATGATACTTTATGTGGAAAACCGAGAAGACTCCACCCCAAAACTGCTAGAACTCACACAGGAATTCAGCAAAACAGCAGGATATAAAATCAATGCACAGAAATCAGTTGTATTTCTATATACAAACAATAAAATGAAGAAAGAGAAATTAAGGAGTTAATCCCATTTACATTTGTACCCAAAACCATAAGAAATCTAGGAATAAACCTAAGCAAAGAGGCAAAGAATCTGTACTTAGAAAACTATAAAGTACTCATGAAAGAAATTGAGAAAGACACAAAGAAATGGAAAAATCTTCCATGCTCATGGATTGGAAGAACAAATATTGTGAAAATGTCTACACTACCTAGAGCCATCTACACATTCAATGAAACCCCTATCAAAATACCAACAGCTTTTTTCACAGAGCTGGAACAAATAATCCTAAAATCTGTATGGAACCAGAAAAGATCCCAGATAGCCAGAGGAATGTTGAAAAAGAAAACCAAAGCTGGAGGCATCACAATTCCGGACTTCAAGCGCTAATCAAAGCTCTATTACAAAACTGTAGTCATCAAGACAGTAGGGTACTGACACAAAAGTAGACACATAGATCAATGTAACAGACTAGAGAATCCTGAAATGGACCCTCAACTCTATGGTCAACTAATCTTTGACAAAGCAGGAAAGAATACCCAGTATAAAAAAAGATAGTTTCTTTAACAAGTGGTGTTGGGAAAATTGGACAGCCACATGCAGAAGAATAAAACTGAACCATTTTCTTACATCATACACAGAAACAGACTCAACAATGGATGGAAGACCTAAATGTGAGACAGAAATCCATCAAAATCCTTGAGAAGAACACAGGCAGCAACCTCTTCAATTCTGGCCACAGCGACCTCCTTCTAGACACATCTTCAAAGATAGGGGAAACAAAGGCAAAAATGAACTATTGGGATTTCATCAATACAAAAAGCTTTTGCACAGCAAAGGAAACAGTTGACAAAGTCAAAAGACAACTGGCAGAATGTGAGAAGATAGTTGCAAATGACATATAAGATAAAGGGCTAGTATCCAAAATCTCTAAAGAACTGCTTAAACTCAATACCCAAAAGACAAATAATCCAATCAAATAGGGAAAAGACAAGAACAGACGATTCTCCAAAGAAGACATACAAATGGCCAACAGACACATGAAAAAATGCTCAACATCACTTAGCATCATGGAAATACAAATCAAAACCACAATGCAATACCACATCACACAACTCAGAATGGCTAAAATTAACAAGTCAGAAAACAATAGATGTTGGTGAGGATGTGGAGAAAGGGGAACCCTCCTACACTGTTGGTGGGAATGCAAGCTGGTGCAGCCACTTTGGAGGTTCCTCAAAAATTTGAAAATAGGGCTACGTTATGACCCAGCAATTGTACTACTAGGCATTTACTCCAAAGATACAATTGTAGTGATCTGAAGGGGTACCTGCACCCCAATGTTTATAGCTGCAATGTACATAATAACCAAACTATGGAAAGAGCCCAGATGTCCATTGACAGGTGAGTGGATAAAGAAGATGTGATATATATATACAATGGAATACAACTAAACCATCAAAAAATAAATAAATAAATAAATAAATAAATCTATCTATCTAACTTTCTTGTCATTAACAATGATGTGGTTGGAACTAGAGGGTATTATGCTAAATGAAATAAGTCAACCAGAGAGATAATTATCATATGATCTCACTCATATGTGGGATTTAAGAAACAAAACGGAGGATCATAGGGGAAGAGAGGAAAAAAGAAGAGGGAGACAAACCATAAGAGAATCTTTTTTTTTTTAAATATTTTATTTATTTATTTGACAGACAGAGACCACAAGTAGGCAGAGAGGCAGAGAGAGTGGGGGAAGCAGGTTCCCTGCTGAGCAGAGAGCCTGATGCGGGGCTCGATTCCAGGACCCTGAGATCATGACCTGAGCCGAAGGCAGAGGCTTAACCCACTGAGCCACCCAGGTGCCCCGACCATAAGAGAATCTTAATCATAGGAAACAAACTGAGGGTTGACAGAGGGGTGAGGGTGGGGTGGAGGGATGCAGTAGCTGAGTGATGGACATTAAGGAGGGCATATGATGTGATTAGAGCTGGGTATTATAGAAGACTGATGAATCACAGGCCTGTACCTCTGAAAGCAACAATACATTATATGTTAATTAATTTAATTTAAATAAAAAGTTTAAAAAACATTTCATAATAATAAAGAGGTCAATTCATCAAAAAAAAAAGAATACATACCAATTCTAAAATTCATAAAACAAATTCTGATAAACTGAAAATGTAAGAAGTAGACAAAATCACTAAAGGGGTAGAAAAAAAAATCAGTAATACACAGAACAGCAGTCACAAGGAGAAAAAAAATCAGTAACTATGCAGAATTCTTGAATAACATTATGAAAGAGGAAAAATAGTAAAGCATGGCTTAAAAAAGAAAAAGTTAAGATGGTAAAAAATTTTAAACATGTCAGTTTAATTATAATGAAGGCAATGACTTAAATATCTTATTTCAAGAATATACTATGTTTTTGTTTTCTGGATTATTTTCTCAATTGTTAACAGTAAGAAGATAAATATATTATGCTTCTTACTTTTTACAATAAGAGCTAATTCTATTCATCTAATTTTAAGAAGAAACAGCCAAACAAAATTTGGGAAGTACACATAAAGAAGTGCTTAGAAGGAATTATTACTGGGATGCCTGGGTGGCTCAGTTGGTTAAGCATCTGCCTTCGGCTCAGGTCATGATCCCAGGGTTCTGGGATCGAGTCCCACACTGGGCTCTTTGCTCAGCAGTGAGTCTGCTTCTCCCTCTGCATATCCATGCCCCTGCTTGTGCTCTCTCTCTCTGACAAATAAATTTAAATGAAAATCTTTAAAATAAAAAAAGGAGTTATTATTGATAAAATTGGAAAGGATTAAATGTTAATAATAGAAAAGAAGAAAGATCTACAATTAATGATGAAAATTCCACTTAAGAAGCTAACTAAATAGGGAACTTAAAGTCAAAATAAGCAGAAAAAAGAAAATAACAAAGATGAAAAAAGAAATCAATGAAATAGAAAATGGGCAAACAATAGAGAAAATCTATATATACAAAGGTTGCTCTTTGAGAAGAGCCACAAAACTGATCAGCTGCTAGTAAGATTGGTTAAAAAAAGGAAGACAATATACTAACCAATATCAGAAATCAGAACGGGACATTACTATAATATCTACAGATACTAGAAAAAAATAAGGTAATATAATGAAGAACTATACATTAATAAATGACATCTAAATTAATGTAATGGGTAAATTTACTGAAAGATACAGATTACAAAACTGACTCAAAATGAAACATAAAATCTAAATAACATGTTATCAATTTTAAAAATTGAATTGTAATTAAAAACAGTTCCATACGTCTGACAGCCATTTGTATGTCTTCATTGGAGAAGTGTCTGTTCATATCTTCTGCCCATTTTTTTATATGATTCACTAGACATCAGGGAGATTCAAATTAAAACCACATTGAGATACCACCTTACACCACTTAGAATGGCCAAAATTAGCAAGACAGGAAACAACATGTGTTGGAGAGAAGGGGAACCCTCTTACACTGTTGGTGGGAATGCAAGTTGGTGCAGCCACTTTGGAGAACAGTGTGGAGATTCCTCAAGAAATTAAAAATAGAGCTTCTCTATGACCCTGCAATTGCACTACTGGGTATTTACCCCAAAGATACAGATGTCATGAAAAGAAGGGCCATCTGTACCCCAATGTTCATAGCAGCAATGGCCACGGTCGCCAAACTGTGGAAAGAACCAAGATGCCCTTCAACGGACAAATGGATAAGGAAGATGTGGTCCATATACACTATGGAGTATTATGCCTCCATCAGAAAGGACGAATACCCAACCTTTGTAGCAACATGGACAGGACTGGAAAAGATTAAGCTGAGTGAAATAAGTCAAGCAGAGAGAGTCAATTATCATATGGTTTTGCTTATTTGTGGAGCATAAGAAATAACATGGAGGACAAGGGGAGATGGAGAGGAGAAGGGAGTTGGGGGAAATTGGAGGGTGAGATGAACCATAAGAGACTATGGACTCTGAAAAACAACCTGAGGTTTTTGAAGGGGCAGGGGGTGGGAGGTTGGGGGAACCAGGTGGTGGGTATTAGGGAGGGCACGGATTGCATGGAGCACTGGGTGTGATGCAAAAACAATGAATACTGTTATGCTGAAAGGAAATAAAAAATTAAAAAAAAAAAAAAACACTTCCATAAAGAAAACTCAAGGTCAAGACATTTTCAGTGGTGGACCTACTCTTTAAGGCAAAGTAATAGCAGACCTAAAACAAACAGAGAAGAAAGGACAAGGAAACACTTCCTAATCCATTTTATGAGACTATCATTAAACTTCTATTAAAATCAGACAAAGAGATCCAGGTAAATGAAATGACTGGTCAATGGATGGAAATGAATAAAGCTTAACAGAATTTTAGCAAAAATGGATCCTTCAGTGTGTAAGGGAGTGTTGCAAAGTTCACTTTATGGTCAAAGATTGATCGATGTAATTCAACATATAATAATTTTTTAAAGTATGCTCATGTAAATAGATGCAAAAATTTCTGTTAGTATAACATCTATTGAAGAGAAAATCTCTCAGCAAATTGGAGAGTACTTTCTTACTTTCATAAAAAAATTAAGCATACTGAAAATACTACATGTTGGTGAATACATAAAGCCACTGAAGCTCTTGTACATTACTGGTGGGAACGTATAATGGTACAACTACTTTGAAAATGTATGGCAGTTTTTAAAAAAAATTTAATATACAATGGCCATATGAACTATTAATTCAAGTCTTGGGTATTTAAAAATGAAAACATATTCCACACAAAAGCATACCTGGATATTCATAGCAGATTTATTCCTGATAACCCTAAACTGGACACAACCCAAATATCCATCAGAAGAGAAGGGATAATAAGATTATCATATCCTCATACAATGGAATACTCTTTGGCAATACAAAGTAACACACTACTGACAAATGCAAAAGAAAAATATAGTAAATCTTTAAAAAAATCATGCCGAGTGAATGAAGATTCTCGAAAATGCATCGTGTTTGATTCCATTTATATGAATTCTAGAAAAACTAGAAAACTAGAAAAAAAAAAAACTAGTCCATAGAATATTGGCTGCCAAGTGCTGAGGGTCAGAGGACAGGCTGACTGGGAAGGGGCACAGTAAAAAATTTTTTGGGGGAAGAACATTTTCTTTATCTTGATTATGGCATTAATTACACAGGTACATAGTTTTGTTACAACTCATTAAAGTGCACATTTAAAGTGGGTACATTTTCCTACGTGAATTATACCTCAATAAACTTGACTTAAAGACAATGGAATAAATATCCACACGTTGAATAGTCATAGGAAAAGCAAAATTCTACCTGTTTATTAGATGAGGTAAGTTCTGTAAGTTACTGTTTGAATGAAAATGCTATTGTGAAAAGACTGAATAAGGGTTTCCTTTATAAGAAGAAATAATAGAATATGCAGTGGTAGTGTCCCTCTCTGAGAGGCAAAGATAACTAATAATGTTATTAAGTGTAAGTCTTAATTAATGAACATGAATGATTATTCTACTCAAAGTAAATTTATAAGGCAAGACATAGAGGTATTCATCAGCACTAGCAACCTATATTAATTTTCCTAGAGCGCCCTCCACAAATCACCACAAACTGTGTGTCTCAAAACAACAGAATTTTATTGTCTCACAATTTTGGAGGCTAAAGATGAAATCAAGATGTCAGGGAGCCATATTTTTTTAGTCCTTTTGTGCTGCTATACCAAAACACCATAGACCAGGTAGCTTACAAACAACAGAAATTTATTTCTCATTGTTCTGGAGCTTGGGAGTCTGAGATCAGGATGCTACATGATTGACAGAGGGTTGTCTTCTGGGCTGCATACTTCTTGTATCCTCACTTGGTAGAGTGGGCAAGGGAGCTCTCTGAACCTCCTTTATAAGGGCATTAATCCCACCGGGCCATGTTCCACCCTGATGATGATCTAATCAACAGGCAAATGACTTACCTTCTAATACTATCACTTTGGGGATTAGGTGTCAACAAACAAACTTGGGAGGGCACACATTCAGACCACAGCACCTTCTCTGAAGGCTCTGGGGAGAGAATCTATTTCATGCCTTTTTCCTAGCTTTTGGTATTGCTGCCAACAGACAAATTAATCCAATCTTTGCCTCCACTGGCTTTCTCCCTGCACTTTTTGTCTCCTCCCCTCTCTTCTTCAATGGATACCAGCCATACTGGTTTACAGCCCACCCTAAAGACATTCATCATAATTTGGTTATATCTGCAAGGGCCTAATTTCCAAATAAAATCTCATTCACAGGTACTGGGGGATCAGGGCTTTGTCCTATCTTTTGGGAGATGTGATTCGATCTATACATACTCCAGATAACTGGCACACACAGACCAAAAACCTTTATTCCTATTACCATCATTTCTACTTTCTCACAATTCACAACTCTTTTGCAATTTCTCAGTTCTGACTTGAGTGTCCAGTACTTGTTTCTCCTTGTTTCTCTTTTGGTAAATGTCTACATTGTTTACTGTAAAGTCAAAAGTTTTTATAAAACTGTTTACTTTAAAAGCAGATTTCCATTAATATATGCCAAGAAATAATACATATAATCCTTAAAATACATAGAAACACTAGAGCAGTCTTCGTGAACTGTACATGGGAGTCGGCCCAGTGACATCCCCAGCAACTTCCCACAACAGGCAGAATTAACATGGGTGGAACTTTCTGCTCCAACACGGACTCTCCTGGGTCCTTCATGTTCTCTTTTCTGAGACTCACAGACTTTACCACCATGCCTAGTTACCCTCTGGGTCAGTTCAAAGACCCAAACACTTTTTGCACTATGAAAGAATTCGGTGTTACCAACTACATTCAAGCAACCCAATTCACCAGAAGTCTCATGTGCCAACAGCTTGGCACGCATTCCAAGAACAGAAAAATTCCTTCCAACTACTTGTATGCTTCACATCCCTGGCTAATCTGTAAATTCCCTATTCTGGATTTCAACTCTTTCTTTCTTTCTCCCCAGCTTTCCATCACTAATCGGGGCATGATTCATTTATTATCTGTGCCCGGGTTCATCATCTTATTCAAATGAGGCTAAAATCACTGTCTTGACTAATGAATCACTGAGCTCTACCCACAAGAAACCTCTGATTGGCATTTGTCTTACTGATCTTTGGCCTCTTCCTCATTTCTTGAGCCAAACTACAGTATTGGAATTCCTTTCTGGATGGACTCTTCAAGAGCTCCCACCCCTGTCTCTTTATACTCTTAAACTTCATTTTTCTCAACTCTCCATAGAAATCAAGACTGCTAGTATTTTTCCCTAGAAACTAAAAAATACTTAAGATGACATATTTATAATTAGTAACTCCTCATTCTCCATTCACAATCTCTTCTGGAGGGGGTTGTTTTCTTTTATAACCATGCATTACTAAGTGAGTAAGTTGCGACAACTTGAGAGAGAGAGGCATCATTTACAGAGTCTTGCCCCCACTGTTAGCATTGACAACCCCCAACCCCAAACTAGTGCTCCCCAATAATTTGTTGCAAACAATCTTTCTTCTGTTAATGATAGATAGATATTTAGTTCCAAAGAAACACTGCTCATTCATGTGTTCCCTCACACACTCTTGCTCTCTCTGCTTAGTTTTCTCCACTGAAGAACTTGGAATACTCTGAGTACCCCAACTCTATAATGCACTCACTCCACCTCTATAACCCTTCCCCAAAGAAAAGACGGTCTCTTCCTAAAATTGATAAAGCAATATTCCACAGGTAAGTGGACTCCAATGCATTTACATAATGCAGGACTCATGACGGCCTTGCAAGGCAGTCTAGGACACTTCCCCCAACCTTCCCTGGCTCTCTCCCTCACTGGGCTCAGGACTGCACAGTCTCCCTTACCTCCACCTCCTTCCCTGTCCCTTGCCTCACCCCACCCCTTTTTACCCACAGGTATCTGTCCCAATAAAATGCTTGCATTTAATCCTGCCTTGGCATTTGCTTCTCAGAAGACCCAGCTTAACACATCAGGATTAAGAGCTTATTTAAATTTATGAGCAATTTTTAAATGGGTCCTCAGAAAATGGGTAAACAAAAAGGCATTTGGTAAAGTAGGTCTCAGATATAGGGCTCCTCCTTCTCTATTCCATTCATTCCTACCTTGAAAAAGAGACTAAACCCCCCCAAAAAGACTTTTCAATAGTTGTATCAAATTAATAGCTTTCCTAATATTAAGAGATTCTTCTTTATATACAAATTCACCCAGTTGTAATAAAAAGAAAGGAAGTTAGAAACTGTTATTTGAAATTAGCTACTTAGGTGTCTGTTTCTATGATTCACCTGTAAACTCTAGAGGGTTGGCATCCCATTTCATTCTTTATTTACTGAGTACCGGTTTCCTAGCAGGTACTCAATAAATAATCTACTGCATGGAAGCAGGAAATGCTCAATCACAGTGAAGTATAAAGTTGGGGAGGGAAGTTCCTAAACCTTTCTAGGGATATGAAGAAACATAAAATATATCCATTATCTTCATTATATAAACCATAGAAAATAAACTTCAAGTTATATTTTATAAAATATAGAAAGCAAACATCAATAAAAATCTTCTCAGCTATAGTGGGAATAATCAAAAGATAAAGTGAGAAAGAATTTATTTTAAACGATTGAGAAACTCTCTTAACAGTGATACTCTATTGGTTAAAAACAGTTATCTTGCCTTTCTGAGAGCTCTCCAATACAGGGCACCTGAATGGCTCAGTTAGTTAAGCGGCTGCGTTCGGCTCAGATCCCAGAGTCCTGGGATCAAATCAAGTCCCGCAGTGGGCTCCCAGCATCACGGAGAGGCTGCTTCTCCCTCTGACCTTCTTCCCTCTCATGGTCTCTCTCACTGTCTCTCTCTCAAATAAATAAATAAAATCTTAAAACAACAACAACAACAAAGAACTGTCCAATACTTAACATCTGGATTTAAGAGAATAAGTTGCAATACTCATGTGGCTAGAGCCATAGCCTATATATATGTATATATATATTATGCATATGTGTACTACGTATTATACAAGATACAGATTTCCTTTTATCAATAAACTTCACCATACTGTAGACGTAGTCAAACTTCATTATTTATACACTGCCAACAGACAGAATTGTATTTCTCCTTTATAAACAAAAAGAAAAGTCTTGTATCTTCTTACCATGTCAAGTAAAAGAGTTTCTTTAAAACAAGATATTGATCCACTTAGATGATAGTGGAAAGTTGACATTTACAAAATAATTCCATGACAGCAAATGGAAATAGAACCAAAAGGATTGAGAGTTAGATAATTAGACTCCATAATTTCTAATTCCTTCATTGTCATTAAGAAGAAGAGCAATTTATTTCACCAACTGTTGGCATATTTATGATGATTAAATTCTTACTATAGCAATGAAAACAAGTGTATCAGTTGAAACCTCAAACAATGAAGCTTTAACTAGTATTTCCCATAATAGATGAATAGGTCTAAATTATACCCTGTCATTGGGGAATTTTTGCTGTACATTAATGGATTTAAAATCTAATTAACTCACATATACTGTTTAAGAACACTACAATAACATTGACTCAACTCATAACTTTTAGGTATACTTAGTAAACTAGAGAAAGTGGAAAAAATATTCCACATACCAGAGGCAGAAAAAGCAGAAGACATTTTTCTTTCTTTCCTTTTCATTATTCTCCCCAGAACCTACTGCAAGTGGGGTAGAATTAGAGAAGAAAGATATATCTTAAACAATCTACAGTAATTTAAAATGATTAATTCCAGGTCTCTTAACATAAGAGGCTCTAGTGGAAATTTTAGGTAGAGTAAATCCTGTTGAACTGCAATTTATCACTAAAATATCTGACATGGGGAAGTCTAATTTTTGCACCACAAGCTTTGGAAGGAAATAAAACCATAGCTCTTCAGATTTCAAATTAACATGTCACTTTTCCTATGAGTCAACCAAATAACAGATATGAATTGAAGTACCTACCAGTTTTTTAGGGCATGATAAAAACATTTCAGGATGAGTGTCCAGTTAAAGGAACTAATTCTAAAGAATTTAACATGTGCTTTATATGAAAAAATATATAGAAAAGCAAATAATTCTATGTAGTTAAACAGAAGTCGTGAATATATGAAAATTTGCAGCTGAAAGTTAAGGAAAACAAGGAGACCTACAATTTTAGAAAGTATGACAGATTTGGTAACAGAATAGAAAAATATGTAATTTTCTCAAAGAGATATTTTTGATTAAATATAGAAGGCAATGACATTCTAATTATAAAAAGTGGATAGGTAGGAAAAAAAAATTTATTCCTTTCCCAAGGATAGTATTTTCCTAGTTAGCTGCCTGAAACCATTCAAATAAATAGAGGATATCTCAAAAAATTGCTTATAAAATTTCATTATAAATGGCTTTGGGTAACAAAATATAGTATACATATTAAAAATAAGCAATCTTTCATGCTATAGCATTTTCTTTCTTTTCCTCATCCAACAAATATTGATGGGGCCTCTAGCACATAATTAAGCATTATTCTAGTGCTAAGGATACAGCACAAACAAGATGGACTAAAATCCTGGCTACATGGAACTTAATTTCTAGGTGAAATAAATGACAAGCAAGAAAGTAAAGTAAGTAAAAGTCTAGTATATTCCATTTTGCTATTCCATTGTCATTCTGCCACAATACTGTCCTTTGATTTAATGCTACTGGATATAGTTTAAGTAAAATTATAATGTGATAAAAGTCTTCCAATATTTCCATAAACCCTCTTGGTCCAGCTCTGAGGTAGATCAGTCTTAAAAGGATTACCATGATATAAACCAGGGATCACCAAACTTTTTCTGTAATGAGTCACATACAAATATTTTAGGTTTTGCAGATCTCCTATGATCTATGTCACATGTTCTTCATTTTTTTTTAACCCGTTAAAAATGTAAAACCATTCTTACCTCATAAGTTATACAAAATGTGCCAGAGGCTGAATCTGGCCTGCAGCCACAGCTCTCCAACCTCTGTCCAAAATCTGAGTATGTGAGTATCTCTGCTTTAAGTGGCTATGCTCAGTACTACATTTTATGTTTATCCTTTAACATTTATTCTTTTCCTCTTTATTATTCATTTTCCAAAATTTAATAAAGCGTTCTTTTCTGAAGCTACAATACTTCCAACCAGAGCAGCCTCAAAGTTCCAAAGAGCAAGGATACCTGTTCTATTTCACCCAAGCAACAGAGAAACATTCTTGGGAAAAAAAAAAAAAATCCTAAGTCTATATGCTATAGAGAGAGATAGCGGTGGAGATCGTAGACGCTCCCCATTGACTTCCTGGGGCAGACACATAGAAAGTCTATTGTTCCCTTACCTTGCTGGAGGAACATCAATATTGGAAGAAACAACTTTTCGTTTTTGCTCAAGGAGACAGATGGAGCGAGTATTTTCTTTTTCATGGTCAAGGGCTCGGTTGGCTTTTTTGGTGTCTGCTGTTTTCACATCTTCCTCCATGGCCAAGGGAAACAAGTGTTGATGAGACATTTTTTTACTAGAGTCACGTTTTAAGTCCTCTGGTTGAAATGTGAAGGTCATTTCCCGTTTAATGCTCCCCACCTGTGAAATGAAACATAAGAATTCTTACTCGCCCAGAACATCAGCTTTGCATAACTATGTGCAGATGACCCTAGAAAAGACCACAGATCGGAGACTTCCTTGTTCATGTTGAAGATTTTATAGTTTAAATAAGAAAAATGTAACAGGGAGATAAAATAACTGACATTACGAAGTAACAGACATTTGATGCATCATCTGTCATAAAGCAAAAAAGCAGCATCATAAACATAAAAGGAACTTTCAGGCATACAAAAACTTTGAAGACTTGAAAGCATAATGCTTCTAAAACAAATCTTAAACTTTTATACATCACTGGTTTCTCTTTGACAACTGAGAAAGTCAATTAAGTATATAAATTCTTAAATATTTCACACTAATTATATTGAATAGAAGAGTGTTATAAACATAAAATGAGCCTTATCTTTGACTATAAATACTGATCTTAACCATATTCTTTAGTTCATGAAGAACTGTTTTTTATCTTTTATCTATAGCAGCTAAGATCTTAATGAAATCTCTTATTAGTATGATGATAAAAAAAGTCATTAATTTTTCTTATCATTTTTGACTAAATGCAACATGGCTTAAGGTTTGAGGCAAATATAAAGTTAAGCCTCAGGGCCTTAACTCTTGTTATTTCAGAGTCTGTGATGACGAAAAACAGACTGAAGTCAAAGAAAAATTTTTGTAAAGGTGGTTGGTATTGTAAGTGAGGTTTGGAATGAACTTGTTAAATTCATGAGTGTACAAAGAGGAGCCAAAGGGAGCACCTGAGGAGCTCAGTCAGGTAAGCATCTGCCTTTGGATCAGGTCATGATCCCAGAGTCCTGGGATGGAGCCAAGTTTCTGGCTCCCTCCCAGTAGGGATCCTGCTTCTCCCCCTCCCACTGCCTCTGCCCCTACCATGCTCATGCTTTCTCTCCTATCTCTCTCTTTCAAATAAACAAATAAAATCTTAAGAAAATGAAAGTGAAAAAAGAAAAAAAAGAAAAGAAAGAAAGAGAAAGAAAAGTGATCCACTGCTCAGTACATTATGTTTCAAAATATGCACACCTATCAGACATATCACAAGCCCATTCAGCAGTTCAGCCCTTTCATGGACTTAGTCTATAAAATCAAGAAATCTTCACTTACCCACTAAACAGAGGATATACTTGTTTTTTCTTTTTAATTTTAGGTAGGAGGGCACAAAAAATCTGATCAAATAGATTTAGAATTACAGAAGCTAAACCCACAAACATAAGACATTTTCAGAAAAAAATGAGAATATATGTGTTCAATAATAGCAGACTGGCCATGTATGATATTAAGGACCAGAAATTTTCAGACTAAAGGGCGCATGTTAAGAGTCGCAGGACCCGCTTATATATGAGGATTTCCAGAACCCAGGGATAACCTTGTGCCTCAGAACCCACTTGGCTGGAATGTATCTTTCATATGAACACAGAGCTCTAAACGGAGCTGTCTTCTCTCCTTGACCTGTACTTGTCAGGGCAAAATGATCTTCTTCCCATGGGGTTCCTGTCAGACCTAAGCCCAGGAAAATGATCAGTCACTTTTGGTCTTCTTGCAACTCATGGGAAAGTTACCAGTATTTCTTAAAATGAGTGGTTTAAAGAGCTCTTGTAATGGCATCAATGCACAACAGAAAAATTAAAAAAAAAAAAATTCAAACTTCCAAAAATGCAATGAATATTCAATAAAAGTGTAGCTTGACAAAATTGACAAATGTAATTACTTTATTTCAAATACCCAGCACAAGTCACTTTCTGTGTAAATTGTTCTGCCTGGAGGTAGGAGAGGGAGGTACACCTCATTCCAAGCCTACATTACAACTGGGATACCCTAAACACCAGGCATAGAAGATGAAAACAAAGGCCTGGTTTGGACGATCATAAATAGTCTCCCTCTAAGTGCCAAGTATTGCCTTAATTAAATATTTAAGTAGCCATTAGTATTAAGTTGTAGCAATAATTGACATCTATACCTCTCTTGGGGCCAACTGTACTGATTAAGCGAATTCAATCCAAAGATAGGGTTAGTGGAGAATATTACAGGAAGCTCAGCTCTTAGTTTCAAAGTTTTAGAGAAAAAAAAATCTAGCATTTTAAAGCAAATTAATACAAAGTAGAATAAATTTCCTACAGAGATTATAATTCTATGTCATGATCTTAGCCAAGACTTCATAAAAATTATAGTAATATTCAACAAGGTAAGCTATAAATCTTCCATAATACAGCCTAAACAAAAAATTAATCTCTCAATAGTAATCAGGAAATCTTAACATGTAATAGATTTCAAAGGCTATTTAGCCCAAACCCCTTATATTAAAAGTGAAATTAAAAGCATTAGGAAAGGACCAAAGAGGACAGAAAAATATAGCAATGAGTAAGAGATTTTAGATACCTGGACTCATGGATTTCACTGTATGTAAATCTGGTGGAAGGAGTGGGTGACAGGTGTAGATCTTCGTTATATTACTCAGCTTTAAGGTTTACATATAGAGATTCCATGTTCTTATTAACACTCTTTTATCTGTATCAGGTATTAACATTTAAAAGCTTTTTTCAAAGAAGAGTTCACAGGAAACTAGAGAGTAGGGAGAGTACATGAAGTCAAATCTTGAGAAACCGGACTCTGAAATGGCTCAGAGAGATAGAACGGTGGCTGGAGAGGATGCCAGACAAGGGAAAATGTTCCAAAATGAAAGGTAATAGAGCATGTTTAGATGCTGAGTCAGAATGGAAAGAAAGGGGTGAGTAAGGTTAGTAGGAGCAGAAAGGGATAGGACTAATAATGAGTTTTTACACCTCTAGCAGATTAGCAAAACAGAGCAAAAGGAACAACATATGAACCCTAATTAAATTTGCACTCCTATTAGATTAGCAGAACAAAGCAGTTAAAGGAGATATAGTTCCATTTATATGAGATTTCCAGAAAAAGCAAAGCTACAAAGACAGAAAACAGATCAGTGATTGTCTGGGACTGGGGGTAGGAGAAAGAACCACCAGTAAATGCATTCCAGAAAACTTTCTATGGTGGTGGAAATGTTCTAGAACTAGACTGTTATATTTGTATAATGCTATAAATTTGTTTAAAATAATTGAATTGTATTCTTAAAATGAGATGAATATTATGGTATGTAGATTATACTTCACCAGTACTGTTAATTTAAAAAGAAAGAAAAAGTAGTAACCAGTGTGGAAAGTACATTCACAAGAACCCTGAGACCAGAAATTGGGAAACTGTGCTTATAAAGCAGCTTCCATAAATTCTATTGAGTCTTTTTTTTTTTTTTTTTAAACACAGGTGATATGGCAAGCCAAGCTGCTGCCAGCAATTGTATAGTTATATCCTGCATACTGGTAAGATGGGGCTCAATCCAGCCCCCACTCAAGTCACATCCCCTGGCTTCATCACCCATAGAAGAGAGACACTTTTCTAATTCTTCTACCTGGGGAGGAATTTTTGTACTTCATCTCTCCAAATAGGGCACTCCTATCTACTTTTTCCCCAATTTGCACACTGCCCTGGTGACAAAAGTAAATGCCTTAGGCCTATCTACATGGCCTGGGCCACGTTAGCTGCCTCCCTGGAAGCAGATATCAATTAATTATGCGACTCCTATGAGCTGGACAGTTTTGATAACAGAAATATCGAGGGTATCAGAAGAAGCACTCTGTGCTATAGGTCAGAAGGAGGCAAAGGGCTCAACACGGAAGACGGCCAGAAGACAAACACACACACAAAATCTAGAAGCCCCGAGTGACAAATAATGAAGAGAAACAGCAAGATCATTGATTAGTAAATTCTAGGAGAAAATACAAGGCTGAGAAAATACGAGGCTGAGAAAATATGAGGCTAAGATTTAGGAATGATTTTAGTCTAGATTAGGAAAAAAATAAACTGTATCCTTCCCAGGGAAGGATTCATCTGACTATCTCATGCTGGTGAGACTGGACATTGGAAGGTAGTAGTAGTATTTGATCTGGGTTGTCACACTTAAGATGGACAATGACAAATTGGAACCAACACAACAGAATGATCAGCAAGGCAAAGGATGTTATTGGGAGGAACTGGGAATATTCTGTCTAGAAAACTAAGGGTTTATGCCCCGCACAGCTGCTCATAGATGAGTCAAGAGCCCTTTTGAAGAAGAGGAATTTGAGTTCTCTCGTGTTCCTCTGGAAACAGGATCAATGGCTCATTTCTGCTTCTAGCTAACTCCCTTCTGACCTTACAGTTTACTCACTCTTCCTCTTTTCTTCTTCTTACTCTTTCACCACAGTGTAAATGAAATATGGTGTATCCATAAGAAATACTACTTTCTACCTAACTGTGTTTTCATGAAGTCAAGTCAACTAGGTAGATTCTCAGAAGCTACATTGTCTCACTTGAACACTTTAATTTTTACTGTTTCTGTGGAGTTTAATTACACTTTTCATTTTTAAAAGTATTATAAAATATGTTTGTTATTAAATTTTCAATAAAAGTGTGAATAAAATTAAATGGCAAAAGCCTTCTATTCTTCTCCATCCTTTAGCCCTGCCCAGTCAGGTCCTATCTCTGGAGAGCAGCTTTTAACTATTTACTGCCACACTTTAAATCACTTAAAATACATTAAATACCTATCAATGTGTATACACTGTTTGGAGCATCCAAACACGAATGTGATTATACTACATGTATTATTCTGTAGCTTATTTTCTTACTTCACCATGAATCATGGGCAACTTTCCATGTTAGTAGTACATCTACTAATTTTTTAAAACACTGAAAACTAACAGCTCATGAGATCAGATTTTTTAATTAATCTCAACTTGACAGAAACTGAGGTTCTTTTCAATTTTTCATTATTAAATATAATTCTACAATGAACATCCCTGCATATCTATGCATATAGCTTTATGCATTTGTGCAAACATTTTTTTTTTGCAGGAAAAATTCCCAGAGGTTGGAATTTCTGAATCAAACAACCAAGATGTTCTTCATAGGGGAACAAAGCCTGGAACACCCACACAATGGACATACCATGAAGTCACCAAAAGAAGATCTATTAAAAGGAAAACACTTGTCCATGGTCTATTAAGAGAAACAGGCAAGTTGCAGACTAATATGTTAATTATTAATTATCAATTAATTACTAATTGCACTTCACTTAAAAAAGAGTGGTTTGCTAAAAATTATACACCTTAAGGAACAGAAGACTGAATGTGCCAAGAGAACTTTTGACTTTTCTTTTTTTTAAAATTTTTTATAAACATATAATATATTTTTATCCCCAGGGGCAGAGGTCTGTGAATCGCCAGGTTTACACACTTCACAGCACTCACCAAAGCACATACCCTCCCCAATGTCCATAATCCCACCCCCCTTCTCCAAACCCCCCTCCTCCCAGCAACCCTCAATTTGTTTTGTGAGATTAAGAGTCACTTATGGTTTGTCTCCCTCCCAATCCCATCTTGTTTCATTTATTCTTCTCCTACCCCCTTAAGCCCTGACTTCTTTTCTTATATAATAGAAATACCTAAGGATGGGGACATACACACACACACACACACACATACACACACAATTTTAAGGTGGCGAGATTACAGAAGACTTATGTTTTTAAGGTTTTCAATTTTTAAAAAATTAAAATAAAGAGAATTTTAAAAATAAGAAACACTAAAATTATGAGGAATAATGCTCTGTGCTAAATGACATATAGGGAAACTGGGACTCTGGACTACTGCTGGAGGGAGCAAACATATTGTAGGAGGCCCACCTGGCAAAAGGTAGCAAATTTAATTGTGCATCCCTTTGTTTTACAATTCTACATCTAAGGAAAGAAAAGAGAAAAGCACACAAAGATATTTATCTCAATTTTTTTTTAACAGAACTATTTATAACATTAAACAAATGCAAATTCCCTGAACACCTATCAAAAAATTTGGTGTTAATTATGCATAAACAAAAGGTATGGTTAAAAACTGAGACATCTCTATATTTATTAAAATGGGAAGACATTTAATATATTAACAGAAAAATAAAGGAAATCCAAATGAGTATATGTAATATGATCTCAGGGAAGAGAGATATATCCATATAAGGAGAGAGGAAATTCTAAAAGGACATTCCAAAATGTTAGGAATGGTTTTCCTTGGGAGCAGATTTATAGGCCAGTTTTGCTTTTTGTTTTGTTTGCATGTAATTTGGTATTTTAAAATCTACGAAGTCATTCTATGATGAAAAAATACACATCATTTTTATATAATTGTTTCTGAAAAATCTGGCATTTATATAGCTAATACTCTTTCTTCTACTAGCTTTCAATTATTAGTATATATGCATATATTAAAGGGGGAAATGAATTACTTAAAATAATACATTCATTTGCACTATTACTTCCATTGATTATCAGCACCTCTCAATTACCACCACTGAATTCCTTCTTTCTACCCAACACAGAAACCCTTCATGTAGCACATCACAGACACATGCATTATCCAGTGTAGTTTTTTGCATGGGAACAAAGCTTCAGTGTTCAATTATATGAGAATACTAACAATTACTGAGTTAACGAACAAATAAAACTCGAAATTTTTATTCCAATGAACAGCTTTTGTTTTCCTAAAAGAAGATAAACAGCATAACTATAAATATGATATACTAGGGGAAATTGCAATATTTTAAATAAGAAGTTAACAGTATCTATTTAAATCTTGAATTTCTCTAAATGGTGTCCTTTGTAAATTGGATGCCACTTTCTAAGACAGGGACTGAAGCTCATCAGCTTTTCTCAATACAAAAACATCTGGTTCTCATCGGAGGATTCTAACAGCTCATCAGAAAAGAGGATGGCTTCTAACATCAGCCCACTTACTTGATCAATTCTTTCTTCTGTCAACGCTCAAGTGCATTCCAGGCCACCTTAATCCTAACACCCTCCCTTTGGATTTGCAGTGGTGAGATGCCAAAAAGCATGTGTCAACATTTTTGGAAACTGTCCTTGCTTACTCATCTCAACCCAATAAAATTTGAGGAGTTGGCTCTGGAGATTAACTGGATTTCCAGGAATAATCTGCAGAAAGCCAACTCTTTTGCCTTTTGGGGCTTCCTGCTTAGTAAGAAAGTAAAATCGAAATTCTGGAAAAGAGAATAAAAGTCACAGGGAACCTGGGTGGCTCAGTCATTAAGCATCTGCCTTTGGCTGGGGTCATGATCTCAGGGTCCTGGGAATGAGCTCTGCATCAGGCACCTTCCTCAGCAGGAAGCCTGTTTCTCCCTCTCCCTCTGTCCCTGCTTGTGTTTCCTCTCTCACTGTGTCTCTCTCTGTCGATGTATTTATTTATTTATTTAAATTTATTTATTTATTTATTTAAATAAGTATTTAAAAAAAAAAAAAGAGAGAGAGAGGGAGAATTAAATTCATGCCACAGTAAAACCACTCTTGGAGAGCAAGCCTTAGGAAGCAGGTGAATGGTCTACTCGGCCAAGTCAGTCTTTAAGACTCTTTCATTCACCAGGAAACCATACAGTCATATCCGAAAAAGTTTGTAAGGGAATTGTTTCCTATTTCAGATTGTGTTTCCCCATATTAGGATTTATTTTTAAAACTTGCTTTCAAAACACATGAATATACATTACATTTTTAGTGACCGATGACAAGTGGGTATCAACCACAGTGTGGAATATGCAGTCAGACCCAAAGATTTTCAAACAGGTCACAAAGAAAGCAATGGTTACATTAATAATAGGAACAACTGATTATAAATCAATTTAAAATATTACCTCTCAGGGTCATGCTCAAAGAAAGGTTAGACTCTTGAGTCAATTGTTAAAGTGTATGTCCAAATACAGTCAACAGAACTGTACTATCACTTTAGATTAAATTCTTCAAATTTCATGCTAGGTACACAGAAAAATAAGTCTCATGGCAAATCTATCCAATCCTAATGAATAGGTATAATAGAAACACTTTAGAAACAATTGTTTCCAATTGCTAGACCCTTGATTACATTATTCCCTTAGCCCTCTGAAGCCAATGAAGTGTTTGACTGCTTTATCCTCAAGTGTATTATCTCTCTGTACCAACACAGTCAATGGCAGATGAAAGTCAGACTGGTTTGATGGTATGAAGATGGGGCAAGAAATAAAACTCTTCACAACAAAGTTGAAACCCTGTATCAGGTTCTGGCCTCATGCATTCTAACCATACAAATACACTATCTCGGGCGCCTGGGTGACTTAGTCGTTAAGCGTCTGCCTTTGGCTCAGGTCATGATCCCAGGGTCCCGGGATCGAGCCCTGCATCGGGCTCCTTCCTCGGCAGGAAGCCTGCTTCTCCCTCTCCCACTGCCCTGGCTTGTATTCCCTCTTTCACTGTCTCTTTCTCTATCAAAGAAATAAACAAAGGTCTAAAAACAAAAAAATAAAACTAGTACACTATCTCAGCCATCAGTTGTTAATGCTGGATTTACTACAGCAAGTTTTAACTTTAATATCCTCACAACTTAATAGTCAACAAAGCATGACTTGGCTTGCCTAATAGATTAGTCAGCTGCACATTTAGTGAAGTTATTGCAAAAATGTTTGGTGAAAGCCTTCTTGGCTGAAGTTTCAAGACTTCTATTAAAATTATGCAAGAGAGAACACACAACTTAAGTATTTTTTTAAAAATCCTTTCTGAAAAGCCCTGAATGGAAATGCCTATTTCTATAAAATACAATATAGACCTCAGGTTCACTTAAGGATACCTGCACATCTTTTCTAACCAAAAGTAAGGAGAGAAGGGAAATCAGTATCAATATCACTCAACCTTATTGGATTTACCTTCAGTATACAGAATGTTTAACTTATCACATCAACTAGGTATTCCACTTGTTTTATATAAATCAAAGCTTAACTCAACCAATCACATCCAATCCACGGGGGAATGCTGTGGCCTTTATCTTCCAAATAGATCCAAAATCCAATCACTTCCCACCACCTTCCACAGCCAACACACCCTCACCTCTTGCCAGGATTTGTACAACGGTTTCTTCCCTGGATCCCTATTTGCATTCTTGCCCTGCCTCCCACATGCCCCCAGTTCCTTCTCAGTAACAGTAGCCTGTCTTATCTCTTAAGAAGAAGAGTCAGATCATGCCCTTCCTCATCTTAGAACTCCCCAGTGGCTCCCCATTTTGCACAAAATAAAAGCCAGAGTCCTCACAGTGGCCTCCAAGGCTTCATCTGAGCTGGTTCCCCTCTATCTTTCCTTCTCCCTATCCTGTTTCCTCCCTTACTCTCATCTCTGTCCTACCCCTGAACGTGCCAGTGCCAGACACACCCCTGCCCTTGGGACCTTTCTGCTGGTCACCCCACCTTCCAGGAAGTTTCTTCCTTCATAAACCCACACTGCTTGCTTCCTCACCCTCTCATTCTTTGTGCAAATATCTCCGACCTCTTTAAAGTGGCAGCACTTGTCTCCCCCTCCGTATCTGCCACACTCTCTTTAGCCACAGTGTTCTTTAGCACTTACCATTTCACAATGAACCATGTAATTTACTATTTATCCTGTTTATGGTCCAGGCTGCTTCACCAGTATGTTAGCTCTATGAGGATAGACATTTTTTGTTTGTTTGTTTTTAATTAACATATAATGACATTTTTTGTTTTATGTACTGATGTTTCCCAGCACTTAGAAGAGTGTCTCAAATACAGTGGACCCTCAATAAGTATTTGGGGAAAAAATAAATAAATGAATGTTCAGGTGATTATATGTGCTATATCGTGGTACCTACCGATTAAGTTGAAGGAAGATGGACGCCAAATTCCTGAGGCTGCAAAGCGTGGGATTCCTTGGTCTAAAAGACATTTCCTAAACTACCAGAAGGAAACAGTGAATTGTGCTATATTTGGGGAAGAAATAAGTGAAGTACAGAATGGTCACCATCTTAATCCTTTCCTTATCAAAGTATTCAACTTTATTCCATGGAGGACTTTATCTCTAGGAATGCAATCCTTATTTCATAATAAAATCTATAGAGAAAATAGGATTTATTTTACTTTTTAAATTAAGGGACTCTGGACCTTCCTTCTACAAATATCAGCAGGTTAATCCAGGACAAACCTATAGAGAGAAAATAAGGCATGCTTTCTGAAGCAAGGCGCAGTTAAAGTTGTATGATTTTTAAAACTTCTAGGAGTGAAGATTCCTGGTGAGTAAAGTGTTAGGGGCAGGTCATCAAGCAGCCTAGCCCCCAGGGATGCCTAGAAACACTGCCTCACACCTGCCTGTGGCTCCCAGCCAACCTAGCTCACTATGCTCTCCGAACATTTATAGTCAAGAACAACAATGACAATCAATGTCATCTTCAATTTCTTCCACATTGGGTTTCCCGTGACTATTTGAGCCCCACCTGAAGTTTTTTCTTAGAAGCTTCTGAAGGAGTAGCTATTTTACTGAGAGACAGTTGACCTACAGAAGACTGTCCATATCAATTGCTATGACTGTCACACAGAGCCTCACTGATTGCCACTGCCACTACCAGGAGAAGCTGGGGCCCCTGGGCCCAGAATAGACCTTCATTTGTCTCTGACCTTTCCTCCTTGGAGACTCTTCCCAAGGGACCCCTCTCACTGACACCTTACCCTGCCCCCATCACACTGAATAGAAGGGCTACACTAGAAATGGCAAACTTCACAGTGCCTTTCCTGCATCCCTGTTGGGAGCCCATCCTGCTTTTCCCCTCTGCCTCCATGCTCAACATCTCTGAGCTCCCTTGTCCCCACCAGGCCTAAATCCCAGCAAAAACCCACAGCAAGAAAGAAGAGATTCATGGGAACTCAGCAGTATGTTAAAGCTCATTTTTTAAATGGGTTAAATAGTTATTCGCCACTGACCTGAGAATTAAATCAGACTTCAAAATATGGTTTCTCTGACCAAACCACACATTTTTTTTAAAGATTTTTATTTTTATTTTATTCGATAGACAGAGATCACAGGTAGGCAGAGAGGCAGGCAGAGAGAAGCAGAGGAGGCAGGCTCCCCGCTGAGCAGAGAGCCCAATGCAGGGCTCCATCCCAGGAACCTGGGATCATGACCTGAGCCGAAGGCAGAGGCTTTAACCCACTGAGCCACCCAGGCACACATTTCTTAAAAGTGGTTGGAATAGAACTTTATGGAAAGTTGTTGAATGTACTTCTGACAATAAAAAGGCAAGTCAATTTGTGAGCAGAGTATTGCATATTCTCTCTGGGCACAGAGAATCTTTTCTTTCAGGAATCTGATAGGAGAGAGCTAGAAACTGATGTCGATTACTGGCAGTGGCTGGAAATGACAGCGCAGGTGGTGAGGCCAGGCCATGTGCACATGAGGAACGAGAGGAAATCAGGGAAGAGTGAAGAGGATGGATGAGCAGACTCTGGAGAGAAACAGGAACAGAAGGCAAAAGGATCCTCAGACAGACGGGATCCGAGGGCTGCCTCAACCCCCCACACTCCAGTCTTATACCCATCTACACCCCAGGGTGTGCTGCAGGCTGCCTCCTGCTAGAAGCTGCGATCTTCCCCTCACAGACATAATTCCCGCCCATCCACCTCTCCCAACATTTCCTTTCTGTAAAACTGCACTGGTTTCAACTTCTTGCAACAAAAAGCAAAAGCATTAGCCCACCTAACCCAATACCTTGAACTCATTTGCAATAGAACTATAAAGATAGCCTCTCAAACTCAACAGTGCTTGCCACAGTCTGACACAGCTTGTTTAATTTTCAGAGAGATTAAGAAGCGTGTTTTCAGTAAAAAAAAAAAAAAAAAAAAAAAAAAATGCTGGTTGCTAAGGTTTCTTGCTTAAATATACATTTCACTTAAAATACAATTTATTATTCCTTGGAGCAGTAAACAGCAGGTGAAATTAAAAACTAAAGTTGAAAACTAATGAATTCACACTTTAGCTTGGGTTGTGCTCTTAATTCACAGCCAGCCAATCACTTTAACTAGCTGCACAGATGACTAAATAAAATCTGTTAATAAATGCAGCTAGAGTGTATTCAAAAAATTAAGCAGTGCATATTAAACTTGTATATCTGCTGATCATAAACTTAATTCTTTAAAATAAAGGTCCAACTGGCATATAAGCACAGCACAGTCTTTCATAAGAAGGCAGATGGGTCAGCAAAAGAAATGGGCTAACCCATCATAAATGATTACAGGCAAACCTTAAGATAAAAAGGTGTGCTTACTGCATATTCACCTGTTCATGATCCTTCCTTCCTGCCTGGATGCTTATGGACTTCATGTTAACCAGATATAATAAATGTGCAAATGTGTGTGTGTATGTGTGTGTGTGTGAGAGAGAGAGAGAGAGAGAGAGAGAGAGAAAGTGCACATATATGTATAAATGAATAAATAAATACAACACACATGTGCAGTCTTAGCAGGCGTGCTCCTGCTGGAACCAGACTGATACAATATAAAAAGTGGTTTAGAGTATTTATGTTTTACCCATTTCTCTCCTCCGGTGGTCCAGAAGCTATTTGGAGGCAGAGAACAAGTTTTGCTTAGCTTTGTATCTGATACATACATCAGATTTATTTGACACCTTTGATATGCATTCTTGGCAAACACTGGGTACCAGATAAATGTTTACTTTAGTTAATGGAAGTAATATGGCAATGATAATATGGCAATGGCATGAGTCTGCAAGAGTAGAAAGGAAGATCTGTAAAATCAAGGGACAGAGTGATTACTATTCCATATTCACAATATTCTAAAGTCTACAGAAGACAATAACAAGAGTTAGTAGTAGTAATAATAATGATGACTACATTTATGAAGCCTTTACTAAATACAAGACATGGCATTAAAATTTCTTCAACCCAATCCCCTCCAAAATCCTAAGGGAATGATCCTGATTGTCCAAACTTTACACTAAAGAAATGAAGGCACCCAGAAATTATATAACTGACTCAAGGTCTCACAGACCTTTCCCTTCACCTGCTCTCTCCTATATCTGTCTCTCTGCTGGTTACTTTCCATAAGTAATCAAATATGCCCCAATCTCATTCTCTCTCTCTCTCTCTTTAAGATTTTATTTATTTATTTGACACACAGAGAGAGACAGATCATAAGCACGCAGAAAGAGAGAAGCAGGCTCCCTTCCAAGCAGAAAGCCCGATATGGGACTCAATCCCAGGACCCCAAGATCATGACCTGAGCCGAGGACAGAGACCCAACCCAGTAAGCCACCCAGGTGCCCAGCTCCAATATCTCTTATCTTGACCTCTGATCCTGTTTAATGACTGTACCTCTGCTGTAGTCCCTGTCATAGTCAAGTTACCAGTAACATGGCCACATGAGCTGTCTTCGCTCTTCTACCTCTTATTGCCTACCTCTCCGACTTATTATAATCGATTTATACACCCCCCCAAAAGATGCTTTTGCTAGAATCACAGTGAACTACATATCATTCCATTTAATAAATGTACACTGTCCAATTTCGACAGTACTAACACAAGCAGACTCCTTGAAGGAGCATTTTTTCTTGGCTTTATGACAGCGGGATAAGTCAGTCCCAATTCATATTCACAAAAGAAAAGAACAGAATCCTCTAGTTAGCTTAAACAGAAAGAGGGTTATTGGTAGTTCAGAAATCTCCAAGGAGCCTGGCGAGTCAGACTGGGATGTTCAAAAAGACGACGACAGAAGAAAGAAACCATGCTGAAAGATGAGTGGGAAGCACAGAGCCAGGAGAAAAGCCCAACTACATCTTAAGTCTGAACTAGAAAAAGTACCACAGCACTGCCTCCCACCAGTCAAACCCCATAACAACAGGTACTAAAAACTAAAACTTCCATGACAGATGCCGTAGCAGCACTAAGAAACTTTGACACTGTGTCTGTCAGAAGATGTCTTCCACACGTAGCCAGCTCTCACAGTCTTCTTGTGCCTCTTGTCATGTGCCCTCATGTGTTGGCAGAACTGAAGTCACACACAATTCTAGCTGCAAGGTATTCCTTCTGAGAAATTCTGGCCACAGCCTAGGAAAATTACACAGGAAGGGATGGCAGAGGTGTTGAATGAAGCAATCTGTGGCCTTTGTCACACCACCATATGTTTCTACATTTCCCTACTTTTGGTCTTTGCAGTCTCTGCTGTCTGGTACCCCCAACATATATTTTTAGTCTAAGCATTTCTCTCTTCTTCCATGGCTAACATCATTTTTCACTTGGACTACAATTCCTTCTGGTCTAAACCACCCACTTCTAGCCTTAATCCCCAAGAATCCACACATTATTGAGAGAATCAAATAAGAAAGATTGGGACGCCTGGGTGGCTCAGTTGGTTGAGCCACTGCCTTTGTCTCGGGTCATGATCCCAGTGTCCTGGGATCGAGTCCCACATCGGGCTCCTTACTCAGTGGGGAGCCTGCTTCTCCCTCTGCCTCTGCCTGCCACTCTGTCTGCCTGTGCTCTCTCTCTCTGACAAATAAATAAAATCCTTAAAAAACAATAAGAAAGAAGATTTTATAAGTGTAACATACCCTATAAAAATGATTGCTAATAAACTATTGTTCTTAGTCATGACTTTCAAACTTTTAAAAACACCATTTAAGTAAGAAGCCACATATGTGTCACAACTTGAAGGTGCTAGAGAGATCCCCAGTTCAGATCTATATCCCAATGGCTGAGAATATTGCCAAAAATCCCAACAGCTGGGTTAAGTCATACTTATATCATGAATCTAGCACCTCTGGCTAAACCATATATATCCCGGGGAAAGGAATTTATATTTGTTGTGAAATATATAAAACTGGGATCAAATCCTAGCTGTTTGCACTTTAAGTTCTGGTCTTCTTCTTTAAAGAGGGATAACAGGTAGAAAGGATTAAATGGAAATATCTAATAAAGTGATCCATGGTAAATAGGCAATAAACTATAGCCCTTTCTCTTTGGCAATATATAGTTGAGAATTAGTTTGTGAGAGTGATTAATGTCCATTGTGATGGTGAATGAAAGACAAAGGGCTGTAGCAATCTGATCCAAGCTTATTGTGTAAAAGGGACTATAACCTGACAGAAAAGGAGGACAATGAGGCTCTGCTCAGAGAGAACAGTATGGACCACTGGGGCAGTCAGAGGTAGGGAAGGCTTCTGGAAGCCCAGAGTGGGAAATGGGTCATAAGAAAAATACAGACAGAAATAAAACCAGGAAGAGATCACAAAACCCATCTTACTTGCTTCAAAGCTGGTACCTGGAGTGAGCCCAGTGGGGTGCCCCCAGTGTCTCTGACCACTGTTCATATCACCCCATTTGCTGAGCTCTAACCTGCCTCAGAAAAGCCTAGGAAATAGGAACCACAGTGAAGATGAACAGGAAGAGTGAGTGCCCAGAACCGGCACATCATTCCTTGCTTTACTTCTTGTCCCAGAGCTTGTTTGACAACAGCCACAATCTTCCCTAAAGCAATGCAATCCTACAGAGACCGAGGGCGGGTGGAGGTTTACCTTCTCACCTGCTGATGGGCGCTTTCATCTTCAACCTAGGGAATGAGCCAAAAGACAACCCTATCCTATGCTGGCTGTTGCTAAAATGTGCCCGGTGGCTATTTATTACTGCAAAGCATGTAGAAGAAACTACATTCCACCAATATATCTGATATATTTGGCTTATGGACTAACGCAATTTATAGGGTTTTTTGGGTTTGTTTTTTTTTTTAAGCTTTTTTAAAAACAGGAACCTTATGTCAATGTAAAGTTTACTAATTTGGTAAAGTAGGAACTTTGTACTCGTTTGCTTATTCTAGAATAGTGCTATTTAATTTAGTACTTTCAGAGATGGACTTTGTAGAAGGGATTTTGTCCATAGTGTACAGTCTCCATATACTAACATTGTCCTTCCAAACACATTATGTAGCCCTGACACCCCGGTCTAAGAAATGAAACCTGGCTGGCAGCCAAGCAGTGATTCTCACAGGACCTTTCACAGTGCAAAGATTTGTGCTCAGGAATGTCAAAGGTCATGTAGTCTGTTTTTTTTTTTTTAAGTTGAAACTTTTTGCTCATATGTTAGATATTTCAAGGATATTCTATAAAAAGAAGGTAAAATATGAATAAGCCACAATTTATTCTCCAGTTTCGAAAGGCAAATAAGTTGTTTACAGCCAAAAACATGTACATTCTTCCAGGAAAACAGCAGACAAGTGATAGACACTATATAAACACCTTCTGTATCTCTGTATAACACACAGTTTTTAAGTAGATGTTAATACATTAATTCCCAACTAAAATACCTCTTAGTTTTCATATTTAAAGATCATTCTCATGGAACTCTTTATAAAAGAGGTTGTGTAAAAGCTTTAAAGAAGATAAAAATTCTAAAGCTTGAATATTTATTCCAACCCACACATACACCAGTCTCCTTTTCCCCAGTGTAATAATAAGAAATAAAGATATTTTAGTAGACCTTTGAAAAGAGTGTTTTCAAAAGCAGTCATTCATTCAATAAATATTTTTACTAGGTATTGTATGTAGGCAAAGGGGATAATGAGGAGGGGGTTTGTGTGTGTGTGTGCGTGTGTATGTGTGTACACTAAAAAGGTATAAAGGTGTCTACACGCATGGAGCTACCAGATTAATGGGAGTGAGGGGCATAAGTAAATGAACTGCAAAAACAAGCAATATTATAATTATAGCAAATGCTCTGATAGGGAGGTATGTGGAAAAGCTATGAACACACAGAAGGCGAAAAATTAGAGTCTGGGAAGGCAACTGTGAGAAAGTGTCTTTTCTGGTTTGGGCTGTTATAACAAAAATACATAGACTAGTGGCTTGAACAACAAATATTTGCTCTTCCCAATTTTGGAGGCCAAGAAGTCTAAGATCAAGGCATGGTAGATCTCGTGTCTGGTGAGGAGTGGTTTCCTGGTGTACAAGGCAGAGAGGGGGAGTTCTCAGACTCTTCATCTCTTTATAAGGACATCAACTCCATCATGGGTATCCACCTCCATGACCTTACCTTAATCTAATTACCTCCATCAGTCCATATCAGGAAGTGATGGCTGGGTTGAGGTCCGATGAGACAGGGAGCTATTTAAGTGAACGACAGTTGTGACAGGAAGGCATGCAAGTTTAAGAACTTCGGGAGAAAAAAATCACCAAAGCTGGAGACCAGAATAAGGAATCGTACAGGGCATGAGGTGAAACCAAGGAGATACAAGGGCCCAGACCATTATATTATGAGTTGAATTGTGTCCTCCCAATATTCACAAGTTGAGATCCTAACCCCCAATACCTCAGAATATGACTATATTTGGACCCAGATTCTTTAAAGAGGTACTTAAGGTACAACAAAATCACATGGGTAGGCCCTAATCCAATATGACTATTATCCTCATAAGGATATTAAAACACAGATAACACACATATCAAGGGATGACCATGTGCAGACACAGCAAGAAGGTGGCCATCTGCAAGCCAAGGAGAGAGCCCTCATTAGAAACCAAGACTGTCAGCCCTTGATTGTGGACTTTGAACCTTCAGAACCGAAAGAATATAAATTTTTGTTGCTTAAGCAACAGAGTCTATGTCATTTTGTCATGATAGCCTTAGCAAACTAAGGACATACGGGGCATAGTAAAAAATGTGGCTTTGATCCTCAGACTATGGAATCCATGGATGGGGGTTAAACTGGGGTAGAAGGGATTATAGATCAGATATGCCATTTGCTCCGGCTGCAGTGTCAAGGTGAACTGCAGAGAGACTGAGTGTGGCAGAGCGTGGTAATAATGACTCCCAAAGACATCCATATCCTAATCCCTGGGATCTGTGCATGTCACCTTATAGGACAAAAGTAACTCTGCTGGTGTGAATAAGTTAAAGATCTTGCACCAAGGAGATTATCCTGAATTATCCAGGTAGGCTCTAAATAAAACCACAAGGGAGATTTCACTGTAGGGAGAAGGGCATGTAATGAGGGAGGCAGAGGGCAGAACAATGTGCTTTGAAGATGGAGATAGGGCCTACAAAACAAAGAATATGGGTGGCCACCGGAACTTGGCAAAGGTAGAATGGATTGACCTGTAGAGCCTCCTGAAGGATCGAACCAACACTGCCCCCCACCCTTGACTTGAGCCCAGTGAGAACCATTTGGACCTCTGGCCTCCGAAACAGTAAGAAAATACAATCATATTGTTTTAAGCCGCTAAATTTGTGGTAATTTGCTACAGAGGCAATAGGAACCTAATATATGGGGAGATCAACTATGAGGCGGTGAGCATTAGCCTACTGGAGAGATGCTCATATGGTGGTTGCTGCAAAGGTGAGGATACTTCCTTGAGAAATACTCAGTAAGTTAAATCAGTAGGAATGGATGCCACATTTGATCTGGAGGGGAGGTGGAGAGGGAGCCAGCGAGAAGATTTCTGTGCTCTTCACTTCCCTACTGCGATGACAAGCAGATACTGGCACAGCAGCCAATTCACCATCCCACTTTGGGAGGCTGGGATCTGATGAGCCATTTGAAGATGTGAACACAGGAAAACAAAAGCTGTTTTTTTCATTTTACTTCATCTCAGAGTTTTTGAATTTTAAAAATCTATTTACCCCAAAGATATAGATGTAGTGAAAAGAAGGGCCATGTGTACCCCAATGTTTATAGCAGCAATGGCCATGGTCACCAAGATGCCCTTCAGTGGATAAATGGATAAAGAAGATGTGGTCCATATACACTATGGAGTATTATGCCTCCATCAGAAAGGATGAATACCCAACTTTTGTAGCAACATGGACAGGACTGGAAGAGATTATGCTGAGTGAGATAAGTCAAGCAGACAGAGTCAATTATCATATGGTTTCACTTATTTGTGGAGCATAACAAATAACATGGAGGACATGGGGAGATGGAGAGGAGAAGGGAGTTGAGGGAAATTGGAAGGAGAGGTGAACCATGAGAGACTATGGACTCTGAAAAACAACCTGAGGGTTTTGAAGGTACGGGGGATGGGAGGTTGGGAGAGCCAGGTGGTGGGTATTAGGGAGGGCACGTATTTCATGGAGCACTGGGTGTGGTGCAAAAACAATGAATTCTGTTACGCTGAAAAGAAATTAAAAAAAAAAAAATCTACTTCCAAACTAAATAGGCTATTTTATGTGGAGATGATCAAAACTCTTTAGTTTAAAAAAAAAAAAAAAAGAGTTTCTGAACATGGAATATTTCTTAACTTTGATTTCCAAAAAACCTGGAGCCCTTGAGGTAACGTGACCATGAAGCCATATGAATGGAAGTTACAGAGGACCTATTCTAGTCAATGTTCCTATTATATATTTATGCTACCCTTGGTGAAGATTTAGCCGCTCAAGCCCACCAAAGGCTAAGACACATAGGATGTTACAGTTTGTAGTAATATATAGCCCTACAGCACCTATGCCACACCCTTCCTCACTTTTACAGTGATTCTGATCCCACAGAGCTCCATGCAAACACAGTCATCAGCAGGGCCCTGCTCAATGCCAAATCTAATGCAGAACGTTTCCTGCACTTGCACTTTAATTTCCTCACACCGGAGGCTGACCCTACTGATAAGAAGAGTCTTGGCTGCATTTAGGAAGTTCGAGCATTTGATTAAAAGTGGTGCTGTGTGACTCGTGCTATTTACCTTTCTCACACTAATCGCCTGGCTTATATCAGAATCAAAAAGAGCTAGTATACTCCAATACTCTGCATTCGTCTTTTAGGGATGGGATACTCCACACATCTAAACTTCTACAAACATTTCTGAGAATTTGGAAGGTCTTTAGGCACTGAGGAAGGAATTGTCTTAAAGATTTGGGATTTATTATCAGTATAATTAATGGTAAAGTAGTATCCTTAGAACCATGAATTCAGACTTGCTTATAGAGTATGATTTCAAAGCAGAAGAGGCACACCCAAGTATCCCAAAACAGAAGAAAAACACACACACAAAAAAAACCCTTGAAAAAGTACAGTAACTTGGAGCCACTTTACTCAGTTGTTAATGCCCTAAATGACATATGAGTCTCCATATTAAAACCCCAGTATCTGATGTTCCTAAATTACCATGTTCATCCTTGACTGGGGGAGGGAAGTATGTGCTTTAATTTTAGAAGATTTTAATAAAAATTCCTAAAGAAAAAAGGGTAAGCTCCTACCCTCTGCTGTATTAAAAACTACGTGGCACTATTCATGTCTAGCAATACTAAATAAATAAAATAAAGCATGACTTTTTGCTTTCTTTACTGCGGCGTGTTGTGTTGTATGTTCGGATTTTGAAGGCTGGACCACGAAGCCACCTTATTCCCTTAGTCTTATCAGGAAATGCTGTTCATGAATCATGCAAGACTAGATCAGCCTTTTGGTTTGCAGAGATTTGCATCCCTACCTAGGTAATCCAGGGCCATAGTGATATCACTGATCTGATTCACTGACTAATGACTTGCACGCTCTTCACCGATGTTTTTTAGCAGTTGCTCTTGAGTGAAACTCAGACATAGCTTCTAGCAGCAGCTATTCATTTCCTAAGCAGACACTTTAAAATCAATTGATATTTTATCTTGGAGGATATGTACTAAAAGGCATTCCAATTTATTGAGTAACTCAGCTTTTAAAATACAGACTTAATACACACACACGCACACACACCCCTTAAATCCTCTACTTTGAGAATATTGTTACTGGTATATTTTTAAATGAATCAAGAGATCTTTGGGGTTTACTGGGGGACTAAATAGATTATCTAAAACCAAGCAGTATGTCTTCCACCAAAAGCTAATTATAGCATTGTCAGAGCTCTCAAAGAAGGAGGTATTTTCTAGGTAGTCTATTAACATGGTCCTGTTTTTGGATACTAAGTTCTTTTTAATTGGACTTAACCTGGTTTCCATTCCTGAAAAACTTAACCTGGCTTCCACTCATCAATCTTCATTGAAGATAAGGAATAATTGGTCAATATTCTTTTAGAATTTCAGAGCTAAAAGGACTTCGAAAGATATCTAGTTTCGTAAGATCACAGGATATAAGATGAATAGAACAAAAAACAAATGCACTTCTGTATACCTGTTACAAACACATGGACACTGAAATTTAAAACACAATTACAAAAAATAAAACACAATTACAATCACTCCAAATAAAATAAAATACTTAGGTATAAGTCTAACAGAAACATGTATAGGATCTGTTTCCTGAAGATATGAAAGTGCTGCTGAAGAAATAAAGGAAGACTTAAATAAATGGAGAGACATATCACGGCAAAGGGTTGGAAGACTTAATAAAGTAAAAGTATCAGTTTGCTCCAAACTGATCTTCAGGTTTATCAATGCTAGCAAGGCTCTTACATACATAGACCTGCTAATTCTAAAATGTGTATGGAAAGGCACAGGACACCTCGAACAACTACAACTTTTTTTCTTTTTAGAAGACGTATTTATTTATTTATTTATTTATTTATTTATTTGAGAGAGGGCGGTGGCATACACAAGTGGGGGAAGGGCAGAGGGAGATGGAAGCCCTGGCAGACTCCCCACTGAACTTGAGCAGACTCCCCTCCAGGTTTGTTTCTATGACCCTGAGATCATGACCTGAGCTAAAATCAAGAGTCCGGTACTTAACTGACTGGGTCACCCAGGTGCCCAAAAACAATTTTCATAAAGGCAGAATAAAGTAAGGGGAGTCACCCTACCCAGTGTAAAGGCCTGCTATGTAGTTATCAGTACTCCAGACAGAGTGATCTTGGCAGAGGGACACATAGACCAACGGAACAGAGCAGAGCTCAGACTTGGACCCACATAAATACGTCCAACTGATTTCTGTCAAAGGTGGGAAAGCCATGCAATGGAGGAAAGATCATTTTTTTAAACAAATGGTGCTGAAGCATTGGTCATCCATCAGCAAGCACACAGACCTCAACCTACGTCTCACATGTTCTATAAAAAGTAATTCAAATTATATTGCTCGTGTGGATGTAAAATGACACAGTCACTATGAAAAAACTATGGCAGTTTCTTTTAAAACTAAACATGCACTTAACCATAATTGAGCCAGCAATTGTACTCATGGGCGTTTATCCAAGAGAAATAAAACTTACACGAATGGCCACAGTTTTTGTTTTGTTTTTTGTTTTTTCATAACAACTCAGACCAGAAACAACGCACTTACATCCATACCATGGAATACTGTTCAGCAACATTTCTGAGGGACAAAGTTATAGATGTGGAAAACAGATTGTGGTTGCTAGGGGTTAGGGATGTAGCGGTGGGAAAGGGGTAGTTATGGCTATAAAAGGGCAACAGGAGGGATCCTTGTGATGGGACTGTTCCCTATCTTCACTGTGGTCTTGGTCACATAAATCTATCACACATGTGATAACACTGCACGTGCACACACAGGTGCATTAAAACCAATGGAACCTGAATAAGGTTAGTGGATTGCGTCAATACCAGTTTTCCTGGGCGTGATATTGTCTTGTAGTTAAGCAGGATGTTACCCTTGGAGGAAACTCAATGAAGGTTATACAGGATACCTTTATGTTATTTCTTACAACTGTGGGTGAATTTATAATTACGTTTTGAAAATTTTTAAGCTTAAAAAAGGTATAAAGGAAAAAGATACACAGTCCACTTTTGTTTTACAAATGAAAAAAGGATGCCCCTGCACCTGGCTGGCTCAAGTCATTAAAGCATGCTACTTGTAATTTCATGGTCATGAGTTTAAGTCCCACATTGGGTGTGGAGCTTTAAAAGAAAAAAAAAAGATATTCAACAATTAGAAAAACCACCCAATTTTAATTTCATTAATTAAATAATTTATTTTTTAAATAAATAATTTAATTTTAAAAAGAGAAAAATAATAAAGATAACATCAAGCAGCTAAGAATCTAGGATACATGAAATAATGTTAGGGGAATAAGTGGGAACTAAAGTTAAGTATTACGTAGTTCTGACTTAAATATATAAGAGCTCAGAGAAAAAAAGGCACAGAAAGGTTTGTCATACAATTTCACTACAAATTTGAAAAATCTAAAGCCAATAACCTCATTTATACAGAAAAACCCGAAAGAAAAGGACTTCTTATCTAGATGCACAGACTTAGCCTTATATATATTTAATGCTTAAGCCACCATGTTCTGGGTAGGAGGAGGACCACCAAGGGAGATATGCAGCTAATGGTCACCAGACTGGCGTCTGCTCCCCTGCCCCCACCCTCCTCAGTGGCATGTCCAGTGACACAAAACATCCTAGGAAAGACACAGGTCCTCTTCTTCACAGAAGGAAGCCATGCAGCTCAACAAATAAATCTAGCCCATCTGAGGTGGAATTCGTTATTTATCTCAGAGTCTAGTTTTAAATATATTATGATTGTGAACTGTGGGTCAAAAGAGACAAAAGTATTACTTAATACTGTTCCGTCCTAATAGTTATCAACTTTGTGACAACACTGCAAGAGGACTGGAAAGCAGAGTTGAGCACACAGGCTGACTCGGTCTGCACTGCAGTGAGTTCTAGTATTGAAGAGTATCATCGGGATTCTGGTAATGTTCATGGATTTTCAGGTTCTGTTTACCTGGCCATGAAGATGATAGATTTCTAAGGTGTGGGGATGAAGATTAAAACTTTTACGATAGTTTCGTGCAGTTGGGGGGCTTGTTATGTAGCTTTAATGTTCACTGAAATATGTTTCTTCTTATTTATCTTTATTTGGGGGGGATTTTTGAGAGAGAGAGAGAAAGAGAGAGCAATGAGCTAGGTACGGGGAGGGGCCGAGGGAGAGTGGGAGGCAGACTCAGGAAGCCTGACATGGGGCTCAAACCCAGGACCCTGGAATAATGACCTAGGCAAAGTCAGAAGCGAGGCACTCAGGTGTCCCAAACTATGTTTCTTTTTAGAATTCAATTTTTCTTGCTCCCCAAAATATTTGCTTAACGTTATCAGCATAACACAGGGATTTAGGTAAGTTTGTTATGTTTTGCATCAGTTTTTCTTAAAATATTATTCTGCATTAACAGGCAATGGTAACTTTCTGGGATTTTACTCAAATTTACTGTGATTTTGCTGATTTTGTTCCTTTATTCATATTTGCTTCTTAATCATGAATTAGATGGAACTGCATTTCTAATTGTGGTTAATATTGTGGCTTGCCTTTTAATTATAGCCCCATAATTTGCTTTACATCACATGATGGTATGAGATTAAATTCACCAGAAACTTGTCTTTTTTGTTTGCTGTTAGTTATTCTTTAACATAGAAACTTAGTTGTTTGCACATTTTTCAGAATGGATGAGCTATCATGACCTTTCCAGAGCTTGTCATTTCTGTATTTATTACAACACAATTTAAAAGTCATGCATAATACACGCATGGGATAAAGAGTACTTAATCGCCTCCCTTCCCCGCAAAAACCCTCCCTATGAAATTGAAATGCTTTTTATATGATGGCATCACACTGTCACAGTGTATCCCCAGCAAAGTCAGCAAAGCTGCTACTACCCTAGCACTAATGCCTGCTTCTCCGCCCTCATCTCCCTGTCCTTCACCAGGCCCCTTCCTGTCCCCTGGTCTCCTCCTTATGTGCTTTCCATTGTTGTTCTGCTTTGCTTCTGCCATTCACCTCATTCTCCACTTGACAATCTCCTTTTCAGTTTTTAGAATTAGTTCTAATATCATTTACTCTAAAGCCTTCATGGACTCCTCTAAGTAGTTGACTTTCCCTTTTCTGTGTTCCCAGAACCTTTTGGAGCTCCTTGCTACAGAACTCAGAAGGCTGTACTGTAAATATCTGCAAACATGTTTGTTTCCTCTATCTTATAGGAACACCTCAGGTGGGAACCCTGGGCAAGTGCCTGACCTAAAGCAGGTGACAAGTAAAGCAGGCTTGCTTCCTGATTGTCCCCGGCCATCAGCCTACTAGGTTGGGCTATTGTTTTGTTTTTGGAAAAGAGCAGCAAGTTTATTCTCATGATCTAAGGAAAATGCATGAGCCAACGCAAGGCAGGGACACAATTACTTTTTCCAGCTGACTTTGGCAGGGATCTCTCAGGATCCCCATTTAGAGAGCAAAGGCTGAGAAAGAAAAACATAGGCTTGTTCAGGATCCTTTTTGCTAGAAGGCACTTACTTTTCTATAGGGCAATCTGACTTTGAGGGCAATAGCTAAGAAAGGAATCCAGTGCCCTCAGTCATTAGGGATCCCTTGAAAAACACACTATATGTTTTATGTCCAACATATTTTGGACACTGAGGTTAAAATATCACCTTTTAGACCTTTAAGATCTGCACGTGGAAAGGAAAGGCAGGAAAGCAATATGTGGCTTTGCTGACAAGAACCCTTAGACAATTGTGGGGAATGAATGAAATCATTTGGGATGGTACTTCCATATTATTGTACTCATGGTAAAAATGTAATAATCCCATCAATGTTAGTGGCCTTATGCCACATAAATCAGTTTTTTAATAAAACAAGTGTCTGCTCCTTTGACTGATAAACTTCAGTAATTTTTGTTGCAAATTTCTTTAAACTGTATTACTTGCCTTATTGTCTCTCTATGGAACAGAACAAACTTTTCTTGATGCTCTATGTTCATGGAAATATTAAAGAGGAATACAGAGTGATATGGCCTCAGGAGCTCCTTGCCGCCACATTAAATGCATCTGGAGTGTTAAAACTTATTTCATGTGCTCACTGGCACAGTATTTTAAATATAGATTCCATATCTTCCATTAACATCAGTTCCTGCCTGCTGCTCTTCAGACACTGATTATTAGTTGGAAGATGAACTTCCTCCTTACTAATTCCCAACTTCTAATGTGCTACAGTCCAAGAAACCACACACATTTGTGGGGACTATACTGAGTAAGAACGGATAAAGTAATGGGGTGTATTTCTCACTAGGCTGAAAACTCATAGAAAGTAAGAAATAACTATGGCTGCTTTTGAGCCCCAGAAGTGCCTAGCATGGTATTTTGCATACCATAGCACTAAGTAAATGTTTCCTGATTTGACTTAAGCAGTATAAGCTGTATTTTCGTGTCTGTTACAGCTACTCCAGCATTGCTAGCTTATTTTTTTTGTTTTAAGGCAGGTCACCAAAAATACTTTGCCAGATAGGTGATCGCCCCGCAAGTATATCACTCCTATGGTCTGGAAGGATACGCACAGCAAGGGGAATGAATGGTGGTTACCTGTGAAAGATAATAATTTTAGATTATTACTAGTTCCTTCTTTCTTCCTTTTTTAAAAAAGATTTTATTTATTTGAGAGAGAGAGAGAATGAGAGAAAGCAATTGAGTGTGTAAGTGTATAAGGGGCAGAGGGAAAAGCAGACTCTCTGCTGAGCAGGGAGCCCAATGCCCAAGATCCTGATCTGAGCCGAAGGCAGATACTTAACTGACTGAGCCACCCAGGCGCCCCAGTTCTTTCTTTTTATCAGCACTTAAAATATCCTGCAAATATTGCTTCTATGATGTAAAGAAAGTCACGTCAAACCTAGGCTTATTTTAGATAGAAATACCAATTTTCCAATTTCTAACTTCCAAATGCCAAATTCCAGTTCTGTGAAAAACCTGACTTAAATGAGGAGGAAATGCAAACAAAAAGTAAGCAGCAAAAAATAAAAATAAAAAATAAAAAAGTAAACAGTGAGGATACCACAGTAATTACTGGAAAAGAAAATAACATGATGGAAAAACCAAATAGGGTGCAGTAAGAGATGATACAGAACGGAAGGTGATAAAGGAAAATCCTTCGAGAGCATCTGTCCAATGACTTGCTTGTTCTTTCATTTTCTATTGATCTGAGTGTTGACCGAGCATCCATTCCTATGCAAATATTTTTATTGGATACGGGAGAAAATGGGAATCAATAGGTGTTTTGGGGGGAAGGGGAGGCAATGATGATGGGCTGGAAGTCACTGAGAAGCAAGATGAGTACTAATAGTCTGACACGAGTAAACAGGAGACTAACGCAAGAATGAGTCTGAATGGAAGATACCAGCATGAAAATCCTACACACTTATGGCAGATGAGACAAAAGCAGTGAGGAAGATCAAAGAGAAAAGATTCAAAGTCATTGATTACATCATCTGGAAAGAACCATTTAACCTTTTGCCATGGTTGCCTCATGTTTAAACTAAAACACTAACGACTGTCAAGGATTTTATAAGAGGTACTGTATCTGAAATGACTTTACAGAGTGTAAAGTACTGAAAGAACATAAGAAATCATCAACGTTTTGTATCACAAATCAAAGGGTGGGAAGATGGACAAAAGCATTCATTTCCCATTAGGCATATAAAAAGCAAAGACTTCTTTCTCAAATGATAAGCTCCAAGTCCTCTATTTTTCTCTACTTCTACTCCCCAGCGCCTTCCTGTCAATTTTGCCAACTTTTTAAAAAGGATACACCAAAAATACTTAGCAAAGATTAGAGGGGCTGCCTGAGCAAGAGCTCTCCTTTCCAATTCACTGGGCATTACATTAAAAGAGAATATAATTAGAGAAACTTGCCTAACTTCGGTGTTGGTATCAGAGTCTGAAAAACTAATTTTAAAACAGGGCTGTTAAGACAGCAACATTAAAATGGAATTTCTTTAAATAGCCACAATTCTATTTCTCTTTGTAGTAAACTAAAAACATGAATACCATTTACTACTTGATCCTAGTCACTACTTGATCCTTAAAACTGAAGTTTTAAGTTCTACTTTTTTTTTTTTTTTTTGCTTAAAACAGGAAAGAAAAAGAGGGGGGTGGGGAGACTGGAGAACAAGAATCAGCAAAAATGAGCTTAGACTGGCTTTGCAACTTAGCAAATCATTAACCACTGCCAGGTTTCTGCATTTATAAAATGAAAACTGTAATCTGAGTCCCATGCTTTCACTATCCTTGAAGTTGTCATTTCGTATTATTTATTAGCTTGACTGTTCTCCTACCAAATTGAATATTCCATGAGGACCACGTCCTTCAGTTCAGTAGTATAATCTCTGCATCCAGTAAAGTGGCTGGTACAAAGTAGGCACTAAATGATTCTAATGTTTGGATATCCCAAGATGAAAGTGACAGAATAGGAAATTTACTTAATTTTTCCTCTCTTTTCTTGTATCTTTTTTTTTCCAAGATTTTATTTATTTATTTGACAGAGAGAGATCACAAGTAGGCAGAGAGGCAGGCAGAGAGAGAGAGGAGGAAGCAGGCTCCCCACTGAGCAGAGAGGGACTCGATCCCAGGACCCTGAGATCATGATCCGAGCCGAAGGCAGCGGCCCAACCCACTGAGCCACCCAGGTGCCCTCTCTTTTCTTGTATCTTTTGACAAACAATTGTCTCCAATTTTGATGAAGTCTAATTTATTAATGTGTTTTTCTTTTCTATCAGTGCTTTCTGGTTCTGACCTGAAAAATCTTTGCCTACCCTAAAGTAACAAAGATATTCTCTTCTATTTTCTCCAAGAAGCTTTGTTGAGTTTTAGCTGACATTTGTATCTGATTCATTTTGAATTAATTTTTGTGTATAGTACAAGGTAAGAGTACAGGGTTTTTTGTTATTGTTGTTGTTCTTTCCATTTGGGTAGTCCTTCTAGGATTATTAGTTGAAAAGACTTTCGCTGAATTTCTCTGGTGCCTTAGTTGAACCATTTTTATGTGGATCAGTTTGGGAGCTTTTTACTCTGTTACATAAACCTGTCTATCTTATAGAACCAGGAGCACACTGTTCAGATTGCTTTCACTTTATAGCAAGTCCCAAATTCAAGAACAATAAGTCCTCCAATTTCATTCTTATTTTTCTTTTTTTATTTTATTTTATTTATTTATTTGTCATAGAGAGAGAAGCGAGAGCAAGCACAGGCAGACAGAGTGGCAGGCAGAGGCAGAGGGAGAAGCAGGCTCCCTGCCAAGCAAGGAGCCCGATGTGGGACTCAATCCCAGGACGCTGGGATCATGACCTGAGGCCGAAGGCAGCCGCTTAACCAACTGAGCCACCCAGGCGTCCCTCATTCTTATTTTTCAAAACTGTTTTGTTATTATAACTATTTTACATTTCCACACATTTTATAGAGAGAGAGAGAGAGACAGCAAGAGCAGGAACACAAGGAGGGGGAGTGGAAGAGAGAGAAGTAGGCTTCTCACCCAGCAGGGAGCCCAATGTGGGGCTCCACCCATCACAGGACCCTAGGATTATGACTTGAGCCAAAGGCAGATGCTTAACAACTAAGCCACCCAGGCGCCCCAAGCATTTCCACACATTTTATATTAGCTTGTCAATTTCTGCAAAAAATCCTGCTGAGATTTTGTTTGGGACTCTGTTGAATCTATAAGTCAATTTGTGGAGAACTGACAACCATATTTAGTCTTCTCATTGAACATGGTATTTTTATTCATTTACTTAGGTCTTTTAAAATTAATCTCATCAATATTTTATAGATCTCACACATATTTTATTTTTCACATTTCTATTTAATTTTATCCCCAGATGTTTAGTCTTTGAGGTCCTTGTAATTTTTTTAAATTTTATTTTCTAAATGCGGTACATGCAACAGATTTTTTTTTTTTTTAGAAGATTTGTTTATTTGAGAGACAGAGAGAGAAAGTGTGTGGTGGGGAGGGGCAGAGGGGGAGAGAGAGAATCCCAAGCAGACTTGGTATTGAGTATGGAGCCCAATGTGGGGCACAATCTAACAACCCTGAGATTATGACCTAAACTGAAACAAGAGTTGGACGCTCAACCTACTGTAGCACACAGGTGCCCCCATTGCAACTGATTTTTATAAAATGGCCTTGTATACAGTTACTTTGTTAAGTTCACTGGTTAGTTCTAGTAGTTTTGTCAATCCCTTACGATTTTCTCTGTATATGAGCATATTATCTGCAAAGAAAGACAGTTTTACTTTTTTAAAATATATTTTTATTTTTTTAAAAAGATTTTATTTATCTATTTGAAAGAGAGAGAGTGAGAGAGCATAAGCAGGGGGAGGGGGAAAAGCAGACTTCCCTCCTGAGCAGGGAGTCTAATGTGGGGCTCCATCTCAGGATCCTGGGATCATGACCTGAGCCCAAAGCAGTTGCTTAACTGCCTGAGCCACCCAGGTGCCCCTATTTCTGTTTTTCTAAAGTTTATATCTTCCAAATATTTTTCTTACTATATCACACTGGCTAAACCTCCAACACAACGTTGACCAAAGGGGTTAGAGCACACATCCTTACCTTGTTCCTGACATTGGTAAACTGTCTACGGCCATACCACCCTGAACACACACGATCTCGTCTGATATATTATATATTATATATTGTATTATATTACAAGAGAATATAATTAGAGAAACTTGCCTAACTTCAGTGTTGGTATCAGAGTCTGAAAAACTAATTTTAAAACAAGGCTGTTAAGACAGCAACATTAAAATGGAATTTCTTTAAATAGCCACAATTCTATTTCTCTTTGTAGTATACTCTTTTTGGTATTAAGTGTGGTATTAGTTATAGGTTTCTTACATGTGCTCTTTTATCAGTCTGAGGAATTTCCCTCCTATTTCTAATTTGTTGAGAAATTTTTTAAAATCACAAATTGGTGAACTTTGTTTTCTCTGCATTATTGAGATGATCATGTGGCTTTTCCCTTTTGGTCTACTAATACAGTTAATCATACCAACTGATTGTCAAGTATTTCACCACAAGTACATTCTTGGGGAGGGCGAACTTTGATCATAGAATATACTATTCATTTTTATATGGCTAGCTTTGATTTGCTAATATTTTGTTTAATATTTTTTGTCTATGTACATAAAAGTCTATAATGTTCTTTATTTGTAATGTCATTGTATATTTTTAATATCAGGGTTATGTTGGCTTCATACAATGTATTTGGAAAATTCCATCTTCTTTTTTAGTAAAAGTTTTTGTGAGATTGATATTATTTCTTCCTTAAGTATTTGATAGATTTCACTGGTGAAGCCATGCAGGCCTAGAGTTTTCCATGTACAAAGGTCCTTAATTACAAATTCCATTTATTTAACAGATGGTGGGTTATTGAAATATGCTGTTACTTCTTGTGGTCATTTTTGTTAATTTATGTTTATCAAGAAATTTTCCCATTTCATCTAAGCCATCAAAGGTATCGGCATAAACTCTACAGACATAAAGTAAAATGTCTTAAATATCCTTTAAAAAAATGTTTTAATTAACATATAATGTATTATTTGCCTCAGGGGTACAGTCTTAAATGTCCTTTTAAAGTCTGTAGGATCAATAATGATATCCTCTCTTTCGTTCTTGATATTTGTAATCTGTGTTCTCTCTCTCTTTTTAAAATCAGTATAGCTAGGGGTTTATCAATTATGTAATATATATGTATTTTTCTTCCTTCATACATTCCTATCTCAGTAACAAACCACTGTACACAAAGTCCACTGTCTCTTCAAGTATGGCGTGAACAGGAACTCTTTCCCAGTCTTGTTCTTGCCTGTGCCTTTGCAGCTGGCAAAGAATAGGAGCTGAGTGAATATTGTTGAATGAAATAACCATGATATTGAATGAAATAGACAAAAAAAATTTTTAACAATCAAACCACCAACTGATGACTGAATTTAAATAAGAGCTTTAAGGTATTTTCAACTTTAACATAAAAACACAGGCATAGTTTACAAATGGTGAAAACTATAACATATCTATTAAAAGTTTTAAAGTAAAAACAGTTTTCCCTAATAACCTTTATGCTAGATTGCAAGAAAAACTCAAGTGATCAAAATCAATATAGTTGAGAGAATAAACTATTGGAATAGAAACCTCTTTTAGAATAAGAATAAAGAGCTAAAGAGGCGCCTGGGTGGCTCAGTGGGTTGGGCCTCTGCCTTCCGCTCAGGTCATGATCCCAGAGTCCTGGGATAGAGCCCCCCTCATTGCATTGGGCTCTCTGCTCAGCAGGCAGCCTGCTTCCTCCTCTCTCTCTGCTTGCTTCTCTGCCTACTTGTGATCTCTGTCTGTCAAATAAATAAATAAAATCTTTAAAAAAAAAAGAATAAAGAGCTAAAAAAAATTGCTGTCACCCAACAGATGGCTAAATGCACATTTTCAGAACCTCTTAACCACCCACCAAGCACTCATGTAACAAGAAATGCAAATAGAAGTGCCTGCTCTCTTTCTGTAAACCCTACCTTGGGTCACTTCAGACCTTCAAGTGGCTCCTCTCTCACTGCCAACCACCACTTTCCCATTTTAAGATGCCACTAGGTCAGTGCTTACATGGAGTCAGGTGCCCATTTTCCTCCCTTTCTAAGACACCGCAACTAATACTTAATGAAACATGATGTTTTTCTTTCAGATACTCTTCATATACTCAGTTTTATAAGTTCTAAGATCCTTATTCTAATATTTACGTTATTTCTCTCATTTTGTTAAACTAGTTCTGAGTTCTAAGTATGTGAACGTGCTAATTGATAATATTTTCAAAATTATATTTTTCATTGAAATATTATTGACATACATTATATTAGTTTCAGGTGTACCATATAATGATTTCACATTTGTATACATTGGTAAATGATCACAACAATTAAGTCCATTTCCACCTGTCATGATACAAAATTTATGAATTTTTTTTTCTTGTGATGAGAACTTTTAAAATTTGCTTTCATAGTAAATTTCAAATTTGAACTACAACAGTATTGGCCACAGTGCCCACATTGTACATTACATCCCCATGACTTATTTACTTTATAACTGGAAGTGTGTATCTCTTGATCCCCTTCACCCATTTCACATACCCTACAAACCTGTCCCCTCTGGCAACCACCAATCTGTTCTCTATATCCATGAGTTTTGTTTTGTTTTTTAGATTCCACATATAAGTGAAATCATATGGTTTTTGTCTTTCTCTAACTTTTTTTTTAAAGATTTTATTTATTTATTTGACAGAGATCACAAGTAGGCAGAGAGGCAGGCAGAGAGAGAGAAGGAGAAACAGGCGTCCCACTGAGCAGAGAGCCAGATGCAGGGCTCAGTCCCAGGCCCCTGGGATCACAACCTGAGCCAAAGGTAGAGGCTTTAACCCACTGAACCAAGCAGGAGCCCCTGTCTAACTTATTTCACTTAGCATAATGGGTACATCCATGCTATCACAAATGGCAAGATTTCATTCTTTTTTATGTCTTAGTAGTATTCTATTGTGTATAGGTATGTGTGTTTACGTATCACATCTTTATCTATTTATCCATCAATGGACACTTGGGTTGTTTCCCTATCTTGGCTATTGTAAATAATGCTGCAATAAACATAGAAGTGCATATATATATTTTTTGAATTAACGTTTTAGTTTTCTTTGAATATATACCCAGAAGCAGAATTACTGGATCATAGGTTGTTCTAATTTTTTGAGGAACTTCCATACTGCTTTCCATAGTGCCTATACAAATTTACATTCCCCCCAATAGCACATGAGGGTTTCCTTTATTTCACTGTGGTTTTGATTTGCATTTCCCTGATGATGAGTGATGGTCGGCATCTCTTCTTGTACCTGTTAGCTAACATTTTCTTTGGAAAAATATCTATTCAGATACTCTGCCCACTTTTTAATTGGAATGTTGTTGTTGTTGAGTTGTATGAGTTCTTTACATATTTTAGATATTAATCCCTTATTAGACATATGATTTGCAATATCCTTTCCCATTCAGTACACTGCCTTTTCATTTCGTTAATAGTTTCCTTCAATGTGCAGAAGCTTTTTTAATTTGATGTAGTCCCATTTGTTTATTTTTGCTTTTGCTGTTCTTGCTTTGGGGGTAGATCCAAAAAAACATCACCAAGGCCAATGTCAAGGAGCAAACCTCTTATGTTTTCTTCAGGAGTTTTATTATTTCAGGTCTTACATTCAAGTGTTTAATTCATTTTGAATTAATTTTTGTGTATGGTATAAGATAGTGGGCCAGTTTCATTCTTTTACAAGTAGCTGTCCAGCTTTCCCAACACCATTTATGGAAGAGGTTTCCCTTTCCTCATTGTATATTATTATCTCCTTTGTCATAAATTAATTAATTGATCATATAAGCATGGGTTTCTTTCTGGGCTCTCTATTCTGTTCCATTGAACTGAGTGTCTGTTTTATTGGTAATACCACCCTGTTTTGATTACTATGGTTTTGTAATATAGCCTGAAATCAAAAAGTGTAATGACTCCAGCTTGTTCTTCCCCAAGATTGCTTTGGTTATTTGGGATCTATTGTGGTTCCATACAAATTTTAGAAAGTTTGTTCTATTTCTGTGAAAAATGCCTTCGGTATTTTAATAGGAGGTTACACATAAATCTATAGATTGCTCTGGAAATGCGGACATCTTAGCAATATTAATTCTTCCAGTCCACGAGTATGTAATCTTTCCATTTATTTGTGTCTTCTTCAATGTCTTGTGGTTTCAGTGTATAGGTCTTGCACTTCCTTGGCTAAATTTATTCCTAGATATTTTTTTTATTTTTAATGCAATTGCAAATGGGTTTTTCTTAATTTCTCTTTTTGATAGTTCATTGTTAGTATATAAAAATGCAACACATTTTTGCATTTTGATTTTGTACCCTGCAATTTTACTGAATTCATATATTGGATCTAACAGATTTTTGGTGAAATCTTTAGGGCTTTCTATATATAAAATCATGTCATCTGCAAATACTGACGGTTTTACTCTTTCCTTTCAAATTTGGATGTCTTTCTTCTTATTGATTCAAAGTTATGACTAAGATTTCTAATATAATTATGTTGAATAAAAGTGGTGAGAGTGGGGATCTTCTTTCTGATCATAAAGGAAAAGGTTTCAGATTTTCAGATTTTTGCCACTGAGTATAGTGTTAGCTGAGAGCTTGTCTTATATGGAATTTATTATGCTGAGGTATGTTCCATCTATACCCACTTCACTGAGTTGTTTTTTTAAAAATAATAAATGGATGTTAAATTTTGTTAAGTGTTTTGTGCATTTATTCAGATGATATGATTTTTACCCTTCATTTTTTAGTGTGGTGTGTCACATTAATTGATTTATGGATCTTGAAACATCCTTGCATCCCTGTAATAAATCCTACTTGCTCATGGTTTATGATCATTTTAATGTGTTGCTGAATTCAGTTTGCTAAGATTTTATTGAAGATTTTGCATCTATGTTCAACAGTGATATTGGCCTGTAATTTTCTCTTTTTGTGGTGTCCTTGTCTGATTTTGGTATCATAGTAATACTGGCCTCTAAACATGAATTTTTTTTCCATTTTTATAATTTTTATTTTTTATAAACATATATTTTTATCCCCAGGGGTACAGGTCTGTGAATCACCAGGTTTACACACTTCACAGCACTCACCAAAGCACATACCCTCCCCAATGTCCATAACCCCACCCCCTTCTCCCAAACCCCCTCCCCCCAGAAACCCTCAGTTTGTTTTGTGAGATCAAGAGTCACTTATGGTTTGTCTCCCTCCCAATCTCCCTAAACATGAATTTAGAAGCATTCCCCTCTCATTAATTTTTTTAAAAAGTTTGGAAAAGATAGTATTAAATTTTTGAGCATTTGGTAGGAATAACCAGTGAAACCGCTTGCTCTTAAACTTTTATTTGTTGGGCATTTTTTGATTACTGATTCAATCTATTTGCTTTCAATCAGTTTATTCAAATTTTCTATTTTTTTCAAGATTTTGTATGTTTCTAGAAATTTATCCATTTCTTCTAGAATGTCCAATTTTTTGGCATATAATCATTTGTAGTAGTCTCTTATGATCCTTTGTAGTTCCTTGGTATCAGTTGTAACTTCTCTTTCATTTCTGATTTTATTTCAGCCCCTTTCTCATTTCCCCTTAGTGAGTCTAGTTAAAGGTTTGCCAATTTTATCTTTTCGAAGAACCAGGTTTTAATTCCATTGATCTTTTCCATTGCATTTTTAGTCCTTATTTCATTTATTTGTTTTATTATTTCCTTCCTCCTACCAATACTGGGCTTCTTTCGCTCTTTTCCCAGTTCCCCAAGGCATAATGTTAGATTGTTTATTTGAGGCTCTTTTGTTTCTTGAGGTAGGCCTGTATTGCTATAAACTTTCCTCTTAGAGCTTTTGCTGCATCTCATAGATTTTGGTATATTAAATGTCCAGTTTCATTTGTTTCAAGGTATTTTTTTAAATTCTTCTTTGATTTCTTCATTGACCCATTGGTTGTTCAGTAGCATGACCTAATCTCCACATATTTGTGATTTTTCCAGCTTTCTATGTGTAATTGACTTCTAGTGCCATACCATTGTGATTGGAAAAGATGCTTGACATGATTTCAACCTTCTTGAATTTACTGAGCCTTGTTTTGTGGCCTACCATATGGTCTACCCTGAACAATATGTATACTTAGATTCCATACATCCTCAAGAAGAATGTGTGTACTGCAGGTTGGATGTATATACCTATTAAGTCCATCTGACCAAATATGTCATTTAATGCTGATATTTCCTTATTGATTTTCTGCCTGGATCATCTATCCATTGATATAAGTGATATTAAAGTCCCCTAACATTATTGTATTGGTGTCAGTTTCTCCTGTAAATCTGTTAATATTCATTTTATATACTTAGGTTATATATTAGGTGCTCCTAATGGCTGCATAAATATTAACAAGTGTGATATCTTCTTGCTGGAGTGATCCCTTTATCATTATGTAATACCCATCTTTGTCTTTTATTACAATTTTTGTTTTAATGGGTTTTTTTGCTATCCTAGATTTCTTTTGGTTTCCATTTGCATGAAACAGCTTGATTCCATCCCTTCATTTTCAGTATGTTGTGTCCTTGCATCTGAAGTGAGTTTTTTGAAGGCAGCATATAAATGGGTTTTGGTTTTTCTTGTTTGTTGTTTGTTTGTTTTTGATAGGTCTTGTTTTTTAATCCATTTAGCTACTCTGTGTCTTCTGTTCAGAGAATTTGTTTCATTTACATTTAAGTAATTATTGATAGGTATGTAATTATTGCCATTTTATTAACTGTTTTCCACCTATTTCTCTCTGTCCCATTGTCCTCTTGCTTTCTTCCTTTGTGGTTTAATGATTTTCTGTAGTGTTACGCCTAGGTTCCTTTCTCATTTTATTTTCTATGTATCTACTATAAGTTTTTGCTTTGTGGTTATACCCTAACAGTCTACTTTACAACAAGATAAGAGCAACTTAAGTTTGGACACATTCTGAAACTCTACCATTTTACCCCTCTTCCCCAAGTTTTATGTTTTTGATGTAACATTTTTTCATCTTTTTTATTTTGTGTGTCCTTTAGTCATTATAGGTATAGTTATTTTTACTACTTTTGTCTTTTGACTTTCACATTAGCTTTGTAAGTGACTGATTCACTACATTTACCTTTACCAGTGAGAGTTTTACTTTCACATGTTTTATTGTTACTAATTAGTACCCTTTCTTTTCAGCTTAAAGAAGCCCTTTTAACATTTCTCGTAAGGCTGGTTTAGTGTTGATGGATTCCTTTGGCTTTTGTTTGTCTAGACAGCTCTTTATCTCTTCTTCAATTCTGAATGACAACCTTTCTTGGTAGAGTATTCTTGGTTAGAATTTTTTTCCCTTTTAGCATTTTAAATATATCATGTTACTCCCATCTGGTCTGTAATGTATTGGCTGAAAAATCTGATAGTCTTATGGGGGTTCCCTTCTTTGGAACAAGTTGTTTTTCTCTGAATGCTTCAACAGCTTAATTTTCTAAAAAATTATTATTAAATAAACTTTGAGTCCTAGCCCAAATTAATAGAAATTAGTGAGGTTTGGTCTTTACTAAGCACTTGTAGTTGACTTGTGAAGCATGCACAAGCTATATGAAAGTGTTTATGAAAATTGCATTTCATATTGTTTTCATAATTTACTCCAAAATAAAGTCTTCTCACTGTTTAAATTACCACTGTTGCTTAAGTACAAATTCCAATTATTTTTAAAGTCTGTTGAACCCACTGTTTTCAACAGTGTTTGACAAATACCTATGTCATCTGATACAAAATTATGATAGATAGATAGATAGATAGATAGGAAGAAGGAAAGAAAGAAAGAAATTTCCCCATCTTCTCTGAGGCTTATTTTCCATATCTATAAATGGGATTAATAATATACATCTTCCAGATCACAAAGAGGGTCAAATGAAGTTAACTATGAGGGCCCCCTATAAATTAGGATGCATTAAATTTTGGGTAATACTGGTATAAATATTGAACAGTATACAATAAAGAGCCCTTACACAAAGTATTTGGTGTTCACAAAAGCTTAACCTCCTATTTTGCAATAGTCATACTCTTGTTTACAGGAAATGTGTCAATCTCACCGTCCTAGTGATTTCATATGTTCTTGTTATTTAGACTATTCTGATATTTTAAATCATTTTTCCTTTATACTGTGGAAAACGTATCATTGAATACATTTTCTGGAGCGTAAACACCTTGTGATTTTCTGTTCCCTCAGCACTTTTAATTCTGCTATGATAGCACCTCTCACACCTCCCATCTCCTCCACCAGACCCATAGTAGAGCTCGATTTACCAAGAAAGGTAGTGTTCTCTACCAGTTTTTAAATTTCACACACAAAAACAGTATTCACAGATATACAAGTGAAAATTTACCACAATGAATAAGTCTCTCTCTCTCTCTCTTTTTTTAGAAACTTGATACTGAAAAAATTATCAGCTTTATGAGGGGAATATTTTGAAGACTGCATGATCCACAAACAACTTTTTCTTCTTTTTTTTTAGAGAAAGAGAGAGCGTGATGGGGGCAGGGAGGTGAGCAGAGGGAGAGAAAGAATCTTAAGTAGGCTCCATATCAGCACAGAGCCTGATGCTAGCTGGGCTCAATCTCACAACCCTGAGATCATGCCTGTGCCAAAATCAAGAGTTGAACACTTAACTGACAGCTACCCAGGCACACTCTCCCACCCCAAATGACATTTTAATCTTTCTCTACACATGACAATTTATTTCTTTAATAAGGCAGTTTTAGTTATTTATCCCAAGACCATGGATTTATCCCAAGACCATGGTTATCCATGGATTTCTCATTTACAAAATAATTATAAACCAGTATTTCCTAAAATCTACCCAAAGGAAAAGATGCTCCAGAAAAAAGGGCCTGTAATCTAATAAATATATAAATGCCACAACCTATATTCACCTTCTTAGAAACCCAAAATGGCCCTTGGTATCTCTGATCCATAACTTCTTTATAGGTATATGAGTGTTGTACTACTCTCCTAATTTCTTATATGTTTAAAATATTTTGTAACTTAAGAAAATCTGTGCCTCTGTTTTTAACCAGAATTTCCCCAAGTTATTTAAGCTCAGTGTCCTTTTCTCCTCCTTCTGGATATCCCCCCAATAACAGAAGCAAATAGGTACAAGACTTTAAAGGTACACTTTAGGCTATACATCCCCATCTACTGAAAAAACAAAGAATGACTTCTTCACCAAACAAAAGTACAACAGGTCCTGAACAGAAATGCAGAGGATGATGGGAAGGGCAAACACACACCTCAGAGATTCTTAGCTATTTGCAAGTTAGAGGTGGTAGAAGATGACATCACTGTATTTCTACCGCAGCTTTTAACAGCACACATTGTATATGGTAAGCTTCTTCTCGCCCCTTTGGATTGTAGCCAGATTTACTTCAATATAAGAGCTATAGATCTGAACAGACTGATGAACCTAAGAGATAGAACACCTCTATCCTTTTTGCACAAGTTGATAAATGACTCACAGCTTCCTGAGATGAAAAGGAAGATTCAAGCTCACCACACATACAACGAAACACCAGAGAGTTCAGATGAACAAAGTCACTTCAGGAAGTAGATTTTTAAATATCTCCATAGCATGAAATAAAGAGAAATTTGTAATAGTCACAATAACTGTGGGATTTGAGATCCTTGAGGAAAATTTTACAAAAGATTCCTTTCTGAAAGCGTAAAGGAAATAAGCTGCCATCCATATCAAATTTCAGGAGCTCTTTGGGTCATTTTCAATAATAATAGGCAACGACAAGACAATATTATCCCAATTTCATAGATGCTAACACTGAAGCATAGAGACATTAAACAACCTGATAAGCCATGCAACTATTAAGGGGAGATGGTAGAATTTGAACCCAGAGTCTGTTGTATCCCTTCTGGATCTACAGAGAAGTAACAGTGGGGTGAGGGGCAGCCAGCAGGATCACCTGCTTTGACTCAAGCCTGTTCTCTCCCACGTCACTAATGAGCCCACAATGAAGGTCAGTCACACTAATGGACTATAATTATTCTGTCTGCAGGTTTTATAAAATCATATTTCAAGGCACACAGCCTCTTTAAAAATGGGGTTTAATTTAAAATGTTGCAGCACTTTCAACATTCACTTATTTTGACGAGCCATCCCCAATTAGTCTGAATCAAGGAGATTTTACTTTCACTTAACCTTCCATTATGACAAGAACTTAAGGAAAGCAAGTGTGTCACTGGTAACTGTTGGGCATAGCGTCAAGATAACACACTCTAAGTTAGTCCTCACAGAGCAACAGACAAGCAGGATCCTTTTATTCTCTTTGTACCTCAAGGCCCCACGGAGTTCTACAGGATAAACATACCCCTTTTGTATGTTATTGCAAACTTTTTACCCTGAAAGTACAGACCTGCCTTCAAAACTCAAGTTGAGCCTCTTTCCCCTGTATATAAACTGTAACACTGGATTTTCTAAAAACAGTATTCTCAATGAAGTGTAAAAATTTAATCACTCTAATTCTACTGCATATATCTCAGTTATATCCTGTTCCGCTTTGTCCAGTTAGTAAGAACAACCCAAGGTTATTTGCCAGGTTCAGTGATTTTAAACTCATGCTTAGACTAGCTACTCAGAAATCACCTCCTGGCCAAACCATAACATCTTCTTCATACAGATTGTTTGGCTATAATTGTTTTAGGGTATATATCAAAATTACATCCATTGTGGTAGCCAAATAAGGTCTCTCAGTAGATCTAATCTTGGTGTTAGGGATAAGGAGGGAAAAGGAATTAGAACTTCTTTATAGACAATCTGGCAGGAATTTATTAGACTTTGGGCTCCCTGAAGGTAGGTCTTATCATCCACTGTGGGAATGAGGTAAAGGAGCATGGACAAGCAAACCAAAGGAAGTCATCCTTCTTTCAATGATACGGATTTGGATGGGCTAGAAGGCTGGTTATGAGAGCCTCGGAATATTCTCAAATATTTCAGAAATCCTAATGGAAACTATACATTTACCGTAAAATGAGATTGCACAGGGCAACTGAAAGGTCAAGTTTCTTCTACTTTACCACACTTGGTCGCTGTGAGAAGACCAGCTGTTCCATGTAGGTCAGAAGGTAGGGACGAAAATGCTCCCATGCTTCTCCTCTCCGAGCCCTTCTTGGATGGAAGACACAGTAATCTGACCGGGCCAGACTTACAAATGAATGGGGTCTCTATATTTTAAGAAATCAAACACACACAGGGCTGTAGGTTTCTGTCTGACTCCTTGCAAAGAGGTGGGATAAGAAGATTGGGGGTAAGGCTTGACTTCTCACTTTTCCTCCTCTTTCTTCTAATGCTTCCATAGTCAACTGGTAGTAAAATTGTGGTGGAGGAGGCGAGGTCCCATTTGAGGGCTGAGTACACATGTCCGTTGGAAACTGCACAGAGGACTGGCCTGGGCAGGATTCCCAGGAGGGGGGGGGGGCTGCCCATCCTATCACATGCTACCACAGCCACAGTGAGGCCACCTCTACCTGAGGCACTTTATCTAGGAGGAACATTCTAAAAATAGAAGTCGATAAGCAGTGACAGACCACTTCAGAAAGCTGTGACTTCTCTAGCCACAGTTCTGAGGCAGTGAACTGCAGAACATTCTGAGGCCCAAGAAACTAACCCAGAAAGGAAGGCCGTAACTTTGGGTTGGCAGACCAGGGTGCTAATCCTGGCCCCACCAAACTTGCTAAGCAACCCTCTCAGGACAAGGCATTCCACCTTTCATGGTCTCGGTGCCTTCAGTGGTCAAACGAGGGTATTGGATTACTAGATAATCTCTGTTTCCCTTCCAACTCCAGCAGTCTACATTTCAGTGAATGACAACTTTGTCTGGTATCTTAAGCACATGCTTTTCCCTCGAGCCAAGACAGACCATTTGCAAGACACATGCTTGTTAGCAAATTGGAATTCAGTGTTTGCTGCACAGACCCTGCCAAAGGATTCTTAAAGTCATCTGATATTCAAGATATAGTCTAATAGATGAGTTAACCATCCCTGAAGAGCTGGCACATAGAAAGCAGATTCCATTCAATTAATATTTATTGAGCACCCAAAGTGGGAACTTAGACATATATTATCTCATTTAAAAGTCTTTCTTCACAGTTTTTCAAAAGATGCAATTTTGATAGAAGCACTAGCAGTCTTCCATGTTCAGTGTTTTCTTAAGTGTATTATGCCACTAAATTATCAATCCCTTCAGATGCTTCCATTCTTTTTTTTTTTTTAAAGATTTTATTTATTTAGTCAGAGAGAGAGAGAGAGAGAGAGAGCGCGCGCAAGCACAGGCAGACAGAGTGGCAGGCAGAGTCAGAGGGAGAAGCAGGCTCCCCGTGGAGCAAGGAGCCCGATGTGGGACTCGATCCCAGGACACTGGGATCATGACCTGAGCCGAAGGCAGTGGCTTAACCAACTGAGCCACCCAGGCGTCCCCAGATGCTTCCATTCTTATCCTTACACTAATATACAGCATCCCAGAGCACAACCCTTGGCCTTATCATCTCTACTCCTACTATTTTGTTTCATTGAATAACAACTTACTAGGGAATCCTTCCTCCATTCGGCAGTGTTCTTGTATTTTTTAAATTAAACTCTGGATAAGGATATTGTTTACTATTCTACTTAGTATTTCTTATATAGGAGCCCCTAGGAGGTTCACATTTTGAGGGGAGTGGAAAGTAGAATCTTGCCACTGCAGATAAATATGTAAGCCTCCTTTGATCAGGAATTGAAAACTGTAATACGAAGTTTCTCTTGTTATCTCATTTAAAGTCTAAATTAGTGTCCATTATAACAATTGAGCAATATATCCCAGATACTTCAAAGCATCTAATCCTCAACCTCCTTAGCCATCACTAGTCCTCCTGGAAGTAAATGGGCAAGTAAATTATGGGAAATTCCAGTATAGTGACTAAAAGCACAGGCCATGGATACGAACCTGTGGCTACACTATGTCAGGTGTGGTATTTCACTTCTGAGTCAGTGTCCTCAGTTGTGGAGAATGGGGTCATACTGATTACCAAGTCATCGTTTCTAATGAGATCCTCCTTCACACAAAGCATTTACTATAGTTATTGGCTCATAAATATTTGGCAAATATGCATTTGAATGCATACAAATGATATTTTGGAATCCAAACGGCCCTGCATTTTATTCCCATTCTTTTATTGACTTTATTGGTTAACTCTTTGTTTTCTCCAATCCATTGATCTATGGCCTTTTCACTATCCCTCACCGCTCCCCCCGCCCCGTCCTTACTTCTCTTAAATCCGATAGCCCATCATTAGAGTCACAGCTGTGCCAACTTCCTCAACAATATGTTCTTCTCTTTCTTTCCATTGCTCACCCACCTGGCAAAACCCTATCCCTACTGAATCCTGCTGTCTACGTTGTCTGCAAAGAAACAGTATAGTATAAGGCATATGGGTGGTAGCACTGAAGTTCAGCTTTCCAGGGTTCAAACACCTGCTCTGCCACCCAATACCTGTATATCGTTAAGTTGCTTATCACTTCCATAAAATGAGGATTATAGTAATAATGCCTGACTCCTGAATATTTAATAAGGTTGGAATGACAGTATACACTTGGACTTGTACTGACCATAGTAGGCACTCAATAAACGTTATTTATTATTATTGTTCCATGCGTGAGTCAGTGGAATGAATCTGGAAAAAAATCACATACCTAGACAGGCTGCTTGCACCATAAATGGAAAACCATTGACATCAGATTGTCCCTGATACTATCTGGAAACTCTACTGCTTTCTCAGTATGTTTGCTCTCCTACTCTCCCACAGCACTGTGTCATGCCTTCAACTCTTACTTCAACTCTCCTCCACTCTCAGCTGATGGCCCCCCATCACCCCCCTGCTGCATGGGGAAAATAGAAGCCATAGACAAATATGTCACCTGACTGTCATCCAATATACAACTGCCCACATCTGGGCCTGTCTTCTCCACCTTCTCTTTAATTCAGTGGAAGAAAGTTTCCTTGCTTCTGTCAAAGGCCAACCCCTGTACTTGGGTTACAGATCTCCTCCACTGTGACTTTCCCAAGAATTTTCCTCACCCTCCTCCGAGGCGTGTGTGTGTGTGTGTGTGTGTATAAATATATATATCTCCTGAAAATCTTCCATTAAGTGGAACTCATAACCCACTCCTAACAATAGAATATAGCAAAAATGATGGAGTATTGTTCCTGTTATTAGAGGGAATTAATTATATGAGACTTTAACTTGCTAAGACAGGCGCTAAGATTCCCCTTGCTGGCTTGATGAAGTAAGAGGTCATGTTGTGGAAGCACAAGTAACAGGGGAGCAGAGGTGGGGGAAAGTGTATTTTGGAGCTGAGGGCAACCTTCAGGCAAAAGCCAGCAAGAAGCTGGGACCCTCAGACCTAGATGCAGGAGAATGAATTCTGCTCACAACCTCAATACACCTGTAGGTGCGTTCTTCCCCAGTTAGGACTTCTGATAAAAAAACAGCTGGTTTAACACCTTGATTGCAACCATGTGAGACTCAGCAACAGACCAGTTAAGTGGAACCTCGACTCCTAACCCACAGACTACTGCAAGCCAAAAAGTCTGTAGTAATTTGGTACACAGCAGTAGAAAATGAAGGCATCTGCCAGACGCACCAGAAAATTCCCATAATGCTATAGTACCTAGAGTCTACTGTATCCTATCTTTAAAAAAAAAAAAATCTAGACTATATGCCCTCTAGGTATTCCCCCTTCTCTCTGCTCTTTTCCAACAAAACTTGTTAAAATAGTTTTTCATATGTCTCACTATGTCCTCAACTCCCATTCATTGCTCTGCCCGCTGTATTTACATCACTGTCTTCACATTCTTTTGTCAAGAATACTGATACGTTTCACATTATTTTATCTAAGTGGATACGTCTCTATGCTTATCTTATTCAACATCCCAGTAGTATTTAACACAGCTCACCACTCTCTACCTTTAGGATGATTTCCTCCCTTGGCTTACAGGACTTTCATTCTCTAGTTTTCCTTCGACTTGTCTGGCTGCTGCTTCAAGTCCAGCTTTGCTGGCTTCTCCTCCTACACCCAAACTTGAACAAGGCTATGCCCAAGTCTGGCTCACGGCTCTCCTCTCTGGACCTACTGCACTCCCTTCCTAGTCCCCAGCTTTAAATGATTATCAACATGCTGCTGACTCCCAGATTTTTCTCTCTAGCCCTGACCTCTCCCCCCAGCTCCACAACCTACAGCCAGCTGCTTAATTACATTCCCATTTACATGCCTAATTGTCATCTCAGACTTAACACGTCCAGGAAGAACACTTGATTTTTCCTTCACAAAAATCTGTTGTGTCCCCAGTTCTCCCAATCTCAGCAAATGGCACATTCAGAAAACCTTTACAGTGGGGCTTCTCACTCCTTTACCATCCTCCCCTAATCCATCAGCAAGTCCTTACACGTCAATCTTCACAACAGATCCTGAATTTGTCTCCTCCTTTCTAACTCCATTCCTGTCAGCCTAGTCTAAGCTGCCCTCCGCTCCCACCTTGGTTACAGCAACAACCGCCTAACGGTCTCCCTGATTCTCCTTGCTGTCGTCTACAATCCATACAACAGCAATTATTTTTTTTTTTTTTGAGTATACAAATCACCTTGTATGCCTTTACAGCCTAAGACTTCCCAAAGACTTCATATTCTACTTCGAAAAGCCCACGAAGCCCTAGGTTGCTGGCTCCTACCTGCCTCGTTGACAGAGCTCCTACCTCCCAAGTTCTAGCCATCCTCATCTCTTTATCCCTCCCACCTCAGGACTTTGGCAATTGTTATTCCCTCCAATGGACAGATCTTCCCAAACTACATGTCTCAGGTCTCAGATCAAATGTCCCCTCCTAAGGGAGGTCTACCCCATAGTAGCCTTCTCTTCTTCCTCCTAGACTCTTACAATATCAAGCACCACACTTATTTGTTTGATTATTGCTATGACTCCTCCTACTAGGTTTGAGCATCTGGAAGGTGCCCACTGCTATGTTCTAGAATAGCACCTGGCACCCAGGAGATGCTCAATAAATATTTGAATAAATGAATGCATACGTATATTCAGAAGTTGTTGATATTTTATATGCATTAGAATAAAATGATCTGCTATATTCCATTAGAAAATCTCTTCAGATCCAGTGTCAAGATGTCATTCAAGCAGTAAAAAGTGAAAAGAATTATACCTCAAACTATTCATTACATACATTACTAAAAAGCTGTGGGCCCAAGAAATGTTATGAAATGAAACCGATTTTTTAAAAAAGTTAACAGAAATCTGTTTGGAGATGTGAATAATCTTTTTTGATAATGTGAATTACCACACCCTGTTATCCTGTTTCTATAGGTTTGATTTTTTTTCCCTACATTGGGTTTACTTTGATCACACAGCATAAATTATGATTTTTCTGTCACAAACTATAAGCCACAAGACATATTTTCAGTATTGCTGGAAAAAAACACTAAGGAATCACTGCTCTCCTTACTCAGTATCACTGATGCCATGTGACTTAATTCTAAACCCAGTTATATCTTGTAGCCATACAATGCAGGCTTTTTAGCAGACGGTGGTAATGAGAGTGCTCTCGGTTTGGATTCCAACACGCAACTGTCAAAAAATATCATCCCCAATGACTACTTGCTGAAAATTTCTCACTCCTAGAGCTGGTACTTCCAGGGTGGTCTAGGAAAGAAACTTGTGCCTATGTCTATTCTGGGGATTTTCTAAATGCTGATGTTTAGCATTTCTTTGGAATTGCAATTTCATGCTTTGAGGAGTTTTTTCCTTTTCCCCAAGCCCCAGGAGATAAACAGTCTCTATTAAGCTCACTTGTTTATGTATTTCTTTTTCTTCCTGATATACCACTATCCTCTGAAAATTCCAGTAAATAGTTGATTTTAAGAACCGCTTTCGAGAAAAAGCACTAACTTCATCGCCTACCACTTGCTGCCCTCAAAACTTCTTAGCAACATACACTGTGCATGAACCTCAACGTGGTTTGCTTTGTCCAATCGCATGCCTGAAAGCCCAGCCAGTCAGTTGTGTAATAATAAACCCCTTATCTCCTGAAGATACACAAACGGAAAGATCTCCCAGTGCTTCAGTGCACAAGAGACTTCACTAGAATTCTCAGCAGAAACTCACATCCATTTTAAATGCCAAATAACCTCCACTTTTCCCGATTTCCCCCCCCCCCCCAAATCTGCAATTCTGAGGAGGGGGAAAAAAACCCAAATGCTAAACAATGTCGAGTTTAAAGAGGGGAGTTGGGGGGGGGGCGCGGGCATTCCCAAAAGCTGCCAGCAAAATGCATTTAGAAACCAAGGGCTTGGTTTCTCGCTTTGGGTTTAGAGGTTGCCTTACAAACATCTGTGATGGAAACTCATCAACAATTGTTCTTGGATGAAGAAGGGATTGAAAGGTTGACAAGAGAGAAGCTGCTTGCTAGTTTCAGTAAGCTTGACTAGCCCTCAAAAATAGGGAGGACACTCCTGCTTCCTCTGCGAAGAATAAAATCTCACCCCCTCTTACCTCGCGCGTCCCCACCGGGCGCAAACCCGCGCCTACGTCGTCCCATCTCCAAGTTCCCCACCTCGCTAGGGAGAAGTGTCCTTTCCCTGCACCCACGCGAGACAACAAACCCGACCCGGCCTTTGAGGAATGGGGCAGCGACCGCCTCGGAAAGGTGCTGGGGGCCCGAGGTGTGAGCTCATCAGTTTCCTCGCTCCGCCGCCGGCGCCGCCTGACACACCCCTCCCGGCCCGGCCTCCACCGGTCGCCAGTCCCCGGCCTCAGCCCGCGCCTCGCCCGGGGGCCCGGGCCCGTCTCTCTCCCGGGGCTGGCGGGTCCCGCGCGCGCCGCCGTGCCCAGCACGCACCTTCAACGCGCCCCGGGCCGGGCCCTTGGGGACCGCACGGCCGGGGCCGAGGGGCATGAAGCGCTCCTCGCTGTCCTCCTCGTCGTCGTCGCCGTCCACCACCTCGACGACCACCTCCTCGTCTTCGTCTTCCTCGTCGTCATCCTCCTCCTCCGCGCCCCCTCGGGGCTTCTCCTCCACCCGCCCGAGCCCCCTCCGCCGCCTGCTCCCGCCTTCCTCGTCCTCGTCTTCCTCCCCCAGAAGCAGCAGCACAGGCGACGAGGCGGCGGCGGCCCCGGCGGCCCGAGGGGGGCCGGTCCCGGCGCTGCGCGGTGGCGGCAGCGGCGGCCTCCAGCTCTCCGGGGCCGGGGCCGGGGCCGGAGCCAGGGCCGGGGCCGGGGCTGGGGCCGCGGCCGGGCCCGGGCCGAGCGGTGGGAGGCCGGGCAAGGTGCCTTCCCTGGCAGGCGCGGGTCCGGGCGCCTGCAACGCGGCGCCCCCCCGGCGGCTGCCCAGGCTGGAGCGCTTGGCTAGACGCCGCGCCTGCATGCCTGACCGCGGGCTGCCAGCCGCGGCGCGGAGCCGGAGAGTTTGTCACCTCCTCCTCCTCCTCTTCCTCCCCTGGGCGGCCGCTGTGGTCGCAGGCGCCCCGGGCGCGGGGCTGCGGGGGGCTGCGGGGGGCTGCGGGAGCCGCCTCCCCGGGCTTGTGGCTGCCACTGGCTGCAGAGGCGCGGGCGCCGCCTTCGCTGGACCGGCCCGCGGGGACGCCGGCGGCCGGCGGCTACGGCGGGGCGGCGCGGCGGCCGCGGGCGGGGGTGGGTGTGAGCGAGCGGCGCGCTGCCGCCTCCGCCGCCGCCGCCGCCGCCGCCGCCGCCGCTACCGCCCCGGAGCCGCGGGCCGCGCTGCGCTCCATGCGGCCGGCGGCCGGGCCCGCGCGCGCCTCTCCCGGCCCGCTGCGCCCGCGCGGTCCTGGCCTACAGCTGCCGTCCCTCCGCGCGAGCTGTTTGTGTTGTGTGTTTTCCACCACCGCCCCCCTCTTCGCGAGCCATTCCTCGCAGCTCTCCGGTCCCCCCGTTCAGACAAAACCCGGACTGGATTTATTTCCCCTACCCTCAGCCTCCGCAAATCTGCTGCTTCTCAGCATTTGGCCCAGACGTTGGGGCCAACGCTACCCCGCAGCAGATTATTCCTCCTGCAGGGTGGGCGGAAGACTTTGCTGGAAGTAGGGTTGTTGGTCAAACTCAGACATCGAAGGAAGAGATTTGCCCCAGGTCATTTTCCTGGTCTCTGCGGGGCTTGCGACTACTCTTGACCTTAGGTGAAACCGGAGAGGTGTATCAGTCTGAGATTTGGGTCCGCTTCCTAATAGGAAACATGAGACTCCTTTGCGTTTTCGATGTGCTGGTTCATGACATTGCCTGCCAGTCTGCAGCCTCTTTGATGGCACCGGTTGTAGGCCCTGCCCATTGAGCTCTCTGGGCGATATGCTAACTCTGTCTTTTCAGCTTTCTGGTCTGCGTGTTTACCTTAAGTGCCTGATGATAATAAGGGCTACCGTCCTAGAAGCTTCCAGCTCTAACCACTCAGTACTTAGACTGAACTGCCATATCAGGGCCTTCAGAGAAACCAGCTGGGGCCAGAGTTCAAGATAGCCTGAGTTTGTCATTTTTAAGAACTAATCTGAAGTAAGAGCCTGGAAATCAAGCACATAACCATATAACTAATGACACTGTCACTTTCTCAGGATTCCTAGGAGCCATAAAGAAAAGTCATGTGCTACCATTTGGGATTAGGATAGATAGGAAACCAGACTCTTTACAAACAAATCATTTGCCAAATTCCATCTTTGTAGATGAGGTCTGAAGAGGCTCTAACTCACCAAATGTTCTGGCAGGTGCCTCCCTGAGGCCAGTGTAAAAGACGTCCTCACCCTCAGCTTTCTTTCACTGTAATTATTGTAGATTTAACATCATGTGCCCTGTTAGACACTTGAAGGGAGCTCATTAAATGCTCACTTATGGTGTCTTCCAACTGTTGAACATTTCCACTGGGATGATGACAAAGATTCTAAAATGAACTTTTTGTTCTCCCTGAATCAGATTAGCTTCCTGAATATACCTATTTCAGGTAATGACATTCTCATATAATCAGTCAGGCCCAAAATAGCGGTATCATTTTAACTCCCTTCTCTCCTTTATCCCTAGAGGCAGTTGCCCACAAGTCCAATCCATTGTTCTTTCTGAAATGCCTCTTGCATCCACCCCTTCTTTTCCATTTCCAAAGTTCCTACGTATTTCATGACTTCAAAAGCGAAAGTATCTAACAGAGCTTTCTACACCCAATTTCTCAGGACACACCCCCTCCTTAACCCCCTCCAGAGGCCACCACCAGACGCACCTTCCCCAAACTCTATTTAGATTTGAGCATTTCCTGGTTGAACTTTTCATTGGTAATTATTCCATTCAAGAATTCAGAGAGAGAAAATAGTTTGAGCATTTTAACAGATGGGTGTGTTTGATCAAAGCATAGAACGGCAGGGGCCAGCCAAGAAGTGAACTAATCAGTATTAGTGAGTGTTTCCAAAGAATAAAGAAGGGTCACTGAAGTGGCTTCATCCGAAATGCAAGAAATTTACCTTGGTAGTTGGGAGATGATTTGAGAGAGAGGCAGTGAGGTTTTTCTCTGACCAGAAAGAAAAAAGATCAGGTATGGGAAGGGTAATAGGAGGGAACAAAGCTGTGAGACAAGTGGGCTAGTGGAGCCAATGGTCTCAGGAGCCAGAGTGTCTGGGTTTGAATCCTGGCTCTAGAACTTACCAGCTATATGCCTTTACTCATCACCCCTCTGTGCCTCAGTTTCCTCGTCTATAAAATGGGGATAATAGTAGCACCTACCTAATAATAAGGTTCTTTTGTAGGATAATGAGTTAATGTGTGCAATCATCTCAGATGAGTACCTAGCACTACGAAGGTCTATGTAAAAGTTCATTATATTAAATATATTGATAGCAATATATAAACACAATGGCTTGGGTTACTCTCAAAGAATAACAAGGTAGCTCTCTGTAGTAAACTAAAAGCTGTCAATAACTAGCAGAATCATGCTTTTAAAGCCTGACTACATCTTACCAAGGGGCTATGGTCTGGCCAAGGATAAAGCTTTTTATGTCTGAAATTGCCATAGATGAAAGAAAGTAAATGTTTTCCTGAGAACTGAGCAGAAAAACAGAGTTAAGTCAGTGAGTGATTGTATTTGTGGATTAGTAGAAGAGGTGCTGATTTACACCATTGTACTTCTCTCAAAATTGCTATATACGCTTTGAAATCAGCTTGTTCTTTCTCTCAGGACACCTCCACAGAGCTCATATGCATCCATTCCCTGGCCCCGTTGGGCCTGAGAGACTGCCCTCTGAACGGGAGAAAAAGATTGGTCTTAATATTGGGAGCATTAAGTGCAGCTAATGTCACAAAAGCAATTTGGCTCAATCTAGGTTTTAAGGGATGAGAAGGATCTAGATGGGCAGGGAAAGCTGCGTTGTGCAGGCCACGGAAGACCAAACTCATGAAATAAGGGGACCTTTAGTGGGAAGTAAAATCAAATTACCTAATTCATCAGGAATCAAGAAATATCTCATGATGTAAGCCCATGACACCCTGTGCTCGTGGACTCAGAAGTCAAAGCATATCTCACCGTGCCAAGCAAATGGGGAGGAGTCATTGCTGCTTTGTCCCCCATGTTCTCTAAACATAACACATTTTTACTTTCCAAAACTAGGACTGCTTCTCACTGAGGATGAGGTGCGTCTCTCAGTCACAGGAAAAGAAGACACGTCTTCCAGACAATCTGATTTAACATATCATCAGATGAAACATTCCATCATTCTTTCAATATGTATTTATTGAGCCCTGCTGAGTGCCAGGCTCTGTTCTGGGCATTGGTGTGCAGCAGTGAAAAAAATAACCATCAGTGGGGAGGAAAGTAGACAATAACCAAAGAAAACAAATGAATTGTATGGTTTCACAGATCCAATAATGCTATAAAGAAAAATTAAGCAGAGGAGGGGGTAAAGAGTGCTAAAAGTTTGACATAAAGGTATGAATAATATTTAATATGTTTAATTTCTTATTAAATGATAATTATATTTATAATCATATATAATTATATTTATTATTATTTATTTTATGTATTCACTATACATAATATTTCATATATATTGAACATAAACAAGTGTATTAAAACCAACGTAAGAATAACATGGAGAACAATGTAAAATTTGAATGAGAAATTACAGCAGCAGCTGTCTCAAGCATTACACTGAACTCCGTCTTCTTAACCTTGGTTGGGATCCATTCTCTGTATCCGGGGTGCTTCAGTCAAACAGCGTGAGAAGCATTGATGAGGAGCACTGAGAATGGGCTTTGCAGTAAAAAAAATTCCATAACCACAGAACAACTTGCTGCCTCATGCCTGTTTTCTTATAATTCTTAAACCTTTGAGTTCTGAGCCCCAATGATACCCAGAGCATAAAAAAAAAAAAAAAAAAAAAAAAAAAGTATCCGTAAAACCATAGCAAAAAAAAAAGAAAATCAGGCTATTTGACATTCTGTTCAATTTTTTATAATTCAGTCTTCAAAAATACAATAATCATGCTCCCCAAATCAAATTTGGCTATCCATTGAGGCAGACCCATAACCACGGCAGAAATGCAACAGACTTTTACTCATCAGCAGCAGCTCTTTCGTGTCTTTGTCAACCTTCAGTCATGGGATTCCTTCTGAATGGTAACTCCTTCTAAAAAGTTATTTTAAAACTAAAAGTAAAATTTTGCCCTTTAAACAGTTTATACAGGCTCCCTGCTTGGCGGGAAGGCTGCTTCTCCCTCTCCTGCTTCCCCTGCTTGTGCTCCCTCTATCTCTGTGTCTCTCTCTGTCAAATAAATAAAATCTTAAAAAAAAAAATTTTAAACAGTTTATAAAAGTAAGATTAGGTTAGTTTTTCCACACTTCTGGGAAACTTAAAAATGACTTCAGATGATGACTGTCATCCTGCCATATGAAAAACAGATTAAGGCTAAAAGAATCACTCATTTATTACAACCTTAGGCTGAAAGCCTGTGTAAGTCAAGCATAAACCTCCACCCAGAGAAATGTTTCTTCCATGAGCAATTAAGTTAAGCTCTCTTGAACAACACAATGTACTTTCAACATGGTTCTTTAAAATACCTCACAGAGTCTTGAATTCTTTTAAGCAAGTACAAAAATGATAGAATAACTGTCTTTTTTAATGTAACATATATTTGCTATTTTGGGGTGTTTGTGGTGTGTGTGTGTGATCTTATATTGTCATCTCATATGGGCACTTTAAACCATGGAAAGGACACAGGGCCGGTGTCCCAGAGGCTTGAGTCCAAATCCTGTTCTGGGGATTCCTACTATGGGACACAAGTTAAATCCCCTAATCTCTGCGGGGTTCACAACTCTAAGATGAATGAATTGTATTCTTTCAGGTCTTCTGACTCTTGAGTTCTATGATGTGACATTGACCTGGAGTCCATTTTATAATTAAGCCAAATGCCCATTATTAAAATCTACAAATGGAGTCTGATATATATGCCTACAAAGGTATGTACATATGTTTATTTTTACATGTATATATGTTTGTTTATTTATAGACATCTCTTCAAAGCTAGTTTGAGGTGCTGTACCTTGGGACCACAACCTGTTTCTTTTTTTTTTTTTTTTTTAAAGATTTTATTTATTTATTTGACAGAGAGAGATCACAAGCAGGCAGAGAGGCAGGCAGAGAGAGAGGAGGAAGCAGGCTCCCTGCTGAGCAGAGAGCCCGATGCGGGCCTCGATCCCAGGACCCTGAGATCATGACCTGAGCCGAAGGCAGCGGCTTAACCCACTGAGCCACCCAGGCGCCCTCACAACCTGTTTCTATCAACATCACCCTTAATTTCAGGGCCCATTCCTGCTTTTCTGGAAATGCAAAAATTATGAAATTGTGCATAGACTTGCTACCATCTTCTGTCACTAGCTCTCTCTTTGGTAATAAGAAGCTCTAATGGCTATAAACCAAGTAGTTTCTCTTTTATGTTATTCGTATCTGTGTCCCTTTCTACAAAGTAAGGATTGCTTTAGTCTAAATGCGTGTTTACTTCCTGCTAATGATATTTTCATATCTCTGAAGCTTTTCTCTCATCTTCTTTTTTCCTATAGTTTTAAAAAAAATTTTCACCCAGGCCCCTTCTGGTACTAGTAACTGAAATCCTAGTTACCTTAAAGAAAAAAAATGAAAAACAAAAAAGTGGCCGGGGGGGCAGGAAGAGATTTATCAGTCCAGGTAACTCAACTGGGAATGAGTCTGAGCTTGGGGAAAATTAGATCGCGGGCTTACGTGATGTGTGGTCCTGTCTCTCTGCCTCTATCTTTCCCTGAGTGTGTGTCATTTGTTTCATTATCTGGTCAGCTAGAACCGGGTCTATCGGCAGCTCTGGCCACATACGTGTCAGCCTTGTGACCTTGGCCAGGGAAGCTCTTTGCCATATGCAGCGGTTAGGGAAGTCCCAGGGAAGGGATTTCCGGAGCCCACATATGTGGCCAATGGTGGAATGTTGTGATTGAAGGCCTTCATCAGACACCAGGAGAGAGGAGGAAAAGGATGACTACTGTCCTGGGCAGAAAGAAAAACATAAAAGCCATCATGTGTTAACAAATACAGCCAACACTATCTAAAATCTGAAACCTAGAAACAATTACATGGAAGAAAAATCACATCTAATCTCCCAACCCAAAGACAACTCTGTTCCTGTTTTAATACAATTTTTTTCTATGCATCATTTTGTTTGTTTGTTTCATATTGTTTTCCTACCTGGTTTTATAATGGGAGATTTTTCCTCACACATTGCAGTATAACTTGTAGATGGATTATGAGCTGGTAGGAAAAAATAAATCATGATAATATTACAAGAAAACGTGCATAAATATTTTTATGATCTCTGGAAAATGACAGGCATTGTAAAAAAGATACCAAGTCAGAACCATAGCAAAAAGCTGAAAAATTTGACCACAAAAAATAACGTAAACTTTATGACAATGTCCCTATTAAAAAGTTTTAAAACTGGGGCGCCTGGGTGGCTCAGTGGGTTAGGACCTCTGCCTTCGGCTCAGGTCATGATCCCAGGGTCCTGGGATCGAGCCTCAGGTCGGGCTGTCTGCTCCGCAGGGAGCCTGCTTCCTCCTCTCTCTCTCTGCCTGCCTCTCTGCCTACTTGGATTTCTCTCTGTCAAATAAATAAAATAAAAAAAAAAAAGTTTTAAAATAAGTGAAAGATGATTAGAAAACATTTTAAATGTAAAACCAGGAATTAGTATCTAGTAAAATACAACTAACTATATCATTAAAACAATTAGATATACTATTCAACTATCAGACAGGTAGAAACGTTAAAGCTTTGATAATACACAGTGTTACCAAGAATATGGAGAAATAGGGACTTGTGCATACTGTTGCAGTATGGACCAGAATTCCAAAACACACTTTTCATCGAAAGCCAGTGATCCACTTCTTGCTATGTATCTTGAAGTAACAGTGGTACATGAGCACAAAGGAGCACAGAGAGACGTGTTGCAGCACCGGTTTTAATAGCAAAATATTGAAAACACATAAATATTCAGCCATAGGAGAATTGTTTAAAAAGAAGCCTTTGACAATGTGTGAACCACTATGCAGCCACCAAAAAGAGAGAGGGAAGTCTCTGCCCTAAAGGGCAGGCGCTCAAATTTCAAAGTGAAAAGGGCAAGGTATAAAATAATATTTAAATGTGATCTCATTTGTGTGTAAAGCAAAACCACATAAGTATGCTATCTGCTCCTACAGATAGTAGGATTTCAGATGGAAAAGTGGGTAGATGGATATGAGTGTCCGAAGGATATCTTCCAACCTCTAGGAGGTGAACTGGGGGGAGGGAAGAGGCCAAAGGGGTCTCCCACTTTCTGTATTTTTGGCTTAAATGTATTCAAATGACTTGAAAATGTATTTGAATATCACATAGCTCACTTTCAAATAATGAGTAAAAACTGTTCATAGCATGATTTTTACTACGGAATTTTCTGTCAAGCCACTGTGCCATGATTTCACCATGTCTTGGTATCTGAGGTAGGGTGCCATCAATGTTTGTACAGAAAGCATGATACATCTTTTGGGTTCTCTCTTTAGAAGCAGAGCCAGAAGTGGAATTAGTGGTCAAAGCGCGTGCGCATTTTCTTGCTACATTTTACTAGATGGCTTTCTGACGAGTTGCCCTGAGTTCCATTCTGACAACCATGAGGAAGTGGCTGGTTTCCTGCACTGGCCCTTGCTTTGATCATACCGCACTCTTTCCATCTTTCTTTCTCTTTGTTACTTTGATAAATGTTCCATCAAACCTCATTTTGTTTTAATTTATTTCTTTGATCATTAATGAAGAAAAGTATTTCCCCATGTGTTCAAGTTTTATTTCCCCTTCTGCGAATTCTTTTCTTATCCTTTGCCCATATGCCTGCAAGAGTCTGGATATTCCTTCCCACTTGTATGAACTCTCCATATTCAATATCCTATTGTCATATTTTTTGCAAATACTTCTCTAGTATTTTGCAAATATTTATCATATTTTTTGCAAATGTTGCTCTAAATTTCTTCCTGTTATCTTTCCCAAAGCTTTAGATTTATTCATGAGTTCTTCCTTCCCTTTTTTTGCTGATTTTATTTACAAATTCTTATCACTGTTTCCTCCCAAATTTTGAACTCATAGCCTCTGTTAGACTTCATCTCTTATCATATTCCTTCAAGTTGTATTTTCTTTATAAAAAATTTTTTTGCAACAAATCTTCATTTTAATTTTGTTTATATGCTTCTCCAACATAATAATTTCCTTATGCTAGAGGATGTGCTATTGCTGGGATGAATTCTTAAAATTAAATTTTCAGATTTGATTATCATTTACGGAGTTATTGATTACATGCTCTCCCGCCTGTACTTTAATTAAAATCTCTTGCTTGATCTTTCCTCTTAATTGAAATATTCCTAAGTTTAAATCAGCATCATCACCACCATAATATCTCTAATAAAAAATGCTTTTCGAAGTCTTAAATCCTACCTCTTTAACATTTTTAACATTAACACAAGTGTAAGCACAAAATATTTCATCTGCTAGCGCATTCTGCAATAACAGAAGTGGTCTCTACTTGCCATGTACAATAGGGCACGCACTCCCCACAGGTAGTGATGAAACACTTGAAATGTGGCTAGTATGAACGAGGAACTAGACTTTTAACTGTATTAAGTTTTAATTAAGTTTAGTAACTACATGTAGCTAGTGGCTATGTTACTGGACATTGCAGGCTCAGACATACATTTATTTATTTATTTATTTATTTGAGAGTGAGAACAGATGGGGGTGGGGCAGACGGAGATGGAGAAGCAGACTCCCCACTGAGCAAGGAGCCTGAGGTGGGGCTCCATCCTAGGACCCCATGATCATGACCTGAGCAGACACTTAACTGCCTGGCAGGCTCCCCCCTTTTAAGGGTTGTTTTCTACTTTTCATGTTCATTTTTAGGTGAACCTGCCTGAGCTAATTAAGGACACGGAAATCAAACTCAGGATACTTTACTGCAAATCCAAAATCAATACTACCATGTTTTCTCATCTACCTACCTAATTTCAAAGACCCAATATTTTTGAATCATTAGCTTTAATTTAGCAGTTCTCATTTATGACCTTCATCGGGCTTTCAATTAGGCTATTTTCAGGTTTGAGGGTAGTGGCATGTCAAAAGCTCCTACTTCCTCCCCTCTGCCTCCAGTACTATTTTTATCTACACCAATTTGGTTCCAGTGTTTGTTATTTTATTCTCAAATTATTCCAGGGGAAGGAGGACCTGAGTTAACCGCAGCAACCTATAGTAAGAGTCTGGAAAGCTGTAAAATATAATGGAGACGTCAGCACCTGCTGATATAAATGCCCCTGGGATTTCGGAAATGCTCATTGTAAATTTCTTTTCCATGTTGTTATTGTTATGTCTGTTAATGTGGGGGAAGAAAATGAGAGACATAATTTTATAAAGCATCTAAAAATTCCTCAGTGCCCACCACATAGTACGAGGGCATAGAATTTTCCGGAAACCGCCGTAGGTGTGAGGACTGCCCATCTGACCCGCGTGCAGGGAAGGAGCGGGGAGGGCAGGGGGTGCGGAAGAGCAGCCTCGCCATCTTCCACACCTTTCACTCTGGATAGAAAGGTTACTCGCAATTTTCTTCTCATCTCCGTGGAAGCAATGCTGGAGCTGCCTGTCCCACCACCTTCTATTCACAAACCCCACTATCCCCATGCCCCTGGTCGCGCCATCTGTTTACCTAGTCACTGCCACTCCTAACTCTTCATGTCTTGCTTCCTCTTGCCACATGGCAGGCAAAGCGGATTTCCAAGACCGTTGGCTTAAACTGAAATTTCAAACAAAACCTAGTGCAAATACTGTTGTTTCTCACTGCTTTCCTGAGGTTGAGAAGAGGGAAGAGAAGAAAACCTGAAGAGCAACAGAAAAGGAAGGAGAAGAAAGAGGAGGAGACAAGAAAGGTGAGCCACAAGAAAATATAAGAATAGTCTTGGCTCTTCCGTGATTTACTGTTTATGGAAGAATCCACACACAAAACGTTTTCTGCTTTTTAGCCAAAGTGCATCCTCCAGAAATTTAGAGGATCCTCCTCTCCTCTGCTTTACGCAATTCTTAGAGAAGAGAAAAAAAATGGCTAGTTGTGATTTTGGATATAAAAATAATGATCTTTATTGTTTTTTTCTAAGTCTTCCCCAATAGGTTTTCAATACAGAGTTTCAGCCACCAGGTCATGGTCATTTCACCCATGTTGTTTTATGAGGGGTTTTTTGGGTACTGTTTCCACATGATTGTACTATTAGTGATATTTTCCTATTAGCTTTAAACGTCTTTCTCCCATTCTCACCCCATGTGCAGCGCGTTGTCCTCAGTGACCTGTCTACTCCTTTAATATACCTGGCAGATCATCCATCAGTCCCTACCCGGGATATTTATACAATCTAGACTCTGAAATCTGATGTCTCTCTGAGGAGATGAGCTACCATCTTTTGGAGCTACCGTCTTTTAGTTCACCTTATTTAGGCTCATCAATATTCCTGGCCAGGATTTGTTATATAATTTGTGGGGCCCAATGTAATATGAATATGTGGGGCTCCTTGCTCAAAATTAATACAAATTTCAAAACAGAGACAGTGGAGCATTAAACCCAAGTGGGCTCTTGGATGCATAGGGCCCTGAGTGACAGCTTGCTTGCCGGGAAGTGAGCGCTATTTCCAGCTTTTGTCCTATGACACTGGAAAGTGTGTGTACAATCACTAGTGGCAAAACTCCGTGTCTTAGGGTGTCTTCCACTTGCTTTTATCTAGATTTGTCTCTTTCCTTAGAGAAGGATAGTCCAGTATTCAGAATTGAGAGTTATTTTGTGCTTGGACCTGTTGTAGGGATTCGGAACTTAACCTGTTCTGCGAGAACTTGGGATCTTGTTGGAGAAACCAAAGAATTTTGAGCAACAGAGGGATGTGGTACAATGTGCATGCTAGGAAGGTTATTTTGGGAGTAGCACGGAAAATAGACTTCTTTCTAGTTCTCATCTATCTAGAAGATACGGGAATGGTCATACAGTCAGTAGGTATTTATGAGAAATACATACAAAGCAGAAATTACCAAAACCTGCATGACCAGGAGGACTGGACAGCACAAGAGAAGGAGCCAAGGACAATTGTCTGGTTCAGACTCATGGAAGTAGGTTGATCTTAGTGATGGTCGCAGAGGAAGGAGAAGCAGGAGGGAAGCAGACTGGGTGGGAAAGATAGCACTATTTGGGGAAATGTTAAATTTGAGGTGCCGTTGGGCATCTGGATCAAGCTGTACAAAAGTTTTATGACATTTAAGAGATAGAACTGGAAAGGGTATACTGATTTAGAAGCTGTGCCGGTCCTTGGCCAATTGCCATCGTGTGTTCTCTGCTCTGACCTTTATAGCAGGTGTTGACCTCTCAGGCTTTGTCTCAGGCTGCTGGCTGGGTTTGGCTGAAGAGAGGCACAGGTGGGAGAGAATGAGGCAGAAGCCAGGAAATTCCCCACCTTCTCTGCTCTAGTGTGTCCTTCCCTTGGGCTCATCTCCTCTATGGCTCCAGTTTCCACCAGAGCACCAGAGCCATTGACACCACCAGTAGTGGTATAGCCACACCTTTCCCTTTCATCCCTCCAGCCAGGAAGTAGCAGCTTCCTGTCACTGATTTCTAGGTTGTCTCAATACCCCTTGTTTGTTTTCTCAGCTCTTCAGCACCTGTGGGGATGAAATTCTTGTATGTTTAAATTTAGAATGTTTTCTCTTTTCCTGACTGATACAGGACTCATTAACATACATAGGTGTTTGCTAAAGTAATTGAATGTGTTTTGAGACTGTAGATGAGGACTGAAAATTGAGTGAATTTGGTAACAAGCCGGCGATATTAACAAGAGCGTGTTCAGGGGACTCGTGAGGTTGGAAGCCAGGTCACCGTGGATTTTTAAAATGTCCGAGAATTTAAGAAGGTATTGAGTACACATTTCATGTTTTAATTTCTTTTCTAGAAAGGTAACTACTAAAGGGAGGAATGAAGGAAACTATATAAAGAGAATTGTTGAAGATGACAAAGACCTAGATATGATTAATGTAAAAGAGAAGAAATAGGAATTAAGAGAGGTAAATGAAGAAGAAAAATCCTAATGGTAGTGGTCATAAGATCCAGAGCCCAGTAGATAGATTGACTTTGTATTGTTTACTTGTCTCTTATAAGAGAAAGGGCCTTGAGAATGATGTAGATGGAGACATTTTTGTAGGTAGGGGCCCAGATAAAAATTTGATTTGGTTTAAAGCCAAAGGGTTCTGTTTTGTATGTGAAAGAGCAGAGGTTGTCCTGGTGGGTTTACACAGAGTGGCAGATATTGGTGCTGGCCTCTAAGGGCAATGGGAGAAATAGCAGATACAAGTCAAGGGCAGTTCACTGCAGGACTGTGTGATGTTCTCCAGTTTCTCTTGAAGCCCTTGTAGGAGTGAAGAAGGCAGACATATTTGATGTGTAGTTGTGGTTCTCCATGCACCAGCAGAATCACCTGGAAACCTACTAGATGTACAAAATCTTAAGCCCTAGACCTACTGAAGCAGTAAATTTGGGAGTAAGTCCCACAATCTGTGTTTTAAGAAGCTCTCCAGGGAATTCTGAAACTCACTCAAGTTTGAGAATAACTGTGCAGACTGTAGCCACCCAAGGTGTGGTCTGCAGACAAGAAGCTAATTTGAAATGTATCATCTCACCCCCTCCACCCCCAGATCAGAACCTGGATTTTAACAGGATCCCTGGGCGGTTTGTATGTACATTTAGTTAAGAAGCACTGATCTTAGCAGTTTATTCTCAGGAAGGGTATTTGGATATTTATGGATCAGCCAATGGATTCATGAAGGCCTAAACTGTATGGTAACTTTTAGGGGAGCAATTTCAGGTTCAATTGAGATGGCGGGGGATATATCACATTTGGAAGCTACAAATCCCTTCTATTATCATGTAGCTGCCCATCTCAGAAGACACCATATAGCTTTGTATTCTCTCTCCTTCTATGGATTATATGAGAGACCAAACTGAAAAATACAAAACCAAACCAAACCAAATATAGCCCTGAAGGCCAGTCCTTCAGTAAAGGTTGTTGAGTGTCTACGGGGAGGTCTTTGCTGGACTCTGAGATGCCCAGATCATCACCCAGTCTCTTCACACAACAGCTCCCAGAGGACACAGACAGAGGGACACATTATTACCATGCCTCTGGGGAGCATATGACCTTGATCCACAGGCAGGTCATGGAGGAACAAGCCAGATGGCCAGAGTGGGCCGGGGAGGGCTCGTGGGACGAGGGGGTCAATGGCACAGAGAAACGTGAATACTCATGTTGGAAGCATCTGACAATCTCATTTCTCCACTCAAACCAACATGCCTCAGGGCGCCCTAAAGTGGACCCAAGCCAGCAATACCAGCTTCCACTCTGCAGCCCCTGGCTTATAGGGTCACCTGCTGTACTTCTGCTAGAATACACTAAGGTCGACACCTGAGAATTATGCCCCAGGTACTTTAGCTCTTCTCCCATGGCAGAGAATGGCTACGATATATTCCGCCTGCTGTTCTTTAGCCTTTACGTACTTCTACTGACATGTTGATGCTTCCTCTCCTAAATCATCCCTGAAGAGAGAGGCAGAGAGCTTATATTTGGACTTTACAACATCTCTCATTTTTCCAGGGTGCTCACTCAAACACTGCATTTTGAACAATGGAGGCAAAGAAATGGATCTTGGATTGGGCAGTTTTGCCTGGGATCACCAGCACTGGATATTATTTAAAAATTTAAGCAAAAAAAGAGTTCTAGACATCACCTTACAAAGCAAGACCGCGTGATTCTAGTGTGTAACTCACAAGCAGCAGACGCATTTCTGTGGTTGGGATAAAGTGTCCAGAGGCAGCGTCATGCACAGATCTACGCAGCTCAGCTATCGTGAGCACCATGGGCTCTGGGAAGCAGTCAGAAGACTGGAAATGCGGTTCCAGTCATAGAAATGACACTGCTATAGACAATCCAAGTGGAAAGCTCAGATAAAATAGATTCAAGGAGTGCAAGAATGGAGGAAGCCTTTTTTTTTTTTTTTTTTAAACAAATGATTATTTCGTCCAATGCTTACTTTAAAATATTTGCCTACAATTTAGGTTAGGAATAGGGATTTTACTTAGTTACACATACTCTAAAGTCCAATTCCATCTACCCATGGAGTAAATGGCTCCTATATTTGATGCCCCGCTCTATTTGGATGCTATAATGGGCATTTCAAACATAACATGACCGAAACGGAATTCTTGGTTTTCTCTACACGTTGGTCCTTTCTACAGTTTTGCTCCTTGCAGCAAATGGCAACATTTACCCAGTGCCTTACGACAAAAACCAAGACATCATTCTTGACTTTTTTTTCTCCCGCATCCCAGCTTTATCTTGAAAATACCTCCTGAATTCAACTAAACCTACCATCTCCACCATTGCCATATTTATCTAGCACCCATCATCTCTGAGTTGGACTACTGTGTAGTCTTCTAATTAGTCCCATGGCTCTCATTTTTGTACCATGGCTCTCATTTTTGTCTTCCTATAAGCAAACCATCACACAACAACCAAATGGTCTTAAATGCACGAAACAAAGTAGGCCTCTTTCCAACCGACAGCCTCCAATGATTTCTCATCACACTCAGAAGTCATCTAAATCTCCTCGCCAGTCCTAGAAGACCCCGAATAATCTCAACCCACCCCACCTCTCACTAACCTTCTCTCCTCTGTCCCTTCTATCTACACCACCTTTCAGTCTTCCTTGGTCACAACAACTCATGTTCATGTCAAGCTGTCACACATTCAGTCCTCTCTGCCAGAATGTTCTTCCTCAGACATGCATGGTCTGCTGGCTCTTGTGCTTTACGCAGGTTCTACTCAAATATTACCACCTTTTCTCACCACCACACCCCCACCCCTCTAAAACTGCACTCCACATCTGATGCATGGTTTTTTGTTTTTGTTTTTGTTTTTGTTTTTTTCTTTAGAGCACTTATTACCCAAGCAGCTAGAACCTAAGCTCCAGGAAGCTGAGAGATCAACTATTGCTCATTCCTCTGTTCCTAGAATGGTACCTAGAATTTGGAGATGCTCTCAAACATTTCTATCCTGAATTTAAAGTAGTACCTGACTATCCCATCAATATCTCTCTAGGAATGAATCACCATTTTAGCAGGCCAACAGATTTATTTTTTGCATCTTTTTGTCAGAAGCTCTAGTGCTTCTCAAATTTACCATACCTCAGAATCATCTGGGGTGTGTATGTGTGACAGGGGTAGTTATTAAAACACAGGTCGATGGCACGCAATCACAGTATCTGATTCAGAAGATATGGGGTGGGGCTGGAAATTTTGCACCCTAACAAGGTGTAGGGCGCTGTTGGCGTCATAATCCAGGTACTGGACTTTTGGAACATGAGAAATATCTGCATCAATTGTCCTTCCAACCATGCCATTCCACACCATTCTCATCCTGACTCCATTACTCTTTTTGCAATGGCCACCAGCATCCCTGAAAGCCAGCAGGACTGGCTTTGCTCCCCTTTAGAAGGGCAATCGTGTGAGATGAAGCCCTCAAGGAGGAAGCCTTCCACTTTCTTCTCCCAGGATGGTGTGCTCTGGTTGTCAGGCTCTCTTAAAATAGGGGAAATGTTTGTGGAACATTATGCATTCTAATTATGTCAAAAGTGGCAAAGGAATGCTTTTCATTCTTGGGCCCCGCCAGGCATTAAGCCAATGCTTTCTGCGCCTTCCAGAACATGTCAGGGTCATCAGCGCTGAGGGTCGTGGTTGGCCACAGATAGTAACATGGGGCTCTGTGATAAGGGTTGCAAGTGTGGGCATTGATTGATTGACTAACTTCTGCCCTGTGCTGTTCAAAGGGAACAAGGAATGAGATCCAGTTCTTGAGCTGCAACAAAGAAAGTTCTTATCTTTTCCAGGAGGTCATGAGAGGGGGTTATGTGGGGGACGAGGAGAAGTTCCTGAAAAGTTGCTCGTTTTAAAGGTGTGTGTGCTCTGGTCTGAACTTTTGGGTCCCCCCCCCGAAAGATCATATGTTGAAATCTTAACCCCTGATGTGATGGCATTAGAAATGATGGCCTCTGGAAGGTCACAAGGGCAGAGTCCTCATGGGGGCAGATGTCTTGTAAGTGTGAATAGTGCCACCAACCTTTTCCACACACGTTCAGTTTTGAGTGATATTTCTATTTTTCTTCTGCTTGCTCCCTGAGAGTCTTCCGCTCACTCTCCGGAGTAAAATCATTAAAGTTCTTCCTGAGAATACAGTGATCTTGGTGGTAGGACCCATTCGGCAGCTATTGTCCACCAATACCCGCGTCAGAATTGGCATTGGGTGAAGCAGGAACTCCAGAGACAGAAATTTTGTAGGAAAATGTTGAAGAGATAGGATCAGGGAAGATCTGGGGTAGAGGGAATGGTAGACAAGGGACCCTTGTGATTGTAACTGTTCTTTATCTTGACTACGGCAGTGATCCCCCAAGTCTACATGTGTGATAGCATTGCACAAAACTAAATACATGCACATAAATGATTGCATGTAAAACTAGTGGAAGGGGAATAAGATGGGTGTGTCAATGTCGCTACCCTGCCACTACTAATGCTATTGTTATGCCGGATATTAACCACTGAGGGAGACTGGATGAAAAGTACAGAGGGGACCTCTGCGTTCTTTCATACAACTGCATGTGAATATACAGTGATCTCAAAATAAAAATCCTAAAAAGGGAGTTATAGAGAGGACAGTTCTGATTAATTCAGAATGCAGAATCCTGGACAGCCAGTGCATCGAAAGGATTTTAGGAGCCCAGACAAAGGAGAAGACCCCAGATCTAAAGGGAGAAGAGACACAGAACGGAAGACAGAGCACGTTCCTAATGAAAACCTCACACTTCCCCTGCCCTTAGGTTGTACTGCAAGAGGAGACAGTCTGTATCACCAAGCCTGATTTCTGAAATGATCATCCTTCAGTTGCTGAAAGCAATAGTAACAATAGCTGACACTGAGTAAGGCCAGACGTCAGGTTTTTTTTACATGAGTTATGTCATTTGATTCTTTCAAGAGTCCTATGAGGTAGGTACTGTTCTATGTGCACCGTGGAGATGGGGACGCAGAGGTGCAGAGAGATGGAGAGACATACCTGGTAACTGGCCATATGAGGATTTGCCTGGTTTCAGCAGGAGCATCGCCAACACTAATTGGGACTCACTAGGTGCCAGGTATGTTGTCCTAAATGCCTTCTTGTCACAAGGAACCAGATGCCTATCATTACACCACTTTTGGTGGGGGGCAGGGGCTTGGAAAATTCTCCATCATGTGATGGCATCAAATAACCACATGTGTTTATTGTCTGCTTACTAAGTACCAGCCATTTTACATAAACTATCCCATTAATTTTTCACGGTAAGTCTGGGTGTATTATCTTTAATGGTGAGAAAATGGAGGCCTAGACTCCTTATCCAAAAGCACACAACCAACACTGGCAGAACCAGGTGGGCAAGACCCCAGAGTTACCATTCAATCTCTGAGCTCTGCCTCCAACCCAGAAACTACCAACTTAAAATCATTCCATTTTCCCTGAAGGCTGGATGCTTTTTCATCTCCTGGTGGCCAGCCACTGACCAGGCATGAACCTGTTTTATTTTGCCTGGTATGCAACAGATACAGATCTTGCATATTCACTTTGCAAAAACACCCCAGGAACTTTCCTTGTCATGTTAATGCATTCACAACTCAAGGCCCAGACAAGCTCTTTCTACTTCCATGGCTCAACACACAACAGCCACATGCACAATTCAGTGTTTAACAAGCACTCTTTAATGATGGTGGCAATGACATTGTGCTTTGAAGGCTTGCAGGAAGCAATCAACATTTCTATCACAGAAGCCATCTACTCCTTCATTTTCTCTATGTTGTCACTTCAGAGCTGCTGATAGGGGACTGAGAACTGCAGTGGTTTTCTCTCAGTCCCCCTGAGTGAAGAGGTGACATTCTCTGTTACTTTCTCTCCCTATAATCCCAAAGACTGTAGACAGGAAGTCAGAGGGAACTTGGCATGGAAATTTCTTGCACGGGTGAACCAAAGAAATGCACAGCATCAGACATCATCTGGCCGTAGGCTCTGGGCTCTGGCGGGGGCTGGGGGTGGGGGGCTTCGTCGCAGGCTGCGGGGGAGGGTCGCCACGGAGGTTTTCACTTTTCTCTCTCGGGGCGCACGCACGCACGCCCACTCCGAGCCTACTCCACGTCCTGGTTTTCGCCCTCGCTCCCCTCCCTGCCGGCTGCAGGCTGCCTGTAAACACGCGGGGCTCCCAGACAGGGGCGACCGCTATTGGAGGAGCCGAGCCTGGCCTCCCCTACGCCAAGCTTTGGAGCTGTCAGTTACTTGTACAGTGTGAGCTAGATTTTGGCGCCACAGCTGGGAGTGAGGCTTTTGTTCCATAACAAAAACAAGCGCCTGAATGGCAGGGCTGCCAGCGCCCAGCCCGGCGAGGCAGGCATAAAGGAGCCTGCCTGGTGAATGTTTGTGACCTGTCATTAGAGACAGCTCCCTCTGCTTCCAAATGATCACATGGAGACAATGTGGCAAATTATGTTTGTACAGCCGCGACCCCGCTCACGCAGAGGAGGTGAATATTATGCACCAGGCTCTAATACTGGGCCTGTTAGCTCAGGTGGAAATGCACATCGTTGGTAACCAACCGAGTCGTTTCCAGCGCTTTTTGCCTCCTCTGTCAAAGAACTTCTGTTTTCCCTCTGCGGCTGAAAGGCTGTCCTTCTGCTTGAAACAAGTGAAATGATGGATTCATTTATTTCGGGAAGAAAAGTAATGCATTAAATGTCATAATGCAGTACACCCGATTTGGGGTCCCTTGAAATAGATAAGCTTTTGCTACACGATCTGTCAGATTTTTACTAAGTTAAAACACATCCAGGTCCAGGTTGTTACCTACTTCGAGAAAATTCATATGTGAAAACCTGAATCAGAAGCCAGAGAGAATACGGGTGAGGATTCTCATTTCAGAAAGGATTCTTCAAATTTCAGAAGTATTTGGAAGACTTGAACACCACCCCTCTTCCAGAAAAAAACAAACAAAATCCCCCACCATCAGTGGTGTTGATGTCGAAAGTGCCACAGATAAAAATGTATTTCTTGGGTTTTAGACCCAGTCTTGTTGGAAGGAAAATTCTATTGAGGAAATTATAAGGTTGAAAGATGGTCATTTACATTTCAGTGTGAATGAGCTTAATGACTTTTTTTAAAAAGGATTTTATTTACTTATCTGACAGAGATCACAAGTAGGCAGAGAGGCAGGCAGAGAGAGAGAGGGGGGGGGGGAAGCAGGCTCCCTGCTGAGCAGAGAGCCCGATGTGGGGCTCAATCCCAGGACCCTGGGATCATGACCTGAGCTGAAGGCAGAGGCTTTAACCCACTGAACCACCCAGGCACCCCGAGCTTAATTACTTCCTGAGAGCAGGTTTTCAAGACAGGAAGAGACTAGGGTGCAACCGAGTTCTTGAAAAGAGATAGGAACAACATGAGTGGCAATGAAGACAGAAAATGATAGTTGGGTGCCTTTGAAAACAGATGTTTGTTGCTTCACAATTCTGGGAAGAGTCAACATTTTAAAGAGGGGCTTTTGTTTTGTTTTGTTTTTTTACAGCAGTAGTAGAACCTTCTATGACATGAAATTATCATGTATTTTCATTGACCAATAGAGTAGCCGCAAGCCACAAGTGGTTATGGAGCACTTGACCTGTAGTTAGTGCAACTGAGGAGTTGAATTTTACATTTTATTTCATTTTAATAGCTACACGTGGCTGATGGCTTCGCTCCTGGACACTTTAAAAGTGGAATTTGCTCACAACTCCTCAGAAGTAAAAAATTGAGTGAAGTTAGTGTGTTGGGCAGCCTCTAAGCCAGTCCCTAGGAATCCCACCTCTAGGTATTCACACTCCTGAGTAAGATCTCCTTATAGCACGAGCTAGACCTACCCCATTGCTTCTAGCAATAGAATATGGCAAAAGCGATGGGCTATCACTTCCAAGAAGAGGTTGCAAGGAGACTGTGACTCTGTCTTGAGCACCTTCTTTGGCTCTTTCTTTTGTTTGGAGGGAAGCCAGCTGCCGGGTCATCAGCTACCCTATAGACAGATCCTTTTACAAGAAATGGGTATCTCCAGCCAACAACCCTCAGAGAATTAAATGCTGCCAATGGCCACAAGAGCGAGCTTGGGAGTGGATTCTCTCCCAGGAGAGCCTCTTTATGACTACAGTCCTGGTTTGCACCCTTGTGAGTCCCAGAAGTAGAGACACCCAACTAAGCCTTGTCTGAATTTCTGACTCACAAAAAATGTGAGATGATAATTATGTGTTGCTTTACGTCACTACATTTTCAGGCAGTTTGTTATATAGCAAAAGATTTTAATATGGTTAGGCTCATTTGAAATACATTTGTACTAGTTAGGGCATCAAGAGATCCAAATATCAGTGGCTAATACAATAAAATATTCGTTCTTTTAACAGTCCAATGCAGGCATTCTTTTGATGGAGATTCACCTGGAAAGGGGAGTTAACCTCTTTTTCTTTTCGACTTGGCCATCTTTAACTTATGGTTGCTCACTTTGCCCCGGAAGCCATTTCCATTCCAGCCAGTTAGAAGGTGAAAATTGCAGAGTGGATGGATCCTGGGGATGAGGTGTTTGGGTAGCAGAACAGACGTAGAGATGGTATGTATCATTTCTGCCCGTGTTCCGCTGCCAGACCTCAGTCAAATGATTCTACTTAGCTGTAAGTCAGACTGGGAGACATAGTTTGTATGCCCAGGATTGAGGGGAAGCAGATTCAGGGATCAGCTGGCAGGTTTTGCCGTAATACAGTATCCTTTTTGGGTGGTAAGCTCCTTGGTCAAAACTGGCCTTTTCATGCCTTGCCCAACCCCAGGATCATGCAGACAAGGATCTTTTCACAGATAACAGTGAGGGTGATGACAGAATGGGAGTCTGACTACACTCCCCAGTTCAAGCTAAGAATTCACCTAAACTGTCAGAACGTTCTAGTCCTATAATCTAGTCCATAATCCACCCACATTTAATCAAACCAAAATTGTTTAGAGAAAAGCAGGGGCACATTCTGAAAATGACCATGGAAGAATGGGAAAAGATGCCTGTGCGTGTTCAAGGGGGACTTCTGAACTACAAGGTGGGATCCAAAATGGGATTCTGTAAGCTGAGAAACCCTTCAGATAGGATTTCAAAAGGGTGTCAAATCTATCATTGCTTCTGAGGCCAACTCTCATTTTCTGAGCACTCCCCTCAATGTTACCATCAGTCTTGGGGTCTATAGATAAAGGAAAGAAAAAGAAGATTGGTTTGCTTGATTCTGTTGTTTTAAATTGAGGCGCTGTTGCTCATATATACATTTTTAAAATGCCACTCCCCCTTTCATCTCCCTGGGTCCCCTCCGCCCACCTCTCTTCGCCTTAAACTATGAGCTTATTGCCAACAAATGAGTCAGTGAAGATGGAAAGGTTAATTTCACTTAGTATGTATCTGTCAACATTACTTTGAAAAAGTCTTTGGCACCCTGAACTAGTCACACAACCTAGGGAGGAAGGAAGGGAGGGGGAGATGAAAGAGAAAGGGAGTGAGAGAGAAGGAAAAGAAAGAATAAATGAATGAATGAAAGAAAAAGAACAAGAAAAGATTGCATATCCAAAGGTAGGTCTCTGAGTTGCTGGCGGAGCTCGGGCTTCAGGCTCCTCGTTTGCCCCTTCTTAGAATGAATGTTCACCTCCAAAGAGAAGGAAAAGAAGCAGCAGCTCTAGCATGTGCCTGAGGCCAGCAGCACCGCCCTAACCTGGGGCCCCCTATATAGTTCTATCTAATAGCTTTATTGAGATAAAATACACATAAAACATACCCATTTAAACTGTACAAAAATTCAGGAAAAAACTGTACAATTCAATGTTTTAAATATATTCACAGAGTTGTGCAAACATCACCATAATCTACTTTTAGTACACTTTCATCACTCCTCAAGAAACCCCGGGCCCCATTCACAGTTTCTCCCCATTCCTGCTCCCATCTCCTGAAACCCAGGCAATCATGAATCTACTTTTTGTTTTTCATAGATTTGTCCGTTCTGGACATTTCATATAAATGAAATCACAGAATATGTGCTTCTTGTGACTGACTTCTTTCATTTAGTATCTTGTTTACAAGGTTCACCCACATTATAGCCTGTACCAGAACTTTCTTTGTACCGTGTAATAATAAATAGTCCATGGTATGAATACACCACATTTTATCTGTCTCATCAGCAGTTGATGGGCATGTGTGTTGTTGTACATTCACTTTTGTACCTACTTTGTATATACCCTGCTGGTAGTTTCAGAGAGTAGTGGGCAGGGTGAACAGACTGCCAGCACTATCTTTATATCCACTGGGCCTTCTCAATTTGCCCTTAACAGTTGTCAGGGAGCATTGGGACCCTATCTTGGATCCCTGTAGAGGAATTTGAAGCTGAAGCTGCCCTGTGACCCACTTCTGGCCTTGCTTCCTGGCATTCTGATTGAGGCTTCCAGGTGTCTCCCCTCAACCCAGGACCAGCCCAATGTAGGTGGGAGTATGGAGGAGAGGAAGAAATGCCAGGACCTGACCAGGCCTAACCAGATGCTGGCATACTGGTTGCAGGAGCCACGCCAGCTCTGATCAATGAGCTAGAGTTCTCGGCGGGCTTACTCTATCTAGCAGGAGGCCCTGCCTGAGCACAAAATTAAAGGAAGTTATAAATGTTGCTCATAAGCTGTATGAAATTTCTCTAAAATAATCCATTTTTTAAAAAAGTTTAGTCACTTATGCTAAAGGAAAAACTGGATCATCCCACTTTTTCAATGGAAAATTATATTACGAAATTGTCATATGAGGAGATGATAAAAGAGTATTCGGAGAGGAGTGATGTCAGTGAGAATGCTAGAGTAAGGATCTCCAATAGTCTTCCTTCTATGGAAGCAAAGAAAAAGCTGGCGAAAAATGTCTGAATCAAATTTTTCAGAAACCTGGAAACTAACCAAAGGCTTGCTACATCCAGGGAGTACTTATTTAAGGAAAATGATGAATCTCCGTAAGATAGTGAGGTTTGTGGCATTTTAACTTAGCCCAGGCCCAGGCCCACACCTAGCTTAGAGGTAGCCTTGAAAAAGAACAGGTCACATTCCCAGTACTGAAGGGACAGTACTTTGCAAAGAATTGTAATTTTATTATTATTTTTTTTTATCTGGTGGCTTCGTAGAAGACCAGTTCAAAAGGTTTGCCTTCATTTGCTTTGATTTAGAACTGGCCCAGTTCAAAAGGTACTGGGAAGGAGGGGTTATTTCTTGTTGCTGCTGTCTGAGGCTACAGATAACAGTTACTGTAAATCAAAAAATGAGGAGAAAAGGCTGGGAAATTAGATGTTTATAAAGATGTTGAAAAGTTGACACATATTCCTGGCAATCTAGATGCCATGCATCTCAGGAATGACATGAGATGGCCATGGGTCTGATCTTTGACTGACCTTGAGATTCTGCACAAAAAGAAAATGAACGTTTAAGCAGAGTTATAAACTGCTGGGCTGTATGTTGAAAACACACCAACACATACACACAGAACCCCTTTGGTAAAAAGCTATGTTTGGTAGGTTTTGAAAGTTTTTTGGTAAGTTTGGAAAGGAAATATATGTTCAATCATTAGCTGACCACTAATCTAACAGAACAATGACTTAAAAGGCCCCAAAGAACGAGACTTTATAGAGTAGTTCATAAAAGTCAGGAAACAAACAATAATAAATAAAATAAGCAATAAGCAACAAACCCTAGAAAGAGGAGAGAATCTGATTTTCAGATTTGCCACATTATGATATTCAAAATCCACTTTTCAACCAAAAGTTATAAAGCATACAAAGAAAGAATATATGGCCCAAGCACAGGAAAAAAAAAATAGAATTTAATAAAAGTTCTTCCTGAGGTGGTACAGACATTGAACTTACTAGAAAAAGACTTTAAATGAAATAGATTCCAAAACCTAAAAGAAACAAAACAAAACATATCCAAAAAGCTAAAGGAAAGAATCAGAATGATGTCTAACCAAATAGAAAATAACAATAAAAATACAGGAATTATATATTTAAAAGAATCAAATAGAAATTCTAGTGTTGAGAAGTACAAATGAATTAAAAGTCCACAGGGCACCTGGGTGGCTCAGTGGGTTAAGCATCTGCCTTCGGCTCGGGCCATGATCTGGGGATCCTTGGATGGAGACTCCTGTCGGGTTCCCAACTCAGCAGGGGAGGCTGCTTCTCCCTCCCCCAGCCTGTGCACTCTCTTTCTTTCTCTCACTCTTTCTTGCAAATAAATAAAATATTTTTAAAAAATAAGATTTTTTTAGAGGAGTTCAATAAGTAGGTTTAACCAAGCAGAAGAATTAGCAGCACGAAGACAGTCAATTGAAATTATCCAGTCTGAGGAACAAAAGAGGGAAAAAAACGAAGCAAGAAGTTAATAGAGTCTTAAAAGCCTGTGGGACACCATCATATGTATCATGCAGATCCTAGAAGGAGAGAAAAAAGAGAAGGGAACAGAAAAAATATTTCAGAAAATAATATCAGAAAATGAAAATTTGATGAAAAACATTACCTACATATCCAAGAACCTTCATAAACTCCCAAGTAGAATAAACACAAAGAGATCCACACAGACATACCATAAACAAATTATCAAAAGGCAAAGACTCTTGTGTACAACAGGAGAAAAATGACTCATTACCTATAAGGGAGCCTCCATAAGATTAACAACTGATTTCTTATCAGAAACCACAGATGCCATGAAGCAGTAGGATAATGCACTCAAAGTGCTCAAAGAGGGGGAAAAAAAAGGTCAACAAAGAATTCTATATCTGGCAAAATATTTCCTTCACAAATGAAAACAAATTAAGATATTCCCAGATTTTAAAAAATGCAAGTGTATGCTAGCAAAGCACCCTATAAGAAATGCTAAAGAAAGTCATTCAAGCTGAAAGAAAAGATCATTGCATGGTTACTTGAAGCCATATAAAGAAATAAAGATCCCTGATACAGGAAACTACGTGAGTAAATATAAAAGACAGTATGAATGGATTCTTTGTTTGTAACTACTTTTTTTTTCTACCAGATTTAAAGATAACTGCACAATGCAATATTTATCAACCTACAGTGATAGGTACATAATGTATAAAGATATAATTTGAAATAATAACAGCACAGAGCAGGCAAGGTGGGAGAATTGAGTTATGCAGGAGCAAAGATTTAGAACACTAAACTTAAATTGATATTAATCTGAACTAAATTGTCATAAATTTAGAGGTTGATTGTAATCCCCGGGGCAACCACTAGAAAAAGAATTCGGAAATATATAGTAAAAGAAACTACAAGGTACTTAAGATGGCACAGGAGAAAATAACATAAAAGAAGGCAGTAGTGGAGGAACAACAAATATATAAGACATATAGTAAACAAATAGCAAAACGGCAGTTGTTTTCCCCCTTAACAGTAATTACATTAAATGTTAATGAATCAAACTTTTAAATGAAAAGGCAGAAATTGGCAAAATGGATAAAAACTGATCCAACGACATGTTCTCTGTAAGAGACTCACTTTCGATTCAAAAATTACAAATAAATTGAAAGTAAAAGGATGAAAAAATATATTCTGTGCAAATGGTTACTAAAAGAGAGCTGAGTAGCTATATTAATATCAGACAAAAATATACTTTAATTGCTACTAGAGGCAAAGGATTTTCAAAATAATGAAAGGGTCAGTCTATCAAGAGGGTATAGCAATTATAAACATGCATACACCTAATAACAGAGCTCCAAAATACTGAAACAAAAACTAACAGAACTGAAGGAAGGAATAGACAATTGAGTAGTTATTGTGGAAGACTTTAATGTTTCACTCTCAGTTACTGCTAGAACTAGACAGAAGACATATCGTAAGCAAATAATTTGCTTGACATTGTCGATTCTTCTATTTCTTTGCTGAAAGAATTCGTTCAGCAAAGAAATAGAAGAATCGATAGTGTCAAAGGACATTATCAAGAAATTGAAAACACAACCCACAGAATGGGAGAAAATATCTACGAATCTTATATCTAAGAAGTGTCTAGTATCCAGACTATATTAAGAAGTCTTACAACCCAACGGCAAAAAGACAAACACCCCAATTTTAAATGGGTAAAGGATTTGAATAGATATTTCTCCAGAGAAGATACACAAATGACTGAAAAGCATATATAAGGTTGCCCAGGATTATTAGTTATTAGGAAAACGAAAGTCAAAACGATAATGAGGTAACACTTCACACCCATTAGGATTTTCATTATAGAAGGAAAAAAAAGCCATAAGTGTTCCTGAGGATGTGAGATATTAGAACTCTCTTACATTCTGGTAGGAGCATAAAATGATGCAGCTGCTTTGGAAAACAGTTTGGCAGTTCTTCAAAAAGTTAAACATAGAATTGTCATATGACCCAGCCATTCCACTTCTAGGTATATTCCCCAAATAAATGAAAATGGGTGCTCAAACAAACCCATATACACACATACATAGAAGTACTATTTACAATAATCAAAAGACAGGAAAAAAACCCAAACATGTTCCTATCAACATTTAAAGGGACAACAAATTGTGGAACGTCCAGATAATGGAATATTTTTTTTTAAAGATTTTGTTTATTTATATGAGAGAGCACAAGTGAGGGAGCACAAAGGGGAGGGGAGAGGGAGAGGGAGAAGCAGACTTTCTGCTGAGCGGAGAAGCCGGATGTGGGGCTCAAGATCATGGCCTGAGACAAAGGCAGACGCTTAACCGACTGAGCCACCCAGGCACCCCCAGACAATGAGCTATTAGTCATCCATAAAAAGCAGTGAAGGACCAATATATGCTACAATGTGAATAAACCTCATAAACATTATGTAAAGTGACAGAAGCCAAACACAGGTCACATACTGCGTGATTCCATTTGTGGGAAATATCGAGAAAATGTAAACTCAGAGAGTAGGTTGGAAGTTACTAGAGGCTGGGGGAAGAGGAAATGGGGAATAACTGCTTAATGGGTATGAGGTAGTAAAAGTGTTCTGGAAATAAAGGTGGTATTATATAATACCGAGAAAGTACTAAATACCATTGAACCATTTTAAATGATTATTTTTATCTTATGTGACTTTCACTTCAATGAATTTTTTTTTAAAGGAATAAAGTACTGTTACAAGCTCCAGCATGGTTGAGTCTTGAAGACTTCATGCTAAGCGAGAGAAGCCAGATCCTGAAGGCCCTGTGTTGTATGATAACATTTATATGAAATGACCAGGATAGGCCAATCTATAGAGACAGAAAACAGATTAGTGTTCACAAGGGATAGAGATGGTGGGGGTACTTGGGACTGACTGTTCATCCCAAATAGAATCTTTGGGGGCTGATAGAAATATTTTTGCAATTAGTGACAGAAATATTTTTGCAATTAGTGATGATTGTTGCATGACCTAGGGAATATATTAAAAGCCACTAAATTCTATGTTTTGAAACAGTGAACGTTATGTTATGTGAATTTTATTTCAAAAAAGGAAAAAAATATTCAGAGGAAAGATATAGGAAAAAAGTGTTGTAGGGGCATGCCTGCAGTGAATCAATTAAGGTTATGGCCAAATTATTATGTCACTTTTTCTGAATTTTGACGTGCATTTTCACTTTTATTACTTATAATTTGTTGTGATTTCTTCAATAAGCAATCACTTTTGTACTTCCTTTGTATTTTTTTTTTTTCCGGGTAGGGTGCTCAAACACTCACTCTCCTCCGTTGTTGCCCTTCTAGTCCCACTTCTTCCAGGGCCGCTGCCTTTTTAAGGTTTCTATCCGCCCCACACAGTCAGGCAATTGCCTAAGTGCTCCAGGGTTTCCCAAGCCTCTACCTCCCACCAGCCTCCAAGCTGATGCCAGAAAAAATCTCGGAAAATCTCGCGGAAACGCATGTGGAAACGCATATAGTAGTCGCTCCCTCAGCCGCGGTGCCCTTTGGCTTTCCATAGTTTAGGTCTGTGGGGTCAGCGGGGTTGGAGGCCGATGATCCTCCTCTGACCAATCAGAAGGCGGGCAGGAGCCTGGCCCTTCCTCATGGCGCTTCCTCTTTCCTCTCCCCTACCCTCAGGGTCGGCATTGCCTCCTCTCACAGCGACAGAAGAGGGAAGGTGAGTGTGGTAGGAGATACTTTGAGAGCGAGAAGAGAGGGCAGTTACACAACTTTGTTACGGTATGTTGTTATAATTGTTCTATTGTTGTTGCTTATCTCTTACTGTGCTTAGTTGATGTGTTAAACTTTATAGTCGGTATGCATAGGGGAAAAAACGTGGTATTTATAGGGTTTGGTATTCTCTGGAATTTAAGGTTCCTCTGGGGATCATGGGACGTGTCCCTTATCGATAAAAGCGGACTACTGTCTTTTCTCCCTTCTCACTTCTGCTGAGAGACCGTCCAAGGTTTTCCTAGGTTTGCCCGTAGGATAAGGGGCACATTTCTTAACTGAGTCCAACCTGTCTTTCCAGATCCATCTTTTAGTCTTTCTCTCCCCAAATTGTATCTCTGCGTCAGAAGTCATATCCAACTCTCCTCTGATCTCCAGAAGCTTAGTTTTTTGTTTTGTTTTGTTTTTGTTCTTGTTTTTAAACCTTCTTCTTTTTTTTTTTTTTTTTAAATCTTATTTATTTATTTGATAGACAAAGATCACAAGTAGGCAGAGAGGGAGGCAGGCTCCCTGCTGAGCAGAGAGCCCGATGCAGGGATGCAGGGTCCATCCCAGGACCCTGAGATCATGACCTGAGCTGAAGGCAGAGGCTTTAACCCACTGAGCCACCCAGGCTCCCCTGTTATTTTGTTTTTTAAATATATCTCCTGTTATTCTTTTTCCCTTAGGTATGATGGCCTTCTTCCATGTGCTCCTTTAGGGGAGTTCTTTTCTTTGTGCTCAAGTGTTGCCTCTGAAAGTTTCCCAGCTCCCTTTGGAGCCCTTGCAATCCCATATTGTGCATTCGCTACGTTTACATATATGTTTACAAATCAACTGAAATAATTTGAACTATTTTCCTGTGCATATGAAAAATGTAAATGTATAAAATGTATATGTAAAATATGTAAATAAATATAAAATGTATATGGAAAACCTATATATGTGTGTTTTCTCATATACACAGATGTTTAACACATACATATATACTTAAAAAATTTGTTTCCTAAAGGAGTAGGTATCTACAAACATACCCAAGGTAGGGACAGTGTCACATCTATTTAAGAAAGGTTTTTCTCTGTACTTACTCTATTTTCTGTAAATACTATGCATTTACCCATGTGCAGGCTTTGATACAATAGAGTAAATGCTTTCTGAATTTAATTGAATTGGAAGTATATATATGTGTGTGTATCAACATTCTTTCGCTTAAGGACTTTAGGTACTGAATAAAGAAATAAGCACATGAGAACAATTAAGAATGTTAATATTATAAATAAATGTCAAGTGGCATACTGCAGAACAATAAAATGAGCACTGATGGCTCACAGCGCAGTGGATTGTATCATCATGATCACAAATGGGTTAAAGCTGATCAAAGGCAAGCTTATTGGAGTTGAGAGGTAGTAAATGGATTCAGGTGAAGGGCGTTGGTTCAGGGTAAGGAGGCAAAGTGTTCTCTTTGGGAAGGAAAGAACTTGAAGGCTCTTTGGATGTGGGGAGAGAATTTTAACATTTTCATGTGGAGACAAGGGAATTCTTTGATCCCAGTGGGAGGCCCTCAAGTAATTTAGTGTTTTCTTTGGATGTGCTATCTTCTTATACTGAGATTAAAAGACATGCATGGTAGTCTGAGAATTTTTCCTACTCCAGTGAAAGCTTCCCGCGAAACCCCGAATCCCATTTTGTGAGGAAGAAGGGAATGGGGACCCAGTTAGGTACACGGAGTCAATTTATGGAACCTGAACAAAAGCAGACTTTGCTTTCCTCTTTTCCTTGGTCTTCTTCACTCGCTCAGCACTCTGAGGGCTTCCCAGGAGAGGTGGCAGACCACGCTATGCCAGGGACTCATTGGTGGATTCGTAGAAGGTAGAAGACACTTTTCTCATTTTGCTAGACTAGAACTCCCAGACCATGAGAGACAAAACAGAACCACAAGTCACACTGTATTTTGTATGTGAGAGGAAGAGGGGGGAATCATCTCTCTTTTGGTATGCTGATGGAAAAGAGATTTATAAGCTCCTTAGGGAAGCATGTGGTTAGTTTATTATGCAAATTTTAATCGAGTGTTTTCTAGTTTTCTTCCTCTCTGTCTGTCTGTCTGTCTCTCTCTCTCTCTCTCACACACACACACACACACACACAGTTTGGGAAGGTTTGCTTTGATGCCTTTTCCCTTATTTCTTGCTTCTCATGTCCCCAAACCTGGTGCCTGACTTCCTAAGTACCACAGAGATCGTTTGGGAAGATTTGCCTTTGCCTGAGAGCGTGAACATTGACAACTAGATGCTCATGAACCTGGAAGAAGGAATCTCCAGTGGGAGAATGAAAATCATGAGATGAGCCATGGGAGGTATTTGGGGGATTTAACAGAAAATCGCAAACCTCAGCAAAACCAGTGACTGATACTTGGTTTCTTCCTTCCTTCAACAAACCGCCGAATGCGTACTATGTGTTTGGCACTGCGCTATTGGAATGACATTAATGGGTAACTACTAAAGGATCTTTTGGAGGAGCTACACCATCAATGAATCCTATAAATAAATGTAAAGTTGCCTCTGTGTGTTAGAAAAGAGAGTTTAGGGCCATGCTGGTGGTGAGTGGGGGCACTTCTAGAGAGAGAGGACATCAGGCTTAAGGCCCTGTAGCCAGAGAGAACCTAGCCAGTCGGAGAGATTAAAAGGTCAGTGTGGCTTTTACAGATTTGATTAAAAAATAAAAAAGTCACTCTGGCTGCTCTGTAGACAAGACCCAAAGTGGATGCGGAGAATTCTTTAGGAGGGTACGTGGTAGCTTATAGAACTGGAAGTCTGGAAAACTCAGTTGGCTTCAGGAGACCCTGGACCTAGCCCTGAAAGCTTCTGTTTCTCTGCGTCTCTCTGTCTCTTTGTCTGTCTCCCTCTCTCTTCTGTCTCTGCCCCTCTCCCTTTCTTTTCTCTCTCTCTCTCCTCCTCCCTCTTTCCCTATTCCCCTATCGGTTTGTCTTCTCTCCCTCGGTTTTCTCATATTCTTTCTCTGCCTTCTTCACATACCTGCATTAGCCTTGGTTCTCTCAGCACCCAGATTAGACTTTACCTAATCTTCTACTTTAAAGATCCCGAAGAAAGAGCAGATTGCCTAGAATCTCTCTGTATTCCCCACCCAACCCATGTTAATTCCTTGCTGGGTTAGCAGAGACTTACCACTTGGGGGAAAGAATGTGTGGGGGCATCATGCATGATTTTAGTGACTCACCACCAGAGTTCTGAGGGAGGGGGTTGGCTGGCCAGACCCCCCACCATGTATTTCTTACTAATACATAATTGTCCTTCCCCATGTTCTATGCACTGATCAAAATGCATAGATTTTTAATTTTTTATTTTTTTTAAAGATATAAAGATAGAGAGCATGTGCACAAGCATTGGGAAGCAGCAGGCAGAAGGAGAAGCAGATTCCCTGTTGAGCAGGGAACCCGATGCTGGACTCCATCTCAGGACCCTGGGATCATGACCTGAGCTGATGGCAGATGCTCAATCACCTGAGAACCCAGGCATCCCCAGACACATAGTTTTTTAAACAGCCACATGGGGCTGGGGAGGGGGGCAGTCTATTACCCTAAGGCAGAACAGCCACTATTCGTTGGCAAACATATTACTTGTGTACTGAGCACTGTGATAGGTGTTGGAGAAACAAAAGCAGCCCCAGACCTTGAACTGCTCATACCTTCTACTGGAGGCAGGCACAGTACCGAAACCCTTCACATTCCTGAGTACTTTGCAGAATATTTCTTGTCTTCAGTTCAACTTAGCTCAATTCAGTTACCATACTATGGGCACCATGAGAGGGAACACAAAAATAAATGCTTGGACTCTACCCCCAAGGAGTTCAGAGTCCAAGAAGGGAGACACATATCAACAAATATTAACGGTGCGGAGTTGCAAGTCAGCCCTGTATGTGAAAGATTCACAGGCAGAAGAGAGAAGGGAATGATTATATCCCTCCACTCCCCAAAAACACACACACACACATACTAATCATAGACATCTTCCTGGAAGAGGGGACACCTGCTCTGGGCTTTGGATGCCATTCCAGACAGTGGGGTTGGGGCTCAAAGACTGTAGAATGATACAGCTGGAAGGTGAAGTGATGTCAGTGGTGAGTAGGGGGGAAGGTAGCAATGGTGAGATTATGAAGGCCTTTGTGTACTCTGATCAGGAGTTAGGCAGGGGCACCTGGGTGGCTCAGTTGGTTGAATGTCTGCCTTGGGCTCAGATCATGATCTCAGGGTCCTGGGATGGAGCCTTGTGTCGGACTCCCTGATCAGCAGGGAGACTGCTTTCCCTCTCTCTCTCTCCCTCTCCCCTGATTGGTGCTCACTGTCCCTTTCTTCCTCAAATAAATAAATAAATAAATAAAATCTTAAAAAAAAAAAGGTATGTAGATGATGTGTAGCTATACAAGACGATAGGGAGCAGAGAAATATGAATGGTGCGTGCAGGTGGAGAGACATTTGAAAGATGATGATGAAAATCTAGATAAGAGATGATGAGGACCTAAGTAAGGCAAGCCCATGGGGATGAAGGGGAGAGGCTTGACGTGAGAAGAGTTTAGGAAAGAATTAGAATGTTTGGTGACTAAGTTGGATGCGTGTGTGTATGTTGGGTTGAGGGGGTTGGGGATGTCACAGAAAAAAATCGGATCTTGGGTTTCTGCCTCAGGCCAAGAGAGAATATAGAAGGAATAGGGACAGTGGGAAGAACAGGACAGAGAGGGGAATCATTGAAGTTGGAGGAGGTTAGGAAGCATTTACATGAATGTTTTCAGAAGAAAGTTGAGTATATACGTCTGGTGCAGGAGGAGAAAGCAGGACAGAAATGAACAGAAGTGAAATATGCAATCTTCTGGAATTTAGGAGTCAGAACCAAGGGAGAGGTTAAAATCTCCTAAATAAACAAGATAGGAGAACCCGAAAGATGAGTTGTTAGTCCCTCAGAGGTTTGGTAGGGGTAACATGATTAAAGGAAAGATGTCAAGTAGGAGAAAGAAAGTAGGCTTCTCAAAATCAAAAGGAGAAAATGGGTAAAAGTATCAGTTGCTACAGAGTGGTCAGGGAAGTCTCAGTAAGGATTTGGTAGCTAGGAAATTGTCAGAAACCTTTGCTTGGGTACCTTTCCCTGCATTGTTGAGAATGGGAGACCAATTTCGGGGTTGGTGAAGAAGGGGCATTGCGAATAGAGATTATCCCATCAATAAACTTGACTTTGAAGGCATGGAGAGAAAAGGTCAGTAGCTACAAGGGGGCACAAGGTTTGGGGAAGGGTTTTGTGTGTTAAGGTCTTGAAGATGTTTGTAGATTGAGGGGAAGGTGCCTGTCGGAAGGGAAGTTGAAGGTATACCTGGGTGGCTCAGTCGATTAAGTGTCTGCCTTTGGCTCAGGCCATGATCCCGGAGTCCTGGGATGGAGACCTGTATCGGCCTCCTTGCTTAGCGAGGAGCCTACTTCTCTCTCTTCCGTGGTTCTCCCCCTGCTTCTGCACCATCTCTCCCTCTCTCTGACATCTAAACAAATAAAATTTTTTAAAAAAAGGTGGGGAGAGCTGAAGAGTGAAACCTCCCTAGGGAGACAGAAGGCAATGTGTTCTAATGCACAATTGGAGACACTAATCTTCAGTGAAAGGAAGAACATATCTTCCCCTAAAATTTTAAGAATGACAATGGGTATGAAAAGGTTTTTTGTTTATCAGTTGGTTGCTGTAAGGAAAATTTAGGAATTTTAAGCCTGATGGCTACCATTACTCAAATATGAAGGAGGCCATTTTTAAGGGTGGTGAATGAAGAAAAGAGACAGGCCTGAGAGGCCATACTTTTTAACATATGCTGTGGACATGAGAAGAATGAAACTTACAAAGTGGAACTTCCTGGTATTGATACCACATGGAGAGATCATAAATTAGTGGGAGTGCCCATTGGCAGTCCAGAGACTCAAGTGTCTTCTTGCCCATGTCAGACTACTAAACCCAGGTCTATACAACTTGAATCTGATGCTCTAATTCCTAGAAGCACTGGGCTTTTTCCTTGTGAGCTAAGTACTTAAGTTAGATGAATATAAAGCCAATGCAAAAAGAGTCTGCTAAAATCACTGAATTTGTGGATTCTGCCAGTGGTTACTGAAGGCAGGTTTTCTGGCATTAGGAGACTGCTTCATGCTATTAGATCTTCGTTGAAGACAGGACAATAGGAAATGCACTTAAATTGCTGCAAAATGTCAAGAAAGAAGGATGTTCTAAGAAGGGTGGGCTCTGAGAGGACAGACAATAACCTGCGGAGGTGATCCTTAGGAACAAATAGTCTCAGGTGGTTTTACTGCAGTCCTAGGAGATGATTTATTTAGATTTCTTACATTCCCTTTTAGGTCTGTGCCACGGTTTGATAGTAAGTAAAAAGGATATATAGAAGTAGCACACAGCATAAAATGGGAACAGCACATAATACTTTTTCTTTGCTTTACATTTTATTTTATTCTCATAATGGGCACATTAGAAGTAGCTGCTATGTAAAAATAATCTGGACATTAAAGTGGAATAAGTCATATGTAATTACTAATTGTGTCATAGCCCCATCAGAGAGAGAGAGAGGAAGAGTGAGCAGAGAGAGGGAGAGAGAGCAGAGAGAGAGAAAGATTCATAAACCCCCAATTCTCTATCCAGGCTTGTTGGTTATCTCTAGCTTGATTAAAGGGAATGATACTCATTTGTAAATGCATTTGGCAAACTTACCCTGCTATTGTTTCCATTATTTTGCAAATTACAGACATTGAGATGAAGGCTCTGTAATTTCCTAGCGTTCCCTTTATTCCTGCTTGGAAAACTGGTGTTGCCCTGGCATACTTCCACTTTGCTGTTATTTCATTTGAATACAGCAAATTCTTTATTATGATTAACAAAGACTTCTGCTCCATTCCTCTTTGAATATCAGTCTGCTCATGGAGATGAGTTGATTTTGAGCCCTGCTGTCTCCTTGAATCTCTCTGCTTCGCTGATCTCAAAGATGTTCAAGACAACAGACACCCAAGTATTCCTAAATGACATGTTTTTTGTGTGTTCTCCCTTTTGAATTTGTTATATGTTTAGTAATTTTACCATCGTCTGGAACTTTCTTCTCTTCTTTCAATTGTCTGATTCTAAATGTCTCGGCGCATTACTTAAAAGCTTGAAAATATACATGCAGTTGGATTTGGTAATCTTGCTATTTTTAAGCTTCTTTCTCTTTTAATATTTCAGTTTTCCTTTCTCCTCATACATACGTAGTCTCTAAAGGTTTTACAAAATTTTGTAAACAGTCTTGATACCAGGAACTTTGGGGCATCTGGAATACAGAGGCGGCTTTCTTTGAGCGCTTTACATTTCTATTTCATACATTAGGTGTTGCACTGGAATCACTTTTCCCCCAATCAGGCTCCCCTTCTTTAAATATTGCCTGGATGTCCACCCAATATAACACTCACGTAGCAGTCCTTATGCTTAGAGAGTGCTAATTAAATATTTCCTTCCTAAGATCAGTCATATTTAGAAGAAATCACATTGAGAACTCTTCTAGGGCTTGCTGGAAAATGCTCGTGCGTGACTATGACTTGGGAGCCCACGCTCCACGATCAGATACAACATTCTGCTCTTCCTACTCTTTTCCCTCATTTCCTCTGGTCTTTTCTCGTATATCTCCTCTGACATCTCAGCATCTCTGGTCACCCCTTGTTGCTTTAACTCTGTTGGGCCAAATAATTGGAAGGAATATGTGGAGGTGAGGGTAGAGCAGCCCTTTTTTTTTCATATTGGGCAGATAGCATTGTGGAAAATGAGGATACTAATAGCAACAATAATGTCTCCTACTAATCAAGAGCTTATCTGTCTGCTTTATGTGTTTTTATCTCAGTTAGTCTTCTTAAGAATCTTTTTTTTTTAATAATTTTTTTTAAAGGATTTTATGTATTTATTTGACACAGAGAGAGAGAGAGATCACAAGTAGGCAGAGAGGCAGGCAGAGAGAGAAGGAGGGGAAGCAAGCTCCCTGATGAGCAGAGAGCCTGGTGCAGGGCTCCATCCCAGGACCCTGAGATCATGACCTGAGCCGAAGGCAGAGGCTTAACCCACTGAGCCACTCAGGCGCCCCTCTTCTTAAGAATCTTATGAGGTAAATAAGACCATTGGGTCTGGATTCTGATAGCTCAGAGAGGTCAGGGAACATGCCTCAGGCCCCACAGCTAGCACACTCAGCAGAAGGTGTGGGATTTGAACTCAGGATGTCTGATTGCCAAGCTCAGAGTAGACTGTACCTACACAGAGGAAGTGCCCAATGAATTGTTAGTATTTTGTGGCAATTTTTATTCAGATGTTTATCTTCTGTATGACCCTTTTGTCTAATTGAATTTAATCACAGTAGCCCCATGGAGTTATGCTTTCCATTTTGTAATCAAGGAAACCAAATCTCAAAGACTTTCCGTAACTTGCCCAAGCTTACTCAGCTGGGAAAAGGGAGGTCCTGAACACTCCAGTGAGTTCCCCCTTTTCATCCCTCTTGGGGGTTTGCTTTGGAGAACATGTTTCTCTTCCTCAGGCTGCAGAATCAAATGAGGAATCTAACTTTAGTGATAACTCAGATGTCAATGGCGGATGCTCTTACCTGCACCAGCAGGGTTCCCGCTTGAGCTGGGACCTGGTCCTGCTTCGTGCCGCACTGCTGTCGCCATGAGACCCCCCTCCCTCAAGGGCTCATCTGGTACAGTGGTCTGCGGCAATTGAGGGAGAAGCTCACACCCGCCTCAACTGTCCAGGTCCCCTGGTGGCTAGAGCTGTTGTTCTAGTGCTTTCCTAAAAGCTCAGAAAAAACTCTTTCACTTTTCATTTCCAGCCCCTCTGCTGTCCGTAAGACCCCATTTTGAGTGTGGGGGGACCAGGCTTGGGATCGGATTCACAGGACAGAGCCATTCTGTGTTCCGAATCCTCCTCCTGTCCCCTGATTAAGATATAGGCCTGCTCCCTGGTGGAGGCCGCTGAACTCGGATCTTTCTCTTTCGTTGACTCCTCCCAGGAGCGTCCTCTGTCAGGGTCCCACATCATCAATTTTTGAAACATGTTCTATACATGAAATCTCTCATTCAGACTCAAGCGTGGAGAATCTGGGCTGGCTGTTTTTTGTGCAGCACCCAGCCTTTCTACCCGATAGCCCCCATTTCCTTTTGGGAAACTGTCTTTTCCCTAGATTGTGTGGCCTGGGTGGAATTCATGCCTCCTCCTGGGGGAAGCCTAGGGACCAGAGTCTCCCCTCAAGCAGCCAGGGAGTGAATTTGTGTCCTCATTTGACCAATCAGTGCTCTCCTCTGTGTCTTTGAGGCGGAAGGGCCACAAAGAGGAGAGGGGTGGGTTGCAGTTGGTGTCCCTGTAGAAATGCTGTCCAGGGACCAGGCAGCTCCTGCTGGGAGTCCCGAGACCCGGCGCTCACGCTGCCCCTCACGTTTGCAGTTTCCAAACCTCCAGACATTTATTTGAGCTCCAGCTGTCCTTAAAATAAATGACCCCTCCCGTAGCAGCTACGGTACCTTTCTGTTGCATACTATGACGAGGACAGACAGAACTACAGAGAAATGTGTAATGTAAATGTACCAAAAAACCCATCTTCCTGGACCTCTTTTCTCTCCTTTTCATGCCCCTCCCTGCTCTCCTCTGCTTCCAAATCCTCATGGACCTGGTGTTGGCCCCCTGCTCAAGCCCTCTTGTGGAGCTAAGGGCCCTATGCTTGCCCTCCCCAGAGCCAAGAGGTCTGGATATCTTTCTCCACCTTTTACCACAGCCCACATAGCAACGTCTTCTGTGCTTTCTTCAGCAAGGACCACCGTCCCGCAGGTCCTCATGGTTGTAAGGGGTTTCCATAAAAGCATACATTTTAAATCCTAGAATGCTCTTGATCAAGAGCCTTTGGGGAATAATATGTCTATCAGGGAAAAGAGCAGCTGCTCTGGCCTGCAGTGAGTGTGAAAGCCAGTGTGATAAGCCAATCCGTACTCCCTTCCTCCAAGAGTATCCTAGGCTGATGATGCTTCCGGAAAGTCAGCCCAAAGAGTATTTGACTGGGCCCGAGTTGATATAGGATCGTCTCCCATTGCCGCCACCACCTCATTGTGGAGCTTTAAACAAGCTACTGAGCCCTTTTGGGTTTCACTTTCTGAGTTTAGAAAAAGAAGGGCATTACCTTAGTCTTTAAGTGCCTTTCCATACAATGATTTGGTGTTGGTATTTGCATTTTAACAGAAGATGCTTGAAGATTTCATACTTTTGAGCTTCAAACAGATCACCACTATCCAGACATCAGACTTTGTAAGAGGCTAGAAGGTGAAGTGTTTTTGGTTTGCTGGGGGGGGTTGGGGGTGGGAGAGCAGGGAAGGAGACAAGAGGAGCAGTTAAGTACCAGTTAAGTCTCGGTCAGACTTCCCGGCCATTGCACTCTCTGCTAGTCGCATCCCTCATTAGACCCAGAGTCTCACCACCACCCTGGCGAGGTAGGAAGGGGCTCACTGCTGTGCCTCCACATTTGGCTGGAACACAAGACAGATGCTTTCCTGGTGCTTGTTTTCATTACCCATCCTTGCTCAAATTCAGCAACATCAACTCCCCTCAGAGTTCTTTTGTTCAAAACACAGTAAGTGGATCCACATTTTCTCCTTGAGTAAACAAAAATCCCTGCTTGCCACCTTGCTCAGAGCAGGCCGGTTTTTCTCCATGTGGGTACGCGTCTTTGTATTTCGGGTCCCTTGCCCCGATGGGGATGTTTTGTCTTGTTTTCTCAATTACAGCTCGTACTAATGAATGTTAGCTGACGTGCCTGAAGTGTAGTTACTGTCTCTTCAGGATTTACCTGGTGTGTACAATGTTTGCAAATAATTTAAAAATATTACCATTTGTTTTAACAATTGTATTAGAGAAGTAGATATATTTTTTTTAAAGATTTTATTTATTTATTTCACAGACAGAGATCCCAAGTAGGCAGAGAGGCAGGCAGAGAGAGAGGAGGAAGCACACTTCCTGATGAGCAGAGAGTCTGATGCGGGACTCGATTCCAGGACCCTGGGATCATGACCTGAGCCCAAGGCAGAGGCTTTAACCCACTGAACCATCCAGGTAACCTGAGAAGTAGATTTTTATTTGTATTTTAGAGGAAGCAGCTGGGCAATGAGAGTGTCCGTAACTTTCCCAAAGTCACATGGATAGTAAGAGGCCTACCTGGGATGCGAGCCCGTGTCCATCTTTCTCGAAGTTCTTATCACTGTAAGGAATCTGGACGGCAAAGGATGTTTTCCAGCGCGTGGGCAGGTCACCTCAGGAATTGGAGGCCGACCAGGGCCTGTTTATCTCTATTCATTTAGACTCAGGCCTTCCTAAAATCAGGAAGTAGAAGGCACAAGTGTTGGCCACAATATTTGCAGTTCGTAACTTAGAAATTAGCAATCAGCCCCTTTTCACGTAGGACACTATAATAAACACTGGCACAGGCCCTGCAATTTGGTTATGCAAAGAAAACAGGAAACAAGCGCATTTTCCAGTGTGCCTTCAGTCTGAGGAGGGCTGGCATCTGCCCACGTGAGGGCTAGATTTTCTTGTCAATATTGTATTTACTGTCCTGGTCACATGAGTGGGGAGAGGAGGATGAGTCACAGTTAACTGACTGCTAAATTAGGCAAATGTAATCCATTTGTTTCTTTCAAATTAGATCCCCCCCAAAGCATTTTAAAGCTTTTTTTCCTCAACAATCATACTCACAACCTAAACAGCTAATGCATTCCCAATTTGTGCTAATCTGGCTCCCTATTATAAGCAAATAAATGATCATTTTGTAGCATTGTCTTCCTCTGTGAGGGCAGGATTTTGAGTGTATTAATCTTCACCCACAACTGCCAAACCTCTGCAAACCTTCTGCCTTTGCTTTACTCATGTCCGCCCCTTGCTTGCTACTTACTCTGCAAAGCCGTCAAAATACAATGCATCACGTTGAGTGATTCATATTATTAGCAAACAGCAATGTAGTCCTTAACCCCTAGGAATCACAGATCAGCAGCTCTGGAGAAATCAAGTGGGTCATTCAATACAGCCGGCTAATTTTATAGATAAAACTGAGGCCCAGCAAGGCTGAAGCAGTTGAATGGACTCAGGTCTTTGCATACCCAGTTCCTCATTTCTGGCCCTCTCTCCCTCCTGTGCAATGGCACACCTGGAGGTCAGTGGTGCTCAGAAAGCCCAGGTTTGGAAGTGTGAAATGTGCGATGGTCAAAACAAAACAGCCGGTCCATATGCCGCGCCAGTGCGGCCATCCCTCAGGAGAGCTCCGTGGGGTAAGGTTGCTGGCTCTGTACCCATTTGCTTAATTTCCCTATGAAATTTGCTGCCTTGACTCAGAGTCTCATTTCTTACTTTACCCAAATTTAGCAATGAGGTCAGAGAGACCTGGATTTATTTGAGAATAGACACAAAGTTGCTGTTTTGATCTTTATTTTCAAGGTGCTCTGTGACTCTTTGGAAACCTCTGATGGTCTTTCTCCAGATGAACAGAGCTGTGTTTCCTCTTGCTCTGCACAGAGGAGGCACATGTCAGCCCGTGGGTGGGAACAGCCTGTGCAGGAATGTGGGGCAGGAGAAGGGACCTCTGGCAACCATCAGTCCTCCTGGGTCTTCCTTATCGTCTGCATCTCTTGCATTTATGGGGGGCAGTCTGGGACATTTGCACGGATGCCTCTCATTCTCACATGAAATGTTTTATAAATGAGAACACTGTTTTGTAGAGGTTAAGAAACCTGCCCCGGGCCACACTGCTAAACAGAAATTCAAGCTTGAAAAAGGAAATTTGACTCTGGAGCAAGTGCTGGAAACATTGTCCCATGTGGCCTTGACTGATTCACTCAGAAGTCAAATGGCCCAGCATTTTCAGCAGCATGTACGTGTTGAAAGAGAGCATCTACACATCTACCAGGTTCTGGTTCAGCTACACCTGCTTTCTAGCTTGGGCATGGAAGTTGAGTTTTCTGTTTTAATTTCTTGTCCGGTCTAACGGTAATAAAAACAGGAGTTGCTGTAAGACTGAACTGAAAAATTGCATCGTCAATGAAAATGCCTTGAGTGGTATTAAAGACCGCAAATATCAGTTGCTTCCCTTCCTTCAAGGAGATGCCTGGACTAACCTAAAGGAATCACTTTTGATCTCTAATGGTGATTTTTAAAACCCCGGGGACTAGTCCTCCTGGACAGACAGTTTGTGGTAAAAGAGCACCAGTGTCGACCCCCTTTTAGCCATTTTGAAGAAGATGGCATTTGGATACCTTAGAGCTCTAGTGCAGGAGCAAAGAGCTCAAGGGCCGGATCTTGGCTTTGATCTAAGCCGACTGTTTGCTCCCTGTGTAACCTGAATCTTCTGGGCCTCCGTTTTCTTGTTTTAAAATTAGATTACGCTAGCAAAACCCCAAACAATCCAATGAAAATGCAGGCAAACTGTAGTTATTTCTTCAAATCAAAGGATATTTACACGTGGCCAAAAAGCACATGAAAAGACGCTCAAACATTAGGCATCCGGGAAAATGGTTAGTGTTGGCCAGGCCATGGAGAAATTGGAATGCCTGTGCCTTGCTGGTGGAGTATAGGATGGTGCAGCTTCTGGAAAAGTTTGATCATTTCTTGAAAAGTTAGACATAGAATTACCATTTAATTCCAGCAAGTCCACTTCTAGGAATATGTCCCAAAGAATTAAAAACAGATATTTAAATAAAGCCTATACACTTAATTTAGAGCAGCCTGAGTTATAATAGCCCAAAGATGGGAACAAACCAAACGTCTAGCAAACAGTGAATGGATAAACGATGTGGTATATCCATACAATGGGACACTGTTCAGTCCTAAAAGAGAACAGAATACTGATAAATCCCACAACATGGATGAATCTTGAAAACATTTTGCTAAATGAAAGAAGCCAAACCCCAAAAGCCACATATTGTATGATTCAATTTGTATGAGAAATCCACGGTAGGCAAATCCCAAGAGACAGGACGCTTCCCCAGGGGCAGCTGGGGGGAAGAGGGGGAAGAGGGACCAGGGTATGGCTGCTGACTGGGTATAGGGTCTCCTTCTGGGGGTGATGAAAACGTTCTGAAAGTAGGTAGTGGTGACAGCGGCACAACACATGCATATATTAAGTGCCGCTGGATTGTGTAATTTAAAATGGCAAATGTAATGTTAATGTGTGTTTTGCCACGATAAAAAAGAGATCATGGTAACACATACTTCTTAGGATCAAAATCTAGAAGAGAAAGGGAAAGAGTAAGTTATGAACTTATCTCTGCAACTCAGTTATCTTACTCCTTATTCTTTGGTGCCTAGACACATCTCTCTGGCAGGCACTCCCTTGAAAGTGGGAATAAGATGCAAACTTGTAGCAGGCTAAGATTCAAGAGTTCTTGATGGGTGCTCTAGAATCCCAGGAAAGTGTGATACCAGCTTTGTTGGCAGTCTGTGCTTTTGTCTTTCAGGTATGGTGGATCTACTTGTTTATGGGTGAATGTTTCCAGTTTCCTTTCTCCCAGGCCCTCACCTCATTCACAGATTTCTCCTCCCTGCCCTTTCCACCTACTAACTGGAAATCCATTTGGGTTCCTGAATGGTTTTGAGGAAAAAATTGAGAGAATGGAAGAAGGTAGCCTAAATGGAAAGGGGCCAGAAAAGTCAGGATTGAAATGGAAAGTTTAGAAGAAAGGGAATGAATGGGGTGGGGCAGATAGCTTGGAGTGACAGTGACAGCCCACGGAATGGGGAAAAGGGGAGAGGAGATGGAATGGGGGAGAGAAAAACCTAATGGGCTGTGCTGAGGAGGGAATTGTGGATTTTTGCATGTGAGAGGTTGTGCAGGAGTGTATGAGACTTGTGGGTGGGAAAGAAGGGGCTTTTGGTCCTCTTTTTTTCTTTTTTTTAAGATTTTATTTATTTATTTGACAGAGATCACAAGTAGGCTGAAAGGCAGGCAGAGAGAGAGAGGTGCAAGCAGGCTCCCCGCTGAGCAGAGAGCCCGATGCGGGACTCGATCCCAGGACCCTGGGATCATGACCTGAGCTGAAGGCAGAGGCTTTAACCCACTGAGCCACCCAGGTGCCCCATCTTTTGGTCCTCTAATTAGAACTGCTGCGGGAGACGAAAATAAGTTCAGATCCTCTCAAATTACTTTTTGACAGCTGGACTGGTGTTCTTTGAGTATAAAGATGAGAGTATAGGAGATCGGCTTATATCTGGGTAACACACTTAAGGTAGAGACTTGAATATCCTCTGGTATAAATTGTCCCCTTGATCTAAGAAAGAAACCCGAATGATGCAAAGACCATTGACAAAGACAAAGCTTGATGAGAAGCCAATAGTTTTCTGAAGCTAAACTGTCCTATGAGACACTGGTAGCTGGTTGTGTATGATCTAGACCCAGATGCTGAAAATTTTGTGCATCTCTGAGTGGTACCATTTCTCTTTGGTTTTATCAGATGGAGCTATATCCCTGAAAATCCTAGGATTCTTTCAGAGAAATCTCTCCTCCCCTACAGAGAATATGAGTTAAAACAGATCCATAGCTATCAAAGTAGTGAAATCCTGAGGAGCTCAAAAGCTGAGAGAACCCTTAAAAATATCTTAAGACCAAGCAATTTAGGAAAATTACATTCATTCAACTGGTTACTTCCTCCTTGTCTTTACCGTGAAATGTCAGGGACGTTTAAGTCTTATTATAAACTAGGTAAGAGTTTCATTTAATCCTTTCACCACGACCAAAGTTACAAAAGGTCCTGGCCATTTTGAAGTACCCAATTCTTTTCTCCTTGTTTTCAAAAATGAATGTTTTCTCATCTAAGAAAATAAAGCCCCTTAGAAAATAACCCTGCAATTACTGCTTTCAATCTTTTGAAATGTTACAGTGAGGTCATCTGAGCCCCTGTTCCAGTGAAATCATCACTTCTTTGAAGATTATTTCTAGCTGTTGTCTCATCTATTGTGTGATGAGAGGGACTGCTTGTGAAGTCCCCCTTTAGACCTGAGGTGGGATGAGGGAACAGCAGACAGCCTTATCCCATGGACTGTTTTTAAGGCCCCAGTACAACAGACTTGCAGAAGTATAACAGAAAATTCCGTGTACGAATGAGGTAACATATCCTACAGCTTGGTTTTAAAATCGGCCTGGAACATTAAATCTCTCAACTTCCCACCTTCTCCTCCTCCCATGAACTCTGAAGAGCTGTAACCAAACCAAACCAAGCTGAGCCAAACTGTACAGGACCAAACCAAACCAAAAACTGTGCTTTGAATTCTAGTATCTTTCAAAACTTTCAAGTCAGATGAACTTGTTTACAGTGATTTACCACAACACAAATAAATGTGAAGGGAGAGGCAAGGAGGAAAAACTCGCCAGCTCATGAGATCAATGTTCTCTACTAACTGCCTGCTTTTGCTGATCTGACAAAAATACGTTATTTCCTCCCAGGTTTCTGACATAGTTGTGGCAATATTTTGAAACAGGAAAAAGTCCTGTTTGCTTCCACACACAGGCTTCTTGGACTTTGGTTCCCTGGGTATGATCCTGAGTTTGGAAGTGCTCCAAGTGACAGAAAATTGGCAAGTTCCTCCTCATTGATTCCTCACCGGCTCTTTGTGGGGTGGGGGTGGGGTGGAATTCTGCCTGGGACTTGGCTGAGCTCTTTGCTTGGCGCCCCAGCCAGTTACTCCAAGTTCAAGGAACTTGACAGACAGAGGCTGCTTGTCTGGTGAAAGATGTGAATGGGCCAGGTTGAGCCTGCCATCTCGTGCCAGCACATTCTGTCTTCTTCTGGGGAAGCCTCGTTTCTCACCAGGCTCACAGTGGCTCTGTGGGAAGACTGCCCACCAGCGGTGGCATTGGTCTTGCGATTGGGATGAACCCTGGATCCCTCTGGTATCCAATCCATACCGCCTCACAGTGACCTACAGTAGTAGTGGCAGTGTGTGAGAGAGAAAGAGAGAGAGAGAGAGTGTGTGTGTGTGTTTGACAGTTAAACAGTAAACAGTTAAAAAAAAAAAAAAAGACAGAAGGCTTCGACAGAGTTCCAGGAAACAGGCTGTGTTAGTCTAGACTAGTAAAACCCAGCCAATTTAATTTCTGAATTTGTGATTATTATTTCTGCATTTCTTTTGTATTTAACTCCCCCCCCCCCCAACCCCACTGCACAGAGTTAACAAGTAAGAAAAACTATGTATATGCACTAAGCTCTCAAATGACCAGCCAGTTTCAACCACTTTGAGGGCATCAATAGAGTTAATATTCTAAGGACTAGAAATTATATATTGTTGTTACAACAAAGAGCCTTTGTCTGAATATTTAACAAATCCTACTATTTTGTTAATAGGAAAGCAACATATGTCATTGTTGATATTTTAGAAAAAATATAAGCAAATAATAATAATAATAATAATAATCTCACCAAGTAGATATAAGGTTTCACTGTTTTTTTGTTAGGCAAGAATTGGTTTTGACTTGGGTAGAACAGAATTTAAATTATGGGCCTAACAGTATGACTCAGAGCAAGTCACCTTGCTAAACACTGATTTTCTTAGCAAGACACCTATCCTGTAGGGGTGTTGGAGGATTGTGGTAAAGTTTTGGACACAAAATAAATTGCTGATTGATAATACCAGTATTTTATTTCTTATACTACTGATCATGGCTCGTTATTAATTTTTTACCACCTACAGTTTCAGAAAATGAGCTCCTGTAATTAGTCTTAGACTCCTTTCTTTCCTATATTGCTATGACATGAATTTATGGCTTCAGTGTTCTCATTATTGTTTCTGCTGCTTATACTTGTTTGGGAGAAGATGTATACAGAGCAATATTTTATAGTGAGTAAGCCTGATTTCATACTCCATTATTTTTGGCAATGGATGATATTGAGGCAATTCTGAGACCAACTTGATTTTTCTTCTTTTGTGTGGTATATTTTGCCTGATAGATGCCTGTAGATTTTCTTCAAATTCCATGACATACTTAGGATAAACTTTGATATTGGTATTCTAATTTAAATATTCTTGGAACATAGTGTTCACTTTCATCTACAGTTATTGTAATATCTTAGATAATTCTCTTGTATTATATCTTGGAATATATCTTCTATTTTGAGGTTTTTCAACTCAGATGTACCAATTGTTCTTATATTGGGTTATGCTTATCTACCATATATTGTCTTGTATATAATTGCTTTGCTTCTTTCATTTGCATCACCGGGTTAGTAATTTAATTTTCAGCGGTATTTATTCTATTTTGAGTTTATTAGTTCTAAAATGTTGCTGTTTTGTCTTTTGATATGTTTTCATCTAGAAATTGTCTTTTTTATTTCATTGCCTTGCTATCTTCCTGATTTGTTGTTCTTTAGTCAGTTGTGCTATAGTGAGAAGGGAGTGCTGCTGTTGTGAGTCAAAGTTTTATCTAAGTTTTTTTTTGCTTTTTGGCTTTTGTGTGTTATGATCTCTTTTTCCCCTTTATTTGCATTATTCAGTTTTTTTTTAAGTCAGCATTTTTATTTTATTGTATTATATATATATTTTTTGGTAGCATATTATTTTTTAATTAAAATTTTTATTTTGAGATAATCGTAGATGCACATGCATTATAAGAAATAATACAGAGAGGGGCACTTGGGTGGCTCAGTGGGTTAAAGCCTCTACCTTCGGCTCAGGTCATGTTCTCAGGGTTCTGGAATTGAGCCCCGCATTGGGCGGTCTGCTCAGCAGAGAGCCTGCTTCCCTTCCTCTCTCTCTCTCTGCCTATCTCTCTGCCTACTTGTGATCTCTGTCAAATAAATAAATAAAATCTTTTTTTAAAATATTAATAAAAAATAATACAGAGAGATTTGATATATCCTTTTCAGTTTCCCTCTGTGATAACAGATTATAAGCTATAGTACAATGTCACAAGTAGGCTACTGACATTGATATAGATTTCCCCAGTTTTACTTGAATTTGCATGTGTGTATGTGTGTATGTGTATATGTATTTAATTCTATGCAGTTTTATCACATGTAGTTTGGTTTAAAATATTTTATTTATTTATTTGTCAGAGAGAGAACACAAGCAGGCAGAGTGGCAAGCAGAGGCAGAGAGAGAAGCAGGCTCCCTGCTGACAAGGAGTCCAATGCAGGACTTGATCCCAGGACCCTGGGATCATGACCCGAGCCGAAGGCAGCAGCTCAACTGACTGAGCCACCCAAGCATTCCAGATAGGTTTATTTAGTACCCAGTTACATTACTACACAGACCCCTGGGTTGTCCTTTATAACCATAATTTACCAATTTTGGATATTTCCTATAGATAGAATCATACAATATGTGATTCTTTGTGGCTTGTTTTTTCCATTAATGTTTCAAAGTTTGTCTGTATTTTAGCATTTATCATTACTTTATTTCTTTTTATTGCCGAATAACAATCCATTTTACTAATATACCACATTTTATGAATTCATTTATCAGTTGATGGGACATTTGGGTTGTTTCTCCTTCTCGACTATTATGAATAATATTGCCATGTACATTTATGTACAAGTTTTTGTGTGGACCCATGTTTTCATTTGTCTTGGGTATATTCCTAAGAATGGAATTGTTGGGTCATATGGTAGCTGTATGTGTAACCGTCTAAAGAATGGCCAGACTATGTTCCAAAGTGGCTGCACCAATTTACATCCTCACCAGAAATGTTCAAGGCATCTAATACCTTCACATTTTCACAAGAACTCATTATTATCTACTTTTTATTGCCTTTTTTTGCATTTTGAAAAAAATTTAATTCTGGTATAATTAACATAACATAATTAACATATTAGTTTCAGGTGTACAATACAGTGATTCAGTAATTCTATATATTACTCAGTGCTTATCCTGATACATGTACTCTTTTTTTTTTTTAAGATTTTATTTATTTATTTGACAGACAGAGATCACAAGCAGGCAGAGAGGCAGGCATAGAGAGAGGAGGAAGCCGACTCCCCGCTGAGCAGAGAGCCTGATGTGGGGCTCGATCCCAGGACCCCGAGACCATGACCTGAGCCAAAGGCAGAGGCTTTAACCCACTGAGCCACCCAGGCGCCCCTGATACATGTACTCTTAATCCCCTTCAAGTATTTATTCCATCCCTCTACCAACTGCCCCTCTAGTAACTGTCAGTTTGTTCTTTATAGTCGAGAATCTGTTTTTCATTTGTCTCTTTTTTTCTTAAATTCCACATGCATAATATCATATGGCATTTGTCTTTCTCTGACTGACTTATTTCATTTAGTATTATGCCCTGCATATCTATTCATGTTGTTATAAATGGCAAGATTTCATTCTTTTTTTATGGCTGAATAATATTTCATTCTTTATTATGGCTGAATAATATTCCCCCCCCACATGCACGTGTGTGTGTGTGTGTGTGTGTGTGTATAGCACATCTTCTTTATCCATTTATCTATTGATGGACACTTGAGCTGCTTCCTTAATTTGTCTGCTATAAATAATGCTGCAATAAAATAGAGGTGTCTATATCTTCTTGAATAAGTGTTTTGGTAATTACCCCGTAGTGGAATTATTGGGTTATATGGTAATTCTATTTTTAATTTTTTAAGGAATCTCCATACTCTTTTCATACTCTTGCAGTGGCTGCAATAGGTTTTATTCCCACCAACAGTGCAAGAGGGTTCCTTTTCTCCACATTCTTGCCTGCACTTACTGTTTCTTGTGTTTTTGATTTTAGCCATTCTGATAGGTGTGACACAGTATCTTGTGGTTTAGATTTGCATTTCTGTGATGATGAAGGATGTTGAGCATCTTTTCATGTGTCTGTTGGCCATCCATATATCTTCTTTGGAGAAATGTCTGTTCATGTCTTCTGCCCATTTTAAAATTGGGTTATTTGTTTTTCTGATACTGAGTTGTATCATTGTTTATATATTTTGGATACTAACCCTTTATCAGATATGTCATTTACAAATACCTTCTCACCTTCAGGAAGTTTTCTTTTAGTTTTCATGATTGTTTCCTTCACTGTGGAGAAGCTTTTAATTTTGATGTAGCCCCAATAGTATATTTTTGCCTTTGCTTTCCTTGCCTAAGGATACATATCTAGAAAAATGGTGCTAAGGCCAGTGCCAGAGATATTATTGCCTATGCGCTTTTCTAAGATTTTTACGGTTTCATGTCTCATATTTAGGTCTTTAGTCCATTTTAAGTTTGTTTTGTGTATGATGTAATAAAGTGGCCCATTTTCATTCTTTTGCATGTAGCTGACTGATATTCCCTACACAATTTGTTGAAGAGACTGTCTTTTCCTCATTGCAGATTCTTGGGTCCTTTGTTGAAGACCCAATGAATTGGCCATTTTACTGGGGGCTTACTTCTGGGCACTCTGTTCTGTTCCATTGATCTATATGTCTCTTTTGTGCCAGTGCCATATTGTTTTGATGACTACAGCTTTGTAGTGTATCTAGAAATCTGGGATTGTGATACATCCAGTTTTGTTCTTTTTCAAGATCGTGGGGGCTATGTGGGGTCTTTTGGGGATCTATACAAATTTTAGGATTATTTGTTCTAGTTCTGTCAAAATGCTATTGGTATTTTGATAGGGATTGCATTAAATCTGTGGATTGATATTGGACATTTTAACAATATGTGTTTCTCAGTTCATAAGCATGGAATGTCTTTCCATTTATTTGTGTCATCTTCAATTTCTTTCATCAGGGTTTTACAGTTTTCAGAGTACAGGTCTTTCATGCCTTTGGTTAAGTTTATTGCTAGGTATTTTACTAATTTTGGTACATTATAAATGGGACTGTTTTCTTCATTTCTTTTCCCGTTATTTCATGATTAATGTATTGAAATGCAATGGATTTCTGTATATTGATTTGTATCCTGCAATCTTACTGAATTCTCATATCAGTTCTAGTAGATTTTTTTGTTTAATCCTTAGGGTTTTTTTATATATCATATCATGTCATGTGCAAATAGTAAGTTTTACTTCTTCCTTACCAATTTGGATGCATTTTATTTCTTTTTGTTGTCTGATTGCTATGGCTAGCCCTTCCATTACTATAGTTAAAAAAGTGGTGCGAGGGGACATCCTTGTCTTGTTCCTGATCTTACGGGAAAAGGTTTGCTCTTCACTATGGAGTATGATTTTAGCTGTGGATTTTTCATATATGGCCTATATTATGTTGAGGTACTTTCGCTCTCAACCTACTTTGTTGAGGGTTTTTGTTTTTTTATTTTTTTAAAGATGTTATTTATTTATTTGACAGAGAGAGAGCATAAGCAGGCAGAGAGGCAGGCAGAGGCAGAGAGAGAAGCAGGCTTCCCACTGAGCAAGGAGCCCGATGTGGGGCTTGATCCCAGGACCCTGAGATCATGACCTGAGCTGGAGGCAGTGGCTTAACCCACTGAGCCACCCAGGCGCCCCTGTTGAGGGTTTTCATTATGAATAGATGTTGTACTTTGTCAAATACTTTTTCTGTATCTATTGAAATGTGGTTTTCATCCTTTCTGTCATTGATGTGATATATCACTTTGATTGATTTATGAATATTGAAACACCCTCGCAACCCAAGAATAAATATAACCTGACTGTGGTGGATTTTTAAAAATGTATTGTTGGGTTTGGTTTGCTAATATTCTTTTGGGGATTTTTGCATCTGTGTTCATTAGAGATATTGGCCTTTAGTTTTCTTTTTTTGTAGTATCTTTATCTGGTTTGGATGAGGGTAATGCAGCCCTCATAGATTGAATTTGGAAGCTTTCCTTCCTTTTTCTTTTCTTTCTTTCTTTCTTTTTTTTTTTTTTTTTTTTTTTTTTTGAACTAGTTTGAGTAGAATAGATGTTAACTCTTTTTTAAATGTTTGGTAATGTTTGGTAGAGTTTCCCTGTGGAGCCATCTAGTCCTGGACTTTTTATTTGTTGGAAGTTTTTTGATTACTGATTCAGTTTCATTGCTGGTAATCAGTAGGTTCAAATTTTCTATTTCTTCTTGACTTAATTTTGGGAAGTTACATGTTTCTAGGTATTTATTCATTTCTTCTATGTTGTCCAATTTGTTGGCATATAATTTTTCATAATATTCTCTTATAGTCCTTTGTATTTGTGGTGTTGGTTATTATTTCTCCTCTGTCATTTCTGATTTTGATGAGTTCTCTCTCTCTCTCTCTCTTTGTGATGAATCTGGCCAAAGGTTTCAGTTTGGTTGACCTGAGGAACCAGCTCCTGGTTTCATTGATCTGTTCTATTATTTTTTTAGTTTCTATTTTGTATATTTTTAATCTAATCTTTATTATTTCCTTCCTTCTACAAGTTTGATGTTCTAGCTCCTTTAGGTATAAGGTTATGTTATTTGCGATTTTTCTGCTTCTTGTGGTAGGCTGTACTGCTATAAACTTCCCTCTTAAAACAGCTTTTGCTGCATCCCAAAGATTTTGGACGATTGTGTTTTCATTTTGTTTGTCTCCTTGTGTTTTTTATTTCCTCTTTGATTTCTTGGTTAACCCATTCATTGTTTAGTAGCATGTTATTTAGCCTCCATGTATTTATGATTTTTCCAAATTTTTTTCTTGTGGTTGATTTTTAGTTTTATTGCATTGTAGTCAGAGAAGATGCATGGTAGTACTTCCAACTTTTGAATTTGTTGAAACTTGTTTTGTGGTCCAATATGTGATCTATTCTGAAGAATGTTCCATGTGCACTTGGAAAGAATGTGTATTGTGCTGTTTTAGGATGTAATATTCTGAATATATTTGTTAAATCCTCTAGTTCAATGTGTCACTCATAGCCACTGTTTCCTTGTTGATTTTCTGTTTGAATGATCTGTCGATTGATGTAGTGGGGTGTTAAACTCCCGCTATTATAGAATTAATTCTGATTAGTTCCTTTCTGTTTGCTGTTCACTGGTTTATGTAATTGGCTGCTTCCATGTTGGGTACATAATATTTATAATTGTATGTCTTCTTGTTGGATTTTCCCCTATATTATTATTATATAGTGTCCTTTTTTGTTTCTTATTACAGTCTTTGTTTTGAAATCTTTTGTCCCATATAAGTATTGCTACCATGGCTTTCTTTATACATGCATTTGCATGATAAATGTTTTTCCATCCCTTTACTTTCAGTCTGCATGTGTCTTTAGTCTGAAATGAGTCTCTTGTAGGCAGCATATAGATGGGTCTTATTATTAATGCATTCTGTCACCTTATGTCTCTTGGAGTGTTTAGCCCATTTACATTCAAAATAATTACCATTATTTTTAAAAGATTTTATTTATTTGACAGAAAGAGACATAGCAAGAGAGGGAACACAAGCAGGGGGAGTGGGAGAGGGAAAAAACAAGTTTCCTGCTGAGCAGGGAGCCCAGTGCAGGGTTTGATTCAAGGACCCTGGGGTCATGACCTGAGCTGAAGGCAGATACTTAATGACTGAGTCACCTAGGCATCCCTGAAAGTAATTATTGTTAGGTATGTACTTATTGGCATTTTGTTACTTGTTTTATTGTTGTTTTTTATAGCTTTCCTCTGTTCCTTTCTAGCTCTCTTCTTATGGTTTGCTGGCTTTGTTCAGTGATATATTTAGATTCCTTTCTTTTTATTTTTTGCACATCTATTACTAGTTTTTTTTTTGAGATTTTTAAATTTATTTATTTAACAGACAGAGATCACAAGTATCTATTACTAATTTTTGATTTGAAGTTACCATTAGGTTTATATGTAACATCTTAAGTATATAGCAATCTGTATAAATTGATGGTTGCTTAAGTTTGAATTTATTCTAAAAGCACTAAATTTTTACTCCTTTCCCCCTAGCATTTTAGGTATATGTTGTCATACTTTATATCCTTTTATTTTATGAGTTCTTTGATCAGGTTTTATAAATATACTTAACTTTACTGCTTTTGTGCTTTCTACTTTTCTTAATCCTGCTTATGGATATATTTCTATTTCCCTATATAATATCTCTACTAATATTATCTATTTCTCTGAGAAAGTCTCCTTTAACATTTCTTGCGGAGTTGGTTTAGTGGTCATGAATTCCTTTAGCTTTTGTCTGGAAAACTATTTCTTCTTCTCTTCTGAATGATAGTCTTGCTGGGTAGCATATTCCTGGCTGCAGGTTTTTTCTTCCCCTAGCACTCAGAATAGTGGTCTGCAAAATTTCAGCTGAAAAATCCACTGATAAGCTTCCCTTATAGGTAATTGTTACCCTCCCCACCCCCACCCCACTTGCTGTTCTCTCTTTATCACTACTTTTTTTTACCATCTTAATTACTATGTGTTTTGGTGTGGACCTCCTTGGATTGATTTTGTTGGGTGCTTTTTGTAACCTCCTGGATCTGGATTTCTGTTTCCTTCCCCAGATTTGGAAAATTTTCAACTATCATTTCTTCAAATAAATTTCTGCCTTCACTTCTCTCTCTTCTCCTTCTGGGATCCCTATAATGCGAATGTCATTACACTTGATGGTGTTGCTGAGTTCCCTTAATTTATTTTCATTTATTATTATTATTTTTTTCATTCTGTTGTTCAGCTTATTGGTTTCCATTACTTTGTCCTCCAGGTTGCTGATCCATTCTTCTGCTTCCTCTGGTATACTATTTATTCCCACTAGTGTATTTTTAAAAGTTTATTTATTTATTTGAGAGCAAGAGAGAGAAAGGAGAGAGAGTTAGGGAAGGAGCAGAGATAGGGAGAGAAGATCTGAAGCAGACTCTGCACTCAGGATGGAGCCCACATTGGGGCTGGATCCTACAATTGTGAGATCATGACCTGAGCTGAAACCAAGAGCTGATTGCTTAACCAACTGAGCCACTCAGGCGCTCCTCCCTCTAGTGTATTTTTAATTTTAGTCGTTGAGTTTGTCTTCTCTGATTGATTCTTTTTTATGTTTTCTATCTTTTTGTTAAGGGTCTCACTGAGGTCCTCCACTCTCGAGTCCAGTGAATATCTTTATGACCATTATATTAAATTCTCTATCAGGCAAATGAGTCATCTCTGTTTCATTTAGCTCTCTTGCTGTGATTTTGTCCTGTTCTATCATTTGAGATGTATTCTTCTGTCCTCTCATTTTGTCTAACTTTCTGTGTCTGCTTCCATGTGTTAGGAGAGTCAGTTAAGTCTCCTGATCTTGAAAGTAGTGTTCTTTTGAAGAAGAGGTCTTATAGTGCCCTGCAGTACAATGGCTTCTGTTCATCAGAACCTGGTTTTTCAGAGGTGTCTCCTGTGTGTGTTGCATATATCCTACTGTTGTGGCTGAGCTGCTTTTTCCTTTAGTCCAGTGGCTTCCTTTAGTCTGCAGTGGTTCTCTTTGCCTGTTGTTGGCAGGGTTTGGTTCCTGTGTTGTTGCATAGGCCAGTCTGGGGCCAGTGAATCAGGCCGGTGAGTCAGGCCAGTGTTTGCTAGAGCCATGGTAGCACCAAAGTATAGGGCACTTTCACATTGCCTGTTTTAGGTACCCTGTATAATTAAAATCATAAAATATTTGTTCATTCATGGCTGCCTTATTTCATCTAATATAATATCTTTAAGTTTCATCTATGTTATAATATGTGTCAATTTCCTTCCTTTTTAAGGATGAACAATATTCCATTGTGTGTATACACCTTTTTTTGTTTAGTCATCTGTGGATGGATGCTTGGGTTATTTTCACCTTTTGGCTGTTGTGAATATGCTGCCACAAACATTAGTGTACAAATATTTGAGTCCCTGCTTTTAATTTTTCTATGTATATACCCATACATAGAATTGGTGGATTATATGGTAATTCTGTTTAATTTTTTGAGCACCTGCATCAGTATGTTTTAATATTGACCAGGTGACTCCAGTGTGCAGCCAAGTTGATTCCCATTGACATAGAGCCTTGCCTGATTCCTTCAGCTAAATGTAACGCTTCCTCTCCTTTTTTTTTTTTTTTTAAGTTTTTATTCAGAGAGAGAGAGAGAGAGCATGAGCAGGAGGGGTAGGGGAAGAGAAAGAGAAACTCAGACTCCATGCTGAGCATTGAGGCCAGTGCAGGGCCCAATGTCATGATCCCGTGATCATGACCTGAGCTGAAACCAAGAGTAAGACGCCTAACCCAGGTGCCCCACTTCTTCCTCTTCTGATCTCAGCCAGCGTTTTACTGAACTTTTCTTATAGTGCCCACTTATTTTATGTTATCATTTATTTAAATATTATATTAAATATTATTAATATAGTAAATATTAACATATGAAATATTATCAATATATTACAATATAATACATATTATACATCTTATTACTATTTAGGTTTATATTAAATATATTTTATTTTTATATTATTTATTTTGTTATCATATTGTAGATGCTGAGTATATAAAGACAAACATCCCCCCCCACCAAAATAACTTTCATGAAGCTTGCAATTAAATGGAACAGACAGATACTAACTATATAATCATATAAATGTATAATTACAAACTGAATTATCTGCTGTGAAAGAAAGAAACATTGCTCTATTGAGGGCAAATTAATAAAAGAAGCTGACCTAGACCAGAGGTAGAGATTGGGAGTCTTCCCCAGGTAAGAAATACTGGGGTTTAATGCTAAGAGATAAGGAGTTATGTAAGCCTATAGTGAGAAGGAAAGTCATTCCAGGTAGAATAAACACAGGTTTGGTGGATATAAAAAAAGTCAGTTTGGCTAGCATGTGAACATGAAGGGGCCAATGCTACAGGATGAAATTGGCCATCTATAGGGGCAGACCATTCCAGATCTTACTGGTATATGAATGACTTTGGTCTTTATGCTAAGAACAATGGGGAGCCACTGAAAGGTTTTGAGCAGTGGGGTGACAGTTGTGGATTGGCATTGTGGACGGGGTTAGTGTGGTCATGGGGTGATTACAGTGGTCCAGCTGAGAGAGGCTGAGTCTTTGAACAAGAGAGGTAGCAGTGGTGATGGAGAAGTGTCAGAGTTGAGAAATACTTAAGAGGGATGATACCTAACAATGAATTGGATATAAGCAACCAAGTGTCAAGGATGATACCTACTTTTCTGACTTGTTCAAAGCTTTGAGATTATAATTATGCTTGATTACACTTTGCATGCCTCCAGGCCACTGCACGCAAAACATAGGTTCACTGAATAATAATCTTCTGATGAATTGATGAGTCAAAACCAACCATTATATTATATTGAATACACCCATATCAGGCATGCTTAGTAGCATTATCTTCTATATTATTTTTTTCTGCAGATGGATATTTGCATGACTGTCTCAAATGAATTAAGTTCAGAATGTTTCTTCTCCTATAGTCAGCACTGTACTAGGCACGGAGAATACATATGTAGATAATATATTATCTTCCTATGGGTAGTTCTAAATACAGTGGAGAAAAAGATACACAAATAAATAATTACAACCAAATATAATTATAGTAATAAATGTACACTTTAATTGCAGAAGGAATACAGAGGAGTCCGTGATTAATTTTTCTTCCCCCAGGAGAGCTAGTAAGGTTCCCAAGGCAGAAATGTAAGTACAGCATATTCCAAGTGGAAGCTTCCCCCACCCCAAAAATGTACATAGATGTTTTAGGGAAGGCAGGCTTATTGTGTTTGGAGTATGGGAGACCAGACAGGCAATATAACCAAAGTGGGGAAGGGGGTAGGAAAGAGGATGGAAGAGAGAGATAAGTGGCTGGAAGTCTGAGCATCATTGCAGCATAGGGACTGGAAGGGGTGAGAAGGCTCTAAGATATTTTTCTAAGTCAAAGGATTTCATGGCCAAATAACGTTGGTAAACACTGATAATTAAATTTTGGAGATTTGTGTGCTCGTTGGCATATCAAAGTCTCTGTAGAATAGAAATTAGTTTCATTTTGCTCAATACAGTATTTCTTAAATACATTTGACGAATAAAATTCCTTCCCCCCCATATGACATATCACACATATTGACATCCTGAAGTAGATAAGAGTTTGGCAAAAGCTATATTGGGCTATGGATTAGAGATGGTTTTCATGGTTTTGCTGTCATTAGGATCAAGATGTAAAGTCATATTATTAATAAGTATATTTGGTATTACAATATGTCTTTCAGATGGAACACTGAGCTGAACAGGGCATGATAGAACAGGGTTCAGCTCTGCTAGCAGGAGGTAAAAGGAGAGCCACAGGCTGAATGTTTAATGAAAGACATAAAATGCTACTTTGAGTAAGAAGGACTGTGTAGTTAGACTTCCACCTACTAGGGATCCTGTTAGTAGAGGGTTGTTTTAGGGACCCTGTGAAACATTGTTAAACTGGATTAGTGACCGTGTTATCATTATTGCTAACTTGTTTAGTGTGTGTGTGTGTGTCTGTGTGTGTGTGTTTAACTTTAATCTCTTTTGAAAGGATTCCAGGAATGGAAAAAGCTGAGATCCATTGTTACTTCCCTGATACAAAGTTTGACAGACACCAGAGTATCAATCAATCCCATTTCTCAGTGACCAGTCATTGGATAGATGAGCAGATCCAGTCAGATGAGCAGAGCTCAGGGGCTAGGGTTCTAAGGAGGGGTCTAAGCTCAGGAGCTAGGGGGTCTAACCATGGTTTTTGCATGTCCAGCATCCATTTCCCCTTCTGGTAGAATATCCTGATTTTTCTTTTAGGAATAATCTCCTGAAACTTGTTGTGGGTACTTAAGTATGCAAGAGCCATCTTATCCCTGTATGGGAGAACAACGCATCTCTTTTCCTGAAGTTACTAAGTTGCTCTTCTGCTTATAAATTCTTTTGCTACCCAATGACTCATGTATTCCTCTTGTGAAGGTTTTTGTCTTAGGGAGCAAAGCCTTTTTACTTTTTACAAGACCCTTCCTATAGATCCTATGCAGTACATGTCATATTACTGGAACTAAAAATAAAGTGAATGAAATGACTAGATGTAGCATAAAATATCTCTTCCATCAGTTATAGAATCGCTAAGCTGCTTCTCTGCAATGTAAGCAATTACAGGGGTGCAACCGGAGCCTACCCAACTCTTTTATTCCCTTTGAATATTAATCACATAGTTTTTTTCTTTCTGGCTTCTTTAGGAATTAGCCATAAATTTGGATCAGATGGCACTCTGGCAGCCTTACTATTACTCTGTGAGAAAAATAATATTATCTTGGTATTCCACTCACAGAAATTTGCTTTTGCCCTTTTTTTTAGGATTAAAGTTCTCTGTTTGCAACCCTTAGTGATCTTTCTTTTGAAGCTCATGTACCTCTTTCAGATCTAGGGTAAAACTAATTCTTCCCTCTTTCCTGGATTAAAAAAAACAAAAACAGAAACAGAAGAAATTCTTACATTTTTGTTGTCTGTGCCTGTAGTATGGCTTGGAGCTCAGGTAAGAAGATAAACTCTGTCTGAGGAACTTCAGTGCCAAGATAGTCCTCTTTCTTTTTACAAGTGTAATATGATCCCGACTTCACTGTATATTTAAATTCTCTCACTTGGGGGAGACAAGCTTTTTCAAAATCGTATGTATTTTTAGATGAGTGTCATATTTTTTTGCTTTAATTCAGACGCTACTGCATTAATAAAGTAGCAGGAATAGAACTCTACTAATCCCTTAGGAAAGGTCCTTTTTCCCAAAGTAAAATGCAAAGGAAATGTAAATGAGTCCTCAATCCAATTGAATAGTTCTGTTTTCCTGTTGGGAGTGGTAGAAATTGTAATGGGGAGGGTGTTAGAAAAGCACAACTTGTTTCAATAAAACTCCCAGGGGTTTAGGAAGAGAAGACCGTGGTTTTACAAATGTCTGAAAATCTTGGAAGGCTTTAGTGCCAGGGTAAACAGAAAACAGACACAGCTGTCATTTTGGATTTTTTTTTAAAGGTCGCAGAGAAACTTACCCTTCATGCATTTGTATTAGGGCACAAGGAAAGACTTGGTTCTGACTTGGATGTGGACAGGGAAACAGAGAGGACAGATCACCAACACAGAAGCTTTCCAGAGCAAGGTTGGATCAAGTAGGATATTAACATGATGTACTTTATACGAGAAAACAAGTCATTGGTGGGATCCAAGGGAAATCTATAGCATAGCAGGTCTAGAGTAACACCCCCATTGATCTGAAATCAATCACATTTTCCTAAGAAAAAAGTGAAATTTCACCCTGGTAAAATGCCTAGCTAACATTCATTTATTCATTCATTTTTTAAAAATGTGAAATTCCTACCAGACACTATTGTAGATGCTAGAAATAGAGTCCCTGCCCTTGCATGGTTCACATTCCAGTGGTAGACAATTCATATAAACTAAATAAACCATGTTTTTCCCTTATTTGCAGCAGTTCTTATTTTATTAAGAAAATATACAGAACAGGATAGAACATGACTAATAATGGTAGGAGTGAGGTATAGACAGGGTAAGGAATTCCTAGGATAGCTAGGGGAAACCTCTCTGGAGATCACACCTGAGCTGAAACTGAATGATGAGAAATGGCCTGACCTGCTCAGGGTAGCAGCAGAACATTTTGGGTGCAAGATCAAACACTCTGAGGTCAAGACTCAAATAAAGGCAAGTGAGACTAAAGCAGAAGGAAAAAGAAGACAGAACTTACCCATTTAAGAATGACATTCAGTGAATTCTGATGTAAGTGTTGATTTTTGCTTACTCCAAGATCTCATGGATTTTCTCTGGCTTCCTTTCAAGAGTTTTATAGTTTGGCTTTTATCCTTGTATCTATGGTCTACTTTGAGGTAATTCTTGTGTTTAGTTTGAGGTAAAGGTAAATTCATGTTTTCCCATAAGGTTACCTCACTGTCCTAGCATTGGTTGCTGAAAAGACCATCCTTTCTCCATTAAATTATCTTGGCATCTTTGGTAAAAATTAGTTGATCCTACTCATGTGTCTCTTTCTATTTTGAACCACTGATCTTTAGATTTATCCTTGCACTAGTGCCAGTCTTGACTACTGTAGTTTTATAACCATTCTTGAAATCAGAGAATGTAAATCCTCCAATTTTATTCTCTTTATAATAAAATTTGCTATTTGTGGTTTTGTTGTTTTTTTTTAAAGACTTTATTTATTTATTTGACAGAGATCACAAGTAGGCAGAGAGGCAGGCAGAGAGAGAGAGAGGGAGAAGCAGGCATCCGCTGAGCAGAGAGCCTGATGAGGGGCTCAATCCCAGGACCCTGGGATCATGACCTGAGCTGAAGACAGAGGCTTAACCCACTGAGCCACCCAGGTGCCCCTTTTTGAGGTTTTTTGATTTTTGGTATAAATTTTAAAATCAGCTTATCAGTTTCTACAAAAAGTCCTGCTGGGGTTTTGTTGGGGGTTGGATTAAATCTATAAATCAATTTCTAGAGAACTTCTGTCTTAGTGATATTGAGTCTTTTGGTGCAGGAACACCACATATTTGTCCATTTATTTGGATCTTTAGTTTTGCTGATCAGTCTTTTGAAGTTTTTGGCTTATATGTCTCACATATGTTTTGTTAAATTTGTTCCTAAACATTTCATGTTATTTATGCTACTGTAAGTGACATTCCCTATAAGTTTATTTTCCTATTTTTCATTGGTTGTATATAGCAATACATTGACTTTGAGTATCTGACCCTAGTATTCTATAACCTATTTTTGTGGTGTGGAGCCCAACATGGGCCTTGAACTCACAATCTTGAAATTAAGACCTGAGCTGACATCAAAAGTCAGTTGCTTAACGGACTGAGCCTCCCAGGCACCCCTATCCTACAACCTTTCTAAGTTTACTTATTTGTTGTGATAGGTTTAATTTGTTTGAAATAGATTAGAAAATGTGTTAGTTGAATGCTCAGCCTTACATGTTTGTAATTGAGGCTTTGGGTGAGAGGCAGGCTGTGACGTTCAAGGCTCGGCACATCTGGAGGCCTGTAGAGGTCCGATAGTGGGGCTGGGTTTGTATCAACCCACAAAGCCTCCCGGGAAAGTTGTCAACCAAGGAGCCAACTGATGGGTCAAGGATTATGAGTTTTTGGAAAGGAGACACTGGTAAGAGGCAAGATTCTTTTCAGCCATAAAAACTCAAAGAGCTTTTTCACTGAAACCTTTTAAGACAGATAACCTTGTTAAACCATCTGGAATAAAAAGTAACCGCAACTAAAGAGACAAAAATGGGGATTTCATTTTGTTTCTGTGGTAATGTGCGTGTATGTGTGTGTGTATGTGAGAGAGAGAGAGCGCCCAAACGAGATAGGGGAAATTTAACTTAATAAGACTTTAATGAGATAGAAGGACTAAGAACAAATCGAGGTGAAGTAGCTGGTGGAAATTCCACACGTCTCTTCTCCCTTTCCCACCCCTGTCTGCAAGGATCTGCCCGCCACACACACATAGCCTACAAAGGCTTAAATGAAGTCCATTATATTAAAAACTACGGGGGAGTCAGAAGAATATGCAACTCTTGATCTCAGGGATGTGAATTTGAGCCCCATTTGGGGTGTAGAGACTACCTGAAAAATAAAACTTGAAATACAGACTTCTGTTGTGGTTGTTTGGATAGTAACACATCATAGTTGACTGCAGTGGCATGAGTCAGAGCTGCAGTGGTTGTGAAAATAAAAGAAGTTTGGTAGATTTTAGATTTCTTCGGGGTATGGAAGAAAGGGTCAAGCTGACCTCACCTGTACCTCCTGGGCCTGGCATCTCCAGCTCATATTTGGCATTCACGGGTAGCAGCACGGGCTGCCTCTTCCTATCTCACCTTTTATCTTCATAGCTGTGTTGGAAAATGCACACAGTTCCAATTTTGGAGATGGTTCGTCAGTGTCAGATGTATGGCTGGTCCACAGTTACAGAGCCTTGGGTTTACTGGTCCATTTTCTACCTGCTAGGGGAACAGCTGCTCTCGGAGTGTTGTGTAGGGAAACTCCCTGTTCTCTCTGTTCATTTTTTTTTTTTTAAAGATTTTTAAAATTTATTTGAGAGAGAGAGTGAGAGAGAGAGCATGAGAGGGAAGAAGGTCAGAGGGAAACGTGGACTCCCTGCAGAGCTGGGAGCCCGATGTGGGACTTGATCTCAGGACTCTGGGATCATCACCTGAGCTGAAGGCAGTTGCTTAACCAACTGAGCCACCCAGGCACCCTGTTCCCTCTGAGTATTTAAATTTTTTTTTTTTAAAGATTTATTTGTTAGAGAGAGTGAGCAGGGGGAAGGGGCAAAGGGAGAGAGAAACCCAGTCCGACTTCACAGTGAGCACAGAACCCAGTCCGACTTCGCAGTGAGCACAGGGCCCAACGTGGGGCTGGATCCCACCACCCTGAGATCAGTGCCAGAACAGAAGCTGAGTCCCCTGCTTAACCCACTGATCAGCAGCGCCACCCAGGGGCCCCACCCTCTGGTCATTTTAATGTTAATGTTATCTGAGACTCTGCCCTGATTTTCTGTTCTTTGCGTCATTTATTCACTTTTTAATTTAAAAAAAATTTTAAATTTTTATTTGCAAATGACAGTACAGACAAAAGGTTGATATCCAGGATCTATAATGAACTCCTCAAACTCAACACACACGAAACAGGCAAACATATCAAAAAATGGGCGGAAGATATGAACAGACACTTCTCCAATGAAGACATACACATGGCTATCAGACACATGAAAAAATGTTCATCACTAGCCCTCAGGGAGATTCAAATTAAAACCACATTGAGATATCACCTTACACCAGTTAGAATGGCCAAAATTAACAAAACAGGAAACAACATGTGTGGGGGGGGTTGTGGAGAAAGGGGAACCCTCTTCCACTGTTGGTGGGAATGCAAGTTGGTGCAGCCTCTTTGGAGAACAGTGTGGAGATTCCTCAAGAAATTAAAAATAGAACTTCCCTATGACCCTGCAATTGTACTCCTGGGAATTTACCCCAAAGATACAGATGTCATGAAAAGAAGGTTCATCTGTACCTCAATGTTTCTAGCAGCAATGGCCACGGTTGCCAAACTATGGAAAGAACCAAGATGCCCTTCAACGGACGAATGGATAAGGAAGATGTGGTCCATATACACTATGGAGTATTATGCCTCCATCAGATGAGTTGCAACTTTTGTAGCAACATGGACGGGACTGGAAGAAATTATGCTGAGTGAAATAAGTCAAGCAGAGAGAGTCAATTATCATATGGTTTCAACTTATTTGTGAAGCATAACAAATATCATGGTATTAGAGAGGAGAAGGGTGTTGGGGTAAATTGGAAGGGGAGGTGAATCATGAGAGACTATGGACTCTGAAAAACAATCTGAGGGGTTTGAAGTGGCGGGGGGGTGAGAGGTTGGGGTACCAGGTGGTAGGTATTATAGAGGGCACGGATTGCACGGAGCGCTGGGTGTGGTGAAAAAATAATGAATACTGTTTTTCTGAGAATAAATAAATTAATTTAAAAAAATTTTTTTTAATTTTTAATTAAAAAAAAAATACTGAAAGCCCACTACATTGTAGGCATTGTTTTTACGGAGCAGGGGGTTGTGCTGGGGGTTCAGGAGCAAATAAAGCAGACAAGATGATCTGTCTTCATGGGGTTTATATACACTATATATATTATACATTAAACTATTACTTCAACACCCATTGGTTGTACTAGGACTTGGGTATGGTTTCAGTTTCACTAGGGGAAGGAGAAGATAACTATGTACCATACAGGGTGAGAAATGGCAAAACTGAGGTGAGCACAGGGTTCTGTGGACTTAATGAACCTATCCTGCGTAATGAGGGAGGGCTTCCCACAAGCGATGTCAGACCTGGGTGGGATGAGTATAGAAGGCAGGCAGAATTTTCCTCCACTCTCCTAGGCGCTCCAGCTGGGTCTAATTTAAGAGGGGTTAACTGGAGAAAAGCATATGCATTTTATTTACATATTCGTAGGAGTCTCACAAGAAAACTAAAGACTCAAGTAGTAGCCCAACCCAAGTCCTTCTGTACTAGGTTGAACAAAGTTTAGCAATTGTGGAAAAGTCACTAGAATACTCAAAAGGAGGGGGACCACTAATGGAAGAGAAGAGTTTTCAATTTAATTTTATTTTTTAAAGATTTTATTTATTTATTTATTTATTTATTCATTCGACAGACAAACATCACAAGTAGGCAAAGACATAGGCAGAGAGAGGAGGAAGGAGGCTCCCTGCTGAGCAGAGAGCCCAAAGCGGGGCTTGATCTCAGGGCCCTGGGATCACGACCCAACCGGAAGGCAGAGGCTTTAACCCACGGAGCCACCCAGGCCCCCTGAGAAGAGTTATTTTAATCAGGTCTGTATGTACAGATTTCTTAGCCTGGACGCCCTTTCTCTGACAAAAAGAACGTTTCTTTCTCCTGACACCGGCAGGGCACTATTCACATGGGAATTTTATCTCCTACTTTTAAGAAGAAAAAGGAAGGTCAGAGTGCCCTTCTCGCACCTGCTGTTGTTGTTTTTTTAAGGGAACTTTAACTCAAAAATAATATACTCAAGTGGCATATTTTGGGGTGGGATGTCTTGAACTCCTCCAACTAGGAGCTATCTGGATGAGACAGCGGGAGCTGGCATTCCCTGCAGAGCAGCGGATGGGGGTGTGTGCTTATGGCCTGGGGACCCACCCTGGGAAGGCTTTGGAGCATGGTTGGGGGTAGTGGGGGCTGTGAGGCTGGAATGGTAAGCAGAGTTTCAGCACTGAAGGCCTGGGGGATGACGGCATCAGAGCATCTATATGTTACTGCTGCCGTCACATACTGCCGATGCTTGCGTTTATCATCTCATGGTGCTGGTGGTCAGAAGTCTGAGTGGGTCTCACTGGGCAAAAATCAAAGTGTCTACAGAGCTGCCTGTGCTCCTTCCTGGAGGTTCTTAGATGAGAACCCCCCACCCCCACCCCCGCCATGCCTCCAGCCTTTTCCAGCTTCCAGAAGCCACGTGCATTCTTTTGTTTGTGGTTCCTTGTCTTCAGAGCAGCCAGCACAGCATTTTCCCCACGTTTCTGTGCCTTCTGCTTGTTTCTCCCACTTTTAAGGACACTTCTGACTGGATTGGTCCCATGGGAGTGATCCCAGATAATCTCATTTCAGGGTCCGCTGGTGAGCAGCTTTCACATGATCTGCAGTTTTAACTCCCCACCCCCCTTGATGTCTAAAATTCCACAGTTACAGGTTTGGGGGATTCAGGTGTGGACATTTTCCTTTTTGGGGGGCTGCTGCTCTGTCTACCACAACTGGGGAGCTCCTGAAGGACACAAGCAGAGGAGCCCTAGGGCCCGGGTGTAGAGGAAATGCATTTGGAGGAGTTGTCCTGAAGGTTGTGTGGAGCTTGAGCTGGGGTGGGCGGATTTGGGGAGGGGAGGGCACAGGGCAGCCGCTGGCAACAGAGGCTGTAAATAAAAAGCCCAGGCGAGTGACAAAGGGGGAGCATCTGTATGCACATGCTTTAGGTAATTTATCCCTAGAATTCTTAGAAAAAATTAATCTAATTAAGCTCGAGACACACCCCCACAGTGTGGAGAAAATGAAATTGATTTTTAAACCTGGTTTAAGGCATGAATAACTTTGGAACAAAGACTGTGTCTTCATGCAGCATTTCCTTACGTTTTCCCAAAAGGAATGTTTTCTGAGTTTGTAAAATGGGGCGCTTGGATTAGGGCACCTGTAAAGTCCTCTATACCACCTCTCTGACTCTGTGAAAAAATTGCGACTATTAGGTAAATTAACCACAGGACTGAAAAGACCTTTGTGAGTGTAACAGAGCTAATGCTAAGTGCCATCCTTTCAGCAAACCACTGAGGGCTAGAGCAAATGCTTCAGTGAACAACTCTGTGAATCCCAAGAACTGGGAGATTCAGATGTTCCTGGGGTGTGTTTTCAAAAGAAACACAGCAGGTTTTAGCTTCGATTCTTTTTAACCTTGCTGGGGGCAAGGGACTGAGGAGGGGATTCATACTGTGTCCATCAGGACTCCTGGTGGCAAATGAGGAGCCGATTTGGCCTTTAGAGGGAGGATCTTGAGGATGCACATTGGCTGGGGGCTAATGTCTGGGCTGGGAGGACCATCAGGGAGCAGGGGAACACTGGGGCCTCCGAGCGAGGAGCCACAGACAAGGGCATGCTACAGAAATGTTTGAAACGTTGTGCCGCACCTGCTTCTGCAGAGCACGTGACCCCAGTCTTTGTGTTACTAGCTGGAGAGCCAGAGCTCTGGGGGGATCATCTGGCTGGCCATGTACCCATTCCCTTAGCTGGAGAGGAAGTCTGGGCCCCCATGGCTCGGCCTTGTGGATAGCCCACTGTTCACACTGAGAAGTCTCCTGTGAAGTGGAACAGATTCCAGTAAGTGTGTGTCTGTGGTGGGGGTGTTATGTGTGTATGTTGTTGTTGGTGGCAGGGCAGGGACGATGGATGGCTGCTAGATAGCAAAAAAAAAAAAAAAAAAAAAAAAAAAAACAGATGTCTTCTAATCCAGCTGTCTTGGCTTTTCCCTCTGGCCCCTTTGCCTCTTCTGGGCTACTTTTTGGTTTGTGAACTCACTCTACGAGAAGTATGCCACATCAGTTTAGACCCATGATCAAAGTAGGATCCCGACTCACAGAGCCAGTTAGAAAATGAGATTTTTAGGAGTCACTTTGATTTTTCGTGAGTGCCGTCCAGCTGTAACATCCTCGATGCTGCAAATTTGTACCCCAACCGCGGTTGAATTTTTAGCCAGTTTCTGATTTGTCTTTGTAATGCAGACAGCTTCTGACTGCTTGCCAGAGAAGGCAAGGCTGTGTGGAAAGACGGAACAGGTGTAGAGAATAGCGTGGAAGGACCATTGCTTGGGGCGGACAGTGCCTTCGCAGGAGTGACATCTGACCGCAGACGGGCAATGCCCCTGGGTTCCGTACGATTCTTGTGTATATGCAGTGATTGTTCTCATTGGTGCTCAGTGGCAGAGATAAGCCAAATGTGCTGCTTTGTTTTCTAGATGTGTGTGTTAGCTGTCAATAGGAAAGGTATAGCCTGTGTACCAAAGGTCACCATCATATATCCACAGTGAGAAAAGAGATGCAGTCCAGCCACTTGGGAAGCAAAGGTCTGGCTTTTTAGGGGCCACTCCGTGTGTGTGTGTGTGTGTGTGTGTGTGTGTGTGTGTGTGTGTCTGTCTGAGGGGCTGGAACAAGCCCAGGCCTACTGGGAGGAGGAGAGCCAGAGGGCCAGGCTGATGACTCCAGCACTGTCGTCCCCATGTGGGGATACGGAGCAGCAGACCGAACAACCACTTTCTCCTCTTCCTAGACTCGTTTGTCTGTTGGTTTCTAGCCGGCTTCAGCCAGTGAGACCCACTGGTAGGAGATTGGAGGGCAGGAGGAAGGAGCTAGGAGCTAGAACGTGTCTCTCACTTTGGATGTCATACTATGTAACAGTTACCACCCTTCTGTGGCGGCTCAGTAAAGTACTTGCACCCCCAGCTCTGCCCGGGCTCTTGCTTCCAGCAGGTGCCCAGCCTCTGGGCTCTAATCACTCTGCCTCTCCATACTACCCACCCCCCACCCCGCTGCTTGGTAGTGCCTTTCCTGCCATTGAGTTTCCCACCATCCCCTGGTGCAATTCCATCAACATAAGCAAGTCCTTTAAATTCCATCTTATAAAAATACTTAGATGGTTTCTGTTTTCCAGATCAGGCCCTGACTACTACAGCCAAGGTGAGGCTGTGGGGGTAGTTCCCAGGGGCAGGAACTGAGGCCCTGAGGCCGGGACAAGAGGCTGCCACTGGTGCAGTGCTCTCTGTGGAGGTCCCACTGATCGTCCCCTTCAAAGAGCTACCGTCTGGATGCCTGCCATGACAGGGCCGTGGGACAGCTGGGTTAAAGACTGTTTTCATCTTTCCTTTTTGCTCCCGCCCCCTTGCTATGCTTTCCCTTTCCCCAACCCTTGGAGGAGCCTGACGTAGCAAGCCGAGGGGAGAGCAAGAGAAGCAGGTGTGGAGTAAGGAAGAGGGAAAGAACAGACTCCCCCCCGTCTGTCGCTGCTGAGCCCTGCAGAGAGCTACCATCAGGACAGGGGCTGCGAGGGAGTTGGAGGGAATTAGGTCCTCGTTGACCCACACATTAGGAAATAGCAGCCCACGTTAGAGTGACTAGGAATCGAACTCATGTTTTTAAACAGTCTTTATAAGGGGGGATCACACATGAGAATGGCTAAATGTGGTAGGGCCTTTTCCATTCATTCACCGATGGACTCGTTTCCCCAGTATTTGGTGGTGGCCATGTCTCCAGACCTGATCTTTCTGTCCCGAGCACTGAGAAGGTGGCGGCTCCTTCGTGGTTTCTGTAGCTATTTCTAAGCTTCCCGGAGTGGTTTTCAGAAAGCCCTGTCTTACTGAAACAGGACCGTGCTCTTACTCATCGTTACCCGTGTTGTTTAATCAGAGATGCACACACCGTAGATCGTCTGAGTGATTCTCTATTGAGGAGGGAGGATCTTATTACTGGACTCTGCCAGTTTATTTTCTTAGTATTTCTGAACATCTCAAGTCCCCAGAAGTCGTGAAACTGTAAGCCCTCCAGCTCTGGCCGATCTGGTTCCAAGGACAAGCCGCCCTGCCACTGCGCTGCCGGGGTCCCTGGGAGGGGGGCCTGGCCGCTCACCTCTCTGTTGCCCAACGAGAAGTCAGCCCCTTCCTACAGCTGAATTAGAGTCTTGTACCGCAGCCAAAACACAGCGTGGATTAGACAACTAAAGATGTCTTTTCAAGTGAAACAAAGAAATTAATTAAAGCCAGACAGGAAGCGTCTTCGGTGCGGCGTCTGGCGTTGTCCCCTCTCTGGGGCCTGCGGGCTCTAATGGTGGGGGTGGTGGGGCGCTGTGTGGCAGGTGGCTGCTGGGAACGGAAGCCAGACCTTGGGGTTAGCGGAGGACCGCGTGTGGGATCCGTCCTGGCACACTGTCGGCGCCGGTGGGCGGGCTGGGTGGCCTTAGCCAGAGAGAGGGTGACAGGGGTGTGCGCGCGCGTGTGTGTGTGTCTGTGTGTGTGCACGTGCGCGCATGCTTGCATAGGACTTGCACAAGGGAAAGAAGAGGACATTAAGAGAATCATGACAAGGATAAATGGGCACCTTTTCTTTTCCCCAGTGTAAAGGGACAGGGTCTCTGAAGGAAGGAACAAAGAAAACTAAACATGGCCAGGAGGATAGTAAGTCAGGCAGTTTCATCCATGTTCTTTCACGTGATCCTTTGAGGTGAGCACGGTCCCATTTTCCCAATGAGCAGCCTGAGGCAGCTGGAGTTAACCTCACAACAGTGAAATGGTGGGCCAGTGGAATCACTGGGATGTGAGGTCATGAGATCTGGTGTTTGACACCAAGCAAGCCTGTAGCCATCCCGCCCCCCATGCTGCCTCTCCAGCGGCCTCTTCCTGCACTTCTTTCCAAGCAGTGTGCATCCTGGAGATTTGCTGAGTGGGTCTCAGAAGAGAAATCACTTTGCCTCATGTCTTCATCTGTAAAAGGAGGTAGATGAACTAGGTGAGCTCCGATTCCTTCTGACTCTGTTCGTGAAACCTGAAGGATTTTAGGGGAGGTGGAAGGGTGACCCACACTCTAGGCTAAACTGGTCATGGTGGAAATCTTACCTCATCAGCAGTTCCAGACACACATCATGGTATTTAATTTCTCAAAACTGACTTGGAATCAGACATTAATCCCCACTCTCTTCAACTGCAGGCCTCCTGTTTATAGAGGGAAATACAGTGCCTTGCCCATTAAAAGATGAGTTAGTTACTGTGTGGTGGGTGCATGGAAGCGTGTGTGGAATCAGGTGCTCACGTGGCCGAGTGCTGTAGGTGTGGGGGGAAGGGAAGGAACTGTGCAGAAGAACATAGAGACACATACGTATGTAAGAGAATCTCAAATATTTACTATCGGGATTGTGTGGTGAAGTTGAGATTTTTTTTTTTTTTTAAAGCAAAGAAAGATCTGGTTTCAGTGGGTTAGTTAGATGACTGACTTTGATGTGGCTGCTTTGTAGACCCAGACATACAATTCAGCAGAGGCTGTTTTGTGGAAAAGATGTGAAACTTTAAAGCTACTGCCTATATTAAAGCTACTGAGTAGATGATCTTCTGTATCTTGGAGGCAGCTAATTAGTATTAGAATATGCAGTGGAGGCTCTGGGGCTCAGCTGGGAGTGGAGAACAGAACTGTACAGCTTGTTCGAATGAGGAGATTGGGAAGTGTGTGTGTTCAGAGGAAGAACATTGGGGGTGGGTGCCTGCAGTACAATCAAGATGCTTAATATTCAGTTCTGACTCTGACCTACGGCAACATCTGTTACCTGTATAAATGCTTTGTGTGAGTGATTTCAAGGGACATTCTAAGGGTGGGGTCTGGATCACCTTAGAATAGGAAAGAGAACAGTTGTAAGAGCTAAGAAGATAGCAAGATGAATGGTTCAAGGGCCAAGAGCCGTGCATGCCGAAGGCTCCTGGCTCTCTCCGGAGATCTTGGGACAAACTTGGACTTTCTAATATATGTGGGTGCATTTTGTTTAAATTTAAGAGAGCATGGCCTTAGTTGAAGTCTCCACAGTGTGGTTATGAGGTCTTGAGTGTGTGGGGCATCGCAAAGGCAAAGAGAGAGGGGCATTTGGTTGAGAAAGCAGAGTGAAAGCAGGGCCCACAATACACATGGCTGCTTTATTCCAGGACTCAGTGGGAAACCACTGGTGCCAAGGGATATGAATATTTAACATTTTCTCAAGGAAACAGTCAATCTGTTAGTTTTATCCTTCCCCATTTAACAAGATGTAGACGATAAGCAAGTGAAAGACACTGGGGACAATTGAAGGTCACTGGATCCAACTAGTTATGAAAAAGAATGAAGTGAGAAGCATCAGGGGATTGAATGCCATGGAGGAAAAAAATGCTAATAATAATTGTAATTGACAACAAGAATCTTAGAACCAAAAACGTGTCATTTTCAAAAGCTTCCCAGTAATTAATGAGTAATGAATAAAAGAGAGTAAGGAATGTGATTATTTTGTGGGAAAATTATTTTTACCTCAATTAAAAAATTTTTAATTGTGTGTTACTGGACTGGTCGGTAGAGATAATTTAATTCCCTGTGCATTCTTTCTTCCTCCTAACTGCTGGCCGGCTCTACTTCATTGAGTCTCTCGTCCGTTACTATGCTAGTCTCCATTCAAGTGTTTGTAGAGTTTTCATCCAGCATTGGCTATGATCATAATATAACATAACACTTATTCACTGAGACTGGGGTTAATGTAAACTAAGTTAATGAAGATAACCATGAATTTTCAGCAAACATGTGGAAGGACCCACTTATTTGGCTCATGTCTGATTAATCATGGTTCAGTGGAAATGCCATAGTTTTCCAATTTAGTATAATTGAAGAGTTTGCAACTCCTTGTTCCCTTATCCTCCTACCCCCCAACTTGGTACATGAGATTATATAGTATCTCTCATCTAGAAGCTCAAAGCAATATTACTGCATAATTACGATACCAATAGGAAATAGGTGAATATTATCAGTGGTGGAAATGGAGAGGAGGATATTCTAAGCTCAAACCAAAGTCCTTATTTACCTTGCTTTATACCTTCTCCTTCTATATTTGTAGTTCACCAATATTATCATCTACCTAGAAACCCAGGAGTTATCTTTTCATCTCTGGGTCTCTAAGTGCCTATGTCCTATCAGTTGCCAGATCCCTTCTGTTCTATTATCTTCTTAGGCAGAATTAGCATCTGTTTTTTCTATTCCCTCTGCTCTGGTCAAGCCCTCGTCACATCCAGACTGGTCTCCAGCCTCTGGTCTTACTTAGCAGCCTCAAGTTCAAACTCCAGGTTTGACTTGGAGTCAGACTGAAGCCTCTCAGTGACTTGCCATTGGATCTGCAGATGTCACCTGCATCACCCAGAAGGTTGGGCACTCAAGGGGACAGAGGGAATCATGTGTGACATATATTTGTGTTGCCAGCATATAGCCTAGAGCCTGGCACATCAGCTCCACAGAAACCTCCACCCATCCATCATCTATCCTTTCCACATCTGTTTTCTGAACTCCTACTGTGTGCAGATACACTCATGGGTGAATGAGACCATGGCAGTGAACAAAACAGATACTGTTGTCCTTACATATGTTGCTTCTTACCCTGATGCATATATTTAAACTTTTATAAAGGAGTTTTATAAATGCATGGAGTCAAAGATATCCCTATTTCTTTCTGTTTTATGCTTTTTGTGCATTGCTCAAGACACTGTTTGGTTCTAAAGCATAATAAATTCTCCCACAGCACAATGATGATTAAGAACCCAGGCCTAGAGTACAGTGACCTGAATTCAAATTCCATCTTGCCCACTAGAAGCTGGGCAACTTAGTTTACTCTTCTGAGCTTTAGTTTGATCATTTGCACAGATAAGAGTATTTAAGGGTATTTAACTCATGGGGTGGTTTTGGAGATTAAATAAGCTAATACAATTAAGTGCATATAGAATTGTATCTGATAAGTTACAAGTTTGTACTATTACTCTGTTCTTTTTATCTCTAACCTGAAATTTATTTTCATTTATGGTATAAGTTGGGAATCCAGTGATCTCTTATTTTTCATAGGGAAAGCTATCGTCACTGAGTCCTCAGCTAGAGTTTTGCAGTGGTTTCTCTTTGCCCCGAGAGTCACAGTACAATTCCTTACCTTAATCTACTTTGCTGTAGAGAATCTGGTCCCCACCTGCTTTCCAGACATCCCTTTTCACTGCTCTCCACTGCTGTGCTTTTGCCGTGCTTGCCTTCTCTGTGGTCCTAGAATATACCAGCCTCTTTTCCTCCCCAGGGAAAGGCCCTTGCTCTTTTCTCCTCTTGGAATGTTTTCCTCCCCCTGTTTTATATGGCTGCTCCGGGCTATTCAGGTCTTCCCTGCCCACCCAATAGAAAACACATAATCGCCTCCCACTCTCACCTTCCCCCCCAAACCTAGGCATGATTTCATCAACATTTTACTTACTTTATTACATCGTATTTATTTTCTTCATCACATTTGTGATGTGAAATTTGGATAAAGAATTTCTTCTCCCACTGAAATGTAAGCTTCATTGGAATAGAAGGCCTTGCCTATTTTATATACTGCTGTATCCTCAGAATCTAGAATAGTGCCTAGGAAATAGTGGGTACTTAATAATTACTTAATGGGGTCGTCTGTCCTTTTCTTCTGACCAAAACAGGCTTGCTTTTGAGATTATCCTGCTGAGTGTATGGAAGTTTAATTCGAGATATCACAGAGACACTTAGGGTGGGAACTGGCTGCATAAGGGCAAGAATGATGGAGAAAGAGAAATCTGGGGATTCTGGCAGGTTGTGTTGATTTATGTCTACTGGTGGGGGAAGAGCTTGGTTTGCTTAGCTTGGAGTCTTGGTGTTGGCTGTGTTTGATGCCTGGCATGATTTTCCTCTGGCTTATCATTTTGATCTCTTCTGAACTATTCACTAGTAACCTATTCACAGAGGCCTTTCTGGATCCCTGTATCCAGAGTGGATCTCCGGAGACTTGGTACCATTGGCTAAGGTTTTGACTTATGAGCACCTTGAGAATTTAAATGTGCACGTCAAGCGTTTCAAGGTAAGCATTGAGGCAGGCCATTGAGGTGAGCTCCAACGAGGCAGGAGTTTTTCTTCGATCATCACTGTGTTTCTGCAGCTGGCACATAGTAAGTGCTCAGTAAATGTTTTCTGAACAAATCATAGAAAATGGTTTTGCTATGGTTTCTTTTGTTTTCCTGTTAGCTTGTTTTCTACTTTGAGGTTGCACACGTATTTATTTTTGTATCCTGGACCTGAGCATTTAAAGCTGTTTGGTCTGAATGACTTGTCTGCTTTAGAAGACCATTCTGCCAGGTTGTAATGCTGCTTATCTGCATGTGAGGTGTTTCCCTTCCTTCCCTGGCTGCCGCTTTCTGGGCTGGTCTCACTTGGAGGCCACCTCTACTTGGTTACTCTGCCATCTCTTCAGAAATTCACAGTCACAGAGAGGGCTGGGGAAGAGCTCAAGGGTAATCCTAAGGGTTTAGACATGCTAGCCCCAGACAGGCTCATTGGACTATCGTTGATAGAGAAGTGTGAGAGGTCGAGTCAGATCAAACATGTATTTAGTGCTTGCTGTGTGTGGGAAACTGGTATATGCCATGGGGGACACTTCAAAGCTAAAGTGTGCCCCTAAGGGCAAATGAGGCAGCTAGGAAAGATGCACTCCACTCCAGGATGATCACATTTTGAGATGACATCAGGACATACAGATGGAGAAATCTTGGAAACAGATGTGATGCCTGGTAGACAGTTGGCTTGGGAGCACCCGAAGGCCAGCCTTGAGATTTTTAAGAATCATCTAGGATGAGAGCAAATATTCATAATGCTGACCTTAAAGGTACAATTGGGTCCTGAATTATTAATAACAAAAAAATTAAAAAAAATAATCATAGTGCAGACTGTATTTATAGAAGTAGAAAGATGGAGCAAGGAACAACTTTTTTTTTTTTTTTTTTAAACAATGACAAGAAAGGGGGGAGTATGTCAGGCTCACCTTACCTTGGGTCTCAGAATTCTCCACTTCCTGTAATGAGTACTTGTTAAATATGTCCTATGAATATGTCCTAGAGCTGGCAGGGTGTCTCTGAAAGGATTGAAAAGACCAGTGTATTCCATGGGTGACAGAAAATCTACTAACTCGCCAAGCTCTGGAACTTCAGTTTCCTCGAGTAGCTCTGGTGGGAAACCTGGTTCTGTGAAACAGACACTCACAACAGACTTTGTTGTGAGAGAGCGAGCGAGCGAGCTCGAGATGGAGCGTGCAAATGCACGTGTGGATGAGGGAGAGACCGAATTTGCAGCAGGCATCCTGCCCAGCACATAAGCCCCATGTGGGGCTTGAGCTCAAGACCCTGAAACCTGAGCTGAAATCCAGAGTCAGACCCTTAACCAGCCGAGCCACCCAGTCACCTCTTTTAGCTCTAACCCTTTGCACACAGAATGGAGTTGGGAGAGGAAGTTCTCCCCACATGGAGAGAAATGAAGCAGGGCTTTGAAACCCAGACGGCCTTCCTGCCTTTGCCTCAAGGTTGTCATCACGGCCCTGCTTCGGGGCCGAGAAGGTGGAGAGGGAGTTGAGAGCCATGGGACAGGGTGGGGGATGGAGGGAAGGAGGCAGGGCCTCTGTGAAGGCAGCACAAACATATGCTGGAGAGGTATGGTCTGCAGGATGCCTTTGTTCCCTCCTTTGCCCCCCCCCCCATGGTTTGCAGGGCCCACAGTGACAATTAAAGGTGGTTGTGGCTCAAGACTATGCAGGGCAGCAAGGTCTTTAAATCATAATCCTAGGAGCAGTGGGCACAGGAACCTACTACAGCGAGGAGTTAGTTCCTTAAAAAGAAATAGATCAGTTCTCTGGAAGCTGGGACCAGGGTGTGTATCCTTGTGCAGAAGGGGTGGAGCAGGAGGGAGCAGGGAAGGGACCCAGAGAGGAGGGCCGAGTTGTGTGTGTGTGGGGGGAGGTCTAATAACAGGAAAGGTGTGGGTTTGGGGTATCCAGGAGTTAAAGGGCCAGAGGTAAAGGAGTCAGGAGCTTGCCAAAGAAAACATTTGCTTCCTGTTTTGGCCCCAAGGCCATTCTCCAGTTATTAGGGAAGGGCACAGCCAGGGTCATAGATTTCCAGCTCTTTGCTCTGAGATCCCTGCTGGGGTTACACCTCCCTTAGCCATCAAGCGGTTTTCCTCACAGGCTGGGACCTTATTTGCTCTCAGGTTGCATTTCTTCACAAGAGTAGCTGGCAGTGTGGGTAGACATCATCATCAATACGGTGGGGTTTGCTTGCGTTTACAGAGCATTTAGACTTTATTTGCTGGGTACCATGCTCAATGCCTCATTTAATCCCCAACACATCCCCGTTAGTAGGTACTATACTGTTAGCCCTCACTTTTACGTGGAAATGGGTATGGAAAAGTCCAACAACTTCCTCAAAGTCATCATGGAGCTGGGTGTCAAACTCGGGGCCTTTCCTGCAGTTTGCGAGTCTAACCTGCACCCCTGGTCATCAGGCACATCGTCTCTCCTGGCCCACGGTGAGCTGGCTGCTGAAATCCCACAACCAGGGTTATGCACAAAGGCATTTACATGGGCATACTTGACATTCCCAAATACCAAATGAATTTTAACAAGCTTTTATATAAAATGACTTTTATTGCAATTTAAAAAGAACAAAGACAATTTGATAAGTGCCTTTAATTACAATGTACCTGCTATTTACATGTAATTATACTTTTATACATAGCTTGAATAAGGTTCATTACATGTAAACTATAAGATATTACAAGTTAAACTCCAGCTTTTGGGGAACATTCAGAATAGAAATACTATGGGCAGAAGCACACAGAAAACAAATACAAATTTTAGTTCCTTACGTACCATTACTAGGTGAATGATCAAGATTTGGCCACAGAAGAGAATTTTAATTGTGTGTTGAATTAAACTTATTCTTAACATGACTAACAGTATTGCTATTATTTAAACCCTAAACATAATAACTGGATCATTAAAAAACAACACAACTTTAATTTATATAGCACCTTTCTTCCAGAGATCAAAGCATTTGTATTTATATTATCTTATTTGTCCCCATAACATCCATGAGGTAGGCAATGGTTGGTATCATTATCCCCATTTTGTGCATGGAGAAACTGAGGCACAGAGTAGTTAAATTATTTGTTCAAGGTCACACAGTAAAATTGATGCTGGAACAGGGACCACAGAGCTGTGAGCTCATCTCTAAATCCAATGCTTCTCTTTAATATGTCCTCTCTGAGAATTTAATTCAATACCTCAATTCACTTTTCCAAGAAAAAAAATGCATTTTTTTCTCCCATAAAAATTGTTGAAAAACTATACTATAGGCAAGAAACAAGCTCTCTGGGGCAGATGATAGGCTGATGCCATACTCTTTTACTGAAGTCTTTTTGTTGGCTTTTTTTTTTTTTTTAAATGAGGAGTTTCTATTCCCAGTTACAACAATTAGGTCTTTAGATGAAACCTATCTGAAAGGATGTATCTAGTTACCTGCAAATTACAGCTCTGGTAGCCATATTATGCTATTTACAAACCAGGCTTGTTCCTGAGTTTACAAAGAAGATATCTAAAAGTAATTTAAATCACTGAGGTCATCTTTTTCATTTCTACATATACATTTAGAGTGTGCTCCTTAAGCAACTCAGAGTGGGAGACAGGGAGCTGGGAAAATACATTTCCCAGAGACACACACAAACTGAGACGTAAGGGGTGGGAAGTCCAGCCCATGTCACTTAGTTACAATTTTATGTAGTTGGTACTCAGAAAAAATTTTTTAAATGTCGAAATCTGAGACATAAAGGACTTCTCAAATGCTTGTGGACTTGTACATAAAATTCAGCTTGTCTGGCATTTCCCACAAGCTTCTCCCTAAGAGGCCGGCCCGGATAACGGTGCTGCCACATTGCCGGACGCCAGGAGGTGGTCATGGAGTCGCCCCTTGGAATTGTTTCTAGCACGGCTCCAGAGAAAACAAACAAACAAACAAACAAAAAAACCCCATATATTCAAAAAGTAAGTGCAAAAAGAAAAAAAAAAACAAGCTTACAAGATAGGTCACGAACATCATCTCAGATTCATTATGGGCTTTCCATTAAAAACAAAAATGTGTTGGGACGCCTGGGTGGCGCAGCTGGTTAAGCAGCTGCCTTCAGCTCAGGTCATGATCCCAGCGTCCTGGGATCGAGTCCCGGATAGTGCTCCTTGCTCAGCAGGGAGCCTGCTTCTCCCTCTGCCTCTGCCTGCCACTCTGTCTGCTTGTGCTCACTCTTGCTCCTCTCTCTCTCTCTGACAAATAAATAAAATCTTTAAAAAAACCAAAAACATAAAAATGTGTCAAAGGAATATTCAGAGACAGTGTGGCTTTTGGTTTTAGCCCCTTAACCTAGAGAAGGACATGGCTGTCCTTCAGGGAAGCCTTTACTACCTAAATGGGATCCAAAATTAAATTTTTTTTCTCCTTCAGCTTAAGAAGGGAAAAAGAAAGTTTGTTTTAAACTCATAGTTTCCAGCTTGTTGAGTTAAGCAAAACAAAACCAAGCCAGACTTTACAGTAAAACAGTTCTGAAGTGTAGGCTCCAGGGGCCAACACTGGTCTCTCTTTTAGCCTGAATTTCTTGTAAGGGTGTCTAACTGGTAAACTAGGTGAACTTTTAAAAATTTAAAAATTAAATCTGTAAAGAGAATGAGCAAATATGAGTTCTGTTAACTGGCGGGGTGGGGGGTGGAATTACACTCTAGAATACCCATCCAAATAATTAACTATGACTAAGAGTGACGTTTAAAAGAACTAAACATATCCTGGATCCTTAGCTATATAAAAGTGACAGCCTCCCCCTCCCCCGCCCCCACCTCTGTATCACCCTTCCACCTAGGTGAGTGCTTAAAAGAGATCTGGTTTCTCACTTCAAACATCAGTTTCCCTACAAATGGCCAGATTATTTTCAATATTTGGTAACTCCACAGCTAAATGCTCGAATATGTTTTGTTTCCTTGACACCTAGGGAAGTAGATCAAACTGGTTACAACTAACATAATTCAGAAGCACTCTTTCTGGAGGGGGAGAGGATATAGTGGCCAAATGGTTAAAAAATGTTACACTGTTTATAAGTGATGAATTTTTACAAGGAAGCGGTGTTTTTCCTCAAAAAACCAAAAAAAACCAAAAACCATCCTCCTACTTTACAGTTAAGTATGGGTCTATTATTACCAGGATTTAACTTCACTTGAACTTAGGAGACACAGGGCAGTCTCAATACATCGTGGGGGACGGTGAACTTACCCCATTGGAGTGTGGTGCTGATTTCCCTGCAACCATGAGTTTGAGTCCTCATTAGAACTTTCTAAGTTCTGTTCCATGGTCCCCTAGTGCTAACCATCCTCATGAAGGAGGTGGATTAAGAATGGGGATGGTTTAGCAAAGCCCATAACAAACAATACCCAGCATCTGCTTCCCTAGGTGGGCCTGTGGCCTTGTCTCAGCAGCCTGTGACTCAGGAAAACATGAGTTGGGCAGAGCGGTTTGCTCCCTGGATGGTGGCGGGGGGGAATGGTTCTATGCTGGAAGGCAGGAGGATCTATGATCTGAAGATTGTGTCCCTATGGGAAAAGATGTGTTGGGAAGTCCTACCAATAGCAGAGAGTGGCTGGGGTCAGGGAGAGAACAGGGCTGGTGCTGCACCACGTGGCAGGAGGAACCAAAGTGAGATCAGAGGAAGGAGTGGCTTTGTGTCCCTGTGCTGCAGACCTGCTCCTTAAAAGGACCAGAGTAAGGCAGGGGAGAACATTCCAAGATGTTTAAAAATTCCCAGTATTGGAAACAATTTCCCCACTCTTTTGTGAATTGAACAGTTAGACCATGACAAAGACATGTCAAAGACATGTTTGAGATAATGTGTCAAAATGCCACAGTCTTGAATGATTTTTGAGCAAAAGGAGCACTTTGAAACTGATCAGGACCACCTAAGAGGTAATAGGTCACTTTTTTGAGAAACTATTTTTATGAGGAAAAAATGCATGAACAATGAAATGCAAATTCCTATTTGTTTATCTATATTTCAGACTTTCCCTGAAAGCATGAGGTGCATCAATAATACATGATGTTTACAAGGTAACATTAAACTGTTGCCAATCTAACACACAGAAGTTTGCAGAATGATCATTTATCAGCCTTTATAATCCATTACATAAGGTGATCTGAGACAACCAGAGTACAACACATTTTTAAAAAATACGCATAGCATAAGTGGTGAGCAAAGAAAAATCTGATTTAAATGCATTAAGATAAGTGATTACCAAACTGAATGCTTACAAGATTGCCTTTTTAATAAAAATCATGGCATTAAGAGAAATCTGAACTACTATTTCTTAGTTCAATAAAGAACCACCTAGGAAAACAGTGAATACTTTATAACTAGCAGAGACCGGCTGTAAACAGACTTAGAAATGAGAAGCAGGGGGAAAAAAACACTTACAAATATTTGTTCTCTTCTGGACCATGGCTTTTAAAAATTTACTTTCATAATTTCAGATGAAGACTAATTTAGCTTGTTTTCTGTACTGATCTCTTTAAGTCAGACACTTTCTATGTGTGTTCAGCTTGTCCAATGGCACTGTCAAGAATGATGTTAAGAAAAGATACAACACAGAGCAAGAAAATACTACCACAGGAAAAGGAATATAGATTTCACTGCCAAAAAAAAAAAAAAAAAAGCCATATTTGATATTTAGACACATGTTCCTATTTTTCACATCAGTCACTTATTAACAGCAAACATTACACTTTAACTTTCCTCAATTACACAGTACAATAAGCCTGTCAAGATGGTGCCTCCAGCAACCCAGAGGAAACTGGCGGGGGACCAGAAGCCAACACTTGCAGAAGAATGGCATCACTCGATCACACGGGCTTATAGGAACTAGTACAAGGAGCACTGAAAAAAAAATGTCATTTACTCATTTACAAAATCCTACTGGAGTCTTGAGCTGCGGCTCCGTGATGATCCCGTTCCCACCGCCGAGCTGGGCTCCGTCCGTAACACTACCTCGGCGCTTGTTGGCTCTGCGCTAACCTCTTGCTAAACTCTCCAGAGAGCGAAAGAAAATGCAGCCTTGTGAGAACAGGCTCTGCTTCTGCCACCCAGTGGGGGTCACCTTGCTGGGCTCCATCCTGGCTCACGTGGCTCTTGGTGCTTTCTGCCAGATCTCTTCTCCACATGATCTCTGAGAAGGATGCCTGTTTACATTTCCTCCTGTCATGTGGAATATGTAATGAGCCACACATATAAGAAAACTATTTTAAAATGCCACTGTTCTTCAGCTAAGAGAATTATGGATGCAATTTAGAATCTGAATTTATTAACTAGAAAAATGATATGAGGTAACTTAGGAAGGTTTTCTTGTAATTACTAAGTGAAAACTATTGGATAACTTTTTTTCTCTTCTGCTTTTATGACAATAGTCATCACATTAATAGGGTAGACATTCCAAATACATATTAGGATGTATCCTCACTAGTCAGGCACCAGAACTTTATATATGTATATGTGTGTATATGTAAATATATATGTATAGTGTACATACACACACATACACAGTTTGTTACTGGTTAAAGTAAATAAATGCTCTAATTAGAAAAATGAAAGTCTAATACAAGAACTAGATCTAGTGACATCCTGAGATTAAATGTTAGTTTTTTGTGTGGACTACCTATTGTTAGCACTCCATTAAAATTAACTCTTAGATTTTGAGGGCAGATAAATCTGTAATTAGCTTTTTCACTACAAAGGACAGCAGTACTTTCAAAAGCTTTAATAGACCTAATGTTGTAATTTAGTTCAGGGCCGGAAAAAAAATTTATGTGGCCCACATATTAGCAAAAATTGCTTTCTTCTAGAATTTAAAATTTCCTCAAACATTTCCCATAAAACAGGTCATACCTTCCTGCTGACTGCATTTGAGAAACCGTAAAAGCAGCATAAAAAATTCTTCTAAAACTTCAAAATACCTGACTAAATAGCAAAGATTCTACTTTTAGGCAAGATGAGTTTATAATTCTGACTTATAAACAAACAAAAAAAATTTCCTAAAGCTTATTTTATTTGTGAGATTTCACATAACCTAAATGATAACTACAAATAATATAGATGTCAAGTTGAATAGTAAAAAAAAAAATTATAATTATCTTTCATACATTTAAACTGTAACATTTAGCCGAACATGAAACTTTTTTCAAGAAACCACAGGCTTTTGTCCAACCCAAAGACTAGCACAGATTTTCAATGAATAAAGTAAAAAGTGATGAAATTTATGAAATGCTGTACTATCAGGTCAAAACCACAATGATACATCAATGAAAATGCTTCAGTAAGGTACCCAGCAGTCTCAAGAGCAGAGCCAGCTCCTGAAGTTTACTCTGCTTTTCCCTCCCTCAACCCTCATGGATTGTGCTATTACTTTTTCTTTTAGGATTTGTACTGGAGGGCCTTCTAGTTTCTTCTAAAATATACTTATAATACTTTAAATTGCAACTTATTCTTAGCACAGATCCTCAACTCAAGAGAGAGATTTCAGTGCATATTTTATGGCTATATTGCATAGCCTTTATTTCAGAACTTCTGGGGGAAATTCTGATAATGATGTTTCAAGATGATATGACTATTTATAAAGAACTTTTCTCTCTAGAAATGATTTTACACTTTAGAGATCATATCCACTTCCCTGGCAATAAGTAAAGACATTATGAAATACAGGAAAACCTTTGAGTGGTCAGGCGCTCATAAAGGACATTATTGCAGGAAGCACAATACTAGGTATGCCATGAGACACGGCCATCACCAGGAGCTAAAGAAACACCATGGTGTAGAGATTGTGGGGTCAAACTCATCAATCCTAAGTAAGCAAAGAAAATCACCAGGCAAACACAGTGCTTATGAAAGATACGAATTTAGAGAGTGAGGACCTTGGCACCTTCCTGATAACCTTTCCCCCAATCCAAGCATATTCTGCCATTTCCTTCTAGTCCGTGATGACTGTGCTTAGGCTCGTGAGGTCTTCATGGGAGAGACCAGGCTGACTGCAAAATAATGACAACCGAGCAGTTTACCCTGGCAAAGCTCACTTCTTGATTGCAGAAATGAATTGCAGGCAGTCACAGAACCAAGCCTTGAATGCAGGGGACGGAAAGGACACGCCAGTGGTCCCTACTGTCCACAAGATGCTTCACCCTCCAGCTGCATCCTTTGTCATAGGAGTGAAAACAGTGAGGTTATTCAGTCTGAAAAGCCAGAGATGTCACAGCAGTACAGAATAACTGCCTCTTTTTTCAATCAGCGTAAGCAAGGGCCCCTTGCTGTAGCCACTTCGCATAAGAGCAGGGTCCTTTCTCAAATGAAAAGTGAACAAGTTTCCCAATGTTGGCCTTACAAAATCTACAGAGATGACTAAATTCCAACCAGGCTGAGCTCTTAATTGGAGTTATCTCAGCCACTGATTTTTGTAAAATGAAGGGGAAGAAAAAAATCCCAATAGGCAATTTGCATTTGCAAGCACTGGATTGGAAAATCCACCACTGTAAATTTTCTTAAAAATGTAACTAAATCTTACTGGAATTATAATACCTTCATGAGGTTAATGCAGCCATCCCTAGTCATATTTCATTCTTCCATTTTTTTTTTTTTTTTACCATTTCAAATATTTCAGTATTGCCCACCACAAATCACGGAAAATGGTCATTTATGTCCATTCCACTTATTTCTGTAGTGAGCCAGATGACTTTGACCAGGGCTCCAAGTACCATTTGAAAAGTCAAGTCTTTAAAAACCTTCAATATTTTAAACACTTGATTAGAAAACAGATAACAACTACATGTAATTATCTAGCTTATGTGCTTTATGGTGTTTTTTCAGAATGAGAGTATAAATCATTGTACATAAAATCAAAATAGTTAATATACATTTTTTTCTGGCACTTTCTAGAAATTAGGCATTAAACATAAAACATCTTATAAATTTATATAACAAAAATAAATGTTTACATTTTAATTTTCAATAGATTACCTTAGGGTAGCAATTAACTTATGAAATCTCACACTGTTGGTGTGGTAGCAGGGGTCATCAGAAATACACATTCAAGTCCACAGCCCTTCAGAGACGGACGCCATGGCTGCCGTCCAGATATGTGGTCTGTGTCCCAACATAGAGATTAAGGCTCTCTGTTTCAGAGGAATGAGCTCTGGGCTGAAACAAGTATAGAAGTACCACAATATTCATTGAAAATACTGAAAAGGCTCTGAAGAGTTTCAAATACTGGGTGGGTAGGGGGTGAAGGAGGGGAACCGCTTTGACTAGAAAAATAAAATAAAGCATCTAAAAATGACTTCAAGTACTTCGAGAGAGGCTGCTGATGTAGAGTGCCCAAATCAGGAGGCAGGGAGGTGTCAGGAGCTCAGCGGGCAGCCCCAGTCCTGCCCACTGGGTGGGGGTTCTTGTTCTCCCAAGTGCGGCTCTCAGAAGAGCACCAGGCACCAGACAGTAACCAGCGACCGCAGTTTCTTACATCTTGAAACCCCAAAGTTGAAGGCAAAGGCCAAGCCTTGTGGGAGAATTTTCTTGGAATGAGCCATTAGAAGTCAGACGATTTCAAGGGGGAAGAAAGCCATACATTTAAATGTGAGGAGCAGACCACAAAAAAAGGAAGAAAGGAAGAAAAACCTGGCAGTATCTTGGGCAGTTGGAATCGTGGTTCTTGATGGACGCAGTTCTTCCTTGCAGTTCGGCTTTCCTTACTCACCGGGTGAACCCACAGACAGCTGGGGTCTTTCCAGAAGGTGAGGGTACATGAGGGAGATGTGCTTAGGTGGGCCCTGGGGCCCGCTCGGGGGCAGTCCTGGTACGTACCTCACTGTTTCCAGACCCGGGAAACAGTCTCCATGGGTTCAGTTGTCATCGGCTTACTGGAGCAGCACGTAGAGAAGAGGTTGCTTTCGCTTCTTGTCCTCCGCAGAAGAAATGCCCCCAGCCGACCGGCATACGTTGTGCGGGCTTGTCTTCCTGCTTGCTAGAGCCTGGTGATATCGCGGCATTGCTGCAAGTCCCCAATGCTCTCATAGTCATTCTCTTTTGGGAAAAGGCCACGCTGGCCATTGGTCTCTGGGGTGGACTTGTCTTCCTCTCTGTTTAGAGTTTGTATTGCTTCGTAATCAGGCTCCAGATCCTCACTGGGTCTCGCTGCTGGTGGAAGCGTGCTGATGCTGTTTGGAGTTTTCTCGAAGTCTTTAACAGTAGCATAGAGATCATTACAGGAAGAGGGGGATCTCTGAGTAGCTCCTTGGACGGGGGTGTGGCTGGACTCTGGTGCTTTGAGAGTCTGTCCTGATTTATTCCCTGACTGTCCGGGTTTATTTACTGAGGAATACATGGCTGAGATCTAGAAAACAAAGGGTAAATGAAATAAGCTTCAAGTTTGACTTCTCCCTGCAAGCTAGATATTTAGCACTATAGGCATGTGTGTGTCCCTTGAAGGTTGCTTTTTGTTTTTTTTTCTTTGGCCAGTTTTCCCCTCCAGCTTTAGTGAGATATCACTGATATATAACTTATGTATGTTTAAGGCATACAACATGATAACTTGATAGATACTGTAAAATGATTACCACAAAGGTTAGTTAACACCTTCATTGCCATAATTACCATTTTTTTTTGTGTGTGGTGATAACATGTAAGATCCACTCTTTCAGCTTTCGAGTACAACAGTATACTTTTAATTATAGGAACCGTGCTCTATATTAGAGCCTCGGAACTTATTCAGGCTATAGCTGGGAGTTCGTACCCTCTAAGGTATCCCTGTTTCCCCTACTCCCCAACCCCTGGCAACCACCATTCTATTTGCTATTTCTATGGTTTGGCTTTTTCAGATTCCACATGTAGGTGAGAACATACAGTATTTGTGTTTCTCTGTCTGACTTTTTTTTACTTGGAATAATGGTCTCAAGGTCTCTCCAAGTTGTCACAAAAGGCAGAATTTCCTTCTTTTCCACGACTGAATAATATTCTTCTGTGTGTGTGTGTGTGTGTGTGTGTGTGTACACCTCACATTTTCTTTATTCATTCACTGGCTGATGAACACTTAGGTTGTTTCCATGTCTTGGCTATTGTGAATAATGCTGCAAAAACATGAGGGTGAAAATACGTCTTCAAGACAGTTTTCATTTCATTTAGATATAAACCCCGAAGTGGATTCTTCGTTACCTGTACTGATCCTGGAGTATACTTCTAGAGAACAATTATATATAATATCTTCCACTTTGCAAGTAGACCAGCCATATTGGCATAACTCCTTGAACACCAGGTTCTCTGGGTCTTCTGAGGGGCAGGCATGAGGAGAGCAGGAGGAACAGGAAGTTCAAGAGGTGCTTGGGACCTCACTACAGTATCATGTTTTATTTGATTTCTATTATCAGAATGCTATTTCATCTGAAAAAAAAAATGCTCTACTGCTTTGAAAAAAGGGCAGAAAACATGTTAGATGAATGGTTCTCAAAATGTGGGCTTCAAACTGGCAGCACCAGAATCTGGGAATTTATTAGAAAGCTAAGGGCTCCATCCCAGAAAGCAATGAATCAGAAATGCTGGGGCATGGGGCTCCACAGGCCCACTAAAGTGTGAGAACCACTGAGTTAGACTATTTGACCCACTCTTTCTGCATGAAAGCAGTCTGAAAAGTAGGTCCTGGATTCTGGTTGGCAATACACATGTATGTATCTATAAAAGCTTCATTTTCCATTAATTTTCAACTTCATTGCATATTACTGGTTAAGTAGACATTTACAGATGGGCTAAGTTTTCTTCAGTGGGAAAAATTCATTCTTATTTGCAACCAGCCAACTCAGAAATGAAATTTGGAGACAGTTAACATAGAGGGCATTCTTTCCTGTGGGAAGATTGGGCTACTTTCCAGGCATACCTACTCAGTCTCCCTCATATACCCCATATAACCTCTACTATCAAGAGGGATTTAAGTTTTGTTGGTAATCATAGATTAAACATACTGATTAAGAGATTTTTTAAGAGTTTTTTTTTGAGGGTTATTATTTTACTGTTAGAAATCATGCTTGGAAATAAGTGGAAATATCCTTCATTACCTATATTTATCTTGGCCATAATGATTGATTAATTCAAACACCCAGGAAATAAATGAACATGCCTGTTGACAGATGCTTGGCTTCCCAAGTGCGGAGAGAGATTTTCTTGCTTTCACATATCTCACATACTGTGGATGAAGTTTCCAGCTGGCCTCAAAAGCTTCTCAAGACAGGCCTGCCGCATGCTAACTGGTCATTTGCATGAGAACTTTTCACTGCAGTCTGGGGGCTGTGTTTTGCCAGGCCTTGACAATCCAAATATTCGGAGCCAGAGAAATCATCTTTGGGAAGCGCTTGCCATGTTGCTCTGACCCTTCTAATGAATATTAAATTGACATTCTTACTCAAAATCTCACTGAGAAACTCAAAATCTTAGAGATTTTAGTGGGAAGAATTACTCTTGAAATAAAGATTTATAATTTCTTTGAAGTTAGGAAGAATTAAGGTACATCATCTGCTTTTCCTAGCATGGTACAAATATCTTAATATCTAAAAGGTGGTCTGAGCCGAAAATGTGGCTAGATTATCACAGATGAGGATGAAGAGGGGAGGCAGCGAGCTCACCTTGGGGGGAGCATCGAGGCTGAACACACACGCACCTGTACTGTAACACTGGGACTGGCCTCTGAGCTTCTCTCCCCAATGCTCTTCCCCATAATGCGTGCCATAAATGTCCCTACTCTTTGAAATTACTTGGGTCTTCTTGGTCTTTATATTCTTTTTAGAAAGTTAAAGGCTCTTTCATTAATTTGGAACCCGTATTATTTCTGGGCAGGAACCTACTCTGCAGAGGATGTCGTAAATTTTAACGCTTATGAAAGATTCTCAAGTCTTCTAATGTTCTGTTTGAGTGTTTGCCTTCAAGGACTATTACCTTCTGTTTTGTCGGGAGTAAATTTTGTTCCTTTCAAGCCCCCTTGCTATTTGGCTTCATAACTTTTCTCTCTTAAATCTTTCATCTTTATTATTCTGGCTGTAAATTGTTATTATGTTCTCCTAAATTACTCTCTACCTTTTCCCCATTCCTCTTTCTATAAGCAGCCCTTTCCCCATCATTCTGTTAAACTGGGATAAGAGTACTGAAAACTCAGATCTCAGTTTCAGTCTGGACTAACATTCGATTACAGTAATACAGAAATAAGTGACTTCCATAATTATTTTTTCTAAAACATCTTCCAAAAATGACTGTATGTGAATCATAGTTCTTGAATCTATGTTAAAAATTCATCAGTGTGTCTAGGTCCCATTTTCTAAAACCACAAACAATGTAAGATTAGAAGAAAAGTAATTTAAAGTTTTACGTAGCCTCACCGTATCTTAGAGGCCTGGTTTCCAGAGCTCTCATCTATTCTACTTCCTTGTCCGGCGGGGGAGGGCTGTGGAGCAGTGTGGTCCAGAGAAGGCTGGAAGAAGGCAAAGGAGCCGCCACAGGCTGGCAGGAGGCTGCGCTGCCTCAGTGAGGGGAGGGGCGGGCCCTGTGTGCACGGAGAGCGCGGTGCGGGAAAGAAACCAGGGGCGCTGGCTACTGACTGAGTGTGAGGACAGTGAGGAAATGGGGTGGGAAGGACGATGTCCAGGGTTCTGGCTTATAAGGCCAGGTGGCTAGATGGCAGATCCATTCCCGGGGGCAGGAAACACAGAAGCATGTGGGCAGCGTTGCCCTGTGGACAGCTCGTCTGATCTTTGAACTTCCAATGTGGGATCGTAGTCGATTTCCTATTTTAATACTCTTTGCTAAGTGTGATGGTAAGAGGGGATGTACCTGCATACGCAGATCATTTTTCTACATGTACCAAATTTACCATACTAGGAATTCTAGGCAGAAGCTATATATAGCCAGATAAATTAAGGTGTTCAGCTCTCTGAGCCTAGCTTGACTGTGTGTGTATGTGTGTGTGTGTGTGTGTGTGTGTATACTGGATTGTGTAAGTTTAATGGTTCACTGAAAAGTTTAACCAGTGAATATTTAGCCCTGGTACTTGGGAGAACAGAGTCCTCTCCTGTTGGCTGCTATGTCTGACTGTCCAGCCAGCCTGGAATTGGACTTCCTGGAATTACCTGCTCTGGGCTCCAAAATTCCTCATTAAAACCTTCCTCCTCCGTCTCCTAGACTGGATTAAATTCCCTATACCCACCTGTTCAATTTCCTGTATTTTCCAGCCCATGATTAATTTCCTTCAAAGGTGGCCTTCTTGATTTGCTCACTAACGCTCTCAATCATAAATTTCTCTCTTCTCATCCTACTTTCTCCCCTCCTCTATTTTTTTTCTGATGCTTCTTTCCTACTCAGTTTCTTTTACTTAGGTGACCTGTTTATCCTCTCTTCCTTCATGTCTTACCCTCTGCCACTCACTCTCTGAACCATTATAAAGCCAACATACCCAAACCCTGATCTCCAGACATATGCCGAAGAGAGTATTTTAGCTTTTTTGGAGAAGGTAACATGATAGTCATTTATGCAAGGAGAGAAACTCTTTAGAGCTCTTGTGGTTATTTAGAAAAAGCAACAAAACTCACCTCTTCTTCTGTGAGAGTTGGGTCCTCTTCCCGGGACTTGTACGACAATGAACTAAATCTCTGTTAAAATAAACACAAACCAAGGGAAGGTATAGTTTGAGGTCAATAATCCATCCTTTCTTTCGCATATGTTGTGACACATCTATCTATAAAAATGTTTTTTAGGGAAGAAATGTTTCTACAAAGAAATATGTCGAGCAACTGAAGATAAACACTTAATAAAAAGTCTGTGTGATGTTGTTCAATACCCAGTAGTATTAAATACCCAGTGCTCTTCCTGATCACTGGTGAATTCAACCCTCCCGTGAGGCCTTAATGCTGCTCCCTGTCATACCACACCTGCTCATACACCCAGTCCCTGCTCTCCTAGCTGTCCACTTCCCACTTTTTCCTCTCTCCCCAAACTCCCAACACCTTCTCACCCATCCTTAATCTTAGCTGGTGACCCTGAGAAAACTGAAGAAATCAGAAGACATGTCCATGAACTTGTACTCACCTGCCCCCATCGCTGCATTCATGAGTTTTCCTTCCTCCCCGTCACCAAAGAACTCTCCAAGCCCCTCTTTAAGGTGACCCCCTCCTCTCATGCAGGAGATCCTGGCCCTCCCCATCTACTCAGGAATATGTGCTCCAGCAAGTCTCCCATTTTGTTTATACCATCAGCTATTCCCTCGCTATGAAATCATTCCCACCACCTGAAACCATGTTGATCTTTCTGTTTCTAAACACAAAACAACCCTTCCTCCAGTTCCATCTATTGCCTCGTCCCTTTATAGCAAAACCTCCTAAAAGAGTTGTCTGAAGAAATTGCTCAAATAATTTTTCTCTTCCTATTCTCTCTCTAAACCCATTTCAGTCAAGTTTCTCCCTCTGACACTCCAAGGACACCAATATCCACCGTGTAACCAATGGGACGGTTAATCCTAGCCCGTATTTCTGATCCACTGCTGTGTTTCCCATAGTGGCCACTCCTCTGTCCCTGCACCTTCTTCACTTGGCTTCCAGGACATTGAGCTTCCCTGTTTTTCTTTCCTATTTTGGTGTCCTCTGCTGGTTCCTTTTCCTTCCCAGGCCTGTGCCCTGGGAACTCTTCTAGATGCCATTGACACTCATTCGATGACCACATTCAGTGTCACAGCTTTAGGAAAAACTTTCTTGCTGAGGACTTCCAAGTGTACAAATGCAGCCCAGGCCCTTTCTCCTCAGGCTGCTCATTCGTCCAGCTGCTCTCCGCTGCTTCCACTCAGGCATCCAGCAGGTGTCCAAAACAGAACATGTCTAGCACTGAATACCCAGTCTTCTCCCAGAACTTGCCTGCCTGTAGTCTTCCTCTTCATTCCAGTTAAGGGTGATTCCATCTTTCCAAAGGCTCAGGCCGAACCTGGGACTCATCATGATTTTTTCTTTCTTTCATTACACGTCTGGTCCACCAGCAGAACTCCTGGCTCTCGTTTAGCGTCTCCCATTACTGCCCTGTTCCATATGGTTTGTGAGAATCCCCACCTGACTGGTCTCCTTTCTCCTACCCTTGACACTTGAATTTGACACTACAGTCGGGGCGATCTTTTCCAAACCTAAGAATAATCCGTTCTTCTGCTCAAGATTTTCTAACGACCCCCTTTTAATTCAGATTTTGAACACAGGCCACACAGGATTGGGCCCTTGGTTACCTTTCTCTCTATCACTCTTCTCCGGCTACACCTGTGCCCTCCTCTTCCCTGGGTGGGCCGTGCAAGCTCCAGCCTCAGCGCCTCGCACTGCCCCTTCCCTGCTCCACCTGCTCTTCCCCGACTTTCCCGTCTCCTTGAACATTTCAATCAGATGCCACTTTCACAGCAGGTGTGCCCTGACCACCTACTCACAGCTGTACTCCCACTCTACTTTCCTCGTCCTCCTTATTCTAATTTTTCCCTGTAAACCTTAAAACCTTCTAAAATACCATATACTTTACTTATGTGTCTATTTATGTCTCTCTCTCCCCACTAAAATGTAAGCTCCACTGGGGCAGGAATTTTTGTTCATTTGTATGTTTTGGTGACCAGTGTATTCTCAGCACCCGGAAGATTGTGTGGCACATAGTTGGTGCTCACTAAAATCTTCTTGTGCATGAATGAAAAAAATGAATGAATATTAAATATTTCAAGTTCCCTGAATTGCTTAAAATTAGGATTGTTTATAATGGAGATGATGAGTTATTCATTCTTGTATTACTGTAGAAAAGTAATCTGATTCCCAGATGGATAGTTTCAGATTCTAATGTGATATCTGGAGAATTGTTTTCCGGTGGTGGTTAGATAATTGACCTTCTTATCTTTCAAGTGCTTTTAAGTAAAAAAGCCTTAATTGCTTCAGGCACAATTTATATGAAGGTCCAAACGTTAGGCTGCATTTTTGCATTTCATGACTAGGTTCATAAACACCTATATTGAGGCTCTCAGCAGCTGATTTCATGGGTAATAGGAAAGTCGAAATGCATTCAGAGAATACTGTGAAGAATGACTTCCGTGGTATGACCTCTATAACCAGAGCCAGGATTCACCTTTTGATCATGAACTCCAGATCCTTTTTAAGGCTACTATTGACTGACCTACTTGTCCTTCCTACCAAAACCTGAGATGAGAGAACCTTGCTTTTTCCTGTGTAGAGAAAAGAAATTATATTGTAGTTGGCTAAGAAGACTGGGCCTAGTTAAATTCCAAGGAGATATTTACAACAGAAGATGTGAATTTCAGGCTGTTGTGGCCTGGTTCGCAGAAAGAGAGAAGGCTTGGCCATTGTTTTATTTATTTATTTATATTTTATTAAAAAAAATTTTTTTTTTTAAGATTTTATTCATTTATTTGACAGACAGAGATCACAAGTAGGCAGAGAGGCAGGTAGAGAGAGGAGGAAGCAGGCTCCCTGCTGAGCAGAGAGAGCCCGATGTGGGACTTGATCCCAGAACCCTGAGATCATGACCTGAGCCGAAGGCAGAGGCTTTAACCCACTGAGCCACCCAGGTGCCCCGGCTCAGCCATTGTTAATACATTTCAGAGCTTTGTTGAATATCTAAACTTAAGAGTTAAGGCTACTATGGAAAGAACCTAGATGTCCATTAACAGATGAATGAATAAAGAGGTGGTGTGTGTATACACACACACACACACACACAAACACACACACAATGGAATACTATGCAGCCATCAAAAACCCGAAATCCATTTGCAATGATGTGGATGGAACTAGAGGGTATTATGCTAAGTGAAGGAAGTCAGTCAGAGAAAGACAATTATCATATGATCTCCCTGATATGAGGAATTTGAGAGGTGAGGCGGGAGGCTGTGGGGGGCGGGGAGGGAAAAAATGAAACAAAATGGGACTGGGGAGGGAGACAAACCATAAGAGATTCTTAATCTCAGGAAACAAACTGAGGGTTGCTAGGGGGTGAAAGGGGTAAGGAGAGGATGGCTGGGTGATGGACACTGGGGATGGTATGTGCTATGGTGAGTGCTGTGAATTGTGTAGACTGATGATTCACAGGCCTGTACCCCTGAAACAATGCATTATATGTTAATAAAAAAAATTTGAATGGATGCCTATGGGAGGAGGGCAGTGAGAGTGGGAATGGTGGATGAAGGGGAAAAAACAAGAAAATAAACATATTTTTCTTAAAAAAAAAAAAAAAAAGTTGTAGGCTACTGTTTTGAAACTGTCCCAAGATAAAATCTACTTGATTCATATAAAAGCACATAGAAGCAGGTACCACCAGTGGCCCCTGTGAGTCTGTCCTCTCCATGTGTATTCCTGTGCTCTAACTTCTGGGGTCCCGGAGGGTAAAGATCACCCTGCTGCTTGAGGCAGCAACGAGCAGAAGGGGTAACTTTGTGGCCAAGAGTCTAGTCTCCATTCAATTCCTGATCTTCAAAATGAAGAAAATAATATTTGGTCCCAGTTAAACATGATGCAAAAACTGGAAAATATCCAAGTTAGGTGCCAACAGAGAAATATTTTACAAGCATGAGTTTTCAGTATTTTACTATTTGGAGGGGGGAATAAGTCAAACACAGCTTACGCTAAAACAGCTTTCATCATTCAGCGAACCTGAAAGTGTTTGTATATATTTCCCAGAACGATGTGCCAGTAAAAGCCCCAGGAGTAGCTCGATGCCTAATCATGACAATAGCACCAGAAAGAAAACCACGGGAGCTCACCTTGTTGGTTTCACTGGTCCCCTCTGCGGCTCCCTCCTCCGCTGTCTTGCTCTCTTCCTTCTCCTGAAGGTTTTCATTCTCATCCAGAAGTTTAACAGGGACAGGTGGTGGGGCCTCCTCTTCCAAGTCACATGAATTTCTGAGAACAGTCTCTGCGTTAACACTCTGTCGACACTTTTTGTTTCTGTCCACGGAGGCATACTCAGCAAAGTCCGCCTCGGGGGCTTGGGGCCCCGGAAGCTCTTTCAAAGCGGAAGTCGACTTTGACCTGCTGCTGTGGCCTTTCCCTGGGTTCACGGCTGCTGCCACCTCCTTTATTTCTTTCACAGTTTCATACAAGCAGTCCTCCACCATATTCTCTTGGGAGGAACTATCCTTGAGCACTTCATACGGCCCTTCCGTCCCCAGGCCCGGGTCCCCGTCCACGCTCCTCGCGTTGAGCATCGTGTCCACTGCGCTGTCAGGAGGAATTCTAGGCAGTTCCCGGCTTTGGTGACACTTTGGCTTCCCCGTGCTGTCCTGGGAGTCCAGCAGATCCGAAGCTGAGGTCTGGACCTCCTCGTAATGTTGCATGCAGGTCAGAGTACTGTCTTCTGAAAGGACTGAAGCGGCAGAAGTATTAAAAACGGAAAAAGACTATGCCTTAAATAATTATTGCAGTGAACTGGGGTAATGCAAAGTCAAGTTAAATCAAGGTGCTTGTTTTTTATTTGACTCTACACTGCAAACTGCAGACGATATGACTGTTGATTTTTCAACCACAGCTGAAACTAGGGCCAGCTATTTTACATCTTTCCAATATAATGTTTAATAAACTGTCTTAGCTATAAATTGGGTTCACACTTTCATTGCTCCTTGGTGGGATTCTTGCAGGCAGTGTGTCTAATGTGACCAGAGGTCTGACTCTGTGAGAGGCTGGGCACCAAAGGTGGGGGGCACACATGGTGGCCGCCTTCCATTTGGAGGGAATAATTGGTAGCCATCCACTTTTCAGTGGTCACTTTTGTTTGGCAGACATGGTGGAAACAGTGGGGTAAAAGGTACCCTCACCCCCAAGTACAAAGGGACGGTACACCCGTGGCTCTTTAAAGGTCTTCCTTCGGGGCGCCTGGGTGGCTCAGTGGGTTAAAGCCTCTGCTTTCGGCTCAGGTCATGATCCCGGGGTCCTGGGATCGAGCCCCGCATCAGGCTCTCTGCTCGGCAGGAAGCCTGCTTCCTCCTCTCTCTCTGCCTGCCTCTCTGCCTATTTGTGATCTTTGTCTGTCAAATAAATAAAAATAAAAAAATCTTTAAAAAAAAAAAAGGTCTTCCTTCTGTCTTGCTGCCCCTTTCCCTACCATTTCCACCCCAAATTAGAAAATCAAATGTGAAATTCTTAGATTTCCACAGATATGCACTGTGTGAAACCATTCAGTCATCCCTCTGTCAAATGCTTTTGAGTGCCTACGACCTGCCAGAGACCGTTAAAGCACATCGTCATCACCATCATATGTCATACATCAACAAAGCCTAGCCCCACTCTTCTGACACTTAACATGGCAGCGAACAAGTTCTTAAAGGACTGTCGCTCCATTTTATAGTCTTTATATAGACGTTTAAAAAGTATAAGTACAGATGTATAAATGTGTACTTAAATATCGATATTCATGCATATATTTCTTATATACTTTTTATATAACATACGGTCCTTACATATTATGTATAGTCCTTATATGCGTGTGTATGTGTGTGTTTATGACTTATGAGTTTTAATCTTTGTTTTTACTGACTAGACCGGGGTTCTGTAAGGCCCCGGGAGCCCGGGCCCGTGTCTAGCACAGTGGTAGGCAATGCGGTGTGTGTACCCCAGCATCACAGAGGTGCAGATGAACGACCCGCTGAGCCTGAGATGGGAGAGCAGCCCGAGTTACCCAGGGGGGCCCAGTGTAATGATGAGGGTCCTTTGAAGTGACAGGAGGCGGGAGAGTTGGAGGGAGATGGGGAGATAGAGGGAAAGGCTAGGAATCAAGAAATGCTGACGGCCTCAAGAAGCTGAAATAGGTAAGGAAATGGATTCACCCCAGAGCCTTCGGGAGGAAATGGAGCTCTGCTGGTACCCTGACTTTGGGTGCTGAGTTAATTCATTTCTGTTGTTCTAAGGCTCTGAGTTTGTGGTAATTGGTTGAAGCAGCAACATGCCACTGTTTCTTCATGCATAAGCTGTAACAAGGGCTATCTTACAGGGAGTAATAATACTATTAATAACAATAATCTTACCGGGATGAGTTAGTATACAAATCTTAGAGCAATGGCACAGAGAAGCCAATGAATCAATATTAGCTTTTCATCCAAATGAGCTTATTTGTGCTGAAACCGGTAGGAATACTAAGAGTGAGCAAGAACACACTGCCTAGTTTTTGAGCTGCATATTCTGAAATGACTCATTTCTCAGGAGACGAGGCCTGCGTGGAAAGCCAGTATCTTTGCGGAACTTACTGTCACCATTGGTGAGTATCCCGTTCTGCTCGCTGCTGGCAGGCGCGTCTGTGGCCAGGCTAGTAACCGAACGGCTGAACATCTCCTTATCCGAAGGCTGCAAAGCAAACACCACATGGATCAGACCTTAGGCAGAGGACAGTCGCCATGGCTTTTCCTCCAAATTAAAACAGCAACAACAGAAACCCAGATCCACTCAAACTTAAGTGCTACCTAGCAGATCTGAGCTGCTCAGCTGAACTCGCCACACTGGGAATGCTCTGCAGCTATCAGGCGCTCACGGCTATTGCACCAGCTCAGGCACGGACCACATCCATCAGGGTGTGGAGCTTACTAGACAGAGTGGTCCTGGACTCTTCAGCACCTTGGGAATCTTCCAAGACCATCTGCAGAGCTTTCTGCCCAGTGCTCTACAAGTGGGCTACAGGTGGGACCTAAGGGATCAATCCCTTTAGCTCAAGGTGAAAAGGGGACCAAGACTCCCGTGCTGGTCAGCAGGGACTCTGCAGACAGCAGGCTCATCGCTGTGCCACAGGGGCTGCGAGATGCTGTTCTTAGCAGAAACGTGCCCTCTGAAGGAAAGATGGGAAGAGACTGCAGCCTGGCGGAAGGGGATAACGTCGCTGATGTCTGCCAAGTCTCTGCATCAGGGTTCACAAGAACACCGTATGTTAAAGAGCAGGTCTGCAAATCTTTCTTGTTGTCACGGGAGTCAGGATGCCTGGAGGGAAGAACGGCACTGACCGTTTTCCTGCCGGGCTCGAATGTGGGGATATTACATGGAATGAGATGCGGCAGCCGGAATCACTGCTAATGGGACCTGTTCCCACATCCTACTCGCAGAAGACACAGCATGTGTGGCCCAGGAGGCCACAGCTGGGTCATGTTCCGGGAGTCCACATGGAAACTTCTTATAAAAGCAGCCCCAGAAGCTTGGCCAGTTGGCTTCATAAATTCTCGGACTTCTTACTGGGGACCAAATAATAATAATAATAATAGCAAACAGCTCACACTGTGTCATGGACCCTTCCTGCGAGTCTGCTGCTCCTGAGTGAAGAGTGCCCCGAACTTGGGTTCTCATAGCAGACTCTCATAGCACAGAAGGGTCCCGCCTGGACAGGAGTCAGAGGGGTGGTGGAGGGGGAAGGCCCCCATTCTGGCTCCTAACAGCATCCCAACCCATCTCTGCTGAAGTAGCATAATGGGTTCTAGCCACCACGTCTAATCTCAGCTTCCACGACAGACATCCTGCAGGGGAGCCCGGAGTGAGCCTCCCTCTCTCTCGGTAGCCCCAGGTGCAGACTCCAGGGCACCCTGTGCCTCGGACTGTTTGAAACTAGGATTTAGCTGTGGCTGCTCTAGGGCTCAGGGGGGAGCCGGGATGTAGAAGAGCTGGGATTGGGGTCGGGGTGGGTGGTGGTGGTGAAGCTGTCCGCAGGGGCTTCTTTGGGCTAAATGGCGAGTCTGCAAGTTGAACAAGATTTAGAAGCTGAGAGAGAAGCTCCTACAGGGAGCCGGGTGGACAAGCAATATGCGTGAGCTGGCACACCACTGCCCCTGTGCACATGTGCACTCCTGAGCTCTTTCTCTCATGCACACCCGTGTGAGAAGAGGCTGTGGGGTTGTGAAGGCTGTGGTGCGTGAGCATCTCCGTCTTCCTTTCACCTGCCTGCCACCATCTTCCCTCACACCCAGGGCTGCTCTTGACCTGGGGTGGATGAGCAGGCACTGGGGGTCTATCACGGGGGCGCTCAGGCGGGAGCATCCAGCAGAACCACACGGTGGGGGGCTTGCTAACAGTTCCCTGGGCCCCGCGCCAGCAGCACAGGCCACTCCCTGAGAACTGCTGCTCGGGAAGGACACAGGATGGACAGGCCCTCCCCCCTGAGCCCCAGAAGAGCCACCACTAAATCCTAGCCTCAAATAGTCCTGAGGCATGGGGACTCCTGCCCTAACCTCACCTGGCACCTGGCACTGAGGAGCAGAGGGGGTGGCAGAGAAGCTCGGCTCCTGGGACCTGCATGTGGGAGGAGCAATAGTAGGGCCCGCCCTACCCCCAACACCGCCAGAGCAGCAGTCTGTGGGAACAGAGGCATGGGGTGCAGCTGAGAAATGGGTTGACAGATGGGAAAAGGGTAAAGGGTCCTGGGTGCTGAGAACCCAGGACAGCAGTGGGTGTGGTATGTGTGCCCAGAGAAGGAAGCTAGGAAACCCCAGGGGCTTCCAGCTGCTGGGGATACAAGAGTCCTGCCCCTCTGTAGGGCGGGGAGACCAGTAGTGAGAACCGTCCTGGGGAAGCTCTGCCCCTGTCTGCCTGCTCCATGTTCACACCCTCTCCCCCAAAGCAGTTTTTCCCTGATCTTGAGAAATCCAGGGATTGGAAACACTTCTGTTTTCACACTGCCATGGGCTCAAGCAAGACGGATGCCATCAGCCCTGCCAGTATGGGGGTGGCCCGGTCCCCAGCTGCTAGAGTGGCTCAGTCAGGTGAGGGCATGACCCTGAGTGGAGAGAACATGGCAGGACCAGGAGGCTCACCCTGCTCCTCACCAGGGGGGATCTGAGGGGCTTGACCAGGCCCCATAAGAAAGGAGGAGGGCGGAAACCCATCTGGGCCATATACAGGATGAGGTCATGTTGGAGTCCTTCTAATGGGGAAGCTTGCACAGAAACATGCAGAGCGGAGAGACCACATGGAGAGACACGGGGAGAGCAGCACATGACAGCGACGGCACCGAGGAGTGGCAAAGACCGCCCGCAAACTGCCAAAGCTACAGAACGGCCTGGAACACGTTCACCCTCCAAGCTCTCTGAAGAACCAGCCCGTGGACACCTTGATCACCAGTTTTAGCCTCCAGGACTCCAAGACAGTCCATGTGTTACTTAAGCCCCAGAGGCTGTGGTCCTTTGTTACACAGACGCAGCAAACGGGTACGAGGCTGGAGCTGGGCAGAGGCAGCCCTGCGGTCGCAGGTAGGCTGGCGCTCTCGAAGGCTCTCTCTGGCAGCAGCACGAGTGCATCCATTTTAGAAACTCTCCCAGCCAATCTGGCTAATTGCACAGGCCTCTAGCCACGCTGAGTAAGAATCCTACAGAGAGAGGGTACTGCCTAGGCAGCCAGCAAACTCTGGCTGGGTTCTCTCCCTCAGTTTCCTTCAGCTTGGCAGCTCATGGGCACAGTGCTCAGATAAGCGGCTGAGGTATTAAAGCACACACAGACATGTGCACATGGGCTCACCACGTTCATCAGGTTCTCATGGTCCCCACTCTGCTGCCTCGGCTTCTTCTCTCTGAAATGGAAAAACCAAACATTGCTGTAATGTCAAACATGCCATCTAACATCAAACATACACTCCCCTTTCTATCCTAATATTTATCAACATTTAAATCTCTCTTTAAGATCCTGGTTTATTTTGCCAAGGAAGCAAAATCTGGACAGGGACTCCATCACTCCTTTGCAGGCATCAGGGTCTGAGGGGGGGTCAAGTCTCAGCATGAGACTGGTCATCTCTCTGGGTCTCCCTCTTCTCCCAGATTAGAAAATACAAGTTTACAACAGGAGGACTAGGCACGTTCATATCTAGAATACTATAAATGATTGTACTTTTTTTTTTTTTAAACAAAATCCAGACAGTTCTCTACTCTTCATTTGTCTTAACTCAGGATCTTTGCTAAGTTGACTGCACACTGCCATGGGACTGGAAAAATAATGAAAGAAAATACAAATTTTGGCACGTCGGGAAGGATACATGCTATCGGGATGAGTCATATGTACTTCCAGTCTATGGAAAAGTCCATCGAATAAAAATAGAATTTATTTTTACTCAGGACAGTTTAAAGAAAGCCATCAGTACTAGAGACTACATTCCCCCCATATGTACAGGGCAACAGTGACACCTAGTGGGACTGTAAATAATTACAGACAGGTCCTCCCACGTCCAGGGGAGCAAACTCTTCTGTAGGCCACGTTCCTGATCGGACTCAGACCAAACTGTAGAGCCCCAGGTCCAAACTGGGCAGGGATTAGGAGGCTACTTGGTTCAGAGAATCAGACTTCCCCCCTCTTGACAGAGACCTCAGGGTCTCTCCTGAAGTCACTCGGAGGAGTGTTTGGCAGAGGGCTGGCTGGTCTATACCTATCCACGCGGAGGCTGTCAACATCCTAACAGTGTCTGAGCACCTGGGAAATCACTCCCCATTAGAAAGAACTTTACTCCTAAACAAAGATCTCTTTTGGGAGAATACAGACATTTTATATGAGGGAGACATGGAGAGGTGGAGGAGAAGAAGCTTAATTCTGAAAAAAAAAAAAAAGACAAGATGATTATTTCTCATAACAGTTCATCTCTCCCATAGGAAAATTAATCTGTTTCTTAAGAAACAGTAGTTCTAGATTACCAATCTTTAATAAAATGATCCTTTCAAATCATGTAACAGCAATAATTCTCAGTAACTCTCAAGGGGCAGCAAAAAAAGTACCTTTAAGACACATCAGTCTTAAGATTTTCAAATGTGCATAGATGGCAAAAGACAGCATACAGTTTAACAAGGATGTGCTCAGAAGAGGGGCAAGAATTTCATTCTGGGAAGTTTCATACATGAGGCTTCTTCCAGTTGCTCCTCAGCAAAATCAGATACAGATTTTCATTCAACCTCAAAAAAACGTCCTGGGATGCTCTGCAGCAGAGAGGTCAATTTTAACACAGGGATTTCTGTGAATGCTTGTGGAGTGGGATTCCTACATGCTTTTCAGGTGTAGAATCTTCTGGGTACAGGGAACGGATTATTTTAGGGGTCCACTGGATACCCCTTGGCTCTCACCTGTCACAACTGGAGCACAGAAAAATCAGGAAGCCGATGAGGAAGAAAGCAGCAACAGCGGCCAAACTGCCCCACAGGACGACCTGCACTTGCCCACTGCTCAGCACGCTCCCCGGGGGGCCCATGGTGGGCGCGCGAAGTGGCACACGCTGATGGAGTCTGTCAGTCCTTCAGACGGGGAACATAGGCATGGGGTGCTTCGTCTTCCTGCAGAGAGAATGGTGTGTTCTGAAAACAACTTCTCACTGAAGTGACAGAGTCTTGTAATGCATACGTGTCGGGAGAGAGGCTTTGAGCAGAGTCAGGGAGGGGTGTGCGGGACGTGCTGGGTCTCTGGTGTCAGGGCCTTTGTTGCCCTCACCTAAAAACGTACAGTGGGGATGCACAAGCGCCCAGCACAATGGATGGCTTACTATTTTGAATATGTTGGGGGACAGATTCTTAAGGTCTTCAAATCAAATGAGATCACATGAATTCCATAGCAAACAAATGCTTATTTGGATTTTTTTCTCCCAGAGCAGTGGAAATCATTTATTACAGCTTTCAAAAAACACAGTTCACACCCTCCCCACCTATCTCCCTAGTTCTCAAAGCTACCACTCTTGGAGAAGGTTGAAGGCTGGTGCAGTTAATGAAGGAGAATGTCTTTATATTGACCCCAGAACAGTTATCTGTTGTGACTGTGACTGTCCTCAGGGCCAGCTTTCACTGAGCTGCTGTGAGCGCTTCATAAGCACATTTTCCAACGAACAGATGAAAGCATGTGCTAAGAACACATCACCAGAAGTACATAAGACTTCTTTATAAAAACTACAAATTAAGCACAAAAGCTGTACCTAGTACGTTTCAGTACCTGGCCTGGCCTGGAATTTGTGCTAAACACTTTCCTTGTTTACTGCTACTGGCCTGTGAAGAATGCCCAGCTCATCCCCATTTTTCAGGCAAGAAAGTTGAATGGCAGAGACATTGAGTAAGTTCTCACAGGACGGCACAGACGCGGAGTGGCAGGGTAAGGATGGGAGTCCAGCCATTGCGGACTCTAGAACTGTCGTCTTAGCCCCTAGAGGAAGCGCCCTCTCAGCGGGGGCGACTGCGTGCTCCCTGTGAAGGCTGTGAGCCTTCTCAATGAAAATGGTCACATGAGTATTGTGGAATATGTTCAGTTACAGATTTTGAAAAATAGAGCAGTATATTAAAAACTAATGATTATCCTGGGAGATACAGGCTTCCAGTTATGGAATGAATAAATCACGGGAATAAAAGTCACAGCATAGGGAATACAGTCTGGTACTGTAACAGCGTTGTGTGCTGCTAGATGGGAGCTACACTTGTGTGAGGAGAGCATGACCTATAGAGAACTGAATCACTATCTTATAAACCTGACACTCATGTAACATTGGCTGTCAACTAGACTCAAATTTTTAAAAAATTAATAGTCCTCTCTTGTCAGAAAGGCCTTGCTTAAAGAACATTTGCTTTGGCTCAATTCTAGAATATTCTAACTTAAAAGGAACCACCTTCAATTTAATCTCAAATTTCAAGAATAAACAAATTATCTTAATCAGAACTGAAAAAATGATTTTTCCTTGCAAAAGACGACCCATATTTACATTGTCATTTGCTTCAGTGAAAGAGCTGTGAGTACATTCTGGGAGCGCCATGCCGTGTGCCTCAAGCCAGCACTTGGCTGGCTTAGTGCCAAGCAGGAGTGCCCCTTGAAAGGGCTTGGAGAATAAAAGCCATTTTGGCAAAGGCAGTTCAATTGGCCCAAATTTTCTCCAAGTGAACACATACATTTATTTGAATACTCAAGATCGAAGAATAATAAAAAGCTGGAGAAAAAGAAACTTTGACCTACAATGTATGCAGAGTGCATTTTAGATGAAGTCCATGTTTTCCTTGGGGCCCTGAATCAACATGAACACTTCCTAATGCTCTGTAAATATATAAACGTACAACTTCCTGCGTAATACAGAGCGTCTTTCTTCCTGCGCTGGTTATATATTATGCCTGTAAACAATACACGCATACAGTAATGGATGGTCAAATTGCTTCTGTATGTTTGCCCCTGGACAGCTATAACTGAATGAAAATAACCACCGCTTTGCTTCTGGTTTGTTGAAGCAATGAATAATTCACTTTAAATTTAGACGACAAATTGGCACCACAACCAGTTACTAAAATATATTCAAGCAAGCACATAAATCATGGTGACCTATGAATATATATGAAATAAATTTTTACATACAGGCCCAAAGCACGACACATTTTAGGAAACACAAACAAGAGAGCTCTGTTGCGCAGCGTTTGCGCGTTCCCTCCTTCCTTCACTCATTCGCTCATACAACAGATTTAATCAGTGTCTATTTATAACGTGCCAGATTCCTAGAAAATATTTTGCTCTGTGAATTATTCAAAAGCCAGATATCTATCCAGCAAGCCAGTGTGGAATCTGTAGGACCTTTCTCCCTTTCTGCACACGTGGTCTCTCTCAACAGGAAAGGTGGGGAGAATACAACGAAGTTAGGTGGGGTGCCCAGCCTATCAGAGCGGTGTAGGGAGACGAGGAGAGCGGATTATTACGAGCTACTGAAAAAAAGATGTGACTCAGAGAAAATGTGTCAAGGCTCCTGGCTCACTCCCCTTCAACTAAAATTTGTTGAAAAGCTACTAAAAGCGTTACTTTGTTCCCGGACAAGGATCTCACAAGGAAAAGCATGACCATCAGTGCGTTTCTGAGCTGTATTCCCGAAGGACAAGGGTTCCTGTGGTTTGGGCAGCTTCTGCCTGTTAGAAGCCTCAGAGTGAAACTCCACGGGAGGACCAGGTCACAGCAGTGGTGGCAGCGCAGCAAGGGTGGCCCCCCTTTTAGGGGCCTGGTGGGAGAGCAGGGGTTTGCACACACCTGACCTCTGGACCCTTGCAGCAGACCTGGGGTGTGTGGGGGTGTTTCCTATTGTACAGCAAGGCTGTGTCGCTGATGTTATTCTCTCTTGGTCTCTTCCTTTGTCGGGACTTCGGGTTCCGAATTCTCTGGCCCATTCCCCCTCTGGTCATCGCCTTCCATATTGGGGTCTTATCTACAATTAAGCCAGGACTGTAAGTCCAGATGGAACCCCACCATGTGTCCGGATGCTCATATCACTTCCATGTTCTTTTTCTTGCTGGGAATGAGAGTACAGGCCTAGTGTGGATGGTCCAGGCAGTGCAGCCGCCTCTCCTCCCAAGACTAGATTCAGGCGCTGGTTTCATGGAGGTTAAAAGCACTGCTCAGGGGCCAATTTAGTGTGCTTTAAACTGGGGGGCGGGGGGGGGGGGAATTTGTGACGCTCCCTCTGCCTGGAAGGCTTCTATCACGATTAGCTATAGCGGGATAGAATAAGAGGACAAGAGGCCCAGTGTTTGGGAAGCAAAAAGTCACCCTGAAAAGGAAGGGCTCCTGCCACAATGACGACGTTTGCCAGCTTATACACTGTGCCTTTTTCCCAGACAAGTTCCTTGTGGAAAAGAGAATCAAAGGCTCCAAAGCCTGTGATATGTTCCTGAGGACCATCGTATTTTCCTTCTATATCAGGGATGGTATTCTGAGTATCCAGAATTAATCTGTAGCAGTAGGACAATTTGGACACCATGAACAATTTGGGGCAATCTCTCATGTTTTCACGGAGTCATTTAAGCCTCTTTCTTTCAGTCCTGTTCTTACCTGACTCAATAAGATTGCATTCAACTGTGGAATATAAGTTCTTGGAAGTTTGAAAAATATTTGTCAGACCACATGGGTAAACATTCTAAGTATTCTATGAGTTACTCAACATAGGGAAAGGGAACACCATTCATTGTACCCCAGCAAACATTTATGTCGGCACCCATACGCCCTACTGGGATGAGCTGAAGGTCATCGTATTCATGAAAGACTAACAGTTGCATATCATTTATTTTTGTTTTAGAATAGACCTCATTACTGCTGCACTGGAGTACACTCACAGCTGGGAGTGTCACTTAATACAAATGTGTGATATTGTAAAGTCGGCAATGGTCCGATCCTCCCATCCCAATTTTATATCATTCAGACTACTGTGAGGACTTGTCATTTCGCTCTGAGGAAGGTCAGTACTTGAGGTTACAGAACTTCTGCTGGGGCTTCTCTGAAAAGATCCGGAAAGCTAGTCTTAATAAGTATTTTGCACAAAATTATTTTGCTCCACCATCTCTCATCCTCTTATATCCTTTCATGTTCTTAATATGGGATTCCATCAGGAAAAAACCATAGCCTTTCACTTTAAAAGCAGGTGCCACCGTCAACCACAAGGTGGCGGTATAATCCTAGTCTCAGCCCAGTCATCAGCCCCTTCAAGGAAAGACTGCTGTTTGCGCCTTGTGCTAGGTGTTTCATCTTCATTAGCCCAGACTATCAGCCACCTAAATCGATTCCAACAGGAAAGAAAACAACAACAACAACAACTACAACAAATCCAGATGAAATTAGTGACAAGGGACGACCAAATGACAGCTACTTGGTTTTCTGACTCTCTTAACAGGCAGGTGCTCTGATCACAGCAGACCGTGTAAGTAACAGTTTGGTGCAGTTGGGATGGCCAGTGAGATCAGCGACAGAAGCAGACACTTTGATTCCTCTGAAGCAGGCGAGGTTGGTAATGATAGTCATTATTACCATTTTATAGCTGTCCTAGTCAACTCATAATTAAGCATGATAGAAACCACCTTCGCTCATGACCCCTCACTGATAGACAAAATGAGGGAAGTCAGGACACAACCCCATGGGAATTCCTCCTTCCCGGTCATGACCAGGTGTGGGAACCATGAGATAAAATGACACATTATGAGTCACAGATTAGCCAGACAAATTTAACAATAGCCGAGGAGCCAATTTCTCTGCTGGGCTCCTGTCCTGTGAGGTGTATGGGCAGATGCCCAGGCTAAGGCTAAATTAACCCCTCGATACGATTCTCGAGTCCCCTGAAAGAGTTTTAAGCGCATGTATTTAAACTCAGGTAGATTTCTGTTCAGATTAGAGAGACTCTGATCTAGGCAAGCTGCTGTGCTCCAGATGCGCGTGAGCCAGGTCTGCGGTGAGCACGGGGAGCCAAACCAGTGTTGGTCGTCCATCTTGCTAAGGCACAAAGGTTCTCTGCCAAATAAGGTCGTCACAAAGATGTCCCTATTTCTCTTTTTTCCTGAGTTGGGGAAAATATATCCAAAGAGCAGAAGGTGGTGAAGAACTCCAAGGTAAGAGTTTTCTTGTTGATAGTTTCTCGAACTGTAAATTTTAAAGCACCACCATGGAGCAATGACTTGACATTTCTTCCTCTGCAGCTCAAGAGAAGCACAGCACCTGTGCGCGTAACACAAAGGAAGCTGGAAATCCTGAAGGTCACAAACTGACCCTGTTATCAAGGGTTGCTGCTGAAGGCAGAACAAGCCAGGCATTCATTCTCAGAGCAAGTTATAAATCCTGAAGGCCATCTGTCAGTGTAACCTGATTACTTTTCGTAGTACCAAATGTATTGATCCACATAGGAAACGTGAAAGCTGATCCTTTCCAGGGGAGGGGTCTGTGTGGCTCTCTCTTGTCTTCAAAACGTTAAACTCACGTGACAGAAGTAATATAGTTTATTGCTTATGAAAGCCCCATCACCATTTTTGGTTTTTTGTCTTTAGTAAAGCCAAGGGGTAAGAGGCTGATGGGTAAGGAGTAACTTCTAAGGTTGCTTTTGCTCGTATCCTGACCTGAAGACCAATTCTTAAGGTTCATGTAATTTTTAAAGACATATATATATACATATATATTTAGAGCAGGCGAGTGGGGAAGAGGGAGAAGACTCAAGCAGACTCCACACTGAGTGCAAGGCCCAACGAGGGGCTCTATCACACAGCCCAAGACCATGACCTGAACTGTAATCAACAGATGCTCAATGGACTGAGCCACCCAGGCCCCCTCATTTTTTATTTTTAATGGTAAATCTCAAGAGAGAGGGGGAGGGGGAAGAGGGAGATACTAATAGATTCTTGGAGACCAGGTGAGGTACATAGTAAAAGGGCTTCATTTTGTGTGAGTCTAAACGGGAAGTGTGCACCTGGGCTTTACGGTCTATCTCCTATGCCCTTGCTCTTCTGCATTAAATTCAAAGTTCCCTGGGAGCAGGCAGGATGTGTCCACTTCATTTCTCCCCTCTCCTCAGCATCAACATAAACTGGAAAATAGAAACCAATCAAGAAATTTTTTTTACTGAATGCTTATTTCTGTAGGAAAGATGAGGAATAAAATTCCCAAGCAAACTCTAAAAATGAAGTTTAATGATTTATAAGGAAGAGAAGAAGAATAGAGATGCGCACATCAAGCAAATAATTAAAAAATAAGCCAAGTACGTCTTAAGGCTAAACCTTAACACAAACCAAACCTTAAACACCACCACCCGGCTTCTCTGCACTGTCGCCGAAGCAGCTGAACGTCTCTCGGGAAAAGGCACAGCAGGGGACACGTCGGTGCCTGTGCACATGGATCCTTGCGGCCTCTCAGCACTGGTGGCCCCACTACGCCCCTGAGCTCAGCGTTCCTCTGACCCCTTCTCAGCAAGGGCCTTTCATGCCTTCCTCTGTCTTCCCTCCCTCAAAAGGCATTGGGGCTTCCATGTCTCATGGGAAAGAGGAGCCTTAACTATTCTTGGCTCGCCTCACGTTTTTTCATCTGATGAAAGCCTAACCATGCTTCAGATCTCAGTTGAAGTGTCACTTCCTTGGAGCCACTTTCCAGACGCTGCAATTCAGCCCCCACTCTACACACACACACGCAGGCACATGCCAGTTTAGGCCTGTTTTGTAAAAGCTTATAAAGCTTTTTGCTTCATTGGCATTACTCAAAACTGAAATGATGAAGCTCTTCGCTGTCTCCTCCATTGGCCAAAGGTCAAAAGTGGGCGCTGAGAACAGACCTATCTGGTTCACAGCTATAGCCCTAGTGAGCGGCACACAGTAGGCCCTTAATAAATAATCTGAATGAATTAACAGTCGAATGAACTAAAAGAGCAGAGGAGAAAAAGAGGTGGTGAATGTTGACCAGGCCTTCAGAGATGGGAAGGGTGAGAAGAAGCTGCTCTTTCTCAGTCTTTTCAGATGGTGTTGAAATTCCGCAGGGACTCAAGGAATTCCAAAAGTCTGCTTGTCGGCCTCCCTGATAGATTTCCATGGTACTGCCTGCCTCCCTCCTGTGATCATCTTGCTCTACCCAGGCCCTGAAGAGCCCTCAAAGGCTTGAAATCAAAAAGACTGAAAAAGCCCAAGTGAGTGTGTGCTCACTCTCCAGTGAGTACATGGGACTGGACTAACATGCAGGAGAGTGACAGGTCCAGTCACTCTCCCGCATGTTACATTTCTTCCTCCTTATGGTGTTCTGGTGGAGGCAAGGAGACTGAGACTCGGAGGTTAAGTACCGTGTCAAGGGTCACACAGCTAAAGGTTTCCTGACTCGGTGTCCCCGGCTCTTTCCACTGTAGCGTGACCCCCAGCGGCGTGTCCTCAGGGGGCGGGCAGTGGCCAGCCCCACGCTGTTCACCATCCCCAGCCTTCACCATCCCCAGCCGTCTGCCTGTTTGGGATGTGGGAGCCTTGCCCTTCTTCCTGGCCCTTTTAACTTCCCTCTATCGTGACTTGCTCTTAGCACCAGAGGTTAGAATGCTCAGTCTCTTCTGGCTTGCTCCCTGCTCATTCCCAGCCATGCTTCAGCACGTGCTCTCCTTCCAGGGGACCTAGAGGACCCCATGAGGGCTTGGTGTTTACCCAAGGGTCAGCTCCCTGAGACCAGGTCTTGACAGCCCCGCTTTCTTAAGCACTGTTTGCCCTGTTTTTATTTGGCTTCTCAGGTAGAGTGATTCAGCCAGTTTCTTTTCCATAATAGTAAAAGGTGTGACCAATAACAACTTAATGTTTCTTTGCTGGCAGGTTCCGAAATTTACTGCTTGACCTAAATGCCTCTCAAATCCTCCATTCATGGCTGATGGTATCTAAATGATCAGGTATGTTTTAACAGCTGGCTGGACTGGGGGTGGACAGCTAATTACAAATGCTCCAGTATCCTTCACATGCCAATTAGCTTCTACCAAGCCCTCCCCCGAAAGGCAGGCGCTATCTCATCGAGACTGCACATCAAAGGGCGCTTCTTCTGGGAAAGGTCAACTCTCAGGATGGGAGAGGCAGACTCGAAGGCGATGGCAATCTGAGTGGCGTGCCCGAGGAATCCCACTGGAGCACTGGTTTCACCGAGAGCTGGGGCAGAGTTCGGGCAAGCAGTCTGGCATCCCTGCCACACCTCCCAATGTGGTTCTACACCCTCACGTGAGGGCGGGGGGCGTCAGAGTTCGTGTTCCCCCGGGTGCCGGCGAGAACGTGGCTCCGCTTGGCCTCCAGGACCTGGTATGCCACGGCCATTTTCGTTCTCTTCTTGACTGTTTTTAAAACACTATGAATTATTTATGTCATAGAATCAGCAGACAAAATCCTTTTTATTGACTCCAAAAAAACACAATCAAAATCTTCAAAAAATATCCCTACGAGTTACTTGCTGCTGTTACTGGGAACCCCTCGGGGCTGGGACTAGTTAGAGTAGAATAAGTCCGAACTTGTATTTGAAAGCACAGGTTCTCCGGGTTCATCCTCAGGGCCTTCTGCCAGGAACCGGGTACTCAAGGGCTCTAGAAGATTCCCAAGTGCCTTGCAGAGAAGTGGCAGGGCAAGAGTTTCTGCAGAGCGGAACTTCTCACAGTGGGGGCCTGGACCAGAAGCCTCATCGTCTTCCGGGAACTCGTTAAAAATGTAGAAATCCGGGCTTGCCCGAGGCCTGTGAATCAGTCAGGGTGGGGCCAACAATCTCTCTCTCTTCTTTAAGATTTTATTTTAGAGAGAGAGAACGCAAGTGGGGGAGGGAGAGGGACAAGCAGCCTCTGCACGAGCACAGAACCCATGTGGGGCTTCATCTCATGACCCTGAGATCTTGATCCAAGCCAAAATCAAGAGTCAAATGCTCAATGACTGCTCTAAAACAGACTTTAATATATCTACAGATCATCTGGGGATCTTGTTACGGTGCAGATTCTGAATTCTGTGTTTCTCACTGGTTCCCAGGTGAGGTCTAGGCTGCTGGCCTGAGGACAGCATTTGGAGTAATACTAGGATACATGATCTCCTTCCTTCCAAATGGGGCTGAAGGGTCATCCAGATCCCTGGGGCAGCTTGGTCTTCATTTCATTCAAGATTATGTGAAGATGAGGCCAGAGCCCTGTGTCACAGGACTTTCTTAATTCCCATAGAAGTACTCCAGGGAAAGGCAGCTCTGTACCAATCCAGAGACCCATGAAATGCCAGTGAGCAGATGTCACTGTGTTCGTTAACATAACATGTTCAACCAAGTCCAAACTTCATGCGCCTCAGTTCCTCCTGAAAAATGAATTCATTTATAAGGTTTCTTTCCAGCTCCGAGACTCTGTCATTTTATGAAAGTAGCCAGAAATCCCTTGGGTCTAAAATAAAAACTCAGGGCTTTCCACCCAATGGGAAATGTAGACCCAGCAAGAACACGAAATTCTCAGTGTGATCAATAGTTTCAACTCCCCAGAAAGCACAGTCTTAGTAATTCCCAGGAAAACCTGACAAGGCCGCAGTAGTTACAGGAACATCAGGAAGAAAAATCACAGGCAGCCTTTTCAGTCAGTGCCCAAGCCAGGAACCGGTCCCAATGGCCTCTGCCGTCATCAACTCCACTGCCAGCGAGCCCACTGCTGAACACTGGCGGCGCGGCTGACTTACAAGTCTGTTTTTTTCATCAACATCTAGCTGGCATATTTACCCATTTATAATTCATATTTATAACAGCCTTTAAGTAAAACGCAAAGACAAAACAAAAAATATGCAGATGGGCACACACCTGTCACAGAGAGAGAAAATGCTGCTGCTGGAAGCTTCTGAGGCTTTTTAAAGGCATATGCTCAAACCTAGGAAGATCTTACAGAGAAAGCAAGTCTGGAAGGGATCTACCTAATTTCTAACCTCAGTATTTGATAAGCCTGAAGAGGTTCTAAATGTAATAAAACATTCTGGAGAAGTTCTCTGTTTCCATTATTAAAGACGGTCAGCTCTTTGGGCTGGTTTCATTAGTTTCTAGGCTAATATCTCTGATATTTCTTACTCTTTAACACAAAGGCACAAAGTGTATTCTACTCTTTGACACTCTGTAATTCATCAAAAAAAAAAAAAATTGTTCAATACCTACTATGTCCCCAGCACGGTTTCATCTTCTTGAAAATGAAATGACACAGGTCTGAGGCAATTTAATTGCAAAATTCAATATGCGGGAGGAGAAAAATGTCTCGAATCAAGTTCCTAATACAGAGCTATATTTTGATCAAAGATTGTAAAAAGCCCATTGTTGAGTTCCAGGCACGTGAAATCAGAAAGAAACAAAAAGCCGCAAGCCTTTTCACTTCTACCATGTTGCATCAGTCACAGTAACTGCAGCTTGATTCCATTCAGCTTGGTGGAAGAGGCACCGTGGCACTGACACAGCCACCGTGCCCTTGGACTGATGTTGTTTCAGGCTGGGAACTGTCCTCAATGTGTCTGGTGGATTCCACTGAGCCTCTGCATGGGCACAGGGTAGGAAGGACCACTTCCCCTGCATGCACTCAGTCACAGTCAGGGTCAGCCAGCGTCCAGGGACAGGTCAGAGTGCAAGGACCAGGGAAGGTACCTATAGAGCTCCATCACCTCCTAACTAAGTGGGAGAAAACTGCTTTCACCTTGTGGTTAAAGGTGGTTAAAGGTTAAAGGCTTAGAAAACCAAATATTCGTGTAAGCGTTGGCATGCGTGTTCAAAGTCGTACGAAGGCATACACGGAACAGACCGAGTCACCTGGTAAGGGACAGGGAGGCAAAGGTGAAGGGTGAGAGGGTTGAGGCCGGAATGCGGGCACCGTGCGTGTGAGGTAGGCGGAGGGAAGAGATTCCTGTCATTTTTACCCTGCTTTACTACTTTACCTATAGCTGGCCTTAATCTGTGGTTACTTTGTGAATTTAAGAAAGATCTTTTCCTCTCTTCTTTTGCACAATTTAGGGAAGATAAAACCACACTGATGGGGTAGGGAAGTAGGTGTAACAGAGTGGTGACACCTTGGAGAGAGGTTCTTACACAACTCGATCCGGCACGACCAGACGGAACTCGACAACCAGAATAGTCACCTCCTTCAGGGAGGTCCGTGTTCGCTACAGAGCCATTCACATGCCAGGGAGCAGAAGACTCTGGACCCGACAGGAAAGACAGATGGTACGAACTCTAGGTTCTGAGGAAAGACATAGCAGGACACAAAAGGATCATACTTCTGAGCAAGAGAATGTTTCCTCAATTTAAAAGAGAAGTAGTTTGTGGTCTGCTCAATCACCAGTCCTGATGTAGTCAAGTGCCTCAGTTCAATGGCGGCTAGTCCCCTCTGTCCATCGGCCTCATCAGCTGCCTGTGCCTTCCTTCCCAGGCACAGGAGAGCACCAGCCATTGCACCTGTGTCCCTGAGGACCCCCCCCCACGTCCTGCTTCACAACACCAGGAGCACTTGTTAGGTAGGCTGCTGATGCCCAGGCCTGAGCCTCAGATACTCTGATATGAGAGAACTGGAGTGGGGCCCAAGAATCCATCTCTCACATGTCCTAAGTGATTCTGAAGTGACTAGTTCACTGAAGCCCACCAGCTCCAACTCTTTTAGGAGCCCAGTGGGAATCCCAGTGAGGTGGGAGTTACTCGACAAGCTTTTAAGAGTTCTGGAATCCTCAGAATAGACACAGCATTTGGCCAGGGGAGGCACTGTGGGAAGAATTAGGGAAGGATGAGAGGAAACATCTTTGTAAACACGGTTTGCATGTGCTGTATTGTTTCTGTTGGTTCACCCTGTGAAAGGAAAAATCTAATCCCGTATTCAGTCCCCATGTGCAAGAGGTAGTGAGACTCCGGGGGAACCCATCGGGGGATCTCCGCAGGGCAGCTCCTCTCCTTACAATGTCACACAGCTAATGTGATTATGAGACCTAATGAACTGAAACTAATGCAATTTTGAAAATCTTCATAGCTAATGAAAATCATATCTTCTCCCTCCAGATTTCCCATTTTCTCTGTTTGTAAGCCCTGAATAAAATGGAAGTTATGGGTTGAGGCTATATTTATGGAAAGTCTTAATATAATTTGGAGAGTTCTGTATTTTGAGTGTCACAGTGGCTCCAAGTTGAAGGGTCACATTTGGAACGTACATTCAGTGCCACAGTGCTACGGAATGGTGGAAGAGACCTAGAATATAGATTCAGGACACTGACATTTTAGAGACAGGCCTTTTTCCCCTGCTGACTTCAAAGCACTCCGTATGTCAAACAGTTAGTGTTGTCACTCTGTCCCAATTTCCATTTTCCCTGGAAAGTGGAGAACAAGAAAAGTCTTTCGATTGCACACTAAAAGCTATTAGCGGGGTATAGCTATGACACCCCCCCCCACCCTTCACTTCTCTATGCTAGGTTTTTACCCATTTGCGGGGGAAGGAATGTTTCAAAGGCATTAAATTGAGAGGTAGGGGAGAGGCCTATGGTGGCAAGCTTCACAGGCTGGGACAGACACATCTTAGAGACATGCTGGGGTAAGCTTGGGAGAAAGGGGTCAGCCACATCTCCTGAGGGTCCGAGGGACCCAATTTTAACTGTATTAAGAAAAGAAACACAGATATTTAAGGAGTATAAGGTAAAGCTATTTACAACTTAAAAAATGGAACATGGGAACTCAAATTTTGCACACGGAGTCAAGAATTTGAGTTCACTCTTCTCTGCCATTGACACTGAGAGGTTCTGCCTGTGCTAACAGCACACACTGTAACAGGTGACTGGAGCCTCCTAGAGGTGTGCAGTGCCATTGCAGAGCTGTGCTGGTAGCTCCGTAAACGCATCCCGTGGGGGAGGTAACAGTGGGATTTGATCCTGAGAGGGGCCCTGCTTAATTATTTCTCATACCTCTATTACAGGAAGACTTCAAGGAAAAATATACTTACATAAGGAACAAGAAGGTATGTTTTGAGACAAAAAAGAAAACTCATAAAAAAATCAAAATAGTGACTGACATCTCGTTGTTGCCATTGGGAAAAGAAATTAGTATTTATCATTTTAATTCATTGGATTAAATGATCTAAGCCAAGTGGCTTCATTCCAGTTCTTTTTGTAAGCAATTATTTATAATGGTTATGAGATTCCTCAGTACTAATTGTAAAACAATACATTATTAGTCCTGAAATTTAGGAGAAGGATTCAATCTTTTTTACGTTACTTTGCTTAGACCTTTCTTCAAAGTCTTTGAAATTTCATTTCATTTTATTTCGTTGGTGTATTATCAGGAACAAGCAAGTTTTAGGGACAGCTGGTCTGCTAGAAGTTACCTGCGTACGCGGTTTCATCGTCTTGACAACATGATTAAGAACCATCGGAGACATTCTACGACATTCACTCATCTGTCATAAGTCTGATTCTGGAATGGAAGGATCCAGGGTCCATCCGAGTCACCAAGGTGTATGATTTCAATAGAGTCCCCAAACTATTAATACTCTCCCCAAGACTGTGTTGGATCACTCAAATTCCAATCTCTCAAATTTCCTAACAGAGTTGTGTCCGATGCCTTTTCCCCTACTGGATATGGCTTTCGGATGGACTGAAGGATGGACTGCTACCCTGGCTGACTGGAATATTAATATCCTCCATATCATAGCTGATGGGGTCCTACTGCCGTGAGCGAGGGCTCCACTAGGTAGCAGCTAAGCCTATGGACTAATGTCTTAATGAGGCGGCTGTTATAAAATCATAATATAGGAAACTGTCAGGATTTGTTTATCTGCATTTTTTGGTAAAACTATTAATGACACTGTTCTGTTCTGTAGTACATAAAGCTTTGTGTGTCTGTGTGATAAACTCAGAGATTTTAGTGCCTGGAAAAAGGCTTTTTATCCTGCTACATTAGTTTGCCTTTTCTTAATAACAACTCAACTGTATGTACGAAAATCATATTTCCCTTTTCTCTTCCCCTCTCATATAGCTGGCTGGAAACTCAAAGATGTAATTATCCTCAATTATGGCAATTACCTTAGTCTAGGTCTTTCTTTCCTTTCTCGACACCAACTGCAACTGCAAGTTTTTTATTTCAAACATTTTGAAGAGCCTTATATATGAATGTCTTTATTATAGCAACCTCAATATTTCTTAGAAGCAAATCTTAATTTCTAAATATTGCACACATGAAGTTTTAAATTTAATTATCATGAACTGCTTATAGATTTTTCAAGTTTTCAATGTCTAGAATAGGTTTTATAAGAAGAGACTTTTTTTTTTTTTTTTTTTTTTTTTTTTTTTTAAAGCAAAGGATAAAAGGAAGGAAAGAGGAAGGAAGGAAGGAAGGGAGAGAGGAGGTTAGGAGGGAAAGGGATGTTCCCACTAAGTCTGTCTCCTGGATCCTAAGTTCTGACCTTTACTTGAAGGAAATAATGAAAGAAGTATCCAGATGATATACAAGATACAAAGACTAAGATAACTGAAATCAAACCAACTTTATCCTAAAGGTTAAACAGAATTAGTAAGTTCCTCTGAATTAGATTAGGGTTTTCAGCCCTGGCTATAGATTAGAGTCACTTGGGAAACTTTTTATGATGTATGAACTGCCCAAGCCTAACCCTAGAAATGGGCATCAGTCGGGAATGGGTCTGGACATTGACATTTGTAAGTGTATCTCCAGAGCATCTGAATGCATAGTTAGGACCGAGAATCACTTCGCGGGATTATTCATTCCTGTTTCTAAATGTAACTTCGTCTCATTTCTGATGGTACTGAAACCTGCATAGTCAGCATGTGACCACGTGAAAAAAAAAAAAAAGCTCATCGTCCCTCTTCCCACACAAGTCCACACTGGTAACCACATCAACCAAGTGTTTTGCACACATATATCCTCAGAGCTTGGGCCCAAAGAGAGCATGTTTAGAGTCTATTCCGGAAGGTGGTATCTGAGCTTGCAACATAAAGACCCAGACCCAGAAGACATTGGTACTGAGGCACGTTCTCTCTCTGCTGTGTTGTCTACATATGTTTCTCTGAATTCCTCAAAACACTCATCTAGAAGTCGTAGGGCTAAACATGTTGATTGACTAAATAAAAAATAATTAAAATGATTAGTTTTAACTTTAATAATTAAAATCATTCTATTTTTAAAGTATATTCAAATATAAACAACAAGAAATAACAACAACAAAAAAAAATCTCCTGATTGTCTACTGGTTCTCACATAGCCCTGGTTTTCGGTAGCTTGTCAAGGCTGAGCACAAGGACGTTCATTATCTCCCACTTGCAAAGTGACCCACAATTCTTACGGGTAGAGAGTGTCCTGGAAATGAACACAATAGGACGGCGATACTCTGCATTACACTTTAGGCTACTTTAGCTTTCCTCTTGAGCATCGTTGCTTAAATGCAACGTTGCTTAAAAGCATCGCTGCACAAGGCATTTTGTTCACCTCAGACAAAACAGTTACTGCAAGGCTGCTGTGGCCTTTTCCTTCCAGCTCTGGGTCGTCACCCTGGGCCCTCTATCCTAAGTCTTTGTCTGATGGAATGTTCATCCTTCAAGTCCTAGCCACTTCCTCTTCGTTTTCTTCTATCCGGTTCAAGCACCATGTTCTCAGGAAGACTTCCAGCGCCCTCCTTGCCCGTCGCCACCTCAGCCTTTATCCCATTCTCCTTTCTTCCTTTCCAGGCGTCCCAGCTGAAAGCGTCTTCTGTGTTAGACTTTGTGTTTACGCTTGCGGGATCCTCTTCAGTGTATAAGCCCCATGAGGACCCTCTGTCCTCACAGCTCGAACTCCAGCACCTACAAGAGCAGCAGGGGCTCCGTAAACCCCGACAGGGCGTGTGGCTGCATACGTGTGCAGGCTGACCAAGACTGTGCTGAGGACAGTCGTGTCCCCTTGAAGGGTGAAACTACTGGTGTGATAGATAATAAATGAGAGTGTGTCCAGTGGCAATTCTACCCTTTAGTTCCCCAGGCGATATGCACGTGCTGGGATTTTAATGAGACCCACGGGGCCAGCTGCGTTTGCAGAGAAGGCGATTTGCACCCTGTGCCTTGCCGGCTCGACGCTTCTGCCGGAGGGCTTCTCTGTGCGCACATCTTGCAGTCTTGGCTGTTTCTTTCACTTCCCAGCAGAAAGCAGCTAGACATTAACGGTTGAAACAGCACTCCCAATCTTCTGTTCAGGTTTCTTTAGACCACTTTATGGGGGTGGGGCGGTAAACACCATGCTTCTTTGGCATTGGATCCTCTTCAAGGAGAAGTTTTTGCATCTCTTGTTATTGGCCCTTCCCATCCAGGTCTGGCTTGGGACAGGAGTTACACTGCAAAAAGCATCCACTTCATGTTGGGGGATTTATTATGGCCTGGGATCTTTTGTCAGTAATCTTACCCTTCCATTATTACCACATGATACTAATAGACGTGGCCAGGAAGTCAGCTGTAGTATCTTCAGGACAAATCCTACTGACATATGGAATCGACAGTTGGACACTACCTCTATTCTGAGGCGCTTCTGTTGGGTCTAGATTAGCACTTTAAGCCATATTGATAACACACTCTGCCAGCCTTCCAAATATGTGCTATGTTTGCATGTCAGCTTCATTGAGAATCTTCAGTATTTCAGTTTCCCATTCAGTACAGAAAAGTATATTTGATATCACTAGCAAAATAAGCTATGTTTGTAGCCTGTGAAACATGCAGTTTAGTGCCCTCGCCCAGAAAAGGCACTTGATAAATATTAGTTCCTCCTTCTGCTTTCCTTGCTATTTTAACAAAAATGTATTTTATTCAAAAATATATTTAAGGAATCTGCATCTTTTAAAAACTCCAAGTATATAAAGTATTTAAATGTACAGTTGGTCTCTGATTCTCTTTTTAGTTAAATAGAGCTATACTGAATGCACAGGGTGAACTGCAATTGTTATCAACATCAGAACCGGCTGCTTCAGATGCAGGATGGTTGATCACACTACAAAATTCAAAGAGATGGTAGAGCTTGCCTTAACCAAATCTAATATACACAAATTTGCATTTGTAAGATAGTGGTATTATGAAATGATATGTTTCACAAAAAAATACTATTTTAAACAATGACCAATTCAAATTTGTTTAAAATATAATTCAATTTCAAATAGACTTTTATGGAAACATATAGGAACCTAGTAACGGAGACAGTAGGCCATAAACAGTCACAAAGCCAACTCAGAACTAACCATCGTTCCTCAGCAATGCTCATCCAAAGACGGTTCGAACTATAGGGTTGGGGCTGATGGGAAACTCTGTAGTGAGTGAGTCAGGATGATTACACCTGAACCCAGTGATTAATCTTAATGTCACGAAAAGAGGTGTAATCAGACACTGGGTTTTGCGGTGCAAGACAAGGCACTAACTAGGAAGTCTTCTTGCCAAAATATGAATCTGAACTGATTAAGCCTCTAGATGCAACCATCAGGCCTCTATTCATCTTTTTTTTTTTTTTTTTCACTTCTGTCACTGAAACGATCCAATAACAATCAAGGATTTTGTCTGCCCGGGTCAGTTAACTCACACTCATGAGACGGTGAGGTCTGTGATTAAGTTTCTATGTGTCTGTCTTTGTAAAAAAGGAAGAACCCATTTCATGTGGGCACCTCATGGAACTATTCATAATGACTGTCATCAGTGTGTCAACTGAAGTGCCACGGGCTCATGTGAATGGAAATGAAAATGACAAACCGTGGTGCCAACCGCACGCTGAGAGGACATTCCCAGAGCCTTACTCCTCTCCCCGGTTGTGTGATACTGTGATTCTTCTCTGAGGTTCAGTCTTAGGCCCTTTTCCTTACTTTGATCTTACTCTCTTCCTGGCATCTTATGCACCCAAAGTCCTATGATGTCAGTCTGCCTTAGCACTTGTTATGGCAATGGCAGGAAAAAAGGCACGAAACACAACATTATTCATAACACACGGAATGGACACGGGGTCAGGTGTCTGACAGATACAGGCGAACTCCTACTTCTGTGGTAAGTCACCCCATGCTCCGGGTGGAGCTTCTCAACCTGAGTCCTTTCCTCATCTACAAAGACCCGGAAGCCTTCATCTTCCCTCAGCCCTCAGGTTCAGAGCAGCTATTATTATCACATTATTTCTGTGTAATACCTCAGTTCATCAAACATTTTCACAGATTTTACTTTTTGAGTAGCTTAACAATCCTATGAGCAATTTAGGGCAGGGTTTATTTTTCTTTCTTTTAAAAATATCATTATTGTTGTTTTAAGCTGAGGAAACAACAGACCAGAGAGATTAAGAGGCTGGCCAATGGCCAAGACCCTAACTAGGACCCAACCTAACTAGGACCCACCCTAACTAGGAAAGAGGGGAGCCATCCCCTTCCACTGCCTTCCACTCTAGATCCTATAGTCTTTCCTCACTATACGTGGTATTAAAAAATTGTGGTCTCATATGAAGTGAAGTTCTCATCAACAAGCCAGGAAAGCAAAGAGCACACAGCTGCCACCAGCCACCAGCTCCAGTGCCGCAGGGGCCTGGCACGTACCGCAAACACTGAGGCAGGCCAGGTGGATATTAACCACGAGGAATTAAGTTTCTCTTTCTCAAAGAAACATGTTTCTCGTTTTTCTTTAAAGACAGAACCTGTTCATTCTATCTTTTGCTTTCTTTTTAACTCTACCTTAAGAAAACCACAGCACAAAACTATTTATTAGTGGTGATTGACATTCAACCTGATGGGTGGGGAATAACAGAGTAGGGTGGGGACTGCGGCCAATGATGACTCCCCACCCTCCATGTTGGGTGTTGGTTGCCATCCTTCTGAAAGGTATGGCATCCTCTAAAAGGGATAATGTTCCATGGTCTTAACAGGGAGAAGAAGGGTGGTCCTTCACTGTGTCAGCCTGTGAGAACTTGCATGAATACTATAGAGGTATGAGGTCGAACTAATATTTACATTTCCTAATCATCTAAAATCTGAAGAATGAAATCAATTACACTTAATAAATCTGTCGATGGTTTTCGGGTGACTAGGGTTTCCAATAGCATTCAGGGCATGTGCTCAATGTAAAATGTGTAATATATAGTACATTCCTTTATAGTAACAAACTAAAAACCTTACGATGTCCAGGGATTTTGAGATTGAGGACAGCACATTTGCATTTACTTTTTACTTATAAAAAAATCATTGCTGTATTTTAAGAGATTTGCTGGGTCTGCAAGGGTAAAATTCTCTCATCTGGGTTCAGAAACCCAAATACAACTTCTAGTTTGGCAAGCAAATGTCAAAAAATATGGAATTTCCCTTAAAGACATTATGTATAAACAGAGCCATCACATTTAGAATAGCAAGCCCCAGATGGTCTATTAGTATCAACAAAAACCACTGTCCTTGCCAGCATGAATTTCATAAAGCAGAAATCATTCCCAGGCATGCAGAGACAGACACAATCACATCCATGAATACTTATTACCATATGCTCGGGACCAGGTAAGGGACGTTATTACATGGCCCATAAAACAATACTTGAAAAACAAACACCAAGTGTTCAAATAAACTGTTTACTCTGATGGCGAGGGCACTGAAGCTTTTATGGAAAGCATGGCCTGTGCACCCGTGTTTCAGAGTGAGACCGGATGGTGATTATGGCTGTGACCCACAGGCTTTAAAGGCAGAAGCAAGGCCACGAGCAAACCTGGTTGTGTTGGGCTGTCTTGAACATTTTAATTTACATTCTCTTTTTCTTTCTGATGACCTAAATTTCTGGGATTCGACATTTCTGTTAATAGCCGTATGATGGAACTACCATGTAAACATAAATGTCTGGGCAATCATTATTGGCAAAATAAGGAACTGAGGCTTATGGAGTTTCACCCCCGTCGCTCAGAGAGGAGGAAAGTGAGAGAGAGGAGGACAGCCATAGGTCTTAATCTCTCCACCTCAAGGACTTCCTAAAATCATGAAAGGAGCTACAATATGATGGAAGGGGAGCCCCTGGAAACCAGTGTCAGCAGGTGGACACAGCCCTTTGTGGGCTGTGGGGCTTCTGGAGGTGGAGGGCTGGGAACGCAGGCTGGATTTGGGATGCAGAGCCCAGGGGTCATCTGAGATCCCTTTGAGGAGCTTCAAATTACCGCAGGTGTAAAAAAAGCAGACACTAGCCTCAGTGAGCATGTGCCATTTTTCTATACTACACGTTCTTGAATAACCTTTGATGTTCTATTTATTTTAAAGAAGGTAGTCTTTTTTCTGGGACCCAGTTCACATCACTGATTAGAGATATTCTAGCTGTCAGACAGATAAATCTGGAACAATATGGGGGTTAGCTGGTTTTGTGAAAATACTTAAAACACAACAGTGAAAAAATCAATAAAGATTTATTAAGGCTGTTTTTTTTTTCATAGGTTTAAAAATGAGTTCTAACCCATTAAAAAGGACTTTAATATTTTTTGAGTTGAAATATAATGCTTTACTGTCTCTAACTTTTTTCTTGAGTTGACCCTTATTAAGCATGTCTTTCTCCTGGGCAGCTGTGAAAATGCCTAGCTCCACTGCTGGTTTGTCACCCTCATCAGGTGACACACAACCTGAATTCTAAGCCAAGATACGCATGCACTCACGGGCAATGAGCTTTTCCCTACTTGTATCATCTTTGTGCAACACAGCAAGAAAGCATAACATTTATTTAACCTTTGTGAATACCATTTGGAGGTTCACCTAATAGTCTTTAAAATAGGCAACTAAAAGAAATCTGGCTGAAAATCTGATTTCTAATGTATGTAAGAAAAAGTTAATAGCTTCTTTTTATGGAGCATCTACCATTTGCCAGATGCTTTTTAACTTAGAGTCTCACCTAGAAAAATCAAGTTACATTTAACTTATTCTTCATAGGCTTTTTGTGAATGATAGGTAGGTTAGAACCATTGTACAAATGGTTACAATTCTTCTCTTCCCTGTATCCTCACTGCTTGCAATTTGACTTCATAGGTCCTTCCAGTAAAAAATGTTGCCTATGTCTCTACTCTTAATTCTTGCTTTCCCTTGTGACTTAACTTGTCTAATGAAATGCATCAAGAAGCAACAGCGTGTCAATTGTGAACCTAGACCATAAGGTTTACATGCTTCTGCTCTCACTCTTGAGATCCTCTGTGAGAGTAAGCCCAGACTAGCTGGCTAGATGAGCACCATGTGGACCAGACACCCTCACTGCACCCCAGCTAGGAGCAGACACCTAGCTGACTGACAGCTGACTGCAGACATATATACGAGCCCAACTGAAGTCAGAACTGCCATAATGGTCCAGCCCACAGAATCAGGAGCCAAGTAGACCAGAGCCAAGTAGACAGTAAACTGCGGCACGGTTTGTTACATAGCAAAAACTAACATACAAAAAGCATTACTCTCTTCACTGTACTGAAGAGAGCTATGGAAGTTGGTAACTTGTCTAAGGTCACTCAGATGGAAAGCTGTAAAGCTCTCACGTTATTACATCTGTCTTATGGGCCTACCCACACTGTACTGTTTTTTTAATGTAAATGACGTAAATATAAATGAATGAAAAAGTACATGTTGAGTGCTTTCTACATGCTCTGTGTTGGACTGGACATATTTCCTCCATCTGGGAAATTTTACAATTTCTACTTTGTTTTTTACTAAGGAAGCTGCAGTTTGACAGGTCTGCTCTGCTATTGCTTTCACCTCCAGTGCTCTGTTTGTTTTCCTGGTTTGAACCTGTTCAAACCATCTCCCAGACACCTCCCTTAACGTCCCAAGACAGAATTAGGGTTTTCACCTGTGACCTGATTGCAAAAATAACCACAATTACTCTCCTTCTTTCTTATAAAAGAAAGGACTTCGTAATAGGACTTCTTAATATCATCCACCGAGAGATCAAGTCTATTTCCCGAGCCCTGGATCTAGATTGGACTTTTGACTAGCTTTGGCCAAGAAGCATGGCAGACATGATAGTGACAGTTCTCAGATCAGGCCTAGGGTACCTTATATACCTGCATTCATTCTCTAGGTAACCCTAACTCCCTCATGTGAGGAGGAACAGGCGAGCCCTGCTGAAGGATGAAAGGTCACAGGGACCACAGTTTGACCAGCTGTTGTCCAGCCCACACCCCAGACATGTGAGAGCCAGCTGAGATGAGCAAAGCGAAACCACAGCAGAGTATTGTTGTGTGTGGGAGACTGGTTGAGACCAGAGGAATTGCCCAACTAAGTCCAGCTTGAACTGCAAACAGCAGAAGTCATAAATGGTCATATTTAAGCCACTAATCTTATAATGAAGCAAAAGGTAACACACACAGATCCTTTATGCTTTAAACCTTTGAAAGTACTTTAAAAACTTACTTTGGAACAGCCCATAAATTCAACAAATGTTGTCTTAACAGACGAATAAATGATCAAATATCCAATTACACTGAGATACAACTTCTCTGACAAAACAAAACTCCGACTTTTTATTTTATTTTGAAGTGAGTAGCTTCTTTTGGTCCTGGCCGTGAGACAGAATGGTGTTTAGCACAGGGCCTGAAACTCACCAGATGTACTCACTAAATGCTAGTTCTCACTGGTCTTGCATGTGAACTACAGTGCCACACAAAACAAGAGCCAAAGCAAACACTGTAGTGCTGGGGCAAGCAATTTCAAAATCAGGGCAGACTCTCCTGGTATCTGCGAGGTGAAGATTTAGGGCAAGGGACATGCTTTTGTTCTGTAATCAGGCAAGCTTCTTTCTCTTTGGATGTTTACAGTAGTTCTCCCCTTTATCCACAGTATGGCCTTTGCGGTCTCAGTTATCCGCAGCCATCCGGGGGGTCCAGAAACACATGGCCCCCTGATGTGTTGTCACACAGTCAGTAGTAGCCTAACATTACATCATGATGCTTCTGTCATTGTCAGAATGCATTCTGCCATGTCAGCTCATCCCATGGGCATTCTATCCCATCATGACCAGAAGGACAAGTACAGTCCAGTAAAGTATTCTGAGAGAGACCACATTCAGATAACTTTTATTATAACATGCTGTTTTAATCATTCTACTTACTCTTAGTAATTGTTTTTTAATCTCCTACTTTAATCTCCTACTGTGCCTAATTGCTAAATTAAGCTTTATCACAGGGGGTATGTGTAGGAAAGACATAGTACAGACAGGGTTCTGTACTATCTGTGGGTTCAGACATCCATGGGGGGCTTGGAATATGTCCCCTATGGACATGAGAGGACTACTGTTCACTCTTTAAATGACCCATAGCTACTGAAGTCACCCAATTTCCAAGGGTGGGAGAGTTCTGCTGTATAAAGATCATAGCAAGAGGCATCCCTCACTCCTCCATTTTTGTTTTGTTTTTAATGAAAAAAATTTTTTTAAAAGATTTTATTTATTTGACACACACACACACACAGAAGTCACAAGTAGGCAGAGAGGCAGGCAGAGAGAGAGGGGGAAGCAGGCTCCTCGCTGAGCAGACAGCCCGATGTGAGCCTCGATCCCAGGACCCTGAGATCATGACCTGAGGAGAAGGCAGAGGCTTAACCCACTGAGCATCCCAGGTGCCCCTCCCTCACTCTTCCTTAAGGCTAAGAGTTCTTGACTTGCGCTGTGTATTGGAAGCACTTGGGAAATTTTAAAACAATGACTCCAGAGATTGGCTTGATTAGGTTGGGGTAAAAGTTGCACAGAGGGACTTTTAAAAGCCCCTTGAGTGATTTTATTGAACAGTCAAAGCTGAGAATCACTATTCAGCCATTCCTGAGAGTGCCTCCACCAATCAAGTGGTTATTATTTGATTTAACTTTCAAGGCAGACCTAAATAAACTTTCTTTTTTTATATTCCCCTAATCAAAATAAAGCACTGAAATATTAGAGCTAGAAACTAATTTCTTCTTATGGACAATGACTGGCTCAAAAGGAATTAAGAAATAATTGTCAAATGAGTAACTTCCTAATGATTAACTCAACAAGCATAATATGGACACTTGGCAGGATCTTAAATGTCTGTAAATGGCTTGAGAATAATTAGGTATTCAAAATTTTATTATCATTAACTAGAATGCCACATAACACTATAAATTATATTAAATAATAAATTCAAAATCATTTAAGTATATGATCAAAAAGCACATTAACCTAAAATTTTTGTTTGAAAATGTACCTTATATGTACTTTTGTGTACTCCATCACAAATTAAAGTAAAATTTAATATTTTAATATGATTTTTAGTTCAGATCTAATGTGGGTATTTTAAGACATTGTGATCTTGTCTTTTTAATGCATAAGTGACCCTCATGTGGCAACAGTATTATTTTCAGGGACTATTTCCTTTTTGGCAGAATTCAAAAGTGCTGAAAAATGATATTAATCTTATGCTATAAAGTATAATAACGCATGCAAATTGGCTCAGTGCCAAAATTTCATCTTTAATGAATTCCATAGCTACAATCACAGACTTCGAGTGTACATTCAGAGTAGAAAGGCTCTAAGTCACAGATTACTGAAGAGAAAAATCTGATGTGACCTCCTGATTTTCTAGAAATGGAAAATGAAGTCCAGAGAGGTTAAACAAGTCAAATAAAACCCCTAACCAAATGGCTGGGAATCCAGCCCAGGAAGCTTGAGCCTGCACCCTCTCAGCTTTCTGGAAAGGGGCACAGGCAAGATCATAGCAGAGCGTGTTCAAGGCCCACACAAATGGTGGTTGGCTGGATCTGGCCCCAGATTTTGCCAAAGTCTGCTACAGAGGGTTATATTCAAAAAGGACCTTGGCAAAAAGGGAACAGTTATCACTTTGTACCCTAATTATTCTTATCACAAAGCAGACTGCAGTCAACTCTACTGTTTAATACATTAGCCATAAATATAGTTATTGTAATTTTTCTAATCTACTATTAACTTTGTACATTAACATGGTACATTTGTATAGCTAATGAACCAATCCCGGTACATTATTATTAAGTAATGTCCATGCATTATTCAGATTTTATTAGTTTTCACTAATGTCCCTTTTTTGTTATCCCATCGAGGATAGCACATTACATTTAGTTTGCACTATTTTTTATTAGTTCAACACTTTGTGTGTGGGGGGGGGATATGTAAAAGAGAGAATGAGAGAGAGAATATGAATGTCTCTATTCGGCCACTTAAAGTGCAAAACCCTATAAATTACTGTTCTCATACTGTCTAATGTAAGAGAAAAGGCCATATGTTAATAAAGTAATATAGAATTTAAATAATGCAAAAAGCACTGTGGAGAGTAGAAGGTTAGATTAAAAAGAACTTGGTATTTGGAGGGACCTAGAAACATGGTCTCTGATTTCAACATGGGTTAGCAAAAATCTAAAAAGCAAGGAATGGGACAGAGTAGTGTGGAATTTAAAGTAATAAAAGGCAATTCACATAGAACTACAGTAATGCAGAAGAAAGCAATAATATTGTGAAATTTGTCATCATTTACTTTAGGGGAGTTTGCATTTTTAAAATCCACAGAAATGCAGTTACAGTTTCCTTGCCAATATTTGTATAAAACATTTTCCAAACAAGACTGATTCATCTTACTCTGAAATGAATTGTTAGATCACAACAGAGAATGTTAAAGAGTTTGCATCCCTTATAGAAATGCCAAACATTTTACTCTGCCTGATGCTGTACTATAAATAGGGAAATTCAAATGCTAAAAATGTTCTCCAAGTTGCCAAACATAGTTCTTTAACATCTACTTCCTAGTACAAATGACTCATTCTTCCAAAGTTTGAAAATGAAAGCTAGTTACAACACACAGAGAAATGTTGTAGCTTATACCAATTAATTAAATACAAAAGATACTTCGCTTATGTATATTTCTTTTTCCTTAGGTCAAATCCACAGAAATGTTTCATTAGACTTTTATCGAGGTTTTATTAAAGAGTAGTTACTCCGATGACAGTTGGATTTTTAAATTAACAATTAGAAGAGTCAAGCAACATTAAGATTGTTGGAAAATGATGATGCTGATTGAAACGATTTTGAAACTCATTAGCTGCATTTGAATGTAACAGATGTAAAATTTACTATAATAAAAAAATAGTGAAGTCAGAACATGAAAACTAAGACGCTATCTAACAAGACAGTACAAATTATGCTCCAACATCCAAGAACACAAGGAAACGCAACTCTAAGAAATGCAACCCGATTAAGAAAAATAGGGCTTCTTAGGAACAAGTCACTCTTTGGTGTAAAATGAACAATAAATAGGGGACATGCCATTCATTTATGATTGGTATTTCAACATAGTATACATACGTAATGTATATCTTACAACAAGTAAAGAGAACATCAACAGGACAGGGGCTTGTGTAACATATCAGAGGTCAGCACCCGCAAGCAGAGGCAATGGCTGACTTTCCCAGAGAGACGGAACAGGAAATGGCAGCAGATGCACCTGTGATGTAGTGGGGGTGGGGGGGGGGAGGCAGGGCAACAGTGGTTTCATAACATTGTCTTCCAATCAACTGACTCTACTGTCGGCCTTTGATCTTCTTTCTGCACCTCACCATACCTCATATTATCTCATTACCAACCACTTACTCCAGAACAGCAGCATTCTCTTTAAACTGACTACAGGTAATTACTGCAACGTCCTGTCCAGGCTTCACTCAAGTCTTCTCCTGCTTTGACCTGCATAAGTATGTATTCGCAAGCCTCCAGTGGAAGTGTTTGGATTAAAAATTTTATAGTATATAAGGAAGAGGTGACTTAAGTACAATTCTTTGTATTATCATGCTCACATATAAACTTCAATAATTCTATTTTGAGTGTTTCTTTTTTTTTAAGGGGAGGAGGGGCAGAGGGTGAGAGAGAATCTTAAGCTCCACAACCAGCACAGAGCCCAATATGGGGCTCGATCTTACAATCCGGGGATCATGACCGGAACTGAAACCAAGACTGGGATGCTTAACTGACTGAGCTACACAGGCACCCCTTGAGTGTTTCCTATTTAACAAGTGATGTACTATTCAATTTACTCTAAATTAATTATAGAATAAAATGCATAATTTGCAGATTAGTTTTTGAAAAGACATACAGGCATATGACATATATATCAAATATATAAATATTTTTATATATGTTTCAAATACATAAGTTCCAAGTTATATTTAATATGTTACAATATCAAAACAGATAATAATTGCTTTCATTAACTAATGTTCAGGTAGCTACCATTTTGGACAAACATAATCGACCTACGATAATTTTTGTGTTTACTTATAAAACAATAAGACAAGATAGAAAGGTTTTGGCTGCTGTTTGCAAGCATTTCTCTGCAATAAATATCTCTATTTTGTCCATTCTGACTGTGTTGTCCGCTTGCCAACGGGTGTATGAGGATACATATATTAAGGGTATGGCTGATACTTATTTCTAATAAATAAAAAGCTGAATTGAATGATGGTCACTACTACTTTTTCTAACATAGAATTTTATGCAATATTCCAAAAAGCGGATATGAAACTTACCAAATATATTCAGATATTTAAGATTTACAGAAAGTATGATACAATAAACACCCATGTAACTACTACCCAGTTTAGGAAAAAAAACTATGCTAAGTATATAAGAATTTTGTCCAGAGGACTGCAGCTTAGAATGACATTGATAATTCTTATGTTTCTTGTCTCACCAGTCAGCTAGCCACTACATAAAGTAATAAAATGTGATTAAATATCAAAACTAATGAAAGCTGCGATGGGCTTGCAGCATTTGAATGACATGCTTGTTTCTCTGACTGTCACTAAGGGCTTTCTATACTCTATGAGGTCTTCCAACAGTATCATATTCTTTAAAAATATTTCAGTAATCATTCTATTTACTAAGACTTTAAAAAGAAGACTTGGATTTGAACCTTTAGCACCCTAACAGTGAAAGACCCGGGGACATCTCTGACCTTATTAAGAGGCTGCAGGTAGATCCTGATCCAGGCGAAGACAAAGGGTTGGAAGTCAGATGTGGGTGGGGGGCAAGGGGATGGGCATCCTGAAAACAGAATTGAAGTAACGATGCTGTACAAGGAAGGTCACACAAACGGTCTCTGCCCGAGACACCGTCCCACTCAGCCCGCTGGCCTCCCATCACACAGCCCTCCAGGCTCTGGGGAACACTCCAGAGTCCGGGGAATTGAGCGAGACTCAGATGCCTGCACATGTGCCCAGGCAGAGCAGCTCCACAGTGTGTACTGGTTTCATCAATGAGGATGATGTATGCACAGCTCCCTGTGAGGCACTTTTATGGACAGCCCATCTCTTTGGCACCAGCCTGACACAGAGCCAAAATCTCGACCTGAAAGACCAAAAGGCCATAGAATTTAAAAACCGTGAGAAAAAACTGGTCTCAAAACTGGGAACCGTTTCTGCAGCAAACATTTGTTTTTAGCATAGGAAACGTTAATCCCGAAACTATGATTCTAGTTCCTCTCTCTTCAACCTGTTCATCAAAAAGCACTGAACAAGGAGCACCTGGGTGGCTCTGTGGGTTAAAGCCTCTGCCTTCGGCTCAGGACATGATCCTAAGGGTCCTGGGATCGAGTCCCGCACTGGGCTCTCTGCTCAGCAGGGAGCCTGCTCCTCCTCTCTCTCTCTCTCTCTCTGCCTGCCTCTCTGCCTACTGTGTTCTCTGTTTGTCAAATAAATAAATAAAATCTTAAAAAGAAAAAAAAAAAGCCTGGACTCTGGCGCAGATCCCCAAGGCACTTTCATATCCACCATGAAGGATTTCACAGAATTCATTCTGCATACTAACCTCATTCCTTCCTGTCTTTCCTACCTTCTATTCCCTATGCCTCATTTTACCCCCACCTGTTTTTAATTTACTCTGTCTTAATGCATTCTATATTGTGCCTTATTCTTAAAAGTCCTTCTGGAGCCAGGTAGGACACAAACAAATGATTGCCAGCTTTTCACAAAGATGAAAATAGCTTAGAGATAATCCAGTTCTATCCTCCATATTTACAGATAAGAAATCTGACGCGCTGAGGTCCCAGTGACTACTGGTTTTAAGACGGAGTGAAAGTCAGGAATCCCAAATGTAGCTGACTGATCTTTCCTCAATACCTGACTACCTTCTATGACCTGTTCTGTTGTCTCTCCTTTTCTCAAGGCAGCTCTGCTCAAAGGGGTGTTGCCAGACATTTCTCCCCATCTGGCAGAATAAAACATTTAGGAAATTCTGCACTCTATATCTTGCTGTGGAGAGTCACAAGAGAATTTGGAAAAACCTGCAATACGTACATCAATTTAATTTAATTTAATCCACATCTCTCAAACATAGCTGATCATTAATGAAACCCCCTTTCTTTTCTCTTTCCAGAGTGGTGGAAGGGAGCTGCACCCATTAACACCACTCTCTGGGAAGTACTGGGGTCAGGCAAGACCTCCTAAAGGCAGCTAAATCCTCACAGCAGGTCAGAGAGGAGAATGGTCAAACATCCATCTTATTGAAATATCAGCTTGAACAGTGGCTGCTCTTAATAATGGCAAGTCCAGCACCGCTGGCCTCGGGGCTGGAGCACATCAAAAGGTTTAGGACTCACTTGGTGAACGAGGTGTTGAGGAAGAGGGAGAGCATGGCCCTTGGCCTTTCTCCCAGCGCAGCTCGGGAGGTCGTCCGCAGGCCTGCTGTGGGGTACAGCTCCCCCTGACAGCCAGGGGCTGCAGTGCCTGGTACCCTGGCTTGACCATACAGCACAAACCTGTACCCACTCAGAAATTAAAAATTCTTCTTCCCTGTTGTAAAGGCCAAGAGGCAAGAGGTGTACAGTTCAAAACCCAGCAATGTAACACACTGTGTGCGCTTCTGCAGGGATGGCAGACCCCAAAGGGACAGGACCATGGAGCAAACTCTGCTGTTGGTATAGGAGGTACCTGTGGGGAGTGCAAAGCCCTCATGCCTGGACTCTGGCGCAGACCCCCGCCCCCGGCAGGCACATGCCATCCGCCCTCATTACCTGTGGATCCCCGGGCAAGTCACTCACCCTCTCTGAGCTGCAGTTTCTTCTTCAGTAAAATGTGAATAATAATAATGAAAGCAGAGGATTAAATGAGTTAGTATTTGCAAAGTGCTTAGACGCCTGCTTGCCCCACAGTAAGTGTAGTTTAAGTGTTTGCTGAAGAAAATAGTGTCGTTAAGTGTGTACTCCCATGTGCCCCCACTGATATATGCTTCCTTTCCCAACAGACAAGGATGAGCTGTCACAGGTGAAACAAGCCCTTTGCAACTCCTCATTTTAAGACCAAGATACTCCTTGTCCCCTAGTGACCAGGATGTGAAGGAAGCCAGACCAGGCTATATGATCCTGCCTCTAGAGGCCACACACACGGGCTTCGAAAGCCTGCGAGCTCCCACAGCTTTGCGGCAGGCTGAGGGCCAGGCTCTGCGGGACCAGGTCACTGGTACAAGCTAATGATCGGGGCTCCAAAACGGTGGTTACCGGGGGTTCCCGCAGCAGAATGACAGGAAGACAGGACAGTAGATGTGGCCGCCGGGTCACAGATAGACCAGCAGTAATCCAGCAAACTGTCTTCTGAGGCTCCTTGGTCCCCTGCCTTCCCACCGCAGCGCCTCCAAGGGACACCTGCAGGAGCAGTCGAAACCAGCCTTATCTCCCTTACTAGCCCTTAATGTGGTTGTTAAAAATGATAAAATAAAAACTACTTTTAAAATAGACAAAAATAAATGTGCCAATATATTGAAGCAATAAAGGGAAACAGTTTTGTAACATCTTGGTTAATTGTACTTGGTTCCTTTGGTATTTCCTTGAAAATACCATCATGTATATTTACATATTTTTAAGAGTTCTACAAACACATTTTTAAAAAGATTGCCGAACACATTTCAAAAGACTAAGAAATTTAAAAACCAAGCAGATAATGTACCTGAACGATGTCATAAGTAGCAGAGGAAAAGACTGGCTTTAGGCATCTAAGACAGATCCTTCCATAGGTTACATAAAAATCCAAGCAGGGTTTGCAATCATTTAATGACTGACTGCGCACCAACATCATCACAACTGTAATTTTAGAAATGTTGTAATTTATAGGATATTGTTCTTATAAAATTATACACAGAGTTCTGATAAATACAAGCTAAGCCTGAGGAATATGAGAAATCTCTCTTGGAGCACAAGGACGAGGGGCCCTTGAACTTGGCTGGGAATGGCCCCAGCACACCTGCTCTTGGAGCTCCCCTGGTCTAGCTCATGTGCTCTGTGAACACAGCAGACCGCAGCCTGACAAGATCTCTTTTCGCTCTCAGTTTCCAAGGCAGGGTTTGCACACTGCTTTCCACCTTCACTTTGACGGTCGTTGACTTTAAGGTTGTGGACGTCTGGGGCATGGCTTGCTCTCGCACCGTCTCTGGCAGTGGACTTCTTACCTCCAAACACATCACTTAATGCGCCTTTTCTCTCTCACCTTAGGCAGCTCACACTGGCTTCCGTGCATCACCAGAGCGGGTGCCGAGGTTGTTTTTCACTTCCACTGACGTGAATGCTAAGGCACAGGGAACCATCTCCAAGCAGGTCTGGTGTGTTTATAAACTTCATGATTGTAATTCTTGTTACCACGGTATTTAAATAGGCACACTGCTGTCTTAAAGCCTTTTTTATGTAATACACGCATAATGAAAGGTGAAGAAGAAAACTGTCACTTGCAGGAAAACTATTTCCTTAAATTATGACTTGCACCTACAGTCATGAGAAGCTATTAAAATATATTTTTTTAAAAAATCTCTAAGCTAATCTATTGCTTTGGATTTTGATATTCTCCAGTGCTGCTTCCCCCATTCTGTATGCACAGCACAGATTCCTGCCAAGCCTATTACAGTGAACAAACAATGTCTTCTCTGTCAGAACAGACAATGAATAGTATCACAGAATTCTCCTCTAATGTACAGCTTCCATTCCCCCCACCCAGCCCCTTCCGAAAAGAACCACCAGGACGAGGACTGACGACGAGGAACCCATTACTCGCCCCTTGCCAATCTGAAAGCACATTCTGGCGAGCTAAGGACTGAGTAATGTCGGCCATATATTAACTGCTAAACAGAGAAAGCTGACAAGTTTATTTTCTTTTAAATTGGATCGTATATTTTTGCATTTCTGTGGGTGGTGAACATGGGTATCTTTATCAGGAAGGAAGGAGAGTTTTATCAGATTGAATTTCAGGGCTTAGCAAAAACAGCTTTTGGCTACAGACTGAGCAGCAACAGGGGAACTTCACAGAAATGACACAGCAATTTGTGTTAAAATAGTGGCAGCCAATTCATGAATGCTAAAGCCTACAACGAATTCAGCTGCTTCTGTTAAGCCTTTACTCCCGCTAAGCTCATGATTCATAAAGAAAGCGCCCGGAGTTACTCCTCTGAAACATAGAGTATGTGCTGACAGACTCCTCTTTGACGTCTCTCTCTCATATTCCCATTCTCTCTTCCACATGGATGCCTTCTCCTCCCCGAAGAAGAGGCATTAAGGATGGGAAGTCCCTGTCACAGACCACCCACAGCCTTACTTAGTAGGTAATTTTCATGAAAGGAGCGCATGGATTTCTTTAAAATCTTCCACATCTGTAAGTCTTAGTTGGTGTAAAATATTATGACTCTGTTTTCTTTCCCTTTCTGACATGAATATAGTACATATTGGATTGTAACTTCTAGGAAGGACCGTACCACGCGTTTCCCATAGAAGACAAAAATGCTATTTTTATCATCAAACCACACTGGCTGCTGTTTTCATGAACGCCTGAGAGAGAGATTAACATGAAGAAAAAAGCACCGCCTTCCCTTGCCTCCCCTCCTCCCACACACGTGTAGTGTGACTCCGCGAGCCCCGGATTCTGAGGGCGCTCTGCTCTCCGTTCTCTGGGATATCCCTCGGCTCCACTCACTTCTCCCCTCCCTCCCTCATGGCACTCGAGGCTTGTCAGATGCAACAATCAAGCCTGTGTGCGGCACCACTGCGCCCTGAAAATTCTAATGAGGGGCCCCCTTATTGAACAATGGTAGTATTTACCTTGGAGAAATGTTTGTCCCAATAAGGAACCAAAGTTCTGGTGGTGGACTCCCTTTGAAATGTGGTGGCGAGAGTCCTCTTTTCCTGCTTGGCCTGTAACCAAAAAGAAAAGAAAACTAGGGTAAAAAAAAAAAAAGCAGATGGATACAGACTGTCAAAGATACTTGTCCAGTTCGTTGTAAAAACATGAGTAAATTTGGGCCAAACATTGAGCTTTTCTTCCTTCCCAAGCAAAGCAAGCTGCAAATTCGAGGAAAACTACAAATAGTAGTAAATAAATAAAAATATGATCTCCAACGTAACAGTTCATGTCTGATCAAACACTCATCAATTTACTTGCTCTTTCCATATTTTTCGTAATATTACGATAAATAAATCTGTCTTATTGCAGTTAATAATAAAATTCAAGTATCTGTTACCTAAATTTGGGATAAAACGAGGGATGTATTTAAGATTGATGCTTTTAAATAAAGTAAGCTATGATTTAATTATGAGAATGTCTTACTCAAAAAGGAACACCTTCAGGGTGCCTGGGTGGCTCAGTGGATTAAGCACCTGATACATGATTTCAGCTCAGGTCATGGTCTCAGGGGGAGATCTGAGATTGAGCTAACATCAGGCTCCACACTGGGTATACAGACGGCTCGAGATTCTTCCTCTCCCTCTCCCTCTGCATCATACACCCCCATCCTAACCCCCATGGGCACGTGTGCTCTCAAATAAATCTTTAAAAAAAAAAAAAAAAAGAAGCATCTTCAGTACAGCATGAACCGTGTGACCTACATGACATACAGATCTCCTGATCCCACATTGTTCCTTTACCCACTTCACTGTGGGAACGAAGATGACGTGCAGAAATGGAGGGGATGACTGGGGTGTCTCCCCTTCTCTTCCCTCCTGATTCATCTGCGTGCGCGCCGGGTCTCATTCCATCCATGGTTTTGGTCTAGTTTTGGTGCCCAGCCTTTCCTCCATCCCCCTTCCCTCTCCACGTCTCTCCCCATCTCCTCACAAATCTCTCCCGAACTGAACCTCGGTTTCATGTAAGGCACCATAGTTCGTACAGCATGGGAGGTAGGACTAGGGGAGGGCGATGGGAAGAAGGAATGAATGAGCTTACACCCTGAGGGGAACATCCTAGCTGCTAACTAAGATTCAGAACCTCTCAATTATTTTAACGGACTGAGCTACGATTCCAGATTTGAAGATGAAGAACTGAGCGCAACACGAGCCTTCTAGACCTACATCTAGTGAGGTTCTATTAGGGTCACATAGGATCATCACAGACCGTATGTAGCTTTCTTCCACAGCACAGTCAGCAGATTATTTACACTGTCTCAAGGTACATCTATTGTTTCCCTGACAGTTACCAAGGGAGAAACGGCGGGCTTTTGTTTGCCACTGCATTCAGCTATTATTATTTTCTTTTCTTGAATAAGTCTAAAAAGACCAGAATAAGACACACAATCATGGGCTGTCTCCTTCTGACCTGACTCCAGGTCTTTCCGCTGTCAATCATGCAAACTAAAAGGGCAGGGCGCCTTCACTGGGTGAGGGCTTGACAGACAAGGGCCCTTCCCAAACCACCTTTAGCTCTTTCATTAGATTTTCAACAAACCTCCTCCTGAAACCCTGCCCTGCAGATATATTTAGATGTGGATTCCAGCTGTAACCATCTCCACTTCCCCATGCCATCATGGCTGGTCCCAGAGAATGCTCCTGAATTTGTTAGAAATAGAAGCAAGATTGGATTATCTAAATCAAACTGCTGCAGGAAAAAAACAAAAAAAAGATATGAAAAGAATAATTTTCTTAAAATGCCAAATCTTATTAATATGTATTAGAAATAATGTTTGCCTTAGCTCTATTACTAGGTGGGAGTAAAGAGTCTAATTTGAAAATTGAATATATAACTTGACAGTTATTTTAATAACATAAAAGTCGTACATAATTTTGCATTTCTGGAATATGCATTTCATGACAAAAATATATCAAAGAAACAAGGTAATCAGGACACTGTGGTACTAGACTAGGACAGACATATAGATAAATGGACTAGAAGCACTATCTAGAAATAAACCTGTATATCAATGGCTAATTAATTTTCAACAAGGGTGTCAAAACTGTTCAGTGGGGAAAAATAGCCTTTCGAACAACAAAATCTAGGACAACTGACAGCCACATGCAAAAGAATGAAGTTGCATCCTCAACTCAGACCATATAAAAACTGACTCAGAATGAATCAAAACCTCCATTTAAAAGCTAAAACAACAATTCCCTTAGAAGAAACGACAGGGATAAACCTTCATGAGCTCAAATTTGGCCATGGGGTTATATATATGACACCAAAAGTATAAGCAACAAAAGAAAAAATAAATCAATTGGACTTAATCAAAATTAAACACATTCGTGCTTTAAAGGACACTATTAAAAGACAACCCAAAGAATGGGGAAAAAATCCAAGCAAATCATAACTGATAGAGGACTTTTATGTACAATATAGGAAGTACTTTCATAACTCAATAATAAAAAGACAACCCAATCAAAAGCAGGCAAAAGATCTGAACAGGCATTTCTCAAAATAAATACACAATGGCCAATGAACACGAAAAGATGCTCATCATTATTATTAATCAAGGAAAAGCAAACCAAACCCACAATGAGATGAAATATCACTTCATCCCCCATAGAATGGCCATAATCAGAAGTGTACATGGTAACAAGTGTTGGTGAGGACGTGGAAGAAAATCAGAACCCCCCATATCTCCTGAGGGGAATGTAAAATGGGAGTCACTTTGAAAACAGCCCATTCTTCTTCCAAAAGTTAAATAGAGGAGTTACCATTGGTCCCAGGTAGGTACTGGGATATGTCTATATGGGTATATATTCCACTCCTCGGTATGTACCAAGGGAAATGAAAACATACGTTCACACAGAAACTTGTGTATGGATGCTCAATGTGGCATGATTCATATTGGCCCCAAAGTGGATACAGTATATATATCCATCAACTGGTGAATAAACATACAATATGGGGGTATATCCATATCAAAGAATAGTCTGTGGCCAATTAGATGGAATGAAGCACTGACTCACATTACAATGGGGATGAACCTTGAAAACATGCGGAGTGAAAAAAAGCTAGTCACACAAAAGGCCAAATACTCTCTGAGTCCATTGATGTGAAATGTCCAAAAGAGGCAGGCAGATAGAAAGTGGATTAGTGGTTGCCTCGGGGGGGGGGGGGGGGCAGGAGGATGAGAGCTAAGGGTGGGGGCAGAGCTGCTATTTGAAGTATGGACTGTGGGACGGCTGCACAACTCTGTCCATTAAACTGTCCAATTTAAATTGGTGAACTGTATGGCAGCATGTGAATTCTATCTCAATAAAGCTGCTACCAAAAAGAAACTCCAAGAAATGTGCACATTGTAATGTCTGTCATTTTCCAGAGCAATCTGAAAGAAATATGGCAAACCCCAGGGTGAGTCTGGCTGGAATCACAGCAGTCATTGCCGTGAAGCATGATCACTGGGCTCCATCCGCTGCCAGCCGTCGTGTTTGAACTGAAGACAGCCGGAGAGTCATTCTGCATGGACCACGTGTCTTTTCAGATCTCCTTTCACACCCGTGACTATGTCTGAGGGTAGACAGCAGTTAGTCACTGCAAACGATGACTGACCCAATCAAATAGAAATCCTATGCTGTCCATGTTGCTTTCTTCTTCCACTGAATGGAACTGCAGGACTTGGGAAGCGTGGTGTCTACTCCAATATGCCCCCCTCCCCGCACATACTATGTTAGTGGAACGGCAAATTCAGCACCGTGTCTTCCGTACCTAGTTCACTGACAGAGTTTTCATTAGGACTGTTAGCAGGTTCTTAACATAGATGATGACATTCAGAGAAAGGCTCAAACAAGTGAACTCTGATAATTCATGATGCGTTTGGCCTGCTCACATGAAGCCTTGTTCTAGCTACAGCCACTCAGAGAAACTGACGCACAGTTCAATTTCTGGGCCACTGGGGCCCTGAGGGTTGGGTTATGCACCTGACAGATGGCCTGACCCAACCCCCAGCTGGCATTGCTGAGAAGAGGTGTAGGAAGAGGAGTTTTTTTTTTCTGGGTTGGTTTTGTTTGTTTGTTTGTTTGTTTTATTTTATTTTATTTTATTTTATTTTATTTTTTAAAGTTATACCTTTAGAGCCCCTCCTAGGGAAGCAGCAAGGAGGTTGACAGCAAAGCTGCCTGCTATCTGGGTAGATAAACACAGAGACTAGGTAGCCCTGACTTGAGTAACCCAACTCCAAATTCATGTTTGACTTTTAAAAACTCTACTTGGAGACAGGTTATCCACTCACTGTGAGACTAGAATCACGCTCACTTAAAGATTCTCAAATTTAAAAGAAATTTAAAGATGATCTACAAATCAAACCCAGTTGATACTTGAACCCTTTCTACAATGTCTGTGACCTCCAGGTCACAAGTATAATAATGAAAGGACTTGGTTAAATGTAACCGTTAAAAGTACTGAGCACAGAATGAATCACAGTGTCTAATATATAATAATCATTGAATGTCTACTCAGTGATTGAGTGAGTTAACTTTTAAAAAATCAGAGTAGATTTGAGCATATTGATATAATAAAGCTGCTCTCCCTGACAGTCCCTGAAGACAAGGAAAGGAGCTGGATCACAGGTCCCTCGTGATTGGCAAGTGACCGCAACAACATACCACACATGCAAATGCCACCCAAGTAAATACTATCTTTTATCCATGATGCAATGGAAACAAACCAACAAAACTTAGATCTGCTCATCAAGCCAATGCCAGAATCCCTTCCATAATGAAGGGCTCCCAAGAAGAAATTTGTTTCTGTCTTTGGCAAATGCTGTTCGATATGAGTTGGGGTAAGGAAGGCTCTTTTTAACCTAGTGATTTAGTGGCCTCAACCTTGTTAGAGTCTTGGTTCTAACTTCTAGGGCCATATGGAACAAGTCCAATAATTTTCCTACATGGCAATCTTTCAAATACTCAAAGACACCTATTTAAAGACGTTCCTCTTCTCCTGCCCTTGAGCTTTCCTTTCTTCATTTTAAAGCATATAGTTCTGGGTACCAGCTACCTTAACTTAAAAAAGCACCGGGGCTGGAAGAAGTGAGCTAGGCTCTGGCCAGGCCTGCTCACAACAGCAAAGTAGGCTGACAGCCTGGTCCAGCTACAAAGCCCAACTTAACGGAGCGGCTCAGTAACCAAGCACAATGTTCAGGGGATAGTGATCTGATTTAGGAAACAGTCCTTATGTGGGTTTTGATGGTGGTGCTAGGGGAATTGTTGCGGACCAGATATCACAGGGAGGCAAAGCTATCAACAGGGAGCCATGATAGGCTGGTTAACTCAGGAGAGGGATCCGTGATCATTCTGTGGTCCAATCACAGCTGCAGAATCTGGCTACTGGGCAATGATTCAGGGTAAGAGCCACAATTTCTTGAGATTTCCTGACAAGATCAAGACAGACCATGGTACCCAAAATACACACTCTGTCCCAGACATTTAGAAGGAAGAAAAAGAGCTGAAACTTGCAAGGTCAAGGCATGAGTATCATGGGAATCTGGAAGTCATTCCTGGGATATGAGATCCAACACCTGGTGGCAATAAAGGCCACTTGGGACTCAGCACTGGTCATCCCAGTGGTCAGCACTAGGGCAATACCATTCCCAGCATGGGAGATTACGATTCAGCCCACAACTCAGCCAGCACTGAGCAAGACTGTACTGTGTTCCACTGCCCTGCGGACTAGGTTTAAACATCTTCAGCGATGTTTCCTGCTTCAGTGAGAACAAGCTTAGCCCCGGGGAGGGCAAGATGATGCATGTGAGAGGAACAAGTGAGAAAGAAACAGGGGAGGCAGGAGGAGACATGCTGGGGGCCAAACACTTCTGCTTTTTTGGTTTTCTTCCAAAAGACCAAGCTCAAAGGCAAGTCTCCGGATGATGTAGCACTTGGTTGGTGAGGAAGAGAACAGGACGCTTACTGTGTCAGTGCAGATTCTACTATAGATATTCAGAAAACCTGTGATCACAGAAGCTTTTTTCAGAAGCTACACTAATCAGACTCTGGCCATATATGAATCTTGTACTGGACTAAAGAAAAATCTAACTTTCTTTCATATATGATGCTGCTAAGACAAATCTTTCCTCCTGTCTTTTTACAATTTAATTGGTGATGGTGACGGTGAGGTGCTTACGTCATCCCCATGCCATTTCCGCCTCTTAGATCTGGGTCAGTGAGTTAAATGTCAAGTTATTCTTGAATTTTGTTTATCTCCTTTGTTATTATAGAGCCATCTCTCTCAGCTTTGGGCCATGCATTTGCACAGTTATATCCAACTGAGGCCTAATGTCGAATGGACAGGATTGGGTTCAAATACCAGAAACCTTTCTCTAGGAAACAAGCAATTTATTCATCAGTTCCCTCTGGATATACACACCAAGCCAGTTATTAATCTAGCTAATTACATCTACCCCTTATTTGTCCAAATGATAAATGTTAGCGATTTGATATACTTTGGGTATTAAAAACCACAAACATATCTATAAACTAATGCCTGTGATTTCTTATTAATCCAGCTGAATTCTAGGATAGGTTTAGTAAATTGTCAATATAACAAAGATCAACCTCAAAGCACAGATACTTCCTCCCATGAAAATTTCAATATTCAGTCCTTCACCATAATCATGCAAGAAAATAATACTGAATATGCCCAATGGTATAGCAATTAAAACGGTAGCTAAAGCCAACGTATCTGGGCTGTGATATCCTAAACAATCCGGGAAAACTGTAATTTACAACAGATACTTCTCCCGCCCTCATCCCAGTATTCTCAACTTCCCGGGCTGCACTTCTCCCCTCGCTAAGCTCCCTTGTGTTTTCTGGCCATTTTTTCTTGCCAGCTTTCCCAGCTGTGCCTCCCATCTCTCCCACCCCCCCAGCTGCTTCAGCTCACACTTGCAGCCTTCCTGGGATTCTCGGTGTGAATGGCTCTAGTTCTCATGCTATCTGATGTCTCCTGCCCCATTTCTCACATGTTCTAACAGCTGAAATCCTTGAGGTATGTGAAGCAATAGTCCATTAAGAAAAGAGTATTTTCAGGGAGTTAATTTTCTTGGTGGAGTACAGAAAAATGGAAGAGGCAGGGAAAGAAAGTTCAGAGGTGCCAGAGAGAGGCCACTATGAAGATAAGATGAAAGCACAAAAAAGGAAAAAAAAATAAAAAATTTTTAGGCATCAAAAAGATGTAAGTATGACACTGGGAAAATGATTCTTTCTGAAAATCCTCATAAATGGTGTGGTTTAATAAAAATAATCCCCTTTCCAAGGAGACATATTTTTCTTGAATTTTGGGGACCTAATGATAAAAATCTTTTAAGGATGTATCCTCATACTATCTACAATATACAGGATCCAGGTAAGCATAGATACAGTTACAATACACTGAGTTATTAACAAATGACATTTTACTAGCAAAAACCTTCTTTTTGTAAGACCATTACCTGGAAAGAGGCTTAAAATGATACTATTTCTTATAAGCCTTATCTGTAAGATGCATCCCAAGCAAGGCTTGGACTTGAATTCCTTGCAGTTTCAGGATTAACAGAGAAAAAAATCAAATGACCAAAGCACACAACAGGGAAAAAAATCTTTTCTTCTTGGTAAAAGACAGAGTAGTTTACAATTCACAAATTCAATATATTTGAGGGAAAGTTGCATGTTTCTCCAACATCTAAACATAAAGCAAGGTAGCACAAACACTAACAATAAAAAGATTAGCTTTGGAACTTACATGTTGCTTTAGTGAACAGAAAATATATAACTTGACTCCTCTACTTACTAGTTAATGAATTGGTAGTAAAATAAATATTGAAAAACATCCTCCTTTAGGCAACGTAGATAAACATGGAATAACAAACAGGACAATTTAGGGGCACTTGGGTGGCTCAGTTGGTAAGCTTCTGACTCTTGGTATCTGCTCAGGTTCACAATCTCAGGGTCATGAGACGGAGCCCGTTTCAGGCTCCCTGCTTAGTGCGGAGTCTGCTTGAGATTCTCTCTCTCCCTCTTCCCCACCTACCTACACTTGCTCTAAGTAGATAAATAAATCTTTAAACAAACAAACCAACCGGGCTATTAAAGAGGTCGTTCATTCGTTCATTCATTCCCTTATTCACCTTTCAGTGTTATTTTCTTGCTAAAAACAAAAGGTAAACACTACTCCAGTCTCTTCCATCTATTTTATCTGGGAAGCTGTCTTTCGGAATGGAACTTAAGCTGCCACTCATACGCCTATAGCTTTGGCTTGTGTCTCTTGGTGGGTACCTAACTGGGCAGCCACTAGGCACACCTCCCTGTCTCTCAGAGCCCCAGATGAGCCTTTAGACATTTCCCAGTGAGCAGCTGTTTCTGTTTTCTCTAGCCTTGGGATCACCAAGGGATAGTGGGGCTGGAGGGTCCCTGATCACTGAGCTTTCCTGGGAGCTGTCTCAGTGGGTGTGGATGTATGGGGTAGGGGTAGGGGCATCTCTCCCAGGAAGCTGAGGAAGATGTGGGGTCAAACACTAGCTTGAAGGTTCCCCAAGTATGTTTTTGAGAAACCCCCAAATTCATAGAAATCTGATCACTGTTAGAAGTCCCAGTACAGACTGCAGTGTAAGCACAGGATAAAAAGAGAACCCCCCTCCGGACCCTAACCCCTCCCACTTGAGGTTCTAAATAACTGGCTTTGTTGTTTGGGCTGCCCTGAGGCAATGGCTCTGCCTGTGGGGTCAAAAAAGGGGGATACATTCAAGCTCTGTTTTTTTTTCCTGGTAGCTTTCCACATTATTAAAGATTATTGTCTATACAGTGAATGAGTTTTGGAAGAATGCGTAGGGGGTGTGTGTGTGTGTGTGCATATGTGTTTGTGTGTGTGTGTGTGTGCGTGCACGCGCGCGCTGGGGGTGGGTAGGCTGGCATTTTGTATATGGATCTTATGGCCCAAGTGGTTTCATAGTACCCTCTTCTTTGTATATATGTGAATATATGCATGTGTATTACAGACTGTGTATTGATATCCATCTCTACATGTATATAAATGGAATAAATTGTATATATGTAGTTAGAGAGAATATACATACTCATACACATTTGACCTCTTCAACCTGGACTTTCAACACCGCCTGTGGGTATCACACCAGAACCCCGCCAGCGATATCATATTCTTATGGCCATTCTTCTAGGAACTGAGACTAGTTTTAGGAAATGCTATCATATGTATGACATTTCAAGAATTTCTCTAATGGAAAACAACTACTAAATGACCAAAGGCGAGCTTCAGGGAAATTCTGAGACACTCGGTGAGATTTAATGCTCAGTATCCTCGACAAAGTCAAGGAGATTCATTTGAATGGAAATAATGCACAACCTGATAATGGATTGTCCACGCTCAGCAAATATTAGTTCTATGATGATTTGTAAGACATGGTGTGTTCAGCAGAACAGAAGGCATCATGATGGACTCTGGCCTACTGGGCTGCATCTTCTCTACAGAGTGGCTGCATCTGGGATGCTGTACTTTGCATGTGTGAGGACAGGACTATGTTTTTATGGCCTGTTACGGGTTTAATTGTGTCTTCCCCAAAATTCCTATGTCAAAGTCCTAATGAATGTAACCTTACCTGGAAATGGGATCATTACAGATATTAGATGCAATCAAGTCAGAATGGAGAACAGTTGGCCCCTGATCTAATATGATTAACGTCCTTATAAAAGTGGGAAATTTGAATACAGAGAAACGTATATAGGGAAAATGCCCATGAAGATAGAGATTTATGCAGCCACAGTCCATGGACATACTAGCAGCTAAAAGAGAGGTCAGGAACAGACAGATCTTTCCTTGCACCTTCAGAAGGAGAACATCTTGCTAACACTTTGATCTCATACTTCCAGCCTCCAGAACTGTGAGATGATAAATTTCTGACATCTAATCCACGCATATATAAAGCACCTTTACAAATGGTGGTGCTTCGTTATGGCAGCCCTAGGATGCCAATTACAGGGCCAGGGCATGGAAACATGGTCAAGTGCTCTAACATTGGAGACCTGACTTAAAGGCACAGAGGGGACAGTGAGCAAGGCAAGAGTCATTACTCTGCATTTCTCCTATCAAGAGAGAAGGTTTACACATCAGCCAGCCACTATCCTGGAGTTGCTTCTTAATTATATGAATTCAAATAACACTGAAATAACAGGGAGGTTCACCTAATTCATGGAATTCATGATACAATCCCAAAGAAGGAATCTGTATTTTTAAACACCGTTTTCAGTAATCACCAAGCTCTTCAGGGTCTGAGCAGCAAACAGAACCCAGGCCACTTTTCATTCACTACCTTCTGCTCTGAAGTGGTGGCTTCCCCACGTGCTACCTGTGTGGGTTCTCCCTAACCCGCTGATCTGGCTTCAGAGCTAGTGCCTTTTTTTTTTCCTTTTTAAAAAATCTCATCCAAAGATTCTGCTATACTGCCTTATCCAGAATAGGCATACCAAAATGCCTGTTTAAATACATACTATTGATGATGTAGACAAGTTTCTATAAGAAGATACTATCAACTCATAGTACATGACTGTCCTTGAGGATACTGTTACTTTTTAAAGTCTCTTCATTTAATATCTAGGACATAGTTCCATGAACCTGCCCATATAACTGACTGGCATGATGTATAATCCCAGTTTTCTTTTCTTCTCTGTTTTGATTTCTAGACTAATGGAATTTTACATGAGCCGCAGGATCTGGGCTCTGCTATTTAGGCCCTTTGTCTGTCTGGTCGAAGAAGGAACACAAGCCCTTCTAACTGATCAAGTGTAAAAAGAAGGGAAAGGGGAAGAAAAAAAATGAGAAAAGGAGGAAAAAAACCCATGCTTTAAAGATGTGAACTGCCTTGGACAAAGACACAATTTCTATTATAGTTGGTAAAAATCACCAGAAAACAAATACTCCTGGAGGCTGCATCTTAGCATTTAACACAAAAAGAGCTAAGAGCAATTTCCATATCAATCTGCCCAAATGGAGAAAATGGTGTCACCTAGGAGCCTAGAAAGGAATAAAAACATCCCCTAAATCTAACTGTGAGAGCCAGAAGCAAGAAATACAGAAGCAGCTTCCTCATTGCAGAATTACTTTTTTTTCTTTTTTTCTGGTCTGCCATCAACAGGTGTTGCCATGGTAACTACCCTGTAGTTAAGAAATAGTAGAGGTAAAGAAATCTATACAAACCACCACAGAGGAAAGAATAAGAAAGGTATGCTGTAGCAGAACTAACCTCAGACCCAATAGAATGAGGAACCAGAGACTTGCTCTGCTTTTTGTCAGATCTTTATGTTTGAAAGGCATTCTGCATCTGGAGGACTCAGCCCAGGAGAGTGGTCCTTGGGGGAGCCAGGCAACTCTCAGTGGGGGGCTGTTGTGGCCATCAACTTATTCTAGGTGCTAATTTACATTTCCACTCCCATGTGTACATTGTAGCTTTTTGATGACTTTAAGAGGAAGACTGCAGCTGAGTAATGTCATGTCTGGAAACTTCTAAAAAGTGAACGTCTATTAGTGAATGACTTTCTTCCTAGACTTCTCCCTCTTGAAGTAATCTGTATAGTGATAATTTCTGCTTTCTCCCTTCCGATGGAGAAGCTGGGTTTGCATGTTATAAATTAGTGAAAGAGTTAAGAGCTATTTCTTCATCTGAACAAGTATCACCAATACCTATGCTTCTAGTACCAGGAAATACCTCAGAGCCTGGCTAAAACAGAACCCATTTCTATGGTCCTTCTTTCACTGCTCACAGTTTAGGATTGTACCCCCTGTGTTTAGTATCATGAATGATGTAACAATTATTTCTGGAATTAAATTCTACATTTTTATTTTGTAAGCTATTGTTGGTTAGCCCCCATAAAAGGGCACAAGCTATCCCCTTTTTCTTACCAAGCTTTTTGTTGTTGTCCAAAGGACCACTCCACTCAATAAATGACATGAATTAATATATTTTGCTAACTTCTGTGATTCTTCAAAATTAGGAGAGCTGACAACACATGTTTTTAAAAAATAATGTCTGCAATGCGTAGCTTGAGAGACAAACCAATGTGGTACCAGGGACGTCAGACAGGAGAGTGTTGTACAAAAGAGACAGCTGAGATGTTAGCAGATATACTCTGAGATCTACCTCTCCTACCCATTTCTGAGACTCAGTGTTCCTTCCCATAAAGAGATGGAATCATTTCCTTCTTCAAAGCGTTGTTATGAGTCTTTCATGAACTAATGTAGATGACAGTGTTTTGTTCATAAACAGTAAATAAGAGTGGATGCTGGAAATTTTATTGTCACTTGATTTTCAAGCTTTTTGCTGTGTTAATATTATCTACCACATTTTGGATGCTCAGTAGGCAACAAAATTTTCGTATCATGTTTTTGGCAGAGGATCTCCTTCCTTATCATCATCTGCAGGTGCTTATCTGATTTGGATGACACTGTCTTCTATTAGTTTCTTTTCTTTTCACCTTGTTTTCAGCCTGGCAGATTTGTATCACAGACATGGGTGGGTGTGTGGGGTGTGTGCGTGTGCAAGACAGGAAGGGGTAAAGGAGGGAAGAGAGAAAGGAAGGAAAAGTGAGAGGAACATATGAGTTAAAGGGGAAAGTTTTCCCTCCCATTCCACAGATAGGCACCCATCCCTCAGCGTATTATTTTATCTCCAATCTGTAGATGGCTAGCACTAAGTTACTGGCAGCTTTATACACTATTTATACCCAGAAGCAATTCTAGGGAGGACACTAACTTCTGCAACCAACTCTCACCTCATGGTGCTCTGCTTCTCCACGCTCGTGGTGAAGTGCTTTGCCAACTGTAGTTGAAAATGCAGAAATCCTACCTCTCAAAGTATAGCCCCCAGATCTTTTTTACAGTAAGATACAGACCTTTTTTCTTTTTCTTTTTCGTTTTTTAAGAGCAGGGGAAAGGCAGAGGGAGAGATGGAATCTTAAGCAGGCTCTATGCCCAGTGCAGAGCCTGACACGGGACTTGATCCCATGACCCTGAGATCATGACCTGAGCCAAAATCAAGAGTCAGACACTTAGCCAATTGAGCCTCATAGGGGCCCCCTACATACTTTCTTTTTTGTTTGCTTGTTTTATTAAAAAGAAAAAAAAAAAAAAGAGCACTCTCTTTAAAATGTTGCCCTTGGGGTGCCTGGGCGGCCCAGTTGCTTTACTGTCTGCTTTTAGCTCCGGTCATGGTCCCAGGGTCCTGGGATGGAGTCCTACATGGGGCTCCCTGCTCTGTGCAGAGCCTGCTTCTTCCACTCCCTCTGCTGCTCCCCCAACCCCACTTGTGCTCTTTATCTCTCTCTCTCAAATAAATGAAAAATCTTTAAAAAATATAAAAACAAATTGTTGCCCTTTTGTTTCTGAGGGATTTTGAATGTATCTTCCCCATGTAGTCCATTCCGTTCTAGTCTAGTCCTCACTTGCTCCTTTCCCTTCCAACCTGCTGGTCAGCACATTCACCTACAGGCCAAATCTCACAGGTTCTATATCCCTGAATGTTTGTTACAGTAAATTTTCAGTTTTGTGATAATGCATGCTTATTGAGAATGTTTGCAGAATCCAGAAAGACCTATATGCAAAATGAAAGTTCCTTTTCACCTTATTACCCCAGGTCCCATTTCCTTGCCTAAGGTAAGCACACTTAGAGTTGAGTAAAACACTTGAAAGACATGGGAAGATACAAAAATCTAAGGGGTTTTTCCTTTATTGTTATATACTTGGTAATACTAGGCATCCCTATTTTGGGAACTGTTCAACAGTTTCATTGCACTCATTCACTGGTTGTTCGAGAACGTTTCGTGTTAGTACATACAGAATTATCTCACTCCTTTTAATGACTACAGAGCATTGACAGGTATTTGGCTATCTTTGGGTCAATGGATATTTAGATGTTTTTGGTACTCCTCAATTAGAAACAATGTGATATGATAGCTCTTGCATATGTATCTTTGGTTGCGGTGAGGATATTGATTGGGATAGATTCCCAGACACAGAATGGATGGGTCAGCACATGCATTTGTCACCTCATTCTCCCTCTCCGCACCAACCTAAAGTCAATGTCACATCCATATCATCTACAAGGCTGTAGAGGAGAATGCCCTTCTCTATTCTGTTGGGTTTCACCACCAATCTTAATACCTGCTGGGGTTCTTGAGTATTTTTGTCTGCTGATGCTACTTTGTCTGGCCAGGCTTTCCAGTGATGCTGTGAATTTGTGGCTCTCTCTCTCCTCTTTTTTTTAATTTGATGAGTGAAGAATACAGTAATACCTTATTTCCTTGGTCAGGCATACAAGGTCCATAAGACTTCTTGCCTGGACAAGGCCAACAGGTACCTCACGTTTCTTGATTCCTCTGTATTCATCCTCCATAGCCAGCCAAGTGACTTACTCAGATGCAAATATTGCTCAACTCCTTTGCTTAAATTCTTTCAGTCACACGTGAATGCTTGGCAGTTATTACAGGCTGCATTTTCTCTCCTAAAAAATGTATGTTGGTGTCCTAACCTCTAGTATCTCAGAATGTGACTTCATTTGGAAATAGGGCCTTTACAGATGTAATCAAGTTACAATGAGGTCATGAAGGGGGGCCCTATTTCAATATGACCAGTGTCCTTATGTAAAGGGGAAATCTGAACACAGAGACAGACATGCATGGTCAGGGAGGGGTAAGATGTCACAAAGAAGCACAGGAAATCCACCATGTGAAGACAGTGGCAAGGGGGAACCATCATGACCCAAACCAAAGAATGTCCAGGTCGACCAGAATGAGAACAGGTGAGGCAAGACCTTTCCCCTACAGATTTCAGAGGGAGTGTGAACCTGCCAACACCTTGATTTAGAATTCTAGCCTCCAGAAATGTGAGAAAATAGATTGTTGTGGTTCTACACCCTCCATATGGAAGCGCTTTGTTATAGCAGCTACAGGAAACTGATACCTTGGGTGAAGGCCGACCTCTTCGGTTCTCACTCAGCACCTTTCACGCAGTGGCTCACTGCCCTCAGGATCTTCCTCCCCAACGTTCCTGGGAACAATACCCTATTGCCACACATGCTCATGTCCAAAGGCTCCAGGATGCTTTCTACCTCTTTGCTTCTGAACACACTGTTCCCTCAACCCACATGCCCTTCCCCAAGCTTGCACACACTGCACACGTGCCTTCGCTGACATCCCAGAGCCACCTCCTTCAGGAGGTGTTTCAGACATCCTGTTCCCCCCCAGGTTCCCCAGCAAAAATGACTGTCCTGGGAGTACTCTCTGTGCTATATTTAGAGGATTCTGACATTATTTCATACCTACTTGTTTATACACCTCCAACCCTCTCTTCTATCCTTGAGCTCCTTGGGGTAGACCCATTACCTTAGTGAAGTCCCCACACAGAATGTCCAACATAGGATTTTTCTGGGCAAACAGTGCACACTGCCATGAACTCCTAAGCAATGTGTCCTTGACTTTACTCTAATAAACATGTCTTGTGTAAAGAAGTGGAGTAGAGCCAGTCAGGGCTGACTGCGTAAGGTTGATTCACACAATGATAAGGGCTGAGAAGTCCTTTCCCACATACTGATGATGTAACTGCTTTCTAGCTTGTTATTATTTTTGATGAGATTCATTCTTCTAATCAGTCACACTTAGAAACTTCAGTTGACTGTTTCCTTCATTAGAGACAGAAAGTAGATCAGTGGTTGCTGAGGGCTGGGGGGACTGTGGAAGACGGGGAAATTGTATGACAGCTAAGGAATGAGGGGTTTCCTTTCGGAGTTGTAAGAATGCTCTACAGTTGATGATGATGACAGCTGCAAAACTCCGAATACACTGAAAGCCACTGAACCATAGAGTTCAGAGTGAACTGCAGGACATGCGAGTTTTAACTCAATAAAGCTGTTTACAAAAAAAAAAAAAAAAAAAAAGCCTGATACACTTAATTCAGTCCAATGCCATTAAAACAAGTCAACTCTTCCATTGCCAAACATCCACAGAGATAAAAGAATATAAAGAAATAAACCCTCTGCACTAATGAAAAAGAAAACAAACAAAAACCATATCCTGTAATGCTTTTAGCATCCTAAAGAAAACACAACGGCCACCAGGACGTTTCACATCAGGCCTCTGTACTCTGTGTACTCAGACCATCCTCTGGCTGAGATGTAGCAACTTAACTAGACCTTGGAACTTTTCCTTTGTCTTCAGGTACCCAATTCTCTCTTCTTTCTCTCTGTGCCATATTAGAGATGTATTTAGTTCAATAAATACAACAGCAAGAAGGGAACTAAGGTAAAATGATAAATGATAGCCAAGAAGGGAATTACTAAAATCTACCAAGTTTCAGATAGGGAAGGGAAAATCAGTTATATGGGGAATCCAATTACCTCTGGGCTAAGTCAAGACACTAGCATTTGTCATGGTGTTAGGCAAAAGACACAGTATCTTTAACACTTACCAGACTGCTCAATAAGTTTTCTAAATAAAGAAGGCAAAGAATGACAAAGAGCAGACATCCTGGTACAAAAAATACTGTTTGTATTTGCCACTTATAATGTAATGCCTGTCACGTAAATGCCTGTCACATTTCCCCAGTGAAATTTCAAACCCCTTGAAAACTGAGAAGGTGGCTACTAGGTGCTCTCGACTCCCACCTTTCCACACCTGGAGCATTCAGCAAAGAGTTCCCAATTGCTTCCAGGGTACAGGATACAGTCATCTCTGAAACTCACCATACTGAAGAGATTTTTTTTTTCCCTTTTTAGTAACACTGTTCTGGAGCAAACATGGTTTACCACATGGAACAACAAAGTCTGTGTAATAAATGATTCTATAATGGATTGTTACCATTCTTTGAAGCTCCATGTTTAAGGTCTTATTCTTACAGAAATGTACACTATAAAAAAGCCTTCGAAATCAACAGGCCGTTGGCTCGTGAACATATCTGGGCATGACTCGATGAGTGGGGATTTCACTGGACCCACCCAGACTGACACATAGGACAAGTCCAGCTTTGAAAACTTACTCAGAACTACATCTATTTTAGAGGGAGCTTTCCATGTAACCACAAAGATGTTAATCTTGGAAAGTGAGGGAATCATTTCGCTCCGCAACACGTCCTTCTATAGGTCATACACTCCAAAAATGAGACTCCAAGCGACTGAAATCTGATGATTAGTCAACTAAGTACAATCCATAGGGTTACATGTAATTAGCTAAGATAAGTTAAGAAGAGAACCAGGCAGATACATGAAAAAACATTCTCTGAGTTCAATGTGCTAGATGCAATCAAAAAAAAAAATCTCTCACACACATTTACAGAGAAACACTCTGCGCCGCTTCTGAAGGTTCCTTAAGTAAGAAGGGAGGCTCCTCAGTGACTTCCCAGCCCTCTGTCACCTCCTTTCCAAATAAGCCCACTGGCCCCTGCCCATGCCATCCCAAAATATTCTACACCCTTCTTCCTGACTGCTTAGCTCCAAGTCCCAAGGGTCCTTCTTTGTAAAGCACACATGTTCTTTTCCTTCTGTCCTTTGATTCTGCCCAGTTCCTTTGGCTTCAACTATTACCTGTCCTCCATTGGGAGCAAACACTTTTTTCACACAGTTCAAGTAGATAACACTGCTGGCTCTCTCCTGGAGCTTGCTACCTCTCCATTTACTTCATGAGGGGGAGGGGGAGTGACTTCTCTGATGGGTGACCAGAGGAAGCACGAAGGAGGTACTCCAGGTTTAGCAACTCCCTTCTTCCTCTAGGGAGTGGGGCTATCCTCTGAGTAGATGTGGTTTCCTCTGATCTTCATGCCATAGTGTGAGCCGCTCCTTCAGGCCCACAGAGAGGCCTGTCCTGCCAATATGGCCTCTACTTACTCCTGGGCTTTGGGATTAGCAAAAACCCTGCACTCCAACCCGACCTTTCCTAGCAATAAAGGTGATCTTTAAGTCTTACCTGCCAATTATTGTAGCCTATCTCTTACTTTTTTTCCCCCCAGACCTTGGGAATGTCTGAGAGTTACCACTATTGTGGTTTTTAATCAAAGGCTCTGACATCACTGATATATGTAAGTATATATTCATATATGTAAGTATGCAAACTGTTAGATAGCTTAAACAAGTGACATGAGATTGTGTCCCATATCCCTGCCTGGACATAATTTTGGGTCGTGTCTCGTAAGTCTTTACCCTCCAGGGCTTCATCACAATGCCCAATGTACAGTAAAAATATGCACAGATGGGTTCAAACATGATTGCATCATCCAATTAAGGATATAGAGAAGATTAAAAACAAAACTTAGGACTACAATACTTGTGAGTCCAGCTAATGTTGATGACTTTATTAATGCACTTTTGGTATCACTTAGCAGTGTTAAGCATAAAGTTAATATAGGCAGGGTGAATATAACATTCTTATACGCTAAACACTATGATCCTACAGAGTAAATTTAATTGCACACTGAGCGAGAGAATAAAAGATAAGGTGTACACTAATTTTCTTCATCAAAACATATAAGATCTTCTTTCAACCAAACCCTATCATTCAATTTACAGCACAGCCAAGAGTGAATTTTATGTGATATATATCCAAATCTAATTTCCAAAGCAGTAATGGCAATCCACCCATAAGCCAAACTTTCATTTACTTACAATCGACACTTTCATGTTATACATTACATTATCTCACTCTTACATAAAAGCCTTGCAAACATACAAAAATCTATCAATATGCTGTGTGGTTTTTTTTGGAAATAATGATTTGGTTGTCTAAGTGTATGTTTGTGAGTGACCCACCATGAAAAAAGCCTAAAAAATTGAACTAATTATTAAATAAATTATAAATTTAATACATTAGTAATTATAATTTTGTCAAAATAAACACAGTATTTCAATAAAACTTTAGAGGTCAATTAATGTGATAAATTACTAACTTCTCTTCAATTTTATTTTTGGCACATAATCTGTTTTTTAACTGAAATATGCCTTTATGGAATGCTAACTGGATGCCAGAACTAACAAACATATGGTACTAACAAGCAGTGTTAAAACACAATAATAATTCTGGTAATAATTACTCAGAGAAAGCCCTCTCCAGTTTTCAAAGATGTGTCACACATTTTTCCTTTGACTCGCACAGCTTCCCCTTAAAACAACAGAATAGATGTCATCATACCTACTTTACAAATGAGGAAACTGAGGCTCAGAGAGCTTCAGTGGTATTCCTAAGGACTGGCAGGCCAGTACTCCATTTCAGATTGCCAATTCCCATTCAGAGATTCAATAGTTATTGGGCACCTACCATGTACTAAACCCCACAATGATGCTGGGTTAGAGATGGTTCCTTGTCTCTCCCCGCCGCCCACCCGTCATCCTAATTGACACAGGACATGCATATGGCAGGTTCAATGCACTCTTAATTTTACCTACAAATAAAAACAAAAATAACTCTGCAAATATTTCGCCTGTATGAGCAAAGGTAGGAAAAACTGCTTTAAACTTAATACAGCTTAATCATTTACTTTAGAAATTAAAAATGTTTCATTGTTACTCCTCAATGCCCAAATTCAAATGATAGTGTTTCAATTAAAATTAAGATGCCAAATTAAAAATATCCTTTGGCATTTTTAAATAAAGCATTTAATCTTCTATCTAATGAATGAGAATCTAATCACATCAATTAGCCTACCTCATTCATGTACCAAAACGTCAAAATGTATCTAATGACACAAGCTGAGATTTATGCAGTCATACATAGGCACAGTGATGATAATGTCACTGAAGAAGACCCTTTCTGAAGCTCAGGTCTAGGGTTTTACATATCTAAGGTCCCAGACAGGCACCAGCACCACACTGTAGCTCTCCAGCCACAATTTTAATGGGAGGTTGCCTCTTCGTAAGTGCAGTTGTCATAAAATGTCAAAATATGAGAGAGAAGACCCATGGTTTGTCCTGAAAGGAAAAAGACTAGCACCTCTGTTGCTTTTTATCTATCTCTGCCTATAAATGAATCAATGAGTCATAAAAACATTTGGATTTCAGGGAGGTTTCCTTCTAGAAACTTTCCTTGCAAGAAAGGCAAGCAATCATGATGTAGAGAAAGCCAATGAAGCAAAGTAAAATGGAAAGCAGGCGACTGAGTCAATCATCCAGGGACATGACCCACAGTCGTAGCCCCACTCTTGCTGATAAGCCGGCAGAACACAGTAGACCATGTGCTCATTACAAATGAAACACAAACCCCCATCTCACCCCTCCAGGGGTTATCAATCTTCCAGAATTGAACAAGTAGAGGGGGGTGGGTGGGCCCAAGTGTGTTTTATGGGCCCATCCCCTTCCACCACCTTCTTCCTCTGGAGGATTTTAACTCTATACTCGCCTTATACCTTTCTTGTCTTGAGACAAAGTGCATCTTACGTTTAAAAAAAAAAAACAACTCCGAATAATTGCAGCATTATATCTTAGTAGTGCATATTTCCCTGTCCACCTCTAAGTTGTCTCTGATAATGTCTGAACGCCAGGGTAGATCACAGTGATACCAATGTTATCACAAGCCCAAGTTGAAGAATCCCGCACAGTGCCCGAGGGCATGGCTCTCTTCTGGAAAATGAACGCTGCTGCGCTACAAGCCCTGTTAGATGTGATAAAGGATAGGAGAAATGAGAACACACACAAGTCCTAATTTATATACATCACTGTCAGCTGCCCTTTAAAGACTACGCAGTTTTCTAAACCATGAGGTCCCAAACTGTCACAGAAATTGCACAGAATTGCTACAGAACGATGTCTCTACTTATGTATTTCTCTATTTGTGCTGGATTAATAAAAAATTTAAGTCTTTTGTTCAACCTTCTCAACTTCTTTGGCTTATCATACACATACCAGATTTTGGCAACCCAGAAAAAGAAGACTCATTTACAAAATAATTTCACTCCAAGAGTTCCTCTTCAAACCTGTCATTAGGAACACGGAATGCACATTCTTTCTTATTCGAATGAGTAAATGAGGATTATTACATGCTTAAGACAGGTCATAATTTCTTAAGTTAAGCAACTTTGTGGGAAATAAAGAAACCAGTGAACATTAAAACCCTATATGTTGTCTTCTGAAGTTTCCTTTGGTCTCCAATTTTACAGAAATATTTATGAAGTTGCCATCAATGAAGAAACACCAGAATGACCATTTTTGGTTATCTCAGATATACATTTCCATGTTTCAAAACAGCCTGCATACACCATTAAAAATTATAAAACATTATCTATTTTTATATCCTTAGTCATGTCCTCCTTGTTGAGGTAGGTGCTTCCAACCTCTTCATTTAAAAAAAAGTGCTGTTATGAATATCTGCACAGATTTTACACATTTTTCTCAATCACATGAAGTCATGATCTCATATCATAGAAAATATATCACCAGAGAAGATCTATTTATAAGACTGAGATCACTCGTCCTTCCCTCAGCTAACGAGAGCACCTGTGAGTGACAGAGCTGACATGAGAAAACCCAACAGAGATGTTATATAATTAACAAGTGTAATGCCTCAGCACAGTTGTGGTTGTTCTTGTCGTCACTATAACATCAACAACCACGGCCACCACAATTTCCGAAGCATCTATCACATGCCAGGGGCTCTGCAAACATCATTCCCATCCTTGGAAATTTTCATAAAGTAGGGAAGGAGTCATCTTCCCATTTCAAGTAGGAAAAGAGTTAAGGGGCTCATCTGAGGTGACATAATCTCCATTGGGGCCACACTGGTGACAGAAGCCTCCATCTCTTTGTTCTGCCCCAAACTGCCTCGTTCTTAGAAAAAAGATCACTGGAAGGGACTACTGACCTGCTCAAGCCTATTCACTAAAGACCTGAAAGTGATTTTTATGTGAGACCGTATAGGGGGACTTGTGTATGGCATCCTGCGTCTTTGGGGGGAGGTCCCAAGGCCGCCACCGCCACTGACCAAGGGACCAGTGAAAGTCTTGGAGCCAGGAGCTATCTCAATGCACCCAACCGCCTGACCCATGGGACAAGGAGACAATATTATAGCTTAATATCCTCAACCACCTCCTTTTTTTCTCTAAGCATTTCAGCTATTTTGAAGTCTGCTGGCGGGAGGCATCTTTCTCTACATCAGAATGTAAAATCATTCTAAATTTGACAGTAATTGAGCTCCATTGCGTCTTTCCATGTCTGATCAAAATATAGCTTTGAGAATCTACAGATAATTAAAATTTCAGGAAGTGTTTGGAGAAGCCTATTAATGTATTACATAATCATTCACCAGAGAAAAACAGGAATCTTTAAGATCACCGTTGAGCATGGGGAACTATTATTCTTTGGATTATTTTGTGTGAACAACACCAAATCCTAATGTTACACAAAGGCTAATAATGTCTTTGCTCAGAGGATTAGAATTAATTAATGACCTCTGCTTTGGACTTAAATGCTGTAAACATTGCTGTTGTTCTTGAAAACAAAGACTGCTCCTGCATCATTTTTCAGATAGAGAAACTAAAATTAAAGTACTATGGTAATATTTGCTGGATAAAACAAATGCCAAGATCAAAACTGCTAAAACTCTGAGTGGAGATTTATTATCCCCACTAATCCTTTTGCATTTCAAAGTTTATTTATTTTTACTATACTCTTCTATGCTTGTCACTAGTTATTATGGCATAATTTTAAATTCATAAAAGAGAATGTAGAGTTAATAATACCACAAGCCTTAAAACAATATTCAAGTAATACTGATGAGGTTAGAAATGCATTTGTTATCTGAATATGTTCTTTGGATGAACCAAAAAAAAAAAAAAAATGGTAATCTAATGTTAGAGTTTTTAACTTGTCATGCCCCAGCCAATGAGGCCATGCACAAAGAACAAAGATTTAATTTTAAAACATCAATGAGGTACCAGGTGGTGGGTATTATAGAGGGCATGGATTGCATGGAGCACTGGGTGTGGTGAAAAAATAATGAATACTGTTATGCTGAAAATAAATAAATTAATTTAAAAAAATAAAACATCAATGAGTACTTTTAAAGGGACAACTCAGTAAATCAAACGGTCATGTTCTCTTCAGTGTATTCAAATGATAAAATACAATTTCACAATATTCTGACTTCCCAGCACTCCTAAATTCTTACTTGTGAAGCAGTAACTAAAGTTGAGAAATGGACACATCTCTCCATGGCTTATTTGGTGGAAACATGCCAATAATTATTTCTCACTAACTATAGTTAATGGCAACTTCTAAAAGGCCAAAGAAGAAATTTCTGGTGTAACTGCAGGTGGGGCCTGAGAATATAAGAACGATAAGCACTGGTTACTTAAAAGCCTAGGTTACTGTCTGTCAGGCATGCGTATTATTTTGGATAGTCTGGCCTTGGTGACAGGTCAGGCATGAACAATATAAAGGAGAGGAGCACCTTGGGCCTCTGGTGGTGCCAGTAACTGAGACGGGAAACTCAGACAGAGGAAATAAACATAAGGGTGGGAAATAAACCTAAGAACACAGTTTGGAAAATGTTGATTTTATGGTGGATGTGGGGCATGGAGGTCAAGAAATCTGGTAGGTGGCTAAATTTAGGAATTAAGATCTTAGGAAGAAGGTTGAAAGTCACAAGCAAGATAGGAGTATGAGATCATTTTCTGCAAGGGCCGAGACAGTAAATACTTCAGGCTTTACAGACCATATGATCTATCACAACTACTCAACTCTGCCTTTGCAGCATTAACACAGCAATAAACAACAGCTGTCAAATGAGGGTTTCTGTTCTAATAAAACTTTATTTACAAAAAACAGGTGTCAGAATGTATTCATTTGGATGGTAGGTCACAGTCTGCCAACCGGAGTTAGAGGACAGTGAAGCCCTGGGACTGGATGCGATCATGCAGGAAGAACATAGAGATGTAAGGCCAATTAGTATGGTATGAATTTGAAAACATGTAATTCTCAATTTGTATTCAGTTCAGTAAAGATATATTTTTGCTTTTTTCCTTGATATGTGAAACAAGGGCTAGCCTAGGGATATACCTATATAGCAGTAAGAAGTACAAGAAAAGCTACTAACCTAAAAAGAAAAGGGAATCTAAGGAATAAGTAAAAATAATGAACTCTTATATTTTATCTTGCCAGTAATACTATTTTCCAAACATTTTTTAAAAGCTCAATAATCACATGAAATATGCTGAATGATTAAATGTATTTAATTATCAATCATTGCTAACATGGAGTTAAAGTCAGTTTTAATTTTCCAAAAGAATAGGAACACTGGGATGAATTATTCCTACGCATGAAATGATTTAGTATTTTGATATTAGAGAAAGGCCAGGAAGGTAGAGCAAGAGAAAATAAAATGATTAGTCTATATAAGGGCAAACAGCATTCATAACACTTAAATGTTTTTGCTTATTTCTACAGTTATTCCATAAAACTATAAATAGCTTTATAACTACTTCTTTAATAGTCATCAAAATCTTAAACATATACTCCATTGCTAAAGGACTAAATAAATGTCTTTCTGTTTAACTAAAACTCATCCAAACATTCAAATACACGTTGGGTGCTACATTAATGCCAGGGATTAAATGACCAGTATTTACTGCACAAAAATTTAAGTGTAGCTCCTACTTAGCATTGCAAGTTGGGGTTTGCTTATTTGGGGCCCTATAGATGGATGCCAAAGGGTCCTTGGCCAACTTTGGGGAGTCTCTAGACTGCCTTCAATTACATGCAAAGCTTTCTGTGCATGTGTCCTTCTTCAGAGACAGTCCAGAATGGTCATTAAATTCCTGGAGGAGTCTATCACCTCGCCAGAGCTACACCGGGATCTGTAAACAGGTTTCTTTAAAACACATTTATCTTACTTAAAAAGCCTAAATGTTTTTTTCCCACTTCCTATTTTTGGAAAGAATAAAAGACTTGATTATTAGTCCAAATTAAGCAAGTAAGTTTTTGTGCTTCTGCCCCAGACCACTGTCATAAAGATCAGAGCAGAAATCAATGAAATAGAAACCAAAAAAACAATAGAACAAATCAACGAAAGTAGGAGCTGGTTCTTTGAAAGAATTAATAAAATTGATAAACCCCTGGCCAGACTTATCAAAAAGAAAAGAGAAAGGACCCAAATAAATAAAATCATGAATGAAAGAGGAGAGATCACAACTAACACCAAAGAAATACAAACTATTATAAGAACATACTATGAGCAACTCTACGGCAATAAATTTGACAATCTGGAAGAAATGGATGCATTCCTAGAAACATATAAACTACCACAACTGAACCAGGAAGAAATAGAAAGCCTGAACAGACCCATAACCAGTAAGGAGATTGAAACAGTCATTAAAAATCTCCAAACAAACAAAAGCCCAGGGCCAGACGGCTTCCCGGGGGAATTCTACCAAACATTTAAAAGAAGAACTAATTCCTATTCTCCTAAAACTGTTCCAAAAAATAGAAATGGAAGGAAAACTTCCAAACTCATTTTATGAGGCCAGCATCACCTTGATCCCCAAACCAGACAAGGATCCCACCAAAAAAGAGAGCTATAGACCAATATCCTTGATGAACACAGATGCGAAAATACTCAACAAAATACTAGCCAATAGGATTCAACAGTACATTAAAAAGATTATTCACCACGACCAAGTGGGATTTATTCCAGGGCTGCAAGGTTGGTTCAACATCCGCAAATCAGTCAATGTGATACAACACATCAATAAAAGTAAGAACAAGAACCATATGATACTCTCAATAGATGCTGAAAAAGCATTTGACAAAGTACAGCATCCCTTCCTGATCAAAACTCTTCAAAGTGTAGGGATAGAGGGCACATACCTCAATATCATCAAAGCCATCTATGAAAAACCCACCGCAAATATCATTCTCAATGGAGAAAAACTGAAAGCTTTTCCACTAAGGTCAGGAACACGGCAGGGATGTCCATTATCACCACTGCTATTCAACATAGTACTAGAGGTCCTGGCATTAGATCCAAACTCAAAATTGTGTCCATTAGTAAGAAGCCAAGTTTCATTCCCATTATTCACCCAGAGAAACTTACTCTTAACCTAGAATTTTTAAACAGCTCATTGTTTCCACGGATCTGAGGCACCTTTTTAATCAAGCTCAAAGACAGAAATCAATAAATACCCCAAGATCTGAGCACTTCTGAAATGCTGGACTATTAGTATACCTTATCTTTAAATTAATCTGCAGAGTTAATTCTATATAATAGGTATAACAGAGAAGTACCATAATGTTTTTCTTACAGGCTGATTTTTTTAAAAAGGCAAATTATAGCAAGTTGATGGCAAAATTAAGGTAAGAATTGAAAATCCTGCTATTATTCCATTTTAGCATCTCTTGGAAAAGTAATCTATTCTTTCCAGAACAGAATAAATTTCTCTCAAGAGTTAGATTTTTCAGAGACTCTATAGCATTGAGCACACCTCCTTGCTAATTTAATTTTCTGCCTTTCCTCTGTTAATAGTTAAGACCAATTTGGAATGACTTTTCCATATTATTGAAAATCAAGAGTGTGGTTAATGCTTTCAGGCCACTATGGTAAAAAAATGTGACTCCTTCAAAGTGTAAAAGATGGTCCAAATCAAGTGGACTTTTCTAAGACAGGAAGTGGCAAAGGCCCTGAATTTCAAATCTGTTTTCTGTCTACCTAACGCTATCCAACAAACATTATCTTTGATGACCACAGAACCCACACTTCCTTGGTTCGCCTGACATGAGGGACCATAAAATTATATGCAGGCTCCTCAGCAGCTTCTTTGCTACCTGAAAGAAGACATTGATTCATACATGTCCCCATTTTTATCTGTTTTGCATAAACAAAGCAGACCTGTAGAAAAGACTGGATTCATTAGCATGTAAAATACAGCCATTAGTGGAAAAGCGATATTCCCAGACATAACAAGATCAGACTCTGGCATCTGGGCTGGACCTGGGGGTTAAGAGGTAGACCATTTCCAAAAAAAAAAAAGCTTTCCTTTGGTAAGAGTTAGTCCCAGGGGTAAATTAAATAACACTACCAAAAAAGGATGCCAAAACAAGTCATTGCTTGGGTCTACCATCACAGCAGAATAATCTATCCAACCGACCCTTCAGTGAATGGGTAACTCTTAAATGTGTTTCTCTCTCAGAATCTTTTGGAAGCTCCATCTTATGGTTGGAAAACTTGACAGGACTCACCTGCCTCAACTACCTATCACATTAAGAGACAGGAGATGTGTTATCACCATGCCAGCCAGATGCTACAACCAGGAAGCAAACACTGGCTAATTACAAAAAAATACAAAATTTAAAATACCATGGATTCTACAGCAAGGGAAGGCGACAGTCAGGTCTGCTTCCAGGCGGTAATGATGAAATGGTCTCAAAGATGAAAATGAGGGGAAGATCCGGAGAAGAAAGCAGATCCAGAACATTTGGGTGCTCTCTAATGGCCAGGCACTGCTCTGGGCACTGAGTATACATGGTGAAAAAAACAAAGTCTCAGCTCACTTCCTGGTAGGTAAAGAATGACAGAAGACTAACACCAAAGTATCAGTGGGGAAGTAAATTAAGAAGGTCAAGGATTAAGAAGTGAAAATGTCTTGAGGAGTTCCTGAGCCATGGATGCTTGGGAGGTCCTCTTTGAGCAGGTAACATTTAAGTTGCAATCCACTTGTCAAGAAGAAGCCATCCTCTATGCTTTCAACTTGGAAGAACTATCTTTGCTGGGAAAAATTGGAGAGATATGATTTAGTCTCATAATCTTGCATTTTTCTCCTGTTTTTGTGTTTGAAACATACATAATTTTTAAACAGTAGAATATTGGTCAGATTACATAAAAAGATTATAAGACAAAGCAATTTGAAATCAGTCAACAATAAAATAATTTGATCCTGCCACTCCTGACAATTTAACTGAGTGTCTCTGTGCTCTGTAACAGTACCCACGCCCATCCCCAGTGCCACCAGCTGGCTTCGAGTCCGAGTGGCTATCTGCAGCCTATACCACACTTAGACACTCAAGAGGCAAATGTCTCCAGTTAAAGTAAACAGGAGTTCTTTCTTTAGCAGAGGCTCAAGAATATGCTCAACTAAAAATTAAACTTCCCTCGTCTTCTGCAAACATAGCTTGTTTGGCTTAATAGTTGCCTAACAATACCTGAAATTGTATGTACACATTTGATGGCCTAAATACATTCAAATGTGGGAAAACAATTTTCCCACATTCATGTCTGGCAGTGTGCCCTCGCGCTATGGGGCATTTACAGAGCGATGGCAAAGCTTGGTGTAAATGAAATAGCAAACCCTGGTTTATCACTCCTGAGTTTCTATATTTTCTGGCTGTCCCACTAGGAAATACTCAGCTTCATAGAATTCTCAACCTGTGGTCATTTCCCTACATGAAGTTTTGGAAATAATTCTAATTTCTTGTCTTTTCCCCTGTTTTCTGATTCGTCATTGTTAAAAACCCCCAGCAGAGACAGGCTATCAGCATAACCTGTCTGATGTCTTTCGGGTGTCTGCATGAGCACACGAAGAAGGGTGGGCTCTGGCATGGACCGAGCAACATGTCAACATCTGGAGAAACTATGGTTGTTCCCAGAGGTCCACCACTCAGAATTGTCATGTGTTACCAATTTGGATACAGGGTCAGCTAGCTAGTGGTGACACCTATCATTCCACTGATGATGAGTGTTGACTTGCTAAACCCAGAGGGCTAAAGAAGAACAACTTTCCTAAACAGCTTCTTGGAGGGGTGCAAAGTTAATTTTCAAAGATAGGGAAGAAGGGTAGGATTAAAGAATATGAAGTTGATTATACTGGAGGAATGTCAGAAAGACTTTGGAGGACTTTGTTAAAGATGTTTAGAAAACATAACAAATAACCTTAACCTAATGGTTAGAGTCCAAGAGCCAACCCCCTCCTCTTCCAACAGGCCCTGTAGTGTGCTTCTCATGCCAGGCAGTTTGAGTTTCTGCTGAAGATAAGATCTCAACCTCACAGCAGCAATGTCCACAAGAGTCAAACTATGGTAGGAGCCGAGATGTCCTTCAATAGAGGATGGATAAAGAAGATGTGGTTCATCTATACAATGGAATATTTCTCAGCCATCAGAAAGGATGAATACCCACTGTTTGCACTGACATGGTTGGAACTGGAAGGGATTATGCTGAGTGAAATAAGTCAAGCAGAGAAAGACAATTATCATATGGTTTCTCTCACATTTGAAACATGAGGAATAGCATGGAGGACCACAAGGGAAGGGAGGGAAAACTGGATGGGAAGAAATCAGAGAGGGAGACAAAGCATGAGTGACTCTGGACTCCGGGAAACAAACTGAAGGGGGTGGGGAGATAGGGTAACCAGGTGATGGGTATTAAGGAGGGCAGGTGTTATGATGGGCACTGGGTGTTATACACAACTAATGAATAACTGAATACTACATCAAAAACTAATGATGTACTATATGTTGGTTAACTGAATTAAAAAAAAAATCTCAACCTCAACACTCCAAAAATAACTCTTGGAATCGTCTTACTTTTGCCAAGTGAGTCATCTACTCATAAAAAGAACAGCAACTTTCTTAGGGCTTAAGGGGAGAAACCCTTGAACATGGACATGGCATCCCACTGTATCAATGCCTAACACAGCGAGACAAAGAGAAACAAATGTGACCAGCAGTGAACAGTAACCACAGTGAACAGCTTTATGTCCTTTCCTTTCTAGTTCCTAGAACCCTCCTCTGAAGAGGCTCTCACACTGTTGCTACCAGGAGAGATCAAACAGGGAAGAGCCAAAGGGGCAGTGTCTAAGAGATTTGTCCCAAAGCTCTGGAGGGGGACTGGGGCCCCCTGGGAGCTACAGACCCAACAGGAGCACCCAGCTGCCCTCCGAAGCAGGTAGTGAAGTTTCCAGTTCCTAAACTTCCTTTTCTAAGGAAACTGTGGCTACTGGTAGATGAGTTAATCATTGGAAATCTTTTCACAGAAAATCATGGACCACTTAAACTGGAAAGAGCTTTCTTTGTTTTTCATGTAAAAATATTCCTCATTTCAACTACCCATTTTTTCTTTTGTTTTCTCTTTCCATCCTCTTTAAAAAATATCAACAAGTTACTTTTAAAAGAAAAAAAAATCTTGATATATGGAAGATGATGGAAGTCAAGTGAATAACTCTCATTTGTTAATGAACAAACACAATGACACTATAAATAAAACTTCAATCCTTGAGAAGCTCAAGAACTCAACCTTGGGTCACCCAGCTGCTAGGATAGCATCCAGGTCATCTGACTCCTCAGCCAGTTCTACCATGTAAAGATCAGAGAACTGATAGATAAAATTCCAGGAGCACCTTGGTGGCTCAGTCAATTAAGAATCTGACTTGTTTTTTGGCTCAGGTCATGATCTCATAGGTCATGAGATCGAGCCCCGTGGTAGGCTTGGCACTCAGTAGGGAGTCTGCTTGAGATTCTCTCTGTCCCTCTCCCTCTGTCCCTCCCCTCACCCACATGTGCATGCTGAGCAGGGAGCCTGATGGAGAGCTCAATCCCAGGACCCTGGGATCATGACCTGAGCCCCAGAGCCAAAGGCATATGCTTAACCATCTGAGCTACCCAGGTGTCCCACAGGGGTATCCTGTCTTCTTAAAATACCACCAAGTAGACAAAAGTATTCCAAAGTGAAGGAAGTATCCCCAAAAGGGAACACACTTGCGTTACCTGCCCTTTGGGGATACCCATGCTGTGGGATCCCTGCACTATGGGACAACTTTACAGGGTTGCAATTAACAGGCCCAGCTCGTCTTTCAGGAGCAAGCTGACAGACTTGGTGTCAACAAGGGGTTGTCGTTGAAGCTCTGATTCTATCCAGCCTGATGTTCCAATTTTAGTTACATTTCCTTTAGGTTCGTTTGCAAAGTGGCAACAAAAACAAACAAACAAACAAACAAACAAAAAACCAAAAACCCAGAGGATGGACGTTAACCATATGCTGAAATTTTCCTTTCACACTTGGGAGCACAGCAAATGCACTTTTTCAGGCTTATGAAGTAACCCTCCAGCATCATTGATTTTCGAGTCTTACAAAAGCTCTCCGTATTGTGCCTTCACCACAGCCTTACGCTGCTATAACTCCTGTCAGACATCATCTTAGCTTTATGAATAAATAAAACTATGCTCTGGGGAAACATTGATTTAAGAGGAAAAATCAATACCCATCTAGCACGTGATCGACTTGAGCTTTAAGGCTACTTATCCCCAAAGTACAATGCAATAACTGAGTGTAAAACCATACCTTTTTTTTGCACCCTAATAAAAGGTAAGCGAGGGTAGGGGAAATTGGCAGGCGAATGCTTGCCTGCCATAGTTCCTAGCATAGCAGGATTTTTCTTTACAAAGTAGTTAGCAGATATTTCCAAAAGGGAGGAGGTAGGGAAGGAGAAAAAAGAAATGGATGAACCAATGGTACCAAAATCTTGATAGTGTGTGAATATGGATTGTGAATATATGAGAATTCACTCTATTATTAATTGTCCTATGAATGCAAGATTTCACATAAGAACATGAAAAGTATTTATGTTTGCTTGGAGAAAACTCTACAAAGCTGACAGCAGCCAAGATGCTGATAATGGTTCTCTTTGGCTAAGAGCCTCCCGTGGAAGCTTTTCTCCTTCCTAGGGAGTTCTGCATTTTCCAGTTTTCTGTAGTGAATATGTATCTTGCTTTTATAACTCAGAAGACACACACACAATAAATGTAGCTAAGGACAGCAAAAAAAAAAAAAAAAAAAAAAAAAAAAGAAAGAAAGAAAAAGATTAGAGAGACTGCCAAGGATTTGGTTGACTACTGGCCCAGAGAAAGCCAAGACTCTCGACGTAACACATACTTTTCTATTCAGCTCTTTCTTACTGCTCTTGGACATTTTTCAGGGCAGAAGCAGGTTGCTATTAAAATTGACTGGTTTTAAAAATAAAGCTAATAGCTTCTGCTGCAATTAACCTCATCTTTGTGAGCCAAAGATGAAACAAGAGATAAAAGCCGGCTAAAGTCACTATTTCCTCAGCCCTGCTCTCACCGGACAAGCTAAACCTATTTTCACAGTGGAGACAGTTGTTCAAAGTCCTGACAGGCCTGTGGTAACCTCTGGTTACAAAGCCAAGGCTTTTGTCTTCCTGCTCACAATTGGTTGGAATTAAAAATGAATTCCATTCTTTTTCTCTAACTCCTCAAAGATCCAGTCTTTTGCTAATTGTGTTAACTGCGGTCTCTCAAGAAACACTCATGTGTTGATTTGGATTAGGGCTCATGTCTCACCAAACAGTTACTGATGCTGTTCCTTCTCATTGCTTGTCTTTCTGATATGTGGGAAGAACAAGTCTGGAAATTTAAAGCACTTTTTCCAAGTCAAAGGCGATTAGAGGCCTGGAAATAGGTCGGGGTAATCTAAATTTTGAACCTCAAATTTAAGCACAGTGAAAAGTAACTACTGTCATCACCAAAGCTGGTGAGGATATTGGCTGAATCTACTTCTAAGTTGGAAATGACACACAATTAAAATTCCAAAAGTATCTATAGGAGGGTCAGACATATAAGTGGATAATTAAATACAGCACAATCAGAGACACAACTTAAGAACTGTGGAAGCCCAGTTATATCGGGGGATCAGGAGGGCTTCTCGTAGGACATGAAAACTGAGGTGGATCTGGAAGGGTGTGCTGGAATTTATCAAGGAAAAAAGGGCAAGGGCATTCTCAGAAGTAAGAACAGCACGCACAAAGGCACGTGTGCCTGAAAGCCAGCTGTGTGTTGGAATATCCTGAGAAATTCAGTCTAAATGAAGCTGAAAGTCTAAATGATGCTGAAGTGGGGAGAGGCAAGCAGTGCATGAGAGGGCTGCACAGAGCCAGTCGTGGAGTCCACACCAAAGTGTTTGGATCTATTCTCAAGGTTAAAGTGTACACAGAAGTCACTGAGTAGGAAACCACGTTCTAAATTGGGGAGCAAGGGACCTAAAATCGGTAGAGTTTTGGAAGAGACTTACGTTAGTTCTAGCAACAGACTGAAGGCCAGTCATGAGGGCCAGAACTAATGTAGTGACGGTAGCAGACAGAGGAGAGACTGGGAAGATATTTACAGTGAACATTTGTAGCAGCTGGCAGTTAATATTTGCCCTCACCAAGCCCCAGTCACTGTTCTTGGAATTTTCATATATGATCTTAAATCCAGAATCTGGTGTGCACTGGATGCAGAGGGTGAAGCAATGTCAGGCTGGAGATTTCTGGCTTAAGTCACAGGGTTGACAGTGATGCCTTTAAGTGAAATATTGATTCCAGGAGAAGGAATCCGTTATAAGCAGAAGGTGAGCAGGTGGGCAAGGGGAAAATGTTTCACTGAATCCAATATTAATTTTGAGAGCTGCCGGGGATACACAAGTGAAGATAACCAAAACATTGGGGTCACGAATTCGGCAGAGAGCACACTGGAAATTTGGTCGGGGGAAAAAAAATCCTCGGTTAAATTTAAGCAATCGGCCATGAACAAAAAAAGGAGCACACAATACAATGCTTTCCAAAAACTCAAGACTGTGATTCCACTACAGAAACATCTGAGACCTATTCTATAATATATAGATTTCTGAGTTAAACCTTAATGCCCCCCAACTGGAAAATGTTTCATTTCGGGCCCACAAATAAAATGAGTAAGGCAAGCAGCTAGTGGAAATGGAAGTGCATTAGAGAAAATATTTAATCCCCAAATTGAGATTTTAGTCAAATGTTGGGTGATCAGAGTGAAGCATTTTTGGAGTGTGGATAATCAAAGCTCTTAATGCACTGATTCTTTAGGCTAAGTTAACTAACAAAAGGCAGGCTGTTTTCCAGAATCTGTAGTCATATTTAAAAAGACCTCAGAGGGTAATCAAAATGACCCCGAAATCACTCCCTGTTCTTGTAAGAGGAAAGGGTTACTCTGAAAGAGAAAGAAATTCTCAGCAACTTAAAAGAAAGATTTAATTAAAAGACAGTGGCCTATTTTACTAGATTCATTCTGTAAAGAGATGGGGAACATTCAAGCCAGATGTACGCCTTTCTTTCTAGCCCCACAGAGGAATTGCATAATGATGTATAATGGATAGAGGTCAGTCAGGTCACAGTGTTTGAGGTTTGTAAATCTTTTAAATGGGTGAACATAGCACTTTGCAGCCCAGGATTCATTGTAAAAATTGAGAATCAAGTAGTAAGCTAACTGCTATAACTAAATCTAAAATATCTTTGTGTTAACTTGTCCTTCACTTAGGTTGGATAATTTTTTTTCTGGATTCGGTTCTATTCGAAAATGACCCAAAGTCATTAAGGAAATTTGATACAACTTTATCATTAGCATATATGAGATTCCTTACACCACTGAGAACAGTGAACACAGCCTCATAATTTTGATTGTGGTGGCAGTGACAGTGGGGAACACCCCAGCATCCTATTAATCTATCCAACAAACCCTTAAGACGGTAACAGTGATTATCCTTATCTCGAAGTTGAGTAGAGAGACCGAGAGGGTAGGCATTTTGCCCAGTCTCTCACTGGTATTAGAAGGCAGAGCCAGGGTTGTGCCCATCACCAATAGGAAATGCCACACTATAGAAAGCATAACCATTGATGTCTCACAATCTCTATGGCAAAAACCCCTGGTGCTGAATTAGGAACTGTACAGGCTAATACTCTTGAGATTTTTCAGCTTCAAAGCTGTGTCTAAGTTCTACAGTGCAGGGTCCCCAAATAATCTATCGATTCCCATACAAACTTAAGCTAAAAGCAAGCTTAAATAAGCGAGAACATAGAATACATCAGATATGTGAATACCTTGAAATCACTCTTTTCCGGTTCTGAGGTTACACCCAACTGCTGAAATAAGAGAACGGCCTTGTGTTTTCTGGAAAGGAAACACAAGAAGAAACAATTTCAAAACTCTGAACTGAAGGAACATTACAATAGCTAAGGGTAAAATGATCACCTTTTCATTTACCTATTAAGGTTCTGAACAATAAGAAAAGCAACCAACAACTCTTTAATTAACCTTTAGTATTTTAATACTATAAAAAAAGAATGTTGAAAAACAAAGGTTAAACCTTTCATTTAAAATATTCACAGACCTATATATTTATCTGAAATTTATATATGCGGAAAAGTGTACATGACATTACATGTGCTCCCAACGATGAATAATTATGCCCTGGAGGTTTTAGACACATTGCTGCATTCTGCCTTTCTTTCCACAGACATGGACAGTGACTATGGGTTAGTACTGCACACCTCACACAGAGACCTTCTGAGTTCTGCAAGATACCATGGGTTAAAACAAAAAGGGCTGCATGTCCCAGATGATGATGGCCTTTTCAAGACAAAGATAGCTGGAATAAAGTGGTACAGAACAGTGTGATGATTATTACAATATATTTAGGCATATTATTTTATTTTCCTCTTGAAATGTGCCATATTTTTGTTAGCATCATTCTTACCTTAAAATAAAGATCTTATTACTTATAAAGATCATTTCCTCTAAGAGGAAGGGTGATGCTATTTTGAGGAATGTAATCTCAAATCTGAAATTTTGTTTTTGTTGACTATGGATCTAGGAAGGCAACTTAAAATATGTTAAGTGGAAGTAAAAGGCAGAGGTCATGAAAGAATGGCCCAATAACTAGACTGAATATTCTCAGAAACAGTATCCACTGATGTAAACCGATGCAAATTTTTTTCCTTTTTGGTAGTGTAAAAGAGAAAAGAAAGCCATTTCTTACGAAAAAAATGAAATGCAAGTGAATGCTAGAAAGAAAAAGAAATAGTAAAATTGACAATAAGCAAGGTGGTGTTTGCTCTGTGAGCTGCCGTATCAGACTCTCCAGGGGCCACCAAGAGCCCCCCAACCCCTACTGCACCTCATGGAGCCTACACCCACATAGTCTAAGAGCCTGAATATAAGCTCCAAGAGAAAAAGGGCAGTAAATGGCAAGGAAGAGTCACACATCGGGGAGGCAGGCAAACGGTAAAGATCACATTTACTGTATCTCAACAAAGAAAGGCAACGGAAATTCTTTCCTCTTCACCTTTTGCTGGGAAATTCCCCATTCTGTACCACTAAGCGTTACAGTTCAGCCATATCATGGGTTTTGGTAGGTTTCCTGAAAACTTATCATTTATAGAGCCAGGAAGGTGCATTTCAAGCTCTAATCAACTGTGTCAGAAGCAAGTGTTGAGAGTAGCACCTGTTTAGAAGTGGAGAACTATTTTGAGACTCTGCTACCTCTGTCTAACAAGCCTTTCTGAAAAACCTCTGTGCTATCTCAAAGCGAAGAGGAGAAGGCCCAGTTCCAGAGACCAAGTTACCAATATACATGATACAGAGACACAGGTAACAACAGACCTATGTCCAGGTTGTGAAGAGACCACAGAAAAGAGAGTGAGGGCTCTGTGCATAGGACTCTCCAAAGCTCTTCGGATGAAACCCAAGCCACTTGGCACAGTGTGACAAGCTCCCCATCACACACCTGCCACCATGCCCAGCACCCTAGTGGAGCCTCCGCCTCATCTCCCTAAGCTCCCACTCACAGTTCTCCCTGCCTCTGCCACACTGTCGGTTTACTGCCTTTTTAAGAGGTCGAACAACTCGACCTCGAAATGAATATTGAGTAAAGCAGTTGTTTTTCAGCTGGAAACGATCTGTAATGTGCTTATTCAGAGTAGGTGGATGCTGGTACCTGGCAGGGGTAGTCCACCAACCTAGACCAACAGCCTGTCACAACCTTCTCAATCTTGCCTGTCTCTCTCTCTCCCCCCACCCTTTTTTTTTTTTTTTTTAAAGATTTTATTTGACAGAGACATGGCGAAAGAGGGAACACAAGCAGGGGGGCTGGGAGAGGGTGAAGCAGGGAGCCAGATGTGGGGCTCAATCCCAGGACCTTGGGATCATGACCTGTGCTGAAGGCAGACGCTTAACGACTGAGCCACCCAGACACCCCCAATCTTGCCCGTCTCTTCTTTAGAGTCCAGTAGAGAAGTAAACTACAAAGAGCAGTGCAAAGTACAGAGCACTGGAATGTGGGGCTGGGAGATTCTTTGTTCTGAAGGGTTGGTGTTCCTTCACACCTCAGCTGTGGTGACCAAAAAGGTCTCTGGAATTTGGCAACTGTCCCCTTAATGGCAAAATCACTTCCTAGCTGAGAATCACTGGTCTCAACGAATGATGACTTATTAAAGCATAGTAATATTTTTATCTTAACTTCCATACTTTGCAGAAAGACAACAAATTGGATAAGGACCAGCAGAAAGGGCACGGGTGAGGGAAAAGAGAGGGAGGAAAGCACATATATTGAGCACCCTCTGTATTCTCGGCCCTAATACAAAACACACTCTGCTTTGGATTCCTCAACCAAAGCTTGCTCAAAAGCTTGGGAGGCAAGGATCTATGCTGGCAATGTTATTAAAAGCAAAACTCTTCAGAATGAAATTAAAATAAATATTTCTAGAACTTTCCACACTGATACACCTTTCCTTCACTTGCAATGGACCAACTGCCTGCATTTCTCATCCTTGAGAATGGGCAGCACTACACAGTCCCATGGAGAGTGCCTCCATTTGTGGCTTCATAGGACATTTCCTCTACCAACTTAAAGCCATGTACGTGGTTGTTTTCATAAGCATAGGCCCAAACAGCGTCATATGCATGGCAAATATCCTCTTTCCTAAATGCACGACAAAGTAGGCATAGTTAGCCTGTGGAATTGTCAAATGCTTTCATTACAGCTCTCTGTCAGGTCCCAAGTAAAGACAGCATGCTCTGTAGCCCAGAACAGGAGGGTTGGTTAAAGGCTCATGTGACTATCGACCTCCCTGAGAGTGTTTACTGAGAAAGGACAGGAATTCTTGGACAGAATTAGATGTTGGTCATTTTCCCTCCTGATCCCGGAAAAGCCTGGCAGGCCCAGCAACCTCTAGGACATTTGGCAGTGTCAGGTCCAAAGGGGTCCCCAAACAAGGGTCTCCCATAGCCTTGTCTGTTCAGAAAGGATGACAGTGGCTTTTAAAATATCTATGTTGAATGGAATACTATGCAGCCATCAAAAAATGAAATCTTGCCATTTGTGATGACGTGGATGGAACTACAGGGTATCATCCTTAGTGAAATAAGTCAATCGGAGAAAGACAACTATCACATGATCTCCCTGATATGAGAAAGTGGAGATGCAACATGGGGGGTTTGGAGGGTAGGAGAAGAATAAATGAAACAAGATGGGATTGGGAGGGAGACAAACCATAAGTGACTCTTAATCTCACAAAACAAACCGAGGGTTGCTGGGGGGAGGGGGGTCAGGAGAGGGGGGTGGGGTTATGGACATTGGGGAGGGTATGTGCTATGAGGAATGCTGTGAAGTGTGTAAACCTGGCGATTCACAGACCTGTGCCCCTGGGGATAAAAATACATTATATGTTTATAAAAAATAATAATAAATAAAAAAATTAAAAAAATTAAAAATCTATGTTGATATATTGTTTTTGTTATAATTAGCTTTTTCAGATTCTCTTCAAATATAATCACATCTTCCACTCTAATACATCTAATATCTCTTCAAATGCATTATTTAAGGATAATTTCCATGTGCTGGACACTATTCCTCGTGGTGTTTCCATACTGACCAAGGCAGACAAAATTCCCAGCCCTCATGGAGTGTCCTGGTAGGGGATGGGAGACAAACCAGCCATCTGGCAAAAAAGTTATGAGAATTACTAAACAACTGAAGCTAGTCTGGGGCATGGGTACAGTCATGCATGCCCTTCAACGTGACCATCATGGTGGCACCACTGGGAGACTCAGAGAATGTCCAGTGCTCCCATGGCTCCTCCAGAGGAGACCCCAGACATGGGCCCACATGCAGACATGGAGGTGAACCCAACAGATGAATGTGAGAAGCAATTTTATCAGCGGAAAGTAAAGAGGGGAAAGAAAACGGTGAAGGTTTCACAGAAGAGCAGAAAGTAGGGTTGAGTCCTCTGGAAGAGGGAGATTGTGAATGAATGGACAAGGAAACCAGCAGTCTTAGGGGTCCACTGGGTAAAAACAAGACCTATTAGTGCAGGGGTGCGTGTCCCTCTGGCCATATCAACAGCACAGATGTGGGCGGGTAGAGAGATAGTGTAAGCAGGTGAGTAAAATGAGGAAAGAGAGAAAGAAGCAAAGAACCTGAAGGTATAGCAAAGGAATGTTTGGAGGGAATGGAGAGAGAGAATGGCATCTAAGCGGGGTAACTGCGAAAGGAGAACCCGCAGGAGTGACAGTGGAAATTAGCAGGATCAATGGATTGTAGGTCCTGGCAGAGCCCCAAAATGCCTGAAAGTAAGGTGTGGGGTATAGTTGAACACAGAGGTGGTGCCTGGAGAACAGGATGCTTGGAGGGAGAGTGGGCTAAACCCTCACTATTCGAAGTGTGGTCCCCGGACCCGTAGCAGCATCAGCATCTGGAGACCTGGGTGAAATGCAGACTTTCGGATCTACTGAATCTGAATCTACATTTACCAGGTGACTCATGTGCACACTAAATTTGAGGGAGACCTGGCTTACATCTGAGCCTGACCAGAAGCACGGGCACCAGATAAAAAGAAGCTACTGAATCAGTTTCTGAGGTTAGGGACTTCCCTGGGGTTCTGCTCCCCCTCCTCCACTTTAAACGGCTCATTTTGGCTTCCTGGGTTTCCATCCAGCTGCCTTGTGCCCTTGCTCCGTCCTGCCCTGCAGCCTTACAATATTGCTGGCAGGCTTTAGATTCCATTTACCAAAGAAGGCAGCCCCTCCAAGCGCCTCATTCACATTCCCGCCCTTGCTGTGTAAGCAAATGACATCCCCCTGCTGCCTGAGACCAAGTTCCAGCTAGCCCCCTCTGCTCTCACCAGCCTTCGAGGTAGTAAACTGATACTTAGCGCCCTCCATCCAGCCTGAATAATTCCACATGTCTACGCAGACCCATTACTAGGCACGGATGCAAAATATACGTATTGACAAAACATAATAATATGACTTTTTAAAGCTGCAGCTTCCTGCTATTGTAATTACTCAGGATTTTGTGTCTCCTTTAAATATGAGCAGGCTGCCTTCACTCTTTATAGTTACTTTCATAAAACAAAGAAAACAACAGCTGTACACGATACTACAGGATGAAAGATGAGGTTGAGCCTAATTAATGTAGGCTCTGCTTCAATAACAGCTTTATTCCTGATAAACAGAGTGTGACATTTTCATTAACCCAGATACAAACTCCCGTACAAACACTCAGAGGTGAAAGAATATAAAAATTCCAAATTTAGAATCTGTCACTCTTCTCTTTCAGTTCCAAATGATCCCAGATGCTGTCACTTGCAGCAGTTTTATTTTGGTGAGTAAAAATGACCGCTTACGAGTCCTACTACTTGCAGATGCTGTGCTACACAACCCGTACAACCTCATCTCATGTAACGTTCAGGAGAATTCCATGGGCTCTGTACTACTGTTATTCTGGTTCCACAGAGGGGAAAACTGAGCCTTGGAAAGGATAAGTAACACAGTCGGTGAGTGGCTGAGCGAAGTGTCAAACCCAAGTTTGATCGAAGGTGGAGCCTCACTGAAACATACCATTTCAGACTGGATTCACTTACAGCTGTCACCCCAGAGTGTGGCCCTTGTGTCACTGTGTCCCAAAGCATATGCACAGTCACCACTAAATATTACATGTGCCTACATGAGTCAAGAAGGTATAAACCAATGCTCTTTAATCTCATCATCCATAAATATTTTGATACAGACCCTCTTGGTTAGTTGGGACCTTTTCTAGATCTGTGATAATTCTTTCAGCTGTTTCTAAGCTAGAAGAAATGAACAAACTGAGCCAATCTAACATCATTCTGATAAATTTTGATGTGGTTATAACAAACCTGCTCATCACTATGGGTACCTGAATGCAATCTCTGGTGGGTGGGTGGCCTGGCCTCGAGGAACAGAATCTGTTCCGCTAGCAGGAGAAAAGGCTGGCAATGGCCTCTCATCTGACCCCTTCCTCCACCAAGGCAGCAGAGACCTCAGATCTGTTTAACAAGCATACAGGAAAGAAGAGACCCGAATCCAAACCTTCCTGTGTGAATTAACTACCAAGAGACTTGGGACACACCTGCTTCCTTCCCTGAATCCCTTAACTGCCCATAATTCAGAGGTACTAATGACTGGCCCTGCCTGCCCTGCTTCCCGAGGATAGCATGAGGATGACCTGATGGCCCCAAGGCCTTGGGATGGGAAGAGCTGAGGTTAATGAAACTGTGTCCACACAATACATTAAGCAATACGAAATCAGGCCAGGACACCTACACGAGGTAATCAGAGTTGGCAAGTGAGGCCAATAAAATATATTTTTTAAAGTTTTTATTTATTTATTTGACAGAGAGGAGGAGGAGAGAGAGAGAATGAGAGAGAGAGAGAGAGCACAAGCAGGGGGAGCAGCAGAGGGAGGGAAAAGCAGGCTCACCTCTGAGCAGGGAGCACCTTGCTGGGCTTGATCCCAGACCCCGGGATCATGACCTGAGCCACCCAGGAACCTCTAAATATTTCTTCTGAGGTTAGTACAGCCAAAATAAACAACAATAACAACAAAGGAAGCCTCAGAAACTGACCTTCCCATTCCCAAATCCCCATCGGTAAAACAGAAACCTCTTCAAGTAAAAATCACAGAACCCCTTTCTAGTTTCCCAGATTTTAAAAGGAACAAAAAGCTATAAGAAAATAAATATCCCAAGGCCCATGCTGAATACATAACCTTTTTATTTTAATACATCCTATAACTGGATGAATATTTATCACTCAATATTTATAACTGTCTCTGCATAGTTCTCCATCTGTCTTAGGTTGTCAAGTCTGATAAGGCAAGGGCCAAACCTATTTAGTTCTTTTTGTAAAGCATGTGAAATTGTTATGCATAATTAGGCACTTAAAGGGTTTTTGTTGAAGATGATTATGAAGACTGAGAACAGTTAATACCATGGCAGGCATGCTTCCGGAAACCCTCCTGTCGTTCTGAAATGTCAGATGATCACGCCCATAGACTCATAGAGCTAATGGGCTTGGGGACAGCGCAGAGCTAGCGAAACAACACGTGGTTTGTGGCTGAGCAGCAGCAGCAGCATCACCGCCGGAAGCTCATGAGAAAGCCAAAGCTCGGGCCACACCCCAGACCTACTAAATGAGAAGCTGCAATTTAACAGGATGCCCAGGGACCATGTAAGCACACTGAAGTCTGAGAAGCACACACCAGAGAACCATACATACAGTTCAACATACTTCATTTCACAGATGGGGAAGTAAGACACCCAGAAAGGCTGAGCGACAGATCCTGAACTGGGCTTGGTACCTTCCCAGCCCAACATTCTACCACCTCTTGCTCCTTCAGGCATATTCCTCCTAAAATTACTCTTCTGTACATCTACGAATATGTGACTGTCTACAGCTTCCTGAGAACACACGTTTCTGTTTGGCATGGAGTCCCTGTTTCTTTCAACATTTTTTTAAAGATCTTATTTATTTATTTGAGAGAGTGAGAGAGAGAGAGCATGAGCCTGGTGGGGATCGGGTGGCAGGCAGAGAGAGAAGCAGACTCCCCACTAAGCAGAGAGCCCGATGTGAAGGCTCTATCCCAGGACCCGGTGATCATGACCTGAGCCAAAGGCAGATGCATAATGGACTGAGCCACCCAGGCTCCCTCTTTCAACATTCTGAATACACTCAAGATGCTGGAAACCGAGCTCTAGAAAACCATCTTCTAGTACTGTGTTGGCTTACGGCACGCTGCCTGCAGTGAGAGACCACACCATAATGGTGTGTGAAACTGGACAGCATGCTTCTTGGTCGAAATCCAGATCCCAGGTTTCTGCACATTTCAGGTCTAGGGATGCAGCCCAGGCTGCCAATCATCTTTGCCCTTTACTCCCTACTTCACTAAATGCTCCCAAGGCTTGACTGCTCCATGGCTTTGCCTTGAAGTTCAATTAAATGAACAGAATTCAAACCCACAGGGATATGAATTAAAAAAAAAAAAAAAAAAGAACAATTGGAAAATTTTCAATCAGCTCTTTGAGTTGCCGTTGATCCACGGGTTTGTCACTTTTAAGCCAATTCCCTCTACACTTTCCCCATCAGCCATATTATGCATTTCCTACATCAGATTAGGAGCCATTCATTTCTAACTAAATTAGGGGAATTTTATTATGGGTTTCCCCTTCGACCTCAGCCACAAAAACTAGTTAGTAAAGAGTATTCGCTATTCAAATTCCATCACTGTTGTGCAACTAATACTTCCCAAAAGGTTGAAAAGGACTGAGGCACACTTTAATCAGATCTGTAAATGGCAGATATCTGTCTTGACTCACATGTGAAGACCAAATGGCATCCTCCAACCTATGATGATAATACTAATTTCTGGAAAAAATATTAATTTCTCTATCTATGAAAAGATTGGCTATATTTTTTCAACAACTCGGAGTTTTCTTTGTATGTTCAGAAATCAGAAAATGATTTACTGAACATAAAAGGAAAGCTGAAGAAGGCATGTTTTAAAAACACAAAAGATTAATTGAATCAATAACTGGAAGTTTAGACTAAAGTTTTGGGGGAAAAATGTGAAAATTTTACTGAAAGCAAAACATTTAGATCAGCTGGAGACAAGAACAGACTGACCTATGTCGTAGGTACCACTTCCTAAATAAACCCTCAGAGAGACTACCTTATGAAAGACAGCCAGGCTTACCTTTGAAGCAGTGTTCTCTGTCTCAAGGCAACATCCTTCATAAGAGAACATTCCATCATTTGAGGATACAAAGTACCCCCAGAAAAGACCAGAAAAGATGAAGAAGAAAAAATACCAAGAGAAGATACAGCTTGCTGAAATGCAAGAAGCCTATCACAAACTAGCTGAAGTATCAGGTTTTAAGAAACATTCATTGCATCTTTGAGGTTGTGTTAAATCAGTCTATTAAGCACTAAGAACAGGGCCTAGCTTACAGTTAGTGGAATGTAAAATCTACCAGCATTAAACCCACATTCCCAAATTCCTGAACAGTAGCAACTGAATGAAACTATTTAACTGTTGCCTTTTAGATAAAGAATACTCCCTGTTTGCCACAGTCTTCACCACTCCCTAACGTCTCCCAGATACTGCAACCAGGTGCTAGCAGCTTCTGATTGTTGCAGGTCACTGCTGTTGTTCTTGGAGTTAACAAAAAGGGATGTAGCTTTACCCACCTCTCTACCAAATCACTGGCAGGGTCCTGGGAGGGCTTTGAAATCTGGCTCCCTTAATTCATTTAATGTACCCACACGAGCTTGTGACTCATACCCTGAAAAACGCTTTCAAGCAGCTGCTTCTGCCAGTACCATTCTCTTCTCCCCTTTCCCATCCCCAGTTAGAATTCATTTCTTCGAGGCTTTTGCCATCTTTCTGATCTCATCAGTTAGAATCTACTGCTTCATTATTATGTGTATTAAAATTTTAGAATGAGTCCTCTGGACTATGAATCATTTTAGGCCAATGGTTGGATCTTCTTCTTCCTTCACCTGAAGTTTTCATTGCTCACAACATCCAGCTGCAGCTTCTCAACCTTTCTATTGGAGCCATCATCATCACCATCTTCACATACATACAGACCTCAGCATGGACCTGAAGAGTGAGTGTGTGTGTGTGTGTGTGTGTGTGTGTGTGTGTGTGTGTGTTGGGGGGGCATGCTGCTGGAAAGGAGGTTGGGAGGAAGGGGGAAGATAAAAAGGACAAAGTAGGCATGTATATGCTTTCCCGGTTGGGATCTCTTATCCCCACAGGACCTAAAGAAACACAGTAGAGTGATAGAGGAAACTGGAAAAGATGAAGGAAAAAAGTTGCTCCGTTTTCTTCTAGTACTATTAGAACTCCCCTTACCAGCTTCCACTCTGCAAAGTCAGATCTATGCGACAAGGTAGGATCAAGAGTGAGGAGGAGGAGACAGAGGTGGAGGAGGCAAGAGACAAGAGAGAGAAACATCCCCACTTCTGCTCCTCGTGAGTTCCTTACCCACTCTCCATTTTCCCCTACCTCAGAGATAAAGTCTGCAGCTGCTGAGAGAACAGGAAAGAGAGAGGGGATCAGAGAATCCGGGGCAGTCAGATCTGCTCACAGCAACCTTGCCTGCCATCTCAAGAGCCTTTAAACCTCCTTCACTCCTACATCTGTCTCAGGCCCAATCTCTCCCCGGCAACATGAATGCCTCTTCTCACGGCTCAGTCTGCTCTTGTTCCTCCATCCCTAAATCCACTCCAGGGAGCCACACCTGGGGCTGGAAGAGCAGCTCCTTGAAGACAGGACTCTCTCATCTTGTTTAGCTGGTGGATAACCATGCCTAGCACTGCCTGCCTGGCCCAGGAATCCAGGCCATGTGAATGCAACTGGTTCAATGGAAACTCCTGAACTCAAAAATACTTTTCCTTACAGGATCATTATTACAAATGTACTTAGGAAGTCTCTTGACATATAGAATTAGGAAAAATATAGAAACTGTCTGCTATGGTATTTCTTTCTTTCTCCTTTAGAGAGAGAGAGAGAGAGAGTGTGTGTGTGTGTGTGTGTGTATGCCTGCAAGTAGGGAGAGGGGCAGAGAGAGAGGGAGAGGCAGAATCTGAAGCAGGCTCCATGCCCAGCATTGAGCCAACACGAGGCTGGGTCTCATGACGCTGATATCATGACCTGAGTCGAAATCAAGAGTTGGATGCTTAAGCAACTGAGCCACCCAGGCAGCCCTGCTAGGGTATTTCATTTAATGCTAGAGTTTCTGGGTTCAAATTACTCAGTTCCATATTATTTCTCATGTACTTGTTTCTTGAGATAAAGTGACAAGTTTTTCATCTGTATAATAAGATCACATGCAAAAATATTTCAATCTATTACTAAAGATACTTTAAACACAAATATCTGTGGGCACCTGGGTGGCTCAGTCAGTTAGGTGTCTGCCTTCAGCTCAGGTCATGATCCCAGGGTCCTGGGATCAAGTCCTGCATCATCGGGCTCCTTGGTCAGCAGGAAGTCTACTTCTCTCTCTGCCCCTCCCCTCTGCTCATGCTCTCTCTCTAAAAAATAAACAGATAGATAGATATCTTGAAAAGAATTGAGGTCAATTTCACAATTAATAGGAAGGTTTTTCTCTTCTAGTCCTTAGGAAAGTGGAGATAAGAACTAAGGTGTTTTCCAACAGGGGCAAAGATCTTCCTAACATTTTATAATGTTTATAAAGCCATTCGTGAATGGCTGTATTTTGGAAATGAGTAGATATCTGGGTTTAGTGCTAAGACTGACCCTGAAAAAACAGCTAAGGTTGGAAGCCAGCCTGCAAAGAGATGTCTGAGAACACTCACACATTGATAAGGGTCCCAAAAGCATGCGTTGTTTTGACTGGCATTCTTTATCCTTCCTTATTTGTATCTAAGTTAGTTCCTAGGCTCCATTAAAAGACAAGCTGTTTCAGATGACCTTGCAGGTACAGAATAAAAAGAGCAATTGACCAAAAAAAAAAAATGTCCAGTGCAGAGATGTTGCTACTTATGAAAGGAAACATTGACTGTTTGGTGCAGGAGAGAGCAGGCCTGTCTTCTGCCTTTGCCCTGTGAGCACGCCCTCCTAGAAGAGCCAACACTGCCAGTGGACTAACAACACATAGCAGGCACTATTCTATGAACTTTTCATATGCCAACAATCCAATGAGGGAAATATGATTATTATCCCCTTTTACAGATGAGGAAACTGAAGTAGTGAGAGATTCATTATTTGCTCAAGCTCACAGAGCAAGTATGGGAAGCGGGTGGGAAATAGACATACAGCAGAAGTCTGGCTCCAGACCACAAGCTCTTACCCTCTCAACCCTTACTCTATTTGACATTCTGTTGCTCACTTCTCCATTATCTTCCTTCCCTCCTGCAAATGTTCCAGTTTCACCCGCAGAGGCATTATAAGCTAAGCAGTTGCTGATCCCCCTGGTCTGGTGAAACTCCAGCCAGGTTTCTGCCTTCTCAGACCTTCCCTTTGAATAAAGATAAGGCGGATTAGCAGCGAGCTGTGAAATGGGCAGGAGTCCACAGATTAGAGCCCAGCAGACTCTCCATTCCTGAAACCTGCCCACCCCCCTGACCCTTTTCTATCAGCACCAGTCACATGCCCAGCCTGGCAGGCTGTCTTCCTCTTGGGATCTTCAATCATCCCTCAATCCTAACACGATTTGTACAAACAAGGCCACCTCTTGTCCCCTGCTCTTTGATCAGGAAGCAAACAAAACAAACTTCTAATCATAATCTAATCTAATCATAATATCATTTGCAATACCATTATCCTGAGACAATATCGAATTATACAGGAGTTCAATATTGAGCATAATCAGTTCACTTCTCAATGTTTGCTCTGTAACAAAAATGTGCTAAGTACAACAAAGTATATCAATATGAATAATTTATGAGTCCTTTCCTCATTGGTAAATTTCCCTTCTGTGAAATTCTTTACTCCTATTTCCTACTAGGTCAACCACTCCAGATTGAATATCTGAGAATCAGGAGAGACACTCAGGGCTGGGCCCCACAGGAAGCAGTTGGGGTCTCTGAGTTATAAAACTAAAAACAGCTTTAATATTTTCTCAGAAAACTAGATGCAGAAGAAATATTAGCTCTTACTATGCATATCATATACCATCCAACCAAATTATAAGCACCTCATTGAAACTCCAGATAGAACTACCAGAAGGTCCTTAGTGAGGACAGTTAAAGGATCTACAACAATGAAGATAGTAACTGCATAACACTCATTCTTGCTGATTTAAGAAATGCCAAATGAGCCATATTCTCTTCCATGTATATCGATTTCATTTTAGTGAATAACTTTCATAGATGGCCCAATGGTATCCACTCCTCCAACTACGCTGAAGTCTTAGAACTGCCAAATCTCATATAACAGAGGTTTTCAGAGATAGGACTTGACTTTATAATTAGGGAAGATACAACTATACAAACTGCTAAAATAAAAGGTAGAACATTAAAGTCACGATGAAGAAATGTGGCTTGTATGGGAAGAAAGAAACAAACAAACAAACAAATGGAGGGGAAAGAGAGAGAGAGAGAGAAAGACAGACAGACAGCAATAGATTTCTTACCGAAGAGATCAGAAAGGCTGCCTAAACTTGGCAGAATAAGTCCCATCTGGGCAGGTGAGGTGAGGGAGGTAGAACATGGTCCTAGCAGAGGTAACAGCATTACAGCTTCAGGAAGGGCAAGAGTCATAAATTCAAGTGCTGACTCTTGTCAGGCAGGTACCACATCAGTGAAATGTACCAGAGGAACCCAAAGCCTTCTTAGGTCTATGATTTCGTAGAGAGGGGGGTTAAAATGTGACTTTCCTCTACTCTGCTTTAAGAAAAACAACAGTGCTACATGATGATAAAAAGCTGCTGACTGGCTGCATTTCCCAGGGGCAATAAGGAGTGGGGAGGCCTGTGGCAAACATCCTTCTTTTAAAGAGCCAGTCACCAAGCATAGGTATCCAAACTTCCTGGGGGAATATAGGCATGTGAACCCAAGGTGGGCAGATTTTCTGTGTTTTTCTCAGAGAAGCTAGAAATTTGGATTTTTCTATACCTCACAATATTTTAATGAATGCTAACATAAATTTTAAAAGAATACTTTGCCACCCAACACTAAGTAGGTCAACACAACATGCTTGAGGATGAGGTTTGAGGGCTTCTGAGGAGGTGGGAGTAAGATGGGATTTGGAGAGCAAAGCCTTGGACTTTCATTCCCAGAATGACTCTCCTGTGGCCTGAGGAAAATGCTTAAATTTTCCGAGGTCAGCACCTTGCTCCAGAAACATACTTGGAGACGAAGTTAACAGCCTACACAAAGAGGCAGAAGAGTCAATCATTGAGAAAGAATGTTAATGATGTTGGATCTCTTTTCTTTTTTAAAAAGATTTTATTTATTTATTTGAGAAAGAGTGAGCCAGAGAGAGAGAGAGCACAAGTAGGGGGTAGGAGCAGAGGGAGAGGGAGAAGCGGATTACCCACTGAGCTGGGAGCCTGATGCAGGACTCAATCCCAGGACCCCGGGCTCATGACTGAAGGCAGATGACTAACCCATGCAGCCACCAAGGCGCCCCCTGGACATCTTTTCATGTGTTTATTTGCCATCTGCATACCTTCTTCAGTGAAAGGTCTAGTTCTTTCATGTTCTTGTTTTCTTTGTATTGTTGAGTTTCATTAGTCCTTTATTAAACACATGGTTTGCAAATATTCTTCCTCACTCAGTAGTTTTTTTCTTCATTTAATAGAATCCTCTGGAGAGCAAAAGTGTTTCATTTTGACTGCATCCAATTTATCAAATTTTCCTTTTATAAGATCATACTTTCTGGTATCAAGTCTGAGACCTTTACACCTAGCTCTAGATCTTAAAGTTCTATTCCAAATCTTCCCAGGAGTTTTATACTTTTATTCTTTACATTTTAAATCCATTATCCCTCTTTCTTCAGATTGCATAAATTCTATTATTCTCTCTTCACAGCAGTGACTCTTTCCTCCATCATTGCCATCGTGCTGTTGAACCCATCGACGGAGATCTCTACCTTGGTTGTCATATTTTTTCCAGTTTAAGATGCCCACTAGGTTCTTCATGAAATTTCCCATTTTTTAAAAAAGATTTCCTTTATTTACTTGTCAGAGAGAGAGAGAGAGAGAGCACAAGCAGGGGGAGCAGCAGGCAGAGGGAGAAGCAGGCTTCCCACTGAGCAAGGAGCCCAATGTGGAACTGGATCCCAGGACCCTGGGATCATGACTTAAGCGGAAGGCAGATGCTTAACTGACTGAGTCATCCAAGTGTCCCAAATTTCCTATTTCTTTGATGAAACTTTCCATTTTTCATGTGTATCCTGAATGTTCATAATTGCTGAACAACGTCTTTTCATGATGGCTGGTTCAACACTTCTGTCACCTCAGTGTTGGCCTCTAGTGATTTTCTTTTCATTCAGTTTGGGGTCTTCTCATCTGTTAGCATGACATGTGATTTTCACTAAAACCTGGACGTTTGGGGTATGGTGACACTCTGGATCTTATGTAAACCTTCTGTTTTGTCTGCCTTCCTCTGATACCATGGAGACAACGGAGGAGAGAGACTATGTTATCACTGCCGGGTTGGGGTAGAATCACATGCCTCCTAGACCTCCACTGACACCTGAGAGAGGGGTTCCTCCTTGCTGCTGGCCAGAGAGCACTTTGGGCTCCCCCCTGGGCCCCTGCTGACACCTTCCTGGCTGGGAGGAGTAGTGTTACTGCTTCCAACACGGATGCCGCTGACACCACTCCAGGGGTGGAGACTTGGGGGCAGGTGTGTGTGTGTGGAATCTAGATTCCTCTTGTGGTTTCCACTTATTCATAGACGTGGAGGTGGCAGGTTTTGTAAAGGCCCAGCAGAAATGAAAGTCTTGGCTTCCTACTACTCAGCCTTCTGTGACACCGCCCAGTGCAGGGGCTTGCGTGCTTCCTTAGAACCTGGCAAGTGTGGAAATCTCAGCTTCCCAATCAGCCTTTGCTGGGAAGGTCGGGCCACAGTTTGGTTTTGTGTGTGTGTGGTGTGTATGAGAGAGAGACTGAGAGAGAGAGTCAGGATGTTTGGCTACAGACAGCAGTTGTGATCTACAAGTTTTCTACCTTGATGGGGTGTCCCTTTTCTGGTCCCTGGGCTAGAGAGGGCAGACTTTTATTGTCGTTTTGTTTGTTCCCATTGGTGTCTCCTGACTGCTGGCTTCTCTAGCTCCAAATCTGGGATATATGAAGCCAAAAGAAAACCCATGTACGTGGTACCTGCCACCTCCACATCTATGAATAAGTGGAAACCACAAGAGGAATCTAGATTCCACACACACACACCCGCCCCCGAGTCCCCACCCCTGGAGTGGTGTCAGCGGCATCTGTGTTGGAAGCAGTAACACTACTCCTCCCAGCCAGGGATATATTAAGCCAAAAGAAAACCCACTGTGTCATTCCTTGGGTCTTGAGGTTCACTGATGTTCTGCTTCTTATCTCCATCTTTCACATCTTTTTATGTTTGTTTGACATGGTGTCCTGGGTTTTCAGTTGTATATTGCGGTAATAACAAGAAAAAATTAGAAAGTATGTTCACACCATCTTCCCAGAAACAGAAATCATCCTTCCTTTCATTTTGAGGTTAAAATGAGCAATCTTGTCAAGTAAGGAAATTGCATTTACTATATTGAAGAAGTCACATCAAGCAGAAGCAGAAGTTTACATGAAATTAATTTAGAATACTTATCAAATACCTTACGAGAAACTTTAAAACTGTGCCATGGCATTTAACAAATAAGAAAACCAATTTATGAAGAGTATGTTTTAAGTGCTCTCCAAAAATACTCAACTTCTATGATTAGCTTTTAATCTCAAAAGTTTTCAAGAATAAGAAAGGGACTTTATCCCTATGGCTGATGTTTTGCAATTGATTAGGTAGAATACTGAGGTTTTTAGCTTTTTTTTTTTTTCCTTCTTCGGTCATTATTTGAAGGTGTGTTTCTTTCCTAACCCATCTGTAGGAAGTAGCTGCACAGGTCTTATATTTATATTATCTGAAAACTCTTCTCCCAAACAGCCTCTTTAGAGAGTTTAAGAAAACCAGATGTATGCTAAAGGATGGCAGTCATCACAAGAGAGCAGACAGGGTCCTAACATTACATCTATTACCCCTTAATCAACCCTTTAGAACCCTTTATTTTAGACAAAATGGGCAGAGAGGCAAAAACACTACTAAAAGTAAATAAAAGTCTGCCTAAAATACACTGAGATGAAGTCTGTTTTTGACAGAAATTCTTTTTTATAGTTCAATATAAAAGGTTACTCTTAAGAAATTTAATTAAGAAAGTGTCAGAATCACATAAACTATAGAAAGTCCCAAGAAATGTGTAAATTAGAATAACCTTCAACTTGATAAAGCACTTTAGACAATTTAAGAGCAGCTCTGAGTTAAGACAGCTGGGCATTTACTTGGAATAGTTCTGGAAGAATCAGGGTTTGGATTTTGTGCTTCACTTGCCAATTAGAAGCAAATGGCGATTCCTTAGGGTAGTCTCGAAATTCATCGCGTTATTACTTCACATAGCCTTTCTCTTCCTTGGATGAACAGAAGGAAACTGCATGGTACAGCACTCAATGAAATGTAAAATAAGGATTAACAAGCCATTCTGGAGATTTAGCAAAATTAAGCTTCATCAACCAGCTTGACTCACAGCCAATCTGGCAAAAAGCATCCTAGAAAGAAAACTAACAGTGAAGTGACATGTAGCACAAAAAATTTAAGTAACTCACAGAAGCATTAAAATCATGAAAAGGTGCACTGTATTCTGTGAGCAACCAAGTCCATTACTAGAATAATAAGAGTCCACTCTGTACTCAATATGCAAGTCCAAAACTAGCCCACTGTAAAATCTGCTTATGAAGCAAATAGTACATTCCCCTACCTATCGCCAAAGAAGAGAACTAGTCAATGGAGAGGAACGTATAATATGGTACAGAAACCTATTTTCCCTTTAGGTGAAAAGGACACAGAAGACCTCCCTATAGAGCTGAGGTGTGACAAAGCCATTACTGGCTGCCTGGGACCTAGAAGACTGAATAAATTTGGGGTCTCTGTAGTCTGAATATGTCTTTCATACAAAAAATAGAACTGTTAATACAGTCTGGTAAACTTAAGTAAACTGGCAATAGTCAAAGTCTTTGAAAGTCTGAAAATGAAAGGATGCATTTGGTCAACTATGTTTTATGATTTTTTTTTCTGCACATACAATTCTAATTCTTCTGGTAAGCAGTCATAATTTTTAGTCTGGCCAGGATATATGGGCTATTTAAAAAAGAAGATTGTACTCTATTTAATAGCTATTACATACTATAAATTAGAATTTGTACCTGGAAGCACTGTAAAAAGTCAGTTCATTTTCTATCTTCAGGCGAGACTACATTAAAGTAGTTCAGGCTCAATATCAGTAGTTCTTATTTTCACTTATAGGGAAGGAGAATGTGTGAATGTGTTTATTTTTCATGAGTTTATTTATTTAATATGTTTGACCTAGAAATCATATGCTCTAACTTAAACCATTTCCAAGTTTCCATGTCTCCTAATCTGAGAATAAATCACCAATGTCTTCCTTTAAAATGCTTGCATATTATTATTATTAAAAATCCTAGAGCAACTAGTCACGTAATTATTAGATCCCACCACACAACCTTATACAAACATCAATCTCAGATAAATTAAGCATAAAATCATAGAACATAGAGAAGACCATGGAAGCCTTCCTACAACCTCAGGATCAGAACAACTTTCTTTCTTTCTTTCTTTCTTTTTAAAGATTTTATTTATTTATTTGACAGAGAGAAATCACAAGTAGGCAGAGAGGCAGGCAGAGAGAGAGAGAGGAGGAAGCAGACTCCCCGCCGAGCAGAGAGCCCGATGCGGGACTCGATCCCAGGACCCCAAGATCATGACCCGAGCCGAAGGCAGCGGCTTAACCCACTGAGCCACCCAGGCGCTTTCTAAGGACACAAAAATATATAAGCTATCGTCTGTTACTTATATACATAAAATTATATAAAATGAAATCATTTTTAATGGGGGGGCTTTTTTGACCTGTTTCTTCCTCTAATGCATATAATGCTAATGTGCTTCTCCCTATTAGGCAGAAATTGCAAATTGACGACAATACCTTTGGTTGCAATCACAGAAAAATTGGTAAGGAGACCTGGAAAAATTGTTGTGAAGTGCTAAGACTTGAAAGAAATCAACTAAATCTGCCTTGTCAAGCAAACATTTAAACAAAACAAAATTACCACACACACATTCAGAGAAAAGCTAGCTTACCATGCCATTAGAAAAAACCAGAGATGCAAAGTTCTAGGAAGGGCTTGAAAAAATTATTACCAAAAACACCGAAACAAAAGACTTTGGACAAACTGAGGAAGCTCATCAGTCATCCCTGGAAGGGAGGGAGAGTTAAATCAGCAAACAACTGGAGTCTCTTTCTAGGCAATAGCTAGTCTATTCGTTCTCAGCATTTGGAGAAATCATTGTATCAAATTCTTAACTGCTCCTCTTGAAATTAATTATGCTAAATTATGTTTATAAAAGCAGATTTATCACAACTCTGTCAAGAACTGTAAAGGCTCTGAGATTTTTATCCAACTTGTAAGCTAATGAGCTGGCTTGCCAATATTCACAGATAACGTAAGAAGACACAAAACTCCTGGGTCAGAGACAAAGGATTTTATTATCTGCAGCATAACAAGCAGCATGAGTTTTATGGTTAGTCACTTCTGCTTGGTGTTCAAGTGTGATGCTGTGTTTACAGTGGGCTTGCATTACACCTAGAGAAGACTGAGTTTAGACAATAAGAATTGTTCATAACGGAGCCCTACAGTGAAGGAAGACATTATCTTTACTGTAATGAAAAATAAATAACCCTACCCTTTGGTCTGAACACAGACACTAACTTCTAAGGCTGTACATATTACAAACATCATCCTTGAAAAAATAGTTCAGAACAAAAAGGCATTTACTTCTGCTTGCAAGATATGTAGAAATATGAGAGATGCCCCCCTCAAAGCTCAAGAAATAAAAAACAAACAATGAAACCTATGAAGACTTTGATGAAAACTGCATTACAATTGTAGATTAATTTGGAGAATGACTGCATCTTTCCTGTACTGTTCAATCCATGAACAGTGTATGTCTTTCCATTTCCTGGTCTTTTGTTTGTTTTAATAAAGTTTTATACTTCTCTTCATAAAGGTAAGATTTTTCCATTCTCAGATCTTTTGTACTCTCTGTTGCTAATTTAAATAGTATTTTTTAATATTATGTAAAATAATCCAAAGCAATTGTCTAATTCCCTTCATGTATAGGAACACAATGATGATCTATCTCACAATCTTTGTGAACTTCTTCCCATGAAATTTCTCGAATTCCCACTCTGCTTTATTAATCCATAACATTCCACAAATATTCAGTACCTTTAGCATATGTCCTTGGAGTGACTATAAAAACAGTTAAGCATTATGTAGCTTTTATTATATGCCAGGTAGTATACTGATGTTTTGTATGTAGTAGCTGTTTTATTTCTCAAAAACACTCTATGAGATAAATTCTGTTATTTGTATGAGAACAATGAAACAGATAGGGCATGCCACTTGCCCCAGATAACACACTGGCAGGCAGAAGAAGACGTTAAATGCCCTCAAGGAATTTCCAATCTAGCCTTAATATTTATAGATGTGTGAAAATATATATTATATATAGTGACTTTACTCTCCAGTAGGGTGTTTCTGGGATTGACTGAAATGTCACTATGGACCTCACAACCAGAGACTTAGGTTGGAGTCCTGCCCCACAAACTCCTAAGCTTTTTGATTTATACAGGCAAGTAATGTACTAGCTTTTTCACTTTCAATGTCACAAAGAAAATGCTAATTGTTCTATGAATTTCAGACTTAGCAGGAGAAACAAGTGAAAAAATGATAACAAATTGTGTAAAATGTCATAAAATGCATGTAAACTGTCATAACTGGCAGGCACTGATCCCTACTCTATAGCAGTATATAGCAGTGTCTATACAATAACATCCGCCCATCCTACTTTTATCTTCAGTTCATTTCAGATCAATTTAGCAATTACTTGATTGGTTACTAGAGAGTAGATTCAATGCTAGACACTGGGGAAATAAACAATAAGGTGTGATGTCTGCCTTCAAGGAACTCATAGTCCAATGGGAGAAAGAGAAACCACTAACGAGGCAATTACAAGAATGTGAGTCACTCATTAAAAGGGATATAATAGAGCATTATGGGAATGCCATAAGAGATATCTAAATGAGGTTAGGTTAGGGTGGTTGTACAAGCAGGGTCAGCTGCTCAGAGAAGGGGACACCTAAAGATAAAGGAGTCCGTTAAGGGATTTAGGGAGTTTATGCAAAGTCTCAGGCCACATTTGGGAGACTCTGACTTGCTGTATAACTAGAACACACAGGTGAGTGTAAGAAATGAGGCTGGATCACCTTTCAGAGACTCAGATCACTAAAGATTTTGTATACCATGCTTTCCAGGAGGCCACACTCAGAAAAATCAATGGAGGATTTTAAAGGATGACATGAACAAATATGCATAGTAAGTCATCTTCCCTGATAGTAGGGTAGAAAACATTATAGTTCTGGCTATGTTTGGCATAACAGAGACCAATTTAGAGGACTTCAAAAATAATACTGGTGCATATGTCACCCAGATGATAACATTCTAAACTAAGAGAATGGCAGAGGGATTTGAAATTGAGAGACTGATTCAATATTTAATAGATATGGTGTACAAACCTTGTTGGCCAAGGGCTATGAAGACAAAAGAGGTATCAAGACCTTAATTGAACCTGAAAGCATAAAAATCCAAGAAGAGAGCAGAGGCAGTAATGTCTGACACCAGCGGTAGCAACATTTTTCTCGATATGTTTCTGAGGCAAGGGAAATAAAAACAAAATAAACTATTGGGATTTCATCAAAATAAACAGCTTTTGCACAGAGAAGGAAACAATCAGCAAAACTAAAAGGCAACCTACTGAATGGGAGAAGATATTTGCAAATGACATATCCAATAGCAGGTCAATATCTAAAATATCCAAAGGACTGATACAACTCAACACTCAAAAAACCACCCAATTTAAAAATCGGCAGAAGACATGAGCCGCCACTCCAAAGAAGAAATACAGATGCCAACAGACACAAGAAAAGATGCTCAACATCACTCATCATCAGGGAAATGCAAATCAAAGCTATAATGAGATATCACCTCACACCTGTCAGAGTGACTAAAATCAAAAGCACAAGAAATAAGTGTTGGTGAGGATGTAGAGAAAAAGGAACCCTCATGCACTGCTGGTGGGAATGCAAACTGATGCAGCCACTGCAGAAAATGGTAGAGGGGTGCCTCAAAAATAGAACTACCTTATGATCCAGCAATCATACTACTGGGTATTTACCTCCAAAATACAAAAACACAAATTCAAAGAGATACACACAATTCTATGTTTACTGAAGCATTATTTACAGTAACCAGATTACGGAGGTCACCCAAGTGTCCATCAATGGTGAATGGAGAAAGAAGTGGTACACACACACACAAACACACACACACACACACACACACACTGAGCAGTATTATTCAGCCATAAAAAGAATGAAATCTTGCCATTTTCAACAACATGGATCTAGAGAGTGTGATACTAAGTAAAATAAGTCAGAGAAAGACAAATACCAAATGATTTCACCTATGTGTGCAATTTAAGAAAACAAATGAACAGAGGTGGGGGGAAGACAGACAAACCAAGAAACAGACTCTTAACTATAGAGAACAAAAGGGTGGTCACCAGAGGGGAGGTGGGTAGGGGGATGGGTGAAATAGATGATGGGGAATAAAGATTATGCTTATCATTATGAGCACTAAGTAGCGTACAGAATTGTTGAATCACTATATTGTACACATGAAACTAATATAACACCATATGTTAACTGGAATTAAAATTAAAAACTTAATTTAAAAAAAAAGAGTGACTTCCTATGTTATTTGGCCTAGTCTACTGAATGGGTGACATTAAGTAAGGCAAAGATTACAGGAAAAGATAAGACGTGGCAGAAGGGTGGGGGGGGGGGGACTCTGGAAAAAGGCACTAAACACAATTCTTCTCCTCCATGATCTGGTTGAGAATATACACATATTGATAAACTATTCACAGCAGGACCTGACAAATGCTAGGGTCAATGAAACTACCAACAGCGAATGGGAAATTTTATCAATAAGTTGTACCACAAAAGTTGTAGCACAAAGTGAAGCAAAAACAAAACAAAATGAAACAAAAAAACCCTGTAAGTTTGGACATATATAACCATCAGATGTTGATGTCCCTCTACAGATTCAGCAATCTTAGCTTAGTCCAAATTTTTACCTGATCACAGAACTGATTAGACAACTGCAACAGTGTTACAAGTTTATAAATTAAGCCTATCCTTTAGCAGGATGCTTTCCCTAACATCATACAAAAAATAAAAACAAAACAACAACAATAAAGAAAACTATTTCTCAAGTCAAGTGTGGGGTGTATACAATTTTAATTAAGTCAGAAGGGCATGTGATCTGATTTAATAATTCATTTTTTAACCTCCGATTTCAAAACTAGTATCTATTTCTTGTGACGGTGAGATTTAAAAGGAAAATCACAGGAAAAGAGGGAGTGAGCACAGAACATGACTTCCATCAGACCTCCTGTGAAGTACCAACTCAGAGATTTTCTAGCTTACAGGCAAGTCATGTCATGGTTTTGACGAGATTTCTTCCCTTCAAAGTAAGAACTGCAGGGCTTTGATAATATACATTAGCGTGTTTGAAAAATACTTAGTTTTCAAAAAATGTTTGATTAATGAGGACTCCAAAACATATACTGAACAGAACCAAATATCAAACCAAGAAGATAATATGCTAACAATATGCAGTCTTTTGGCACCCCCAAAACTAGCTATACAGAAACGGAAGAGACCAGATCCACACCCCAAGGCTGCCCTGGGTAACTCCTCCTTCCGTCAGTGGGCAAACCAGGAATCAAGGACACCACTGGGGCTTAGGGGGACAACTAGTAAAATCAATTTTTAAAAAGCTTGAGGGTAGTCATACGTCTAGAAATCAGTGAGTACACATAACAAATAGCATGTTATTACTTTATAAGCCGTAGTATGTTCTAGGACATAAATATCTGTTTCTGGACTTTACAATCTATGTAATCAACACCTCAATGCTTTAAGGAAGATCAAAAAGCCCAAGTCTCTCCCACTTACAAATGCACTGTTCTTTAAACTGCCGTTAAACCTTATTTTTCATTCCCTTTCAAGCTTGCCACGGAAGCACCTCTTTCCCTTACACACAAATGCTGGCACAGATGGGGGCCATTCTGCCTTCACGATAGGATGGCTTGTCTTGCATGCTCTATCCCCAGAGGTGGCTCTGAGCCCACCTGACACCATTAGTGATGGGAATGAGACTGACCGCCAACTCCAAGCCAAAAAACGTGCCCCTGGGAAAACCTGTACGTAAGAAATGAGCCCCTCTGGACAGTGTGCCCCAAGCAGAAGCAAATGAAGCTGATGGCTGCTGATAAAAATAACCTCAGGAAGGAGCGTTCATCTAATGTTCATCATCAAAGCAGTGATCTGTGCTATGATAATCATGACCGGGTCTATAAACAAAAAGGCCTGCCTCTCCCCTGCCAAGTACACGACCTAGCAGGCAATTCCAGGAAACTCATTCCAATTGGCTCAGCCAGAGCCAGGCAGTTCACACTGGAGTCTAGTGGGGAGGACATTACCTTATGGCTGGTGGCTGGCAGTGCTTCTCCCCTGGGCCTGATGCAGGAGGAACAGGGCAGGGTAGGACATGGGGCCGGGTGGTGGGGGCAGAGGGGTTAGGGGATAGGGGTAGAATCTTGCTCTGGGAAAATGGTTTCTGGTCTGTTTTTTCATGCTCTTCTTCTCTATGTATTCCCCTGGGAGGGGGTCTTTTATGAGTTCAACTGTGTTTCCCCCAAATTCATACACAGAAATTCTAACACCCAGTACCTTAGAGTGTGAGCTAGGACCTTTAAAGAGATAATGAAGTTAAAAATGAAGTCATTAGGGTGGGCGCTAATCCAGTATGACAGGTGTCCTTATAAGAGGAGGACATTAGGACATGCAGAGAGACACCACGGGCACGCAAGCACAGAGGGACGATGATGTGAAGAGGCAGCAAAAGGACGGCCATCTGCAAGCCAAGGAGAGAGGGAGCAGAGGGGCCCTAGGGAGAAAGAGAACCCGCAGACCCAGTCGTCTCGGACCTCCAGTCTTCAGAATTGGTCAAAAATAAATTTCTGTTGTTAAAACTCCCACATCTGTGGTATTTGTTATAGGAGCTCAAACAAACCGCTACAGAATGCTGCTTAAAAATCAGAGCCACATACACGTTGTTATGAAATTAAATCTCCCTGATAAATACATTCAATTTCTTAACAGAAGAAAATAAAGCTGGAAACTTCCTCACACTTTCAGACGAGGGCAGGCAGGTAATTCATTTAAGTAAATGTGCTTCGAAGCTAGCTTTTAAACAAGAGTCCTAATCATCAGCAGACTTTCACTCAGCCATCCTCCTCTACCTCTTCAACATCATTTTTACAACTCTCCGTTCAAGAGCCACTTAAGAAATAAATGATTCATGGCAACTGAAAGCATGATAATTTTCTGTGAGGCATAATGGTTGGGTTTATAAGTCTATGGGTAATAATTTAAAAAAAAAAAAAAAAGGCTACCCCTTAACCCTCTTAACTTCTTTTCTCGAAAGAAAGGCAAAAGGACCCCCAGAAAGACCTATTAAGATCAAATCTCTCCTTTGCAATATATATTTCTTAAGATACACATTTGAGGACTTTAAGGGCTTAAAATTCTACCTTTGAGGGGCACTTGGGTGGCTCAGTTGGTTAAGGCCTCTGCCTTTGGCTCGGGTCATGATCTCAGGTTCCTGGGATCGAACCCTGCATCAGGCTCTCTGCTCAGCAGGGACCTGCTTCCCCCTCCCTCTCTGCCTGCTTTTCTGCCTACTTGTGATCTCTCTCTGTCAAATAAATAAATAAAATCTTAAAAAAAATATTCTATCTTTGAGAGACAAAATTAAGGGGTGCCTGGGTGACTCAGTCAGTTAAGCCTCTGACTCTCGATCTCAGCTCTGGTCTTGATCTCAGGAAATGACAGATGCTGGCGAGGATGCGGAGAAAGGGGAACCCTCCTACACTGTTGGTGGGAATGCAAGCTGGTGCAGCCACTCTGGAAAACAACATGGAGGTTCCTCAAAATGTTGAAAATAGAACTTCCCTATGACCCAGCAATTGCACTATTGGGTATTTACCCTAAAGATACAAACATAGTGATCCAAAGGGGCACGTGTACCCGAATGTTTATAGCAGCAATGTCCACAATAGCCAAACTATGGAAAGAACCTAGATGTCCATCAACAGATGAATGGATCAAGAAGATGTGGTATATATACACAATGGAATACTATGCAGCCATCAAAAGAAATGAAATCTTGCCATTTGTGACGACGTGGATGGAACTAGAGCGTATCATGCTTAGCGAAATAAGTCAAGCAGAGAAAGACAACTATCATATGATCTCCCTGATATGAGGAAGTGGTGATGCAACATGGGGGCTTAAGTGGGTAGGAGAAGAATCAATGAAACAAGATGGAATTGGGAGGGAGACAAACCATAAGTGACTCTTAATCTCACAAAACAAACTGAGGGTTGCTGGGGGGAGGGGGGTTGGGAGAAGGGGGTGGGATTATGGACATTGGGGAGGGTATGTGCTTTGGTGAGTGCTGTGAAGTGTGTAAACCTGGTGATTCACAGACCTATACCCCTGGGGATAAAAATATATGTTTATAAAAAATAAAAAATTTAAAAAAAAAATAAAAAAATAAAAAATAAATAAATAAATAAAAAAGAAAGAAAATTAAACTTTTCCTTTAGAAAAGAAAAGCCAGTTAAAAAAAGGAAACTTTCTGGTTCTATCCAAAGATGGGATGTATTGAGTCTTGGATTTGAGAGAAGGATCCTGTTCATTCATAAGACATATTAACCTGCAAAGGTTTTTGAATTTTGCAGGGGCCACAATTCCCATTTTCACACAGGCAGGGCTAGCGACACAAAGGGCAGATCGCTTTGTCAGTCATGACACGCACCAGTGGTGTCACCTTGGGCCTGATGCTTAATCACACTGACCCTGTTTCCTAATCTGTAATCTACAGAAAACACACTTCTCTCAGAGTTGTTGAGAGAATTAAATTGGATACTCAAGTAACAGCACAGTCTGTAAACACAATATTTCTCAAAAATTGGTCCACAGTCTCCACAACATCAGACACCTGGAAGCTTAATGAAATCCTGGGTCCCACTCCATATCTAGACTGGGATAGGTTGTGGAAATAGACATTAAAAAAAAAAAAAGATTTTGTTGATTTATGGGAGAGAGAGAACACACACGAAAATACAAGAAGGGGGAGGGGCAGAGGGAAAAGCAGGCTTCCCACTGAGCAGGGAGCCCAACGTGGGGCTCAATCCCAGAACTGTGGGATCATGATCTTAGCCGAAGGCAGATGCTTAACCAACAGACCCAACCAGGCGCTTCTGGAAATTGGCATTTTTAATAAGCATTTTAGCAAATGAATTAAGGTTCATGTCCTCAACAGGCTGAAAGATTCAATCTGGGTCTGGACAAGGAACAGAGGAGGATCCCCAGATCAGCCTCTTATCATCCGGCTGGCATGCTGCCTACTCTGTTCCCAGCAGGTACCCTAGTTCCAGGATCTGGGCTCCAGCCTGGGGATCTGGATTCCAGTTCACCTTCCCTCCTGCTCCAAAAGTAACCTTCCTCAAATACAAACCTGACCAGGCTGCTCCCTGCCACCATGCACCCAGCCTCAACTCTCTGCCTTCCCCATCTCTTCCAGCTGCCTAGGTCTGTTCTGTCAAAGTTGGTCTATGAATTCCCACCAGCCCTGGTTAAATTTCACCCCCTCAAGGGGGCTCGCCCCAACTGCCCCGTCATTCCTAATAACATAAATACATTTTACTTCTCTGCTCAGAACATAATACCTGATGATACTCCCTTCCTTATGTGGTTATCTCCTCCCACCAGAACATCAGAAGAGGTAGCTCGTTGGCTGCTCTATCCACTACCTATAACGGTGCCCAGCACACAGTAGGAACTCAGTGTATGCTGAATAGGTGAACATGTTAATGCATAACTGGCCTGCACCAAGGCCAGCCTTGGCCAGGTTCTCCCACTGGATGCGTGAGGCTGAATGAAAAGTTCCATTTCTTACCACACAATAGGATGACTGAGGAGCAGAATTTTCTTTGTGCAATATCCGTGGCTCAGAGGAAAGTCTTAAATATAATTTATGTAAACTGACCCCATTATAGTAAAGAAAACTGGCATTTAAATCATTTTTATATCTTCCTAGTTGTTTATGAAGTGAAGTGAGGCATTTTTTTTTTCTTTTTTCCCCACACAACTGGATTTTCTACAAATTTCACATGGGATGTCCCTGAAAGAGTTAGTCGTGTATACTTTTCATGAATACAAAAATCACCTCACTTAAATTTTCCTACTTACTGAAAAAAATAAAATTACTGTCTTTAGAACAAAATATCCCTTAACAACAAAACAGGTTCAGACAGCATTATAAATCTATTCATGTTATAACCCGTTCTCAGCCCCTTTAGAAACTGTGGAACAATGGAGCCCATCCAAAGGCTCTTGTGTGCTGCTCTCTGGAAAACGGACAGGCATTCTGACCACAGAAAGCCTAGAGAAGAGGCTTTTTAAAGAAGGCTATCCAAACGCATTTCTGTCCAACTTCTGAATTCCTTATTGTGTAAGGAAGGATTTCACAGACCCACAGGTATATTAAAAATAAAAGGAAACTGTGAATAGATGGCAGTTCAATTTTAGTAGTGGTCTTCCCTTCTCCCACTAATTCAGAAAAAATTATATTCTCTACAATCGTTTCCCAGCAAAGACCGTGGCACCCATCTTTCTCACAAGGGAAAAAGCAAAGTGAAAACCTCCGCCTCGGAACTTTAATGGAGTCTCCTGTGTGTGTCTTTATGGCTGTGAGTTTCAAACTAACAACAAATGAGGGAGGAGGGCACGCGGCTTTGGTTTAGAGAGAGAGACAGAAAGGAAAAATGGAAATAGTGGGTCGCAAGGCAGGAGGCCATCGTTATGAAAGGAAAATAAGGCCCCTTGTGGCCAGCCTCATGAGGAGATAAGTGCACACTTCACCTCCAGTGAAGTGGTTTCGGTCCTGCTGAGGGTACATGGCGGCCAGGGATTTACAGATGGGAAAGCAGTCCGAGGGGGAGAAGCTGCTACACTGGGCTGGTGTAGGTGGCACTCAGAGAAACCCATTCCCCCTGAGGTAAAACTGAAAGTACATGAAGGGACAAGGGAGTGTTACCATTGTTTAATCTCTTCTCATCTTCGCAACTTCCCTCCTCCTCCTTCCACAGTGGCCTGTGACCCCCAGCACCCGGCAGGTGTCATGTCCCCTGAATGGGTGATTGTCAGTGATGGCTGCATTACTTGAGGTGGGGCTTCGGAGAGGAGGTGCCTGTCAAAAACCACCAAGGTCTGGGGCACCCGGGTGGCTCAGGCAGTTGACTTTTATCTCAGCTCAGGTCTTGATCTCAGGGTTGTGAGTTCAAGCCCTTACTGGGCTCCACCCTGGGTGTGGACCCCACTTTAAAAAACAAAACAAGGGTGGCTCAGTGGTTGAGCCGCTGCCTTCGGCTCGGGTCATGATCCCAGGGTCCTGGGATAGAGCCCCGCATCGAGCTCTCTGCTCAGCGGGGAGCCTGCTTCCTCCTCTCACTGCCTGCCTCTCTGCCTACTTACGATTTCTGTCTGTCAAATAAATAAAATCTTAAAAAAAAAAAAAAAAGATTTAAAAAACAAAACAAAACACCAAGGTCAAGGCTCCCTAGGGCCCGTTAATCAGAATTACTGGGGGAGGCCCTGGACATCACTAATAATGCTCTTATATGGTCAATATGGTGAACCACTGCTCTAAAGGCAGCTAGACTGACAGAGGGCGAAAGACAAAGGTGAGACAGATCAGATGCCCTGCCCCCAAAGAGGGGGAAAGCATCACCAGAACACAAAAGCGGGGGTGTACTTTGGACAGGGGGGTGTCCCTTAGGAGGAAGGGAATGCAGAAGTGACGATGTGGGCTGTCGGCTCCTTTACAACAGGAAATGTGCTAATAAGAAGAAATGCTTGCAAACTCAGAAAGATGCTTGGCAAGAAAAGACAGGTGCAAAACCAAGGCGGGACAAATTTAGCTCTTTGAAGTTGGGAGACAGGAGAGAAAATGATACATGTGAGCACGCTGCAGCTGGAGAGGTGGGCATGAACCAAGACACCCAAGAATGAAGCTGCAGATGGGAGGGGCGAGGAGCCCACTTCCACTACCGAGGGGCAATGATGCAACGTCTTTTCCTGTTGATGGTTCACCTTCAGAGGAAATGTTGATATTACACCGAAGTGATGAAGAACTTCAAAAAAAAAGTAACAGTAGCAATGGAACCCCTACTATATGCTCCAGTTACTTTAGTCACTCAGCTGAGCTTATTACTTGATGATGTTCTTGAGTTCCCAAAAGGCAAAACTCTTGGATGTCCCTAAAAACATGCAGTTTTTCCCCAAGGCTTGTATAACATTGCACTATGTTCTTTCGTCTAATTTACAGAAATTCGGTCACCCTTGGTGGTAAATGGGTCCCCCAACCTACAGTATGTCCTGCCTAAGTAACACTGCCATGCCTTCACACATACTCACGTGCAACAAGGGCAAATTTTACACACGGATCGAAATATCCATTCACATTCATAGCCACTTAGGAATACCATGGAAAATCAGTTAAACCCCAGTGTAATAGAGTTACAGTTTCCTGAGTACCACCACTGGAGTCTGGAAATTAATAAAGACATGAAATTTATGTGAATAAATATATGTGAAAAGAAACACATGTGAAAAGAAACTAGCGAGGCTTGCTAAGTACCATTAAGCAAATTATTTAAGATTATGCAGGATTTTTAAGAAACTGGAACAAGCCTGAAGTATCTCACTTTGTACTAGCATCTTACTTTTGATGTGAGAATGCACTAGATACCACATGTTGTATTCTTCATGTCTTTATCTCCTATCTCACTGCCCAGAGATTTTGGTATGGGTGCAAGGATTACTTAGCATGAGTCTGGGGCTACCTGGAGTGACAGCTGCCATTGTTCCTTTTGGACTTTTCTTGAAGGATATCATTTTGACCTCACAAAACTAACTTCATCTTCTGGGCCCCTGGGCCCCAGGGGTTCTGGAGTAAATGAACATGGCTACAATCCAAGGCTATAACAGGGAGGCAAAACCACAAACCACAAGAGGATGTAGATCTGGCCGCCGTAACACATCTGTACCTGGCCTTCTTCCACCAAAATTGAACAGCTAACTTGGCATTTTATCAAATCTGATGAGAAGCTAATGATGTGAAAGCAAGACAAGTATACTCAGGGCTAAATGGTATGAAATGTGTGTGTGGCAAGGGGGGATGGGAGGCTGGGAGTAGATAAGAGGAAGGAGCAATTATTTGAGATGTAACATCCTGGGATATACCGCAAGTTCACAAACATTTATCCACAATTTTGAAGTGCAAATTTTCTGAAAAAATTTTGGAAACTTTGTTCCATTGCTACCAAATGAATAAACTCTAAAAACTGACCTGAGCTGACATCAAGTTCTTTGGTCACCTTCTGTCTTCTTAAATGTTAATATTATACACTTTGCAACAGAAATTACTATTTCCAAAAAAGAAAAAAAAAGAAAGAAAGAAAGAAAAGAAAAGAGACTACTGTTTCCTGGGATCATGTGGGACTATTACATAACATACAGTATATAAACTGTATTACCTTTCTAAAAGCTGAATTCCAAAAGACATGTGTCCCCAAAAAGATTGCTGTCCCCCTACACAACTCTTCAAACAGGGGAATTCTCTGGATTTAATCCTTTTGTAGTTTTCCCACAACATGAAGTATTCATCTGACCTCAGTCAGCTTATCAGTGATTTCAATGACATTATTTTAGTAGACAGATTCACAGGGAACAAAACTGGTCAAAGCTGAAAAACAGGCATACCATGGACTGTTTGATGTAGCACATATGCTGCATTAAACATACATGTTTATCTTCCCCTTTGCCACATTTTCCACCTGATTATTCTGAGAATTCTGATAACAAACTACTCTCAAACCTGCACTATAGCTGGGTGTGGCAACAATAAAAAGAAAAATATAAACATGATAACCTTCAAAAAGAAGACACAAAACTACATTTTTACTTGCAAAACAATTAATATCCCAAATGAAATGTCCAGAGATTTTCTAAAAGGCAAATCTATAGAGAAAGAAAGTGAGAAAAGACAAAGAGACAGAAAGATCAGCAGTGGTTGCCTGGGGTTGGCCATGGGAATACAGTGACCACAAATGGGCACAAGGGATCTTTTTGGGGCAATGGAAAAGTCCTAAACCTGGAATGTGATGGTAGTTCCATAATTCTCTACATTTGCTAAAGACCAGTTAGTTGCACACTTAAAACAGGAGATTTTCATGACATGTAAATTGTAACTGAATGAAGATGTTAAAAACTAATATCCTAAATTTCTAAAGTAACATTTTTTATGTCAATATCTCCTCTTCCTTCCTGATGTTTCAAATTAATACCAGTTGAAATGGAGAGAGAGAAAGGCAATAAAGGGAACCTATTCTTCATCAAGGGAAAAAGAGAAATTTTACTCATAAATGACTAATTTCATATCTAGCCAGAGAACATAAAATTTCTTCTGGATAATCCTTTATATTTAGCAAATAAAATTATTTTTTAACATGTCATATATTCCTCTAATTACAGCATATGTCACATTGAATAATAGTATTTTATTTGCCAGTCATCTTTAAAGAGAGTATAAACTCCTGAGGGCTGGGACAGATGTCGAGGTTTGCCCTGTTTTCAGGACCTCTTAAGTGCTCGATAAATGATTATATTGATTGCAACGATTTCTTTCTAAGGACCATCTATCACATATTCATTTGCTTGAACAAAAGAATGCATATTAAACAGACATTCCCTACTTTCTAGATCAGGGTTTCTCCACTTCAGCACTATTGACATTTTGGGTCAGAGAATTTTTCCCTAAAGAGGGCTATTCTGTGCACTGCAGAACGGAGGAGGGCATTCCTGGTCTCAACCCACTTGTGCCAGTAACATCCCTCTCCCCGGTCATGACAACCCAAACTGTCTCCAGACATTGTCAGATGTCTCTCCACCCCCAGCTGAGAACCACAGCTCTCGCTAGAAAGAGACTGAGACAGATCAACCCACTAACGCGTTCACATTTCAACAACGCCTTTTGTGTTACCACTTTCTGCAGTGAGTGAGAACATCAAGAAAGAAAAAACCTATAACTAGGAAATAATGATTTTCTGACCACAGGTCTTGGCATATTATAGGGAGAAGAGAAGGAGAACATTCTTTTTATTCTTCCTGTAACTGTGGAGATGCGAGAGGCTTATTCTAATCCAAGGCTGACAATTTTCAGGATATGTGGAGCTGTGAAAATACATAAGAGAGGGGTCCAAATGCCAAGTGGCCCATGGCTATAAATGGTATAAAAGCATGTTCATCGCCAGCACTGGGCTGTTTATTATGAACCGCATCAAGGAGAACAATTTTGAAAATGCTATTGAATATTTATTAAAAGAAAAGATCTATAATAATTCGGGTCCCAACATGCCACTATTAGCAAATCACCCAGTGGGAAAGGTGAAGAGCCATGGTGGCAAAAACCATTAAATTAAGTATTAGGTTTAACACTTTGTTATTTTATTTTATTATTCTCAGCAACCATAGTGTTTCATAATCTTGTTCCAACTATCCCAGCACAAAGCCTGAAAAAGCTGTTATCCATACTGCATGCCGCTTTTTTTTTTTTTTAAGATTTTATTTATTTGAGAGAGAGAGACTGAAAGAGAGAAGGAGCCCAGGGAGGGGCAAAAGCAGAGAGCCTCACGTGGGGCTGGATCCCAGGACCCTGTGACCATGACCTGAGTCCAAGCAGCCACTTAATCTACTGAGCCACCCACGTGCTCCCATACTGTATGCTTTTAATGAGACTCCAGAGTTTTTAGTTTTAATTCTATTTTGGAGATACTGAGCATTTCACATTGATGGTAAAGTTTAAGACACAGATTTTAGGCAAAGTGACTATTACATAATGAAGCAAAGGAAAAAATATTCTTAATATCATCTAAATACATTTAAATATTTACAGCGATTCATATTATTTTACTTGAAAGCATCTTTATTTGTTATTTAGAAAAATAAAGGTGTACACTTCTAACCTCAACACCGAAAATTTGGCACTACATATGACACTATTCTAGTTTTCAACCACTTCTGCATTTATCAATCTGTTATATATAAGAAAAAGCTACAAGAGACAGTTACATGTCAATTCCTAATATCTGAAAAGGAAGTGCATCTTTTAAATTCTATTTGTAAAAATGTTTACATTTTTCTCTCTGTGTCTATCGATATATGCAAGCAGGTTTAGGACTTTGAATATTAAACATGTAATTCCTAAATCCACTAAGAGAAAGAATATACATGATATGCAAAACCACTCTATTCAATCAAGCCCTAACTATACACATAATTATGGTATTCAAATTAGATTATTAATTTAGACATGCTCTATCATGTCAAGTATACACTTGCATAAAAATCTCTGAACAAAATTCAGTAGGAAATAAAAAGAGGTAAAGAAAATTCAGTTATTCTTTTTAGCAAATGAAAACCCCTGGTACAGAATGTTAAAATGTATACTTATGGGAAGATTAGTAGGAAATGCAGCTTAATTTTTTATCTAGGTGGTGGGTAATAAATACAGTACTGTCAAATTATCTCAACCGAATACTAACTCCAAGCCCTGGATTATCATATTTGCATTTGGATGAAATTGGGACACAAGAGGCATGAAATGGCCAAATTAATTTCATTTTACTTCATTTGTGTTTCCTCACATATTATTATGACTCTAAAATGCAATAAAATCATATATAAAATACCATATTACTTATATTATTATCTAAATTTTCATATGCCTCTACTGTACCAATTACACTGCACTAAGGCCACTATAATACGCCAAGTGTAATAGTAATTACTAGAATTAAGACAGGTGCCTACCATTTTCATAAGACTTTTTAAAATATAGGGCACCTGGGTGGCTCAGTGGGTTAAACCGCTGCCTTCGGCTCGGGTCATGATCTCAGGGTCCTAGGATCGAGTCCTGCATTGGGCTCTCTGCTCAGCAGGGAGCCCGCTTCCCTCTATCTCTCTCTCTCTGCCTGCCTCTCCGTCTACTTGTGATGTCTCTCTGTCAAATAAATAAATAAAATCTTAAAAAAAAAAAAAAGACTTTTAAAAATATATAAATGTATTGTATTCTTAAAAACCAGCACCAGTAACAAGAGATCAATGCACCAAATGTCACAAAACATAAGCCCCTTTAGATTCTACTTTTCCTACTGAAGCTAACATGTAAAATTGGCACCGTGAAGCTTGAAATTGAGATTTAAGGATAAGCACTGGTACCTGCATTTTGCTACTTGCTAGAAATTGCTTTCATCTGGAAACTGCCATTTAGCGAGGTTCATAGATTTTTTTTGTAAAATAAGAAAAAATACAGCACTATAAACTTTACAAACTGTCATAAAATTCCATGTTCTTATGAGTCTAACATTCCTGTGTCTTAATAGCTAATAATTGATTTAAAGTAGCAAAACTAGGTAAATCATAATTTTAGAATACGAAGAGCTAAAAAAGAAGCTGTAAAACTAAAATAAACCCTGCATCATTTTACACTGCTCACATGTAAAATGCTCAAGACAAATGTTTTATTCCTTTGGCATTAAACGGATAACGTGACAGCTGCTTTGGCGAGATAAAAGCAAGCTACGTCATTTAATGTATTTGGAATATACAAGAATAATATTAGAAGGGAAAACCAATAGCTTAAACTAATTTGGTTAATTTTTATTTCACATGCACACACACATGTACACACAGAATGTTCCCCACCTACAACAGCCATTGCAACAACTGAACTGAATTTGTTGCAACAACAAATTTACATTGCCTCACAAGTACCAAGTTCAACTACCATAATTTTGCAGTTTAAAATATCCACCCTTGGGGCACCTGGGTGGCTCAGTGGGTTAAAGCCTCTGCCTTCAGCTCAGGTCATGATCCCAGGGTCCTGGGATCGAGCCCTGCATCCGGCTCGGGATCCTGCTTCCTCCTCTCTCCCTCTGCCTGCCTCTCTGCCTACTTGTGATCTCTGCCTGTCAAATAAATAAATAAAATCTTAAAAAAATAAAATAAAATATTCACCATTATATTTTATAACTCAGAGGCTTTTTTTTATATATTTTATGACTCAGAGGCTTTTTTTTTTTAAGCTTCTAAGATAAGGAAAGAGAAAGATGCTCATTTTGTGAAGAAAGATTTTCCCCCTGGTCTAACTTAATTACATACATTTGCATACATAACCTGTGGCCCATCAAATACAGACTAGCCAACACAGTTTCTACTGTTGTTGCCTTGAGCAGACTAATAAAAACAATCTCTGAAATGTTCTACCTGCTAATCTTCCTTTAGTAGCTTTTCACAAAGACAGAGGCAACATGATGAGTGGCAAGAACATGGAATCAAAGTCAGAAGGCTTCAGGTTGGGTCCTGGGAGCTGAGCCATTTATGAGCTGTGTTATCTCCGCCCAGTTATCCCAACCCTGAATCTTAGTTCTTTCATCTCTATAATTGGAGTAATTCTGTCTTTAGGTCAAAATTAAAACCAAAAAGGCTGAGGACTAACATGCATGATATAAACAAAAATACCTGGTCATGATTTCCATCATCCCCAAACACTCTAGTTTGTCTATAACAAGGCCTGTTTGTGTTTTTTTTAAGATTTTATTTATTCATTTGACAGACAGAGATCACAAGTATGCAGAGAAGCAGGCAGAGAGAGAAGAGGAGGCAGGCTCCCTGCTGAGCAGAGAGCGGGATGCGGGGATCGATCCCAGGACCCTGAGGTCATGACCTGAGGCGAAAGCAGAGACCTTAACCCACTGGGCCACCTAGGCGCCCCGACAAGTCCTGTTTTGATGGCAAGTGAAAATTACAGGAAACTATACTCAACTATGTCTCAAATATACCAATTAGCCAAAAGATTCATTTATAACTATAAAAGGATTGGTTCAAAGGTCCAAACCCTCTTAAGATGCAATGACCACGATAAAAGCTCAGTTTCCTTAAACTGCCAAATAATACACCATTTATCACTTTTCCCCCCAGCATGCCCATTCATGGATACAATGAGACATGTCTGTTAGAAGAAGCGAGCACTTTATCCACCGAGAAAGTCACTCTTTTATCCTTCCCACTTTCCCAAGTGCCCATGACCTATGGCCAATGAAGGAGATAAATGAGTGGAAAAGAAAAATAAGAAATGGCAACTCAATCCGCCATGCAGCTTCAGACCCAGGATCATGTTTTTTCACGATTTTATTTCTTTTTTCTTTACCCTTATCCACTGCACCCACCTCCCAGATGCAGGAATTCATGTTTATTGACAGAACAGAAACCTGCCTGAGGAACAGCCACCGTCATGTGTGTAGACACAAGCAAGTTAACAGGCAGACCCATCCCTCTGCTTGCTGCTTTCTTCTATTTCATTCCTTTTGTTACCATCAAGCCCCTCATTTTGCTTTGCCTCTGGTTTCTGCCACTTTGCATCCAGGCACTTGTCAAAAACTTCCCTCACTGAATCTCACTAGCCCATCTCCTTTGCTTGCACCTGCAGTCTTGACCATCATCTTCCCCCCCCCCCACTCCATGTGTTCTCCCAGGAAGATCACCACCTCCACAACAACGTGAAACACACAGAAGGCTTGTAAGCTTTTATTTTCAGCTCAGCCTCTATCCTGAATTCTAGAACCACAGCTGGTACAACAGTCCATTGACTCTCAAGCCCTGGAGGAGCCTCTGGTGCCTCACATCACGGAACTTTGCCAACAAACTTCTCAGCTTGCCCTGCAGACTGCACCACCCTCTGTCTTCATGATCAGGACCAATGCCACCTCTTCCCATTCAGGCACCCAAGCCAGAGATCTGGAAGTCATCCTTAACGTCACCACCCCCTCCCTGCTTCTCCCCTCTTCCTCCTTTCCCCACTCTTACCAGTCCAAGCTCAGACCTGAAACCTGCACTAGGATTCATTCAACAGTTTGTTGTTGTTGTTCATCGAGCTTCTGTGTCTGCCCCCCACCCCACACCCCCATTCTCTACAAAACACCCAGAGTACTCATTCTAAAAGAACCCCCAAAAGTACGCAAATTCATCTGGAGCAAGCATGGTCCACAAGACACTTCCTAAAGTGGTCCCCAGCCTCCACTGTCCATCTCTGACCTCGTCCACAGCCCTCGATGTGTACCAGCCAATGGGGACAACCAGCTGTCTTACAGACATGCCACCTGCCCTGTTCAGTACTTGCACTGCACTGTTCTCTCTGGGCCGTCTGCTCAGAATGATTTCTGTCAGCCGACTCCCATCCTCAGCTGCCTGGCCCCCTCTGACTCACCGGCCAGACTCAGGTTCAGCCCTACACTTCCGAAGGGAAAGTCATCCCCTTGGAGCAGGTACCCCGACAGAGCCCAGCATCTTTTATGCACTGCTTACAACTGCATCTTTTTCCCTTCGTTCTGCTGAGATTCTGGAAGGCAGTGCAAGGATTCTTCTGTTTGAGGTTTCAACATCCAACAACATGCCTGGTATCCTATCAATATATATCTGCTAAATGCATAAATGAGTAAATATCATTCCAACTCAATCTGACTCAAACAGGCCAAGCTCTTAGTGATTGATTACGTGTGAATTACAGGTTCACAGCTCTCCTTAGAAGGTGTCAGGGAGACAAGAGTAAGGCCACAGTGGTTGCAACTCCCCAGTGCTGAGTGCAGAGGTTGCAGTAGTCTTGTACACAACTGTGTTACAGCTTGGCTTTTTCTAATTAAAAAAAAAAAATCAGGGGTGCCTGGGTGGCTCAGGAGGTTAAGCCTCTGCCTTCAGCTCAGTTCATGATCACAGGGTCCTAGGATCGAGCCCCACATCAGGTTCTGTGCTCAATAGGAAGTCTGCTTCCCTCTCTCTCTCTCTCTCTCTCTCTGTGCCTGTCTGCCTACTTGTGATCTCTGTCTGTCAAATAAATAAATAAAAATCTTAAACAAACAAATAAATAAAATCACTGTGTTATGTGGTTTTATTGTCTCTTAACTTATAACATGAGCTTCCTCAACATGAAAGCTTCCCAATAGCTTCAGTGTGTTCAACCATAATGGGAATGACAGAGGAATGGATACAGTCAGGGGGGTGAGGCCAGACTAAGCAGGAGCAACAGTAACAGTAATGATCCCGTCACAAATGCAGTGAGACCAGATGCCCAAAGACTTGCCTGATTACGCTTCATCACTTAGAGAGTAAATCCACAGAAAAGCTTACATATGCAACACTAGGAGCCCTGTGAAGACTAGAATGTCTCACACCTTTTGGTACTTTTACAAAATTAACTGAAGCTGATTACTTGCAAATGAATACAGGATATGGTGTATGGATATTGGGTCCTATGAAATCATAGAGAAGATATAAAGCTGTTGCTGATCAACTGCAAAAAATTTTTTTTTAACTTGCCTACTCCATAAGGTTCATAAGGTTTCTAGTGCTCTGTATTTTAAGTAAAGACTCTCCAGTCAAGCCAAATTTCCCTCTCCTTTGCAATAGTGTCTCTATTTAGAAAATTGAATTTTTCATAAGTTTTGAGTCACTCACAGGTTTGAAAATTGTACAGTTGTATAAAATCAAGGAGGGGGAGTAGATGAAACATCAACACAATATGCCAAAATGTTATAACAACATAAAATAATAACTCAAAACCCAAGGAATATGAAGAACTTATTGAAGAAATGCTGGCTCCAATGTGAAATCAAGAAAAACATGGAGGAAGGGAGGCTCTGAGGAAGGGTTTTAAAAATACTACAAGTTGGCCATAAATTCTGTCTTTGTATTGTGCATTTGGACTGGAATTAGACTATAATACAGGCATAGAAGATGTGATGCAATGTTACTATTCTGAGACAACACACTTGACCCATACTTGTTAGACTTATGTATTCACTGAATTTACAAACCATAGTCTCATTGGGAATAGCATATGACACTGTTGTAGTAATCTCCATTACTGATACTTTTTTTTTAAATTTATTTGACAAAGAGAGAGATCACAAGTAGGCAGAGAGGCAGGCAGAGAGAGAGGAGGAAGCTGAGCAGAGAGCCCCATGTGGGGCTGGATCCCAAGACCCTGGGATCATGACCTGAGCTGAAAGCAGAGGCTTAACCCACTGAGCCACCCAGGTGCCCCCTGATACTTTTTTATAAACATTTACTTTTTAATCTCCAGAGAAAATCTCAGGTTTCTATACTTCCCCTTTCTTTAATGAGAGGGACACAAAGTATGTGACCCAAACACAAAGTTAACAGACCTCTCCATTGGGTCCTATTATCAGTCGAAGGCTTTCCACTTCCTATTGCACAAGGCTAAAATGTGGTTTTTATTTTCTGAGTTTGATGTAGGAACTAGGCTTTAGTTCTTTCTCCACAAAGACATGGAGATGACACTATGTAGTCAATGCCAGATGCTGAGAAGGTGGGCAATGGGCTTCCCTCACGTCTCTTTAGCTCTCTTCGAGTGTTATTGTGGGAACCAAGACAGATAGTACAGGATTATTTTGAGAAGCACAATACAGGACAACTAGGCAGCATAGCCGAACGATCATGAAGGCTCCAAAATTAGATGCAGAATGTACTGCATGGAACCCAGGCCTTGTCAGATAGCTGTGGACTCCATTCTTGGCGCCAAAACTTAATAAAGTGACCCTAGACAGGTGTCCTGACCTTTCTAGGCCTCAGTTTCCACTTTTGAAAAACAGAATAATAAAGTAACTACCACATAAGTTTGCCATGAGGATTAAATACTGTAGGTAAACTTAGCATGGCAGCTAGCACATGGTAAGTGCTGTGTGTTAACTATTCACTCCAGTTCTTACCTAGAAGGCACGACCAATAAGGACTAGAAAGGTGGCAGATAAAAAATTCTCAGAGCTGTCTCCCCCCACCTCTGCCCCTTGTCCTCAAATTCAGCCATGCCCTAGCCTTGAGGGACTGTCTCTGCCATGATGAATACGAACTGCCTGCTCGTATAACCAGAAACGTGTGTAACTTCCCAACACATCTCTCACGGATGTATGAAGCAAGAGCTCTAGAAACAGAATCAGCTCCCAACTCCCCAAGCCAGAAGTGAACATAATTCAAAAGAGTAGATAAGACTAGGGAGAGTAAATGATCTTCATTCACTTTATCCATATTAAAATTACCTGTTTCCTGTACATATATTTTCTGACAGCAGTAAAAAGCCGATGTCAGAGAAGTTATTTGGGAATCTAGAGGTGACCACAGATAAGCCGTTAATAGTTCACACAGATGAGAAATAAAACAGAGCTATGTAAATTCTAAAGAAGTAGTTAAAACTAAATTATGGACCCAGCTTAAGTCACGGAAGTGATCAAGGAAGACTTCAATTATACAATAACCCGGAACGAAGGAGCATTTGAAATGTCAATATTGATTGAGTAGAAGGGAATATCTGTACTCTGACAAAGAGGGTTAAAATTGAAGTAGAGGCTATTTCAAAGATGTGAAGGGGCTGTTGATGGCAAGGGTTCTCTTTTTGGTGCACGGTATCTGTGGAATTGTGTCCCCAGGCATACTGAGGCACTCTCCTGAAAGCTCATTCCCAGAAAGTTTTTTTTAAACTGACAAGTAACGGACATAGAAAATTCTACCAGTTTCAGGTATACAACTTAATGATCTGGTATATATGTATATATTGCAAAATAATCTCAATAAGTCTAGATAGCACCTGCTACCACAGTTACAACTTGTAATGAGAACTTCCGAGATTTACTCTCTTAGCAACTATCAAATATGCAATATGGTATTATTAACTATAGTCACCATGCTGTACAGAGAGTTTTGATTTCAAAAAAAAAAAAGAAAGCCAACTTAGAACATGTGTCCCCAAGTACTATCGGTGATAGAATAGGTAGAATACGTTCACTAGGAGGATACACCAGTCTACAAGCCGTCTGTTGCTTATGTGCCTTATAGAATAATTAGATTTTAACATCTAGAAAACAGAATATTTTCCAGAGTCAGCACTCTATGTAGTATCTGGATTATAACCTAAGGAAGCTACACACACACACACACACACACACACACACACACGGCCTCTCAATCATTCTCAACCTCTGAAGTCAGGTGAGAAGTTCAACAGGCTATGGACCAGACTTTTAACAAAGTACTGCTCACAAAGGACCCCGGAAACTGCTTTGCGTGACACTGGCATTAAGGCCTAGAAGAAGCATGCTTATTTAATGTAAAGCATAAATGATTTCCATTTCTGAAAATATGGTAAAATGTGCAGGAAAGTATAAGGGCTCTCTCTTGCTCTCTCTGCCCCACGGCTGTTCTCTAGCAGGGACTGAATTCATGCTGAGGTATGATGCTCTTTGTGGATGGATGACAGCTGCCCGGGCTGCTTTGCTAGGCTGTGTGGATCATTGCAGCCACATCTGCAGGCAGAAACAAACCAGAGAGCACTGTCCTCCAGTGTGAACTGTCACATACCATTTTTTCCCCAATAATTCTCTGAATATATGAATGGGGAAGTAAGAAGCAATGGAATCCACCTGAAAGCGAAGGAGAAAATACACTTCACCTGCTGGCACATCTACCCTGTGCTAGGCTAAGCAAGTTATTTAATAATAATTATGGTAATAATAATAACTCCCAATCTTGGAGAACTATGTTGTGAGTGCTGTTAAACACTTTGCATACTTTAATGCTTAACTCGAATTTCCTCATGCATAAATTGAAGATAATAATGCACTTATTTTATTATTATGAGGATTAAAGGAGAATAGATGGAAAAAAACAAGATCAAAAGGAAGTTAAGGCTGCAAGGTCAAAAAGAACAGGATTTGAAATAAACAGACATAGGTTAAAATCCCAATGCTGATTTGATCTCACTGAGCTTCAGTTTCCTCATCTCCCAAGTGCAGACGAAAGCACCCACCTCAGTGAGGAGGGAGACAGTAAATTAAACACCAGCTGCATCACTAGAAAGTGTTCAATAAATGTTTATATCCTCTCTCCTGTTATACCTGTGACCTGCTTCCATTAACCTCCATCAGCAGCCATTCAGTCCCTGGTATCCAAAGATGTGTTTCCTATCATAGCAATGATAATTCTTTTAAAAAGATTTTATCTATTATTTGAGAGGAAGAGCGAGTAAGAGAGAGCATGAGAGGGAAGAAGATCAGAGGGAGGAGACTCCCAGCAGAGCTGGGAGCTAGATGCGGGACTGGATGCTGGGACTCTGGGATCATGACCCAAGCTGAAGGCAGTCGCCCAACCAACTGAGCCACCCAGGTGCCCAGCAATGATAATTTTATCAGCTTAATAATGCGAGACACTGGTGGGGTGCCTGGGTGGCTCAGTGCGTTAAAGCCTCTGCCTTTGGCTCAGGTCATGATCCCAGAGTTCTGGGATCAAGCCCCACATTGGGCTCTCTTCTCTACTTGGTGGGGAGCCTGCTTTCCTTCCCCCCCCCCCCGCCTCTCTGCCTGCTTGTGCTCTCTCTTGAATAAATAAATGAAATTTTTTTTTTTTAAATAATGCCAGACACTGGCTCAATGGCTTTACATCTATGAACTCATTTAATCCTCATCATAATCCCCTGAAGTAGGTACTACTGTTATCCCCAGTTTATAGGTGAAGGTACTGAGACACAGAGTTTAGGTAACTTGCCCAGATTCAAGTGGTAGGAGAGCCAAGAGCTCAGCTGCCTAGTCTACCCTCTTTACCACAGTGCAACAATGCTGATAGGGGTGAGTCTGTTTGAGAGTCCATGCTGGGATATGTTCTCTTCTAGACATAAGCAATGGATGCTCTCACAAAACACAATGTGTTGCCTAACTTTTCAACTTCTGAAACAACATTTTTGTATTTTCCTAGGATTCTTTAAAAACCTATGGTATGTTTTTAAATGTGGTGCCTATAACTAGCTCATCTTGTTTCATGTGTTGGAATACCATAAATAAAACCACTTCTCTTTCTAAAGACTGCCTAGATAAATCTTACATTATAACACACCCCTGAGTTTTGGTTGAAACATTTATTACAAGTCCAAATTTAAATATATATATATATATATATATATGTGTGTGTGTGTTTATATATGTATATGTATTATATATATATTTATATATAAAGTCTTAATGCTGTTTTGTTAAACTAATGACTTTGATACCAAATAATCTGAAAATTCTCCTTGCTTCTAATGTTCGGTCTTAACAGTCAGTAATAGCGGTACTACATGTAATTCAAAGTATTCCTTTTACAAATTTAACTGACTCAAATATTAAACATCAGTGATGATAATCTATTGCTCTACTTAAAAGGAATCTCTAGGGGATGGATGAAAAAGAAAGGTTGTAGAATTCTATCCTTCAAAGTAGAAAAGGATAGCTACCTATAAATCATGCCCTTTATTTATTAAGATAATTAAGCCCATCAGCACACTTAACTTTCAGACTCAACAAATGTCTGGGATGAACAATTTCCACTTTTTCTACAACAAAGGGGATGTGTTCAAAAAGGGTCCTCTGCAAGCTCTCTGCACAATGCATGCTATTTTAAAACATGATTTATGTGTCTAATTCCTGGAGCTGCCTTGAAAAATACACTGGGTTTTTCCTCGCATGCTACCTATTAGGAGAAGACACTCCAATTTGAAGAGTGCACTCTGTTTCACACTACAGAACGCTATATCATGTCAGCATTTTCATTAAATACTGTTCAAGCTGGACCTTAAACAAATGGAACGGAGAGCCACAGCTGCAGCCACTGCAGAGACACAGTTATCCCGCCGGGAGGCTTATATAAGAGGCGCAGGACAGGCAGGGTGAAACCCAAGTGCCATCATCAGAATCCTATTCCTTTGAGACTTGCCCACATTCTTGAAATGTATGAAATCACATACAATGAACGCATTTCTCATTTTATTTGCCTTATGGCACAAAACGCTGTATTGACTTACAAGTTGTTTTCTCCCCAAAGGACTGGACTCCAATTAAGGAAACGCTGGCAACTTCTGCCTAGGGGAAGAGTAAAGTGGGATGCGCGGGAAGCCGGAAGGGCTGGGAAGGAATGACTTAGCTCCCACCTCCAAAGACCTACTGCATCCAGGAATATTACAGGAGTCACTCCCCGCAGGACTTAGGATAGAGGTAACAAGACCCTGCACGCACCCTCCACTGCCAAACACACACCGTCAAGGGGCTCGCAACTTGCAATCAGCAGCAGGCGAAATGCCCTCCCAGCACCTGTCCTCTCACAGCACGTTTCCAACTGGCACGTTCGTCAGAGGCTGCTGCCAGCCCGCCCTGGATTGCCTCTCCCCGCGTGCCGGGGTCTGCTTCTTCGCACCCTGAACTCCCCGAGACGGAGCCCCGCTCCTAACAAGAGGGGCCGCCCCAGCTTCCCCCCCGCCCCCGAAGGTACTAAAAACGCACCTCCCCTTCCCACGGCCCCCTCCAACTTCAGAAACTACAGTCAACTCACCGGGACGCAGGAGACAGGGAGCCTTCCGAGGGGACCTTGCTCCGCGGCGCTCAACCTCGCTGGCCCCGCACTGCCGGGGCGACGGCGGGTGCCAGGCTAGGCGCTGTCGCTCCGCACCAGCCACCTCGCTCCGCCGTGCCCGGAGCCCGGCACTCGCCAGGGCGCACGGCCCGCCGGCGGCGGCCGCAGCGGCGACCGAGGCTGCACCCGGCCGCGCGGACCGAGAGCTGCAGACGCCACCGACCCCGGAGTGCGGCGCTCCTAGCCCCCGATGCGTGTCTGCGGCTCCGACGAATGGCGACTCAGCGAGGAACGCCGCAAGGGACAAGCCGAAGCGCTGTTAACCCGCAGAGCCTCTAGCCCGCTCCCGGGCGGTCGGTCACATCGCCGGCGCGCCGGCGGGGGAGCTAGCGGGCGGGCACCGCAGTCCGCACTCGCCGCCGCGCCGCGGAGAATGACAAGCGCCGAGGCGGAGCAGCCGTGCGGGGCGCGGGGCGCGAATGCGCATGATCCCGGCCCGCTGCGGCACGTCACGGGGGAGGGAGGGGAGCTGGGCGGGGCCGGGGTGGGGGGCCCCCGGGGCGCACTCGGGCGCGGCGCCCTGCTCCCTCGCGGGAAGGTGCAGGAAGTCTCCCGCCTCGGGTTTTCTGGACCTAAAAGCTGCGTATTTGAACTTGTCTCCAGAGCCCATTGTCCCTTAAAAACCACTGTTTACTCTAAGCGGTCTTTAGGGCGCTGGGCAAGCCCAGGAAAGCCAGTATAACTCAGGTTATAGCTTAATCGTAGAGGACTGCGACCATTGTCCTCTACCTGGCTGTACATTAAAATAACTTGGGAAGCTTTTAAGAGCCCTTTGCCCTGACCGCACCTCCGGAATCCAGACTCCGTACGGGGAGAGGCGCAGGTATCGGTTGGTTGTAAAGCTTTCCAGATGATACTGACGCACCGCAGAGGTTTTCAAACCCTAATGTGTGTGTCAGAATCTTCTGAGGATTTTGTTAAAATGCAGGTTTCTGATTCAATAGGCCTAGGCGCCAAAGGAAGATTCGTCATCTCTAACGAGATCCCAGATGATGCCGGTGCTGTAAGACCAGACCATGTTATCTTTACTACTCCAAGTGTAGTGTAGAAGAATCTGGAGCAGAGCTTCTAAAATGCTGAGTGTGAGAATCTTCTGAGAAGTGTTTTGTTGTTTTTGTTTTAATTGCAGAGCACATTCCCAGGCCCTACCCATGTGGTTAGCCTCTGAGGCGCTGCTAATTCCATTTGTAAAAAGCACTCCCTGTAAGGCTGATAATGGGTGTTGTTTGACCCAAACTAAAGGAATTAGGCCCCCAACCTGGAGTCGGGCATACACTTTCGCAGTGAGAAGGGCCAAGCTAGATCTAGAACTCAGAACATCTGAGTCGGAGTCCAAACCTAATGGTATTTTATCTAACTAGTCCAAATTTTCTGCAATTATTATTCATCGCTTTACTTGGTAGGAAATCTATATAAAACATATGAAATACACATGCACACAACGCATCCTGTATTCTTTACACATATTAAAGTGGCTTAAAGTTGGGTGAGGGGGAAGGGTCATTAGGAGGGGAGGGGTGGAATAAGGGATGTTAGATGGTCTGTCCCATAGTGCACTGCAGAGGAAAGGGTATGTAGGAGGGAACAAACCTTAGCTTCACCCTAGAGCCTGAAATGGAAGATCCAGGAATGAGCTTTGGCCTCTGGTCTCATAGCACAGATTGAAACTCGGGTGTTCAAGAGCTTATGATTATATCGTGTGTCACAAATATTACCTCAATGAAATCTCAAAATGGTCTGGGATGTTGGATAAAAAAGATAATGGGCCCATTTTATAGATAAAAAAGGATGCTCTGGACATTAGTTGACTTGCACAAGCAGTGGCACTTGAACTAGAGTAGAGATATCAATGGTGGACATGGTTTCTATAATTCAAAGAACAGTGGTTCAGATCTCACAAGGAAAATGGCTTCTGTGTTTATTGTTCACATCCTTTAAAGGTTGCGCCTAGATTTTGAGTTAGAAAGCATTTCGTTTTTGTGAGAGGAATTGCGTTCTATATCCTCACTCCATTTTTGCAGCTCTACAAATGGAATGCAAAATGTTTTGTTCAGAGAGCATCCCAGTCCTGGGACATCACAGTTACATAATGCAGGCTTCACCAACAAGTTCAAAGAGCAATGCTCATATATTCTGGTGGCAAGTGTAATTACCATCCTCATTTTATTCAGGCCCAAAGAAGTCAAGTGATTTAGACAAAATCCAGGCAATGTAGTCTCTGTCCTTTTCTGCTCTCCTTTTACCAAATGACATACTGAAGATTATTTTTCATTTCCAAATTTTTCATATCAAGATATACCATCATTAAATTAGAACCAAATGTATTTCAAAGTCACTCCTTGATACAGAACCAAAAATATGAGGAACAATTCTTATGTTTGTGAAAAATTCTATAGACTATATTCTCAGTCAGTGTAAAAGTTTTGGGCTGAAGTATGTGATACTTATACGCAATCTTTCAATGCACATGTTTGCCTTGGAATCCTACCTACCTTTATCTTTGCTTTTAATGTAAATTTTCCTTACAGCTATTCTTCTGTGTGATTATGAAATAAAAAAAAAAAAATGGCTGATTAAAAAAGAATTCTCTGTAAATGAAGGAGCTGGTTGTAGAGTTTTTGTTAGTTCAGTTTTTAATAAGAAAATATTTTAAATAAATTTTAAAAAGCCAGAGGTAGTACACTAGTCATATTAGGACCTTTAGAAGATCCCAGAATTGTCATCCCGTTTCCTTAGGTGTAAGAAACTCCAATAAAAATATTTATCTGTATAGTATATAAATTCATTTGCATATTGACATTAAGAAATCTAGAATTTAATTACATAAAAGTTAATTAGTATGTCCCATTGCCATTGTATTTTGAGCCACTATTATTGGCACTAAACACATGAACTGTGTAATATTGGTTTAATATTGACTGTCTTAGCATTAACCATATCTGATTAAGAATTTGCTTCTCATTAGTTGGTGGTGTTATCTGGCAGGAATAGCAGCTTAATTGGTTTTGTTTTGTTTTGTTTCCTCTCTGAGGTCTGCATTCTTTATGGGTCAGCAAAGCTTGCTCTTTGGGTGAGAATTTCTTCATTCAGTGCCTCTAAAAGTCCCAACAGTGAGGACTTCAATTACATAGATGCTAGCAACTCATTAGAGAAACTGTACCTAAAATAGATTTTTATTAAACTCTTTTGGCTAAAGCCGAGCTGAGAAGTCTAGGCCCCCAAATTTGTTAATTACATTTCTTCAACCATTTTACTCAAAGAGCTTCTCTGACATGAAAAATCTTCCAACCTCTGCCGACTTCATACTTGTAGTCCATAACTTGGACCTGAAGTCCAAGGTGACTGGCAAAGCTGAGACGGAAGTGGGAACACAGAATTAGATTTCACTAGGCAAAAACTAACGTTACCATAAAGATTAATACAAGTTGTGCTTGATTTTTGGACATGGCTTATTACAGTTTGCTCTGTTTGAACACTTGCAGCTGCTAGTAACTTCACTGGAAACCATAGCTGAATCTCTGGTGGAGGGTTGCGGGGGGTGGGGGGGCATAGGGAGATTAGCATTCTTTCTTTTTCCCTTGGGAAACTTTGAAAAACGATTGGAAAGCCCAATTCCTCTTGCTCTAACCGAGGGAATTTACCAAGCGCCTGAATTTTTACTTCTAGCTTGATTGTTCTAAATAATTTATTTAGAACTTAGAACAGTCGGGATGCCTGGGTGGTTCAGTGGGTTAAGCCGTTGCCTTCGGCTCAGGTCATGATCCTGGGATTGAGTCCCGCATCGGGCTCCTTGCTCAACGGGGAGCCTGCCTCTCTCTCCGCCTCTGCCTGCCTCTCTGCCTGCTTGTGTGCTTTCTCGCCTTCTGACAAATAAATAAATAAATAAAATCTTAAAAAAAAAAAAAAAAGAACTTAGAACAGTTCTGTTGTTGTCGTCTAGGTTGGGGTTTGTTACATTCTGCTAATGTAACAAACCCCAACCTAGAAAGGAAATTAGCACTGGGTGCGGATTCTGGCCTCATGGTAAGAGTAGGGTTTGGCACTGGGACAGAGAGAATTTGGGGACTGAAGAGGAAGACTGGCTATGGACTTTGGTGGCTGAAGAGCAGAGGCTGGGGGAGACTGGGCATCAGCAGTCTCTGAGATCAAGTTGGCAGAAGTCTGTACTTGTGACCAAAAAGAGAAAGAGCATCGAAACTGTACCTGGAGCTTTGTGCTTTTGTTTCCACTTAAAGATCTTAGGGGTCCCATGTTTGACCTACCCTATAGGAAAGAATGATAGGAGATTAATAAATAGATTACAAACCCCTTATAAATAGATAGAAATAGGTAACTGCTTTAAAGAACTACTGTATAATTTTAATGTCTAAGAATTATATCTATGCCCTCTAATTGCTCCCAAATTGCCCACGGACAGAAGAAAGTGGCTGGTGGAGAAGCCACATGCACTCTTGGGACCAACCACACAGAACCATCTAGCTCCAGCTGCTCTCATCTCCTGTCTGCTGAAATCACATGGCTGCCATCTGTAATTACCTAACATGGAGTGCAGATAGCTTCAAGCACATAGTAGGTTCTTAATAAAAGCTGGCTGTTAGTATCAGCTTTGTTTTCTCTCCTAGAGTTAAAATCTGCCACTCGCTGTCTCCTAATGTCCATTTATCATTTTAATGTAAGCAGTGATTAACTAGATTTTAATGGAGTGCTTTCCTTTTCTGACAGAAGACTTAAGAGTGACTCCAGGGCTCTTCTGAGAACAGGGGAATCCTGAAGAAAAGGCTTTCAGGGGAGATCAAGACAAAGCCTGCTAATGTTACTCTGTGGCCTCACGCTGTATTGCAGGGAAAATGCAGGGCTTAGGACTTGACGTGTGTAGATCTTTCTACTGGGGGAAACAAATGATGGCGGGAAGAGAGAGAGTACTTAACAGAGCGTGCCTTAAGGAAATGTCTCCACATTACAATTAAAGAATGGATATTCCCATCACCTTCTGGCATCCTGACCCTACACATTCCTTACATTTCTATCCCACCATCTTCACTCCCATTTATGCCTATAAAACTAAGTGGATACTCATTACGTTGCCAGAGATTTCTTAGGTTCACGTTTTAATTCTTCTGCCTTTACTATCTCCATAGAATGTAATTCTTACACACCTACATTTTAAGTAGTCATCAGAGGATACCGTGTTTCATTAGTGATAAACCATTTGTCAGTCCACAAATAACAGATCTTTCAAGACTGGGAAAGGAAGATGTATAAAATTAGTTAGAGTTTAAGTTCTAAGAGAAGCTGGTTGCACAGTCTTCAGAGTCAGAAAGTTGTAAAAGGTATTTAGTGGCCAAAGCATGTCTCTCATTTCTTGCCCTCTTGTAGATTTTCCTTCTCCGTTCCCATCCTCTCGACATTTTTTCAGCAAATAGACGTTTCTGCTCTCAGATCCTGGAGTAGAGGCCGTCTCTTGCTACAGAGGATAAAAGATGACAGGGCGAGGAAATTCAGCATACTGTGGCGTTCTTCTTGAGTCAGTAGCCAATTTAGAAATGCACGAATGTGCACTGTTTACATGGGTTTCTTCCTCGGTCTAGATAGGTTTCCTTATCTTGAAAATGAGGATAATAATAGTGGCTATTATTAATCTCTGTTCAGCCATTTACCTATTCCTACTTCCCCATGTAGAAAGAGTATCCAGTTTCTGCTAAACTCTCTTCCCTTCCCTACTCCCCAAGAAAGAACCCCTTCTAGAGAGAAGTGATGGTCAATACTAATGAATGCTAGGGAGAGTGAGGGCTCCCTCAAGTTTCTATACACTTGGCAGTGGTCAAACCTACTACTGTTCTGAACAGGCAACAAAAACTGCTGGAATTTGAGATGTTACTTGTGTGGTTGGTGGTCAGACCCTCCGTGGAGTCTCAAATGCATTCTTTGGGGAAATGAATAAAAACACAATTGTGTAGCCTGAAGGGAAGGCAAGGGACCTTGGAGATCTCACAGCAATTCCTATAGAGAGAAGAATTGCAGGGGAAAAAGCCATAAAGTAAACCATCACTCCAAGATGTCTTATAAAAACAACAGTTGGTTTTAGAAATATTTAATCCCAAATTCCACTGACGTGCACGTGGTATTTCCTGTTTCTGGAAATGTAGAAAAAAAATAAAGCTCTGTTTGAAAGCAAGCAAGCAGAGCCAGATGTTGGTGTTGGTAATGACCCGCAGCGCCCAGCGCTCCTGTGGCGGCAGTCAGGAAAATGCATGACAGCTGTCTGAAGCCATGGGAGCTTAATTTCTCTTGGCCAAAAAAGAAACAAAGTGTAGAGTCTGTTTTGTTTATATATACAAAAGGACAGCTGAACCCAAGAGACATTATTTTGGTTTATAGAGCCAGTAAGAGCAATTTAAAATATTATTTATATTCCTTTGACATACTTGGTCCAAATCACTTATTTGAGGAGTGTTCACTACCCAACCAACTATAGCTGTTGTCTGGGTTTTGTCGTTTTTTAATTTTTTTCTGTTTGTTTGTTTTGCTTTTTGTTTTTAGAAAATATTAGACTATTGAATTTTAAAACCAAGTATAGGCAGTCTGATAGTGGTTTGCTTTGTCCATATGAATAATTAGAGTTTTTTTGTGAAAATACACGACGGAACTTCTTGATTAAAAGATCTTTGGGGGGGACACCTGGGTGACAGTCAGTTAAGTGTCTGGCTTTACCTCAGAGCAAAGAACCCATGATCCTACTGTTCTAGGATTAAGTCCCACATCAGGTTCCCTGTTAAGCGGGGAGCTTGCTTCTCCCTCTGCCTCTGCTCCCCCTGCTCATGTGCTCTCTCTCACTGATAAATAAATAAACAAACAAACAAATAAATAAATAAATAAATAAAATATTTAAAAAATAAAAGATCCTTGGGTAAGGGCACCTGGGTAGTGTAGTTGGTTAAGCATCCAACTCTTGGTTTCAGCTCAGGTTGTGATCTCAGGGTTGTGAGATCAAGCCCCACGTCAGGCTCTATCTCAGCGTGGAGTCTGCTTGAGAGTCTCTCAAGAGAATCAACCTCCTGCTCCTGTTCTCTCTGTCTCTCTCAAATTAAAAAAAAAAAAAAAAAAGAGCATTGGGTTTACAGAAGTGATTACAACCTACTTTATCTTTTACTATACACCACCTTAAATCTTCTATTTTGGTCTAACTAGTTTGCTCTTCACTGCTTCACTATCCTTTGTCTTTCTTGCTTTTGTGTTTGTTGTTTTTAAACTGAAGTTCTAAGCTGCATCTCTGTCCAAATACTAGCCGTGCTCTAATACCTAATTCATGTTTCACCACATTCGTGAAGTTGACCTTGGTCATTTCAGCTGCTCTGCTGGAGGGGTCTCTCCTCTTGGGAGCCTCTGAAATACCTACTATATCAATCCACATTGCACTCCTCCAAAACTGTTCCTGGTTCCTGGCCCAGACCTTCCAAAACCCTTGGAATTTTCTGAGTGAGAGGATTGTGTTATGATATACATAATGAGCCCCCATGGACCATACCTGAGTTTTTGCTGATGAAATGTGGAGCAAAATCAACCAAATACTTAGAAGGTTGGAACCTTCAGCCTCACCTCCTAACCCTCGGCAGGGGGACAGGGAAGCTGGGGATTGAATTTAATTGCATGCCCAATGATTTAGAACATTACCCCTATGGAGTGAAACCCTGATGAAAAACTCAGTACACCAAGGCTTGGGGAGCTCTCAGGTTGGTGAACATGTTGATGCGCTGGGAGAGTCATGCACCCTGACTCCACAGGGACAGAAGCTCCTACACTCAGCATACTTCCAGACCTTGTGCTGTGTACTGCCTCCTCTGGCTCCTCATTTGTATCCCTTATTACAAAACAGTAACCGTTAAGTACAGTGCTTTCCTGAGTTCTGGGAGTTGTTCTACTGAGTTATCAAATCTGAAGGAAAGTTGTGTGAATCTCTGAATTTGTAGCTAACTCAGACAAGTACAGGAAGCCCGGGAACCCCACTTGCAGCTAGCATGTGATGTAAGGGCAATCTTACCGGAAACCCCACCCTTTTATTTGTGGGATCTGATGCTAACTCCAGTTAAATAGTGTCAGAATTTAATTGAACTGTTGGGGCACCCATTTGGTGTCAGAACACAGTATTACATAGTGCATTTAAAAACACACCATGTTTTTGCATTGCCTTATTTATAGCTTTGATTATCATATGGCAGAAATGATACCACCAGCTCAAGATGAAAAAGAGAGCAATTATATCAAGTGTTTATATCTTTATCAGTCAAGCTGCAATGTTGATTGATGGTTAGGGAAGTAATCAACAAATTTGAGTATGTACATTCCATCCCTTCAGCTGGACTGAAGGCTTCTGGAAAATTGAGTTCACATTTTCAACATCTATATATATCAAACCATGCCTACTGCTTTGTCATCAAATTCCTAAGTACCAATGACCTGTTTTACAGTTTATATGATGATGTACAAATAGGTCCTTACTAATTACAATACTCACCTTGCATTACATGCTTATTTAACAGTCTTCTCCCTGTGGACATTGCTTTAATACTCTTCTTTCTCTTCTTATTTCATGAACAGGAAATGCTAAGCCATAGAAAAGCATCTTTCTTAGGATCTCAGAGTAAGCCAGAACCAGAATTGAAATTCAAAGTCCATTTCCCCTAAATTTCCAAGCCTATTACTTAGCTTATCACACCCTCCTTAAGTAGTAAGAGCTACTGGTCATTTTTACTTCCAACGACTACATGGATAATGATAGTGAAGTAGCCATCAAAATTCAGAATCAGGTTTTATTATGCATGGTGTGCTTGTCATTCATTTTTAGAAGGGTTTTTTGGCCTTATATTTATGCTAGTAATTAAATCCAATGTCTTCTTCCCAAGTCAAGTCAATGAATCACTTATAATGATAGAAAAGTTTAGGAATCTAACTCAATTTAACATGTACATGATTAAAGATGATGAGAAATATACCTCAAGTATTGACAAAAACAGAAACAGTTAAATAAAGAAATCTCAAAGGTATAAAAATAATTGCATTGCTTATCTAGCAGGTTAAAATTTAATTAGCTCTATCGTGTCGTAGCTGGGCTCACTTTTTTTGAGTCTTCATGTTATAAATCAGAATGGAAACAGTAACTTTAGCAGGCAGAGTTTTTAATGGCTATGGGGACTACCAGCCAACAATTTATTTCACACTGGAGAACAGAGAGAAAAATCTCATTTTATTTTATTTGATCTATTGTTACTCTTCAGAAGTAATGACTTGCTTTTCGAACACAAAAAACTTTTACTTTATTACTAACAGAATCTCTAAAAATGATGGCAACTGGAGTCAGGGAACTGTCATTACTGTCATTCGATTTGACAACATGCAATCATGTCCATTAAGAGCTTTACGTTCTCTTTGAACGTGTGGTAGGAAACTTCAAAGTTTATTTAACCTACTGCTAAGTACACAACAAGCTCAATAATAAACATGTGTTGATAGGCTATGTTTCCAACCACTTCCCTAGGAGCTTTATCTAAATGGCAAACATTGACAGAAATCATTGTTTTCTGAAGTCGTAAGACTCTACTTGTGACCCTTTCTTAGAGACAAAGTGGATCATTCTGGGGGTCATTTTGTAGTTAAAGGAAAAGTTCAGGGTCCCTCCCTTCTAGAATACTCCTGCATAAATGGTGACATGCTTCTGACCTTGGACTTCTGTTCCATACAAGCTTTTTTATGCATAGCTCTTGAATGGGAGATACCTGAGTGATAGGACTTGTCCAGAAGAGGCCTCAGAGTTGGCCTGTTTTAATTATTTCAACAGTATTTAATTTGGGGGGGGGGTCCAGGTCAGTTTTCTTTTAAGATCCACCTCTTGGGATAATTTCAAATGTTCAGATTTTCAGAGCAATGTCTCTACTAGTCTAGACTCTTCTGAAATAGGGATGATAAGGTCTACTATAGGCCCACCCTCCTGGGACCACAAAAAAATTCGTGGGGGGAAAAAGTGGCTTTGATTAGAGGTTTGTATCTGCTACAGCAGGGAGCCCAGAGCAGTTCTTCTTTTATGTAAGAGAGAGCTGGTAACAACATTTGGCCTGCAGCACAGTGGTTAGCAACGTGGGCTCTGGGGGCAGGTAACCCAGGTTTAGAGGCCTTCACTGACAGGTACAGAATCCTAGTCGAATCACTTATTCTCTCCACGTCTCAAGAAGCCTCCTTTATGAAATGTAGCAACAGCTTTTCTTATTTAATATTTACTAACAAGATACCAAACAGAACGAATGGTTTTTAAACATTTGGCACAGTCTCTCCAACCTAGAAAGTGTTCAGCTGATAGTGCTTACTCTGTGCCTGGGGAAGTCTGCACATTACGTACACGTAAATCCTTTAAATTTCACAGCGTGAGATACTACAGGCCATTTGACAGATGAGCAAACTGAGGCACATTCAGGCTAAATAGTTTGTCCAAGAGCATAAAGCTAGTAAGTAGCAGATTGCCTCTGCACCTTTGAACTCAGGCCATGTAACTCCGAATCCATGCATTTAGCCGTTTCTCGGATCAATACGAGTGATGTTTCATTATTGTTGTTTTCCTTCCTGTAAGGCTTTCCAACTTTGTGGCACAGACGTGACCTTTGTTCCCTCAAGTCTTGTGTCCCAAGAGACCAGCAGCTGCCTCCCCCTTTTGCTAAGCCACTCATAATTCACGACAAGCTACTTATCACTTGCACAGTTCCCATAGTGAAGGTTTTTCAGGAAAAGCTGAAAAACCGTATATGATGAGTTACATTCTTGTTTGGATTTTGACACTCTACTGGCCAAGGGTGCTTAAAGATCTTCTCTGGGCCTTAATGTCCTAAATTATAAAATGACTGATTCAAACTGGAATATTTTTACATATCTTCCATATCTAGGATTTCACAGTAGTCTACTTACTTAAACTGAAATATTTACTAAATATTTTACTAAATGAGAACATTGTGGTCTTTGCTAGGATGAAAAAAAAATTAGTAGAAATAAAAATGATAGAAAGAACAAATAAATTGAAGCTGTAATTGCAACTAAAGAAAGACTGTGTGAGTTGGGAAGACTTGGACTCAAATACAATTTTTCTCTCCTTCCCCCCCAAAAGATTTTATTTATTTATTTACTTGGGAGAGAGTGAGAAAGCAAAAGCAGGGGAGTAGGGCAGAGGGAGAAGCTGGCTCCCCACTGTGCAGGGACCGCTCCCCCGCAACCCAAAGCAAGATTCCATCCCAGGATACTGGGATCATGACCTGAACTGAAGGCAGACACTTAACTGACTGAGCCACCCAGACACCCCAAAACCTTTCTTTGCTATCTGTGCTTAATTTTAACAAAGTTATCTATCTAGATCTTAATGTTCTCATTTAGAAAGTGGGTTTGATAATACTTTCCTTGAACGAATTGGATCATTGCTGATACTCATAAATGTTATTAAAAGTATTCCACAAATGCCTTGAATAAATATGTTATTAAAGAGAAAGAACATAGGGATGTCAGCAGGAAAACTATATGTCGTGGAAATTTAAAAATATGGATGGAATCATGGACTCGCTTGATTTCCATGCTCTGTTTTCAAAATAAATTAAAAGGAAGTTATATGCCAAAATTCATGATAAACTGATTAAGAATTTAAAGTCTAGATACCAACACAATTTTACAAATAGAGCCTCTTCTATCTCATGATCTCCAGAAACATGCTCACTGTATGCTTTGGCAGTTGTGTTCATGTTCACTTGTGGGGAGTGGAGATGGGGAAGTGGGTGTGGGTGTGGTAACTTTTCATGGGGGTAGCCAGAGTGAAAGGCAAAATCCTGTGAAAGGCAGCAGTGTGTGTACAATCAAAAAGATTGGGAGGAAAAACTGAATGGGAAGAAATCAGAGAGGGAGACCAACCATGAGAGACTCTGGACTCCATGAAACAAACTGAGGGTTACAGAAGGGAGGGGTTGGGGGGGATAGGGTAACCAGGTGATTGGTATTAAGGAGGGCATGTGTTGTGATGAGTCCTAGGTATTACACACAACTAATTAATCATTGAAAACTACATCAAAAACTAATGATGTCCTATATGCTGGCCAACTGAACATAATAAAGAAAAAGACATATTTTGTTAAAAAATTAGCTTTCAATAGTGAACAGTGAGGGGGAAGCTGTTCTTTCCTATCCTGTTATCTTCTTCTATGTTACAGGGATTCCATTAGCCTACGCTATCTGGACTCCTTTCTCCCTGTTACTAGTTCCCCACCCAGGGAGGGAGAGTGACTTATCTGAACTGGTGAGGTTGAGAGAAGAAACTGTGCACAGCCCTCTCCCTCCTCTTCTCCTTTAGGTATGAGTTGCTAGAAGGAAGGGAATTCTTTGCTCTGCTCCTTCTCTTCTTTTTGTGTTCCAGAGATTGATCTGTTCCCAAAGTCCAGCAGAATGGGTGGGTCTGGCACGCTGAGATCCCTGCTGTCCCATGAATGTGTAAGTCACATCTTCATTGGTAATAAATGCTCTATTGTGGCCTCCATCTACGTAACTACTCTAGGTCTTAATTTATTTGGGATTCAAGAGAGGGAAACAGTGGCGTTAATTATCAAGTACTCTTGATCTCTGACATTCAAGAAATTGTTGCCCCACCCCAGGCAACTTCAGGTTTTCCTGCTCAATTAGGTGGCTTACATCACTGAGTCCTTGGCATTCTTCTGTCACCCCTTGATGGTGCCATGCAGTTTTCAGGGTGATTGTGGACTAATGGAATAATTTCTGCATAGAATTTGACTACTTTAAACTTAAGTCAATGAGTGGGAAGAATTTTATTTAATAATCGTTTCATCCTTTGCATGTGAAATGTGCTATAAAAAGATGTCAATGAATACTCTCGTAATTACAAACATATAATATTAATATATTATTTTAATGCTAAAGGAACATGTTATTAACAGACACTTGATAAGAATAAAATGCTTATGGGACGCCTAGGTGGTTCAGTGGGTTAAAGCCTCTGCCTTCAGCTCAGGTCACGATCCCAGGGTCCTGGGATCAAGCCCCGCATTTGGCTCTCTGCTTGGCAGGAAGCCTGCTTCCTCCTCTCTCTGCCTCTCTGCCTACTTGTGATCTTTGTCTGCCAAATAAATAAAATCTTTTTAAAAATGCTTATTAAAATGGGATACATCAATGAAACACTATGAGCATGCCATTTAACCAATTTATAAATGAAAAAAGGAAGTGGAAGGAGATGAGTATGGATTTGTGAATGTCCTGATTAAGTCCTGACTCAGGTGTCCTACCTAAAGATCATAGTGCAGAAATTACATATGGCCCATTTTTAAATTCAGGGCTCTCACAATAATGTTAGCTGTTCAATTCAATTCAACAGATATTAATTTGACTCAAATTTTCTATATGCTATCCATGTTCTATGTTCTGTTTGGGCAAACGAACCCGATAAATATGAACCGTGCCCTCATGGGAAATAATGGAAAGAACCTAATTGTATTTCTTAGTTAAATTTGTAATTGTGAACAAAGAAATATTTTTTTAATTAAAATGCCATATTTTCAATATATGTATCATGATTTTTATTGCTTTGTTCCTTATAACAGGAAAAAATAAGGAAAATATCCTGAGTGTTTATCAATAGAAGATGGCTTCATAAATAATTGTATTTCCATTCTATGGACTGTTATGTACTTATTTGATAGAATGAGATAAATCTCTATGAAGAGATTAAGACACCATAATGATTCATTATTAAGATAAGAGTTATGTGTATGATTTCATTTTTGTAAAACAACAATAGCAGCAATGATATTTATATGTATATTATGCTAGTTTAGCAAAGGAACAAGTAAGGAAATTTTTAATAGTGATTACATTAATTGGGAAAATGAACTGTAACACAGGGAAGTAGTATCTTTAATTAAAGGATTAGAATAAATGCTTTATTGGTAAAATAAAATAATGCTAAGTAGAAAAAATAGAATACATTCCAACTAAGAAAAACAAATAGGAGTATGCTGGAGAACGAAAATGTCAAAATGTTGACAATATTTGCCTCAAGGTATATAATGATTACAAGTTAATTTTTTCCTCTCCCTCTGGACACTTTTATGCACTTTCTGTATTTTCTAAAGAAGCATGCATTAATGTAACAATCATAAAGAAAGAAGACTTATAAGGAAGATGTTTTTGCCCTCGACTTGCTAATTCTACTCTTAAGTTTCTCTCTGAAAATAGAACATACCAGAAGAATCCAAATAAGAACAATTCCTTTTAAAGTAATTATAAGGGAGAGTATGTCATTATTCCAAAAATGATTTTAAATAATCACCGATTATTTAAATAAATATTTAAATTTATTTAATTAAATAAATTATTTAATAAATATTTAAATAATTATTTAAATAAATATTTAAATTCCAAAAATGATTTTAAATAATCATTGATTATTCATTGTATATTCTCAATGATTATTTAAAATCATTTTTGGAATTTGTTTGGATTTTCCAGTGTATTCAGCAGAATCATTGATATGCAGAAGCTTATCTTTGAGCTCATCTCTATGAGCTAATGGTGTTCCAGTCATTCTGGGTAAGACGCACGCTCCTCTAATCTGAGTTATCATGATGTACACTCATAGGAAAAAAAGCATGCTTCTCAGAAATTACACAACACTTTCCCCTCTAGCTGTTAACTATTTAAAAAGAGGCACCCTCGAAAGCCATCCAAAAGGAGCAAATAAATAAGTAGGATACTTAAAAAAAAATCTATTTTAGAGAGAGAGGGGGTACACATGTGCACATGAGTGGGGGTAGGAGCAGAGGGAGAGAACCTTCAACAGACTCTCGACTGAGTGCAGAGCCCGACCCATGACCCATGAGGACCTAACCTGAGCCAAAACCAAGAGTGAGGCGCTCCTGGACTGAGCCAGCCAGGTGTGTTAGGTGTTTCTTATGTAGAAATATATATTCTCAAACCTGGGGAGCTTAATGCTTGAATAATTGCTTTTTTGCATGAATGTGTGAGGGTATAGGAGACAATCCATTTGACAAACACTATTGATAACCCACCATGGGTATCTCGTCATCTTTGGGAAATATAAAGGCAGACGTGAATAGAAATAACACCCTGTGTGGTTGGTAGTTACCAGACCACTTTGGAGGCACTGGGGCTGGGACCATGGAGTGACATTGGAGAGAAGGGAAATGCACAGGAAAGTCGAGGCTTAGTTTGTCACTGGAAAATCGAGGCTGTTAAAACCCACAGGTGGAGTAGGAAGACCTGAGGTGAAATTCTGTCATTGCCAAGTTTTTTTGAACTTGAACATGTCAGTTAATGTCTGAGCAATGACTCTCTGATTTGATCTGTGCTGAATTGAAAAAAGCTGTAAAAAATATGCAAGTGCTTTGCAAAGTTATTGTGAAGATTAAAGGAGATAATATATGCAAAAATGTATTTAAAAAGTGTGAAGTTTAATACATAAATTTGATATGTTAATAATCAAAGGCTTATTCATATCCCTGGGGACACAGAATATAGTGTCTTCCACTTGGTCATTACCCATTAAATATTTATTAAGTTTATTTGGGGAGAAAGGACACATACTGGTGATAAAGTGATGTTTTGGCAGCTATCTTCACAAAAAAAGCCCAAATTCCCTAGGTAATGTAAAATTAAAAGATAGTTATCACACTTCACATGGGCACAGAATTCTTAACATCATGCAATTTTAGAACTGATAGGGTACTGTGTGGTCCCTTAACTCAACTTTTCATTGGTGGCAGTGTTTTCCCATGTACTCTTTCCTGGACCACTAATTCACTGTTTCGGTATGACTCATGAATTCAGTTCCTCAGCCAGGAAAGACTACTTGAGGACTGACCATGTTTCAGACACGCTATTGAGAGCTATGGATACAATAGCAAGGAAAGGTGTTCATATTCCCTATCCTTACAGAGGGGACAGCATGGAATATGAAGCCACTGTAACCATGACAATTGGTGTCAGGGAGAACTATGTGATTCCAAGTGCCTGGGTGGCTGGGTTGGTTCAGCGTTTGCCATCCGCTCAGGTCATGATCCCAGGGTCCTGGGAAATCCCTGCTCAGCGGGGAGTCTGCTTCTCCCTCCATCCCTCCCCCCTGCTCATGATCTCTCTCTCTCTCAAGTAAATAAACAAAATCTTTTTTTAAAAAAAGAGATAAATATGTGAATCCAAAGGAACCTATCATTTCTATGTTTGCTTTAGTCAGTAAGGTCAGGAAAGATGTCTAGTGGTACTTAGAAGAGGAAGATGGGAGAGAAGAATGTTCCAGACAGAAGGAAAGGCTTGCACAAAAGGTCTGAGGCAACAGGCATGGTAGTATGAATAAACAAAAGGAAGCCAGAGTTGCTGAATGCAGAATTAAAGGCAAGCTGAGAAGACGAGGTTGGCGAGGCTCAGAGAACCTGAAAACCATGAAAGACTTGACTGCTATGTTAAGGAGTTTGCGATGTTTCCAAAGAGTAATAGAAAACTGATTAGGGTTGTAAATAGGTGCGTCTTGACCAGATCTGTGTTGTGGTGGGTAATCTCTCACACTGTTTGTAAGAGTAGACCAGAGATGGGCCAGGGTTAAGTTATTAGTTTTCTATTGCTGCCAAAACAAATTACACAAATTAAACAATTTAGAACAATATCACAGTTTCCATGGGTCAGAGGTCTGGGCACAGCATGGCTTAGCTGGGTGTTCTGTTTACGATCTCAGCAGGTAGAAAACGACATGTGGGCTGGGGCTGAGGTTCTCATCTCAAGCTCATAGGCTATTGACAGAATTCATTTCCTTCTCTGGCTTTCGATGTAGCCCCTCCCATCTTCAAGCCAGTAAGGCTCTCATGTTTCCAATCTCTCCAGCTTCACCTTCTGCTGCCTCTCTCTTATTTCCTCTTCTACTGTCTGCCGACAGACAGCTCTGCTTCTAAGGATTCATGAGATGACATTGGGCTCACCTTGATTATCCAGGATAATCTCTCTATTTTAAAGTCTAACTTATGAATAACCTTTATTACAAGAGAAAAGGCTCTTTTACCGTGTAACATGAGTTGTTCATAGGTGTGACATCAAGGGCAAAGTCATGGAGCCAAAACTCTGCCTACTGCGCATGATATAGGTATACTAATTAGAAAGTTATTCTAATAGTTCAGGCAGGAGAGGTTTGTTCTCTGGACAAGATCAGTGCTGGTAGAGCTGGCCAAAAAAGTGTATGTGTTAGAAGAATCTTGGGGGCTGAGGGACGGAAAGGTGTAAAGGCACACTCCCAGATTTATGGCCTGCACAATTGGATGAATGGGAAACTCACTACCTCGCAATGCAACTTGTTCCATTTTGAGACTGTTTCCATATGATTCTTCTTTCCTGAACCTCCATCTTCCTGCCCAATTTCCAGCCTCTCTTTATCCTGCATTTCAAACTGTTCCTGCATTTCTTCATCTTCGCCTGGAGACAGCACTCCTGCAGATGCTCCTGGCCTCCTACCATTATTGAAAATATACACCAGAGAAGATCTGTTTCTTTAGTGATTTGTTTCTGGTTGAAAATCCCATATATGTATGAACTATAAAAATCCATTAATACCCATATTCAAGTCTAAGAGAATAAAAGTCCCCAACCTCAGAACTAACCACTGTTTATAAGTTAGTTTATTCATCTTGAGTTTTTTGAATGTATATAAATATTTTTAATAGAAAAGGAATAAAAATATGTTCTACAACTGGATTATTTTTCTTAGTGATGTATCTTGGCAATCCTTATTTGTCACCATATGTGGATTTTTCTGATTCTTTTTAAGAGTGACATAGTATCTTTTTAAATAGCTGTACCATAATTTATATAATCTGTCTCCATTTAGTGGCCTGTTTTCATTTTTTGCTGTTATTAGCAATGTTTGCATCACTATCTAGGTGCAGGTGTCTTTGGCCACTTGTACGATATATCCCTGGGATAACTTTTTAGAATTGGAATTGCTGAATCAAAAATTACATATAATTAAAAATTTAATTGTCATAATAAGACACGCTTGGAGTTGTTGCAATACACGTCTTTCACCTAGCCTGGGGGAAGGAGAGTATAAGTTCATGTAGAACCAAAGGAAACCCTCTCAAGGAAAATCTGGGGTAAGACAAAGCTTATCTCTTCAAGAAGTCTAGGAAATGCTGATTTAATTAAGAAAACACATCCCAGTGTTTCTGGTACTATGTTAGGTTCTGGAAATGGTGTCATGGTACTGGGGCAATTCAAAGAATGGGAATTGAGTCTTTTCCTCAGGGGTCCCTTAGTCTAGGTAGTATGCATACGGCTGGTGGAAAGCATTAAAGAAGCATGAGAGGAACTTGGGAGGTGATGAGCTGGGGACAGTTAGGGCTAAGTCATTTTGGTGAGCAGGATTTTGGAGGGGAAGTATTTTTGTGCCCATCACGAAATAGCCCTGTGGGTTTGTAGAATAAAGTAGATTTTGTACCTCGAGGAATAAGGGTTTTGAGGTAATGAGGCTAGAAAAGCAAGTGATCTCAGTCTGTTTCAGTGAAGATTTATTATAAGGGATAAGAAGGGAACAGGCATGGCTTAAACAATTTTAGGTTTATTTTTTTTCCCAAAGTCTAAATGCAGGAGGCCGAGGAATGGGTTCAGTGACTAAATGGGGTTGGGGCCAGTGACTAGTTCTCTCAGCCTTTGTCCCATGGTGCCAAAATGGCTGCCTTAGTTTCTGATCTCACATCTACATTCAGGCTAGGAGGAGAAAGGAAAGGGTGGCACCAGCACAGATGTCCCCTGCCTAAGGAAAGCAAAAGCTTCTTCAAACCCCCCCCCCCCATCCCAGATTTCTGTTGCTGTTTTCCTGGCTACCACTCACCACAAGGGAAGCTGAAAGGGTAGAGAATAGAATGTCGTAATTTGCTTAGGCCAACTACGACACTGCTGGGAAGTGGGCCCACAGATTCCCAAGCAAAACGTCAGGCCCGGAAGAAGAGGGAAATAGATGTCAGGAGATAATGAAGCTATCCTTGTGGGTTAGATTTTGAAAGCCCTGTGCCCTCTGCTGGAATGTGAACTTCATGGTATGCCAAAGACAACCAACCATTCCGTTTTCCATATGGATCATAAAAGTTTCTAGTAGTGACTGTTCTTTCCCAAAGAATTCAGAGCTTCTGAACTTGGTGGAAAATTATTTCAGAGTGATAGCTACTGATCAAATGAACAACTCTCTTTATTTACTTTACAATATGAAAGGACAAGATTGTGCTATCTCTTTCATCGGCAAAGCTTTCCTGACTTCAAACAGAATATCGTAAACAAAACACTTCACAGGATGTGGAGATGAAAACAAGTTATGAAACCAGTTTACATGGCACAGTTTAGGAAGAGTCATAAGACATAAACAAACACCCCTTTTGGGTTAAAAAATTCCATATTTACACACAGATGTATAATTACTATCAAGTTATTTTGAATTTCGAAACATCTTTAATTAGGTGGTCAAATAGCTGAAATGTGCCATTGTTTTTATGGTTCCACATAGTTTTCTCAAAATATAAAACAGTTTTTCTTCTCATCAAACCATAGTAGCTGAGAACCATTACTAAGCATTAGGTTATCTATAAATTCATATTCTTTCACTATGATTATTGATATGCTTATATTTAATACAGGAAAAAAATGGGAACACAGACAATGAGAATAGGAAATACACCATGAATCTTACATAAGTTAAATATTAAAAGTAACCTGTTAAAAACTTTAAAAGACTGTTTTAAAATTACTGAATTGGACTATGTATTATAATTTCTGTTCTCTTATTAAACACAAAAAGTGTTTTGGGATAAGAGAGGAGAATAATTTTCTTAAATAAGTTATTGCCTTTTTAAACAAAACATTATTATAAAACTATAATTCCTTATGTGAAGTAGAAAGATCAAAGTCTAACTATATTCTCCCTAGATTTCAGAGTTATGCCCATGACATATGAATAAATGGTTGTAGCATTCTTTAATTAGGAAATTTTGATGATATGAAGTATTATTATTTTGATCATATGAAGTATTATTTCATGTTACTGATATTCAATAAAAGACATAACTGTTTCAAACTCTCAACAACAAACACCTATTTGACCTGAGTTACTAGGTCAACTCCACTCCAAGTTACTATAAACAGAACTAAGGGACCCCAAAGGGGGGAAAAACCCCACAAAAACAACAGGTGAAGACTCAGAAGTGACAAAAGGATCAATATTTATCCATCTCCTCCATAGATGAAAAATGTATTGATGATTGGAAGATTTCAGAGTAATAAGCAGAAGGATATTGGAGATGGCTTTTTGTCATAGAAAGTGTTCCCTTCTTTTTACCTTCTCATATAATTCTCCCTTTTGCCCTGCTGGTGCTGACTCTCTGTGGGACTCTGGAGAATACCCCTTATGTGGGTCAGGGCTGCTCATCCTTCTCACTCCACTACTGTGTCAGTCCAAGTTTTCTAGGAGATGGATGATAAATATGCAAAACGCTTGTCTGGGGCATTGTCTGTGGGAAGCACAGAAAGATGGGGCACAGGAGGAGACAAGGGGAGGCTACAGACTGACCTATGGACCTGACACCTATGACAGGAGAGAGGAGGAAAGGTTGAGCACCCAGAGCCCAAACAGGGATGAGACAATCTCAGCCATGCTAATGGGAAATACTCAAAGTGAAGATTCCCATCGAAGAGGTTGCCTACTGGTCAGGAAGAGTGACACTGGGGAATTCACCAGTGGGGTGAGCCCAAAGGAGTGACTCCTGGAGACTATCAGTTATCTCAACTCCCCAGGAGATTGTCTTGAAGGGAAATCTGAGTAGGGCATTCCTGTCGCCATCAGGCTGGCATCATCTTTTTCATTCTGGATCAGCTCATGTTGCTCCCCTATCAGAAAGTCTGCGCCAGTTTCCTGTTGGCTACAGAACAATGTCCGATATACACTGGTGGTTTCTGCAAGCTTGACATTGGATTCATTTACACCATCCATTTTACTTTAAATGTATCTCTTCCCAATTCTTGTTCTCCCGCCAGACAACTTAACACCATTCCCCAGAGTTCCAATGCAGTGTGACGCCTCTGAGCTCTTGCTGTGCCTGTACCTCCACACTCTCTTTCTCAGCCTTTCAAAATACCACCGCATTTCCATGTCCACGGAAGCTCCTTCTCCTCGGAGGCATCTTGCTCGAGCCATCTCTTCAGGATGGCTTTTCTTTTGTGCTCAAACATCATATGGTGCAGATGTGTATTTGGCATGGATTTCATTTTACTTTGTCTTACGTCTTTTCTTCAAAGAGCTAGTGGACAGGGACTATATCTTTAGGAGCATTCCTGGGTCTTATGCATAGGAGGGGCCATTTGACAAGTGTTGATTGAAAAGAAATTAATCCACATGCAGGAAAAGACATATGTTTGTGAGAAGAGAAGCTGGGGAAGAAAGGGGGCATTACCTAAGCAATTCCAAATATATTTCTGCATGCACGCTTACTAAATTCTCTTTGCTTCTCCTGGAGAGATAAAAGATCCCCTTTCCGGGAACCTGAAGCACACAGGGTCTAGAAAAGTTGAGAACTAAAGAGCAAGGAAGCAGATGGAACTCCCTTTTTATGCAGCCCTTAGAGGACTCAGCCTTAAAGAAAAGAAGCAAATCTGTGTTTTCCTGTATAACTCTTCCCTTTCTTACTTATGGTTATCCATGTGGTCTAAGATTCTCCTGCCTACTTCTTATGTGAAGACCAGACAGTGAGGTTTCTCATGCCTTCTCGTGTTTATGTTTGGGACCCTATCACCCAGCAGAGCACCTGGTAGAGATTTTGTGCAGAATAAACGACCACAGTGAGCCGCGCTAAGGGGGGTGTGTGGTAAGCAAGGAGGCAGGCAGTCCTACAGAAGGAGAGATCTAATCGGCAGAGGGTGGTTGCCAGGAAATCACACAGAGAGAACTATAGAGACTACAACAGCAGCAGGAGGGAAAGGACAGATGGCGGCATGCAGCAAAGAAACGGAGGGGAGACACTTGGCTTTGCAACGGTCAGTTGGATTTGACTATTTCTGACCCCAATACAAATAAAAATATTAACTGCATCCAAGTTAATAAGTCTGTTATGTGCCCCTTTTTCCAAAAGGCCATTTTCATTTCTGTGATTCAGATCAGAAAAAAAGGAGGATATAATTAATTTCTAGATGCTAAGTCATTGTACTCTTATTGGGAGCACATATACAAACACACATTAAATAGCTTAATTATGACGTGAGAGAATTCACATTTGAGTTTTTTTACTCTTCTATCTCCAATTTGCCCCTAAGTCCTGAAGGCTTAACCTATAAAATAGATCCCAAATCTGTCAGCCTTTCACCATCTTCACTAGACCATCTCAGTCGAAACCTCACTGTGCCCTCTGACCAACAAAAGCCTCCTGACTGGTTTCCCTTGCTCTGACCTGGGTCTCCCTCATGGTCCATTCTCTGCACAGAAGGCAAAGAGATCTTCCAAAAACTATATGCCATATGCTATCTTCTCCTGCCTAAAACCTTGCTATGGCTCCTGGATGCACTCAAAGTCAAAGCTGAGGTCCTTACCGATCTAGAACCTGCTCTCGATCAAACCAGACCCAGCTTCCCCTTGCTCACTACCTCCCGCCCATATCACCCTTCTCTCTGTTCCTGGAAACTGTCATGCTTGGTGCATCCTTAAAATGTTTGCAGCTGTTACTTATTCTGCCTGGGACATTTTGCACTCCATCTTTGTAGGACTGGCTCCTTTTCTTCGTGTAGATCTCAGCTCAGATGTCATCTCAGTGAAGCCCTCTCTTCCTTCAAGCACTTTCTGATATCACCCTTTTATAGGTCTTCCTAACACTTAGCAGCCTCCAAAGTAATCTTCTATTTTGTTTGTGTTTATTGTCTGTCCTTCCCCCAGGGAATGAATGCAGAAATTTGAGGGTTTTTTTTTTTTTTTTTCCGTTCTCATTTCTTTATCTTCATTGCCCTACTGTGATGCTTCGTGTGTAGTCAATTTTCATTAAGTGGTTGTTTCATGAATGGATTAAAAGTATGGACTATTGAAAGACAAAGAAAGGAGATTATAGCTCAGAGTAGCTGGGAGGAAGAAGTACTCAGAGTAGCTCTTGGAGGAAGAAAGATGATTTTATCTATGAAGAATGGGGTGGGGAGCAGAGACTTAAAGGATGTGTATATGTTTGTAGAAGGGAGGACTTCAGTGTGGCTGGAGCAGAAGGTACAGCACAGAGGCAAAGATGGGGGCAGATATCACGTCAGGCAGTGGGGTTTAGAGGGAAACACAAGGCAAAGGAAAGTCATCCCACGGTCAAATAGTATATATGCATTTTTGCCTCAGGTGGCAAAGCATTGGAATTCCACAGGGTACACGAGAGTTAAAATGTCTATTTATCATCTTGTTTCCAATTGCAACAAATATGGAACAAATTACAGTCCCTGAATCATGACCATAATGAAAAAGATTTAGTAAGTCCCATATATTTCATATTTATACTAGTGAAGGTGATTTTATTTTATTTTCTGGCTCCTCTGTTTCTCATGAAGTTGTTTACTATTTTGATAGAGCCGCTCCCTAAATTATTCAATCTAGGAATAGTTCCCGTTTACTTGGCATTTTATTTTCTCTCAGGAATGGCCCATATAGAATATGCATTTCTTTTCCTTGAATGAAATAATATATGTGAAAGTACTTTGCAAGGCATCAGGCGTCCCCGAAATAAAAGGTGAAATGATTATTACCGCGAAAGGTCTTAAGGGACATAAACTACTGAAAGCATTAAGTCTCCCTGCCCTGGTTTCCTTGCTTTTTATTGCAGTAAGATCGACTCTTTCATTATACCTGGAGAAATTTTTGTTGTTGTTGCAGTCAGGAGGCAAATCTGTTTTTTGTCTGTTTATCTCCCAGTCATTAACGTTAAGAAAATTAACAAAACCATGTATTTTTGAGAGGAATCTTGGATGAATGATCATATAGTATATTGTTACTCAGAAGAAAAAAGAATCAAGATTCTGCTGATTTCAAAGAGCACGCGTTCCTCACATTCTCACTTGACTCCTTCTCTCATTAGCACCGGAAGTCTACACGCAGAGTCAGGAAGAACGGCAGTTTCTGTGAGCACCTCGTGGGGCAAGGGCTGATTGCAGAGACTGGGAGACTAGTTTTGTGTTCTAAGTAACAGTGAAACTGTTCCAAAAAAAAAAAAAGAAAGAAGAAAGGAAGGAAGGAAGAAAGAAAAGAATGAAACTGTTCCATTAAAGATTTTTAAGGAAGGTACTCGAAGTATGAAAATATTTTCCAAAATAGGACCATCGCTGTCTTCGTCCTCTATAATCAGCTCAATCATGGTTCCTGAGCATTAATATTTTTGTGGTCGCATTGATTTTTCCTGTGCCATATTTTATAAGGTGGTCCTTTTCTCATTTATAGATATCGGAGGGGAAACAAAGTTCTCAGAGATCCCAGGGCTCCTGGGTCCTTCTACAATCAACAGCAAAACTCTGCTTTCAGTTAGGAAGCAAAGGTCAGTCAGAGATAACAAGGAGCAGAGTGGTTTGACTGACTTGGGTAGAATTCCAATGAAATGAGCTGAAGTTGATGAACAGAGGACGGTGGGTCAGCTCTATCTGGAAAAAACAAACAAACAAACAACAACAACAACAACAACAACAAAAAAAAAAACGTCGGAAAATAGGGACCCAGAGACAAGTTTTTCAGTGAAGAGGTAAATCCAAGGAAAACATAGTTTTTCGGGTGGAGAAGTAAATGGAATCTAATGCAAATGCAAACTTCCAAGAGAACAAAGCGGGACAAGGACCCCCCCCCCCCCCCGGTTTAAGAATGGACTGGGATTAAACTTTGTCTGATAAGGCAGATAAACTTGGACTTTGAATCCAAAATAATAATAGTAATAATAACTGAGCTTTCTTTTTATTACAGTATACATTTTCATGAATCATTCTACATTATCTTACTAATCTTTCCTATTTCATGATATAAGAACTAAGCTTATTCTTATGTTATAGCCAAAAAAATAAAGATTTAGGAAATCCAAGATGCATGAATGATGGAGCCAGGACTCAGGCTATGCCCTGCCTGACTCCAACACTCATGATCTATATAGTTCTCAAAGACGTAATGTGGTTTGGGATATATACTCAATTTGAAAAATAGAGAAGCACATACAAAGAAATTAAAATTCATGATAATTTTACCATGTAAAAATAATGGAATGTATTTCTTCAGATCATCACTATTCCCAAAAGTCAGTTCTGTTAACATTTTAGTTTATATGGTTCCTATATACATGTGTGTATATATATATGTACGTGTACATATATGTGTATATATGTGTATAGATACGATATGTGTGTCTATGTGTATTTTTTCATTGGTACTGCCAATAAGAAGTGGCACCAATTTATATTTTTACCTGTGTACCATGTAAGATCTCCCCTCTTCTTATATCTTTGTGAAAACTAGTTGTTATTAATTTTAAAAATTTTTATGATTCCAATAGTGGAGAAATAACTTGTCTTAGCTTTTTTAAAAAAATTTGTTTTCAAGATTTTATGTATTTATTCATGAGAAACAGAGAGAGAGAGACAGAAAGGGAAGCAGGTTCCCCGCAGGGAGCCTGATGCAGACTCGATCCCAGGACCCCGGGATCATAACCTGAGCCAAAGGCAGATGCTTCACCTTCTCAGCCACCGAGGTGCCCTGCTTTTTTAAATTTTTTATTCAAGAGGAACATTTTTCACATATTTAATGACCATAACATAAATAGGTTTCTTTAAAATATATTAATGTAGATATGTTTTCTCTTAACTACCAAACTGTTCTGTATATCTGTAATTTTACATATGGATGTAATATATAGTCTGGGAAGTAGGGATGGACAGTATCAAGAAAGAATGAATATTGATTGGGGTTGGGACAGTGGTAAGTGGACATTGAGACAGGACTATTTTAAATAGCTATCCCAGAAATGTTTGACAGAAGGTAATGAAAGAATGTTTCAAAGTACTGTTTCTGATCTTTGATCATTTTACTCTCTTATTATGATGGCTTTTTCACACCAAGATCTAATTTCTAATTTGTAAAACGGGGATAAAATTCTCTTTCTTTTTAAAAGGATATTTTGAGTATTGGAAAAGAAGACATGAAAACACTTTGAAATTGGTACTCGATAGCATGATAACTGTCTTTATTTTCCTTTGTTTTATCAATGACATCCTCTCAAGTCTGATCTAAGCCATTTCAAATCCACCCACACACTGTTTTTTATCCGTCTTATAAAAACACTTTTACAATAGTGAAAATAACACATCTTTGCCATTTCCTTGGATTTCCATTCAATTGTCTTTCAGGCTCAAAGAAGGAGGTCTTATTCCAAAGTCAAGATGGAATTATCTGAGTTTCCTTTAGTTAAACATGAGAGCAGGAGAGTTTTATGAAGAAATATAGGACTCTGGAATTTTGCTTTCTTTTGATTTAGAAAAAACCTAAACCTATTGTCCTTTGGGGCATTACGCAAAACCCATCTGTTAAATCAGGATTTTCCTGATGAAAATGGACACGGGCTCTCTTGAAAATTTGACCTATTTGTATTCTGTTGGGCAGCTATACATATGCCCGGAAGGCCCACTAAAGAGTGGGCATTATGAATTGAAACAAAAAAAATCCCACTTGGCTGTATTAGAACCATGATCCATTAGACACGATCCCCCAAATCTTCCTCTAATCAAATGTAGTTTTATTAAGAGCTATCCATTTTTAATAGACAGCTTGCTCTATTCATTGTAATTCAAGGTTGTGCCTCTGCCACCATCGTAAATCACTTGTTATGCTCTCCTGCTTTATAATACCACTGTAACCTTTTGCTATATCTTGCTGTCAAAACATTCCAATCTGATCTGATGCAATTTCATTCCACATGCATCCTTCTCTAACCTACGGGACAGCAGAAATAATTGAGTACATCTGAGAATTTTTTTTTCTCCAAATACCTATCATAATTCAAATTCTAAATAAACGGGAAATTCTTGACAATAGGGTTTATCATTAAGAACTTCTTTTCATAGGCATAGCAAACAAGATGTGGACTGTGTACAGTAGCTGGTCAAAGATGGATGAATAATAGAAGCTCTATTTGCTGAGCATTCCAAAGGATCCCATTTATGAGACAGCGAAACATGATTCATTGGATCCATTAGTGGTTCCCACACTAGCGGCAGACTGGCAAGAAAGACCCCCATTTCCAGGCCTGAGGATATGGTAGTCCTTATATTGCCTCAGACAAAAATGGTTTCATACTACTTTCTGTATAGCTTGCAGAATTGCATTGGATTTTTTCCTACAGCTTTTGCAAGACAGATCTTCCCCAGATGCCTGGATCACACTTGCCAAATAGGTGTTCAGTCCAGCAGATCTCTGGCATTCTGCACCAAGAGCTGTTATGGAGATACTCTGAAGGGCATAAAAACTGAATGTGTAATAGAGATTTAACTAAGGGTATAGTCTTTTTTTCTCTTACCTCACACTTGAAACACAATATGATATATTTTTGGCTGAGAAGTGTTTTCTTCTTGTTTTCTATTTTTATACACATACTATCAGAGAGGGGCACAGGAAATCTATGACAGCCCAGCCCAAGCTGTTCTGAGATGAGACTAGGAATTAAGTTTCTAGCAGGAAACCACATGTATTTTGAAATCCGGTATAATATGCAACAAAATCATCTCTTCCTCTCTCTATCCTATAACAATAGTCATTATATTCTTTTACCAGAGAAACTGGCCCTTTGTTTCAGTCCATGGGGGTACTTAAGGTATCTTTAGAAGATATGAACTGCTTGGCTGGTCCTAAAGTATGTGCTTTCTCAATGTACTTTCCCACCATTCAGGTTCTTTGAGAAAAACTTAATTTTCTTTTTAATATCCCTTTTATTAATATAGAGTCAGATTTCGTTATTTTCCTCATCTATAGTTTCCTTAGCCATATCAAAAATGGCACCCAGTAACTAATTCTTTAAAAATAAGGAAGGGCTTAAAGACTTTTATTGCTTCTCATATGGAAAAAAACAAAACAAAACAAAACCAATAGAAACACTGAAGAAGGAAGATGTGTTGCTTTTGCTGATCTAGGAAAGCAGTGTAATGTCCCTGAAGAGAGGGACCTCCAATGCATCACTGTATTTCTTCAGAAAACTTGGACTTACCCCTGATGCGTGAGGCTGGGTGCCAAGGAGGAAGATTAGAAATGCCAAGTACAAGATTTCTGGATCCATCCTACAGAGTGAGGAGGGAAGTGCTTGCTAAGGAGGCCAGAGACAGCCCTTCGGAGGTGACATCTGAGGCAATTGTGAGATCCTGAGAAGTAGGAAGCCAAGTGGAGAAGATGCAGGCACAGAGAACCGCAAAGGCCAGGGAAGGGCAGGTCTCAGGCCTTGAGAAGGGAATGAGCTGGGCGTTTCTCAAGAGCTGGACAGGCCAGTGTGCCCAGAATGGATGGAGAGCAAGAGGTGAAGGGGTGGGAGGTATCAGCTCACTCAGGACCCTGCAGGCCAAGGTAGGAAGCTGGCGTTTTGTCATGGTCTCAGATGAAAAGGCACCTGAACATTTTAAGCAGGGGAGTGACATGATGTGACTTGGGTTTTCGAAAGAACATCTGCAGAAGTTGTTTGTGGTCACTGTGCAGGAGGCTCAAGGAGGCCTGGTCCAGGAGTCTATTGCAAAGGCTAGGAAAGATGTGATGGCAGCCAGGGCGAAGTTGTAGCAGTGATGTCGGCAAGAAGTGGTTGATGCTGGGGTATACGATGGAGTAGGGGGTGGGTGGGACTGGTTGAAGGGTTTAAGGAGGAGACTGAACAATGGAGTGAGTGAGTGGACAGCAGAAGGTGGTTTTAGTTAAGTGGAAAGTATAACCAAAACGTTATAGGAGATAAGGATGGATGGTGAGCTTCCTGATGTCTGTTCTTTGGAAGGCTGAGTCAGTGACCTAGGAAATAGGACTGATCTGGAGGTCACACAGCTAAAGGAGATTGGAATTTGATTATGAGGCTGAGATGGGCAGAGCAGAAAGGAGGAGGAGAAACTAGAACACGAAGGTAGTAGCCTTGCGCTTGGGGGTGATAGAAAGATTCTGGAAAGAATGAAGGTGAGCAATGTGACAGGAAATTGAGGAAATTGGGAGCCCACCAGTTGTGTCAAGACACTTCCAAAACAGCTGCTCCATTTATCAGTGCAGAGAAAAATCCCTGGAACCTGACGGCGTATCGTAGAGACAGAAAACCAACAGACTGACTGCATTTCCACACATTAGCTTCTTGTTTTTATACTTCAGACATGAAACTTTTTTTAAGGATTGGATGGAATGGATGACGCAAGGATAAAAAATCTGAATTTGATTTCAAACTTGGTTTCAAATTAGTGGGGACACAAATACAGGGCTGCCTTTTATGACCACGAGAAACCTGGGAGAGAAAAAAAAAAGTGGAAGGAGGTCATTTCATCCAATAGTTAATGAAAAAATTTTACCTTTGACTTTGGAAAGGTTTTTCTGTTTGCATTTAAAGCCAAGAAGTGCAGTTATCTGGAAGTTAATTTAAATATAATAAGTAAGTGGAGTGCAAACCAGACTCAGGAGATTCTGGGAAGCTACTTCATTTCTCAGTATCAGCTCTGCCCTGAGAATAGACCGCTCTCTCTTCTGGAAAGATGATCTTTCTTGGGTCTTCCCAGGAAGATTATGGGAAGAAGTTATGTGTTGTGTTAAATATGAAAAATGAGTTGAGAGGTCAACAAAGCTATAATTAAACCCATTCATTTAGTCATTTGACGTTTATGAATTACAGTCAAATCCAAAAGCATGTGATAAATATTCAAACCCCTTTAAGGTCAGGAGCCATACCTGATGCATCTTTGTATCTCTCACAGCCCTTGGCAGCAGTTGGTGAGTTAAATGAATTAGACTGGCAAAAGGAAAGGTGACCGCGGTTGGACTATTCAGAGGAGCCTCATGGACAAAGTAGAATTTTATCTTGTCCTTTAGCAGAGGGAGAGTTTACAGAGAAATTAAAAGAGGTAAGGAGCTATAGCAATTAATAAATCTATATGGAAGATTTGTCTCCTAATCCAAATGTGAGCGACTGACTTAAAATCACTCATTCATTCCTTCAACAATTCACTTGGTACCCACTCTGTTTTAGGCATTGTGTTATGTCCTAAGCATGCACTAGAAAATAAAATAGTTACAGTCTATGCCCTAATGAGACTTAGAATAGATAAGAAACAAATTAGTAATTGAATTAAAAACAAAAACAAGCAAAAGAAATCCAATTTTTTCCTTGTGATGAAAACTTCTAAGATCTACTCTCTTTGCAACTTGCGAATATACAATGCAATTATAAATATATTATACAGTGGTATTAACTATAGTCATCATGCTATACATGACATCACAAGGACTTCTTGCTTTTATAACTGGAAGTTGGTGCCTTTTGTTACAAAAAATCTGTAACTAATATGGGGTGATGAATGTTAACTAGACTTACCATCATTTTCATTTCACAATATGTGCAAATATTGAATCATTATGCTGTGCATCTGTAATTGTTATATGAAAAAAGAAAAGAAAATCTATATTGTTCTGGTGGAAAATAATGAGGGATTGATTGACTGGGGTTATGAGGGGAATCCTTTCCGGGGAATGATATCGCATTCGGATGAGGAGCAGCTAGCCAGCCTAATGGCAAAGAATGTGGCGGGAGAAGGAGGGAGTTGAGGTGGTTAATGTTCTAGACAGAGGAAACACCACACAAAAGCTGTGAGATAGGCTATATCTTGGTTCTTTTAGGAAGCAAAAGGAGGGTTTGTAGCTCAATTTTTGACAGTCGGTTTTGAATAAAAATGGGATATCGAAGCAGAGATCTCCTAGAATAAGGAGGAAATGAAGAGCCTAAAAGGGGATAAACTGTCACTGATAATAGTCACTCATTTCACTACTATACACTGAGCCAATCTGGGCATTGGGGAGATAGCAGTAAGAAGCTTGCCCTCTAGAAGGGGATGACAAATCAGAAAACAAGTAATTCAATAAACAATTTAATTTCAGATCATGATAAGGTGTCATGAAGTTGACACCATGTCATGAAAGTGGTAACAACTGCTTTATTTTATTTTTGTTTTCAAGATTTTATTATTTATTTGACAGAGAGAGACACAGCGAGAGAGCAAATACAAGCAGGGGGTGGGAAAGGGAGAAGCAGGCTTCCCGCTTAGCAGGGAGCCCAATGCAGGGCTCAATGCAGGGCTCGATGCGGGGCTGGATGCAGGGCTTGATCCCAGGACACTGGGTCCATGGCCTGAGCTGAAGGCAGACGTTTAATGACTGAGCCACCCAGGAGCCCCGGTAATGACTGCTTTAAATAGAAAAGTCAGAGAGGCTTTGGAGGAGAAGACACCAGCTGCCTAGCCTGGAGTGAGAACATTTCAAAAGCACATGTGCAAAGGTCCTGAGATGTGCAGTTCTGTGGGGCTGTTTCCAGTGCCACAAAGGTTAGGCATGTTCTCATGGCATGTGGGTGCACTCCACTCCATTGTGTTCAGAGAAAGCCCCTCACCTCAGGAAAGCCAAGGTTGTCCCGGTGCACTGTACCTCCTCTCTCTCCTTGACTGTTGTCTCTCTTTCTGTCACCCTGTACAATGTATCTTCCCATTCCAGCTACACTGCCAGCAACACCATCTCCTTCTCGAAGTGGGCACAGTGAAGTGCTATGGGCTTGACGCTGGAAGGAGCTCCACGCAACCAAGAACAAGAACCCTGAGTGACCAAAGAGGCTGGAGCAGGAAATAAGTATGGGTAAATGGAATTACGGGGAGGCTCACTGACAACATGTCCCTGAGTTCCCACTGTGGGGGCTTGTGTTTCATCTTCCTAACATATGTATGCACTTCTGGCTGAGAATATGAGGTCTAAATGTGGAAGCAGATGCTTTGATGTCTATGTGCAAGATAAGAGTGAAGTAGAAAATTATGTTCTCAAAGACATACTAAGACTTTACTAAGTCACAGTTAAAGATGAACTGAGATGTTATCAAGCTGCTGCTTAATGAGAAGCTATATAAAATAGACTCATGTATTTTCCTGACAGAATTAAGTCACACGAGAGTCAGACTCAACAAGCCTTAACTAAGCACCTATTATATATCAAGTACTCTGCTTAGAAAATGGATTTGATTCTATCCTTTGCAGTAAGTCTAATTTCCCCATTTTATCAATCAGGGATGAAGGAACAGCCTGACACTCCGGTCATGTACTAAAAAGAGGCAGAACATCCTAGGATCACAGGTCTTCCGATGCCAGATTCTGCGGTCATCTGATGGGATATCAACTGCCTGCTCAGTGCTATGACGGCAGATTGGGAGGGAGCCTGGGGAGGAGTGGAGAGTGATGGTGAGCATGCCTGAATTAGAACATGAGATAAAGTCCGTGTTACTTCTTTCTAGACATGTAAGATGGGGCCCGGGACTTTACCTTCCTAAGCCTCAGTCTCCTGATGGCTAACATGGGAATAGTAATGAAATGATCTTGCAGGTTTGTTGAAAGATTAGTATCCAGAATCATGCCTGGGGAAGTTGGAACTCAATAAATGGCAGTTACCTATCACATCGGAGGAGAGAATTTAGCCCTTAGGGTGCTCTTTTTAAGCTGGATGATGTTCACCAGCTCACTGTGTCCTCCCAGATTGGAGAGGGGGCTCAAATGGAGCCCACTGACGGAGGGAGGGGACTCTAAGACTGTCCCAAAGACAGGTGCTCTTGCTCTCCAGGGCTCTTCATGAAGGGTGAGCAGCCCAGTTGCCCTCATGAAAGCCTACACTTCCCACCACCCAGCCTCAGGGGGACAGAACCCTCCCAGAGACATGAATGGCAGGCAGCAGTAACCTTCAGAGTCTCCGGGGCTATCTACAACCTGAACTCTTCTTCTCAGAGAACACTGAGGTTTCCAACAACTGAAAGGCTTCATGTTTGAATCAAAGCCCTGCTTTTCTAACATAATCACTGCACCCCTGTACCTTTTAGATGTCTGAGAAGGATGATTTACATAAATATCCCGTATACCACGTCAGAACATTTGAATGTGAGTTTTGAATCAGGCTATTATGAAGAAGAAATTCATTGCTAATTTAACTTAATTTTTTTTTTTTTTTTGCATGTTAGGCCCGTCAAATAGGCTGCCTGTTAAATTATGTAATAAAGAAGTTAAAAATAAGCAAGTCACGTGACCTTGGCAGTGAGAAAATAAATCAGAGGAGAAAAAAAGGGAAGTGAATTGTTCTAAGTATACCAGAAAGGCCTCATGTATTCAGAAACTCATTTACTTTTCACCAAATCAATATGCAGTGCTCAGCACAGAGACTATCAGAGAACTACTGAATATAAAGCACACAAGATAACAGCCGTGATTACAACACGCAATTGTGCAGCTGTGATACTAGCCCCTCCTCCAAGTACGGTCCCCCTCCATCAGATTGGTTGCTATGTTAATATTTTAGGCTTAAAGGACCAGAATTAATGAATTCCGTTTTATCTCTGATATGTTGGTCTTCTGTCAAAAATTCCTGACTGAATTAACAGCTAATGAATCAGGATAATTAGATGGAGAGATGTACCCCATCACGTAGTCCTTGGAATCACTGGGCACAGCATTGTCTCCTGCCTGGTCACGGAGCCTTGGCACAAGATGATAGCCTCTCCCCATTTTTCTACAGGGCAACAATTTTCAGCTATAAATAGGCTACCATTTTTTATAATGAACATGGAGGATGATCTTCCTCTGTTTTGATGAACAACAACTACAAAATCAGATGAAATCTGGGGAGGAAACTGGAAGAGTTGTTACGAAGTCCCTTACACTGATGAAATTTAAATTAAGGAAAGTATATTTAGTTTAAATGAAGGAGAATAGTAAAAAGCCTGATCATTTTACCACCATTTTTTTTTTTTTAATGGTGATGAAGTCGTTGTCTATTAAGAGAGATCCTGTGAAGTAGGCAAAGATCGTCCACAGAATGTTCCAGTTCATTCAGCCTGACAGTAAAAATAGGGAAGTTTGTAGGGGATGACAACAGAAGCACAGGAAGCTGACGGGGGCAGACAATGTGAAACTCTAGCATTTTCACCCAAAGTGCTGGCCTCTGCCCTTCTCCACTCCGTCTCCTTTTCTCTGGTGCCTTGGCTCTTGAACAGAAGTGTGGAGGAAGAAAGAAGGAGAAAGAATTATATAAGTAACTGGCGGCCAATAAAATGAACACCTACTTTACGGTCAGAAATGACTATACGACCTTTTTCTTCACCATTTACTCAAGAACAGTTGAGAATTCAGAGTTCGGCTGTTGTCAGTGGCTAACATCTTCCCAGTGCAGACCTGCTTTTGGTTTCTGATCTCCAGTTGGTTGCTCCAAACTAGCTTTCTTTACTTCCCTCTGCGAAATGTACTCAAATCCTGTAAAGACTTTCAGAGGGAGAACGCGGTGCCGCGGATCCTTGCGTGTCTGAGGTTTGCGAACACTGTGTAGAGGACGGTGTTTTTGAAGCTCTGTAGGGGAAGGTCAAGACCCCAGCGGCCTCGGACCGGCACCTCCAAGTGCATTAGGCCTTGCCAGGGACAGTTGGCTGAGGTCGCCTGCGGAGGTCAGCAGGGAGGTGCCCGCAGCCAGCAGTCTTCGAACAGGAAGTGAGCAGGAAGGTAAGAATCAGCTGAAACCCAGGAACGGAGATCGCCCTCTTGATCATCTCTTCTTAAATCGGCAGAGATGACTGAGCAACAAGGGAGGGAGATGCTTTGTCCTTTAGAAACGAAATTGGTGTAATAATTAGAAAACCAGCTGTAGCAAGGGTCTGATGAAACAGACCATCCACCCTAGAAAGATGGTTTCCCTTCCCCCCTGGCATGTTGCTTACCATAAGCAGTTGGGTAACACCTATGCTCTGAAGTGACCCATTCCAGATTTCCAAATGCTGGGTCACTGTTACAAAGCACCAGGCCCTATCTACTCTGATTTATAGCCCTAGGAGTGGCGACGGACATCAATAAATAAACAATTAAGGACCCACATAAATCTTTTCACCAATCCCTCATCTAAAATTTTCACTTTCCTTAAGAGTGGAGAAGATTAATTTTTAATGTTATTAAATTAGAATAAAACCTAAGAATAGGCACATTTGACCATTTGATAGAACGTACCTTCTTCCTCTCATTATGAGAGTAGCAGCTAAGGAAGGCCTCATCCTCATTTGGCTGTGGCTAAAACTTGAGAGGGAAGAGAATCCGTTGAATAAAAGGGGCTAAGTGTTGAAAAATATTAATTGAATTTTCATTAAGTATAAACTTAATCAGAAGTATGGTCAAAAATAGAATACACCCCCTGCTTTGTGCTATACACAGAAAGCAAAGCAAATCTCATATGTGAATCACATTGTAATGACTCCCTGTTACTAAAAGTTTTCATTTAATTTTTAAATATATTCATATAAATTTCCATTGCAGGAGTAGAGAGTACATTGTTGGACCATGTTTTGGGTTAAATCATATAAGACTGGAAGATCTCATTTCAATCTTCTGTACTTCCCAAGATTACTCTGAACTGTAGGACCATCAAACTACTACAGGCTCTTAGACTTTGGGGAAAAAGTCATGGGTGATGTGTGTGTGTATATAGGTGTGTGTGTGTGTGTGTGTGTGTGTTGTGTTTTGTGTGTGTGTGTGTGTGTGTGTGCCTGAGATTACTCAGAATCATTTTGAAATATAATTTTCCCCATACCATTTCTTATTGTGATAACAAGATAACATCTATTTATTTAAACATTTTTCAGTGAATTTATTTTATTAAGCATGGTTTAAAGTATTTTAAACGACAACAACAACAACAAAAAGGAGGTTTCCAATTCTGGTCATTCTTAATCCCCATCTTAAAGAGTATTTTGGGAGCTAGAGCACGAGTATCAATAACCTGGTGAGTCCTTTGATCTTTTTGTTTCTTTAAAAAAATCTAAAAGAAAGTGAAACTGGTAAGAATGAAAACAGATATTCCCAAGTATACCTTACTAAAGCAATATTGTGACCCAAATTTCTGAATAAAGAAATTTAAGTGTATAAAAATAGACCTCTCATTTTATAAAAAAAAAAAATCTACAAAGTTTTTATCAGGAGAATTTGATTAACCCACTAAATTTCATCCAAATTGAATTTGACTTTGATAGTAGTAGGAAAAACTGATATCTACTGAGACAGAATTGCTGCAAACTGCATCATAATGTGTTCAAAGTATCGAATCTCCCAGATGGGACTCAGGGTAGCAACATAGGCATCTAAAAGCAATTTATGAAGTGATGAAAGCCCGAGGACATAGTGAAAACAGTAACAAATAATAAAGCAATGGCTGAATGGGATGTGTTATTCTTAAGTCCATCAAAGATAATTATAAAAAATATCCCCGATATAATTAATTATCTCTTCATAAGATCAAATACTTTCATTAGAACATCTTTAAATTATCTATTTTTTAAATAAATGTTTTAATATAGATCAACTGGGGACATGCACACTTTTTTTTTTGAACTGATGAGAGACACAAAATATTTGCAGGCAAGCTTTCCAAAAGAATTTAATATTAAAACTATTTAAACCGATGAGACATTTAAAAGCATACTTTTTCCTCTCAGAGCAGTAAACTCTGAAAGAAAAAAAATGCATTCCCTAAAGAACAAATAAGACCATTAATGCAAAAAATATTTTGGGGAAAATTTAGTTTATAATGTCATTTACTAACAGTCTTGTGACTCCTGGAGACTATTTTTAAAATGCACAAGAATTTAGGTATTTTTAAAAAATTTATATCAGCTTTACATATCATTTTAAAACTATTAGGTCTCTGGGGAATAAAGAGTAAGTCTATGGGGAAAAATGTTTTGCAGGTCACTTAGCTTACTACAACAAAATAATTTCATTTTATATCCCAAGTCTGACTCAAAGGAAATCAGTGCATTCTTTTCAAGTTCCCAGAATAGATTCCAAGGAAGCAAGGGGGACCTTAACTACAGTTTTAACTACTAGTACTCAAAAGTCCCCAGTGATACTGATTTGCTTTCCTTTCACCTTTTTTTCCCCTGTTCTGTGTTCTCTACAGTAAATTCCTTTATTGCAGGTAGACTAATCCCATCTTCCTTTGACTCAGTTCCAGAGCTGATGCATCTCAGTAGTCTCTGGGAAATCCAATCCCAGCAGGGAGAAATCTAGTTTCAGGAAAAAAAAAAAAAATCTAGTCCCAGAAGATAGATGCACTTCCAATAATTAAAAAAGAAAATCAGGTTAAAAGATTTAATGAGGTTTTGTTCTCAAAATTAGTCATGTTGTTTTATTAAAAGAAAAAAAAAACTCCAATGAGCCTTCTGTGCTCAGATTTGCATGTTGCTTTGCAGTTTACAAAGGTTTTTCACAGATTATTTTATTTTAGTTTATGTGGTGCTTGTTTATTTTTCTATCAGATTTTAGAACTCTGCTGTTTTCAGTCATAATCTGGAGTTCGTTAGCAGTTGAGTTGTCTTGGATAAAATACAACACAGACTGGTAACAGGAGCCCCAGAAGGCCTTGTTCCATACACTGTTCCATCTCTAACATGATTTCAGAGTCACGACTTTAGAGATAACGTCATCGTGAAACTTTACTATACTTAATTTGATTTTTTTATTATTCAAAATCATTTCTTGGGAGACCATATTCTTACTTACATTCAGTTTTAAAAAACATTTCATCTTCACCACTATTTCTTTTAAGCTTTCCAGACTGAATTCTTAGAGGAAAGCCTCTTTGTAGTCATCATCGAGAGAGAGGCTTTTGAAATACGGATACATGAAGGCCAAGTCAAATGCTTCGTATTGTGAAAATAGCTATCATTCTTATTTGTAAAATTCAAATAAGCATTTCCTAATCATTTGTGTAGATCCAGTTTCGATTCATAATTTCCAGACTGCCACCTGGATGCATTCAAGCTGTTCTGTGACACAGTTGAGCTAATTTTGCAGGTTCCTCCTTTGTCTCTGGGCTCCTTCTCTTTTATCCCCCTAGGACTCTCTTCTTCAAATTATTTTATCTGAAGCTATGTCTGAACATGAATAGACAAACGGAGGACTGAGGCAATTATACTACTAATTCAAGCAGAAAAAGGAACACACTTTGCCTGAGTTATCTGGAAATTCCTGGCAAACATCTTTTTCTGTTTCATTGATCTGGAAGATTGCCTAACTTCTTTGGGTGGGGGTGATAGTGGTGGTGGTGTAGATCTGGTCTATGTCACATGGCTCGAGCATTCAGTGTCTTCACATGATTGCTTCATTTCCTGCTGCCTCAGACCGTATCTATTCTAGGAAGGCTAAGCCATGATAGAAAGGTTCAGTGGTTCCGAGGTACAGTTCTCATGAAGACATCCCTGTGAATTTTAAATTCTTAACTATCTTAGGGTTTGTTACACCAGTCATGGTGAGCTGGACCAACTGACATTTTTATTCATTCATTTACTCATTCATCATTTATGAGTGTTCTGTGCCAGGTCCTAAGGATACAAAAATGATGATGTCTTGCTACAAGCGCTTGAAACCCTTCAAAGACACATTAAAAAGCAGGTATGATACAACGTAATAAGTTTGAACAATGAGTCCACTGTGAAGGAAAGCACACACCCTCTGCAAGTTTCAAAGAGACAGAAGCAGAAGGCACAAAAGCAATTTCCCATGAAGATAATTTTCATGCTTATCTTGTTTTATTTTTCTCCTGCAATCCCTTAAGAATGAGATAAACCAGTCTCCCTGGAGATTCGTTTGCTACTTCTCAATATTCCGTCTCTGCGAGTTCTGGGGGTAGACATTCTCAACACATGAGGGTTTGGCAGAGGCTTGTTAAGTATCTCTGCCAAGGGCTCTCCCTGGCAGATGGCAACAGCTGTTTGTGATCGAGTCAAAGAAAGTACAGGAGGAACCCCTGCAAAACGTCCTTTTTATTACACTAATGACTTCTTCCCTGAGAGTGGTCTTTCATTGTATCTGTGCATAATTGTTTTTGCTGATGCATTTGCTCCCATCACACAAAAATCTAATAACTCTGTGTAATGAATCATTAACAATTTCCTTAAATTCATTTCAGTGTTTGCATGCTGGTATTCAGTTTATGCTAATAAACCTAAAATATTCATGCCTTGAAGTCTGAGATTGCAGACTGTGTTGAAAAAATTTGTTTTAGTAAATGTACATTTTAAATCTGCATTTGGTAGAATAATGAAGTGCAAACTCTGTGGGATTATTCTTGAATACAATATTCTCATTTTCTATTCACTTTCTAAGCTGAGTTCTTTTATTTCCTTCACACCCCGTGATCATTTAGCTACAACAAAATGACACATGGTCATGTTTAACTTCAGAGCATTAACTGGTGTTTGGTAATGGAAGAAGATCAAAAGTGTTTGATGCTGACCTTTTCTCTGATTTATTCACATCGAGACTCAGCCTCTGATTCATTTGCTGAAACAGATATTGGAATAAGTACCTTAATATCATTATTTTTCATCAAAGAAGGGGAAAATAAACTTTGAATTCTAGCCTTAAAAAGATACCACTCTGCAGTGCAGAGGTTTTCTATGTTATTATTATTATTCAGCATAAACGATACACCAGGTACTCTGTTCCGTGCCATGGTTCCCCATCTCATTTCCTCCTCCCCAAAGCCCGTGAGGCCAGTGTTGTATTATCCTCCACTTACAGATAAGAGACTGAGATTTAGAAAAGTGAAGCAACTTGCCCAAGTTTGCAGTGTTGCACACTGGTTCTCAACTGAAGACGGTGTTGCTTGCCTTCCTGAGGATATTTGGCAATGTCTGCAGGTGTTTTTTATTGTCACAACTGGACAGGGGCGCAACTAGCATTTCACGAGAAAAAGCCAGGGATACTAGAGAACATTCTACAGAGCACACAGCAGCCGCCATGACAAGCAATTGTCTGGTCCAAAATGTCAACAGTGCTGTGGCTGAGAACCCCTGGGCTAGCAGCTGTGTGATGACGTGCGATGCCCAGGTCACAGCCATGCGAGCGGCTGGTTTCCAAGCAGCTGTTTGGGACAGCTGGGATGGACACCGCGCTTCTTCGACTGCCAGCACCTCTCCACTGTGTGAAGTAGTGGCTCATTGCTTTTCTGCCTCAGGGCTTTCTCTGAAACACCTGTGTACATGCTGCTGGGGCTTATTCAGGCATTGACAGCTGGAGACAACTCTCCATCAGTGTGCAACCTCCCTGTTCACGGCCGGGACAATTCTGGGGGCCTTTTCTACAGTTCCTCTGCATGTCCCCAGATGGACTCAGTCTTAACTTGTCTGCAGTGGTAACCCCTGGTACAGCAGACCCAGTGCCATCTCCTGCTCGTGGAGGGTTGTCCCAGGGTTGTCAGCCCCGCTGACAATTCCAGGCTGTGTCTATTGCTGAACTGCGGAGAAAACTCTGGGGCATGGGGACACAGACACCGCCACGCGAGCCTGAAGTGGAACGCTGATAATGACACTGAACTGTTTGCCGTAGCTGGCTGAAATCAAGAGCATACACGTGATGGGTTTTATCACCTACGTTTCTCACTTCCCATGCTCTCCTTCCTAGATGTGCCCTCACCCTCCAAGTCCTTATTTTACTACCTATACCCCCAGTCCTTATTTTAAACTCTGCTTTCAAGGGAGCTCAGACTAAGACACAAAGCTAGCGAGTCTGCTATGTTATATTGCAGATCAATCAAAACAGAGCCCAAAGCTGGCCATCCCCAGAGAAGCAAGGGAGATCGGTCTGTTAGCAGCCTTTGGCTTACAAGTCCCTCTTCACTTTAAATTTCATAGTCAGTGACTGAATATTGCATAACTAGGACTCTAAATTCTCTCCGTACTTTATCTTTTCCCAAACCCAGTAACACGTCCTCAGTGACAGAATCAATCTTGTTGTTATTGTTGCACAGGCCATATTACCTTGAGGGAGGAAGCCAGTTGACTTGATCGTTTGCAGGTTTATGCAGAGAACTTGCAGTGGGCCTTTGCTACTGTTTGGAAATCTTTCATGAATCTTTTAATAACTTTGTTGCAAACGTCTCCTTCCTTTCTAGGCCCTAACTTTTGTTAGCTCTTTGTCTGTGAGCTCTTGAACAGTTTGACACCTTCTTCCTGAATTTTTTTTTCAACTGCTATTATTATGCTATGTTTACTAGTCCTTGGATCTCTCTGACAGCTCGCTCTCTCTTTTTTCAATCCACTAGGTTCTTTTCTCACTCATTCCTCCAAGCTGAACATAAGATTTACCGTCTGCCTTTTTCTACACTCACTCTCTGGGTGAGCTCATTCACTTCTAGATGGCTGATTTCTAAATAGTTGTTTCCAGCTCTGATATTTCCCCCTAGGTCCCAGGGTCATTTCTCACTGTCCATTGGATTAACCTGTCAGCTCATCTTCACCTAGGTAGCCCATATGGCTCAGAAGAGGTTAAATCCTCTCCCAAATCCAGGAATGTTCCAGAATAGTCTAATGAGAAACTCCTTCTCTTGTCCAGTTGGTTCAGCAATTGTCATGCAAACCAGTTCAGTTCCCTGAGATTCAAGGAAAGAGTTATTAGGGGTTCTGGGAAAATTCTTCCTTTATCTTCTGAGAGAACTTTTAGAAGCAATTCTTTTTCCTGAGCTTTTAGAAGCAATTCTTTTCCCCTTGCTTTTCCTCAGGATATATTCCCATGTGGCTGGGACATCTGGGAGGAAGGTCATTATATTAATACCCCGTTGGGGATGAAGCCAACAAAGGGAGGAGTGCTAAGTCAAATAAATCTCAAGAAAATGGAGCTCGGAAAACTGGATTAAGTCTGTCTGTCCCAAGGGGTGCACTACCTTTGGATATCCAGCAATGGGAGACAATACCTTTCCTGATTGTATAAGTCAGTTTCTGTTACTTGAAGCCAGAGGCTCTTAGTGAGAAAATAGTTCTTCTGTGTTCTCTTTAGAAGTATCCTCACCTCTGTCCATTCTTCCCCATTATAATTGTCATCTGTTCCATGCACATCCAATTATTGGCATTGTCCTAGTGAATCTATATCCTTTCATTCTCTCCTCTTTCTGATTCATCTTTCATATTGCTGCCAGGCCAGGTTTCCTACAAAACAGTTTTTAACGTGTTACTTCGATTCTGTAAATTCCTGTAATGATTCCTTTTTGTTTTCAACTTTTAGTTCAAACTCCCAAGATTTGTTTTTAAGGTTTTTCATAATCAAACTTTTTAATATACTCAGCAGGGTTTCTCTGTGTTACCCAGTATTCAATGATAATCTTTTTTCCTAATATTCTCCCAACTGAGAATTATTTCCCCAGTGAAATTCAATGTGTACTTTCAGTCTCTATTCAAGTTCTAGATTCTTGATAAACTCACCTTGAATAGAGAGAACCTCTATTTATTCAAACAGTCTTTATCAGGTACATACTTAATGTTCTAAGTACTCAATAATGCAGTTGAACTATAAAGACAAGTATTTGAAAAATTCTGTTTAGGGGAACAACAGTGGGGAAAAAAGTTGAGAAGCACTGTTCTAGATACTGGGTAAATAGTACTGAATAACAGGAAAAAGAAACCCTTGAGTTATGGAGCTTATATGCTGGAGAAGGACACATAGGAAACAACATAAATAAGTAAAATGCATAATACAGCAAAAAAAAAAAAAAAAAAAAAGAAGCAACAAGGCAAAAAGTAAAGGAAGGAGATAGGAAGTAGATGTATGGAAGGAAAGGGTATTGACACTTGAGCAAAGGTGGCCAAGAAGATTTGAGTCAAGGCCTTCTTGAGTGAGGGAGTGAGTGAGAATGTCCCTCTGTAAATGGAACAGCAAAGGCCCTGAGGCATGAACAAACCTGGCATACTGGAGGAGGGCCAAGCCAGTGTGGTAGAAGAGAAGTCGGGAAAGGGTATTAAAAAGCCTGTCCAAAGTGTTTGCAGGGCCCAAGACATGAAGGGCCAAGTGAGGACCTTGTTTTTAACTTTAATGACAGAAGAAGTCCTTAGAGTGTGCTGAAGAGGAAATGATATAACGGATTTACACTTTTATTGGGCTCACTGTCATTGCTGTGCTGAGAATGGACTGAAAGGGCAAACAGGCCACCAAGGAGGTTAGTTGGGAGGTCTCAGCCTACTACGTTGCTGTAACAAAATACCACGGGCTGGGTGGCTTCAACAACAGAAATGTATTTCTCACAGTTCTAAAGACTGGAAATCCAAAATCAGAGTGCTGGCAAGATTTTATTCTGAGGCCTCTTCTCTTGGCTTGTAGACGACCGCCATCTTGCTGAGTGCTCACATGGTCTTTCCTCGGTGCGTGCACACTGACAAAGGGAGTGCAGGCTCTTCCTTGCGACTTCCTACAAGGGCATGACTCATCCTAGGGCTCCACCGTCATGACCTTACTCAATCCTAATCACCCCCTTCCCAAAGACGTACCATCACAACATACCATCACAATGGGGTTAAGGATTCAAAATATGAATGTTGGGGGGACACAAACACTCGGTGCCTAACAGGAGGTTACTGCAGTAACTCGGTGAGTGATGGTCAGGAGCTTGTATGACATAGTGTGGTAGTGGAGGATAGAAGTGAATAGAGTTTTAAAGGGAGAGAAGGCACAATGTGCTCATGTGGGAGGTGAGAGAAAGAGGAGTCCAAGATGCCGAAGGGTTTTGGAAATTCATGGTATTATTTCTTACTGAAGTTTTCAATATTAATAAGTTAAATAACACAAATCAAAGCAACTAAGACTCTTTGGAACACTGGAATTTGAAAACATTTGGGCTAATGAATCTCAATTTGTAAAAAAATATGTGTGGGGACATTTTAAACTAAATTAAAGTAAATTTTTTTGACACAACAGTTGGGTAAAACTGGCATTTGGAAGACAGGGGCCAGGGATTTGAACCATCTTGCAATGCATGGGGCAGTCCTATATAACTGAAGAACTATTCTGCCACGAATCCCAACTTTGCTGTTAAGAAACACTGAGGCAGGGGCGCCTGGGTGGCTCAGTGGGTTAAGCCTCTGCCTTCGGCTCAGGTCATGATCCTGGGGTCCTGGGATCGAGCCCCGCATCGGGCTCTCTGCTTATCAGGGAGCCTGCTTCCCTTCCTCTCTTTGCCTGCCTCTCTGCCTACTTGTGATCTCTCTCTGTCAAATAAATAAATAAAAATCTTTAAAAAAAAAATAAAAGAAAGAAACACTGAGGCAGTTTCTTTTCTGTGTTTATTTATTTTTTAAAAAATCTCTTACTGCAGTTCAAGCAACAGAAAAAGAGTATTTTACTGACAATTAGTTAGGCTCATTCCTTCCTTCCCCACTAATCGAGCTTCGCAGTGCCTTGAGGGAAAATGTGATACCCTGTATTTCTGTCACATCCTCCTAGAAAGAATGGCATACAATGCCTTTATTTATTTTGGTGTCTCTCTTTCTCTGTCTCTTCCTGTCTTCCTCTCTGTGTCTCTGTCATTCCTTCTCTCTCTCCCCATATGCAGTATATACTCTCATTTTATCCATTTCTTACTGGAGTGCAAGGAATGATCTATGCCAAACTGATCCTAACTATGGTTAAGGACTGCCTTTTGCTCTAAGGACTTAGCATATAGGAGATGATAAGGAAATATTAGCTCTTATTGGTGATAATAACAGGAGGCATCTAAGATGTCTTGACTGAAACAAACACATGCCTTAGTTAAAAAGTCTTCTAGCTGCCATCACTTCACCTATTTTCTTAAATTCATATTTTAAAAATAGGATTTAAAAATTACTGTAAAGTTTGAGAAGTTTATTTTCTTAATCTTTTCATAATCTTAACATAATCTCAACTCTTTAGTATTTATTTCTTTATATCCTCTCACAAATTTTGTCCATGTGAAGTTGATTTTTTTATGTTTTTCTTTCTTTCTTTCTTTTCTTTTTTTTTTAAGATTTTATTTATTTATTTGACAGACAGAGATCATAAGTAGGCAGAGAGGCAGGCAGAGAGAGAGGGGGAAGCAAGCTCCCTGCTGAGCAGAGATCCCAATGCGGGGCTCGATCCCAGGACCCCGGGATCATGACCTGAACCAAAGGCAGAGGCTTTAACCCACTGAGCCACCCAGGTGCCTCATTTTTTTCTTAGAAATAATAATATTGAAGGTGTTTTCACTGAGAATCATTTTGTAAATATATTTTAATGTTTCTACCTGATTATCACAGTTACCATTTTAATAGCTGCATTATAGCCCATCACATTTACTGATGGTTCCTTCCTTTTTTGTTGGATAATTTGTTTCTAATCTTTAATGCCTTTTATCTGATGTTTCTGCCTGGTCTTTTTGTCATTGATTTTTCTTATCCTCTATTACATTCAACCCCTCCTCCATGGATTATTGTCTATTTGCTAGGTTTCTGACTATTGTGATTTATATGCGTACTAGCATCAGTTCACCGATCAGCTTTAGCTCTGATCAATGATAGTTGCTTGATCCTTATAGCTTTTCTTCTATATTTATATCCCTGGCTCCCAATAGCTCATGCTTCAGATCTCTGTGGTTCAGGAAGGATTTGTTATAGCTTGAGGCATGTGTGGGAAATTAGTTGGATGTTTCACGGTAGGAGAGAACACATATCCCAGAATAATTCAAACTTTTTAAAGATAAAAGCCACATCTTTTTTCTTTCAATATTATAAAATATATCTTTAGTAAATATTTATGTATTTACTAAATTATAGCAAATATGGTCACAGAGTATCCATGGATTATTTGATGATAATAAAAAATAACAGCTAAATATTTTTTCAATATTGAAGAAAAGTAAACACATTCAAAGCAATCATAACATTACATCATATTCCTTAATTAGGATGGAGTAACACTGTTATAGAAGATGTGATCTGGGTTCAAATAACACTTAGTGAATGCAAAGGATTTACTTCTGACATCAAGGCACATTAAATCCATCGAAGTTAAGATTCATTATAGGCACGGGTCAGATGCCATGACAAAAACTCAAAGAAACCAACCAAAGTAAGACAACTTCATAAGGCTCTAAGTAAACAGTCTGCCACAGTCAATTTCATATATTTGATAAAAAGGAGGAAAACACTTTATTTAAGATGAAATATTTAGGAATAAGTGTGAGATCTATATAAGGACCTACATAAAGAACATTTTTACATGCTACTGAAACACACAAAGAAGATGAATATATAGAAAGATATCGCACTCCTTTAATAGGAAAAAATCTACATTATAAAGATGTGATTCTAGAGTAACAGCAGCAGCATTTTGGAATTATTTTGGAATCAGACAAGGTGGTAAGGTCAAACAGAAAAATGAAAAACAAGAATAGTTAAGAAAAATCTGGAGCAATCATTAGGAAGACTAGCTTTTTCTCATATTTGAACATATTTTAAATCTTTAATAATAAAAACAGTGGGGTACCTGAATAGAATGACAGATCAATGGAATTGATTTGAAAAAAAAAAAATAAAAGGAGAATTTAGCATATTGAAAAAGGTGGAATCCCAAATCAGTAGGATGAAAGTAGATTTTTCAGTGAATGATATTGGGTCCATTGGTGAGGTCTTAAGCAACGTGTAACTTGATAGCACATCTTTATATGAACCCTCCCTTCTGCTTCCCTTCTCCACCCCTCACTCATCCTCTAGACACACTCTTCAATAACACACTTGAACGAAAGACTTTGTTACAGTTGTTTTCTAGGGAACGTAGGTTAAGGCACTTACTCTTCTCTAACCTCTTCTTCCCTCTACCTACCTATACTCTTTTCTCACATCTTTTATAACTTTTAGAGGTTATAATATTTCCCATTCATCACTCTATTGCCTGTAATTATTTTAGTCTTGGTCTTAAAGTTATTTAGATGCAATGCCCACTGTCAGTAGTTGGCCGAAGTTTTTCCTCAAGTGGATTCCTTAGAAAGTATTTCCGGGAACAATATTCCCTGAATTCTTGAAGATTCTAAAGATAATTTGTCTATTGTCTTTACACCTGAAAATCAGTTAGGGCATAAAATGTTTAAGTCACAATTTTTCTTTGAGGATTTTGTAGGTGTTTTTTTTTTTTATTGTGTTTTGATGTTGGAAGGTTTAGAAAAGTCTGAGAGCACTCTAAGGTCTTTTTTTTTTCCTGAGTACCTGAAGAGTTTTCTTTCTTTTAAAAGTTTATTAACTTTATTAGAGTATTTCTGGGTAAAGTACATTTTGGGTCATTCTGGGTCAGTTTACTCTGGGAAATGGTACATTGTCCGTATGTGTAAAGTCATTCATTTTGGAAAAGTTTTCTTGAATAAGCATTTTGTTTTCATTTTACTTATTTTAAAAATTTTTATCACTGTGTTTGTCATGTTTAGTTCCCTCAAGTCCCCTCCAAACTTTACCTTTAGTTCTGTCGGTATGATATTTTTCTACTTCATTCCTAAACTCCATTGGCTCATATTTCATCCTTTCTATGACCTTGCTATCTCTCTTCTAAGTTATTGCATTTCCTTCTTTCTCTCTTTCTCTTTCTTTGTGCTTTCCTTTCCTCCTTCCTTCTTTCTTTTCTTCCTTCGTTTCTTTGTTCCTTCCTTCCTTTCTCTCTTTCTTTCCTCCTAAGATTTATTTTTTCATGTGAGACAGCAAGAGAGAGGAGAGGAAAAATGAGAGGGAGACAGGAACTCAGGCAGACTCTGAGCTGTAAACAGAGTGCCGTGCCGGCTCTACCACACTTGATCCCAGGACCCTGAGGTCATGACCTGAGCTGAAGCTAAGAGTCTTACGCTCAACTGAATGAGCCACCTATGCACCCCAAGTTATTGCATTTCTGTTTTATGCCTTTGTTATGTAGAGGTGATGGCTTCATTGGACTTCTTCCCTCCTATTTATTTATTTAAAATAATAATGTATTATTTGCTGCAGGGGTACAGATCTGTGAATCATCAGGCTTACACAATTCACAACACTCACCATAGCACATACTCTCCCCAATATCCATCACCCAGCCACCCTCTCTGTACCCCACCTCCACCCCCCCCAGCAACCCTCAGTTTGTTTCCTGAGATTAAGAGTCTCTTATGGTTTGTCCCCTTCCCTGGTTCCATCTTGTTTCATTTTTTCCCTCCCCATCCTCCACGACCCCGTGCCTTGCCTCTCAAATTCCTCGTACCAGAGAGATAATTGTCTTCCTCAGATTGACTTATTTCGCTTAGCACAATACTCTCTAGTTCCATCCATGTCATTGCAAATGGCAAGATTTTGCAGTTTTGATGGCTGCATAGTATTCCATTATCTATATCTATATCTATATCTATATCTATATATATTTAACATCTTCTTTATCCATTCATCTATTAATGGACATCTAGGTTCTTTCCATAGTTTGGCTATTCTGGACATTGCTACTATAAACATTTGGGTGCATGTGCCCCTTGGGATCACTACATTTGTATCTTTAGGGTAAATATCTAGTAGCAGATTGCTGGGTCATAGAGAAGCTCTATTTTCAACTTTTTGAGGAGCCTCCATACTGTTTTCCAGAGTGGCTGCACCAGCTTGCATTCCCACCAACAATGGGAGGAGGTAGATGTGTAAGAGTTGTTCCCTTTCTCCATATCCTTGCCAACATCTCTCATTTCCTGACTTGCTAATTTTAGCCATTCTAATTGGAGTGAGGTGGTATCTCACTGTGGTTTTGATTTGTATTTCCCTGATACTGAGTGATGTGGAGCACTTTTTCTTGTGACTCTTAGCCATTTGGATGCCTTCTTTGCAGAAATGTCTGTTCATATCTTCTGCCCATTTCTTGATTGGATTATTTGTTCTTTGGGTGTTGAGTTTGGTAAGTGCTTTATAGATTTTGGATACTAGCCCTTTATCTGATATGTCATTTGCAAAAATCTTCTCCCATTTTGTCAACTGCCTTTGGTTTTGTTGACTATTTCCTTTGCTGTGCAAAAGCTTTTTATCTTGAAAAGTCCCAATAGTTCATTTTTGCCTTTGTTTCCTTTGCCTTTGACGATGACTCTAGGAAGAAGTTGCTTTGGTTGACATTGAAGAGGTTACTACCTGTGTTCTCCTCAAGGACTTGGATAGATTCCTGTCTCACATTGAGGTCTTTCATCCATTTTGAGTCTATTTTTATGTGTGGTATAAGGAAATGGCCCAGTTTCATTCTTCTGCATGTGGCTGTCCAATTTTCCCAATACCATTTGTTGAAGAAAGTGTCTTTTTCCACTGGACATTCTTTCCTGCTTTGTCAAATGTTAGTTGACCATAGAGTTGAGGGTCCATTTCTGGGCTCTATATTCTGTTCCACTGATCTATGTGTCTGATTTTGTGCCAGTACCTTATGGTCTTGATGATTACCACTTTGTAATAAAGCTTGAAGTCTGGAATTGTGATGACACCGACTTTGGTTTTGTCAACATTCCTCTGGTTATATGGGGTCTTTTCTGGTTCCATACAAATTTTAGGATTATTTGTTCCATTTTTTTGAAAAAACATTGATGGCGTTTTGATACAGATTGCATTACATGTGTAGATTGCTTTAGGTAGCAAAGACGTTTTCATCGTATTTGTTCTACCAATCCATGAGCACGGAACATTTTTACATTTCTTTGTGTCTTCCTCAATTGCTTTCATGAGTACTTTATAGTTTTCTGAGTACCGATTCTTTGCCTTTGGGCTCAGTTTATTACTAGGTATCTTATGGTTTTGGGTGCAAATGTAAATGAAATTGACTCCTTAATTTCTCTTTCTTCTGTCTTGCTGTTGGTGTATAAAAATGCAACTGGTTTCTGTGCATTGATTTTATGTCTTGACACTTTACTGAATTCCTGTATGAGTTCTAGCAGTTTTGGAGTGGAATCTTTTGGGTTTTCCAGTTAACATATCAGATCATCTGCAAAGAATGAGAGTTTGATTTCTTCTTTGTCGATTTGGATGCCTTTTATTTCTTCCTGTTGCCTGACTGCTGAGGCTAGGGCTTCTAGTACTATGTTGAATAGCAATGGTGATAATGGACAGGCCAGCTGTGTTCCTGATCTTAGGGGAAATCTCTCAGTTTTTCCTCATTGAGAATGATATTTGCAGTGGGTTTTTCATAGATGGCTTTGATGATACTGAGGTATATACCTCTATCCCTACATCCTCTACACCTACACCTTGATCAAGAAAAGATGCTATACTTTGTCAAATGCTTTTTCAGCATCTGTTGGCTATCATATGGTTCTTGTTCTTTCTTTTATTAATGTGTTGTATCACATTGATTGATTTGCAGATGTTGAACTAACCTTGCAGTCCAGGAGTAAATCCCATTTGGTCGTGGTGAATAACCCTTTTAATGTACTGTTGGATTCTATTGGCTAGTATTTTGGTTAAAATTTTTACACCTGTGTTCATCATGGATATTGGTCTCTGATTCTCCTTTTTGATGGGGTCTTTGTCTGGTTTTGGGATCAAGGTAATAATGGCCTCATAGTAATTATGGCCTCATAAAATGAGTCTGGAGTTTTCCTTCCATTTCTATTTTTTTTTTTTTTGGAACAGTTTCAGGAGAATAGGTATTAATTCTTCTTTAAATTTTTGGTAGAATGCCCCTGGGAAGCTGACTGGCCCTGGGCTCTTGTTTGTTGTGAGATTTTTGATGACTGCTTCAATTTCCTTACTGGTTATGGGTCTGCTCAGGGTTTCTATTGCTTCCTGGTTCAGTTTAGGTAGTTTATATGTCTCTAGGAATGTATCCATTTCTTCCATGCTTTTTTCAAGTCCAGCTAGCACCTTGATAATCATCATTCCAAACTCTAATTCTGACATATTACTAATGTCTATATTGATTAGGTCCCTAGCCATTGGCACTGCCTCTTGTTCCTTTTTGTGGTGAGTTTTTCCACCTTGTCATTTTATGCAGATAAGAATAGATAAATTATAGAACAAAATACTAAAAGGATAGCAACGGCCCCAGAAAAATATACAGTAACCAAATCAGAAGAGACCTGAAACTGGGGAGAGAAAAAGGGAGAAAAAAAAATATGTTATTTGCTGAATAGAGCAGAGCCACACACTTGACTTTGGGTGTATTTTGGTGTGCTAGGAGAAACTACCTCCCAAAATTTCAAAGAAAGAAAAACATATATATACAAAATAAGGGTAAACATGATGAAGGGGGGGTAATATAAATGTAAAGATGAAAATTTAAAAAGATTCTAGAAAAGGAATTGATAAGAAGTTGGTTGAAAAATGAAAAAAAAAGGAGGAAAGAATGTGATCAGGCTGGAAATTAGAACAAAGCCATGTGGTAAATTTAGGGTATATTTCAATCTAGTAGAAGAAACTGTGTCCAAAAATTTAAAGAAAAAAAAAAAACCGTATATGTATACAAAAAATAAGCTTAAATACAATGAAAGGAAAAAATATGTTATTTCATAACAATGAAAATTAAAAATGATTTTTTAAAAAAGGTATTGATAAGATAAAGTGGTTTAAAAAGTTAAAGTAGGAAAAAGTAAAAAGTAAAAATAAAGAATAAGAAAAGGTAAAATTTTAAAAATTTAACTTTGAAAGACTAAAGAATCATGGGGGGAAAGCCATGAATTCTATGTGCTTTATTCCCGTAGCTCTGAAGTTTTGCAGTTCTCATTGGTCGGTGAACTTCTTGGTCTTGACTGGATGTTTTTGCTGATATTCTGGAGGAGGGGCCTATTGCAGTGATTCTCAAATTTCCGCTCAAGATGTAATTGTGCTGCTCCTGCTGGGGGCCAGCCTAAGTAATCTGCTTGGGTTTGCTCTCGGGACCTTTTGTTCCCTGAATGCTTTCCGTAGAGCTCTGGAGGACAGGAATGAAAATGGCAGTCTCCTAATCTCCATACCGGTAAGAGCCCGGAGCTTATGGCCCCACTCCTCAGTGCGCCCTCAGAGAAAAATGGTCAATCACTCCCATCTCTCTGGTCTCCAGCTCCTCCAAGCTCACTTGGCCTGTGACTGAGTGTTTCTATCTTTGGAGCACAGCCCCGTTTGGAGTCTCCATTCCAGCAGATTCCTGCTGGAGGAGGAAGGAGGGGGTCTCCCTGGTTTTGCCACCTGCAGGGTCCCTGCTGGAAGAGCAGTGGCCCGACTGTGCCTCAGATCACAGTTTAAGGAAACCCTGAGCTGAGAGCTCACTCCTCGGTTCCATCTCTGTAGTTTGCTTCCCCACTTCGATACCTGGCAGATCTGCCACACTCAGACACCTTCTGTTTTTCTGTGACACCGCAGGTCCTGAGACCACATGGTCTCCCTGAGGGCTCCACCCCCACATTAGCCTCTGGAGAAATGTCCCTCAGTGGAGCAGACTTCTAAAAGTTCTGATTTTGTGCTCTGCTGCTCTACGCCTTGCCAGGAGCTGGCCCTTCCCCCTGCAGTTTATCTTCCTGTCACTTCAGATTCATTTCTCTTCGCATCCTACCTTCTATAAAGTGGTCACTTTTCTGTTCCTAGAATTGCTGCTCTTCTTCTTTTTTATCACCTGTTGAGTTTGTAGGTGTTCAGAATGTTTTGATAACTATCTAGTTGAATTCCTGGGACCTGATGATATTTAAGTCTCCCACTCCTCCATCTTGCATCCCCCTTCTTTCCTCCTTTTTAATTCATTGCAAAATATGTGGTCTTTTTTTTTTTCCTGTTCTACAGCAACTTCTTTCTGGTGAGATTTTCATCTTTCATCTGTTTTCCTGCTTCTTTTATTTTTTTCTCCTCAGAAGAATTTTGGTGGGTGCTTGGGTGGCTTAGCCTGTGAAGCATCTGCCTTCACCTCAGGTCATGATCCTGGGGTCCTGCAATCAAGCCTGCTTCTCCCTCTGCCCCTCCACTTATTCATGCATTCTCTCTTTCTCTCTCTCACAAAAATAAATTTATATAAATAAGTAAATAAATAAATATAATATAATGTAAATATAATAAAAATAAAAATTAAAAAATATATATATAATAATCTTAACAATGTAGGAGGGTTCCCCTTTCTTCACATCCAAGTCATTTCCTGACTTGTTAATTTTAGCCATTTTGACTGGTGTGAGGTAGTATCTCACTGTGGTTTTGATTTGTATTTCCCTGATACTGAGAGATGTGGAGCACTTTTTCATGTGTCTATTGGCCATTTGGATGTCTTCTTTGCAGAAATGTCTGTTCATGTCTTCTGCCCATTTCTTGATTGGATTATTTATTCTTTGGGTGTTGAGTTTGATAAGTTCTTTATAGATTTTGGATACTAGCCCTTTGTCTGATATGTTATTTGCAAATATCTTGTCCCATTCTGTTGCTTGTCTTCTGGTTTTGTTGACTATTTCCTTTGCTGTGCAAAAACTTTTGATCTTGATGAAGTCCCAATAGTTCATTTTTGCCCTTGCTTCCCTTGCCTTTGGTGATGTTGGTGGGAATGCAAGCTGGTGCAGCTCACTCTGGAAAGCAGTATAGAGGTTCCTCGAAAAGTTGAAAATAGAGCTACCTTATGACCCAGCAATCTCACTACTGGGTATTTACCCTATAGATACAAACATAATGATCTGAAGAGGCACATGCACCTGAATGTTTATAGTAGCAATGTCCATAATAGCCAAACTATGGAAAGAACCTAGATGTCCATCAACAGATGATTGGATAAAGAAGATGTGAGATTATATATATATATGCAATGGAATACTATGAGGCATAAAAAAAAAAAACAAACAAACAAAACCCTGAAATCTTGCCATTTGCAATGACGTGGATGGAACTAGAGGATATTATGCTAAGCAAAATAACTCAATCAGAGAAAGATAATAATCATATGATCTCTCTGATATGAGGAATTTGAGAGGCAGGGCAGGGGTTCATGGGGAAAGGGAGGGAAAAATGAAACAAGATGGGACCTGGGAGGGAGACCAACCATAAGAGACTCTTAATCTTAGGAAACAGAGAGCTGCTGGGGAGGGGGTAGGGGGTAGGGATGAGGTGGATGGGTGAGTACATTGGGGAGGGTATGTGCTGTGGTGAGTGCTGTGAATTGTGTGAGACTGATAATTCATAGATCTGTGTACCTGAGACAGATAATAAATTATGTGTTAATAAAAAAAATTAGAAAATAATTAAAAAGAAACACTCCTAAAAAAAAAGACTTTGTTATTGTTCCTGTTTTAGTGCCATTTTAATTCCTGTTCAATAAAGTATGCAAATTTTTTCAGGTAAGTTATTTGTGGGAGTCTCATAATATGGATGAGTCAAGTTTGTGTATCCAGCTACCTTGAATTTTTCTTGTGATCTAATACAACGAGGCCTTATTTCTCTCCAGCTTGTGGAGATAAGCAACTATGGTATTTTTCTTTTTCTTTTTCTCTTTCTCTTTCCCTTCCTCCCTTCCCCATTCATTCATTCATTTCTTCTTTTCCATGAAAGATCTTTCTTTCCTTCTGCTGCCAAAGATATGGAATACTTCTTGCAAATGTGGCTAGCGTGTATGATTCCCCATTTAATCTCATGTTCTCTGCCTCTTGGCTCTAAGGGAGGTCCAGGAAGCTCATGCTGCCATTTGGTTGTACCTATTCTCATTACAGCAAAAGATTTACATTCAGTATTTCATCTAGTAACTCCCCACCTCAGAACACTTATTTTTCTGGCTCTTTGAGAGATCTGCTGCTACCGTGCTTCTTCTGCCTCGTATTCTAAATCTGCTGCTTCCTCCAGAGTCTCCTGCTTTGGGCAGTCTTCCCACTTCTACGGAGCCTGAAGTTTTAGCTCCTCTCCTAATTTTACTAAAAATGTCACAGAAATAGAATTTGTGGTGCTTTGCTTTCCTTCTCCTATATTTCTTATTGCCTTTTGGATAATTTTCAAAAAGAGAAGAGGTAAATGCTGACTTAATGTCACTATGTTTCACAAGGAAACCCTACATTTCTCTAGAAGTGATGGTGAATTTCCTCATTAATGCCATCAACAAATGTTTGATTCTACCTGAATGAAAGTAGTCTCTGTTCAAGCATCAAAGGAATTTCCTTTGCAAGATTCCATGATGACACTCCTTTATGCCCACATGAGTACTATGTGCAGAGACCATATGATCCACTCAGGGCACGTTAACTCGGGTGATCCACTCACATATCCCAACCTTTGGTCTGTCCTGTTCTTTCACTGCATATTCCAACTACAAGTGTTCTTGCACCTAGCTGATAACTCTTAATTTTCTCCCAATTTATCACCATGCTCTTGGCTCACTTTCCTTCTGTATCCAGCCTACCACATATGAAGTTCATATTAACAATTTCTTGGTAGTATGTGATTTCTGTCACCATCTACTATACCTACTATATCTACTATACCTGCCCAAGAAAAGCCCAATCTCAAATCAGTCTAAATGTCCATCTTCTCTTCTCCAATATTGAGTACTGATAGAAAACAAATATCACACAACCAGTGAGATATGTTACCCGCACAGATAAATGGTTCCTAGTCTCAGTCAAGTAGTAGTTATGGTGATAACAATCACTAACATTAATTCATTAGTTATTTCAAACTTCTGTTTAGGAAGTTTGGTGTCATTTTGCTTGTATTTGATATCTGGCTCCCTAACTTACCATCTCTATGACTTTACATACTTTTTTCAACCTCTTGATCTCAGTTTTCTCATCTATAAAACAGGGGAAATAAGAGTACCTACCCCTTAGTGCTATTGGGAGGGTAAAATGAGATAATATGATTAAGGAATAAGAATGGTGTCAGACACATAGTTTACACTCACCAAGGGGTAGCTAGTGTCGGTATAATTGCCACACAGTTTTAAGACACATTTTCAGACAGACACTAAGTCATAGAATATATTCCAAGGACTATAAATTCCATAAAGGTGGTGTCTCTGTCTGCTTGGGCTGCTATAACAAAATACCGCAGACTGGGTAACTCATACACAGTAGAAATTTATCTCATAGTTCCGGAGGTTGCAGGTCCAAAAAAGTGTGCCAACAGGGACAAATTCTGATGAAGGATCTCTTCTGGCTTATAGACATGTCGCCTCACATGGCAGAAGGGTTTGGGGAGCTTTGTGGAATTTCTTTCATAACAGTACTAATTCCACTCATGAGGGTTCTATCTTCATGACCTAAACATTCCCCACAGAGCCCTACCCCTAATACTATCACATTGGGCATTAGGATTTCAACATATAAACTGGGGGGGTGGGGCATAAACATTCAAACCATAGTGGGCAGTGGCTATATTGCTACTTTTTGTCTTTCACAGCTGGATATATTTTACATCATACCTGCCCCATGTGAGAGTCTGTTATTCAACAAATAGTTGCTCAATGAAAGAATGAATGAATGAGCAAATACACTTCCCATGGGTCACACAGCTAAGAAGTGGCAGAGCCAGTATTTGAACTCAGATCTCTTAGACTTGCCAGTCACTTTTACTTCAGCTGCATCTTATTGCTCCAAGCAAGTCATAAAACCAACTGGATTTCAAGGGTTGGGGAAACAGACTCCAGGTCTTGTTAGGAACTACAAAGGTTGTGTGGCCATAAATAAACAACCACAGATGTTCTCTCCCATCTTTACCACTCTCCTTGAGTCTCCTAGCTCTTCATATATGCCCACTTTTGGAAGGTACATGATCTCTAACTTTATAAAGAAAATGGAGAATCTTAGGCAGAAATTACTTAGGTTTCCTGCTTCTACCTGGCAATGAATTCAGTATAGATTGTGCCTCCCCTGCACCTTATCTCCCTATCTCTCCTATCCTTGGTCCCATTCCCAGGAATTAGTCATTCTGATAGTTATCTTTTTATTCTTAATTCCAGGATCAGAGATGTAAAAGTCTTCTTCCTGAAAAAGCCTGCTCTCTTTACCATTAGGTCTGTTCCCTATTCTATGTTTTCCTCAAGAAACTTCCATCATCACTAAAATCTTTGAATAGTTTATATGTTTTAAGTTTCATGCCATTTTATAAACATGCAGATATCTTTTCCATCTTTTGGGGGGAAAAAAACCCACTCCAACTTTACCTTATCTTTTGCTTTTAGTCACATGAATATATTTGCACAGAGATATCTCCACTTACCATCTCTTTTTCTTTACTTTTTCTTATCAAAGAGGTATCTTCACTTATTATCTCTTTTTCTGTACTTTCCATCACCAATAGGCTTTTACACCAACATGACATAAAACACAAATTATTTCCACCAAAGTTACCCATGACTTACTTCCTAGTTGCTTAATCTAATGGATCTGCTTGAATCATTACTGGATGCTTCTTTACTATTTTTTTCACTGATTTCTTTTCTCTAATCATGTATTAAACATTGGTTTAAATTAAAACTTTTAACACCTTTGTCCATGACTGAAACAATATGACCTCACGTGGGATGATCTCGTGCAGTCCTTGGTATTGATCATCATAATGGTTATATTCCTTCTCCCATGGGCTTGTAGACTCATATCCAACTCCCAAATGGATGTTTCCCCTCAGACTAGCAATAGATCAGTCCTCCAAGGCCATATAGTAAATTATCCTAAAACATAGTATCTTTAAAAAAACAGTAATTTCTTCACTCATGATTCCGGTAATTTGGTTAGACAGGTAGTTCTTTTGTTGGTCTGGCCTGGGGTCTTGTAGGTGGCTGCAGTCAACTGATGAGTTGGTTGGGGACTGGTTGGTCCTGAAGGGTCCCATCATCATGTATTTGGGAAATCAGCTCAAAATGCTGGAATGACTGGAACTCTCTTGCTCCACATTCTCTCTAGTCCTCAGAAGCTAGTTTCTTCTTCACAAGGTGATTACAACACTCCAAAAAGAAGAGAATAGAAACTACAAGATGACTGTGGCTAAGAGTTGCCAGTCATGTGTTACTTCTGGCACATTCTCTAGGTCACAGCAAATCATATGACCAGCTATATTTCAAAAGTGGGAAAATGGACTCCATGTCTTGTTAAAAAGACCTGCAAAGAATTTATAACCATATTTAAACTATTACATACACCTGGTACCTAACATTCCCCTAACTGATATTTGTCATCTTCCTTAAATTTTCTGATACTCCTAAATTTTCTGTTTGAATTCACATGGTCCCCCAGGCCAGAAATCTAGGAGCAGTTATTGACAACCCTTCTTTGTTTATCAAGTCCAATCACTCTCTAGGTTCAAGTTTATCACATCACTTTCTCTCAAATCCGTTGTTTCTTTTTCTTTCCTTATCACTTTAGCTTCAAGTTGTATATGTGCCTTCAAAGTCAAAGTCCAATTTTGCCTCTGTAATCTACTTTCAATATCCCTGCTAGGGTGATTTATCTGAAGTGCAAAATGGTCATAATGCATCAAAGTAGATGTATATCCAAAAATAAAGTTATTTTTGTTGTCTGGCTTTTGAATCTCTTTCCTATGCTTGGTTTGTTTTACCTCCTCCTATGGAAACTAGAAAAAATGATCACTATTTTCCCAGCTGCTGGCTGCGTGGGTGCATGACCATCACCCCAGCCAGCCCAATCAGACCTGCTTAGTGCAGACTTTGAATCCAAAACAAAAAGTGGCAGCAACATCCAGTCTCCAGGGCAACAGTGCCAGGAGTAGCCTCCAGATTCTGGGCTGAGGGAGCAATGGTGGTCATTCCAGTATCCAGTCATCAGATGTAGGGAATCAGTGTTTTTGTCCAAACAGTTTTATGTTTCTTCTGTTGCTGCCTAGTTTCTGAGCCTGGTTCTCCAGTCTTCTATGTAAGGCTTTTCAATATATATTTTTTTTGTCTCTTAAAATTGGCCCAGGTTGATTTTGGTTGCTTACAAATCAGAACTTTGTATGCTTTCTGATTTTTGCTTCATGTCTTTCAGTGACGCATTCATGAACTAATTTTGAGTAAACTTTTATTGAATGAATTGTCAAACCTGGTTTTTGACATCCAGAGGCAAGCCATCTATGAAGGGAGAAGAGACTCAAAAGCATGAAAAAGTTCCATGATATTGTTGTCAGTATTTTGGAGTTGGAGAAATCATCAATTACTTTATGAAGTGCCCTCTGGGCTTTGGTAGATGTTCTTTTTGGTGCTATTAGAGAAAGACCATTATATGGGCTTGGCCCTTAGGGATAGCATTTAAGAGATTTTAAGGACATAAAAAATTATTTTAATTTTAAGAGAACAAGAACAGTGCTCTCTTTTATTAATAAAGTATTGTGTAGAAAGTATAATTTAATCAATTAAGCATTACACTATTGCACAATGGCCAGAAAAACAACCAACCACACACAATGCCAATTTCTTTCTGTTTTAAATTGTAACAAATTTACTCTGAGCCAATAATCTTGGCAAAATCTGGTTAATTAGTGACCAACATTCATTAATAATTCTAGATGGCATTATGAAAGGTCCAGAGATTTGAAGTAATCTTCTTTTATTTCAGCTGATTCCTGCTGAGCTAAATCTTCATTGGTAGAAAATACAAAGTTACATGTTATTTGTCACTAAATAAATGCAACAAGTAGCAAGTATAATACTAGTTCAAAGAACTTTTATAAATAGTGTCATTCCCTTTTTGTTCCAGGCTAATATTGCTGTTCTATTCATTGTGATTTTGAATAGATATGCTGGTAACGTCTTATGAACCAGAGAGATCAGAGAAAATCTATTAGAAATTCAAGACTTGAGCTGGGTTGTGACACATTACAAAGATTTAGGTATGGATAGGAGAGAGACAAAGAATTCGTTAGTGAGTGGGGAATGGAATGGGCAAGATATATGGAGGAGAAACTGTATTTGGCATTTGAGAGTGGAAATAAAATTCCAGCTCACTTGAGGAGTATTAAAATAATGCAGAAATTAGAGAAGGCTGTGGGTAATGTAAAATTAAGGATAAGGAAGTGCCCTCGACAATATGTAAGTGGAAAAGGAATGGATGTAGTGTCTAGAAAGATTAATTCGGCAGTCTTGTGCATGATGGATGGAAGTGAAGAGATACTGGAGTCAAGAGTAGGTGAGGTGGTTAGTGAAATTATTACCTCATAGGGTTATTGTAATTATCAGCTCACAAAGATCTGGCAATGAGTCAGGTAATAGGAATGAAAAAAGCAGAGACTTTTAAAGATGTTATGAAGTATAAATTTATAGAATTTAAAGATAGAACATCATGTCAAAGGACAAATGAATGAAGAGTTAGGGAATTAGTAGTTTGAGTGTTTCTCAATGTAGAGAAGTATGGCCCCACTAATGCAGGTGAACTCAGAAGAGGATAATTCTAAAAAAAAAAAAAGACAAATCTGGTTGTAGATATATTGACTTTGAATATCTAAGTGGAAGTTTTCAAGTTCCATTTGCATACTGTAGCCTAAAAGAGGCACTGAAGGCTGTAAACTATCCTCATCGTAAAGATGGTTTGGTATGGGATGAATGAACTCATGAGAAAAGTAGATCTCTGAGAAGTGGCTATGCGGTGGAGATGGGAGGAGAAAGACGAAAGCAAAGAGGACTGGAAGGAGCTATCTGAAAATCAACAAACAAATAAACAAACAAAAAATAATGTAAAAGTAAAAATGGGAGCTGGATTTGGAGGATTAAGCAAGAATGCAGACATTAATAGTGTCAAATGCTATTCCAGCATTTTCTAAACATCCTTGAGGTTATCACATTTATACCTATATTAATTATTTATTGCTATATAACAACATTTCCTAAAACGAGAACAAACATTTGCTACATCAAATAATTTCTGTGGGTTAGGAATTCAGGTGTAGCTTGGAGGCAATGTTTTGGTTTGCATTCTCATGAGGTTGTAGACAAGATGGCAGCTGAAGCTGTAGTTATCTGGAAGCACGACCAGGGTTGGGAGGCTTTGCTTCCAAGATGGCTCACTCAAATGAGTAGAAAGTTGGCATCGGCTGTTGACAAGAAACCTCAGTTCTTCACATGAGTCTTTCCATAGGGTACTTGACTGTCCTTGAACCATGGCAGTGGCCTCCTCCTGAGTAAGTGATCCAAAAAAGAAAACAGGAGGAAAACCACAATGTTATTTATGACATAAGTTTAGAAATCCCACTCCATCATTTTTTGCAATACCTTATGATTAGACATGTCAGCCTTATCCAACACCAGCAAGAACTAGACAAAAGTATGAACAGCAGGAGGTGAGGATCACGGAGGGTGTCTTAGAAGTTGGCAACCACAACGTGCTGCGTCTTGTCACCAATTAGAAACTTAGAAGTGTTTGGTCTTTCCTATAAAACTACTGACTTCTAAAAAGTCAAGTTGATGGAAAAGTTCCTAAAATAATGAGAATATCATATCTTTTTACAATTAATTCTTTTCTTCTTTCTGATCCATTAAGTTTCATTTTCAATATATGCTCTGAACTTGTAACTTGGAATGCAGCATTATGAAATAGTTGGTGAAATCCATGGGGTCAGTAACCATAAGTGAACATTATCCTCCTTAATGAGACATTTAATATAAAGCAGATGGATTAGTGGTGTTTCCTGGCTCATTCGTTGATTATTAATGCTTGTGTTTCTCCTTGTCTTCCCAAAGCATGTAATCCATTTAAAGGCATGTTGATTTTTAAAATTTTATTGTAATTTTATGTTTATCCTTTTATCATTTTTAACTGCTCTTCCAGTATGATAACTAAGCAAGGTCTCCATTAATTAATTAATCAATTAAATTAATATTTTGTGAAAACACAGATAGCATTTTCAAAATAGGCCATCCTTTTCAAATTTGAAGGTGTAGAAGAATCACCCAAGAACCTTGTTTATAGATGCAGGTTTCAGGTCCTTAGCAACAAAAATTAACTCATAAGGTCTGGAATAAGGCCCTGGAAAGAGAATTTTAAATGAGTATCCAAGATGGTTCTGAAATAGGTGGATCTATGAATGATAAAGAACTGTGTTCTTTTTTTTGAAGATTTTATTTATTTATTTGACAGACAGAGGCACAGTAGGCAGAGAGGCAGGCAGAGAGCGAGGGGGAAGCAGGCTCCCTGCTGAGCAGAGAGCTCTATGTGGGACTCGATCTCAGGACCCTGGAATCATGACCTGAGCTGAAGGGAGAGGCTTTAACTCACAGAGCCACCCATGTGCCCCAAGACCTGTATTCTTATGAAAAACTTTCATTAGCTCGTAACGTTTATATCCAGCATTTTGTACGATAAGTTGCAGAGAATAAGAGGCTTCTGAGAAAAGTTGCTACCAAACATTAGTTCTTAAAAGAATGTACTTTCTGCCCAATACCTAAGGGAAGAACATTCTAGAGTTACCAGCCAAGGCCTGAAGAAAGAGGTACTGTGCAAAGCAGCAAGGTATGAAGCAAATACCAGTGTTTCTCACCTAGAGTTATTGTGAGGATTAAATGATGTAACACGAGGTGCTTAGAACAGTAACTCACACAGTAAAACTTCCATAAAATGTTCTTGATGATGGTGGTACTATATATTTTATACATCTAGAAACAGTGGTTAAAGATGACTACCCATGTATCAGTGAGTAGGAGCTAAATATGGTATCAGACCCTTGTGTGAACATGCTCTTAACATTGTGCAATATATCGATACCAGAAGTGAAGCATATACGGTTCTTATCTCCATGAATTCAGACATCTTCAAAAAATACCTAGCTGCTTCAGGTTAAAAAAAAAAAAAAAGAAGAAGAAAAACAAACAAAAGAACCTCTGCATTAGTTTTCTAGGGCTATTATAACAAAACACCACAGACTGGATGGTCTGGAGAACAGAAATGGATCGCCTCAAATTTCTGGAGACTATGAGTCTCAGATCAGGGTGTCCACAGTGTGTGTTCTTCCTGAGGGAGATGAGGAAAGGATCTGTTCCAGGTCTCTCTCCTTGGCTTGTAGAAGGCCGTCTTCTCCCTGTGTGTGTCTGTGTTCAAATATCCTGCTCTTAGAGAGCACCAATCATATTGGATGGGGGTCCCGCCTAGTGACCTCATTTTAAACTTGATTACCTCTGTAAAAGTACTGGGGGTTAGGACATTAACAAATGAATTTTGGGAGGGACACTATTCAACCCCTAACAATCCCTCTCAACTCTCCTTGCAAAGCCTTATTTTATTTACAAGGTTTCAGATTGGGATTGAGGGTCCCTAATGAGTGGGCTTGGAATAGAACATACACACACACACACATAACGACAAAGATGGTCAAAGCCTGCTTTTCTCACATATTGCCTTAGTAATAAAGCTTTCTCTTCTTTTCTTTCTTTCTTTTTTTTTTTTTTTTTTTTTTTTTTTTTGAGTGCATGGAAGTGGTGACATTAGCAATATGGGCAATATAAAGGAGTAACTTATCTTGCCCTTACCCTAGAAGGACTTATAATCACAGGGCACGCAAGGAATAAGTTGGGAGAGGGGAGAAAATAGTGTACAGAAATGTCCACTAGCTGAATTTAATTCAGCTTAGAGTGTGACTAAATTTAATGAGTAATGTTTTGGGTGTAGCATAGGCAAGATGCTCAGTAAATCATGCTCATTCCTACCTCACTGCTGCTAACCTGACATCCTTCCAGAAAGGCTTCGTATGAAATAAGTAAGAATGGGCCACAAGCAGAGAGAACATCCAATACAATAAAACTGGGGCATATTGGTTGGGAGTCCGTTCTTTTGTTTATAATCTTAAATAATAGGTACAAAGTGATCGATCATCTCTACTTTTATTAAGTCTTCCCTTTTGTTATTCTTATTTGCCTTGGTTCTTTTTGTCTTTTTTAATATTGTCATATAACTATACATCATTTTGTAAGTCCTTTCAAATAGGGTTTGGAACAAGATGAGATATAAATACAATAAAATGTTCTGAAGGAATTGTCTTGCTTTATTTTGTTCACTGAAAGGAAAGTACTTTTATAAGTCAAGCCAGCTTTCAAAACCTTGAAACTATAAACAAGAAATATGAGCTAAGGAAAGGTCAAATAATGGATAAAACCAAATCGTGTAATTTGGATAAGATGTGTGTGCATGTGTGTTTTTGTGGGACAGTAGAATTGTGTCAATTGAGTCAACCATACGTTTAACAGGGGAAAAGGTCGCAGACCCAGAGCAGCATGCACTTCATGTAATAAAACTGAGATACAGAAGAGAATAATAGTGATTTATGGGATTCTTCTTGGTTCTGACATTTCATTATTTTTATACAGAAATAGTACTTCTAGTGCATGCTTTTGGCATTATGTTTCCTCATCTTGCTCTGAAATAATATATACACTATAATGAGCCATCTCAGTTTACTGACTTCTATCAGGAAAATAGTGTACTATTTTCAGCTGTGTTCCTGAAAGTATGGAAAGGAATGACATAAATATGAAATTTAAGACTCCAAACTGACTTCTTACAAATTACATATACACATGCACACACACAAATACAAACAAACCATTTTACTAATTGGTATGTGCAGTTTTAAAAGAAATAACAAAATTTAAATGGTAAGGTTTTACTTTTCATTTTTAGCTGATTTTTTAACATCAAACATTTAATTATGCTTTTGAACAGTATGATTACTTAAGAACTAGAGAACAGGGTTTCATTTGTAGCAAGATACTAATATGGGTCTCCTCATTACCTATCAATTTCTTATTTAATATAGAACTTTGTCATAAGTGATACATGTCACAGAATTTAAGTAGGATGGAGAAAGTTTGTTGTATGTGGCAAAAGTCTGTGGCCAAAAATTATGATTTGGCTACAAACTCATCATATGGTTTTGACTATGACCTACCTGTAACCTACCACTTCAGGATAGCAGTAGTGTAGTCATATGGATCTGGGATTAAATCTTTATTTTGACACTCAATTGGAAGAGGTACTTTACCTTTCTAAGCCTCAGTCTCTCCATCTGTAAAATATAGAAGATGATACCCATTTTATAAGACCTTGAGGAGAAGAAAATGAGTAATATATGTGACAAATGTTAGGCATTACCTCTCATAGTACTTTCCAAGAATAGCTCAAATGTTAATTGAATGAAATAATGGTGTTTAAAAATAAGAATTATTGAAAATTAAGCTTGGAGGGAAAAGTGGTGATTATAATGGCCAATGTCTTCTCCAAGCAAATGTCTTTGACTTTAGGGCTTTTGCTTGAAGATTGTCAGTAAAGAAGTTTCACCATCTGCCAGGGTAGTTGGCTCTACGCTGAACTGTTTTAATTACTACCACATTTGCTATGTCATTTTATGAATAAAATATTGACATGTTGCTTCTAAACTCATATTGGAAAAGGAGATCACGTTTTTGCAATACAAGGCTGTGGACTTTACACTTGCAATGACTATGGTTCACATGGCAAGGAAAATATGGCAACACCATGATATATAAATGAAATATTGAATGCCTGGGAATACATCCTTTATAAAACAGATGGTTCTTTGTTGAAAACAAAATATGATTATGGTGTTTGCATGCAAGAAATTTTATGCTGTCCAATTATAGGAATCAAACTAGTTATAACTGTTTTGGAGTGCAAAGCTTCTTCGAATCAGAGGGAAATTTCCTACGCTTGAGTCTATACAATGGAGAAAAATGAGATAGAGGTAAAATAGCATTTTAATGAATACCATTAGGATGCCCAGGTATATGAAACAAGACTGTGTGCAAGTTCAGACACATGATCCATTGTTAGTGTTGCCTGTTGATCTGGCTTCAATAAATGCTGTTGAGCCAAAAAGTTAGCTCGACGGATGCTATGTTTACTAGGCCCTTCCTCTTTAAGAGCTCATCTTTACTAGTATTGCCTTGGCACTTATCATTGCATTGTAACTGGACGTCAGTGCAGTGGAAAGCTTCTTTAAACGTTGATAGATATGAGGAAAGAATGACTATCTTGGTTTTAGAGAGGGTATGGAGATCAAGTAGATGAGTAAAATATAGAGGAGAAAAGGGAAAACGGGGAACTATCTGAGTGAGGTGTCTTTACTTGATAAATGAATATAAATATCCCCTCTCTCAGTGACTTTCCACTGGGGTAATTTTGCAGAGAGGCATTTAGAAAGGTCTAGAGATACTTTGGGTTGAAACAGCCCAGAGAGAGGAGAGATTGGCATGTAGTGAGTAGAAGCTAAGGTTGCTTCTAAACATCCCACAATGCACAGGTCAGCCTCTCACAGCAAAGAATTATCCAGCCCAGAATGTCAATATTGTGGAAACTGGGCACCCCGTGACTTGAAAGTCTCATTTACATCCCCTTATGTACATTTTATGAGTAGATATATCTATAAAAGTTGGACTTGTAATAAACAATTTTTATATTGTATCAGCATCATTCCTATGGGATTCTACTCAGATTGTATAATTTTAAAAAATAGTTACTTTCTGAATGTTACATGAAAATAAGATTTTCATGGTGGTAAAACCAACCCTCAACAAGTAGTAACCTCAGAACTGTCTCTCTCTAAATTCGGCAGAAGAGCAAAATATGCAGACACCAAATTTGGAAATACTTAAAGCCTATTTACATCCCCGTGGACTCTATTACCATTCTGGGCAATAGCAGAAAAACCCAGTCAACATGGGACACAGAGGTAATGGTAATTTAAGTTGTAAATATTGGGACAATAGTAAAGACAGTTAAACTGAGTGCAAAATTTGAGAAATTGCTGGGAGCCGGAACAAATCAGCTTAGCTTGGGGGGATTAAAGCTCACAAGTTAAAAATAGAAAAAATAACTCTGGAAACAGAGCTGAAAAGAAATCAACCATCTTCAGTCCTTAGATTGTTGACCCCATAATTCTCATGTTTGCTGAGTTATTACTATGCATATGCAACCCATAAAATCCCAGTGCCATCCAACAATAAGGGCTTATTTTCTGTGGGTCAGCTTGTTGATGGCAGTTGGCTGATCTAGACCCTGCTGGATGGCTCTGTTTTAAACTTCAGGCTTGCCTGTGGTTGGCTCCACTTGTCTTTATGCTGAGCAAAAGATATGCAGAAGAATCTCTTTTCATGGCAATGGTGGAGACACAGGAAGGTAACTGCACAGGTGCATTTCAAGCTCTTGTCAATGGTCAAAGCAAGTCCTATGGGCCCGCCCAAATTCTAGAGACAGGGATGAACACTCCTATGGAGGTAGAAAGGGGAATTAATATTTTCAACAATAATGTAGTTTTCTATGTCATCTATAATTGAGCCCGTTGCTTTTTGGGAGCAATATAACTTTTATTTATTCAACTGCACTATCCTATTTTTAATTCTTAAAAGGAAAGGATGGTCCAGGTCATGAGTAATGTAGTTGGATTCCCAGGTCTGATTATTATTCCCCCTTTCTACCGCTGACTGAGAAGCTGAGCATATTGGTTTTTCTGCAGTCTCATCTCTCCCATCTGCTACATGTAGATGACATTTGCTGTTGATTTACTATTGTATGTCTTCCAGGAAACAAGGTAACTCAAATTCACTAGAACACCCTCAGTGGACAGGAGTAATGAAGGACTCATCATTACTTAATTGTTTAGCCTTGATAGTTTTTCTGCATTTCCTTTGACATTATTTCGAATATTTTCAGGATGGAGAAAAAGAAATTTGTCCAGACAAGCATTTGATGATTTCCTCATCTCTTCTCCAAAGGATGCTATTTTGAATTTGTTTAGTATTTTAGTAAATCCATTAACCATTCACCCTAGACTTAGCAAACAGGTCCAACAGTTTAACTTTCTTCCCTGCAAAATCTTAAAACTGCATCATAAACTGCTGCATGTTAGACATTAATTATAATGTATTTTCACACCAATTCAGAGTTAGGATGATGAAAGTACAGAAAATAGCTGCTGGAGAAAGCCAAAGAAATTTGTCAGTCTTGGCACTTGCTAATTTTGGTGTAACTGGGTTAACTCCTGTTAATGGAAATGGTATAGATCAACAAAGGGGCTAAAACAATAACTGGATTTTTTTAAAAATCCACTTAAAATAAGCTTGTTCTCTTTCCTGTGTGAGATTGCCGCCTATATCCTTTTTAATCTGTGACGAGTCTTAGGGACTATTGGTTTCTCCATATGCTATAATGTTCACAGCTTGAAATTAAAAGGAGTACCTCAGAAAGATGGATCTCAGTTTCTGGTGAAAAAACAAAAAACAAAAACAAGCCAAAAACCCCCCAACTTTTTGTAAAAGCCAGTCTGCTTTTCTGTTGCCTCCTTTCATTTCTTGAATCAATCGTGAAAAGCAGGAAACACATAAATGGCCTCAACAGGTTACTCTGAGGGGAGAAAAAAAAAAGAATTAGGCTTTGTTTCCTTTACTCCCCACATAGGTGTGGTTATTGCTAGGAACGGGCATTGCAAGAGAACAAGAGCTGCCTTGTGCCTGACTCTCTGTCTACCACCTGGATAGCCTGCCTCACTTCCACACCTCCCACCACACACATCAAAGTGAAGATAGTGCCTACTTGTGACTCACCTCATGTTCTGCCTGCTATCTACCTCCTGATCATCAAGGTCTTCTCAAGGGCTTTCATCATCGTGAATATCCGTATCTCACTGGAGATCCCAGTCATTTTGTTCTGTTACCTCGCTGACCTTACAAAGGTTTGCCTTACAACCAGGTCAATTTCTTCCATTTTCTTGCGCTTGAACAAGGATTTCTTTCCAATTCAATATTTCTATCCAATTTCCAATATTGTTGAGGTAGCAGAGGTTAAGGCATTAAAGTTTCTGATGAGCAATAATTTCAAGGAAAGGAAAAATGGAGATGCAAATTCCAACATTTCTCACAGTAGTTATTTGATGAAAACATCACCTCATTAGAAGTCTCAGATAAATCATGGACGAAGTGAGCCTTTATTATTTTGCGTGCTGTAAGTGAGTGAGAAGGGAAAAGATAATGGGTAGTGATAATATGACATCCACTCTGTTGAATTATAGTGGCCTGTCATTGAAAGATATTACTTGGTATTTCTGTCTACTAAATAGGAGACCAGAAAAAGTTTGGGCAGAGAGCTATTAATTATATTTTTAAAAAATTCTGAATTTTTGGTTTTCTACTTGAATTGGAGTAATGGTTATTTTACTAAACAATATTCACCAATAATATATTGTCCGTAGTACTCTCCTACTTTTCTAATTCCTTCAAGTATTTGTGGTTTTATTTTATTTTCATTTATAATGATATTTACTTCTGTTGACTGTCCACTTTTTCTTGATTTGACATACTGAGGGTTTCTCTTTTCATTCACTTCATTCTGTAAATATTTTGAGGACCTACATTAAGTGATTGATTCAAGAGTTTGTTGGTTTTCTAACTCATTACTTTTTGCCTTTACCTTTATTCATCTTGCTTGCTGCTTTCCTTGAACTGCATCTCTTACTATTGTGTTTCGCTTTATATGACTTTGATTATGAATCCTTTTAGGCGTCTTTAATGAAAATGTTAATCTTTGTATTTCATTTTTTAAAAACAATAGTAGGAGTTACCATTATAAATTTTTGTCTGAATATGTTTAGAGACGTAATCATCATATTGGTCATTTGGCCTTTATTACATATTCCCCTTTTCTAATAGTGAGCCTCTACAACCTTTAATTAGTAGGAACTTGGAGCCCTACAGTCCCAACTGATGAGACAAGAGTGGGCATCTTATTCAACTGGACCAATCATTATTTTTTCTCACCTTGAAGGTCAGATTTGGTAAAGCGATTCCAGTGAGTGTCTGCTAGACTCGAGCTGGAATTTCAGAAAAACTCAGAATTGGAATGACCATGTTTAACCCATGAGCAACTGGAACAATAAAATCTAGGCTGCTGGTGAGTCTATGCATGAAAACAGGAAGAACCAAGAGACTATGCAAGGTGAGACAGAAAGACAGAGAAAGAGGTCACTTTGATTCTTGTAAGATTTTCTATTTCTTCTATAGTTTAGCTTCTCTTTTAGACTTTCATTTTGATTTTACTTAAGCTAGCCAATTAGTTTATTATCTTACAACGAAATGACTCTTAACACAGTAGGTCTTTTATTATATGTTAAAACAATGTAGTCTTTTTTTTTCATTATTTTAAACTTAAAACTTTTTTTAAAATAGTGAGTTTGGCTCATGTATGGGGAAATTAACCAATTAGTTCATCTATCTGTGCCACAGTTCATCTGGTAACAGTAACTTGAGTTTTCAGTAAAGTTTCTGGATTTCTCTGCTCCTTTCAATAACATGATTATTTTAATGAAAAGAAGTAAGGTGTTTAGTTGGAAAGAGTGTGTATTACTTTCCTATTGCCACTATAACAAGTTAATGTGAGCCTCGTGGCTGAAAACAACACAAATTTATTGTCTTACATTTCTAGAGTTCAGAAATCTGAAATGGGTTTTATGAGCTAAAATCAAGATGATGGCAAAGTCTCATTTCTTCTGGAGGCTCCAGGGATAGTTACTTCCTTGCTTTTTCTAGCTTCTCAAGTCTACTTACATTTTTTGGTTGTGGTCCTTTCTTGCATTTCAAAGCACATCTCTCTGAGCTTTGCTTTCATCATCTTGTCTCTTTTCTGCTTCTGAGCTTCCCTCTTTCTCTTACAAGGACCCTTGTGATTGCATTATACCCCCACAAATAACTAGAATAATCTCCTCATTTTATAATCCTTAACTTAATCACATCTGCAAAGTCTCTTTTAGTATTTAAGGCAACATATTCATAAGTTCTGGAGATTATAATATGGATCGCTTAGGCCGTTACTCAGCCTATCTAAGAGCATTAGATTAAGGGCAATTTATTCAATGTCAATGCTGTAACTTCACTTATTAATCTTAAGCAAGTTAGTTAAATTCAGTGTGTTTCAGTTTCTATATCTGAAAAGTAAGGGACTTATATTAATCAATTTTTACAAACTCTCTTCTTTTTTTTTTAGATTTTATTTATTTACTTGACAGACAGAGATCACAAGTAGGCAGAGAGGCAGGCAGAGAGAGAGAGGGAGAAGCAGGCTCCCTGCTGAGCACAGAGCCCGACTCGGGGCTCAATCCCAGGATCCTGGGATCATGACCCGAGCTGAAGGCAGAGGCCCAACCCACTGAGCCACCCAGGCGCCCCTACAAACTCTCTTCTTAAGCTAGAATTCTTTTTCTAGGCTACCATGAATAACGTGTAGAATAACATCAAATTGCAGGATAATTTTGAAGGTGTTTATTTTTTCTCAAGAATATTTTACTATCTTTAGCTACTAGGTTTCTTAATTTCAGGAAACATTTAAATGTTCCTTCTCATTTAACAAGAACAGCATTCTCCTTCACTCTATATAATCATTTTATGCTTTCTTAATGACAGTACTCCTCATTCTTATTCAATACTTCCTTTCCTTTCTAATGCTTTTCCTGTTCCTTCCCACTCATATTACCCCACCTCCTAATTCTTTTAGGGAAAGGGGGTGAAAAAAAAGCCCAAAGCTTGTAAGACCAACTAATAGATGGTGTCTTTTAAGGAAGTTTATTTTAAATAAACATCCCATTGTTTTTACCATTATCACCAGCTGTTCTCTAGTCTTACCCATCCATGGCACCAAGGGGACATGAGTAAGATAACAACTTTTTATTTTTATTTGTTAAGTAATTAAAAAACCACTGGGTGAAAGCATAGATAGCAATGATTAAAATGTAACATTAAGGAGTTTGTGTGCTAAGTTTTTATTAACAATTACAAGATTTTCTCATAGTGAGTCTACTAGTTTAGCCAGTCTACTTTCCAGTATGAAGGGATAAAGGAAATAAAAGCAGACACATTTCAATGGAGGCAAGTTGTAAAATATTCAGACAAGCATCATTGAGAAAAGACATTTCAGTGGAAAAATTAAAGAGGGAGCTTTAGAGTCAGAAGAGGGTCTGACTACCAAGAGGCTGACTGCAGTCTCTGGATAAATCTCCTTCATTGTCCCATCTTGCTTAGAGTTGCTGGGAACATTACATTGTCCATGGTTTTCCAGGGAATGTCTGTGAGAATGGGCCATCATTTAAACCTTTGGTTTTCCTATTTACATTTTAAATATGAACTAGATAATCGCAACCAACAAATTAGATGGCCTAGAAAAAAAAAATGCATACATTTCTAGAAACACAAAACCTGCCAGGACTGAGTCATGAAGAAATAGAAAATCTGAGAAGACCAATTATTAGTAAAGAGATTGAATCAGTAATCAAAAACATCCCAACAAACAAGGATCCAAAACTAAATAGTTTGTTAATTCTACCAAACACTTAAAAAATTCATACCAGTTCTTCTCAAACTCTTCAAAAAAAATTGAAAAGAACACTTCCAAACTCATTTTCCAAGACCAGTGTTATCTTGGCACTAAAATGAGACAAGAACATTATAAGAAAATAAAATTACAGGATGAACACAGATATAAAATTTTTCAATAAAATATTACCAAATTAAATTCAACGATATATTAAAGCAATAGCATGCCATGATCAAGGAATGCAAAGATGGTTTAACATCCACAAATTAATGTGATCCATTGTATTAACAAAATGAAAGATAAAAATCTGAACATTTAAATAGTTGCAGAAAAAGTATTTGACAAAATTCAACATCCTTTCAGGATAAAAACGCTCAACAAACTGCATATAAAGGTTCAACATAATAAAATCTATATATGACAAACCCGCAGTTAACACCATATTCAATACCAAAAAACTGAAAGCCTTTCCTCTAAGATCAGCAATAAGACAAGGATGCCTACTCTCATAACTTTTATTTAATATACTATAGGAAGTCCTAACCAGAACTCTTAGGTAAGATAAAGAAATAAAAGTCATCCAACCTATTTCTATTTGCAGATGATTTGATATTGTATATAAGAAACTCTAAAAACTATACCAAAGAACTTTTAGAACTAATAAACCAATTCTAGTAAGTTCAGTAAGTTGCAGGATACAAAATCAATATATATAAAAAAACCCAGTTGTACTTTTACATTCTAAAAACAAGCCATCAGAATGAGATATTAAAAAAAAAATCCTATTTATAATTGTATCACAAAAAATAAATACCTAGGAGTAAATTTCCCCAAGGAAGTGAAAGATCTGTATACTAAAAACTATAAGACATTGATGAGAGAAATTAAAGGAGACACAAATCAATGGAAAGATACCCTATACTCCTGAACCAGAAGAACTGATGTGAAAATGTACTTACTACCCGAGGCAATGTACAGATTCAATGCAATTCCTGTCAAAATTCCAATGGCATTTTTCACCACAATAGAACAAACAATCCTAAAATTCGTGTGGAACCACAAAAGACCATGAATAGCCAAAGCAGTCTTGGAAAGAAGAACAAAAGCAGAGGTATCACACTTCCTGATTTCGAACTATATTTAGAAAGATATAGGGGCGCCTGGGTGGCTCAGTTGGTTAAGCATCTGCCTTCAGCTTAGTTCATGATCTCAGGGTCCTGGGATGGAGTCCCACACTGGGCTTCTTGCTCAGCAGGGAGCTCCTTCTCCCTCTGTCTACTACTCCCCCTGCTTTTGCTCTCTCTCTTTCTGACAAATAAATAAATAAATAAAAGCTAAAAAAAATTAAAAATGGCCGGAGAAACTGAATAGACATTTTTTCAAAGAAGACATACAAATGCTGAAAAGATGTTCCACATCATTAATTATCGGTGAAATGCAAATCAAAACAACAGTATTTACCTCACTCCTGTTAGAATGGCTATTATCAAAAGTCAAGGGATTACAAGGGTTAGAAAGATCTGCAGATAAGGGAATCCTTGTGAATTGTTGGTGGGAATGTAAGTTGGCACTGCCACTATGGAAAACACTATGAAGGTTCCTGAAAAACTTAACAAAATGCAGTTACCATATGATAAAACAATCCCACCTCATATATCTAAAGGAAATGAAAATAGGATGTTGAAGAAATGGTTATACCCCCATATTCATTGCAGCAGTATTTACAATATCCAAGATATAGAAATAAGTGCCCATCAATGGATGAATGAACATAGAAGATAGTATATATACACATACACATATAAGATGGCATATGTACATATTTATAGACCTAAAAAAGAAGGAAAGCCTGCTGTTTTCAACAACTTGGATGAACTTTTAGGGCATACTGTGAAGTGGAATAAGCCAGACAGAGAAAGACTTATATGGTATCACTTACATGTGGAATCCAAAAAAAATAAATAAAAGCAAAAAAAAAAAAAAAAGAAGTCAAACTCATAAACACAGATTATAGAAAACTGTTTTCCAGGGTGGAGTGGAAATAGGGAGCGATTGGTGAAAGTGTATAAATATTCAGCCATAAAAGAATAAAGTATGAAAATTTAATGTAAAACATGTTGACAATAGCTGGTAACACTATATTGTATAATTGAAATTTGCCAACAGAGTAGAACCTAAATGTTCCTACTGGGGGGAAAAAAAAGGGTAATATGTGAGGGGATGGGTTTATGAATTAAATTGATTGAAGAATCCTTCCATAATTTATATGTATATCAAATCACAACAATGGATACTGCAAATATCTTATAATTTTGTATGTCAGTTATTTTTCAATAAAGCTAAAATTAAAAAAAAAGAAGCTTAAAAGAGTAGTTTGAACTTTTATATATTTACTATTTTTGCTTCTAAGTGGTCTCTTAATTTAGCAGTTTCCCAGCTCTGCCAAATCACAGTGACCTTTCATCAAAAGATATTACTTGGTAGAGCCAACATGTCTGGATACATTATACGCTCTCAATCCTTCCTTTAGATTAGTCTTTTTTCCTTGCAAATCTTTGTTGAAAGTAACTGTCTTCAGCTGCTTGAAAATATTACCATCATGAACATGTTAATATAGAATATATCATCTGGACTATGAACCAGGAAGAAATCAGGCTATATTTACTGATGTTACTCAATATGGCTGCCCTGGTCACTACTCTTTTAAAAAAAAGAGCACTGAGGGGTGCTTGGGTGGCTCAGGTTAAAGCCTCTGCCTTCAGCTCAGGTCATGATCCCAGGGTCCTGAGATCGAACCCCGCATCAGGCTCTCTGCTTAGCCGGAATCCTGCTTCCCTTCCTCTCTCTGCCTGCCTCTCTACTTATTTGTGATCTCTGTCTGTCAAATAAATAAATAAAATCTTAAAAAAAAAAAAAAAGAGCACTGAGAATATTCATCTAAAACCTCAAGAACTTATGATTCAGTAAAAGGAAAGTATAATTAAGAAACTTAAGCATCAACATTCTGAAAATAAGCTTAACAGTTTAAGTTAAATAGGCAGAGATATTTCAGCTGCTATTTCTCCAGAAGTGTGTCTTTTCCTGAAAAGTGTCTGTAGCCCCCAAGAGACTGAGATGTGTCATCCTCATTGCCCAACTGCCGACAACTCACATGTGGCCTTTTTGGGAAGAAACTCAAGCAATAGTCCAGCTTAAGAAAACTATTCCCACTACTATCAAGATGCTACTTCACAGCTGTAATGGCCACAACTCATTCTTCCAAGGAAATTGTGTTTTTGTGGAGAAATTAAGGCAAAAAAATTTAAAAAAAATCGTGAAGAACTTGACAGGATTTTTGTAGCCAGTTAATTCTGAAATGTAGTTACAACCAGGTTCATTGTTCTCTCTCGGCTACTTTTATGACCAGAAGTTTCTACTGAGTCTAATTTTTAAGGCATGCAAATTACAGGAGCCTTTGGAATGCCAATAATAGCATGCTGGGGTTAATTATTGACTCAGAAGGGATAATGTCAACTACTGAATCATCAACATATCTCTTGCCACACCTGGGGTTTTCTCTGGATGACTTCCATCCCAGTGTTGACAAAACTTGACCTTGGATAGTTACTAAGATTTGTTGGGACTATGGCCAAAGGTATTTATGTGCCAGTAAGACAGACTCCATATTCATTAGCCAGGTTATTCTGCTCCACATATGGGAAGAAAAGTACTTTCTGAGTTTTCCACATTAATGCTGGTTGAAAGCTTCCAGACAAAAAGGCTCTTATTACCGTAATCCCATGCAGTGACCTGGATTCCATCCTGATGTAAACCTGAGTATGTAGCGAAGTCAAAAGACTGAAGCTCAATGATGGGTCACCTAGGAAGGATAAGCATGCTCATTTATTAAAGTTAAGATACAGGCCCACAACCGGGATACTACATTTATACCTTCTGAATGGTCTTGGCAGCAATTCTAGTGGGGTGGGGGAGTGCGTTCTTTTCCAATTGAATTAAATGGAGCCAAAAGTACATTTCTGACCCCAGCTGTGCTCCTGATTTGTCTGGGGAAAGGCACTTAACCTAGAGTCTCCCAATTCTCCTTGGAACATAAAATCATTAAGTAACTGACCTTGAAGGTTATTGTAAGGAATGATGACATTTTAGGAAGCCTTGTCGTTGGGAGAAAGGTACTTCATAGCCCTCTCAAAGGCCTTGGTGCTTCCACAAGGGGTGGTAAATAGAATGAAGAGAGTGGAATAACAGTCATAAAAAGGGCATTATAGAAAAAGACTAAATAATGTTGTCTAGCCTGTTAAAACCTTTTCTGCTGCTATTATCTATAATTTCCAGGTCAATTATGTTAATGTCAACTCAAGGCCTAACTGAGTTAAGGAAGGAATACAGGAAGATTTGTATTGACATGATGTCAAGAGAAGGGTGGGCATGGGATGTAGAAATGGCTCATCATGCCTCCATTTGGATATAATAGCCTGTTTTGGTTCGAGCTAATAGGGCCCGATGGTTAATCATATCCCTGTGGGGTGAAACTTGCATCTCACTAGATCACAAATCCCAGAGACAACCAGTTTCACAAAATGTAAGGTTGATAGCAAACTTTGAACAATTTGCTAGAAAGTATCCTTTGGAAGAGTTTAGAAAATTGGTCAACAATAAAACAAAATTTATGCTTCCTGCATGCCAAGTCAGGAGTAAGCTCTTTAGACTTAATCATAAATTATTGTCATGTCATAAAGCAAATTCACCAAGATGAATAGAAAATTTCTAATATAAAATATGAAATGTATTAATTTAAAAAATCAACATATGAATAAGTCATCCTGCCCTGTTTTTCCTCCAGGAAGTCTTCAGAACCCCGGAAAAAAGATTTACTCCTTAATTCTGCCCCTCCCTGACCCATGATAACACATTCTCTTAAACTCAGGTATAGTGGGTCTTGGTCCTGAGGTAAGCTCCCCAGCACAAATAAATTTCCCTCCATGTAGAAAACTATCTGGAGAGAGTGAAGAGTTTTTCCCCAATAACTGGAAGTATGAAACTGGGATTGGGCAATTAGGCCCTTCCTTTTGGAAGAGCTCTGTCTTCCTTTCTGTGGGGCCCAACATTGGTAGAACTTTGTCTGAGTAGACATAAGTTTTTGTTGAAACCTGTGTAAGGGAAACGGATGAGCAGCTTTCCTTGGTATGTCAGCACCATGTTGATTCAATTTTTTTAAAAAAGATTTTATTTATTTATTTGACAGAGAGAGAGATCACAAGAGGCAGAGAAGCAGGCAGAGAGAGAGGGGGAAGCAGTCTCAAAATGTTAGTGGTATACTATAGAAAGTACACTGTACTGCAGAGTATACTATTCTATACAAAGTATATAATTATACTTCACTATTCCATAGCATATGGAAGTATATTATACCTTTAGAAAGTGTTCCAGGGTAAAAACAATTTAGAAAATGCTATGTTACAGAAGCTACACATTTTTTAATTCAAGATGTCCTCAGTATCTTCAATGTGATAATGAGTCAATGAGCGTTGTAAAACACTAAGAGGAAATACAATATTCACTATTCACTATTTCCCAAACTATCTGATCAGAGAAAAATTTTTTTTCATAGTATACATATTAACATCTCAGAGCAAAGCTCTTCTTATTAGGAGTTAGTTGAGCAGTCAGGCAGTAGGATCATGGTCCCCAACAAGAAAATACAGAGTCAGGACAGCGAAAATAAAACAGCACTACATCCTGTTTTGCAGCTTGGACAGGAGCGTGCTAACATTCTGCTTTGCAGCCTTTGCAGAAATGACTTCTGCAAAATGTCCTAAAGCAAGGCAATTAACCACAAAGCATTTGTCCCTATCATGGGGAAGGGGGCAGTTTAAGACATAAGCCTCCAGATGTCAGCAAAAAAGACCCTTAGCATGTTGATAGTAACCAGAGAGGTAGACAGATAATGACCAAAGTCCTGATTGGCATGACTCAACATACCCTGATTTTTAAATATAGTTCTGCCAAAGAGCTCATAAAAACCCCTAATCTTAGGAACTCCAGGGGCAACCCACCACTCTGGCCCCACTCCCTCTCCTGGAGCTTTACACTATCACTCAATAAACTTTACTTTGTTGCTCACCACTCTTGGTCTGGTATAGCTCTTCGTTTTTGGAAGCAGTGTGGCCAAGAACTATGGACACTAAAGGCAGAAAATTCCTTCAACATTCTGAGTAGTTTGGGAAACATAGAGCTGAGCATTCAATGTAAGAAGCATTAAGAAAAAAGGAATAATAAGAGTGAAATAAATCAAAACCACAAACTGTTCAAATTAATAAATAAATTTGTAATCTGGTTCTCTAAAAACAAAATAAAATGAAATAAATTAAATTCAAAATAAAATAAAATAAAATGGGCTACACTTGATAAGCCTAAATGTAGACAAATAACAAAACCATTTGATAATAATAAAATTAAAATACCAATGAAGCATTTTTGAGTAACTTATACATTACTTAAATTAGCTTAAAAGGAACACAGAAAGTCAAGAAAATAAATATTGTGATAGAATTGAGGGGAAAATCACTTAAGTGCCTTTAATAAAACCTTGCAAATTACATGATTAGTTATTTTGGAACTTCAATGGATGTAAATGTTTCCAGAGAATAGAAGCTCATGGAAAGCCCATCAGTTCATTTCAAATATCTAGAGTAATATTTGTTATGAAGCAAAAACAGGATTGTACAAAATAGTAAAAAAAGTAAATTTGGGGGCAAACAGATCAAAAATTTCTAAATGGGGGCACCTGGGTGGCTCAGTAGGCTAAGTGTCCTTTTCTTAATTTCCGCTAAGGTCATGATCTCAGGGTTGTGAGATCAGACTGGGCTCTAGGTGTGGATACTGCTTGAGAGTCTCTCTGTCTCTCCCTCTACCCAACCCACACCCCCACCGCCACCTCTCTAAAAAACAAAACAAAACAAAAGTTTCTAAATAAATTACCAATAACTAAATCTCTCATTTGAAATAGATACATATTCTATTTATATACTTATTTAAATATTTATTTTATCAAAATATTTATTAAGGAATGCAAGCATTACTGACAACTAGGAGGTTATTAACATAATCCATCAATATCAAAGACAAAAAGGTGATAAATTTGATAGATGTTTAAAAGGTATTTAAAAGGGTTCAAAATCAATTTCTGACTAAAAGCATTTAGTTATTTTAAAACAGAAGAATTCTGAACAGGACAAGGAATATTATCTCAAGTTCAGTGTAGAATTTTCTGATAGGCCAACTAGACATGCATGTAGAGAACTAAAGCATTCGATACTTAGTATTTGCAAAACACCCAGTGAAGCAGTCACCTTTAGAAGACAGAATTTCTTGACCATAATTTACAAGTTAATGCTGGTCTGTTTATTTGTTTATTTATTTGGGGGGGGTAGATAGTGAGAGGGAACATGAACAGAGGGGAGAGGCAAAAGGAGAGGGAGAAGCAGAAACTCTGAGTAGGGAACCTAAGGCCGAGCTCAATCATGGCCTGAGCCAAAGGCAGACGCAGATGCTTAACCGATTGAGACACCTAGGCACCTCAATGCTGGTTCTGTTTTGAACTGCATATTGAATCCTAATCTTTTCATACTTAAAGTGTCTATATGTCTTTAAAGGTTGTTTAATGCTTAAACAATTAGCATTCCTATTTAAGTAAATAACAAAACAATGATAGCCATCAGCATTTGTATTGAATAGGTCTGCAAGTATAGTAGGACAGGAATGATAAGATACAATTACAAGATTTAAGGAGGCAAGATTATCATTTTATCCTAACGATATGGCTGTTTACTTTACAAAGCAAGAAAGCAATGATAAAAAATTGTTTTTTTTTATTGTGAATGAAAAACTTCATTAAGTAGATTGATTATAAAATAAATATACAAACAAAGTCATTCAGTTTTCTATTTACCCATAAAAACAAGTTTGAAAATATAATGGGAATAAATCTCAATTACAATAAAAAACAATATTATAAAATCATCTTGGCATAAGTCTAATCAAAAGAAGGGCTTATCTAATTAAGATTATATATTTCTTTCCTTACAGATGTAAAAGAAGATTGAATACATGAGGGCATATATATACCTTAATGCTGGAGGGAATCTTCAAAATTTTATGCATTGCCAATTATAACAAATTACTGGTACAAATTTCATGCTAATCAAATTAAAATATGGCTAATTCTTAGATGCATCTGGAAGAATAAAGTCTGTTTGGATTAAATATTTAATTGGTAAAAATTAAAATTGGGAGAAAACAAGAGGAGGTCTTTTTAAATAAGGTAAGAAATTGAGAAAAGCTATAAAGTAAGTATTAAACAGTTTGACTAAACAAAAAAAATTTTTAAATGTCTTGTGGCAATTTATATATTAAAAACAAAATGATAGTTATAGAGAAAGGATATTTATAATGCATATTATTGATAATATACAAAGGGCTTCTTTGCATTTCTAAGGAAAAAAACCCAAATAATATCAATAGGTAAAACAAACCAGTTTTAGGTGGACAATTCATAGAATTGTATTGTGTTAGTATTTAGCCACAAAATACTAATTCTTATGCATTATATTAGTAAAATTAAAGAAATGATAATGCCTAATGCCTGCAAAGATGTGAACAAAACAATATCCCCAGACTTCTGGAAGAAAGGTGAATTGTATCACCCTTTTTGGGAGGAAGCAATCTGGTAATATTTATTTCCAGATGTTACCCTTCAACCTAGAAATTCTATCCCTATGAACTTATCAATGTAGAAACAAAGGTTTGATACCTTAGAATACATACTCAAAAAAATCCTTTTCTTATAGGATTGTTTGTAGAAGAAAAATGTCACCAAGGTCAGTGATTGTCCATTCATGGGAAAATAGTTGAATATATTGTGGCACATCCATGCATGGATTTTATGCAACCACAAGAAAAAATAACCTAAATCTATACTTACTGAACTAAATTTCTATTATTTACTGAGAAAATCAAGATGCAGAAAAATACTTAGAAGACTCTACTTGTATGGGACAGAATTTTTAAAAAGCCCTGTATGAGAGTTTGGGTCCATACATATTTGCAACTTAAAGGAACCTAGATAAAGAGGAGGAAGGACATCCACAGGCTGCTGGTGATCATGTTCAAGGTATAAGGAGAGGAAGAGAAGGAGAATGGTTTTAAAGAGGCTACAGTATACTGGAAAACACTTCTGTTTTAGAGAACATAAAATTCAATCTACATTATTGGTTCACATTGTAAAAATTAAATCTATGCATAACTAGAAGATAGCATGAGTGGATTAAAACATTGATTTGCCCAGGACAGTTATTTCAAAATAACTGAATTTTTGAATAAAGCAAGGAAAAAAAAAATTCAGTGAAAACAGCCAGGAAAACTGAAATAGCAATAAAGAAGGGAAAATTGTCACAGCCTGTGAATTAAAATAGGCTTAGGCTGGTTGGGCTTTTTCAGATGTTAGCTCCACTGATAGGGCAGGAAAGCAGAGGCCCAGGAAAGGAGAAAAGGAAATGCTCCCTGAGGCCCTCATGAAGATCTTAAGTGTCGCTTATTGCCATTCAGGATAGAAAAGTGGCTTTGGCCCACTGAGAGCACAGAATTCTGGTGTCCTCCATGGAGAGCTACATCTCTACTCCTTTGTCCATTTCAGGAGCTCATTTTCAGAGGTGATAGGATCCATTATGCTTAGCGTATGGGTGGCAGCAAGCCAGAGTAAGAAGGAAAATCTTGTAGAAGTAGAGCCACACCCCCTGGAGATGCCAGGGACCAGCTGCTGTGCCTCCGACATTTCTATAGCCGTCTATTCTTGATTCCAATTCATACGGTAACATAGAGGTTCTTGTACCCAGGCGAAGACCACCATGTGACTGCCTCTCCTGGAAGCACCCCTTGTCTCTTTCCATGTCCATATTCTTCTACCTTCATCCGCCTCAAAGTGCCCATTCATTATACTGTCGAAATAGGGCTGTGCCTTGCAGTTGGTTTTAAGGCCTATTCTCTCACATTGTTTATAGGTTGTTTTCATCTGTTGCCCAGACAATGCCGTGACAGACATGGTTCTCCCAAATCAGCTAGATCTTGAACTTTAGAGGGACTCTGTAGACCATTAGGGATTGCTGGTCACTGATGACCATGTAGTTCTAGTATTTAGAGGTTCAGGATTTGGGGAGAAAAAAGAGTTAGGTGATGAGTGTGTCTCTTTAGCTTACACTTGAACCTGACCCACATAAATGGATGACTTGATAGGTTGATAACATGTCTTCAAAAAACTCTGGTTCCTCTAATTTATTATAGGAAAGTCTTCTCATAAGTAAAGCAATATGTCTCAAATTTATCTTCTTTCTGGAATTTTCTAAATGCTTTTGCATATTTCATGCTTTGTGATATACAGCTATGTCTTACAGGCAAATTTTATGCATTCCAAACTTTATACTCTTCATAAATATTTTAATTCAAATAAAGTAAATTTCAGAGTGTTATTTTTTCCAAGACCAAAAAATATAACTATTAATAATTTCTGACTTTATTAGTGTTCTCTAAATATCATAAACAAAATTAGTATTATAAATCTTGGGTTAGGTTGTTAATTCTTCAAATGGTTCTAGTTTATATGTGAGGAACTTTTGAAACTTTAAAAAAATATTTGGAAAAATAGTTCACTTTCTTTGAAAATTGCTTCTCCAATTATGTATCTCTAACTGTTTTGTTTTATCTACCTGATATTTATTTGTTTATATTCTAACTGCTTAATTTATGATCTATGTCTTGTCACACAGATTACTTCAAATATCACTCTTTTGTTCCACCAATTAGAAATGCTTGTCTTGATTCTGAAGCCAACTATCCCCTGTAGAGAAAGGTACAAACAACAGAACTACAACAGTTTAAAAGAAAAAAAAAAAAAATTTTTTTTTCCCCTCTTTTTCCACTTTGGCTGGGAGATATGTACACTCAATAAGGTTCATAAATTTTGGTTTTCCTCAGTAGGACTGAATCTAGAAGGGAACTTGAACATGAATAAAATCACTTCACATGAAAGCCTCCAAATTTTGCAAGTCATCCTAAATTTATTCTCATTAGCAAGCAAATGAATAAGAAAACCTACCTATGGACAATTCTAAGTTCCTTGAAGAGGGTGTTTTTATGTTTGTTTCGTGATGAAGCAACCAAAAAACTCTAGTAAAACAGCAGTACTGCAGATAGAAGCCTGCTCTGGTTCATTCTCTCAGAGATTTTAGAAACTGAATACAGGGGCCTGGATGGCTCTGTTGGTTAAGGGTCTGCCTTTGGCTCAGGTCATGATCCTGGAGTCCCTTTCGGCACTGGGTTTCCTGCTCAGCAGAGAGTCTGCTTCTCTCTTTCTCTTCTCCCCTCCCCCTGCTCCATCTCTCTTTCTCTCTCTCTCTGAAATAAATAAGTAAAACCTTAAAAAAAATAACAACAACAACTGAATACAGAAGTTTTCTCTTTCTTCTGCATTCTCCCACCTCCTCATTTGGAACTTGGTTGTGTTTTTTGTTTTTGGTTTTTGGTTTGTTTGTGTTTAAACTTAGTTTTGAAAAGAAATATTAAGAGACTGTGCTGAATACTAAAGTTATAATTATTTTCTGAGTTCCACCCTATAATTTTTTTTTAACGAAAAAAAAAATACAACTAACTTGAACCCACTTGGATTAATTCTCACATGTTAGTTCATTAGAAAATGTATTTGCTGATCAAACATCTTCAAACCTCTAAATATTGTTGGATACCAAGCTATGAAATACTTCAGTTGTGGGGTTCCATAATGTGATGCTTAGCACTTGGCTCTGAAATACTTCGGTATGGGTCACATTGTTACATGGACTGGTTCCTTAAGGGCACTAATTGGCCTCTTTAATTGGATGCCCACAGAGACAGTTTAATTTGGAAGCAATCTGACTGGCTACCTCTCAATATCACTGGCTTTTGGTTCCATAAGCTTATTTTGTCTGCACATGATAATAATTCCCTTTTCTCTTTCTTCAGCTTTTCCTCAAAATGAGTTCTTAGAGTTCAGGAGACCTCAGTGGCTCAACACACCCACCTTTTTTTCTTGTTTGAATCACTCATTTTTTTCTTAAAAGTATTAATTGGACACCCACTGTTGGGTACCACTGTGTAGGGATTTAAGATAGTTTTAAGGATGTAAAGGTAATTTCTTCATGATTTTTCCCAGCTCTCCTTGGGAAGAGTTATTATACTATTATACAAGCAAGAAAATGACAAGGACATGAGAAAGGGAGGAGAGAAATCTTAGGAGTCAGAGGAGGGAGCACCTGGTGTCAGCAGTAGGATTAGGGGTGGCTTCCTACAGAAGGTGAAGGTCAGATCTCTCCTCTACTGAAACAGAATACACATGCACATAGATTCACACACAAATCACAATGCTGCATTGCTTTTTAGTTACTACCCTCCATACCCTCTTTCCCATAACCAAGCTGCCTCATTTAAATCATGAACCTACTGCATCCTCTGTAGGTGGGTTTGCCCTTCCCACTCTATGAATGGCTCCATCAAGTGCTAACTGGTCCCCTAACAGTTACTACCACTAGATTCTTTTCAAGTTTTATTTCATTTGATCTTTCTCTCCCACGCTTCTAATACTCTTGACCTCTTCTTTCTTCTTTTGACTTCGTAAATAGCACCCTCTCTTGATTCTATCCCTGCTCCAAGCATTGTTCCTCAGAATTCTCTCTAGCTTTTCTTCTCCTAACAACTTATTTAAGTATGGATAGACCTCAAATTTCTCTGACTCTCCTAACCACTCACCCTGTACATCCTCCCTGAAGGAGCTCATTCAGTCCAGTGGTCTCAGTTAATATCTTCACCTAAACTCGGCGTTATGTTCTGGGCTCAAAACTGCTATAGGATATTTCCACTTCAGTCAACCCAAAGCCCTGTTGTGGGTTAGAGTCCCTGAAAAAAGCACGCTGAGATTTTGTGTGAGGGATGTTTGTTAAGGAGTATTCTTGGGAACATCTTAAGAAGGGGAAAGAAAAGTAGAGTCTTGGACAGGAGGAGTTAAGTTGTAATGCATTCACAAAGCCTTAGGTAATGTCATGAGAAGTCCTGAAGCTGGGATGTTGCTGCAATCTTGACCCTAGTTGGAATGAAGGGGCTGGGCCTTTGTACCCTGCGCTGACCAGCAATGGCTGCAGGCTGCCCCTAGAGTGGGCACTCGATGTGGGCGAGAAGCCCCGCATTCCCGGCAGCACAGAGAGTAAGTCATTCCACCATGAAGGTGTATCTGACAGCCCAACACAACGTTTACTACAGGCACCTAGAGTATCTATAAAACTGTGTCCATTATCTTTTCCATGAATGTGTTACTTTTCTTGCATTTCTCTGTTTGTTCAATTGCTCTCCTAAATAGCAATCCGTAGCAGACCCTGGCGGGTCACTGAGTTTCCTCACTTTGTTGTCACTTGTAGCTACTCCAAAATCCAAATCTTGGGGAGGCTTTCCAACCTCCATCCTTAAGTTTTAACTTATATTCTCCCTCATCTCCCAGGTTTTTGCTAGGGGGCCTAATGCAGACCTACCTTCTCTCTCACCCCAGCATCCATGGTAATCCTACCGCAGGTTCACCTCTTGCATCCTTCCAAGATTGGCGTGAACTTCCTTCTATTATCCTCTTCACCTCCAAAGTGTTATTTCTCCACTGTAAAACTGACCACATCAGTCTCCCATTTAGTCGGTGGATCTCCACTTTCTCCCGTATGATCAAATTTTGATCATGGCCTGAAATTTCTCCAGCCTCGTCTGAAGTCCATAATTCAGCCATTCAGAAATGCTTGTGGTCCTGCAAGTACAGCAGGCTGGCTCATATCTCCCCGCCTTTGATCATGACGTGCCTTCTGCCTGGACGATTCTTTCATCCCCCTCCCTTGCCACTTGAGAATGTCTATTCATCTTTCAAGTCTTACTTCAAGCAGTAACCCTCCATGAGACCTTTCCTGGCTTGTTTTATCCCCCTTGAATCATCCTATTCTTTATTTATGACCCTGCTATGTCCCCACATACTGCTATCTTTAAATCTATAATTAGTAATTGCCCTCTTTTTACCCACGACTCTCTGTCCTACTCTTTGTATCCTCCTAGAAGGCAGAAATTATGTCTGATTTATTCCTGAGGAGCATGGAAGAAAGCACATTAATTAATGATGAGTGAAAAGATTGTTAAGTAGAGGGGAGGAGCCCATTGCTAACAGACAGGATGAATCTGAAAAAAAAAAAAAAAAAATGAAAAACCCAACAAACAAGCTTGGTTCTGTGACTTTCTTCAATTATGCCCCAAAGCCTCATGAAGGGAAGGGAAGGGAAGAGATAATGTGAAGCGCTCATGGTAACGACCTGAAAAGTTGGGTCCACTGGAAGGACGCAGTACAGAAGAGATCAAGGTCTCTAGTGAGAGCTATACAGAAATGGCGACCCATAGAGAGTGGTCTGTATCAGAGACAAAAGAACCTGCAGTCTTTTCTGGATGGGCTGTGTGCGTTGTGTCCCCAAAGCTTGAGGACAGAAGAGGCAGAATTGGCAGAAGAGAGGCCATGGGAAGGAGAGGGGGAAATAAAAACTTTGGAGCTCAAAATTTTGGAGATGAAGCAGTTTGGGTGATGACAAGGTTCAAGGTTCCGTCTTTAATTTAGGTTGCTTAAGGGGAATGTAATGAAAATAAAGGTTGTTATCATTAAGGAAACTGAAAATCTTTGAAATCAGCAACTTCTATGGGTTTTTATTTGAGTGACTATATATCCTGGGCTCTGGCCCCTTTCTGAGTTATGCCTGCTGTTTTTGCATAATTATTAATAGTATTTCTCTCACTCCCAAGTGTTCTTGTTTGGATGATAAATTATAGTCGCTCTAGTTATTATTAATATCTCCCAACCACCATAATAATATGTTGTATAGCTAAGATAGCTTTCTGGATTTTTGGAGAAAAGTTAGGCTTTCGAAATTTCAAAATTAGAATTTTCTTTTTTATTTTTTTAATATTTTATTTATTTATTTGACAGAGATCACAAGTAGGCAAAGAGACAGGCAGAGAGAGAGGAGAAAGCAGGCTCCCTGCAGAGCAGAGAGCCTGATGTGGGGCTCGATCCCAGGATCCTGGGATCATGACCTGAGGCGAAGGCAGAGGCTTTAACCCACTGAGCCACCCAGGTGCCCCCAAAATTAGGATTTTCACAATTAGAATGAAAATATAGTAGGGGATTTGAGAATATTTATTGCAATTTGCCATGGGAAGATAATAATAAATGTATTTTTAATTAAAACATATATCACAATTAGAACTTTTAAATTTTGTATTTACACACAAAATCTTAAGTTTTCTATAGTATGGGTCCTACATTTTGTGTTTTTTAGGATAGAGTGCATTAAAACAAATAAGCAAAGTTTAACATGTGGCTTTAGAAGTTACACTTAAAGAGGAGCCCACCAACTTATTGATGTGTCAAATATAATTGCTCCATTGTATAGAGGAAAGAACACAGGATGAACATCAGAGGAAGTAGTTCAGCTCCTTACCAGCTAATGTGAAAATATCTAAGCCCATTTCCTCACTGGTAAAAGAGGATAATAATAGTCATCTGACCTCTCAAAGGAGTTGTGGTGAGGACCAACTGAAATAATGGAAAATTCTGTTAAACACTATACAAATGTAAGTATACCAAATGTCCTTTCTAAAAACAAAACAGAACAAAAATAAAGCAAGAAGAGGAAAAAGAGAGATTCCAGGTGAGTTATTAGTATTTTTGTTTTTAATGAACTTGAATATTTTTACATAAATAGAGAGTTAACAAGTTTGCCACTGTTAATATAAAAGAAGATGAGTTGTTCAGGATTTAAAAATTCATTTCATAAAATAGAATGTAGGAAGAACACTGGGAATAACTGGAAACCATAGTTATCTTGTTAGAAATGTGTCTTCTCATTTTATGTGAAAGACAGAATCATTAGGGAACGGAAGGCTTGATGAGAAAATGAGATAATTTTTGGAGACAGAAATATCTAATTCATTCCTTTATAAATGTTTTGCCTATTAAAAGCCCTCAACCGAACCACCAGAAGGTCAACCATTTTATAGATTAATTCACTCAACCTCTGTCAGAGGTTAGGAACTCTCTGGTGAGAACAGCTGTTTGTCATTTGTCTTTCCACATCAAAGACCCAGGGAGATTCTTTAGGAAATTAGGGAGGTATTGAGGAGATGGGATTAGTTCCTGGTATTAAGAAAGTGCATACTACAATACTAGTTTCCCTATCATGAAAGTAGGATATAATAAACATTAACTGGATCAGTGAAGCTTCTTGGTCCAGGACATTTTATTCTAGGACAAACTTATTCTAAGTTTGCAAATATGAAAAACATTTTAGGTAAAACACGACATGTAAGTTCATAAGGGAAAATTATTTTTCATGCAGAATATAGGTTTTTCTGAGAGTAAACTTAAATTTAATTATTAAAAAGAGGCAAGTTTATTCTTGTACCCTGCTTGCAGTCAATTCATAGAATAATAGGAAAAGAATATAAATATTTGTGAAAATAGATATACTTTGGTAAGAAAATGAATATATTTAAAATTCCAGCTATGGTCTGGGAGCTGTGCTAGGCATTTAACATGAATAATGGCATTTAATTCCCATAGCAATAAATGAGGTAGGGTTAATTCCCACCCTCACTTTTCATAAAGGAAAAATAAGAGTAGCTAGGTTAAGTTAGAAGCCTTTAGGCAGAAATCTAAAGGTTCGCCCCACCCCACCCCAGGATTCCCTGGTTATTTAATCAGACATTAATCTAGGTAGTGCTGTGAAAAGATTTTGCAGTTGTAATTAACGTCCCAAGTCAGCTGACCTCAGGACATGGAGATTATCCAAATGGGCCTGATCTAATCCCATGAGCCTTTAAAAGGCAGATTCAGAAATCTAGAGAGAATTAAAATGTGAGAAGGACTCAGACTCGCTCTTGTAGCTTTGAAGATCCAGGGGCCATGCAACTGTGGGCAGCCCTGACAAGCAGAGACTGGACCCTGGATGATGGCCAGCAAGTGAACAGGGACTTCTGTCCAATAACCACAAGGAAATGAATTCTCTCTAGCCTCATTAGCTAAGAGTCCATGCTAGCCAACACCTGGATTTTGCCTGGTGAGACTGGAAGCAGAGAACCCAACTGAGCCATGCCAGACTTCCAAACTGCAGACTGTGAGGTAATAAGTAGGTGTCCATTTAAGTTGCTAAGTTTGTGGTAACTTGTTACAGCTGCAATAAAAATTGAATACAGAAATTCAGAATAAATAACCAGGAGATCTAAGATTTAACCCACGCAGCATAAAAGTATAGTGATGAAAATAGAAGTAAGACCAGTGCATTGATTTGAAGAAATTTCATTCATTCGCTTGTTTATTCATTCATTCATTCATTCATTCAGCAACTACCAAATATGTTTGGACTATCTTTCATATAATGGGCTTAGCTCTATAGAGGCTATAGAGATTTTAAAAAAATCTAGTCCCTTTCCTCAAAGAGTTTACAATTTAAGGGTTGGGAGCAGACAAGCAAATGAGTTGGCACAGTACAATATGACTCTTAAGTACTATAAAAAGATAGGCTCGAGGTTATGGTAGCCCAGATTCATTTAGTCTGATTTCTTACCATGTTGACAATGGCAAGGAGGATAATGGGCCCCCAAAGATGTCTCTATTCTAATCCCCAGAACCCATAATTCTATAGGGTATAGAATATACTGTGTTACAAGGCAAGAGGAAACTGAAGATGTAAGTGGAATTAAGGTTTTTAAATCAGCTGACCTTAAGACAGGGAAATCTGAGAGGTTTGAAGTAGCGTAGGGGTGGAAGTTGGGGTACCAGGTGGTGGGTATTATAGAGGGCATGGATTGCATGGAGCACAGGGTGTGGTGAAAAAAATAATGAATACTGTTTTTCTGAAAATAAATAAATCAATTTAATAAAAATTAATAATAATAAAAAAAGACAGGGAAATAATTCAGGATTTTCCAGGTGGGACAATTAATCACAAGGGTCCCTAACAGTGGAAAAGACAGCAGTATCTGGGTGGCTCTAGTTTGAGCATCTGATTCTTGGTTTCGGCTCAGGTCATGATCTCACGGTCTGTGGGATCGAGCACCTTCACCCCACCCGACCCCACACCATGGGCTCAGGGTGAAGTCTGCTTGAATATTCTCTTCCTCTACTCCTCCTCCCACTCTCTTTCTCAAATCAATCAATCAAGCAATCTTTTTTTGAAAAGTGGAAGAGAAAGGCAGAAGAGTAGGTCAAAATGAGTTGATATGAAAAGGACTAGACAGGTCAGTGCTGGCTTTGAAGATGAAGGAAGAGACCACAACCCAAGGCATGTGGGGAGCCTCCAGAAGCTGGAAAAGACAATGGAATGGATTTTTCCTTAGAGTTGCAAAAGAGAAACACCCCTTCAAATGTTAACCCAGTAAGACTCATTTTTGGACTAATAATCTCCAGAATTATCAAATAATAAATTTGTGTCATTATAAGCCAATCATTTTATGGGACTATGTTACAGCAACAATAGGAAGCTAATACATTGCCTGAATTTCCTTAACATGAGATGAATTAAAATAGGAATAGAAGAGAGAGAGAATGCATTAGGTTTGTTTTATTTTAGCTAATAGTCAAGAGATAGTCTCTAAATACTAAGAGCATTTGAAAAAAAGAAAATGAGTGCAAAAAGCTAAATTATTAGAGAAAAAGTTATTTCATCAAATTAAAAAATTCTGTTCTTATAAGAGTAGAATTATAATAATTATAATTATAATTATTATAAGTATATTATAAGATAAGAAATTAACATTCTTCTTTAAAAAAAAGTTCAGACTGGGAGCAAATATTTACAAACATAAGTCAGATAAAGGACTTGTATCTAGAATATGTAGAACCCTTACAGATCAACAATAAAAAGACAGACAATACACTTTAAAAATAGGAAAAATATTTTGAGGCACATTCCAGCAGAGAAGATATACAAATAACTAATAAATACATGAAAATATGCTTAGTATCATTAGTCATCAGGGAAATGCAATTTAATATCATAAGGAGATACTACTATCTGCCTAGAATGACTAAAGTGGAAAAAATCAGCAATGTTAAGTGTGAGCAAGGATGTGGAGCAACCTCGAATTTCCTACATTGGTGATGCAAATACAAAATGGTATAATTACTTTGGATGATGGTTTGTCAGTTTCATATACATGAAACATGCACTTAGCACCAGACCCAGCAATTCCACTTCTAAATATTTATCTAAGAGAAATTAATGTATAGATGTCTGAACTAAGATCTGGATATAAATATTTATGGCAATTTTATTCTTAACCCCCAAACAGCCCATTGGTTAGTGCATGGATAAATAAAGTATGGTACATCTATACAATAGAACACCATTTGCTAATGAAAAGGAATAAACTGATCTGTGCAACAATATGGGTGAATCTCAAAGACTTTATGCTATGTGAAGAAGGTAGATTCGAATGACCATGTATTGTATGATTCTATATGACATTTTAGAAAAGGCAAAATATAATAATGGAAAGCAGATCAGTGCTTTCCAGGATTGGGGATTGGGGAGGTAATTGCCAAGGGACATGAAGGAAATTTTAGGATGACAAAAACATTACATAACTTACATAACTTGCTGTGTTGGTAAAGTAAACATATACGTTTATTAAAATTCATTGATCTGGGGGCATCTGGGTGGCTCAGTTGGTTAAGCATCTGCCTTTTTTTAAAAAACATATAATGTATTATTTGCTTCAGGGGTACAGGTCTGTGAATCATCAGTCTTACACAATTCACAGCACTCACCATAGCACATACCCTCCCCAATGTCCATCACCCAGCCACCCTATTCCTCCCCTCCACCCCCCAGCAACCGTTAGTTTGTTTTGTGAGATTAAGAGTCTCTTATGGTTGGTCTCCCTCCCTGGTCCCATCTTGTTTCATTTTTTCCCTCCCTACCCCCCATGACCCCCATACTGCCTCTTGAATTCCTTATATCAGAGAGATCATATTTTGCTTAGCATAGTACCCTCTAGTTCCATCCACGTCATTGCAAATGGCAGGATTTCATTTTTGATGGCCGCCATATATATACATATATATATATATATATATTTATATTTATATCACATCTTCTTTATATATATATATGGATATATATATATATATATATATATATATATCACACACCTTCTTTATCCATTGATCTATTGATGGACATCTAGGTTCTTTCCATAGCTTGGCTATTGTGGACATTGCTCTATAAACATTCACATGCATGTGTCCCTTCGGATCCCTACATTTCTGTCTTTAGGGTAAATACCCAGTACTGTGATTGCTAGGTCATAGGGAAGCTCTATTTTCAACTATTTGAGGAACCTCCATACTGTTTTCCAGAGTGGCTGCACCAGCTTGCATTCCCACCAACAATGTAGGATGGTTCCCATTTCTCTGCATCTTTGCCAACATCTGTCATTTCCTCACTTGTTAATTTTAGCTATTCTGACTGGTGTGAAGTGGTATTTCACTGTGGTTTTGATGTGTATTTCCCTGATACCGAGTGTTGTAGAGCTCTTTCTCATGTGTCTTTTGGCCTTTTGGATGCCTTCTTTGCAGAAATGTCTCTTCATGTCTTCTGCCCATTTCTTGATTGGGTTATTTTTTTCTTTGGGTGTTGAGCTTGATAAGTTCTTTGTAGATTTTAGATGCTATCCCTTTATCTGATATGTCATTTGCAAATATCTTTTCCCATCCTGTCAGTTGTCTTTGGTTTTGTTGACTGTTTCCTTTGCTGTGCAAAATCTTTTGATCTTGATGAAATCCTAATAGTTTATTTTTGCCCTTGCTTCCTTTGCCTTTGGTGATGTTTTAGGAAGAAATTGCTGCAGCTGAGCTTGAGGAGGTTGCTGCCTGTGTTCTCCTCAAGGATTTTGATGGAATCCTATCTCACATTGAGGCCTTTCATCCGTTTTGAGTCTATTTTGTGTATGGTGTAAGGAAATGGTCCAGTTTCATTCTTCTGCATGTGACTGTCCAATTTTCCCAATGCCATTTGTTGAAGACTGTCTTCTTTCTATTGGACAATCTTTCCTGCTTTGTCAAATGGTAGTTGACCATAGAGTTGAAGGTGTATTTCTGGGCTCTCTATTCTGTTCCACTGATCTATGTGTCTGTTTTTGTGCCAGTACTATATGGTCTTGATAATTACCACTGTGTAATAAAGCTTGAAGTCTGGAATTGTGATGCCACCAACTTTGGTTTTCCTTTTCAACATTCCTCTAGTTATTTGGGGTCTTTTATAGTTCCATATAAATTTTAGGATTAATTGTTTCATTTTTTTGAAAAATATTAATGGCATTTTGATACTGATTGCTTTACATTTGTAGATTGCTTTAGGTAGCATAAACATTTTTACCATATTTATTCTTCCAATCCATGAGCACAGAATGTTTTTCCATTTCTTTTTTTTTTTTTTTAAAGATTTTATTTATTTATCAGAGAGAGAGGCGGGGAGAGAGCGAGCACAGGCAGACAGAATGGCAGGCAGAGGCAGAGGGAGAAGCAGGCTCCCCCCCGAACAAGGAGTCTGATGTGGGACTCGATCCCAGGACGCTGGGATCATGACCCGAGCCGAAGGCAGCTGCTTAACCAACTGAGCCACCCAGGCATCCCTGTTTTTCCATTTCTTTGTGTCTTCCTCAATTGCTTTTATGAGTACTTTATAGTTTTCTGATTACAGATCCTTTGCCTCTTTGGTTAGGTTTATTCCTAGGTATCTTATGGTTTTGGGTGCAGTTGTAAATGGAATCGAATCCTTAATTTCTCTTTCTTCTGTTTTGCTGTTGGTGTATAGAAATGCAACTGATTTCTGTGCATTGATTTTATGTCTTGACACTTTACTGAATCCCTGCATGAGTTCTAGCAGTTTTAGAATGGAGTCTTTTGGATCTTCCACACAAAGTATCATATCATCTGCAAAGAGAGAGAGAGTTTAACTTCTTCGTTGATTTGGATGCCTTTTCTTTTTGTCACCTGACTGCTGAGGCTAGGGCTTCTAGTACTATGGTGAATAGCAGTGGTGATATTGGACAGCCCTGCCATGTTCCTGAACTTAGGACAAAAGCTCTCAGTTTTTCCCCATTGAGAATGATATTCGCTATGGGGTTTTCATAGATGGATTTGATGATATTGAGGTATGTACCCTAAATCCCTACACTGTGAAGAGTTTTGATCAAGAAAGGATGCTATACTTTGTCAAATGCTTTTTCAGCATCTGTTGGGAGTATCATATGGTTCTTATTCTTTCTTTTATTAATGTGTTGTATCACATTGATTGATTTGCAGATGTTGAACTAACCTTGCAGACCTGGAATAAATCCCATTTGGTCATGGTGAATAATCCTTTTAATGTACTGTTGGATTCTATTGGCTAGTATTTTGGTTAAAATTTTTACACCTGTGTTCATCATGGATATTGGTCTCTGATTCTCCTTTTTGATGGGGTTTTTGTCTGGTTTGGGGATCAGGGTAATTATGGCCTCATAAAATGAGTGTGGAATTTTCCTTCCATTTCTATTTTTTTGGAACAGTTTCAGGAGAATAGGTATTAATTCTTCTTTAAATGTTTGGTAGAATGCCCCTGGGAAGCCAACTGGCCCTGGGCTCTTGTTTGTTGCAATATTTTTGATGACTGCTTCAATCTCCTTACTGGCTATGGGTCTGCTCAGGGTTTCTATTTCTTCCTGGTTCAGTGTTTGTAGTTCATATGTCTCTAGGAATGCATCCATTTTTCCAGATTGTCGTATTTGCTGACATAGAGTTGCTCATAATATGATCTTATGATTGTTTGTGTTTCTTTGGTGTTGGTTGTGATCTTTCCTCTTTCATTCATGATTTTATTAATTTAGGTCCTTTCTCTTTTCTTTTTGATAAGTCTGGCAAGGAGTTTATCAATTTTATTAATTCTTTCAAAGAGCCAGCTCCTAGTTTCGTTGATTGTTCTACTGTTTTTTTGGTTTCTATTTCATTGATTTCTGCTCTGTTCTTTATTATTTATCTTCTGCTAGGTTTCAGCTTTCTTTGCTGTTCCTTCTCCAACTCCTTTAGATGTAGGCTTAGGTTGTGTACTTGAGAGCTTTCTTGTTTCTTGAGAAAGGCTTGTATTGCTATATACTTTCCTCTCAGGTCCGCCTTTGTTGTGTCCCAAAGATTTTGAACAGTTGTGTTTTCATTTTCATATGTTTGCATGGATTTTTAAAATTCTTCTTTAATTTCCTGGTTGACCCATTCATTCTTTAGTAGGATACTCTTTAGCCTCCATGTATTTGAGTTCTTTCCACCTTTCCTCTTGTGCTTGAGTTCTAGTTTCAAAGCACTGCATTCTGGAAATATTCAGGGAATGATTCCAATCTTTTGGTAGTTGTTGAGACCTGATTTGTGACCAGAATGTGATCTATTCTGGAAAATGTTCCATGTGCACTAGAGAAGAATGTGTATTCTGTTGCTTTGGGATGGACTGTTCTGAATATATCTGTGATGTCCATCTGGTCCAGTGTGTCCTTTAAAGCCTTTATTTCTGGAGCATCTTGGTGGCTCAGTGGGTTAAAGCCTCTGCCTTCGGCTCAGGTCATGATCCCAGGGTCCTAATATCGAGGCCCACATCGGGCTCTTTGCTCAAAGGGGAGACTGCTTCCCTTCCTCTCCCTCTGCCTGCCTCTCTGCCTACTTGTGATCTCTGTCTGTCAAATAAATAAATTAAAATCTTAAAAAAAATTTCCTTGTTGATATTTTGCTTAAATGATCTGTCCATTTCAGTGAGGGAGTGTTAAAGTCCCCTACTATTATTGTATTATTGTTGGTGTGTTTCTTTGCTTTTGTTATTAACTGATTTATATAATTGGCTGCTCCCATGTTAGGGGCGTAGGTATTTAAAATTGTTTCATCTTCTTGCTGGGCAGACACTTTAAGTATGATATAGTGTCCTTCCTCATCTCTTATTATGGTCTTTGCCTTAAAATATAATTTATCTGGCATGAGGTTTTGCCACCGTAGCTTTCTTTTGATGTCCATTAGCATGATAAATTGGTTTCACCCCCTCACATTAAATCTGGAGGTGTCTTTGGGTCTAAAAGGAGTTTCTTGCATACAGCATATTGATGGGTCTTATTTTTTTTATCCATTCTGATACCCTATGTCTTTTGTTTGGAGCATTTAGCCCATTTAAATCCTGGAAAACTATTGAAAGATGTGAATTTAGTGCCATTGTATTGCCTGTATGGTGATTGTTACTTTATATTGTCTCTGTTCCTTTCCAGTCTGTTACTTTTAGGCTCTCTCTTTGCTTAGAGAGAGGACCCCTCTTAGTATTTCCTGTAGTGCTGGTTTGGTGTTTGCAAATTGTTTCAGTTTTGTTTGTCCTGAAAGCTTTTTACTTCTCCTTCTATTTTCGATGACAGCTTAGCTGGATATAGTATTCTTAGCTGCATATTTTTCTCATTTAGTGCTCTGAATATATCATGCCAGTCCTTTCTGGCCTGCCAGGTCTCTGTGGATAGGTCTGCTGACAATCTAATATTTCTACCATTGTGTGTTACTTACTTCTTGTCCTGAGCTGCTTTCAGGATTTTCTCTTTGTCACTGAGACTTGTACGTTTTACTATTAGATGATGGGGTTTGGGCCTATTTTTATGGATTTTGAGGAGGGTTCTTTGTGCCTCCTGCATTTTGATGCTTGTTCCCTTTGCCAAATTAGGGGAGTTCTCTGCTATAGTTTGCTTCAATATACCTTTTGCCCCCGCTTTCTTCTTCTGGGATCCCAATTACTCTAATATTGTTTTGTCTTATGGTATCACTTACTCTTGAATTCTCCCCTCGTGGTCCAGTAGTTGTTTGTCTTTCCTTTGCTCAGCTTCTTTATTCTCCATTATTTGGTTTTCTATTTCACTAATCCTATCTTCTGCCTCATGTAACCTAGTAGTAAGAGCCTCCATTCTTTATTGCATCTCATTAATAGCTCTTTTTTATTTCAACTTGGGTAGATTTTAGTTCCTTATTTTTTCTCCAGAAAGGGATTCTCTAGTATCTTCCATGCTTTTTTCAAGCCCAGCTTACACCTTGATAATTGATAATTGTCATTCTGAACTCTAGTTCTGGCATATTACTAATGTCGATATTGATTAGGTCCCTAGCCATTGGTACTGCTTCTTGTTATTTATTTATTTATTTATTTTGTGGTGAGTTTTTCTGCCTTATCATTTTATCTAGATAAGAATAGATAAATGAGAAAAAACAATACTAAAAGGTAGCAATGACCCCAGAAAAATATACAGTAACTAAATCAGAAGAGACTAGAAACCAGGGAGAGAAGAAAGGAGGGGGAGGGAGAATACACACACACACACACACACACACACACACACACATTAGACAGGTGAATAGAACCAAGCCACACACTTGATTTTGGCTGTATTTTGGTCTGTTAGAAGAAAGTGCCCCCCAAAATTTTAAAGGAAGAAAAACTTATATATACACAAGAATAAGGGTAAACACAATGAAGGGATGGAATATGACTGTAAAGATGAAAATTTTAAAAGATTCAAAAAAAGGAATTGATAAGAAGTTGGTTGAAAAAAGAAAAATAAAAGAGGAAAGAATGTGATCAGACTGAAGACTAGAGCAAAGCCATGTTAGATTTAGGGTATATTTTGATCTATTAGAAGAAACTATATCTCAAAATTTTAAAGAAAGAAAAACCTAGATGTATACCAAAAAAATAAGGTTAAATACAATGAAGGGATAGAATATGAGTATAACAATGAAAATTTTAAAAGATTTTTTAAAAGTATTGATAAGATAAAATAGTTAAAGTTAAAATAAGAAAGAGGAAAAAAATAGAATAAGATAAAAAAATAAAATTAAAAAAAACTTAACTTTGAAAGACTAAAGAATCATGGGGGAAAAGCCATGGATTCTATGTGCTATATTCCCATAGCTCTGAAGTTTTGCAGTTTTCATTGATTGGTGAACTTGGTCTTGGCTGGATGTTCTTGCTGATCTTCTTGGGGTGGGGGTGGTGGGGGAGGGTTGCTGTTGCAGTGATTCTCAAATGTTTTTGCCTGAGGTCGGATTACACTGCCCTTGCCAGGGGCCAACCTAAGTAATCTGTTCAGTGTTGCTCTTGGTAGCTTTTGTTCCCTGAATGCTTTCTATATACCTTTGGAGGATGAGAATGAAAATGGCAGCCTCCCAGTCTCTGGCCCTGTAGGAGCCAAGAGCTTGGGGCCCCACTCCTCAGTGCGTCCTCTGAGAAAATCAGTCTATCACTCCCATCTCCCTCATCTCCTGCTGCACTCAATGCTCACCTGGCCTGTGACTGAGTATTTCTATCTCTGGCATATGGCCTCCTTTGGAGTTTCCAAACCCAGCAGATTCCTGTAGCACACTGCCACACTCTTCCTCCTGGAAGAGGAAGAAGGGGGTCTCCCCAGATCTGCCATCTGTGGGGGTCCCTCCTTAAAGAGCAGTGGCCCAACTGTGTCTCAGATCATGGTTTAAGGTAACCTTGAGCCAAGCACCTTCCTCAGCTCTGTCTCTGCTGCTGGCTTCCTGCTCTGATACCTGGGAGCTCTGATCCTGCTCTGATACCTGGGAGCTCTGACACAATCAGACACCCCCAGTCTTTTTCTGACCCAGTAGTTCCTGAGACCACATGGTCTCTGCAAGAGCTTCACCCCTGCTTAGCCTCTGGAGCGACATCCCACAGTGAAGCAGGCTCCTAAAATTTCTGATTTTGTGCTCTGCTGCTCTCTCACTTGCTGGGAGATGGCCCCTCTCCCCATGGTCTCTCTTCCCATACATCACCTAGGATTCACTTCTCTGCATGTCCTAGCTTCCAGAAAGTGGTCACATTTCTGTTCCTAGAATTACTGCTCTTCTTCTCTTCTATCTCCTATTGAGTTTATAGGTGTTCAGAATGGTTTGATTACTATCTAGCTGAACTCCTAGGACCTGATGATATTTAGGTCTCCTACTCTTCTGCCAACTTGCTCCTCCCCGAAGCATCTGCCTTTGGCTCAGGTTATGATCTCAGGGTCCTGGGATTGAGCCCTGCATAGAGTTCCCTGCTTCACAGGGAGTCTGCTTCTCCCTCTCCCTCTTCCTCTGCTCTGAACTTGTGCTCACTTGTTCTCTCTCACTCTCTCTCAAATAAATAAAATCTTTTAAAAAATTCACTGATCTCAGGTGCCTGGGTGGCTCAGTGGGTTAAAGTCTCTGCCTTTGGCTCAGGTCATGATCCCAGGGTCCTGGGATCAAGCCTTGCATTGGGTTCCCTGCTGAGAGCCTGCTTCCCTTCCTCTTTCTCTGCCTCCTCTCTGCCTACTTGTGATCTCTGTCTGTCAAATAAATAAATAAAATCTTTAAAAAAAATTCATTGATCTGTACACTTAAAAGGAAAAATTTTATTGTGTATAAAATGTACATTAGCAAACCTGATTAAAATTTCTACCTCTCTTGCAGAGAGGCTGGGTGGCAATTTGGTTAAGCACCCACTCAAATTTGGCTCAGATTATGATCTCAGGGTTGTGAGATCAAACCTGGGCTCAGGCTCATACTGGTTGTGGAGGCTGCTTAAGATTCTCTTTCTCTCGGGCGCCTGGGTGGCTCAGTGGGTTGAGCTGCTGCCTTCGGCTCAGGTCATGATCTCAGGGTCCTGGGATCGAGTCCCGCATTGGGCTCTCTGCTCAGCAGGGAGCCTGCTTCCTCCTCTCTCTCTCTCTGCCTGCCTCTCTGCCTACTTGTGACCTCTCTCTGTCAAATAAATAAATAAAATCTTTAAAAAAAAAAAAGAAAAGATTCTCTTTCTCTCTTTGCCCTTCACCTCTCAAAATTAATCAATTAATTAATTAATTCTCCTCCCCCAAAATAAGCAGATAACCAAGCTTACAAATGCAAGCTCTTTCAAGAAAAGATGGCTTCTTAAATATATAAGGGGAGAGCAAGAATATAAGTGCAAAGATTTACAATTACTGCTTGTGCATTAAAATTTAACGGTAATGTATATTCCCTTGTCTGGTCTTTTAAATCAGTGTAAACCTTAAAAAGGGAGTCTCCAGAGATGAATTAAGATAGCCAGAAAAAAAAAAAAAACAAGAAAGACAGAAAATATGCTCATATCATCTTCATTTAAAAAAAAGCACTAGGATAAACAGTTTGATGTACAGTGAATAGCACATTGAGAATTACACAATCGTTTGCTGAAATGAGTCTCATTTATCTAACTCAATATTCAGGAATAGACTTAAAAAAAAAAACCCTCTTTTACTAAAAAGAGAAACACTTCTGTGCTTATATAGTACACTGAGCTCCTCAGAGAAGAATACTAAGTAGAGGGTGGTATTATTTCATGAGCATTGGGCTTACTTTGACAGTCATTATAGTTGTTCCATTTATAATTGCTGGGATTTTCTCCATAAAGTACATCTTTTGTGCATGTATTTGTAATTCATTAAAAGCACACCCTCATTTTGGGAAATGCCATTTTAGAGATCTGGGCATTGAACTTGTGAGAAGGCAACTATTTTGCCTTAAATTACTGTGGCCTCGAGGCCTAGAAGGGATGAATAGCAACAGGGACTCCTGGTATGATGCCTTCTGTACCACACAGGGGCTCAGCAACTCTCCATGGATTATTTACATGAGAGAGATTTTTCTTAATGGGCATTATTTTTTTAATTTAAATTCAATCAATTAACATATAATATATTATTGGTTTCAGAGGTAGAGGTCAGTGATTCATCAGTCTTATTAATACCCAGTGCTCATTACATCCCCTGCCTTCCTTAATGTCCATCACCCAGTTACCCCGTCCCCCTCCCGCCTCCCCTCCAGCCTCCCTGTTTGTTTCCTATGGTTAAGAGTCTCTTACTGTTTATTTCCCTTTCTGACTTCATCTTGTTTTATTTTTTCCTCCTTCCTCTACGATCCTCTGTTTTGTTTCTTAAATTCCACATATGAATGAGATCCTATGATAATTGTCCTTACATGAGAGAGATTTTTAATATTTTTACTTTGTGAACAGTTCTTTTGAGGAGGTCCTTCTACATGGGGGCCTGAAGATTATAACAGAAAAATCATTAGGTTAGAAAAACATAATTTTATTTTACTATAAATTTTATAATCTAAAGGGGGAAAAAAAGGCCCAATGCAGTTCTTTGTTAATATCCTTCAACTGCACATATTGTCTTCATAAACGCAGTGCTTCTCACTGTTTTAATAAGCATTTCTGCCTCTTCCCTTGGGGTTCCCGTGGTGGTCGTCAGTAGCTATAAACTGTAAAGATGTGATGGGATGTTTCATCTCATTAAGATGCCATGCAACCAGGATGCCTTCGTCCCCCTTCCATCTGATTTGCGCTCCTCAAATATGACCTTTAAGGCCTTTGTTGCTTTGCACACACATCGCATGTCCCAAGGGTACATAATTAAGTAGGTCACATGTCTCCTATTGCATATTAGTACTTGCCTTTCAACATGCATTTCCTCTGTTGCACTGTGGGAAAATTCCCTTTTTCATAAGCCATTCTTGCATAAGTTCTTAGCGTTTTGCACAGAAAAAATGTCCTTGATATACTGTGGGAACACTTAAGGTCATTTGGGATTTTATCTGTCATGAGAATAATTGGCCCCATGTTTTCTAAGGAGCAGAGTCCACTCTACTAATTGTAGCATTACCTTAGGTTTGTACTTCTACAGGTATAAAAAAGCTCTCAAGGATCATAGTTGTAGTTATAACCTTTGCCAGCTGAAGTATGTCAATAATGTTTGGATAATGCTATCCATAAAATGTCACAACAAAAATTTAAAAAAAACATTGAAAATACAACTTGATAATCTTTGACATTAATAAACTGACTTACATCAGTGCATATGTACTGGTAGGGTTTCTATTAATTCCTCTTGGAAATGATATTTACTATGCATGCTTGTAGGACTTTCCAATCAAATGAGTAAATGAATACACATGCTTATCTATGCTTAAAATAATTTTGCTTTCATAGCTTGAATAACTGAGTGTGAGCTTTAGCAACAAGATAAAATTTCATTTTGCCGACTATATTTTTGGATAGTAAAAGATTTAAAATATTTAGTGCAAGTAGATTTTGACAAAAATCAGGATTCGTGGCTTTGCTTCTCCACTCCAGCATCACAATCCTTTGAAAATCAAGTAAGTTTCCTCCATCTACAAAATCAACTGGCATGGGGTGCCTGGGTGGCTCAGTGGGTTATAGCCTCTGCCTTCAGCTCAGGTCATGATCCCAGGGTCCTGGGATTGAGCCCTGCATCGGGCTCTCTGCTCAACGGGGAGCCTGCTTCCTCCTCTCTCTCTCTCTCTGTGCCTGCCTCTCTGCCTACTTGTGATCTCTGTCTGTCAAATAAATAAATAAAATCTTTTAAAAAAATTTTTAAAAAAATTAAAAAAGAAAAAAAATGAAATCAACTGGCATAATCCTAGATGAAGCATTTGTGTCCTAATGAATGGGCCTATTTAATTAAGTTGGATTGCATAACTAGTGACTTGCTCCTTTTAGTGATGCTAATAAAGAGACCTCCACAAAACGCAATTGAGTTTTCGCATGATGATCATATTAAGAAATTCATAGGAGATGAAACAGTGGCAAAGAAGACACAAAACCTTACAGAACAGTGATTTTCAGATTCAGTGTGCATACAAATCACCTGGCGAATGTGTCAAAACATGAATTTTGATTCTGTCACTCTGGGGTGGAGCCAGAGATTTTTCATTTCTAACAAGCTCTCAGGAGATGCCCATGCTGTTTGGTGGGAAGGACCATGTTTTGAATTGCAAGTTTATAGACCATCACAAAATGACAGTTCACCATTTGTCTAGGTAGTGTGGTTTGGCCTATAGCTCTATGGCACCACTCAGGGCTGAGCTGCCTCCTTTTGTTGTCCCTGAGGAAATTAGAGCAATGCACTGGGGTACAAAGTGGGCCTTCTGGATTAAAAAACATACCAGTTTGCCTTGCTCTCTTTTATTTCCCTGCTAGAACTGAACTACAGCTATTGACTTTAGGAAGAATGATGTGGATTCTATACTGAGATATGTTGATGGGTGACAGTGATGGGAATGTGTGGGACTTGGTGTCCTAATGGATGCAGTCAAAAAGTGTGATTCACTTGGGAGACTGTAGGGGATGTGCAGAGTCTGTGTGTGTTTGTGTGCGTATTTTTGGTGCCCATGTATGGACTTCTCGTGGTTGAGTAGAATCATACTGCCGTGGGCTTCTTACTTTCATTTTCCCTGAAGTATGTGGACTGATGTGTTAATTTCCAATTTTACTGAATACAAAGACCTCCTTTTTATTTTAAACTGAAGTGTAGCTGACACAGGTGTTTCAGGTATAAAACACAGTGACGGGACAACTCTATTCTGTACTCTATGCCTACTTAGTATAGCTACCAAGACCTCCTTTGTGATAGAAAAGTTATTACAGAATTTTATCATTCAGTTGAAAATTCATTATCAAAACCTTTGAATTGAATTTTTCCTTAAATAATATCAAGATTATCTACATACATTTTTGGGGGGAAAATCTTCCCCAAACCAAAATGAAACTAGTATACCTATGAGAGACATAGTATTCATTCAACCCGGACAGGAGTTTCTCTTTGCAGCCATGGTTTGGGAGACAATTAAGATGATCTGGCTGATGAACCTCTCACTTCACTCTACCACACTAGATCTCCTGTTTTGTTCTCTAGGATGACTAATTTCCTATGAAGGACAGAGAGCATGGAAAGGTTGGAGATAATGAGTTTACAGAAAATCTGGAAGAACTTGTGGGCCCTAGATTTATATATATTTTTTCCTTTCTCTAAAAAATACTTTTTTGAGTATAGTTGACATACCATGTTATGTTAGTTTCTAGTGTACAAAGTAGTGATTCAACTTTTCTATATGTTATACTCTGCTCGCCACAAGCGTAGCTACCATCTGTCACTATACAATGCTATTAGAATATCATTGACTATATTCCCTATGCTGTGACTTTTATTCCCATGACTTATTCATGCCAGTTCTCTGTACAGAAAATTAGTATGTAAAAATAAGATAAAAGGAATGTTTAGCTCTTCTTTAACATGATAAATGATAAGGGACTGACAAAAAAAATCAATAATTCTGTTTCAAATGTTCTTAGGAATAGTTCCAGATTTTTTGTTTTGTTTTGTTTTTTTGCTTCTTTGTATTTGTCTGGGTGATGTTTTCTTATAAATAAATCAACAAAGCCAAACAGCAATATGTAAAAGCTTATCATCAAGATCCTGCTAACAACAGAAGAGATTTCCATGCTTTGAAATAGAACGAATCAGTTTTCAATCTGTGATGTGTGCTCCTTAACCAGTTTCCGTGTCCTCATAGTGACTTGCCTATGGAGGTTTTCACCCTCCATTGTTACTATTGGCCATGAGACTGAGTTCTCACTAATGGAATGTGGGAAGAAATGTGTCCCTTTCCTGAGACTATCAACAGTAACTCCCCCACATGTCTGCATGTGCTTTTTCCCCTATTTTGATTGGCTACAGAGGGAAGGAGCCATGGATGGAAAGAGTCTTTATCCATGATTGGCAATTTAGAAGGTGATCTGAGAAACAAGCTCAATACTGAACTGTAAAGTTAGAGAAAATTAAACTTTTATTGTGTGGAGGGATTATACATTTTTGATTTATTTATAATGCAATAAGGCTACCCTAAGAAACACAGTGAAAAATAGGAAATCAATTCTTGTTTTGATGTCCATCTTGGGGAAAGGGACTGGGCCTTCATCTTTGAGTATTTGGCAGATTGCCCTATATTATCAGGTGCTCCATAAACATTTGCTGAAAAGACTTTAATTTGGTACTAGTTTCCAGATCCTGCTCTTTCTCCCAAGTCAGTGACCCAGAGGTGAGAGTCTAAGAGCCCACATTCCACACAGACCTGTGTCTAGAAACAGTTCATGCCTATTCCACTTTTAAATCTCTTTCCAGGTATACTTTGCCTAAACATGTTGCAAAGGAACTTTTGCATGAATGAATTCACCTGTCAATATTCTTTTTGAATGACTTCCTTTCATCTTAATCTAAAAGATACTTTTATTTAGCAGTGAACAAAGGCTAACATCACTTATTTGGGAATAATGTCTCTTTATTGGCTAGGAAGGAGGAGAAAATGATTACTTGTATTGTAAAATATATATTGGGCTTGATTTTAGTCTCCAAGGACTTTGTGCTTTCTGAGAAGAGAGGGGAAATTATCTTCTGTAATAATTTCTAGAATCTTCTTTCATACTGAAGAAGTCATGAGAGGCTGCTGAATCCTTTTGTTTCTTGGGGAACTACCCTCTGGCCTTGGTAGGCTAATTATAGGAGATATGTTACTTTGAAGATATTTTTATACACCAAAATGTGGTATTTCAAAAAATATTTAAGTTTGTTATTAGTTATATTAGGTACCTAAGTAAATTATATTAGGTACCTAAATATTTAAGTTCCTAATTGTATTGAATACCTAAGTACTATCTGCTTAGTAGAAATGGTTCCCACTTTTTGTAAACCTGTAAACAGAAACCACAAATGTGGACTTAAAAATGCTACAATTGAGGGGCCTGGGTGGTTCAGTCAGTTAAGCAGCCAATTCTTTATTTTGGCTCAGGTCATGAGATCTGAGCTCTGCGTCAGGCTCCATACCGGGCATGGAGCCTACTTGAGATTCTCCCTCTCTCTCTCCCTCTCAATCTCAAAATAAATACATAAATAAATAACAGTAAAGTCCTATAAATGTCAAACATATAAGAGATGGCAACATTTAAAAGGAAAGTCTTTTGTATTGGATGATGAAAGCATGCTCAGAAAGCATGCCAGAGAAGAGAGGGTACATACCTTGTTTTGCCTGCTTACTGCTCTTAAAGGATTCTTAAGCCAGATGTCTCTAGAATTGTGAGAAAGTGCATCTCTAGTGGTGTGAGCCCTCACGTGTGTGATAATTGGTTAGGAGAGTCATGTGAACTATTGTATCTCCCCTACCGTAATGTCAGCTCCTGGAGATTACGGGATTATGTTTTGTTTACTGCAGTAGTTTCCCAGGCATAGACCCCTGCCTGGTGTGAAGCAAGTGCTAAATAAAGACTTGTTGATGGATGAGAAGAAATAAGGAAATGTACCTCCATCTTACTCGGAAGGTGTAATTTCCTTTTTAAACAACATTCATAGTCTTTATGAAATTGTACCGCCACACTGTTTTCTGGTTTGTCCTCATTCTGAGACAGTAGTGTGTGGCGGTTGAGAGCTGAGGCTCTGAACTTTGATAGAGTTGGATTAAAACTCTGGCCACGGAATCACTGGCAAGTATCATAGTGGACAAATTAATTAATATTCTTAAGCCTCAAGGAATTTCTTCATAAGACTGTTGGAAGGATTCGATTAATCATATATATAATTATATATGTATGCATAGATATAATTCCTAGCTTAGTGCTTGACCATGTAAGTATATAGTATATCACTATTATAATAATAATTAGTTGACATTAATAGAGAATAAACTGAAATTTTATAGACTCAAGTATCTTATAATTTTAAGTTGCTTTAAAATGAGATCCATCTGGGATAACATTTCTTTACTAAGAATTTCATTCAAGGAAACCCTTTGAAACCAGAAAATTCCCTACTATGGTATTTTCAGATCTCTCTGTACCATGAATAAACCATGAGAAGACTGTATTAAGTACCTGTGGATTTCTGGGAATTCAAATTATAACATAAATTCAGCCCCATCTGATTGGCCTACCTCACCCACAGTGTCAAGGTGACTAGGCAAGCAACTGGCCTTTTGGTTCTTAGCCCTTCGGCTTACTGTGCCCTGATCTGTCAGTTTTACTGCCTCACAAAAAAAAATTCTCTCTGTGCTCTTTATGTTGTAATTCAGTGTCTAAATATCACATTGGATATTGTGTGTCACTCAGGGAACAACATTTCAAAAACATAATTATTCATTTGCATAAATTAGTATAACATGGAAACACAGATGAAAGATCTTGAGCTACTCCATCACCACTGCATATAAAATAATATAAAATAAAAGTGAAGGAAGATCTTTATGAATAGGAGGCCATGTTTAGATAATAAAACTGGGGAACTGTGCCAAAGAAGGAGGCAAGAAAGGTTATGTCTTTAGAAGGCAAGACGACAAGTATTCTTGATCTGTTTTATTATTTTGTTCACTGAATATAAAATATTTATTAGACTTCAATAAATTCGTTCCTAACCGGAATCCCTTTAATGTTCTTCTAAGCTATTATATTTCTCAACCGTGAGGTAAAACAGTTTGGGGGTTTGGAGACAGAATATGTACTATATATTGTATAGTATATACAATATATAGTATTGTATGGCTTCTTACTCTGGTGGAGGAAATCTTGCCTCTTCTACCTTCCCACTCCAGGATTCTTTTCTGTTCCTCAGAAATAAAGCTGAGGAGTATAGCTGCTCCTTTGGCCTAGGAAAGCACTTTCCCTCATCTGTTGATGGCTGGATCTTTGTGGAGGCTTTCCTAAATCCCTGCTCACCCGTCAGCCTGGCTTTATTCTTTGCCCAGCATGGATATTGTGTGTGTGTGTGTGTGTGTGTGTGTGTGTGTGAGAGAGAGAGAGAGAGAGAGACACCATTCACTGATGAACCGGCCATCTCCTATCCCATTAAAAAATAAGCTCAGGGCACGCCTGGGTGGATCAGTGGGTTAAGCTTTGCCTTTGGCCCAGGTCATGGTCTCAAGGTCCTGGGATAGAGCCCTGCATCGCACTCTCTGCTCAGCAGGGAGCCTGCTTCTTCCCCCTCTCTCTCTGCCTGCCTCTCTGCCTCATGATCTCTCTGTGTCAAAAAAAAAAAAAAAAATATATATATATATATATATATATATAATAAGCTCTGTGAAAATAAGACCCTGTTTATTTTGTTTGCTGCTGTATACTCAGTGCCTAGCACAGTTCTTAGTATAACCAACTGGATGCTAGTAAATCTACAGGAAATGTAATCAAGGCAATTACAATCAAGGCAATATATTAATTTTATTGTTAGTATCCCTTCTCAGTCTTGGATGATCCAAGTTCTGATTTCCAAATTTTCACTTGAGTCTGAGATATTACAAATTCTGACTTCCGCAATTGCAGAATGATATATAACCTTAACATGTAATATTAGGCACTGAGTACTAATACATACTGATGTTGGCCACTAAGGTCCATGAGGGCTCGATGGGAGAACACTGGGCTAGGAGACTCAGGAATGGGAATATCGTCTTATTACTAGAAGTTCTTCTACTTTGGCGTTCTTGGGGAAAGTACACACAGAGAGACCCTGACAAAGAAAGGCAAGGACAGTTTTACTGGTGGAGTGGTTCTGGCACCTCGGATCCCAGTGTGGAGCCGCTAAGAAAATGCACTAGAGCAAGAGATGTGTGAAGGGGAGGAAGCACCATTTGATGGTTTTATCTCTTCCGGCTCAGATGAAAATCTTAGAATCTTATCACTCTGGCCAATAACAAGATACAGATGGTGGTAATTGCCTACAACGTCACAGATGGACATTGACTCAGCTCCTTCTGTATGAGAGAGGCCCCTTGCTCTTTTACCTTCAAGACACATGGATTTAGAAAGAACTGCACACAGTAGATATATCCCCATATAAATTGTGGTGCAGATTCTTAAACAGTTACACATTCATTTACCAGATGACCTAGTAATCCCACTTCTAGGAATTTACCCCAGATAAATGAAAACATGTGCTCCCACAAAGACTTGTATTTGAGTGCTCCTCACAGATTTATTCATAATGTCTTAAAACTGAAATCAAGAAAATACTTGGTGTTAGGGAATAAACAAATCACAGTTTATCTATATAATGAGATATTACTTAGCCATAAAAAACTCCACTGATATATGTAATATCACAGATGATGATTCTTCTTTTTTTAACAGATGAATCTTAAAAACGTGCTTTGGGTAGAAGAAGCCAGGCCAAAAAAAGATGACATGCTGTATGATTTCATTTTATGATATTCTAGGGGAAAAAAACTATAGTGACAGAAAGTAGAGGATTTGTTGTCAGGAGCTGAGGAGCTTGGAGAGAGTTGGGAGGAAGGAGAATGTTTGCACAAAGGAATGTGTCACTTTTGGAGTCATGGGAAATGTTCACAATAATGGTTGTGGGTACACAACGATATAGGTTTGTCAAAGCTCATGGAAATATACACTTCAAACTGGTGAATTTTATTTTATATTAATCATACATAATCATATAGTGTTTACATATATATACATACTTGTATGTTTACTATATATAGTAATAGTATGTATATACATATATACATATATAGTATAGTATAGTATGTATGTTTACTGTATACATATACTGTATATATAGATACTATACATATATATGTATATACATATACATATATACATATATAGTATAGTATGTATGTTTACTGTATATATAGATACTATATATATAGGTACTATATATATAGATACTATACTATATATAGTATGTATATACATACTATTACTATATATAGTAAACATACAAGTATATATATATATAAGTAAACACTATATATAGTATTTACTTAACCAGCTTTGTTGAGGTATGATTATATAATAATATATATTATTATATTATATATTATTATGTATAATATATTATTTATATATTATATATTATTATATAATTATATATATTCCTATAAATACTCTGGAATCTGATACAAAGATATTAGTATTTCTTCCTTTTGAAGAAGAGGGAAGGGAGGAAGAATGTAGACTTTTTGTTCCTATTTAAAAGAACAGCCTCTGGGGCATGTTCTTGCAAAATTACAATGGGTGACATATTTTCTGTTTCACTCAACATGGTTCTGAATGGTCCTTCTCATTTCACATTTTGTAATTACAAATTCTTCTTTGTGTTCTTCAGTGACATGTTTTTTGACTAGGAATTTTTTTTTTCCCAATAGTACTGGGGGATGTGGAGGGGTCATGAGAGGGGGAGTGAGTTGCTGCAGGGTTCTGTTCTTCCTATGAAATAGGAAATGGGTAGTTAAGGATTTTCTTGGTTTACTCATGTGTGGTAACTTGTCATCCGAACTTGTTATGGTTTGATCTGATGTGTCTCTTACACTTTTGAGTGTCTCCAATAGGAACCCTTCATTTGAACAAAAGTCCAAATATATGGCGATCTGGGTAATGCCTATGTGAATAAGCCTGTGTATTCATCCCTTTGACTTCAACCTCTAAGCTGGGCACTTCCATTAGTGAATTTTATTAATGTCATGCTATTCATAGGTATGATGGTTTTAGGTCTTTGAGCAAACTTTTCTTGAGTTTTGACCTCAACCTGACTTACTAAGAATTTAATAATAGATAACAAAGGACAAAATCTATTCTGCCTCTTAAATTTATGCTTTGTGCTCTGTTTCTTTTTGATTGTCCTGTTAAATATTTGTATTGATCTAACTTAAATTAAATAGTTGAAAATCTGATGGGGTCAAGGAATAAGTAAAAGTCAACCCACAGTAGATGTGTGGTAACTTCAGTCAGACCTTCTTTGGGATATTAAGTACCTCTCTCCGCCCCTGGTAAGTATTCATTCCCCCAAACAAGGGATGCCATTCTAGATTTACTGTAGTAGAGAAAGGCATGGCCATTTGAAACCGGAGATATCTTCAACTAAATAAGCCAGGTTTATTTATTATCCCCCTCCTCATTGAACGAAGGAATGAGGAGATTCATATCTTCTTCTATTTTTTTTTAATGGATTATGAGATTCAAATGTGTGGGAAATTATTTTCATTATGTTGTGGGTCTCTATTTTGAAAAATGAAAAATTTTCCTTTTCAGGATTAACTTTGTAGGGAAGAATATTATTCCTAGTCCCAATCTTCTTAATTTGAAGGGAAAAAGCTATTTCTGACCATTGCTAAATCCCATAAACGCTGCCAAGATTCAACCACACCCAGTCCAAACTCTATCCAAACCGGGCCGCTTCTGCCATCTAGTGACCATGCTTCTGAACTACACGCGTAGGACACTACCTAGCCTGGTAGGCTCAAGTGTCAAGATTTTTAATTTAATGTGTCATGTGATTAGTTTTGGCCTTCCTACCTCCTGTCTGTGTAATCTTGGGAAAATTATGTGATATTTCTGTGACTTAGTTTATTCATCTGTAGAATGGGAAGAAGGACCTGTCTCTTACAGTTTTCATGAGGTTCATATGAGGTTCATATATGAAAAATGCAGAGCAGAGTGCCTGGCATAAGGAAATCCTGAAGAAAAATGTGATAGTATTTTATTTATAATTATACAAGTCCAGAGCTAAAAAAAAAAATAGGCCAAAGCATGGAAAATAAAGTTACAATATATGGAGTACTTCAGAATAAATTAAGTATATAATATTTAAAGCTTGGAAGAAAATCAACTTTATTTAGGCTTTTCGTGTAGGCTGCCAACAAATGCATTATTGCACTTGTCTCATTCCAAGTCTTTCCCCAGCTCATGCTGAATGTTCCCGTCACAGAAGACAACTCATTACTCTGCATACATTTTAATGCTTTTCTTCCTCTTTCTGAAATAGTCTCCCTCACATTTTTACATTTCACAGCCCTAAACTCCCAACTCAAATGTCAGCTTCCCATATACACTCCTCTAGTGCTGTCAGGTGGAGTTAACTGCCATGTAGCCTTTAATCTCGTCTTCATTAGAGCATCTGACAGAGACAGGCTCTACTGGAGAGAAGCGGGAATCCGGTGTGCGAGGCCATGTAACTAGTCGGTGACTTGCCGGCTGTGGGAAACTGTGTATTGTCTTTGTATCTTCTCCCCCTCAAGCCAATGCCTCACACAAAGACTTCACACAATCGTGCTCCATAGAAGCTTGCTAAATTGAAATATGAGTTTAGCAAATGTCTTAGAATGCCTTTTTTTTTTTAATTTTTTTATTTTTTATAAACATATATTTTTATCCCCAGGGGTATAGGTCTGTGAATCACCAGGCTTACACACTTCACAGCACTCACCAAAGCACATACCCTCCCCAATGTCCATAATCCCACCCCCTTCTCCCAAACCCCCTCCCCCCAGCAACCCTCAGTTTGTTTTGTGAGATGAAGAGTCACTTATGGTTTGTCTCCCTCCCTTTTTAAGAAGGCTGAATGACTCATAGAGGCTTCTAATGTACATTGAAGTACATCGGCCTACTGGTTTGAGTTGGCAGGGTTAGTCCCATCAAAACATGCTTTTGGCATACAAAATAAGTAATATCTCTTTTTTAAAAAAGATTTTTATTTATTTATTTGACAGAGAGAGGGAGAGAGAGAGCTCAAGCAGGGGAAGCAACAGGGGGTGAGGGAGAAGCAGGCTTCCTGCTGAGCAGGGAGCCTGATACATGGCTCAATCCCAGGACCCTCAATCATGACCTGAGCCGAGGGCAGACACTTAACAGACTGAGCCATCCAGGCGTCACCAAAGTAAGTAATATCTTAATAATAATAGTAATAATAGAGTTCATTTAAAAAAATTTGGAAATTACTAAAAATGTAAAAAAGAATCATGGCTCCCCTACCCAAATAGTCCTATTTGATCTTTTTTCAGTGTTTTTTCTATACATTGTTTTTATTATGGTTGTGATCCTTATCTGTTTGCAGTTATATATCCTGATTTCTTTTTTAAGATTTTATTTATTTATTTGAAAGAGAGAGAGTATGAGAAGGGGGAGGGTCAGAGGGAGAAGCAGACTCCCCGCCAAGCAGGGAGGCCAATGCAGGACTCAATCCCGGGACTCCAGGATCATGACCTGAGCCGAAGGCAGTCGCTCAACCAACTGAGCCACCCAGGCACCCTATACCCTGATTTTTAAGCTTAACATACTGGAAGTATTTCCCCCTCATGCTATATACACATCAAAAACAATTTGAAGAACCAGAATCCCACTGAATAAATGTACCATAGTGTCCTTAACATCACTGTAGTTCAGACAGTTAGCTTGTTGATGTTGGTTTTTTTTTTTCCTCTTATATGTAATAACACGAAGTAAATCTTTGGGCATAAAGGTTTTCCTTTGCCCAGGATTATTTGCTTTTAAGAGTCCCAGAAGTATAATCCCCCACTGACTGAATACCTTATTATAGCAAGCCCTGAGGGACACGAATTGGTTTTAATCAATGGGTTTTGGCTTCTGATGGCTGCAGGCAACCATTATGAACTTCAACTGCCCAGAACTCTACTGAAGATGTGAAGAAAGGCTTTAGAAGATTGGGCTGATCAAACACAGAAGACGTACTGTTTTCTAAAACCATTCGCTGATATTAAGTTCCTTGCTTTAATTTTTATTGCTTGTTTGTGCGTGTGCATTTATGTGTGTATTTTGTCATTTCATTTTATAAGTGAAACCCTCCAGCCCATTATGTGTTAGCTAATTTTATACCTTTCTTTTGCAAAGAATGATTTCTTTGATTTCTGGATTTACTCACTTACACATTTATTAATGCATTTTACAAATATTTATGGACATTTACTCCATGCCAGACACTTCTACTAGGTATTACATAACCAGGCATTAATAAGACACATTCTTAAAAGCATTGACAATGTAGGACAAAACTTAACTTCAACAGAAGTAAGAATTGTATGGCTTTGGAAGAAAAATGGAGGAATTTTTCTGTCTGGGGTAATAGGAAGACTTTACAAAGGAGCTTCTACTTCCGTCTTGAGTGATGTAGGAGTTCAACTGTTGGGCATCAGGTGGATTCCAGTCAGACCAACTTCTTCATGGGTATGAAAGGGAATGATATGGAAAAATCGAAATATTCTTTGTGGCTAATGAGGAGGCTTATATGGAGGGAAAGAACAGGAAATCATGTGGTAAAGATAGAATGAGGCTAGATAATGAAGGGTTTCTTGTATGTTTATATATATATATGCATTTAATTTATATCTGTCTTTATATATATAAATAGATATATTTAATTTATATCTATTTTTAAGTTGCAAGCAAAGTAGTTAATGTTTTATATTATAACCCATTAGGAGTCATTTAAAGTTTCTTTTCCTCTTCTTCATCCTCCTCTTCTTCTTCTCCTTTTTCTTCTAAAGCAAAGGAGTGGCATTAAATGATAATATTTAGGAAATATTATGCCAGGCATGTTACTTGGACATTTTAAATAAGTTTTCACAACAATGCTATGAGACAGTAGAGTTGTTTTCTTGAATAATATGGTGGAGGAAAATAAGACTTAAAAGAAGTTAAGTAATTTGTCCAAAGCCACACAGCTGGTAAATGGCCAAAGGGAGGTACAAACCTGAGTACCGTCGACTGCGGAACCTCTTAATCACTGTGGTCTATTCCCTCTTCAGTGACATATTTTAGAAAGATGGCTTTGGAGTCTGGAGGGAGGTAATTAGTAGTTGAGGGAGAGAATGAGAGAGACAGAGAAGTCAGAGCCCATTTGTGAAGCTATTGCAAAAATGCAGGACAGAGGTGATGAGGGCCCAAAGTTGGAGAGACTAATGGAGGCTGAGAGATTGGAAAAACAACAGCTCTAAGTACAAGGCTTGGATAACAGAAAACCACAGCAATTCTGGAAAAAATAGATTCATTTTATTAAGAAGACTGAACATTCCAATTGTAGCACCTATCATTTGGGGACTATCATAACATTCTAGAAAATAGTTGTCCCTCTCTGAGACTGATCTGAGGTAAATGACATTTCTTTCAAAAAATCTGGCATAATTTCCTTTTGAATCATAGGGTTGCCTTTCATATACAGAGGAATTGTGTTCAAGGAACATTCTTTATTCAGGCATTGCTTCAATACATTGCTAGATCCTGGGGTACGCAAAGATGAATGGACTAAAAACTTTCCCTTAGAAACTTCCCAGTCAAGAAGGGTTGGTACAGTTAGGACAAAATAATCACACTGCTGATAAAATGTACCCGATGTCCTGAGAGGTGTTAAGGCATCCCGAGAGCCCCCAGGGAGGGGACAGAATTTCTGGTTGTGGCATTTGGGCAGAGTCTACCAACAGTCTGTGGAGAGAGTCTGCATTTAAACTGGACATGAAGCATTTGGGGAGGGAGGTAGAGTGAGAGGTGGTGAATCCCGGGTAGAAAAAAAAAAAGAGAGAGAGAGAATCATCACAGAAGGAGAAGAAGGCAAGAACTGGGCATCTGTGGGGAGAGCAGAGTCAAGTTTAGTTTGATGGTTGCAGAAGGCACGTGTCAGCAAAGGGAGGGAGGTAAGGCCAGGAGATACGAGGCCAGCAGAATGCCAAAGCAAGCTGTCACATACGGTCGACCGGGGCAATATGGCTGACACTAAGTAAACACTCTGGATGGAGGAAAAGGTTTTTATTGTGAATCACTGGATTAGAAATCCTTCCGGGTCCTCACACCTCAAATATCCACAACAGTCTTCACGGTGCCTGGCAGATGTGTTGCAGATGTGAATGAATGACTTTTGTTCTTCCTGCTATAGGTACGATAGAGAAGACCTACTTTCCAGCAAGCACACATCTTCTAAAAAAAAAAAAAAAAAGTAGCCAAAATTAATGGCTACCAGTGAACTCTGGAGTCAGGAATGGCTCCAAGTCTCACTGAGGACAAATGATCAAGCCTCTCGCTTCAAGCCCTCTTTCTTCATTTTCAATTGGGAACAAAATTAGAACCTACCTAAGAAGGTTGTGACATTTTAAAAGCCTGGCATACAAAGCACTACAGTAGGCTATTATTCGGGAGCTGTTAGAATTCTAATGTAGCAACCAGAGTTCCTTTCTTAGGCTTCTGGCAACCAGCAGACCTATCAAGACATTATTCTACCTTATCCTCACATCTGTCCTCCTGACATTTTATTTCACTCTTCAGAATGCATAAAGCAAAGAATCATAAACATAAAAATCATCACTTTTCCTTGCCCTAACTGATTGAAACCCTTTTCACATGACAGGCTTCAGCGGGCACTCTCTCTAGCTGCCTGCTGGACCCTGTCAGCTCTTCCCGCACGCTGCCCCGGCCATCTGCTACGCGCCACAGCAAGCCATATGGAACCTAGCCCCCACTTCTCTGGAAATGCTTGGCTTTTTCCTTCTGCGGGTTCTTTGCTTAGCTGTGCTTCCTAGGTCGATGGAATGCCCTGGTTTAGATAACAGTTCTCTTATCTTCCATCCTTGGAAGGACAGTCAATGACTTTAAATTTTATCAGGAGAACCTTTAGATGGTGCATCAACACTCAATGCTAAGTAGTGACCAAACACTTCACTAAAAGCCCTGTGACGTTTGTGACACAAGATAAATAATTCAGAAATCACGGTCCTGTTATTCTTTCCTACAACTCTCCCTCTTCTCTACAAAAGGAGTAATATTATATTTGCTTTCCTTCTTTCCTCTGATACTTTTAGCTGCAATTATCTTCCTCCAAGCTTAGAACAGCAGGTACAGCCATGCTGAGATGATTAGTTCTTAAGTGTTGCAGGTTATTAGCTGTGCAGAAAATTATATGCAAACCAAGATATGGTTTGTCTCCTACTGTGATAATCTCCATGAGATTTACAAATATCAAGGAGATTTCTAAGCTCTCCTTAAAACTCCTAGCAAAAACGCTCCTCTCTTCAAAGTAGGCGCTTAAATTAAACCTTAATCAGTTTTCAAAAATAACTTTTGAGGATTTTGTCTAAATAAATAAAAGTGTCGGGTTGCTTACTTAAATATACTTTTTAATGAAACAGGAAAAAAATGTCTTAATGGAACAGAGGTAAAAGGAAGCAATTTTTGCTGATTTTCAGCAAAACCATGAAGTGAGACAAGCAAGTTTTCAGCTGCCATAACATCTTTTCCACGCTTCTCAGTTTTTCTTCCCACCATGGCCCCAAGCCACTTATAAATCATATTTTTTCTACCATAAGAAAAAATGTATTAAAACACTAGGATGTGAGTATAAATTAATTAAAAAATGTCAACCCCCTGAAGATAAACGAAGGACATGTTTTAACAAAAGCACTTCCAAGGAAGAAATAAGCAATTCACCTTCATTTTCATGGGGGAATAATTTCGCTCTTCTATTCATTTTCTCTTAGGCAGCGATTCTACTTCCATAAAAAACAGCTCTTTTCCTTCCAGTTCTTTCCAGAACAGAGTCAACATACTTAAATTCCTGTTAACTTTGTCTTTCCCAAAGCACTTACCATATATTGCCTCATAATGTAGTTATTTGGGTCCTACTTAATGAACTCAGATAGAAAGCTCAGTTAACTGTCTGTTTTTCTTTGTATGCACAATTGCAGACCCTATGCCTGGCTCTACTAGGTGTGTATAAATGAATCTGTGCTGAATGATCTTGAGAAGTCCAACATTCACTACAGAACAGAGAACTTGGCATGGACGGAAGGGATCTCCGGAGTTAATTGCGTCAATGTTAGAGCCTACATTTGAACACAAAAGGGTTTCCTTATATTTTTGTGGTTCTCAACCTTTTATGTTTATTCATGCTTTAAATTTTTAAGTTTTCGGTGACCACTTTCAAAGGATTCACAAAACAAATCAAGCTAAACATTTCAGCACTGAATACAACCTTAGCTAGTATTTTGTAGTCAAGGACCCAGGGCAAGCTCCCTTGGATGGCATTGGCTCAGAAGTACTTGACTCCGCCCCTTGCCCCGTAATCTTCATCAGTGTCCCCCTTTGCTGCAAGCCACCCCAAACAACACACAGTTGAAATAAAAGATGGATCCCGCTAAGCAAACTCCGTTTGTTGTCTACTATCTCTTCCTTCTAAGTAGACAGCCAACCTACTTAAGAAATTCAGTAGTCACTATTGGTTAATTAATTAATTTAATTTTTATTATCTTAAATTTAATTTTTATTTTATTGTAATAATTAATTATTATAATATTTACTATTTATTATTTTTTATTATTTTTTATTATTATGTCCAATGTACATCACCAGTTTTTGATGTAGTGGTCAATGATTCATTAGTTGCGTATAATACTCAGTGCTCACCATAATACATGCCCTCCTTAATGCCCGTCACCTGGTTACCCCATCTCCCCAGGCCCCTTTCCTCTGCAACCCTCAGTTTGGTTTCCGGAGTCCAGAGTCTCTCATGGTTTGTCTCCCTGTCTGATTTCTTCCCATTCAGTTTTCCCTCCCTTCCCCTGTGGTCCTCCATGCTATTCCATATGAGTGAAACCATATAATTGTCTTTCTCTGCCTGACTTATTCATTCAACATAATCCCCTCCAGTTCCATCCATGTTAATGTAAATGGTAAGATTTCATCCTTTTGATCCCTAAGTAACATTCTATTGTATATATGAACCACATCTTCTTTATCCATTCATCTACTGAAGGGCATCTTGGTTCATTCCACTGTTTGGCTCTTGTGGACAATGCTTTTATGAATGTGGGGGTGCAGGTGCCCCTTCTTTTCACTATGTCTGTATCATTGGGGTAAATACCACTCGTTAATCTTAGATACACTGCTGCCTATTTAATAATGCTTTATCTGCCCTGCCCAAGCTCTTCTATATATTCAAAAGGCAATATTCTCTCACATTCCACTAAACATTCTTTCATGGCACTGATGATCGTGCCTACCTTTTACCTTTGGCCAAGTACCCCTATTCTACCCATGTTACACACTCAATGCAGGGTTCTGGGGGACAGTCATCGCTCTAACAACATTACTAATTATAGCAAAAATGCAAGAAAAGCAGGGAACCCGTGAAAGGTTCACAGTTCTCCACTGATCCAGTGGGCCACAGAAGCTGGGTCAGTCACTGTGAAGAGGAGTCAGCTGGCATCTAAGACTCCCCTCAGAACGGAATCCCTTTGATTTCCTTGTCTTGATTCTTCATACTGCTCTACTCAGGGGCAGACCCAGATTCTGTGGGCTTGAACCTTAAATAATCTGGGACTTCTTTATGAAAAACAATAAAAATAACAAGTACAGAATTAGTTACAAAATAAATACTGATTTCCTTTGAAAAAAATCACAACAAATGACACACTCTAAAAAGTTCACATATACCCCAAACATCACAAAACCTACAAAAATAATAAAAGTTTTCAAATTAATTAAGTGTTGGATGCAACTTTGTGATAATGCTTTCCTACTATTTTGGGCCGCCTACTCTCTGGTTACCTCTTTATATGACATATGGCGAGGTTTCTGGGCATTTCCATTTTACTCAAGCAGGGCCAATTTCAAATACTCATGCGTTGACAATACTCATTACCCAGTTAGCTGTCACTAACAGTCTTACAGTAGCATATTATGAATCTCAGTGTTAGTTATTCTCCATCAAATCAGCAAGAAAGTTATCTTTTATTGGTGTGTTGATATAATTTACTACTCTTTTTAATTTGCTGATCAAATAATTGAAAAACTTACTCATTTCTTTTCAAAATTGATCTATTTATTTTAGTTAATTGTGGCTTTTGATATGATCTGAAATTTTATCGACTTTTTAATAAATTAATTGAGTTGAAATTTTTTTCTGTCTTTGAACACATACCATAGATTCTTTTTTTTTTTTGACAGAGAAAGAGAGAACACAAGTAGGCAGAGGGCAGACAGAGGGAGAGGGAGAAGCAGACTCTCCACTGAGCAGGGAGCCTAGATGTGAGGCTTGATCCCAGAACCCTGGGATCATGACCCGATCCAAAGGCTAAGCCACCCAGTCATCCCCATACTGTAGATTCTTAAAGTATTATTGTTCCCATGCTCTATGTCTTGAATAGCTTTCTAATGAAGTTATTATTCCACATCCAGGGTTGTTAAAGAAAGTCACAAACTTAAAGAAAAATCCAAGTTACTTGCATTTTTACAATGCTTCATCTACAAAACAAGAATGTGTTGCAAAATTTGAAGTAGTCAACAATCCCAGGTACTGCAGATGGAGGGTTTTTTCCCCTCTATCAATGAGCTTAAGTGAAAGAGCTGCATACCGCACATATTCTGCAATTAATTAATCTCTTAAAGAGCACTTACAGCCATTTGTCTTCACCAATGTCATATGCTAATCTCCATATAAAGTATTTTATGTGCAGTACTTCTTTTTATGTCCACCGCTATCCTATTAGTTGTGAATATAATAACTATTATCATCTCCACTTTACAGGTGAAACTGTGAGGCTTGAATGTATAGCTAGCAAGTGATTGAGCCAGAAGTCATGCTTGGAAACTGAATCTAGGGCTCAAGCTCTTAACCCACTTACGATCAGATTTCTTTCTTGCTTTCTTTGATTGCTGTATTGATAGAAGTGAGAAGATTTGGCAGGAGGAAATGTGTGCCCTGAAATACCTGAAATATTGGCATTGCCTTAGCTTAAGGCTATGTATGGCAAGAAAAACAGACTTAGCAAAGCTAAAAGGGTGCATATTTCCCCCTCCCCTTGTTCTAATGATTTATTGGATCATGGCAGCCATTTTTAGCCTCTGAGACGGGCAGAGGGAGCAAGGAGGCTCTAAGTTCTCACCACTTTTGCCAGCTATACAAGATTAGCCTGGTGTAAGGAAGGCAGAATCTTGGATCTTCCCCCTGGCTGTGACCTCTGTTAGACTCTGTCACCAGACTGGGGTACAGCTTCCTTCTCTCTAAAATGACAGAGAACTACACTAAGTGGTCTCTTAGGTCTTTTCCAACTCTAAAATTCCATGAAGCTCAAATGCAGTGCCAGTTTAAGTGGGAGCAGTGGGTGTACCTACTACCAAAGACATTTATTTTTTCATTTATTTTTTTGAGAGAGAGAGTGTGTGTACAAGCACGGAGAGGGGCAGAGGGAGAGAGAGAAGCAAACTCCTGGCGGAGCAAGGGAGTCCAATGTGGGACTCAATCCCAGGACCCCAGGGTCATGACATGAGGCAAAGGCAGATGCTTAACTAACTGAGCCACCCAGGTGCCCCTATTTTTTTGTCTTTAGTTGCTAAACTCATACTATTTAGATATGGATATTTAGATATTTAGATATACTGAAAGACAAACCAAACTATTCTCTCTTCTTAAATATTCTGATTTATCAATTACCCACAAAATTAAAATGAAGGGGCTTTGATATTAATAAACTGTATTGTGCATAAGTAAGGATATTATGGGAGGTGATCCACTGATAAAACAACAACAATAATAATAATGATAATGATGATGGCCTCACTTGAGTTCATATTGGTTTATGGCAATCTGTAAATCCAATTTGGAAAATCAGTCATATTGAGACATGTTTACAAATAAATGCTCCTGACAAAAATTATAAATGATCAATAAGCTCATGAAAAAGTAGCAATATCTCTGAGAATCAAGGAAGTGAAAATTAAATCAAAGAAATATAATTTTCTATCCCCCAAACGAATAAAGATGGAATGGAAATGTAATTTGACTTTCCTAAGAGAAAATTTGATAATATATTTGGAATTCCTTTTAATTAAAAAAAAAAAACTTTATGAAAGCAGCTAAACTGAGCCCGACAACACTTTTTCCCCCAAGGGTACACCTGAAGCAAGAGTTAAATGTAAGAGGAGTCTAATTTTGTGCATTTCTGACTAATTATGACAATTCTAAGTTGTCCACTTCTTTTCCACTCATAATTCAAAGAGACAAGCCCTTGTCGTGTTTTGTGCCCCTCACTCCTTAACTGGACATCACGCTGACCCTGCCTCCTGCACCAGGTGGGAGGACCCCAGCTGAAGGTGCTCTCAGCTCTAGGTCTGCAGACCCTCCTACCACCGACTGAGGGCTCTGACTGGAGTCCCGGGCTCTGACTGGAGTCCTAGACTCTCTCTCCTCCCACAGTGGGATGTGTGCAGGGTTGTATCCAGCAGCCAGCATCAACCATCCTTTCAGATCTTCTTCCCACCTGGGACAAGCTGGGAATCTAGTGTTGTTTGGTCTGAACAGATTTAAGGAGATTTTCTCAGGAAAACCTGAAAACTACCCGAGCCTGCCCTCATCCTACAGAGTCCCTTCAGTTGAGGGCCGTGGTCATCCAGAAAAGGCAGAGGCGTCCTTAGTCTCTCTTACCTCCTGGAGCAAGGAGCTTCCCTGGGCGGGTGTGGGTGAGCGTGGACACTACTCGGGATTCCAGCTTTGCTCCATCCAGGGGCAAAGGGGTGGGGGGGATGGGGAGAAACTACTTAATGGGTGAGATGTTTTACTTTGGAGGGATGGAAATGTTTTGAAATGAAATAAAGGTAGTTGTTACATAACATTGGGGATGTACTAAATGCCACTGAATTGTTCACTTTGAAACGGTTAATTTTATGTTATCTAAATTTCACCTCCAAAAAATTTTTTTGGGGGGACGCCTGGGTGGCTCAGTTGGTTGGACGACTGCCTTCGGCTCAGGTCATGATCCCAGAGCCCTGGGATCGAGTCCTGCATCAGGCTCCCAGCTCCACGGGGAGTCTGCTTCTCCCTCTGACCTTCTCTCTCATGCTCTCTCTCACTGTCTCTCTCAAATAAATAAATAAAATCTTTAAAAAAATTTTTTTTTTATTTGAGTAGAGACTATCTTTGAGTAGCAGCATTATGCATGATTTCTCTTATCTTATTTGCATTTAAAAATTGTCAATTGGGAATGACATTGTTAGTAATTAGGAAAGAATTGTAAAAAAAAAAAAATGAACCTCCAAGAAACTTAAATTTAAAACTACAGTTGAAGGCAGCTGACAAAAAGGCTAAGAAAAATCTAGACATCATTCCACATACTTTGAGAAAAATACATCTTCAAAAAATATATGAAAAACATAATATGTACCATTTTCACCTCTGTTCATTAACAAATTTTTTCCCATGTATGGCTTCCCAGAACTCTTTTTAGCAAAGAAGAATGGCAACAGGAAAGTTCATAGACTTAATTTAGAGCAAGTGTCTTTTGGGAAAAGGAGAGGTGGTGAGAAGGGATGGGATTATTGGGGTAAAAAGGTTAATTCAAATCTACTTTTAAGAAAGAAACAACTAGCCATTTGGAGGATGAGAACAAAGTTCACTTTTACAGCTGTGTTTGTTTTCCCTCTCTTTCTCTGCCAGATAGAGGATTGAGAGAAAGTAAATGCACGATACTTTTTTGCTTGCTTGTTTTAATCATAAAACTATTCCCTGAAGACTTTAGCTAGAGCAGTGGAGTTTTGGTTTGGAAAAATTAGAGAAGCAATAAAGGAGAAGGAACTGCACTTCTCGCTGCCTCTAATTTTCTTCTGTAATGAGTTTCCTGCTTAAATGTGCATGCAATTTGTCCTTTTTTCCTTACGGGAAAATATGCGCAGTAGCAAAGCTTTCAGAATGCTACTTTCCTCGTAGAGCTCATTTTGACCCATTGGGGGAAAACCCTTACAATTAGTGCCAGTCCAGCCCTACTGTGGGAAACATTTGCAAGAACATGGAAGGTGTTGTTGAAAAGAATAATAGATCAAGGCCTTTTATTTTTCTATGATCTACTTATAAGAAAACCATAGATATCTAACATGCAAAGAAAACTGATGGCTGAAAGTGTTTCTCAAAGTGTTTGTGGACTGCCTGAATCAAAATGTCCTCATTATTGCCCAAAATACAAATAGTTGGTTTAATCCTAGAACTACTGAAACAGAAACTGTTGGAGGTGAGACTACATTAAAAAAAAAAAAAAATACACATAGGGACATCTTGGTGGCTCAGTGTGTTAAGTGTCTGTCTTTGGCTCAGGTCATAATCCTGGGGTCCTAGAACCAAGCCCACATAAGGCTCCCTGCTCAGCCAGGAGTCTGCTTCTCCTTCTCTCTCTGCGCTCTCTCACCCCTCCTCAGGCTCTTGTTCTCTCTTTTTCACATTCTCCTTCTCTCTCTCTCTCTCTCTTTCTCAAATAAATGAATAAAATCTTTTAAACAAATACTTGTAAATACATTCTAAGTCAGAGGTCGATGAAGCATGAGCAGAGGACCAAATCCAGCCCACTGCCTGTTTTTATAAATAAAGCTTTATTAGCACACAGCTACACTCTGTTGCTGTTTTCATATGAAGATGGCAGAGATAAGCAGTTGTGACAGAAGCTCTATGGGCCTGTAAATCTTAACTGTTTACTATCTAGCCCTTTGGTGAAAAAGTTCACCATCCCTACTCTAAGCTACTGCCTCTCAAACTTTCATGTGCATAGGAATCTCTCAGAAATCATTTGAGAAAGATTTTGACTCAGTAGGTCTGCCTGAGGGCCCGAGATTCTTTTTCTCTCAAATCTCCTATGTGATGCTGATGTTGCTGTTTTGTAGATCACATTTAGTACCATGGTCTAGAGTAGCTGTTCCCAGAATATGACAAATGTAAATTCTTAACTCCAGCATAAGTCTACCAGGTCAGAAATGCTGAATCATGAGAGACTATGGACTCTGAAAAACAATCTGAGGGGTTTGAAGTGGCAGGGGGTTGGGAGTTGGGGTACCAGGTAGTGGGTATAATAGAGGGCATGGATTGCATGGAGCACTGGGTGTGGTGAAAAAATAATGAATACTGTTTTTCTGAAAATAAATTAATTAATTTTTAAAAATGCTGTGGTTTGGACTCAGCAATCCATGTTTTATCAAGCCTTCCAGGGGATTTCTGATGCATTCCAAAGCTTGAGAACCACTTGTCTGGATTATCCTTATGTAAACTAAAACTATCTTCAAAGAGCCTGAAATTACATGTTTATGTTAGACTCCATTGTCTAACATACACGTCATTGATTTTCCTAAGCATTGTATATATTTGTTGATCATAGTAATCAGCAGGGAAGGAGACATGCTGTATGAAATTGCCGTTTAATAATCTGATATTTCTTCCTTGTGTATCCAGAATGGCAGCTTCAAGTAACTAAAATTTTAAATATGACTTCTTTGATTTATTCTAGTTTAATTAATAATTGCTTTCAGAGGAGTTTTTTATTTTTGTGCCTGCTCAAAATAGCTTCAAACGGCATATGTCATCTCTAAAGTGAACAACAGAGAGAGCTGGTGTTATAATACTAATCCATGAGAATTAGGGGCATTTCCCCTCTTTATTAGCTGAATCAAAGGAAGAACAGCCTCTTGACTCATTCTTGAATAAAATGTTCTTGTGTAGATGCGTAGGGCCTATTATAGACAGCCCTTCTAATGCCAAAGCAGCTATATGGTATGTTCGAAATGAGTGTAACATGTAAGTAATTCCATACGATTACTTTGTTCTTTTTTAAGATTTTATTTATTTATTTATTTGACAGAGAGAGACAGTGAGCAAGGGGCCATGAGCAGGGGAAGTGGGAGAGGGAAAAGCAGGCTTCCTGCCAAGCAGGGAGCCCGAGGCAAGGCTTGATCCTAGAACCCTGGGATCATGACCTGAGCTGAAGGCAGACGCTTAATAACTTAGCCACCCATGTGCCCCTCTATTCAATTACTTTCAACATTCACAGACCTAATATGTTCAAACAGTATTGAAGGTACAAGAGATTACTAGAACACAGAACCTGTTCTCATTAAACATAAGGTTCTGGGGAGAAGGAGTATTAATAGAGACATGTAAATAAAATTAATAATATAGAATACAACCCCCTACTAAGATCAGAGAGGAACAGAGAGCTGCTTTGGCTGGAAGTGTCTTTTGGGTTCATGACATGAGTGGTCACAGGAAAAGCTGAGCCATGTGGCACTGTACTAAAGAAGTACAAACTGGTCATCATAACCATCCAGTTTGTCGACAGGAGAGAAATGTTTACAAAATGCAATGGAATTTATTCCCTGGGATGAGGGACTAGCACACAGGAGACAAATGGACTATATTAGATCCTTGCCTTCAGCACCACAAAGATTTAAATGGGTTTGATTGGCATGGATTCAAGATTTGGCTTAGCGTATCCAGTCAAACAAATTAATGTTAATACAGCTAAAGGACTGAAATGAGCGATGCTGTGTCATTTTGTCCTACCAAGTGACTTTTTGTCTGATCAAGAACATCATTTTATGGAACATTTTGTATAATACTTAGAAGTACTTGGTGGATTAGAGACTAAGTAAATATTTGCTGGTATATGAAGAGGTAGATGGAGAAGAAAATGGCAGATTAGATAGAATAAAGAGATGGTTGAAGTCTGATGAGAGTGTTGTCAGTGAGAATGAAAGAGAAAGGAAAACTGGAGAAATGTTGTTTAGGTAGACTCTCAGGGGTTTGATAATTATTTGGATACAGAGACATAGAAGTCAGTGCGTATGAAAATGACTGGTGACCAAGTGATGATAAGGTCTTGAGCATTAATAAAAAAAATTGGAAAGCTATTTGAGTTTGGGTGTGTGTCTGAGGATGAGCTTAGCGTTCAACTCTTTGAACTGGAGGGACTACAGTGCCGAGGGTGTGATAAACAAGAGGCTGTTGGCATCACAACTTTGAGGTCTGGAAGAAAGTTTTGAAATAGAAGTAGGGATTGCAGTTATCTTTATAGAGATTTTAGGACAGCTTAAGTTATGATAAAAAGAAAATATATCTAGTTGCAAGTGTACTGATCTGTCCAATAACATTTATCAAAGATGTAGCATGTTCTATGCTCTGGGCTACAGGCTGATGCATATATCGGCCCGTGTTTTTGGAGGACTGATTATAGCATAGGTACTGCCTGGTGATAAGACAGGGGCAGCAAGCTTAGATGAAATTTACATCCTAGTGGGAAGAGATAGAAAATAAAATGAAGACGGAAAATGTATACTGTTAGACATGATATGGAGAAAAGTAAGGCCTGAAAGCAAGATGGAGACTGCTAGAGCTAGGGGCTTTCACTTTTGAGCAGGGTGATCAGGGAAGGCCTTGCTGAAAAAATAGCATTTGCACAAAGACCAGAAGTGGGTAAAGGGGCAAGGATGCATGGGAAACACATGCTCCAGGCAGAGCAGCATGTAGCAACAAGAATACTCGGTATAAATGCAAGGGCGGGGGGGGAACATGCCTGCAACACTGGAATAATGCCAAAAAGGTCAGGGTTTCAGCAGCGGAGTAGAGTAATAGGAGACAAGGTCAAGGAGGTGACAGGGAACAGTTCATGTGGGAAGGACTTATAGGCTGCTGAAATGACTTTGGCTTTCATTAAGAAAGAGAGGAGAGGGTGCCTGGGTGGCTCAGTGGGTTAAGCCTCTGCCTTCCGCTCTGGTCATGATCTTGAGCCCCGCATCAGGCTCTCTGCTCAGCAGGGAGTCTGCTCCCAACCCCCACCCCTGCCTGCCTTTCTGCTTACTTGTGATCTCTCTCTGTCAAATAAATAAATAAAATCTTAAAAAAAAAAAAAAAAAGGAGAGGAGAACCTATCAGAGGGATTTTCATGGAGGAGTGACAGGATCAGACTTATATTCCATAGTATCACTTGGGCTTTCACTGGGAAAAATAACTAAAGAGGCAAGAACAGAAGCAGTTAGAAGACTAATTTAGGTAAGAAATGACAGTGGCTTAGACCAGGTTAACAGCAGCAAAAGTGGAGAAGGGCTGCATTCTGGATATATTTCGAAAAAAGAGCTGATAGGACTTGACTGGTTGATTATGGGGTGGGAGAGAAAAGGGGGGGAATAAAAGATCACTCCACCATGTTTTTCTCTGAGCAATTGGAAGTGGGGCATTATCATTGTCTAGGATGGAGAACTCTGAGATAAAGTTGGTGTTAGGAAGGAAAGATCAGAATTTTGTCTGAACATGTGAATGGTGAGATACCCTTTAGACAACCAGGTGAAGTCATGGAAGAGGCTGTTTTCTATATGACCCTGGAGTTTGGGACAGAATTGTAAGCAGGAGATATGAATGTGGCAGTTGTCCTGTCCAGATGGCATTTGCAGCCTGAAGCAGATGAAGTGCCCAAAAGAACGAGTGCAGACAGAGAGAAAAAGAGCTCAAAGGCTAAATTAAAACGAAAATCCTGGAACATTCAATATTTAGAGTCAGAGAAAACTACAAGAACTAGTCAAAGAGAGGCAATCAAGGAGTTTATACTAAAGAAAGACAGAAATAAGTGTAAGTATTTTTGTACTTATTACAGAGGGGGTTCAACGGAGGAAAAAGATTGAGTCTATCAAACTAGTGAAGGATCAAAAAAGATTTGATAGACAAGGACCTGGAAGTGGGTGAGGATGTTCCAGGCTCAGAGAAACAAGGTTTACCAGTCCAGCTCAGTGTGATAGGGTGTGGTCAATGAAAATGACTTTGAAGCCAGACTGCCTGGATTTGAATCCTGGCTCTGCATTTACTAGCTGTGTGACATTGGCCAAATTACTTCAACTCTGTGGGCTTCAGTTTCCTCATCTATAAAGTGAAGATAATAATAGTACATACATCATAGGGTTGTTATGAGGATTAAATAATTTAATATTTGTAAAATTCTTCAGTTACATAGTATGCTATGTGCTATATAGAAGTATTAGTTAAACAAATCAACACATGGAGATTTGCAGTTCTGTGGAATAATTCAGGAATTTTAATGCTCAGAGTACAGAGAGGGTGGGTGGGGAGGAGAAACAGTGAGTCATAAGTCTGGAGAGACCAGCGGGGGCCACTCATTGGAGCTCTTCATATGGTAGTAGGGTATTTGAGCTTTTCCTCTAAGCAACTGATCAGATTCACGTTTTTGAAATGCCATCCTAGAATCAGGGTGAAGGTTCCTGAGTGATGAGGTAAGGTTAAAGGCAAAACGTGAGTAAGGAGAAAGAAATGAGATGATGTGAAGAGGAGGAGTGAGTGAACTGGAGAGCATTAAGAGGTCAAAATCAGCAGTGACTGGTCATGACTTGGATATGAAGAGTAAGACAAAAGGGAAGAACTCGAATGACTCCCGGGTTCTCTACTGTGTTACTGATTAGTTGAGAAGGAATATAAGAGGAAGAACATGTGTCTTTAAGGGAAGATAATTCTTCTGTTTTGTAAGTGCTGGAATTGAGTACTTCTGAGACTCAGGCTAAGAGGATCAGACCCTCTGGGCAGCAGAAGCATGGGATACAATCTGATGCACGGCCATGACCTCAAGAGAAGAGTCTAGGTCGGACATGCAGATTCAGAAGTCAACATCGCGTAAGTGGTTGTGGGAGTCATAGAATTAGAAGAGATGCCTAAGGAATAGCATGCGCATGAGAAATCCTAAGCAGAGCCCTGTGCAGCATCAGCACGTGGTGAAGAGACACCTTCTTCACACAGAGGTGGAAGAAGCAAGGAAGAGTGGCTTCTTAAAAGCCAAGAAAAGGAAAATATCTAGGAGGATGATGACTGAAGCCCCAAATGTTGCCTATAGTGAGGGCAAGGACAAGAACAAAAGAAATTTCATTAAGTTTGACTATTACGAGATCGTTGGTTCCTCACCATAAAATGAAGTGGTAAAAACTGGAGGCTAATTACAGTGGGCGTAGTAGACACAGTTTGTGCTCCTCCCATATCTTTCCAGCATTCGCCATTCCCATACCTGCTCATGGGCTCCTACTACAAACACCTGCCACTTTCTGCCCTTGTGGCCAGCAGGAGCTCAGCTTTGTCTTGGAGCTGGCCAGAATGGCTAGAGTGTCAATGTTACCAGGAGCAACCTCAGTGATCTGAGATGAGAGTTGATGGGTAAGTACCCCAGGATTCCCACCTCCAAAGAGGGTAAACTCTCCGACATGTTCTGCATAATTTCTCAAATGTCCTCAGTGAGATTCAAATCTCAGTAGCACCCTATCCATTGACACACCCTATCTTGACTCTTCCTTCTCTAAGTCACCTCCCCCTGGCTGGGATTACCTCCCAAATAAGCCACTCCTATCAAATTCTCATCAGAGGCTAACACGGAGTTGCCCAACTTAAGATATTAGGTAATAAAAGTTATAAAGAGACAAAGACTAAAATAAGTAGAATATTGAAGCAAGATTGTGGATGAAAAAAACATATAGGGCTGTGGCTAAAGGATGGCATAAGGTCTAGAGATTTTTTTTTTTTCTCTTTATATCATAGGAGAAAATCAAGCAAGTTTACATTCTGAGAGGAAAGAGCCTCTAGGAAGGGGCTGAGAGTGTAGGACAAAGGACAGTGTCCCTGGGATAGTTAGAAGGCAGGTGATTGCACAAGGAGGGATTGTGAATTGAGGGAAAAGGGCACATTTTCTTTGAGTAAGAGGAAAGGAGAGTGCAGTTGAGTGTTTATGTTTTGGTAGCTGGAAAGCAGAAAAAGAGCTCATTCTCTTAGGGTGAAGAAGATTAAGGTCCAAGTATAAATCTATTGAGCAAGAAAAAGGATAAAAGTTGAGACTAATAGAAGGCCTTCATTTAGGCGTCGAATAGAAAAGAGAAAAATTTAGAAAGGTAAGTCACAAAACGAGTAATACAGTGACATGGACATGAAAGAAGAAACACGTTGAAAGGAGAAAATGATCAAATTGGCCAAGATTGTAGACTGGCTGAGGTGATAGGAAAAGGTTTTTGGATTTTTCCATTTCCTACATAATTATCAGTGATTTTGGTGAGAGGATAGAATAGAAGCTATTTGCTTAAAGGAAAAAGGAGTAAGTGGAAAGGGAAACAATAGAGAATAGTAAACAGAAGAGCCCTTGATCAACTAATAATTCCAAAATATATATTCATATCAGTTTAATGGAGAATGATATTTCCAGGGACACCAAAGGCTTATACTCAAAACTCATCAGCTATTTGGTTTTATTATATGAAATTACCTAGATTTGATAATTTTTAATTACAAATAGGATAATTTCATATGACTTAACCCAATACCCTAAAATGTCACCTAACCCATCTTGTCTTACTGACAAGAAGTCAGATTCTCCGGTCCTGTGGGCTAAGTTTACACGGAATACCTAAGCCATAAAATTGCCAAGAATCCTTTATAACTCATGAGACACATGGGTGGGGGATAATGAAAATTGACAAATTATAATTTCATTGTAATTTCAGAGTAAAGTAAAGAGTAATTTCATTACTCTTTGCTAATAATGTATACTCGACAATAAAGAATAATAATTTCTATAACACAGTATTAGAAATAAGCAGTTTGCTTCTTGCTATATTTTCACAAATATTCTGAAAATAAAAATCTTTCTCTAGATCCCTCAGCTTTTTTTCTAAGTATTTTTGAGAGTAAAAAAGCTATAGTAGAATGAAACTATGAATGGTAATTTATCTGCTAGAGACACTATTAAATGAAAGCAACTTTAGTGAACTTGATTATTTTGGACCTTACTCCTTGCTTCAATAATTTTTCTCAAATTTAATTGCTTGAAGGCCAATGATGAAGGGCATGTAAAATGCAATTAACAGGCGAAAAATCTCTCTTGCGATTTGATATTAAGCAGAAGTGATGGAGTGTGACATTAAAAAAATGGTATCAGAGGTGTACACTTTGCATTTCACTTTAATTATATCAATTTCAGATTCTGGAACACTGCAGTTTCACACATGCTTAATTAAATTATGTCAGTACCAAGACTTTTAGGTTAAAAAAATTTTTTTGGAGGAAGTTTCAAAGACAGATAAGATGAGGACAGTGGCTTTCTGGCTACTGGGTCAGAATAAGCTCTTGATTATCTCTTTTTACCTGTAATGATCTATGGTTGTAGTAGAAAATGACTTGAATGGAATTCAAAGCCCTGAAGACAACTGATATGATTTTCAGTAGACTTTGGGCTCACAGGAAGGACAGTGGTCTATTAATTTCACTCACTAATTCCCTCTTATAAGTAGTTTCAAACTGATCTACTTTTTGCAGATGTAAAAAACAAACAACAGAGAGACTAATAAAAACCTTTTTTTTTAATTAAAGAATTAAATCATTCATTTTACTTCAAAGAATTTAAAAGGTTGGGGCTCCTGGTTGGCTCAGTCGGCTGCCTTTGGCTCAGGTCATGATGCCAGGGTCCTGGGATTGAGCCTCCTGTGGGGCTCCCTGCTCAGTGGGGATTCTGCTTCTCCTTCTTCCCACTGCTTTTGCTCTCTTTCTCTCTCGCTATCTCTCTCCCTCTCAAATAAATAAATAAAATCCTTTTTTCCTTTTTTTAATTAAAAGCTCTAATTTATACCCATTTTACAAACCAGAAACTAAAACTTAAAGATACTACTGTTTAGGTTGTGTCCTGCTGGTTGTATTGTTGATGTACAAGTTTCCCTATGACATATCATGTACAGCATTCCTGATCTACATGTTCCTTTCAAGGGATTCTGTGAATATGCAGGAATTACATATTTCCTTCCCTTGCCCCTATTTATGTTAATAATGATGTTCTTTTTGCCCTTCCAGTGCTCATATCCTATCTTCTTTTCCATTCTACCCTTTTCCTAGAAGCATTCCACGATAAAAGTTCAAGTGAAAGTCGTTGATGGAGGCCTGAAGTCCTCATGCGGGGGACACTAGCTAAACCTTGGTACCAAGTAAGTCTTAGGGGCACATTCGTTAGCTTAGATTCTGAAGAAAGTATCTGAAGCCACAGAGAATACCCGCTCCAGTGCTCCAGACATTTTGAGATAGACCAGTTATTTTCTGGGGCCAGGATTGTACTTTTGGAATGTTTTACTTATTTATTTACTTATTTATTTAGAGAGTGAGAGTGAGATCACAGCGGAAGAGGGAGATTGGAGAAGGAGAAGCAAACTCACCACTGAGCAGGGAGCCCACCGCAGGGCTCCATCCCAAAACTCTGGGATCATGACCTGAGCTGAAGGCAGTTATTGTGTGATCCCCTCAAAATCTACTTCCTTAACTGCCAACTTTAACCAACTCTAGCTGTACTTAGCTAGACAGGTTAAAATTGACAGAGTGAAAACCTACAAGTTAGGTATCCCCTAACTAATTAAAATAATTTAAGAGACTCTGATAAGCTAAGATTAATAATACATGTAGAATTTTATTGAACCATTGATCGTTTTTTCCCTGAGACATTTAAGATTTTTCAAAGATATTTCACTAACACTTACATCTTCTTTTTAAAACTAAACATCTTGGGGCGCCTGGGTGGCTCAGTGGGTTGAGCCGCTGCCTTCGGCTCGGGTTGTGATCTCAGGGTCCTGGGATCGAGTCCCACATTGGAGACTCTGCTCCATGGGGAGCCTGCTTCCCTCTCTCTCTCTGCCTGCCTCTCCATCTACTTGTGATTTCTCTCTGTCAAATAAATAAAATCTTTAAAAAAAAAAACAAAAACAAAAACTAAACATCTCTAGTTAAAGCCCAACACTAGATAGGGACAAGCGCACAAATCCTATGTGTACAGGTTGATAAAATATCACAACATGAACTCACCCATGTAACTGTCTTCCAGGTAGAAAACCTTGCCAGTACTCTGAAGCCCCCTCATGCCCTTCCCAATGGCTCCTCCTTCTCTCCTTCCTAAAAGAAACCATTGTCTTGACTTCTAACACCACAGATAATTTTTACAAATTTTTAAGTGTTTTTATAAGAAGAATATTCAGGTTTTTAATCTATGCAAATTCTTTCAGTCAACATTATATTTAAGAAATGTCATCCAAATGGTTTCAAGTAACTGTAATTTTATTTCCATCACTGATTGCTGCTCCATTGTATGAATATACCACTCTAAAAAATCAGTCTGCTATTCATAAAAATCTGAGTTATTTCTATATGGGGGGTCTAACAAATATCACTACCATGAACAGTTTTGCCCTTGTCTCTTGGTAGAAATGTTCGACTTCAGTAGGTAATTACAAATTTTCAGAGTGGTTGTACTAATTTACAATCTTACCAGCTGTGAATGAGGAATCCTACTTCACATTTTAGCCCTAATTTTTAATGTTTGTTAATAAGGTTGGGAGCCCAGAGGAAGCATCATCCTTGTCCAAATGCAGCATTGGGATTTTATATATTTTACCCCAGGTAAGTAAGCTGTCATCTTGGTCTCTTGTCATTGTGATCTATTCCTGAGCTGTAACTGTTCACACTCTAACTGAAAGTGTATCCTGTGAACCAAGACAATTTAATAGCATATGGCAGGGTACCAGTATGATGATCTCATGTATGAGTAACCATTTTAAAATCATCTTAGTAAATTGTTGATTCATTGGCCTGAAAAGAACAATGTCAAAGTAAGCCCATTCAGAGGGTGAGGCATTAAGCCTGCACATTGTGCTTAGATGAACACTGAGGTCTTCCTAATGTATCTTATGCTTATCACAAATGTTTGAATGAAAGTTCTGAAGATACCAGAACTTTTGCACTACACTACTCTAGAAGGTAGTGTTAATTAAACTGACAACAGACGCCTAAAACTTCTCATCCATTCCTTTTAAATAGGTCAAAACCTTCTATTAAAGTTCCTTATAAATCCTAATAGTCTTATTTCAAAAAGTCTTAGAAACTATACCTAGTTTTTACTCAGTTAAGAGAAAACTTGTGAGAGAGAGATGATCATTTACCTTAAATGATCCTGGGGCTGGAAACAATTTGAGAAATACATTTGCAAAATGAAATGTCTATTATTTAGCTTGTCTTTGAAAAGCTGAGTGAGACTTTGGAGTTGCTGTGGAGAAGAAAAGAGAATCACATTCTTGAATTTATTTATTTATTTTAAAGATTTTTATTTATTTATTTGACAGAGAGAGACCACAAGTAGGCAGAGAGGCAGGCTGAGTGAGAGAGAGGGAAGCGGGCTTCCTGCTGAGCAGAGAGCCCAATGCAGGGCTTGATCCCAGGACCCTGAGACCATGACCTGAGCTGAAGGCAGAGGCTTTAACTCACCGAGCCACCCAGGTGCCCCTCTTTAATTTATTTGTAAGTAATGGATATGCATCCATGGTAAAAAAGAAACTGAACTAACAGGTTAAACTTGTAGCCTTCAAAGAGAACCTCCTCTCCTTGCCTCATACACCTTAAGTAGGTGAAGAAGAAAAGATGTCATCTCTGAATAATAAAGGGAAGATTAAGAGAGGCTTAATCTCCGTGGTATTTCCAGTACCCAAAGTTTCTTTAACTACAAAGTCCATCTCCAATGTCTTGTCTTTTTTTTTTTTTTTAATTACATGCATTGTCACTAATTTCCAATACATCATCAATGTTCTTCATTACCTTTTCTTCAGCCCATGGAGTCATGTGAAGAATGATGCAATCATGAAGTGTCTGGTGAAAGTTAAAAAAAAAAAACAAAACTAAACACACCTAGTAACCTAGAAGTAAGGTGTTCATGTTCAAACCTACTCCTGCTGTCTTTGTGCCGTTTGCTTCCAGTGACATCCAGTTAACTGAATTGGTTTAGATAAAAGATTTAGCATAGACCCCGACAATTTTTTCAAGAAATAGCAGAAATCCTTTGCAGATGATAATAAAAAAGAAAAACAAGAGTGGGGTTAAGGAAGGAGGAGGAAATGTGGGGCAAAAGAGAGTGCCTTGTGCACCTTTTCACAGGCCTAGGTCAGTAAGGGTGTGGCTGGTAAGTTTTAAGAGGGGCCGCGTTCTCCTTCAGGCAGAGAGCAACTTGCTCCTGTCCCTCAGCTTCTCTGCAGATTGAAAAACCTCCATCAGGGAATGGTGGAGACTCCTCAGCTATCCTCCTGCCTCTGAGAGGCTACTCTGAATGCTCTAGAGTTGGGGAAAAAAGAAAAAAGAAAGGGTAGACAAAATCTTATTTGACTGGAGTGGTTCGAGCTGAAACTTATTTACATCTGAATAGTAAAGTGAAATATACCTGAAATTTATTTTGCACTCAGTAGATATTTAAAGCTGAATCGTGCGTGTGTGGGTGTCTGTGTGTGTGTGTGTGTGTGTGAGAGAGAGAGAGAGAGACAGACAGACAGACAGACAGAGATGTTACTATGGATCTCATGTGTGAATAACCACCCCTTCTCCACCCTCCCAGTCACTGAAAATTTCTCCCTGGCAGTTACTGCCACTGCAGGAACTCTTCCATCTCTCTATTTATAAACACCCCCTTCAGGAAGAGCTTGCTGGGCAGAAGGGGGCTGGGCCGTAAGAATAAAGGTTATATTATGAAATTTGCTCAGGAATCTAAGTCTAAGAACAGTCACTAGCATAAATTTCAATTTGCAACCCTTATATTATACCCTTAAATTAGATGACAAATGATTAAAAGACACAATGAGGATTTTTTATTGCTGTTGTCAAAGCAGCTTTCTTTCTAGATTGCTAAAGATATGCATATTAATATATATATGTCCTTGAAACTTGATTTACTCTCTTCTCATTTTACAGTGAAAAAAAAATCAGCCACATATACATATAAGTTTATCCAGTTATTTTGTAGCAGAGTAAATTCTAGAAAGAGAGTCTCCTACATCCTATGCCACTGTTCTTTCAACCTTGTGCCTTTAGGGTGAATACTTAGTAAAATGATTATTTTAGGAGAGATGCTAGTGTTCCTTTGCCTGGCATATCTTAAAGTATTGAAGGGTGGTTATGATAGAGACTGAAGCTACCATAACTCAATTCTTAAATAATCTTTTTAAGATAATCTTTTTTCAGTTTAAGTGAAGACAAATGACAATTGAGGCTACAGAGATTGTGGCATTTTTTGAAGAAGTTTAACTAAAGAGCCTAAAAGTCCCTGTTACCGTTTAGATAGTGAGCAAATTGTGCCCATCTATTTATATGACATGTATAGTCATGATATATGGTTTTCCTGAGGCACAAAAGTGGAGGCCAAGCATCTGCATAATTATAGTGTTAAATTCTCCATAGCTGCTTAAAATCCATATACTAACAATACTTTAATCATCAATTCATAGGCCAAATATGACTGATAGAAATAATTTTTTAGGCCCATCCTCTTGCCTTACTTTTCATTTTAACATTTATTCCTATAAAGTATTTTTAAATGCTTAAATAACTATAGAATATATTTGGCATAATTGGTATACCTTTTATTTGGGATTATGTTATTTCTTACTCTGGAAAGACTTCATTCAGTCACCAATCTGCAATTAGATTATACAAATATTCTAATTAAGTTGAGTGGAAATTATTCTTTTTCAGAATGTTTTATGATAGTCCTGTTAAACAACTTTTATTTGGTCCTTCCTAGCCTCTAAGCTTATTCAAAATTGAAAATGAAATTATTCTTCTTTTTCACTCTTATTTTTGCTATAATGCATACCTCTCTCCCTCTCTCCCTTTCTCTCCCTCTATGTCTCTTTCTTTCCTTCTCTCTTTCTCTATCTCTCTCTCTACACAAACACACACACACACATATGCACACATATACATATAAGTATACATATACATATACATACACACTTTATAGAGTTCTATTTATAGCTCTCTCAGATCTTTTATATATAGTACACTTGGATATACAGATGAAAAGTCATCATCAAATATTTCTAGGCCTTATAAACCTATGGAAGTATAAATGAGCCAACATTCTGTTATTCCAGAGGGTTGAGCTAAAACCAATAGCTAGAAATTACTGGAAGCAGATTTCAGCCCAATAGAGATTATGGCTTTCTCCCGATCAGAGCTATTAGAACATAGAAAGGGCTTCTCGGGGAGGAAGTGAGGCCTCTATCATCAGAATGATTTAAGTAGAGACTGGTTTTATTTATACTGAGAGAAACTTAATAGGCTTTAGTTGAAGTAGAAGACCTCCAAACTCTAGGATTTTAAGATTCCTCTTTAGTTTTGAGTCCAAGTCACAAATGTATATTCAGAAATGAAACTATATAACTTTAAAGGATTTGCTAATAATATGTATACTCAAGCGACAACCAATTGGGCCCAGATCAGGTCTGACCAGGAATTACTGCCAAGTGTGCAATTAAAAATTATACAACTTGGGTGTGGGCACCAGAGTTCAAGTTTTACTTCTGAATACGTAAGTGCTAGTGACTTGAACTAGCTAGGTTCCCTAGGAGCACTGAGGACTTAAGGCTTTGGGTTGAGAAAGATCAGTGTGTGAGAAAGAACTAGAGCCTTGCCCTGTGAAATGAGAGGTTGCAGCCATTAGCTCAGGAAAGCTTAAAGGGAAACCTGGTAACATTTTTCACAAGACTTAGTATCACTGCTCATGTTTATTGGAAAGTGATAAAGGTTTATTGAATTCTTAAGGGATTTTTTATTTTAATTATGATTTATACCCCCACCTGCTTTCAAGTGAAATAATAAATAGTTATGATCTTCTGTTCCATAATGGAACCAAACTTTCATTTTAGTAAATATACATCAGGAATGGTTATGCCAATCAAAATGCAAAACTATAATACAATGGAAAGGCAATTAAAACAACACTTTTTTTTCATATAGTAAATGACATAAATAACTTTCATATAGTAAGTAATGTTCAAAGGGACACTAGTAAATGACACTCTTTCCTGTTTTGAGAAGCTGGTATTATTCTAGAGTAGTAGAAGAAAAGAGACTTTCAGGATATATTTCATTGTAAGGCATTCTTTGCAAGACTGGTTTGGGTCTTCAGCTTCTAAGGGGAATCATTATGATTCCTCTATCAGGTTTGTTTGTTTGTTTGTTTGTTTTGGACCGACTAGAGTTTTAAATACTGTACATGATATATTGATAACATAGCTGCAGACGTGATACTATTTTATACCATGCAACAAATACAATTGAACTTGTCACAACAGAGTCACATGCCTCCCCCAGGAACCACTTATACCTATAGTTTCTAACGAAAGATAAGGGCATCAGAACATGTGTGGTAAAATCATTAAGCTTTGCTCTGAGCCTCTTCTCTCCAAAGACCATATCAATGACATGAGAAGGGGGTGCACAGCAGCATCTTCTGGTCCTTACTCATCTGGTACAGGGTGGTGCAGAATCCCTGTTTTGACTTGTACACTGGCAAATTTTATTTTGCAAGTGTGTATCTCAGCATGAGCCACAACCTTGGGGACAGCCAAGTGTCTGTTTATTCCCAAGTTCATGGGGAGGAACTCACTTGAAAACACAGGGCAGCTGGGTAGCGATGTGGGTTGCATCATAGTCTCTAACCCAGTATTTCTCAGACAAGATCTTTCTAATCTGCCGATTAGACGGTGGCTTTGTGGCATTTGGCACATTTGTTTTAAACAGGATGTATCCATTTTGTACACCCACCTGGTTCCTGCCAAAGAGATGACCTGTTGAGACAAACAAACAAAACTCGAGAGTTTCCAGGATACAACTGAAAGCAGTCCGACTAGGTATCCCCTCCCCACCCAAAAGACTATGTGGAATCTTCCTGGAAAATTAACTGAACATTATAAAGATAAAATGAGTTTTTCTGACATTTTCAGAGACATTTAATACCTGAGAATTTCCAGAATGTGCTGAACAAAAACAGCCTTTTAAATAAGTGTTGGTTAAATGGCGGGGGTGGTAGCGGGGGGGGGGGAAGCAGTTCCTTAGCTGGTATAAGCTTAGGTTAACAAACTCCTTGAAGACGCAGGCTAAAAGTCGTTCCACATAATTATTAGGTGATCTAAAATTGCAGTCTGACTTGAATCAAAGCAATCTGTCTTGTGTCGACAGCTCCGCTGGCCCTTCCAGAGTAGTCCACACATGACATATTTGCATAATGCCATGAGAGCAGGGACAGACTGACTATGGCCCTATAGCACCTTTTCCTTCTTGTAGAGCAAATGTCAGTCTTTTTCATTAGATGATACTAGAGTGCCATGATAATGCTGTACTTGCAATTTAGGCTTTGGAGCCGCCTGATATATAAGAATTAAATCTCACTGCTCTTCACCCAACATCATTCATTCTGAGATACTTGGAGTGAAAGAGAGCGCTATTCATAATGACACCAGGACAACGCCATGTCTTGGCAATGCAAAAACCAGAGCACTCAGTCCTGCTAGCCTACCAGTGCAGAAAGGCCATTAGGAACCCCAGCTTTGTTCTGAGAGATTAATTATGTATTTTGAGGCTGAAAAATAGGTGACAAAATTTGAGATTTGTAGCACAGATATTCTTTATCCCACCTTCTCAATTAGACCCAAACCAAGATCATGGTTGCCCTCCATGGTAAAACCCACCTGGCCTTCCAGTCCTGTATGAAGAAAAGCCACAGTGTTTAGCCAACCCAGAAAGCAGAATGTGGTTCACTGGAAACTCAGTTTGGTTTCTCATTATTTGTTAATTTGTGAGTCACTTAATTGAGAAACTCTTGCTGTAGAAGGAGGAATACAGGAATAGACAAGGCAGGACAGCATGCGGACGTGCATGGAAGAAAATAAACCTTTCACTACACACTGTTGAATTTATATCTTTCAGTGTTGGTCAATGCAGAAGTGAGACAGTGAACAAAAGGTGTCCTACGGTGTTTGTAGGTGGATGAGCAAAGGGATCTGTCCTGCCTCTTGGCTCCTTTAGAGGAGTGCACAGAATCAGCTTGATGCTGTTTTCATAATACCGTGCATGTCTCTAAGGGATTTAGAGTAGTTCTTTCCACCACCAGGTAAAGAGGATGAGGGTTAGGATTGAGAAAGTGTCCTCGGCCAGAGTTAGGTAGGTTACTAAATTCTGATGATTCCTCTTAAGAGCTCATTCGGACAAAAGAAAGCGATGAGCCTGACCTATCAGGATAAACAACTTAGAAAAAAGCAACCCTATAATTTTCTAGATTTGACTTAAAAATCTAGTCTTATGGGTAAATATTAATGAAGAGAACTGATCAAATGGTGTTAAGAGCCTGGAGGGAGAAACCTTAAATCACAAAATATCACAGGGACAGTGGGAGACTGAAAAATGGGAAAGTATAATCTGCAAGAAAAGAATTTGGCCTCTTCCAGTAGGAAAAAATCAAATTTGGAGGATTTTTGCTTTTGCAATTTTTAAAGGGCAGAAGTACCCTTTATGAATTTGTCTGTGTGCTTAGAGCTGGGGTAGCCTCAGACTTTGTACACAATATAATGTATATTGGGAAAGGCAGTTTTGTTGGAGGTGGGCTTGAGGAAATTGAGGTTGCTAGGGGATTTGTTTTGAGACAGATCTGGTTGTCTGGTAAGCACATTGTTTTTACTAACATTTTGTGCTTATTGGGGGCGGCTTCACAAGTCTCTTCCTGTTCTATTTCAAGATGCCCCCTTACATCTTGTTTTAGACCTGGAACACTTTGAATACCACCCACATGAGGCATAAAATGGCTACATATTTCTGCAATCTGTTGTCATGAGCTAATGACAAATGTAATACTGAATACTATATAAGTCTGGACTGTAGGGAGAGCTATGTTGGCAAGAGAAATGGATTGATCTTATAATAAGATGAACCATTTTACCCTCTGCCTTATTTAAAATCAAATACCTTTATCATAACATTTTAAAATTATAACTTTCATTGTCACTTTTGCAATGTCTCATTTTCTCTCTATTCTCACATCCAGTTAATTTATCAAGCACATACTTATGATGAATTATTTAGGCAACGGGAAAGTTTTTTTGGTTTGTTTGTTTTTTAAGATTTTACTTATTTATTTGAAAGAGAGAGAGGAGATAGCAAGCACAGAAGAGAGGGAGAAGTAGGCTCCCTATTGAGCAAGGAGCCCAATGCAGGGCTCAATCCCAGTACCCCGAGATCATGACCTGAGCCAAAGGCAGCCGATTAACTGACTGAGCCACCCAGGTGCCCCAGCAATTAGAAAGTTTTAATGGCTATCCATTTGCAGATATGTTGGGGAGGAATCAAACTGTTTGAAGTAAAAGGACAAAATGCATAAAATAACTCCATTTTTAGAAATGCTTTAATGAGAAATAATATTACCAAAAACAGAAGAAAACAACCTTCCATTAATGAATGGTAGCTTGTTGTGGCTGGATACACTGAAGGATTTAAAACTTCAGGGTGTGGCAGAAGCTGCTGAGCTTCCTGACTTCTCATCTGGGAAGCTTTGCTGCTACACACAACTGACAAGATGCAGATTCGTGCTCTATCCACTTATTAGGATTTTCTTTTGGAACGGATTCCAAATGGGATTTTCTCAAGGAAGATGTGGTTTTAAGGGTTGTACACAGCATGAGTAAGCAAGACATGGAAGAACCAGGGTCAAGAAACCTGGTTATAATATTTAAGAGAGAAACTAATTTCAAAATAACGGAATGTCCACCCTCCTTACCCCATTTGACGCCTTCTGTCACACTTTCTGGTGAATGGACAGAAAAAGAGCTGCCTCAGGTTAATTAGAAAGTAGTCCAAAGGTTGTGTAAGGTAATTTTTGGAATGAGTTTGTTCAGTTTCCTGTCTTTTCTATATATTTTTTTTACATTTTTATGGGGATATAATCAGACATCCTTATGCAGGGAAGCGAAAGTCCCCCTGATGTGTCAAAGCCATATGCAAGTTCTTACTTCACAGCTTTGCTATTCAAAGCATGGTTCCCAAACCAGCAACACTAGCTTCACCTGGGAGTTCCTTAGAAATGCTTGGTCTTATGCCTGCTATGGAAACTACTGAATCTGCATTTTAACAAGATCCCCAGGTAATTGTTTGCACACTAAACTTTGAGAGGTATGGCTTTATAGTGTTCACTCTGTCCTCCCCCGCCTGTTTTTACTTAATCTGCACATGTACTAAGAAAAGACTCCATTGTTTGAACATGGATTGCTTTGTGTATTCTCTCCAATGATTAATTTAATGTGGTGCTCTTTCTCTGCCAGCTGCTTACTTTCCAGCCACCAATGCTCAAGGTCCTTAGGAAATGATTATGTACTACGGTCAACTTTACGGAAGACACATTTATCTACACAAACTGTAACAAGGAAGTTGTCTTTAAATAAAACCACACTATACATGCCAAACTTATGTGTGAGTTTGTGGAATATGAAGCAGACCAACTACTAACATTCATCAAAGGAAAGTGAAGAGAAATATTCCGCTTTACCACTAGGTGGAAACAGAGTAATTTTGAGTATACTTTTCAGAGCCATGAACTACTACCACAGGAGATAAGCTCAAAAGGACCTAAGAAACCATTTGCTGTAATTCTTATTGATGAGAAAACTGCGTTTCTGGAGATGTTAAGTAAAATTGCATGTGTCTTACAGATGGTGGTCTTCTAGAGCTATGGAGGGGGAGAACTACTGGTAAGTTTTGATCTTCAACCATTTTCATCTATACGAATAACATGTCATTATCCTCCAGCATGAAGGGAAGACAGGATGTAACACCTACATTGCCTCTGTGTTACTGCTAAAACTAATGACGAGCACAGTCACTTAAATTTGTGAGGATAGGTTTAGAATAAAATGATTTTTCCTCATCCCTGTATTATAATTAATCTCAATCAAGTAATAATTCTCCCTTTTTGTAATAAAGAGATATTCAACCAACCCATAAAGTCACACAAGATTTTAATCAGATTTGTTTTCACGAACATTTTTGGTTTTTAAATTTCGTATTGGGTTCAAATTAAGTAGCCTAGAACAGAGCTTCTGTTAGCGGGTTAAGTACTTTGTTTTTCAGAACGTGAAATCTATTCCCATTATTTTTAAGGAAGGAAGGAAATCTGAATTCAGGCCTTGAGGGACATTAGGAAAAATTTACTCCAATCTCTTTCCATATCTATATATCTTACAGATGAGAAGTACCAGAGAACCAGGGATGAAGTGTGTTGCCCACAGAAGCAAAGCCATCACATGCCCTTCTTCTTTGTTCTAGGACAGACTCTAGCACATATTTTGGTCTATATCTTTCTGTTGTTCATTGGTGTGTGTTAACCACAAAAGGATTATTTCCATTCATTACATCAAAAAGTGTGTTTAAAAGTTAACTTTTAGTTAACTATTCCTAAGTACTATTTGCTAAGTTCTTATGTATTTAGTACCATAGTGTCATTTTCCTTTTGATATTTCTGTGACATGGTTGATTATGATCATCTAAAAATTAGCATTCCAGTCCAGAGTCTTGGCTGTCATTACCATGTTCCATACGAACATGGATAAAGCATGTTGAATTAGCATATTAAGTATGCAAGTCCAAGCACACAGGAGGAGCTGCCTCTCTAGGGGCAGCCTGTCCTAAGTGTATAGAAGCCAGCACTTGCATCACTGAGCAAATGACATACTTAGCTGCCTTCAGAACTTGAGTATTTTCTCAGCAGTAGAGCCTCAAGTGTGGGACATCCGGGCTCTTAATGGCACAACTACATGGTCCAAGTCCCTTGGTATTAAAATGGTACCACAAGAAAAAACAAAAAAACAAAAAACCTGGGAGTGACCTTAAAATTAGGGCAGGAATTTGAAATTTAAAAAAAAAGGATTCAGTGCAGGGGAATAAATGTCCTGAGGTATGATGGGAAATGACCAACCCAAGATTCCAGTTTGTAGAGGATGGAACATGAACCCATGTCTGGTATGGTTCAGGAGACTGTAGCCTCTACTCTTAGCCCCTTGAGTGCAGTGAGCTAGAGGCAACCAGGTGTGGTCCTGTTTCACAAGCTCTGAAGTGAGGACTGGACAGGGATTCTGGTTCTACCACTTTGCAAACGTTCTCTGCCTCATGTCCTCTTGCAGAAAATGGGGACAACACTAGCAAAAATTTAGTGGAGCTCAGAGTTAATGGATAGAAAGTGCACAGGAAGTACGGCACCTAGCACAATAAATGGAGCTCCTCTCCATCCAGGCAGCTGGCCTGTGTGGCAACTTTCTCACCTCGTCCCAAACCCAGAATCACCTGGTAAGATACTATGATAAGTAGTACACTTTGAAAAGTACAATACTCTACACAACAAACAGAGGATATCATTATCATTAAAGGCAAAGAGGAAAGCTCTGGAGTCTAAATACTTGGGAGTCTGAGAAGAAACTATGAAAGGCTCACGTAGCTAAGAACATAAACACATTCTTGATGGGTACATTTAATTGCAACGGCGGTCACTTAAACTGAAACTTAAGGGGTTTTTGTTCGGAAACTGCCTACACTGTACCTTCCGATAACTCAAACCAGGTATAGGCTAGCCCTGAGGCCCTAACTGGGCAGGGGTGGAGGAGGGAGTTGAGGGGAGAGGTAGGGGTGTCCTGAAGGTGGGGAGAACAGGTTCTCTCAGGAGGGGTCCACTGACCAGGAGCGGGGATGAGGGAGGCGAAGAAGTTTATCCATCAATCAGCCAAACCACCACAGATAAATCAAGTCCTGCCCCCAAGCCCTAGACGGGCTAGTGGATTCATCGCGGGTATTTCGAGGGAAAGAGAGCGGCAGCTGGGAGGTAAAACGGTGGGGGGCTGGAGAGGTGGGGCGGGGCTCCTCACAGGCCCCTCCGGCGTCCCTGCTTGGCGGAGGCGCTGGAACGTGCAGGCGCTGGCGTCCGGGGCGGCATGGGGCGCGCCGGGCGAGTCCCCGCTTGCAGGAAGCGCGGGGGGGAGCCCCTCAACCTTCCTCCGTCCCCGGGCAGGTGGAACGGGTTCGCGCCTCGCGACCGGGGGAGAGAGGCCCTAGGGGCGAGCGGGGGGGCGGGGCGGGGGGCCGGGCTCGACGCGTCTGTCATTGGCCTCTCGGAGCCGCCCCGGCGCGCGCCGCTTTTATAAAGCAACCACGCTAGCCCGCAGGTCTCCAGCCAAGCTCCCAACGGCCCGCTCTGCTCAGCTCGATCGGCCCGCCGGCCCGCGCCCACCATGGCCACCATTCAGCAGCTGGTAGGAAGATGGCGCTTAGTGGAGAGCAAAGGCTTTGACGAATACATGAAGGAAGTAGGTGAGGCTCCCGGCCAGGCGGCGCCTGTAACGTGGCGAGTGTGGGTCTGTTCCTGGGTCCCCTTCAGCGTGCCGAGCTCCGCGGCGGGGCATGCCCGGCTGTCCGCCGCCAACCCCTGTACCCCCATCCATCTCCCATCCCCCCACCAGCACGTGGGCAAGCAGCGGGCAGAGCAGCGCGCGCCTACCGCCCGCCTGCGGATTCTGAGCTGTTCCGTCTCCGGGTTCCCGCAGCTCTCTCTCTTCCACTTTCCCCTAGCCCACGCGGCCGCCACCCGCACTGCTTCCTGGCCTTTAGCGCGCTCCTCTTCCGCCCCAAGCTTCACTTCTTTCGACCTCCTCAGACAGCCCCCGTAACTCTCCCTCTTTTTCTTTTCCCACTGCTCGTCTTCCTTCCTCGTGCCGCCGTCCCGCCGTCCCGCCGTCCGGCCGTCCAGCCATCCTGCCATTCCCACTCGCCCCATCGTGGCCGCACCCACTCCCTCTTCCCCACCTTGCTCCCGCCTTGCCTCAGCTTTTGTTCCTGGATGGCGCACGGGTCCCCTCTTCTCCACAGGGCGCGGTTTCCAGCAGAAACCCTTCCGAAGGTCCGAATGGGGCGACAGCTTCGGCCCTCGTTCTGCGGCTCGGTCGCCTCTGCCCCAACCCGCAGGCGCTCTGCCCGCCCTCACCGGGTGAACCCGGGCCCTTTGGTTTGGAGCGGCTCCCGGCGGAGCGTCGGGTTATCCTTGCCTCCCGGCCGCAGAGCGGCGCTCCGAGGCGTGGCGCTGCCGGCGCCGACCGTCTGGCACTGCCAACCCTGAGCCCTAAGCCCTGAGCGCCGCGGTGCCAAGGGCATCGGGCGGGGCCCGCTGTGCCCACGGAGGGCGACGCGCTGCTGCCCTGCCCTCTGTGCCTGCAGGATGGGGGGCGTAGAGGCGGGGAGTGGGTTTATTGGAAAGCAGCCGTCAGAAGCTGCGGAGCCCTCCAGAGGCTGCTTTCCAGCCGTTTGCAAGATGGGTGTGGCCCTGCAGGAGGTCGTTCGCCCCACCCCCCCCAAAGCCTTTCAAGGCAATATGAGTCTCTGTAGGAAGATTCCAGATCACCCTCTCAAAATAGTACCTGAGTCTCTGTTACTGTCCTTTTCTAAACCAGTGACAACCATTGTATGCTGGTTGACCCATCGGGTGGATTAGCAAACAAAAGTGGACCTTTGTCACAGGCCACTTTCCCACAGGAAGTGGGACGGAGGTCTATAGCATGGATCTTCTCAGAAAAGGGGCTTCCAGCCCTAAGACAACTGCTGGAACCCTGAGGGTGCTTTAGAAGCTGCCCATCCACAAATGTTAGCATGACTGCTTTCTGGGGCGGACTTTACTACAAAGACCCTCTACAGAAACCTAGTCCCTGTGGCACTTCAGAAACTGAAGTGGCCTTTATCCAAGACAATGACAGGTGAAGGCTGGTTATTCTCAGAGTAAAAGTAGAACTCAATCTTTTTTTTTTTTTTTTTTTTTCTCTATAAGTCCAGATCAAGGTAACTCTGGAAGAAGCCAGTTTTGCACTCATAGGCAATAATTGTCAGTGTGTGTTCACTTGTGTGAGGACCAAATAAAGAACGCTGTTTCGCTGCCCTTTGAAAATGAATGTGCTCATTGGGTGGTTTGTTTCCAGGGTTCTAGAATCATGAAAGTTGTGGGGCTCAATTCATTAGAGAGCAATCAAGGTGTGGGAAGAGCAGAGCCCTATATTTGTCCAAAGTGAGAATTAATAATGACTCATATAACAACACGAGGCACTAGTCCCCGCACTAGCAAAAGAGAAGGCACCCAGGGGACATTGCAAGCCTAGCTGAGTTTTTATTATCAAGCTAGTTACTCAGCTTAGGTTTAGTCTCTGTGAAACCAGGATTTGGCCTAGATCTAAGTTTCCTTATAAATGTTAACATTAGGGACAAATAGGATTATAAATTAAATGAGATATCAATATAGTAAGTGAGTTACACAGCTCTGAAATGCTTACTGTTTTTGAAGATAAAATTTCCCCAATTTATCTGTATCACGATTGTGCAGTTAACTCTTAAAATACCATGCTCTCTGAACAGAATTGATTTGGATCTTGTGTAGCTATTAATCAGATATTTATCAAGAGCTTTGCATGTGTCGGACTGTGTGCTAAAGTCATATAATACAGTGTTGGGCAGAATTGAGTAAATCCATTTTGGAAGTCCAGATTTCTTCCCTAACTTTCTGAAGGCCAGCATACCATGGTGGCCAAGAGCTTAAGATTTGGAGCCAAACTGCCTGTTCTGTTGGTTCCAGCTCCTTCATTTCCTAGCTGAATGAGCTTGGGTAAGTTACTTCAGTGCCTCATTTTCTCATCTTGTAAAATGGAGACAGTACTCTCCACCTCTCACACAGTTGTTGCAAGACTTCCATTAATTCATATATGTTAAGTGCTGGCACATTGTGGTAAACGCTGGATATGTGTTTACACTTGTTATTGAGAAGTGAATAAGTGGAAATATGTACCACACAGTAACTGCAATTAAATTACTGCATTTATTATGTAAACCAAAGCCTTGGTCTTCCTGTTATTTAACATGATAAAACATTCTACAGGAGTGGGAATGGCTCTGCGAAAAGTGGGTGCAATGGCCAAACCAGATTGTATCATCTCTTCTGATGGCAAAAACCTCACCATAAAAACTGAGAGCACTTTGAAAACAACCCAGTTTTCATGTAACCTGGGAGAGAAGTTTGAAGAAACTACAGCTGATGGCAGAAAAACTCAGGTCAGTCATCATTCAACAAAATCACAGACTTGTCGAATGATAGATTGTATTAATAATAGTCTTACTGGTTATAGACAAAACTTAATGAAAAAGTTAAAGTATTTTATGAATTGAGTTTGACCAATTAGTGAAAGTACCAGCTTCATATCTTAGTCAATTTTGGAAAAATAGTTTAAGGAATATGAGAGAGAGCAAGTGTCTCTTACAGGGAATATGAGAGCGAATAAGTGTCTCTTACAGGGATCTAGAATTGAAAAGCATAAACTGTATTATTAATAATATTGGTATGGCTTAATGAAGTGGGTTCAGAAAGAAAAAGATGAAAAAATGTCGATTAAGAAAGTTATGAGCAGGGCGCCTGGGTGGCTCAGTGGGTTAAAGCCTCTGCCTTCGGCTCAGGTCGTGATCTCAGGGTCCTGGGATCGAGCCCCGCATCGGGCTCTCTGCTCAGTGGGGAGCCTGCTTCCTCCCCTCTCTCTCTGCCTACTTGTGATCTCTGTCTGCCAAATAAATAAATAAATAAAATCTTAAAAAAAAAAAAAAAGAAAGTTATGAGCATCTCTCCGATAACATACTTTGGAAGATTAAAAAGTGTATTTTTGCAGACGGTCTGCAACTTCACAGACGGCGCATTGGTTCAACATCAGGAATGGGATGGGAAGGAAAGCACAATCACAAGAAAATTGGAAAATGGGAAATTAGTGGTGGTAAGTGCCAACATTCTTGTGTCTTATTAGGCTTCTTGTTTGCATTCAAAGTTCCTACAACTGTTCAATACTGATGATAAACATGAAAACTAGGTTTGGGTAGGAAAAAATTGCAAAATAACAAGGTAAAGACTAATTACCCAAGAGAGCCCTTTGTGGGAGTAGAAGACATAAGATGACAGCAGAGGATGTACCTGGAGCTAGGTTTAGTCTATGCTTACTGTGGCGTTACAGTAAAATCTTGGGAAAGCCATCAAAGCCATCAAACTCCCCTCCTGGCATACATCTTTCCACTTCTTTAAAATAAGGAACAACATTTGCCAAGATCATATGAATACTTTAGACTTTGCAAATCAATACTTTAGTTTGTAGTAAAGCATACACATGTCATAAGCAAAATAACAGGTTCTAGTTTTTCAAACTCAGGAATTCTAAAATTCAGTTTCTCCATCTATGAAGTAAATTACAAAATTTTGTAGAATGTCGATCCTTGTATTTAACTACCATTGCTCTGTGACGCAAGACTGACCTAATCCTTTAATATCTTTCTTTCTTCTAGGAATGCATCATGAACAATGTCACCTGTACTCGGGTCTATGAAAAAGTAGAGTAAAAATTCCATCATCATTTTGGATAGGAATTAGCTGTGAGGATGAACAAGCTCAGTTCAATGAGCAAATCTCCATACTGCTTTTTTTTTTTTTTCCATTACTGTGTTCAGTTATCTTTATCACAAACATTTTACATGCAACTATTTTGAAGTGTTGATTTAATTAGGATCATCCCTTTGGTTAGTAAATAAATGTGTTTGTGCTATGCCAGTGTCGTATGCTTTTTTTTTTGACGTCATATGAAATTAGTGGTGAATTTAAGTATGAATTCATTAAATTCTCAGGTAGTCTTGAGAGTACTATATTGAGATCTTTTTTTTTTTTAAGATTTATTTATTTATTTATTTGAGAAAGAGAGAGAATGAGAGAGAGTGAAAATGAGAGGAGGAAGGTCAGAGGGAGAAGCAAACCCTCTGCTGTTCAGGGAGCCTGATGTGGGATTACGATCCCAGGACTCCAGGTTCATGACCTGAGCTGAAGGCAGTCGCTCAACCAACTGAGCCACCCAGGTGCCAGAGATCATATTTTAGTAACTTATGTGTAGAGCTACTTCTATGGAAAATACAGTACCAATTATTTCAACTTCCCCTATACTATTTGAACTCTGTATCAACTGAAGAATCTTAAATTTCTGGCAAAAGACTATTCTCATTAAAAAAGAGCTACATAAACATTATAATGTAAATAATTAGAATAAAAGTTAAATGACCATCATTGACCAATGATCATACTTTAATAGTGCACTTATAACTATTATTCATGAATTCTACAACCCCAAATTCCTTTAATTAGCTTTCTGAGGACCTACCATGTACCAGGCAGTGTTCTAGAGGTTGAGGCATATCTGAACACAAGGTCAAATCATTGCCCTTGCCATGAGAAGAAACACCAGCTTTAGAAGAACACAGTGGATTCCTTAACAAAAGCCAAGAAATAATACAGTTCTCAAATACTTCCTATGTGCATATATGAAAAGTAACTAGGATTCTAATGAACACCTGCTCTGCTTCTCAAACCCAAATATAAACATTTGCAGTTCACATTTGGAGAAATAGCTTGTAGACACTGAGCTCAAGACTTGTGTGCAAGATCACCAGAGCAGTGCTTAGGGGATCTCGAACATTATCCCTATTCAGCAAGTAAGAAAACAGGTTTTGAGTAGTTAACCTGTTAAAGGTTACAGAAATGAGAAGAGCTGGATTGGGAACCTACATCTCCCAGAGTCCACTCAATGACTGTTTGTCATTCTATAACACTGCCTCTCATCAACTTGTATTAAGATCCTAAGTCTAGGGTGCCTGGGTGGCTCAGTAGGTTAAGCCACTGCCTTCGACTCAGGTCATAATCTCAGGGTCCTGGGATCGAGTCCTGCATCGGGCTCTCTGCTCAGCAGGGAGCCTGCTTCCTCCTCTCTCTCTCTCTGCCTGCCTCTCTGCCTACTTATGATCTCTCTCTGTCATATAAATAAATAAAATCTTAAAAAAAAAATCCCAAGTCTATAATGTTCCTCAGAGTAATAATTGAGGTTTTTGTGAAACCACTCTGAAATGTTAGCTGGTAAGACTCTTAAGGATTACTGAAAGCTTGGGGTGCCTGAGTGGCTCAGTGGGTTAATGCCTCTGCCTTTGGCTCAGGTCATGATCCCAGGGTCCTGCGATTGAGCCCTGCATCAGGCTCTCTGCTCAGCAGGGAGCCTGCTTCCTCCTCTCTCTGCCTGCCTTTCTGCCTACTTGTGATCTCTGTCTGGCAAATAAATAAATAAGATCTTTTAAAAAAAAGTATTACTGAAAGCTAGCAGTCAGGGAAAGAGCTCAGCTCACTGACACCCTAGGCCTATGTTGTCCAGTATGTAGCCATGAGCCCCAGGTGGCTACTGAACACTTGAAATGTGGCTCATTGACTTAGATGTGTTGAAAGCAAAATACACACAGGATTTCAAAAACCGGTAAAATGTCTCTTTTTTAAAATATTGATTACATGTTGGGATGCCTGGTGGCTCAGTCGGTTAGGTGAATGCCTTCGGCTCAGGTCATGGTACTAGGGTCCTGGGATTGAGTACCACATCGGGCTTCTTGCTCAGCGGTGAGCCTGCTTCTCTCTCTGCCTCTGCCTCCCACTCTGCCTACTTGTTCTCTCTCTCTCTCTGACAAAAAATATATAAAATCTTTTTTTAAAAAAAGTGGAAAAAATAATGATTATATGTTGAAATAACATTTCTGGATATAGTTGGTTACTTAAACATTATATATTTAAAATGATTTTCCTGTTTCTTTTTTTTTATGTGGCTAGGGAAAATTTTTAAATAACATGTGCCACCATTTTTGTGTCCATGTCTTTTATTGGACGGTGCTGCTCTAAACTTCCTTTTCTATTTGGATTTCCATCTTATTTTAGTCTTCATGCTAGAGTTCCTCTTTCATCCTCTTTTTTCACTTTGATCCTCTTTTTTCACACTGAAAACAACGTTCCTTGGACCAAATACTGGGCCAAGTATTTCAAGAGTTTGGTAATCCTCAGAACCACCCTGGATTATGTGCATTAACTATTGTTTTCTGCCTCGTTTAGATGACGAAACTAAGGCTCAGAGTCTAGGTAATGGGGTTGCAAGCCATACAGTGACTGTAAGTCAGAGAAGAGATTGGAACACAAGTTCATCTGATGTTCAGGCCTGTGCTATTAATAACTATCATTCAGGATTTCTGCCACTTTGTTCTAATGCCTGTACTGCCTCGGTTTATGGATTGCAAGTGTTGCTTAAGGAATAGTAGGCTCGTGTTTCTCATATGGGAACCGTTGACATTTTGGGTAAGAGAATTTTTCACTGTGCTGGAGCATGGCAAGCATCATAAGACTTTTTGCATCCTAAGATCATGGCCACACAATGCACATGGTTCCCATCAGTCTACCCCCAATACCTCCTATATTTCCATATATCCTATAAGGATATGGTATCATACCCATTTGAGAACCTTGGGTAGAGCAAATGTATCTCAACTCTGTTACCGGATGTCAGTTAAGGCCTTCTTTCTGCTAAGCGATCTTTTAATGTCAATTGACCTCTAGCAAAAGATATAAGGAAGTCTCTTCATTGAATATTTTTGTTTTCTCTGGTGGTATGCTGGAATGTATTCTGTTTAGTTCTACAACACACAGGATCTCTTGAGAAATTCACTTTGACCCCAGATCTATCAGATCTCCTATTTTCTTTTCTATGTGTCAACACTATGTTGCCAGTAACCTATTGGACATTTCCCTATGGATGCCATGTTTAACTTCAAACTAGTTAAATCTTCCTAAAATATAATGTGCTAATGTAAGTGCTTGAGCTTTGGAAGCTGATGGACCTGTAATCCAGTTCTGGCTCTCTACCCTTTAAGAACTCTGTAACTTGGGACAAGTTACCTGACTTCTGATCCCCAGCTACCTCCTTTGTAAAAAGATACTACATTACCTGATTCATAGAATTGTTTTAAATATTAAATGAGATAATGCATGTAAGACACTTAGCCCAGGGCAGAGCACATAGTAAAGGCCCAAATGTCTCTCCAGTACTGCTCAATAGAACTTTCTGCCATGAAACAGACTAGAACAGCCACACAATCCAATACAGTGGCCACTGTTTGTGGGTATTGAGCACTTGGAATGCAGCAAGTGTTGTTGAGTAATTAAATTTATTTTAAAATTTAATCAATTAAAATGTAAATTTAAGTTACCCATGATGCTAAACTTCTGTTTTCCAAAATCAAGTTTCTTACTTTTGATCCCAAACCTACTCCTCTTAACAGTATTCTCCATTTTAATACCTGGGAATGGTGTTTTCCAATTCCAACCTTAAAAGACTGAGAATGATCTTTAATTCCTCTCTTTGATACCATATGTAATCCTTTAGCAAATTATTTCAGTTTTACCTTCAGAATATATTTAGAACTCAGTTACTTTTCACTTCTTCGGTAAATACCACCCTGATTCAAATACCACCATCTCTCCTCTGCTCTCCTGTAGGCATTTTTATTCTCCTAGACTATCATTTAAAAAAAAACAGTTTTAAAATATATACTACTCTGTTAAGAAGCTAAAGTCTTTACAGTGATCCTATCCAGTCTTGTCTGTGTCTCCAAACTTCCCAACATTCCCTCCTGATTTCTTTTTCTACCACTCTCCTCTCCCAACCTTTCCCTTTAACCACTGACTCTTGTTGACACAAGATTGCTGCCTCAGGATGTTTGCACTTGTTGCCTCTGCCTATAACCATATTTCGTGAGGAATCTGCAGCCCAGGCCTCTCAGCTTTCTCACTCCCTTCAGGTTTCTTCTCAAATGTCATCCTAGCAATGAGTCATTCCCAGATCACACTGTATGTAAGAGCTGTCACCCCTCCCCCGGACTCTCTATTCCTTCACACTGTCTTTGCCCTTACCACCAGTGCTGACTAACAATATACTTACTTAAAAAAATGGGGCGGAATTATTACCTGTCTCTCCCACTGGAAAGTAAGCTCCATGAAGAAGGGACTTTGTTTTTACAGTGTTCTCTTTAATACTCAATTAGGAAGCAACTTGGCACACAGAAGGTACTCAATAAATATTTGTTGAATGATTAAACTATTTTTTCAAAAAGACTTTATTTATTTGTCAGAGAGAGAGAGAGAGACAGAGCACAAGCTGGGGGAGTGGCAGCCAGAGGGAGAAGCAGGCTCCCTGCTGAGCAAGGAGCCTGAGGCTTAGGACCCTGGGATCATGACCTGAGCTGAAGACGCTTACCTCATTAAACTACCCAGGCGTCCCAAATTCTTTAATTAATGACTTCTTTGTACCTGGTTACATATTTTAATATTACTTAAGACCCTTTATGATTTTGCTTTAATTTATTTTTGAAAACTGTATTTCTTACCCTTCATTCACATCATTCAAATTTCATCAGGTCTTTTACTTACCCTAGAAGTAATGTGCTTAAAGACTATAGAATATGAGTGAAGTAGAGGAAAAGGAATTCATGTCCTCATTTTCCTGAACTGGTGTGTCATGACATTCTGCTCTACCAGGAAATAGGCTGCCCAATTTTGGTCAACATTGAAGATTTATTTTACTACAGCTGAGTACTGCCAGTAGTAGGCAATGTCTATCAGAGAGCTTCACCTGAGTTGTTTGTGGAACACAGTACAAATTAGATACAATTTACTACAAATAAAGTGGTTTCACATAAATCAAACCCTCATCAAAGAAAAGTATACAGGCAAGAGATAACTTTGCTTTTGGATTATGTCCTTGAGTGCTAGAAGGCCTACAAGTTCATACTTTTCCTTCAAACAGAATTTGAGTGCCTAAGGATGAATGGTTATGTGAATCACGACCGTGTGATCTTTGTAGGCAATGTGAGGCTTTGTTATATGCAAGCCTAATTATGTCGCATTTATTAACTTATTCTGTGGTTTCTTGAGTCTTAATCTCAGCTGTTTTCTCAAAATCTGGTGTTTGTGCTATAATCAAAAAAAGGTTGGGAACCATGTGTTTAGTGTCTAGATTTTAATGCTGCCTATGCAACTTATGTTACCACTCAATTCCTGCTGCTTATTGATCAATGATTATTAGTGTTTGTTGTATTTTATTTTATTTTATTCTTTAAAGATTTTATTTATTTATTTGTCAGACAGAGATCACAAGTATGCAGAAAGGCAGGCAGAGAGAGAGGAGGAAGCAGGCTCCCCACTGAGCAGAGAGCCTGATGGGGGCCTCAATCCCAGGACCCTGAGATCATGACTTGAGCTGAAGGCAGAGGCCTTAACCCACTGAGCCACCCAGGTGCCCCTGTTTGTTATATTTTAAATTCACTTTCAAGTTTATGGGAATGACAGTGCTTTTCTCTGGGTTTCATGTACTCACTATTCTCCTTTCTTAGTGTTACCCTCTTAGAATTCACTGCCGTTTGGTGGGTCACGTGCCCTGTGGGTTTGTAGGAAGAAATGATGAAACGGATAGACAGGTTTAAAAAGCTGGGTGGCACATGTTTTGAAATATTGTGAAAGACAGGGTGGTATGACTCCTCACTAGTCCCACAGCCACTGGAAAGTAACTTGAGTCTTATGACAACTGGTCTGTCAGGACCAGTCACCAGATCATATGTGAATATTTACTTGGGATCAAGCCCATCTCCTCCTCCCATACCTCCTTCTTCCACTCTGTATACTTTGAAAATGTCTGAGAAAAGAATAATAATATTTTGAAGAGTCTTTACTATGGTGTTGGTGCCACATGATATGGTGAAGAAGATAGGGTCAGAGTCCTTCTTCATGGAACTGACATTCTAGTGTAAGAAGATAGAACACAGACAATTATAACAAATGACAGTGATAAATGCAGCAAGAAAAATATGAAAACAGTAAGCACTGAGTAGGGTTGAAGCTACTTTATTTGGGATGGTCAGGGAAGGTAATGTTTGAACTGAGACATGAATAAGGAGCAGAAAGTAAGCAAGTAAGTCTCTGGGTACATAGCATTCTAGGCAGAGATATTAGCATTTACAATAGCCCTGAGTGGGGACTAACCAAGTGGGAGAGTGACAAAAGTTTATTGAAAGAGAAGCAGTGATGGATAAAATGTAATCTAATATTTAGGTGGGAGGCTGAGCATGTGGGATCTGGTAGCTGCTGGTGAGGGATCTGCATTATCTGAGGGTCACGAGAAACCACTGAGGGTCTTGAATAGAAAACAACAGAAGACCTAAAAACAAAAACAAAAACAAAACCAACCTAGTTTCACTTCCAGTAATGGAAAACCTGATATTTAGCAATAACTCTCCCATGAGAAACAACTGAAAATACTGGGCAAGATATTTTTAAAAATTTCTATACAGTGACAAAGAAATAATAAAACAGTGAGGAATTATTTGGCATAGATCTGGGAATCAAGACACACAAGTTCGACTCACAAGGCTAGTTTTTCCATGGATCATTTATTTGTGGATCCAGCACTGGCTGAGAGGCTGAACTGTACTTTTGGCAATAAAGGAAATAATCAGTCTTTGTCTGATGGTAGATGAGCTACCTTCATCTTCTACTGAATTAGAAAAAGAGTTCCTAATACTTGAAGATTTAGATATGAGGGTGTTCATCAGAGTGCTGTTTACTCTAGCAGAGGACTAAAAAGCACAGAACTTTCTAGAAATGGGTGATTGCTTAAATAATAATGGTATGAGCATATGAAAAGTAGTAAGAGGCCTTAAAAAAAGACTACGAAGATCTTGGAAAAAAGTCTCATAATACACTGTAAAGTGAAAAAAATTCTGACTATATTATGTACATATCATATTTGTGTAATAATACATGCATATATGTAGAAAAGTATAGAAAAATTACAACAGTGGTAATCTCTTGGGATTGGGTGATGTTTACTTATTTACTTGCTTATCTGTTATAAGAAAAATGTGAAAGCATTTTAATAAAATAGCTTTATTCATATTTTTAATGTTAAATAGTTTACTAGAAAATATTACAGAGAATACTACAGAAGAGTACAAAGAAGAAAATAAAGAGCCCTGGAAGTCTCACTTCCATAGACTATCAATGTTCATATCTGCTTATGGATATTCAAGTAATTCTTTATACATTTATGTGCATATCGACCCCAGACATTTTATATATGGGATCATACAAACCAATATTCTATTGGCAATACTTGTTTTTTAACTCAAATATTTATTTAAGTGATTATAATTGACATACATTAGTTTCAGTTGTACAGTGTAATGATTTGATATTTGTATGCATCAGGAAGTGATCACCACAATAAGCCTAGTTACCATCTGTCCTCATACAAGGTCACAATGATGAGAACTTTCAAGATCTCTTAACAACTTTTAAATATATAATACAATGTTATTGACTGTAGTCATCATGCTGTACATTACATCCTCATGACTTACTTGTTTTATGACTGGAAGTTAGTACTTCTTGATCCCCTTCATCCATTTCACCTACTCCCCAACATCTCTCCCCACTAGCAACCACCATTCTATTCTCCGTATCTTTGAGTTTTGTTTTTTCATTTGTTGTCATTTTTTTAAAATTCCATATATAAGTGAAATCATACAATATTTGTCTTTCCTGTTTTATTTGTTTCATTTAGCATAATGCCCTCCAGGTCCATCCATGTTGTTACAAATATCAAGATTTTATTCTTTTTATGGCTGAATAGTATTCTACTTTATAGGTATATCACATCTTTTATATCCATTCATCCATTGATAAACATGTAGGTTGTTTCCCTGTATTGGCCATTGTAAATAATGCTTCAGTGAACATGGAGATGCATAAGTCTTTTTGAATTAATGTTCTTGTTTTCTTCAGAGAACTACCCCGAAGTGGAATTGCTAGATCATATGACGGTTCTATTTTTCATTTTTGAGGAATAATCTCCATAGTGGTTTCACCATAGTTTCCATAGTGGTTACTCCAATTTACATTTCTATCAACAGGGTATAAGGGTTCCCTATAATTACAATCCATGCCAGCATTTGTTATTTTTTATATTTTTGGTAATAGCCATTCTGACAGATATGAAATTATATGTCATTGCGGTTTTGATTTGCATCCCCCTGATAATGAGTAATGTTGAGCATCTTTTCATGTGCCTATTTAGCCATGTGAATGTCTTCCTTGGAAAAAATCTGTATTCAGGTCCTTTGTCTATCTTAAATTGGATTATGTATTTTTTTAGTTATTGAGTTGAATGAATTCTTTATATACTTTGGATATTAACCACTTCTCAAATATATGACTAGCAAATATGTTCTCCCATTCAGTAGGTAGCATTTTCATGTTGTTAAGTGTTTCCTTTACCATGCAGAAGCTTTTAAGTTTGATGTAGTTCCACCTGTATATTTTTGCTTTTGTCACCATTGCCTCTGGAGTAGAGCTGAAAAAATATAAGCAAGAGCAATGTTAAGGAAATTACCCTCAGTGATTTCTTTTAGGAGTCTTATGGTTTCTGTTCTTACAGTAAGTCTAAACCATTTTGAGTTGATTTTTGTGTCTGGTAGAAGATGATGGTACAGTTTCATTCTTTTGCATGTGGCTCTTCAGTTTTCCCACCACCATTCATTGCAAAGACTGTGCTTTCTCCACTGTATATTCTTGCCTCTTTTGTTGTAAATCAATTGATTATATATGCAGTAGTTCATTTGTGGACTCTATTCTGTTCTGCTGATCTATGAGTGTTTTTTTATGCAAGTACCGCACTCTTTGGATTCCTATAGTTTCGTCATATAGTTTGAAATCTGGGAGTGTGATGTCTCCAGCTTGTTCTTCTTTCTCAGGATCCTGAGAGACTACTCAGGATCTTCTGTGGTTCCATACAAATTTTAGAGCTGTTTGTTCTATTTCTGTGAAAAATACCTTTGGAGTCTTGATAGGGTTTGTATTAAACCTACCAATTGCATTGGGTAAGATGGGCATCTTAATGATACTAAGTCTTCCAGTCCACGAGTACAAAATATCTTTGCAATTTCTTTCATCAATGTCTTATACTTTTCAGAGTACAGGTCTTTCACCTCCTTGCTTAAATTTATTCCTAGATATCTTATGCTGTTTGATACAATTGTAATTGGGGTTGTTTTCTTAAATTCTCTTTCTGAGAGTTCACTGTTAGTATATAAAAATGCGGAAGTGGCGTAGAGGTTGGAGTGCCCACCTGCTGACCCTAAGCGAGAATTCAAAAATGGCGCCGGCCACGCCTGCACCCGCAAGGCAGAGGGAGAATGCAAAGATGGGGCCTGCCTTTGCCGTTGCTGCACGGGAGAGAAAATGCAAAAACAGTGCCTGCCTGTGCCTCCAGTCCGAGAGAGTCCCAACAAGCTTCTGCAACCCCCAGATTACTTAAGGTTAGTAAGTGAATTTCCCTTACATATATATGATCTAGGTGCTTTTCAATCTGCGGCTTTTGCGCTGCTTCCCGAGCAACTGAGTCTGCTTGTGAGTGGACTCTAAGAGTGGACGCTCTGTTCCCTACCATCCTATGTTTCTCCTGGAATGCAAGCCACACTGGTTTTCAAAACCAGAGATTTTGAGGGCTCATCTGTCTGGTGCAAGGCTGAAGAGTTGGGGTGCCAGATGTGGGCATGTACCCTCAGGGTGAAGCTCAGTATTTGTGACGTTCCTCCTGGCTTCTCCCGACTGTGGATTGCTGCGCTGGAGGTGGGGTTTTAGAGAAACATGTCTTTGCTTCCCCTGTTAGTATTGATGTGGCCTTTTTAATCTTTTGCTGTAAGAGAATCTGTTCAGCTGTTTTTCAAGGTTGGTTGTTTTGTTTCAGAGAGAATTGCTGCATATGTGGCTCTATTTGTTGTGCCCTGGGTGGAGGGCAGTTTAGAGTCATTCCTGGACCGCTGTCTTTTACCAGCGTATCCCACGTTTTTTTCACTTCATAGTATTTAACTTTACCTCAACTCTATTATTTATTTTATTAATTGCTTATTGATAACTGTTAAAGCTTTTGGAAAATTTTCAGTTATTAACTGGTTCAATAAGTATTTTTATACATTAATGTAATAAAATCTTTTAAAAATATTTAAAAAGTATTTACCCTTCAGCTAGGTCCCCAGAGCACTTACTCAGCTTTCTTCATAACATAGGCCAAGTATTGCCAGGTTGCAACACAGCTGACCTCAAAAAGTTGTAGAATGTACCTGATTAAGGAGACTTCTACCTGGCAAAATAGTTTTCCTCCTGGAGGCACTTAAACTACTTTAACAAGGAACACGTTTCCCTTATACAATTTAATAACTGAAGGTAGAAAAATCTTTAGTCCAAAGTCAACCCTCGTGGACAAGTGTTTTATTTATGATGGGACAATTTTATTCTTTCTCATCTGATGGGCTTTAAGCAAGGCTGTGGTATTTACTTGAGCACAACTCCAACGACCTGTCTTCTCATTCATGTCTGAGTGGATGGCCGCGCTGGGTCATGTGAAATCTGTGTGGTTATGCCACTGATGTCCTGGTGTTTGGTGTAGTTTGTTTCTTGCTTGGCCTCTTCATTGGTTTATTACTTTCCTAAGAGACATACTAGGGAGAAAATCCCAGTGATATGTTTCAGAATTTCAAAATAGTAGCAATGATGATAGTGTTCATACAGAAGTTTGGAGAAGTTACATGTAAGAGAACAAAGACTTCTTCCCTGATTTAGGCAGAATTGGTTTGACAAAAGCTTTCTGTAAATCACAAGACCAAATATAGAAACTAAGCTTGCTGACTCAGTCTATTGCACTGACCACTAAATTCAGCTTCCTTCCTTAGCCATGCAGGGCAGAAACAAGGGAAAGAACTATGCCACCCTATCTGGAACAGGCAAACTCTGGAAAACTGCCAGTTCTGGAGGTTGACCTGTATAATGCATCATCATTCTACAAAATGCTTACCACACCCAGAAACCTTGGAGAAACCATCATAACATAGATGAGATAATCTCAAAACTTTGATTTCATGTTGAAATGACTAACATGTCTGTGGAAGGTACTTAAATTCTTTAGAAGGAACTTAAATTCTTTATTTTGGAAATAGACAGTAATTTTAGGATCCCAGAACATTTAAATCAGCGTTGATTCTGTATGTTTGGGCAGCTGATGGGGAAATAGTGCTATTTCAATTCCACAAATCAGGGGCACAAAGACACATTAAAATAAGAAATAAGACACCAGACAAGAATGAGGCAAAACAATGTTAACAAAGGCAATAAATCCAAGACATGATTTTGTAAAAGTGTCATCAGCGTATTTACCAAGTAGAGAATCACATTATCTCTATCATGTCTCTTATTTCATTATACTTAAATTCTATATACACAGTCATTCTTTCTTGATCTAGGAGAAATACTCTATACCAAGGACAAACTTATAAATATCATATATAAGTCAAGTCTTCCTTATTGTATTAGCTTTGATTAGTTAGCTGATGAGGTCTTTGAGTCCCACCCCAACGTCAGCATGTTTGAGATGGATTAATTGATTGATTCATTCAATTCGATGAATGTGTGTTGAGCTCCCATGATGTACCAGGCATCCTGCTAGGCTGGGCATACAAAACTGATACAAGGTGAAAAGTTCTTGACTTTATGGAGTTTAGAGTCTGGAGGGAGAGATGGACAAAAAACTAGAACTCCTGTAATAATTATAGGTTGACATGATTGCTGTGAAGGGCTAAACAGGATGCTTTATGGAGAATAACAGTGGGAACCCATAGTGGGCAGGCTGGGGATAGCCTCTCTGAGGCGGAGAAATTTAAGTTAAAACCTGAAGGAAGAAAAGGAGCCAGGTAGGAGATGAACAGGAGAGAGTCTTTGCAGCAGAAGGAGTCAGTCACTCTCTGTGTCAAATAAATAAATAAGATCTTTAAAAACAAAACAAAACAAAAACCCAAATTGCTTGTACAAAGATTCTTGCCTCTGGGTCTGCTTCTGGAGAACTCAGAGCAGCCTTGCTGAGCCGTGAGGAATTCCTGACCCATGGAAACCATGAGAGATTTTAAAAATGCTTGTTTAAACCGTGATTTGATAATGCAACAATGAATAGTTAGGACTCCCTGCTATGGCGTAGCAGTGTGTAGAGCAGGGAGCTTTCCAGCTTTTTCTCAGAGGCATCTATGGCTAAATTCATCACGACCAGGCAGACATTCCAGATAGAAGCTTTCCCTTCTTGCTGAAGGGTCTCGGCTAACACCACTATCTAAGGGCCCACAGAGTGTCTGGTCTGTGAAACAACATCGCCATGGGTCAGCGCACCCACTTTCTGGTAAATGAGGTGTGACAAAGTGTAATGACCATGGAATTCACTGGTCCTACCACGAACTACCTCACTCAGAAGATTTTTAGCCTGATAGAGTACAGGACATTCTCTTGAAGGCACAGCTACGAGTGGGATATATGACCCCTCAGGATGTGGTTTGTCCCACAGAGCTACGGCCATTACATACTGCTGGCTACCCAACAGGAGGAAGGTAGAGGTTCAGGAACCAGAGGCAGGAATAGGAGTGGCTCTGCTCACCATTACTCCCAGTGACCTATCTCTTGTTCCCTTGGATATGTTTTTATACCTTCTTTTGGCTCGCCCAGCTTGGGTGTACTTCCAGAGCCACAGACGTGGTCCCTCTTGGCCAGGCAGTCCGCACACTGCTGGGCGCTTTCTACTTACAAAGGGCTGAAGGTGCCTGAGAATTTATGCTCCCATCCTTTCCGCACCAGTACCGGCAGTCTGGGTGTGAGGCACACAAACATAGCTCCCTTGCCGCAGATTGGGACAACTCTGAGGCTGAGCTTTCCCTCTGGACCACCTTGGGTGACAGTCTCTGCGTAAGGTCTCACTCATCCTTGCTTGCTGCCTTCTCCTTCCTTCTGCTTCCTTCTTCTCCTTCCTAACTCACTTTCTAGGGGCACAAACAAAAGTGTGGAATCAGGACCTAGAGTTTATTTTATACATTCTTTATCTGAATTTCAAATTTAACAGGGTGTCCTATATTTTATCTGGTAACTGTATCAGGACACTAGCCCAAGTCTGTCTTATTCCAGTACCTATGCAATTTTTAAAAATTAATAATTTTGAATCTGCAAATAAATTCAGTGCACACATTATAGAATTCAAAATATAATACTATGGAGTTATATAGTAAACAGCAAGTCTGCCTACTACCCCAGTGCCCTGCCACTCGGGTCTCCTTTTCAGAGGCAATCATGGTAAACAGTTTCTTGTTTATCTTTCTAGAAAGGTTCTTTGTAAATGCAGGCATAATTTTGTATGTATGTATCTCTGTAATTTGCTTTATTAGTTTAACAAACTGTCTTGGAGATAGGTTCTTATCAGAACATATAGAGCTGTTTTATTCTCTTTAATAATTACATATTTACTTTAAAAAAGACTCATTTAATAGTCATGTGGATTGTTTTCAGTTTTTTGCTCTTGTAGATAACCACAGGCGGGGCTATGTTGTTTTATTCAATTTAAAGAGATCCCAGGGTCTAAGTATTAAAGTACAGATCAACAGATTTAACTGCTAAATAGTCCTAATAGGTCTTAGGAGCGATGGGGTTTACTTGGTAATAAGGTAGAACAAATTACAGTGGATGCTTTCTATGCCATCTGACATTTAAATTTATTCTGCCCCCAATTACTGTGCTAGAATTTTTTGGTGGATATAAATACATGTTTGCTCCTGATCCTTTATAATAACTCCCCAAGAAAACGAATAACTATTTACCAATTAAATATCATTATCACTCACAATAGGAGAGGGGATTCATGGCATTGTACTTAATTTCATCTGGGAGTCAGTGCATTTTCTAAGATTAACATACAGTGAGTAGAATGCCTACTGCTAAAATCCAGTAAGACAAGAGTATGTTTTAAAAGCCCTGTTTCAGGGCACCTGGGTGGCTCAGTGGGTTAAGCCTCTGCCTTCGGCTCAGGTCATGATCTCAGGGTCCTGGGATTGAGGCCCATATTAGGCTCTCTGCTCAGCAGGGAGCCTGCTTCCTCCTCTCTCTCTGCCTGTCTCTTTGCCTACTTGTGATCTCTGTCAAATAAATAAATAAAATCTTTAAAAATAAATAAATAAAAGCCCTGTTTCTGGGATAAGCAGAAGGTCCTATAAATCAGTTGTTCTCCTTTCTAGAAAAGCGCCATCAGAGAAAGTGGAATAGATGTCAGGTAGGTTCCCAGAAGGTTGTTTTGCGAATATGTAACAACGGAAGCGTTGTCATAGGCCCACTTTGCTCAGGGTAGAGCCAAATGATGAGTTTAGAGGTTACAGGAGACTGACAAGGGCAGGTGGTCTGGTATATTCTCAAACAGGGAAGTTCTTGCTGGCTGAGAATATGGTGGGGGAAAATGGGGTGATGGTGGAATATATATGGATAGTATGCAGGAAATTATTATTATAGACTGATATTTATTTGGGGCAATTCACATTGAGTTAGAAATACTCCTGGGGCTCCTGGGCGGCTCAGTTGGTTAAGCATCAGACTCTTAATTTCGGCTCATGTCATAATCTCAGAGTCATGAGATCGAGTCCCATGTAGGACTCCATCCATGCTGGGTGTGGAACCTGCTTGAGATTCTCTTTCTTCTTCTCCTTCTTCCTTTCCGGACTCGGGGGGTGGAGGCGGGGTACCAAAAAAACAAACAAACAAACAAAAAAAAACAAAGCAAAACCAAGAAGAAATGCTCCTGCCCTCAGTAGGTTTATAGTACAGTAGCCCGACAAGGAAACAAAAATGCTTTCTAAACACAAGAGTTGTTCTGAATAGAATTCCTAGGTTACAGTATAATAAAAGAAGTAATATGCATAGCTTCGACTTCCTTAAATTCCACAATTCTTTGCTAGTCAAGCATTTGCAACTACCCCCTGATCCATAAAGGCAGGCTAACAGAGTAGGAATTTAGTTTAAAGGGAAAGATAAAGCTTCTGCAATCACTATGTATCCTGTTTTTCCTTCCCTCCACAATTAATCTATTCACTACCTTTAAAAAGATGTTTATTGCGGCGCCTGGGTGGATCAGTGGGTTAAGCCTCTGCCTTCAGCTCAGGTCATGATCTCAGGGTCCTGGGATGGAGCCCCACATCCGCCTCTCTGCTCAGGAGGGGGGCTTCCCCCTCCCCCTCTGCCTGCTTCTCTGCCTACTTGTGATCTCTTTCTTTACAAAACAAAAACAAAAACAAAAACATGTTTATTACTTAAGGAAGAAACAGCTTTGAAATGTTAGATGAGTGTGTGGAGTTTTTAGCCTGACTATGGTAAACTTCTTATTTGGGAAAGAAACATTAGCAGATTTGACACCATCATTTTTCCTTTTTTTTTTTAAACATTCTTACATTGGAATGTCTACTGGTTCAGGGTAGTGGGTAAACCCTGAGGGATGGGCATATGTGTTCGCTCACACTTTATACGTTAAATAAATATCACAGGAACTGAAACAACCCACGTTTCTCAAGCATAGGGATCCTCTCAGCCACAGGATTTACTTGAGCACTTCCCGAGAAGTGCTATTGTAAATACAGGAGCCTTGCTACCCACTTGCAATTTGCACCTGACCACCACGTGAACGTGTCTCTTGAAAGAACACGAAGGGGCTAAGTTGCAAAAAAACAGCTTTCCAAAAACAAATGTAAAACACTTATTTCCCACCCACCCTCATCCCCCACGCATTGCCTAGTAATAATAGTTTGTCTTCTCCCCTCTTTCTTATTTCTTATTCTTTCTAAGCTACCTATATTTCATGATTTCTTTACCAGGTAAATTTGAAAATGGTAAAAACAGTGAAAATGATCTTTATTCTAAAGCATCTTCCCTTCCTGTCTTTACTAGTCCACTAACTGGCTTTCCTGTTCTTGTGGATTGGCAGTGGAGAGGTTGAGGGAGGTTTTCCTTTCCACTTTTAGGGTTTCTGGCTGGGTCGGAACATGAACCTGACAGACAGAAGAACAGGCGAAAAGCATGTACGTTTTATTGAATTTTTACACGTATGTGGAGCCTACCCAAGAGAATGTGGACCAGAAGTGACTAGAGCAGGAAGCCTTGATATCTTTTACATAAAGAAATAATAAATTTGTGGAGAATTGACAAAACAAAGGGGTTCAGGCTTAAGGCAGTCAATGGTGAAGAAGTTACTAGGAAGATAAGGGTTTAGTTTAGGAAGGTTTGTTTGCAGATTCTTCTGGTGCCTTCTCTGGGCTGATAAGAGTTTATCTCCAGGAAGGGAGACTTATGTCCTGTGTTTAGGCAGAAAAGGGGCAGCTTTGTGTGCAATTACTGCTTAATTGTTTTCAGCCCAAAATAATTTCTGTGGCAAATTTTTTTGGGGTGACATATTCTGGTTTTCTTCAGCAAATAGGAGTCATGGAATCAAATGACTCCAAGTCCAGGGGCACTTGGAAGGGACATCTGGTAGAAAAATCCAGGAGAGATAAATATAGAATCTTAGATTTTCAGGGCTGGAAGGAACCTTAAAGAGAAATCAACCTACAACCAGATATTTGAATCTCTCTGGAAATGTGCAGAATTGTTTAAAAAACAATTTCTAGTTTGTGAACGTGCATCCTGAAGCCTACTTCCTTCCCACTTTTGAATAGTAAATTACCAGTTTCTAACTTTCCAACCAGTAATGTTTAAAACTGTCATAAATTATTGTATAAATGACGTAAAACTAATATCATGTCATTGCCTAAAGTAAGTTTCTATTTATTTTTCTTTCTTCTTCAAGAAAATCTTCTGATACATTTTTCTATTTTCTCATAGCAGTGAGAATACAGATATTATCACTGTGTTCCTATTCTGAGTTCAAATCTCAAAGAGCATTGAACTGGGAACTTGAGCATAATTAGCAGAGATAATAAAATGAGAAAAAAGTAGATACAATAAACTACTTAAAAAATCAAATTCTGAAGCCAAAGGGCACTTTAGTTAGATTTCATTTAGCCGAATATCTTCATTTTAGAAGATGAAGAAAGGAAGACCAAGAATGTTTGGGTGACTTGTCTAGTAACACACAGATGGTTATGGGGCAGCCTCTGCTAGGTCCCATTCTCTTGAATCCCAGAAGGGCTGTAAGGCAGATCTCAAGAGCAACTTCAATGCATGAAAGGTATTCTGGCTTCTCCTTTCGGAAAACTTGTTTACTAGACCTTTGGATTCTGGAAACTTGATTTCTTGTTCTCTTTCTCTCTCTCTTTTTATTTTTTTGCACATCAGCTAACTGCAATTTAAACTTTTAACCTCAGAGTAATGAGAAATGTGTATCCACTGAGCTGATTAAATTCTCAGAAAATTCTGGGTCTGGAAAAGTTTCCAGAGACTCCCAGTTTGGGCTATTTATAATAATGAAGGGGAGCAGTAATATACATGATCTAAAATAATAAATAATTCTTAAGAAATCTTAAATTAATTTAAATACCAAAATTAACTAGGCTAACATATTGAAGGGAAACATCCTTCTTAGGCAAAGCACACATATGCAGAATATTTAGAGCTTTGCTTTCAAAAAGGGAGGACTTAACATAACTCCAGTCTATCAGCGTCCCTACGAACTTGTAAGAGAAACTTTGATAAAAGCAGGGATATTCTGGAATATACTTCTGGTAGGAGAGGCCTAAGCAATCAGTTATGGCTTGTTTTCAAGAATGGAATATATTTAATTTATGTGGAGAGAGGGATGGTAGAGCTAATAAACTTTCTATGATAAAATTCCTAGGATGGGTCTCATTGAGAAATGCCATAAAGTTGAGGGAAAAACCAAAAGAAGTGGTCACTTGCAATCACGTCTAGGAATGTTATTATCAGGACTGTCTGTAAACAGTTGCGTTCATTCCCACCTGCACTCTTGCAGGAAATTGTTTTTTTAAATCCATTCTGTCTCTGTGTATCTTTTCTGTTATTATCATCTTTCTGATTCTCAGTTGTTTTTTTTTTTTTAAATAAAAGAGATAATCTACTACTTTTTTGGGGAAGGAACTCCAGCTTTACATCTCTTCTTGGAGGTTTTGCAAACTTGATTTAACATGAATAATTGGGAGTTCACTTTTGTTGGAAATACTTTTTTATGTCTGCATCGATATACAGAAAATAAGAAGCTGGCACAAAGTTAAAAAGATATTGACCTGCCGGTTCACCAGTCCTAAAGACCAGTGTGTAACCATGTGTGCTTGGACTGAGCCAAGGCACGCTGCACATGTTCTTGAATGATTGTTTTTCATAATGCTGGATAGGCAGAACACGAATGAAGTTCTTCATTCTCTATAGATATATTTCCAGATTCTTTAGACTTTCTCTTTTTAAAAATCATTTCACACCTTGTGTTTTCTGTTTTCTTCACGTTGTTTTTCTTCTTAAATATGAGCCCTCAGAATTAGGTCCCCCTAGGGATAAATGTTTTTGCTAAAACAGTGTTTCCTTTAATCTATAAGCCTTTCTCCTTCAGGCTATTTCTACTTCCTCTTCCTTAAACAGTCCATTTCCCAGTTTTTGACCACTAGGTGTCATGAGTATTCACACAAATGCCTCAAAGGTGTAAAAATAAACTTTCTCTTTTAAAACAAGCCTCTGAGTATCTTGACTTTCCATATAAGATCTTGTATCACTTGGGCTCACATAGTAGTTCACATTTGTATGTGATTCAGACTCATACTACAAAGTTCAGAAAACTGCCAAACCCAAGGAGAACAAAATGGAAATCTTTGTGGCTCATGAATGCTTTGTCAAAGGGGCAAACATGTTAGCTTTGAACTTTGCAGAACTCATTCCTTCCAGAGCCCCTTCCCCACGGGCTTCTAAAGGTGCCCTTAGACCCACCACGTAAGATTAACAGGCACTTCTTTTAGAAATGGGCTGCACAACACAATAACTAACACGTTGACTAAAATGCCCTTTAGAAATCTTTCCATTACTTTGTAATTGGAATACACATGAGACATCAGGACCCACTATCATTTTACTTATTTGTATTTCAACTGAAGTGTCTGATAGATTAAAAAATATTTTCAAATGATGCCTTTTGGGATCGAGAAGGATCTTTCGAATGATCAGTTCTAACTTTTTGATTTTAGGTTGGGGAAATGATGCCTGGAGTGTTTTGCTCATTGTCCCAAAATGGTAGCAGAACCTGACCTTGGACACACATCTTCTGACTCCTACACAGATTTCATCCTCTTTGTATTGATTACTGTTCTTAGGGTATATTCACACATCTGCCTTAGAATTCTGAAGAAAATGTAAATCAAAATTTTTCTTAGCCTATGTTCAGTATTATAAGAAAATCTTAACTCAGTAAGCTTCCTTGGTGGAGATTTGATGTTAAAAAAAAAAAACCCAAATCAGTCTATTAGTTAATGTCACGATGACAAGAACCAAATCTTCATTCTCTCATTATCTAAAATTTACAGATCACATCTTAATTCAGAGAGATGAAATGGCTGCTCCATTTAGTAGTTGTATTGCTGCCAGTTCCATACACATCTTTCAAAGAAGTTTTTTTTTTTCCCTTAAAGGAAGATGACCATGTTTAGTGGAAAGATGTAGTCTATATTGATATTCTAAGTCTTCAAGAATATTATTGTTGTTGTCACCAAGGTGAAAAGGAAATTAGTTTAGTTACTTAGATATAAATGGAGTGAAACATTTTCTATTTTTCCAAGTAGATGTATCATAAAACAATTTTGTGTAATGCACATTCTTTTTTTCTTTTTAAAGATTTTATTTATTTATTTGACAGACAGAGATCATAAGTAGGCAGAGAGGAAGGCAGAGAAGGTGGGGGGAAGCAGGCGCCTCGCCAAGCAGGGAGCCCGATGTGGGGCTCGATCCCAGGACCCCGAGATCATGACCCGAGCTGAAGGCAGAGGCTTAACCCACTGAGCCATCCAGGTACTCCAATGCACATTATTTCTTAAAATAAGCAGGGCCATTCCTGTATGACCAAAAGGTGGAAACAGTCACTTTTTTTGTTTGACTGCATCACAGTCACATGCAAGACTGCATGACGGTTGCAAAAAAAGTATTTACTCACTGTCCAGGTAGAGGATTCTATAGATCCATCTGGTAAATATGGTTCTTTTCATTCTGACTGAGATTTCCATGGTGCAGAAATTTTTGAGTAAAACTTTTCATCTACTTATAATACTAAACAGTTGCTTTGGCTAAATTTTTTTATAAAAAATTGAAACACTAAATTAAAAACTCTGGTGACAACAGTGCCTGGAAACTAGTTACATTGGTCATATCAAACAGTGTTTGAAATATTCTACCAAAAAAGTTAGAGCATAAAACAAGTTAGTGAAATAAGTTTGTATGCTTAAAACCCTTTCTTAGACATTTGCAGTTTTGCTATAGCATATTATAGATTGAAAAATCTTGCAATTCAGAAACTTTTATTGTAAAAGGACAAATAACATCTTGTGAAAAACAGGTTGAGAAATTTTGATTGTCCAAATGACATAAAATACTTCATTGATAAATCAATGACTCTGTGTCTTGTGATGTGCAATTCTTCTATTGGATTTTTATCTTGTTTATTGGCCATATCTTGATAGTATCCCCCTTTGCCTCTATGGTCACTTTCTGGCCAGTAAGCTTCGTAATTGCAACACTGAAGACTCAAACCCTGCCAAATTTATCCACAGAATTTCCTAAGTGTCAATGTCCTGTTGACAGATGGACTATTTTAAAATATTACTTTCATGTGTTATAAAACAGTTGTTTCAATTGATTTCCTCTAACCCACTTATTTCTTTCACTTAATGTAACAAGAGGTCAACCAAGCCTGGACTAAAAATGCAATTGTTTTATTTCCTGGGAGCTGATATTATGGCTGTTGACTGATAGTAGGAGTAGCTTGTCTAGGTAAGATAAAATACTAACTTGTTAGTGTGGTGTAAAAGGTTGAGCGCATTTGTTTCTGAGGCGGCGCAAAAGTGGTGTGCCAGGTCACCACGGATAACGGAGCTTCAGCATAAGAAATCAAGATAAAACCAGGTAACCTGGGCTCAGGTCTTACTTTCTTGTTATAAATTGGCCTTAGGTCCTGATACTTCCATAACTGGGTTGTTCTGTAAGCCTGATGGAAAATTGTAACATGGGACGCCTGGGTGGCTCAGTTGGTTAAGCAGCTGCCTTCGGCTCAGGTCATGATCCCAGCGTCCTGGGATCGAGTCCCACATTGGGCTCCTTGCTCCGCAGGGAGCCTGCTTCTCCCTCTGACTCTGCCTTCCACTCTGTCTGCCTGTGCTCGCTCTCACTCTCTCTCTCTTACAAATAAATAAATAAAATCTTTAAAAAAAAAAAAAAAAAGAAAATTGTAACACTAGTTTTGCACTGTTTTGTTTGTCACCATAGCTTCTGTGATCTGCTTTCCCTGTGTTGTCTATTCCTCCATCCCAAGAGAAAGGATTCATTTGGTTTGTTATCACCTTATATAAAGAATTCTTACTAGGCAGTTTTATTCCAAGCTACTGCAAAAGCCATTGACTACCCCCAAGTTCAAGTTCAATTTGAAATTTAGTGCCTATGGAAATAAACTAATCCCCAACTCTGTTAATTTTATGCAGAGTCTCAGCATTTCTTTCTGGTACACATGCCATGAATCCTAACAATAAGTTCCCTAAGGAATTATTTGCTCTTTCTGTCCTCGAAGGGGATATTATGAGTGTGGTCGTGGGAACCCAGAAGTTCCCATCTGCTACTTCATCTGATTTCCCTTTGCCCTTCTCCTTTTCTCATGAAAAGTAAATGAATTTCTTTTCTCTGAATATTCTATGCTTCTACTTGCTGCCATGTTTTGTGTATTTACTTCTTATCTATCAGAAAGCCATTCCCTTCCTTTATCACACAATAAATTCCTCTCATATTTCTGGGCTTGGTTAAAGCAGTACCTTTTCTAGGCTATCTTTCATGTTTATTCTGAGGCTCAAAAAAAACTTCATTTGCCATGGGGAAAAAAATTAAGATTAAATATTGAATAGTTAGTGCATTACTTATGATAGAAGTAGCTGCTATAACATATATTCCTCAAAATATATAACTGTTTAAAAATATATGATAAAAGTTTCTCCCTCAGGGCTCATTCATTCCGCGCCAGGCCTGCCAGACACCTGCGATCTCCTTCAGCCGCTCACGGTCGCCACCGGCATGTCAGGCCCCGCCGCCGAGACCCCGTCCGCCATCCAGATCTGCCGGATCATGCGGCCAGATGATGCCAATGTGGCTGGCAACGTCCACGGTGGGACGATCCTGAAGATGATCGAGGAGGCAGGAGCCATCATCAGCACCCGGCACTGCAACAGCCAGAACGGGGAGCGCTGTGTGGCCGCCCTGGCCCGTGTCGAGCGCACCGACTTCCTGTCCCCCATGTGCATTGGCGAGGTGGTGCACGTCAGCGCGGAGATCACCTACACCTCCAAGCACTCCGTGGAGGTCCAGGTCCACGTGATGTCAGAAAACATCCTCACAGGTACTAAAAAGCTGACCAATAAGGCTACCCTGTGGTATGTGCCCCTGTCACTGAAGAACGTGGACAAGGTCCTGGAGGTGCCTCCAGTCGTGTACTCCCGGCAGGAGCAGGAGGAGGAGGGCCGGAAGCGGTATGAGGCCCAGAAGCTGGCGCACATGGAGACCAAGTGGAGGAACGGGGACATCGTCCAGCCTGTCCTGAACCCAGAGCCCAACACGGTCAGCTACAGCCAGTCCAGCCTGATTCACCTGGTGGGGCCTTCCGACTGCACCCTGCATGGCTTCGTGCACGGAGGTGTCACCATGAAGCTCATGGACGAGGTGGCCGGAATCGTGGCTGCGCGTCATTGCAAGACCAACATAGTCACTGCCTCTGTGGACGCCATCAACTTCCACGACAAGATCAGAAAAGGCTGCGTCATCACCATCTCTGGCCGCATGACCTTCACAAGCAACAAGTCCATGGAGATCGAGGTCCTGGTGGACGCCGACCCCGTGGTGGACAACTCGCAGAAGCGCTACCGGGCGGCCAGTGCCTTCTTCACCTACGTGTCCCTGAGCCAGGAGGGCAAGTCGCTGCCCGTGCCCCAGCTCGTGCCCGAGACCGAGGACGAGAAGAAGCGCTTTGAGGAAGGCAAAGGGCGGTACCTGCAGATGAAGGCAAAACGGCAGGGTCAACCAGAGCCCCAGCCCTAGGGGCCGCCCCACGCTGGGCCCGGAGGGGCCCCAGAGTCCAGTCATGTAGAATCCACCCCCTTGGCCAAAAACCCAACCCACACTGAGAGCCGGTGTCGTGTGAAGTGTTCGTCTTGCAGTGTTAACCTGTGCCCTCTCCCGAAAACCTACACACCAAAGCTTTATTTCTATGACTCCGGTAAGCGCTCCCGTGTTGTCCCTACCCCCGAGGCGTCCCTCTGGAAGACGCACGCGCACTACGGCGTGTGTAGAACCCAGCATCACTAATAAAGCTGCTCTTTGGCTGGAAAAAAAAAAAAAGTTTCTCCCTCAATCATATTAACTCCTGAAGAGAACGGGGACAATTCTCCTCAAACTAGTGATCCAGGGTGTGAGGCTCATTATGGCTTCTAGATTCACCATCCCTAACACAGCGTTATCTGCATCTACTAGCGGAAGAAAAAAAAAAAAGAGGGTGAAAGAGGTGTGACCACTTCTTAACAACCTTGATCTGGAAGTAATATCCATTACTGTCGCTCATTTCTATTTGTAAGCACAGCTCAGATGGCCCAACCTAAATGTCTTGAGCTTGGGAAGCGTGGTTCCTGACTAGGTGGCAGTTTCCTGGTGACAAAACCCAGTGTGGATAGGAAGCATACATGTTGGCGATGACAGCTATCTCTATTACAGTTAATATTCTTATGTTTGCAAATAACCTAAAACTCAATTTAAGAAAGCTTAGGCAATTAGGTTGTTTAAATGAAGCCATTCAGGGGGCCATTCTGAGATGCCTTCGGAGAGCTACAGGGATCGGGCAACCCTGGGGAACTTCAGGTATAGGTCTGGAGACAACAACACCACCACAATTACCTTTTGTCTTTGTTTTAATTGCTTACTAAATTTGGTGATTCATAGTGCAGAACAAAAACTTCTTACATGTGGTGGGGGAGGGAAATTAGCTCCAGGCTTAGAGTCTCCAAGTTTGGTGACTCCAGGAAAAACTGAGAATGTGTGTGTACCCATTTTGCAATGTAAATATCCAGGAACAGACTGGTCATTTTGGCTCCTGTGTTCCCCCTCTGGACCAATTACTGTGGTTACTGCTAAGAAGTGCTCTGATTGTCTAGGCGAGAGTCATGTGCCCCCCACCCCAATTTTAGCAGTGGCAGGCACTATGATGATCGTTCTACACATGCCAGGGCTAAAATCAAACTCTCTAAAGAAAGGTAGGAGCTGATATTACCAAAGAATGAACAAAGATTTTCTGGGTAGGACAAAAAAAAAAAATCTATTATAGAAAAGCTTTAAAAAAACAAACAAACAAATTAAGAATAATGACTTGAGAATCTGAGATTTTGTTCTAAAAATCAGTTTTCTAAAAAAAAATCAGTTTTCTATGTTTCTCTAACTATAATAGTAAAATAACTTAAATTTGATAGTAATCTGAAGAAAACCTTCATTCTTCTCCATATTTATGTTAGTTGCCAAATGTCAAATTTCATTTTATTTGATGTTTCACTTTACCATACCATGAAACTTTTATAAGGGGCCGTAATACGAGAATGAGATAAAAAATCTATTGTTCCAACTGCACAAGGGTCAGAATTAGTATAATCATATATTTTGATTTGCTGATGACAGTCATGTTTATATCTGTTGTCTTAGAATGTAAGAAATTTTACAAAAAGTGTATTAGGAAATAATATCACTATTTCATTTAATAGCCACTATTTTAACATTGTGTTCTCTGAATTGCCTTTGTTAAACTATGCCTCTAAGGACTTTGCAAACTTCTATACTGAGAGAAAACAGTGCTCCCTTAGATTCCTTTATTTTATTTAGCCATGTATAGTGGGATCTATGTAATACTTTAGCTTCCTGTTCCTGGAACTTTAGCAAAAGTAAAGGTGAAATGGACCTTTACTTAGACAAGGTAACTGGAAACAATGTATTTCTGGAAATTAAAATTGTGTTGTTTAGTAAATATTTTTCATTAACTAAACTATATATGTATCTATATTCTTGTGCACATTCTTGATTAGATTCTAGTTTTTCTGGTAGGCTAGCTATATTCCCACCTATGAATCGTGCAAGATAAAATGTAGTTATTCTTTAGTTTTATAATGAGCATTTATTATATATTAGTGCCATTTTCTAATTCCTGGGAATAGTCTTAGTTGGGTAGCTTAGTTGGTTGAGTGCCTGACTCAAGTCAAGATCTCAGGGTTGTGGGACTGAGCCCCACATCAGGCTCCACACTCAGCAGAGAGTCTGCTTGAAATTTTCTTCTTCTCTCTCTGCCCTTCCCCCTCTTGTTCTCTCTTTCTCAAATAAATAAATAAATCTTTAAAAAAACATATGATCTTCTCCATAGATGAAGAACAAGGACTTAACAAAATTCAACATTTTTTCGTGATAAAAAGGCTCAAACAAACTGGGAACAAAGGCAATGTCCCTCAACCTAGTAAAAGGCTATATATCACAAGCCCACAACTAATATCATACTCAATGATGGAAGGAGAAAAGTTTTTTTCTCCAAGATTTGGAACAAGGCAAAGATGCCCACTCTCACCACTTTGTTCATCATAGTAGGAGAAGTCCTAGCCAGAGTCATCAGACAAGATAAAGAAATAAAAGACATCTAAATTGAAAAGGAAGAAATAATACTATCTCTGTTTGCAGATGACATATTATATAGAGAAAACCCTAAAGATTCCAGTAAATAACTGATAGAATGAATAAATTCAGTAAAGTTGTAGAATCTAAACTCAATATATAAAAAAATTTGTTGCATTACTGTATACTAACAAATAAGGATCAGAAAAAGAAGTAAGAAAACAATACCATTTATAATTACATAAAAAATTATAAAATAGGAATAAACCAAGGAGGTGAAAGTTCTATACACTGAAAAATATATTGATGAAAGAAATTGAAGAAGACACAAATAAATGAAAAGATATTTCATGTTCATGGATTGAAAGAATTAATAAAATATACACACAATCCAGAGCAATCTACGGATTCAGTGCCATCTCTATAAAAATTCTAATGGCTTTTTTCACAAAAATAGAAAAAAGAATCCTAAGATTGTATGAAACCACAAATGACCCTAAATTGTCAAAGCATATTTGAGAAAGAACAACCCAGAAGCATCACATTTTCTCAATTCAAATTATATTCCAAGGCTATAGTAATGATAACATATGGTATTTTCATAAAAACAGATATGTAGATCAATGTAACAGAATAGAGAGCCCAGAAAAAAATCCATGTATATATAATCCATTGATTTATGACCGAGTATCCAGGAATAAACAATGGTGAGTGGGTAGTCTTTTCAACAAATGGTACTGGGAAAATAGGACAACCACATGTAAAAAAAAATGAAACAGGACCACTATCTTACACCATGCACAAAAATTAACTCAAAATGGATTAAAGACTTGAATTAAATTGATTAAAAATGGATTAAAACAAAAATAAACAAGCTAAAACAAACTAAAAAGCTTCTGTACATCAGAAGAAATCATCAAGAAAATTAAAAATCAACCTATAGAATGGGAGAAAATATTTGCAAACCACCTATTCAGTAATAGGTTAATATCTATAATATACAAAGAGCTCTCCAAAATCAGATAACTCAATTCAAAAATGGGCAAAGGAACTGAAGAGATATTTTTCCAAAGAAGATGTACAAATCGCCAACAAACACATGAATAGGTGATCAACATCATTAATTATCAGAATTACCAGAACCTTAATGAGATATCACCAACCACCTGTTAGCATGGCTATTCTCAAAAAGACTAGAGATAACATATTTTGGCCAGGATAGGGAGAAAGGAAACCCTTGGGCATTGTTGGTGAAAACATTAGGGAGTTTCCTCAAAAAATAATAATAAAACTACCATATGCTCCAACAATCCCTCTCCTGATGTACAAAGGAAATGAAACCATTATCTTGAGAAATATCTCTACTCCCACAATTGTTACAGCATTACTCACAATAACCAAAGCATAGAAACAACCTAACTGTCTGTCATTAGATGAATGGATAAAGTGGATGTAATATATAACATATAGATAGATATAATAATATAGATATGTAATTATTTATATCAGAAAGAATATTATATAGAGAAAAATAGTATATATAACTTAGCCTTAAAAAGAAGCAAATCTTTTCATTTTTGATAACATGAGTCTGAAGGGTATTATACTAAGCCAAATAAGCCAGACAGAGAAACAAATGCTGAGTAATATCATTTATATGTGGAACTGGAAGGAAAGAAGGAAGAAAGGCAAGGGAATGAAAGGAAGGAAGGAAGCAAGGAAAAGAAAAAAGACAAGAAATGGAAAAAAAAAAAAAAGAAAGAAAAGGAAAGAAAAGAGAAAGTTAACTCACAGAAACAGAGAGTGAAAAAGTGGTTGCCAGGGGCCAGAGTGGGGGAAATAGAGAGGTAAAAGTGTACAAACTTTCAGTTATGAGTAAGGTCTGAGAATTTAATGTATAACATGGTGACTATCATTGTTATTATTGTATAACTATATTTGTATTGTATCATTAAAATTTGCTAAGAGTAGAACATGAATGTTCTCACCAAAAAAGGGGTAAATATGTGAGATGATATATGTGTGAATTAACCTGATAAGGAAAATCTTTTACAGTACATATGTGTATCAGATCATCATGTTGTACACTTCAAATATATTCCAGTGATAACGTTAGTAAAGCCGAGAAAAGAAAAGGAAAAAAGTGATGCCAGTTTTTCTCAACCTTCTTTTCATTATCACCCCTAACAAAACATTTTGGACATTTTTTTTCCTTCTTACCTGTACCCTCTATGAAATTTTAATATCACAGGTATTCTTTCTATATATTTTTTCATGTTCTGTGGCTCTTCAGAGGGCCACAAACCATTGTACTAACTAACAAACTGTCTTACACCCCCAAGGACTAGTTTTTTGCTAGTGAGCTCTGCCTTCAATGTCCTCATAATTAGTGGAATAGTGAAGAGAACATTTAATTTATAGTCGATTGCAGATTATGAAGGATGAGAATGCCAACTCCACCTTATACTATCACCCTTATTTTAGCAAAAACATTCGAATTCCTTGAATGTTGAATGCTTCATGTGTAAAATAGGGTAAGGTAAAATAATAAGCAAAGAAGGAAACAAGATGGAAAATAAGAATAAAAATAAGATAAGAATCTGCCTAATATCACACAGTTGTTGGGAGAGCAACTTTTCCTGAGATAAGTTTATTTATCAAGATGGGACTCATCAGAAGATGGCCTATCGGCATTTTCTTAACAAAACCAGAGTCTTGACGTAACTGACATAGGGAGAACCTCAGATGTGTGCACAGTAGTGACGGGAACGTGGCCAGAAGCTCTGCATTTCAGTTGAGCGTGCAACCAGATGACAAGGGTCTTATGTGGAATTTGTTGAGATATAAAGGAGTACTCATGCCTAATGGAGTAAAAAGTCTCAAAGGGAAATCTTGGAATATTTTCTATTTGGGAACTTTGAAAACAAATCATTGTTTGTCCTCAGTGAATTATTTGCAGTCAAGCACCAGATTGGATGATTGCAAATCATTCCTTCTAATAGCTAATTCATTGCTTTTCTATGACGAGTGTACTTATCTTTTGGCAACCTGAGATATCAATGTAAATTTTTATTTCTAACCATAGTTTGTTAAGTATGACATCTGTTCTTATAAAATTAGTTGAATTGGTCTAAAATAATTAAGTTGGTCTTACAAAGTTTAACTTTTAACTCCACAACTTCTGAAATAAACAATTTGTTGAAAAATAATAATATGGGGGAGGTGCCTATGTCTGTGTTGGTTGAACAATTGATTCGTGTGGATTTGGCTCAAGCCCGGGTCTCAGGATGGTCAGATCGAGCCTCGCCTCCAACTACGTGCTGAGTGCAGTCTGCTTGAGATTCTCTCTTCTTCTCTGTCTGCCCCTCTCCACCTGCCCTCGCTCTCGCTCACTCACGTGCACTCTCTCTCTCAAATAAATAAATAAATAAATAAATCTTTGAAAAAAAAAAAAAACCCAATAAGATGTGTAACATATATTGAGCTCATGGTGTATGCCAGGCCCCGGACTAGGTATGTTACAATCATGGTTTCTGATCCCTGCAGCAACATGAAGAATTAATAATACATGCTGTACCAGTAAGCTACCGTAGCGATAGTTATTTTATTGACTCCCAGTTCTTTGTGTCACCTAGGTTATGCTTGCTTAGGGTCACTCATGTGGACACAGTTGGTGAGCAGGTTGCCTGGGAGCTCTTTGGTCTCGGGTGCCTGGGAGCTCTTTGGTCTAGGGAAGCCCAGCTGGGATGCCTTGTCTCAGCTCCACATGGTCTCTCTTCCTCCAGTAGGTCGGCCTGGGCGATCGTGTCCCAAGAAGGCAAGAATGGAAGCCTGGGGGTTCCTGAGACCCAGACTCAGAATTCCCACCTCACTTCTCTTGCATTCTGCTGGTCATGGCAAGTCACAAGACTAGCCCGGATTCAGGTAATGTGGAACTAGATTCCACCTCTAGGCAGGAGAAATCTCCTAGTAAACTCTTAATCATTTATTATTATTTATTATTTATCTTCAACATCATCAACAGAGCATGACAAAGAAGTAGGGTAAAGAAATAAAAACTTGGTAACAATGCTTTGCATGCTGTGACCCAAACAGAAGAAAACAATTCTTAATGCTGAAATCTCCATGAGCTCTGAGTTTTAGAGATAAGTTCAACAAATATATTTGAGGTATGGACACTTCCCCCAAATGTTGCTTCTGTAATGGCTTATCCTATCAGGGGCAGTGAATAAGGCTAGACCCAGGGCCCCATGGAGGTTTAGGCAATGCTGGGTGCTCTGGAGCCTTGCTTGCCCCTGAGCCGGGGCTGTGTAGTGGGCCTACCTATGAACAGGAAACTACTGGGTGAGCCAGTCATGGGCCTATTACTTTGGAACAGTCCCCTTACCTCCTCTTTGTTTCCAGAGCTGGTAAATTATGGGATTTAAACAAGAGCATGGAAGATCAAATGAGCTTGGTACTATAGGGGTGAGGACATCTTCCTTCATAGAGGAAGGACGGAACAGAGAACAGTAGAATCTAAGAACTGCAAAAGTTCATGTGCTTTCTGCTCTATCATTTTTTTTTTAATTCTAATTTTGGGGCTCTGGAAAAATTGATCCCCCTGATCGTCAGCTTCCTCGTTTTCAGAAATAATGCATACTTCATGGGATTTTTGTGACCACTAAATAATGAATGAGATGAAAGTATCAAGCACAGTTCATGGCATTACCTGGTAATTGCTTTGACATGGTAATTATGAGTAGAATTAAATTAAGTTGAATCTTACTTTTCATAGATAGCTTAGACTGTCTCATGGAGCCATGGATGATATTATTATTAGTTCATTTATTCAAAAAATATTTATGATGCCACTTCTGCGTGCTGCAGACACTGTCAGATGTTGGGAAGACCAAGGTCTGTGATCTCAGGTTTGAGTGTGAAGCCTCATTTGCACAAGTTTGGCCACACAATTCCTGTGCGCATTAATATACGAGAAGCACAGCTGTCCGGAATGTTAAGTGGCATCTACGGCATTCTACTCCATTCCGTACCTAAAGGTGTCAGGGGAGTGTCCTTGCACTTAAGAAGGTGGTACATCTGGGGCGCCTGGGTGGCTCAGTGGTTTAAGCCTCTGCCTTCAGCTCAGGTCATGATCTCGGAATCCTGGGATCAAGTCCTACATCGGGCTCTGTGCTCAGAGGGGAGTCAGCTTCCTTCTCTCTCTCTCTGCCTGCCTCTCTGCCTACTTGTGATCTCTCTCTCTGTCAAATAAATACTTTGAAAAAAAAAAAAAAAGGAGGTGGTACATCTGAGATCCAGAACTGAAAATGCAGAGGGAACCAGCTGCAGAGAGTTTGGTTTTAACTTCCTTAATCCAGCAGAAAGAAATTAGGTAAGACACACAGGCCAAAGTATTGAAGAGAAAATAATGAGAGAAAAGCAATAAAAGCAGGGGCATGCATATTCTTGAATTCTTTCTCTCATCCTCATTTCCTCATTTGTGCAGGATATGGTGCAAGCTTTCACATTACCAACCCCACCCTGTCCTACAGTCCCCACCCCCGAGCCCAGCCTTGCCGTATTTAGGGGACTTGTTGAATGAGTGATGTGGTTAAACACTTTTCACTGCTGGACACGGGAGGAGCTCTCACTTGCTGAATGTGCCTCTGTGGGTCCTCTTAAAAGATTTTTATCAATGACGTGAATGAAGTCATAAAAAGGAAGCTTTCACATTTGCGAAGAACACAAACCTTGGAGGGGGTGACAGACACTGTTAGTTCTCCCTGAGTACCTGTTCCTCACCCTCTTACTTAATAATAGGATGTTTCTTGGGGACACTTGGGTGGCTCAGTTGTTAAGCATCTGCCTTCGGCTCAGGTCATTATCCCAGGGTCCTGGCATTGAGTCCTGCATTGGGTTTCCCGCTCAGCAGAAAGCCCGCTTCTTTCTCCCACTCCCCCTGCTTGTGTTCCCTCTCTCGCTCTCTCTCTCTGTCAAATAAATAAAATCTTTACAAATGATAATGATAAAATGGTTCTTTTTATCCCAAGACATAGCTGCCCAGAATAGAGAGAGCATTTTTTTCCAGCCTCTTTTGTAGGTAGTTTTGACCAAATGGCTACATTCTAACCAATGAATAAAAGGTATGAGAGGCAAAATTCTCTCCATAAAAAAATTGTTTCTCAAGCATTTATAAACCAAAGTGTTATATGGAATGGCACTTTGGGGCAGTCATCTTAGGCTGGAAACAAACTTCTTGGCTCTTTCCCACTTCTTGTTGGCTGGAGAGTGGATAGGACAGCCAAATCCTAGCGTTCATCTTGAACTATGAAGTGTTTAAGATGGTAAAACCAAGTTGAAGGGACCAGGGTCCCTGACCATGGTAGGATTATCACCGCAGGGCTGAAGTGTTTATCTGTGGTCTTTATTCACATAAGACAGGACTGTATTTCTCTGTTGTTTACAGTATGGTATCTCAGTATCCTGTTACTCATAGCCAAATCTAATCCCAGCTAATCCAGAGAGCTTGCTTTCATACTAAACAATGAAATCAAGATCAAAAAGCTCTTGACGGACTGAAATGATAGTCGAAAGTATTGTGAAATAAAATAGAAATGCCAACACTTAAAGAACTAAAAAAACTGAGAAGAACTGGCTCAACAGTAATTCATATATACAAGGCATGAGTGTGTGTTAGGGGAGGGAAGCTGGCGGACACAAAGTCGGTACGAGTGGACAGTGTAATGAGACTTTTAAAGCTAAAGCTGTTAGGCTCAGTTAAATTGTAGAGACCAAGAGAGGTTAAGACTTTTTTTTTTTTAATTAACACATTTATTGATGCAAACATAGATTTAACCTATTCATGAGTAGACAAACATATGGCTCATTTGCATACAGATAAAAACAACTACCTCATTTTTATATTATTTTCCTAATTATATTTTTTATTATTTTTTTTAATTTTTAAATTTCTTTTCAGCGTAACAGTATTCATTATTTTTGCACCAGCGTATTATGTCTCCATCAGAAAGGATGAATACCCAACTTTTGTAGCAACATGGCCGGGACTGGAAGAGATTATGCTGAGTGAAATAAGTCCAGGTTAAGACTTTCAATCTTCTGTGTTGGCTGGCTATAGCATGTCTGGGGTATTGTGCTCACTTCTGAGCCCCACATTGTTCACAGTGATAAACTAGAGAGGGCCTAAAGGACAAACAACTGCATAGGGTCTGACAATCCTATCACAGCCAATCAAAGGGCTTGCGAAGAATTAGCCCAGAGAATAGGCAGTGTAGGGAAACGGCTTCAGATATTCAAAGGGTTTTCACCGGCAGGACAGAGTACAGTTGTTTGTTTTTTTTTTTCCCAGAAGGCATACTTATGACCAATGAATGAAAAGTACTAGAGGCAAAATTCTGTTCTGTATAAGAAGTAATTTCCCAATAACTAAAGCTGTCTTAAATGAGAATGCACTGCTTTGTGAGGTATTAAGTGTGATCATTCTAGAATCCTGAGTGCTAACCTTTATTTAGTGCATCCATGAGGCAAAAACCTTTGTATGTGTTATTTCATTTCGTCCTCACAAACCTGTGAGGCAGATGCTACTTTTACCTCTGTTTTAAAAATTTGTGAGTTGAGGCTTAGAAAAATCAAGTAACCCACCCAGCGTTATCTGCCTGGTGAAAGGAAGAGGTGGGCTCTGATGTTGGTTTGCCCTCCCCTTCTTGTCCATTCATGGCCATGGTCAGGCAGGCGTGGACTGGGAGAAAAGGAGCTTAGGCTGGCAGGACTATGAAATTCCTGAGTTAAGCCACATCTGGAAAAGTCTCCATTTCTTTATCTTGAAAACATTTTCTTTTCTTTTTTTTTTTTTTTAAGGTTTTATTTATGTATTTGGGAGAGGGAGAGAGATCACAAGCAGTGGGGAGGGGTAGAGAGATCCCCTGAGCAGGAAGCTCTATGTGGGGACCTGAGCTGAAGGCAGATAGATGCTTACCTGACAGAGCCATCCAGGCATCCAGGTGCCCTTTGAAAACATTATCTTAACTTTTAGTAGCAGTAATGAAACTCCATGTGGTATGGCAGAAGGAAACCCCACTGGCTTTGTCTCAGAGCCTATAGGTGAAAAGGGGAAATCATGAGACAAGTAGGGGAATGGATCAATACATGTAAATTTCAGTCCTGACTCTTCTACTATCTAGTTGTATAGTTTTGGATAAGACATGTAATCTCTCTGAACCTTAGTTTCTTCCTGAGTAGAATGCAAGTAATTACACGTGACTTGCAGGGTTGCTGTGATAGTGAAACATAAAGTGATCAGCTCAGGGCATATTGCAGGACAGATTCTCATAACTGGTCCTTTGTTGTCGCTGCCACTGGCATACAGGTGTCAGTATTCGCTGTAACTTGTGGTTAGAAAAAAATCAGATACTGGAGGTCCTCCAAGACTTAAGTTTAAGCTCTTTAGACTACATAATATTTATAATGCATTAATCACTACTTGTCTAGAAATTTGGAACTTTATTCTTTTTTTCGAAAGAGAGGGGGAAGCAGACTCCCTGCTGAGCAGGGAGCCCTACATGGGGCTCAACCCCAGGACCTTGAGATCATGACCCGAAGGCAGATGCCTAACTGACTGAGCCACCCAGGTGCCCCTGGAACTTTATTCTTTGGGATGAAACTACATTTCCCAGGTTCACTCAAAATTAGGGTTCTGTTTGCGATTTAGGTTTTGTCTATTAGATGTCCTCATGCAAGACTTGAATTAGTGAGAAAATAAGTGGGGACAGAGACGCAGAGCAAGGACATGTCAGTGTTGTGGAAATATAAAAACAAAACCTCCTGCCAACTCAGAAAACCTCTCCACAAAGTTCTAAAGGAAAGAAGACAGAATTATTATTTTTTTTAATTTTTATTTTTTATTAACATATAATGTATTATTAGAGACAGTTTTATGATTGAGTAAGCATAAGCCAGGATGTGATGTGAATTATAGACAATCCACTAAGAAATTGCAGACAAAAAGCAATTTTACCCTTCTATTGCCAAGCAGACACAATCCATGCCATCCATGTTTTCAAGGTAAACAGTAACTAGTCCTTAAGTAAGAGGACTGCATAGCACTGTTCATTATACACAGCTGATCCTAAATTCACCTGGTAATTGGGGCAGCCACCTGGGGTTTGCCCATTGCCTTAACCCAAAGGGAAAGTAATCTCTTATATCCTTAAGATAGGAGGTAACTTTGCAACTCTGAGCCAGGCACCACCTGAAATTAGGCTCCTCCCCTTCCCCAGAAACTGGAAGATAGGGACACTGTCTTCCCTGATGATTATATTTCAAAGAATTGGTTTCCAAGTCCTTAAGGAAATAGTCCTGGGTTATAAAATTAACTAGAGAGATATTTTATTTTTAAAAAGAATACATACATTTTATTTTATTTATTTTTTTAAGATTTTATTTATTTGAAAGAGAGAGAATGAGAGAGACAGAGGGAGCACAAGAAGGGGAGTGGGAGAGGGAGAAGCAGACTCCCCCTGAGCAGAGAGCCTGATGCGGGACTCAATCCCAGGACTCCAGGATCATGACCTGAGCCGAAGGCAGTCGCTTAACTAACTGAGCCACCCAGGAGTCCCGGATACATACATTTTAAAGAAGCAGAGAAGTTACAAATTTTCTAGAGCAAGGTCTCTAAGAAAAGGGAGAGGGAGAAGTGCTTCACTTTTTTCAATAAGAAGAATTAAATTTGTTTTTTCTTGTTTTTAATTTGCATCTGGCCTAAAACAGGTTGCCATGCAAGCATGGTCAAGTCAACAGTTCAACTGATCTCAGTCAACAATTGTAGGAAATAGTTGTTCTTGCCCTACAGCATGACCCAAACGGTGGTCGAGTTGAGACTGCAGCTCCCTGACTTGCCGACTTCCTAATTATGACAGCAGAGCTCTGGTGGGCTATTTCTGCAGTGCTGATCTGTAGCATCCCAGATCTTGCCAAGGAGTTCATATTGCCCCTAACGCACTATATTAACTCCCTTTCTTCTTAAGTACCTGCTGTGTTATCTGTTTTTTTTTTCTATAACTGAACTCCATCTAATAAAGCATCTAATAAAAATGATCATCTAAATGAGCCACAACTCTGTTTTAGATGAAGTTTCTTGGACAGTATTAGTATACATAGAAGATGTCTAGAATTTGATACTTCTGATGATTTTGCTAATGAGATAAATATTCTAACAGGCAGAAGTGGAAAAATTAGTATTACTTGTCTGTATTAATACATAAAGTTGTGGCAAATCTTCAGCTTTTAACATATTAGCATCTCCAAATAGGCATAAAATTTCCTTAGTGGCAACCAAGTACAGGCTGATGAGAGTGGTCTTAGTGCAGGCAATAAATGGGTGTGTGGCTGCAGAGAATTTAAAAATGATCATGAAATCAGCCAAATGGTCTGCTTTTGAAAATCACTATGTACAGGCAATTTGAACAGACTTCATGACAAACTACTCTTCCCAGAAAAACCCGTTTGTTGGTCTAGGTTTAAACAATTGTGGTTATTGGGGAACTATAATAATTTATGTAAGTGTCAGGGTGGCTCATTTTTAAAAAGATTGTGTTTATTTATTTGACAGAGAGAGCACAAGCAGAGGGAGCAGGAAGGAGGAGAACCAGGCTCCTGCTGAGCAGGGAGCCTGCTCTGGGACTTGATCCCAGGACACTGGGATCATGACCTGAGCTGAAGGCAGATGCTTAGCCAACAGAGCCACCCAGATGCCCTCAAATTAGCTCATTTTTATTACTTACCCCTTCACAAACATTGAATTCTGGGCAGGAGTGTTTGAAGAATTCCTCCGTTGTATACTTGGTCTTCAACACACATGTAGATTCAACTTTGAATCTTGGCGGGAAGGTTGTAACATTTTGAGCTAATTTGAGTACAGTGTCTCGCTCTCCATACCATTGAGTGAATCATGAAAAATGATGTAATTTTTCTTTTATATGTTAAAATCAAGGAAATGCAAATTAAAACTATAAGGAGGTAACAGTAAACCCCACCAGAATATCTAGTTTTTAAAGTAACTTATAGGGGCGCCTGGGTGGCTAAGTGGGTTAAAGCCTCTGCCTTCAGCTCAAGTCATGATCCCAGGATTCTGGGATCGAGCACCGCATCGGGCTCTCTGCTCAGCAGGGAGTCTGCTTCGCCCTCTCTCTCTCTCTCTCTCTCTCTCTCTCTGCCTGCCTCTCTGCCTACTTGTGATCTCTGTCTGTCAAATAAATAAAATCTTTAAAAAAAAATAAAGAAATTAGAGTGCCAAGTGTTGACAAAGATGCAGAGCATTGCTGGTGATCTCTACCTATTTGGGAAAATTGTTCTGTATCTACAAAATTTGAATATATTCATTCCTTATGACCCAGCAATTACTTTCCCAAGCAGATATCCAACAGAAACACATGTGTACACCAAACGAGAGTGAAGGATATTCGAAACAATGTCATTTGTGACTGCCTCATACTAGAAACATTTCAAACTTCTGTAAAGAGTTGAATGAATAAATCAATTGATTTATACAATGGAATAGTCCACAGTAATGAAGGAAATACTAGTGTACCCAGCCTGGAGGGATCTCATAAATGCAATGTTGACCCATAGAAGCCTTAATCAAAATGATACCCATTCATTTACATAAAATCCAAAAGCAGGAAAAACCCTTCTGCAGTATTAAAATTCAGGGCCATTCAAGCAGTTAAAATATGGCCTAGGAGGGCATGAAGATGTTTTCTGGGGTGGTTAGAATGCTCAATTTCTTGACCTAGCTGGGGTTTATATAGGTGTGTTCCCTTTGTGATAATTCAATAAACTGTAACTTTATGACTTTTATACCTTTCTGAATGTATAATTCAACAAAATGTTTATTGAAAAAAACATAGCCAACCATTAAGGTATAAATAAAAGATGTCATAGGTATTGAATTTTGGGGCTATATTATACAATCTGATATGGATGGGTTCATGGGTTTAGCTATATACACACAGACAGAATTTCCCTTAAGAAAATCTGAAACAAAGAAATCCACATTTACAAGACAAATAAACCAGGAGGAATGTTATTTATGTAGTGGTAAATGCATATTTTAAGAAACATTCTTTTATTGTGCATGAAAATGTAATGTGATTTTTAAATACTTTATTCCAATCCTCAGAAAGAATTCTATTACATTATTTTTCAAGTAAATTAAGTATTCTGCCTTATACCTCACCTCTATTTTTGTTTTACTGGCATATTTATTTTATGAGACTCTAATGAAACATCATCACCATCTTTAGTATCGTCATCGTTATCCCACTGCATTTTCATCATGCCCAACAGTAACAAAGAGCTTTCTCTGATTGCACAAGAAGCCTTAGAGGTTAGGGAGGCAAGTATCAGACTCACATGCTGCATTACCAAACAGGCTTGGACTGGCTGAATTTTTTTTTCATATCTCACTGCTTGTATGAGGTGAAATTGTACCCTATCAGGGTAGTCTCTCTTCATTAGCTCTTGAATCTGTTAGGTTTATTGATTTCAAGCTCAGAGAGCAACTCCAGTCATCTTAAGTCAGGGAAGGAAGGAAGGAAGGAAGGAAGGAAGGAAGGAAGGAAGGAAGACAGGCCAGAATATATTGGACGCATATCAGGGGCTCAAGTATTAACAAGAGGCTGAAGCACCCATCTTGGAAAACTGGTGGTTCCAGCCAGCTCCAGAGGCTTGGCAGCAGGAACCATGATGCAGAAACCATCTTAGTCTTTGGGTTGCTGCTGGGATGACTCCAAGATCCAAAAATATTGCTGTTCAGGATTCCACATCCCAGGAAGGAGACTTGATGGTCTCTTTTGATTTTATGCCTACTCCCTGAATATCCTATGGGACCAGGAAGGATCTGAATCCCTTCATTCCTGAGAGAAGGCAATCAGCATTGGGGAATTTCCCAAAAGGGACATTAGAGTTAAGAGCTTCCCCTAATGGGACATTAGGGTGCTGATGATGATCAAAGTGAAAGGAAGTTTGAGGGATGATGTAGGTAAATCAGACACTAGGTTATAATTAACTTGCCTTCACAGACATTCAAGGTTGCTTTCTGGACTAAGCTGATTTGCAGTTTTAACTAATGAAATACAATATATGTCTATATGTCAATTATTTTCCAGATTTAACAGGCTGAAAAGTAAACAGAACAACAGATAACAACAGAAAAGCTAATGGATATCTAAGAGAATATAAAATAACAATCAATAATTAAGTGGCTACTGGGTGTTTACACAAAGAATACCAAAACACTAATTCAAAAAGATGGATGTGTCCCTATGTTTACTGCAACATTAGTTACAATAGCCAAGATATGGAAGCAACCTAAGTGTCCACTGATAGATGAATGGAGAAAGAAGATGTGGTATATATAGTGGAATACTACTCAGCCATAATAAAGGATGAGATCTTGCCATTTGGGACAACATGGATGGACCAAGAGCATTATGCTAAGTGAAATAAGTCAGATAGAGAAAGACAAATACCAGATGATTTCATTCATATGTGGACTCTAAACAACAACAACAACAAAAAAAAAACCAAAAAACAAATGAATAGGCAAACAAAAAAGTGGAATCAGACCTATACACACAGAGAGCAAGAGGGCTTGGGAATGGACAATATAGACTCAGAGGGCTAAGAGCTACAGGCTTCCAGTTACGGAATGAGTAAGTCATGGAAATAAAAGGTACCACTACATAGGGAATACAGTCAATTATGGTGACAGATGGGAGCTATACTTGTCCTGAGCATAGTGTAACATATAGAGATGTTGAATCTCTCTTGTACACCTGAAACTAATGTAACATTGTGTGACAACCATATATATTCAAAAAAATTTAAAAATGACAAAGCACATCACAAGAAATTAATGCAGTGGGGCACCTGGGTGGCTCAGTGGGTTAAAGCCTCTACCTTCGGCCCAGGACATGATCCCAGGGTCCTGGGATGCAGCCCCACATTGGGCTCTCTGCTCAGCAGGGAGCCTGCTTCCCTTCCTCTCTCTCTGCCTGCCTCTTTGCCTACTTGTGATCTCTGTCTGTCAAATAAATAAATAAAATCTTAAAAAAAAAAAAGGAAATTAATGCAGTGGCTAGGATGCCTGGGTGACTCAGTGAGTTAAGTGTCTGCCTTTGATTCAGGTCATGATCTCAGGGTCCTGGGATCAAGCCCCATGTCAGGCTCCCTGCTCAGTGGGGAGACTGCTACTCCCTCTCCCTCTGCCTCTCTCTCCACTCATGCTCTCTCTCTCCCTCAAAAAAATAAAATCTTAAAAATCTTAAAAAAAAAAAAAAGAAATTAATGCAGTGGCTACCATAGAGGCCAAGGCTGCTGCAGTGTAGCAGTTACAATGGTTCAAGAAAACAACTGGAATTTTAAAAGTGTGTATTTATTTGTTTGTATTTAGGGCTGGGAATTTGTGAGACTTCAACATAATATTCAATATGATCAAAATATTTTTCAGTATAATCATGGTTGAGATAATCATGTCTATTATTTTGCTAGGGCTGTCGTGACAAAGTACTTAAACAATGGAAATGTATACGCTCACAGTTCAGGAGACCAGATGTCCAGGATCAAGGTGTTGGCAGTGTTGGTTCCTTTCCAGGGCTCCAAGGAAGAATGACTTCCTTGCATCTCTGCTAGCTTTCCTGGCTATCTTTGGCATTCTGTGGCTTGTAGGTATATCACTGGATCTCTGTCTTCGTGTTCATATGGGGTTCTCTATGTATTCATGTCTGTCTCTGTCCAAATTGCCCCTGTATGTAAGTACAAAATTCAGGTACATGGATCGAAACCCTAACGACCTTATTATAATTTATCTTTATAAAGACCCTATTTCCAAATAAGGTCACATCCTGACAAACTGGGGGTTAGGGTTTAATCGTATCTTTTAGGGGGATGTTGTTCAACCCTAAACATGGAGGATGCTTGTTATCAATCAAGAGCAATACATCATTTACAGTATCTCTTTCTGGGGACCAAAAAGCATGTTCAGCACTGTTTCATATTTAGGAATAGCTTGGTTTGTGAGAAGGTCAATGATTTTCCTAGGCACAAATGACAATGCTAAGGCTGCAGATAATATGTCCTGAGGTCTGACCTGGGTTGATTCTGCTAAGTTCCTAGTTTCATGTTTACTGGAAAATATGAAGTCCTCCCATAGAAAAATATTGGCTTTGTCACATGCTATTTAACACCTTTATCTTTGTGTCTATGTGTGGCACAAAGAAACCCAACTCATTTTTAAAATTTTTTAATTTAAATTAATTCACATATATTGTATTATTAGCTTAGGAGGTAGAGGTCAGTTGTTCATCATTCTTATATAACCCCCAGTGCTCATTACATCACATACCCTCCTTAACGTCTATCACCCAGGCACTCCACACCCCCACTCCCCTTCCCTCCAGCAACCCTCAGTCTGTTCCCCATGATTAAGTGTCTCTTATGGTTTGTCTCCCTCTCTGATTTCGTCTTGTTTTATTTTTCCCTCTCTTCCTTTGTAATCCTCTGTTTTGTTTCTTAAATTCCACATATGCATGAGATCATAATTTCTTTTCTCTAATTGATTTAGCTTAGCATAATACCCTCTACTTCCATCAATGTTGCTGCAAATGGCAAGATTTCATTTTTTGATGGCTGAGTAGTATTCCACTGTCTATATATACCACATCTTCTTTATCCTTTCATTTGTCAGTAGACATCTGGGTACTTTCCATAGTTTTAACACCTTTACCTTATTTAGAGACTACATTTCCTCGATATTTTAAAATATTTTATTTATTCATTTGACACAGAGAGAGAGAGAGTGAGCACAAGTAGGCAGAGAGGCGGGCAGAGGAAGAGAGAGAGGGAGTAGCAGGCTCCTGGCTGAGCAGGGAGCCAGATGCAGGGCTCAATCTCAAGACCCTGGGATCATGACCTGAGCTAAAGGCAGACACTTAACTGAGCCACCCAGGCTCCCCCATTTCTTCAATTTTAATCTCAGTTGTCCAAGACTTCTTGCGTATTTTGCTCTTGTTAATAATTTTTTGGTCCTTAAATATATTATTGGTAGGAAGGATTCATAGGTTTAGAATTTAACAATGACAACTAGCATGTATTAAACCATTATTATGTGTCAGGAACAGAATAAGATGTTTATACAGATTATCTCATTTAATTCTTGACTTATTCTCAGTTTACACATGAAGAAGCTGAGGCTGTGGAAGGTTCCATGAAAGTCAAGATCTGAGGCTACTAATAGTGAGAGAGAATGTGGACTCAGGCTGATTCTGAAGTCCAGCTGTCATCATGCTACAGGACTGCTAATTAAACAGTTTAAGTAAATTGAGATTAGCCCCAAATTAGTCTTTCAGTTCCTTGCTCACAAAGGAGCAAGTTTTATTTATAGCCAGAAATTATCTGAAATGCTTGCTGGGCAGTAACAGCAATATTGCAATCAACTGTTGTATCTTCTGGAAAAGAGCTAGAGGGAAGGGAAGAAGGATGGGGAACGGAAGGATGGAGGGAGTCTAGCCTGTCACTGGGAAGTTTTTCAGCATACAAGGGACAGCATTGAGAGCACTCCTTTCCTCTTCTTCCCAGAAACTCAGGCAGAATGGGAGGACTCTTCCTCTCAGAGAGGGATTAGAATACCAAGCCCAGTGGCTAAACCTAACCAGCTGACAGCTGGCTAGAGGAAGTAAGAACAAATAAACCTCGGGGTAGAGTCTAACTATTATGTCAGAAGAACATTCTTGGGGTGCCTGGATAGTTCAGTGGGTTAAGCCTCTGCCTTTGGCTCAGGTCATGGTCTCAGGGTCCTGGGATCGAGCCCCACATTGAGCTCTCTGCTCAGCAGGGAGCCCACTTCCCCCTTTCTGCCTGCCTCTCTGCCTACTTGTGATCTCTCTCTCTCCTTTCTCTCTGTCAAATAAATAAATAAAATCTAAAAAAAAAAAAAAGGAGAACATTCTTTAGGTGCAGTCACTTTACTGTAAAATGGATTATTTTTTTTCCTTTGGACCCAGATTAGCACTTCTCTGGGCTATCTCCTAGATGTTCAATGCTGAGAGATGAAGTTGTCTCTGCCTTACGCCTGCATCTCTCTAAGCTTCTGTTGATTTAAAGGGGGAAGATATGAGTGCCTCAGATAAACTGTTACCTTCTATAGCTGGTAATGGATGGGAGAGAAAAAAAAAGAAAAGAAAAGAAACTGAATCCTTTTCTTTCCAAAGGCTGGAGAGGATGGGGGAGGGAAGGCAGGCTATCATAAAGTATTAGGTGAGCTTCAGCTGTGGAGTCAGCCCCAGGCTTTACCCAGGAAATGTGACACATCAAGAATGCAAGGGAATGCAAGAACTTCATCTCTCCATCAGGAGCACTTGGTGTTTGGAAATTCTCTATTTCAAAAAGCATCAGCTTAGGAGAGGCCTGGCTGCTTTCTTCATTATCTTTGCAACACAGCACATAATTTCCCTCCTATCCTTAAGGGAAGGTGACTTGCTCTTTCTCTCTCTTTCTCCCTGATAGTGTGCCAATACTCTGGCCTTCAGTAGATGGGCTTGAGGGCTATACAAAAAAATCCCTAACGAACTTTCAAACTTGTTTTTTTTCTCCTGAAATGTGCTGAGGTGTCCACGGCTGCATGCCATGTCAGATAGTAGAAGTGGTGTGATGATGACCTATTTGCGTAGTGAATGGAGGATTCTCCACACCAGGTACCTGCCAGCCAACAGGACAGCAGGCTTGTCCCAGGGCAGCAGCAAGTTGCTCTGTAGGCCAATAGCAAGGCTGCAAAGTGGCCTGATGGGAACAGGAGCCAGTCCCAACCGCACCCCAGAGCTGCCAGGCCTGCCGGGCCAGGGAGGCAGAACCCGCCCTCATTGCTGACATTGCAGGGCGGTCCTCACAAAGCCCTGCCTGTTGGCTCTGGCTCCAGGCAGAGACCTCCCACACCTACAGATACAACAGAGGGACAGGAACGTGCATTAGAAACTAAGCAAATAACTTAAGGGATTTTTTTTTTTTTAACCCTTGTAGATCTAGACCCTGACCTCCTTTTATTCAACTTCAAGGTATGCAAATAGGACAGACACCTTGCGATACTTTTCGGTCCTGGGCAATGTGTGCTAAAATAGCTCCCGGCGTCTGTGGCTTTTGTGGTCTGAATCTTATTCAACTGTCAGTCAGTGAGCAGGAAGTACGCAAAATAACTTTTATGTGGAGTCAGGAGGGGTGTGTGTGTGTGTGTGTGTGTGTGTGTGTGGCTTTCACTGCCAGGAAGGGCATTATGGATGAGTGCTCGCAGACTGAAGCCTGGGCTTCTCCCTTGCCTCCTGGCGCCCTTGACCTTATGCAAGCCTGAAGCCGGAAGTATCCTCGTAACAACCGCCAAACGGATACAGTGTGGCCCAACAGGGTTTCTTATGAATTGTCATTTTTACATCTTTAATTTGGAAATGCCTCTTAAATCTGTTAGGCTAACTGAAAAGCCATGACACATTCACGTCATGATATCTAAAGCAAGTACTTCGCGATTGGATGCAAAGTGCTGAGTACTTACAGCGCGTCATTGGTATTCAGTAAGCGCTGTTGAATTTTCCAGCAGATCCTTTTCTTACTCTCACATTCTGACTTTACATTTATTCCCTCCTCCCTCCCAAAAAAAAGAAAGAAAGAAAAAGAAAAAAAAAAACAGAAACAAAACCAGGACTGAATGTTTGAGTTACTATCATGTCATACTTCCAAACCTAAACTATTGGAATGGCTGCCTTTGCTGTGAGTGTTAAGAGGGAAGCAAAGGTAGCGTCCACGTTCCTGTGTTCTCCCTCGGGGAAAGGGTATTTAACATCTCATATTAACCAGCTGGTTCCAATCTACTTTGGAAGCCAATTTGTAGAAATAACCTCCACAAGTATTCATATATTCAGAAAACAAGTTTCTCTTTACCTTGGAAAATGAGAGCAGCCAAAAAAGAGTGGCTTTTGGACTGCTTCTTTCTCCTCTGTGTTAATGTTTCGATGGAGGAACCACATGACTCCCCAGAAGCTGGTGCAGAAAACAGCACAAGCAAGTGTTGGGACAGGGAAGCATGCAGCGAAGTATGGCTGGGAAAATGCTGGTCACCGACTGCTGTTCTTTGTCCCAGCTCCTGACTCCCTGATCCCTGGTGGGAAGGCACTCTCTCTCTCTAACTTCCTTATTGTTGTTTTGTTTTGTTTAAATCACAGAAAGGGCTTTTTCCATCATGGTTTGCACATGGCATCTCAAAAACACCTTGTCTGGGTTCTCAGTATTCTGAAAGAGTAAGCATTCTGATCCCTTCATTCTCTAAGCAGATGTTCTCCAGTATCTCCAGTCTCCAGACTCACTTCGTAGAGGTCCTAGATGTTGGACAATCTCTTGTATAGTGTTTAGGTTGAGGGACCACATTACTCTGAGAGGAGTGTCCTGATCACAGCCTTTGGTACACATTGCCCAACACAGTTCGCCTTCGGCATGGCGGGGCCTGAGGCACTGTAGCTGTTGCACTGGGAGACAGTCACACACATGCCATGTGGACCGAGGAGCTTTCCCAAGGAGTCCTTGTTTCTAGGTTAGAGATCATAACTAAGTACTGAAACCAAAGGCTAGACAGACACAAGGGAAAGAAGCTTCCAGGAAATTTTTTAGAGAATAATTCTTGACAAATTCCTATGAGAGTAGCTATCAAATTCATAATGGTTTCATCACAAATCTCGTCTCTGGCTCCAAATGTTTCAGAAATGCAACTCCTTTAGCAGCATCAGGGGCCTGGGCACTTGGCAGTGGTTTGTTTATTTTTTTAATGTGCTCCCCACCATAAGAATTTGCCATTGCTAATAATTATAAACCATAAGATATCAGTCACAGAGCAATTATAAGTAATAACCCAGAAGCTAGTTTTTATGTTGTCAGAAGAAGCAAGGAAATGTTCAAGCTTAATCTATCTGTGTGTAAGAAAGTCAGTGGCAGAACACACAAGTAAAAATGACTCAGGTAAAGCAGCAAACCACAAGCACTCAATCATGTACAGTGTGTAAAACTCAACCCTAGTGTTTCACTTCTTAGTCTGAGATCAAGTTTCTTAAAGGAAATGTTCAGATACATGAAGGGTAAGAAAGAAAGTCATCCCAGGCAGGAGGGTGGTTTTTATAGGCAAGAGGGTTGCTACCAGTATTATTAAGCAGCTGCTACTTAACAAGTCTTGTTCCTAGCACTTTGCATATCTGATTTGGCACACTCATCTCAGTAACTCTATAAAGTTGGTATAATTATCTCTGGATTTCAGATGCCTACCATGGGGGAAGTTAGGTAAATTTTGCCAAGTTTCACGTGTAGTAAATACCTTTGGAGAGGCCCAGACCATTCTGATTCCAGATCCCAGAGTGCATGCTTCTGTGGCCCCTCTTCTAGGTGAAGGTCAAAGGCACTCAATAAAGGGGAAATGAGATCCATGTAGGACTGCCGGGCAGCTTCTTGAATGAATGGAGGGAAAATCTCACTGCTGGGCTACACATGAATTCTATTCACCTTTAAGCCAAGCCAATGCCCTGCAAAAAAACCACAAAACAAACAAACAAAAAACCCAAAACACCTTACTGCTGAGTATTCATACACCCAGTCCTGAAGTTCATGCAAACTCCAATTTCGTCTTGTTTCACTGACCTTGCTTAGCTTCCTGTCACTGTCTTTTGCTTCCTTCCATTCCACGGCTCCTGTCACACCTTTCCAGTTTCTCCAACCACGCCTTCCCTTATTAGGAGTTTTGTGATTCTGATTTTTGTGTTTCAGCTTCTGCCTTTCATTCTTAGATGTATGGAATCTGTAAGACAGGCCTGCTTACCACACAGATCTCTGTCATGGGAAAGACACTGTACTATGTTCAGAAAAGTATATTTAAGTCATTAGTAACTATCTGTACATTTTTCTAAAAGTTATTAAGCCATTGCTTTTAAACTTAGTAAAATCAAGGGCGCCTGGGGGCTCAGATGTTTAAGCCTCTGCCCTGAGTTCAGGTCATGATCTCTGGGGCTCTGACCCCACCTGGAGCCCCACATCAAGTTCCAAGTGGAAACCCACTTGGGGCACTGGCTCAACTGGGAGCCTGCTTCTCCCTCTGCCTCTCCCTCCTGCTCATACTCTCTCTCTGTCTCTCTCTCCCAGATGAATAAATAAAATCTTTTAAAATATTAAAAAATAAATGTGGTAAAATCATCATATTTAATTTTATTGATTTTATTATTATTATTTTTTTGGAAATCAGTAAATTTTATTCCTTGTCAGTTTGATCACTTGGCAACTCAATTCTTTCCTCATTTCCCAGCTAGCAACTGAGAAGTGATGGCTAAACCAGACTCAGCCCCAGTGGCTTCCTTCTAAATGTTAGACTGATTTCCAGGAGGTGGAAGAGGAATTCCTGCCCCTGGGGACACCATGGCAGAGGCAAGGGACACAAAGAGGCATTCCATCAGGTAGCTAGGAAGAGTGGGTCTAATTTTCTACAGGTCAGCAGGCTCTGAATAGTCTTGTTATTTTAGGAGAGCCCTCAGGATGCTTTCATTCAGAAAGAGGCAGAATTTAGAGGCATTTAAATCACTGATTTTCCTTTCCTTACAGGGGTCCTAGATGAATATGCTGGAAAGTAACAGTTTTAAAAGGAATGGTTTAACAACTTTTTTTCTTTTTTCTTTCTTTCTTTCTCTTTTCTTTTTTCTTTTTTTTTTTTTTTTTTTTTTTTTTTTTTAGAGGGGTAGAGAGAGAAAGAGAGAGCACAAGCATGGGGAAAGGCAGAGGGAGAAGAAGAGGGAATCTCAAGCCAACTCTGCCTTGATCTCATGACCCTGAGTTCACGATCCAGGCTGAAATCAAGAATAAAACACTCAACAAACTGAGCCACACAGGAGCCCCAGGAATGGCTTAACAATTTTTGAAAAATGTCCAAACATAGTTAGGATGGTTAAGTCTACTTTTCTGAACACAGTTAATATTTTGCATTTCAAATGGAAAATTTCAGTGTATACTGATTTTTGTTTCAAAATTTTATTAAAAATTTTTTTTAAGATTTTATTTATTTGACAGAGAGATAGAGTACACAAGTAGGCAAAGCAGCAGGCAGAGAGAGAGGGAGAAGCAGCTCCCTGCTGAACAGAGAGCCTGATGTGGGGCTCAATCTTGGACAGAAATCATGAACTTAGCAGAAGGTAGACGCTTAACTGACTGAGCCACCCAGGTGCCCCTCAAAATTTTAAATATCTTGTTGGATTACTATATTGTACACCTGAAACAAATGTATGTTAATGACACTGGAATTAAAATGTTTAAAAATTTAAAATGTTTTCAGTTTGTTAACATTTCAGCACCTAAATTTTAATATTCTTCAGATTTCTAACTTGTTTTCTTATCTTTCTTTTATAATTTTACACCATGATTAAATATCAAATTAGTTTAAACATAAATTAATCACAAATCATCCAATCCATTAAAGTATTCCCTTCTAAATATCCTTGTTTCCTTCCTGTTGATTCAAGAAGTTTCACATTTTTAAACTGATACTTTCTGCAATCTGCTACCCAAATTTCTGTTTCTGAAATTCTTGTTAGATACCAATATGTCAGCATTTTATCTCTGGTAGGACTCGTGGCTAATTCTGAGTTATTTCATATGATCTTTAAATTAAATTTAAAATTTTAATTTAATGAAAATTCAACTTAATTCTAATTGGGAAATCAATTTTAGTTAAACTCAGAATTTTCTGTGTTTTAAAATTTAAACTAGTCAAACTAAAAATCACTTGCTAGAAATGTAAAGGTTGTCATGTCATTTGAGGAATTGGCAGAAAAAATACTAAATGTGCTTAAATTTTCAAAAAATAGTCACATACTGAGTGCCAAAATTGTTGATGGAAAAAGTGGTTCATATTGATACTTTCAGTGAATTCAAGATTTGCCACCCTTTAGCAAAGTATTAGGATTACTTTATCAAGTGGCCAGCCAACTTTAGTTTAACCAATACACAAAAGAATATATTCGATGATAGGCAATCAAAATCAAATATTTTTATTAAAACTGGTAAAAACCGCAGTTTCTAAATTTTGGTCATTCTACAAATTGATTCTTTCAAGAACAGGTTTCTAGTGGGTTTGCATGCCTTCATCTCCAAGATCCTGTAGTTAAAAATACAAACCAGAACCTCAATTATAATGGCAACATTCATTGTAAATAAACAGTGAGCCAACGTTGTGCCAGAAACTCCGCAGTAGTTGTCTTCCTTTGACCCAAACCACATTTTGAATTAGGTATTATCATTATTATTCTCATTTTACACAGAAGGGATCTGAGGTTCGAAGAGATTAGTCACATAAATTGCCCAAGGGAGGCAGGATTCGGACTACTTGTCTCAGAGGGCAGGTTGTGAAGCTGTGAAATGCAGGATGGAAACCATCCACCTCTGCCCTCGATCTGCAAGTTGGAGAGGAGGAAAGAGGCTGCTCCTACGTCACTGCCTATGTAGAAAGAGCTTAGCATCTGTGCAGATGCAGCATTGGGGGCAGATAGCAATGGGGCTGGGAAGATTTTCAGCCACCTGTTGAGGGAGGAGGAGTGGCTATAGAAGTGACACAGGTGATGGGTGAGGCCAAGGCATCCAGCTGGCATGGGTGCAGCTAGGCCCTGAATACAGTCACCTGACTGCTGGCCCCTGCCTCCATTTCCCTCGTGAGGCCAGTATGTCTACTGGACACACAGGAGTGGGCTATCACTCCCGAGGGCAGCCTGAAACTGGTTGCTTTCCGGAATCATGCCTGTTAGCCCTGCACGGCTGTCAGGAAAGTAAGTTTTCTTGTCCTATAACCTAAGAACATACGACCGAAGGGCGTGTACAGGTCTAGCTCAGGAGATACAGCTCTAGGGGTCATCAGAACAAGAGGGATGTACATGGAATGGTTTTGACTGTCATCTAGCGAGCATTTCTTTGGGTAGAGCAGGATGAGATGTGTACGGGTTAACCTGTTGTGTGAGCCTTAGCACTTAATTTATTTATTTATTATTTATTTATTTATTATTTATTAAAGCTTTCACTCATTTATTTGACAGACAGAGATCACAAGTAGGCAGAGAGGCAGGCAGAGAGAGAGGAGGAAGCAGACTCCCCGCTGAGCAGAGAGCCTGATGCGGGCTCTATCCCAGGACCCTGAGACCATGACCTGAGCCGAAGACAGAGCCACCCAGGCGCCTCAGCATGTTATTTATACAAACTAGCAAATACCAATCCTTCTCCTCTTCCTGGCACCTTCTATAACTTTCCCTAACCAGCCTGGAGTGAATATCCTGAATTTTTCTACTCCAGTGACAGACCTGGGTGTAACCAGGGGATTGTCACCTACTCTGTCATACTCGCCACACACATACTACTTCCTCTTTCCAATTGCAGCTTCTGGAAGAACAGGTCTGGAGAAGGAAGAGAAAGGGGACTAGGAAGATTTCCTTTTCTTTCTCCTTGAGATGACATAATACCATATCTACCAGATTATTTTTCTTTTCCAATCTTTCATCTCCTATCCTTCTCAGATTGAATGTCTCTCGTTAATGAGATGGCAAGTTTATATAGTTTATTTTTTAAAGTTTACTATTCAGGGGTTTTTAATACATTTACAAAGTTGTATAACCATTGCCACTATCTAAAAACAGAATATTATCACAACCTAAAAAGAAATTCTGTTTCTAGAAGTTCACGTTCTCCTCCCCTCCCAAGCCCCAAGTAATGACTCATCTATTTTCTGTTGCTATATATTTGCCTTATTCTGGACATTTCATAAAAATAGGATCATAACATGTGACCCTTTGTATCTGGCTTCCTTTACTTGGCATGATGTTTTCTATGTTCATCTATGTTGTAGCCTGTGTCAGTATTTCATTCCTTTGTATGGCTAAATGATATTCCACTGTATGAATACACAGTGTACAGTGTTTATCCATTTATCAGTTAATGGAAATTTTAGTTTCCACCTTTTGGCTACTGCTGCTATAATCCTTCATGTACGGGATTGTGTGGATGTGATTTCATCTCTCTTGGGTAGCACCTAGGAGTGGGATCGTTGGGTCATATGGCACTCCGTGTTTAAGTTTCTGAGGAACTACAAAATTATTTTCCCCAGAAGCTACACCATCTTGCATTCCCCCTAACAATGGTAACAATGGTAACTAACAATCATTAGTGTGTTATATAAAAAATGAAAAGAAACTCTGTTAGTGACTATAAGACCAAAAATGAGACGGTGTTGCTTAAAAGGTGATGTAAGAAAGCATTTCAATTAATTGCATCTAAGTGTACAAAGTGTGATTTATACAGGCAACACTGAGCTAGGACATCCAAGAACAAAAAACTAAAATAAAGGATATCCTGAAATATTCAAGGAAGCTTCCTATCAACCTGAAAGATGACAATAGGGGGTTGCAAGGAAGAGAGAATTTAAATGCTTGTAAACTATTTTTGTTTTGTCAAAGTTCCTTGGGTTAATAAAGGAAATCTATGTAAATGATGGAGATCTCTGATCCATTTAGGAAATGGAAAACAATGTCCAATGATAAGAGTTGTGCAGATCCAAATTGACACAGAAGTGTTGGAAAATTCCATCACCATCTGAATTTTTACCCTCTCTAAGACTGTGGCAGAACGTCTACTGCTAACATTTAGTCAGTGGAACACTGAATTGGAATGATGTAATCAAATACCATTACTTAAATTTTTACCCCCATACCCAGGAGGAACAGTCTTTCAGAGGTATTTTATTCATAGATAGAATCACCTGGAAAAAAAAATGGTTTCTGAGGTAACTATGAAGAGGCTTGTTTTGATTACAATTACTTATTTGGGCAGCTCCGGGGCATTAATCTTGCTCTCAGGATATTCAGCATAAAGTCCCCAGAAGTTTGTAAGAATTAAGTCAGACGTATGATCACCCAGAACAGAATTAGGCCCCCAGTTAAGACCAGGGATGGTCTATAGGATGGCAGTTGGGTTTCTGGCTCTCAACCATGAAGATGAGGAACAACTTGGAAGACTTTCTAGTTATTTTCTGAGCCTGTTTTAGATCTGTCACACCAGCTTTATATAAGACTTTTATAAAAGTCCATTATATTTTGACTCACTACGCACATTTGTTGAGATTGGATTTCACTACATGTTAGGGTCCTAGAATACCAATGGCTTAAACAAGATTGAACTTTCTTTCAAGTAAAGTTCAGAAGTGTGCAATGCAGGGTTCATAAGGCAGCAGTGATCCATGGTGAGCCCACTGATCAGGGACACAGCCTTATCCCAGCTCACCAGGTTACCTTCACGTGCGTGTGCCCTTCTCATCAGGTGCTGATGTCACATCTGTGCTCCAGGAAACAGTAAGGAGGAAGGGTGAAAGACACCAGCAGGTGTGCCGGAGCTCATTCATAAGGAGTATGAGAGAAGCTGTCAGAGGAAATGTCCACTTACATATCATTGGCCAAAACACCATTGTAAGCATATGACCACCCCAAACCACAACGGAGTCTGGGAAATGCAGTTTTGATGTCCTAATCCATTTTCCCAGCAAAGAAATGGATGTTTCCATTTTTGGTAATTTATCTCAATTACCATGAAGTAAAGGGAGAACACATATTGGAGGCAGACTACAATAACTGTCATGCCACATTTTGGAAGTAAAGTGTTAGTCTGGGTTGTGTAATGTAATTCTTCCCTACATTTGAGCTCCAGTGTTGCCTCCTGCTTCCATTGTAACTGGCTTCATATTGGTTAGGGAGTAACTTGAAGATCCTGAGGGCTCTGGCTGTGGAGTCCGGAACTAGAGAGGGGTGCACTAAATGGAATGATCTCCGTGTAATGAGGTTCCTGCTCGGTATCACACTACTAGTTTTGAATGGTTGTGCTCACCACCTGTGTACTCTTCCTGTGATTATGGGCTTTAGTTATTGAACCTTAAACAAATTACAAATCTAACTACTCACAAATCATCTTTCCACATAGATTCCTAACTTTGTTTTTTGTATTTACATGACAGTCATTTCTACATCACTGTTAATACTTGGGCTACTCCGCTCTGGACCTTTTGAAGCAGAAATGGTTCTTTTTTGGTAGATGTTAGAACTGAGTGAATAAGCCTTCCTCAGTGGAGAGAGGGAGAGAAACTTTCGATCATTAAAATTCACCAATGGTTTAATGGATCATTAAAAGGAAATCTCTGTGGCCAGAGAGTTGGAAATAGATAATGTCGTTTAAAATAAGGGACTATAGGGGCGCCTGGGTGGCTTGGTGGGTTAAAGCCTCTGCCTTCGGCTCAAGTCATGATCCCAGGGTCCTGGGATTGAGCCCCAAGTCGGGCTCTCTGCTCGGCAGGGAGCCTCCTTCCTCCTCTCTCTCTGCCTGCCTCTCTGCCTACTTGTGATCTCTGTCAAATAGAGAAATACAATCTTTAAAATAATAAAATATGGGACTATAGCTAAAAATACTGTATGGTATATTTTAGAGTTGTTAAAAGAATAGATCTTAAAAGTTCTCATCACAAGAAAAAAGAAGTATATATGGCGATGGATATTAATGATATATTATGGTGGTCATTTTGCAATACATGTACATACCAAGTGACTATGTTGTACATCTAAGACTAATGGAGTGTTATATGCCAATTATATCTAAATCAAAAAGAAATGAAATGAAATGTGGGAACATAATTATAGGAAATATGATAGTGAAACATCATAAATGTTGAAAGGAAATCTTGCTTCAGGTGCAGATTAAAGTAGGCCACCAAGCTAAAGAGAAGAAAAATAGTCCATTTAAACTATATAAATGTAAGAAAGATATTTTAGGAGCAGAATTATCCTTAAAAGTTATCCATCCAAACCTTTCTATTTTATCAGGTCACTGAGATGCAGGGAAGTGAGCTGGAAACACTCATGAAATTAATTACAAACCTCTTGAGAAAATGATTTCAATTTTTGCCACTATTGAATAAGAGCCACCTATAAAGGTAAGATTTTGGTCAGATTCTCACAAAGAGATACAAATAATTTAAAATAATGTAAATTATTCATAAATGGGGAAAGTTATTAATGTAAATCTTGGAGCAAATCCTTAAACTCCTAAAAAGGAGGGGAAAGAATTATTCATCAAAATGACATAGTTCAGAGGATGAAATTAACATTTAAATATAATATTATCTTATTTGTGTATTCAAAAGAGCCAGTCAGTATTCAAGTATGGCTACCTGACTACTTAAATTTAAATACAAAACAAAACAAAAACAAATTTTACCTTCATCATTTATTCCTTACACTTTCAGTTTTCCATGTTTTGTTGGGAAAGATATCAATTTTGGGGTTAAAATCAAGTGAGGAAACACCAACCTGGCCACCAGGACATCTATATTTAACAATTATAGGTTTTATTTAGTTCCATTTTCTTTCCATTAGCTGCTTCTTTTCAATATATTTTCCCAAAAGAGCACTTTAAAAATATTTCTTCTGCTTCTCGCTTTGATTGGGTGAGAGAAGAAAGCAATCACTGTGATTTACTTAAACAGACCACAGAAAATTTAACCATGAAGGAAAAATAATCGCTGACTTTTTATCATTTCTGCATCTTCCACAAAACGTGGAGAAAGTCAATACTGATTCCTGTCATTGCTTTTTATCCCTGATCATTATGCTCAGAAAACTTAAGCCAGAGCACTGAAGAGGTAGTTCCCGGTTCTTTTGAAAGGCGCTTCTGTCATTTTGCTGCTGTGGATATTGATCTGACCTTTAAATTTCTAAGTTGAAATGGAAGCCTTTATCAAGAGTTATTACTATAAGGTGATATTAAGACATAATAGCCTTTAAAATGCATTACCACTTTCTTAACAAATGTTACCAGGATGGGAAAATAAAAGTAGAAACAAACACATTAAAAAAAAAAAAAAAAGAACAGAGGGCATTCTCTAGGATTTGTGGCTGGTTCGTTCATTCCCCCCCCCCTTTTTTCCTTCCTTCCTTCTTTCCTTCCTTCCTTGTAATTAATTACTGAAAATCTGTTACTTAATGATTTTATAATATCAGTACATGCTCTGGCACCATCTTAAATGCTTGAAAGGATTAACATGAAGAACGGGCTGGCAACTTGCTTAACTCATTTAAAAGACAGCAAGTGCTATAGGGAAAAAAAACACAAAAATGAACGTTAACTGGTTTTTAAAGTTAAATTTCTGCTGAGCTATTATAAATTAGTTGAGCTAATTCTTCAATAGAGAAGGGCCATCCATCTTCATGTGGCTAAGTTCAGAGAGAAAAGTTGAGTTATATTGATTTTTGCAATAGTTGTGTGTAGAGGAGGCTTATTTTACTTTGTTTTGAGAACCTTTTCCACAGACTCATCATGAGAACTCAGAATTAAAATCCAGTCGGTCCATTACACATAGATGAAAAAAAAATCACAAAATCTCTGTTATCAATTAGATTTGGGGTACATATGTTTCATTGTAAGCATCCTGGACCCAGAACCTTTCTAGACACTTTGGGTAAAACCTTCTCAGCTGGCTTACCCATTGACTTTATATACAAAAATGCAAGAAATGCGACATTCTTTGCGGATGGGTTCAATTATCTCCTTTAAACTTGTTCTTTCCCACTGACTCTGTTCTAACAGGTGTTTTTGTCTTTATTATTTATGAATGAGGTTATATGGCATCATGGATATTGAGTCTCTCTCTCTCCCTCTCTCTGGAGCTTGAATTATTGCCTAATAGGGAATTATGAAATCATATGGATTGTTTCCGGTCTCAGAGATGTTTCTCCCTGAGCTCACTTGCTTCTTCCTCCATCTGTGCCTTACACAAAAGAAGAAACAGCCCAGAGGATTTCAGACTTAAACTGTCTCTCTGAAACATTCCTATGGCAGTCTCTTCAAGTTGGAAAAAATATGAATCTTTTAACTGGAGTTTGCCCTCACTGATAAACACAGGATTCTTCGTTTTTCCTTTGTGGGGGTTGCTGCTCAGATAAATCTTTCTTTGTTGCATTGGTTTTAATGACTAATTTTTGTTTGAATCTTTTTCTCTCTAAAAAGCAATCAATGCATAGGATAAAAACTTCAAGCACTATATAGTTTGTTCCCTTCTACTCCCTGAGATTCAGTCCTTTAGCTCATTCCCTGAGAAGGATGTGTCTAAATCTTCCTATTACATGGAGAAAAAATTCCATTTCTCTGGAGTGCCTGAGTGACTCAGCTGGCTAAGCATCCGACTCTTGATATCAGCTCAAGTATTGACCTCAGTGTCCTGAGTACAAGCCCTGTGTTGGGCTCCATGCTGGGCACGGAGCCTACTTAAAAAACAACTCTCATGATCTCTACCCTATCTCTTTTATTTGTTTTTTCTTCCTGCTCCAGGCACACACCCTCTTCTCCAGCCATACCACTATCTAATTTCTTTCTTTTAAAAAATATATCAGGTATCTTTGACATACAAAAATTAAAAATAATTCAGGTGTACAACTTGATTTTTTTAAAAGGAAGTTCTACATTCAACATGAGGCTTGAACTCACAACCCTAAGCAAGAGTCCCATGATCTACCAGCTGAGCCAGCCAGATGTCTCTCAATGCCTTGATATCAAGTATGCATTGTGAAAAGATCACCACAATCAAGCTAAATAACCTATCCATCACCTCTACATAGTAACCATTTTGTGCGCAGGGGGAGGGGGTGTGATTTAATTCAAGATCTACCTTCTTAGCAAATTTCAAGTGTATTATATAGTATTGTTAACTATGGTCACTATGCTGTATGTTGTATCTCCAGTACTCTTTCATCTTGCATAACTGAAACTTTGTACCCTCTGACCAATACCTCCTCATTTCTTTCACTCCTGGCAACAGCCATTCTACTGTCTGCTTCCCTGAATTTGACTACATTAGACTGCACATAGAAGTGAGATCATGCAGTGCTTGTGTTTCTGTGCTGGCTTATTTTACTTAGCACAATTCTCTCCAACTTCTGGATTGAGTCCTGGGACATTGCTTCTGGGTACTCTGCCCCTTGGGTCTTTGCTCTGGTGGTCGCCTCTGGTGGGAAGCCCTTCATTCTCCTGCAAAGTTTGCTTAGCCTTCCAGGCCCTGCTCAGGTTTTCATTACCACTTCTTTGTATTTGCCTCACCTATCAGTCTCCACCACTAAACTGTAAGATCTAAGAAGGAGGAAGTTGAGAAACCCAGGCTCAGCTCAGCCATCAATAGCTGTGTGTAGCAGGGAAAAATGGTAAGCCTCTCAGTGCCTCCATTTTCTCAACTGCTACATTTTTGGGGGAGTCATCCTTGTGCAAGGGCCATGCTAATCTTCACTGTATCATCCCAGTGTTAGTATATGTGCTGCTGAATGGAGCACTGATTGACTACATTTTTTTTTAATTTTTTAAAAAGATTTTTATTTATTTATTTGACAGAGATGACAAGTAGGCGGAGAAGCAGGCAGAGAGAGAGAGAGGAGGAAGCAGGCTCCCCACCGAGCATAGAGCCTGATGTGGGGCTCGATGCCAGGACACTGGGATCATGATCTGAGCTGAAGGCAGAGGCTTTAACCCACTGAGCCACCCAGGCACCCCTTCACTACATTTTTAAAAACAAGCAGCCACATGTTAAAAGACGGGAAGAAAGAGTAAATCTTTCTGACTCTGTGGACTCTGTGTTCTTAAAGTAGGGAGACAGATCTCTCTTCCTCTGTAAATGAAAAGAAATATTCCAAGTAAATATGATGATTGTCCCCTAAGAAATGTAAGTTTAGTAGAAAAATAATGTTTATTGAAATATATGAACACTGGAAACTATAGATCTAAGTGATTAATATGAAATCCCAAGTTTCGTGGGCTATTTAGTTAATGGACTAAGACCTTCCATTCAAGCAGATGACTTGTAAGTTGGTTGAATTCATGAACTTTTATTGGTAGTCTTTCAAGTTCAGTAAAATCCTTTAAAATTTCTTAAATAAAGTCCTTAAAAATATTGTTTATAACATGAGCTATGTTTCATGCCCTCTTAAGGAGAGATTATGAGGAGCTTGTGACCTTATTTGAACAGTTAAAATACTCAGTATATAATCATCAAGATGCCTTTCTAGGAAAGAATTTCACTTAAATCCAGTTAAAGTAGACTTTAATATTCATAAGAGGATAGAATTATTATCCAGATAAATCTATTATGCAGAGTGTGGTGGCAAGAATTAAATAAAGCCCAGGAGAATAATATTTTAATGGAAAATTTTCCTTCAAGAACTGGAAATAAAAATAGGAATAATTTAACCTTTCAGGTCATGGAAGTGAGTTTATAAAATTCTCAGGCCACAAATGTTAAGGTAATTCACAGAGCAAGATAAAATTAAAAGAATCATTAAAGTTTTTATACAAATAATTTTGAAACCCTAAATAAATTCTGAAAAATATACCACAATTCATCAAAAAGATTCAAAAAAAATTAGCAGACAGATTTCCAATGAAGAAATAGAAAACATACAAAGTTGCTTCTGTTCCTTCTAATGTTTTCCCAGGGGAATTCCACAAAACCTTTAGAGAGCATGTAATTCAATGTTATTTAAATGGTTTTAGATCATAGGGGAAAAAAGTCCCTAAGTACATTTTATGAAACAAATATAATATTCAATATTATAAACTGTTAAGTCATCATTTGATAGATTCAAGGGGAAACAGCATATGATCATTATTAATAATCCCCCCCAAAAAAACACTGAGCTGGCAGCATATTTTATGGGAAAACTCAAGAAGCATTCCATTGACATCAAGAAAAATTAAATAATGTTCACTGTCGCATTACAGTGGGCTAAAACATCAACCACTGAGCTTTTAAGAAAGTAAAAAGAAATGAGAGGTTTTGACATTAAAAGGCATTGAGAGGCAGAGAGAAAGAGTGAGCGGGAGCAGTGGTAGAGGCAGAGGGAGAATCAGACTCCTTGCTGAGCAGGGAGACAGACTCAGGGCTTCACCAGGACCCTGGGATCATGACCTGAGTTGAAGGCAGATGTTTAACTGGCTGAGCACCCCAGGTGCCCCTATCCGGTTGATTTTGAAAAATGAACATACCTCAAGCATATACTAAGACAAATTATTCCAAATGAATAGTATTTAAATGTAAAAAATAAAACAATAAAAATACAATATAAAAACTTGAGTAAACTCCTATAAAGAAGGGAGATCTAATTACAGACTCAAATCCATAAACCATAAAAGAAGAATATAAAATCCAGCCACATTAAAAAATAACTTCTGCATGAGGTAAAATATTATAAACAAATATTAAAGACAAGTGATAAACTGGGAAAAATTACTTGTAACTCACATTACAAAGGAAAGGCTCGCCTTCCTTTTACATAAAAACATCCTTGAAATAAATAAGAAAAAAAAAATAGACCAGGGAGGGGATGAACAGAGTTCAAAATAGGCAATATAAACAACATTTAGATTTGTGAAAAGATACTCATCAGCACTCATAATAAGAAAAATGCTAATTCAAACATTGCCACATTTGTAGTTTCAAAACATGGCCCCAGAATTATCGAGTATTCCTCCCATGAACAGGTACACATTCCTTTGAATCTGATGTCTGTAATTTTCTGACCTACAGACTCTAGCCTATATGAGAAACAGAGCAGACTGTATAACAGAAGTGTTGCTGTGATAATATGGTGGTTTGTACTACCTGTCTCTTTCTCAGAGAACCCAACCACCATATTCTGAGGAAGGACAAGCCCCCCAGCAGACAGGAAGCAACAGCTAGCACCAAACTGCCAGTGAGTATGCCAATGTGGAGAGAGACTCTTCAGCTTTAGGTGAGCTGTCCTAGATAACACTGCATGGAGAAGACACGAGTTGTCTTTATGAAGTTCTGCCGAGATTAAAGATTTGTGAGCAGATTAAATGATTGTTTCATTTTAAGCCATTAAGGACTAATTCAGGATGGTCTTTTGAAATTGGTAAGGAAGAAGTAAAACTTTCACTATTTGAAGATAACATGATACTATATATAGTAAACCGTAAAGGCTCCACCAGAAAACTACTAGAACTGAATTTAAGAACTTACTAGAACTTACTGAATGAATTCAGTAAGGTCACAGGATACAAAATCAATATACAGAAATATATTGCACTTTATATACGAACAATGGAGTAGCACAAAGATAAATTAAGAAAACAATACCATTTCTAATTTTGCCAAAAATAATAAAATGCTTAGGAATAAACGTAACCGAGGAGATGAAAGACTTGTACTATGAAACACCAAAACTCTAAAATTATATTGATGAAAGAAATTGAAGATGACACAAACAAATGGAAAGATATCCCCTACTCATGGATTGTAAGAACAAATATAGTTAAAATGTCCATACTACCCAAGGCAATCTACAAATTCAACGCAATCCCTATCAAAATACCAGCAGCATTTTTCACAGAACTAAAACAAATAATGCTATAACTGGTGTGGAAACACAAAAGACTCCCAAATAGCCACAGCAGTCTCGAAAAAGAAGAAGAAAACTAGAAATATGATAATCCCAGATTCCAACATATACTATAAAGCTATAGTAATCAAAAGAGTATGCTACTGGCCCCAAAATAGAAACATAGATCAATGGAAAAGAATAGAGATCCCAGAAATAAACCCATGATTATACGGTCAATTAATCTTTGACAAAATAGGCAGGAATATGCAATGGGAAAAAGACGGTCTCTTCAGCAAATGGTGTCAATATCAATATGTCAGTAGATAATATCTATAATATCAATAGAGTCAGATGTCAATAGATAATATATATTATATATTATATATATATAAACAGAGTCAGATGTCAATAGAAAATATCAAAAATTGGAAAATCTAGAACTGACTGCATAAGGCTATTATTTAGAGATAATAGCATTTAGAGAAGTAACTACTACAAGAAATAGGAAAATAAGTAAAGGATGATTGTGGAGACAGCAGAGAGGACAGAAAAGATTAGTGAAGGATCCTCTGTTTTAGATTTCAGTATTTAGGTAGCTCAGTTGATAAAAGGGTCACAATCAGGAAGGAAATTCTCCGGATTTCACTTCAGGAGGCTGAAAGTCTTTCTTGAGGCTTAACAGTGAGAACTACCGCCTCCACCCTGATCAGCAGCTGGGTACTTCCAATCACCTGGTGCAATCAGTCTTCTCTGTGCAGCTGTGAAAGGCAGTCTGAGGCACGCTGTGTATGCTGGCTTCCTGGGTCATAAACTGCTGAGTAACTTCCTTCACTGCTAAATTTTTTAATTCTTCTCTCTTTCTTTCCCTGATATCCCTCTCTCCAGGTTCTTGTTCTGTTATCTCTTTATAACTCCCAATTTATAAACCTGAAACTCACTAGCGATTTTTCTTGTGAAAGAGTTTTATGTGTTTCTGAAGGAAAACACTGGAACAATTTGGATTGAATTCTTGGAATTCTTGGAATCTGGTATTGATTCTTGGAACCTCTTGCCCTAGTGTGTAGTGGAATATTTCGCAAAGTCCAGGGGTATCTCCAGAACAGAAAAGTTCTTCAGAGTGGGTTTTGTCTTCTCAAAGGAGACACTAAGTGATGTCCCTACACGATGGACATTCTGGAATGATGATAGTGGACCAGAGACATTCAAGACTCGTATGTTCTATCCAGCTATGTGGGTCCACTGTTTGGATCTACAAGTATCAGCCATCAGCCTGACATATCATGCTGTTCAAGGGGGGAAAGACATAAACTTATTTTGCAGAACATTGTGGCAGTTTTAGTGTGACCAATCATCTTGGTGTTCCTGGGACCATAACAGTTTTAATGCTGAGAACCCTACATTCCAGGAGGCCTCTCAATCCCCCAAACACTGGGGTAGTTGATCACATTATGGTTAAGGGGTCTAGGGTAAAGCCAACTGCCTTGAATAAAATCCCAGCTCCATCACTTACTAGCTGTGTGACTTTGTCAAAATCACTTACTCCCACTTTTTCTTAATTGCCTTATATGAAAATGGGGATAACATTAGTACCTAATTGCTGGGATTGTAATAGTAAATAACTTAAGACATGTAAAGAACTCAAAATGGTGCCCGGCCTGTGGCAAGCATTCAGTAAATATCACCTAGTAGCACTCAATATATTTTTTTTTAATTTTTTTATTTTTTTAACTCTTTATAAAAGATTTTACTTATTTATTTATCAGAGAGAGAGAAGAGAGCACAAGCAGGGGGAGCAGCAGGCAGAGGGAGGGGGAGAAGCAGACTCCCCACTGAGCCAGGAGCCCAATGCAAGACTCAATCCCAGGACCCTGAGATCATGACCTGAGCCAAGGCAGATCCTTAACCAACCGAGCCACTCAGGTGTCCCTAAATATTTTTTAATAATAAAACCAGTAATAATATTACTATTTTTCAAGTAGAAAGATGCTTTATTGTAAGACAAAGGGAAAAGAGTTGTGTAAATAATGTTTTTTTTGGAGGCTGATAAGGCCAAATGGGACCAATGGGTGTTTTGAAGTATCTGCTCAGTCAAAGTCAAGTATTTTCATGGTTACTCTTACAACGTTCACAGAAAGAGCTGTCAGGAAAAGCAGTACGCTTTACTCATTCGAGCTGTAGACAAAACTTTCATCAATAGATAATATTAAAACTGCAAAAATAAAAAGGACTTTCATATCTGATCTTAAGCTGTGAGGGCATGTTCCTGTTGTTGAAATTGGAGTGGACATCAGGTATTTGCTGTTGTCAGGAGAGGTAATAAAATATGGAATGCAGTGACATTGGGCTGGGTATCTTTGAGTTTGAATTTTCTCATATTTATCTTTTGGATATCAGGTACATCTATAGCCTTCTTGAAATTGAGGATTTTTTTTTAAGATTTTATTTATTTATTTGACAGACAGAGATCACAAGTAGGCAGAGAGGCAGGCAGAGAGAGGGGGGAAACAGGCTCCCTGCTGAGCAGAGAGCCCAGTGTGGGGCTGGATTCCAGGACCCTGAGATCATGACCTGAGCCGAAGGCAGAGGTGTTAACCCACTGAGCCACCCAGGTGCCCCTGAAATTGAGGATTGTAAAAAAAAAAAAAAAAAAAAATGGTACTATAGGCACATGATTCTTTTTGTTGGGTGGATTTGTTTCTTTAATATTCAATATCTGAACATCCTTCCTTTCTTTTGTGTGTTCTCTATTCAACATCTGGACATCCTTCTCCTCTTTTGCTAATCCCCAGCATAGGGGCTTTGGTCCCACTCCTGATGTGAAGAAGCCAAACATTGTTTCCTCCTGCCCTGTTGTAGTGACGACGGCAGTTACCAAACCTTAGCCTACATGCATCAGGATCACAGAGAAAGCTTTTTTCCACAAGGAAATAGATTGCCAGGCCCTACCTCTTAGGTTTAAGAACTTGCATTTCTAGCAAGTACCCTGTGTTATTGATATTTTTCAGGTAGGGATTAAAGAAGATCACACTTAAAGAACCAGTGAGCTAGAATGTGAGCACATGACTTAGGTCAAACAAAGAGATGCATCTGGTTGGGACTTGAGACAATAATATAAGCACAAGGTCAGCTGTGAAATTTTCTGTGAGCAGAGCAGGCATATCAGGAATCCCACTCTGGCAACACCATGTGTTCAACAGCAGATATCAGAGTGGGTAAGAAGATAGTTCCCGGGAGTGACCTTGACTGTCCAGCCTTCCTTGATTCTTGCCTGTTTCCTAATTCTCTCACCTTTCTGTCAGTTCTGTGAGCTGTCCTGTCCTTTCAATGAATCATCCCTCTGGTAAGTTCACTGGTGCCAGTTTCTGTTGGATGCATCTAGAAACAAGAAACAAGGACAGAAATAGCATGACTGTCAATGAGCAACAGGGATTTGAACTCTTGTCTGTCAGGGCAAGTGATAATTGACTCTAACTGAATCAGTGCAGTGACCCAAGAATGTTCTGAGCACAACATGAGCACAGAGGAGAGAATTGGACTTAGCACTAAGTGCTGGGTAATTGTGGGATGGAAAGTAAGAAAATATGTTTGGAGAGGGTGTTTAAGACAGGAAATAGCAGGACAACACTGAAGACGTAAGTAGGAACGAGGTATTGGAGAATTCTGCATGCCCTACAAGGTGCATTTAGGCATTATTTGGCAATATTTAATTGTGAACATTTTCCTAGACTTCTCTGATCATATGAATTACTCTGGAGATTCTAGAGTTGGGACACATAATTCAAATGTTTTATGTTTTACCAAGAGAAAGATCAAGCATGCTCAAGAAATGTTGCCACAGACTATGAGAGTCATTCAAGAATTTTCATATGGAAGTAACATGGCTTTCTAGACTATATTCTAACAGCATGAAGAGATAGCCTTAAGGAGTAGAAGATGGGAAACAGGCAGACCAATTAGGATGTGGTCCCAGTTATTGGGACAAGAAATGATTTTGGTCTCCACAAATGCAGTCCTAAGAAGGAAAGGGATTCAAAACCTCTTAGGGGAAAACAAAACAAAACAAAAAAACAAACAGGCTTCGTTGATGGGATAATACTCAGTTGATGATGGGATTCAGGGTGAGAGTGGGGAAAGAGTCTACCCGGACCACTCCCAGGACTTCGATTTAGGTCATGGATTGACATGTAAGTGTTGCCTTTTTTTTTTTTTTAATGTTCAGTTAGTCAATATATAGTACATCATTAGTTTTTGAGGTAGTGTTCAAAGATTATAAATGTTGCTTTTTAAAATGCTGGAGGCAAAACTAAGGTGTAGGGCAGAGCAGGGGAGAAAGGGTCCAAGAAAGGCACTGATTTCTTTCTGGTAATAATAATGGTTTGTACAAGGAGTGGGTGCTGGGATCCTAGAAATGTACGAATACGGTTGCATAGACTTGTGCCAGTGTGAGTGTGTGCACGTGCGTGTGCATGCTGGGGCAGATATTTCTTAATATGAGTTCACAACACAATCCAAAGTTTCTATATGTGTCCTTTGTAGTAACACTGCAGTCAGGAAAAAGGAGCGAGATGTGGTCGCAGTGGAAAGTTTAGATGTGGGAGAAGACACTGCTGTGTGTGCAGCCCAGAAAGGTGATGACGATATTGCTAAAGTCCCCATGGAAAGACTGTGGCCCAAGTGCTTGACCCCACCACAAGCTCTGTTGGCCCTGTGGGGCTCCTATGTGATACAGTGTGACTCATCTGACTTTCAGTTCCTTGATCTGTTAAGAGGACTAATAAAGGAGGTAGTGATTCTGTTGTAACATATAATAAATTAGAATAAAAGAATTTACATGCACAATAAAGTAGAATATTCTTGTTGAGAGGGCTACAGGGTTGGCATATATAACATAAAAAAATAGTGCTCATCAGTATTGCCCTAGGTATTTAAGATCTATTTTCTAAACTTTGTTCTTCATTTCATGTTGTTTTATTCAAGCACTGATTTGGTATTGATGCATGTTATTATATTATATTATTATTCCTTAAAAGTTCTAATTCAAGAGATTCACACTTCCTTCTAAAATCCATACCAGAGAATTGAATAATTGGATGCTAGTCACTTAGTCTTCCTATACCTTTTACTATAAATAAGTAAATATTGAGGAAATAGCAAAAACAGTAAACATACTTGTATGGGGCTATCTCTCCTTTGACCTTCATATTCTTTTACAGAAGATTTTATCCTTCAACACACAATAACAGGCACCCATACAGCTAAAATGTGTTAAATGATAAAATATGAACACTGATTGTACATGGATTATACTTATTTAATGCTGACAAGATCCCTTTCAGGTTATTATCATCATGATTCCAGTTTCACAAATGAAGAAACCATGACTCGGTGAATTTAAGTCACTGGGACAAGGCTACACAGTTAACTACAATTTATAACCAGCTTTTAAATCCTCATCTGATTTCTACCAAGAGAAAGAAGAAAATAATAACCTGAGAAGATTTGCATGCGTATCTTCCTGGTAACCAGCTCGCCGCATAGCTAAGCATGTGCCCATAAGGAATGCTCTTCATTCCAGATATTACCTAAAACATTAGAAAGATTTTTTTTTTCTTAGAGATAGAAAGGACTTGAAAAAAATGTTTTCTAAATCAGCTGTTATATATTTGCTACAAAGAGGAGTGCTGATACACACCCATTTCATATTACCATTAAATCTTAAGTCCCCTGCTTGGAATTGGGAAGAATTGCTCTGTTCTGACATTTCTGGTCGTGAGAAAGCAGTGAGCTCATGGAGCATCCTCCACCTGCCTCCCTGGTCCAGATGCTTCTGTTCTCCCATACATTTCCACTATCTTCCCTCACTCGACACACAGCCGGCCTCCCGTGCTTCCGACACCCTTGCCGTCACCTCAACACACTTAAAGAAGGTTCACTCCTTTCAATCCATTCTACCTTTTTCTGCCAATGTCTCCCCTTCCCCTGCTTGGTCATGTTAACTTGGTCATGTTATACTTCTTGTTGGAAGAAGCAATTTATTTCTGAGAATATAAACTCTTTAACATGACTGGATACTGATAGATTAACCTATCAACCGAGAAATATCTATGATTTTTCCGTTTCTTAGTTTCTCTTAAAACATTCCTATAAAGAAGATAGATGTCAGATGTCCCCCCAGTTGTAAATTGGAGAACAGAGGTGAATTGCTTTCCAAATGTGATGGAACCAAAGGCAAATTATATTTCTTAGTCTCTTGTTTTGCCTCAAAAAAGCCAGATGTTTTTAGTCATTTTTTAAATCATTTTGACACATACAATAAATAACTCTCACATGTGCCACATACCCCCACATGCATACTTGTAACATGTCGAATTGGTGGCTTTTTATGAAGTGTCCCTTTTCTCTCCTATTCATGAAATTCTCTCAGAGCATGCATTGAGTGAGAGGTGGTGTCCAGGAAAAGAGGGCAAACTTTACAGATACAGAGGTAGACATCTGTCTAGGTTCTGACACCTATAGTTGTAAGACTCTGACACAAATTATTTAACCTCCTCAAGGCTTAATTTTCTTATCTTAAAAATGAGGACAATAAAACATAGGTCTTAGGGATTTAATGAGAATGCAACAAAATGTAAAGTTCTTAGCACATTTGACACATAATAAGTGTTCAATAAAGGGTAGACTTAAAATGGGCTGTTCTAGTTTATTTAGAAATTTCTTGTCGGAGGCTTTGGACTCTACTGGAGGAATAATTTCCTCACAACACAACCTCCTCATAGACCATGACGTAGCCATGTGTGATGGGATCACTTTCTACACAATACATCATTAAAAGACTTAAGTGGATGGGGGTACCATCTGAGTCATATCATATAGACTGGCCTCCTCCAGACTCAGGCGAGCCCAGAAAAGAGGTGCAGAGTGCAGTAAAGATGTGGTGTAGCCCCTCTGCTGTATAGCACCCCACCCCCAGACTGCTAAAAACAGAAATGTGACGTCAACCTGGATGGTGAATCACTGCAGTGAGAGGTTCCTTTGAATAAAGCTTTTGATAAGAACATTCTCTTATATTAGGACTTCATTCTGGGGGTCATAGATATTATACAAGCATCTAAGAAATTCTTGCATTTGCTTGTGAACTTCCTGAAATGTCACAGATTCTGGAATTAGTAATAACAATACTCAAAACTGTGAACCAACATTTGGCATCATCTAGAGGCAGATTCAAGTCTCCACTGCTTCACTTACTAGCCATGTATCCTCGAGTGAATTCTTTGACTTCTCTGAATCTCTTTCCATAGCTGTACAGTGAGAATAATAATAGCACCAACTTCAAAGGCAGGGAGTTTGAGAATTCCATGAGGCAATAGACATAAAATGTTTAGTGCAGTACCTGGCATATTCAACAAACTCAAATAATATAAACCCTCATCTTTTTCCCATTTGAACTCACTTTTCTTATTTCCTATATGATCTCACTTGGAGACATTCTTATTTTTGTACCCACACTTATCCTCCATTTCGTCTCCATACCACACTCACTCTTTCTGATCGCTTGTGTTCAGAGAAGCTGTATCTACAGCAAAGAAAATTCAGCTGTGGGATGAAATGGAGTGTGAAGGATGACAGAGGACCTAGTATTTGGATTTCTTGGATGAGACCTAACTGGGAGGTTAGTTGGGAAATGTAACCAACACAATTTGTTATGCTAGGAAGAGATCTGGCCAAATGGAAGGGACCACAGGGACCAGGACAGGGAAGGAAAAGCCATTCTGGCTGGTTCTCAATTCAGAGTTCTCACAATGATCATCAGGAGCAAACACTGTGTTCTCACCGCATTCTGAGAACCTTCTAGTATGTATGAGAGAAAGATTCTCTGAGTGCTGCTGCTTGAGCCTTCCTTCCATGCCTGGAAATGTCAGCAGGCTATTTGGTATGATCTAAACCTGATTATAATTTGGCATGTATAAACCACCATCTGCCCACATGATTTATCTTAGACTTTGCAGTGATATGGATTTAATAATAACATTGGGGTGTTTCTAGGTGAGACAGGAGGTAAGAGTAAATGACTTGTTTAAATTAAAGAACATATGTTATGAAGATTATGAGTACCAAGCAATTTATAATGTATCTGGTATAGAAAGGAAAATCCTATGGAAATTTTAATCCTCAATTACAGTGAATTCAGTATACCACTAAGAGGGCCTCACTCCTCCCTTTTTCTAAATTAATTAATGCTGTCCTCGTTTTCCATAGAACTGAGTGGCCGTATTTTGTTCAGCTTGCCTAACAAAGCAATTGCAGACCTAACCAGTGCCTAGAGGAATCCAGCCAGCTGCTGGAAAACTCTGTGATGTTGCAGGATATTGGACACAAAACCTGTGATTTCTGGGACCATCAGGAGAGATGCCAAAAGATGTAACAGCAGATTGTGGCCGAAATGGCTACTCAGCACCATGCCTTTCTAGCCTCTCCTAACATATTCATCTTTTCCCTTCCACTGACATCCTCCCAAATGCCTCAGAAAAAGACACTCGCACACATACATTCACCTTAATATTTACACACTTACTATGTTTCTCTACCCCTTCTTTAGTCACCTCTTTTGCTTAAAAAAAAAAAAAAAAGTAAGCTTTAGGTACCAGATCCCTATAATATTATTTTTTTTCTTCTGATATCTAAACTTATTAACAGATAACTATGTATGAATTAGTAGTTCAGGAAACTAGAAACTTCATATGTAAGAAGTTACTCTCTTGGGTTAATAAAGATTATATAAGGCAGAGAAATCACCATGAAGCTGAAGAGATACTTGTTTCTTTAGAATGGTTGTCTATTATAATTCTCCCTAAGCCATAAGCCCAGTGAAGGTGAGGATTGTGACTACTTTTTCACCATTGTATTGTCAACATTTAACGTAGTGCCCAGTGGGGCATCTGGGTGGTTCAGTGTGTTAAGCTTCTGCCTTCGGCTCAGGTCATGATACCAGGATCCTGGGATTGAGCCCCACATTGGGCTCTCTGCTCAGCAGGGAGCCTGCTTCCTCCTCTCTCTGCCTGCTTCTCTGCCTACTTGTGATCTCTGTCTGTCCAATGAATAAATAAAATATTTTTTAAAAAATAAAAAATAAAAATAAAATAAAATAGTGCCCAGTGGGGACACCTCGGTGGCTTAGTAGGTTAAGCCTCTGCCTTTGGCTCAGGACATGATCTCAGGGTCCTGGGATTGAGCCCCGCATTGGGCTCTCTGCTCAGCAGGGAGCCTGCTTCCCTTCTTCTCTCTGCCTGCCTCTCTGCCTACTTGTGATCTCTGTCTGTCAAATAAATAAATAAAATATTTTAAAAAAATAGTGCCCACTAGATGGTGAGCACTCAATATATATTTGCAAATGGCTCATTTCAGGGAGCACCTGCTGCATGACAAGCCTGACTTGTCAAGCATTGTCCTGAATAAGATGAAGCCTCAGTATTAAAGGTCTTCATGGCATATAATGAACTGTGCGAATACAGATGAGGAACAATGGCCTCTGCTCTTGAGGTGGTAGTGGAAGACACAGGAAATAATATGAAAAGGATTTAAATTTTGAGCTAGACCTGGACGAGTAAGTAGGAGTCCCCCAGAGAAAGTGGGAGAGTGGAGAGAATACTCTAGGCAAAGAGAATGCTTGATAATGCATTTGGGAACCATATGTGAAAAGTGTGGTTAGAGGACAGGCTCTATGTGAATAAAGCTTTGAATGGTGACCAGAATTTGAATTCCATCCAGTAGAGGGAGCCATTTAGGATTTTTGTCAGAGAATCATAATTCTGGACTCAATGTGAGTGAATGGATGAACAATGGAGAAGCTGGAACAACGGCGCCTTGTTTGGTAGATATTTCAAATGTGTTTGAGGGAGGAGAGGAGGGCCTGAATGAGAAGCCAGTTGATAGGATTGGTTGGACAGGATAGTTACAGGTCATGGTGTGGAGCTAGGATTAACAAAATTCAGCTACTAATTGAAGCACAAAAATAAAATAACTCTCTCACTTAAAAGTTTCTCTATGGAGGGGCAGCTGGGTGGCTCAGTCGTTAAGCATCTGCCTTCAGCTCAGGTCATGATCCCACGGTCCTGGGATTGAGCCCCACATAGGGATCCCTGCTCAGCAGGAAGCCTGCTTCTCTCTCTCCCACTCCCCCTGCTTATGTCCCCTCTTTCACTGTGTCTCTCTCTGTCACATGAATAAATAAAACTCTTAAAAAAAAAAGTTTCTCTATGGAGTGATGTGCTTAGTCAAGGGACATTTATCAAGACAGCAAATGGAAAAGTAGAAACAGTTGGGAAAATGAGTACAGTTTAGGTTTATTGATGGTGCCAGCTTTGAGAGTTTCATGATGACGAACAATAAGCAATTGGAATGTGGGTCAGATCTCAGAAGAAATGTCGTGTAACAGACAAAGTCAAGAGTGATTGGCTTTAGGGATGCCTGGGTAGCTCAGTCCACTAAGCATCTGCCTTTGACTCAGGGTCCTAGGGTCCAGCCCTGTATCATTGGACTTCTGGCTCAGTGGGGAGCCTCCTTTTCCCTCTCCTTCTGCCCCTTGCCCTCCCCACTTTTTATCTCTCTTGTGCATGTGTTCGCTCGCGCTCTCTCTCTAATAAATAAATAAATAAATAAAATCTAAAAAAAAAAAAAAGATTTGCTCTAGAGGTGACAGTTGAACTCTTTGATGAGGTCACCAAGGTAGAATTAGCAGATAAATAGGCAAGGAGACTAAAGATGAAATCTTGGGAGAATGTCTCCATTTAAGAGTTAATAGAGAAAGGAAAATGAATGAAAGAATAAAGAAGAAACTGTCAGGAAAAAAAACCAAAAAAACAAAAAACAATAGTACACAGTAATGGAAACAGGAAATTTCAAAAAAAAGAGGGAAAATCAAGTGTCAAATGTTGAAGAAGCCTGAAGACTTAATAGCACGAGTCTGGTAATTAGAAAGTTTTAAATGGGTAACTTTGGAAAGTATAGTTAATTGGTGATGCGGAATTCAAATTAATGGGAGTTAAGAAACAGCTATGAGGTGAGGAATGAAGGTGTTGAGTGTTTTGACTATTCAATGAAAATTTTAGTAATGGAAGGAAAGAAAGATCTGTCAAAAGCCCAATAAGGTAGCTATGTCTGAGAAGGTTTTATTAAGACTACAGAGAAAATTAGCTAGGAAAACTAATTGTCAGAGAGGAAAAATTTGAAGATTCCAGAGAGGAAACATCATTCGGGGAACCATCCAGAGGAAAGAAATAAGGAATTGGAGTCTATTGCTTGGGCCTTCAAATGATTAAATTCATTCTCTCACTGTTTTTAGATGATGGAAATTGTGAATTCTCTGAGGTCCAGAAATAGTAAAACTTCTCTAGGGAATACTCATTAGGTTACAATTATAAAAGAACCATGCCATTTTAAGGATTTGGAGGTGGGGGGCTGTGGCTGAAATTTCAGAATACATGGGAATGCACTCAGTCTATCTTGACCTGAGAAGCTGGCGGCCAGGACTTGAGTGAGCACCTCTGCTCTAACTAGCTTTCCTTAGCCTTCCCTGTGGCCACTCCACTTCTTAGACTAAGGAAAATAGCTATTTATAATACAGCCCGTTCAATTGGGATCTGCAGTAGAATAAAGCTAATTCTTGGCTAGTGTAGTTGCAAAAAAAAAAAAAAAATAGCCATGTATAATGGGCATAGGGCGGACTGAAAGATTAAAAAAATCCTGAACATGTTTCTTCTGGGTCTGTGAATAGAGCTTGGCATGGTAATACTGGAGAACAAATGAAAGCTGTGTTTCAAAAATTAATCACTGGACCAAGAAATGCATTCGTCTGGCTTGCAGATAATGTTGAAATACATGGCATTTTCCCTTCCAACACTCTTCCTAGGAGAAATGAACAAAGAGAGGGTGCTGATATTTGCATTCAGTTAATGTGTTTGGCTGTAGGGAACTCATGAACTCAAAGACAGTAATAGCTTTAGCAACAACCAGATAAAGAATGGGTTTGGACAGTTATCTGATGGGCTTCCCACTGGATTAGACTTTGTTTTTCAGAGCAACTGCTGCATTCTCATGGAATATATTTCGTGATGCTTCTCTAAGTGAAGCTCTTTGTAGAAATAATCACTTTCAGTAATTAAAATACCTGATGAATATCAAAACCATCAGGGCAGCAACTTGTACAAACAAAACAGGGAGGTCTAAGAAGGTACAAGTTTTTCTACTTATAAGCCAAAGGGAAAGTTTCAGATGTATCAGAATTAAACCCCTGGCTGTTTGAACAAGCTCGATGTTGCCTAGGTTGCTAAGTAAAGAATGTCCTGAAGGAGAAAAGGAAGGAATGAGTGCCTTGCTAAGAAAAGTATTTTGAATCTGTTTAAAAAAAAAAAAAAAAAAGTGGCCAGCATTTCTGAAGGTAAGCAGGGGGGAAATCAGTAAGTAGAAAATCAATAACATAGGGTTCTTGGTGTTATGTTTTTTTGGTTTTCTTTTTTTTTTTTTTTTAGTTTACATTATACAGGGCTGGCCTCTAATTTCAGACTCCATGAGGTATGGCTTGTGAGTTACAGCAGGGTGGGCCATACAAATTTGCACCTGAAATTAGACCCTCATCTTTAAAGATGAACAGAGCTGTTCAGAAAGAACTAAAGATCTAAGCTAAAAGGCAATGCCAGGTATCAAAGCAATAAGAGCGCCCAGATATCTGAGGGTTGTGTCCTCTTTATCTTTATGTCCCTAGAATGTTGTATAATTTTCAGTCAATATAGAAGCCACTGAAAAATGATTTGTTGGCTGAATGAAGACCAGGTAACAATGATGCTATAAACAAGAATGCTATAATGTAATGATGGGGAAGTCCAGGAAAAGAAGTGCTCAGAAATTTAGGCAGATGGTATTAGGGAAAAGTCTGTTAGGAGACAATGGAAAACAAACCTAGGTAAGGGCTCAGAGTTAGGACCTAAGTCCTATGAAAACAGGACTAGTCCTAGAGGTGCTGATATTAAAAAGTTGCCCAAGTTGCCAAAACAAGATCCAGGTCTAGGCAATAACGCAAAACACCTGCATAACTAAATTGTAAATTCATTCAACAATTGATTATTGAGTTACTTTTTCTGTGACATGTATACTACTAGGTCCCAGGAATAAAGCAAAAAGAGGCAAAGATTCCTATTTTCATGTAGCTAAAAAGAGGGGATGAATAAAAATAGGCAAGAAAAGTATATAGTATGCTAGCTGATGTTAAACACTTTAAAGAAAAATAAAGCAAAAAGTGTGGATAGTAAGCATTAGAAGGATTGTGATTTTAAATAGGGTGGTTGGGGAAGACTTAGATAAAGTGGCATTTGGATTAAGACAAAGAAAATAAATGTTAATGGAATGATTCACCTCAAATCTGAAAGACAAGTAGCCCAGGGGAAGGACACAGAAGGAATAGCAGGTGTAAAGGCTCTGAGACTCAGAGGCTGGAGTAGATCCGGAATTTTCTAGAAAGCAGGGAGGCTTGTGTGGCTTGAGGGAAGCAATCAAGTGGGAAAGTAGTTGGTGATGAGTTCAGAGAGGCAAAGGGAGGGCCAGATGAGGGCACACCATGTAGGACTTTGTCGAATTGGCCTAGATGTGCTGAAATCGTGCATCCCCAAGATCAGAACTGTTCCTCAAGACCAAGGTCAAGTTGAGTCTACTGAGATCTTCAAATGAAAAGCACTTCTATGAGGTGTGAACAGGGATGAAACAGGTGGGTCCCAACAACTAATTTTCAGGGGGGAAAATGCACTAGAAGCAATATATGTCATCAACAATCTCCTCTTCTGGGGACCTCTCCTGTTGTCCTCTGACCAGTCCCCAAAGGAAACATTTTTTGTCTTCTTTCTGTAGAAAATTAAAGAATTATCCTTACTGACTTAATATCAAGCAAGGGTCATTTAAGTTTGGGCAGACTATTGATCTGGTTATCCTTAGGTAGTTCCCTATTGGCAGCTACCTTTGTGAGCAGTTACTGATGTCTAAGCAAAGCTCCCCTTTCTAGAGTCTTTTTCCCCCTTTGTGTATGTAAGTATAGGCAGTTTATTATACACATATTTATAGTTAATTGTTTGTTGAAATTAAATTCCTAGTATAATTTAACCTTTAAATAAAGGTAATAAAAGCAAAATGAAGTCTAAATTTAAGAAACTTAAGTGATTTCCTAATTTCCAACTCTGTGTCGTCCACCTCTCACTATTATCCATTGACTAAATCAGTTGCCAGGCAAGACCTGACCTCTACCTGCTGGAAAAGGGACGAAGGGAGTTTACAAAACTGGATGCCCATTGGAGGTATTTTTAGACCCATTTCTACTTGCATAAACTTACTGGGCTGGTTCATTTTTAACTATTTCAAAATCCTGAGCACCCTTGCTTCCATCTGGAACACATTTCTGTTTCTTTACATAAATGATAAACAGCGAGGGAGTGGTATAGATGGTACAAATTGTTTTGTTCCTGACCCCTCTCCCCCACCCCCAGAAAACAATACCTTTTGGGCTGGGGAAGACTCAGAACTCTCTAGGAATTAAGTTGTATCCTATTTCATATTCATCATAAGCCAAATTCGGGCTTCCATGAGGCTAAAGCTAGTTGTTCAGCCGCTGCTTAGCTCAGCTAGTTTATCAAACCGGGTATTGTGCAGTCTAAATAGAAACAAAAAGCTTTTTTATTTGGGCAGTTCTCATGGGAGCTCATTGAATTTATTGTGATATTTCTCTTTATACAGAGAGGGACCAGCTTAGTATCTGATAATAGATCAGCACATTTATAAATGCTGAATGCTGAGCTGTGGGCCACATGAGAGTGGATACAGAATTTGTAATTATTTGGCTTTATTAGCCTTCTGCAAGGATGGAGACGGAGTAATGAGGCTTTGATCTCTTCCCCAGGGGCCTGGAATAGCTGTGACAGGCAAAGGTAGGCCAGTCCCTGGGGGTGCCAGCCAGAGAAGCAGTTGCTAAGGGGCTGTGCGGGCAGGTGTTAGCACTAAATGTGTGGATTCAGAATGGAAGACAGAGCATGGAGGACACAGGTCCCCTAGTGGATGTATCTGCACTTGAGCTGACAGATGTCCCCATCACTCTTGGGGCAACATATCAATATGGCGGGAGAGGTGGTGGTGAAGATACAGCTACAGTTGGAGAGGAAGGCAGAGATGTGGGAATTGTTCAGGAATCAAGAGTCAAGGCAACTGACTCTTTACCTGAATGATGAGACTGAAAATCAGGGAGAGTTAAGAGATCAAGAGACAAAGTGCTAGTCACTCAGAGGCAAGAGGAGATTCACTTCCCTGGAAGTGTCATACCAATCGACAGTATAAAGTCATACTTTTTGGCTATTAGTTGTAAAACCAAACCAAAACAAAGTACACACATATACAAATTTGTTTAGTGAGGTATAATTTACATACAGAAAAGTGCACATGTCTTAAGTGTACAGTGTGAGGAATATTTTTAAACTAAACCATTCATGTAACTAGTACCCAGACCAAGAAATATCAGGATATTCCCTTGGGCCCCCTTCCAGTCATTCTAACTCCCATTGGAGAGTGTCTATCTGTTCTACTGGTTTCGCATCTAATGTAAATGGTAGTATGCTGTATGTGACCTTTTGTGTGTGGTTGCTTTCACTCAACATTATCTTTCTGAGATTCACCCATATTGTTGCATGTCCTTTGTTCTTGTTGCTGTAGGGTATGCCATCATATGAATATATCACAATTTTTAAATCTATTCTACTCTTTAGTAATGTTTGCACAGTTTCTAATCTTTAATTATTAATAGAGCTTTCATGAGCATTCTAGTACATTCTTTTGGAAATATGTGTGTGTTTTTGTTGGGTGTATACCTAGAAGTGGAATTATGAGGTCATAAGAAAGTATATGTTCAACTTTGATAAATACTGCCAGTCCTTTAAAGTGTGGTTGTACCAATTTTTGTCTGTTTTTTTAACTGTAGATGGCACAAAAATTTCCACTTAGCCTCTACCTGAAGTACTTCTTTTCTTCCTTCTTGTCTGAAAGTGCCTATGTTTTGAGTAACAGCAAGGCTTTTTGCCAAGTCCCAAGAAGTGAAGACCATAGAATAAAAGAAAAGGGGAAATTAGGGAATAGGCCTGAGCATTAGAAAATTACCTGAAATTGTCATACAAACCTGGGCTCTGAAGGCTCTTTAGCTTTTATCTCTATCCAAGTAGGAGCCCCTATTTAACTCTTATAACCACCTAAGAATTTGACCCATGGGGCACCTGGGTGGATCAGTCAGTTAAGCCTCTGCCTTTGGCTCAGGTCACGATCCCAGGGTTCTGGGATGGAGCCCCACATTGGGCTCCCTGCTCAACAGGTAGTCTGCTTTTCTGTCTGCCCCTCACCTAGCTCTCAAGTTCTTTCTCACACTCTCTCTTAAATAAACAAATAAAATCTTGGAAAAAAAAAAAAGAATTTACTGTAGTTCTCACTCTCCCCAAAGTTCCCAACTCTTTAATGTTCCTTCCCCTAGTCATAGAAGATGGATCTCAGAACCCCCTTTTTTTTTCTGTTTTGTTTTTTTAAAGATTTTATTTCTTTATTTGACAGACAGAGATCACAAGTAGGCAGAGAGGCAGGCAGAGAGAGAGGAGGAAGCAGACTCTCTGGGGAACAGAGAGCCCGATTCGGGGCTCGATCCCAGGACCCTGGGATCATGACCTTAGCCGAAGGCAGAGGCTTTAACCCATTGAGCCACCCAGGCTCCCCTCTCAGAACGCTTTGCGCATTAGGATTTGCACATGCAGCCTCTGAAGTTAGCCTTCTTGTCATATTTTTTCAAGGTAGGTGACTGGTTTGAATTCTACAGTTGAGTTAGGGACACGTTGGTTAATGAGCCTTATAGGGCTGTCTGTAATATAACTTGCAAGAACATCACATCGCACTTATAAGAAAAGCAATTGCAATAACTCACTGTTTTTTAAGTGCTGGGAATCTAGATGGATAATAAATTGAGAACCCCTTGCGTTTGTGGTTGTACAACAAGATTCAGTATTCTTGGTTTCAAATCACTAGAAACCACAAAATGAATTCATGGTCTGCTGGATGCTGTCTAAGGGGCCAACTGTATGAAAGGTAGAGTGATCAGGTATGAAAACACATTCCCAGAGCCCTCAGAAAAGAAGGCAATGTTGATAGTGTCTGCAATTGGCTGTTGAGCAGGGAGCCGAAAAAGCCCTTAGGCTAGTCTCTGATTGTACAGATTTATCTATTAGCCTCCTACACTTTATCTCATTTCTCACAGAGAAGGGAGCTCCACTGTATAATCTTCAACTGTTTTTCTGGAAAAAGCAGTCCTTTATGACTTTGAGTAATGCATGCCTTTGCCAAGGCTGGAGCTCCCTGCTGAATATGGGGACAGTACACATGTCAGGTTTGTTTGATAAACCCCAGAGTATTGAAGGGGCAACTATCATATTAAATGTTTATTTTACTAAAACCTCCACTGCTGTTGCCCCTGTTATATTACCCTCATGTTCAAAGTTACACAATACAATTACCTACTGACCTGCAACTATTAAAAAAAAAAAGAAAGAAAGAAACTTACTAAATAGAACTAAATAGACCTGCAACTATTAAAAAAGAAAGAAAGAAAGAAAGAAAGAAAGAAAGAAAGAAAGAAAGAAAGAAAGAAAGAAACTTACTAAATAGAACTAAATACAAATGTGTCTCCATTGGATAGACCCCTAACCACTTCTGAGTTATTGGAGAAGACTGCTGACTGGGAATCTATATGTGCTTGGGAACAAATGCTTGAAATAATATAATCTTTTGTTCAAATTTTATATACTGTATTCCCTGCGATTTGTTCTATTTATACCCATCTATCTTGCATTAAAAGACACTCTCTGGGGATAGGATTCTAGGAAGATGGTGGAGTAGGAAGCATCAGGATTCCATGCACCCACCCAGACAATAACACTGGCAGAGTATGTCTAATGCAAATATTTTGGAATTCTGGAGTCTACTGAAGGCTTAGCTTGGTAGCAGTTACCCAGCCCCAAGCCCTCAGCTCCCAACCCAGGGGCAGGCAGGTATACATGTGCTCCTGGAGCAGCCTGCATAGAGTTTTCACGAGCCTGGCTAGGAATTAAGACCTTGTCCTCCAAATACAGGAAATCTGATTATTGGCTGCTCCTTCTGACCTTAGTGGTAGAGTCCCAGAAGCAGTCAGCCATTGCTGTTGCACCTCTTCACGTGGATGCAAACCCCACCCCCTCAGGCCAAAATGACTTCCAGGGGATTTAAAAGACCAGAACCTTCCTCCCCTATCCTTTCATTTTTCTCTTTTTCTCCTTTGGGAGCCAGACAGGAAAGATACTCAAGAGAAACTGCATATATGAGAGAAATTAGAAAGTTACCACTTACGCCCAGAGAAAGGCACAGGTTCAGAAAAAAAATGAAGAGACCTTAAATTTACACCTTAGACTGATCTGTGGTACAGAAACACCCTACAATAATCTAAACAAAACAACTACTCCCCTTGAAAAGGAGAGGGAGGAATCAGATTTCCAAAGGTACCGGTCCACTAGATTCAGGTGTTCAGTTTTCAACAAAAAAACTATAAGGCACACAAAGGAATAAGAAAGTATGTCCCATTCAAAGGGAAAAAAATACATCAATGGAAACTTTTTCTGAGAAAAGCTTGATGGCGGATTTAATAGATACTAGATAAATTTGCTTACTGAAAGCTGTCTAAAAGATGCTCAACTATGGAAGACATGCAGAAAGTAAAGAAAAGCAATGTATAAACAAAATAAAAGACAGAAATAAAAATAAGATAAAAAGATAGAAAATCTAAGAAGAATCCAAAAAAGAAATTCTGGAATTTCACTGAGTTGAAATGAAATAACTGAAATGAAAATTTCACTAGAAGAATTCATAGGCATATTTGAGCAAGCTGAAGGAAGAACCAGTGAACTTGAAGATAGGACAACAGAAGTTATCAAATCTGAGGAAAAGAAAGACAAATGATTGAAGAAAAGTGAAAGAGCCTGAGGGACTTGTGGGACACCTTCAGGTGAACCAATATGTACATCTTTGGAGTCCTGGGAAGAGAAGAGAAAGACAAAAAGTCAGGGAGAATATTTGAAGAAATAATGGCTGAAAACTTCCCAAGTTTGATGAAATACATGAATATAAATGTCTAAGACGCTCAAGAAACTCCAGGTACGATGAACTAAAAGAGACCCACACATTATAATCAAACTGTCAAAAGTCAAACACAAAGAAAGAATCCTTAAACTGTCAAGAAATGACTCTTCAGGGCGCCTGGGTGGATCAGTGGTTAAGCCGCTGCCTTCGGCTCAGGTCATGATCTCAGGGTCCTGGGATCGAGTCCCACATTGGGCTCTCTGCTCAGCAGGGAGCCTGCTTCCTCCTCTCTCTCTCTCTGCCTGCCTCTCTGCCTGCTTGTGATTTCTCTCTGTCAAATAAATAAATAAAATCTTTAAAAAAAAATAAAAAAAAAAAAAGAAATGACTCTTCATATACAAGGGATTTTTTTTAAAAAATTAACATATAATGCATTATTTGTTTCAGGGGTATGGGTCTGTGATTCATCAGTCTTACACAATTCACAGCACTCGCCATAGCACACACCATCCCCAATGTCCATCACCCAGCCACCCCATCCCTCTCACCCCCCTTAATGAGAGAGTGAGAGAGAGAAAAAGAGAGAGTGTGAGCACTAGCAGGGGAAGTGACAGGGAGAGAGAGAAGCAGGCTCCCCACTGAGCAAGGAGCTTGATATAGGACTCGATCCCAGGACCTTAGGACAATGACCCAAGCCAAAGGCAGTTGCTTAACTGGCCAAGAGTCCCACAGGGGACTCTTAAAAAGATATTCATTTTATTTCTCATTATTTGGCAGCCAGAAGGCAATGGGCTGATATATTTAAAGTGCTAAAAGGTTAAAAAAACAGCAAATAACTTTCCACCAAGAATCATATACCTATCAAAACTGTCCTTCAAGAGTGAAGGAGAAATTAAAACATTCCCAGATAAACAAAAGCTGAGGAGGTTTATTACCACTAGACCTGACCTAAAAAATCCTCAATGGAGTCCTGCAGGGTGAAAAACAAAATATAAAACATATGGCACGTTAGACTATAACTTGAAGCTGCATGAAGAAATAAAGATTGCCATAAAAGTTAAAAATGGACAGTTATAAAAGCTAGCATTATTGTAACTTAGGTTTATAACTTTACATTTTATTTTTTACATAATTTAAAATATTAATACAATAAAAAATCATTTGCTTTTGGGCACACAATATATAAAGATGTAATTTTGTGATATCAACAACTGAAGGGTTGGGAACAGAGTTGTAAAGAAACAGAGTTCTGGGGCACCTGGGTGGCTCAGCAGGTTAAATGTCCAACTCTTGGTTGCAGCTCAGATCATGGTCTCAGGGTCATGAGATTGAGTCCTGCATCAGGCTCAATGTTCAGCAGGTAATCTGCCCGAGATTCTCTCTCTCTTTCTCTGCCCCTCCTCTGCTCATGCACACATGTACACTCTCTCACTCTAAAATACATAAATCTCTTTAAGTATTTATGCTTGTATCCCAAGCAGAGTTTTTGAATGTTACTGAACTTAAGATAAATTCAGATTGGACTTCTAACATTAGAATGTTAAATGTAATCCCCATGGTAACCACAAAGAAAATAGCTTTAAAATATACACAAAAGAAAATGAGAAGGAAATTAAAATCTTTCTCTATAAAACAACTAATCATAAAAGAAGATAGCGGTGCAGGAAATGTAGAGAAAATGCTATAAGGCATATAGAAAACAAATAGTAAAATGACAGAAATAAGTCTCTTCCTAGTAATCAATTTAAATGTAAATGAATTAAGCTCTCCAACTGAAAGAAATTTTCAGAGTGGATTAAAATAAATAAATAGCCATGATTCAATTATATATTGTCTATGTGAAATTCACTTTAAAACCAAGGAAACAAATAGGTTAAAATTGGAATAATATGAAAAGATATTTTGCACAAATGATAATCGAAAGAAAGTTACATGCAACAGAACATTTTTCAGCATTAAAAAGGAAGGAAATTCGGACACATGCTACAATATGGATGAATCTTAAGGACATTTTGCTAAATGAAATAAGCTAATCAGAGAAAGACAAATATTGTGTAAATCCACTTAGGGAGGTACTTCAAGAAGTCAAAATTAGAGACAGAAAGTAGAATTATGGAAGGAGGGAGGAATGGTGAGTTATTATTTAATGAGTATAGAGTTTCACTTCTGCAAGATTACAGGAGTTCCGGAGATCGATGATAGTGGTGTTGCACAACAATATGAATGTGGTTAATGCCACTAAATTGTCCATTTAAAAATGGTTAAGATGGGGGCTCTTGGGTGGCTCAGTCAGTTAAGCATCTGCCTTCAGCTCTGGTCATGATCCCAGGGTCCTGGGGTCGAGCCCTGCATCAGGCTCCCCGCTCAGCTGGAAGTTTGCTTTTCCCTCTGCCCTTCTCCCCTGCTCTGATCTCTCTCGCTTTCTCAAAAAAGTAAATTTAATCTTTAAAAAAATGGCTAAAATGGTTAATATTATATGTATTTTACCACAATGAAAAAATGAAAAAAAAAGTTACTCTGATTTTTCTCTTAACTTTTAAGTAATGGATATAATTAGCCCTTTTGCAGATAACTTGTTGTACTGAAGAGTTTAGTGGTAGATGTAGTAGCAGGCTGAACGGATTGTGTACTGACCCCAAGATGAATTTGTATAGAAGCTTTTATGAACATATCTTGTCATCAGCTTTTCGAGTGAATATTTTGCTCTTTTCCATAAATTGTGAGGTCCCAAGGGGAAAATAGTTTATATTTCCGGTTAACTATAACTCTGGTTATGTGACATTTTCTTGCTTCTTGAAAAAATTGCTAGAATTAATAGTCAAAATATGCTTTTAAAAACCAACCATGGAACTTTTGCTGTGTACTTTATATGCAAAGAATGGAATTAAGGAAATAACCAGAGACAGAATCCTTGACCTTGGGGAACTCATATTGAGCTGGTGCATGGTTTTAATCAGAGGTCTTCAGTTTCAGTGACAGAAACCCAATTGAAGCAGACTTAAGGAAAATAAGGAATTGATTGTTCAGCTCCCTGTGGACATCCCCTCGGCTCTTAACCCTCCCATTCTCACTGGCTTGACGGCTGATTTCTACCACCTGTGACTCTGCCTGCAGGCTTTTTTGGCCTTTTATAGAATAGGCTAGAAGTGCCCTAGAATTAACAATTAGAAGCATTCATCAACCTGCGGTGGAAGTTGGTGAATGAACACGCCAGCCCCCTGCTTGTCAGGCAGTAAAGGGAAGCATGTGTTCTCTCTCAGTCCCAGAGTGCTCCGATAGGATGAGTTCCAGCTGCCCAAAATGGCGGCTTGCTTGATAATACACACTTTATTGACTTTTTCTCTTCCCTATCTCACTTCCCTACCCCCCTACTAGTATTTTCTGGGATCCATCCCTAAGTAAATCATTTAATAATCCCTACCTCAGACTAGTTCTGGGTGAACTCACACTAAAATAATTGGCTTTTCTAAGTGAGAAGACTCATTGTAAACTTCAGACAGTCCTGGATCCAGGGGTTTGAATGATGTCAATGAGAGTTATTTCTCTCGTTTGGCTCATAAGTCCTTTTCCTTATTCTTACCCACTGCCTTCCATGAAGGGGATTGAATTGTTTCTGAAAGCCCAGATGTAGGCCATATTCTCTCAGACACACTAACCAAAGAAGAGGTATGCTTCCTTTTTTCTGATGTACCTGAATTCATTGCCCTGAAATTAGTCCATACATAATCCTAATTTAATCGTAATGGGGAAAGGAATGAGATACACTGACTAGATTACACCCGGGCGAGTATCTACCTCTGGAGCTGGAATGGAGTCAGGGCAAGGTACATCGTATTCCCTGCAAATGGAGAGGGGTTTTCCAAGGGAAAACCAGGTCGTTGTTTACAGAAGAAAAAGATAATGGATGATAGAAAGATAAAAATTACAAAGAGGCAAGATATTTATATTTAATGATAAAGTACAAAGCAAATATGGATCTCAAATATGTGACCTTAACAGGGAGGATTATTAGTCAGGGTTTGGGAATGGCACCGGGCAGGGGAAGGGAGCGTGTGCTAATGCTTCTCAACCAGTTGCTGTGGACTGAAGTGTATCCTGCTCCTCTGATTGCCAGTTCTTATTTTGAAACCTATTCCCATTGTGATGGTATTTGCAGATGGGGCCTTTGGGAGATAATTAGGTTTAGATAAGTTCAAGAGGTTGAGGCCCTCATGATGTGATTGGTGCCTTTATAAGAAAAGATACCAGAATCTTCTCTCACTCTTTCCCTTTCTCTCTCTCAGTCTTGTTCCTGCTCTCTCTTTCTCAATGTTTAAAATACTTTTAAGGTGATGAGATGGAGATTGTGGAATCCACAAAATACTTTGATGTACTTCTTATCTCTCCCTGTCCTATGTATGGAAATGAAAAACTGAAGGCTGTTTCCCCTAACAACCTGATGACTCCCTTTGGTGCCTGTCCCTCTTGATTTCTCAGGTCAATATCTTTGCTGAAAGTGTTATGATAGGAATGTTTGTGTACCCCCAAAGTCCATATGCTGAAATCCTAACCCCCAAGGTGATGGTATTAGGAGATGAGGCCTTTGTGAGGTGAATAAGTTATGAGGGCAGAGATCTCATGGATGACCTTGTGTCTTTATAAAAGAAGCCTGAGAAAGCCCCCAGAACCTTTTTGCCATGGAGGCCACGGTGAGAAGACATTGGTCCATGAGTAAGGGGGAGCTCCGAAGACACAATATCTGCCTGTGCCGTGATCTTGGACTTCCAGCCTCCAGAACTGTGAGAAATAAATGTTTCCTGTTTATAAGCTACCCATTTTATAGTATTTTGTCATAGCAGCCTGAGCAGACTAAGACAGAAAGTATATCAAATTTCCTAGCATCAGAAACTGTTCAGTCACTCATCTGTTAAATGGGGAAACTAATACCACCTGATAAATCTATTGTAATACATATTAAATTATCTTATATATTTGTAGCTCATTTTCACTGGAGAGTTGTCATGCCCTGTATCGAAAAACACAAGTAGAAAATCTGTTTCAAGGCAAAAGTAGACATAAAATATGCTTACAAACAAGAGTAAAATCAATTGCCATGATATGAATTCGCACTTGACTTTGAACTTCTTGGTTGTCAGGGCAAATGGGGAAGTCAGTGGAGATTTAATATAGTATTTTTAATCAAGTGATCTTCAAGGGAGATTTTATGTCTGGGTATTTGGTTTGTGCTTCTGTTTCCTAAGCCCTGAGTCGGTTTTGTGTGCTGAGCAACTGGACAATGTTCTTACTGTTTATCATCAGTTTTTACAAATTTGGTTTTATATATTCAAACTATATTCCTGCATTATCTTTGAGCCATAGTCCCATTCTTTTACAGTCCATACGCATCCATATTAATGTGGTTGATTACTTGGGTCTTTTCACAAGTGCAGAAATATGTGTTATTTGGCTATTCTGTGTTAGCGCAAAAGGTAATTTGGACCAAGTATTAGAGATAGCCAGTAGTCTATTTAGATCCAAAGAGACACATTAGGATAATCAGAAAAGTAGATATTCATGGTCTAAGTACCATTCAGTATAATTGCATTCATATAGACCTTTTTTGTTTTTAAGTATGGTATAGCTAAAATGCCATAACAGAAGACTATAAAATCTCAAGTTATAGTCTGAAATACTGATCTTTTGTACCGGTATATCTATCTACTTTGTGTGTATAAGGAGGACAAATTATGTATTGGAAAAGGAAAGGATCTGGAATTGGACAGACCTGCATTTAAGTCGTGGCTCTGTCATTTATGAACTATATAAACTTAGGATGTGTAACATTCTCAGATCTCTGAGCCTCAGTAGTCTGCCTTGTCAAGATGGTTTGACAACACCTCTCACAAATTTGCAGGGATTAAATGAGATAATGAATTTTTAGCACCTGATAGTACACAGCTCAATAAATATTTTTAAGTGAATAAATGAATGGGCCCTACTAGAATATAATTGTGATGGTAGCTATGATGCTTTTTTAAGAGACAAATATTGGCTAAGGAGTAGAAACAGGTAGAGAATGGCAATTAAATAATATAATTTCAATAGATCCATAAGAAATTAGTTTGTTATTGTCAAAAATATCTTTAAGAAGAGACTACAAGAAGCCTAATTTAACTCAAAATGCTTGGCATAGCCCCCACTAGTAAAAATTAGTCTGACAATTCATTTGCTACTTTGCAGCAATTAAAAGGAGTTAGAACAATTGATTTTGCTCAAAAAGAAATAAACACACAATCATAAAGAAAGTTTCCTTTGTGGGAAAAAAGTGTAATCTTTTGCTTCCCTGTCCCTCTTGGGTATAGAAAATATGTTTTTGGTGGCTCTGGGCCATTTTACTTTATTCCTTATAGGGAAGAAATGAACTAGAAAAATTTTTCAAAAATTCTGGCTTTTCTTTTAGTAGCTAAAACACACTTGTGGTTTATTTCTTCTCAAGTATCTGATATATATATAGATATCTATATCTCTATATATATTAGGCAAATCCACTGCTTTAAGAAGTAACAAAGTCATTCAGGAAAGTTTGATAGTAAAAGACTAAAGGCAACCCAAACAAATACAAAAGACAAAAACTAAAAAAGAAAGAAAGGAGTGTCATATTTATAAGTCAAATGAATTAAATAAGGCAATGGAGGGAATTTTATAGTGATAAACATTATGATACACAATAAAGATTTGTATGCACCAGTTAACATAGCATTGCACAAATCAGAAGTTTAATACTATCAGAACTGCATGGAGAAATAGACAGAGACACAGTAGCAGTAGGCTCCTGTAGCACATGGCCAATCAATGCCTCAAAAAACTCATAACGATATGAAAAACCTAAGTCCGTGAAACAATTGCAAAAGTTAACCATCAGTTTTACTACAGAGAAAATCAGGATAAATTCCCAAAGGTAGAAAGAACACAGAGAACATTAATTGATCAGACTGTAATAAAATAAGAAATTAATCCCCCCAAAATACTAATACAATAATCTGCATAGTCTGATATTAATATAATATTCAGACAAAAAAAGAAATCAAACCTCACACTAAAGAATCTCTATAAAATATTGTTAGTAAAACTATATGCACACGAAACTGTAGGATAATTCTAAAGTGTTTAGGGAAAAATTGCCTTAACAGTGAAATGGGTAAGCAACAATAAGTTAAAATGAACAAATGAATCATATAGCCAATTTGAGAAATTTTAAAAATAAAGGAAACTTGGAACAAGCAGAAAAAAATTATTAATAATAAATGTGAAATTTTAAAAATACTTGAAAGTGGGAAAATTAACAAGTTAAAGCTCTGGTTATTTCCAAAAATAGGACAAACTAGTACTTAACATGTTTAATAGTTGGATTAAAAATGCATAAGATAAGAAGTAAAAATGGCAATATAGGGGCACTTGGGTGGCTCGGTTGGTTGTGTCTGACCCTTAGTTTCAGCTCAAGCCCTGATCTCAGGGTCATGAGACAGAGCCCAGTATCGAGCCCTGCATCAGTCGCCACACTCAGTGTGGAGTCTGCTGAGGACTCTCTCTTCCCCCACCCCCACCAAAATAAATAAACCTTTAGAAAAAGAGAGAATAAAATACAAACACAAAAGAATAAATAATTTTGTAAAATTAAGTGGGTAAACAAGGAAACTAGGAACTACTAGAACTGGACCCCATAAAAAAAGAATATCTAAAAGACCAGATAGACAAAACAGAGAAAATTGTCAAAAAGTGATACCTTACCTCACACCCTTCTAATGTGCAAAATGTTATTAGGTCCAGACATTTAGGAAACAGATATCCCCAAAGACAGGAAAAGTGTTTTGGAACATGGGAAAAAGATGGAACACCTCCAAAATCTTTTCATAAAGTCAGCATAATGCTTACAATCTGACAAAGAAAGATCTGAATAATCTCATAATTATTAAATGGAAAAATCTATTTACAAGTCTTCCATAAAATTTCCCATAAAGAAAAATTTCAGTTTCAAATAGTTCCACTGGCAAGTTCTACCAACTACTCAAGCACATGACAAACATCTAACAAAAACATTTGTAGAGCATGAGAAATAGGGAACATCTCCCAATTTGTGCGATTAGCATATCCTTTACGCAAAACCTCAAAGAGTATAAGAGATATGTATTTTAGATCAATGTCACTCATGAGTTCACATGTATAACCTCAAACAATTTAAATAAAGCAACATGTCTCTCTCTATGTGTATGGGAAACACTCCTACCCTCCCCTCTGGTGCTTGTCAAAAGTTTGTGTTAGAATGCTTCACTTTTATGAAAGACCTGCATTAGTACCTGTTTTCCCAAAACGAAATAAAACCAGAGGACTTTTTTCTTTTTCTTAAAAAGGTGAAAAGTGAAAGTAGCACTCAGACTTTGTTTTGCAGTGAGCCATTATAGAGAGCTTGCACTGGGGCAGCAAGAGTGACCTGCCAATGTCCTTTCCTGGGAACAGACTCATCATCTCAGCATCAAGCTGCCATCGCTTTGAACTAGGTCTGCGGGCATCTGTGCTTTATTTTGATGTATTTTATACATTCTTTAGCAAAAAAGCCTGAGAGAGGCTATTCTGGGGATCTGGGAATGCTCAAACATTTTTCCATATGAATTTCTGGTAATTGCTTCTTTGCTTTAGACCATTTTGACTTGCAAGGGTTTCATAGGAATCTTTGACTCTCAGATAGCAGGGGGAAGCCATATATAAACCATATATACAAATGCAAACAGTTGACCATTGAACAGCTTGAGGGTTAGGGGCACCAAACCCTTGTGCAATAAAAAATCTGCATATAATTCTTGACTCTCTAAAAACTACTAATAACATACTGTTGACCTGTGGCCTCATTGATACCATAAACAACTGACATATATTTTGTATGTTGTATGTATTACATACTGTATTCTTATAATAAAAAAGGCTAGAGACAAGAAAGTGTTATTGGGGTACCTGGGAGGCTCAGTCTATTAAGTATCTGATTCTTGATTTTGGCTCGGGTCATGATCTCATGGTGGTGGGATCAAGCCCCGGGGTTGGCCTCCACACTCAGTGGAGGCCATTCACTCTCCTCTTCCTCTGCCCCTTCCCCTGCTCATGTACACTCTCTCTCTCAATAAACAAATATTTTTTAAAAAGAAAATGTTTTTTAAAGAAAATCACAAGGAAGAGAAAAAAACACAGTACTGTATTTATTGGAAAAATTCATGTATAAAATGGACCCACACAGTTCAAATCCATGTTGTTCAAGAACCAACTATATTTAAAGCATTGCTGATCGGTCAGTTTCATTCAAGGAATGCAAAGTTGTTTAACATTAGAAAATTCATTGATCTAATTCACACTTTAGTAGATGATCATCTCACCCTATACAAAAAATATGTCTAATAAAATTCAATGTCCAGTCATGATTACAAAAAAAAAAAAAAAGGAAAAAGGGAAAAGCTCTTAGTAAGCCAGGAATGGGGAGGAAACTTTCTTAACCAAATAAAGGGTTTCCAGAAAACCTATAGCCGACTCCCTACATAATGGTGACATATTGAAATCACTCCCTTTAACAAAAAGAATAAAGTAAGGATACCTTTTACTACTATTCTTCCTCAACATTCTCTGCTGGTTGTCCCAGTTAATGCAGAGTGATAAGAAAAAGATATTAACAAACACGCAGATTAGAAAGATTGGCCCCTTGTACTTAGTGTGGCGTCTGCTTGAGATTCTCTCTCATTCTCCTCTGTCCCTTCTCATCCCTGGTCTCTCTCTCTGTCTCTCTTTCAAATAAATAAACCTCTAAAAAACAAAACAAAACACTTTGAAGCTATTATAATTAAGGCAGTATGATACCAGTCAGATAAGGGAGAGGCGAATAGAAAAACAGAGCTGAGGAGAGCTCACACATATTTAGAAAATGGATTTATGATGGTGTGGCTAATGTAGATCAATGAGTCAAGGATGTACTCGATTTTAATGTAGTTGAGTTTATCAATATTTTTCTGATAATGTTTGTGCTTCTGGTTTCTAGTTAAGGAAATCCTTTAAGACTGTAATAATAATATTCTATATTATCTTCTATAAGTTTTATAGTTTTCCCTTATATTTATGTCCTGAGCCTATTTGAAACGCATTTTGCGCATGATGTAAGATAGGGTCCATTGTTCATTTGTTTGTTTTTCTGCAAGGGAGAATTAATTGTTCCAGTCTGTCTTTGCCTCACTGATTTGCAATGCCCATTCTATCATAATTAAGGTTTCCACATATGTGTGGGGCTCTTCCCTGGGCTCTCCATTCTGGTTTACAGATATACCATAGACGAAGGACCTATAGGGTTTTATACTAAGTGAAATAAGTCAGACAGAGAGAGACAAATATTATATGACTTCACTTATACGTGGAATCTAAAAAACAAAACAAACGTACAAACAAACCAAACAGAAACAGACCCATAATTACAGAGAACAAACTGGGGACTGCTAGAAAGGGGTGTGGTGGGGGCATGGCAAAATAGGAAAAGGGGATGAAGAGATAAGAAGAAGAAAAAATGTAAAGATTCCTTCCACAATTAGTCATAGAAATGCAAATTAAAACTATTTCCTGCCCACTAAGTTGTCAAAATTAAAAAGGCAGATAGTATCAGGTGTTTACACAGATATGAAACAACAGATGTTCACCCATTGCTGGTGAGGCTGTAAACTGATAAAATTATTTTTAGAGAAGTTTGGCACTGCCTAGTAATTTTGAAATTTCTGACCCAGCAATTCAATCCCTAGGCATATTCTTCAGAAGAACTCTCCCACATATACTCCAGGAGGCATCTACAAGAATGTTCACGGCAACATTAATTGTTGACTAAAAACCTGGAAATAAATCAAACACCTGTTCCCCGATAGCCTAAGTAAGCTACGTTAGATTCACACCATGGGAGACACATAGTGTAGCGAAACCAGGTTAACTCCAGTTACGTGTATCAATGGGGAGAAATCTCAGAAATGCACCATGAGTGAAAGAAACAGTCACCAAAGAATACATAAAGTATGAAGAATAGATTATTTAGGGATATAGACAGTAGTGATGAAACTATAAGGAAAAGCAAGGGAGTGATTACTTTTTAAAATGCAGACTGGTGTTCTCTGGGTGGATTGAGATGAATCAGAGATGAGATCACAGGGGTTTAACCTGTATGATGGGAACATGGCTTTTTGTCAATTGCTTATTCTTTGTACCTATAAATTATATGATTTTTCATATAGATATGATACATTTGACAATAACAACACTTTCAAAAAGGCAATAACTATAATAGAATATGATAAATGTTACCTCACAATTATTTTAAAAGGTATCATGGAAGGAAATTAGAATAATGGAACAGCCACTAAGAAAGAAAATCAAGGTTTGCAGCAAGCATGGTCAGCCAGGGCTATCAGGGCAAAGGGAGTTGGATGGCTTTGTGGTCTGTGCAGGGACACTGGGAGAGTCAAGTGACCCGCCCTGCTCACAGAACAACAGACTATATGATCAGAGGACACAGGACCGCAAGTAGTCCTAATGATGCTCTGACGATTTTGTTACCTAATTTTTGCGTGTGTGGCCTTCCTGAGGAAGACCTTCAGAGTGCACTTACTAAACTATCACTCTTCCTTTATTTCAACAGAATTTCAAAACAAGTTAAAAGTCTCACGTTCACAGAATCATTTTCTTTCTTTTTTTTTTTAAGATTTTATTTATTTATTCGACAGAGATCACAGAGTTAGGCAGAGAGAGAGGGGGGAAAGCAGGGTCCCTGCCAAACAGAGAGCCCGGCATGGGGTTCAATCCCAGGACCCCGAGACCATGACCTAAGCCAAAGGCAGAGGCCCAACCCACTGAACCACCCAGGCGCCCCTCATTTTCATTGGTTACATTTTCACTGGACGGTTTTAGATAAAGCCACCTCAAATTTTCCAACAAACATCTCCAAAGTATATCATAAAATCGGTTCTTTCTTATATTTCCCCAAGTGTGGAGACTCTTCATTTTGTTGTTGTTGTTGTTGTTGTTGCTGACGCAAAGTTACTCCCTCATCATTCCTATATTTAGTCATTTATCTCCAGGGCTCTCAGCTTGGTTTAGTTTTTGCAGGAAGTAAAGTCAGCTCCTCCCCATTTCCTTGAGATTGCAGTAAACTTAGTTTGATCTGTATCAGAGGAATATTTAACTGAAAAATTTCCTTCTCAAATTAAAACAAAAAAAGAAGTTTATAAAATCTCAGTTGTTTTTCTTTTTCCAAAGACAGGTTCAATTTGGTACAGGATTTGTTTTTTGTTTTTGTTTTTGTTTTCTTGTAAACAATCTGTGTGCCTCAACACTATCAGTGAAGACATGTAGTTACTAGTCTTCACACAGCAGCTTCTCAAGGATTCTCCAACACTGTGCCCTGAAGAAGAGGGTATGAATCATAGTTCTATCTCCCTCTGTCCTGGCAAGCTATCGCTCTCATCCAAATCATTTGGTACAAGGCAGTCCATCTGACTTCACTTATCCATCATCTACTGTCTGTGGCAATAGCCTGATTGTCTTGGACTCCATTTATGAACCATGGGTTCTCATGATACTGGAACCATCCTGGTGATTCAGCATCAGGCCTTTGTTGTGTCCTTAATTTCATTCAGAAGCAGGGTACAGATGCTGTGCATACTGACTGTCAACTCCTTAGAGCCTTTTTTTTTTTTTTTCCCCTTAATTCACTTAGTCTTAGCCTCTTACTTTTCTGGGAACTCTTTTGAGATACAATGAGCAGAGTAAACAACAAGGAATGGAACTAAGCCCACATTCTGATTCTGAGAAAACCCCTCCCCCGTGGCAAGAATTCAAGCATGGGGGTGGAGTGGGGAGGAGAAAGAAAGAAGCAAATTGTTCCACCAGCTCTACAATTTTGAAGAAAATTAGACATTAGCAATAGAGATTCTTTTAGCCCATTGGGTCCACATAGACACACACTTCCTTTTCAGTGGAGGATTCAGGCTATCTCTTCAGGGCAGATTAGCTGACATACTTACTAAATCTCCAGCATCCATACTTAGTCACTAACAATTGTCTTTGTAGCATGGACATCATCACTGTCCCAGGAAAATCTGTCAGGAAAGCTTGAATTGGTCAAAAAGGAAAACTTCTCTTCATGATTTCCTTCATTTGATGCTAAAAACATGAATAGGTGATTTTAGTCTCTGGGGCTATTTACAAATAGCCCATGTCCAAAGCACTTAAGAAACAATGCGTAGTTATCAGGAGTCCCATCATGCTGGTCATAGAAATACACTTAAAATAGTCTCTGTTATTGTGTTGCTAGGAATGCTACCAAAAATTATTATGAACTAATGCAATGGAAAAAATGTAAACCAGACACGAGAAATAAATTCATTCCATTGGTAGGCCATATGTTAAATCCGGAGAAGTCTAAATAAAATCAGGCAATGAATGTGATGAAAAATGAAATTTATCCAATGCATAAGAACCAAACTACAAACTTCCAAGTAGAAATCTTAGAATATGAAAGTCAGTGCCTTACTTTCTTAAAGCTCAGTTTTTGGAGCTATTAAAATAATAAAATATAAAGACTGATTTTGTTAACTTATACTCTATTAAATTAAAAAACACAGCTCTTTGCCATATTTCTTAAATGAACAAAACCAATGTCATACTTATTACCCCATGCTGTTATATGGAATACCTTAAAGATTCCAGTTTTAAAGTGTTTTTAATTCCTTTTTGGTTCAGTTTTGAGTTTCTACTTGGGGGAGAATATAAGACAGGAAACGTTTAGGAAACATTTGCTGAGTGGCACCAGTTAAATGCAATCACAGGTTCCAATGCTAGATTAGACATGGAGGTTAGAGACCAGGGGGCAGGAAGAGAGAGTAGAAAGGAATGGATGTGGTTAGAAAGGGGAGGGGACACTGAAAAGTATGGGCCCAGAGATGTAAGCATTATGAGGCAGTGATCATTTTCGAAGGTTATTTAAATTCCTAAAAAGTTGATCAGGAACTGTATGAGGCTGCCTGTGCAATTACACTGCCAGACTTCCCTTCTCCCCTGATAAATTATGGGATGCACAGTCTTTTTTTTGCATTTTACTATTTTTGGACAATAACAACACTGGGGGTGTGTTTTGATTCTGCAGCTGTGGGACCATTGTTCTTGTCCACTCGATGTGATGATGGATACGGAGTTCAATTGCCATGATCGTGATGACATCTGGCAGGCAGCTTTAGAGAGACCTCTGGGGTATGCGTGACACAGGACATGTTTTTCTGAACCAAAGGGAAGCACGTCAAGTTTTTGTTACCTCATCTTTTGAAAAAATGGTCTGTAGGGATCCAGAGAGTGACTATAACTAAAAAAAAATGTATATTGAAAGAGCTATGGGCTGTTTGATTACCAGACACAGAGTAGAGGAGTGTATTTGCCATAGGGAAACAGAGAAACTGTGGCATTACTGCAAAAAAAAAAAAAAAAAAAAAAATCCAAAAGAAATGGAAATACTTGCTAGTGTTGCTTAAAAATACTTAATAAAGTGAAAGAACTTGAGGCTTTTTTTTCATTTGGGAAGGCACTATTGATCTATTTGTTTGAAATGTTAGGAAAAGAATAAGGACCCCAAACTTCTATTTCCAGTTTCCTGGATTCATACTTGGTACTGGCATGGAAATCAGCCAATCCACAGCTTTAACCCCATCTGAACTGAGACATTCTAGATAGAGCTGGCAGGAGCGAGGACTCACTTCACATATGGGACTGCTAAATGGATTTTTACAAATGTCTGATATCTCATCTGCCCCCCAAAGACCTCTCCTACCTAATATAAATCCCCAATATTATTCGTATTAATAATGAATTAGGTAGGCACATTCCCTCTATACCGTCACTTGACCCTCTCTTATCAGTTTATCACAGAAAATACTTTCTAGGAGAAAACAGGATCTTATCCAGCCCTGTTGGAAAGGTTGGGCCCTGGGCCAAAGGGTGATCTCAGTGCATGCCTAGGAGGAGAACAGGGGTTCCAGAGGTCCTGGGTGCTGAGATCCTAAATGCTACCAATCGTGTTTTGCATAGTTCCAGTTCCTCCATTGCACTTTAGTAAATATAAATTTTGAAATTCTGTATTATTCCAGTCTTTTTTTTAGTTATAGATATGGATTTTTCTTTTTTAAAAAAATTTTATTTGATTATAGTTGACGAGCAATGTCACATTAATCTCGGGTGTACAATATAGTGTTTCAATACTTCTACACATTATGCTATGCTCACACGTGTCGCTACCATCTGTCCTCACACAACAGTCTTACATGATTATCGATTATATTGCTTACGCTGTGGCTTTTATTCCCATGACTTACTCATTCCATAACAGGAAGCTTGTATCTCCCACTCCCCTTTACCCATTTTGCCCATCCTCCACCCACCTCCTTTCTGGTAACCATCAGCTTGTTCTGATAAGTCTGAATAAGTCTGATTCTGCTTTTTGTTTGTTTATTCATTTGCTTTATAGATTCCACAGAGCAGTGAAATCATATAGTATTTGTCTTTCTCACTCCGACCTGTTTCACTTAGCTAGGTCTATCCATGTTGTTGCAAATGGCACAGTCTCATCCTTTTTTATGGTTGTGCAATATTCCTCTGTGTGTGTGTGTACACCATATGTATACCATATACATCCACCTTATCCATTCATTGTTGATGAACACTGAGGTTGCTTCCATATCTTGGCTATGATAAATAATGCTGTCATAAACAAAGGGGTGCATATATCTTTTCAAATTGGTGTTTTCATTTTCTTTGGTGAAATACCTATTAGTGAAATTATTGAGCCTTTATCAAGGCTTTCTTTTTTTTTTTCTTTTTCTATTTTTTATTTTTTGAGGAACTTCCTACTGTTTTCTACAGTGGCTGTACCAATGTGTATTCCCACCAACCGTTTATGAGGATTCCTTTTTTTCCCACATCCTCAGCAACACTTGTTATTTTTTGACTTTTTAAATGTTAGCTACTCTTGCAAGTATAAGGTGATACCTTGTTCTGGCTTTTATTTGCATCTCCCTGATGGTTACTGATGCTGAATATCTTTTCATGTGTCTATTTGTCATCTGTATGTCTTCTTTGAAAAAATGTCTATTCAGGTCCTATGCCTATTTTTTTCTTTTTATTAACATATAATGTATCGTTTGTTTTAGGGATACAATTATTTGGGGTTTTTTGATGTAGAATTCTATAAGTTCTTTATATATTTTGAATATTAACCCCTTATCCAATGTATCATTTGCAAATATCTTCCTTCATTCAGTAAGTTGTCTTTTAGTTTTGTTGATGGTTCCTTCACTATGCAAAAGCTTTTTATTTTTATGAGTTCTCAACAATTTGCTTTTGCCTTAGGAGACATACCTAGAAAAATGTTGTGAAGGCAGTCTGCCTGTGTTCTGTTCTTCTATGGTTTCAGGTCTCATATTTAGGTCTTTAATCCTTTTTGAGTTTATTTTTGTATAAGTCGTAAGAAAGTGATCCAGTTCCATTCCTTTGGATCTAGCTGTCCATTTTTCCCAGCACCATTTAATGAAGAGACTTTTCCCCATTGTATATTTATTCCTCCTTTGTCAGAGATTAATTGACCATATACTTGTGGGTTTATTTCTGGGTTTTCCATTCTGTTCTATTGATCTTTGTGTCTGTTTTTGTGCCAGAACCATACTGTTTTGATTACTGCAGCTTTGTAGTGTATCTTGAAATCTGGAATTGTGATTGTGGTACCTTCAGTTTTTTCTTTCTTAAGATAGCTTTGGCTATTTGAGGTCTTGGATTATTTGTTCTAATTTTGGGGAAAAAAAAAAGCCTTTGATATTTTGATCAGGATTGCATGGACAGTACTATGGACATTTTACCAATATTTACCAATATTCTCTAATCCATGAGTATGGAATTTCCATTTGTTTCCTCTTCGATTTCTATCATCATTGTTGTATAGCTTTCAGAGTACAGGCCTTTCACCTCTTTGGTTAAATTTATTTCTAGGTATTTGGTGGGGGTGAGTGGGAGGAGACACCAATTGTAAACAGAACTGTTTTCTTAATTTCTCTTTATGCTACTTCGCTGCTAGTATATGGAAATACTACCATATATTACTCCAGTCTAAGAAGGGGAAATTTCTCATCAAGTTTTGCCCCTGGGAAATGAAATCTAGTCATTATTGGGGGGAGATAGTAAAGAAACCACACAGTACTATTTTAGTTCCTGAAAAAGCATTCCTGAGCTTGAGTTTCCATTCTGATAAGAAGTGGCCAAGAGCCAGTTTATTGGTTCTACACTAGAAACTCCCAGGTCATGGAAAAATTCCAGAAATGACAGTTTCTTCCTGCACATTATCAGGTATGGGCTCCACCCTGCTTTCTGTTCAAAGGGTTTAGTTACTGAAAACACACACGAACACACTCACACCCAAAACAAAACAAAAACTGAGAACAGCATTTGCTTGCCTTCTCACTAGGCCTTAATTGTATATCTAAATGGAGCCAGGGCATGAAATTCCCCCAGGTGGAAGCATCATAGTGGAGCTAGAGGGTGAGGTATTGAACAGGTGCATAAGCGAGGCATTGAAATGGTATTGAGAATTTTGTGAGTATAAATAAATATATATATATCCACAAACATACATGTATATATGTATATACATAGGTACATATAGTATGCGCTCTTTCTGTGGGAATGAGTTCCTATTTTTCGTCAGCTTCTCAAATAGAACCATTATCCTAGGAAGGTTAAGAACTGTAGATTTAAAATTTTGACAAGTGACTGCTCTGAAGAGAAAGGACTGTAAAGGGAAAATTTATAATGGAGAGTTTAATAATGTCATCTGGTGCAATACTGAATAAAATGACACTAAAATGTACAGTCATCATTAGTTTGTGGCACCTCGCCAACACACATGGCCCCTTCGATCCTGTGTGGTATATGCAACTATGTGTTGATGTAATTTGCACAATCTGGGGCATTTAGGAGATGGATGCTGACCAGCTGCCTTTCCGAAGGTCACTTCTCTAGCAGGTGTCAGGAGTGTTTTTAAAGATCATAGCATGACTTAAGGGAAGAATTTTGGATGAAATAAAATTCCCACTCATTTCATGTTCGTTTAAATGACCACCTAATACCTTGCACTAAAACATGAATGAATTATTCTAGCAACTTAACGCCTCCCAGACCTGTTCACTTGTGTTGGTTTTGATGATTAAAAGAGAGCTGGTAGGGTTTGAGCAGAGGTGCAATGAGGATATTGATGAAGCCCTGAATAAAGTTACTTTATGATATCACCCTCCCATCTTTCCCCAACGTAACATTCAGTATTCTAACATAACATTTCATGATTATTAGACCCTTGAACTGAGGTTAAATGGGAAAATAGTATGAAGACAGGAAATAACTTATTATCTATGTTTGTAAAACTACTTAATGGAAAACGCCAGCACCACCAACTATTTTTCATTTAAAAAGGAAAAAATAAAATTTCAGAAATTAACAATTACTTATTAATATAAGCTTTATTGTAAGTAAAAATTTCCTACTAAATCATTCTATACATGTGAAATAAAACATAGCTTCTGTAGGTAGCATAAATGTTAGAAACTTCAAAATATACAAGTTTGAAAAGAAAATATTTTTTTCCAGATGGTCAACTTTGACCTATCGGGGTTTGTTGACTATTGGTAGATAAGCCAGAAGCATTAAAAAATAACAATATTTGGGGCACCTGGGTGGCTCAGTGGGTTAAGCTTCTGCCTTCAGCTCAGGTCATGATCCCAGGGTCCTGAGATCAAGGCCCACATCGGGCTCTCTGCTCAGCACAGAGCCTGCTTCTCCCTCCCTCCTTTCTGCCTGCCTCTCTGCCTACTTGTGATCTCTGTATGTCAAATAAATAAATAAAACCTTTAAAAAAATAACAATATTTTGAACATTTCACTCTAATGCTGTCTGTTATTCAATAATTAGAAGCATCACTAATGTGGAATGGTTATTTTCAACAATTGTATTTAATAAACATTCCCTTATCAGAAAATATAGCTTCGTTTCTCCAACTACTTTTTTTTTTTTTTTAAGATTTCACTTATTTATTTGACAGAGATCACAAATAGGCAGAGAGGCAGGCAAAGAGAGAAAGAGAGATGGGGGGAAGCAGGCTCCCCTCTGAGCAGAAAGCCAGGTGCAGGTCTCGATCCCAGGACCCTGGGATCATAACCTGAACTGAAGGCAGAGGATTTAACCCACTAAGCCACCCAGGCACCCCACTCTCCAACTACTTTTATCAAAGGCTTTACAACCTAAATACTGTGTAGATAAAAATGTTTACTCAGCAGTTATTATGTGATGTTATGCACTACCCTTCAATGGCAACATACCTTAGCTACTTAGTTTCCCAAGATAAATGTGTTTTCCTGACAATTCTTCATTTAAAGAAAATCCACAAAAGATAAGCAAGAAGCCAATTATGATCATTATTGTTACTGTGTTTGGCTCTCAAATTGTATCCTGTGTGCAGAATGAATAGAGTAATATGTTTGAATAAAATGCTAAATAAGTAACAAGTTGTTAAAGAATGGGGATTGCATGGCTGAGATGACATTAAGATAAAGGTATTAGAGCTTAAAGAATTGAGGGGAAAAATGCCTCTTGTCTAGTAAAAAGCAGCAGTAGGTTTCTAAGAGTTTCTAAGCTTTGCAAGATCTGGGTCAGACGTAAGACAAAGCTCCCACATACTTGTAGTTTCAAATGTAGGAATAATGATATATAGTACTTTAAAGTTTACAGAATGCTGTCAAGCACATTTTTGTATTTGACCCTCACTACTGGCTTTAGACGTTTTGAGGACAGCATTTCTATTTCAGTCACTGTTGTTTTCCCTGTGCCTCCTAGAAGCTAAGCACTCCGTAATTTCTGCACAGATAAATGAAAGAAAGGTCAGGCGATTGGTGAAAACCGCCCGTGTGTAGAGGAACTTGGGTTCACTCTTGACTTTCTGATTCCAAATCCCTTGTGCTTTTATAATTTTAGCTTTCTTTCTTTTCTACTGAGAACTAGTCAAATCTCTGTCTTGTACATTTTCCTTAGATTTCAAAACAAAATCTTCTGAGTTCTTTAGAATTCATAACCTCTCATATTATTTAACAGTGAAGTTAATAATTTAAATGCAGTGTCACCAAACTTTCTCCATAAAGGGCCTGTTAGTATTTTTAATCTTTTGTGCCATATGTTCTTTGTTGCAATGCTTCAGCTCGACTCTTGCGGGATGTAAATAATCATAGACAAAAAAGTGAATAGGGTGGTAGGGTATGGTTGTGTTCCAATAAAACTTTATTTATGAACACTAATATTTTAATTTCATAGAATTTTCTGAGTCACAAAACATTATTCTTCTTTTGATTTTGAAAAGCTATTTGAAAGCGCCGAAGCTATTCTTGGCCCGTGGGACCAGCAAAACAGGCAGCCGGCTAGGTTTGGTTCCCAGTTCTGAGTTTGCCCATTCCTGGTTTAAATAATGGTGGGAAGAAGGGTTCAACTTCCCTGTAGAGAAGTTAATTAAAATCAGTCTGACCATGCCTATGTTTGGGAATTTGTGTATTAAGGAAAAGGATATTTATTTTCATTTTCTCAGTGGTTTCTATTTAATGCTAACTCACTGGCAGCAAGTTGTAAAGCTCTTAATGGTACAGCATTATATCCTTTGGGACTGAGTGACAAACAGTGAGTAGCAGGGTGATCGTGAGAAAAAGAATTTTCAAAGTATGCTTCTGTCCATTTCTACCATTTGGGGATTTGAACTTGGTTCAAGATGCTGTCAATGTTGAATCTATCCAGGACTATAGGAAAGGAATGGCTGAAGGTACAAAAGGAGGGAGCCTGGCTGGCTCAGTTGGTTAAGCAACTGCTTTTGTCTCAGGTCCCAGAATTGAGTCCCACATCTGGTTCCCTGCTTAGCAGGGACTCTACTTCTCATTTTGACCATCCGCCATGCCATGCTCTTTCTCTCTCAAATAAATAAGTAAATAAAATCTTTAAAAATAAAGAAAAAATAGAGGTACAAAAGGAAAGTTTTCCTACATAAAAACACAAAACATACTATGTTTATTATTATTTTTGTTTTTTAAAAGATTTTATTAATGTATGTGACAGAAAGAGAGAGGAAGAGAGAGCACAAGCAGGGGGAGCAGCAGGCAGAAGGAGGGGGAGAAGCAGGCTCCCCGCTAAGCAGGGAGTCTGAAGTGGGGTTCATCCCAGGATCCTGGGATCAGGACCTTAGCTGCTTAACCACCTAAGCCACCCAGGCACCCCAGAAAATACTATGTTTAAAAAACAAAATATTTTTTTATTTGAAAACGAATGGGTCTATCCTGGCATGTTTACAATCAACACTAAGAACAAGTCACAAAAACTAATATATGCTTAGGAAAACATGTTCTGTTTCTAGAGGGCAATGAGGAGTCTATTCACTGAAAAGGATACCACATGCTGCCGAGGGGAGGAAGGAGTGGTGGAAGAAGAGAGAGATTTCTGAAGTTAAAGGGACAAGGAGACCAGGCTTACCTGATGAAGAAAGAAAGGTGCTGGTTTTTTCCTGGGCTGTGAATTGCAGCTGTACTGTTAGACATGCTTGTTAAAATGCTAATGCCCTGTCAGGGCATGACTATAAAATAACCTGTGTGAAATTGCATGAAAAATGGAAACTGAGGAGAAGAATCTTTGCATTCACAGTTCTCTGTGGTTAGAGGAAAGCGGAGAAGAGAGCGAGAAAATTAAACTCCCAATCATTTCATTAGGAGATCCCGACTTCTTGTCAGTTTCAGGTATGTTTTCAGTCCTATTCATTCACTGCAACTTGCAAGGAGCATAAATTTCTGTTATCTTGGTGAGGAAAATTAGAATCTGAAAAGCCGGAGGCCTCAGTTTTCAATTATTTTCCTGGTTCCAGGGAGAACACAGCTTTTAGATTAAATAACAAGCTGCTAACTTGACAATGACTTGTTATCCTGTTGAAATAAAGAATTGTTCTACACATGGAATGGTAGTACTATGTTCCAGTAAAGACCTAGTTAGCCATTCTTGTGGAAAACCTACATCTTGTGTGGGAAACCAGCAGACATCCCCTTCAGACTGACCTTTGAGCTCATGTAAAGACTGCCTTCATTCCTGTCCACACGTCAGGGCAGGCTGAGCTCTCCCAAACATTCCTGCTCGTCTGACCGCAAACCTTTGTAGTGGTTTCACTCGATAGGAGGTAAGAGATGAAAACATGGCAAGACACAAGGACTTTTGAAACACTCAGCAGAGTCTGAAAAGCTGCTTGCTCAGTACAAGGTTGATATTTAATTTTTGAGTGTTTACTTGGTTCCTGTATGTAAAGCCTCCCCCCTTCAGTGTTGATTTTGGAAGCCATAGACATAGTTCAGATTAGTTCAGATTTCTTCTTGCCATTTGCAGATGTTCATTTCTGAAGAATTAATGAAGGCATATTTCCTGTGTGTGTGGTAAAGGTTTCTGTTGTGTCCCCTTTCTCCTTGAACTAGAATATTAGGCTCTGACTCCTGGGCTTTGTCTTCTCGAGCAAGTTCTGCGTCTCCTCAGGGAAGACTTCATGAGCCAAAGAGCATTCTCTCCATTTTTGCGCAAGTTCTGAAATGGGTTAAAGGAGAACCATCTATTTGGAGAATGTCCTATTCAGTGCTCAGAAGGCCACACACTGGGTCACAATGACAAAACACGATGGTTTATGTTGGCTTTACCTTTAATTGCTTTGACACATTGACCCACCAAATATCTTTCAGCTTTTTCACCTGTTCAATGAGCTGCGTTTCTATCAGAATAGGCTTGGTTTTGCTGAGGTAACCAATATGCCCCCAATTTTAATTTATAGAAGAGTGGAGGTTTTTAAATGTCTCTCATGGATTAGCAGGAGACTTGGGTCCCAGTAGTCAGCCCCTTAGCAATTTAGACTTATTGCTTCATGAGATGCTACCTAAAGCAACCAACCCCTGCTACTAGTATTCAGTTTTTAAGCTTCTTCCCAAGACCTCAAGTTGATTAAGTACATCGTTAGCTTCCAATTTACGTCAGGTAAGGATTTACTAAATGTTTTGCTGCTGAAAAACACAACAGAATGCCATCCTTTAGGCCTCCACTCTAGTTTCCTTATGAAACACTTCTTGCTTCCTAAACCAAAGGTATATATTTCAGTATGGCACACTATCCAAGTTGTATGTACTAACTTCTACATTCATCAGGTTAGTATGAATCATGCTGTGACAGTGAATAAGAACCAAAAAAGTTAAGGGATTGAAAACAGTAAAAGGTTAGTTCTCACTCAGGGCACATGCCTTAAAGTGCTGGTTGGCCATTTACTCACTGCAATCCTCAAGGATCCAAGCTCAATGAAACCCAGCCACTATGCTAACCACTTGGTTGCTGCTGTACCAATGAGCAAAAAGAACTCTGGAGACTCTCACACCAGCAATGAAGCACACATCCTGAGAGAATCGCATGTTCTTTCTCTTCAGAACTCAGTGACAAAAAAAAAGTCCCACTCCCTCAGCAAAATGCTTGTTGTGGGCCCAGATGGAGAAACGCTCAAATATCTGTTGAAAAGCCCCGATGGCGATCACAAGCTGGTCCCTTCTGGTCATAAAAGTACATGATGATATTATTTCCAACTATGGTTCCAGGAAATCTTTGGGTGATAACCCTATGCCGTGGAATGATAGTCGTTATGCATGCATAAAACATTTTCACATTTAAGGAAATATTCCTGGCTCTGTAAAGGCTGTGTAAGTTTCAGCACCTGAGTAAATGAAGATAGCTAATCGTGACTCTCCCAGAAAGTATACTAACTCTGTTTGCATTCAGCTCATACCTCCCTAGGTACTCCTTTTATGGCGTGCCTTCTCTGGGACAAACATAGTGAGTTCCAGGGAAGCCTGAAGTCAGGCCTAGAAAAGTTACAGCACTTTCAGATATTCTTCATCCAGTGGGTTGGCTCGCATTGACAGCAGTGAATTTGCCAGCAGCCAGTTTTCCACTTAGCTCCGTTTCCCAGAAGTTCCGAGGGGATTGCTGAGTCAGCTCTCAAGAACAGAGGGAGCTCTGTTTGGCCATAGTGTCAGTTTCTCTGATTGATGTCCAACCCGGAAAACAATATACCTGTGTTGTGCAAAAGTTTGGAGGCCCATAGTTTGAAGCCAAAGATGGCTAGTATAATGGATAGCTAGGGATATTCTCCAGTTCTGTCATCCTGCTGTCCTTGCGTTGCAGGGAAATGGACATGAACAAGAAATGAGATAAAATAAATGTCACATGCAGGTGGTAATAGTTATTAAATTTCAGGTAAAAATTGAAAATTTCTTCCCCAGCTGTGTCTCCCCAAGCTTGCAGGCAAAAATAATGCAGTTAATCGCTTTCAAAAGGACAAAACACAGCCTCAAAATTGGGGGAAAGGACAGACCAGGTTGTAGTAATGTGTTTGATGTCCCTGGGGCCAGAGCTGTGACCTGTTTTGGAATCTTCAGGATCCTGAAATCTAACACATTCCTGACTTATGATCACCTCTCACAGAAATTTAGTCTTCCAGACTAGGAGCTCTAGAGTCATCTTCGACAGCCTGACTCTACAGCCTTTCAGCTATAGAACCGTGGGTAATTATTTAATCTCTCTGTGCCTGCGTTTCCCCATAAATAAACACCTAGTCCATAGTAAGTACCTAAACCACCTTAGCTTGTGGGTTCAGAGATCATTAGTTTCTGAGGGATGATAATATCTAGAGCAACATTACTTCTAAATTGTGAATAAAGGAAAGTTCTCATTCATTTAAAGATGTCCTTGGAACAGATAACCGCTCCTCAAGAGCTTTCTGCAAAGGTTTGACTTTGAGTCTCAGTATATTTCTGTGTTCCGAAACTTAGAAGGTGTGATCACAAAGAATCACGTTCAGAATTCTCTGTATCCCAGAATATTCCAAAACACAGAAGTCATGTTTCAAATACTTGTCTCAATATTTTTCTCAACCTTCTTTAGGAGAAAAGAATTTTCCATTACTGAAGAGCTGCCCTCCACATTGAAACAACTCCTCATAATGAAGTCTAATCTAACTTAGAATATGCTGTCTTAAACTATTTTCCAGATCTTATGAAGTAACTCCATGGCTGAATCAGAGATATCTCTCATTCCAAGACATAATCAGTTATTGTCTTTTTAGAAATACCCACAGAATTCCAGGGAGAATAGAAGATTGGGGGGGGGGGCGAGAGCAATTTGAACTTAAAATCAAGTAATCTCTTTCGCTTAAAGTTTTGTAAAAAAGAATCCTGTGTAGGCATATTTTGTGAGAGAATCCTGTGTAGGCATGTTACTTGGAATGTAGATTTGGCAGCTGTGATCAAGAAGATGGACATTTAACATTAACTCTCGTTAAAGTCTAAGCTACACGGCAGCTTTCTCCACAAAGTCAGCGGGAGCACCAGGTCCCTTCCTCTCCTGGTTCCTTTATCTGTAAGAGCTTGCCCTCATCGCTATGGTATAAAACAATGCACTGCCAAGTCCTCATTTCAGATACCAGGAGAGAGTTAAAAGAGAAGGGAGGGCACACCCCACCTCTTAATGATGTGTCCCCATTAGAGAAGATGGACTACTCCCACTCCCACCCCTGTTGGCCCGCACTGGGTCACGTAAACATGGGAGCCGGCAAATGTGATCTTTATTCTTGCAGGTCAAGTGCTCAAACTAGGAACTGAAAGAAAAGAACATATACTGGAGGAAAAGGAATAGCCTCTGCATGGGTAGGAGACAGAATGCTGGGCAAAAGCTCTGTACACATCTGATAGCCGCAGTATTTTATGAATTACTCCTTGTATCTATGTGTGCATTATGAATTAGAAAGTTATTCCAGATCCCCTCTGAGGAATCTAGGCTGTCTGTGTCTAAACTTCCATAATTGCAAAATGGAGCGATCACATTAACTATAAAAAGGCTCAAGATATATTTGCTGACTTGATGAATCTTAAGTCAGAATTTAAAAATAAGTGAAATAATCTTTAAATCCAACTTAGTGGGGCACCTACGTGGTTCAGTGGGTTAAGCACCTGCTTCTTGATTTCAGCTGAGGTCATGATCTCAAGGTCATGAGATGGTGCCCTGCTTGGGTTCCCATGGAGCTCTGTTGGAGATCCTCCCTTTCTCTCCCTCTGCCCTTCCCGCCAACACATGCTCACTCCCTCTCTCTCTGTCTCACTCTTGCTCTCAAAAAAATGAAGGACTAAAATCCTTTTTTAAAGAAAACTCAACAATGGAGTTAATATTATTATTATTTTTTTAAGTGGGCTCCATACTGCCTGGCCTTGAACTCACAACCCTGAGATGGAGACCTGAGTTGCGATCAAGAGTCAGTCACTTAACCAGCTGAGCCATGCAGGTGCCCCAAGTTAATATTTCGGAAAATAGTTGATTTTTTGTTATTGCTTATAGCCAGTGGTTAAAAATTGATTTTTTTTTCTTTACCAATACCTATATCCCTTAAATAAAGGTGTCTTGTTTCCATTTTAAAGTAAGATTTCAGAATCAAGGGGACAATTTATTTCTCAAATTTAGGAAATGCTTCTTAGGCTGTAAAAGCCATGTTGTATGATAATGAGTATGTATAGGTAAAAGAAAGTTTGATGAAAAATTTGGGTTCTGTTTGAATAGTAAAGAAAGTGAAGCCAGAAAATCTTTAAAGTCTTGACATCAGGACTAAACAAATAAGGAAGAGACAAATGTCCAATCACTCATTAAACATATATTTATTGAGCACCTACTTTGTTCTAGATTAGAAGCTGGAAATACAAGGATAATAAAGGTTGACGAGATTCCTGCCTTCAAGCTTTTGCATGCTGGTAAGAGAGACAGGGAATAAACAAATAAACATAGCATGTAATAATCGATAAGATAATGATAAGTACTTACAGAATAAATAATTAGTGTATTTTGATAAATAATGGGGCATCTCCTTTAGATAGAGTAGTTGAGGAAGGTCTTTCTAAGAAGGTAACATTAAAGAAGAGACCAGGAGGATAAGCCACCAGATTTGGAAAGTGGAGGGAGAAGAAAATTTCAGACAAAGAGAACAAAGATCTGGAACAGAAAATATGTTGGCATGTTCAGTATAAATCGTAAGGCTAATAATAAGTGCCAATATATTTGTTTGCAGTGTGAGTCTCTGATAAGTATCCATGGTTAGAATTGTTACCTATACCACTTCATAGTTAATTCTTTTTATTACTTAAATAATAAAATTTAAAAATAAATGTGATGTGATGAGCACTGGGTGTTCTACGCAACTGATAAATTATTCAACACTACATCTGAAACGAATAATGTACTATATGTTGGCTGATTGAATTTAAAAAAGATAAAAAATAAAAATATCTTTTTATCTTTAAAAAAGATAAAAATAAAAATAAAAAAATAAAAGATAAACCAATAGGTATTTATTATGGATATTTAGGTATTGAAGTTTGATGGCCAAGAGATAATATATGCAAGTAGAAGCCACTACAATGAAGTATTCCAGAAATGAATAGAACAAATTACTAAAAAGAAAAGAGCAAAATACTAAAACACGATTAATTTTAAGTTTATTTGCGAACTCCGGGCTGTTGCCAGTTTTTAATTGAGTACTCCTAAAAACAGATCTCACTTGAATTTTATGGACATGCTGTCACTCCCATATTTAGCTGGGGATGTGTTTACTTTGTAATTGGAAGAATTATCCATTCCTAGCTCTGCTGGATTTAAAGCAGGGTTGTTTTCTCCATCTTGAACACAGGGCTCTTGTCCAGCTCGAATCCCCAGGGGGAGGCGCACATCTATATCGGGAAATCCCATCGAGCTGAGCACATCGCCCTGGCCTCGGCCCTTCCGTTCTTTCAATACATCCCCCCTCACTTACAGAACAGATGCTTGAGATATGGTTTGCAATCATGACCACCCCTTTTGTGTGCTGACCCTTTCTTTAAATATAGAGGAAAACATTTTGCAATTTGTTATCAAGAAGGTTTGCATTCCCAAATTTACTCAGGAACATCCTAAGTTGCCAAATCATCTTTTTCCCTGAAACTCTTCAAAAGGAAAACCTATAGAGATTTGGGGATGAAATTTTTTTTTCCCAAAGATGTTCTAATTCTTTTGCCTTTTAATGGATGATCTGCCCAAGACATGCATAAAGAACCCCTGGGCACAAGCGCTATGGCCCATGGAGAAGATATTTGACTTTCCTGGCAGCTCTGTCCACAGTGGCACATGTGCCATAAGCACAAGATCAGGGACCAGAACCAGCAGTGGCTTTGGCAAAGAAATTTTCTTAGAAAAACTTGCCTATCTTTTCCTAATGAGGAAATTTTTTTTAAAAAAAGTGAAATTTTTCTGTTTTGGAATCATAATATATAAGCTTTGGGGGGGAAAAATTACACAGAAGCAGAAAGGTACTTGTAATGCAAATGTGGCTTCTGCTTGGAAAGAAATCTTTTTAAAAACCACAATGGTCATGTCACATCTGATTGACTGATGTGAGTAGTACGTGGACCAGGTGTAAAGGGGTGCCACACGTTTCCTGGGGGACCTATGTTGGGGCTGTGACTCGCTGGCTGCCTCCCACTGGTTCCTGCTGCAGAGTTTGTGAGAATCACTGGCCCGGAGGGTGCTCTCCCAGCACAGACTGTCCTCCTCGCTATGATTATGTTTAGCTCCTAATCAGGAAGGGACTGAATATCTTTTAAAAAGACAGTCGATGTGTTTGTATACCCTGGTGGTCAAGGAATGAAATTTTAGATAAGGAGGTTATGGATTACATAATGGATTTTCCACCAACTTTTTCCAGCGATTTCCAGTGATTTCCACTTCTATTATGTGTGATTTCCACTTCTATTATTATTCCAGTGATTTCCACTTCTATTATGTGTCCTGAATTTATTCTCCCCCCCTGCCGTTTCTGTTTTTAGATCTTCTGTCCGCTCATCCTGGTGCAGTAGCAAAGGATCAGTAGACTTGGAGTCAGAACACTAATATGTGTGATTTGGAACAGGTCGCTCGACATCCATCAACCATAATTGTCTAAATTATAGAATGAATTCTAACACTCGCTGACCTCTCAAGGATACTGCCAGTATCAAGTGGATTTGATTATGAAAGCCTGTTGTAAATTGTAAAGAGTTAAACAAATGTTAGTTTTTTTCTCAGTTGTCTTACTTTGGCTTGGGGGAAGAGGGTTCATTCTTGATTGTGGATTTTTTAGGATGATATTGAAGATAATAAACATGAAAACATCGAAAGATATCCATGTCCTGTTTCCCCATCAGCAGGACAAAGTCTGGATTTAAGAGGATGCCCGATATACTTTCATGTGCACAGGAATCACCCAGACAGTCTTGTCAAATACAGATTCTAATGTGCAGATCCGAGTGTGGCAGGAGACTCTGCATGTCTTCTGTCTCCCAAGGAAAGCTCATGTTGCTGGTCCCTCCACTGCACTTTGAGGACCAGTGGATCGGAGAAGGGGGTGAAGGGAGTAGGTGATACAGGTAAAGGGAGTGATGAAGACAGAGCCTACCTCTTGGTAACGTATCAGTGAAATGAGTTAGCATAATAGTCACTTGCTAAGAAATCTTTCTGTTAATACCGTTAAGGATCTGAACATGACTTGTTCTGAACCAACCACATTTCTTGGGGAGTAATTCTAGTGGAAGAGATACAGGTAAGAAACTGTGGCCCCACTCAGAACATGCCAGCCCTGCTCAGGATCTTCTACTTACATGGTAAGAAACTAGAGAAATTCAGTTTGTAAAAGAAGTGATCCGTATTCTGCCAACTGGGAACCCATCCAATGCTGATAAGATCATTAGCTCCTGTGACCCTAGCCGTATTTAAAGAGTATTCTCTTGGGACCCTAGTATAACATGTCTTGATTGGACATTGTAAACTAACATCCTTGTCATTCACATTTAGAAGCAAATGACTTCCTTCTAGCATTTTCACAGCCATTTGGTAGCCTGCCATGATATTATGCATTGTTCAGAATAATTTTCCATGTTACTGAGGTTGATTCCCCTGATTTATAGCTATTTGTGAAAGTTGGCTCTCCAAAGGGGTAGAAAAGTCAGGAAGAAAATAACTTTATAATAAGCCACTCCAAACAAAGAGCAGATGTGAAGTTCTTGAAATACGTTAGAATTCCATAAAGGAAAAGGCTTATGATATATTGCTCTTGCTGACCCAATTCAAATATATAACTATTGAGCTTCTCTTTCTTGACACACAGCGATATCTTGACTCCTTGTTAGTTACTAAAATAATCACTCCTGGAAATGTGCTGTTGTGATTTGCAAGAAAGGTACACAGGCATAACCTTTGTTAGGCACTATTCTCAGAGCTTTGCTGCTTACCTCGTCACTCCACTTACATTAGCAGAATCTTGGTTAAAATTACCTATAGAGGAAATACAGAGAAATATCTGTTTATACCAATGGAATAATACACCAATATTACCAAAGATCTGGGAAGCCACTTAATCACAGATTCAGAAGGACAGCAAAGTCCTATTATAGGGTAATATACCAATAATACCAATGGAATAGTGAGCATCCTTTAGTAGAATTGTGAAATTCTACACTGAAAAAAGAAAATCAGGGAAGAACTAATTTTGTTGAGTGAATCTCAACTATATAATGAGAACTCTAACTTAGTTCTCTACTTTTGTTTATTGTAGAGTTTTTAAGATCATTAATATGTAGAGTCAAAGAAAGCAGAAATACTCAATGGTTTGGTTCCATCATTTATTTCCTATTTCCTTTAAAAAGATTTCCTGGGTGGCCTCAGTTGGTTAAGTGTCTGCCTTTAGCTTGGGTCATGATCCCAGGGTCCTGGGATTGAGCCCCACATCAGGTTCCCTGCTTGGTGTGGAGCCTGTTTCTCCCTCTCCCTCTGCCCTTCCCCACTACTCGCTTACTCTCCTGTGCTCGCTCTCTCAAGCAAAATAAATAAAATCTTGAAAAAAAAAAAGAAGATTTCTTCAGGTTCTTAGCTAAGTGTGGCTAAAGGGCAAATCTGTGTCATGGTACAAACTATATCCAAAAGAGTAGTTGTTAGTGGTACCCAAATCCATTTCAAGTTCAACATTAGACTTTTATTGCTCTGGAATGATCACTTTCAACTACAAGGATTTTTTTTTAAGATTTTATTTATTTATTTGACAGAGAGGGAGATCACATGCAGGCAGAGAGAGAGGGAGAAGCAGGCTCCCTGCTGAGGAGAGAGCCCGATGCGGGGCTAGATCCCAGGACCCTGAGATCATGACCTGAGCTGAAAAGGCAGAGGCTTTAATCCACTGAGCCACCCAGGTGCCCCCAACTACAAGGATTTTAAAGAAGAGTAACAAATTCTTGGTCTTCTAGCCCGTAATTGCTCAGAGGTCAAGTACTGAGTCTTCACCAAGTATATTTCTATAGTTTTAGCTTTCTTTGTTCTTCACTACACAGAACTTAAAGAGTTCTTATCCCTCCAAAATGCATCTGGGACGCTTGCCAACAACTGTTTTCCAGCAGCGATGGCTTCTCCCTTTCAATGTTTCATCTGACTCCAGGGGCTAGGGACTTTGCTGTCCTTATGAATTTGTAACTAAGTGGCTTCCCTTACCAATGCAGTTGGGTAAAAACAGTAAAGACCCATACTGAGTATCATAAGTGTCTGCGCTTTACCCCAAAATAGGGACTGCCTGTTCTTTCCACACAGGCAGATTTCCTATGTACCTATATAACCCTGAACTTGCCAGATCTGTTTGATCAGGACTGGTGACTGGTCAGAGAGCAAGCAAGAGACAGTCCTGAGCACGAAGACTCCCTGACATTCTAGTCTGTGCACAAGGGCAGGGCAAGGAATTCACTCTATTTATTAGGCCCTCCTGGGCCACACAGCTGTCCTAAGGGAAATGTAGATTCAAGTGGTTTTAAGAATGCCCCAGCTATTGAAATGCCAATGAAAGAACCTCTAATGGGTCTCCTTAGCCCTTCGGGTAAAATTCTTTTTTTTTTTTTTTTTTAAGATTTTATTTATTTTTTTGACAAGCAGAGATCACAGGTAAGCAGAGAGGCAGGCAGTGAGAGGAGGAAGCAGGCTCCCCGCTGAGCAGAGAGCCTGATGTGCAACTCGATCCCAGGACCCTGGGATCATGACCTGGGGCAAAGGCAGGGTCTTTAACCCACTGAGCCACCCAGGCACCGCCCTTCGGGTAAAATTCTTAAGGAAGGAGAATGGATTACATCACATAGCAGGTTCAGTGTTTATGCTTAAGGTTCAGTGTTTATGCTTCCTTAAACCTTATTCAAAGAACAGGACACTCATTACAGTTCTGTTTTGGGTTCTCAGTTAAGCTCCCTCCTTGTGTTTCTGTCTTTCCCTCCCATCTAGCTTCCTTCACCCTGAGGAGTTAATTAGCTTCTTGAAGGCTGGGCCTTTTCTCATTCATCTTTCATGTTTGTTGAGTCAGTGACTGACTGCCCATTGAATTAGACTGGGATTTGCAGAGCAGAGTGCTTGTTCAAGGTGGTATCTAATGTGCTGTGATTAACTATTACCGTGTAGAAAAGAAAGTATCCCCCTCCCCCCCCCCCCGCCATATTCATTGAGATCAAGAAAGCAGGGTGGGTGGAAGTGTTTGGTATTCTTGTGGCTTATGCACCATACTTTTACTTTCTGGAGTACACACCGCAAATAATTGAATATTCAATATTGCCTGCTTCCTCTTTTCTCCAGAGAGGAGAGAGCCCCCTTTACCAGAATGGAATTATGTTCCTTTCTCTTCATCTGGGAATCAGTTGTTTTTACTGAGGAGTTATTTCAAACACCTTCTCTTTATTGCTCACCCACTGATTCTGATAACAGTATCACCCATTGATACTGTGGTTATCTACTGATAACCACAGAGTTTTGACTGAAAGGAGGAAATGATGCTTCCATTTAGACATTTGCTAATGGTAGAATGATCTACAAGTGATCTCACACATCTACCAGCTGAATCAGCAAAACAGATAGAAAGCAGCAGGAAGACTATGTGGATCTTGTGAATCCTACAGGAATTCTAGATTCAGTGAGTCATAAATACAGTTAACAAATACACAGAGAACCAAAAGTGTTTCCTTCTGTGCTTTTCTTATTCCCCGTGTCTTCTCCACCCAAATGTTTTTACACCCACATCAGTAATTCAAAAATCTAAAATCAACATGAATTTTATACAAGGTAAATACAGTGTGTACAGTTGAAAATCATGGATCTAATCTATTTTCCATGTTACAACAGAAATAAATCTTAATCATATTACCAATTCATGGACTCACCTATTTTCCATAATTTCTAAATAAGAAAATCCCTCAGCTTTTTTATGGAACCAGGAATTTAATAGGAATCCTGTTAAATCAGGTTTTTAGTCATCCCTGGGTTATGCATGTGACTTATCAGAGAACAGAAAAGCAGACAGATTTCCTGTTTATAGTTTAACATTCCAGACCTAACCATTTCAAGAGGAAAGAAGAGAAAGTTCGACGTGACGGCATATTTTAATGTCATCTCATTGCTTCTCGTTGTCTGTGAAACTCCGAAACTAACTTGTGTGAAACCTAGCCCTCTGTTTTCAAACTCAGCACGGACGGAGGCTGCGTGCACAGGGTAGTATGGCGGAATTGTGAAGTGGGGCTCATTCATGCCTGTATTTACTCAGCAAACGTTTATAAAACTCTTCTAAGAATCACCTTCCACCTTGAGCTGGAAATTTTTTAAATTAAGAAATTCAAACTCCTTAACTTGAGCTTTCAGTCAGAATTAGAGATTTAAGTACATGGTTATATTGTAGTGGAAATACAGTGGAGGGAATTCTTTATTTTTTTTTAATTTTTTAATTTTTTATTTTTTATAAACATATATTTTTATCCCCAGGGGTACAGGTCTGTGAATCACCAGGTTTACACACTTCACAGCACTCACCAAAGCACATAGTGGAGGGAATTCTTAAATTCTTCTCCTTGGAGGTCGGTCAAAGAAGTTAGCATGGGATCCATGTCTCTTGAAGATGATGTTGGGTGGGAAGCAGTGTGAGATGGGGAAGGGAAAAGATATAAATGTGTATCTCTGTCCACATGGAACTTCTAGAAGTTGGGGAAGCAGGTAACTAATTAAAATAGAAAAGTTCACAAACATAGTAAGATTATTTCAATATTAAAGAGCCAGTCCTATTAGATACGATGATATAAAATATAGAAATAAGTGAATTTTTTTAAAAGATTTTATTTATTTATTTCACAGAGAGAGAGATCACAAGTAGGCAGAAAGGCAGACAGATAGAGAAGGGGAAGCAGGCTCCCTGCTGAGCCCAATGCAGGGCTCAATCCGAGGACCCTGAGATCACAACCTGAGCCAAAGGCAGAGGCCCCACCCACAGTGCCACCCGGGTGCCCCCAAATAAGTGAAATCTTAAAGATCATCTAGATCAGTCCCTCCTATTAAAGCTGGAGAAACTGGAGATTTGCAATGGAACTGAACTACAGAAGGTCAACCAGCTACAGAAGGTCAAAAAGGATTCAAGCCCATGACTTTAAATGCTGAATAATACACCAATTAAGAGCATCTTACAGGATCTGCTTCCTTTTATTAATGGAATGATGCAAGATTGTAACACATTCAACTTTATTCAATTCTTTTCTAACATCTAACCATTTAGGAGCCTGATAAGTAATAGGAAAGCTTCCATATAGTCATTGTTTGGGATACTTCTCATGCACACACAGACACACACAGACACACACACACACACACACAACAAAACAAAAAACCTATATGCTGAATAGAAGGATTTATATGTGTGATATAACAATAGACAATATTTTACATATAAATAACGCATTACACTTTACATAGCACTTTCAGATGCATGAAATATTTCCTCCCGCATCAACTGTGTGAGGTAGCCATTATTGTCCCCCTTATACAAATTAGGACATCACAAGTGGCAAAGCCCGGCTTCAGATCCATGTGTTCTCGCTCTGCTTACAGGATTCTTGCTGTTACACTCCTACTGCCTCTCTAAAACATGAAATAGGCAATAGATGCCTTGCACCTTCCCTTATCAGTCAAGCATTAATTAAAAGTCACTGGGACCTAGCACTTTCCTGGAAGCCTTCATGGACACAAAGCAGTTTTAAGATTTGGTGTCACCTTCAACAGCAAACTCCCACAAGTTCAGAAAAAAACATAAAACCAATGAAGCACTGAACTATTAATTAGTAGAAGTTTATTGTGTACACACCAAAAAGACAGTTTGCAACCAGGGACACCTAAACCAAAACATGGAATGATGCTCAGAGGTATGTTGTTAGAACGCAGTTCACATAATCTGGAGGCAGTAACTGTTTCCTCTTCACAGCAACTGGTTACAATATTAGAATCTTCTTAAATGAAATGGACTTGCTCAGTGGCTATTTCTTATCAGTTTGGGGGTACAATTTAAGTTCTGCTTATAATCATCACAGGCATAAGCTCGAAGCAACCCAGGTCAACTGAGCCTCCCTTGTCTTGCAAAATGAACTAAATTAAATTTTGTTTATATGGCTAAACTGGTTTTGTTTGCTCAGGGAAATTTTGAGTCTGGTCTCTGTTTGTGTTTGATTTTAACATTGCAGTCTAGGGGTGCCTGGGTGACTAAGTCAGTTGGGTGGCCGGACTCTTGGTTTCAGCTCAGGTCATGATCTCATGGGTGTTGGGATCAAGACCCACACTTGTGCTCTGTGGGGAGTCTGCTTGAGATTCTCTCCTCCTGCCCCTCCCTGTGACCCCCTCGCCCCCACCATCACCGTTTGCTCATGCGCACTCTCTCTCACTCTCAAATAAATAAGTCATAAAAAAACAGTGCCATCTAGCTGAGGAAAACAGGATTGAGATGAATGAAATATGGTATAACATAGGATAGGTTTAATAAATACCCAAATTTTTAGGTTTGGCTGGCTTTAAGTGCACTAAGTATTCACCAAATGCCAAATTACATCAAGAAAATACAGTACAAGCCTACCAATGATTTATTTTGGAAGTTTTAAACCTGAACTCTATCATCAATTTCATCTACATTATTTATCTTATTTTTTAAGGTTTTATTTATTTATTTAATGTTAGAGGGAGAGCGCAGGAGGAGGAGCAGAGGGGGAGGAAGAGGGATAAGTAGACTCCGAGGGAAGCTGGGAGACTGACATAGGGCTCCATCCCAGGACCCTGAGATAATGACCTGAGCTGAAATCAAGAGTCAGATGCTAAACTGGGCAAGGAGGCTCCCCTACACTCTTTATCTTACTTAATGTAACTTCCATGCATTGACATTGCATTAATAACTTGAAAACAAATGCAATTATAGAAAATCAAGAATAAGCCTACTATAATGCCAAATTCAGGATTGTGCAAAAATTCTTGTCTATCTTAAATTCCAACAAAAGAATAATATTATTTGGCCATAATGAGTGTGAAACTTAAGACTTTCACATATCTAGTTTTCAAAGCCCTTTAAGTATAGAAGCATCAGTCCTTTGGTGTTGTTGGGACGTTCACTTTGCAGCAGCAGACCTATTAGAAGTGTTGCCTAGGGGCCCTTGGGTGGCTTATTGAGTTAAGCATTGACTCTTGATTTCCATTCGGGTCACAATCTCAGGGTCATGAGATCAAGCCCTGCATTCATCAGGGAGTCTGCTTAAGACTCTCTCATCCTCTCCCTCTGCCCTGCCCCTCACGCTCTTTTTCTCAAATAAACAAATAAATCTTTAAAAAAAAAAAAAAAAAAGAGGGGAAAAAAAAAAAAACCTGTTGCATTGCAGTTGGTTGCTAAGAGGAGGATTTTAGATAGTGTCCAAATCCCAGTCAGGTAACTGAGATCTAAACACTTGCATGTCATCACTGGTATTTTTAATAGACAGCAAAATATGAAAGTTGCTATTTCAAAAATTAGTCCCGTACTACATTTTCTGAGAGATTTGAACTTCTTTCCTAAATCCTGCTGAAAAAAAAAAATAGTTTCTCTTTTGCAGCAGTTTTAGCATTATTTTATAGCTTTGTTTTCCCTGTTGCTCCACATTTTGCTATTTTGAAAACTCGACTTTTCCATATGTCATGGATAATGGCCAATTGCGTTGCCTTCTGTGGAAATAAAGATAAGAAGTAAACAGTTGCTTTCCTAACAAAAGACTTGATTACATCTGAGTCGATTTTACCATAGCATTTTCACTACGTACTGTTATTTAGTGTCATGTTGGGGACATTTAGTACTCCTGACTTTGATGACCTTTCACTCCATTTTAGTGGATGGCAATGTGATAATAGCCTACATTAAATTTCTAGCTTTGGAAGACTTTGGCACAGTGGTCCCCAAAATGGCCACACTTTGGAATTACCTGGAAAAATACCGACGCCTGGGTCTCACCTGTCACCCATACACTATGACTTAGTGGGTCTGTGGTACAATCTTGGTATTGGGGTATTTAAAAACTTCCAGATGATTCTAACATGCAGCCACATTTAAAGAGGTACCACTCAGTTTAGAAGAAGTATTCCCAAAAGCTAAGCCAGAGTAACTTAGTAAAAAATTAGAAATATTACAGTTAACACGAAACTAAAAGTGTTATTGGTAAAATCTACATACTATGCTATTTCTAGGCAGTGATATGCTCATAAGTAGGTCTCTTGATTGTTTTTATGCTTGTATAAATAATGTTTTTAATAAATTTAGCCACATGGTCTGTAAATCAATATCAACAGCTCTGAGATCTTGTGAATTCCCTTCATTTTGAGGTGTAACGAAGTAACCTATTTGAGCATCATATATGTTACTAGGTAAATAATAACAAAAGACATTTCCCTAGGGCTTTTCCTATGCCAAGGACATTACATATTTTAATTTATCTATCCCTCACAACTCTTTGAAGAATGTTCTATTATTATCCTTATTCTTACAGCGAAGGAGCTGAGGGGCAGAGAAGTTAAGTAACTTGCCCAATGACACACAGCGAGTAAGCAGCAAACTGGAATCTAAACTAGGTAATCTGATTGCTCTTAGCCCCCATGTTCTCCCAAAAAGAACTTTTTGTTCTATCAAGAAGAATTGAGAATCAAAATTATATTCTAGACTGTTTCTGAATACTGCAGAACACTAGCTCCCTCCCCTACTTCTGGTTGTTCAAAAATCTTTTTCAAATCTAGCAACATGTAGCACCTGCTGAAATGATCATTCTGTCTTTCTCATTATCAGTGCAGTTCCACTTTTCCTGTTCCAAAAACAGAAACTGCTTATGACTTTGGTATAATAGAGCAATTATGTTTATTGAGGAATACATTTTATTGCAAGTCATATTATTACAACCTCTAAAAATAGCACCACAGTTTTAAAACTCTCCTTTTTTATGGGTTTATTTGGCTGGAGCCAAAAATAAATAAATAAAAAAACCACACCTCAGTTATGATGCCTCTCAGACACGTGTTGATCAAATACCCAGGGGCAGAGAGGGACTTGGCCAAGTGGAGCTAAAAAAAATATATTCTTTTTTGGTTGGAAATAACTTTAAACTTGCAGAAAAGTTGCAAAACCAAACTCTTACAAAGAAAAGACATATTAGCTTCTAGTCAGATTTGTCTATTAAGTTTTACCCGCGTTTGCTTTATCAATTGCTCTCACTAGTATATATACACGCAGACAAATACACATACATTTTTTTTCAGTTTTTAAAGTAGATTGCATATATTATGGCCTATTACCCCCAAATACTCCAGGGTGTGTTTCCCAAGAATAATGATATTCTCTTGTATAATCCCAGTACACTTCTAACCTAATTTGCCATCTATATTTCAATTTGTTTTTTACTGGATTTAGTCATCACATATTTTGAATGTAACTTAATCTAGAAAATTTCCACAGAGCCTTTCTTTGACTCTTATGACAATTACATTTTTGAAAAATTTTATCAACACCACTCTCCTCCTCTTTTTCAATAGAACATTCTTCATTTGGAATTTGTCTCATGTCTCCCCATGATTAGGGGAATCCATACGCACAGATGGGGATTCGGGACTGAAAGACTACATAAGTGATGTTCCTTCTCAGGGTATCACAATTGAAAACACAGGTTCTTCTGTCCCTCTTTGGAGATGCTAGGGGTGATTCCCCAGTCAAGGAGTTGTCTAGTTTTTCCATGGCATAAACTGTTTTTTCTGCTAATAACTAATGAGCGATTTGTGGAGAGATACTTTAAGACCAAAGTAATATCCTTCTCCTAATCTAAATTTCCCTCCAGATTTAACATCTACTGGCAATTCTTGCCTGAGCCAATATTTACTGTGATAGTTGGAAAATGATGACTTTCCATTTCTAGCACTCCTTCCACATGTACTGGTCAGCCCACAGCATTCTGCTATAAGGAAGACTCTTCTCATTCTCCCTGTTATCGTTATAGATTCATGGATCCTTATTTTTCCTTCCATGGTTTATAAGTTATGATTTTTTTCTCAATTATTTTACTTTTTAAAACTGTTGCAGTTTTAATAAAGGGAAACACCTCCAAGCTGGCTTCCATATTTTTGGTATTCTTCTATTATTTTTTTAAACACTTCCATCCTTTCTGATGTAATAAGATATTTCAGGCTCATCTTATAACTACCCTAACCCCACATTAGAATTAGTTGTTTCTCCAAGGAACTCTCAGTCCTTTTAGTGGGTAATGACATTGGACCCCAAAGTCTGGGAAGCAGGTGGATTCATTCCTACTGAAGTGTCATTGCTTCTAAGCTCTTTGGGCAGATAGATCTGGGAAATACTTGGGTGTATATACACATACACATAAATACATGTATATATATACCTCATAAATTCATTTGCAGACATGCATGTACAATTACATACACATGTGCACATATATATACACATGCCTTAGAAACCACAAATTTACATCTATCTCAATCCACTCTCACACGATTCATTCTTGCCTTCCTCATTCCATAGTTGCATGTTCCTCTTCCACAGTGAAAATCCTGGCCCCTAAAACACCAGCACATTTGTCATTTGCTCTAACATACATCTGAAAGAGTTTCATTATTACTTGGGCACAGTAGTCTCTATTCCTGCCTGTCAAAAATCAACTAGACCCAGTAATTCAATGCCCAGTTATTGACCCAAAAGGAAGGAACTCATATGTCCTCCAACAACCTTGTATGAGAATGTTTACAGCAGCTTTATTCATCAAAATATGTTTGGCCAAAACCTGGAAACAGCCCAACTGTCTTAAGAGAAGAATGGAGGAGCAAACGGGGTTATAGTCACGCAACAGAACACTACATAGCAATCAAAGAGCAAACCGCTGCTGAGTGCAACAATATGGATGAATTTCAGAAACACTGCACTGAGTTTAAAAAGGCAAACAGAAAGAATACATAATGTATGACTCCATTTATATGAAATTCGAGAACTGGCAAAAAAATAATGTCTAATGGTGCACTTTTAGAGATTTTATGAGAAACAGACAAGTTTCTAACAGCCAGGTGTGGCCAAGGAGACAAAATAGAGCAAAGGTTTAGCAAATGACCTTTCTTCATTCTCTACCACTTTGGGGCTTTGCACAAGTTACTCTACACTCTTTCTTCTTTTATAAACTGGAGATAATAATAGTATCTACCTAATAGGGTTGTTATGTGAAATTACATTAAATATGGCAATATGGCACGTAAATCGTCTGGTAGAGAGTCAATGAGCTTGGCACACATAAAACATACAGTAGCTGTTAGCATCGGTATAGCACCTGTGTTTGTACATTGCCCTTCACAGGTATACTGCTGGTCCCTCATCACTAACAACACTCAGGAAAGCAATACAGAAATATACATCGGGTTTTCCATATTCTTTAATTTACTAATCCCTCTCCTAGAAAAAGTATCCAGCACAATCAGGTACATGCATAAAGGTAATTTTTGCACAATAATGTGATAACTCCAAACTGGGTTAACTTAAAAATAAAACCATTACATTATAGAATCATAGTAAATTATGGTATAGCACCTGTTGAAATGTGGAATAATCTTTGTTAAACTCGCAAAAAGCAGAAGATAAAACAATATGAGCTCTGTGGTTGCAGACGAATACGGTATGTTTGCGTGTACAAGTGATGGCTCATACTGTGTGACCTGGGAGCAGTTGACTTCCTCTTTCAGGGTCTAAAAAATTCCCTGGTTGTCTTTTCACTTAAAAAAATGCATACCTTTTTGAATTAAAAATAACCTTTCTTTGTATAAAAACCCACACATTAAAGAAAAGTATAATGGAAAACCCAAATGATAGAAGCCAAATGACTACTTGCTTCTGGTGGCGGTGGGAGAGGGCAGAAACTGACTAGTAAGAAGCCTGAGAAAACTTTCTGGGAGTAAGGAAATGTATCATTATCTGGATCAGGATGTGAGTTATATGGGCGCGTGCATTTGTCACAATAGATTGAACTCTACCCTTAATATCTGTGCATTTCACTGTCCATAGGGAGCGGAGGCTGCCCTCTGCCTGAACTAGAACTTTGATCTAAAACAACCCCTTCTTGTAGTTTCTCTCACTTCCCATCTTCCTCCCCATTGACTTCCTTTTACGTTACTTGCTTTACTATCCTTTCGATATACCAAGTACAACACAAGTTAGAATTTCACAGCTAATTAAATGACATTATCAACTATTTAGCTGTGGCCAATATACATACTTTAATACAGTAAGGAAATGCATACAAATTGAAAATGTTTAAACAATACTGAATTTTAGATTAATCCTCACTTTAGGCCTTTACCTATCTCATCTATTAAGACAAAAGCAAAAGCAGAGAAACATATTGCAGAGCAGTTGGGGCCTTGCCAATGAAAACCGTTGATTTCCAACATAAAATGATCATATATCACTTCAAGGAGGAAATGATTTTCTCAGACCTTCTCATAAATTCTGGTGCAGACCACGCCCTTCATTTTACATTCCTTGAGAAAAGAGAAAGATTCATTGAGTATCTAAAACTCAAACTAGGGAACGACAAATTTGCACATAGCAACAGAAGATAAAAACAAGCTCATAAGATTAAACTTAGAAAGGAGTAGAACATCAGTATGTCAAGTCTCTGGCAATTTGGAATTATGACCATCGGAACAGGAGAAGCAGTTTTGACATCATTCTATGTTACTATGTGGAAGAATTTTCTTAAAGTGACAAGTTTTAATGCATAATTTGCGTGCATTTAAATTCACTAAAAGTGGATTTCAAAACTATATGCGTATTTGCATCATCTGAGGAACATTTAAAAATACTGATGGTTCCTTCTCTCCCAAGAGATTTGCATTTAATTAATCTGTGTTGAGAGCCCCATATTCGTGTTAACTCCCCATGCAAATCTACTTTGTAGCTAGGGATAAGAACCTCTGAACTAAAGGGAAAAAGAACATTTAAAATGACATGAGTCTATGTTCAGTGTATGTATTAGTAAGCACAGAAGCTAAAACAAGAGAATTACTAGATGCCATTGCAAGTAACCCTGGACATTACTCTTGATCTGCTGACTAAAAGGTCTCCCATGAGCTGAGCTTAAATCACTGACACGGTGGGGTCCAAGTTACTTTGAATTCTTGGAAGCAAAACACTCAGATACCTACAAATATTATGTAATTGAGCCGTTAGGCAGGTTTGTTTTGTATTTATAACTTGGACTTGCTTTTCTCTTTGTGAGTCCAAAATAGGGAGATTCAGCCATTCTTTCTTTGACTTACTGTTGTTACTCCTAAAATAACATATGAGCTTTGTTGTTTCTAAAATCTTGGATCTATACTTGAAGTGCTATAGAGGAGTCTTCAGGACTGAAATATTGTCTAACCACTAGTTCTGACTTTATTCTTAGCCATTCTTTTTCATGGGTATTGCAAAGAAAAAAGAATACTTTGAAAACAATGTAACCAATTTCCCTATTTAAATACCATTATTTTTGTATTTAGAAGCAAAAATAATCTTACCACTACCATTTTCCCATCCACCAGCTTTCTTTTTATTGTCGTCTCTTTGCCATCCCATTTCTGCACTTGATTCAACGAGCCTCTTGACAAGGTCACCATGCTCTGCAATGACAAGCTCACATAACCGAGTTGCTTGGACCGTAGTTGATTAAAGAAGCAGTTCGTTTGGTATCGAACTGTTTTCATAATAGACGTCTCATGAAGAACATTCATTTTCTATTCAATTTAATTTAATGTACTTTTTTAGAGGAGGCTCCACACCCAATGTGAGGCTCAAACTCCCAGTCCTGAGATCAAGCAAGGTGTCCCCAAGGCACATTCATTTTTTTTTTTAATAAAGATTTTATGTACTTCACAGAGAGAGCATGCACATGCGTGAACACAAGCAGTGGGAGCGTCAGGCAGAGGGAGGAGCAGGTTCCCCACTGAGCAGGAAGCCCGATGAGGGGCTCAAACCCAGGACCCTGGATCATGGCATGAGCCAAAAGCAGATGCTTAACTGACAGAGCCACCCAGGTGCCCCAATTTTCAATAGAATGGCATAGTCTACTCTTTTGAATACTAACAGGAAGTATCTTCTCAAGCCGGAGAATGAGCTAATGGATAAGAGAAAGATTAAAATTTACCTTTGTTTTCCTGTTGTCGGCTGTGGTTTCTTCAAATTCCTGACCTAACTTAAAGGAGATCTCTGTATTTTTAAATGTACTCTCAGTCCTTATAGTTATAATATCCCCTTTCTTGCTGATGATCACACGGGGTTTGGCCAAATTTCCCAGTTTTCTGGTGGCTAACCCCACACCTGAAAATCAAGAGAATGTTAGAATTATGTTGACAAGGAGATGTATCTGTAGAGACTACACATGGCCACTTTCTATCCTCACTTGTTCATCTGGTGTGGAGACGGTGCGTAGTATCACTGACTACTGAGGATCTCCTCCCATGTTTCACCATCTAACGGAAATGCGTGTCCATCGACTTAAATATTTTAAGTTTATTATTATAAGAGTAATATCTGCAGATTTTAAAGATAAACATGTTTAACTTAAATAGTACAAGTTAACCCCTTTTACATCTAATCCCACAGTCTTTGAAAATCACCAGTGTTTTGTATGAATCACTCCAGAAATTTTAGTTTTTTACATATAAATACTATGGATGTTTTTACAATGCAACTATGACAGATACACACTGTTCTTCGATTTTTTTTCTCTTCAGTAATATACTGTGGATATAGAAAAGAACTCTCCCCACATCCTTAATAGAATCCTATTTCTGCAATTTTATTATGGCCCCTAAATTAACTGGTGGGAAAAATCTATCCATCTCCTTTCAAGATCTCTATCATTACATGTAATCGCAAATAAACTAATTTTAAAAATTTTTCCTTGTTTGAAAAGAAAACAAAATTAAACACTCAAATTTTATTACTACTATTACTAAGACTATATACATGGAAAAGGAGAAATTACTAAGACTAAATACATGGAAAAGGAGAAATGTCAAATGAGAGCAATAAATGAAGGGAAAACTAGTTTCATATAAATATATGAAAATATATATTCTATATAATCTCCGCAGTAGAGCCTGAGAACCTACACTATATCGAATCCTGAGGTGATCTTATGCATTCTAAATTTGAAAATGACAGAATTAGGGAGTCTGTCATTGATGCTCTTGTATTTTCCTTCTTCCTCAGCTGTAAAGTCAAATCCTTAAATCCAACCAATCTCACAGTACGGATCTGTCCCCATAAGTTCTCATAGTTTTCTAGGTAACGTAACATGATTTTTCTCGTTTTTACCTAAGAATACAACTCTTCTCATAAGCTTTCTATGCAGGTAAGTAAAATTACAGGCCCTTTGTCAAGCATAGAAACCTGGGTCATTGGCACCACTTTCGATTATATTTATATAGCTCTGGAAATTTCCAAAGACAATTCATACCTGCTGTGCTCATATCATGGAACATTCCTAGAAATAGTGTAAAATAAAGTTGATAAAACTAAGGACTGGATTTTCCATCTTCATCCATCGCTTCAAATACAGGAAATTCTGATGTTAGCCTAACAGAAATTAGTGTAAATGTCTGGTTTAGCTAAACATCAAAATTTTAAATTGAGGTTTTCTATTAACTTCAATTCCTTACCTTAAAAGCATTTCAGCTGTTATAAAAGGAACCAGATGATGGGTTGCCTAAGCCTTTAGGATTTCTTTTCTCTGAAAGCAAAGCCCTATTGATACAAAACTACCTTTGAAATCAGTGGGAGCTCCACACAATTAAGCAGCTCTTAGGTTAAAATCTATTACAATTTCCACAAATGAAATGCAGTAAATTATTGGAATGACCAAAGAGATTAATTGCAGGAAAGGATTATAATTCAGCCTGTGCAAACCTCCCCAGAGTCCTGGAAAAAGAGTTAGAAGGAAATAGGCATGCAGCTTTCTGAAAAAAAGGATCTTCTCAACCAGAGCTACAAGAAACATTTCTTACCCAGAGCTTTCATGTAATCATCAAAGTGCTCACTGGAGACAAGTTTCCAGGTGCCCAAGAATTTGTTGCTCATTGTGATGGAGGAGAATTCAACCCAGTTCTAGATGAGATTCAGGAGACTCAGATGCTGAAGGCTCAGAAGATTCTTTTCAAAGATGTCCAAAGCATGTGACTCTCACAGAGACCCAATGGGGAAAAGCAGTATCAGGACTGGGCAATGAATCATCCATTGGGACAAAAGAAACCCCCACATAATGTTTCCTTAGTCTCCAAAAAAAATTTTTTTAAAGATCAATGAAAGCACTATTTGAATCTTCAAAAAAATGTTTGGTCAATCTTACATTTTTAAGAAGTGCTTAGTCTTTAATGCTTTGGAAAAGACTCCATGAATTGAATCCTATACCAAACTAAATTATATTAGCATGAATGAGAGAGAGAGAGAGAGAGTGTGTGTGTGTGTGTTTAGGCATCTTAGTCACTCTCAATCCTGAGTCTGCACAATTAAGAATTCTTATTGAAAGAGAAGAAAGAAAGGAAAATGTCCATGAGTATTGTGATAACTGCCTCAAATATGTTGTGGGAGAGAAATGCAGGGAAGCAGTGTGAGGAAGTATTCATAGGTAAGGGAGGCTTGGCATAGTTCACATATCCCAGGCAGGCAGAGTAGGCAGACAATACGGTCAGTCTATTACAGCAGAGCACAGAAATTGTATTCATGGGATGGATAAAAAGTAGCGCTAGAACATGATGTGGCTTTGGCACAACAAAGATTTTCATCTAAAAAAAAACCAAAAACTTAAGTCCAAATTGAGCAGGTTCTTAGTTAATACAACAATTTTGAGTTTAAGCCCTTTAAAATAAATCTTCAGTTTTATAAAGAGAAGGATTTTCTATGTAAATAATTCTAATATATACTGAGAGGTCGTTGTGGGCCAGCCACCATGCCAAGTGCTTTTTACGGATTATTTCATTTAATTCTCTCAATATCTCCAAGAGTTAAGTACTATTATTACATCCATTTTACCAATGAGAAGGTTAGGTAACTTGCTCCCAGGACTTGAATGAGGAGAGGCAAGGTTTGGACATGGCCTTGTTCTCTAGCCCGGACTTGGGATTATTATCTTACATTGCTCCCTTTACATCACATATGCGCAGAGGCCTTGGCCAAAGGTCAGATGATACTGACATCACCATGTGACTAAACAGAGATATTCATTTCTGCCCCCAAATCAGGAGAGGTAAAAGTCATGAGGCTACTATGGTACATCAGAGCCCAAGTCTTTGACTAGACAGAGAAGATATAAAACTACTTCAAATGTAGGTGTTGCTCCTCAGAATACCTTCTTACTGCCATAACTTTTCCTACTGGTTTTTTATATTGCCATCAGTCCTGACTGTGAGGTTGTAAATATTTTTACACAGGTTGGCTCTCTTCACAACAATGGAATATTTTCCCATGATCAGTTTGCTCATTAACAGGTAGACCTGCTGGCCTCCTGGGCTTAGGTTACCAATGTCAGAGGTGAGCCACAATGATTGCATTTATATTGTTAGGGTCCAAGGTGGGTCAAAATATGGAAACATACACTGTGAGTCCAAGTATCACCTTATATTACTCATGCATGGATAAATCAAAGTGGGAATGAAACAGTGACTAGAAAATTTCCTCAGTTAAGCAACTAACCCAGTCCTAGGCCCAGGAGAATATAACTGGAGGAAGGACATTATACTCGGATAGAAGAAACAGCTATGAAGAAAAAGGGGCTTTTGATTAGAGAATGTATTATTTTCTTTTTTTAAGATTTTCTTTATTTGAGAGAGAGAGAGAAAGTGGGAGGGAGTGGGAGAGAGAATCTGAAGCAGACTCCACCCTGAGTACATAGCCCGACCCAGGCTCAAACCCACAACTGTGAAATCCTGACTTGAGCCTAAACAGAGTTGGTTGCTTAACTGACTGAGCCACCTTGGTGCCCCAAGAATGTGATATTTTCTTATCCAAAACACTTAATAAAAATGAATGATGATATCATTTTGTCCTCAAAAAAAAATTTTGTGACCCTACTTTATTGAGAAGTATAACATTCAAAATTTAGGAGTTCTGCCTAAATCTGTAAAGGACTCTCAAACCACCCCACTTGAGGTGATCCCTTGTATTCAGAGGGACTGGTAAAGGAGAGTAGTATGAGTTATCAGCAGTCCCTGATTGTTCATGGGCATAGCCGCAGAGTCAAAATATAAACATTGAGGGGCGCCTGGGTGGCTCAGTGGGTTAAAGCCTCTGCCTTCGGCTCAGGTCATGATCCCAGGGTCCTGGAATCAAGCCCTGCATTGGGCTCTCTGCTCAGCGGGGAGCCTGCTTCCTCCTCACTCTCTGCCTGCCTCTCTGCCTACTTGTGATCTCTGTCTGTCAAATAAATAAATAAAATCTTTAAATATATATATATATAAACATTGAGCTATGTATTGGAAGGGCTTTTAACTTTGAAGCAATTTTAAACAAAGAAAAGAATTTCTGTTTTAGCATATCAGCAAGGTACCTGCCTGCTGGAATGAACCAGATGTATCCAGACAAATATAAAATGCTGAGGCTGGTATGTGAGTCAAAGGCCCAGATCAAAGCAATGAGTGAAGATCCACACTAAAGCCGGCTTGAGACATTAAGTCAATCCTAGCTAAGCAAGTAATTAGTATCCTAGTGAAAAAGAATGGATAATAAACACCAGAACCATACTATCACTAGATAGATTTATTTAGACTTGAACTAAATATTTATAGTAGTAGTAGTCTGTTTATAGCATGGATTCAACCTTTCATAGATTTACTGCCTATGTAAATTCTCATGATAAGGCAAGCTACTTGAATCATACACTGAAAAGAGCACCCAGAGGTCCAAACAAAATAAAGAAAGCTTGTTCTTTATCATATATCATGTAAATATTCCTCACACCATTGTCTTCAAGCTACATCCAGTTATATATTCGGAAAAGTGATAACCAGACGTCCTATAGTAAATAAACAAAGAATTCATGATCATTCACTTGAGGGCTAAAGATCTGACTCCATTCCTTTCATTCATTTAATTGCAAAAATATTGAGAGCATACTAAGTTCTAGGCACTGTTTGGAGCTTACTAGGCACTCTTTTTGGAGCTTACTTTCTATAGTAAAAGTATACTTGTAAAATAGTAATACTATGATCATAATTGGTAGTATGAAAAGCACACCAAATAATGTGTTATTATAAATAAAATGGGCATTTTAAAAAATAATTGAATAAACAAAAATGGACTTCAGAATTTTCACTTCCTTATGAGAGATGAATTAATTAAACTAAATTTCCAACTATGACATCTTAGAAAAAACAGATTTTTTTTTAAATTCTTCAAAGCTCCAGAGAGATAAAAAAGCAGAGAAAAATTAAGGGTCTAGGATTTGGGTGAAAAAGGCAAGGCCAGAGAAACAGTTGCAATATTTAGAGCTACTGGCCCTCTAGGGATTAATGAATTCTGTAAAAGGCAGATGAGAGACAGAAGTGTGAGGAATATTTGTGACCGTGTTATAAAGTGTAGGGGAAAAATGAAGGAGAATCCTGGTTAATCATCATGCTTTGGTTTAGGACTTTGAAAGGGTGCAGCATAGGGAAAAAGGTGAATTGAGGGTTGCCGGGGGGAGGGGGTTTGGGAGAAGGGGGTGGGATTATGGACATTGGGGAGGGTATGTGATTTGGTGAGTGCTGTGAAGTGTGTAAACCTGGTGATTCACAGACCTGTACCCCTGGGGATAAAAATATATGTTTATAAAAAATAAAAAATTAAAAAAAAAATAAAAATAAAAAAAAATAAAAAACTAAAAAAAAAAAAAAAAAAAAAAAAAATAGGCCTGTGCTAATGGCAATTCAATTCTTAAAAATAGTTTAGTGTGATCTGGTTAGCCAGTGAACCTAGCTACCAGTCTGAAACAAACTCTTTCCAAAAGAAGATAATGTCATCATAAATATAAATTATCACCACAACTTTTCATGTACACTGTTAATCAAATCAGAAATAAATAGAAGGGCCCCTGAGTAGCTCTGTCAGTTAATCATCAGACTCTTGGTTTTGGCTCAGGTCATGATCTAGGGGTCCTGGGACTGAGAGCCACATAGAGCTCTGCCATCAGCATGGAGTCTGCTGGAGATTACCTCCCTCTTCCTCAAATTCTCCCCCTGTTTATGCATGCTCTCTCTCTCTCTGAAATAAATAAAATCTTAAATACATAAATAGAGCAAAGAGATAGGAAAATATGTTCAAAAAGCAAAAGAAACACGAGTCCACAGAACTAGATGATTGACTGAGAAGATATTAATAAAAACAGGCATATTATGGAAAATATCATCAAAACCAACATTTTTTTAAAAGACTGACAAAATTGAGGGGCACCTGGGTGGCTCAGTCAGTTAAGCATCCAGCTGTTGATTTCAGCTCAAGTCATGATCTCAGGGCCATGAGAGTGAGCTCCCCATCGGGCTCCATGCTTGTGGTGAGTCCACTTAGGATCCTCTCTCTGCCACTGCCCCCCACCACCTGCTTGGACGTGCTCACTCTCCCTCTCGCTCAATAAATAAGAAAAATATTTTAAAAAGAAAAAGACTGATAAAATTGGCAAAACATTTAGCAAAATGGACTATAAAAAAAGTCAAAAGTTATTGATTGCAGGAATAAAAAAGGGCATATCAGTGTATCTTAGTTATTAAAAAATTATAGTTACATAACTTACAGTAATTAAAAAGATCATAAGAAAATATGAGCTACTTCATGCCAATAGATTTTAAGATTTAAAAGCAATGTTATAAATTCCTTAGAAAACACAAAATGTAAATACTCCCAAATCCATTATTATTGAATCTATCATTAAAATTTCTCTCACGAAGATACCCCAGGCCCATAAAGTTCACCAAGGAATCCTTACAAATATTTACAGAAAAAAATAACATCAATGTTACACAAAATCTCCCAGAGAATAGAAAAGAAAGTAGTAATTTCCAACTTGCTTCTACCAGGATCTTTGCACATGCTCTTCTCCTTTCCTGGAATGTCTAACCACTCCCATATGGTTAATCCTTAAACCTCAGTTCAATTGTACTTTCCTACCTTTGGGTTGACATCCTTTAGATTTCAACTCAATCATCTTTCTTAACCTTTTTCTAGTATAACATCATTGAACAGTTACTGCAATAGCAATTTTTATTAATTTTGGATATCATTTAATTAATATGTATATCGCCCACTGAAGTCTTGATTCCATATACACAGGGACAACATGTGACTTTCCTCATGTAGTAGCCCAAGTCCATAACACCATACATGGACATGGTCAATAAATATTTGTTCACTGACTAAATGAAGAAAATATAAGATTTTCTACTTATGGGAGTTATTTTTGCATTAACTCATATAATAAATATTATGAAAGCATCTAAAATTTGTGCTTATGATCAATAATATTCTTCTCCTAAACTTCCTTCCTTCTTCTACCTCCCCTGCCTTTTCTTCCTTTCTTTTTTCATACCCACTGGAAGCACAGAAAAGACATTGGCTGTGGGTCATATCTAAGTGTGAAATTTAATTACAACACTCATTCCTACATTTGGTCATGCTTCCGGTCAGTTTTATATATATATATATATATATATATATATATATATATATTTTAATTCTTTTCAGCGTAACAGAATTCACTGTTTTTGCACGACACCCAGTGCTCCATGCAATACGTGTCCTCCTCAATACCCACCACCTGGCTCCCCCAACCTTCCCCCCCCCCCGCCCAGAGGAGAAGGGAGTTGAGGGAAATTGGAGGGGGAGGTGAACCATGAGAGATTGTGGACTCTGAAAAACAATCTGAGGGTTTTGTCCAGTCAGTTTTTTTAAAAGCAGGTGATTCTTTCCATGTTCAAGGATGACATGATCATAATATACCACTAGGAAAGCATATGTAAGGTAATTCCAAAATTCATTGTACATATTCTCACCTGCATGCATGCAATTAATACAAATTTATTGAACTCAACTAACACGGGAGGGAACATGGTGAGTGAAGCAGCAACAGTTCCTGCCCATATGGGTCTTATATTCTAGTCAGGAAGACAGACATTAAGAAAACATTTAGAGACATATTAAAATATCCAATTATTATTTTCTTTTTTCCCTAATTATTATTCTCTATCACTTGCAGATGGAGTTGGTGAGGATACCATAAAAGAGCCAATGAACCATTATTATGTAGAAAGATCCCTTATGGACTTGTTTAGGCACCAGATGCTATGAGACTGATGATCGGATTTATCGTCAGAACTCAGCCACTGAGGCATCTGGTGACCCTCCTCCCCACCAACCACAAGGAAGCTATTTGACAGAAGGTGACAATGGCACTTCAGGCCAGATATTTCCTATTACAGATTTTGTGTGTTTTTCTCTACGATGGAGAACACTGAGATTATAGTTGTTTTCTTAATGCAAATCATGTCTTAGTCACCAGTGGATATTTGACCTTTGGGTTGCTATGGTGACAGTTGCTGTGACATTTATGCTGCCCAAAGGTGGTTAACAGCTTTCTTTTGTTGAATGTCAATAAAGAAAGGGAAGTGGTTTTTTATTCCTTCAAACAATGCATTTAGCTTTGTTTTTACTAGACTGCAACAGACATGGCCTCTTTTTCAGAATCTAGTCTAAGATTTCAAATCATTATTCCTAATAGAACACCTGAGAATTAAATTTCCCCATTCACTGGGGAGGAAATAGAAGACAATTTCTGTATTTCCATTTCTTTTGTTAGTCTTTATAGCATATACCAAGCTGGCCACAGTTTTTCTCTTCTATTTGCATTTTTTCCCTCTTAGTGAGAAAGTGACATTCACAGCGTTAAAGAGGCTGTACTTTCCAGGCATTAGCATAAAGAGCCATAGCAAATACTTTTGAGGACTCGGCCATCTGCTCCCTTACATCTGATGGGAGAAAGAAATCCTTGAAAAATAATTCATCACAAAGCATAGTGAGAAGCATTTTTGTGTCTAGCTTTATTTCATAAAGAACAAATATAAACCCATAAGAGTTGAAGTGATTTTCTAGTTGTGTGTTATATAGGTAACCTACTTTGTTTCCTACTGTATTTCTTGATTATATCTTATAAATGTTTTCAATAATTAAGATGGTATAAAGACCTTGATCTCTCATTTACGCACATATGTACACACATATGTACTCACACACAGTATTTTCTCTAAACGTTCAATTTAGAAATCTTAAGACTTTGGGATTAGATTATTTCCTGATATCTTACCCTAATTTTCCATCTACAGAACTCTGTGAAGTAGACAAACTCCCATTTTGCGAAGGAGAAAACCAAAGTAGAAAGCAGCTCGCGCATGCTCACATGGGTGTTCACAGCAGAAGCAAGATTCAAGTCCTACTCTGGACATTTCTCAAAGCCCATTTGTTCCAGGGCACTGAGAGTCATCTCTGGGGTACCAGACAAGTCCCGTTCTAGCATGGGGTGGTGTCTAGATGGTTCCTCCCCAGTCTTATCCCTCTCCAAAAATTACACAGGGTCTAGATATCAAACTTTAAAATGGACAAACTATGCTTTCCCTAAACTTCAGTGTAGAAGTCTTAACCTATAACTTTGAGATTAAGTTATTTCCTGATAGTTCATCCTAATTTTTCATCTACCCTTGGTTATTATCTTTGGAATAGTCACTTATCTTTTTATAGCCAGTGAAGAAAATCATGGACTTTTGTGTGTATTGCATTTTTGTGCAAAAAGTACGAAAATTAAATAGACCAAGAATGTTCAAATAATTTTGCTGGTGATTTACTAAGTAGTTCTAGGTACCAAAAAAGGAAATCTGGTGAATTATTCTTTGGTAGTAGTATTAATCATGATTTTAATATGACTGATCTTTGGGTAATTAATGCTTTTGGACAAACTTCAATGTGGATTTGAAATGTGATGGAATTTGACTTACTACTAAGTCATTTAGGTTAAAAATATTGAAAAATAAAATATATTTCCCTGTGTGGTTTATAAAAACTACTCTCACTTCCTTTTCAAACCCCTTTGGAAAGTGAATAAATAATGGTTTTTTAATCCTCAAGTCACTGTAATGAAAAGTTCCATTATTTCCAGCACAAGTTAACAAATGTGACATGCTATTTTATAATCACAGATAGATAACGATAAAAATCCAGTACAACTTGACAAATATGGCATGTTATAATTTACTTACAGATAGACGATGACTTTTGAAGGCAAGTCAGACATACCAGGAGACTGATCATGTGAAAGTCCTTTGCAAAGACAAATGATTCTAAGTATGAACTTCAGTGAATTTTTTTTTTTTCCTACAGGAATTTTTGACATGAGTTGACTGATAATAAAAGTAAAAGCAATAGGGCTTCAAGATGCTGGGCTATTTAAAACATCAAAAGTTGTGAACTCCAGGCCTAAGATGGTGCTGTGTTCCAGCACCTAACATGGTTTTGAATAGTTGTCAGAGTAAGAATTTGTTGAGTGAATGGATTCCTCAGGAGTGGATACAGATGACAGCTACTTAGTGTATGTTTAATTCAGTCTACTAAAGACTCAACATTGGGCTTTTGATTCATTTTGGCTCCTTGTATCTTGAGCTATAGCATAAAGAGAAGAGAAATAAATCTTGAAAATTCAGAACTATATTATTCTTTTCTAAAGTATGCCTCTGTAAATCCAAAGATTAATTTTTTTTAAAGATTTTATTTATTTATTTGACAGAGACAGAGCTCACAAGTAGGCAGAGAGGCAGGCAGAGAGAGAGGAGGAAGCAGGCTCCCTGCCGAGCAGAGAGCACGATGCGGGCCTCGATCCCAGGACCCTGGGATCACGACCTGAGCCGAAGGCAGAGGCCTCAACCCACTGAGCCACCCAGGTGCCCCCAAAGACTAATTTTTAAGAGAGTTTATTTATTTATTTGAGAGAGTGCATGTGCAAGTGGTGGGGAGGGGCAGAGGGAGAAGCAGACTCCCCACTGAGTGGGGAGCCTAACACGGAGCTTAGTTGGGCTCAATCAGAGCTCAATCCCAGGACCCTGGGATCGTGACCTGAGCCAAAGGCAGATATTATTTAACCAACAGCCACCTAGGCATGCTATAAATCCAAAGATTTAAATGAGTAAGAGCCTAGTGCTTTTTAGAGTAGTGTCTTCTTCCTGAGGGTTGCAAGTTTTCAATCCCTGCTCGGAGGGGCATTGCTAAGTAGCTGTCATCCGTATCCACCTTGCAGACCGTCCTCTGATTAAAGAACCACTGGTCCATGTTCCTCATTGTGCAAGGACACCCTGGGGGCTGAGAGTCTCTGACTTCTGGAGAGCAAGTATGGTTTACATTTTGTATACACTTGATTCCTTTAGGAAGGAGGAACACAAGTCATGTAGGAATGACTGTCACTGCCCATACCCAGCAGCTGGGTGGCCAACACAAAGCCCATCGCTTCAGGTGCACAGCTGTATGTTTCTGGTCTCAATAGGACAACACTAATTCCCTTCCTTGGCCTCCTTACTTGATTCATTTCTTGCCCCAACCCATGCTCAGTGCTTTTGTATGTGACCTTTCAAATTTCATCCTACTAAGGTGGCCATTCCCCCCAGGTTGCCTAGGGCAGTTCCCATTTATGCCTATTATCTGAGTATAATTATTGATACAGCCCTTTTCCACTTTAGACAACAAATTACATGGACATTCTGCTTTAATGCATATTAAACATAAGTCTCGGGACTTATTATTTTTTTTTAAGATTTTATTTATTTATCTGACGGAGAGAGAGATCACAAGTAGGCAGAAAGGCAGGCAGAGAGAGAGAGGGAAGCAGGCTCCCTGCTGACCAGAGAGCCCAATGTGGGGCTCGATCCCAGGACCCTGAGATCATGACCTGTGCTGAAGGCAGAGACTTAACCCACTGAGCCACCCAGGCACTCCGCAGGACTTATTTTTGATCAACTACTACCTACTTTCAAATTTAAGGTACAACATGAGATTTACATAATTCTTACTCTTCCTCCTTTTTCCTCGCCTCAGGTTTTCAGACCTTACATTTTAATTTTACCTATATCACTGTGTTTTGCTCTACGCCCTGAGTGTACTTCCTAGCAGCAGTCCTGAATGAAATTATAAGGTACTTTGTGTAGCTCTAATAATTATATAGTTACAAGGCATTTAGAAATTCAGGACTGGCATTTAACATAATGTCATTCTGCAAAGACTGAGCTGTAAACAGTGGTGAGAGACGCCCTAGCCTGATTATTTTAAATGGGCTTACCGATATGTAAGACAATAATTGTTTTAAATGTTTTTCCATAATAATTCAACCACAGTGTATGAGGTGCAGGCTCTGTTTGTGATGGACCTATCTCAAGACGTTAAACAGAGCTGCCTTCTGCTAAAATCAAAAGTCAGCAGTGTTGGTTTTCAACATCTGTGTAGCCCAAAGTAGTTTCCAGTGATTGTATCTCCAGTGTATCAAGCCCTCTGTGAGGTCCCAGGAATTTCCACAGAGCGCTCTTTGACAGAAAGTCTTAACCTAAATGGAGTAGGTCCACCGAAGGGAACTCAAGGCTTATGGAAGTAAGGTGGACAGAGGCTTAGGGGGACTTTGGTGCTCTTATCATCACATCGTGAGCAAGTAGCTTCTTACTTCACCAGTTAATCCATTTGTCCCCAACCCTCACCATTACAGAGCTCCAAAACTGCACTTAACTTGTTGGTTTTATTGAGCAAATTTATGTTGGACAATTTTTAAATCACCGGCCCTGAGGCATATCTTCTTTAAGTCCCAGCATCCTGTTAGTGAACAAGTTTCCATGATGTAGACACTTCCTTCATACCTTTTCATAAATTCGAGTGCTGACAGTTTTATTCATGATATATTCCTAAAAGCAAAAAGGGATCTATTAGAGTTGGTGGATGACAGTTTCAACTTGCTCTGCCCCTTCTTCCCCAGACTCTCAATTCAGGACGCACAGCCACTGAGGAACTCAAAAGGCATGCATCAAACAGGAGTATCTAAAATATTTGATTTATTGAAAACTCACCACTACCATTTTTCCATCTACAATTTGTCTTTTGATTGTTGTCTCTTTACCAAGCCATTTTTGGACATGAATCATTGCACCATTGTTTAATGTTATGATGCTCTGTAAATGCATAAAGGAATCAGTTAGGGATAGCAATTCACTACACTCCAAACTACAGGAGACTAGACGTCTATTTTTCATTTCTATTTTGACATGCTTTTCCTCCCAAATTCATCCCTCAGTTCTTATCATAATTTAATATCATTGAACTAGAGAAGTCTCAAGAGATTATTCAATTAATGTTCTTCTTCTCCAGACAGACAATATCTTTTTTTTTTAAAGATTTTATTTATTTATTTGACAGAGAGAGATCACAAGCAGGCAGAGAGGCAGGCAGAGAGAGAGAGGAGGAAGCAGGTTCCCTGCTGAGCAGAGAGCCCGATGTGGGACTCGATCCCAGGACCCTGAGATCATGACCCGAGCTGAAGGCAGCGGCTTAACCCACTGAGCCACCCAGGCGCCCCAGACAGACAATATCTAAACTGTTTGTGAATGATTGTTCTCTTCTCTATACTCTTTAATACAGTGACAAAGAAAGATCACACACACACACACAAAAATGAAAACATGTCCAGGTTTTTGGCCCTGTTAACCATCAGCATAATTTGCAAAGGGGTTGGCTTTAGAGCTGTTCAATAGTAATTAACAAAACAAGCCCAAGCTGACTTGGTCATTAATAAAGTTAGATATGTATGAACCATGCTCAATGACCTTCTTTTTTTGTTTTGTTTTGTTTTGTTTTGTTTTGTTTTTCCTGGACTGTAGAATACCAGGAAGACTTAGTGCTCACCTTTACTTGTCTGTTGTCCGCTGTGGTTTCATCAAACTCTTCCCCCAGTTTGAAGGAGATCTCAGTGTTCTTGAAGGAACTTTCTGTTTTGATGTTCACTTCATCCCCATTGGCACTTATACTAATTCTTGGCTTTGCTAACCCCGCCAGGTTCCGGGCTGCTGTGCTCATCCCTGTAAGGCAACATGCCTTCAGAAGACATTTAGGAAGTGCTAACAACCCTTTTGGAAAGCCATTGGAAGAGAATATATTCTTCCTCCATTCAGGTTTTAGGTAATGTGTTGTAATTTCTTCAGTGCTCACTGTGATAGTGGGGTTGAGCCAAACAAGCCCATTCAGAAGGTATATCTAGTAATTACACTTGACATTTTGAAAAGCTAAATTCACTTTTTGAATTGTGCCTCATCTAAAATCTTCCAGACTCATGCTTCATCTAAAATGTATATCTGTCTGATACCTTTCAGGGGATCAGACCTCATTCCTTAACTCGTGGGGTGTTCTAACAACAGTGCAGAGGGTGTTATTATCCTCATTTTAAAGATGAGTACACAGTGTCCTAGAGACATAGAGAGGCTTATTCTAGGTGATGTGTCTGTTAATCAGCAGAGCTACAGGTTTTCTAATAGTCTAAAGAATCATAGTGACTTAAAAAAATAAAAGCAAAATAAGAAATGTAATTTTCAGAGTACCTAAACTACTCTAAAAGATAATGACTTATAAAGTCCAAGCTCCAGAGTGTCAGGGTGGCTCCATCGGTTAAGCGTCCAGCTCCTGAGTCAGCTCAGGTCATCACCTCGGGGTCATAGGATTGGGCAGGGTCCCTGCTCAGGATGTCTGCTTGGGAGTCTCTCCCTCTCCCTCAGCCCCCTGCCCTGCTCTCTCATAAATAAATAAATAAATTCCTTAAAAAAGGTAATGAAGTCCAAGCTCCTCTCTTATTTGTGGATTACATTCAGATCTGGCCAAGTAAAGAGGAAGTAGGCAAACTGCACAATTTGGCTTAGAGCCTGGCCCTGTTGTTCAGGCTGGGGATGTCCCACTGCCAAAGTTGATTCATGTAATGGATAGACAGAAGAGGTGAGGCCTCTCTCTCTGTATCAATATGGAACGCGATTTTACGTTTACATTGTGGAACTGATAAGACACACCTGACTACAGAAAAGCAGTGATACCTGCAGGTCACAAAAGAGAGAAGAGCCAGACAGTTGCCTGTGCAGGCTTTGTCACCTGTGAGTTCAAGCGTTATTTCCCTTCTCTAACCTTCAGATTTCTCAGTAGCGGAACATGAATGACCATGGTACTTGCCTCCTAGGTGTGCTGGGAGATGAAGTGAAAGGACTTAACATGGCCATGGCACACAGTAGGCTTTCAGCTCTTAGTCTCTGCCTAAGCTCAGCTCCCAATCACAACAGCTCTTGCCGTAAGCCCAAAGTTTCTTAGATGCCCCCATATTTAAACTCAAAACAGGAGAGTCTATGAATCCATTGAAAAACAGGGAAACATGTTTCATATGGCTCCCTGGGAAAGTTAATACTGAGTATGAAAAAGGGACAAATGCATAATGTTACATTATGCACACAGTGACTTGTTATGCATTGATTATTTCAGCCAAATTTAAAGAAAAAAAATCTTGGCTTTATATACAGTTTATTATTGCAAAGGAGACTTCTTTTCATTAAATATTAAAAATTACTTAACAAATATTAAATAATTACCATTCTTCTAGCATTAGTGAGAACAGTTTAGTTGTTATAGGCCTGAGCCATTGTAATTGATGTTTATTCAATTTGAGTGTAGAGCTAAAGGGTGAACAGGGTTTATACTTCTGAGAAATAGCCAATGGTGAGACATTCAATGAGCAAAAATGTTCCATTTCTCCAATAAAAAATTTGAAATTCTTCAAAATATTTTTAAAATATCTCCCCTATATATGAAGACTTTAAATATTAACCAACTAGAAATTTCATTTGTTGCTATCATTCTTTTGAAGTTGTGACTTAAAAGAAACCTTGAAACAAATTTAAATGATAAATTTAATTATAGATATTATTAATATCTGTAAATTTGTCTTTTTTAGAAGATTTTATTTATTTATTTGACAGAGATCACAGGTAGGCAGAGAGGCAGGCAGAAAGAGAGGGGGAGTCAGGCTCCCTGCTGAGCAGAGAGCCCGATGCAGGCAGGGCTTGATCCCAGGACTCTGGGATCATGACCTGAGCCAAAGGCAGAGGCTTTAACCCACTGAGCCACCCAGGAGCCCCACTATCTGTAAATTTGAAGCTAGGAAATGTTGTTAGTTGAAATGATGAAGGTAGAGAGGATGAGGAAGTATTTTCAAAAAGAATAAATGGACTTAAATATACAGATAATGACTAGAAGGAAGTTTCTGTGAACCTTGTATTTTACGAAGAGACAGTTACTGCTAGTAACCAAAAAAATCAAAAGCAGACACACAAACCTTGTTAATCTTACATGACTATTTCCTAAGATCACAAAAGAGAGAATTGTAGGAAAATTCATTGTAAAATGCAAACCTAACCACATCACAAAATGTATTGTCACTTTCCAAATCTCGTGATGGTATTTCTTACCCAATTGTTTCATGTATTCCTCAAAGTTTTCACTGGAGATCATCTTCCAGGTTCCCAAGAAGGGCTCAATCATGATGGAAAGCTTGCTGAATAGAGGCACTCACAACCAAAAGCCAAAGGAACTTAGGGAATGCAATGCTGCCAGTACCTTTATTTAAAAGGCATCTTCATCATGTGACTTTTCTGCAATGACCAATGGGCAGCAGCAAGACCAAAGATTCTAGGTACCAGCATGACTCATTCTGTTTACCTCCAAATTGAGAAACAGAAAATCAACGTGTAAAGTTGAATTTAAGTCGATGATTATAGCTTCTAGGAAAGAGATTTATACTCCCAAGTCACCTGATAAATATTATTTGTGGAATGGAGACAATTTTCAATACATCAGCCCTTTGAAATTTAAATGCTGAGTCAATGCCAAAGGAATATCCCAACAAATGTCCAATAAACTCCTGACTAAGGTTGTTTTCCCACCTGATAATAGAAGCACATCTTTGCTTGGTCCACCTCAGCTGGTTTTTGTTTGGACAAGTCATGGTTCCAGAGTACATTCTTCATTAAAATAATATCCTCCCCTCCCTTCCTTGCAGGCTTGATGAATTGATATTAATGTAACTGAAATGTCTTCAGTTGCTTGGAGTGAGGTATAGAGTATTATTAATATTATCATTGTTGTTCATCAACAGTAATTGCCCACTGGGAAGAAAGGTAAAAATTACCATTGGCTGCTGTTTTGTGACTTAAGCCCTAAAAAGGATATGGAGCTAAGCTTGGAAAATTCATCTTTTAGGCTCACAAGGTAATCTTGAAATACTCCTTGGATTAAAATTAAAGTACTCCTTGGGGAAAAAAAAATTAAAATACTCCTTGGGAAAAAAAAAAAAAGATAGCGTGGTGCCTGGGTGGCTCAGTGAGTTGGGCCTCTGCCTTCTGCTCAGGTCATGATCTCAGGTCCTGGGATCGGCTCCGCATCCGGCTCTCTGTTTGGCGGAGAGCCTGCTTCCCCCACCCCCTGCCCCCGCCTGCTGCTCTGCCTACTTGTGATCTCTGTCAAATAAATAAATAAAATAAAGTAAGATATCACTTGAAATTGTGAGGGGAAGTTTTAGAGAGAAAAAGGACATCTTGATATCTGCATCCTAAAAGGCAAAGGCAGTATAATTAAAATCTCTCTACAGTGACTTCTGAAATCATCTTCTGTAATGCACATATATGGGCTTTGCAATTTTGTCTTTACTGAAAAGGATCAGATTCAGAGGCTCGAGAGTTATAGCTCAGCTTTGAATTCCAGTAGTTTTGAAGAAGGCTAGAAAATTAGGCACCTGAAAAAGAATATTCATATGATATTCTGCCTGGGTCAAATATTTTTTAAATTCTGAGAAGTACTTATTTAAATCATCTGTTTATGGAAAAAACAAACTTTAAAAAAGATTGACATTTTGGTACCACAGTGTTATAACTTAAGTGGGATAAAGAATTTCTTTTGATGAAAACACATAGAGACGAAATTTACAATGCTATATCTTTATAGATGTACTATGTGTGTGGGGGGGTGGGCAGAACAGGGGAAGTGAAAATCCCAGAATCAGTTTCAGGAAACTGAGACCTCTCCCCAAAGTAAGTGCCTTAACAGTTGAAAACATACTCAGAGGTGATGTTCAAATAAAGAACAAATGATCAGCTCTTGCTTTCCTGGTTCTAGATGTGTATTAACATTGTCTGCTTGAAAGATAGCAAGTGATGGTGGCTATATACTCTGCCAGTGGGCTAAGGTGACATTAGTGTGATCATCCTTGTTCCACTTTCCTTTCCACTGATTGATTCAGAAATCAACCCTGTGGTCCAGAATGCAGTTGTCCCATGAGACAAAAGGGAAAGTAAAACTTCTGGCCTCCATAAAAGTCCCTGGCCCCTAAAAGAAAGAGCCAGAGGGACGCTTTCTCTTTTCCTCCGCACATTCTGCTTTTTGTATGAAATGCAAAACTGTTCCATCCACTGTGTTACCAATTCAAAGATAAGACCAAACTGAGGATGGCAGTGTGGAAAAGTGGGGCGGAACTAAGACCATTTTATTTCTGGAATTTTGAATATATGGATTAATAAATTTCATTATTGTTAAACAACGTGTGTCTGAGTTTTTGTTACTCGCAGCTTAAGCCTTTGTAATTGATATGCCTAAATAAATAGCTTTGCCTACATGATCAATTTGGACTCTCAAAACAACCAGATACATGTATCATATGATATTGGCCTCATACACTGCAACACCCACCTTTCCAGGTCCAACTCAAACATTTGCTTCTCTGGGAAACTGGCTCAGAGCTAATTGATCCCTAGTATGTAATACAATTATACTCCAAGAGAAGTGTATTAGTGAACATTTCTCATAGTATTGCAACTAGTGATCTTCCAGATGTCTTCTGAATTATTTTACAAGTGCATCAAGGAAAGAAAACATTTCCTGCTCACCTCCAGATCCTTAAGACAGTGCCTGGTATATTATAGGTGTCATTGACTGTTTTATGAATGAGTAACAAAAGAAATAAGCAGTTTTATTTCATTTTAATTGACAGTTCCCCACATTACTGATCTTAATCTCTCTGACAGTGACTATAGGCAAGCTTGTAATATACCGTTCTCTCCCAACTTGCTCATATGATAGGTCTTTCATTACAGTCATCAGATGATGGAGGGATTCTCAGACTCCCTTTGTCTTTGCTCCGTGTCTCATTGTTACCATACAAGTCTCCCTTATCAACTAATAAAGTGTTCTGCTGGGTCTGCCGTTGTTACCACTAGTCTTTGGCCTTTTTCTTTGATTGTTAAAACAAAACAGAATGAAATGAAAAAAACACCATTCCCTCAAATAACAATTTTTCGGTTGAGAATGTTCTTTTTTTTTTTTTTTAAAGATTTTATTTATTTATTTGAGAGAGAGACAGTGAGAGAGAGCATGAGCAAGGAGAAGGTCAGAGGAAGAAGCAGACTCCCTGTGGAGCTGGGAGCCTGATGCAGGACTCGATCCCAGGACTCCGGGGTCATGACCTGAGCCGAAGGCAGTTGTCCAACCAACTGAGCCACCCAGGCGTCCCGGTTGAGAATGTTCTTAATTGCTAATCCTAGCGAAGGAACTGGAATACAGTAATTTGTTATAGAACAGTCACACATCTTGTTTTCATGACAGTTACAATGCTTCTTTCTCCATTATCTCATTTTTATATGTTTCTCCAACATCTCACCTTCTATATGAACTCTTTTCTTGTGGCATTTTAAAATATTAAGTCGTTTTTGATAAGGCTTAATTTTGAGATGCCACATTCTTCCCTGGTGAGGAGTAGTGGTAAAAAGTAAAAATATACTGGCAGCTACAGCAGTATTCAGAAGTATGGCTCGTAATTTATTGCTGTACAGATACTATTTTAGCTGGTGCCACACTAGATTTATTTTTTGTTGTAAAGTACATGTAGCGTGAAATCATCTGGACCATTTTTAAGTGTGTAGTTCAGTGACATTAAATACTATTCACATTGTTGTATAACCATCACCACCATCATTTTCAGAACTCTTTTCCTCTTGCAAAACTGAAACTCTGTACCTACTAAACAATAACCTGATTGTCCCCTTCTCCCAGCCTCTGGCAACCATTATTCTACTTTCTGTCTCTACAATTTTAACTGCTCTAAGTACCTCACATAAGTCAAATCATACAGTACTTTTTTGGCATATTTCACTCAGCATAAATTCCCTAAGTTTCATTCATGTTGTACCATGTGTCAGAATTTCCTTCCTTTTTAATACTTAATAATATTCCATTGTATGTAAATGCCACATCTTGCTTATCCATCTGTCAGTGGACCTTGAATTGCTTCTACATTTAATTATTGTAAATAATGTTGTTATGAATATGGGTACACAAATAGCTCTTTGAGACCCTGCAGAATTGCTGGATCACATAATTACATTTTTTATTTTTTGAGGAACAACCATACTGTTTTCTATAGTGGGTATATCATTTTACATTCCCATCAATGGTGCACAAGGGCTCCAATCTCTCAACATTTTCACCAACATGTTGTTTTGTTTTTAAGATTTATTTATTTATTTTAGAGCGAGTGGGTGGAGGGGCAGAGGGAGGAGGAGGAGAGAGAGAATCCCAAACAGATTCTCCACTGAGCAAGGAGCTCAATGCAAGCCTTGATCCCAGGACCCCAAGATCATGACCTGAGCTGAGACCAGATTTGGCTGCCCAACCAACTGAGCCACCCAGGTGTCCCTGGTTTGTTTTTTTTTTAATAGTTGCCATCTTAATGAATGAGACATGATATCTCAACGTAATTTGATTTGCATAAACACTACTGATTGGTAGTGTTGAACATCTTTTCATGTACTTATCGGACATTTGTGTATCTTCTTTGGAAAAATGTCTTTTCAAATCCTTTGCCCATTTTTTAATCAAGTTGCTTGTTTTATTTGTTATTGAGTTTTAGGAGCTCTCTCTACATTCTATATATTAATTCCTTATCAGACATATGATTTGTAAATATTTTCTCCCAGTCTGTGAGTTTTTACTCTGTTAGTAGTATATATCAACACAATAGATGAACACAGAGTTTTAATTTTCATGAAGTCTGATTTGTCTATTTTTTCTTTTGTTGTCTGTGCCATTGGTTTCATGTTCAAGAAATCATTGCCAAATGCAGTGTCATGAAGTTTTACCCTGTTTTCTTCTACGAATTTTATAGTTTAAGGTCTCATATTTAGGTCATGGACCATTTAAGTTCATTTTTGCACAAGGTGTTAAGTAAGTATCCAACTTCATTCTTTTGCATGTGATATCTTTTTCAGCACCCTCTGTTAAATACCATCCTTTACCCTTTGATGGGTACATTCACTGAAAATTATCTGACAATGTCTGTGAGGGTCTATTTCTGAACTTTCTATTCTATTTCATTAGTCTATATGTCTATCGTTATACCAGTACTACACTGTTTTGATTATAGTAGGTTTGTAGTAAGTTTTGAAAGCAGGAAGTGTGAGTAAACCATCTTTGTTCTTCTTCTTCAGGATTTGGCTCCTTGTGGTCTCTAGATTCCATATGAATTTAGAATGGGTTTTCTATTTCTGCAAAAAACATGTCATTGGGATTTTGATAGAGATTCCATTAAATCTGTGGATAGCTCTGGGTAATACTAACATCTTAACAATATTAAGTATTCCAATCTATGAACATGGGATATCCTTCCATTTATTTATGTCTTTTAAAAATTTCTTTTAGAAATGTTTTGTAGTTTTTATTGTATTAATATTTACCAAAAGTTAATTCCTTTAATAAGTTAATCCTTATATTTTATTCTTTTTGCTCCTATTTTAATGAGATGTTTTCTTAATTTACTTCTCAGATTGTTCATCATTAGTGCATAAAGACACACCGTTTTTTGTGTGTTGATGTTGTATCCTACTGCTTCGCTGAATTCATTTATTCTAATAGGTTTTTTCAGGTGGGTGGAATCTCTAGGGTTTTCTTCATATAAGATCTTACCATCTGGGAACAGAAATAAATTTACTTCTTTTCAGCTTGAATATCTTTTTTTCTTGCCTAATTATTCTGACTAGTACTTCCAGTAACCTAGTAAATAGAAATAGAAGAAGCTGACACCTCTGTCTCATTCCTGGTTATAGAGGAAGAGATTTTAGGTTTTACTATTGAGTTTAATATTCAGTGAGGAGTTTTCATACTTGGTTTTTGTTATGTTAAGATAGTATCCTATTGTTCCTAGTCCATTGAATGTTTTTCCATGAAAGAGTACTGAATTTTGTCAAATGCCTTCCCAGAATCACTTGAGATAACCATAGAGTTCTTCCCCCTTCCTGTGATAATGCAGTATATTACAGTGACTGTTGTATGTTGAACCATGCTTGCATCCCCAGAATAAATTCCAATTAGTCATGGTGTATAATCCCTTTAATATGCTGCTGAATTCTGTTTGCTAGAATTTTGTTAAGTATTTTTCCCTCAAAATTTATGTGGGACATTGCTCTCTAATTTTTTTTCAAGTATCTTGGTCTGAATTTGGTATGTGGGTAATAAGGCTTCACAAAATGAATTAGAGAGTCTTCCTTTTTCTTCAGGTTTTTGCTTTTGTTTCTTTTTGTTGTTGTTGTTTTGTTTTTGGTGTTTTGTTTGTTTGTTTTGAAGAGTTTGAGGAGGATTGGCATTAGTTCTTCTTTAATTTGGTGGAGTTCATCAGGTGAACAATTAGCCTCCAGGACTTTTTTTTTTTTTTTAAAGATTTTACTTATTTATTTGACAGACAGAGATCACAAGTAGGCAGAGAAGCAGGCAGAGAGAGAGGAGGAAGCAAGCTCCCTGCCAAGCAGAGAGCCGATGCGGGGCTCGATCCCAGGACTCTGGGATCATGACCCGAGCAGAAGGCAGAGGCTTTAACCCACTGGGCCATCCAGGTGCCCTCAGGACTTTTCTTTACCAGATATTTTGTTACATATTCAGTCCCTTTATTAATTACAGGTCTATTCAGATTTCCTACTTCTTCATGGATTAGTCTTAGTAGGTTTTGTATTACCAGGAATTTGTTCATTTCATCTAGGTTATCCAATTTGTTGGTATACAATAGTGTTCTCTAATCTTTTCTATTTCTGTAGAATCAATAGTAATGTCGCTAGTTTCATTTCTGATTTTAGTAATTTGAGTCTCCTTTTTTTCTTAGTCCAGCTAGCTAAATTTTGAAAAACCAAATTTTGGTTTGGTTTATTTTCTCTCTTGTTTTTCTATTTCCTATTTCATTCATCTGCTCTGATCTTTATTACCTCCTTCTGCTAGCTTTGGGTTCTTTTTTTTTCTTGTTTTTCAAGTTTCTTATTCAACATCTCACTAGCTAGAGAGATGGCCATTAACAAGCTATCCAAGTGCTGCGCCTCACTCCTTCACCAAGCCATTTCCTGTACCCATACAGTCTGGCTAGGAGTGCTATATAAATACATTGCTTAAGGGCTAGACCCCAAAGATTTAAAAAACAAAACAAAACAACCCCACTACCTGACAGCCATCTTGGAGGTTACACGTTCCAACTCAAGACTTCACAATCTATTTTTCCCTTCAGCAGCAATGTACCTGAGAAATAACTTTCACAACCCTTGAGTAATTTTCATGTACAAGTAATAACCTCTTTCTCTCCCATTCAAGAAAGCAAATAGAAGAACAGTTTGTGGGGGAAAAAAATAATACTTTACAAGTTAATGCTAAATTTAAGTAATTTATTTTTAAAAGCAAAATAATTCATAAATTTTTGTACTTATTATGGGTGGTAACTTATTTTGACCTACCACACAACGGTTCAAGTCACAGTAATGTCTTGGGTGAAAATCACTATTCTAAGCAGACTAGGTCACCTGTTCAAAACTGAGGCATAATTTTCAAAGAAAAATTTAAGTCAGTAATGCTTTGGGCTTTGGAAGAAGCATTTCTAAGCCAGAAATTTTAGTTTAATGATGGTCATGGTGGGAATTGGAGAAAAGAAAGGATACGCTGGCCTATCGTGTTGTCTGAGTCTTGCAATTTCCAAAGACTAAGTGAATAGCTTTTTGAACCTTTCATATCCACTTCAAGATATAGATTGACTCTATATCCACACATCTGTTTTCCTGAGAAATATCCTCTTGATCCTCTCTCTCCTCCTGTAAGTGTAGAATTATCTCTATGTTTATATATATATATATACACACACACACACACACACACACACATCATATATATATATACATATATATACAAAAGCAATGTCAGACAATGGAAAATTCTTTGAGCTTCAAAGAAGCCCCAGGCAGGATAAATTTGAGAACTGATACTCAAAGTTTTCTATTGTGTCTGTGGCCTTAGTTTTATGAAAATATAGAAGGAAGAAATCAACTTATCTAGCGAATTCACATTGGACTGGATCTTCTTACTCTATGCTTCCATACCATCTGAAAAATAAGAATTAAACTTGAAGAGGAAATTTTCAAAAATAACTAGATCCACAAATACACATAATTAGAAGTGGCACCAAATGCAACTTTGTGATGGAACCATTAAGGGATGAGAAAGTTTCAGGATGAGGGAAGGGAGAATTCTAGACAGAAAGAAGTCGAACACATATGCAACTAGAGGGAAAAAAAAAAAAGGAAGGAAGGAAGGAAGGAAGGAAGGAAGAAAGAAAGAAAGAAAGAAAGAAAGAAAGAAAGAAAGAAAGAAGGAAGGAAAATTGCTTGGTATGATTGAAGCAAGAAGTGTAAAGACAGGAGCAATGATAAAACCAGAGAGATGAGAAAAGGCAGGCCTAAGACAAATATGAATGCCATGTGCGGAGATTGGACCTTCTCTGGCTGCAACAGGAGCCACTTAAAGGATTTCATCAGTGTGTGTCCAGGTCAAATTTTTATTGTGTAAATATCATTTATGAAGTCTACAGGGCTTGGAAAAGAGAAGAGAGAATGGAGAGTAAAAGGGGGAGATTTATTAGGAGAGCCCTAAAGTAACTTAAAAAAATGTTTGGTGGTATTGGCAATGGGAATGAGAAAAGCAAACATTAAAGAAATTTTAAGTTAATAAATGATTTTAAAAAAATAAAGTAGAGGATGTCGAGTGAAGAAGAAGGCATAGTCAATGATGATTTTAAGATTTATGGAATGGGGGAGGGCGCCTGGGTGGATCAGTGGGTTAAGGCCTCTGCTTTCAGCTTGGGTCATGATCCCAGGGTCCTGGCATCAAGCCCCACATCTGGTTCTCTGCTCAGCGGGGAGCCTGCTTCCCCCTCTCTCTCTGGCTCCCTCTCTGCCTGCTTGTGATCTGTCAAATAAATAAATAAAATCTTAAAAAAAAAAAAGATTTGTGGAATGGGCAATTAGACAAATCCTGATATTCACTGAACTTTGGAAAATAGGATGCTGAACAGGTTTTAGGGAGTAGGTGGAAGGTGGCAACAATAACAAGTTAGTGTCGAACATGTTGAGTTGAGGTGGCTGGGACATCCACTTGGTCGCCTTCAAGTCTTTCTTTTTTCTAAGTCTCCCTTATCCTTGGATAATCTTATCACCATTTATGAATTAAATCACCACTGGGATACTGATATACCTAAATGTATATCCCAGCCACCGTAGCATTCTTGAATTTTAGATTCTATGTCTATTCCCTATTTAGCTTTATACACTTAAACTCTAAACCTCCTTTTCCTCATCTGTGAACAGGAATACTAAAATCTCCTTATAGGATTATTTTGATGATAAATGAAGTAAAACATGCAAAGTGCCTGGGACCAAAAAAGTGCTTAATAAATATTGGTTCATTTAAGAATTGTCCTAATCAGTCTCTATAAGTCTTCTCTTTTGGAGTTCTTCAATCTCCAACTAGCCCAAAGTGAAAGTATGACTCTCTGTTTCTGCAAAGAAAGTAAATTCTTAAGATTGTAAACTTATTTCACCTCTTCTGGCCTTTTCATATACTAGTGTTGTGCATAAAATAACTATTCAGAAAATAACGGACTTATTTTTAAAGGAAGCATAACAAGCAGAATTATAGCAGTTGCAGCACACTAACAGACTCCGGCTAACTTTAAACAAGTATATAGTTTAGAAATTTTGATCTATGTGAGTGGAACTCCGGTAATTTCTAGAATAGCTTCAAAGTTTCCACAAAGGGCAGAAGAATCCTCTTTCTCTAACACAGACACATAAACACACACACACACACACACACACACACACACACACACACACACACACACTCCTCCATTTGGGAAGCCTCCTTATCATTTTTGTCTGTTTGGTTGTTTGTTTGTTTGTTTTTTTAATTTGGGATTTCATGGAGATTTTATTTGAAGAAAAAGTTCTGGAACATACTCAATATTTTCTTTAATAAAAAAGTTCCCTAGTAGAAAAAAAAAAAAAACATTTGGAAATCACTATAAAAAACATTTGCATCATTACTCATTAAAAGCTGTTCTTTTCTGGAAAGAAAGTTATGGGATTATTTGCACTTAATTTTTGAGAGATTCCAGTGATACCGTGGTTTACCAATAATTTTTCAGACCAAAATTTATTGTTCTGCAACAGTGTATTGCTGCTCCTTTTCTCAGTGCTCCAGGACATGGAGGGGTGAAATGTAATAACAAATGTATCATCTCTTACCTAAGACAGTGGAAAATTCACAAATGTTTATTTTTTGCCTTGGATTACCATGAAAAATCATGAGAAACAAAACAAAAAACACAGTTTTCTATTTCCTTCATTGGATTATGAGTAAGAAATGATCCAGCACAATAAATCATTACATCGCCTTCTAAATCTAAAAAGTTTTATTTAACGAACACATCCACATTGAGTAAAATCAGTTTGGGGTAAATTAGTTGCTTGCTAATTAGTAGAAAATAACAATATATGTTTGGACAATATATCCAATGGAAGTTCGATGCAAACTTCAGCTCGATGTTCCTTGAATTATGCTCTCTCATAAATTCTGGTAGAAGTAACACCTTTCATGACACATTCCTAGACACACAAAAAAATTTCTTGGTCAAACACAAGACTAAAACATGGGTTATTTATTGTCTCCTTTAATATTGGGAAGGAAAGTGTTTATTTGAAAATATTCATTCTGGTATCCTATATATACTTGATAGTATAGTAAGTTAGGGAGATATAAAGACCCAAGAAAACACAGTGAGCTTTATAACGTATAAGGTGAGTGAGAAATATAACCAGAAATGCATCATACCATAGGGTGTGTGCTGAGAGCAGTAACAGAATGCATGCCTCGACAGCATGCTTCAACTGAACATAAAAGCATGAAGGGCAATTGCCAGAGTGAAACCATAATCCCAATGGAATCATCTTTTTTGTTCTATGTAAGCAGGCATGACTGTCTGTTTCTTTAGGTAGAATAGTGATTATAAGATGACCTAGCAGTAGAGTCTAGAATTAAGCAACTAGAAGAAACTCACCACCACCAGTTTATCATCCACTCGTTTTCTCTTTATGGTGGTTGATTTCCCATCCCACTTCTGCACCTGTACCAGGACACCTCCATCTAAGGTTATGATGCTCTGTGAACACAATAAAAAATGATTACCACTGATACGTGGTAGAGGAAAACAAAATAAAAAAACACATCACCTTTGAGTGAAGGAATATTTTGAGGTCATTAGTCATTCTAAATTGTAAGGATATATTAAAACAAAAAAAATGAGTGTCAGAAACAATAGCATACAAAGAATACATTTTGATCAGAATATTATATAAAAACACCTACTTGAAATAATATCTATATTAAAAAATATGGATACTAAATTTATGTTGAGATGATAATCTTATAGGTAGTTTTTCTATTTTTGCTTCCACTCTTTCATAAACATTCTCTAACATTGTTATGTTATTTTAATTCACTTCAAATCTATATATTGCATGATGAATTGTATTAATCGCTTTTATAAAAGAATAAAGACAACTTTATAGAAAGGAGAAGATTCACCAACTAAATATCAAAGGCAACATGGTTTAAATCTAGGAAGTCAGGGATCATTGACCTGTGATAGAATAGTTTCTCCTCCTTTTATACAAAATGGCTTCTTATGGGCAGCAGTCTTCTAGAAACCCTGCTTTTATTTTGCTCCAATTCCTTCTTCCTCACCTTGACTTTTCTGTCATCTGCAGTAACTTCCTCAAATTCCTGGCCCAGTTTGAAGGAAATCTCAGTGTTTTTAAAGGTGCTTTCTGATTTAATGGTGATCACATCCCCATTCACACTGATGATCATGTTGGGTTTCGCCATGCCAGCCACTTTTCTAGTGGCAAAGCCCACGCCTACAGTTGGAAAGAGAAAAAACAAAATGTCAAGTTAACAATTTTCCTTTACGTGTTTAATGAAGTCAGAGCTGCAGTTTGTGTGTGTGTGTTTGTGTTTGTGTGTGTGTGTATAGGTGGGTTAGTGTGTACAGGCGGGTGTGTGTGAATAAAAGGAAAAAAGATGCCAGTGAGTTTAGTAAGAGCCTCATAAAATAACAGCTGCGAGTAAGTAAGGCAGGCTAATATTCAAAGAAACCCATGGCATGATTAAGTGTAGGTCTATCTAAATTTCTTCTTCTGGGTTTCAAATACAACTCCATAGAAGACACATCATTAATCTTGAAAAAGATTAAGTCTTCTGGAATGAATGAATATATATATATATATATATATATATATATATATATATATATTCCCTGCACTCTCAAACCAACTGGCCATCTCAATCATTAGGGCAGCAACTATCATTTTATTCAACTCATGGAACACTTGGGTAACCTCAACCTTTCCTTTTTAGAAAACAAAAATCCATAGTCAAAGACAGATTTCTCAGTAGGATTTTGAAAATGAATATAGAGTTACTCCATTTAAAAAAATAATCTGTTTGGGTGTACAAAAGTCACATTTCATGGCATGTGTTGCCAAGTCCTATTTTCCTGGCTTTTCCAAATCACTACACAATGAAGAGTTTGATTAATTTCTCCAAAAGGCACAATTTTAAAGAATCACTATTTTAGTAAGTTTCAAATTCAATACTTTGGTTCTCAGTCACCTCAGCTGCAAACCTCTCTTTTAAAAAAGGAAATTTGGGGGATGTAAGTAACGAAAAGGATGAACAATTTACAACTTAATGTAGACAATGGGAACTCACTGTCACTGTGTGTATTATACAGAATTTGTGACAGTTGTGGATATGGTGAATTTTTTAACACATGTATATAAACCTCAGCTACTTATTTTATTAAAGACTACTTATCTGTACCAAAGGTTAGATATAGGGGGTAAGAGGGAGAGAAATACTATACAAGCAAGCGATCCTGAGGCTCTTTTCTAGCTCCCTGTCTGGAAAATGGCTGCAGGTGGAAAGATACATCGTTTCATCAAGTCTTGGCTCTGTTACAAAATATAACTTCACATACAGGGAGTGAGTCAGTATAATGAATGGATGCAACATCAAGTATAATTCCAGACTGGCTGACCTTGGGAAAAATTACATTCTCCACAGTCCTTCTCTGACTGGCGAAACTAATACTTGCTTCCTGATCATCAGTCAGAACAACTAATTCCAGGAGATATCTTAATGTCTTCCATTATCACCAGTGCTTTATAATTTTAAAACATAGTGGCATGAGAATTTAAAGATACATGTTAAAAGTGTAAAATGTTCCTAAGAATCAAAAGCAAAATAGCCTCAAATCCTGACATTTCTGTATCAGCACATATGTATTACTTTATTGAATCACGACTAGTCTATAGTCTAGAAAGTTAGATCTCACTTATGCTGAAGTCCCTAAATGCCCTCCTGTCTATAAACAAGGAAAATAGTAGTACTTACAGAAGAGGGAAAAAATATATACTATGTGATTTAGGGAAAGGTGAAGTCTTAAGACAGATTAAATCCTAACCCCTGTAAGAACACCGCCCCCCCCAAACTGCTACCCCTGGATACCACCTTATCATTCATAGAGGTGTGAGGAAAGAGGCTTTCAAGGTAGAAGCTGTCTCAGTGAGAACCAGTCCTCACCCCCTTGCTTCAGCACAGTGGTTATCCACGGAACGTTCACACAACACAATGGCAATACTAACAGAATCTAGAAACCCGAAAGCCTCCATTATCAAGTAAGAATTATGTTATGGATAGAACATTGTCCTTTTGACTTGATAATCCTATGGCATCCCATGTAATTCCTAATCAAAAAAAAATATTTAACCCCTTAAAGTGACATATTTCCTGAAATTGAGATTTTTGCTCTGATAAAACAACCATACATTTTAACAGATTGACAGTTGAGAAAATAAAATAATTAATAGATGTTTACTTTAAAAGTACATTAAAAAGAGAAATACAGTGCTTTCAGCTTCAAATAGAAATTACTGACTCCTAGGAAATAAATATAGTTTTATTTATTTTATATGCAAGAGAGATTAGCAACAGGCAAAGAGCCAAGTAAAATAAAGGTACCCCAGTTTAGCAGTGAAATAAAATCTTATCATTTCTGTGGACCATAAAAATTCTAGTCAGACCCTTTTTCATATTGGCTCACCTATAGGAAAGCATCAGTTGTGACTTTGGTCTCGAAAGTTTCTCCAGACAAATGATTCTCACTTGCTATTTTTATAGCCTCTGTATAGAAAGCAGCATTTCCTATCTGGCTAATACTTCCAGAATGAAAAGCAGCAATAATAAACCTTCTTCCCCCAGAGAAAAAGGTATAAATCCAGTCACCCCACAACAGAGTTTCTTACCCACTTCTTTCATGTAATCATCAAAGTTTTCACTGGAGGTAAGTTTCCAGGTACCCACAAAGGCATCACACATTTTATGAACTTTCTAGGATTATCTTCAAGATGAGGAAAAAAGCTGTAGCTCTCAGGAAGGTGCTGTGACCTTCTTGAATCCAGATAACTTCCTTTTAAAGATGCCCAGATCATGTGATCTTAGGAATAACCAATTGGGGATGGTATCAGATCATTTCCTTCATTACCAGCCTCTGCAATTTTTCCTCTGAGTCATATTTTTAACAGAAATTTCTCAACTTTGGTTCTCTCTGGCAAATGGTCAGACTTAGAGTACAAATTATTTTTCAGCGTTCAAAAAATATTTTCAACATTCCTGTTTTGACTTTACTGCCCAGTGCATTGAATTTGTACCTACTATTTCCATACATATTTATCCCAGGGTAGAGTAAGATAATTATCCTGGAATGAACCTTGACCCTCTTTTCTGGAGTTTCTATTAACATTGCAGTTATGTGGTTCTTTGGAATTGAGGAACATAAGAATTATTTTACGGACTCTTCAGTAATTGCAAAGGCTCTTTGGGACACTACTGTCTTGGGAATTATTTGCCAACTAAAACAAAATAAATAATGGCATCTTAAAGTACCTTAGTTTTCTCATTTCAAATGTTGAGCATGAGTGAAAACGAAATTATCCATCAGGAATCTGTCAGTTTTGTTAATAATGATTTAACCTCATTCTTTCCATCCCTTTAATGAGAACATAGTATTTATTTCCATAGTATTGTGGCCTTAAAAAAAACAAGCCCCCTTCCAAAATATGTTCTTCATACTGAGCACATCCGTCCAGATCCTGAACTATGTTATTAGGAGCTCAAAATTTACCTAGATCTAAATGGTGTTGCTTTATTTGAAAATGATCAGCGGTGGTGGACACACACTATCAAAATTTTATTTCCTTCTTTTATGTAGTGAATATTTCATGAGATTACTTTCTTGTTTTATTTTTAAAGATTTTATTTATTTGACAGACAGAGATCACAAGCAGACAGAGAGGCAGGCAGAGAAAGAGGAGGAAGCAGGCTCCCTGAGAAGCAGAGAGCCCAATGCGGGGCTCAATCCCAGAACCCCGGGATCATGACCTGAGCCAAAGGCAGAGGCCTTAACCCACTGAGCCACCCAGGCGCCCCTCATGAGATTTCTTTCTTAAAGTATTCCTGTCTTTCGGTCTCCTCCTACCCCACACCAGAACAACTGAAGATGTTCATATGTGCATCCAACTGCCATGGACATATACAGATTTTAGAAAAGAAAAAAGCAATAAAAATACTGCATGGTGACGAATCCCTACACTGTATACCTCTCTGAGTAGCCGCTGCGGCACACACGATTGATTCACAGACTCCTGTAGGTATCCTGATGGCTCCCCAGAAATGTTTGAGGTAGAGGATTCTATAAAAGACAGGCTTTTCTGTAGGCAAACAAGTTGCTATAAAGGCCTGATAAAGCCATGTTACAATAGTAAGTGTTAATTGTTGCATTTGTTAATGGCATGGTAATAATGTAATAACGTCCATCCACTCCGGACGGTTGCATAGATACGTGGACTCTGGGTGATGTACCATTCTGGGTAGACTTGCTATTAAAAATTCATCTGTTTCCCACTGAACAAGCAAATAAAAATGATTGAACTCAATACAGTGATAACTTGACAATGTTCTCAATTAATAATGGTTGGTTTTTTGTTTTGTTTTGGGTAGGTTTGGGTTTATCTTTTTTTCCCCCTTTTTTCATTTATTTATTTATTTGTCTATTTATTTATTTATTTATTTTCAGTGTGACAGTATTCATTGTTTTTGCACCACACCTAGTGCTCCATGCAATCCGTGTCCTCTCTAATACCCACCATCTGGTACCCCAACCTCCCACCCCCTGCCCCTTCAAAACCCTCAGATTGTTTTTCAGAGTTCATAGTCTCTCATGGTTCACCTCCTCTTCCAATTGGGTTTATCTTTTTAAAGATTTTCTTAAGAGAAGTTTTAGGTTTACAACAAAATTGAGAGGAAGGTACAGAGATTTCTCATGTACCCCCTGCCCCTACACATTCACAGCCTCCCCCATGATCAATATCACTCACATTTTTTTTAACCAAGGATGAACCTACATTGACAGATCATAATCACCCCAAATCTATACTTGATGTTAGGATTCACTTTTGATGTACATTGTGTGTATTTGGACAAAGTATAATGATGTGTATACTTCATTATAATATCATACAGCATTTTCACAGCCCTAAGCATTCTCTGGGCTCTGCCTGTTCACCTCCTTCCCACATTCCTAAGCCCCCAACCTGTGCAAGCACTGTAGTTTTTACTGTCTCCATCGTTCTGCCTTTTCCAGAATATAGTTGTGTATGTGGCCTTTTTAGATCGGTTTCTTTTACTTAGTAATATGCATTTAAGTTTCCTCCATGTCTTTTCATGGCTTCATAACTCATTTCTCATTAGTGCTGAAAAATATCCCATTGTCTAGACATACTATAGTTTATGTCATTCATCTACTGAAGGACATTTTGATTGTTTCCAAGACTTGGCAGTTATGAATAAAGCTGCTATGCATATCCACACGCAGATTCTTTTTTTTTTTTTTTTAAGATTTTATTTATTTATTTGAAAGAGAGACAGTGAGAGAGAGCATGAGCGAAGAGAAGTTCAGAGGGAGAAGCAGACTCCCCGGGGAGCTGGGAGCCTGATGCGGGACTAGATCCTGGGACTCCGGGATCATGACCTGAGCCAAAAGCAATTGTCCAACCAACTGAGCCACCCAGGTGTCCCCACACGCAGATTCTTATATGCACATAATTTTTCAACTTCTTTAGGTAAATACTAAAGAGCATGATATAGTGAGAGTATATTTTATTTTGTAAGGAACCACCAAACTGTCTTTCAAAGTGGCTGTGACATTTTGCATTCCCAAGAGCAATGAATGAGAGCTACATCTTCACTAGTGTTTGATGTTATCAGCGGTCCAGATTTTGGCCATTCTAACAGGTGTGGAGTGTCAACCCACCGCTGTTTTGGTTTGCGTTTTCCTGGTGGCATATGATGGGGAGCATCTTTTCATATGCTTATTTGCCATCCGTACATCTTATATGGTCAGGTGTCTGTTAAGGTGTTTGACTCATTTTTAATTGGGTTGTTTGTTTTCTTATTGTTGAGCTTTAACAGTTCTTTGTATATTTTGGATAATAGTCCCTTATCAGATATATTTTTTGGCAGATATTTTCTCCAGCCTCCTGAATAATGGTTTACTTTTTAAAATATATGTTGAAGATGTCATGAAAAGAGGGGCCGTCTGTACCCCAATGTTTATAGCAGCAATGACCACGGTCGCCAAACTATGGAAAGAACCAAGATGCCCTTCAACGGACTAATGGATAAGGAAGATGTAGTCCATATACACTATGGAGTATTATGCCTCCATCAAAAAGAATGAATACCCAACTTTTGTAGCAACATGGACGAGACTGGAAGAGATTATGCTGAGTGAAATAAGTCAAGCAGAGAGAGTCAAGTATCATATGGTTTCACTTATTTGTGGAACATAACAAATATGGAGGACATGCGGAGTTAGAGAGGAGAAGGGAGTTGGGGTAAATTAGAAGCGGAGGGGAATCATGAGAGACTATGGACTCTGAAAAACAATCTGAGGGTTTTGAAGAGACGGGGGGGTGGGATGTTGGGGTACCAGGTGGTGGGTTTTATAGAGGGCACGGATTGCATGGAGCACTGGGTGTGATGAAAAAATAATGAATACTTTCTTTTCTGAAAATAAATTAATTAATTTTTAAAAAAAAGAAAAGAAAAAAAATAAAAAGAAAAATGGGAGTGATCCCTGTGGGGATGGAACCAATAATTATCTTGGTAATAGCACTGGATACCTGTGATAAAATTATACAGAAGAGAATACACAGGGGCACAAGGACACACATGATATGGGTGTCAATATCCTGGATGTGATTACTGTAGTATAGCCGTGCATCATGTTATACCACTGAGAGATTTCTTATAACAGCACGGGAATCTACAGTTATCTCAAAATAAAAAGTTTAATTAAAAAATAAATTAATTAAATAAAATAAAATATATGTTCATGCTTTACCTTTAGTAACAAATTGCTTCACACAGATTTTCAAATGATTATCACTCTTAAACAATATAGCATATATATAGTGTAATAACAATATAGTGTATTTTAACACTGCAATTTAAACATTTTTTTTTATAGATGGACTGCCCAAATACTATAGTCTTTAGTCACATGTGGTGCCTGAATACTTGGAATGTGGCTAGTATGACTCAGAAATGGAATTATTAATTTTATTTACTTCTAATTAAAATTTAAGAAATTATCCTCATACAGTTACTGGGAAACTTTTAAAATTTGTGGGAGAACCTGAATATGTGAATCTACTCTTCCAGTTATAGAACCTAAATTTGATGAAATCTAAATGTCAGTCAAGTATTTAAAAAGAAAATTTAAAATCTGAGTTGGGATGTACTAATAGAAAATGCACACTGAACTTTGAGGACAATATAAAAAAGTACAATATCTCATTGAAAATTCTTGCACTGATTATATAAACTATGAAGTGTTGAAATTATGACATTTTTGGTATGTTGAATTACGTGAAAAACATTACTAAAATTATTAAATTATTAAAATTAGTTAAATTAATTAATTTGTTTCTTTGTCACTTTCTTAAGCTGACTATTAGAAAGTTTTAGATTACACATGTGACTCACATTATGTTTCTATTGAGTAGCACTATTTTACACTCCCATAGTGACATCAAAGTTTCTTTGTTTATTCAACATGTGTGTCAAACATGTTGCCAGCCACTGGGGATTCAATATGGGCAACCTTACCAGGCACTTGCTGGCTCTCACAGAGCTTACCTTCTAGTTCTGGAGAAGATAATACACAAGTAAACCAACATCAGGTAGTGATTTTCGAGAAAAAAGAACAAGGATCTGATGTAACAACTGCTCCAAGGGTTGGCAACACTAGATGGGCAGTTCAGGGAGGTCTGTCAAAGGAGGTAGACAATGGAGCTGAAACCTAGAGGGTGAGAAGAAAATAGTCATGGAAAGATGAGACAAAAGATGTTCCAGCCACAGGGAACAGCGGGAGTTTGCGGATTCCATTCTTGTTCGAGACAATTTCACCTCAGCATGACCACAACACTAACCCGTGACACACACAGACATATACCCTATAAAGCCATGACAAAAGTACAGATATATGTTCCTGGTGAAGAGTCCAAGCTCCATTAAGGCAGGAGTTTTCGTGGTGATTATTTACTGGAATATACCCAATAACTGAGTATTCAATAAAATTGAATTGAGAGTCCAATAAAACTCCTGTAAAATTACCTCAGGAGTATTTCCATGGGCCAGTATCCTCATGTTCCTATGTTAACATATTTAATGTCTGAACATTGCTGGAGAAATGGTATATTGAAATTTTTAGAAACAACACTGGCTCCTTTAATAATTTTCTATCAACAAAAATAGTAACCTATAGTATAGGAACTTGATAACTTAAATATCAATGAATTAATATATAAGAAAGTTGTTGGGTTACATGAAAAAATTTCACGTTATCAGTTGTGTAGAGTAACAAAATAAGCTTACCAGACTTATTTAAGGGGATTGTGTCTTTAAAAGCTGCTCAGTTTATATTCCAAACACATGGGCTATCCTGTGGAAGGCTAATATTCTAGGAACAAGTCCACTAAGTTATGTATCATATAAGGCAGAGATTTCCCTCAAACAAGAGGCTTTCCTTAAATTATTTCTATTTTTTTATTTTAATTCCATTGTAGTTAATGGACAGTGTTATATTAGTTTCAGGTGTACAATACAAAGATTTAATAATTCTACACACTACTCAATGCTCATCATGACCAATGGACTCTTTAATCCCCATCACCTATTTCACTCATACACCCCCACCCGTCTCCCCCTCCAGTAACTTTCACTTTGTTCTCTATAGTTAAGAGTCTATTTCTTGGTTTATCTCTTTTTCCATTTGTTCATTTGTTTTGTTTCTTAAATTCCACATATGAGTGAAATCATGTGGTATTTGTCTTTCTCTGACTTATTTTGCTTGGCATTATACCCCTCCCAATTCCATCCATGTTGTTGCAAACAGCAAGATTTCATTCTTTTTTATGGCTGAGTAGTATTCCATTATATATACCACACCTTCTCTGTTCCTCTATTGATGGACACTGGGCAACTTCCATAATCTGGCTATTGTAAATAATGCTGCAATAAACATAAGATGCATATATTTTTTTAATTAGTGTTTTTATAATTTTTCTGTAAATACCTAGTAGCATGATTTACTGGACCATAGGGTAATTCTATTTATTTTTAACTTTTTGAGCAACCTCCATACTGTTTTCCACAGTGGACAGTGGCTGCACTGGTTTGCATGGCCACCAGCAGTGCACCAGAGTTCCTCCATCTCCATATTCTTACCAACATGTTCTTTCTTGTGGTTTTTGATTTTAACTATTCTGACAGGTGTGGGGTGATATCTCACTGTAGTTTTGACTTGCATTTCCCCAATGATGAATGATGTTGAGCATCTTTTCATGTATTTGTTGGTCAACTGGATGTCTTCTCTGAAGAAATGTCTGTTCATGTCTTCTGCCCATTTTTAAATTGGATTATTTGGGTTTGGGCGGTATGGAGTTATATAAGTTCTTTTTAAATTTTGCATGCTAAACCTTTATCAGACATGAAATTTGCAAATATCTTCTCTCATTCAGTAGGTTGCCTTTCTGTTTTGTTCTTTCCTTTGTTGTGGAGAAGCTTTTTATTTTGATGTAATCCCAGTAGTTTATTTTTGCTTTTGTGCCCCTCGCCTCAGGAAATACACCCAGAAAAATGTTGCTACAGCCAATGTCAGAGATATTACTGCCTGTCTTCTCTTCACAGACTTTTGTGGTTTCAGGTCTCATATTTAGGTCTTTCATCCATTTTGAATTTATTTTTGTGTATGGTTTAAGAAAGTGGTCCAGTTTCATTCTTTTGCATGTAGCAACACCATCTGTTGAAGAAACTGTTCTTTTCCTCATTGTATAACCTTGCTTTTTTTGTCAAAGGTTAATTGACCATATAATCATGGGTTAATTTCTGGGCTTTCTATCCTGTTCTATTGATCTGTGTGTCTATTTTTGTGTCAGGACCATATTGTTTTGATTACTACAGCTTTTTAGTATAACTTGAAATCTGGAATTGTGATTCCTCCAGCATTTTCTTTAAAAAATTTTTTTATCTTAGAGAGAGGGGGAGAGAGAGATCGCAGAAGAGGAGCAGAGGAAGAGGGACAGGGAGATAATCTCCAGCAGACTCTGCACAGAGTGCAGAACCCAATACTGGGCTCTATCCCAGGACTTTGAGATCATGGCCTAAGCTGAAACTAAGAGCTGGACTCTTAACTGATTGAGCCACCCAGAAGCCCCCAGTTTTTCTTTTTCAAGATTGTTTTGGCTATTCATGGTCTTTTGTGGTTCCATGTAAATTTTAGAGTTATTTGTTCTAGTTCTGTGATAAATGTTATTGGTATTTTGGTAGATTTTCTTGGGCTAGTATGAACATTTTAACAATATTGGTTCTTACAATCCATGAGTATGGAATGTCTTTCTATTTGTTCTTGTCATCTTCAATTTCTTTCATCAGTGTTTTATAGTTTATGAAATACAGGTCTTTCCCCTCTTTGGTTAAGTTTAGTCCTAGGTATTTTATTATCTGTGGTGCAATTTTAAATGGTATTGCTTTCTTAATTTCTCTTTGTGTTGCTTCACTATTAGTGTATAGAAATGCAACAGATTTCTGTACATTGATTTTGTACCCTGGAACCTTACTGAATTCATTTATCAGTTCTAGAAGTTTTTGAGTCTTTTAGGTTTTCCATATATGGTATCATGTCATCTACAAATAAGGAAAGACTTACTTCTCCCTTAACAATATGGATGGTTTTATTTCTTTTTGTTGGCTGATTGCTGTAGCTAGGACTTACAGTACTATGTTGAATAAGAGTGGTGAGAGCGGACATCCTTATTCTTTAGGGGGAAAGCTTTCAAATCTTTCCCTTTGAAGATGATATTCACTGTGGGGTTTTCATATATGTCCTTTATTATACTGAGGTGTACTTCCTCTAACCATACTTTTTTGAGAGTTTTTAATCATGAATGGATATTATACTTTGTCAAATATTTTTTCTGTGTCAATTGAAATGATCATATGGTTTTTATCCTTTCTCTTATTGAGGTATCACATTAACTGATTTGTAAATACTGCACTCTATGCTTGCATCTCTGGACTAAATTCCACTTGATTGTGATGAACGATTTTTTAAATTTATTGTTGGAATTAGTTTGCTAATATTCTCTTGAGGATTTTTCCATCTATGTTCATCAGAGACGTTGACCTGTAGCTCTCTTTTTTTGTAGTTTCTTTATCTAGTTTTGGGATCAGGATCATGCTGGCCTCATAGAATGAATTTGGAAGTTTTCCTTCCTCTTCTATTTTTTGGAATGGTTTGAGAAGAATAGGTAATAACTTTCTTTAAATGTTTGGTAGAATTCATCTGTGAAGCCATCTGGTCCTGAACTTTTGTTTGTTAAAAGTTTTTTAATTACTAATTCAATTTCACTGCTGGTAATCAGTCTGTTCAAATTTTCCATTTCTTCCTGATTTAAATTTGGGAGGCTGTATGTTTCTAAGAACTTATCCATTTTTTCTGGGTTGTCCAATTTGTTGGCATGTAATTTTTCATAATACTCTCTTAAAATTCTTTGTATTTCTGTGATGTCAGTTGTTTTTTCTCTTTCATTTCTGATTTTGTTTTGATCCTCTCTTTTTTTTTTTTTTTTGATGAGTCTGGTTAAAGGTTTGTCAATTTTTCTGATCTTTTCAAAGAATCATAAGCTGTCCAGAACTTAATCCAAAGACCCATATGTCTTATTTCATGTATCTACATTGCAGTATGACTTGGAATATAAGCAACTGCCTTGTACTTCCACAAATCCCCTCCATCTCAGTTCCTAAGACTGAATTTTGCTGCCTAGATAAGACAGAATGTGCTCTTATCAAATAATCACTATCATTCACTATAGTGTTCGTGGATTGTTATATGAACAGATGGAATGCAATAAGGAGAATCACACTAAAAAACAATTCAACATTATAAGACCTTGGATTCAACGTTCCATGAAGAATATCTTCCCCATGTATTAATGAAGAAAATTCAGACTTAACCAAAACTTTTGTGCTCATCCTTTCCTGAAAACTAGTAGAAATTATACCATTCTCATTTTCTAATCTTTTTTCATTGTTTAAAACCCAAACTGGCAAATTTTTTTCACAAAACACTTTTTGGTAATCCTACTATGTCCAAGGCACTGTGCTAGGTGCAATAAGGGAACAAAGTAATATATAAGATCTGATTTCTGGGCTCTTGGATGGCACAGTCAGTTAAGCCTCCAACTCTTGGTTTCATCTCAGGTCATGGGACTAAGTCCCATATTGGGCTCCATGCTCAGCTCCAACTCTGCTTGATATTCTTTCCCTCTCCCTTTCTCTCCCCCTTGCCCTCCCCCCTTGTACACATATCATGTGCACAAGATAAGTGGTATCTTCATCCCATCCCCAGTCTCTCCTCATTCCTGATCTCCCCTCATCATCCTAAAATTCATTTCAATTTTGACTTAAAGTTCCTTGTACTTTACTCACTCACCAAATATTTGCTAGATTAATGCATTAGTTAACAAAAACAATGAGGTTTGTGTTTAGGCTACATAATCATTCTTATCGCTTGTGTATGAGTTTTAAACCAATAAACCATGAGCTCTAATCTGTGCTTTACAAAGTTATGGTAGCACTAGTAAGGGTATATTATAAAGGATAAAGTAAGCAGATGTAATTTCCCTCACAAGACAGGACTTATGGGATGGTGAGGAGTTGAGCAAGGGTAACAGCAGAGAGATGACAGAAAAGCAGTAGAAGAAAGTGAGGAATGACAGAGGGAGGGTTGAGGAAGCTCCTTCCTTCTGGGGGAGACTGGTCCCCATAAACAAGGTACATGGGAGAAAATGTACCTGTGGCTGTAAAAGGAATTCTCATAGAAGCAATGATGTTTTTATTCACAAATATTCAAATAACAACATTAAAATGCATATAACAGACCATACTGTTATTTCAGAGCCATGAAGAAGGGGTGTACAGTGACTAAAGCCTTCCTTTGTTCTGGAAATGTGGACACTAGGAATGTGGCCCCAGACACTCAGTGCTGACTGGGGACAAGCCCTCTCTGGTTCAGGCCAACTGCTTTGCACTTTGCTCCACTATGGACAGCTTCCATGGAATGCATCCCTCTGACCTTTGCCTGTGTTTATTTCTTTTGGAGGAAATGAGGGTATTTTTTCTGACAATTTTTAAGTTGAAGAGGAAACATACCCAATCTTGGGATAATAAGGGGTAGAGACAAAGCCATGGTGAGAGGGAGTGTTTTCACAGAATGTGTGTGATAGGTTAAAAAAAGGGTTCATGCCAAGCTTCTCCTTTTATTTAAGAAAGTTCCTATATTAATGGAATATTATTACCAACGTTTGGAGATTTCTTAGAGTTTTAAGATGAAATTTTGGCAGGTAATTTAGGCATATTTTGTTTGGTTCTCTCCCCCACAGGTTATTGGGAACTTTTAATTGAAGATTATTTTATATTTCCTATCCTAGTTTGAACAGGCAAAGTAAAGGTAACCTTATTTAGTTGGTGTATCATTCATTTTTTTAAACTTATTTTTTATTTATTTTCAGCATAACAGTATTCATTTTTTTCTCACCACACCCAGTGCTCCACGCAATCCGTGCCCTCTATAATACCCACCACCTGGTACCTCCAACCTCTCACCCCCCCCCTCGCCACTTCAAACCCCTCAGATCATTGAATATATGTTCACAGTGACTAATCATTGATACTTTGATTTCAAATACTGATGGTTTTAGAAAGAGTAACTAAGTCAGTAGTCTATGCATCAGTTAAAAAGGTTGTAGCTAATTATAGATTTGTGTTGTGACTTCAAAAGTGTTGTGTAACTTCTTCACTTGTCCTCTTACTCATAAAAGGGACTGTTCATTTATAGTGTAGTAGGTGCAAGTAGGAACCAAGTTAAGAGCTGGCAAAGCACTTTCTGAATGTAGAATGTGTCCTACTCTGTCTTTATATAATAAAGCAAGCATCATTATGAAGAACAGACGGTGGGCAAGTGAAAAAGTAAACCTGGAAAACCAGAAGAGAATGTACAAATGAACCAGTTGTGATATTAGATGATATCACTACGAAAATGTCCAGGAGGACAGACAGAAACACACACACACACACACACACACACACACATCAAGTTTGTTCTCTTCATTATGTTCAGTTAACATTAAGTTATTCCTTTTTTAATTCCTCGCTATTTCCTTGAGGGTGTTTTATTATTTGTCCTTTGATACTCCAGGCTTAGCATTCTGTATGATGTGGAAGTTCTATATAGTTCATTGTTGAATTAGGAGGGAATCAATCAGATTTATTTAGATCATATTAAGGCATAAATGATAGGTAATACTGTAATGTTAGTAGAAGTTTTTGCATTTAAAAAATAGATCCTCATTAACCTCTTGAGATTTTTTTTTATTAACATAAAATGTATTATTTGCTTCAGGGGTATAGGTCTGTGATTCATCAGTCTTACACAATTCATAGCATTCTCCATAGCACATGCCCTCCCCAGTGTCCATCATCCAACCACCCCATCCCTCCCACCCCCACCTCCAACAACCCTCAGTTTGTATACTGAAATTAAAAGTCTCTTGTGATTTGTCTCCCTCTCTGGTTTCATCTTGTTTCATTTTTCCCTCCCTTCCCCTATGATTCTCTGTCTTGTTTCTCAAATTCCTCATATCAGTGAGATCATGTGATAACTGTCTTTCTCTGATTGACTTATTTTGCTTAGCATACATACATACATACATAATACCCTCTAGCTCCATCCACATCTTTGCAAATGGCAAGATTTCATCTTTTTATATGGCTGCATAGCATTTCATTACATACACACACACTATATCTTCTTTATCCTTTCATCTGTTGATGGACATCTAGGCTCTTTCTAGGGTTTGGCTATTGTGGACATTGCTGCTATAAACACTGGGGTGCAGGTGCCCCTTCGGATCACTATATTTATATCTTTAGAATAAACACCCAGTAGTGTGATTGCTGGGCCATAGTGTAACTCTATTTCAACTGAGATTATTTTTTGACAGAGTGAAGGTAAAAATGTCAGGTGTGGGAAATAGACAGTAGAACGGAAGAACTAGCCTGCCCTCCTCAAGTCCTAGTAGTATATACACTGTTGCTTGTGCTTATAAGAACTTTTCTCAACTGACAATGAGCACACCCTGTGTTCTCCAAACTTCTATCCGTAGCCTCACTTGTACCAGTCTCAACCCACTTACACTTCATGTGCTTTTTTAAAACTGCACATACATCATGTGGTTTTAATTATATAAATAAAACTATAGACAAAGAAGGTATTCAGCCACATATTCACCAAATGTCTAATAAGTGTCAGTCGCGTGCTGGATGCTTGGGCATAAAACTGAGGAAGACAAGCAGACCCAGGCACATGAGGACTAGAAGTTTCTGGAGAGGAGGGAGCGTGCATCCGGGGGGGGGCGGGTCAAGAGTGGCTCTGGCAGACAGGAGGCACAGCTTCTGCTTCACTGAAGGCACTGAAGAAATGACATTTAAGAGAGAGAAGAAGGAAGAGGTCAGGGAGAAAGAGGACTGGAAAAAGAAGAAAAGGAAGAGAGACTAAGGAAGAGGGAAAAAGGGACAGAGAAAGAGGATGTTTAGGATGAGCGCCTGGGTACCCCAAGGCTGTAGACAGAATGAGAGCTGTGTGGTAGAATGAAAACACCAGACGGTAGCAGGTGCCACACTAGGGCCCAAACTGTGACCTGATGCTGGTAAAGAGACAGAACAGGAGCAGCTCATCCAGAACAATTTTGCTTACAAGGAGACACTGAGTATTCTTTCTGGGAGGTACTTTTGCTGTGGGACTTCTCCCCAGTGAACTCTGATCGAGTAAGAAAGCACACATGTCAGGCATCTGTGAACTATTTTTGCCATCTGGGTGTTAACTTCCCTCTTGACGAAAATCCTCTCTCACTGGGTGAAATGTGCATTCCTGCATTCACTCAGTGGCTTGCCAAGGTTCTCCAAACCTAGATATTATTATCCCTGCAATAGGATTTTTGGTCATGATTTGATGCTATAAAGATAAATGTGTATATATGTATATATATATATACACATATATCTTCCTTATAATTGTCACTATTCCTTAGAATTCTGTCATTATCTTAAAATAGTCGGTAAATACCAACATACCTATGACATTCTCATGGTTGTCATATAAGCAAGTGTTACATTAAAAAAAGGCCCACAGCGCCTGGGTGGCTCAGTGGGTTAAGCCTCTGCCTTCAGCTCAGGTCATGGTCTCAGGGTCCTGGGATCGAGCCCCACATCGGGCTCTCTGCTCCACGGGGAGCTTGCTTCCCCCTCTCTCTCTGCCTGCCTCTCTGCCTACTTGTGATCTCTGTCTGTTAAATAAATAAATTTGTTTTAAAAAAGGCCCACAAGCTCTGGAGTTAAGACATATTGAAATTCTGTTTCCACTCTTCACTGGCTTGTGACCTTTGGCAATCTAATTAATTTCTATGGCACTCAGCTTTCTCATCTGTAAAACTGGAAAGCTCTATTTTATGGTAGCGTTTAAATACACAGCCTTGATGTCAAGTATTCACAGCCTTGATGTTGCCTGGCATTTCCTTGCACATGTTGCCTAGCATGTACCTTATTCAACATGTGGCAGCTAGTAATGGTGGTGTTGGTGGGAGCAGTAGTAATATAGTCCCAGAAGATAAACCACACACTTGGGGGTGTGTGGGGGGTTGGGGCTGGGAAGAATTGGAAAATTTTCTCTAATGCAGAATAGCCTTATTCACAGTTATCTTGGATTTTCGAATGCTCAGAAGGTTGAGATTTCTCCAGCAATGATTCTGGAATGAAATTTGATAGCGAAATTCATGAAATTCAAAAAGTTTCTTGATACTCATGTTTCAGAACGAGAATTTTTTTCTCTCAAGAGATGATACCATGATAATACTCTTCCTCTCACTGTGGAAGATTTTCCTCCACAAATGGAAATATTTTGAATGTTCTTTAAAAATATATATATATAATATATATATTTTTTAATAATATATATATATTTTATATAGGATTACAGTATATATTATCAAGCATACACCCATTTATATATATATAAAATATACTATAATCCTACTCTCTGGATTATCACTTTCAATGATTCCAGGAATATCCTTTCAGTTTTTTTCTATACATGTGTAAGCAAAAATATGGAATATGAGTATGAGTTTTTATTAAAGACATTGGATAAAATGTCAAGATTTTGTGTATATGTACTCTTCCACTCTCCCGTAACTTTCATCTTCACTTAGTAATGCAGTGTGGCTGTCTCCTCATGTCAATAAATATAAATACATCTCATTTTTTCAAAATTGCTGCCAAATATTCCACTTATATATGTACCATAGTTTAACCAATAACTCCACTTTTCACTGTTAAAAAATAATTTTAGTAAATTTTCTTGTACCTATGTATCTTCATCTATTTGCGTTGGTATTCCTGTAGAATAAATGCCTACAGGTAGAGTTGATAAATACAGGTAGATACAGGTTGATAAATACAGGTAGAGCCTACAGGTAGAGTTGAAGGACCAGTGGGTATACGCATTCTAAATGTTGATACACATTGTTGAACTGCCCTCTGAGAAACTTATGTTCTTTAAACTCTCACCAGTTGTGAATGACATCACCTATTTCCTTTCAGGGGAACTGGCTTAAAACCAGACTTGCTTTCAGTGGGACTTATCATTTGAGATAGTCAATATGGGCCAAGGTAAATTGGTAAGAGAACACAAAGCTGACTACTAGAACCCAGAGCCAGAATGCTACCCAGGGCCTGGTTTATGGAGGCCAGTAGTCATTCAAGACATATTTGATGACAGACTGAGCATCTGGTTGTCTAACCAAGCCCATCAAGGGCCTGGCTCAGGAAAGACCAGTAGATGGAATGAAGACAAAGTAACATTATGTACAAACATTAGCGTTCATTGTCTTCTGCTAAAAAAACAAAAATGTATGAGTGAAGAGCTTGATGCAACTTCACTTGAGAAGGCTTAAGGGAGATGGTTGAAACTTTTCCAATTCCAGTCAGTGACAGGTGGAATATTCATTTTCCAATCATATGGAAAATGCGAATTTTCATATGCTTTCCAAATAAGGAAGCAGGAAAATTACAGCAGCTATGCTTTGGTCGTAACTGCTCCCTCGAGGATTTATATGCTTTTCCCCCTTTGGGCCTTTTGGGTACATGAGGATTTGCCCTTATAGTTCCCAATGGAGGTGATTTTCTTTATTTGTAAGTATAGAAAGCAGATTTGAAATATTGTATTTTTCTGGGATGAGAAGAGTTACTGTGATTCTAATTCTCTTAGAATGCTTATTCTCTTTAGTGTATAAGTATTAGGGAGTGACATACACATATTACAGATCGTGTTGCCTGACAGGGTGCACCAGTCAGGGACTGGGTAGCCAAATCAAATTAAGTACAAATCTGTAATAAATAAATAATATCAAATGGCATATTTAAATAGCATAGGAGTTCCTTTAATGTGGAAACAGAGAAAACCTAGCATAAAATCTGATTTTAAAATTTAGGAAACTGTGGGTTGTGTTTCCTAACATTATGATTTCCCCGCCTGAGGGTGCAGCACTGGGGCCAATTGTCCTTTCCATGACCCTCCCATGGTTCCAAGCACCACGAAGCTGCCTCCTGATCATTAATATTGCACAGGGCAAGGATCCGACCACAAATAATTGTTTTGCCTACTTAAAGATATAAGTCATTCGTCAAAGACATTTCAATGAATACAAATGCTGAAAAAACTCCTTTGAACATCTCTATTAAAAATTGCTGCTATTAAAAAAATTGCTGCTAGTGTCAGATATTGGTAAATGAAGACCTCCAAGTAGTGACAGGTTCATCTACTACAAATAAAGTCAACCCCTTGATTAGTTCTGAGTGGATTAATCATTATGTCTGTGTGTGAAGAATCATGAATGACTTTGACACGGGCTGATTTTTTTAAAGGGTTCTTTTTCTTCTTTTTTCCTTTTTAAGGGGTTATTTTTCTCCTTTTCCTCCCCTGGAGAAACCATTGTGGTAAAGATTTTGCAGAGGTTGCAACTTCATTTATACGTTGAAGGCTGTGCTTTTCCAAGCAATTGTTGAAATTTCTATTTCTAATATTTGTGTTGTTGCTCCAGGATTGTCCCTAAAATATGCTTATGTTCCTCAGAATTTCCTGAATTATTTATTTCTTAAATCCTCAAAAAAGGAGTTCTGGTTAGGGGAAAACATCTAATGTGAAAAGCATTATTTTTTCTTTTTGCTTTGCCAGAATGTGCCTGGGTTTAACAAAACATGTTTCTTTCTCTGTCTGGGTTTAGCCAAAGGAAAAAAATCAGCATCCTTTCTATAGTATTAGCAGGCAAAACCATGAGCTAAAGCATTCCCAGGGATGCCAGAGTGGAATTTCCCTTCATCTGAGTTTCTCCAGGGTTTTAATTCCTGATTGCCCTAACACTGGGAGGCGGCTGTTCTAGCTCTTGATCTTTCCTCTACTTATCTTGCCAAATATTGCAAATGTCGTTCTTGCTTCCTCCAAAATCATACTCAGGGACATTGTCCTCACTTTTTTCTAGATGACTTTTTCCCCTTTATCCTTTGACATACTTCTGAGTTCCTCCAGACTACAGAATACAGACTATTTTAAATCAAGTCAATGACACATTCTCAGTTCCCATATCTGTGTTGTTTTTTTTTTTAATTCTGATACATGTATTGTCTGACTCCAAAAATAATAGTCTATTCAAAAAGCACAAAATAGGGGCGCCTGGGTGGCTCAGTGGGTTAAAGCCTCTGCCTTCGGCTCAGGTCATGATCTCAGGGTCCTGGGATCGAGCCCCACATCGGGCTCTCTGCTCAGCGGGGAGCCTGCTTCCTCCTCCCTCTCTGCCTACCTCTCTGACTACTTGTAAACTCTATCAAATAAATAAATAAAATCTTTTTTAAAAAGGCACAAAATAGTAGTCCAGAATGCAACCCATTTCATTGCTGCAAAAATATCTGGAACATAAAACCTTAGTAAACAGATCTTCTTAAAAGTATGTTACTCCTTTTAATTGTTGGATACTTGCCTAATGACATGATTTGGAAAGGCAAACAAAAAAATTTAGGTACATAGGAGGCATATGATAATTTTACATGTAATATATAGATGTTACTTTTTGATGTTTTTAGGTTAATTTTGCCAAAAAAATTTCCCCTCATGGGATATAACTTACACTGTTCTTTTCTAAATGTGCTATTCTTGGAGTGCCTGGGTGGCTCAGTGGGTTAAAGCCTCTGCCTTTGGCTCAGGTCACATTCCCAGGGTCCTGGGATAGAGCCCCACTTCGGGCTCTCTGCTCAGCAGGGATCCTGCTTCCCTCTCTCTCTCTCTGCCTGCCTCTCTGCCTACTTATGATCTCTGTCTGTCAAATAAATAAATAAAATCTTTAAAAAAAAAAAAAGTGCTGTTCTTAATTGTCCTCCTACATTCCTTCAATTGCTATGATTTTACAATAACATCAAAAAATAATTAGGAAGGTTGCAGAATTCTGCTGTTATCAGTGGCCTCTAGTGCGATCTTTTTATCTTACAGATGAGGAAATAAGTCCCCAATATGGTTTTTCCAAAGTTACATAGATAATAGCTCAACCAGAAACAAAATGGAGTTCACTTTGTTTTATATGAATGCTCTTTTCCATATGGAAATTATATTTTCTCCGTGTTATTCTATTTTCCCTAAAGTATAGTCCAATGTGTACCAGGCTAGAAGTTATAATAGTCACTATCCGTATCAGACACATTTAAGCATCTGTTTAGAGTTTCTTGACGGTGTCGTTGCTTGGATCTTCTGCCTTAGGTTCCCAGCAACCAAGACAGTAAGTCATAAATAACATCTCATTCCAGAAGGACTGTGGATATAAACGTCAACACTGAAGAATTTAAGAATGCCGAGCTTGGGTTCCTTATCCTATCCCTGTTCAGCTTACCTATATATCAACCCCTGGGAGAACTAGATGGCTCATGGCCAGTGACTATAGACTCGCATCTCCTTAAGCAGACGACCGCTCTAAGCCAAGCTGCAGTGCCAGCTGCGGTATAGTGACCACAGTCAACAAGCACATTGGGAGAACCAGGCGAGCATGTGCTGTCAGTTGGGGCTCCAGGCAGGTAGCACCATCCCGCGGTCAGGCCCTTACTTGGGACTTGACCAGGAGGCTAGTTAGCAACAAGTAAGACAAGCCATTGGGGTCAGACAGCAATTCAATCACTGTCTACAACGGATGCCCTGGGTTCCAGAATCAAGAAGGCAGCCTGATCACCTGAATCAAGATACCGATGCGCTGGCACCTGCGCTCTACGGTCAGAGGTTGAGAGGAGGCTGTCTCTAAGTGAGGACCCAGACAGAACCCGGGCTTCCTGCGGACAGCAAAGCTACGGAAAGGATCCAGGAAAGGAGGAAGTGGCCTGAACCACAGGACGAGGACCGTGACTGACCAGGGCCTAACAGGTCCCAGATAACCAGGAATCGTTCCCATGTTCTTTCCCCCAGCTGGACTTTTAAGGTCTGGTCTGGTCTAGTCTGGTCTGGTCTTTTCTTATTTTATTTTCATGTCTAGCTTCTAGCTTCTTTTTGAGGCTTATTGAAGAAACAATTTTCAGAGAATAAAAGCCATTTCTAGTGCTTTTATTTTCACCTCTCCTCAAATGCAAATACTGTCCAAGAAATCTTTGCAGATCACTTTGTAATTAGCAACAGCCATAATTTAGTAATCCACAAACTTTCTGAAAAGTGGGCACATTCATTCAGTCATTCATTTACACACCCATGATATATTCATTTGACAAGTATTTGCTAAATGTCTACTGAATGCAAAATGCCTCCTCTCAAGACAGACAGACCCATGTTCTAACTCTACCCTGCTGTTTCCTAGAGGCAAGGCCTTTTTCTTCAGGTGTTAAAAGGATTGAGTGAGATAATTCATACAAAACATAAAGCACAGAACCTCGCACTAGTAAGTAGTTAATGTATAATAGCCACTACGATTACTTTTACTTTTATTAATATCAATGATAGTAACATTAAAACATGGTTACAGTCTACTGAAAGGACTAGACTTAAGTAAATGTAACATGGAGTAATGGGTGCCAGGGGACAGGTTGGCACGAGTGTTGGAGGGCATGATAATTCTGGCTGGAAAGATCAGAGAAACCTTGACAGGATGAATCATGTTTCAGCTGAAAAGTCATGTTTCAGTTGAAAGTTGAAGGGTCCATCACACAGTCATGGAAAGGGTGTTACCAGAGGAGGACGTTCTTCATACCGTGTGAATCAGGGTGACAGGCAAAGCTGGAGACTCACAAAGGGGCTCTATGACAGAGCGTTAGAGCCTTTGCAGCCGAGTCTGGATCACATACCGGTAAATTACTGAGAGGACTTTTATGCCATGAAGAAACCATTTTTACCTTTTACAGAAATCATTCTAGCAGCACTGTGAAAGCTGGAGCTGGATTCAGATTGGGGGAAAGGAGGTAGGCAAGCCAGGAAGACCCCCCACTAGGAAAGCCCCTGAGGAGCTGTTGAAATAGATCAGAGGGGAGGAAATAAGCCTCTGTTTGGTTCTGTGTTTTTAAACCAGGATTCTCCCAGCCTCATCCTAAGCAGGATCCTCCAGGAATCCCTGCCCTGTCCCTGACAGTCCTCCTGTCCATCCTTACTCTCTCACGCAGGCACTGGTGTGGTCTGGAGGCAGACGGACACAGCTTTTGGAAGACCTCTGGACCTGTCCCTATATAGGCAACTTCTAAACCTCCCAAGTGTGCCACAACCTATGCCCTTCTCCCTTTTTGCTAAACCCTGAACGGAGCAGTGTTTCCTCAAGGGAGGTACACTGGTCACATGTTTCAGAAGCACCCTGGGGGCTTGTTAAAAATGCCTATTTCTAGACCCCTCACTATTTCTAGAAACCTCCCAGCAGTCAGAATCCCTTGCAGTTGAAAAGCAAATCTGCGCTTTTTGCCATCTCCCCAGGAAATAGTGACTTTGAGAGCCCCTGCAAGAGACCACTAGAAAAGTAGATCTTGAACTTGACGAGTCATGTAACTGGCTTGCAGAACTTCCTAATATTAGTCTTTGAGACCTCATCCCTCCAGAAACCTGAAGGTCTAGGGTTGAGTAGGGAGTCCACCCAAGGGACGGACTGTGACATCCTACCTGGGACCCATTGCCTAACATCACCTCCCTGGTAACTTGACCTTCTGCTGCTAGAATGAATGAGACAATTAGTCACAAATCCTTCCCGGTGTAATTACAAAAGGATAGCTGAGTTGCCATTCTATTGAACTGAATTGCTGTAGAAAGGTTCTGAAAACAAAGAGCCTGAGATGAAAGAGGAGAGGTCCCTCTCACAACTTACTGCTAATAAGAGATGGCCTTGAGAAGGGACGGCTAACGATGACCACAGCACTTCTTAACCTGTTGCTTTATGAAGTGCGCACCATGCAGAAAGTGCAGAAAGCCGCCTGATTTGGGACAAAGAATTACCTTTGATCTAATCACTCGCATCAGAGCCTTTTCTAGCTCCTCTCTCATTTGCCTCAGAAATCTAGGGAACGCCCTTTAACCACGTAATGCTTGTGCTTCCAGTTCAGAAAGCAAGGATCATCATTTTTCCACTTGCGCATCAGCCAGGATGTGTGGGGTTTATTGGGCCTGAAAAGGATCTAATCCAAGAAAGGATCTGTTTGGGGTAGGAGGAGATCTGGGGTGGGATAAGAACTTTGGAGTAAATAAGTAATAATTAGAAATGGTAAAATAACAATGAGAAAAGGGATCCTGGACCTTGTCCACCAGACCAGAACCTGGTCTAATGACTACAGCAGAGAAGATAGTTTATGTGACTTAAAATGAGATTTAAAGAGGTAAAGGGAAAGAAAGTCCTACAGAAACTGAACATCGTGTCCTTAGTTATCACGAAAAGTGGGTCTGGCTCAGCCACTGATTTCTTCTGAGTTTAATGAATGCCCCCTGGGGTTGCCTGCTAAAGCTCATTGTTCTGTCAGAAACTCTGTTGCACCTTGGAGGGAGATTTTACTCATTTCCAAAGGATGAAAGGATACTCTTAGAACATTTTTCAAAGGAAAAATGTAGCTTGTACTTGTAGCCTCTGAAAATTTTTCTTCTAATTTACCATGGTTGAACAACTGGGCAATCTTCCAACATGAGATCTTTTAAGAACTTGCAAGTACAAAAGAGGGTGACTTTTGCCTGTGGTTAAAATGTGAGCCTACTTATAATTCCTGTTGTTTAAGCATTCATGTGAGGAGAATAGCCCAAGAACACACATGAACTCTACTGTCTACCTCCAGGAACATAAAGAGAATTCATCGTGAAGCATAAACCTGGCAATAATAGGGCTACTGACCCACTTGGCCTGGAGATTCCAGAAAAGCCTTCAAATGAAAAACCCCCCTGCCATCTAGAAGTATTTAGTCCATTATTATTAGGGAAGGACCAGTTCAACCAGAGAGTCAAGAAAGAATTCCCTGAGAACGTGTCACTCCAGCTGAGTATTGCAGGATAACACAATATTGCCAGTTAGAGGAAGAAGGAAAGAAAGAGCATCCTAGAAAGTGTGAAGAGGCATATACGTGCGGTTTAAAAAAACAAAATAGGGGCGCCTGGGTGGCTCAAGGGTTAAGCCTCTGCCTTCAGCTCATGTCATGATCCCAGGATCCTGGGATCCAGCCCCGTATGGGCTCTCTGCTCAGCAGGGAGCCTGCTTCCTCCTCTCTCTCTGCCTGCCTCTCTGCCTACTTGTGATCTCTGTCTGCCAAATAAATAAAATTTAAAAAATAAAATAAAACAAAAGGTACATGTTTTAGTGCCAAAAATCTAGGAGTGGAGAGGAGTGCATAAAGTTTCTATGTTGGGAGAAAGGTCAGTGGAGGGAGGTTCTGGAACCACAGATCAGGTGAAGGCATTTATCACCAAAAGGAGAGTCGTGAAGTCTTTCTGATAGGTGAGTTAGTTGTGAAATCAGATTCCAGTTCTAACGAGCTAATTCTGGTTGCAGAGTGACCTGGTTTAAGGAGTGACTGGCAGTTGTGACTAGAAGACCATTAGAAGATTAATGCAATTAATACTAATTACAGGAAGATGAAGGGAGAGTGAATTAAGATGGGCATAAAGGGCCCCCAGAAGGGCAGTTTGTCTGGGATCACACGGAGAGGCTCTATGGTCCTGTAGTCTTGTGGTTTTCCATACCCCACTCTCTTCACTACTGTATCACTGTTTACTGTCATTTGCTTTTTGCAAAAATACATGTCCTGTTGATAGCAGTCTCCCTTCTCTGAAATACCATTGCACTAATCACATCCTGACTTATACTGTTTGTAAACTTGTTTTATTTTTATTATTATTATTGTTATTTAGCTTGGCTACCATTTGTTTATTATAAAACAGAAACGTGGAAATTATTTACATGATGAAATTTCACTTTAATGGAATTGGAAGCTTCATGTGATGGAGGAGGAGGTGAACCATGAGAGACTATGGACTCTGAAAAACAATCTGAGGGCTTTGAAGGGGCTGGGGGTGGGAGGTTGGGGGAGCCTGATTGTGGGTACTATGGAGGGCACGTATTGCATGGAGCACTGGATGTGGTGCATAAACAATGAATTCTGTTACACTGAAAAGAAATTAAATTTTTTAAAAAATGATTAATTTCAGTCTATATACTTTCCAAGAATGTCACCGTCTCTAAATCAGAAATAATCCTTGTCTTCTAGATCTACTTCAGTGCTCCACATTCTGGGAGAACTTTGTCTCCAACTTTCACGCTCACTGGTTGAATCTCTCCACCCCTTCCTTTAGAGCCCGGTCCAACGGCTACTCCTGTTCCTTGCAATACTTTTCCTTGAGATTTTTCTGGAAGCATCATGCCTCCTTTGGTTACAGTGTCAGCTGCACTCTTTTCAACTAAAACTCAGTCAAAGAGGGGAAGAAACTTTCTAAATGCCTGTCCTGTCCTCACTCCCGCCACCGTAGCTCATTGTAAACTTGTTTTCAATAGGATTCCTTCACTGCTTCAAATTTAGCTTTGAATGCAGCTGCTTATCCCTCTGCTTAGGGTCCAAAAAAGTATATTAAGTGGAGCCAAACATACATTCTTCCATCCACCACCACTATCATGACTTCAGCCCTAATGAGATAAGCCACAAAATGTAGAAACTTCAAAAAGACCCTTTACTTGTCTGAAAGAGCCTGATCTGGAAGGAGATTATACTAGCAAGTCTGCATTTCCTTTCCCAGGCCCCTACTATGGCCTTCTTAAAACTTTCCCAGTGTCGTATTTCCCAAGAATGCACACAAGTCTCTAGACCTCTTCAGCCTTCAGAGGAAGAGGAAAAAAGAGGTAGCAAAAGGAATAAAACATTTACAATTATTTTCAACCTCTCACTAATTGTTCCAGGTCTTAAACTTGGAGAAGGGGACAGTCAAGGCATTGCTTTTCGGTGGCTGCATTCTCTGATCAATGTCAGGGACCACAAAACAATAGGAATGAGCAAACTGGGAAGGGTATAACTCATCTATGGGCTTGGGCCTGCTTGAGAGCAGAGCTGAGGATCCTTCTTCCCTGTAACTTCTACAATGGCTTACTTATAGTAGGAATGTCATAGTAATTACATAAAGTAAGTGATCCTTATTACCACTTTTCAAAAAACTTGTGTTGGTCTTCATAGTTTTAGAAAATTGCCACACAATCTCCTTTTGTCCTTTCCATAATCTTGGAACATAACCGGTAGAAGTCTTATTGGCCCAAGTATATACATGATAATCTAGCATATGGATTAAAATACTTATACAGCATCAATAGGCAGTTTAAGTAGCAAGTCAGGACTCAAACCTAGGGTTTTAACTTAGTATTCTACTTTCTTCCATGTTCTCAGGTCTTTGGCCAGACCCTTATTATACTATTGTATTGAGGACCCACATATTTGTCCATCTTTTTAAATTCCTGAGCAGTGATGGTAAGCCTCCATTTTCTGGTTGTGAAAAATTTTTTGAGAACTAGGAAGATGGATTAAAAAAATGCCAGTAATGGGATAAACCCCATTTGTCCATCTACCCAAAGTTAATGAAAACTTATTAGGATTCATCTTAAAATGTGAATATGGCAAAAGGTGTTCCCTGAGAACCTATCATATCAAAGCACCATCTCTTTGGTGAGGTTCTCCCATCTGGAAACCAACTGAGAGTATCACAAAAAATGGACATCCCAGGTCCCATCCCCCGAGTCAGACTCCCTAGGGTTTGAGCCCCAAAGTCTACATTTAAAAATCTCTTCTGGAAGTTTGGGGAAAAATCACCAGGCTAAGGACTTAGTCCCCTCATTTGACCTCTCCAGATATTTTGGCCTCAGATGTTTTATCTGTAAACAGGATAGTAAGACCTTACCTGCCTAAATCTAGGAGGCTAGATCTGATCATCTCTTCCTGTCCTTTACATTTGTAAAATTTCCCATTCAATAACTTGTTTCTCATCCGTCATTACCAAGGATTCATCCTGCTTCCCTACGGTCACACCATCACTTTCCCCCAGTTCCCTCCTTCAACCCCTTCTCTCATTTACAATCCATCCCCTCCTTGCTCCCACCCTGGGTTTACTCCCTTCCCTTCTCTGAACTCTTGAAGAACTTTTGGTCCCAGCACTGACTGGACCCGAGGAAGACATCGCTTTGTGGCGACAACCTTTCCTAACTCTAGGTTACGACTCCCAGCTCAGTCTAGTGTCTTTGTTGATGACAGTGATGTTGACCAACACTATGTAAACTATCATTTTAAAAAAGCTTTATAATCACATTAGTATGCATGTTCAATAATTGTGAAAGAGATCCTCTGAAAAGTCTGCTAGGCACAGATTTCAAACTATGTCTCTAATAGATAGGAATTCAGGAATTTGACTTTAACTACCTAAATGCAGCTAACTTTCCTCCAGTGTCTAGCCTTTTAGACTCTTTATTCAGAAAGAATATAAGGCATTTCCTAAAAACAAGAAGATTTAATTAAACTACAAAAGAATTTTTTAAAAGCTATGTTGAAATGACTAGTCTCTGGCTTTCAAGGGAAATCAACATGCTTGAAAAATAATGTGGAGCAGGAAAAGGTGGATATAATCAGTTAATCAGCTCTTGCCAAGCTGCCCAAAGATAGATAGGAAAGGAATAAGTTATATTTTTGACATTGAAGCAGGTAGAATTCAACTACCCCCGCCCCCACCAAAACACTGCCTTGTATTTAAATCAGGGCTATCAGCTACATTATATCTAAACACCCTTGTCAAAAATCTTCCTGATACAGAATTGCAATAAATAATTAGCACCTAGTCTTAAAGTTGGTTTAAGATCATGCTTAAATATTATCTAATTGCCAGCCTATAAGATCCTTTTTTTTTTTATGCATTATTCTTTTCATTTTAACTCGAACTTTTCAACTTTGTGGCACTAAGATTTGAAATTACAAAGAGAAAACTAATCTTCTAAGTAATTAATTGCATAAAGAAATTCACTGGACATTGGTGATGGCCAGGGAGGGCCTAAACGTGAGCACTAGCATTTTCAGAATGAGTCCTGCTGTTTCTCCGGCCATTCTCTACACCTGGCTCTACTTCTCACTCAAAGTACACAAATGTGAAAGGCAGAAAGGAATCTCATAAATGTCCCTAAAAGATCATTTCTTTTCAATGGCCCACCATTAGCTTAACTTTACTCTTTTCTATAATTGTTTGAATGACTAAATAGTAATGAAATTTGCAACTGTAAATTATCATTATTTGTCCATGACAGGTTTCCCTGACCCTCTATCTATTTTTGTATTGTTTGAGTGTTCTAGAATATGCTCTGTAGGAAAGAACACCAGGAAAATTTGGGACTGGGGAACAAATCGGGAGCTAAAAGAGCAAGTGACATTAGAAATGTTCCACTGTGGGGCACCTGGGTGGCTCAATGGGTTAAAGCCTCTGCCTTCAGCTCAGGTCATGATCCCAGAGTCCTAGGATTGAGCCCTGCATCGGGCTCTCTGCTCAGCAGGGAGCCTGCTTCTCTTCCTCTCTCTCTGCCTGCCTCTCTGCCTACTTGTGATCTCTCTCTCTGTCAAATAAATAAATAAAATCTTAAAAAAAAGAAATGTTCCATTGGCCACAATTTGGCGAATAACTAGAAAACAATCAAAAGTTTACATCTAGCAGCACTGTTGTTTAGGGAGTTTATTAGAATTCACCACCCTAAAAAAGTACTGGAACCAAAGTTTAGCAATGGATGAATCCATCAAGCAGTAGCAAATATACTGAAAATCAATGGATCAATGCAGGGCAGCACTGTGACTTTCATGAACCCCTTTTTGCTTTCATAGGTCCCTCCCACCATAGTTATATTAATATGAAAATTATATTATTTTAAGGATTTCAGTATTTAAGTTTTTTCTGTTTTAGGCAAAATCTGATAGATTTTCATGGGTTTTTGGTAATATGAGAAACAAGACATGTAAATGACACTAAAACTTCTTCTTTTTATTTTTTTATTAAATTTTTTATTTTTTTTATAAACATATAACATATTTTTATCCCCAGGGGTACAGGTCTGTGAATCGCCATACTTCACAGCACTCACCATAGCACATACCCTCCCCAATGTCCATAACCCCAAGTTCTTCTTTTCCTAAAAAAAATAAATAAATAAAAGTTCTTTTCCTTATAAATTTAAAAGAAATTAAAAGACTTTCATGGATCTCTAAAAATATTATAGGCATGTACCTATACCTCTTGTGCCTAATAGGTAAGTTGGCCCTGAATCAATAAAGGCAATAATTGGTTTGAGGTGAAGTAGGTCTTTTCCATTCTCAACTTTGATTTGTCAGATTTTACCTAGGGCTAAAACCCTCTCCATGCAAGATGCTTGGTGGTATATCTCTAGTCAAGAGAAGTTGGAGATAATATCTTCTGAATACACTCTGCTTCTCTTACAAGGTTAGTCCTTCTAACTGGTAGAAAGTCTCAGACCCATTTGCTAACTGTCATATAATGGACTGAACTGGGAAAGTGTATTTATGGCACTAGACTGAAGCTCTTTTCCAATGTCCTCTGACTCAACCAACTTGCACATGTTCTTATGGTGTTTGACCAATAATTGTATTTCTCACCGGTCTTAGAAGACCTGATTAATTTTCAAGGATTGATATTAATTAAATGACTGAACTAACAATCAGTGATGACAATGATGATGGCCACAACAATGACTGTGATTGTTATGTTTTCTTATCCATGTTTATTTATCCAAGAAAGGAATACAGTGAATTTTAGTTTAGTTTCTTCCCCAGAGTCAATATACTTAATTGGCTCTACTTGTCACTCAACAGTGTTTTTCCTATTCCCAAAAGATTGAAAAATTATAAAATAAAGATACTAAAAATTTTTGCCAAATACATTGATTTAATAAAGAAATAATCTAAAATTAAATTGAAATTGCAAAAGAATACAATGTATTAGAAAAAGCACAGGGAACCAAGAAGTTTTAGCAGTATTTCTGCCCTTTATACTGTGAGAATTTGGGAAACTGGGATGTCCTCTCTGGATCAGAAAATTTGAGAACTAGAGATTTCCCAACACTTCTCCCATTGCTAAAACTATGTGAAAGTAACAAAAGTTCATGATCCCTAATTAATAAAAGCATTATTTCAACACTGTGCTTATTTTTATCTACCTGACTTGTAAACTCAAAAATGTATGTTGCCAGGACCCATACATGTCCTTATCCACTGCAGATGTTCTGAGTTTTAACAGGCCCCCTTGGAGTTGGGAAACACTAATTCAGATAATAAAATTATAAAAGTTTCCATTTTGTAAAAGTTCTAGCCTATGTCCTAATTAACAAAGATCTATGTTGAAAGAATCTCATTAAGAGGTCAGGAGGAAAGCCAGATATCTAACTATAGTAACACTATAAAAGACTAAGGGACCAAATCAAGTACAAAGTAAATTCATGGAAAGCTGAATGTATCTAAACATAGACACTGAAAATAAAGAGACCAGTCGACACTATATGCATATTAGAATAGTTAAATTAAGAAGATTTTCCATACCAACTGCTAGCAAGGATGTGAAGAAACTAAAATTCTCATATATTGTTGGTGGGAATGTTAAATAGTACATCCACTTGGGAAAACAGTTTGACAGTTTCTTTAAAAGTTAAACATGCTGGGCACCTGGGTGGCTCAGCGGGTTAAAGCCACTGCCTTCGGCTCAGGTCATGATCTCAGGGTCCTGGGATCGAGTCCCACATTGGGCTCTCTGCTTAGCGGGGAGCCTGCTTCTCTCTCTCTCTCTCTCTCTCTCTCTCTGCCTGCCTCTCCATCTACTTGTGATCTCTCTCTGTTAAATAAATAAAATCTTAAAAAAAAAAAAAAAGTTAAACATGCATTTACCATTAGATCAAGCCATTCCACCCCTAGATGTTTACCCACAAGAAACAAAAGCATCCATGCAGAAGTCTATGCACAAATGTTCACAGCAAGTTTATTTGTAATAACCAAAAACTAAGAAACCCAGAGTCATCAGTAAATTAATAGATAAGCAAATTGTGGTATATTCATACAATGAAATACTAGATAGTAATAAAAAGAAATGAATTATTGATATACATAATTACGATGAGTGAAAGAAGCCAGAATAAAAAGAGTGAATAGTGTATGATTCCATGTACATAAAACTCTAGAAAATAAAAACTACTCTATAGTGACAGAAAGTGTATCAGTGGTTGCCTTCAGATGATGGGGTAGGGAAAGGGAGGGATGGAGTAGGGGGATTACTAGGGGAAATTAAGAAACTTGAGAGTAATGCTATGCTCATTATCTTGATTGTAGTGATGGTTTCAAAGATAAATGCATATGTTAAACATTAAATTGTAAATGCAAATACCATTTTATTGGGGCACATCAGTGGCTCAGTCAGTTAAGTGTCTGACTCTTGATTTTGGCTCAGGTCATGATCTCAGGGTTGTGAGATGGAGCCCCACATGGGACTCCTCTCTGAGGGTGGAGCCTAAGATTCTCTCTCCCTCCACCTCTGCCTCTCCCCCCATCTCCCAAAAAATAAATAAATATCAGTTTATTCTATGGCAATATATCTCAATAGAGCTATTATTTGGGGGGAAAAAAGACTAGTTGGTTTAAAATTTGAAGTTGGAAAAATACTAGACAAACATCTAGAAAAAAATAGGAAACAGAAAAATGGAAAATTTAGCGTGAAATGTATCAAACGCTGTCACATAAATCCTGCTATAATAAATGATAGACACAGTAGGTGGAAATGAGACAAGATATGTAATATCTCTAAGAGGCATTCAAAGGAAAGTTTGTCTGTACAATTAGGTAGAGATAAATGATGGGGAGAAAAGATAAGCCAACACCCCTGACACTCTTGTAAGCCTCTTCCAGTACAGAACATAAATCTAAGAGATCAGGAGGTCTGAAAGATGGAGGGTTAAATCAAAAAATAAATAAAGTGTAATGAAAGGAAATTTATTAGCTATCAAGGCTATTTTAGGGAAAAAAAATTGACACTGTTTAAATGACCTTTATACTGTACACAGCACCACCTTGAGGAAAACAATAGGAAACACCATTTCATGTGTAATAGAGCCTAATCCATTCATTGATTTTTCTTCATTCAGCATTTACTTAGGTATACACAGCCCTATTCTAGATCTTGGGATACAACAATGAACAACAACAACAACAACAACAATAATGTCTACCTTCTTAGAGCTCATTTATCAAGAAAAAAAAACAGCTTTATTTCCAAATAATTTATAGTTACATCTAAATTCACTTTATAAACTTTTTAAAAAATGTAGTAAGAATTCAGAGGAAGTCTATGTATCAAAAGTAAACATAAAAGGCCATTGTGATTTTTTTTCTTTTTAAATGGATTTTTACAGAAGGATTTGCATAAATCAGGGTTTTGTTTTTGTAATACTTCATAATCAATTCTAGATTATTTAAAAAGAAAAAAGTATAGTCAATACTGAGGTATAGTATCATCCCTTTTTCAAGACTAGGGTATGCATTCCCTCTCAGCTGCCAAGAGTATAGGCTTCTGAAGGCTGCCAGCTGTGACCCCATTCTGGGATGATTGTATCCACATCAAATAGTTATTGGGTTGTGGCTGTGTCCTAGCAGGTTTAAACTTGGAGGAGGAAGTTCCCTAGCCTAAAGCAATTTCCAGTCTTTGTTTCTGTCTGTGCTTCAGCCTAGATAGAGTTTATTGTTATGTCTTCAGGTTCACTTATCTTTTCTTCTGAGGTTTCTAATCTGTTCTTAATCCTATCCAGCAGATGTTTATTTCAAATAATGTGTTCTTCATTTCTGGAAGTTTTTCTTTTCCATTTATCTCTCCATGGTGCTCAGATTTTCATTAAATCCTTGAGCATTTCAGCATAGTTATGTTTTAACTAACCTTAAGATCTATGTTTGCTAATTCCATCATCTGTCATTTCTCAGTCTGTTTATTAACAGATATTTTTTTCTTAGTTATAGATTTTATTTCTTTCTTCTTGCTATGTTTAATAATTTTTAATTGGCTGTATGGACATTATGAATATAACACTGTTGAGTGCCTGAATTTTGTCTTCCTTTACAGTGTATTGTTCCTAGTTCTTACAGAAATTTAAGTTACTGGCAGATCAGCTTGATCCTCCCAAAGCCTTTTCTGAGCTTTGTTAGGATGCATCTGACCTCACCTTTACTCTAGGGATAGTATAGCCCTAGTTCCAAGTTAGAACCCTTCTAGGGTCTCTTGTGAATGCCCTAGTTGAGTATCAAGGATCTCTACTCTGGCTGGCAAGTGCTTAAACAGCTCCAGGCCCTGTATGAACTCTGAATTGTTCAGCTTACAGCCCTCTGGCTATTCTTTCCCTGGCCTCTGAGGTTTCACTTCACACATGCAGCTAAGGACTTTGCCAAAATAAATGGGGGCCTTAGTACATATTTCTAGAGCTCTTTTTTCTGGAGATCCTTCCTGTCTTGAACCCTGCCCCATATCTTCCAACTGTCTCAAACTCCCTACCTCAACTCAGTGAGGTTTCTGTGCTCTTCTTGTAATAATCCTTCTCTCTGCAAATAAGTGGGGAAGTGTCCCTGGGCGGAAACTGAAACAATGGCTGGAGCTCACTTGAAGTGTTTCCCTTTTCTAAGGCATTATGGCCTCATGTCTTTCCTGTATTCCAATACCTGGAAATAGCTACTTCATATACTTTGTCCATTTTTTTAGCCACTTATTGTTCAAGGGCAAGTACAATCCTTGTCACCGTAGCATGACTAGAAACAAAGTCCCCAAATTCCTCACTATCTCATCTGTATATATAACATAGCATGAATTCAAGTTCATTTCAATAATGTATGCCCTCCATTTTTATAACACTGCTCCTTAAGAATATGTATTCGACGTCCTAATGTGGGAGAAGGCATAGCTTTTCCCCTTTATCAATCCTTAAGTAGTGGGAATGGAGGTAGGTGTTGGGAATAGAGAATTGAGAAGAGATGTTGATACCTATCTCTACCACAAAATGATAACTTTCTATATTTCTGTATTTAATAGTAACTCTCTAGGAAACAAACAAAAAGTCAAACCAACAGATGAGGAGTACTATTGCAAGGGAAGAAAGAAGCTACAACCAAAATTCAAAAATTATGCCTGCCTGAGCTGTTTTGAGTCAGCCAAGTGTTTGCAAATCTTTGCAAATTGGAGCTTACCAAGAATTTACTATTTTGAAACACATTTTAGACTTTCCTAAAGGGAATAGAAAAAACAAAGATTGCCAAACCCAAGATGTTACAACTCGCATGTAAGAACTGCTGTGGTCCACATTTGATAAACTTGTGTTTGGTATTCAAAGGTCACCACAGAAAGTTTCAGTATTTTATTATAGGCAATGAAATAATATTTATAGAGTTTCTGAGATTAAATTACTCTCCTACCCCTTCTCTAGCCTCTGGTTTCAATATCTTTTAAAGCAAAAAGTAACACATAAATAGAAATAATCCTGGCTTTAGCCATAATCCCAGGAGTAATGCTGAAAGCCTTAGTTTTCTTTTAAAAGCCTTTTATCCAACTATGGTGTTACTTCATAACTGGGAGCAAAGCCTTTATAGTGAGATATACTTGGATCCTGGATGTACCATTAGCATTTCCATAACCTTAGGGGAAATTACATAAATTCTCTAAGGCTGAAGTGTAAAGGACCTAGTATGTGGCTTGACACACAGTAGTAACTTTATACCAATTAGATTGAGGAGAAACCACAGTAGAGAGAGTTTAGCATAAGTTGTTGTTGAAGCTGGTATCAGAGAACCGAAAGAGGTGCACAGAGGTATTAGAGATAGGAAACTGCAAGACTCAGCTCCTCTCCCTAATGCTGTAGGAAGGAACAAAGGGAAATGTACGGGGATTTAACATTTAAAAGTTTGGTTGAGGCATCCCTTGAAGCTGGGAGTTAGACTTCTGAGGAGAGGGCAGGCTACTGGGCTGGTGTCCATATTTCTCGGAGTACAAGGGACAATGGCCAACTTCACCCATGTGTTTTCTTCCTCTCACTGATCACTGTTCTTTTCCCTGAACTTCTGTGTCTTAGAAACCACTGTCTCAGACAAACCATAAGTGACTATTAATCTCACAAAACAAACTGAGGGTTGCTGGGGGGAGGGGGTTTGGGAGAAGGGGGTGGGATTATGGACATTGGGGAGGGTATGTGCTTTGGTGAGTGCTGTGAAGTGTGTAAACCTGGTGATTCACAGACCTGTATCCCTGGGGATAAAAATATATGTTTATAAAAAAATAAAAAATTAATAAAGACAAAAAAAAAAAAAAGAAACCACTGTCTCATATAAGTTGTCCTTTTTGTTATTTCAAGAAGAGGTAAATCTGGGCCCTGCTACTCCATCATTACTGGAAAGGAAAGTCTCTAATGTTTTCTTAATAAATAAATAAGCCACTTATTTTTGAATCACTTCTGTTGGTTTTGTCTCCCTCTGTTAAGTTTTTCAGGGAATTTATAAAATCAAACCATGACTTTGGCATAGTTTAGATGTTATGTCTCTTAAAGACGTGTCTTTCTAATGCCTAAGAACAAAAAGTTTTAAATTATCCTTAACTCTCTCCTTCTTTCAAATTCAATCTATCAGGAAATTCTGTTAACCCTAAGTAAGAAATAGATCCTGCTGCTACTTGCCATCTACTTCTATCGCCAGTGCCATCCCAGTGCAAGTCACCATCATCACATGTATGGAATCTTGTTACAACTTTCTAATTCATGTGCTTATATGCTTGTCTCATTCCCTTGCTTTCATATCTTTACTCAAATGCCATATTTTTTATTCTATCATCATGACCCCAGCATTATTTCTTTAGACTACCAGTTAACAGTAGGTTCTAGTAGCTGAAGTTGATTTCAGTTTACAGTTTTCCAACACTCTCAGAACCAACCTCACAGTACCACTCAGAAAAACCAACATCCATCAAGATGTCTGGGTCCCAACTCCACAACAGCTCTCATGAAGGTATCTCTCAGTCTCTAGAAAGTGAATTAAAAGTGCCCTCTAGAATATGGGTAAGGGAGATGAAATCATGTGTGGGATTCTGGGACCTCCTGCACAAACAGAAGAGTTCTGCATTGATCTGTTTTATACATCTGCATACAATTTATTTAACAAAAAGCCCTGGATTGAAAAAAATTGTTCTAAAACTGCTGATAACCAAATCAAATCAATAAATTTTACAGAAGTATTAGCAAAATGCTCATATCACAAAATAAGGAAGGTATAATTCTTCATCATAAAGCTTAAAGGAGCTTTTCTGTCAGCAAGAGTCATGTTCTCCTCTGGCATTGGACTGGATCCAGTATATTCATGTAATTCAATGTCATATCTCATCAGCAATTCCAGTTAAAGTCATTCTAGGATTGTGACTTGAGTCTTCCTTTGAGTTTCTCTATGGGATCCCATATCGTCTACAGCAATTGCTAAGAGCAAACCCACATAACACACCAGTGGCCAATCAGAACTGGAATGACCACAAAGAAGACTTTGTCAACTGCCTCATTAAGGGTACCTTGATTCTACAGTCTCTTAAGTGAGAAATTCTATTTTATGATTCTCAGAGCCCCGTCTGGTACCAAAAGCATATTTTCATGACATCTCTGCACTGTATAAATACAGAAATTTCCTAAAATTCAAAATGTGTAACAGTATTCTCAACTTTAATCCTTAAACAGAATTCTCATCTATCAATGCTAAGCTAAAACTTATTGGATCTTCTATGTTTCTTAGTCCAACTTCTCTGGTCTCAGATTCTTAGATTTTATTCCTTTTGTTTAGCACATTGAGCAAGAATTTCCCTGATTCTTATAGATCTCTCTTATATGTAAAATCTAAAACAAAACAAAAACCTTAAAAACAAACAAAAAACCAAAGCTCGTAGATATGATGACTGGACTGGTGGTTGCCAGAGGTGGGGGTAGAGAGTAGAAGAAATGGGTTGAAGGGAAGTCAAAAGTTTAAAAAGAAAAATTTTTGTGGTGTCTTAGTCCATATTTTGACTGCTATAATAAACCATAGACTGAGTGACTTATAAACAACAGAAATTTATCTCTCATAGTTCTGAAGGCTGGGAAGTCCATGATCAAAGCACCTGTGGATTTGGTGTCTGATCATGGCCTCTAGCAGTTCCAGGATCTCCCCTTTTAGTGGCAAAGGGGTTGCAGCAGCTCCGATCCTTACATCATCTCAGATTCAAGTTCACACAAAAACTGGTTTGTTTAAAAATTAAAAATAAAAAAATTTAAAAAAATTAAAAATAATATAACCTGTACTATTAGAAATATTTTTCTTTTAATAATTACCTAAGTTTAATTTGAAAAGAAAAAAAGGGAAACAGAGAGAGGAAAAAAGAATTAGTGAGTATATAGAAATACATACATACATATATAAATACAAAATAAAATACAAATAAGAAAATATGTGTAATTGCCACAGGTCTTAATTCTGTAAGTTATAGCATGTTTGTACATTGGGGCATTTACATACCAGTTTGGAAGGCATAATACATTACATGTATACTTTATATTTACATCAAAATAAATTCCAGATGGATTAAAAATTTTAATATAAAATATAAAACCATACAAGTAGTAGAAGAAAAGAAGCATGACTGTTTAGATACCTTGGGGAATAGGGGAATTATTGAGCATGACATCTGAAGTAGGCATCCATATTGACTTATCTGCCCAGCAGCCCATCTTTTCTGAGGAACCTTTTCCCCAAACCTTTCTTTTTATTTTTTTTTAAATATTTATTTATTTGATAGGCAGAGATCACAAGGAGGCAGAGAGGCAGGCAGAGAGAGAGAGAGGGAAGCAGGCTCCCTGCTGAGCAGAGAACCCGATGCGGGACTCGATCCCAGGACTCCGAGATCATGACCCGAGCCAAAGGCAGCGGCCTAACCCACTGAGCCACCCAGGCGCCTCCCCAAACCTTTCTAATTCACTGCTCCCTCCTTCCCCTCCACCTCCCACATAAACATATAGTTTGAATAGGTGATGTCCTCTCCTTCTCTGAAGTCATCTTCCTAGCCACAGGGGTTGGTCTAGAGATGAGCTCCTCATCCAAGCTGAGTGAATCATTTCCCCGGCCACTTATCTGGGTAACCTTGAGTTTCTTCCAATCCCTCTCTGTTCATGAAACTGAGGAGATTGTATGTTCTAGCACTGCCTTTGGAGGCATAATAAAAAAATAAAGTAAAAAGAATCTTTTATGGGTGATACATTAGTCATGGTTTGGTTGTTTTCTGCTTTGAAAATCTTCTCCAAAGATTATCTCTTCTCCAAAGCTTTCTGCTTTGAAAATCAGCTCCAAAATGTAGTCTTTCTAATTATCTAGGGAATGAGAGTTTAGGTACAGTTCAGGTTAGTGGATTAACTATGCATTTAACAAAGAAAGACTCAAAAAGAAGCTTTTGTAACTTCATCTTGTTTTCTGAGTAGGCATTGTGGTTTGGTGGTTAAAGAACATGGACTTGGGGTCCCAAAGACCCGCTTTTGAACTCAAGCCCTGGTATTGATCTGCTGAGGAAATTGAGCCTCCCTGAGTCTTAGTTTATAATTTATAAATACCTCACAGTTAAGAAAATGAGGCATGCATCAGAAGTGCTAGACAGTGTCTGGCACTTAATAATGACTCAAAAACCAGAGTATTGTGATTATTGTTATCCAATTTTTTTCATCTCAGATTATTGTCAGCTGACTTATTCAAATGGAACATTATTTTTCCAAATTTGTCTACTTAGAAAATATTAAACATTGTTAACTCTACTGTTTAAATAAAGCCAAAATAGCCTCCCTTTCTGTAGCAAATGCTTTTTTTATTTCTCTTCTAATTATTTGGCCCCATCTAAATCAAAGAATATGATATTTAAGAAAACAACCTTGGGACATCTGTGTGGCTCAGTCTGTTAAGCCTCTGACTCCTGATTTCAGCTCAAGTCATGATCTCAGCCTTGTGAGATCCAGCCCTGTGTCTGGCTCCGCACTGGGCAAGGAACCTGCTTAAGATTCTCTCTCTCCCTGGCAGGGAGCCTGCTTCTCCCTCGGCCTCTGCCTGCCTCTCTGTTTGCCTGTGCTCGCTCGCTCGCTCTCCCTCTGTCCCTGACAGATTAAATAAATAAAATCTTAAAAAAAAAAAAAAAAAGAAAAAGATTCTCTCTCTCTTCCTTCTGCCTTCCACCCTGCACTTACATACACACTCTCTCTTGAAAGAAAGAGAGAAAGAAAATGAAAAGCAAAAAACAAAAAACCACCTTTAGAGAGGCCATGCCTCTCTAGGAATAAGCTCACACTCCCTGTGTAACCTGAATAGTGATTACTGACTTGAACTGAATGGGTATAAAGTGCATGAAGGCTACAACATGGAAAGATTCACTCCCTAGGACAGACGACCTGATAAGGTGTGTACGAGAGCCCATGTGTGCCTCCTTGTCCTCACTCTTGCTGCTTCTGCCACCCTTGTTAGTTTTCTTCTCACCTGGGCAAGACAGTTATCCACCAAGAAACTGGTATTAGATCTTTTCTCTCTTGGTGAACGCTTTGGTTTTTAATCTGTTATATATAAATTCCTGAGATGAACGTGCCAGTGTGATACTTTTTAAACAAATCTCTTCTCTTTCGAGTCAGTCAAGGGCAAGGAAGAGGACTTATCTCTCCTTGGATCCCCTTTCTCACGCACCGCCCCGTGCACGGCGAATGCACGGTAAATCCTGATTTACATCATCACTTTAGAGCAGTGGTGTGTCTTGTTCAGTTTGATTGCATGTTGACTGCGGAACCATACCTGAGGGAAGCTACGCATCCATCAGTCATAGTGGAGTGACCTTCTATTTTAATGGCTCTCAACCAAATAAAGGAAGTAGAAGAAGGCAGGCATGATGTTCACTTACCTTCCCTGAAATTCTGCTTGCTGATGTTGCATTTTCATGGTCTTTGAGTACCCGCAAGCACCTAGACTTCATCAAAGTGCTGACAAATAAAATAATACTAATACCAATATCCAAACACGATGTTCGCACTTGCTCATGGAGAGGTCCAGCCATTGCAAAGCCACGCCCACGCCCACGCCCACGCCCACGCCCACGCCCACGCCCACGCCCACGCCCACGCCCACGCCCACGCCCGGCTCTGAGTCCCAGATGTTCCAGAGAATCCTCGCGGGCGTCCCGTCCTGGGCGCTGCTTTCTGTCAGCTAGGCCTTCACTGCCAGGATTCCTGCACGGGCTCCTGCTGCCCACGAGAGGACCTCTGTCACCACAGCAGACCAGAATCCTCATACCAAAGCCAGAATTCTCATACCAAAGCCAGGAGACTGTGGGCGAAGCTGCCATATCCACGGACCCTTCGGGTATCACAGCAGTGCTGGGTTCCATTTGGGGGGCGGGGGGCGCGGAGAATGCTTCTTTCCCGCTTCTGTGCAACACGCTGTCCCCCGGGCCTGCAGCCGGCTGCTCAGTGCACAGCCGTCCACAGGGCGGCGGGAAAATAGCTCAGCCTGTGATCCTCTCTGTCCAGCACAAGTAGGATAGAGGACGTTTTTCTGTACCTTCCGCTGTCATCTTCATTTCAGTAACCGAAAGATAAAACAAGCATGTCTCTCGCTTCTACCGGACCTCCGAGAACCCCTAACAGATCATTGAGGCAAATAAGCAGCGATGGGTCCTGAGTCCAAACGGCAAACTCTATGTCATCGCCTGGACCAAGCTGTGCATCCTGCGTCACGTTTTCGCATAAAGGAAAGGGGCGCCTGGGTGGCTCAGTGGGTTAAGGGTCTGCCTTCAGCTCAGGTCATGATCTCAAGGTCGTGAGATTAAGTCCCGCAGGGGCTCCCGGCTCATCAAGGAGTCGTCTTCTCCCCTTCTCTCTGCCCCTCCTCCCTGTTTGTGCCCTCTCTCCCTCTCAAGTAAATAAATGAATGAAAGCTTTAAAAAAAAAAATAAAAAATAAAGGGAAGCTTTTTTATCCATTAAGTTTGAAGTAGTGTTACATTGATCCTTAACTGTACATTGTGAACCTGTTTGTATCTTGATTCCCTTTGTTAGGGCTGTGAGGTGAATAATCCAGAAACATGGGTTCTGGTTCCAGGTCTGCCTAAAACCATCAGGGTTTACCATGGAAGTGTAGTTTACCAATTTGGCCCTGTCTCCCCATCTACACAATAAAGTGATAAGTCCAGGCAGTTTTGGCTTAAACTTCATAAGGTTTGGTGCTAATAAAACAGAATATTCTCCTTTGCATTGGCTTTTACTATGATGGTAGTGGTTATGTGTTTTCTGTAGAAAGAGCTTGCTAATATATTAGATTGTCAGTTACTGCTCTAGTTCCAGACCTGCGTATCATTCTTTCACACACAGTTGGGGTTCAACCTGTGAGACACACACTGTCCCAACTAGTTTTTTAAAAAATTAATATTTTTCCTTTTGACCCCCTTCACCCATTTCTCCCAGTGGATAAAGGAGGTTAAAAGATTTTAAAAAGGGGGGAAAGGGACTGCAAACCATGGTCTAATGAAGCTTCTTTGTGAATTATAAGTTGATCTAAGTATAAATTTTTATTAATAATCAAGACAGAAAATAAGTTTCTTACACACCAATTCTTATAAGATGGGAAAATGCTTAAGTTAGTACTTTCAATGGTCCTCATACTATTGGTTTCAAATTGCTGCACACTACTAATTTTAGACAATTGCCTTGGTGTGCAAGAAATTGAAAAACACTGAGAGGCTCACAAAACAAATGGTTATGTTATAAAATGCTCAGTGAAATTAGCACAGAAGTTTATTAACAAATTTTTATTCATAGAGTTCTATTTGTATCAGTGGGTGATATAATAATTTAGATATTGGATTAAAAATTCTGGGCATTTAGGACAAAATTCTTTCTAAATACAAATCATCATATACTATAATAAGGTAAATCTGAAATATGAATCATTCTAAACAGCCTCCAATGTCATTTGATTGCAAACTCTATCAGGGCATGGATTCTTTTGTTTTCTGTTGTATCTCTAGCACCCTATAAAAAGATCTTTTTGTTGCTATTTTTAAAGATTTATTTATTTATTTGAGAGACAGAGAGGGTACTCAGGAGCATGGTGGGGAGGGGCAGAGGGAGGGAGAATCTCAAGCAGACTCCACACTGAGCCTAGAGCCCAATGTGGGGTCGTCAACCCCACGACCCAGAGATCACGAGCCCAAGATTACAACCTGAGCAGAAACCAAGAGTCAGATGCTCTACTGACTGTGTCACCCAGGCATCCCAAAAAGGATTTATAATTAATAATATTTTCCCAATGTACTGCAGATCATGTTGAATATAAAGGATTGACATAATACGCTTAATGGGGAAAAAATCAACATGAAGTGCCTTTCTGAATGCATGAGAGCAGCCTTCAATTCATTATAGCAGCTTGCTTTCCCACAGCTCTCAGTACCAAGGTACAATATAACCGAGGCATATAAAAACTGGAAAGCAAAATTGTCAGTGCTTGTCCACAAGCTCCCTCATATTAACAGATGTAACATTTTACTTTGGAGTTTTATTTAAACAACCTCAGCAGTTTGGATCACAGTTTGGGGATGCTTAAGAGTTTCAGACTGAGTTTTTTTGTACTCTCTCGTATGTCCGAGTGCAGATAACATTGTTCACGGCACTTTCCTAGAAGACAAAGGAACGATGAGACATTTCAGTATTGCTGGTGAAACTGCTTTTAGAACAATGCAAACCAAGTACTATCCATACATACATTCTGTGAAAATCTTGAAAAGAGATCTATGTAGATAACTATAGATACCAACTGTTTGTTTGCTAGCTGATTTTGCTAACAAAATGGAAAATCATATATATGATAAATGTAGTTATACATGTATATGGTATATATAATGTGTGTATATATATATGTATATGTATATATATATATAGCAAGGCAAAGAGTATAAAATCTGAAACATTTTAGATGCCTACAGTGAGGCACTTTTGCTAATTTTATATACACTACATTTTTCAAATAATAACATTAAATACATTGATATTGTATTTTATGGTTTTTAGAGCACTGATATATACATGATGGTATTTAATTCTCTCAAAAAAAAAACCATGAAGAGTCTGGAAGTTTTCCTCCTGTTTCTATTTTTTGAAACACTTCAGGAGAATAGGTATTATTTCTTCTTTGAATGTTTGGTAGAATTCTCCAGGGAATCAGTCATGTCCTGGACTCCCATTTTGGGGAAGGTTTTTAATCACTGCTTCAGTCTTGTTACTAGATATTGGTTTATTCAGGTTGTCAATTTCTTTCTGCTTCAGTCTTGGAAGTGTATAGGTTTCCAGGAATGCATCCATTTCTTCTAGGTTGCTTAACTGATTGGCATACAACTGTTGATAATAATTTCTGATGATTGTTTCTATTTCCTTGGTGTTAGTCGTAGTCTCTCCCCTTTCACTCATAATTTTATTAATTTGGGTCCTCTCAAAGGAAAAGTGACTTGGGGTAAATTGGAGGGGGAGACAAAGCATGAGAGACTGTGGACTCTGAAAAACAAACTGAGGGTTTTGGAGTGGCGGGTTGTGGGGTGAGCCTGGAGGGCACATATTGCATGGAGCACTGGGTGTAGTGCATAAACAATGAATCTTGCAACACCGAAAAAATAAAATAATAATAATAATAATAATAATAATAATAAAAACCCATAAAGACAGTCCTGCATTTTTGAAGGCAAGTAAACTCAATCTTGGAAAGGATAAATGACTCGTCCAAAGTCACAGAGGTACTGAATGGCAGGGATGGAAATGCACAAATTGGATTCTGAATCTACATTTTCTCTAATGAATTAAAAACATACCTGTGTGGTGATTAATGTCATTATAAAGAGCAATAAAATCAAGTATGCCTAGTCTTCCACTTATTATTTTGTAAGGAAATGTACTCTTCATTGTTGGAAGGAAAACCATCCTTACATTAAGAAATGAAGATAGGTTTTTGTTGGTTTTTTTTTTGTTTGTTTGTTTTTACTTCACATAGTTCTCACATATTCCCTTAAAGCTATTTAACATTATGTCCAAAATTGTCATTTTATTCATTTTGGTGCAATTGGAGTTTTGGGAAGATGAATCATTGGCATATTTCCCTCCACTGTGTGACAGTGAGAAAGTTGACCTGAGCAGCCATCCTCAAAGGGAGCAGAATGGTCTCAAAAATTACTTTGAAATTAAGCTAACCTGGGTTTTAGTTTTCTTTTTTTAAGATTATTTATTTATTTATTTATTTTTAATTTTTTAAATTTATTTTCAGTGTAACAGTATTCATTGTTTTTGCACCACACCCTGTGCTCCATGCAATCTGTGCCCTCTCCAATACCCACCATCTGGTACCCCCAACCTCCCACCCCCTGCCCCTTCAAAACCCTCAGATTGTTTTTCAGAGTCCATAGTCTTTTGTGGTTCACCTCCCCTTCCAATTTCCCTCAATTCTTTTCTCCTCTCTAACTCCCCTTGTCCTCCATGCTATTTGTCACACTCCACAAATAAGTGAAACCATAAGATAATTGGCTCTCTCTGCTTGATTTATTTCACTCAGCATAATCTCTTCCAGTCCCATCCATGTTGCTACAAAAGTTGGGTATTCATCCTTTCTGATGGAGGCGTAATACTCCATAGTGTATATGGACCACATCTTCCTTATCCATTCGTCCGTTGAAGGGCATCTTGGTTCTTTCCACAGTTTGGCGACCATGGCCATTGCTGCTATAAACATTGGGGTACAGATGGCCCTTCTTTTCACGACATCAGTATCTTTGGGGTAAATAACCAGTAGTGCAATCGCAGGGTCATAGGGAAGCTCTATTTTTAATTTCTTGAGGAATCTCCACACTGTTCTCCAAAGTGGCTGTACCAACTTGCATTCCCACCAACAGTGTAAGAGGGTTTCCCTTTCTCCACATCCCCTCCAACATATGTTGTTTCCTGTCTTGCTAATTTTGGCCATTCTAACTGGTGTAAGGTGATTTCTCAATGTGGTTTTAATTTGAATCTCCCTGATGGCTAGTGATGATGAACATTTTTTCATGTGTCTGATAGCCATTTGTATGTCTTTATTGGAGAAGTGTCTGTTCATATCCTCTGCCCATTTGTTTATCTGATTGTTTGTTTTGTGTGTGTTGAATTTGAGACATTCTTTATAGATCCTGGATATCAACTTTTTGTCTGTACTGTCATTTGCAAATATCTTCTCCCATTCCGTGGGTTGGCTCTTTGTTTTGTTGACTGTTTCCTTTGCTGTGCAGAAGCTTTTGATTTTGATGAAGTCCAAAAAGTTTATTTTCTCTTTTTTTTCCTTTGCCTTTGGAGGCATATCTTGAAAGAAGTTGCTGTGGCTGATATCGAAGAGGTTACTGCCTATATTCTCCTCTAGGATTCTGATGGATTCCTGTCTCATGTTGAGGTCTTTTATCCATTTTGAGTTTATCTTTGTGTGTGGTGTAAGAGAATGGTCGAGTTTCATTCTTCTACATATAGCTGTCCAGTTTTCCCAGCACCATTTATTGAAGAGACTGTCTTTTTTCCACTGTATATTTTTTCCTGTTTTGACAAAGATTATTTGACCGTAGAGTTGAGGGTCCATATCTGGGCTGTCTACTCTGTTCCACTGGTCTATGTGTCTGGTTTTATGCCAGTACCATGCTGTCTTGGTGATCACAGCTTTGTAGTAAAGCTTGAAATCAAGTAACGTGATACCGCCAGTTTTTATTTTTGTTTTTCAACATTTCCTTAGCGATTCAGGGTCTCTTCTGATTCCATACAAATTTTAGGATTATTTGCTCCAGCTCTTTGAAAAATACCAGTGGAATTTTGATCAGAATGGCATTAAAAGTATAGATTGCTCTAGGCAGTATAGACATCTTAACAATGTTTATTCTTCTGATCCAAGAGCATGGAATGTCTTCCATCTTTTTGTGTCTTCTTCAGTTTCTTTCATGAGTGTTCTGTAGTTTCTCGAGTACAGATCCTTTACCTCTTTGGTTGGTTTTTAATCCCAGCATCACCATGTTTTTCTAGCTGAATATCCTTAGGTAAATCAGTGGCTGAATCTCAGTTTTCTCAACTGTTAAATGGGCTAATTAGTAATTTTTTTGTTGTTGTTCAGTGTTCCAAGATTCATTGTTTATGCACCACACCCAGTGCTCCACGCAACCCATGCCCTCTTAAATAACCACCACCAGGCTCACTCTCCCCACCCCTTTCCCTTCCACAACCCTCAGTTTGTTTCTCAGAGTCCACAGTCTCTCCTGGTTCATCTCTCCCTTCAATTTCCCCCAACTCACTTTTCCTTTTCTTCTCCTAATGTCCTCTGTGTTATTCCTTATGCTCCACAAGTAAGTGAAACCATATGATAATTGACTTTCTCTGCTTGACTTATTTCACTCAGCATAATCTCCTCCACTCCCATCCATGTTGAAACAAAAGTTGGGTATTCATCTTTTCTGATGGAGCCATAATACTCCATTGTATATATGGACCATATCTTCTTCTTTATCCACTCATCTGTTGAAGGCCATCTTGGCTCTTTCCACAGTTTGGCGATCGTGGCCATTGCTGCCATGAACATTGGGATACAGATGGCCCTTCTGTCTTCTGTTCACTATGTCTGTATCTTTGCGGTAAATACCCAGTAGTGCAATTGCAGGGTCATAGGGTAGCTCTATTTTTAATTTCTTAAGGACTCTCCACACTGTTTTCCAAAGTGGTTTGCACCAACCTGCATACCCACCAACAGTTTAAGAGGGTTCCCCTTTCTCCACATCCTTTCCAACACATGTTGTTTAATTGAGGCCATTCTAACTGGTATAAGGTGGTATTCTCAATGTGATTTTGAATTTCTAAATGGGCTAATTAGTCTTAACTCACAGGACTATTGTGAGGATTAGGTAAATAATATAGGAAAGCATGCAAACAGTAGTCACAGAAATGTCAGTTTTTAATTGTGTCAACTCATCCATACACTAAGGGGATACCACTTAAACTTTGCATTAGTTTAAACTTCCTTTTCACATGTTTGTTTGGTGTTGAGCTGGAAAACAGTGGGAAAGGATTGATATGGAGCAAAGGATTAGCAACATCTCACAATCGCTGCTGAAATCTTCATTGCACAAACACATGCTTGTTTTGGCTTATGTGTAAGTCAAAGAATTAGGTAACACAACTCTTTTATTTTCTTTAGTGTTTTAGTTCCTCAACCCACATTTTATAATATTTATGATCATGCATAAATATTATATCTACTATATTTATCTGCCAGTGTTTTCCCCCATTCTTGTAAAGCAAGAGAAAAAGACAAATTACATTGACTTCTATTATTTTAGAACAACCTATTTGAATGATTTTTTGTATTAAGTATTAGAGTAGGTGACAAAAATAATGACAGACAGGTTCACTCACCACCACCATTTTCCCATCCACCAACTTTCTCCTTATGGTGTTCTCCTTGCCATCCCAGTCTTGCACCTGAATCAGAGAGTCCTTATCGAAAGTTACCACACTCTGAAAATGGACAAAACAGAATTCAGCTCAGATTGTCACATTTGAATACTAACATTTTACCAAATTCTTCTCAGCTGTTGTGACATTCTCAGGTAGTTTTAGACTGGTGTTTACAAGTTTTACATATATTTTAAGACTTCATCAGCACTAAATTTGTTGGCTGATTCTTCTGGGGAGAGAAGAAGAAGAGTAAAAATATATTATCTTGAAGACTAAGTAAAATTCTCTTCTCCCTGAGAAATTAAGAGGAGTAGATACCCTATGCCCTCATTTCCTGTTTGCTCTCCACTCCATGCACAGAAACTTCTCCAGCCATGAGTAGTATTGTTGAATATGTATACCAACATAGAAAGCAACTCCCATTGTGTTAAGCCACTGGGGCCTGTGGCTAATTTGGTACTGAGGCATAACGTCACCTATACTGGTCAATGTAGTTTTATTCATTCTAACTTTATGCATAGAAAACTGCTACAAAGTAGAAAGAAATAACTTTTATTTCTGAGAGAAGAATCTAAAGAAATGATTCTCAATATGCATCTGCTAAGTTTCTGCCTCAGAATTGTTAGAAATACAGTCTTCGGGTGCCTGTGTGGATGGGACCTACAAATAAGCATTTTTCTCAAGCATCACAGGAAATGTCTATGCATATTGAAATTTAAGATCCTCAGACCTAGGTTTTAGCCCAATGTTCATCTAATACAGACTTTAGATGTGTTTGCTATAACTGTTTCCTTACTTAGAATGATTTCGAATTTACATTCTTACGAAATGTAACTGAAAGAGTGTTGAAGGCCTCACCTTGGTCTTATGGCCACCTGGTGTGGTTTCCTCAAACTCTTCTCCCAGTTTAAAGGAGATCTCATTATTTTTAAAGATGCTTTTGGTTTTTATGGTGATCATATCCTCCTGGGTACTGATGGTCACTATGGGTTTTGCCAGACAGGCAAGTTTCCTGCTGGCTCTTCCTATTCCTGGAAACCAGATGAAAGGACACCATAGTTAAATCTGTTGCTGACTTTAGAAACCCATGTTCGCTGCATAATTCTTTATTAGCTAAGAGGTCTGCGAGTTAAGCAGATTTAATGCTGCATGAATTCAAGTAGCTAAAGCTTATAGCACCACCATTTTGTTAAAATAGATTATATTTTGCAGGAAAAAAAAATCAGTCTCTAATTTTGGCTACTGGTTGTCATGTTTCTTTAGCCCAGTAGGTATTATTCCTGTTGGTTCATGAACCTCTTTGAAAATTTTATTAAAGCCCCTATTTTGAAAAAATACCTCCCTCTTTTAAAATGCACTCATTTATACAGGGGAAATACTTGGGCATGGATTATTTAAGATCTTTATTTCTTTATTATATTCATGTATGTACACACATACAGAGTTGTTTTTTCCATAAAGTATTTTTTATTGTGCTAAAATACATATGACATAAAATTTATCATTTTTACCATTTTAAAGCATACAATTAGGTGGCATTAGGTACATTCACAATATTATACAACCATCACTACTACATATAAAAATTTTTAAAATATAGTTATTCTGTCATAACAATTGTTATTTAACCTACTTTCCCCCCATTTCTATGTCTTTTCTGTGTCAGTACATGTAGACACAAATTTTTGTCATTACTACATAATATTTTACAGAGTATATATATTAATATTTATTTCATCTCTCTCCCTATTGATGAACATGTAGTTTGTTTCCATGTTTTCTTATTACGAATAATGCTAGTGTGAGCATCCTTGTGCACACAGCTTTGTGCATTACATGTAGGACTATTTTCTATAGAAATAGTGTCACATATACAATAGTTAAGTTAAATTTCTAAGAGAAGATAAATTAAACAAACACCCTAATACGGCTCATGAATTTATATTGTGAAACATGATAACAAGTTGGGATGTATTAGATAATTATTACCAAAGATATTTACACCCTAATCCCTAGAACCTGTGAATGTCACTTTACAGGTCAAAGGGGTCTTTATAGATATGGTTAACCCAAGAATCTTGAAATAGGGAGCTAATCAGCCAAGTGGACCCTAAATATAATCACAATCTCATTATAAGAATCTTCCCTGATGGAGAGGAGAAGGGAGTTAAGGGAAATTGGAAGGGGAGGTGAACCATGAGAGACTGTGGACTCTGAAAAATAATCTGAGGGTTTTGAAGGGGTGGGGGGTGGGAGGTTGGGGGAACCAGGTGGTGGGTATTAGGGAGGGCACAGATTGCATGGAGCACTGGGTGTGGTGCAAAAACAATGAATACTGTTACGCTGAAAAGAAATTAAAAATTAAAAAAAAAAAAGAATCTTCCCTTATAAGAAAATAAAGAGTGTGATTAGACTACAGAAGAGGAGAAGGCAATGTTACAATAGGAACAGAGATTTGAGTATGGTGGACAGACACCACAGAAGGCCAGCAGGCATCTCAGCTGGAAAACAAGATCTATTCTGAAGATCTTCTAAAGATATAGAGCAAATCCTTGAAAAAAATGATTGTTTTTTAAAAATAATTATGACTTTTTGATTTAAAATTTTGATGGAAATAATACATATAATATGTAATAATATATAATATAATATAGTACTATAGTATATAATAATATAGTAATAATATAAATAATATAATTAATATATACTGCATATGTGTTTTAGCCATGTAAACCCATGGTAAATTATATGAGAGCAAGGATTCTGTTAATTACAAACTAATTTTGCAAAGAACTGTATCTAGGTCCTGAACCAATGTTAATCATTTCTATGTGATTGTTTCTATGTTTCTGTTGGAGGGAGGAGCCCACGATAAAGCTGATATACAGACCAAGTTTCTGTGCTATCAAATCTCCCATTTTTACTGGCTATGATATGCAGGTAAAAATGGCTTACCCAGCTCTTTCATATATTTTTCAAAATTTTCACAAGAAATGGATTTCCATGTTCCCTGGAGCTGATCAACCATTCTGTCTAAATTGATCTTAAAGAAAAATAGACTCATTAGGATGAGTGTGTTATTGTTTCCTGAAATAGTGTTTGAACTTGTTTTTCATACAATTCTTGTGGATAGTACAGAAAAGTCGGAGGGAAAAGTTAGGAATTCTAATCCTTGTCATCTTTTCTTAGTATCATTTAGAGCAGGAAAGCTCTCTCAAATGTAAGCTGGTCAACATGAAAATAGAAAGAGTTTTTGGAAGGATCAGATATAATTTTTCCAACTCTAATTTAAGATCAAAACTAGGTTTATAAATTCTAGTTCCTTCCCTAAGAACAGCAACACACACACACACACACACAGCACTGTGTAGGGGGTGAAAGTAGGCAGCTATGGTTATGCCCTAAGACCCCTGTACTCCAGGTCTTTTTCTCTCTTTCTCTAACCAAGGGTGATCTAGAATAAGCCAAATTATCAGCTGTTTAGAGATCTTATCACACTCTCATTCTTGATAAGTTGAACTAAAAGCCAGAAAGATTTCATAGATTGTATTTGGCATTTGAACTAAAAAGTTAAATTTAGTGAGGGCTAGAACAATCACTTTAAGCCATGTCATATAGAGCAGGAGAATGGAACATAGAAAAAAAGGAAGGAAAGAGACTGTGTTCACACACACACACACACACACACACACACACACGGCCTTGTTACTCTTGCTTTTCCAGATGTCAGTTCAATTTCCCATAAGCTTAGAGAGTCGTCATTGCCATGACAACACCAAGTATCTTCTTAGTAAATCCTCCTTAATTTAGGCTAGGTTCTGTTCCTTTCAGTCTTGACTGAAACACTCTGATGTGATGTCCTCTGATATCTGTAAAGAATCAGAACAGAGGATAAAGAGTATAATGGGAAATATACCAACTAGAGAAGAGATTTTCAAGGTTAAAAGACAAACACAGCCTTGCACATACCATCAGCTCTGGGAATATCATTGTTAATTCTAGGCAATGTTTGATGTCCATATGCTAACATAGAGTTATTAGGAAAAACTGAGATTATAAAATTATTTTAAGACAGAAAAGAAAAATAGCATTTTATAACAATTCCCATTAAGATGTTAAATTTCCAGTATTTATACATATCTGTAAAAGCATTTATCCAGGCCAATGGTCTGACCGATAATTATTCAACTAACATTTGTGGAGCACCTAGTATTATATGCCTAATAGGAGGCTAAGCAATTTTGCATACACCATCGACTTAATGTCCCAACTATGGTTGAAAAGATACCATAGCTTATTTTATTCTTTTCCTTTCCTGTGTTAGGAAGTTTACCATTATGATTTTTTTATATTAATGTGTACAATTTATAGTTATCCTCACTCAATTGAATAGCATGAGACTGAAGCCAAGTACTAAAGATACTAACATTAGGCACTGAAGTTACTAAAATTCCTAGGATTTTTTTAAGAAAATGTCTGATGTGTTGCCTCATGTGTTGGATACACACTGATCCCCCAACATATGTAAATTAACTATGGGAACTCATCTTGAAGAAGTTGTCATATTGGGAGTTCAGTATTGGTCTCTATTGCTGGCTGGTTAGACTTTCAGAAAAGTGTCAGTAAAATAGAGCCCAGGCATGGCCTCTGTCTCTGGCCCTGTGGTTCCTCTGTTCATGTGCTCATCATGCCAAATCAAAGACTGGCTAATGTGTACTGGCTTAGTCACATGTCCTCTTGGTTGCTCACTCTTTATCTGTGATGGATCTTTCTGGTGTCCATTACTACGTGAGTCAAAAGTCTTCACACACTATGTCTTTTCCCTCCAGTACATCCATATTCCTTGATGCCAAACTCCCTTGCCTTCAATTTTTCAGTCTTCCTGAAAGACTGAATAAGACCACCTCATAAGAATATTCCCTTCACCCATGAGGAAGTCTTCACCTCAGACCACTGCTCCCTCCACACAAAATAAGTAATAGGCGCACCACTTTGAGCTTTGTCCATTGGGGGGACAGCTTTTCTTCACCACTCTTCTCAATCCCCCTCCCACCCCAGTGGCAATTAAACCACAGCCTGTTTTTAACTTCCGTCCACACACTAAGCGGACCTGCCCATAAAACCTGTTCAAGCTCTTCCTACTCCTTCAGCTGGTGACAGCCCCCCACAAAGTTGAGGAATGATCTGAGGGAGGGCTGTTGGTACACCCGTGGTGGGTGACATGAGGAACCGGGCTACCTGCTCATGCAGTTACTTCATATCTTCTGGTCTTGCTTAGCCTTAATCCAAGATGCACAGTTTTTATCTTATTTTGGAATGCTGGGCCTGCCTGCGTCTATGACTCTGTGGTTCTGATAGAACCCAGCTCATAATGGACAGTTCCAGACACGTGGTTACTTGGCATCTTATAATCAAGAGTTCTGTCTCTACTGGTCCCCAGTAACACACCAGGAATGCTTTTCAAAAGCACACAAGTTTCTGTTGCAGGTGGCATGGTCTTGCTCCAAAAGCCCAGAGGTCTGTTCTGTGAGGCTTCCACTGTGGCTTCACCTCTCCACCACACTGCATATTTTCCCATCACTAATACCTCCAGTGGCTTAGAGTTTGCCAGATCATATGGCCCAAGGGGCAGGGCTGCTTGTACTGTCATTCTGACTTTGTGCTCTGGGCCTCATTCAAAGCAGGGAGCTCTTCCTGTTACCTAAAGTATGGGCTGGAGCATATTCCTAGATGTGGAATATGTTGCCACCATCAGCCAAAGGATCCTACCAGGAATTTTGTTTCCTTCTTCCTGGTACAAAGGCAAGATGCAGCAACTTGTCTTCTAGAAGAGAGGTCCTCTCTTGCCCTTGACCCACCTGGATCCTAAATACTTTACAAGAATGAAATTTCACTCAATTGCCACCAACTTAAAACTCCCGTACTCCCATATGTCCTACCAACACCTCCAGGATGCTGGCCGTTCATGCTTATCCTCCTGATCACATGATGTGTAGGAGGTCCAGACAACTCAGATCTCATCTCATCAGGTTATAACAGCAGAAGAGAATGTAGGCCTCTAACCTGTAAATATGTGTTGTTCCATGTAAATGCAGTTTCTATTTCTTTTTCTGATCTTGTCTGATTGGGATAGAAAAGAATGCTGTAACGTGTACCTGAAGCCATATTAATCTGCTCCAGCAAAGTTTAACATATCTGGCACAGCAGCTGAGATTGGAGTTATTATTTGAGTTTTCAGTAGCCTACAGTCATTCTCCAAGATTTAGTTGGTTTCTGCAATGGTCAGATTGGTAAATTAAATGGAGCTATGGTATGGACCACCCCGCCGCCACCCCTGTATTCTTAAGATCCTTTAGAGCAGCATTCATTTCTGCCATTCCTCCCCATCATCACCACCAAATACAGTGGGTTTTGATGTACCATCCTAGCCAGGACTGGCAAAAGAATGGGGGATCGAGGGGATGGGCATGTAGAGATGCAGTGTTAGAAGCTCCCACTTCACCTTCCCCAGTGTGATAGCTCCCATTTGGTTTGAATGAGAAGAAATCAAGATGGGGTTCCTTCAACAGCCAAATATGTCAATTTCAATTATATATTTGGAGACCAGAGAATTGACCGCTGGATGGGTCCACAAACTTACTGGACCTTCTGAGAGCCAGACTTGGGCCATGGTTCTGTTTATCTCAGAGCCTGTCCCCTCTATTCCTCCATTCTACCATAATGCTTTGAAATCCTATGAGTCAATGTTAATTAAGACACAGTACCCTCAAAATATTTGGATATTCCTCTTTCTATAGTGTGTATTTTCTCAAGTAAATATAAGTCTCTCTTGAGGAAACTTGGGGTAATTAACGCATTATATTTTTGCCATGGTATTTCAAAATTCTTCCTCCTGTGGACTTAGCCACATCTTCAGCCAATGGTTTCCGGGTCTGAAAACTGGCTGAGTTCTGGGACATGGCCAAAAGATCAAGAGTTTTTATTGAGTTGGCCACCCTCAATCTGCTGTTCATATATTCTTGCCTTCTTTTGGTTGATGTATTAAGCAACACCCTCACTGGCTATTCATCTATTTTACTTAAGGGATATAATGGTCTCCTAATCATCTCCACATCTCCTTGCAAGTCAAGTCCACTAGGGTGCCCTTCAACTTTGCCTGTTGGTATGGTCATTGTAATACCCTGACTCTGGCAATAAAGTGTTGCCATCTGGTCCCTGTTGCTTCAGAGTCTCATCATTGCCATTGTTATCAATGATCCAGCTGATAGTGATAGATAGAGATAGGTATGGATGATGCATTTAGATCTCTACAGTCTTTCTATAGAAAGGTATTGTGGCTATATTGAGCCATAACAAAAGTAAGCTTCTCATAAATTTTGTATAGAAAAAGAGGAGAGCCCCACCATATAAGAGTTTCATACAGTGTTTCTGCATATGAAACTTGTGTTATTTTAACTAAACAATTTATACATATATTATATAACAGATGTACATATATAGATAGATAGATAGATAAACAAAGATACAGATATATAGAGTATAGATATATAGATATAGATACAGATATATAGAGAGATGTATATATAGATATATAGATAAGCCTTACTCATTTGTTATTCATTCAATAAACTTTGAGTGGCTACTAAATAAAAGACCCCCATGCTAGGTTCTGGTATATAATGGGGAATGAAAGAGACTTCTAAAATGTTTTCAACATTATGAAAGAGAATCTGAAATAGTGCTAAATTCCCTAGTGTTTCCATATGTATATATATAGATATAGATAGATAGATCTATATCTATATATCTGCAGATATATAGATAGATATAGATAGATATCTATATAGATATAGATATAGATATAGATATCTATCTATATCTATCTATATCTATATATCTGCAAAGTAGAAACATGATATCAACATGGTTGATATTTTAGATCAGAGGTCAGCAAACTATGATTTGGGTACTAATTCCAGCCAGCACATGTAGATAAAGTATTATTGGAACACGACCACTCTTATTCCTTTGAATACTATCTAAGACTGTTTTCACATGATAGTGGCAGAGTTGAGTAGTTATGACAGATAGCCCATGGCTCACAAAGCCTAAAATGTTTACTATCAGGCCCTTTACAGAAAAACGTTTGATGGCCCCCATTTTAGAGTCTCATGTTTAATTATCTAAAACTCAGGATCCTGGGGCACCTGGGTTGCTCATTGGGTTAAGCCTCTGCTTTCAGCTCAGGTGATGACCTCAGGGTCCTGGGATGGAGCCCCGCATTGGGCTCTCTGCTTGGCAGGGAGCCAGCTTCCCCCTCTCCCTCTGCCTGTCTCTCTGCCTACCTGCGATCTCTCTCTCTCTCTCTGTGTCAAATAAATAAATAAAATCTTTAAAAAAATAAATAAATAAAACTCAGGATCCTAACAACTACTGGGTTTGTAGGCTTTCTGTTCTTAGGAGAAAGAAATGGTGGATAACATTTTTCCTTCCATAGCTTTTTCATCAAGAAAAGACATTCCTATAATTATGTCATGGGCAAGGCTAACAGAAAATATAACTTAAGAAGCTAAGCTCTGGCATTTCATAAAAGTTACATGACAAAGAGGTGGCTATCAGTCAAATATAGATGAAATATATTTAAAAATTGCCCTGAGTGCTACAAGGCAGAAAGACATAAGAATTAAATTGATTAGGAGAGAAACAGGGTAAAAAAAAAAAAAAGCTGTCCTGCTGTCTGCCTCATCCTGGGTTTAAGCTCCAGGGTCTAATGGACTGTTAAACTCCAAAGCTTTCTTCAGAAGTGGCCCTGACTCTCCCACCCTTTTAGTCGCCTTAGTGATATTAAGCTCTCAGAGTTTTCAGGCACTTCTAATGCACTTAGATTAAAAACACACTGGAAGAAAAAATATCTTTGATGAATTTTTAAAGGAAAGAATATTGAAAATAGGAGAAATCCACTACAAAACTTTCAGTGTGGTGGTAAATAAAAAACAATACTTTAGAGTTGCTTCTCTTGTTATAATGGTTGGGCTTTGTAGGGTATTAATGAGACTTGGGAAGAGTGCAGCCTTTCCAGGTCATCCCTCAGTAGGTGCTAGTTGAGGACAATGGGAAAAAGCTGGCACAGTGGCCATCCGTGAGACTCAGGATGTTTCTGCATCACCCCCATTGTTCACAGGAGCAGCTGGAGGTGAGCAGCAAATGGGAAACTGGGACCCAATGTGTGAATGAGACTCATGGACCCCCAACCAAGCAACAATGAGGCATGTGTTCCATATCAATGTTATTCACACATTTGTTTAATATTTTTAGTAGGAAAGAGAGCAGGTTCAATTGTGTTCCCCCAAAAAATATGTCCAAGTCCTAACCCTTAGGGTACTTGTGAATGTGACCTTGTTTGGAAACAGGGTCTTTGTAGATGTAATGAAATAAAGGATCTCAAAATGAGATCATTCTGGATTTAGGGGGCTCCCTAAATTCGATGACATGTAAGAGAAGGTGAGAGATTTGAGACACAAAGAGGAAAAGCCCAAGAGAAGACCAACAAAGACAGAAACTGGAGGGCAGTCATAAACCAAGGGATAAATACCAAGTGCCGCCAGCAGCTACCAAAAGCTAGCAGAGAGGCATGGAAGAGATTCCTCCTCAGGGCCTCCAGAAGGTTTCCAACACCTTAATTTCACACCTTAATTTCTGGCCTTTAAAACTATAAGATCACAATAAATAATAATAATAAATCATAAATTTCTGTCATTTGAAGCTACCAAATTATGATAATTTGTAATGGCAGCCCTATGAAACTACTAAAGGGAGAAACTTTTTTTTTAACATATAAGGTATTATTTGCTTCAGGGGTATAGTTCTGTAAATCATCAGTCTTACACAGTTCACAGCACTCATCACAGCATATACCCTCCCCAGTGTCCATCCCGCAGCCACCCTATCCCTTCACCCCTCCCCACCCCCAGCAACCCTCAGTTTGTTTCCTGAAATTAAGAGTCTCTTATGGTTTGCCTCCCTCCCCGGTCCCACCAATTTTTAAAAATCATAGGTTATTTTATGTTTAAAAGAAGGACTTTTAAACTTAAATAGCATTATAAATTTAAATAAGCATTATAAATTTAAATAGCATTTAAACTTATTAAGAATTATCTTTATTTCACTGGATTTTCTTCTTGGTCAATCAAAAATTATCATCATATTTACCAAGAATAGAGATAATTTTTGTAGATAATAGTAGCAGTAAGCAATTATGATAATATAATAAAAGTAATAGTAATAGTATAACCACATAATAAAATTTAAAAAATTTTTTCTGAAATTCATATAAGAAAACACGTTCCCTATTTCTCTAGTTTGTTTTCCTCTCCTCTTTCCTTTCCAGTTTTCTTTTGAAATACTGAGAATCCTACAACTTCTTTGGGGTGAATATCAAGGATTTAAGATTTAGACAATATAGGGGCGCCTGGGTGGCTCAGTGGGTTAAAGCCTCTGCCTTCGGCTCAGGTCATGATCCCAGGGTTCTGGTATCAAGCCCCGCATCAGGCTCTCTGCTCAGCAGGGAGCCTGCTTCCTCCTCTCTCTGCCTGCTTCTCTGCCTACTTGTGATCTCTGTCTGTCAAACAAATAAATAAAATATTTAAAAAAAAAAAGATTTAGACAATATAATAAATTATTTGATACTGGTAAATAGTACTAAGTTATGCTTTATTCTGTTTCAGAATTTCAGCAGATTGCTAACTTCAGGTTGAGTGCTGTCTGTTTTTGAACAATCATGTGATTCAGACCAATCAAAATAAGAAGAAGACTTCCTGGAGGGATGAGTAAGACTATAAGGTCAGGGCTGGGCAGGCGGAGGGCCTGTGATTCAGATCCTGCTGGGTTCCCAGGCTCTCCTGCCCTTCTCTTCCCACAGTTAGAGCTGCTTAAACCCCACCTGCTGCCTTAGCATTGTCCTGGGGCTGCCCCAGTTACACATCCACCAGATTATTATAAATTAGCATTAATCCCAGTGGTTCCCAAGCTTAATTTGCATTTGTAAAAATGCCAACCCGTGTGTGCACCCTAGATTTCTCAATCAGAATTGCCAAGGACCAGACTTGGCAATATGAATTTTTAGAATGTCTCCTAGTTGATTCTTCCATCTAAGGCTTAGTAATGAAAGACATGCACTGGACCAATGGTTCTCCAAGTGTGATTCCTGAACCAAAACATCACCATTACTTGGGAGCTAATTAGAAATGCAAATTCTTGACCTCTGCTACACCCTTCCCGCCAAGACTTGCTGAATCAGAAACTCTGAAAAAGGAGTCTGGTAACCTATGTTTTAACAAGCCCAGTCAGTGGGTGATTTGAGTTTGAAAACCACCACCCACACTTAAACTCACTTCCAAAGAAGAAACTATGGAACAGTAAAAATAGTAATTTTAAAAACTTGGAAGCCATCATCTTAACCAAGGGATCAAGTCTAAATCACCTGTGTTAAGTCATATTGATGTCATGGACCCCTGATATGACACAGTGAGAAGGCACTTAATCTGTGTGTTTCCTTCCTAAACACCCATAACTCAAACCTAATCATGGGAAGTCATGAGACATGTGAAGACAACATTGAGAGACGTTCTTCAAAACTGTAAGGTCTTGAATAACAAGGAAAAACTGTGAAACTGTCACAGATTGAAGGAAACTAAGGCGACATGATGACTAAAAGCAATATGAGGTCTTATCAGATCCTAGAACAGAAAAGGACATTAGTGGAAAAACTGGAGAAGTTTGAATTGTTGACAGTTTAGTGGTTAGTGTAATACCAACCTTCATTTCTTCCTTTTGGCAAATGTCCACTATAATGTAAGATGTTAACATTCGGGGAAGTTGGAGGAATGGTATATAGGAACTCTCTGTACTGTATTTGCAGCTTCTCTATAAATCTAAAATTATTGAAAAAAAATGTTAAATGTAAAAATAAATTTAAAAAATAAAACCAAAAATATTGTCCACAGATCAGTAGACCTGACTCACCTAAAAGCTTATTAGTAATGCAGATTATTAGAACTCACTCCAAATCTGCTAATTCAGAAACTGCATTTTTCAAAAAGATCCTTAGATGAAACATTTAATGTACAATAAAATTTGAAAAATCCTACTCTTTACCACCAGCCTTGGATTTACCATCAGCTCAACCTTGTCGAGGCCAGAAATGTGAACTAGTTTTGAAGATTTTTATTTATTTATTTGACAGACAGAGATCACAAGTAGGCAGAGAGGTAGGCAGGGGGTGGGGGAGGGAAGCAGGCTCCCTGTTGAGCAGAGATCCCGATGTGGGGCTCCATCCCAGGACCCTGGGATCATGACCCTGAGCTGAAGGCAGAAGCTTAACCCACTGAGCCACCCAGGCGCCCTGTGAACCAGTTTTGATTAAGCAGCTACCTACTTCTTAAGACTTCAGGCTCAGGGACGCCTGGGTGGCTCAGTTGGTTAAGCAGCTGCCTTTGGCTCAGGTCATGATCCCAGCGCCCTGGGATCGAGTCCCACATTAGGCTCCCTGCCAAGCAAGGAGCCTGCTTCTCCCTCTGCCTCTGTCTGCCTGTGCTTGCTCTTGCTTCTGTCTCTATGACAAATAAATAAATAAAATATTAAAAAAAAAAAAAGACCTCAGGCTCAGTTTTCAATCTAATTCAGATGGCTAAACTTCTGTGCCCCTTTTTAGGGCTCAGTCGTTACATAGTAACACCTTCAAAAAGGCTCAAACCCTATACTGTGTCTGTGATACATTTTCTCCCTTAAAGGCAGGAAGGACTCTTGCATTTGGTCCCTAACTCTGTGCATGGGTCCCTGTTGCCTGCCACAGACTTTCGTCTTGCTGAAAGTCAGTTTGCCTGGCATTCTAAGTGCTGCCTCCTAGGAACCTCCTGTCACATCTTTCAAGGCACCTCCCATGCAGTTGTCACTATAAACTCAGATGTTGTAATCTATTTGCCAGATTCAACCATGCCTGGAAATACCTAGAGATAGGACAGCATGTGGTGAATTTGGTTCTCTGTCAAACAGTTCAACGAAAAGAACAAAACTAACAGAAAAAGGTTGATATCCAGGATCTATAAAGAATGTCTCAAATTCAACACACACAAAACAAACAATCAGATAAACAAATGGGCAGAGGATATGAACAGACACTTCTCCAATCAAGACATACAAATGGCTATCAGACACATGAAAAAATGTTCATCATCACTAGCCATCAGGGAGATTCAAATTAAAACCACATTGAGATATCACCTTACACCACTTAGAATGGCCAAAATTAGCAAGACAGGAAACAACATCTGTTGGAGGGGATGTGGAGAAAGGGAAACCCTCTTACACTGTTGGTGGGAATGCAAGTTGGTACGGCCTCTTTGGAGAACAGTGTAGAGATTCCTCAAGAAATTAAAAATAGAGCTTCCCTATGACCCTGTGATTGCACTACTGGTTATTTACCCCAAAGATACTGATGTCGTGAAAAGAAGGGCCATCTGTACCCCAATGTTTATAGCAGCAATGGCCATGGTCGCCAAACTATGGAAAGAACCAAGATGCCCTTCAATGGACGAATGGATAAGGAAGATGTGGTCCATATACACTATGGAGTATTATGCCTCCATCAGAAAGGATGAATACCCAACTTTTGTAGCAACATGGATGGGACTGGAAGAGATTATGCTGAGTGAAATAAGTCAAGCAGAGAGAGTCAAGTATCATATGGTTTCACTTATTTGTGGAGCATAACAAATAGCGTGGAGGACATGGGGAGTTAGAGAGGAGAAGGGAGTTGGGGGAAATTGGAAGGGGAGGTGAACCATAAGAGACTATGGACTCTGAAAAACAATCTGAGGGGTTTGAAGGGGCGGGGGGGTGGGAGGTTGGGTTACCAGGTGGTGGGTATTATGGAGCGCACGGATTGCATGGAGCACTGGGTGTGGTGAAAAAATAATGAATACTGTCATGCTGAAAATTAATTAATTAATTAATTAAAATGGGCCTAAAATTTAAAAAAAAAAAAAGAACAGGACTTCCAAAGACAGCAATGTTTACCAAAAAAAAAAAAAATCAGTAGAATGTGTGGGTCAGATAGGTAGGAGCTACTAAAGGCCTAGGAATAAAACTAGAGAAGTAGATAATTTCCTCTGTACCCAGGCTTTTTTACTTTTGTGTCATTGAAGTCTCAGAAATAAGGATTTACTGATTCTATAAAGATAGTTTCTTGATGGGGTATTATTTATAAAATCCAGTTAGAATGGTGAAAATGACCATTCCCCAGACATAATGGCATTCATCTTCTTCTCTTGAAGAAAAAGATTGAAGTGAATTGCTGAAAATGAAAAGTCAGGAGAGAGGTGCCTGGGTGGCTCGGTTTGTTGAGCATCTGACTCTTGATCTCAGTGCACATCTGGATCCCAGGGTCATGAACCCAAGCCCCACATTGGACTCTATGCTGGGCAGGAAGCCAACTTAAAAAATAGATTAAATAAAAGGAGAAATTAATCCTTGAAAACCTGACTGGTCTGCCAAGGGAGACTAGAGCTTCTTGCTTTTTGTAGGGAAACACTGGGCACTCATCTTGAGGCATCATGGCAAGTGCCAACCTCAGGAAACATTGTCTGAACTGAACCATGGCACATGGATTTTTCAGGGAAGACTTGCACCAGCACCCAAATGATTTGAGAGCAGCTGAAATAAGCCCAAAATGACCTAAAAGTTAGAACCAACCTGGTGAGTGGGGTGTAGGGAGAAATTTATGGGATTCTATGCCTCACTGAGCCATAAAAGAGCTCTGGGTTGGGCTGGATGCTCCCACAAGTCTACAGGGGGCAGGTTGAGTTATGGATCACTGATACGAACCCCTGGGCATGTTACCCATGCCCAGGGAGCAGTAACCTGGGGATTATGCTTTTGAGCCAACACACCAGACTCTACAAATGCACCCATTTCTAACCTTTTTGTGTCTTATTTCTTTTAATCTTCACTTTTGAAAAACTCTCATCTTGTTGTTAATGAAGTAAGAAAGAAGAAGATATTTTCCCACATTGTGATCAGGATGGACAGGAAATTATTATCTTTCCCAACACTGGTGACTAAAGAAGTTTCATAACCAGGGGAAGGGAGGGAGCAGGGCTGCCTGAAAGACCCCTTGCTGCAGTGGAGAAGGCCAGGTGCAAGGTGTAAGTTGGACACAGTTGACTTAGTATCAACTGTAGGAAAAAAATCTACTATTCTATCAAAATCATCTATGGAATAATCTAATATCATCTCCAGTTAAGCTAGCCAACTTCAAGCGTTTGACACTCTAGAGTCTAAAACTGCAATGAAATATTCAGTAATTTAAAAAAAAAAAGTCATAGAAGGCAGAACATTTGTATCTTTGGCTTTGTGATCATAAGTGTGCATTATGAAACTAATTAGCTCTAGGCTAGGCGGTATGTGAGTAATTTATTCTTCTCATATTAACATCAACTGTGAAATCTAAAGTGAGTGATGACATTCCAGGAACAATTGCATGTAATAATTCTTTAGCAGGTTTGGGCAATGCAGATTAGTTATCATAAGGGAAAACGTCATCTCACGCTATTTTAATGATGATGATGCCTCCATGGAAAAGAACTTAGGGGAAAATGAGTTTAGTGTCTGGGTTCCGGTTCAAGTCAAAGTGAAAATGAAAAGCAAACACTATTTTGAAATTAATTTAGGAGATTATTGGTAACATGTGAGAAATTATGTTTCGGGGTTGTCTAGAAACAAACTAACAATTTTGAAAAGCAATGAGATTTGCTCATTCGTTTATGTATGGGTATACAAAGTTACTTATATTCTGATCAAAAATATGAAAAAATTGCATAATTAAATGACTGGAATTAAGTTCACTAAGTTGATTGTGTGAGATGATAGGTTTCTGGGCAAGTTAAATTTTTTCTTACCAGTTTTTAGTAATCTCAATTTTTCTGGAATTGTTCTATAATTAAAAGAATAAATTCCATTTTAAAGGAAAACCATAAAGGGACAAATACTACATGATTCTACTCATATGAAGTGTCTAAAGTGGTCAAAAATCATAGAAACAAATTGGTGATTACCAAAGGCTGGGGACTGAAGGAGAGTTTGAGTGTTGAGGGACATGGGTATAGAGTTTCAGTTTTGCAAGGTGAGAAGGTTCTGGAGAGCTGCTGCACAACAATGCAAATACACTGAATCCTATGGAACTATACACTTACAAATGGTTAAGACAATAAATCTGTGGTATGTCTAAATAACCACAATACCGTATGTAAAATCATACTGAAAAGATAAAATTTTAAAAATAAAATATATTCGGGGCCCCTGGGTGGCTCAGTGGGTTAAAGCTTCTGTCTTCAGCTCAGGTTGTGATCCCAGGGTCCTGGGATCGAGCCCCACATCAGGCTCTCTGCTCAGTGGGGAGCCTGCTTGCCTTCCTCTCTCTGTCTGTCTCTCTGCCTACTTGTGATCTCTGTCTGTCAAATAAATAAATAAATAATGAAATAATGAAATAAAATATATTCATTTAGGATTTGGGAGACTGACCAGATATGGGAGTTAAAGTCAGAAATTAACCTGGGGGCATGGGTGGCTCAGTCACTTAAGCATCTGCCTTCCAATCAGGTCATGACCCCGGGCTCCTGACCCCAGGGTCATGGGATCAAGTGCCGCATCATGCTGCCTGCTCAGTGGGGTGCCTGGAGCAGGGATCCTGCTTCTCCCTCTCCCTCTGCCTGCCACTCTACCTACTTGTGCTCTCTCTGCCAAGTAAATAAATTTTTTTTAAAGTCTTCAAAAAAAAAAAACAAAAACACTTAAAAAAAAGAAAATTAGTCCAAAGTGAACTCCTGAAGTACATCATGCAAAGTATAGAGTATACAGGAAGGGAAGCAGTTTTGTAAAGAAAAAGGAGATATGCATTCAACTTAAATAACCAGTGTCTGTAGAATAGCCAGTTTAAAGTGTGTGTTGGGAAGCTGGATACACAGTTGGAGCACAGGGAAAAAAGATTGGAATCTGATAAGGAAGAGGACATTCAAGATTAGAGTGTAAAATAAGAGGAACAGGTGCAGAGCTATATGAAAAACTAACAGACAACAACCAGTGAGGTGACTAAGAAAGGGGGACTGTCTGAGTTTCAAGGCTACCATAACAAATCACCACAACTGGGTGACTTATTATCACAGAAATGTATTCTTTCATAGTTCTAGAAGCCAGAATTCTGAAATGAAGATGTCAGCAAGACCATCTCCCTCCACAGGCTCTAGTAGGGAATCCTTTCTTGCCTCTTGAAGCTTCTGGTGGCTTAGGCATTCCTAGGCTTGTGGCCACCTCCCTCCCATCTGTGCCTCCGTCATTGCATGGCCTCTTCCCCATGTGCCTGTCTTTTCCTCTTCTGTCTCTGATAAGGAAATTTCTCACTGGATCTAGAGCTCATCTTGGTAATCTAGGGTAATATCTCAACGCAAAATCTTTAGCTACATAGGCAAAACCCTTTTTCCAATAAGATCACATTCCCAGGCTCCAGGGATTAGGATGAGAATGCATCTTTTGGGGAGCCACCATTCAACCTACTCTAGAAAGAAGGTGTGAAAATTGTAAGGATTGTGGGGGAAAGGATCTCTGTGTGGGTCAGGCAATGAGAAGACCTACACTGAAAAAAATAAAACAAAAAAAGACCTGCTTAATTTTGTGTAACATACCTTTCCCCAAATGAATCTGCCATTCTCTTCTAGTGTGAATACGAAGCTAAATAAGATCCAATCCCAGCCTTCATGACCAGTGGGGAGAGAGAAGCATATAATCAGAATAATTGTAATGCACAGTTTAAGGGCTACAATAGAAAAATGTTCGGAGTATTCTAGAAGCCCAGTGAGAGATGAAAGTAATTTCTGAAGGATCAAAGAAGAACTAACTGAGTGAAAATTGGCACGCACACACACACATAAGTGGTGGTGGGTGGGGGATTATTCTAGGAAGAGATTTCATGATCTATGATTTAGAAGCCAGGAAATGTTTATGGATGTCTAGGGAAGAGCGGAAAGTTGGGTACACCCAGGAGGGTAAGGTCTAGGGCAAAAGCGAATAAGAGGTTATGTAGCAGCCAGAACTGTGGACAGAAAACCTTTAGCTTTACCTTTGTACCCCATTCTAATCAAGGTCTGGAAAATTAAAGGGAGGCCCTGGTGTGGGGAGAGAAGGAAAGCTATTAGTTTCCATAGAGCTTCTGAGGTCACTTGGGGCTCTGTGAGTTGAGACTGATTCACTGCGAACACAGACAGGCTCAAATGATGTCTGAAAGACTTGGCTCCAGGAGGGAGCCTAGAAACAGGGGGCACCATCAGGAGGAAGGCTGGGGCAGTAAATTGGAGACGATGTGCTCAAGAGCACCTAAAGCCACGGAGATGAACTAAGCGTTGGATATAGGAAAGGGGGCTCTAGCAGACAGAGGCAAGAGGCAAAGATCTCCTCTCCTCTGGGGAGATCCGCTCAGGAGAACAAACGAACAGCAATAGAACTGAGAGAGGAAATGGAGGAATGGCGTTCACAGACCTTCACACAAGATTTCAAATCTTAATGGCTCTGAAACACTAACATTTAAGAAATAAGTCTGGAGTGGCTCACTTGGTGGTAAGCCTGACCTGAATGAACATGAGGCCATCTGTAACCTTTGCATATCTTCTTTAGGGGAATATGCAGTTTGCTAAAGAAATAATGCATCTGATTACCCGGTGTTGTCTGCATATGCCTCGGGTTTCCTTTCTCAGGCCTGATAAAAGTCTAAAACCAGGTATTTTTTATTTCAAAGCCCAGGGGTTTTAGATAAGTAATTTTACACCTACAAGGAGTCCAGTTTGAAAGCTGCATTTGAGGTGTTCGAAGGGAAAAGTCCCATCAAAAGCTACTCTACATGAATGAATACAGGTGTGGGGGGAGGGGGGAAAAGAGAACATTTTCCAGCGAACTAGAATAAAATTTCAACGTAGTGGCAATTTTCAGTAAAATACCAAAATAATCTGGAAAAAGGTTCTCCTCCCAGAAAAGAGTTCTTAGTTAACTTTAACACATTGAAACAAATTCCACAGTAAGGCTAAAATTTTAAATCTAATGTATAGGGGATGCCTGGGTGGCTCAGTTTGTTAAGTGTCTGCCTTTGGCTCAGGGTCCTGGGATCAAGTCCTGCTTCGGTCTCCTTGCTCAGTGGGGAACCTGCTCCTCCCTCTACCTGCTGCTCTTCCTGCTTGTGCTCTCTCTCTCTGGCAAATAAATAAATAAAATCTTTTTTAAAAAATTCTTTTAAATAAAATCTAATGTATGTACCGGCACGGCATACAGATTTTCCTGTATCATTCTTTATCTAAGCAGACTTCTACGACAGAGCGTCAGTAGGTAATCTCTACGTGTTTTGTTATCAGTGCTATTTCCACTTCTTTGTCATTCTTGAATGGAATCAGTCTCACATGGATGGCTACCTGTCTTCACACATTCTTCTGGCATTGCTGAACGCTCAGGTTTCTTTTGAAGCCATGCCCTTGGTGTACAACATTTTTCCTCAGGATATTTTACTTGTCCAAACACACAAGAGTTACTCGCAAAACTCCCTTGTCTCTTTTCCATTTTTTTTCTGAGTGAAGGAGTAAGGAGAAAAAGGAATCAGAATTCCCATGCTCAATATCTAGAGAGAAGAACGGTGGAAGCTGAAACACTGCCAACAAGTTGGGAATAAAAACAGTCCTTTGCCAGCTCGCAAATTCCTGACACCTGGACCAGGTTTAATTTCATCATGTGTGGGAGAATGTGGTTTCCGAGCACCTGTATGTGTACACACATGTCATAGACAACTGAAGGGACCCTTGGAAGTGTGTCTCTCCCTACCCCCTGGCATTTCTTCCCTGTCCCATTCAGTTTAGCACCACACAAGGGCCCACAAAGTCTCTGGGATTCAATGAAAATCAAACATGTAAGTTAGATTTGGGAGCAGATGAGTCCATTTGATCATATTCCAGTTTCTTAATTACTACACATTCATTTTAATGAGAGAGAATGCACTTGAATTAAAAGCGCTCTTCTTTTTCATTCAGCACATGCTGGAGGAAATATTCTAAATAAATAATTGCAACATATCCTGTGATTAACATTTACTGTTTTATCTCTGCACCCGAGTGCGGCGGTGGAATCCACCAGGCCAACAATTAAAATGAGATGTCAGTTTTCAAGCCCAGTTTAAATCACTCACTAACATCTCCATTGTTTTATTCTCCATATGTCATTCATTCCACTCAGTTCACACTTCACATACACTGTTGTTGGGCTCACAGCATCCCTCCAGCATCAGAAATAGGGTGAGAACACAAACTTTTGAAGAGAAGGGAGTTGATGTTTGATGAGCACCTACTATGTGCCAAAATACTCTATCATCCAATTTATTCTCCCAAACCACCCCCATCAGTATAAGTACTGTTGAACCAATTTTATAAATGTGGGGAACAGGGTTAGAGAAGTGAAATTTCACAGAGGATATACAGCTCAAAAATAGTGAAAAGATTCATTCCATCAAATATATATTGACCACGTACCATGAGTCTGACATTGTCCTGGGATACACCATGATACAAAGCAGACAGAGATCTTTTCCTCTTATCTCTCTCTACTGTAACTGTGGTTCTCGACTTGGTGATTCAACTAGAATCACCTACAGAGCTTCCAAAACATACTGATGCCAAAGTTCATTCCTGATAATTAAGTCAGAATCACTGGAAGTGAGGCCTGCACTTAAGGATTTTTTTTAAAGTTCAACCAAGTGATTCTAAACTATATCCAGGATTGAGAATCTTTTCATTTATTAGATTATGCTATATACAAGGCTATCTCCCTCAAAACACTTACATTGTATAGAAGTGAGAGATAAATGCATACACATATAATATACTTAGAACACAATTTTAAGGTCATGGATCAGGAAACTTGAAATTGTATAGTATCTACCTAAAGTATTGGAATTCCAAAAGGAAAATCTTGCTTTTGGAATTGGAATGGTGTTATGGGCTAAACTCTGTCCTTGCAGAATTCATATGTTGAAACGCTAACCCTCAGTATCTCAAGCTGTAACTGCATGTGGAGAAAGGCCTTTTAGTAAGGTAATGAAGTTAAAATGAAGCCATGAGGTTGGATCCTGAGTCTACCTGACTGGTGTCCTTATGAAAAGAGGAAACTTGGTACACAAAGAGATGCCAGGGGTATGCACACATGGAGGAGAGACCATGTAAGCACACAGCAAGATGGCTGCTACCTGCAAGAAGAGAGGCCTCAGGAGAAACCAGCCCTGCTGACAGGGTTGATCTTGGACTTCTGACCTCTGGAACTATGTATGAGGAAATGTATTTCTGCTGTTTAAGCCACCCGGCCTGTGGAATTTTTTGTGGCAGCCCTCACAAACTAATACAGGTGGGTTCATGGAAGCCTTATCTCACAAATGAAGAGAATATAAGGAAACCACTTGAAGACAGGGCACACTTCTGACTAGAGTCATGATTCTCAGACCTTAGTGTGTATCAGAATCATCTACAGTATTTGGCAAATGTAGTTCCCCCGGTCCTGTGCTACCTCCACAAGATTTTTTGCTTCTGGTGATTCTGATACTCACCACAATTTGAGGATCATTAGACTAGAGAGTGGAGGCCATCATTAGCAGGTAAAAAAGCAGTTGTTACTGGGGACAAAGAGAGGCTAAAATGAGTGTGATTCATATGGATGGAAGTGATGATGTTAAGGAAATCTGCATAATTAAGATAAAAGGCATGATGGTTAACTTTATGACTACGGCAAGACAGGGATATGGTACCAGATATTTGGTCAAACATTATTCTAGGGCCCCTAGGTGGCTCAGTGGGTTAAGCCACTGCCTTCAGCTCAGGTCATGATCTCAGGGTCCTGGGATCCAGTCCCGCATCGGGCTCTCTGCTCAGCAGGGAACCTGCTTCCTCCTCTCTCTCTCTCTGCCTGTCTCTCTGCCTACTTGTGATCTCTCTCTGTCAAATAAATAAATAAAATCTTTAAAAAAACAAAAAAAAAAACATTATTATGATGTGTCTGAAGGTATTGTTTTGGATGAGATTCTCATTTAAATTGGACTTTGAGTAAAGTAGATAATGTTGGTGACCTTATCCAATTGGTTCAAGGCCTGAATAGAACACTTTGTCCAACCTCAACCAAAAAGGAGTTCTTGCCAGCAGGTGGCCTTTGGGACAATTGATAGATAGAGAGAAAGAGAAATATACATACATACACTCTTACACACATCCTACTGGTTCTTTTTCTTTGGAGAACCCTTATACAAGAGTTAGATGACGGGATACACTGACAGAAGGCCTTGATGAGCAAGCTAAAGAGTTTGGTTGTTAATGGATTGTGGCTGTAGAAGTTTTCAGATAAACCAGGTGAGCCTTCAGACAACAAGTTTTGCCTTTGGCACTTACCAAAAGAACAAACACCAGTATAGAGTAAGAATCAATCCATATCATCCTTTTCTCTTTGACACCAAAGAAAGATAGCAGCTATCTAGAAACATGCAACTTGCTAGAACAGGATTATAAAGGTTGCCAAACTGAATTTTCTTCATTGCTGTGACAAGGAATCACCAATGTATCACAGGGATAAAGTGAAAAGATGTGCAACAGGGTGACGAAAAATGCAGCTGTGGACTTCAAATCCTTGATGTAGGTGCCAAGGCCATGCCCTGCTGTCATTTGCTGAGATTTGTTGAAACTGTTCTCTTTTGATGTTGTAATCATGAAAAATATCTCAGAATAAAACAAATCAGGTTAGATTTCAAAGGATTCAAATGAAGAACCCCCAGGAATTTCACACCCTACAGTTCTAACTTGGTTTTCAAAGACTTCTGCTGGCATACGTCTTCTGTCCTTATTGCTGTTGGAAGGATGGGAATAGATGCTGCATGTACTTGTTTTTAATGTGTTGTTGAAATCATCTATGCCTATCATACCTCTGTTGCAGCTATGTGGTTTTCTCCGTTCTAGACCAGTCTAGATATTCTTCTTCTTAATTTGTCTAAAATCTGTCAACTCCCTCTCTAGTTTTTACACCAGTTTGTGTTGAAATGCCACTTCATTCTTTCATCTATTCTTTCCTTCCATCCACTATAGATTAAATAAATACGTATTGAGTACCTAGCCTAAGCTCCACACTGTGATAGGTATTTCAAATTCAGTCTTCCACAAGATAAAAGACACAGTCTTATTCTCATTATAATCTTTTGATAGCCTATAAAATTATATCTTAAAAGGCAAAAAATAAGAAGAAATCTTCCAAAAGATACTGACCCAGACCTCTGCTGGGACTGCATTGGCTTAGCCAATGTGTTGGGGGTTTTTGTCGTGCATGTTTGATTTCTAGAAACTTCATGGAGCAGAACATACATGAGTGAGGATTCCAATAGAGGTAGACTACTTTGCCAGGAGACATGCCATGTGAAACAATTGAGAGCTTTCCTCCTTCCTCCCTCCCTACCTCTCCTCTCTCTTTTAACAAGTATGTTTGAATCTATACTATGGACAAGGTGAGGATATAATGAGTGAAAACAGTCTTTGTACCCTTACAGCTTACAATACAGTAGGGAGTAAGGCAGGAATAAGAAGTCATACAGATCGATGCAAATTCTAGCAATAAATGCAATGAAAGACACACCGAAATGACAGGGGACCTCACTTCATCTGGAGACTCAGAGAAGGCACCAAACATAAGTACCTTTATTCTTACTTACAGGAAACTAGCAAGTACTATGCATGTAGTTGCTCAGTTCACTTAGTTTGAACCAGAGTTGGGAATGATTCCTTCCTCTAAAATGCTATATAAAAATCTATATTAAGGGCACCTGGGTGGCTCAGTGGGTTAAGCCGCTGCCTTTGACTCGGGTCATGATCTCGGTGTCCTGGGATCGAGTCCCACATCAGGCTCTCTGCTCAGCAGGGGGCCTGCTTCCCTTCCTCTCTCTCTGCCTGCCTCTCCATCTACTTGTGATTTCTCTCTGTCAAATAAATAAATAAAATCTTTAAAAAAAATCTATATTAAAACCCCCCAAAGAGGTACTTTTTAATTTAGGTGTCCACACAACTCTATTATCTGACTGTAAGGAAGGGTATCTTCCCTTTGAGTAGGTATACAGTGTGGGATTTGAAAATGGATCCCCCTCTGGGCAAAAATAAAGACAACCAAGACATTCTCAGATAGCATAACATTAAATATCCCTTTCTGGGTACAGAAGTCCAAGCTAGTGTTGTCTACCAGTCCACACATAAGCTACAGCAGTGGTTCTCATTAGACTCATCTGGGTGCCTCTAATACCGCTGCCTGAGTGCCATCCCCAGAGACTCATATTGGTCTGGTATAACTGGGCTTTGAAAAGCTCTCCAATTGATTCTGTTGTGAAACTATAATTAAGAACCACCAGGTAACAATGATCTCTACGCACAAATGACTATTATTACAAAAATGGCCTATATTCTCAGATGTTTGAAAAGGTCTTGCCTGTATTCTCAAAGTTTTGCGTTCTCTAAGTATTTGACTCAAAGAAGAGAACTGCCAGCATTCTCAGAATTCAAGAAGCCTTCCATGGCAATCAGGTGTGAGTGATCATAGGTGCTTAAAACACTCAGAGACTAAAAACTTATTTTAGAAAACATCTTGAGGCAGAGAATATTTGGAATTTACTGTAAAATACTGTGTTTGGGCTTGAAATTTTTAAAGACTGACCTTCTGATACAAAGTCTATTGGGGATGTATTTTGAAGCTTATTTTGCTCAGGCACTTAGAGCAAAATAAAAATTTGCAGTTATGGTGACTATAAATTTTGGACTAAAATACTGCAAACCAGTAGGTTGTGTGTGTGTGAGGGGGGTGTGAAATAGGTGATGGGGATTAAGCAGTGCACTTGTGATGAGCACCAGGTGTTGTACGGAAGTGTCAAATCACTATATTGTTCACCTGAAACTAATGTTCCGCTGTTTGTTAACGAAACAGAATTGAAATTTTAAAACTTTAAAAAATAAAATTTAAAATGCCAAGAACTTAAATGAGCAATTCAAATGCTATAATCTATGGGAATTGATTTGAGAGAGGCATGAATGCGATGATCAGGAAAGCTCCCAGGAGACCGAGGCCAGAGAGGCCTTAACTGGTAAGCAGGGTTTTGGGGGGGGGGGGCACAGGAAGTATGGGGGATTTTACATGAGCATGAAGAGCATGGAGGAAGCGTGTGGAGTTGGAAATAAGCATCAGCCTCCAGCTACAGTGAGGAAACTGGCTAGTGGAACTGTAATGTGCCGTTATAGAGTCCTGGAAAAGAATCGGTCCTACGATAGGACCGAACAGGAACTTCTTTTCATTCCAGGTACGCGAGTTTATACTGTAATTTCTAACACCGAGGAGACAGTGAAGTTCCTCAGCAGGCAGTGATAAGATAGCATTTTATGAATATCAACTCGTTGGCGGTTGCAGAGAGGGAGGGAAAGATTAGAGGAAGAAAGACCAGATAAGAGGGTTTGGCAATGCCTTATCTGTAAGGTCAAGAGAGTTTGGGTTTTCCTGATGACTATGCAAAGAAAAACAATGGAATGTATGAAAGAGGCATTTTGGAATAAGAATCAACCAGAATTAGTCTTGACTATATGTAGGTGGTTTAAAAAAAAAAAAAATGAGTCAAAATTATTCTGAGATTTTAAGCCTAAAGGATTTTGAAAGCCCTTAGGAAACTTGGCAGATGCTGGGATCTTTGACCCCATTTTATAACAGGAACAGTATAATCAATTCTGGCAGTTGTCTGTAGAAGGATAACCATACCCTCAGTATATTTCATCCATCTCAGAGTGAGTTTTTCTACACCTCCTTAGAACTAACGCTGCAAATATTTTTTATCAGGCCAGATCTCTCATGACAAGAATGGTGTGATGCTCCAATTCCCATAGTCAAAGTGGAGAATTCCAATTTATGGAGCAGGTTTTCTGTAAAACCTATAAGTTAAGAGGGTAATGAATTAGTGCGCTATGGGCTCCCTTAACAAAATATCAGAATGAGAGGCTTAAACAACAGAAATTTATTTTGTTATGGTTCTGGAAGCTAGAAGTCCAAGATAAAGATGCTCGCAGTTTGGTTTTTCCTAAGAATTCTGCCCTGGGCTTGCAGACGTGGTCTTCCCACTGTGTCTTCCTATGACCATCTCTCTGTATGTAAGCAACTTTGGTGTCACTTCCTCTATTAGGATATCAGTCTATTCCATCAGGCCGCATCCATATGACTTCATTTAACTTTAACCACATCCTCAAAGGCCCTATCTCTAAATGGAGTCACATTCTGAGGTTTCCTGGGGGTAAGGATTTCAGCATATAAATGCTGGGGTGGAGGGAACCGAATTTAGTCCATCAGAGGCAGCATTCTTTTGGAGATACCCAAAATTCAAGAATCAGAAAGTTAGGTATTTCTGAGAGTATGTTCAAAGTCAAGAGAACATCTCACCTCTTCTAAAAAACAAAGGAAATTAATCTATCGCTTAAATTTTAGGAATGTTATAAAATAAAAATAGAAAATGCATTATGCAACTAAATCATTCTTTTTTGTCTCCCTATCATTGTTCTAAATATTTTGGATAAAAGAAGAGGGGAACAAAGCTTTTCCCATTTCACAAAATCTCGTCTATGTCCATAAAGTTTTCCACCTGAAATCCTTTGTAAGGTCTCAGCATCTGGGTTTCTGCCCCCCTTCAAAAATCCATTCCATTCACTGATTTATATTTTTATTCATACATTTGTGTAACAGATAAATATTTGCATGTCCACTCTGGCCTCTTCAGGTGCTAGATCCTAGGATACAATCTAGAGAACAAGGCAATCAAGGGGGCTACAGCTCTTCTAAGGCCGCATGGAACAGACAGCAAACAAACATTAGCAGCCATCTGTGGCAAATACAAGGAGAGATCTGAAGTGGGTGCTAGGCCAGCTCAACGCGGAGGCACTTAACCAACCCATGGGGTTATTCAGAAAAGGTTTCCCTGAGAAAATACCTTTTGAGCAGTATCTGAAGGGTGAATAGCAAGAAGAGCAAGAACAAAAGAAAGCAAGGCGGCCGACTTGAGGTAAAGAGAATGACAAGGACAAGTCCTCTGTGTGAGGAAGAGAGCAAGCCCTCTGAGGGGAGCTAGAAGAGGTTTGGGATGTCGGGAACAGGTAGTGCAGCTCTTCCAGATCAGCAAAGAGGCGTGGGGGCAACTGGGCGGCTCAGTCAGTTAAGCATCTGACTCTTGATTTCAGTTCAGATTGTGATGTCAGGCTCGCTGAGTGAGACTGAGACCCAAGTGGGTTCCATGCTCAGTCAGGAGTCCACTTGAGGTTCTCTTTCTAGCTCCTTTTCCCTCCTCTGCCCCTCCCCACTGCAAGTGCTCTGAAACCCACAGCACACACACTCTCTCTCTCTCTCTCTCTCTCTGAGAAACAAGTAAATCTTAAAAAAAAAAAAAACAAGTTATGGTTTTAAGGGGATTAGGTGGTATCCTGGGGCAATTGGAAGTTGTTGAAGGGATTTAAAGGGGAGGAGTGATTTGATCAGATTAGTATTTTCATGAATTCACTCAGGCTTCTATGTGGGCCAGAGATGGAAGCAGGATAAAAGGAGACAGGTTGGAAGGCTGTTGAAGGAACTGAAAGTGCAGTGAATGCTTAGAACTAGGAAAATGGATAATATGGTGAAAAAAGATACCAAAAAATTGTGATTTGTGAAAAAATTAAGAATGTTTTCTTAGGCTTTCTAATGCTTCATTTAAGTTCCATAAAGAACAGTGATTTTTTTGTTTGTTTGTTTTGTTCTCGGATAGATCCCGAATGCATCCTTTCTGCTTCTGGAGAACTGCAGAGATCATGACCAGAGAATGTTGGGTTGTCCAGAGAGCACTGACTGTATTCTTTGACTGGATGGCACAGTAACAACAGAAGACATTGTGGAAGCTTACTGTGGGCAAAGTACTGTCCTGGAGGCCTTGTCCTATTCAGTCCTTGTGAAAAATGTAAAGAAGAGAAGCCAAGAATCAGAGATTTGGGGCACAGTCCATAAAAGGTAGAATGAAGATTTGAACTCAGGCCTGTCTGACCCCAAAGCCCATCTCCTTCCCCTATGATCCACTAAACCCCAACCTCTCTGTAATAGGATGGAACATCACTTTTTCTAAGGGGGGGGGGTGTTTCCTACTTGTTCAAAGGCTGACAAAGTAATCCTCTTGCCTTTCCTCCCTCCTGATCTGCCATCTTCGAGCACGGAGGCTTGCCAGGCCCCCAAGGCTAAGGGGACGAACCGGTCTTGAGCAAAGATCTCACATAAAGAGGCCCACAGCCTGTTTCTCCCACAGTTTGAGGCAGAATGAGGTCAGGGCAAACACTTTCATATTTTCTTTCTATGAATTTCTTGGATAACAGATTACTCTCTCAAAATATTTTAGAAGGAATGAGAAAAACTGGTACTTGAAGCTTAATTCTGACTAAGGAGAGAAAATTGTGAGCTAAAGAGGGAGTCACATGTTCCACAGGTTGCGATGACCATGTGGTCTTAATTTTTTAAATACCCAGAGAATATAACTGTGAATTGGTTAGTTGAAATGTACTGGGGCACCTGGGTGGTTCAGTCATTAAGTGTCTGTCTTTGGCTCAGGTCATGATCCAGGGTCCTGGAATCGAGCCCCGCATTCAGCTCCCTGCTCAGTGGGAAGCCTGCTTCTCCCTCTCCCACGCCCCCAACCTATGTTGCTTGTGTTCCTTGTGTATCGCTGTCAACTACATAAATAAAATCTTTTTAAAAATGTATTTATTTGTCCCCTATTCTGTATCTGACCCTGGGTGCACAGGACAAGACAGACAAAGTGTCATCCCCTTAGAAAGTTGATATTTTAATTTATGGGAGACAAAAGACAATAAACATAAAAGCTGGACAATTCTTGTAAGATTTAGAAAACTGAATTTTAATACCTCCTGGAAGTTTTTAACATCCAAACTGCTAATACCAGATAAATGGTCCCAATTTTTCTCATCTCTTCTTTTAATTAACAATATAATATTTGGAATTGGAAGCCTAGTTTTAAAGTGAAAATGTATTCTGTGACTTGACAAAACTTCCTTGGGAATCATGGAAAGAAGACAGTAGCATAAGGTAGTTCTCCATCTTTTAATAATTTTGTAAAGTTTTTCATATGCTTGGGGAATTTATCACCATTTTATTTGCTATTTCTGTAAGTATTTTTTATTTCTTGTATCAATTAAATTCAAGCAACATCTTATACCATAGTTAAAATATATAGCTCTTCTGTTAAATTCAGCTTGGAAGATACCCTAAAGAATATTCTTAATAGAAATTTTTAATAAAAGGACATGAACAGATTAAAAAATATTCAAGGAAAAAAGTATTCAGGAAATAATTTCACACCTAGAGACACTAAACAAGAAAGACTGAGTGACCAAAGACTCTAGATGTTCTAACTTTAAAAATTTAAAAAGATATATTCAGATTGTGGAAAATTGCTAAATTCTTGAATATAGCCTGTGAGCATACAGAAAATGAAATGGTGACCTCCAGAAGATCAAGGCATTTTGATAACAAAGCATACATTTTTTTTAAGGCTTTATTTATTTATTTGACAGACAGAGGTCACAAGTAGTCAGAGAGGCAGGCAGAGAGAGAGGAGGAAGCAGGCTAAGCAGAGAGCCCGATGCAGGGCTCGATCCCAGGACCTTGAGATCATGACCTGAGCTGAAAGCAGAGGCTTTAAACCACTGAGCAACCCCGGCACCCCAAAGCATACTTTTTAAATGACAGAACGAAATGTGCTAAAACACAGTACCTTGGTATTTATGGTATTTCCCAAGATCTTTCACAGTATCTGTGTTAATAAGAGTTTTTTAATTGTATATGTAGTACTACAGTTAGTAAGTTGGATTCCCAGTGACACAGTAATATTGACTCCAGTTTAATGGAAAGCTGATGGGAACTCTCTACTCTCATTCTCTCTAATGATTTTACCAGGGATTTGAATGAAGATATGGAAAACATGTCATCAGATGTAACAATGTACAAGGTTAGGGTAAAAGCTAATGTGTTTGAAAAGAAAGGTTGGATTAAAAGCACTGATTGACTAGAACAGGGAGAAAGGCCAACTGTTGGGCTACCATGATAGAAAACTCATTATCGTTGCTGTCTTCCTCCTGGGTTTAGTAAAGCCATAATCCAGATCTAATTGAGCGTCTACTTTTTTTTAAGATTTATTTATCTGTTTGAGAGAGAGAGCGTGCACAAGTGAGGGGAAGGGCAGAGGGAGAGAGCCTTCAAGTTGACTCGCTACTTAGCACAGAGTCTGGCTCAGGGCTCAATCCCAGGATTCTCAGATCATGACCTGAGCCAAAACCAGGAGTCAGGCACTTAACGAACTGAACCACCCAGGCGCCCCTAGTACGTATTTTTATTCAATGAACAGAAATTCATTAGCACTGAGGGAAAATAGGAAACAATAATTATTATCCCGAAAGGACTGATTTTAATGGTAACTGATAAATAGGCTTGTTGTTATTGTCGTTTTCTTCAAATGAATGAGTAGAAAAAAAATCCCCTAAAATAACATAATTTAGCTTTCCTCTTCAGATAAGATCTCCTATCATATACCAGATATATGGCTAACTATATATGGCCTTTTCTGGAGTTTATTCATGGCTATATCATGGTGTTAAAATGATGCCTAGAACTTAGCCACAAAAAAAATATTTGTTTATTGAATGACTTTAGGGTAGGGAAACTCACTCCTTTCTTGGACACTGCATTTCTAGGGGATACCAGTTGGTGGAATGGTCTTTCTTATACTGAGTCAAACTCATTTTTCTATAACTCCCCATTTATTAGGTATAATTATGCTTTCCTGATAAGGGCAAAATGAACCTACTTACCTTCCAAATATTTTAAGATAACTAGCATTTCCCTTTTAAGTACTTGTTAACTTTTCCAAGAAAAAGGTAACTAATTCCTGAACCTTCTGTATATAACATGACTTCCTATCCCTTAAATCATTCTCATCATTCTCCTCTGCATATACCTCAGATCTTCAGAGTTTCTTATAATGTGGTACCCTGAATTATATGTATCTCCAGCAGGAGGTTGATCTGAGCACTTTACCACCTTATTGTAAGATTGGATTAGTTGTGTGAAAGAAAGCTATATAAGTAGCAATTATTTTAGTTCAATCTGAAATCAATTAAGTGTTTTCTCAAACTACGGGTAAGTCTGAGCTGACATCTGAGTTACACATGTTAATTTTTCTTTTCAAGAATAAGATTGTATTTTCCCTTTTGTTTTCTACAGCAAGTCTTTTGATTAGCCAAAGGATAAAAAAAGACATTGGTTATAAGAAAGAGGGTATATTCTACTATTCTACAATTTAAATTTGGCTCCAAAAATCTCATATAGGTCTAACCTGATAAATACTCATTGTTCTCTGCAGTCTTGAGACCTGAAAGAAGTGCTCATGGCTTAGACTCTGCATGGGTGGGAAGCACAGGGCACAGAGTGAGGGGAATCTGAGAAGCCAGTTAGGTAAGAAGTCACTAGAGCACAGCACAACCATTGCCCAAGCTCCCCTCTAGGCCAAATGGACATGAGGATTGCATGAAGAGTACCATTGGTAAATAGAGAAACAATTCCTATGACATGCTCTGGGCTACTCTACCCTGTGCTTTGAAAGGAGGGCGAATGCTAGAATTCATCCCCAGAAGGGAGGAAGAGAAGAAATGGCCATAAAGGACACAGTCCTCTCAGCCCTTCTCACACACTGTGAATGGATAAGCTGTGTCAGAGGGGAGTCTCTCCTGTATATACCTATACAGAGGGCATAGAGGGATTAGAGTAAGAATTCTGGCAATTCATCCTTCAGTAACTTGAATTTTGAACTGTTTGCAACTCCATGAAGGGTAACAGAAGTTGGACAGACCCAGTTCAGGTTTCCCTAACCCCCACTTCCTTCATTTTTTTCTACAGCACAGAGCCAGGGCCTACCTGCCCTTCTTCCCTTCCAGGCCACCTCCGGCCAGGTGCTGCTCCAGATAAGGGCAACCAAAGCCAGCCAAGATTCATCTGCCCGCAGGAGGTCATGTGGCCAAGGTATTCCTGGCATTTAAGTGGACAGAGTCTGGTTGAGTAATTCCAAAGGAAAGGGCTGAGAAGAAGGATGCCTGGTGGCACAGGGAGCTTCTCTAATGCCCTCACAATTCTGTTCTGGCTCCAAACTTGCATACTTCACTCAGTAAAACACAGGCTTGACTAAAGCAGAACCTTCTCCTAGAAGGCAGTTTAGCAACCCTATCTTGCTCCTTGGGCATTTATTTCCCTTTGGAATCTTTTTTTTTTTTTTTAAGATTTTATTTATTTATTTGACAGAGATCACAAGTAGGCAGAGAGGCAGGGAGGGGTGGGGGGAAAGAAGGCTCCCCGCTGAGCAGAGAACCTGATGTGGGGCTCCATCCCAGGACCCTGAGATCGTGACCTGAGCCAAAGGCAGAGGCCCAACCCACTGAGCCACCCAGGCGTCCCTCCCTTTGGAATCTTATCTCAACCCACACCCCACACCCCTGCCACTGTTTTATGCCCCCTACAGAGTGGTATCCTGGGAAGTAATCTTACCAGTCTACCAATTCTTTTATGGGATCAGCAACCAGCAGACCTTATCTTCTCTTCATTCATGGGTCTAGACTCCACCACTTTTTTCTCAGTCATGACGATAAGAGGTCTGGTTCCAATGGAGTCAAGTGTACTGTAGTAAAAAGGAGTTCTTTCCACATCTGCCTCACCAGGTACCATCTCTCTTTCGTCGTGTGCCTTCTTTCTGCAAGTATTAGGGTAGGATGGTAGGACTGTTGACCTATCCTTTTCTGATGCTCCAAAGAGCTATCTATATCTTGTATGGTAATATAGACTATACTCTTTATAGGAAATTCAGCATCTGATGTTCCGTTCCTGAGAGTTCAAGAAAGGCCTGGGTGAGCATTGCAATACCACCGCTTCCTATACTAGGGAGAGATGCTCTAAGAGGTTATAATGTGTCTGCAGCATGAGATGATCAACATCTTTATGCTAGTCCAAGATGAAACAATTTAATTTCTGAACTACTGAACCATAATTCACAAGCGGAAAGGACTTCTGAGTGGTACAAACAATTCTTTGTAGGAACATAAGCGTCAGCCATCACTACATGGAAAAAGGATATGCTCTGTTTATGTATGTGTTCTTTCTCCCCCACCATTCTCATCCCCAGCCAAGCCACAGTCTTTTCTCTTGAATTCATTTTGGAAAAAAAAATCATGAAAAATATTTATAACAAAATCTTTTATAAATATTTTTATAATATATTATATACAGCTGCATTTATATACAGCTGCAGCAATGGAAGAAGTACTGGAAGCACTGGAAGGAAGACCTTCCAGGACCATGAGATAAAGACTTACAAGAAAGAACGCCCGCTGAAAGAAACGAAGACATAACTAATTTGGCACAAATGTCCCACTCTCTTCCCTCTGGCAGACAATCATTTATTCTCTGCTTCCCTCATACTTTACTATGCTAAGGTGACAGGATTAGGAGCTGTCCACCCTATTCCAAACTTAAGAGAAGATGCTGGAATGAAGCCCCAAACTAACAAAATAGAAAGAAAAAATTCAAATGCACATCACCCTTCAATCATAGGGCATTCATGGCCTTAGTTTGTTTGCCTCAGAAAAGTTGTTTAACATCCGAGGTACTAGGTGGTCCATCTCTCCATCAGCCAAAAGCTCATCAGTGGATTGTATTCAGACAAGGGGATAGAACTTTGCAAACCCAAGCCATCAGCTACGCATGCAGGATGTTGCCGATTCCTTGCATCCCATCCTCCATGTTCGTCAAAAATCTCTGTGGCAGACTCTGTGCCAGGTTTTACAAACATCATTATCTCATTTAATCTTCTCGGCATTTTACAGAAACACACACTTTGAAAGATTAGGTGACTTTGCCCAGAGCACACACGCTACTAAGGCAGTAGAGCTAGAACAAGGACACTGTGACATTCAAGCTCAGGCTTTGAATCTTATGTTGTGCTGCTTCTCCACAGTAAGTGGGGAAAGCAATGATAATCCTTCCTGAACTGACACTCAGCGGTTATGTCTTCACTGTGACCTGGAAGAGCCAAGGGGACCTGGGGAGTCCTGGTCACTGTTGCCAGCATAAGTATCTGCCTCCCATCCACGAGTGGGTCATGTGCCTTTTTTCAGAACCTTTCATTATTCTTCCCCACCCTCCAGAAGCAGTGAAGTTTGATGGAAGATTGGCAGATTTTTTTCTTTCTAGTCCAGTCTACCACTAGTGGCTATGAGGTCTTAAGGAAGTCCTACCTATTCTCAGTTCCAAATTTCTAAGATAGAGCAATCATCTCCCATTCTTCCTGAAAGAATCATATGATAATAGTGTGTAGCAAAGTACTTCATAAATGGAAAAATATTCTATGTGTATTCTGGTTCAAGTTTAAATTCCAAAAGTTGGATCAGTGTATTAGCACACACTCACTGCCAAAAAAAAAAAAAAAAAGTAAATTGCATAAACTAACTTTGTTCTTTTGCTAATATTGTATCTAATGTTCTAAAACGCATTGGTATTTAAAATACTGGTTTAACAAAAGAAACAAGTTTTGGTAGAAACCAAGATAGTTGTCAAATGGGTTTTGACCATTGTGTTTTATTATGTGGTTTTGAAGCATAGCCAGATTAAATTGTGGCGAGGGCAAGTGGAGATGCACAGCATTAAACCCTGGGCCTATGAGAGCTGACACCTAGAATAAGAAGCAGTTTGATTCCATAGTGTTCTGAAGGGAGCCAGTGACTTGGCAATTCTGTCTTCCTTTCCTCATTGATGTGGACCTAGCACTACAAGAGAGCAAAGGCTGGATCTCTGCCTCCTTTAATCTGTGTCTACACTGGAGTAAGGAGATTAAACTGGAGACTGCAGACACAGGGAAGTGCTAACTTCAAGACAGAATAAGCAGTTGTAAGCTATCGTAGCTCATTCGGAGTCCAATTTATCCCAAGGAGTTTTTAGAATGAAATATGTTCCTTTAACTCTTAAAAAAAAATGCAGCCCTTCACTAGTTACAGAAATCTGCCATCTGGGCAATAACCAGAATTTTCTTTACTATTATCAAGTGCTTTCAAATATCATAGCTTACATGAGGAAGAATTAATCTCTTTTTATAGATGAAAATACTAAATTTTAGAGAGACTAAGCCACGTAGATAGTAACTGGTAGAGGTCAAATGTGAACCCAAATCTTCTTTTTCAAAATATCATCAGTGTTTTTCTATGTTCTAGTCCTTTAAATTTCATCAGTGAAATTCCGCGGTCATTTAAAGCCATGGCTTTGAAATCAGTGAAACAACTAACAAACCCAAGGCAAATGCTCAATTTTCATAAACCACTTCTTGAGGATTTTACAGGATAAAACCAGTTTTAAAGTTTATTTCCTGTTGTTCCCCCAACAGTTATTGAACTTGTCACAGCACACACCCTAAACTTTGCTGTTACTGTTTTGCTAAAAATCCCATAGGACTCTAACATCGTCTTTTAAATGCTGAAATTAACTTCCCTGTGTATGTGCTATCTCTTGCCTGAGAACATAAGGCTTTTGAAGAAGAGGGCTATTTTGGGTTGGTGCCAGGGTTGGAGAGTAGAAGGGATGGGAGACACAGGATTGGGGGTTGAGATCTGGTCAGCTTAACTCAGGTGTCCAGAAAAGGGTCCTGGAAGGTCCATAGGAAAACTTTAATCTCAGATGTGTGGAATGTTTTTGATAATAATTAAAACTGTACCATGTTTTAAACTTGAATATGCCTAGGATATTTGTAAAACATTAGTTGACTCTAATTATATCTTACATTATCCATACCAGGTACTTAACCTCTGAGAGTTGAGAAATATTCCCAAGTTCCCATGTCAAACAAACAAGAATGGGAGGTTTTGATGAGGAATTATAGACAAACTGGCCAACTGTGCCTTGACCCACAAAACCGCACGTAGCCCATTAGGAGCTGACTCTGGGAACCATCTGATATTTATGAGCAGAGAATCAAGAACATGAATTTCCTGCCAAGTCAGGCAGGTGGGGCCATTACAATATTATCTCCTAATCAGCCGGCTCACAGGTTCAGACCTGCTCTTCCAGGGAAGGTCTCCCCAGGACAGGCAACCACAGACGTGGTTATCTGATGCCATCTAAACCCCAGATCTACTAGAGAAGAACTTTCATCTCTGCTATGGATTTCCTCATTGAGACACCTGAAGAGTTCTCAGTCTCAGACACTCTGCCTTAGACCAAGAGTTAAGTAAAAACCAGGAGGGCCACAATCTATTTTCTAAATGAATACTTTTCCCTCAGTCAATAGGTGTGCACATGAGTGGCTAAGAATTAGGTGCTCACATCAATCAACCTTAAGTGGATTCAATTTAACTTTATTTTTAAATATTCTAATTTTTATTTCTACACTCTACTGGAGTGAACAGAAGGAGAAAGAACAGGCAATACCAATAAAAAAAGAATATAGAGTAAAACAAATCATGTATCCAAAATAAGAAAACAAACAAGCCAATTAAAAAGTGCATATTGCAATGAGCACTGGGTGTTATATACAAATAATGAATCGTGGAACACTACATCAAAAACTAATGATGTACTGTATAGTGACTGACATAACATCATAATAAGAAAAAAGCTAAAGCAAAAAAAAAAAAAAAGTATGCAAAAAAAAAAAAGACATTTCACCAAGAATTGGGAGGGGCTGCCTGAGTGGCATAGTCAGTTAGGCATCCGACTCTTGATTTCAGCTCAGGTCATGATCTCAGGGTTATGAGATCAAGCCCTGTGTCAGGCTTCCTGCTCAGCATAGAGTCGGATTGAGATTCTTTCCCTCTGCCCCTCCCTCTGCTTGCAGGTGGGCTCTCTCACACAAAATAAATAAATAAAACTTTAAAATATAAATAAATAAATAAATCCACAGTGAGATGCCACCACACACCTGTTAGGGTGGCTAAAATTAAAACAACTTACCATTCAGCGTATAGGTAAAATACAGAACAATTGTACTTCTTTAGCATGCTGATGGGGACATAAAACAGTACAGCCACTTTGGAAAACACTTGGGGAATTTCCTTAAGAAGGAAAAACATACCAAAAAAACAAAACAACAACAACAAAAACACCTCATTATTTAATCTAGCCATTCCATTCCATTACCTAAGTATTTCTAAGAAAAATGAAAGTACATGTCCCTATAAAAACTTGTACATTAATATCTACTATTCATAATCATCAAAAACTGAAAACAATCCTGATGGCCATCAGTTAGGTGAATGAACAAACTATGGTATATCCAGATGATGGACTACAATTCAGCAATAAAAAAAGAATGGGGCACCTGGGTGGCTCATTCGGTTGTGTCTGCCTTCAGCTCAGGTCATAAGCCCGGGGTCCCACATCCAGCTCCCTGCTTTTCGGGGAATATGCTTCTCCCTCTCCCTCTACCCTTCCCCTAACTCATGCTCTCTCTCTAATAAATAAGTAAATTTTAAAAAATGAATATTAATATACACTACAACATGGATAAATCACAACATAATTAACCTTAGTGAAATAAGCCAGACAAAGAAAGTGTATATAACCACATGACTCCATTTATATAACATTCTAGGAAACGAAAACTAATGTAACATGACAGGAAGTAGATTGGTGGCTGCCTGGGTATAGCTGGTGGGAATGGGAGCTGAAAGGAGGGACACCAAAGGAGCAGGAGGAAACTTTTGGAGAGAACAGATATGTTCATTATCTTTATTATGGTGATTGTTCCATGAGGGCATAGATAAGTCAACTTTTCAAATTATATACTTTAAATATTTGCACTGTTTTTAAATATCAATGATACCTCAATAAAGCTGTTTTAAAAATACCACAAACACTGAAATGTTTCCTTTTCTTATTTACTTTGGGCAACAAAGTAGTCTGTATGTGTAGAAAAACTAATACTAAAGGCCTCATAGTGAACAATAGTAATACTTCTGTACAAATGTCTCTTCAATCCTACTTTTTAAACTTTTTCCGTCTTTTTCTTTTTTCTAAATTTGTATTTAAATTCTCATTAGTTAACATATAGTGCAATATTGATTTCAGGAATAGAGTTTAGTGATTCGTCACTTACATACAACAACCAGTGCTCATCACAAGTTTCTTCCTTAATCTCCATCACCCATTCAGCCCACCTCCCTCTATCAACCCTCAGTTTGTTCTCTATTATTAAGAATCTCTTATGGCTTATTTCCCTCTGTCTCTCTTTTTTTCTCTTCTTTCCCTTACGTTCATCTGTTTTGTTTCCTAAATTTCACATGAGTGAAACCATATGGTATTTGTGTTTGACTGATTTATTTTGCTTAGCATAATACACACTAGCTCCATCCATATCGTTGCAAATGGCAAGATATTCTTTTGATGGCTAAGTAATATTTCACTACATATGTATGGGTGTGTGTGTGTATGTGTGTGTGTGTGTATCATATCTTCTTTTTCCATTCTTCAGTCGATGGACACATGGATTCTTTCCATAGTTTGGCTATTGTTGATAATGCTGTAAACATCAGAGTACATGTGCCCCTTTGAACCTATATTTTTGTAACTCTTGGATACATACCTAGTAGTACAATTATTAGATCATAGAGTAGTTCTATTTTTAACTTTTTGAGGAACCTCTATACTGTTTTCCAGAGTGGCTACACCAGTTTGCATTCCCACCAACAGTGTGAGAGGTTTCCTCTTTCTCCACATCCTCCCCAACATCTTTTGTTTCCTATGTTGTTCATTTTAGCCCTTATGATAGGTGTCAGCAGGTATCTCATCATGGTTATTTGTAATTGCATTTTTTTAAAATATTTTTTAAAGATTTTATTCATTTATTTGAAAGAGATCACAAGAAGGCGGGGGGAGGCGGGGGATGGGGAAGCAGGCTCCCCGCCGAGCAGAGAGCCCAATGCGGAGCTCGATCCCAGGACCCTGAGATCATGACCTGAACCAAAGGCAGAAGCTTAACCCACTGAGCCACCCAAGTGCCCCCGTAATTGTACTTTATTTGTATTTGTAATGAGTGATGTTGAGTATCTTTTCATGTGTCTATTAGCCATCTGATGTCTTCTTTGGAAAAAATGTCTATTCATGTCTTCTGACCATTTCTTAACTGGATTACTTGCTTTTGGGGTGTTGAGTTTGATAAGTTCTTTATAGATTTTGTATACTAACCCTTCATCAGATATGTCATCTGCAAATATCTTCTCCCATTCTCTAGGCCACCCTTAAGTTTTATTGTTTCCTTCACTGTGCAGAAGCTTTTTATCTTGATGAAGTCCCAATAGTTCATTTTTGCTTTTGTTTCCTTTGTCTCCAGCAACACATCTAGTAAAAAGTTGCTCTGGCCAAGGTCAGACAAGTTGCTGCCTTTGTCCTCTTCCAGGATTTTCATCCATTTTTAAAATTTTGTGTATGGTGTAAGAAAGTGGTCCAGTTTTATTCTTCTGCGTGTTGCTGTTCACTTTTCCCAATACCATTCATTGAAGCGACTGCCCTTTTTCCATTGGATATTCTTTTCTGTTTTGTCAAAGATTAGTTGACCATATAGTTGTGGGTCCATTTCTAGGTTTTCTATTCTCTTCAGTTGATCTATGTATCTGTCTTTGTGCCAGCACCAAATGTCTTAACAACCACAGCTCTGTAATGTAACTTGGAAGTCCAGAACTGTGATGCCTCCAGCCTTGCTTTTCCTTTTCAGGATTGTTTTGGTTATTCAGGGTCTTTTATGGTTCCATACACATTTTAGGATTGCTTGCTCTAGTTCTGTGAAAAAATGTTGCTGGTATTCATATAGGATTGCATTAAATGTGTAGATTGCTTTGGGTGGTATAGACATTTTTTAAAATGTTTGTTCTTCTTATCCATGAGCATGGAATTTCAGAGTCTTAACTATAGAAAACAAACTAATGGTCACCAGAGAGGAGGTGGGTGGGGGGATGGGTGAAATAGGTGATGGGGATTAAGGAGGGCACTTGTGGTGGTGACTACCAGGTGTTGTATGGAAGTGTTGAACCACAATATTGTACACCTGAAACTAGTATTATGCAGTATGTTAAGTAACTGGGACTTAAATAAAAACTTAGAAAAATAAAATAAAACTTTTTTAAATATTTCCTCAGCAAAAATAAATAAATAACATAAACTGTTTTTAACTACTGCTGATTTTAATTCTTTAGTATTATTTTTCTAACTTTAAATAACAGACTTAAATTATTACTATTCTCAATTTTCCAATTTAAGATTCTCTAGGGGTCATACCACTTCTCCCTTTTCTCAACTACCTTTTATTACCTCAATTTCTCAAAATCTTGACATATTTTATTTTGCTTCATAGTCAAATGCATTTTTCAACACAGTTTTTTGTTTTTCTTCAGCAAGGCATTACTACCATCTCGCAATGTATAGTTACAGTATCTAATGCTTGGGAAACACTTCTATATTCTTCTTAAGATAGTCTTCCTAGAGTCTACTTACTTGATTTTCTGGCTTGCTATTCAATTATCATGCAAAGATTTATCTTCTTTGCCTCACTAACTACTGGGATAGTTCCCAATTCTTTGTACCCCATTCTTTTTCTTGGTTTCCACTATTATCTTGCTGGATTATGTCCTCAAGTAACTTATGAAAATGATGCCTGGCACCTAAAGTTTCTGAGTCCTTCCATATTGAAAATGGTCTTTATGCTCTTTATGGTCTTTATGTTCTTCCTAGATTTGATTAAATTGAACTGGAGTAGAGAATGCTAGGTTTAAATGATTTTTCTATGAACATTTTACTTTGAAGAACCCAATGCAACAATCTGATTTCTTCTTTTATGCAGGTGATCTGTATCTTTTTTTTAATCTTTGAAGAAGTTTCTATTTTACACTTAAAAAATACTTAAAAAAAAACTTTAAAAAATACTTAAAAAACTTAAATAAAATAAAACTTTTAATATTTCCTCAGTAAAAAAAAAAAAAGTATCTTCAAAAGTACTAAATTTTCATGAAGTCTTATCTTGATAAGGATCTTTTCTATTCGATCTGGTCATCACTTAGTAGATTGCTTCCATAAGAAGGTTTTTTAGCTCTGGGAAATTCTCTTAGTTCTTTTATTATTTATTCTTCCTTGATTTTCTCCCCCTCCCTACCCTTTTAGTTTTGTTTTAATTCTTTTCTTTCTGGAATTCTTACTATACAAATTGTTGATATTTAGGCTTGACCTTCTGTTTTATTTTTCCTTTCTAGATTTTCCATTTTACTCTTTGCTTGAAAACTTCATGTAATTCAAGCCCTTCTAAAAAATGTAGGAAGAAGTAACAATCATGGATTAATGTCTAAGAGCTCTTTTTTTTTTTTTGCTTGTTTGTTTGCTTTTTAAGATTTTATATATTTATTTGACAGAGAGGTATCAAGAGAGAGACACAAGCACAAGCAGGGGGAGTGGCAGACAGAGGGAGAGGGAGAAGTAGACTCCCTGCTGAGCAAGGGACCCAACACAGAGCTTGATCCCAGGACCCAAGACCATGACTTAAGCCAAAGCCAGATGTTTAATCAACTGTGCCACCCAGGTGCTCCCCTTTTTTGTTTCTGATTGCCCAACACTTATTTTATGAAGACCATATCTTCCCACTTCTCTTTAAGGACAAGAAATGGTGTGCACAGATTCAAAATTTTCTTTTGTTCTCTAAATGACCAATTACTCTCCTTTTCTTTTTCTTGGTCTTTTAAACTGTGGATTTCCTTTATATAGTGATGTTTGGTTGTTCTTTTATATTTATATTCTATGTTTGCTATTTCAAGGTAACTGGCATACATTTTCTTTTCTACTGCATTTATAGCATGCAGTATTCCCTAGTATCCCCACTAAGAAAACTTCATGTTAGACTTAATAGGCAAAAGCTCTCCCAAATGGATAGAGCTTAATAATATCTATCATAGGAGCCTTGATTCACTGCAGAGAGTTCTTTAATTCTTTCCTAGAGAAGAATTCTAAGGTGAGAGGAAGGTGTGGAGAGGAGTGTGGGAACTAACTGACCAAGTCATTTTGTAACTAGGTTTTCAATTAACCCCTACGTTTTCTTCAAATTCTATTTTGAAACAATTTTAGATTTATAAGAAATTTCAAAAATAATACAGATAACCCCCATGTACACTTCACCCAGATTCCCCCAAAGATAACATCTTATACAACATTATAAAAGCCAAGAAGCTGATATTGGTACAATACTATATTGATAATACAGGCTTAGTCAGATTGTGAAAATCGTACACTATTCTTTTTTATGTAACAGAGTTCCATGAAATTTTACCACATGTATAGAGGAGTGTAAACACACTAACAGGATATGGAACTGTTCTGTCACCACCAAGAAGTACGCTTTGTACTTCCATAGTCGCCTTCCCATCCCACTCCCAGTCCTAATCCCTGGCAACTACTGCTTTGTTCTTCACCATTATCACTTTGTTACTTCCAGAATGTTACATGAATGGAATCATACAGAAAGTGATTTTCTGTGATTGGCTTTTTAACTCATTACAATGCCCTTGAGATTAATCCAGGTATTTGCTTATTTATACTTTGTTCTTTTTTATTGCTTAATAGAGTTCCATCGTAGGGATCACCCCAGTATGTTTATCCAGCCACCCAATGAAAGACATTTAGGTCATTTCCTTTTGGGGGCTATTGTAAATAAAGATGCTATGAACATTTATCTACTGGTTTTCATATGAACTCTTAAGTTTTCATTTCTCTAGGATACATACCCAGGAATGTGAGTATATAGTCAGATGGTAACTACATGTTTAAGTTCTAATGAAACTGCCAAATTTTCCAAGGGGCTCTACCATTCACATTCTCACAAGCAGTGTATGAGAGATTCAGTTGCGCTGCATCTTGTCAGTACTTAGTATTATCAGCAATTTTTATTTTAATCATTCTAACAGGTACATGGTATTTGATTTACATTTCCCTAATGCCTAATGATATAGAGCAGCTTTTCATGGGCATATTCACCATACGTCTATCCTCTTTAGCAATATCTTTGATCTAATCTGTGCTTGGATTGATTACCTTTTTTCTATTGTTTAAAGAGTTCTCTCTATATTCTGAATATACATCCTGTTGTTTAAATAACTGAAGATTCGGGGCACCTAGGTGGCTCAGTCCTTGAATGTCTGCTTTCAGCTCAGGTCATGGTCCAGGATCCTGGGATCAAGCCCCACATTGGGCTCCCTGCTCAGCAGGAAGCCTCCTTCTCCTTCTACTCCTCCTGCTTGTGTTCCCTCTCTTTCTCTGTCTCTATCAATCAATAAATAAAATCTTTAAATAAATAAATGAACGAATGAATGCATAAATAAATAAATAAATAACTGAAGATTCTTTTCTAAAATGGGGGAAAAAATAATCTCTAGGAAGGATTTTCAAATTAAAAATGTGTTTTTATTTGTTTTCTAATTTTCTCAGCCCACACACAAAATATTTAGATTGATAAATATGCCCTGAAAAAATCATCAAATAAAAATCTCTTTGAAAGCCAATGTCATTTGTCATTTGTCTGGCACCTCTTAAACATTTTTTAGGTGAAATATTATACTCTGACTGGCATGTTACTAATTATCTTTAAACACTTTAATATTATCAGTGACCATGTTCGTAAATACATTTTGATTGAATTATTTTGAATTAGGATAAAAACAAGATGACTTTGACAAATAAACAGAAGTGGAATTTCTTGAAAAATTTCTTTGATAATATGAAGTCAAGGCTTTGAATATATTTCAACAATAATCTGAAGATGGGCTTCTAACCCTAAAGAAAAAATAGAAATGCCTATTTTATTTCTATTTATTCTCTTTAATGTGCTGAAAAACCTGGAGTAACAGTTGTTTCCTAGAAGCTATTTCACAAAAGGAAATTGAGTGTTCTTCTGAGACAAGGCTGAGATATAAACATAGTGATTTAAAATTTATTTAAAAAAAAAAAAGAATGCAGGGCTCAGATTACAATTTCATTCAGAAATTTCCCAGCTTTCTCCACAGGTGTCCCCAAAGGCTATGACCATCTCACATTTCCATTCGTCCACCATCAGTCCCTCTTATGTCCTCAACATCATGGCGCAGAGGTCTGTTTTCAGGCCATTGTGGGTTCTATTGGCACTACTGACCACAGTCTCCCTGGGGTTGTCATAGCCACACAAATGCTCTGTTCTGGCAACTGCTGTTTTAAAGTCAAGGAAATAACTTTGTCTGGCTTGGGTTAAACCCTAAAACTGGTAAACCCCAGCGGTTCTCAGCAGTAGAGCTACCAACATTTGGATAGGATAATTCTCTGTTGTGGGGGCTGTCTTGTACAGTCTCGGGAAAGAAGAAAATCCTACCATTTGTGACAACAGGGATGGCACTTGAGGGTATTATGCTAAGTCAGCTAGATCAGACATAGACAAATATATGATATCACTTATGTGGAGTCTAAAAAAGCTAAACTCACAGAAGCAGAAGGTAAAATGGTGGCTGTCAAGGGCTAGGGGATGGAGGAATTGAGGAGATGTTGCTCACAGGGTACAAACTTACAGTTAGGAGATAAATAAAGCTTTGGAGATCTAACACACAGCATTGTGTTCATAGTCAACAATACTGTATTGCTTCAAAGTTGCTAAGAGACTAGACTGTAAATGTTCTCACCACAAAAAAAGAAACGCTAATTATGTGCATGGTGGAGGTGTTAGATAGTGTTATGATGGTAATCATACTGCAATATATAAACGTATCAAATCAACACACTGTACATCTTAAACTCATACAATATTATATATTAGTTAAACCTCAATTTTTAAAAATAAAATAAAACATAAAAAGCATTTTCCATACCCTGAAAAAAAAAAAGAAACATATTTGAGCATAGATTGATTGACCCAAATCCCTAGTTACACTCAAGTTAGGTCCTAGTTCTTAGAATTAATATATTTGTAAATTCTCTGATTCTAATTATAAGTATTCTTAATTTTTTTAATTTAAAGTCAATTAGCCAACACATAGTATATCATTAATTTCAGATATAATGTCAACAATTCAGTTGCATATAATACCCAATGCTCATAGTATGCTTATTTTTGAAAAGAAAATTTTAAGAACCTGAATTTGGAGCTACTGTAATAGTTCAATGTATTAATGCTTAAAATTGTAAAATGCTCAAAATGTAAAATGCCTAAAAAACTAATACAATTACATATTTTTAGATAATTTTTACTTTTTTAAATTTATAGCAACTCCTAAACATTAGCCAAAATAGTGACAAGTGACTTTAAGACTTAACATCTTTGCTCTGAATATATTATCAACAAAATGTGCCCATTAAATAAAACTGTTCCTTGGATTCCAAGGGCACCGGTCTATTCAAGAATTGCTTTGTTTGCCCTATATGAGTAGCCAAACATTTAACATTAGCTAAGATATAGGCTTATCACAAAAAAAGATATGAAAGACCAGAATCTAATCTCCCTTGCTTGTTTTAGGACTCACCCCATGGAAGAAGTTCTATTTCCTCATTGAAAATCCAGATATTGGTCACAGTCTAGCCCCTTGGAGGTTCCTTCCCCTTGGAGAAGAGCAACGTTCTGTCCGCTACTCCCAGATGCACTCTGGGTAGAAATCCTGCTTACGCTGACCCTACTCCTTTGTCTCCTTGCAATGGGCCTTTGTGCCGAGATTTCTGAGTTTGGTGTGAAAGAGAATATGTAGTAAGGCAAGGGACTTGAGCAAAATACATAGCAGAATAATTTATAGAGATATTAAATTCGATCTTATTTTTCCTATAAGACTCAGGACAGAGTACAATTTTTTTTTCCTCTTCTTTATGCTTTTTATCTAAGCCGTTTCATCCTGGAGCCGTCTGGTGTTCACAGGGGAGAAACAGTAAGACCTCTTTTTGACAGCTTGGCCTGGAAGATGCCCTAGAGCAAACCTCTAGGACCCGGGCTAGAGGAGGTTGATGGGAGGGGACAGACTGAGAAAGGGTTGGTTTTCAAGAGTGGTAGAGGCCCAGGGTTTCATATTGAGTAGAAATGCTTAACTCTAATGCGGGAAGCCAACGAAAATAGATGAAGGCTGACAGGATACCAGGAATGAGGGAGGAGCCAGCTCTTATGCGTCCACTCAGCCTAAGGGGGCTGGAGCTGCCAACCTCCAGAACTTTGACCAGCATTAACTGTGATCAAAAACACCCATTCCCTAAGCCTTTACTGTGAAAATACCCTCCTGCCTGACCCTCAGGAAGGGGAAAGAATTCCCCAAACCTGACTGGGATCAGAAAAATAAAGCTCACAACCAGACCAGATATAATTAGATTCTGAACAAATGAGGGAATGTGACATTTCTTAGACCCAAGTATTATGCAGCAAATCCGTTGTTACTACAATGCCTCACTCACTCCAGTTGCTTACGGGTTTCAGCCAGATGCCTCCAGAAAACATTAAAAAAAAAAAAAAAGTGTTAGTAAAGATTACTGCTTAATGTGGGTAGCTGGAAAGGCTTTCAAATTTGTTTAACAGAATCACACAATTTCTTATTTATGTGATCAATAGAATGTGATTCATGAGAGTTAAACCTTACAAATCCCACTTCACATGAGACAGAAACTAGGAGGTTGTAATTGTTGAGTTCTAAGGACCAAAGTGGAAGACTGGTTTGGAACAGTCTACAGGTCCTTCAGGAAGACACGGTTCAGTGCAAGCCTCATGGGGACAGTTTGCTCTGGTGCTCTGAGTGGTACAGGATGGCTGACAGGCAAAGTCTAGAGACCACAGTACAAACAGCAGATGACTGTAGCCTGATTTAAGGTTGAGCCTGAGGACAGCAAGAGGGAGGAATGATTCAAGTGTGGTCTTTAAGGTGATATTTTTCCCTTTAAAATAGGGTTTTGCAGTATACTGGATTGCTCATCCTTCCTTTGAAACTTTATAGGATTTTGCACATAGATTTTCAAAATGCTTGAAATAATTCAATTCTACAAATATTTACTAGGTGTCTATGAGGTACCATGCATTATAGTAAACACCTGCAAGAGAAAAAAGGTGAAGAAGATACAATTCCCTCTCACAACTTAGTGGGAGAGATGGAAACAAACATAAATCAGTCTAACACGAGAAACAGTAGGTCATATATTAAAAGAAAGTAAGGTTTGTTGAGAGCTTTCTAAGAACCAAGCACTAATATGCACTACAACATTGTAAGGAATATACTATTATTATCCCCAGATGAGGGGCCCGAAGTCCAGAAAGTTAAGAAACTTTCCCATGGTCCTGTAACAAAGAAGAGTAAAACTGGAATTTGCACCCAGAGATACTAACCCCAGAAATCAAGCTGTTACACGTTCCTGTGAAATACAAGTCATATGTAATGGTAGAATGGGGTAGGAAAAGGCTAAGCCATTCATAGGAGGGAAATCAGTAACCAATAAAGACTTCTCAATCCTTCTACTTCTTAGGAGAAGAGGCAAAACGGGCAAGCTCTGTATTATTTTCATTTTCAAAAACAAATACATTCCTTTTGCTTATTTATGCTCCTTATATAAGCCAAAAGGTTATTAGATATAAGAGTACTTCAAAGAGAAAAAAAATGTCACTTAATTATTTTGGAAACCACCATATTTTTCACATATTTTTCCCCATAGATATACACTTGTCCTTATCCCTGCAACGAAATTACAATGTTCTTTTCACTATGTTTTATTTTTTCCAATATGCTTCTTTTTGCTTGTTTTTATTTACATTACAGTTAGTTAACTACAGTTAGTTTGCATTACAGTTAGTTAACAGACAGGGCAAAATTCATTTCAGACGTAGAATTTGGTGATTCAACATTTCCATACAACACACAGTGCTCATCGCAACCAGTGCCCTCCTTAATCGCCATCACCTAATACCCCAGCCCCCTGACTATGTTTTATTTAGAATAATATAATTTCATTAGCCAACCTTCATGTCTACAACTAATATGAGGTCTATGAATAGAAGTAATATCTTGCATTTACATTACTCTTTTCTCTCAAACCACCTAAACCCTTCATGAAGCCGGGACCTTTCCATTTTCAGGAGACCCACGTCAATGATTTACCATAACATGTATCTAACGGAGGGAAGGACTAAACAAAAAAGAGTCTGTGACTTTTCTAGAGGTGTAGATCGCTCTCTGAAGGACTGGATTAGAACATGTAACTTCACTCCCGGTCTTGGGCTCAAGCAACCTGCCACGCCCAGTGGCAAAGTAAATGAGGTTTGGCAGAGCCAAATGCAGAGCGATGCAAACAGTCCCCCCCAAAATCAGTGTGCTGTTTCTGAAGTCCCCCCTAAGAAATTTGTCATGTGGAGATCGTTCACACCCACAGTAGCCACTTTGTAGGTTTTCTTATTATAAAACGTACACTTCTTCATTTTCGTCCCCGTGGCTCGTTACACTATACCATTGTGTCTTTGTACCATGATAGAGGGACTTTGCTAGAAAGTGAGCAAGCAAGGAAGAGAGCAAAAGAAACAAAGACCTTTAGTAACGGAAGTCTGGGAATTCAGTCTCAAAGTGTCCGTTTTAGTCAGATCAACTCATTGTGGAACTTCAGAAGCTGGGCCTGTCCAGGCTCACCAGAGAAAGACATGTTAGTGTGAGGCTTGACTCATCTGATGCCAGGCCTAGATTGGTTTGGATTGAGCTCAATCCAAAATTGTTTCCAATGGGGGCTGAGTCTTTAGTTGCAATCATAATTCCGAAGGCAAGCAACAGAACTCTTGGCCACTGAATTTACAGCCTTAACGCAGTTGAGTTATTTTCCGAGGGCCTGGCAGATGAGCAGTTGTTCCCTGAGTGGAGTCAGGGAACGTCCCCCCCGATAAGCAGGCATCCCAGTGTCTAAGATAAGAATTTACCAGAGGAACACAAGCAGCAAAATCCTGTCCCCACACTTCAGTGTGTGCGTGAGTTGTCCTATGTATATTTCAGATTATCAAGAATTTTAGGAAAGGGAGAGAAAATTGAATGTTGCAAGCTCGGCAATATCAGTTTTAACATTCTCTTCATTGGACAAAGGAACCAAGTTTTGAGACCAGCCCCCGACCCTAGCCTCTCATCTCCTCTTTGGGCCCCCTCTTTGGGTCTGTGGAGGGCAGTGTGAGGACCCTATGAGAATGCTTTATAATCCCTAAATAGCTGTAGCAGTTGATCATTTTCTTGCATTTCAGCTATTTTCAGGAAACCCTCTCTATTTGAATAGGCAGCTTGAATGCTAATTTTATCAAGCCATGTGAATGATCTTCCTGTCTCACTCCTAAACTATCAACCCCATTTTGCTACTAGTTCCCAAGCTCAGAAACGATTTCCCTCTCTCCTAAGCCTCCCTGCGTGCTTTGTTTTCTCAGAACTCAAAGGAATTCTCTTCAAAAATAGTTATAAAATCTCACATTGTAAAGCCCTGGGCCCCATCACCTAATTGCCTTCCTCCCCTTAACTTCATTTGTCTCTCCTCAAATGGTCCTGAAACTTGCTCACTTCCAAAACCAGATTTTTTCAGGTGTTTCTCATCTTTCTATCCACATTATTCTTTATACTCTCATCTGTGAGCCGTGCGTGTACTTAAACACATTTTGAACTTTTTAAAAATTCTGCTTTGTTCTATCTCATGATAATGCATCCTATACGTCTTTTCCTTACTAAGTAGGAGGGTCAAAGGCTCTAGAGTCATCCCTGAATTTTGTCAATGAGAAAACAAGGTTACATCATTGGCCTAAGTGTTACAGCAAGTGGCTAAACACCAGAGGCAAAGATCTGGGTTTAGATAGGTCATCTGACTTGGGTTCAAAGAGAAGAATTTGAGAGAGCCCATTTATCCTATCGGTGGATGGATTATAATGGGAAGAGAGGCTCACTCAGAGCTCTAAGCTGCCGTGTCTCATGGGAACCCAACAAAATGCAGTTGGCAAAGTAATAATGGCAAGCACTGGGGTTGAGTCACAAGAAACCAGGTCTGTGTCTTAGCATACCTGATTCCTGGCTGAACCAAGAGTGAATGCCATCTTCCTGATTTGTTTGGGTGTTTTTTGCTTGTTTGTTTGTTTGTTTGTTTTTGTTTTTTCATGAAATGTGTTTAAAGTAGATAGTTTTAAGGGAAAAATGTTGGGGTTTGAACATAAAGTGATTTTGATTTTTTTTCTAGTAGCTGCCTCTGTACACATGGTGTTAGAACTTCCCTTTCTTACTGGTTATTGAGTCCCTTCATGATTATGGGCCATACTGTATAACTTCCAATAAATTTTGGTTATCACAGAAGTCTTGTTTCATCTTTTAAAAGCTCATTTCTGTTCATTTTTTAAAAATAAATTACAAATTTAAAAAAATTTTTCCGCCACGACCCCAGCCCTGGCTAGATTCAAATGTCCAGCTCCTGTGTTTTACTCTGGGCAAGGGAGCATGGTTTGCTCTTTAGGAAGCTTTCCCTTTTCCCTCTTCCAGCTACAAGCTGCCCCAGTGTCCTGAGAAGACTAGCCATCTCCTTACCTAACTGGGAGGTTGCAGTTGTGTCCCTGGTTCGCCACAGCTGCTAACCTGGATTGTGTTCATTAGGAGTGGACAGTGGTTCCAACCTGCCCTGCTCAAGCCAGGCTTGAGGCTTTGAAGCTTTCCTGGGCATTGCTGGTTCATTCTGAAGTGTGGCCACCTCCGCTGCTGACCCCTACCCGCACATTCATGTGCCCTTCCTCTGCCTACTCCTCTTTGCTTCTTTTGCTTGGTTTTCTGGCTGTTCTATGGCCTCAAGTCTCATCTTCTCTCTGCAGCCATTTCCAGGCAGGACTGGTAGGACCCATTGTCCTTACCTCCCAGAAACCCCCAAAAGCTCTGACTCCTGTCCTTAGGTAATCTCTGTGATGCCAGGTCACTCCAGCTAACTTTCCCCCTGCATAAAGAGAATGGGACAGGTCAACAAGTCCCTGACTAAGCAGACATCTAATTAAGGGGGTAAGTGACCATGTTCTTTCAGGCATAGCCAAATCTTAAGAGGATTCTCTTGGCACCCCCACTTCCATGGGTTTGGAGGAGCAAAGCTTCTGACTCTCTGCAAACTGCGCTTCCTAAGATGGCTGCCTTCTCCCTTCTCAGCAGCGTCATACCCATTTATGAAAGAACCAAATCCTACAGGTAGCTGGCTCTCACACAGATGCCTCCTTGAGTTTGGCATTTGAATCACAGAATGATTTCTGTTCATAGATTTGAGTCACTGAGATTTTAGCCACCAGAAAAAAACTCCACACAACATTGTTGTTTATACGTATATAATAAAATAAAGGCATTTCTAAAACTGTTCTTATTGTGATAAACTAATTTTCATATAAGTAGTACTGTATCCTACCTGAGAGTTCCAGGAAGTCACATAATTGTCGCCTGAGGAAGGAACCTGGGATTCCTCCATGCAGCGTGCAGAGACCACGGTTACCAACAATCCCTCGAGTTTAGAGGATTACCAGGCTCTGTGGGAGATTATGGCTCTATTTATGCTTCTCATCTCATCATTTCAACATATGTTCATCACTGGTTTAACAGTGACCATTTATACTTTACAAACTCCACCCATGAATATAAGACAGAAGGAGATTTAATGAAAAGCAAAACAGTGTAATTCACAAATTTTCTGGATCAGGCATGTAAGAAAATGTGCAAAGGGGCACCTGTCTGGCTCAGTCAGGAGAGAGTATAACTCTTCATCTTGGGGTTATACGTTCAAGCCCTACATTGGGCATAGAGATTATTCAAATATACAATTGTAAAAAATATATGCAAAAAAATGAATGCTGGCAAACTTTGAATTCAAATATAATCAAGGAATGATAGCTCCATAATGATTTTTAGAGCATCATAATTCAAGTACCCAAGGCTTAAGAAATGAGTAGATACACACCCTTCATAATAGATCTTGTTTTCCTGCAGTTAAAGAAACAATGATTTTCTTTCATTTTTATTCCTCTTTCAAAGTCTGAAAGACTATCTGAATCACATTTTGGTCAATTGTTTTGGCTACCGCTTGATTCGATCTGAGACTTTTTTTTCCTTAACTATTTACTTAAATTAAAACAGGCTGTGGCCTCAGGCTCTACGGGTTCAGTTAACACCTAAAGGGTTTAGAGTTTCCCATTCAGAGGCGTTGGGAAAGGCTGACTTGTGGTGGGTCGTATACTCCCCCTGGTGGAAAGAGAGAAAAAAGTATCTGATGAGCCCTGGCCGGGGAGGGGGGTCGGGGCAATAGTTTTTCCCTAAAAAACCTCCACTTTGTGACATTCAAGTTACCAAGGCTCCATCGAGCAGTCTATGCATTTTTTATTGTTTAATTTTATCTCCACTGTTGTCTTTTTTTTTTATTATGATTCTCTTTCTCATTAAACTTATTCAGCCAACAGATACTATTAAAGGCCTTCCAAGCATCAGGCACAGCTCTAGGCAGTGGGGATACAGCCCTCAGTGAACAAGATGATTCAAAATCCTGCCACTGGGGAGTGCCTGGGTGGCTCAGCCCTTCCTTCCACTGGGGTCATGATCCCAGGTGCCCCAGATTGAGCTGCCTGCTCCACTGGACGCCTCCTTCTCCCTCTACTGCTCCCACTGCTTATGTTCCCTCTCTCCCTGTATCTGTCAAATAAATAAATAAAATCTTTACCAAAAAAACCCTGCCACTGGGAGCTTAAGATAATATCAGATAGTGTTCATTGTGTGTTTCCTACACACCAGATCATGTACTTAGTGACTTGTAAGTATTATTTAACTGAGTCCTCCCAACAACCCTTAAGGAAACTGAGAAGCTAAGAAATTTGCCTAAGCCCTCGCATAGCTAGGGAGAGGTACGAGACACCTGTGACCCCATAGGAATCATGGCCCTGCCTCAATTTTCATGACAGCTTTTTTTTTTTTTTTAATTGCCTAACAACTCAGCTCCAGAGAGCAAGGGCTTTGGCTGCTTGTTCCCCACAACACAGAGCCCAAAGCCTGCCACAGCTCTTCTCCAGAACAATGTAGTTAAATGGCTTCACGGTAATGGAATCAATGAGTTCAAAACTGATCTTGGGACTAAATGACTCCAAAGCCCTTCTCACCAAGGGACTGCACTACTTTCACGAAAATCCAAAATACAGACAGCAATCCCATACTGGCTTGCTCATTTCACTTAGTTTGGAATTAGATGTCCTCTCCATTTCCTTAAAGAGTAGGTGAAGATACTGGAGTCTAAAAAGAACAAGATTTGGCTCTTTAGAAGATTTAAAATCTTTTTTTTTTTTTTTAAGATTTTATTTATTTATTTGAGAGAAGGAGAGAGAGTGCACGAGAGGGGTTAAGGTCAGAGGGAGAAGTAGACTCCGCACTGAGCAGGGAGCCCTTCACAAGGCTCCATCCCAGGACCCCGGGATCATGACCTGAGCTGAAGACACTTAACCAACTGAGCCATCCAGGTGCCCTGAAGATTTAAAATCCTTAAACAGAATTTCATTTGCCCCCTCTCCTGAATTTTATAGCTAGAGGGGACAGGAAGAAGCCAAAGCAACACTGACGCCGAGCCGAGTGGATCCCCCTTTAAAAACCACTGATGCTTTGCAGCAGAGAGTGGAGGAGGAGGGCGGAGAGAGATGGTGGCGCTGCCCCTTCAGGAGCTACCGATCTTGCCCCTGCCTTGAGTACCACCTAGGCCTGCAATAAACAGGTCAATTTCCATGGTACTGGTTATTAATTTTATAGTAGCTATTCCTGCAACGGCTATACGCCCTACACCATTGTTTGCCCCTTGCCAAGTGACTTAAGAGCATGATAGCCATCATTCAAATCTATTAACCTTTCTTTCTGTGTTTGAAAGTAATCAACGGCGTTCTGGTCGCAGTTGCCAGGGCAGAATGGTAAATACTGAAAGAGTCATCTTGCCATTTGAAGTGCTTCTGGCTAGAATAAATGTTTGCTCAGGTTGCAGCAATGCCCAGGTCATTCCCTGGTGATGAAGCAGGGATCACCTTCAGGCCCGAGGGAGAGCAGGAAAAAGTACTAGACGCAGGAACTGCTTGTAGGGTGGATCTCACTCAGCCTGCCCTTTAGTCTTGTATTTTAAAGAGGAATTGCTGCTGTCAGCTCCTAGTAGGCAAGACCTAATAATTAAACCAAACCAAAAGGAGAAACAGAAGTTATTTCAGGCTGACCGTTATTACACAACCACAAGAAACAACCCAAGGGAATCCTGAATATCACAAATCGGGAGGCCTCGCCTGTCGTCCAACCTTTCTTAAGATCACGGGGCTCTTCCCTATTTAAGAATTTGTGTATGGGGAGTAGTTCTGTAAAGGTAAGTTTGCCAGTTAATTCTGTACGACAGTTCCTTCATCACACGCTTGTTTTTTCTTCCCAGTCAGACTGTGTTTACAGTTGATAACCACCATCTAGTCTCTCAATCTCTTCCTTCTGCGATTCCATCTTCTCCTACAGTGCAAAAATTCTCCTATGGACCTCTATGCAACTATTTCTCACATTTTACTAAATGTCCTTTTCCTAACTGTAGGAGGCTATTCCAACTGCCCTCTGGGCACCTCTGAGTAAATTTCCCACTCTTGCTTGAAGCTCAATGTGTCCCAAACTGAATTCCTCCCAAAATCTGCTCCTACTCTTTCTAATCATTACCAAAGTCCTCAGTCGGAGTTGGGGATCTGTCCCCCACTCATGAGTTCTGCTGCCCACAGTCAAGTTGCCCTCCCTCTCTTCGGCGTCTTTGAAATCCCTTTAATTGGCCTCCATGCTTTTCAAATACCATTCCGGGATGCAATCTGCGCATTCGCCATTTTAAGCACAACTGCTGTCAATCTCTCTGCTGCCCAACACCTGTGAGTAGTTCATTAGCAAATTAGAGATGCTCCCTGGCCCGGCTGGGCCTCCAGAGCTCTCCCCAGTGGGCCCGTGGACTTACCCTGAATGCCCACTAAACTGGAGAACTCCCCCTCTCTTCAACCAACCAGTCCTCTCCTGTCTCCTGGTGTCAGTTTCCATTCCATCTTTCCCATCCCATGCATTTCTTACAGCCTTCGACTCCATTCAAAAGCCAGTTTCCAATTCCTCCTGAGAGTGTCTCCTTCCATCTCTCCATAGCACCGTGTCGGTGTGTCTCCCATCATAAATCCTTATTTTCTTCCTCTTGGTATTGTAGTTGTTGATTTACATATCTTATTACACATGCACACATAAGCCCCCCCACCCCGACGCACATGCACCCCCCCACACACATCATGCTGGAAGGGGTGCCTTCCATTGGTTAGGGGAGAAATAGCAGGTCTGGATCCTAGCTCTAACACCTATCTACATGGCTTTGGGCAAGCTTCTTATCCATCCTGGACTTGATTATCTTATGGTTAAAAAGTGAGTAATGCTCAACCTCTTCAAATTAAAGTATGTGTATTAATTGCCAGATGCTCTCTAAATGCTAGCTAATGCTGGCTCTCATTATTAACTTCATGCCCTTCTTGTCTGCAGATCACCTTACGTAGCCCATACCTCATACAAAATAGGTTCTCAGAATGTTGGTTGTATTGAAGGATCTTGCCTTCGGGTGGCCCTTTTGCTTAATACTTATCTCAAAATTTAGTAGCAGTTTGACAAACATTGTGTTGGCCTACAGAGCACTGAAGAACATTTCCCAATTAGATTTATCAGACTCTAGGGTTTTTAGCTGGATCGCACTGACCCAGTTCTTAGCCAATTCTTATAAAGCTGATCTTGGTGTGGTGAAGACTAGCCATCATTTAATGTTTCAGAACAGATGGAGCTGTATGACAAATATATATCCAAAAAGTGAAAAACTAGAAAATGCACTGGATCCTTATAGCCTCAAGCCTGATTTCTAGAACAGAGAGCTGGTGTCCGGCTACATCAACCCAAAGGTTCCATGAGGTCCTTTAGTTGAGATGTCTCAAACTGTGGTCTCACCAGAGCCTCCTCCTGGGAATGACTGAGGAGAATAAAAGAAGAGACAAAAATCTGGTTTCACCCAGCCACAGACACATGATCAGTCACTCAGCTAAATAAAGCAAACAGTTACCCATATGTTACAGTTCCCAGGCTCAGCCCCAATTACAGTGATTCTCAAAGGCTGATGGTTGTAGTAAAGACAGAAGGTTGTAGTAAAGACAGAAGGGCAGAGGGTGCATTTCCCTCATTGAAACATATCAAAACAACCTACAGTCCCCCTCCTTCTGGTAATTCTGAGAATCGCTCTCTAAAATTCCTGTAAATGTTGTGCCTTCTTTGCCTTCTTTGGGCATTCAGTAAAAGAAGACAAGGCAGGGATTAAGATGCAAAGGGTTGGGACCAACCCAGAAAGGGTCCGGCGGAGAGAAGCGTAGACTAATCGAAACATCCATCCATGTTACTGTTTCAGACATGAGTTTTCTAGCTGGTACATGTACCACAAGTTTAATGAGGGGCAGCAAAGAAGTACAGTTGCTTTTTGATAGAAAAATTCAAAAGTGATTCCCTGAAAAGCTGAAGTACAATAGTTCTTTAATTCACACGCGTGGCCTCCCTTTCCCCCAACATGACCGAGTGTGTATGTGTGTACACGTGTGTGTATGCGCACACACGCATGGGGTTTTCTCCACGTCAGCCAAGGATGGTAACTCTCACCAACTGCCAAGAATATATTTTTCCCTACAGAAGCTGAGTGTGATCATTATTTACATATTTGTCTGGCTCCCTGCCTATCATGCTCTTTGTCATGGCCCAAAAAGAATTTAAGATGGCTTATGTGGTTATGTACTATGACAAGAATTTAAATCAGAACTGAGCTGAAAGAAGAAATAAACACAAACGAAAGACACAAACACGGGGAGACAGGAAAATAATTAAGTAGTATAATAAAATGGTCTACAACCCTGCTACCAGTGAATGATAAATTTGCTTTCTAAGCTTTCCAGTTGCTGAATTTGAAGAGAAAATTATTTGATTACATAATTCTCATCTCTTAGAGGGATTCCCAAACTTCTGTGTACACCTGAATCACCCGATAAGCTTATAAAACAATCATCACTCAGGGCCCATCAATAGAATTTAAAATTTTATCCATCTGGGGTGAGATCCTGAGGTTTATAATTTTAATGCATTCTTATTAAACTGTCAGATAAAAGGAAACCAGCTTCTCAGGACAAGAACAATTACTTTTGATATTAAGAACTGCAGGACTTTCAGGATGCCTGGGTGGCTCAGTTGGCTAAGTGTCTGACTTCCACTGGGGTCATGATCTCAGGCTCCTGGGATCATGCCCCGCATTGGGCTCCGCACTCAGGAGTCTCCAGACTCAGGAGTCTTGCTTATCTCTTTCCTCTCCCTCTCTACCTCCAACCCTAGTGCTTTCTCTGTTTCTCTTTCAAATAAATAAAAATCTTAAAAAACAACAAACAAACAAACAAAACTACAGAACTTCCTTCTAGGGCGTGACAAAGAAGACCTTGGATTTCACAATGAATATTCTTAGCTCCAAGATAAGTTTCAGGGGTCCACGGGCTGCTGCTTATAATAACCTTCAAAATGGCTCTTATATAGTTATATGAAAGTAATTACATTGAGAGTTGGTTAAGAGGGGACAAGAAACCTAATAATGTTCCCCAGGAACTTGATTTTTGCTAGTTTGCCTTGGCCCAGAATAGAAACTAAAAGGATTTTAAATCTATTCAATCCCATTATCTTTATATGGAGCCAAAAATTAAGAACTCCTTAGTAAATATGTCAGCAAAGTATGCCAGCTACAGGGCTAGGTCAGCGCTGGGGCTTCTCTACAAACCAGAATATGAGTTTGAAGAAACATAATATAGTTAATCTTGTCTTTTATATTTATTCTTGAGGCATTGTATTGTTTCCTGGTTTGAACTGTGTAGCAGAGGGGGAGGCAAGTGCAGCGTGGGGTGCAGGGTGGGGGGGGCCTGTGAAAGGAAGTGAGCTCATCTGTATTATGGAAATTGTTCTTTGTAAGACCGGAGTCTGTTTTTAGTGAACCCGAATCACTGAAAGTTCTCGATGTGGCGAAGTTCTTGATACTCATAAGCTTTGTGTGATCTTGTAAAGTTTCCTCAATTTCTATTTTGTAACAAAAAAGATTTTATTGTATTTTTCCTGTCTCCCACCTTGTCACCTGGAATCTGAAATGATTCACGGTTTTGGGGTGTTTCATACATGTTCTGTCTTTCAAATCAATTAGTTGGGATGCTCTTCTGTTTTTCTAAGAAAGGGACTGTTTGGGCTTGTTTTAGACAGTTTATTATTTGCAGGTGTGCGTCAAGTCACTGCTCTCAAACCTGAGACATAAGAACGGTGTTATTAGGTGTTGAGACCTCCCCCCACACACACACTTGTTCAGTAAATATCTATAGAGAACTTGGTATTTGCCAAGCACTGAGCTAGATAAGAATATAAGAATAACTAAGAATGCCTCCATGCTGTTTGGGGGTCTTTACGGACAGGAAAGAGGTAATTATAGCATAGTGTGAGAAATAGTCTGAAGGGGAAAATGCAAAATACTCAGGAAACAAAAGTGTACTTCAGTGGTCAGGAAAGGCTTTCTGGAGGAAGTTACTTGTAAGCTAAGACCTAATGTATAGATAGAAATTAAACATGTGAAGGTGGGGTAAGTATGGGTTGGAATGAAGTTCAAAATGGAAGATGGGAGAGAAAACCTAAAAAGCCCTCCCAGCTCACTGTGAATGTTCATGAGACAGAAGAAGGTATGTTGCTAAAGCTGAAATAAATATCTAGTCTGACCTCTACATGGCATATGTGGGATTGGGAGTGAAAAGTTTGGGAGATAAGAAAGCTGGGCTAGATCTTGAATAACCTTATAATCCATATTAAGGAATCCAGAACATATCCGTGATAATTGGGGAGCCACTGCACTGGTGATCATTTATTTGTATTTAGGAAGATTGCTTGAACTAAATCTCTCCAGTCCTGTCTTTCATCCTGTGTAATTTTAGATGAAGGATATTAATTGTTTAACACTTCAACAACCTAAGGTAGTGAAGGAAATTCAGAATGGAGAACCCCACTGCACCTTGAAAAAGTCCAAGATAGGGGTACCTTGTCTTGGCTGCCCTGGGTATACTGTCTTGCAGGTGGCTGGGCCCCTTTGAACTCAGGAATGTGAATATACTTTGCTAGTTGTGAGATCCTAATAAATGATCGTGTTAATATATTCCTATTGAGTCTCACATACCCCACTTTTGTAGCTCCATTTTCCAAGCAAACACTGCCTCTAAGAAGAGAAAATGGGTATATGGAACTAAGCACCCTCGGCCTTGTAGGCTGGAGATGTGACAAGATCCCTAAGAAAGTTAAGCAGCATATTTGTAAATGTTTTTTATAATGGGCCAATTATTTGACAGGAACATTGAAATCTATTGGTGGGAAAGTATTCTCAAGTATAATAAAAAGAAATATTCATTTTATATACGTTTATGATGAACAAAACCCTTTTTAAAGCTCAAGTTGGAAGAGGGCTAAAATCTAGGCCATGCTACATACAGGGCATTCATGGCTCTGCTTGAAGGAATACAAATTAACCCGCAATACAGAGTAATCCAATTTATGAAAAGAAAGTTACCCTGATTTTAATACTCTATTGTTAAACTCGAATATTGGCTAATGAAGTTATTTAAAACTTCTGAAATGAAAATGCTTAAAATGATTCCCTATGTATCGTCTGCCATCTAGTGTTGATCTGTGGAAATAAAAAAGGGTGGTAGGATAATTTTCAAGTCCAGCTCACCAGGTAACAAAGGGATGACTCAAAACATTTCAGTGTTAAGACATCACATTATAGGGGCGCCTGGGTGGCTCAGTGGGTTAAAGCCTCTGCCTTCGGCTCAGGTCATGATCCCAGTGTCCTGGGATTGAGCCCTGCATCTGGCTCTCTGCTCAGCAGGGAGTCTGCTTCCTCCTCTCTGCCTGCCTCTCTGCCTACTTGTGATCTCTCTGTCAAATAAATAAAATCTTTAAAAAAAAAAAAAAAGACATCACATTATATTGTGAGACTTTCTGAGGTTTGTGGAAGTGAGAGAGTGGACGGGAAAGCTGGCTACTTATAAGACATCAATTACTTCTGGGAAATAGTAGTGTACAGCTAATGGTTCTCAATTCTGTCTGTCAAATAGAATGGGAAACTTAAAAAATATGGATGGCTAGGCTATACTGCAGGACCAAGAAAATCATATTCACTCAAGTGGGACCCAGCAATGGTATATTTAAAAACTCCCAGGTTATTTTAGGGGCTCCTAGGTGCCTCAGTAAGTTATGTGTCTGACTTTGGCTCAGGTCAGGATCTCAGGTCCTGGGATAAAGCCCCACATCAGTTTCCCCTCTCAGTGAGGATCCTGCTTCTCCCTCTCCCTTTTCCCCTCCCCCAACCTGTGCTCTCATGCATGTGCACCCTCTCTCTCTCTCTCTCATAAATAAAATCTTAGAAAAAACAAACAAACAAACAACTCCCAGGTTATTTTAGTGTGCAACCAGGGTAAGCAGCACCAGGGAATGGGGTAAGACTGTGGAATTTAGCTCTACCTCTGTGAGTTTCATTGCTTAGTTATGTGACTTTGAGCAGGGAGATTTGGCTACTTAACATCTATGCGCCTCAGTAAAATGAGGCTAATAACCTCTCCTTGGGTTATTGTGAGGATTAAATATCATAAATGTCAAGTATTTAGCATAATGTCTGGTACTCTGTTCAACAAATGTTAGATATTAATAGAAATTTCATTATCAAGGAAAATATTTTATGAGTTATTTAAAGGGATAAACAACCTAAGGGATATGAACACATAACGTAGAGCATATTAGAAATTTAAACATATTGGGGCTCCTGGGTGGCTCAGTGGGTTGAGCCTCTGCCTTTGGCTCAGGTCATGATCCCAGGGTCATAGGATCGAGCCCCGCATGGGGCTCTCTGCTCAGCAGGGAGCCTGCTTCCTCCCTCTCTCTCTCTGCCTCTCTGCATACTTGTGATCTCTGTCTGTCAAATAAATAAATAAAATCTTTAAAAAAGAAAGAAAGAAATTAGAACATATTACATATGGCCTATTTCTATTCTTCTTAAACTGGAAGCCTTGAGGGATTGAATGCTGATGCCCAGCTCAGCCACCCCTGAGAAGTGTGTGACTTCTTTAGTGCCAACCTCAAGTGCTTTATGGCATAGTAAATTATACTCAGTCATTCCCAGTCTTTATCACTGGGTTCAAGATGCCCAGTTCCCTAGTATATTTCATTTGTCCTGCGTGGGTCACACGTCCTTTCCTAAATTAATCACAGTCCTAGGCATTGGTGGTGGTTCCTAAGGAATGGGAAATCATTGTGACTTAGGTCTCTTTACAATCAAAAAATATCTATTGTTCCTACCATTACTAAAAGATCTACTACGACTATTATTATGATTTGAGGCAGAAAGAATATCCTCTGAAAAGATTTAGAAGAGCCCAGTGAAGAAGGAGAGTTTATTTGGCTGGGTATTTGATGGGAATATTAGGTGGGACCATATTATTAAAAACTTTGGTTATGATAAATTTGATGTCAGAGACTAGGGTCAAGGAAACATCAAATGTAACTGATTCTAAAAATGAATGAATGACAAATGTAACCGGTTCTAATTGAAGAGTGGCAGGAGGTAGTGGTGGGGAGGAAATGCCTACATTACAGGAAAGTAGCAGAAAATTCTGAGGAAAGAGGAGTTTGGTTAGAGACCTGTCGAACTGATAAAAGGAGCAGATGTTCCGAAGGGAATGTCCAGCAAGGAGAATCAGGGTGAGGACTCGGAAGGGAAATGTGGGCCTTGCCTCAAGATTTGGGAATCAGTGAAATAGGTGTGGTAGTTGAAGTCATGGACATGCATGTGTTTCCTCGGTGACTTGAGAGAAGAGCAGATGTGCTATAGAGCAGTGTCATGACCACAGAACGAGAAGGCAGCAAAGGGGCTGAGAAATAGTGGACGATGAGATGGACTTTAAGTATGGTATTTAAAAACACAGAGCAAGCCAACGGAAAGAACTGCAGAGAGGTCAAGTTAAAGGCAGGAAAGATTTGGCTTCTGTAAAATAGGACATCACTGCCAACTTCAAAAAGGGCGGGACCACTGGAGGGATATATGCAGCCAATCACCTCCCATCCTTACCGGTTCTTGGTATCACTGAGGGTTTATTTGGTTTGTTCTTGATGTTGCTGGGTTTGCTTCACTCTAATCATTCTGTGGTGTGTAGTGGTGTATTATTATTTTAACTTGGATTTCTGGATACCATGATATTGAGCACTTTTATATTTGCTTGTTTGCATATATATTCTTAGGGAGTATGTGTTCAAGTGATTTGCCTATTTTGTAATTATCTCTATCTTTTGACGTATAGTTGGAAACACCGTGTTACATTAGTTTCAGGTATACAACATGGTGATTGGATCAGTCTGTACGTGATACTCAGCTCACAAGTGTAGCTGCCATCTGTCCCCGTAGAGCCCTATTACAATACCAGGGACTATATTCCCAATGCTGCAGCCCCACGACTTACTCATTCCATAACTGCAGACCTGTACTTCCCACTCCTTTCACCCATTTTGCCCATCCTGCTCGCCTCCCTCTGCAACAATTAGTTCTCCATATTTATGAGTATGTTTCAGCTTTCTGTTTATTCATTTGTTTTGGTTTTTCCATTCTACATATAAGTGATATCTGATTTATTTCACTTAGTGTAATACTGTCTAGGTCCACCCATGTTGTTACAAATGGCAAGATCTCACTCTTTTCTTTGTCTCCGTGATATTCCATTTACATATGTACCACATTTTGATTCATCCATCTGTCAGTGGACACTTGGGTTGCTTTCATATCTTGGCTATTGTAAATAATGTTGAATTACACGTAAGGGTGCATGTATCTTTTCAAGTTAGTGTTTTTATTTTCTTTGGATAAATACTAAGTAGTGGAATTACTGGATCATATGGTTATTCTATTTTTAATTTTTTGAGGAAATTTCATACTGTTTTCCTCAGAGGATGCATCAGTTCACATTTCTACTAACAATGCACAAAGGTCCCTTTTTCTTCACATCCTCAGCAACTTCACTATTTATCTTTTTGATTCTAGACATGCTGATGGGTATAAGCTGATATTTCATTGTGGTTTTGATTTGCATTTTCCTGATTATTAGTGATGTTGAGTATCTTTTCATGTATTGCTTGAACATCTATATATCTTCTCGGGGGAAATAACCTATTCAAGTCCTCTACCTATATTTAATCAGATTTTTTTTGGTGTGGAATATTCTATGTCCTTTGCATATTTCAGATATTAAACCCTTATCAGTTGTATCATTTGTGAATATCTTCTCCCATTAACAGGTCGCCTTTTCATTTTGTTGACGTTTCCTCCAATGTGCAAAAGGCTTTATTTTTATATAGTCCCAATAGTTTATTTTTGCTTTTGTTTACCTTGCCTTAGGAGACCTCTTTAGAAAAAGGTTCCTGGGACACCTGGGTGGCTCAGTTGGTTAAACAGCTGCCTTCGGCTCAGGTCATGATCCCAGCATCCTGGGATCGAGTCCCACATCGGGCTCCTTGCTCAGCAGGGAGCCTGCTTCTCCCTCTGCCTCTGCCTGCCATTCTGTCTGCCTGTGCTCACTCTCTCCCCCCCCCACTCTGATAAATAAATAAAATCTTTAAAAAATTAAAAAAAAAAGAAAAAGAAAAAGAAAAAAGAAAAGGTTCCTAAGGAAGATGTCAAAGAAATTAATTATCTATGTGTTCTTCCAGGAGTTTTATGGCTTCAAGTGTTACATTAGGTCTTTAATTCATCTTGAATTTATTGTAGTATATGGTATAAGAAAATGGACCGGTTTCATTGTTTTGTATGTAGCTGTCCAGTGTTCCCAGCACCATTTATTGAAGAGACTGTCTTTTTTACCCATTATATATTCTTGCCTGTGTTATTTTAGATTAATTGACCATATAAGTGTGTGTTTATTTATAAGCTCACTATCCTTTTCCATTGATCTATGCATTTTTTATTATTTTATTCATTTACAATGTATTATTTGCTGCGGGGGTACAGGTCTGTGAATCATCAGTCTTACACAATTCACAGCACTCACCATAGCACATACCCTCCCCAATGTCCATAATCGCACCCCCTTCTCCCAAACCCCCTCCCCCCAGCAACCCTGTTTGTTAAGGGTCTTTTATGGTTTGTCTCCCTCCTGATCCCATTTTGTTTCATTTTTTCCCTCCCTACCCACCACGACCTCCCACTCTGCCTCTCAAATTCTTCATATCAGAGAGCTCATATGACAATTGTCTTTCTCTGATTGACTTATTTCACTTAGCATAACACCTTCTAGTTCCCTCCATGTCCTTGCAAATGAAGGTTTTGTTTTATGTCAGGACCATACTGTTTTGATTACAACTTTGTGGTAAATGGTGAGATCTGGGATTGTGATACCTCTAGCTTTGTTCTCTTGAGTGACTTGGCTCTGTGGGCTCTTTTGTGGTATCATACAAATTTTATGATTAGTTGTTCCAGTTCTGTGGAAAATGCTATTGGTATTTTTATAGGGATTGCATTAAATCTGTAGATTGCTTTGGGTAGTATGTACATTTTAATAATATTAATTCTTCTAATCCATGAGCATGGAATATCTTTCCATTTGTTTTTGTTGTTGTGAATTTCTTTCTTTTTTAAAAAATATCTTATTTATTTATTTATTTGACAGAGATCACAAGTAGGCAGAGAGGCAGGCAGAGAGAGAGGGGGAAGCAGGCAAGGAGCCGGATGCGGGGCCTCGATCCCAAGACCCTGGGACCATGACCTGAGCCGAAGGCAGAAGCTTTAACCCACTGAGCTACCCAGGCACCCCGAGTTGTGAATTTCTTTCATCAGTGTTTATAGTTTTCAGAGACTTTTTACCTCTTTGGTTAAGCTTGTTCCTAGGTATTGTATTCTTTTTGGTGCAGTTTTAAGTGGAATTATTTTCTTAATTTCTCTTTCTGTGAGTTCTTTTTCAGTGTATCAAAATGAAACAAATTTCTATGTTAATTTTGAACGCTGTAAGTTTACTGAGTACATTTATCAGTTCTAATAGTTTTTTTTGGGGGGGTGTAGTCTTTAGGGTGTTCTATGTATAGTATTATGACATGTGCAAGTAGTGACAGTTTTACTTCTTCCTTACTAATTTGGATGCCTTTCATTCCTATATCTTGTGTGACTGAAGCAACTAGAACTCCTAGTAGTATGTTGAAGAAAAGTGGTGGGAGTGGACATTCTTGTCTTGTTACTGCTCTTAGAGGAGAATCCATCAGTCAGTATTTTACCATTGAATATAATGTTAGCTGTGGGTTTTTCATATATGGCCTTTATTATGTTGAGGTATATTCTTTATAAACCCCCTTTACTGAGAGTTTTTAACATAAATGGAAATTGAAATCTGTCACATTTTTTTTTTTTTTGGCATCTCTTGGGATGATCATGTAATTTTTTTTTTTTTAAGATTTTATTTATTTGACAGAGATCACAAGTAGACAGAGAGGCAGGCAGAGAGAGAGGGAAGGAGGCTCCCTGCTGAGCAGAGAGCCCAATGTGGGGCTCGATCCCAGGACCCTGTGATCATGACCTAAGCCGAAGGCAGCGGCTCAACCCACTGAGCCACCCAGGCGCCCAGATCATGTAATTTTTATCCTTCATTTCGTTGATGTGATATGTCACAGTGATTGATTTGCAAATATTAAGCCATCCTTGCATCCCCAGAATAAATCCCACTTGATCACGGTGAATGATTCTTTCAATTATTTAATGTACTGTTTGAATGCAGTTTGCTAATATTTGTTGAGGATTTATGCATTTGTGTTCATCAGAGATATTGGCCTATTTTTTTTTTTGTAGTCTTCTGTATGATTCTGGTATCATGGTAATTCTGACCTCATAAAATGAATTTGGAAGCTCTCCTTTCTCTATTTTTTGTGGAGTAATTGAGAAGAATAAGTATTAACTGGTATTAACTCTTCTTTAATTGTTTGGTATAATGCACCTGTGAATCCATCTGGCCTTATACATTTTTTATTATAATTCTTTTTATTGTTGCTTTTAATTCCAGTATAGATAACATCAGTGTTAAATTAGCTTCAGGTGTACAATACAGTAATTCCAAAATTCCATACAATACCCAGTGCTCATCACAAGTATCCTCCTTAATCCCCATCACTTGTTTCATCCAGCTCCCCACCTAACTCCCCTCTGATAACCATCAGTATGTTCTCTATAGTTAAGATTCTATTTCTTCATTTCTTTCTCCACCCCCCCTCCTTTTTTCCCCTTTATTTGTTTTGTTTCTTAAATTCTACATATGCGTGAAATCATACATTTGTCTTTGTCTGACTGACCTATTTCACTTAACATTATACTTTCTGTCTTCATCCATGTTGTTGCAAATAGCAACATTTCCTTTTTATGGCTGAGTAATATTCCTCTGTGTGTGTGTGTGTGTGTGTGTGTGTGTGTACACACTAACTACATCTATATATATGTATACTATGTCTTCTTTATCCTTTATCTATCAATGAACATTTGGGCTATTTCCATAATTTGGCTATCGTAAATAATTCTGCTAAAAACATCAGGACATCAGGGTGCATGTATCTGTTTGAATTAGTGATTTTGCATATTTGGGGTAGATATCAAGTAGAGTGATTACTGGATCATAAGGCAGTTTTATTTTTAACTTTTTAAGGAACCCCTCCCCCCATACTGTTTTTCACAGGGGCTGCACCAGGGCTGCCCCAGTTTGCATTCACACCCACAGTGTCCAAGGGTTCCTTTTTCTCCACATCCACATCAACACTTGTTGCTTGTGTTTTGTTGTTGTTTTTTAGCCATTCTGAGAGGTGTGAGATGATATCTCATTATAGTTTTGATTTGCATTTCCCTGATGATGAGTAATGTTAAGCATCTTTTCATGTCTCTGTTGGCTATCTGGATGTCTTCTTTGGAGACATGTCTGTTAATATCTTCTGCCCATTATTTTAATTGGCTTATTTTGGGGGGGGGTGGTGTTGTATTAGTTCTTTATATATTTTGGATACTAACACTTTATTGGGTATATCATCTGCAAATATCTTCTCCAATTCAGCAGGTTGTCTTTTATTTTTGCTGATTATTTTCTTTGCTATGCAGAAGCTTTTTATTTTGATGTAGTCCCAAAAGTTAATTTTTGCTTTTATGTCCCCTGCCTCGGGCGACCTATCTAGAAAAATGGTGCTACTATCAGTGTCATATACACTGCTGCCTATGTTCTTTTCTAGGGCTTTTATGGTTTCAGGTCTCACACTTAGATCTTTAATCCATTTTGAGTTTGTTTTTTATGTATGGTTTAAGAAAGTGGTCCAGTTTCATTCTTTTGCATGTAGTTAACCAGTTTTGCCAGCACCATTTGTCTTTTTCTTATTGGATATTCTTTCCTGCTTCATCGAAGATTAGTTGATCATGTAATTATGGGTTTATTTCTGGTTTTCTGTTCTGTTCCATTGATCTTTGTGTTTATTTTTGTACCAATACCACACTGTTTTGATTGTGGAGGAATTGTGATACCTTCAGCTTTGCTTTTCTTCAAAATTATTTTGGCTTGTGCAGTTCTTTTATGGTTCCATAAAAATTTTAGGATTGTTCTAGTCTATAAAAAATTCTGTTGGTAGTTTGATAGGGATTGCATTAAATCTGTAGGTTGCTTTGGGTAGTCTAGACATTTTAACGATATGCTTCCAATCCATAAGAATGGAATGCTTTTCCATTCTTTATGCCATCTTCAATTTCTTTAGGCAATGTTTTATAGTTTTCAGAGTACAGGTCTTTCACCTCTTGAGTTTTTTCCTAGGTATCTTATTATCTTTGGTATAGTTATAAAGGCAATGTTTTCTTAATTTCTTTCTGCTGCTTCATTATTAGTGTGCAGAAATGCAACAGACTTTTGCGCATTGATTTTGTATTGTGTGACTTTACTGAATTCATTTATCAGTTCTAGTATTTTATTTTTAATGGAGTATTTAGTATTTTATATATAGTATGTTATCTGCAAATTGTGAATATCTTACTGCTTCCTTGGCAATTTAGATCCTTCTTATTTCTTTTTGTTGTCTGATTGCTCTGGCTAGGACTTCTAGTATTATGTTGAATAAAAGTGGTGAGCAGAGAGCCTGGGTAGCCTAGTTAAGCATCCGGCTCTTGGTTTCAGGTCATGATCTCAGGGTCGAGAGGTCAACCCCTGCATCCTGCTCTACACTGAGTGGGAAGTCTGCTCGAGATTCTTTCCCTCTCCATTGCCCTCACCACACTTGTGTGTGCTCTCTCCCTCTAAAATAAATAAATCTTAAAAAAAAAAAAAAAAGTGGTGAGAGTAGACATCTTTGTCTTGTTCCTGACCTTAAGGGAAAAGCTCTCAGTTTTTCCCCATTGAGTATTCATATTCACTGTGAATATTTTATATATGGCCTTATTATGTTGAGGTAGGTTCCCACTAAACCTACTTTCTTGGGGGCTTGATCACATAATTTTTATCCTTTCTCTTAGTAATGTTATGTAATACATTGATTGATTTGTAATGTTAACCACTTTGCATCCATGGAATAAATCCCATTTGATTGTGGTGAATTAATTTTTTTTAATGTATTATTGGATTCAGTTTGCTAGTAGGTTGTTAAGGATTTTTGCATCTATGTTCATCAGAGATATTTGCCTGTAGTTCTCGTGTTCTTTTTTTTTTTTTTTTTAATGTCTGTATCTGATTTTGGTATCAGTGTAATACTGGTCTCAAGAATGAATTTAGAAGTTTTTGTTCCTCTTCCCTTTTTTTTTTTTGGAATATTTTGAGAAGAATAGATATTAAATGAACTCTTCTTTAAATGTTTATTAACCTTTGCTTGTGAAGATTTCTGGTCCTGGGCTTTTGTTTATTGGGAGTTTTTTCAATACTGATTCGGTCTCCTTGTTGGTAATCAGTCTGCTCAAATTTTCTATTTCTTCCTTCTTCTGCTTCAATTTTTGTAGGTGATAATGTTTCTAGGAAATTATCCATTTCTTGTAGGTTGTCCAATTTGTTGGCATACAGTTTTTCATAGTGTTCTCTCACAATTGTTAATATTTTTATGGTGCTGGTTGTTATTTTATGTGAGTCCTTTCTCATTGTGTCTATTTTTCCTTTTCTCTAATGAGTCTGGCTAAAGGTTTATTAATTTTATTGGTTTTTCAAAAAACCAGCTCCTGGTTCATTTATCTACTCTCTTGGGTCTTTTTTTGTTTGTTTGTTTCTATATCATTTATTTCTGTTCTAATCTTTATTATTTCATTCCTTCTGTTGGTTTTGGGTTTGTTTGTTCTTTTCCTGGCTTTTTAAGGTAAAAGCTTAGGTTGGTTGAGATTTTTCTTCCTTCTTGAGGTAGGCCTGTATTGCTATAAAATTCCATCTTTAAACAGCTTTTGTTGCACCCCACTGTGTTTTCATTTTTGTTTGTTTCCATGTACTTTTTAAATTTCTTCTGTGATTTATTCATTGATCCATTTATTGTTTGGTAGCATGTTATTTAACCTCCATATGTTTGTGCTCTTTCCAGATTTTTTCTTGTGGTTGGTTCCTAATGTCATAGCATTGTGGTTGGAAAAGATGTGTGGTATGACTTCAATCTTCTTGAATCTGTTGAAGCTTGTTTTGTGGCAAAATACATTCCATGTACACTTAAATGCATGCATATTCTGCTGTTTTCAGATGGAATGTTCTGAACATATCTGTTAAATCCATCTGGTCCAACGTGTCATTCAAAGCCACTAGTTCCTTGTTGATTTTCTGTTTGGATGATCTGTCCATCAATGTAGGGGTTAAAGTCCCCTACTATTATTGTATTACTATTGATTAGTTCCTTTATGTTTGTTATTAACTATTTTATGTATTTGGGTGCTCCAATGTTGGGTTCATAAATAATTACAATTGTTATGTCTTCTTGTTAGACTGTCCCCTTTATTACATAATGTCCTCCTTCTTTGTCTCTTTTTACAGACTGTTTTAGAGTTTATTTTGTCCAATATTTCTACTCCTGTTCTCTTTTGACATTCATTTGTATGATAAACATTTCTCCATCCCCTCACTTTCAATCTGCAGGTATCTTTAGGTATGAAATTCATCTCTTGTAGACAGCATATGGATGGCTTGTTTGTTTGTTTTTAATCCACACTATATGTCACACTATATCTTTTGATTGCAGAACTTAGTCCATTGATGTTCAAAGTAATTATTGGTAGATATCTATTTGCCTTTTTTTTTTACTTGTTTTGTGATGGGTTTTGTAGTTCTTTTTATCTTTTTTTTTCTTTTAAGTAGGCTCCATGCCAATGTGGGGCTTGCACTCACAACCCTGAGATCAAGACCTGAGCTGAATAAGAGTTGGCTGCTTAACTGACTGAGCCACCCAGGCACCCCATTTGTATTTTTCTGATCCTTTTTTCCTTTTCTCTCTTTTGGAGTTTGTTGTCTTTCTTTAGTCATGTACTTGGATTCCTTACTCTTAATTTTTTGCATATCTATTACTCTTCCTGGATTTGTAGTCACCACTGGTTTTATATATAACATCTTTTGTGTATAACAGTCTATATTGCGCTAATGATCACTTAATTTTGAACTCATTCTTTATTCCTTTCCTCCACATTTCAGATATTTGGTTACCTATTTTACATTGTTTTATGAACCGCTGGACTTATTTTTGCATTTTTTACTTTTTATACTCACCTGTTTTCTTTCCACATAAAGAGCTCCCTTTAATATTTATTATAGGACTGATTTAGTGGTCATAAATTCTGTTAATTTTTGTTTGAGAAATTCTTTAACTCTCCCTCTATCCGGAATGATAGCCTTGCTGAATAGAGTATCCTTGACTGCAAATTTTTCCCTTTCAGCACTTTAAACATATTGTGTCACTTTCTTCAGGTATGCAAAGTTTCTGCTAAAAAATCAGCTGGTAATCTTACGGGGTTTCCTTTGCATGTAACTGTCTTCTCTTGCAATCTTTAAAATTCTTTATCACTATTTTTTGCCATTTTAATTACTATGTGTTTTGGTGTGGACCTCCTTGGGTTGAATTTGTTGGGAAATCTCTGTGCCTTCTGAATCTGGATCTCTGTTTCCCTCTGCAGATTTGGGAAGTTTTCAGCTATTATTTCTTCAAATACATTTTCTGCCCCCCTTTCTCTTCTTTGGTGATTTCTATAATGTGAATGTTTTTACACTTAATAGAGTCACTGGGTTCTCTAAGTCTATTCTAATGGTGCTGTATTTGTTTGTCTCTCATCTGTTCAGCTTGATTGTTTTCCATTATTCTATCCTCCAGATCACTCTGCTTCCTGTAGCGTATTGGTAATTGCATCTGTTGTGTTTTTTATTTCATTTATTGAGTTCTTCATCTCATTTTTTTAATCCCCTTGTCAAGGGTCTCACTGATGTCCTCCACCTTTTTCTGAGGTCCAGTGAATATCTTTATCACTTTAAATTCTCTATCATGCATACTACTTCTCTGTTTTGCTCAAATCTCCTGCTGTAATTTTGTCATGTTCTTTCATTTAGGATTATTTTTCTGTCTCATTTTGTAATCCCCTCCATGTCTGTTTCTTTGTGTTAGGAAAGTTAACTATGTCTTCTGCTCTTGAGAGTAGTGGCTTTATGAAGAAGAGGTTCTATAGGGCCCTTCAATGCATTGTTCCCTGTTCACCTGAACCTAGCACTTCAAGGGAGTCTCCTGTGTGTGTTGTCTGCATTTTACTATTGTGTCTGAGTCACTTTGCCACTCAATTGAGACCTCTGCACTAACTCTGCCTGTTGTGGGTTGTTTGCACTCTGATGTTAGTAAATGCCAAACAGGCTGGTTGGGTGGACCGCAGAAGGGCTCAGGAGTGGGCAGGGCATCTTAGAAAAATTTGTTCTAATCCACAAGTCCTAGGCCAGACAGCCCAGATCACAATGGCCTCTGGGAGTGTAGAGCATGGAGGGAGTGGCTGGGTGGGTTGCACATGGTGTTAAAAAATTTTGCTCTGGGATGCCTGGGTGGCTGTTGGTTAAGCCACTGCCTTCAGCTCAGGTCATGATCCCAGGGTCCTGGGATCGAGTCCCACATAGGGCTCCTTGCTCAGTGGGGAGCCTGCTTCTCTCTCTGCCTCTGCCTGCCGCTCTGCCTGCTTGTGTTCTCTCTCTCTCTCTCTCTCTCTCTCTCTCTCTGACAAATAAATAAATAAATAAAATCTTTAAAAAAAACTTTTTTTGCTCTGAGTTCAGGGCCGAGGCCAGCAGGCTTGAAGTAGGTGAGTCCTCAAGAGAACTCATGGGTGGGGTACACTACTAGCAGGTTAGATAGCAAGTATTTGTGCATCGTCACCTCCCACAGCTGGTTCTGTATAGATGGGGGGGCAGAGGGAATGGCACCTGCCAGTTCCTTTTTTTTGCAGCAGTCCCCCAACATGCTCTGAAATCCTTATAAACAGATCTCCTTCTCATTTGCTTCAAGTGTTTTACAAAATTTTGATTCTATGTTGCCACTCTGTGGGACAGAGTCTCTCTAAGAGTAGTAACCCAGCTATCACTTGCCCTCCTAGCTGTCCTAGTGCTGAGTCAGCTGACTTTGAAAGCTCCAGGCTATATGTCCTGCTGGTTATACAGACTCCCTAAATTCATCTTCTCTGTTTTTTCAAGGCCAGAGGACATGGGGATTCATTTTCCCCACATGGGCTCCCGGGTGCTTTCCCCCTCCATGCCCACAGCTTTTTCTCTCTTGCAGGAAGCCCCCAACTACCATTTCTTCCCTTCCTAACCTTTCCAATGTAGCCTCTTCTCTACATTTAGTTGTGGAGTATGTTCTTCCAGTCTTCAGATTACTTACTAGTTTGACTCAGATGTCAGCAATATCTAGTTGTAAGTGTGGGACAAGGTGAGCTTAGGGACCTCCTACTCTGACATCATTGCTCCATTCTGGTCCTGGACTCTTGTTTGTTGAGAGTTTTTTTATTATTGATCCAATTTCATTATTAATAATTGGCCTGTTCAGATTTTCTGTTTCTTTCCTATTTTGGAAGATTGTATGTTTTTAGGAATTTGTCCATTTCTTCTACGTTGTCCAACTGTTGGGACATAATTATATATCAGTCTCATAATCCTTTGTATTTCTGTGATGTGATTGTTACTTCTCCTTTTTTCATTTTGATTTTACTTATGTCCCATCCCTTTTTTTCTTGATGAGTCTGGCTAAACATTTATCAATTTGTTTATCTTTTCAAAGACCAACTCTTGGTTTCATTGATCTCTTCTATTGTTTTGGATTTTTTTTAAAGTCTCTATTTCATTTATTTCTGTTCTGATTCTTATTATTTCCTTCCTTCTATTAACCTTGGGTTTTCTTTTTTCTTTTTCTCATTCCTTTAGGTTTAAGATTAGATTGTTTGAGATTTTTATTCCTTGAGGTAGGCCTGTAACACTATAAGTTTCCCCCTTACCAATATTTCTCTGCATCCCAAAGATTTAGACAATTTGTATTTTCATTTGTCTCCAAGTGTTTTATTTCTCATTAGATTTCTTTTTTGTTTTGTTTTGTTTTTTGTTTTTTTTTTTGTTTTTAATAATTTTTTATTTTTTATAAACATATATTTTTATCCACAGGGGTACAGATCTGTGAATCGCCAAGTTTAAACACTTCACAGCACTCACCAAAGCACATACCCTCCCCAATGTCCATAACCCCACTCCCCTTCTCACAATCCTCCTCCCCCCCAGCAACCCTCAGTTTGTTTTGTGAGATTAAGAGTCACTTATGGTTTGTCTCCCTCCCAATCCCATCTTGTTTCATTGATTCTTCTCCTACCCACTTAAGCCCCCATGTTGCATCACCACTTCCTCATATCAGGGAGATCATGTGATAGTTGTCTTTCTCCGCTTGACTTATTCCACTAAGCATGAAATGCTCTAGTTCCATCCACGTTGTCACAAATGGCAAGATTTCATTTCTTTTGATGGCTGCATAGTATTTCATTGTGTATATATACCACATCTTCTTGATCCATTCATCTGTTGATGGACATCTAGGTTCTTTCCATAGTTTGGCTATTGTGGACATTGCTGCTATAAACATTTGGGTGCACGTGCATCTTCAGATCACTACGTTTGTATCTTTACGGTAAATACCCAGTAGTGCAATTACTGGGTCATAGGGCAGTTCTATTTTCAACATTTTGAGGAACCTCCATGCTGTTTTCCAGAGTGGTTACACCAGCTTGCATTCCCACCAACAGTGTAGAAGGGTTCCCCATTCTCCGCATCCTCGCCAGCATCTGTCATTTCCTGACTTGTTGATTTTAGCCATTCTGACTGGTGTGAGGTGATATCTCATTGTGGTTTTGATTTGTATTTCCCTGATGCCGAGTGATATGGAGCACTTTTTCATGTGTCTGTTGGCCATCTGGATGTCTTCTTTGCAGAAATGTCTGTTCATGTCCTCTGCCCATTTCTTGATTGGATTATTTGTTCTTTGGGTGTTGAGTTTGCTAAGTTCTTTATAGATTTTGGACACTAGTCCTTTATCTGATATGTCATTTGCAAATATCTTCTCCCATTCTGTCAGTTGTCTTTTGGTTTTGTTAACTGTTTCCTTTGCTGTGCAAAAGCTTTTGATCTTGATAAAATCCCAATAGTTCATTTTTGCCCTTGCTTCCCTTGCCTTTGGCGATGTTCCTAGGAAAAGATGTTGCTGCGGCTGAGGTCGAAGAGGTTGCTGCCTGTGTTCTTCTCAAGGATTTTGATGGATTCCTTTCTCACATTGAGGTCCTTCATCCATTTTGAGTCTGTTTTTGTGTGTGGTGTAAGGAAGTGGTCGAATTCCATTTTTCTGCATGTGGCTGTCGAATTTTCCCAACACCATTTATTGAAGAGGCTGTCTTTTTTCCATTGGACATTCTTTCCTGCTTTGTCGAAGATTAGTTGACCATAGAGTTGAGGGTCTATTTCTGGGCTCTCTATTCTGTTCCATTGATCTATGGGTCTGTTTTTGTGCCAGTACCATACTGTCTTGATGATGACCGCTTTGTAATAGAGCATGAAGTCTGGAATTGTGATGCCACCAACGTTGGCTTTCTTTTTCAATAGCCCTTTGGCTATTCGAGGTCTTTTTTGGTTCCATATAAATTTTAGAATTATTTGTTCCATTTCTTTGAAAAAGATGGATGGTACTTTGATAGGAATTGCATTAAATGTGTAGATTGCTTTAGGTAGCATAGACATTTTCACAATATTTATTCTTCCAATCCAGAAGCATGGAACATTTTTCCATTTCTTTGTGTCTTCCTTAATTTCTTTCATGAGTACTTTTTAGTTTTCTGAGTATAGATTCTTAGCCTCTTTGGTTAGGCTTATTCCTAGGTATCTTACGGTTTGGGGTGCAATTGTAAATGGGATTGACTCCTTGACTTCTCTTTCTTCTGTCTTGTTGGCGGTGTAGAGAAATGCAACTGATTTCTGTGAATTGATTTTATATCCTGACACTTTACTGAATTCCTGTACAAGTTCTAGCAGTTTTGGAGTGGAGTCTTTTGGGTTTTCCACAAATAGTATCATCGTCTGCGAAGAGTGATAGTTTGACTTCTTCTTTGCTGATTTGGATGCCTTAAATTTCCTTTTGTTTTCTGATTGCTGAGGCTAGGACTTCTAGCACTATGTTGAATAGCAGTGGTGATAATGGACATCCCTGCCGTGTTCCTGACCTTAGCAGAAAAGCTTTCAGTTTTTCTCCATTGAGAATGATATTTGTGGTGGGTTTTTGATAAATGGCTTTGATAATATTGAGGTATGTGCCCTCTATCCCTACACTTTGAAGAGTTTTGATCAGGAAGGGATGCTGTACTTTGTCAAATGCCTTTTCAGCATCTATTGAGAGTATCATGTGGTTCTTGTTCTTTCTTTTATTGATGTGTTGTATCACATTGACTGATTTGCGGATGTTGAACCAACCTTGCAGCCCTGGAATAAATCCCACTTGGTCGTGGTGAATAATCCTTTTAATGTACTGTTGAATCCTATTGGCTAGTATTCTGTTGAGTATTTTCACATCTGTGTTCATCAAGGATATTGGTCTATAGCTCTCTTTTTTGATGGGATCCTTGTCTGGTTTTGGGATCAAGGTGATGCTGGCCTCATAAAATGAGTTTGGAAGTTTTCCTTCCATTTCTATTTTTTGGAACAGTTTCAGGAGAATAGGAATTAGTTCTTCTTTAAATGTTTGATAGAATTCCCCCAGGAAGCCGTCTGGCCCTGGGCTTTTGTTTGTTTGGGGATTTTTAATGACTGTTTCAATCTCCTTACTGGTAATGGGTCTGTTCAGGCTTTCTATTTCTTCCTGGTTCTGTTGTGGTAGTTTATATGTTTCTAGGAATGCATCCATTTCTTCCAGATTGTCAAATTTGTCGGCGTCGAGTTGCTCATAGTATGTTCTTATAATAGTTTGTATTTCGTTGGTGTTAGTTGTGATCTCTCCTCTTTCATTCATGATTTCATTTATTTGGGTCATTTCTTTTTCTTTTTGATAAGTCGGGCCAGGGGTTTATCAATTTTATTAATTCTTTCAAAGAACCAGCTCCTAGTTTTGTTGACTTGTTCTATTGTTTTTTTGGTTTCTATTTCATTGATTTCTGCTCTGATCTTTATGATTTCTCTTCTCCTGCTGGGCTTAGGGTTTCTTTCTTGTTCTTTCTCCAGCTCCTTTAGATGTAGGGTTAGGTTGTGTACCCGAGACCTTTCTTGTTTCTTGAGAAAGGCTTGTACCGCTATATATTTGCCTCTCAGGACTGCCTTTGTTGTGTCCCACAGATTTTGAACCATTGTATTTTCATTATCATTTGTTTCCATGATTTTTTTTCAATTCTTCTTTAATTTCTCGGTTGAGCCGTTCATTCTTTAGAAGGATGCTGTTTAGTCTTCATGTATTTGGGTTCTTTCCAAACTTCCTCTTGTGGTTGAGTTCTAGCTTCAGAGCATTGTGGTCTGGAAATATGCAAGGGATGATCCCAATCTTTTGATACCGGTTGAGTCCTGATTTAGGACCAAGGATGTGATCTATTCTGGAGAATGTTCCGTGTGCACTAGAGAAGAATGTGTATTCTGTTGCTTTGGAATGAAATGTTCTGAATATATCTGTGATGTCCATCTGGTCCAGTGTGTCGTTTAAGGCCTTTATTTCCTTGTTGATCTTTTGCTTGGACGATCTGTCCATTTCAGTGAGGGGAGTGTTAAAGTCCCCTACTATTATTGTATTATTGTTGATGTGTTTCTTTGATTTTATTATTAATTGGTTTATATAGATGGCTGCTCCCACGTTGGGGGCATAGACATTTAAAATTGTTATATCTTCTTGTTGGACAGACCCTTTGAGTATGATATAGTGTCCTTCCTCATCTCTTATTATAGTCTTTGGCTTAAAATCTAATTGATCTGATATAAGGATTGCCACTCCTGCTTTCTTCTGATGTCCATTAGCATGGTAAATTCTTTTGTACCCCCTCACTTTAAATCTGGAGGTGTCTTCTGGTCTAAAATGAGTTTCTTGTAGGCAACATATAGATGGGCTTTGTTTTCTTATCCATTCTGATACCCTGTGTCTTTTGATTGGAGCATGTAGCCCACTCACATTCAGGATAACTATGGAGAGATATTAATTTAGTGCCATTGTATTGCCTGTAAGGTGACTGTTATTATATATTGTCTCTGTTCCTTACTGATCTACCTCTTGTAGGCTCTCTCTTTGCTTAGAGGACCCCTTTCATTATTTCCTGTAGAGCTGGTTTGGTATTTGCAAATTCTTTCAGTTTTTGTTTGTCCTGGAAGCTTTTAATCTCTCCTTCTATTTTCAATGATAGCCTAGCTGGATATAGTATTCTTGGCTGCATGTTTTTCTCGTTTAGTGCTCTGAATATATCATGCCAGCTCTTTCTGGCCTGCCAGGTCTCTGTGGATAAGTCTGCGGCCAATCTAATATTTTTACCATTGTATGTTACAGACTTCTTTTCCTGGGCTGCTTTCAGGATTTTCTCTTTGTCGCTAAGACTTGTAAATTTTACTATTAGGTGACAGGGTGTGGGCCTATTCTTATTGATTTTGAGGGGCATTCTCTGAACCTCCTGAAATTTGATGCTTGCTCCCTTTGCCATATTGGGGAAATTCTCCCCAATAATTCTCTCCAGTATACCTTCTGCTCCCCTCTCTCTTTCTTCTTCTTCTGGAATCCCAATTATTCTAATGTTGTTTTGTCTTATGGTGTCACTTATTTCTCGAATTCTCCCCTCGTGGTCCAGTTGCTGTTTGTCCCTCTTTTGCTCAGCTTCTTTATTCTCTGTCATTTGGTCTTCTATATCGCTAATTCTTTCTTCTGCCTCATTTATCCTAGCAGTGAGAGCCTCCATTTTTTATTGCACGTCAATAATAGCTTTTTTGATTTCAACTTGGTTAGATTTTAGTTCTTTCATTTCTCCAGAAAGGGCTTTTAAATCTCCCGAGAGGATTTCTCTAGTATCTTCCATCCCTTTCTTGAGCCCGGCTAGGACCTTGAGAATTGTCATTCTGAACTCTAGATCTGACGTATTACCAACGTCTGTATTGATTAGGTCCCTAGCCTTCAGTACTGCCTTTTGTTCTTTTTTTTTGGTGAATTTTTCCGCCTTGTCATTTTGTCCAGATAAGAGTATATGAAGGAGCAATTAAAATACTAAAAGGGTGGCAACAACCCCAGGAAAATATGCTTTAACCATATCAGAAGAGATCCCAAATCGTGAGGGGGAAGAAAGGGGATAAAAAGAGGTTCAGAAAGAAAGAAAGAAGAAGGGAAAAAAAAAAGAATTAAAAAAAGAAAATGAATAAAGAAAAGTATAAAAAAGAAAAATATATATATATATTAGATAAACTAGTTAAAAAATGTTAAAAAAGAAAAGGGTAAAAGTTAAAAAAAACTTTTAGCATAAGAAGAGAAGAAAAATGAAAAAAAATTAAATTAACTGCCAGACTAGAAAATCACAGGGAGAAAGCCATGAGTTCCTTGCTTCGCTTTCTCCTCCTCTGGAGTTCTGCTGCTCTCCTTGGTATTGAAATTGCACTCCTTGGTAGGTGAACTTGGTCTAGGCTGGATTTCTTGTTGATCTTCTGGCGGAGGGGCCTGTTGTAGTGATTCTCAAGTGTCTTTGCCCCAGGCGGAATTGCACCACCCTTACCAGGGGCTTGGCTGAGTAATCTGCTCGGGTTTGCTTTCAGGAGCTTTTGTTCCCTGAGCTTTTTCCGTAGAGTTCCAGAGGACAAGAATACAAATGGCAGCCTCCTGGTCTCCGGCCCGGAGGAGCCGAGAGCCCGGGGCCCCAGTCCTCAGTGCGCCCTCAGAGAACAGCGCCCAGTAACTCCCGTCTGCCTGACCTCCGGCCACGCTCTGAGCTCACCAAGCCTGCGACCGGTTCAAGGTAACCCGGAGCTGTGGGCTTACTGTCAGCTCTGTCTCTGTAGCCGGCTTCCCCATTCCAATACCCGCAAGCTCTGCGACACTCAGACACCTCCAATCCTTCTGCCTTGCGGGACCTGAGGCCACGCTGACCGCGCGTGGGCTTCACCCTGGTTTAGCCTCTGGAGCGATGTCCCTCAGCAGAACAGACTTTTAAAAGTCCCGATTTTGTGCTCCGTTCCTCCGCCATTTGCCGGGAGCCGGCCCCTCCCCCCGGGGTCTATCTTCCCGTCGCTTTGGATTCACTTCTCCGCCAATCCTACCTTTCAGAAAGTGGTTGTTTTTCTGTTTCTAGAATTGCTGATCTTCTCCTCCATCTGCCGATGGATTTGCAGGTGTTTGCAAATCTTTAGATAAGCTATCTAGCTGATCTCCTGCTAGCTGAAGTAGTCTCAGCCTGCTACTTCTCCGCCATCTTGACTCCTCCACCTCTCATTAGATTTCAACCCATTTTCAGTTTGATAGTATATTATTTAGCCTCTGTGTGTGTGTGTGTGTGTGTGTGCTTTCTTTTTTTTTTTTTTTTCTTGATATCTAGTTTCATACCTTTGTGGTCAGAAAAGATGCATGATTTCATATGATTTCCATATTCTTGAATTTATTGAGGTTTTGTGACCTAACATGATCTATTCTGGGGAATGTTCTATGTGCACTTGAGAAGAACTTGTGTTCTGTTGTTTTTGATGTAATGTTCTGTATATATGTTAATTCCATTAGTTCTAATGTGTCATTCAAAGACACTGTTTCCTTTTATTTTTCTGCCTGTATCATGTATCCACTGATGTAAGTGGGGTGTTAGGATCCCATACTATTATTATATTAATGTCAAATTCTCCCTTTATGCCTGTTAATAACTACTTGATGTACTTAGGTGCTCCAATATTGAGTGCATAGATACTTAAAACTGTTATACTTTCTTGTAGGATTGACTCCTTTATCATTATGTAATGCTCTTCCTTTGTCCTTTGCTATTCTTTATTATTTTTTTTAAAGATTTTATTTATTTGACAGAGATTACAAGTAGGCAGAGAGGCAGGCAGAGAGAGAGAGGAGAAAGCAGGCTCCCTGCTGAGCAGAGAGCCCGATATGGGGCTCGATCCCAGGACCCTGGGATCATGACCTGAGCTGAAGGCAGAGGCTTTAACCCACTGAGCCACCCAGGCGACCCTAGTCTTTGTTTTAGTCTACTTTGTGTGATATAATCATTGCTATCCTGGCTCCCCTCCCCTCACACACACCATTTCCACTTCTATTTACATTGTATATCTTTTTCCATCCTTTCACTTTCAGATGGCATGTGTCTTTAGGTCTGAGGTCTCTTGCAGGCACCATATAGACGGGTCTTGTGTTTTAATCCATTGTGTCACTCTATATCATTTGATTGAATTATTTGGACCACTTACATTTAAAGAAAGTATTCAAAATATTTTTCAAAAAAATTATAGGAATGTATTTGCTGACTTTTGTTAATCGTTTCCTGGCTTTTGTTTTTGTGGTTGTTTTCGTTACTTCTTTTACTCTCTTTCCTTGTAATTGATAACTTTCTATAGTATTTTGTTTGGCTCTCTTTCACCTTATCTTTTGGGTACCTGCTATAGGTTTTGGGTTTGTGGTTACCGTAAGGTTCATATATAGGTTCCTAAGTATATAGCAGTCTATATTGTTGATGGTCATTTAAGTTTGATCACATTGACCATATTATAAAATATCTTCTTTCATCCCCCTCCATACTTTTTTAATATGTTATACTTTTATCTTTTAATTCACAATTTACTTCTAATTATGGCCTTTTCCAACTTTAAAGAATTCCCTTTAGCATTTTAAAAATATTTATTTTACATACAGCATGAGCAGGGGGAGGGCAGGGAGGTATAGAGAGAGAAAGAGAGAGAAGCAGACTTCCCACTAAGTGTAGAGCCCAGAGTAAGGTTCGATCTCATGACCCTGAGATCATGACCTGAGCTGAAATCAGGAGTCAGATGCTTAACCAACTGAGCCACCCAGGGTCCCCAAATTCCCTTTAACGTCTTTTAAGTCTTGTTTAGTGGTGATGAACTCCTTAACCTTTTTTTCTGTGCAAGTCTTACCTCTCTTTCACTTCTGAATGATAAACTTGCTGGGTGATTATTCTTGGATGTACATTTAAGCTCTTTGAATATACTGTGCCACTCCTCTCTGGTCAGCAGTTTCTGCTGAAAAATTCACTGATAGCCTTATGGAGTTTCCTGTGCTTAACTTTTTTGCTTCTCTTGATGCTTTCAGAACTCTAATTTTATCTTTAGCCCTTGCTGTTTAAACTATTGTGTGTTTTTGGGTGGACCTCCTTGGGCTCATCTTATTTGGAACTCTGTTTCCTGAGCTGGAGGTCAGTATCCTTCCCTAGGTTAGGGAAGTTTTCAGCCATTCTTTCTTTCAAATAAGTTTTCTGCCAAATAAGTTTTCTTCAAATAAGTTTTTTCTAACTCCTTCTGGAACACCTATAATGTAAATGTTCACTTGATGTTGTCCAAAAGCTCCCCTAACCTTTCATTTTTAAAAATTCTTTTTTTCTTTTTGCTGTTCAGCTTGGGTGCTTTCCATTATCCCCCAAATGGCTGATACATTCTTCTGCATCCACTAAGACTCTTGATTCCCTGTAGTGTATTTTTCTTTTTTCATTTAAAAAATTTTTTTTTCTCAAGGATTTTATTTATTTATTTGACAGAGAGACAACAAGAGAGGGAACACTAGCAGAGAGAATGGGAGAGGGGAAAGCAGGCTTCCTGCTGTGCAGGGAGCCTGATGTGGGGCTTGATCCCAGGACCCTGGGATCATGACCTGAGCCGAAGACAACCACTTAATGACTGAGCCACCCCAGCGCCCCTTTTTTAAAGGTTTTATTTATTTATTTGACAGACAGAGATTACAAGTAGGCAGAGAGGCAGGCAGGGAGAGAAAGGAGGAAGCAGGCTCTCCGTTCAGGTCATGATCCCAGGGTCCTGCTCAGCAGGGAGCCTGCTGTCTCCTATCTCCCTTTCTGCCTGCCTCTCTGCCTACTTGTAATCTCTGTCAAATAAATAAATAAAATCTTTTAAAAATAGTAATAATAAAACAATGAATAGCAAGAGACAAAGGAAGAGCATTACATAATGATAAAGGAGTCAATTCTACAAGAGAGTATAACAGTTTTAAGTATCTATGCACTCAATATTGGATCACCTAAGTACATCAAGTAGTTATTAACAGGCATAAAGGGAGAATTTGACATTGATATAATAATAGTATGGGATTCTAACACCGAAGGCAGAGGCTTTAACCCACTGAGCCACCCAGGCGCCCCTAGTCTTTGTTTTAAAGTCTACTTTGTGTGATATAAGCATTGCTATCCTGGCTCCCCTCCACCCCCACACCATTTCCACTTCTATTTATATAGTCTTTTAACTTCACTATTGTGCTTTAAGATGGTCTTTGCTATTTTTGGCTCTCTATATTTCCAGGTAAGTTGTTAGCCCTCAAGACCTCACCCAAACCATTAGTATTTGGTGGACTGCATTCAATTTACATCAATTTGACAGGAATTAACAATGGAAAAATCGTGTTCTAAACAATAAATATGTATATTATTACTATTCAGATCTTTTAAAAATTTGTTATGTTTTATACTTTTTCTGTGCTGAGCTCTTGTACATCTTTCATTAGACAAATATTGGATAGTATTTAATGAAGATCCATAGTACTTAAAAAGCTATCTTATGTGTTTCTAGCTTACACAAATATTTTGTACTTTGACCTTATCTCTAGTAACACTACTAAAGACACTAATTAGAAAATCCAAAAGGATCTGCAAATAACCTAAGTGGGAAATCAGACAGTGAATTAGTTTTATTTCTCCAATCAATCCATTTTTTTTCTCATTTAATTTCTTACGTTAGTTACCATATAGTATGTCATTAGTTTTTGATGTAGTGCTCCAAGATTCATTGTTTACATGTAATACCCAGTGCACCATGCAATATGTGCCCTCCTTAATATCCATCACTGGGCTCTCCCAACCCCCCACCCCTTTCCCCTCTAAAACCCTTGGTTCATTTCTCAGAGTCCACAGTCTCTCATGGTTCATCTCCCCCTCCAATTTCACCACCCTTCACTTTTCCCTTCCTTCTCCTAATGTCTTCCATTGCTATTACTGATGTTCCACAAGCAATCAATCCTTATACTGTTTTTTGTTTTTGTTTTACCTTGCATTGAAGGCTATAGATTTCCCTATAAGCAGTGCTTGACCTGTACATGCAAATTTTAATGTTATATTTTCATTAAAATAAACCCTGAAAAACTGAAGAACTTTCAAGGGATAATGACAGAGAAAGAATTAAGGAATGGCATAACATTAAAAAAGTAAATAAAGGGGTAGGAAGATAAGGAAGTCCCTTAGAAACAAAAGCAAAGAGATGTTAAATAGAAAATAAGAGGATAAATCTAGGAGGTCCAATACCTGAATAATAGAAATTCCAGAAAGAGGACAGAGAATGAGGCAGGGAGGAAATGATGAAAGAAGCAAAACACTAAAGGACTTAAATTCCCAGAATGAAAGGATATGAATAACTAATTAGTACAATGGATGAAAAAAAAATTCCTATCACTAGGAAATTTAGGATTTTCTTTTGATTTCAGGAGTTTTCTAATATTTTCAATAAAAAGAGACTTGGTTAATGGATTGAAAATTGAAAGACTTCTCATCCTCAATTCTGAAGTGAGGCAAATTCTGAGGGAAAACTGTTTTCAAGCTAGCATTTTAGAACTACCCAAACTGGGTGCCTGGGTGGCTCAGTGGGTTAAGCCTCTGTCTTCTTCGGCTCAGGTCATGATCTCAGGGTCCTGAAATAGAGCCTTGCATTGGGTTCTCTGCTCAGCAGGGAGCCTGCTTCCCCCCCTCTCTCTCTGCCTGCTTCTCTACCTACTTGTGATCTCTCTCTGTCAAACAAATAAATAAAATCTTAAAACAAAACAAAACAAAACTACCCAAACTATCAATGAAGGGACAGACATTTTCTTGGGAGATTTCAAAACCTTACCTCTAAGCATCTGGAAGATGGGTGCACCAAAATGAGAGAATGAGCAGGAAGATCAAGGACAAAGATGACTGAACACAAGAGAAATAAAAAGAAGGGCCAGAGCTGTGGTGCAGCATACTTACTTAGCCAGTAACCAGTTTACACTGGAAGAAAAGGAAAAGGGCCCCCAAAAGTGTATCTATAAGAGGAAAAGAAAACAGTGCTAATAGAACAGAATACCTGATTAAGGTTGGACAAGTAGGAAACAAAGAGGTTTTACAATCCTGGGGAAAATGTATTGATTTCAGGAAGAACAAGTTGCACAGGAGAGAAAATATAATCATAACACACTACTAGTTAGCTAACCAGTGAATAAAAGTCCTAAGTTAAACACTGGATATAAATTTAACAGTAACAAGAAAGATATTCTTGTAATAGGAGGATGAAAAGGAAGAGGTAAAGGTAACTCACGGGTGAGTTAAAAGTACAAAATCCTTATCTTCTATAACAGCAAGTTAACAGATAATGAATAAAACCCATAAATATGTAACAATATATCCCTCCTTAAAAAGATGGAGGTAAATACTAGAAGAAACTGTAAAAGAGTTGGACAGATGAACTATTACTCAAATTTTCAAACTATTGTTGGATAACTCACTTGCCAATCCTTTTTCAACATCCAAAGAAATTTCAGCCACTGATTATCTAATTGCATTTAGAATAAAAAATTAAGTCAAGTCTTTTAGAAAAGCTGGGAAAACAGCAGGCAAAAAACCCCCAAGAACATATAATCAATCACAACTGCAAATGTCAAATATTTACAACTCAACACAAAACACCTAGAAGTACTTTAAACCAAAAATTTTAACAACATTCAATCATAGTTACTTAAAATTTTTCATCAGTCTTAATTAAAATAAATTTAATTGAAAAATTAACCGTAGAGTAATATAGTACAAGATATTTTTACTGCACATGACAACAGCACAAATACAGTATAATACTCAAATCTTAGTATATTTTTAAATATATTAGATGTGCACAACAATAAAATAACCTCCTACTTTACAGATGCACTTTTCATTCTATCAAATACAAGGCTCACATGAGACCTTAAATAATCTTCTGTTCAAGAGCCTAGGGACAAGGCTAAGCAGTCAATCAACCTTTTAAAACATCTATAAACCAGAACAATTTTCTTCGAGTTTCATAAGCCAAAGACTATTAAGGAATATTTTAAGACTGAATCGAATCTGGTAGCAAAGAAATTAAGAAATTTGGGGAAAAAAACATAGTTCAATATTAACAATAAAGTATATCTGCCAGGTTCTAGGTTTTCCTTGGCACAACCATGAAGCGTGAACATCTTTAAAACATGAATATTGAATTCGGTACAATTTTACAGTGTATCTAATTATAGTAGAAAAGTACATAGCTGATGAGAATGCTTTTTTGAAACAGCTTCTTGAATCCAAATAAATACTGTAATGCAGGGTCTTAGAAAATATATTAACTATAGAAATGCCCACAATTAGAAATGATATCTGGCAATATGGTAATTGAAATGGTATGGCAATGTGAAATGTTAAAAGGAATGATGTTAAACATGAAAACGATGATGGGATAATTTTTACTTTAAAACCTAAAATAAAAATAAAGAGTGGTGAGCTCATTACTTTATGTATGTTATAAGTAGGAATTGTTACCTCCAAAATATTTATTCTTTCAATGCTTATTTTTTAATTGCCCATATTTGACAGATACTCTGCTAGGTGCTATGTGAACACTGACGAGTAAAACTAGGTTCTCTGCAAAGAAAAATACCTTGGTCTAGGAAGTACCCATTATAGACTTACAAATTTAATTAAATATGGCTTTGGGAACTAAGGAGAAAATCTTTTCTAAAAAGTTACCTCTCTAATTAAGAATGCTATGCACATAGTCAATTTCAGAGGCTCATACATACTCAGAAACTCTAAATTGCTAACTATTGCAGTTGATGTGATTGATACCTTCTCTCATCAACTGCCTGTGTGTTTTTCCCCAAAGCACATTCTTACACACAAAATTTTTTAAAGCAATGAAATATTTCCTCTGTTCTTTCATCCCCAGTCTTAGTAAAATATAAAACAAAATCCTATTTTTCATCTGGATTTCAAAGAATTTAAACCAAACATATTCCACACGCGAAACAAACACCCTAAGTTTTATAACACCGTCAGTGTGTCAGCAAATATGGGGCGAAACAGTTGTGACTACGTGGTGCTGCTGCAATTACTCTTCATCGTCTCTTTGAAGTGGTATCACCTGAATTTCTTTGGCTATCCTTTCTGCTAAGGTTTTATTATTCGCAGCAATTATTCTTCGTGACATCAAGTCAAATGATGCACCTAAAATCAAACCAAACATGATTCCTGTAAAACTAGTATAGTATGTGTATTGGTCAATCATAGCATTTTAATACTTTGTTTTCTTTTAAAAAAAAAAAAACTGTCATTATCATAATGTTTAAGCTTTGGCAATACATAAATGAGTTTTAAGAATCTTTTAGTAAATACCAGAGTTTTTTTGGGGGGGGGGGGACTCTCAATCATACCAGTCTGAAAAATGTCATTTTTTTTTTCTAAATTTAAATTCATGAGTTAACATGCAATGTAATATTAGCTTCATCTACTTCTTTCCTGTGTTCTTTTTCTAATCTTTTTATTACTCTTATTACCTCTTTCATGTTTGGGAATCTATGGACAGGAAATCTGACTCCACAGCACAGCATTTTCATATCACTCTCCTTCCCATTTCTTTACTTCTTCATTGCTTTTCTCCCTGATCACTGGTGAATACTTTTAGCCCAGGTTCACTCTTCACTTAAAAAATTTTCACCATCTTGGGGCACCTGAGTGACTCAGTGGGTTAAAGCCTCTGCCTTCGGCTCAGGTCATGATCTCAGGGTCCTGGGATCAAGCCCCACATCGGGCTCTCTGCTCCGTGGGGAGCCTGCTTCCTCCTCTCTTCACCTGCCTTCTGTCTACCTGTGATGCCTGTCTGTCAAATAAATAAAATCTTTAAAAAAAAAAAGAGTTCCGGTGTACAACATTTATTTAACCTGGACTAATGGGGAAAGAATGGAGATAGCGTTCATATTTAAGTAATGTGTTCACGCCAGGGACAAAACGAAGATTTTGACAAACTGAGTCACGCTCCAGCTCACTATATGGAACACACATCTGAAAGTAAAAGAACTACGGCCACAGCAAGCACTGTTACAGATTCTGGACAATATTAACGGTCATATTGAATTAATATTATACTTTTGAATTTTCTTTGTTGTATAGCTTGGTTTATTTTTAATTTGAAAATGTTTTGGTTTCGGGACGCCTGGGTGGCTCAGTTGGTTGAGCGGCTGCCTTCGGCTCAGGTCATGATCCCAGCGTCCTGGGATCGAGTCCCACATTGGGCTCCTTGCTTGGCAGGGAGCCTGCTTCTCCTTCTCCCTCTGCCTCTGCCTGCCACTCTGTCTGCCTGTGCTTGCTCTCGCTTCTCTCTCTATGACAAATAAATAAATAAAATCTTTAAAAAAAAAAAATGTTTTGGTTTCATAGTTGTATCTTAAATTTGGTTTTATGTTTACACATGTATAAGTGATTTTAAAATAAAGTAATTCAAGATGGAAAAAAAAAAAGAGTTCCTGATACTCATGTCTGAAGAGGCTTAATCATTTATCATTATTAATCCTACATTATAATTAGCTTCTTATCCTTGCCTCTATCTCTAAATTTGTTTTTTATTTTTTGCTTTTTTTTTTTTTTTAGATTTTATTTGGCAGAGATCATAAGTAGGCAAAGAGGCAGGCAGAGTCAGAGAGGGAAGCAGGCTCCCTGCTCAGCAAAGAGCCCAATGCAGGCTCCGATCCCAGGACCCTGGGATCATGACCCGAGCCGAAAGCAGAGGATCAACCCCCTGAGCCACCCAGGCGCCCCTCAATTTGTTATTCTTATTTTGCAGAAAACTACATGCCTTGTTTTTGTTTTGTCTTTAAGAATTTATGTAATAAATACTAATATATATTAAACATTAAAGGAAAAAAACTACATATAAAGGAAAGTCCAACAGAGAGAAAAATGCTTTTACTGTTCCATAATTTTACCTGTCACATCCAATAGTACTCCACCAGCTTCGGTAACAATAATGCCAGCTCCTGCCATATCCCAGCAGTGAATTCCCATTTCATAATAGGCATCTGCAACTCCAGCTGCCACAAGGCACATATTAACAGCTGCTGTTCCAACACCTCGGATCCTAACAAATAACATTTAAAAATCAGATTGAGGGCGCCTGGGTGGCTCAGTGGGTTAAGCCGCTGCCTTCGGCTCAGGTCATGATCTCGGGGTCCTGGGATCGAGTCCCGCATCAGGCTGTCTGCTCAGCAGGAGCCTGCTTCCTCCTCTCTCTCTCTCTGCCTGCCTCTCTGCCTACTCGTGATCTCTGTCAAATAAATAAATAAAATCTTTAAAAAAAAAAAAAAAAAAAATTGTTAAAAAAAAAAAAAAATAAAAAAAAAAAAAATAAAAATCAGATTGAAAAATATCTTTCAAAAAGACTCCTCCTCTAGTTTAATTGTTGAGAGAATTTACAAGTTAAAAAAAAAAACTTATCTAATTATCATGATATACTATACAGATGACAAAATTAATCCCCACAGAGCAATCGTTTAGTAAGCTAAACTCTAAAAGATATATTCAGGGGGGGGAAAAATGGAAAAAATGCCATCATTCTTCTATAATGGCATGCATGTATATTCATATTTGTCTCAACGTAGGGACTACAGCCCCATAATACAAGCAGTCTCTAGGAGGAGTAGAATATGTTATTGGTCACTGCCACATGTGTGCACATCAGAATGTGTGACTAAAGGGTTAACGGCACACCTGGGCTCTGGTGAGACGGAAGCCGACCTGAAAAGAGTATTACAGGTTTGTACCTCTTCCCTGGAAATATTAATGTAAATATGGATACTGCTTTGATAGCCATTACAGTAATAACCGATTCAAGAAAGAATCACTAATAAATGCCAAAATGAGCAAGCACAAGACTGGTATTTACATAATGTCAAATTACCTCCCCCAACATATGTAATGCATGCATATATCATTTTATTGTGTTTTGTTTTTATCACATATCATATATATTGATTTTTTTTTTTACAAACTGAATCTATTGGTACTTCATGTCTCTTTATCACATTTTGGTAATTCTTACAATATTTCAAAATTTTTCATTATTATGTTGATCAATGATTATGACTCACTGAAAGCTAAGATGATTAGCATTTTTAGTAATAAAATGTTAAGGTATTATGCACATTGCTTTTTTAGACATAATGCTATTATATGCTTCATATACCATGGTATAATAAAAACATAACTTAGATGCACTAGAAAACCAAAAAATTCATTTGACTTGCTTTATTGAAGTAGTTGCTTTATTGCTGTAGTCTAGAACCAAACCTGCAATATGACTGAGGTATGCCTGTACCTATAATGGAAAAGCATCTTTATAATGGTCTACCAATATCAAGTGAACTAACTTATTATCACCAATCATGGGACAAAAAGCTATCAAGTGCCTCCTCCTATTATGCACTGAGAAAGACATAACATTGCTTCTCTAACATTCCTGACAAAAATGTATAACTCCAGTCTTGAGGAAACCAGACAGATTCAAATCAAGGACTTACTACAAAATAACTGATATACATTTTTCAAAAATAGCAAGAGCATAAAAGACCAAGACCAAGCATCTGTTCCAGATTTTTAAAAACTGATGATAAAGGACAACTAAATGCAATGTTTGATCCTGGGTTGAATCTTGGATCTGATTTTTTTCAAAGTTTGAATAAAGTGTCACTATATTAGATAACACATCACTTTTAACTTCCTGATTTTTACAACTGCATTATAGTTAGGGAGTATCCCCTTTATTAAAGAACACTGAAATATTTAAGAAAAAGTGTTCATCATGTCTGCAAGTAATTTTCAAGTGATTTTTACTCAAACTCCTTTTGTAATTATTTAAACCCCTTCATATAAGGCCGTGAGATCTGTTCATTGAAAAGGAAATAACAGGAGTTGGGGGGAGCAGGAAGATGGAGTGGTAGGAGCATCCTGAGCTCAACTCCTTCCACAGATACACCAAGATAACAGCTCTATCTGTGCAAGTCACTCTGAAAAACGACCCAAAGTCTGGCACCCAAAGTTAACTGTGGAAAGACCAAATCTTCTGCCCTCTTTAGGGCAGAATGGGACAGAGCTGCCCTGGAACCAAACCCCACTGGATGAGACTAAAACAGAGAGGAGCGACATCCCAAGTGTGGAGAAGTGAGATGATCAGACTCCATGCCAGGTACCCCAGGCACTAGGGAACCACACTGCAAAGATGAGCTCCCATAACATTTGGCTCTGATAACCAGTAAGGCTTAACTTTGAAAGCTGTTAAAGTCAGCAGGGTTTAACTCCAGGTACTTTAAAAATCAGCAGGCTTAGCTCTGGAAGAGCTAAAGCACAATGGGAAACTGTCCTTGCCCTAAAATAACCCCAAACAAAAAACCTATAATAAATATCCCAGCCTAGATACAGCATAGAAGCAGCAATTTGAAAAGTGCCTGTGGTATACACAGAAAGAGACTTATTTACTAATCACAGAACAAGTGCTGGAGGGGCAGGAATCTTCAGGAAACTTCTCCAAGAACAAAAGTATACGCAGGCACCACTTCACTTCCTCTCCCCTAGCCTAAATAGCCTGACACATGTGGGAATCTGTGTAAACCCTATCCACCTATCTCACTAGCACTATATACCTCACCCTCCCCATACAGCCCACACCCACAACTTGGTGGGTATCCCCGAAAAGCAGCTCGTGCCCACCACATCCAGCAAACAGCCCCAGCAAGGACTAGCACCACTGCAAAGTGACTCTTTCTTGGGTAGAGGCAGGGATAACCCCACACACCAGCACACCCACAGTTCCAGCAACCAAACCTGTGAGCTGGCCACCCCAGGAGAGTGCTCTGCACTTGGTGTGCCTGCAGCTACAGCAAACGGACTGGGTATAGATATCTACTCTGACTGCCCACCCCTCCCACCAAAAAAAGCTTCTCAGGAATCCCCACAGGGAAAGTGCCCTGCCTTTTGAAATGCCCATAGCTAAGGCAAACTAGATGTAGACACCTCCCACATACAACCATACAGTAGTCTCAAGCCTCTCAGTGGTGCAGGACCAAACCTGGTATGATGTGCCCATAGCAAGCAAAATAAGACAGGTCACTATAGCCAACTGGACTAAAGGCAAATGTGACTGGGCCACAACAGCAGGTGCACAGAGCCCACAAAGACACCCCTGTAGTGCCTGTTCTGATGCTCGGGGGCACGGGGCTCCAGGGCACAGAAGCTTTTCTTCATAAGGCCACTACTTTCAAGACCAGGAGACAGAGTTGACCTTCTTAATACACAGAACCAGAGTTTGAACAAATGAGGAGAGAGAAGACTATATCCCAAATGAATGAACAAGAAAAAAAATCGCAGCAAAAAAGCTAAATGACATGGAGATAAGCACTATGCCTGATAAAGAATTCAAAGTAACGGTCATAAAGATATTCCCCACTCAAGGGACTTGAGGAAAAAAAAAAAAAAAAAAGATCGCAGATCTTCAACAAAAAGATAGAAAATTAAAAAAATAACCTAACAGAGATGAACTCAATAATGGGGGGAAAAAAACACACTAGAGGGAATCAACAGAACAAAGGATTGAAAAGAACAGAGTGGTGATCTGTAAAACGGTAATGGAAAGCAACTAAGCTGCACTATAAATAAATAAATAAATAAATAAAGGAAGGAAGGAAGGAAGGAAGGAAGATAAGGAAACTCCATGATTTCATCAAGCATAATAACATAAGCATTATAGGGATCTCAGAAGGAAAAGAGAGAAAGAAAACTTATTTGAAAAAATAATAGCTGTTTAAAAAAAAAAAAAAGAAGAAAAAGAAAAAATAATAGCTGAAAAATTCCCTAACCTGAGGGAAGAAACAGACCTCCATATTCAGGAGGCAGAGCATCTAAGGAAAGCCACGTCTCCCTACATTATCATTACTTTCTGCCTCATTAATTATTAAAAGAATTGTAAAAGCAACAAGAGCAAAAACAGTTGCATACAAAGGAAACCCCATAAGGCTATCAGCTGATTTCTTGGTAGAAACTTTGCAGGCTAGAAGACAGTGTCATGATATATTCAAAGTGCTTAAAGGAAAAAACCTGCAACCAGAATACTCTCTCCAACAAGATAATCATTTAGAATAAAAGGAGAGATAGAGTTTCCCAGACAAACAAAAGTTAAAGGAGTTCATTACCACTAAGCTAGCTTTACACAAAATGTTGAAAGGAATTCTGAGTGGAAAGAAAAGGCCCTAACAGTAAGACAATTATGAAAGGAAGAAATTTCATGAATAAATAAAAATAAATAATAAAGGTAGGCAAAATCTCTTAAAAAACCAGTATGGCGATGAAAACACAAAAGCAGTAAAATGAATTATACATACAATACTAAATCAAGGATACACAAAATAAAATTATATAAAATATAACATTCATAAAATGTGGGTAGGGGAGTAAATATTTCATACTTTTAGAATCTGTTTGAACTTAAGTGACCCTCAACTTAATACAGACTGCTATACCCATAAGATGTTATATATTAACTTAATGGTAACTGCAAATCTAAAACCTATAATAGATAAACACACACAAAAAAGGAGATAGGAATTAAAAGTGTAACACCAAAAAGCCATCAAAACAAAAGGGAAGAGAATAAAAGAAGGAATGGAGAAAAACAACCAGAAAGTAAGTCACAAAATGGCAATAAGAACATACCTATGAATAATTACTTTAAAGGTAAAAAGACAAAATGCTACAATTAAAAGATACAGGGTGACCGAAAAGATTTAAAAAAAAAAAAAAAGAAAGAGAGAGAGAGAGACCTATCCATTTGCTGCCTATAAGAGGCTTACTTTAGACCTAAAGACATGTATACACTTAATGGATGGAAGAAGATTCCATGCAAACAGCAGTGAAACAGAAAGCCAAGGTAGCAATATTTAGTTCACATAAATCTGTCTTATGTTACAGTCTCTGTTTTAAAGTCTAAGCCTGGCATTATATAATGATAAAGGGAACATTCTAAAAAGAGGATGTAACAGCTGTAAATGTCTATGCACCCAACACTGGACAACCAAATATAAAGCAACTACTAACAGGCATAAAGGGAGAAATTGACAATAATGGTAGGTGGCTTTAACACAACACTTACATCAGTGTAAGACCATCCAGAGAAAAAAATCAACAGGAAACAGTACCTTTGAACAACACATTAGACCAATGGACCTAACAGATATATATACAACATTCTACCTGAAAACAGCAGAATATATGTTCAAGTGCACACAGAACATTTTCAGATCACATGTTAAGCCATAAAACATATCTCAATAAAATCCGTAAGACTGAAATCCTACCAAGCATCTTTTCTGACCACAACAGTGTAACACTAGAAATCAATCACAAGAGGAAATCTAGAAAGAACACAAATACACAGAGGCTAAACAACATGCTAGTAGACAATCAATGGGTCAACAATAACAAAAAAAAAAGTCAAAGAGGGAATAAAATCTATGGAGATAAAAGAAAATACAACTGTCCAAAATCTTTGAGATGCAGCAAAAAGCAGTTCTAAGAGGGAAGTTTGTATCAATACAAGCCTAAATCAGAAACAAGAAAAATCTCAAACACCTAACCTTACATCTAAGAAATCTATAGAAAGAACAAAGCTCAAAGCTAATAGAAGGAAATATTAAGGCTAGAGCAGAAATAGAGACTTAAAAAAAAGAAAGAAAAAAAGAAAATGTCAGTGAAACTAGGAACTGGTTCTCTGAAAAGATAAAGGTGATAAGCCTTTAGCCAGATTCAGCAACAAAAAAAAAGAGAAAGGACTGAATCAGAAGTGAAGGAGGATAAATAACAACTGATAGCACAGAAATGCAAAGGATTATAAGAATATTATGAAAATTATATTGGGCAACCTAGAGGAAATGAATAAATTCCTAGAAACATGTAAAAGTCCACACCTGAATCAGAAGAAATAGAAAATTTGAACAAACTAACTGCTAGCAGTGAAACTCAATCAGTAATCAAACTCCTAGCAAACAACAGTCTAGGACCAGATGGATTTACAGGTGCATTGTACCAAACATTTAAGGAAGAGTTAATACTAAAATAAATTTAAAAAAATAAAGAATATGTATTCTTCTCAAACTATTCCCCCCAAAAATATTAGAAGGAAAGCTCCCAAATTAATTCTATGAGATCAGCATTACTCTGACACCAAAACCAAAGACACTACAAAAGAAGAAAACTACAGGTTAGTATCTCTGATCAACACAGATGCAAAATCCTCAACAAAATATTAGCAAGCCAAGTTCAACAATACATTAAAATGATCATTCACCATGATCAAGTGGAATTTGGTCCAAAGATGTAGGGATAGTTTAACAGTCACAAATCAATATCATACACCACATCAACAAAATGAAAAGTAAAAATCACACGATCATCCCACTAGAGGCAGAAAAAGTGTGACGAATTTCAACACCTATTTATGTTAAAAACCCTCAGCAAAATTGGTTTACAGGGAACATAGCTCAACATAATAAAGGCCATATATGAAAAACCCACAGCTAACATTATGCTCAATGGTAAAATACTGACTGATAGCTTTTCCTCTAAGAGCAGTAACAAGACAAGGATGTCCACTCCCATCACTTTTCTTCAACATACTGGGAGCCCTAGTTGCAACAATCACACAAGATAAAGGAATAAAAGGCATCCAAATTGGTAACGAAGAAGTAAAACTGTCACTACTGGCAGCTGCGCAGCTACTATACATAGAACACCCTAAAGACTCTACCAAAATACAGTTAAAAATGAGACATGTTTACACCAAATCAACTTTTAAAAAAGATTAAAATGATGTGATGCCTTTGATTCCAAATATGCTTTCCTGCCTATTTCTTACTGCATATCAGATTTAAGAAAGAACTAGTAACAAATGTTAAACAGACATTTGACTGCTTTTCAAATACATAAAACCAAGTTAACTTTAGCGGCTTTTGATAGTTTATATAAAGAATGGCATATGGAATTTTCCCCGTTTCTCATGGGCTATGTGATCGTTCATAGCTCATGTCCTAGAAAGCAAATATCAAGCTCTTTCATAAATGACCCCTTGGAATTTCTATTCAGACACAGAACTGCAGGCTGGAAGAACTGCTACCTACTGGCAATGCTTCTATTCATTTCTAATAAATATCATAGGCTCTCAGGCAAGGGGCCTGATAGTCAGAAAAGAACATATTCTTTTATGGACAAATACTGCCAGAGAGTACTTAATTATCAAATAATCAAGACTGTGCTATAGATTTTACAAATGTGTTCTGAAGTCTATCTTAGTCTGATCCATTTGGAGAATTTTTGGCATAAAGTAAAGAAGAACTATCTTCAGTATCAGAGATTTGAGTTTGCAATCCTACTTAGCTGCTTAAAACTATAATCTTGAGAAAGTTTCCTCTTCAAGTTTTACTTTTCTTGTCATCAAAATGGGGATACCAACTTACTCTGGACACTGTTGTTAATGGTTATAATAAATATATGCAAAGCCCTTAGGAGAGTGCCTAACATCTGAAAGGTCCTCAAAGACTATATTTAAGATGAAATTATTCTTTAAACCATGATGCCAGAAAACATTACAGAAGCAAATCGATGTGCATTTCACCTTAATAAGTCCCTAAACATTAAACTAAAGGAAATAGACCTGTAATGATTTAACTTTGCTACATAAATATCATTTACTAGTTAGGAACTTATTAGACTGTTTCTACTTGTTTAAAACATTCATTCAAATTATAACTCTCTTTAGTTTCATGTGCATGTGTAAATAACCCTTCCAAATTCACATTCAATCAGCAGAATGCAAAAGATCACAGAAAGAAATCAGTAAGTCAGCACTTCTTGGCAATATTTTCCTTGTTCTACCTTTAAGAACATACAAAAATAAAAGGGCACTATATACTTTTTACTTCAGACCATGGAAATAGAAAAGGTTAAATTTATAAAGCACTTATAGCTCTTTTATGAATAACATAAACATTTTATTGCCTACAGTTAAAGTCCTTGCTTCAAAATAGTGCTGTAGCTACAGTCTTTTTTAATCATATTGCTCTTCCCTCAGGGATATCATTCTGAGACATTATATACCTTCTTTTCTTCTTCTTCTTCTTTTTAAGTAGGTCCCATGCCCAATGTGGGGCTTGAACCCATAACCCCAAGAATAAGAGTTGCATGCTCTAGACTGAATCAGCCACTCACCCCTAGGTCCTATACTTTCTTGACAGGAACTTTTTTTACTTTACTTATTACAAAAGAGGTCACAGATCTACAGCCTAGAATTATAGTTTGTATCAGACCAAACTGTACATGTAATGTCCTGACTCCTAAAACGAAAATCTAATGTTGAAGACAGATAAATGGTCTGGAAGCCAGGGTTCTAGTCACATCTCCATCTACCTGTGTGATCTCAGACAGTCACTTTACCTCTCCGAACCTCAGTCAAGTCACCTACAAATAAGTCTGGATTATCATATGGTCTTTGGTCAGTTTTAAGAGCCTTTTAAATCAATATTTTCAGAAGGCAAAAGGTAGGCATAATTGGTAGTGAAATAAAATCCCCAAAATCTGTGGTTATTATTTTTCTCTATTTTTCTTCATGAAAACAACCACAATAAAGGTCAGGAGAATTCTACTTAACATACACATTAACTACACTAAATTTAAGAACCTCAAAACTCTAGCTTCCCTTTTAAGGACAAATGTATATACCTGTTTAATATCTGCTTTTAATTCTTCATCTACAAAACTTCCATTATAGAACGACCCTCATGTTTGGAACATAATAGTGGCATTCTGATTTAAAACTCACTATTTTCTTCCCCCCCAAAATAAAAATAAAATCAATGAGGACAAGTAAAACGTATAGGAACCATTCCTTCAGCAATTCTAGGAACTAGAAAACATAAATTCTCTGTAACTAGTGGGAAAACAGAAAAATCCTAATATAGCACTGCAAGCTTGAGGATACAGAGTTGGGGAGGGAGGCAGAAAAGATTCTGTCACAAGGAGGAGAAGGGAGCAGAAGAGCCAGAGGGAACACAGACAAAGCTACCTTAAGAAAGAGAAAGTGAGGAGAGGAAGTAAGATGGCGGAAGAGTAGGAGACTGAAATATCATAATATCCCAGGAGTTCAGCTCGATAGTTACCAAACCATTCTGAACACCTACAAACTCAACAGGAGATAGAAGAAGAGCAGCAATTCTAGGAACAGAAAATCAACTACTTTCCAGATGGTAGGACATGCAGAGAAGTGAATCCAAAGCGATGGGAAGACAGACCACAGCAGGAGAGGCCAGCTCCTGGCAAGTGAGAGAGCACAAAATTGGAACTTTTATAAGTCTGCTCCACTGAAGGATGTCGCTCCAGAGGCTAAGCAGGGGGGCGGGTAGAGCCCTTGCAGAGACAGTGTGGTTTCAGGACCCGCAGGGTGACAGAAAGACCAGGGGTGCCTGAGTATGGCAGAGCTCCCAGGTATCAGAGCAGGAAAGCCGGCTCCAGACATGGAGCTGAGGAGTGCAATCTCAGCTCGGGGTTACCTTAATCTGAGATCCGAGGCACAGTCAAGCCACTGCTCTTCCAGTAGGTACCCTACAAGTGGCAGATCCAGAAAGACCCCCTCCTTCCTCCTCTGAGAGGAGCAGCACAGGAGTACACTGCAGGAAACTGCTGGGTTTGGAAAGTCCAAACAGGGCTATGTGCCAGACATAGAAACACAGTCACAGGCAGGATGAGCACGGAATGTGGCCGGAGACCAGGGAGATGGGAGGGAGTGACTGCTTTACTCTCAGGGTGCACTGAGGAGTGAGGCCCCGAGCTCTCGGCTCCTATAGGCTGGAGACTGGGAGGCTGCCATCCTCATTCCCTTCCTCCAAAGCTGTACGGAAATCATTCAGGGAACAAAAGCTCCCGAGAGAAAACCCAAGCAGATTACTTAGCCTGGCCCCTGGCAAGGGCAGTGCAATTCTGCCTCAAGCAAAGACACTTGAGAATCACTGCAAAAGGCCCCTCCATCAGAAGAGCAGCAAGAACATCCAGCCAAGACCAAGTCCACTGATCAATGAGAACTGCAGAACTCCAGAGCTAGGGGAAAACAACACATAGAATGCATGGCTTTTTTCCCAAGATCCTTTAGTCTTTCAAAGTTAAATTTTGTAAATTTCTTTTTTTTCTTATTCTACTTTTTTAACTTTTCCTCTTTCCTATTTATATGGCTTTTAACAATTATATCTTATCAATACCTTTTTAAAAAATCTTATTAACTTTTCATTGTTATAGTCATATTCTATCCCTTCATTGTATTTAACCTTATTTTTTGTATACATAAAGGATTTTTCTTTAAAATTTTGGGATACAATTTCTTCTAATAGATCAAAATATACCCTAAATCTAGCACATGGCTTTGTTCTAGTTTCCAGCCTGATCACATTCTCTCTTTTCTTTTTCCTTTTTCCAACCAACCTCTTATCAATTCCTTTTTGAGAATCATTTTGAATTTTCATCTTTACAGTCATATTCCAATGCTTCATCATGTCTACCCTTATTTTTGTATATATATAAGTTTTTCTTTCTTTAAAATCTCTTCTAACAGAACAAAATACACCCAAAATCAAGTGGTGGCTCTGTTCTATTCACCAGCCTAATCTTTTTTTTTTTTTTTCTCCTTTCTTCTCCTTCCAGTTTCGGGTCTCTTCCAATTGGGTTAGTGTACATTTTTCTTGGGTCGTTGCTCACCTTTTCGGATTTTGTCCTCTTGTTTATCTATTCTTATCTGGGTAAAACGACGAGAGAAAACTCACCTCAAAAAAAAGAACAAGAGGAAGTACTGACAGCAACTGACCTAATCAATATGGACATTAGTAAGATGTGAACCAGAGTTCAGAATAACAATTATCAGGGTGCTAGCTGGGCTCAAAAAAAGCATGAAAGACACTAGAGAATCCCTTTTTGGAGAAACAAAATCCCTTTCTGGAGAAATAAAAGGACTAAAACCTAACAAGTTGAAATCAAAAAAGCTATTAAAGAGGTGCAATAAAAAAATGGAGGCTCCTACTACTTGGATAAGCAAAGCAAAAGAGAGAATTAGTGATATAGAAGACCAAATGATGGAGAATAAAGAAGCTGAGAAAAAAAGAGATAAACAACTACTGGACCATGAGGGGAAAATTTAAGAGATAAGTGATACTGTAAGACAAAACAATATTAGAATAATCAGGATCCCAGAAGAAGACAGAGAGGGGCAGAAGGTATATTGGTGCAAATTATAGCAGAGAATTTCCCTAATTTGGTGAAGGGAACAAGCATTAAAATCCAGGAGGCACGGAGAACCCCCCCTCAAAATCAATAAAATAGGTCCACACCCCATCATCTAATAGTAAAACTTACACACTTCAGTGGCAAAGAGAAAATTCTGAAAGCAGATCAGGACAAGAGGTCTGTAACACACAACAGAAGAAATACTGCATTGGCAGCAGACCTATCCACAGAGACCTGGCAGGCCGGAAAGGACTGGCATGATATATTTAGAGCACTAAATGAGAAAAATATGCAGCCAAGAATACTATATCCAGCTAGGCTATGATTGAAAATAGAAGGAGAGATAAAAAGCTTCCAGGACAAACAAAAATTAAAAGAATTTGCAAACACCAAACCAGCCTTACAGGAAATATTGAAAGGGGTCCTCTAAGCAAAGAGAGAGCCTAAAAGTAACAGACCAGAAGGGAAAGGAAACAATATAGGGTAACAGTCACCTTACAGGCAATACAATGGCACTAAATTCATAACTTTCAATAGTTACCCTGGATGTAAATGGGCTAAATACCCCAATCAAAAGACAATGGGTATCAGAATGGTTAAAAAAAATACAAGACCCATTGATATGCCGTATGCAAGAAACTCATTTTAGACCCAAAGACACTTCCAGATTTAAAGTGAGGGGGCAGAGAACAATTTACCATGCTAATGGACATCAAAAGAAAGCAGGAGTAGCAATCTTTATATCATATCAATTGGATTTTAAGCCAAGGACTATAATAAGAGATGAAGAAGGACACTATATCATACTTAAAGGGTCTGTCCAACAAGATCTAACAATTTTAAACATCTATGTCCCTAACATGGGAGAAGCCAATTACATAAACCAATTAATAACAAAAGCAAAGAAACACATCAACAATTATACAGTAATAGTAGGGGACTTTAACACTCCCCTCACTGAAATGGATAGATCATCTCAGCAAGAGATCAACAAGGAAATAAAGGCTTTAAATGACAGACTGAACCAGATGGACATCACAGATATATTCAGAACAATCCATCCCAAAGCAACATGGAACATTTTCCAGAATAGATCACATCCTGGATCACAAATGAGGTCTCAACAAGTACCAGAGGACTGGGATCATTCCCTGCATATTGTCAGACCACAAAGCTCTGAAGCTAGAACTCAATCACAAGAGGAAAGTTGGAAAGAACTCAAATACATGGAGGCTAAAGAGCATCCTACTAAAGAATGAATGGGTCAACCAGAAAATTAAAGAAGAATTGAAAAAATTCATGGAAACAAATGAAAATTAAAACACAACTGTTGAAAATCTTTGGGACACAGCAAAGGCGGACCTGAGAGGAAAGTATATAGCAATGCAAGCCTTTCTCAAGAAAAACGAAAGGTCTCAAGTACACAACCTAACCCTACATCTAAAGGAGCTGGAGAATAGCAAAGAAAGCCTAAACCTAGCTGGAGAAGAGAAATAATAAAGACCAGAGCAGAAATCAATGAAATAGAAACCAAAAGAACAGTAGAACAAATCAACAAAACTAGGAGCTGGTTCCTTGAAAGAATTAAAAAGATTGATAAACCCTTGGCCAGACTTATCAAAAAGAAAAGAGAAAGGACCCAAATAAATAAAATCACGAATGAAAGAGGAGAGATCACAACCAACACCAAAGAAATACAAACAACTATAAGATCATATTATGAGCAACTCTACTCCAGCAAATATGACAATCTGGAAGAAATGGATTCATTCCCAGAGACATATAAACTACCAAAACAGAACCAGGAAGAAATAGAAACCCTGAACAGACCTATAACCAGTAAGGAGATTGAAGCAGTCATCAAAAATCTCCCAAGAGAGAAGAGCCCAGGGCCAGACGGCTTCCCAGAGGCATTCTACCAAACATTTAAAGAAGAATTAATACCTATTCTCCTGGGACTGTTCTAAAAGATAGAAGTAGAAGGAAAACTTCCAGCATTACCATGACCCCAAAACCCGACAGACCCCATCAAAAAGGAGAATTACAGGGCACCTGGGTGGCTCATTGGGTTAAAGCCTCTGCTTTCGGCTCAGGTCATGATCCCACGGTCCTGGGATTGAGCCCCACATCGGGCTCTCTGCTCAGCAGGGAGCCTGCTTCCTCCTCTCTCTCTGTCTGCCTCTCTGCCTACTTGTGATCTCTGTCTGTCAAATAAATAAATAAATCTTAAAAAAAAAAAAAAAAGGAGAATTACAGATCAATATCCTTGATGAACACAGATGTGAAAGTTCTCACCAAAATGTTAGCCAATAGAATCCAACAGTACACTAAAAGGATTATTTACCACGACCAAGTGTGATTTATTCCTGGGCTACAGGGTTGGTTCAACATCCACAAATCAATCAATGTGATACAATACATTAATGAAAGAAAGAACAAGAACCATATGATACTCTCAATAGATGCTGAAAAAGCATTTGACAAAGTACAGCATTCTTTCTTAATCAAAACTCTTCAAAGTGTAGGGTACATATCTCAATATGATCAAAGCCATCTATGAAAACCCACAGCAAATATTCTCAGTGGGGAAAATCTGACAGCTTTTCCACTCCGGTCAGAAATACGGCAGGGATGTCCACTATCACCACTGCTATTCAACACAGTACTAGAGGTCTTAGCCTCAGCAATCAGACAACAAAAAGAAATTAAAGAAATCTGAATAAGCAGAGAAGAAGTCAAGCTCTCACTCTTTCCAGATGATATGATACTTTATGTGGAAAACCCAAAAAATAAAGACGCCACTCCAAAACTGCTAGAACTCATACAGGAATTTAGTAAAGTGTCAGGATATAAAACCAATGCACAGAAATCAGTTGCATTTCACCAACAGCAAGAGAGAAGAAAGAGAAATTAAGGAGTCAATCCCATTTACAGTTATACCCAAAACCATAAGATACCTAGAAACAAACCTAACCAAAGAGGCAAAGGATCTGTAATCAGAAAACTATAAAGTACTCATGAAAGAAATTGAAGAAGACACAAAGAAATGGAAAAACGTTCCATGCTCAAGGACTGGAAGAATAAATATGAGGAAATTGAGAGGAAGGGTGGGGGGCTGTGAAAATGTCTATGCTACCTAAAGCAATCTACACATTTCATGCAATCCCTATCAAAATACCATCAATTTTTTTCAAAGAAATGGAACAAATAATCCTAAAATTTATATGGAACCAGAAAAGTCCCCAAATAGCCAGAGGAATGTTGAAAAAGAAAGCCAAAGTTGGTGGCATCACAATTCCAGACTTCAAGCTCTATTAGAAAGCTGATATCATCAAGACAGTATGGTACTGGCACAAAACAGACACACAGATCAATGGAACAGAATAGAGAGCCCAGAAATGGACCCTCAACTCTATAGTCAATTAATTTTAACAAAGCAGGAAAGAATGTCTAATGGAAAAAAGACAGTCTTTTCAACAAATGGTGTTGGGAAAATTGGACAATCACATGCAGAAGAATGAAACTGGACCATTTCCTTACATCACGCACAAAAATAGACTCAAAATGGATTTAAGACCTCAGTGTGAGACAGGAATCCATCAAAATCCTTTACAAGAACACAGGCAGCAACCTCTTCAACCTCAGTTGCAGTAACTTTTTCCTAGAGATGTCAAAAAGGCAAGGGAAGCAAGGGCAAAGATGAACTTTTGGGACTTCATCAAGATCAAAAGCTTTTGCACAGCAAAGGTAACAGTCAGCAAAACCAAAAGACAACTGACAAAATGGGAGAAGATATTTGCAAATACATATCAGATAAAGGACTGGTATCCAAAATCTATAAAGAACTTATCACACTCAATACCTAAAGAACAAAGAACCCAATCAAGAAATGGGCAGAAGACATGAACTGATGGCCAACAGACACATGAAAAAGTGTTCCATATCATTTGGCATCAGGGAAATACAAATCAAAACCACAGTGAGATACTACCTCACATCAGTCAGAATGGCTAAATTTAACCAGTCAGGAAATGACAGGTGTTGGTGAGGATGTGGAGAAAGGGGAACCCTCCTACACCATTGGTGGGAAACAGTATGGAGGTTCCTCAAAAAGTTGAAAATAGTGCCACCCTATGACCCAGCAATTGCACTACTGGGCATTTACCTTAAAGATATAAATATAGTGATCCAAAGGGGCACATGCACTCAAATGTTTAGAGCAGCAATGTCCACAATAGCCAAACTACGGAAAGAACCTAGATGTCCACCAACAGATGAACGGATAAAGAAGATGTGGTATATATATATACAATGAAATACTATGTAGTCATCAAAAGAAATGAAATCTTGCCATTTGCAACTACATGGATGGAACTAGAGGGTATTATGCTGAGAGAAAGAAGTCAATCAGAGAAAGACAATTATCACATGATCCCACTAATATGAGGAAATTGAGAGGAAGGGTGGGGGGCTGTGGGGGGTTGGAAAGGCAAAAATGAAACAAGATGGGATCAGGAGGTAGACATACCATAAAAGACTCTTAATCACATGAAACAAACTGAGGGTTGCTGGCACGGTAGGGATAGGGTGGCTGGGTTATGACACTGGGGAGGGTATGTGCTATGGTGAGTCCTGTGAAATGTGTAAGCCTGATGATTCACAGACCTGTACCCCTGGGGCAAACAATACATTATACGTTAATTAAAAAAAAAAAAGGGTAAGACAAACATAAAAATGCTGAACAACATGTAAAAATTGCTAATTCATAGTCCTGCTACAGGGAAGGGGCTGGGAAAAAAAGTAGAACCTCAACTCACAGCCACAAGGAAGCTACACTTCTTGGGGAGAGTCAGATAAGATCGGTTATTCTACATATATGTGGATTCTAAAAACAAAACAGGATAAAAAAACAACTGAGCTCTTAGAGAACATATTGGTGGGTGCCAGGGGTGGGAGGTTGAGGGGATTGGCAAAATGGGTAAAGGAGATCCAAAGGTACAAATTTCCAGTTATAAAATAAGTCATGGGGATATACTACACAGTGACTACAGTTAGTAATTTTGTACTGCATATTTGAAAGTTGCTAAGAAAGTAGATCTTAAAAGTTCTCACCACAAGATGAAAAAAATCTGTATGTGGTGATGTTAACTAGACTTACTGTGGTAATCGTTTCACAATATATCCAAATATGAAATCACTATTCTGTATACTTGAAACTAAAATAATTTGTCAATTTATTGCCAAAAAAGAGAGAGAGAGAGAGGGGTGGCACCTCTTTTAGACAAAGAATTGATGGAAAAGAATTAGGCATGAAAAAATAAGGATCCTGCAGAAATGAAAGCGAAATAAGACAGGCCAACCCTCACCGCCCACCACAATTTAATAGATTATCAGAAAGGAAATTGTACAGAAGGTCAGAACTGACAGCAAAAACAGGTACCAGAAACCCTGATCACAAAATAAAACAGAACCGAAAAAAGGAGACCATAATCACATAAAACTACTATAAAATATCAGGTATTTGTTAATGAAAGTATTTGGGATTTTTTTTTTTTTTTGCCTGATACAGTCTCCCCCCAAAACTCAACAATGAAGCTATAAAAAACTGAAAATGAAATCAATCCAACCTGAATTGAATATCCTCAAATAAATATTTGTAAATATGGGGGCAGGGGAGGGTGTTAAATGAGAAATACAAAAACTACTGCAGAAACTGTGGGGGGAGGGTGTGGAGAAAGACAGAAAACAAGAAATGAATGAACCCAGAAAAGGTGGTGGAAGGGAGAGACAAAATTAAATCAGGAATGAAATCCCAATCACAAGGTACCTGAAGGACAACATATGCCAATAAAAATCTAATCAAAGGCAATGAAGAAAGGAAATACAGGAAAGTAGTAAAAAGGGCTAGAGAGAGAGTAGCTGAGAAAGACCCAAAGGAAACAGCATTCCTACTAGTGCCCTCATGAAAATGAAAACAACAGAAAATGAAAATGAGAACTGAACTAGTATTTAAAACTATAACTCAAAAAAATTCTCCTGGATGAAAAAAACCTGAATATACATGTTAAAGGAGGAAATTCTGCCAGAATGAACAATTCCAAGATCTGTCCTTGTAAAGCTATTAGCCATGGAAGATTAAAAGAAAAAAAATTTCTCAGAGTCTCCAAGTAAAACATGAAATTTTTTAAGATTTATTTGTCAGAGAGAAAGAGAAAGCACGTGTGAACAAGCACACACAAGCAGGGGGAGCAGCAGGCAGAGGGAGAAGCAGGCTCTCTGCTGAGGAAGGAGCCTGATGTGGGACTGGATCCCAGGACCCTGGGATCATGACTTAAACCAAAGTCAGACGTTTAACCAACTGAGCCACCCAGGCATCCCAAAATATGAATTTAAAAGCCAAGAAAATTAGAATGGCATCAGATTTCTCAAAAGCAACATACAAAGCAAGGCAACAGTAAAACAGCATTTTCAAGACATTTAGTTCATACTTTTTCTTAAGGATATTATAACCAACCAAGCTGTTCAAGTTTCAAGGCCAAAGAAAAACAGTACGGAATGTGCTAGAACTCATGGAGTCTTTTATGCACATGTGCTCTTCTCAAGGAATCTATAGAGGATGAGCTATAAAACGCTTGCTGTCCTTTCCTAAAGTCAAACAAAAAACTAAGACCAATGTATGAGACAGGTGAAGTAGACAAAAAATAAACAACATAATAAGGTTCATCTTTAGGCTATATATCAAATACTATACCCTAATAATGGAGAATATACTTTTTTTTTAGTATGTACAGAACTGTCCCCAAAATTAATCATATACTAGGCACAAACAAAATATTAGTAAGCTCAACAGCAGATTCATTACAATGTAATAAAAATTAAAATTAAAAATGAAAATTTTTAATGCAAAATTAAATTAAATCATTAATTAAATCATGAAATTTTTTAAAAATTAAAATTAAAAATAAAATTTTTAAATTAAAATTAAAAATGAAATTTGAAAAAAATTCCTTATATAAATTTAAGAACACAACTCTCAGGTAAAAGAGGAAATACAAATTACAGATTTTGTGAAAAATAATTAATGAAAACCCTACATATTAGTATCTGTGGGATACATTTAAAACAGCAGTAAGATAAAAATTCATAGCCTAAACACTTATATTAATAAAAAAATTAAAGAATAAAAATAAATTCAAGACAGAGAGGAGAAAAACTGTATATCAGATTAATAAATCATAATCCTGGTTCTCTAGGGGAAAAAAAATGACAAAATACTAAGTAATTTAATTAAGATTTCCAAAAAGAAAAAAGCACAAATATAAAAAAGAACAAGTAACAAGGAAGAAGTAACTATTGAGAGAAACCAGAAATAAATTTTAAGAGTCTACCTTGTATTCTTCTATGCAAATAATTTGAAAGATGAGGGGAAGTGGATAATTTCTTAGGCTGTGGAAATATTCAGATCAAAAGTGGCTGAAGAGATGTGACAACTATATTCATGCTTGACCCTACACTGACTTGCACTGGAGGAAGAAAATGCTACAAAAGACATTGTTAGGTCAACTACAGAAACTAAATATTGATGGTAGATTAGATAAAATGTAAATTTATAAAGTCAACAATTATATTGTGGTTATGAAAAAAAATCCCTAATCTCAGGAAATAAATTGAAGTATTTTGGAGTAAAGAGCCATAATATAACTAATTTACCCTAAAACAGTCCAGAGGAAAAAAGGTGTATATGCACTTGTGTATGCACGCATTCATGTATATATACACACACATACACACAACCACACACATACACACACAAAGGAAATGATGAGATGATAAAGCAAATGGAGTATAATGTTAACAACAGATAAATCTGAGTAAAGAGCATCCTTTTTTTCCCCATTATTTCTGCAAATTTTGTCAAGTTTGAAATTGTTCTCAGATAAAAAGGTTTTATAAATTATATTACAAAATTATAATTATGGGAGTGATCCTAAGCCTGTTAATGGAAAATTTATTCTGAAAATGTTAAATTCTCTGGAACTTTAGGGAAGAAATAAAAAGAGCTTACCCATGAATAGGAATGCACAAAAGCTTTTCCAGATTAGAAAGAACAATTCTTACAGTCTCTGGTGTTCTGGAAGAGCCAAACTCTGTCACCAACAGTGATTTGGTAATATCTAAAAGAAAATGTTTTAAATAATCACTAAGTTTAGTAATAAGAACTCTGATTTAAAAATGTGATCCTTGTAATTCAAAATAAAATAGGACAATTTTCATCCCTCGTTCTAGTTGTACCATATTTCTTTCATTCTAAGCCTTGAAGTATTAGAATTCTGGTAAATGTAATATCTTTAATAATCAAGGAGTCTGCTTCTTTGAACATCCCCCCAAAATATAAAATATAACCAATCTGCTTACATGCATGATACCTTTAGTGGGAAATAAGCAAATACCTTAATTTAAAAAGAATTTACAAAATAAATAATTTAAATATCGGTTTGAAATAAAACAAAAGTTTAAACTGAATGGTGGCTGACCTCCATTTACTAAATTGATAGATTACCCAATATTTTCCATTCCGTCTTTGAAACAACATGATTGAAGCTCTTAACACACTCAACACCTTTGGCTAAGAGACTCCCTGTGTAGCATACCCTACACTTCATCTCCTTCCACTAGTATACACTTACCAGCTTGTTCTAAACATGTTCACAATTACTGTTTCTTCTAATAATCTGATAATCTAATTAAGAATTATAAAATGCAAAAAAAAATTACAAAAAGGGAAAGATTTAGTTTCTACAAAAGCTACCACATTACTTTTTTTTTTGCATTTAAAATGCTTCAATTTTTTTTTATTTAATTTTTTTTTCAGTGTTCCCAGATTCATTGTTTATGCACCCCACCCAGTGTTCCATGTAATAAAAGCCCTCCTTAATACTCACCACCAGGCTCACCCAACTTCTCATCCCCCTCCCCTCCAAAACCCTCAGTTTGTTTCTCAGAGTCCACAGTCTCTAATGGTTTGTCTCCCCATCCGATTTCCCCCAACTCACTTCTCCTCTCCATCTCCCATGTCCTCCGTATTATTCCCTATGCTCCACAAGTAAATGAAACCATATAACTGACTCTCTGCTTGACTTACTTCACTCAGCACTTTGATAAGATGCATGTTTTTTCACATGTTATCTTAAAAATTAGGATATATCCCAATCTTTAGCATCCTAGAGTTCAATAAAAAGAAACTAAAAATCTGCTCTCAACTTAAGTGTCTGAGGAAAAAAATTATAGAAGTATAGGGGGATTCTGAACTTAGACTGATTTGCAAGTATCTTTAAGTTCTTGCTGCACTTAGAATCTGAAGTACAAACTGTGGGAGATGTTGGACATAGTTTATGGAAAAAAAGGGACTCAAAAGTTCAATGAGCTGTCACATAGAAGACAAAATGCCAATCATCAAGGTCGTAAAAAATATACAGACCTCATTTTTAATGATTCCCAACATTAACAGACTTTTTCCCCCTAAGATTTACAGTCTATCAACTGGTCCCAGTGACATCAGATCAGAGGAATTTGACAAAGAATTTGAGATGCAGTGGCTGAAACAATAAACCATGAACTTCACAGGGGTAGGAAGCCATTCTTATTCATCTTTCTATTCCCAGCATTTAGCAAGCTGGTGAGTCTGAGTGGTGTTTGCTGGACTATACTTTCTTCCTTGCTTCCACTACCACATTCAAAACTGTGGTGGAAACAAAAATGTAAAGGGAAAAGACATGTAATTTACAAATCTGTTAAAAACTGCGAGAACTCCATTGGTTAACTCAAAAATAATGAAAAACACGTAAAGAATATCAACCACACCAAAAATGAGAGGATAAACCTACCTTCCTGTTGTGAAACCTGTAATTTTTGACCATTACAAAAGGCTCCCTTTCCTTTCCTGCCAGTATACATCTTATCCTCCAGGCAACTGTATACCACTCCAAATTCCATCTGCGGAAGGAAAAAAGTTTCCTTTATCAAACTTGAGTATTTTTCATCATTAAATCAATACTTTTTTTAAGACAGTAACAAAAAAATCTGTATACTGAGAATGTTTTCAAATAACTATTATGGGATACTTAAAATGTTAATTTCCAGCTTAAACAGAGGAAAGAGGTCATCAGACTTGAATCATTGACTCTTGTCCCATCCATTTCTCAACTCAACCCACCTTGACCTCTCACCCTCCTGCCTCAGATAGGTAAGTATTTCCTACTTTCTAAGGTGAATCTTCCTTCTTTATTGATTCCGACCCTCTCAAATGTCTTTGAAATACTCCTCTACCAACTGATCCTCCTCCTCTCAGATTTCCATTCTGATACTTTCACACCAAATTTCTACCTCCCCCACAAAATTTTCAAGATGTTATCTTCTCCTTTTCCCTTCACTGCCTAAAGGGTAGTCTATACTTCACCTCTTTTATTCTCCTCTTAACAAAAATTACAATTTGGCTTCTGCCCTGATCACACACACTTCCAAAACTTCCCTGAAAGAAATTACCTGTGAACTCCTACTAACCAAATACCATCTCCAAATATTGGCGACTGCTGACCATCATCCATACTTTATTACATATTTATAAATGGAAGTACTGGATTATTACTTAATCCAGTACTTATTTCTTAATCCAGAAACATGGGAGTACTGGATTATTATTTAATAATTATATTTAATAAATAATATTTATAAATAAATATTTATAAATAAATAATTATTATAAATAAATATTATTTAATCCAGTACTCCCATGTTTCTGGCAGTATACATAGTCCTACCTCTTTCACTAATCTGTTTTTGTGTCACTTTTTCTGAGGACCTTGTTCTCTGTCCAACCCTTAAAAGTGGTGTAGGTCAGGATTTGTTCACTCTTCCATTTCTTCAATCCCCTTCTTGGATGTCTATATTCTTAGAGGTTTGTTCTTTCCAGTTCATAAATTCAACTACCACATTTAACTGTGGCCTGTACCACCTACAACCATACTATCACAGGGCAGAACCTATGCGTCCATTAATCTTGCAGAAATCTCAACCAAAGAGGTCAAAGATCACTCATTACCTGATCACACATCATTCCTTCCCCAAATGTCTTCTTCAAATTTTATTTTTTGGTTTTATTTTTGGTTCTGGCATTTCCTCAGCCACCCTCACTGCCCCATCTTAGTTCAGAATCACCCACCCTGCCCCTCTGGTATGATCTCTGCACTGCAAGAATTATCTGTCACCCTGTACTTGAAGAACCTCTACTGGTTTTCTACAGCCTAAAAATAAATGTTCTGGCATAGACAAGCCACAGTGCCTCACAATAAACCACAACTAACTCGCCTCATCATTTCTACTCCTGCCACTTTCAGAGTTTACTCTCAATGAATATCTCGTTCCCTACACACATCATGCTCTTCTCCAAGCTGTTCTGATTAAAATACTTTCCTCCGTTTCTTCTTTATCTGAAAAATTCCTCCTTTTCTAAAACCCAACTCACATGACCAAACTCTAAAGACCCCTTCTGTTATGAAGATTTTCCCCAAACCACTCTTGGGCAGAACTGGATACACCCTCTTCATGTTCTCACAGCATTTGTTTCATAGTTCCACTATGTATTTATCTGTCTGCCCATCTAACTTCAGCATGAACTGTGAGTTAGTTCAATGGCAGGGCAGCACATAGCCCAAGGCTGATTATAGGGTAAAGGCTCCTTTAGCTTCTTTCAGAAGTTCTCACTAATTAGTGCAACCCTGTGCCTAAGATGTGTTTTTATTTTCACAGATTTTTTATCTCTCCTGTATACATACTGATTAAATACATCACAAGCTCCTGGAAGTCAGGTATGACAGATGTTAGTAAACATCATTCATTGCTGGATCAATGAAATAGCCAAACAGCAAGGAAATGCAATAGCTACAGCTTGTATTCTACTAGGTTTCAAATTAAGCAAATATTTGGATTCCTGAACATACTCAGCATTTCCCAACCATGTTCTGGCCCCTACCATTTTCTGGTCTTTCAAAGTCTCCCTTCACAGACACCTTAAGGCATTCTTAACTCAAATCCCTCCACTTGCATCTAGCATTTCAGATCACACATCAGCTCCTATCACATCTGACTCTATCACATATATAATGGTGATTAAATATGAATTGTATTTCAGTCACTTATCTGTATTTTTTTCTTTTAATTATTGCTTCTCAGAGATTAAATTTTCTTTACTGGAAAAAGCATCACGCCAATTCTAACAGTTCTGCAGCTTACTTTGAAATAATGCAGCTATATAAATTGAATATAGAAACAAACCTAAATTTATGTACTCTTTCTTAGAAAATGAGAGCAAGGCATTTTACTATAAATTTAAACAGCATACCTTTTTATTTACAGTGAAGCCAATCGAAACAGCTACAAAAGGAAATCTTAAAAAAACACACACACATATACAAGTTAACCAAGATAAAAATTACTTTCAATAAAGATGTTTTCTCATAATGTAAATGACTACAGAATTTTTCATATAGTTTCAACCCTCCTCCCACAGAACAGTGTGTATAGTATGCACAGACTATGGGGACAGGTGGGACATGTATATACGTACACACATTCAAGATGCTTCTAGCTTCTACAGACATGAAACATCTTTGAAAGAATTCACAAGAAATAGATAACAGTGGCCACCTCCAGAGACTGGTGGTCACCTCCTGAGAAACTGGGGTCAGAAGTGGAGGGACACTTTGCACTGCATGACATTTTATATCTTCGGAATGTCAAATGCCACGAATATAGTAACTGTAAAATACTTTTTTCAAAAAATACGGAATTTAAAAAATTTTTAATTGTTCATGATTAAGAAGTCTCTTTCCTTTGGTTATTTCTCCCATAGTCAGGACCTATAAACACAAATACCAAATTGTACAGAACAAACTGTTACTTGTCTTTAATACCAAATTTGGAGTTTCACACGTGAAAAGTAACTGTTAGCCACAACTATTGCTATGGCCTCATGACAGTTTGAACACATACATTGTAATTTTTGACTCAAGAGTCAAGATGAATAAAATAAGACAAAATGTGTTCAACTACTGAAAATAAAAAGTTTAATATTTAATAATTTTCATTTTAACAAAAATGGGACCATAGTATCCACTCTGTATTAGAATCTTGTTATATCAGGAGCATCTTTCCACATTAACACTCCACATATAGATTCTAGATCTTAGCTTTACAGACTTTAACAATTCTGTAGTAGTAAAGATACGTATAGCTACACAGCAACTTCAAATATAACATTTATGTGTAATCCCAACAAACTAGGCTACCCATTTTAACTGTCACTGGCAAATCCCTCAGGCTTTCTTTTAGTGCTAATATACTGAGTTACATACTTACTTTGTGCCAGGCACTATACAAGGTCTTATATAAAAGTATTACTCACTGAATCCCATGAACAAACAGTTCTATAAGGAAGGTAGCATCAAAATGTCCATTTCACATATTAAACAACAACTGAGGCTTAGAAAGATTATAACTTGCCTAAGGTCACAAAGCCTATAAAAAAGCATCTGAAATCAAGCCCAAGTCTGTTGAGCCTAAAGCACACACTCTTTTTAATAGTTTCTTCTCCTGGACTGAACCCACTCTATACAGACAACACTCTCTATGACCCCCAAAATTGACTCCATTAGTTCCTTAATCTCAAAGTAGCAATACGGCTTGCTTACATTTCTATCGGGCTCCACCAGTGAGAAAAAGAATGGTGAACAGGGCCCCTCACTGCCTAAGCCCACAGCATGAATATTTCATCATCTCTTCCATATCTGATGAAAATTCTGCATGATACCTTTCACTCTACAAACTATATAATTCTCTAAAGTATCTGGGTCCATTTAGTTAATATACAAACAGTAATTACAATATTAACATTTTTAAAAAACATACCTATGTACAAAATTTGTTGTCCCGTCAATAGGGTCAATGATCCATGTAGGGCTGTCAGTTAAGACACTTTTTTCCCCAGCTGCCACAGATTCCTCACCAATGAAACTACAAGCAAGAATGATAAATTCCAAATCTTCACACTGCATTCAGCAATTTTCAAACTTAAATATTTCCTTAGATTCAGAGTCTACTTTAATACATAACAAAAGTCCACACACCACTTTTCTATTGTTGTTCCTTCTTCCTTCAGACTGATAAAGTGAGAAAACTTTATTTCTCCCAGAGCAAAGTCATGTGAAAAATAAAATTCAGATTCTCAAATGTAATACCAGGGTTAAGTAAAGGCACTCACATGTGAGCATGCACTCACATTTGTTGCAGATGAGAACTTACTAAGAAAATGTGGTGGTTTTAAAAAAATAACTCTACACATTCTCTCATGCTCTTCTCTTTAAGAGGTAGAACTTGACACCCCTTGCCTTGAGCATGAATTTGAACCGAGTGACTCTTTTCTAACCAACAGTCAAAGCAGAAGTTACAATATGCAACTGTGAAGACTTGTTCACAAAAATGGTACTGTGGTTTCCATCTTTACTCTATTTCTCCCTCTGTCCCTTTCCCCTTCTTGCCTCAGGGGAAGTAGTCACAACATCAAGAGCTGTTCCATGGAGAGGCCCAAACGGCAAGGAAATGAGGGGAGCTGCTAGCAGAAAACCCTTGAGGAACTGAAGTCACCAACAATCACATACATGAATCCTTCAGCCTTAGTTGAGGCTTGAAATGCTACAGTTCTGACCAGCAGTTTGACTGTAACTTTATGAGACCCTGACCAGAACCATGCAGCCAAGCAACTCCCATATTCTTGACCCTAGAAAACTCTGAGATAATAAATGTTTGTTGTCTAAAACTGCAAAGTTTTTAAAATAATTAGCTATACAGCAACAGACAATATAGAGAACATTAAATAAGTCAGTGAGAAAGCAAACTACCCATCAAAATTACTATGTCTACATGCCTTCCCAGAACATGCTATGCAATAAATCTCAGGTGAATTTTGTAAATGGTGTCTGAGTTCACTGGTTTTCTTTGTATTTCCTTTATTCATTATTTTATTTCCTTTACTCAATACTGAACTGTCCTACAATCCTTATGATTCTCTTTTATCCCCTTTTCACTTAGCTATAAACCTTTTTACTAAGAGGGAATATATTTAGCCACAGCTTTAAACATTTTTTTCTTCTCAATGGCTAAAATACCAAGAACAGATAATGGCATGACCAAGAAATTGAGAACGGGGGGTGCCTGGGTGGCTCAGTTGGTTAAGCATCTAACTCTTGATTTCAGCTCAGGTTATGATCTCAGGTTTGTGAGCTCCAGCCCTGCATCAGGCTCTGCGCTCAGCAGAGAGTCTGCTTGAGATTCTCTTTCCCCCTCCCTCTGCCCACCCCCACCACGTGCTCTCACACTTTCTATAAAATAAATAAATCTTTCAAAAAAAAGTAGAGAATGACAATGTTAAAACTTTAAAATGATGATGTTTCTGCTATATGTTTCTGTAAGAGAGCCCAGATCTTAGTTTCTCTCAAACTCACTGAGGTTACCATCCCTCTATCACATAAAAGAGTTTGCAATATAGAGAATAAAACTTCTAAATCATACCTATGGCAGGCATTTGTCATATTAGCTTCTCAGCATCCAAACACTCCTCTTACTATGAAGGAATCAAAATACCTCCTCTTTCCTCCTTCCTGGCAGCTTGATCTTGGGCAGACAATCTGAGTTCAGCAAGACTTTCCTGCTTAGGATTTGCAAACTTGAGATAATGGGGTAAAGATATCCAAAACCAGCAGTCATGAGACTACCACCAGTGGCATCTGAAGCAATGGATCCTGGGGCACCTGTAGCTCTGCCTTTCTTCCTGATTTCTGCCTATGCCCTGCATTTAGGGCTCCTGAGCTGCCCAACACTCCAAATAAATTCCTTTTCAGCTTAAGTTAAAGTCAATTTCTGTGTCTAGAATCAAAATTTGTCTAGTACATTGACTCTGACCTAAGTTTCAACTTATCATGTGAAACTAAAATAAAAAATACCTGTGAGATGGATACTTTTCTTTTATGGAAGAGATAAGCATTTTTTCAATTTTTTGGTCAGTAGCGGTTACCAAATCAGCTGGAGAACTTTTAATCATGACATTCATTTCACCTTTTATGGCTTCACGAACCACCTAAAAAGATTTTTTGATAAGCAAATAGAAAAGCATAAATCATTTTAAATCAAACTAAAAGATAAAATATAGAAATGGCTTAAAACATTCAATCTGTCTGAAATGCTGTTCTTAAAAATGTCTTACCAAAATGTATATAAAATAATCTTTCAGTGGTTATGACCTGGATACAAAATCATACAATCTTACATCCTATTTTAAATTCACAATTGTCATTAGAAAGATTTAACAACAAAAGCAGAGTATTGACTCCATTGAAAATGTTTAGTAAAATGAAAACAAATGCAAATTAATCAAAATGCATGTTTTATTTCACAGGACAACCCCATGCTGCCCACATCCATCACATAATGTCTGACAAGATTTCTGTTCATACCTCTCCAGCTTGTCTTGCTAGGGTTACTGCATAATCCATGCATTCCTGCCAAGGATCAGCCATCTTCTGAACAGATTTAACACAAGTCAGGACAAAGCAATTAAAAAACTCTAAGTCTTAATTATAGAATAGTTAGTTCACAAAAACATCTCAGTTAGCACAATACTTTCACTCAGGTAATGAATCACACGTGTACAAAATCACAAATGTAATCATTGCTTTAGAGTTCAATGTTTTTCAAGATTCACTCATAGGTCCATTAAAAAATATTCTTACCTAAACCACTTCTATTGTAGAACATTTACATAACAAAAAAACTCTATAAAAGTGTTTCCCAAAGTGCTCATAACATCATGTTATAAAAATATAAAAATAAACAACAACACACACACACACTGGTTTGGGGAATGGAGAAGAAATGACACATAAGTACTTTAAAACATAGCTGTATGTTTGGGTAGAGAATGAAGTTAAAATAAAAGAACACTGGGAATGCTGAAATTAAAGAAGCTTTGAAAGAAAGGCACAGAAGGTATATACTTAATTCTTGTATTTAAGTCCACTATCTTTCTGTTATAACATGAGGAAAAGAAAATTCCAGGACTAAAAATATAATACATTTATTTCCCAGAAAAAAATAACATATTTTTCTCTTCTGAACAGTCCAGCTTTCCACTGACTTCTGAAGAGAATATCAAAATAACTCACCACTGGTTGACTACACTCTAAAATCGGAACCTAGGACAGTAAAGCTCTTCAGGAGATCAGAAGAATGTGGCATCACTTATTAAGCAACCCCAGGGAAGCCTGGGTGGCTCAGTTGGGTAAGCATCTGCCCTCAGCTCACATCATGACCCCAGGGTCCTGTGATTCAGTCCCGCATCAGCCTCCTTGCTCAGGAGAGAGCCTGCTTCTCCCTCTGCCTACCATTCCCCCTGCTTGTACTCTCTCCCTTACCCTCTCTAACAAATAAAATCTTAAAAAAAAAAAAAAAAGAATAGAATGCAACTCCAATTTTGTCACCTTTATAATTGAGAATAACTGACAGTTTCACCTTAAAGACTGCTCAGAATTCCCTACCATGGTGCTCACAGTGTAGGAAAGAGAGGAAAGGAGGGGAGGGCAGAGGGCAGAAACAGTAAGCTGTTTGTTCCTGCTGGTAGGTTTTTTTTTTTTTCCTGATTTTTTTTCTTTTAAATGTGAAAGGGAAGCCACTTTTCAAGTTACAGAAGTCACTGCTTAGAGTATCTCAAGAATTGTTTCCAAACTCTTTCCCCCCGCTCTGTTCTTACTCCATTCCTCTGTTCTAGACTTAACAGAACTAGATTAACTGAACAATGCATATGCTTTCTTGCCAGAAACTCCGCTCAAGCCTCTCATATCTCTGCCTTCTAACAGCAACAGCACTGATATAACTCCTACCAATTCTTCAATGCCCATTTCAAAAGCTACCTTTTCTTCTAGGGATTCTCCATCTGGAATTCATTATTTGTTTAATCATTTGATAGTTATTTGCTGAATACCTGTGATACCCTGTGTACTGCATCATAATGAGGAAAACAGGCCCAATTCACTTACTCATTAGTGGAGAGTCGGATATTAATAATAAAAAAATCAGACTACATGCAAAATCGCAAACGTAATAAAGTTTAAGGAGGACAAGTACAGTGAGAGAACCTTGTGAACAGGAGAGCTTTAACTGGGCCTTAGGTATCAGATAAGGTTGCCCTGACAACATCATTAAACCAAGCTCTGAAGGACAAGTGAAGAGGCATTAACTAACTCAAGTGCAGGTAGGTGAAGAGTAACTAAAACACCTAAGTGTAACAGTTCAGAGATCAAGGGAAGGGGGGAGGGATGAGACTGGGGGAGATAGTAGGCATCGTCCCAGGCAGGGCCTTAAAGGTAACATTTTGATTTGAGAGCCATGAAGAATCATTTCACCATGGCTATTGAAGAGAACAGACTGGAGGGTGGAGGGGAGAGTGGAGAGTGGGTACTGGGTAGACTGGATTGCAGATTTAGATTTAGGATGCAGTAGTCCAGGCAGACCTGAAGGTTGGCTTAAACCTGGGAGAGTGGCGGGAGAGGTGTTTATAGAGAAGTTTAGAGAATGGCGAGATGCTTGCTTTAGGAGGTAAAGTTGGGGGCGCTTAGTAATAATTTGGATATGGGTATGAAGGAGAAGAAGAGTTCAGAGATGCCCAGATTTCCCACTTCTAGCAACTGAATGCATAATAGTGACATTCACGGAAGCCGGGGGTAACAGAAAAGAGTCAATCTGAAGATGTGTGTAGGAGGTGGAGAGATCAAAAGTTTAATTGGTAGAGCACGAGGCGGCTTTGTGAAGCCAAAAGGAGATGCCAGTTCGGCAGCTGCTCTATGGATCCTGAGCTCACAGAAGAGATAATGACCTTCACATGTAAATACCAGGTAAGCCACCTAGGTAAGGCAACACTGAGTCCTGAGCCTGAACGACAGTCCCAAGGAAGGAACAGAACACACAGTGAGAATCTGGGAGGACGCCTTGGCCTGAAGAGCCCATAAACTCTGTGCATCACACTTGGGGCCCTCAGGAATGTCCTCCTTACGTTTTGATCATTTGTGTAGGTGCCTAATGTTCACAACCACTTGGAGCCTATCTCTTGATGGAAATGAGCATATTCTATTCACCTTCCCTTTCCTAAAGACAAACGCCCGACACATTCCCAACTGTTTCTGTCTGTCCACAGCCTTCCTGACGGTGGGAACCATGCCACCTTCCTATCACCTGTCCCCAGCAGCGCGACTGCAGACAGCAGGAAGTGAGGGGCTCGCCCTGAGACTGCAAGACCCTGCAACCATGCCAGGTCTCTGAGCTTCTTTGAAATCAGTAAAATGAAAAAGAGAAAAATTATTCTACGTCAGCGGCCACAAGGGTTCAGAGAGAACCCGTGGGCGACACCGCTACACGACGTGGGGCCTTCCCCGTTGTCACCCGGAGGAAGGGGCTAAGGTAACACTGCAGGGATAAAGCCCCCCCACCCCTCCCCCAAGCCGCCTGCGGCCTGGGTCCCTGCGCGCCCACCCACTTCGGCTGGGGGAGGGGAGTGCTGCCTGCAGCACCCACGCCCACAGCTCGGACCCACACGGCCCGGCGGCTGATACGAAGTCGCAGGAACGCAGCACTTACCTCAACTTGGAGGACGCGAGACTCACTAAGCTGCCCCGCGGGATCTGCGGCGGAGTTCTTCCTGAGAGCGCGAGAAGTCTCCGCGACAGGAAGTCCCACCCCTGCGGCCCCGCCCATGTGGGCGTGACTCCTTCGGGCCGCAGCCCCGGGCGCGCCCGTGTGAGGCTCCGGCCCCACCTCTCCCCGAAGGCCTGGACGAGGGATTGTAGATTTTAGCTTCATTACTTCTGGTTCCAACTTCCTTTCTGCAGCCTGCGCTTTCTTCAGAAATTTAGAAAAACTTAAGAAACTAGCTTTTTGGTTCATTGTCAGTTATCTTAAAATAATCTTGCCCTCGCGCTGGGGTGGCTCAATCAGTTAAACATCTGACTCCAGCTTAGGATCCCAGGATGCTGGGATGGAATCCTGCCTCTCTGCCCCCCTCCCTCCCACTCTGTCTCTCATGAAAAAAGAAAATCTTCAAAAAATTATCTTGCCAGGGCACCTGGGTGGCTCAGTGGGTTAAGCCGCTGCCTTCGGCTCAGGTCATGATCTCAGGGTCCTGGGATCGAGGCCCGTATCGGGCTCTCTGCTCAGCGGGGAGCCTGCTTCCTCCTCTCTCTCTACCTGGCTCTTTGCCTACTTGTGATCTCTCTCTGTCAAATAAATAAATAAAATCTTAAAAAAAAAAAAAATTATCTTGCCAACCGCATACCGACGACGTGCGTTGATCTAACCAGATAAAATTTTCCAGGCTTTTGAAGAAATGTCACCAGAGCCCTCTTAAAGCCTCCTTTAAACGAACATGGTCCCACTGCCTTAGCAAAGCTGCTACAACTAAAATCAGTGTAAGAAATGTTAAGTCAGAAGATCAAATCTTACTCCTTATTCAAATTAAAATCACTTCACACTTCCTACCTCAAATGAACAGGAAGTCCAATCTTTTTCTAGGGGCCTCACAATTGTTCTCAAGTAACTCAAGAGTGTTTTCAGTCCAAAGAGACCATTCAACTTCCAAATGCCTGAAACTGAAAATCCTGTAGTGCACAGCAGACATCGCACAGATCTGCACAGATCCAGTTTTGGCAGTGTTGCAAATTGGTCCCACACAGTCCAAACGATTTTTATTCAGTGATTTTTATTCAGCTGTGAGTTTTGAGGGCTGCAGAGGTCTCCATACCTGGTATACTGTCCTTGGCTTCCCAAAAGTACAATTTTTAAAGCTATGTCATATTTACAGCCATTGTTCCCACTACCAAAGATCATCCATTGTTCCAAGGTGTTTGGGAGTTAGGGAGGGGTCAGATTCCAGCATGAGCCACATACTATGCCAGGACAAAATCTGCTTCCTGATGGGGCATCCAAGTCACCATTCCAGACTTCCCTAAAGGCAAGTTCCCTTTTCTTCGTCTTTGAGATATCCTTTCCTCCTGGTTGACTTCCATCCATGAGAAAGGTTCTGATTGGGCTAAGCTTCAAAGTAGAAAAGAGGTGAGATCTAATGGCCTTGATACTTTCCCAGACACCTGACTATAATAAGAGGGGGTGATTTGGGGCAAGGTCCTTTATTAAGCCACAGAGTGCTAAGGTCACACACTTGCAGGAGCAGTAAGTGTCCAACTGCCCTGTTATTTGAATAAAGAGGGACAACCATGATGATTCCTTTCCCAGCAATCTTGGGTATCCTGTAACTTAAGTGTTAACTTAAGTGTCTGGAGCTGGTTTCCTTTAGATGGCAACTCTTTTCACTGGAGAGAAAAAAAATCAGATGCCACATACCAAGACTTTACTATTTAGTGGACTTTGATTTTAAGATGATAAAAATTTACACAATGTGCAGGTCCTTAGGGATGGAGTCTCCAGAATACCTCATAAGGGGGCGCCTGGGTGGCTCAGTGGGTTAAGCCCCTGCCTTCGGCTCAGGTCATGATCTCAGAGTCCTGGGATCGAGTCCCGCATCGGGCTCTCTGCTTGGCGGAGAGCCTGCTTCCCTCTCTCTCTCTCTCTCTCTGGATGCCTCTCTGTCTACTTGTGATTTCTCTCCGTCAAATTAATAAATAAAATCTTTAAAAAAAAAAAAAAAAAAAAAGAATACCTCATAAGGTTTCATGTTTTGACATAACAGATTAGAATTGCAGATAGACTTTTCACTCTTGGAACAATGTATCCTAGAATCACCCCCTCTTGAGGGTTGGAAAGAAACTATTAAAAAGCATCTTACCCCTCTACCTCTGGATCTTTTGTCTAAGCAGTCCTGGCTATATAAAATGATTGGTGTGAACTCAAGCAATCAGACATGCTTTATGCCTCATTCTTAAAAAAAGAATAACTTGAGTAACTTCATCCCCAACCAAATTAGATGAATGTTACCATGTAAAAACCTGTTTTCCATGAAACATCAATAAGAGAAATTATATTCCTACCTCCATCATGCACATTCAGTTGCTCTTAAGGTTACAGATCATTCAAATATGTATAGAGTAACAACAGAGTTTACTATGTGTTAAACATTGCTCTGAAGACCTTACTAATATTAGCTCATTTAACTTTCACAACAATATAATCATACTATCATTATCCCCACTTTCCATATAAATTTAGGTCTAGAGAGACTGACTTGACCAATGTCACCCAGCTGGTGACAGAGCTGGAAGTATAGACCCAGGCATTGTCTGGTTCTAGAGTGTATGATCTTGATCTTTATAGGTATTGCTGATTAATTCAATGTTTAGTGAGAACCAACTCTATTTAAGGCACTGAGGTAAACACTGTAGGGAATTCAAGAATAATATTTGGTCCCTCCTCTCAAGAAGCTCTTTTTGCTGTTACCATACCTAGAAAAAGCAGAAGCTGTGAATGGTTATTCCTTGTCAACCTGAACCTTCTTCACTTTGTCCCATCACACTGTCAGAACCACAGACTTAAGGAATTGAGCAAGATCTTAAACATGAGTTGAATACCCTCATTTTACAGATTTGAAAAATGAAATGCAAAGAAAGGTCTTATTCAAGGTCACAAGGTTAATGATAAAATGTAACTAGAAAGGCAATTTGTCTCCCACTCAATAAAGTATGTTCAGGGGCACATGAGTGGTTCAGTAAGTTAAGCATCTGCCTTTGGATCAGGTCATGATCCCAGGTCCTGGGACTGAGCCCCAAATTGGTCTCCTTGCTCAGTGGGGAGCCTGCTTCTCCCTCTCCTCCCTGCTTGTGCTCTCTCTTGCTATCTCTTTTGCTATCTCTATCTGTGACTCCCCCTCTCTCAAATAAATAAAATCTCAAAAAATAAAGTATGTTCATGAAAATGTATATAAGTTAAATTTGTGTAAGCTTAACTATAAACTCCTAAGTGGAGATTTCTGTTTAAAGGAGTCAGTAAGGGCGCCTGGGTGGCTCAGTGGGTTAAGCCGCTGCCTTCGGCTCAGGTCATGATCTCAGGGTCCTGGGATCAAGGCCCGCATCGGGCTCTCTGCTCAGCAGGGGGCCTGCTTCCTCCTCTCTCTCTGCCTGCCTCTCTGCCTGCTTGTGATCTCTCTCTGTCAAATAAATAAATAAAATCTTAAAAAAAAAAATAAAGGAGTCAGTAAAATATTCCATGTAGGTGATTATTTTATAAAGCGAATAATAACCATCTACCACCATGCCAAACCAGGTCTTTTATAAATCTTGATATTCATATACTGGGTTTGGTGAAATTAGAAAAAAAGAACTCTGGTTGTCGTATTTGTTGGCAAATTAAAAAAAAAAAAAATTCCCTAATACTACGGGTAAGACAGTAAATATCACTGATAGGAAATGTTCAAAGTTTTAGGCTCCATACAGACTTATCAAATTCATACTTCAAACCATTAGCTATTTCAGGGTCAAAAGTGTAATAGCTAACAGCAACAGCTAACACTGAGCATGTACTATGTGCAAGGTACTATAACTAAGTACATTATATGTACTCACTTAGCGTAGTAATATATGTAAAATATGACCTCATTTAATTCTGTGGAATTGCATACAATTTATGAACATGAAAGACTCCATTTTGAAGCTTCATTTTCCTTTCTAACTACGGAATTCTTGAACTGGGCCAAAAGTGACAACTTTTTATAAGGAGTTGCTAAACAGAACAACTGGCATCAAGACCATAAAACTGTTGGTATGAGCTTATGAAGACAGAATAATTAAAGCACACCAAGATTAGTTTCATTTGATAGCACCAATTAAAGTCAGAGTAATCAAAGCAGCTCAACTAGTTAGCACCAATTAACAGGTTTTTATTTTTCTCTCTTTATCAAAATCATGAGATTACCCCAATTCTTCTTTCTCAAAATAACCTCTTGTCTTCCCCACATGAGTGGGACACTTTTCTGGTTACTAACAGAATCTGTGCTCTCTGAATTGCAATTCGGAGACCCCAAATAAAAAAACCTTTCTTATTCTCTTTTGCCTCTTTTTCTTGATGATAATTCCTACAACAATTTGACAGAGTTCACATTATTACCTCCATTTTTTTTTAACAAGGAAACTGGACTATAGGAAGATTCATTTGCCTACAACTACAGGTTAAGGAATTGTGGGAAGCAGAATTATTTAGAGAGATTTCTCATTATTGATGCCCATACCATCTTTGGAGAAGAAAGCAAACTCAAGCTAGATACTGAAACTGCCACTGAACATTCAAAAGTGGCATAAAACAAGCACACATTTCCTTTGGGGCCTAGTCTGTGCTTTTAGCCCTTTATTTGAGTTAATACATAAGAAATGTGCTAGACATGGGAAGTATCAAAATGAATACTGTTTATACTATTATATTGTTTGTATGATTGTAGTTCTCATGTTCAAGGATTTATAGCAAAATAGGGTATGACAGGAACATATAGTTGTAAAACAAACCAAGCTGGCTAGATATGATATATTAAAAAATTGAGCATTTAGAGAAAATTTCACTTACATGTTGCTAAGCATGATTAGCGAAAGTTTCATAGCAAGATTGACACTTGAGCCAGGTCTGTGGGAGTAGTCATAATTTAGATAAAGATGAGGCCTGCCCCTCAGGTTAACAGTGTGAACAAAGGCATATTCATGAGCTACCGAGTCATCCGGTTTGAATGGAACAGGATGTATGTAAAGAAGTGGGGGTGGAAATAAAACTGGGAAGTGAGAATGAAGTCAGATAGGACAGTGTAATAAAGAAATGGATTGCTAAGGAATACAGACTATTCAAAAGGCAAAAAAGCTGGTAGCAGGGAAGATATACAATCAAAGTTAGATTTTAGGAAGATTAATCTGACAGTGATTGGAGAGTGGGCAGAGGGGACAAAAGCCAGTTAAAGATTTAGGAAAGCAATAATATGGGGTAGGGAAAAAGTGGTATTACTGGGAATGAAGAGGAGATTGATAAAATGATATTATAGGAAATTTTCTGTAGGAAATAACTGGACTATAAAGGAAAGAATGAAAGGAAGAAAGGAGAAAAGGCGAAAGAGATGACCCTGTGTTTCAATATAAATGGTAATGTCTTTACTGCCACATGGGCAAGACAGAGGAAGTACAGTTATGAGAGCAGAGAGGCTACATTTAAACATACTGGGGGAAAAAAAAAAGACATTGATTCTGATGAGCCAATGAGAGATCCAGGTCAGAATTTATATATTCATTCACTGTGTGAGCATTTATTTATTTATTTATTTATTTATTTTTAAAGATTTTATTTATTTATTTGACAGGCAGAGATTACAAGTAGGCAGAGAGGCAGGCAGAGAGGAGGAAGCAGACTCCCTGCTGAGCAGAGAGCCAGATGCAGGGCTGGATCCCAGGACACTGGGATCATGACCTGAGCTGAAGGCAGAGGCCTCAACCCACTGAGCCACCCAGGCGCCCCTGTGTGAGCATTTATTGACTGCCTATTACATGAGAGCCCTTTCATAAATACTTGGAATATATCACAATCACTAAAGGATTATTTATTGCTCTTTCCTGTTTATGAAACCCTAATAAAGGGCCATATTCAAATTCAACTCTATAAAACATTTCCAAACGAACACAGTTGAAAAGTGGCCTCCTTCCTGTGAATTTCTGTACATTTAACTGTCTGTACTACTCATGGGGTGTTTAGCATTCCCATAGTGTCAGATTTTCAATCAGATCATAAGTGTTTTGAAAACAGGCATCATTTTAGGTATACTTTGAATCTCCCACAGTACCTCATTCAGAGTAAGAATTCCATAGTGCTTTAATTGTTCGGGATTTCTTTTTCCTTTTATCTTCTATGATAAGGATACATCTTTCCTTAGCCTTGTAGAAAAGAGGAACAGTAACATTTCACATCCAGAACGCATAACCACTGTAAAATGAGTCACAGAAGCTAAGTCGGTCTTGGACTGTGAAAAAGAGCTGAATAATGGCAAGGGCTAAGAAACTAGCATCCCACTGTTGATAGCAGCAAGTTTACAAACAGGAAGAGGCAGCAAAGAAATTTTAGAAAAGGAGTACCCAAACAACAAACCCAGAGCAGGAACTAAGACACCCAATAAAGGCACCTCTAGGTTAACCATTTTTAGAAACATTCTAAAAGTAAAATAAATCCCTACAGACATTAAAATGGACTTCTAATTATTCTTGCCAAGAAGTTTGCTTTTTTAGGTATTCTACACTTGACTATTCCAACTGATGTTAAGTATAAAAAGGTATATGTAATTTTAGAAACAAGAATATGAAATGTGCATGATAACCCTAACACCCTACTGTACTTGTATAAGAACTGGCAAACATCGGGGCGCCTGGGTGGCTCAGTCGGTTAAGCATCTGCCTTCAGCTTAGGTCATGATCTCAGGGTCTGGCTCTGAGCCCAACATTGGGCTCCTTGCTCAGCAGGGAGCCTGCTTCTCCCCCTCCTCTGTTACTTCCCACTGCTTATACTCTCTTTTTCTCTCTCTGTCAAATAAATAAAACCTTAAAAAATTGGCAAATATCAATATCAGGGCCAATAGCACTGAACTGCAAGTTATCTAAATGGCCAAATGACAACTCTTTCTAGAAGCAGAAGACATTCATTCCTCCTGGGCATGTGCAGGTCATTATAAATCCAAAAGCCTAGGTTTTGCCTCCTGTGATACCAGATCTGTGTCAAAGGCAATCCATAAAGTGGCATAAGAAAAAAAATTGCGTAACTAACCCAAGAATTATTGGCAAAGGTCTCTCTCACACTGTTTCAAACACCTGCAATTCAATATTGCAACCAAATGCAAATCGGTAGAATAAGCATTTAGGATATTTCAATCAATATGCATTGGTGCCTTAAGAAGACCATCTTTCTTTGTTTAAGCACTTTGACTTTAACATTTCTTGAACCTTGCCTACCTTCAGAATCCCACAGTTGATGAGACAGTTGTCTCTCCATCTTCATCTGTCACTAGGTTTTTGATAAGGTTTTTGTCACATTCACCACTTGGGGCAGTTTAAGATCATCTATTTGCAACAGGAGACAGCTGGAGTTTGGCCAATCATCTTCATAACTTGATCTTCAATGACACTTTCTTCAGTTTTTTTTTTTAAAGATTTTATTTATTTATTTGACAGAGAGAGAGATCACAAGTAGGCAGAGAGGCAGGCAGAGAGAGAGAGGGAGAAGCAGGCTCCCCGCTGAGCAGAGAGCCCGATGGGGGTCTCGATCTCAGAACCCTGGGATCATGACCTGAGTCGAAGGCAGAGGCTTTAACCCACTGAGCCACCTAGGCACCCCACTTTCTTCAGTTTTTATGAAAAACAGCATTTCAGTCTTTTCTATATTCAGAACACTGAGAAATGACTTCCTTGCTTCTCCCGGAATCACAAATGACCAAAGCAGAGTAATAACAAGTTTGCTAATTGTTTTGAAAGTTTAAATAAATCACGTATGCAAAACCATTAAAAAAAAACTAAAAAAAAACATTCTTCGTGCAGATTCAAGTGACAGTCTGAAGTTGTTAGGTAAGCTGTTTTTGCTGTACTGAAGTCTAATAGGAGGGACTATCGTGCTTTTCAAAATATGAAGATATCTAGTGAGTAACGCAACTTATTTAACCTGTAGTTGCAAAAATGCAAAAGCCATAGCAGAAACCTCTTTCCTCCGGACTTCTCATTTCTGCTAATGAAAAACAATCTCCTGTTTACCTGAATTCAAAACCTTAGTGTCGTCATTTTTAATTCTCTTTCTTCCTATGGAAAACCCACACTAAAAGCAGTCATATCTAAATCTAAAATAGAGATTGAAGAGGCCTATAAATGGGTATCACTATTTTATTCATTCAAGTCAAAATCAAAATATTTACTGAACATGTTTGCTGGGGCACTGAGCTAGGAGCTGGGTATACAATAGTAATCCATTCAGACGCAGTCTCTGCCCTCTTGGAGCTTAGTCAGGTAACCTCTTATTATCACTTAAAAACCTATAGTGTTCAGGGGTAACTGGGTGGCTCAGCTGGTTAAGTATCAGACTCTTGATCTCAGCTCAGGTCTTGATCTTGGGGTTGTGAGATTGAGCCCCTTACTTAAAAAAAACAAAACAAAACTGTAGTCCTCATATACAAGCCTTGTAGCAACCTTAGTCTGATAACAGTTTCCTTAGACTGATGAGAGTGATTGTTATCAGGCAAAAACCAAAACTGGTTTTGATGTCCTTAAGTAGTAAAAAAAAAAAAAAAAAATTCCTGGATGATTACCAGATAAGCTTGGAAACCTAGGAAAAGAAGATGGCTGCATCCGTGGCCAAAGGTACAACCTAGTTAAAGAGCACCACTCCTGGACACTTGGATGGCGACAGAGTGGTGCACAGGAAGGCCACTGGCATAATTCTAATCTCTTACTCCTTCCTATAACACTATTCCCTATTCACAGCTAGGGACAATGACATTCAATTAACCCACCTTAGGTCATATGCCTGTGTCTTATGAGGAATAAGGAAGATATCAGGCTTTTTTGGAGTTCAACCCACAGGCTCACAAACCCTTTTGTATTTTCCAAACAAGAGGAGGGAGTTCTGATGCTAAGCCAAAAAAAAAAAAAAAAAAATTTAAAGAAGAAAAGAAAACTACTGCAATGGTCTCCTATTGAGCCTATAGATCTAGTAGTCCCCAAACATATAACCATTTCAGTGGCTCCTTCATACAATCATGACACAATCTTTATCAAACGAAACTCTGAAGGTTATGTATTAAGTATTACAGATAAAATATTTGCCCCACTTTTGATAAGAATTTGTCAAACCAATTTTTATTGGACATTTTTATAGGTCTTTTAAATATTCCATTTACACAGGCTACTCTTTCAAATGCAATAGATTCTGCAAGTCATACCTCTTGTTTCCATGTACCACATTAGGAAAAACATGACACATTGTACCAACCTGAAAATAGGGAAAGGAATGGATGTTTCTGTAGTACCTCAGTTAAATTACCAGGGAAGTTGCCTAGTTTACAATTACAAAACAAAACAGACATAAAAACTTAATGAACCCAAAACTATCTTTATACTTGTATGACTTAATATCTTAATGTGTAATTTTTGTTGCCCAGGTCAAGGGTGTGAAATATTAAAGCTTTGTTCCCCTTTCTATCAACAGCCTTTCCCTTTGCTCATGTTCTCCAAGCCTTCTCCTCTCCTTACCTGAAAACCGCCAGGAAAAAAACCTGACAAATCTGGGAAAAATCTGATACTCTTATCATTTACATGTATTTACTGGCTGATTACATTTAAACTGAGGTTTATATCATAGTGGTTTACAAACACTTATCTAAATATAATGCGCCCCCCGCTCCCATTTTGGGGTTTCTTCTTAGAATTCTAATTGTCCGCAAGCAGGCAGAAAGATACCAGGGTTAGGTGGGAAGTCAAACCCCAAAATTTCATTAAGCATACTCAACTGAAACCCCAAAAGAAATCCTGAGAAAAGTCTGATTTTTGTAGTTTAGAAATGAGAAGGTAGAGAGACCTTTTTACCCACGATCTTGTTTTCTAGATGACTGCTCATGCTGAAACCCCTGGTCCCTACAGTCTCTGAGGATGGTGGTACCTGTGTGTTTCTTCTATACTAGTTTGCTACACTATCTGGGACCTGATCTAACTTACCTCTCCTTTGCCGGCTGACTTAAGTCTTTTCCTCCATGCTGCTTTGTCTGTTTTCTAATCACTGACAAGACCTCTTCTTCATTCTCCCTGGGTATAATTCAATTTCTGCCCATCTTACCTCACTTCTTCTCAAACCCCCATTGCTGTTTTTTCTGGTATATTTAACTTTAATTCAATTCATGAGGCATGTGTTGGTCACCTATTACATGTAAGTAATTATGACAGATGCTAAGGTCTGTATTAAAACTTTCTGGTCTCTGGGAATGTATTTAAGGATTATTTCTACTTCTGGTCTTGTAGTTTCTAATAAAATAACCACTGGAACATCTATATTTACTCTCTATCTACTCATTCGGCATTTGCTACACAGCTTTTTTATAAGTATGCATACAACTCATCATTATATCCACCGTGGCAATTACAATCAAATTCTTATATTTGGTACATACTCCAATAATCACCTTAATAAATGAACAAGTAGCTGACATAAATCAGAAGTTATCTCCATTCCTTTCATGAAAATACAAAGACATGAACATTCTGAGTTTAATTCCTTTATTTAATTATATGTAAAGCTACTTTGTGTCCATGACAATTAAAACACAAAAGGGACAAAGCCTTTACCAAAAAGAACAAAAAAGGGAAAAGAAGAAATCATTTCTATTTCTTCTATATGGTAGTACTTTGTTGAGTACCGATGGAAGAGATAGATCAGTCAGAAGCATTCATTTTAATGTGTTGGTAAAATATAATTCCTTTTGGTATGTATTTTGCTTTGATATATATAAAGATACTGAAATGAAGTTGTGCTACCTCATCTTACTCTCATTTTTGTGCTACCTCATCTTACTCTCATTTGTAATACATTTACACAAACAAAAAAGGTAAATCCTACTGGAGGAGGACCTTTATAAGAGAGATATGCCCCAATGCAGTACAGAGAACACCAAGAAAATCATTTCTTCTTCCTACCCTGAGATTCCTCATCTAATAACTTAGAAGAATGAATAAGATGGTCTCCAAGTTTCTATGATTCATGTATACACATCAATTTATACATCTGGATATATAGTTAAGGCTTTATATACCGTGGCTTCATAATACAAGGTTTGGCAAGGTTACTTGCTTAAAGCAAAAGTGATACATGTATTTTTTCTTTCTTTCTCTCTCTCTCTCTTTCTCTTTTTTGGATACATGTATTTTCTAAAAACCATCTCTTTCTTCCTCTGCCTTAAAAGTAGCAATGTCCCAAACATGAGTCAGCTTAGATCCGAGAGTAAAGAGGACACGCAGCAGCGCCACAATAGCTGACGTTAACTAAATGAAATACACCTTTTTGTTGTTACTAAGCACAACCTAATAAAAGCTAAAGATAAGAATTTACTAATAACTGAATGTCTGCTCATAGTTAAACTTTAACACAAAAATTCCAATTTAATTTAACAGAAAACTGATAATGTAAATTATGACACAATGGAAATAAGTTAAAAAGCAACTTTTAAAAATAAAATATATGTATATAGTATTTGTAGTAAAAGAAATTGACTTAACATAAAATTTTCTTCATTTCTGGCTTGAATCCTTACATGACTATTCCAGATAAGAATCAACATTTTTTAAAAACTGTTCTTCATCATTAAGATATTCCAAGATAATATTTCCACCATTATATAAAGGACAATCTTCCTTAGCAATCCAGGTTTCCAAAGTATGGTCCAAGGGTAAGGCTTCTCCTGAAGTAATGTGACATAACCTTAATTTCTGTTAAGGGAAAAAAATTAAAGGAAATAAATCATGCTGTAATAAACAAACATGCTGGTATCCAGGTATCCTAAAGCTTTTAAAGAAAAATTATAACCAGTTGTTACCTTAGCTGTTAATTTGTTATTATCATTTTTAAGACTGGTTAAAGAAGCTGCAAAGTCTATGACCTTTCCAATGCTCCATCGGTGGCAAAAGAACATTGGTTTGCTCTTCTCTTTGCTCCCCTTAGGTAAGAAAACGTGAAAGTAAACTCTTTCTTTCTGTAAAAATAAAAAGTTAAAATACAGATTACACACACACATACACACACACTCTCACATATATAAATAGAGAGCATCTGCTTTTGTTCGGTGAACTGTCTTCCTCTCTTCTTATAGTTAGATGATTACCCTCTAATGATGTATCTTTTAGTGGGAATATCAGTCACAGTACCCAAGAACCCACCTAAAATGCATATGCATAGGAACTAAGGCCCTAGGCTAGGGTGGTCTGTGCAAAGACAAGATGTGACATAAAATTAGGTCAATCAAGGTCTTTTCCTGGGATTTTATATTCAAAAACTAGGAGAAGGGAGGGGAATTTTTTTTTTTTTTTTTTTTTTTTTAAGGAGTTTAGTTTTTTTGGGACACCTGGGTGGCTCAGTCGGTTAAGCATCTGCATTCAGCTCAGGTCATGATCCCAGGGCCCAGGATCGAGTCCCATATTGGGCTCTTTGCTTAGCAGGGAGTCTGTTTCTCCCTCTCCCTGCTGCTCCCCTTGCTTGCACTGTCAGATAAATAAAATCTTAAAAAAAAAAAAAGAGCATAAATACAAAAGGAAAAATTTTAAAGCTATAGCCTCACCCAAAAAAGGGAAAGAAATAAAAGAAAAAAGAAAAAGACAAGCATCTGTGAGGATCAGAAATGAAACAAACACACACAAGTGATAGGTAGGCAGGCTGAGCCATAAACTTTCAAAGCTCCAGAAGAGAAAGCAGTAGTCAAAAGTTCAGCTGTGGGTTAGTGGGAAACAACAGTGGCACATGGGGATGAAGTACCTGGATGGGGCTCACTGCCTGGAAGCAGAGGCTAGCACTGAGTTTGTGCTCCAGGAAAGGACGCTGAAGAACGTGCTGCTGAATGCTAACTTAAGATACTGCTTATAAAACATAGTATTTAGAAAGGCAACGAAGCACAGAGAGAACCTCCTGACAGTGAACAAAGCCAAGGTCTTCCAACTGAGTAAATGGATCCATAATAACCTGAAAAGCTCTGCAGAGCAAAAGCACAATCTGAGTAGACTGGCTAGTGGAAGAAAGTGCAAAATTGCTAAAGAGGGAGAGGTGAGTGACCACAGTGAGCAATACAGCGGGAATACCTCCTACTTAAGACAGACATGTGGAATCTATAAATAGAAATTCAAAACAAAGGTTAACTTACCATAGGCAGATGAACTAAACGAACTTGAAAACGATACTTTTATGGATATATCCATAAAAAAGGGACCAAAAAGGATGAATCAAAAATAGGCAGAAATGAAACAAGGCAAGTTATGAAGATCCAATGAGAAATATAAAAATTTTAAAATATAGTTTCCGAAATAAACTCAAACAAGAGAAATTTCAATAATATTCAATGAAAAGGTTTAACTGATTGGAAGATGTAATTGAGAAAGTCCTCTAGAATGTAGCACAAATAGGCATAAAGATAGAAATTATAAATCCAAAAATATGTCTAACAAAAGTTAAGAGAAGGAAGCATTATTCAGAGGTAATGACTATAATTTTCCAAAAGTAAAAAAAATAAGTCAAATTAAAAATGTACCTCCAGGGCCAACTTGAGCAATCAAAACAAATTCATATGTAGAAACACTGCACTAAAATTAGAAAATATCATAAACTCCTAACTACCAAAAAGAGACTGATTACCCATAAAGCAACAAGATTGATAGATGCTTCCTCAATAATAAACAGTGACCAATGAATAGTGTATTAAGAGAGTTGAGAGAATCTAATGGACAATCCAGCTCAAGTGAGGGCAAAATAAGAGCTTTTTCAGAAGACCTGAAGTTTACCAGTGAAGACTCTTAAGGAATGAACTCTAGTACTTACTCAAAATAAAAGTGAGTCCTAAGGAAAGGAGAAATTCAAAAAATATGTTGGTAAATTTTAATAGCTACTGATTTAAAAAGAATCGTGTGTGAACAAAGATGAAGGGATGAGACACACTCAACTGGATGTGAAAGCATGTCAAACTCCTTGTCTTATTCAAGAGGATACAATACTAAGTAACTTTAGATTCTGAGAGAAAATTTGGTAATTATATATTTTTAAAAAATTAAAAATGTAAGCACATGCCTAATATCATGTTATGAAACATTACAGTGGAGATTCTAGAAAATATAGTACAGAAGATGAATTAAGCAGTATAATTACTAAAAAATTAAAATTGAAAAATCCTTATTTGTTAGTGGGGTGTGATTGTTTACCTAGGAAATGAAGGCAAAGAAGAAAAAAATCACAGTTTGGTGATGTGACTGAGTAAGATGAACAGGAAGCACCTTTTTTTCTCTATATTGGCAGTAAGTACCTGGGTATAGAGGTAGATGGAAATATTCTGTTCACAACAGAAACAAAACCCATGAGATAATTAGGGATGAAAATAAGGAATAAGATTTAAATGAAGAAAAACAAAATGTTACAGAAGACAAAGCAGGAGCTAAATAAATGAAAAGACATATAGGATTCTTAGACAACATTACATATCCTACAATGCAAATCCAAAGTGAATCCCTCAGAACAATTTCAGTCCAAACTAGCTGGGAGAGTGAATTTTACTTTACCTAACTTACAGAAATCACTAGACAATGTATTTAGGACCTTTTACTCAGTTGCTTACACCGAGTGAGTAGGAAGGAAGCCAGAATCTCCACTACAAAGAGGAAGAGTTCAAGAGGGTAAATCCTCCTGAGAATACCAAAGGGGTCTTCTTATAAATGGCCAAACCTTTACATCCTATTGACGCTATTATTCACAGCTTATATTCTTGTGGGAAATGGGGGGCAAGGGAAGCCACATATCTAAGACTATGCTGTGTTCTCTCTTGCTATTTATAATGATTTCTTTCAGTTTCTCCATTTCTCCTTCAAAGAGCCTAAAATCTTTAAAGTTACCTACTGGAGTCTGCCACTCAAAACCTTGTTCCATCAAGACAACCATGAAAATCCCAAGAGGTTTTTTTGTTTTGTTTTTACTATAGTTGACATACAACATTACATTAGTCTAGGTGTATAGCATAGTGATTTGACAAGTTTATACATCATGCTATGTGCACCACACAGCTACCATCTGTCCCCATACAATGCTATTACAATATCATTGAATATATTCCAACGCTGTGCCTTTTATTCCCATGACCTATTCATTCCATATAACTGGGAGCCTGTATCTCCCACTCCCATTCACCCATTTGACCAACCCCCCCACCCATAAAGTTTAATTTGAATATAATAAGGATGAATAATATGGGTGAATAAAAAATAAAACTGCTAAGAAAAAATACAATGGGACTTACATTTTATATTAGGACATTCTATAAAGCTATTGCATCATATCAAGTCGGTACTGATATGAGTAAAAAATGAGTGGAATAGGAAATCCAACAATAGACCCAGTAAAAATAAATCTTAAACTTTTTATGAATTGAAATACCAAATAGCACCTTCAATAGGAGAAATGATTTAATAATTGGTGATGACAAAATTAGCTAAAAAACTGGAAGAAAATAAAATTGGGTCCTTAGCTCGTAGTTTATGCTAAAAACAAATTCTGTATGGATTAAAGACAAATGCAAGATGCAAAAAAATAAAGAAAACCAAAGCAGAAAAAAAGACAAATCTTAGAAAAAAATAACCACTGATAATGTCAATGCAATACATAAGCAAAATCAAAGTATTAGATTTTGAAAAAAATAATTTCCAAAGAAAACTGGTTATAGATAAAAAATGTTTACCATCTTTTATGCTCCAATAATTTCCATAAGTTGACCAAACAACATAAAAGGATATGAGTATGGGTTAATAGGCAACCAAAGAGAAAAATGATCAAAGGATATGTATAGGTGACTAAAAGAGCAGTTATACATGGCCAACAAACATATTAAAAGATGCTCAAACTGAACAGTAATCAGGACCTGCAAACTAAAGCAATTAGAAATATCTTTTTATAGCCATTAGACTGGAAAACATTAAAAAGGATAACAGCTACTTGCAAACCAGGGGAGGAGGAAAGGGTACTTTCATGTCTGGCCCCAAGAGGCAGTATATTAAACTGGGTAGGGGGGCAGCCTCATCCTGAGGGATCTTAGACAACTTCAGATTATTCATCTGTGAAATGAGGACACAGAATACAGAATATTCCAGTATTTCCAGTTATGGAATGTACCAGCAAATGTGTATGTATTAAGAGAGAAAAAATTTAAAGCCACAAAATAATGCTCGGCATGGTGTAATCAGTCAATAAAAGCTGACTTAATAACTGCTGCTAGTAGAAATATAAATTCTAAAGAATTTAGAAATAAAGAAATGTAAATTTCTTTATAAAGCAGTTTGGCAACACCTACAAAGATTTAAAATACACATACCCATGGGGCGCCTGGGTGGCTCAGTGGGTTAAAGCCTTTGCCTTCGGCTCAGGTCATGATCCTAGGGTCCTGGGATCGAGCCCCGCATCAGGCTCTCTGCTCAGCAGGGAGCCTGCTTTCTCCTCTCTCTCTCTGCCTGCCTCTCTGCCTACTTGTGATCTCTGTCTGTCAAATAAATAAATAAAATATTTTAAAAATAATAAAAAAAATAAAATACACATACCCTTTGACCAAGCAAATATTCCTTGGAATTTAGCTCACAGAAATAAGAAACCAGATTGAGACTATTCAGCACAGTAGCCAAAACTAGAAACAAACTGAATGTTCATCAAGAGAAAAATGGCAAACAAAACAAAACAAAACACCTGTATATCCAAACTGGAGTATTTACCTAGTTTTTTAAAGAATGATTTAAAGCCACACCAGCTCCCTTAAGAGAATTTCTGCTGGGCATGAATGAAAAGGATATATAGAGATAATGATATATAGCCCACCTAAACCTGCCTTATTTTTATTTATAGCCATAATCACTATTTGACATGGTATCATATATAATATTTAATAGCCATTCTCACCTCTTGGAATATAAACTCCATGTTGGCAAGGACTTTTATTTACTCTTGTATCCCCAGGGCCTAATATATAGTGATTAAAAAGAAAAAAGTAGGGGTGCCTAGGTGGCTCAGTGGGTTAAAGCCTCTGCCTTCGGCTCAGGTCATGGTCCCGGGGTCCTGGGATCGAGCCCCGCATCCGCCTCTCTGCTCTGTGGAGAGCCTGCTTCCTCCTCTCTCTCTGCCTGCCTCTCTGCCTACTTGTGATCTCTCTCTGTCAAATGAATAAATAAAATGTTAAAAAAAAAAAAAAAGAAAAAAGTAGTGACTAAATGAAATGATGCCATTTTTATAAAATAATGAAATAATAACCAAAAGATACTTTGTGTTTGCATACATATACAAGTAAACATTTCCATTTATGTAAAATTATATGTATACACACATACAGATGGGTGTGTGTGTATACATATGTATACGTGTGTATGTGTATATATATGTATGTATATATATATATATTATATGTAAGTACGTGTGTCTAAACACAAACACACATTAATGCAAGGGGAAAAGTTACAGCTACAGACCTGTGGCATTCCCCACGTTAAGCTATCACCTGTGTTAAGAACATGGTTTCTGAAGCCAGCCCACCTGGTTTCAACTGGTAGTTCTCCACTTAGTAGCTATGCTACTAGCGAATTCCTTAACCTTTGTGTGCCTGAATTTTCTTACCTTTTAGGCAGAAATAATAGTGCCTATATCAGAAGCTCCTTGCAATGATTAAATGTGTTAGGAGAGGGCCTGGAACAAAGTAAGTGCTATACAAATTTTTACTATTATGTTTCAGTAATGAAACAACTGCAAAGTAATCTGAACAATGTATTATTGGATACCTTAGGGCAGCCCTTGTCAACCTTGTCACTACTGACATTTTGGATCAGAAAACTCTTTACTATGGCCACTGTCCTATGCATTATAGGTGGTTTTACAGCATCTCAGGCCTATACCCACTAGATACCACAGGATCCCCATGTCCAGTTGTGACAAGCAACTCTAGGGGACAAAAATCACCCTCAACTGAGAACCATTGCCTTAATGGGAAGAACATGGGCTGAGGATGGTGTGTTGGTTTTTCCCTTTATACATCTTTTAAAGGTTACACTTGTAAAAGCATGTACTACATTTGTAATTTTAAAACCATCAAATCAAGATTTCAAAAAAAAGGGGAAATATTAAGAAATAATCACCCAACAATGACTATAATCAATGGTTTTAAACCAGCAGAATAAAAGGGAATATAGAAAATGTAATCAATATAAAAGACATGAGGAGAGAGAAAATAAAGAGAAAGGTTGATTAGCAAAAAGCATAAGATGGAAGAAATGGGTTCAAATGTATCAGTGATCACAATATAAATGGATTCAACTCACCTATAAAAGATACTATCAAACTGGATTAAAGAAAACAAAGTCCAGCTATATACTGCTTACAAGAGACACCCTAAAACAAAACAGAAAAGTTAAATATAAAGGGATTTTAAAAAGATGTAATAGTTAAGTAGTCACTTAAAGCGTGAAACAGTATTATCATTCAAAATAAGATTTAAGGCAAAATTCATAAAGATATAAGAAATGCATGTACCTGATAATAAATATGTATAGAAAAACCGTTAGAATTACAAGAAAGAAATCCGACAAAACCAGTTATAGTGGGAGATGTTAGCACTCTCAGTCTCGGACTGATAGATCAAGCAGACCGAAAATTAGTATGCACATACACATACAGACATGCATATGAATACACACAAATGGGTGAGGGGTGGTGGCAGGAGAAAGACTGCAAATGACTGAGCAAAAAGGGCAAGATGTAAATAATTGGTACCCTCGGATAAAGAGTATGGAAAAATTCTCTGTACTCCTCTTGTAACTTTTCTCTGTTTAAACTATCAAGTTAACAAAAAACCCCACAACCAAACAAGTATGCTGAAAATAAATTCACTGCAAGAAGATGGAAAAAGATCAGAAAATCTAAGCAAAGTAAATAAAAGGAAATATAAAAGCAGAATTCAGTGACACAGAAAGGAAAAAAAAAAAGGCAAAACAAAACAGTAAAGAGGGCACTAAAACCAAAATATGGTTCTCTAAAACAACTAAAACATAAATTAAGACACACATATACAAACCTCTAGCAAGATTGTTCAAGGGGCAAACAAAGTATCAGTAAAAAATATTAACATTGAAATGGAACGATTACTAAAGACACAAGAGAGATTTTGGAACATAAGAAAATAATGAACAACTCTATAACAATAAACTGGAAAATCTACACCAAACAGGAAGTTTTAAGACAAATTAATGTTTACTATAATTTGGGGTGGCTCAGTTGCTTAAGTGTCCTGACTCTTGATTTCAGCTCAGGTCATGATCTCAAGGTCCTGACACTGAGCCCAAACACTGGCTCTGCACTCAGTGAGGAGTCAGCTTGAGATTCTCTCTCTCCCTTTCCATCAGCCCCTCCCCCTAGTCCATACTCAGGTACTCCAATTCTAATATATAAAAATCCTTTAAAAAAAATTTACCAAAATTTCAAAGAAAGGACTACTCAAATAAACCACAAACCATTTAAAACATCGAAATAGTATTCAAAATTCTCCCCTCAAAAAAGGCAACAGATTCAAAGGTTGTTAATACCCTTTAAAACAACCCTTCAGGAACAAATAATCCCCACTCACTCACTCAAGATTTCAAAGAATAAAAAAGAAAGCTACTCAATTTTATGTGTATAATATAGGTACTAATATCAAACACCAAATAATAGCTAATCATTTAGTGCATTTTAGAAGAATTACATACCAGAGTCAAGCAGTTTATTCTGGAATATATGGATGATTCAACAAAAATACTGATTAATATAACTTAAAACATTTGTAAGGTAAGAAAAGACACCCACTTATCCTATTGGATGTAGAAAAAACTTACAGTAAGTGTTCAAACCTATTCATGATATAAATTCCTTGCAAACTAGGAATAGAAAGAAGTATTGATAACCTGATAAAGGCTACTACCAAAAATTTATAACAAACACAGCGTTTAATGATGAAACGTTAAAGTCATTTGCATTAAAGTCAGAAAAATGATGAAGATGCCTACTCTCATGTACATTATTTCAAGACTTCTGGAGATCTCAGCTAATGCACTAAGAAAAATAAGGAGAAGAAGAAAAGAAAATTTGGGGGGAAAAAAAGAAACCTAAGAAACTGTCATTCACAGAAGATATGGCTACACAGGAAACACCCCAGAAAATCTACAAGCTATGGGAACTATTAGAAAGGTTATTTGCTAGACAGAAAGACAACATACAACAATGAGCAATAACCATTAGGAAAATGTAATTTTTTAAAAAAGATGCTGTCACTTAAAATGGCAACAAAAATGATGAGGAACCTAAGATATATAAATATGTGTAAACATTATAAAATGTTAAAGACATTAAAAAAAAGACCTAAAGAAAAATTGGAAATCATTAGATGTGAATGAGAAGAATCAAAACTCTAAAAGATGGCAACTGCTGCTAATCTAAAATTTAAGAATTCCTCTCAAAATTGCAATTTCAAAGAACAGGACAAAGTGATCCTAAAATATTTACAAATGAATAAAGTGCCAAGAACAGATGTGGTTGGAAGCAAAGAAGCAAAGAATAAGGTGGAATGACCTGTCCTACTTATTAGAAAACTATGATAATAAAGACAGTTTGCTTTTTTTTTTTTTAAGATTTTATTTATTTATTTGACAGACAGAAATGACAAGTAGGCAGAGGCAGGCAGAGAGAGAGGAGGAAGCAGGATCCCTGCTGAGCAGAGAGCCCGATGTGGGGCTCGATCCCAGGGCTCTGGGATCATGACCTGAGCCGAAGGCAGAGGCTTTAACCCACTGAGCCACCCAGGTGCCCCGACAGTTTGCTCTTAATGCAAAGACAGACAAACAGACCAAAGGAACTGAACTGAGATCCATAAATTAATCCTAAATGTATAGAACAAATGTATAGAACCCTACAGGGGGGAAAAAATCTACTTCCCTTACAACTAAGTTCCAAATGGAACAAAGAGTTGATAATTTTTTTTTTTAACTTTTAAAGGATGATATAAGAAAAGAACTTATTTCAAAAAGTACAAATCTTAAGGAAATTAAATCTGAGTACATTAAAATTCTAAAGTCTGAACCACTAAAGAGTCAAAAACAAAGTGAAAACAAGCCGTAGACTGAAAAGATACGTGAAACTTGTTTAGTCAAGAAAGCATTGGAACTCAGAATATATAAAAAATCCTATAACCTTTTTTTAAAGTGTGGGGGGAAAATATCCAACAGAAAAAATGTGCAAAGGACATGAATTGTTCCGACATAAAATGGCCAATAAATCAATGCAAAGTAACTGAACCTTATTAGTCACAAAGAAATTCAACTTTAAACTTCAGTAAGATAGAAACAAGAAACACTGAAAACCCTCAGATACTATAGGAAGGAGATAATCTGTACAACCACTGACAACACAAAGTTGATACTATCTAGTAAAATGGAAGATGAGGAAACCCCATGACCCAGCTTTTCTATTTCTAAATATATTCCTTAAAGTAGCATTTTTCAATATGATTGATGGTCTCCATCCTTTAAGGGTTATAAAATCAACAATCTTTAAAATGAAACAGAACAAAAACCAGCCAAGTATGTAACACCTAAGGCTAGTATACAACAGAACTAGGTATTACTTACTGAAACTGTGTTAAGGTACATATTTACATATGTATGCATGTATGGACAATGTACTGGGATATTATATAAAATATAATTGATACTATGGAGTCTTAAAGGGACCACCCTAGAAAAATGTTCCCACACATACACAAGGATGTTCACTACTAGAAAAGTTTATAATAGCAAGAAAATTAGAAAAAAATCTGAATCTGTTCATTAGGAAAATGGATAAATTGTGGTATATTCACACTATAAGTTAAGTCACACTATGGAATAATGTGCACCATCAAAATGGTATCAAAATAAATGAACTAGACTAAATGTATCCACATAGGTAAGTGTTAAAAACATGATGCCAAGTGAAAAAAAAAAAAGGTTGAAAAAGAATACAGATGGTTCACTGACACTTTGTAAAGTGGAAAAAACTCAAAAGTATATACCATATAATACTAGTAACAATACATATCAGGTTCAGATTAGCTGTTACTTGATGGGTGGGAAGAGTAAAAAGGGAGCTTCAGCCATATTTGGAACATTTCTGTTTTTCAAAAATCTCTGAGACCCACCTGTGGCAATGACTTATCTCCAACAGCATGCATTTTTAATTTCATCAATGCTACCTTTGCAGCTGTTTCACTATTTTTTGCACCTTTCCGTCGTTTACTTGCTATCTCTCCGGTCTTAGAATCTAAGAAATAAGTATAAGCATACAGGCACATAAAATTTTTACATTACATTTTCCAGAGTTCTACCAATTACTATTTATTAGTTATGGCCTTGAAATGTACACAAATTACATACAATGGACCTATATAGAGACCACAATCTTTTTGTTGGTATTATATTTACATGACCATTAAAAAAAATATAGTGAGGTTGACCTAAGCAATCCCCATATCAAAAACTCACTGTTACGTGCTTTTTTCCAATGTAAGTCCATTTAATCCAAAACAACCCCTAACAACTCTGCAAATAACTTTGAGATTTGGCTATAGAAGATCTTAAATGAAGATACGATTCTAATACAGAATGAAAATTCTGAACATATTGCCAGAGAGACTGGTTAAGTCACAGACACATTCTTCCTGGTGCTTCAGATTATCAGCAGCATTCATAGGATAGCTGGTAAGACTTAAGATTCATATTTAAAGAACGGAAACCATTACATTGGCCTTATGAATACCATGTCTAGCCATGATAGTTAACCAGCTGATCTAAGTGGCCCAGTAAAAGAGAACATCTGGTAGGGCACATCCATAGAACTCCCAGTTTTTCACTGGTCACATAGCCCTTGTGAGAAAATGTCACAAAAATGTCATCAAAATCTCCACCAAGTTACAAACATTGAGGCCATAAAAACACCTTCCATAATGTGCCTGCTGATCAAAGAAGCAATACTCGGTAACAAATACACAGCAGTAAGGAACAACAAAACAAGCTTTCTAGATACTTGCCAATAATATCTTTAACAAGTTTCTGAGTGGCAGCCATACGAGGCTTAGGAATTTCCAGTTTTTCACATTCATGATCCGACTGATGACGGTGCCTATGAGCAACAGAAGAGTGACACTAGTTCATAAATTTGCATACAACTTAAACAGATATACAGAATTTGAATGATCTCAGTGATCACCTCAGGCAAAAATTCTTCTCACAATAAGGACATTTAACTGGCACAAGCTCTCTTTCAGCACAGTCCTTGAATGAGCATGGGTAAGATGTAGGCTTATCTGACTTCAATTTCTCATTGATTACAGTCACCTGAAAAATGTACAAAGAGGAAAATGGCATTATATATTTCACATTTAAAGCAAATCAACATCTATTTTAGAAGGCAACATTCTTATAGGTTTCGCTTAAACTTGTCAGAACAACTTATGTTCTCTCACATAACAGATTATAATAAGGTATGAGAAAGGATTACTCTGCTGACTGTTTTACATTTTCATAACTTTCTTACTATGGTATATTTATCTTCTAAGTCAAGTTAAAATGACTGTTCAGTTACTCTTCGTAATTTTAGTCTTCTACTCTGTATCAGTCCTAACTAAGATGCCCCCATAATAATATGTTTAGGTGATCATTTCATCAACCCTCAAGTGGCAAGTCATAACTACTTTCTATGCTGATTTTAGGAAGTTAAATATATATTATATATATGTATGAGAAAACTTAAAAGTATGTTTATCCATGATACAGAAGGTTAAAGATGGTTTTTACAATGATACATTCTCTATTTTGCTACATGCTCTATTCTGCATTTTTTATTATATTACCAGCAAATATTGAGGAAGAAGAGATTTTACAAGATTTATAAAAAAAAAAAAAAATCCAGGTCAGGCTAGTTTGAGTTTTAAGTAACTAGGTTTTTAGAGTTGAATGAATTTAGTGAAATAATCTCTTAAAATTACAACCAAAGGGCATTCCTCTATATAAATCGTAGTTGTATCTTACTGGAATTGATTATTTTTCCAAATTTGATCTAATGGTAAAATTATTTTCATTTCATTATTTAAGGAGATCTTAATTGACATTCTATGAGAGACATTCACAGAAGTCAAGTGATATCGTAAGAAAAAGGAAAGCACAGAGAAGATTAACAAGCTGAAGAAACATCAATATGTTTACTATATGACTACTTTCCTCCAATTAACTTGCACAGTATCAAAATGTTAATTTTTATTTTCCTAACATAAATCACCTAACCCTCAAAGGACCAGATTTGGACTGAAGCTCATTTAACTTTCTATAATTGAGAAAACAGATATAAAAGTCCTTAGTAAAGTGCTTGGTAAATGTTGGGCAGGAATAAAATATCAACTGAAGAATGTAATGCACAAGGCTTTCTGCCAAATCAACTCACTTCAGTTTAACTTCCTTCCTTTCTCTGACAAAAGGAGATGAAGCAACTTATAAATTTGAGAAATTACCTTTGGTAATGGTGGGCTCAGCTTTCTCTTCTTCCCTGTTGGAATTGAACTGCTCTCTAGGAGGAGGCCTAACCTGGTGAAGCATAGCTGTGACTAGTAGGAAAATATGCCTAGTTCTGGATTTCCTTTGCAGCCTACACTACTCCACACTAAGCTTCATCATTCAGTTTATCCTCTGTGAGTAGTAGCAGTGATTTTTTGGCTTCTATCTAACTGCTCTTATTAATCTTTCAATTAGATCAGAACCGGAGTGAGGATTTTATTGGACTAAAGTTTTGTTCCTGGTGATCTAAGGCTAATTGAGTCAGAACAATTTGTAAATACCAAATCCTAACACTAGGAAATAAAGACAATGAACAAACGCTGGAGGAAAGCTTAAAGGAATATATGATGAAAATGTTAACTCCATTGTAGATTTATAAATATAGAGCCTAAAGCTGTAAGTGGGCTACCTAAACCTAATCACAATGTTTAAGATTGATAACAATTTATAAATACCAAGGAAACCAATTTATCTTTAAAACAAACTGAGAAAAATAACATAAAATGAACTAAGAGCCTCTTTACATAACTGGTTTAGTATGCCAAATTTTAATCTGTGGTACCTTGACTGGTTTTAAACTCAAATTCTGAATGAAAGTACATAAATACAAGCATTTTGTTAGAACTAGTAACATACCTCAGGACAGCTGTGTGACTCCCTGCTTCTGTGTTCAAGGCTTAAATAATTAAAAAAAAATTTTTTTTAATTCAATCAAGTAATGTGCTTAAAGATAACTGTAGTAATAAGATAGTATCCTTAAGAATACTCACACTACATTAAATGGTTAATGGTTAGTATCATTAAGAATACCCACAATACATTAACTCTGCATATAAGAATAAACTGAAATGGCAGACAAATTAAAGACAGAGCATCTAGGGGCACCTGAGTGGCTCAGTGGGTTAAGCCTCTGCCTTCAGCTCAGGTCATGATCTTAGGGTCCTGGGATTGAGCCCTGCATTGGGCTCTCTGCTCAGCGGGAAGCCTGCTTCCTCCTCTCTCTCTGCCTGCCTCTCTGCCTACTTGTGATCTTTCTATCAAAGAAATAAATAAAATCTTAAAAAAAAAAAAAGAAAAAAGAGCATCTCTAGTCTCAAAAGTTTCAAAATCCAACTGTTCAACTTCAATATGAATAAAGCAATTCATCACTCTAAACTGCCTCTCAAAGCTTCAAGGTATGTGCAAATACAAAGAGTCTTTTAATTCCTTTTATTTGTCAAAGATCATCAAGAATAAATTGTCAAAGAAATGCTCTACTTCTGAAAAATATGCCTTACTTTTATTTAATCCTAATAAATCTTTGAGTTACCTTCTGAAGATAATTAATTTTTTCCATGTTCTATTTAATAAGTTAAATGCCTAAAACATGGAAGCACCTGGGTGTTTCAGTAGGTTAAGCATCTGCCTTCGTCCCAGGTTATGATCCCAGGGGCCCTGGGATCTAGTCCTGCATGGGGCTCCCTGTTCAGTGGGGAGTCTGCTTCTCCCTCTCCTCCTTCTGCCTGTATCCCCACTCATGCTCATGTTATCTCTCAAATAAAATCTTAAAGAAGAAGAAGAAGGCCTAAAATACAAAAGTTTAATTAAAAAGAAAAGACCTTTTTCAAAATCTTTGGTTAGTTCCCAGGTTTTATCTTGCATGTGATATATGTGCAATGGACATGTGATATCCAATTTAAGAAATGTATAGGCTAGATTCTTCATTTTAATTAATGAAGTACCTGGATTGTTTTCTACCCTACTCTTTTTATTTTTTTTTTTTAGGATCTTATTTGTTAGAGAGAGACAGACAGACAGTGAGAGCACATGTGCACCAGCAGGGGGAGCAGCAGGCAGAGGGTGAAGCAGGCTCCCTCCAGAGAAAGGAGCTGGATGCAGGACTCAATCTTGGGACCCTGGGACCATGAGCTGAACCAAAGGCAGATGCTCAACCGAATGAGCCACCCAGGAGTCCCTTCTACCATATTCTTTATATTGTCGTTATGTTCTCTCCTTATGATTACAAGACCACAATATAACTTTTATGTAAACTCACACATACAAATTCATTTCTGAAAGTTTAAAGTTTACCCACATGTATGCACAAGTAATCAGAGCCTAGGATTATATTTTCTAAGTAATTACTATAATACAAAATATCAGTGGCTAAATTAAAAACTATTTTAAATCATTCTGCTTTTCAGAAATAAATCTCATATTACAAACACTAAAATTACTCCCAAATCCTGTATAAAAATTTAACTTACCAAAATACTCCTGAACAATCATCACACACAAAAGGAAGAAAATCTAAAATTGAGGGGAAAATGTTACATGCACTGGTCATTATCTGATTTTGACTTAGTTTTCTTAAACAAAAAGATCCTTAAAGTACTGAACTACCTCTATATGAGAATTCTTCTTTTTTTTTTTGAGAACTCTTCTTTTTGACCTGTATCCCAGTGTAGGAAATAGTGGTTAACTAAAAGCTATCACAACCTCAAGCACTCTGGGAATGACGGATTATCAGGAGATTAAATGTTCTTTGTAGTAGTGTGCTAAATCAGAAAAAAAAAAAAAAAAAGTACTGGGGTTTTTTGGATGCCCAGATTTATTATATGTCGTTTCTGAGTACTGTATGCTGCAAAAATCCTGCATTTGAAGTGAAAATCCTAGGTTTCGATTCTGATCCCACAGTTTACTAACCTAGCAATGCTAAGCAAAGTGTTTAATAATGAAGTTTTGGGGCAATGAGAAAATGACAGTGTAGCAGGACCTAAGCTCATCTCCTCCCACAGACACACCAATATAAAAGCTACACCTGAAAAACACCTGAAGATGTGAAACAGATCTTCCACGCTTAATGCTACAGAGGGGGGACATACTGGAAGGGTAGGAGGAGTGGAGACACAGTTCGGATCCAAACCTGTGGTAAGACTAGACATAAATAGGGACACAAGCACAGAGAAGCTAGAGGATCAGAGCCCATACTAAGCACCCCAGCTATTGGAAACCTGCACTGGGAAGAGAAGTCCTCATAATATCAGGCTTTGAAAACCAGTGAGGCTAAACTTCACAAGCTTTTAAAATCAGCGGGGGTCACCTCCAGGTATTTAAAAAATCTCTTAGAGCTAGAAGCAATAGTAAACAGAGTCCTCACACTTAAAAAGCTAGAATAAGTAACTGCTGGCAACTAGCACAGAAATAGCAGTTTGAAAAATACCTGGGTATTCATGAAGGCAATTTATTTACTAATCTCAGAATGTGCACTAGAGGGACAAGGTCCTCAGACTTCTCCAAGAACCGAAGTGCTGGAGGGCACCATTTCTCTTTTCCTCTCCCAGGTTAGATAGCAGGGCCCTTGGAGAAACCAGCACTAACACTCTCCAACTACCTTGCTAGCAGGGTGCCTCTGTCCATGCATTCACCTGCCTTCCTACCACATCCAATCCGCTCACCTCAGCAGACTCCCTCCAAAGTGGCTCCTCTCCAGCTGTATCTCCAAGCAGTCCCAGCAGGGACCACACTCCAAAGTGACTCCTGCCCTGGGGAAGTGGGGATAACCCCACACACAGCATGCCCAAAGTTCTAACAGCTTTTAACAGGCCATAGAGGGAGAAAGCCCCACCTTCGGTTGGACCATAGAGGCTGTCTGCACACACCTACTCTGAATGCTGGCTCAGCCACTTCCAAGCCCACCAAGGCCTCTCAACAATGCAGGAACCAAACTCTGCCCAGTGTGCCCACAGGAAGCAAAGTAGGTCACTGCAGCCAACAGGGCTGAAGGCAAATGAGACTCAGCCACAACAGTAGCGCACATGCAGCCCACAGAGAAGACACCCCGGAGCACCTGGTGACCAGGTGTCATTGTACTACAAGCATCACAGGACCTCTTCAACACATGTACACTAACTTTGAAGACCAAGATACATAGCTGATCTCCCAAATACATGGAAACAGAGTTATACAATATGAGAGAAAAATATGTCCCAAATTAAAGAACAGAACAAAAAATCACATCAAAAGAGTTAAAAGAAACTGTGATAAGCAATATACCCAATAATGAAAACAAGTAACCATCACAAAGATACTCACTGGACTTGAGAAAAGAGTGGATGAAATTCAGAGAACTTCAACATAGATATAGAAAATGTAAAACAGAAGCAGAGATGAAGAATTTAATAGCTGCAATAAAAAACACACTAGAGAGAACAGATAAGGGGAGCAGTGGAACAGAACAAAAATTCAGAAGACAGGATAATGAAAAGCAAACAAGCTGAAGAGTAAAAAAGAAAAAATAATAAAAAATTAGAATAGGATAGAGGAAATCAGCATCATCAAGTATACTAACATTCACATTATGGGGATCCCAGAAAAAGAGAAAAGGTGGCAGAAAACTTATCTGAGGAAGGAAACAGACATCCATATCCAAGAAGCAAAGAGAACCTCCAACAAGATGAACCCAAGGAGGTCCATACAAGACACATAATAATTAACATGACAAAAAGTAATGAAAAAGCGATAAGTTTAGGTTCGCCTGGGGGCTCAGTCAGTTAAGCATCTGACCCTTAATTAAAGCTCAGGTCATGATCTCAGTGTTATGAGATCAAAATCTGCATTGGATTCCATGCTGGACATGGAGCCTGCTTAATGTTCTCTCTCTTTTCCTTTTGCCTCTCCTAACCCCTTCCCAAAAGGGTAATTTTAAAAGCAAGAAGAAAAACTTAAAAACAAAAACAAAAACAGGTATATACAAGGAAAACCCCATAAGGCTATTAGCTAACTTTCCAGCAGAAATTTTACAGGCCACAAGATAGTGGCATGATATATATGCAGTACTGAAAGGAAGAAACTTGCAACCAAAACCACTCTACCCAACAAAGTTATCATCCAGATAAGCAAAACTTAGAGTTCATCACCACTACATGAGCTTTACACAAAACACTAAAGAGAATTCTGAGTAGAAAGAAAAGGCCCTACTATAAGAAACTTATGAAAGGAAAATATTTCACGGTTAAGAGTAAACATATAAGGTAGTAGACAAAAATCACCTATAAAACCAGCATGGAGGTTAAAAAGCAGTAAAATGAATTGTACCTATAAAAACGAGTCCAATGATACACAAAATTATGTAAAATATGACATATACATACAATGTGAGTGGGCGAATAAACATATAATCCTTTTAGAACAGTGTTTAAGCTTAAGCAACCACATCAACTTAATATAAATTGCCATATGCATGTTACAAACCTCAAAATAGCCACAAATTAAAAACCTGTAATAGATATATACAAATAAAGAGAAAGGAATCCAAGCCTAACACTAAAGAAAGCCATCAAACCACAAGAGGGTAAGAGAAGAAAAAACAAGAGAACTACAAAAACAAGTAACAAAATGGCAATAAGTACATACCATTCAATAATTACTTTAAATGTAAGTGGAGTAAATGCTCCAATCAAAAGATACAGGGCAACCAAATGGATTAAAAAACAAGATCCATCTAGAGGCTGCCTACAAGGGACTCCCTCCAATGTGAAGGACACACATACAACTGTAAGTGAAGGGTTGGAAAAACATACATGCAAATGGAAGCCAAAATACTTACAGCACACAAAACAGACTTCAAAACAAGCATGGAAGCAAGAGACAAAGATAGATAATGATAAAAGGAACCCAACAAGAGCATATAACAAGTATCTATATACCCGACATAAGAGCATTCAAAAACATAAAGCAATTACTAACAAAGGGAGAAACTGACAGCAATACAATAGTAGTGGGGCATTTTAACGACTCACTTGCATCAATGGGTTAATCATCCAAACAGAAAATCAATATGGAAACAGTGACTTCGAATGAAACATTAGACCAGATGGACTTAATACATACACAGAATATTCCATCCCAAAACAGCAGAATACATTCAAATACATACACTCTCTAAGACAGATAAGCTATTAGGCCACACAACTAGTCTCAATAAATTTAGGAAGACTAAAATCATTATCAAGCATCTTTTTTTAACCACAAAGGTATGAAACTAGAAATTGCAAGAAAAAAATCTGGAAGGAACATAAATACTTGGAGGCTAAATAGCATGCTACCAAACAATGAGTGGGTAACCAAAAAATCAAAAAGGAAATTAGAAAAAAAATACATGGAGATAAATGAAAATGAAAACAGTGGTCTAAAATCTTATTATGGTCAAGTAACCTATTACAAAGGAGGCAAGATTAAACAATGTGAAAAAGACAGTCTCTTCAATAAATAGTGTTGGTTGGGGCGCCTGGGTGGCTCAGTGGGTTAAAGCCTCTGCCTTCAGCTCAGGTTATGATACCAGGGTCCTGGGATCGAGCCCCACATCAGCAGGGTGTCTGTTTCCTCCTCTCTCTATCTGCCTATCTCTCTGCCTACTTATGATCTCTCTGTCAAATAAATAAATAAAATCTTTTAAAAAATAAAATAAAATAAAATAAAATAAATGGTGTTGGGAAATCTAAACAACTACCTGTTAAAGAATGAAACCAAAAAAATTTCTTACACCAGGCATAAAAATAAACTGAAAATGTATTAAAGACCTACATGTGAAACCTAAAACCATGAAACTCCTAAGAGAAAATACTGGCAATAATTTCCTTCCTTGCATCAGCATTAGCAACATTTTCTAGGTAAGTCTCCTAAGGCAAAGGTAACAAAAACAAAATAAACTTGGAATTATAACAAATAAAAAAGTTTTTTGTATCAAAGGAAACCATTAACAAAAAGGCAGCCTACTGAATGGAACAAGATATTTGCAAAAGGGATTAATATCCAAAATATATAAAGAGCTTATACAACTCAAGATAAAAAAAAAAACCAAATAACCTGATTTTAAAAAATGGGCAGAGGCCCTGAATAGACCTTTCTCCAAAGAAGATATAAGAATGACCAATAGATACAGGAAAAGATGCTTAAATCACTAATGCTCAGGAAAATGCAAACCAAAGCCACAATGAGATATCACCTTATACCTGTCACAGTGGCTCTTTAAAAAAATTAGAAATAGAAATACCATCAAAAAAAAAAAAGAAATACCATATGATTCAATCATTTCACTACTGGGAATTAACCTAAAGAAAATGAAAACACTAATTCAAAAAGATACATGCACCCCTATGTTTACTACAGCATTATTGTCAATAGCCAAGATATGGAAACAACTCAAGTGTCTACTGATAGATGAGTGGATAAAGATGTGGTACATAAGGGATGCCTGGGTGGCTCAGTCGGTTAAGCCACTGCCTTCAGCTCAGGTCATGATCCCAGCGTTCTGGGATTGAGTCCTGCATCGGGCTCCTTAATTGACAGGGAGCCTGCTTCTCTCTCTGCCTCTGCCTGCCACTCTGCCTGTTTGTGTACGTGCTCTCGCTCTTTCTCTCTTTCTGACAAATAAATAAATAAATAAATAAAATCTTAAAAAAAAAAAAAAGATGTGGTACGTAAATATACTACAGAATAATACTCAGCCATAAAAAAGAATGCGACCTTGCCATTTGTGGCAAAATGCATGGACTAGAGGTTATCACTATGAAATAATACAGAACAAACATACCATATGATTTCATTTACATGTAGAACTTTAAACAGAAACAAACAAAAAACTGACTCTTAAGTACACAAAACAAACTGCTGGTTGCCAGAGAAGAGGTGGGTGGGAGAATGGGTGAAACAGACAAAGGGATTAGGAGATGCAAACTTCCAGTTATAAAATAATCAAGTCACAAATGAAAAGCATAAGGAATGTAGTCAATAATATTATAATAACATTGGATGGTAACAATGATGACTACGTTTATCATGGTAAGCGCTGAGCAGTAAATGAATTGCTAAATCTATATATTGTGTACCTGAAACTATACAGTCAAGTGAAGCTGGTATGTCCAATCGCACTTTTACAAAGTGAAAACAAAAGGTACATTTTATTTATTTATTTTTTTTTTTAAAGATTTTATTTATTTATTTGACAGAGAGAAATCACAAGTAGATGGAGAGGCAGGCAGAGAGAGAGAGGGAAGCAGGCTCTCCGCTAAGCAGAGAGCCCGATGCGGGACTCGATCCCAGGACTCTGAGATCATGACCTGAGCCGAAGGCAGCGGCTTAACCCACTGAGCCACCCAGGCGCCCCCAAAAGGTACATTTTAGAGAAGACTACAGTTGCCCCCGAAAAGGTCTCATCCTATAGGGTACCTTAACTAAAACAGAAAGAGGTCCTATAGGGACGCCTGGGTGGCTCAGTTGGTTGGACGACTGCCTTCGGCTCAGGTCATGATCCTGGAGTCCTGGGATCGAGTCCCGCATCGGGCTCCCAGCTCCATGGGGAGTCTGCTTCTCTCTCTGACCTTCTCCTCGTTCATGCTCTCTCTCACTATCTTTCTCTCAAGTAAATAAATAAAATCTTTAAAAAAAAAAAAAAAGAAAGAAAGAGGTCCTATCATAACCCAAAGGGATCCCTGGATAATTGTGCTTGTAGGACCAGGGGGTCTGAATATAGTTCTTCTACCTCAGAAGTAAGGTAAGTGAATTGACACTGTTGTTCTGAGGTATGATATTGTGTGCATGGTGCATACCAAAAAAAGTAGGCACTCATTTGTCAACAAGAAGAAAATGAAGCATATAATATTCTAACTTCTATGTCTCTTTCAAACTGGAAAAATTATACATGTTTGCTATTTTGAAACTCATGATGATGAATTAGATATTAAATGCAGAACAAAAGGACCTAGAGGGAAGAGTTAAGATCAAGGTAGGAAACTATGTTTCTATCCATACAGAAGCTAAGTGAGATTTAGGATACTCACTTAATACCCTCTAAATCCTAACCCTCTCTCCACTACTCTGAAGAGGTAAACCCTGGACTCATTTCATATATATTTATATCTTAAGAGATCCCTGAATTTGGCAGATACCACGGACTTAGTAATCAGGTATACCAGAGATAAACATAACTTACAGTCAAAACCAATTGGCTAAGCTTCTCTATGAGAGATCTCTATGAAAGGAAATACAGGTTTTCTGAATGGCTGGCCATGACAGCCAGTGGTAAAAGATACACATAAAGACTGTAAGTTAAAAGAATATAGAGGGTTGTGTGCCCTTTTCCCCCCGCTGCCCACAGCAAGTATCACTAAACCACTGTGGCATTCCCAATAAAACTGGGCTAAATCTCGGAGTCGTCTTTTCACCGGGTACCTACAACCAATAACTGAAGCTGCAATGAGAGATGAAACCTATTTGCCACCCTGTGTAGTAACTGTCAACTGTGACGGCACACATTTGAAGCAAAACCCAGATACCAAAGACTGAGCATTCTGTATCGCTCTAATGCTTTGGAAACTTCCCTGTCCAAGTGCAGGACATCTTAAAGCTTGTGCCACACTACCACTGGCTATTAGATTGGGCTCTCAGTTGACTGCAGAGAGAACATCGCTTTACTAATGCTTCAAAATGCACATTATCCTGAAAGCTTTTCTATGGAAAAGACTGTATTTTATACCCTCCTATGTAGTTCCAGCACCAAAATTGATGCTTGGTAAATGTTTGTTGAGTCAACAATATTCAATCAAAGAACTGAGTGAGCATAAAGATCATTTAGCAGAATAGTCTGAGGATGAGAATCTGCTAAAAGCTCAGGGCATTCTCAAGAGAAGCCACGAAGACAGGTGAAAAACCGACCTCGCCATCTGACAGGTAAGTAACAGATTAAAAAGTTTGGAAAGTGGCTTGCCCAAGGTTGTAGTGGCGGGATCAGCGGGGAACACAGGTCTCCCGACATCAAAAAGGAGTAGGAAGGACACAACAAGTTCTTGGCCAGGCACACTCGAAAAACAAAGGGAACGCTGCAAGGCATGTTTTCGGAAATTGCATGGTTCGCTTCTAAAAAGACCACAAGTCTCTTCCAAAGGCTCTGGAGCAAGAAAAAAATACCAATACATCTCACTGCAGACCCAAGAGAGACGAATCCACCCTGCCTCCTCAGACTTCACCCCGCCCCAGCACCTCCCCCCTCCCTCACCCGCCACCACTCTCCGTGAAGACACAGTGGGACCCAGTCTACCATGCTCGTAGCTAAGGACTGCTAGATCACCTCGCTGCCGGCAATGCTCCACCTGACAGTGCTGCCCTATGTCCAATTCCGCCATCACTGCGCCGCAAGAGGCGGGGCTACGGCGCACGCGTGGCGCCTGCTGGGAATGTGGCGGGCCTGGGGGCGGAGCCTGCCGCGGGGCTGGTGCATCCACGGGAAGGAGTCAAGCTGCTGGGCGTGCGCGGGGCTGTGAATGTATATGCGGTCCAGGAGTCTAATGAGGCTGCGCGAAGCAAAGGGAGTTGGTTTGTTTGTCCTCTTGGGCACAAGACTTCGCATCCTGTCCTTAAGGAAATATGCAGTTATTCACCTGGAAGACTGCGCATGCTGAAGTTCCCTCCGTGCTGCCACCCAAATCGGGGAAGACCTCACGAGGATTGTCTTTTTTTTTAATTGATGTACATCTCCGAACCGGCACAGTGCTTGGTACAAGTATTTGCAATCATCAAGTGAAGAAGGACCTTACTCAATTCCGCATTTGTCCTGCACCATTGTTACTTAATAGTAAAGTAAATACCTCTTGCAAGGGAATCATTAGGCTTGTTAAAAGTAAAGGTTTTTTATTTTATTTTATTTTTTTAATTCGGAAGGGGAAAGTCTGTAGTTCTGAGGTCCTGAGTGTGTACGGAACCGCGTTGAGTCCCTCAGTTTAGAGAGCCCCGTCTCATTTAAAACAGCTCCTTGAAGAAAGCTTTTGATTCTTTCAGGAAGAAGGGGAGTCTCATGTACTTGATGAGCCACTTCAAAGGCACCAAGGAAATAGAGGCTCTTCTAGGTGGAGTACGAATGGATGTCATTCCATTGGTGTGACACCAGACACGACTCAGAGTGGGATGAGCGGCGATCAAAAACGTACTCACAAAATAAATAAATAAATAAATAAAAATATTCAATACCTTGTGTATAACAGGGTCTATCTAAATCAATATTCATTGAGAAGGGGAAAGGGTGAGATTGGGAAACATTTATTACTTCAAGGTTTGCTCCTGCATGAATCTGTTTAAGATTTCCATCTCAGACTTGCTTGGGCCCCTGGAGAAACTCTAGATTTTAGAGCTAGAAACAACCTAAGATATCATTTAGTTATGCCAGCATCAGTTTTGTTTTTGTTTTAAGATGAGAGAACAGGGTCACAGAATTTAAATGATTTGCCCAAATTAATAGAAGAGCCAGGACTAAAATTCAAGTATCAAAGACTTCTGGTATTCTTGAATTTAAGAATCATTTTTGTATGTTTTAGATTTCATATGTTTCTTTTAGCTGGTTGAGTCAATCAATAACAGGTTTTCTTGAGTTTTACTAAATGTTTAGGATGTCCTAAACTGGTGGCAGGTATTTTATTGGTCCAATCATAAGATTAAAATACTCTTATTTTTTCAGTTCACTAACCCTGGGAGTACAGGGAACACCAGATAATTAAAGTAGCCAAGAATGCAGTTGCTAGCTCTTTCATCTCTAGTCTCCTTTGCCAGCTTCTCCTCTAGGTGCTACTTCAACGTGTGTTTCCCTTTAATTTTGTGTTTGGCCCGTTTATCAATGTACATCCTCATAGAAGTGAAATTCCCCTGGTTCCAAATGACTCCCATAACCATATTATCTTGAGAACTTTCTCCCAGACTGAAGTTCTCTATATCTGTCTGTAGGCATATTCACTTGGTGTCATCTGTCATATAAAACTTACGTCAAAATGGGACGCTTTCTTACTCCTACCTAACAAAGACAGTCTACCAAGTTAGAAACCCTAAATTTACTCTTCACCACTCCATTCTTATTTCTCTCATGGAAGTAGTTATTAAACTCTATCAATTATTCCTCAGAAAGTTCTCAAACCTACACTCTTCAACTTCTCAGGTTATTTCCTCCCCTGAAAATTCACTTCCTTACCTACGATCTTCTGATGGTTCTCCATTATTCACAACATTAGTTTAGTAAGGAAAAGCTTTATTGGAAAAGCTTTTCATGATCTCAGCTTCAGCAATAACTACTTCCCCTCAAACACTCTCTCCACAATAATTTCCTAAATGTATTTTCTGGTCTTTCATATGTACAGGTCTTTCCTTTTCCCTTGAATGTGCTCTATACCAGGGTCTTCCAAGCTATGAGAATAAGAATCAAGAGGGGTGCTTGTTAGTAAATACAGCTGCCCCAACCCGTCCCTGGGTCTAATTTTGAGGGTCTGGGGTTGGCACTGGGAAGCTAGATCTTTAACAAGTGCCCTTACATTCATTTGTATAGATCAAGTTGAAAAACAGATTTCTCTTTTACTCCATCTTCAGAATATAATTCTGTTATTCTTTCAACTGGGAAAGCTTTGAGTGCTCAGCCAAAATTCAGTCCTCCAAGACATCAGGCCCCTGCTATGGTAGTAATTGCTTCATACTGTCCTTACTAGCACTAACCAATCAATACTGCGATTTACCGGACTAAAAACTTCAGTGGATTCTATTAGCTAGGAAATAAAATCTGCACTCAAGTTAATTCAGCAAACCTATTCTAGATTTGATACAAAATTGAATAAAACATGGTCTCTGAACTCAAGGAGCTCACAAAGTCTAGGGAAGAATATCTCTGCTTGGCATTTAAAGTCTTTCAACTCTTTGCCCCACCTACCTTTCTCACTGTCACTCAAAGGACTCTCCACAGTCTGTGCTCAGCACAGCCTCAGACCCTTAAAGGTGCTATTCCTCCTACTTGGAATGCTCTTTCGCTCTCCCATTTGAGCTGGTTTGTTTCTGCTTTTCCTTTAGCAGTCACCTCAAGTATCTTTTCCTTGGGAAATTCTTTGTTCTCCTCACTAGGGCGAATCCTGCTGTTATTACATTTATTTGCATCTCCTTCAAAGATTAGTCCCAGATTTGATCTTGTATTTGTATGATTTGATTAATGTTTGTCTCCCCATCTCAGCTGTAAGCTCCATGAGGACAAGGGCGTGGTTTTGTGATTATATAGTTACTGTAGAACTCTTTGTTAATATGTCTCCCTATGTTTATTCAGTCTTCTGTAGATTTGTTATATCTCTGAATAACAGTTTATCTTGCGTACCATATTCTACATTAAATCTTTGAACAATCTAAGTTCAAACCTGAACAGTTATAACAGCTAAAATTCTTTGAGTATCTTATATGTACTAGGCACTTACATGGATCATTTAATCTTTTTTTTTTTTTTAAAGATTTATTTATTTATTTGACAGAGAGAGATCACAAGCAGGCAGAGAGGCAGGCAGAGAGAGAGAGGAGGAAGCAGGCTCCCTGCTGAGCAGAGAGCCCGATGAGGGACTCGATCCCAGGACCCTGAGATCATGACCTGAGCCGAAGGCAGCGGCTTAACCCACTGAGCCACCCAGGCACCCATGGATCATTTAATCTTAACACTTTTAGGTATTCTTGTTCCCATTTCATAGAATGCCTTATAAAAATTATTCAACTCCTGCCTCCTTGCCTCCATCAAGAAACTGCTCTCCCTTTTCATCTCCTCACTGACTTAATTGATTATACTGACCAGCTCTCTTCCTGGTGAATCTCATAAACTAATCTCTTAGTGAGGAATTCTTTCTCCATTCCCCAAATTTACTTGGCTATTTCCTCACCTTCCAGCTCTCAAAAGAGGCTTTTAAAATCTGGCCCCCTCAGTTTCCCATTGTTGGTGCAACAAATAACTTTAAACACCGTCAGCTTGTTTCTTTTTTAAGACTTTTTTTTTTTTTAAGATTTATTTATTTGACAGAGACCACAGTAGGCAGAGAGAGAGGAAGGGAAGCAGGCTTCCTGCTGAGCAGAGAGCCCTATGAGGATGTAGGGCTCCATCCTAGAACACTGAGATCATGACCTGAGCTGAAGGCAGAGGCTTTAACCCACTGAGCCACCCAGGTGCCCCACCGTAAGTTTTTTAATAGTACCTTACTGGAGGTCAGAAGTCTTAAAACCCATGTGATGGCATGGCTGTATTCCTTCTGAAAGTTCAAATTTCTTGTCTTTTTCAGCTTTAAAAACTACCTGTGTTCCATGGCTCAATGACAACCACTTCCTCCATCTTCAAGGAGGACAAAATGAAATCCTTGAATATTTGTGCTCCTGGCCTTCTCCATGCTTCCCTGTTTCCACCAACCTCCTTCTCTTACTCTGACCCTTCTGCCTTCCCCTCTTAAGAAGCCTTGTGGTGGGGGCGCCTGGGTGGCTCAGTGGATTAAAGCCTCTGCCTTCGGCTCAGGTCATGATCCCAGGATCCTGGGATCGAGCCCCCCATCGCGCCCGGCAACGAGCCCCACATCGAGCTCCGCAAAGAGCCCCTCATCGAGCCTCGCATCGAGCCCTACATCGGGCTCTCTGCTCAGCGGGGAGCCTGCTTCCTCCTTTCTCTGCCTCTCTGCCTGCTTGTGATCTCTGTCTGTCAAATAAAAAAAAAAAAGAAGCCTTGTGGTTACTTTGGGCCCACCTGGATATTTCAGGCTCAAGAGCCTTAACTCAATCACATCTGCAAAGCCCCTTTTGACATATAAAGAAACAGTTACAGGTTTCAGGCAATGATGTTAGCTAACTGAATCTAAATATAAATAAGTAAATAAATAAATAAAATGGTTTTGGAGGGGGAAGGGGTTGTAGGTCAATGTTGATTTGTTCATTCAATAATTCAATAGACATATTTTTTGAGGCCTTACCATGTTTCAGTTCTAGGAAGTATGAGAATGTATCTTGGAGTAGGTAAAATAATGGTCCCATAAAGTTGTCCGCATTCTAATCCCTGAAACCTTCTTCCCCCATTCACCTGTTCTTTCTTTCTCTCTCTCAAATAAATAGATAAATCTTTAAAAAAAAAAAAAAAGTAGGGAAGGCAACAAGATAGTGAAGAATGAGAAAGAGCATTCTGTAAAAGGGCATTTATAATGCTTAGGGCTTAATCAGCAGAATTGAAGAAAGATGTGAAGCAACGAAAACCCCATCATCAAGACTACCATGACCACTATTATTACAGCAGCCAGTGTGCATGGGTGTGCTTAGAAAACATCATGTTTTTTTATTTTTTTTTAAAGATTTTATTTATCCATTCGAGAGAGAGAGAGAGAGATCACAAGTAGGCAGAGAGACAGACAGAGAGAGAGGGGGAAGCAGGCTCCCCGCTGAGCAGAGAACCCCCTCCCCCCCCCCCGCCATGTGGGACTCCATCCCAGGACCCCAGGACCATAACCTGAGCTGAAAGCAGAGGCTTTAACCCACTGAGCCACCCAGGTGCCCCTAGAAAGCATCATGTTTTTTAGCAGCAGTTTGTTTCAGAAGGAAACTTTGTAACACTTTTATAAGTAATTACTTTTTAGAGAGATAATTTAGTTGTCCTGATAAGCATACATAAAACTATTTTGAAATGATGGCGTAGATTGTGTCTGGGCACAAACTGGATATTCACATGTAATTAATTAGCTGTAAAGTTTTCTTTCTTTTTTTTCTTTCTTTCTTTTTTCTTTTTCTTTTCTTTCTTTCTTTTTTTTTTTTTTTTTTTTTTACATTCATGGAGCTTAAAACAAATCTGGACTTCCAAGCTTGGCACATCAGCATTTTTGTCCCTCAGACCCAGATGTGGAGTCATTTTTTTTTTCTTTTGCCCTTTATTTTTTATTTTAGTTTTCTTTCTGTGGGCTCCACACCTAGCATAGAGCCCATCTTGGGGGTTGAACTCACAATCCTGAGATCAAGACGTGAACTGAGACCAAGAGTCAGACCATTAACCAACTGAGCCACCCAGGCACCCTGGGAATCATTTCTTAATAAATACCTCTACCCCTCAGGCAGAGATAGCGGGGAAGGGAAAACCCCTCTACATTAATCTGCAGGGTGCTAACTATAAGATTTTTTTTTATGTGTAGGGGCACGTGAGGGGTTCAGTTGGTTAAGTGTCCAACTTCAGCTAGGGTCATGATCACAGGGTCCTGGGATTGAGGCCCTGGATCCAGCTTCATGTTTGCTGGGGAGTCTGCCTTTCCCTCTTCCTCTGCCCCTTCCCCCCACTCATGTTCTCCCTCTTTCTCTCTCAAATAGTCTTTTAAAAAGATTTTTTTCATGTGTAATAACGGCTATTAATACGTTTACTCCTTGAAATTCTCACCAACAAAAAGGAATCAAATATTTTAATATGTAAATTAGTTTCTAGAGAATACATTTTGAAAATATGAGAAAGTGATTATCTCCTTCTCAAGTGCGAGGTGCAACATCTGTCCAAAGTTTTTTCCATTGCCCCAAATAACATCACCAGAAATTTTGTGAGTACATCTGCCTACTGGCCTCAGAGATTTAAAACTTCAAAGTATAGGTTTCTCTTCTGCATCAGAATGATAACACAGATTACTGGATCTAGAAAATGTGCTTCCCAATATTTTAATATTTTATACCATCATTTGAATATTTTATCACTTATGTTGTATTTCTTCATTGATTTATTCAACAAATATCGATATAAAGCCTTTGAGGTGCCAGGATCTGTTCTAGAACCTGGTAAAAAAAAGCCAATAAAGATCCCTGCTCTCGGGGCTCCTGGGTGGCTCAGTGGGTTAAGCCTCTGCCTTCTGCTTGGGTCATGATCTCAGGGTCCTGGGATTGAGCCCCGCATCGGGCTCTCTGCTCAGCGGGGAGTCTTCTCCCCACCCCCCCGCCTACCTATGATCTCTGTCTGCCAAATAAATAAATAAAATATTAAAAAAAAAATCCCTGCTCTCATGTGGAGCATTCTTGTGGGGAGAGGCACAGAAACTAAGCAGAATAATAAAACTGAAACAGCATATGATAGAGGGCGGTAAGTGCTATGAGAAAAATAAAGCTGGGAAAGTGAGTAGGAGTCCTGTAGGAGTAGGAGGGTGGGAGGAGAGGCATGCAACCTTAAATAGGGTGGAGCAAGAGGGCGAGACACAAGTCAAGGCCTACAGAATGTGAAGAACTGAACAACATGGGTATCCAGGACAGGTTTCGAGGCAGAAGAGCCGTGCAAAGGCTAGAAACTGTGTGAGGTGTGGGGTGGCTGGTAGAACGGCTGAATAAGTGGGCAGGGAGGTCGAGGAGATGTGACAGTAGGGGTCAGTAGCACTGCCTACATGGACTTGAAGACCTTATGAAAGTCTTGACTTTTTACTGAAGTGAGGTGGGAAGTCAGCTGGGGGTGGGGAGGTCTGACCCAGGCTCACTCTAGCTGCTTTATAGGGAAATAGTTGCAAGGTGAAGATGACCACAGGGAGGTCAGTTGGAAGTCTGTGATATCTAGCTGAGAGATGAGATTGGCTGAGAGCAGGACGGTAGCAGTGTTGGTGGTGGCAAGTGGTCAGGTTTCTGTAGGAGTTTAGCACATGGGGCTTGCTGATGGATTAGATGGGAGTGAGAGAAAGAGAAGTGTGTAGAATGACTCCAGGGCTTTTGGTCTGAGCGAAAGGAAGACATCATTGTTGGAGAAGGAAAGGAGCTGAATTAGAAACTTGTGTGTTCCTCAATGAGGTACAATATCTTATGTAATTACACTCAGGTAGAAGGAAATTCTGGAGGTAAAGGAAGGTAAGAATCAACTTTGGGTAGATTATGCAATAAAGGTGACAGTGAGGTAGAGAGCTACATCTCATGTTATAGTCATTAAGTGGTTGGTATAGAAAACATTCTACAGCCAAATCTGATAACTCTTAGATTCTGTAACTTCTTTCTGATCAGGGATAGGCAGAGATATGCGAAAACATGCATAAAGACCTATGCAGGCAAAACTGAGTCACAGGCACCATATATCTTCATTATGAATGAGGGCAATAAAAGTTATTTTTGCAAAATTATTATTTTTTAATCAGGGCTACTTTTGTACTCATTATTGGGATTATTATGTACAATGAATATTTGGTTCTAAGAAACAAAAGGAACTGCTGATGAAAAGAATGTGTACATGCTTGTTGAGCTGCTTAATAAATAACTATTTGATGATTCTGCAGTATGTTTAAAGGGTAATTCTTCTTCTGTTGCTTTAGAGAATTCATTTGGCATTCTAAAAATGGATGTAATTTCAAGCAGTGGCCAAAATGTATCAATTAGCCTGACATCTAGGTCTTTTTAACAGATCTATAAATTTCCAATTTCCTTTGCCATCTTAACCATGGTAAATCATCCTGAACAAGATCAGTCTTTTGAACAACAGCCTCCTTATTAACTGAGATCAATTGAGATTAGAAAATGAAAAATACACTAGATGCTGAGAACTCTTTATGAAACCACATTGGTAGGATGAGTATTGTATGAAGATAAATGTGTTATTTTCAGCTTCTACATCATTGATTTAAAAATTTATTCTCTATATCCCATTGCTGGATTAAACACTAATATATATTTGGATGGTTTACTTGCTTATAAGTGTTATCTTTTCCCTATTGAGGTTATGTATTAATGGAAGGGAATTATTTTTAATTCAAATGTATCATGCTTTACACAACACATTCATTTCTACACATTAAATTGGTTAAAATTGATTTTTTATTGAATTGTAAATTAATGACTAAATCCTTTGTTTTAATTTCTGATTGATTTTATTTGCTCTTTGGATAAAATACATGATGCTTTGCCTCCCATGTGGACTCTATGTGATCAGAACTCTGCCTACCCTTAAAGGCAGTCTGACAGCACCGTCCTCTTCTTTCTCCAAACACCATCTACCCTGGCCTTCTTTAAAATCTTAATATTTCACACTCAATATTTTTGCACATATTGTCAAAAAATTTAGTTCTTTAGCACTGCCTGCCTTATTACTTTCTTAATTAATGAATTGCCTGTCTTCCCTTAAAAAGAAAGTAGCCTCCAAAAAATACATGGATTTTAGTCTTTTTTCTTCACTGCTGCATCTCTAGCATCTAGAATTGTGTTGGGTATACAGTATGCACGAGAAAAGATGATGAATGAATGAATGATTCCTCACCCTGGAATACCAATTTCCCTTCTCTACATCTAGGTAACTTCTATTCGTCATCCAAGTTCCAGCTTAAATGTCACTTTTTCAGGCCACCTTTTAAAAAATATATATATTTTATTATGTTTAGTTAGCCAAAATATAGTACATCATCACTTTTGATGTAGTGTTCAATGATTCATTAGTTGTGTATAACACCCATTGCTCAGCACAATCGTGCCTTCTTTATACCCATCACCTGGTTGTCATCCTCCTGCCCGCCCCCGCTTCTGTAATCCTCAATTTATTTCCCAGAATCCAGAGTCTCTCGTGGTTTGTCTCTCTCTCTGATTTCTTCCCATTCAGTTTTCCTTCCCATCCCCTGTGGTCCTCCATGCTATTCCTTATGTTCCACTCCATATGAGTGAAACCGTATGATAATCGTCTTTCTCTGCTAGACTTATTTCTCTTAGACAGATCTCCTCCAGTTCCATCCATGTTGATGCAAATGGTAGGTATTCATCCTTTCTGATGGCTGCGTAATATTCCATTGTAGATGTGAACTACATCTTTTTTATTCATTCATCTGTTAAAGGACATCTTAACTCCTTCCACAGTTTGGCTCTTGTGGACCCCCAAGACATGATCAGCTTTCTTTTATTATTTGTTCTTATAGTTCTCAGTATTTCTAAGTTCTTCATAGAACTTATTAGAATTTTATCTTATAAAGTCTACTTCTTGTGAGGTAGTTTGCTTAACTCCTATCTTCTCCCCCAAACTATAAAATAGCTCTATCTTTTTCTTTAAAAGAAAGATTTTATTTATTTATTTGAGAGAGAGAGAGAGAAAGCACAAGAGCAGGGCGAGGTATAGAGGGAGAAGCTAAGCAGGGAGTCGGATGCATAGTTCCATCCCAGGACTCTGGGATCATCACCTGAGCTGAAGGCAGATTCTTAACCAACCCAGCCAGCCAGGCGCCCCTCTATCTTGTCCTTAATAGTCTATCCAACATCTATGTTCTTAATAGTCTATCCAAATCTTCCTATATTCCAGCATAACACCTGGAACAAAGGAACGCCCAATGCTCAATAAATATCTGTTAAATGAAAACATGGGTGGAAGGATGGATAAGCAACCCTCATTATAACTTTCAGTCCTCTGTTCCACTTGTTCAATATTCTCCCAACAACAAAAAAAATAGTAATTAGTGAACCACAAAACAATGTGTTGCTATACTGGAGAAGTTCTTATTTAAATATACCCCTCCATGAATTCAATAATGCTTGGAGGATCCCTTAATGTTAATGCCTCATACTAGGCTCTTCATCCCCCACTTTATTTAATTAAATAAGTACTTAATGGGTTTCTCCTCTGGACCAAGCCATATAGAGGGAAAGAAAGTCATGTAAATAACCAGAAGACCATATGCTTAAAATAGAAAGACCTCTTACCCTCTAAATGCCTGTGCGAGCTTGGCAAAGTTACCAGTTGAGACTTTGGCTCCTTATCTGCCAAATAGAAATACCAATATATATTTTGTGTGGGTTTTGGGGGGCTTATTAATGATGTAGGCAATGTGTCTGCCACATAGTAAGTGCTCAAAAGATGGCAGTTGTTACTGCTATCACTAGAAGGTAAGCTCCTAGAAGGCAGATTATACTTGCATTTCTAGTATCTTATATATAGAATACTCTTCATAAAGTTTGGTTAAACTAACCAGCAATGAGAACCATAGCAGAATATGTGCTCCTTCTGAACTCCCGTGGGGCTTAAAAGATAAGCAAGAAAGTAAGTTCCAAGACAGATTCACAAAATATTTAAATAACAATGAAATACAGTACTTACTATAGTTTATGATACATATGAGATTATAGTAACGTATGTGTTCTAGACCATAAGCGCTTTACAAGGCCAGGCAGGAAATGATCAGAGGTGGCTGGCTGGAGTTATTGGGAAATGATAAGTTCACGTGTTTGTGTGTGTAGATCTATACCAGTGAGCCTCCTGTGAAAATGCTCTATTTCTTTGTCAAAATTGATGCTGGCTACACCAGTGTTGGATAAAATGGATCAACCTGCTGCTGCTGTGTTATTATAATAGCAGACAAAATTGGGTTATTGATCTTGGGTAGCACGGTGTCTTTGTTATAGTAATGGCTGCTTTTTCCCCCTTTTAACAATCAGAGGTTAGCTAACATCGCAAACAGGTTTTGATGATGTTGGGTAATGTTCCTCAATATTTGGTGTATTATGTGGGAATATACACTGGCCCTTCAAAACTGGAACATAGGCTCAAATCCATTTTCCCTGTCTTTGTAGCAGGTTCAGCACCGGTTTTCAGTCCTATCCATCATCCATAATCACTATCTGCGGCTGTCCTTTCATCTTACCAAACTCTCTGCTTGCAGCTCTAAGAAACAGGGCTGAGACAGTGGCCATGAACAGAACGTTTCTTTTTTCTAGGACGCGCTTTCCTTTTTCTTCTTAGGTGTCTTTCTAAAGATATTTACAAACACAGGGGGCACTCCATTAAAGATTTTCGATACACCAACACCCACACTGAAAGCTTCAGATACCTACTTACCAGAATCGAGTGCAGCGATCACACTCAGTCCTGACATGCGGAAGAGAGGAGAATACCATCTTTCACCCACTTCAAACCATGTGAGGATGATCTAGAATCCATCCGTGCCAACTGGCAACCAGGCACACTTCAACCTGCCCAGAGTCTGCATCTGCAGAGACAAGCCCAGTCAGACCAGTTGCTCCCAGAGTAAACCGCTTGCCCCCAGACCTGCTTCAGAGTGAAGGGCCTGGAAGCCCTTGCCTCCCACACCATATACACCCACAGGAACATACCTGAATATTCTTATTCACAAGGACAGAGACCTGAATACAGAAACACTGTGCTCGCACACACTCGCAAGCAAAAACACATGTGTGGAATGAAGTTTTATTTCTTTCTTTGTTCAATGTAATCGGTAGATCTCACTTTCAGGACTCACAGGAGACCCCCGGAAAATTGGTTCGCTTTTCTCGGAGCCATTCGCAAACCAGTCAGTCCTTCAATGCTGGGTGTGTCTTCCGTGTGGATCAAGCAGCAACTTTGTGGCAGTCGTGTTGATCTTTTCAACTCTTTCCCCTGCTCTCCTAGAACTCCCAGTGGGCCGGGTGGCGCCGGCTGGGACGGGCACGTCCGACCCGACTCCAGTGCCCTCCCCGCCCCAGCCGCGCCGAGGGGCGGGGCCCAGCCGGCCGCCAGGAAATGCCCAGGAGTCTGTGTCACCTGCCCCCGACGACTTGTTGGTTCCCTGGAGCGCTGCCTTCTAGCTCAGGACGCCCCCCGAGAACTGAGGACGGTCTCGCTTATCTGCTCCCCCGGCGCGGCCCGGGGAGCTGCTGAGATACTCCCGGGACCGCTCGCCCCTCTAATCCACAGCCATGAGCAAGCTGGGCAAGTTCTTTAAGGGGGGAGGCTCTTCTAAAAGCCGGGCCGCTCCCAGCCCCCAGGAGGCCCTGGCCCGACTTCGGGAGACGGAGGAGATGCTGAGCAAGAAACAAGAGTACCTGGAAAATCGAATCCAGAGGGAACTCACCCTGGCCAAGAAGCACGGCACGCAGAATAAGCGAGGTAGGCTTGGGGTCTGGCCGCAGGAGTGAGTTCTCACCCACAAGCCTCCAGCTCTTTCCTTGGGGGCAATCAGGCTCACAGCACCTGTTCCCCAGGAGGCCGGGTTTACTCCCACAGCCTTTCTAGGAACTGGTATTGACCCCCAGGGCCAAAACTCTCAAGTCAGCTGAGCAAGGCACAATCCTGGAGGGCAAAATGTTAGGGAATTCCAAAGAAGACCAACAACAAAAAAGCTCAGAATTAACGTAAAAAAAACCCCAAACCAAACCAAACCAACAAAAAAGATGATGAACAAAATATCAAAATTTCAAATAAAGACAGAATTGGTATTACTGTTTTTTTTTTTTTCTTTTTACTTCTGGCTCTTACGACGTTCTACAAGGCACTTTTTAACTTTCTTTTAAAAAAAAAGTGATATTTTGTCCATCGTGAATTTTGTTGCATTAATTTTGAATTATAAAAGCATTGCATTAAAATATTATTTATCTTGATTACTGACTTTTTTTGCACCCCCCCCTTACATTTTCCTCCTGTCTAACTCTACCCTAGTCCAGCCCTGCTGACCTCAAATATCAAGTTTTCTGTTATGTGTTTATGTATATTGAATCACACATTTTAACTTGAATGGAAATCTTCTGTAAAATATATTCTAGTATGTTCTGGTTTGCCTTAATTCTAAGCCGTTGAAGGGTTTAGTTGGCTGTTCTGCAGTTGAGATATTATTAAAAAAAAAAACACTAAACTAAATATTATATTTCCTATCACTGGTTTTTACCACACAAAGGACTTTGAACCAGTAATAATTCTTGGTGCTCCTGTCGCACCTTGAACCCTTTGTTATTTTCCAGAGTTAATTGGTTTCTTCAGTGTACTGCTCTCTTTATAGAGAATAGACGTAAACAATACAGTGACACATAAAAACCCAGGGAGAGGTTAAAGTAATTTGGTCTTATAACACCAGAAATAAAAGTGGTTTTGCAATGGCAGACTCAGAAATAGAAGCGGCAGTCCAGGACTCTGCCCACCACCTAACCCTGAACTTGCATCCACAAGTCAGACTTCTTTAGTAGGAACAAAGCTCTGGTAAGATTTACTTAGCCCTAAATGATGCTGCCATTGTTTAATGCAGGAAAGGAATAATGCCTTCTTGAGTTGGCCTTGAAAACCCTGCTGCTTCCCATAAAAATATGCCTGATACATTTGTGTCCACTTACTACCAACAAAAAAGGCCAAGTTTCATTTTTCTCTGCTGCTGCTGTGCTACGATAGTCTAGCCTGTTTTAGAGTTAAATGTTGGTTTCTATTTTTACTGTTTGTCCGAAAATATTTTGGGTATCTATTTAGTGGCAATTTCTAAAGAGATACCATGCTATTATGGCCTGCTAAAAAGTCATGGCCAGTTCTGTTTCTCTGTTCGTTCTCTTCTGTTTGATATGCACTCTGAAATTTGCATAATGTCTGTCAAGGGTTGTCTGTCATTCTTTTGTGTCTGTATATCCCTTTATCTACAGTGGTGGCTCAGTAAATACTGGCTTAAAAAATCTTAAAAATTGAACATCTGCTTCTAGGAAATGGTAAAAATATAGATTTGTTTTCAGAAGACTAAAATGTAAGGTAATATGCATTTTGTTTATTTTTTTTCAGAAATATTCTCCAATGGGTAATGCACTAAAGTATACTACAAATTGGCTTTATAAAGACCCTCTCCCAACATTAAAGACAACATTAATTAAGAGCATCAGTCTAACTTCCTTAAATCAGAGAAGTAACAGATGCATGTATCATGTGCAAATAACCATTTAGGGTTAAAGAAGCCACTTATTTTTTATCGTTTATCCTTGGGTATTAGCCAGGCCGGGTTCTACAGTGGTTCTGGGAGAAGGAAGCTAGTTAGCATGAATTCATCTGTGCTCTAAACTATGGAAAGAATTCAATCACAGGCCCATATATTAGAAACGTTGTCAATATCAGCATTTTCCAAATAAATCAGATAACTTCATGTACAGATAGTTTCTGTTTTCCATTAGCTACCAAGAAATACTTTCACATACACAGTGTAATCAGGCCTAATATAGTTAATACAAAATGGGCCTTGTGTTACACAAGACTGTATATTGTGCTATAAGGGCTGTAATTTATGATCTGAATGACACAATGTATGTGCAGTTAAAATTTTACTTCTAGACATGGTTGGTCAGCTAGCATGCTGCCAAGAATAATAGGTTGAATGGTCAGCTAGCACTGTATCAGAAAGAGCCACACTCCTGGTCATTACAAAGTCTTTAGTGGTCTATTTCTTTACAACAACAGAAGCTTTGACAGCATTCTGAATGTAAAAAATGGGACCTTGGCTAAAATAGTTTAGAGACAGCTCCTTGCTTCCCATGCCCAACAGGCCTTAGAATCCACGAAGTGTATAATGAACTTAACATTAGAAGGGTAGTGACGCTTGATCTCAGATGCGCACCAAGTCCAGTTCTTGGTTCGGGTGTATTTCTGACAGAGGGCACCTCCCACAGGACTCAGCACCCCAGAGGGGACATTGTTGCCTTGAGTGAGCTTTTCATATGGGGTGTATCAGAGCCCCTGAAAGGACGAGTCAGGACTCATTGAGCTAATGGAACAAGCTAACAAACTGTTTTTGCTTGCCAGTGTATGTTTGGTTATACAGAATTTAGTCTGAAACTTGCTCTCATTGTATCTCATACCAAGTTGTGCAGGCATAACTAATTCTTCTCACCTCAAACTTCTTCAGTAGTTACCGTAATCTACTAAAAAGAACCTGACTGTGCGCTATCAAATTGGTTTTGCAACACCTATGATATTCAAGGCCCTGTTAATCTAAAAGATTAACACTTGGAGCAAGATTTATAGTTTGGTTAAAAATTTCGGAGGTCAGTGAGGGTGGAGATGGGGTAACTGGGTGATGGGCATTAAAGGGGGCACTTGATGGAATGAGCGCTGGGTATTATATGCAACTGATGAATCACTACATTCTACCTCTGAAACTAATTAAAAATTTTTTTTCTAATAGCTGTATTAGAAAAAGAAAAAAGAAAAAAAAATTGGAGGTTGGAGGTTCTTTAACGCAGTTTATGTAGATTACCCCCTGCTTTATAACCGGCCAGCTGTTTTGTGGAAAAGTAAACTTTTTACAAACCACTTGATTTTTTTCTCTTGAGCGCTGTCATCAAGAGCAGTTTTCTTTTCTGTCTTTCTTTTTTTCTTTTTTTAAAAGATTTTATTTATTTATTTGACAGAGAGAGATCACAAGTCAAGTCGGCAGAGAGGCAGGCAGAGAGAGAGGAAGGGAAGCACTCTCCTGCTGAGCAGAGAGCCCAATGCTGGGATCATGACCTGAGCCTAAGGCAGAGGCTTCAACCCACTGAGCCACCCAGGTACGCCCAAGAGCAGTTTTCAATCCTGGCTGTATATTAAGTCACCCTGTTGCCGGGTCCTAGTCCCATAGATTCTGATATAAATGATAGGAGTGAGGCTCAGGCACCAGTATATTTTAAAAGGTGCCCCAGAGGGTGACTGGGTGGCTCAGTCTGCCTTTGGCTCAGGAATCTAGTCCTGCATTGCACTGGGCTCCCTGCTCAGAGGGGAGCCTCCTTCTCCCTCTACCTTCCCTCCACACCCCTCCCCTGCTCATGATCTTGCACTCTCACTCTCTTTCTCTCAAATAAATAAAATGTTGAAAAACTAAATAAAAATAATATCACTAGGAGATGGCCATAGGTTACCTTTTGTTTAAATACAATGTTCTGATCCAGGTTTTACACACTTGATAGGAAGTAATTTAGTGTTGTAGTCAGGAGCTTCAGCTTCAAAGCAGACAGACCTGGGATTGATTCCTAGCCTTGCCCTGTGGCTTAGACATTGTGTGGCTTCAGACTGCTTACTAGGCCCATCTAATTCTCAATTCCTTCATCTGCACAATTGTGAGGATAAGACTGATCCTCAGAGTTGTCTGGATTAATGGCATTATTGTATAAAACTCTTAATTCAGAGCTCCAAAAATATTGGCCATTGTAATAACAGTATTTTCTTTTTCAGCTAAAATTGGCTTCCTACTAAATTCCATTTACTGGTTCAAATTTTGTTTTCTGGAATAACAGAATAAATCTACTCCACCTGTCATGTGAAGACCTTTCACATATTTGAGGACAACAGTCATTTCTTTGTGTCTCCTGTTCTGTGACCTCGATTCCATCAGTCACCTCTCAATTACCGCTTACTGTGCTGAGGTTGGCTTCCCAGGGCCTGGTCTAGGGGGAGGTGAGAGACCCCTAACACGTACTTGTGTGACCCCGAGAATGATTGTTCCCTTAAATTTACATCCTAGATGTCTCTGCTATTTACTTGTCTTAGGCTGAGCAGGAACATCGAATATGTAATTACGTGGAGAGGGATGGATCCAGAATGGGTTACCCATAGGCCTTAGGCTATGGGAAGTGGGCTGAGAGAGAGGAAAGGGTGAGACTAGGAAGGAGTGAATTTGGCCACTACCCCTCTTCAGGATCATTACACGTGATTCTGGTGAAACCTAGCAGCTGAAACCCTCCCACCTCAGGTATCTGATGAATGAGACCCTAAGGCAGAGTCTTCTTTTGGAGTAAGCCAGCTCTCACTCTGAAGCCTGGGATTTTTATTTATTAATTTATTTATTTTTGCGGGGAGTTGGTGGTGGAAGGCTGAATTTGCTTTCAGAGTCAGACTTGGTCTTCCTTGGAGTTGAGGGTGTGACCATGATCCCATTGATTTAGCCTGGACTCTTTTTTTTTTTTTTAAGATTTTATTTATTTATTTGAGAGAGAGACAGCGAGAGAGAACATGAGCAAGGAGAAGGTCAGAGAGAGAAGCAGACTCCCTGTGGAGGTGGGACCCTGATGCGGGACTCCATCCCGGGACTCTGGGATCATGACCTGAGCAGAAGGCAGTCATCCAACCAACTGAGCCACCCAGGCGTCCTTAGCCTGGACTCTTAAGTTTGCTTTTTACTGTAGTCATCACAGAGCTGAATTGTGCAGTCTCAGACACCGGGGACCAGAAGGATTTCTGTTTAAAAAGAATCACATCTGTGTCAGTTGTGTGTCAACTTTGCACCAAAGTAGTGAGGGCACAGCCTGTGTGGCTCAGGTAATATGAGACTGATGCAGAAGGCCCTGGCGGATGGGAGCTCCCTTGGGAGATATCACTACCTGGTGACCTCGTTTCTTAAGAGAGGTTCTCAGAGAGGGCCCTCAGATCACCTGCATCTGAATTCCTTGAGAGTATTTGTTATAATGTACACTCACAGAGACCCCCTCAAAATTCTAACATAGTGGGTTGAATGTAGGGCCCAGAAATCTGAACTTGGAACTGATAACACAGTGATTCTGACACCCACTACAGCTTGGGAAGCTGAAGAGGCATTTAGTATTCAATGAGCAGCTAAGCTGGCGACCTCTACCCCCTGCTGTTTTCTTCCCTCCCCATGGCTATTGCTGCTTCCTTCCTCCTCCATCCCTCAGGGACAAAGATGAGCACTATCTATCCACCTTCCTTCCGTTTCCTGCTGAAAACACATTTCTGGAGCTCCTGACAGATCCTCTGTAACCGGCCCGAATCAGTTTTCCTGAAGGAAGTTCACATGGTACTGAGACTCTGTAGTTCTCCAGTATTCAGATTACAAGCAAGCGTCATCATAGAGGGTTTGCTTGCCTCCAGTTATCTGATTTTTAAATAGATTTTATTTATTTGAGACAGAAAGAGAGAGAGAGTGTGTGTGTGTGTGTGTGTGTGTGAGAGAGAGAGAGAGCCCAAGCAGGGGGAGGGGGACTCCCTATGATCAGGGAGCCTGGATGGGTCCGGATCCAGGGACTCTGGGATCATGACCTGAGCCAAAGGCAAACACTGAACCAACTGAGCCACAGGCGCCCCTGATTATCTGATTATTTTGTACCATACTCTGTGTATTCTGGAGCCAGAGAAAAGAAAGAGTTGTGGTGTTTTTTCGTTTTTGATTGTTGTTCTTAAAGATTTTATTTATTTGTCAGAGAGAGAGAGAGCACAAGCAGGGGCAGGGGCATGCAGAGAGAGAAGCAGGATCCCTACGAGGAGACTGATGTAGAACTCCATCCCAGGACCCTGGGATCATGATCTGAGCCAAAGGCAGATGCTTGACTGACTGAGCCAACCAGGCATCCTGAAAACAAAGAGTTTTATTCCTGGGGCATTAAAAACCCACATGTGAGTCAGGTCTTATTCTCCAGTCAACTGTTCTTCTCTCTTCTGGAAAACATAGATTATGGAAATGTGACACTTTCTCAGTTTTTACCCCCAACCTCAGGAGCTCCCCCGGGGCTTTCACCCCGTGACTGGGGAAACCTAAAACATCTGAGTGGCCCCTGGGAGCCTATTCACTTAAGTTGTTGTATTAAAACTTCTCGCATTCCTACTACCTCCCTTCGCTCACTTAGGTATCGACCAGCAGAATGCCCTGGGCTTGTTATCTCTTTTGTTCTATTAATATTTCCTCAGTTTGCCTGTGCTTTTTCTGATGAGAATCAGTTGCTTTTTCCCCAGTGGAGTTGGAAAGAGTGAAAAATCCCAGCCAGATTTACCCTCTCCCCATTTAAATCAGTATGTGAAGCTTATGTTCAGTATTTTACATTTCTGTTAAATATTATCTTCTTTTCAATTAAATCTTAAAATTCTAATTTTATTGCCTTATGTGTGTGCTATTTCTTTTTGTTGAACCAGTCACAAATTTGATCAACAGCTTTTTTTTTCTTTCTGTCCAAGTCTTTTGTTAAAATAATATTGAATAAGGCAGAACCCAAGGACAGAGCCTCATGGCATGCTTCAAGACTTTATTCCAGGATAACCTCTACATTATAGTAACAATATTTCATCTCGGATTCAAGTAAGACATGATTACCAATTTGACAGATCAGCACTCCATGAGTTCTGTTATCTGTCTCACTATCCATCTCAGGAAGATACTTGATCTGCATTTCTAGCCCATATCATCTTATTTCTTATTCCCTTTCCCCTAACAATGCTTCAGTATACCTTGTGGATTATATTCGTGAAACCAAACTATATTTATACACCTCTGCTTCACAAATGCTGATTTATGAACTGAGAGTGTATGAACTTCACCAGATTCACCTGCAGAGCTTTTTAAAATGACATACCCGGAGATTCTATTTCAAGAAAACTTCAGGAATGTGATACTCAGGCCTTTCTGGTTGATTTTGATGTGCATAGAAGGCTAGTGGCAGTTTATGGTTCTTTTTTTTTTTTTTTTCCTTCCTTGAGTCGGCATCTCGTAACCCCAAGAAAACAGGCCAGTGAGATTATTTTGATATTTTTCATCTTTGTGAGCTCATATTGGCTTCTAGTTATCTTTGTCTTCTTTCCTAATTTCTCAGAAACCAGAGCGTAGGGAGTTTGTGTTCTAGAAGTATACTTCCAAGTGTCTGGCACAGATTCTTACAGTTTGCTGATGTGCTGTAGCTACTTCTAGAAGGGTAGTTGGTACCGTTTGTTGTGTTATATAACTACATTGAGTTTTTCTTTTCCTCCATGAATTTGGGGCAGCATTGTACATTCTGGAACTGTCATTATTATTGCTCTTCATTTAAGTTTCACAAAGCTGGATAGTGGAGCTTTTCACAAAATACTTACATTATACAAAGCATATAATTTCTTTGGTATATGCTATTTTGCAGTGAATTGAATTAGACACAAAAAGGTAGAAAATTTATTATTAACACCATGATTATGCCAAAGTCATATGATTTATACAGTTCTGAGAAACTATAGCAGAGATTATTGTAAGCTTGCCCTCAGCTGTAGTTAGAATTACTTGTGTGTTTCTCAGTATTTAGAACTGTTAATTTCAGGTTAGATTTCGTTTTCAAGAAAATGGAACAAGTGCAGGATTGTGTAATCAATGAGAGGTAAGGCAAGTTCTAATACCGAGTTTTTAAGTTTATAGTGCTTGGCTTTGGCAATCAGGTTTGGAAAGGGCAAGCGTGATTTATTTTGGGATTCATTTTTTTTGTAATATGCTTAAGTACATTGTGACTATTTGTACTTTTTAAAAAAAGAATTATTTATTTATTTTGAGAGAGAGAGAGAGCGAACGAGCACACACATAGCATGGGGAGGGACAGAGGGAGAGACTCTCAAGCTGACTCCCCGCTGAGCACAGAGCCTGACATAGGCTCTATCCTGTGACACTGAGACCATGACCTGAGCTGAAATTAAGAGGCTGATGCTCGGGGCGCCTGGGTGGCTCAGTCGTTAAGTGTCTGCCTTCGGCTCAGGTCATGATTCCAGGGTCCTGGGATCAAGCCCCGCATCGGGCTCCCTGCTCAGCAGAGGGCCTGCTTCTCCCTCTGCCTGCTGCTCCCCCTACTTGTGTGTGTGCTCTCTCTCTCTCTTTCTCACTATCAAACAAATAAATAAAATGTTTAAAAAAAAAAAAAAAAGAGGCTGATTCTCAACTAACTGAGCAACCCAGGCACCCCTCTATTTGTACTTTTAAGGGACCAAATATTATAGGCACTTAAAATATATTTTTAAAAATTCAATTCTCAATCTTTTGCCTTAGTAAACTATAACCAGAACTTTTAATACACACTGGTAATTTTAGTTTCTCCTATCCTTTTTTTTTTTTTTTGAGTATCATTTGCTAGAATTCAACAAACACACAATTGGCTTAATAAAGTTTGCAGAAGGGCGCCTGGGTGGCTCAGTGGATTAAGCCGCTGCCTTCGGCTCAGGTCATGATCGCAGGGTCCTGGGATCGAGTTCCGCGTCGGGCTCTCTGCTCAGCAGGAAGCCTGCTTCCTCCTCTCTCTCTCTCTGCCTGCCTCTCTGCCTACTTGTGATCTCTCTCTGTCAAATAAATAAATAAAATCTTTAAAAAAAAAATAAAGTTTGCAGAAGGAGAAGAGGCCAAAAAAAAAAAAAAAAAAAAACGAGTCTGGAACAAATGAAAAGCAACTAGTAATCTACTTCCTGACTAACTGACTTCCCTACAATAGAGATCTTGCTTTCTTACCTCAGACAGGTGGTTCTAATTGCTTATTGGAAATATTTGGGATTTAGTCCAAAGTTTTTGCTTTAAAGCAGTGAGAGCTCCTAAATCCAGGCCCATCAGTCTTTAAGCCCACTGCTAAGCCCTTCTCCCAGATATCTCTGACGTGTGGGTATTTCCAGTGAGAGGACGGGGGCTAGCCAAAGCCTACTGTGACCTGCTCTGGGCAACCTCTATCAACTCTTCCTTAATCTAGTTACCTAGTGACTTAAATACCAAGGCTGTGATTGCTACCCTCAAAACAAAATCAGCCCCAAAAGCAAGCAAACAAGAATGGTGATTTTAAAATAACAGGAAAGTAGAAGCTGATTATTCTCTGTTAAGAGTTGGGAATATTTGCAGTAGAAGTTAATGTGTTTAAAAATAACATTTAATGTCAATCATCCAGCTAAATAAAATAAAGTGCATACTTTTACAATTGGCTCACATGTAAATTTAGAGGAATAAAATCCTGCAACTAAATATTCGACAGACACGTTTGACATTTTATTCTGTATTTAAATATCAATTTCTGGTGAATCTTTTTGGTTCTTTCACATAGTATTATATGCTGCATATCCATAATGGGTATGTGTTATTTGCTTTAGCAATAATAACACTGTTCAATGGGCCTTTCTCAGCAAACAGTGCAAATTCCATGACTGATTCTTGCCATATATTTAGTACATGTAACTGAAAGCCAATATAACCTTGGAGTTTGAACAAAGATACTAACCTAACTCAAAACTTAAACTTCGTTAACTGCAGCAAGAAAAAAAATATTATAATTATGTTAAACCAATTTATACATATTTTAAAGATCACGCATATACGAGCCTTTGGTTTTTCTTTCTGTTAGCAATATGAAAAATTTTATTTATATAAACTATCTTCATTTGTGGAGTGTTGTTCAGCCACTTAAATTGCAAAGTTGAAGAATAGTGTAGTTCATCACCAATAGCAACATAATCCTATTCTTAAAGAATTTCAAATAGATATAGTGATCTCAAGGGTAGGAGCTATATTTTCTAGATTCGTTGATCATGGGATGTCAAGGCAATTATCATAGAATCATAGATGGTGAAGCCTGAAGGGCACTGTAGAGACAATAGTTTGTTGGTCCTCAGGAGCACCTGTAAGCCACAGACGCAGTAGTAGGAAATATTGATGCATCGAATGAACAAGGAATACTTCATACAAATAGAAAATAGAACTATGTTACACATGCAGACACACACATATATACACATTTATACATACACACATATTCATACATATATATATGCACATGCATAAATACAGATACATATACACGTGTATAGATGTACACAAGCAATATAGAATTACATTTATAGGTACACATGTCTACCCTCTACAATTAAGCATAATTGCTATTTCTGACATTCTATTTAATATTTGCTGGTCTGATATTCATACTGTTTTTCCTACATTTTAGGCAGCAGCAGGACCATAGAGGTTACCAATGTGTGTGAGGTTACTAATAATACCAGTAGCAAGTAAAAAACTCATCCAATCCGTTCTGTGTTTTGCCTGGTCAAACATTTAGTTGGGGTTTTACAAAGAATATCAAGTACATTTTAATGACTGCATTGGTATATTGTTCCAAATAGCAGGTTAATTTGACTTTCCTGGCAGTCGACCTCAGAAGCAATTATAAGAAATAAGAATTTCAGTGTATACATAAAATGAAGTCTTATGCAAGCATTCTTCTTCTTTTTTTTTTTTTAAGATTTTATTTATTTATCAGAGAGAGAGAGGGGGAGAGAGCAAGCACAGGCAGACAGAATGGCAGGCAGAGGCAGAGGGAGAAGCAGGCTCCCTGCCGAGCAAGGAGCCCGATGTGGGACTCGATCCCAGGACGCTGGGATCATGACCTGAGCCGAAGGCAGCTGCTTAACCAACTGTGCCACCCAGGTGTCCCAAGCATTCTTCTTTTTTTGATAGCTCAAGGCTGATAGCACTTCTTGGTCATGACTTTTCACTCTCAGATTTAATAATCTCTTGTGTGATATCCTGGCAGTAAGAACTACTTCATCTCCAAAAGTAACTGTGAACTTTCTAGAAAAAAAAAAAAAAGAGTAACGTCATTTCTGTTGGAAAGTATCTTTAACTTCCTTTGTCTGTTTCCTTTCTTTCTGGAGATGGGAGAAAGTGCTAATTATCTTCTTTCTAATCTTTCCTACTTCATAGTATTAATCAGTCACTCGTTCTCTTTCTTTTCCCCAGATTTCGGTCCAACATTCTGCTTCCAAATGTCCTTTTCCTCAGAATATCTCTTACTTTCTTCAATCTCCTTCCTTTTCACTGTTTTCTCTGGCATCTGCTGTGCCATTGTATAATCCACCACATCATTGTCATGTTCTAATCTTTTAGCTTGCTCTTTACCCTTTGTATGACATTTAATATTGGTGAGACCTCTGAAAATATGTATTTAATATTGGTGAGACCTCTGAAAATATGGAGGTTACTTATAAGATCCAGCTGGTGTGGCAAGCTGGTGTGATTTGCTCTGTTTTGGGGTGGATGGTTTCTGGCTTCTCATATATCTCAACGAGAAAATTCACATTGTCGTCCAGCAGGAGATTTGCGTCAGGGAGAGCATTGAGGGGCTAGGAGGACTCCGTCCTGTGACACCTGTTATCATTCATGCTCTCTCCTGAGCCGTGTGTTTGCTGTTTGTGTCTACGTGTAGACTGTCACCCTGGCTTCATCCCCATCCCTTCCTCTGTGGCGCCCCTTACCCTCCAGAGCTTGTCCGTTCCCTCTGTGCACACACCTACTTCCTACGTGGCGTGTTATTCTCCCTCTGTGTCTCCTCTACTACTGAAATGTAACTTACACGTGTTAGTATCTGCAGTCACAGTTTCTGGAAGATCGTGCATGCTTACTAAATGCTTGTTTCATGATGAATAAATGGTTGAACATTTCTCTTCGTATTTGACCCTCTGAGATTATAGCCTTATTTCTTCGTCCCTGCGGTACCCAGCATAGTGGTGGTTGCATGGTAGGTCTTCAGCATATACTCCTGGAGTGGTTGAAATGAATGGATGAGAGTATTTTTTAAACTGAAGAAGGCTAGGGGAATTCATGATGGAGGGTCCTGGTCAAATGAACCTTCAGTTTTCTAGTATTCTGCCAGTTGTTTTCAGTCTAACCTGCGACTTTGAACAGAAGCATTTTGTTTTCATTCTGTTTGCAGAAAGCTTACCATGAATGATGCCTATTCAGATGGTGTTTTTTAAGAACTAAAACAAGGTGCCATAAATAGAAGGTATTCTTTAATTGATGAGGTAATTTGTATGTGAGTAAGAACAGGGCTCACCTTTAAGGTTCTCAAATAAAACAACATGATTATGGCACTTCCCAGTTAAAAGCAAGAGATGACACGGCTGATTATGTGTGACATATGTCTCTTAAGCACTCTCTGGTAGTTCTCTTCTAGGCCTCATCTTTCAGGTCTTCTCTAAAGATAATCTATTCCTGGTAGAGAGAAGAGCTATCATAGAGCAGTTTCATATTTCACACACAGGTTTGTCTATCGTCACTGGATATGATGGTTTCTGAAAGGTTCTTCTTTTTTTGACAACTAATGGATTAACAATACACACATGTATACACTCTTTAAAAAAAAAAAAAGATTTTATTTATTTATTTGACCCACAGAAAGAGATCACAAGTAGGCAGAGAGGCAGACGGGGGTGGGGGGTGGGGGGGGAAGCAGGCCCCCTGCTGACCAGAGAGCCCAATGCAGGACTTGATCCCAGGACCCTGAGATCATGACCTGAGCCGAAGGCAGAGGTTTAACCCCCTGAGCCACCCAGGTGCCCACACATGTATACACTCTTAAACGAGTGAAAAACAGACTGACCTTTAAAACCAAGATGGCCTATATGTTATACGAGCAATGAAACTGTAACTTTTTTTCTGCCATTTTTAGTTATTTTTCATTGATGACTCCTCCTCTGGCCATGTAGTAGTGAAGTAAAGTTGTGTAAGGCTGGTGGAATTTGGGTTCAAGTGAGTAATTCTTAAGTTTCAGCGTCATTCCTCACCCAGCAGTCATACAGACCGTTGTTCCATGACTCCATTGCTGAAGGAACATCACTGTGAAGCCAAGAGACAAAACCCCTGGCTGTTTCTCCACCACAAAAGAATACAGTAGATTCCTTTATTTCAGAAAGAATGCTGTCCAGGTCGCACCTGCTGCTTAAAAGCACATACAGGAGTTTGAAGATTGAATTGCACCTCCTACACGGGTTAAATTACATGGCTCTGAAAATATCCTTCTTCGCCAAATCAGGAACACTGCTAAATTTGCAGTATTTGTTCCTTGTCTTTGAAAATAGGCAGCTATTTCTTTCCCAAATTGTTTATTAGAAAAAAATCAAAGCCTGTCTGACTCCTGGTGGGCCTGAGGCATCATTGTTTCATGTGAGAACCAGGTCATGAGTCTCTTCACGCGTATTTCTTGGCTCTTTGGAGCATCAGGCTCTTGTCTCAGTGTTTGGAAGAAATATACCAGACCAGGCAGAAGGAACAGGAAGTATCTGGTGTCCTAGGGCCAGGCCCAGCTACACAGGAATCACTGGGTTTGTTCACACAAGGTGATCTGAAACATGGAAGTCAGATTTTAAATTTGGAGGACTTTGCATGCGAATCCAGATGCTTCTGGTAGATCAGGCTTAATGCTTGGCTGGTTGCCAGAGTTCCTGCTTCTTCCTGTTGACCCCCTTATCCTGGGGCCAGGGTCCACTCCCATTTATTATCACTCTTATGCTATTTTTATTACATATTATATATTATTATATTTATATTACATAATAAATATTATGCTATTTATTATTAGTAATATTCCTCTCTCAGTAGACTAATATTCTCTCTCACAGGTGAGAAAACAAAGAAGGCCTTTCTCCCTAACCTCTCTCTGCTTCACTTACCTGTCATTACCTGCCTGGCTCCTTCTGGTGTAGGCCAATCTGTAATTTGTGGTACGGGAATTAACATGTAAGTTGAGATTCCCAACTCTTAATGAATTTTCAAATTTATCCCACATAATTTGAGGGGCAGAAACCATGTTAACATAGGCATTTAAAACTGTGATCAAACCAGAACTCATTATTATCAACAACAGACATTTGCAAGGTTGTGTTATACCATGTGGCTCCCACCATACAGTTCGGACAACCCTGCAAGGGAAATAATGATGGTGATTGTGACGGTCCCTAATAGTTAGTAATCACTCATTATGGGTCAGGCATGGCACTAAATACTTTGCACATTTTATTTCAATTAATCCTTAACCACAGAATGAGTTATATCCTTGTTTTCCACGAAGCAACCTATGTAAAGTCACTCAGCTATGAATAGATGGAGCGTAGGTTTGGAAGTAGGCAACTTGACTCCAGAGTACAGTGGTCTGTTGTCATCTGTATTATTGTTGTTGCTATTATTATTATTATCCAAGTAGGGAAGGTCACTTCAAAGTTAAGGTTACACTCCAAGGTTATTATGGACAGTTATTAATTGGTAAGGGTAGGATTAAAATGTAACTCTGAAGTCTCATCCTTTATATCAAGTTGCATTTTTTTGATTTTTAGAAAGTGAGCTAAAATTATTTCTTACCAGGAAACATGGTATATTTTTAAATAGAGAAACCTAAAGTTTTTCTAAAAGAAAGAAAAAAGAAAATGCTTTTGGGTCAATGGATACCAGTTAGGTTTCAAATAAGTATAGACACTGAACCTGCCTAACAGGATAGGGAGGAGACACACTTGGAACACTCCACTTCTGGGTATGTTGGGTGGAGATGTGTACTTGAAGTTTAGCTTCCTAATATTTTCTAATGGTTTCTAGTATTATGTTCCTGTTATGGTGAGTTACAGCAAAAAAGCCAGTAACTTGTTGCTCATTGGCCTCAGAAATAAGATACACAATTACATTAATTAATAAATGTTAGGAAATTGCTATTTTAAATAATAATATCTAATTGCTTAAGTGTCGACCTTGCATGGGGACTGTATAAGGTATTTGACATAAGTTATCTCTAATTCTTAAAACAATCACCCAGCCTTGTGGGCATTATATCCCCGTTTCCAGAACATCACACTGAGGCTCAAAGAAGGGAAGTGACTTACCCAAGAGTACACATCTATTAAGTCATGGGAGAAGAATCACACTTTGGCCTTGAAGGCCATACTTTTCCTATTATACCACGCTGTCATTATAGTATGTCAACAAAATTATCAGATTTATTTATTTAATATTCCTTCATTTCATCTTCTGTAAAGTAGATCAGTAATAATATCTACTCTTGGAGTTTTTGTGAGCGTTAATGACCATTCACATAAAGCACTTAGCGCCAGTTTAGCATATAACAGATGCTCAATGTTAATTTTTGTTATGTGTTTTATTGGCCTTGTGCCAGGACCTGAGTCAGGTACTGGGGAAATAGGAGACTAGAATACTACATCTTTCTTCCAAGGGCTTATAAGTAGTATAGGGGAGATGAGGTAGAAAAGTTTTACCAGTAATTATAATCCAGTGTGATAAATGCAGCAAGATATATGGATCCACAGGCAGGGTATTAGCATGGAGGGTCAATTGCATTCTTCGCATGCTGGGGAGAAAACCCCTGCACAGCTCTGGTCATTAATGTGATGAGAGCCTCTCTACAGGGCGATATTGTATGATATCACAGAAGGGTCTTTATGAAGAAAAATTTTTAAAAATTGTTTTGGTTCTTTCCTAAAGGACAGGTTAAGCAAATAAAAACCCTTTTCTAAATAGTGTCAGTGCTATTCAGCGGGGAGTTAAATTATGATTTTGCACCTGGAGAGGGAGCCAAGTGGAACCTGAGAACCCTGGACTTCCACAGTGTGCAGGGTGGGGAAGACAGTTACCACTCACCACTCACTCACCACTTCTGTGGAGAAGGAGAACAATGCTCCACACCTAAAATAAAGGCATTCTTTGTCAAGCCTTTCTACTTGCTCCCTCCCCTGGAGTACCACACCCACTTCTTCAGAGCTTTGGGCAGCCTTGGTCTTTCAAGAGACCTCATGGGAAAACACTCTTTAAGTAACTACAAGAAGCCCAGCTACTTATACTAACTATTCTAGTCTTTCATTGATAGATATGAACTTCTAACACAGACTCAAAAGAATTTAGATGAAAGCTAACTGCAAGAAAGGGTTAAGATAAGCAATGCAAACAGCCAAACCCAAGAGAAGAGAGATAACGTAGGAAATAAAAAAACGTTAAAAACAAGACTTGTGTTAGTATCTTCAGGGAGTATATATTATAATAATAGTATATGCAGGCTATTGAACCATAAGGCAAGAATGGACTGCCATAAAAATGAACAGCTAGAAGAAAAAATTCTTAGAAATTAAAAAATATAATTAAAAATAAATGAGTGGGCAAAAAGTAAAATAAATGTAGTTGAAGACTACTTAGTAATTCAGAATATAAAGTTAAGGAATTATCCTAGAAGATAGAATAAAAAGAGAAAGAAATTAATAGATTGGAGGATAGCACCAAGGAACCCAACATCCATCATATAAGAGTTTCAAAACAGAATGGTTTGGACAAGGGTACAATTCAGATTATAATACAAAAATAAATAGGGACTTCAGAAGAAAGTAGGCAGGGGCACCTGGTTGGTTCAGTCGGTTAAGTGTTGCCTTTGGCTTAGGTCATGAACCCAGGGTGCTGAGATTGAGCCCCTTGTTGGGCTCCCTGTTCAGCAAGAAGTCTGCTTCTCCCTCTCTCCCTGTTCATGTTCTCTCTCTCTCTCTCTCAAATAAATAAAATCTTAAAAAAGAAGAAGAAGAAGAAAGTAGGCAGAAATAATGGAGGGGAAAGAAGTAATAAAAAACATAAAAGATACAGTTTCTCCAAACTGAAGGAAGACTTAATTCTTCAGGAAAAATAAAACAAACAAACAAAAAACCCTTCACCAATTATTTAGTTGGGAAAAGCAAAAAATAAAAGACACACACTTAGTCCTGTGCTGGTGAGACTTCATAACTCTAACATAAAAAAGAAAACTGTAAACATTCCCAAAGAGGAAATAAGCTAACAGATTTTCTACAAAGGGATAAAAATAATATTATTATCAAACTTTTGGAATATTGATTACCCAATGACAATGAAATAGTCAAATCTTTGAAATATATCGAACCTAGAATTCTGTAAATAAAAGTTCAAACTATTATTCAAATTTGAAACAAAATGACATTTTTAGACCTCTAGGTATTTAGAGAATCTATATCTATGCACCTTTTATGAAAAAAAATTAAGATTTATTTCGGTAAAGGAAAAATAATCCATGAAGCAATGATGTAGGATACAAGAATCAATAGTAAGAAAATAAGCCAGCCACTATAGTTTAGTGTAAATTGTTGAAATTGTGTCTGCCAAACTTAATGCAATTGTTAAGAAAAGTTTCCTTAAAAATTGAAAGGATAGTAAAAACAACTAGTAATCATCTAGAACTAATAAAATTTTAGATTATTTCAATCAAATGTATAAAGTCTAACTGAGAAAGGAATCTTATTTGGGAACAATAAATTATAATTAGTTTTTAATTAATTTTAATTAACTTAATTTTCAACATGGATAGAAAATTGTATATGTCTTTTTTAAATATAAGAGTATTCTTTGGAGAATAAATTTAGTATATATAATTCCCCAACAAATTATAGAGGGGAAAATGAACAAAGAAAATTTGATCAATATACATAAAGATAAGACAGCAGAAGTAAACAAAAAATATAATAGAAAACACAAAAAGATGATAATAAAAAGACAATTTGAGAGAACATATCAGTCATTACAATAAATAAACATGAGTTAAAATCTTATATTAAAAGATAAAGACTATTTGAATCTGTTGAAAACAGTCACACAAACTACCTATTCAAGTATATGCTATTTGTAAAAGGTGCAATAGAGCAAATGGAAAATAATTTTGAAATAGAGGTCCCCATAAAATTATAACAGACAAATTGTAACAAAAAGAAAACTGAAACATTAATATAAAACAAAATGCAATGTAAGGCAAAGAGTATGAAATGGGACAGAGAGTGATATTTCATATTGATAACCAGTAAAATCTGACAAGAAAGTAATCCAAATTACTTTATTACTTTATTTATTTTATTAGAATAAGCAATCCAAATCTCTTGGAATTATAAGAATAAATCGATCAAAATAGAGTTTGAAGAGAGCCTTCTTTCAGAAATCTGTGTTGCAGTAACTTTTACGTGCTTTACTCTGAAACCGTAAAGCTATTTGAGTTTTTTTGTCAGGTCCATTTAATTATCTTTATATTAACATTCTTCTGCTGCTCTTTTCCTGCACTGTCCTTAAATACCCTATCAAAACTCATATTTTAAGGTCTTTTTTTTTTTGCAGGGGTGTAAGAGTCAAAAGGACTCCGTTAATTTTGTGATTTTCAAATGAAGCAGGTAAAGTTTTTTTTTGCTAAAGAGCTAATGGGAGTGTATTTGGATATTTCGCTGAAAGCAACACTTTTCTCTTACCAGCATGTCATCTAATCCTTGAGTATGACTTTAATGATATTGATTTTATGGATGCTCATGGTTAGATGTAACCTTGCTAACCATCTCATAATCATTTTAGACCAAGACATGAAACTCATCATCCTAGGTTTTGGTTCCAGCTGCCACTCACTGTCTACCTTCAAGAAAGTCACATAACTTCTCTGGATCTCAATTAACTTGTCTCTGAATTAAAGAAATTGGGCTAGAATAGTTATTAAGATTTCTTTCTTCCTCTAAAGTTTTATTTTTTTACTGCATGATTTTTACTCATATTTTTATCTATTCTTTTTCTAAAATTCTATATTGACAAAAATACTTCTGAGAAATATTTTATGAATATGAAAAATGACTTTTCATCCTCTTACCAGATCTTTGGAAGAAAAGAACAGCAAAACATTTGAGGGAGTGGTAGTTGGTGCAGGTGATTGAAGGGACAAATGTTAGTTTCTCAGCTTTCTTTGGCACCCTCATTGTCCATAGGGATCAAAAATGCTGAGTCTATGGTTGGTGTGGAGCAAATGTCTCTTGAGTAAGAGGCTTGGGCTTTCTCCTTATAAATGTGGCTTCTCCCTTATTTAGCTGCATTGCAGGCACTAAAGAGAAAGAAGAGGTTTGAGAAGCAGCTCACTCAGATTGATGGCACACTTTCCACCATTGAGTTCCAGAGAGAAGCCCTGGAAAACTCTCACACCAACACCGAGGTGTTAAGAAACATGGGCTTTGCGGCAAAAGCGATGAAAGCAGTTCATGAAAACATGTGAGTGACTTTGGTCTCCCTCCAAGTCATAAATTCCCTCAGTGTTGAGAAGAGCCTTTGGAACTCTATGATGATTTTGGTAGGAAGGGAGTTAGTTATTCATTTGAGGATTTTTGATAAGTTGGAATGGAATGCCCCCTCAAAGAAGGATTAGAAGTTAGAATTGGGAAGAAAGAAAGAAAAAAAGACCATGAGAAAATGAAGACATTCATTTTGCCCTTAGGTTTCCCAGTTGTTTCAATATTGTCAGATACTCCAACTATAAATGCTTTTACACTATAGGTTTTTTGGTTTTTGCTTTTTTAGAGGATTTTATTTTTTATTTCAAAGAGAGAGGGACAGAGAGCAGAAGCAGGGGGAGAGGCAGAGGGAGAGGGACAAACAGACTCCCCACTGAGCAGGGAGCCTGATGAAACAGGGCTCAATCCCAAGACCCTGAGATCACTACCGAAGCTGAAGTCAGACTTTTAACCGACTGAGCCACCCAGGTGCTCCTCACACTGTAGTTTTTAAAAGACCTAAATGTTGACACCTGTGAATGTTAGAATGATCAAATAATGGTTGCCAAACGTTGGTTATCAAACCTTTTGGAAAACCACAAAAGAACACAGATGCCCAGGTTCCTTGAAGCAGGGTAGGGATTGGGCCTTTTGTTTTTGATCACCAAGTTCCCCAGGTGATTCTAATACTAAGAGGTGTTTATGAAACATTGACCTGGAAGAATAACTATGAGCATGGATTTAAGGTCAGATTTTTCTAAGTTATAATCCCAGTTTCATTACCAGCTATCCTTGAAGCAAATTACTTTGCCTTTCCCTGATTCAATTTCCTTAGCTATAAATTGGAGATAATAATAATTCTTACCTCATGTAGTCATTGTAAAAGTCAATGAGATACCAGATACAATGCACTTAGTTTCTGGCACAAAGTAAGTTCAGTATCAATATTCATCATGGTAGTGGGGCTGGGGATAATTTGCTGTACATCTACACTAGGAAATCCATGCCTAGGACCTGATCCTTTCTTGCGATTGGATATGATGGTGAAGTCTGGGTCAAAAATGCATAAGAACAATGAGTGGCTGAGGGATCTAGAGAAGTGTCCATGGATGGGAAGAGTTGGGTGGGGGGAGGCTGGGGCGAGGGAAGACTTCTTTGCTGACATTTTCTTGCCTTGATGATTCCTTGACAATCAGCTGTCATTTTGACAGCTTCAGAAAGATCATTAAAGTCGTTATCACAAAGTCCTCTCTCACTGCTGTCAGCGGTGTGCTAATTGTGTCACAGAATCACAGCCTTTCTCTCCAGGTAGTTGAGCAGCTGCATTCCCCTGAATTCCTTTTGAGAAAAATTCAACCTCAGGCCCAGACTTTACTCCTTTTCACAAATAAGTTCCTTGTATATTTGTTATAAATATAATAATTGGAAATAAGGGGTGATAGGAGAATGCTAAAAGAAAACTTTTTATGTAAAAAAAACAAACAAACCTTGGGAAACTTACAAAATATTTATTCCCCTGGGAGTCACAATTTCAGGGTTTAGGTTGCTTAATAATAAGGAAAATTGTCACTTCTCTGGTATCCTATCAGTTTACCCTAGTTTCAGAGTTGGAGGAGTGATTCAGAGATGGGGTGGTAGAGAAGCAGTCCAGATCCTGGCCTTAGGCAGGTGGTTAGGTCTGGAGGGGGAGAAGGTGGTGATCAGGTACTAGGAACTGTCATCAGAACAGCTGTCCATCATGGGCCTGTGGCGACCTGGGTTTCTGTGCCCAAGTTGCTGACTCTTCTGAGGGCTTCCCAGGCCTCACCCTTTTCTCATTAGTGTTCTCCCCCCTGGCATCAGCAGCTACGGGAAAGCCCTCAGGAAGTCAGATCTCAGAGCCATGAGGCATTCTAGAAAAATCTCTCGTTCCAGAGTTCAGCTTCTCTAAAAGACTGCTGTCAGGTAGTGGCTGCTGAGAGTTGCCATAGCTTATCTTAGTCATGGTGGTCCTTGGTGGTCCATGGCACCATTTCCTGCTGACTTAATATAGAGCAGCATATATTATTAAATTCTACATATGCCCTACCTACCAGACAAAATTTCAAAATGCATCTACAAATATTGTTAGTTTTAGTCTCTAGTGACTCCCGAAGGTAATAACTATCTATCAAATTTTAAAATATATGTGCAGGGACGCCTGGGTGGCTCAGTTGGTTGGACGACTGCCTTCGGCTCAGGTCATGATCCTGGAGTCCCGGGATCGAGTCCCGCATCGGGCTCCCAGCTCCATGGGGAGTCTGCTTCTCTCTCTGACCTTCTCCTTGTTCATGCTCTCTCTCACTGTCTCTCTCTCAAGTAAATAAATAAAATCTTTAAAAAAAATAAAATAAAATATATGTGCATATGCAGGATTGTTAAATTTCTTGCAGTGCAAGTTATTTTTAAAGTTGATAAATTTTATCACCCGAAATTTTTGTTATTCTACTGAAATAACTAAGAGTTTACATTAAATTAACTCCTTTCCCATATGGAATTATATCTAAATTCATAATTTTGAAGTAAACTTCTGAAATATTTCTTCTTTTTTTTTTTAACTTCTGAAATATTTCAACAACATATTATCTCCCAGGGATCTGAACAAAATAGATGATCTGATGCAAGAGATTACAGAGCAACAAGATATTGCCCAAGAAATCTCAGAAGCCTTTTCTCAGCGGGTCGGATTTGGCGATGACTTTGATGAGGTAGGTAACAATGTAAAGAACGGAGGATTGTGGTTGCTGGAAAGGATAGCTTCCTCCCATATAGAGCAGGTGGGGTTTCTTAAATATTTTCTTAAATATCATTAAAGAATAAGTGGTATTTGTTAGTGATGTATTTCTCTTAAAGAGGAAATGGAAGTGCTGGCAACCCTGATTTAAAAGAAAGATTAATATGGTTTAGCAAACTACCCCCTAATTAAGTTTTCAGCTATTAAGGAAAGGAAGCATGTGATTATGTAGAGTTAGTGACTTTTAATGGCTGAAGCCTAAACAGCGCCTTTACAAGGAATCAAGTGCTCACACATATGGGCAAAACAAAGCAGTTTGTGTCACTCTGCAAGGAACAGACTATATCACGCTCTGCAGTTGTTAAATTAGAGGTTAGTCTGCCTCTGTTTATTACTCAGGCTATGAAACAAAATAAATGTAGAGTGGCATTATTAACACACACATTCCATTTAGATTAATCAGTCCAATAATAGAGACTCTAATTATAATGGTGGTGTCTGCACTGTGAATTTCAGTTGTTCTACTCAAAGCACATATATAAGTAGGACTAGTATATGTTTCGAAATGTTTCCAATTCTCTGATTAGTATGGGAAAGAATCTGACTTTCTACATCTGCCTGATATTAAAAATGATGTATCTGTGAAGTAAGAGGTGGTTGCATAGAAACCTGGAAAGTGAGAATTGAGTGTCAACAACTTTTAAAAAGGGTGTAGACGGTCACATGTGGAACTTAAAAAACAAAGCAAACAAACCAACAGGAAAAAAAAAAATAGAGACAAAAACCCCAGGCTCTTAAATATAGAGAAGTAAGGGGTGGTCGCCCCGGGGGCATGTGGATGAGGGGAGGGTGAACAGGTGAAGGGGATTAAGAGTGCGTTTATCGTGAGGAGCTCTGAGGGGCACATACAGTTGTTGAGTCACTGTTAATGTTAATTATACTGGAATTAAAATAGAAAACCCTATCTCCTCCAACCCCCCAAATGGTGTAGACCAGGGGTTAGAAAATTTGGCGTTGAGGCCAAATCCTTCCCATGGTCTTGCTGTATGATGCCTGAGCTAAGGATGTTACATGTTTAAAGGACTGGAGAAAATAAGAGCAATGATGATAGAAACAAAGAACGCGGTGCAACAGAGACTGTATGTGGCCAGCAAGCCTAAACACCGCTATCTGACCCTTTACAGAAAATGTGGCCTAGCCCTGGTTAGGCTAATAAGCATCTAATGAGAGCATGACGTATGATGTGGTGAAAAGGGGTCTGGGCTCGAGGACATCTGGGTTCTGCCATTAGTTCCTTTGTGTAAGTCTCTTCACTTTTCTGACGCTTAGTTTTCTCATCTGTAAAAGAAAAATTACTGGTTTGCTACATTATCTCTGAAGTTTCTTAAATTCTAAAATTATTTTTTCAGGGAACAAGTGTTCGATATTCAAGGTCTATAATCGATGGGGGAGATGATTATTCTGTCATATTTGCTAAAGCAAATATCAATATCTTCTTGGTGCTGTTGAAACTAGCAGGTGCTATTGGCAGTTCTGGGCACCCATTCAGTGTAGACTGGCGTGGGCCGCCATTACCGTATCGGCTATATTTGTTCCCATTTATTTTGTGAGCAGAAGTAGGCATCGCAATATTCATCCTGCAGCATGTTATTCATTTTGTCTGTGGAAAACTGAAAGCACACAAGTACACCGGCCATACTATTTCAATCGCCCTGATGACATACACGTTCATGATTTATTTCCTTTTCATGAGGTAGACTTAACAGTGGTCAGATAGTCGTTAAGCTTGCTGCACATCTGATATAAATTGACTTGATCCAATGTTGTGGTTGGCTTAAGTATCTCCTGTCATGGCCCAGAGTATTGTTACTCTTACTTTAATATAAGATAATGATTTGTTTATTACCTTTCTCCCACAATCGATAATGAGTTCCTGAAGTGTAGAGACTGTTGATTTAACTTTGCATCCCCAACACTGAGTTCAATACCTAACCATGAGTGAGATCTCAAAAATTTGTTCAATGATGAATGAATGAATAAACAAAGAATCTCCTTGGTCAAATGTAAGAGTGCCTTAGGTCATTTCCAATAGCGACAGTCTTAGAATTCTAATAACAACAAATTTAGTGTTGACTCCCAACCACTCTCAGAGTGCGGAGGGAAGGGCTTGGACTCTGAGTAGTCATGGAGCCAGTTAGATCTGAACCACCATAGTTTTCTGACATCTGACATACCTTATCTGACATAAGGTGACTTATGCCTTTAAAGTCTCAAACTGGTCTTGCCTCTCTAAGGTCCTCAGGGCAGAGAATAGTTTAGGATGAAACCAGACTCTCTGAGACTACAGCTGAAAGAAGGAAGTACAATGTACCTACCTTGAGTCTAAGTTTTCTAAACCCAGACACACAGAATGATTTATACTGGCTTTGGTAAGTTAACAGAGAAACCATAGTATTTTTGATTCTTTTTACTTTCTGTACATTATGCTTTTGCTATACCCGTTGCTTTATCTTCAAAAGCTGAGGTGAAAATATTTATTTGCTCCAATTAAAGTTTTACAGATTCTTAATTTGTTATAGTAGAAAAGAAAAGATACATTGGAAAATGACAGGCAAGGTGTAAATTTCCTAGAAACTGAGGTTATATATTCAGCTAGCACAAATTACTTGAATAACTGTTTACTGAAGTATTATAAGATTAACTGCAACAAATTTGCACAACCCAAAATATTCATTTTTTAATCATTGCTCAGTGTTGCAAAAAAAGACTTAGTCTTAAAATAAATATTCCATTTCACTGGGTTCTCACATCAATTGGGTAGCAGATGTTCTTATTATTGTGTTTGAGGAAACCCACTTCCTGAAACGTTAACTCTGTAATTTTCTTTCTCCTATGTTCAGGATGAGTTGATGGCGGAACTTGAAGAATTGGAGCAGGAAGAATTAAATAAGAAGATGACAAATATCCGACTTCCAAATGTGCCTTCTTCCTCCCTCCCAGCACAGCCAGAGAGGATGCCAGGGAGAATGTCAGCCACGTCCTCCACTGCACACAGATCCCGAGCAGGTCTGCTGCCCACCTCAGCTGCCTGTGGTCAGATAGTTCCCTGAAATAGTTAGCTAGGTTGATCACTTTTAGCACTTATTTTTTGTTTCATAGATACACACTTTTTTTTTTGATACATACCTTTTAATACCTGTATGCAAACCGGTTTTTTGTGCTGCAGTTGTGAATATCACCAATTGCTAATTTTTATCCATTTTATGTTCCAGCATCATCCAGGAGGGCAGAAGACGAGGATGACGATATCAAACAATTGGCAGCTTGGGCAACTTAAACTAAAATGGAATTCGTGGACACCTGAATTAATGAGCTGTACATAAGACATAAAAAATGTTTTTGCCTTGTTCAGAAGTTAACAAAGGCCCTGTTTTATATTCACACTGGATCAGTAATTGTCTTTTAAGCCTTATAAATAAAAGTTACAAAGAATCATTTGTAGACATCCAATCAGAGATGGAAAACAACTTCCCGCTAGCATCTTGGAGGGTCTCCCCATGCTGATGGGAGGGGGTATTCTATCTTGTTACATGCTACTGTATTTCCAGTCCCGACACATACTACGTGCTCTGTGTACATTTGTTGAAAGAAAATGGATTCCTATTAACATACAAAACATGTAACAGTTTATATGCCATATAAAAGTGAAGTGTTGATAGCTAGAGAAAATTACTTTCTTTTCTGAGGGAATGCAAGTTTGCTGTGTGCATCTGTTAGGACATATCTATCCCATGGTAAATGTACATACACCATGTGTCTTGTAGGAGAGACTTCATTTAGGGAAGTCTTGTGTGAGTCTCTATATAAGTAGTTTCATTTGAGTTTTGCAGTTTAAAATCTAAAAGGAGCTTTAATTGACATTTATTATGGCAATTAAGCCTGGAATAGGGCAATGGATGCACTTCCCAAAATGTCTGAAAGTGCTAACAGCTTACACTGCTGAGCAAGGATCTCCTGGGTATAATTTAGCCACTTAGGAAGCCATGTTAACACTCCCAGGCCATTATGATGCCGTTATGGCTTCTGCGTGCTCAATGTGTGAAGGTTCATTCTTTTCTATTCTGTGCTTTCTTGTACATTTATTTACCCTTTACATCATAGTCTTTGTAAATACATAGAAATGGAGGCAATTAAAAGTATATGATGAATAAAATTTGGGTCATAATTATTTTCAAATGAAAATAAATGACAAAATTATGTATTGCTCATATGTCATGGACCACAGAGTGACAGATGTCCTTATATAAGATGTTCTAGTGTTCCCTACTTTTGCTAGGCTACATAGTGGAATGGAAAGAACACAAGAGCTGGAGGTGAGAGTCCTGGATTCCAGCCTCTGCTCTCCTGCTAATGCCGTATGATCAGCCATGTCATGAATTCTGAACCTCTGTTTCTTCACTGGGAACTTTTAAGTGTTGGATTTGATCTCTAATCGGTCCATCCTGCCACAGGCCTTTTGCATCTGCTGTTCTTAGCAGTCTTCCTGTTATCCACACACAGACACCAAATCTTACTCATTCCATAAATCTTAGTTAAAATGTTCTTTATTTTGGGAAACTCTTCTTGATTCCAGATTAAATCAAGTCTCCCTGTTATATGCTTTCACAGCACTATGCTCTCTCTCTAATCACCTATCAGGGTTTATATTGCTTGATTGTTTACTTAATTATTTTTGTTCTTCCCTGCTGGGCTGGGTAGCCAGGAGGGCATGAACGCTACCTATTCCGGTTCAATAGTGTATCCCAGGACTCAGCACAGTCCCTCATATACAGTAGGTCTTCAATTAATATTTACTAAATGAATAACTATGAACTTTTTACATCTTTTGGGCCGTGAGAAATAACAGGAAGTGGATTTACTTCCCACCCTCAACCAACTAGACAACTGGACAAAATACATGAAGTAAGGACAATAGGCAGCACTAGATTGTGATTCCTGAGAGCGAGACAAATGACAAATGAAGTGAACACTTCTGGTGCCCCCTCCTCTGAGCCCCCCCACCCCCCGCTTACTGCCTTAGCAGGGAAAGCTTAGTAGTCTTACTGAGTAGAGAAAATCTGTGAGGAAGATTCCTGCAGGCACACACACCCAGAGTTTAATAAAGCATGGTCCTGTCATGATGTCTATCTCTTGCCATGCGCTCTAGCCCAAGCTCCAGTCAAGTACAAGTTAGAGATTTCCTCTGGTTTTTCTGCCATCTCTTCAGTATTGACATCTTTGTGTTACAGCTCACTTTGTTTGATATTAATATAGCTACTCCAGATCTCTTTTGGTTATAGTTTGCATGAAATATCTTTTTTCATCTTTTAATTCTCAGTCTATATCTATGCTTGAATCTAAAGTGAGTTTTTTGTAGGCAGCATGTCTTTCAAAACTCTATTCAGCAATCTCTCCCTTTGAATTGGAGAGTTTAATCATTTCATTTAGTTCTTTAGAAATTGTTTGTTTTAGCTCTTTGAGCATATTTAAAATAGCAAATTTAAAGTCTCCGTCTAGTAAGTTTAACATCTGGGCTTTTTAAAGCATAGCTTCTATTCTATACTCTTGTGGGTTTGTTTTTCTTTTCCTGTGTGTGGACCATACTTTTTTGTTTCTTTGTGTGTGTCATAATTTTTTGTTGAAAACAGGACATTTTGAATATTATATATTTGAATAGTATAATCCACTCAGTGTTTGTTGGGAGTTGATTTTTGTACTTGTTTAGTTACTTTTCTGAGCTAATTTTATGAAGTCTGTATTCTTAGATGTGTGTGTCCCTTGAAGTCTCTATCCCATGTTGTGGTCAGCTAATAATTGGCCACAGATTTCCTGAAACATTTGAAACTGAAATGCGTTGTGTAAATTAACATATTTAGCATAAAGTGGTGTGTAACATTCTGTACATTTTATGAATCCATACTAACAATCTACATGATTTCTTAATATTTCACTAAGACTTGTTTCTTTGAGTGTGACATGTGTAAAGTCTGCACTACCTGGGGAAAAAAAGGCTTATATTTCATTTATATGTTGCCCAATTCATTCATCCATTTGTTCTTGTGTTCATTCACCAAAGACTACTCAATGACAGATGATGGGAATTTAAACAAGATACAGATCCTGCTCTTAGGTAGGTCACAGTCTAGCAGTGTGAACTTCGGAAAGTTTCTTAATCTTTCTGAGGCTGAAATTCTTTCATGAAATAATAGGAATACTACCTTAATCTCATCAGATTGTCATAAGAATTAAATGGGAATATGAGTGTAAAGCCAGTGCAGTACTTGGCACAAAGTTAATGCTTAACGAATGCTTTCTTCATGCTCTTGTCAATTCTCAGAGCAACAGAGGTATCTTAAATAACAAATCTCACCATCTGTCATATGCTATCCACATGCCAAATAAGTGCAAAGGGTCTTATTTAATATTTTATTTAGTTTGTAAAACATGGTTGTGAAATAGGTTTTAATATAGTAGGTAATAAAATGAGTAGCCATTAATAGATTGAAAGGGGCTCAAAGACATTAAGCAACTTCCTGAGGCCACACAATTGCTAAATTAAAATTAAGAATTTGAATTTAGGTAACCTTTAGTTTAATACCTATCTCATCAACCTCTTCCCTACATCTCTGCTGATACTAGCCCTTCCCTCACAAGATGGCACACACAGGCATAAAATCCTTGAGGAAATAGTTCTGAGCCAGTAGTAGAACCTAAGGGACCATTCCTTGCCTTTCCTTGGCTGTAGAGGGCAGCAGAGAGCCAGAGTGTGAAGGGGGTGAGCACTTCAGAGTAGAACATTAGAATCTTTACTGGTATTTCTCCTAGAAGTTTATTTTAATTTAGATAATGAAAAATTGCACAAGTCTACAATTTTTCAAGGAGCTCCTAGGAAACTGAGCCATATAGAATTCTTGAAACTTATTTATCTATCTATTTATTATTATTTTTATCTGATAGTTTCTTAAAAAGAACACTCCTTTTTTCAGAGAAAGAAAGCAAACTTCAGCCAAAAAGATAAAGCCAATGACAGTCCAAATAGTTGTAAGAATGTTCCCCTAAGTTCCTATTTGAAAAGTTAGCCCTTCTGTAGCTTAGTTCTTAGTCAAGATGGAAGAGTTCAGGATCATATCTTAAAATTAAAGTTAAAAAGGATTTTGAGCTGTTTTACCTGATAATGTTTGTTGACAGGATCTAGAGCTCTGCTGTAGCCACAGGCTTCAGATGGCTGTGGTGCTTGAAGTTACCCACAGCAGATTTTAAAGTGCAGGGAAGCTAAATGTGTGATGTGGTCACTTCCTGAAGACCCAGGATCATTTTCTTTTTTAAAAGTTTATTTTTTATTTTTTGTAATCTTTACACCCAACATGGGGCTCAAACTCATGACCCTGAGATCAAGAGTTACATGCTCACGGCACATGGGTGGCTCAGTTGTCTAAAAGACAGTCTAAGCAACTGTCTTCGGCTCAGGTCATGATCCTGGAGTCCCAGAATTGAGTCCCGCATTGAGCTCCCTACTCAATAGGAGTCTTCTTCTTCTTGCTTCCTCTTGCTTCTTCCTCTGACCCAACTCCCTCTCATGCTCTCTCTCATCCTCTCTCAAATAAATAAAATCTTAAAAAAAAAGTCACTCTGTGGGACATTAGGGTTACTGAGAGGCCAGCATGAGCTGAGAGCATGGCAATGGGGTTTGGATATAGAGGAAGGTCAAAGGGGGCCAAGGAGTCATAGATATTCCTTGATGTCTTGTTTGAATAATTTGGCATATTTGTTCCATTTTCTATGGGATAAGGAATATCAGGAAAGGAGAAGACGTGGGGTGGGAATTGGGGAAGAAGAGGATCATTTTGGCTTTGGACATCAAAATTGAGGTGTTTGGAGCCACTTGATCATTAGAGGGCTGTAAAGCAAAGGATAATCTCTAGAAGAGTCAGTTTGGAATAAAAAAGTTGCAGATGTAAAGAGAAGAGGAATGCTAACCTCCAGTAAGCGGAAATTCAACTGAGGAAGGAGTGGGATAAATATAGAAAATCCAGGAGGTTTTCTAGCTTCTGTGATATGTTTTCACAGTATGGGAAAATGTTCTGTTTTTATCTAGTTAAATAGCAGCTTTCCATCTTTTAATTATTTGAACAAAACTACTGCTCTCAGATTATAAAACTCCTCAAGAGGAAGATAAGGAGTAAGAGAAAAAAATCTTTTTAAATAAGGTGACAACAAATCAGACATACCACTTTTAGAAAACTGAGGTTAAAAAAATAAAAAACGAGAAATTTTTTGTAAAGGAATAAAGAGCACATGAGAAAATGAAAATGTAGGGATGAGTTCGGGTACAGAATTATTAAAAACCTGAAGAAACAGGCACCTATCAGTGTTGCGTAGTTGGCATCCCTTGTTAAATAGGTAAAATGACAGAACTGAATAAATAAAAATGTCATTAAAATTTGATAATGGCTTTTTATTTTTACTAATTTTTAAGATTTTATTCATTTGTCAGAGAGAGAGAGAGTAAGTGCAAGCAGGGGTTTCTACTACTACTACTCTTCTACTTCTAGAGAGTAGAAGCAGAGGGAGAAGCAGGTTCCCCACCGAGCAAAGAGCCTGATACCGAATTCCATTCCAGGACCTTGGGATCATGACCGGAACTGAAGGCGGGCACTTAACTCATTCAGCCACCCAGGTGTCCCCATAATGACTTTTTAGCTGATGATGACGTTTTAGCATTTCAGATTTAAAAAAAAAATGGGTAAGGCATGGATCAATTTCATGTTCCTTCCTTATGGAGTTAAATAGAAAAAAATACTAAAATATTCTATGGTAAATGAAATACAATCCTATATAGGTTAGTCGAGACCTGGTCAGGTGAATACCCTCACACAGGTAACACACTTTCTTAAATGAGGTAGTCAGTCGAGATAAATCTTGAAATGGATCTCCGTGAGGCCTGACAAATCCGTAAAACAGCAGTCAAGTACTGAGACTTGGGATTTTCAATTTGTTGCGTTCCTGTTCCTGCCATCTCCTCTATGGAGTATGTGATCAAGTGCTACTACACATCCTTCCCACTAGGCGGCACTCTAGGCTCATCGGAAAGGCAAAGACTAGGCACCTGCTGAAATCGGCCTCAGGCTGCTCGATTTGTGGGAAATTGATAGCAGTTTGGATTTTATTAATTGAAACTTTAGAAATGGAAATGGTTCTTTGTATACTAGGCAACAAGACAGGCCACATGGTTTCACTGAAAGTCAGTGGTCTTTGGAATCCTTGCTTTTGTTTCATCTCACCCTCCAATGCATCTTGCAGACAGGTCAGGAGACGTTGCCCGGGTCGACGGATGGATCAGGGTGGCGGTGAGGCCTGGGCTGACCCTCAGGAGATGCCTTGGTTTACTCACGGAACTGATAGGGCCCAGCAACCTTGCTCAGCCATACATACAAGAGAGATCACTTCTCTAACAAGCAGCCTCAAAGGGAAGTGTTTCATTGCTCATTGGCAGAAAGACTGCAGGACTGTAGCCGTGAGGGGGCTCACCTCTCCATTACTTCAGAGGAACAGTTCTCCTCATGAGGTTCCAGGCATCAGAAGGGGCAGCGGTCTTCAAAGACTTTGGAGAAGTGGGTATGATGCATGTAGCTAGGTTCATGTCAGAAGTCCTTCATCCTGGCTGTTGGTATGAAAGGGTGACCCGTGACCCTTCTTCATTAACAACCTTTGTCAACCTCAGCCCAGGAGGGAGAACTGGAACCTGGACTCAGGGACAAAACTGAGAACTCTCACTTCACTGGCTGTGGAGAAGAAGAATTCACAGATAAGGCTATGAAACATTGTTCACGAAGCCTTTATGGATATAACCAAACCTAGGAGAAACACCATACTGTGTGCCACAGAGACTTCTTTCCATGAAGCTCCACCACTTGCTTACTGTATTCCTGTAATTTTTTTGGGTTGAGGCTTCATCTGCCAGACGAGAGGTTTGGAGCAGAAGACTTGATGGGTTTTCAGGCATACAAGTTCCAGGATTTGGGTCCAAGGAAGCTGAGTCTCTCTGCAAACTGTCACCCTACCACCATGCAGAGAGCCTTCCTGACCACTGTTGCTTAGGTGGGCATAGCAGACTTTCTACGAAGGGGCTTCGTGCTTGAGGCTGTTTGGACCAGCTGATTTCTAAAGTACTCCTAGTTAGAATAGATCACCCTGGGTCCATATGACATGTGAGTAGTCTACAAAGTATTAATTGACCGGGAGCTAAGAGTTCCAAATACCTCAAAATGTTATTTCAGGGTTGGTCATAAGCCATTCATGTGCAACAAATATACTGAGCCCCTGGCTTGTATATCCCAGCACTATGGCATAAGCAGTCAAGGGCTGCTTAGAGTCTGTGTGGTGGGGGCACTGAAAACAAAGGAGGACAATACTCTGTGGGAGGAACGTACCAGCCACTATGGGTCTAACCTTCCAGGCATCCTGGGAGGAAGGCCACACAGAGAGCTGGGTCACCAAGGGACTTGCTCATTGCAGCGCATGTCAAGCACGTGCCCTTCCACGCAGTAGGCAGCCGATGATGCCTGCTGATTAAATGCCTGCGTGTATACAGATGACAAAGCGTTGGGTAACTGAGGGCAATGCCTAAAATGTTTGAGCACTTGGCACCTGCTTTCACAGGTGCTCCTTTCAGCATACCAAACCGGTGAGCCCTGTTATTATCGTTTTAGATGAGCACCAAAGCTCAGAGAAGCGAAATAATCCACCCCACTTGGTAAGAAGCAGAACCAAAACTCAAACACAGGTCTGTTCAATTTTAAGTTATATTCTTTACTGGAACTGGAAGAAAGAAGCAAGTGAACTTGGACAGTTCTGGGGCTCTAAGAACTGGAGAAAATTAGGAAAAGTTTCATAGATACAAAATGCTCAGAAAAGTAAAACCCAAGGTTTTTTTTTTTTTTTTTTTTTTGGAGTGTATTTATTTACTTATTTAATTTTTTTTTCTTTTTTCAGTGTTCCAAGATTCATTGTTTATAGATTCTTAAAAAAATATTTTGAGGAAGGCATTGTAAATATATATCTATGTAAGCTATGTCAGCTTTTATTGAGGAATTAATGTATTATCTGGCTTAAAAAAATGAAAGATGTTCTTAAATGTATTTCTCTTTTGGTACATACAGTTGAAGTCTTCTTTTGAACATAAAGTTGTTCACATGTTATAAAATCAAATTCTCCAAGACCCAATTAAATTAATCATTGGCTGAGTATCTGAAGGGCAGAGGTCTGACACGTACTACATTATGGATATTATGGACGACCCAGACAGAGTGCCTGGCTGCTTCTGTCTGCCCCGTGCATCTAGCACACTCCTCTGCTCAGCTTTCTGCCTGTGGGGGTTTGAGCCCATGCGCTCTTGTTGCTTTGTCTTCTTTTACATGCATACTTCAATTAATCCAACTGTGGGCATTTTCTGTGCGCTGGGTTGTACACTAGATACAGTAAAGAGTTTTAGGAGTTAGAACAAATATGGTCCTTGTCTCAGGGAACTTCTGTGTTTAGTAGAAGTGTAGAACCATTTGTTTACACGTGTAAACCAATGCTCACTCCTTCCTCTGTTTTCTAATTCCTATCTAGTTACCACAGTAAAAACACTATTCTGTTTTAGGCAAAAACAGATCTTATTTTGATTAACAAGATTAGAACTGGTGATTGGTAGACTTAGGCTAAACAAAGAAGTTCTGTGCCAGACTCCTTATGAGCCAGGGCCAAGCAGGCCAGGACTTGGCCTGCTGCATGTAAGAAGACACTTAAAAAACAGAATTGTCAGGTGTTTCAGAACTGCAAGGAATTTCCTTATATGGCCCGAGTTAGACCTTCATGGCATGACAGGGTCCCACTGCAGCCTGGTGGCATGGAAGGCACAGGAGGCCAGTGATTCCCAGGAACCGCCATGTAGGAAGCTGGCCTTCCTGAGCTGCTGGGGAGAATGGGGGGAGCCATGTCCTTCCTCACTTATATCCTTACAGTGTCAAACTTTTGCACTGTTTTTTGGCCTATTTTGTCGAGGTGGTCAGAGTTGTCATTTTTTGGCAGACTTCTGTGTTGTCTCTCTGTGCTTGGCCTGGCTCACTTTGCAATCTCCCGTTAGATTCCTTACAGAAATCTCCACTTACCTTTCACCGCCAATTAAACTGTTTCCCTCAAGCATGTGTCTAGAAAAAAGTTACCATGTTATTGTTTAATTACCAGTTCAAAACTATTTTGTTATTGCAGACATTACACAAATTTCTTACAGATTAATCTAAAAGGCATTTTAAGTTTAGTTTGATAAGCTGCCATTATTGGAACTCAGTTCTTGGGAATGTGGTTAGAACATAAACCATGTGTAAACTGGATAAAGCCTATTCAACTCTTCCAAATTTAAAATCTAGGGTATGGGGTCCCCGGGTGGCTCAGTTGGTGGAGCATCTGACTCTTGGTTTTGGTTCAGGTCATGATCTCATGGGTGGTGGGATCGAGCTCTGCATTGGGCTCTGCACTCAGGGAGGGGTGTGCTGGAGATTCTCTCTTCCTCTTCCTCTGTCCCTCCCCCCCCTCTCTAAAATAAATCTTTAAAAAATAAATAAAATATAGGGTAGATGATGGAATAACATGGCTAATGAATTCTGTCCACTAGAGTCATTTTTAATGAAAGATTTCCTCAGTATTTTAGGTTCCAGATGGATTCCTGAATGGCCAGTGGGTGATGGTATTTCGGGCAGGAGGCTGGATATCAGCTTCTGCTCATTTATGAGTGCCTACAATGCGACAGACTGTAGTTAACACTTAACTACTCCATTTAGACCACAACAATGCTGTACTTGGGATCACATTATCTTTTTCTTTCAGGAGACAGATTGAGGAATTTGCCACAAGTCAAGAGAGTAGATGGTAGGGCAAGACATGTTAGCTGTTAATTTAAAAATAATTAAAAAAATTACAAAGTAATACATGCTTGTAGAAAATTCAGAGATCCACGAAAACAAAATTCCTTCATAATTCCATCAGGTAATTAACCATGACTGTCAATTTGCTGTATTTTTTCTGTATACAGATGTGTAAAAGTGTTACTTTTTACTTATAAAAAGTGAGATCATTCTGTTTTGTAACTGGCTTCTTTCAATTAGTGGTATATCATGACCATCTTTAAATCTTCTTGGCAACATCACTTTATTGAACACAAGAGTCTCCTTTTTTTAATGTCACAAATATTTAACAAATCCCCTTAACACTAGAAACTTTGGTTAAAGTGTTTGTGATCAACGTGATGCACATCCTTTGAGCAGATCTTTACACATTGCATATATTTCTTTAGTTGAAGTTTCTAGAAGCATAAATGCTAGGTTGAAGGCTATAAACATTTTTAACGGTTTTGTTGTCTGTAGCCAAATTAGCTCCAGAAATAATCTTAAATCAATTTATACTTCCACCAACAATGTAGATTTCATTTCTCCATATTCTAGTGAAACTACTATATGGCAACTATATTTCTTTGATTACTAGTGTAATAAAAATTTTCCGTTCTATTATCTGACTTTCTACTTTTTCTTAAACTTTGCTTTAAATACTAAATATTAAATAAGAAAAGACAAACTTTGTGATATTATGCTATTTTTAAATCTCCTCTGCGGGAAAAAGAAAAACATAATCTTCTCTGATGACAAATTACTTATGGAATGAAAAACAAATTAACAGAATGAGACACCTGGGCCCATCAGACATATTTCCATGACACCTGTCACCATGGTACATGTGAAGTCCTGCATTGTTGGTCTTCTTCATTTCAGTACTGCTAATGTGAGTCCTTAACAGGTTTTAGACCCCTGTATTATGGGCAAGGGATATGGAGAACAAGTAATTTTATTAATAAAATAAAAATAAAAATAAAAATAAAATAAAATTTTAAATATAGTTAGCATATACAAATTTGGAAGCAAACTGATGTTTAGAAATCACACAGTTCTCTTAGGAGGAAAGAGGGGTGTGCAGGTGTCCTAAGAAGAAACCAACTAGCCACAGGCATTCAGGTTGCCCTGGGGACCATTGAGCACATTTTATGCAGAAGATGCAGAACTTCAGCAGGTCAATTATATTTAATACCTGCCCTGATTTCTGGATAATTGTATCCAACTGCTTTGGATTGCCTATAGTATTTTAAATCCAGCATGTCCCAAACTGAATCTACCACCCACCTCCCTAAATTTCACTGTTTTCTCCCTCTTCCTCAGGTGCTAGCATATCAATCTACCCAGAGAGTATCAATTCCCAAGACTCAATTTTATTTCAAATATCTATGTTTTCTCTAATATTTCCATAATTCAGGCTTCTATCTTAATCATTAAGTATTTTTGAGCCCTTCTTATGTGCCAGATCTTCTCCTAAGCTTGGTGGTGATGGGGGAGAGAGCAAGGCTTAGAGGGAAAAAAAGAAAAAAGCCTTGCTTTTTTGGGGATGCACTGGGGAAGTACACAGGTGAAGCAGACAGTAAAAAAGTAACTAGGAAATCTAAGGGGTGCCTGGGTTGCTCAGTTGGTTAAATGACCAACTCCTGGTTTCCACTCAGGTCATGATCTCAGGGTTGTGAGATGAGTCCCACCTGGGGCTCAGTGCTCAGTACTGCGTTCTCTTGGGATTCTCTCCCCTTCCCTCCTCCTGTTGTGCTCTCTTTCTAAAATAAATGAATAAAGTCTTAAAAAAAACACACACACACACACAACAAAACTCTAAGATGGAGGTGATTGTTTTGAATACCGCTTGCGGTTGCCCTCAGAGGTAATATTTAACCTATGATTTAAGAGAAGAGCCTGCCAGGATTCTGGGAGGAGCATTCTAAACAGGCCAGGTCAGGAAGAAGACTTTACTAGACTCAAGGAACAGAAAAGGGGCCATGTGTGCTGCCATTAAGGACAGTAATTGGCAGAATGAAACCATATTGGAACGTCATGTAACGAAGTCTGAATGTTGTAATATTAAACATGATGGGAAACTTTTGAAAGTTTTTAAGGAGAGAAAAAACATGTTGTGATTTATGTCTTTCAAAAAGAAAACCATGGCTGCTGTGGGAGACTGGATTATAGAGGGGGGAAGGTAGGTCCTGGTGATCAATTCATAACTGACCTGCTGAAGTTCTGCATCTTCTGCCTAAAATGTGCTCAATGGTACCCAGGGCACCCTGAATGCTTGTGGCTAGTTGGTTTCTTCTTAGAACACCTGCATACCCCTCTTTCCTCCTAAGAGATCTGTGTGATTTCTAAGCATCAGTTTGCTTCCAAATTTGTGTATACTAGCTATATTTAAAATTTTATTTTATTTTTAAGATTTTATTTATTTGAGACAGAGAGAAAGAACATGAACAGGAGGAGGGGCAGAGGGAGAGGGAGAAGCAAAGTCCCCACTGAGCAGGAAGCCTGACAAGGGTCTCAGTTCTAGGACCTGAGATCATGACCTGAGTCAAAGGCAGACACTTAACTAACTGAGCCACCCAGGTGCCCGTAAAATTAAATTTTAAAAAAGATCATTAACATTATACAAAACAATGCAATGTGAGAACAAGTTATCATTTCTAGGGAAAACTAGGCCAGTTTGTAAAGATATTACATGATTGAAAAAAAAAAACCAGTAAAAATCATGCTTTCTGCAACAGATTCCTTCATATACATCTTATGCCTTCACTCTACAGAAACTAAAGCTAGAAATCAGAAAATGCATTTAGGATTTAGCAAGAGAGAAAACCAGAGCACTCATTAGTAAAAACTTGCCAAAGATAGACTTTTCACCACTGTTTGAACTTTGGCAAATGAATATATGAGTATTGAGTTAAAATAAAATGTTTAAGGTATGCAGTGTGGTTTGTGTGTCCCTCTTTGGCCTGTCACATCAGGTGAGTGGGCTTCTACTTTGGAGCTAGAAGTGATACACTGGGTAAGGGAAAAAGAATCAGGGATAATAATGATTCTTGCCATTGCATGGGCTAAAGCAGATCTGCTGGGCACACCCTTCTGCTTTTGAGAAGCTGCTGATGCTCTACACTTCTACTGCTGACCAACACTTGTCCTTTCCAGCCTTCTCATTTCCATAATTCATCATGAATAACACAATTACCACCACACTTGCCACAGTGCTGTACGAGCAGCCTGTATTAAAAGCTGTATTGGTCTAAACTTCTTGAGGGGATCATGTGCTTAACAATTTGTATCACCCAGTGCTGACATGTGGTAGATGATCAATGTTTGTTCAATGGACAAATGAAAGAATAGGCTATCTCCTTTAATTTTTTGAACTGAGAAATCTCTTTGTAAGCATTAAAAGATAATCCATCCTATACTGTTATGTACTGAATGTCTGTGCCTCCCTCAAATTCGTATGTTGAAGCACTAACCTCCTAGTGTGACTAAATTTGGAAATGGGTCCTCTAAGAAAGTGATTAATGTTAAATGAGATCAAAGCGGGGTGTGTGTGTGTGTGTGTGTCCTGATCCAACAGGACTAATGCCCTTATGAGAAACACCAGAGAGCTTGTTCTCTGTTACCCAGAGTATCCTCACCAGACACCAACCCTGCAGGCACCTTTATCTTGGCACTGTCTCCAGAGCTATGAGAAAATAAATTTCTGTTGTTTAAGCCATCCAGTCTGTGGTTTTGTTAGAGCAGCCCGAGTAGACTATACGTATGTGTAGAATAGATTGTTTTCTCCTTCATATTTGGTTTGCCAGAAGGAGTCTCAGGAGTAAGCGAACTTTGGTATGTCTGAGAGATGGTTCTCTTTTAGCTTTCAAGAAAAAAATGTTTCTCCTCTGATTATTTTTCTTTACTAACAAAATACATAGTACCATCGCAGGAAGAAAGCCTTTTTGTTTGAAAAGGCTTTTACCCCCTAAAGTTAAACCTATAATTCAAATTAAAAATAGCTTTTATCTTGGTACAATGAACAGAACAACAATTTTTAGTAGTTTCACAAGTGGCTAGTTTCTGTGATTCCCTTAATCTTCCCTCAGACTTGTCACACCTCGTATCTGCAAGATGGTTTCCAGAGTTCTGCACATTACCTGAGATTAAAACAAGAGGAAGGGGGAGAGGCCGTACGAGCAGCATATTTACCCTCTTACAGGAAAAGCGAGCGATTTTCCAGCAGCTATCAGCATACTTCTATCCATCTCACTGGTCGTAATCCTGTCACAGGCTCAAACCTAGGTGCACGGGGAGCTGAGAAAACATTCCCATTTTGAAGGGGGTAAAGAAACTTCTGGGCTAGTCAATGGATGGTGGTATTTGCCATACAGGGTTACTGGAAAACGACTGGCAGGTGAGCTAATTTTAAGAAATAATCCTCCAGGTGGGCTTAATCACCCCAAGGTGGGCTTTTCATTTCACACCTTAGCAAAGAACTTTAACCAGCATCTAACCAATAGTTTTTTGATTACAACTAGCTAGGCTGCAAACATTTCATTAGGCAATTCTAATTCTATACCAAGTCTTATCTGTACCTATTACAATAGAATACTGACTTTAGCTACTGAGTATACATTAGCTGTATTGTTTATTGTTTTGTGTGGGGCTAATGACACTATTCTACTTTTCTGTCAATGATACACAAGGAACTGGCAAGTGGGGTCTTCTAATTTGAGGCTATGGTTAAACACATAATCTGAGTTTATCAATATTGTATTTTGACCAAGAACCTACCCATAGCTTACCACTAGTTACCATTTCTAAGTTTGCATCCCACATTCACTGGTCCTACTTAAGAACATCTTTGAAAGGGAAGAATAATTTATCTTTGTGTAATTACTGCTATCCTTAATGGTGCAGTAATGGTGTTAATACAGGCTATGGCAAGTTTTTACCTATTGTCTAAAATATCATTCCAATGGAGACTTATCAGAACAAAAACATACGTGTTCTAATTGAGACCTTAAATAGGGAGGAAAAGTGGGGTTGAGAAAATAAGAAAAATAAAGTCATGTTTACTACACAAAAGTAGATCTCCTGAGGTTCTATATGGTAGCCATGGTGAACACAATTTGGCTGAGGTTTGCCTAAAAAAATAAAAAAAGAGAAAGACAGTAATAAATAGTCTTTAAGGAAAAAATAAAAACAAAAACAAAGAAACCGCAGATAAATTCTTTAAGAAAAGCACTGCTTTTACTGCTGCTGAGACCTAAGAGAATTTTCTCTCATGAGTCCTCATAAAGGTACACTGTGGTGTAGCAGGCATCAGCCTTGAAATAAACACATGTGTTGAAAACGCAGTTTCTGATGATTGTTTTGCTAGTAGAAGCCAACAGCACAGAAGCAAATTGCAATGCAGTGAAGATAATTCTATTATCTTTTGGAAGAACTAAAATGTGGATCAAATATGTAGCTTTTTGAAAATCTCCCAGAGGATACAATTTAGATTCCTCTCTTTCCAAGTTGAGAATACAGGCTTGTTTTTAACATAATCCCCAAACTTCCTCTCTTTCCGTAAGTAATAAAACCCGTTTTAAAACTAGACAAATTATTTTTCGATGTAAGACCACTGTTCCCTTTTAATATCACAAACAGATGAAGTAGACTACGTAGATTATTTATCTGAGGAACATGGTTTTCTAAATAATGTGCTTTAAATGTCTACTCTCAGAACAGACAAATAAAGCACATTTTAAAATGCTGGTTTATGGTTTTACTACCTACCCATGAAGTTAATTTTTAAAAGGTTAAAAGAATATTCACAGAAATGTTTCCTGTTTGAATTATGTTCAACTTTTTTTATTAATATTGGTTACATTTGTAGCACAGTGCACCTATTCACAAAGACTTAAAATGATAATATAAAGTGTAAACATAAAAAATGATCATAAACTCATTCCATATCTGTGAAATGGAGCAGTTAAGTATAATTAAATTTACAATAATTGTAAGGGATAGAGAGAACACTGAAATGGAAGGGGAAAAATACTATTCAAGATCTAAACAACACAGCTACTGCTGTACTGAAAAAATAATTTATTAAATGAATATAATAATAAGATGCATCATAAAAGTAAAAAAAGTAAATTCTAAATATAAACAGTGGTTTATCTAATTAACAAGTTTTTCTTCACCCATCCCAAACTTTACATACAATCTTCTGAAAAGCCAGATTCAGAAGTGTATGGTTCACTTTAAAACAGACATGTATGTAGCATTACAGCATCTGGGATTTAGCAAAGATCATCTTATCATTAGACTAAAAATGATATTAATTTAAATGATTGTTCTTTTTAAACCTTTTAAGCCTAGAATATTTTGAAATGAACAAAGAGAATAGTTTATTATATTCTTCCTGTCTCTCTCCCAGGAGACAGGTATACTTTGTGGAAAATATTCTGAGACAGAACATAGCTGTACATTTTGACAAAAGCTTTTAAAATTTTTGGTACTTTGTAAGAAACAGTGTCCTTTTTAGATCAAAAGTTAACAACAGCCACTTGATCTCTTAATCTATGTAAGCAGGATTTTAAATAACTACATTTTAGTATGTACATCAAGATACTGATAAACTTTTAGATAGTGAAGAAAACAAAACTGGAGATGGTTATTCTATTTCCCCAGTAAGTTTCCCTCAGCTTTTAGAAAGCACATGCAATTCAATATACCGAGCTGTATTTCAAAATGCTAGCACGATCACAACACTTATTAACAGCAATATGCAAAGCACTGGAAATAGAAAATAAATGAGTAACTTCATATTGTAAAAATGAAACAAGGCACTTTCAACAATTATAAGTCAATCTGAAAGAAACACTTTTTCATAAAGCTGACTCACAGACCCTAGCAGACTGGTGTAAAAAGTCAAATAGTGAAGGCACTACATAATTCTTTTTCCTAACTCCACTTACTAAAGAAATTCACCAATTAAACTTGGCACAAAGGAGTTTAATTATCATAAAGTGCATCACTTGGCTAAATATATTAAAAGGAAAATCAGCCTTAATATATTATAGCAACATATTCACATATACAGAAATAAAAATGCAATCCCAGGAGTCAATATAGTTAAGGAACTTCATAGTATATATGGCTTTTTATTTTGTATTTTTTTTTTTGTAACTCCCTACTTGCTTAGAATCTTTATTTTCAAAAGATTATACCTTGATTAGCAAAAAGAGGTAGTATTCTGAAAGAGGAAAACTCACTGATTCTATAGGTAGAGATTTAAGATAAAGATTATGTGGAAAATAAACAAGTATAACATATTATAATAAATTAGGATACTTATCATAGTATTCTGATAATGTATCAGCTTTTAAAATCAAGGCTATTTTATCAGTTTAGCTATGTTATTTTATATTATTATAGCTCTTTCAAATAGTTTTCCTTTGGTATTAGAAAGTTTTCTTCTTTTAAATAGCAAACAGGCAATTTTTATTTACAGATGGTAAATGTATCGATATTTAAAACTTAATTCATCTTTACCACTGATTTAAACGACTAATGAAAATGTATCATGTCATAAATACAAAGAAGTATATATCAACCAGATAGTAACATGCATTTAATGTCCATTTAACTGATAAAATTGGCATTTTAAACACAAACTCAAACACACACACATACACGCAAGAGTATGCACACACACATTACTTTGGAGCAATATATTGGCAAAATACCAAAATAATTTATGCACATTATTTAAGAATTGAGTCTTGATAACAGAACTCAAACTAAATTTTTTTTTAGTGTATTAAATACAAAGGTTGGATAAAAGACAATTTAAAGCAGCAGTGAATACATTTCTTATCCCAATAACTTAAAAAACTTTTATGTAAACTTTATACATGTGCAATCTTTCTGTTTTCTGTAAATGCTTCACTCTTTTTTTCTTTTTAAATATTTGCCACTCTATTCTAAATTTGCTGAAACATATACATGGAAGAAACTGCTTGTCATGTATTAGTCTTCTTCAGCATTGTATGCCACTTCTGCAACTTCTATGTCTGATACAGAATTTTCAGGTTCACTAAAACTTAAGCATGGCTTATCATCAGTTCTGCAAGAAAAGAGAAACATGTCAACAAAGAGATTAGAAACATGCGATTTCACTTCACTATTACCTTAAAATTTTTTTTTATCTAATGGAAAGATTATTTAAATACTAATGTGAAAATATTTAATGGAAAAGAATACTTAAATAAATGATCAGAAATTACACACACACACACACACACACACATATATATTTAAGATTTTATTTATTTATTTGACAGAGAGAGAGGGAGAGAAACCACAAGCAGGGGTAGTTGGAGGGGGAGAAAAGAAGCAGGCTCCCCACTAAGCAGGGAGCCCAACGTGGGGCTTGATTCCAGGACTCTGGGATCATGACCTGAGCCAAGAGCAGCTGCTTAACAGACTGAGCCATCCAGAAATTTTATATTTTTAAGTTGTTATTACCAGACATCATCTATGGAGATATATTTTTGAGTCTTTCAGCTCTCCCAACTACCATTTATCACTAAAAATCCAATTTATAATGACCTTTACCAACACAAATTTGTTCTCATAATTACAGCTTAGCTGCTGCCACTAAAGTATTTACAATGACTTTGGATTTATAAGTAATAAATATTCTATGTGCTTTCAAATATACTATCTTCATCATTCCTGTTAGGTAGGCAGGCTTGTTGCTATTATAGTATCCCACTTTTTGAATGGAAAAAGACTGAGAGAGATTAATATGTTAAACTTAATAAAATTAATGAATTAAATGAATAGGTAATTCAGATATATCTTCAAAGTAAGTAATAATTTACAGCCTAGATGCCAAATATTCATTTTTAGGGACAGCCTAGAATATCAAATAGTCTTTATTTGCTCAGCAGATTCATGATATAATAACACTGAGTTCATAAAAAAAAACTTGATAGAGTATTACTATTTCCCTCTAATTAATCAGATAATTAGGCCATAATAAGCCAAATATTATTTACCTAGATTCCTCATGCAAAACATCTTGATCAACCTCAAGTGAGGAGGGCTCCACCTTTGGGATGTGTCCACCTTCTGTTTCTGATGCGTGCAATGACTCTTCAGGTTCTAAAGACAATGTTCTGAAAGTAAATTAGAGCAACAAGTTATTTCCTACAAAAAAAGTATTAGTTTATTTTTGTAAATACACATAACTTTATTAAGTCTTTAGCTATTCTTAATATAGCTAATAGATTGCTGACTCTGGGAGTCAACAGAGAAACTAGTATTTATAATTAACGTAAAATGATTTTAATGTCAATTAAATATGCTGACAAGAACACAAACTACAACTTTCATATGTGAAAAATTGGTAGAAATGCCTAGAAATAAAGATACCATTTAAACAGGTTAAAATGAATAATGTTTATCTTCAACAGCTAGAGACTTGTATTTCTGATGTTTCCCATCCTTCAAATGTTCAGCCTCCTAAAATAATTTATCAAAAGGCAATTTTCCCAATCTATAAGAAATTACGCCAAGAGTCTAAGACTTCTGGAATCAGAAATTTCCTAAATCATACTAAAATACAAAGGGCATTTAGCCCAGAGTATTAAGAGTTTAATGAGTAAGGCTAAAAATGTAAATATCACAATACACCTGATTCTGCTCTCTAGAGTTTCTATATGAAGTTGCTTTTCATGCAGCAGTTTCTTCAGTGATTCCACCTCTTTTTGTTTTTCAAGTAGTTCTTTTTGAAAACGGTAGTTTGTCTCTTCTAAAGTTTCACAGAAAGCCTTAAAAACAAATGAAAAATTCAGAAAAAAATTACTTATGCAGTATCTTCCTCAAGAGCATTTATTTGAGGAGTTAAAGAACATAACCAAAATAATATGTATGCAGCCCCAACAATTTGTTCCCTTTCCTCATCGTTTTTGGTCTCTGCTATCTTGCTATCTGCCACCTACCAGCAGGACTTCTAACTACAGGTCCCCTTTCTTGAGAATTGTTAATCAGTAAGCCACATTGCTTGAAATGAGTATGTGATAACCCTATAGAGTAGAACTGGGGGAAAAAATGACCAAGTTTTAAGTTTCTGTTCTCCTTCATCTATTTTTGCCTAGTCCTAGATGAATATACTTTTTTGAAAAACTGACTATTCATTCGTATTAGCTTAGCAGCAATAATATTGTAACAACCTCCTCCACAACACCAAAACAATGTTGGGTTCTTTTTTCAACATTGTTTTTCTCTTGCTTCTCCTTTTCCCAGATTCGTTCAAAGTTGACATGTTATCCTTCATACCCAGGATACTAAACACTGCTGAAATAAAGATTAAAACAAACGAAATCGTTCTACCATAAAAAATGATGTCATGAAAATATGTGGGTCACTTATTTTGGTGAGGCGTTCGGCATTACTGATCAATTCTTTTAATTATTCCTAGTTATCTCTCACTCCCTGTCCTGTCTTCTCTCTGACTGTTTCAGAACTTCACCCCTGGTAAGTCCCCTACAATGTGTTACTATTGCTGATTCCAAACCCAGCAGATGATCTGGATTACTGTATCAGGGGAAAAAAAAACCCACTGACTCCCTGAATCCTGGCTACCTTCACATCCTGTTCTTTTCCTTAAGAACATGAGACTCTTTATCTTACCTACTTACTCTTCCTCCTCTGGAAGTGTGTTCAACCACATACACTTTGTCTTAAATTTTCAACCTTTCCCCTTCCTGGACCCTAAACCTCCTTAATAAACTTGACTGAAGTTCCTTAAGCAAGTCCTAAAAATTTCTCTATAAAGAAAAATCATCACCTCTCTCTTAATCATGACTAGCTATTAACTCACCTCCTTCCTTTCAAAATGAAACAATTTATCACAATAGGTTTTTATCACCCAAATTTAGCCCCCCATTTACTTCTAAAATCATTTAATTAGAGGAGTTTCATTCTCTTTTTCTCTACCAACTATGCCCAGGGAAAGGCAAACAATGACCTTCTAATTGTCAAATCCAAAGTGTTGTTTTAATGACTTCACTGCATGTCACTGTTGATTTAATTTTTTTTTTTAATTTAATGGAATCTCTTTCATTTGGCCTCCATGAAACTTTATGGTTTGCTTCTTAACTTGGACAGCTACTTCTTAGCTTTTAATCTCTTCTTTGCATGTGGGCATTCATCAGAGTTTTGCCTTTGGTTATGTATTCTCTTGTTCTATATGTCATTCCTGGGCAATTGCACTTACTGTTAAGACTTCAGCTCTCATCTCCACTATATGCTATCAACTTCTAATGGGTTTGTTGTTGTTATTAATCTCCACCCCTCAACATTTCCTGAGTGCATAGACATCATTCATATATCTGTTGGTCCTCTTCAACTAGATGTACCAATGGCAAGTCAAACAGCGTTCACAAGGGAGTATCTATTCTACCATCTCATCATTAAAGTCATCAAGCAGGCATCTTAGATCACTGAAATCCCCTAATTTCTATGGCCCAAAGATAGCCCAGTCTCTCTACCTTTCCCTTACCCTCATTCCCTACTGCCTCATCAACACTTCTTATGTTTTTGTCATTTTTTTTCTCATTTCTACAGTTTTCAGTTCTTAACCAAACTACACCACCAGTAAACTAATTGGCTCACCTATGTTTACTTTGGCAATATAAGCTGGCTTTTTTCCCTTTTTTTTAAATTGTGTTATGTTAGTCGCCATACAGTGGACTTTCTTAAAAATACATTTGATCATGTTACCTATGATTTAATACTGCCTAAATAATAAGGCCAAATATATGTAGGCAAATGAAGTACCTTATGATGTGACATATCCCTTTTACCCCAACTTCATAGCTTGATGTATTTACCTTTCCTTTCCTCTGGTCTTCTACATAACCCATGTTCCACCCAACTGAATTATTTTCAGCTTCTCAAATATTTATCTTTATATAGATGGAAGTATTTAATATATATCAGTCTTATTTTTTTTACCTAATGACATAAGATGAACGTTATAAACATACCCATATTTAAAGATCTGGGTATAGTCACATATGAGAAAAACTGAACAGTGTTCAACAATCATGCAAATAGAACATAGGAACACAGAAAAAAAAAATAAATGAACCACACATAACTTCCACAGATAATAGTATGGGTGACCAGGCAAACTAAGGCTTCTGGCTATAAAACACCTAGCTAAAAATCCAACTTTTTTAAACAGCTATGTGGGCAAGAAACAGAGGTAAGTCTCCGGGAACAAAAACAAAGAGAAATGAAAACAAGTACCACCAGGATCTGCACTAACATAGCTTTGGGTAATGGGTGAAAAAGGAGTGAGGAGAGGTTGCTTTTGGTAACTTTGAACTTTAAACATCAAGATAAGAGATGAATCAGGGACGTTTTAAGGGCTAGTGACAAAAAATCAGATACTTAGGAATAAATAAAGTAAGGACTCTGAAGAGCAAAGTCATTAATAAAAGTCACTCATCAACACTGGAATACATCAAGGAAGATTGTGTGTCTCATCTTGGCCTATATGTGGGAGAGGTAAAGTCTTCCCTGAAGAATCCGTAACTATGGGCCAATGTCTCATGTGGATTTTGGTTTGAATTTACACTGTTCACAATCAGTCAGAAATACCCAAGCTTTGAAATTAGCATAAAGAATGGTCCAGGATCAATGATACTCAAGATATGCCTGCAGAATAAAACAAACTTCTATGGAAGGATATACCCTCAAGTTTGGCTGTTCAGTGTTCCTGGCGACAAGGTTCTAATCAAGTCAACTTTATAACCTAAATTACAAAACACACTTGGATATCATCCACTGAAAAGAGGATTAGAATTCCATAAACTTCAGATAGCATATTATGAGATAAAGACCATAAGAGATGAACATGTAAAATGACTGGAAAATATTTTTTAAAAGCCACTGTTAAAAAAAAAATCAGGTATACCTGAGACAAAACAATAGAATGTCAAGACATGACAAGTATAGTCAATATTATTAAGATTTTTTTTTTAAAAGATTTTGTTTATTTGACAGAGAGAGATCACAAGTAGGTAGAGAAGCCGGCAGAGAGAAAGGAGGAAGCAGGCACCCTGCCGAGTAGAGACCCTGATGTGGGACTCGATCCCAGGACTCTGAGATCATGACCTGAGCCAAAGGCAGAGGCCACACCCACTGTGCCACCCAGGCATCCCAATATTATTAAGATCTTAATGGAACAGTAGAATAATCCTACCTGAAGACAATAAACTGGAAGCTAGAACTAAGAAAATTATAGAATTTATTCATTGAAGAATGAAGCACAGGGAGATGGAGACATAACATGAAAGGTTAAGACAGATGGAAAAGGAAAATAACACACATATTTATAAATTGGTCTAAAATAGAGAACAGAGAGAATGAGGAGAAGCAATATTCAGTGAGAAAACAGCAAAAAATTTTCAGAACTGATTAAATAGTAGCATTTTCAGACTTGGGAAGAATAATGCATCCCAAGGAAGAAAAAAATAAACACCACCCACACATAACATGGTAAAACTGCAAATGTTAAAATCAAAGAGAAAGTCTCTAAAACACTAGGGAGAAAAAAGAGTTTACTAGAAAGGGACAACAATGAACTGAAAATAGATATTTCACAGCAGTTCTACAGCAAAGGCAGGGGAAAAGACCTCAAAGAACTGAGAAGGACTATCAAGGTGAAATTCTAGGCCCAGTTAAATCATACTTCAAGAATGAAAGTTAAGATTTAAAAAATTTCAGACATTAAAGACCTAAATATTACCAACACACATTCAGTGAAAGAGCTATTAAATGGTGTATTTTAAGAGCAATTAACTGAGCCCTAGTTGAAAAAGTGAGACAAAAGAACTTAGAATGATGAGGAAAGGAAGTGCCAGTATGCAGGTAATTAAAGGAAGCACTGGCTCACTTTCGGGAGGCTGTAAACAACTTGGTTCTAAATTATTTGATGAAAACAATATATGGCCATTAAATAAAAATGAATATAGAGCTTAGAAGCCAGGAATAGAAGGAAAAAGGGAGGAAAGAAAACTCATTAACTAAAAGAAAGGAAAGGAGAAAAAGGTAAATAAAAGGCACAAAATAAAATGGCAGAAATAAATACATACATATTGGTAATTACTGGACACATCACAATAAACTTGCCATTTAAAAAACAGATTGTTCTGTTTGTATCAAAAACCAAAAATACCTCTATGATGCTGACAAGAAACACACTTTCTTTTTTTTTTTTTTAAAGATTATTTATTTATTTGAGAAAGAGAGAGAGAGCAAGGGAGGGAGAGTACAGAGGGAGAAGCAGACTCCCCGCTGAGTAGAGAGTCTTAACATGGGACTCAATCCCAGGACCCAGATACCATGACCTGAGCCGAAGGCAGACTCTTAACTGACTGAACGACCCAGGTGCCCCAAGAAACACATTTTAGATATACAGATAGAAAAATACTTAACAGGCAACAGGCAAATCTGCTCTTTCTTCCCTACAAAAAGTGTAGCTTTATTAATCTCAGAGCAATACGTTTTAAGTGGCAAACATTAGGCACAAAAAGAGTCACTACCTAATAATAAAAGGAATGATTCATTAGGGATATTTCAACTACAGAATTCCAAAAATTTTTTTTAACAACCAACCATTATGAGTGAATTCAATATACTACTTTTGGTAATTAAAGATACGTTAAGAGATTTTTAAAAATCAGAGAAAATGCCTTACATCAATGTATTTTAAAATCTGTACGATTTGCCCAATTTTCTTAAAATACACCAAAACTGAGCCCTAAAAAACCCACACAATCTGAATAAGCAGTATTCATTAAAGAAATGTAATTAGTTGTTAAAAATCTACCCATACAACTACTAAACAAACTAAAGAAAATATCAGACTCAGGTTGTCCTACAGGTGAAACACAGAATCATTTCCTTTAAAGTTAGAAACAGAGGAAAAGGATGTTTGTCATAACTGCTTCTACTTACTCTAAAGATCCCAGGTAGCACAAAAAATTATGAAAATAGAATGAAAAGTATTAAGGATTAAAACAGAAAAATTGTAACTGTAGTATTTCAGGGGATATGATTATCTATACAGAAGATTTAAAAGGATCTACAAACTAATGAGAGATTTCACCAAAGTATAACATATAAAATATATAGAAAACAATAATACAACAGTAATAAATTAGAATATAGTAGGGGTGCCTGGGTGGCTCAGTTGTTGATGGTCTGCCTTTGGCTCAGGTCATGATCCTGCAGTCCTGGGATGGAGATCCCCACTGGGCTTCCTGCTCAGTGGGGATGCTGTTTCTCTCTCTTCCTGCTGCTCCCCTTCTCGGGTGCTCTCTGTCAAATAAGTAAAATCTTTAAAAAATAATAAAAATACCAATTATGATAAAAAAAAAAACCCAAATAATAAATCTACAGCTTTCCCTAAAAGTTTTAGGAAAAAATTTAACCTTTTTTTTTTTTAAAGATTTTATTTATTTGACAGATCACAAGTAGGCAGAGAGGCAGGCAGAGAGAGGGGAGGAAGCAGGCTCACTGCCGAGCAGAGAGCCCGATGCGGGGCTTGATCCCAAGACCCTGAGATTACGACCCGAGCCGAAGGCAAAGGCTCTAACCCACTGAGCCACCCAGGTGCCCCAAGGAAAAAATTTAACCTTTACTGAAGACTTTTAAACAAGACTTAAAGCAATGATCTTATTGATAGGAAGACTGAATTCTATAATGACTCTGCTCTTCAAAATTAATCAATAAGTGTACAATAATTCCAAACAAAATGCCCCAAGGATCTTTTATGAAACTCACAAGTTGGTTCTAAAATTCATATGGAAAAACAAATGGTTAATTTTGAAGAAGAAGTAGGAAGGGAAATCTTGTCTTGCCAGTTACAGAAACTATAAAGCCACAGTAATTAGTTATCACAGTATGGACTCAATAAAGAAACAGAATAATTATTATAACATAAAAGCAAATAGAAATGCTAGAGTTGAAAAGCACGATAGCTGAAGTGAAAAATTAACAAGAGGAGTTCAATGGCAGATTTCAAATGACAGAAAAATGAGTCAGTGAGCTTGATCAACAGAAATTATTCAGCCTGAAGAGCAGAGGAAAAATGATTGGAAATAAAATGAACAACACTTCAGAAACCCGAAGTACAATGAAGTATACAAATATATGGCTAATGGGAATCCCAGAAGGAGAAGGCTAAAAGGAAATGACTGAAAAATTATTTGAAGAAATAATGGACAACCACTTCCTAAGTCTGATGTAGAACACTAATCTACTAAATCCAAGAAGCTCAATGAAGCCAAATTTTGATAAACACCTTGATATATCATAATCAAACTGCTGAAAGTCAAAGAAAAAAATCTTGAAAGTAGCAAGGGCAGAATGGCTCATCATGTCCATGAGAACAATATAATTAAAGGCTGATTTTTCCTCAGAAACAATGGAAGCCAGGAAACAAAGGAATGATACAAAGTAGTGAAAGAAAAAAAAAACATCAATAAAATTATCCTTCATAATGAACTTTCCTAAATAAACAAAGGCTGAGAATTTGCTGCCGTCAGACCTGCCTTACAAAAAGTACTAAGGGAAGGAATGCCTTGAAGCTGAAATAATGTGACACTAGATGATAATATCAATCCACAGCAAGGAATGAATTCTGTAATGACTTTGCTCTTCAAAATTAATCAATAAATGTACAATAATTCCAAACAAAATGCCAGAGGGCTGGAAATAGTAAGTATATGGACAAATATAAAAGTCTGTAACGTATTTTTCTCATTTCTTCTCTTAATTTCTTTATAAGAGAAAAGACTATATAAAGAAATAATTATTATACTGGGTTTATGACACACAGATTTAAAATATGTAATAAATAATAGGGGTGTCTGACTGGTTCAGTCAGTGGTGCATGTGACTCTTGATCTCAGGGTTGTAAGTTCAAGCCCCATGTTGGGCCTAGAGCTTACTTAAAAAAAAATGTAATTATAGCAATATCAAGGAGAGGGGACAAAAAGATGTACTGGAAATAAGTTTATGATTCCCTGGAATTAACTATTTCTCTGAAGTAGGCTGTTAAGATGTATACTGTAATACCTAGAACAACCGTTAAAAAATAAAAAAGTAAAAATTTTTATAGAGGAATCAAACTGCCATATAAAAGATGTGTATTTCACATAATAGTAGGCAGTAAAAGATGAAGAAGACCAAAAGAGATGAGACAGATAAAAAAATAAATTGCAGGGGCACCTGGGTGGCTCAGTGGGTTAAAGCCTCTGCCTTTGGCTCAGGTCATGATCTCAGGGTCCTGGGATCGAGCCCCGATCGGGCTCTCTGCTCAAGCAGGGAGCCTGCTTCCTCCTCTCTCTCTCTCTGCCTGCCTCTTTGCCTACTTGTGATCTCTGTCAAATAAATAAATAAAAATAAAAAAAAATTGCAAATGGCAGATGTAAAAGGTAAAGAGTTAGATTAAACAAAAGACCAAAACCCAACTATATTTATATTGTTATATACAAGAGACAGACCTTAGATTGAAAGACACAAACTGAAAGCAAAAAAAAAGAAAAAACCAAAAAAAAAACTATGTAAACAGTAACCATAAAAACCTGTAATAAACAAGACTGTATCGTACTGGCATAAGGACAGGTAACTGGGTTAATGGAAGAGAATTAAGAGTCCAGAAACAAATCCATTCCTTTATGTTTATTTGATTTTTGATAAAGGTACCAACACAAAAAGTGTACTGGCATAATTAGGTATCTGTAGGAACTTAAAACCCTTATCTCATACGTTCTAAATATCAGGTCAGAATGGATTATAGACTAAATGTAAGAAACTATAAAACTTCTAGAAAAAGAATGGAGAAAACTTTTGTTAACCTGTATTAGGTGGAATTCTTTTTTTTTTAAGTAGGTTCCACACCCAACATGGAACTTGAACTCATGACCTGAGATCAAGACTTGGATGCTCTACTAATTCAGATAGCCAGGCACCTCTGGGTGAAGAGTTCTTAATGGTACAACATCATAAGCCATAAAAAAAAGGTGAGTAAATAAACTTCATTAAAATTAAAGACATTAGTACTTCAAAAGACACCATTAAGAAGATGAAAAGACACACAGAGATCAGGAGAAAATATCTGCTAATCAGGTATCTGATAAAGGGACTTATATCCAAAATAAAGTCTTACAACTCAATATAATAGCTAAACACACACAAAAAGGCAAAAGACATAAATAGCCAATTCATGAAACATAAATGGCTAAAAAACACATGAAAAAGTGATCAACATATTAAAAAAAAAGTGACCAACATAAAAAATTAGGGAAACACAAATTAAAACTATAGCACAGTACCATTACATACCCACAAGAATGGCTATACTTCAAATCACATTTATGAGGACATGGATAAAGTGAAATTCTCATACACTTGTGGTGGGAATGTAAAATGGTATAGCTACTTCAGAAAACAGTCTGTAAGTTTAAAAAGTTAAAACATAATTTGCCATATAAGCAAATGTTCCATTTCTAGGGATCAATCCAAGAGAAATAAAGACAAATGTCCACACAAATCCTCTATGAGATTGTTCATAGCAGCATTATTCAAATAGCACATAACTGGAAACTATTCAAATGGCCAACTGGTGACTGAATAAAAGAAGTGTGGTATATGCAAAGAATGAAAAACCATTCAGCAACAAAAAGTATTGCTTCTATATTTATAGAATATGAATGGTTGACCCTCAAAAACATGATGCTAAGTGAAAGAAAGTAGATATAAAGATTATATAATGTATACTGTTATGCATACTGTATTTGTAAAATATTATGTACACTGAACACTCATCACAAACACACATACACACACACGCACGCACAAAATATGACTCTATTTATAGAAAATAACCAGAAAAGGCAAATTTGTAAAAACTGAAAGCAGATTAGTAGTTGTCTGGTGCTAGGAATGTTGGACTGATTGCAAAGTGGCTGGCAGGAATTTTTTTTCAACATGATGGGAACTTCTAAAACTGTTATGGTGATGGTAGTACAGTTTTGTAAATTTACTAAAAATTATTAATTGGTACTTTTACAATGGAACAGTAAATAGCTAATTTTATGGATGAAATTTTTACTTCAATAAGGCTGTTTCCAAAAAGCTATGGCATTTACTCTAATACAAAGAACAGATTCAGTTTAACTGAAAACATTACAAATCTACCAATTAAATCTGTTCCATTTAAATGCAATTGAACATTTGGGGGTGGGGGAAGACTTGCATAAAATCCTACCTATTATTACCAAATCTGTTTTGTGAATCTAGCCAACTGCTTCAAGAAATAGGCCACTCTAACACGTCAATTAGCGTAATTTGAGGAGCATCAGGCTTGAGTTGAATTGATAACAAGACAATAAGGTAAGTTTTAATTGAATTTAATTGTAGGCTCTTTACTTTGATATTTAGATGGGAGAAAACTCAGCACAGAAAAAGCATTTTTAAATGTAGTAAAATAAATTTCCAGATGATTTTTTTTTCCCCAACAGTAAAAGGAGGAAAAAACCAAGATTTAATTTTAGAGCTTCATTGATGGCACGGCATGTATGAACTTTTATTTTTTCACTAAACTAGGTTCATGTATTTCAATGAAAGACATCTTTGACTCAAACATTAAAAGTTTTCTGTGTAAAACGATCATGGTCTGAAATTATAATATTTTGCTGTTTGCTATTCCATTCAGGAAACAATGTAGTTATTGTACTGAATCATTTGTTCCCCTTTCCATGTGATACATAATACAGCACTTACCCTGCTTTCTTCTAGGCTATCAAATGGACCTGGTGGATCATCCAGACAAAGAAATTCTCTCACTGCAAGGCTTTTCAGAGGAAAAAAAATAAGGTGGGGTACAAATAAGTTTACAAAAAACAGAAAGCAAAAGTTACTTTGAAGCTATACAGTGTTTTAAGCAAGTTGGTTTTGTGGATATACCAAAAGCAGCAAGTTGGTTATGTGTTTTCACACAACCAACCAAACACAAATATAAAATCTATAGAAGACGCAAAGATTTTAAGCCATTTTCTAAGATCCTATGAACACAGAGATTGTAAATCCATGCTACATAAAAACTGCAGGACAGGGGCGCCTGGGTGGCTCAGTGGGTCCTCTGCCTTCAACTCAGGTCATGATCTCAGGGTCCTGGGATAGAGGCCCCCCCCTTCCCGTAATCCGGTGCTCTGCTCAGTGGGGAGCCTGCTTCCTCCTCTCTCTCTGCCTGCCTCTCCACCTACTTGTGATCTCTGTCAAATAAATAAATAAAATCTTTAAAAAAGAAATAAAAAAACTCCCCCAAAACCTGCAGGACATAAAGTATAAATCAGAATAATGGTATAGGAGACCAACCTAAATGATGAGTAGAAACAGGATTACTTCCAAAATTATTAATTTAAACTATTCTAAAAATGTCATTATCCTGTTATGCAGAAATACAATTTCTAATTTATACTTCATTTGTTTTATTGTCAGGAGATGCTTCTTCTTTTTTTTTTTTTTTTAAAGATTTTATTTGTTTATCAGAGAGATAGAGGGGGAGAGAGCGAGCACAGGCAGACAGAATGGCAGGCAGAGGCAGAGGGAGAAGCAGGCTCCCTGCTGAGCAAGGAGCCCGATGTGGGACTCGATCCCAGGACGCTGGGATCATGACCTGAGCCAAAGGCAGCTGCTTAACCAACTGAGCCACCCAGGCGTCCCGTCAGGAGATGCTTCTAAATAAAGTAACAGAAAAGTATTTTCTCTGAAACAAGTTAAAGATATTTTGCAATCATGTTTATTACACAATTTACTTATTTTCCCTAAAAAGTTTAAGAGAAAAAAAATACTGAAAAACTCATTTCTGAACTACCACAAATTTTGAAATAATGAAATACAGTTGACCCTTTAACCACACAGGAGTTAGGGGTGCTGACCCCCTGTGCAGCTGAAAATCTGCATATAACTTTTAACTCTCCAAAAAGTTAGCTTCTAATAGCCTACTGTTGACTGAAAGCCTTCTCCATAACAAAAATGGTCAATTAATACATATATTGTATGTTCTATTATATACTTCATTTTTTACAATAAAGTAAGCTAATGTTTTTTAGCAAATCATAAGGAAAATACATTCATAATGCTATGCTGTATAAAATGCATGTATAAGAGGACCTTAGGCAGTTCAAACCTGTGCTGTTCAAGTGGCAATTATAACAGTGCACTGTCATCTTTCTCAATTATCAGAAATAGGTTAAAATAGAAGAAAATTTAACTTCCTTATTACAAAAATACTTTTCTAAAAGCAATTTTGGATTGAGAGGCAACTCTGTTTGCATGTTAAAACATGTATGGAGACTTAAAACTTTTAGGTATAAAAGGATAAAAATATGATTATCTTGAGGTTCTGTATAGATGTCAACCTATGCTGAAAAGGGAATGGTAACATTGGGGTTTTTATATTGGGTCAGACGGGTTTATGATGACAGGATGGTCATGAAGAGACAAATGGAATATACAGGGAAACCTTTCCAAAAGTAAAAATAATGTGAATTAATATAGAGAAATGGTGTTAAGAAATTAATCCAGAAGACTGCAAAGACAGAACAAAGAGAATTGAATCTGTGGACAATAAAATCTTGACAATACCGGTAATAAAGGACACAGATTCAAGGAAACAGAAAAAACCTGAGTATTCATAGTCATGAAATAAGAGATGGAAAGGATCTTAAATGTGATCTAGTTGATTTTTAAAAAATGTGATCCATAGTGTGCTTTTTATCCTTTTCATGTGTTCAGCAAGAATTATACCTAAACACCTCCAGGAATAGGGAGTGTTCCACCTCTTAGAATAAACCATCATATGTTTGAAAAATACTGAAAATTATACGAATTATTTCTTTTACTGAGCTGAAATTTTTTGTCATGCAGCTTCTACTCAAGAATCTTAATTCTGCTTTTGAGCCGTTTAGGGCAAATCTAAATCCTCTTTCACATGATAACCCTAAAAGCACATTTTAAGTGTTATATTTCCTCTAAACTTATATTCTGCCCAAAGCAATACTAATACACTAATATTCTCTTTTCTTTCATCCTGTAACAAAATTTATTGCATACTTAAAGCCTATATGGGTCTGCACTCATGGAGCCAACATGTTCCCCCAGTTTTACTGAGGTGAAACTGACAGTTAAAAATTGTACGTGTATTTAAGGTGTACAACTTGATTCAAGTATACATTTTGAAATGTGAACTACAATCAAGCTAATTAACATATCTACCACCCCACATAGTTACCATTTCTATTATTTTTAAAGTACATTTCACAAAGGGCTTTCATATATCCTATTTCATTTAATTTTCACAATAATCATGTGAGGTGAAGATAGGCATTACATTTCCCATTTTACAAATGATACCAAAGTTCAGAGAGTTAAAATGACCCGTACAACGTTACAAGTGCAAGTGGTAGAACAAGACCTTGAATATGTCTTCTGAGTCAGAATATGTACCTTTTTCTACCTTTAAATTCTTTTCTGCTATATTTTGGTTCATTTGGATCCTCTCCTCTTGTTGGTCACTTCCCTCAGAAAACATTCAACTTGTCTATCTCCTTTAACCAAGGCCTCTAGAATACTGCAGTTGGTCTAAGAGCACAGAGAAGAACAGGACAACCACACATTTTTTTGGTTTAGCTATATATTTCTATCCACCCATTGTTAGAGAACAAACTATTAGGCAAAAAATGAGCCAGAGGAAATAAACTGATTTTGGGACTGAGAGGTCAGAAGTATGGATGAAACCATGAGAACAGCCTTTAAGATTGATATGGAAAGTGCACAGAAGTTTACAGAAGGGTCTTTTTTTCTTTTTAATACTTCAAGAGTATGATAACCCAATGTGAGACACTGTTTTCTTGTAGGTTTATACCCAGACTTCCTCATTCTTTAGTAACATTTTTATGTTTGCAAATTACCCTAGTTATTGAAATGCTGCTGCTAGGAAAGAAAAAGTAGTTAAGTAGATATGTATCACTTTTTATATCTTTGACTTATAGTAGAAATTTAACCCAAGACCAATAGTGATATTGACAATGTACCCAGCTGCAGGAATCTTTTTTGGAGGGGCTTTTCTATTTCATTCACCTTCCCTAAACATCTTTATGATCTATATTACTGCCTCATGACCTATTTATTTTACATTATACTTCAGTAAAAAAAGAAAAATCTTTATGATCTACATAGCTCACTAGTGTGCTACTCAAACAAAATCCAATGGATTTTTTTCCAATATAGTTCAAGGTCATATTCCATGCCCTACCTTCTTTAAATTGTAACATAAGAATGAAATTTGAAACTGGCTATACAACTCTGATTTATAAAATACTTTCTCAGGGATTCACTACATTTTCTGTTTCAACAGGACTCAGGTGGCAGAAGAAGAGAGTCAGTATGCTCATACTATTCCCATAGGAGAGGGCCACACAAGAATCTCTGGGAGACGGTTGCATTTGAGAAAACAATTTCTTTCACAGACATTCTGATACCTTTTTTCCCCCTTCTTGAAAAGGAAAGCTTTACCCATGCTTGAGAACCACTGACTAGAGAACTTTATTTAGATTTGATAAATATTTGACTGCCTCTGTGTGCCATGGTTCTGCTCAGTGATTTCCTCCATATTACCAATGTATAATTTATAAACAAATCAAGTGAATTCAAATAAAATATAAATACCACTCTATTATTATTAAATGGTCTATAAATTAAATAGAAATCACTTTTCTCCCAGAGAATTGAAATTTTTCTTAAAAAAATTTTTTTTTATTATTTTCAGTTAGCCACTGTATATCATTTGTTTTTGATGTGGTGTTCAATGATTCATTAGTTACATATAACACCCAGTGCACATCACAACAGGAGCCCTTCTTAATACCCACCAACCTGTTAACTCCCAGAAGTCATTTTTTTTTTTAAAGATTTTATTTATTTATTTGACAGAGAGACAGACAGACAGACAGTGAGGGAGGGAACACAAGCGAGGGGAGTATGAGAGGGAGAAGCAGGCTTCCAGGAGTAGGGAGCCCAATGCGGGGCTTGACCCCAGGACCCTGGGATCACGCCCTGAGCTAAAGGCAAGCTGCTAAACTGACTGAGCCACCCAGGCACCTCCTTAGAAGTCAGTTTTTAAGAAAAAGTCTCACTCTTTTCCTCCTTGTTCACCAATAGGTTCAATATAGCCCCCAATCTCTCCTCCATATTCAATCTTTAATACTTTTGGTTCCATTTGGCTATGATAATAAAGCTAAGAGAAACAGGATAAAAAGAGAAACCTATCTAAGAGAAAAATCCAACAATCTGGAATTAAAAGGTAAAGAAATACTTTGTATCTTTCTATGCCCTTTATAACCTAGAATAGTTTTTAAGTGTGTTTGGGAAAATTCTATTTTAAAATTGAGATCAGTTGTTGACTTAGCTTGCCTGAAGATAAGGAGACCACAGATGGTATCCCTCAGCATTTTTTATTATCAGAGCAAATTTGCCCTATAGCTTTCTCTTCCTCTGATTCTCTAAAAAAGTTTTCTGTCAGAGTTCTACTATTTTCAAACTTAGAAAATGATTTCATCTGGTGCACTTTCATCTTCAATTTACTATTATAGTTTACTCTTTTTCTTTCATAAATATGTATCTGTTTACATTTGATTTTTTTAAACCAGTAATTTAATAGCTAAAAGTGCTCTTAATCTTGAAATGTGTATTTTAAAAGAAAAAAAAAAAACCCTTAAAACTAATGCAATCCATTAAAAGGTCAGTCAAGAACTAAATATATGAAAGAACTAAAAATACTAGATACCAGTTCTGTCAAAATCAAATTAAGCACAAAAAGCCTACTGCATGAAAATATTCCTCAAGGATTTCAGATAGAAATGCTTTATCAGTTAGTATTTCTCTTCAGGACACTCTACCAGCTAAAAGAAAGTAACAGAAAATTGACATTAAACACAACCTGCAAGATAAGGACTCAGGGATCAAGGCTGGTGACAGTGAGGGTCACAATGGAGGTAGGCTGACTGGGTATGAGGCTGAAGCACTCACATTTAGAATCCTGTGGTGGAATATCGGGGTAGTGGGGAACCAGTTTAGATCCTGATTATCTCTTGCCTAATTACTAGTCAATTTTGCCCCTATGTTCAGTTTTATTCCTTCTAATCCAGAGTACTTCAAAAACAAACATTTTATGTCAAACCCAGGTTAAAACTCATCTATGTTTCTTCTAGCAAGAGGGAACAAAGCCAACATCTGTGTGCTGGCATAAAACACCTGCCTACATTCCAGTTTTAACTGTTTTTCCCTAACTGACACTTAAAATAGTACATCTTCATAACTATTTCATGCCTCCATACCTTTACTCATGCTTGCTGCTATTAACCCAGCCCATCCTTCCTACCTCTATCTGGCTAACTTGTTCTTATTCTTTGTGGCTCAGCTATTATCTCCTCATGGAGTCTCTTCTGATTAGGTCCCTTTTCCTACCCATGTTAGGTTCGGTCCCTGCCCCCCCCTGCCCCCCGAGAGAGAGAAAGCGCATGCGCATGTGCATGAGGGAGCAGGTGCATCAGCGGGCAGGTGCATGAACTGGTGTGTGAACTGGTGGTGAAAGGCAGAAGGAGAGAGGGAGAGAGAGAGAGAGAATCTCAGAGAATCTCTGGTCCATACCCAGCTCAATGCCTCATGTGGGGCTCAATCTAACGACTCTGAGATCATGACCTGAGCCAAAATCAGTCTCATAACCAACTGAACCACTCAGGTGTCCCTAAGTTCAATATTCTTCTATGGATTACTATGGCACTGTGAAGAGATCCTTTTCACAGCACTTATTACATTGTATTATTAGTATTGTCTGTTTATCAATATCAAGTATTGTTTGCTTCACCAAAAGGTAGATGTTTCTGGACTGTATAGATCATATTCAAACCAATTAGTACACTGTAGAATAAGTATTCCACAAATAAGGACCTTATTTCTAAGAGTTATACAATTAGAAAAAAATTTAATGCAACTGTTAAGAGCATCAGAACAAATTTATATCCACTGCTGCAGATAAACACTCTACTACAATTCTCAAATTTGAGATGAATTTTAGGTTTTAATAGATACTCCTACTTTCCCAAGAAGGTAAACTGTGGACAGCAATAAGACCAAAAGTCTTAAGAGTTAAAAAGTCAAAAGCTGGTTGCTTCCGATGGTGTAACCTTAAGATTCACGAGGAAGCACAATGAAAAGAATACAATGAGAAATCTAGTGTTGAAAGGGAACTTTCAGAAGCTACTTAGCTCAAATACCTCATCTTCCAATTGAAGACATTGATTAAAACCAGGTAAGTAACTGATTAAAATTATTTTACTATTGAGCTCCAAAAACTAAATTTTCTATAAGGTCTCTGACACCCAATTTAATTAGATGAGAGTTTAAATGTATCTGAATACAAAATATTTGGCTTTACTGCATTTAAAAAAACTATCCATAATTGAATGTTTACCAAACTAACATTAGTGGTGAAAATCACTTGACTAACCTTAGCAAAGTGTTGGTTCTCATGACTTGGGACTATATGAGCTTTGCATATATAATTATAAAAAATACTAAGAATAATTTCTCTTGATAATATCTTTATATAAAAAACAACTTAAATACATTTAAAAAAACTTCCTGTGAGAACATAGTTCAGGTTGAAAATGAATAAAAAAATAGTTTAAGTATTCTTGTTCCAGAATTATAGAATTACTGAATTTTACAACTAGAAGGGATCTAAGAAGTCATCTAATCCAATATATCCCAGATAATAATCCCCCCTTCAGTACCACCGACGCTTATTTAGCCTTTTTAAATGCTTAAGGTAAAGAGAAACTCACTTTCTCAAAAAAAAAGCAGAGTATTTTTATATTTGATAGCCTGAAATGATATGTAATTCTTTCTTATCTGAACTGACAGGGTCTTCCTCTAGTTTCTCACTTACTATTTCTAGTTTTACATGTTAGTCTTACATGTTAGTCTTGCTATTAAAAATGAGGTCCTTGGATCAGCATTATCAGCATCATCTAGAAACCTGTTAGAAATGCAGAATCTGGGACGCCTGGGTGGCTCAGCTGGTTGAGTGGCTGCCTTCGGCTCAGGTCATGATCTCAGTGTCCTGGGATCAAGTCCCACATTGGGCTCCTTGCTCAGCGGGGAGCCTGCTTCTCCCTCTGCCTCTGCCTGCCACTCTGTCTGCTTGTGCTCACTCTCACTCCTCTCTCTGACAAATAAATAAATAAAATCTTAAAAAAAAAAAAAAAAGAAAAAAAAAAAAAAGAAATGCAGAATCTTCACTCCAGACCTGCTGATTCAGGGCTTCACACTATGGTTGGAGAAATACTATTTTAAATCTAAGTATCATCTGATTAATCTTTCTTCCCATCACAATTTTTCAAATATGTGAAGATGGCTATTTTATCTCCTAAGTACTTTTGCTTTTTAAAGCATAAATATTATCATGTTTTTTCAATTGCTCCTTCCTGTAAATTCTTCTATACTTTTTTTTAAACTATGAACTGCTGTTGATGCAAATCCATCCTGATTTTTTTTTAACACATATAGAATTTAAAACATGAATTTTTTGGTCACTGAAGTTCTTATAGATGGATGGTAATTTGAAAAAAAATATGTAATTTAACTTCTCTATTTTAAAAGAATTAAAAAGAAAAAAACTCAGTAAATCAGGATATTAGTGTAGTGTTTCTGAAAATAGAGAATAGTAAAATTTGCTGTGCTGATTAAATGATGCAACAATTTCGAAGTTGCAGAAGACAGTATAAGCCAGTAAATAACTATATTTATAATTTATAAATAATTTATAAATAACTATATATGGTAAATAACTACAACCAAATTGTGCAGAGTAAGACTTTCCCCTCCATCTATCGTTAGATATCTTCACCTTAACATGCTGCTTGCTGGCATAGGACCTGTGCCTTCTTGCTTCTGAGTTTTGATACAATACTCTGAGGGAGTATTTACCTTCTCTTTGTTGGTCCAAATATCATTAATTCTTTAAAATCCAGCTCAAATCATCCTCTAGGAAGCCTTCTCTAATTCTCCAGTCAAAAGTTCTCTCTCTCTCTCTCTTCCTCCTCTGAAAGAGATCTAACTCTATTCACGATAGTTTTTTTGGGTGAATATTCCTCCTATTCAATTTTCTTGAATAAAGGATCAGTATCTAACACACCTTTGTGTACTAGGGTACCTTATATATAGTTAAGACCTAAATAAATATTAATGGAACAGATAAAATTAATAAAACCTTGAAAATATTGTTTTTATTCTGTTTTCTTACTTTTTATTTTCTAAATGCATCTGAAAATAATATTTTAAAACTTTCAGACCAACAATCCTTAGTATCCTTTCAGTTCTTACTTTTACTTCTGCTTTGTTCCAATCAGAGAGGTTATAATATTAAGAGCTGCTGGTTGTGTAATGGCAAGCTCTTAGCCAACATGAATGTTAAGAACTGTGTTGTGAAGTGTTAAGGATATAAAAAAGGAAAGTGAAAGGCATGCAATTATAAATCTATAAAGAATTAGTATCAAATTATTACTTGACCATGTAAAGAAAGTAGTTTTTCCATGCTGCCATTACAATTCTAAAAGGATGCTAATAGGTATATCAGCAGGTAACTTTAATTGATGTTTTAAGTAGTGATTCTTTTTCTTAAGATTTATTTATTTGAGAGAGTGAGTGTGCACCTGGAGGTGAGAGTCAGGGGGACAGGGTGAGAGAGAGTCTCAAGTAGACTCTGTGCTGAGCATGGAGCCCAGAGGGGCAGAGGGCTTGATTTCACGATTCTGAGACCATGACCTGAGCTAAAACCAAATGAACCACCCAGGAGCTCCTAAGTACTGATTCTTAAATGTTTTCTATTTTCATACAGATGTGTTGAGATTGTCTCTTTTCTCCTTTTCTCCCTTAGAAGAAATTCATAAATGGCTGCTTGACAATCCTAGACCTCCTAGATATCTCCTAATTATTGATTATTGGCTCATATTCATCTTCCTACCCATAATTTTAATTTAGCCTTCAATGTTCTCAAATTCTACTTCCTACAGTATTGCTTCATGATTGAAAAGGACCAATCTTCCCCTTCTCTGAATTCCTTCTACTTTAATAACCTGTGTCATACCAAGTGGCCATTCATAAACTCCCTTATTTTGTTCATATGGAAGCCTAATTTCTTCAAATGAATTTTAAGACCAATGAGTACACCCTCAGGTTCTTTCATTTCCTTCTTGGGTTGACAAAGAGCAAGTGCTTAAGTGCTTAAGATAAATAACTCCTCTTCCCCTCCCTGCACTCAAGCTTTGAACAAAAGCTTATTAAGAAGCTTTTGAAACTGTGAAATAAATAATGGTACACAAAACCCACAAAAAGGATAGTGGTTATCTCAGAATAAACAAGGCATAAATACTTCATTTTGAGTTCAATTTATCTAACAGTAATCCCTAAATGTTAGATGATGCAACATGACAAAAACAAGTAGGCAAATAGCGTGAGGAGCACTACATTCTTTAATGCAATACTTCTTAGAACTTTCAATACTCTAGGCCAATTTATTTGGCCAAGAAATCTTTGTTTCTCTGAAACACCTATTTACAAGTTGAACAAGGCCATTACCACTGTTCTAAAGTATGCAGTCTTGGGCGTGCCTGGGTGACTCAGCCAGTTGAGCATCCTGTTCCTGGTTTTGGCTCAGGTCATGATCTCATGGGTGGTAAGGTCAAGCCTCATGTCCTGCTCCACACTTAGCAGGGAGTCTGCTTGGAGATTCTCTCCCTTTGCCCCTCCCAGCCTCAAATATGTAAATCTTAAAAAAAAAAAAGCATACAGTCTTAGTAACAACAGGATCTCAAATGTCACTCGTATGTCTACCTTGACAGAGATCCCATAATTAAAAAAAAAAAAAGACAAAACTAAGATACACTTTCACTATTTAAAAAATCAAGATATCACAAAATCAGTTTATTAATGTGTTTTATATCATTTCATATTTCACTACACAGAGTAGTCATTTATAGAATAAAAATAATATTTTTAATACTAAGACATAAAGGTTTATAGAATAAAAGAGAAGAGAAGGGGATAAGATATGTATGTTGACTTTTTAGCTCTAAAAGTCTTCTTTTTGTATGGTTTAATATATATTTTCTTCAAATGGTTCTATGATTTTAGAGTTTGCTGGCTTTTATTCCTGCTTTATGTGTCTGAATTAACACTAACCTTTTATTTCTTTTGAGATGTAACAATTTTGGAAAGTAGGGAGTACCCATGTCCCCGGCACGTAGAACACACAATCACTAAATTTTGTCATATTTGCTTCAAACTTGTTTCTTATAGATAATACAATAGCAAATATCCAGCCATTTGTTTAAGAGGTACTCTTATTGGGCACACACTTTGTGTTAGCACTGTGTTAAGTGCTGCACAATGAATGGAGAGCAAAACAGCCACATGACCTACAACTACATATGTACCTTACAACCTGGTAGGAGAAACACAATCAAATAATCAGAGAAATAGTTACAAACTGAAATGCTGAGATTAAAGTACCAACCAGCCTTTCTCAGCTGGGATTCCATGATAGAATTAGATGCTAAGGACAATGACTTGAGGGACTATTTTCAGAATTCCCTTAAGACTGGCACATAGCTAGTACCATCCTAGAGTACAGGTGAGAAGTTATTTCATACATACAATAGGTATCTCACTTAAGCCACTAAGATTTGTCTCTCAGAACCAGTTGAGAAGGACTGGTACAGATTCTAGAAAGAACTGATCTTTGGTGGTGGTACTGGTGATGGTAAGTGAGGGGGTGGTCAGAAAAGCCTAAGGAAGTGAAGTTTTTAACTGAAATCTGAAGGATATATAAGCATTCACTAGACCAGGGTGGGGTGGGGTAGTAGTATGTAACACTGTCTTCCCAGGGAACAACATATTTGAATATCCTAAGGGGCGAAGGAGCAAGGTGATTCTGGAGAATTAAAAGACCAACACAGCAGAAGTACAGAGAACAAGGTCAGGGAGGAATAATAAAATATGAAGTTGGAGAGACAGGCAGATAGGCATGGATCAGAAAAAATGACTTCAACTGCATTAAAGAAGATCACTGTGGCTCCAATGGACTACAGAAATAAGAGTATATGAGGAAGACTAGAGGGAAACCTTCTGCACTAATTTAGGTAAGAGATAACTGCTTAGACTAGGGTGGTAATGGCAGGAATGGAGAAAAGTAGATTTGAGTGATATTTAAAATGTAAAGGAGGGGATAAGGATAGACAGGTTTGTGTCTAGGATGACTCCCAGGTTATGGGTAAATGATGCTGCTGAACACTGGGGAAGTCTGGAGAGTAAGTTTTTAGCTGGGTTGATGTCACTTTAAGATATTTGAAGGAGCTGCCAAAGAGGCAAATGCATGTATGAATCTGGAATTAAGAGAAGGGGTTTAGCTTGTAGATCCTTTCATAGAGGAAAATGAGGGGGACTGGCAGAGATCTCAAGCAGTAGCCATCAAGCTTGGGAAGCACACATTAGAAAACAAGATGTATATGCATGGCACATGTGTGACATATGTATAACACAAGGTGATATACATAAAAGAAAGACTGAGAAAAAAAGGGAGAAAAAGTGAGAAAGGATGGTTGCCTTGTTTTTCATCTTATGTGAAAAACTGCTTATGTGAAAAAGATAGTTATAGATATAGGCAGTTAAACAATATGCTAATTGCTGCTTTGTAAATGCTCTCTACTTATATCAAAATATTCCTATTTATCTGATAATGTAAATTCCAAAATCAGACACCCAACTGATAATAAATCATAAAGCAATTGTCTTATAAATATTTTCAGAAGCAAAAAACCATACAGATCCTTTATCTCCCTCTTTAATGGTTTTTATTTTCACAATTTACCCTCTGTATACCTTAACCCAACTTCACAATCTTCATCTTTTTGCATTATTTTGGAGAAATGTAAGAACACTACCTTCAAAATTATATAATGTTATATTAACGAAAAATCTAATATGTGGGCTCCTTTTTAAAATAACTGTTAAAATACTAAATAGTGCGGGGCCTGCGTGGCTCAGTGGGTTAAGCCTCTGCCTTTGGCTCAGGTCATGATCCCAGGATCCTGGGATCAAGCCCCACCTCGGGCTCTCTGCCCAGCAGGAAGCCTGCTTCCTCCTCTCTCTCTGCCTGCCTCTCTGCCTACTTGTGATCTGTCTGTCAAATAAATAAATAAAATCTTAAAAAAAAATACTAAATACTAAAATCAAGTTTATAGTTGCATGGTTGAGCATATGGTACACTGAATTTTTAACTTAAAAAAATTTTCAAAGAGTATATACATTTATTTATTTGAGAGAGCAAGAGAGCATAAGCATGCATGGGGAGAGGGGCACAGGGAAGAGTAGAGGGAGAGGGACAAGCAGACTCCTCACTGTGCAGGGAGCCAACATGGGTCTTGATCCCAGGACTGGGAAATCATGACCCGAGCCGAAAGCAGACGTTTAACCAATTGAGCCACCCAGGAGCCCCTAATATTTTTTACATTGAAAGATTTTGAACTTTGCTGATTTTTTAAAAAGGTTAATACAAATCAAATGCCAAATAAAATTCTTATGGGTAAAAAACAAGAAAATTCCAAGTAGTACCTTATTAGAGAGGACAAGTAATTATATTCCTACCCCATATTTTTGTGCTTGAATAACTACGGTTCTATATTTATTCTTTAGTTTAAACAAGTTGTTTCAGTTTGTTACATACCAGTTAGCAATGTCTTTGTGAGCCACTAAATTCTGAAGAAATGCTTGTAATCCTAGTTGTCTATCTTCTAAAAAGTCAGCATTATAATTATCTTTGAACCAGCGTTTTGGTGGAAGTGCTAATCGAAAGCCTGGAAACATCTCTTTTAACTGAAAAAGAAGAAAAAAGAAAAATACAATGTTCAACTCAATTATATCAATTCTATAAAATCTATCCTGTTAACTACATGGACTTGTTCATGAAATAAGCTTAAAATAAATAATTAAATTCAGCTAAGCTTTTTATAACCTCAATTGTTTTACTTGTTGAATTTATTAGTTGTATATATATAGGCGTTATAGTTGTTCCATACCCTTGCCAACAATTGACATTGTCCATCCTTTCAATGTTAGCCAATCTAATGGGTATGTAGTAGTATTTCACTGTGGCTTTAAAATGCATTTCTCTGTTGACGAGTGATGTTAACTATTTTCTTATGGGATTTTTTTGGATCTGCATATCTTTGGTGAATTATCCATTCAACTCTTCTTACCCTTCCACTTAAAAAAATTTGATTTATCTATTTATTATTAAACTGCAAGAGTTCTTTATATATTCTGGATACAAGTCCTCTGTCAGATGTGAATTCAACAAAGATTTTCTGAGACTGTGGTCTGACTTTTATACACATATTTTGATTCTTGGAACTAAAACCAGGTGATAGGTAGAGTTCTTTCTGGTACCTAGAACACTGACATAGATATTTATTAATTTTAAAGTGCCCAACTTGGAATATGTAGGAGATATTTGCTAACTTAAATTACTACTAACAACTTTCTTTAAAAGCTTAAGAGTTTTCTAAATCCCAACTTGCCAAAGATAAGAAATATTACAGTAATATTAAGACAAGTCTACAGAGGTAAAAGAGAAGTAAACATTAATTAATAACTAAGCCCTGAAAAGAAAAATAGCAAGTCATAAAGGATTAAAATAGCTCTAGGGGCACCTGGGTGGCTCAGTGTGTTAAAGCCTCTGCCTTCCGCTCAGGTTGTGACCCCAGGGTCCTGGGATCCAGCCCTGCATTGGGCTCTCTGGTCAGCAGGGAGCCTGCTTCCCTTCCTCTCTCTCCGCCTGCCTCTCTGCCTACTTGTCTGTCAGATAAATAAATAAAATCTTAAAAAAAAAAAAAAGCTCTAAATTGAAACTGTTAGAAATTAGTCTTCATGAATAAAAACTGTAACAATTTCATAAGCAAGAATTCAACTTAAGTATCTGGTAACTTCATAAATTACTTTGATCTTATTTAATTATTAACAAAAGTCAATGGAAGTACAGAATTACATGCTTTTAATTCATCAGTGTAATAATAAGAACTCAAGAAAAATAAATAAATTCATATTTAATGATGGAAATATATTACAAATAATACTTTAAGTATCTTGGCATACAACAAAAAGTCATCTTGATAATACCTAAATAAACGATAAAATAGTTCAGCATTTTGTATTTTACCTTTCATTCAAATTGAGGTTTTTCAAAATGGCATAAATTTTTGGGCAGCCAGGCAATTGCAAAATCACATAGTTGGGGTTTCTTACCAACAAAAATGTTAAAAATATACTAACTTTAGAAGTTTTGAGGGTGAAGGTGGCAGATGGGAGAAAACAGGATCAGTCAAATTTCCTCTACTAAACACCTGTCAAAATTAGGGAGTGATTTCTGATTCAAGGACAGAATCCAAAGTTACTTAGCCCCTGAGAAACATCATAAACTACTTGTTTCTTTTGGAGAAATGCTCCTGGTTTCTAAAATACTGCCCCACTCACCTGCCTCAGTTGACTTCCCTCTAGCTCTGTGACCACCTCAGCTCTTTATTATATTCTTACTGCAATTCTTCAATCAATTCCCTATCAATTCCCCAGTTTAGGTTGGTTCTAATTATTAAGAATCAAAATCTAATTATTAAAAACAAATTAAAATACAAAGAAAATAACAATGAATAAAACACAGTGAAAAGTGTCCTTAGAGCTAAATATTGTCTATATCCATGATTTCTTATTTCGGATAAATCCCAGAAATGTGATTATTATGTCAAAATTATGCACAACTTTAGGAAGCTGTGTACCCTAGGAAGATTCCAACAATGGAAAATACCACTTCAATGTCTGTTAACTTGATGGGTGAAAAATAGTTTCTTAATTTTCCTTAGAGTCCTTGTGATACCAAATGTTTTCCAAATTTACTGGTCATTTATATTTCTTCTTTCGTTTGCCTTGTTCACATCATTTGTAGTATTTTGTACTTTTGGGTTTACTCTGTAATTTATTTTAAGAGCTTTTAATATATTGACTTAAAAAAAATTTTTTTTTTAAAGATTTTTATTTACATTTGACAGCGAGAGGTCACAAGTAGGCAGAGAGGTAGGCAGACAGAGAGAAGGGGGGAAGCAGGCTCCTTGCCAAGCAGAGAGCCCGATGCGGGACTCCATCCCAGGACCCTGAGATCATGACCTGAGCCGAAGGCAGAGGCTTAACCCACTGAGCCACCCAGGTGTCCCAATATACTGATTTTTAAAATTGAAATAAAATTTCTGTAAAATAAAATTTATTTATTTTAATATATTGAGGATTTTTATTATTATTCCTTGTTTCATATGTGCAGTAAGCAGAATTCTAGATGGCCCCATGATCGTTGTCCCTGGTATTGCTTCTGTGATTTTGTTTTGTCTCATAAAAGAGATTATGCAGATGTAATTAGGATTACTTTTCATTTGGCTTTAAGATAGGGAGACTATCTTGGTGAATCTAATCTTATCATGAGCCCTTTAAAAGTCTAGCTTTCTCCCGAGCTGGTGGCAGATGATTCAAAGCACAAAAAAGGACTTGACCGGCAATTGCTGACTTTGAAGATGGAGGGGACACGTGCAAAGACTGGACAGTACTCTATGAACTAAGAACAACCTCTGGCTGATAACCAGCAAGGAAATGGGACCTTGGTCTTACAAGAAACTGAACTCTGCCAACAATTTAAATGAGCCCAACAAACCTGATACCTTCTCAGAGCTTTCGGAGAAGAGCCCGATCTAGCCAACAGCTTGACTTTGACCTTATCTAACCCTCAGTGGTAAACCCAGCTGAGACCACCTAAATCACTAAATAAACAGGTATGTTTTAGGTCACAAACTTTGCGGTAATTTGTTAAACAGAATAGAAACTAATACAATATGTTAGAAATATTTTTTGTTATTCATTTTCTTATAGTCATATGATTTAGGGGCTCTTATATACATCTTTTTAAAATTCACAAGACTATATAATCATTTATATTTCTGTTAGCAGTTTTAAGATTTTCACATTTTTATACTAAAAATTTTTTTTTCTAAAAAACGGAAGTTATGTATAGAGATGGGTATATAGGCTATTAAAATGAAATAAGATAGTTAATTTTCTTAGGAGTGGCAAAATTTGACTTCACTTAAACAACAAGGTGGAAAACCCACAAATATTTAACAGTGGAATTGTCAGGAACAGATAATAAATTGAACAGAAAATAATTTGAAACTGGAAAGTCCATTTTAGATTTATTTAAGTACTTACTTTATCATTAAGTCTAGAGAAGTCAGTATACCTTCTGAAAACTACCCAACTTTCTTCTGGTGTCTTCTTAACTAGTATTTTATATACCTATGAGAGAGAGAGGTGAAAAAAAAATGTCAATAAAGATATTTAAAATATTTTCAAAACTTTTTCAAATTTCAGATTTTTTCAAATATTTTCAAAAACTTTTACTTAACGACACAGGTCATAACAATATGTAAAAAATATCAGAAACCATTTGGAACTTCAAATGTACAAATAATCAATGTAGACACCAAAAACAAGATTTGTTTCTTAAGAAACATTATTATGACAAATTTGCGACAAAATGTTTTGGCACATACTAATAATAAATGAACTCATCGGTTCCAAATATATTTTATGTTAAATATTTAAAATTGATGAAAGAATCACACTTGAAAAAGCTGTGAAAAGTAGCCATTCTTGTCCTATACAATCAATTTAATTTCGAAACTCAATACTATCACACAGTTTTTGAATAAATTTAATGTTGTTTTATTCTTCAAGGCTATAATGCAGCTAAAAACTATCCATATTCAATAAAAGTTTACACTTCTGTACTTACACACAATTATCTAGGCTTTAAATAAAAAAACCTGGTTGAAGCAAGTCAGTATTTTAAAAAGCATACAATAAGAAAACTATATTCTATTTTTCTTAAATATAATTTTAGAGTTTATTATGAGGAACTACTATTTCTGACAGACTCTCAGTAAACCATCTCCTGATAGTTTTGGTACAGCGTTTTGGGCTAAACTAAATACAAGACACATAGGAAGTACTCAATAATGATTTGCTGAACAAGTGAAACTTAAAAATGAGTTAAGTTTTTTTTTTTTTTTTAAGTCAGCTGTGCAATAACTTTCAATTGCAGCTCTGGCGCTGCCCTCTAGCCACAAGTGGCTACTGTACACTTGAAATGTGACAAGTCCTAACTGACAAGGTGCTGTGAGTATAAGTACACACTGGATTTCAAAGACTGAGAACAAAAAAAAAGATGTAAAAATACTTCACTAAAATGGTTCTGGATTAAGTAAAATATATTAAGTATAATTTCATCTGCTTCTTTTCACTTTTTAAAACATGGCTACTAGGAAATTTTAAATTACAAATCTGACTCACATTTGTGGCTCACCTAGTCTTACTGGATGCTCTAGAGAAACTCATTGTTTAGGGACTAGATAGTCTTATTTTTCTACCTTACAGACCTCTCTTTCAGTTTGTAAAGGGGAGAATCAGCAAGAGTTAAGGATGACTCCTTTAATTTTGAAGTAAAAATAAATAATTCAACTTTTTTTTTTTTTAAAGATTTTATTTATTTATTTTACAGACAGAGATCACAAGTAGGCAGAGAGGCAGGCAGAGAGAGAGAGGAGTTAGCAGGCTCCCCACAGAGCAGAGAGCCCCATGCGGGGCTCGATCCCAGGACCCTGGGATCGTGACCTGAGCCGAAGGCAGAGGCTTTAACCCATGGAGCCACCCAGGCGTCCCTCAACTTTTTAACATATAAAGAATGAGGGATTATTTGGATACCCACTAAAGTCTGCAGAACGTCCCTATTTAAGATAATTGTAAAGGCGAAACTCATAAAACATTTCTTTTTAGGAGTTACTAATTGAAACAAAAGGGATAACCTGACTTCAAAACTTTTCTGAGTATGAATAACTGATGCATAATAAAAGTCAACTTCATATGATAATAAGGTTTATCTACATAATCTATATTGACTTTATTCTCCTGTTTTAAAAAAATGAGTCTTCAAGTTTTTCTCTACAGTGGCCCCTGAAAACTCCTATTTCTCTAGGAAAGACAAAGTACAGGTTTTGGGTTTTCTATTTGTGTAAGTAGGGCCTTCAGTGGAAAGTTTATGGACACTACTGATCATTCCCTCCTTTTTTTTTTTTTTTTAAGATTTTATTTATTTATTTGACAGAGAGAGACATCACAAGTAGGCAGACAGGCAGACAGAGAGAGGGGGAAGCAGGCTCCCCACTAAGCAGAGAGCCTGATGTGGGGCTCGATCCCAGGACCCTGAGACCATGACCCGAAACGAAGGCAGAGTAACCCACTGAGCCACCCAGGCACTCCTGATCACTCCCTCTTCTATGTTCTAGCAGCAGTTACTCTTTACTAGAAACTTAGTATATACTGCTTTGTGCTTTTTATATAGTCCTTATTTTAGGATTTTAAATAAATTATGTGGGAGCATACACCTAATCACAGAATACATACAGAGAAGCACAAAAATCACAAGTATACAACTTGATGAACTGTCACAAAACAACACACTCATGTAACTAGTACCAAGCACAAGAAACAAAGCATTACCAATTGAAGCAGCCTACCTCACGTCTCCTTCCCAATCTGACTTATCACCCTCCTAGTCACTTCTTTTCTTAAACACTTTTCAAAGGCTTGACACACTACTGACAAGAACTATCCAGTCATTCCTAACATTTTCTTCAGTCAAGAGCTCAATTCAAAGAAATATACCTAGGAAAAGTTATCTTACAAACCTAAGACTGCCAAGCTCATATATCCAGCTCAGACCTCTCCCCTAAACTCAACTTTATTTACATATGTATACATAATACATATGCCTATGGACATACATCCACATATACACACACACCTAACAGCTACATTTTCATGTCTACTAGGTATCTCAAGTTTAGCATGCCCCAAAACAAATCCTGATCGTGCACTCAAAACCTGCCATCTAAGTAAACAGCAACCCTAGTGTTTACCCAAAAACTTCAGGATAATCTTTGATTTCTCTTTATTCCACATTTCAAGTTTTTACCTTCAAAACATACCCAGAATCTGATCACTGCTTAGGACTTCTTCCACCTCCCTGTCCATACCACCATCATGTGTTCCGTGGATTACTGCAAGAACTTGATACCTCCTGTTTCCATTCTTTCCTCCACAAAATCTAGTCTTAACTCAGCAACCAGATGAGCCTTTAAACATTAAGTCAGATCATGTTACACTTCCTTTAAAACCTTTTCAAAGATTCCCATCTTGGGCAGAATAAAATCTAATGGCCTTACAATGGCCTACATGCTCTACTTGATCTGTGTCTCCTTTGTCTTTACCTGTTATTTCAGTTCCTGCATCTCTCCCCATGGCTTCTTTTGCTGTCAGCCACAAGGGCCTCTGCAGCTGTCTCATCTGTCAGGAACATTCTTTCCCCAGATATTCTCATGGCTCACTGCTTCTTAGTGAGGCCGTAAGTGACAATGTGATTTAAATTTCAACTCTGGTTGTGGGGAAAATACCTCCCTTCACTCTTTTATTTCTCTTTATACCACTTAGAACCATATGACATACCACATTTTAAAATGCTTACTTATCTAGCATTCCTTCATTTGAATTGCTGTACTATTATCACTGAAAGAGTGCATTACACACAGTAGGTACCCCTAACATGAATTAAATGAATGAAAATAACTTTATACCCATTATTTACTTCTTCCTCCAAAGTGTTTTTAAAGACTTTATGTATTGCTGCCTTAAATTTGCCCATGAACTTGTATTTTCACACACATCATTTCAATAAATGTTCGTCCAGCATAAAGTAGGTCAATGTAAGAAAATGGGCCACTGGCTTATCATAATTTCCAAAAATGTCAGGTCCATGCAAATTTCCCATTACATCATCAGTCTTATGATAATTTAACTTTAAAGATTGTCTCTCTTCATAAATTATCTCAATACTGATGTATACAAAAATCATCAACAAAATATTAACAAACTGTATTCAACAACACATTATGAGGATCACTCACCATAACCAAGTGAGATTTATTTTGGGGATTCAAGAATGGTTCAGTAATTGCAAATCAATGATATAACCATATCGACAACATGAAGGATAAAAATCATATGATCACTTCAACAGAGGCAAAAAAGCATCCCACAAAATTCAACATCTATTCATGATAAAAATTCCCAACAAAACAGGTTTAGAATAAACATATCTCAACATAATAAAGGTCGTATCTGAAAGACCCACAGATAATATCATACTCAATGGTGAAAAGCTGAGAGCTTTTTCCTTTATCAGGAACAAGACAAGAATGCCTACTCCTGTCACCTTCATTGAACAAAGTACTAGAAGTACTAGCCACAGCAATCATACAAGAAAAAGAAACAATGGGGAGTGCCTGGGTGGCTCAGTGGGGTAAGCCTCTGCCTTTGGCTCGGGTCATGATCTCAGGGTCCTGGGATCGATCCCCTGAAAAGGGTTCTCTGCTCAGCAGGGAGTCTGTTCCCCCCACCCCTGCCTCTCTTCCTACTTGTGACCTCTGTCTGTCAAATAAATAAATAAAATCTTTAAAAAACAACAAAAAAAGAAACCATGGTAAGGAAGAAGTTTAACTGTCACTATTTGCAGATGTCATGATACAGTATGCAGAAAACCTTAAAGATTCTACCATAGTAATAAACTTCCACCAGAAGTAATAAACAAATCCTATAAAGTTGCAGTATATAAAATTGAATTTTTTTGGTTGTTTCTATAAACTAACAACAAAGTAGCAGAAAGAGAAATTAAGAAAATATTTCTATTTATAATTGTGCCAAACAGAATAAAATACCTTGGAATAAACTTAAGAAGGAAGTGAGAGACTTGTACTCTGAAAACTATAAAACATTGACAAAAGAAATTGAAAAAAATGCAAAGAAATGGACAGATATTCCATGCTCATGGATTGGAAGAACTAATGGTATTAAAATGTCCATACAACCTAAAGCAATCTATAGATTCAATGCAATCCCTATCAAAATACCAATAGCATTTTCCACAGAAGCAGACCAAATAATTGTAAAATTTGTTTGGAATCACAAAATATCCTGCATGGCCACAGCATCTTGAGAAAGAAAAAAGCTGGAGGTATCACAATCCCAGATTTCAAGGTATACCACAAAGCTGTACCAATCAAAACAAATGGTACTGGCACAAAAATAGACACATGAATCAATGGAACAGAATAGAAAACCCAGAAATAAACCCAAGCTTATACAGTCAATTAGTCTGTAACAAAGGAGGCAAGGATATACAATGGGAAAAAGTCTCTTCAATAAAAGGTGCTGGGAAAACTGGACAGCAACATGTAAAAGAATGAAACTGTATCACTTTCTAACACCTTACACAAAAATAAACTCAAAAGGGATTAAAGACCTAAATGTGAGACCTGAAACCATAAAAAAAGAGAACACATGCAGTAATTTTTTTTTTCACATCAGCCTTAGTGAATTTTTTTAGATAAGTCTCCTGAGGCAAGGGAAATAAAAGCTAAAATCAGCTATCGGGACTACATAAAAATAAGAAGCTTTTGCAAAGCAAAGGAAACCATTAAAAAAAAACACTAAAAGCAACCTACTGAATGGGAGAAGATATTTGCAAATGATATATTTGATAAGGGGTTAATATCCAAAATATATAAAAAGCTTATAAAACTCCACACAAAGAAAACCCACAAATAAATGCAATTAAAAATGAGCAGAGGACCTGAATAAAGATTTTTCCAAATTAGACATATAGATGGCCAAAGACACAAGAAAAGATGTTCAACATCACTATCAGGGAGATACAGAGCATAACCAGAATGAGATATTACATTATATCTATCAGGGTTGCTAAAATAAAAAAGAAGAAATAACAAGTATTATCAAAGATGTGGAGAAAAAGGAACCCCTATACACTGTTGTTGGGAACGTAAACGGATGCATCTGCTAAGGAAAACAGCATGACGATTCCTCAAAAAATTAAAAAATAGAATTACCATTATGATCCAGTCATTTCACTACTGGGTATTTACCCAAGGAAAATGAAAACACTAATTCAAAAAGATATTTGCAGCCTAGGTTTCCTGCAGCATTATTTATAATAGCTAAGATATGGAAGCAACCTAAGTGTCCACTGATAGATGAATGGATAAAGGTGTGGTATGTACACACACACACAATATGGAGTATCATGCAATGACAAAAAAGGATGAGAGCATGCCATTTGCAACGACAATGATGAACATAGAGGCTACTATGCCAAGAGAAGTAAGTCAGACTGAAAAAGACAAATAGCATATGATTTTACTCATATGTGGAATCTAAAAAACAAAATGAATAAACAAAAAGCAGAATCAGATCTGTAAATACAGGGAACAGACTGGTGGCTGTCAGAGGAAGGAGGGTGGGAAAGTACAAAATGGGTGAAGGGGAGTGGGAGATACAGGTCTTCAGTTATGGATGAGTAAGTCAAAGGGAAAAATGGTACAGCATAGGGAAAATAGTCAATGATACTGCAATAGCGTTATGTGGTGACAAAGGGTAGCTACACTTCTGGTGAGCATTGCATAATGTATAGAGAAGTAGAATCACTATGCTGAATGCCTAAAACAAATGTAACATTGTTGTCAAATATACTCAGATAAAAAACTTTTTATAAAAATTAAACATTTCCCCTAACAACAAAAATTATCTCAACAATTTTTTCCTCAGAGGTCGTTCTATACTGTTGTAGGTTTACAGCATGAAATGTTGAAGTCAATATAAAAACTTTATATTAAAAAAATCTAAGAGGAAGAACTATTCCAATTATAAGTGTATTGAGCAGGTTTCCAGATACATAAACTCACACTGATACACAAGACCAAAAGCAATGAATGAACAGAAATCAGAACAGATATCAAGAACATCAAACCACATACATGGAAATAAATCTAACTAGGGGGTGCCTGACGGGCTCAGTTAGTAGCGCATGCTTTTCTTGATCTCGGGGTCATGAGTTCAAGCCCCACATTGGGTATAGAGATTACTTAAAACAAACAAACAAACAAAAGCCTCTAACTAAAACTCCTAAGATTTCTGCTCTGAAAACTATAAAAGGAAGTTAAAGATTTCAGTAAGTGGATTAGGTTTAGATTCAGAGACTCAGTATTGTAAAGATGTCAGATCTCTTTAGTCTACAGATTCAACACAATCTCAGAACAGGGTAAAAGATAGCCAAGACAATTCTGAAGAAGAATGACAAAATTAGACTACTTAAGCTAGCAGGTATCAAGTCCTCTCATAATGCATGTATAATTAAAGACAATGTGAAATTGGTAAATGAGGGAAAAATGGAACAAAGAAACAAACCCATATATTTAAATGGTTGCCTGATATATGACATTGGCAATGGTGCAAATGCAGAGAGAGTGGTTTTTTCAATAAAAACCTGATTACTTGATCCCATAGGGAGGGGAAAAAAGTATCTTGACCATTGTTTCACACCGCGGACAAAAATAAATTCGATAGTTTACAGATCTAAATGTGAAAGGTCCAAGAATAAAGCTTTTAGAAGAAAACATAGGACAACATCTTTGCAAGCTGGGAGTAGGCAGATTTTAAAAAGTGCTAATCATAAAAGAAAAAATAAATTGGACTATAGTAAAACTACAAATTTTTGTTTATCTAATGCATCACTAAGAAAGTGAAAAGGCAAGCCACAGAGATGATCATACACAGTGACAAAACTGGAAGCAGAGTTCCCTATGGGCATAGAAACGGGACACAAGGAGTTGCCACCTTCTTTTAGCCTTTGCAAAAACCTGCACACTTGCCTCTATTATCATAGACAGAACAGTCACAATGCATGCTCTAACAAAGAACTTGTTCAAAATGCACAGAAAACTATAAATCAAAGTGGAAAAAACTTTTCCAAAGAAAAATGAATAAAGGTCTTGAACAGATACTTCACAAAAGAGAATATCTATTGGCCAAAAAAGTCTTCAATTTAATTAGTCATTAAGAATGCAAATGAAGACCACAATGTGATATTACTCTCCCCACTGGGATAGCATAAAATAATAGTGAAAAAGATGAAAAAATACCACATGTTGGGAAGGTGTGGAGTAACTGGAACTCTCCTACACTGCTTAAAGGAGTATAAACTAGTGCAACTACTCTGGTACACTGTTCATTAGTATCTTTTAAAGCTAGCCATATGATCTAGCAATTTTACTCCTACGCAGATGTAAAACAAATGTTTTAATGTGTTTAATGCGCAGTAAGTACCCAAAAGGTTCACAGCAGTACCATTTGTAACAGCCCCAAATTAGAAATTATCCATATGCTCTTCAACAGTACAATGGATAAAAATAAACTGTAGTATATTCACATAAAGGAATACTATCAGTAATAAAAATTAGCTTTTACATGCAAGATTAAGGATGGATCTTACAAACATGATGCTGAAGAGAACACACCCAAAAGAGTACACATTCTGTATTTCCATTTGCATAAAGTAGAAAAATAGGCAAAATTAATGTAGGCTATCATGAGGGTGAGTATTGACTAATGGAGAGCCTGGTTGGGGGTTGCTTTTTGGATCCTGGTAATGTTTTGTTTCTTGATTTGTGTGCTGGTTTCAAGTAAAATGAAGTTTACTACAGCATGACAGAATTTAGAGGTGTAAAACTTACTTGAATTTTATGTTCAAGAAATTTTAAGTACAGGTAACAATTTAACCCAGGTATAGAACACAGGTTAGTCAATTTCCACTTTCTACTGATCTACAGCAGAAGTCAATACTCACAGTAAATTTAGCTCTTTCTTCCATCACTTCATAACCCAGTATAGTAGGTGTAGAAGGTCTATCTTCTAAATATACTGTTTCAGGATTTTGTTCTTCACTTTCTCTTGGTCTAGCAGAATACTCAATGGAAGAATCTGCACCTGTAAATTTAGTCCTAATGAGGGGACTGCTACAGACAGATGAAGTACTATCCATTTGATTGGGTACACTTGTCTGTTTAAAATTACCCATATTTGAGTCCTCTAACGGGCCTTTGGAAGAGTTTGAGCTTGTTGAGATACTCCCAAAAGAAGAACTTCTTTGGTTTCTGTTGGCTGTAAAACTGGAAGCAGAGTTCCCTATGGGCATAGGAACTGGGACATAAGGAGTTGCCATCTTCTTTTCGACTTTGCAATAAACCTGCACAATGCTGAGTCCAAACACTTAGAGAACAACTAATATGAAATCCATTATTTTCTTCTTAGGAATTCACTATCTAAAAATGAGAAGAACATATTGAAAGGTTAGTATTTAATTTGGAGCATTATCCAAAAAAAAAAACCTATGAATGTTCACATCGATTTCTTTTGATTTTGTGACACTCTATTACTTCATTTGGAATGAAAACACACCTCAGATCACTTCATTTAATCCCAAGATATCATCTCTAAGGATTCCCACTTGCATGATAAAGAGAGCAGAACTATTCCACACTCTTTCTTGACCTTCATATTACATGTCATGCTTTTTAATCCCCACTCTCTTTCCTTGTGATAGATTTCTATAATGTTCATTTGAAACCGATTTCACCTACACAGAAGAATTGGGAACAGGGAGTGGTAAAGACCTTTCTGAAGCTTTATTGTCTACTCTGGTCCTGACAGTTCCACATACAGTACAAGGGGAGGGAAAGAGGAAGAAAAGAAAGGGAGAATTATTCACATTTCCTTTTGATTTAATTAGTGAAACCAATCAAAATCAATAAACTAATTACTCAGAGTAATAACTGAACAATAAACTTAGATGCTACAAGGTAAATATCAACTGTTCTTAAGGTAACCATTTATTAAACCCAGAACCAAATGTACTTGAGGGGAAAAACAAAAAAAAAAAGAGTGGCCAAATTAAATTAGTCAAATAAGACCCAAACTTATATTCAACAAGATGAAATGATTGAAAGTTAAAATGTTCTTCACAGTTTCCAGATCATCAGTAATCCTGCTATGCCAGAAACTTGAGGGAACTTAACAAATCCTTGTAACTCATACGCAGTAATCCCTGTTGTCAAAAGGACTGGTTTATCTTGTCTCAGAATCTCACAGTTACATAATGAAAGGGTTAAATAATAAATAATAAACTAAGAAACTGCAATAACTACAGACCTGTGAAATGACACATAACAAGGGGTTTGCCTATCTTAACAACATCTAGGCAACTCCGCTGTTGAGCAAGGTAGGGAGAGAGCCGCAGGACCTGGAAAGATGCTGAAGTAAGATTTTTAATCTAGCACGTGGCTCTGGGCAACCTTCCTCATCATCAAAGATTCAAGAAACTTGAACTGCTGATTCACTGCTCCTCGGTTCTGCTTGATGGCCTCCCCCAAAAGTGTTAAATAAAAGTCTGAAACCTTATCCTTTCCAAGGCCCGTGGGATAGCCCTGCCCCTTGCCACTCAACTACCTGAGGCCCTGAGGCTGGGGAGAGACGACGACCATCCATACAATCACTGACGCGCAAAGAAGCGAGCGCTACCCAAACTTCAAGAAAATAAATGTACTGGGATCATTAATAGCGTCTTCACTTTTGCCTTAGCATAGAGACGCTCCAAGGGCTAACATAGTCCTACACTGGAAAACCTCGGTCAGGTGTGGTGGCCCGAGCCTGAGCAACACGGTAGGAGAGAGAAGTGGGTGGCCAGAGAAAAGTGGAGAGAAACCCAGGCGCAGCTCGACCCGAGCACTGCCTGGTTCGTACCAGAGCAGGCCACGGGTCTTCGGCTCACCGGACGGAGAAGCCCACTGCTCCCGGGGCTCCCCGGGGCCCCAAGACGGTGCCACCTCCGCCGCCCGGTGAGAGGCCAGCGCCTCCCACACGCACCGCGGAGTCTGCGGTGGCCTAAGGATGGCCCCGAGGCTCCCGCGGGGCCCCTCCAGCCTCGGGTGGAGTCCGCCCGCCGCCCGCCTGCCACGGGGTCGCAGGTGTCACTCGCATGAGCGCCCAGGACAGCGCCCGCTGCGTTCTCCCTACCTCAGCCCACTCCGCCGTTCCGTTTGAGCACACTTCCCTGTGACGGTTACATCCGACCCTGCTTAACCGCAGCTTTTCGTCTCCACCCACAGGACCAAGAAGCCTCACGTGACTTTCCGCCCCCAAAGCAGCTGCTCCCAGCCTCTGCCGGGCTCTACCCTGGCCGCCCCGCCCAGGCTCCTAGCGAGGTGGAGGGTGGGGCCAAACCCGGCCGCCTCTCCCGGAAGTTACGTCACACAAAAGGCGCTATTCCCGCCTCCTTCGTAACCCTCACCCCTCCCCACCCCAGAGGTCGGGACAGGAGTTCCCCGGACGGGGCTCGTTGGCGGCTGGGTTGGATATGGTTTTGTGGTAAGCATCCCACCTTCTCTGCCCTAGGCTTATTTTTGTAAACTAACTTGAGAAATGGAGGTTAGGACCTCAGTTTGTCGCACAGGTGATCTGAAGATTACAGTTCCGAGGAGGAACTATAGCCAGCATTGGTCCAGGTTCCTGCTTTGCATCATGGGACTTGTAGTCATCACTCACTAGCTTGGGCAGGTTCTAATAGGTTATAGATTGTTTTCTAGAATTAGTAGCGCTTTAAGGGATGACAATCGATTCTAAGAGAGGGAAGATAGAACACTGCACTTAAGCTTATTCGCCCTATCATGGAAAGATAATTGAAATTATTGAGGGGTTTTGTGTTTTTACAGTCCAGGGAGCAGTTTTATCTCAAATGATACATGAGGCTTGTTAGACTTGGACATCTGAAGACCTGTAAAGTTATCGGGAGAACTGTTTTTTGATAGTGAAGTACCAAAATTTAGACCAGTTCACAGGGTTGCTTATCATTAGAATTGTGCATTTTGATTTAAAGATTATCCCATGATTTCTAGGCTTTGGAAAATTACAGAGACTGGGAAAAATTGATAGCTGTGATTTCAAAATGGGCATAGGAAATGAATCTGGTTTGTGGCATAATAATGCTTTTTATTGATGGCATTGCCCTTCTTGTGTGATTGAGACATAAAAAGGGAATTCTGTGGAAACAGTAGACTAGAACATGAGTTGGCAGTCTTGACCTTGAAGTGGCAGTTGTATCCATGAGTTCTGTAAGTGAATAAGAGTATAGAGAGAAAAGAAAGCAAAAAGATTTGCCTTGGAGTATTTCCTTCACCTGTGGGCAGGGCTGCAGATGGTAGCAAAAGATACTTACAATGAGAAAATCCAAAATCCAAAATCAATCCAAAGCCAAGGTAAATTAAACTTTCAAGAGACAAAAGTGTACAAATACCACAGTTAGGAAGAGGAAGGATCTAGGAAAGTTGAAATTGTCCAAGAACTTCCCACACAAATTATTGAAAGGAACACACAAGATATAGAGACTATATGTATTCTTTATCTTGCAGACTATTGAAAGATTTTTCAAAGTTGAGGTATAATTTACATATTACATTACATTAGCTTTAAGTGTGCAACATAATTATTTGACATTTGTATATATTGAGAAAATGGTCGCTACAATAAATCTAGTTAACATCTGTCACCATACATAGTTCCAGAAGTTTTTTCATGTCATGAGGACATTGATATTTACTTTCTTGCAATTTTCAGATATTCAATCAATACAGTATTATTAACTATAATTGAATCCTTTACATTATATCCTTGTGATTTACTTATTTTTGAACTAGAAGTTTGTACCTTTCAACCTGTTTATGCATTTTGCTCACCTCCACCTCTGGTAACCATGAATCTGTTCTCTGTATCTATGAACTTGTTGTTTTGTTATTGTTTTTTTAAATTCCATATATAAGTGAAATCATATGATATTTGTCTTTCTTTGACTTATTTCACTTAGCATAATGCTTTCTAGGTCAATCCACGTTGTCACAAATGACAAGATCTCATTCTTTTTTATGACTGTGTAATATTCTGTTATATCTATCTACCCATTATTGCTCTCTCATCTTCTTTATCCATTCATCTATTTTTTTAAAAGATTTTATTTATTTATTTATCTGACAGACAAAGATTGCAAGTAGGCAGAGAGGCGGGCAGAGAGAGAGGGGGAAGCAGGCTCCCCACCGAGCAGAGAGCTGGATGCGGGATCTGATCCCAGGACCCTGGGATCATGACCTGAGCTGAAGGCAGAAGCTTTAACCCACTGACCCACCCAGGCACCCCTAACCATTCATCTATTGACAGACATTTAAATGTGTTTCCAGGGACGCCTGGGTGGCTCAGTTGGTTAAGCAGCTGCCTTCGGCTCAGGTCATGATCCCGGCATCCTGGGATCGAGTCCCACATCGGGCTCCTTGCTCCGCAGGGAGCCTGCTTCTCCCTCTGACTCTGCCTTCCACTCTGTCTGCCTGTGCTCGCTCTCGCTCGCTCTCTCTGACAAATAAATGAAATCTTAAAAAAAAAAAATGTGTTTCCAAATCTTGGCTATTGTAAATAATGGTGCAGTGAGCATGGGAGTGTGTATATGGTATGTTTTTGTTTTTGTTTTTTGTTGTTGTTTCTTTTAAATTTTTATTTACATTCTAGTTAGTTAACATATAGTGCAATATTGGTTTCTGGAATAGAATTAAGTGATACATCCCTACATACACACCCACTGCTCATCACAAGTGCCTTCCTTAATACCCATCCCCCATCTTGCCCATCCCTTCTACCTCCCTCCAGCAACACTGTTTGTTCTCTATCTTTAAAAGTCTCTTATGATTTGCTTCCCTCTCTTTTTTTTCCTTCTCATATGTCCATCTCTCTTGTTAAATTCCACATATGAGTAAAATCATAGCATATTTTTCTTTCTCTGACTTCGCTTAGAATACTACCTAGTTCCATCCATTTGTTTGCGAATGGCAAGATTTCATTCTTGTTGATAGTTGAGTAGTATTCCTGTGTATGTGTGTGTGTGTGTGTGTGTATACACATCTTCTTTATCCATTCATCTGTTGATGAACATTCGTACTCTTTCCATAATTTAACTATTGTTAATGATGCTGTAAACATTAGGGTTCGCATACCCCTTTGAATCTGTATTTTTGTATTATTTGGGTAAATACCTAGTGGTGCAATTGCTGAGTGGTAGGGTAGTTCTGTTTTCCATTCATGAGGAACCTCCATACTGTTTTCCAGAATGAAAGAACTTTTTTTAAAGAAAAAGAAAAAAAAAATTCCAGTAGCAGAAAGAGCTCTGGTCTGAGAATTATGAATCTGCCACCAATTTGAGTTAGTGCTTTTGTTTTCTTTGGATAAATACCCAGAAGTGGAATTTTTGGATTATATGGTAATTATATTTTTAATTATTTTAGGAACCTATATACTGTTCTCCATAGTGGCTGCATTCTCACCAACAGTACATGAAAGTTCCCTTTCTCCACATCATCACCAACACTTGTTATTTCTTATCTTTTAAAAAAAAATGATACATGAGTATAGTTTAACTTAATTTAACTTTTTAAAGTAATCTCTGTGTCCAGTGTGGGGTTCGAACTTACAACTCCAAAATCAAGAGTTGTATTCCCTAGTGACTGAGCAGCCAGGCACCCCTATTTCTTGTCTTTCGGATAATAACCAGTCTGACAAGTGTGAGGTGATAATCTCATTGTGTGTGTGTGTTTTTTTTTAATTTAAGTTTTTATTTAAACTCCAGTTAGTTAACATGTACTGTAATATTAGTTTCAGTTATATAATACAGTGATTCAACACTTCCATGTAACACCTGGAGCTCATCACAAATATACTCCTTAATCCCCATCACCTATATAACCCATCCCTGCCAACCCCTGCAGTCATTGTGGTTTTGATTTGCATTTCTCTGAAGATACCGTTGAGTATTTTTCCATATGCCTGTTGGCCAACCATATGTCTTCTTTGGAAAAATGTCTGTTAAGATCCTCTGCCCAATTGCTGTTTCTGAATTGTGTGAGGTCTTTTTATATTTTGGATGTTAATACCTTATCAGTTCCCACATGTTTTGCAAATATTTTCTCCCACTCAGTAGGTTGCTTTTCATTTTATAGATAATTTACTTTGCTCTGCAGAAGGTTTTTAGTTTGATATAATCCCACTTGTTTGTTCTTGCTTCTGTTGCCTTTGCTTTTGAGGCTGGATCCAAAAAAATCATTGCCAAGACTCATGTCAAGGAGTTTCCCACCTATGTTTTCTTTGAGGAGTTTTATGGTTTCAGGTTTTACATTCAAGTCTTTAATCTCTCCTGAGTTAATTTTTGTGTATGGTGTAAAGATACACCATAGTTTTATTTTTGTACATATGGTTGTCCAGTTTTTCCAACACCATTTATTGAAGAGACCATCCTTTCCCCATTTTATATTCTTGGTTTGTCATAAATTAATTGACCATGTATGTATGGGTTTACTTTTGGGCTCCTGAATGTCTTTAATAATCAAGAAAGTATATCCTATGGTTGTCAGAGTGAAAGTTACATTTTGACAGAGCATATGTAATGGCTAGTCTCTATGCAATATTTTAGTTAATTTTGGATGACTCTATATAGTACACACAATCAAATGAAATTGTGTACATTTTAATTTGTAGAGTAACAGACCATTTTTCAGTCCTTTGTTTATTTTAATTTTATATAAAATATATACATCGACTAGGATATTTTGAGCCCACTCTAGGAACAATTTTATACAATGATATATAGAGATTGGTAATGGAGGGTGAAAGGTTTAGGAAGAGAGGGAAGAGTGGTATAAAAAAACAAAACCAAAAACCCAGCAGAAAAAAATATGTACATAGGCAGACATCTCTTGAGGTGGCTTCCTGGAGTCCCACGTTTGCCCCTTCTCTGGGACTGGTCTGTCTGCTGTAAGGCTGGGCCCCTAATATGTTCGTCTGATAACAAATGTTTTTTGTCATAGTTAATTGTTCTTAAGGAGGACATTTGACTTAAATCATATCCAAAGGATGCTCTCTCCTAGGAATTAAGAGAGGTGGGAGGAAGATACAGACTGGAAGTCACTTGAGGTGAAGTCAGATAGAGGAAATTTTGTGGTAAGTGGGTCAAAAAAGTGGGTCACTGGAGTTGATCTGGTCATTCCCCATTCTTCACTTTTACTTGGAGTTCATGAGATACCCTAGTGTACTTTCAATAGATTTGGTTTTTGTTTAAACCTAGCCAAGAGTTGGTTCTTCCTATAAACAAAAGTATAACTACTACAGCAAGTTAGAAGGAGGCCTGGTTTTTTAAACTTCATATTCAGTTTATGAAGTTTAAAAGCAGATAAAATACAAACAATTCCTTCTCAGTGATTTATAATGCCTAAATTAATATAAAAAACAACTCCTGGGGCGCCTGGGTGGCTCAGTGGGTTAAAGCCTCTGCCTTCGGCTCAGGTCATGATCCCAGGGTCCTGGGATCGAGCCCCACATCGGGCTCTCTGCTGAGTGGGGAGCCTGCTTCCCTTCCTTTCTCTCTGCTTGCCTCTCTGCCTACTTGTGATCTCTGTCAAATAAATAAATAAAATCTTAAAAAAAAAAAAAACAACTCCTGTTCAGTTATTATTTTGGTATACTTTCATGGCTTCCCTAATTTGTGTATGTTGTTTTCCATAGGTGGTGTTTCTGTGATTTCATGTTCAGGCTCTGTAATCTACTTACTCCTATTTTCTCACTGCCATGAGATTGTGAGGGTCCAGAGAAGAACCACAAGTGACCTATACTTAAAATAACAGGTGGTGATCAAAGTAACAGAGGAACACTGACAGCCAACTTTATTGCAATTAACCTATGATCTTTGCAATTTCCTAGATCTGTGGTAGGAATTATATGGCATATATTATGGTACAGAGAAGACACTGTTCAGGATCCCTACCATTGATTCTTTTGTGAATTCCACTCACCAAATTACGTAAGGAAAATTTCAAAAGCATATGTGGAAATCTTAAGGGAAATGTAACAGATCAAATTCCCTCACAAAATCACTAGATCTTAATTACAGCTTTAGAAATGAAAGAAACTAAAGAGATCATGGAGATAAGCCTCTATTTTAGAGCTAAGACTACTGAGGAAAACAGAAGCTTAAAAATCTTCCTATAATCACAAAGCTAATGAATCCTTGAGTACTCAACAAGTAAGCTGCTCATCACACATAATAAGACACCCTTTCCTGAGCACTTTTTTTTTTTTTAAGATTTTATTTATTTGAGAGAGAGAGTGAGAGTGAGCACGAGAGGGGGAGAAGGTCAGAGAGAGGGAGAAGCAGACCCCCCGTGGAGCTGGGAGCCTGATGTTGGACTTGATCCCAGGACTCGGTGATCATGACCTGAGCTCGAGGCAGTTGCCCAACCAACTGACCAAGCCACCCAGGCACCCCCCACGGAACACTTCTACATTCTTATGTCCTAATGTCTTTAAGCCTCTCAGCTGAGTCTTATCTCTGGTACATTCTCAAGTACGTTGGATACCTGGGAAGTTTTCTTGGATTTTATGAATGAGAAGGCCTACATTGGGCCTTTAATTGGTGGTGGGAATTGAGTAAATAAAGGTCACACCAGGGAGGTTCAAAGACTTCAGAGAGGACATAGTAGAGTGTAGGGTGTTGTCTCTTCATTAAGGAGACTAGCCTTATTGGGTTGAAAGGTATGTAGCTGGAAGTAGAAAGATGAGCTCCTACTCATTCCTCAAATTGTCTCAGATGCAGTCTCACCAGTAATGTCTATTTGATAGAAAGGAAATCCCCTCCTCAATCATCCTTTTGTATTTGATAAGTGAATGGAGGCAGTCATCACATTATATAGCACACTTATTTATGTGTGCAGCATAAAGGTTGGGATCCTATAGACATTGATGTGCTGACCGTACCTTACATTCTACCTGAATAAAGCAAGTACTTCAAGTATAGTCACGTATAGTCCCCATAATTACTATTTTTTATGCCTGACCCACTTATTCACATTTCCTATAAATCCCTTTAGACATTTGTTTTTTCAACTCCTAGTTTAGAAAACAAAATTGAATTCTTTGAGTCAGCCTGTGAGACCCTTCATGAACTGACTTTTATCTAGTTTTATAGTCTATTTCCTCTAGTTTAATTAATTAATCAACTAACCAGCTATTTATTGAGTACCTATCACATGCAATGAATTTCACTGAACAGCCATATCAATTATTTCCCATTCTGAACTCTTCATTTTCTCTCCTGCTAGCGTTTGTTGTCGCTTTTGCCTGGGAGTTATCCTACTTCTCTCATCCCATTTCTGAGTCCCAGCTCTAGGTGACCTCCATTTTTGTCTTAATCCCTTTCAACCATATCCTCACCGTTCCTTCTATAAGCTTCTACTGTAGCCATCCTCATATTAGATGTGGTTGTTCTTGTGTGTCTGCCTTCTTGACTAGAACACATGTTTCTTGAGGCAGAGATCATGTTATTTTCTTCTTCTTCACTGGTTGGCAGAAACTCTGGCATATGTGAGGTCAAACTGAATGAATAAATGAATGAAAAGTTGTGAATAAAGTTTTGTTTTGTGTGTGTTTTTTTTTTTATCAGCTTGGTGGCTTAATGTAAACAAACAAAAATTACATACATATTCTCAGTGGAATTTGGTTTCAAAGAAGTAACACTTGCTCTATGAAACAAAATGAAGCTGCTCTGGTTAAGAGAAAAGATTCTTTCATTTGTTCACAATAATTTCTAAACTGTTGGACTAGATAAGTGATTTCAAAGGTCCACTTAAGATCTAGTGTCTTATAAATTTATATGTATCATTTGAAATCTGAAGTAGATAACGGAATGAATATCACAGACTGGTTAGCAATGATCAGATCTATAAAAGGCATTAGGCTGAGCAAAAATAAAATGGAAAAAAAAAAGAAAAACCTAAACTACTGAAATTAAACATGTTTATAAAAAATAAAAAATTAAAAAAAATTAAACAGACCAATGGATGGATATTATTGTACATTTAAGTCTTTGTCTTAATTAAATTTGAGATATGCTCCAACTCCTTGTATAAACATGGGAAAAAAATTTCCGTTTTCTGAAGTTCGGGTGCCAGGTCTCAGCATCTCAGTGTGTAAGAGATCGTCCTAAGAAAACTATAGTTTTTGGAGGAAAAGTAAAGCTCTGGAAGAATTAGCAAGTCTAATACATCAGCACTAGGATTTGTGCTCATTCGTACTCATTTTGTAGGTGAACATCACACCTCTTCACCTTTTTCAGGGCTGAAATCATCTGGGCTACCTCTGGTCTTTTGTTTGGATTACTTCCAACTTTTCTTCATCTGTCATGTGCAACAATAATAGTTTTTCCTAAGAGTGTTCTTGTGAAAAATAGAAAGTCATCATGCTTCTTAAGTGCTTAGTACGGTGCCTGGTAAAATGAATAATAGCTATTATTATCTCTTGAGCCAACTAGATAGCTTAAAATGATAGACAATATTAATAACATCACATATAGATATTTGCTGAATGAACAGCAGTTAACTGTGGGTAGAGAACTGCACTACTGATTTTATGTGCATTAATTTATTTAATCCTCACAGTAATCTCATGAAACAGGTACTGTGATTATAATTGATACTTTACAGATTGCATCTCTGAGAGGCTGATTAGCTTGTCCTTTTTATATGGAAAGTTATTCTCCGAGAGGTTAGCTTGTTTGGCAAGGTTGGGACTCCTGCTCAGTTCTATCTGTCTCCAAAGTCCATGTTCACATTTCTACTCTACCATACATCCTCTGTCATTGTGGTGCATGGAGCCTTGACCCTCTAAGAACCACGCTTGCCAAGACATTGGTTGAAAACAAGGTCTTTGGGTTTAGTTTCAGAAGCTTCTGCTCCTGGGTTCTTCATCCCATTTAACACTATTGTAACTAGCTTAGTTTCATTTCTTTTTTTCCTCCTCTTTGTCATTACCTAGTTCTAGTAAAATTTATGCATCTTAGCGTCGACTCAAAATCATTGATCTTGATAAACTGATGTTCTGTGCCTGTTCAGTCCTCAGCTTCTCTCTTGTCTTTCTGATTTGCTCTCTGGTATTGATTCCGGTGTTTCACTTCTTTCATTTTCCTTGTCAAAAGACTGGGTAAACCAGAGGGATTGGGAAGGAGTCAACCAGATGAAGCATATGTCTGGGAGGGGAGGGTTTGGGGGGGTGGTGAGAAGTGTAGTTGGGAAAAGGAGTGCCCCAGACAGAAAAAGTAGGGAGGATTTTATATAGAGACTATGTAATAGTGAGAGACTGAGTTGTTTGACTTGAAATAAAGATTTATAGATATAAAGTTTTAATTTTTATGTGGTATTAAATAGCCTCAACTCTGTGGGGAGTCAGATACTCATACTCATTGAACAAGTATTTGTTGAATGCCTATCATATGTGCCTACCATTGTTGTCCTAAGGCTACAGGAATTCATCAGGAACAATCTCTGCAAAGCCACTTTCTTCTGGAGTTCACATTCTGGTGAATGTTTGTGTGGGGACAGACAATAAACATAATAAGAAATAAGTTTTAAGAATTTCGCTAGATTTATATTCTTTGAAGAAAATAAAAGAGAATAATATCATCAGAGCGGTTGGGCTGGGGGAAGTGCAACAATTATACATTGAGGTATCAAATCAGACTTCTCTGAGAATGTGTCTTAATTGCTGAGATTGGAATGTCTAGAAGAAAACAACCTTGAAAAAATTGGGTGGCAGAGGATTCCAGGAAACCTGCCTCACGTGTTCAGTAGGAGAAAAAGGAAACTAGTTAGCAAAAGTGCTCCCTTTTCCTCCTCCTCAGAGCTCCAGTTCCAGGAAACAAGATGTCAGATGTTTCTTTCATCACATGTGTGATCCACATGTCTCCGAGACACTAGATTTTAACACGAACACCTAAGTCTTGCTCATTTCAAATTCCCTCTTCATTTTAAGGAATTCTAGTCTCTTGTAAATTTTCCTTTCCTGCCTAACCTTAGAGTCCTCAAGAGATATCTTCTATGCTCCAGGGAATCTGTTCTGATTATTGTTCCCTGTCACCATTGCTGGATGAGCAGCTGTCACTGCTTTTGCCGCCAGCTGAATCATGCTTGCCTTGACAGCTCTACACCATCCTTTCCACTCACAGAGATTAATTCAGTGTCTCTTGAGTCCAGGTCTTCATACCACGAAAACAAACTGGAGGTCTTCCAGTAATGCTGTCTGCCTCTGCTGGTCTGGGGACCCATAGGGCAGCAGTCTGCTGCCAAGTGCAATGGGGAACTTTTCTTTCACTTTTGCTTGAATCCCGGAATATTACAGAATTTGGTGAGCAAGACTTTTCAGTTTTGTTCATGAAGTCTCTTTTCCCCGGGAAAAGCCACCATGTGGGTGGCTGAGTTGGCAGAAGCTCCTATAATAGTTCTGTCTGCAGTGGACCTTAGTGGTTGCCAACTATCTGAATCTCTTTCTGTGTCTAGGAATTTCCTGCTTTATGTATGTAGGTGAGAATTCAGAACACACTTCCCACTGTGAAATTCCAAATTGCCAGATAATCTGCTTTCTCAGCCTCCCTTGCAGCTAAGGTATAGATGTATGCTCCTGGCATTACTAAGCATGTGAATCCTTTCTCCGGCCTTCCGTGTTGGTGGTTCAGGGTACAGGGTCTAGTGCTCGGTGGTCACAGCTTCCTTGTAAGACTAGTTTTATGCTTTGGTCTTGGGCCGTTTTCTTAGTTGTCCTAAGCTTCCCAGATATTCTGGGAGCTGTTAGTCTGTCTTTAAAATTTCTTTATTCTTAAATTGGATGGAGCCACTTCTGACAGCTTGCCACATAGGGAAGTGAAGAGAAGGGCCAAAAGAAGGGCCAAGAAAAAGGAAAGACTTAATTCCTAGGCTTGGGGAGAAATACCCTCTTCTTTTCAAATGCTTAATTCCTAGGCTTGGGGAGAAATACTCTCTTCTTCTCTTCAAATGCTTATGAACAAGGATGCACAGAGTCCTGACTGCTATCCACAATCATCTTGCAACTGCAAGGCAATCAGTTTGGGATGAACCCAATATGAGGATGGCGGAGTGAAGAGGGGGAAAGCATCTTGACGATATCCCTTAACCTTTAATTTTACTCTACCTAGAGTCTCTTTTACTTCTGGTCTTAAAATTATCTCTTGAGATAATACATTTCCTTATTGATAAGCAAGCTTGAGTTGGGATTCTCAGTTGTTACTAGCTTTATTAACAATGAATACAAATAATAATGCCTAGCCTTTATTGAGAACTTAAAATGTCACAGGCACCTTTCATTGACTCAGTTACTATTCACTGAGCACCTACATATGTTAAGTCATTTACTTGCTATAACAACCCGAATGTTACAACAGCATAGTATGTGTGCAGGTAGATGTACAGACTTAAACACAGACATATACATAGATATAGGTCTGCATGTAGGTAAATAGATATAGTCATAAGCATGGATATAAGTATATGTATGGCTATGGTTATGGCTGTGGGTATAGATAGATATATACATAGTGGTAAAGATATGCAACTGGAGGATAAATGAAATCTGTCCCTTATGGCAGCTAAATCTCAAAGCTGAGGATGCAAATTGCTAAGTATTCCATGTCCTAAGGGTACAGTGCACAAGCAGTTGGTGCCAACAGTCTTTAAAATTTTTGTTGAGAGATGCCAGTTCAAAGAATTGGTCCAATCATCAAATTCACTCAAGTGATATTATAGGGGGTCTAATGAGAGAAGATGGTGTGCCCTGTTGGAGAAGGCAATGTTTGCAAAGAAGAGAGGCTGTTCCTTTCCCATCACAAGAGCTAACAGATTGGCCAACAATTTTTCAGCCTTATTATCAGGATGGTCAGCTCCTCAGCCTGAGATGTGCCCTGCACCATGCTTCTCTCCTTCAGCTCATTTCACATTTTAATAACAGGTTCTGAAATAGTTCATATGACTCGGGGGAATAAATAATAGAAAATCTGGCTCACACACGTGCTGAAACATTAATAAGAAAATGTATTGACACAATTACCAGAAAAATCCAGAAGCAGGACAGATTTTAGGTTTGGATGATCTGATGACTTAATGATTCTGTTTTGTTTCCTGTGATGTTAGGCTCATTACCTCACAATGTAGGGAGCTGCCAGTAGTAATCAAGTATATATGTTTCCTTGTTTATTCTTATGGGAAAAAGAAGTTCCATCTGGATATTCTGAGCTAGAGTCCTGAGAATTATTCTAATTAAACTGTTTAAGTCACATGATCAGCAATACACCAGTGACTGTGGCCAGGGGAATAGAACCTGTTTGCTAGCTTAAGTCAACCAAGGTCTACCTCAGGTAGACCTTGAATCAGTTTTACCCTAAGTACATGGGTTGCATAGGGGATGGGGTATCTGAAAAGTCTGGTTGTGGTTAGGAAGGGAGAATGGAACGGGGATGCTGAAAAACAGTATTATTTTCTACAAGGAGAGTTAATGACATAATGAGGGGAGATCAATGATGGGAATATATGCAAATCCTAGATAAGAGGCAGAAGAACTTGGATTGTGTCCCAGTTAATAGGTAAAGCTGTGTGTAGCTTTTAGAGAAAGATTGGGATGGTTTTGAAGAATTCTTTATCAGTGAAGATCAGCTTATATTCATTTGTGGAAAGCCAGGTTGGGGGGTGCCTAGTATAGACTGAGGGAGTTGGTCTCCTCCTCCAGCCAGTCAGACGTAGAGGCACTGATTTTATTGTGGCTGCTTAGTGGTGATGACAGAAGTCCAGCTGGAGATGCGGTAAAGTTGATCTCCACCCCAGGTTTACCCTTCTTTAGGCATGAAGAAATATCTTCTGTGGAATAGAAAAAGAAGGAGCACACCACTTAGGTCTATGTTTAAAAGCTGGTTGAATAATTCTACTTGAATGTCCCATCAGCACTTCAAAGCTATCATTTCTTTAGTGTTTCCCTCCTCTCTCCCTTGATGTTTCTTCCCCTCTCTACTTTGGTTGTGATGATATTCTTACCTACAAAATCAACCAAAGCAGGGAATTTGAGAATTGTCCCAGATTTTCACTGTTCTGTCCTTTACACCCTGTCAGAAGCAGTAATTTGTTTTCTAAAATTACCTTTCAAAACTGTTTTCTCTTTCCTCATCACTACAAATACTTTCCTTCAGGCGTGTGCATATATTGCCTTGGACCAATGCAATTAGCCCCAGATTGGTATCTTTGATGCCAGACATTCTTTCTCTACTTTTGTTCCTGAGTGAGCATTCTGTAACACAAATCTACATGGATTGTAATTCACCTGCTTAGAATCCATTATTATTGCCGAGTCACTTACAAGATAAAACAAAACTCTAAAGCCTTGCGGCAGAGAGTCAGTTATCATATGGTGTCACTTTCTTGTGGAACATAGGAATAACGTGGAGGGCGTTAGGAGAAGGAAAGGAAATGTGAAGAGGGGAATTGGGCATTGAGTATCAGGTTCTGTGTTAGCCACTTTATATACGTCATTTCAGGTATTTATTGAGAACTTAGGGTTGCCATCCTCTGAACCAAGAGATATAGTATTCACATCAGAACAGGATTGTTACTGGGATGCCTGGGAGGCTTGGTCTGTTGAGTGTCTGACTCTTGATTTTGGCTCAGGTTGAAAAACCCGCGGATCCCCTTACCCAAGAATCCAACACTGCCACTGGATGCAATCAGCAAGAGGTTCTTTATTGTTACGCAGGCGCCTGCGGGTGGTCAGCGCGCGCCTGCCGGTGGTCAGCAGCTCCTGCTAGCTGAGCACACCCGGCTGGGGTGGTGCCGGGTTTTTATAGACAGGTACAAACAAGTTTTGGGTGGGGCGCAACTGATTGGTGGACAGTTTGAACTTTTGAAAAAGGCATACTTGGAGTTTGCGGGTTGGCTCCAGGGACCCACGCGCGCAAAGAGAGCGGCGGGAAGGGGGAAACAAAGAGGGGAAGTTAGACCTTATTACTCAGCAGAAAGACATCCTGTCTACGTGACTATGTGGCCCCCTGCCTACATGACCATGCCCCTGCTATTAGGAGAGGGTATCTTGTTCAAACAGGAGTTAAGTGTCATGCCTTAGTAGCCAAGCTGTTACAGAAAGGCAAAAGAGCAGTTACATTGAATTCAACCCTGGGGGAAGGGTCTTTTCACTGCAAGGGGAGGAGGGGTACTCTTACACAACAAAAGAGCAGTTAATTATTTAAAGACTGGGGGGGGTCTTTCAAGGTCATCATTTCAGAGTTGTGAGATCAAGCCCGGAGTCAGGAGGAAGTACCCTCTAAGTTTAGGACTGAAGGATGATTAAAAGTTAGGCAGGTGGGGGCGCCTGGGTGGCTCAGTGGGTTAAGCCACTGCCTTCGGCTCAGGTCATGATTTCAGGGTTCTGGGATCGAGTCCCGTGTCAGGCTCTCTGCTCAGCGGGGAGCCTGCTTCCTCCTCTCTCTCTGCCTGCCTCTCTGCCTACTTGTAATCTCTGTCTGTCAAATAAATAAATAAAATCTTAAAAAAAAAAAAAGTTAGGCAGGTGAAGGGAATGGGGATAAGAAGGAGGAGGGGAGGGTGTTTCAGTTAGGACAGTGTTTCCCAAGGTCTGAAGTTGAAAAACAGAATGATGGAGTCAAGTGTATTAGGAGCAAAATATTAAGAATGTATGAATATGGACAATTCCTCTTACAGCCTTGGCTTTAAGGTAGAGGGAGTCAATCTTGCTTATTAGGGGTTTTGCATAATTAGTAATATGTTGATTTTTTTAAAAGATGTTACTTATTCATGAGAGACAGAGAGAGGGAGAAGCAGGCTCCCCACTGAGCAGGGAGCCTGATGTGGGACTTGATTCCAGGATGCCGGGATCATGACCTGAACGGAAGGCAGACACTCAACCATCTGAGCCACCCAGGTGCCCTGCTGGTATTTTTTTTTTTTTTTGAAGTAAGTACAATTAGCACACATTGGTATATTAGTTTCAGGTATATAGTATAATGACTCAGCAGTTTTGTGTATCACTTAGTGCTCATCAAATTACATTCTTAATTCCCTTTATTTTACCCCTCCCTCACTCAAGTGCTTTCTGGCAACAAATTGTTTTCCATATTTAAGAGTCTGGGTTGTTTTTTGTTGTTGTTGTTGTTTGTTTCTTTTTGTTTTTGTTCCTTTGTTTCTTAAATTCCACATGTGAGCGAAATCATATAGTATTTGTGTTTCTCTGTCTGTCTTACTTCACTTAGCATTATACCCTGTAGGTCCATTCATGTTGTTTTAAATGGCAAGATCTTACTCTTTTTAATGGCTGAGTCATAGCCTATTGTATGTATACCGCATCTTCTTTATTGATTCATCTATGGATGGACTTTTGGGTTGTTTCCATATTTTGGCTATTGTAAATAATGCTGCAATGAACATAGGAGTACATATATCTATTAGAACTTGTGTTTTTGCTTTCTTTGGGTAAATATCCAGTGGTGGAATGACTGGATCATATGGTAATTCTATTTTTGATTTTTTTGAGGAACTTCCACACTACTTAACTACAGTTTGGCTCCAGTTTGTGTTCCCACCAAAAGTGCATTCCTTTTTGTTTACATCCTCACCAATATTTCCTATTTCTTATGCTTTTGATTTTAGCCATCTTGACAAGGGTAAGGGGATATCTCATGGTAGTTGTGTGGGGTTTTTGTTTTTGTTTTAAAAGGAAAACAGCCGAGAGGGAGCCAAGGCTGCTTTTCCCAGGAAGTTCGGTATATGTTTCCTTTATGAGGAAATGAGAGGAGTCTAGGAACCTGACCCTTGGCTCAGGTCTTGGCTGGCTATTGGGCTTCCATGGAAGTCTAGAGATCAGGAGTAGTACCTTTGGGGAATGGGACAGAATGGACCGTGGAGTTACCTGATTGTAAGACTGCTGTATGGAGAAAGAGAGAATGATTTTGCTTGCTGCTCAGAATGGAAAACCTTCAGGGGAAGGATGGTTGTATAAAGGGAATGCTTAGGTAGCTTTATGTGAAATTCTGTGTGAAATCCCTATGTCACCTTTTTAAGAACGTCATAGTTAAGACCTACCCTATCCTTTATACCTTTTCTGAAAATGTCAGAAGAGAAATAGAAAAAGTTCACAGAGCAAATACCACAAAGTATAGGGTTGTGGAAGGCTCGGGATGGAGGAGAGGTGGTGAAGGAAGACCAGGTCACAAAGGGCCTTGAAAGTAAGCTTGAGGAGCTTAGAAATTTAATGTCAAGAGTGGGAAATGGGAAGACAGGAGAAAAGAAGCCAGGATCAAATTTGCATTTCAGACAGATTACTGAGTCTTTAGTGCCCAGAATAAATAGGAGAGAGATAATACTGGAGGCAGAGAGATGGTTTACTGGGGCATATAGCAATACTTAGAGGGTAAGTATTACTGCTATGCTTTTCCAGATTCAGAAGCAGAGGTTGGGAGGTGGTTAGCAATAAGCAGAGAGGATTGGGACTGTGGACAACCCGATTCCAAAGTCCATGTTTTTTCTAGTTGGTCATACTGCCCCTGTTCACTGGTCTGTGCTACTCTTTGAAGGAAGAAACTGGGTCTTCTGGTTACAGTGCCTGTTCTGCTTTTCCATTAATGAGTAACTAACTATGACAAAATTTAGTGATTTAAAACAATAACAAAATTTGTTTTGTTATACAAGTGCGATGGAGTAGGACTGAGTAGAGACAGTGTGGTCCTGTTCTACTCAGCAACACTTAGCATCACCTTTCAAACTTGAAAGCTAGGACCTGGAGTCACCTGTGGGCTTGTTCGTATGCATGTCTGCCAGTTGATGCTCACTGTTGCTTGAAACGTTAGTTGGATTCTTGGCCAGACATCTTGACATGGCCCTTACTTGCTTCCACTTTCTTGTTTCCTTGCAATGTGGTGACTAGTTTCCAAGGGTAAGCATCCTAAGAAAAAGAGAACCACAGCGAAGTTGTATCACCTTTTTTTAACTAGCCCTGGAAGTCACTGCATTCTCTTTGTTGGAAATGACTCAGTAAGGAAAGAACTCTTCTTACTTTTGCTTTTTTTTTTTTTTTAACATATAATGTATTATTTGCCCCAGGGGTACAGGTCTGTGAGTCGTCAGGCTGACACACTTCACAGCACTCACCATAGCATATAGCCTCCCCAGTGTCCATAACCTAACTACCCTCTTCCCGGCAACCCTCAGTTTGTTTTGTGAGATTAAGAGTCTTAATTAATTAGGGTTTCTCTCCTATTCCCATCTTGTTTCATTTTTTCCTTCCCTACCCCCAAACCCCCCACTTTGCCTCTCAAATTTCTTGTATCAGGGAGATCGTATGATAGTTGTCTTTCTCTGATTAATTTATTTCACTCAGCATAATGTCCTCTAATTCCATCCATGTCATTGCAAATGGCAAAATTTCATTTCTTTTGATGGCTGCACAGTATTCCATTGTATAAATATACCACATCTTTATCCATTCATCTGTTGATGGAAATCTAGGTTTTTTCCCTAATTTGGCTATTGTGGGCATTGCTGCTATAAACATTCGGGTGCATGTGCCCCTTTGGATCACTACGTTTGTATCTTTAGGGTAAATACTCAGTAGTGCAATTGCTGGGTTGTAGGATAGCTCCATTTTCAACTTTTTGAGGAACCTTATGCTGTTTTCCAGAGTGGCTGCACCAGCTTGCATTCCCACCAATGGTGTAGGAGGGTTCCCCTTTCTCCATATCCTTGCCAGGATCTGCCGTTTCCTGACTTGTTAATTTTAGCTGTCCTGACTGGTGTGAGGTGGTATCTCATTGTGGTTTTGTATTTCCCTGATGCTGAGTGATGTGGAGCACTTTTTCATGTGTCTGTTGGCCATCTGGATGTCTTATTTGCAGAAATGTCTTTGTTCTTTGTTCTTTAGGTGTTGAGTTTAATAAGTTCTTTTTTTTGTTTGTTTGTTTTAAAGATTTTATTTATTTATTTGACAGACAGAGATCATAAGTAGGCAGAGAGGCAGGCAGAGAGAGAGGAGGAAGCAGGCTCCCTGCTGAGCAGATAGCCCAATGTAGGGCTTGATCCCAGGACCCTGGGATCACGACCTGAGCCAAAGGCAGAGGCTTTGGCCTCTGTCTTTTGGTTTTGTTGACTCTTTCCTTTGCTGTGCAAAATCTTTTGATCTTGATGAAGTCCTAGTAGTTCATTTTTGTCCTTGTTTCCCTTGCCTTTGGCGATGTTTCTAGGAAGAATTTGCTGTGGCTGAGGTTGAAGAGGTTGCTGCCTGTGTTCTCCTCAAGGATTTAATGGATTCCTTTCTCATATTGAGGTCTTTCATCCATTTTGAGTCTTATTTTTGTGTATGGTGTAAGGTTTCATTTTTCTGCATGTGATTGTCCAGTTTTCCCAACACCATTTGTTGAAGAGACTGTCTTTTTTCCATTGGATATTCTTTCCTGCTTTGTGAAAGATTAGATGACCATAGAGTTGAGGGTATATTTCTGGGTTCTCTATTTTGTTCCATTGATATATGTGTCTGTTTTTGTGCCAGTACCATACTGTCTTGATTATGACAGCTTTGTAATAGAGCTTGAAATCTGGAATTGTGATGCTGCCAACTTTGGCTCTCTTTTTAAACATTCCTCTGGCTATCTGGGGACTTTTCTGGTTCCATATAAATTTTAGGATCATTTGTTTCATTTCTTTGAAAACAATTGATGGTATTTTGATAGGGATTGTATTAAGTGTGTAGATTGCGTTAGGTAGCATAGACATTTTCATAATATTTATTCTTCCAATCCATGAGTGTGGAACATTTTTCCATTTCTTTGTGTCTCTCTCAATTTCTTTCATGGGTGTATTTCATGTGTATTTGAGACCTTTCTTGTTTCTTGAGAAAGGCTTGTATCACTATATACTTTCCTCTTAGGACTGCCTTTGCTGTATCCCATAGATTTTGATCAGTTGTGTTTTCATTTTCATTTGTTTCCATGAATTTTTTCAATTCTTCTTTAATTTCCTGTTTGACCCATTCATACTTTAGTAGGATGCTCTTTAGCCTCCATGTATTTGAGTTCTTTCCAACTTTCCTCTTGTGATTGAGTTCTAGCTTCAGAGCACTGTTCTGAAAATATGCGGGGAATGATCCCAGTCTTTTGGTACCAGTTGAGACCTGATTTGTGACCCAGGATGTTGTCCATTCTAGAGAATGTTCCGTGTGCTCTAGAGAAGAATGTGTATTCTGTTGCTTTGGGATGGAATGTTCTGAATATATTTGTGATGTCCATCTGGTCCAGTGTCCAGTGTGTCATTTAATTTCCTTGTTGATCTTTTGCTTGGATGGTCTGTCCATTTCAGTGAGGTGAATGTTAAAGTCCTCTACCATTATTGTATTATTGTCGATGTGTTTCTTTGATTTTGTTATTAATCAGTTATATAGATATTTAAAATTGTTAGACCTTCTTGTTGGACAGACCCTTTGAGTATGATGTAGTGTCCTTCCTCATCTCTTATTATAGTCTTTGGCTTAAAATCTAATTTATCTGATATAACGATTGCCACCCTAGCCTTCTTTTCGTGTCCATTAGTGTGGTAAATTGTTTTCCACCCCCTCACTTTAAATCTGCAAGTGTCTTTGGGTCTAAAATGAGTTTTTTATAGACACGTATTGATGGGTTTTATTTTTTAATCCATCCTGATACCCTGTGTCTTTTGATTGGGTCATTTAGCCCATCTACATTCAGGGTAACTATTGAGAGATATTATTTCGAGCCATTGTATTGCCTGTGAGGTGACTGTAATTTTATATTGTCTCTGTTCCTTTCTGATGAACTACTTTTAGGCTCTCTCTTTGCTTAGAGGACCCCTTTCAATATTTCCTGTAGGGTTAGTTTGGTGTTTACAAATTCTTTTAGTTTTTGTTTTTCCTGGAAGCTTTTTATCTCTCCTTCTATTTTCAGTGATAACCTAGCTGGATATAGTATTCTTGGCTGCATGTTTTTCTCGTTTAGTGCTCTGAATATATCATGCCAGTTCTTTCTGGCATGCCAGGTCTCTGTGGATAAGTCTGCTGCCAATCTAATATTTTTACCATTGTACGTTACAGACTTCTTTTTTTTAAAGATTTTATTTATTTATTTATTTGACAGAGAGAGATCACAAGTAGGCAGAGAGGCAGGCAGAGAGAGAGAGAGGAGGAAGCAGGCTCCCTGCTGAGCAGAGAGCCTGATGCGGGACTCGATCCCAGGACCCTGAGATCTTGACCTGAGCCGAAGGCAGCGGCTTAACCCACTGAGCCACCCAGGTGCCCCAGACTTCTTTTATTTTTTAGACTTTTAAAAAATTTATTTGATAAAGATCACAAGTAGGCAGAGAGGCATGCAGAGAGAGAGAGAGAGAGAGAGAGAAAGGGAAGCAGGCTCCCCGCTGAGCAGAGAGCCCAATGTGGGGCTCTATCCCAGAACCCTGGGATCATTACCTGAGCCGAAGGCAGAGGCTTTAACCCAGTGAGCCACCCAGGCGCCCCTGTTACAGACTTCTTGTCCCAAGCTGCCTTCAGGATTTTCTCTTTTTCACTAAGACTTGTAAGTTTTAGTATTAGATGATGGAGTATGGACCCATTTTTATTGATTTTGAGGGGGGTTCTTTGTGCCTCCTGGATTTTAATGCTTTTTCCCTTTGCCATATTTGGAAATGCTTTACTATAATTTGCCCCAATATACCCTCTGCCCCCTCTTTCTTTTTCTTCTGGAATCCCAATTATTTTAATTTTGTTTTGTCTTATGGTGTCACTTATCTGTTGAATTCTCCCTTAATAGTCCAATAGTTGTTTGTCTCTGTTTTGCTCAGCTTCTTTATTCTCTCATCTGGGCTTCTGTATCACTAATTCTCTCTTTTGCCTCATTTATCTTAGCAGTAAGACCCTCCATTTTTGATTGCACCTCATTAATAACTTTTTTGATTTCAGCTTGGTTAGATTTTAGTTCTTTTATTTCTCCAGAAAGGGCTTTAATTCTCCAGACAGGGTTTCTCTAATTTTTTTTTCCATGCCATTTTTGAGCCCAGCTAACACCCTGAGAATTGTCAAACTCTAGATCTGACATATTACCAATGTCCCTATTGATTAGGCCCCTAGCCTTTGGTATTGCTTCCTGTTCTCTTTTTTTTTGGTGAGTTTTTCCACCTTGTCCAGATACGAATATATGAATGAGAGAATAAAATACTAAAAGGGTGGCAAAGATCCCAGAAAAGTGTACACTAACCAAATCAGAAGAGACCCCAAATCAGGGGGAAATGAAAAGGTATAAAACTAAATGAAAAAAATATATACATATACATATATATATATATGTATGTATATATATTAGACTGGTGAATAGAACAGAGCTACCCAGTTGATTTGCGGTATATTTTGGTCTCTTAGAATGAGACTACCTCCCAAAATTTTAAAGAAAGAAAAACTTAAATATATATACAAAAATTAGAGTAAACATGATGAAGGGATGGAATATCACTGTAAAGATGAAAAGTAAAAAAAAAAACCAAAAAACCCCTAAAAACTCTAAAAAAGGAATTGATAAGATATGTTGGTTGGTAAAAGAAAGAAAAAGAAATTAGAGAGAATTTTCTCAGGCTGGAGAGTAGAACAAAGCCCTGTGCTTGATTTAGGGTATTTTTTGATGAAGAAATTGTATCCTGAAAGTTTTTAGATAAAAAAAACAACAAAACCCTGTATGTATACAAAAAATAAAGTTAGATATAATGAAGGATAAAATAAGACTATAGTGATGAAAGTTTAACAAGATTTTTTTTTAGTAAGGTATCATTTAAGTGAATAATTAAAAATGTTAAAAGAGGAAAGAGGAAAAGTTAAATCAGAATAAGAAAAAAATAAAATTTTAAAAATTTCATTAATTTTGCAAGACTATAGAATCATGGTGAGAAAGCTGTGAATTCCATGCTTTGTTTCCTGTAGCTCTGGAATTCTGCTGTTCGCCTTGATCAGTAAGCTTGGTCTTGGCTGATGTTCTTGCTGATCATCTGGGGGAGGGACCTGTTATAGTGATTCTCCAGTGTCTTTGCCCAAGGTGGAATTGTGCCGCCCTTGCCAGGGGCCTGGCTAAGTAATCTGCCGGTTTGCTCTCAGGAGCTTTTGTTCCCTGAATGCTTTCCATAGAACTCTGGAAGATGGGAATGAAGATGGTGGCCTCCCAATGTCTGGCCTGGAGGAGCCAAGAGCTCAAGGCCTCACTTCTTAGTGTGCCCTTCGAGAAAAGTGGTCAATCACTCCTGTCTTCCAGGTCCCCCCTGCACTACATGCCCACTGGCCTGTGATCGAGTGTTTCTTTCTCTGACTCACAGCCCCGTTTGGATTCTCCAAACCTAGCAGATTCATGCTGCTCTGCTCTTCTAGTGGAGGAAGGTGGGTCTCCCAGGATCTGCTACTTGTGAAGCCCCCAGTCAAAGAGTAGTGTCCTGACTGTGCCACGGATCACAGTTTAAAGTAACCCTGAGCTGAGAGCTTACTCCTTGGCTGCATCCCTGTAGCCGGTTTCCCTGCTCTGATACCTGCAAGCTCTTCTGCACTCACACCCCTGGTCCTTCTGTTGAGATGCCTAAAGAATAAAATTATAACCATTACTGCTATTTCTGCTTCTGTGCCTTCGCTTGCTAACCCATGAGGAGATGGAAAAACACCAGCAGACTTTCTATGGACACTCTGTAACCACACATCCCCCACCCAGAATTGAACCTGGCAGAGTGGCCGCTCCCAGACCCCCCACCAGGCTCTGGGCTGAGAGATAACAGCCATCTGGTGCCAGAGAAACCCCCACCCAGAATTGGACGTGACAGAATGACTGCTCCTGGACCCCCCACCTGGCTCTGGGTGCAAGAGATAATAACCATCTGGAGCCCCGCAGCTTGACAGGGAGACCCTGGCCAATCCTGAGGTGACACATACCGTAGCGGCGCCAACTAAGCAGTTTGAAGAATGACAGCCCTTTGACCTAACCAATAATCTGTTCCCAGCCTTTTCCCGCTCTGTAGCACGCCAGTCATATCATAGAGTTGCCTTTCGATTTTCCTGCAGTATGTGGTGATTTGTTACAAGATACTATGTGTATGCTAAGTCCCTACCTCCCCAAAAATAGTGTATAAAAGGTGTTGTGATCCCGAGCTCGGGACCTCTTAGCATCACTGGCAACGAGTGTGCGGAGGTCCGGGTTCGAACTCGTAATAAACGACCCTTGCTGTTTGGCTTTGACTCTGGACTCTGGTGGTCGTCTTTGGGGGGGTCTTGGAATTTGGGCATAACACTGTGACCACGCAGGACCTGAGACCACACTGTCCCTGTGAGGGCTCCATCCCTGCTTAGCCTCTGGTGTGATGTCCTTCAGTGGAGCAGACTTTTAAAAGTTCAGATTTTGTGCTCTGCTGCTCCACCGCTTGCCTGGAGCCGGCCCCTCCCCCTGCAGCCTATCTTCCTGTCGCTTTTGATTCACTTCTCCACAGGTCCTACCTTTCAGAAAGTGGTCGATTTTCTGTTTCTAGAATTGCTGCTCTTCTTCTCTTCGATCTCCTGTTGGATTTGTAGGTGTCTGGAATGGTTTGACAACTATCTAGCTGATCTCCTGCTACCTGATGTGTCTCAGCCTGCTACTTCTCCGCTATCTTGACTCTTCTCCCTCATTTTTGCTTTTATTGAGTTATTTGATCCTCATGAGAACCTTGTATTATTATACCCATTTCATATATGAAAAAATCTAGGCACACTAAGTTAAGAATTTTACCCAATATAACACAGATAGTAAGGAATGAAACCACCATTGCAACCTACACAATTTGGCTACACGGTCTGTGTTCTTAACCTCTTTGCTGCATTGTCCATTGCAGTATCTAGAATGTAGTCTGGACCAATATATATTTGTTAAATGATAAATATTTTGTATTTTGGGCTTCCTTCAAATGCTAGTAAGGATATTTTATTTTTTTTTATGTTTATTAATTTTTTTTAAGTACTCTTTAAACCCAACACGGGACTTGAACTCATAACTCTGAGATCAAGAGTCACATTGCTCTTCTAACTGAGCCAGGGTAAAGATATTTTTTAAGTAAATGATTGCATATTCCACCCTGCATCTGGCATTTGAAGGGAAATGTACTCCTGTACAACTGAAAAAAGAGCTATTCTGAATTTCCAAGAGAGTGTTGGAAGAACCTGTTCAGGGTGCCTTCTCTTTAAGACATGCCTCAGGTATCACATTTTATTGCAGTTACTCAGAAACTGGAGTATCTTCTGTATACATTATGGTAACAGTCTCTCTCTCTCTCTTTCACACAGGTACATATATACTCACATATATCATCATGGAATGAGTATTCAGTTGTATACATTGTATTGTGCTAAGATTTTTTTTTCTCCTTTCCAGATACTGGCTCTATGCCAAGTATTCAGTTTAAAAGAAATGTAAGAGATAATATGTTCTGTATGTGGAAGTTGATTTTTTTAGAGCTGTGTCCATGATGCAGTTAATTTAAAATCTAGGAAGAGCCACCTTGTGGCAAAATTTAGCATTTCAATTATTTCTGAAGAAAAAGATAAGTGGCCCTAAATTGCATTGCAAAATAAGGTACTGATACTGTATACAAATCCTATAATATGGTTTGTGAGATATATAATTTTATTTTCACATTAGCTTATATTATCAAAAGGTATTGAGAATTTGAAAAGCCTAGATTAAAATATGCAAAAGATATTACATACATTAATGACTTTATATTTTAAATGCTCATTTCAAGGTTATAGTTGTCTCCTAGTACACTGAGTTTCAGTTACATTTTGAACCTTAAAAATGAAAAATTAAGGGTTCCTGGCTGGCTCAGTTGGTAGAGCATCTAATTTGATCTTGGGGTTGTGAGTTCAAGTGCTCCATTGGGGGTAGCAATTACTTGAATAATTAATTAAAAAGTTTAAAAAATTAAAAAAAATGAAAACTTAAAAAGCATATCCATTTTTCCTTGATGTGTAATTATAATACAGCTTAAATTTTATTGTATATTTAAATATATTTATATAGCATTGGTTGTCACCTTGTATCAATAATAAAAAATACTCAGTTTTCTTTTTGGTTTAATTGATACATTGACATCTTTGCAATTTTTCCTAAATTTTCTGTATCTTGGCAATTCACTAAATTCTTCTTTCAGTTATTTCACAGATTTTCATGTCTTTCAGGAAACCTCCCCCACTTAATTGAATGTGGTAGTAAATTTGTAACTGTTTGTAAGTACTCAGTGTATACTCAAGTATGAAGAGGCACACTAATGCAGATCTCTCCTCTCTCTTTTCCCTGCTTCATTGGCACTTTGAAAACTTGCTGAAAGCTAAGAGGTTAATTTCGTATCTTCTTATCTGCCCTTTCACTTTCCTGCCACTTCTTTTGTTCATACCTGGCCTCTAAATTTCATCTGACATCTGGATCTTGTCAGGTAGTGGTAGAGTCAAGGTAGGTGGCGATAGTGTAGATATTGGCATGCCAATGGAGGAGGGAGATTCAGAACCCAAATATCAGATTCTAGAGGAAGAGGAATAGGTGAGTTGGGATGAAGAGAAGAGAAAGTGAAAACATACTTATTACCAAAAGCATCTCTCTCTGGCTTCTTCCCTTCTCATTTCCAAGTCTGTTTTCTCCCTCTCAGATTTACAAGGATATATGGTTTTTGTTTGAGTTCTTTTTGCGTGTGTGTAATGGCCTTTCTGGGTTGCCAGTTCTTCAACTCCAAATTTGGAATATTTGAGGCAGAAAGAAGGCCCAGGAAACTCACCGTCCTGTCATTCCTTGGGTCTCTAAGTCTCTACTGATTTGTCTTCTCTTCACCTTTTAGAGTCTTCTAATGTTTGTTGGATACAGAGTGTCCACAGTTTTTTAATTGTACATAATGGGAAAAATAAGGAAAAGTAGATCAATTTTTTTCTTCTCAGAAAGCAGAATTCTCAAATTGCTTTGTCTTCAAGTTTACTTTTCATAAATCACTTTTATTACTATGTAGAGAGCAAATTCATAAGGGAAGAAAATAGTGAAGCAGGAGAAGCTGGGAGACCAGTTAAAAGTTGTTTCAGCCAGTTAAAGAAATGGTGCTCACCTGGTAAAGTTAGTGGCACTGGAAATGGAGCAAAGTATATGTTTCTGTTTATGTAATGATATGATTCTTGGTTAACTATTTAGGAGGTTTTCTTTTTCACCCAACATCTATTTATTATGCACATATCAGATGCTAAATTTAGGAATTGGGTGTGAAGTGGTAAGCAGCACGAGTATCGTCTATGACTTTTATGGACCATATTATCTAATTTGGAAAGATATAAGTAATAAACAAGTAAACAAAAGAGCACTAAGCAAATAAACCAGAAAAATTAAATTATAATTGCAAATTGTGACCTTGCTGTGAATGAAGTAAATAGTGCTTTAATAGAGCATAACATAAGACCTACTTGGTGTGGTCAGATAAGACCTTTGAGAAGATGGTATTTGATGTGAGACCCAAACAATGACAGGAACCAGTTATGTGAAAATCTAGCAGAAGGACAAGGGAGGGGAATTGGGTATATTAAAGGATGTGAAAAGCAGTTTGGTTGTGAGATAAAGGGTGACATGGGTACTTGGATTTTTGGTGAAGACTTGAGTAGTTAGGAATATATGACAAAATGGCGTTAGTCCTGCAAGGCTATGAGGAAAGATGTCCAATTCACTCCTGGGCTGCGAATACTGAAGACTTTAGTAAGCAGTAACGAGTTTTCAGTGCGGCTGCCTTTTTGAGGCAGCGTGAGTTATGGTAGTTAATAGGGGGTGGGCTCATTCAGGGCTACGCAGGGAGATTTGGTCCTGATGAGCGACATGACTCCCTTGGGAAGCAGTGGTGAACCTTGTGAAAAGCTTGCCTGATTTTTAGAATTTTCCCTGCTCATAGTGTTCATCAGCATTATACTTTAATTCTTGTTTAGCAAGTATTTATTAAGATCTTGTGCACAGCAGTCTGTGCTCTGTAACATTCATACCCATATGGTAATACTGTGATCACTTAACTTTGTTCACTGATGATAAGGCAGAGCAGGTATACTTGACATACTGTGTTGGTGGATGTGTGTGCCAGTGATAAAGATAGCGATGAGTGATGATAAGGTGACAACTAGAGGAGGCTATCAAGAGAAATTGAAAATGCATTAATACATAACTTACTTGTTTTAAATCTTTACTCCTTTCACTCAAACACATTTTTATGTGAGCAAAATGTTAAGGATTTTTTGGGAGAATAAAGAACTCAAAAAACAAAGGACTTTCATGTGTTTCTCTCTTTGAGGGTAGAAACATGTAGACTACATCATTGAATTCCTAGGGCCTACACAGCCTCTGGCATATACAAGGTGCTAAATAGAGGTCTGTCCAACGAATGAATGAATGGATAGATAGAAACATGAAATGTTTAAATTGATTCTCTGGATACTTTCTTGATTTTGATTCACAGAAGTGCTCATTTCAAATGGTGAATTTGCATGTGTGTGTATGTATATGCTTGCGATATTATACAAGAACATATTGCCCAAAGAGACAACAGAAAACAAAATTAGAAAGCAGCTTTATCACAAAGGAGTTTTTGTTTACTTTGCTCCACTCTTGGCTATTCTAACCATTCCTTTCATTCTGTTGATTCCTACCTCCAGAGTTGAAGTTTACTGGAAGGAATCAGGGCTACAAACCACTCGCTGAAGGCCACATTGATCCTCATAAACTACAGGCTGGTGTAGTTCTTGAACATTTCTAGGGGTCACTTTCAAAATGGGAACTTTTTCTACCAGAGACCTGAAAAGAAGAGGCAAGATAATGTGTAATGTAGTAGAGGGGAGAGCCTTTGAGAGAGACTCACATAGTAATAGTAAATTCCCTTTATTTAGTATCTCCATGTGTCTGGCTCTGAACTCAACACTTTATCTCGTCTCGTTTAATACTCAAAATAACTCTCCAGATACTGTTCTTATTTTGTTTTTTCCAGATGAAGAAATGGAGTGTTCTATACCTTTGCTACAAATTACACAAAAATGAACATCTTTATGCCCATGGATCTGTGGATCAGGAATTCGGATGGGGATGACTTGTCTCTACTTTGCAACATCTGAGGCTTCAGATGGAGCCCTTGAAGGCTGGATCAAGTCCAGGGGTCGATGCTGGTGGATGAGAAGGACTTCTGTGTTGTTTTCACATGGACTAGTTTGCAGTTCCTAAGAGCATGGTGGATGGATTTTAAAGTAAGTGTTGAGAGGGGAGAGAGAAGGTAAATGAATGTGTTGAGAGGGCAGAGAGAGATGACTTTTATGACTAGCGGGGAAGTTATGGCAGTGTTAATTTCTGCCACATTCTGTTTGTTAAATGACTCTGTGACTATGAGGAATGCCCAATTTCAAGAGGAGGAGAAATTGACTTCTCTTGATAGAGGAGAGGCGAGATTCTGAAGAGAAGAATCAGTGTGGCCACTTTTACAAAATACAGTTGACTACATAAAGCCTCCAAGAGAGGTTAAATAATGCTTCCAAACAGCTGGTAAATGGAGCAACCCCACTAGGAGATTGGATTGACTTGTTTCTAACTGTGTGTGCTTGTCACTTGATCACGTTGTATAGTAGAGTGTTATGGGATAATTAAGATCTTAAAAGAACTGTTGTGAATAAATAAGCAAAGAAAGTTATATGAACAACTTAAATTAGGAACTTAGAACCTTACAGAAGATCCCCAGGCATCGAGATTTGTAGAGTACTGAGGTAATGGTTTGTACCTTTTATTTCGGTACCTTTCTTTTTCTTTTCTTTTCTTTCTTTCTTTTCCTTTCCTTTTCTTTTTCTTTTTTTTTTAAATATTTTATTTATTTATTTGACACAGAGAGAGAGAGATCACAGGTAGGCAGAGAGGCAGGTAGAGAGAGAGGGGAAGCAGGCTCCCTGCTTCTGAGCTGAAGGCAGAGGCTTAACCCACTGAGCCACCCAGTGCCCCTCTTTTCTTTTTCTTTTCTTTTTTAAAAAATATTTTATTTATTTATTTGAGAGAGAGAGGGAGCACAATGAGGGGCTAGAGGCAGAGGGAGAAGGAGAAGCAGATTCCCTGTCAGGCAGGGAGCCTGACATGGCTTGATCCCCGGACTCTGAGATCATGACCTGAGCCAGAGGCAGAGGCTTAACTGACTAAGCCACCCAGATGTCCCTTTTTGGTACCTTTCTAAGGTCACCTATTCTGTTTTCCCTAAAATTATGTTATTTGTGCATGTGTCTTATAACTTATTATCTCCCCCAACATATATAGGCTGGTTGCTTATTTCATTCAGGGTTGGATCTTTGTCTAATTAGATTTATCTTTCTACCCTGGTAACACCTCTTATGAGAAGCTGGCTCACAGTAAACCCTCTTTAAATGCTTGTCAAATGAATTAAAAATATGAGTTTATACTAGCATGAAATAGCAGAATAGTATAACTTTGTTATTGTTGAACTGCTCTGGGGTTCTTAGATTATGGGTATTGTGAAGACCAGATTAGGTAATTTGAGTGAAAGTGTTTTAAATATTTTGTGATTAATATGGTAATGGTGACTTTGGTCCTGGAACCCTGATAGACCTGTGGGGAAGACAGAGACATTTAATTTTTGGTTTTTGACTTGTGCCAGGGGTGCTTTTCTAGAAATAAAGATAAATCATGGTCATAAGGTCAGAATAAATATAGCATTGCAGAGTGGAAGTTCTCTTCAATATGTTGTCACTCTATCATCAATTTGTAATTTTAATATAATCCATAACTAAGATCATGCTTTGTAATATTCTGTTTTGCTTTTACTCTCAGAAATATCTTAGAGGTCTTTCCATGTAAGTACATAAAGATTTAGTACAGTCTTATATTACTGTCTATAGTTCTGGGTGTGGGCACAGTGTATTCTACTGAATGGACATAGACATTGGGTTGATCCTACTTTTTTTGTTTTATTTTATTGCAATAACAGATAATGTTGCAATGACATACTACTGTATGTATAGTAAGAATTTCTATAGAACAGATTCCTGAGTGAATTACTGGATAAAAGAATATGCCTTTTAATGTTTAAAATTTAAAAAAAAATTTTTTTACAGATTTTTATTTATTTATATGACAGATATAGATCAAAGTAGGCAGAGAAGCAGGCAGAGAGAGAGGAGGAAGCAGGCTCCCTGCAGAGCAGAGAGCCCGATGCGGTGCTCGATCCCAGAGTCCTGAGATCATGACCTGAGCCGAAGGCAGAGGCTTTAACCCACTGTGCCACCCAGGCACCCCTAATATTTAAAACTTTAAAATATATGGCAAATTATTCTCCGAAATGGCTATATGGATATACTCCTACTAATATTTCTCTGTATCTTTTCAGTACTGATTTTAATGTGATTAATCTAGGAAAATTACAGCACAGTAGATCAAAGAATCTTCATGTCAGTGAAGGATTTTGAGTTGACGTCTAGTTTGAAATTCTTACTCTGCCACTTACTCATTGTGTAACCTTGAGTAAATTATTTGGTCTTTTGGAGCCTCAGTTTCTTTATCCATAAAATATAGGCTATGGTAACAACCTTCCTGGATTATTGAAAGAATCAATGAGGCAACTACATTGGTAAAGTCTTGGTGAAATTCTTAGAGCTAAGAATTATAGTTAAATTATTTTTCCATTCCTTCATCAGTTTTTTATCTAAATATATAACCTCAAAATATAAGTCCCATTTGAGCCCTCACATACATATCTTAGTACAAAGTTTTGCTTGATTACTTAATTTTCAGAAGAATAGCATTCTTCTCAAATTATAGCTTGAATTTCAGAATATATATATTTGGAAAAATGTATTTTGATTTTGCTGACATTAAGAAGTCATATACCTGGCTTTGTAGCTTTTTAAGACTTTTTAAGATTCATTTTTTTATTTGAGGGAACAGGGGCAGAGGGAGAAGAAGAGGAAGAGAATCTCAAGTCAACTCCTCACTGAGTGTGGGGCCCAGTGCAGGGCTTGATCTCAGGACTCTGGGATCATGACCTGAGCTGAAACCAAAAGTTGGATGCTCAACCAGCTGAGTCACCCAAAAAAAAACTTGCCTTTTTTTTTTAATCTTTTTTTTTATTATGAGTAATTTTTTTAAATTTATTTTTTATTTTCAGCATAACAGTATTCATTATTTTTGCACCACACCCAGTGCTCAATGCAGTCCGTGCCCTCTATAATACCCACCACCTGGTACCCCGACCTCCCATGCCCCCGCCCCTTCAAAACCCTCAGATTGTTTTTCAGAGTTCATAGTCTCTCATGGTTCACCTCCCCTTCCAATTTCCCCCAACTCTCTTTAATTGCTGTCTTTAGCTGTATAATAATAGTCATCACTTCTTGACACATTTATATCTTAAAAACTGTACTTTAATAGTTTATCATACTAATCCTGGAGAAAAGATATAGTTTTCCTATTTTTATTTTTATAGTTGATGTTATACTTTAAGGAAATAGTTTTTAAAAGTTGGAGTTTCTATCTGTTAATGTATAGTTTTCCCAAGGAAAAGATAAAGGACAACATTAAAACTTCACAATTAAACTCCAACCTTTGATTGTATTTCCAGAAGTTACTTGGGCTGAATAAAATTATTTGGTTTGTAATGAGTTTTAGAAGAAGTGAAGAAAATGGAGGTATTGGAAAATGAAGTATATCTCTTAATTGAAAAAAAAAAACTATGTTACTTTCCAATCTAAATCAAATTATTATGACAGTGGTTTCAAGCAGTTGGAAAGGGAATTATTTTCTAGAAATAATGACTTCATTATATAACCTAAAACTATAAGTAAAACAAACAAACAAACAAACAAAAAACCCTTTGGTTGTCTTTCTGCTGAAATAAATGATTTAAAAATGAAAATATTTTTATTGTTCATCTGCAGAATTCATTGTTTTTCAAAGTAATATATAAGCATTAGAAAACAGGTGTCTGATTCCTTGCTGGAATTTTCATTTGGGCTACCATGAGGTATAAACTATCTAAAAAGAAATGAAACTATGCATATGCAATTTATGTGTATATGTATGTCTGGACATACATACACACATATATACATGTATATATATTCAGTTTTTTTTCTTTTAACATTTTTAAATTTTATTTTAAGATTTTTTATTTATTTATCTGACAGAGAGAGAGAAAGACATAGCAAGAGAGGGAACACAAGCAGGGAGAGTAAGAGAGGGATACGCAAGCTTCCCGCTGAGCAGGGAGCCCGATGTGGGGCTCGATCCCTGGACTCTGAAATCATGACCTGAGCCAAAGGCAGACACCTAACGACTGAGCCACCCAGGCACCCCCAGTTTTTTTTCTTTTAAAAAAGAAAAGCATGGGCTTGAACTCATGATCCCAAGGTAAAGAGTTGTATACTATAGACTGAGGCAGCCAGGCACCCCTGTGTGTGTGTGTGTGTGTGTGTGTGTATAAATTAGGGTAAATGTAATGTTTATGATTTTTTAAAGATTTATTTATTTTAGAGAGAGAGAGTGAGTGGGATGGGGGGGCAGAGGGAGAGCGAGATAGAATCTCAAGCAAATACCCCGCTGATTGTGGAGTCTGATGCAGGGATCCTTGTGGGGCTCCATGCAGACTCAGTCTTCTGACCCAGAGATCATGACCTGAGCCAAAACCAAGAGTTGGATGCTTGACCCACTGAGCCACCCAGGCACCCCTAATGTTTATGATTTTAATTGTTTGCTTTCATGGGTGTTTCAAGCAATTATTTTTAAAATTTATTATTTGAGATGAATATAATTAAAATTTTCAAGAATACAGTTTGCATTTTTTTTTAAAGATTTTATTTATTTTTTTGACAGACAGAGATCACAAGTAGGCAGAGAGCAGGCAAAGAGAGAGGAAGGGAAGCAGTCTCCCTGCTGAGCAGAGAGCCCGATGCGGGGCTCGATCCCAGGACCCTGGGATCATGACTTGAGCCGAAGGCAGAGGCTTCAACCCACTCAGCCACCCAGACACCCCATACAGTTTGCACTTTTATTATATGTACACAAAGCTATTGTACAAAAGCTAATATACAAAAGCTATTGTACACACAAACACTTATAATCTAACATCTGGGAAAGCACTACATTGTACATAGGATGCCCCAAATATTTATAAGGAAGCATGATGAATTCATTTTCTTTATAGGCTGAGAGAAGGAATACTTTCAAGTATTTATATTTTATCTTTGCAGGAAAATCATTTCCCCAAACTCCAATAGTCACTAGATTTTTAATAACGTGAAATATTATCCAATTTTAACCTCAAGAACAAGTACTAATTGTCCAGATCCAGATGTTTGAAATAATTACTAAAACCTTCATTCATTTTCCTTTTCCCATTTGCTGCTATGTGGACCATGTGAATCATTATTCAGGCATAGACCATAAACTCTTGGAGTCTTGTCTTGCTTGGGTTTCTACACTTTGGAAATGGGGAAGTTGGTGACACACTGTGATAATACTTACCTGCCTATCAGTCCAGTCATCTGGTCAGTATCTGTTTTACCCGTCTGTCCTTCTCTTACCTATTTATTTACTCACAGTATGTTACGCCTTCACCTACTAAACGCGTACTGTCTTCTTTTGTACAGATACTCTGTTAGTTATACATCGTTCCAATTTTTGTATGACGTTCAGTAGATCGAACTTCTAGAATAGAGCCATTTGGGATCAAATACTCATGGAATCACATCAAACCTTTTCACTCTTGAGTTGTATCTGTGTGAAGATTCTTTCTTGTTTTGCGCTGAGATTTATGATCTCATTTTATAACCCTCCTGTTCTTTCTCCTTTTCCTCTCCAACGCAGTCCTCTACTCCACTCAGCTCCCTTCACACTCCACTCTGGGGCTTTGTTTTAGATACATATCTCTAAACAAGAAATGTTTGTATGTTCAAATAGATGTATGTATCCCTCCCTGGTTACTTTCTTTTTCTGTGTTCTGATTATTATTAATCTTATTCTCCTCAAATTTTAGTCGCAAACTATTCTTAAAGATGTCACCGATGTTCATACCTATCTACATGCAGGGTGAGGGGTAACACATAAAATACATTTGAGATCATAAACCGGTGTGATTTCTCGTATGTCTAATTCTTGTTCCTTCTGCATGCTATTCTCAACGATAAACCTTCTGAAAATGAGAGTTCCTCAAATCATATCTCTGAACCCTTCACTAACGCTATGCTTTGTAAAGAATGAAGTGCAAGTGCTGTATCAGGCACTGCAGACCCTTTAATCCATCTCGCCAACTTTATCTACAGCTATTCTTTCATCAGAAAGTTTAGCAAAATAAATGTGCATATTACTTTCTGATAGGCAGTGTATTGTAGAAAGGCCAGGCTGTCTAATACTTGTTCTGCCACCATCTCACTGTATAGTTTGTAATTAAGTTAAAAACTCCCTGTCCCTGTAAGTAAATTAAACTCCCTGTCCCTCACTAGAAAAAGACTGGTCAGAATAGCTACTTTATAGGATAGTTAAGAGGAGTAAAATTGTTCACACACATAAAATCCCAGAAAATCATATGTGACACAAGGAAAGAATTCAGATATATCTCAGCAAAAAAATGGTAGCTATGCCTCGTTGCATTTATTTTCACATACTATTCTTTTTCCTATAAAACCATGACTTTTTTGTTAAGTCTTGGCTTCCTTCAGAGCACATTTCGTATCTAATCTTCTTCCTTCAGTGATGTCTCCTGTCCTGAAATTGTGTTTCTTTTTTCTTTTTTCTTTTTCTTGTTTTATTTTATTTTATTTTATTTTGTTTTGTTTTGTTTTCGGAGGGAGAGATGAAGCATCGAAGACTGTGGACACTGAAAAACAAACTGAGGGTTTTGGAGGGGAGAGAGGTGGGGGGTTATGTGAGCCTGGTGGTGGGTATTATGGAGGGAATAGATTGCATGGAGCCCTGAGAGTGGTGCATAAACAATGAATCTTGGAACACTGAAATTGTGCTTTTTTTCTGTGTCATTGATGCAGGGCTTAGTTAGGGTGACCACATTATTTATGATTCAGACAGGGACTCTGTTGATAGGAAAATGAGTATTTTTGGTAATTACACTGGGATGAGTGGCATAAATTGGGACTGACCTGGGCAAAGGGACAGATGGTTACCCTGTGAATAGTGGAGCCTTAAGATATCAAATCTGTTATTATCAAATCAAAGCAAACTTTATCTTTATATGCAAATTGTTATGGCAGAGCTCCCATTATCTTAATTGTCAGGAAATGAGGTTCATCAGAATGAACCTCAGCTGTTTCTGGCCATTCCCAGAGGACCGCTTCTCATCTGTTCAGATACAAACCCTTCAGTCTCTTCTCTCCAGTCTTCTTCATTTGATCCTCATGCTGCTTCTGCTTCCTGACCACTGATCCATATGAGACAGCCCCTCTACCTGGTACTCCTTGCATTGCCCAGCTCCCCTGGCTCCCCACCCTTCCCTCCTTACTCCACACCCACATCCTTCTCTAGGCTCTGGACAGGAGGAACTGCTCTCACTTATCTCATTCCTTCCCAAATGTATGCACCAGGCCTTTCTTAATGATCCACAGCACAACTGACACCAATGATGATTCTTGCTTGTAGGTTTCACTGATGCATCTTGGTTGAAAGAAGAGGGATTTAAGTCAGAGAATTCATAACAATCACTGCCTAAACCTGTGTGCACACCTATGGGCACTTGGAGGCCCGTTCTTTGCCTTGCTTGCAGCCTATCCCTCCGACCAGGGATAGCTCAAACCCCACCATTTGAAACATTCCAGGATTCTCAGTCCTCTTCATATATAAAATGCTCCTGTCCATAAAGAGACAAATTTTCTGTAGTTTCTCACCACTCACTCTCTGGAACCCAGCCCTCTTGTTTAATGTCTTTGAGGATGATTGATAAGAGGAGAAAATTCCTCCTTTCTGGAGAAAACTCCACCAAATCCTCAAGGATGTGGTCTGGTTCTATGCTCTTGTTAAGGTAGTCATAATAGCCTGACACTGGTATATTTCCCTAAAACTGGGATATTTAGTATCATTCATCATGACCTATTACATGACCTATTTGTTATTTGTATTTTTATAAATATATTCTATGTCCTTAACTAGATTGTGTGTTTCTTGGGCGTAGGTATGAATTTTGCCTAGCAAAGTTCCTGACCTAGTGTTCAATGAACTGGGTTCGATGAGCATGAGATGAAGAGATAATACAGAACATTGCTAACTTATGAAATAGCCACTCCTTCCTCATGTATTGTTTCCTCCTTTTGGATACTAGTTCTTGCATAGAACACTTTCTGTGAATCTCTGCGTTCTCTCAGCAGAGCTATGAGAACTGGTCTGCTCAACCCATTCTCCTCCTGGCCCATGCTGCTTCCTTAGCTTTCCTTCTGGGATAAGTCATCTTGTATTCTTAGTATCAAGCACAGACCACTCGGGCCGTGGTGAAAGGCGGGTTTGTTTCTGAAGTGAGATCTGCCAGAGGCATGGGTCACAAAATCACCAGTACTAATACTAGGCTCCCAGTGATTTGGGTTAGGAGATTTCCTCACCAGCATTATCTTTTTCTGAGCAGATATGTCCACAGAGCTTCAGTAGCCTGCTGTAGCAACTATTCAATTGTTTAATACAGAAATATTTCTCTCAAGTATAAATTTTCCTCTTTTCAACTCTAATAGTTTTCACATAATAATATGTCTTTGTCAACCAACATTTTCTGTGTGTGCTCCATTGGATATCAAACATGACACAAAACAAGGAAAGGTCTTACTCTTTTATCAGTGCAATGTTTTTTTCTATCATTCATGCTGACCTGGTGTCAGCAGCTATTTTACCAGACACCATCATCAGTACTTACAGTTAACCACAGAGATGTATTTGCAGAGTTTGACCTTTGTTCCATATACTGAGGACAAAGAAGAAGGAAAAAACCTAATACTTTCAACAGAAAATGATGGAAGAGTCCATAAAGGTAGCACTAAGGGGAAAAATTCTTCCATTTATTGTGATTTGGGTTTAAAATGCTTTTAAAAAATTACATACTCATTTTAGCTAAATATATTGAATTTTCCAAACAACGGCAGATCTGTTATTTTCATTATTTCATTCACTGCTATATAATTTTAATGCTTTGCATTTTGGCTGGGCATTATATCTTCTACCTGGTTTGTGAAACAAGTAATGAAATTACTACTTAGTGTTTGGTGGTAGGTTAATGATAGTAATTACCTTATATGTTATGCACTGTGCAGTTAAACCCTAGGAAATTATATTGGCAAAATATGGAATTTAGTCTGAGAAGCATTTAACTTAGTATCTGTCTAAGGGGACCATTGAAGGGGACAAATATAAATACTACCTCTCTTCCGCCAGGAACAAGGCAGGTGGAAGCCCAGATGCTATCTTTATGCCACACAAAGCTGATATTTCAGAATGTGGTCTATATGTGCCCATGCATGTGTTTCTTAGTACAGAGTTCTGAATTTAGGCCAGTTTTCTCACCAACTCATAACTGTCTGAGTTCAGGCAGCTCCCTGTACACACACCACAGAACAAAGGGCGAGGACTGTGGCAGGAGCTGAGTGGACTTCCCACCCACTGTAGGCAGGGCCTTGCTAAGAGGAAAGGGCTTTTAGATCCACTTTCTTCTTCCAGACTCACCAGTCATCTAGGGGATCATGAGTGAGGGGTTAGAAGGGAGGCCATGGGTGTTTTACTAATGGGGTTCCCTCTGCCTCTTAGGCAACAATAGGGGTGGGCAATCAGTATCTGTCACTACTAGAATTTCTGAGATTTTTGCATTCTTAATTCATTGGGCTTAACTATTAAATCTTTAATCACCCAAAGCTATAGTCATTTCCAGCAGGAAAGGGGGCACAGTCTCTCAGGATGACCCTTCCCCCACTTCTTAGAGGCTGCCCTGCAAATACTAGTCACTGCTTTGTGGAGTACCTCCTGGGGACTACTGGCATCAGTACAGATTTTGTACCCAAAAGGCTCTAACATAAGTCCCAACAATAACCAATTAAATTAACTCCTGCAGAGCCACTCTGCACTCAATAATGTTCAGTTATATGTTACTTTATATCCCTAAGGTATGCAACCACATATCCAAAAGTATCTATCAGAGGTTCTTCAAAGAGAGCAAATGACAAGTCATAAAATAGAATTCCCTTCTTATTATCAAATTCCCAGAAAGAAATTAAAGTTGTAAACTTAATTCCCCTTTCAAGTTGTATCTGTCAAGTTCTAGCAGGGAGTGGATGGCACACTCAAACTGGATGGTTGAGAAAAGTTTTTTTTTTTTTATAATTTTTTTTATTTTTTATAAACATATATTTTTATCCCCAGGGGTACAGGTCTGTGAATCACCAGGTTTACACACTTCACAGCACTCACCAAAACACATACCCTCCCCAGTGTCCATAATCCCACCCCCTTCTCCCAAACCCCCTCCCCCCAGCAACCCTCAGTTTGTTTTGTGAGATTAAGGATCACTTATGGTTTGTCTCCCTCCCAATCCCATCTTCTTTCATTTATTCTTCTCCTACCCACTTAAGCCCCCATGTTGCATCACCACTTCCTCATATCAGGGAGATCATATGATAGTTGTCTTTCTCCGCTTGACTTATTTCGCTAAGCATGATACGCTCTAGTTCCATCCATGTTGTCGCAAATGGCAAGATTTCATTTCTTTTGATGGCTGCATAGTATTCCATTGTGTATATATACCACATCTTCTTGATCCATTCATCTGTTGATGGACATCTCGATTCTTTCCATAGTTTGGCTATTGTGGACATTGCTGCTATAAACATTCGGGTACACGTGCCCCTTTGGATCACTACGTTTGTATCTTTAGGGTAAATACCCAATAGTGCAATTGCTGGGTCATAGGGCAGTTCTATTTTCAACATTTTGAGGAACCTCCATGCTGTTTTCCAGAGAGGTTGCACCAGCTTGCATTCGCACCAACAGTGTAGGAGGGTTCCCCTTTCTCTGCATCCTCACCAGCATCTGTCATTTCCTGACTTGTTGATTTTAGCCATTCTGACTGGTGTGAGGTGATATCGCATTGTGGTTTTGATTTGTATTTCCCTGATGCCGAGTGATATGGAGCACTTTTTCATGTGTCTGTTGGCCATCTGGATGTCTTCTTTGCAGAAATGTCTGTTCATGTCCTCTGCCCATTTCTCGATTGGATTATTTGTTCTTTGGGTATTGAGTTTGCTAAGTTCTTTATAGATTCTGGACACTAGTCCTTTATCTGATATGTCGTTTGCAAATATCTTCTCCCATTGTGTCAGTTGTCTTTTGATTTTGTTAACTGTTTCCTTTGCTGTGCAAAAGCTTTTGATCTTGATGAAATCCCAGTAGTTCATTTTTTGCCCTTGCTTCCCTTGCCTTTTGCGTTGTTCCTAGGAAGATGTTGCTGCGGCTGAGGTCGAAGAGGTTGCTGCCTGTGTTCTCCTCAAGGATTTTGATGGATTCCTTTCGCACATTGAGGTCCATAAGATACCTAGGAATAAACCTAACCAAAGAGACACAGAATCTATACTCAGAAAACTATAAAGTACTCATGAAAGAAATTGAGGAAGACACAAAGAAATGGAAAAATGTTCCATTCTCCTGGATTGGAAGAATAAATATTGTGAAAATGTCTATGCTACCTAAAGCAATCTACACATTTAATGCAATTCCTATCAAAGTACCATCCATCTTTTTCAAAGAAATGGAACAAATAATGCTAAAATTTATATGGAACCAGAAAAGACCTCGAATAGCCAAAGGGATATTGAAAAAGAAAGCCAACGTTGGTGCCATCACAATCCCGGACTTCAAGCTCTATTACAAAGCTGTCATCATCAAGACAGCATGGTACTGGCACAAAAACAGACCCATAGATCAATGGAACAGAATAGAGAGCCCAGAAATAGACTCTCAACTCTTATGGTCAACTAATCTTCAACAAAGCAGGAAAGAATGTCCAATGGAAAAAAGACAGCCTCTTCAATAAATGGTGCTGGGAAAATTGGACAGCCACATGCAGAAAAATGAAATTGGACCATTTCCTTACACCACACACGAAAATAGACTCAAAATGGATGAAGGACCTCAATGTGCGAGAGAAAAGTTTTTATTTTTAAAAAGTTCCTTTATTAAAAGGACTGTTTAGGGGCACCTGCATGGCTCAGTGGGTTAAAGCCTCTGCCTTAGGCTCAGGTCATGATCCTAGGGTTCTGGGATCAAGCCCCGAATCAGGCTCCCCGCTCAGTGGGTAGCCTGCTTCACTGCTCCCCCCCCCACCCCCGCCTGCCTGTCTACCTACTTGTGATCTCTATCAAATAAATAAAAGATAATAATAAAAAAAAATAAAAGGACTGTTCATACCAGAGCACACAGGGTATAGGGGAACTAAAGGATAGGCAGTATTCTGGGGTTACCAAGACGGAGTTCCTGTCACCACCCTAGTCCTAAGGAGGCACAAGGTGGGGAAGAGCCTCAGAGTCCGCAGAAATTCCTTATATGGAGAGGGCTACTCTAACTGGAGGGATGCAGCCAACCTGTAGTGACCTAGCAGGGAAGGAGCCAATGGGATAAACACCCTGACCTAGTTTGGTCCTATCTTACTGGTGCTTTCCACTGGTGGAGTTCAGCGGGCAGTCACAGGATAAGGAGCCCATGCAGGCTTTGCTGCATACAGAGTAGAGAGTGATATGGAGGAGCAGAAAGAAGATAACGATAAATTCAAGTTTAAGAAGCAGCATGAAGGAAATAAAGTCCAAAATCAAATTCTGTTGCCCTTGTGTTGTAAAATGCCAAAGAAATTTAAGCTCCAAATCCATTCTTTTTAACTTAATATTCTGCTTAGTCTCAGCTGGAGTAATTTCTCAGTGCTTGGTAAATGTGTGTTTTTTTCTTTCTTTCTTTCTTTCTTTCTTTTTTTTTTTTTTAAAGCTGCAGGCTGGGGGCTCCTGGCTGGCTCAGTTGGAAGAGCAGACAACTCTGGATCTTGGGGTCGGGAGTTTGAGCCCCTTGTGGGGTGTAGCAATCACTTAAATAAATGTAAAAAATTAAAAAAAATTATTTTAAAAGTAAAAAAAGCTGAAGGCTAGGCTGTCTTATCCTAGAATGGGTATAGATCCTTCAACACCTCAGGAGTTTTATTAGCTTAATGTCAAGTGTTTTGTGAGTTACAGTTTTAAAGAGACAAAATGATAACTAGGACAGTTCAGACTATCACAGTTCTAGGCACACGCACAGCACTTTTCAAAATGAACCAATTTTCTGTTCCTAGAATTGTTATACAAGGCAAAATAATGTTCCCAGAATCAGAACCCAGGACTTAGTCTAGCCAAATATTGTTTACCAAAGACCCCAGTGTAAGCCAGATGATATCTGACTGAAGCTCAGACAGAGAAAATACTCTTGATTTAGTCTTGCTCTCATGCCAGTCAGTCTCTGCCAGTTGGTTCAGAATTCAGAAACACAGTGGGAGAAATCAGGTTAATTGTTCCGTTACGCACATATGGAGAAGAATCCACATCTGTTTGCTGCGTCCTCCTCCACATAGTGGCATTTGAGACACTGTTCCTGTTTTTCAAAGTTTAGAAATTTTAAGTGGTGGAAGCTCCAGACAGAAAATATTAATTTGAGGAAATCCTCTTTCCCATTTCATATTCAAAGCCTCTCATCTTTGTACTATTTATCTGTGCCTGACGTGGATGACCTGAACCTAGAACCTTACTAGTGTAGTGTAGTGTAGCCTGTGCTACTTTCAGAATAATAGCCGCAAATGTCATTGTGTCTCCTTCTCCTGTCTGATAGGTCTGTGTATAAAGAGACTGCTTCCTATAGTTGAATTTTGCCTCATCTGCACCTCTTAGGAAGTTGCACATGTATGGTTCATGGTCAAGCAGCAGTAGCTAATCCTGAGCCTGCTTGAAGCAGCTATAGATCAGGTCTTTGGTGAAACCCACAGGTTCACATTCCTTTGTTGGCCCTACCCCCAGAGAAAGAGCTTATGGTTACCACCTTTTGAAAAAATATGATGGGGCTTAGGGCTTAAAGTCTGTCAAGCCAGGGCAGAAAAAAATGAATGGCATAATTGTAAACCTCAAGATAGCCTGTTATAAGCTACATGGTCAAAGTTTAAAAAAAAAAAAAAGAAAAGAAAAGAAAAGAAACCATGTATTTACAGCTACCTCGAAGCCTCAGTCACTTTTGGTTTATGTCAGTCCCCAAATTTTAATTCTCTGTTACAAAGTATTTGGCCCCAAGAACCAGATATTTCCAGATATTTATCAAAGATAAATGCACTCCTCCTTGCCCCACCACATTGGTAAATCTTGCGTCCTGGCCTGGAGCAATAAAGAGTATAATCTTTTGAGCGGAGTTTGGCTCCCAAGAGAAAGGAGAGAGGGAGGAGCCAGGTGCCACGTGCTCGGTTTCCATTCTGTGGCAGCCACGGAAATGCACTTCTGACATTCTGGGCAACAAGGAGCATAATTGACTAATTGCCCTCTTTTCTGCCCTTCTGGAGCCAATCCAGTGATTTCTCTAAAGCCACCTGCAAGCTGCTCCCAGCCAGTAACTGAACACAGCTTGGGGGCTGGTGCCAACCCATCCTGCAGACTCCTTTAATGGGTAGCCTTAGCCTAAGGTCCCCAGTTGGCCTTGCCAAACCTCTCGTGGAATGGCATTTGCCGTCTTTTCTTACCAGTTCCCTGTAGCAGATATCAGATCTGTACGTCTGTGAAGACTCTCTTCCTCTTTCCCTGCTCCTTTCTTTTCACAGGCATTTCCCCCAATATATGTATCTTGGATGTCTAACCCCATTTTGCATCTGCTTTTCAGAAGTCTTGAACTAACACACCGAACTCATTGAATTGTTAGGTAATTCTACACCTCTCCCCAAGGACTGACTGTGGGGAAGGACAAGAATGTGAAGCTCCCTCCACATGGAGTATGATGTCAGGATTGGGGTAGAAGCTACACTTCCACTGGTTTTATTATGAGAAGTTGGGGAAGTTAGAGTATATCCAGTCTCTTGTGTGTCTCAAATATGTCCACATTGAAATATGACTTACTGCATATTGCCATATTGCCAGGAGCAAGATATCGAGTAGGCCCTTGGTATGGCTTCAGATAGCTTTCCTTGTGGTGAGAAAACATAGCTGACTGATTTAACTGGTTGAATAAAAAATAAGTCAGTTATTCAGTTTTTTAATTTCAGATTTCAAGTAATTGCTGCTGAATCTTAAAAATGCTGCAAACTCCTAATTCTTTCTTTTTAGTACACTCTCTTTGGTTAAAATTGTCAGCATCCATTCAGTTGCCTAGCTTAGAAATTTTGATTGATCTCTTTCCTTCATGGTCCATAGTTAACCAGTCATCAACTACTTTAGAATGTACTGTTCATGGAATTTAAGCAACAAAATAGTTGAGCATAGGGGAAGGGAGGGAAAAATGAAACAAGACTAAATCAGAGAGGGAGAAAAACCCTCTTAATTATTAATTAATAGGAAAGAGATTTTTTTTTTTTAGATTTTATTTATTTGACAGAGAGAGATCACAAGTAGGCAGAGAGAGAGGAAGGGAAGCAGGCTCCCTGCCGAGCAGAGAGCCTGATACGGGGCTCAATCCCAGGACCCTGGGACTATGACCTGAGCTGAAAGCAGAGGCTTTAACCCACTGAGCTACTCTGGCACCCCTAGGAAAGAGATTCTTAATCGTAGGAAACAAACTGAGGGCTGCTGGCAGGGAGGGTGGTAGGGGTAACTGGTGATGGACATTAGGGAGGGCACGGAATGTAATGAGAACCGGGTATTCTATAAGACGGACGAATCACTGAACTCTACCTCTGAAACTAATAATACATTATATGTTAATTAATTGAATTTAAATAAAAAATAATATACTATTCAAAGATAAACACAATGTATTCCCTCTTTTCCATTCTTTCTGTTACAACTGTTGTCATCGGATTTGGCCCATTTAAATAGCCTTGTTATGATATTTTGGCTTTAGCTTCTTCATTATTTCAGTTGATTATTTTTCTAATCTATAAACCAAATTATGTTACTCTCCTGCTTAGAAATTACTTTCCATTACTAGAAGATGAAACTAAAACTCATTATCATGAAGTAAAAGTCCTTCCTAACCTGATTTCTGCCTGTCTTTTGAGAATCAAGCCAGTAAAACTCTTCTTTGTATCATCTGTTTTAGTCTCAGAAATATCACTGGGCGTTCCTTATACTTGCTGGTTGTTTCACTTGTCTGTGTAATTGTGAATGTTTTCTTTAGGACTTGTGTTTTATTTCTTCTTTTACCTTCCTTCGTCTGATAACTTCCTCCATATTCTTTAAATCCTGGTTCAAAATCACCTCCTCTAAAAGTACCTCTAAGGTTTTCCAGGCAGAGTTAATAATTTCTAATATTTGCTTCTAAAACATAGGAAGCACTTTTCAATTATGTTTTAATTTTTTTCTCTGTGTGCCTTTGTTCCTTTTGATTTTAAACTCCAATAAGTGTAGGCAATTCTCATTATCATATAGTAAATACTACTGAATTTAAGTGAAAATTTCAAGATAACATAGAAAAGGACTTTAGGAATAACCACCATTAAGATGTGTTTCTCCTGGTGTGCCTGGGTGGCGCAGTGGGTTAAGCCTCTGCCTTCAGCTCAGGTCATGATCTCAGGGTCCTGGGATCGACATCAGGCTCAGGAGCCTGCTTCCCTCTCTTTCTCAGCCTGACTCTCTGCCTACTTGTGATCTATCTCTCTGTCAAATAAACCACACACAAAAAGGATGTATTTCTCCTTTAACATACATTTCTATTCAACAAATAGGAAACAAATTCTAAACAATAGATAATAGATAATATAAATTAAAGTAATAGGGCCTTGGTACAACCTGATTTTCAATATCATGACATTTTTAAGATTTTGGTCTTCATCAAAAGGGCTCTAAATATGCAGAATGACTTGAATTATAGTATTGCACCAAAGTGTCTCTTATATCATTAGCTCCAAAGAAAAGTTTTAGTTTAGGGTATACTGAAATCAAAAGTCCAAAACTGATTGAATATTTTATATACATTATTTCTTCCTGTTTTCTTTGTTTTATTGCCAACTCTCAATCAGAAGCAATAAGTAACTAATATAAGCAAAAAGAACCTAAATATAGTCGAGTGTACTTGTCAATTTTGAATTAAACTGCTTGAATAGATATCAAACATATATAGGTAGCTGATAAACCATAGACATATTTAAGCAACATTAAAAAAAATATATTTTATGGGGCGCCTGGGTGGCTCAGTGGGTTAAGCCGCTGCCTTCGGCTCAGGTCATGATCTCAGGGTCCTTGGATCGAGTCCCGCGTCGGGCTCTCTGCTCAGCAGGGAGCCTGCTTCCTTCTCTCTCTCTCTCTCTGCTTGCCTCTCAGTGTACTTGTAATTTCTCTCTGTCAAATAAATAAATAAAATCTTTAAAAAAATATTTTATGTATTTATTTGAGAGAGAGAGAGAGAGAGCAAGCGTGAGCAGGGGCCCGGGGGAGGGGGACAGAGGGAGAAGGAGAAGCGGACTCCTCACTGAGCAGGGAGTTGATACAGGGCACAGTCTCAGAACCCCGAGATCACAACCTGAGCTGAAGCTAGATGCCCAACTGAGTTGCCTAGGCACTCCCATATGTAAGCGACATTAATGAAATAGTCATAGTGAGTATAGATTCATTTTAGCAACATCTTAGCTGTTCATACCAAAAGAGGGGAGAAGACACATGACCTTCCTGGGTCTCAGTTTCCTCAGTTGTTAAATAAAACGTTGGACATGGCTCACTCAAATGCTTGTGTACCAGATGCCAGTGTTGGAAATACAAAGATGTACAAGATGGATTGGGCTCTTGTCTTTTAGAAATCTAAATGTAGATGAATTTAATTTTTTTTTTCCTCTGTGGTTTCATAAGCATGGCATGGTGGTATAAGTTAAATGAGATGGAGAATGAGGCATTATCCATATTTGATTCTTTGTCATATTTGCTCTTTTTTTCCAGAAGCACATTTTACTGATGTTTATATGATAAAACAAATTCTCATTAGAAGACAAGTTTTAATGGTTGAATTGCAATAAACATATTGCCACTATTTTGTGTAGTAATTGGCTCTTGGTTTTAAAACAACGGAAGATTGGTCAATGTATTGATCACATATAGACTACGATTTAGTCAGACATACGCATTTTAATTCCCAAAGAGAGTCCCTTGTAGAGATTTCACTTTGTACACTGACTCTTACTCAATTCTATACTGACATTATTGTCTATGGCCTTGCATATGACTGGGTAATGGGGACAGGGCATTTTTCTATTCCTTTAAGTGCTGTGTAGCAGGGACAACTTGTTCAAAAGTATGCATTACGTAGCCCACTTTTAAAACGAACAATGGATGATGAATAACAAGTTCAAAGAAATAAGCAAATATTCACTGTCTTAATAAATCTGTCCCATGGAAGTTTTGGAATTGACCAGAATGACATAAAGACACTCAGAGGAAGGTAATGATTTTGAATCCATATTATAAATGATTTTTATTTTTAGTTCTTTAAGTCTGTATTTGTTAATATCATGAGGGATGTTTTCACTGTCAGACTTTGATCATATCCAAAGAACTGGTCTTTATGATGAGGAAATCTGCCACTGTACTTTAAAAAATATGATCTCAGTACATTGCAACTATATTATATTTCTAAGTGAAGAAGTATATAATAAACAAGTCAGTGATAAAGCAGATGCTATTTAGCTCACTTTTTCATTTAAAGATTGGAAAATTGTAATACTCCTTAGTGGAACAGGAATATTTCCATGGTATTAAACAGATAGGGATTCCCCCCCCCCCCCCGTAACTTTATGACTTTGAGATGAAAAGCCATGTCTGGTGGCGCAGATTATACTATTTATTCTTTAGGGAAAATATCTCTTCTTTTATTGAGACTGGGATTTGAGGCTTAATGTCTGCTGGAAAGGAGGAAGCTATGATGGAGGAAAGTCTTTTCCAGGGAGAAATAAAAAGGGATGCCATTCTTTTCTGAACATGTGGATTGAGAAATGAGAAGAGAAATGAGATGTGTAAAGAGGTCAGATTTCCATGCCATCATTTTCCTCCTCTAACGAATAGAACCTAGTGTATATAGTAGAAGCATCCACATGATAGGGTCTAGTGGAAGCAAGCTAAGCACTGCAAAACTCAGAATCTTATATTTAACCTTATCCAATGTGGCAAAGATAAAAACACAAATATGATGAAGGGAGTTAGCTAAGAGATGGCATGAGGCAGCCTTCTGGACTCCAGTGGTATGGACAGAGTATGAAGGGATTAAGAAATTTCCTTATCTCCTGGTTGAGAGGATATGGAGGGACTGATAGGGTCAGTGGACCATCAGAGGCCCAAAGTTAAAACAAAGACAGAGTGTAAAGAACAGAGTCACAGATCTAAGATCACAAACTCTCATGGTAGATGTCATCAAGGTTCTTCAGTAGGCTCATCACACCATAGTAGGTCCAAGTTCAGGAATTAGATTAGACCAGTCACTTAACAACAGAAACTGGAAAGGATCCTGAGGACCCCATAGACATTCAGTATCACCTTCTGTCATAACACTGTGAGCTCCTGATGTCCCCAGACACTATATAAGGGTAGAGCCAGGAGAGAGAGAATACTGCAGTTACCACTGCTACATAGAAAACTATTCAAACACTTACTGGTATAAAACAACCATGTTAATTATGCTCATGGATTTTGTAATCAGAAATTTGGACAAGGCATAGTGAGGATGCTTTTTCTCCAACACATGGTGTAAAGCCTTATCTAAGAACCCTCACTGATTGAAAGTACCTTGATTGCTGGGGCTGCAGTTATTGGGAGGGTCTTCATTCACATGTCTGGTGGGCAACGTTGGCTGTTGGTTAAGACGTCCTCTGGCGGTGCCAGCCAGAGCACCTCCACCCGTCCTTTCCATGTGGCCTGGTTTTCAAAACATGGAAGACTTAGAGTAGTTGGGATGCCCTATATGGCAGTTCTGGGTTTGTTTAACAGCAAGTGTCCCAGTAGTCAAGATGAAGCTTTATCACTTTTTATGATCTTTGGAAGTCACAGAGTGTCACTTTGGCCACACTCTGTTGTTTGGAGCATTCACAAATCTAGATTTGAGGGGAAGGGACCTAGACCCCATTTCTTGATGGGAAATGGCAAGTCACATTGTAGAAGAGCAAGTGGGGTGGGAAATATTGTTCTGGCAATTTTAGGAGAGTATAGGGAGAATCTGTGGAATATATTTCTTGAAAGATAGTATAATGCACTAGAAGGAAACCAGTGAAACCCTAAGCGATTCAGAGAACGTGAATTGAAGAGTTTAAATTTTCTTGTAACTCGATAGAATGTGGTTCATAGAAAAGATTCGATTTGTTTCCTTTTCATGTATTGTAGCCGTAGATATTTATTTTGTAATCCCACTATGCTAGCCCAATTGATTTGAATTTAATTTTGAGATCATTGTGTTCTCTATCAATGACATGTTAATAGCTAGCCTGTATCTCTGGTGCTTCATCCCAATTTCAACCATCCATGAACAAATATTTCTCTCTTATCTATAGTCAGACAGTCTTTTGAGTCCCTCCAAATGATGATTGCTTATTTCTTAAGGTTCTCAAAAGCTCTTCATCTTGGGGGCACCTGGGTGGCTCAGTGGGTTAAAGCCTCTACCTTTGGCTCAGGTCATGATCCCAGGGTTCTGGGATCAAGCCCCCGCATCGGGCTTTTTGCTCGGCTGGGAGCCTGCTTCCTCCTCTCTCTCTGCCTGCCTTTCTGCCTACTTGTGATCTCTGTCTGTCAAATAAATAAATAAAATCTTTAAAAAAAATAGCTCTTCATCTTAAATACTATTCTATGATGTATCTTCCAATTCTGACCAAATTCTTCAGAATAAATAGCACTTTTTAAAAAGCTTTTAAAAATTGTATTTTCCAGGGTGTCTGGGTGGCTCAGTCAGTTAAGGGGCTGCCTTCAGCATGGGTCATGATCCCAGGGTCCGCGGATTGAGCCCTGCATCAGACTCCCTGCTCAGTGGAGAGTCTGCTTCTCCCTCTTCCTCTGCCTGCCAGTCTGCCTACTTGTGCTCTCTCTCTGTCTCTCTGTCTCTCTGTCAAATAAATAAATAAATAAATCTTTAAAAAATTTATATTTTCCCTTCTAGTCCTCATATCCCTTATGTTCCCTGGCCCCCTTGTCCCAGGGGAATTTTATATGTGCTATCTTGCTTGTTTACAAAATTAAAGACTTTGTAATTTTACCCCAGTTGGTTTAAAAAAATATATCCAGTCATGGCAACAGAAACACACAGAACCATAAGCATATTTATTCATGGTGGGTAAAAATATGGATGTAAGGGAGTGACCAAATGATGCAAAGAAGTTTTTCCTTGTAAGATTTTGGGATGGAGTGGGGAGTCAGTACTCAAAGGAAAAGGCACCCACTATGTCGATAGGTGCACATTCTCTTAAAGTTAGAGATGATTCTTACAGCCCTAGGACAGGTGAGAGAGCCAGGAGTGCCCACGGAAAAACATATTGCCTCCTTAGGCCATTGTGGAAGGGAAGCCAAAAAGCTGTTTGCTTTCCAGTCATTTTGGCTGAACTGAGAGATATTCCAAAGATAGGGGATTTTATTTTATTTTTTCACTGTTTAAAAAAAAAAAATTGGAACCAAAGGGTATTCTGCTAAGCAAAATAAGTCTATCAGAGAAAGACAGTTATCACATGATCTCACTGATATGAGGCATTTGAGAAACAAGACAGAGGATCATAGGGGAAGGGAGGGAAAAATGAAACAAGATGAAGCCAGAGATGGAGACAAACCATAAGAGACTCTTAATCTCAGGAAACAAACTGAGGGTTGCTGGAGGGAATGAAGGTGGGAGGTTTGGGGTGGCTGGGTGATGCACCTTGGGAAGGTATATGTTTTGGTGAGTGCTGTGAATTATGTAAAACTGATGAATCACAGACTTGTACCCCTGAAACAAATAATATATTATATGTTAATAAAAAATAAATAATTGAATTATAGTTGACATACAGTACTATGTTAGTTTCAGTTGTACAACATAGTGACTGGACAACTCTATACATTATGCTATGCTCACGACAAGTGTAGCTACCATCTGTCACCACACAATGCTATTACAATACGATTGATTATATTCTCAATGCAGTACCTTTCATCCCTGTGACGTATTCATTCCATAATCGGAAGTCAGTATCCTATTCCTCTTTACCCATTTTGTCCATCCCTCCATCCCTCTCCCCTATGGCAACCATCAGTTTCTTGTTTGTATTTATGGGTCTCTTTCTCTTTTAGTTTGTTTGTTCTTTTGTTTTCTTGTTAGATTCCATATGTAAGTGAAATCACGTGGTATTTGTCTTTCTTTGTCTGACTTATTTCACTTGGTATAATACCCTCTGGGTCTATTTACATTGTTGAAAATGGCAAGATCTCATTACACACACACACACACACACACACACACACACACTTACATATCACATCTTCTTTATCTATTCATCTAGGGATGGATATTTGGGTTGTTTCCAGATCTTGGCTATTGTAAATAATGCAGTAAACACAGGGGTATATATATCTTTTTGAATTAGTGTTTTTGTTTTCTTTGGACAAATATCCAGTAGTGGAGTTACTGATCGTATGATATTTCTATTTTTAATTTCTTGAGGACCCTCCATAGTGTTTTTCACAGTGGTGGCACCAATTTACATTCCCACCCACAGTGCATGAGGGCTTCTTTTTCTCCATATCCTTGCCAACACTTGTTATTTCTTGTCTTTTTCATTCTTGCTGTTCTGAAAGGTGTAAAGTGATATTTCATTGTGGTTATTTATGCTTCACTGATGTTTAATGATGTTGAGCACAAAGTTGGGGAATTTTATTTTTTAAGATTTTATTTATTTATTTGAGGTAGGCAGAGAGGCAGGCAGAGAGAAAGAGAGAAGGAAGCAGGCTCCCCACTGAGCAGAGAGCCTGATGTGGGGCTCGATTCCAGGACCCTGGGACCATGACCTGAGCCAAAGGCAGAGGCTTAACCCACTGAGCACCCAGGTGCCCCCAAAGTTGGGGAATTTTAAATGGTATAAGCAACCTTAGTGCCTACATGTCATTTATTCACTTAATGCTCACTATTTTAAATTTTAATATTAATGAATATTTATTCCTGTAATCTTGTGGTAAATACATTTAAATAGCTTGTGCCCTGTGTGTTTTATTGTTACAATTTCTAGGGGAGGGCAGGAATTTACAGAGGTTATCTTGAAATGCAACTATAATTTCTTACTCTATTTATTATATATGTGCTATCACTTATTATGTTCCATGATAATGTACTTGAAAGGGCTTTAGACAGAAGCCTAGGATTTGGTCATACTTTTGCTCTTAAATAAGAAGGTATTTCTCTTTTCTGGGTCTTAGTATCCTCATGTTAAACGATGAAAAGATGTGTTAGATGAAATAATTTCAAAGTTTCCCTTTAGCTATGAACTTATTGGTCTCTCTTATTTTAAGGAAGTGATGAAGAATAATAAAGAATTTATAGTTTAATTTTGCACAAAATGATTCTCATGTACATCCACTTTTTACTTGGTCACACACTGACATTTATGAGGGAATTGTATTAGGGGGTTTGGAGTATTCCTTTTCTGTATAACTTTATATAGGTTTTGTAGAATCCTGATGAAATAACTGAAGTATGTTTTTATTATAAAGGTGAAAAAAATCCTGTGCAATAACACAGCACTTCAAATAAATTTAGAAATACCATAAATGAATAAATGTGAAATTGAATTATCTTTGAACTTCAGGCATATGACCTAAATTTAATTTTATTGTATCATACAAATGCTTTGTTTCTATTCATGTGGAAGAATAGGAAAATAAACTAGTGGAGATAGTAGAATACTTTGGAAAGAAAATAGTCAATTTAAGTACAAATAACTAAGAAAGATTGCTGATGTGTTTGAAAAAGAAAAGAAACCCTTACCTTATTTTGGTAATTATTATGAGAGTTAACATATTGTTTTAGCAAAAGGCATCTAGATATTTCACTTGCTTTTCAGATTGAGTGTTTTATCTTAAATTGTGACTTACTTTGTGAAATTTGATAACACTTGAGATTTTACTTAATATTACATAAACTGTTAGCTGAGCATAGTTAAAGCATATTATTTTAGAAACCATTAAAACATAATAATCATTTTTATAGGGTGAAGACTAGAAATGGATTTGTAATATTTTTCTTTTGTATAACAGAATTCTATTAGAGGTAGTTTATATACATTTTTGACCAGAATTTCCCCCCCCAAAAATAGCATATGTAAAACTGTAATTTTTGATAGATTTAAAAATTGATTTGAATGTGCTGATGAGCCCTCAACCCAATTTCTTTGTCCATTAAGTTCTCTTCCTTCCTGACAGAGCTCCTTATACACCTCAGAACCGTGGGCATCTGAAGAGCAGTTTGAAAATCAGTACCTTATTGTAAAGTAATTCTCTATTAGTCTATAAATGGCAACACTAACTTTTTACAGTTAGTCGATTTTAAAATAGGTACCATTATTCACTGAAATTTCTAAATATATATATATACATATATGTATATCCAATCTAATAGATATTAAATTCTATGTCTGAAGGAGAGTAGCATATGAAAAAAAGACAGTATAGTTTAAAATGCTGTTCCAGATTTCCTACCAATAATTAAATGAAGTAGGGAGATTGTATGTGAGAAATCAATGGTTATCCTCAAACAAACGAAATATATTGCTCCTACTTGTTCAAATTGGTACATTAAAATCCTGCCTAGATTACATTTGTGAAAAACACAGCACTACTGATATATCAAAATAGTAGGAAATGTACTTTATTTTGGGTTACTTTTATTGAATCTTCCCACTTCTGGAAGGTTTAAAATGATTGGAGTGTCAGATCTGAATGTTTCTCTGGATGTTAATGAACTGTTCAGGTTTACTCAGTTGAGGTTAGCAGTGGCTAGAAATCTCTGCAACACAATTTATGGCATTTATACAATGTGTTTGTCTTTGTAGAATGTTTGCCACTGAGCATCTTCCTGAGAAGCAGTCAATAAATTTCTGACTGACAGGGGACAGAGCTACTAGGCTAACAGATGTCTTCGTTGGCAGTCTCAATATAGCAAAAGCAGACTTTCTTTTTTCCCTTTTTAAAAAAATTTTATTTTATTTTTTCAGTGTTCCAGGATTCCTTGTTTATGTACCACACCCGGTGCTCCATGCAATGTGTGCCCTCCATAATACCCACCCCCAGGCTTGCCCAATCCCCCAGCCCCCTCCCCTCCAAAACCCTCAGCAGACTTTCTTGTCATTGTTTACGTGCTTTCATTTCTTCCTCAGTTTTCTGTCACCCTTAGTCATAAACATTGTAGCATCTCCTCTGAGCATGTAACCTTAGGTTTATCTTACCTTTTTCTCCTCTCATATTCCAGTAGTCAGCAAATCAAGACAAGTTATCATGTCCCTAGGCCCATGAAACCATAACCATATTTTTCAACCCAAATTTCCATGCCCTTGAATCAGAACTGGATTATCCTTGTGGGACGCTGGGCAAAGGCCTGTTGGTTCTCAGATTAGATAATCTTGTCCTTAGTAATGATATCACACTGGACATCACTAATCCTTAAAAACTTTTAGTGTAGTTTGGTGTTATAGAAATTATCCAACTGCTGGGAAGTCCTCATTTACACACTTCTATTTGTGAGCCACTGGTGTAATCACATTGTGCTAGGAAATGCTAGGAGAAACCAAGCGTGGTCTTTCACTTAAATGACTTTATAAATAGCTTGAGAGGCAGTATTATACTGTGGTTAAGAATGGACTCAAGAGGGGTGCCTGGGTGGCTCAGTGGGTTAAGCCGCTGCCTTCGGCTCAGGTCATGATCTCGGGGTCCTGGGATCGAGTCCCGCATTGGGCTCTCTGCTCAGCAGGGAGCCTGCTTCCTTCTCTCTCTCTCTGCCTGCCTCTCCATCTACTTGTGATTTCTCTCTGTCAAATAAATAAATAAAATCTTAAAAAAAAAATGGACTCAAAAGACTGCCTGAATTCAAATCCCTCTTTTATCACTTCCTAAAATGTGCAGCTTTGGGCAAGTCCCTTTACTTTTTTATCCTTCAGTTTCTGTATGGCTTCAGTAAGGATTATGAAAACCACTACCTCATGTAGTTGTGAGAATTAAATGAGTTAATTGGGCTAAAAAGCTTTGTGCTTTGCATATAGTAAACACGCTTAGGGTTTGCTGTTACCATTAACTAGTTGGGAGGCGCTTCCTTGTCTCTTCTCTCTTTTCTCATGCTACATGCATTTTGGGCTCATTGAGCTGAACTCCAAAAATAAGGCCAAAAATGCGTCTCTCAGTATTTATTTGCAGTAATTGATGTGGTCTCGTGTGTGTATTTTTGTGCTGCAGTTGAAAGAGAAGGAGCTGGGAATGACGCTGGGTATGTCTCAGGCAGGCCCGCGGGCTGGTTTGAATGGCCGTGTTTAAAGATGGACAGAACGAGTGCTCTAAAAGAGATCTGGAAGAAGCCAGGCAAGAGGTGATGGTCAGAGGCGAAGAGAACTCTCAAGCGAGAGTTTGTGAAGAGCAAACAGTTACTTTGAAGTGTTGCAAAATAGCTTCTGAAGGCTGACTTTATTGATTTGCCATTACTTACTCCACTTCACTCTAGACTAGTTGCCTAGTTCAAGTAAATCAATACCCTTTTAACACTGGGCACTTAAACAAACAAAAGAAACCTATTTAGTAGGGGCATGCCCCAAACAGGAAAGTCTGAGACCAAGTAGTTTTCTAGGCCCCACTGCTGGCTGCAGAGCTGATTCCCAGGAACAGGATATTTTACCCCGGGCATAGATTAGTTGGGGTAGCTCCAGTGTGGATGGCTTCCCCCGGAAGATGGGAACATCTCCCCAGTCCTGGGAGAGTAAGAGAAGGGTCCATTCTGATGGACGGGTAATACTAGCTATAGCAACCCAGTTGGTGAGTGGAACTCAGAGCTTTGGAGCTTTCCCCCACTTCTCATTCCCAAGAATTTCTCTCAGGGCAGAATCAGATCCCCCTTGTTCCTGCTTCCCAAGACTGTCACAATAAGTTTATGTCTCATTGGCTTATTTCGTTCTGGTACCCAGACAGAGAAGAGGGGCTTCAATTACTCTAACAAATCAGAATACAGTAGATGCTCATCGTTCTTAGCAGTGATGTAGGTATTCTTGGGAACACTGAATTAGCGAATACTGAATCATTGCCTCGAATTAGGTGCCTATGTTTCTTGTTGCAACATTTTCATCAAGGAGTCAGTGTGTAACCTTGTTTTATTTGTGTTTCAGTTTTTTTTTTTTAACTCTATTTAGTATATATTGTTGATTCATTAACACTGAATTAACATCCAACAGCACTGTAACTCCTGCCTGAAGGAAGCTTATCCAACACATGTATTTTCTCCATAATACATTGCAAAGCCGCCTTGTGCTCAGGAACACTAGACAGTAATACTTCAGCTCTATGCTTGAGGCATTTTCAACCGTCATATTACCACCAGGAAGCACAAAAATGTGGAAAGGGCACTAAATATACTGAGAAGGACCTTCATTTAGAAGGACTTGTTTACTATAGAAATAAAACAAGAAGGCAGAGTGTTGCCTTGTTTGACTGCTGCTGGGAGTGTCCATGGGTGATAAATTTTTCACCACTCTGTGCATGTCCATGTTTGTGAATTTCCATGAAAGCACCATGGGTATTGATTTTGGGCTTCCAAGTAAGTTTTAGCGAGTGGGCAAATTCATAAATGTGGAATTCACCAATACCAAGGGTCAGCTGTATTCTCCAGGCTGGGTCATATTGACTAGGGCCAAGGTATTTTTGATTCATGAAATTTTTGATTCAAACATGCTTACCACCTGAATCTTAAACATTAGGATGGCTTCGTACCTCCATTTTCCCAAGGCAGAAGAACCATCTGCAGTAATTTCCATGCATAGACCAAAACCTGCCTCATTTGGAAAAATAATTAAATCCCAATTCTTTAATTTAAATTGTCTCCTCAAAAACTTTAACAAATCTTGTCGTACAGCATAACGTAAAATTAGGAAAGAGGCTTTTCCCTTTTGTCCTGCAATGCTCTGGCCTAGTTGCCTCTTCTAGTTAATAGCCTTCACTCAGATCTCAGAGGTCATGAGAGGTGGTAGTGGAGCTGGTCTGGGAGGTTTCTCAGGGTGGCTCACAAGCAGGAACCATGGAGGCATAAAGATGTTTGGGATGGCTGCTTCCTGGGCAATTGTGAGGACTCTTTGGAATGTCCCAGAATAATGGGATATTTTGGAGGTACCAGTTTTTGTAATTAGGCTTGTGGAGAATTATGCCATGATAAGTTAAACTTTAAAAGGATATATGACCTTATTTTGTAGGCCTGTAATTTATGATCACTTGGATTACAAAATTTCGATTAAAATACCAGTCAGAGATGCATGGGTGGCTCCGTTGGTCAAGCTTCTGACTCTTGATCTCAGCTCAGGTCTTGATCTTGGCAGAGGTGGAGTGTAAGCCCTGCATTTGGCTCCATGCATGGTATGGGGCCTACTTAAAACAAAACAAAACAAACCCATGGAAATTCATGTAATAGAACATCCATAATTTATTGAATACCTATTGTATGCCATACATACCAAAAGGTATTTTACAGATTTCTTTCTTTTTTTTTTTTTTTAAGATTTTATTTATTTGAAGGGAGGAAGCAGGCTCCCTGCAGAGCAGAGAGCCCGATGCAGGGCTCGATCCCAGGACCCTGGGATCATGACCTGAGCTGAAGGCAGAGGCCTTAACTCACTGAGCCACCCAGGCGCCCCCAGATTTCTTTTATGTAAAAATGGAATTACTACTTCCATTTTGTAAATGAGAAACTATAGGTTAGATAAATTAACAAATCTGCTTAATCTAGAAACTTAGAAATCTAGAATTTAAAGTTAGACCTATCTGGCTTCAAATTCCACCTCAGTTTACTACATTTCCTCAAATATGCACACGAAAAGGTGACCAAATAGAGGTTTAGAGTGTAAAGAATTTTTAGAAATTTGGTAAGGCTTGAAAGAAAGATAAATATACAGTGATAATCTTCGGCAATTCTCTCTATCCCAAGAAAGATATTTTTTCTAGGGCCACATGGCCATCATTAATGTACATCAGCCTGTAACAATAGTACGCATAGGAGGCTGATGTCACAAAAGACTGATGTTTAAAAAAAAGAGTGCCGTCTTATAAACTTACCAGATTTATTTTGTGCTTTATTGAGCTCTAGAAAAATAATTTAGATTTTAATTAATCTAATATATGTACAACACTTAAAACCAAGCAGTTTAAAAGGTTATGACAAAATATACCAGTTTTCTACCCCACTTCTTTCTACTTTAGATCCTGCCCCTTAAAGGGGAACTGTATGTTCTTCTTTATATCAGTCGTTAACTTCCTTCACATCTCTAAAGAAGCTGCTTCTATCGCTGGCTTTTAATGTACTGATTTTAGATATATACTGTAGTTGTCACTGTAGTTATGAATTTACCTTACTGATGTAAGTCTTCCTATTCCCACCGCCTCTCCATATAGTTTTATCACTCTTCTTCGTTTTCACTATCAATATTTATAATATTTTGATGCTGAACTATATATGCTTTGTACCGTGATTATGTTTCATGTCCTTTGCAATGATTTGTGGACATCTTATTTGCTGCCTTTACTCTTCTGTTCTCTTTGTTTCTGTGAAATTGTATCTTTTCATTCATTATTGTTGATTTTGAGTGGTTTGGGAATAGATATAAAATCATGTTGAAGTGGAATTTCGATGTTATTATCTGTTTATAGCAACTATTGGATCGGAAGTGTGACTTACAGACCGTTATAGGAGGGTGTGAGTAAAAACTGGAGCTTTTCTCCATCCTTAAGAAATGATGGATAGAACATACTCCTCCTCTCTTCGCAAAAGTCCGTGAGGCACCAGTTTACTTTCCTAGACTCTGGAATTTGGCATTTTTGTGGTATCTCGTGGCCTATTTAAAAATTGAAAACCTCTTCCCTGATCACTTTGAATTAATTTTTTTTTAAATAAAAAACCAATATATTGCTGATCATGCAATATAGGAGAATCCAGCCCATTTCCATTTAGTGTAAAATCAGCTGTACTATGTTTTTTCCATCTTGCTTAAGATGACTATTTCTTTCATTATATCATTTCCTTTTTCTCTTTATTTTTGCAGACCTGTTGACATTACATTTAATTCCCACTTTTCCACTTGTTAATTTATATCATAATTTTTATACCACAATTTCTGTGTTTTTTATATCATAACTTCTATTCCATGTCTTTACTATTATATGAAACAGGATACTAATGATCTCCTCCCACATGTTTTATTTCACCACTGCTTTTTCTCTAATACAATGATATATTTAATATGTTTTTACCTTTCTCTCCCTATAATACCTCCATTTTGCTGAAAACGTTTATGATTTTTAAGGCATTCACTAAGTTTTCAAAATATCCCTTATTTGTTTGTTTATTTTAAAGATTATTTGCTTGAATGAGAGAGAGAGCATGAGCAGGGTCGAGAGGCAGAGGGAGAGAGAAAGGGTGAAACAAACTCTCTACTGAGCGGTGAGCCTGATGTGTGGGGCTCCATCCCAGGACCCTGGGATCAGGACCTGAGCAGACGGCTTAACGAGCCGAGCTACCCAGGTGCCCTTCCCTTATTTATATTACACATTCTTTTTATCCATTTAGATTTAATGATAATGCATTGAAAAGCCCCTATCTTCTACTCTTGCCCTCCTCATATTTCTCTATCTGTGTTGACCCATTTGCCTAGTTTCTCAAACATTTTCTTCAGTTGTGGCATGTTGGTTATGTTTTGTCTGAATCCTTGAATATGTGAAATACCTTTTTTTCACCCTGACATGTAATTGATACCTTGGCTAGCTTTAGGATTCTTGGTTTGTAGTTCTAATTTATCAATTAGATAAATTAGTCTATTGTTTTTTAGCTTCTAGAGTTGTAGAGGAGGAGTCTGGTAGTCGTCTGATTCTTTTGCCTGCAGAAGTAACTTGTTCTTACCACATGAGGACTTACAAAATGTTCTCTTTACCCTTGTTTATTACTTTCCTGTGGGCTGTAACAAATTACCCCAAACTGTGTGACTTCAACAACCAAAATGTATTCTCACAGTTCCGGAGTCCGGAAGCCTGGGATAAGTATCACTGGGCTGAAGTCACGGGGTCAGCACTCCCACACTCTCTCTGCGGGCTCTAGGGGAGATTCCATTCCTTACATCTTTGGTTTCTAAATACGCAGCAAACATTTACTCTAAATGTTTAGAGGATCTTCAGAATAGATGAGCAATAGAGAGCATTCAGAATACATCCTGTTTTCTAGCTTCTGGTGACTGCCAGCATTTCTTGTCTGTTTCTGTACCATTCGAATTCCAGACCCTGTCTACTTCTGTCTGTGCATAATGTATTACCGGCCTCTCTGTTATGATGGCATTTAGGGACCTCCCAAATAATCCAGGATGATCTCACCATCTCAAGATCCTTAATCACATCTGCAGACTTTACCATGTAAAGCAACATTCATGGGTTCCAGAGATTAGGATCTGATGTCCTTACTAAACCTCGAATTTCTAAATTGCTAGGTACGACTTGGCTGTGTCTTTTAAATCTCAGTAAGGGCCTTAAATTGGTAGATTCAAATCCGTCCATCCCTTCCTTCCTTCCTTCTTTCCTTTCTTCCTTCCTTTCTCTCTCTCTTTTTCTTTTAAAAAATATTTTATTCATTTATTTTATTTTAGAGAGAGAGAGAGAGGGAGAGAATGAGTTGGGAAGGAGTAGAGGGAGAGGGAGAGAATCCCAGGCGGATTCCATGTTGCATGTGGAGCCGGACCCAGGGGATCCGACAACCCAGAGGTCATGACCTAAGCCAAAACCACTTGATGCTTACTTACTTACTTACTTTACTTACTTTGCACTTACTTGATGCTTAACCGACTGAGCCAGGAAATGAGATAAATATCCTTCTTAAAATGAGATAAATATTCCTTTGTGATTTATATAATTTTTACTTTGTTACTTTTTTCTTCTGAAATATGATTTAATATTAGATATTCTAAATCATCATTTTTTTTTCTTTTCCCTCATGATTATGCTGTCTTCATATTTTTTTCTCTTTTTAGGTATTTCATCCTCTAGATCTTCAAAGACACTAATTTGGTCTCCTTTACTTCAATTAAACTATATTTAATTTCCAATTAAAATATTTTCCAGAAATATTTTTCTTAATATAATGAAATCACAGATGATTTATAATTATTATTTTGTGTTGCTGTTCATCTGATATAGTAGTTTTAAGGTCCTACTTGTTTTCTTTTTCCTCTTTATATTTATTACAATTTATATGATTATATATGTATGTGTGTATTTGTTTTTGCCTTGTCTTAATTATATTGTTGTTTTGTTATTTTTTATTTCCCATTGGGGCTTAGATTAACCTGCTGGGTATCTTAGAGATGCCAAACTCTGAATAGAATTGGGAAGTACTCTCTGCTGCCATGGTCTTGTTAATTCACAATTTATGGAGGAGGAGAGAGAATCTTAAGCAGGCTCCATGTTCGGGGTGGAGCCGACACGGCGCTCAATCTCTTGGGCTCTCTAGGCCCAAGATCATGACTTGAGCCTAAATCAAGAGTCGAAAGCCCAACAACTGAGCTGCCCAGGCACCCCCAAAATTTACTAATTTTTTGTTGTGTACTAAATTTCCAAGATGTTTTCCAAAGTCTGAGTTTTAAAATTTCTTCCTTTAAGAATTACTGGGTTTTAAGCCAGCAGACAGATAATTTGCTAGTGGATCATCTTTATGCTTCAGAACCTGTATCTAAATTTTACCCAATTTTTTGGGTCTAGAGTATACCTTAGCTAGAGTAGCCCTACTTCAATGATATGACCTTTCTTTCTTTCTCTCTTTCTTTTTTTTTTTATTTTAAAGATTTTATTTTTTTATTTGACAGACAGAGATCACAAGTAGGCAGAGGTAGGCAGAGAGAGGGAGGGGTAAGCAGGCTTGCTGCCTGAAGCAGAGCTCAATCCCAGGACCCCAGGACCACGACCTGAGCCGAAGGCAGAGGCTTTAACTCACTAAGCCATCCAGGCGCCCCTGATATGACCTTTCTATGAGGGGTCAACTGAGTCCCTGGGTTCAGTGACATCTCTCCATTTTGGCTAGTCAGAATTTCTGTATTTTAAGCAGTTTGCAACCACTAGAATATACATTTTATTTTACAGTTCCTAGAAGTAGTTCTCTACTGGACCACTTTGAGTCTTACTGTGTGCATACACAGTAGAACTTAGCCAAAGTGTTAAGAGGATCTGTATGTAAATTTGTGAGATCTTTTTCAGTGCAGCTTCCTTGTCTACAGTATCCATTTCTACAAACTTCAGCCCCTTCAGCAGCTCCAGATTTTGATATCTACCTCCTCAGCTCATGATACTGCTGTGCTCTGCTTGACTTGACCCCCCTTATAGTCTAGAAGTTTTCCTGGATGGAAATTTATGGCTACAATGGGCTTACCTTATGTGCTTACCTTCTCAGGAATCAGAGTTAAATGCTGCCTTTTGACTAAGGTCTGAAAATATTATTTTATATATTAGTTTTACAGTCACTTACTATAAGAAGAGTAGGGTGGTATCAGCTCCCTTATATTTGAAATTTCTCCTATTGTGTACACGATATCCTTACTTGAAAATTTCTAAGACATTTTAAATGCAACATGTCCAAAAAATTTCTGGTTTTCCTTCCTTAAAATCTCATCCAGTCATACAAGTAGAAATGTAGAAGTTGGCCTTTATACACCCCTCTTTCTCACCTCCCACATCCAGAGAGTCCTCAAAGTCCCCACGTATCTCTAGAATGTATGCTTCCTTCCTTCTCGACTACTTACCTGGTAGACTAAGATACCATGCTTCTCAACTAGTTTATTTAACTCTTGCCTCTTTCTCCCCCAGTCTATCTTCTCCTTGTAGACCTACTGATCCTGTGTAAAAGCAGACCTGATTATGTTTGTTTCCTCCCCACCTCCTGGTAGGAATCCTTCAGTGGATTCTGGAAGATGTCAGTAAAACTCCTTCACATGGCTTTTTGGTCTCTGCATGATGTTTTCATTACCTACTGTTCCAACTTTGTTGAGGATCTCATTGACCTTATTCTATTCTCTTTATTCCATGAGATGTTGTTCATGCTCCTTTCTAGAAATGATCTTCCTTTAGTCACTTAGTTAACCTTCTCTCATCCTTTAAACATCAGTCCAGTTCTTTCTACTTTAAGGCCAACTCCTTGATTTCACTGTGCCAAATTCTTCAATTAAGACACTCAAGTAAATTAAGGTACATCAGCTGAATTTTCACATTCATATGATTTCTTTTGATTTAATGTGTTTATCTTTTACTAGAATAAATGTCATGGAAACTATTTTGTTGATAATTTTATTCACCATACTTAGGGATAGAGGTGAGTAAAATAGCAAAAAGAGGCGAAATAAAGGTGATTACTTAATATTGATTGATTGAATAAGTAAATCTCAGAATGAATAATACAAATCCATAGATGTAACAATGTTCATAAATGTTATCACTATGAGAATTGTAGGCATATTTTCCATTAGGAATATAAGATTCATATCTTTATCAGTGACAAAACTATCACAATACCAATTTCCAAACTGAATGAAAAACCCTTTTTCTGTGAATTCTGCTTATATCAAGTTATAAATGAATGCTTAATGTTTTATTGCTGTGTTTAGAATCTAAATACTAAAGTCCCAAAGGTATGTGTAAAAGTGTTTCTAAAATCATGCAAGTGTTAAATTACACATAAAATGAATTAGCAGCCAAAATTCTATTTAACATTCTTTTATTGTAATTCTGTGGTACTTATTTTAACTTATGCTGGTGTACCAGCTACCGTGCTTGGGCTTCACAAGTATTAATTTATTTATCAGAACATTATGAGATAGATATTGTCATTTGCATTTTATAGATGAAGCAACAGAAGTACCTGTATATGAAATAGTTGTCTAATGTTCAACAGTGGAATCAGGGTTTAACTCAGGCTCTTTGGCTTTGGAGAGTTTAGTATTTTCTTTGATTCTGTTTGTGTGGCTTCCACCATCTAGCTAGTTACTTGAAAGCTATAATAATTTGAGGGTAAAGGTTTGTCCCTCTGTACAATTTTTTTTTAATTTTAATGCCTCATCAACACTGGCAATTAAAAATCTGTATCTTCTTTTTCATCTCAGCAAAGAAGCAGGTGAGAAACAAGTATTTATGTGAAATTAGGGATAGGTACCTTGTGAATACTCTCTATGAGGTATTTCTTTTATCTCATACTTTCTCCAAAGAAAAACGGTGTTAATTCTGAAATATTTGTGGGAAGTTGTAAAATGGCCAGAGTTTAAGGATTTTAATGTGACTTATTAGGCTGAACGAGAGAAGCCAGAAAATTAGTTATATATACTCAATTTGTTAAATGATCTGTCATAGAATTCGATTTAATAAATCCTTTTAAGAGGAGTGTAGATTTTTATAGGTTTGGCATGGTGTCAAAACTTATGAAATATTTGGAGGTCTCAATTCATCAGTGGCCTCAAAATAGATTCTCTTTAATGAAAGTTAAAAGTTAAAAGGCAAAATTAAAATACAGCCTGCTTTAATGTTTCACAAAATTGCCAGATTGCCAGATGATACTTAATTGGAAGCTCAGAAAATAATGATGAGCAACCTAATCAGGAAAAATCTATTTGGTCTAAATCTCTAGAGAAGGAGGTTGCACAGACAGTAAACAATAAACTAGAGACATTTAAAAATGAGTCTGACAATGAAAAGCAAAACCAAACCAGCTCCTCCTCACAAAAATCGGGCAGAAAAACAACAAAGAAAACAGCTGTTTAACTTAATGTATCACTACATTATTTTTGAGAAAGTTAGACTTCTTCCAACCAAGAAGTTGTGAAAAATGAAAAGTAGTTCTGAGTGCTTCTATGTAATAGGGTCTTCTGTATTTTGCAGTGACTGCTTAAAGTCTTTAGCCAATGTCTGTGGTACATTTGCTCTATTTAAGAATTAAAGCTTGGTATGATTCAGTAATTGCACTACTGGGTTTTTACCCAAAAAAGTACAAAAACACTAATGCAAAGGGATACATGCACTCTTGTGTTTATTATAGCATTATGTACAATAGTCAGATTATGGAAACATTCCAAGTGTTGTTCATTGATAGATGAATGGATAAAGAAGTGGTGTGTATATATAAATATAAAGTATAAATATATATAAATATAAAATATAAATATAAGTATAAATATAAGTATATGTATACATAAGTATATGTATATATGTATATAAATATAAATATAAGTATATATATACACATAAATATATGTATATATTTATATTTATACTTATATATTTATATTTATACTTATATTTATATGTATGTATATATATTTATATTTATAATTATATTTATATTTATATATACACACCACTTCTTTATCCATTCATCTATTGTTGCAAATATATATATATATGTATATATATATATGGCAATGACATGGATGGAGCTAGAGATTATAACGCTAAGTTATATGCTAAGAAATAGGTCAATCAGAGAAACAAAAATATTATAAGATTTCACTTATATGTGGAGTTTAAGAAACAAAACAATGAACAAAGGAAAAAAGAGGGGCACCTGGGTGGCTCAGTGGGTAAAAGCCTCTGCCTTCGGCTCAAGTCATGATCCCAGGGTCCTGGGATCGAGCCCTACATTGGGCTCTCTGCTTAGCAGGGATCCTGTTTCCTCCTCTGTCTCTGCCCGCCTCTCTGCCCACTTGTGATTTCTATCAAATAAATATATAAAATCTTAAAAAAAAAAAACAAAGGAAAAAAGAGAGAGAAGAACCAAGAAACAGACTCTTACCTATAGAGAACAAACTGATGATTACCAGAAGGGAGGTGGGTGGAAGAATGGGTGAAATAGATAATGGGGATTAAGGAGTATACTTGTGATGAGCACTGTGGGGGGGGGGTGTATGGAGGTGTTACATAACATATATTACATTGTATGTTAACTAACTGGAATTAAAAAAAAAAAAGAATTAGAGCTTGACATACAATGGGTCCAATTTTTTAAAAAAGATTTTTATTTTCTTATTTGAGAGAGAGACTCTGAAGCAGACTCTGCCCTGAATGCAGAACCCCATGCGGAGCTCAGTCCCACAACTACGAGATCATGACCTGAGCTGAAACGGAGTAGAGTGCTTAACTGACTGAACCACCCAGGAGCCCTGAGTCTAGTTTTGTTAGAACTTAGGGGAGAAGAACTATATGGCCAGAGAACTAGAATTCTTATTCTGGAAATTCAGAATTGCATTGCTTTTCTTGTAATAGCCGTCTTAACCCCTGGGTAATTTTATTAGAGGTGCTGAAGAAATTGCAGGCTCCTTTAGAGCTGTACTGTCCAACAGTAGTGGCTGTTTAAATTCAAATGTAATTTACCTAAAATCAGAAATTTAATTCTTCAGCTGCATTAGCCACATTTTTTTTTGTTTGTTAAACACCTTTAATTCATTCTTCTTTTAAAAATTTCTTTTCAGTGTAATAGTATTCATTGTTTTTGTACCACACCCAGTGCTCCATGCAATATGTGCCCTCCCTAATACCCACCACCTTGTTCCCCTAACCTCCCAGCCCTCACCCCTTCAAGACCCTCAGGTTGTTTTTCAGAGTCCATAGTCTCTCTTGGTTCACCTCTCCTTCCAATTTCCCTTAACTCCCTTCTCCTCTCCATCTCCCCATGTCCTCCATGTTATTTGTTATGCTCCACAAATAAGTGAAACCATATGATGATTGACTCTCTGCTTGGCTTATTTCACTCAGCATAATCTCTTCCAGTCCCGTCCATGTTGCATTAGCCACATTTTAATTGCTCAGTAGCCATTTGTGGCTAGTGGCTGCCGTGTTGGATAGAACAGACACAGATATTGAACATTTCCATTATCCCAGAAAGTTATTTTTCAGAGCAGTGCTTTTGAGTTTTATATTTGACCCTTTCAGTACTGTTGTCAACCTCTATGGTCCTTTTCAATCTTTCTGAAGCCCATAGGTCCTATTAGTTTTCTGTGTTCATATTGTGGTAGAAATATCTTAACACTATTCACTTCTTAAGACTCAATTTCCTATTCCGTGGAGAGCAATATTTAATTTACAGAGGTTTTTTTTTCTTTTTTTGAGAGTTAATGTGAAATAATATGAGGAAACCTTAATAAATACTAATTTGCATTATCTATAATGTATTAATTGTTTTCCATGACAGTAGATCATAATTCTTAGAAAATCGGAAGATTATAGGAATATATATATATATATATATATATATATATACACACACTCTGAATTTAGGGAAAGCTTGTTCAGACCTCTGTATTACTTTTCTCTTGTATTCTTTGTCATTTTTATTCTTTTTTTTTTTTCAGCGTAACAGTATTCATTGTTTTTGCACCACACCCAGTGCTCCATGCAATCTGCCCCCTCTCCAATACCCACCACCTGTTTCCCCCAACCTCCCACCGCCCGCCCCTTCAAAACCCTCAGATTGTTTTTCAGAGTCCACAGTCTCCCATGGTTCACCTCCCCTTCCAATTTCCCCCAACTCCCCTCTCCTCTCCATCTCCCCCTGTCCTCCATGCTATTTGTTATGCTCCACAAATAAGTGAAACCATATGATAATTGACTCTCTCTGCTTGACTTATTTCACTCAGCATGATCTCTTATCCTGCCATAGTACTCCTGAGGAAGTCTGCTCAAGTCCCTGGTCACTATGCCCTTCTCAGGCCCTGGCTTCTTTACTTGTCTGTTTACCATTAGAATTGGGCAAGGGAGTAACAAGCAATGTCTAAGAGGTTTACCTGTGTGACAAACACATTTCTCCCTGCCTTCATTATAGAATAATGGCTTTACCTCTTCCTAATGATCAGGTGCAGTTTCCTCTGTCCAGCCTGGTGAATTCTCTTCTTGCTTGCCAGTTCTTTGTCATGTTAAGCCCAAAGTGCCACAGTAAGAATTGTAGCTTAAAGTTCAGTGGCACTTTTGCTGTTTTCCTTGGTAGAAGTATTTCTCCTTTGGGAATCAAGACTTCTCAACCCAAAGAACCCCAAATTGTGAGGTAGGAAGCAAAGATTCCCCAGGGTGGTTCCCTGGGAGTGATACAAGTGAGACTATCTCTTCTTCCATTCCTAAGTTCTCTGATTTATGAATTTACCTCTTGAGAACACATTGCCGTTGCATGTACAGAGATGTGTATATATGTAAGTGCATATTGTGTTCCAAAGAATCGGGTCCCATTCTTGTAAGATATTGTCTCTGAGCTTATGCCTTAGCTATACTGTCAGTGGGCTTTCCTTTGCTCTATGAGGCTGGCAGGTTTTGAGTGGTGCACTATGTGAGGGGACCACTGAATCCCAAGTTCAGGTACCTATCGCTGCACCTCTATTGTTCTGATGTGATTTTATGTGAGATTCATGTCAATGGATCAAATATGCTTTCAGCTTTTGGATAGTGGTACAGTCCTAATGAGAAGGACAGGGAAGCATTAAATATGCCTTGATTTGTATGCCTATAATATAAAGACCTTAGCAGACAAATAAACACATTGCTCCTCCAGGGTAGAAGAGGTAACTTGACACCAAATATCTCCTTGTTCTCCTTGAAATCCTCTCTCTTTCCCTCTTAGCCTTTAATTGCTATTTAATCACTCTTAGCTATTTATTATGTTTATGTTTATTTTGTTTTATTATTAACACATAGTGTATTATTTGTTTCAGGGGTACAGCTCTGTGATTCATCAATTTTACAAAATACACAGTGCTCATTATAACACATATACTTCCCAATGTCCATTTATTATTTTTTTCCTAAAGCATCACTTGTCTCTAGCAATAACCGTCCAATTCCATTCTTATTATAATTGTACTGTTTCCCCAATATTTCTGAAACTACTGATGAATTCCATATACTAGTACATCTCCTTTCACTATAAGTCACCCCAGGTCATCACCAATGTTTTAATTTTCATACTGCTATACTGCTGGGAACTGTTTATATTCTACCTATTCCTAGATATTTGTTCCTCATTGCCAGCCAACCAGTAGGTGAATAAATTCCACAATTTGCTATTTTAAGTGGAATTCCCTAGGAGGCCAACTCTAAGACAGAGACTAGTGTAGGGGAAGTTTTCTAGGGAGTCCTCTCAAATTAATACCTGTGGATAGGGTTGTCGGATTTAGCAGGTAAAAATACAGGGATGCCTAGTTAAATTTAAATTTCTGGTAAACAATGACAATTCTTTATATAAAATGTATGGTTTGGGACATAATTATCTGCAATTTCAGATTTACCTGGTGTCCTGTATTTTATGTGACGACGCTATCTGTGGAGCAAGTGAAGGACAGAGGAGCTGGACGTCCAGGGAGAAGTTGGACTGCTTGCTCCTTAGTAGCAACCAAGGCCTCAGCTGACCCTGTAGGGAAATGAAACTGGAATGGCTCTTCAGCTTGTCCTATGGCTAGATTTCTGCACCCTGGCATTGACTAGTTATGGGGTACAGGCTGTAGTTGGGAAAGATTCATGACCTTGGGGAAGACAGCCCTCTTCAGCTGAGATTAGCTTGCAGAGAGGGCTGTCAGCTGGCAGCACTCCTAGCAGCCAGGGGAATACACTTCTGAAGGGAGTACCTGGAGGATATATCAGAGCATCTATTTTAATCATCGTCATTATAATCAGCATTCTCTTTTTTATCAGATTTCATGTGAATGTGCTCTGAATGTTATGTGATAGCTCACACTGAGAATAAGGCCTTCAGAGATAGTTCTCTAGGCAGGGTCTTTGTCACTGCTAAAGGCTCTAAATGGAGGCCCTTACTCTCAGTTTCTGACACCCTTGCTCTCTCTTCCTAAGCTGTGGCAGTCCATTCTCGGATCAAGGTCCCGCCACTCCTGTGGAAGCTGGTTAGGAACCCTTGCTCAGAACCTTCTTTGTCAGTTTGGTTGTTGATTCTATGTTCTTTCTTCTAATACCAATGGTTGTTAAGACTCTTGACCAATGAATGCTAAGTAATCTTTCCATGTTCTTGACTTCCTGGTCTCTCTTCTCTGGGTCCTCAATCCATTTTGTTTTTTCCTAATCTCTTGTATTTTTAAAATCTTCAACTTTCCAGTGCTGAGAGTGGAGTGTTAAAATCTCCTACCATTAATGTATTATTGTTGATCTGATTCTTTATTTTGGCTAACAGCTTGCTTATGTAGTTGGTGGCTCCCATGTTGGGGGCATAGATACTTGGCAGTTGTTAGATTTTCTGATGGGATAGACCCTTTAAGAATGATACAGTGTCCCTCTGCATCTTTTATTACAGTTTTTGGTTTAAATTCTCATTTGTCTGATAGAAGAATTGATACCCCAGTTTTCTTTTGAGGTCCATTGGCATGAAAAATGTTTCTCTATCCCCTCACTTTCAGTCTGAAGATGTATTTAGGTTCAATACAATTTAGGTTGTCTCTTACAGACAACACATGAGTGGATCTTGTCTTTGTATCCAATCTGCTACCCCGTGCCATTTCATGGGAGCATATAGGCTGTTCATGTTGAGGGTTACTACTGAAAGATATGTGTTTATTGCCATCCTATTGTTTCTGTGGATTGTCTCTGTATATTTCTGGTCCATATTTTCCTTGGGGTCTTTCTTATTTTATAGAATCCCCCTTAGTATTTATTGCCTGGGCCAGCTTGGTGGTCACATATTCTTTCAGTTTCTCTGGTCCTGGAAGCTCTTTATCTGTCCATCCATTCTGAATGATAGCCTTGCCAGACAAAGTATTCTTGGCTGCATGTTCTTCTCATTTAGTACCCTGGATATATCTTGCCAGCCTTTTTTGGCTTGCCAGGTCCCTGTGGACAGCTCTGATGTTATTCTGATGTTCCTCCTTCTGTATATAAGGAGTATCTTCCCCCTAACTGCCCTTGGGATGGCTTCATTGGTTTTAAGATTTGAGAATTTTACTTTCCCATGCTGGGGCGTTGGTCTGTTCTCCTTGATCTTAGGAGGTGTCCTCTCTGCCTCTAGGACATGAATGCTTGTTTCATTCTCCAGATTAGGGAAGTTCTCAGCTGAAATTTGCTCAAATATGTCTTTTAGTCTTCTTTCTTTCTCCACCCACTCAGGGATCCCAGTATTCTGACACTGGAATGTTTCATGGCATTGTTGATTTCTTTAATACTGTTCTCATGGATTTTAAGCTGTTTGCTCCAGGCCTTGTCCTTTTCCTTCCTTTCTATCAGTTTATCTTCTAGACCACTAATTCATTCTTCTGCCTCATTTATCCTAGCAGTTAAAGTATCTAATTTAGACTATATCTCATTCATAGCATTTTTAAGTTTGGCCTGATTAGGTCTCATTTCTGCCCTTAGAGATCCTATGTTGCTGTTAATGGTTTTCTCAAGCCTAGCTATTGTCTTCATAATTGTTATCTTGAAGTCTATTTCAGAAATCTTTATTAGATCCATATCTATTAGATATGTGGGAGAGGCCATTGTCTCTGGTTCTTCTCTTTATTGGGAGCTCCTCCTCCTAGTCATGTTGTTGAGTTGTGGCTGAGGGGGTTATACAGAGTTGAAAATACCAGCCACAATCCAGGCAAGGAGCACCCTGGGAAAGTTCAGAGCAATCAGGAGCCACTACCAAAACCCGCCCCCAGCCAAAATGAAACCCAAAGATAAGATTTATAAAGTACAAAAAGGAGGGGTGGTGGTGAGAGGAAGGTAGCTATAATCTCTTGATGTGGGCGAGGTAGGGTGTTTCAGTTCTTTTTGGGTGTCTTTTGTTTTCTTTGTTAGAGAACACTACTTCCCAGAGATACAGGAAAATTAAAACTGGTGTGTATATATGTATATATGTATATATATACATATATATGTATATATATATATACATATATACACACCAGTTTTAATTTAATATATATATATACATATATATACATATATACACACACACACATACACATACACACACATATGTATATGTAGTATTGAATAGGGGAAAAAGAACTATATTGAAGCTTTATGTCTATATCTATCTATCTATATATATAAAGAAAGAAGTATATGTATGAAAAAGTTCAAGTTAAAAAGTTACTGTGGAATATGTTGTAAAGGCAAGCAGCACAAAAACCAAAATGAACTTTTCATTTCAGAATCTTCTGCATAGCAAAAGGAACAGTCAACAGAACTAAGAGGCAGCCCACAGAATGGGAGATGATATTTACAAATGATCTTACAAATAAAGAGCTGATATCTAAGATCTATAAAGAACTTCTCAAATTCAACACTCAAAAAACTAATAACCCAGTCAAACAATGGGCAGAAGACATGAACAGATACTTCTCTAAAACAAGACATACAGGGGCGCCTGGGTGGCTCAGTGGGTTAAGCCGCTGCCTTTGGCTCAGGTCATGATCTCAGAGTCCTGGGATCGAGTCCCACATCGGGCTCTCTGCTCAGCGGGGAGCCTGCTTCCCCCCCCTCTCTGCCTGCCTCTCTGTCTGTCAAATAAATAAATAAAAAATCTTAAAAAAAAAAAGACATACAAATGGCTAACAGACACATGACAAAATGTTCAATATCACTAACCATCAAGGAAATACAAATCAAAACCTTAATGAGATACAACCTTACAGCAGTTAGAATAGCAAAAATGAGCAAAATAGGAAACAACAAATGTTGGCAAGGATATGGAGAAAGGGGAATGCTCTTGCACTGTTGGTGGGAATGCGAGTTGGGATAGCCCCTCTGGAAAACATTATGGAAGTTCCTCAAGATGTTAAGAATAGAGCTACCCTACGACCCAGCAATTGCACCACTGGATATTTGCCCCAAAGTACAGGCATAGTGAAAAGAAGGGGCACATGCACCCCAGTCTTCATAGCAGCAATGTCCACAATAGCCAAACAGTGGAAGGAGCTGAGATGCTCTTTCCAACAGGTGAATGGATGAAGAAGATGTAGTATGTATACACCATGGAATATTATTCAGTCATCAGAAACAATGAATACCATATTTGCATCGACATGGCTTGAACTGGAGGGAATTATGTTAAGTAAGTCAAACAGAGAAAGACAATTATCATACGGTTTCACTCATATATGGAACATAAGCAATAGCACAGAGGACCATAGGAGGAGGGAGGGAAGCCCACAGGGGGAGAAATCAGAGAGGGAGATGAACCATGAGAAACTATGGACCCTGAGAAATAATCTGGGGGTTTCAGAGGGGAGGGGGGAAAGGGGGTATTGAGGAGGGTATGCGTTGTGATGGGCACTGGATATTATACTTAACTAATGAATCATTGAACAACGCAAAAAAAAAAAAAAGATCTTCAACTTTTAAGAACTCAAGTCTGAAGGTATACTGTCTTGACCTGTATCTTTCTTTACCTTCAATTTAGTCAATCCTCTTCCTTCTTGAATCCTTTAGAAGAGTAATCTATACTTGCTGTTTCCCTCACTTTCTCTACCTGCTGGCATTTCAGCTATACTCACCTTCTGAGTGAGTGAAAGGCTACTTGTTTCTTCTTAATTGTCTAAGCCAGTGGCCAGTCTTCTAACTTTTATTTTGCTGGAACTCCTATTCAAAATCATATTTTAATCTCTCCTTCTGATATTCTTTATTTCCTTGACGTTTTTTCCAAATTATTTTTAATTTTTAATGTTTTAATTTTTATTTGAAGTATAGTTGGCTTGCAATATTAGTTTCAGGTGTACAATATAATGATCTGACAATTATATGCATTATAAAATGCTCATCATAATATGTATAGTTATATCTGTCACCATACAAAGTTATGACAATATTATTGATTATATTCCCTAAGTTGTACTTTTCATCCCTGTGAATTATTTATTTTATCCCTAATCCCTTTACCAGTTTTGTCCATCCCCCCAGGCCACTCCACTCTGGCAACCACCAATTTGTTCTTTGTATTTATGTGTCTGTTTCTGTTTGGTTGACTTTTCAACTCTGCTGTCTTCTGGTTCTTTTCATTTCTCAATACTTCTCCATCTCTACATTATTCCTTTGTCTCTTAAAGGATAGTGTTATTTTATTTTATTCCAGTTGCCTTATGATACTATATGTTCTCTGTGAACAATGTTATTTCCTAGTTTCAACTAATATTTATATGCTAGTTACTCTTGGTTTTATCTCTTCCAACTAAGGTCTTTCCCTTGAGTTTAAGTTTATATATTCAACTCTCCAAAGATTATTTCCATTTGGATGTTCCAAAGATACATCAAAGGCAATATAAATAAAACTAAAATCACCATAAACTAAGTCCCATCCCCATGTAAGTTTGTGGCACTCACACAATCAAATTTGAATTCTTAGAGCTATCTTTGACTTCGTCCTTTTACTTCCTATAGTCAATAAACCATTTTATCTTGATAGTTTTATCTCTTAAGTGTTTCTGGAGCTTTTCCCTTTCATTAATCTAATCTTTCTCATATTTTTCTTCCACAGAATTGCTAGAATGATCTATAAATCTAGCCATGTCAATGTTCTGATTAAAATCTTTTTTTAGCTTTCCGTCAACTGTAATCTAAAGTCTAAGATAAAACTTTCACTCTGGCCTGGACTTAACTTCCTTCCTTTAAGAATTAGAATAATGGGGGCACCTGGGTGGCTCAGTGGGTTAAGCCGCTGCCTTCGGCTCAGGTCATGATCTCAGGATCCTGGGATCGAGTCCTGCATCGGGCTCTTTGCTCAGCAGGGAGCCTGCTTCCCTATCTCTCTCTCTCTCTCGGCCTGCCTCTCCATCTACTTGTGATTTCTCTCTGTCAAATTAATAAATCAAAGCTTAAAAAAAAGAATTATAATAATGGACAAAATATGTGTTGCAATAATTTTTGGACGTTGGTCCAACAGTTGGCATGATACTGAAGGAAGGGAAACAAGATGAGCCTATTCCCAGTTTTCTGCCTTCAGGCACTTTGTGGACTACAATGTAAGAAAAGGTGTCTTGAACAGAACATTATGATTTCATTGCTTAAACAGACAGAATTTTGTGTCTGGGGATCTTTAGGCCTCTAGAATTTGTGGAGCAGAATAACAAAGAGGTGGAGGCTACATGGAAAGAGAATGTCAGAAATCTGTGTTGATATCCCCTTGAGTGTGTTCCTAAATACTAAGCTATACATATGTATGAAGAAACTCCTTGAAGCCAGGCAAAGAATGTCAAGCAGCTGTAAGTTGAAAGTTTCCAAAATTCACTTAGGGCTGAGAGACATTTGAGTTTTGATCAGGCAGAATGAAGAATTATTCTTGAGCACTGAAGCCTTCAGGGAGACTTCAAGGGGGGTTATGCCTTAGTGCAGCTAAATTGTTTCTTTCTCAACCGGATTCCCGTCAAAAGAATTTGAATAACTATTTTCTCATTTCTCTCAAGAGTGGTATAGTACCATTTAAATGCATCAGAGAGAAGTTAATTCATTATATACAATGTTGCCTTAGAGACTAGAGTTTAATTCTCTTGTGGAATCCTCATTGAGAAGTTTTATACCTACTCCTTAAAGCTTAAATATGAACTTCAAAGCATCGAGTAAGTTGCCAGATCAGAATGTAGTCTCCCAACAATGTAGAATACATACAACATCCGTCACCCAATCAGAAATTACTAAACTTATGAAGAAATTGCACCCACAGCTAGAAGAAAAGTCAGTCAATAGAAATCAATAGAAATGATGAAATTAACAAATGGTATTAAATAAATGATGATAAATGATATTAATATATTATTATGAATACTATAAATATACACAAGGGTTTAAAGGGAAACATTGTATGAGAAGGAAAATGGAAGTTACAAAATTTAAGAAAGTGGTACTTTAGAGATGAAAAATACAATATCTGTAAAAAATTCCCTGAATGGCTTAATAGCAAGTGAGACGTTGCCGAAGAGATTAGTGAACTAGAATATACAGATATAGAAATTAAAGAAAATGAATCCCACTCAGAAAGAAAAGACTAAAAAATATAGAGTCTCAGTGACCTTTAGGTTAATATCAAGCAGTCTCTGAAATGTATAATTCCAGGAGAAGAGAAGATGTCTCACTATGCATTTGATGATCTGTCTTTTGCCTGGCTTTCAGATTTCAAATCTGAACCAACTCCCAAGCCTTGGTTTTCTCTTCAGTTCACTGAATGACTCACAGTGTATCAGACACTTGTACTTTAAGTACAAGTATGCCCTAGGTGGCTCAAGGGTAAGCATTAAGAGCATTCTAGGCAAAGACACCAAAATGAATGAAGACACATAGGTAAGAAATAGCATGTTATGTCTGATACACTGCAAGACTAAAAAATATAGAGTCTAGTCTCAGTGACTAGATAAGGAAAAGGTGAGGCTTGAAAGAGTAACATGGAGAAAAATCTCTTCTGAAATAAACAACCCATATCAATTACTTTAATTTTAAAGCTCTGAATAAACTTTATAATTGAGTGGTTAATCGGAATCTAGTGTGATGAACATTTTCTTAGAAAGAAAAACTGAGCCAACTCAGAGAGTAAGAGAATCAAAGAGTTGTTTTTACATATGAGGATGACTGCCATGAAATGTTCTACAAATGTAGAATATTAAATTTGGCCTGTGTAACTTGGGCAATGAATTTATTGATGAAATCTCAGTAGAGATTTTGGATAGAATTTTGAATTCAGTTTATTCTTTTTGACTATGCTTTTTTTAAAATCATAATTTATGTTGCATGTTCACAATGATTTTCTTAGCATCTATTTATCTACCTACTACCTACCCATCCACTTACCTAATCTTTCTACCTATCCATCTGTTACTCTACTACTTAAATGTATTCACATTAGAAAACAGAATTCTCTGAGAAGATAGTATTTTAATTCCAAAGGATCTTAAATATTTCTACCCAATGTAGACCAAGAGTTATAGAATTTTGAGTCTTGAATTTCAATTAGGTTGGTTTTACTCTGTATTCCCCAAAAGCCTCTATAATTTCTTCCCCTGTACAGACCTCTGAGGGTCTCATTGGGTATCTGGTTCAGAGGTCAGCAGATAGGGACAATGTAACTGCAACCATAACACTTACAGAAAAGAGGAAACATAGCCATCAGATTGAACACAGAAATGGGTATTAATGGCCTATTAGAAACAATATAATATTGAACCTTATGACTCCATTACCTTCATTTTTCTTGCAAATCTCTATATCAGTCTTTTTTTGTAGATTGGATTCATTGGATTTTTAAAAATATTTTCTCTATTTTCCTTCTATTATATATTTTTCATGCATAGAAATAGATTTAAATTAAACTTTATTTAAATACACTCATTAAAAAAATAAAATAACACTTATTAAATGTAAATCACATTCAAATAAGCTCTTAAGATATGTTCACTCTTAGCTCTGACTTTCCCATGTTTTGTTAAATATCATTCATGACTAATTAATTCCCATATCAGTCTTGAGTTTTGTGTTATATTTCCAGAAGAGATTAAGGCACCTTTAAATTCCACTTAGTGCTGGGCCAACAGATTATTAATCTCACTTTTCCTTATTTTCCTTTTTAGGACCTGCAATTACCCTTTATCATTGATACCTATCTTTTAGCTCAGCTCTAATAAATCTATCTGCCACTCTAACTTTTTATGTGTGAATCTTTGACTGCTTAGGCATATCAGCTTTGGACTCAAATTGTCAGGGTTTAAATCCCTGTCCTACCATTCACTAGCTATATGTAAGTTAGGTATCTTTTCTTTTTTTTTTTTTTAAAGATTTTATTTATTTATTTGACAGAGAGAAATTACAAGTACACTGAGAGGCAGGCAGAGAGAGAGAGAAGGAAGCAGGCTCCCTGCTGAGCAGAGAGCCCAACGCGGGACTCAATCCCAGGACCCTGAGATCATGACCCGAGCCGAAGGCAGCGGCTTAACCCACTGAGCCACCCAGGCGCCCCAACTTAGGTATCTTTTCTAAGTCTCAGTTTCCTCATCTACAAAATGAGGTTTGTAATAACACATAGTGTATAGGGTTCTTTGAGGCTTAATTGAGATAATATAGGTGAAGTATCTGACCTAGAGCAACCACTCAGTACCTGTCATTCATTGGTGATACTATTACTGTCTGTGCTTTTCTGGCTTTCTGGGATTTCTGCTTTCTGTTTCGAGTTGAAATTTTGCTATACTAACAGTGGTTTAGGAAAAGTAAAACTTCTTGGGTCACTGTGTGCTACTGCTCCCCCTTTTACATAACACTCTGACTGAATGTAATGACCTCTTCTTGCTGTCTCCTCCTAGTAATTTTAAGAATGCCTGACTTCAAAGAATGTCCAATGGAAAAAAGACAGCCTCTTCAATAAATGGTGCTGGGAAAATTGGACAGCCACATGCAGAAAAATGAAATTGGACCATTTCCTTACACCACACACAAAAATAGACTCAAAATGGATGAAGGACCTCAATGTGCGAAAGGAATCCATCAAAATCCTTGAGGAGAACACAGGCAGCAACCTCTTTGACCTCAGCCGCAGCAACATCTTCCTAGGAACAACGCCAAAGGCAAGGGAAGCAAGAGCAAAAATGAACTATTGGGATTTCATCAAGATCAAAAGCTTTTGCACAGCAAAGGAAACAGTTCACAAAATCAAAAGACAACTGACAGAATGGGAGAAGATATTTGCAAACGACATATCAGATAAAGGACTAGTGTCCAGAATCTATAAAGAACTTAGCAAACTCAACACCCAAAGAACAAATAATCCAATCAAGAAATGGGCAGAGGACATGAGCAGACATTTCTGCAAAGAAGACATCCAGATGGCCAACAGACACATGAAAAAGTGCTCCATATCACTCGGCATCAGGGAAATACAAATCAAAACCACAATGGGATATCACCTCACACCAGTCAGAATGGCTAAAATCAACAAGTCAGGAAATGACAGATGCTGGCGAGGATGCGGAGAAAGGGGAACCCTCCTACACTGTTGGTGGGAATGCAAGCTGGTGCAACCACTCTGGAAAACAGCATGGAGGTTCCTCAAAATGTTGAAAATAGAACTGCCCTATGACCCAGCAATTGCACTATTGGGCATTTACCCTAAAGATACAAACGTAGTGATCCAAAGGGGCACGTGTACTCGAATGTTTATAGCAGCAATGTCCACAATAGCCAAACTATGGAAAGAACCTAGATGTCCATCAACAGATGAATGGATCAAGAAGATGTGGTATATATACACAATGGAATACTATGCAGCCATCAAAAGAAATGAAATCTTGCCATTTGCGACAACATGGATGGAACTAGAGCGTATCATGCTTAGCGAAATAAGTCAAGCGGAGAAAGACAACTATCATATGATCTCCCTGATATGAGGAAGTGGTGATGCAACATGGGGGCTTAAGTGGGTATGAGAAGAATAAATGAAAGAAGATGGGATTGGGAGGGAGACAAACTATAAGTGATTCTTAATCTCACAAAACAAACTGAGGGTTGTTGGGGGGAGGGGGTTTGGGAGAAGGGGGTGGTATTATGGACATTGGGGAGGGTATGTGCTTTGGTGAGTGCTGTGAAGTGTGTAAACCTGGTGATTCACAGACCTGTACCCCTGGGGATAAAAATATATGTTTATAAAAAATAAAAAATTATATTAAAAAAATAAATAAAATTACTATAAAAATATTAAAAAAAAAAAAGAATGCCTGACTTCTTAAGTCTTTGAAAAATCCTGCCCATAGAGATTGCCTGTTTCATTTCCCAGTTACAGCATAAGCAGTATAAAATACTTGGTCCTACAATCCTGCGGTCGCTAACGTAACAGAATCTACTTGAATCATAATTGCTATAAATGCCTTTTGGAGCAAAAAGATTCTTTGCACCACACTAACATGAGATACTGAGCAACCCCTAGCTGGCTGTGAGAAGAGTAGATTCTTCCTGAAATGAAGTAATGGATATGGACTATGGACAGAAAATACACTTATTTTTCAAGGTTGTGGTCAGAAAGAGAGTACTCTTAGCATACCTTACAAGCATCCGGTGATTCAAGGGAATCATAATCTACCTAGAGGAGGGTTGAAGCTGAGAAGACTGCAAGACAGTTGGTGTTTTCAAGATTGAAGCTTACTGAATAATTGTGATCTTTTAAATTACATCTTCCTTATAAAATTTAAGGGCCAAGAGTACTAAAACTATGTGAAAATAGCCTGGGCTCTTGGGTGGCATAGGGTAAGACTGTATCCTAAGACATTCTCTTTGAAGGGGAAATATTCTTTATTATCTTAAGTGGTGACAACCAAACTTTAATGGAAGCATTGGGAATAGCTCTGAAATTCTGTTGGAGACTATTCTGGCCAACATTTTTCATTATTTATATTTCTCATTATTGGAATATAGTTAAACATTCTTATGCTTTTAAGAATTTTATTGAAGTACTTGATTTATTGATGGCCTGGATCTTTTCATTAGTGACTAACTACCATAAATGCTCAGCAGTATTTTGATTCTTTACATTTCCTTTAGCTTATAGAAGAGCACTGCCTGCAGAATTTTTAGATGTAAAATTGTTCTTGTATCAATTTCTGCTTTATTACTAATAATATTACATGTAGAATAATTTTCGTGAATTATAGCCATTGTCTACCTCTTTAGGAAATTTATTCTTGGCTTTTATGCTTTTTGCTCATGTCAATGACAATTTATTCAGGATATCCATTTGTTAGTCAAGTTACATGTTACTGTCTCTGAAATATTCTTTCTCTTTGTTTTATATTCTATTTAAAATTATTTTGTTTTTATCCAAACAAAAAGAGCGTGCTAAGAATTCAAATACAGAAGGGCTTATAATGGAAAACTTCATCTTTTATGCTCACTGTCACAAGTGATCATTTTCAGCCATTAGTGTTAGACCTTTTGTTGGCTAGTTCCATACATCTAAATGATACTCTGTTTCTTGAACTATCAGCCTTGGAAATATCAACTTGATTATTTCTATTTTGAGAGATAAGTATATTATTCAATACCTTCTACCCTCTCAGTAATGGATGTTAGTATTATTAATATGCTTTATTAGTTCTTTTTGTAACTTGAAGCATTATATGTAAACATATTTATAATTTTATCAAATTGAGACAGTAACTGTTGATTTTGCATTAATCTAAGTCATGGTTATTAGCATGCTTGCCATTTCCTTTCAAATTTTGCCATCTATTTTGCATTATTAACACTGATGATATTTACATTTGGTTTTGCAAACATAATTGGGTCTTTCATTGTTAATCTCTACGTTTATTTGATGGAAATATCCAATGCTTTATCTATATTCATATCTACATAAATATTTCATGCATTATCTATATTTAAATAAATGTCTCAGGATTTAGTAGATTTAATTGAAATACATTTTATTATTTCAATATTTTTTAGCTTCAGAACCAAGTGTTGTGTTAGCATTCCTTTCCTAAAGATCCACTCTTAAGGGTTCCCTGTTAGAAGAAGAAAACAATAGAATTGAGAAATGGATGATCTTTTCTAACTCTTCATCAATTGCTGAAAATCATGCCACTTTGTCATTTGCTACTTATGGGAACCCTGAGGTTTTAAATAAAATACATTTTCATGTTGTTTCTCATGGTGTTCTTTATAAGGAATCCTTTTTGGAACCCACTGACTTCCCCTTCTAACTTGGACCAGTTATTTTCTCTTCTTGTTGCCCAGCTGCCATCTTGGCACTTTATTCTGTTCGACCTCTGTGAGAGCTTCCTGTTTTCTTGTATCCTAAGCCTTCTTTCTTATTTTCTATTCGTGTTTAAGTTTACATATTCAAAGTCACTAGAAAGAATAGTAAATTAATGTTTTGAGTCCTTGAATATATAGAAGGATCTTTGGTTTGGACTCACATTTGATTTATAACTTGCCATGTATCAAAGTGAGAGTATATTATAATTTCCTGTAGGAATTTGAAACATTGCTCCATTGTAATTTAGCATCTTGTTGAAGATAACAAGCCTGAGGTCAGATGATTTTTTGGTATGATGCTTTAGAAATTTTAATTTCAATAATTAATTACATTTTCATATGATTCATTTGGTAATAGTTTTATTTTATAATTTTTCTGATATGTCCATTTAATTTCCATAAATTTTGGAGGTATAGATGTATCTTTCAACCAAAATTTAAAAATAATGTGATTAAAAATAAGTTGGAAGGCACTGAATTAGTTCCTATGGAAAATATTAAGTTGTGTAAAATATGGTTCCTAACCCAGAGATCTTGGAGATTTTTGTGATTATGGTTATTTTATATTATATTCATATTACTTAAAATTTACTTATAATTTCTTTCAGAATTTTTAGGGTGCAAATTATCCTACTTGCAACATATTTTTTAATTTAAAGGAAAAAATCCAATAATTTTTTTCAAAATACACAATTTTGATATTTGCAAACAGAGGATAATATTAGATATAGTGCTTTACAAGGTAAAACATCACTAAAGCAACATACTACTATATGTCATTTAAAAGGGGTACACATTGGAACCAAGTACACAGTGGGTTCAAATAACAACTGTACTTTATTGTCTCTGCAGACTTTGAGAAGTTAGTTATTATTTCTAAGCTCCATTTTCCTCATCCACTAAGCAGAAAAATTATCCCTACCCATGAAATTACAATATTTATAAGACCTTGTTTATTTTTGGTACCAATGTAATGCAAACACTTTATATGCTTTCTCTTTATATACACTATGTTTATTTTTTTAGAAGGTTTTTTTTTTAATTTGACAGAGGGAGAGAGAGAGAGAGAGAGAGAGAGAGATCACAAGTAGGTAGAGAGGGGGAAGCAGAATCCCTGCTGAGTAAAGAGCCTGATGCAGGACTCGATCCCAGGACCCTGAGATCATGACCTGAGCTGGGGGCAGAGGTTTAACCCACTGAGCTACCCAGGTACCCCTGTACACTATTTTTTAACAGCTCCTCACAGTAGATATTATTATTAAGCAGTCAGAATTGTTGGCATTTATTTATTCAAATTATTTCCTTATTGCCTTAATGTCTGTAAGATATGTTGTGACACCCTTTGTTTGATGCTGATATTGGTAACTTACACACACACACTCTTTCTCTCTTTCTGGATTACCATAGTCAGAAATTTATCAATTTTGTTGATCTTTTCAAAGAAACAATTTTTGGCTTTTTGCATTTTCTAAATCATCAGTTTTCTATTTAGTTTTTTAAATATTTTAAAATTAACATATAATATATTATTAGCCCCAGGGGTACAGGTTTGTGAATCACCAGGTTTATACACTCCACAGCACTCACCATAGCACATACCCTCCCTGATGTCCATAACCCCACCTCCCTCTCCCAACCCCCCGCCCCCCAGCAACCCTCAGTTTGTTTTGTGAGATTAAGAGTCTCTTATGGTTTGTCTCCCTCCTAATCCCATTTTGTTTCATTTATTCTTTTCCTACCCCTCAAAGCCCCCATGTTGCATCTCTACTTCCTCATATCAGGGAGATCATATGATAGTTGTCTTTCTCCAATTGACTTATTTCACTAAGCATAATACCCTCTAGTTCCATCCACGTCATTGCAAATGGCAAGATTTCATTTCTTTTGATAGCTGCATAGTATTCCATTGTGTGTATATATATACCACATCTTCTTTATCCATTCATCTGTTGATGGACATCTTGGTTCTTTCCATAGTTTGACTATTGTGGACATTGCTGATATAAACATTAGGGTGCATGTGCCCCTTCGGATCTCTACATTTGTATCTTTAGGGTAAATACTCAGTAGTGCAATTGCTGGGTCATAGGATAGCTATATTTTCAAATTTTTGTGGAACCTCATGCCGTTTTCCAGAGTGGCTGCACCAGCTTGCATTCCCACCAACAGTGTAGAAGGGTTCCCCTTTCTCCGCATCCTCGCCAGCGTCTGTCATTTCCTGACTTGTTAATTTTAATCCTGACTGATGTGAGGTGGTATCTCGTTATGGTTTTGATTTGTATTTCCCTGATGCCGAGTGATATGGAGCACTTTTTCATGTGTCTGTTGGCCATCTGGATGTCTTCTTTGCAGAAATGTCTGTTCATGTCCTCTGCCCATTTCTTAATTGTGTTCTTTGTTCTTTGGGTGTTGATTTGCTAAGTTCTTTATAGATTTTGGATACACGAGCCCTTTATCTGATATGTCATTTGCAAATATCTTCTCCCGTTCTGTCAGCTGTCTTTTGGCTTTGTTAACTGTTTCCTTTGCTGTGCAAAAGCTTTTGATTTTGATGAAGTCCCAATACTTCGTTTTTGCCCTTGCTTCCCTTGCCTTTGGCAATGTTCTTAGGAAGGTAGCTGTGGCTGAGGTGGAAGAGGTTGCTGCCTGTGTTCTCCTCTAGGATTTTGATGGATTCCTCTCTCACATTGAGGCCCTTCATCCATTTTGAGTCTCTTTTCTTGTGTGGTATAAGGAAATGGTCCTGTTTCATTTTTCTGTATGTGGCTGTCCAATTTTCCCACCACCATTTGTTGAAGAGACTTTTTTCCATTGGACATTCTTTCCTGCTTTGTTGAATATTAGTTAACCATAGAGTTGAGGGTCTATTTCTGAGCTCTCTATTCTTTTTATTCTTTCCTAAAGATTTTATTTATTTATTTGACAGATAGAGATCACAAGGAGGCAGAGAGGCAGGCAGAGAGAAAGATGGGGAAGCAGGCTCCTGCCGAGCAGAGAGCCTGATGTGGGGCTTGATCCCAGGACCCTGGAATCATGACCTGAGCCGAAGGCAGAGGCTTTAACCCACTGAGCCACCCAGGCGCCCCTGAGCTCTCTATTCTGTTCCATTGATCTATGTGTCTGTTTTTGTGCCAGTACCATGCTGTCTTGATAATGACAGCTTTGTAATAGAACTTGAAGTCTGGAATTGTGATGCCACCAACTTTGGCTTTCTTTTTCAATATTCCTTTGGCTATTTGAGGTCTTTTCTGGTTCAATACAAATTTTAGGATTATTTTTTCCATTTCTTCAAAAAATGGATGGTTTTTTGATAGGGATTGCATTAAATGTGTAGATTGCTTTAGGTAGAATAGACATTTTCACAATATTTGTTCTTCCTATCCATGAGCATGAAACATTTTTCCATTTCTTTGTGTCTTCCTCAATTTCCATCATGAGTACTTTATAGTTTTCTGAGTATAGATTCTTTGCCTCTTTGGTTAGGTTTATTCCTAGGTATCTTACGGTTTTGGGTGCAATTGTAAATGGAATTGACTCCTTAATTTCTCTTTCTTCTGTCTTATTGTTGGTGTAGAGAAATGCAACTGATTTCTCTGCATTGATTTTATATCTGACACTTTTCTGAATTCCTGTACAAGTTCTAGCAGTTTTGGAGTAGAGTCTTTTTGGTTTTCCACATAGAGTATCATATCATCTACAAAGAGTGGTAGTTCGACTCCTTCTCTGCCGATCTGGATGCCTTTTATTTCTTTTTGTTTTCTGGTTGCTGAGGCTAGTACTTCTAGTACTGTGTTGAATAGCAGTTGGGATAATGGACATCCCTGCCATGTTCCTGACCTTAGCGGAAAAGCTCTCAGTTTTTCTCTGTTGAGAATGATATTTGTGGTGGGTTTTTCATAGATGGTTTTGATGATATTGAGGTATGTACCCTCTATCCCTACATTTTGCAGAGTTTTGATCAGGAAAGGATGCTTTAGTTTGTCAAATGCTTTTTCAGCATCTATTGAGAGTATCATATGGTTCTTGTTCTTTCTTTCTTTTTTATTTTTATTTTTTTTAGAGATTTTATTTATTTATTTGACAGACTGAGACACAAGTAGGCAGAGAGGCAGGCAGAGAGAGAAAGGGAAGCAGGCTCTGCTTCGCAGAGAGCCCTATGTGGGGCTCGATCCCAGGACTCTGGGATTAACCCACTGAACCACCCAGGTGCCCCTTGTTCTTTCTTTTATTAATGTATTGTATCACATTGATTGATTTATGGATATTGAACCAACCTTGCAGCCCTGTAATAAATCCCACTTGGTCATGGTGAATAATCCTTTTAACGTACTGTTGGATCCTATTGGCTAGTATTTCGGTGGGAATTTTTGCATCTGTGTTCATCAAGGATATGGTCTGTAATTTTCTTTTTTGATGGGATCCTTGTCTGGTTTTGGGATCAAGGTGATGCTGGCCTCATAAAATGAGTTTGGTAGTTCTCCTTCCATTTCTATTTTTTTGGATCAGTTTCAGGAGAATAGGAATTAATTCTTGAAATGTTTGGTAGAATTCCCCTGGGAAGCCATCTGGCCCTGGGCTCTTGTTTATTGGGAGATTTTTGATGATTGCTTCAATCTCCTTACTGGTTATGAGTCTGTTCATGTTTTCTGTTTCTTCCTGGTTCAGTTGTGGTAGTTTATATGTCTCTAGGAATGCATCTATTTCTTCCAGATTCTCAAATTTGCTGGCGTATAGTTGCTCATAATATGTTCTTATAATTGTTTGTATTTCTTTGGTGTTGGCTGTGATCTCTCCTCTTTCATTCATGAATTTATTTATTTGGGTCCTTTCTCTTTTCTTTTTGATAAGTCTTGCCATAAGTTTATCAGTCTTATTAATTTTTTCAAAGAACCACCTCCTAGTTTCGTTGATTTGTTCTATTGTTTTTTTTTGGTTTTGATTTCTTTGATTTCTGCTCTGATCTTTATTATTTCTCTTATTTCTCTTCTCCTGCTGGGTTTAGGCTTTCTTTCTCCAGCTCCTTTAAGTGTAGGGTTAGGTTGTATATTTGAAACCTTTCTTATTTCTTGAGAAAGGCCTGTATCACTATATATTTTCCTCTCAGGACTGCCTTTGCTGTGTCCCACAGATTTTGAACCGTTGTATTTTCATTATCATTTGTTTCCATGAATTTTTTCAAATCTTCTTTAATTTCCTAATTGACCCATTTGTTCTTTATTTTTTAATTTTTAAAAAATACTTATTTGAGAGAGACAGTGAGAGAGCAAGCATGTGTTTACAACTAGAGGGAAGGCAAAGGGAGAAAGAATCCTCAAGCATACTCCCTGCTGATGTGGAGCCCAAGACAGGGCTTGATTACAGGACCCTGAGATCATGACCTGAGCCAAAACTGAGTTTACTGCTTAACAAACGGAGCCACCGAGATGCCCCCAACTCTTAAAAAAAAAAAAAAAGTTCTGCTCTTATTTTTATAGTTTTCTTCCTTCTATTTACTCTTAGTTTACATTTCTTTTGGTGGCTTCTTCAGGTGGAAAGTTAAATTATTTGGTTAAAACTCATTTCATTTTCTACTATTAGCAGTTAAAGCTATACATGTCCCTGTATGCATGGCTTCATTTGTATTCCACATATTTTATATGTTGTATTTTCATTGTTGAGGCATAGACAGATTATACTTTGTCTTGAATTCTATCTTATTTGATGTTAATGTAACATGACTCAGCCTTATTATGCTGTTGGGCTGACATTATGTTTCCCATCTATTTACTTTCAGCCTATCTGTCCTTCATTTCTAAAGTGCATCTGTGCAAGAGCCTGCATATAGTTGGGGTTTACTTTTATTTATTTATCTTTTAAGTTTTTATTTAAATTCCAGTTAGTTAACATGCGGTGTAATATTAGTTCCAGGAGTATAGTTTAGTGATTCATCACTTCCATACAACACCCAGTGCTCATCACAAGTGCACTTCTTTATCCCCATCACCTATTTCACCCATTCCCCCCACCACCATCAGTTTGTTCTCCATAGTCTGTTTCATGGTTTTCCTCTCTTTCTTGATTTCCCTATGCTTGTTTGCTTTATTTCTTAAATCCAATTTGATTTTTTAAAAATTTTCATTTTTTTTTCAATGTTCCAAAGTTCATTGTGTATGCACCACACCTAGCGCTCCACGCAATATATTCCCTCCATAATATCCACCACCAGGCTCACCGCCCCACCCCCAAACCCTCAGTTTGTTTCTCAGAGTCCACAGTCTCTCATGGTTTGTCTCTCTCTGATTTGATCATTTAATTCTGTGGTTGGCATGTGCAGTCCATTAACATTTCATGTAATTATTGATGTTATTGGATTTATTCTATCAATTTATTATTTGTTTTCTCTTTGCCACCTCTGCTTCTGGTTCCTTTATCCTTCCTTTCCTGCCATCTTTTGACTAATGGAATATTTTTTTAATTTCAGTTTTAGTATTTTAGCTATAACTTTCTGCATTACTTTCAAAGTGCTTATCTAAGAATTATAATATACATTCTTTACTTCACACTACTTAAAATTAATGTTTTACTATTTAATAAATATAAGTCTATATTTATAAAATATAAAATATACATATTATAAATATAAATATATATAAGATTTAGGTAGAGTAAATATAAGATTATAAGATTAAGGTAGAATATAAGATTAAATATAAGATTATAAATATAAATATAAGATTAAGTTAGAAATATAAAATGAAAAGATTTATAAAATATAAGATTAAGGTAGATATAAAATATAAGATTAAGGTAGAACCGTAAACAGAAAAATATACCTTCAAGAATCTTTGGAGCATGCCCTGCAAATTATTGGCTTTAAAGAAGAGTACCTTTAAGGATATGGTCATACAGTAGCCTTACAGACAGCTCAAGGTAGGGAAGGAATTATTTGGCTAGATTTGTAGATGTGATTTTTGTCTAACAAAGTCAACCACGCCTTGTTTTAAAGATAATTGAACTGTTGGAAAAATGAACAACCTGCACCAAAAGGGATGGAGTTAGTTGAAAATAAAATAAACAACATAAAAAGAGGCCTTTTAGCCTCTAAATATATTGGGTAGAAAGCATGCTGAGATGTATACTATCTACTTCACAATTTTACTTACGTTAATCCTGGTTAGAGCAATGGTAGTTATGATTAAGATTAATTCTGGGAATGTCTCATATTTCACTTGATGATCTGTACAATATTAAGGCACATTGTAAATCCTAATACTTATACAATTTAAAGTAGACCACACAGAATAAGACATTGATTAATTTATTTGTGGAAACAACTATTTTAATTTCCTTAATAAGTGTTTCTACTAGAACTTTACTAACAACATCTATAAATAAATAATGATGGACATGCTAGCTGTGATTATGAGCATCATATCTTGCATTTTATTTTTTATTATTTTTTTTAAAGATTTTATTTATTTATTTGACAGACGGAGATCACAAGTAGGCAGAGAGGCAGACAGAGAGAGAGGAGGAAGCAGGCTCCCTGCTGAGCAGATAGCCCGATGCGGGACTCGATCCCAGGACCCCGAGATCATGACCTGAGCCGAAGGCAGTGGCCCAACCCACTGAGCCACCCAGGTGCCCCATATCTTGCATTTTAAAAGTTTCAGAAATGTCTATTAACATTTACTAATATTGGTTATTTAGAATCCTACATTTTAGAGCCTTCTAATGAGACACTTAATGAACAACAAAGCTGTCATATATCTTCTTGCGAAGATTGGAAATACCCATTAATTCACTAAAATCAAAAAAGGGAATGGTTATATATGGAATACTAATTATAAAACAGATTATTTCAGTGAAAATATGCACAGCCTCTTTGAGATACATCTGAAACATTTACTAAAACCACTTTTTTTCTCCTGGTGGTGACAGCCAGTTTAAGGTCAGGTAATTTTCCAGATACTCTTCTTAGAGTACTCAGTAATATCATTGGGGCATAGATCAAGATATGCATAGGTGCTGAAGCCCTGTGCATCTACATAACAAGAAACTTCATGAAGTGTCTTTTCGCCATTCATATTGTTGAAATATGGCAGTTATCTATATGTGATAAATATGATAAATATATATATCATATATATGTATATATATCATAGTCAGCCAGTGGGTGGCTACAAAATTATACATATCATGTATGTATATGATAAATCATATATATCACATGTATATATATGATTTATCATATACATACATGATATGTATATGTGATACACATGTATATGTGATATATATGTGATAAAGTGAAAACGAGTATGGTTTTTAAAATTATATCTGTGTGCTGTCTCCTTGCACATAGAATATACTAAGGAACTATGGCAAATTGTATGGACAATTCAATATTTTTTATTTTAAGAGATATGTACCCAAGAAGTTTGAATGATAAGAGTTGCCTCAACCGTTCTTGTTATTCTCTAGTAATGACGTGTGTAGGATGTGCTTGAATATGTGTCTGTGTTTGCATCCTGTGTACTAAATCCAGAAGGAATTTTGTAAAGGGTGTTACTTATCTGGGATTTGGCTTCACCATCAGAATCTTGATTCTAATTCTCAGTATATCCAGTCTAAGAGTCTGTGTCAGGGTCTCTCAGCCTCACCACTGTTGATTGCTGGGCTGCCCTGGCCATTATAGGATTGTTTACAGCATCCTTGTTCTCTAGCCTTTGGAGTGACAACCAAAAAATTTCCCACATATTGCCAAATGTTCCATGCAAGGCCAGGGAAGGTGTCAAAATCAGGGGTTGAGAACCAGTGGTCTATATATAACCTGCTGTTATGATATGCACTTTGTGGGAGGGACATTTAAGCACCGAAAAGAACCACTGTACTTTTACTGGTATCTAATTATGAAGTTAATCAGAATCTAATTAGAAGTTAATTAGACAATTAGGAGATGATGTAGAATAACTCTATTTCCATGAATTGTCTTTTGGTTTATGTATAGTCAGCCAGTGGGTGGCTACAAAATTATATTATCATTCTATTGTGGTCACAAATTAGGATCACTTTTCTGGTTCCATGCTAAAAGGGCTATGTTGGATTCTTACTTTCTTCAGGTTGGAGAACATATAAAACAAACACAATTTGATCTTTTTAGTTTCAGTTGCCCTTCCTTTCACTGCTTATATGGAATTTTGTGTGGAATGAACAGTTTCTCATTAGGGATGAAATAGATAAAACTGAAGATAATTAATGAGTTAAATATTATTCTGCACACAAATATTAATAAATATGGGCCTTCTTTATTTTTACTGGTTAGATCAGGAGTAAGCATAATTTTTCTGTGGAGAGCCAGATAGTAAATATTTTTGGTTTTGTAGGCCATATGGTCTCTTTCACAACTTGTCAACTCTGCTGTTGTAGCACAAAAGCATCCAAAATCTTTTGTAGCACAAAAGCATACATTGACAATATGTAAACAAGTGGGCATGGCTTTGTACCAATAAAGTTTTATTTACCCAACAGATTGTAGCTGGATTTGGCCTATGGGCCATAGTTTGCCAAGCCCTGACCTAGAAACCAGCAATAGCTTTTTTTTTTTTTTTTTTTTTTTTTTTAGTTCTTCCTTTACCCCATTCCCTGCCTCTTCCCCAGTGGTAATCAGTATTCGGATTTCTATTTGTAACTTCTATTCAGTTATAAATAAATGTGGATCATTCATTTGCTTTTTAAAAATAAAGTCTTATGACTAATGTATATAAGATAAATACTATGTTATTTAATTTTTCTTGGATTTGAGTTTTATAAAATTGTATTTGTGCTTGTAAGGGTTATTGTGAAGACATGGTAAATTATGAAAGCATTTTTGAGAGTTGCTAGATGATACAAATTATTCTGTAGTAATTGCCTCCTTACATCTTTGTGCTTGGTTTCCTTTTTCTGTTCGCTTTAGCTCAGCTTTAATCCATTAAAAATATTGAGTAATTTTTTAATAAGCATATGAGAATGAACAATAATCGCAATGTGATGGCATGGATTTTTTTTTGGCATGAACTAAGTCCATCTCAAAACAATCAATTATACAAAAAGTTCATCCATAATTGGGTAGATTCGCAAGGATACATTTTCTTGTCATGCTCCCATTTTATCCCAGTCATAATTTAAGTCTTCTTTAACCATTTCAGTACATTGTAATGATCAATGTTCTGAAGCATCAATTTAAAGAGTGATATATTACTACAGTAACTTGCAAGAGTTAAGAATGGATCCATGGCTGATTAGCTTACCGAAATTCAATTCATTCTTTAGATATCCCCAAATCAGAATAGCAAAAGAAAGGAAAAACCTGAAAGATTGGATTCCAACTCTTTTTTTTTTTTTTAATCTCTGGAAGTTATTCAGCTTTTCCTCCTTTACATCTACTGTCTACCCTGTTCCCAAGCAGAAAGTGCCTCAGTTTAGCACTTAATTAAGCTCATGGATAGTAGCTGAGCCCATTGAAATTGATTTTTGGGATACTGAATATTCAGGAACAATATGAAATCAGACACAAGAACATAAATCTACCCAATCAATTTTTTGTCAAAATATAAAGTATAATTTTTGTTCCGTTATAACTAGCTGCAGAAGACCATATTACCAATGGCCAATTGTTAGGCATTACAAAAGTGAAAACTTATAAATCAAATGTAATTGATGTGGAAAATATGGGACCACAGTGGAGTGCTAACATTCTCTGAATGACAACTTTAAATAACTTCTGTAAATTGGCCTCTTGCCATAGGGTTAATAACAGCTCCATAACTATGGATGGGTAATTTTACAGCCTTTCCACATTCTGTCTGCAGCATTTAATGTGATTTCTGTTTTAGGGCTCTGATCTCCTAGCTGTGAATAAGTAATGTGAATGCATAAATAGATTTTAACAAAAGTATAAAATAGCATGTGGCAAATTGGAAGATTCATTGGGGAAGGGTTGGGGGGGTCACACAGATTGTTAATGAAGCTAAAAACAGTTTTTATTCAGCTAATTCACTCCTTAACTTACTTATTTTCCATAGAGTTCAGTGTGTAATCATTTCTCAAGAATTATTTTTCTAAAATACTAGTCTTACAAGAAGAAAGATACATAACTTACCTCCTTGGATCTAACTGAATATTTTCAGACTAACTCAGAGAGAAAAAGAGATTTTGCTAGTGCTCTTTAGGAAATACCTGCTTTTTTCTTTTTTTCCTTTTTCTCCATTTTTTTCAGCAAGTACAGAGTCAAATATATGGCTATCTGTAATACTACTTTAGGACTTGTTGAAAAGCATTCTTTGGGCATAAAAATTCTTAGTTTACCGTTTAATATAATCTTTGGCATTTTGTAGTTAGAAATTCTTTCCTTTAGTTTTAGACATCTAGTGTTCTGGGAGTGAAAATATGAAATACTCATTTATAACAATGAGTGATTAGTTTATCTTGCTATGTGAATTAGTTTTTATAGCAGTGGCCATGGATAATACTACTGAGTACTTTTCCATATTCTAAGTACTTGTCTTATCTCATTTCATTCTCACTTCAAAATTATAAATGTGTTCATTGTATTCCAGGTTTTGTAGGGGGAGAAACTAAGCCTCTAAGAAGTAAGTAGTTGTTCAAGGTTAGAGAGCTAAATAAGCTCCAGTGAGCTAAGGCTCCAATTCAGGTCTCTTGACTCTAGTGTCAATTTTTTGTTTGTGTTTTGTTTTTGAGAGAGTGAACACATGCATGGAGGTGAGTAGGGCTTCAGGGGTAGGAGTGTGAGGAGGAGGAGGGAAAGAGAGAGAGAGAGAATCCCAAGGAGGCTCCATGGTCAGCGCAGAGCCCAACCCAGGGCTTGATTCTACGACTCTGAGATCACAACCCGAACCAAAATTGAGTTGGATGCTTAACATGAGTAATTTTATTAACTCATGAACCTGCTGAACCTGCTGAACCACCCAGACGCCTGCTGAACCACCCAGACGCCCCACCAGTGTTTGTATTCTCAAATGCTACCTATGATTTTAGAAAGAGAGGAATGAAAAAAAAAAATGAGACACTGACAGAGACATTACAGGGGAATGAGGTCAGGAAGGGAGAAAATGAGGATGCTGGAAGATGATCCTGGATTTTTCATTGTTTTTCCATTGTTTTGATGAGGTTGAACCAGGAGCAGGCACGATATGATGTATCAGCTCTTGTAGATAAGATTTTTTTAATCTCTAAATTATAACTTATTGATAGGTCTGGAAGTCAGTTTCATGGATTATGAGCAGTGTTTGGTGGGGCTGGGGAAGCTGGCGTAATCTTAGGAGATTTTTATTAAAATTTATCATAACCTGTATTATGGGAGTTGAACAGTGTTAAAGTCCAAAGCAGAAAAAGAGAATTTCCCAAAGTGTTTATGTGTGTGTGGTAATGTATGTATGGTAATGGATATTGGGGAAATCACCTCAATGTCTACCCCACCCCTCCCCCATTATATAACAGCATGCAGTTTGGGGAATTATCATAGCTTCAAGAGCAGAAGCTCATTAATTTGATCTGTTCATTTTAACTTTTCCTAGCATTCCCATTGTAATTGTTTCAGGCTCCCAGGCCTAAGTCAAGCAGCCCATAAGATTCCAAAGAGGAAGAGTTATGTGGCTAGCATATTAATTAAATCAAATAGAAAAGAGTAGAAAATATTAAAGTGTGTCACAGGATAGTATTCTCAGCACAAACAGGACACATTACATCTAATGCTATGGCTACGTGCAATTTGTGTATGAGACAAAAAACAAGTGGAAAAGGTGTTCTGGTTGTGATACATTGACTAGAAAGAGTTTTCCTCTTTTGCTCACTGGTGCCTTATCTGAATCTGTGGCATGCAATAATAATAATAGCTAATTATTGCCTAGAATGCCCTTTGCATACATCTATTTATTTTTGTTTGTTTGTTTTTAAAGATTTATTTATTAGAGTGAGAGAGAGCGAGCACACATGCGTACATGAGCAGAAGGAGGGGCAGAGGAAAAGGGAGAGAATCCCAAGCAGACTCCCTGCTGAGCACAGAGCCTGATATGGGACTCCATCTCAGGACCCTGAGATCATGACCTGAGCTGAATTGAAGAGTCAGCTGCTCAGCCAGCTGAGCCACCCAAACACCCCTGCAACCATTTATTTTATAATAATTCCAGCAAATTTATGATTTAAGGAATCTTCTTTGTCCCATTTCACAGATGATGGGATGCGGAGTAGAGAATTAGGTAACGTGTCCAAGATCCACAGCAAGTACGAGGAGAAGTTTGAGTTCATTGCCAAGGCTTTTTGGCTTTATAGTCTGTACTCATGGGTCAGGATGCTATCCTGACCATCACAAAATTGGGGCATCAATAAAGAATGAATTAATTTAATATTAGTACAATTTACATTTAATTGTGAAACAAAATGCAGGAGATACTGACTCTCAGTTGGCAAAGTGTTGAGCTTTTCAACTGAGTTTCAGTGTGTGTGTGTTCTAAAAGAATATTATAGAATAAAACATTTTTAGAGTTTGGAACAATGTAACATTTTAATTGAAGTAACATGATTGCCTTTAAATAAGTGGTGTTTATTATTAGAAGAAGGAGAAGGATGAAGTGAAAAAAAATACAGAGGCATGTTCATGTTTAGTTATGGGTATGGAAATGTAAATAGTCAACACTGAGAAAATGTTGACTATTGAGAGGGTTTGTTCAGTAAAGCAACAAGAAGAGTGCTACAGAATAAAGAATTTGTTGTACGAATTAGACCTTCTATAATTACATGACCTAATGGAAATGTCTATGCAAGGACTTCAAAATTTTTTTGTGTTTGTGCAAGGACTCTTGCATTTGGTGTTGGTCCTGCTGTTGCCAGAGGTCAGCCAGGCTAGGTGCTGGGAAGGAGATTAGGATATAAAGTAGGTAAGAGAAAGGACATACTGGAAACTAGACTTTGTCTCATCCCCGCCACCCCTGATGAGATGGTATGGGTGTCCTGCAAGAGAATTTGGCTTAGAGCTACACATATGCCAGCCTGGTTTATAGAAAAGCAGAAGGAAGAAATCCAGTGACAGCTGGAGACGTTGTGGTCCTGGCTTCTGTCTTCTGCGTATAAGGCAGGTCAGCAATAAGGTGTGAGCCCCTGTGTTGCCTGTCATCCTTACGCTGATCTTCAAAATGAAAAAAACAAAACAGGAAGGAAAAAAGGAAAGGGGAGAGAGAGGAGAAAAAGGCTGTTTCCTCAATTCTGTTTTCCAAATATCATAAATTTGTATATTGGTGAATCCCAGCTGAACCAGGAAGGGAAATCTAGGAAATGTAGTTCCACTGTAGCTAAATGATACAAAGTTATCATAATTCCAATGAGTAAATGTGATTTCTTTTAAACTCACTTAAAAGAAATGCCACACGTGTCTGGCATCTCCAAGACACAAAATTAAGTGCAAGACTTTAAAATGAATATTTCAAATATGATTTTGTCAAAGAATAAAAACTGATGAAAATGATAAATCTGTATGTTATGGATCATTATATTCTTATACATAAAAGCTTAAAACTTGGGGCACCCGGGTGGCTCAGTAGGTTAGGCCTCTGCCTCCAGCTCAGGTCATGATCTCAGTGTCTGGGTGTTGAGCCCCGCATCCGGCTCTCTGCTCAGTGGGGAGCCCGCTTCCCCCTTCTCTCTCTGCCTGCCTCTGCCTACCTGTGATCTCTTTTAAATAAATAAATAAAATCTTAAAAAAAAAAAAGGCTTCAAACTTTCTGTAAAATACAGCTTGTGAAACCTATAGTTTTTCAAGGAAAAAAAAATTGTCACCATAATTTTCTTAAATTTTCAAAAATAATTATTAGTAAGAAATCCTTAGGAGGGACAAATTTAGTTGGATATTGTGTGTCATAAAAAAATATCTCACCAAAATGGTAAAAAAATTTCCTTTCAACAGGTATGGGTGAAATACTTGAGCTTTCTGGTGATAAATTACAGGTTTAGATCATATTATTTATGAATAACCTACTACCCTGTCAAATATTAACTATTCCAGGATATTTAAAAACAATACTTATTACATGTATAAGAGCTGACGTGGATTTCATGCTCCACGTTGACGACAGCACCAGTTTAGCAAGTTAAAAAATTTTAGGCCAGAGATGTATGACAAGATCATTTTATGAGAGTTGTGATAAATTTAATCCACCCGCATTTGGATGAGACATATCTATAGCATTAGGAAAATGCACTATTCATTAATGTAAGTGACCCAGAAAAACTGTAACGGAATAGAAGTTGGTGGAACAGCACATATAACTGGAAAATATAGTAGAGTTATTTGAAAATGCAGAAGTCACCGTATCAATGTTGCTGGTCCTATCAAAAAGCTAAAGATGATATTTAGGTTAAGGGGCTTAGTATATTTAAGTAATACTTTTGGCATTCTTAGTAAATTAAATTTGAAACTAAAAAATATAGTTCAGCAAATCAAATACATCTGAGATAAGAAAAATCATTGATATAGTGAGATTTATTCTTTGTTCTCAACATTGTTGTAACTTTTTGTCTTAATAACTTATTTATTTTAGGGGTTCCTGGGTGGCTCAGTCATTTAGTGTCTGCGTTTGGCTCAGGTCATGATCCCAGGGTCCTGGGATGAGCCAGGCATCTGGCTCCCTGCTCGGCGGGAAGCCTGCTTCTCCCTCTCCTGCTTCCTTTGCTTGTGTTCCCTCTCTCGCTGTATCTCTCTGTCAAATAAATAAATAAATAAATAAATAAAATCTTTTAAAAAATTTCACTTTAGGGGCGCCTGGGTGGCTCAGTGGGTTAAGCCGCTGCCTTCGGCTCAGGTCATGATCTCAGGGTCCTGGGATCGAGTCCCGCATTGGGCTCTCTGCTCAGCAGGGAGCCTGCTTCCTCCTCTCTCTCTCTGCCTACTTGTAATCTTTCTCTGTCAAATAAATAAATATAATCTTTAAAAAAAAATTTCAGTTTAGGGGCACTTGTTTGGTTCAGTGGGTTAAGCTTCTGCCTTTGGCTTAGGTCATGATCCCCGAGTCCTGGGATTGAGCCCCCCGTTGGGCTCCCTGCTCGGCAGGGAGCCTGCTTTCCCCTCTCTCTCTACCTGCTTCTCTGCCTACTTGTGTTATCTCTGTCAAATGAATAAATAAAATCTTTAAAAAAAAATTTGCTTTAGAGAGAGAGAGTGTGAGTGAGCAAGTAGGGGGAGGGGGAGAGGGAGTCTGACACAGGGCTTGATTTCGATCCCACCAACCATGAGATCATGACCTGAGCTGAAACCAAGAGTCCAGGGCTCAACAGAGTGAGCCATCCGGGCGACTCAGCATTGTTGTGACTTTTAAGGGCAATTTGAAAAAAGTAAAAATAGAATTATTACATTTCACTTCTCTAGCTCAGGCTTTTAATTATTATTTCCAAAAAAGATATTTGAAAGATTGAAAGAAACATTGAGATAAAACTTTTACTTGATTTTCATACTCCTAAACAAATAATTGAGTTAAATTTGGCTCCTGAAATACAAATGAAATCTTCTAGCATTGTTCTTCAAATACCCTGAAGAATGATCATAAGACTTTAATTTTACCATAAGTTTTGATGAATTTTAAAGAATTTTCTTGTAAGTAAATTCATTGCTATTATTACTATTCACAGTTAGGTGTTTGTGCAAATTAGGATTTTCAACCATGACTTCATTAAAAACAACAAAAAAATAGGCTCAATACTGAGTCAGATCAGCAGGTATTCCTGTCTATACATGTTCTACCTTTGATTGATCTAAAAATCGGGAAGACATAATATGATATTTGGTAAAATCATCCCAAATGTTTTTATATTGGAGATTATTTGCTGTGATGTGTTTAAATATTAAGGCAATTATATTAGATGTTAACTTTGTTGTATATTTACTTTATCACATGTAGCTGGGTATATGGAGTTTTTTTGGTGAGCTTTTATTAAATATGTTTGTGTGTATGTGGGTATCCATATATATGTCTTTATTTTTTAATTTTATGTATTTATTTATTTATAAAAAAGATTTTATTTATTTATTTGACAGCCAGAGATCACAAATAGGCAGAGAGGCAGGCAGAGAGAGAGAGAGAGAGGAGGAAGCAGGCTCCCTGGGGAACAGAGAGCCCAGCGTGGGACTCGATCCCAGGATGCTGAGGCCATGACCTGAGCCGAAGGCAGAGGGCCAACCCACTGAGCCACCTAGGTGCCCTCATATATATGTCTTTAAAAGCAAATTGTGTTTCTTTTACCAGAGGGCAAGAAATAAATCAGCAAAAGGCATGTAAACTATTGTAAAAAAAAAATCTATGCGTGGACAAAGAATGAGGGAAGAGAACAGGGGTGTCAAAATGCATGATGAGCCTGTGGCTAAATTAAGATTTGTGTAGGGATGGCTATCGTAGTGGAATTGTGAAGAAGGAGAAATGGCCATGGCTGAGTCAGAAGTTACAGAAGTTATAGAAGTTACGAGGATGTACTACAACACGTCGTCCAGTGCTGTGAGTCAGCTTGAGTCCTTGTCTGGAACATAGCCAGGTCTGCTGTGGAATTGGCCACGCTCCCTCTGTTAAACAGAAGGCTGTTTCTGTGAGAAGTGGGAAGAGACTGACCATTCTGCCTACTCGATTTTTTTTTTTTTAAGTCTGATAAAAGGGACAGAAAAGGAAAAACATACTGCTTTCAATGCGCTCTGTTCCATAGAGTGTAAGGGGGTAGAGAAGACCCAGAAGATCACTGTAACATGTTTCTTTGTGGCAATAGTTGCTTATTACCACAAGAGTTTCTTTACCTAATGTAAATGGGAAGGGTATTGGCTCTGGGGTCAGGATCAGGAATCGAGTCCTTGCTCCATCTCTAGCCCTGTGATCTCTAACTTGTTCAGTAATGGGTTGGTAAGACTAAGGCTAAGACAATGTAAAGAGATACAGAGATAGAGGTTGGAGATAAGAAATGAGAGAGAGAGACACACACACACACACACCTAAAGTTCAGGACTCAAATAACAGAGTGGGGATTTATGTTTCTGTCATATAACAGTCCAGACACGTGGTATAGGTAGGGAAATCCTCCAGGGCCAAGTTCTTTCTGTCTTGTTGCTCCATCATCTCCCAGGGTACTGTCTTCCTCCAGAGACTGAATCCTGCACCATGCCTGCCTTGCAGCCTACAGAAATAAAAAGGGAATAAGTGGAAGGAAATGGACTTTAATGCATGATTCGGAGGTTGTACAGTTCAGTATCACTCACAATCTGGTGGTCAGAACTTACACAAATGGAAATACTGTCTCTGGCATGCATATGCTCTTGACAGTTTCCAAAAAGTGAAAGCATCAGGAAAGAATGGTACGTGGTGAAGCCTAATCTTCAAATAGTGTGTGTGCGTGTGTGTGTGTGTGTGTGCGTGCATGTGCGTGCATGTGTGCACGTCTGTGTGAGTGTATTTTGTAACCATGAGTAGAGTAATAGTTGGAAGTGGTAAGGGGAAATAAGGGGGATATCTAACCCACTTCTGGCTCCTGAGATGGGGGATTATGAGAGAACAAAGCCCACTTTACTTCTGGAACTTAAAAAGAAACTGTCATTAGAGAATAGCCAAGTTTCTCTTATGTCAAATGTTAAAAAAAAATAAAAATTTAAGAAAAAGGGTGAAGCTACAGATGTATCTATTGAAATTTCATATTGTCAGATGGCCTTTTAAAAAAATTAGAGTAATTTACTCACTTATCAGAAGAGTGGGGAGTTTGTTTCCCCACACTCTCACTTATCATAGGTATTTTTGTCTTTTTTAAAAAATTAGCATATAATGTATTATTTGCCCCGGGGGCACAGGTCTGTGAATTGTTAGGCTTACACACTTCACAGCACTCACCATAGCACTTACCCTCTCCAATGTGATAACCCCACCCCCCTCTCCATACCCACCTCCCCCCACAACCCTCAGTTTGTTTTGTGAGATTAAGAATCTCTTTTGGTTTGTCTCCTTCCTGATCCCATCTTGTTTCATTTTTTCCTTCCCTACCCCCAAATCCCCCACTTTGCCTCTCAAATTCCTTGTATCAGGGAGATCATATGATAATTATCTTTATCTGATTGTCTTATTTAATTCAACATGATACCCTCTAGTTCCATCCATGTCATTGCAAATGGCAAGATTTCATTTCTTTTGATGGCTGCATAGTATTCCATTGTATATATACACCACATCTTCTTTATCCATTCATCTGTTGATGGACATCTAGGTTCTTTCCATAGTTTGGCTATTCTGGACACTGCTGCTATAAACATACAGGTGCACGTGCCCCTTCAGATCATTACATTTGTATCTTTAGGGTAAGGGTATTCTTATCTTTTTGATCTTTTCCAATTTGATAGATGGAACATACTAGTTTGGTTTAAATTTCATTAATTTTATTAGTGAAATTAATTGCTCCTTTAAATACTATAGACATTTTATGTTTTTAATATGTGATTCAGATGATCATTTTTGTAACATTAGTTAAAGTAAATTTACCATTCTCCCCCATTGTGATTTTAAAGTTAAGATGTCTATCATTTTGTTTTCATACTTTTATTAAATTATAAAATCCTTAAAGAGAGCCTATGTCTTATTAAGTTGTATGAGTTACTTTTTTGAAGCCTTTAATGAAAAGTGTGTTATTCATCCCAAAGACCCAATATTTATGTTAAATGAAAAAATAAGTGAATGTCTGAGGTTTAACCTGGAAAAAAGTTGTTGGAGACAAACAGATATTTAGTGACATGGGCTGGATAGTTTGCTCTGTTGAACTGGAAATTCTTAAGGTTTATTACATTAATCTCTACTATTTCCAGAAACATCTCAATAAAAAAAATACTAAAGAAATCTTGGTTATGTTTTATAGTTATAATATAAAATTGATACAGATTATTTTATTTTTAGCCTTTTTCACTGAAATAAGACCAATTCTTGTTTTATTGAGGCCACTTTTATTCTATAGGGCAATAATATTCATTTTTGACAAAGCACTTCAAACTTAAAACTTGGTACAATAAAAGATCCAGGTCATCCTCTCCCCCTCCCCCACACCCCCCCACTGTATTTTTCAGTTTAGTGATTTGTGAATCAGCTCAGAGACTGAATCAACGTTTTGATCTGGCAGAGTAAGAGAAATAAAGATCAGTGACTGCTTTACTTGGCAGTCATTGGGAAGGTTTATAATTCTCATCAGTGGTCTTCATTCTGAAATGGTTTATGTATCTAATGAAATGGAACCTTGTTATCTATCTATCCATCATCTAATTCCCTTTAAAATTACCTTTACCTGACATTTCAGTGCAACATCCCAAGATTTCTCTTGTTTTTCTTTTATTTTTTTTTCCTTAAAAGTCTCTATTATGGTCTTGTCACCTGGTTCTGCCTTGATGTAATATTTAAGTTTCAATATGTATTCTTGAGATTGAGTAAAATAAGAAGTATAGTATGAGAAAGAAAAAAATACACATCTTCCAAAAGGCCATAATAAATTGTCTTTATTATTACTTTAACAGATGCTGTGGCATAACTTAAATGACCCATGGTTTCAGAAACACATTTCTGCTTCTTGATGTAGCATTGCTCTTTGGTACTCCATAGGAAATGTTTTCACATACCAAAAGGATTTGTAGGTCATTTAGTTTCTCCCAAATTATTTCTCTTCACATCATGTGCTATAAATAAAAATTGTATATATTTACAAATGAAATGTATCCACATGTGCCTATCCCCTTCACTGTCAACTTTATCATTAATTCATTTATTTAACCAGTGAAGACTGGCATATACTCTGTGTGAAATAATGTGGAAACACCAGTCAGTATGTAAATACTGGCCTGTGCAGCATGTCTGGCATGTAGTTGAGAAGGAGACAGTACAGCATAGTGTTCTAAGTATTATGAAGGAGATGAGCTATAAATACTTGGGAAAATCATTCCATGTCTATAGAGTGAGTGGCTTTGGAAGGGCATTGTGGAAAGGACACACATTTGAGTCTGGAAGTTACAAAGAGAAGTTGATCAGGAGAGTAGGGTGGAGCTGGGGACAGTAGGTGTTGAAGGAAAAGAAAGCACTAGAACAGAGAACTACATTTGGGAAGAAAGCAGGTTGCCTTTACAAAAGGAATATGGCAAGGTTAGATCAAGAGTTGAAGGGTGAAAGTGAGGAAAGATGATTTGTAAGAGATACTGAGAACTAAATCATGAAAGGTCTTGTTTGTTATGGTGAGGAGTGTGACTTGAAGTAAAAAAAAATATGGGAGTGACATGAACGATTTACATTTTATTAAGGTGGCTTTATAATGGAAGAATTTATAAAGACTAAGATCAATACATTTAATTATTTGAACATAAAAGGCTGCAGGTCCAAAATAAAAAAGACTAAAATTAAGAAGCAAGCTAAACTGGGACAACCATTTATAATAAATGTGACAAAGGTTAATCGGTTTAGTATTTAAGGAGTTCATTCAAATTGGGAACAACAGCACTAGGAAGATCCTCATAGATAACAGAGAGTGACATTAATAGATAATTAGGAAATAAAATAGGCTAACAAACTTATCAGTATGCAAATGAAAACAATGTGGAGGTCTCATTTTTTGCTTGTCAAATTAAGAAATTTTTCCAAAGAGAATTATAGTCAGACTAGCCAATGCTGACAAAGCTATGAAACAGTTTTCGTGCATTGCTGAGGGGAACATACTTTAACATAATCTTTTGGATATAACTGTATATTGGGTTTGTAAATTGCTGACATCCAATGACTTAGGAATTCCTCAGCTTGGAATTTTAGTAAGAATATAATCTGAATTATAGAATGAAATGGTCTTCTTTGGGGTATTTTGTTGACATAATTAATTTGAAACACTGGTACATATAAGCATAAAATGAACGTTATTATTACAATTATTATTATTATTGGCACAAATGTTGTTCATAAAACATGTTCAAAAGTCAATTCCAGTAGCAGCAATTTAGAATATTGTGGTAAAGAGAATAACAGAGGTTTAAATTTAATTCTCCACATTATATTAAAACATGTCTCAGGGAAGAATTTGATAATTGTGATAGAAAATGCCCATTGTGAGAAGTTTTTTTATCTAGAAGTATCCTTTTTATATGATCATAAATAACATTGCAGTTGATCCATTAATGAAGAGTGAGACAAAACTGAAGAGAAACCTGAAAAAAACATCAGGTTAGCTTTTAAGAAGAGAAAAAAGAATGGTATGGTAGACTCTTGAATAAGTATGTGCTGTTATCTGAAATTACCTCAAAATGGAAGAATTAAGGTAAGACTTGAGGCACTTTTTCCTATGGTCAGGAGGTTCTAACCTAGCTGGAAGCAGGGGGAGTAGAGAGCAAAATTATAACTGAATGGTGGAAAATGGCTTAAATTGTACTTTTGCAAACTGCATGTAGTCCAAGATTTGGGACAAGTCATTTTTTTTTCTATTTGAAATAACTTTCTCAGGCTTAGAATTGCATAATGAACCAGACCAACTCAAATCACCCGGCAAATAGAGATTGACATTTGGTAAAATATACACAGTTGCAAGTTTCAATGTTCCAGACTAATTTTTCTTTTGAAATGCATTTGTCCTAAAGAACTGTGATGTGCACAGCATGTTATATTCGATAAAGTGGAAGAGAGAAATTGAACTATGAGATTGGCTCCCACCTATGCACTTACTAGAAAAGAACACACCTGCCTCATTTGTTAGAGCTTAATTGCTGACACCACGGAGTTATTTTGAACTTGCGATGCACCCAGGGTAGAATGGAAGAAGAGGGGGTTGGAAATTGTCTTTTGAGTCCCTCCCATCCTCACCCGGTCCCCTTTCTCTCCTTCTCTCTTTTTTCTCTCTCCCTACTTCCCTTCCTCATTTCTTTCCTTCAGCATTTCAGCTTAGATTCCTGGCTTTGCTGACCTGAGTTAGTCTTTGCTTAGGAAGAGTCTATGTGGAAAAAAAACAAAAACAAAAACAGCTCAGAGGATCATAGGGGAAGGGAGGGAAACTGAATGAGAAGTAATCAGAGGGAGACAAACCATGAGAAACTCTTAACTATAGGAAACAAACAGGGTTGCTGAAGGGGAGGTAGATAGGAGAATGGGGGATGGACGTTAAGGAGGGCATGTGATGTGATGAGCACTGGGTGTTATATACAACTGATGATTTATTGAACTCTACATTTGGAAAAGAAAAAGGAAGAACCTAGGACAATTATGAGTACCCCCTAGGATTTATGAAATCTATCTTGATGTTCTGATATCATTATTCTTGTGAAGTGAGTATAAGCTTTAAAGTGAGATGATCCCGGTAGATTCCCAGTTCTACTGCTTATTAACTGTGTGATATTGTACAAGTCACTGAATTTTACTGAACCTTGGTTTTCTTAATTACAAAATGGATTCCATAAGACCCAGTTTGCAAGGTTGTGGTAAAGCTTTTGACATACAGTAATTGCTTGATACATGGTGCCAAATATTATAATACCCCCAAACAAACAAACCTGTCTTAGATTTCATGAGAGATTTGATGCATAGGGTAAAGGATGATTACCAGCCTTTCTGGTCATGGTATGTGGCTCAGGTAATAGTCACAGACTCAGTCCTAAGATATAAACACAGTTTCTGAAATTCATACCTTCAGATGTGTAACATTCTTTTATCTCCCACTTAAGAAAGCATATCAAGGGAGCATGGGTGGCTCAGTCAGTTAAGTGGCTGCCTTCGACTCAGGTCATGATCCCAGGGTCCTGGGATTGAGTTCCACGTCAGGATTCCAGCTCAGCAGGGAGTCTGCTTCTCCCTCTCTCTCTGCCCCTCACCCCACTTGTGCTCTCTCTTTCTCTCAAATAAATAATTAAAATCTTTAAAAAATGATCCAAGGATTCAAAATACAAGAAAATAATTGCAGTCTTCTAGAAATAATCTTAAATATGATTCAGTTTATTTATTTATTTTTTAAAAGATTTTATTTACTTATATGACAGACCGAGATTACAGGCAGGCAGAGAGGCAGGCAGAGAGAATGGAAGGGAAGCAGGCTCCCCACTGAGCAGAGAGCCCGATGCGGGGCTCAATCTTAGGACTCTGGGATCATGACCTGAGCTGAAGGCAGAGGCTTAACCCACTGAGCCACCCAGGTGCCCCTAGATGCTCTGTCTTTAATTTGCTTCCCCCTCTCTCTCTGCCTGCTTGTGATCTCTCTCTCTCTCTCTCTCTGTGTGTCAAATAAATAAATAAAATCTTAAAAAACAACAACAACAACAACATCTATACTGAGTGCCTCTGATAGAAGAGGAGAGCAGCCAAGGGTTTGAGATGTAGATGTTTTGAGGAGTAATTAAAGGTGAGAATGAAGTTTTTATAGGTTAAAGAAAACGGGTAATAAAATGGTGGAATGGTAAGACTAGAGACCAGGAAGTTACTCTAGGCTGTTAACTGTTATTTCAAGTTATTTACGAGAGATGGAAAAGGAGAGAGAACGAGGGAGCAGAAGACTGACTGACTTTAAGTATGTTTAAAATTTTAGAAGTCTATAAAATAGAGATTCCAAAAACTTCCTTATAGTTTTATTCACCTTGGTCACCAGATGTTTTCATTTAGTGTGAAAAGAAGTCAAACAAAAAACCAGAACTACTTTTATGACAAATTAGTCTCATCTTTATCCTTTATGGAGAGATAACAGATAACTGTTGTTTATTGCCTGTTTATTGCTGTCCTAATGAACTGAAAGATGGCTTCAAGGACAAGTCCCTAAGTCTCTTTTGTCTTATTTTCTCATCTGCTGCTTAAAGGGACGGATCAGTTGATAAAAGGTAGCTTACCATAATGTTCTCTATTTCTATGAATATAAATGTTCAGGAAGGAGTCCTGCAGCTGCATGACCAAATTCACAAGGGAGAGACCACAAGTTCCTACAAAGGCAGGGGGTCAGTGTGTGGGAGTGAAAGAACAGGGCATTGGCTCCAACAGCCCCTCACTTGGGGCCTGCCACTTAAAGCTTTACTAAGTAGACCTACTTTATCTAGTTCACAGGATGTTCATTGGAGTTGAAAGAGATGAAGCATGTGAAAACACTTTTCAGATCCATAAGACTGGATACCTGTAATCCAATATCATTAGGTGAAGTAAAACAATGCAACAGTTACAAATCCCAAGAGTTCAATCACATACACAACGATGGCCACAACAGTATTTTGCACTGTCATCTCATTTTAACTTGAAATGAGCAAGAGACGCTTCCTCATAAATAAGCAGTGAGTGTATCATGACTTTCAGGCTTACTATTCCTTTATATAACTAGGAGGTTGCCTCTTAATATGGAAAATAGAAAATAATTCTGCCAGTCAGAGTTTTTTTTTCCAATTAGAATATTAAGTTATGATGCAAGTAAAGTTTTCAAAGTCATTTGTTAATTAGGACTATTTTATTCCTCATTTATATAAAATATTTTACTGACTCATTATCTGCAAAGGTCTTGCTGAGGCGGCTTCCCTCCCTCCCTCGTGTCTTCCCCCTCCCTTTCTTCCTTGCTCCTTCCTTCCTCCCACCTTCGCTTCCTGTCTTCTTCCTCTTCTTCTCTCCTTCTTCCCCCTCTCCCCACCCCTCATTTCTTAAATTTAGATATCACAGAAATATCTTTCATTGTTTGTTTTCTTTTCTCTCTATAGTGTCTCTAAGCAGATAGTCCTTTCTAGTATCATAGCTTTGCCAACCAGGGATGTGCAGGCGGTTTCCACTGCTGTATGCCTAGTCCCTCTCCTTCAAGCTCCAGTTTCCTATTTCCAGTTACCTCCTGGTTATATGTAACTGTATCAGGTAATAACTTAAACTCACAGTGGATCTCATATTTTCTCCCAGATCTGCTCTTCTTCTCGGGTTCTTGTTTCTGTTAGTGGTTTCTTTTTTTTTTTAATAATTTTTTTAAAATTTTTTATTTTTTATAAACACATATTTTTATCCCCAGGGGTATAGGTCTGTGAATCACCAGGTTTACACACTTCACAGCACTCACCAAAGCACATACCCTCCCCAATGTCCATAAACCCACCCCCTTCTCCCAAACCTCCTCCCCCCAGCAACCCTCAGTTTGTTTTGTGAGATTAAGAGTCACTTATGGTTTGTCTCCCTCCCAATCCCATCTTGTTTCATTGATTCTTCTCCTACCCACTTAAGCCCTCATGTTGCATCACCACTTCCTCATATCAGGGAGATCATATGATAGTTGTCTTTCTCCGCTTGACTTATTTCGCTAAGTATGATACGCTCTAGTTCCATCCATGTTGTTGCAATGGCAAGATTTCATTTCTTTTGATGGCTGCATAGTATTCCATTGTGTATATATACCACATCTTTTTTTTTTTTTTTTAACATTTTCCAATCTGTTAGTGGTTTCTAACCTCCCAACACATAGGCTCCAAAGCTTGCTGTCGTCTTTGAATCCTTACTCTCTTGTCCTTCTCATGTGAGCAGACTCCATGTTCTCATGTTTATTTGCTGCTCTCCATTTCCAGGATCATTCTGTAGTTATACTTTGCCTCTTCCCTGTATGATTAAGATGCTTAATTGGTTTCTCTGTCTCTGTCCTCTCCTCTAATTCATCCTATACATTACTGCCAGATAAGCCCTAGAATCTCAGAATTAGAAAACAGACCTTGAAGTGATCTGGTCCAAACAACTGGGTGCTTGTTAGTTATTTCTAATTCTCAAGCCAAATCTATGCTTAGATAACTCTCTTGCTAGCTTTAGCCAATCTTTAAAAATAAACTAGCTATTTTATTTTATTTTATTTTTTTTGTTTTTTTAAAGATTTTATTTATTTATTCGACAGAGAGAGATCACAAGTAGGCAGAGAGGAAGGCAGAGAGAGAGGAGGAAGCAGGCTCCCTGCTGAGCAGAGAGCCCGATGCGGGCCTCGATCCCAGGACCCTGAGATCATGACCTGAGCCGAAGGCAGCGGCTTAACCCACTGAGCCACCCAGGCGCCCTAAACTAGCTATTTTAAAGTACTTTTTTCTCTCCTCCCTGATCCCGCTCTTCCTCCTCTTTCTTCATCTTTTTTTTTTTTTTTTAAGATTTTTATTTATTTATTTGACAGAGAGAGAGAGATAGAGATCACGAGTAGGCGGTGAGGCAGGCAGAGAGAGAGGGGGAAGCAGGCTCCCTGCTGAGCAGAGAGCCCGATGCAGGCTCGATCCCAGGACCCTGGGATCATGACCTGAGCCGAAGGCAGAGGCTTTAACCCACTGAACCTCCCAGGCGCCCCTCTCCACCTTTATTTGAACCGAAATCCTTCTCCCACTTTTGTCTTAAGTCTGTCCCTGTGGCCATCAGAAAGTTTAATCCCTCTACCACAGGACAGAATTTCAAGGTTTGTTGATAGTTACTATGTGTCAAAGTATAAAAGCTCTCCATTGGGTTAGGGTTTAGAAGCTGTCAGGAGCACTGTTATTTTTAAGCATGCTTGTTGCAAACTTCTGGAGAAAGAAGATAGTGAAGTGTGACAGCCATCTCTGAACCCCAAGCTGTCCGGTTGTTTAAATTCCTTTTGAAAGTATTTTTTGAGAAGAAAGGCAGAACTTTAAGGCCATGAACTTCAAAAACATGCATTAGTAATTCATATATGTTTGAAGTGATTAAAAAGTATAATTTGAGAACTATTTATCTCCTACATTAATCATGTTTCATTATATTTTGTAACTAATTAGAACATGTTTCAGTTCTTAAAATTGTAAGTCTAGATTTTAGATACATACTAAAATATCCTTATCACAAGAGAATCTTTATATCTGTATACTGAATGGCAAATACAGCAGAGAATTTTGCCAATTTAATATAGAGAGCAGATCATATCCAAATTTAATTTCATTTTAGGCTAATTGATTCATTAGCAAATATATCCTTTATATAACTCCCTAGGTCATAAAAGTTCTGGATCTCATCTTTTTATGAGCATAAGGAAAAAGAATTACAATACAGAAATTGAATAAGCAAAAGAAATTTAATGTCCAAGTGATTTCTTTTCAGTTTCCCTCTACTACTGAGGAGGTGTTCTTAAGGGGAGAGTTAAATTTCTAATTTTATATATATATATATTTTAGGTGGAACAGTCTTTATTCCTTCAGCCATTATTCATATTATGATAGTGTCAAGGTCCTTTATTGACCTGGTTATTTTACTGGGGCAAAGACTCATTTTGTTTGTAAGACTTATAGCAGATGCTGCTGGTACCCTACCTTATCTCCTAGATACATATAGTTCTCATTTATAACAGGTATCCTATAGCAAACACCTGTGGTTCTTGGCTGAGGGCTTCTTCTGTCTGATGCTTCCCGTGTCTTTTCTGGTATCCTCTCCTTGCATTCAAATCTTAGTCTCATGTTTGATTCTGGGGGAACCTAACTTAAATTACCTTTCTCAAAATATCCTACTGTGTACTTTTACACTCAAACATAAATTTTGCCTTTACTTGAATCTTAAGAGACAGGGAATAGTAAGATATCAAATGTTTTTGGTCAGCCATGTTAAGACTTTTTTTTTTTTTTTTTTAAACTTGATTTTAAAAGCAAAGGGAGGGTTGCCTGGGTGGCTTGGTCAGTTAGGTGTCTGACTCTTGATTTTGGGTCAGGTCAAGATCTTGGGGCTGTGAGATTGAGCCCCACATTGGGCTCTGCTCAGGGGGAGTTTGCTTGCGTTACTCTCTCTCCCCCTATCTCTGCCCTTCCCTCTGCTCCTGTGCTCTAAATATAAGATAAAATAAAATAAAATAAAAGCAAGGGGATGTCACTGAAGGGGTTTCCAGCAGAGGAATGGCAAGATCAGATATGCATTTTGTGGAGGATGGATTTGAGAAAGGCAAGACCTGGGGTGGATATCCACTTAGGAATGTGTCGCTGTAGTCCAGGCAAGAAATGGTGACCAACTGTGGTGACAGCAGCATATAGTAATTACAAAGAGAAGGGTGTGGTTCTGACGACATTAATGGAATGGAATTGACAGAACTCGGCTGTTGGTATTAAATAGCTGTGAAGAAGAGGGACTATCTGGTTAGCTGTTCGTGCTACTTCTTAAGGAAGAAGTTTGGAGAATGGAGAGAAAAGCTTTTGTTTTTGACTTGTTATGTTTGAAATATATGTATGAGCTTGAAGAAGCATATGCTGTTTTAGAGGGAATGTAAATAAGATGTGTTTGTGAAGCTGATATTTAAATTTACTTTTATTTGTTCAAAATGTCTTCCACATTCTGTCCAGAGCATCTGTCATCTGTATCATTTTTACATTAGCTATGTTTGACATTTTCCTGCTACTGAAAATTATACCATGATGTAACCATTTGGACTAATTGCCATTTGCATATCAGTTCATACCTCTTAGGTCCCAGGAGACTAGGTAGAGAATCAACGAATGTGAAGCTTGTATCTATTAGACATTTGAAATGGATAAAATAATTAGAATGTGTGTGAGTGCAAAGGATTATTGGCGTGTATACAGAATACTTTAAAAAATACCTCTATAATTGAAGTAAGAAGACTTGTTTTGTAAGATTTGAGAACTCTTTTTAGCCATCTGCAAAACACCAATGTGGCAAGTACTAACCGATATTAATTATTTTATGAAACAATTTGATTTTCCTCCTTTTGTTATATGTTCATTTATATGGACAGCAGTGTTTAATGGATAAAGCAGATAATGTCCCCTGTCCTCATGAAACGTATATGAGGGAGGGGAGATAGACAAAAGACATGAGACAATAAATGGGTAAATTATTTATTATGATAGGTGCAGATAATGCTCTGAAAACAATGAAGAAATAGATCAGGTTAGGGGAACCGGGGAAGTGGGTAGTGAAGGTGGGGTTGGGAGAGGCAGTACATAGGGTTAAGATAGGTCTGCTGAGAAAGTGAGATCTGACCAAATGTTGGTAGGAGGTTAGGGAGTGAGCCAAGAGTATATTTGGAGGAAGAACATTCCAGGCAGAGGGATCAGCTAGAATAAAATACCTAAGATGGGAGCAGACCTGGGAAAAATCCAGAAACAGCAGGGAGATCAAAAGGCTGGAGGAGGGAGCAAGAGAAGAACCAGGATGCCAGGTGATGAAGAGTACCATATTGGGGGAGCTTAAGCTTTTACTGTGAGTGAGATGAGAAGAAGTAAAAATGCTAAGAGCAGAACAAAGATATTTTCTGACTTATATTTTTAAAGGATCACTCAGGCTTCTACTGAGAATAGACAATAAATGGTCTCGTATAAAAGCAGAGATCACTTAGGAGGCTTTTACACCTGTCCAGCTGAGAGGTGATAGGGGCCTGAATCAATACAGTAGTGACGGGAGACCTGACAAGTGGCTAGACTCTCCATATTTTTTGCATGTAGAACCAAAAGGATTTGCTGATGGTTTGTATCTGAAATGTGAGAAACAGAAGAGTCAAAGGTGGCCTGAAGTCTTTGGCCTGAGTGAGTAGTAGGATGGAACTGCTTTTCACCAAACTGAGAATGCTATAGAACAGCAGGTTTTGGGGGTGGGCTGAAGAATCAAGAGTTCGATTGGGTGTGATATGCTAAGCTTGAGGTATTTATTAGATTACCAAGTGGTTAAAAATAAAATAATGCTGAGTATCTGAATATAACTGAATAAAGCTTGCAATACCTCAAGCTTTTTTCCTCATCATTTATTCATTTTGTTTTACACCAAATAAATGACACTATACTTGTAGCAGGAGGCTCTAGGCAATACCATTATAAGCCTGAATTTGTGTGAGTAGGTCTTGTAGATCAGTGAGACTATATATGCTGAAAGGCAATTTACAAAAGAGGGACAGAAGCACCTCATGGAAAATAATTCGTATTAAAGGAAGTGGCAAAGTAAACAGGTTTGCCCCTATAGCAAAGCTTTAGCTGTCAAACCAGAGGGACAGTACTAGCCACAGAACAGTGCCCATCTCTCAGATGTGTTCCAAGTCCAGTTTCTTCTCTCCTGACTTCCTTCTGTGGTAGATTTAATTTTGGATATTATGGGAGAGAGGGTTGTAAATAAAAAGTGAAAGAATTACTTTTACTAAAACCTCTTTAAGATATTAGGACAGAAGAGATTATTGCATTGGCTTATTTCTGACAAGATTGGGAAGGTTGGGAAAGAAGATCAGTTTCTCCCATTAGTTAGAACACTGTGTAGCTTTGGTACCTTGGTATTCACCACGTGAGTAGCACAAGCAATGATATGGATGTGTCCACAGTGTCGGGGACCTTGAAGATTATGGTATGGTGGTACCCAGTGGAAGCAGTAGTGGAGTCTAGCAAAGTTGGTGGTGCCAAGTCACAAGGTAGATGTTATGGGCTACATGTTGTGTTCCTTTCAAATTCATATGTTGAAATCCTGACTCCCCTAGTGTGATGATTTTAGGAACTAAGGCCTTTGGCTGTAATTAGGTGATGAGTTGAACTCTCATGAATGGGATTAGTGTTCTTATAAGAAGAAATATAAGAGAGATGATCTCTCCACTGTGGGAGGACATAATGAGAAAATAGCCATCTATAAAACTGGAAGATGGCCTTCACCAGGGACCTGAGCATGCTGGTGCCTTAAGTTTCTAGCCTCCAGAACTGTGAGAAATAAATGTTTTGTTTATTTTTGGTTTTTGTTTTTGTTTTTGTTTGGTTTAAGACAATCATTTCATTTTATGGTACTTTGTGATAGCAGTTCAAACAGCCTAAGATAGTTAGTTGTATCTCAAGATCTTTATGAAATTCCTACTGGGGACTCATAGCAGTACTTAGGGTATGTGGTGTGCATGTATGTGTGTGTGTACTACACAGACTTTTGGGTTCAAAATATCAGATGGATTTGAGAACCAGAGAAATATAAGGTTTTGTTTCTTTGTTTTGATTTGTTTTGCCTCAGTCTGGGGTGGACTAAGAGGGTGGCTTTAAATGAATCACTTTTAGCAAAAAAAGTAAAAATAAAAAAATAAAAAACTATATTTTTGGTCACTGCGGTTATTTGGCATAGGATGCTACTGAAACACAAATCATGAGTCTCATTTCTACATATACCTGTTGGGAAAGATTGATTAAGAAAGAAATATTTATTGTGTCTATTCTGTGCAAGACTACCATTGTAAATGCTTTACACAGCTATTTCATGATGTAAGTTACCATTGACTCAGTGAAGCCTGGAGAAGGAAGGGCTTCATTTTAAAGATGATGATGATGACGATTGACAATGATGATGACATTGAGGACAACAACAATTTACAGAGTAACTGATATCTTAGGCGTATACAGTGTGTTTTACATGTACATGTGTTTTACATGCTACTTAATAATTGCCTCAGTACTATTAGATGGACATCATTACACTCATTTTACAAATGAGGAAACTGAGAGTCAGGTCTGTTGAGAAATTTGCCCAAGGTTACACAGGTAAGATGCAGAGTGGCTATTCAAATCTAGACCTCTGACTCTGAAGTCTACCTACTTGTTAAGATGTCTAGTGCTTCAATAATGCTACACAAATTACCCCAGAATTCAGAGGCTTTCAATTTAAAATTTCTATTTTTCTCACTTCTGTAGCTGCGGATCTGCAGGAGCAGAGCTGCATTCTGGCTGGGCCAGTCTGGTTGACTCCGTATTTGGGTTATGGCTTATGTATCTCATTTGGGGTATTCTAAGGGTGTACTTTTTTCATGGCTATCAGAGATGCCCAGGCAGACCACATACACTTATTTTTTAATGCCTATGCTCTGGTTATATCCATAAACATTTCAAAGAAAGTCACATGGCCAACCCCATTGTCAGTGGGAATGAGGAAGCATCCTCACAGTGGGAATAGCTGTGAGACTAGATGGCTTGGAGAATAGATTAATGATTTTATAATAGGGAAGGAGCGAAGAATTGAATACAATAATCCAATTTACCACAATACTGCATCCCACTACTTTCCTGTTGAAAGGAAATTTATTTCCCTCCTGCCTTGAAAGAGTCATTTTATAACTATATTATCCATTGATGGTGGTTTGGAAAGCTAAGAGCTGCATCACACAAAACATTAGATCTTAATACATGCTTGAAAAACTACTGATGACACTGAGTGTTCTAGTTAACTGGGAAGTGCAGAGGTGCATTTTCTACTTCTATTACTTACATGCATTTCTCTTTGAATAGATAAAATTTAGTTTAAATGCTGCCATCTGTGTCCAAGTTGGATCTCTTTATGTTCCGAGACTTACTCCTCACTCACTTTCCATAATTGCTAATTTCTTGCCCATGCGGATGTTTCTATAATAATGAATATTAGCTCTTAAGCTTTTCCATATGATAAGAAAGCACCTTGTTGGTTCATTAAAATCAGAAAAACAATATGATCCAACAAATTACTTTGCCTCTTACATACCAAAATTCTTTTTTTGGTTGAGTGTTTTGTTTTGTTTCATTTCAGGTAGTGATAAAGGCTTTGTGCAGACGACGCTTTCATTTGTGGAGATTCTGCACATTAGTACTGCCTATATGTAATTTAACTTGCAAATTCTGTGATTTTGTAATCTTACAGGAGGTAAATGCTAATAACCCTGAATTGTTCTTTATTTGTACCCTGCCAGGTGGAAGTGCATTTATCAACATTCACTTGAAATCTGGGCATACCTTCTGAGTTATCTTCCAGGTGAGTCCCAAAATGTTCGTTAAAACCTTCAACGTTAATCTAAAAGCAATTTAAGGGAGAGTCGTAGCAGACACTTTTGTTCTTTATTTGTATCTTTGGCTTTGTAAGAGGTCCTTTTCAAGGTGCACTGCAGTGGAGCTAGAAGTAGTTCTAACAGGAGGTAGCTTCTCGCAGAGAGGAAGCTTAGTTTAGACATCTCACTTCTTTAACATTTCTTTCCAACCTCCTATCAAAAGCATCCACCGGGGGCCTGTGAAAGCACATGGGGAATATGCTGTGAAAAACTGTTCACCTTTGATAGCCAAGATCAAAAGTCAGGCAAAGGTGACCTTTTTTCCTTTTCTGTAGCTCAGCTGAGGAACTTGCTTTTTGAACTTTGGCAGCTTAGCTTCTTCCACCATCCAGTCCTCTCAACAGCCAGTATAGGACAGCCCAGCAGGTGAGTTAATTGCTTCTCATTGTAAAAAGCTACAAAGTTCACTTTGCAAAACACTCCACAGTTAGTGGTGGGAAACATGCTTCCAAAAAGTGACAGCAGTTCGAGGGACCACGAGATGGCTCTTCTGTTCATCCTGCTTGAACCTGCAGACAGCTTGTTTTCACGGCTCTGAGCGCTGGGCACTAAGCTAAGGGGTCTACGGAACAGCCTTATGAAGTGGGTAGTATTCTTAGACCCATTTTATAGGCAAGGAATCTGAGGCTTAGAAAAATGATGGTTTGTTTCTCAAGGTCACACAGCTGTTAAATGGAGGAATCAAGGTTGGACTTTAAAACATATTCATAATCACGTCAGCTGTCTAACTCCTCTCATTGTACCTTTGCAGTGGGAATGCTTCATAGGTGGGTAAATGTCCACCAGAAGTGATTAAGTATCTTCATTTCAAAACCTTTTTAATGGAATTATATGTGTGCATGTGTTTCTGTACCAGAACCAATTTGAGGGAAAATGTGAGGCTTTTCTGAATCCCTGAAATGTTTTTTTAAGGACAAAGGTGTGGAAAAAGTAGAGTCACAGAATCAAAAGAAATAGCTTAAAGAAGCAAAGCACTTGAAATCTTATCCTGTGACCTTTGGAAAATCACCTGGTATATCTGAAACTCACTTTCCCCATCTGTAAAATTGAGATACTTAATCTCTTTATGAGTCAATGAGACAATATATACGTTAATATATGCCTAATAATAGTAGGACTCTACTGCTGTTAGGTGACTTCCGTTTTCTGTAGTAAGATGTGTGTTTGTACATATGTGTAGGCATGTATATGTATGTATGTATGGGAAACGGGCAGTATCTATCATACTGTTTTGACGAGTACGTCGATTTGACTTTTCTAAGTATTTTATAACAAATGGTCCTGGTGGAGTTCACCAGCAGGAAGGCATATTAAGAATAGGAAAACAGTGCAGAAAAGCAATTACACCGGTATTTGCCAGATTTTTTTTCTTAGACCATGATTTTATTAGATATACATTGGTGCTTATGATGTTCTTAAATGATTACCTTATAGGAGATCTCTTATTTGCCAAATTTAACTCACTTTAATTTTTTTGAATGGCATCATTATGATAAAATGTTTATTTTTTCCTCCTAAAAGGACTCTTTTATATACAAGTTTATATTAGAAAGAACAATGATACTAAATAAAACATAAAATCCTTTACATGTGTTTGACACTGTTAAACAACATGTCCTTTTCTGATATTTCTAAAAGAAAGAAAAACCCAACTCTAACAAATTAGCAAAGTACATATTAGCCAAATCCATATAGTTATTTAGAGCTAGGCTAAAATTTTGAAAACTGCATATAGTATTTTTTGATTTGTTTGGGCACACATAATATTGGCATTCTCTGTAAAAAATACTCCCTTTCTCATTCAGAATCTTAGCTTTGTGCATAAAGGATTTAGATGTTTTCTTTCCAGAGTATTGTTTATTTGACTCTTAAAAAGTAAAATAATTTGTTGAGCCATAGAATAGTCTATAGATGGTCTCAGACCGAGATACATTTAACAACATACTTTAGATTCCCAGAGTATTCACTGAGCAGTCATGAGTAACTAAAAGAATTGAAAGAAAGATTCCAAGGTGTCTGTTATTATAGGCCCTGGGAATTGTGCCGGGGATGAATCAGACATAATCCATCTTTTATGGAGTTTATAGGATAGCCAGATCAACTTCCACAGTTTCTCCTACATTTAGTTAGTAACTGACATTACATCTCTCTGAATAAACAGTAGCACAGGAGTCTGTGATATAAGTTATCTGCATTATATTTTTAAATTCATCTTAATAATATGGAGGTCTGGCTTTCTATAAGGTAATAGGAATTAACATCTAGCTGTGATTTTGGTTAATCTGCAGAGTTTCTGTGTATGCCAAGAAAACTCTTTTCTTAAAATTCCCAGGGTTGATTCATGGGCTGGACAGGTCATTTAACTTGGCATATTTCACTGACCTTGGCAAAATAGACCTTCAAATACTACTAAAAATCCTTAGCACTGGGCAACTCTTCAGTGATGCAGGATTTAGTTACTTATTCAGTTTTTGGCAAGAGTTTCTAACATGTCAGCTGAACATATTTTCCATTCCGTGTTTTTGATCTTATAAAATCAGATTTCCCATACCTGTGTTTTTTGATCCCATAATTTCTTCTTTCACATTTATAGCTGTTCCCTGGCCAGGTGTGGGTATCTGTCTGTTGCAGCTGATTCATGGGCACTCTGGCTGGCCTCAGAAAGGACAGAGTGAAATTTCATAGAGCAGTTTGGCATGTCTTTCTCCACCATTTCTCATAGACTCTGGGCATAAATAATCTGTTAGGAACAGAATGTGCAGAAATATAAAGAGGAGTGGCTAATGAGGTAGTGAGTCAGGAGACATTATGAGGTGTGGGCATCTGACAGAAGATTTAGGATGCCAAGGAGTTTAGAGTTGATCTGATAGCAGACAAGAAGTCCTTGAGTATGGGAATAGTGTAATGAAAACTGCATCTCATACGAAGACCTTGATCTAATGGCTTGGATAAGTCAACATGGGGAAAAAAAATTGGAGGCAATAACAAGTCATAATAGTATGGACAGGTAATAATGAGGTTTTAATGGTGATTTTAAGATTTTTTTTCTTCTTAAGTAGAATATAACAGGATAAAATATTTTTTTTCAATATTTTAATAGTTGGAAAGCAGACAGATTGAGATAATCTTGAGAAAATTTAAGTAAGGAGTTTAAGGTTCTTTCAATTTTCATCTTCCATTGTCCATCCTAGATTTCATTATACCATGCCTCTGTCTCAATTATGCAGTCCCTACCCTTAACTGAATGGTTTAGATGTAATTTTAGGTTTCTATAATTTTTATTTGAAAGAGGAGTTTTAGATCCCATATGATATCTATTTGCCTGTCAACTTTCTATAAAATTATTCAATATAACATATAATTAATCTTTACCAGCAAAAATGCAAATTATAAAATTATGAAATATGAACTTTATCCACTTCTGTGTTCTTCATCATAATTCCTTTGTTCATTTATCTGTCTTCTTTGGAGCTTATAGTTAATATTTATAAAGCATTTCAGAATGACTTTGAAAGGCAGATCAATGTGTGTTTTGACCTTGTATTTGGGAGTTCCCCTTAGAGACCACTACATCAAAATTCTTACTGGTGATCTCAAATAAGATGGTTGCAGACATATATATCACTTAGGATATACCTAGGAACTGACATAGATTAAGGACTGACTAAAAAAAAGTTAGGGATTGTTATCTCAAGTGGTGGTGTATTTCTGTATTTTTTGGCTACACTCAGACATATTATGCTCATTAAAGAGTAATTGTCAGTCTACTATTATTATTTCATATCAGCTCTCTAGATCTGAGCAAGTTAATATATTCAAATGTGGTTGGTCTAAATTGAGGTGCAGTATGTATAAAATACACACTAGATTTTGAAGATTAGTCCAAAAGAAGAATATAAAATATTTCTTTAATAATTTTTGTACTGATTACATCTTGAAATAGTATTTTTGAAATACCTAGTTACATAAAGTATATTTCTAAAATTATTTCATCTAGGGCACCTGGGTGACTTAGTGCATTAAAGCCTCTGCCTTGGGCTAGGTCATGATTCCAGGGTCCTGGGATCGAGACCCACATCGGACTCTGTGCTCTGTGGGAGCCTGTCTCCCCCCCCCCCACCCCCTGCCTGCCTCTCTGCCTACTTGTGATCTCTGTCAAATAAATAAAAATAAAATCTTTAAAAAAATAAAATTATTTCATCTGTTTATTTTTTATTTATCTACTAGAAAATCTTAAGCATATAGCTCATGTTTTTTTTTTAATTTTTTATTTTTTATAAACATATATTTTTATCCCCAGGGGTACAGGTCTGTGAATCACCAGGTTTACACACTTCACAGCACTCACCAAAGCACATACCCTCCCCAATGTCCATAATCCCACCCCCTTCTCCCAAAACCCCTCCTCCCAGCAACCCTCAGTTTGTTTTGTGAGATTAAGAGTCACTTATGGTTTGTCTCCCTCCCAATCCCATCTTGTTTCATTGATTCTTCTCCTACCCACTTAAGCCCCCATGTTGCATCACCACTTCCTCATATCAGGGAGATCATATGATAGTTGTCTTTCTCTGCTTGACTTATTTCGCTAAGCATGATACGTTCTAGTTCCATCCATGTTGTCAAGATTTCATTTCTTTTGATGGCTGCATAGTATTCCATTGTGTATATATACTACATCTTGATCCATTCATCTGTTGATGGACATCTAGGTTCTTTCCATAGTTTGGCTATTGTGGACATTGCTGCTATAAACATTTGGGTGCACGTGCCCCTTTGGATCACTACGTTTGTATCTTTAGGGTAAATACCCAATAGTGCAATTGCTGGGTCATAGGGCAGGAAACAGTTAACAAAATCAAAAGACAACTGACAGAATGGGAGAAGATATTTGCAAACGACATATCAGATAAAGGACTAGTGTCCAGAATCTATAAAGAACTTAGCAAACTCAACACCCAAAGAACAAATAATCCAATCAAGAAATGGGCAGAGGACATGAACAGACATTTCTGCAAAGAAGACATCCTGATGGCCAACAGACACATGAAAAAGTGCTCCATATCACTCGGCATCAGGGAAATACAAATCAAAACCACAATGAGATATCTCCTTACACCAGTCAGAATGGCTAAAATCAACAAGTCAGGAAATGACAGATGCTGGCGAGGATGCAGAGAAAGGGGAACCCTCCTCCACTGTTGGTGGGAATGCAAGCTGGTGCAGCCACTCTGGAAAAGAGTATGGAGGTTCCTCAAAATGTTGAAAATAAAACTGCCCTATGACCCAGCAATAGCTCATGTTTTTTTACATGAAACATTAGTCTAAACATTTCTGCAAATAGTTGCACAGATGAGTAGGCCTATGAAAATTCTATTTACCAGATTTCCTCTTCCTTTGTCTACAGTAAAATGCTGTATTTGTTGGAGTCCACATCTATCCTCCCATCATCCTACCCCAGCAATCCCCCATATCATTAGGTGAAAGAGCAGAAGCATCTGCTTGAAGTACAAATGTGTTCTGTGAACAGCTAACGGGTAAACATAGGAAGGAGAGGCAGCTATTCCCACTTTTTAGAAAGACCCCCTGATTCATTTCTAATTAACTTGTGCTTGCTCTGTCTTGCCAGATACGTTTCAGTCCAATACATTTGAGGTCTGTAGCTATCCTTGAGGACATCTCCATCTGCTAAGGGCCATCACCTTTCACTAAAGTCAGTAAATCCTGGGCAAGGTACATTGCTCTGCAGAATCTTTGTAATAAAAAATCTTTGGCCGTAGAGCCAGAGAGGAAACTCTTTCTCTTCTCCTCCTCCTCCTCTTCTTCTTTTTTTTTTTTTTTTTTTGGATTCCAAATTTATTTCATTTGCCTTCCCCTGATCATATACATGCTTGAGACTGTCAGTGCTTTCCCAGGGTAGATCAATTGTAGACTCAATCTCCACCTGTACCCCTGACTATGGCACCACAGATTGGTGTAGGAAGGTTAAGCTGACCTCAGTGACATCATTCTTAAAAGAATAGGAAACTTACTGAATACCTACTACTTGCTAGACACTGAGGACTATTTACAATCATTCTCCCAATGACTCTTTATTTCAAGCTTATGAGAAGTTTTTTGATATTCTAATTTTATAGTGAAAAAAACCCCCTGAATATCAGAGAGATCCCATAACTAACCATGATAGAGCCTTAATTTGCAATAAGCTATCTCTAAGTCTATTCATGATTTTTCATGTTACCATTTTGCTAGGAATGTATTTGTTGTTAAATTAGTTTATTATTAGTAGACCTTTTTCTCCTACTATTTGCATTTCTTTCCTTACTGTAGTTAAGATTTTATTTTTTTAAAGATTTTATTTATTTATTTTACACAGAGATAGACATCAGATGTAGGCAGAGAGACAGGCAGAGAGAGAGAGGAAACAGGCTCACTGCTGAGCAGAGAGGCAGATGTGGGGCTCGATCCCAGAACCCTGGGATAATAACCTGAGCTGAAGGCAGAGGCTTAAACCACTGAGCCACCCAGCCGCCCTGTAGTTAAGATTTTTAAAAATATTTTCTTACTTTATACTGTCTTTATACTGTCTCATAATTACCTTTTAAATAATATTACTCATGATTTATCCACACTTCATTAAATTTAGTCTTCAAGATTGACTTTTAATCATCTTCAACATCTGTTGGTCATTTGTAAACTTTAAAAATAATGGCTAACAGGCATATATGGTTTCAACTACATGCCAGGAGCCGTTTGCATCACTTTATATATATGTTCTCATTTAATTATCTGCCAGACACTATGTTGCAGGTGTTATTATTATCCCTGTTTTACAAATAAGGAAACTGAGACAGTGGAGGTTAACGATTACTAAGTGGAAGAACCAGCATCAAGCCTAGGCATCCTACTTCCAGAGTCTACATGCTAAACTCCTGTGCTAGGCTGCTTTTTCCTAATTAATGGGTTACCTACTCTTTTTTTTTTTTTTTGAGATTTTATTCATTTATTTGAAAGGGAGAGCATGAGCAGGAGGCAAAGAGGGAGAAGGAGAAGCAGACGCCCCACCGAGCAGCGAGCCTAACACGGGGCTGGATCCCAGGACTCTGAGATCTTGTCCTGAGCCAAAGGCAGACAGACACTTAACTGACTGAGCTACCTACTTTTTATAGTTTTTTCTTCAGAAATATTTTCCACTTATTGACAGTTTCCACTTATAGACAGTTTCCATTTCCCATGAAAATGTTCCCCATCAGAGGAACATTGTGGGAGATGAACTAAATTTAAGTAGTTAAGTTTTGGAAATAGAAACAAATATTTAAATTTAAAAAAAAAACAAATATTTAAATTGTCTTTATTGTTTTGCTTCATCTGCATCTATATTTTGTGAGTTATATACATTCTTATTCAATTCAGATTTACATAGTCTTCACTCAGACTAATGGTAAAATCATTGAGGGATTCTTGGGCATTGCCAGTGGTTGGCATTTGCATTGTTCTCTGGGTCTCTGATCTTTCACATCAAAAGACAGAACAGAATTTAGTACTGGAAGGACAGAATCATCAGGCCCAGCCTCTGCCAACCCTAAACACACCAGTGACAGTGATGTGCCAAGAGTCTCATCTAAACCGCTAAGATGTCTGAGAATTGAAAAGACCAAAAAGGAAGGAAAATGGCTGGATATTCTGAGTGTAGGATATGGGGGCTTCTCAAAGAGAATCAGGTTGAATTTCCAGCTCTTTTTAAAGACACGTGTAGTGTATTTGCTAATTCTGGAAATAATTTCCTGTGCATTTTCTCCCGTTGTTCTGACAATATATAGAAAAGGATGCAGAATGTAACAGAAGAAAAGATTTCATGTATTGTCTATCTCCTTAATGTTTTTGTGCTTTGAAATGTCTTAACTTTATATCTACTTCTGACTCTTAAGTGTGATGTATAAAATATTAATTTAAATAAAACAGCCCTCGCATTTGACTTTCTTCCTATTGTGAGTATGTTTTGGAAGAATGTAAAGGTAAGACAGCTTAAAGTATATAAAGTTCTGAAATTTGGTTGTTATATTGATAATGAAAATCAGCCTGCAGTCTTCTGCATTTGTCAGAGAATGGAAGGTCTAATTGCTAAGTTAATTTCCTTGATGATTTCCATGATGTTTCAGGTTGTATAACATTTTTGCTGGTTTGCCCCGGTTCCTGGGATTCAAGCTGTTCTTTCTGGTTATCTTTTCTACTCAGTGTAGTCCCCACTAAACATATTTGGGAGTCTGTGTATTACCAGACAGCTTTAATCTCTCCACTTTTAGGCACCTTCAAAACAAGATCATAGAACAAATGTAATTAATGGAAAATGGTCAGAAAGCATTCAGTCTGTAGAATGGATGGATGCTATACCATCATTCCTCTGAATTCTGAGACTTCAAAATGTCTGCTCCAACAGGCAAGCACATACCAAAATACAGAATTGAAATTACTGCATTTTTTCTCATTTCCCTTCCTCCTAAAGTCTTCCACATCACTTCTTTGTTTCAAATCTTACAATATTTGCCCACTGCACCTTGAAATAATCTAATCCTTTACAATGACCTGCAAAGCACTATATGATCTGGCCCATGTCTGCTTCTTAGATCTTATCTCTGTGATATCCCCATCACTCACTCTGCTCAACACACTGCCCCCCCCCCTTTTCTATTTCCTAAACATGCTGAGCTTTTTCTTGACTCAGGGTCTTGGTATTGGTTATTTCTTCTACACAAGATGTTTTCCTCTAGGTCTTTTAATGTCTGAGTCCTTCTTACCATTCAGGTTTCAGCTCAGATATTACTTTCTCAGGGAGTTTTCTCTCTCCACTCACTCTACAGTAACTGTCCTCCTTATTGTAGATCACTTTGCCCTGTAAAATGATCTTGTTCATTTGTTCTCTTCTCATTCCTTTCTCCCCACTGTATTAATTTCCATATGGTCAAGAGTCTTTTAATTTATGTTGATCTTTGTATTTCTAGCTTCTAGCATACTTCCTGGCACATAATAAGTGCTCAATAAATACCCAAGTAAATGAATAGATAGTCACAAGACAACTTATACTTCACAGAGAGACTGTGTGGCTCAACTTTGAATTTGGGCAGGATTTGTGCAAAGGTAATAGAATAGCTTTCATCAAAGGAGACAAGAAAAAAAATTGTTTTTCGAAAGGACTGCATTCATTATGTGAATGAGGAGATGAGAAGAGTGTTCTTGAAGAAATAATTCACGAGGGGCGCCTGGGTGGCTCAGTGGGTTAAAGCCTCTGCCTTCGGCTCAGGTCATGATCCCGGGGTCCTGGAATCGAGCCCCACTTCCTCCTCTCTCTCTCTCTCTGCCTGCCTCTCTGCCTACTTGTGCTCTGTGTCTGTCAAATAAATAAATAAAATCTTTAAAAAAAAAATAATTCACGAAACAGTGAATTTTCAAAGAGCGTAAGGGGACTTAATATTAGTTATGTGGTAGCACCTCTGAAAATCAGAGACAAAATGAAATTAGTCTAATTGCATGAAGGAGTTTCTTTGTTTGACTGTAAACATTATTTGGAATCACCTGTACCCCAAATCTATCTTACTAGATTTCAGGAAGAGAAAGACAATTACTTGGGCACAAATGCATTTTATTCCTTTCTTACTGCAGAGCTCCAGTGCTTTTGGTTTGATAAATTGCTTAAACTACCTGGCTGGCTTGAAGGGAAAGTTATGTTTTTACATTTATATTAAACAAAAAACTTGTACTTTAAAAATAAATCATCACATCTGATGGTATTGCCTCTCTTTCATTTGTTTGCTATCAAGTGTGAGTTAAAGGTTACGTGCAGAACAATCCCAGGGGTGCAATTTACACTTCCAGGTAGCAGTAAAGCCCTGTAACCAATAACCATCACAAACAGAGGAGCTGTCAGATTCCAGATTCATTGCTCCTATTCCCCAAGTCCTTTTGTTTTTGGAAGACACTGAAATATGTTCTCTTTTCTTAGCTTACAAGAATTTCAAAGATGTCCTTTGACCTATCTTTTGGCACTGTGCAATAAATATAGGAAAAAACTCAACACCTCCTTAAGATTACATTTTGGAGGAAGGGGAGTGGGCATACAGAAATTATACCAACTGACAATAACTTTATTGTCTTAGAGCTTTTAAAATGTGGTGGAGGTTGTGGGATAAGGTCATGGACCACTGAACATAATTTTTGGTGACCAGTATCCTCTTATTACAAGCCTTCTCTGGGAGAATAATATAAACTACGATATACATTAGATTGTTATTGTCCTGTCTAACTCATGCTGCCATTCCTGGCTTGATGCTAGTGTCTCCCAGGGCCTCTACACTGAAGTTCATGGTGAACCTTTCCTAGCCTTTTTTTCAAAGTTTTACTTTACTAGTCTTTCCAAGTGACTACACTAATAAATATTCAACTTTGTTGCCGTGTGACTTTCAAAATTCCTTTAATTTTTCTGGACCTAAATATTCTCATTCGTAGGACATTGCCACTGAGGACATTCTCAAGATCTTACCCAACTCTAAAATATAAAGACAAAGTAGTCATTGTGCTTGAAGCAGCACTTTCCAGCAAGATATTAGTCATATAAATATATTTGATCTGTATTTTGTCATTTTTCATTCAGAAAAAAGTGGATTAACGCTTTTTTGATAACTTTTATGAATAGTATTTACTCAATTAAAGGTGGCATTTAGGATAAAAGCATTATAATTTTAGAAAGGTAGATCAAAATCTATCTTGATCACCAGCTGGCATTTCAGTATGGCAAACAGGAGTAGAGGCAGTGGCCAATATGAGAGACACCTGATTATATTCATTGAGGAAGTAAGGTAAAAGCTTGGAAAGAACTGGCCTTGAGGACATTCATTAGGGAAACAACTCCCAGAAACAAGCTTTGGCATCAGAGGAAAGAACTTATTCTGAAGCCAGTTTGCAAATTTCTCTTTGAACCCCTTCCTGATCCATGGACATATATATGACTGTGTTAAGAATTAAAAGCACTGCCATGAAAAACAGATAGGTTTCATGAACGTATGTAAACTTTTGGGGCACAGATCCCCTAATTTGCCCCAATGACTATGGCAAAGAGGGTAGCTTGCTTCCTCCCCTCTGTTACCACAGCAGTAGACTTTGAGGGCTTCATGGATTGATCGTGTTTTCTAGCAAGAGATAGCAGACAAGGATTAATGGCTAGTGAGAATGGATTTTCTTCTGAGCGTTTGGAAGACCTCCTGGGAATTCCTCAAATACTTGAGGGTGGCTCTGGGAAGCTTTTCAAGGGTTAAAGTTTAGCCTTGGCAGAGAGTTTTAGAGCCAGTGAAATTTCAGTTATTACAATTAATCAGGCCTCAACAGAACATTGTAGAAGCTCAGAATACTAATATATACATGAGGCCCTCTTGCCAAAAATCTGGAGCTGTGAACTTAATGTGGTCTGGTGTTTATTTGAAGCTTAGCGCTAGGTATACAGATGTTTGAAGAAAATCTTTAGATTCACATCATTTAAAAATTAAGTTTTCAGCCAATTGTTGTTCAGTCCTTTTAGCAATAATTGCATAAACGATTGGCCAGAGGAGTATGGCATCTAAAATATATGAAGATACTTATGAAATATACATAAGAGCAGATGGCTATGAGGAAAGCCAATTGGACAGAATAAAAAAATACAAATTAAGAAATTCACAGTTAATTAAAGAAGATTAAGGGTACTTAAAGGGGACATAAAGACCTAGGGACCTTTTCAAACAAAGGATTAGTATGTTGGTGCTATGCCATGCTCCCCTCTCCAATGTGTTGCTAATGAAAGGACAGTGATGTGTAGAACAGATGAAAAGACTTCATTAGAATGCTATCTTCAATAACCCAAATCCCTTGATTCAACATACAGGGATAGAGTGTCATAAATTCTTATGTAATTTGGTCTGGGTATTCCTCTCTTTTATTCTGCTATATGCATTCGGATCCCATTAACTTTTAAAAGGACTTTCATGCACAGACGATAATAGGCACATTTAGTGGGCGCAGTGACTTAGTGTACTTTATAGTCTTCAACTGGGAAGCGCTGCTTTACAGAATGTTAATTCTCAAGGGCTTTGCCCTTAGAAGGTACTCTTCAATCAATATTTATAGAACGAATGAAGGAGGTTGTTCAGGGAGAAAAACAAACTGTTTCCCCCTAGATTTAAAAGTACTTAATATATATTTCAAGGGTCATCTGCTAAAGCCTATCCATTTCTCAAGATTTGCCACAACTTAATGTTTATATTCATCATCTACCCACTCATTCATTTATTTATTCATTCAGCAGTCAACGTTTATTGAATACCTGTGGAGTGCTAGCTGTTTTGTTTGATTCTTTTTAATAAAACATTGTCTTTATCCTTGATAGATTCACTGTTTAGAGAAGCAACTGAACATGTAAATAATTTACATAGTATAATGGGAAAATTATTATAATAAAAATATGCATAAAATCTAGGTGAGCATAAAAGATGAAATTCTCTAATTGGTTGGGGTGAAATGGAAGAAAGTTTCATGAAAGGTGTCAGAGAAGATAACTTCTAATATGAATCTGAAATAGAGCTGTACAGATTATGACCTGAGACCAAATCTGTTCCCATTTTCTTATAAGTTTTATAAGAACACAGCTCTAGGGGGGCCTGGATGGCTCAGTGGGTTAAAGCCTCTGCCTTCAGCTCAGGTCATGATCCCAGGGTCCTGGGATGGAGCCTGCATTGGGCTCTCTGCTCAGCAGGGAGCCTGCTTCCTCCTCTCTCTCTGCCTGTCTCTCTGCCTATCTGTGATCTCTCTGTCAAATAAATCAATAAAATCTTCAAAAAAAAAAAAGAACACAGCTATACCCATTCATTTAACACAATGTCTGTGCTTATGTTCATGCTACATAACAATAGGGTTGGTAGTTATGATCATTACAGTATGACTGGCAAAGCCAAAAATACTTACTCTCTGGTCCTTTATGGGAAAAGTTTGCTGACATCTGGTCTAAAAAAAGGTTGGCTTTCCAGGGGCCAAGGTTAGAAAAAGTTGCATCTCTAGAGGCTTAGGTATATGAGGCAAGAATATGGGTGATTAGAATAAATATTAAATGTTCAGGAGTGAGCAAGTAGGTCACTCTGGTTAGAGTAGCAGAGGAATAAAGGTAGAAAGATAGTTTGAACCAAAATTATAGAAGACTTTAAATGTTGGTGATGCTTCCTAAACTCTGAGACACAACACTGACTTCTGGGTAAAGTTAGTTCTCTAAGTTAGCTTTTAAGGAGGAAATGTCCTACGTGAGAGCAGTTCCAAAAGAGGAGTAACAGAGTCATATTCTGTCATAGCATTGCCAGGCCTAGGATCTGCCAACATGGGAAGGCATCAGGCATCCCTTCTTGCCAAGGGAAATCCATTTGCGAATCAAAGTCTAGCCCAGAGCAAAGGAGGCATCATTTAGGCTACTTAAATTGGTCTAGTCTGGGCAAAGTCATCCTTAAAATTTAAAAGAGAGCCAGCTCAGTTCATCATATGAGGGTTTGAGGCCAAACCCTGACTAGAAATAATGTAAGGATATAGGATTTGGGAGTCCTTGATTTTACCTGTGACCACATTTTACTTAAGAGGCATAGATTTAACAGTGACAAGGGGCCTGAGGATATGGGCATCAAATACCTTCCAAACAAATGGTGGCTGAATCTAGAAGAGTGGATTCAAAACCATTTAGTATCCCAGAACCAATTGGAAGGGTTCTAAAGAGCATACACTCCAGGGCTATTCCCCAGACCTGATTCAGAATTTCTGGGCATAGACCTCTGAAATCTTCTTCCACTTTTTAAAAAGCTCCCTAGGGTATTATTGTTCAACCACTTTGATGCAACATTTGGGAACCACTGATTCCCAAGACAGTGTCTAAACAGCATCACACAGTCAACACTTCTGTCTTTTTTAAATAACACAAGAGTTTTGCTATATGTGTGCTTAGTGACATGATAGTCTAAGGAAATAAGAGTTTATTTGATAGCCACAGTAACAGCCCCTGGAAGTATATTTTTTTATTTTATTTTTTTAAGTTTCATTCATTTGAGAGAGAGAGAGAGAGAGAGGGGTGCAGAGGGGCAGAAGGGGAGGGAGAGAGAGGTTTTTTTTTTTTTTTTTTTTTTTTAAGATTCTGTTTACTTGACAGAGAGATCACATTAGGCAGAGAGAGAGGAGGAAGCAGGCCCGATGCGGGACTCGATCCCAGGACCCTGGGACCATGACCCGAGCCGAAGGCAGAGGCTTAACCCACTGAGCCACCCAGGCGCCCCAAGGGAGAGACACTTTTAAGCAGACTCCATGATGAGCATGGAGCCCAACAGGGAACCCTTGGAAGTTTTAATTAGGGATGATATGAAATAGAGAGTGAGGTTTAAAATGATTATTGATAGGGTGAAGTTGTATTCGTGGATTGGTGAGAACAAATGATTATGTATAAATTCAAGTCAGAATTGGAATTAATTTGGACATCATTTTAATTTTTTTTAAAATTTTTTTAAAAGATTTTATTTATTTATTTGACAGATCACAAGTAGGCAGAGAGGCAGGCAGAGAGAGAGGAAGAAGCAGGCTCCCCACTGAGCAGAGAGCCCGACGCGGGGCTCGATCCCAGGACCCTGAGATCATGACCTGAGCTGAAGGCAGAGGCTTTAACCCACTGAGCCACCCAGGCACCCCTGGACATCATTTTAATTTAAGCTGTTATCCATACAGTCTTTCTTCCACAGATTTCCTAACTGATAGCTATTAGAGAAAATCTGAATACTTTTAGGAAACCTCATTGCTGCTGTGGAAGACTTTGACACTTCTGGTTATAGTGATAGAATTATCTTCCTTATACGAAGCCAAAACATGCCCCTGTATTTTCTCCTCAGTGATTGTAATTTATACATCCTTAAGATAATGCTGAAGGAAATTAATGTCTTCTGTTTTAATTCACTTATTACAGTTTTCCTCAGTCTTTTCTTATTCAAACTAAAATGCCTTGTTTTTCCAGATTAACCTCAAAGAGCATGGTTTTCAAATTTCTTATCACCTGATACATGACCTTTTGAACATACATTAGATCAGTATTTCCCAAAGCATGCCCTTTGTGATACTAGTTCTGAGAGGTACATTTTTAAAAAAGGGATCCCATGGTCACATTCATCTGTGAAAGACTAAAAACCATACCTTCTTTAGAGTTTCCCTGTACATGCTGGCATCGGCATTTTCCAAGGGAGCCTGGAAAACTGTCTTTATTATTTTTTATTTTATTCTTTTTTAAAGATTGTATTTATTTATTTATTTGACAGAGATCACAAGTAGGCAGAGAGGCAGGCAGAGAGAGAGGAAGGGAAGCAGGCTCCCTGCTGAGTAGAGAGCCCCACATGGGGCTCGATCCCAGGACTCTGGGATCATGACCCTAGCCAAAGGCAGAGGCCTTAACCCACTGAGCCACCCGGGTGCCCCTGGAAACCTATCTTTAAAACAGCACATGTTTAATCTGGTAATTTTCAATTTATTTGATCACAGTAGCCTTATTTTCTGCCACGTATTAATATTCCATTGAACACATTTCGGGAAGTACTGTTGTTCTGCTGCCCACATCTCTCTTTAAATGTCAGGTACAGGGAAAAAAATTCAGCATTCCAAATGTCACCTGATCTGTGCTGTGTTCAGACTTCCTTTCTCTTTCAAAGATATGAACACTGTGTTGTTCTTCTTTTGAAATGTTCTTCTTAATATAGTCCATGACCACATCAGCATTTTTGTATTTGCATTATCCTACTGACTCATTGAAATTCTGGTCAACTAATATCATTAAGACTTTTCACATTAAATGCTGTCAAATTAGGGCATTCTCAGCCTCCGTATTGCTTAATAAAAATAAACAAATCGGGCGCCTGGGTGGCTCAGTGGTTAAAGCCTCTGCCTTCGGCTCAGGTCATGATCCCAGGGTACTGGGATGGAGCCTCACGTCGGGCTCTCTGCTCCGCAGGGAGCCTGCCTCCTCCTCCCCTCTCTGCCTGCCTCTCTGCCTACTTGTGATCTGTCAAATAAATAAAAATCTTTAAAAAAATAAAAATAAATAAAAAAATCTATGAGAAAGTATACACATTCTTATTAAAGTTTTATTCATTTTTCCCTAGAATTTCATTTTTGGGAAGTGATTTTAAATCTTGATTTGGTGAGCTGCTTCGTTTAGCTCTATTTTTTTCTGAAAAGTTATTAAGTGTGTTTCTTCTTTGCTTTAATCTCAGTCTAGGCCCAAAGTTGACGTCCCGTGGTTTATGTTTGGATGTTTGTTTCTCTTAGACATGGGTTTGGTTTTCAGCACCCTTTGAGTTGCTCAAGTAATTAGTTGCATGTCTGCTTAACCACATCTACTTCGTCCTCATTTTTCTACTTGGTTCACAGCCTTAGTACACAAGATGGCCTCAGTCTGGCTGCAGTTGGTGCATTATTTCATATCACTCTTAATTCTGGTCTCTGAGGGGAGTGGCTTTTTCTATACTGTATTTCATGTAAACCCAGCCCTTTGGCCTTCATCCCTTTTTGGTATCCCTCAACAGAGATTCCTGGGATTATGTGTGGGCCAATAAAAGGAACTAACATTTTGTCTTGCTTTCTTACTCCTTAATGTTAAATACTATAATGATGTAAGACGATGATGTGGAGGGAATTTTTCATCTCTTCTTTTTCTGTTCAAGTAATGACATTTGTGGATTTAAAAAAGACAACAGGCACAGTGTTTGTTGAAATTCTAAGTGTGAGTATCTGGTAATAAGTGCTTCGAATCCATCTTGTGTGAGATATGTGTGTGAAACCACTTTGCAAATGAAAGTCACTGTATAATTGAAGACATGACTATATCTAATTTTAAGTAATTATAGAAGTGGTCATTCAAATTTCTCTCTCTCTCTGTCATCAGTAGAGCTAGGAATAGGAAGGGTAGGGGCTAAAGTTTACTTGTGATGAAACCTTTCTCTCTGAAGACATGGTACAAAACAAGAAGCATTATTGGAATTCTGACCCCAAGTTTCATGTGTGCCTCAGAGTGGATAATGAGCTAAGGTGTTAGTTCTCTTTGTACTTATGGGAACTCTTTAATCTCTGGGCCTTTGTACTTATGGGAACTCTTCAATCTCTGGGTCTGCACTTAGTTCTGTGAAGGTGACCCCAAACTATTTTACTTAGGGAAAAATTGTCTTGTAACATAACTGCTGGCCATTCACTATACTTTGAAAATATGCCGATGACCTATTCTTAAAAGGTATAACATCCACCGTACTGTCAAATGCAGAAGTTATCTTTCCACTTTCAGTCATCTTATATTATTGATGCATGAATATGATGAGAAGAAAATGCTGATGAAAAATGTTGTTTAAGTTAAAGAAAAATCTCTTTAAACTTCTCTACACAGAAGTAAATTATAGGCTTTCAGGCTGAAACAGAACCTGTTTATCAGCTTAAACTGTAATCCATATGGAAGATGAAAAGACCCTTGAGGACTTCAAGTGAAAGTTGTCTTTCCATAAGATGATTTCTTAGAATCTTTTCATTAACTCTGTCCCCTAACATTACTAAGGATTTTTCTTTCAGAAGGAGTAGAATCTTTAAAAAGCTGAATGTTACTCTGAGAATCTATGTATATCTGCTGTTTTTAAATGATTGTTCCTTGAATACAGAGCAGGATATAAATCTCCATTATTGGAATAAATGAATGCCATGTAATTAAATATGGCAATTTTTAGAGATGGAATTCTAGTAATGTTTTCAACAATGCTTTATGAGATAATTCACTGAGATGGGTAATTCGAAGCTAGAATGAGAAGGAACAGAGGAGTTGAAAGCCTGAGGGGTAATTGATGTATTTGACGCCCGGGCCTATCCAGGCAAGCTGTGACTCAGCTGGAAGTGGCACTGGACCCAGTGCTTTCCTCCTTATGCTCCAGACATATTCATGCTGAAGAATGCATCCATCCCTCTTTGCCTTCATGCAACTGGAATCTAGCCTTGCAGAGCAAAGTATACAGATTAAGAATAATTTATCAGATTATGATTTAGCAGTACTACAACTATAAAATGTAAGGTCAAGTTCATTGATTTTAATGAAAGCAGATACAGTAATCATAATTATTTCAAGTGATTTTATCTCAGAAGCGCATGTTTATGGTAGATTAGATGTTGCAACAAGCAGAGACATTGGCTTGATTTTGAAGATTCCATAAACGGCTCATCTGATAGTGATTCATAAAGAAGCAGTACCATACAATGAGAACGACTTTCCATTAAGTTGAAATGTTAAATGGATCAAGGTAAAATATAATCAAGGAAACTGTCTTGCTTATTATCAGCCAGGAGGATCAGAGAGTAATATCCAGGACAAATCTCAAATGGAATGACTCACCTTTTAAAGATTGAGAACAGATTGCATTACTGGTTTTCCCCAAATAAAACAATATAGAAAGCAAAATTTTCAAGAGGTGATTTGTTGTAAAAAGCAAGCATGACAGTGTCATCAAAAGGAGCAGCTAAGATCTCTTCTGTAACCGTTATCCTAGTACCTTCCTTAAACTGGAGATAGTTCTCGAATCAGAAGTGGCGGGAATATTAAGATGGCTGTCCCATAAATGCTTACCGTTCAATGGAAAAAGAGAATTTGCAAGATCCTAGAGACTAGTTTGTGAAGAGCAGCAATTTTAAAGCACATCTAGGAGAAAGAGCTTATCTTCTTTACTAATATTTGTCTGGACTTTCCTGTTCTTGACATAGGTCCAAATTAGTTAATTTTGTTTATAAGTACCTTTCACAAAGGAGAATTTTATTATATAAATAGTAACATAGAACAAGATTTGGAAGTAAAATGTGTGAATTTTTAGAGAGTAAGTTGTTTTCAATTGATTTTGTTACATGTATTTTAATAAAAATAAATGAATATGCTAATACACATATATTAACTTTCATCAATGTATACTTTTTTGATTCAGTGGTTATCTTCAGTAACTTCTGGTCTATCCAGCTCAGCATGTTGAAGACAGTGATTTTTTAAAAAAAAATCATTTAATATTCTTTAGGATCTATAGCACAATCTCTAGAGAATATAATACTATGCCTGTAAGGCTGGGCATATAGGTGGTATCCAGTAGACACTTGGGAGACTGATTCATCAAAAATGGACTACTAGAATGCCTCCTTGGCATTGCTAGTGTTCTATTAATTTGTGTTATTGTATAGAGGGCATAGTAAAATGACATTTTTTTAAATTCGTCAAAAATGGATGTTTTTTCAGTAATCCATGTTGGCTTTCTCCACGTTTGATTAAAATCACTTTGATATCCTCTATCCTTAGGAGAGAAGAAATATGAAAAAAATTTAGAAAACCATAACATTTAGAATAGCGCTAACCTGACTTTTTAGTTTTTGCTTTTGCTTGAGAATAGACTATGCAGATAGAGATCCATGCAAATTATTTCTTTCAATCATTCCTTCATTATTTATTCATTCTATTGGTTATTAGCTATTTACTGGGCATTTCTGGGTGCCAGCATGCAGTAAACGCGAGGTACTTCAAGTAATGGGAGAATGCAGGACTACTGCAGAAGAATGTGTGCTCTCCAGAACATGGCTGTGCTGTCTTCTGAGAACTAAGACCATAGTGAAGTCTAACCCTGGATTGCAGGAGCAAGAGGCAAAGAAATGGCATCAAGGCAGGGATCTCGTGGTTGTGAAGCTCACCAAGCTCACGAAGGGAAGCTCAGTCCCTTTTCACATTTTAGTCACCATGTTTTCCAGCTTCCAGGCCACCATCCACAGTTTATTTTTCCTGAAATACTCATTTTTCCTCTTCTCCCAAATGACTCCATATCATAATTCAAGTCTCAATTTAAGTTTTACATCTTCAGGGAGACTTCCCTTGACCTCCTAGCCTAGACTAAATTAGGTCTTCCTGATCTATGGGAATGCCATCATTTATTTGCTTTACCTTTCAATCTATAGTTACCCTATTTATAAATATTTGTTTGATACTTACTTGTCTTTCTTTGCTTTATTTTTTAAAAAGACTGTATTAACCATTATTATATATATATATATATTATATATTTCAGTTATTAATGCAACAAAGGTTTCTTTCTTTTTTTTTTTTTAAGATTATTTTTTTATTTATTTGACAGATCACAAGTAGGCAGAGAGGCAGGCAGAGAGAGAGGAGGAAGCAGGATCCCCGCCCAGCAGAGAGCCCTATGTGGGGCTCGATCCCAGGACCCTGGGACCATGACCCAAGCCGAAGGCAGAGGCTCTAACCCACTGAGCCACCCAGGCGCCCAGGCATTTATCTCTTGCTCATGCTTTGTGTTTAGAGGAAATCAGCAGTGGGTTCAGCTTTTACATAATATTTCAAAGACTCAAGATGATTGAGGCAGGCTCCAGCATGCATTGCAGCAAACCTACTAGAATAAATTTTTTTTTTTTTTTTTGGTTAGGGGAGTGAGATTAGTTTGTTTCTTTTGTTTGCTCATTTTTGGGGGGTGGTGGGATGGGGTGGGTGGGTTACATGGTCCAGGGAGGAAAAAGAGAATAACTCTGGGTCCCCTCACTATTATCCATTGGCTAGATGTAGTCACATGGTCTTACCCAGCTTGAATGTAGGAACGTAGTTTTCCCTGTGTCCTGAAGGGAGAAGACCCTGATATTGGGGAGTGAAGGTAATTGTCTTTGAATTGAAGTCCTAAGAAGAAATAATGGTTGGAAGGAAATGATTTTCCAGATTTGGGCCAACATTGAGAAAGAGCTTTTAGTGACTTTCATTAGTTTTGGTCCCATTATATTACAATTTCTGAAAGAATTTGGCCCCGGGATCACTAATTCACTTTTAGTGGTTATTGAGTGATTGTGAGGAGTTGAAGAAGGTTAAGAGAAGTTGAGAGTGGAAAGAATAATTCCTTTTCTAACAATCTGTCAGAAATGCAGTGTGTAAATTATAAACCGGTAGAGTATTGCAGGGATTGTTGTTGGGGACTTGGGCCAAATGTGGCCCCCGGTCAGGGGCTTGTCTGCAGTTACTGCTCCATGTCATAAGCACAAAAAGAGAGGAAGCATTGAAAAACGTGTAGACGTTTTTTCACGGAATTTTACATCTAAGAAATCTAATACTTCTGAAACCTTTCAAAATTAAAATCATTAAAAATACATTCACATTTTGTGTCTTGCTTTTTATATTATTTCATTTTTCTAGAAAATTATTGTTATTATATTTTACAAATGTTTCAGTCCATGACAGATTGGAAATTGAGAAACAAACAAACAAACAGACTGGTCCATTGCCACCGATCCGTTTGGGAATCACTGGTTTGAGCACTTACAAAAGGAAATGAGGAAAAGTGATCACTGGAAATTAGCATGTGCTGATATATTATGATAGCAACTAATATCAGAGCACATATATTTTTCTTTTAAACAACTAACTAATCTAGTAATGTAGGAGAAACAGTGTATTTTGTGTATATGGATTTTGGCACATGATAAATTTTCTCATGATATGCTTTTTTGGAAGTGGTGTTGAAACATGGACTAGGTACTGACTTTAAGTAGGTTATGGTTAAACAATCACAACAAAGAGCCCAGTTTATGAATCTGCCTGCCTCATCAGTTGTCCCTCACTCTCCCTAAAAACTCTGCTTCACCTTTGGGGGCTCTGTCCCAGCTCCCTCCTGCCTCCTGCATTTGTAATTTCTGATTTTTTTCACGTTGTACATTTGTACTACTTCTGAGATGTGGAAAATGGGAAAAATAAAATAATTTTTAACAATTTAAAGGAAAGGATGGGGTATTTGTAAAGGATTTGTAAAGCATATGTAATAAAGCCTACATATTTCGATTGACAGAATTAATGTCATTTGACTATCAAGATAATGAAAGTAATCTTAGATTGCATTATTAGGACATTTATTGACCTAGATATGAATTTATAAGTCCAAACCCAGTTTCTACCAAACTGGGTTTGAGTCAGGTTACTGTCTATGTGTCTTTAAAAATAGCAGTAAACTTGTAGCAGTCTCTGTGATTTTATTGCATACTACAGTATTATAATATAGGCCTAAAGTTTGTTTCTGAGCTATCTAGTGACCAGAACAAAGAGAGAAGCAAGAATCATGAATAAGATAAAAGTAGAGCTTTTTCCAGGAAAAATCAAACCTGTTCCTGAAAGCTAGACTTTCTGTGTTCTCACAGAAAGGCAATTGCGTGATATAATGGTCAATGTCCACTAACAAGTTTGTAAAATAAATACAATGTTGAGCTCATATGTCTTTTTCCTGTTGTAGCTCTTTGGTAGTCTAGCTTGATCAAAATATAATAAGGCACATCTAACATGGGTTCTCAATATTTAGGTTGGTTAAAGATTTCCTGAAAGGATTCTGACTTAGCAGATCAAGGGTTGGGTTCAAGAACCTGTGTTATTGGAAAGTGCCTCAGGTGATTCCTGATGCCCGTGGTCCAAAGATTGTAATTGGAGAGACATTGATCTAGAGGAGCAGTTGGCAGTTTTCCATAAAGGTGGTTTATCACAGCTGAACCTTATATAAGAATGGCTCATATGTGTGTTTCTGCTACTTGCCAAGAATCTGGATTGCAGAAATTAAATCTTGCTAATTCGGGAGGCAGCCTGTAAAATTTGACCTTAAAAGCTTCCTGCTAAATGCACTTAACAAAAAAAAAAAAATTATTTCTGCTATCCAGTGTATTTTCCTGGCTCTCTGCAACCAATAAATACTCTAAATGTAGGATTTTTACGAAAGTGAGATGGTCTACACAGAAAAATCCCCATGGAGAACACTAATATGAAGGATTGCCTGGGGAGTTATATAGAGAATGGAATGATTATTTAAAATATTTTTTTAGGGCGCCTGGGTGGCTCAGTGGGTTAAGCTGCTGCCTTCGGCTCAGGTCATGATCTCAGGGTCCTGGGATTGAATTCCGCATCGGGCTCTCTGCTCAGCAGGGAGACTGCTTCCCTCTCTCTCTCTCTGCCTGTCTCTCCGACTACTTGTGATTTCTCTCTGTCAAATAAATAAATAAAATCTTAAAAAAAATTAAAAAAATTATCTTAAAGGTCAAATAGACAAATACCTACTACTTAACCATTAAAAAATTAGCGCACTAGTTTTAAGTTTTCTTTCAGATGATTTACAGTAGTTATCCTTTATTTATTCTGTAACATGGTTATATTGTGCAAAAAGTAAATGAGATGGTGTCTTTTTAAACTATACTTCAAAGTAATGTATTTGGTAATAGAAATATAAGTCATGTGTTTTGAAGGTTTTAGGTCTTTTAGCTGACCTAGCAGCACATAGCAGGGGGTAGGTACTAAATTTCCTAGAATTTGTGTTATTAATCCCCTGAGAGGGTGTTTGAACTAATCTCAAAAGAAAGTATCAGTCACCTTCTTCAATTTTGGGCAGTATTAAGAATCATTGAATAAGATGAAAAGAATATGCTTTGTGCAAAAGAAAATCTTTTGAAAGAAATTCTGAAAAGTTATATAAAAAAGAATAGATTTTCTAGATAGCATAATTTCTTTCAATTTTATATATAAATGTGAAATCAAATAATCCTAAACCAAAGTTAATTTAAGGCTACTGGAAGTGGGACTATTAACTATACCTTTTCTAAAAGTTGCTCAACTTTATAAATCATATTAGGTGTAACACACTAGAATCAATCTCTTCAACATGGGAAAATTTTTTCCTTACATAAATGTGCTGCTTAAATTATGATGATTCTTAAAGCATTACACATTTTTGACATTGAATACAACATGAAAATCTTGTTTTATAGATAGAGATTTTTGTACATGAAATCAAAGAGTCAGAGACAGAGCAAATCATTCTACCTTACATTTCTGTTCCTTGTTAAATACACTTAAACACACCAACACCATCACTGAGGTGTCTGGATGGCTCAGTCGGGTTGAATATCTGACTCTTGACTTCTGCTCAGGTCATGATCTCAAGGTCCTGGGATTAAGTCCCAAGTTGGGATCTACGCTCAGCAGAGAGTCTGCTTGGGGTTTTCTCTTCCTCTTCCCCTGCCCCACCCCCATCCTCAATTCTGCTCACACATGCACGCGCTCACATGCTCTCTCACTCTGTAAATTAAATAAAATCTTAAAAAAAAAATTAGACAAATACCACCACCATCAGCCATGCCTTGAGGCAGAAATCTTACTTGTGATATTTTTTTCAAGTTTCATCTACTCTTTGATCAGAAAGTTTCCAAAGTAAAGTTTTTCTACTTTATATTAAGTCTACTCTCTTGCTATACATTTCTAATTGTTGAAAAGTTCTGAGGCCAAATTTTGCCTTCCTTTAACTTTCCTCCTTTGGGATGACACATGAATATGGATGTGTCCCTAAAGCCACATTTTCAACTGTTTGAAGACATCTCTCATTTTCCCCTAAGTCCTTTTCCAGGTAGCGCATTCCAATTATTTCAAATACTTCTTATATTACAGACTTTGCAGATGCACACTGTGTATTTTTTTCCCTCTCTTAGTGGGTCATGTGCTCATTGTGGATAAGGATAAGATCATTTTTAATCTTTCTATTTCCAGTCCCAGCATAACATCTGGAACAGATTAGGTAATAAAAACTTATATCCACAGTTTTACTATATTCGAATAATCAGTGATCAGTCACCACTGAGCTTCCCCATTATTCCCTTTAAAAGTAGTGCCCCAAACTAAACATGATATCCCTATGGTTATCTGGTCAGTACAGAATATAGTGATTATTACTTTTTCAGAAGTGGGATAATTCACATTTTAAACAATATTAGACGTAGATTTCTTTTCAATATATCTCCCTGTGGCCTAATATCGAGATTTTATTTAATACAGTAAGATTGTTTTCAGTTGACTAGTTAGCCATCATCTCCCAATCTGTATGTATGCAATTGATTTAATCCAAATCTAGAACCTTAAGTGTTTCTTGTTACTTACTTTTTTGTAGAAAATTTTAGTTCTGTAGCCAAATTTATTTTTTCTGACAGTGCTATAAATCAGTATGTTAAACCTGCCTTTAATATATCCCCCAACATTAAAGGGCCACTTTCAATAGATCACTAAAGCCTTATTGTAAATTTTCATCCATCTATGAATCAACATATTGTAGTGATAATGTTCATTCCACCTACCTATGCTATTAATAACCAAATAGTTTTTTTGTTCCCCATGAGTATTTCAAGGGAGACTTTAATCAAAAGATATATTAAATAAGAGTATACTCTTTTAAAAAGTGATATTACAAATCATTTGTCTTACAATACTGTCAAAAAGGGAGATTGGGGTTTTATAACTAAGGGACTTCTCTTGTTGACTCTGGGCTAGTTTCTGGAAGTAGCTGCTTTCTAAGTATCCATACATTATTCTAGAATTCTTCTAGGGATCCGTGTCATTTGTATATTCATTGGATAGTTTTCCCTTTTCAAAAAATCACTGACAATATTGGTGCTTAGCTTTTGGAATTTTTTTAACTACCTCGAATATTTACTTCAGTACACTTTCTATTCACAGGATTATCTTATTCACAGGTATTACTCATCCAGTAGATTTTTCTAAGACCATTGCCAGAGGGGAGGGGGTGGGGTTGGGAACATGGGGGAGAGGCGGTGGGAACGCAGGCTTCCAGTTCCAGAATGAATAAGTGATGGGAATGAAAGGCATGGGATGGAGGAAGACAGTCGATGATACCCTTATATAAGCTAGATCCCATCCTCATTAATCTCCAACCCCTTGCCCCCCTCCCCAAGATTCCAGTACAGAAGGATTTCTAAATCCTGTCAGTATTTTGGGTATAGTGAAACATGAATCATGACATTGTCACCAAGGAAAGCCTAGAATTTACCAGGTATTATTCAATTAGGAAAAAATAACCTTACCCAAGATACTATTATACTCGAAATACTTTATACCTTCTCTATTTTGTCATCTACACAGTTTTGAAATCCACCACTTTGATATGGCTGGGTACTCTGTAGGTCACATGCTTAATGATGTTGGTTTTTGACTCCTTCTTCCCAGTCTCATCTGTTGATTCCCAGTTGTGTTTCTGCTCTTAGGTATATGGATTTCTCTTTCTCATTCCTCTTCAGTGATATCTGCGTTATAGATCCATTGCTTTTTCCAGACATACATTCTCTCTCTCCCCAGTTTTCTTTCTTTTTTTTTTTTTAAGATTTTATTTATTTATTTGACCGACAGAGATCACAAGTAGGCAGAGAGGCAGACAGAGAGAGAGAGGAGGAGGAAGCAGACTCCCTGCTGAGCAGAGAGCCCGATACAGGACTTGATCACAGGACCCTGAGATCACGACCTGAGCCAAAGGCAGCAGCCCAACCCACTGAGCCACCCAAGTGCCCCCTCTCCCCAGTTTTCACTGGTATCCACGAGATCAATTTATTTCTGAGGGTCACATTTTAAATCTTAATTTGTAAGACACCTATATTCCTAACTGTTCTAGATGCAGACCATAATGAAACCTGTGAGAGACCTCAGTTTTATTACTGGATTTTTTCCCTGTGAATTATTTTCCTTCATTACTCTTTTTATGTCATATTTATTTTCACTGTTTATACTGCCAGTTCAATCTTTGGATCTGGGCATTTTCTCCCCTCCCTTAGGTCTTAAAAACTTTCATCATTGCAAAAATTTTTAGACTTCCAGCCTTTCTCAGTAGTCTGTGATGTAGGAGATATAAACCTCAGTCTAGAAAACCAAATCCTGATCATCATCATTTATGTAGTTAGATGTTTATTTTCAGTGTTGTTGTTGTTTTAAAGATTTTATTTATTTATTTGACTCAGAGAGAGATCACAAGTAGGCAGAAAGGCAGGAAGAGAGAGAGGAGGAAGCTCTGCTCTCTGCTCTCTGCTCAGCAGGGAGCCTGATGGGAGGCTGGATCCCAGGACCCTAAGACTTGATCCCAGGACCCTGAGACCATGACCCGAGCCGAAGGCAGAGGGTTAACCCACCAAGCCACCCAGGCACCCCTGTGGTTTGTTTGTTTGTTTGTTTTAATTTTACTCCTATAGTCATACTTTTACTGGTAGAAAATATAAAATTCCTACATATGCCTGCATATCTATAGTTCTTCTCAGTTTCTGTATAATCAATTATCGCTGCACTTAGCAGCTTAAAACAAGTATTTAATATCTCACAGTTTGTGGGAGAGAATAAATTATCCTGTGATCATTTATAAATAAATAATTTGTAAATAATTATTCCAGTGAGATTCACAGGACTCAGGGAGCGACTTAGCTGGGTCGTTCTGCCTCTAGAAGTTGTGGTCAAGCTGTGGGCTGGGTTGCAGTTATGCCAAGGCTCTGCCAGAGCTGCATGGTCACTTTGAAACTGACTCATGTGCTTGTTGGGAAGCCGTGTTCCTTGCATTTGGAGACTTTAAGAAGATATATATGGAGAGAGAGAGAGAGAGAAGGAGATGAGATATGTATCTATATCTATCTATCTATAGCGAGAGAGAGAGAGAGAGAGAAAGGGAAAGAGACGGAGAGAGAGAAAGGGAAAAGAGAAGAGGAAAGAGAAAGGGAGAGCACAGGGAGAGAGTGCCCAACTTGGAAGCAGCAGTTTTCTATAACTAATCTCAGAAATGGTCTTACCATTATTTCTGCCATGTGCTGTGGGTCGCTCAGCTCATCCCTGGCATGAGGTGGGAGGGGGCTGCACAGGGTGTGAGAAGCAAGAGATGCAGATCATTGGGACCACTTTCCAGAGTAGTTAGTACAATGGCATTCAGTTTCCCATCCACGCCTTCCCATGGAAGCATTCTAGGTTTCTTCTAAAGGAATCAGTAATTTCCACGGAAATTATTTAAATAGTGAGAATTGACTGGAATACAAGCCTTTTGGGGTCCTCTGGTTAATTTTAGGTAAGTTATCACTAGATTAGCATATTCTGATTAGCTTTATCTTATATCTCAGATGATGATTTAAGCTTCAGCACCATAATTTGAAATTATTTCATTTTACAGTTTTCAGAGAACCAGGAGATGAATGCACTTGTTAAATACAGAGAATAGCCACTTGGAAGATGCTCTCTTATATATGTGGTCCTTACCGCATTTAATTCTGGGTTCAGAAATTTAACTGTATGCAAATATGTAATAGCAGTTTCTGTTATGGTAGAATTAGATAGTACTGTGTGAAGATAAAGGAGATTTGGAGGCACAAAGGCCATGAATTTCATTTTAGTTTTTCAAATTGTACAAAGCGGGGTGCCCAGCAGGGGATTTGAGATAATAAGATATTATGCTTCCCCTCGAGGAGCTTATAGTAGTTAGTTTTAGGACAGACTTGGAATCTGGCCGTCATTTCATTTTCCTTTACCTTCCAGCTTTAGGATGGATATCCTGCCTGTCAGTTCGAGACAATGTGAAAGCTAGTGAGATGTTTCTTGTGTTATAATCTTTTCAAAAACATGTTATATAAATGCCTTATTAAAATATAAAGGTCCTATCCTAGGTACCATAATGATCAGATGCCATTACACAAGATCTGTATTTTCCCCCTTTAATATAAGCATGAAAGTTTCTATGCTTTCTTTTTATTTATTATTATTATTTTTTATAAACATATAATGTATTTTTATCCCCAGGGGTACAGGTCTGTGAATCGCCAGGTTTACACACTTCACAGCACTTACCATAGCACATACCCTCCCCAATGTCCATAATCCCACCCCCCCTCTCCTGATCCCCCACCCCCCAGCAACTCTCAGTTGGTACAAATGTAGTGATCCGAAGGGGCATGTGCACCCGAATGTTTATACCAGCAATGTCTACAATAGCCAAACTATGGAAATAACCTAGATTCTATCAACAGATGAATGGATAAAGAAGAGGTGGTATATATACACAATGGAATACTATGCAGCCATCAAAAGAAATGAAATCTTGCCATTTGCAATGACGTGGATGGAACTCGTGGGTATCATGCTTAATGAAATAAGTCAATCGGAGAAAGACAACTATCATATGATCTCCCTGATATGAGGAAATGAGATGCAACATGAGGGGTTAGGGGGATAGGAGAAGAATAAATGAAATAAGATGGGATCGGGAGGGAGACAAACCATAAGTGACTCTTAATCTCTATGCTTTCTTTTAACACTCACAACTTTAATGAGGCTTTTCTTGCAAATATGAAACTCAGTTGTAAAATGGAAATAATTTGCTAATTGATGCAAAGTAGAGGAAAATCATTTCCCCTAGTTACTCGGTAAATGAAATCATTCTAAGTTTCTTCTAGGGGAGTTAGTATTTCAGGCAAAAGTGATTTTTGGCTTGCAGAGCTTTACATACAACATTTTTAAATATTTCAAATAATTTGGAATAAAATGTTCCTACCCTTTTGAGGACTAGAACAAGGAGATTAAAGAGCTTTTTTGGCAACTGTAATACTGTGAAAGAATAAAGAATTCAGGTTAGTATTTATGCTATGTTGTAGACCCACTAAAATGTTTTCTTTCAAACCAAATCTTGGAATTGTATGGGGAGAAATCCTCACCCCAAAATGGATTCTTATCTGTAGTTTTAAAAATAAGATCTTTCTTTTGGGGGTCATTCATATGGTCTATGGTTAGATGCAAAAGACAAGCCACGCCACGCAGAAATATACACACCAGTCCAAAATGATACACATTTTGCCAGTTTGAAGTAGCATTAAAAGAAAAAATTAAATTCAGCTCCAATAAAGCATATTAACTAAGAAAAAATATGATACATTGTTTTCCTCCCTCTGGGATGCCAAGTTGGAGAATATAGTATAGTCAGGCCATGGGATTTTTGCTGTGTTAAACTTAACCTGAGAACCTGAATTGCGGGATCCTTATTGTTTTGAAAGTAGGCCTGATTAATTCACAAATGTTTATTCCTTATAATACAGGAAAATAAGAGATAATCGGCTTGCAAAAATTCCTTCTCACAGTGCTGTATCTTTGAATTCTGAATTCTCAAGGAGTAACTTTTGAAAGTGTCTCCTGGCATTTTGTTATTTGCAAATTACGGCTGTATTACTTTAAGAAAATTCAATATCTGAAGATTACTATTTACCAAATACATGGAGGAGAGAAAATTGTTACTATTTGTACTATAAAAATATTCTGTTTTACAAAATGATGCACTGCATGATTCCTATAAATAGGGAGCTTCTCTAGTACATTTAAGAATGTGAATTGAATAACAGAAATGTGATATATGCAGAACTTTCTAGTCACACATTTACTGTGGAACAGAAACAGATTTTTTTGTTTTTCAATGTAAGACTGTTTCTGATGAATTTGTGTTCAGGATGAATTTAAGCCATTTAATAAAATCTCACTCCATCTTTGGGAATCTGTTGTTTTTCTTCCTCAGGAATCTTACTGTAGCTTTCCCCAATCAATGTGATCACATTTAGTATCCAGTTCATGTAGGGCTTACTGAGTCTTTCTGAGTCGTATTAGTCAGGATGCTAAATGAGAATATAGAACATCTATGATCTTCTAATGCATCAGTTGCCATGGAAGCTGCTCTTCTGGCCTGATTTGATCAATTTTTTTCAAGCAAGTAATTTGATAATTCTTTCCAAAGGGAAAATGTCATAATGTTCTTGTTATCAGATTGAAAGGACCAAATTGTTTCTTTTCATTCTTAATGGTCTCCTCCTAATAACCATGATATTTTTGGTCATTTTATTACATTCAGCAGATACTAAGACTTGAGTTTATGTATTTTAAAGTATGTCATTAAAAGTCTTTTAATTATTAATTTCCCTTTGTTATGCTTATCAAAAATATTATCTAAAAATTCCTAATCTTTTTAGGATAAACATAGTGATGTTTTCCTTGAGAAGTGGTGGCTAATTGCATCACACTTAATGAGACAGGTAACAGTACTCACTGCTAACCACCACCACCATCAAAAACATCCACTAAATGCTACATTTGAACATTAGGGTTTATTGCAATCTAGAAGATTCTGGAAGATTCTTTACTCAGAATTTTTTGACCACCTTGTCCTGATAATCTGCTTTCTGAAATGAAATAGAACAGGAATAAAAATGTGTCTTGCTGTGAAATGTTATGTGAAAGGAGGGACTTTCCTGGTTTTCTTAAACCAGTCTCAGACTCACGGCAGTGCTTTACTTTTATGATAACAGACATCAGATCGAGTGTGCATTTGCATACTTAACTTTAATGCTGCATGAAAAATAGGGGCATCATGAAATTAATTAGGACATTTACTTTCAGCCAGGAGAAAGAAAACAGGTTATTATCTAGCATTTGCCAGCTGTCCTTTAGGTGGCAGTATGTAGCAAGGAGAACCTGGCTGTGATAGTTGCTGTGTGGGCTGATGACAAAAAGTTAAAAAAAAAAAAAAAAAAAAAAATCAGTTTCTTGTCAGAAATGTCTTCTTGCATCTCCTGCATTTGGTTTCTTTTTCTAATTCCAGTCTCTAAACATGCATGCCCTATATCACTGAAATCATTTCCGTGCATTTTCTTTGGTTCAGAAACAGTATCTCCTCTTCAATAGGTACCTCCAAGTACCCACAATAGTATTACGAGCTCTGTGGGTGTTGAGGGATATTTTTTGACTGACTGGCTGTCAATACTTTGTTGGAAGTAAACATCTCAACTGTTCTATCACTTCATGTTTTTCAAAATTGGAGCACAGAAGTTATCTAAAGACTGTTGGCCAAGATATGAAGAACAAATATATAGACATGCTGTCTAAAAAATATTCAGAAGTCGGTATTTGTTTTTGAATTCTAGAGAAAACCCTCCGTGAGTTTCTCTCTCTGATGGATATGCTATTCCATCTGGTTTTGTCGGGGATTAGGCTTTGCCAGTTCTGTCCAAATGCTTTGTCATAAATTCAAATATGAAGCCATGTTTATCCCTTTTCATTATAACCATATATCCATGCTGTACCCATTTCCTCCTTATGTGAATATAATTTTTATAGCAAAAATACAAATGTAGTCTAAATCCCTAAGAATTTTTTTTCTGATCTTTTTTTCTCTTATCCAGAACAGGAACTATTGGATGTTTGGAAATAATGCATGTCTCTAATTACCAATGTCTTATAAAAGAGACAGTAAAGAAATTAGAGCAGCCCAAACATTTCAGCTCCAAATCTTGATCAGAGATTTCATTACTTTTTTACGTAATTATATTCTGTCCATGTCTGATTCAATTAGAAGTCTTTCCAACAAAGCAGGTTACAGCATCTGGAGCTTTTGATCTTCTTTAAGCCTCTGATGTAATCGGGCAAATGATCACTTCAAAAAGAGAACACAAACCCTCAACACCTATTTCCAAATTTCAAATGATACTTTTAACCCCCTGTGCTTCCTGCAGCTGTCACCCTAAGTCAACAGCTGGGTTCAGTGGCAAGCTGAAAGCTTAACTGTCGCAAAACATTTGAGCCATCTTCTGATGCTGTGTTTGTCAACAGTGGCTTATTTCTTTTTGCCTACTTTTCAAAAGGGCACTGAGATTCAGCTCATTAATTCAGTTTATTAAACAACAACAACACCAACACCAAAACTGTTGCGAAGGAACTATTGAAGATAACCTTTCCCAGCTATTTGACATCGATAGCCCTGCTAAGTTGCAAGGGGTTTTCTCTGTCTCCCTGGTCTTTTCAGTGTTTGCAGATTCATAGAAACAAGCTTATTCCTTGACCCTAATTTGCTGCTTTCTGTCTTCAAGCTGCAATGCCCTTCTATTAAGTCTGTCTCTTGTGTTTATCAGATGTCACTTGTTTTTATGCTCTTTATGCTTTATGTACTTTGTGCTTTTGTCCTTTTCAAACTACTGCAGATGATTGTGGGTTTCAGATCCCTGACACAACTGTCCTAGTCCTTTGTAAACTTCCTCTTGAGGGTAGAACACAGATCAGCTGCTGTTTAATAAAGCAGGCATCTCATTGCATTCCTTTCACATCCATCAAAATGTCTTTTCCTAGAACTGGCATTCTTCCACTATTATTTGGTTAACTTGCCACATACAAGTGATTTTTCATTTCTTGATTGGGGAGAGAAACTCTCAGGGGTAATGCTTTTTTTGTTGAATTGTAGGAACCTAGCTTTCCTCCTGGATACAAAGAGCTTGCTTCTCTGCCATTTTGATACCTATCCAGCCTCTGCCACCTTGAAGCTACTGGCTTTTGTGAAAGTTAGAGATGTTTGGAGGAAAATGTCACATATTTAAGCTGGAGTTAAAAAACAAGCAAAAAATAAAATTGCATAGTCTAAATAGATGGACTGCTGTAATTAATTACACCAATGACAATTCTGAATGTTTATGTGTTATGTATTTTTCCTTATGTGTAAGAGTCTCAGATTATACATTCCCATTTATATCCCTACTACTGTTAAGAAAAAGCAAGAGTTATTTTTCTCATTTTGTGGATGGGCAAAATGAAGCAAGGGTAAGTGAGCAGAAATACAGTGACAGAGGAGGGAATAAATGTCTCCTGATTCCAAGGCTGCTGCATCTAGCACTTTGAAGCTGCTGGCTTCATTGAAAGTTAGTGATATTTGGAGGAAAATGTCACCATTAAAGCATACTCTAGCTTCTACTGGACCAAAGGGATTCTGTATCTACCGTCAGAATGCAATGCAGTAATGTGTTTTTGAAAAGTCGTAAGGATCTGTAACTGCTAAAAGAAAGGGGCAATTTTCTTTGATTACTCCAAGAGTCTGTTAACTGATTAGAAAGGGTTCTTAATATTATAGGAAGCCTGAGACTTCCTGTGAACTCCAACTGTACAATCCATTTGGGGGGTTTTTATTAAAATCCTGTTAAATGCCTGAAATAAGAATATTTAGCATTTTCACACAAGATGTACTGAAAGGACTTTTTCTGAGGAGGTCAGCATTATGTTAAAAAAAATACTTAACATTTTTTCCCCTAATTACAATACATGTTCATAGAGTAAAAGTTTAGAATATGCAAAGGTACAAAACCAAATTTTCTATAACTCTATCACTTTTGTTTAATTGTTTTTCAGATTTTTAAGTAAACAAGCATAAAAATTTTACAAAAATGGGTTTATGGGTCTCTCAAGAGAAACCCAACAAATAGCACTCTTTTTCCACATTGAAAAGGTTGGGGGGAAAAATGCCCAAAGTACTATCAAGACCAAAAAATATTTAATACTAACAGAGGTTAGGCAGAGAAGGTAGCTTTATATCTATCAGCCAAATAGGCTTGCCAGTAGGAAATTCCAGGATTATGCAGATTTCCCCATCTGACCCCATGTTGTTCTGAACTGGGACTTACCCATCAAGAATCCTCCTCTGGTAAAATGCAGCATGGAAGAAAAGAAAATTTGTCTTCTTGGTAAGAAATCTCCTTCTCAAGAGGAAAGAGAGTGGAGCTAAACAGAGCATGTACAGTCAGTCTTTCCACATTTAACAACTAGTTAAGTCATAGGGCCAAGAGAATATGCATTACACAAATTAGTTTCCCTTACCTGGAAATACAATAAAATATGGAGAATTATTTCTCATCAACAGGATCACACAATACCTGTTGGTGTATATTTTGTTCCCCCCTTCCCCTGTTTAACTGGGAAATTTGACTTTTCTCTAGGTTCTCTGTGAACCCACTAGACTTACATAGAAATGAAATGATTTAGGGGAAAGGACTGAAACATTCTGTAACATCTAAGAAACCATGAAGGCACTCTTGCCTAGATTTTGTGTGTGTGTGTGTGTGTGTGTGTGATGGAATATTATTCAGCCATAAAAAGAAGGAAATCTTGCTGTTTGAAACAAAATGAATGCACCTGGAAGGACATTAATCTAAGTGTAAATATATGAAAAACTCTTAAAACTCAACAGTAAGAAAATAAACAGTTCAATTAAGAAATTGGCCAAAGATGTTAACAGATCCCTTACCAAAGAAGATAGATAGATGGCAAATATGCATATGAAAAGAAACTCCACATTTTATGTCTTCAGGGGTATGTACATTAAAAGGTTAATGATATACCACTCATTTCACACTATTAGAATGAATGACTAAATCTGGAACACTGACAATACTAAATACTGGTAGGGATATGGAGCAATGGAAACTCATTCATTTCTAGTTGTGATACAAAATGGTACATCCACTTTGGAAAACAGTTTTGCGGTTTCTTACAAAACTAAGCATATTCTTACCATACAATCTATTAATCATACTTCTTGGTATTTACCCAAAGGAGTTGAAAGCTTTTCTACACACAGAAACTTGTACACATATGCTTATAGCAGCTTTTTTCATAATTGCCAAAATTTGGAAACAACCAAGATCACATACTGTGGTACATCCAGACAATGGAATATTATTTAGCACTAAAAAGAAATGAGCTACCAAGCCATGAAAAGACATGGAACACCTTAAAATGCATATTAAGTGAGAAAAATTAATCTAAAAAGACTACATATACTGTATGATTTCATCTGTATGCTGTTCTGGAGAAGGCAAAACTATGGAGACAGTAAAAAATACCAGGAGTTATGGAAGAGAGAAAGATAAGCAGGCAGAAAACAGAAGATTTTTAGGGCAGTGAAATTACTGAGTATGGTACTGAAATGGTAGGTATGCATCATCATAAAATTTGTCCAAACTCATAGCAGGTACAACACCAAGAGTGAACCCTAATGTAAACAATGGAGGCTGGGTGACCATGTCAATTTAGGTTCATCAGTTGTGTTTGTTTTTTGTTTGTTTGTTTTAGATTTATTTATTTATTTGAGAGAGAGAGAGAGAGAGAGAGAGTGTGTGTGTGTGTGTGTGTGTGCGCGTGTGTGTGTTGGGGAGGAGCAGAGGCAGAGAGAGAGAGAGAGAGAGATAAATCCTCAAGTAGACTTCCATCTGAGTGCAGAGCCTGACTCAAGCTTGATCCCAGGATCCTGAGATCATGACCTGAGCCAAAATCAAGAGGCAGATGCTTAACTGACTGAGCCATCCAGGCATCCCCAGGTTCACAGTTGGAACTAATGTACCACATTCATGGGGGAATGTTTATAATGGGGGTTACTACTCATGTGCAGAGGCTGGGTTGTATAGCAAACCTCTGTACCTTCTGCTCAATTTTGCTATGAACCAAAAACTACTCTAAAAAATAAATTCTACATAATTCTTTGCTAAACTGGGTTATCTAAACTCTAAATATTCAAAGTAGAAATATATCATATTTCTGATAAATAATCAGAGAGGAATTAATGGAGGAGGATGGGAATTTTTGACCCCTGAAGAATGGATACACTTTGGTTGCAGGTCAAAAGGGGAACACTTTTAACAAAGGTGTATAGTATCTGAAGTTCAGAGAACTTATATTGTTCTTAGAGATAGTGACACATCTCAGAACACCAGTCTTATCTTTGGCTTTTTTCTTAAAGTGGCTTTGGAAAGTATATGTCGAGCCTTCAGAGCTGTACCAAGAAAATCCAGGTCAGTACCCTGACCATATAACATTTCTGCTTTTCTCCTTCTGTTCTTTGGACCATTTATGTTTTCCTGATCTTTGGAACAAAATTTCGAAAATGGTAAGAACTGGAAAATTGAATAATACTAGTAATTAGAAGAATTAACTCTGTGTGAACATAATTTGAAATCTCAGGCAGCAATTATGAATCACCTAATTAACGTTGGCTTGAATGTACCTGCGGTGGCCACTAAGTGATAACTCTAGCCTAATCTTTAGGGTTACATATTACAGTAAACAGGAGGAATGATTACCAAACAAGTGAACAATGCATAGAAGATGCAGTGAAAGTTGCTGACATCAAGAATATTAGCATCTAAACAAATACTGTCTGAAAAATGCTGTTCACCAGGGACTAGTATGAATTCTATGCTAAAGAAGAAGGTCCATTGTACTTTCACATTTATGATAATTGTTCTGATGAGATGTTGAGTCATCCACAGTTATTTATATCTCTAAATTGTGGTTTCTTGGTACTTTTGGTAATAACATGTAACTGTGGAATTCTTCACCATTTGGAACCTGTTTGTGCGATGAGTAGTGAAAAACTGTTGTATTATACTCTCTGGACCATGGAGGGGTTTTCTACTGGAATATATTCTAAGAGTAGATTTCTGATTCATGAACAGACAGGGAAGTGAACGATTTAGTTAGAATTGCAGTTTTGGGGTGCCTGGGTGGCTCAGTTGGTTAAGCAGCTCTCTTTAGCTCAGGTCATGATCCTGAGGTCCTGGGATCGAGTCCCACATCAGGTTTCCTGCTCAGTGGGGAGTCTGCTTCTCTCTCTAACCCTCCCACGTCTAGTGCTCTCTCTCTCTCAAATAAATAAATCTTAAAAAAAAATTTTGCAGTTTTGAATTACGTCAGCTATTATTTTTTTTTCTCCCTCTTGGGAAAATCTAAAACCCAAAAGAAAGCTAGAATTTAACAACTTCTATCACATAATCATGTCATTCTTCTTTACATAGTTACTAATCCTAAACCATCAGGGTATGGATTATACTTTTTAAAATGGGTTTTCACTTTTAAAGTCACTAATATTTAATTTTAAAAAATTCAATTATTATAACCCTGTCTTCTGTCTAAACAGATGATTTATAAAACCTTTAAAATTATATTCATTTCTGCCTTTTTTTTTTACCATCAAATGGTATACCTAATGTATTTTATCTTATATGTATGAAAATGTTCCCTCCGCCTTTTAAAATATTTTGAACCTGATTTTTTTTTATTAACCCATATTTTACTTTGATTTTTTTCCACCCCTCATGTCTTGGTTGTTGTTCATTTGCTAATATGATTTTTCCTGTTTTCATCACACCCATTGAATGGGTGCTTATGAAATATTTGACTCAACCTCATTGAATTTTTTGTTTTGTTTTGTTTTGCACCCTGAGTATTCTATTGGCTCAAGATAATAAATCATATCTATTTAATGTTTGTGTTATGATAGTATAATACATCTTATTAATTTCCCAATAGTTACTTTGGCATTAAATAGCCTACTTCTTTAGGGTTATTTATTTGTAATATTCATGGATATCATAATAGTGCATGACTTTATAAGCCTGTATAAACATTTATACTTTTCCAGTGGCACCTGGGAGGCTCAGTTGGTTAAATGTCTGCCTTTGCCTCAGGTCATGATTGAGGGGTCTTGGGATCGAGCCCCTCACTGGGCTCCCTGCTCAGCAGGGAGTGTTCTCTCTCTCCCTCTAGCTCTCACCCTTTCTCACATAAATAAATAAAATCTTAAAAAAAAGTTTACATTTTCCCAAAATACTACCATAAATTCTTTTAGGGAACTGTACAATTAGTTAATGCTGTATATTTTCTAAGAGACAGTAACTTCCTATATATGGAAAACTGAAGAATCAATTCAATTGACTTACATAAATTAGCGGTGGTTTGCAGACTGGCCCTGTACATGCAGGGAGGGGAAAAACCGAAGAAAGAAGTAGATTACTCCATAATGATAGGTAGCAGTTTTAATAAGTAAGAGAATTTACAACCATTACACCTTGGATGGCTGCAAAACACATAGATCTTCACAGCTACCTGTCAGAATCTTAAAAGTTTTATAGAATTCTTCACTGGGTTCAGTCATATACTTAGTGCTCATACGCTTAACATATTTCTTTCTCAAGGTTGTATCCTTGGAGCAGCTTCTGGGAGTGGGGAAGGCCAGAAGATCATACATTCGAAGGACAGGAGTATGTAGGGAGCTTCTAGTTGCCTGGAGCCAACTAGAGGGTCAACTGGTGGTCATGTCCTGATAGCCTCCTTCAACAATTAGTCTTCTTGATGATACTTAAAATGATTGTTCTGCATAGTGCCGGTGTGATAGAAAAAATGATAGTTGTGTCTCTTGTTGTATATGACATAGAATTCTTGTTCTTTGGTTTGTTTTTAGTGTTCATCTGTCTCTTAGATTCACTCATTCGGTCGTTACTCAATAGTGAAAATAGTTTTGTTGTCATTGAGGATAATAGTGTGTGATTGCCATTGTGGTTTTGAAACAGTGTTACAACTATTCTATATCTTTTTGTTTTGTTTTGTTTTAAATTTTAAATTTTTTATTTTTTATAAACATATAATATATTTTTATCCCCAGGGGTACAGGTCTGTGAATCCCCAGGTTTACACACTTCACAGCACTCACCAAAGCACATACCCTCCCCAGTGTCCATACCCCACCCCCCTTCTCCCAACAACTATTATATATCTTTACCATTGTGATTCATTAAGTACCTGCTATCGCTTTGCCATTTCTTTCATTATATGTTAACTTTTGAGTAAGTTTCTGTCATTTTTTTTTTCTCTAGCCATGACTAATCCTGTGAGATTGTTTAGAAGCAATCGTTCTTTCAGAACTGATAGGTTGGCTTTGTTCTGGGCCATCAGTTGGTGACCTTTCTATGCAATAAATGTTTTATTACTCTTGGATGATATTGATGAAGTTTGATTAGAAATCCAGGACCCTGTCAGGTAAAGAAAGGTTTCTGTGGGGCTGAAATAGAGTGTGTTACCCAGGAAGCCCTTAGATAGACATAAACTGTTTAGGGACAGATTAGAGTCACAAAGTATGAGTTAAAATCACGTGTCATATCAAAGTTACAAAAAGATAGGAGTGTCTGTTGGAATGAAAATGTATGGGGACAGTCAGTTTAGTGTCTGAGTGTTCTACAAATTCATATCTATGTCAAATACGAGGCTTTAGAAATTTTAAAACAATTCTCCACAGTATACATGTCAGCAATACTGTGGCCTATGAATAGAAGAAAGAATTATTTCAATAGGTTTGCCTCAGGTTAGTCACCTAACACATAAGTTAGTGATTAAGAAAACATTTTTAACATCTTACCTTTAGGAAGGATTGTGCTAGTTTCCTTTCCTATAGTATTTTTAGGTATGGCCCATGAGCATTAATTCAGAACTAGAAACTTAACTACATAATTTAAAGTCATAGAGGCAATCACTGGGTTAATTCAAATGAATATTAGGTGGAGGGGAGAAAGGGAGAGGAGAGCAGGGTAGCTATCCAAATTCCTCATCCCTCATGGTGAGGAGACAGGGGAAACTCTCAGACATTTATGAATAAAGAGGGATGTATAAATAGGTTGTCGTGATAGTAATGAATAAAATTTAAAAAATGTCAAAATACTTATGTTGGGAGTATGGGGCTAGAAGGTCAGATCTGGGAAAAAGATCTTATGTTTTTACTCTTAATTTCCATATAGTTTGAAATTTTGTGTGTGTGTGTGTGTGTGTGTGTGTGTGGATCCTGTATCTTTAGAAAAGATATTCTCCTTTGGTATTTTCTCTATTCTGTCTCTATGTTTTATAATCTTATGCAGCTTTACCCAAATCTCCAATAGCGTAAATCTCCCCATCTCTCTATAAGAACAAACCATCTCAAATGACCTCCAGAGAATTTCGCTGGGTTCATGTGCCAGTCTTTTGGGTGCGACCATCTATAGAGTACTTAGGCTGTCATTTTGAGGGTTTCTGGTAGCAAAATAGTTGTTATAGAATATGGTTCCAAAGTTTAGAGCAAAGACATGTATGCAAACATAAAAATAAGGGAAAAGTCAAGAGTTGTTCTTAGATGACATGAATAACTTCCTGAGGTGCTGAGGACCTGTACTTGGGAGGTTCAGCTTAGGGGGTAGGTGGCATTAACATCGTTCATCTAGTGGGCAGTGAGATGAAATTGTGACTCTGCTTCTACCTTATGGAGTGTAGAGTATATGCAGAAAATATATATATTTTAAATATATAAAAGGTCCTATAGTCCATAGACTCTGGGGTAGTATTTTTCCATATATGACCTATAGATGCCCTAAATGAGAATCAACTTCAGTGTTTGGAAATTTCTGAACCCAAAAGTGGACATGCTGCCTCAGAATCTTTTTGAGTCCTAGAAATCTTAACTTTTAATAAGCTCCCCAGGTGGTTCTTTTGCCCACTAAAGTGTGAGAGTCTCTGCATGTAAAACAGAAACAAGCACAAAGTTTGTGCCAGAGAAGTGTATTTCAAGAATGTGGCTCTTAGGTGACCATGGCAATGTATACAGTAAGTGTCTGGGGAGAAGATAGTCAATGCCAAGATTTTTTTTTTAATTGTGTTCATTTTGGTTTTTTAGTTTTATCTCCTCTGATTTTATAGCTTTCTTTCACTTCCTGCTATAGCAATAGTGATGAATGCTGATGAGGCTATAGTTAATCCAACCCCAGGCACTCATTTTCAGGTAATTATTTGAAACCAGAACAGCACTTAACAGCACTGACTTACCTGTTTGGGAGATTAACTAATTAAAAGCTCAATCAAGACAGGCTCCCCCCCCCCAAACTAGTTAGGAGGAAGGAATATAAAAAAAAAAAAACACCCAGAATATTTTGCCTTTTAATGTTTTTCTGCCATCATATTATTAAAGAATGGAGTGCAGTTTTTATGTCTCTGTTCTGTTAAACAGGATGACAGATTACAATGAAATGGTGGGGGAGGCATTTGAAAAATGAGTCAAATTTATTCAGTCAGATTTATTTCAGAAGATGCAGTAGAAGAGGGCAATATTTCAGACAAATTATATAGATGATTAAAAGAAAACAAATACAAGTCTGGATTTCATTAGCTGTGTGTCTTTTTTTATACTGTCTCAAGCCACTATACTTTGTTGATGTGAATTTCAGTCCAAATTATTATTGTTCTAATAAGACAGATTAATGAGATATACTACAGTATAAGAAATCACTCTATTGATTGCATTAAAAACAAATGTTACTATCTTGTCGTTGATACAAAGAGAGAGGATTTAAGGTTTTTCTTTAGTTGTTTGTTTTGTTTAGTTTTTTTTTTTTTTTTCTTGAGACAACCATGAAATCAAACTTCAATATATTTTCCAGAGTCGTACACTTGGCCAGGTCAGTATTGAAAATGTGTCTTCCTGAGTGCCCTTGCTGCACTTGGGTGCCCATTTACTTCTGGAGCTGTGTAGTGATATATCAAAACCATCTTTTTAAATGAAAATCCATTTCAAATGACAGTATCCTATCTTTAAAAGTTTCCAGTCATCCAAACGTTCTAAGAAAAGATAAAATACCTGCTATGGGCAGCAGGATTTTGGCTAAATTTTACACATTGTTAATTTATGATGTTCGCTCATATACTCTGGGTAGTTTGGTTGCACTTTTCCTTTTGATATGCACTTTTAAACTGTGCAATGTTGTTCTGCTTTCTTCTCAGAGGTGGCTGTGATATCATTGTGTGTGAAATGATCCTGTTCATGGTTTGATGTCATCTTGTTAAATGGGGGAAGTGATTAAGGGGTTGAGAAACATGTTGCGATATGACTGTTGCCGTTCATGAATTCAGATTCAGCCCTGTAGATTATTTCCCCTAACCCTGTTTTTCCTTTTGAAATGAAAAGATGAGAGATTTAAAAATTATTCTCAAGCTGTTATGTGCTCTTCAGTGGAATCTGAAATGTAATTGAAATAAATATTCATCCAATCTATAGGATTTGCACACAGACTTTATCACCATTTTGATTTAAATCTTCATTCTCTGCTGCTAGCACTGTCACTTCAGACTAGCTCATTTCCCCCACTCCAACCCCCCACTTTGATAAAGACAACAAAAGATGTAAGTCCTTTTTATATTTTGTCGTAATGTTTAGGCTTAGTAAAAAATCTTGTAATATTCATTCATTCATTCATTTATGTATGCTTGTCTCATGGGATAAGGCAACCATATCGTTTGCTTCAGTTCTTTTCTTTTTCTTGTTTAAATTCTGAAGCTCTTCTTTTTATTTCTAAATTCATTTTCTTTAGTACATCCAGTTTTCTCCAGCACTCCCCTGAACAGCTGTGGGTGCGGATGGGTGATGTATTGAGATAGTGCTTTCCTAGACTGTGCATCCCCTTGAGTGGCTTTATAGAACATGGGAAAGTACAGCACAACTGTGGCAGATGGACTTTCAAACAGCATTCACTGGGATTTTACCCTTCCATATCAAGAAACATGAGCCGTATACCCTACTTAGTATTCTGACATTTCACAATTGATATCCTCATGTATTTTCCCTTTCACTTGATAGGCAGGGATGGGAATTGAGGTGCCCTTTTCAAACAAAACATGCTCTCTCTCTCTCTCTTTTTTTTTTTTTTTTTTTTTTTTTAGCATCGATGAATGTTGACTATAAGAAATCTATCTGGCTGAATTCTACTTATTTTTTAAATTCCTATGTCGTATACCTGATGCTGTGCCTACCAAAGGTTGGGGTAGTTCTTTTAGAGTTTGTTATCAGTTTTGCTCAGTGATTGCTATATTCCAATGTATATTTAGTTAGGAAATTGTTAAGTGTCTTTTATGCCATCTTGTATTTCTTTTTCCCTCTGCTAGTTTGAGTACTTGTATTTTATTGATTTAAAAATGTCACAGATATTGGTGCTAAAAAGACTCTTGAACAGTTTGATATCAAGTATAGTGTTTAAAAAATCTTGACAGTGAAAAACATCATCTAGTTTAATGTAGGTCCTGTGTTTTGAACTTATTTTTACTTTGAACTTTGGAACAATTAGATGACCAAGCAATTTTTCCCAATGGGGAAAAAAAATTAGTTTTGCCAAAGAGATAGAGAATTGCATGTTATGTCTTAAGCTTCTTTATAAAAGGCAGTTTCAAATATCAAGAACTTTCAGCAGAAATATCACATGCTTGTTCTCAGTCCTGCAGTAAATTTGGTTATGGAAAATTTAATACAGTCTGTGTGGAGAGTCTGGAGATAAGTAAGTATGTTGTTTCCTCTTGGGTAACTCCAAATTGTTTTCTTTAAACTTGTGATTTAGCAGGTAATCCTCTAGGTGAACCCTGACAATCTGGTTATACTGTAATACCAGGCCCTCCTGAAAGTAGCAGGTGATTGGCTATCTGCCTCACTGCTTCCAGCTCTGCGCCTAGGGGAAGGAGACGTGTTGATGATAAATTTTAGTGTGGGGTTTATTTAGATTGAAAAGTATCCATGAATAGTCATAAGAGAAGTTTTGAAGGGGTTTAGGACCCATTAGTGAGCGGCAGTTTTTGAAAATTTCATTCGTAGAGATATAACCCCTGGTACCACCTTTCCTGCTTATTTGAAGAGGGGGAATGGTTATGAAAAAGATTAACCTATACAAACAGAAAAAAATTGTCTTCTGAGAAGTAGAAAGGAATCTGTCATGGGTAGAGATTCAAAAGCAGTGACCCTGACTATTTTGTAATAGGAGAAAGTAGATTTTGTAGTAGGAGAAAGTAGATTTTGTTAGAAGTGAGTGGGCACAGCAGGGACAAGTTATTATTTATGAAACTAGCTAACAGTTTTAAGGCCACAATTATACACAGATACTGGGCCAACTGCTTCTTTTTGTAAAATCACCTTTTATCCTTATAACCCTATAAAGTAGAAAATATTATTTCTCCTGTTACACAGGTGAGAGAATTGAGATTCAAGGATAATTATGGAAGACAGAATAATGGCTTACCCAAATATGTCTACATCCTAATCCCTGGAACCTGTGAATGTTTTATCTTACTAGGCAAATGAGATTTTTCAGATGTGACAAAGGTTAAAGACCTCGGGGTACATGGCAGTTATCCTGGCTTATTTGGGTGGCTCTGTCCTCATCACATAAGTCCTTAAAAGAAGGAGCACCTTTCCTGGCTGTGGTTAAAGATACAGATGTGATGACAGAAGACGAGTCAGAGAGATGTGAAATTATGACTTTGAAGATGAAGAAGGGATCAGTGAGCTGAGAAATGTAGGCACCCTTAGGAAATTAGAAAATACAAGGAAACAGATTCTCTCCTAAAGCATTCACCAAGTTTTTTAGTCTGCTTAGGTTGCTATAAAAAAATACTTATAAATGACAGAAATGTATTTCTCATGGTTTTGAAGGCTGAAAGTCTAAATTCAGGTTACCAGAATAGTTGAGTGAAGTCCACTGACTTCTTTTATAAACTCATATGGCAGAAGGGCCTAGAGAGCTCTGTGGGGATTCTTTTATAAGAGCACTAGTCCTATTCAGGGGGTTCTACCCTCATGACTGAAGCACCTCTGAGAAACTCCACCTCCAAATTGCATCACATTAGGATTTCAACATATGAATTTGGGAGAGCACAAGCATTCAGATTAGAAGACTGTAATACTATTTATACCCATAGAATTGTCTGAGAGAGCCTCAGGATCCCTAGCAGGACTGACAGATGGCATTCCTCTCCCAAAGTCAGTCAGTAAAGATTAGAGGAGGTGACTGCTACTTCAAATGTGAAGACAGCAGCTCAAGACTTCAAGGAACATGAAAAAGCAAGGAAGTGACACTGCAAAAAGATCACAAAAATTTCTCAGTAACTAATCCCAAAGACATAAATATCTACAATTTATCTGATAAAGAAGTAAAAATAGCTGTTTAAGGAAACTCAGTATAGTAACAAAACAAAACAAAAACAAAACCATACAGACAATTAAAATTAGGGAAACAATAGATGAATAAAATGAGAAGTTTAACAGAGAGATAGAAATAATAAAAAGAACCAAACAGAAATCCTGGAGTCGAAGACTACAATAGAATGAAATGAAAAATTTGATGGAGGGCATTAGGAACAGAATGGATCAAACATAAAAAGAATCTATAAAGTAGAAGACCTTTGAAATTATCCAGTTACAGGAGAACAAAGGGAAAAGAATGAAAAAGAGTGAAGATGTGAACTATGGATACCATTAAGAGAAGCAATTTGTGAATTATTGGAGTCTTAAGAAAAGAGAGAGAGAGAAGGGGACAAAAAACTTATTTTAAAGAAATAATGGCTGAGAATTTCCCAAACTGGGGCTAGATGTGGACCTTGGAGTTCATGAGGCTTACTTGTCCTCAAACTCAACCTACAGAGATATTCTCCAAGCCACATTACAATAAAACCACCAAAAATCAAAGACAAAGAAAAAGGAATGAAAGAAAGTTATCACTTACATGGGAATCCCTGTAAGGCTATCAGTTGGTTTCTCAGTGGAAATCTTATTGGCCAGGACAGAGTAGGATAATATGAAGTGCTGAAAGAAAAAAACTGCCAACAAAGAATACTTTACCTGGTAAAGTTGTCCTTCAGAAATGAAGGAGAGATAAAGATTTTCTCAGACAAACAAAAGCTGAGGGAGTTTATTACCACTAGACCTGTCTTATAAGAAATGCTAAAAGGAATTCTTCTTGTTGAAAGGTAAGGATGCTAATTAGTAACATGAAGGCAAAATATACAACATACTGGCAAAGGTAAGTATATATTCAAATTCAGAATACTCTACTTCTGTAATATAGTGATATTAACCATGTAACTCTAGTAAAAAGGTTAAATTATTAAAAGTAACAAGTGCTACAATGTTTTTTACAATATTAAAAATAACTATAGCTACAATTTTTTTTTTTTAAGATTTATATATTTGGGGCACTTGGGTGGCTCAGTGGGTTGGGGCCTCTGCCTTTGGCTTGGATCATGATCTCAGGGTCCTGGGATGGAGTCCCGAATCAGGCTCTCTGCTCAGCAGGGAGCCTGCTTCCTCCTCTCTCTCACTGCCTGCCTCTCTGCCTACTTGTGATCTCTGTCTGTCAAATAAATAAATAAAATCTTTTTAAAAAAGATTTATTTATTAGAGAGGGAGAGAGTGCATGTGCAAGTAGGGGGAAGGACAGAGGGAGAGGGAGAGAATCTCAAACAGACTGAGCATGGAGCCTGATGCAGGGCTCAATCTCATGACCCTGAGATCATGACCTGAGCCAAAATAAGAGTCGGAAGCTTAACCTACTAAGCCACCCAGGCACCCATACAATAATTTGTTAAAGCACACCAATACACAAGAGGTAGATTGTGATGTCAGAAACATAAAAGGGATGAAGAGTAGCAGAGTAGAGTTTTTGTGTGTGATTAAAATTGTTATCAGCATAAAATAGACTGCTTTATCAAATAGTATGTTTTATTTAAGCATCATGATAATGACAAAGCAAAATCTACAGTAGATACACAAATGATGAAGAGGATCAAAGCACACCGCTATGGAAAATTATCAATTCACAATGTAGGACAGCAAGAGAAGGAGAAAGGTACAAGGAAACTACAAAACTTCTAAAAATCAAAGTGGCATTGGTAAGTCCTCATCTATCAATAATTATTTTATGTGAGAATGGATTAAATTATCCAATCAAAAGTCATTGGTGAGTGCTGTGAATTGTGTAAACCTGGTGATTCACAGACCTGTACCCCGGGGGATAAAAATATATGTTTATAAAAAATAAAAAAATAAAAAAAATGCTAAAAAAAAAAAGTCATTGAGTAAGACAATTGAGGAAGAAGGTGCTAAAACCAACACAAATCCATCTATAGTTAAGAAACTCAAGATTAAAAAGTACTACTTAAAGGAAAATCTCCGTGTGGGCACACAGGTTCCTGTTAAAATTGGGGCATAGGAATAAGACAGATAAGAAAGAAACATTTCATTTCACCATATCTGTCCAGTGAAAATAATAATTATTTATTTGTTCACAGGGAATTCCATAACCTCTCAAAGCCTAGAAGAGATGAGGATTATATTTGAAGTTGTCTCTTAAAAATAAAGGGATTAGAATAATGGCCATTAGTTGAAAATCCCAAGCTGTCTCATACCCTACAGGTCCAGACCCCATTCTCACTGATCCTGAGGTCATAATCATTCCAGGAGCCAAGAGAGGAATTAAATGTCCCACCTTGTCTTACCCCACTCACTTTCTAAATTGCTACTGTTCAAAGTGACAGGAGTTTGACAAACCATAAGTGACTCTTAATCTCACAAAACAAACTGAGGGTTGCTGGGGGGAGGGGGTTTGGGAGAAGGGGGTGGTATTATGGACATTGGGGAGGGTATGTGTTTTGGTGAGTGCTGTGAAGTGTGTAAACCTGGTGATTCACAGACCTGTACCCCAGGAGTTTAGTGATATTAAAGGAAGACAAACAGGGAACCTCAATGACTGATGGACTAAAATAAGAAACATCCCCAGAGGTCAGAAACTCTGTCCCCTCATTTCAACATCAAGGAAATCAGTCCAGAGAAGTCACAGGATTGCCAGTGGTTCCAAGTGTGGCCTTATCTTCATTAAGTTCCCTGATGTGTGGGCGCCTGGGTGGCTCAGTGGGTTAAAGCCTCTGCCTTCGGCTCAGGTCATGATCCCAGGGTCCTGGTATCGAGCCCCGAATCATCGGGCTCTCTGCTCAGCAGGGAGTCTGCTTCCTCCTCTCCACCTACTTGTGATCTCTGTCTGTCAAGTAAATAAATAAAATATTTAAAGAAAAAAAATAAAGAAACACATAGGGTCAACATAAGGGAAGGAAAAAAATATTCCCTGCAAGTGGTAACCAGAAGAGAGTAGGGGTAATTATACTTATATCAGACAAAATAGATTTTAGCAGGAAGACTGTAAGTAAGAGTAAACAAGGTCACTTTATGATAATAAATGAGCCAAATTATCAAGTGGCTGTAATAATTGTAAATATATACACCCAACATTGAATCACCTAAACATATTAGCCAAATACTAACAGATCTGATGGGAGAAATAGAAAAAAATACAGTGATACTAAGGAACTCCAATACCTTACCTTCAATAATGGATAGATCATTCAGAGAGAAAATCATTACAGAAATGTTGAACATGAACTTCATTTTAGATCAAATGGACCAAACAGATATATGGAGAACACTCTTTCCCATAGCATCAGAATACACATTCCTCTAAAGCATGGACGGCTTCCAGAATGAGGTCATATGTTAGATCACAAAACAAGTATTATCATTTAAAAAGCTTGAATTTATACCAAGTATTTTTTCCAACCACAGAGATATGAAACCAGAAATGAATACTAGAGAGAAAACTAAAATTCACAAATAATGTGGAGATTAAACAACACACTCTTCAAAAACCAGTGAGTCAAAGTTGAAATAAATAATATATTGAAACAAAAATGGAAAAACAATAATACCTAAACCTATGGGATGCAACAGAAGTAATTCTAAGAGGGAAGTTCATGGGGTGAATAGAAGTATCTCAAATAAACAACTTAGAGAGGAAACACGACACAAGGTTAAAATCATGAGTCAGATCAGTCAGGGCATTTATAAACTATGCTTATGAGTCTGGGTTTTGTTCTAGCAACTATACGAAGCCATAAAAGAGTTTGTAAAACAAGGGGATGACCTGACTTGATTTATGCCTTAGGAAAATTTGATTTGCAGGGAATGAATTTTAGGGAACAAAAGTCAATGCAGGGGGTTGAAGAGGTTTATACTCCAGACACAGTAAAGATACCCACTGTTCTTCTTCAGTGTTGCACAAGTTTAGTGAATGTCTCCTCCTGAAAGAGATTATACATGATTATTGTCTCTAGAAAAAGGCAGAGGGGTTGCATTACATTGTGTTATATTTTAGTCCTGATTGCAGTTGCTAAAATATGCACTCCTTCAATGACTGGACATAACAAAGATTTCTGTCAGTCTTGACATCATACTAAAACTTACCTTCTCTGCATAAATATTTGTCTATTTCCCCCCCAAATTTGGTAGGTGTGATTTGGGGGGGGGCAAGTATTAATCTAATCTGGGAGTTGGAAAGTTCATGAAGAAATAACTTTTTTTTTAAAGATTTTATTTATTTGAAAGAGAAAGAATTCAAGCGGGGGCTGGGGAGTTGTGGGGCGGGACAAAGCAAGAGGGAGAAGCAGGGAGTCCGTTGTGGGTCTCAGTCCCAGGACCCTCAGATTGTGACCTGAGGCAAAGGCAAGCGCTTAATGGACTGAGCCACCCAGCTGCCCTAGAAATAATTTCTTTAATATCACAGTTTACATATGAATATTTTAAATATCGCCTCTAACTCTTAGTATAATTTATAAAATTCAGGATAAATAGCCAAGTGTACTAGTTACAAAATCATGCTGGTATGGATCTAATATCTGTACATATTCCTATTATCTCAGAGGATGAACTCACCTTTATGTAAGAAGTTCTATTTTGCTCTTAAGACATTACGGGGAATTTAAAAGACGCCAGAAATGGAAGAGAATGCAACTTCTAATTTCATTTTGAATTAAAAAACCATCACTAGTGCAAAACTCGACTATAATGACAAGCTAAAGTTTTATATAAATGAAAAAAATCCTTTAAGAAATTCAAAAGCTAATCATCTTACAACAATAAACACTTATCCGCATTGTTTATACGTAGTATTCAGCTTGTTAAAGAGACTTTAAGAGTCTGCATTAGTGTGTAGAGTTAGTGCCATGTTGGTGAATTAGAGCTGCTAACTACTTGAATTGTCAACTGTGCATTTTGGTAGATTTTTGCCTTGCATGCTAATGTGGTCTTTTAAGAATCATTTTGATGAATTCATTGTTACATTGGATACACTCTGGTTTTTCCAATCAGTCGTGTCCACTTCATCACTGTCAGTGTACTAACCATAACATTAAATATGACCAGAGGTAAACATTATTGAAAGCTGTGCCTGTTACTGAGGTTTTACAGTAGCGTAATTTTGTTTTTATTTCCTTTGATTTTATGCTGATATGAGTTTCAGCAGTATTTGCCTGCAGCCTCTTTCAACTTTTCCTTTTAATTAAAAAGCCTAATTGGGAGTAATAAAAACTTCCAATTAAGCCTTTTAAATAAAAACTGAAAGCTGAAAGTGGCTGTGGTTGCAGATAGAGGCCAGCACTGACATTCTCATTATGGCAGGATTCTATGACCGCAGAACGATTTGTGGTTTCCAGGTTTCACTTAACACCCATGACTTAGAAGTGGAACTTTTGCGGGATACCCCAGCAGGTAATTATACAGTTAAACATCCATGTTTTTTGAGGGGGGTTTTGTTTTTGAGGCAAGAAGGGGACTGAAGGAGCTTAAATCAGTCGTCATCACGGAGGATTCCTTAGATTAACGTTTCAGTAATATTGCACTCTTAACAATAAAAATATTTTGGTATTGGGTATTTGGATTTTGGTATTTGAACAAGAAGATATAGTATTCAAGCTTAGTTGTCACTTTCATTTAGGTGTAAAATCATGCAAAAGCTTTCACTTGCTTTGTTTTCTTTCATTTCCTGTGCTAGAGAAATGTGCTTAGAAAAAGCCTGCGTTGAACCCTAGGATTACACAGTCTATAATTGGGGAGATCGGTGCATAATTTGCTGATCTTTGTATACTGTTTGAGTAATAAAAGGCGAAAACAGACTTTTCATACAATTTGAAACGTGTAAATATGTGGCTTTCTGGGATTTTCCTCTAAATACAAATTTCGTTAATTTAATTCCTCTTAGCCAGTAGTATCATATGTCTGGGAACAGGAAGGAAGGGTATCATGAGAATTAGGAAGGATCCTTTTAGCTTTGTTTATGACTGGCTTTTAGTTGATTTCATATACTTTGAAAAAGTTAAGGAAACTTACTAGGGCTGATCTGACTCAGTTAAGCAAAATATTATTTTATTTTTTTAAATTAAATTTAATGTTTTTATTTTTTATAAACATATAATGAATGTATTTTTATCCCCAGGGGTACAGGTCTGTGAATCACCAGGTTTACACACTTCACAGCACTCACCCTAGCAGATACCCTTCCCAATGTCCATAATCCCACCCCCCTTCTCCCAATACCCCTCCTCCCAGCAACCCTCAGTTTGTTTTGTAAGATTAAGAGTCACTTATGGTTTGTCTCCCTCCCAATCCCATCTTGTTTCATTTATTCTTCTCCTACCCCCTTAACCTGCCATGTTGTGTCTCCACTTCCTCATATCAGGGAGATCATATGATAGTTGTCTTTCTCTGATTGACTTATTTCACTAAGCATGATACCCTCTAGTTCCATCCACATTGTAACAAATGGCAAGATTTCATTTCTTTTGATAGTATTCCATTGTATATATATACCACATCTTCTTTATCCATTCATCTGTGGATGGACATCTAGGTTCTTTCCATACTTTGCCTATTGTAGACATTGCTGCTATAAACATTCAGTTGCATGTGCCCCTTCGGATCACTACGTTTGTGTCTTTGGGGTAAATACCCAGTAGTGCAATTGCTGGGTCATAGGGTAGTTCTATTTTCAACATTTTGAGGAACCTCCATGCTGTTTTCCAGAGTGGTTGCATCAGCTTGCATTCCCACCAACAGTGTAGGAGGGTTCCCCTTTCTCCACATCCTTGCCAGCATCTGTCATTTTCTGACTTGTTAATTTTAGCCATTCTGACTGGTGTGAGATGATATCTCATTGTGGTTTTGATTTGTATTTCCCTGATGCCGAATGATATGGAGCACTTTTTCATGTGTCTGTTGGCCATCTGGATGTCTTTTTTGCAGAAATGTCTGTTTATGTCTTCTGCCCATTTCTTTTTTTTTTTTTTTTTGGTTTTTAATTTTAATTTTTTATTTTTTTATAAACATGTATTTTTATCCCCAGGGGTACAGGTCTGTGAATCGCCAGGTTTACACACTTCACAGCACTCACCAAAGCACATACCCTCCCCAATGTTCATAACCCCACCCCCCCTTCTCCCAACCCCCCTCTCCCCAGCAACCCTCAGTTTGTTTTGTAAGATTAAGAGTCACTCATGGTTTGTCTCCCTCCCAATCCCATCTTGTTTCATTGATTCATCTCCTACCCACTTAAGCCTCCATGTTGCATCACCACTTCCTCATATCAGGGAGATCATATGATAGTTGTCTTTCTCTGCTTGACTTATTTCGCTAAGCATGATACGCTCTAGTTCCATCCATGTTGTCGCAAATGGCAAGATTTCATTTCTTTTGATGGCTGCATAGTATTCCATTGTGTATATATACCACATCTTCTTGATCCATTCATCTGTCGATGAACATCTAGGTTCTTTCCATAGTTTGGCTATTGTGTCTTCTGCCCATTTCTTGATTGGATTATTTGCTTTTTGGGTGTTGAGTTTGCTAAGTTCTTTATAGATTTTGGACACTAGCCCTTTATCTGATATGTCGTTTGCAAATATCTTTCCCATTCTGTCAGTTGTCTTTTGGTTTTGTTAACTATTTCCTTTGTGGTGCAAAAGCTTTTGATCTTGATAAAATCCCAATAGTTCATTTTTGCCCTTGCTTCCCTTGCCTTTGGCGATGTTCCTAGGAAGATGTTGCTGTGGCTGAGGTGGAAGAGGTTGCTGCCTATGTTCTCCTCAAGGATTTTGATGGATTCCTTTCTCACATTGAGGTCCTTCATCCATTTTGAGTCTATTTTCATGTGTGGTGTAAGGAAATGGTCCAATTGCAAAATATTATTTTAAAACAAAGTTTTATCTTTTCCTATCTATGGTCACCATTTATATCTATTTTTAACATTCAACCTTATTGTTTGTTTTAATACAAATACTACCCGTTGCTTACTGAAGATTTGAAATGTATTTAAAGATCAAAATCAGATATAATCTTATCTCAAACTGCATTTAACATGTTTGGTGTATCTCTGTCCAGTTTCTTTTAATGCACTATTCCTAAACACACAAATGCAAATGGGGAAAAATAATAAAATTGAGATCATATTATTATTCCTTTTTATTTGACATTATATCTAAGCATTTTTGTATTTCAAAGATATATATATTCATCCTAATTTATTTGAACTGTCTTCAGTTTTTGGGATTGAGGGGCTGAATATCATTAACACATCGAGTGTGGGTTTTCGAGTCATGCTATGTGGATTTATTTCTTGGTTTGAAAAATCTACTAGCTATGTGATCCTGAGCAATTTCCTATCCTGAGTTTTTATTTCCTGCTGCATAAAATGCAGAAAAGCATAATATGCCCCCTGGGATAGAGGTGAAGATTATGTGGGTTATATATGTTAAGAGTGCCGAGGCACATCGTAAACAGTATGTAAATATTAACTTAATTCCAATTACTTTCCATTTTCAATAATCTGTGAATTTCATGTCATCTAATAATATTTCTACTTGGTTAAGATTTGGCAAAATTAACTCATTCCCTGTTATTTTTAGTCCCATTAGATGCTTGTTGATTTCTTATTTAGATCTGTGGTTATCCTCAGTAAAGTTCGGGAGCTTACTTTCTATGGGGCCACATTTTTATTATTAGGATTATTTGTAGATGTTTTACATAGTTTTTGGTAATGTCTTTATATGTTTTGGTAGTTTCATTATAAATGCAATCTTTTTTCTTCATTCCATTTTTCAGTTGCTTCTTATTTGTATAACAGACAGTTTTTAGATATCCATCTAAAATTGGGAAAAAGTGGGTTGAAGCCTCTGCCTTTGGCTTAGGTCATGGTCCAAGGATCCTGGGATCAAGCCCCACAACGGGCTCTCTGCTCAGCAGGGAGCCTGCTTCCCTTCCTCTCTCTCTGCCTGCCTCTCTGCCTACTTGTGATCTCTCTCTGTCAAATAAATAAATAAAAATCTTTAAAAATAAATAAATATAGGTCTGTTTTATGTTTGTGTCCTTTTTCTCGGTTTGTTCATTTGTTTTGTTTTTTTTTTTAGATTCCACATATGAATGAAATCAGACATGGATGGACCTAGAGGGGGTTATGCTAAGTGAGTGGATTACTTGATGGAAAGAAAAAAAAAGAGAAGGGAGAGCAAGCAAAAAGAAAAGGGAAAAGTAAACTTGCAGATTATGATCACATCTGCATATAATTATACATGCCTATTTCTGTTTTAAGTATTTGTTAATGAAAATCTTACTGAAGTGTTTAAATATATATAAAAAAGAAATCATATGGTATTTGTCTTTCTCTGTGTGACTTGTTTCACTTAGCATTATACTCTCTTGGTCTATCCATGCTGTTTCACATGGCAAGATCTCATTCTTTTTTATGGCTGAGTAATACTCATTTGTGTGTGTGAGTGTGTGTTTGTGTGTAGTATACCACATCATCTTTATCCATTCATGTATTGATGGACACTTGGGTTGCTTTTATACTTTATTTTTTTTTTCAGATAATTATCTATTTTACGAATTTCTTTTCAAATACGTTAACATACAGATTTGCATTTTATCTACTGGTAATTTAAACAAGCAGGCCTTTTACTTGTCAGACCATCTTTTCCATATTTACTTACCTATTACTCAATATTTTATTCTTGATTAGATTTTCTAGATATTTATTAATAAAATAATATTTTATTTTTCAAAGAAAATATAAGCTCTTGGGTTTATTTTATTTTCACTTTGTTTCAAATTTACTTTTACTCTTATTTTTAAAATTTAATTATTTTTATGATTTCTTCAGGTCAATAATTAGCTTATATATTTATTATAAATTTGTCTCTGAGTATATCTTTGCTTATATTTAGTGCATTGTCATACAGTTTTCTTTTTTACTCATTTTTTATATGTTCTTAGATTTTACAAAATTGGTTTTTTTGACCCTAACACTGTATTATATAAATTGTTTTATAATTTTCTCCTCCTTTCTTCTCTTGGCTATTAGCTGTTGTGACATTGTCCTTTATCTGTGAGTCTCCTTATTATATCTGCTTTAGACTGCTCCTAAAAGGAATATACTCTCCTCAATAGATGTTGCTTAAGGGTACAAACTTGCAACTAGTAGATAAATAAGTATTAAAGATCTAATGTACAGCATAGTGACTATGATCAACAATGCTATTTTGTAAACTTCAAAGAAGCTAGGTTTCTGAGAGACTAGATCTTAATTGTTCTCACCACAAAAAAATTGTAATTATGTGATATGATAGGGCTGCTAGATTTAGCAAAGGTGGTAATCATATTATCATAGTACATATATGTATGAAATTAATACCCTGTATACCTCATATGTATACAGTATTGGCAATATGTCAGTTATTTCTCAATTTATAAAATCCCAAATATTTATTTCCCTACTGACTCTCCATTTTAGGTAGTGTGATGTCAAAGTGCTTACAAGAGATATTGGAGCCTCTTTAATTTAACCTGAACCTTCATCTGCAATCATTATCCACTATTTTGTCACCATAACCTGCTGAAAATCCTCTCAGCCACTTACCAACGTATGACTACATTTCTTTGGTTACTTATACTTTTTCTTACTTAGCTTCTCTGGCCATATCCTTTATTATGTGCAGCACTCTCTGTGTAACTTCTTTAGTCCCACTGAAAAAATTCAGCAGTCTTTCCTGGGAGCTTTCAGAGGGTTTTAAAGTCATTTCCATGCAGAACTCACCATATTCTATAGATGTTATTTGCCTCATGCTTGTCTCCAGAGTGACTGTTGATAAGCACAAGGAGCAAGTCTTTCTGACTTTTATATCTCAGTTATATTTAATCGTTAAAATACTTCTGTGAATTAGATGTTACCTATCTCTGAAGATGAAGAAATTGAAATTCTGAGAAGTTTAATATTTCCAAAGTTACAGAACTGTTCAATACCATAGATAGGATAATAATCCAACTTTATATCAACCGCAGTAATGTTTCACATCCTTTGACAAAAATATCTCCTTGTGGTTGAAGAAATGTAGGGGTGGATGGCAGCATCTGTAGGTTTTGCCCGAAATAGCACAATATAAGCGTAAATTGATTTGAAGCACTGTCTTTCATAGTAAGTCTCACAAGTTTAGTTCTACTTTAAAACTATTTATATATGTTTCAATATAAAGCAATATTCTATTACTCTCCATTAAGAAAAATTTTATCTTTTACCTGCATTTGTTAGTTCACTGTAGGTGCTATTCTATGATGAGTTATCACATTATGATTGTTAGGCTGAATTATAAAGAGATGAAACTACATTTTAAATTCACCACTAACGTGATTTTTTTTATGTTAATCCAGACTCCTATAAAAGTACAGATACAAATAATAGGTTTGCGCTTTCTGTCACTGAAAAATCTACAACTACTCTAAAAAATTGGTATGATACAAAGTTTTAAAGCAATTCTTGGTAGAAATTTCTGTATGTTTATCATCTTATTGAGATATTATAACCAATTTTTATATGGTGAATTGAAAGGTTATTTGAGCTTTCGCTTTTTTATTACTTCAGGAAAATTATTGTCAAGGGTCTTTTTTTAGTGAAAACAAGATTCTTAATTACTTAATTCTTAATACTGACTCAACTCTCTCTGTCCAATTCTCAAACTTCATTTTCACCCAGCAGTTATGTGTTTTGCAGTAAAAATATTAATAGTTTTCCATGCCACTGGTTAAGCACTCAGTCTTGGCAGAATATTTGCTTGATACACTGGTTTTATGAATTACTCTTTTTTTTAACTTTTTATTTTAATTCCAGTTAGTTAACTTACAATGTTATATGAATTGAATTAGTCTATTAATAAGGTTACAGACAGATTAACAACTTTGTCACTTTAGTTTTGTTTCCTCCACATAAAAAATAATGCACTTCAGCAATGAATTAGAAGCCTCTGATCACTGCCTTCTTGAAACCTAGGAAAAATCAGTATAGTACAAAAATGTTTTGAGTTCAACTTTTATAGTTTGCCTATAGATGAAACTTTACAAAGTTTAAATCAGTTATCTGTTCCCTTGTTTGTCATCTCTACTACCTTATGAATACACTAAGATGATCTAGAAGCAAGTTATTTGAGTTCTTAAGTTCATAGTTGTCAGTATACAACATCATAGTTCTGGAGGAGGATGAATTTGATGCAAGCCAACTTTCCGTGGTTGTGAGTGTTAGAAATTTGGCTCCATATTCACCCCCCCTCCCGTTTTTTTCCCCCTACTCAGTAGTGTTTTTTCTTGTAAAAATCATCAGCTAGATTGTTGAAAAGTTGTTTAACAATTATTTTGCCATTAATTTCTTCAAATTTCTACATATTTTTATAGACATCATCACTAAAGATAGTATACCATGATCTGCATAATTTTTTAAGATTTTATTTATTCATTTGAGAAAGAGCACAAGCAGCAGGGAGAAGCAATAGAAGCAGACTGCCCACTGAGTGGGAAGCCTGATGAGGGGCTTGATCCCAGGACCCAGAGATCATGACCTGAGCCGAAGGCAGATGCTTAACCATCTGAGTCACCCAGGTGCCTCTGCATGATTTTTTTTTTTTTTAATCATTCTGTATTCTTGCCTAACAGCGTTGTTTCATATATGTAGTGAGCATATCAACAGACCTGGGACATGTGATAAAACATCAGATTGACCATTCTCATATGAGATCTTTACCCACTTTATCCTACTATACGAGTTTTACTTTTCAAGATGATAAGATGATTTTGAGGTGGCTTTGAAGGAAACTTTAAGCAATTGTAATTTATTCACTGGACTGTAATTTCCATTATGTTACTCCAGACCCCTCCTCTGCTTAGCTCTTGACAAAGCATTCTGGTGATTTGATTTCAAAATGTCCTTGATGTTGGGATTGTAGATGTTATGTAAGGTGGCCTGCTGCGGTTATGGTGCAGAGCTCTCATGTAAGAGATAAAACAAGATTTTGACTCCCTGGACTTGCCCTTGTAATAAAAATCAGTGCTATCAATAAGCATGTAAAGATGTCTTACTGAATTTAAAATGTACTAACTCCAATTTACCGATTGTGGTTGGGTTAGAACTATCACCTCTTTGCTATTAAGTTCATTTGATGCAGCTAGAGGGATAAAACTAGAGAATTATTGGATTTCTCTCATCATGAATATCTCCAAGTTCCAATCCTGCCCTCTGACTACTATTTCTAGTGTTGCATCTTTCTATTTGAAAATAATTAACAGAGTTAGTAATCTTTGAGAGGTAAATGAAAAAAAACACATAGAAATAACAAGAAATAGAATTTTTAGATCTTAGTTGTTCACAGGAAAGCAAAACCAATAAAAAATAAAATTGTATCTTACATTTTGTAAGCCACAATTTTATCAGAAAATTGAGCCGAATTATAGAAACCGGTGTGTGTATGTGAGTGTGTGTGAATTCAAACCTTTCAAAACTCTAGTTTATAAGGCGATAACTGCATTAAAAAAACAGAGGAAAAAACATACGTAGCAACATGTCCACAAACTTACGGAGTGATCAGACCATAAACTCATCTCTTTTCATGAACCAGTGGCATTAAATAATGTTTCTCCAAGCCATGGCTGTTTCACTTTTGAATGCACCTTAAATATTGATAACCTTTGATTTTCTCATAAGGGAAATTTACCAAATTTTATAATCACTATTCTTGTGAATATTCTACTGTTACTATGTTTTCATGGAAAAACATGGATTGTCTAGAATGGACAAACAGAATTCTTGTATTTTGTGCACAAATATGACAAAACCTTATGTCATCCAACTTCCAGCCTCCCAACTCCACTCCCTCCATCCTTCCTCTCAGACTTTCATAGGTAACTTTGCTTTAGTGCTTATTGGGAAATAAGGGGTCTGGTTTTGTCTTTGTTTAAGAAAGTCATTCCCATTGAACCTACTTCTGTTGTCCTTCCTAGTCCTGCCTTGGATGTTCACTCACCTCTGGGCTGTTTATTTCTGGCTGTTTCTGTTTGTAATTCCTGTAACAGGATGCTCCTTGCTTTGTAGCAGAGCTGATAGAGAGGTAAAAATGAGGCTATGGAGTTCCTTATACTGTTTCTTCCCATTATTTTCACTACCACTGTCAATAAATTAGTGCATATTTATCAAGCTTGACTGAAGTGTTGAGTGTAGTTAGTCAAACACTGGAGGTTTATTATAATGCAAGGCAAATACTGTCACCTATGGCTTTCTGTGACTGCTGTACTGATGCAAAGGAAAACACTAATGAGTTGCCCTAAATATGATCTGGAGGTCCTATCTTTGTTCTCCAGACTTCCTGACTGTTCTAGAATACCTCCTTCTTTAAAGATTTTATTTATTTATTTGAGAGAGAGAGAGAACACACATGCACACGAGCGGGGTGGGGGTGGACAAAGTGGGAGGGATGGGGAGAGAAAACCCAAGGCAGACTTCATGCTGAGCACGGAACCAACTCAGAGCTCAATCTCAGGACCCTGAGATCATGACCTGAGCTGAAACCAAGAGCCAGGCGCTCAACCAACTGAGCCACCCAATTGCTCTAGATACCTCCTCCTTTAAATGTCCATGGCATAAATCTCCATTATTTTAAAGGAAAACTGAAAGTCATTTTGTTGGGGAGCGCTGGTAACAACTTCCACCTATTATGACTGGATAGAAAAAGAAGAAATAAAAGAGAATTGTCATTTTTATTTCTACTTAGTAGCTCATCCAAGCATTTTGCTGGGTCTAGAGGCAAAACATGTGGAGAGTCAGTTGAAAGAGAGAAGAGAGAGCAAAGATAGCCACCTTTTTAATGATGAAATCCCTTAAAAGGGTCTTTTCCTGTGAAAAGCATGTTTTTCCCAGCGCTCCCAAACCAAGGTATCTAGGAGGGAACTAAATCTGTGGTGAGTGCTGTTTCATGGAAGCCAGTTCTAGGAGGAGATGAGCTGTTCCATGTGAGCTGGAGCCATGGGGAGATGCAGTGATGGTTGCTACTCTAGGCTGTGGGCGGGAGAACCTTGGTGGAAATGACGTGGTTTCTCTCTTCCTCTCATCCTCTAATATCCTACTTTCTCCTTCCATTAATCAAACCGAGGTGGAAATCATTTGGCAAGTGTCTAGGTCATTTATAGGATTAGTTTCCTCATTATGCAAACAGAGCAAGAGAAAAGCAGAGAATGGAGCTGAGAGTAAGCAGAATGGCCAGGACACGTGGTGCTGATATTTTAATTTCTTCTTGGAAATAAACATCATAGAGATGTGGATGCCTTGTTTGGATAAGGAAAAAAAGAGAGAGAGAGAGAGAGAGGAGAGAGAAAGAAAAAGCTGATAGTAAGAGAACACGGGGATATGAGGAACTGCCAAATTTCTCCAGAGAGTACATCTAGAAAATGGGTGGGCTTAAATCCGAGTTACTGGAACAGAGTGAATCCTAGTGGAATGTGGGAAAAAAATTCTGGACTGGGAATAAGAAGGAGACTATAAAATTGTTTCAGCATCTCCCTAGCTATCTGTTATTGGATACATCTTTATCATTTGAGCATTAGTTCCCTTTCTGCCTCCCACCCTCTCTTCTTTTCTGTCTTTCCTGACTGGTAAGTTTGAGGAGTGGACAAGATCCTCCAAAGATTCCTTTTATGTTCAACATTTCATACATGTTGGTGAGCAGAGTTCTATCAGTAAAATATGCTTTTTCCAAGATTTTATCCATATGTTCCTGCATTGTGGTCTGACATTCATAAAATTATTCTAACCAATAAGAGTTCTGCCTATTAAGATTTTACTCTTGTTATTCTTTTTAGGACCTGGGGTCCCTGAGGTGAAGGGTGATGACTTTCAGTATTTTTTAATGAATGAAATCCCTTAAAGGGTCTTTTCCTGTGAAAAGCATGTTTTTTCTCTCTTCCTTCCCTTGGACTCTTCCTGTTCCTCCCTTCCTCTTTTTCTTTTTCCTTGATAATATGCATTTAGGTTCTAATATGTATAAGCTATGAAAAAATAAAATGTCCTCTAAAATGTTTAATGGAAGAGTTACATAATTATCAAAAGTGAACATGTAGAAAATGAAATCACTAATAAGTTTTATAGGCAATTTGCTACTGAATATTTGGTTTGAAAATGTAATGATTAGGTTAAAAGTAGCAATTGTGGCTGTACTTGCTTTTTACAAACGCAGCTGCTAATTATTAATCACCTTTTCTGAAATTTTATCCTAAGGCTTTATTCTGACCTATTGATTTTTATTGTCAAAGAAATGTAAGTAGCATCAGACACTGGTACCATTATTCCACCAGAGCCGATCAGGTACATTTTTAGTGCGTGTGGGCACTAGATACCCTAGGGAGAATGGAGTGGGGCACCCTACTGGAAAGATAGCAGAGAAATAAAGCACTAAATGGGAGTCCTAGGAATTGAAGGAAGATCTTTGCCTATTTCAAAATATACTTTAAAGGCTAAATTGTGCAACCTGGGAAAGGGAGGTTTTAGTCTGTGTGAGGGAGATTGAAGGTGGCTATCTTTGCTCTCTCTTTTCTCTTTCAACTGACTCTCCACATGTTTTGCCTCTAGACCCAGCAAAATGCTTGGATGAGCTACTAAGTAGAAATAAAAATGATAATTCTCTTTTATTTCTTCTTTTTCTATCCAGTCATAATAGGTGGATTTTCATTAAACATGGGAAGATAAAAAATGGGAAATGCACTTTCCCTGAACTCTTTCAATGTTCTATAAAATGTTCAATTAACTGTACTTGCCACTGTCTATATTTCTTTCCATACTCTCTAGATTGCAGAAGTCTCTCTAGTGTTTCAGTTACATTTAAAAAAAGAGAGTCAGTTTATTATTTTTCACTGAACTCAGAATAGCTGGGTGAATAAATACTGCTACTAATCATTTCATTTGCTTCATGGCCTATTGTTTAAACTTTCGAGGAACCATAACACAGTAGAAACTAAAACCATCTTAAAAGAAAAGTCTGTGAGTAGATAATAAGAATAAAACTTGATTTTCCGCATGCCCTTGTGCATCATATCCAGCCACCATCTTTACTGTGAGGTATCAAACCATGTAACAGCCATGCAAGTAATTACATTCTATGTATCACATGGAGAGCTAATAAAAATTACAAGGGAGAATAAAGAGCTGGTTAAGAATCTGAGGCATTGGGGCACCTGGGTGGCTCAGTGGGTTAAAGCCTTTGCCTTCAGCTCAGGTCATGATCTCAGGTTCCTGAAATTGAGCCCCACATCGGCAGCAGGGAGCCTGCTTCCCCCTCTCTCTCTGCCTGCCTCTCTGCCTACTGTGATTTCTCTCTATCAAATAAATAAATAAAATCTTTAAAAAAATGTGAGAATTATACATAGAGAACTTGGGGTATGAATCCCAGCTCTGCAATAGAATAGCTATGTGATTGTGTCAAATTATTTACTCTCTCAGAGCATTACTTTCCTCATTTTAAAAATGGGAATAATAATATTTAGTCACAGCTTTTTGTAAAGATTGAGACACTGAATGAAAAACAACAAGAATCCTGGATGTAGGGGTAATAGCTCAATATCTCAGTAATGCTATTATCAGTGGAAATGAAGAAAGACGCTTTTGGGTCATTGATTAATTGACTATCTTGCCATGAGAATGCAGAGGTCAAAACAGTGGTTTCTCTTTTTATTTCAGAAAATGAGAGTTTACCTCTTTCAGTTTCTATTAATAGGGAAGTGTGTGCCTATGTGGGTGTGTATGTATATGAAAAAGTTGAGAGAGAATATACTGACACAGTGCTGTGATGTTCCTATTTGGGTGTATTTAAATTAATTGTTTTAAAACATGACTTAGTGGCAATGTATGGAAAAGGCACTTAATTCAGAATAAGAAAACAGGTTTATATCTTAGCACTGCCAAATATTGATTGTATTAAAAACCTGACAGGTAGGTACCCCAAAAAATGTTAGATTTAAAAACAAATGAGTCATTAGTCCCTGAATATTGGGGTTGAATATAATTTCAGTAGACTGCAGTATTTGCTTTTCTTAAAGATCTTGAAAGAATGATGAAAACTTGAAAGCAAACTTAGCTGGAATAGGGATTCCTGTTGTGGAACAGATTGAAGCTGCTAGAAATGTCATATCTTACAAAATGTTGTTTTTTGTTTTTTACTTTGTTTTTGTGTCTGTTTTTTTTTTTTTGTTGTTGTTTACCCAGAGCCACAAACAGGGACTTCATGATTACTGAATGGTGTATCTACTGCAGTGATTCTCAAACTTTTTTGTCTCAAGATATTTTCATCCTTTTTTAAAAAAGATTTTATTTATTTGAGAGAGAAAGAGAAAGAGAGAGAGTGTGTGCAAGCAGGGGTGAGAAGGGCAGAGTGGAAGCCGACTCCCCGCTGTACAGGGAGCCCCTTGCAGCTCGACCCCACCAGGAGATCATGACCTGAGCCAAACCCAGGAGTCAGACACTTAAGCAACTGAGCCTGCCAGGCACATCAGGATATTTTCATTCTTTTAAAAATTATTAGAGACCTTAGAGATCTCTTACTTATGTGAGTTAAATTTACTGATATTGCTGTATTAAAATTTAAAATAAATATAAAATATAAGACCCTTATATGTTAACATAAATAATATTTCCATGTAGAATTACTATATTTTCTGAAATAAAACAAAAAAATCCTGAGAAGGGCGCCTGGGTGGCTCAGTGGGTTAAGCTGCTGCCTTCAGCTCAGGTCATGATCTCAGGGTCCTGGGATCGAGTCCCGCATCGGGCTCTCTGCTCAGCAGGGAGCCTGCTTCACTCTCTCTCTGCCTGCCTCTCCGTCTACTTGTGATTTCTCTCTGTCAAATAAATAAATAAAAATCTTTAAAAAAAAAATCCTGAGAAGAATGGAATTCCCTCTCCCCTTTCCCATTTTTGCAAATCTGATCATGTCTGACTTCATAGAGACAAGTAGATTCTCTAATCTGTTTCTGCATTCATCTGTTGAGAGAGCACCCATCATGTAGCTTCTGGAAAATTCCCTATACCCTTATAAAATAGTAAGAGTGAAAAATCAATGACTATCTTACGTTGTTATAAAATAAGCCTTGATCTCATAGGTCACTTTAGAAGATCTCAGGGACTCGCATGGGTTCCTCGCCCACACTTTTGAGTACCAGTGTTATTGATTAATCATTGTTTCCTTTAGCTGTCTTCTTTAAAATTCAAAGACTCTTGGAAAGGGTACTACATTTTCTCAACACTGCAGGGTGAATTGATTAAACTCTTGAGTCCTGAATGGGAGAGAGGAAAAGAATGAAAATAATGTAGACTTGAAGGGAATGTGGCCTTGAAAAAAGTGGGAAATCAGAGGCAATGAATCCTAGTATCAATTCCGTTTTGGAGTTTGTAAATTAGCTCCATCATTTAAAAGTGGCTTAAATTTGTAACAGTTACATAATTTTTCTTTATCTTTTTTTAAAAAGGTTTATTTAGTTATTTTAGAGTGAGAGAGAGAGTGTATATGCAAGCTGAGGGGAGGGATAGAGGGAGAGGGAAAGCCCTACACAGGGCTCCATCTAACGAGCCTGAGATCGTGATCTGAGCCAAAATCAAAAGTAGACACTTAACCGAATGAATCATCCAGGTGCTCCCACAGTTACTTAATATTTCTAAGTCTCAGGTTGTCCACTTGCAAAATACAGATAATATTTAATGTGTGGTGTTGTGATAATTAAATCAAATAATATCTGTAAAACATTTAGCTTAAAGTCTGACATGTAGTATGTAGCCCATTATTAAGCCATAATTTTTGTTGTTATTTTATCCAGCATTGACATGCTCATAAACACATGTAAATTCTTTCTTCAGAGTTACATTATGTGCAGCAATAAATATCTTATTCCAAGGGCTCTATTTTATTCTGTTTTAAAATCCTAGTAGAAATAAAGCAAGAATGAGGGCAGTGTGGAAGATAAAATGGAGGTAGATTAGAATGGGGTTGAAATTCCAGGATATACATCATGAGACAGGGTTTCAACTAGGATTCTGGGGCTTCAGATGATGTTATGTGCTACAATGTGTCCCTTCCCAAATTCATAATGTTGAAGTCCTACAACATAGAATTTCAGAATGTGACTATATTTCAAGATAGGGTGCTTAAAGATATAATTAAGATGAAAAAAGATCATTGGGTGCAATATTCTAATTATGGAAAAAGCCCAAGCATCCATCAGGAGTCGACTGATGAATGGGTAAAGAAGTTGTTGTATGTATGTATAATGGACTATTAGCCATAAAAAAAAGAATTTTGCCATTTGCAACAATGTGATAGAGCTAGAGAGTAATGCACTAAGCAAAATACGTCAGTCAGAGAAAGACAGATACCATATGATTTCACTCATGTGGAATTTAAGAAACAAACTAAGAAACAGACTCTAAACTATAGAGAAATAAACTGACGGTTACCAGAGCGGAGGTTGGGGAATGGGGAATAGGTGATGGAGATTAAGGAGGGCACTCGTTGTGATGAACACTGGGTGTTGTATGTGAGTGTTGAATCCCTAAGTGTATACCTGAAACTCATATTATAGTATATGTTAACTAGCTGGAAGGGGTAGAGGGAGAGAGAATCTCAAGCAGACGACATGCTGAGTGTGGAGCCAGATAGAGGGCTCAATCTCACAACCTTGTGACCATGACCTGAGCCAAAACCAAGAGTAGGATGCTCAACCAGCTTGGCCATCCAGGCACCCCATGACCAGTGTCTGTGTAAGAGGAGATTAGGATGGTGGCACACAGAGGGGGAAGACGTGAAGATGTTGAAAGATGGCCTCTATGAGAGTGTAGTTAAGCCCCTTCCAGGCAGAAAGCAGGAGATGGGTTTTTGCCTGCTCCCTCTGCACTGAACAGCTACTGGGAATGCTTGCCTGCTCTTTAGTAACTGGTTCTTAATTTGCTGTAGTCTTGTGGGATGCATAATGCTGAATCCTCTTGGCTATCAGGGATTTGTGATTTTGGGCTTGTTCTAAGGTGGCAGCTCTAAAAGTTTGGGCTTTAGGTTTGTGAACAAGTGACTTCCAGGGGTGTGCTGGCAATTTGGTATTATTGTTGTAGTGAGCTGGAGGGAGAAGACAGGAAGTCCCCATCAGCTCCCCCAGTATTGCAGTCAGCCATGGTGCTTCCTAACGGGAAATCAGACCTTCAGGCAGCAACTTGTATAGTGTGCAGTCTTCCAGGGAGAAACTGGGAGATGTGGATTTTTGCCTCTTTTCTCTGTATTGAGCCCTGTGGGGACCACTTCAGTGAGTGCTTGTTGGGTGTAGGCCTGTGGGACTTGTGAATATAAGTCTCATTTGTTTTCAGAGTAGGGGAGGTGGGGGAGGCAGTAAGGGGGTGATGAAGGGGAGTTCGTCCCTCAGGTTAGGTAGTTGATGCTGGGATACTAGATGTGCAGTCCAAACACTACTCTCCTCAGGGAGAATCTGGGAGTTATATGTGGATATGAGGTGATGGGTTCATGGTAAGAAATTGTGTCAGCTTTTCTTATTTCAACATGCATGTTTTCTTTTTTGCCCCATGTGATTCCTGTCCCTCAGTTAGTTTTTGGATTTCTCTCAGAGGGAATTGCATCATGTATAGCTTGTACATTTGGTGTGCAGTTGGGAAGAAGGAAATTCAGGATCCTCCTACGTCACCATCTTGGTCAAGACTCTAGTCAGTGTTCCTTTGAGTGGCCTCTGACTCAGTTTTCTGGTTGACTGAGTTGGGGGGGGATAATAATACTGCCAAACATACAGCTAATAGGGCCTCTCTTTGAGTGTGTAGTTGTAGGGATAAGGTAAAAATTTAATCCATTCTTTTCATAAGAATGTTTCCTTTACTAGTTCTTTAAAACACTTGCTCATTCTCACAAGCATCAGAATTTTTTCTTGGTCATTTATTTTACAAATGACCTTTAATTTGCCTTTAAAAATTTTTAAATTAACAACCAAAAGGTCTTCTTACAGGACAACCTTTGCTCTTGTTAACTTCTTTCTCATAAACTCCTTTTTGCAAGTGTTGCAAACTGATTTGGAATAAAACTTCCTTAATTGCACAAGGTTTTATTAAAGTTATAGAAATATGGATAATTAAGTCGTGAACAATGAACTACATGAGAGTCTAGTGGGAAATAAAAAAAACAATGCATGCAAACCTGATTGTTGTTTTTCTTAAAGATACTAAATTAGGGACTGAGAAGACTATATTGTATATACTAAATTTGGAGTTTCTTTTAGCTGGTCTACATTAGCAGAGAGACCATAAGCAAAATTAATTTAGATGATGGCTTCAGTGCAGCAAGATTTTTCCCTCCTTTTCTGACTTTTTGAACACTGATAATAGATTCTCAAATACTTATTTTAAAGGACACTGTTATTTATATCATTAGTTTCTTTTCTCTGTCAAATTAGTTTAAGTAGAAAATATTTGATAGTGATTTGGAATTCAGCAGAGATGAAATAGCAAATACTACATTTAAAAAGAAGCCTTAAAAAAGGTTTTTTTTGGAAATATTTATTTTTTATACTGCTTACTCCTTGATTTATTAGTTTATTATTAGAAACATTTCTTTTTGAGCTATTTTAGAAGTGAAGATAATAGAATATCTTTATTGCTACAGGAATCACTGGAAAATATGTATAAGAACATTTATTCATAATGAAGCATAAATCCTAAATCCTAATAAGATGAATTTCTCTTCCCTTCTTATTTCCACTCTTGGGTAAAATATGTAAGCTATCACTTATATAAAAGATAATGAAGAAATTTAAATGAAAAAATAGAGAATATAATCCTAGGAACATACAGTATTAGAAATAGCAATAATGTAACTGCAACTTCACATAAACTTCTAATTTACTTGTATATGTAAATCATATGCATTTTATACCCTAAATATATCTTAGTCTCAGTGGTTTACCTTTCTCACTCCGGCTTTCCCTTCCTTCTCCATTTCAGCCTATAGGTGTGTTTCCTTGTACTATTTCAGGTGAACCATTCATGCTGCAGTCTCTGTGACTGGAGCCCCCTGGAGTGATTCTATTCTCAGCATCACTGTTCTTTATAACCCATATAGCAGTCCCATGAATCTAAGATATGGTCACATCTTAATTTCTCCATAACTGGCCTCTATGCATTTCCTTTACTCGATTTTCTTCTTGGAACTCAAGTAAAAGAAACCGGCATTTGAGTTAGAGGGTGGTCCTTGCTTGATGAGAGGTGCTTTCAAACAGTAAAATACTCCTTGGGAAATATGTCCACAGGTATGTTCAGTCTTCATCATTAATTGCACTACCCGTCCATTTCACTCATCTGTTTTTCTGAAGTACTTGAAATTCTTCTAAAAAGATCTTTTAATATCTAAAAGAAGAAAAAAATCCTTGGGAACTTAATATTCACCATTTATTGGGTTGGGCATCAAGAATTTTTGTGGATCTTTGCTTTCTCATCTGCAAAATGCAGATTGTGGAACAAATCAGAGCTTTTCAAACTCAGAAAGTATTAGATGGTTGTCAAAAACATAGATTCCAGGTCTCCATTCTAAGCCTTTGAAATATGAATATCAATGACTTAGACCTGGGACTGTGGATTTCTTAGGTAGTTCTGATTTGGAAACCATTGGAACAGACATTATGATACTTGTACATATACCAACTGCTCATGATTTTTTTCATTTACAGTTGAGTTTTTGTAATATCTTCTCCTTCCTTCTTATCTTCTTTTTCCTCTCTCCTCCCTTTCATTATTTCACATTTAGCTTGCTATTCATTGTTTGCTAATTTATTTTGAGTCATGAATGCAGTGTTACCGTGTTGATAGCATGTGTTGTACCTAGAGCTGCTTTGCCATATGTCTGCCTCCCACATTCAAAATGCAATTGCTCTTCTGAGTTAATAGTTAGTAATTTTGGATTTTAAGCTACTGGCCTTATCTACTTTGATCTTTATTGATTATGGATGGTTTTTCCTTAACAAGGATCAAATGGATTTCCTGACAGATATAGAAGAGAAAATACTAAAATGATAATAAGAATGAAACTACTGTTCCTTGGCTAACTCTGAAAATAGGAGATATTTTGATAGGATATTAGAAGTCAAAACTGCCTCTGAAGTTTGCATGTTTAAAGGGGATTACAGGATGAGAAAAGAAGGCTTTGTTGCTGAAAAATAATTTAGGTCATTGATTAAGTCAACAATTATTGGGGGGGATTTATTCCATCAGGCTGTTTGGATGATGCAGAGGTAAGCAAAAGAGGACAGGTCTTTGCTCATCAGGATTAGATTCATGCTGGTGGGGAGACAGAGATGATCAGTAATTAACACAGAGATAATAAATAAATACTGATAAAATAGTGGTAAGTGTTACAAAGGGAGATTTAATAGGAAGATATGATAGGAAGTGTCTGTGTGGGGCCACTCTGTGTTAGGAGGTTAGAAAAATCTCTCTGAAAAAGTAACATTTAAGAACAGAATTGGTTGACCAGAAGGCAGGTTTGCAAAAGATCAGGGGGGAAAAATGTTCTGAGAGAAGGGAGCAGTTTAATGCAAAAGCCGTTAAGTCTGAGGATGAGCCTGGTCATTTGAGAAGTCAAAAAAAGATTAGTGTCGGGAAATTAGTAATATAATAAGTGAGAGTACAGAGAAATGATAAAAACAGGGGCTAAATCTCATTGGTTTTTACAAGTATTACTTGTCAACCAAAATAGGATGTTTTTAGGTAAAGAGTGGCATTATTTAATCTCTATTGTTTGACTGCTGTGCAAAGAACATACTAGAAGGAGCACTAAATAAAATTAGGAAGCCCAGTTACGGGTCTATTGCATTGGCCAAGCAAGACATGGTCATGCCATGGAGTAGAGTGATAGTTAGTGGGAACAGAGCAAAGTATGGGGATTTGAAATGTGATTTCAAGGTAGACTAGACAAGACTTGCTGTTAGATTGATAACGGTATTCAGGGAAAGAGAAGCATTAAAAAAATGTATGTTCTGAGCAACTGGGGGAATGGTCATGCTGTTTACTCAGATGTAAGTTCTGACAATAGACTGTCACATACCCATTCTTCCTTTATAACTCTCTCAGTCATTTTGATTTGGAATCTCACCATCAGTCTTATGTAGGGAAGAGTTGATTGTGAGACATTTAAGCTCTGCCCTTTACCACCTGTGACCACTGTGAAGTTTGCATAGATTTATAATTAAAGCATTAGATGATATTATGAATGTATATAGCAGAGGATCTGTACCTAATAAGAGCATAGTTCTTCAAATCATATGAGTTCAAACCTTTCCCAGCTGTATTCTGGCTCCTATGACAGGACTTTATTCTTATGGCTTATATGGCTCTATTCAAGGTTGTCACTTATGTGCATTTTAGTAGAGTTTATCTGAAATGATGGAGGGCTCTGAGGATTTTTATAACATCTATTTGAAGATAAGCCTATCTTGAACTGTCACTGCCATTTGAATTTACTTCTTTAGAACAAGTGTTTATCAACTCACAACAACATGACCATATTGGAAAAATTATTTTCTCTTCTGACTTGCCAGGGTATGTGTCTTCCTTTTTCCCCTTCAGCTCTATTGAGATATAATTGTAAGTTTAAGGTGTACAATGCAATGATTTGAAACCTGTATATAATATGAAATATCTACCACAATAAGATTAGTTAATACATCCTTTGCATCACATAATTACCATTTTGTTGTTATGGTGAGAACATTAAAGCTATTCTATCCTAGCAGCTTTTTTAAAAAAAGATTTTATTTATTTATTATTTATTTGACAGGAGAGCACAAGCCAGGGGGAAGGGCAGAGGGAGAGGGAGAAGCAGACTCCCGGCTCCCAGCTCAGTGGGAAGCCCGATGTGAGGCTCCATCCCAGGACCCTGTGATCATGACCTTAGCCACAGGCAGTTACTTAACCAACTGAGCTACCCAGGGGCCCCATCCTAGCAACTTTCAAGTATATCTTATAGTATTGTTAATTGTAGTCACCATGCTGCACATTAGATCTCTAGACCTTATTCATCTTGTAAGTGAATGTTTGTACCATATGACCAACTTTTCTCTATTTATATTCCCGCCTCTCAGCCCCTGGTAACCACCATTCTATATTGTTTTGATGAATTTGACGTTTTTAGATTCCACATTTAAGTGAGGTCATACAGTATTTTTCTTTCTCTGTTTGATATAGTTCACTTAGCATAATACCCTCAAGGTCCATCCTGGAGGATAGCCGGATTTCCTTCTTTTTTATAGCTGAATATTTCTATGTGTGTGTACACATGTGTATGTGTGTGAAAAAAATATATATGTGAATATATATGTGTATATATACATATATATATATCACATTTTAAAATCCATTCATCCATCAAAGGACATTCATCTGTCTTGTTTATGTCACTTGTAAATTCTGTCTTTTTAATTTACTAAAGGAAAATCATCACTCCTAGAGGCAAAAAATAGTATGATAAACTCAGTAAAATGAGACAACTGGTCTTTTGGGGAAACTGGTGAAAACTCGGCCATGACTTGCAATCAGTGTTTGCATGTATATTTACATATACATATTTGAATCATATATGAATGCAAAGCAATAAATGAGAATAAGAGAGATATTAAAAATCTGGATGCTACTAGAAATACAGTATCATAATTTTTCTTTTTTTTCATTTAAATTTAATTAGTTAACAAATAGTATATTATTAGTTTCAGAAGTCGAGTTCGATGACTCATCAGTCTTATATAATACACAATGCTCATTATATCACATGCCCTCCTTAATGCCCATCACCCAGTTACCGTATCCCTCTACCCCCCTCCCCTCCAGGAACCTTCAGTTTGTTTCCTATGATTAAGAGTCTCTTACGGCTTGTCTCCCTGATTTCATCTTGTTTTATTTTTCTCTTCCTTCCTCTATGATCCTTGTTTGGTTTCTTAAATTCCACATATGAGTGAGATCATATGATAATTGTCTTTCTCTGTTAGACTTATTTCACTTAACGTAATACCCTTTAATTCTATCCCCATCATTGCAAATGGGGAGATTTTATTTTTTGATGACTGAGTAGTATTCTATCATGTAAAAAAATATATATGTGTATATATATATGTAAAAAACATCTTTTTTTATCCATCATCTGCCGACGGGAATCTGGACTTTTTCCATAGTTTGACTGTTGTGAACATTGTTGCTATAAACATCGGGGTGTAGGTGCCCCTTCGGATCACTACATTTGTATAAGGTAGCTCTCTTTTCAACTTTTTGAGGAACCTCCATACTATTTTCCAGAGTGGCTGTGCTAGCTTGCATTCCCACCAACGATGTAAGAGGGTTTCCCTTTATCTGCATCCTCACCAATGTGTGTTGTTTCCTGAGTGGTTAATTTTAGCTGTTCTGACTGGTGGGAGGTGGTATCTCATTGAGGTTTTGATTTGTACTCCCTGATGCCAAGTGATGTGGAGCATGTTTTCATGTTTGTTGACCATTTGGATGTCTTCTTTGCAGAAATGTCTGTTCATGTCTTCTGTCCATTTCTTGATTGGGTTATTTGTTCTTTGGGTGTTGAGTTTGATAAGTTCTTTATAGATTTTAGATATTAGCTCTTTATGATTGGGTTATTTGTTCTTTGGGTGTTGAGTTTGATAAGTTCTTTATAGATTTTAGATATTAGCTCTTTATCTGATACAACATTTGCAAATATCTTCTCCCATTCTGTTGGTTGTCTTTTGGTTTTATTGACTATTTGCTGTGTAAAATCTTTTTATCTTGATGAAGTCCCAGTAGTTCATTTTTGCCTTTGTTTCTCTTGCCTTTGGTGTCGTATCTAGCAAGAAGTTGCTGGGGCCACAATTTCATTTTTTTTCCTTAGCAGTATAGAATAAGTGATTTCCTACCTTCGTGTGTACTGTGATTTTTAAAAAAGATTTATTTTATTTCAGAGAAACAGAGAGAGAGTGTGTGTGGCAGGGAGGGGAAGAAGGAGAGGGAGAAAGAGTCCCAACTAGACTTTCTGCTGAGTGCCGAGCCCGACAAGGGACCCAGTCTCATGACTGTGAGATTATGATCTGAGCTGAAACCAAGAGTCAGATGCCTAAAGCAACTGTCCCACCCAGGTGCCCCATGCTGTGTCTTTTTATATAAATGTGGTATTGTATGATTTAGATGACTTATGTGTTATTTAACACATTTTCTAATCACTGGTGGAACTATGTTTTCACCACCAGCATCACAATTTTATGCTATTTAACAAAATAGGATTGAGCATTTCAGAAACTTGTAGGCTCCCTTGTTTGTGGATTTAATTTTCTTTTGGCTGCTAATGGAGAGTTACAATCAGTTATATCTCCATGGATATGCTCTATATCTTGAGTATATGTTCTTTCTGGTCTGGGATTTTTGATATGCTCAATCATAGCTTTGGGCTCATACTTTTTTTCATGGATGGTGGACAAATTGAATTATTTTTTAAAGCACAGTAAATGGTATGCTTTAAGAAGTCTATACAACTTACCTTTAGCTCCTTTTCTACATTTAAATATATTTTAGAGGAAAAAGAATCACAGTGCCTAAGACTTTTAAAGCTAGAGTTAAAGTACATTAAGGCTTCCTTGAATCTTGTTATCTGTCATTTTAAATCCTCTTGAAGTTAGGTATAAAGAATAATAGATATATATTCAGTCAGGATACTGAAGATTTTTACTGGCTTTTGGATTAGAAGATTTTCAACTATCAGTGTTTAAGCCTCAACTTGCTGTCAGTTAGTCTCGACAAGGCCAAAATAAGATTCTAATAGTTGTGATTGTGGAGAGGGTGCTTTTTCATTAGGTGAGGCAAAGTGTCAATTAAAAGGGTATTGAGATAAAGAAATTGAAACTAGATTAAGGTTATACTTTTTCATGGATGATAAGAAAATCCATTTTCGAGTTACATTTCATTGAGGATATACTATCAGGGGCAAAGCTGGGATACCCTGCACACTTAAAAGACTGCCTTTAGTTCTTGAAAGACTTATTAACTGCCTAATCATTTCTAAAGAATTTTTGAGATATAAAACAGACATACTTTAAATAAAATGAAATACCAAAGCCACATAATGGCAGTAACTTTTAAAGAAGCTACAATTAGCAGTCTTATTTTCCCCTCACTCTTTCAAGGTAGTTCCCTATCATGTGAATACCAAGCAGTCTTTCATGGGAGTTTCTAATCTTATGAGGAAGTCTGAAAAGTATATTTGATATATATCCACAAAAAGAAGTGCTGTGTATATTTCCAGCCTGACTATCCTTTTTCAAGCCAGTGCAGGGTAGCACTAAACTTAAGATTTTAGTACAACGTTGGAAATTGAGCATGCATCTGCTAAAGGCATGAAACCCAAACTAGAATTGCTATCCTGAATAATCTATATAAATAAAATTAAGTTTCTTTCTGATGGTTACTGCATATAGTGAGAATGTTTGGATAGATTTTCTGAAATTTAGAAACGCTTCTTAGGACTTAATATGTAGGCTATGTATTAAATAAGATATTCACTTGGGAAGACCCAGGAGACCCCTCAAAGAAATGCCTCCAGTGGAACTGTAAACATTGATTTGCAGAGAGCCACTTCTCACATTCCAACTTGATCTAGTTTGCTACTATGTAAGTAGCAGCAGACATTTTTCTATACATCCAATGAGAGTTAATGATTCTTCCTGTTTGTTGGGGGAAAAATACAATATTGAAATTTGGGTACTTTCTCTGTTCTCTACAGTTCCACATGAAAACAACAACAACAACAACAAAAACCACTGCCATTACAATGAATGTTCTCCTGTAAGTAATGCAACATTTCTCTCTTACTACTCTCAAAATGTTTATTTTGTGTTACTTTTCAGAAGTTTAATTATGATGGGTCCTCCCAAGATTTCTTTGGATTTATCCTTTTCAAGTTTCACTTAGTTTCTTGAATCTGTAGATTTGTGTCTTTTGCCAAATTAGAAATGCTTTCAGCCATTATTTCTATGAATACCCTTTTCAGACCCACTTTTTCTTTACCTTCTGGGACTCCAATGATATGAATGTTGGATCCTTCTGTTACATTCCCACAAGTTTCCAAGCCTCTGTTCATTTTTATTTTTTTCCAGTCTGTGTTCTATTTTTTCATGCTGAGTAAATTCTATTGATCTTTCCTTAAGTTCCAATACTCTGTTATCTCCACTACTATTGGGACCATCTACCATATTTATTCTTCTATTATATTTTTCTGTTCTATAATTTCCATTTACTTAATTTTTATTATTTCCTGAAATTGTGTTTTTTCCCATTTGTTTCAAGAAAATTTGTCATTGATTGTTGAAGCATTTTTACAATGACAGCCTTAAAATCCTACTCAAATAATTTCATTGCCTGTTCTATCTTCTTGTTAACATTAGTTGATCGCATTTCTCATGCAAATTGTGATTTCTTGATTTTTGGGATGAGGAGTGATTTTTTTTTATTCTGGATATTACATCTATCATGATAGGAGACTCTGGATATTATTTAAATCTTTTATTTAATAAGCAGCTTTCCTGTTGTTTAGTATCTATTGTTTTGGGCTGTAGTTCTTTTTTTTTTTTTTTAAGATTTTATTTATTTATTTGACAGAGAGAGATCACAAGTAGGCAGAGAGACAGGCAGAGAGAGAGGAGGAAGCAGGCTCCCTGCTAAGCAGAGAGCCCGATGCGGGGCTCAATCCCAGGACCCTGGGATCATGACCTGAGTTGAAGGCAGAGGCTTTAACCCGCTGAGCCACCCAGGCGCCCCTTGGGCTGTAGTTTTTTTTTTTTTTAAGATTTTATTTATTTATTTGACAGAGAGAGATCACAGTAGGAGAGAGGAAGGGAAGAGATCACAGAGAGAGAGGAAGGGAAGCAGGCCCCCTGCTGAGCAGAGAGCCCGATGTGGGACTCGATCCCAGGACCCTGAGATCATGACCTGAGCTGAAGGCAGCGGCTTAACCCACTGAGCCACCCAGGCGCCCCTTGGGCTGTAGTTCTAATAGAAGTTTAATTTTCAGAGTATTTGCAATGTTCTTTTGGTCTCTTTGGTTGATTAGGAACTCATGTGGTTGTTATTGGTCCTTGCTGGTGCTGTCTAAGGGGGGGGGGTGGGGCAAAAGCAGTTTCCTGAGGTTGGGAAGCAGTTGTCTCTGTGTAGAAGTAGGGGAACCTCAGTCTTTAGGAACTTTGAGGCTTCCTGGGTCAGGTGGGATTATGGCAATATCCCTCTAGCCAGTGTTGCTTAGCTGCTCTGTGTCTTAGTAAGAATCTCAGGTCGTGTCTAGGAGGAGAGCACTTCCTCTAGCATCTTATTGTTAATGGCGTTCCCTGTCCATCCTCCTTACAACTGGCTGGTATTATCAGAGGGACTCCCTTCACTTTGGGGGGAAAAAAGAACCTCCTTTGGCTGTCTCCTATTGCTAAGTTGGGAAGAGTGTGCATGTAAATTTCCCTCCTTTTGTATTAATTTTTAGTTCTGGTATTGCAAACCAGTTTGGTTTCGTCTTTTCATTTTCCACAGTTTTTCTTTGATTGCCTTTTATTTATATAGAATTTATAGTTAAACTTATAAGAGGAACAGAGAGAAGTGATCCTGCACAACTTGTCTGGATCTCAAGTTGCCACTTACCATGGCCTCTTGGAAAAAGAAAGGAATTTGAGTCAGTTTCAGGTTGGAATCCTTGTTGAACCACTAATGTACATGACCATATGATCTTAGAAAATTTATTTAACTTCTCTAAGTCTCATCTTCTTCATCTGTAAAATGGACATAACTCATTTATGCATTCACTCTTTATTCATCCAACAAAATGTCTGTCACAGCAATCTTACTCTAAGGTGGTTGCTGTTCCAGGCACGAGAATCAGTGGATGTCTTTAGAAGGTTTAATCAGATAAGTGATACAACTTATGTGTGTTTTATAATGATGACTCTAGCTGTTCTGTAGGAAATGGGATGTGGGAGAGCAAAAAGAGAAGCCAAGACACCAACCAGTTAAAAAGTGATTTCAGTAGTTCAAGTAAGAAATAAAACTTGAACTTGAGAGGCAACTGTGGAAAAAAGAAGTTGTAGGTTGACAATACACTTTGTAGTTCAAGCAGGCAAGATTTTCTGAAGGGTTGTTTCTGTGAAGTTAGGAAAAATGAAGAATCTATTTCAGATTGAGGTTGGATGATGGGAGACATTTTAGACATGAAAAAATTGGGAGAAGAGCGTATTAGAAATGGGGTCAGAAATGAAATATATGTGTTTTGGATAAGTTAAGTTTTGAAGTGTCTGTAAAACATTCGTGGAGATGTACCATTAGTAGTAAATATCCAGTTCTGGAGCTCATGGGATTCGGGGCTGGTGCTACAGTGTCCATCTGGGTGGATATCAACAACTTTTAGATGATGCTTAAGGCAGTATGATTCATCTAAGGGGAAATTACAGAAAGAAGAGAAGAATCTGAGCTACCCCATAATTTCAAAATCAGGAGTAGAAAGTGCATCCAGCAAAAAGAGACCAAGAAGGCAGGAGAAAGTAGGAGCAAAAATTAGGTAATTCAGTGTCAAAGACATTAAATGAAGAAAATATTTCAGAAGGGAGAAGTGCTCAATGTTGTCGAATCCTTTAGTAAGATAAAGACATAGAATTGACTAATGGACTTGGTAATTTGGAGATACTAAGTGGACTTCACAAGAGTCATTTAAGTAGAGTAGTCAAGATAATTATGAAAATCATTTATATATGAAGTTAGGCATTCTACTAATTTCAAATTACTTTCCCTCAGTTTCTTCACGTGTAAAATGATGATAATGGTGTTTTTTTGCCCATGTCATTCTTTTTACTCTCGTATTACTAGATTTTTGTAAGGATCAAATGACAATGCATACGAAAAAATGACCTATGTAGAGTTACACACAAAAATAAAATAGCGTTTATTTTTCTTTTATTTTTTTTAAAGATTATTTTAGAGAGATAGAATGTGTATGGAGGAGAGGGGCAGAGGGAAAGAGAAAATCGCAAGTAGACTCTGCAGTGAGCACAGAGCCCACTGGGGGCTTGATCTCACAACCCTGAGATCATGACCTGAGCTGAAACCAAGAGTTGGACACTTAACCGACGAGCCACACAGATGCCTCTATTTTTCTTTTGTATATTTGAAGGTAGATATGTTTTAACCAAATTTACACTGATACAATGAATGTGTACTTTATTCCTTTAATAAATACATTTGAGCCAATAAAAATTGCCTCTGCATTGTAAATTCTTAAATAGTTGGACTTGTCTTTAAATATAGTTGGAGATATGTGAAAATATACTTTATTTTAAAGCCATATATTAAGCCACACTTTTCCAAGGTGACAGTAGAAACATTTTAAAGGTGCTTTCAGAGTTTGTTTTCAGAGATTGCCTTAGTTTTAAAATAACTGCTACTACTAACATCGCCATAAAAGCAATCCCAATTAAAATCACACCAATAATAGCTAATATTTTTAGGGTATATTATGTTCAGGCCCTTTACATATATTATCTCATTTAATTTTTATAATTACCCAATGCTATTAATATTATTATTATCTCCACTTTACAAGTAAGAGTATTAGGTCTCAGAGAAGCTAAGCAATTTTTATAAGAACTGCAGATAGTCTGAGTCAGTTTTTAAAATAAAATTTTTTTCAATCCATTGTTCTTCCTTTTAACACAATTCTGACTTTCATTTTTGGGTGTGTTGAGAGGTTTGGATTTGGTAAGATGAGAGTCTTAGAGCCAACTGCATAGACAAATCTTCTAGATTTGTGACCGAAATCAAGTTTTATTTATTCTAAAAAAAGAAAACTGCATAGGGATAAGATACAAGATATGTCAGAACATCAGAACAGAGAGAGAGAAAGGACTTGAGATGTTTCAAAACCGCATATGAAATGTGGAACTCTCCCCAAGACTGAATATATGGATGGAAAGAGGGACAGGGAAGATACCCAGGTCATAGGTGTATAGAACATAATATATCCTTTTTGTCAGTTTACTAAAGCAAGAGAGAATTCTAGGAGGCACAGTTGGGGGATGCTCAAGTTTAAAGATAGGCTATCCATCACTTGGAAAGGCTCAGAAAATGGAAAATGAATATGCATTTGTTTTGAGAGGAGCAGGGATTTGTTTTAATCCGGTAAGGTAAGGCATGCAGACCTGGAAGTGAACGTCATAAAGGAAGAAGTTCATTGTATTCAGAGATCCTTAGAAATAGGGGACATGGCACACAAGGCAGAGTCATACAGGGAAGTACCAGGGATGGCTAGAAGGCAGAGGAAAATATGGACAAGTTCTTTTATTTGTGGGAAAGAATGAGCAAGGCAAGATAAGCAGCCATAGGATTGGTTAGTTTGATTTCAGTAGGCTTTAGGGTGTGGGGGTTGTTCCCCCTTAAATTGGTATTTGGCTCTAACAGAATATGAAAAGTGCCCTGGAATGTGAGAGGCTGATAAAGTAGTTGGATTTGTGGGATCTGTACTGATTTGTTTGCATCTGAAAGGTGCCTACACAGGCAAGTAGTTGCTATGCTTCCTCGAACAGCTAATATAGTATTAAACGCTTAACTGTATACCAGGCACAGACTTTGTCTCATTTATTTTTCATGATAACTGGTAAGATAGGAATTATGTTTTGATTTTATAAAATAAGGAGTTAATGTTGGTTGATGGTGGTAAAAGTCCCAATTTGTGATGAAGTCCTGCCAGCATCCATACACTAAGTAATCACTTTACAGTATAGACCCTGTAGTTCTGCAGTTGCTACCAGCTGTGTCTTTGCCTCCTGGAGAGAAATAGGATTAGATGATTTCTAAGGTTCTTCCCTGCCAAGGTGGCTTGGTATAGTCTGATGGGATCTGTAAAAGAGGAGTGATCTGAGGAAGTTTATTGGGGCAGGGTGTGCCTGAAACACAGCTGAGAGGGAGCTCACCTGGGAGCGTGTTGTCCCAGAGACAGCAGGCCAATGGGAGAATTAAACCAGAGTCAGGAAACTGCATTCCACCTCTCCCACACCACTCTGTTGCTGGGTAACACTTGAGTGACTGCCCAGACCAAGGGAGCAAGGACTAAGAACTCCAAAGAGGTTGGGATTCAAAGTTTAGCAGGAGAATTGACAATGATGAAATGAAATAGATTAGAAAATCATGTTGAAATAAGTTGTTAACTAGTAATGTAGAAAATATTCAATAAATGTATTTTGAACTGGATGTAATTTCATCTAGTGTAGGTTTTCTAGGAAAAGCAGGCTGTAGTCAACCTGAAGAGAATCTGGTTATTTTCTTCTTAAGCTTAAATATAGAGATTTCTGCTACTTCTTCCTATCTTTTTTCAGTTCTTTTAATTCTGGTTATCTACCATCCATTGTCTAGTGAATACTCTGGTAATTATTTATTAATTGTTCTTGATTGTGGTCCTCATGTTCCTCATGTTTTTCCTCTTTTTTACAAAAGAAGTCTATAAGCAATTCAAGATAAGAGCTGTGTCTAGACCCCTCATAACATCTAGAAGTTCTGGACTTACAGATACCCAGTAGATATAAAGAGATTATAAATTTGTTGCTTGAAAGAATCTTAGAAAGCATCTAATTTAGCCATTTAGTCTTGCTGATGAAGAAACAATCATGAGCAGTATGAGGTACCCATCCAAAGTCAAAGGTGAGGTAGTGATTGTACCATAACTCACGCTAGTACCTGCTTCTCACCAGGCTTCTTTATTAATAGATTGAATATTCAGTGCTTGCTTTAGCTTTCTTATGAACTTACTGGGCTTTTAAAGAAAAGCTATATTCATTTAACTGTTTTATAAATTCTAATTGCCCATAATTATATAAAATGTCTCAGATGATATAATTTTTAAGTAGGCCTTTATTCTGTCATTTGTCATTGATATAGATGACAGGAATAGAATATGTGTTAAAAATGTCAAGTGTACTAGGATGATGACATTTTATGTAAGTACGTAATTAAATCATATTTTGGAAGAACTGATAATCGCTATTTCCAAAGAAGTGAATTATATTTGAGAACACTTTAAGAGGTCTCCAGTTGGCATTTCATAACTCAAAACCAGCTTTGTATATTACCCCAGAGCTACCAAAGAAGAAGACAAGATGATACTCTCTATGGCAACATAGCAAAGACTATGTGAAATGTACAGATGTCTAAATGCTTCCCCAAGGCACAGTGGAGGTTGCAAATTTTATTTCTTACAGCATGTCCTGGGGCCAAAAACAAACTGCTCACCTTCATTACAAACATTGACAGAGGTATGATCCAATATGGGAGTAACAGAAAAAATGTTTGCTTATGAGGAAATCCTATCACTCCAGGGCGTAGGTGATACTATTAAAAAATGATATTTTGCAGCAGGAATGTTTGCCAACCCCTGTGTTTCTACCTTAATTGTATATAATTCTCAGATTGCCAAATTCTCCACTCAATCTCTTGTTGAAAGAGAGGAGTGCTAAAAATTTTTGAAAACTTGAATATATCATAATTCAGTGTTACTGTTATCTGAACCTAATTCTAAAGGGCAGAGAATGTGAATAATGAAAATAATCATGTTCTTTATTAGTAACAGTTTTGTGTCAGAACTCGCTGTAATGTGTAAACAAATATGGACAAAGTGAAGAAGGAGACTTCATGGAAAGCAACTATACAGAGGAAATGGCGGTGACGTAGTACTCTCAGTGGGCCCAAAGTTTATTTTTTATTTTTTATTTTTTATAAACATGTAATATATTTTTATCCCCAGGGGTACAGGTCTGTGAATCGCCAGGTTTTCACACTTCACAGCACTCACCATAGCACATACCCTCCCCAATGTCCATAACCAAAGTTTTATAGATCAAGTTCAGACTGGGATTTTTCAATCTAGTCTTTTTCTAGTGGATGTTGAAATTCATCCACAACAAATTCATGTTGAAATTCAGGGGGAATGTGATAGATGGGACAGGGGAGTGGTACAGCTTTGTGAGATGACGGAACTCTAAGGGAAACTTCCCTAATGTAATGTTGGGGGAGAAATGGAATGTGCTAGTAAATTGGCTTCCGGAGATGCAGAGACACAGGGCCATTGGACCATCAGAGCTACAGAATTCTGAAGCTCAAAGAAGATAGAGAAGCCTTGGTTATCTAAGAAGCATAGAAAGTAGGCATCAAGTAAGTGACCTGTTTTCCCCATGGGAGATGTACAAATGGTTTTAGAAATGTAGAGGACTAGTGTCAAGGAGGCACAAAGACTTTTTAAAAACTTGCCATTCAATGAGGTAAGAACTTTGATAAATTGTCTTCCTGGTACCTCTTTGGTTTTTGCTTAGAAGCAAATGTACTAAATGAAAGCACAGGTTCTAGCAGTCCATACTTCAGGCTTCTGGATTTCATTCAACTTTTGGAAGTTTAGAAATCCTTAATTATCACTGCTGCTGCAATTCTGTGTGGAGAACTCAAGGACACTTTTGGCTCTCACAGTCACATTGTAATGCTTTGTTCTAAGTGTGATTCACTCTGGTACTGTGGTTACAGGATAGAGAAGGAGATAAAAGATATGCAAACATAGAGGGAAACATGTTTTTACTTATGAATAACAGTAGTCTGAATTTAACATTGAAAATTTACTGCAAAGACCATGGCTCTATTCTATTGTGGAGGACAGCCCAGGGAAGCAAATTTGGGTTCTCAAACACAGAATGTTATCTATTGTTTTAATATTTATTGCATGCAGAGAGAACTACAGAGAGTTCAGTAAATATATGGCAGGGTAAAGATGCTCACCTCTCTCTCTCTCTCTCTGTTGCATTAGAAGTCAACTATTTTTTCCTCTTAGTACCTAGCTGGATTTGAAGATTAAGCCAAAAGGGAATTTATTTTCCTCCATTCAGACTGAATTTTAAGACCTACTAAGTGCTATTTGTTAAAGAATATGAGAAGAGAGAAAAGATTTTGCTTAGAAATGAGAAAGGTGGGGTGCCTGGGTGGGTCAGTTGTTAAACGTATGCCTTCGGGTTAGGTCATGATCCTAGGGTCCTGGGATGAGCCCTGAATCAGAACCCCTGCTCAGCAGGAAGCCTACTTCTCCATCTCCAACCTCCATTGCTTGTATTCCCTCTCTCCCTGTCTCTGTCTCTCTGTCAAAAAAATAAAATCCTAAAAAAAAAAAAAAAATGAGAAAGGAGGAGTGGGTTTGCAGAACAGACAAAACAGGACAAAACTTGACATTTGGTTGGTCAAAGGGTTTGATAAGTTGTCTTCTGTTTTTGGCAGAAGAAAATATTTCCATAGATACTTATGGAAATATGGAAAATGATATAAGAATATATTCATATATGTCTGTATATATACATGGTTTGAGGACAAACAATATATAAAAGAGAGGGCTTTCAGAAAGCATAATCTCTGATAGCTGATCCCAATGTAAGTTTCCCAAGAAGGAAACCTGATATCTGGGAAGAGCCAGTAAAACGACCTGCAAATTATCAATGCAGAAGCATTTGTTGGATTTTCTGGCTTCATATAGGAACTGAGCCATTGCAAGCTGTTCTGGCCGCACTTGAGCATGCATCTTCTGTGAGCTTCCAATAGCTGTGTCAGTCTTAGCAATTCCTCCTGTCAGTGTCTCATGAGGACCTCACTTCTTTGTAATTCAGGGTCTCATGCCAGTTTTGCCCAGCAGGAGAGATGTTTGACCTTGCCCCATGATTTGCTTTATTCCTGTTTATTTTACTGTTGCCAACTTCCCAGCCTCTGCATTTGCCTACTACAAATCCCAAGGACATTTGTAAGTAAAAAAATTAGGGGTTGAAAACTCTGCTCCTTGCCACATCCCTCTGCTTAAGACACTTGATCCAAATCACCTGGTGACATTCTCAGGTATAGTAAATATAGCTACATTACAATCATATAACTTCATTTAATACTAATATCTGGAGTAAGTTTAGCCATTTTTTAAGCAGATTATATAGATTTTCCTTTGAGAGATTACTCAGCTTGCAGGAAATAGAGCTATGTGGGAATCCCGCTTGGTGAGCTCCAAACCCAAGTTCTCAATCAATTTTCTTTTCTTTTTGTCATTGTCTTTTTGTTTCTATAATCAAAATATCGTTAGTATGCATTTTTATTCTTATTTTTTGAAGATTTTATTTATTTATTAGAGTGCACAAGCATGGGGAGGGGGGCGGGTGGCAGAGGGAGAGGGAGAACCAAGCTCCCCATGCAGGGTTCAATCCCAGGACCCTGGGATCAGACCTGAGCTGGAGGCAGAGGCTAACCAGCTGAGCCACCCAGGTGCCCCTGCATTTTTACTTTTTTTTTTTTTTTAAAAGGCCTTCTCCCATTGCCTTCTGTCTTGCACCAGTTGGCTAATATTAGGAATGACCCCACTATATCAACTGACCATGGTTCTTACATCCATGAATCAGCCTCTTGCCAAAATAGAATATAAATATTTTAAGTATTTAATAAATATGCTTCTTTGCAAGAGTTATGTAATGCATTGCTAGGAATATAGTTTATTCATGACAGGCAAGACTATTTAAGGCTAAATGTCTTGCCGTAAATAGTTGAAAGAGGAGATGGGAAAGGTAAGACAGACAAAACACATACAAATTTAGAGAAACAAAAATCTGTCAGGGTTCTTAAATGGCCAACTTAGCTCCCTCCTGAATTGACTATTCATAGCTCACCATCCTGTCAATTAAAAAACCCAGTTCACCTGAACAAATTGGAAACTATTTCATGTTATTTATTTATAGTCTGCTTTAGATATTTTGAAGTCTATTTTAATGTACATTTCATAAATATTATAGCATTATTAATATGTTTTGATATTTTATTACAGTTTTCTATAACCATCATAATATGTGGCTAAGAATAATAGATTTTTTCATCCATGTCTCCTGTCTCTCTTTCAATTCCATGTGATTTGGGCAATATTGAAAATAAGAGAACCATCGTATCACCTAACAATACTGAAATACCCATTTAAAAATATCTACAGGGGTGCCTGGGTGGCTCAGTGGGTTAAGCTGCTGCCTTCTGCTCAGGTCATGATCTCAGGGTCCTGGGACTGAGTCCCACATTGGGCTCTCTGCTCGACAGGGAGCCTGCTTCCCTCTCTCTCTGTCTGCCTCTCTGTCTACTTGTGATCTCCGTTTGTCAAATAAATAAATAAAATCTTTAAAAAAAAAACCCAAAAATATCTATGTTAGCTCAGTAGCAATAAACCAATTAAATATAGGTTCAAAATGGTAATTTCTTCAAAAGTTTCTTAGCATTGCACTTTAAAGGTAATATGATGGTTTTGTTTACTATTGTCTGTATGGTATGAAGTTGAATGTTAAACGTTGGATTGAAGTTGAGCTTGATCAGTGATGCCTGAGTGGCTCAAGTAGGTTAAGCGCTGCCTTTGGCTCAGGTAATGATCTCAGTGTCCTGGGATCAAGTCCCACATTTGTGTTCTTTGCTCAGTGGGGAGCCTACTTCTTCCTCTACCTCTGCCTGCTGCTCCCCTGCTTGTGCTCTCTCTCTATCTCTGACAAATGAATAAATAAAATCTTTTAAAAAATTTAAAAATAAAAAAGAAATTGAGCTTGATCAAACAGCATGTGTATGAAAATGTAAAGGAGTTTGCCTTACAAAAGGCATGTTGGTAATCATATTATGGTCTAAAGCAGTGAAAGGCATATAGCTGGCACATAGCTGAATTATTTACTTATAAGTGATAAGTGCTGGTGGTCAAATGAGCAGTCTTACAATTTGTCAATAACTTAGTCTTGCATCATATAGAATTCATATGTATAGGTAACATCTAGGACAGTTTCTTTTTTAAAAAATATTTTTCTGTTAATTTTCTGTTGTCAGTAGAGGAAGAAAAAACCCTAACTTTTGCTTGCCAGTGAAAAACCTGGGGTTTTGTTTCTCAGTATAAAACTTTCCGTGTGTCTGAAGTGGGCGAATTTTGCTGAAGAAATCCGTTTTTAATCAGGAAGGTGCAGACTGGCTCCTTGAAACAACAGAAAAGTGAAAGTAAAAAAGAATTGAATTTTTTCAATTGATTCAATTGATTCAATTCAAATGAGCAACACATTTACATAGGATTTTATCCACAAGTCAGACTAAATCATGATCAGTTCTACTATTTAAATGGGACAATAGTTTCTTGCAAACTGGGAAATTACTCAGGGAAGGATAAATAGAATAGAGGTTCCTCCCACCTGACCCTCTGCCAGTTTTCATGTTTATTCTTACTTCTTTATACTTGCACAGTTTAACACATTTATTCTTCCCACAGGAGTTACTCTGATATGCATTAGATATTAATATGCACATTTGAATGAGGAGTCGGGTTTCAAGTTACAATAAAAACCACTTGTAAAGAATTTTCTCCTGAATTCAAATCTTTAAAACAGCCACAACAGATTAAATTATTTTTTAAGGAAGGTAAGTTGTGCTATATTACTTCTTTTTAAATGTTCAAAATTTACTTTATTAGTTATTTTATGGTATGTCCTTAATGAATACATTCATATCAGACCAAGGGGAATGAAACCCATCACTGAGAAGGCTCTCTAATGAGCCATATAGAACTGAAATAACTACATATGCATTCCACAAATGGACCATTAATTGGAAAAAGAACCAAAGTGTGAAGATATAATCCTATAGGATGGAATTTAAATGGTAATATGTTTTCAGGTTTTAGAACTTTCAATTACTTGTGTGGAGGAAAAGGTGAATGTGAAACAAAGTTTGCTTTTTCTTCTATCTAAGGTGAAGCATTTCCATTAAACCATGATGCTAAGCCTAACTCTGAGAAAGAAATAATTTAATAATTTTGAGAATTTTGTTAATTTAACAAGAACAGTTGTCTCGACCTAATTTACTTTTTCTTTTCCTGGTTATTAAGTAGCATGTTCTATCATACTTGTGGCTCTACTCCTGCATTGCCAGTGCTGCCAGGTTGCTTGAGAGGTAACAGACTGACCGTGCTCCCACATTTTGGTACTGCTGTGCCTCTGGAACGAACCTGATGAGAACCAGGACTTTCTGTGGATGAACAGGTAATTTATCCCCAGCAGGTCCAAGGGACAGGGCAAAGCTGGGAGGGGCATTAAATCGGGACACACTGTGACTAGCCACCACCAGCTTCCAGTGGCTCTGGAAAGAGTAGCCTGTGCTGGGTGAACAACCACCTGTCCTCAGCCAGTCTACCCTATCGTGAGTCCACACTGCCACCCCTGTTGCTTTTGCACGCACTGGGGCTTTTGTTCCTAGTCCCCAGTGCATTTGCCTTGCTCAGCGCAACCCTCAAAAAACAAATGACCCACTTAGCTGGGACCACCACTGGTCCTTTTGTAACACATTTCAGACAAACATGACTTCTCTCTGCCTTGTGAAAACAAAAATGATAGAAACAAAAACAAAAACACTGGATGCATCTGTGAGGGAAAAGGGGAGCTATTAATATTTACAGTGGGATCCCAGGCATAAACCTGCTCTGTCCTGGACACAGTGAGATATATGGTTATATCAGGGTTTGCCAATGCTCTTTGTTTTATAGATGCATATTATATAGTATGTAGTATATACAAAGAGATTTATTATAAGAAATTGACTGGCAAATCCAACATCTGTAAAGCCCAGTCCCAATTCATGTCCAAAGTCTGGAAGCTGCCATAAAACCAGGATAACTGAGGTCCCAATTTGAAGGTCATCAGGCAGAATTCTCTCTTATGCTGGGAGGGCCAGGCTTTTTAAGGTTCTATCTAAATAACTGATTGGATGAGTTAAACTGCTTTATTAGTCTACCAATCTAAATGTTAATCTTCTCTAAAACCATCCTCACAGAAACATCCAGAAAAATGTAAGAACAAATATCTGGGCACTCCAAGGTTCAGTCAGGCTGACACATAAAATTAATTGGAGTGGCCACCCAACTGATTTCCAAAGCAGCAGATAATTTGCTGTCTCGTGTTGAGCCTCTGTCCACAGCGATTCACACCGAAGTTTCTTTTACATTTACTCCAATGAATCCAGTCTCTCCTTATTCTATACTTGCTCTAGGTTTATGTCAGAACTTCTCTGGATCCAGCCCAATTAGGTTTATTTATTTCTCTTCTAGGTATTTAATTTTTTTTCCAAAGATAGATTTATTTGTTTTTTTGTTTATGTATAAGAGAGCGCACACAAAAACACACACAAGCGGGGGTGGGGGGCAGCAAAGGGAGAAGCAGACTCCCCACTGAGTGGAGAGTCCGATGCGGACCTCGATCCCAGGACCCTGGAATCATGACCTGAGTTGAAAGCAGACATTTAACTGACTGAGCTACCCAGGCACCCATCTAGGTATTTGATTTTATCATGTCATTTTTTTTTTAATAATTTTTTATTTTTTATAAACATATATTTTTATCCCCAGGGGTACAGGTCTGTGAATCACCAGGTTTACACACTTCACAGCACTCACCAAAGCACATACCCTCCTCAATGTCCATAATCCCACCCCCTTCTTCCAAACCCCCTCCCCCCCAGCAACCCTCAGTTTGTTTTGTGAGATTAAGAGTCACTTATGGTTTGTCTCCCTCCCAATCCCATCTTGTTTCATTTATTCTTCTCCTACCCACTTAAGCCCCCATGTTGCATCACCACTTCCTCATATCAGGGAGATCATACGATAGTTGTCTTTCTCTGCTTGACTTATTTCGCTAAGCATGATACGCTCTAGTTCCATCCATGTCATTTTTAAAACAGTGACTTACAAACTATACTCTTTGGAGGGATATGGTCTGGGCATAGCTAAATGGAAGACTAAAGGAAACAGGTGGGTTGTCAGGCACCACCTTTGCTTCAACAATGGTAGCTCTGTTTTTTATTCTTTTATTTGTTTTTTTCTTCCCAGTAAGCTTTTATCTGAGGACAAATTAGTTGGCTCAAATGTATTTGAAAATCACTACATATTTTCCTTAATGAGTCTATGATTTTGCCTCAGATGATCGATGACACTGCTGAAATTGTATGTAATAATATCTTTGTAAAGTTGTATTTTTCTGAAGAGAGCCACACAACTTTCTCATTTATTTAAAAAGGTCTATAACTCACAAGAAATTAATCAACATTGGTTAAATATTACGCATGATATCTTGTGTTTTCAAAATAAGATAGGATTTAAAAATTACCCACAGGAATTTTGAGAATATTGATATTTAATAAATCATGTCTGATATTTCTATTGGATCACAAATAAAGTGATACCGAAATGAAGCAAGGATTCATTTGCAACTGAAAATAAAAGAGAGAAAAAAAAAAGCCTTTCTAATCCACACTTAGGTGTAGACATTACTGCCTTCTTGGTGGCATGGCATATTTGATACATGGAGACTTAAATATCTTCCTTCTCAATAATCTCTGAAACTTAGGTAAGTAGAAAATTCATTGAGTCAGGTCAAGTTTAAACAGAAAAATTATCAGTCTTCTATTGTTGCAGAGCAAACATTCCCATCACTTAGTGTCATAAAATAATAGCATTTATTATTTATTATTTTTTATGATTTCTTTGGTTGACTGGGTGGTTCATTACTCCACGTAGTGTCAGCTGCTTTAAGCTGGGAGATTGGCCAAGCTACCCTGGCTCTCCATGTGGTATCTTATCCTTCAGAGAATGGATTTCCATATTTCCATATGTTCCAAGAAGATAAATCCTAGTGTACAAATGCTTGTCAACCCTCTGTTCACATTGTGCATGTTGATAAATGGCCAAGGTCTCATGTCCAAGCCCAGAATCAATATGGGAGAGAACTATACAAGGCTTGAAAACTAGGAACATGATTCATTGAGAGCCAACACTGTAATGTCTAACACAGTAAGGAACTTGAAAAAGTTGTTTGTACCCATCAGGCCAGTAGCTCCTGGTCAGAAATTAAATTTATTTTTAGAAATTAAAAAATTATGTCATTTTGAACACCCCAAATTTAGGAGATGCCTCCATACATATGAAAAAAACCTCATACCTTAAAAACCCTTACTATTGAAATAGGAAGAACAAAAGTGAAATAATTAAGTGCCCTATTCAAAATATTTTTTTAAGTCCACAAAAAAAATTAAGGAGAACATACACATAAATGATAAGGCAAAGGAAGAATTTAGTAATTTGAAAAGCACCACACAAATGATAGATTAATACCAAAAATTACTTCCTTGAAAAGTCTAATGAAATTAACAAAGATCTCATAAATAAAAGTTACATAAAACAGAGAAAACATAGACATAAAGAATGCCATTTGAATTGATAGTTAATTCAAAGCTTACTAATACATTTATCCTGTTCTGAAATCCATTACCAAATGCTATAAAGAAATATAAATTTGAAGTTAAAATATTTGAAAGGATGATGCAAACTTATCATTGTTTGTAGATAAATATATGTTATCCAAAAACTCGAAATAACTCAAAAGTATTAAGATCAACAAACAACTGAATATTTATAAAATGCATATAAAAATAAAGACTATATTAATAGTACTTATTTCTTTCATATGGGATTATGGGTGATTTTTATTTCTTTTTTTAGTGATTTTCTGTATTTTTCAAAATATTTTAGTCACTGTTTTACTTTTGTAATCAGAAGAAAGCTGTTCAAAATTACTAAATATTTTAGAAAAGGTGATAAAAACAACAGCTATCCTTTTGCTTGCATGCTCTTATGTGAGCACATGTTTATTATGCACATGTGTTCATGCACACACTCACACCTCCCAGGGTACAGATGTCTTTGTTTTGTAGCATCAGTCCTTTTAGCATTAACTGTGAATTATTAGGCTTCAAGAGCTACAGCATCTGTGACACATGTGAAATATTTGGACAATTCTTAGCGTGTATCCCCAACCACATGAGGCATGGAAAACATTTGAGACTACTTGGTGAAGAGAGATTTTGTCTGCTGTGGACACACCTGTTATCTGAGGGGTTTCCTTCAGACCCAAATATGACCGTTCTCAAGTACTCAGAATTCTGTTGGTTTAAAAGATGTTTATTTTTCACATTGTACCATTGATTACTCCTTGAGGAGTTCACTGTCAGCGATTGATGTAAGATTTACTATTTCTTGTAAGTCAAGAAGAAGACATTGCTATGTCTGTCTAAAACTTATTCTTCCTCCCACCCTATTCTTTTGATCCCCCTTTCTTTGCTCTCTCTCTTTATATTTAGTTCTTTTCTTCCTTTTTCCCTCCCTCCCTCTCTATCCCTTCTCTGCTCAGTATGCCAGATGTTAACTCTTGGTGTTGGCTAATGACAAAGCAAACCTCTTAACATGGCTTCAACGAGCTAAGAGATACTTGAGGGAATACTTGTACATAAAATAAAATTTGCCATTAAAATGCTTTGTGTTTTCAGAAATTTTATGAAATAATACTTTGCAAGGATTAAATGGAATAATTCTCACAGGGTTTTAGTAAGAAAGATAATGAAAATTTCAAATGTATGGAAAGAATACTTCAATAGAAGCCAGGCAACGTACCTTACTCTATGACAAACCTATTACTATGGAGCAAAATCTCTGGGTATAATGATCAATTTGTAAACCATATCCTAGCAAATTGGAATCTCTTTTCACCAATATCCTTCCACAGACTGAATGTTTCTGTTCCCCTAAAATGGGGTATTTGAAACCTAATCCCCAATGTGATGGTACTAGGAGGTGGTGGGGCAGGTGATAAGGTCATGAGGGTGCAGTCCTTTACGAATGTATTAGTTCCCTTATATAACAGATTCCAGAGAGATTTCTCACCTCCTCCCCCATGAGAAGGTACCATGAAAAGGCCGCCATTTTTGAGGAAGTGGACCCTAACTAGACACCAAATCTACCAGTGCCTTCATCTTGGATTTCCCAGTCTCCAGCGCTGTCAGAAATAAATTTCTTTTGTTTATAAGCCACCTGTCCATAGTGTTTTGTTACAGCAGCTCAAACAGACCAAGATATATCCCCTGAAAGTGTTTTCTGGCATATCCTAACCCAGAAAAAACACTTCTTCTTTTCACTCACTCTTAGGTATGTATAGGAGCATCTATTTGCCCCAATTCTCAACACCTGCAAATTGCTTTTTCATTTTTACTATGTTTTCAAATGTCATCCTTCACAGAACATCCAGTTTTCCTAGGGGGGTGAGGAAAGGAGTCTTGAACTTTGCCTTCTTTTTCTCTGCTCCCCATCATTAATCTCTTTTACCTTCTTTTGATTTCATAAAGATTCTGTGTGTGAATATATCAGTTTGAGAGTTGAGATGAAAAAGGTGAAACAGGATTTTAATTTGTGTATGGGAATTTCCCCCTAGAGATTAAAAAAAATAGTTAAGGCCATCCTACTGTTCAAAGTTCAGATAGTATATACACTCATGAATTAAAGATAACATAGTATTGGTAGACAGGATTCAGATAGAAGAATGTTCTGATTTATTAAACTTGTCTTTCTAAGTAAGATAAAGTAGTTGAGCTAATAGACAATATGTGTTTCTTCTTCCTGAGTTTCAGAAGGAAATAATTCCGCTTTAAGAGTCCTGGGAGAGAGAGAACTATAAAAACACTTTCTGCTCTGATGGGAAGACACGGGGAGAGGGACTATATAATTTTGTACGTTGACTGAAGTTAATTTAAGTAGTGTTAATTGTTCCTCTGCCTCCAGTCAAGGTGATGCCCTGAGACTCAACACAACCTCACTGAATCTCCCCTGTCCAGCACTCAGTTGAGTGCTGAACTATGTTTCAGCAGAAATAATGATCTTTGATTTAGCTTTGTACTACATCCATCCCAGCATACCTTGGAGCTGGGGGCAGAAAAGTAGAGAAGAAGACAGGTGCTGGTATCGCTTCTGTTACATTTGGTTAGTGCTTTCTATAAATTAACTTTTGCTATTAAATGGTGCTTTACTTAATTGTGCAGATGGACCAGGGAAAGTTGACTTAGGATATAGAACAATGTTAATAGATTAACATTGTTAATCTATTTTTTTATATGTTAATCTAAATTTTTATATGATTTTTATAGGATTCCTTTTTTGACCTTCTAAGTCTTCCTTCATTCTCGTTCACCTAAGCACCTATGACATCCAGAAAAAGATTTCAGGTTCTGAAATTCAAAAAGAGGGTGTTTGCATCTATACTTTGCCTTGCAAACCAGGCTGTTGTTTGGTGACTTGGTTAAAGTTTATATCCATTCAGGCATGAAAGAAATAGTGTTTGGAAAGCTAAATCAGTGAGTTTTATTTTTATTTTTTTTAAAGCTTATGTTTATTTGTTTGACAGAGAGAGATAGTGAGAGAGGGACCACAGCAGGGGAAGTGGGAGAGAGAGAAGCAGGCTTCCTGTTGAGCAGGAAGCCTGACATGGGGCTTGATCCCAGGACCCTGGGATCATGACCTGAGCTGAAGGCAGACGCTTAACGACTGAACCACTCAAGCACTACCCAAGATCACTGAGTTTTAGATAGTGGAAATTTTGGTAGGTAGAAGAAGAAGGAGAAAAGGGAAACTCCCTTTCCCAGTCTTGAATGCTTGTAGCAAGGAGAAGGAGACAAAGTAGCATGTGCAATGGTCAAATACAGGGACCTCTATTTCTATTCTTCAGCCTAGAGTGGTAGTATGCCATATAAATAAGGATATCACCAAGTACAGAGGGACAAGTCTTATCCATGCCCTTGTTTGTAACTCTGGGGCAAAGCTAAATTTGACCCATGTCACATCACTGAAAACATGCTTGGGAGAGACCCAAAAGCACTGGTCTAGTAACATGACTCTTCAGTCATGGCCATGGGATGTATTGTCTTTCCAGGAAGGAGTAGGATCAAAGACCTTAGAACTATCTTTAGGACCAGCAGGATATAAGATGAGACCTTCTGGACCTGAACTCTGAACAGAAACAGGGTCCACGCAAAGAGGAATGGACCAAAAGTTTACCAGGCACCAACTTTTGTATTGAAGACTAGAGGAGCCCAACAGTAGGCTGGTAAGGAATCTACATTCCAAAATTGTAGATTGTTCTGCTCTGCCTTTTAATCCAGAACATGTAAACAATACAACTGTCTTGTCATAGGTAGAGAAACAGATAGAGAAAAGTTATTTGCAAGACTGACTTTTTTTTTTTTCAAAGTTTTATTTATTTATTTTGACAGAGAGAGCTCAAGCAGGTAGAGATAGAGAGCAGGCTTCCCACAGAGCAGGGAGCTCCATGGGGGGATCAATCCCAGAACGCTGAGATCATGACCTGAGCCACAGGTGGTTGCTTAACTGACTGAGCCACCCAGGCATCCCAACATTGACCATTTTTATCTAAAAGACTGAATATATCCCGAAGGACTCTTTTTTGGTATCAGACTAAACTTTAGGTTAGATTGGGTATTTACTTACATAAACAATGTGGGTCATAGTAGGAAGAATAGTTTAGTTATAGACAGAATAGCAAATTAAGCCTATAAAAAGTTAACACACAAACTTTTAGTTCTTTAGATTATAGTATAAATAAAATTTGACAACTGTTCTTTAGATGTAGATTATTGAAGTTAGCCCACAGATATCATTCTGCAAGATTATCTATGTTTCCTTTTGATTTTTTTAAAAAATTAAATTCTGATTAAAGTGAAGACAGTTCAGTTATTTGAACTGTCTTCTCATTTTATCCATCTTTTCTTCACACCTCAACCTCTCTCCCTCAACTCCCCACCCCTTGCAGCTCCTCCTTCTAATGTTTTCAGTACTAAATTATGGGAAACCAGACTTTCAACATCAGAGCTTGGCTTGACAAAATTTCACTTAAAGAATGTCATCTACTGTGAACCTACTATGTTCGTATCTTTTATAATTATTAAAACTTCCATGCAGGTGTTCACATCAGCATTTCTAATCTGGAGTTCATCTTTAAAAAATATTTTTTAAGACAAGTGATGAGAAATTCTATTGCCTACTCCTGTGAGTTATAAAGACTCTCCGACTTAACAATTTCTAGCATTAAGAAAGATTTGTCATACAGAAAATCTGCATCTGGATTTTGCTTCTCTTTATTTGGTGCCTAACTCTGTGCGGTTCTCTGGTTTTCTTGTCTTTCTAGGTAATAATTTTTGTTCTCAGATCCACTGAACTTATATGTATATGCTGCTGAATAGGCATTTTTTTCTGGAGAAGATCCATATTTTTATGAGATTTTTAAAGAGAAATGAGATTGAATAAATTTGAGAATTCTTCTTCTATCTTTATATGTCAGCCTTATTCTGTCTCATCAACTCCTCATTTTCTCCTTTCTCTTCTTGTGTCTTTCACTTTCCATAATATGGGTAGAAAATATATGAACATAGAACAACTTTGCTTTCCTTTTTTTTTAAACTTTGCTTTCTGATGATAGCATGAAGAAGAATGGAAAATTATCTCACAACAAACTGAGGGTTGCTGGGGGGAGGGGGTTTTGGAGAAGGGGGTGGGATTATGGACATTGGGGAGGGTATGTGATTTGGTGAGTGCTGTGAAGTGTGTAAACCTGGTGATTCACAGACCTGTACCCCTGGGGATAAAAATATATGTTTATAAAAAATAAAAAATTAAAAAAAAAAAAAAATATATATATCTTTTAAAAATAAAATTTTGTTCTGTGTTCCTTGCGTTATTATTTAACTCTAGGTCATTAAGTATTTTAAATTTTTTAAAAAAAATTTTGTAGCTTGAACTCACATGGGGCTTGAACTCATGACCCTGAGATCAGGACCTGAGCTGAGATCAAGAGTTGGGTGCTTAAAAAAATAAATAAATTAAAAAAAAAAAAAAGAGTTGAATGCTTAACCAACTGAGCCACCCAGGCTACACTTAGATAGAAAATGTATATATCCTGAAATCCTACCATCCAGAATGAATCCCAAGTGAATCTTACAGAAAAAAAAAATTCTCTAAGGTATCTTTTGTATTAACACACAATTTAAAATAAATGGGATCATAATATATTTGTATCTTGTAATCTACTTGTTTTTCCCACTGAATAATATATTGTGGTCATTTTTCCATGAAACATATCCAAACTATCCTTTCTAACATATATGTAGAATGAATTTATATTCATATATCGTGATTTTATCCATATTCTATTAAAATGTACTCTAGTTTTTCCTAATTTTTCACTATTGCATATAATATTTTCATGTGTGGCTTTTGTATATATACTTATATTTTTATTTTAATTTTTAAAATTAGGATGTATTTCAGATATATAAAAATACATAAAGGAAAATGTAGTGGATACACATATACCCACTGCCAAGCTAAAGACTTAGGACAATACCATCAAATTAGGTCCCCTATTTGTACTGACATCTTTATATAGTTCCATAATTGACTACTTTAGGTAAATTCCTAGAGACTAGATTTCTGGATCAAAAGTGAAATCATTGCTTTGGATACATTTTATTTATTTGTACTCATTTATTCAGTAGGTATCTAGTAAGTGTTGCATGCTGGGGTCTATGCTCAGGGCAGGGATAGAGAGATAAAAGACAGTTCTTATCTTCAAGGAGAAAATAATCTTGAGTCAAATAATAATGACAAGTATAAGACAGTATGGAAAATGATGAAATAGAAGTAAGAATAGGATACAACAGAAGTATAGAGAAGTTGAATCTAACTGGATGGTCATAACTGGTCTGAAAAAGGAAGTGATTTGATTATAAATTAGTTAAGAAGTGAAAGTGAGCATGGAAAACCTTTTAAGTGGGAGAGCATCATTTGCAAAGGCCAAGAATGATAGAGTGGGCCCCACTGAGAAATTATCCCTAGTTTGGTATGGCTAGAATATGGAGTTCTAAGAGAGAACAGTTAGGGAAGAGGGCATAACAGAAGGGAGAATTCGAGTGTTAGAAACAGAGAGAAGCGTTGCTAGTACTATGAATAGCATGAATTGAAAATTGTTTTTTAATAAAGTAGTAATTAAACTGTTTGAAGAGAGAAAAGGAAAAGACTGAGGATACTAGAAAACCACTAAATTATGTGATGGATTTTAGTATGTTTGCATTCTGTTTCTCATCGCTTCTTAAATTTTATTTCCTTTTTAAAGTCAGCATAATAAATATTCATTCCTCTGGCTCACATCTAGGATGCAGCTTGCAAAGAGAAGTCTGTGGCGCTCCCTTTCATATCCCATCCCTTCTGGCTCTGTCCGTGAGGAGGTAAGACAAGGTGATGTGCGTCTTTCTGACTGGACGTTCTCTGTGTTCATATTGTTTATACAGAGACCAGATTGTGATGATGTGAGGTTGAGACTAGTGAAATTATTAGGTCTCTTTTCACTAAAGATAGCGCATCTGTAATCATTCCAAAGGAGTAAATCGGCATGCAATAGCAATGTATTCATTTTAGAGACAATCCACTTTCCTGTTTTGTTTAAAGGAATCATGGTTCCTATGGTGTGTTCTGTATGAAATGCGTTGCATTTCAGGATAATGCTGTTGACCACCAGGGAAGACAGAACAATTGAGACTGTGTGCCAAATAATCTCCCGTAATAGTAGACTTGTGCTCTCTTCATTTGACCTTTGATCGCCCAGAAGTTATGGGCTATGGTATACTGGAACACTGTGCAATGCCCTGGGTCTTCTGAGTCCTGGCATCTGCTTGGGGCTTAATGACCCACATCACTCCTGGCAGTGGTGCTTTGGATTTACAGCAGCAGTGCTGGTTCATGTGGGTAATGGAAACGGTTTTCAACCTCTGTGGTAGTAAATGGTCTTAAATGAACTTTGTTTGAAGAACTTTTCCTTAGAAAACCACTCACACTGCTTCTCACCTTGTATGGAACTCGTTCTTTGCTGCAAAAAATGGTCATTGCTGGTTAGAGAGATAAAATAAAAGAATGATCATACAAGACTGTACTGTAACATGAAAGTTGAAGAAAAGAGGTCTTTAAAAAAATCACTTTCTATCTTTGCTGTGTAGTTTTGTTGTTTCCTCTCTTCTTATGCTTGATACTCATTTTTTGAGATTTATATTACCCAAATAATTAGCTTTAGCAATTATTAAACTGCCTAATAGACTAAATAGTGTTATTTTTATGTTTTGACTTTTAGGAATTTAGAATTCTAATGAGGGATTTCAGTTCTAATTTATTCGCAAAATAAGTAAAACTGCTCAACTTTTACATTTTAAAGACTATTTAAGGAATGAAATATTGCAATAAGCATGAAAATTCACTTTTATGTTTTTTGAAATTCCTTTGTTAAATAAAAGTATGTGTGCATACGTATATGTATATTTGTACTTAACACAGGCTATGGTGGTGACATGCATGCCTGAAACGTTACAGAAAGAATCAGGAGTTAGGGGGAAACATTTGAATCTATGAGAGATTTCACTTTGTGGAAAACCTTTGATGAAACTAAGCAAAGTATGAATTCATTGACAATGATAAAGTTAGAACTAAAGTTGCTCTAAAAGGATCATTTTAAAGATCTATGAACATTGCTGGAATATTATTCAGGCATGTTTTAAGAGCTGATTCTGATTACCTTCTTTATGTGGAAAATATTTAGATTTCTGTACACTCGAACCCTCTCTTTTAAGATCTATTAAAAATTAACATCAATTGGAAAATTTATTCTAATTATTGAGTGCCTCTCATAATCAAAGTGCCCTGATAGATATTCTAAGTAATACTTATTCTTCCATTTCACAAATATATGTCAAGTATTTTCTGTTGTGAGTCACTGGAAAGTTTCTCTTTCTCAATCTCTTCTGTTTATTAGGAAAGCAGGCCAATCTGCCTGTGGTCAACTGGGATGATTGATGGGGAAAGAAAAAAAACTAAAGCCAGGGGGAGCCTGCATGGCACAGTCAGCTGGGCATCCGACTCTTGGTTTGGACTTCTCATGATCTCACAGATGGTGATCTCCTGGGTCTTGCGATCAAGACCACCTTGGGCTCCATGCTTGGCGGAGGCTTTGCTTGGGTATCCTCTCCCTCTGCCCCCCTCCTGCTAGTGTGTGTTTGAGCTCTTTTTCTCTCCCTCAAATACATAAATAAATCTTTAATTAAAAAAAAATACAACAACAACCCAAAACAACAGCCCTGAAGCCAGGGAGACTGCTTTGGAGGTTATTTAATGGCCAAAGAATAGACAACAAAGGAACTAGATTAAGGTGGTAGCAAGGGGAATAAAAATAAAGAATGGACTGAGGAACATGTTTTTAAAGTTGATTAAGTGAGTGTATGTGAGATAAGCAAAAGAAAGAGAGAAATGAAAGAAGATTCAAGAATTAGTGTTCTTTTTTTTTTTTTAAGATTTTGTTTATTTATTTGACAGACAGAGATCACAAGTAGGCAGAGAGACAGGGAGAGAGGAGGGAGTAGGCTGAGCAGAGAGCCTGATGCAGGGCTTGATCCCAGGACCCTGAGATCATGACCTGAGCTGAAAGCAGATGCTTAATGACTGAGCCATCCAGATGCCCCTCAAGAATTAGTGTTATTAAGTGAACAGTGAAACTGCTGAAATAATAAATAACCAGAGGGGCAGGTGGTCAGTAGAGAAAGAGCAAGTCTTTGATTCTCAAAAAATATGCAGATAGTGGTAGAAACCTTCAGCTGATGGCATTGATTGCCATTTGGGGCTATATGGAAGAAAGGGTAGAATGATGCAATGGCCAGGGGATCATCTGATTGGATGGAGGAAGATACAAGACAGGAAAAAGGGAGGTTTCTTCCCATGATCTTGTTGCCGAGATTGATATAAATAAATGAATTTTGAGTTAAATATTCCATATTTAAAAACTACTATATCATAACTCTCCTTACATTTTGGTAAATATCGAGGAATTAAGTGAGGTTTTCAAGATTTAGTACTTTATACACACATAAATGTACATATACAAATAGTTACATGGATTGGGCATGAGTGATGAAATTTTCATCTTAGTTTTCTGTGAGTTATTTTGGAACCTACTTATGTCCCAGGGCAAGTGTGATACATTTGCAGGTGTGAGGTGAAGGTTTAATCCTACATAGGAGGCAAAGTTTGTGCCCATCCCATAGTTTAAATTGAGCACGTCCCCTTTCTGAGCTCCTTACCTAGTAAAAGTGGATCTATAAGAAAAAAATGCAATTCTATAAAGCTTCTTTTACTTTTTTTTTTTTTTTTCTTGAGAGTCGAACAAATGGAATTGTGTAAGTAGGGACTAAGTTCTTAGAAAGATTGGGAAGATTTGGAGAGAAAGGGATAGGGATATGGAATTATATTAATTTCTTCAAAGGTGGGGGGGGAGGCTTACTCAAGACCTCATGCTCAGTGCCATCTCAACTGAGTTCAGTTTGGTCAGCCTCATCCAGACTCACTGCCTAGAGCCCCATCCTCATTCTGGTAGTGCTCTTACTGGGATCATTATATCCCATTGGTCCCCAGCCAATGCAAAGACCAAATTGCCCTAATCTCCTCTTTAATAACATCTAATGCTAATGATATCTGCAAGATAACAGTTGAAAAAGGAAATGGAAAAGGGGGCAAAATGAAGAAGAGGGATATTCCATTATGTGGGAGGGTGAGATTTGGAAATGAAACCTAGCAAGAAAGAGCAATATATCTAGAAGTCCTTACAACAAGTATCCCCCCTCCCCCCCCAAAAAAAAATCTGTTACTGGATAAAAGGCTATTTAAGTGCCAACCTGTCTCTTAGGGAAAATACCATTACCTTAATAGGTGATAGTACATGGATTAGTGTACTGCCAGAAGGGGAATTCAGGAATAGCAACCAAGTAGAAAGACAGACTTGAGAAATGGAGGCATACAAAATAAAATGATGCTTCAGAACAAGAAAACAATTCAGTTATCAGAACTGAGATGCTGAATTAAGGTTATTTTAGAACAAGGATCATGATGCTGACTCCCAGAGACTGAAGCTAGAGCTAGTTAATGACTCTTTCTCAGCAGAGCTTTTGGTTTTTGATATGGGAATGAGAAGGGGTGTGGAAGCTGAGGACCAGTCTGTATTATAAAATTCCCTTTTACCTTTTGGAAATTTTGAAGAAACAGACAGTTACAGACCCACTATCTCTGTCGTGCAGAAAATTTTACAGAAAATATTGGAAGTATGAGAATGAGTTAATAAAGCTTGAATGGAGGGAAATTCTAGTCAAGGTTGAGGAGGCTTCAGCTCAATTTCTGTTGGCAACCATATTTATGGGAATACTGTAACCCCAGAACTCCCATTTCAATTTTCCTTCTTTGCGAGGACAACGCCCTTCAATAATAACAAAGTCATTTGAGTCATGGAGATTTGTAGCTGAGTTTTTATTTTCTTTCTCACTCTGTTCCCCTTATTAAGTCCAGCATGACAGAATGATGGCTGAAGACTAGAAATCTTATCACCAGCAAACAGCACAACCTGGAGGTTTGTGCTGTTCTGATAATTGTGCCCTCCATGGCTGGTGAGAATTGGAGGAGTCAACTCTTGGGTCATATCATAGGAATTTCATTTAATCCCTGCCCCAAATCTGACACCTCCTGTTCCTCTGTAGCCACACTACCAGTTACAGACTGGAGAGACGCTAGCATGGGAATTCTCAGAAATAATATCAAAAATTATCTCAATGACCTATTTCCTTTTAGAAGAAGCTTCAGAGTAATTTTCAGAAAGGTTCTTGGTGACTGTGAACTTCACCCCCTTTCAAAATGGGCTACTTCCATCACATATTCTTCTTGATTTTTAGAGAGTATTTGGAGCCTGGCTACCAAGGGTTATTCCTGGTCAAGCACAGGTTAAGTTCTATATGGCTTAAAATGAAGGAAATCTTGTGGAAACCAAAGTTGATTAGAATTATGCAGGTTCTTTGCATGAGCTTTGACATTAGGATGAGAACAGTTTGATGGAGCTGGTCTGAGGCATTTGGTAAAGAATGTGGGTCCTATGAATAGAAAAAGAAACCGAGGAATAGTGGCTTTTCTTCTTCCAGTATTATATGTCTAAGCCAGGAAAAAAGAAGAAGAAAAAAACTTCTTTATACTGATGAAACTTACTCTCTTATATTACATCTTTATATTGGTGTTGTATCTACCAAGTCAAATGGTAAGGACTTTGAAAGTGAAGGAAGAGTATTAGTAACCAAACAGAATAATTTTAAGGAGGCTCCATGGCCAACATGGAGCTCAGCATGAGTCTTGAGCTCACAACCCTGAGATAAAGACCTAAGCTGAGATCAATAGTCAGACACCTAACCAACTGAGCCACCCAGGTGCCCCAAACGGAATAATCATTAAAATTTATTTTTAACTTTGCATGCAGAAAAAATTATTCTTTCAGTTTACAATTCTTTGAGTTTTGACCAAATCAGAGTTAAGATACAAAACATTTCCCTCCAAAAACTCCCTCATTCTGCCCTTTTGTAGTAAAACCCTCTGCTTACCCTTAACCCAGGCAATCACTGATCTGTTTTTAGCTTTCTATATAAATAGGCACAGAGAGGGTATGACCTTCTTGACTCTGTCTTCTTTCACTCAGCATAATATATTAGAAATTCATCCATATTGTTGAGTTTATCAATAGCTTTTTCTTTTCTACTCTTGAGCAGTGTTCCACTACGTGGATGTACCATAGTTTGTTTATTCACTAGTTGGAGGACATTTGGTTAGTGTGGTAGACAAGATTTGGGTTCCCCTGGCTTTGCCGCCTGGTATTAAGCTCATGAATATATTACATGGCAAAAGGGAATATTTGTAGATGGAATTAGTGTTATAGGTTGCAGATGGAGTTAAGATTTCTAATTAGCTGACTTTAAAACAGGAAGACTTTCCTTGTGAGTCCAATGTAATCACAGGTTCTTAAGTGTAAATGAGGAAGGCAGAAGTCAGTCAAACAGATATGACGTGAGAAGAATTTGACTTGCTGTTGTTGGCTTTGAAGATAGAGGAAGGGAGATGTGAGCTAACCTTAAAAAGTAATAATAGCTCTCAGCTAATAACCAACCAAAAACAGGAACCTCAGTCCTACAATTGCAATGCATTGAATTCTTCCAACAACTTAAATGAACAAGGAAACAGATTTTCCCTTAGAATCCTCAGAAAAGAACTTAACTTTATCAACACTTTGATTTTAGTGAGATTCTGAGATGCTAAACAGAAACTAAGTGGAATCTGCTGGACATCTGACCTATGGAAATTGTGAGATAACTTGGGAAAACATTCGGGTTCTGGATAAAGATAGCCACTCACCTGGCTCTGGAGAGGAGAACTGGCTAACATCTGCTGCCTCACTGTCTTTGAGGGCCACAGGTTGATTTCCCTTCCTGAGATTTTGGTGTTCCTTTATTACCACAAACTGCAGAGAGCAAGAGGGAGGGAGAAGAGGACATAACTATAATTCATCAATTATCTCAACATACATGAAACCAAAGTTTTTGACTTCATTATGTTCATCATATGGAAGGTAAAAGCTGAAAGAAAGGCCCCGTCAAATTTCTCTCTCTTACTAATGAAAGATTTAGTTTTCAATTAAGAGCCTTATGTCGATTAAGGCAAAAAGGCACTACCAATACTTTACTGAAGAATCTATTCCAATTCTGGAATCCCAGCTTTTGGGTCATGGATCCCAAGAATCCCACTGTTTTACTTTAAGCAATCCTAGAATCCCTAAGTGTTCTGAGCATTGCACAGAAACCAGACAAATAAGATCTCATGTATGTGTGTGCCCCAACTTTTCAAATATGTGTGCATATTTAGTTAATTAAATTCATTTAAACACCTCCCAAAAAAAGAAATTGTGAGATAATAAGTTTGTGTTGCTTAATTAGCTACTTTTGTGGTAGTTTGTTATGACAATAACAGAAAAGTAATAGGTAGTTTCCAGCTTGGGACAATTATGAAAAAAAGCTGTTATAAAACTTAAATATGGAACCCGAGTGTTCATTTATCTTGGGAAAATACCTAGGAGTGTCACAATCAATTCTAATTGTTTGTGGTAGTAATGTTCTATAAAGTCATCTTGAACACTGAATTAGCAAGTAATAAGACATTGCTCCTAGGGGAAATGCAGAGTTATGTTCCTGTGAGCCTCTGGCCACAATGACAGTTTTGTCAACTGATGCATAGCCTTATTATATGTGTGTTTTCTGTTTAAAAACACCTTATTGAATATATATTGTTGATTCATTAACCTTGAACTCACAACCAACAGCATTGTAACTCATGGCTGAATGAAACTGATCTAACATATGTATTTTCTCCATAAGGCACATCATAGCTTTCTTGTGTTTGAAAATACTAAATGTACTTAAGCATTACACACTTGGATACCATTTTATTTCTATTTTATTTATTTATTTATTTATTTTAAAAAATATTTTATTTATTTATTTGACAGAGAGAGAGAGAGAGCACAATTAAGCAGAACAGCAGGCAGAGGGAGAGAGAGAAGCAGGGAGCCTGATGTGGGGCTCGATGCCAGGTCCCTAGAATCATGACCTGAGCCAAAGGCAGCTGCTTAACCAACCTAGCCACCCAGGCACCCCGTTTGATACCATTTTAAACAACAGAGTTACCAACAAAAAGCACAAAAATGCAAAAACAAAAACAAAAACAAACCCACCAAAAAAAAAAAAACAAAAAAAAATGTACAACTAAATAAACCAAGAAAAAAGATATTTACTTAAAATATGAGAATAAAAACAAGAATCCATAGCACTGCCTTGTTCGTTCTCAGCCAGGCACACGAATGTTGGCCTAGACTAGTTTTTCATTGTTCTTCACATGCCATTGAAGGGCTGCATATGTCCCACAAGTATTGATTGGGGGGGTGGTGGCCCTGGGTGGCTCAGTCAGTTACAGGTCTGCCTTCAGCTCATCTCTTAGGGTCCTGGGATGGAGCCCTGCATCAGGCTCCCTGTTCAGCTGGGAGCCTGCTTCTCCCTCTTCCTCTCCCCCTGCTTCTGCTCTGTCTATCTCTCTCTGTCCAATACATAAATAAAATCTTTAAAAAATGAGAAGAAAATTATAAAAGAAAGTATTGGTTTGAGGTTATACATAAATTTCAGCAAGTGGTCAAACTCACAAATACAGATGTGAATAATTAGGATTGATTATATTATGAGAGCATGTGGTGAGTGTATGTTACCTTTATAAGAAAATGCCATACTTGGGACGCCTGGGTGGCTCAGTTGGTTAGGCAGCTGCCTTCGGCTCAGGTCATGATCCCAGCGTCCTGGGATCGAGTCCCGCATCGGGCTCCTTGCTCGGCAGGGAGCCTGCTTCACCCTCTGCCTCTGCCTGCCATTCTGTCCGCCTGTACTCGCTCTCTCTCCCTCTCTCTCTGACAAATAAATAAAATCTTAAAAAAAAAAAAAAGAAAATGCCATACTATTTTCTAAAGCTACTGTACCATTTTATATTCTCTCTAGGAGTATATGGGAATTGCAGTTGCCCACTCCTTCCCAGTGATTAATATTATCAGCTTTTCTGACTTTAGCTATTTTAATAGGTTTGTATTGGTATGTATATGTAGTGGTATCTCACTGAGGTTGTAATTTGCATTGCCCTAATAACTAATGATTCTGAGCATCTTTTCATCTACTTATTTGGCATCCCTATATTTTCTTTGGTGAAGATATTTCTGCTCAAATATTTCACTCATTTGTTTAAAATTGGGTTGTTTAAGCCCAGTTGGCTCAGTTGGTAAAGCATGCGACTTTTGATCTTGGGTGTATGGGTTTGAGCCCTATATTGGGTTTATAGATTACATAAAAAATAAAGAAAAGCCTTGGGATGCCTGGGTGGCTAAGTCATTAAGCATCTGCCTTTGGCTTGGGTCATGATCCCAGGGTCATGGGATCGAGCCCCACATTGGGCTCCTGTTTGGTGGGAGGCCTGCTTTCTCCCACTCCCTCTGCCTGTGTTCCCTTTCTCACTGCATCTCTCTCTCTGTCAAATAAATAATTTAAAAAAATAAAGAAAAGTCTTTTAAAAATTGGGTTATTTGATTTCTTATTGAGTTTTGAGAGTTCTTCCTATATTCTGGATATAAATCCATTGTGAAATATGTGACTTGCAGATGTTTCCTCCTAGTATATGGCTTGTCTCTTCACTCTCTTAAGGTTATTTTGGGGCCGTCTGGGTGGCTCAGTCCATTAAGCATCTTCCTTCTGCGCAGGTCATGATCCCAGGTTTGTGGAACCGAATCCTACACTGAATCCCTCATCAAGTCCCACATGAGTCCGGTATCAGGCTTTTGAGCAGGGAGCCTGCTTCTCCCTCTGTCTCTGCCTTTCTCTCTCTGTCATGAATTTAAAAAAAAAAAAAAATCTTAAGAAAAAAGTGTATCTTTGGCAGAGCAAATGTTTTAGATTTTAACAAATTTAATTTATTATTTTTTTTCTTTATGGGTCATGCTTTTGGTGTTGGATCTAAAATCTTTTTGTCTAACATAAAATGATGCAGATTTTCTTCTAGAAATATTATAGTTTTACATTTTACATGTAGGTCTATGAACCATTTTGAATTAATTTTTGTGAAGGGTATATGATGTAAGTTGATGGGTAGATAGATAAGTGTCCAATAGTTTCAGAGCCATATGTTGAAAGTCTGTGATTACTTTATAGAATTGCCCTTAACATCTTTGTAAAATATAAGTTAGCCATTTATGTGTTGATCTAGTTCTGGACTTTATTCTATTCCATTGATCTGTATGTTACTACTTTTCTAATACTACACTGTTTAGTTAGGGTAGCTTTATATTAAACCTTGGAATTAGATATTGAGATATTTATTGTTTTTCTTTAAAATTGTTTTGGCAATTCTAATTATTTTATATTTACATTATAAATTTTAGAATTAGGGCCACTTGGATGGATCAGTTGGTTAAGCATCTGACTCTTGGTTTCAGCTCAGGTTATGATCTCAGGGTTGTGAGGTTGAGCCCCACGTCAGGCTCCATGCTCAGCACAGAGTCTGCTTGAGGTTCTCTCTCTCCCTCTCCCTCCACCCTCTCTCTGTCCCTTCCATTGCTCATGCTAAATAAATAAATATCTTTAAAAAATTTAGATTTAGCTTGTTGACAAAAAAATCGTGCTGGGATTTTTTTACTGGGATTGCATTGAATTTATTATCTATTTGGAATATTTTAATGTCTTTATAATATAAAGTTTTAACCCATGAACACATTTATATTTTTTAAAAATTTTTGTGTACAGTTGACATCCAATATTACATTAATTTCAGGTATACTTACCATATACATCAACATGGATGGAACTAGAGGGTAAATTATGCTGAGGGAAATAATATAATATAAGAAACAATGCAGAGGATCATAGGGGGAGAAAGAGAAAACTGAATGGGAAGTCACCAAAGAGGGAGAAAAACCATGAGAGACCCTTAACTGTAGGAAAAAAACTGAGGGTTGCTGGAGGGGAGGTGGGGTGGGGGGGATGGACATTAGGGAGGGTACATGATGTGATGAGCACTGGGTATTATACACAACTGATAAATTACATAATGATTCAACTTCTCTGTGCAATGCTCACCATGAGTGTAGCACTGTCATCTTACAGCACTATTACAGTATCACTGACTATAACTATGCTGTGTTTTTTATTCCCAGGACTTATTCATTCCATAACTGGAAGTTTGTATCTTCCACTCTCCTTTACCCATTTTACCCTCAACCCCTTCCTTCTGGGAGCCATCAGTTTATTTTCTATACTTGTAGGTCTGATTCTGCTTTTTGTTTGTTTGCTTATTGATTTGTCTTGTTTTTTAGATCCCACACATGAGTGAAATCATATATTTGTCTTTCTTGGTCTGAATGTCTTGTCTTTATGTGTGTTTCTAGCCATCTGCATGTCTTCCATGGAAAAATGTTTAGATCCTCTGCCCATTTTTTAATCAGGTTGTTTGTTTTTTTGATGTTGAGTTGTATAAAGTTCTTTATATATTTTAGATAATAAACTCTTACCAGATATATCATTTGCGAGTATATTCTTCTATTTACTTAGCTTATACTTTTGTTGATGGTTTCCTTTATTGGGCAAAAGCTTTTTATTTTGGTGTAGTTCCAATAGTTAATTTGTGCTTTTGTTTCCTTTGACTTAGGAGACCTATCTAGAAAAATGTTGCTATGGATGATGTCAGAGAAATAACTGCCTGTGTTCTCTTCTAGGATTTTTATTATTTCAGGTTTCACATTTAGGTCTTTAATCTATTTTGAGTTTATTCTTGTGTGTGGTGTTGGAAAGTGGTCTACTTTCATTCTTTTGCATGTAGCTGTCCAGTTTTGCCAGCACCATTTATTGAAGAGACTGTATTTCCTTATTGTATATTCTTGCCTCCTTTGTTGTGGGTTAATTGACCATGTAAGAGTGGTCTCTTCTGTGTTCCAGTGATTTATGAGTTCATTTTTGTGCCAGTACCATACTTTTTTTAGTTACTACTACAGCTTTGTAGTATATCTTGAAATTTGGAATTGTGATACCTCCAGCTTTGTTCTTTCTCTTAATTAATTTAGGTTCACTTTGATATCTTTTATCAGTGTTTCATGCTTTCAGCATGCATATCCTGCACATATTTTATGAAATTTATAAGTACATATTTCATTATTTAAGGCTATTATAAATAATATTTCTTTTTAAACTTTAATTTCTAATTGTAATTTCTAATTGTTAATTGCTAGCATATTGAAAAATAATTGAATTTTATATATTAACCCTCTAATTGGTGATTTGGTAACTCTGATAATTCTAGGAGTTCTCCACTTATACCTTTTTTAGATTCTATAAGGACTTTCTAAGTAGATAATAATGTTTATAAACAGTGATAGTTTTTTTTTCTTCCATTCTAATCTATGTCTATTTCGTTTCCTTCCTTATTGATATGATGTTGAATAGGAGCAAGTGGACACTCTTCCTTTTCCCCGGGTTGGGGGAAAACATTCAGTCTTTTACCATTAATTATGTTATTTGCTTTCGTGTTTTTAGAAAATTGCTATTTATTAGGTTTTTTACTATCAGTGAATGTAGAATTTTATAAAATGCTTTCTCTGCATTGTTTGAAAAGATATTATGGTTTTTCTCTTTTAGCTTGTTTATATGATGGATTATATTGATTGATTTTTGAATGTTGAACCAGCCTTGCATTTCCAGGATACAACCACTTGGTTCTAACATAATTTTTCTGTATTTCTGTATTTAATTTGTTGTATTTTGTTGAAATTTTTTGTGTCTATGTTCATGAGGGATATTGGTCTGTAGTTTTCTTTTAATGTCTTTGCTTTTTTTAGTATTGATGTAGTGGTGGTTTCACAAAATGAGATGGAAAGTAATCAATTTTTATATTCTTGGGAACATATTGTATATGATTGGTACTATTTCTTCCTTAAATGTTTAGAAGACCTGACCATTGAAACCATCTTAGCCTGGATTTATCTTTGTTAAAATATCAGAATAATGTTTAAAACATATAATTGAGTGCCTATTATGTATCTGAAATATTCATTTCTTTTTCAGACATTTTCTCAATTTCTGTAATGTATTTTTTTACCTCTACAATAAGTTTTGACTTAAGTTAACATGAAATACTTGATTCAAACTGGACACAAATCTGTTAGTATTCTTGATATTTTGCTGAGGATACTGAAAACTTCTGGTAGAAGAGTTAGATTTATAGTTAAAGATTAGATACACTTGTGACATTAGATTAAGTCATTGGACACCTTTGAGCCCAAGTTTTCTAAGTAAATGGATCTAATGCATCATAAAATGTTACATCAGATAAAGTGTCCTGAATTTATAACTAATTTATGAAAGACCTAATTGTTTAGGTCTAAACAATTGTTTAATTGTTTAGGTCTAAACAAACAATAAAACAATCTAGTTGTTTTATTGAAATATAAGCATTTTTCATCAAATTAAAGAAACATCAAAGGTTTAAGTTATATAACTATGAGAAAGAACCTAGTTGTTCATCAAAAATAGTGTTTGCTTTCTGGGTACATAGTAAGATTTTATTTCTCAGCCTCCCTTGGAGGCATTTGTGGCTTTGTGACTGAATTTGAGCCTGTGTAATGTGAGAGGAAGTATTGTATGATATTTCCGTTCCCGGTTCCTAAGGACCCCTTATGCGCAGTTCTTGTTTTATTCCCCTTCAGGCTAGTGGGCATGGAGACAATCAGTGGTGACCTTGAAGATTACAAAGCTGCTCTGAGCCTAGGTTTCTGAATTATTACATAGATGAGGGTACCCTACCAATACATTTGCCTTTCAGTAATGGAGTATGAAAAACAAAATAATCTCAATTGCTTCGATCATTTGGGGATACATTTGTTAATAATAGCTAGTACATAAATTTGATACAATGAGAGTTCTCCTTTAATAGTACTTTTAATTTTCTTCTTAGGAAAAAATCAGTGTCCACATTTGAGCAATTCCAAGTGGAAGTATCCTATTTCAGAGAGGACACAATTGATGATTAAAAACCCTATGAATCCAAGGTAAAAAAGAAAGATAATTTTTAAGAGTTGTTAATCAGGTGAAAAATTCAACGGGAGGATATTTGTGATTGTGTTTGGTTGTTTAAGGATAAACTTGGTAATCCAAGTAATGGTCCAGAATAATTGGACATTTCAAACAGCAATGAAATTAGTTTATGTAGCTAGACACTTTACTCATAGAAAAGTGTGTCAGACTTTACACAGACACATAGTAACTTTGTCAGACACAGTGTATAAGCAATGTTGATAGAGGAATTGCTAAGTGACTACCTGAGAAGCTAAAGGATTTATATGTACTTAAAAGCAATAGGAGCTATCAGGTATTTATATGGCTCACTAATAATTTCCATAATTCTACTTTAATGCTGAAAAATATTTGCACACATTTAAACGGAGTTCAACAGTACTTAAGAAATAACCAATAATTAAAATGCAAAGAGATAACAGATTCATGTGCTTTCTGTGTGATAGAAGATTGTTTAGATTTCAAGGTTTATTTTGTTCTGCCAACAGTGTTATTAATCATCGTTCCTCATTTCCTTTCACTGCTGGGATTTGACAAGGATTTTATTTCACCTTGAAAAACTGCACATAGTGGAGAGTTTCTTCACTTTATTCCTGCAGTCTTAACATACCCTACTGAGTAAAGGTAAATTGCTTTTTATTCTGTATTCTGTTATATTTTTGAAAAATGGTTTTCAAATCACAAATTTGATTCCTCTCTTGGTACTGAAAGATCATAAACAAATACGTTTTTATGTTATTTTTCTTTAGTAAGCTTTATGATTTTATCCTCAGCAACTGGACTAATTCAATAAGCAGCAGACCATAAGGCAGTAAATGGATACACTATTAATTTTTATTGCTAAAGTTTCTTTTATGTACTATTTGATCTAAAGATGTTTTTCACATTTTTATGGTGATACTGGCAGACTTTAAAAATCCAACTCTATAATTCTTATTGATAAAGCCTGGATATTTTTAACTCAGTAGCCCAAGGAATGGCAACAGTTCATATCTCACGAACCAGTTCATTAAATGAAAATCTTGAATGAGAAAGGGAAAGCAAAACAAGGAGATGGTAGTTTAGTTCCCCAATCAATAGAACACAACTGGGGAGGTTTAACTCCAGCACTAATATCAGGTCACTACAAGAACTTCATGCATGATTTATTCTCCTTATTCACCCTCAGAATGAGAGTTTAGGCCTGAAGAAGAGCTTCTTAAAATTGCTTTGATTCCGTGGTTGCTCAGAATTGGAGCTGAAGCAGTTGACTATTAAAACAGAATGGTGAAATTAAAAACAAACAAACAAACAAAAAAATGAAAAAAGTAAGTAAGGATGTCCCTCATTTCCAGATGGACTGGTATTCTGCAGGGTCTCATCTACAAGTCTGCTTTACTGCTGATTTTGAAGTCGTGCTAATTGATAAGTGCAGCAGACTCTCCCACCCTAGGCCTGCGCTGATTAAATCAGTGCTCTCAGTATATAGTCCTTCATCTCCGAAAATCATGTGTATCCTATGAGGAAATGGAAGTAATGGATATAATATAAAACCCTGGGGGTTGTAATGACAGTACAGACCTTTAAAAGGACTGTATTACATCAATTTGACTACTGTTTATTGAGGATGTCATGGAACTACAAATAAACACAGTCCATGTCCACCAGGACCTTAATCAGAGAAATAAGATCTGGTCATAAAATATGCATAAAACTTAATTAATAATCACACAAAAGCAGTTTTAAATCTGTCCCGTGCTACATGCTGAGTGACTGGTGTGGCTATTTAAAGGTGAAGTAGCTCATTCTAGGCTGCTGTGGTCTGGTCTGGGAAGTTTGATGGGCATTCAGTTTATTCTTTGAAGGTTGTTTTGTGTTAAGAAGTATTAGAACAGAAAAGATTATTATCTTTACATCCACGAAGCAGACAATAAATACCAAAGGCTCTCAAAGAAGACATGATTGAGGGCTGGAATGGTCTGAAAATTCTTTCTAAAGGATGTAAGATATGAGTCAAGTATCTTCTTAAATCTATGGCAAGCATAATACCTACTGATGAAGGGTTAGAAACATTCCTTTCGTATGAGCAATGAGGTAAGTATAGCCATCATGATTGATTCTATTTAACATTGGGCTAGGGGTCCTTGTAAACATATTATGATTAAAAGCAATAAAAGAATGAGACTTTAAGAACAACATTCAAAACAGCCAGGATGCTGGACGCAAATCTGTAATAGACATGTTTCTAAATAGATTTCATGAGATAGAGTTTATATATCATACAAATCAACCTTATTTAAAGTAGACAGTTCAGTTAATTTTTATATTAATTTGAGTATACTCACAATTGTATGACTGTCATCTAATCTAATTTTAGAACCTTTTCATCAATCAAAAAAGAAACCCTGTTATGGACATTGGGGAGGGCATGTGCTATGGTGAGTGCTGTGAAGTGTGTAAACCTGGTGATTCACAGACCTGTACCCCTGGGGCTAAAAATACATTATGTGTTTATAAAAAAAATAAAACAAATAAAAAAAGAAAGCCTGTATCATTATAAAAAAGAAGTCCTGTACCCTTATCCCACACACCCCAGCTTTGGAAAACAATTTATTTCTATCTCTAAAATTTGCCTGTAATGGATGCTTCATATAAATGGAATAATACAATATGTGGTCTAATTGTGACTTCTTTCACTGAAGATTATGTTTTGAGTTTCATCCATTTTGTAGTATGTAATAGATCAGCATTTCATTACTTTTCACTTTTTATCACCAAATAATATTCTATTACAAACATAAGCCAAATTTTATTTTCTTTTAATAAGGAGGAGGGTTGTTTCCACATTTTGGCTATTATGATTAATGCTGCTATAAGTATTCATGTACAAGTTCTTGTGTAGAGGATATGTTTTTATTTCTCTTGGTTAGGTGGAGGTGCTTGGCCATATGGTAACACCATGCTTAGCCATTTGAGGAACTGCCAGACTGTTTTCCATACTCACCAGCGGTAGGTGCAATTTCTAATTTCTCTATGTCTTCACCGAAAACTTTTTTCTTTTTGATCACAGTCAATCTTGTAGGTATGAAGTGATGCCTCCTGGTTTTGATTTGCCTGTCTGTGATAACTAATAGTGATAGCACATATTTTCATGTAGTTATTAGCTGTTCGTATATGATCTGTGGAGAAATGTCTATTCTAATCCTTTGCCTATTTTTTAATTGGTTTATTTATCTTTTTGTTGTTGGCTTGTAAGGGCTCTTCATGTATTGTGGATGCAAGTCCCTTATCAGATATATGACTTGCAAATATTATTTCCCATCTTGTGTGGATTGATTTTCACTTTCTTGATGTGTTCCTTGAACAGAAGTTTTTAATTTTGAGGAAATCCAATCTATGTAGTACCTTTTTTGTTGTGTTTTTGAGTCATATCTTAAGAATCTATCACTTAGTCCGAAGTTACGAAGATTTATTTCTATATTTTCTTCTAAAACTTTAAGTGTTTTAGCTCTCACATTTATTTTATTTTATTTTGAGTTAATTTTGTATATGATATGAATAAGGTGTCCAATTCTCTCTCTATCTCCCTCCATCTCTCTCTCTTTTTCATGTGGTTCTCTATTTGTTTCAGCACCATTTGATCGTTTGTTTAAAAGATGATTCTTGGTTTTGATTTGTATTTCCCTGATGCTGAGTGATATGGAGCACTTTTTCATGTGTCTGTTGGCCATCTAGATGTCTTCTTTGCAGAAATGTCTGTTCATGTCCTCTGCCCATTTCTTGATTGGATTATTTGTTCTTTGGGTGTTGAGTTTGCTAAGTTCTTTATAGATTTTGGACATTAGTCCTTTATCTGATATGCCGTTTGCAAATATCTTCTCCCATTCTGTAAAGTTGTCTTTTGATTTTGTTAACTGTTTCCTTTGCTGTGCAAAAGCTTTTGATCTTGATGAAATCCCAATAGTTCATTTTTGCCCTTGCTTCCCTTGCCTTTGGCGATGTTCCTAGGAAGAAGTTGCTGCGGCTGAGGTCGGAGAGGTTGCTGCCTATGTTCTCCTCAAGGATTTTGATGGATTCCTTTCGCACATTGAGGTCCTTCATCCATTTTGAGTGTATTTTCATGTGTGGTGTAAGGAAATGGTCCAATTTCATTTTTCTGCATGTGGATGTCCAATTTCCCCAACACCATTTATTGAAGAGGCTGTCTTTTTTCCATTAGACATTCTTTCCTGCTTTGTCGAAGATGAGTTGACCGTAGAGTTGAGGGTCTTTTTCTGGGCTCTCTATGAGATATCACCTCACACCCGTCAGAATGGCTAAAATCAACAAGTCAGGAAATGACAGATGCTGGCGAGGATGTGGAGAAAGGGGAACCCTCCTACACTGTTGGTGGGAATGCAAGCTGATGCAACCACTCTGGAAAACAGTATGGAGGTTCCTCAAAATGTTGAAAATAGAACTACCCTATGACCCACCAATTGCACTACTGGGTATTTACCCTAAAGATACAAACATGGTGATCCAAAGGGGCACGTGCACCTGAATGTTTATAGCAGCAATGTCCACATAGCCAAACTATGGAAAGAACCTAGATGTCCATCAACAGATGAATGGATCAAGAAGATGTGGTATATATACACAATGGAATACTATGCAGCCATCAAAAGAAATGAAATCTTGTCATTTGCGACAACATGGATGGAACTAGAGCGTATCATGCTTAGCGAAATAAGTCAAGCGGAGAAAGACAACTATCATATGATCTCCCTGATATGAGGAAGTGGTGATGCAACATGGGGGCTTAAGTGGGTAGGAGAAGAATAAATGAAACAAGATGGGATTGGGAGGGAGACAAACCATAAGTGACTCTTAATCTCACAAAACAAACTGAGGGTTGCTGGGGGGAGGGGGGCTGGAAGAAAGGGGGTGGGATTATGGACATTGGGGAGGGTATGTGCTTTGGTGAGTGCTGTGAAGTGTGTAAACCTGGCAATTCACAGACCTGTACCCCTGGGGATAAAAAATAAAAAATTAAAAATTAAAAAAAAAAAGATGATTCTTGGGCGCCTGGATAGCTCAGAGGGTTAAGCCTCTGCCTTTGGCTCAGGTCACAATCTCGGGCTTTCTCTGCTTGGTAGGGAGCCTGCTTCCTCTGCTCTCTTTCTGCCTGCCTCTCTGCCTACGTGTGATCTCTCTCTCTGTCAAATAAATAAACAAAATCTTAAAAAAAAATAAGAAAAAGGATGATTCTTTCCCCCATTGGATTTTCTTGGTACCCTTGTCAAAAATTAGTTGATCCTAAGTGTGATACTTTATTTGTGGACCTAAAATCTTTTCCTTTATTTTCTTTTTAAGTTATTTGACAGAGACAGAGAGAGTACACATACAAGCAAGGAAAGCAACAGAGGAAGAGGGAGATACAGGCTTTCTGCTGAGCAGGAAGCCAGTAGGACTGGATCCCAGAAACCTGGGATTATGACCTGAGCTGAACTGACTGAGCCACCCAAGCACCCCCCATCCCCCAAAAATCTTTTGAATTTATCTATAGTTCTACCTTATAGCAATAGCACAGTGTCGTGATGAGTACAGCTTTATAGTAAATTGTGAAATCTGGAAGTGTGAGTCCTCCAACTGCATTTTTTCTAGGTTATTTTAAATCTTCTGGGTCCCTTGAATTCCCATATGAACTTTAAGATCAATGTGTTAATTTCTGCAAAAATACTACTAACTGGCATTTTTGTTAGCAATTGCGTTGAATCTGCAGATTAAATTTGGGAGTATTGCCATTTAACAATAATAAGTCTTCTTATCCTTAAGCATGAATGTTTGGGGAGGATGGCTAGAACTTGGACATGAAGACTGGGGAGTCCATACTCATGTGTGTAAAACTACAAAGGGCATGATGGATCTGGAATGGGGAGGAGAGCTGGTTAGGGGTCTGCACTGGTAGTCTAACCTGGACTCTACAAATATTAAGGCAGTTCTGGTCTTGTCCTTTATTTCTCTTGTCCTTTATTTATTTCTGAAATGCTCTTTATAACTAAGAACCTTTTCACATGCTGTTCTCTTCATTTTACCCTCAGATTCTTAATTCTCTGGTCACTACCCTTTCAGGCAAACTCCTCATCTTTCAAACACCTTATCTTGAGAGCATGCGTTATGGTAGCCTCAATAACAGGCCTGAGGAAAACCCCAGTATGTTTTCCCACATAATACATACTCACAGCACTTAATCTTATATAGTGTATAATGTATGTAGTAACTTCTAGACGTAAGTTCTGTGGCAGTTGGCACATTATCTGTTTTATTTATAACTGTTTCCTTATCATCTGGTATAGTGCCTGGCACACAATGGACATTTAATAGATGGGTCAATGAATGAACAAATAAACAGACAACCAATAAGTGGCAATATCTCCATGAGATCAGAATTTTTCCCAATTTTTTCTTGCTAATCTTGCTGTTCCTTTTGAAAATACAATTCTGTGGTAGGTGGAATAATGTCCCCTGCCCTAAAGATGTCCATGCCCTAATCCTCAGAACCTGTGAATGTGTTATCTCAGATTGCAGATGTGATTCAGGTCATTGACCTTGAGGTAGGGAGATTATCCTAGATTATTCAAGTATGCCCAATTTTATCACACATGACTTTAGAGTCAGAGAATTTTAACTGGCTATGCCAAGAGAGAGTTGACCATGTGTGAAGGATTTGATGCCCCATTACCTATTCAGAGATGTAGTGGTTTATGTGCGAGGGCTAAGGAGAGGTTTCTAGGACCCGAGTGTGGCCCCAGTTTTTAACAGCCAGGACAAGTCTTCAGTCCTACAATCATATGGAATTGAATTCTGCCAACACTAGAATGAGTCGGAAATGGAATCTCCCCTACAACCTACAGAAAGGAAAGCAGTCATGTGAACACTTTGATTTTACCCCTGTGAGATTTGTGTCAGTCTTTCTACCTACAGAACTGTAAGATAATAAATTCATGTCCTTTTAAGCCACTAAGTGTGTGGATACTGGAACATAGATAATGAATACAAATTCCTATCCAGTTCTGAGCTGGAACGGGGTCTTCAAAATTGAATACTTTTCTCTTAATCTGGGGATAATGTTCTTTACTGTCCTTAGATTGGGAAACACTCAATCATTTCTTTTATCTTATTCATTTGTATATATTTTTTGCAGTCTTATACTACTGACAAAAGAGTTCACAGAAAGTTCTACTACATTCTTGAAGAATTGTCCTCATGACATACTGAAATAATATTCAAAAAGTATTTAATTTGGGGAGCCTGGGTGGCTCAGTCGGTTAAGCATCTGCCTTTGGCTCAGGTCATGATCTCAGGGTCCTGGGATCAAGCCCCACATTGGACTCCCTGCTGAGTGGGGAGCCTGCTTGTTCTTCTCCCTCTGACCCTCCTCCCACTTGTGCACTCACACACTTTCTCTTTCTCTCTCAAATAAATAAATAAAATCTTTAAAAAAATGTTTAAGATGTGGTGTACAATATATTTCCTGGTTGTCAGCTGTTTTTCCTTTAGCTTTACATATATTCTGCACATTTGAACAATTAATTTGCGTCTTTTAACAAAAAATACAAATTTTGTGACAGTGACATAAATTAGAGCAGGATCTTAAATAATAATGATAGACTTGATATAAATACCACCATGATGTATTCTTTTTTTTTTATGATGTATTTTTTTGAGAAAACATTTTAGAGCTGAAGATGATTGTAACCTCTTAACCTTTGAAAGGAAGAAACAAGATATAAAATACAAGTGACTTGCATGGGTTTATCTGGTTTGCTATGGTAGACCCAAAGCTAGAATTCCTGTATTACATTTTCCAGTTGAAGTCAGAACCCACTAAACATCTCATTCTTTAAAAAAGAGGGTAGAGGAGGTGCCTGGGTGGCTCAGTTGGTTAAGTGTCAGACACTCGATCTCAGCTCAGCTGTTGATCTCAGGGTCATGGTTTCAAGCCCCACATTGAGCTCCATGCTGGGTATGGAGCCTACTTAAAAATATTTTTTTAATAAAAAAAGAAAGAGGGCAGAGATTTGCAATGACATAAATGGAGCTAGAATGCATTATGCTAAGCAAGTCAGTTAAAGAAAATACCATATGGTATTTCACAAATAACCATATGAATTTCTTAAATTCATGTGGAATTTAAGAAACAAAATAGATGAGCCTAGGGGAATTTGGAAAAAAAGGAGGCAAATCACAAGAGACTCTTAACTATAGAAAACAAACTGAGGGATGCTGGAGGGGAGGTGGGCAGGGGGAGGGGATAGATTGTAGATGGGTATTAAGGAGGGCACTTGTGATGAGCACTGGGTGTTACGTGTAAGTGATGAATCACTAAATTCTGCTCCTGAAACTAATGTTATACCCTGTGCTAACTAACTGGAATTTAAATAGAAACTTGAGATATTAAAAAAAAAGAGAGAGAGAGAGAAGGCAATAGATATATACACATCCTCATTTATAAATATTATATAATTATATATGTATCTACATACATAAAATTTAGATTTAACTAGATCCCATAAACTCAGTAGTTTAATGATAGGGAAATGTATTAAACTCTTAGGTTTATGGGGTCCAGTTTAAATCTAAATTGTAAGGTACAAGGTAATATATAGTAGTATGTTTATTTGTGGTTTAGAGTTTACTTTCTTTAATAAGGGCATATAATTTTGACATGCTGAGATTGATAAATTTAATAATTGTTAGGGCAAGTAGTAGGTAAAATGTGTATTCATTATACTATTTTCTCACATTTGTGTATGTTTGAAAATTTCCATAATTAAATAAAGAACATGCTGTAGTTCACAAGGTTAAACTGTCAGAGGCAAAGCAAATTCTGTGGAGTTTGAAATTTTGAAATTATCAAAAAGATATTAAACTTTGTTTGATGTTATCATGTCATGTTCTTTGACATCCTTTTTAAAAAATTTTTTGTGGGTGTATGCTCTGCATGTCATTCAGTCAAAGGCATAATGTCAAGAGATCTTTTCTATAAAAACAGTAAAACTCTGAGCATTTAAATCAAGTGATGGAGAAGGATGTGGAATGCATTAAAACAAGGAAAAGCTAGGCTGAAAATCAATTCATTATATAAAATATATGCAGGTCTAGATATTTGCAGATATAGATAGGTATGGTTATTTAAATTCTGTTCTCTGTTTTAAATAACTTTCCCCTTTGCATTTCTTTTTTTAAAAACCTATGACTATCTTGAAGAAATTCACAAATTCTGTTTTTGCATTTAAAAATGTTTTTCTACTTATTAAGATGATAAATTTAAGGATAGTTAAATTACATACTTGCAAATTTAAGGGAAATTAATGGAATAATAGAAAAGTACATTGCAATTTTATGCTATTTCCCTTAATGGTGTTTTTTTCTTCAAGTAGATGTATCAGAGTAGCAGATGTGGTACAGGGATGAATTTTATATATTCCTAACAATTGAATGGAGAGAACCAACTCAAACTCATCCTGTCTTTTGGTGCTTCTTTAATATTGTATTCTAGTGCTGATTGCACTGTTAGTGTCAAGAAAAATTTCTCATCTCATCCTCTATCTGTCAGCTTCTGGTCCTTTAAAATGAAACCCCAGTGGCAATCTTATTTTAACTAGAATGAGAGATAAGCATTTTATTTTCACCCAAAATGAAAGAATAATGACTCAATATTTTCCCATATATCACTTTCTTTTTTTAAAGTAATGTCCAGACTCAGCATGGTCGCTGATACAGGGCTTGAACTCACGACCCAGGGATCAAGACCGGAGCTGAAACCAAGTCAGACTCTTAACCAACTGAGCCACCCAGGTGCCCCCCCCCCATACCCACCATATATTCTTTCAATAATATACCCTGAGAAAAATTCTGGACTTTATTTCTGCCACTAATGGGAAATATCTCTCTTCCTAGCCCTGATGTTCAATAACATTTTTTTAATATACATTTGTCATAAGAGAGGTTTTGGCCTCTAATTTTATTTCATGAGATATATTTTTCCCCTATGAGACGTATTTTTAAAATCCAGTAACAGTACTTAGAATCATGTCTTCTCTTAAAAGTATCTTTCACTGTGTATATATACCACATCTTTCACAATATAGTGGATCTCAGGGTAAAATTCTCCTTGACCTATATAACCGAAATTAGCTCTTAATGGTCTGATTTGGCCTTTCCTTATCCTGGAATTAGAACCTGTGGTTTATTTCTACATCTATGTAAGACAAGACCTGGACTTTAGCTGTATTTTTTCTTATTTTAGGCCAAGTTCTTTAAACACTTGTGCTTTAAATGCAACTAAAAATCACCATATTTGCATATTTCAAACTACTACCAGATCATTTAAAATATATATGGTAGATTTTGTTGAAAGGTCCAGTATTTTTTAATATTAACAATACTTTACTCTTATAGAAAGAGGCTAGCTAGCAGTGTGTCTTCCAGGTGCTTTCCTCTGCAGACCCTTGTTTGTCAATAAAGATGACCTTCAATGTCTCAGGTTATGTCTCTGTTCAAAACAGTAGCACCTCATTTTTCACTACTGAAAATTCCTCATTGGTTCTTAATTTGGCTGTTTCACTAACTAGGTCCTTTTTCGTTTTCCTTTATTTAGTAAGCCATCAATTCTGACATCTTTGTTGCATTTTTTTTTATTTTTTTAAATTTATTTTCAGCATAACAGTATTCATTGTTTTTCTACCACACCCAATGCTCCATGCAATCCGTGCCCTCTATAATACCCACCACCTGGTACCCCGACCTCCCACCCCCAACCCCTTCAAAACCCTCAGATTGTTTTTCAGAGTCCATAGTCTCTCATGGTTCACCTCCCCTTCCAATGTCCCCCAACTCCCATCTCCTCTCTATCTCCCCATGTCCTCCATGCTATTTGTTATGCTCCACAAATAAGTGAAACCATATGATACTTGACTCTCTCTGCTTGACTTTTTGTTTTGTTTTGTTTTAAATCAGTCTTTCCTTTTTAATTCCAAAATATTTTTTCTCTCTTGTTGGTTTCCCTAGCAGCAGGATTTAGAGCTACCTTAGGTCTCGGTTCAGGATCTCTCCCTCCCCATGAAGCTACAGAACACAGGTAAAGGCAGCAGAGTCAGAGGAAAGCATGAGGACCCATCTTTGTATCCTGTTTTTACTTGATAAGGTTGTTGAAAGGAACAAAGATTCTGGTACTGTGTTGGTGTTCAAGATATAGTATGTTCTGTCTCTTTATTTCTGGCCACCATTCTTTCTGAACCATTTTATTGTTTGTAATTTTGGTTTTAATTAACAAGTAAAGTATTTAGCAGGTGTCCATCATATAATATCACTCAACAAATATTAATCATTATTGACATTATTACCCTTATATATTCTCCTCAATTTGTCCTTACTCCGTTTCCTGTGAAGTACTTTATGCTTTCAATAGCAAATATATCAGGATGCCTGAGTGGTTTAGTTGGTTAAGTGTTTGCCTTCAGCTCAGGTCATGATCTCAGAGTCATGGGATCAAGTTCCACATTGGGCTCCTTGTTCAGAGGGGAACCTTCTCCCTCTGCCCCCTGCTTGTGCTCGATCGCTTTCTGACAAATGAATAAATAAGTCTTTTTAAAAATAGCTAATATATTTATTGCTTTTCTTTAAATATATGCTGAGAAAGTTCTTGTCTAGGAACTGGATTGTTTACCATAATTCTCAAGAGGCTAATTTCCTAAAGGTGGAAAGAGGAGTGAGAAAAGGTAAGTGGGCCAGAACATTAAGAAACAAGGGAAAGTTAGAAAGGAAAAAAAAAAAAAAGAAAGAAAAAAAGAAGCTATATTTTCCTTATTTGGATAGTATTTAAGAAATACAATTTTTGGAGAGCAATGTGCACTCAATAATGAATTGTTGTGATACTGATATTTTTAAACTCACTATTTGGCCTTTTGACTGATCCATTGTATTATTAGTACATACTGGTGTTTCACCAATTTAACAGTAATTGAATGTAACATGATGCATGAAATCTGCTGTGTGATTACCATCAAGATACAATTTTATTTCATGAATGATGAAGTTTTTTGAAATGAGAACTTCACATTTCACCTTGAGATGAAGTGTGTAGTCATGTTCACTACAGGTAGCTAGATATATTGTTCAAATACATTTCAAAGAAAAGGAATAAATCATGGCTACTTGTGTGTTCATTAAATTACACGAATTTAACAGAAAATACATCTTATTTGATATCAGTATATTCTTGAATACCTGCTCTAGGTAATATTAGGTATAATAATTTTTTATATCTTCTTATCAATGCTGACTGTTCCCTTCTCTTTTTTTTTCTATATGAGTTGTTGTCACAGAATGACTTTCAGATTTGATTCCAGTCTACATGAAATCCTCTCTCTTTTTAAGAAAATTTTATTTTATTTTTCAATGTTCCAAGATTCATTGTTTATGGACCTCTCTTTAACCAGCAATGTTGCATAAAAAATGGGAAGTATTTTTATGAGATGCCTTATTGACCCTTACACATATTTTTAATATTCATTCAGCTTATTATATATGGATGCCATGTGAATACTCTCACCTGGAAAGATCTCATTCTCTGCAAGAGCTGTGATTACACATTTGCAAATTGTTCCAAAGACTTGTGGGTCTGAGCTACCAACTTGGGTCTTGTTCCTGAGTTTTGTGTCTACATTCTAAACTGTCTACTGCTCCCTGCTACAGACATTTAAACAATAATTATGAAGAGCTGAACTCATTAATTTTCTTTCACACAAATCTTAAGGAAAGACATTACCACCCATATAATTGCTTACTTTCTGAAAACAAAACCAAAAACAAAAACTGGGTATCATCCAAATGGTTCCTTCTCCATAAACAGACCTGCATCCATTCAATTACTGTTATCTTCTCAATTCTGCCTCCTTAACTGAATCCAGTCCTTCTCTCCATCTCTGCAGCCCTTCTAAGCCATCAGCATCATCTACCCAGTTGACAGCAACAGCATCCTATTTTGTTAGCCTGCTTCTTGCATTAATACAAACGCAGACAAAGCTACTTATTTCATGTTACTCCTGTGCCTACACGTGTGAATGGCTCCCTTCTGCCCTAAAATTAAAGTTTAAACTTTTTAACATGGGTCACAGTTTACTTTATGGTCTGATTCCATCTACTCTAGCCTTATCTCTTGGTTCTTCCTCCCTGACATTCCCTGCTACACACCGAAACACTTCCAGTTCCTGGAATAGCTCATTCACTGTCCTGCTTCAGAGGTTTTACCCTGCCATATTCATTGCCTAAGACACGTCTTCCTCTGCTCCATTTTTATTATTCTTCCTTTGTATTGTTTGGGTTCTCTAGAGAGACAGAGTCAATAGAATATATATGGTATAAATTCCAGTCTGAGTCCAAGTCCAAAAGAGAAAACCAATGTCCCAGCTCAAAGACAGGCAGAAAGAATGAATGCATTTTCCTTTACTTTACCTGTTTGTCCTATCCAGGCCTTCAGTGGATTGGATGAGGCACTTCAGATTAGGAAGAGCAATAGGCTTTGTTCAGTCTACCAATTCAAATGTTAATCTCATCCAGAGATAGCCTCACAGACACATCCAGAATAATGGTTTTTTTTTTAATTTATTTTTCTTTTAAATTTTTTTTAATTATTATGTTCAATTAGCCAGTATATAGTACCTCATTAGTTTTTGTTGTAGTGTTCAATGATTCATTAGTTGCATATAACACCCAGTGTAATATTTGAGCACTTTGTGGACCAGTCAAGTTGACAAAATTAATCATCATACCCTTTTGGTCTCATTCTAGATAACGTTTTTCAAGAAAAATTCCATATCCTCTCTCCCAAATCCCACAAATCCTGATGAGATTGCATTTTTATTCTCTTATCTGTGTCTTTCTCTGTCGTAGCACCTACCACACCATATCACCATTGCCTATTTACTTATGTCCATACAAGACATAAGATCTTGCTCATTCTTACCTCTGTAATTCCTACTTTAGGAATTAGGAAATACACTTTGATACTTCTGAGGTGCTTAATGAGTTTCTGTGGAATGTATGAGCTATTCTATTAGCCTTTAACTTGAATTCTTACTAATATTAAAACAATATAATTATTTTAGCCTGATCACTTATATAAAACTAACATTTACTTCTGGCCAATTATGGATGAATATATATGTAACAGTATTCAACATTCTGGTTTCATTAACTTTCCTCTGGGGATTTATACACTAAACCCACTCAATCTGTGGTTTAGATATTTTATGCTGATTAAAACTGTGGCTACCTTGTTAGAATTCTCTTTGTTGCTCACCACCAGGGAAAAGGGCATTCAATTTAGCTGTTTGAAATTAAAAAGTAGTGTAGGAAAGGAGCAGGGGCTTTGGAGTAAAACACAGTCCAGGTTAGACTAGAGTTGTTTGCCTTCATTTGACTTAGTTATTGGTTTTTGTATACTGAGTATCTAGAAAAATACTGGGCACGAAATAGGTTCTAAAAATTGCTAAATGAGTCAAACTCTGATAAGTTACAAAAACTGTTTTAGCCACAGTCTTGTCAGGTGAACTAGGGAGACCCCAGGCTCTGGGGCCTCAACCCAGCCCCTCCCAAAGGTGTTGCTTAGGATTCTTGGTCCTGTCATAAGAAAGACTTCAAGGGCAGACATAACAACAAAATGGAGGAGTGACACAAGAGGGAGAATTTATTAAAGGGAAAGTACACTCTCAAGATAGGTGAGCAGGAGAGCTCAAGAGAGAGCTATGTACTCTGGAGGTTGGGTTTTTAGGTCTTATTGACAGTTGTTAACTAGGGGGCAGAATATTACTTGGGGCATGCAGAATTTTGTACTTTTTCTTTTTTATTCATCAGGGCTTCCTGTCATGGCACCTGCCATCTTGGGCCCATAAATTTGATCCGGCTTCTTGTGGAGTGCTCCCCAGGACAGGCTTCTGACTTACCCAGTAGCTGAACATGATCTCCTCTTTGCTGGCCTCCAGGTATCCTGTTAGAACCTAACTGCCTACTCTAACAGTGGGCTTCTCATTTAGTAAGTGACAGTAACTGTATTTGCTTCAAAAGTATTTTAAAGACTGTGCCAAGCATAATCCTTGTTTACATATATTCTTTACATATATTGTTTTACATATATTGTTTACATATATTGTTTAATTTCATTTTACTGTTTACATATGTTGTTTAATTTCATTTTAATAAGGTATTGGTCTTTTCAATTGACAAAGAGAATCTCATTTCATAAAGATTCAATAACTTGCCCAAGTTTACACAGCTATGGGGTTCCAAAGACTACACTGGCATCTGGGTTTATCCAATACCAAAATTCAGTGGTCATAACTGATTTTAAGACAAAATAAAGTCTGGCTCCATTAAAATTTCATTTCTTTCTCCTTCTTGTCCTGAAGATCAGTGGTCTACTGCTCTATGTCCTTTATGTTTGCACATGCACAGAGGGTATAATGTTTAGGGGAACATGGTAGGGGCAATTTAAAGGCCTTTCTACCAGACATGCAAAGATATTTGCTTCAACTGCTTTGGCTTGGTCTCATTTATAGTGACCTCCTCACCCTTCCACAGGTGGGCATTCATACCCTGGGCAGAGATGGAACAAAGCCCTGGCTGCTCCAAAGTCCTTCCTGAACAGACTTTGGTCAGATTGTCCTGGAGAATTTCTATTGGGAAAGTTTTTAATCTTTCATTCATCTTTAAGGTCTGAGAAGACCCAGCTGGCTACATCTAGGTAAAGGGAGAAAGCAAAGATGAAACTTGCCTTACATCTCCATACTTCTCCCTCTCCACTGTTGAGCTGGATATATAATTGTCTCCCTCCCCACTGCTCATCTCAATATATAAATTGTGTACCTAAATTAGCTTTCACTCCTTAATCCTAATACCAGATGATGTTCTTCCCCCCTGTATTTGGGAAACTTTCCCTTCCTTCTTTTCTCACATTTACTTCCACAATAATCATCGTCCCATTCTGTCACTCATGTCTTTTTCCTGATTGTTATTATTGCCCTGTTCTCTCTCTCTTTGAGAATATTCTTTTTTCTTTCTATAATAAAAATAACAACTAACATCTTGTCTTGATTCTGATTTTTCTTTTAATTGTCATCTTCTATTTTTCAATTTGATGCAAATCTTTTAGAAGATCAGGTTATCTTAATTTTTCTCTTATCACCTTCCAAATTATACAATTTAAATTTTGGGAAATTCACATATATTTATATATAAATATATCATATATTTAAATAAGCCTTTACAGTGAACTGTATTACATTTTATCTTGGGAGAATCAAAGTTTTTTTCTGCAGTTAGCAGAGGTCATGTGTCAATACTGCAATATGAGCCCATTTACAAATGGGTCTACTCTTTCACTCAGGGTTTTATAAATTTATTTTTATAATAAATGTATTTAATTATAATAGAAAGATATTCTTAATGATAAATCTTAATAATTTAAAAATTTAAATATATGAGTACTCAGTTTTATTCTTAATTACTGTACTTTCACAGACATGCAGACACAATTTATTTTGCTGACTCCAACTCATATAAAATTTAATAATAGTTTGACCGATGTGATAAAAGTTATTCTATTTATAATTACTTTGAATTTTTCAGAAGAACTTTGAACACTTGCTTCCTAGTGGAAATTAACATTTTAAAGATTACAGTGTCAGAGAGTTCAGCAAGCATTTATTTTTTAGCCCCAAGATGTGGCAAAATTGTTTTTATTTAAATGTCACTGTTTTGCAGAAACTTTCAGTCTCTTCTTTGTCTTTTTATCTTTCATGAATGCCTAGACCTTATATATCCAGTAAATGTATTTTTGGAAGTATAACTATATTTAACAAATGTAGTCATTAACTTTATTGTTCTATATTTACATTAGAGATTAACATGTTTACCTGATTGCTTGGCAGATTAACATCTCTTTGTTTAACTTTATGATTTTTGTTTTAAGCACTGGAAAAGGCTGTCATTGACAAAACTGAGCTAATGTTAGTGATTTTATTTTTCAGAGTTTTTTTGTGACATTAAAATGTTGAAAGAACGAGCATGTATATAAATTGGATGATAATGGTAGAAACTGAGGCTTCAATTATAAGACTTACACAGTGTACATTTTATTCTTAGACTTACATCTTAAGTCTAATAAGATGAGAGGATTCAAGCCATTATTCTGGTTTTTTCCCCATAATTTATTGCTATTTTAAAAACTTTACCATGTTTATTTCAATTCTTTAATTCCTTTTATAAAAAAATCACCTAATTAAATTGTTGACAGTTAAAATTAAATTTCACTTCAATGTTTTTTACCTGGGAACCCTGTAAGTTTCTAAGTGTTTAATTAACTCAGCTGTGTAAGGGTTAACAATCAGAAATATATCCAGGTCATCTAAGTCATACAATTGTCAGATGGTTGCTAGGCAACAGATATCAGGTTTGGCTGATGCATGTTTCTAGGCAAAGCTTATAGTGTGAAAAAAAGGACAAATTAGATGACACCTGCATTTTTGTTGTTATGCTTTTTGAAAATAAAGTTGCATTTGGAGGGGGAAGAAAAAGCCTTGACATTTATTATGTGCGTCATCTTTCTTCTAAATGTCAGAACTATATCTTTTGATAGTTAAGTGGTAAGGGACAATAAATTAAAATGACAGCTGACATTTTATTTCTTATGTGTTTTTAGATATGGGTCTTTTACCTAATCCCATTCTTGAATATTGTCATTTGTTAATTAATTTTCTAAATTCATTATGATTGAAAAGAAGCTGCAAATCAAAATTAATTGAAATGTAATTAATTTAAAACATACACATTTCAAGCTACTGAGGACAATAAATGCAAATGACTTATACTACATGATTCTAGCACAACACCAAAATATGTCACCAGTGATGGAAATGATGTTAAGAGAGAGACTACAGTTTAGAAATCTGGTGTAAAATCTAATTCATGGCAAATGATTTTTTAAAACTATTTATATTACATATTATTTTATTAATTTTTATTTTCTGATGTCATAATGAAAAAACATTAAATATAATAAAGTGTCCAGCATAGTGCCTATTTCCCAGTTATAAATTCCCATGATGTTAGTCTCTCTCTCTTTTTACTCTCCTTCTTAATAATCAATAATATAAGGAGTAAGTGAATATTTTGGTTTTGGTTAAAGATGGATCATTGCAAACATACCAAAGAAGAAACAACAAAAATTGTCTTTTAGATGGCCAGGAAACAAAAATACATTGTTTAATCATTTGTTTTCAAACAAAAATTTTAAAGCATATATTTCAGAGATCCGATTTTTATTCCTCAAATGAGGAGTTGTGGCAAAAATAATTTAAAATAATTATCTTTGATTAGTTTAGTTTTTCATTGGAAAAATTTATTTTTTTGAAAGATTTTATTTATTCATTTGACAGACTGATAGAGCCAGAGAGCACAAGTGGGGTTGAGGGGTTTGGCAGAGGGAGAATCAGACTCCCTGCTGAGCAGGGAGCCAGATGAGCACTTGATCCCAGGACCCTGGTATCATGACCTGAGCTAAAGAGATTCTTTTTTTTTTTTTAATTAAATTTATTTATTTTCAGCATAACAGTATTCATTATTTTTTCACCACACCCAGTGCTCCATGCAATCCGTGCCCTCTATAATACCCACCACCTGGTATCCCAACCTCCCACGCCCCCGCCACTTTAAACCCCTCAGATTGTTTTTCAGAGTCCATAGTCTCTCATGATTCACCTCCCCTTCCAATTTACCCCAACTTCCTTCTCCGCTCTAACTCCCCATGTCCTCCATGCTATTTGTTATGCTCCACAAATAAGTGAAACCATATGATAATTGACTCTCTCTGCTTGACTTATTTCACTCAGCATAATCTCTTCCACTCCCATCAATGTTGCTACAAAAGTTGGGTATTCATCCTTTCTGATGGAGGCATAATACTCCATAGTGTATATGGACCACATTTTCCTTATCCCTTCGTCCATTGAAGGGCATCTTGGTTCTTTCCATAGTTTGGTGACTGTGGCCATTGCTGCTATAAACATTGGGGTACAGATGGCCCTTCTTTTCATGACATCTGTATCTTTGGGGTAAATACCCAGGAGTGCAATTGCAGGGTCATAGGGAAGTTCTATTTTTCATTTCTTGAGGAATCTCCACATTGTTCTCCAAAGAGGCTGCACCAACCTGTATTCCCACCAGCAGTGTAAGACGGTTCCCCTTTCTCACATCCTCTCCAACACATGTTGTTTCCTGTTTTGTTAATTTTGGCCATTCTAACTGGTGTAAGGTGATATCTCAATGTGGTTTTAATTTGAATCTCCCTGATGGCTAGTGATGATGAACATTTTTTCATGTGTCTGATAGCCATTTGTATGTCTTCATTGGAGAAGTGTCTGTCCATATCTTCTGCCCATTTTTTGATATGATTACCTGTTTTGTGTGTGTTGAGTTTGAGGAGTTCATTATAGATCTTGGATATCAACCTTTTGTCTGTACTGTCATTTGCAAATATCTTCTCCCATTCCGTGGGTTGCCTCTTTGTTTTCTTGACTGTTTCCTTTGCTGTGCAGAAGCTTTTGATTTTGATGAAGTCCCGAAAGTTTATTTTCGCTTTTGTTTCCTTTGCCTTTGGAGACATATCTTGAAAGAAGTTGTTGTGGCTGATATCGAAGAGATTACTGCCTATGTTCTCCTCTAGGATTCTGATGGATTCCTGTCTCATGTTGAGGTCTTTTATACATAGTATTAGACGTCCTAGCAACAGCAATCAGACAACAAAGAGAAATAAAAGGTATCCAAATTGACAATGAAGAAGTCAAACTCTCTCTCTTCGCAGATGACATGATTCTTTATATGGAAAACCCAAAGACTCCACCCCCAAACTACTAGAACTCATAGAGCAATTCAGCAACGTGGCAGGATACAAAGTCAATGTGCAGAAATCAGTGGCTTCCTTATACACTAACAATGAAAATGCAGAAAGGGAAATTAGAGAATCGATTCCATTTAATATAGCACCGAGAACCATAAAATACCTGGGAATAAATCTAACCAAAGAAGTAAAGGATCTGTACTTGAAGAACTATAGAACACTCATGAAGGAAATTGAAGAAGACACAAAAAGATGGAAGACCATTCCATGCTCTTGGATCGGAAGAATAAACATTGTTAAAATGTCTATACTGCCTAGAGAAATATATACTTTTAATGCCATTCCAATCAAAATTCCACCAGTATTCTTCAAAGAGCTGGAGCAAATAATCCAGAAATCTGTATGGAATCAGAAGAGACCCCGAATCGCTAAGGAAATGTTGAAAAACAAAAATAAAACTGGGGGCATTACATTACCTGATTTCAAGCTTTATTACAAAGCTGAGATCACCAAGACAGCATGGTACTGGCATAAAAACAGACACATAGACCAGTGGAAAAGAGTAGAGAGCCCAGATATGGACCCTCAACTCTATGGTCAATTAATCTTCGACAAAACAGGAAAAAATATACAGTGGAAAAAAGACAGTCTCTTCAATAAATGGTGCTGGGAAAACTGGACAGCTATATGTAGAAGAATGAAACTCGACCATTCTCTTACACCGTACACAAAGATAAACTCAAAATGGCTAAAGAGATTCTTAACTAACTGAGCCACTCAGGTACCCCTCAGTGGGAAAATGCAAATCAAAATTTAACAAAACCAATATTGTGTGTGTGTGTGTGTGTGTGTGTGTGTGTTTTGTAATTGGATGTACTCTTTCACAAATTAAGAGATTTTCCATTGAATTTTCAGTTGTTGGGATGAGATAAAAACATAGAAGATATATATTGAAATTCAAGTTTTACAAAAGAGAATTTTGTCAAATTCCCATCTAGAATTATGATTCTGGTATTTCTGTTTGATTTCTATTATAAGATAACAGAACTTGGAGAACTTAACTGAAATAAAGTACATAAGGTTGATAAGCCAGGTAGAGTTGTATAGTGACAGTGATTTAACAAATCAACTAAAATATACCATAATTTTTTCTCTAATTTGAACCAAACATTCTGTTTATATAAACTTGAATTTTGTATTCAGTTCACAGAGCAGACACCTGCTTAGTTATTATAGACTTAAAAAACTGAGCATGGGACTTAATTTGTCTCTTGGGAAAATCATCCAAGGAATATATCTTTATATTTTTCATGTATAAAGGATTTCAGAGCACACATGTATTTGCTGGTGATTAATAACAAAAAATAATAATAAAATAAAAATACTTTAAATTATGAAACATCAAGTTATTTATGTCTAGCATAAAATCATGATGATGATTATTATGTATTCTCTGTGCAGCAGCTTTTAAAATATGTAACCTTGTTCAAGAGCAAACTGTCTGCCTAATCTTTTCTAAAATAAGAATCTACTCAGATAAATATTGTTACCAGGTTTTAGAAATGTTTTAACATGTTATGAAATAAGCACATTTAGAAATCAGGATTGTTATAAATTGAGGACTAGATTGCTCAAAAGGTGATGCTGCTTTCAAAGTTACGTCTCTTAAAACCATTACTCTCAATTTCCTTTTACTTTTTGACATCCAGAAACACAGACATGTCTAGATGAAAAGAGTTTCACTTAAACGGCAAGAAAAAAATCTTTAAAGAATTGGTATAGATACTTGATGCTTTAATATGAATTTCTGGGGATATTTTGTTAGTTAGTGGGGCTAACTCACCTTTGGTCATTTCTTACAGTTCTCTTCCACATTGAAGGACATGTGAAATCAGTGGTTTCAGATGTACAGAAGAGAATCAAACTGTAACATCCCACCTAATGTAAGTTCCTAACCACATTTATCTGCATTTTAATAATAGGACTTTTATTAGCATTAGAGATGCTTCTTGACTTACAACTTCCATTGAGTTGTTAAATCCCTAACTGCTTCTTCCCATCCCATTTCTTTAATAGATCACCTATATAGAATTTCATGGACATTCTACAAAATCTTACAGACTCTTTAGTCTTGAATTGAAGTGGAGTAAAAGAGTAAGTTTTTGTTAGGTTAACCAAATCACGATATCCATTTCCATTATTTCATAAAACATATTTTGGTGCAGCTATAATAGAATCTTCCTTTTGATACCTGCTTTATTTTACCTCAACCTATGGACATAACCCTCTAAAAACTGACAGCATACCTATATCAGATAGCAAACCCCATTTATATAGAAGATTTTCAGACTTGACTTGGAATGTTTGAATATATCTTGGAACATTTGAATGTGAGTTACTGAGAGAGACTGGACCAAACAGGTGAACTGCTTGGCTATGAATAGGACAATAGAAGAATAGATGAATAAGATGAAGAAAAAATCAAGAAACATTTCATGATAGCATTAGTTCGACTTGAAGTGTACTTGAAAATAACTCAATTTTAATTACATTAGAAAACAAATATGAAATATGAACATGTATGTTAGAAAAGCCTTTCTTAGGAGACTGAGCCAGGAGTCTCAGAGTGCATATTGTATTTAGAAAAGGAAGTGTGTCTGTAGATTGGAGAAGGAAAAGGAATAGAAAAGAAGAATGGCACAACATTTTTCAAAAGGCTGCCACTTGACAGAAACTATTCTAGATGTACATTATACCATTTAACATGTATAGCCCAGTAAGGCAGGGAGTGTCATCTCCAGCAACTAAATGAGGAAAAACAAGAAACTTCAAGGAGCTGTGTAAAGATACTTTTTCTGGAGAATTTTTTCTTGCAAAACTTTGTAAACTGGTACCCAGGAGAGAAGGCATCAGCATACAGCTATGTCTGCCTTATAATGGTTGCTGAACCTGAAATTACAAGCGGTTTCAGCACCTGTGGCAAAAGATCCACCATTATGTTTCTCGTTTTATAGCTTTCTGATAGATGCTGAGAAAAGAAACCCTCATTAATGTAGGCTCAATTTTAGAAGATAATCAATTATTCAATGGAGGTTTTGACATATTATGTTTATTTATGTAATGTGTTTGTATACATTATTTAATGGAGGTTAAGTCTTAGCTTACTTTATTGCCTAAATTTTACATAAGACAAATGCTTACATTGCATATACACAGATAACAGCCTGAGTGTGTTCATTTTACTAATCTACACTAAATTTACTAAAACACAAGTGTTGGTGTTATGAAAACATATTAATGTTAGAACAGTGGTTTATAAATTTGTGCTTTCAAACTTATGTTTGAATGTGACTCACTATAAGAAAAATACACTTATGACTCTTAATCTCACAAAACAAACTGAGGATTGCTGGGGGGAGGGGGGTTGGGAGAGGGGGGTGGGGTTATGGACATTGGGGAGGGTATGTGCTTTGGTGAGTGCTGTGAAGTGTGTAAACCTGGCGATTCACAGACCTGTACCCCTGGGGATAAAAATATATGTTTATAAAAAATAAAAAATTAAAAAAAAAAGAAAAATACACTTATATCACCAACATACACATACACAAATTTATAAAATAGTACTTTAACTACATGAAATGCCTTATATATCCCATCCCAATTCATATCCTGACAAAACATTCCACCACTTAAAAAAAAAAATACAGTGGTTATGGACACACTGAATTGACTTCATAACATAGTAAAGGCCATGATTTATAGTTTGAAATTGCTGATTTGGGCGCCTGGGTGGCTCAGTGGGTTAAAGCCTCTGCCTTTGGCTCAGGTCATAATCTCAGGGTCCTGGGATCGAGTCCCGCCTCGGGCTCTCTGCTCTGCAGGGACCCTGCTTCCTCCTCCTCTCTCTCTCCCTCTCTCTCTGCCTGCCTCTCTGCCTACTTGTGATCTCTGCCTGTTAAATAAATAAATTAAGAAAAAAAGAAAGAAATTACTGATTAGAAGATATCAGAAAAAGCTTCTGGAGAATATAACTTTAAACTGTAAACTTGGGCCAAAAAAAAGTAAATGGAAGGTAGCCAACAAAAGAAAGGCTATGGGAGGCGGTATACAGTTGTGTTCTGGGCAGTGAAAACAGAAGGTATGGAAACTCACCCGGATTTGGAAAGGAGTTTGGTGAGCTTAGGAAACTTGAGAGAAGGGGCAGTGAAGCTAGAATATATTGGCAAAGTGGGAGAGTGATATGAGTGAATCTATATGCATATGACTTGAAGCCATATCGACCATATTCATAAAGGATATTTTGAAGGATGCTACTCAAGGAGTGAGTGATGTTGACTTGATCAGGTTGGCCTCATGAAGACCTCACCCTGAAAGCAAGGTGGAGAAAAATCTGAAGAAAGGCAAGAGTGGATACCCAAAGAACAGTTAGGAAGGAGATGTTACAACAGACTGGGTGAGAGATAAATTTGCTTAGAATAGACCAGCACAGAAGAATTGGAGGGAAGTAGGTGAGAAAAGATATATTTGGAGAATAAAAACAAGAGGATTTGGTAATGGATTGGTTATGGAGAGGCAGGTGAAAGAGAATGATGGATTAAAGACAATAATTGTAATGATTACGAACATTTTGGAGTAGTTACTGTGTGTCCGATACTTTTCCAAGCAATTTATATGTTAAATTTGGCTTTCAAACATTTTTCTGAATGTAACTCATATTTAAAAACCCATTTTCTGTTATCATATACACACATGATTTTATGAAACAACACTTCTCAGATTGTTCGCTTAATAATGAGGTAAAGGCTAGTGCCATAAACTGTAATAAAGAATAATGGAGAAGTCTTTTGGAGAAGAAATATGGGGGCGATGAGTTTGATGTTGAGTTTGATCATGAACTCGAGATGTTTCTATGTGGATCTGAGCTCAGAAGAATTATTTGGACTATAGATAAAACTGGGAGTGATCCATGCATAGGTAAGAATTAAAGCATATAGACTGAGTGAGAACATCTGGAAAGAGAAGATAGAATAAAAGAAAATGAGATTTAGTTTGGAGCCTTGTGCAAATCAAATATTAAAAATCAATTTGAGGAGGAAGAGCTAAGAAAGGAACCCAAAAAGAGTAGCCTAAGACAGAGGAAAAAATCAGGAAAGAGTGCGGTCACATGGTCACAGGATTTAGGGGTTTTGTTTGCTTGTAAAAGGATGAGTATACAGGAAAGGGTAAACTGATAAATTGTATCAGATACCTCTTAAAATAAGGCTATAATAATAAAAATTCCTTCTGGACTTAGATACATGGTTGCTGTGTTTACCTTATGAAAGTTGATCCCTATGGTGGAATGTGTAAGGGTTATAAATGTGTGACTTAAATTGTATTTAATCTATAATTAGTAAAATTCACACACTAACATGGTTTTAAGGTAATATTCCATTTTTGGATAGTTAAAGGCCTAGCCAAAATTAGAGCTTGGCCCTCTAAATCTGAGGTTGTAACTTTGTCAACTGTGGAGACTACTCTTCCATTGCATAAAGATATGCAAATGAGAAGACCTTGAAGAAAACAGTAAAGTAAGGAGGGTCTTCTAACAGCACAAAGAAGTTTTATGGTGTTGGGGAATGAGGAGGAGTTTGGAAGTATGGACAGTGGAGGGATGAGAGAAGAGGCTGTCATTGTATAAGATGTGAATGTTTCTCTTCATCTAAATGTGTCTTGACTCATTTCTTCTTTCTCAGGTGGCCTGTTGATGAAGGAGTTTAACACTGGTTGGTTGGGGGAAAAGGACAGTTCAGTCTACTTTTGTCCTTATTCTTCTCATTTTCTCCCAATCTCCTTGGCTACTTCTCTCAATAGCTAGAAATGCTTACCTCAGTGTCTTATCTTAATAGAAACTACTGCCGTGTCACAACATCTTCTTTATGCAGGGAAAATATTATGAAAAGTGGAGCTGCTATAATAGGAATAAAGTAGAGGGGTTGATGGATTAATGGTCCCACTGTGATAGGAAAACAGATGTAGCAGAAGTAGTTCAGGAAACAAGATGAAAGAATAGGAAGATGTGTTCAGGAAGGATGATGTCTAAACTTAGTATTCCAAAGCTGGGGAAGTTTTGTAGATGACAATGTCCAGGATATGTCCAAAGGAGTTGTTAGATGAGATAAAATGGTGATCTTGGAGACCACATGGTGGAAATGAAAGACTGGTATGTAGTTTGGATCATCAACACTGACTTGGAATCATCTAAGACAAACATAGGAGTTGGAATGGAGATTGCAGCCATGATCCAAAAATCTTCAGTTAATGAGACAAGTATTCCAGATGGCTGTGGTAAATGGATTTTAAATATCATTTTCAGTAGAGACTCTGATCACCCTAGAATGATAAAATTTAAGGGAGAAAATATAGTAAGGATGCTTTTTAGAGGTAGCATGAAAAGGGGAATTTATAAGTACAAAGTGATCAAAGAGAACAATGTTAGAACTTTTGTGCCAAGACTTGCTAAGGAAGATAGGATCTCTGATGTATTCTGGAAGTTTTGTCACTGTTCCCCAAATGTTACTCTGTCTTGGGGTAAAAGTTCTCTTCTAAATATATAATAGATAGGAAAACTCTAGATGAGTAATTGGATGAAAGTTACCAAGATACCTGTGCCTCCTCTGCGACTTTGCCTCTCATCTGGTAGTTACCAGATTTGGTGTCTCCGCTATTATTGCCAACAGCCATGTCTGCTCTTTGTTGGCATTTTACATAACAGAATAGGGAAGTGAGTTGTGAAAGCAGCCACTGTCATTTTCTTGTGTTTTGATCAGAAAAACATACTGAAATATCCTTGGACAAAAGGACTTTGCTGACAGTTTTTTCTAGATGTCTCACCATACTGATCTAGATGTGAAATGCAGGAAAGCAGTGTGTGCTGGGAGGGGACTGAAGAGAGAAAAGTAGATAATTTCTGGTAAATGTCAACTAGGAGAGGCTTTGAAATTCACTGTTTAATTGTGATTAACTAGTTAAGCACTTGATTTAATTAGTAGTTGTTTCAATTAGAGGAGAATTTGATTTTATTTTTTAAATTTCCAAGGCTTCATTTAGTAGCTAGGTAAATTTTATCTTTTATAAAATGCATTTGCATGTAAGACTGGTTTCTTCAATTGCTTTTTCATAAGAATTCTAGAATTGACACTTTGAATAAAGTTCTGTATTATGCAAAGCAGTCTTTTTAAAAAATACATAAACCAAACTATTCTGATGAATTCACAGTTATCATGTGGTCTCTTTATTTACAATCTTTAGAATTTATGCTGTTTTCAGAAATTATACCTTATTACATGGCTTATTTTTTTTAATGCTAAAGGTGTTATCTAATTACAGTATAATTAAATGTAATTTATCAAATAGAAATAAAGACAAAATCGGTAATCAGAGACTCTTGCTCCATTCATAGATATTCAGTGAAGGTGTATCGTGTAATTAGTTTACCAATGTTTACTCTAGAACAAGTAGAATAAAATTGTCATCATTTTTCCTTTCATCATCTGACAGCACACTTAGAATTCATTTGCATAGCTTTACAATGGAAGTCATTACCCTCATCACAGATCTACTGTTGTATAACCAGCAGTGAAAAAGTGAAGTTTATGAAGAGTTTAGAGATAAGAAGATGGATTTATTGTTGAAAGAAAGAATTCAGTTTCTTCTCTTTTGAGGAGAGTAACTGATGTTAACATAGAACTCTTATGTTCTCAGGTTCGACCAGATGTCCACAGACAGATTCTACCTGTTCTGCCACATAAAATGAAGTAAGAAAGACTACTGGCATATGACTTACAAATAAAGAGGGCCAAAAACTGATGCTGGAAAATTATCCCCTTGTCCATTGAAAGCTATAAAGGGATTCAAGTTGGAGAGGCTAGGTAGTGGGAGACAGATTCTTCAGAGTTGGTGTGCTCTGTGTCCTTCCCATTCCCCAAGGTAGAGAGAGAGAGAGAGAGAGAGAGAGTGTGTGTGTGTGTGTGTCTGTGTGTGTGTTTTGGGGTAGAGAATTATTTTCTTATCTCAAATCTATGAGGAGGCACTGCATGAAAACCTCATGGAGATCTACAGATGTGTATCTGTGGTGTGGAGAACACAAAACCTAAAGCAGGAACTGCCTACCAAGTAACTAAATGAAAAGAATGCATTTGGGAAATACACTCACACCAATACAGCCTGACGTGTATGTGTTCAGTGCTTTTTTTTTTTTTTTAAGATTTTTATTTATTTATTTGACAGAGATCACAAGTAGTCAGAGAGGCAAGCAGAGAGAGAGAGGGAGAAGCAGGCTCCCCGCTGAGCAGAGAGCCCGATATGGGGCTCGATCCCAGGACCCTGAGATCATGACCTGAGCTGAAGGCAATAGCTTAACCCACTGAGCTACCCAGGCGCCCCTGTTCAGTGCTTTTTTAACAAGAGAGCTGCATTCAACTGGACCATACACTCTCATTATAAGAGAATTCCTTCCTACTTAGCAACTCTCTAACTGGCTTGAGTTCAAGATAGAGAAGCACCACTTTCCCACTTCTCCATTTCCTCACCTCAGTCCCTTCTCTACTCTTGGCTTTCTTAAGTAATCGTCTCTTTTAATGCATTTATAGTGGTTAAATGCATGGATGTTGGGGTCAGCCACACCTGGAATAGAGTTTTGGTTGTCATTTACTGACCTATCAGAAGCACTTGCAGTTTATAAAATATCTAGGCTTCTATGTGGTCATCTGTAAAATGGAAAAGCGTGTAGTGCCTACCCCACAGAGTTACTGTGAAAAATCAGTGTATGAATTAATTAGCTCAGTGCATGGCACATAGAGCTAAATCGATGTTAGCTATTAAAAGTATGTATTAAAAATGGTGTTCACTCTTGAGTGTCCTAGTGTGCCCAATCCTATCCTAAAATGTAGATTCAGGAGTTTCTCCTCTGAAGTTAGTTGGGAGTCTCGTGATCTCTGTTGATATTTTAATTTCTCAAGTGTTGCTGGGAGATGTCTGCATTGGGTAGCTGAATGATATAGAATGGGAAGTCTTATAGTCATCATTATGGTTAATGGGCCCATGACAGAAGAGGTTTCTGCATACAGTCAGGGAAATATCTCTTCATGAATTGAGTTGGCAGAAATAGTTCTATGTGGTTACCATGTGTTCTTACTTAAATGGTTCATGAAATGAGTAGCTGCATCAGTTCCCTGGAAACATGAGGGGTCCTCGGTATTCGAATAGTGTCCCTTAAAGAAGTCTTTCTCCCTCCAGAATCTTTCCAATCAGCCATTATACTCATTTAGGAATGGCATTCATTCCAGGGGTCTGAATCCTGGTGTCCTTTTAACATCCTCTTCTTAACCCCATCTTAGCCAAAGCTCAATCCCCCCCCACCTCCCATAGAACTTGGTGAGGCAATGAAAAAGACCAGGTGTTAACAACAGACACATTTACCTTCTTGGAGAATAAAGGGAGCTGCTTCAGGAGGCCATGGCTTTTAAAACCTCAACTCTCCTATAGTTGAAGGGAAAAAGAAGACACTTCCCTACAATACCTTTTACTTTATGGATCAGATTGCTTCACCAGTTGCAGAAAAGAAGTAAGTGAGAGAGGGAGTGGGTGGAAGAAGGTAGGACAGGAAGAAAGGTAGGGAGAACCCTCCTATTTCTTATTACAGATATGCACACATATAACATTAATAAATAGCTAAGCAGCTGTTCTCCACCCTGCCACTCTGCCCCATGCTAGGCTCCGTGCTAAGTGATTGCTTTGAATTAATCATGCCTGTGATGCTAAAAGAATGATATCATGTTCTAGATATAGACTAGGAAATCATGGTTCAGATGAATTAAATACCTTACTTTAATTTCCATTGCTAAGGAAGGGGTGCAAACATACATTGCCTTGCTTCAAAGCCCATGCTCTTTGCAGTCTACCATGATACGTTTGATTACTCAAATTCAGTTAATTTTTATTCTTCAACTGGAGATAACAAAAAGTGGGCATTCCTCTGTAAAATTAACATAAGGGTTTCATACAGGTACTCATAGCTTTTCTTAGAATGAATTTTCTAAAAGAAAGGGGAAGATACATTAAAAAACCTAGAAAGAGAAATATAAGTTTGGTTCACTTTGTATTATGGCGTAAAGGTTACATTGGTGTGTATCTGCTTAATATGGAAACATGTAGAACATAGTATTATCAGATATAGAACCCCTAGTATTCCAACACCTGGAAAGGAAAAATTAATACTTTATGTGGCCTTTAATTACCAATCAGTTTTTGTTTTTATTTTTTCCCAAAAAAAACCTACACCCAAAGTTTCAAAATTTCATTTTAGGGACATTATTTCTTAGATCATGAAATATAAATTATTCCTTACTAATTTATCATTCAACATTCTTATATAATTTTCAGCAGAAATTTCAGATGCAAAGACACATTTAAATGATAGGACCTATATCTTTGCACTGGTTTATGCTTAAGCATGAAAATTAACATTTCTTGTCTGTAGTTATCAGATGTTTTTCCCAGAAGGAACATGAGTTAATGGATTCTATCCTAGCTTTCAAAACCACAACTAAATAAATAGTTGTTGAGCTTAACGAATGGTAATCTGTGTAATATTCCACTTCCCCAAGGGGACTATCAATTGCCTGTGCTTTTTTGGATAGAACTAAGTGGGTTTGTTTTGTTTGTCTGGTTTTTTTGTTTGTTTGTTTTAGTTTTTATTATTGGAAATACACAGTACAAAAATATAATGAAATGCACATAGGTTAATTACCTTATATAAATTGTTATTTCTAATCTATATTTTTCTTGTACCTAAATTGCACAGGCATTCAGTCTGGTCTGTTGTGGATGTTCATGGAATAAATCCAGAGCAAAATCTAGATAATCTACCCCTGATGTACATATTACAATATATTACATTAGACAAATATATACCCGTCCTTGTGCTATAAATTTACACTTTCTTAAGATATCACTGTGTTGAATTTTGAAAATATTTTTCTTTATACTTCATCATTAAAATTTGCTGTATCATTTTGCTGTTTAACATAAGTAAGAAAAAAGTAGGAGAAAAAATGCATAGTATTTTTATTGGTATTAGTATATGTATATACTATGTCTAATGGAACTCATTTATTTTGATTTTTTTTTATTATTAAGTATCTAAACAATTTTCTACACTTTGTGCTTAATTTTTACCATTCTCTTTCCCCAATTTTTTGCTGACCAGAGGAGTATAGGGATGGATGATAATGGGGCATCATGAGAGTAAGGAAATTCTGGGTGAGGGCATCCCCTATTTCATCAAAAAGCCATTGAAGAATGACATTTCCATGTGAATTTTTTTCTAGGATTTTGAGGAGATAAACAGATATAGCTCCAGAGAGAAGTTAATTTCTCCAAAGTTAAAATGGGTGTTTTACCTAGGAGTCTTTTCCTTTCCATATATTTAGGTTAATGTATTTACATTTAAGATCTCTTTTCAATATTCCTGTTTTGGTTTTAGCACCTTTTCCCCAGAGAAAGTAGATAAAATCGCTTCCGTCCATTTTCAGTGTCCCATAGGATTTAGAAGTACTGTACGCCAGAAACTAAGAATCTCAAAATATTACAGATCCAACTCAGCACTGTGGGAGGGAGGCTCTGAGGCAGCTGTCTGAGGTAAATGGGTGAATGTTTATTTCCTTCCCTCTTCTAGACCACAAAGTCCAGAAGCAGGGTCTGGGGCTTTTTCTGTTGGTGTCCCGGACAATTTGGGGGCTCACCCTTCTCAAAGTAAGCACTCCGTCAGAGAAGCAAGAGAAACCAGTAAGTGAAAGGAATGTTACAGTGCGGGTTAACTCTAGCTTTTGTTTATTGTCCTGCTGACTCTAAGAGCACACGCTACACTCTTTTTACAAAACTCAAAAGTAACATAATTGGTTGAAATGGGCCCTGGAAACTAATCTCACTCTTCATGGATTCCTGTCTCCCCAATTAGAGTCAAGGTTAAAATAACCCACTGCTGTTCATCATATGGTCTAAGGCTGTCTAGATGAGGTAAAAATGTTCTCATAAGCATTTTTGCAGACAAGAAAAATACAGGTTTGTGTAAATTGCTGGCTCAACCCTTTTGAGATATGATTACAAAATGAGAACTGTGATTTTTATTTCTTACATATTTTACAGCAAGTAAAATGAGTGCATGAAGCCATTTTATGGACTCTGTTCCATGGAGCGGGAGACTCATCCAGAGTCCTCTCTGTTCAGGATGGAAGTAGAAAAAAAACCTAGATGTGATTCTAACTTTAGTGTACAGGCTCAGTTCTCCTTTTCAGGTCATCTGTTATCTTTTTTGTTATCATTCTTTGGTCTTCTGCTTTGAGCTCTTTTTAAATAAAGATATATATATATATTTGAGTGGGAAAATCCTTTGTCTCAAATCATTCAGCTTTTCCACAGAAAATTTTCTTCATTTGCTTTTTTATTCCTATTCCTTGCCTTCTCTGTACTTGTAGTTTTTGACCTAGATCCTGTGTTGGATCCATTTTGATCATTTCTCAGCTTGAAAAGACATGATATCTTTTCAGATAGAAAATTTGTAGGAGGGTGTGTGTGTGTGTGTGTGTGTGTGTGTAGGGAACCATGTGTGTGGGGCTACACGTACTCTCTGTTCTGGTCATATATGTAAGTGAATCAATCCTTTCCTATACCTCAGCTGACCAAGAGAGGCCTTGTGGGACTCTCTCATGCTCTCCTTCATCTGCAGCATGGTTGGTTGTAAAACCAGACAGCCTGTGCCATATCCCATTCAGGCCATTTTCTGATCCAGGTCCTGTCACATGACATCCATTGGCTAATGTTGGTTATTATTGTTATAACAAAGTTCTCATGTGTTTTTGTATTATTAGTATCATGATTTTTAAAATGTACTGGTTATAAGCTGTCACTGGGAATTGCATAAGTATAGAATGCTGAGGTTGTTGTTTTGTTCTGAACCTTTATGCAAAAAGTAGGACCCCAAATATTCAGCAATAGTGTTTTCCTGAAAGTATCTAATTATAATTGAAGTCTCTACTTTTTAGAAATGAAAAGACCAGCGGCTGTTTTTTGAAAGGTAGCCCATAGGTTCCTATGTGGAAATATGAAGCTTCTGTATCTAACAAATAGCAGAAAGTGAATGACTTATGCTAATCGTATGTATACTTTGTAACTAATTGAGCACATCAGAAGTGTTTGTCATGAAAAGTAAAAATCCCTAAACTTTTCTGTCCTAACACTGACCCATGGCTCAGAGGAAATCTTTTCTTTCTATTAATTAATTAATTAATTTGAGAGAGAGAGTGTGTGTGAGCAGGTGCCGGGGTTGGGGAGAGAGACCCTTACTAAACTCTGTATTGTTCCAGTTTTTAGTATGTGTGCTGCCAAAGTAAGCATCAAAAGTAATCTTTTTAAATTTTTCTTTTAGTGATCTCCTTAACTACATAATATGATCACATCCTACTTTTTTTGGTTTACCAACTTAATAAAGGATCTATTGATTGTAATGAAAAGTCATTCTTATTTTACTTTTTTTTTTTTCAGGCATTATGCTGAAAGTGCATATGTAGAGTTTGGAGCAAAAATGAGATTGGAGTGAGGTGGAGAGGAAATAGACATAAATGAGTCAGAGAAGCCGTAGTCCTCCACCCCGTAGGATTTGCTTTCCGCAGCTTCAGTAACCAAAAGTCAAAGGCGTTGTTGAAAGCCATGCTCCTCCTTCTGAGGAACCCTCAGAAGGTGAGCAGGTGCCTAACTCTACGTCACAGTGCCTACGCCATTTCCCTCACGTCGTCTCACCATGTAGGCATTTCATCATCTCACCTCCTCGTCAGAAGTATGAGTGCCGCACCACAAGGTATGTATTTTGAAGGAGATCACATTCAGATAAATTGTGTTAAGCATATTGCTAAATTGTTTTATTTTATTTTTAGTTTTTGTTGTTTATCTCTTACTGTGCATAATTTATAGAATAACTTTATCATAGATAGGTGTGCATAGGAAAAAACACAGTATATGTAGGGATCGGTATTATCTGAAGCTTTGGGCATCCCCCACAGGTCTAGTAATTATCAATTTTATGTAGTTTTGCTCTAAAGAAGATTGTTAAATGGGCTTGTAGTTAGAGAGGGTTGTGTGGTAGAGAAAGGTTTTTAATTTTCATTTGTTTCATTAGAACTAGAGAATTTTTAAGCTAGTGTTTGTAAGCCAGTGGGAATGATCTAGGAAAGATGGAAAAAGTGTTTCATTTGTGCCAGAAACTGTTCTTACTACTACATCTTATCTCTGTGCCTTTATCTATATTTTATTTCCATATGTATATATTCATTGAATTCTTGTAGCAGCTCTGAGATATTCTTATTATTCCCATTTTACAGATAAGAAATTTGGGCACTGACACGCTGAGCAATATTCTCAAGATGATAAAGCTAGTTAATGGCCATGTTAGAATTCAAATTAGAATGTCTGGATTAAAAAACCAGAAAATCACTGGTCTTCTGGCTTTGAGGCTTACTTTAGAGTCAGCCCTACTTTGGCTATCTCCAAACAGATTATTCCGTACTGGAGTGTGTTATCAAGTGTGATGACTGGGGTAAGGTCTGGCTGTCTGTGTAGAGGTTCTGTAAGAGAAATGAAGAGAAATGACTGATAATTTATTTTATGTACTATCTTTAACAAATCTTCCCTGTTTTTAGTCCTTTTTCTCACTTTGGTTCTTTGTTGCTTCAGTTGACTTTGAGCTCAAATCCTCTGCAGGTTACTTTCAAGTGAGTGTTTTCACACCTACTCAGCAGTATTTTTATGGCATATTCTAACTTGCAGTTTTTCCCCTCTGTTTCATCTGTCAATCTGCTCACATATAAACTTCATCTTTGAAAGGTTTGTTGAAATTTCTTTTATTCTTTAATGCTCCTCTCATTCTTTTCTCTGGTATGAAATTATTTATTTTGTACTTCAAAATCTTTCAAGAATAATTAGAGAGGTGGATTAAAAAGCAAGCACATGTTTGCAGCCTTCCCGTTGAGATCAGGAACAAGATAAGGATGCCCACTTTCACCACTCGTGTTCAACATAGTATTAGAAGTCCTAGCAACAGCAATCAGACAACAAAGAGAAATAAAAAGTATCCAGATTGGCAATGAAGAAGTCAAACTCTCTCTATTCGCAGATGACATGATTCTTTATATGGAAAACCCAAAAGACTCCACCCCCAAACTACTAGAACTCATAGAGCAATTCAGCAATGTGGCAGGATACAAAGTCAATGTGCAGAAATCAGTGGCTTCCTTATACACTAACAATGAAAATGCAGAAAGGGAAATTAGAGAATCGATTCCATTTAATATAGCACCAAGAACCATAAAATACCTGGGAATAAACCTAACCAAAGAGGTAAAGGATCTGTACTTGAGGAACTACAGAACACTCATGAAAGAAATTGAAGAAGACACAAAAAGATGGAAGACCATTCCATGCTCTTGGATCGGAAGAATAAACATTGTTAAAATGTCTATACTGCCTAGAACAATCTATACTTTTAATGCCATTCCGATCAAAATTCCACCGGTATTCTTCAAAGAGCTAGAGCAAATAATCCAAAAATTTGTGTGGAATCAGAAGAGACCCCGAATTGCGAAGGAAATGTTGAAAAACAAAAATAAAACTGGGGGCATCACGTTACCTGATTTCAAGCTTTATTACAAAGCTGAGATCACCAAGACAGCATGGTACTGGCATAAAAACAGACACATAGACCAGTGGAACAGAGTAGAGAGCCCAGATATGGACCCTCAACTCTATGGGCAATTAATCTTCGACAAAACAGGAAAAAATATACAGTGGAAAAAAGACAGTCTCTTCAATAAATTGTGCTGGCAAAATTGAACAGCTATAAGTAGAAGAATGAAACTCGACCATTCTCTTACACGGTACACAAAGATAAACTCAAAATGGATAAAAGACCTCAATGTGAGACAGGAATCCATCAGAATCCTAGAGGAGAACATAGGCAGTAATCTTTTCGATATCAGCCACAGCAACTTCTTTCAAGATATGTCTCCAAAGGCAAAGGAAACAAAGCGGAAATAAACTTTTGGGACTTCATCAAAATCAAAAGCTTCTGCACAGCAAAGGAAACAGTCAAGAAAACAAAGAGGCAACCCACGGAATGGGAGAAGATATTTGCAAATGACAGTACAGACAAAAGGTTGATATCCAGGATCTATAATGAACTCCTCAAACTCAACACACATGAAATAGGCAAACATATCAAAAAATGGGCAGAAGATATGGACAGACACTTCTCCAATCAAGACATTCAAATGGCTATCAGACACATGAAAAAATGTTCATCATCACTAGCCATCAGGGAGATTCAAATTAAAACCACATTGAGATATCACCTTACACCAGTTAGAATGGCCAAAATTAACAAAACAGGAAACAGCATGTGTTGGAGGGGATGTGGAGAAAGGGGAACCCTCTTACACTGTTGGTGGGAATGCAAGTTGGTGCAGCCTCTTTGGAGAATAGTGTGGAGATTCCTCAAGAAATGAAAAATAGAACTTCCCTATGACCCTGCAATTGCACTCCTGGGTATTTACCCCAAAGATACAGATGTCGTGAAAAGAAGGGCCATCTGTACCCCAATGTTTATAGCAGCAATGGCCAAGGTCTCCAAACTATGGAAAGAACCAAGATGCCCTTCAATGGATGAATGGATAAGGAAGATGTGATCTATATACACTATGGAGTATTATGGCTCCATCAGAAAGGACGAATACCCAACTTTTGTAGCAACATGGACGGGACTGGAAGAGATTATGCTGAGTGAAATAAGTCAAGCAGAGAGAGTCGATTATCATATGGTTTCACTTATTTGTGGAGCATAACAAATATCATGGAGGACAAGGGGTGTTAGAGAAAAGAATGGAGTTGGGGTAAATTGGAAGGGGAGGTGAATCATGAGAGACTATGGACTCTGAAATACAATCTGAGAGGTTTGAAGCGGGGGGGTAGGAGGTTGGGGTACCAGGTGGTGGGTATTATAGAGGGCACGGATTGCATGGAGCACTGGGTATGGTGAAAAAAATAATGAATACTGTTTTTCTGAAAATAAATAAATAAATAAATAGATAAATAAATAAATAAAATATTTTCTGTTAAAAAAAAAGCAAGCACATATTTCCAGCCTTTATCTTAAATTGGAAGTGGAAGCATTGACTACTTTTAAACAGATAGATGGATTGTTAGGTATCTTTTGAGTGACTGATTTCAGCTTAGTGAGTAAGAGTACAAACTGAAAAAGAGTTAGGTGAGAAAAAAGTATAGTAGTTATACTTCTTTTAACTGAATACTTATCTCAGGAACAATTCCTCAAGAGTACAATATGTTGAAACTATAGAGTATATGTCATGTTAAGTACTTAATGAATAGTAATTACTATTTTTCTTTGGTAATAGTAAGATCCTGACAGAGAAATAACGTGTGACCAAAGTAATATGGGTTATTTGGTTTATATTATTGGTATGGCCATTGTCATTATTAAGTATCAGTTGAAGACTGCAGTGTCATAAGTGATGAAAATATAAAGCTATAAAAGTAAAATTGTTTTTTTATAAATAAACCTCAAATAGTTGTTGAATATAATATTATATATTATTTTTATAACAGGGATAAGATTTTCCTTTGAGACTATTTTCAATTTTTATAATATTTTTGCATAGTAAAATATTTTATTAACAGAAATTATTTCAATGAGGCCCTATGTTTCTTTTCTATGCATAAACAAATTTCTTTATTTATATAGTTTTTAAAGGAAACTGCTAAATATAATATATATTTGAAATAAAAAAGTATCTTTCAACTTACCTAATTATCTTTTGGTATATATATTATACAATTCTATGCTAGTAAATATTTTGTATATTATAACATACATATATAACATGAATATATATATATATATATATATATATATATATATACACACACACACAGACACACACATTAGGTAGAAGACCTTGTTATTCACTACATCTCTGCTCCCTTAGGCAAAAATTCTAGGTAATGAGCTGCTAGAAGATTATCTGCTTTGAGAGTAGAACCTTGCTTTTCTTTGAAGTTCTAAGTCATTTACCACTACATGCTAATGGAAAATTCTGAGCATTTGTACATTAAATAAAAAGACCAGAAATACAAACTAAATGTGTTCTGTTTAGGAAAAAAGGGATATAAAAGTATATGAACAGTGGCCAATTCACCCTTCAAATTTCATTTTCTCTATTCAAAACATTACCATCTCAACTTATGGGAATTGTGACTTTATTTTGACATATTACCATGTCTGTGGTAGCATTGAAAGTACTTTGTGTTTAATGTTACTGACTTGAAATTTTTATTTTCATCTGGAAAGCATGAACAGTTTTACCTAACTTATCAATTGCCTGAAAATAACATGAATTTACATATTGGAAATCTTATATTTTTCTTTCTTTTTTAAAGATTTTATTTATTTATTTGACAGCGAGTGAGGGAACACAAGCAGGGAGAGTAGGAGAGTGAGAAGCAGGTTTCCAGTGAAGCAGGGAGCCCAATGTGGGGCTTGATCCCAGAACCCTGGGATCAAAACTCGAACGAAAGGCAGACACTTAACTGACTGAGCCACGCAGGCACTCAGAAATCTTACATTTTTCTTAACTGATCTCTTTAACATTTGTCACATTTGATGGCATTTTCTTTAGAACTTCTTTTGAACTCCTCATTTTGTTTTTTTTTCCTTTTTTTTTTATTATCCTGTATTGTTAGATATTCTTATGCCCTTTGATTCTTGTTCTATATTTGTTTTGGGGAACACATATCCACAACAGCCATTCGTCTACCACTACAAAACACTAATAACTGCTATACCTGTATATTCTTCTCAGATCTGTTTCCTAAACTGTATGTCTCTATCATCTGTTTATCTATCTATCTATGTATCTATCTATCTATCAGCTCTTTTACTGGATATGTCTGCCTGAATATCTTGGAAGGTATCTAAAACTCACAATGTTATAAACTAGCTTTATGTGTATAGTCCTCTATGTGGAAAAGCACTCCCTATTTATTCCCTACAATATGCACAATACATCCAGCAACAATCTCTGAATCTGTTAGTTTTGTCAGTTAATAGCTGTGTGATCAAACCAGTTTCTCAAATAGTAAATTCAGGATCTTCTCAACTTCCTTTTTCTTTTTAAACTTTTAACTTTTACTTAAAAAATGATCACAACTTACTTTCTTTAAATTTATCACCAAATCATATTAATTTTGTATTGAAAAAATGTTTTAAAGATTTTATTTATTTATTTGACAGAGAGAGAGCACAAGCAGGAGGAGAGGCAGAGGGAGAGGGAGAAGCAGGCTCTCCGCAAAGCAGAGGAAGCCTGATAGGGGACTTGATCCCAGGACTCTGAGATCATGACCCAAGCCAAAAGCAGTGGCTTAACCAACTGAGCCACCCAGGCATCCCTGAAAATATTTTTTTTTTAATGTCTTCTTATTCCATTCCATTCTGACCTCCAATTTTCAAGTCTTTATACATTTTGCATCCCTTTGTTTTTATCTATTTATTTATTTATTCTTAAAATCATATCATGGGACAGTCACTGTGCTAGGGACTTACTTCAGATAGTCAGGGAAGCCCTCGCACACGGTGATATTTACACCAGTGATAATGGGGTGATGAACAGAAGTCTAACTATTCTCGTATCTCTTCTCCCCTCCAGTGCTACTTCCCATCATTCATTATCTACAGTGACTTCAGATCCAATAAAACGCCAATACTGCTAAAGTACTCAAATTTAGGATTCCAGTTATTTACAGTGTAAAATCCAGATTCCTTTAATGCATCTATTTGCCTCCTTTGCCAGCCTGGATTCTCTCCTATTCTTTTCTGTGCTCCAGAAGAACAAAGAATTTGCATTCTCTAACAAAATCTGAACAAAACAACATGAAATAAAATTTTTTAATTGCTGTCCTTGCCTGTGCTTGAAATGCCCACCTTCTCTCGTCTATGTAACTCATCCTTCAAGGCTCATATCAGGTATAACCTCAATGAAGTTTTCATGAGAGAATTAGATTCTTTTCTATGCTCCCACTTTTCTCAGCCTCTAGAAAATACCTCTATTATAACACCTGTCACATTAAAATTCAATCATCTTTTACATGTTTGTTTACTCAGGTCAATTGAACTTATTCAAGTCAGGGACTAAGATATTCATTTCTGCTATTTCTGGCATCCAGTTCAGTGCCCAGCATATTAGGTATTTAATACAAGTTTGATGAATGGGTAGATGGATGAAGAGATGAATGACAAAAATTTGCTTCTTTCTAAAAATAATTGCTTTGAATATACCATCAGTTTTGCTCTCATTTCAATGCCACCAACTTAAAGAGATTTCTATGACATGACTTTTCTGACCCTGGAAATAAGTTCTATATTGTGGAGCTCCAACAGAATGAACTAAAAAACAAAACAACAACAACAAAAAAAACCCCCAACTTCTCAACGTGTGCATTAGATTCTTTTACATTTTAAAGATTTGAGATGTGGAAGGAGAATTTAATGGAAATTCAAAGTGGATTTGAAGGACATCTCAGTAGTTACTTGTAAATAAGAACATTCTGTTTATCTTCTTCTAGTTCACTAAGAAAAGAAAAGCAAAGCAAAAAAAAAAAAAAAAGACAGCAACACTCGGGAAAAATAGATCTTGCATTTTGAATCACAGCAAACAAAACTAATAAACAGCAAACCACAGGGACCTGTCAGCGAAAGGAAGATAGAGCATTCATTTTATAAACAATTCACTAGTGTTTCAACAGACAGTCTGACAGGGAAAGAAAGTGAACAATATTTTTCAAAAAAGATCTATTTTGCTGAATAAATCTTGAGCAAAATATTGTATGAGCTGTATTGATTGAGAGTAAGGGGCATGCAAACATGAGGAGGCTGCATTTCTTACATTAAATAAATTTTTTTTGTAGAGATACATTTTCTTTAAAATTTGAAAATTACTCCAGTGTCATAAATATTACCCCTTTTCTACAATAGAACATTGAATAGATGTTACAAAAGATCCTTTTCTTCCTAATAATGAAAAGAGTCAGGTGTGGTGATAGAAATACTAAGATACATATAATTATCTTCATATTAGCAGCACAATTCTTGTGATAACAGAAAGAAGTCATGAAATTAAAAACAGATTAGAATTATTAGCATGTCGACCAACTGATGTGATTATCCACTCAACTTATCAAAAATTTATTACAAAGATGATCAGATTAAAATTTTAGTATAATAGGATTCTTTTCGTAGTTTGGGTTCCCCCAAAAGCAAATTCTTAGATTTTGATTTAGGCACAGATAACTTATTTGTGATGTATTCCCAGAATGCTGGAGTAGAGAGAAGGCAGTGGAGATAATTAAACAAGGAAGAGGGAAAGCCAATTAAAAGTGGGTTCTTGAACTGGTTGCTATTCTAGGCAACTGAGCTCATTCTTGCCTAGTGATCCTTTGGGAAACCATGTAGAATAAACCTCAACATTATCCCTCCAGGAATGTGAGACTGGGACATCTACCCATTGACAGTCATCTGTCACTGACAGAAGGTTGCTCCTGGATATGTCTGTCTATGGCATTTAGGAACTACCTTTAGAGTAAGATGCCCTGGGAACTTGAGAAGGGAAGCCTACAGTATGTGCAAGAACTGTCCACCACAACTATGAATGAAGGTAAAGCTGGCTCTAAGGAGTGTGGTGTGGGGTCCCAACAGTGTCCAAGGTATGCGTGCATTTGCATTTAATTTATAATTTCTCTAGCAACTACTTCAAATAAGAAGATATATATTTTGTTATTTAATTGCTTTAATAGACAGGAAATAACCTGAAAGAAATAACCCAGTATTTAAAAATTTTCAAAATTTAACACAAATTTGGAAATATCATAATGTGCTATTTGTGATACATACATGGTAGGTACATTCTATCATTTTGTTGTTGCTATTACTAATGGTCTGGAGAGAATTCTGCTTTTAGTAATTATAAAACATCATTGCAATGAAAATCCCTTCTTGTCATTCTTTAAGATTTTTTTCTTTGAGTAGATCATGCTAATAAAAATGGGGAAAAAATGTTCTGACATCTAAGAGTATTACTACTACCTCATCCTTTTGTTATAATAGGACAAGCTCTTCTTTGGGCATTGGAACAGTCTTTTTGCTACTAAGCTATGTCTTAAACTTTTTATAAACATAGTGTCATCAAACCTTTAACTTAAAATGGTTATAAAAATTTTCAACATGTATCTATTTTATTGTGAAAAAATTGTAAGCAGAACATGTGAACAGAAGGTGCTTATCGTGTTCTAGGCACTGTTCTAAGGATATTGTCTGTATTAACATACTTAAACTTTCTTCTTAAAGATTTTATATTTAAGTAATTTCTGCATTCAATGCAGTGCTCGAACTCAACAATCCCAAGCTCAAGAGTGGCTTGCTCTACCAACTGAGCCAGCCAGGCACACCAACATATTTAACCTTAATTAAAAGGAGTATTATCATTTTTTTAGTTATATGGGTAATGAAACTGAGGCATAACGAAGTTAAGCAGCTTCTAAAGGTAATAGAGATAGTAAGAATTTAAACTAGGTTTTAGAGCCAGGCAATCTGACTCCAGAGTCTGTGCTTGTAACGAAGCTAGTAAGTAGTAATATTAGGGTTAAAATCAGAGTATAACTTAAATCTGGATTTGTTTGATTCCAAAACCCATGTTTTAGTGGTTATCCAACATCATGTTGCTTCAAAATCACCACTTCAGTTTTTCTGTGTTTGTCTAACAGTCTAATTTTTTCAAAGTACAAATAGGGTCACATCTTACCTCATTATTTGTCTACTTGAAACCCTTCAGAAGTTCCTCATTAACTGAAGGGTCAAGCTCAAACTCCATTTTATGTAGTTATTTTTACCTGCTGGCTTCACATTCTGCAAATCTTTACATTCTAGTCTTACTGATTTTCTTGCAATTACTCATTTCATATTTTCCTACTTCCAGGATTTACACATTATACACTCTATTTGGATTACTTTTCTGATTTCACTTGGTTTCACCCCATTATTCTCTGTACTATTAACTAAGATTAACTATTAACTTTATTAATGTCACCTTTTATCTGCCAGATCTTAAAATAAAATGAGACATTATTAAAAAGTTACACTACCAAGGTACAACATCCATTCATGATAAATATCTCAAGAAAGTAGAGTTAGAGGAAACATACTTCAACATAATAAAGGCCATATACAAAAGACCCATAGCTAATATCATCCTCAGTGGAGAAAGACTCAGAACTTTTCCTCTACAGTCTGGAACAAGACAGGTATGTCCACTCTCATTGCTTTTATTTAACATAGTACTGGAAGTGCCAGCCTCAGCTGTCAGACAGCAACAACAACAAAAAATAAAAGGCATCCAAATTGGCAAGGAGGAGTCAAACTTTCACTATTAGTGGATACATCATATTCTATATAGAAAACACATAAGACTCCACCAAAAAGTTGCCGGAACTGATATGCAAATTCAGTAATGTCTCAGGATACAAAATCAACATACAGAAGTCTGTTGCATTTTTATATTTTTAATGAAGTAGCAGAAAGAGAAATTAAGGAATCAATCCCACTTACAATTACACTGAAATCTTAAGATGCCTAGGAATAAACCTAACCAAAGAGGTAAAAGATCTGTACTCGGAAAACTATAAAACACTAATGAAAGAAATTGATGATGACACAAAGAAATAGAAAAATGTATCATGCTCATGGATTGGAAGAACAAATATTTTTAAAATATCTGTATTACTCAAACCAATTTAATGCAACCCCTATCAAAATACCAATGGCATTTTTTCCAGAGCTAAGAACAAACAATCCTAAAAATCGTATGGAACCACAAAGACCCCGAATAGCCAAAGCAATCTTGAAAAAGAAAAGCAAAGCTGGAGGCATCACAATTCCGGATATCAAGTTATATTACAAAGCTGTAGTGAGCAAAACAGTATGATACTGGTACAAAGACAGAATCGTACATCAATGGAACAGAATAGAGAAGTCAGCAATGGACCCACTGTATGGGCAATTAATCTGTGACAAAGGAGGAAAGAATATCCATTGGGAAAAAGTCTCTTTGACAAACGGTGTTGGGAAAACTGCACAGCAACATGAAGAAGAATGAAATTGGACCACATTCTTATACCACACAGAAAAATAAATTTAAAATGGATGAAATACCTAAATATGACATAGGAAACCATCAGAATCCTAGAGGAGAACACAAGCAGTAACCTATTTGATATCAGCCATAGCAACTTATTAGATATGTCTCCTGAGACTAGGGAAACAAAATAAAAAATAAACTGTTGGGGACTTCATCAAGATTAAAAACCTGCACAGCGAAGGAAACAATGAACAAAACTAAAAGGCAACCTTTGGAATGGTAGAAATATTTGCAAATGACATATCTTATAAAGGGTTAGTGTCCAAAATATATAAAGAACTTATAAAACTCAATACCTAAAAGACAATCCAATTAAAAATGAGCAGAAGACATTTTTCCAAAGAAGGCATCTAGAGGGCTAACAGACACATGAAAAGATGCTGAGTAGTACTCATCATTAGGGCAACAGAAATAAAAACTACAATAAGATTTCACCTGATAGCAGTCAAAATGGCTAAAATCAACAAGACAGGCAACAATAGGTATTGGTGAAGATTTGGAGAAAGGGGAACCTTCTTAAACTGTTGGTGGGAATGTAAACTGATGCTGATACAGCCACTCTTAAAAACCATATGGATGTTCCTCAAATACTCTTAAATAGCACTAACTGCCCTGTGATCCAGCAATTGCACTACTAGGTACTGATCTAAAGAAAAAAATACACATTCAAAGGAGTATATGCATCCTGATGTTTACAGCAGGATTATCTACAATAGCCAAAATATGGAAAGAGCTCAGATGTCCATCAACTGACAAATGGATAAAGATGTGATCTATGTTTATAAAATGGAATATTAGCCATAAAAGTGAAATCTTGCCATTTGCAAAAACATGGATGGAGCTAGAGAGTATTATGCTAAGTGAAATAAGTCAGAGAAAGACAAATACCCTATGATTTCACTCATATGTTGAATTTAAGGCTAAATGAGAGGCGGGTTTTAAGGAGGGCACTTGTGTTGAGCACTGGGTGTTGTATGTAAGTGATGAATCAGTAAATTCTACTCCTGAAACCAATTTTACACTGCATGTTAACTAGAATTTAAATAAAAATTTGGGAAGAAAGCCATAAGTAGTAAAATCTTTTTTTAAAAAAAGGGAATGAAACAAAACAAATGAATATGAGGGAAAAAGAGAGGCAAACCAAGAAACAGACTCTTAACTATAGACAGTTAACTATACAGAACAAATTGATGGTTCCTGGAGGGGAGGTGGACGAGGGGAGGGATTAAATAGGTGATGGGTGTTTTATGTAAGTGATGAATCACTAAATTCTACACCTGAAACTAATATTGCATTGTATGTTAACTAGCTGGAATTGAAATAAAAACTTAGTGGGGAAAAAGGTATATCAACATAGCAAGTGTAGCCCAGCACTTCTTAGGGCAAACTGGGATTTGTGGTCTCCTCACTGATGAAGGTCTGTCTTTCTCTTATAACTTGATTTAGTTATTCCTTTCTGTCCTTATATTTTATAAATGTGATATGCTTTTAATGGACTATAAATTAATCCTTTTGAATGTCTGGTTCCTTGGATATAAAATTATTAAGGTTAGGAGTTTTATTTTGTTCACCTTTGTACCACTTCTCAAGCTCAGTTCACAATAGGTGCTTCACAAGTTTTTATTTAATGGGTCGACTCAACATGCATTTCTAATAAGCTAATTATAGTAGGAGGTGACAGGTTTTGGAACCTTGGTTTAGTATATAGGACTAGTAGTTCTGGGTGCTGGTGGGACTTACATAAAGAGATAGCCAAATTTGTGGAGGTTAAACTGGGTTAATTTTTTTTTTTTTTTTTTTTTTTTTTTTTTTTTTTTTTTTTTTTTTTTGGTCAGGGCTAAGAATTAGAGTCTGGTCTCAAGTGGGGATTATCTGGTTTGAGGTGGAATCACATGCTTATATCAAAACTGGAATAGAGGGAAGGACTTACCTCGGTTGCAATGAGGGACAAAGGTGAGAATAAGAGAAGCATGCAGCTCAGTTTTGGTAGGGTCTGAGCTAGTATCAGATCTTTTTCAAAATTAATTTAAACATTTCAAAATAATAGTATCTTAAAGAAATAATCATTTCCTTCTCTGTGTCCTGATTGCTTTTTTATATGTGCATGTAATGGAAATATGTGCAAAGTCTTATCTCTATTATATATATTTGCTATTACATCATATTGTGTGTGTATGTTGATATCTATTTGGTTATATACCTGTTTTCCCTATCAAGTCATATGCTTTTTGAAGGACTGGGGACTATGCCTTCTTTTTTTCTGATTGTATTTTTTTAATTGAGACATCATTGACATATAACATATTAATTTCAGGTGTACAATGTAATGGTTACATATTTGTATATTTTGCAAAATGTTCACTACGATAAATCTAGTTAACATCCATCACCACACAGTTACAGCTTTTTTTCTTATGATGAGAACTTTTCAGATCTGCTTTCTTAGCAACTTTTGAATATACAATAAAGTATGAATTGCAGTCACCATGCTGTACATACATCCCCATGATGTTTATTTTATAACTGGAAGTTTGTATCTTTTGACCACCTTCTGCCCATTTTTGCCTATCCCCACGCAACCACTGATCTGTTCTATGAGTTTTGTTTTTGTTTTTTTATCTTGTATTTTATATTCCATATATAAGTGAGATTAGTATTTGCCTTTATCTGACTTATTTCACTTAATGTAATACCCTCAAGGTCCATCCATGCACCTTGACAAGATTTCCTTTGTCTTTGTTTTTTTTTTTTGTTTGTTTTTTTAATTTTTTATTTTTTATAAACATATATTTTTATCCCCAGGGGTACAGGTCTGTGAATCACCAGGTTTACACACTTCACAGCACTCACCAAAGCACATACCCTCCCCAATGTCCATAATCCCACCCCCTTCTCCCAACCCCCCTCCCCCCAGCAACCCTCAGTTTGTTTTGTGAGATTAAGAGTCACTTATGGTTTGTCTCCCTCCCAATCCCATCTTGTTTCATTTATTCTTCTCCTACCCACTTAAGCCCCCATGTTGCATCACCACTTCCTCATATCAGGGAGATCATATGATAGTTGTCTTTCTCTGCTTGACTTATTTCGCTAAGCATGATATGCTCTAGTTCCATCCATGTTGTCACAAATGGCAAGATTTCATTTCTTTTGATGGCTGCATAGTATTCCATTGTGTATATATACCACATCTTCTTGATCCATACTATGGAAAGAACCTAGATGTCCACCAACAGATGAATGGATCAAGAAGATTTCCTTTGTTTTTATGGCTGAATAAAAACACCCATCCCCATCAATGGAGACCTATGCCTTGTACATACTTTTTTCTCTTTCCTTTGCTGTGTCTGACATATAGTAAACATTTAACTAATTTTATTAAATAAATGAAAAGTTTTCCTTATTTAAATCATTCCACCTTCTGTGCTTTGATCCAGCAAGTTGCTGTTGGACCTTCACTAAGTATGATTATGTATTCAATAAATAACAACAGAATGTAATTTTATATTTGTTTTCGTTAACTGATCAATTTATATTTTTCCATTACTTTACTACAAGCTTTGTGAGGGCAAAAATTACATCTGCTATGAATATTTGTATCCTCTGTGGTGAATCTAGGGAATATCACATGATAGATTATTTAAAATGTTGAATAAATGAAAAAGTTGGAATGAACAGATTTATCTTTGAGGAAGATAGCATCTTTAGTGAGTTGGTTTGAGTCTTTGTTGGAGTCCTCTCTAACATTTTTCTCCTAGGATCCTCTCTATTGCTTAGGCAGTTTGAATAGTTGGAAAGTCAGTTATTGCCTATGACAGTGAAAAATGCCCTACTTTCCTTGGTACCACTCTCATGACTTTGTATGTCTTTTCCCCTAAGTGGTATTTGTAGAAGCTTCAATTTCAGGGTTAATTAATTCATACATTTTGCAAGTATTTATGAAATGAGCTAGTTATTTCTAGCATTCTTCCATCTTAACTCCTGGGCTTTTCCTTCTCATTATTCACATTCTTACTCTAAAATCTCAAGTAACTGGCTCCCTTTCTTCGCTCCTGATCTACGCTCCTTAAGGAATACTTCATATTTTAGAATTATGACCCCTTGCTTTTCACTGAGAGAGAGAGGAAGTGGATTGTCATTAGAGATTGAAGCTAAGATTTTAGCAACTTACCACTTTATGTTTTAATACATGCTTATTGAATAAAGGAATGAACAGATGGAGACTAAAGCAAAGATAATTGATAGGTAAATCCTAGGCAGCATTATTAAGTGGCACTTGGAGGTGAGATTCATGCTTCACTGAAGTTTTATATTTCTAATTCATTGTCGTTGTTGCTTGGTTTCAGAGAGATAATTTCTCCTCTGAGCATTCAGTTGATTTAAAAACTACATGTCGATTTCCTTTCAAATGGTCATTAGATCAAAGAAATTGGATAATTATCTGTGCTTAAGTTTTATCCATGGTAGGAGTAATTGTCCTAATTCCTTCTTATTTTCTATGATTTCTGAGTCATTATGTGCATAATTTCATTACTCTGTCACATTTTGAAGAGGGAGAAAAAATACAGCAACTCATGTAGAAAAAAAAATTTAATGCTCAAGTAGTTAGTCCACATAGTAACAAAATTTTATTCTGTAGTACACAAAATGCAGCATGTTACTCAATTAAGTTATTCATTCAACCAGCATTTTTTGAGTGCATACCACATGTTGGGTACTATGCCAGGGTTTGGACTGTGGAGGAGATTACAAAGTTGACCAGCAGTCTTTGGGGACATCAGTCTGCTAGAGAAGACAGTTAAAAATGTGACTGGTGTTTAAGGAATAGGGAGAGGGGATGATGTTTTTCTTTTGGGGGATAGTCACAGGCAATGAAATTTTCATGATGTGAAGAAAAGTAAAATTATTTCAGAAGAAGCAAAACACAAAACAAAGAAATATATGATTCGTTTGAGAAATTATAAGAAAGTTTGAATGGCTAAAAAATAAGGGAGTGGGCCCCTGAGGAGAAGAATTATTTGAATAGGGGGCTTAAAAATGTGATATTGGGGCACTTGGGTGGCTCAGACAGTTAAGCATCTGCCTTTAGCTCGGGTCCTGATCTTGGGATCCTGGGATTGAGGCCCACATTGCATTGGGCTCCCTGATTAGTGGGGAGTCTGCTTCTCCCTCTCATGCCCCTCCCCCTGCTTGTGCTCTCTCGTGCTTGCTCTCAAATAAACGATATCTTAAAATAAAAATAGAAATGTGATATTGACAGTGACAAAATGAAGAAGGACAGCCTATACAGTATGGAGAGACTGAAGTAAGTTGACACCTGGAAATATTCTAACCATGACATCATGAGCAACTGAAATAAAGCTCTGGTGATGAGAGAGGAAATATGAGGTTTGTTTAAGAGAAAAAAATCCATTTCATGTACGCATTGAAGGTGACTGAGGATTTTGGGGAGGCACCACCATTGTTGGCTTCCACGCTGTTTGAGCATCATCATCTTTTTTGACCTAACATTCACAGGTCAGTCTTTTTCCATGTTGGCATAGTACTTTTTTCTTATATATCTTACAAGAATATATGGTACTGTTAAAATGTTATCTAAGAATGGTCACACCTAAGGAAAGGTGTGTGAATTCTACCTATGTTGGTGATGATAGTGAAATATGCACCCTGGATAAGATAAATTTTCTTCTTGACTCTTATGCATTAAGTCAATGTCAATAATAATGATATTTAATGTCTTGTCTTTGTCACAATAACTGGAAAACAAAAGCCTAAATGTTTTTTAAGAAATCAATATAAATTCTTTTCACACTGCAACATTGGTATGGTGGTTTTGACCATACTTAATGCTCAAGTAGTTAGTCCACATGTATATGATACATATATATGAGTATATATATACACACATATATGTATATGTATACATATATATGTATACATATATATGAATATATACATATATATGAGTATATATGTGTATATGAGTATATGTATATGAGTCTATATATATACATATATAGTATATATATATACTTAGAGCCTGTACTAGCTACCAAAGAGTAATTAATGAGGAGTCAGAGTCAGGATCTGAAATCTTCTGCTTCTGCTAGAAATAGTTACAAAAAACTTGGGCAATCTATGCTGTCTAAATTGTAGACAACCTACCTAAAAATATATACGCACCCTAGAGAAGGAAGAGGTGAGGAGATAGGCTTAGGTTAAGGAACTAAATGAAAATTTAAATTAAAAGACCTTGGGATGAAGAATATTGGGTTATATTTTTGGAATCTTCAATGCTTCATTGCCTAGAGTACCCATTTTACCTGAACACTATGAAGAAACTGTTGAAATACATGAACTCTATAATTACATGATTCCAGAAAATTTTATGCATTCAAATAAATAATAATAGTCAAGATATAATAACAGATTGTTTATTGAGTGTTTCTTATGGTCTAGGCATGGGTATATACATTTTCTTACATGCTCCCTCAACAATTCATAAGAAGTCATGAGTACTCTGTTTCAAGAGAAGGAAATGAGTTTCAGGGAGAAATAGCAACATGTCCCATGTCATAAATGGTGGTGATGGGGATCATATGTCTGAGGATCAAATGCCTACACACACACACACACACAACCATGGACAGTTTTACAGAACTGAAATGAAGCAGAATATTACAAAATTGCCTGATGAATTTTAGTTGCCTTGATAATTATGTGATTATATACTTTTCTATTGTTGGGAGTGGTCATATTTATTGATTTTTATATCTTGAGCAACAATAAAATTGCCTGGCATATGGATTTTCAAATAATATTTTAAGTGACTTAAATGATCTGAATACTAATATACAGAATTGTTATTGGCATTATTGGATATGTGTCTTCAACTCTTGATTGAGTAGCTTATGTTATTATATGGAACAAAACTAGCTTCTCTGTCTCAGAATGATGGTAGAGGCGACAGATCAGAATTGAAAGAAAGAAAAAAAAATATAGCAGTCTGACCACAGAATAAAGCTGAGATGTTAGAGTATTATTTATGTAATACAATGGACTTTTGCTATCAAGTATGTGTTGCCAAACCAAATATATTTTCATTCTGAGGCTTTAAGTTTTGTTCTTTTCAAAAAACATCACCAATCATCTTTGTTTTGTTTTTTTTTTTAGTATATATTGAAATTTGAAGTTGAGAGCATAATTAGGGCCTATTTAAATAGCCAAGAATTGAGCCAAAAAAAGAGCCCCAGGGGGAAAAGTTCATAGACTCTCAGTTATAATTTACCTCCCTAATCCCTGCTGCTACTCTTTTTTTTTTTTAAGTTTTTATTTATTTATTTGACAGAGAGAGATGACAAGCAGGCAGAGAGGCAGGCAGAGAGAGAGGAGGAAGCAGGCTCCCTGCTGAGCAGAGAGCCCGATGCGGGGCTCGATCCCAGGACCCCGAGATCATGACCTGAGCTGAAGGCAGCAGCTTAACCCACTGAGCCACCCAGGCGCCCCCCTGCTGCTACTCTTGATCTAGCATTCCTCCTTTAAATGTTATACTTAAATGTGTTTTTTTTAAATCTCACTAAATATGTATCTCCAGGTAATATAAAGAAACATGATTCCTCTTCTTCATACTACTCATTCTCATGGGGAAAAGAATAATTTAGGTATTTATTTTGTAATAACATCTGTCACAGCTTTCAATCCAGCTTTTCCTTAGAATTCTTGGTATCTAAGGAGTTACATAACTCTTAAATGCTCTTTTGAAGCAAAACTTAAAAGTCACATCTGTCTTTACATTTTCTTTCTACTGTTAGTGACTTTTATTTTCCAGTTTTTCTTTGTAAGGACTTACCCTATTAAAAAAGATTTTTTAAAAGTTATCCTAAAAAGATTTTATTTTTTCATACATTTTTCAGGAAGCTGCCTGAATGTTTATCCTACTTTTACTAAAGGGCTTCCTGCTGTCTGTTTTGGTACTAGAAATTGTTCCATTGGTACTATCATAAGCTTTTCAAAAATTTATTCCCATATAATTATTGCTCAGATAATTATAATACAGGAAACCTATGATTGGGGGCTGTTCAGTTTTTGTTGAAGTATTTTGTCTTTGTTCTTGGTTTGTCTTGGAAACAAAATGCACATAATAAAGTTACCATGAAAAACTGCATGTAGTTCATAATAGTTATAAAGAGGAAAACTAGAACCAGTGGGTAAATATTACATATAGAAAGAGTTAAATTTATTATGGGAATTAACACTCTATTATTGCAGCTATCAGAATTTTAAGTGTTAATCAACTGTACACTTTGAGGGATATTTAAGAAGAGATTTAATGAGCTCTTGCCTGAGATGTGATAGAAGTTATACACATATAATATGAGCAGAATTGAATAAAATGAGTAGAGTGTTTTTCTGGCTGTAGACATGGACAGACACATATAATTATGTACCTACTTGTATGTAGACACATATTTCTCTAAATGGTGTGTGTGTGTGTGTGTGTGTGTTTAACAGAAAGGATTGAACATAGGTGTGCCTACGTGGCTCAGTTGGTTGGGCATTTGACTCTTGATCTTAGCTCAGGTGTCAATATCACTGTTGTGAGTTCAAGTCCTGCCTTGGACCCTTAAAAAAAAAAAAAAAGAAAGGGTTGAACGTAAAATGCTGACTAAAGAGAGAAATTATGGCCTTCTAATTTTAAAAAGGAATCCCAATTTTTGAAAGATTGTCAAATCCATTGATACAGATGGAAACACCATACCACCATGACACATGGTTACCATTGCTGAGACCAACTTCGAGACTTGTATGCTGGTAAAGAGTAAGTCAGGCAGGCAATGGATTCATTGTGATATATGGAATCCTAAAATGTGAAAGTAATGATATGACAATCTAAATACTGAGAGGGCAATGACAGAAAATATGGTTCCTTTCAATTGGGACAGATCAACTGACATTTTCTTAAGTGTGAGGTTTAGATTGGGGGAAAAATCATTTGTTTAACTTAGAGATGTTTTTTCCCAGCATAGTTTTGGGAAAGAATGGAAGTTAGTACTGTCCTTAGGAAACTGGAAGAACAGACTCAAATCTCATGTACTTGCCTTGTGATAATACTGAAAGATGTGTGGAATGAGCTGGGTTTATACTTGAAATCTCTTACAAGAGAGATGTGATACTGGACTAGTGATATAGTTCCACTTGCTTCACAAAAGAATACAATTTTTGGTGTTATTGAAAGTATTGCCTCTGTGTGGCATAAAAACAATTTTTTATGAAAAAATGTTTACCTTTCTTGCTCACCTTTATTTTCTGTATTTCCCTTGGATCTTCTGGCAAAAAGAGATTTACTAGATCAAGGTTACTTGATCATGATGAAAGTCTGGACTAGGAAAGTGATAGAGTAATTACTAAAACACTTCTCTGGCTCGTCATAGAGTTTCAAGTTTACTGGAGTATCTGAGATTGAACCTTTTAAAGGATGATCATTTCAACATTATTTGACACATGTTCTGTCCAGACTTGTACATCATAAGAAGCAGCCCAGATTGCTACTCTACTCAAAATGAACAGAATCCTTCTCACCACCACCCCTGTTCTTAGTGGGAAACTAATCTTATCCCAATATTGCTGTAAAGTAAGAACAACTATTTCCTACAACCAATGCTTCTTAGCTTATAACTTTTTAATGTGTGTGATTATATAACAGCAGTCCTTTCAGAGTAGAGGATGAAGTTTGTCTACAAATGCAAGAGTCTGAGTATCCATATCTATGTTTGTTTTGCTATGGTGAATCTAGCACAGAAGTCAGTAGTGCAGTTCCAACTAAATCCAAAATATTAGCATTCAGTTGTTTCTGTTTTCAAAATTAGTTATTTAGTCATTTGTCCCATCTGTATAGTCTTCATGCTGGAATTGGGTATTTTCACCTCATTCACCTGATTTAGGTACCTTCATCTCTTCATTCTAGTACAAATTATTAATCCCATCAACTAGTCATCAAATGCACGAGGAAATGGAAAAGATAAATAAGTATTGGATTAAAGTGATCAGGAAATATAATAATATTAGAGTCCATACCTTAAATTGGTACACTACATCAACATGCTAAATGGCAATTGTTGGTGAACACGTTTTGCACGCTGAGCTCTATTACAGACGATGTGGTTAAACCAGAAGCATCTCTGTACCTTGAGAGTGTTTTTCTTTATATCCCTATTAATTTAAGAGTTCTGTCTTTGATAATGCTGAATTTTTTCATAATAAACCCCACTTTTTTTTTAAAGTAAAACACCCTTTATCAATCAAGAACTAAAATTCTAGACCAACCAATCTAGCAGTGTGTGAGGAGGGGATTGAGAAAGGTCATAGCAGGTGAAAACAAGCTAAAACACTGCATTTTCAGTTTTGTCCCTAATGGTGTGTGTGTGTGTGTGTGTGTGTGTGTGTGTGTGTGTTATTACATTGCTTTTGACTCCTTTATAGTTTTCTACTTTGTGTATTTACAGTCATTGACTTTTCCATTTCCCAAGTGATGTTCACCTTAGTTGCTTAATTTCCTGTTAACCTCAAACAGTTGAGAGATTAACAGCCCCATAACTATACCTACCTATACCCTACTGGATTTCTTTTTTTTTTTTTTTAAGATTTATTTATTTATTTATTTGACAGACAGAGATCACAAGTAGGCAGAGAGGCAGGCAGAGAGAGAGAGGAGGAAGCAGGCTCCCCGCCGAGCAGAGAGCCCGATGTGGGGCTCGATCCCAGGGATCATGACCTGAGCTGAAGGCAAAGGCTTTAACCCACTGAGCCACCCAGGCGCCCCCCCCCTACTGGATTTCTTAATAGTTTCTCTGACTCATATATTTTTGAGTCATTGTGTACATGCCTCCATACTCTCTCCTAAATACTGCATAATGCTTTTCAAAATGCCTTACTTGTTTGGCTTCCTCTCAACAGAGAATGAAGGATCCTGCTTTCTCATGTGTTTGGAATTACCTGAATATAATATTTTACCAAACTTACAGGTGACCAGTAATGTCTCATTGTGTCAATTATTCTCTGATTATCTGTTGAGGTTGAGTATGGCTGAGTATATCTTTATGTATTTTTAAGTCATTTGGATTTTCTTGTTTTGTATGTTAGCCATTTATACCTTTGATCACTTTTCTATTTCATTTTGTTTGTTGTTTATTATCAGCAGTATCTTTTTTATTCATGACATTAATAACTTGAGGGGCTGAGAACCTGAAAATGCCATTTCCCATCTGACAATGTCTGTTAATTTTGTATATGATGCTCTTTATTTTTTTTTTTTTCACTTTAGTCCAAATTTCTGTTTACAGTTTTGAGTGCTTGAAAAGGATGCATTGTTTACATGTAGCTTGTATATATCTATTATTACTTATGGATATTTAAATATTTTCTGTCTTTGCCTATTTTGCATCCAGCTTTTTTGTTTCTGAAAGTGATGTAATCAATTCTATAATTATAACTGTAATTCAAAGTCTTCTTGTATTTCGCTTGTTTTTATGGGTCTATTGCAACATTTTTCTTCTTTTTGTTTTTTTCATTTGTTTGTTTGTTTTGGCAATGGTCTACGGAGGACTTCAGATACACCAAACACAGCATCAATAGTTTGTGCAACTTAATTCCTTTTTAAAATTATTTTTATGTATTTTTTTTCTTTTCATTCTCCATTCCCACTCCTATACTCACCCCTACCTCCACCATGGGCCGCCATTCTGGTGTATTAAATATGTGGTCAGGGATATGCATATATGCTTTAAAAATATATTTTTTGTTATTATTATGTTGCTTAAATGAATAATTATGTTGCTATGGTAGAGATTACATACTATTTACTTTTGGATTCTTTTGAATTTTTTTCTTAAAAACCATTTTTAAACTGGTCTAATGTGTCTGAGACCCACTTTATCTTGTTTTTGCATTTAAATGAAGTTTAGCTAGACATTAACATTTTAGGTTAAAATATTCTTCCTTCATTACTTTGATAATATTGCCCCATTGTAATCTTGTATCCAGAGTCAATTTATATTCATTATAAATAAATTTACTTGTTTGATTTCTTTTGCTGTGTCTTTGTTTCTGATCTCAAAAAAAAAAACTATCTTTTTTTTTCTTTTATATCCTATTTGTTTTGTGAAGAAAACTTTCATTATGTAGGCTAACTTTTTTTTTCTTTTTAAATTCTAGGGTGGTTTTAATTGTGATTTCCTCTCCTTTTATTTTTTCTTTCCATATGAGCTTCCAGATACGTTGTAACACTTTTACTTCTGTCTTCTTTATACTTAACTTTAATATTTTCCTTTTCCTTGAGAATTTTCCTGCTGGTGCTCTTCAGGTATTGCCTTATTTTTGCCTATGGGCATATTTCCTAGAAGTGTCGGTATATATCTAGAAGAGCAAGAGAAATTTCCAGCCTTGCCTCATTTGTGTTCTTCCTAGTGAGTTTTAAGAAATAATGAAAATCTGTATTCAAAAAGAAAAAAAAAACTCCCTCAGACAATCCAATAGAAAAATGGGTAAGATACTAAAACATTCAATTAATAGAAGAAAAGAATCAGAGGAGACAATGAAAAAAAAGATGTTCAACCACATTGTCAATTAGGGAATGTCAATTAAACCCGCAACGTAATATTACTACCTACTCATGAAACTAACAACATTAAAAAATGTACGAAATACAAAATTTAGGATTCAAGTGGAAGAGTAAGCCATTAGAATGGAGACATCTGCAGGAACTCAACTTAGTGAAATACATAAACAAAACAAACAAATGTATATAAATACAAAAAAATAATTCCACCCTGTCAGTTGATTATGCTGTTTATGCCCTTTGGTTGTAGGTAGAGGGGAAAATATTTTCACCTAAATAGATCTAAATGTAAACTATCCCTAATGTGGCTAGAGGTATTTGTAAATCTTTTAAAACTAAGAGGGGAGTACATAAATATTAATTTATTATTATTATGGATAAAATACTTAATAGCCAGAGAAAGAAAAGTGAATGCAGTAAATCTACAAACACTGATGTAAATTTCCCATTTCAAAAGCAAATAAACATTGGGACAGATAACTATTGGGGAATAGAAGTTAAAATCTTGTCTGGAAGGAGAATTGAGAAATATAATTTTTGTCTTTTTATATCATTTTATAGTCAAGTGTATACATTACCTGTGTATTCATTTAAAATAACAATGGTAGTTACCTGGTGATAAAATTATGAGCCATTTTATTGTGTCTTTAGATAGGGCTGCATTTTTAAAATTCTCCCAAAATTGTTACTAAAAAATAGTTTCTTTTGGGTAATTCAACTGTATTGAATAAAAAGACTTAACTGTTCATTTTATTTCCTTTGGGTTTTGTTTGTTTGTTTTAGTTTATTACTTTTTGCTGATATTTCTTTTAATAGAAAATAAATAAGAAACACTGGTGCTGAAAGAGAAACCCTGTCCTGTTGTTAATAAAATCTCTTACAATTGAAAGAAGTAAAATACCTAAACTTTCAAAAACAGAGGAAGATTTTATTCCCCAAAAGTCATTGCTGGAAAGCAAAGAAAAATTGCTATGGAATGAATTTGGCTAGTCAAGGGAAATAATTGATAAAATAATTATTGGTGACCCAGTTGGAACTATTTTCCAGATAAAAGTTGGCAAATTATTAGAAGAATTTAGCCTAAGAAAAACTGTGGTTTGGGTCACCTGGGTGGCTCAGTCATTATGCATCTGCCTTCAGCTCAGGTCATGATCTCAGGGTTCTGGGATCAAGCCCTGCTTCGGGCTCTCTGCTCAGCAGGGCTCAGGCTCTCTGCTCCCCCCCCCCTCTCTGCCTGCCTCTCTGCCTACTTGTGATCTCTGTCTGGCAAATAAATAAATCTTAAAAAAAAAAAAAGAAAGAAAAATTGTGGTTTTTGGTGAAATGTTTTCAGGAAATTAAAGACAAATAATTCTACTCCCAGAGGAATATCTCCTTGATCATGGGATCAAAGCTGGCCCATTTCACAGTGAACAACGGGGCACAGAGTCTGGCTAAGATCTGAATCTTACAATGGTAGCTCCTGGAGAATGTCTATAAACTTGTACATATGAAGCCCAGAGAGATTGTCCCTTCCCTTCCCAAGCCTTGGTTATATGCCCTATTCATATCAGTAAAATGCTCCAAGTTTTTTCAATTAATAGCTTTTGTTTTGTTTATTTTGTTTTTGTTGTTTTTGTTTTTGTGTTTTTTGCTTCATTTAGACAGAGTTGATCTCTCTTTTTTTCTTTCAGTCGAAGGACCCTTAACCATTTCTCAAAGCAGCAGCTTAATCTTTTTAAAGATACCTTTATTGAGATATAATGCAAATGGTATTCAATTCACACATTTATTTACTTATTTTTAATTTTCATTTAATTTTCATTTATTTCTAGAGAGAGAGAGGTGAGGGGGAAGGCAGAGAAAGAAGGAGAGAGAGAATCTTAGGCAGGCTCCACAGTCAGACACTTAGCCAGCTGAGGCACCCATGTGCCCCTAATTCACCCATTTAAAGTGTACAACTTAATGCTTTTTAGGCAGGGTTGTGCAACCATATCACAATATAACCTTAAAAGATTTTGTCTTCCCCAAAGTAACTCCATTAGCAGTTAATTTGTTATGCTGTCCTACCTTGAGCCCTAAGTAACTTTTCATCATTTGTCTGTATAGATTTGCATATTCTGGACATTTGATGTAATGGATTTATAGGTTTTGGTCTTTTGTGATAGACTTCTTTCACTTATCCTAATGTTTTCAAGGTTCACCTATGTTGTAGCTTGTTTCAGTCTTCTATTCCTTTTCATTGTTGAATAATGTTCCATTACATGTTTATAACGTACCTTTTATTTATCCATTCATCAGGGGTGGATGTTTGGGCTGTTTTTAAACTTTGCCTATTATAAATAATGCTATTGTGTACATTCATGTATAGGTTTTCATTTTTCTTGGGTGTATACTTAGGAGTGAAATAACTGGGTTATATAGTAACTATGTTTAACTTTTTAAGGAACCACTAAACTGTTTTCCACAATGGCTGCACCATTTTAGATTTCCACACAGCAATGGATAAAGGCTCCAATTTCTCCTATTCTTTATCAACACTTGTTATTGTTTATCTTTATTATAGCCATAATATTGAGTATGAAGTAATATCTCATTGTGGTTTTGGTTTGCATTTCTATGGTGATTAATGATAATATCTTTTAATACCTGTATTGGCCATTTGTATGTCTTCTTTGGACAAATGTCTATTGAAGTTCTTTACCCATTTTTAATTAGATTACTTGTCTTTTTATTATTAAGTTGTATAAATTATATATTCTGTATGTAAATCTCTTATCAAATAGACCATATTTTCTCCCATTTTGTGGATTGTCTTTTTTTTATTTAAATGAGGGTAGTTTATTTTTGTGGATTGTCTTTTTATTTCTTGATGGTGTCATTTGCAGCACAAAAGTTTGGATTTTAATTTTGTTGTAGTTCTATTTATCTATTTTTTTCTTTTGTCATTTGTGCTTTATGTGTTATAGCTAAGAAAACTTGTCTAACCCAAGATCATAAAGATTTACTCCAATTTTTTAAGAGTTTTTAGATTTTTGCTTTCTTTCGAATTTAGGTCCATGATCATATTTTTCTGGTACCATGTGTTGAAAGACTGTTCTCTCACCATTGAATTTTCTTGGTACACTTTTCAAAAATTGATGATAAAGTCAGGAATTTATTTCTGGGCTCCATTCTGTTCCATCAATCTATACATCTATTTTTATGCCCATACCACACTATATAGATTAATGTAGATTTGCAGCAAGTTCTGAAAATGGAAAGTCTAAGTCCTACTTTTTTCTAATTTTTCTATATTTTTTTTCTGTATGGGATCCCTTTTATTTCCACATAAATTTGCAAAATTATCAGCTGGGATTTAAATAGGAGTGGCTTTGAATCTGTAAATTAATTGGGGGAGTATTGCCATCTTAACAATAGCAAGTATTCTGATCTATAAACATGGAATGTATTTCTATTTATTTAGCTGTTCTCTTTTTTTTTAGCAGTGTTTTATAGTTTTCTTTATGCAAGTTTTATACTTATTTTGTTAAATTTCTACCTAAGTATTTTATTTTTTCATTCTATTTTTTTTTATTTTCAGCATTTTTTAAATGAGTTTTAAGGATGTTCTTTGCTAGTATAGAGAAATATGATTAAATTTTGTATATTGACTTTGTATCCTGAATCTTGATGAATTTGTTTTAGTTCTAACGCTTTTTTAATGGACTTACTGTGTGTGTGAAATTTGAAAAAAGAAAAAAGAAAAGAATAGAAAAACTATTAGAAAATTATCTTTAATTCTTCCAGTGCAATATGGACACTCTGGTATTATTATTTTTTTCCTGCTTAATCTCTTGTTAGAACATACACTACAATGCTAAATAAAAGTGGCAAGAGCAGACATCTTTGTTTTGTTCCTGATTTTAGGGCAAAATTATTTAGTCTTTTACCACCAAGAATGATGTTAGCTATGAGTTTAACATAGATGCCCTTTATCAGGTTGAAGAAATTCTCATCTAAGTTTGTTGAAAGTTTTTATCATGAAAGAGAGTTGAATTTAGTCGAGTGCTTCTTCTGCCTCCATAGAGATAATCGTATTTTTCTCCTTTTTCGTTTTATCTTATTTTTTATTAAAATTTTTTCTTCTTTTGAGAGAGAGAGAGAGCACAAGTAGGGGGGGAGGGGCAGAGGGAGAGAATGAAGCAGACTCCTCGCTGAGCAGGTGGCCCGATGAGGGACTCTATCTCAGGACCCTGGGATCATGATCTGAGCCAAAGGCAGATGCTTAACTGACTGAGCTACTCAGGCATCCTTATTTTTTTTTTTTTAAAGATTTATTTATCTTAGGGAGAGAGCACAAGTAGGGAGCAGGGGCAGAGGGAGAGAGAAAGAGGAAGAAGCAGACTCTCCATACTGAACATAGAGCCTGACATTGGGCTCAATCTCCTGACCCCAAGATCATGACCTGAGATGAAACCAAGAGTCAGACACTCAACCAATTGAGCCACCCAGGCACCCTGTCATTTTTCCTTTTAATATGAATGATTTTATATTGAACCACCCTTGCATTCCTGGCAAGTCCCACTTGGTCTTATAAGTTTTATATGTTGCTGAATTTGATTTGCTCATATTTCATTGAGGACTTTTCAGTCTGTATTCATAAGAGATATTGGTCTGTACTTAGGGTTCTTGTGATATTTTTGTCTGATTTTGGTATTAAGGTGATACTGGCTTTATGAAATTAATTAAGAAGTGTTCCCTTTACCCAATTTTTTGGAAGAATTTGAGAAGGATTGATATGAATTTTCTTTGGATGTCTGATGGAATTCACCAGTGAAGCAATCTGAATCTATTGGACTCTTTGTGGTGTTTTAAGATTACTCACTAGATTTTACCATTTGTGATAGTTATCTAGTGCTGCCATAACTTATTACCACAAAGATTGTGGCTTAAAACAAAACAAATTTACATCTTAAATGGCTCTATAGATAAGCTTGAGACAGGTCCCACTGAGCTAAAATCAAGACATAGGCAGGGCTGTGTTCCTTTCTGTAGGCTCTAGGTGAGAATAAGTTTCCTTACCTTTTCCAGATCGTAGAGAATGCCCACATTTGCTCATGGTTCCCTTCTTTCACCTTTGAAACCAGCCTTGACATATTAAATTCTCTTCACACTGCAACCCTTTGATCTTCCTCACATTCCCTCTAATCAACCTTAACTGGGAAAGGGGTTCTATTTTTAAAGACTCATATAATTAGGTTGGGCCCATTTGTTTAAATCCAGATAGTCTTCCGGCCTCAAAATCCTTCATCTTAATCACATTTATACCATCTCCCTTTTTCATGTAAGGTAACTATTCATAGTTTACAGGGATCATGGGATCATGATGTGGACATCTTGGGAGAGAGGACATTATTTTACCAACCACACTTTAAAAAGTATATTCAATTTTACACACATTAATTTAGGTGGTTTCTTCTTAAATTAGTCCAAAGACTCTTTAGTTGAAGAAATATACAATTATACTGTCCTTTTTGATTACCTACATAATCACCTTTATGAATACTTTTTTTTAATGTGTGTCTAATCTTCCAGCAGGAAGAACTTCATTTAGTAATTCTTGTAAGGAAGATCTGCTAACAACCTTATTATCAGATACTATCTGAGAATATCTTTATTTCATTTTCTTTTTTTTTTGAATGATAACTTTACTAGCTGTAAGATATTTGGTTGACTTTTTGCACTTTGAAAATGTGATGCGATTTCTCTCTGTTCTCCATTGTTTCTAATGAGAAGTCAGATATAAATCTTATTGCAATCCTTTGTACATGATGAGTTGTTTTTCTCTTGTTGCTTCTAAGATGTTTTCTTTGTCTTTTAACTCTTCAAGTATGGATCTCTGTGAATTTATTATACTTAAAGTTCGTTAAGTAACATTCTCCATCAAATTAAGGAAAATTTCAGACATTATTTCTTCAAATATTTTTTTCTCTTTCCTCTTTTTTAAAAATTGTTTTGGAATTCTCAATATATGTATGTTGATATGTGTAATGGTATCCCACATTTCTTTCAAATTTTGTTCAATTTTCTTCATTGTTTCTGTTTTCTGGTCTTCATATTTCATTATGTCCTTTGATCTCTCCTAATATTTGTTGATTTTTTCTTCTGCCAGTTCCAATCTGCTTTCAAATCTCTATAGCAAAGTGTTCATTTCAATCATTGTACTTTTCAAACAGAGTTGCCTTTAAAAAAAAAAAAATTCTACCTCTTCATTGTTATTCTGTTTAATACCAAATTATTATTATATATATTTTTGATTCTTTATGCCTCATTTCCTTTAGTTCTGTGAACATATTTATAATTAGTAATTGAAATCTTCATCTGCTAAGTTCATCATCTGGTCTTTTTCAAAGGCAATTTTTATTTTCTGCTTTTTGCCCCTGAGTATGGTTCACATTTTCCTGGTTCCTTGCATATCTCCTAATATTTTGTTGAAATCTAGGCATTTTAGATAATATATTGTAGCAACTGATCTACTAGAAGTGTTATTGTTTGGTGTTGGTCATTTGTTTATTTACTTAGTGACTTGACTTAACAAATTCTGTAAAGTCTTTCCCCCACCATGTGCAGCCTCTGACATCCCTGCTAACATGATGATGATGATATTGATGATGATTTCTTTTTATGTACCCTTAGTCAGTTGTATTTTTAACCTTTACTGTTGGTATGCATTTGTGGCTTTTGGCTCCTATATCAGTTCAGGGACTTTTTCTGCTCTTTGTCCTCTCATTATTCTGGGACTAGTGGCTTGGAAGTTTCTTCTCTGATTTCTCTTGGGAAAGAACAGCCTTGGGCATGCACATAATCTTACTCATGCTTCCAGGATGACTGTGATATTATTTTAAATTCTGGCTGGGTCAGAGTAGATTATTGTTCACTCAGTGTTTGGTGAGAAATTGTATTTAAGCACCCCCCCCCAAAAAAAATCAGACATAGGTAAGGAGAGACTTTTTTTTTAAAGATTTTATTTATTTATTCGACAGGTAGAGATCACAAGTAGGCAGAGAGGCAGGCAGAGAGAGAGAGAGGCAGAAGCAGGCTCCCCGCTGAGCAGAGAGCCCGATGCGGGGCTTAATCCCAGGACCCTGGGATTACGACCAGAGCCGAAGGCAGAGGCTTTAACCCACTGAGCCACCCAGGCACCCCAGTAAGGAGAGACTTTTTGATGGTATTATTGCAAAGGGGAGGAAAGGGACTATTGCAATAGGGAGAATGCAACAACTAAAACAACAAGGGCTGGACAAAAATAATTTTTCTTTTATAGGAAGGAGGAAACAAGGCTAGAAAGAAGTGCATGTGGATAAGTGGGATGAAAGCGTAGAACAATGAGAGAGCAGACCAGAGACTTTTCCTGATGTCAGCCTGTTTTCAGGAGGGCATGTTTAGGAGACCTTGTATGCTGGCTTAGTCCAAGGGTAGGCCAAAGTTCAAGAATAAGCAGTAAGGGGAGAAACTCAACCCAATTTGGTTAACAAGAATTTTGTTTTGGATTAATCAGTGGGTACAAGTAGTTTGCCAAATATTTATGAGGCACAGAATGGAAATTTAGAGTGTCTTTGTCTGGTCTTGTCATAAGTAAACAACTGTGTCATATGGGAAAGTGTGTTTCTTTGTATGTTTCCAGAACACAAAGGGTGGAGAATTTCTTTAACCATGATTACAGTAAAATTCAAACTTGTCAGCCCTGTCTCTATTCTGACTTTTTCCCTGTGTTGATGGGTCTGTGTGTCATTTGGGAATGTTTTCGAGCCGCACCACCCATACATTCTGCTGAGTTTACTCTGCACAGGTGTAGCTTAGTGCATGTGCAAAGACTTCCCGTACCCTGGCGTTGACTATGACTATAGAAAGACTATTCTGGGCTCTCTCTTTCCTTGGTTCTTTTAAACATCTGGTCTCTCTGTAAATTTACTTGTATTAGAGTTACCAACCTCCTTATAATTGCTCTCCATAAAGATATCCATTGTTTTTGACATCTTAGTCATGGAATTCTTGTTTTCTTGTTTCAAATAAAGTCAGTCTCCATAGACAGAACCGAGGAACTGTTCATCCTTATGACCTGGTTTTCCACCTGGGCAGAAATACTGTGCTACTGGAGTACAAATCTGTTATTCCCCAGGTGACATCTGTAATTGACTAGTCAGCACTGTAGTGTGTGCATGGCGCACCGTTGTCTTCTTGGCTTGCCTCTCTGGGCTTAGATTCTTCACCCTACCAGTGTGTTGGGGGCAGAAATGATGGACCCCAGTATCCACCACCTCCTCCCCCTAAGGCAGAGTTGGGGTGAGATGGGAAAAGAGAGACCAGGATCCTCTTTGCAGCACCTGTCCAGAATAAAGCTTCTCCAGAGGCTGGGGAGGGGGACACTGGGAAGGGATGAGAAATGCCAGCACCTGCCCCTCCTGGGATGGATGATATTGTATATTCTGGGAAAGAGGGAATGCTGTCTTCTTGGCTACAAGTGCCTAGGGTAGAGCTTTTATAATGTGGAGCTGGAGAGTAAAAGTGGATAATGAAATGATGAAATCAAATTCTACAGACTCTCTTTGTTCTTATAAAAATTTAGTAATTTTTTGAATGAATTTTTATGCATTTTCTTTATACCTTTATGACAATTTTGAGAGACTTTAGATCATTGTTTTTTATATTTTTTCACTACTTTAATTATTTTTCTAGGGAGAAGATCCACCAAGTTCTTTGCTCCATTCTTTTAGAAGTAAGTTACTTTCACTCTGGTTTCTTCTCTTTTTTCCTCCTCTCTAGCCTCTCTACTTTTATTTAAATGACCTCAAGTTTATACCTCTTTCAGATGCTTCCCAAATCACATAGAGATCTGCCAGCTTCCCAATTTCAGGTCAGAACATAGTTTTCCCACAACTTCTTTGTTGTGTGTTCCCACAACTTCTTTGTTTCTGTGTTGACTATTGATGGACATTCATAGATAATTGGTCTTCTAACCTCTCAGAATTCCACATGAAAATATTTATTTCTAGCCATAAGCAGCACCACTGGGCATCCATATGTCTCAATAATTCATTGTTGCAAATATCCCTTATGTCTCTGTGGGGATTTTTTGCACTCATATGCTTGCCTCAGTCTATTCTAGTTAGAATGTAAGTTTCTAGATTACAGAAAACAGATCTACTCTTTTTCTTGGTGCAGTGGCTCCCACATTGTCATAAAATAAAGTCACTGTTAAATGCCTAAATTAATTTATGACTATGTTTAAACTAAAATGGACCATGAGGATAATGGAAAGAATCTTTCACACCAAGTCAGAAGGACTGTTCTCAAGAAGAAATAGGTTCTTAGCATAATAGTCAGCTTCATCAAAAATGGACTAAGAGTTCACTCATTCACCATTCATTTAATACAGATTTCCTAAATATTTATCTTGTGAGTAATAATTACTCGACCTTTCTCATGATATTTTGGTGATTTTCCAAATGAAATAATAATGTTATGAATAAAACTTTTATAATAATGGAATTTTTTTTTTACAAAATAGGTATAAAATTTTGACTCCAATTACAATGTGTATGGAGGGTAGTTTTTACACTACTAGCAATTGTCTGAAATCAGCTGGGTGTCCTACAGTTCACCTCAGTTCTGACACATCTACCTGGAGATCTCACAGGTTAAGGGCTCATTCTTTTCAGATGCCAATTGCAAGTTTAGGTTATCACATGTGCTTTTATAGATCAGAAGTTTGAACAACTGACGTCTTGGGTTCAATTAATTTGCTAGAGTGTTCACATAACTCAAGAGAAACATTTTACTTACTAGATTACTGATTTATAAGCCAGATGGAAGAGATGCATAGAGCAACATGTGGGGAAAGGATACCCCAAGCTTCCTTGTTCTCTGAGTGAGACACTCTCTCCAAATTACCATGTGTTCAGCAACCAGGAAACACTTGAAATTCCCTCCTTTTGGGTTTTTAAGGAGTCTTTCCTACATAGGTAGGATTGATTAAATCACTGGCCATTGGTGACTGAACCCAGTTTCAAGTCCCACTCCCCTCCCTGGAGGTCTGGGGTGGTGTGACATTGCAATGAGCCCCCATATTTAGGTGCTTTCCAAAAGTCACTTCATTAACATAAATTCAGGTGTAGTGGAAAGGAGCTTGTTGTAAATATCAAGACACTTTTACTGTTCTTATCACTTAGGGAATCCCAAGAGTTTTAGGAACTCTGTGCCAGGAATAGGGAAAAAGATAAACTATATATTTCTTATTATACATCACATATCACAAAATGTAAGGTTATGTGATTCATCACAGTTGTTTTCAATGACACATTGTTGTCTCATGACAACATTCAAAATTAGTATTTGCTGGCTGCAATCTAATTTTTTACTATCTTTACAATTTAAGATTATAAAGAAAGATTATTAAAACTATGTATAAAACAAAACTCACAATATACCAAATGTTACAGCCATGTTATGAAATATCTCTGTCCATTACTGATCAGTTGCTATTATTGTATTATGAAAATATAAAGTAATATGTACGAAAAGACACAGACACTGTCAGAGGAGGCCTGAGTCAGGCATCAATATACTTTATAGCCTTAGGTAAGTTATTCAAGTTTCAATCACATTCTTTTGAGGTATTATAGTACCTGTCCAGTCTAATCTGCAGGATGGTTCTGAGACTCAAATGAAATTTGTGTGAGAAGATATTGAAAAGTCAAAAGTATACAAGCCATAGGTGTTAGTCACTAACAGAATATATTCAGTGGAGTTATAAAATTCTCAGAGCAAAGCTGCAAACTAAATATAAACTGTATTAAAAGCCCAGAAAAGTATTCCCTTGTTCCTGAATGGATAAACTTTTAGCTTCTGGGTGATAATAAATAGGGAATAAAGCTAACATTTACTATAGGACACCTCTAATAAAACAACTGTAGGAATGAAAAGAGGAGCCAGAGGCAAAGCACTTATGGCCAGAGGCATTACTGTGTTGCTCTGGAATGCATGCAGTCCATAGTGGAATAGGATTTTGGCAGAGGATGAGATTGCTTTGTGTGTAGATTCCTGCTGGATATGTGACATTTCTGTTCATTACTTGCCCACTTGGTAAGTTTGATTACTGTTGTGGCCAGAGAGTCTCTGGAAAAGAAAAGAAAAGAAAAGAAAAGAAAAGAAAAGAAAAGAAAGAAAAGAAAGAAAGAAAAGAACGAACATAGACAAGCCAAAGACCTTTGATATATTAGGGTACAATAAATGACAGCAGGAAGTAAACCATCGTCTGAAGAGTGGAGACAAATAAATGGTTAGCACACGTCCTGACAAGTTTTTCTGCTGTTTGAAGAATTTCACACTGGCTTTTCGGAAAGACAGAGAGTTAATTTCTAGGAGGAATAAAATATTTTCACTAAAGAACAGTTAATTAGGAAGGGTGATATAAGTCAATAATAAATAAATAATAATGATAGCTCTTAACTAAAATTAGCTTAGAATTCATGTATATTTTCATTTAATCATTACTGTAATCCAGATAGGTATTAGAATGTCCATTTTAGAGCTGAGTGGGGTTTACATGCCTAGACTAGTGTCACACAGTTAATAGGTGGTGGATTAGAATTCAGACCTGGGTGATTCTAAATTTAGGTGTCATGTTCTTTGCCTCCATGCTTAATTCCCAACATATAGTCATTAAACTGCGTTTCTTCACGTCAAAATTTTCATTGGTTTACCGAATATCTTTCAGAGGAAATCATGACTGTATGTTTGATAAATCTCGGACAAAATTAAAAGATGAATATTCTGTATGATGTTATATAGTAAATTTCCTAATCATAAAATTCAGACATCTTTTACATCATACTGACCATGTTAGTAAATGAATGATGATATGAAATATTTAATATGAAATACTTAAATATAAAATTGCATCTCTGAAAAATATTAGATAGATCTATGGGTCAAATTATCATTTTATACCCAAATGTTTAAGTCACTTGTACTCTTAAATGTACTAAAACAAATACACCAACAGTGTATGAGGAGGTCTTACCATTAAGCTTCATTTTTAACTTGTTGATATTTAAAGCATTTGCTATTGCAGGACAACACTCACTACTAATTGTGAAGACCAGACATCCTTTAAGGAAGCACTTTGCTTTCCTTTTAGTCTGAGTGCACATGGCATTTCCTAGGGTTATTTCCATGAATTTTCCTTGTGTACTTTCACTGGGGCCTTCATCCAATTTGTGGTTGAAAATATTAAAGTGGTTGCTTGGAAACACTGAAGTTGGAAATTTATGAGTTTTCAGAAGGTTGCATTGAAGTGTAGGGATAGCATATGGTGATCTGACATGTTTTGTTCCCTAGCCAAGGAGAGGGGTAGCCTTCTGTGATCTCTCTAATTATTTCATGGCACTTAAAGTTGCCAAGCTGAATTGAGAAAACAGCAAGGCATCAGGGCTAAGAAAAATCAGAATGTACTTTTTTGTATTCAATATTTATGACCAGTTTTTTTGTTCTTTTTAAAAATCAATTGGAATAGTTTTGGAAATATTAAAGCAGAAGGTAGGTTTTAACTAAAGGATAAAATTAAAGGTTCATTACTTTGACTGAATTAGAAAGAAAGAATGTTTGTTGATGTAGAAAGAAAAAAGGCAGCAATGATATGAAGATATTTCATAAGGAAGAGTTTTGGTCCTGAAAGTAAATTTTAACATATCAAAGTCTATTTGATAACTACATAATGGAAGATAACTCGTTTTTTTCAACAACTCAAGAAGATTGTAGATATTAGGAAACAGGGTCAAGGAAGACAAATAAAAATAAGAAATTAATAAATGATTAAGGAATTGAAGCCCTAGTAATGCTTAGATGTTAATTTGTGTTTTGAACTCTGGGGAAAATGTCATGAAAATCTGCGTGATTGAATGGAATAATTCATTCATTTTCTCATTTTTAAAATGTTCACCAAGGACCAGTTGTTTCAGGGACCATGTTAGGATTTAGGGATAAAAGGAAGAGAAAGGCATGGTCTTTGCTGTCATAGAATTTATATTTTTGAGACATAGATATATAAGCCAATATGGACCCTCATATAGAAAGTATAATGATAAAAAATGTTGTGAGGCTTTGTGAACATAGAAGGACATTTACTATAGTCATGGAAAATTCAGAAAATTTCAGATTAGGGTAATTACTGAACAGTTCCAAAATATCATTGGTTTAATAGAATAGGACTTTTCTTGCTCAATCATTGCTGTATGTTTGGTATACGTGGTAGGGCCCCATTCAGTTGGTGTTTCAAAGGCTTCTATCCTATGGTTCTGGCATCTTCTAGGCTCTGAGTCCACTGTTGGATCCTGTGCATCAGGCAGGCAGCAGGGGACGAGGAAGATCTGAGATATATGCTTAATGGGCTAGGCCAGGAAGCAGGTGTGGTCTATTGACCACAACTTAGTTATATGGCTACATTTAATCTCAAGGGAAGCTTTGAACCAGGAAGAGTAAAAAGAAGTTTATTGACTGACTAGGCTGCTTATGGAGATTTCATCTAGCTGGGCTGTAAAGATGTGAACCTAGTATCCAGATGAGATTGGGCAAGGATATTCCAGAAAGAAGGAATATCATGATAAAAGACATAGATGTAAAAACCTTATGGGACATTATAAAGGTCAGTGTTGTTGGAGTGTACATTTCAGATGATGATAAATAAGAGATGAAATTCCACTCCTGATGTTTATTCCTCAGTTATACTTTCCAGTATATCCAGTTGCCTACTTGACATTTATCCTCTGCTCACTCAAAGACATATCAAATTCAGCCTGTACAAAACTAGCTCCAGGATCTTCTGTTCTGCTTCCTGGTCCTTGCCTCACTTCAAACCTAATCCTCCTCATTCTATCACACAAATTAAAAAAAAAAAAAAGGAAAAGGAAATGATCCTTGACATTTCCTCTAATTCCACAAAACTAATATATTACTAAATCTTATATAAGCTAAAATCAATTTTTTCTTGAATATGTTCATTTTGTTCCATTTCAAACTCTCCACTCCACTCCAGACTAACATCATCTATTATCAGATCTATCACAATAGGCACCTAACTCATCTCTCCTTTTGCCATTCATTTTTGCTTCTCTTCCATCTGTTATATACAGCTATCCATTAGAGACCAGGTCCATTACCACTATGCTAGTCTGCATTTTTTGGTTGCTCACAAAGTCCTAGGCATTATTCTACATACATTGTATTGATTGTCTAATTTAGTTTCCATATAGCCCTATATTGCAGGGCCTATTAGCATTTCATTTTATAAAGAAACCAAGATTTAGAAGATTTTGTAGCTTGCCCAATCTCATACAGCTATCAGGCAGGGTAACTTAAAAAATGTAGGCAGTCTTCACCACGACCAAGTGGGATTTATTCCAGGGCTGCAAGGTTGGTTCAACATCCGCAAATCAGTCAATGTGATACAACACATCAATAAAAGTAAGAACAAGAACCATATGATACTCTCAATAGATGCTGAAAAAGCATTTGACAAAGTACAACATCCCTTCCTGATCAAAACTCTTCAAAGTGTAGGGATAGAGGGCACATACCTCAATATCATCAAAGCCATCTATGAAAAACCCACCGCAAATATCATTCTCAATGGAGAAAAACTGAAAGCTTTTCCGCTAAGGTCAGGAACACGGCAGGGATGTCCATTATCACCACTGCTATTCAACATCGTACTAGAGGTCCTAGCCTCAGCAATCAGACAACAAAAGGAAATTAAAGGCATCCAAATCGGCAAAGAAGAAGTCAAATTATCACTCTTCGCAGATGATATGATACTATATGTGGAAAACCCAAAAGACTCCACTCCAAAACTGCTAGAACTTATACAGGAATTCAGTAAAGTGTCAGGATATAAAATCAATGCACAGAAATCAGTTGCATTTCTCTACACCAACAGCAAGACAGAAGAAAGAGATATTAAGGAGTCAATCCCATTTACAATTGCATCCAAAACCATAAGATACCTAGGAATAAACCTAACCAAAGAGACACAGAATCTATACTCAGAAAACTATAAAGTACTCATGAAAGAAATTGAGGAAGACACAAAGAAATGGAAAAATGTTCCATGCTCCTGGATTGGAAGAATAAATATTGTGAAAATGTCTATGCTACCTAAAGCAATCTACACATTTAATGCAATTCCTATCAAAGTACCATCCATCTTTTTCAAAGAAATGGAACAAATAATTCTAAAATTTATATGGAACCAGAAAAGACCTCGAATAGCCAAAGGGATATTGAAAAAGAAAGCCAACGTTGGTGGCATCACAATTCCGGACTTCAAGCTCTATTACAAAGCTGTCATCATCAAGACAGCATGGTACTGGCACAAAAACAGACACATAGATCAATGGAACAGAATAGAGAGCCCAGAAATAGACCCTCAAATCTATGGTCAACTAATCTTCGACAAAGCAGGAAAGAATGTCCAATGGAAAAAAGACAGCCTTTTCAATAAATGGTGCTGGGAAAATTGGACAGCCACATGCAGAAAAATGAAATTGGACCATTTCCTTACACCACACACAAAAATAGACTCAAAATGGATGAAGGACCTCAATGTACGAAAGGAATCCATCAAAATCCTTGAGAACACGGGCAGCAACCTCTTCGACCTCTGCCGCAGCAACATCTTCCTAGGAACAACGCCAAAGGCAAGGGAAGCAAGGGAAAAAATGAACTACTGGGATTTCATCAAGATCAAAAGCTTTTGCACAGCAAAGGAAACAGTTAACAAAATCAAAAGACAACTGACAGAATGGGAGAAGATATTTGCAAACGACATATCAGATAAAGGACTAGTGTCCAGAATCTATAAAGAACTTAGCAAACTCAACACCCAAAGAACAAATAATCCAATCAAGAAATGGGCAGAGGACATGAACAGACATTTCTGCAAAGAAGACATCCAGATGGCGAACAGACACATGAAAAAGTGCTCCATATCACTCGGCATCAGGGAAATACAAATCAAAACCACAATGCGATATCACCTCACACCAGTCAGAATGGCTAAAATCAACAAGTCAGGAAATGACAGATGCTGGCGAGGATGCGGAGAAAGGGGAACCCTCCTACACTGTTGGTGGGAATGCAAGCTGGTGCAGCCACTCTGGAAAACAGCATGGCGGTTCCTCAAAATGTTGAAAATAGAACTGCCCTATGACCCAGCAATTGCACTATTGGGTATTTACCCTAAAGATACAAATGTAGTGATCCAAAGGGGCACATGCACCCGAATGTTTATAGCAGCAATGTCCACAATAGCCAAACTATGGAAAGAACCTAGATGTCCATCAACAGATGAATGGATCAAGAAGATGTGGTATATATACACAATGGAATACTATGCAGCCATCAAAAGAAATGAAATCTTGCCATTTGCGACAACATGGATGGAACTAGAGCGTATCATGCTTAGCGAAATAAGTCAAGCAGAGAAAGACAACTATCATATGATCTCCCTGATATGAGGAAGTGGTGATACAACATGGAGGCTTAAGTGGGTAGAAGAAGAATAAATGAAACAAGATGGGATTGGGAGGGAGACAAACCATAAGTGACTCTTAATCTCACAAAACAAACTGAGGGTTGCCGGGGGCAGGGGGTTTGGGAGAAGGGGGTGGGATTATGGACATTGGGGAGGGTATGTGATTTGGTGAGTGCTGTGAAGTGTGTAAACCTGTTGATTCACAGACCTGTACCCCTGGGGATAAAAATATATGTTTATCAAAAATAAAAAATTAAAAAAAAAAAAAAAAAATGTAGGCAGTCTGCTTCCTAAACCTGTGTTCTAAATCACTATGTTATATTTCTCTCAGTTTAGATATTTAAACCACTTATTTATTGAATGAATGAATGAATATAATGAAGAAAAAGTGGTGGACTGGCAAGTGCCACATTATAATAGAGAGTCATATTGACACATATTACCTTGTCCATATGTTGGAAAGGAACAATTAAAAGATTTTAAGAAAGCAATGACAGGCACACCTGGGTGACCTAGTCGGTTGAGCACAGTCACAAAAGTAGTAAAAAATGATAAAGTGTTTAAGCTTGGAGAAGTTTACTTTGGTCACTTTAAAAGATAGAGAACAGTCAGAAAATGTGTTTTAATCTTGCCTAAATTCTGCTTATTCTGCTTAGTTTTGGCCAGAGCTAATGCTTTCAGGTGATCCCAAATGGACTTTAAATTTGACTAAATATATGCACATATTCAAGTAGAAATAGAATAGAAATAGAAGCACATATTCAAGTATTCATAGTAGAATTTATGTAAATGCTTAAAATAAATATAGCATACAAAGTGTGTGTGTGTGTCTGTGTGTCTGTGTGTGTATACCAATAATTAAAAGAGGTTTCTTAAACAGAATCTATTTTGAGATATTTATTCTGATATTCACAGTTTGACCCAATATATCAGTTAAGTAACTGTGATAAAATATGTTAGGCTAAATATCAAGTTTCTACTTTAAATGCCATAAATCTATTCATGTATATAGGGTTCAAAGATAAAATAGAAAACCTATGTATAACAAGAATTTTCAATGAATATATCAGAAAATATAATCACAAAATATACCAAAGGTTCTGCAAAATGCTTTGCAGTTTTGCTGAATATGTAGGACCTGTATTTTCTGAACATGTAAAGTCCCTCTGTGCATTATTTAACTTTCAAAGCAATGAATTGCAAGGGCAAGAGTTATAGAATGAATTCTTTATAGGAGAGAATTTGAGGATGGACACAGAACGAGACAATGGCAAATGAGAAGGGAAATTTCTTCTATGTTCCTCTCTCTGTAAATGCACATTTCTAGTGCAGGGAGAATATGTAGCTAAATAATTAATAATTCATTAGCATGAGGTTTCTCAGAAAAAAAGAAATGAAAGAAAATTTGCATGTACTGTTATGATTTTTTTCTGTGTTGTGTATTGAGTTTGATTTATTTTTCCAAACCCTAACTGTATCCAGCTTCATTAAAGATACATTTCATAAACAATCATGATATTTCAGGGAGGACATGGGCAGACAGTCATTAACAGTATACAACAACTTTCCAGCCCCCTTCTTCAGTGGACTAACAAAATCAGAAAGACACTACAAAACCCAGGTGAAGTCTTCATGTGATGCTCTGAACAGGGCAAGTTTAGAGTGAGGATTGACATTTCACATTTAGCATGTTGCTTAAGAGGTTTTCATAAGATGACCCCGACTTTCAGAAAGTGAAATGAAAATGGAAGAAATATCAATCTGAAGATTCACAAGCTAAAAATGGAACTCTTTTGAGGGATGCCATCTCCATGGTGACAAGTCCAAATTGTCTAACACACTGGAAACTATTTTTTGGACTCAGGTTCCAATAGGTCTCTGGGCTTAAGGGAGTCAAGTCTACATTGAAGATGGAGTATATAAAAATGAATTTTAGTTTTTCCGCACCACAAGTCATTTGTGCCAAGGTGGTTAATGTGTGGAGCCTGGTTCCCCTCTCCTTGTGCACGTGCATGCTCTCTCTCTCTCTCTCTCTCTCTCAAATAGATAAATAAATAAGTAAGATCTTAAAAAAATATAATGACTCTGTGTGTGTGTGTACACACATCTATGTATCTATCTATCTATATATCACATTAAGAGATTTTAAAAATAGGGGCTTCTGGGTGGCTCAGTTCTTGAGTATCTACCTTTGTCTCAGGTCATAAACCCAGGATCCTGGGATTGGGCCCCACATTGGGCTCCCTGCTCTGTGAGCCTGCTTGTCCCTCTCCCTCTGCCTGCTGCTTCCCCTGCTGTGCACTCTCTCTCTCTTTCTCTGTCAAATAAATAAATAAAATCACTAAAAAAAAAAATCTTAAAAATGCATATCATATCATCACTTAAGAAGATACCCTCAATTTAATACTCATTTCTGATGGTTTAAAAATTAAAAACTGTTAGAAAACCAGGAATAAGACAATTGAACTAATACATAATGCCTATCTTTATAACTTTTTAAAAAAAGATTTTATTTATTTATTTGATAGAGAGAGAGATTACAAGAAGCCAGAGAGAGAGGGGGGAAGCAGGATCCCTTCTGAGCAGAGAGCCATATGCGGGACTCCATCCCAGGACCCTGCAATCATGACCCGAGCCAAAAGCAGAGGCTTAACCCACTGAGCCACCCAGGCACCCCCCCTTAATTCCTATCTTTAACCAAAAAATCCATATTATACCTAATAGTGACTCACTAAAATCATTTGTTTTAAAGTCTGGAAACAGCTAATGTTAATATTTACTAATCTTTTTATGAAATTTTATTTATTTTTTAATTTTTTATTAACATATAATGTAATATTAGCCCTAGGGGTACAGGTCTGTCAATTGTCAGGCTTACACACTTCACAGCACTCACCATAGCACATACCCTCCCCAGTGTCCATAACCCAACCCCCTCTCCCTTCTCCTGACCCCTGGCAACCCTCAGTTTGTTTTTTGTGATTAAGAGTCTCTTAAGGTTTGTCTCCCTTCTGATCCTTTCATGTTTCATTTTTTCCTTCCCAAGCCCCCAAACTGCCCACATTGCTTCTCAAATTCTTTATATCAGGGATATCATATGATAATTGTCTTTCTCTGATTGACTTGTATCACTTGGGTACTGCCTCTTGTTCTTTTTTTTTGTGGTGAGTTTTTCAGCCTTGTCATTTTATCCAGATAAGAATATATGAATGAGAGAATAAAATACGAAAAGGGTGGCAAAGACTCCAGAAAAATGAATTCTAACCAAATCAGAAGATATTTAAAACCTGGGAGCGGGTGTAGAAGATGGGGGGAAAAGAAATAAAAAATAAAACATAAAAAAATATATATATATATTTTAGACTAGTGAATAGAACAGAGCCACCCACTTGATTTGGGGTATATTTTGGTTCTTAGAGGAAACTACCTCCCAAAATTTTAAAGAAAGAAACACACACACACACACACACATATACACATACACACACACACAAAGGGTAAAAACGATGAAGGGATGGAATATGACTGTAAAGATGATAATTTTTAAAAAAAGAATTGATAAGTTGGCTGGGCAAAGAAAGAAAAAGAAGGTGGAGAAAATTTGCTCAGGCTGAAGACTAGAACAAAGCCCTGTGCTAGATTTAGGGTATATTTTGATCTTTTAGAAGAAGTTGTATCCCCAAATTTTTTAGAATAAAAAATCCTATATGTATACAAAAAATAAAGTTAGATACAATGAAGGAGAAAATAGGACTATAATAATGAAGGTTTAAAAATATTTTTTTAGAAAGGTATTATTAAGATAAACTAGATAAAAAAACTTTAAAAGAGGAAAGAGGAAAAGTTTAAAAAATAGAATTAGAAAAAAATTAAAAAATTAAAAGTTAAAAATTAAAAATTTAACTTTGCAAGACTAAAGGATCATGGGGAAAAAGCCATGAATTGTATGTGTTGCTTTCCCTTAGCTGGAGTTCTGCTATTCTCCTTGATTGGTGAGCTTGGTCTTGGCTGGATGTTCTTACTGATCATCTGTGGGAGGGGTCTGTTTCAGTGATTCTCAAATGTCTTTGCCCACGGTGGAATTGCATCACCCTTGCCGGGGATCTAAGTAATCTGCTCAGGTTCACTCTTGGACCTGAGTCCTGAGTTTGTAGGTATTAGGAATGGTTTGATATCTATCTAGCTGAACTGAGATCTGATGTCAGTTTCCCTCTCCTCCGCCATCTTGCCTCTCACTTTCCGCTTCTTAAGGTTTTTTCACTTTATTGTTTAGTCTATTATGTATCACCCAAATGTATCTCTTAATACCTCCATACATTAGCATGATGGGATTCTATTGACATTGAAGTTGATACATAATTTGTATTCTTCAGTTATGTTATTATCTCTGACTTGAATAAAAACTCTGTGAAAGTATGGATATCACTTATTTATTTCATAGAATCATAAACATTAATGGAAATTCTTTAATCTCCTTCCACATTATGTAAGAACATTTATTACTATCAACAGAGTAGGCATTCTGGGAAATTAAAATTCATCACTATTATCAAGAACAAAGTAAACAGCATTCCAGATTCATAGTTTCTAGTTTAAAAGAGCTCTTCATATGCTGCTGCTTCTTTCTGAAGTGGCCTTCCCACTCATGCAAATGTATGATTTCCTTTGTAAAACCTCTTGTCCACTTCCATCCGAGCAGCCAACATATCGTTTTTGATTAATGCCTAATGCTCATCAAAGCTTGCCCCCTAATACTATATTTTTCACAATGTAATGTATTTTTCTGGGTACTCATCTGCTCTTCTAATGAGACTGTGAACATTAAGTGTAAGCACTGTGCTGTTATTCATCTTTATATCATCAGTGACCAGAAAAGAGTGCATATTCAGTTAATATTGAAGAAATCACCGGGACTCATATGAAGCTATTTTGACAAGGTGGCATTTGGTTAGAATAAGTAGTCAAACAAAAGCTCTGGAATGAAAATTATTGGAGATCTGTGCAGCTTGTTTCCTTCACTACTCATATTTATACATATTTCACTGCACTTGTTATTTATCACATTCTTTGCCATTGTCAATATAAATCTGGAAGCACAATGGAGTACCTTTGGAAGCACAGTAGATAAAACTGTGCTTGTAACTGGACAACTTCTTTTGGCTTGTATTTTCTTGGTGAGCTAGGCAGTTCTCTCTGGATAGACATACCTGGTCAGTTTGGAATCCCTGGAAAGATACAGATCAAATTTTAGTAATTAATGTAAAAATAGAGGTTCAACCTTTTTTTTCCCTGAACTTTAGTAGTAGACTTACTCCTTATAACAGAGGATAAGCTATGGGTGCCTAGTGGCTCTGTTGGTTAAGCAACTGCCTTTGGCTCAGGTCATTATGCTGGAGTCCTGGGATCCAGCCTCGCATTGGGCTCCCTGCTCTAGGGGGTCTGATTCTCCCTCTATCTGCTGCTCCTCCTGCCTGTGCTCTTTCTCTCTCACTCTCCTTCTATCTCAAATAAATAAATTAAAAAATCTTTAAAAAAGGATAAGCTATATGTTAGCTGCAATAACTTGGCTTTGTTTAAAATGACAAAGAATTTTTAAATAAAATTAAATATGAAGTAATAGTCATAATAAAGTTTGGATGTAGAAGAGATTTCCACTTACAGCAGTATGGCAAACTAGACTACCTGAAAAACCTTAACTGGAAGAAAGAATGATAAATAAAAATGTAATATGTATAGATGTATTCCTGGAAACCTATAAACTTCCAAGACTGAAACAGGAAGAAATTGACAACATGAATAGACCAATAACTAGTAACGAGATTGAAGCAGTGATCAAAAATCTCCCCAAAAAACAAAAGTCCAGGACCTGATGGATTCCTTGTGGGAATTATACCAACATTCAAAGAAGAAATAATACCTATTCTTCTGAAGCTGTTTCAAGAAAATGAAACAGAAGGAGAACTTCCAGACTCTTTCTATGAAGCCAGCATTACCTTGATCCCTAAACCAGGCAAAAGGAGAATTTCTGACAAATATCCCTTATGAATATGGATGCCAAGATTCTCAACAGGATCCTAGCTAATAGGATCCAACAGTACATTAAAAAGATTATCCACCATGACCAGGTGGGATTTATCCCTGAGATGCAGGGGTGGTTCAACATTTGCAAACAAATCAATGTGACAGAACAAATCAATAAGAGAAGAGAGAACCACACGGTCCTTTCAATTGATGCAGGAAAAAACATTTGACAAAATACAGTCCTTTTCTTATTAAACTCTTTAGGGTATAGGGATAGAGGGGACATTCCTCAACTTCATAAAATCCATCTATGAAAATCCCACAGAGAATATCATTCTCAATGGGGGAAAGCTGAAAGCCTTCCCATTGAGATTAAGAACACGAGAGGATGCCCAATCTCCCCACTATTGTTCAATATAGTACTAGAAGTCCTAGCCACATCAATCAGTCAGTGAAATAAAAGATATTCAAATTGGCAAAGAAGAAGTTAAACTCTATTTTTGCAGATGACATGATACTTTATGTGGAAAACTAAAAAGACTCCACTCCCAAAAGAAATACAGTAGTTCAATAAGGTGGCAGAATATAAAATCATTACATAGAAATCAGTTGCTTTCTTATAAACTAAGAATGAAACTGTAGATAGGGAAATTAGAGATTTGATTCAACTTACAATAGCACCAGAAACCATAAGATTAGGTTGGAATAAACCTAACCAAAGAGGTAAAGGATCTATACTCCAGGAACTACAGAACACTCATGAAAGAAATTGAAGAAGACACAAAAAGATGGAAAAACATTCCATCCTCATGGATAGGATGAATAAACATTGTTAAAATTACCCCTAGTAATGCATAGGTGTTAATTTGTGTTTTGAACTCTGTCTGGGGAAAATGTCATGAAAATCTGGGTGAATGAATGGAATAATTCATTCATTTTCTCATTCTTAAAATGTTCACCAAGAATCAGTTGCCCTCAGTAGATCCAGAGTAGCATTGTCTCCTGATCCTGTTACATAATAGAAATATTGGAAAGAAAGTATTAAGTATTTTTAAAATGTCAAAATCATAAGGAAATATTTATAAAAATAGGAATTGAGTAAGATGTCATGACCAATAGCCATAAAATTTTGAAAAAAAATCCAATAAAGTTTGAGAAATTAAAATATATTTTCTTTAAAATGGTATGTACTGATAAGATGGTTATTTACAGTATTATATATATCCAAATATATTACTCAGAATGAGAAATATAGAGATAAATTTATTGAAAACCTGAGACATCTATCAGATTGAGTGAGAAATTCAACGTTCAATTTGTAGACATTCCTTAGCTGAAGACAGAAAAGAAGACCTCTTGTTCAAAAGATAATGTCTGATAATTTTAGTATTGATGAATGACAGAAATACTCTAATTTAGGAAACACTAGAGGCAAGATAAGTTGAAAGAAAGGAAGGAAGGAAGAAAGAAGGAAAGAAAAAAGAGAAGAAAAGATCATATATATAAATTCAAGTAAAAGTGAAACAACAATATAAAATCAAGAAGATCTGAAAGATGAAGAAAAATACATTGTTTACAAAAGAACAGCAATTAGACTGGTAGCATTAAAAGAAGCCAGAATATAATAGTATGTTCAGAAGACTGGGAGAATATAATTGTAAATCTAGGGATCTAAACTATATGTTAAGATAAAGAAAAAAATTATGCTATGATGCATATTTAAAAGTTGCAAGATCTTAAAATTTCTCATCACAAGAAAAAATCTATAACAATGTGTGGTAATGGATATTAACTAGAATTATTGTGGTGATCATTTCACAATATATATAAATATTGAATATTATGTTATAAAATTGAAACTAATATAAAGTTAAATGTCAATTATATCTCGATAAAAAAATTTCAGACATGAGCAAAGAGTTTTCCACCCATAAAGTCTGCTGAAAGGATTCTTTAAAGTAATCTCTATGCCCAAAATGGGACTCAAACTAAGAACCCTAAGACAAAGTGGTGTTTGCCCTACCAACTGAGTCAGCCAGGCATCCCACCTACTGAAAAATTTTTAAAAGGATATTCAAAAAGAAGTAAAGTGAGCTCAGAAGTAAGAAATGGGAAGCAAGAGGAAATGGCATAAAATGGACCAATGAGACCAATAAAATAGGGAATCAAGAAACAGGCCACATTCATATAGTCTATTAATTTATTGCAGAAGCAACATTGCAAAGATATAGAGAAGTTACTGAGTCAATTGGATATCTATATGGAAAAATCATCCTGGCACCTACTTCACCCCATACACAAAATTCAATTTCAGAATTAATTTAATATGTAAAAAGTAAAAAAAAAAAATAAGTTTTTTGAAAGAAGATGTGATAGAATATCTTAATGACCTTAGAGCTGGCAAAGATTTATCAAACAGAACATAAAGAGAAAAGTAATACACCAGATTCCATTAAAGTTAAGAATTCTTGTTCAATAAAGGATGCCATTAAGAGAGTAAAAAGACAAAAAAAAAAAAAAAAGAGAGAGGGAGAAAGAGTAAAAAGACAAGTTACATAGTAGAAGAATATATATATCTGGAAATACATTTGTAATACATATATCTGGAAAAGGACTTATATTTACAATATAAAAAGATTAAATCAATTGATTTATACATAAATCACAAAAATGCCAGAAAAGCTAATAGAAAAATTGGCAAAACATACCAAAGAAGATTCCAGATCATTAAAAAAGCATATGAAAGTGCTTTTCACTAGTCGTAAGTTCATGAAAAATTAAAACTGCAGTGAGAGATCACTGCATGCATACTACATTGGTTAAAATGAGAAAGATATACTAAGCGTTGGGAACAATGTGGAGCAACTAGAATTGCTACACTATTGATGAGAAAATAAATTAGTACAACCACTTTAGAAAATTGGTTGGTTGTAGCTATAAAGTTAAATATGTATGTATCTCAGGTCCCAATGGTTTTGAACTGGCCTCAGTTTACTTACTGCTAAAACACAGTATTACCTATTTCATAAGGTTATTATAAGTATGAAATTAAAGTGATTACATTTTAAAAAACAGAAAAAACTATGGTATTACTTAATTTTACTGTTCATGACAGTGTATAGTATTTTGCATACTCTGGGTACTTAAAAGTTGATTAAATAAATAATCCAGATATACTCAAAGAAAATTTCTTATTAAACCATTGAGGAGACAAAGTTTTGCTTTAGTAAAAAATGCAGTGAAAGTCAGTATCAATGCAAATCTCTGAAATACTACTTCCCAGTGTCATGTTTAGGTGTCCGGATTTTAAACTGGCTTCAAATTCCAGTTTTGTAACTTATGTCGTCACTTAATCTCTTTGAGTCTCTATTTTCTTTCCTTCTTTCTCAAATAAAGATAATATGTCTAACATAGTATAAGCACTCAATAATATTATTTTTTTATTGTTTTATATTATATATATTTATGTTGTTTTATAGTATTTATAGTAGAGGTAGAGATGAGTATCATACAACGTTTTAAACCTCTGGGTTCATTAAATGAAGAAAAGTAGTGTCAGAATCAATGAATAAGCAATGAAACAAACAAAAACCAGAAACACCTAGTATTGAGGATGCATTCCCAGGCATCATAAATAAAACACACATCTGCAAAATACACTTTTTTAGAACGTATAAACATTCAATACATGCAATAGAAAAAGGTATCTTTTATTAGGTACTTTTTTCTCTAGTTTTGATTTCATTTTTTGATTCTCAAGTCCTATAGAGATTTGATGTAACATTGCTATTTCAAGAAAGAGTTCCAAGTTGTTTGTTGTGTTGTGTTGTTTTTGGCTATGTTGGTGTGATTGGATGGATCAATAGATCTTGAGCTTTATCCAATTTTTAACCAACTATGTTATTGGATAAATTCTTTACCCAGATGGCATCACTGTCATGAAACAGCAGCTTTCAGATTTATAAATACAACGTCCTGGTGGAAGAGCCTCTTGTGCAGTGATTTTCAAAGTGTTCTCAGAAGTTCTGTGAAATTCATTTTGACATTGGATGGGGAAGAGTTTGAGATGAGAGGGCAGAGTTCTCAGGGTACTCCCAATTCAACTATAATGATTCCTTTATTTAACTACTGTTTATACATTAAGCTTCTTTATATAATAGGAATTGGGGGGTTGGATATTGCTATTCTTAATTGCAGCTACTTTTAAGAATGGAATTAGTAATTGTAGGAACATTTTATTTATTTGTGTCGGCACATTCAACAGTAAAAGAAGGGGTTTGCTTAATTAATTCTGTATAATAAAGAACAAAATACTTTGGTCCTGTAGAGCAATCTGCTAAGAATGGTGAGAAGGAAAGGAAGGAGAAAGTCTGTCTCATTCCTGGACCAATTCCCACTTGGGGCTGGGGTTTCCCAACACACCAACAAATAATTCTTGGAGCACAGCTGGGTGTCCTATAATTCAAATAAATTCTGACACTACCTCCCCAAAGGTTAAGGGTTCAATTTAGAAGACGGCCTCTCCGCTCGGCTCCCATTTTATACTGCAGTTGCAAGTCTAATTCCTTTGCTTCTGATGGACAAACTACAGATTGGTGGTTCCCATGATCTCCTCCTTGGACTTTAGCAGCCAGTGCAAAGTCCAGGTTGTTACCAGTTGGTTAGAAATCAGAGGTTCCAGTGACTTCCTTGTATTTAATTAATTTGCTAGAACAGCTCACAGAACTTAGAGAAATATTTTACTTACTAGATTACAGGTTTATTATAAAAATATATAAGTCAGGAACAACTAGATGAAAGAGATTTATTTGGTAAGGTATGGGGGAAGGGAAGAGAATCTTCCATGTCCTTTCCAGGTGCTCCGTGTTCCCCAAATTTCCATGCATTTACTAACACTGAAGATATTTGAACCCTGTCCTGAATGGAGACTTCACTACAAATTCAAAATTGATTAAATTATTAGCCAGTGGTGATTGATTTAATGCCCAGGCCTTCTCCCCTCCTAGGGAGGGGAGGTTGTTGTGCAACTGAAATGTCCCACCCTTTAATCCTTGCTTGGTTCTCCTGGAACCGGTTTACTTCCTTAGGTGTGGGTCCAAAAGTTACTTCATTAACATAACAAGAAATACTTTTGTCAATCAATACTTCGCAAATGCCAACAGTTTTGGGAGCTGTGACTGTAGCTTATTGAATTCTGAACACTCCTTACAGTTTATATTCAGAGAGCTTAGATGTTTGACAATGTAGAAGCAGTTTTCTTAGAAGAGGGACAAAGAGGTAGAGGAATCCATAAAAATGGTATCACCGAAATTTGTATAGATATAAGAGGAGAGTCAGACTTCCATTTGGGGTAGAGTTTTAGAGGTTGGAAGTGCTGAACTAACAGTTTTAGAGGGCCCAACTGGAATCTGGGATACATGGGCAATATTTCATTTGGAGAAAGGATTTTGTGCTTAGTTTGCTAACTATTCCTGTAGGTAAACAATACTTAGAATTGCTTCCTGTTTTGAGCACAGAAAGAGCCATGCCACTTTCCATATACCATAATTTTTTTTTTTTTTTTACTGCAGTTGAATCTACTATAAGAAACAAAAAATTGGTTTAACCTAATCCTTTTCTAGCTGTATTAGAGACAACCTTCATACTAATGGAGTGGATGTCAGAGTCATAAAATAATTGTTGATATCAAAGAACCAAGTGGGATCAAGAAGAGCCCTTGGCAGGGGGCCTTTAGCTACTTCATACTTCAGTAAGTTTCTGCTACATAATGTGACTTTCCCTAGGTGCACTGTTTGCTAGTCAACACATAATTGCTCTATTCTAAACCACATCTAACATGATACCTAGTAAAAACTTGGTGGCCATTTGTTGAGTGAATAGTTGAATGAAGAAATGAATGGATGAATGTCCTTTGTAAATATCACTTTTTTTTTTTTTGGTAAAATCTTTCTAGGTTATTTTTCAGGGATTTTTTTTTTTTTAATCATGAAGGGAGAAATAGAAATGTAAATCTTAGAATGATAGTATTTTGCTAATTATAAAAGCAAAAACAGTATTTAATAATATCACCTCTGACAGTAGAATTTGGACATAAACCTAAATAATAGTCACACAGGATCACTTATGCATGGTCATGATTGGAGGACCTGGGGAACTTTTTGAATAAGATACAGGAAACTTCTAAGGAAAAGCTCATTCCAAGAAAGAGAGAGTGAGGAAAATAAATGTGAGGATAGGCTAAGATTAAAGACTGGCAATTTGGGGCCTGTGTTGGTTATATTAACCATTAGTCTTAATGGTTTACTTTTTCTCTTCTCTCCCTACCTCACCTCCCCTTTTTTTTGCAAGAGTACAGAAGAGTAGAAATTAAAATAAAAGTATTTGAAATAGTGATTTCATTAAAATGGCATTGGTACCATAAGTCAGCAATATTCTGGGATCCATGTAGGAGAAATGTGAAAAAAGGGAGAGTGATCTTCCTTATTTGTGCAGAGAACCCTGACCACAATGAAGCCACCCTTTAGACATTTTAGACCCTAGACTGTTTACTGGTGGCATCAGTGATAGAGGCCCTTTAGGTACAGAAGTACGGCAATCAAAGAGAGGCATTTGTCTTTGTTAAAATGTTCAGACTACCCAAAGAAATCTATAGATTTAAAGCAATTGCATTAAAATACCAACCGCATTTCTCACAGAATTAGAACAAATAACCTTAAAATTTGTATGGGACCATAAATACCCCAAATAGCTAAAGGAATCTTAAGAACAAAACTGGAGGTATCACAATTCCAGATTTCAAGATATACTACAAAGCTGCAGTAATCAAAACAGTATGGTACCTGCATAAAATAGACACAGAGATCAATAGAACAGAATAGAGAGCTCAGAAATAAACCCTCAAATATATGGTCAATGAATATATGATGGAGGAGACAAAATATGCAATGGGGAAAAAACAGACTCTTCAATAAATGTTTTGGAAAAAAAATGTTTTGGACAGCAACACATAAAAAATGTTTTGGACAGCAACACATAAAAGAATGAAACTTGACCACTTTCTTACACCATACACAAAAATAAACTCAAAATAAATTAATGACCTAAATGTGAGACCCGAAACCATAAATATGCTAGAAGAGAGCACAGGCATTAATTTCTCTGATATCAGCCATAGCAACATTTTTCTAGAAATGTCTCCTAAGGTAAGGGAAACAAAAGAAGAGGTAAGCTACTGAATGACATCAAAATAAAAATCTTCTGCACAGAAAAAGAAAATAAAAGAAAACCTACTGAATGGGAGAAGTAATTTTGCAAATGATGTATCAGTAAAGGGTTATATCCAAAATATAAGAAGAACTTATACAACTCAATACCAAAAAACCCCAAATACCCCAATTAAAAAATGATGAGACATTTTCCCTAAGAGATATATAGATGGCCAACAGACACATGAAAAGATGATCAACATCACTCATCATGAGGGAAATGTAAATCAAAATCACAGTGGTATATCACCTCACAACTTTCAGAATAGCTAAAATCAAAACCACAAGAAACAATGAAGATTGGTGAAGATATGGAGAAAAAGGAACCTTTGAGCACTGCTGGGAATGCAAACTGATGCAGAAAGACAGTATAGAGTTTCCTCAAAAAATTAAAAAAAAATGGAATTGCCATATAATACAGTAATTATACTACTAGGCATTTACCTGTAGAATATGAAAACACTAATTTGAAAAGGTATATTCACACCAAAGTTTATTGCAGCATTATTTATGATAGCCAAATTGTGGAAGCAGCCCAAATGTTCATTTATACATGAATGGATAAAAAAGATGTGGTATATATACACAATGGAATATTAGCCATAAAGAAGAATGAATTATCTTGCCATTTATACCAACATGGATGAATCTCAAGGGTATTAGGTTAAGTGAAATAAATCCATCAGAGAAACACAAATACCATATGCTTTCACTTATATGTGGAATTTAAGAAACAAAACAAATGAACAAAGAAAAATACCAAACAGACTCAACCTTAGAGAACAAACTGATGGTTACCAGGGGGTGGTGAGTGGGAAGATGGCTGAAACAGGTAAAGGGGACTAAGAATACACTTATCATAATGAGCACTGAGTAATGTATAGAATTGTTGAGTCACTACATGGTACATCTAAAACTAATGTAACACTGTAGGTTAATTATACTGGAATTAAAAAAAAGAGGCATTTGTCTACCCATTCATTTACATACCCCTTCAACAAAGTTTATTGGGGCTGCAGACAATGTACTAAGAATTTAACTGAGTAACACAAATCCCTTTATTCAAGGAAGTGTTGGACCAAACAGACAAGCAGGTCTGTATTTCCTGGGTATTATGAAAGAGGAATATACTGTGTAATATAAGAATATTTGGATGGGCAGTCAGGATTAGTCAGGGATTACTCAGATCTGGGCCAAAACCTGAGTGGTAAAAGACTAGATGTTAGAAGAATGTTTTCATGTCGAGGGAATAGTGATTGTGAAGCTCACAGACACGAGACAAAATTAATTTGCGGAATATTTTGGAAAATTGCATGCCATTATCTTTTGAATCCTTCTTTAGGTTATTTAAATAAATCATGAGATTCATAAAATATGGATTCTAAAATAATCAGAAGAAAGAGGCACATTTCTGCAATTTGGTTTCTTAACTCCTCTGTGCTTTCCACTTTTTAATATTGACTCTTAATATTTCTATTAGTTGCCACTCTTTTCAGCTGGCATTTTATGGTATCTTAGGTCTGGTTTTGTATGTGCTAAGCAATTGCTGTGGATTTTTTTTGGGGGGGGTGGGGGTGGATTGTAAAGAAAGCTCCAAAACATTTTTGTCCTCACAGTACCTCAGTCATTGCCTGTGCAGAACAAAAACCATTCTCTGTATTTTTATACAAACCTCTTATCTTAAAAATTTACAAATCCAACTAGATATTGTGTTTGTTTAGATGGTCTTGATAGATATGCTCCTTAGCTGACCGCCTCACAAGTGGGCAGTTTCTATAATGATATGATGTTAAAATTTTGTGATGTGCTCTGATATCCATACCAGGTGTCTGTGATTCAGGTAGATACTTTTGGCAGTGTTCGGCAAAGTTGGAAAAATATTTCTCTGTGGGTCTCTGAGAATCATTTGTGATTTTTCTCATGTGCATCATGCTAGTAGCAACTTCTAATCAGCAGGAAAACACAGGGCATGAGCAATTTATCCATTAAGTGAGTCATATAAGGCAAGAGAAAAAGAGAGACTTGCTGATGCTTGAAAGTGATATTTTTACATTTTGGTCAAAGATTATTTCCCATAAGTGTATTAACATAGGCTCAGCTGGAAGTGTTTTTGTTCAGTTGTTAGTGAGGTAACAAAATATCAACATTTTTAATATGATTTTTTAAAACAACTCAAAAATAGCTATTGGTATTTCCCTCAAGACTACTTAAGAATCACTTTTGATTTGAGAGGCCTGGGTTTTAAAATAACTTTTGAAAAATAAGAAAAATCATCTAAGTTTACCAATTAATCTAGAAATAACATTTAAAAACCAAAGAACAAAAATGGAAGAACTCAAAATGTTAGAAATCTTCTAATTAAGGAATTTTAAAACTAAAACTTTGAAGTACAATTATATTCATATCACTACCTAGTTTTCTACATTACTTTCACAGTTTGTTATTTTGAAAAATTCAAATATATGTAAGAGTTGTAAGAATAGCACATTCACCAAAGGATAATATTTAGTAACGTTTCCTTTGTCTTCCTTAAATATTTCGGTGTGTATCTTCAAAACACAAGAATACTCTTCCTACTTTACTACACTAAAATTATCACGATCAGGAAATGTAACATTGAAAAATACAATTATTTAATATATACTTTATGTTCAAATTCCTCCAAGATCTGAATAAAATCCTCGATAGGTATATTGATCCTGAGTACATTAAGAATAACACATTCTAGGGGCACCTGGAGGCTCAGAGGTTTAAGCCTCTGCCTTTGGTTCAGGTCATGATCTCAGGGTCCTGGGACTGAGCCCCTCATTGGGCTCTCTGCTCAGCAGGGAGCCTGCTTCCTCCTCTCTCTCTGCCTGTCTCTGCCTACTTGTGATCTCTGTCTGTCAAATAAATAAATAAAAGTCTTAAAAAAAAAAGAATAACACATTCTATTTAGTTATTTTCTTTGGTCTGTAAATAAAGTAAAACTTTGTTGACAATTAACTTACATGAAAGCTAAATTTATCACACCTAATTTTGTAGGAGAGACACCATCTTGACAACATCTTACCAGTATCTCAAGACAGAGTGAAGCTCAAATGGTTTTAAAGATTTTATTTATATATTAGAGAGAGTGAGAGAGAACATAAGGGGGGAGAAGGAGAAACAGACTTCCCGTGATGCTGGGAGCCCAATGTGAGACTCGATCCTGGTACTCCGGGATCATGACCTGAGCTGAAGGCAGTTGCTCAGCCAACTGAGCCACCCAGGTGCCCTCAAATAGTTTTAAATTGGAAGAATGCACTTCAATATGGATTGATCTAATTTTTTTCTCATGATTTGATTGAAGCTAAACATTTTTTCCAGGCATACCACAAAAGTGATTTTTTTGTCCCGTGTACAGAATATGATGTTATTTGATCCATTATTGATGACATATGACTTGACTTGATCATTTCAGTAAGGTGTTATCCCTCAGATTTATTCATCGCACAAGTTCTTTTTAATACGTAATCTGTTGGGAGAAACTTTATGGGGATATGACCATCATGTTCTGCATATATTCACCAGTATTATCAGACTCATTATTTCTTTATTATTTTGATAGGTGAAAAATTATACATTTTAAGTTCTATAATTTTTTCAACATTTGTTAATTGATTTGTCCATAAGGAAGAGCTTTTCATTTTCCTCACCTTGTAATTCTTATTATTTAACAAAAATATAGACTTTCAGTTCCTTTCTTACTCTTTTTTTAAAAGATTTTTAAAAAATATTTATTTAATTTTATTTTATTTTCAGTGTTCCAAAATTCATTGTTTCAAAGATCTTATTTATTTATTTGAGAGAGAGAAAAATAAGGCTAGCTAGTGAGAGCAGGAGTGGGGAGGACAGGGTGAAAGCAGACTCCCCATGGGCAGGGAGCCCAATGTGGGGCTTGGTGCTCAATCCCAGGACCCTAGATCATGACCTGAGTAGAAGGCAGGCATTTAACTGACTGAGCCACCCTAGGACTCCTCCTTTTTAATTTCAATGAATTATCTCCTTATTTATATTGATACCCAAGCAGTCCTACATTTGGCTAGTGGGCTATTCAGGCTGCCTTTAGGATCTTTTTGATATGTTCCCCTCATTTTTAAAGTCCCTATCACCTTTCTCTGTAACAAGGAGACTTTCTAGCCTTACCTTATACTTTCCCAGGCTTAGTCCTGTATCAGCATTTCTCCAAGCAACCAAAGTTTTTACTCCTATCCATTTCCATGCCATTGTCACTCAGCCCTGTAGGTAGTCAAATTTCACTTGTTTTAGGTTTTCATTTCCTGTATTTATTTATTTTTAACTAAGTCATTACTTATTAACTATTTCTACTGTTTTTATCTTATCCCAAAAAGTAGTGTATTATAGATACTTTGTTGAGCTCAATTTTTTTTCCCATGAAAAATGTCTATCCTGGAAATTACTACATATGAGTTCTTAGAAACCTTCTTTATATTTTTCTTAAAAGCTGCATAATACTTTATGTTGTGGTTAACAGTCATTTGCCAGTCAATCTTCTATGTATTTTTGTGTTTTGTTTTGTTTTATTTTTGCATTCTCTCTTCATTTTTTTTTTTTTTTTTTTTTTTTAGAATTTACTATGTGTCATTATATTTTTTTTTTTTTAATTTTTTATTTTTTATAAACATATATTTTTATCCCCTGGGGTACAGGTCTGTGAATCACCAGGCTTACACACTTCACAGCACTCACCAAATCACATACCCTCCCCAATGTCCATAATCCCACCCCCTTCTCCCAAACCCCCTCCCCCCGGCAACCTCAGTTTGTTTTGTGAGATCAAGAGTCAATTATGGTTTGTCTCCCTCCCAATCCCATCTTGTTTCATTTATTCTTCTTCTACCCACTTAAGCCTCCATGTTGCATCACCACTTCCTCATATCAGGGAGATCATATGATAGTTGTCTTTCTCTGCTTGACTTATTTCGCTAAGCATGATACGCTCTAGTTCCATCCATGTTGTTGCAAATGGCAAGATTTCATTTCTTTTGATGGCTGCATAGTATTCCATTGTGTATATATACCACATCTTCTTGATCCATTCATCTGTTGATGGACATCTAGGTTCTTTCCATAGTTTGGCTACTGTGGACATTGCTGCTATAAACATTCGGGTGCATGTGCCCCTTTGGACCACTACATTTGTATCTTTAGGGTAAATACCCAATAGTGCAATTGCTGGGTCATAGGGCAGTTCTATTTTCAACATTTTGAGGAACCTCCATGCTGTTTTCCAGAGTGGCTGCACCAGCTTGCATTCCCACCAACAGTGTAGGAGGGTTCCCCTTTCTCCGCATCCTCGCCAGCATCTGTCATTTCCTGACTTGTTGATTTTAGCCATTCTGACTGGTGTGAGGTGATATCTCATTGTGGTTTTGATTTGTATTTCCCTGATGCCGAGTGATATGGAGCACTTTTTCATGTGTCTGTTCGCCATCTGGATGTCTTCTTTGCAGAAATGTCTGTTCATGTCTTCTGCCCATTTCTTGATTGGATTATTTGTTCTTTGGGTGTTGAGTTTGCTAAGTTCTTTATAGATTCTGGACACTAGTCCTTTATCTGATATGTCGTTTGCAAATATCTTCTCCCATTCTGTCAGTTGTCTTTTGATTTTGTTAACTGTTTCCTTTGCTGTGCAAAAGCTTTTGATCTTGATGAAATCCCAGTAGTTCATTTTTTTTTTCCTTGCTTCCCTTGCCTTTTGCGTTGTTCCTAGGAAGATGTTGCTGCGGCAGAGGTCGAAGAGGTTGCTGCCCGTGTTCTCCTCAAGGATTTTGATGGATTCCTTTCGTACATTGAGGTCCTTCATCCATTTTGAGTCTATTTTGTGTGTGTGGTGTAAGGAAATGGTCCAATTTCATTTTTCTGCATGTGGCTGTCCAATTTTCCCAGCACCATTTATTGAAAAGGCTGTCTTTTTTCCATTGGACATTCTTTCCCTGCTTTGTCGAAGATTAGTTGACCATAGATTTGAGGGTCTATTTCTGGGCTCTCTATTCTGTTCCATTGATCTATGTGTCTGTTTTTTGTGCCAGTACCATGCTGTCTTGATGATGACAGCTTTGTAATAGAGCTTGAAGTCCGGAATTGTGATGCCACCAACGTTGGCTTTCTTTTTCAATATCCCTTTGGCTATTCGAGGTCTTTTCTGGTTCCATATAAATTTTAGCATTATTTGTTCCATTTCTTTGAAAAAGATGGATGGTACTTTGATAGGAATTGCATTAAATGTGTAGATTGCTTTAGGTAGCATAGACATTTTCACAATATTTATTCTTCCAATCCAGGAGCATGGAACATTTTCCCATTTCTTTGTGTCTTCCTCAATTTCTTTCATGAGTACTTTATAGTTTTCTGAGTATAGATTCTGTGTCTCTTTGGTTAGGTTTATTCCTAGGTATCTTATGGTTTTGGATGCAATTGTAAATGGGATTGACTCCTTAATATCTCTTTCTTCTGTCTTGCTGTTGGTGTAGAGAAATGCAACTGATTTCTGTGCATTGATTTTATATCCTGACACTTTACTGAATTCCTGTATAAGTTCTAGCAGTTTTGGAGTGGAGTCTTTTGGGTTTTCCACATATAGTATCATATCATCTGCAAAGAGTGATAATTTGACTTCTTCTTTGCCGATTTGGATGCCTTTAATTTCCTTTTGTTGTCTGATTGCTGAGGCTAGGACCTCTAGTACTATGTTGAATAGCAGTGGTGATAATGGACATCCCTGCCGTGTTCCTGACCTTAGCGGAAAAGCTTTCAGTTTTTCTCCATTGAGAATGATATTTGCGGTGGGTTTTTCATAGATGGCTTTGATGATATTGAGGTATGTGCCCTCTATCCCTACACTTTGAAGAGTTTTGATCAGGAAAGGATGCTGTACTTTGTCAAATGCTTTTTCAGCATCTATTGAGAGTATCATATGGTTCTTGTTCTTTCTTTTATTGATGTGTTGTATCACATTGACTGATTTGCGGATGTTGAACCAACCTTGCAGCCCTGGAATAAATCCCACTTGGTCGTGGGTGAATAATCTTTTTAATGTACTGTTGAATCCTATTGGCTAGTATTTTGTTGAGTATTTTCGCATCTGTGTTCATCAAGGATATCGGTCTATAGCTCTCTTTTTTGGTGGGATCCTTGTCTGGTTTTGGGATCAAGGTGATGCTGGCCTCATAAAATGAGTTTGGAAGTTTTCCTTCCATTTCTATTTTTTGGAACAGTTTCAGGAGAATAGGAATTAGTTCTTCTTTAAATGTTTGGTAGAATTCCCCCGGGAAGCCGTCTGGCCCCTGGGCTTTTGTTTGTTTGGAGATTTTTAATGACTGTTTCAATCTCCTTACTGGTTATGGGTCTGTTCAGGCTTTCTATTTCTTCCTGGTTCAGTTGTGGTAGTTTATATGTTTCTAGGAATGCATCCATTTCTTCCAGATTGTCAAATTTTTATTGCCGTAGAGTTGCTCATAGTATGTTCTTATAATAGTTTGTATTTCTTTGGTGTTAGTTGTGATCTCTCCTCTTTCATTCATGATTTTATTTATTTGGGTCCTTTCTCTTTTCTTTTTGATAAGTCGGGCCAGGGGTTTATCAATTTTATTAATTCTTTCAAAGAACCAGCTCCTAGTTTCGTTGATTCGTTCTATTGTTTTTTTGTTTTCTATTTCATTGATTTCTGCTCTGATCTTTATGATTTCTCTTCTCCTGCTGGGCTTAGGGTTTCTTTCTTGTTCTTTCTCCAGCTCCTTTAGGTGTAGGGTTAGGTTGTGTACCTGAGACCTTTCTTGTTTCTTGAGAAAGGCTTGTACCGCTATATATTTTCCTCTCAGGACTGCCTTTGTTGTGTCCCACAGATTTTGAACCGTTGTATTTTCATTATCATTTGTTTCCATGATTTTTTTCAATTCTTCTTTAATTTCCCGGTTGACCCATTCATTCTTTAGAAGGATACTGTTTAGTCTCCATGTATTTGGGTTCTTTCCAAACTTCCTTTTGTGGTTGAGTTCTAGCTTTAGAGCATTGTGGTCTGAAAATATGCAGGGAATGATCCCAATCTTTTGATACCGGTTGAGTCCTGATTTAGGACCGAGGATGTGATCTATTCTGGAGAATGTTCCATGTGCACTAGAGAAGAATGTGTATTCTGTTGCTTTGGGATGAAATATTCTGAATATATCTGTGATGTCCATCTGGTCCAGTGTGTCATTTAAGGCCTTTATTTCCTTGCTGATCTTTTGCTTGGATGACCTGTCCATTTCAGTGAGGGGAGTGTTAAAGTCCCCTACTATCATTGTATTATTGTTGATGTGTTTCTTTGATTTTGTTATTAATTGGTTTATATAGTTGGCTGCTCCCACATTGGGGGCATAGATATTTAAAATTGTTAAATCTTCTTGTTGGACAGACCCTTTGAGTATGATATAGTGTCCTTCCTCATCTCTTATTATAGTCTTTGGCTTAAAATCTAATTGATCTGATATAAGGATTGCCACTCCTGCTTTCTTCTGATGTCCATTAGCATGGTAAATTCTTTTCCACCCCCTCACTTTAAATCTGGAGGTGTCTTCGGGCTTAAAATGTGTTTCTTGGAGGCAACATATAGATGGGTTTTTGTTTTTTTATCCATTCTGATACCCTGTGTCTTTTGACAGGGGCATTTAGCCCATTCACATTCAGGGTAACTATTGAGAGATATGAATTTAGTGCCATTTGTATTGCCTGTAAGGTGACTGTTACTGTATATGGTCTCTGTTCCTTTCTGATCTACCACTTGTAGGCTCTCTCTTTGCTTAGAGGACCCCTTTCAATATTTCCTGTAGAGCTGGTTTGGTATTTGCAAATTCTTTCAGTTGTTGTTTGTCCTGGAAGCTTTTAATCTCTCCTTCTATTTTCAATGATAGCCTAGCTGGATATAGTATTCTTGGTTGCATGTTTTTCTCGTTTAGTGCTCTGAAAATATCATGCCAGCTCTTTCTGGCCTGCCAGGTCTCTGTGGATAAGTCAGCTGCCAATCTAATATTTTTACCATTGTATGTTACAGACTTCTTTTCCCGGGCTGCTTTCAGGATTTTCTCTTTGTCATTGAGACTTGTAAATTTTACTATTAGGTGACGGGGTGTGGGCCTATTCTTATTGATTTTGAGGGGCATTCTCTGGACTTCCTGAATTTTGATGCTTGTTCCCTTTGCCATATTGGGGAAATTCTCCCCAAAAATTCTCTCCAGTATACCTTCTGCTCCCCTCTCACTTTCTTCTTCTTCTGGAATCCCAATTATTCTAATGTTGTTTCGTCTTATGGTGTCACTTATCTCTCGAATTCTCCCCTCGTGGTCCAGTAGCTGTTTGTCCCTCTTTTGCTCAGCTTCTTTATTCTCTGTCATTTGGTCTTCTATATCACTAATTCTTTCTTCTGCCTCATTTATCCTAGCAGTTAGAGCCTCCATTTTTGATTGCACCTCATTAATAGCTTTTTTGATTTCACCTTGGTTAGATTTTAGTTCTTTTATTTCTCCAGAAAGGGCTTTTATATCTCTCGAGAGGGTTTCTCTAATATCTTCCATGCCTTTTTCGAGCCCAGCTAGAACCTTGAGAATTGTCATTCTGAACTCTAGATCTGACATATTACCGATGTCTGTATTGATTAGGTCCCTAGCCTTCGGTACTGCCTCTTGTTCTTTTTTTTGTGTTGAATTTTTCCGTCTTGTCATTTTGTCCAGATAAGAGTAAATGAAGTGGCAAGTAAAATACTAAAAGGGTGGCAACAACCCCAGGAAAATATGCTTTAACCAAATTAGAAGAGATCCAAAAAATCGTGAGTGGGGAGAAAAGGGGATAAAAAGAGGTTCAAAAAGGAAGAAAGAAAAAAAAAAAAAAAAAAAAAAAAAAAAAGAAAAAAAAGAAAGAAAAAAAGAAAAGAAAAGAAAAGAATTTTTTAAAAAAAAAAAGAAAACACCTAAGAAAAATGTAAAAATATATATATATATATTAGATAAACTAGTAAAAAAATCGTTAAAAAGAAAAAAAGGTAACAGTTAAAAAAAAATTTTACCCGAAGGCGAGAAAAAAAAAAAATGAAAAAGAAAAAATTAAATTAACTGCAAGACTAAAAAAAATCACAGGAAAAAAGCCATGAGTTCCGTGCTTGGCTTTCTCCTCCTCTGGAATTCTGCTGCTCTCCTTGGTATTGAAACCGCACTCCTTGGTAGGTGAACTTGGTCTCGGCTGGATTTCTTGTTGATCTTCTGGGGGAGGGGCCTGTTGTAGTGATTCTCAAGTGTCTTTGCCCCAGGCGGAATTACACCGCCCTTACCCGGGGCCGGGGTGAGTAATCCGCTCGGGTTTGCTTTCAGGAGCTTTTGTTCCCTGAGCGCTTTCCGTAGAGTTCCAGAGGACGGGAATACAAATGGCGGCCTCCTGGTCTCCGGCCCGGAGGAGCTGAGAGCCCAGGGCCCCACTCCTCAGTGCGCCCTCAGAGAACTGCGCCCAGTTACTCCCGTCTGCCTGACCTCCGGCCGCGCTCCGAGCTCACCGAGCCTGCGACCGGTTCAAGGTAACCCCGAGCTGCGAGCTTACTGTCAGCTCTGTCTCTGTAGCCGGCTTTCCCGTTCCAATACCCGCAAGCTCTGCGACACTCAGACACCCCCGATCCTTCTGTGACCCTGCGGGACCTGAGGCCACGCTGACCCCGCGTGGGCTTCGCCCCGGTTTAGCCTCTGGAGCGATGTCCCTCAGCGGAACAGACTTTTAAAAGTCCTGATTTTGTGCGCGGTTGCTCTGCTGCTTGCCGGGAGCCGGCCCCTCCCCCCGGGGTCTATCTTCCCGTCGCTTTGGATTCACTTCTCCGCCAGTCCTACCTTTCAGAAAGTGGTTGTTTTTCTGTTTCCAGAATTGCTGTTCTTCTTCTCTTCGATCTGCCGATGGATTTTCAGGTGTTTGCAATCTTTAGATAAGCTATCTAGCTGATCTCCGGCTAGCTGAAGCAGTCTCAGCTTGCTACTTCTCCGCCATCTTGACTCCTCCTCCTCAAAAGTAGTTGTTGTAATATTTCAGCAGATCTACTTCATCTGCATATACCTCATGGTTTCCTTGGATACTGGATGATGCCATTCAGGTCTATGTTTTTATCTGAAAGTGGTGCCCCAAGGTCACCAGCATGACGATATAGATGTAGACTTGGCTCTGTCTCCCAACTTCACATCCAGTGATTTTTTTTTTTCTGTTAGACTTTAAACATGTGGACAATGAAACCCCTACTAGCTGCCTCCGAGCTCTAGAAACGCTCCCCGCATTCTCTCTTCATTTTAAAAAAAAATTTAATTAACATATAATATATTATTTGTTTCTGGAGTACAGGTCTGTGATTCATCAGTCTTACACAATTCACAACACTCATCATAGCATGTACCCTCCCCAGTATCCATCACCCAGCTGCCCCATCACTGCCCCCTCTCCTCCAGCAATCCTCAGTTTGTTTCCTGAGGTTAAGAGTTTCTTATGGTTTATCTCCCTCTCTGATTTCACCTTGTTTCATTTTTCCCTCCCTTCCCCTATGATTCCTTGTCTTGTTTCTCAAATTCCTCATATCAGTGAGATCATATGATAATTGTCTTTTTCTGATCGACTTATTTCGCTTAGCATAAAACCTCTAGTTCCATCCACGTCATTGAAAATGGCAAGATTTCATTTTTCATAGCTGCATAATATTCCATTGTGTTGCCTGTACCACACCTTCTTTATCCATTCTTTCACCTTCTTTATCCATTCATCTGTGGATGAACATCTAGGTTCTTTCCATAGTTTGGCTGTTGTGGACATTGCTGCTATAAACATTGAAGTGCACATGCCCCTTTGGATCACTACATTTGTATCGTTAGGGTAAATACACAGTAGTGCAATTGCTGGGTCATAGGGTAGCTCTATTTTCAAGTTTATGAGGAACCTCCATGCTGTTTTCCAGAGTGGCTGCACCAACTTGCATTCCCACCAACAGGGTAGGAGGGTTCCCCTTTCTCCACATCTTTGCCAATATCTGTTGTTTCCTGACTTGTTAATTTTAACCATTCTGACTGGTGTGAGGTGGTATCTCATTGTGGTTTTGATTTGTATTTCCCTGATGCCGAGTGATGTGGAGCACTTTTTCATGTGTTGCCATCTGGATATCTTATTTGCAGAAATGTCTTTTCATGTCCTCTGCCCATTTCTTGATTGGATTATTTGTTTTTTGGGTGTCGAGTTTCATAAATTCTTTATAGATTTTGATACTAACCCTATATCTGATACGTCATTTGCAAATATCTTTTCCCATTCTGTTGGTTGTCTTCTGGTTTGTTGACTGTTTCCTCTGCAGTGCAAAAGCTTATTTTGATGAGTCCCAATAGTTCTTTTTTCTTTGTTTCCCCTATTTTTGAAGATGTGTTTAGCAAGAGGTTGCTGTGGCCAAAGTCGAAGAGGTTGCTACCTGTGTTCTCCTCAAAGATTTTGATGGATTCCTGTCTCACACTGAGGTCTTTCATCCACTGTTGAGTCTATTTTTGTGTATGGTGTAAGGAAATGGTCCAGTTTCATTCTTCTGCATGAGGTTGTCCAATTTTCTCAACACCATTTGTTAAAGAGACTGTCTTTTTTCTATTGGGTATTCTTTTTCTTTTTAAGATTTTATTTATTTACTTGACAGAGATCAAAAATTGGCAGAGAGACAGGCAGGGGGGTGGGAAGAAGGCTCCCTGCTGAGCAGAGTGCCTGACCCGGGTCTCTATCCCAGGACCCTGGTATCATGACCTGAGCCAAAGGCAGAGACTTTAAGCCACTGAGCCACCCAGGCGCCCCTATTGGGTATTCTTTCCTGCTTTTTCAAAGATTAGTTGACCATAGAGTTGAGGGTCTGTTTCTGGGCTCTCTGTTTTGTTCCACTGATCTATGTGTCTGTTTCTGTGCCAGTACCACACTGTCTTGATGATTACATCTTTGTAATAGAGTTTGAAGTCTCATATTGTGATGTCATGAGCTTTGTTTTTTCTTTTTCAACATTCCTCTGGCTATTTGGGGTCTTTTCTAGTTCCATACAAATTTCAGTATTATTTGTTCCATTTCTTTGAAAGGAAGTTGGTGGTCTTTTGATAGGGATTGCATTAAATTTGTAGATTTCTCTAGGTAGCTTAGACATTTTCACAATATTTGTTCTTCCAATCCACGAGCATGGAACGTTTTTCCATTTCTTTGTGTCCTCCTCAATTTCTTTCATGAGTATTCTATAGTTTTCTGAGTACAGATTCTTTGCCTCTTTAGTTAGATTTATTCCTAGATATCTTATGGTTTTAGGTGCAATTTTAAATGGGATTGACTCCTTAATTTTTCTTCTTTCTGTTTTGTTGTTGGTGTATAGAAATAAACTGATTTGTATGCATTGATCTTTGTTGGTATATAGGAAGACAACTGATTTCTGTGCACTGATTTTATATCTTTACACTTTTGTATTGGAATTTTGAGTTATAGCTAGACTTTTTTTTTTTTTTAAACCTAGCTTATAAGGAATACACTTGTGTTTTTTCTCTAGTAATTGTATGGATTTATTTTCTATATTGAGATCACTGATCAATTTAGAGTTTATTTTTTACTCTTTTTCTTTTCTGATTCTTATGGGACTTAATTGTTTCTTCTAATCTAATTTCATGGGAAATACTTACAATATTTTCTGAAGTAACAGTGGAGACAGATACTATACTTTCCTTGTTCCTGAATTTAATGGGCACTCTTCTATTTCTTCCACATTAAGATGCTGGTTTTAGGGCTGAATATACAAAATTATACTATGCATGTGTATTTCTATATTATTGAGTAAATTTTAATCAGGAATGGGTGTTGAATATTATCACAGGATTTCTCCATAGTTATATGTTTTTTATTTTCATAGCTATCAATATAGTATCATAAATTAATTTCTATCTTTGCATTTATTAAACTTCAATTAGTCATGATATATTATTTTCTTTTTTAAAATAAATTAATTAATTTATTTTCAGGAAAACAGTATTCATTATTTTTTCACCACACCCAGTGCTCCATGCAATCCGTGCCCTCCATAATACCCAGCACCCGGTACCCCAACCTCCCACCCCCACACCACTTCAAACCCCTCAGATTGTTTTTCGGAGTCCATAGTCTCTCATGGTTCACCTCCCCTTCCAATTTCTCCCAACTCCGTTCTCCTCTCTAGCATCCCCTGTACTCCAGGATATTTGTTATGCTCCACAAATAAGTGAGACCATATGATAATTGGCTCTCTCTGCTCGACTTATTTCACTCAGCATAATCTCTTCCAGTCCTGTCCATGTTGCTACAAAAGTTGGGTATTCGTCCTTTCTGATGGAGGCATAATACTCCATAGTGTATATGGACCACATCTTCCTTATCCATTCATCCTTTGAAGGGCATCTTGGTTCTTTCCATAATTTGGCGACTGTGGCCATTGCTGCTATAAACATTGGAGTACAGATGGCCCTTCTTTTCACGACATCTGTATCTTTGGGGTAAATACCCAGGAGTGCAATGGCAGGATCATAGGGAAGTTCTATTTTTAATTTCTTGAGGAATCTCCACACTGTTCTCCAAAGAGGCTGTACCAACTTGCATTCCCACCAACAGTGTAAGAGGGTACCCCTTTCTCCACATCCTCTCCAACATATGTTGTTTCCTGTTTTGTTAATTTTGGCCATTCTAACTGGTATAAGGTGATATCTCAATGTGGTTTTAATTTGAATCTCCCTGAGGGCTAGTGATGATGAACATTTTTTTCATGTGTCTGATAGCCATGTGTATGTCTTGATTGGAGAAGTGTCTGTCCATATCTTCTGCCCATTTTTTTGATATGTTTGCCTGTTTCATGTGTGTTGAGTTCATATAGATCCTGGATATCAACCTTTTGTCTGTACTGTCATTTGCAAATATCTTCTCCCATTCCGTGGGTTGCCTCTTTGTTTTATTGACTGTTTCCTTAGCTGTGCAGAAGCTTTTGATTTTGATGAAGTCCCAAAAGTTCATTTTCGCTTTTGTTTCCTTTGCCTTTGGTGACATATCTTGAAAGAAGTTGCTGTGGCTGATATTGAAGAGATTACTGCCTATGTTCTCCTCTAGGATTCTGATGGATTCCTGTCTCACGTTGAGGTCTTTTATCCATTTTGAGTTTATCTTTGTGTACGGTGTAAGAGAATGGTCGAGTTTCATTCTTCTACTTATAGCTGTCCAGTTTTCCCAGCACCATTTATTGAAGAGACTGTCTTTTTTTCCACGGTATATTTTTTCCTGTTTTGTCGAAGATTAATTGACCATAGAATTGAGGGTCCATATCTGGGCTCTCTACTCTGTTCCACTGGTCTATGTGTCTGTTTTTATGCCAGTATCATGCTGTCTTGGTGATCACAGCTTTGTAATAAAGCTTGAAATCAGGTAACGTGATGCCCCCAGTTTTATTTTTGTTTTTCAACATTTCCTTAGCGATTCCATACAAATTTTAGGATTATTTGCTCCAGCTCTTTGAAGAATACCGGTGGAATTTTGATCGGAATGGCATTAAAAGTATATATATATTAAAAGTATATATTGCTCTAGGCAGTATAGACATTTTAACAATGTCTTGGGTTTATTCTTCCAATCCAAGAGCATGGAATGATCTTCCATCTTTTTGTGTCTTCTTCAATTTCTTTCATGAGTGTTCTGTAGTTTCTCAAGTACAGATCCTTTACCTCTTTGGTTAGGTTTATTCCCAGGTATCTTATGGTTCTTGGTGCTATAGTAAATGGAATCGATTCTCTAATTTCCCTTTCTGTATTTTCATTGTTAGTGTATAAGAAAGCCACTGATTTCTGCACATTGACTTTGTATCCTGCCACGTTGCTGAATTGCTGTATGAGTTCTAGTAGTTTGGGGGTGGAGTCTTTTGGGTTTTCTATATAAAGAATCATGTCATCTGCGAAGAGAGAGAGTTTGACTTCTTCATTGTCAATTTGGATACCTTTTATTTCTCTTTGTTGTCTGATTGCTGTTGCTAGGACTTCTAATACTATGTTGAACAAGAGTGGTGAAAGTGGGCATCCTTGTCTTGTTCCTGATCTCAACGGGAAGGCTGCAAGCTTTTTCCCATTGAGGATGATATTTGCTGTGGGTCTTTCATAGATAGATTTGATGAGGTTCAGGAATGTTCCCTCTATCCCTATACTTTGAAGCGTTTTAATCAGGAACGGATGCTGGATTTTGTCAAATGCTTTTTCTGCATCAGTTGAGAGGACCATGTGGTTCTTCTCTCTTCTCATACTAATTTGTTGTATCACATTGATTGATTTGTGAATGTTGAACCATCCTTGTAGCCCAGGGATGAATCACACCTGGTCATGGTGGATAATCTTTTTAATATGCTGTTGGATCCTGTTGGCTAGGATCTTGTTGAGAATCTTAGCATCTATATTCATCAGTGATATTGGTCTGAAATTCTTCTTTTTGGTAAGGTCTTTGCCTGGTTTGGGGATCAGGATAATGCTGGATTCATTTATATGTTTTTTATTTTCATAGCTATCAATATAGTATCATAAATTAATTTCTATCTTTGCACTTATTAAACTTCAATTAGTCATGATATATTATTTTCTTAATGTAGTATTAGGTTTTATTTCCTAATATCCATTTAGGATTTTTGGATTGATATTAGTAAGTAAAATTAGTCTGTCCTAATGTTTTTAGTCAGGAATAAATGTTACTTTTGATTCCTAAAAATATTTTAAGATGTTTCTTAATTTTCTATGCTCTGTAATAATTTCTGCAGCATTAGAATTAGCCAGTTACTGAAGTGTTGCAGAATTTCCTGTGGAATCATTTGGACATGGTACCTTTCTCTGGAAGCAGTACTTTAATAACGATCTCATTTTATCTGGTTTTTAATTTTTAATTTTATTTTTTTTTGCCTCTCTTTCTCCTCTGTCTCCCTCTCTCTGTCTTTGTTTTTTTTTTTTTTTATCTGTGTCTGATTTTGTGGAAATTTTATGTATAAACTGTCTATTATTATCAAGTGTGGTAAATTATATTTTGCTGAGATATTATCTGTTTCTCTCTCTCTCTCTCTCTTTTTTTTTTCAGTATAAGGAGTCTACTATTTCATTGTGTTATCATTATTCCAATAGTATAATGGGGGTTACATGTTTCAAGAATAAATCTACTTTAGAATCATAGGGATTTCCCCCCATTACCTTTTAAGTAGGTCCTGTTACAATTTTTTTGTCACCACAGTGTCTGCCCACAACAATAAATGAGAATAAAAAAAATTCAGAGAATGATAATTATAATAAAAAACAAATATCCCTAACAATATCTTATACTTTATTTCAAAGATCTTACATTTTTATTTTTTCCTATGCAATGATTTCTTAAAAGAAAACAATTCACATTTTTAAATGGTGTTTTAATTCAGCCCTTTTTTAATCTCTAATTTTATTTAAGTTTTTATTTAAATTCCAGTTAGTTAGCATACAGTGTAATATTAGTCTCATGTATACAATATGGTGATTCAACACTTCCACACATCACCCAGTGCTCATCACAAGTGCCCTCTTTAATCCCCATCACCTATTTCACCCATACTCCCACCAATCATCCTCCCCTGTGGTAACCATCAATTTGTTCTCAATAACTAAGAGTCTGTTTCTTGGTTTTCCTTCCTCTCTCTTTTTCTCTTTCCTCTTTGCTCATTTGTTTTGTTTCTTAAATTCCGCAAACAGTGAAATTATGTGGTATTTATTTTTCTCTGACTGACTTATTTTGCTCCAATCATCCCTTGAGTGTACTGAACTGGCAAAGGATTGTGTAGGAATGCTCACAGAGTATTCCTGGAGTTCTTACATAATTACACAGATTTCTATAGCCTTTACACTTGAAAAATACTTCTGTGGGTTTAAAGTACTTAGCTCACACTTTTTTCCCTTTAGTTATGAAACCAAAACGGTCCTGTCTTTGTCTTGGTTTAGATGCCCTCATCTAAAATTCTTATGCCATCAAAATTTCTTTCACTGATATCAGACACTCTTTTTGCCTGAATTTTATGAGGATAACTTTCTTTTCCTTTAAGGAAAGAATTGAAATTAAATAATAAAGGGTAATTTTTTACATATATGGTAATGAATTCAATTTTTGAATTATGGCTTAAAACATTTTCAATTATTTAATTTTATTCTTTAACGTCTCCACTTATGTGTATCTTTTATCTTTTTTGCCTCTCTTTCTATTTGATGAATTTCTCTCTGAACATTTTTCTTTCATTATTTTGATTTTTTTTTTAGTTATTATCACAGCTTTCCTGAATGTTCCTTATTTTTTTCCCTCAAAGCTTTTTTTTTTTCTAGTCAATCTATCAGTTTTATTTCTAATACAAGTATATTTCTTTTTTTAAAGATTCATTTGTTTTTTTTTTTTTTAATTATTTTCTTGCCATATTGCATACCGTCCCCAGTGCCTACCACCCAGGCACCCCATCCCTCCCATTCCCCTCCCCTCCAGCAACTCTTAGTTTGTTTCCTGAGATTGAGAGTCTCTTATGGTTTATCTCCCTTTCTGGCTTCATATTCTTTCATTTTCCTCTCTCTTCCCCTCTGATCCTTTGTCTTGTTTCTCAAATTCCTCATATCAGTGAGATCTTATGATAATTCTCTTTCTCTGATTGATTTACTTCACCTAGCATATTAATACCCTCTAGTTCCATCCACATCTTCAAAGTTTAAGGTTTCCTCTTTTGGTGATATGTCATTTAGTTTATATTTTCAAGATGACTTTTTCCTTTTCTTTAATTTACTGCCTGAGCTTGATCAACTCTCATTTCACATGTGGACATATTAGTAAGTATTTATCTTAATAGTAAAAAAAAAAAATTCATAGTGAATTAACCTAATCATCCATTTCTCTTCTGAATTTTGGAATTTATAATTCAAGGGTTTTTAATGCAAGTGTTTACTTAAGGTTTTTTAATTTACTTTGGAGTGTTGTGTTGAGGTTTTACTTCAATTAATTAGTCAATTAATTAAGTTGCTTAGAAGTCTTTTTTAGAATTATTATCACTTGAGATGTTTTGATTCTCCTTGTTTGTTTTCTTTTTATATTAGCTCTGTAGGGAAGTAAATTTATGGTTCAGTGTTTTTAAAGAATTACTCTGGATTGGCAATGAGACTCAGATAGCTAATTAGATTACTCAGTTCAACTATTCTCTTTTCTATTAATATATTGAAGCACATTTTTTATCAGATAGTACTAATGTCAAGAAAAGAGACTTTGATTTGTCCTGTGATTCTATCATGCATTTTTTTCTTTCTTTAGGAAAATAATTTTTTTTCTTATACATTCTTACCCTTCACAATGAAGTGTCCAGTATGTGCCTCCCCCTTTCCCTATTCACTTTACTCTCCTACAAGTGGTGATATAAAATGAATGAAATAAAATAAAATATTGTACAAGAAAGGAAACAAACAAGTGAAAACTACTAAAAGTATTACTTGGAGAAACTTGATAGAATGATGAAGCTCAAGCAACAGATGACACAACTTAAACAGGATTAAATACCTCTGCGTGCCTCTCTGCCTACTTGTGATCTCTGTCAAATAAATAAATGAAATCTTTAAAAAAAAAAAAAAAAAAAAAAAAAAAAGTTGTATTTACTATCTCTCATGACAAAAAAGCCAAGCTGGGTTACTCCCATGACTTACTGTTCTCAAAAGTGTAAGTTATTTTAAATATTTATTTGAAAGAGAGAGAGAGAAAGAGAGAGCATGAGCAGGGGGAGGGGCAGATTAAGAAGAGGAAGCTGACTCCTGTTAAGCATGGAGCCCAATGTGGGCTTCCATTCCAGGACCCTAGGATCATGACCTGAGCTGAAGGCAGACGCTTAACCGACTGAGCCACCCAAGTACCCTTCAAAGGCACAGGTTATTTTAAACTTCACATTCCATACTGAAGTTTGTTTTCAGATTTTTCCCTTTATAGTCTAAACACACTTGGAGAAGAGTGTTTCTATGTAAAAAATGGTCAAGGCCAGAAGAATGCCCTTTTCTTTTATCCCCTTTCTAGAGTGAGGTAAACTTTCTCAGAACATTTACTTTTCCCTCCTTGCCCCAAACCTACTCTTTTTCCTTCATGTATTTGTCCAGCTTTCATGAAATCATATGTAATTTTATCAAGATTTATTTTTAGACGAATTAATATTTTCTCATCCGGAAGCATCATGTATTTAAACTCTGTATTCTTTTTTTTTTAACATTTTATTTATTTATTTGACAGACAGAGATCACAAGCAGGCAGAGAGACAGGCAGAGAGAGAGGAGGAAGCAGGCTCCCCACTGAGCAGAGAGCCCAATGCGGGGCTCTATCCCAGGACCCTGAGATCATGACCTGAGCTGAAGGCAGAGGCTTAACCTTCTGAGCCACCCAGGCACCCCAAACTCTGTATTCTTTTTAAAGGAAGAAAGTGTATGAGATGATTGTTGACTAACTCACCAACTCTTTCTAACATGGTTAACAAGCACAATAAACTCTACAACTAAAATTAAAGTGCATTTAATTGCAGATAAAATAGGGGTGCCTGGATGGCTCAGTGTGTTAAGCCTCTGCCTTCAGCTCAGGTCATGATCTCAGGGTCTTGGGATTGAGTCCCGCATTGGGCTCTCTGCTCAGTGGGGAGCCTGCTTCCTCCTCTTTCTCTCTCTGCCTGTTTCTCTGCCTACTTGTGATCTCTCTCTGTCAAATAAATAAATAAAATCTTTTTTAAAAAAGTAATTGCAGAGTGGCCTTGTTCTCCGCTCTTCTCCCCACGTCCCGGAGGCCGCTGTGTTTTTGTCAGCCTCCGACCCGCAGTCGGCCCGAGACCGAGCACCATGCCCTCAATTAAGTTGCAGAGTTCCGATGGAGAGATATTTGAAGTTGATGTTGAAATCGCCAAACAGTCTGTGACTATCAAGACCATGTTGGAAGATTTGGGAATGGATGATGAAGGAGATGATGATCCAGTTCCTCTACCAAATGTTAATGCAGCAATATTAAAAAAGGTCATTCAGTGGTGCACCCATCACAAGGATGACCCCCCTCCTCCTGAGGATGATGAGAACAAAGAAAAGCGGACAGATGATATCCCAGTTTGGGACCAAGAATTCCTGAAAGTTGACCAAGGAACACTGTTTGAACTTATTCTGGCTGCGAACTACTTAGACATCAAAGGTTTGCTTGATGTTACATGCAAGACTGTTGCCAATATGATCAAGGGGAAAACTCCTGAGGAGATCCGCAAGACCTTCAATATCAAAAATGACTTTACTGAAGAAGAGGAAGCCCAGGTACGCAAAGAGAACCAGTGGTGTGAAGAGAAGTGAAATGTTATGCCTGACACTGTAACACTGTAAGGATTGTTCCAAATACTAGTTTCACTGCTCTGTTTATAATTGTTAATATTAGACAAACAGTAGACAAATGGCAGCAGCGAATCAGTTGTTTAAGCAGAATATTGTCCTCCTTGCATGTGTAGTTTGAGAACAGATCCCAAGCTTATGGCTGAGTTTCTTCTAGTACGATCAAAAGTTTTTTTTCTTTGCTCTAAATAAACCTGAACTGTGAGTTCTCTGTAGAAAAAAAAAAAAAAAGTAATTGCAGATAATAAATAGAACAATCTAAGAATCTGAAGGATTAAACCTTGAAAAATCTTAGAATAATCTAAGAATTATAGGATAATCTTAGACAAGAATCTGAAAGATAGTATTAATTTTTTAAAAAAATATTTTACTTATGTATTTGAGAAAGAGAGAGCATGCATGCAAGAGAGCATTAGTCGGGGAGAGAGAGAGAGGAAGAAGCAGACTCCCTGGAGTCTGACACGGGGCTTGATCCCTGGAGTCCTGAGCCTAAAGGAGATGCTTAACTGATTGAGCCACCCAGGTACCACTGAAAGATAAATATTTTTAGAACATTCATCAAAGTTCTTAACAATTTTTCTCTCTATATTAGAATAACTACAGAAAGTGTTTGTGAAGAAATTCACAGCATAGAAAACTTAGTCCTTATTTCTAGAAGCTCAACTCCTCAAATTTAGAAGCTTACATCTGTAGACAACTGATATCAATCATCCGTTAATGATGATCATTCTGTCTACAAACTTACAAAGCTTATGCCAGATTTTCACCTTAGAAAACATAGTGTCCAAGAGAATATTAAAAACCTTTTAATTGTATCCTTATTTATTGGGAGTCAGATATGAACAGACAAGGAAATTGAGTATTATTTTTCTCCCAAGTTCTTGACCTCTTTTTGGGAGTCTGGCCTTTAGAAATTGTACCTCCATAGACTTGATGACTGGGCCATGGCCCAAGAGATCATAACTGCATCGTAATAGATAGTCAGACAAGGCTTTCTTTCTCCTGATTTGAGATCCCCAAACTTTAGTTGGCTATTCAACCAATGGTTAATGTTAGGATGAAGTAGTATGAACCATATTTGGTCAGATGGGTGGAAAAGTAGAGAAAGGCAATCTCTGCTAAGATAAAAACAAAGTAGACATGCAAAGAAAAGAAAAGATGAAAGTGTATAGTGTAAATGAAGCAGGGCGAGAAAAAGAGAGAGAGAGTGGGGGGTGAGGAAGAGGGAGAGATAGAATCCCAAACATGTTCCATGCTTAGCATGGAACCTGATGCAGGGTTGCATCTCATGACCCTGAGATCATGACCAGAGCTTAAATCAAGAGGCTGATCCTTAATTGACTGAGCAACCCAAACCCAAGTGCTCCTCTCAATTTTATTTTGACTTAAGTTAGTTCTGTCAGATTTCTGTTAATAGAAACCCAATAATCCTGACTTTAATAATATTCTCATGTTAATGTTTCTATAGTATGTGTGAGAATCAATTTTAGTGTTAAAACAATCCTAAGATACCATTATTTCATATATTTGGAACCCTAGAGAGGCTAAAATATTATATGGATGGTTGAGGATCCTGACTGAGCCTTGGGCTCCAGATTTCACAAATACCAGCATTTTATAAAAAATTAAAACAAAGATTTGGGAATAAACAAACACTTTGCTTTTCTTCTAACACCAGCTCATTTTCCAACAATACTCTTTTAAAAAACTACTACTTGAAATTAAATAAAATTAATTTTGAAAGAAACTTAACCTAATGAAAATAGAGATTTCCATCCCCTGCACCCAGATATGCCAGACATTTTGACATATTTACTTCATATATCATTTTAAAAGATATAAGATAGGCAACATCTAGTCAAAACAGTTTTCGAAGAGCAAGTAGTCTAGTATGTGTGTACTTTTATAAACTCAGACTGTCTACTAAATTTAGATATGACTATATAGGCTAATTGTTTTCTGAGTTTCCTTAATAGAAATGTTTAAAGTACATTACCAACATGGGATTCATTTTACTTTTTTTTAACTGAATGTAATTTCATATTCATCCCAAATTTTTAAAAAAATGATGCTACTGAATGCACTTAGATGTACTTTACTAGCAACAGATTGAAGTATATCTTTACATATTTATATTTGTATATATTTTAGTTTTAGAAAATGTTCTTTAGTTTTTGCTTCCTTACCTTTTCTAATCTTTAGCCTTTGCATGAAGCTAGGTATCATTCAAAACCAGTAGCAATCAGTATTCTTTTCATTCTTGTTAAAACACAGCATCAGTCTATAATACAAGGGGATTAAGTATATCAAGGGGGAATATTTAAAATACAGTGGCAATGAATTTATATAGTATTTACCTGACTATCACTATTCTTTCTAGGGATTTACATTGTAATTCAAGATTAGTTGAGCATTAGTTAATAAACTCTTAATGTATTGGCCAAATCTTCTTATGTAAGACTCTGAGAGATTCTCTTCAATTAAAAAAAAATAATGGTACTAATCAACTATGATGCCCCTGGAGATATGCTGCAAGGAATCCATAGTATTAATTCCTCAAATCATAAATTAGTTATAATTTTTTAATTTTCTTCCTTATTCACCCTAGTGTATATATTTATCAGGATATAAAAATTAGAAACTTTTATTTACCATTTGATTGATTTCTTCCTATTTGCCTTATTTTACTTGTTTGCTTTATTAGCCACTTTTAATTTTGATATAATTGGGAATAATTTCAAACTTATAGTTGCAATATAAGCACAAAAACTCCTATATATTACAGTATAATTATAAAAAGCACAAATCTTAACATTGACACAATACTGCTATCGAATCCACAGTCCATATTTAAATTTCTTCCATTGTTCTAACAATGTTCTTAATAGCTACTTTTCCCCTCCATCAAGAATCCACTCCAAGGGGAGGAGGGGCAAGATGATGGAGAAGTAGGAGACCCTGTTTCAACCAGTTCTCTAAAGTGAGCTAATGATCTACCAGAACACTCTGAAAACTCATGAAATCAGCCTGAGATGTAGGATTATACACTTCTGGATCTCTATGGGAGAAGAAGACACCAGTGGAGAGGTAAAGCAGTGTGGAAATGATTGGAGTGATATCATAAAATAAACAGAAGGAGGAGGGAGCCACCAGAACTGATCCATTGGAAAGTAATACCCCAATATGAGAGTGCCCTGTGATTGGGGACCAACTTTAACTTGGAGTCTCATTAAAAGCATTCAAAAAGAACAAAAGATCTTAAGGGGCAACTAGTGGAATTGGGAAGTCACAGGCATAGGCCTAAGCCCACGGACCCAGGACAGCCATCGCTGGTGACCACCTGACCACCTGTGCTAGAGAGAGTGGGGTGGAGCCTCCAGTTCCTGGTCCCTGAGCCCCAGGTTTGCACGGCTTGAATCCCCACTCCGCTGGGCACACTCCTGCCCTGGAATGAGGGAGTCTGGGGATGGTGCCAGCCTGCACTTCCTAGAACTTTTGTGCTCTACCTGCACTGCGTGATGGGGGGTCTGACCCACTACTCTCCAGTGCCTGAGAATGCTCCCTGCAGGCACTAGATGGCAGTCTTTAGGACCGGCAAAGGGTCAGGACTCTCCTAGCCCAGGCCTGAAGGAACTCAGTGTGATCTCTGTCAGGATCCCTTGGTGGCAACCTGCCCAAACTTGAACTCTGGATCCCAGATAGCAGTCCTGGCAAAGGAAGCCACCAGAAGCAGGCTCTCTGGACCAATATCGCTCATGATTTTAGTGGCATGGGGGTGCAGAGACCAGCGGGTGCTTTGGGTGACCCCTGAGACAGTGGCTGGGGATGTGTACTGCCTGTGGGAGGTTGCACAGTTCAGTGGAGTTTGCAATGTGGGAGTCTATGTGTTCTGGATCACCCAGAGGGGAGCAGATTGAGGTGTCTCTCTGAGACGGAGGTCTGGGTACAGTTTGCTTTCCACTAAACCTCCAAAAAGCTGCAAAAAGCCGTCAAAGAACAAAAGCCTCCAGAGAACAAAAACCTAAAAAACTGGTTTCTACAGAGCCCAGCCTCTTGATAGGGGCAAGAGGACTCAGTCCAAGCAAGACTGATTGAAAAACAATGTAGCAGGCCCCTCCCCCAAAAAGCCAGCAGAAAGAACTGAGAGGACAACCACCACAGGGTCCCCATAAAACTGTGAAGCCCCAATATCAGGGGAAAACAAGATATTAAGCTCCCAGTATTGCCCTAAAACCTGTATATTTCATAGATATAACTTTTATTTTTGATTCGTTCTCACTATTCTCATTTTAAAAATTTTTTGACCTACTTACCATTAGAACTAGAGCTTTAATACAACATATTCCATAATAACCTTTTAACTTGAACTTTTTCCATACATATTCATGTGTTTTTCTTGTTCTTTCCTTTTTTAAAATATACATATAGATATAAGCTTCAAAGTAATCCTTTTTCCCTAACCAATTATACACACACACACACACACACACACACACACACACACACAGTTTTAATCTCTCTTTATCTCTAGAAAGTTGAGTCCTTTAACAAAGATATCAAGATACACCCTAGAACAATTAAAATAACCTTCCTTGCCCACATCAAGGATTTATAACCACCCTCCCATCTTTTTCTTCTGTCAGTGTTTTGGTGTATTTGTTTTTGTTTTGGTATTATATAAATCTTATCCTTGGGGTTCGTTTTGGCTGGGTTCTTTTTTTTTTTTATTGTCACTGACTTTTGTTGGTCTTTTTGTTTGTCTGTTTTCGTTTGTTGACCTTACAAATCTTACCTTTGGGGCCCATTCCAACTGGATTTTCTCTCTCTCTCTCTCTCTTTTTTCCTTTCTTTTTGGTGGTGACTTCCAGTTTCTATGAAGCAGCCAGGGTGAGCCTTGCCTGGATTGTGGTTGATATATTCAGCTATACATCCCATCAACCACCTCTCACCAAAATGACTAGGAGGAGAAACACCAAAAAGAGAAAAAATTCAGAGACTCTGTTCTCTCCATCAGAACTATTGGATATGGACATAAATAGTATGTCAGAAAGGGAATTCAGGGGAACAATTATCTACACAATGCTAGGTTGGAGAAAACCATTAGTGACAACATAGGATCTCTAAGGACAAAAGAAAAAGCTGCCCAGAAAGAATTTAAAGATGCTATCAAGGAGACCCAATCCAACCTAAATACTCTAACAGCTAGGATAGCCAAGGCAGAATATAGAATTAATGATCTAGAAGATAAACTGATAGAGAAAAAGCATCAGGGGGAAGCCTGGAATAGACAGCTTAGAAGCCATGAAAACAAAATTAGGGAAATAAATGACACCATGAAATGTCCCAACATCAGAATTATTGGGATCTCTGAGGGGGTAGAGAAAGAGAGAAGACTAGAAGATATAGTTGAACAAATTCTGGATGAAAATTTTCCCAATCTGGGGAATGGAACAAGTGTTTGTTTCCTAGAGGCAGAAAGAATATTCCTACCCCCAGATCAAGGAATCTAAAAAGACTTCAAGGCACTTGATTGTGAGACTGATGAATCATAATTTTAGACAAGAACTTTTTGAGGGCAGCTAGGGGAAGAGATTCCTTAAATACAGAGGAAGGTCCATCAGAATAACATCAGACCTGTACACAGAAACCTGGCAAGCCAGGAAGGGCTGGCAAGACATATTCAGAGCACTAAATGAAAAGAACATACAGCCAAGAATACTTTATCCAGCCAGGTTGACATTCAGAATGGATGCAGAGATAAAGAGCTTCCAAGACGAGTAAGTTTTTTTTTTTTTTTTTAAGATTTTATTTATTTATTTGTCAGAGAGAGAGAGAGGGAGAGAGAGCGAGTGAGCACAGGCAGACAGAGTGGCAGGCAGAGACAAAGGGAGATGCAGGCTCCCCGCCGAGCAAGGAGCCCAATGTGGGACTTAATCCCAGGATGCCAGGATCATGACCCGAGCTGAAGACAGCCACTTAACCAACTGAGCCACCCAGGTGTCCCCCAAGACCGGTAAGGTTTAAAAAAGTATGTGAACACCAAGCCTGCACTACAAGAAATATTGGGGGGGGGTTCTATAAAAGAAGAAAAAACCCAAGAGTGACATAGAACAGAAATATACAGAGACAATATATAGAAACTGGGATTTTAGGGCAACATGATGTCAATAAAAATGTGTCTTTCAATAATCACTCTCAACATGAGTGGCCTAAACACTCCCATAAAATGGCATAGGGTTTCAGATTGGATAAAATGACAGGACCTGTTCATATGCTGTCTACAAGAGACCCATTTGGAACCTAAAGATAGAATCAGACTGAAAGGGAAGGGATGGAGAAGCATCTTTCATGCTAATGGGCCTCAAATCAAAGCTAGGGTAGTGATTCTCATATCAGATAAATTAGATTTTAAACTAAATACTATAGTCAGATATACAGAAGGACACTACCTCACTCTTAAAGGGTCTATCCACCAAGAAGATCTAAAAATTGTAAATATTTGTGTCCCCAATATGGGAACAGCCAACTACATAAGACAACTATTAATCAAGATAAGGAGTCATATTGATATGAATACATTAATAGTAGGGGATCTTAACATGCCACTCTCAGTAATAGACAGATCATCTAAGTAGAAAACCAATAAAAAAAAAGAGCATTGAATGACACATTGGACCAGATGGACCTCGCAGATATATACAGAACATTCCACCCTAAAACAACAGAATACTCATTCTTCTTGAGCACACATGGAACTTTCTAAAATAGACCACATACTGGGTCACAGATCAGGGCTCAACTGATACCAAAAGATTGAGATTATTCCCTGCATATTCTCAGACCACAACGCTTTGAAACTGGAACTCAACCACAAGAAAAAGTTTGGAAGGAATTCAGACACTTGGAAGCTAAAGACCGCCCTGCTTAAGAATGTTTAGATCAACCAGGAAATCAAAGAAGAACTTAAATAATTCATGGAAACCTATGCAAATGAAGACACATTGATCCAAAACCTATGGAAAATGGCAAAGGCAGTCCTAAGGGGGAAATACATAGCCATCCAAGCCTCCCTCAAAAAAAATAGAAAAATCCAGAATACATCAGCTCTCTTTACACATTAAAGAACTGGAAAATCAATAAAAAATTAAGCCAACCTCAGGCCCAAGAAGGAAATAATCAAGAGTAATGCAGAGATCAATGATAGAAACCAGGGATACAGTAGAAAACATTAATGAAATAGAAGCTGGTTTTTTTTTTTTTTTTGGAAAGAATAAGACTGATAAACCACTGGCCAAACTAATCCAAAAGAAAAGAGAGAGGATCCAAATTAATAAAATTATGAATGAAAAAGGAGAGATCATGACTAACACCAAGGAAATAGGAACAATCATTAGAAATTATTATCAACAGTTATATGCCAATAGTTAAGCAATCTAGAAGAAATGGATGCATTCCTGGAAACCTATAAACTTCCAAAACTGAGTCAGGAAGAAACCGACAACCTGAATAGACCAATGTCTAGTAAAGAGATTGAAGCAGTGATCAAAAACCTCCCAAAAAACAAGTGTCCAGGATCTGATGAATTCCCTGGGGGAATTGTACCAAACATTCAAAGAAGAAATAATACCTATTCTCCTGAAGCTGTTTCAAAAAATAGAAACAGAAGGAAAACTTCCAGACTCTTTATATGATCTCCAAACCAGGCAAAGACCCCACCAAAAAGGAGAATTTCAGACCAATATCCCTGATGAATATGGATTCAAAGATTCTCAACAAGATCCTAGCTAATAGGATCCAACAGTACATTAAAAAGATTATCCATCATGACCAAGTGGGATTTATCCATGGGATGCAAGGGTGGTTCAACATTCACAAATCAATCAGTGTGATAGAACAAATCAATAAGAGAAGAAAAAAGAACCACATGGTCCTCTCAGTTGATGCAGAAAAAGCATTTGACAGAATACAACATCCATTCCTACTAAAACGATTCAAAATATAGGGATAGAGGGAACATTCCTCAACTTCATAAAATCTATCCATGAAAAACCCACAACGAATATCATCCTCAGTGGGGAAAAACTGACAGCCTTTCCTTTGAGATCAGGAACACAATAAAGATGTCCACACTTGCCACTGTTATTCAACATAGAACTAGAAGTCCTAGCAACAAAAAGAAATAAAATGTATTCAAATTGGCAAAGAAGAAGTGAAGCTCTCTCTCTTTGCTGATGACATGATACTTTATATAGAAAGCCCAAAAGACTCCACTCCCAAACTAGTAGAACTCATACATGAATTCAGTAAAGTGTCAGGATACAAAACCAATGTACATAAATCAGTTGCTTTCTTATACACTAACAATGAAAATGTAGTAGGGAAATTAGAAAATTGATTCCATTTACTATAGCACCAAGAACCATGAGATACCTGGGAATAAACCTAAATAAGTAGGTAAATGATCTGTACTCGAGAAACTACAGAATACTCATGAAAGAAATTGAAGAAGACACAAAAAGATGAGAAAACATTCCATCCTCATGGATAGGAAGAATCATCATTGTTAAAATGTCTATACTGCCCTGAGCAATCTATACTTTGAATGCCATTCTGATCAAAATTCCACCGGCATTTTTCAAAAAGCTGGAAAGAACAATCCTAAAATTTGTATGGAACCAGAAGAGACCCTGAATTTCCAAGGAAATGTTGAAAAAGAAAAACAAAACTGGGGGCATCACGTTGCCAGATTTCAAGCTTTACTACAAAGCTGTGATCACCAAGACAGGCACAAAAACACACACATAAACCAGTGGAACAGAGTAGAGAGCCCAGATATGGACCCACAGCTCTACGGTCAGTTGATCTTTGACAAAGAATGAAAAAATTTACAGTGGGAAAAAAGACAGTCTCTTCAATAAATGGTGCTGGGGAAATTGGACAGCTATGTATAGAAGAATACAACTCGAAAAATTCTCTTAAACTATACACAAAGATAAACTCGAAATGGATAAAAGACCTAACTTTGAGGCAGGAATCTGTCAAAATCCTAAAGGAGAACATAGGCAGTAAACTCTTTGACATTGGCCACAGCAACTTCTTTCAAGACATGTCTCTGAAGACAAAGGAAACAAAAGCAAAAATGAACTTTTGGGACTTCATCAAGATCAAAGTTTCTGCATAGCAAAGGAAACAGTCAACAAAACAAAGAGGCATCTCACGGAATGGGAGAAGATATTCGCAAATGACAGTACAGACAAAGGGCTGATATCCAAGATCTATAAAGAACTCCTCAAACTCAATACCCCAAAAGCAGATAATTATGTCAAAAAATGGGCAGAAGACATGAACAGACACTTCTCCAAAGAAGACATACAAATGGCTAACAGACACATGAAAGCATCTTCATCATCATTAGCTATCAGGGAGAGTCAAATAAAAAACCACATTGAGATACCACCTTTCACCAGTTAGAATGGCTAAAACCAACAAGACAATAAACAAGTTTTGGAGAGGATGTGGAGAAGGGGGAAACCTTCTTACACTGTTGGTGGGAGTGCCAGTTGGTTCAGCCACTTTGAAAAACAGTGTGGAGATTCCTTAAGAAATTAAAAATAGAGCTACCCTCTGACCCTGCAATTGCACTACTGGGTATTTGCCCCAAAGATACAGATGTAACGAAAAGAAGGGCGATCTGTACCCCAATGTTCATAGCAGCAATGGCCACGGTTGCCAAACTGTGGAAAGAACCAAGATGCCCTTCAACGGATGAATGGATGAAGAAGCTATGGTCCATATATACAATTTAATATTAGGCAGCCATCAGAAAGGATGAATACCCAACTTCTTCTTCTTTTTTTTTTTTTTTTAAGATTTTATTTATTTAATTGACACAGAGAGAGAGAGATATCACAAGAAGGCAGAGAGGCAGGCAGAGAGAGAGGGGGAAGCATGTTCCCCGCCAAGCAGAGAGCCCTATGCAGGGCTTGATCTCAGGGTCCTAAGATCATGATCTGAGCCAAAGGCAGAGGCTTAACCTACTGAGGCACCCAGGTGCCCCAAATACCCAACTTTTTTATCAACTGGGACAGGACTGGAGGAGATTGTGCTGAGTGAAATAAGTCAAGCAGAGAGAGTCAATTATCATATGGTTTCACTTACTTGTGGAGCATAAGGAATAACATGGAGGGCGTTGGGAGATGGAGAGAAATGAGTTGGAGGAATCGGAGGGGGAGACAAACCATGAGAGGCTGTGGACTCTGAGAAACAAACTTTGGAGGGGAGGGAATTGGGGGGTTGGGTGAGCCTGGTGGTGGGTATTAAGGAGGGCACATATTGCATGGAGCACTGGGTGTGGTGCATAAACAATGGATTTTGGAACACAGAAAAAAAATCCACTCTAAGATAACTCCTTATATTTAGTTGTCATATTTCTTTAGTTTTATTTAAGGTGGAGTTCTTCCTCGGAATTTCTTTGTGTTTTACAATCTTGATGTTTTGAAGAGAATTGGCTAATGACTTTGTAAAATGTTGCTCAATTTGGGTTTATTAAAGCTTTCAGATTATTAGAAATTCCTGTATTTAATTATATTGCAATGTACTTTCAAAAGCTGAATTATTTTTTCTTGAGAGCTAAGCTGATCTAGCTTAGTCATTCATGAAGGACATTTACTGTACAGGTTCAGAATTTAGGCTTTGGAGTCAGACAGATTTAGATTTGCTTTCTACCTTTTCTGACAATTAGTTTTACTCATTTTCTCCAAGCTTCAATTTCCTAATCTGTAAAATAGGGAAAATGATGAATTCTCAAAGGGGTTTCTGGAAGGATTAATTGAGATAACATATGCAAAGCATTTGGTAAAATGCCTGGCACATAAACAAAGCTCCATAAAGGATTAGCTACATTATTATGTTTGCCAATGGAAAGTAACATGAAAAAACTGACAAGCTAGTTTAGTGGCATTAAATAAATGATAGCACTGATATTTAGGAGAGGAGGAAAGTGAGTGAAATTTGCCTTTTTCATCTGAAGGCCTTTGAAGTGTTTATGTTTCCAAGTTCCAGTGTTAGTTCTTTTTTTGAATGTCTCAGTTTTCAGTGTATAGGACTTTATATTTAATTTTTCAAAAGCAAAATATTTCAGTTTATGTGTTTAATATATTTTCTTTTGAAGTAAAAATCATAGCTAAGGGAATTTCTCTCTGATAGTGTAGAATTTAAAACAAAGATTTACTAGTAATTTACTCATTTGAAACTATGTATTTGCTTATATGCCATACATTACTTATATGCTTATTTACTTACATAATAGTATTTTCTCAAGGTGATCTAGAAAGCTTATTTAGCCATCAATGTAGCTGAATAGCTAATAAGAGTAACAGATTTGGGGCGCCTGGGTGGCTCAGTGGGTTAAGCCTTCGGCTCAGGTCATGATCTCAGGGTCCTGGGATCGAGTCCCGCATCGGGCTCTCTGCTCAGCAGGGAGCCTGCTTCCCTATCTCTCTCTGCCTGCCTCTCCAACTACTTGTGATTTCTCTCTGTCAAATAAATAAATAAAATCTTTTTAAAAAAAAAAAGAGTAACAGATTTGATTTGGGCTCTGGGAATAGTGGTTTGTTCAAAGCAGGAGATAGGAGAAAGAGAAGAAAATACACATTTTTAGCTTATTGCTTGATGCAGGATTGATGTCATGAATTATCTTGACCTAAGCTGTGACTGTATTTGGCAAGCTTCCATGAGCCCTTCTGGCCATAAATTCTACTTCCTGGTGATCCTCTGTCCCAGTGGTCTTAAGCTTGTAACATGTGACAAATTTGTTACAGCTTTTTTTGCCCTGCCTATTCACATACAACTCTCCTTTCCTCTTGGGTAAAGAACTCAGATATTTTTCAGAAAATTACTCCATCTGTAAGGAATTTGGGATTTTTTACATTTATTTAAATTTTCCATATTTACATTTAAAAATTATACATGATAATTAAATTCTAATTGGCTATTTTCCAGACTTTGTGTTCAGTAGATAGTTTATAGACAAGTTGGGGCCACCTTGTATCCTGAAGTTGTGTTCCATGGAGTCTATAGTCTAATCTGATACTGTTCTTAATGTCTTAACTTTCTCTAGTTTTGAAGATCTAAGCATTATTAGGGTATCCTGTCTAGGCCAGATGCATTAATCAACTCATCACAGGATGGGCTGCCTGCCTGGTGAAAGTATTGGAGAGCTTTCTGGGAGTTTTATACTCGCAAATAGCTCTCACACTGAGATCTATCAGGCTAGAATTTGCCAGTGGCAACTTTGTCCTGGGTAATTTCAACAGAACAGAATTATTATTATTTTTTTAAGCAAGTAGGCTCGAATTAAACATATCTATGTTTGTTATGACCTCCATCAAAAGGAATTAAGAAAAAAATACAAAAACCAAACTAAATTAAAAAGATAAATACTCAAATGCACTCACATAGCGTGATTTGCCAGCTTTTTTTTCCTGTATAAGCTTCTGGTCATTTAATTTTTTTCTTAAGTTGCATTTTTTCTTTTTATACAGCATTATTAATTTCTCATGGCTATTTGCAACAGTTAGAAAGTCACTATTAGAAAACTAATTTAAATGATTTATAAGTTTGATGTCATCTCCTTCTAGAATTTACAAATCATTTTTGGATAGGACAGTATTATAATTTTCTAATACCAGTATACACTATTTCTTACATTTTAGTAGGTGTCTTTTCTTAGAAATTGAGATTTCACATTCAGATACATTGATATGTAAGTGGCCCGGACATTTGAAAGAAATTGGAGGTTACCACAGAAGTGCCCTTCTGTCAGTGGTGCATTCATATATCAGAGACATTCTTTTGCATTTATTTAAAAGTTAGAAATATGTATTGCTTTTTAAATAATTTTCCCACATAATAATTCCTTAAAAAGTTGTAATTGCTTTAAGTTTTACTACTGATTGTAGTCATTTGTGTGATTGTATCTATGATTGATGCATTTTAATGTTGCAATTGTCTGGCAATTTTCTATGATTATATCCATGACTGGTATTCTTTATGGTGCAATTGTGTAGTAATAGTCTGATTATATTGCTATTAAGATTCTTACGTAACTTTCTCTCAGGACACATTTGAAGAATATAGTTTTTATTTCTGAGAGTATAAGCTCTTGGTAAAGCAAATCAGTTCACTTGGCTTGGAGAATTTTCTTCATTGAGTCAACAGCTGAATGATATTCAGAAGAAAACCACCATGTTCTCTTTTTATATTATACTACTGAGATTTTTTTCCAAGTAACATCTTTTTAAAAATTTAAATTAAATTAACCAACTTATAGTACATCATTAGTTTCAGAGGTAGTGTTCAATGATTTATTAGTTTTGTGTTAGACCTGTGCTCATCACATCCCATGCCCTCAATTTAAAAATTAATATTATTAAAATTCTTAATGTTTTTTTAAAAATTATTTATTTATTTGATAGAGAGTGAGAGAGCACAAGCAGGGGGAGAGCAGAGGGAGAGGAAGAAACAGAGGTGCCATGCTGAGCAGGGAGCCTGATATGGGACACAATTCCAGGATCCTGGGATCATGACCTGAGCCTAAGGCAGACACTTAACCAACGGAGCCAACTAGGCTCCCCTAACTACTTCTACAACAACTAGAACAACAACAACTACTACTACTACTACTACTACTACTACTACTACTACTACTACTACTACTACTTCTTCTTAAAGATTATGTCTTTGCTTTAGAGAGAAAGAGAGACAAATCGGGAAGAGCATAAGCAGGAGGGGTAGAGGGAGACGAAGAGAGGATTTCAAGCAGACTCAGTGCTGAGCACAGAGCCTGATGAGGGGCTCAATCTAAGGACCCTGAGATCATGACCTGAGCCAAAACCAAGAGTCAGACACTTAGCCAACTGTGCCACCCAGTCACCCTTAAAATTCGTAACTTCTTAATGTGAAATCAGAAAAAGATCTAATAACAAAGACTGATCACCAGAATATTTGGAAAAAATCTAGCAAAAAGCAGTTATCAGGAAGGCCAAAGGAAGAAAGAGGAGTTAATCAGATGGCAGAGACAGGTCCCGTGAATTCAGTACTTAGAAGTTCTGCTGCGGGGCGCCTGGGTGGCTTAGTGGGTGAAAGCCTCTGCCTTCGGCTCAGGTCATGATCCCAGGGTCCTGAGATTAAGCCCCGCATCGGGCTCTCTCTGCTTAACAGGGAGCCTGCTTCCTCCCCTCCCTCTGCCTGCTTCTTTGCCTGCTTGTGATCTCTGTCAAATAAATAAAATCTTAAAAATAAAAAAAAAGAAGTGTCTACTGCATCAGGCACAAGGGACAATAACCTTGACTTCACTGAGAGCAGATTCAGTGGAGTCGTGGGGATATAACCCAGATGGAAAGGTAACTAATAATCAAGAGGAGATAAGGAAAGTCATACAATATAGGGAGAATATTTTTTTCCAGGGGAACAATTGTGAAGGAAAGTTTAAAGATAGGGTAATATACCTACAAAAAAATTGGATTTTGTTTGTTTTAACACAGTAGAGATAATTTGAAGGTAAGAAAACCAAAGAAAGGGATAAGGTACTAAAGAAAAAGGTCTCTGAAGGGGTTCAGAGTTTTATTGAAGTTCAAGGTAAACTTTGAACAGATACCTTGGCACTTTTTTCAGTGAGAGCTAAAAGGAGGTAGGGAGGTATATGAAGATAAATTCATTTCTTGGTAAAGGTCAGATATTGGATTTCTCTTGGTAAAGGTCAGACATTAGATTCTATATTTGGTGTAATTTAAGAAGATATATTTGTGGGGCGCCTGGGTGGCTCAGTGGGTTTAGCCTCTGCCCTTCGGCTCAGGTCATGATCTCAGGGTCCTGGGATCGAGTCCTGCATCGGGCTCTCTCCTTGGCGGGGAGCCTGCTTCCTCCTCTTTCCCTCTCTGCCTACTTGTGATCTCTGTCAAATAAATAAATAAAATCTTTAAAAAAACCAACAAAACCTTTAAGAAGCTATATTTGCTCGAGCTAGGAAGGATATGGAGGTGTGCATGAGCATGGGGATGGAATAGAGAAAGAGAGGAAAATGTTAAAGAGTTGGAGACCCTGCTATGTAGAAGGGCTGGTAGAATTTATAAATGAGAACAAATAGAGGGATTGTTGACCAAACATCAAGAGAAGAGACTTGTCTTGGCACAGAGATATGATTTTTCCAAGCAGTGCTTAATGGTGTGCGTACCAAAGCAAGAAAACAAACATGGAGTGAATTTCTGATGGTGATACACAGATCTAGTGTGATAGAAGGACAAGATGGGCACTTGGGTGGCTCAGTCAGTTAAGCGTCTGCCTTTGGCTCAGGTCATGATCCTGGGGTTGCTAGATCAAGTCCTGGGTCGGGCTCCCTGCTCAGTGTGGGGCCTGCTTCTCCCTCTGCCCTTCACCCTGCTTGTGCTTGCTCTTGATCTCTCTCTCTCTCAAATAAATAAATAAATAAAATATTTAAAAAAGAAAAGAAGGACAGGATAGCAAAGTGATTTTAGGTTGTGGGTAGAGAATACTTGAAAGTGATGGATGGTAGAGTCTGATTTAGACAGGGATTGAAAATGCAGTCACTAGGAGGCTGATAACCCAGAATGGATGAAATGGCCAATGTTCTGGAGTCTTGATGAAATTCAATAATTGGTATAGTGAGGATATGAAAGTAAAAGTGCACGAAGGGTACTTTTTTTTTTTTTTTGAAGGGTACATTTTTTAAAACAGGATTTTATACTCAAAGGTTTTGAAAGTACTGTTATTTGACAGGATGACAGGAGAATTGATTTTAAGATCAGCAGCATTATTCCTAATTATTTTAATTATATATTATTTTGAAAATTAAAAATTTTTGATTAATTCATTTTGACTAGTGGTTCTCAACAGTGTGTCTGCTGAGGGAGACATTTCTTTGATGGACACATCTCCAGTAGTGACATGCTGACTCCATTGAACATCACTAATTTCCATCATCCAGGGAGTTTAGAATTGTGCTACCCAGGATGGTAGCTCCAACCACATGAAGCTGTTGAGCATTTAAAATGTGGATAATGGGGGCACCTAGGTGGCTCTGTCGGTTGAGTGTCTGCCTTCATCTGAGGTCATGACCCCAGGGTCCTGTGATGGAACCCCACATTCAAGCTCCCTGCTTTGCAGGAAGCCTGCTTCTCCCTCTCCCTCTGCTGCTCCCCCTGCTTGTGCAGTCTGTCAAATAAATAACTTTTAAAAATAACATTTTTAAAAAATGTGGGTAAGTTCCTCCACTGGAGGAACTGAACTTAAAATTTTATTTAATTCTGACTTTAACTGAAAAACTGAAGCACACTAAAACATTCTTCCCTTAATAAATCTTGGCTTTAATGGGACTACATTTCACTTTAAGCATTGCATCAACACTATTGTTGTGGAGAACATGAAAGATAAATCATTAATAATATGTCATAAGTGTAAATTGTGTAAATGATGTTATTTTGGATATTGGGTTAAAATATATTATTATTTTTTAAAGATTTTATGTATATTATTATTTTTTAAAGATTTTATGTATTTAGAGAGCGAGGGAGCGAGCATGAGCAGGGGAGAGGGTGGGGGAGAGGAAGAAGCACACTCCCAGCTGAGCAGGGAATCAGATATATGGCTGATCCCGGGACCTTGAAATAATGACCCGAGAAAAAGGCAGAGGCTTAACTGACTGAGCCACCCAGGTGCCCTAAGTAAAAGATATTATTACAATGAATTTCACTTGTTTCTTTTCTACTCTTTAAAATATGGCTACTAAAAACTCGAAAATTAATGTGTCTTGTGTGATATTTCTATTGGATAGAGCTAGACTAGAGTTTCATAGACGTCATAGCTGACTTTTGGAATATAAAAATAAATTATTGGTTAAGATTAAAAGTATATATAGAGAATACGTTCATACACTTTCCTCCTTTATGTATAGGTAAACTAACATTTTTAAAACATAAGCCGGACAAAATGGCAGAAGCAAAGTAGAAGAACACCTGCTGCAAGCTCCCGCAACGTGGGTAGACCTCCATAGGTTGCCAGACCAGCGGAAGAGCCCCTGCTGCGGCTGTATCGCCCCCAGGCGGCGGCGACAAAAACCACGCCAGGCTTCGGTTGCCGCACTCCCCGCCAAAGCGCCTGCGCAAAGCCAAGAAGGCAGTGCCAGCTGGGGAGATGCGCCACGTGGTAAAGAGACGGCTGAGGGACGGGGTCTTTGTGCTGGAGTTGGTGGATAGCGTGGGGGGCGTCTAAAGCAGATCTTTAGCCGGGTGGAAATGAAGTCTGGGTTGATCCCGCTGCTACCTGGGTGGGTCCTCCATGACGTACAAATTCTTGAAGCAAGGCGCATCCGGCCTCCCACTCCCGCGCGTCATACCGCTCCAGTAGCTGAAAGGTACAGATTTCTATTTTTTTTTTTTAATTTTTAAATATTTATTGGACAGAGGGAGAGATCACAAGTAGGCAGAGAGGCAGGCAGAGAGAGAGGAGGAAGCAGGCTCCCCACTGAGCGGAGAGCCTGATGCGGGACTCGATGCCAGGATCCTGAGATCACGAACTGAGCGGAAGGCAGAGGCTTAACCCACTGAGCCACCCAGGCACCCTAACAGATATTTTGTTTAATGAAGCTGGCACAGTGACCGTTTGAAACTCATATCTCACACCAAAAAGTGAAGATAAAAAAGTGCAGTGCTCTGTTGTATACACTTCTGTGTGAAGAACATTATTAACTCCTAGTGAAAATTAGGACTTCTCCGGCGTCTGTTGACAGGATTTTTCTTTAATCTTAAAATGCTTTCTCTTCAGTGAAGAGACTTAGGATTTAGTTATTATTCTCACTGTAGGGGTATTCTCGACGCCAACTTGATACTCTTCTTCTTTTCGTCCAGCCCCTCAAATTTTTAACATTTGACCACCTCGAGGATTTTCCTTGTCACATGTTACTAATGTATTTAGGAGAAAGACTTAATTCTATAAAATTATTATCTATTGCTAGGAAAGTGAAAATTAAGGCAGCAACGGGAGGGCAAGTTTCCAAAGAGTAGGGAAACCAATTCAGTTGCGCCTCAACATTCTGCAGGTTGCTTTCTCTTTTATCCTGTTTGCACCGGGGGACATTTGCTTATTCCTGGTGGGAGAGGAGAAAAGTTGGCACAGAGAAGCTCCTAAAAGGCAAAGAAGTCAGCAGAGCTTTAAATAACTTTTCAGATCCGAAAGAGCCAAAAATTAGAGTTTGGTTCTGCCAGAGTAGCTGGATTTGAGTAACATGAAGATCCAGGACAGAAGGATGGCTCAGAGAAGTGAATCAAATAGTCCAGTTTTTTTTCCTCCAGATGTTAACTATTTCTAAACTTCTCAGGACAGGTGGTTAAAATTCAGAGCCTGCCTCCCTGAACTCTTATCTTTGTATCCATAGTCCAGCAAAATTGCTATGCTTGGCTTAGCTCTCTGCTCTGAGTCTGGTAAATGTCAGCCCATGAAAAGTGGGACATTTTAGTGTTTCTTTTCTTAAGGCTCACAGCCATGCATTGTGTGTTTTCCCACTATTTGAAAATAGCTTTCCCAGTGTTCTTGCTTTTATGGTGAGACAGCAAGTCCAATATCAAGGCAGGTTCTATCATGGTTAGAATTAGAAGTAGGTTTTTTTTTTTTTTTTTTTTTTGGTAAAGATTTTATTTGTTTATTTGACAGAGAGAGATCACAAGTAGGCAGAGAGGCAGGCAGAGAGAGAGAGAGGAGGAAGCAGGCTCCCTGCTGAGCAGAGAGCCCATGTGGGGCTCCATCCCAGGACCCTGAGATCATGACCTGAGCCGAAGGCAGAGGCTTTAACCCACTGAGCCACCCAGGCACCCCAGAAGTAGTTTTTTTTTTTAAGTTTTCATATTTAAAAAGTTTCCCCTTGCATGAGAGTCATAAAGGATCTTTGACATGATTCTCATGATTTTTTTTAGATTAGGTTATTTAGAAATTATCATGATTTGGATTATGGGTAGTTTTTGAAATTTGAGTTCCCAAAGTTGAGATGAATTGTAAATCAATGTAATATGGATAGATGAATTCAGATTAACTTAAGTATCAAAGGCAGCTTATCAATGAATATCAACCAATGCTATGAAAGAAACATTTCAAAAATTGTTTTTTCTGGTATGTGGATCAGTTGTCCTCTTTTTTTTTGACATTTTAATTTAAATATTTATTATTTAGTGATTTAATTTATTGCCATATTTTAATATAAGTATGTACATACACATTTTTATATGCGCTCAACTCAACACAAAGCACATGGATTACCTTGTAGTGTTACTACCACTGTTTTAATACCTAGCATTACGGTACCCAAAGAACAAGAATAATATGTGTCAGCGATGGGAATACAGATTTAGAATTACTGAAACTGTAAATTTAAAGTTTTTCATCTTTTTAAATAAAAGTGGAGGAATTTGCCAAGTGTATGAGAGTATGATGGAAATGGGGGAAAAAGAAGTGGCAGATACATTATTTCTGCAGGGAAGGTCTTACCTCAGAGCTCTTCCATCACTTGTTACCTTGTTGGCTCTATACCAGTTCTTAGTAGAGCACATGTTTCAGATGAATAAAAGGCTCCAGAAAGACACTAGGGATTATCCCAAGTTATGTCAAATATGTTGTTCTGCAACTGAACGAAAAAATACATCTGAAAATGACACAGGTGTCAATAAATGCCCTATTCATTTCCAAATCCAAAGCATGTTTTCATCTATATTTAGAATGTAAATGATAGGTTACCTGAATAGTTATACAAATTCTTCCTCCCCAGTGGCAGTATTCTGTTTAGTCCCACAGAGGATAAATTTGATGATGGGAACTGTCAATTCAGTCAAATGGAGGTTGCATTTTTTTAAGAGTGAAGAAAAATGATGACTAAATTTAAGGGATAATTATGACTTTTTAACTACTATTTTTTTAAAAGATTTTATTTATTTATTTGACAGACAGAGATCACAAGTAGGCAGAGAGGCAGGCAGAGAGAGAGAGAGAGAGGAGGAAGCAGGCTCCCTTCCGAGCAGAGAGCCCGATTCGGGGCTTGATCCCAGGACCCTGGGATCATGACCCAAGCCGAAAGCAGAGGCTTTAACCCCCTGAGCCACTCAGGCGCCCCTTAACTACTAATTTTTAATCTACTTTCCAATGAAGCAAATTTCAGAAAGCACTTTGTATATTAAAGGGGGTGATTTATTTTTTAAAGTCTTCTTAAGAGTTAAATAAGATAAAATATTCTGAGATTTAATAAGAATTCTGTGAAAATTGTTGTGAAGTCTGCTACCATATTATTTTACAAAGACAATAGTGTCTAATTTAGGTCTCTGATATATTGCAAGAATTGTAAGGAAACAGCGATGCTTAAATTAACAGCTTTGCACTTTTGGTGGTTAAAACTAAAGGATGCATTAAAGACTTAACTGGCCTTCTAATTTAAGATTTATAAAAATAGCATCAATGAAAGTGCAATATATAATTATACTTTTCCCAACATGTTTACTTCTTTTTTCTCATTGTCTTGCTTTTGAAAACAAATCTGGGCACCAAATATTAAAGTATTCAATTGTTATGCTAGCATTTTTAAAACATCCAACATAACAAAAATAATTGTTTTAACATCTGGTTTCTTTTTCAGCGAAATCCCGTTTCCTAGATCATATGTAAAATATTACAAGCATGGAGGTAATTCAAATTCACTACTAGTTATTTTAAATTTGTATTCTCTTTTAAATACCCTACTCTTTAATAACCATACTTTTAAAATCACATCTTAATTTGAATATTAGGAAGTGATACATGTTTTTCCTCTTGAAATTTTATCCATCCATTAAAGCACATTTCAAGGGGCACTTGGGTGGCTCAGTCAGTTTAGCGTCCGACTGTTGATTTCGGCTCAGGTCATGATTTCAGGCTTGTGAGATGGAACTCTGAATCTGGCTTGCACCAGGCATGGAGCTTGCTTAAGATTCTCTCCATCTGCCCCTCCTCACCGGTGCTCTCTCTCTCTCTCTCTCTCTCTCCCCCCCAAAAAACAAAACAAAACACATTTCAAGTCCCACTTCCTTATTCAAGTGTACTGTTTTTTTCTGGCCTACACTGATATTTCTTGTCCTGAATTCCCATATCATGCTTCCTTCTCATGTAGTCTCCACTTTTGTATGGCAGTAAGCCAACTATGTTTTAAGATCTTTGATGAGAACCTTACTCTTCTACATCCCTTCAACACTGTCATAAATAGAGCAGCTTTTCCAAAGATATTTGATTATCTCAGTTGGCTTTGAGGAATGAAACTATCTCTTGGAACCTGAGTGATTGGTAAGAACTATATGATCTTCAAAGTACATACCAGGAAATCATATGCAGTAATTAGAGCCACTTCACTGTGTTTCACAACCAAACCTGTATGAACAATTTCTAAGAGTATTTACTGGGGAAAGTCATAACTTGATGAGCCTTGGGGTAGTTGGTGCCTGGTATTATTATAACTGAGGCATCATGTTCGTCTGGAGGCACTCATGGATCTCTTTATTTCTACTCTTAGCGATTGCACAATAGTCAGAAACGTATCTCAAACCTTTAATCTGAGATATTTCTCAGTGTGGGAACTGAGCGGTAATTCTAATATAGTACTTTCTGTATCAAAGATGATTATAACAGCCAAAAAATGTCAATAGGGAAATATTTATATATAGACCAAATGTGCCTAAAAGAATCAAAAGGAAATGGAAATTTAGAGCAAAAAATTTGAAGGGAAAGAGATATTTAGCACCTTCTTCCTTAGATTAAAAAAAAAAAGAATTAAAAAGAAGATTTAGATATAGAAATATGTGGGAATCTACAAATTACCAATAATATTCCATAATAACTACCCTTTTTAGCTTTGACTGTTAAAACACTATTAAGAAAATCATTTGGAGAAATATCTTTGCTTCACCAAATATTTTGTTATATTCAGCTGAATTTGTTTTAATTTTACAGATACCATTTTGATACATTTATATACAAAGAACAAGGCAAAGTTTTATTTTTAAATTTCACACCACAAAATTTCCTCTGTAGGTTTTGTTTAGTTACTAATTACTTTTGAAAAGGAGCAGCAAAATCATATTAGTGGAGCAATCTGATAATGGAGTTTAAAGTTTCCTTCATTCTAGAATAGCATTCCTTTTCTCAGGTTTATCATATCTAGCTCTATAGCACATAGAGAGTCTCTTCTTTGCTCCTTGCTAAGTATTTTCATCTGGGATTCTTGCCCTATTTATTTGTTGTAAAATCTTAGAAATATTTATCTTATGGAATACCATCATTTTCCCTGATAGCACAGTTCTTATACTTGACAGATAAACTATTGACTTAAGAAACATTTTGTTTTTCCAGAGAATATAAAACTCATAAAACAATCAGAAAATTTCACTTTAAGGAAATTCTACACAAATGTAACGTCTTCCATTCTGTGCAAACACATATGGAGTTTGGTTTCTATAGTTACTTGTTGTTAGTCCTGTGCTCTTTGGTTCTGTGCAGAGCTGAACAAGAGATCAACAAGCCTATAGTTGTCATTATAATGAGGCAGAAACTGAAATAGTTCCTTTCGTTGATGGCCATATAGCAGTTTAGAGGACATACTATTTTAAGGTAATGATTACTAACAATGAAAATACAGAAAGGGAAATTAGAGAATCGATTCCATTTACTATAGCACCAAGAACCATAAGATACCTGGGAATAAACCTAACCAAAGAGGTAAAGGATCTGTACTCGAGGAACTACAGAACACTCATGAAAGAAATTGAAGAAGACACAAATAGATGGAAGACCATTCCATGCTCTTGGATCGGAAGAATAAACGTTAAAATGTCTATACTGCCTAGAGTAATATATACTTTTAATGCCATTCCGATCAAAATTCCACTGGTATTCTTCAAAGAGCTGGAGCAAATAATCCAGAAATCTGTATGGAATCAGAAGAGACCCCGAATCGCTAAGGAAATGTTGAAAACAAAAGTAAAACATTACCTGATTTCAAGCTTTATTACACGTTACCTGATTTCAAGCTTTATTACAAAGCTGTGATCACCAAGACAGCATGATACTGGCATAAAAACAGACACATAGACCCGTGGAGCAGAGTAGAGAGTCCAGATATGGACCCTCAACTCTATGGTCAATTAATCTTTGACAAAACAGGAAAAAATATATAGTGGAAAAAAGACAAGTCTCTTCAATAAATGGTGCTGGGAAAACTGGACAGCTATAAGTAGAAGAATGAAACTCGACCATTCTCTTACACCGTACACAAAGATAAACTCAAAATGGATAAAAGACCTCAACGTGAGACAGGAATCCATCAGAATCCTAGAGGAGAACATAGGCAGTAATCGATATCAGCCACAACAACTTCTTTCAAGATATGTCTCCAAAGGCAAAGGAAACAAAAGCGAAAATGAACTTTTGGGACTTCATCAAGATCAAAAGCTTCTGCACAGCAAAGGAAACAGTCAAGAAAACAAAGAGGCAACCCACGGAATGGGAGAAGATATTTGCAAATGACAGTACAGACAAAAGGTTGATATCCAGGATCTATAATGAACTCCTCAAACTCAACACACATGAAACAGGCAAAAATATCAAAAAATGGGCAGAAGATATGAACAGACACTTCTCCAATCAAGACATACAAATGGCTATCAGACACATGAAAAAATGTTCATCCTCACTAGCCCTCAGGGAGATTCAAATTAAAACCACATTGAGATATCACCTTACACCAGTTAGAATGGCCAAAATTAACAAAACAGGAAACAACATGTGTTGGAGAGGATGTGGAGAAAGGGGTACCCTCTTACACTGTTGGTGGGAATGCAAGTTGGTGCAGCCTCTTTGGAGAACGGTGTGGAGATTCCTCAAGAAATTAAAAATAGAGCTTCCCTATGACCCTGCAATTGCACTCCTGGGTATTTACTCCAAAGATACAGATGGCATGAAAAGAAGGGCCATCTGTACCCCAATGTTTATAGCAGCAATGGCCAAGGTCGCCAAACTATGGAAAGAACCAAGATGCCCTTCAACGGACGAATGGATAAGGAAGATGTGGTCCATATACACTATGGAGTATTATGCCTCCATCAGAAAGGATGAATACCCAACTTTTGTAGCAACATGGACGGGAGTGGAAGAGATTATGCTGAGTGAAATAAGTCAAGCAGAGAGAGTTGATTATCATATGGTTTCACTTATTTGTGGAGCATAACAAATATCATGGAGGACAAGGGGTGTTAGAGAGGAGAAGGGAGTTGGGGTATATTGGAAGGGGAGGTGAATCATGAGAGACTGTGGACTCTGAAAAACAATCTGAGGGGTTTGAAGTGGTGGGGGGGGTGGGAGGTTGGGGTACCAGGTGGTGGGTATTATAGAGGGCACGGATTGCATGGAGCACTGGGTGTGGTGGAAAAATAATGAATACTGTTTTTCTTAAATAAATTGAAAAAATTAAAAAAAAATAAAATATCAGGGGGGCTTTTTCCTGCTTAACACTAACTGCTTATTTGGTAATGTCATAGGAACAAAAATGAAAAGAAAGACTGAAAAACATAACTATATTGATTTTCTGTTTATTCAAGGTGTATAACTAAAAGAATGTATTCATAAAATTGAGGTTTTCAAAAAGCATGGAATACTTTAATTTTAGAGCTTATGTGTGTGCATGCATGTGCGTGTATATTAAAAGATTATTTAGGTTTACAAATATGTATTTTGACCTAAGGTATTTTCAGCAAATAAAAACAAAATTGAACCTCTTTGGAAGAAAAAGCTGTTCTCAGAATTCTATAATTAGGAATAGCTCGATCCATTTTTTTTCCCTCTGATCCATTTTATTTATGGAAATTACTTAATTTTTTGGTGAAACAGTTCTATAATACAGATTTGGAATGGTGTTCCAAAAAATCAAGCTATCCCTTGAAAGTTATGTTTTAGTTGTATGTATGTTTTGTGTATAAAATTAAAATAGTTTGATATATCTTTAGTTTAATTTGACATCTGAATAGTAATCATGATGTGGTTATCACCTTCAAATTACCTATGAAAATGCTGAAGTTATACAGAAAAAGAGCTGAGGGAACTGATGGTGGAAGTCTTTGATAATGAACCATTGATAGGTAACCTATATATGATACACTTCAAGTAATCCAGCAGCAATACTTACCACCCAATGGAGAGTAGAAACATATTGTATTCTTTCATTATTATCTTCTGACTTTAGAGACAGGATCTGTGTCAAGCAAAAACAAACAAACAAACAAACAAAAAAAACCCAAAAAACAAAAAACAAACCAAAAGAAACAAAACCTGAGTACTTTCTCTCTGCTTCAAAAATGTGGCTTTTGGAAAAGGGTGGAGTAGTCTTTTTCCTCTCACATCTTCTAGGCCCACAAATCTCCACAAGTAAGCTATGATGGATAAGGGCAAAACTGGAAACTAGGGCAAAACTGCCCTAGAGCAGGTGCCCTGATGTGGGACCCAAATTCAGGAGATCTAAGAAATTGGATAGGAAAAAGTAAATCTTTATTTTCATTAATCTGTAGTGGAAATTCAGCATTCCTTTTATGTTTGCATGTAGGCAATAAACCACAGTTATATTAGCATGACTTGTGACTTTCTCCCCCATAGAGGTTATTAATATTTTAATATTGTGTTTCAGTGGCTTCAGGTATCTTAAAATATTTTTTATTCTTATTAATACTTTGAATTCATGGTAGTTATAAAACCTAATAGATCTGCTCTTAATGACTAATGAAGCATATATATTGAAGTATAATGTATATTTTATTTTTAAAGTAGATTGCTCTCTGTATTTCAATAGAATTTATTTCCTTGGGATTTTGTTTATTTTTTAAGGGTTTCCTCATGTTTTACTATGCTGCTAAATTTTTACATGGCACAAAAAGTAAAGAAGGTCTGCTCTATGGAGAATATTTGTTGAAAATTGCTGATAGAAGTGAGACTTCTGTATATAAACCTGCTCTTCAACCCTCAGTCCTATTTAGGATTTAGCCAACATGCAAGCCTTAAGCATTGCCAAAGCAAACCAACACTAAATCTCTTGGTAAGCACTAACTCTAGGTAACTCTTATCAAGCTTAATAATGAGAAGAGTAAAAACAATGTAGAACAAAGGAAAGAAAATACCAAAATGAAGATTCAGAAAAAGACAATGTCTTTGATATGGAAAACCATCGGGATTGAATAGGGTCAGATAAAAAGGGAGAAGCTAAAGAAGTAGCCGAAGAAACAAAATATCTAGTATCTGAATTAACTTTCATCCAAAAAATTAAAGAACAGGATTTCCAAAGAATAGATCTATTTAATGATCTAGAAGATAGACTGTAGATACTTTCCTACATAGCAGGGGTGAGGAAAATAAAAAGGAATGACAGAGAATAGAATCACAGCTATTTCAGCAGGAGAAGAAAACAATAATAATTAGACTGTTACTGAAGACATTAAATTATTGTTGGAGAAGTATTTCTTCAGAAAAAAAAATTATACTCAGAATGAAGTAGGCTTCTGGAAAAACTTTATCACCTACTTCAGATAAAACTTAAAAAAACCAAAAGCAAACAAACAAAAAAACAAACCTTGGGCACCTGGGTGGCTCAGTCAGTTAAGTGCTGGTTAAGTGTTTGCCTTTAGCTGAGGTCATGATCTCAGGGTCCTGGAATGCAGCCAGGCATTGGGCTCCATGCGCAATGGGGAACTTCCTCCTCCCTCTCCTTCTGCCTGCTGCTCTCAGTCTCTGTCAAATAAATAAATAAAATCTTAAAAAAGAAAAAAAAAAACTGCTGCAGCTGCTCTATTAAAAAAAAAAAAGTAACCTCTACTTCAGAAAAAAAAAGTCAACTGTACACAAGGGGGAAAAAATCTCAAAGAACACTTATAAAAAGAAGAAAAAAGAAACAGACTGACTATATAGCTGTAGTTTAATCCCCAAACTGTAACACTAAATAATCAGAAGTCAGGGGAGAATGTTTATGGAAACTTGAGATGATTTTTATCCAGATAAATTTCCTTAGAAATAGAATAAGTATTCAAATACACAAGAGATTCATTTACAGGTTACTTTGAAAGGTGTTTAAAAGATTTCAGTATAAATTTCAGTAATATTTCAACAAATTATGAAATAATTCCAATTCAGACTTCCATAATTAGAGAATTCAGGTATAGAGATGTGACAATTATTAGAAATTAAGTTTGTATCATTGTTCAAGAGAATATATGAAGTATAAAACTAATTGCAATGACCTTGATGTAAATTATATTACATTAGAAAATGTTGTAATGTAGGAATGAGCAGGGGAAAATTAGAGTGTTAAATTCCTTAACATATAAAAGTGTTGGCACTTTTATTTTGATTCTGATACTCTTTAGTGTTTTAGATTTTTAATCTCTAGGTTTGTTAATAAAGTTAAATTTATTAGAACTTTCTACAGTAAGGGATAATATCGCAAAGACTTACTATTATTTCAACGTGGAAATCTAAGGTGGGAGATTATTATAGACTTTGAATATAGGATCAAATGACTTAATGCAGAGTTTTCACAGTGGGAATCTGATGGAGATAGGGCTAAATTCATAATATCAGAGTTTAGGAGTGGACACAACAAAGCAGGGGTCTTGAACTGAGTCTTGACAGAGAAGCAAAATGTTTGTCCAGATGACGAGATTATGTCTCTGATAAATTGATCATGGGCATTTCCTAAAGTTATATAGTGGTTTATAGCCTTATCTTTCAAGGACCAACTTTTTTGGGAACAAATGATTAAATCATGTGACATAGTTTGTCTTTAGGCTTATGGTTAAAAAAGTAAGCAGCCATAAAATTAATACCACTGTGATGTGGAATATATAATTAAAATAGAATAATATGTATGTATATCAAAACATATATATGTTAAAGTATTAAAATACACTTAGAAACTTAAATGCTTAAACTGTTTACAAGACTCTCAGCTTTAGTAAAGGTAATAAAATAAAATTCCAGTATATACTGTTTACAGTATACATATACAGTATACAGTATACATTTTTGCTAATAAGCAAAAAAAAAATGGAAATGCAAATAAAAAAATCATTGTTCATTTAAGGCTCAATTTTCATCAAATTTAAAATCCTGGAAGGGAAAAGAAAGAAATTTTAAATAGAAAGTAAACATAGGCCTTAATGATAAGATGACATGCTTTAATAGTAAATAGCAGAGAAAAACAATATATACAGAAATAACTTGTAGGAATCTGAAGAAAAATAATCAAGAAGACAGTTTTAATATTACAAATTTGAGCCTTTATCAGAAAAAGCAGACATAAATTTATAAGTAGGTTTATAGATAATTATGAATTACCTATTAAAAAGTTTATTTAAGGGGCGCCTGGGTGGCTCAGTGGGTTAAGCCACTGCCTTTGGCTCAGGTCATGATCTCAGGGTGCTGGGATCGAGTCCCGCATTGGGCTCTCTGCTCAGCAGGGAGCCTGCTTCCTCCTCTCTCTCTCTCTCTCTGCCTGCCTCTCTGCCTACTTGTGATCTTTCTCTGTCAAATAAAAAATTAAAAAAAAATCTAAAAAAAAAAGTTTATTTAAATCTATTAAAAGTTTAATTATTGTGGAAACAGAGAAAGTTGAGTATCCATTTAATAAGATCTCAAGTAAACCCTATAGATACAAAAAGTCAAATTATACCAGAAATGTTACCTGATTTGTGTGTTGGACGGATAGAAATTATTGTTGGAGATTTAAGCATTATTGATAACAAGGGCAACAAATTACAACAATTCTTAAGTTAAAACCAATACAAAACTCTCCCAAATAATTTTGGAGTGGAAGTAGAAATTAAAACAACTTAAAAACTATTAAATACAATGAGAACACTATGTACCAAAACTTACATGTACGCCAAGGCTATACTTAGAAGAAAGGCAATAACTTTAAAAGCTTTCATTAGAAAGTAAGGAAGAAGGTAAAGTAGCTAAGGAATAGTTCAAGGAGTTAGCCACAAGTGAATAAAAAATAAAACTAGGGAAAGCTAGAGAATGATACAAAAGGAAATTATGAAAATAAAGTAGATGAATGGAAAGATAATTCTTGTAAATTTTTTTCCAGGGGGCATTATATGTTAACTATTTTCCCAAGTACATATCATGGATAATGTAAATTAATCTTCACAACTGTCCTGTGGGGCAGTTATTACAATTTTATAGATTATTATATTATTATTATATCATTTTATAGATGAGAAACCAAAACCTTAAGAGAAATTAAATTTTTTGTGGTGTAATAGTACATAGTTTATAGGTGGTGAAGTTGTAATTTGATCACTTTTATCTCTAATTCCACAAACTTGGCATTATCAACAATACGAATTTATGATCTTATTGTTCAGAAGTTCAGAAATTTAAGCTGGGTCCCATTGGGCTAGCATCAAGATGAGCTGTGTTTCTTCTGGAGGATTTCAGGGACAATTCATTTTCCTGTCTTACCAGCTTCTAGAGGCTGCTCACACCTTGGCACTTGGCCTCCTTCCATCTCCAGAGCCAGCAGTACCTGGCTGAGTCTCAAACAGCGTTACTCTGATAGGGTTCTGCCTCCCTTCCTTATAACGACCCTTCTGATTACATTTAGCCCACCCAAATAATCTAGTATGATATTCCTATTCTGAAGTCAATGAGAAAAAAATAAAGTCAATGAGTTTTATCTGCAACCTTAATTTCCTCTTGGTCATATTACATAATATATTCACAGGTTCTATAGATTAGTGTGTGAACATCTTTGAGAAGTATACCACAATAAGTATACTTAAAATGTTGCTCTTCCAAGTACACTTGACTCTTATACCTAGAGGTTTGGATCATATGGGTCCACTTACATGTCGATTTTTTTTTTTAAAGATTTTAATTATTTGACAGCGAGAGAACACGGCAGGGGGAGCAACAGAGATAGAGGGAGAAGGAGGCTCCCTGATGATTAGGGACATGATGTGGGGCTTGATCCCACTGAAGGTAGTTGCTTAACTGACTGAGCCACTTAGGTGCCCCTACATGTTGATTTTTTTAAAAAATAGTATAACACTATAAATGTATTTTCTCTTTCTTAGGAGTTTTTAAATATTTTTTCTGTATCTTTATTGTGAGAATATAGTATATGATACATACAGCCTACAAAATCTATGTTACTTGCCTATATGCTATTGGTAGGGTTTCTGGTCAACAGTAGGTTATTAGCAGTTAATTATGAGGGAATAAAAAGTTATATGTGGATTTCTAACTACACAGGGAGGTTGGTGCCCTTAACCTTCATGTTTTTCAAGAGCCAACTGTACTGCCTCTTTGAATATCAAATCTACAGTTCTGATGAGAAGAACATAGAAATTAGGAATGACAATATCTTAATATATAAAAATGAGTTTTTGTTATATAAGCAAGTTGCTCAGCAGAAGGCACTCTAACTTGTTTAAGTAAAGAGGCATTTGGTAGGGGATGTATCTTGCTCACAACAATACAACCAAACACTGAATGGGCCCAAAGGAATACTTTATCTCTTTGGTGTAGAAGCTGCCTGATGCCACTGCTGGCTCCAGACCATGCTACTCTGCTTTTTACTCTAGTATATTAGCCTGTTTGGGCTTCTATTACATAATAACACTGACTGGATGGATTAAATAACATAAATTGATTTCTCACATTTCTGGAGGCTGGAGAATGCTAACATGTGTCAGTGTGGTCATGTTCTGGTGTCAGCATGGTTGAGTTTTGGTGAGAATTTCTTCCTTGCTTGCCAAAAGAAACCTCCCTCTTGTGTGTTCAGGGTGTTCAAATGACCAACTTTCCTTTTTGCTGGAGTGTGCATTAGCAAACTTTCTGTTAAAAATTCTTGTAAAAATATGAATCCTGTTAGATTAGGGTTTTAGAATTATGACCTCATTTAACCTTAATTATTTTCCTTAGGGGCCCTGTCTCTAAATACAGCCATACTGGGGGGTTGTGTCATGGCTTCAACATATGAATTTTGGGGGAAGGAGTCAGTCCATAACGTCTAGTAAAATGGGATTTCCATGTCTGACCTGGATTATCATGCAACTAAGTTCTAAACACAAGAATCCTATGGAAGGGCAACTGGGTGGCTCAGTAGGTTAAGCCTCTGCCCTCGGCTCAGGTCATGATCTCAGGGTCCTGGGATCAAGTCCCGCATCGGGCTCTCTGCTTGGCAGGGAGCCTGCTTTCTCCTCTCTCTCTCTCTGCCTGCCTATCTGCCTACTTGTGATCTCTCTCTGTCAAATAAATAAATAAAATCTTTAAAAAAAAAAGAATCCTATGGAAGCTTTCAGTGGCAGAGCTGAAATCTAGTTTAACACCATAGAGACACACATGTGAAGAAATGTAGAGGTTCTGCTTATTTGTTTTTTGGAAGGTGTGATTAATTTGTGGGGAACTATCAACTGTGGGTGGGAAAGATGTTCAAACTATTTTAGACAGTCACAGAAGAGAAAAAGTCTTTAATAGTAAATACAGAAGAACTCTGAAAATAAATGTCTTCTATAAAAATCTTACTAGTTTCAGGGTTTTTTTGTGTGTGAAATAGATGAATCATCAGGAAATTAACAAAGCTAACACTTGATCTTAGCCAAAAGGCCGAGAAGCGATGGGAAATTAACAAAGCTAACAAAGTCAATATGGAAACCCAAGAAAGTTGAAGTAGATGAGAATGTTGCTTTATCACCTGAAAGAGTGATTTGGATTATTTTATGAGTTACTTTTTCCAAATCCTCAAGGAATGGTTAATTTTCAGCTTATTTAAGTGTTTCTGGAACATAGAGAAAGAAGAAAAGCTACCCTGTAATGCTGATAATAGAACCTAACAAAGAGAATATAGAGAAAAAATATCGATCTCAATTATGGATATAGACACAAAAATAGCACGTAAATTATCAGTAAATGACATCCAGCTGTATTTAAACGATCTGACTAGTGGGGTTCATATTATGAATGCAAGAATGAATCAATACTAGGAAATCTATTGATCAGATTCTTCCTATTAACAGATCTAAATGGAAATATATTTAACTATCTCCATGTATAATTTGATTGAATGTAATTACCATTTCTGGCTCAAAGTAAAATACTAGAATTTCTCCTTGACTCAATAAAACTGTATACAATATGTATATATATATATCTTATACTTAAAACCATGCATCATGCTTCATGCGTAATGTTAATCTGTTTAAATGGCTTGTTCATTTATCACAAATTAAAAGTTATGTGTTTTAAAACAAAGCCAGTCTTTTCATTACTTACAGGCTAATTATCTGTGTATCTTTGGGAAACAGAATTTGGAAAACTGAAAGAAGACATGTAGTCTATACAGTGATGAGTATGTCTTTGAGGTCTGATATTCAGCTCAGCTGTTTGCCACCTTGGACAGTTGTTTAACATTGTATAATAGATCAACCTCACTAAATCTTGTTTTGTGTAGGTTAAAATGGACATGGCGTTTGTGCTGATTCTTTGTTTTGAAAGGGTTGAATGAAATTGCACACCTCAAACACTGCACATGAGGTTGGCACAGTGTGAATGTGGTGTTTTTTTATTGCTATTATTGTTGTTGTTTGGATGCATAGAGTAACAAATATAAAGCAGATATTAAAAAATCAGTAGATTTCATGTATGCTGGTAATACCCAGTTTAAACTTTAAAAAAGCAAATTCAACTTCGTTTATGAAAACATAAAAATACATTTATCATATCATCAGAAAAGTAATCCCATAAATTCTGTATTAACAAATGTAGGAAAATAAACTGAAAGAACAGAATAATAACAAAAGATACCTTAATTGACTTGAAAGATTTAATTGACTAAAATGATGACTTATTTTTTTTTACCTATAAGCTTTTAGTTGATGTCCACCAATTTGTGGAGAATTGGGGGGACTAATTGACTTTGGTTGGTTGGTGCTAAGTACATTTGTACTGGCATCACCCCTAACAATTGTTGAAAAATTAAGAAACACAATTCTAGGACCTCCTCATAGTTCATTCCATTGATCCTCTAAGGCTAGGAGAATGTGAATACCTCCTCAAATACAAATCAGTTTCCTGTCGTTCAAATAAATAATAGACAAGTATATCAGAAGGAAGTCCAATACAAATCTCCATACCATTTACTCTGTCATTTTCCTTTAATTTTATATATGTTACTTATTAGATATTTTGTATATTTGAAATTTTGTATATTATAATTGATTCAGTAGTCTGAAGTGAATAAAAATGATGTTTAATCCATTCATCCATTCACTTACACAGTCACATAGCAAATATCTACTGAGTACCTATTCTTTGTCAGGCACTGTACTAGATGATTGGAATGCATTAGTGAAAAAACGGGCTTTCTGTGTTCTATATTCTAGTGGTAATTTCCTTATATTGTAGGTGTATGATTCCTGGGAATTAGGTAGATTAGAAAAATTAATTATAGGGACGCCTGGGTGGCTCAGTGGGTTAAAAGCCTCTGCCTTCAGCTCGGGTCATGATCCCAGGGTCCTGGGATCAAGCCCCGCATCGCATCGGGCTCTTTGCTCAGCAGGGAGCCTGCTTCCTCCTCTCTCTCTGCCTGTCTCTCTGCCTACTTGTGATCTCTCTCTGTTAAATAAATAAAATCTTTAAAAAAAAAAGAAAAATTAATTATAGTGTATCTGGAAATCTCTCATCAGAAGAAATCAATATTACCTTTCCAGTATTATTTGTGTTTGGATATTTTAAATGGCTTCCTCATATGTCTTATCACATAGAGGTATCCCTGTACAACAGAAAATAGTTTAAAAACAGTGCATGACCTGTGTCAAATTTGTCCTAGCAAATTCAACCATAAATCTGTATCTCTAAGACCATTTTTATTATACTAATTATAGGATCTATACATTCTTTTTTATAGTATCCTTTGTTTTTTGACAATCTGTAAATTTTCTCTCTGTATGACAAATTGAATATTCAGTTCAATTTTACAAATATTTTGAATAGGTATGATTGTGTAATAGCTTAAATGACCCCTTTTCTCAGGGACCTTACAGTTGACTGAGTCAGATTGTACAGAAATAATGAAATTTAACATAAATGAGGGAAGAAAACAAAACAAATAAGGGCATCATCATTAAGTTCAGTCTTGAAAAAAATGGGTGAATGTTAATGGGCAGATAGATTGAAGGAAGAAAGGAAAGTCCAGTGTGAAAGAACAGGATAAATTCTTACAGATAAAAAAATAAAAATATATTTGAGCTTTGAAAGTTTTTGAGAGGTTCAAAGTGGCTGGACAATAAGGTATGTGGAAACTGGCAAAAGAGGAGTCTGGAGATGTATAATTGTAAAGACCCTTAAACACTAGGATAAGGAGTTTAAACTTTACCTTATAAATAGTGGAATAAGATAAAAAAAATTTTGAGGCCCAAATTATAACTTGTGCTTTATTTTAATAATGGGGGTTGATATTGTGGAATTAACTTGGAAAAAGTTCTCCTCTTGCTCATGCTTGTGCATGCACCCTCTCTCCTTTCTCCGAAATAAATAAATAAAATCTTTAAAAAAAAAGAAGCTAGTTCAAGAAGGAAAAGATGGGAAAAGATTATTGACATTCAGTACCAAAGAAAATGTTGGATTTCTTTTGCTCCTTTCACTCAAAGACTGAATCAATAGAAAGACATATTGTGAGGGATTACTAAACATGTCACTAAGATCATGTCCAATTATGCTAGTGTACCATGCATAAGTAATCAGTGGTCTGTGTTCTCCAAGGGAAGTACCCAAAGACTTAATTAACCTCTCAAAAAAGCAAATTTTAAATTTATGTGTTTCAAACTTTAATTCATGCAAATCTAATGCACTTTAGTCTTAAAATGTACATTCTGATATAGTAGATATGGAGAGGGACTCAGTGTTCTGTATTTCTAGCAAGTTCCAGGTGATAATGAAGCCATTAGTCTATGAAGCATACTGAGTAAGCAAGGCTCTAGGTTTACAGTGTGAACTTTGGAAGAGAGGAGATGACTTTGGTGATTTAAATTTCCCAGTGAATGTTTTAGAATCCATAGGGAAGAAAGCTTTTGGGGCTTTTTGTATTAAATTACTGGACAGTTTTCATACCTACTTTGATTTGATTCAGATTCTGAACACTGGCCATGTTGCTAGAAATGGCTGATCATGTTGCAGAATATGAAGTCACAGGTCTTTTTCAGTCTCAGTTACCTGAAAATTGAATCTTGAGTTGTGACGAATTCTTAATCTTAGCTCAGCACAGGATGGCCTTAGGTGCCACACATCTCTGGAAGCAGTAAGTACCTCCAGTTCTAATGTTGTGGTGAGATTTTTCAACAGCCCTTTCATTTTTTCTTTTTTGCTTTGAAGTTTCTTTGATCTCTCGGCTACCAGAAGAGAATGGGCAAACTTTCTAGCCTATCAGGAAAATATCTCTCAACCACCTCCACTGCAAATAAAAACAAAAAATAAACTTCAAATACAGAACCTTTTTTTTTCCTTTCTGGTTTTCTTTGCTGAATATTTGATAGTGGGTTCAGTCACAGACTTAGGAAGTAGCTAAAGGTTAACTTCTGTGACATCCCAGTCTTCAAACACCCCTCCTTTATCCATTTCTAGAAATCCATAATTTTAATTTTTTTCCTCTACTTGTTAACAGGCCATTTATTTGATCTTCTGTTCATATGAGGTATACATGATTAGCAGTTGAAGTATTACTTCTCTCTTGAAAAATTTATATAGTGGTTAATATAAACTAAGTTTTAACTGCTAAATTTCAGACATAAAATCAGGAACACTTAATTAATTTAGGGGGTACCTGGTTGGCTCAGTCAGTTAAGTGTCTGCCTTTGGCTCAGGTCATGATCTCAGGGTCCTGGGATGGAGACCTGCATTGGGCTCCCTGCTTAGTGGGGAACCTGCTTCCCCCTCTGCCTCTCCCTGCTGCTTGTGCTTGCTCGTGCTCTCTCTCAAATAAATAAATGAATATCTTTAAAAAAAAAAGAATTAATTTGGTATATACAAGTCCATTTCTGTGGTTCTTAAATCATACATTTCTTTTTGAATAGGTCAGTAAAAGACTGTCAACCAAGACAGTAGCCTGAGAGACTTCTATACACTTGTATGACTTGATGAAGAAAGACATGGTGAGCACCTGACTAATAATCAGAGGGTGGAAGTTGTTTCTGTTAATCCAGGAAAAAGAAATTTGGAGTCCTTAATATGCAGTGTCATTAGGATTATGGGTAACTGTGGAAAATGCAGCAAGAACTAAAAAATTTTAAGGATTTTCAGTATGCATGCAAGTCAGTTTTATATTACCTTCTTTCACTAATTGGTAATATTTCCACTGTTTTTAAATCTCTGAAATTTTATTTAAGCAAAATTAAATCATTTGTACCGTAAGAACTGCCACCTAGCCCACAAATATCCTCAATTGGTAATTACCATTTGCATATCAGTGATATTTCTCTCTTCTGTATCTATCCTGTGCAGAATTCTTTTTTTTTTTTTAAAGATTTTATTTATTTATTTGACAGAGAGAAATCACAAGTAGATGGAGAGGCAGGCAGAGAGAGAGAGAGAGAGAGAGAGAGGGAAGCAGGCTCCCCACTGAGCAGGGAGCCCGATGTGGGACTCGATCTCAGGACTCTGAGATCATGACCTGAGTCGAAGGCAGCGGCTTAACCCACTGAGCCACCCAGGCGCCCCTGTGCAGAATTCTTATGAAGTTATACAATACTGCATTCCCTAACAATATTTTGTTATGATCCCAGATATTATTTTTGTATATATGTTAAGAATCCATTGGCCTTAGATGCCAAATAGGCACTTTCTTCATTGAGTGTTTCTGTTTTGGTTTCTGCCTCTTATCCTGATTTTATTGTTTCTGAATATCAGAATTCTTAAAATTACTGAAAAAATTGGTGCAAGAAAATTCACATATGTAGGAAATTCCATCCATAAATCTTAGGGGAATAGAAAAGATTTCTCCAAAACATATCTTTCTTAGCACAATTTCTTAGCTGTTTAAAAGACAGTATAGTTGTTTAGCATCTAGTAATTTTGAAACACTGGGTATTTTTTCCTTAACATTTATGCATATTAAAACATCTTGACTCATTGAATGTTTTGTGGTTATTCTCTCTCATGTCTCATTGTTCAGCAGCAGCAAATTTTGCTCCCAAAACAGCTTTGAATAACTATCAAGAATTTTCTATCTAGGGGTGCCTGGGTGGCTCAGTGGGTTAAGCCTCTGCCTTCGGCTCAGGTCATGATCTCAGGGTCCTGGGATCGGGCCCCGCATGGGGCTCTCTGCTCAGCGGGGAGCCTGCTTCTCCCTCTCTCTCTGCATGCATCTCTGCCTACTTGTGATCTCTGTCAAATAAATAAATAAAAATCTAAAAAAAAATTTTCTATCTAGAATGTTCATTTATTCAAAAGCAGTGATTGAGTTTTTCCTGTGATGAAGCTCTATACCTTATCTACAGATACAAAGGTGATTTAAAAAAATGCAGACCTTGCACTTGTGGAACTGGTTGATTAATGTGGAAGCCAGTGCTATTGAGCCAGAAGCCAGATGTGGGACTCAGTCCTAGGACCTTGGAATCATGACCTGAGCCCAAGGTAGACGCTTAGCCATTTGAGCCACCCAGGCGCCTTAGGGGAAGCTAATTATCAATCAGTTCACAAAATACAATTTTTTAAAAAAAGATTTTATTTATTTATTTGACACAGAGAGAGATCGAGAGCGAACACAGGCAGAGGGAATGGCGGGCAGAGGGAAAGAGAGAAGCAGGCTCCCCACCGGGCAGAGAACCTTACGTGGGGCTAATCCCAGGACTCTGGGATTATGACCTGAGCCAAAGGTAGATGCTTAACTGACTGAGCCATCCAGGTACCCCTTTTCAAAATAAAATTTTTTAATCATAAATATTGATAGGTAATATGAAGGAAACTCTTATTGTACTATGTGAATATGAAATGGAGAGAGGTATTCATTCATCTTTATAATTAGTGTATAAAAAATTAACATGTATGGTGTTTGAGAATCTAATTTCAATGTTTTTTGAATTAATATAAGCAGTATCACACTAAGAATCAAACTAAATACTGATCCAGATCAGTGAAGTTTGTGATTAAATCTTGTTCTAATATAATTTACTGAAATCTGAATATATGGGTCATAATTTTCCTGGTCTTTAATTCATTTATATTTTCATTTATTCATTTGAATTTTTATGTGAAGTGAAAAATCTTAGCCAATTTAATTAATTCTAAATGATACTTGAAAAATACTATTTTCTAAACTTTACTGGAATCATCTGGTCTATGTAATTGCTACTTTATTTTTGTAGAATTTTATTATTGTAGAAATTATTCCTCTTAGTCTAATGGGGAATTTTAAAAAAACATATAATTTCTCCTAACCTTGAAACAAAATATTTTGTATTATATGCAAGATACTTGGATCCTTGGAAGATGCATGTCTTGGTCTCCTCTTACATTTGGGTTAACAGATCTCCTTTGCTGGCTTCTTTTTCTGGAACTGCTACCTAAATCTGTTGTTTTCCAAGTCTTGACCTCAGCTCCTTCTCATGCAAATGTCTCATTCATTCCTGCTGGGTAATTATCACTAGTAATACAACTCAGTGTCCTTATCTTCTGAACAAGGTGATTTGGTGATTAGACATCTCTAGCTGATTTCCTCCCAGACATATCATGATGAAGAATTTGGTTCTAAAGTTAGATAATCTAGGTTTGAATCCTTTCTTCACAACTTACCAATTGTGCATCATTTGAAGATATTACATAAAATTAACTTGTTTTTTTGTTTCCTTATCTCTAAAATGATACAGTAATGACATAATCATCATTGAGGTTGTTTTGAGGTTTGAATACAATACTATATTAAAATGCCTGAGAAGAAATGAACAGACAGTTCTCCAAAGAAGACATAAAGATGGCCAACAGGGGCGCTTGGGTGGCTCAGTTGGTTAAGCCTCTGCCTTCAGCTCAGGTCATGATCCTGGGGTCCTGGAATCAAGCCCCACATCGGGCTCTCTGCTCAGCAAGGAGCCTGCTTTCCTTCCTCTCTCTCTGCCTGCCTCTCTGCCTACTTGTGATCTCTCTCTGTCAAATAAATAAAAATCTTAAAAAAAAAAAAAGATGGCCAACAGACATGTGAAAAGATGCACAACATCACTCATCATCAGGGAAGTGCAAATCAAAACTACAATGCAATATCATCTCCTCCCTGTCAGAGTAACTAAAATTAAAAAGAAAAGAAACAAGTGTTGGCTAGCATGTGGAGAGAAACGATCCCTCTTGCATTGTTGGTCGGAGTGCAGCCACTGTGGAAAACACTTGGAGGTTCCTCAAAACGTTAAAAATAGAACTACCTTATAATTCAGTAATCCCACTACTAGCTATTCACCCCCAAAATACAAAACCACTATTTCAAAGGGATATATGAATTCTTTATAGTAGCCAAGTTATGGAAGCAAGCCAAGTGTCTATCAATAAATGAACGAATAAAAAGATGTAATATATATGTAGAAGGAAATATTCAGCCATGAAAAGAATGAAATCATGCCATTTACAATGACATTGACAGAGCTAGAGAGTATTATGCTAAGTGATATAAGTTAGAGAAGGACAAATACTGTATGAGTTCACTCATATGTAGCATTTAAGAAACAAAACAAATTGCCAAAGGGGAAAAAAAAAAAGACTGACAAACCAAGAAACAGACTCTAGCTATAGAGAACAAATTGATGGTTACCAAAGGGGAGGTGGGTGGGGGGATGGGTGAAAGAGGTGATGGGAATTAAGGAGTGCACTTGTCATTATTAATACTGGGTGATGTATGGGATTGTTGAATCACTGTATTATATTCCTTAATCTAGTATAATACTAAATATTGATTATACTGGAATTAAAATAAAATGTAAAAAAAATGCACCTTTTCAAAAGAAAAGTGCCAGACACTAATGTAAATGTTCTATATATTATGAAAGGAGTTGGTTTTCCAAACTACAGAGATGATGAATTAATTATTACATAACATTTTTATTTGATTTATTAGATTCCTACATGTTCTTCCTTTCTCTGTATAAATAACTTTATATCTGGTTATGGATGCTATTAATTGTTCCACTGAAGGTCAAGGCAATACTACATTATTTAAAATTTAATGCGCTTCTCAGATGTTTTAAGATAAGATGGTAAATTTAGTACTTAAATTTAAATCTATATGCTAATATTGGATAGCATTAAAAAATACCAAAACAGAGATATATATAGCTAGCCTCAAATATGAGGCAGATCTCCACAGAGCAGAATGTGAATAGTTGTGAGCAGAGCTGATTTTGTGGGCCTGCTGGCCTCTGGGTTAATAAATGAGAGGTGGAAGCCAGAAATTACCTCCAATTAGTAAAAGAGCATTAGAAATTATTTTCAAATGGTGTATTTAATTGTTTGAAAACAGAGATTAAGGTCTGGTATCCTATTCATAAGATATGGCTGAAAAAAAACTCTCTAAGTTCGTCTTGGGTTTTGCTGATCTCCAAGAGCCCAAAGTAACTTACACACAGGAGTAAACCCATATTCTTTTTTTAAATTGAAGTATAATTAACACACAGTATTATATTAGTTGGAAGTGTACAATACATTGATGTAACAATTATTTACTTAGTGCTCACCAGGATAAGTGTAGTCACCATCTGATAGGGTCAGCTACAGGCATCATTAAAGAGCTAGACAAAGGAAGTTCACACACAGAAAGTAAGGAAGAGAGAGGAAAAGCATATGCAATGTTAATAACAACATATGCATATTAATGATGATAAATCTTCCATCTAATATGAGCCTAGAATAAAATTTTAAACCACATTTAATACCTTGGTAAAGAAGACAAAATAATTTATCCTGAATGAAAACAATTTTCTACAATATTCTGATAAACATTTGAAATAAGTGTGTTGTGGATGTTCAACAAGTGAAATTAATACTTCTTTGGAAACGAAATAAGAATTATATTCTTGAAAAGTATATCCTAAGCACCTCCAATAGTATATGCTACATAGAAAGCACTCAGTAAATATTTCATGAGTAAATGAATAAAAATATGGAACGTTGTCAGTTATGAAGACAAGTTTAAAGAGTGGAAAGAAAATATTAGCAAGTAAAACAGCAGTGTTTATAAAGTAGTATAAAGTATTAGCAAACTGAATTTATATATATATATATATATATATATATATATATAATGTTTTAATCAAATATAGTTTATTCTGATAGTTAGGTTGAACACCCCAAAATCTATTATTGCAGTGTATATTTAGTTGACAACATTTTAGTTGACATTGCTCTAATTTTTGTCTCTTAAGAATTGTTGATTCTGGAAATTTCATATAAATGGAATTTTAAAATTCCTGATCTTTTCTGTTTGGGTTTTTTTCACTTATTGTAATGTTTTTGAGGTTCATCAACACTGTAGTGTATGTATATATATCATCACTTCATTCCCTTTTGGTACAAGATAGTATTCCATTCAATGAATATGTTTTAGTTATCCATTTATAAGTTCATAGACATTTCTGTTGTTTTCACTTGTTTTTGTTGCTATTTTGAAGGCTGAATAGAATGTTCATGTACAAGTTTTTGTAGGTTGTGTGTTTTCATTTCTTTTGGTTGTACATTTAGGTCTGGAATCCCTGGGTCATATGTTAACAATTTGTTAAACATTTTGAGCAACTTCCAAACTGTTTTACAAAGCAGCTGTACGTTTATATTCCCATCAGCGACATATCAGAATTCCTGTTTCTTGACATTTTTGTTAATATTTGCCACCTGTCTTTTTATTTATAGGCATTAAGTGACTGTGAAGAAGTATTTCATTTGGGTTAGATTTGCCTTTTCTAAGTGATTAATCATGTTAAACATCTTTTCATGTGGTTAGTGATCACTTGTGTCCCTTCTTTGAAGAAATTGTTTATTCAGATCATCTGTCCCATTTTTAAATTGGATTTTTTTTATTGTTGAGTCATAGGAGTTCTTTATATATTCTGGATACAGGTTCCTTATCATATACATGATTTGTAAATATTTGATCTCATTCTTTTTTTTTCTTTTTATATAAATTTTTAAAAATTTATTTATTTTCAGCATAACAGTATCATTATTTTTTCACCACACCCAGTGTTCCATACAGTCCGTGCCCTCTATAATACCCACCACCCGGTACCCCGACCTCCCACCCCCCGCCACTTCAAACCCCTCAGATTGTTTTTCAGAGTCCACAGTCTCTCATGATTCACCTCCCCTTCCATGCTTTTTGTTATGCTCCACAAATAAGTGAAACCATATGATAATTGACTCTCTCTGCTTGACTTATTTCACTCAGCACAATCTCTTCCAGTCTCGTCCATGTTGCTGCAAAAGTGGGGTATTCATCCTTTCACATATACTCCATAGTGTATATGGACCACATCTTCCTTATCCATTCATCCGTTGAAGGGCATCTTGGTTCTTTCCATAGTTTGGCGACCGTGGCCATTGCTGCTATAAACATTGGAGTACAGATGGCCCTTCTTTTCACGACATCTGTATCTTTGGGGTAAATACCCAGGGGTGCAATGGCAGGGTCATAGGGAAGTTCTATTTTTAATTTCTTGAGGAATCTCCACACTGTTCTCCAAAGAGGCTGCACCAACTTGCATTCCCACCAACAGTGTAAGAGGGTTCCCCTTTCTCCACAACCTCTCCAACACATGTTGTTTCCTGTCTTGCTAATTTTGGCCATTCTAACTGGTGTAAGGTGATATCTCAATGTAGTTTTAATTTGAATCTCCCTGATGGCTAGTGATGATGAACATTTTTTCATGTGTCTGATAGCCATTTGTATGTCTTGATTGGAGAAGTGTCTGTCCATATCTTCTGCCCATTTTTTTATATGATTGTCTGTTTTGTGTGTGTTGAGTTTGAGGAGTTCTTTATAGATCTTGGATATCAGCCCTTTGTCTATACTGTCATTTATGAATATCTTCTCCCATTCCGTGGGCAAGTTGCCTCTTTGTTTTGTTGATGTTTCCTTTGCTGTGCAGAAGCTTTTGATCTTGATGAAGTCCCAAAAGTTCATTTTCACTTTTGTTTCCTTTGCCTTTGGAGACATATCTTGAAAGAAGTTGCTGTGGCTGATATTGAAGTGATTACTGCCTATGTTCTCCTCTAGGATTCTGAATGATTCCTGTCTCACATTGAGGTCTTTTATCCATTTTGAGATTATCTTTGTGTACGGTGTAAGAGAATGGTCGAGTTTCATTCTTCTACATATAGCTGTCCAGTTTTCCCAGCACCATTTATTGAAGAGACTGTCTTTTTTCCACTGTATATTTTTTCCTGTTTTGTCGAAGATTATTTGACCATAGAGTTGAGGGTTCATGTTCTTAGTGTTTTTATTTTTAATTTTTTAAATTTTTTTTATTTTTTTTAAAGATTTTTTCTTTATTTATCTGACAGAGATCACAAGTAGGCAGAAAGGCAGGCAGAGAGAGAGGAGGAAGCAGGCTCCCTGCAGAGCAGAGAGCCCGATGTGGGGCTCGATCCCAGGACCCTGGGATCATGACCTGAGCCGAAGGCAGAGGCTTAACCCACTGAGCCACCCAGGTGCCCCTCTTAGTGTTTTTAAAGCACAAAAGTTTTTATTTTGATGAGGCCTAGTTTATCCTTTTTTTTTTTTTCCCTCTTATAACCTGAGCTTTTAGTGTCAACTGTAAGAATGCTTTACCTAGGGACACCTATGTCAGTTAAGCATCTACCTTTGGCTCAGGTCATGATCCTAGGATCTAGGTTCTTGGGATTGAGTCCCGCATCATGTTGCCTGCTCAGCAGGGAGTCTGCTTCTCCTTCTGCCTGCTGATACTCGTGCTTGTGTTCTCTCTTGCGTTCTTTCTGGCAAATAAAATAAATAAAATCATTTTCTTTTTTTTAAAAAGAATGCTTTGCCTAATCCAAGATCACAAGGATTTAAACCTGCATTTTCTCCTAAGAATATTCTAATTTTGGTTTTTATATTTATGTCTATGATCCATTTTAGACCATATATATATACATATATATATATTTAGACCATATATTTTATTTATTTATATTTTATATTTTATTTATTATTTATATTTATATTTTATTTATTTATATATTTTAGACCATATATATATATGTGTATATATATATATAACTGTATAGATAGAACTGAGGTTTTAAGTGAAAAAATGACTCACAATGAATTGTTTTGGCATCCTTGTTGAAAATCAGCATACAAATTTATTTCTGGGCTCTTATGTCTCTTTCAGTATTCTAAAATGTACAACACTGTCTTGATTACTGGAGCTTTGTAGTAAGCTTTGAAATTGGAGTAATGAGTCCTACATATTATAGTGTATTTCACACTATATAATACATATTCTCATTACCATCATTCATTTTCTTTGTTTGTTTTTTCATTTTAAGGATTCTTTTACTTTCTCCTATATCATCTATTTACAGTTGTTATTGCTGTGATTGTATATAGATGTGTTTTATTTTATTAATCTTTAATCAGTGAAAAAATTCTGTTATTTTTGAATTAAATTAATAGGCTTGAAATATATATATATATATATTTAAAGATATTATTTATTTATTTGACAGAGAGAGATCACAAGTAGGCAGAGAGGCAGGCAGTGAGAGAGAGGAGGAAGCAGGCTCCCCACTAAGCAGAGTCCGATGTGGGGCTCAATCCCAGGACCCTGGGATCATGACCTGAGCTGAAGGCAGAGGCTTAACCTACTCAGCCACCCAGGCGCCCCGCTTGAAATAATATTTTTAAGTCAAGGTGTCATTACCATACAATGTTAAGTTTCAGATGTACAGTACACTGATTGGACAATTATATACATTGCTTGGTACTCTCCACAGTAAGGGTAGTTGCCATCTATCACCATACAATCTTATTACAATCCTATTGACTATATTCTCTATGCTATACTTTTTATCTTTGTGAATTACTTACTTTATAACTGAAAGTTTATACCTTATTCCTTTATTTATTTCAACTATCCCTCCAGCCACCTTTCTTCTGGAAACCACCAGTTTGTTCTGTGTATTTAAGAGTCTCTTTGTTTGTTTGTTCATTTGTTTTGTTTTAGATTCCACATACAAGCCTATGGAATTTGTCTTTCTGTGTCTGACTTATTTCACTTACTATGATACCGTCTATCTAAGTCCATCCATGTTGTTGCAAATAATAAGTTTTCATTCTTTTTTAATGCTTATATCTACCATATATTTTTCACCCATTTATCTATCAGTGGACACTTAGTTTGCTTTCATATCTTGGCTATTGTAAATAAGACTGCGATAAACTTGGGTGCATCTTTTTGAATTGGTGTTTTCATTATCTTTAGGTAAATAACCAGTGGTGGAATTACTTGATCTTGTGGGATTTCTATTTTTAATTGTTTGAGGAACCTCCATATTGTTTTCTGTAGTGACTGCACTGATTCACATTACAATAAGCAGTGCATGAGCATTCCTTTTTCTCCATGTTCTTGCCAATACCCGTTATTTCTTGTCTTTTTGATACTTGCTATTCTGACTGGTGTGAGATGCTGTATCATTTTTTTGATTTGCATTTCCCTAATGAAGAGTGATGCTAAGCATCTTTTTTATGCATCTGTTGGCTGTCTTGATGTCTTTGGAAAAATGTCTGTTCAGGTCCTCTTCCCCTTTTTAAATTGGATAGTTTATTTGGGGTTGAGTTGTATAAGTTCTTTATATTTTAGATATTATGTACTTAATATATACTTAATGAATATATCATTTACGAATGTCATCTCCCATTGATTAGGCTGCCTTTTTGTTTTGTTTTGTTTTGTTTTGTTTTAAGGATTTTGTTTATTTTTTCAACAGAGTTCACAAGTAGGCAGAGAGGCAGGCAGAGAGAGAGGGGAGGAAGCAGGCTCCCCGCCAACGAGAGAGCCCCATGTGGGGCTCGATCCCAGGACCCTGGGATCATGACCTGAGCCGAAGGCAGAGGCTTTAACCCTTGGAGCCACCCGGGGGCCCCTGCCTTTTTGTTTCGTTGATGGTTTTCTTTTCTGTACATATTTAAAACTTAGAAATATTTAAAGTTTGAGTTTTCTAGAACAGTCAAGCAATATAGAGAATATTACAAATACTTATGTTACTACCATTCAGAATAGACATGTTATTATTTTGTTATTTTTAGCCTCAAACTTTTGATAAAAGAAATAAAAATTTGTCTCAAGGTTATAGTCCTCTTTGGATCTTTCCCATAAGAAATAAAGAGGCAAACCATAACCTGTGTATTTGCTTTCTCTTTCTGTCTTACTCTTTCTATCTCCATGTCTTTCCCTCCCTTCTCTCTCTCTCTCCCCCCCATAATTATCTGTCTACCTATGTACTTATCTCTTTGATCTTTCTACAGAACCGCTGTTAATGAATTTGAAGTTTCTTTTTCAAGTACCCATTTAAAAATATTTTAATATTTGTCACCTATTCATTAACTCATTAAATACACATTTACTCATTAAATATATATTGAATACCCAACATACACCAGGCATTATTGTAACTGCCAGGGAAAATAGTAAAAAATATAGGAGAAATTCCTTCTTCCATTGTTAGTAAGAAAGGTGGTAAACATGATTTTAGGAATAACTAATAGTATGTGAAGTAAAGCAATTAAGGGAATAAAAAGTGATGAGATGTGTGTTTGTGAGAGGTATTATTTTGATAAGTTGGTCAAGGAAGGTAGCTATGAGCAGGTCATGTATGAGCAAATATTTGAATAGCATGAGTAATGAGAAAAATCAAGAAAATTTAGAGGAAGAGCATCTTAAGCTGACATTTCTCTTGACTTTATAGGATAGCCACCAGTATTTTGAACTATTGATTTTATGCATATTTCTGCTGAACTGACTTTAGTTAATAGACATGGTGATGGTGGCTTCTCCTCTTTCACTCTTCAAGTTCTTGCCACTACCCTTCGTTGTGGGGAGAGTTACAGAAAATTGAAAAGGACAGCATGTTTGAGTTTTATCACCTTTGCTCCACTTTCTCTGAGGATGAATACCAGGGAATCTTTCCTGATTTTGCCATTGACCTATGACGCTTGCACGTGCTTCAAGAAAGGAGATATTGTTGGAGTTTTTAAGGATTATGTAAATTATTTTTAGGTCATAATGCTTAAGAATAGTGTATCTTGTCTGACATTTTGGCTGGTATATGTAGTAATTGGTATTTTTCTTGATTTGGGCTGTATTCCTTCCATTTGTAGATATTCATGCTGTTTTAATTGCAGATATTAAATTATATAATTAAAGATCAAGTTTTTTAAATTTATTTTTTAATTTTATTGATTTTTTTTGAGGATGCTAAAAAAGAAATGGGTAAATATTTTTAAAAAATTTTTGTTTGACTTCCCTTTATTATAATTTTCCAATATAATCACTTCTTGGCCTTTTGGCTAAGATCAAGTGTAATTTTCCAATATAGTTAACATACAATGTTACATTAGTTTCAGGTATACAGTATCATGATTTGGCACTTCCATACATTATCCAGTGTTTATCACAGCAAGTGCCCTCCTTAATCTTGAGACATCACCTATTTCATCCATCCCCCCCATTCCATTCCCCTCTGGTAACCATCAGTTTGTTCTCTATAGCTAAGTGTCTCTTTCTTGGTTTGTCTCTCTCTTTTTTCTTTCCTTGGGTTTTTTTTTTTTCCCTTAATTTACACATATGAATGAAATCATATGGTATTTGTCTTTTTCTGACTGACTTATTCAATTTAGAATTACATTCTCTAGTTCTATCCATGTCATTGCAGGGTGGAAAAGATTTTGACAGCTTTTATAGAAAGTCAAAATACAGTTTTTAGATTTTCTTACATATAAATTTTACCTCAGCACTAATTTATCTTAGCATGGTCTGTTAAATATAACTGACAATTTCAAATAATTTAAAAAATTAAAGTGGTGGAACTATTTTTACTTTTCATTTTTTAATCCACAGTATTTATCTTACAGATTAAAATGTAGATGGTTTATTTAGATTTACCTATGTAGATTAATATCTTTGATACCTTTCATATAAGGCTATTACCATTTATATATGTATGTATATCATTGTATGTTGAAATTTTACACATAATTAAAATTGCTATTAGTAGCTTTTTTCCTTCGTTTGGGTTTTATTTTTAAACTAAACTTGTTATTCTTTAAAACTAATATAAATATAGAGGTTTTTAAATCACTTGTTCTTTAACTACTAAGATTTTAATAATGTTTGTGGTCATCAGAATTTTAAACTGGCTCCCATGACTTTCACCTTTTGGTGTTACTTTCATGATTATGTTACCATCCTATATGGCAAAAGGGAAATGTACTCTCTAAAAGCTGAGAGCCACTCCTAGTTGACAGCCACCAAGGAAACAGGTACTCCAGTCCTACAACCACGTATAACAGCATTCTGCCGACAACCTGAATGAGCCTGGAAGTGGATTTTTCCCCAGAGTTTCTAGATAAGATCTAGCCAGCTGACACTTTGATTTTGGCCTCTCATACCCTGAGGTCAAAATTCTGACCTTTACAACAGTGAAATAATAAATGGTTTTTAAAGTGCCATGTTTGTTATGTAACAATAGAAAATGAATATATTTAAACATTAATAATTATAAAAATATTGTTTTTTTAACTAATGAAAATGCTCTAAATGATTTAGTATCCTTTTAAATACCTATTTTGGTTTTACATCATAGGGAGTGAAAGTACTTTTTTTTTTTTTTTTTTAAGAGCCTCTGTAAAGGGCCTTGGATATACAAGGAGACATGTGAGGCAGTTTCTGTAAACTTAAGTTCTTAAACCATATTTCTAGGCTTAGGTCCAATACAAATGTATCTGATACTATAGTGAGCCTTGACAAGTAAGTCACTCTCATGTAAGAAATAAATTTTTCCCACTGTGAAAAATTAAATCTTGTAGAGCAACATGAACTGTTTAGTACTATTTCCTCTCCTTTAATACAGTATTAATGTTTTGAAAGACTTTGACTCATTTTACATGTGGGATCAGTTTACCACTGGCTTAATATAAATCAGAGTTGTAAATAACTTGCAGTGTTATACCTAAAGAGTTCTGAAATTCTTTACACTTTTCAACTTTCAACTTTATTTTAAAAAAGTCTGAAAGTACTATGCCAATAAAATTTATTTACTTAGATGATATCAAAGGAGATGTCTTTTCTTCATGTTAAATATGTATGTGCATATATTATATGTGTATATAATCTCTCTATATATCATATATATGTGTATATAATCTATTGTAGATGTCAAAGTACAGTTGATCCTTGAACAACATGGGGGCTAGGGGCACTGATGTCCCCACATAGTCAAAATCTGCATATAACTTTTGACTCTCCCTAAACTTAACTACTAATAGCCTGCTGTTGACTGGAAGCCTTATTGATAACATCAACATGCTATATGTATGCTATATGTATTATATACTGTATTCTTACAATAAAGTGAGCTAGAGAAAATAAAATATTGAGAAAATATAAGGGAAATACATTAATAGTACTGTATTGTAAAAAATCCTCATATAAGTGGACTCACACAGTTCAAACCCATGTTGTTCAAGGGTCAACTGTAATCTTAATTTCATAGACATCTTTGGCTATGGGTAACACTTATGTTAATAAGTTATATTATTCATAACTTTTTTCACTGAATGTCAAGTAAGTGCCACGACCTGTGCTGTGATTTTATGTATATACTGAATAATTATGGTCTATACCTGTCAGGAGTTACTTAGAAACAAATGAAAACCATAAATGTGATAAATTTTATAAAAAATATGGCAGAGTAATAAAGAACTTTGATTTGCTGCATAAGGGAATAAATAGTCATAGAGGGGATACTAAAAGGATTTTATTTTTGCTGTATTTGTTAAATGCTTCAGGCAGTGCTTTTCTGAATTCCATCTTCATTATAAACAGCTATTTAATTTTTAATACTGTCCAGTAAAAACTGAAACAAGTATATTACTCATTTATTTTTCTGTACTTTGTAATTTTTAAAATAGTGAAAATAAAAGCACTTGATTTATAGTATTGTAGAAATATTGGGTGCCTGGGTGGCTCATTCAGTTAAGCATCTGCCTTTGTTTCAGGTCATGTTCCCAGGGTCTTGGGATCCAGTCCCGTGTGAGTCTCCTTGCTCAGTGGGAGTCTGTTTCTCCCTCTACCCTTACCCCCTGCTTGTGCTTTCTCTCTTTCTCACACTCTCAAATAAATAACTAAAATCTTAAAAAATTAAGGAATTAATTTTTCCAATATGTCAATTATACTTTTATTATCATGAGCCAGAAAGTTTCAAAGATTTTTAATACATATAATTTATCTCAGTAGGGGATTTTTAACAACAAAAGGAGAGCTATTCAAGATTTGTTAGTGTGATCTTTTAACCTTTGATATTTGATTACATAGCTTATGCCATAATAAAAAATTTTATAATCACTATAGGTCACATAAGAAGAAAAAATTGTGACATATGATGGAAGTTAAATGTACAGAGAAACTTTGATTTTTTCAGTAAATATGGTTAGTTAGAAAAGTTAGTTTGTCTTAAGATATTACCTGGGAATTAAATAATTGTGGATAAAGAGTGAAGGGTGGGGTTACAGTCAAAAGATCAAAGTGGGGGTTGCCTGGGTGACTCAGTGGGTTAAGCCACTGCCTTCGGCGCAGGTCGCGATCTCAGGGTCCTGGGATCCTCAGGGTCCTGGGATCGAGTTCCACATCGGGCTCTCTGCAGAGCAGAGAGCCTGCTTCCTCCTCTCTCTCTCTCCCTCTGCCTGCCTCTCTGCCTCCTTGTGATCTTTCTTTGTCAGATAAATAAATTCTTAAAAAAAAAAAAAAGATCAAAGTGAATCCTAAGCCAGACATAAACTAACTTTATCTTTTTTTGTTTATTTATATACTTTTACCTTGGATAAGATATTTGAGTTCCCTTGGAACTTTCTTGAACTCTCACTGTTTAAGCAGCAATGAAGATGTTTTTCTGTCATCCTTTTGGGAGATTCAATATGAGTAATACATGTGAGATTTCATTTTATGCTGTAAGGTACACCAGAGTAGCAGATGTAATACTATGGTTATTTGTAATAATGCAATCAAATAAAAATAGGTAATTGTTCTGGGATTGGGAGGGAGACAAACCATAAGTGACTCTTAATCTCACAAAACAAACTGAGGGTTTCTGGGGGGAGGGGGTTTGGGAGAAGGGGGTGGGATTATGGACATTGGGGAGGGTATGTGCTTTGGTGAGTGCTGTGAAGTGTGTAAACCTGGTGATTCACAGACCTGTACCCCTGGGGATAAAAATATATGTTTATAAAAAATAAAAAAAAATAGGTAATTGTCACTGCTTAAGAGCAAAGACTCATGATGTATCTCAACTCTCCAAGGATTATCAATCGTCATTCTTCACACATTTACGTGGAGGCTGAGGATGATGTGAAGTCAGTATTATAAAGGACATATGCATGGCAGAGCTTGCAGGATTGAAGATGCACAGAGCAATAAAGTGTGGGATAAAATAAGTGGAGAACAGTATGGGCAGATGGCACATAATCAAGAGTCTTATTGATGCCGCATCTCTTTCTCCAATAAAAGATTCCGTAGAAAGGATTTTGTTATACTTTTGTGTTAGACATGTTTTAAGCCTTTTTATACAATAATGTAGCAAGAACTTTTTAATATACATTCTTGGTTGAATGATAATACATTCTTAGACAAAGTAATCAGATTACATTGTTAGCAGTTTTCAAGACAGGGAGGCAGGGTTGAATTCGCAAGGGCTAGCTCTGTGTAAATGGTCAATCTGTTTCCATGGTTACCAGGCTGGCTGAGTAAACTGTAAATTTGTAGGTGTTGGTTTGTGCCCTCTTATCTTAAAGAATCTGAAGAAGATTGTTTCTATAAATATGGTTTCCATCTCTGGCTAAATATGGGTCTGAGGATAAAATTAGGAAGGAGACAGCTTTTAAACTGTATAAATAGCAATTCATAAAGATATATTCCTTGCATCTTCTACCATGTTTTTAGTATTAAACATGATGATATTTGTGGTTTCTACTATTCTAATTATAAGGAAATACACTTTATCACACCTTTTCTGAAGGCATCCATTTTTATGATTTTCTTGGCCACAGGTGCTGATGTAGTTCTCAGTAATGCAGAAGGCTGTCTTTTTAAATATAATTTATCACCTTCTTTTCAGGACTATTACAGCAGCCGATTTTAGCAGACACAAAGAAGATTTTAAAATATGATACAGAAGAGATATTTTCAAATTTAAAATAAGGTTTAGGAACTTATAAGAAACATAAATGAACATATTTGGGTCTTATTTAAAAGAATGAAGTGTTTTCATTTCTTACACAAGAAATTGCATCGCTGTTTTTTAAAATTTTAATTTTATTGTATTTACACTTTTTCCTATAAAGTAATATTTGTAATTTTATTTCTTTTAATTAAAATAACAACCTTGTCTTATTTTTTCTTAATTATGAAATCATTGAACTGTGTTTTTTCTTTCCATTTGCTTTGATTCTATTCAGTATTACACTGCAATTTTTCTTTCTTCCCTCCCTCCCCCACTCCCCTGCAGAGTTGAGTTGATTGCAGAGCTCCTGTTGATTTCAAAGGAAATTCCATACCCCCCAAAACCTCTCTGGCTGTATGTATGTGCACATAGTTAAGTGATAAAGTGCCTGAGAATTACTTACAGCATGTGCAAGATGAAGATTAGAATAATAATTTCATCATTATCATGATTATTGCTATTTAATATTTATATAGCACCTTTCTCTGAGAAGCTCAGGAAACTTTATGAATTTTAAATAATCCAATGAGCTCTAATCTTAACTACACCCCTATGTGCTGGGTAAGGCACAAAATTAATAATGGATTTGAGTGACATATATTGCTAGGGAAATCTATTTCTACTGCTCTTTAGGCTTCTTCTGTTATTGGAAAATGGCATTATATATTTGCCTGGAAATTTGGATTGCTATCTCATTATTTTAATGCTGGGGGTCTATTTGCTATTTATTTTGGAATAACTCCAAGTGACAGCTTATTCAAAAGTAAAGAAATACACTGATACGTAAGTTCAAAGACAATTTTAATTTATACTTAGCATTAATCATAAACACAACTTAATCTTTGCTGAAAAAAATAAGATTTACTGCTTTTTATCTTGTACAGATAATGCCAGTTTAACACTCAGTGCCTCAACTTACATATATCTGATAAATTTTCCTGCTCCTTTAAGGTTAATAAAACTGGGTTCAGTATTCTGTCTTTGGGTCAGTTTTACATATGAGAGTGAATTTTAAATAATTACAATGAGTTATTTCACACTATTCTAAAATTATAACAAAATGCAAACATCCTAAATTTCATGAATCTAATGGAGTCATTAAAAAGATTAATTTTATCAGTAATACTTTACCAAAAGCTTTCATTTCTTAGGTTTTTGAAGTATAATTTTAGCTCTCCTGGATTTAGATGCGTATTTTAGATATTTTTTTCTTATATAATATACTACTGATTTTTGCTAAGACTCTTATCTTTGTATACCTCTTTTTCCATTAAGTGGTAATAATATGAGACCTTGAAAAAATTTGTCCAGAATAGGCTAAATTATATCTTGGAATATTGAAGTAATACATATAATTAAATAAATAGTAATAATATAGTTGTAATATGATCAAGAGTACAGTTTTGCAAGTGATTCAGGAATATATGGAGAAACATTACTGGTTACTTAATTTAATAATCATAAAACTCTAAATGTATGCTACTTAACTGTTTCACATATAAGGGAGTTGAAATTGAAGAAAGGTAAGTAATTTGAGCAAGCTCATACAGCTGGTATGTGGTTGAAGAAATCTCTTCTCAAACCCTGTGCCTTAAAGCCCAAGGCCTTCCTTGTCAAGTAGGCCAATAATGAGATAGATTTTGACGCACAGGAACATATCTTGAAGGCTCCTCAGTAACCCCAGCATGTGAACACTAAGACAATGTGTTCATAGGAACTACTATTTTATGGCTTACAGTCATTGCTCTCTTTGGCCTTATTAAATATTTTCCTCCTGTATCCACTCTCACAGTGGGGTTTATTTATAAACCATTTTACATTTTATATAAATAAATTAGGTATGCAGGGATTTCCAATATGAATAAATAAATACAATTCCAGATACTCTGACTACTACTACAGCCTCATCGTGTGGTGGTTTTGGCTTATCTTACTTTCCTATCTGCCATGCATATTTTTTCAAATCATATGCACAGCAAAACTGCAGATAACTGCATGACATAGACATTCAGAACCACTATAAGGTACAAACAGTAAGTCCACTGTTGCTAAGTGGTTCCTGGAGTTATCTGTTTATTATGTTTTTAGGCCTTGCTCTTTGCTTAATTCTTAGAGGAAACACCCTATAGTAAATATGGCTGCCACATTAATTTTGTATCACTGGGGAGCCTAGATAGCCATGGGGGGAAATTCTGGAGAAGTCATTTGGATATTGTACTCTGGTAGTTCTAACATGAATTTTATTTACAGAAGTGAAATACATATATTAAAACATATATTTAATTTAATAATATTTTATTCATAATTGTTGTTTTTACATTCTTTAGTAAAATTGGTTTGTGCTTTCCTTTTCCATATCTTTCTTAACTATGGTAATTTAATACTTAGAGTATAAAGAATAAGGATCAAATTAGAATTGCTAAGGGACTATAGGTCTGTCTGAATACTGTTCTTTACTCATCATCCTTACTGGTCTTTCTCAGAAGCACAGCACTGCCTCAACAAGTTCATGCCATTTCCAGAGAAATCCCAACTGGTTACTAGTGAGTCGGGTAGGTAAATACCTGACCATTTCATCTTGATGCAGACTTGCTCCCAGACTGACTACTCATCAGGTTAAAAATGTGCTAGGCCTGCATCATATTTTGACTTCTCCTCCTGTTTATGCCTGCTTTATCCTCCTCCTTTTCAGATATTGGTCTCTAATAAATGCACTGTAGTTCAAACTCTGTCTCAGCATCTGCCTCAGAAAAACCCCTCCTATGAATGCTATCCTTGCATTACCTATCCTATTTACTTGTTCATGGCTCACAGTGTTAGTGTATTGAGCAATGTGGAGGAGAAAAGAACATATTTAGAAATTTTCTTTTGGTCTTTCTCTCCACTCTGGGCTGCCATTTCCCAGCAAAGGGACATTAAAAAAATTTAATAAATAAAAATTTTTTTAAAAGTTGACTATCAGTTTCTTAGATCCAACAGTTTCCTTGATTCTGTCACTTCACTAGGATTGGGTTTAGGAGAGAGCCAGTGATCGGCATTGCTTCCCATCTTGCAGATGGGAAACTCTCTGCGATATGAAAAAACTGATTAAGTGCTGCATATCTTTCAGCAGTTATTAGATGCCAGTAGGCTTCATATATTTTGCACTTAAATCATAAATATAGTAAGGGCTTTTCAGATCATGCTGTTGAGATAAATTAAAAAAAGACCTTTTTTAGATTGTAAGATTTGAATTGAATGAATTTTCTACAATATTTGTCCCCACCAAAAAAGTAGCCTTAATACTTATTTCTCTAAAGAAGAAGGTTTAGTAGAGAATCTGTTTTGAAGCAGTTAAAATTTAATTGGATAATTTGAACTAAACTCATTTGAGGTTGACATTTTATGTTTCCTTGTCATTCTTATCAGTGCAATTTTACTGTAATAGCTGACTGTGACATCAAATATATAATTATAAGACTGCCAAATAAATACTTCATAATATTGAAGGTACTCTGTTTAAGAATATACTTTTTAGGGGCGCCTGGGTGGCTCAGTGGGTTAAGCCGCTGCCTTCAGCTCAGGTCATGATCTCAGGGTGCTGGGATCGAGTGCCACATCGGGCTCTCTGCTCAGCAGGGTGCCTGCTTCCCTCTGTCTCTCTCTGCCTGCCTCTCCATCTACTTGTGATTTCTCTCTGTCAAATAAATAAATAAATAAAATCTAAAAAAAAAAAAAGAATATACTTTTTAGTAAAACTCTAAGTGTGTCATTAACCTCAGTCTACCACTCTGGATTTTCAGTGTCAAATATGCAATTACTTGATAAAGGTCTATGAGGAAACTAAACTTGGATAAAACTTTGTTAGCAATCCCTAAGGTGTAGCAGTAAGGAAACAATAAAAACTTTGCCCCGTAGACATTTATGTGAGTAAATATTATAGAGCCAGCTCCTGGGAGCAGGGCTGAGTGATAACACCAGGTGTTCCATTTAAATGAGATGGGCATGCCAGTTAACTATTATTAGGAGTCATTCAAATGCACTGAACTAAGTCTCCGTCTTGCTGATTATTCCAATTAAGCAGGCATGCCATTTAGTAGGGTAATGAATAAGTGGAACTCTCTTAATTGGGACACTCAATTTCTTGGTCCATTCCGCTCAGCAAATTGTAGGGTAGGAGTTTATTTTTTTCTTTCCTCACTATACAAGTTTTCCCAGTATGGATTCTTGGACCTTAATAATTAATTGTTTGAAAGTGATTTCTTTATTCTTGTGGTGCCAGTTTCAGCTTGACCACTGAGAATATATATTTGAACAGTTCTAAACAGGGACCCATTCTTAAAGTTCCTCAGTACCGGGTGGTAAGCCAATATCTGAGAACTTATTTCACACATACATTCTTGTATAGAAATTGTTAGTTATGGTTTTGTCTAGGTGATAAGATTATAGATCATTTTTATTTTCCTTTTGTGAATTTTTATATTTAAAACAATGAACATTTACCAATTTCTAATAAGGAAAAAGTAAATGTGATTTTTAAAAAATGGATCTTTTTTATTTGGCACATTTAAGTAACAACACTAACAATGAGTGTTTAAGAATCAAGAACTGATAGTATAATTACTTAAAAGAAACAGCACAGAATCAGAAGCAGAAGAACTAGATTTCCTTCTTCCATATATGTTTAGCTATCATTAGTACGGACTTTTTGTTTTCTTTCACATTTCCTTCAGCAGAAGTGCCTGTTACCCATCTGTTTCTCTTACAATAAACGTAGATAATAGACACAGAATATCTTACAGTTAAAAGCAACCTTAAATTCCAGCAGTCTCACAGCTTTATTTTACAGATGACAGTATTTGAGTTCCAAGAGTTTGTGTTGTAGTGGCAGGGTTATCTCCTGATTTGTAGTCAGGTTCACTTGACTGTAGTCCATTTTATTGCTTAATTTAGGGAATCAGGAACTCTGAACACAGCAGTACTATTTTTGTAATACGACATTACTGCTTTGACAGTGTTAATGTGACCTCTCAATTCATTTCTTGGTTATGAAACCTTAGGTGTGTTATTATCTCCCAGAGGTCACATGCTGACCCAGGTAAAACACTTGAAAATACTTCTTTAACCAAGGCTTAAAATCAGATGACTTTTTTTCTCTCATTCTTACCTATGATAAAGAGTCTGTCCCCTTTATTTTGTCCTCTTTAGTGAAATTATCTTTTTTCCCCCTGGCAGCTCAATAAGAAAAATAATATGACATTGAAGTATGAAATATGAGTCTGAGGATTTAGAAGTAATAGAGGAATGAGTGAGAAGAATTGCTTGTCATTTATCCTGGGTTCTGTGCAGCTGCAAAGACCCAGTCCAACAGATGCAGCTGTTTAGGCCTGCTTTGCTTTGTAATTTTTCCAGCAGCATTTCCTTTAAAAAGTGTCATCGACTATTATGATCATCTATCTTATGTAAAAACAGAGTGCTGTTTAATTTGAACAAAGTTACTCTTCATAACTGTCTTTTCACAATAGTAAAATGAAGTAGAGGGAAGTTTTGTGTTCTTATAACTATAGTCTTGGCCGCAGTTTTACTGGGTGCAGTGTTCTCATTGTAGTTTGGTGGTCCCAGCCATTGTAGACAGATTTTACCAGTCTTCATTTGCATTAATCCATTAGAATTCACCTGGTGTTGAAAGACAGGATAGCTCAATGGATTTTTTTTGTTTTAGCTTGTTTGCTTGCTTGTTTGCCAGAAGTGAAATCTTCCTTTTATCTATTAGGAAGGAGAAAAGGAGCAAGTCACTAACATCTCTAAGCCATTGGTTCCCTCATTTTCTTTTTTCCCAGGCTCACTGGGCTGCGGTGTAGGGTGATGGCCAGGAACTTCTTTAATTCCAAGCCTGTAGAGATTCAAGAGATAGTGGTGCTCAAAAATTGACTTCAAATGTTTGTTTATTATTGGTGAAGTTAGTATGTACTTGAAATGTTTGTTTATTATTGGTGAAGTTAGTATGTACTTGAAATGTTTGTTTATTATTGGTGAAGTTAGTATGTACTTGTCCTTAATATTTTTCTTCTCAACTGAGATCTTGAGCCACTTGAGAAACAATGTGAAAAGTTTAATGCATAGAAGCCAGAAAATTCACCTTTATTTTTATGAAAGTTATGTACTTATGGGCAATTATGAGCCCAAGAAGTAGCAACTTAGCTATATAACAGGGCTGAACCAGAGCAGGCCTCTCTCCAGCCAATCTGGGAGGAGTCTTCTCTAAAATTGGCATGGAGAAGCAGATTGAGATATGTGTTTACTAAAATCCCCTCACCTTGAAGACCAGAAGCAAGCTCTGTTCTAACGTGCGGTTCTCCTTTCAAACTCATAATTAGGTGAAAAATGAGAGAGGGAGTAGAAATAGGCCAGGGTTATTAGAGCTAGTGAAGTTTCTCCCCATGGAGCGAAATATTAAGAATAGGGCATTTCCCGCATCCCAATGCATGTTGAAATGATCTCCGTTAGGATATCCCATCTTAAAAGCAGCACTTCATTATTTTATCTTTATTTATTTTTCAGGGCATTTATATCATGCCCTGTAATAAGCAGATAATACTTATATTCCCTTATTTGTTTTATTTTCTAAAATGAAAGCATAATTGAAGACTTGTGGGGGTGGGGGGAACCTCTTCTTTCCTTTGACTGACTGCCAAGTAGAGCAGTTTGCGCCAGTTGGCAACAGTATCTTATATGCCGTTGTTCCATGCTATAAAGTATGAAGGGACATTCTGATCATGTCCGGAGTTGCAGCAGACATCTGAATCTGATTTATTTATCTTCTTGGGAACTGCAGATGGTCAAGTCTCCCTTTCATTGCCTTTGGGATCAATCCATTTCTTGAGCTGTTGGAACTACTAGCCTGCTCTTCTTGGTACGCCTGTCCCTATTGGCTGAAGAGACTGCTGATTTTCCATCAACATTTGCTTTAAGGTCTTATGGCAGATGTTTGATTGAACTACCTGTCCAAGGTTAAATTCTTGGAGAAAGAAAGACCTGGATAGTAGGTTTGATTATAATGGATGTGCTCATTTATATGACAAGGTAAACTTTTCCTATAGCTTTCCCGTACACTTTTTTCTTATTCTTGAATCATAATAAATAGCCATTTTTTGTAGGTCAAACATAGTCCAGTATTGGCAACTTCATTGTGGTTCAACCTACTATTATCTGAAATCATTCAAACCTCTTAAAATGCTATCACATGCTCTAGAGAACCTTAAGTATTTGTGTGTATATACACAAATATACATGTTCATGTAGTTACATATATATATGTATAACATTTAAGGTATACATTATTACGTGTGTATATGTAACAGTTAAAGTTTTTTAATGTACGTTGGTTCTCGGGATTTTTTTAAAAATTTTTTAATTATTATTATTTTTATTTGACAGACGGAGATCACAAGCAGACAGAGAGGCAGGCAGAGAGAGAGAGGGAAGCAGGCTCCCGGCTGAGCAGAGAGCCCGATGTGGAGCTTGATCCCAGGACCCTGGGATCATGACCTGAGCCGAAGGCACAGGGTTTAACCCACTGAGCCACCCAGGTGCCCTGTAACAGTTAAAGTTTTTAAGAGCAAGTAGATTAGCTTATCCTGAATATATAAAGCAAGTGTGACTTATAAAAAGAAGCTTATAAATTAAATGTTAGTTGTACTGTGGAATCTGAAAGCAAAGCAATGAACTTTCCTACTTTGTCTAGATGTGATGGAATGAGAGTTTAAAAGGCAAAATAATATCTTAATATTGTTATGAAAGTGGACCTGAATATGTAGTCCTCTTGAAAAAATCTGGTGGTTCCTAAATAATCCTTCCACTATACTTTGAGAACCTTGACTTAATAAAATATACTAATAGAGTAGAGCATAATAGGTGTGTGTGTGTGTGTGTGTGTGTGTGTGTGTGTGATGGTATCATATTCTGTATAGATTGGTACTTCTCTGAAGAAGTAAACTTTGAACCAAAAGATAATGGATAAAGAGGAGCCAGCTACGTGGCCACCTTGGCTATCGTTTATAGAACGATACCTTTACCAATTTCAGTCACTTGAAATGACTTCAGTTTTTATTTCATTAAGTGTTTGACAGAACAAGGATTTTATCACATTGCTAGTTTACTATTGTTATTCTGTTCCTGCCTTTGGAGTCTAGGGATGGGAATACTCCCTGCTTCTTTTTCTGCTAACTTTGAGGATTTAAATTGCAAGGTATATTCATAACCATTTTTAACTCAATAAAATGTAATAGTTATTTATATATATGTATAATTAAGCAACTAAAATATTTGCTATCTTTTACTTGTGAATATGGGAAAGGTATAATTTTTTAGAATTAGCTATTTATGTTTATGTCAAATAAGTTGCTGGTACAATCATGGATAGTTATTTCTCTTTAAGAAATTCTCAGGTAGGGGCACCTGGGTGGCTCAGTGGGTTAAAGCCTCTGCCTTTGGCTTGGGTCATGATCCCAGGGTTGTGGGATCGGGCCCCGCATTGGGCTCCCTGCTCAAGCGGGGAGCCTGCTTCCCCCTCTCTCTCTGCTTGCCTCTCTGCCTACTTGTGATCTCTGTCAGATGAATAAAATAAAATCTTAAAAAAAATTCTCAGGTAGAACTTGAATTTATCATTCACATAAGTAGCACACTTTGCAAGTATGTTTTATTCCAGAATATGCCTGAGAAAATATTCCTGGGAACATAATTTTTTTAAATTTTTAATAAAAAAATATTAAAATATTTAAAAATATCAAAACATTAAAATATTAATATAATATTATATAATATACAATATTAATATAAAATTAAAAATATTAATATTAAATACTAATATTAAATATTAATATTAAAATTTAAATATTTAATATTTTTATCCCCAGGGGTACAGGTCTGTGAATCGCCAGGTTTACACACTTCACAACACTCACCATAGAACATACCCTCCCCAATGTCCATAACCCCACCCCCCTTCTTCCAACCCCCCTCCCCTCAGCAACCCTCAGTTTGTTTTGTGAGATTAAGAGTCACTTATGGTTTGTCTCCCTCCCAATCCATCTTGTTTCATTATTCTTCTCCTACCCACTTAAGTCCCCATGTTGCATCACCACTTCCTCATATCAGGGAGATCATATGATAGTTGTCTTTCTCTGATTGACTTATTTCGCTAAGCATGATAACGCTCTAGTTCCATCCACGTTGTAGCAAATGGCAAGATTTCATTTCTTTTGATGGCTGCATAGTATTCCATTGTGTATATATACCACATCGTCTTTATCCATTCATCTGTTGATGGACATTTAGGTTCTTTCCATAGTTTGGCTATTATAGACATTGCTCCTATAAACATTTGGGTGCATGTGCGCCTTCGGATCACTACGTTTGTATCTTTAGGGTAAATACCCAGTAGTGCAATTGGTGGGTCATAGGGTAGTTCTATTTTCAACATTGTGAGGAACCTCCATGCTGTTTTCCAGAGTGGTTGCACCAGCTTGCATTCCCACCAACAGTGTAGGGTTTTCCTTTTCCTGGGAGCATAATTTATCTTAAATTCATGATCTACTTAAATTACTTTTGTTTGGTATCTAGACTCTTTTTATAAGAATTTTTATTGGTGATTTCATTTTTAAAAGTCTATAAAAAACGTATTTAGATGTACTCTTAGTATCAGAATTTGTAAAATTTTAATTCAAAATAACAGAGATATTCCTCAACCTCTCTTTTCCATCTACCTCAATATGTGGCAACCTGTCCTATTAGGGAAGGGTCCTTAGTATTCATATACCTTAATATTGTCATTCATTGAAGCCATCTTATTTAAGTGAGATTTTCTGTCCTCACTAGATATAAAATACAGATAGTCTATACTGCATCTCCCCATGGGGACTTCTCAGGGAATTATTAGATCTCAGGCTGTAAGAATTTGATTAACTGCTTTCCCTGAAAAGTCACCAGAGTTACCTTCTCTGCCAAGCCATCTGTAAAAATTGGGAATGTTGTATGGAAGGACTGGGCAGGATGTGTGAAACCTATAAAAGTGTTAAAATGGTACCTTCTGTGGCCTTTTATTTCTAATATGATCCTTTCTGGTTTTGCTACTTATTTCTTTTTTTATTTTTCTTTTCATCTCTTTTTTTAAAAAAGATTTTATTTATTAGAAAGAGAGAGAGAATGAGCAGGGGGAGGGGCAGAGGGAGAGGAAGAAGCAGACTTCCTGCCGAGCAGGGGGACAGCCACTGTTGCGGCTGGATCCTAGGACTCTGGGATCCTGACCTGAGCCAAAGGCAGACATGCCCAACTTAAGGCCCACTCAGGAGCCCCACTTATGATTCATTTCTTAGTGTTTTCTGAATCATTTCAAAATCTTGGTATATGAGGTGTGACCCAAATACACCTCCTTTAGGAAGGCTTCTTGAATCCTCTTCTTTGCTTCTCTAATACTGCTTTTTAACAACCAGTTAAAGTTCTCCTGAAGATGCATCTTTCAGAGCACTACCTTATTACCTTTTATTTTCATGCCCTGCTCTAACATATCGTGATTGTGTTAGAGTTATTTGTGGTCTCTAAGGTGCTGGGAATAATGGAAAAAGTACATGTCTTGGATTTAGACATTGCTGGATTCAGATCCATTTTGATGTTAGGAATCTTTTGTAATCTCTTTGATCTTTAGTTTCCTTATTTGTAAAATAGAGTAAGTGTATATTTTGTTTGGTACTTACATGAGATTTGTCTATAAAGTATATAAAACATATTGAATGTTCTGTAAATGTTTCATCTGCTTATTTTCCCTCCTTGCCTGGAGGTTGAGATTATTATTCATCATTAATCTCACAGAGTTCCATACCTAATCTATTATTTTGGGTTTCTAGAAAAAAATAATTGAAATTCTGCTGCCTCTTTTTAAGGATTGGAAGCATTATTTCCATTTTTATCAGTGGCTTAATCTAGGAACCATTTGGCTCAAAATATTACAGAATTGAAGAATGAGTGTTATCTAGGGAAAGGAAAGGAGGGGGTGGGTAAAGTCTTGGAGGATAATTCTCCAGTCCTGAAAGAGAAAAAAAATTACACCATGTCTGAGAGAGTTAACCAAGTAGAGTAAGTATAACTTGAGCATAGATGGTCTTCGTAGACATAATAAGGATGTAAGACTTGATCCTCAGAGATATGAGAAGACACTGAAGTATTTTAAATATTGGGTAATATACTCAGATTTATATATTTTAATAATCTGTTAGTTATAGAGTGGAGAAAAGGTGTTTGTAAGAGTGACAATAGAGATGTCAAATGAGGATGCCATGATACTAGTGCAAGAGATATTTTACGTGTGTGTGTGTGTGTATATGCATATATATGTGTGTGTGTATATATATGCATATATATACACACACACATAAATACATATATAGATGTATAAGAATACAACCATAAAGTATCTTAACTTTAATATCAGCTTCTTCTGAGTGGTGTTATGATAAGAGGTTATTTACTTTGACTTAATTTTATATTCTGGTTTTCCTATAATAGTTATTATATGTATAAAAATGAAGTATTATAACTTGATATAACAGATTATACTGGCTTCCATTTATGGAATGAATTTCATGGGGATGAAGGATATGGGCCTAGAGAATATAGTCAATGGTACTGTAATAGTGTGTGGTGACAGATGGTAGCTATACTTGTGGTGAGCATTGTATAATGTACAGAATTGTTGAATGAATGAAAGATTCTTTTGTACAATTTTATTTTATATTTTCATTAATACATACACTAAGGGATGTTGATTTTGATAATTACATAGAATCTTCTTAAGTAGTTGTACAATACTTTAACTATTTCCATGTGCCTTTTTGAGAATTTCTGCCCATTTCAACAATTTCCTGTCTGTTTAGTAGTTTGAGAGTTCTTTATCCCCTCTTGTTTTCCATGTTGTTTCTCAAGTAACATTTATTTTTCCTGGATCAATTTGAATAAAGCTGCATTTGTTTGTATTGTGAACTTTTATTTTGGTTTGATTTGTGTGTGTGTGTGTGTGATGGATTCTGCTTTCTGTCCAATGATACAGTAGTCGAATACTCTTCTCCCATGCACTTTACTACAGTTGAATGTCTGTATACTCTATCCAATTTTAAGGAGTAAATAAAAATCTGGAAGTGCAGCAAACACTACTATAAGTGTTATCTGTTTCACTAAGCACCTGAGTAAGCTTCTTGTTTGGAAAATACACAGACAGTTCCAAACAGGACTAGCCACCTGCACATTGGTTTTACTAATGTATATTCCTAGACCCTACCTAGGTGTTTTTAATTTACTATCTCTGTATAGGACCTAGACATAGGTATTATTCACAGCCTTTGCAGGTGATACCTATATGAACCAGCAGATTTATTTACCACGTATGGGCATTGCCCTAGGCCCTTTAGACACTTTAATTCACTTAATTCTCACAATCCTACAAGTACTGCTATTACCACAGTTACTTCCTACTTTACATGAGGGCAAACTGAGATACTAATTTTCACACAGCCATAAGTGGTGGAGCTTGGCTCTGCACCTAGGCAGGTTGATTCTGGAATGTAGTCTTTTAACCACTGTGATCTCTGCCTCCTAGAATGTGCCTGTCAATATGTATTAGGCCACTGAGAGTTGTATTCTAAGATCTGGAAAGATTTGATGATTTTTGTGGAAAACATTGAAGATGAAAATTATTAGTGAGAGCAGAAGGATAGATTGACTTGGTAGAATAAAGCTCAGAGAAGTAGTATTCTGTCATAACCACAAACAGCTTTTCAGGGATTTAGAAGGTGAGCTTCCCTGTTTTCTTGTATGTACATACATCTGACTTAAGGACTATATGGTGAAGGATGTGGACAGCACCTTCCTATCATTTTTTAAAGCAGTTTCTGTTTCACAGTGTAAAGTCCAGTGCTGTGGACTGAACTGTGTTCCTTCAGAACTTACATGTTGAAGTCCTAAAACCAGTGTGATATGATTGTATATGGAAGTGGGGGGACTTTGGGAAATGATTAGGTTTAAATGAGATCATAGGATTAGTGCTCTTTTTTTTTTTAAGATTTTTATTTATTTATTTGACAGAGATCACAATTAGAGAAGCAGGCAGAGAGAGAGGAGGAAGCAGGCTCCCCAATGAGCAGAGTCTGATGCAGGGCTAGATCCTAGGACCCTGAGTTCATGACCTGAGCCGAAGGCAGAGGCTTTAACCCACTGAGCCACCCAGGCGCCCCAGATTAGTGCTCTTTTAAGAAGACATTCCAGAAAACTTACTCTCTCTGTTTCCACCATGTGGGGAAACAGTGGTCATTGATAGAGGTCATTTATAGTGACCAGGAAGACAGCCCTCATCAGATGCCACACCTTGATCTCAATACTTTCCAGCTTCCAAAACTGAAAATAAAAATTTCTGTTAAGCTACTTAATCCTGCTTAAAACTAACTGCTAATATTACTGCCATTTTCTTGTATCAGTCTTTATGGTTATTTTTCATAATAGATAAATCTGAACCTCCACTAGTATACACTCTTCACATCATATTATTTCTTTTTTGGAAAAAAAAAGAGTACTTTGAAATTACTGTTATTTTCCAAATTTGACTTTTTCATTTTAGGCAGTTTAGGTTATTCATATGATGACAGTCTACTTAACCAAATTGTAGTATGGACTTGAGATCATTTATTTTTGACTCTGGAGAGGAAATGGAAGGAACTGTATGTATCATGTTTGAATTACTTGTGTAATATCCCTAGAAATTAAGGTAATATAATATTTTTAGAAATATTTTTAGAAAAATATATAGGAAAACATTTTCATTGATAAATTCAGATTATTTTGTGGTATTTGCCTGAATACTTAGAATAATTTCAGCATTTATATGCTTCATTTTACTTTTGTAGGTCTAGATTGAAAGATAGGAAAGCTGTTGTTTCTGTTGGGTCTGTTATCAAAGGAACGAGACTGAGACAAAGTGAAAGTTATGCAAAGCCTTATTCTATGCCAAGCATTGGAAGTTAGACTGATCGGCCAGGGGAACGAGGGTAAGACAAAGTGAAAGTTATGTAAAGTTTTATTCTATGCCAAGCATTAGAAGTTAGACTGACCGGCCAGGGCCATCTCCGAAGAGAGTGACCCCCCCTTGGTCTTACAGGTTAGTTTTATAGGGCACAACCGCAGACATCTACATATTTGGCTTTGGCTGATTGGATGTCTCCTACCTGTGTGTTTTAGTAACGGTTATCTGGAACCAATACTAGTAACTGCTGAGGCATTAATTAAACAACAAAATGTCCTTGTTTTAGCAATGGTTACCTGGAACCGGTATCAGTTACTGCTGAGGCATTTATTAACAAAATGTCTACCTAGGCAACATGGAGTCACTATGGCTAAGTAGGCCCAGGCAGGTCCTAGGGGTTTGACAGGTTTTTTTTCTTTTCTTTTCAGCGTAGCAGTATTCATTGTTTTTGCACCACACCCAGTGCTCCATGCAATCTGTGCCCTCTCTAATACCCACCACCTGTTTCCCCCAACCTCCCACCCCCCCTGCCCCTTCAGAACTCTCAGATTGTTTTTCAGAGTCCATAGTCTCTAATGGTTCACCTCCCCTTCCAATTTCCCTCAACTCCCTTCTCTTCTCCATCTCCCTTTGTCCTCCATGCTATTTGTTATGCTCCACAAATAAGTCAAATAATCTTTGACAAAACAGGAAAAAATATACAGTGGAAAAAAGACAGTCTCTTCAATAAATGGTGCTGGGAAAACTGGACAGCTATATGTAGAAGAATGAAACTCGACCATTCTCTTACACCTTACACAAAGATAAACTCAAAATGGATAAAAGACCTCAATGTGAGACAGGAATCCATCAGAATCCTAGAAGAGAACATAGGCAGTAACCTCTTCGATATCAGCCATATCCACTTCTTTCAAGATATGTCTCTAAAGGCAAAGGAAACAAAAGTGAAGATGAACTTTTGGGACTTCATCAAGATCAAAAGCTTCTGTGTAGCAAAGGAAAGAGTCAACAAAACAAAGAGGCAACCCACAGAATGGGAGAAGATATTCGCAAATGACAGTACAGACAAAAGGTTGATATCCGGGATCTATAAAGAACTCCTCAAACTCAACACACACAAAACAGATAATCATATCAAAAAATGGGCAGAAGATATGAACAGACACTTCTCCAATGAAGACATACAAATAGCTATCAGACACATGAAAAAATGTTCATCATCACTAGCTGTCAGGGTTTAACAGGTTTTTAATGTGGAATCGGCCCTAACAGTTTTATCTTGGCTGTCTTCACGAGGTTTTGTGGAATCAGAGCTGTCCTTAATCATATGAAGCCAAAATTTGGAGCCTTGATCTCGTTACTTTCTTGATATACCAGTGTTCTATAGCTTGGAGATTTGCTACTATATTTTAGATTTTTTAAAAAATAAGAGCTTATGACTTCCCTTATTTAATGGAGTAATTGAGAAAAACAGTAAACATATACCTCGCTCGTGGAGAAAAGCAAGATGGCTAGTTAGAAGATAGAATCAGGAGGAGGTGTTCTGAGTACCTGAGAGATTCCATCTATGGTAGGAGAGAAGGCACTTCAGTCTGCAGCAGAGGCTAAGAGCTTATGTCTAATTCTTGTGCTTGAAACATGGGGAGATAGTAGCCTGACCACTGCTGTACCCTAGAGACAAATAATATAAGAATATACCCTCTATTTTTAGAGGGTATATATGCTACTTTATATTTTATTTGAATATTGTATGGGGCATAATGAATAGGTATGTATTTTCAAGAAAATGAGTTAGTATGATTTTATCCCTTTTTTATATATCTCTGTATATTCACACAATTTTTCATTTTCATCTGCTTTTTCTTTCCTTAGAAATCTGGAGAAATACTCCAGAATTTTGCTGACATTGTTGGTTAAATATAATGCAATATCACTTTTTTATTGCTTCTGATGCATGTTAGTGTTTCCAAAATATTACATGGTATGTATTTATTAAAAATTATTTACTGTTTATCAGAAATTCACATATAACTGAGTATCCTGTATTTCGATTTGTTAAATCTGGCAACCCAGAGCAATTAGTTAAATCTTACCAAATATTATAGAATAAAAATGTTTATAATTTTGAGTCAGTATATACATAAGAAAAAATACAGCTGAGAAAATGGAACCGGTAAAAAGGAAAAAAAAATGAGTGATTACATATCATTGTAAGTCCATTTATTTTCGTATCACACTGATCTATTTTAAGATGTAATATGGAGAAAGCTCTATAACTAAGTGGTTGAGTTTAGTCTCTGTGATTGGCACCACTGGTTATATAATTTGCAGGGCCTGCTAAGTGAAAATGCTAGGCTCTTTGTTCAAAAATGGTTAGGATTTTAAAGCCAGAGACAATAGAACTCTCACTCAAGCATTAACCCTTCTGAGTGGGGTCCCCTCTGCACAGGTTTCATGCCTGTGAAGCTGGCTCTGATGGTTAGATCTGGTATATAGGAGATTGATATTACTGCAGATTATACGATTGCCATTTCACATATGAGGTTAAGTAATTAGCCAAACAGAAGTTGACTCAGATTTGAATCTAGGTTATCTGCGACCAGAGTGCTCCTAACAATGAACAGTACTAAATTCTGCAGTTTTGAATCCTGGAAAATACAAAACCAAAGGAGAAAGTGGACCCTAACTTTGGGAGATAAATATTTAGATGGGATTTAAATGCCTGTGAGAATTAAACAGATCAAATAAATGAATAAAACAGATTAGGTATCATTCCAGCAGGATTGGTGGAAATTGTGGCAAACTGGAGCTCATGTACAATGTGCAAATCCATTTAAACCCAAAGTGATAAAGCAAGACCATAGAATGGTCTTGGCCATAGAATGGAGGGAGGCGGTTTGTGATCCTGAGACCTTGGTTAAGATACTGTGAATAATCATATTCATCATCTTTTCTTTATTCTTTCTTTATTCTTTCTTTCTTTCTTTCTTTCTTTCTTTCTTTCTTTCTTTCTTTTAAACTCTACTTTTCCTAAATAACAGTTTTTGAAATGAATGTAGTTGGGCGGGTGGGCGGGGGGGCAGTTAGGGAGCCTTCTGAAGTGTGGCAATAGCAGTTACATTTTGAAAAAAAAAAATGCTTTCCTTCTATTTGAGGAAAAGAAATTTATAGCATCTGCTCCAATGACAGAGTAAAAAGCGTCCTGGTTTGGTGTATTCCAATTGTACAAAGAGCCTTTCTACTTTGATGCTTTTGGCTTTTATCAATTGATTTTCATAAGGGTTAACCAACTAGGTGCTCAAAATTGCCACATACTTTCCTCATACTTCAAACATAAAATCTTTCTGGCACCCAGAGCTAGGATCTGAAAATGCTAAGCATTAAGCAAAATGGATTAGTCTTCAGAAGGGGAGCTTCAGAGTGTTAGTGCCAGAGGGGTTAATGGAAAACAGTGTGTCATATTTGCCATTTCCCCTATATTATCTTGCCGAGAACACCTGCTTAATGAACTAGACATAAATTATCATAGTATAAGCACATTCTTTAATAAAAGACTGGTGGAAGCATTCCTTCTTGTTGAAATAATAAACTCAGAAAAATGATTTTGATGAAGTTTTCTCAAATGCTACATGCAAAAAATGTAAGAAAAAAATTGATTGATGACTCCACTAGATTTTTCTATTTCCTGGGAGTAGTAAAAATCATTTTATAATTTTAAGTGGATTATTTCAACTGGAATTTGAGATTTGGTTTATCAGGGTTGTAGGTGCTTTTGATTTATTAAATTTTTAAGCCTGTAAATGATCCTTTTATGATTTTTCCCCCTCATGTTTTTTTCACTTGTAGTAGTAATTCCTTAGTTTTCCTTTTTCAGTTTTCCCCTTTGAGATACAAATATATATCAAGATAAGGTACATATTGGGTAATTATTACTTTAGTTATTTATATCCAAAGATAAGAATTCTTTAAATATTCAATATATTTAACTTAATGATGCTTGTCATTAAATACAAGTTTTGCTAATTAGGAATATATGGATAAATATTGGTATTAAGTCCACATGTCATGCTGATGCATGATGCTTTTTTATTTTTTTTAAAAAAGATTTTATTTATTTATTAGACACAGAGAGAGAGATCACAAGTAGACAGAGAGGGGGAAGTAGGCCCCATGCTGAGCAGAGAGCCCGACGCGGGACCTGATCCCAGGACCTGATCCCAGGACCTGAGATCATGACCCAAGCCGAAGGCAGAGGTTTAACCCACTGAGCCACCCAGGCACCCCGATGCTTTTTTCTTTTATGTTTTAATATTCTATTAGAATTCTGGAAAATTAGCTAGATGGAATCACTAAACCAAGTGGTATCTCTTTTTAAAAATGTTTTGTATTATGATAATGAAATGAAGTCTGCTCTGAAATAAATATTTCCCTTCTTCAAATCCAAAATATTTCTTCAGAGCATTGTTTATTTTTATTCCATTCATAATTCTGTAGTCCCTCCTAGTTCTTACTGCTTCTTATTCCCCCCTCCATCTTTGGCTAAAAAAATCTTCCATGATGCACACTGGATCATAAGTGGCATTAAAATCATAGGGGAAGACATTCCCAAACACTTTAGCCAAATATTTTCTTTCATTGAGAATTTGCAACTAATAATCTTCACATGAAACATCAAAAATTTATCTAAAATACTTTCTAAAAAACTGCAAAGCGGGGCTCCTAGGTGGCTCAGTCAGTTAAGTGTCAATACTCTTGATTTTGGCTTAGGTCATGATCCCAGGGTCCTGAGATTGAGCCCCATGTCAGGCTGCATTCTCAGCAGGGAGTCTGCCTGAGATTCTCTCTCTTTCTCTCTCTCTCTCTCTCCCTCTGCCCCTCCCCCCACACTCTCTGTATCTCTCTCTCTCAAATAAATAATAAATCTTAAAAAAAGAAACCACAAAGCAATGAAAGGTGATAACAGTTCTTCCCTTTGTTTTGTATTGTGTTGTTTCCAGCAATTTCCCTGTGTTAGAATATTTGATCTTAAGAGCTTTAGTGGCAATGGTACCCTGATTCCAAAGGCTGGCATCAAAATATAGGATACTTCTACATTGACAATTTATCATATAATCACCTAATTTACATTTTTAAATAGCTGGAATTATAATTACAATGAATTAGCAACAATTTTTACTTAGAAAAACTCATTTTTTTGTTGCCCTCTAAAATTGAAGTTTATTGGCAGAAGAGATGTTACTAGGTATTTTTAGATTCAGGATGTAGAGGTTCAAGGGAAACTATATCAGAAAACTGGGTATTATTGTTCTCAGAGGCAAAGGGGTTGAGATTATATTATGTCATCAATGTTATAGAGCCAAACACTTGTGGAGCTACTCTTCAGTGGTTTCAAAATGTCTACAAGAGGTTTAGGGTCCAGATTGGAGCCACTTCTTGGAACGCACTGGGAATAGAAAATATTCTTTGAATTTGATTGAATAACTAATTTTTTTGTGATATAAAGGTGTTTTGTATATAAATTTGTTTATTTTGGTAAATAAATCATAAGCTTACTGTGGATTGTTAAGAAAGTAATAGAGACTTGTTAATAGGTTAAAAATCTTTCCCAATAGCTACCTATTTTGTTACTATTGATAATCATAGAATTGTGTTTCTGAGTCACATCCCTCAAGCCAGGTGATCTCCTTTGTATCAGTGCAAACTATATTTTGTACCCAAATGTTAAAGCAAAATTGTGTCTATACCTTGGTTTTGCTTGCACTTGAAAAAATATTTCATGTAACACATATACAGTCCAATTTTGATAAAATGGATTAGCACATATACAATCCAATTTTAATAAAAGTAGATTCTAGATAACTTAAGATGTCTATAAAGTAACATCTTAAAGCACAGTTTGTTTGTCTTGGGGATATAAGCTAGAAGTTACATAGTTTTATTATCTGTTGGTTTGAAAAGCTATATTCATACAAAGGATATGGATGGGAGGAAGCATATGTCAAGGGAACTCTCAGTTAAACAATTCATTAAATGGGCTTTATATTTAGTACATTGGGTTATGGTGAATGATATTTTGAGAAAATATTTCAAAAAGATATTCTGTGGGGGCTAAAGAAAAAAAATTTAATAAAAAAATTGAAGTATAAATGACTAGTAATTAGTGAATGCTAATATAATCCAATAAGACTTCAGGGGCTGAAAAGTTTTGGCGGTTTAAAAGACAGGCTTCTGGGCGCCTGGGTGGCTCAGTGGGTTAAGCCACTGCCTTCGGCTCAGGTCATGATCTCAAGATCCTGGGATCGAGTCCCACATTGGGCTCTCTGCTCGGCAGGGGGCCTGCTTCCCTTCCTCTCTCTCTGCCTGCCTCTCTGCCTACTTATAATCTCTCTCTGTCAAATAAATAAATAAAATCTTTAAAAATAAATAAATAAATAAAAGACAGGCTTCTGTTTTTTAGTTTGATGGATCTGCTTATCTTTATAAATACCTCCTATTTTTCACGGCTTTTCCATCCTTCTAACCTATGTACAGAGATTTTTGGAGACCTTCCCATTATGGAACATATTGTCATATTTTTAATTAGAAGTTCCAGCTTACAGATTTGAAAAGATTTTACATTTTTTATATTTTTCTTGGGAATTAGTATATGTGTCAAGAAATGCATCCCACAGTGAGAATTACGATTTATTAATTAACACTGGTTATGATACTAGCACTTGCCAAAATATCACAGTAGGAGAGAATATATATGAGAAACATAATTCAAACCCTGTCATTTTATGAATGGAGGGGCTTATATCATGCCATGCATTATAAAATCTAATAAAAATGAAGATTATTATGACCATAATGATTCTTTTTTCTCAATGTATTTTTTTGTTATTTTCAATTACATCTGTTTTAGTTTTTATTTCTTTTTAATTATGTACTAGACACTAAATTTTTAAGTTATAAATTTAATTTTGTTAATTTAAGATTACTAAAATTAATTCTTCAAGGCCCTTTAACTATGCACAAACTTTCTGTGGGAAGTTGAATTTTGATGTTAGAATTTACTCATTAGTAAATTTAAATGTCTTTAAGTAGCTGATGAAATATGATACATAATCCATTTGATTATGTATCATATTCACTATTTGATTTGTTTTACTTAAAAATCCTCCAGAGTTCTTGAAACACTGTATACACTGGAGAGAATGCAAAGGATTCTATTGTCAAGTCAAATATACACACAAAAAAGATCTTATATTCAGGGTATACCTCATTATTAACTATTCATTAGTCAAGGGGAACAGGTGAAGCAAGAAGATGTTAAGCTCCCCCAATATGATTCCTTAGCCCTTTGCTCTCTCACTGGAAGAAATGCTGACTCAGGTTAACAGATGAAGTATATATTGGTATTTCACTTGGGAAGAGCTTTTTAAGTCAGGAAAGATCTTAATTTTATGATCTGTCATAGCCTGAATGCCTTTTCCAAGTTCTTATGTTGAAGCTAGCCCTCAGTATAGCTATATTTGCAGATGGGACCTCATAAGGAAGTAATTAAGTTTGAATGAGGTCAAAATGGTGGGGTCCTAATTCAGTTGGTTTAGTGTCTTTACAAGAAGACACACCAGAGTCTGTTTTCCACTGGATATTTTTTCCTGATTTGTCAAAGTTTATTTGACCATAGAGTTGAGAGTCCATATCTGGACTCTCTACTCTGTTCCATTGGTCTATGTGTCTGTTTTTGTGCCAGTACCATGCTGTCTTGGTGATCACAGCATTGTAGTTAAGTTTGAAATCAGGTAATGTGATGCCCCAGCTTTGTTTTTCTTTTTAACATTTCCTTAGTCATTTGGAGTCTTCTGTTTCCATACAAATATTGATTGTTTGTTCCAGCATTTTGAAAAATGCTGGTGGAATTTTGATCAAGGTGGCATTGAAAGTATAGATTGCTCTGGCATACAGACATTTTAACAATGTTTATTCTTCCAATCCGTGAGCATGGAATGCTTTTCCATCTTTTTGTGTCTTCTTCAGTTTCTTTCATGAGTGTTCTGTAGTTCCTCAAGTACAGATCATTTACCTCTTTGGTTAGGTTTATTCCAAGGTATCTTATGGTATAGAAGAGTGAAACTCAAGCACTCTTACATCATACACAAAGATAAACTCGAAATGGATGAAAGATCTCAATGTGAGGCAGGAATCTTATCAAAATCCTAGAGGAGACCATAGGCAGTAACTTCTTCAACATTGGCCACAGCAACTTCTTTCAAGACGTGTCTCCACAGGCAAAGGAAAAAAAAAAAAAAAAAAGCAAAAATGAACTTGTGGGACTTCATCAAGATAAAAAGTTCTGCACAACAAAGGAAACAGTCAACAAGACAGAGCGGCAACACATGGAATGGGAGAAGATATTCATAAATGACATTACAGAAAAAGGGCTGATATCCAAGATCTATAAAGAACTCCTCAAACTCAACACCCAAAAAGCAGATAGTCATGTCCGAAAATGGGCAGAACGTATGAACAGACACTTCTCCAAAGAAGACTTAGAAATGGCTAACAGACACATGAAAACATATTCATTATCATTAGCCATCAGGGAAATTCATATCCAAATCACATTGAGTTACTGGCTTACACCAATTAGAATGGCAAAGATTAACAAGACAGTTAACAAGTGTTGGAGAGGATGTGGAGAAAGGGGAACCCTCTTACACTGTTGGTGGGAATACAAGCTGGTGCAGCCACTTTGGAAAACAGTGTGGAAATTCCTTAAGAAATTAAAAATAGAGCTACCCTCTGACCCTGCAATTGCACTACTCGGTATTTACCCCAAAGCTACAGATGTAGTGAAATGAAGGGCCATCTGTACCCCAATGTTCATAGAAGCAATATCCACAATTGCAAAACTATGGAAAGAACCAAGATGCCCTTCAACAGACAAATGGATAAAGAAGATGTCATATATACAATGGAATATTATGCAGCCATCAGAAAGGATGAATACCCAACTTTTGTATCTACATGGATGGGACCAGAGGAGATTATGCTGAGTGAAATTGGTTAAACAGAGAAAGTCAATTATATGGTTTCACTTACTTGTGGAGCATAAGAAATAACATGGAGGACATTAAGAGAAGGAAAGAAAAAGTGAATTGGAGTAAATCGGAGGGGGAGATGAAGCATGAGAGACTGTGGACTCTGAGAAACAAGCTAAGGGTTTTGGAGGGAGGGGAGTGGGGGTATGGTTGAGCCTGGTTGTGGGTATTAAGGAGGGTACATATTGCATGGAGCACTGGGTGTGGTGCATAAACAATGAATCTTAGAACACTGAAAAAAAGAAAAGGAAAAAAAAAAGACACCAGAGAACTCTCACTGCATATACACACTGAGGAAAGATATTGTGAGAATCCAGCAAGAAAGAAGCCAACTACACCTTAGGAAGAGACCTCTTAGCAGGGGCTGAATTTGCTGGTACCAATGATCATGGACTTCTGGCCTCCAGATCTGTGAGAAAATAAATTAATATTATTTTAAGCAACTCAGCCTATAGTTTGTTATAGCAGTCCTAGAAGGCTAACACATGCTCATATAGTTATACTGCTTTTGGGACACTTCCTAGGAAGTCATGGCTAATAAATTTATGGATTGCAGTTTTTACCATACCTGTCTTTGAAAACCAGGTATATTCTGATAAAAGGAAGGAAAGGAGTCTGCTGCCAGCAAAAATACTTTGAGTATATTTACAGGGAGATTGTGAGAAGGAACACATGCTTGCTTTCTTTTCTAGGAGTGTCCCCCACTAAAATCTCTTCCCAGATACAGGATAGAATGGATTGAAAATCTTTTGCTTATAATTCTTATTTCACTGTTTACACATTTCTTTTATTCTGTTTAAGATATGTTTGTTATGTGTTTGTTATCAGAACCTATAAAATAATACTTTTTAAAATAGTTGTATAGTTGGCTTATTATATGAAAACATTTAATTTTATAGAATTTTTAACATTGATAGACATCTCAAGTATTTGTTAACAAACTGCAACATGTTTTATATTTAACTATATTTGACAGTTAATTGTTTAAACATATTTCTCTCATCTTCATGGCCCTCTTTGATTTTGGGTTCAGCCATATGACTTGCTTTAGTCAATAGAATGGTCAGAAGTAGCTGTTTGCCAATTCCCAGCCCAGGCCCTGGGAAATCCTGCATGTTTTTGCTTGCTTTCTGGAGCTTCTGTTATCAGCCTGGAAGGAATATGGCCAGACTAACACTCTGGATTCAGGGAAAGAGGATGAGATAATGTGAAGCAAAGCCAGAGTTCTGTTGCTGGATCTAGGCTACATCAGACAAAGACCCTCAGATGTATGAGTAAGCCTCGTCTTAATCAGTAGAGCTGCTCAGGTGAATTCAGTCTAGGCCAGTTAACAAATGGATGAGAGTAAATTATTCTTGTTTCATTAGAAATTTCTTTATTCTTACTTATTTTTATTAAGCACCAGCTTAATAATACATAAAATTCAAATCATCCTTCAATAACCCATTCTTCTCTCCCCCATACAAATTCTTAATAAAGAGCTCTTCAAGTGAAGACATGCTCTCTTCTCTCTTCTGTATAAAACTTTATCAAATAAGGGCAAAGAACTGTGTATATCTTGCTGTAAAATGCTGCCCACACCTGTGGAAAGTATCTGCCCAGGCTCTTTTCACTGTCCAGGTCCTGAAAGTCTCTTTTTCATGAGCTGTCTCTTTATAAAATAAGTCCACCACTTGCTATGTTTATCATTCTGAGGGTCAAAAATGTTGTCACAAATCTCTGTCCAGTTTCTTGTCTCAACTGCTGTAAGTAGACCCTTATCACCTTACCTTCCTGTTTGTTTGCTGGGGTGGGATAGATTGCATGAAGTTTAAAACCAGGCTCTCCAGGAATGGGAAAATTACTGATTCCTAGTGCATACATTTCTTTTTCACCTTGGTTTTTGGAATTGCACTTTTGGAGATTCTTTAGACACTAGAGAATTATATATATCAAGGTTCCATTAGCTTCATTCTTAATCTTATAGTTTTTTAATAAGACATTGGCCTTGAAGTAATAAGATGGCTTCATCCACAATGCCTATATCTTTTGTCTCTCTAGGGATGGGTCCTTTGAACTGACTTCTGATAGGCAACAGTGCCATGTTTCTAATGATTTTGGTGTCAAGGTCCATGAGAGAAGAGTGGTAAGCTGGGATCTTGGTGGTGCCCGGGTTTCAAGCAAGACAAGGAAATTAGGGTTCGAGCCTGGCGCTTCCAGTCTGGTGGCTGGGGCTAAATTTTTCATGTTTTAAGTGACTGAATTTTAGAATAGTTTGTTATAGAGTATTTTGTGGTAGTGGCTACAAAATGTATGCCTAGATGAGGGATATATTTTTAGAACTAAAAATGTTGGGACAATGAATATTTCCTTCATTCAGTACATTATAGATTTCATTCTTTATTGATATTCTTAATATATGTTTCATGATAAAACTAAGTCAGTATGTGTCTCCATTTATAGTTCCCACATTTGGAAATTTATCCAAACATGATACAATCCTGAAAACATTAATCTTACTAGTCTTTTCTTATTTTATTTGTTAATTGCATCTTTCTATATATATTATAGACATGGATATCTTATTTTTACAGAAGCATGGAAGTTCAAGATTATATAGTCTACTGAAGTCAAATATATGAGCTCTGTCTCTACTGAACACTCTTCTTTATAGAAAAGTTCTAGGTGTGTATACCTTCCTGAAAAGAATTTGGTACGTCCTGTGTGCCCCCTTATTGCTATATGGAGCTTTAGGATTCTCTACAGTAGAACACAAAACTTAAATTCTACAAATAGTTAAATTATTAATGATGGTTTTTGGTCAGTGTTAAGTACTCCAGAAGTGAACTACATTTGCTAAACTTCTTACTTTACCCAAGAAAATATCTGTCTTCTCAGATTATTGATGCACATGGCAGTGTACATAATCAGAAATATAGTTGTGTTTTTGATACTTGCCAGAGAGTAAACTGTGGACCTGAGAGCTGCTCAATAGCTATAACCACATTGAAAAGAACTTTATTTGCTTAAGCATAGCTGATCCACCTATATCTCTAGACATTGTAAATACCTGTCAAGAGTTTCAGAGAATTGTGTTTATGTGGATCACACTGGTTTCCTACCTAGTTCCTTGTTACTGAATTGTTTGGTGAGTTGTCATCATCCTATTCTAAGAGATATTAGAAGAAACTTCTCTGTGAAGGTCACCGTACTTATTTTGAGTTGTTGATATTGTTTAGTATATAATAGGGCCCTCTCTTTGAAATCTCATAGTAAATATTTTTTTTCATTCCTACTTGTGCAACCATATTTTTCTGTCTCAAATTTTCACATTTTAAATTCTTTGGGATTGTATGCTAACTGTATTTTTGAAAGCTACTCTGAGACTTATAATTACATAGCAAAGTATAAAATGTGGATGTAAGTAAAAACCTAGTTGAAGTGTGATTAAAGTGAGACAAACATCAGGATGCCCTTTCTATGTGACATTAAATTATGAGACAGAGATGGATTCTTCCACACACTTCATTCCTCTGCATAGCTATTAATTTAACTGCCTATTCTTTTTTGCACTAGGTTAATAAAAACAAATGTGTAGAACTGCTACCTGATTCTCTTTTCCTCTTTGGAATATAAAGGAGAAACTATGGTCCAGAGAACAGTTGTAGTAAATCTAAGTGAACTTAAATCTTTTAAAAGCAAATAATATTGTTTTGTGAGGTTTAAAGGCACAAGATAGAATTAAAGCAAAAAACAATAATGTATAAATGAGGAAGAATAGTAATTGGTGTTCTCATAGGATCAAAGAAGAGAATAAATATACTGGTTAATTTTCAACGTTGATCCGTTATATATGTGTGTTGTAATTTCTAGACTAATCTTAAGAGAATAGAATACGGAGCATACAGTCCAATGTAGTAAAGGGAAAAAAAAATAGATTTTGAGAAAAAATACCTACTCAACCAATGACCAAAAGGCAATAATGGAGAGAAGAAAAAGCAAAGAAGAAATATAATTGAAGTGAGAAATTAGATGGCAGATATAGACCCAAATATATCTGTAATTAAATTAAATGTGAATGGAATAAATGTTCCATGTGAAAGCTTAAAAAAATCTGGCTTCATAAAATATGAATTTTAATTAAATGCTATTTAAAAGATCATATCTAAAGTATCAGAAATGAGAAAATTGAAAGTAAAAAGGTGAAAAATAGGGGCATCTGGGTGGCTCAGTTGGATAAGCATCTGCCTTTGGCTCAGGTCATGATCCGGGGGTCCTGGGATTGAGCCCCACATGGGGTTCCTGCTCAGCAGGGATTCTACTCCCAACCCTTCTGTCCCCTCCCCCATGCTTGCGCGCGCGCTCTCTCTCTCTCTCTCTCTCAAGAAAATAAATAAAATCTTAAAGAAAAAAGGTGAAAATAATACAGTGCTATTTGGTGTGATTATATTAATATGACCCAAAATAAATTTAAAGTAAAAATCATTACTAGACATAAAGAAGGTCATGTTATAAGGAGAAAAAAATAATCAAGAATGTATAAAAAATTTTGACTTATGGATCTTACAACAGCCTCAACAATTTTGATTGACAGAACCAACAATACCTTGTAAAATGTTTTGGAGTCATGGCATCTAAATGAAAATCCATTTTTTATTTATAATATTACATATTGAAACTTCCAGATATTTTCAGAAGTTTATGATAAACATCATTTATCTTATAGTTAGAAAATATGTTGAAAATGGCTATTTAATTTTCAAATGTCTATTATTTATAGATGTCAACCACAAAATTATCTGATAAAGTTTGATTAAAATTATAACCATATTTGTCACAGAGATTTAGTTTGTAGTTTTTCTTTGCTATTGCTGAAATGATTGATCATGTCTTGCTCTGGTGCTCTTAGTCTGAACTAATTCTTTTTATACTGTATTCCTTTTCAGTTTGGTATAAATATTTGTTTTTTCTTATTGTGTTGCATAGAGAAGCATTTGTTTAATAATTAGAGTCTGTGGATTAAGTATTGTGATAATAGATTGAAATTTAGATTTGGCTTTTTATTTTTAAAGCACTTTAGTTTTGGCAGTCTTTGTGATTTGAGGTGAGACCTTCCAGGACTTTGGCAACTGGATTTAGAAAAGGAAGGGACTAGAAGAAAAGATTGGGGGGCGCCTGGGTGGCTCAGTGGTTTGGGCTGCTGCCTTCGGCTCGGGTCATGATCTCAGGGTCCTGGGATCGAGCCCCGCATCGGGCTCCCTGCTCCGCAGGAAGCCTGCTTCCCTCTCTCTCTCTCTCTCTCTCTCTCTCTGCCTACTTGTGATCTCTGTCTGTCAAATAAATAAATAAAATCTTAAAAAAAAAAAAAGAAAAGATTGGTTAAGTCCTTGTTAAGTAACAATAGTAATAATAATGTTAATGCTAACAATAATCATTATAACTTCTGCTACTCTAACTTCTATGGCTCCTCTTAATGCTACTGTATATTGTATTCATTCATGTTTTAAAGATTATTGGTGGGGCACCTGGGTGGCTCAGTGGGTTAAATAAAGCCTCTGCCTTCAGCTCAGGTCATGATCTCAGGGTCCTGAGATTGAGCCCCACATCAGGCTCTCTGCTAAGCAGGGAGCCTGCTTCCTCCTCTCTCACTGCCTGCCTCTCTGCATACTTGTGATCTCTGCCTGTCAAATAAATAAATAAAATATTTAAAAAAAAGTTAAGATTATTGGTTTGCAAACATTTTGAGCATATTCTAGATACTGTGTCCTTACTAGTTATATACATTGAAAATACAAAATTCCTTTGGGTAGACTGTCTCTTGTGGGGCAATTTGTTAAAGGAAACATTGATTTTAATATAATGTTTTGTTATTATTTTCTTTTAATTATTTAAAAAAGATTTATTTATTTATTTGTTAGAGGGAGTGTGTATATGAGAGTGGAGAGGGGTAAGGGAAAAAATATTCAAGCACTCTCCACACTGAGCATGAAGCCTGAAGAAGATGGAGCTCAGTCTCAGGACCCATGAGATCATGACCTAAGCTGAAACCAAGAGTAGGCCACTTAACCAACTGAGCCACCAAGGTCACCTATTTTGTTTTAGAATTTGTGTTTTTGTGCCTTCTTAAAAGAAACTATGTGAGATTTCTTTCTATTTACTTAATACTTATTTTATAAAATTTCTATTTAGTATTTATGTTCTTTAATATAGTCTTGCACTTTTCTATGGGATGTAAATATATAGTCCAGAGTTCTTGTAATTTAAGCTTCTTAGTTTATAAATCTTTTAAATTATGTATTCTTTCCTTCCCCCCCCTAATTTATTGGAACTCCCATTGTTTTAAAATATTGATCCTTGTTATCTGGCAGTCTTGTTGAAGTCTTATATTAATTCTAATTCTTGTCTGTATATTATCTTGTGTTTATTATATAGATGATATCATCTATACATAATAGCACTCTTTACAATTTTTTTCAACTTTACATCTCTTATTGCTTTTTAAATTTTCTTTTTTTTTTAATTTGGATAAGACCTCATTATATAATGTGTTAAAACAATGGCCCTAAGTAATATCTTTGTCTTTTTTAATGGAAATGTTTCTAATAAATCACTGTGAAGGATGAGGTTTTCTGAGGGTTTTGTAAGTCCTAAAACCTTTCTGTTATACCATACTGCCTTAAAATATTGTATCTTTACATTTTTGAGAGAAAATAGACTTAATCATTTATGGTAGGAAAGTCAGTGATGCTCTTTGGAAATATGAGAAAATGTATGAATTCTCTCTACAGGAATAAAATGGACTTTTGACATCAACAGAAGTACTTTGTGTACAATTTTAGGGGCTCATGGGTCTGTTAAATATCCTTTAATGACTCAAAGTTAAGATTCTTTGGAATAAAATAAATTTATTCATTTAAATAATTAAGAAATTGTATGGACTACCCTTTATATGGCGATGACTAAAATGCCTTGGGTGTGTAGAAAAGAGAACACTGAAACCCATGAGCTCTAGATACTCATGATATAAAACATAAATTAATGTAGATGTTAAAATACGGTAAATGAGACTTTTGAGGAGAATATATGAATTCTTAGCTCAGTGACTTCTTTCTTTGAGTGTTTTAGTGAAAGTGCACAATCGAATTTCAGATACTATTTTGTTACAGTTTATAAGTTCCTGATATGAATAAATATTAGGCTGGGCAAATGAGAATGAGTTCATGTAATAATAAATGATTATATTCTATTCAGCCTCTCTACTCCCATTACTTTTTTCTTTTCTAAATTGCGCTATATATCATCATATTACACTGGTACATACTTAAGAGGCTTTATTTTGGTTCAGCCAACATATTGGCACTCAGTTTTTTATTAGCAGTTTTGCAAAAATGTCTGTAGGTCATTTTTCTCAAAAGGAATAAAGAATCCCTTTGGCTTTTTTGGAAGAAGCTTTGCCTTCTAAAACGTTGTTGACAAGTTGAAAATAAATAAATGCATAAAATGCTTTGGTTGAACTGATTGTAGTGATGGACAAGGCACCTTCTCGAGGGAAGTATGGCCGCAGGCTTGCTGCACTGAGGATGGATTTAAAGTCTGGAACTTTATCTTACCTGCAGTGCTTGTTGCCTCTTGGCATGAAGAGCAGATGATTATTTTCACTGGACCTCTCAGCTGCTTCTCAGGCCTCCTGCACATTTTACCAGTTTATATAAACTCAGAGGAGGCCTTCTGCCTGTGGCTGGATTAACCTCAGTTTTTCCTGGATCTTTAAAAGGAAGAAGTCAAATTGGTCCAAGCCTTCTTGGGTGTATTTCTATTCTATTGGTCTTTTAAAATGAAATTGCTTACACCTGTTTCTAGAGAGGTTTCAGGAGGGAATTTTCATGATTAATACATGCAGTGGCTTCCTCACTAACAGCTAATGCTAAAAAATAATACATAGAAATATTCTTTTTTTTTTAAAGATTTTATTTATTTATTTGACAGAGAGAGAGCACAAGTAGGCAAAGAGGCAGGCAGAGAGAGAGAGAGAGGAGGAAGCAGGCTCCCTGCTAAGCAGAGAGCCCAATGCGGGACTCGATCCCAGGACCCTGAGATCATGACCTGAGCCGAAGGCAGCGGCTGAACCCACTGAGCCACCCAGGCACCCAGAAATATTCTTCTAAACTAAGTTTACAATATGTTTTGGGGCAAAACATAAGTAAATTTGCATATGGATTGTGACTATCAGCTCATACTTAAATTTTTATTTGTGTAAGAAGCTAAAAGGTTTGGGGAAAGAACAACTATTATACAATATAATAAAAACACTCAGTACATCTATTACTACAGAAACTTAGGATAGCTCATCAACCGACTAACCATCGTATATGATCTTGGATATAGCTATGTTATATGCCAATCAGTTTCTTACCTAGGATTTGTAAAATTAACTAGCTAAAAGATTTGGGGAAAGAACAACTATCATACAGTATAATAAAAACACTCAGTATATCTATTACTACAGAAACTTAGGACAACTCATCAACTGACTAATCCTCAGTATATGTATGATCTTGGATATAGCTATGTTATATGTCAATCAGTTTCTTACCTAGGATTTGTAAAATTAACCATTAGTTAATTAAATTAAAATGAAATCCATTCCATAGTTTAGTTATGAGTTATTCCTTTAATGTTTAATGTTTACATAAACTGTTGGATCATTAGTTCATGCCCAGTCTTGAACTGATCTAAGACTTGAAGCCTTGATTTTTTGTTTCATCAATATTTAATTGACTGAACTCTTTTCCTCTTACAGTGTGAGTGAGTGTAACATATTCTTTATTGCTAAAGTTATCCGTTGTGCTTGGCGTTTTAATTTACTTTCTTAAACTTTTTAACCAAGGACTATTTCAATTCAATTGAGCATACTTTATCACACTTTTTCAGATGATAACATTTTCTCTTTGAAGTATTTTTTTAAATTTTTATGAAACTTGAGAATATTTTCCATCTAGTTTTAGCTTACTAAACATGACATTGAGGTCATACAAGAATCATTCTCGGTATGAATGATTTCTGTATAAATGTATCATGCTTCTAGATGTCAAAGTAGAAATGATCCAATATGAGTCATCTTCATTTATCTAATTGATCATTGGTATATGTGACTTATTTAGAATTAAGCATATTAATATAAATTATTATATCTTAGAGAATATTTATTACAAATTACCTGTCATAACCACCCTTCCCTCCATCCTCCAAATGTTGTTACTCTTCATTAAGTGGTGGGATGGAGTAAGAAGCATCATGTTGAGCCTGCTGTTTATATAGGAGGGTAGGAAGAGATGAATTTTTGTCATATACTTCTGCATATGCTATTTTTACTATATGTAAATTGACCTGATTTACAATGAATAGTACTGAAGTTATTGATTTCAAATTAACCATTATTCCTAATACAATTTAATTATGATGCTGTGACTTGTAAAAATGTCTTATGACTTCTCAAGTATTTTCTTTTTCTTATTTTATTCTCATCAAGTAGATGATGAGTAAATGATGTTCATATGTATTTATTAAGTAATATGGTGAAGATGAAAAAATAGTTTTTCTGAAACCCATCTAGCCATCTTTCAGTTACATTGTTGTTAAATATATTTTAGAGTTTCACTGAAATTAAGTGAAATCATTACCTGTATTTGGAGCTTAATTTGTTTAAATCAGACATTTCTATACCATCTTTATGTTTTTTAATTTGATTTTATTTTTTCAGTGTCTGTACCATCTTTAACATAGACTTTAGCTGATTAGTACAGAGGATCCATAATTCTTTTTTTTTTTTTAAAGATTTTATTTATTTATTTGACAGAGAGAAATCACAAGTAGAAGGAGAGGCAGGCAGAGAGAGAGAGAGGGAAGCAGTCTCCCTGCCGAACAGATAGCCCGACACGGGACTCGATCCCAGGACCCTGAGACCATGACCCGAGCCGAAGGCAGCGGCCCAACCCACTGAGCCACCCAGGCACCCCAGGATCCATAATTCTTGACAGCAGTGCGGCTCTAACCAAGAGATGTCTTTTGTTTGTCTCATGTACCGTTTTATATTTAAAAATGGGAAATTTATATACAAATCTGGATTCCCAGCTTCTCTTGAAAAGTGAGAATATTGGGTAACAAAGATTTTATGTCTCTTTGTGGAAATCATCAAATAGTGCTAAAGAGTTGCTGTCTCCTTGATAGAAGATACTGTTTTCAGTAATTCAGTCCTTTGTGTCTTCCTGACATTGATGCAGTGTCAGCTGTAGAACTAAGAACAAAATATGATTACACTGTATTACCAGAATTCGTACATGAGACTCACTTTCCTCCTTTGCGTTATAAGCCTGACTACCATAGGCAGTTGATTTGTGACACCTGCTTACATCACTTACTCCTACTTTTGGTTTGTTTATATTGAGTTCTTATTTAAACTTCTGAACATTTGCACATCTCTTCAATAATAGTGTTCCTAGGGGCATCTGGGTGGCTCATTGTGTTAAAGCCTCTGCCTTTGGCTCAGGTCATGATCCCAGGGTCCTGGGATCAAGGCCCACATCGGGCTCTCTGCTAAGCGGGGAGCCTGTTTCCTCCTCTCTCTCTGCCTGCCTCTCTGCCTGATTGTGATCTCTGTCTGTCAAATACATAAATCTTACAAAAAAATCTTAAAAATCTTTAAAAAAACAATAGTGTTCCTTTCTGGAGAATCAGATAGGTCATCTTCATCCTGCAAAATATTTCTTGGGGACTTTTAATCTCAGCTTCACAGTGAAAAGTCTTACATTTATATACCTAGATTTCTTTCTCTTTTTTGGTGTTTAGGCTTCTGTATCTCACTTTCTGTTGCACATCTCCATTTGGGTATAGTGTAGATAGCTCTTATTAAACTGATTTTTTTTCATACAGTTTTCCAGATATGATTTTCCTTCTATATTTCTGAATGCAGAGTATGGTAACATCATACGGTAGCCACTAAAAAATAGAAACACTGAAGTTTTCTGTCTCTCATTCTTTTTCTCAGTTTCTAAGAGCTAAAAAATATGCAGTATTATTTGACCTCTCGAATTGACCATTGACTTAAAAGATACTTATCATCTATGTATGTACTAGAAATGTACAATGAATACAATTAAAATGAGAAAATTATCCTGCTTTCCATATGTTCCTAATTAGACCTATGAATAGGAAAGTACAACTTCATGTGATATGAAAAATGTTAGACTTATGCAGAGGATGTTACAGGACTCAGAAGAGTGCCTTGTAGGGCATACTGAGGGAGACTGGTATGGGAAATAGTGATGTTGCTTTAAATCAATGATGTTTCAGTAGAATTAGTCAATGATGACCTTGGGCAGGGGGAATTCCATGTAAAGAGCATAACCTGATGAAATAGAAGGGATGGTAGATGTAGGAAAATTTATAAGCAGCATGGTTTACTTGAGGATACAAAGATGTGTAGTAGATAAACTGGAGAAACAGGTAGAGATTACATTATGAAAGGCCTTGCATAGGGGCACCGGGTGGCTGAGTTGTTAAGTGTCTGCTTTCAGCCCAGGTCATGATCCCAGGGACTTGGGAGCGAGCCCCACATTGGGCTCCCTCCTCTGATGGAACCCTGTTTCTCCCTCACCCACTTCCCCTGCATGTGTTCCCTCTCTTGCTGTGTAATAAAATAAAATAAAAAAATAAAAATAAAATAAAATAAAAAAGTAATAAAATCTTAAAAAAAGGCATTGAATAAAAATAAAATAATAAATAAATAAATTAATAAATCAAATAAAATTTAAAAAGTAATAAAATCTTAAAAAATAAAGGCCTTGAATAACATAGGAAGAACGTAGTTGATATTCTCAGAAGATCTGAAAAAAACATTTGGGCAAAGGTATAGAGTCAGAGATGCAGTTTAGTAAGAATATGGTTGAGTGTTTTTATTTGGTACAAAGCTTGAATGCACAAGTCCAATTAGGGAGATAAAGCATTAGTTATGAAATCAAAGTGATGTGTAACAAAATGGTTATAATAAAGAAATAGAAGATTTGATCTGATAAATATTTAGAAGGTAAAATATATATTATATAAACATACATTCAAGATATTTTTGGGAAGTTATGACTATGATTTTTTTAATCTCTTGACATGCAAAAATAATTCTCAGTGTATTTTTCCTCTTCATATATCCACTGTTTTATTAATAAAGAAAATACATGTATATATGCATGCATATATAAGAGTGAAAGGAAGTCAGGCATTTCACCAAGAAGCAGAATCCTGCATTTTACATTTAAGAAACATGTTTTCTTTTAGACTGTCATAGGGAAGAATCATTTTACTGTCTCAGTTTACAAATAGCACTTACTTGTGAGAGAGTGGTTCATAAGTCAGAAATGTTCCTAGCAATGACTGTTGCAATTCTTCAGCAATCAACTAACAAGCATATAGATTTGTCAAATGGAATGCTAAAGCACAATTTTAAATTGTGAGGTAGTATTCTTATAAAGCCAGTATGATAAATGGCTTTTACTCATTAGTTTTAGGAAGTTTTATTTTTGTTTTAAAGATTTTATTTATTTGAGAGAGAGAGAAAGCAGAGAGAGAGGGAGAGAACAAGAGCACAAGCTCATGGGAGACTGGGTTGGGGTGCTCTCTGCAGCTGAGCAGAGAGCCCGATGTGGGGCTTGATCCCAGGACCTTGGGATTATGACCTGAAGGTAGATGAGCTGAAGGTAGATGCTTAACTGACTGAGCCACCAAGGAACCCCTAGTTTTGAAGTTTTAGACCTTTAATTAGTTTAATTCTCCCTCTCTAACATATGGGAGGAAGCTCTCTGGATTTACTTTTATAACTTATATTTTACATGTTATACAATAAATCCACATTTACTGCAGAACACTTTTGAAAATATGCATAAGATAATGAGGCAAAAGTAAAGTCTTTTATACTCCCATTACCCAAAACAAATCCTCTTACAATTAGGAATATACAGTTCCATTGTTCATAGATACCCACATATACAAATACACACACACACACACACATATGTATGTATATATGTATAGAAGGAGAGAGACAGAGAGAAAAAGGAAAGAACGACACATTTGTTATCTATAATTTTCTTATTTATAACCACACTACTTGAATATTTTATAGTTTATAAAATCCTGCATTTTTTGTTGAATAGCTGTTTTTAATATTTTACTATTGTCAATAGTATACCAATATATATTCCTGTAGCTAACATTTTTGCTATATTTGTCATTATTTCCCTGGGATTAATTTCTAGTGTAAAGTATAATCATTAAGCAAAACATCTTTTAACCTTTAAAATATATTTTGATACATATTGCCAAATACATCAATTGGTTTATATTTCCAAGTTGCTCTCTTGGAAAATTGCATTGTCACCAACAGTGAGGGAGACTGTTGTTTTCCACAGACACTTCAGATTTTGATACTAGCATAGGAATATTTTCAAAAACATTTAAATTACATTGATTTAAGTAACCTAAGAAGTTAAACACTTATGTTTATTCAGTGTTTAAAATTTCTCTAGTAATAACCTTTATACATTTTTAAAATCAGGGTTTTTGTCTGTTCCTTACAGATTTATATAAAGCCTTAAATTAAAAAGATACCATTACATTTTGTTCAGTTTTCGCTAATCAGTTATTGTCTTTTTTTTTTTTTAAGATTTTATTTTTTTGTCAGAGAGAGGGAGTACAAGTAGGGAGTGTCAGGCAGAGGGAGAAGCAGGCTCCCTTTCCCTCCCCCCACCATGTGCGTGCTTACTTTCTCTCTCTCTCTCAAATAAATAAATAAATAAAATCTTTAAAAAAAAACACTTAAATACTGTTAGGAAAGATCTCAGAAAGATTATATACATTCCCATGTTTATTTTAGCATTTATTCAGGAGAGCCAAAATTTAGACATGCCATTAATGTTCATCTATGGACATTAGTGGATAAAGAAAATGTGGTTTGTACATACAATGGAATGTTATTCAGCCTTAAAAAAAAAAAAAAAGGAATTCTGCCATTTGCAGCAACGTGGGTAAACCTAGAGGATAGTCTACTAAGTGAAATAAGCCATTTCAGAAGGATAGAGAGTGCATGATACCATTTATATGAGGCATCTAAAATAGTTGAACTCAGAGCCAGAGACTAGGATGGTGGTTGCTAGGAGATGGGGGACGAGGATACAGGAAGTTAAAAATCAAAAAGCACCAATTTTCAATTATATAAGATATGACCTAGACATCTAATTTACAAGATTATATTTATAATTAATAATACTATATTGTATGCTTAAAAATTTGCCAAGGGGATAGATATTATATTGTGTTCTTATCACAAAAAATAAAATGGAGGGCAGCAGGAAGCTTTTGAAGGTGATGGATATGTTTATGGCATAGATTGTGGTGATGGTTTTATGGGTATATGCTTATAACTGATCAAGTCATATACATTAAATATGTACAGCTTTTTGTACATCAGTCATACTTCAGCAATATGATTGTAAAAAAGTCTTTCAACCTTATTACTAGATAAGGGCACAGCTGTGTCAATAAGTGACCAAAGACAATGAAATATTCAATAACCAAGATTAACAGACAATAAGCTGGAAAAGTTAGACTTATTGGCCCTGTGTTTCCCTGTTGCAGACTGATTATTTATTTTCAAAAAAAAATTCAAATCAATACTGTGATTTTCTCCACTTTTTGTGTCACTCTGCCTCTCTTTCTTTTATTGCTCTCGAAAGATTTTCTCATTTGAGGGCCCCAAAGATCAGCTCTGATAAGCTATATTGCCTTGGTGTCTTTTCTTGTCACTTTTGACACTGATTGACCCTATCTAGCTCAGGGAAGTGGTAATACACTACTTTAGTCTTACTCTTATCCTTGCTTCTTTTGTGACAAAAGAAAAGATTATGACCCTCTTGATAAAAGTTGAACAAGTGTCTGTGGGCAAAATATGAAAACTAGCAGAAAATGTCTCTCTTCACACATTTTCAAGTTCTTCCTCAAGAGTCATGTGATTAAATGCATGAATTTTATTCTCCAGCACATAGAAACTTCATGGTTGTTAGTCCTCATTGTGTCCTCAGAGATATTTATATATGAATTTCCAGGAAATTTAATCTGGTTCATATGACTAAAGGAATCTGATAAAAATGGACTGTTGCTTCATAATACTAATAACATTAGAATATCAGAGGAATTTAAGAATATATAGAGAATAATTTTTATAGGACACTTAATTGGCCTAGTGTATTTTTTAATAAACTATGTTGTTTGGCAAGTTTTTGAATCACATTACTTTAGAATTCTTTTTATTGATCAGTTGCCAAAATTGAGAGAGCTTATCAAAGTAACGTAGATTTAGGGAGTCCAAGTTGGTCAAGGGGAGAGGCACAATAGACAACCATTATCATGGTAGTTTTAGTACTTTTTGGTCTGCCTTCCTGTCTTTTCCAGTCCTTCCTTTTCTCCATCTTTACTCCATTAGGTCTTTGCCTTTGAGTGACTCAACTGCCCTCCAAGACTCTGGGTCATTGGTGACTGACTGTTTCTGAAATTCAGTTATTAAACGGTTTCATGATTCCTGAGTGACCTGCTTATGGTAACAACAAAGTCATGGTTTCTTGTTGGGAATTCTTTCCTTCATTGACTGAGTTACTTCACTTTCACTGTAAAATATGTTCCAAAAATCTCCGGTTTTTCTCTTCCAAGCATGTGCACACATACATGCACACACACATGCAATGACTTCTATTTAACTTAGCCTCTTATTCTGTGCTTTCCCTTCGGTGATATCTATGAATTTATATTTCTTTTTTGTTTTAAAAGAATAAAGCAGAACTCTCCTTTTCAGAATTATTCACAGTATGTAATTTGAATTCTTTTGATATTTTAAAATTAAATTGGTTTGAAAAGTATAAGAAATGGAAGAAATTTTAACTAGCTCCATCTGTGCATAAAGATGAATGAATATATTAAATTTCAGGAAAAAAATTATCACCATACCTAAGACCTTGAAATAATAATCAAAAAGAGAACTATCTTCAGTTCATTTGAAAAAAAAAAAAAAAGAGAAAGAATTCGCACCAACCCTAAGTTATTTCTGTCATTTAAAGATTGATAAGTTTTAAAACCTGAAAATGTTAATACCATTCAGTTCTTATCAAAGTAAGAATATAGAACAGTTCTTAATTTGATATTGTACTTCTAGAAGTTGGTTGTTCAGTGATTTAGGACTCTGCCATTTGCATATGGATTTCATTTGTTTCTAAGATATCTTTGTTTTGTCAAATGAGTATAAAATTAATTATATTGATTTAATATCATGTCTTATTAGTTACATAATTTGATTTTTCTCTTTTAAATACCATTTCATCTTGACTAAATATTTCTTCTGTTTTGGCATGTATAATGTGAAGCCTTTTTACCAATAAATAATTAATATTATGGAGCTTTAGCTTATAATGTAATAATTTTCTTCATCTAAAATGTGATGAACTGCTCTGCATTCTTCAGCTGTACACATGAGGACAAGGATATGTCAGTTGTTGACCCATTGCCAAAAATGTCCTTGATATGGATGGATCAACCTCTTTCTCTTTCTCTCAAAATCCCTCTCTCTCCCTCTCTCAAGATATCTTATCTTGATTTACTTTGTTGTTGTTTTACATGGTACTTAAAACCTTCTAACATTGTATGTTCTTTACTTATTCATATTTATTTTTATTTACTGCTTTTCCTGGTTTAATTTTTTGGGAGGCAAGGTACAATTATGGAAATTGTTTAAACCTTGCAACTCAATTTATATTAATTTTGTCATCATTAAAATGATATAAATAGCAACAATTTGAGTTGGTTAAACTACTGCCTTCGGCTCAGGTCATGATCCCAGGGTTCTGGGATCGAGTCCCACATTGGTCTCTCTGCTCAGCGGGGAGTCTTTTCTCTCTGCCTCTGTCTGCTACTGTGCTTGCTTGTGCTCTCTCTCTCTGACAAATAAAAAAAATTATTAAAAAAGAAATAGCAAAAGTTTTATGACATCAGAACAACTAAGAATGAAAGCGCAGATGGGAGAGAAAACCTTGTGTAAATTGATACAAAAATCTACTTAAAATCAGCAAAACAAATTAGAATATGGAAATTACTTAGATGAATCAAGCTAGAAAAAAATGAATGGGAGGCAGAGGAACAGAAATTAGCTTGTCTTATAAAATATGTATTTAAGAAAAAAAGATTATGTTGAGCATAATGTATTAGGTATATTCATCATGACTGCCCACAATATTCATAAATGTACTATATCCCAAATTTCTATAAACTATAATGGAGTTATATTTCTATATATTATTATTATTCCTATAAATAATGTTATTATTAAGTTTTTATTATTTATGTTTTTATTATTTATATTTTTATTATTAAGTTTTATTATTAATAAGTTATTATTCCTATAAATAATGGAGCTCAAAGAAGTTTCTTTTTCAAAAACGTACTCTATATAGCCTCTAACTCTAGAAGGAGTGATTTGAAGAGAGAAATATTAAACTATTTTACTGGTATGGACTGTGTTTGATATGTCCAAGAATAACTTCACTAGACAAGTAAAATAGACAGAAAAGACTTTATTCATGAGTTTTGCAATAGAGGATAGAAATTGAACCGAATTGTTCTGTAAGAAAAAATTAGTTTTTAAGCATGCTTGGGTCCAGTAGAAAAGTACTATAGGGGGTACCTGGTTGGTTCAATCATTTGAGCGCCTGCCTTTGGCTCAGCTTGTGATGCCAGGGTTCTGGGATCGAGTCCCAAATCAGGCTCCCTGGTCAGTGGGAAGCCTGTTTCTCCCACTCCCCCTGCTTGTGTTCCCACTCTCGCTGTGTCTCTCTCTGTCAAATAAATAAATAAAATCTTAAAAAAAAAGTACTATAGGGCTTTAGGGAGAAGGCTGGCAGTGTGATTACATGGAGTCTGCTCCTTGTTGGAAGTTAGGCTCCTATCCTCCCAGAGACTGGTTGATAGGGGCTCCATCTTTCTTGAGCTTTACATTTTTAAGGATTGGCTCCCAGGGCCTTGAGAAAGATATTCCGGGTTGTAAAACTGACAAGAGTCTAAGAAGATTTATATCTCAAAGGAGCTGAGAAATAATTTACAGTTTTAAGTTTTCTAAAATAAATATTCTAAGGAAAGAGAGGTCAGGGGCCTATCTTCAGAAGGAAACTTGTTGTTAATCCAGCTCAGAGGAATCAGGCCATCTCAGATAAAAGAAACTGCTCAGATCTTTACAATAATCTATCCTTTTTTTTTTTTTTCTTGTAGTGACAATTGTTTGCAACCCAGAGGAAACCGTTCTTTTGCTCTGGCTCATTATAGAGATGTACAGGTAAGCCTGATTCCAGTGTAAGAATTATATTCAAGGGAATTTTACTTTTTCCTGATATTCAGAGTCATAGCAAATGAGCATGCCTGGTCTGAGTGCTCAAAACATTAAAAATCTTGATATAATTCTGTAACACAAAATACTAACAATGAAGAAAACTATTTATGGTAGAATTTTATGATAGAATCTTACAGTAGAAGAAATACTTATATGAATATTATTTGTTAGATATCAACATTATGTTTGTTATATCTAAATAACGGGGAATTATTAAAAATAGTCAACATAAAAAAAAATACCCGAGGATCTTGTTTACCTTGTGTTCATAGCTGGATATTAGGAATAACTCTGGATACTTCTTCTTCAAGTGAATAAAAACAAACCAATACAGAAATCTGTAATCTAGTATATCCTCAAGTAGGTAAATTTTTCTGTTTATATATGTTAGATCTACCTATTTATACAAGTAGACATTGCCTATATAAAGAAGAGTACCCATATAGTACTGTATATGATATTTTCTGTTACATTATTTAAGAAGGAAGGATCTATTTGAATTCTTTTTTCTCCAAATAAGTTGGACATACATTAATATATAATTTAAAAATCAATATGGATATCTTCTATTAAAATGTTGGGATTGTGGTTACTATATTTAAATTACTATTAAAATTGTGATTTTAATTAAAGCTATCTAATTGTAGTAGAAACACATAGAAACATATATTTCATAGTTTTGCTTGTTGCTGGGAAGTTTGGATTTAGACTTAATGTTTAATCATTAGTCTTAGGGATTGATCTATTGCTTATTTTGTGCCATTGGTTCTAGATAGCCAACGAAAGACAAGCCTCCCCTGGGAAGGTGTTTTAGAATCTCTGTGTTCATGAAATTTTTCATCATATTATTGCATGAGTTTATAAAAATGTTGAGAAAACCGTGTGTTTTATTTATTTAAAAATTTTTTGTGTGTATTTTATTATCTGAAAGTTTAATAACCTTGTTATGTGCATGGCTTTTATTGATTTATCTCAAATTCTTTTAGAAGAACAATTTATATTACATATTCTTTATTCCAATAAGTGTACATTTTCTCCTTGAAAAGTACTATGTAATTAAAAAATAATATAATTTTAGAAATAGGACATGATTATATTCAACAAACATCTATTGAGCACTGTAACATGAAGTATGCTAGAGACAGAAATATGAATGACCAGATTATTTTTCCTCTGGTCAAACTTGGTTGGAGATGAATATTTGAGGGGATCATTTCAGTAGAGTGTTGTACATGAGAAATAGTATTTGCAGAGATGTTAAACCTAATGGACTCTGGAGCCAGACTAATTGAATTTGGATTCTCAGCTTTGTAAGTGACTAGCTGTGTGGTCTTTGGCAAGTTAATTAACCTTTCTGGGTTTCTATTTCATTACACATAAAGGAATGATATTAACTACTTTATATGGTGGTTGTCTGGATTACATAATTAATATAAATTACATGTTTTGCCTAGAGTTTGAGTTATATTGTTAATCAAATATAATTTATCATTCTGATTAGTGGTGCCAGGATTGGTGAGAAAAGTTAGGGATGACTTTCTGGAAAGGTCTCTCGCAGAGATGATTCTGGTTCTTGAAGACTAAAAACTTCTCTAAGTGAGGAAGGGGATTGTAGAGAGAAACCCAGGAATGGAGAGGAATGAGAAGTTGACAAGGATGTGATGTTACAATCTTGAAGTGTTATCAGTTTTATATGATAGAATTTTAAGGTATAATGTGGGGAATGGAATAGGGAACATTAAAGAAATAAGCAGGAAGTTGATCATGAAGGATTTGTATGTTCGTCTAGGGAGATTAAACTTTAACTTGTAAGTGATGGATAAATTAAACGTGCTTTTTTAAAAAAGGGAGTGAGGGACACCTGACTGGCTCAGTGGGAAGGGCACATAACTATTTATTTCAGGGTCCTGAGGTTGAGTCCCATGTTGGGTGTAGAGATTACTTAAAAAAAAAAAAAAGATAAACTTTAAAAAATACAATTAGAGGGGCACCTTGGTGGCTCAGTTGGCTAAGCAGTCAAATATTGATTTTAGCTCAAGTCATGATCTCAGGGTCATGATAATGAGCCTTGTGGCAGGCTCTGTGTTGGGCACGGAGCCTTCTTAAGATTTTGTCTCTCCCTCTGTTCCACCCCCCGACCATGCATGCACTCTCTTTTTCTCTCTCAAAACAATGAAAAAAAAATTTAGAAATAAAAGGGAGTGAATTGCTAGATTGGATTTTGTGTAAGTCTCTCTGGGTACAATAAGTTGAGAGAAATAAGATGGAAGGCAGAAAGCAGGCGATTAAAAATGAGGCTATTAAAAATATCACTCAATAATATAGATTAAGTTACTTGATTGTCATAAAGATTAATTTACAGGTCTTTTACTTTTGAAATAATATTACTTATTTGATCTTTTAAAATTTAAATGAAAGGAAGGTGAACAAACTCTCATAGGAATAGCATAAATGGGAGAAGAAAGTTGACATTCTTACTGCTAATATTTCCCAGAAAAAAAAGTTGACTGTTTATTATATAATCATTACAAATATTTCTATGTGTTTTTGTAAGAAGTTTGTAAACATCCTATGTTATAATTAGACAGATAGATGCAAAATTAATAACATCATTTCTTCCCTTTTCTACCTTGTAATATCAGTAGTCGTAACAGTGGTGGCAGCAGTAGTGTTCTTATAACTTATTTGGTTAGGGGAATTGGATTATATTTGAATTAAATAATAAAGTTAAAAAGCATTTAGTTTCATATGTATTCATTTGAGTAAGCTCTTGCATCAAGCTTTGTTTTTCATTTTACTGTTTACATTTTTCTTTGTGTATTGAATAATATAATATTAGTATAACTGATATAATGTTACCATAATGTAATAATTGTTTGAATTTTAAAATATAAATGTAAATGCCATTCTATAGGAAATATTGATGTTCTTTCTCTTATGTGTAATCTGTGGTACTTAATAAAACCACTATGCATATGTGCATTAGGGATCTAGAATGAGGTATTTAAGAAGTCCATATACTTCTGTAGAGTTAAGTTCTCAATGCTATGTGTATGATTCACACACCACCCTGCTGGGATTGAAAGAGCAGTGTTCTCCTTTTTTACACTTGAAGAAACTGACTCCAGCAGGTTAGATAACTTGCCCAAAGAGCAGCCCTGAAATTTATACCCAGGCTTTTAAATTTCACATCCAATGTTTATGTTCTGTTGTAGCATTGCTCTATCTCATGAGAATAGTGGAAAAAGCACAATTTGAACTGCTTCCCAGTTCCATAGATACCTGAATTTTGAACCAATTACTGAGAATGATAAAATGGTGTTTTGGGTATTTGAGAATTTACTTGGAGCCAAAGGAATCGGTGAACATGTTTCCTGCATCAGAGTTAAGCATACAGAAATGGCTGTAAAAAAAGTAAAACCTAGGCATGACATATGCCTAATTTATTAAGTACATCATTTAATCTCTCCAGGTCTTCCTTCAAACAATTTATCTAGTGAGTTTTAACAATTACCTCACAAAGAAGTCAATATAATTAAATAATAATTATGTACAAAAGGACAGGAATAGTTTTCAGTACATATTAGGCATTTTTTCTTTATTAGTCAACTTTGTAGATCTTTGATGGAGTTCTTGAAAGAATAGTTCCTTGAGAAATTCTTGGCTTTTGACAAGACTGTTTTTCTATGTAAAGTGTGACATAGGGCCAGTAGGGGGCAGCAGAACACCAGTCCCAAATCCAAAATTCTGGTAGCCTCTTGGTTTCACAGTGCAGGTGAGACAAAACCCTGGACTTTCCCAGAGATCCATACTAGTTGGGAAAGGATAGAAGTGCTACATCTGTACTAAATATACTTACACAGCTTACAGGCTTACGTTTGCCAAAGCAGACATCCAAACCAAATATTGGAAAGCCAACTCAAAAAGCAGTGTCAGCTAAGCTACATCCAGTCGCACAGTAAGGTCATAAAAACAGTTAATAAGAGGCAGGAATGAAATTGAAGTTGATGTGATCATATTCTCAGTTCTTGGGAAAAAGATACTTATGGTATTGGAAGAGCTTGTACTTGTTTCTAAATAGGACTCCACTTTGCTTTTTTGAGGACATGGCTATTGCATTGTTCAATATGTCAGAGTTCCACAAACCAGCCTACCTTATACAGGGGCTTTAGGTTTGGAGTGGTCATTGCACTTACTAAAGCATTATCAGTAAAATTAGGTGAGAAGCTGGGAAACTCTGAGGGGAAGCATAGACTCCCAGGTCATTTTATTTTAGATTTTAAAAGGACCAGATTTAATACAGACTAGAGGGTTAACATATACACTTAGTTGTTCAGAAGTTCTTTAGAAATTCTTCAAATTTTGATACAACCTATATAAACATAGCCATTTTAGTTACTGAAAAACTATTTAAGAAAACCTAATAAAATGAGTTCTGTGAAAGTTGTTACACCTAGAAACCAGCAAATTTAAGATTGCTTTGGGTAGTATGCACATCTTAATAATATTAATTCTTTCAGGCCATGAGTAATTGAACTCTTACCACTCCATTAGACCCTAGAGATTTTACTGCTGGTCAGGAGAGTCCAATGTTGTAACAATTTTAATTTACTCTGCTTCTTTTGTGAGTTTCCTAGGATGAATGCTTCTTTATTGACATAATGGAGGCCTTTGCGTTTTTTAAAGATTATTTACTTATTTGAGAGAGAGAGGAAGAAGGAACACGAGCAGGGGGAGGGGCAAAAGAGAGAAGCAGACTTTCTGCAGAGTAGGGAGCTAAACTTGAAGCTCCATCCCAGGCCTCTGGAGTCAAGACTTAAGCTGAAGGCAGATGCTTAACTGACTGAGCTTCCCACGTGTCCCAATGGAGGACTTGAGAGTAATATATGCAATAGGTCTGAATAGAGCAAGGCTAAGGTTGTCAATTTAAACTATGGCAAATATGTAAAAAACATACTTGAGGGATAATGGGTAGAACAGGGAGCTCTAGTATTTAGGTTTAGGGTTGAATCAGATGCTCTAACTCTATTGAATCAAAGTGTATTATATCTTTCAGTTCTCTGGATTTAACAGGACAAAATAGATAATAGAATAAAAATAAGGTAAGAATATAATGGCAGAAATCATGGTATTTGCACTTTAAATACACTTCTTCTTCTGGAAATCTGAGGGTCTTAGTTTAATTTCTGTTATTTGATAATCTGCTTTATTAGATCAAGTGGTAGTTAATTATAGTTCTTTTTCTTAGTGTGACCACATTTATCCACTTCCAGTACTACACAAGCGAAAAGGTTAGACAGATCTTTTTCTAGGGGTCATCAGCTGTCAGACAGGGCTGAGAATTGGAGGCATAAGGTTATCCTCAGAAAAATTTTCTCTCTCCTTAAACTTTCTATACTATGAAAACATTTTCTTCACTTAGGGAAAATTTTTTGAATTATAGCTTTCATAAATATCCCCTCATGTGGGAGTCAGTGACTTGTTAGTGACTAGCATCTCAAGCACCTTGGCATTAGATCTTTCAGCACTAGGAAGGATGTTTAAATTTCAAGTTTTAAGCCATTACACTCCCAGAGTAATGATGACTTGTCCCTTGTTCCCTCCCCTTCAGTCTCAAGTAGCTCTGAGGTCCTTCTGCTGTTAGATTTGAATTTTGTGCCCTCAAAGTTCACATGTTGAAGTCATAACTCCCAGTACCTCAGAATGTGACCTTATTTGGGATAAGGTCTATATAATTAATGAAGATGAGGTCTTTAGGATGGGCCCCAGTCCAGTATGAATAGTTTTCTTATGAAAGTGGAGAATTTGGACACAGGCAGAGAAGCACACAAGGAAACTTCTGTTGGTGTTATGCTGCCACAGCTAAGGAACTACCACAAGCTAGGAGAGACACCTAGAATATTCTTCCCTAGTGTTTTCAGAGGGATGATAACCCTGCTGACACCTTGATCTCAGACTTCTGAGATCTTCATTTGATGACTTCTGGTCTTCAGAACTATGAGAAGACTTCTGTTCTTTAAGTCATTAGTTTGTGGTACTCAGCCCTAACAAACTAATATGAAACAAAAGTACATAGCTTTGCTGAGTACTCTGTTGGTAAAGTGTCTTATTTCTCAGGGTAACATTCTCACCAGGATGATCTCTTTTAAGAAATTGTTCCTTGTCGCTGAAATAGCACCAGAAATAAAACCTTTCAATAATGTATAATTCAATTTCCAATTTTTTCTTCTGACCACTGAGACAGTATTCAACTTTTCAAGATTCCATTTAAGGTTAAATTCAGAAGCTTAATAAATACCTTTGTTTGTGATAATTATAAAAATGTAGTTGAGGAAATATATTCTAACCAGTCAAAAAGAATTACGTGGAGAATGTATCATCACTCTGACAAGTCTAATTGTGGCAAATTGTTTTATAAGCATCCTTACAAACTCTGCTCAATCATTCCAGAAAGTGAGGCCCAATGATAGTAGTAAATCTACCAAAAATCCTGCCATTGTATATTGTTTTCTGCACTTCTGTATTGACTGTTTTATAAACCTCTCTTCTGCATTTCATTTGATGACATCAGAGTTTCATGTCACCAAAGTTATGAAACAGATGGAAAATACAGTTGAATACCATTAACATAATCTTTATTTATAAATATGAAAAATGAAAATAAATGAGAAATTAAAGTCATAAATTCAGTAGAGATAGTTATTTGTAATATTTAGCAGTACATATATGTTTATAAAATACAATATTGAATTATAAAATTTTAACTCATAAAAGGTAACATCCTATCTGAAAAGCATGGACTTTGAGTCCTTACTTAACAAAGTGAATATGAAAAATGGCTTAGTTTATCTCTCAGTGTATCCTTCAGTGTACATAAATATATATATACCTCCTCTCTCCCAATATCCTACCACTTCAATGGCTGATAAGTAACCCAGCTTACTGAGATGGCAACCAACCCATCTGAGATTATAAAAATGCTTCCTAATTGGGTATATTTTCAGTATGGAAAGGTTAGAATTGAAAGTAGAAATGACAAAATAAATTAAACCTAAGGTATTCACACTTTGGTGTTAGGTTTAAGAGTAAGATCTATAATTGGCATTTTAAAGTTTGTAACATTTAAGAGAATTTAACATATTAGAATATCTGAGATTTTATTAGATTAAAATTTACTATTTAAAATGCACAATTGGTTTTAGATTTGTGATATCAGTATAAAAATGTAAAGGAGTTTGGCCAGCATCCTAAACTGTATTGAGGTAATCAAAATAATTTGAATAAAAAGTTATTTTTAAGCACTTGGAAAAGTTTTGCTCATTAAGTCATGTATTTGAAGAATATAAAAATAAAGTAGAACTACTAAATTTTAAGTACGCTGAAATGTGAATTATAATTGGGCTGTAAATAAAACTCTGAGGAGGGTTTAGTTTTAGTTAATCAAAGGAAAAGTGAAGATTATTATCTTTTTTAATAGATTAATAAATGGACTAACACTATTTGTACATTGAAATTATGAGCAAAGTAATTTAACATCTTGAATATTAATTTTAAACCTAAGAAACTGTAAATAGTACTAAGAATAAAACACTCATAAACATCATGACATTCATTTTGACACTATGCTATGGCATGAAATTTTATTATGAAAAGACTGTATGAAACCTGGGTACTCGAGGCTGAGTTCATACCTTTCTGGTGATACCAAATAGTCAATAATTCTGAGAGATGTTATTGTCAGACTCTTGTCATTTTTCTCCTGTGAAAAAGTTTTGAATATCAAAGCACACCCAGTTCCAGCACCTCATTTTTAGCAGCTTTACAGATCTTGTTTTTTTCTTTTTTTGTTTTTTTTACTCTAAATTCTGGGAACACCTGCTGTTTGAAAAGTTATACTTTAAGGCCTTATTGCCCTGTGGCAAGATCTGTATTCTTTAGGCTCCCTAAAGTGTAGTTTTGAAGGAATATACAGTTTTTTTTGAAGTGACATTGTCAAATTCACAAGATTATCTTTTTTTGTGAGACAAGAAAAATTATTTTACTTTTTCATATATTGTCTATGAATAGACATTTGACATTTCTACTAAGGGAACAACAGGAAGTCTATGGTATCAACATAAATTAGAATTTACAAAGCAGTAAGTTCAGACACATTTCTGTTACTTGTGATTCATAAGCTGCCAAAGATGCCACTTAAAGAGTTTAGAAAATAACCTGCACTGAAATTCTGTTATATTTGTGCTTCTTGAATTAACTAATTCTGTGACTAATGTTAAGTTACTTTATCTGCAGTTTTTGCTATAGCTGTAAAATGCATTATTTAGACCAAAAGTCAGCATGGTGTCTTTCTGTATAATCCTTTGTAATCGTTGAAACTTAGGTTTATAAAACTATTTTAACTTGCTATAGATGGTTTCAAAATTTAGCAAGACATGCATCATTTATGTAATGATAGCTTTTTTGTTCCCTGTTTTGTTTTTTGTTTTCCTTCTCCTGCTAACTAAATGTGGGATCTTCTTTGGCCCATCTTTCTGGTGAAGAGGAAAGTTAAGGGAAGAGCTTTGGTTTGGGTCATGGAATAGAAAATACTCTGGCCAAGGATTGGACATTTGACTCTGGTCATGAGACATGTTTTTCATCAAATTAATTAGTTAGCTAGGATTCATTTGGAAAGAAAATGAAAGTTATAATAATCACAATATATTTATAAAGGTTGCTGATGGAAAGTTCTTTATACTTTGTGTTTGCCCAAATGCTACATAGTCATAGATTAAAGAATTACAACAATGGAACTTCTGCAGTCAGAGTCATTATAGCATAGTATGCCAAGAAAAGCATTTTTTATTTTTATTTTTACTTTGTATGTGTGTGTGAGAATTGCACATTTCTTTGTTTTTGTACCCAATATTCTAGTTCAGTGCCTGGTATGAGAGAGTCTTTAAACACTAGGTGAACCAATGAATGAATGAATGAACCACCATTTTCTATTTGTTAACTATTGTTACAGAACAGGTTGCTCCAAAATTTATTGGCTTAAGCCAACCATAGATATTTATTATCTTGGACAGTTTCTGTGGGTCATGAATTTGGAATTGATTTAGTTGGGTGAATTCTAGCTCAGTCTCTTACAAGGTTACAGTTAAGATTTTTGGATCTCTTCTTAGGAGTACTTATGTGTCCTCATGTCATAGAAGCTGTCTTCCTATAGAGCAGATGATCTCAAAGAGTACAAGGCATATGCTATAATATATAGCACTGCCACTCATTTAACTTTGGAAGTCACACACCATCATTTCCATAATATCTGGTAGGTTAAAAAAGCCAGTCCTGGGGCTCCTGGGTGGCTCAGTGGGTTAAAGCCTCTGCCTTTGGCTCAGGTCATGGTCCCTGAGTTCTGGGATCGAGCCCCGCATCGGGCTCTTTGCTCAGCATCCCCCTCTCTGTCTGTTTGTGATCTCTCTCTCTGTCAAAAAAAAAAAAAAAAAAAAAAAGGCAGTCCTACTTTTTATGGGAGAGCATAACACAAGGACATGAATACCAGGAGAAAGGGATTATGGGGGCCATCTTGGTGGCTGTTTAATACATATTAAAGACATTTTATATTAGATGAAAGTTTTCACATTAAGTCATTTAATCAGTTTAGATCTTTCATTTTAGATTGAGGGAACAATGGCACAAAGAAAATTAATTAGCCTATTCATTATGGTTCATAGAGATCAAGAAGTATTTTCTCAATGAACTCTGGAAATATGCAGCAAGCTGAAGAATAATATTAACAAATGTGTATTTATTTACATTTTCCTGACTGTTTTCGAGAATTCTTGCTGTAGAGTCCTATGTATATCCCGATGTAGTATAAAATGTGAAGCTTTCTTTATCAGTCTGAGATTTGCCTAGTTAAAGCCTGAGCTTTCATGGGAAGGAAACAACCTCAGTTGACATCAGTAAATCCCTTTAGTTTTAAGTGCAAGAAGTCAATCACAGAAAAATCACAAAGCATAAAGTAACACATAAAATAACACTGCCACTCTGATCTCTTAGGAAAAATAAGCAGTGAAAGGGAAAGATACTTTCTGAAAACATGCACAACCTTTCCTTGCAAAACAAAAGCCAAAAACAAATTACAGTGGATGTTTACGCTAGAATGGCTGTTACCTTAAGAAAATTCAAAGCAATTTTCCATAAAAATAAGATTGTCACATCTGAAAGTAAGAACAGTCACTAAATTGAGGTCAAAAATGCAGTGGTGTTGGGTGTGGGGAAGACCAAACTCTGAAATTTAAGAAACCACACCATTAAAAATTACATTTCCTGGACTTTGGCTTTTGTTTCTCTTAAAATTTTTTTCCTCTGGATTTTCCTTTTTGACTTTTTTGGGATTTTTAATGAGAATATATATATCCCTTTCTCTTCTGAAACATTTAGCTAGGTGGTACCAGTGATGTATTCTCAATAATTTATAGTAGTAAATTATTCAAAATGACGAAAGCTGCCAAAGATGCCACTTAAAGAGTTTGGAAAATAATCTGCTGTGATATTCTGTGTTATATTTGTGCTTCTTGAATTAACTAATTCTGTGACTAATAGTAAGTTACTTTATCTGCAGTTTTTGCTATAGCTGCAATTGTTTAGCAGTTCTGAGTTTTGTTTGAAGAAATCTTCCATCACAGATGCGAAGGGAGAAAAGAGCTCCTGGCTTTTTTTTTTTTTTTTCCTTTTATGTGCCAGGCACTGTGTGAAATAGTCTACTTTATTGCTCCATTTAATCTCCATAGCAAATTGATGAAGGATAATCTGAGATGCAAAGGGGTTGTATTAGAGGTAGTATTGCTTGTAGGTAGTATTGCTTGTAGGTAAAGCCAGAATTTTGTCTGACTGTGAAATTATTTCTACTACTTTGTACTTCTCTCCCAGGGGAAATACAAGGTTCAAGAAATCTTCCTTTCTAACATCAACTAAAGACAGAAGTAAGGCTGTCAGGTTGTTTTACCAGAAAATGTAGAACTTAACAGAGTTAGAGAACTAGAAGATGGTGACCAAATAACAATACCATATTACTTTAAAAATGAATAAAAATATCAGTTTCTGAATAATTATCTGCTTCAAAAAATAATAAAGATTTTTTTGTAAATAAGTATAATTATATTTTCAATGACATACATGTATGGCAGATCCTAAGTTAATTGCTTTGCTATTCACTTTCTTTTTCCTAATGCTACACAATTTAGTTTGGCATAATTGCATTAACACTATTTGACCAGATTTACCTTCTGGTATTGGACTAGATTTGTGTTTAATTCTGTACCAGTTTCTGTTGACCAGATGACCAGGCATGACTCCTGTCTCTCATCAACCGTCCCCTTAAATGTAGCTTGAACAGTTTCTTGAGCCTTGTAGGAAATTAAGTAACACCCATCATACTACTATGTATCAAGCATTGAAATGACAGTTGCATTAATTTCTTGTGGTAACATGCATAAGGGGAAAAGGTGTTTAAAAAACATTGTTAAAAAATTCTCTATAATTCTCCTTGTCCAATACCCTACTTTGATGAAATAATTGTACATAAACACAAATACCCATTACATCCAGGCCATGCCATGGGATTTGACAACCTGCTTTCAGTTTCTTGCTCCAATGTTTGATAGTCCTGTCATGAAGTTCTTTATTTAGTAGCTTTAAGTTTCAAGGTACTCAAGTCCTCCTAAGCTCTTTTCTATCCTTTGTTTGCTTTCTAGTGATCAATTCACATGTATTTTATCCTTCAGTCTAAGTGATTCATTGTTCAATTAACATTTCTTGCCTTCTATAAATTATTTCTCAATTAGTTTAGTGTAGGGTAATTGGTTTAACCTGTGGCAGCTTCCTCCCATCTGCATTACTGCAGAGACTCACTGTCCGAGAAACTGCTGTACTTGACACCAAATGCATTTCACATGTGCTGCACTTTCTCTTCCAATGACATGCTATTGATGCCAGAGGAAAAGTTATACACTCATTTAAGGGCAGTATGGGGCTATTAGCACAGCATTTTAAGTTCTTCTCAAATTCATTACTATGTAAAACTTCATGAATTTCTATGACTCTGTCATACAGAATTCAGACATCTTTATTACCACCACTACCACGACCATCATCATCATTATAGATCATTGTTGTGTCTGTTGATGATTCTTCTTGTATTTGATAACTTCAGAATATCATCATGGTCTTTTCATGAAATGGTCAATCTAAAAGTGAAAGAAGGAAGCAAAACTTGGCAGAAGTCTTTGATGTCTCTTCAGAATATGCATATATGTATGTACAGCCATAATCTAGATGAAGGAATATGGAAATTAAAAAAAAAAAAAAACCTTAGTATCCCTGTTGTTATGGTTAGAAGTTCATCCTCTTGTTAGAGGGTATGATGTAATGAGATGGAAGAATCAGTCTAAGAGTCAGGAAACCTGATTTTTAGGTCAAATTTGTTACTGCTTACTACAGTGCTTCTCAGTTTTTAAGTGCATTATAAATTATGTGGGAGTCTTGTTAAATTACATTCTCTTTCAGTAATTCTGGGGTAGGGACCAAGATTCTGAATTTCCTACACTAAATTCTTAGGTGATATTGATACTGGTCTACATTTTGTGTAATAAGAACTTGCTTAACTAACTTTGAAGAAGTCTGTCATTTTTTCTGATTTTTTTTTCCATTCATGAAATAAAATAGTTGGACTGACAGGTATGCAAGGGACCTTGTAAATCTTACAGTATTTTGAATTGCATAAGCTTTCTATACCTCTATTATGAAATATTAAACTTTATCCTTTGGTGATTTTGTCATAAATTTACTTAAGAGAATTTGTTCCTTTACTTCTTTCCATGTCCCAGATGAAGTTTAAATCACAGTTAATGAAAGATTTGAAATTAATGAAAGCTTTTCTTTTTTTTTTTTAAACATTTTATTTATTTATTTGACAGAGATCACAAGTAGGCAGAGAGGCAAGCAGAGAGAGAGAGGGAAGCAGGCTCCCTGCCAAGCAGAGAGCCCAATGTGGGGCTTGAACTCAGGACACTGAGGTCATGACCTGAGCCAAAGGCAGAGGCTTTAAGCCACTGAGCCACCCAGGGATCCCAGATTTTCTTCTTATAATTAAACTATAAAGCATAACTACTTCTAACAGAGACATACTAAGAAAATAATTGCATATCTATACAACACATGCTTTATTTGTACATATCATCTTTATTTCTAAGAATGTGGTATATATCTGTGAATACGTATATATACACTTACTGAAAACTGTAAGGATATATATACCCATGCACATAAAAGAGGAAATAAATGAGGGTGGGTAGCAAAGTAGCATAAGAAATCCTGAATTCACTTCTCTCCATGGATATACCAAATCTGCAGCTACATATGTATCATTTCCCTCTGAAAAAGATCTTTATTCGTTGTGTAAATGAAGTCCTCTCCACAACAAAGAAAGATAAAAAGACAAAAGAAGGAAAACTAACTAAATTAACTAAAACTATGATAATTAGTTTGAGATATATAGGATAAAAAGATATAAAAGTGATACCAAAAACATAAAACATGAAGACGGAGTAGATACATAGAGCTTTGGAATGTGTTCATCTTTTAAGTTGCTATCAATTATTAGACTATCATATACATATAGTGTGATATATGTGAACCTCATGGTAACCATGAAGCAAAACCTTAACAAGAAAAGAATTTAAACATAACACTGAAGAAAGTTATGAAACTATCAGAAAGAGAGAAAGGAAAGAAAGAGAGAAACAAAAATAGCCAGAAAATAGTTTACAAAATGATAGTTAAGTATGTACCTATAAATAATTACTTTAAATGTAAATGTTATATATGTACAACATAGGACCACCAATATATATAAAGCAAATATTAATAGACCTCAAAGGAGAAATTAACAGAAATACAATAATAGCAGGAGATTTTAACATCCCATTTTTATCAATGAATAGATCATTCAGACAGAAAATCAGTATAAAGAACATTGGCCTTAAATGACACATTAGATCAGATGGGCTTAATAGGTACATATAGAACATTACATCAAAAATAATCAGAACATATATTCTTCCCGAGTAACTGTGGAATATTCTCTAGAATAGATCATATGTTAGAACACAGAATAAAATCTCAGTAAATTCAAGGAGACTGAAATCATATCATGCATCTTTTCCAGCCACAATGGTATGAAATCAATTTTAAGAAAAAAGTAGAAAAACTACAAATACATGAGCATTAAACAACATGTTACTGAACAACTACTGGTCATAGAAGAAATCAGAAGTGAAATAAAATTCCTAAGGAAAAATGAAAACATAAATATGACAAATCAAAATCTATGAGATTTTAGCAAAAGTGGTTCTAGGAGAGAAATTATAGCAGTGCAGCCTATCTCAAGAAGCATGAGAAATCTCAATTTAACTTTACCTCTAAAGGAACTAGAAAAAGAACAAGCAAAGCCCAAAGTTAATAGAAGGAAGGATGTAATAAAGATCAGAGTGGAATTAAATGAAATAGAGACTAAAAAGACAGTAGAATAGATCAATGAAACTGAGATCTGGTTCTTTGAAAAGATAAACAAAATTGACAAGCCTTTACCTGTAAAAAAGAGGATGGACTCAAATAAAATCAGAAATGAAAAAGGAGACGTTCCAATTGATATCAAGAAAATATAAAGGGTTATAAGAGACTACTATGAACTGTTATATGCCAACAAATTGGACAACCTGGAAGAAATGGGTGGATTTCTAGAAATGTACAATCTTCCAAGAGTGGATTATGAAATAGAAAATCTGAATAGTCTTATTATGAGCAAGGAGATTGAATCAATAATCAGAAACCTCCCAACAAACAAAAGTCTGGGACCAGATGGCTTCATTGGTGGATCTACCAAATTTTCAAAGATTGAATACTATTCTCAAACTCTTCCAAAGAATTGAAGAAGAGGGAAAGATTACAAATTCATATTTTTTTTTAAAAAAGATTGTTATTTATTAGAGAGAGAGAGAACAAGTTGGTGGGAGGGGCAGAAGGAGAAGCTCACTCTCCTCTGAGCAGGGAGCCTGCTGTGGGACTTGATCCCATGATCCTGAGGTCATGACCTGAACTGAAGGCAGATGCTTAGCTAATTGAGCCACCTGGGTGCTCCAATTCTAAACTCATTTTATGGGGCTAGCATTACCCTGGTACCAAAACCAGACAAGGAGACTACAAGAAAATAAAATTATAGGCAATATTCCTGAAATACAGACAAAAAATCTTCAACAAAATACGAGCAAACCACGTCCAACAACATATTGAAAGGATCTTTCACCACGATCCAATGGGATTCATTCCAGGGATACAAGGATGGTTCAACATCAGCAACCTTCAGTGTGATATACCACATTAACAAATGAAAGACAAAAATCATATGATCTTTTCAATAGGTGAAAAAAAGCATTTGACAGAATTCAATGTCCATTTATGATAAAAACTCTAAAGTGGGTAGAGAGGGAACATACCTCTTCATAATCAAGGTCATACATGACAAACCTACAGCTAATATACTCACTGCTGAAAAGCTAAACTCTTTTCCTCTAAGATCAGGAACAAAAGAAGGATGCCCACTCTCCCTGCTTTTATTCAACATAGTATTTGAAGTCCCAGCCATAGCATTTAGACAAGAAAACAAATAAAAGACATAAAAATTGTAAGGGATGTAAAAGTTTTACTGTTTGCAGATGACATGATTCTATGTATAGAAAACTCTAAAGACTCCATCCAAAAACTGTTAGGACTGCTAAATGAACTCAGTGTAGTTGCAGGATATAAAATTAATATACAAAAATCAGTGGTTTCTATACACTAATAGCGAACTGTCAGAAAGACGAATCAAGGAAACCTACTTATAATCACATCAAAAGAATAAAACACTTAAGAATAAATTTAATCAAGAATATCCTTTAGGGGCGCCTGGGTGGCTCAGTGGGTTGAAGCCTCTGCTTTCGGCTCAGGTCATGATCCCAGGGTCTTGGGATGGAGCCCCACATCAGGCTCCTGCACGACGGGGAGCCTGCTTCCTCCTCTCTCTCTGCCTGCCTCTCTGCTTACTTGTGATCTCTGTCTGTCAAATAAATAAACAAAATCTTTTAAAAAAAAGAATATCCTTTAATAAAGGATAAGTAAATTTTATCAAGATCTCTACACTGAGAACTGTAAGAGATTGTTAAAGAAAATTGAAGACACAAATAAGTGGAAAAATATTCTGTGCTCATGGAGTGAGAGAAATTAATATTATTAAAATTCCATATTATCTAAAGCAATCTACAGATTCAGTGCAATCCCTATCAAAATCCCAATGACATTTTTCACAGAACTAGAACAAGTGTTTCTAAAATTTGTATGGAACCACAAAAGACCCTACATAACCAAGAGAGTCTTGAGAAAGAAGACAAAGCTGAAGTTATCATGCTCCCTTATTTCAAACTATACTGCAAAGCTATAGTAATCAAAACAGTATGGTTTTGACATAAAAACAGATGCATAGGTCAATGGAACAGAATAGAAAGCTCTGAAAAAACCCATGCATATATTGTTAATTATGACAAAGGAGGCAAGAATATACAATGGGTAAAGGATAGTCTCTTCAACAGATGATGCTGAGAAAACTGGAAAACCACAGGCAAAAGAATGAATCTGGACTATTATGTTATAGTTTACACAAAGTGAGTTAAAGACTTGAATAAGACCTTAAATATAAGACCTGAAACTATAAAACTCCTAGAAGAAAACATAAGCAGTAAGCTGGTCTTAGTGATTTTTTTTTTTCTCCCCTGTCAAGGGAAGCAAAAGCCAAAACAAGCAAATGGGACTGCATCAAACTAAAAAGCTGTGGCACAGTGAGGGAAACCCATCAACAAAAGGAAAAGGCAGGGGCACCTGGGTGGCTCAGTGGGTTAAAGTCTCTACCTTCCGCTCAGGTCATGATGTCAGGGTTCTGGGATCGAGCCCTGCATCGGGTTCTCTGCTCAGCAGGGAGCCTGCTTCCCTTCCTCTCTCTCTCTGCCTGCCTCTCTGCCTACTTGTGATCTCTGTCAAATAAATAAAATCTTAAAAAAAAAAAAAAGAAGGCGGCAATCTACTGAGTTGAAGATATTTATAAATCATGTATCTGATAAGGGGTTAATATCCAAAATACATAAAGTACTCATACAACTCAGTAACAGCAAAAACAACAACAACAAAAATTTCAATACTTACAAAAGTATTTTTGTCAGTTGCTTCCATGGGATTGAAAAATGGGCAGGCAGTCTCAATAGACATTTTTTCATAAAAAAGACAGACAGAAAAAAATAAAAGACATGCAGATGGCTAACAGACACATGAAAAGATGCTCAACATCACTAAGTATCAGGGAAGTACAAGTCAAACCATAATGAGATATCAAAACTTATACCTGTCAGAATGTTTATTATAAAAAAGAAATAAAGGTGTTGCAAAGGTTGTGGAGAAAAATCCTGTGCACTGTTGGTGGGAATGTAATATGGTGCAACCCTTATGGGAAACAATATGGAAATTTCTGAAAAAATGAAAAATAGAACCTCTTTATGATCCAGTAATTCCACTATTTTGTATCTATCCAAAGAAGACAAAAACACTAATTTGAAAGCATGTATGCCACCCTTATGTTCATTGCAACATTATTTATGATACAGGATATAGAAAGTAAGTGTACACTGGTGGATGAATGGATAAAGAAGATGGGTTATATATATTCAATGGAATACTATTCAGCCATAAAAAGAATGACATCTTGCCATTTGTGACAATGTGGATGGACTTTGAGGGTATTATATGCAGTGAGATAAGATAGAGAAGGACAAATTATGGCATAATTTAACTTACATGTAGAATCTAAAAAACAAAACAAAATCAGACCAGTAGATACAGAGACAGATTGGTGATTTCCAGAGGAGAGGTTATTGGTGGGGGGATGAGGATCAATATGTACAAACTTCCAGTTATAAATAAGTCTTGGGAATGCACTACACAGCATGGGGAATTATAGTTGGGAACATTATGTCAACTATATAAGATAACAGTATCTAGACTTACTGTGGTGACCATTTCACAATGTACACAAATGTCAAATCTTTATGTTGTACACCTGAAATTAATATAATGTTGTATGCCAATTCTAGCCTGACAAAGTTTTAAAAGAATATAAGTAAATATAAATGCATATGAACTTTTGATTTTTATTATTTTTGACATATTTTTATGGAAAGCTTTATAAGTGTAAAAATGCAAATAAACATACATACCAATCACCAAACTTTAAAAATATTAATATTTTTACCAGTTTTTAAAATCTGTACTGTACCCTGCTGCCAACTCATTTTTAAGAGGGTTCGATTATTTTAAAGTAAATGTCAAATATAATTAGTGAGTTTTTCTAAATATAACATTAATACAACCTTTATTACAACATTAGAAATCAAAAAGATTGTTGCTCTTTCAAGACTGCACTTTGTGTGTGTAATTTCTGTAAACAAAATTGCACAAATCCAGTGGTGTGCTGGTAGATGTTTGCCAACTGGCTGTCTGAAAACAACAAAGCAAAAGATAGCACAAATCACTGGCTTGCTGCATTTACAATTTCTCTGGTGTAAATACTTGCACCATGACTAGTTTGAAGTCAGCAATCTGACAGTAAGAATATGGATTTGAAAAGAGGTGTTTCTAACAGTTTTCTTAAGCTAGAATAAGCTGACTCTGGCACACTGTATAAATCTACTTATTTAATTACATGGTTTAGGCACATAAACATATATTTCCCTCTGTAACTCAAATTAATATTTGAGTCCTGGGTCATTTTAAATGTGGAATGGGTAACGTATTTCTGTAAATATTTAATTTATGCAAGCAAGTCATCAAAGTGTTTCTGTCAATTGCCTACATTGGAAGGTATGGAATATGCTAGGAGTGATGATTTCTTAATTTGATTAAACAACAGCATACATCCCTGTCATGGCACCTTGTACCAATGGACACTCAAAAATTTGTTCAATGAGCAAATGAAATGTTGCATTATGTAAATGAAGTTATAAATACATAAAAATATATATCCTCTTTTACATATCATCGAGGCTAGAGAATTTTTTTAAAAAAATAATATTCTTAAACTATATAGGTGATTTAAATTCAAAATTTAAAATGCCTGGGGCCAGTCTGTTCTTAGGCATGAGTCATCTAAAATCAAGAGATGGAAATGCAGGGGGTGCAATGTTAAATAATGCGTGAGTGATGTAATTTTATTGTGGATCTCATTAGTACAATGCTGAGGAGATGGTAATGTTAAAAAAATAAAACTTTCTTTTTTTAGACACCATTTTTCAGCGTCATCACGTTTAAAGAGTCAATTTTCGGACAACCTGATAGGAAATCATATGAAGTTATAATGCAGTACAGACAGTTGCTATTCTTTGGATCAAAAGGAAAATCATGAATCTCATTTTTAATTCAAGCTTTAGTCTCTTTATTTCCCCTCTTTTTAATCTTCTGCCACAAACAATTTCAAATCTCTTCCACCTAATAAAATGTAAATTATCTCTTGGGTTCACAGTTATTAGAGCAGTTTTATTAGCTCTTGCACTGTGTAGCATTCTGGTACGGAACTAGGTTATATAAATAATCATCTTTTTCCTTATCTCCTGGCTTCCATCTATAATTGATGGTTTACATCACCTTATCTTGCAGACAACCATTTCTTCATAAACAAATATGTGAGCTTGTGCAGATGTGCCTGAGTGTCCTAAAAAGCCAATATATCAATTTTGCTGCATTTTAAAGCCTACAATTTCATACCTAACACTTGGCATTGTAACCATGGTATCTGTAGTTAGATGTTAGATCCAGAAACATCAAATAGAAGGATTATTTCTTGAGGCTGTTATATACAGTCAGAACAGTAAAGGGGACAAATTGTGAGAACATGTAAGAAGACTGTGTGTAATATTTTTTCATATTTTAAAAAATATTTACCTTAGGGAATTTGTTATTTGAAATTCTTACCAGAAAATAGTTAGAATCAAGTTAGTGTGTTCTATATATGATCCTTAGTTTTTATAGTTTCTCTTCAAGTAAAAATATATTAACTAGGGGGCACCTGGGTAGCTCAGTCAGCCTTCATCTCAGGTCATGATCCCAGGGTCCTGGAATCGAGTCCCATGTGGGAGTCTCTCTGCTCAGTGGGGAGCCTGCCTCTCTCTCTCCCTCTGCTTCTTTCTCACTCTCTTGCTTGCTCTCTCTTTCAAATAAATAAATAAAATCTTTATATATATATATATATATATATATATATATATATATATATATATAAAAGCTGGATTTTTCTATGTGATGAATAATTGAGCTGTATCTTTCTAGTTTGTAAATTTTGAAACATGTAAGCATAAATATAAAATTTTTGAAATAACTTTTTCTAGATGCTAAAGCATTTTTAAAAATCTTAGTAATTTGATTAGATTCTGTGGTAGACATCTTTTTTTTTTTTTTTTTTTTTTACATTTTTCATGCTCAGATCTATCTGCTTTTTCTTGTAACTCTCCATTCTACCTTTAGGAGTGTTTTCCACTCATTGTGTACAGTTTTGGTGGAAAATTAATCAAGGTGCTGTGCCCACAATCACCAGAAGCCAGAAGAGTTCTTGCAAACTCCTTCAACCAAATATTTCATATTAACTGCTCTACCCTCCTTCCCCACAATTAAACTTGTAAGGTAGACAGTACTATATTCTAATCTTGAGGAATAAGATTTTCTCTCTCAGGAATTATGAATATTACTTTATATAACAGTTTGAAAAAGACACTGACTTGTTGCTGTTCACTCACTTGTTTACTGTCTTTTCCTAGTTGAGGCTTGAATTTTAATTTTTTAGAATAACTGAAAGATCTGTTAATGGATTTGACTAAAATAGATGGCGTTCACTCAAGAGGAGATTTAACTACTTTTTTAGGGAACAGAAAAGAGCTGCCTTGTGATTTAAAATAATTGCTACAACTTCTTTTTCTCTCTTCATTTTTTTAAATGGATGGATATTATAATAGAAAAGATGGTGTTTTTGCATCCTGGATCACAGGTGTCTTATACTGCCGTCTGGGGACAGTATGTGTCTAGAGACCATTATGAAGTAAGGTATCTTGGAGCAATTCCAGGATGCTGTGGAAGTGTGTAGGGTCAGAAGCTAGGACTGCAAGAACTGTATTGAACCAGACTTACTGTCATTAGGTGGTTAACTGAGATCTCATGGGCTCTGTTCTCTGAAACCCTATATGAACTATATGGTTCTGGGAAAAAAGAACACATATTCCTTAAGAGTGATCATATTATTCATTGGAGAGAAAAACATTTTGCTTTTCCTGGTTTGGCTTTGTGAAAAATGCTAAAAGTTCTGCATTCTAAACCTTTCTTCATTCAGACCAAGGACAAGGAATATTCTTGTTTCACCTTGGATAAGTCACTTAACCAGGACCTTAATTTCTTTATGTATAATAAAATCCAGGCTCATTACCCATATAACAATGTGGTTAGTTACCCCATGAGTTAAAGCACTCTGCATTTTCTAGTTAAAATGAAATATGTGATATAATTAAACAATAATACAATGATGATTAATCATTTTTCACAATTTAATTATGCAATGTGTATGATTAATCATTGTAATTTAAAAGGTATAATAAGCAAGCAGAATAATTATGTATAATGGAACATGAGGTGTAGGTTAAAAGGTATATATTAAAATTATTCATAAGTATCCTGGAAAAAATTATTAAATGATATCATTGAATATGCCTTTAATGAAATTAGTCTCAAGGCTTTATATGTAAAAGACAGGCATTTCTTTCCCTTTTGCACCAGGGAAGGGAACTTTCCCTTGTTTTCTGTATCTTCTTTTTCCAGCTGAATGTATATTTTTAAGTGCTCTGCATTTTTTATTCATGTCTGCTAAAAAGGGAACAGAAAGAGATCTGAGATTTTTGGAGGGACAGACAGGGTCAGCTCTCCTGGTAGAATCTTTAATGCTAGTTTTCATTTGAACTAACTATTTAAATACATACAGCTTCCATCATACCAACACCTCATCTTTAATTGCCTGAAGTTTGGGTGAGTTCACCTATGCAATGTCAAGGAAAGGTTACTTTTTTTGGTTTTTTTTTGGTGAATTTATTTCAGCAAAAGGAAGATATTCAATAAGAGGAGGTAAGCCAAAATTCCCTGTGGATCTTGCTGCTTGATACCAAAAGAGGCAATTATTAACTTTTTCCTCTGTAGTGGTAATATAGGAGAAAATATATCTGCTTATTCATTAATGTATTTATTCATTCAGAAAATATATGGGTTGTGACCATGCTTCATATAAACATCTGGTAGACATCAATATCCTGCCTTCCCTAATAGGAGGAGAAGTTCCCAGTGTCCCAAAGTGAAATTTGTACCAAAAATGATGGCCACATTTTCAATTGAGTTTACTGGAAACAAAACAAAACAAAATATTGATAATATGCTGAGCCTAGTTCAGTGAATTAAGTCTATCTTGAGATTTTTAGCCTAGTTCAGGAAATTAACACTTTTAATAAAATCTTTCAATGGGAAAAGGCATTCCAAGTTCTAGACAAATGACTGAATTTAATTTTGGAATACAACTTAGTTGTAAATTAGAGCCTATTTTAAGAGATAGACCACCAGGATCATTATGTTATGGAAGGGATAATAAAAGATGCAAATGATGTTTTTCTGCTTTAATATCCTAGAATCCATGTTAAGTAAATTGAGAGCAGTGTTTGAGTAAATCACTAAAAGAACATACAAAAAACATTTTGAAAAACAAGTGTCATTTGTTATGCCTTTAGGGAATGATTCCTCAATCCCACACTTATAAATAACTCTCAGCAACATCAGCAGGATAAGCATGTCTCTGGAGAAGCACATAAGCAATCTGAGGTGACAGGACCCTAGCTGGGTCTTGCTGTTAGGAGTCATGCCAAAGTGAAGTGTCAGGCAGTGCAGCAGAGGTAAGAATGCTGGGTAAGAACTGCACACACTGTGTCCGCTGAGAGCTGTTAGTATGGTTTCTTGGAGAAGCGGTCATAGGAGTGAGAAAGGAGGAAAGGATAAAGGAACCGAAAAAGTTAAAAGTAGAGCAGAGGTGGTCAAAACAGGTTCCACTGTACACGAAGAGGCACTTGCATTTGGCTGCAGAGAATTTCTTGATCTCTCCATTTATTTCTGCTCACTTTGCCATTGGGATAGTCTTTTAATAAAAACAGAGGACCTTGTGAAGCCATTCTCTTTGTTTGGTGAGGACCCTTGGTGGTCCTAATCATTTTTGACCTATTATGTATCTAGGGAAAGATGGGCCCATCTTTCCCTAGATACATACAAGACATAGATGGGAATTGCTAATTTATTACCATAAACCTTACCTGCTGTGGAAGTCTGGAGCAAATTGCCACCTAAGCAAGCTTCACTCTGCAAGTGAACTTAGCTCAATTTTGAAGGAAGTCTTTTATTTAGACTACAGGGTAAGAGAGTGTATCATGGAGATTAATACTGAGTAACAGTCTCAAGGCATAATATGTAGGCCAATTCTACATGAGCTAGTCATTTTGGTATAGCAAATGAATTCTTCTGGACAAGAAAATGGTATTTCTTGTGTTGGAGTAGAGTTGGCTACTTTTAGCTTCTCCAAATTCCGTTGTCCTCCTAGTCTTAGTGGCTTACCCTCTGCAATTATAAAAGTAGGTTAGCAAGTGAATGGATTTTCATTCATTTATTTATTAATTCATTTAGTTTGGACTATGGTGGTCTGTTTTATGTGTATCATTTTGACTAAGCTAATCCCCATTTATTTGAGCAAACACTAATCTTGGTGTTGCTCTGAAGGCATTTGTAAATGGATTTAAGTTTATAATGAGTTAACAGTAACTAAGACCATCCTAGATAATTTGGTCAGGCCTAATTCAATTAGCTGAAAAGGCGTAAGAGCAGAACTATGGCTTCCCAGAGGATGAAGAAATTCTGCCTCCAGATAGCAGCTTATGCCTGTGCCTGAGAATTCCAGCCTACCCTTCATAATGACCAATTTCAGAATTCCAACTTACCCAGCCAGCTCTACTATCATGTAAGACAATTCCTTGCAATAAATCTTTAATATATATCTCATACTGGTTCTATTCTGTTTTTTTTTGGGGGGGGCACCCTGACTGACATAAGATGCCATAACAAGTAGATTTGAGGGGGAAGGTGTAATGAGAATGTTTTAGTAGGAAATGTTTTAGTTAGGAAGATGTTATATAGACAGGGGGTTAATAGACAATGACTAAATCTAGTGATAGTGCATAGGTGGAGCGTGTATTAGAGATAACCTGACTGAAATGTTGAACTAATTCAGTGAGAAGTTGGAGACTCAGTTTTATAGGACTGGACATAGAGTATGGATTCATGCTGAAATAAGAGACCTGAGGAATCAGAGTAACAATTGAAGGTAAAGTCTATTGAAAAAAATCTGCTGATTGAGAATTTAACATGGAGATGCCAAATTCAAATGCACCCAGGGTAGGGCTCCTGGTAGCAGTTGTTTTGAAGCCAGGTGGAAATGTGATCAAGGCTAGAGCAAATGAGAGGTAGAAAGAGCTACTGAGGATGGATGTTGTTCCAGAAAAGTTCAGATTGGCTTAAAAGAGCCCAGGGCTGGATGAGATTCGAAGTACTAAGACAGCTTAGGATGCCACAGCAATATGTCATAATCGAAATAACATATGGCTCAATTAAGGCAGTGTTGAGAATGAAGAAGAATGGGATAGAGGGAAATGACATTAAAAAAATAAAAAAATCATTTGCAGGAGAATTACAAGAATAGAAGGCAAAGGAAGCAATGTGCTCCCCAAATTATGAAGTGCTTAACATGTGAGACCAAATATGCACAGATACACACCTCTATATGACTCTTAACAGAGCAGTGATCTTCAGTGACTCAAATATTCTAATATCATTTCCCTGCAACAAAACTGAAAACATATTAAGCTTTTGAGCAATGAATTTGGACTGATTTATTTCCTTTTTCATTTTCTTTTTTCTACCTTTTCTCTCTTTTAATTGAGTTTTTAAATTTAATTCCTACATTTTTTTCCTTTATCAGTGATCTGTTTCCAGTTCTACACTGAGCAGTAAGTACTTTAGTATATGACTGTAGTTCAAGATATCATAGTCTGCTTTTATTGTAAATAAAAGTAGATCTTCCAAACATTGAGTGCCAAGCTTTCTTTTTCTCTCAGCTTTTGACAGTCTGAAGTTTAATTTCCTGTATGTGGCCACAGGGTTTTGCCCCTGAAACTATAATGAATTTAATGAGAAAATGAGAATATAGTCATGTTATCACTGGAAAATACATGTAGTTCTCATTTTAAATCAGTTCTTCCAGCTTTTCAAAGAGATATGTTGGAAGTAGACAAATGATGTTCAGTATGGCACAGGTATATGAGTGAGTGCTGCCTCATAAATCAAGAATTCTTACAAAATTACCTTTAACCCCAGTGGTCCTAGGAAGCTACCTCCCTGAATGGATTATTGCACAGTACTTAATTGATCTATGATTTCCAGAAGCCCTCAAGCTTAGCTTAATGGTAAAAGTTTCAGGCCAGCCCAAGTGAGTTAAGCGTTACATTTTAGACCATTGGTAACCTCAGGCATCTTCAGTTGCTCAGAAGTAGCTGCATCTAAATGAATTCACTTGTTAGGGTCTTGGAACAGCTGTCACAGAGGCCAAGAATTGAAATGAACAAACTTGGTAGATTTAAAATAAGAATATGATTTACCAGCAAGGACTGCATAAAAACTGTACCCAGAAAAGAAGAAGAAAACATTTCTTGTGGCCTCCATATTAGTTGCAGTGCTTATTAAAATTAAAGATTAATATAAACCAAACAGAGAAAACATCAGTGATACTCATAAAGATGAAACAGCGCATCTAAAATCCTTTCTCAGAAAATCTCCTTGTTTTAATTTGATGAGCAGAAAATATAATCTTATTTGTTATCAGCATAAACAGTATTTAAATTTGCAGTATGCCAAACTGTATAATTATGTTGACTTATAATCATTAACAGAAAAACATATCATAAAGAATTACTGATGAATAATATATGGGAATAATGAGGAAATTGATCTATTTCTTCATTTTGGAACATAATTAAAATTTATAACTAAAAGTATTATGCTTTGTACTAAGTATTTGGTATATATGAGATTTGACATTTTAAATTAATGGAAGCATGGTTATTTAATAGATAGTATTGGAAAGCTAATTTTCTCAAAAGTAAAATTAATAATTTCCTCATGATATATCAAAAAAATCCCAGATAAATGATAGTTTATTTTAATGGTGCTATAGTATATGTGCTGCCGAAGCGAGGACTTAATGGCATTATAAAATAGGAAGAAATAATGTTCATTTGATCTTGGTTGTGGGAAATCCTTTCAAAATGGCCATGATAATGTTTTAGGATATAATCCTTTTTTTTTTCCTTTCCTGCATTTCATCCTTCTCTTTTTTCGTTTTATGTCTAACTTTGTAAAGGGTCGTTTAGTATTAAATGTTAATGTAAACCATTCTATTTTTCATTTCCTTTGTGTGTTTTTTTAAAATTAATGATATGTCTTTTCCATTTTCATTTAGAATTAAGTTGAAAAGTTCTATGTATTTTATTCTATTTCTTTGGTGTTTTCTATTTTTATTACAACCCTAATCAGTCTGAGATGTATGTTGCCATGATAAAGTACAAAATAATTTTCTTCATTCATTTATTACCTAGAGATTTAAGCCGATAGCTCTTGTTGGCTAGTCATGTGCTATGTCTTGGGGATAAAGTGAAGTATATAAGACACAATTCATGCCTTCAAACATTTTATTCCTTTAAGCATGTCACCTAGTAGCAAAGAAGAAATCTGCAGAAAGTACGTGAGAGAGCATTGGCCATTAGGAGGTGGAAAAAGGTCAGCGGGGCGTGTGAAAAGAATATGAAGAAAATCACAGTATAGGAGTAAAAAAGTACCCAAAAGCCAGATCACACACAGAGCTTCATGAGAGACACTGAGAGACTGGATTCAATTTAACTAAGTGAAAAAAGTTACTGAAGGATGCTGTAGCAGGGATGGAGCATCCTACAATTTTGCATCATCCCAAGTCTCTGAGTAAGTTTGTAACTAAAATATCACATCCCAGCTGCAATCAGGAACGCCTATATTGGATTGCTCTGTGTTGGGAAATAATACTTATTCTGTTAAACCACTGAAGCTAGGGTTGGTTATTAACAGCAGCTAGCAGTTTCCTGTTCATAAATAATGAAGATAGAAGATTTCCATTGTTGAAGTACTTGTCATTTATTCAGCATTCAAAATATAATTGGTGACTTTTTTTTTTTTTAAGATTGTCATTTGAGAGAGAAAACACAAGCAGGGGGAGGGTAGAGGGAGAGGGACAAGCAGACTTCCCACTAAGCAGGGAACTCAGCACCATCTCCATCCACCCCAGGACCCTGAGATCATGATTTGAGAGCCAAAGGTAGATGTTTAACCAACTGAACCACCTAGGCACCTCAAAATATAACAGGTGATTTCAAAATAAAAATTCATATGTTAAACCCTATGGTGATTATAATAAGATATTATCTGCATTTAAAATATATGAAGAGATTCACAGAGACAGATGGGGGAAATATTAAAAAGAGAAAGGAGGGGCGCCTGGGTGGCTCAGTGGGTTAGGCCGCTGCCTTCGGCTCAGGTCATGATCTCAGGGTCCTGGGATCAAGTCCCATATCGGGCTCTCTGCTCAGCAGGGAGCCTGCTTCCTCCTCTCTCTCTCTGCATGCCTCTCTGCCTGCTTGTGATCTCTCTCTGTCAAATAAATAAATAAAATCTTAAAAAAAAAAGAGAAAGGAGGTTGAACTGCAATATACCTTAATAAAAAAATTACTAGTTAGGACACCAGATTGTGAGTTTTCTCTCCTGTTGAGTATTCTTCTCTGTTGTTCAGTATCCAGTTTCAGTCATGAATAGGATAACTTTAAAAGATTAAATGATGAAATGGGGGAAATCAGCTTTAGAAGTTAAGTATATATATGTATGGCACGCATGTGCACACACACACACAGTGAATGTTCAGTCTTACTGATTGTACCACCTAATATATATATAACTACAAAAATGTTTAAGTGCTACAAGACTAAACTCTTATCTGTTATCACAGTGAGTTTAAACACATGAAATGATAATGTTTTTCTCTCCATAGATTGCTTTATTTTGGGAAGGTGCTTGTACTGTAGATTGAAGTGTTGGTTGAATACAGAGTTTCTCTTTTTAGTATCTAATAATAAGTACTGTAAACAGAGAAGTCAATTGAGGTTGGCAGGTTGGGAGAGTAGGGTTGGAGTTTAGGCTATTATCCGCAGAAGCAAATTGTACAGGCAAAAGCAATCAGCATAGATCAATTTAGCCTGTGGAGTTAGGTTTCTGGTAAAATACTGCTCTACATCCCACCTGCATTTACACTTGCCCCACAGGTTATTATTTATTATTGAACATTATTACAAATTCTTAAGAGAAAGTAATGTAATTCATTTGAAGTGATGCTACATTATTGTGCATGCAGTATTCTCAAATTCTTGCAATTATTATTCTGACTTATAGGGTAATGAGCTGTTATTCAAGTTACTTCTTCTGGTTACAACTTTAACAGATTTGTTTCTATTTATTAAGGTATTATGCTTATTTATATTCATTAGGAAAATAGTTTTTTTTTAGTTAGGTGAGCTCTGAATCATTATCTCTGAATACTTTGTATGTCCTTTGTCAAATGAATTAAGCATCGTGGTTAGCTTGATAAAATATGTAAAATTCTATGAACTATTTTGGGCTATTGAGGAAATTTTGTTGACTTTTTTCCAGAATTTCATTTCAGTAGTTAGAACACACTGGGAATCAACATTACATAATTATTTCTAGGTTATCTAGTTATTACGAGAGTGATACCATGATACCCACTTTGTATTGCAAGATGAACTGTGTACATACATAATACATTATTATTGTCAGCAACACCTGATATGTTGTTTAAATTTTGTTCAAAAATTAAAGAAATTGAGGAATAAATAATAACTAGAAATTTATTGAATACTTTATCTGTGGTGTACCTTACATTAAATTAAGGGCAATGTGGTATACTTGTTAGATGCAGTATATAGTTGTCTTCCTAATCTTACAGTTGAGAAGACAAAAGTAATGCATGAAAAGTAACTAGAGAAAGAAGACAACACAGTTAATAAATCACATGGTAATTGAATACCGAAGTTCAGAAGAAGGTGAAGTGAGTCGAGGCTTTAGTATGCAGAAAATTTTATTCAACGGTTTGAATGAGGTGACTGAGTAAAAGTTTAGATAATTAAAATGCTCAATCTGGATTTGGAGAATATCAAGAACACATACATATAAGTTGGATGTAGTTTTGTGTGTTAAGGGTAACAAAGAGTGGAGGAAACATTGGTTCTCAGTGAGAAAACAATTCAGCTAAGGAGAGTGGATAAGAATAGAGAAGGCTTTGAAAACTATGGAACAAATATATAGGGGCATCTGGGTGGCTCAGTCATTAGGCGTCTGCCTTCAGCTCAGGTCATGATCCCAGGGTCCTGGGATTGAGCCCCACATCAGGCTCCTCACTCTGCAAGGAACCTGCTTCTCCCTCTTCCACTCCCCCTGCTTGTGTTCTCTCTCTCACTCTCTGTCAAATAAATAAATAGAATCTTAAAAAAACCCAAATATATACAAATCTTCATCATCTCCCTTTGCATCTTGTATCTATCACCTATTGATCTGTCCCAGTTCAGAAGCTCATAAATCTCTAGATCAGTAATGAAAATTCTTTTGCCAACTGAGAGTATTTTGGGTAACATCAGCAACCAATGATGCTTAAGTTTTGATTTTGGTATATTTTCCCTCTAAGAACACAGCCTCTCTACCCAAAACCTGGTGTTCTTAACCTTTTAAATAATTTCTACAAGAGGGGTGCCTGGGTGGCGCAGTCAGTTAAGCTCTTGATTCCTGGTTTCCATTCAGGTAATGGGTAATCTCATGGTCATGGGATCAAGCCCTACCTCATGCTCTGCGATCAGCATGGAATCTGCTTGAGATTCTCTCTCCCTCTCCCTCTGTCCCTTCTGCTCGTGCTCTAGCTCTTCCTCTTTAAGATAAATAATTTTTTATATAGAAGAATCGATGATTTTTCTTTGGGCATAAATTAACTGGTTAACTTATATATGGAAAATAGGCTATCATTAATTAACTATTATGTTTTAGACATGGGGCTGGGCACATCATGTGCTTTGTTGTATAATTTTTCACAGCAGTGCCTGTAGTTAGATGTTTTTATCATTCAACATTAGTGATCAGGGACATTAGAAATACGTTATTAAGCATTTCCAGACCTATGTAATTCCAAAGGCTATGCTTTCTTTTATAATCAAGCTGCCACATCAGATTGCCCTTGGTTAGATATATTAGATATGCTCCACTTTGTTTCACCTCTTTCTAAAATAATATGCACCCTCCACTCTCCTTTTTCTCAAAGCTGAGATAGGCATGTTGATACCAGGTGCCACTGTAACTTAGCTGACAGTTGATGGAACCAAAGGCAAGCACCTGATCTAGGTTGAGTCAGTTTCTCTTACTATAGACATTTGAACTAAGGTACACAGTGATAAATTGAGCAGATGTTGGTAATTGGATCTATAAATGGTGAGGTTAAAGCCAGAATCACTGCTATGAAGAATCATGGTATGAATCCTAGTTCATTTTTATCTCTTTTTAAGCAGTTTAGTTTTTCTTAGTGGAAACTTACAAGTTTTGTTGTCATTTTTATTTATTGTTGTTGACAGCAAATATCTCAATGTGCCACTTGATTTAGGTATGCAAAAATGATACATTATTCAATTTTATTTATTAAAACTCTAATAATTTTCAATTTGAATAGAATTATAAGGAACTTATCCATAAGTAAAAGAAATTGACCCAATCTGTCATAAATGAATGGATCCTTTCTTCTTCATGAAGAGCACTAATAGTAAAATAATTTAAACCAAAGTTTTTGCTTTCCTTATGTCACTAGAAAAGTGATTATTCCCAAGATTCTTATAGACAACTATCATATGGGAATATTGTATAAGATTCATCACATTTATAAACAGTGAATTTAATGCATTTGAGTAATAATTTAACAATAATGGTATGAAACCATTACTAGTTTGGGTGCTTTGCATGTAATAAATTATTTCTCTAGTATTAATATGAAATTTGACAGCAATTACTGAGAATGTTTCTATGCAATAAAAGTCTTATTACAAATAACAGCATATCTAGAAGGGGTCAATGGATTTTTCATTCCATGTGGCAATATCTTAAGGCTAGAAATTTTTAGAAAATTGACACAATTTGTTTTTCCAGTACTTTATTTATATATTTCCTTTCAAAAATATTTCATGTAAAGGTAGACTAGGTGTAGAAAAAAATTAATGCTTGGATGATATAAGTATTATCCTATAGATGTTTGTGGATAACTACTGGTTCTATTTGGCCATACAGAAATGCGCACTTTTCTGTCCCCCTTTAAGCAGAGTTAGACCGTATTTAAAGTGACAAGAAAATGACAGCTGATAAGAGGAGGGGTTGTAAAGAATAACTGCCACAGTTCTTTGATTCTAGTGAACTAAATTCTTTAAACCACTATTTGTTCATTTAACAAATATTTATTTCGTATTCCTTTAGTGTCCCAGGTATTTTTCTAGGTGTTCAGAACACATCAGTGAAATAGACAAATATCCCTGCTCTTGCTGAGCTTAGGCTTTTTCATATGTCCATTTTTCTACACCTAATTAAAATGTATCACAAATGCTTGGCAGCTTTCACCAGTACTGTGCAAAATTTGATGTGTATTTATGCCTCTTCTTTGTATCTACTTACTCATTCAATTTGCTTGTTCTCTCAAACGTTCAGAGCAGAGTGCTTGTAAATCCTTACATTTTTCAGTGCAAGATCACTTACAGACCCATGGCAGTGCCACTCAGAGAACATATGTAACTGTCATAAAAGTGCTGACCCCTCTAGGGTACCATTTTTTTGCAAGATAAGCTAGTTGTAAAGTGGGGCAATTCATAGACATTAGTTTACTTATCTGTTTGGGGAACTGTGAGAAAATCATGGATGAAATTCAGAATTTCATTTGTACGTGGTACTTCATCAGGAAGATGAGAAATAGAGAGTTCAGGGATAGATAAATGGGGGGTTATTGCCAAATCCACATAAAATCTCAATTTAGAGATCTCCACAAGATTGTTGACTCTATAAAGAAAGACTTGGGAAGACACACACTTAGAGGGATAGGAAATTATACCATGAACTAAAATAATGTCATTGAGCCAGTGTTTAAATTTAAAGAAGTCAAAAGAAACTGAGAAAGTAAATAAGAATATATAGCTTCATATCATTATGCAGAAGGTTTTCTGGGTACGCTCTTAGAAGATTTAAAAGAAATGCATAGCACAGGAACAGTTGTCCAGAGATGATGCAGTTAGTGGTGGCACTGGGAAGTCAAACAAAGGGAATCAGGTATTGCTTCACCTGGCTAGAGACACCATAGGGAAACAAATCTCTCAACTTTCTGTTGCTGTAATAAACTACAGAGAGTTCCTGAAAGCCATTTTTAGTTCCAAGAGAAGAGCTTCTAGGTTTGCCACCAGACAACTACATAGCCATTGCCATCAATCAGCTACAAGAATCCATAGCCATCAAGATGCATTGTTATTAAGGAAAATTTTATGGAAGTTGTAATTAACATCCAAAAAGCACTTGCAGTATAATATCAAGTGAAAATGAAGGATGCAAATCCTTCTATATAATACAATATCAAGAAATATATATTTTATATATGTCCATACATAGAACATAAAAGGAATACATATTTTCTTCAACGAACATAATTTAAATCTATAATCATGAAAAAGTGTTTTCTGCAATTCAGTCCGATTACTATTAACTTTTATATAGTACACACTCTGTTTTTGATTTAAGTCTATCTCTATGTCCATCTGAAAGAATTTTACAGTTTGGAGACTTTGCACTTTGCACCAAAGTGGATTTACTAAAATATTAACATAGGAGTGAGTGAAGAGTGAATGATAATTTCAGAGTCCTGTATTCTTTACTTTTGTACCCATCAAAGGGTATAATGGGGGAAAGGAAGCATAAGTACTTCAAAGGTATTTTAAGAGTAGCTTAAAATACTCATTATAGCAATAAGAGTTACTGTGATTTGGGTCCCATTCTCATGAGAGCCAAAAAGAATTTATGGAGTTCATCACCATGTGCCTCCTTTTGGTGGAGGCTGGTTACAGAGACCTCCACTGGAGCCGCTTAGGATTGTGTGAAATGAGAGAATACTGTGAGGGCAATTAGTGATTGTGCATACGGGGTGTCAGATTGACTTTCCTTCTAAGAAGCTTTCCTTCAGAAAGAAGAAGTAAGGGAAGACTCTGTAGGATCAAAATCAAGTGATAAATAGGTAGAATGAGAGTTGCTAGAAACCTTTTCTTAAGGATTATGAGTTTGATTTTTTTTTTAGATTACTGACTCTTCTGTCCTTTAGAATAAGTGTTACCAGCCAAAATGGACAAGGCACTGCATTTTTTTTTTCTGTACAGAACTCACATTCAGTTTCTTATTAATACTGATAGATAATGTTTGCTCTTTTAATAAAGAGTTCACCCCTCACAGTTTATATCCTCAAATGAAGTTGATGTGTGTATGCTGACCGACAAAAAGCTTAGTCACAAATTGTGAGAGAAGGAAGGGTGAGGTCTAGACAATGTCAGTGATGGTAGCCAGGTGAGAGGGAAGTTGACTGTAATCTATCCTTTTAGAAAGCTAAGGAGCACTAACTGTCCAGAAGTGTCAGGTTAACTCTCCACAGGTATGAAACGGGATGTCTTTTCATAGTTTATTAGGACAGATTTGAGTGCCCACACAAAATCTACATTAGGCAATATGATCTGTCAACTGGTCAGTTTTAATCTGATAGTCACCATAAAGAAATACTGAAGAAAATGAGAATGAGGAAAGTCAGCCATCAATACTAGCTTCCACATTTATTAAAACTGTAGTTCTTAGATTGAAATAGTTAACTAACAGCCCATAAGTCATGGAATAAATTGAAATATTATGTGACAGATTGTTAATGCAAATCATCTAAGATAATATGTTTGCTCAAATTAACATGGCAATCAATAAGATAACAGATACTGCAATCCAGTAAATACTGTATACACTCAGTAATTTATACATTTAAAAACATTTATTGAACTCCTACATCTTAACTTCTTTTTTTTTTTTTTTTTTTTTTTTTTTTTTTTTTTAAATTTTTTATTTTTTATAAACATATATTTTTATCCCCAGGGGTACAGGTCTGTGAATCACCAGGTTTACACACTTCACAGCACTCACCAAATCACATACCCTCCCCAATGTCCATAATCCCACCCCCTTCTCCCAAACCCCCTCCCCCCAGCAACCCTCAGTTTGTTGTGAGATTAAGAGTCACTTATGGTTTGTCTCCCTCCCAATCCCATCTTGTTTCATTTATTCTTCTACCCACTTAAGCCTCCATGTTGCATCACCACTTCCTCATATCAGGGAGATCATATGATAGTTGTCTTTCTCTGCTTGACTTATTTCGCTAAGCATGATACGCTCTAGTTCCATCCATGTTGTTGCAAATGGCAAGATTTCATTTCTTTTGATGGCTGCATAGTATTCCATTGTGTATATATACCACATCTTCTTGATCCATTCATCTGTTGATGGACATCTAGGTTCTTTCCATAGTTTGGCTATTGTGGACATTGCTGCTATAAACATTCGGGTGCAAGTGTCCCTTTGGATCACTACATTTGTATCTTTAGGGTAAATACCCAATAGTGCAATTGCTGGGTCATAGGGCAGTTCTATTTTCAACATTTTGAGGAACCTCCATGCTGTTTTCCAGAGTGGCTGCACCAGCTTGCATTCCCACCAACAGTGTAGGATGGTTCCCCTTTCTCCGCATCCTCGCCAGCATCTGTCATTTCCTGACTTGTTGATTTTAGCCATTCTGACTGGTGTGAGGTGATATCTCATTGTGGTTTTGATTTGTATTTCCCTGATGCCGAGTGATATGGAGCACTTTTTCATGTGTCTGTTGGCCATCTGGATGTCTTCTTTGCAGAAATGTCTGTTCATGTCTTCTGCCCATTTCTTGATTGGATTATTTGTTCTTTGGGTGTTGAGTTTGCTAAGTTCTTTATAGATTCTGGACACTAGTCCTTTATCTGATATGTCGTTTGCAAATATCTTCTCCCATTCTGTCAGTTGTCTTTTGATTTTGTTAACTGTTTCCTTTGCTGTGCAAAAGCTTTTGATCTTGATGAAATCCCAATAGTTCATTTTTGCCCTTGCTTCCCTTGCCTTTTGCGTTGTTCCTAGGAAGATGTTGCTGCGGCAGAGGTCGAAGAGGTTGCTGCCCGTGTTCTCCTCAAGGATTTTGATGGATTCCTTTCGTACATTGAGGTCCTTCATCCATTTTGAGTCTATTTTTGTGTGTGGTGTAAGGAAATGGTCCAATTTCATTTTTCTGCATGTGGCTGTCCAATTTTCCCAGCACCATTTATTGAAAAGGCTGTCTTTTTTCCATTGGACATTCTTTCCTGCTTTGTCGAAGATTAGTTGACCATAGATTTGAGGGTCTATTTCTGGGCTCTCTATTCTGTTCCATTGATCTATGTGTCTGTTTTTGTGCCAGTACCATGCTGTCTTGATGATGACAGCTTTGTAATAGAGCCTGAAGTCCGGAATTGTGATGCCACCAACGTTGGCTTTCTTTTTCAATATCCCTTTGGCTATTCGAGGTCTTTTCTGGTTCCATATAAATTTTAGAATTATTTGTTCCATTTCTTTGAAAAAGATGGACGGTACTTTGATAGGAATTGCATTAAATGTGTAGATTGCTTTAGGTAGCATAGACATTTTCACAATATTTATTCTTCCAATCCAGGAGCATGGAACATTTTTCCATTTCTTTGTGTCTTCCTCAATTTCTTTCATGAGTACTTTATAGTTTTCTGAGTATAGATTCTGTGTCTCTTTGGTTAGGTTTATTCCTAGGTATCTTATGGTTTTGGATGCAATTGTAAATGGGATTGACTCCTTAATATCTCTTTCTTCTGTCTTGCTGTTGGTGTAGAGAAATGCAACTGATTTCTGTGCATTGATTTTATATCCTGACACTTTACTGAATTCCTGTATAAGTTCTAGCAGTTTTGGAGTGCAGTCTTTTGGGTTTTCCACATATAGTATCATATCATCTGCGAAGAGTGATAATTTGACTTCTTCTTTGCCGATTTGGATGCCTTTAATTTCCTTTTGTTGTCTGATTGCTGAGGCTAGGACCTCTAGTACGATGTTGAATAGCAGTGGTGATAATGGACATCCCTGCCGTGTTCCTGACCTTAGCGGAAAAGCTTTCAGTTTTTCTCCATTGAGAATGATATTTGCGGTGGGTTTTTCATAGATGGCTTTGATGATATTGAGGTATGTGCCCTCTATCCCTACACTTTGAAGAGTTTTTGATCAGGAAGGGATGTTGTACTTTGTCAAATGCTTTTTCAGCATCTATTGAGAGTATCATATGGTTCTTGTTCTTACTTTTATTGATGTGTTGTATCACATTGACTGATTTGCGGATGTTGAACCAACCTTGCAGCCCTGGAATAAATCCCACTTGGTCGTGGTGAATAATCTTTTTAATGTACTGTTGAATCCTATTGGCTAGTATTTTGTTGAGTATTTTCGCATCTGTGTTCATCAAGGATATCGGTCTATAGCTCTCTTTTTTGGTGGGATCCTTGTCTGGTTTTGGGATCAAGGTGATGCTGGCCTCATAAAATGAGTTTGGAAGTTTTCCTTCCATTTCTATTTTTTGGAACAGTTTCAGGAGAATAGGAATTAGTTCTTCTTTAAATGTTTGGTAGAATTCCCCCGGGAAGCCGTCTGGCCCTGGGCTTTTGTTTGTTTGGAGATTTTTTAATGACTGTTTCAATCTCCTTACTGGTTATGGGTCTGTTCAGGCTTTCTATTTCTTCCTGGTTCAGTTGTGGTAGTTTATATGTTTCTAGGAATGCATCCATTTCTTCCAGATTGTCAAATTTATTGCCGTAGAGTTGCTCATAGTATGTTCTTATAATAGTTTGTATTTCTTTGGTGTTAGTTGTGATCTCTCCTCTTTCATTCATGATTTTATTTATTTGGGTCCTTTCTCTTTTCTTTTTGATAAGTCGGGCCAGGGGTTTATCAATTTTATTAATTCTTTCAAAGAACCAGCTCCTAGTTTCGTTGATTTGTTCTATTGTTTTTTTGGTTTCTATTTCATTGATTTCTGCTCTGATCTTTATGATTTCTCTTCTCCTGCTGGGCTTAGGGGTTTCTTTCTTGTTCTTTCTCCAGCTCCTTTAGGTGTAGGGTTAGGTTGTGTACCTGAGACCTTTCTTGTTTCTTGAGAAAGGCTTGTACCGCTATATATTTTCCTCTCAGGACTGCCTTTGTTGTGTCCCACAGATTTTGAACCGTTGTGTTTTCATTATCATTTGTTTCCATGATTTTTTTCAATTCTTCTTTAATTTCCCGGTTGACCCATTCATTCTTTAGAAGGATACTGTTTAGTCTCCATGTATTTGGGTTCTTTCCAAACTTCCTTTTGTGGTTGAGTTCTAGCTTTAGAGCATTGTGGTCTGAAAATATGCAGGGAATGATCCCAATCTTTTGATACCGGTTGAGTCCTGATTTAGGACCGAGGATGTGATCTATTCTGGAGAATGTTCCATGTGCACTAGAGAAGAATGTGTATTCTGTTGCTTTGGGATGAAATATTCTGAATATATCTGTGATGTCCATCTGGTCCAGTGTGTCATTTAAGGCCTTTATATCCTTGCTGATCTTTTGCTTGGATGACCTGTCCATTTCAGTGAGGGGAGTGTTAAAGTCCCCTACTATCATTGTATTATTGTTGATGTGTTTCTTTGATTTTGTTATTAATTGGTTTATATAGTTGGCTGCTCCCACATTGGGGGCATAGATATTTAAAATTGTTAAATCTTCTTGTTGGACAGACCCTTTGAGTATGATATAGTGTCCTTCCTCATCTCTTATTATAGTCTTTGGCTTAAAATCTAATTGATCTGATATAAGGATTGCCACTCCTGCTTTCTTCTGATGTCCATTAGCATGGTGAATTCTTTTCCACCCCCTCACTTTAAATCTGGAGGTGTCTTCGGGCTTAAAATGTGTTTCTTGGAGGCAACATATAGATGGGTTTTGTTTTTTTATCCATTCTGATACCCTGTGTCTTTTGACAGGGGCATTTAGCCCATTCACATTCAGGGTAACTATTGAGAGATATGAATTTAGTGCCATTGTATTGCCTGTAAGGTGACTGTTACTGTATATGGTCTCTGTTCCTTTCTGATCTACCACTTGTAGGCTCTCTCTTTGCTTAGAGGACCCCTTTCAAGATTCCCTGTAGAGCTGGTTTGGTATTTGCAAATTCTTTCAGTTGTTGTTTGTCCTGGAAGCTTTTAATCTCTCCTTCTATTTTCAATGATAGCCTAGCTGGATATAGTATTCTTGGCTGCATGTTTTTCTCGTTTAGTGCTCTGAAAATATCATGCCAGCTCTTTCTGGCCTGCCAGGTCTCTGTGGATAAGTCAGCTGCCAATCTAATATTTTTACCATTGTATGTTACAGACTTCTTTTCCCGGGCTGCTTTCAGGATTTTCTCTTTGTCATTGAGACTTGTAAATTTTATTATTAGGTGACGGGGTGTGGGCCTATTCTTATTGATTTTGAGGGGCATTCTCTGAACCTCCTGAATTTTGATGCTCGTTCCCTTTGCCATATTGGGGAAATTCTCCCCAATAATTCTCTCCAGTATACCTTCTGCTCCCCTCTCACTTTCTTCTTCTTCTGGAATCCCAATTATTCTAATGTTGTTTTCGTCTTATGGTGTCACTTATCTCTCGAATTCTCCCCTCGTGGTCCAGTAGCTGTTTGTCCCCTCTTTTGCTCAGCTTCTTTATTCTCTGTCATTTGGTCTTCTATATCACTAATTCTTTCTTCTGCCTCATTTATCCTAGCAGTGAGAGCCTCCATTTTTGATTGCACCTCATTAATAGCTTTTTTTGATTTCAACTTGGTTAGATTTTAGTTCTTTTATTTCTCCAGAAAGGGCTTTTATATCTCTCGAGAGGGTTTCTCTAATATCTTCCATGCCTTTTTCGAGCCCGGCTAGAACCTTGAGAATTGTCATTCTGAACTCTAGATCTGACATATTACCGATGTCTGTATTGATTAGGTCCCTAGCCTTCGGTACTGCCTCTTGTTCTTTTTTTTGTGTTGAATTTTTACGTCTTGTCATTTTGTCCAGATAAGAGTAAATGAAGGGGCAAGTAAAATACTAAAAGGGTGGCAACAACCCCAGGAAAATATGCTTTAAAAACCAAATTAGAAGAGATCCAAAATCGTGAGTGGGGAGAAAGGGGATAAAAAGAGGTTCAAAAAGGAAGAGAGAAAAAAAAAAAAAAAAAAAAAAAAAAAAAAAAAAAAAGAAAAGAAAAGAATTTTAAAAAAAAGAAAACACCTAAGAAAAATGTAAAAAAAAAAAATATATATATATTTATATTAGATAAACTAGTAAAAAATCGTTAAAAAAAAGAAAAGGTAACAGTTAAAAAAAAAAAAATTTTACCCGAAGGCGAGAAAAAAAAAAAAAAAGAAAAAAAAAAAAAAAAGAAAAAGAAAAAATTAAATTAACTGCAAGACTAAAAAAAATCACAGGAAAAAAGCCATGAGTTCCGTGCTTGGCTTTCTCCTCCTCTGGAATTCTGCTGCTCTCCTTGGTATTAAAACCGCACTCCTTGGTAGGTGAACTTGGTCTCGGCTGGATTTCTTGTTGATCTTCTGGGGGAGGGGCCTGTTGTAGTGATTCTCAAGTGTCTTTGCCCCAGGCGGAATTACACCGCCCTTACCCGGGGCCGGGGTGAGTAATCCGCTCGGGTTTGCTTTCAGGAGCTTTTGTTCCCTGAGCGCTTTCCGTAGAGTTCCAGAGGACGGGAATACAAATGGCGGCCTCCTGGTCTCCGGCCCGGAGGAGCCGAGAGCCCAGGGCCCCACTCCTCAGTGCGCCCTCAGAGAACAGCGCCCAGTTACTCCCGTCTGCCTGACCTCCGGCCGCGCTCCGAGCTCACCGAGCCTGCGACCGGTTCAAGGTCACCCCGAGCTGCGAGCTCACTGTCGGCTCTGTCCCTGTAGCCGGCTTTCCCGTTCCAATACCCGCAAGCTCTGCGACACTCAGACACCCCCGATCCTTCTGTGACCCTGCGGGACCTGAGGCCACGCTGACCCCGCGTGGGCTTCGCCCCGGTTTAGCCTCTGGAGCGATGTCCCTCAGCGGAACAGACTTTTAAAAGTCCCGATTTTGTGCGCGGTTGCTCCGCCGCTTGCCGGGAGCCGGCCCCTCCCCCCGGGGTCTATCTTCCCGTCGCTTTGGATTCACTTCTCCGCCGGTCCTACCTTTCAGAAAGTGGTTGATTTTCTGTTTCCAGAATTGCTGTTCTTCTTCTCTTCGATCTGCCGATGGATTTTCAGGTGTTTGCAATCTTTAGATAAGCTATCTAGCTGATCTCCGGCTAGCTGAAGCAGTCTCAGCTTGCTACTTCTCCGCCATCTTGACTCCTTTAACTTCTATGTAACCAGTTTGCCTTTCATCTTGACCATAGGCTTTTTGCTGAAGCATTTGGCATATAATCAAGAATCCTTATTGGCTTAAGTACTCATTAGCAAGACTGAGGCATTTCCTTAATTTAAAAAAAAAAGGAAGTTCATTCTATGAATCTACATGTGAAAAGTCTGCCCATCATATTTGTGTCTATTATATATGAACACAAAAATCTGAGTGCTTTCATCAACAAACTGACAAATGCTAGAGAAATGAAAATAGCAACTTTGACAGTAACAGGGAGACTGCGTTTTCATTATTCAAAGAGTATGCTAGTGTCATGATTTGAGAATTAAGAGGGAGGCACAATCACAATAAAAAACATTTAGCTGCTTTCTCATGCTTTGTCTAAGGGAATTGAGATGAATTTGTTTTGAATTTGCTTTGAATTGATTTCCCTCTAATTCAAGATAGAAACATCATTTGTCATCCTGTTAGAATTACTTACTACTAATTTTAATTTTAAGTTGCTGACTAGCTGATTTTAACTCTCTATTCTGAGATAAGCCCTCTAAATTCTATATTTAAATATCATTTCTATCATAAACTGTCATGGAGCATTGAAAGCTTGATCCAGCTCTCTAATCCTATCCAGCTCTGTTCTTATGTTAAAGAGCATTTAAATTCTTTGCATTCATGCCTTGTTTTTGACATTTATATCAGGTACAATAGATGAGCTTAAAATAAAACAAGTGATACTTACATGTGGGGTACACAACCTCTTTCTGGCGAGGTTCTTATCTTTTCCAAAACCACAAAATTTATTGCCTATATTTTTTCTTTAAGAGAAAACTTGACCTTGTTTCATGCCACATATTCTTGACACTTCAGCTTTAATACATGGGATTCTTTTCTTCCTAATAACTGCTTTCTTTTAAAGAAATTAGGAGAAGAAACTTTCTCTATGGCCATCTAATTTTTATCATTTTCTGTTATTTTTTGTTATTGTCAGAAAATATGTTCTCCAGGCCATTTCAAAAATTATATTTCTGTAGGAGTTTTACTTCATATAGCCATGCTATAATTGTGTGTGTTCTTTGTAAAGTTGAAAGGAGAAACAAAATTATAGACTAACAAGACTAAAAATAAAATCAAGCTTTATTCAAGAGTAAAACAGTTGACACATTGAAATTTTACTTTAAATAGGTCATTACTTAAATTCATACAACATGAAACGGAAGCTCATAGAAACTAAGTGACTGCACCAGGTCATCCAGGAATTAGGTGATGGAGTTAGGAGTTGAACATATGTGTACTTACAGACCTTGATATCATATCACTATACTATATTATTTTCAAGTGTTGCTTTAAATACTGACATTCCTGTCAATATGAAGCACAAGTGCTAGATAAATAGAAATGTTTTAAAAACAAAAGATAGCATTCACATGAATTCAGAAGTTGTTTAATAGCAAGTAAATAACCTTATACCATTCTGCTCTACTCAACTATTTTATCAAAGTTCTGAAAAAAGTTTGTGTTATTATGTGTTGATTTTTTTAAAGTAAATATATGGTTGATGACTTTGTAGTTTTTCTGTGGGGGATGTGTGTAAAGAGTAAGTTTCCTGGTTATATAAAAAGATTTTAGTTTGTAAATATTTCTAAAATTCCCTGAGATAGTAAGCCATTTATTTTTCATGATTGATGTTATTTACATTTTGAATATTAAACATTTCCTGGTGTTTGAGAACACATGCCTAATACTGAGGTATATTGAGGGGGGGGAACCAGTTACAAAACATAAAATATAAGAATTCATTACATAATATTCTAAATCTGATATAAAAAAAGGTATTCTGTATACTAAAGTAATAGGGCATCAGTAGAACTATATAAATTCTATTTACTGTTTTGTCATGTTTTTAAGCCAGAATAAGAGTAATGTGGACATAACCAACAATTTTCTTAAAAAAATACCAGCTTTCCAGTTAAGATCTCAAAGCTGTTTATTATGGATTGGATTGTGTCCCCCCAGAATTTATATGTTGAAGGTCCTAATTCTCAATACCTCAGAATGTAGTCTTCTTTGGAAATAGGGTCTTTCTAGAGGTATTCAGGTTAGAATTAAATCCTTAGGGTGGGTCTTGTTCTGATATGACTAGAGTCTTTATAGAAAGGGGAAATTTGAAGAAAGACACACAAACACAGGACATAGTGTGTGATCATGAAAATGTCCATCTACAAGCCTATGAGAATGGCCTGGAACAGATCCTTCCCTTGTGGCTCTCAGAAGGGCCAACTCTGTCAAAACTTGTTTCAAACTTTTAACCTCCAGAACTGTAAGATATTAGATTTCTATTGTTTAAGCCACCTAATTTGTGGTATTTTCTTATGTCAGCCCAAATAATTTAAAACACCCATATTATTTATTGGGTGTCATTATTTATGTTACAAGATAGTTACTATTTCTCTAAAGTATTTTGTGAGATGACATTGTGGTTCCTATTGTAAAATGGAAAAAAGACAAAAGAGTATCTAAATCAGTGAACACTGTAGAGTTCTTACATTCATTTTTATTCACATTCCTCACTTCTTGTATTACAGAATAGTAGTTGATATGTTTTTGTCACAGATTATGGCTAGTTTAAAAGGAAATAATGTGTGGCATCTGGGTGGCTCAGTTGGTTAAGTTTCTGACTTTGGCTCAGGTTATGGTCTCAGGTTCATGGAATGAGCCCCACTCTGGCTCCCTGCCCAGCAGGGCGTCTGTTTGTCCCTTTTCCTTTCCCTCTCTCCCCATGCTCTCTTTCTCTCTCTCTCAAATAAATAATTTTTTTAAAAAAGAAAATAATTTGTTTGTATATGCATAAATTTGCACAATTTCTTCTTCTTTGTTTTTATGTGTTAAGATTAATTCTAATAATTACTTTGTTCATAATACTACTTAACTGTAAAACATTAAATGGTTTTTCTTTTAGCCAATAATAATACTAAAGTCAATATAATCTTGATCATTTGAATGTTCTCTGAAATGAGTTGTTTTCATTTTCTATTTTAATTCAGTTAAAATAACAAAAGTGGGATTAAGAGGATACCGATTTTATTTTAATTGTTTGCTTTTTCCCTCTGTCACTTATAATTTAAATATATTAAAATTAGAGGAACAATAGGAACAGAATAACTCATCAGGGGAATGAATTTAAAAACTGTTTTTACTATCACTTATAGTTCTGAATATATATATTATTAAGGGGAATTACACTTTACTGCACTTTCAAACTGAAAACTAATTTAACCACAGAGACTTTTGTGGTTATTTAGAAATAGTCTTTTAAATTGTACTTCCGTGAATATTATAAATAGTAACTTGAAGACTTTCTCATTGAAAGGCCTAGAGAAAGAAGTTGTTAGATATGCATTAAAATTTCATTATTATCAAATGCTTCAGAATATATACATACACTATTAAATGATACAAAAATATTCAGAAAATATGAACTTGAACATATAAATGCACTTGAACTATCATCTATTTCCATCCTGACAAAAGGTACTCAGCAAATGGCAAAAAGGCATTCAGTTTTTATTGGGTAAAACTTGCTCTGCAGCATTATCTTCTGAATTTAATATCTTTTTCTGAGTGATAGCTTTCCTTTGTCATCCAAGTACAAAAAGCCTGTGGTAGTTGTCATGGTGTCTGATTTACTGTCCCTAGTATCTTCATGTATAGTTTTAATTAAACCTGGAAAGGTTCACTTCTACAGCTGCCAGTGGCTCAGCATTTTCTGGCTGCAATCTTGGTTTCCAGCCTATAATAGTGTCTCTTGCTGTGTTAAACAGCTATTCAGTATGTATAGTTGTTGGGCCTGACCTTTTCATCTTCTAGTGTTCAGATTAACAGAATATAGAGTGGCTGAGAGGTCTCACTGATGAAATCTTTGTGCTTAATTCTTAATTCAGAATATAGTGGTAATAATAGTTCTTAGCTTAAGCATAATCTATTTTAAAAGTCCTGTAATTGCTAAATTATAATAATCATAATCATGTGAGATGACTAGTAGGAAAGAGATCTGGAAATATACTTTTCTGTTTTAAAAGGATTTTTATTTCATTCATTTCAGAGTATGCCTGCTGCTTGAAGCAATATACAGCTAGTATTTCAATTACACAATTTTTAGATGCTATCACTGCAATCACTTACTTGGAAATAATTAAGAACGTCCCATTCCATCACATTCTTCAGTATAATAGTGTATATACCAATCTTTTAGATCTACTGGCAATCAGTAGCAGGATAGGAGGAAATTATTTGAAATTGGTTAATTGGCTTAACAAAATAGACGGAAAGGAGATATATTTATTTCTATTCATGAAACATATATATGAATTATTATGTGCATTTAGTATACTTTATGCTTGGTTTGGGTATCATCTCCCCTTCTACAAAAATGGCACTTTCATGACTTCATCACATTAAATAATCTTGTTTGTGGTCTAACTTCCTAAGTGTGGCTTTTAGCCCTGGAACACTTGACCCTTTGTTTCCTTCAGCTGCCCCTAGGAAGAACCAGAGTCTGAATGTTTCATCATTTTAACCCTTTGTATCACTCTGGAGAATGTTCTCAAAAGTTTGAAATCATATGTTTATGTTAAAAGTTTTGAAAGGATTTTGAAGGTTAGTCTTTAAAATTAAGTCTCCAAGAAATTCCTAAGTATAATTTCATATAATTTCATCCTAAGTATGATTTCATAGAGCAGCAAATTTTGAGAAGATTGGAGTCCGAATACCATAATAATGTAGTTTGAGGAAGAGTGATGTCAGATATGTGTTAGTGAGTTTCCCTTAATATTATGAGCTGATTAAATTAGTATATGTAATTAAGTATTGATAAGCAATGAGTATAATTAAAAAATATAAAGCAATAAGTAAACTTCACATTTTACAGTGATACTTGCAACAGGTGCTCCTGAAAAATCATAGATTTTTGAAACTGAAATAGACTTCAGAGATTATTTTAATCCCTGCATTTTCTAGACGATTAAACTGAAGCTGAGTTGTTAGGAGAATTGCCAGTGATCACAAAGATAGATAGTAACAGAACCAAGAATGTCACTCATTGTTTTGTTTCTCAGGTTTTTTTTCTACTCAGAAAGATCTAGTTTAAAATATCATGTCTACCATACAGCGTTTCAGAGACCTTGCCTAAACCATAGAGAACAGAAGTTTCCTCATCTGTAAGGGATGGAAAAGTGTGAGAAGGGTTGATAACTATTTTTAAGTGCATGGTCACATGGTATATATACTGAAGACTGGTAGCTATTATTATTATTGAAGATTATATAGCTTTGGCAAATTTTCTTATCTGTATGTAATTAAAGAAAAAAGAATGAACTAAGGACTTCTTGGGCTTTCTCTGGATGAAGAGAGTACATTTTTATATGGGGTCACTTCTGACTGTAGAGTCTAGGGCTTTCAGGGGCCCTGACTAAGTATTTGATTATTTAAGGAAAAATTTTAATTCAGCTTTCCTGCAGTCTTTGGTATTAGCTTGTTGTAGAAAACCTGCAAAAATATTTCTTTTCTTTATTAGAGGAGCTTTAATGAGTAGGGGAAGTAAAGATTTGAGACTAGAATTTAACTTCTGGTAAAAAGGCAAAGAGGTAAATAGCTCTCTTAGCAAGGGATGACAGGATTTGGAGGCACAAGACACTGTCTCAAGTGAAGGAGAACGATTCAAGGAGAAGAAATACAACCATCAAGAAAATTCTGATTGGGTAATGGCTCAATAATGATAAGAACACATCTACCTAATATTAGATTTATCCTACTGAGGGATATCCAATACTGCCCTAGAAAGTAGAATTTGATGTTGCTTTGATCTTTTCTTTAACCAAAAATTATTATCAAAACTTTAGCTGCCCGGGAGTACCTGGATGGCTCTGTTAGTTGGTTGTCTGTCTTCAGCTACAGGTCATGATCCTGGAGTCCAGGATCAAGGCCCAATATGGCCTATATAGGGGGAGAGGGAAAAAAAAATCCCTGGTCAATGGGGAGTCTGCTTCTCTCTCTTCCTCTGACCCTCCGCCTTGTGCCTGCTATCTCTCTCACTTGCGCACGCTCTCTCAAATAAGTGAATAAAATCTTAAAAAAGAAATTTCAGGTGCACAGAGTTATCAAAAATAAAAATGACCCTGCCAGTGATATTTTAATGTACTTTGAACATTCTGGGCAAACTGAAAGAATGATCCTGGGAGTAGTCATTCCAATGATTGCAGTCTCTCTCTCCTTGGATTTTCTAAAACATAATCTGGAAAAAGACAGTAATAGCCAACCAGGTAATTGGCAAGGGACTGGCATAAGGACTAGAGAATGCTCTTCACTGAATGTCATTCTTGCTATAGTTGAATAGCTTAACTGAGAAAGATGTCGCCCAGAACACTGTATCCCATGTAGGATGGTCCTGCTCTATTCTGTAAAAACCTGTCCAGTGCAGAGCTTGTCTAAGTCTATGTATGGAATAGTTCTGTACTTAAAAAGAAGATCATGTGCCTGTTCCCCCTCTCTCTAAATAAATAAAATCTTAAAAAAAAAAAAAAAGATCACAAGCTTAGGGAATCTGACAAAAAAGAATGAGACATTTACAAAGAGTAACAGGCTCTATTGATGTTGTTTTTGTTCTAGTACATTTTGTTCCATGACATTTGAAAGTGAGTGTGTCTATGCATATATAATATATATGTATAGATTGTACATATGTATATATATACACGTTCTTTTTCTATATATTTATATATACAAATATGAATATAAATGACCCTTAAATCTACAATCCAGGCTTGAAGCACAACTCACTAGTTGAATCTTCAAAGTTTCCCTAACATTTCACTGGCCATGGTAGGCCACATGGCTAAACCTCACATTAATGGAGCAGAATCGTATAATTATCTTTCAGTCAAGTCACAGTAAGTAAATTCAAAAAATAACACAGCCTATCTCAAATATTAATTAAATGTATATAATTTAGCAACAGGTATATAGTGTTAGGTTAAAAAATATTGAATCAAGCATTCTATATCCAGATATCCTCAGTGCATACATTTATAAATGTGATTAAATGTGGTTGAAAAACAGAACTAAAGGTATTTTTCAAAGGAAGATATATTTAATTTAAACAAATAGAAGTTATTATACTAGTTGTAAAATCCCAAATTATACTACCAAATTCTGGGAATTGTAGGAAGTTTGGACTGCTCTCAGTTTCTCACTAATTGATGAGCTTCCAAACTCCACACACTATTAAATGAAGCATTATATTAATATCAAGTATAATAAATTAGAACTGTGACATTTATTTTCATCCAGCTAAGTTCAACTAAGGTAAAAAATAACTGTCATACAGTTAGCTTTACCGTATAAGGTAGTGATTACTTGAAAATGGCAGGAAATGCTTCTGTCCCATCCCTTTTATCTCTCCATAATGAGAGGCTCACTCCCTATTCGGGTTAATGTAGAGCATGAACTCAGCCATAATACCTGGCTTGCTAGAATGTAACGTAGAGGCCACTGGCGGGGAGGGAAGGTTTCAAAGAGGGCTCGGGTCTTTGGAATGCTGAGGCCTGCATGACCACTCTGCCCTTGGAATGCCACAGGAGTTACCTTCCCTAAGCTTTCTTAGCCCTAACAGCTGCCCTGTGATCTAAGAGATGTATGCATTGTCCCTTAGGCTATATTTAGCAGATGGCGTAGAACACACAGATTAGCATATGGTATCTTTCCACTAAACAGATCTTCCCAGTTTCAGTAAGACCCATTGTCACACATGAGGTACTTGAGAAACAGTGATAAGGATTTGTGATTATCCTGAAGGACCAATAAAAGTGGGAGCAAAGAAGAAAAAGGGTCTTCTTCTCTGAGCTTTGACCCCTTTACCTTTTCCTCTCTTTCACAGCAAAGTCTGGAGTAACTTTTCATCCTTCCATACAGGGATTGCTGGCCATTCCCAGCAACTCCTTGTGTCAATTAAATGAGAGCTTTGGACAAGTGAACTCTCTGAGAAGTGTCAGTAAGCAGTTTCCTCTGTCCTCAAACTTCATCCCTCCTTCACATCCATTTTTTATCAGTTTAGGAATTTTATATCCCTGAGTATAAATGGTTTGGAAGAAGGGAGGGAGAGGATTCTGAAAAGGATCACTTACTCTGAGAAGTGTGTATTCCCCAATAAAGCAATATATATGCCAATGGCATGGAAGAAACTCCAGTCAGTCAGTTGTTCAGCATCTTCAGATGTAAAACACTATTAAGACTTCAGGATAGAGTGGGAGGAAGAGCATATATAGTTTCTGCATTCTTAGATACATAGAGAATAAAAGCATGTCCTTAATATTTAAGAATAAGTGAATGTTTATAATTGGACTAGAGGAAGCTCTGGCATGATGACACTTTTTAAGCAAAGACATGAAGGCTGAGTGAAGGTTACCTAAATGGCATGAAGTGGGAAGAGTTGTTACAGGAAAGGACCAAAATCAGGTGGCAGCATGAACTACAAAATAAAATGGGGGAAGTCCAGCATGGTAGGTGGAGTGAGCTGGAGGTTAAATCCAGGTGAGAAAGCGGAATTAAAATAATTCAATATATGGTGGCTTTTATGAGTGGAGAACAGTGGTAGAAAGCCACAAGGTAAGGTAATTTTATCCCTGTCCTATGACTCAGGGAATGCCTCCCTGGAAAAGTGACACAGTGAGAAGTCATTGAGGAAAATAAAGTAAAATATGATGTTCTCAATAGGGTTGACATCATATGTCACAGGTTTCATACCTGAGAAATGGATTCTGCTTGTAGTAGGTTATTAGGAAGTGCTCTTGGCATTAATACCTGTGGAAAGGGAAGAGACAAAAACTGGAATGAGCATAAGGAGAGAAGTCAAGCTATGATGCAGTCTCAACAAAGCCTTGTTCAATCCTACTGGGGGCTCTGAAGTATAAAGATTCTTCAGAGTTGTCTGAGTTGTGCCTGAAAAAGAAAATCCTGTACCTCCTTGTAAATGAGTAATTGGATATAGGCTTCTCTCCCCATCCTGCCTCAAAAGGAGGAGGCTTCGAGTGAGGCAGTTCTTTTCATTTGATGCAGTCCCTAAAGAGGACTGGTAGTTGAGATGCATCTGCTGGTGACCATTCCAGAAGCTGAACTAATAAAACCTTTATTTCTGGAATGGGATCTGAGCAATAACTCGTAGCATCTACCACACGATGTTTGAAAGATTGGGAGTTAGTTTGATAAACTGAAAGAAATCTAAGATGACTGGCAGAGAACCCAAAGAATGGTGGCAAAGCATAAGACTGGACATAATACCATAAGCTGGATGTGGACGACTTTATAAATTGTTCTGGGATTTTGGACTTTAATTTAGACAGAGAGAAGCCACAGATTTTTAAGAACAGGAAAGACATGGGCAGATTTGGATTGAAGTGGCCCTTTAGAGGCTTTGTGGAAAATACATTATAGAGGAAGCCAGTAGCAATTCAGAGTAATCAATATAACAAAAAATCTAGGTGAAAGACAATGGTAGCCTGGAGGTAACATGTTAGTAGGCAAATAGTACAGTTCCGTGTATTAGTTTAGAATTTTTGAGTACTTTTATGTGGACTGACTTCTTGTTAAGTCTAGGATATGAATGAGATCATAGTGGGAGTGAGTGGATGATTAACAATGTAGAGGTCCTAGGAAAGAAACCTTGAGGTATTTCAACATTTATTGGTCAACAAGAGAAAGGAGGACTGGTAAATTAGAATTTCAAGGTGTTAGAGGGAGGAGAACTAAAATGGAGTTTCACTGAAAGCCAGAGCTGGGAGTCTTTTTCAAGATATAAAAAAGACAGGGGTGCCTGGGTAGCTCAATGGGTTAAGCCTCTGCCTTCGGCTCAGGTCATGATCTCAGGGTCCTTGGATTGAGTCCAGCATTGGGCTCTCTGCTCAGCAGGGAGCCTGCTTTCTCCTCTCTCTCTCTGTCTTCCTGCCTCTCTGCCTGCTTGTGATCTCTGTCAAATAAATAAATAAAATCTTAAAAAGAAAAAGAAATAAAAAAAAGATGGATCTTTTGTCAACTGCTACTTAAAAGTGAAATAAAATTAGGACTAAAGAGTACTACGTTGGCAACAGCATAGGGGTAATTATTAGGAGGTGTAGCTAAGAAAGGTAACTGTAACTGTTTAGTTTTGAGGTGTTGGTATCTTTTCCCTGCGGTTTTCTGTGTGAAAGTAAAGTTCTCTCTAGTTATAGTTCTGATTCTGCTTTTTGTTTGTTTATTCATTTTTTTTAGATTCTATTTGTGAGTGGAATCTTAGGGTATTTGTCTTTCTCAGTCTGACAATTCACTTAATATAATACCTTCTAGGTCCATCCATGTTGTCTTAAGTGGCACAATCTCATCTTTTTTTTTTTTTTTTAATAGTTGTACCACATTTTCCTTATTCATTCTTCTACTTTGGACACTTGAGGTTCTTCTGTGTCTTGGCTACTGTAAATGATGCTGCAGTAAACATAGTTTTGTTTTGTTTTTTGAAGTAGACTCCATGCCCAGTGTGGAGCCCACTTTGGGGCTTGAATGCATGACTCTGAGGTCAAGATCTGAGCTGAAATCAAGGGTCAGATGCTTAACCAACTGAACCAACCAGGCACCCCAGGTGTGCGTATATCTTTTTAAGTTAGTGCTTTCCTTGGCTAAATTACAATAGTGGAATTATTGAATTATATGATATTTCTATTTTTAACTTTTTGAGAAACCTCTGTACTGTTTCCCACTGTGGTTATTATTAGTTTACATTCCTACCAAGAGTACACTAGGGTTCCTTTTCCTCCACATCCTTGCCAACAACTTGTTGTTTCTTGTCTGCTTGATCTTAGCTATTCTAACAAGTGTGAGGTGATATTGTGCTTTGTGCTGTTGGTTTGCATTTCCCTGATGGTTAGTGATGTTGAGCTTCTTTTCATGTGTGTGTTGCCCATCTGTATGTCTTCATTTGAAAAATGTCTATTCAGGTTTTTTGTCCATTGTTCATATTGGATTGTTCTTTTTTTTTTTTTTGTATGCAGTTGCATACATTATATATTCTGGATATTAATCCCTTAAACCTCCTTTGCAAATGTCTTCTCCCATTCAGTAGGTTGTACTTTTTGTTGTTGCTCTTGTGGAAAGATTTTTATTTTTATATAGTCTCAAAAGTTTATTTTTGCTTTTGTTTGCCTTGTCTTAGGAGATATATCTAGAAAAATGTTATTGTGGCCACTGTCCAAGGAATTATTGCCTGTGCTTTCCTCCAGGACTTTTATGATTTCAGGTCTCACATTTAGGTCTTTAATCAATTATAAGTCTATCTTCATGCATGGTATTAGAAAGTAGTCTAGTTTTATTCTTTTACATGCAGCTGTCCAATTTCCTCAGCATCATTTATTGAAAAGATCATCTTTCTCCATTTTATATTCTTGCATCCTTTGTCATAGAGTAACTGACCATATAGTTGTTGGTTTATTTCTCGACGCTCTGTGATGTTCTATTGATCTATATGTGCATTTTTGTGCCAGTACCATACTGTTTTGATTACTACAGCTTTGTAGTATTTTTTTTTTAAAGTAGACTTCATGCCTAGTGCAGAACCCAAAGCTGGGGTTGAACTCATGACCCTGAGATCAAGACCTGAGCTGAGGGGCGCCTGGGTGGCTCAGTGGGTTTGGGCCTCTGCCTTTGGCTCGGGTTGTGGTCCCGGGGTCCTGCTATAGAGCCCCCCACATCAAGTCCCACATCGGGCTCTCTGCTCAGTGGGGAGCCTGCTTCCTCCTCTCTCTCTCTCTCTGCCTACCTGTGATCTCTACCTGTCAAACAAATAAATAAAAAAATCTTTAAAAAAAAAAAAAAGACCTGAGCTGATATCAAGAGTCAGATGCTTAACTGAATGAGCCAACCAGACGTCCCCAGCTTTGTAGTATATTTTGAAGTCTGGGATTGTGATACCTAGAGCTTTGTTCTTTCTCAGGATTGCTTTGGCTACTTGGGGTATTTTCTGGTTCCATATAAATTTTAGTATTATTTGTTCTAGGTCTGTGACAAATGCTGTTGGTATTTTGATAGGGATTTCATTGATTCTGTAGATTGCTTTAGGTAATGACATTTTGACAATAATAATTCTTCCAATCCCTGGGCATGGAATATCTTTCCATTTGTTTGTGTCAACTTCAATTTCATTCACCATTGTTTTATAGTTTTCATAGTACAGGTTTTTCACCTCTTCAATTAAATTTATTCTTATGTATTCTTTTTGGTACAATTATAAATGAAAATTTTTTTCAATTTCTCTATCTGTGACTTCCTCTACAGAAATGCTACCAGTTTCTGAGTATTAATTTCATATCCTGTCACTTTACTGAATTTATTACTTCTGGTAGTTTTTTTGTGGAGTCTTGAGGATTTTCTATGTATAGTAACATGTGATCTACAAATCATAACAGTTTAGTTTCTTCTTTACCAATATGGATGCCTCTTATTTATTTATCTTGTCCCACTGCTGTGGGTAGCACTTTTGAATAAAAATGGCAAAAGAGTGGACATCTTTGTCTCATTCATGACTTAGAGAGAAAGGTCTCAGTTTTTTTTACCATTGAGGATGATGTTACCTGTAGGGTTTTATATTTAGCCTTTATTATGTTGAGGTATGTACCCTCTAACCCAATTTTATTGAGAGTTTTTATAATGAATGGGTGCTGTATTTTGTCAAATGCCTTTTATGCATCTATTGAGATGGCTATATGATTTTTATCCTTTTTTTGTTGATGTGGTATATGACATTGATTTGTGAATATTGATCCATCCTTGCACCCTGGCAGTGAATGCAGTCTGATGGTGATGAATGATCTTTTTAATGCATTGTTGTATGTAGTTTGGTAATATTTTGTTGAGGATTTTTGCCTCTTTGTTCATCAGGGATATTGTCCTGCAGTTTACTTTTTTTGTGGTGTCTTTGTCTGGTTTCATTATCTGGGTAATGCTGGCCTCATAGAATATATTTAGAACCTTTCCTTCCTCTTCTGTTTTTTTGTAATAGTTTGAGAATAGGTATTAGCTCTTTAAATGTCTGGTAAAATTCATTTGTTATTATATTGTACTTTATGCTTCCCTTTTTATATTTGAATTTCATCTTTGTACTTGTATGTTATGACATAAGATGGGGATTCTTATAATACTAAATAAGGAGGAATTATGTACTATATTACTTGTATTACATCTTGTAATGCATCTTGTATTACTCTTCTAAGTTTGGAATTGTTAGAGAGAGGGAGAGAAGGAAAGAAGGAGAGGGTGGATAGAGAAGGAGAAGACTTAAATGTCTTCTTTGCTTTACTGCTAATAAAAACTGAAAAATAGGAGACCAAAGCTAATTAACTCAGAACAGACTGAACAGAACAACGACAGACCTTCCCTGAAGAGACAGAGACTGTTTATATAAGCAAACCACTTGGGAAGAGAGAACCAACCAAGATGTACCTTCTCTGAAAGGAAAAGGGAGAAGGAAAGATAGAAAGAGGAAAATGCTGGGGTAGGCATACGCAACTTACTCTCCCAGGAATATGATCAGCTAAGTTATAGAGTGTTGAGGAAAGAAGAATGTTTGTCTTTTATTTTTCACACCTAAGAAGTCAAATGAAAATTCTTATTCTTCTATGGACCATATGAGGAATGGGGATATGTACCTCCAAGCAATTATAAAGTTAAAGGTTAGTGATGTTTAGAAACCACGACTATGCAGATATTGTTTGATGCAGAGTCAAGCAATATGCTATGTAAATGCTCTTTTCTTTATGCCTTTTAGAATTTGTGTTTGTTTTTCTTTTTTAATTTAACTTATTTTCTTTTCAGTTAGTTTAATTAAGTTAAATTAAAATTAAATTAAATTAAATTTAATTTCTTTTCATTGTTCCAGAATTCATTGTTTATGCACCACACCCATAGAAAGTGCTCCATGCATACGTGCCCTGCTTAATACCCACCACCAGGATCACCCAACCCCCCAACTCTGCTTCCCTCCAAAACCATATTTGTTTCCTAGAGTCCAAAGTCTCTCATGGTTTTTCTCCCACTCTGATTTCCCCCAACTCACTTCTCTTTATCTCTCAATGTCCTCCGTGTTATTCCTTATACTCCACAAGTAAGTGAAATCATATCATAATACACTCTCTCTGCTTGACTTATTGCACTCAGCATAATCTCTTCTAGTCCTGTCCATGTTGATACAAAAGTTGGGTATTTATCCTTTCTGATGGAGGCATAATACTCCATTGTGTATATGGACCGTATCTTTTTTATCCATTCATCTGTTGAAGGGCATCTTGGTTGTTTCCACAGTTTGGTGACTGTGGCCATTCCTGCTCTAAACATTGGAGTGCAGATGGCCCTTCTTTTCACTACATCTTTATTTCTGGGGTAAATACGCAGTAGTGCTATTGCAGGTCATAGGGAAGCTCTATTTTTAATTTCTTAAGGAATCTCCATACTGTTTTCCAATGTGGCTGCACCAACTTGCATTCCCACCAACAGTGTAAGAGGATTCCCCTTTTGCCACATCCTCTCCAACATATGTTATTTACTGACTTGTTAATTTTGGCCATTCTAACTGGTGTAAGGTGGTATCTCAGTGTGGATTTGATTTGAATCTCCCTGATGGCTAATGATGATGAACATTTTTTCATGTGTCTGTTAGCCATTTGTTTGTCTTCTTTGGAGAAGTGTCTGTTCATCTCTTCTGCCCATTTTTTGACATGTTTTTATTTCTTCTTTTGAATTTTCCTTTGACTCTCCTGACGTCAGACTGCCTGATTTGAAACCAAAGCTTCATCACATCCTGTATGAATTTACTTTTGTGATCTGTAAACAGTGATGTTAACAGTGTATCCTTTATAGAATTATTGAGATGATATATGGGTTAACATACATAAAATGCCTACAACAATGTCTGATATATAGTAAACACTCTAAAAGTATTTGCTTTGGTTTTGCGTTTATTATGGTATATTATGTTCATTCAGTTTCTCAAGTCATATAATATTAATCTAAGTCATATAGATGTAGATAAAACTTTTCCCTAAAGATTTCTTCCGAAGTCTTCTGTTATCTTACCCAGCACTGAAAAAAATTGTGATATATGCCTACAGACAAATGGCCATCTGAAATTTTCCTTTTGAGTTTTATACGTCAGATCTTCAGTGGTCCTTTTTTTTTTTTTAATTGTCCTTCATTTTACTGAAGTACATCTTTAATAATAAAGTGTGTGTGTGCGGTAAATTCTTAGGGTCTTTGCAGTTTGAAAAGTCTTTATTCTTTTCTCACTTTTAATTGCTACTCTGGTCGCTAAAGGTTTTCTGTTATTTTCTCTCTGATTTTTTAGGGCATTTTTTTTTTTTCTTCTTCTAACAGCTACCTTTGGTGATGAGAGGTCTGTTTGCAGTCTTAGAAAGGTTAATTTGTGAGCAATTTGTTTTTCTTTTCCTCTTTAGAATCTTTTAGGAGTCTTCTTTTATCATTGGTTATATGGAATTGCAGAGTGTGGATCACTTATTTGTATTCACCCTGCTTAATAATTTATGGAATATTTTGATGATGAATGCCTCCCTTCAGCTTTGGTAAATTATCCTCTATTATTCTCTCACTCTCATTTTTTTCTTGAATTCCTATTAGACAGATGATACTTCTCAAAAGCATTTCCTTTGATATATATGTCTTATACACATACAATATAACATGTGATATATAAATTATATATATATATAATGTGATAAGTGACAAGATAAAAGATAAGTATGTTTATATTAAGGAGATTTCTTAAGCTTTACTTTCTAACACTTATGCAGTTAGTTTCTTTTTATTCAGGTAATTGGTTTTTTATTTCTCAAGAAATTTTTCTTGTTTCTAAATGTACTTCTTACAGCACTGAGCTTACTAATTAATTTTCCTCAAATTTTTCTTTATTTGTTGAAATATGTGGTCCTCCTACAGTCAGTGTTTTGGATTTTTTTTTTTTTTTTGCTTGTTTTAATCATTTTCTCCCAAGAAGCAGCCTTTCCTTAAATATCCAGTAATTCCTGCTCATCCATTCATATTTAATGTGAGGTGGTATGAAGGATAATTATAGTTCATGTATTTGTGGATAGAATTTTCAACAGACTGTCTCACTCTGCAATAAACAGGCTATTTTAGTAAGACCATTAAATGCAAGAATTCAGAATACTCTGCAGCACTAAAATTGCCTTAATGCTTTCCTTACAGTTTACAACAGTTTTTTGTTGTTGTTTTGTTTTGGTTTTGGTTTTGGTTTGTTGTTGTTGTTGTTGTTTTAGATAACCATCAATTTTTTTAGCAGGATTTAGTTGACTTTGCCTTTCATTTTTCTCCAGGGCCTGAGAGATTAGTGGGATCACTGAATTTTTTTCTGTTTAAGCCTTCAAATAATACCTTTTTTAATTTCCATTCCTTACACTTAATTTCTGCTAGTCTTTCAGTCTTCGAATTTGTAGGTTTCTTGGGCATCTGTTAGGTGGGCTGCCTACCTAGTAGCCAGAATTCTAGGTGAGGTCTATTTAACTCTGCTTCAGTAGAATTAGTTGAAATCTCTCTTTTATTGGTGACTTTAATTCTGTTTTTATTTTCTTTGTTGTAGGATTATCTTGTTCTTTGCACATTTACTTATAATAATTTTAGTGTCTCAGGATAGTTATATTGTATGTATACATGCTTAGTCTGCCTTCTTGACCTGAACCCAAGTTTAATTTTAAATCTATATGGGATATGGGCTAAAGGAAGAATGGGTAAAGTAAGAATAGAGTGTGAGGACTAATTAGAAGCTTAGTCTAGATGAGATGAGTATGTTCAATTAGACTGACTTCCGTGGAGATGAAGAAATATGTGTGGATTCAGCAAGTGTTTTGGAAGTAAAATAAACATCAAATTATTTAGTAATTTTGGTAAATAAAGTCACTTTTATGCAGTTCAGGTTTTTCTTCACAGTGTGAGTTTTTTGGTAGCTTTTGTTTTATAGAATGAAAAGATGATTCTAATCTTTTAAATTTTACTTCATAAAGCAGTAGCAATATTTCTTCTATTATTTAGATAATACATTTATTATTCTTTTCAAACTCTGTTTTATTTCTTAAGGAATGGGAATCATAAATGCACACAGTATTCCAGATGTTGACAGACATTATTTGAAAGTTATGAGATTTGTTGCCCATCTATTGCCCATGATACTGTATAACAGGAGGCAGTTTCTGAAACTTATTCAAACTTAGACACCTATGGTTCACATTCTCTAAATCCTGACCTGTTAACTACCATGGTTACAAATATTTCTTGAGAAAGATAAATGCTTATAAGAAAGACCAAAAGAAGATTATATAACTAGCTTGGATTTTGCTTTAGAATCTTCCTGGGGGCCATATTAATTCTGGTGATCTGCATTGTACCATATCTGAGTATACCACATCAAGTATTAATTGTATGTATGAGGCCTATGCTAAATCAGTCCTGAAAGTCTTCTCAAGTAAAGGGCTCTCTTCCTGAGTAAGAGGCTTCCACAGACTGTATTGTTACATGAGATTTATAATAATAGGGAATCAATCCAAAAAAGGATAAATTTTGAAAGGTTAGACAAAAAAATAGGCCTGATTATTATTATCATATATGCATGTGTTTATTTCTGGAGTATCTATTTTGTTTCTTTGATCTGTGTATCTGCTTTTTTGTCAATACCATGTACTGTTTTGATTACTATAGCTTTATAATATAGTGTGAAATCAGGAAGTATGGTGCTAGATCCTTTTTCTTAAGATTTGGCTATTTAGGGTCTCTTGTGGTTCCATACAAATTTTAGGACTGTTTGTTCTAATTTTGTGAAAAATGCCATTGGGATTTTGATGAGGATTACACTGAATCTGTAGACTGTTTTGGGTCATATGGATATTTTAATAAGTCGGTAGCAAAAACCTAACCCAATTAAAAAATGGGCAGAGGACCTGTGTAGACATTTTTCTAAAGAAGACATGCAAAAGGCCAAAAGTTACATGGAAAGGTGATCAGTTTTACCTAGTCTACAGGGAAATGCAAACCAAAGCAACAATGAAATATCACCTTATACTTGTTAGAATAGCTGTCATCGAAGAGATAAAACACAAGTGTTGGAGAGGATATGAAGAAAAAAGAAAACTCTTGCAGTCTCGTGGGGAATAAAAATTGATTCAGCTGAGGAGGAGTCAAGATGGCAGAGAAGTAGCATGCTGAGGCTACATCAGGTAGCAGGAGATCAGCTAGATAGCTTATCTAAACATTGCAAACACCTACAAATCCAACGGGAGATCGAAGAGAAGAAGAACAGCAATTCTAGAACAGAAAATCAACCACTTTCTGAAAGGTAGGACTGGCGGAGAAGTAAATCCAAAGCGATAGGAAGATAGACCGTGGCGGAAGGGGCCAGCTCCCCTCAAGCGGCAGAGCAACGGAGCACAAAATCGGGACTTTTAAAAGTCTGTTCCGCTGAGGGACATTGCTCCAGAGGCTAAACTGGGGTGAAACCCACACGGGGTCAGCATGGCCCCAGGTCCCTCAGGGTCACAGAAGGATCAGGGGTGTCTGAGTGTCACAGAGCTCGCAGTATTAGACCGGTGAAGTATTAGACCTGAAGACAGAGCCCAGGAGTGAGCTCTCAGCTCGAAGTTACCTTGAACCGGTCGCAGGATGTGTGATCTCGGAGCGTGGCCAGAGGCCTGGAGATGGGAGTAATTGGGCACTGTTCTCTGAGGGCATACTGAGGAGTGGGGCCTCAGGCTCTCGGCTCCTCCGGGCCGGAGACCAGGAGGCTGCCATTTTCATTCCCGTCCTCTGGAACTCTACAGAAAGCACTCAGGGAACAAAAGCTCCCGAAAGCAAACCTGAGCGGATTACTCAGCCCAGCACCTCGTAAGGGCGGTGCAATTCCGCCTGGGGCAAAGACACTTGCGAATCACTATAACAGGCCCCATCCCCCAGTAGATCAACAAGAAATCCAGCCAGGACCAAGTTCACCTACCAAGGAGTGCAGGTTCAATACCAAGGAGAGCAACGGAATTCCAGAGGAGGAGAAAGCAAAGCATGGAACTCATGGCTTTTTCCCCATGATTCTTTAGTCTTGCAGTTAATTTTTTTTTCATTTTTTTTCTTCTTCTGCTAAATTTTTTTAACTTTTATGCTTTTCTTTTTTAATGTTTTTAACTAGTTTATCTAATATATATATATATACTTTTTTATATTTTTTCTTTATTTGTTTTCTTTTTTTAATTGTTTCTTTTTTTTTTCTGAACCTCATTTTATCCCCTTTCTTCCCCCCCACGATTTGGGGCCTCTTCTGATTTGGTTAAAGCGTATTTTCCTTTAGTATTTTACTTGTTCCTTCATATACTCTTATCTGGACAAAATGACAAGGCAGAAAAATTCACCACAAAAAAAAGAACAAGAGGCAGTACCGAAGGCTAGGGACCTAATCAATACAGACATTGGTAATATGTCAGATCTAGAGTTCAGAATGACAATTCTCAAGGTCCTAGCCGGGCTCAAGAAAAGCATGGAAGATACTAGAGAAATCCTCTCGGGAGATGTAAAAGCCCTTTCTGGAGAAATAGAAGAACTAAAATCTAACCAAGTTGAAATAAAAAAAGCTATTGATGAGGTGCAATAAAAAAATGGAGGATCTCACTGCTAGGATAAATGAGGCAGAAGAAAGAATTAGTGATATAGAGGACCAAATGACAGAGAATAAAGAAGCTGAGCAAAAGAGGGACAAACAGCTACTGGACCATGAGGGCAAAATTCAAAAGATAAGTGACACCATAATGAAACAACATTAGAATAATTGGGACTCCAGAGGAAGAAGAAAGAAAGAGAGGGGAGCAGAAGGTATATGGGAGAGAATTATTGGAGATAATTTCCCTATTATGGCAAAGGGAACAAGCATCAAAATCCAGGAGGTGCAGACAACCTTCCTCAAAATCAGCAAGAATAGGTCCACACCCCATCATCTAATAGTAAACTTTACAAGTCTTAGCGACAAAGTGAAAATCCTGAAAGCAGCCTGGGAAGAGATGTCTGTAACATACAATGGTAAAAATATTAGATTGGCGGCAGACTTATCCACAGAGACCTGGCAGGCCAGAAAGAGCTGGCATGATATATTCAGAGCACTGAATGAGAAAAACGTGCAGCCAAGATTACTATATCCAGCTAGGCTATCATTGAAAATAGGAGGAGAGATAAAAGCTTCCAGGACAAACAAAAACTGAAAGAATTTGCAAACACCAAACCAGCTCTACAGGAAATATTGAAAAGGGTCTTCTAAGCAAAGAGAGAGCCTAAAAGTAGTAGATCAGAAAGGAACAGAGACCATATACAGTAACAGTCACCTTACAGGCAATACAATGGCACTAAATTCATATCTCTCAAAAGTTACCCTGAATGTGAATGGGCTAAATGCCCCAATCAAAAGACACAGGGTATCAAAATGGATAAAAAAACAAAACCCATCTATATGTTGCCTCCAAGAAACTAATTTTAAGCCCGAAGACACCTCCAGATTTAAAGTGAGGGGGTGCAAAAGAACTTGCCATGCTAATGGACATCAGAAGAAAGCAGGGGTGGCAATCCTTATATCAGATCAATTAGATTTTAAGCCAAAGACCATAATAAAAGATGAGGAAGGACACTATATCATATTCAAAGTGTATGTCCAACAAGAAGACCTAACAATTTTAAATATCTATGCCACTAATGTGTGAGCAGCCAACTATATAAACCAATTAATAACAAAATCAAAGAAACACATCAACAATCATACAATAATAGTAGGGGACTTTAACACTCCCCCTCACTGAAGTGGACAGATCATCCAAGTAAAAGATCAACAAGGAAATAAAGGCCTTAAATGACACACTGGACCAGATGGACATCACAGATATATTCAGAACATTTCATTCCAAAGCAACAGAATACACCTTCTTCTCTAGTGCACATGGAACATTCTCCAGAATAGATCACATTCTCAGTCCTAAATCAGGTCTCAACTGGTATCAAAAGATTGGGATCATTCCCTGCATATTTTCAGACCACAATGTTCTGAAGCTAGAACTCAATCACAAGAAGAAATTTGGAAAGAACCCAAATACATGGAGACTAAACAGCATCCTTCTAAAGAATGAATGGGTCAACCAGGATATTAAAGAAGAATTGAAAAAATTCATGGAAACAAATGATAATGAAAACACAATGGTTCAAAATCTGTGGCACCCAGCAAAGCCAGTCCTGAGAGGAAAATATATAGCGATACCAGCCTTTCTCAAGAAACAAGAAAGGTCTCAAATACACAACCTAACCCTACACCTAAAGGAGCTGGAGAAAGAACAACAAAGGAACCTAAACCCAGCAGAAGAAGAGAAATCATAAAGATCAGAGCAGAAATTAATGAAATAGAAACCAAAAAAAAAAAAAGAAAAATAGAACAAATCAATGAAACTAGGCATTGGTTCTTTGAAAGAATTAATAAGATTGAAAAACCCTGGCCGGGGACTTATCCAAGGGTTATGGCCAAGGGTTAAACCCCCTTTTATCAAAAGAGAAAAGATAAAGGACCCAAATAAATAAAATTATGAATGAAAGAGGAGAGATCACAACTAACACCAAAGAAATACAGACAATAATAAGAACATACTATAAACCACTCTATGCCAACAAATTTGACAATATGGAAGAAATGGATGCATTCCTAGAGACATATAAACTACCACAACTGAACCAGGAAGAAATAGAAAACCTGAACAGACCCATAACCAGTAAGGAGATTGAAACAGTCATCAAATATCTCGAAACAAACAAAAGCCCAGGCCAGATGGCTTCCTGGGAAATTCTACCAAACATTTAAAGAAGAACTAATTCCTATTCTCCTGAAGCTGTTCCAAAAAATAGAAATGGAAGGAAAACTTCCAAACTCGTTTTATGAGGCCAGCATCACCTTGATCCTAAAACCAAACAAGGATCCCATAAAAAAAGAGAGCTATAGACCAATATCCTTGATGAACACAGATGGGAAAGTTCTCACCAAAATACTAGCCAAAAGGATTAAACTGTACATTAAAAATCCCACAACCAAGTGGGATTTATTCCAGGGCAGCAATGTTGGTTCAACATCTGCAAATCAATCAATGTGATACAACACATCAGTAAAAGAAATAACAGGAACCATATGATAATCTCAATAGATGCTGAAAAAGCATTTGACAAAGTACAGCATCCCTTCCTGTTCAAAACTCTTCGAAGTGTAGGGATAGAAGGCACATACCTCAATATTATCAAAGCCATCTATGAAAAACCCACTGCAAATATCATTCTCAATGGAGAAAAACAAAGCTTTTCCACTAAGTTCAGGAACATGGCAGGGATGTCCAATATCACCACTGCTATTCAACATCGTACTAGAGGTCCTAGCCTCAGCAATCAGACAACAAAAGGAAATTAAAGGCATCCAAATCGGCAAAGAAGGAGTCAAACTATCACTCTTCGCAGATGATATGATACTATATGTGGAAAACCCAAAAGACTCCACTCCAAAACTGCTAGAACTTATACAGGACTTCAGTAAAGTGTCAGGATATAAAATCAATGCACAGAAATCAGTTGCATTTCTCTACACCAACAACAAGACAGAAGAAAGATAAATTAAGGGGTCAATCCCATTTATAATTACACCCAAAACTGTAAGATACTTAGGAATAAACCTAACTAAAGAGGCACAGAATCTATACTCAGAAAACTATAAAGTACTCATGAAAGAAATTGAGGAAGACACAAAAAAATGGAAAAATGTTCCATGCTCCTGTATTGGAAGAATAAATATTGTGAAAATGTCTATGCTACCTAAAGCAATCTACACATTTAATGCAATTTCTATCAAAATACCATCCATTTTATTTCAAAGAAATGGAACAAATAATCCTAAAATTTATATTTTAATTTAAATTTATAAGACCTCGAATAGCCAAAGGAATATTGAAAAAGTTAGCCAAAGTTGGTGGCATCACAAATCTGGACTTCAAGCTCTATTACAAAGCTGTCATCTTCAAGATAGCATGGTACTGGCACAAAAACAGACACATAGATCAATGGAACAGAATAGAGAGCCCAGAAATAGAACCTCAACTCTTTGGTCAACTAATCTTTGACAAAGCAGGAAAGAATGTCCCATGGAAAAAAGACAGCCTCTTTAATAAATGGTGTTGGGAAAATTGGACAGCCACATGCAGAAAAATGAAATTGGACCATTTCCTTACACCACACACGAAAATAGACCCAAAATGTATGAAGGACCTCAATGTGAGAAAGGAATCCATCAAAATCCTTGGGGAGAACACAGGCAGCAACCTTTTCGACTTCAGCCACAGCAACGTCTTCCTAGGAACATCGCCAAAGGCAAAGGAAGCAAGGGCAAAAATGAACTATTGGGATTTTATCAAGATCAAAAGCTTTTGCACAGCAAAGGAAACAGTTAACAAAACCAAAAGACAACTGACAGAATGGGAGAAGATTTTGCAAACGACATATCAGATAAAGGGCTAGTGTCCAAAATCTATAAAGAACTTAGCAAACTCAACACCCAAAGAACAAAGAATCCAATCAAGAAATGGGCAGAAGATATGAACAGACATTTCTGCGAAGAAGACATCCAGATGGCCAATAGACACATGAAAAAGTGCTCCAGATCATTCAGCATCAGGGAAATACAAATCAAAACCACAATGATATATCACCTCACACCAGTCAGAATGGCTAAAATTAACAAGTTAGGAAATGACAGATGCTGGCTAGGATGCGGAGAAAGGGGAACCCTCCTACACTGTTGGTGGGAATACAAGCTGGTGCAGCCACTCTGGAAAACAGCATGGAGGTTCCTCAAAATGTTGAAAATAGAACTACCCTATGACCCAGCAATTGCATTACTGGGTATTTACCCTAAAGACACAAACATTGTGATCCGAAGAGGCACGTGCACCCGAATGTTTATAGCAGCAATGTCCACAATAGCTAAACTATGGAAAGAACCTAAATGTCCATCAACAGATGAATGGATAAAGAAGATGTGGTATATATATACACAACGAATACTATGCAGCCATCAAAAGAAATGAAATCTTGCCATTTACAATGACATGGATGGAACTAGAGGGTATCATGCTTAGCGAAATAAGTCAATGGGAGAAAGACAACTATTGTATGGTATCCCTGATATGAGGAAGTGGAGATGCAACTTGGAGGGTTAAGGTGGTAGGAGAAGAATAAATGAAACAAGATTGGATTGGGAGGGAGACAAACCATAAGTGACTCTTAATTTCACAAAACAAACTCAGGGTTGCTGGGGGGACGGGGTTAGGAGAAGGGGTGGGATTATGGACATTGTGGAGGGTATGTGCTATGGTGAGTGTTAAGTGTGTAAACCTGGCGATTCACCAACCTGTACCCCTGGGAATAAAAATACATTATATGTTTATAAAAAATTAAAAAAAATTGATTGAGCCACTATGGAAAACAGTATGGTGGTTCGTTAAAAAAAATAAATAAAAATAAAATTACCATACAATTCAGCAACACCACTTCTGGGTATTTAAAAAGAAAATGAAAACAGAATCTCAAAGAGGTATCTGCACCCTATTGTCATTATAGCTTTATACACCATAGCCAAGATACAGACACTACCAAGTATCCATCTATGGGTGAGTGAATGAAGGAGATGTGACATCTGTATATTGAATATTATTCAATCATAAAAGAGAAGGACATCCTGCCATTTGTGACAATGTAGAAGACTTTGAGGTCATTATGCTAAGTCAAGTAACTAAGATGAGGAAGACAAATACTATACGATCTCCTTTTTTGTGGAATCTAAAAGAAAAAAAAAAAAAGAAACTCCTTGAAACAATGACAAGACTGGTGGTTATGAGTGGTTGGGAGAATTAGGGAGGACAGTTGTTAGTCAAAGAGTAAAAATTTCCAGTTATAAGGTAAATAATTTCTTGGGACTTAACATATAGCATAGTGATAATAGTTAATTATACTACATTATATACCTGAAAGTTGCTAAAAGAGTAGATCTTAAATGTTTTCACCACAGAGAGATATGGAAATTATATGACATGATAGAGATATTAGCTCATAATATGGTGGTAATCATTTTGCAATATATGTTTATTAATTCCACACACTGTGCACCTTAAACTTACATATTATTGTATGTCAGTTAGAGTTGACCTTCAATCAACATGGGTTTGAACTGCACAGAGTGACCTATACACAGATTGTTTTCAAGAAATATAGTATAGTACTGTAAGTGTATTTTCTTTCCTTATGATTTTATTAACATTTTCTTTTCTCTAGTTTACTTTATAGTAAGAATACAGTATGTATAATAATATACAAAATATGAGTTAACTGTTTATTCTTCTGGTCAATAATGTAAGTTATGAGTAAAGTTTTTGGGGAGTCAGATTTATATGTGGGTTTTTGACTATACAGAGTTAGGGGCTGGGTCCCCCGACCTCTATGTTATTCAAGGGTCATCTGTATATCTCCACAAAGCTGCAGAAAAGAAAATATGGAGCAAGCTTAACATAGAGTTGACATCTCTATTTTAGAGATTTAGTTGAAATCTCTAGATTTGGAAGCTCCATTTTTAGATTACATAGCTTAATTACGAAATGCAATAGAGGATAAGAATAAACAAGAGGAAAACCAGGAAAGATATTTATTAAAAAACCAAGAGAGTAGTACTTACCCCAAGTAATTCTGTGAAAAGGCCAAGAAAGAGATATTGAGGAAAAATCATTAACAATAATTTATTTAGAAATTATTTGTGAGGAAAAAATCACTTATCACTTAAGGACTTTTTAGAGCAATTTTTTTTTTGTACTCTGTGTGGCTTTAATAAAACATAATTGTAACCATATTCAACATATAATTTCAGTATTGTAATTGAAACATTAGAACAATACACTTAGTATGCATGGTATGCATTTTATGTAAATAAACATTAGGTAAATATATATATTGTTATAATATTGCATTGAATGGATAAATCATATTTAAGTTTCCCTGAAAATAGACAATTAATTTGCTTCTAATTTTGGCTATAATTAATATTTCAAATATTGTTTGGTATATGCTGATTTTCCTTAGTTTTTCAGGACTTATTTCAGGATTATTAAGCCCATATTTAAATTTATTATGATAAAAATTTAACTATTTTAGAGGGACATGATTTACATCACTAAATTGCTTTATATCTATAATGCCTTGAGCAGTGTACATTGGGGGATCTTTAGCAATACTTTCACAACTTTGAGATATCTTCAGTGTTTTTAAATCTTTGCTGTTTAATGAGTATTGGGTCAGAGCAGTTATGCTGCCACCCTCCCCAGAGAGGTGAGAGGCTGCTGCAGAACGTTAAGGACTTTTATAGATGTTAGACTCCAGATAAAATGTGGAATGTAAAGACTCCATTTTAATATCTCATAAAATATGTCCCTATTTTTCTCTGTTCTGTTTCTGTTGTATATTTAGATCTATATTTTAGTTTATGCAGTAAGTAATTGCTGTAGAATTTTCATATCTTGGGAAATTTAGTGGATAACAAACTCTGGCAAGTTACAATGTTCTAGGAGATCGAAGTAAGAATCCTTTCTTTTTTTTTTTTTTAAAGATTTATTTATTTATTTAACGGGGAGAGAGAGAGATCACAAGTAGGCAGAGAGGCAGGCAGAGAGGGAGAGAGGCAAGCAATCTCCCTACCGAGCAGAGAGCCCAATGCGGGACTCCATCTCAGGACCCTAAGATTATGACCTGAGCTGAAGTTAGAGAGGTTTTACCCACTGAGCCACCCAGGCTCCCCTGGAGGTGAGAATCTTAAAGTTAATAAAGTTGCTTAGGTTACCAACAGATTGAAATATTAACACATAGGGAAAGATTTGTAAATTACTATACAATATGCTTACAGAAAAATGAGTTGGAATATATATGTTAGCCGCTAGCATGCAAACAAGAAACAGTAGAACTTACACACAGATAGAAATAAAGAAAAAAGGAGATGGCGAGGGAGGGAAATTGATTTTTAAAGTGATAGGTATTAACAACCCATATAAACTCCTCAGTGCTAATCTGAAATGTATATACTTGTTTCTGAGCCAGACACAAAATAACAGATTAAACTTGTTATTGATGCTTTGCTATTAGAACAGACTTTTGAAAGGAGATTGCTATTTTGGGAGCAAAACAGGTCTAACAATCATCTGAAAACAATTCTGACAGTGATAAAATATTGTCCAGCTCTGATTTTTTTCAGTTAGGTAATGATTTTCCCTCATTCAATTTCCTAAAAATATGTGGAGGACTGAGCAAAGCAAGTGTATTTATGAATCATTTGTCCCAAACACCTGTGGAAACTGTTGACAAGAAAAAGAGCCCAACAAAAAGAAAAAGAGGAAGAAAAAGATTGAGGGAGCTTTCTCAAGAAAAGGAAATCCTAGAAGATTAATGAACTGTTGAATCCAGAGGTTTAACTGAGGAATCTTTCAGTTTAGACTTTCTTTAAGCTACTGTCAAACAAAAATGAATATAGGCAGCAAATTGCTTTGACATCAGATTGGCATAAATTATCTTTCGTGTGGTGCTTATGTTATCAGTTTTTATTAATCCTCATGTCATATCTGCATTGTTTTCTTAGAGTAAAATATCTTCAAAATTCCCCTGTTGAATTTTATTTTTATTTTGAATTTATTTTTCTGTATTCTTTCTTAATATCATGAAGATGATTTGTTCTTTTGTGTTTTGGTGTGTGTGTGTGTGTGTGTATAGGATTTTTTTGTAAAATTAAATTATCTTCAACAACATGGATGGAACTAGAGCGTATCATGCTTAGCGAAATAAGTCAAGCAGAGAAAGACAACTATCATATGATCTCCCTGATATGAGGAAGTGGTGATGCAACATGGAGGCTTAAGTGGGTAGAAGAAGAATAAATGAAACAAGATGGGATTGGGAGGGAGACAAACCATAAGTGACTCTTAATCTCACAAAACAAACTGAGGGTTGCCGGGGGGAGGGGGTTTGGGAGAAGGGGGTGGGATTATGGACATTGGGGAGGGTATGTGATTTGGTGAGTGCTGTGAAGTGTGTAAACCTGGTGATTCACAGACCTGTACCCCTGGGGATAAAAATATATGTTTATAAAAAATAAAAAATTAAAAAAAAAATTATCTTACCAGCACATTATGATGACTGAAAAATGAAAAGTAAAACACAAATCTTTGCTTATGAGGTATTTCCTATACAGATAATTGACATTTATAAACCATGAATTCTTCATCCTCAAATAAAGTTATTGTGAAGAACACTTACTAGGGTGGAATTGCTACATATATCCCACACTATTTTAAGTTATTATCCATTCTTTTATCCATTTATTTATTACACAGACATATACCGAGAATGTACTATGTGTGCTAGGAAATCAGAGTTAAATAAAACATAGTTTCTGTTCTCAAAAAATTTAAGGACTGTGTTTTTGTCAACATAGTCAAGTTGTGCAAGACCAGTCTGGAGGCATCTGAGAATCCCTGTAAGGCTGGAGCAGTCAAATTGTAATGTAGACACGTACTGATCAGAATGTCTATTATATTACGTTTATTGGCCCCTTCTTTTCCCCGTGGCACTTCTTATATAAATATCCAGGGTACCATTCTCACTACATTGTACCATGAAAGACCTGGTGTTTCAGAAGGACTAGATGCCATTCATAAATTACTTAGAATGACTGGTACCAACATATTCCTTTTTTCTAAGATGACTGCTTTTCAAGCCAGATCTCAAATTACAGAAATCTAATCATTAATCACCATTGAAGAAATGTTGATTATCCCAATTAAGTAGGAGAGCTTTAGAGCAGGCTAACATTTCACTAACTGTAACCTTTGTAAAAGGAGCTGGCATGTCACTTATTCCCTGCCTTTTACCTATTTCTTAAAATATTTTCTGTTTTGAGTTCTTCCTTACCCCTACTTTTCCAACTAGTTTCAAATCTAGTAGAAGTTGAAATACACACACACACACACACACACACACACACACACTTGTTTTTATAAATTGAAGAAATGAGACCAATGCCCATGACCTCCATACTTCAATAATTTCAATTAAGTTTTTAAAAATTATAACAGCTAGAGTGCCTGGGTGGTGCAGTCTATTAAGTATCCAGCTCTTGGTTTTGGCTCAGGTCATGATCTCAGAGTTGTGAGATTGAGCCCCTTGTTGACTCTGCACAGAGTCTGTTGGGATTCTTCCTCCCCCTCTCCTTCTCTCTCAAACAAATAAATATTTTTAAAAATTATAATGGCTGTCTGAATTATATCCCATCATGGCTTTCTGAAATTTGAACATATAGAGGTAATCTAAGATGAATTCTGTTTGTATGAAATCATCAGACTTTTTATTTCATCCTCTTGCTGATGAGGTTGATTGACTGCATAGTAAATTCAAATGAGGAAAATGCTACTAATTATCAAAATGATCAAAAGACCTAGTTCAAATGAAAGGCCTCCAATGGCCAAAGAAAAAGGAAGGATTATTTTGTTAGTTTTCTATTGCTGTCATTAAGAGATTACCACAAACCTAGTGACAGCACAAATTTATTATCTTTAAATACTGTAGGTCAAAAGTATGGCACAGGCCTGTGCAGGTTACATCAGTGTCCACCTCACTTCATGACTTTCTGATGGCTCTACAGAAGAATCCATTGCTTTACTCTTTGGTGTTGTTAGCAGATTTCAATTCCTTGTAATTATAGGGCTGAGGTACCCATTTTCCTGATAGTGGTTAGAGGCTGATCTCAGCTTAGAGAGACCACTTCATTCCCTGGGTTTTGGCTTCCTTCTTCATCTTCATCTTCAGAACCGTATCTCATGTCACATCCCTCTGACCCATTCTTCTTCCTTTGTTTTCTACTTTTAAGGACTCCTGTGATTAGATTGTATCCATTGGATAATTGAGGAAAACCTCCCCATCTCAGGGTCTGCCCTTACCTAAATTATATCCACAAAGTATCTTTTTTTAAATGTAAGGGAACATATTCCTAAATTCCAGAGATTCTTTGGGGGATGATAATTTTTTTTCTACATCACAATATGATTGGAAAAAAGCATTATCCATGAGTTCATACTGATACACACAAGTGGTTTTTTTTTAATTTTTTAAGATTTTATTTATTTATTTGACAGACAGAGATCACAAGTAGGCAGAGAGGTAGGCAGAGAGAGAGGGGGAAGCAGGTTCCCTGCTGAGCAGGGACTGATGTGGGGCTCGATCCCCGGATCCTAGGATCATGACCTGAGCCAAAGCAGAGGCTTTAACCCACTGAGCCACCCAGGTGCCCCATACAAAAGTAATTTAATAGATACCTCAGTGGGGCAAAGTGTTGTCTCTTCATTAAAGGAGAATTCTCATTGATAAATATAGAAGTAATGGGGGAAACAGAAACACCATAGTAATAATCATTTCAAGTAAGATCCATTATGGATGCTAAAATTAGTGAACCAGATTTTGAGAGAAAGATAATGTTTGCATAGTCTCAAAATAATCTTCAACATATGTTTTATGGGAAAATAGTAACTTTACTATGTAGAAACCTAGCAGACACTACCTTAACCAGTGAATCAAGATTAACTTCCCATTAATAAGTTATATAATGTCATATATACTAAGAAGTGGTGCAAGAGAAGGGCCCAATAATTCTCTTATGTTCCTGCAAAAAATTCATTACCTCATCCTAATCATGAGAAAATATCAGGCACACCGAAGCTCAGGCACTTGACCAGTACTCTCAAAGAGTCTAGTTCATGAAGGACAAGGAAAGACTGAGGAACTGTCAAAGACAGGCAAGAGTTAGGGAGATGTGAAAAGAATGCAATGTGAGGTTCATGATCAGAATCTGGAACAAAAAGAAATCATTAGTAGAAAAATCAGTGAAATAAAATGTGCAGTTTAGTTAGAAATATTGGGCCAGCATTCATTTTCTGGTTTTCGTAATTATACTGTGATTATATAAGATGTTAACATTAGAGGAAAATAGGTGAGGTTATATGGGAGCTTGTCCATACTATTTTTGCTACTTATTTTAAAGTCTAATTTTTTTTAAGTTAATGACAAAAACAACAACAAGCACTGGTATAGAATTATGGATATTATAAATTTCCATCTTTTTGTTTGTCTGAAAATTTTTTGGTCATGATTATTTATGTATTTTTTTAATTTAAATAAAAAGTTTGGAATAATTTAAACAAAAATCCTGGCTCAATCATAGATGCACAATATTCCTGCCACAAGGATGTAAGTAGAAAAGAACCCTAAAAAGTTAAACCGTTAGCAAACGATTCCTACAATGTGTAGAGCCTCAGAAAAGACATTTCTGTCTTTCAGTTTATAGAAGAATATTTATCCATTAAGATGGATATTCAAGGGCATCCTTCAAAGCAGTTTCATGTATTATGAATAACATGGGTTTGGAATCTGAAAACCAGTGTTATCCACTACTTGTCCCATCAGTTGAATCTCATTCACTGTTGACTTATCAATTACAATAAAACTAACCTTCTTTGGTAGTGTTTTTTGTAAGGATTAAATGACACAAATGTAGTAACGTGGCTGATAACTGTGAAATGCTCTTCACTTATCCATTACTATTATTGTTTAGTATCTCCCACTGATGAGTGAGCCACTGGCAACACAGCTGAGAAAGTTGACTGAACTCAATGCACAATCCCATTTTACCCTCACTTAACTGAAGTGTGGCTTCAGGGAAGGCTTTGGTGAAGAGGAAGATGAGTGAGCACTTTTCTCTTTTGAGCCTACACTTCAGAGGATATATGTATGGAAATTAAGTCATTTTCACTTCATCTTGATTTTTGTTGCTCTCCTCATACCTTTCTGACCTTCTTTTGCCCCTGAGCCTTTTCAGTGCTGAGTGATGATCACGTAGGTAGAAATCATATGGAAAGCATATCATGTGTGCAGTATGCACAGGGATGCAAGAATTTAATTTTCTTTCAGTGCAAAGCAGTCCTGCCTGTTTAAAACTGATTTCCCTTTACAGCAAAATCTACAAAAGTGCATTGGGAGAAAAAGTTTTCCACTTTAAATAAATTCTGCTGCTTGTGCTTTACGTGAGGAGATTTATGAAGTTCATTTAAAAAATTGGCTAAGTAAAGGGAGTTTTCAATCTGAAATGAAGACAAACTAAGGGGAAAAAGCATAAAAATATATGGAGATCTGACTCATCCTAGCCCATTAGCTCAGCACTGGTGCACGCATACATAATGTTAATGCAGGAGTACAGTTTTAAAACCTGATTAGAGTGTAGACTGGGAGTTTAAAAAATAATCAAAGGAATCAGCTTTAGAGTACACATCAAAGAATACTCTTTGTGCAGATGGGAATGAAGAGAAACAGAGAAGAATATCTTGTATTTAATCCTTGATTCTCAGGGCAAGTGTTTTAAGAAAACAGATAAAAGATTAAAGCTCAGCTCACATACAAAATAAGAGAATTAAATAAATTTATGGCTTGAAAAAAACCTAAGCTCTTCATTCCTAATTATATCTAGCAATAATCTTCTAACAGCCTAGTAAAAGCATTAACAATAGAAAGTTAATATACACAGCAAATCTTCTTATTTATATTCTTTTCATTTGGTTTTGAATTTGTAGTTAGAGAGCTCACACCCAGCCTTCTTCCAGCAAAGTAAAGATAGAATGTTTTTATTAAAAAATTCTTCTTCATTTCTTTCTCTTAGTTGCACAGTAGCAATAAGAAGGCAGATTCCTAATATAGAGAAAAGGAATGGTGTGCTACGAATGGATGCATCAGCCTAATATGATTAGCATATCTTTGCAGGTAAATTTTTTTCCTCATGAAGGAAAAACATTCTGTACTGTTGTCGCATTCCTCAATTTATATAGAAGAAAGTGACTCATTAGGACCGGGTTATTGTCTGTGGATGAGACAGTCCACTCATCTTGTAGTTGTATACATTTTCCATTTTAGATTCTACACATTGTTCTAAGTTACTATGCATTGCCTGAGAAATTAAATGTCTTTCTTTGTATTTAGAAACAAATGCAGAACAACTCATTTTCTTTTGCTGAGAGGCAGAGCTAGAGCATAGGTGTGAAAATAATTATTCTAATATAGATGAAAAATGTTTCCCCAAAAGTATTGAAAATTCTATTTTAGTCTAAGCATAGTGCTTCTTAAAGAGAATCTTGCACAATCATTAACACCAATTTATGTGGGAGGTAATTTGAAAAGACTTTTAGAAAGCCTGGGAAACCAGACTATAACACATCTGTTCATTAGCTCTCAGTCTAACTACCATGCAGTCATTCACACTCACCTTCTTGAATCAGTGTTCCTATTAAATGGAGGATGTCCTTCTTGGGCTCTAAGGAACAAAGCCTTGCCAAGACTTAGATCATATGTAAGGATCCCTCTCTTGAGGTCATCTATCTGATTCATCACCCAGGAGAACTGTAAATGTAATCAGTATTAATGACTATAAAGACCGAATCAAATAATTAAAATTTTGAGTAGGATTTGAAGTTGTAAATGTCATTAAAAACAAGAAAATAATTAATCCAGTTGTGGTATATCGTATGACACTAATTTGCAAAGTCATCGATAAAACATCAGTGTTTATGTAACTTCTCTTTGGAGACTTAAGAATAACTGAATATACTAGCTTCTACTTTGCTATAGCAAACTAGCAATCTGCAAGCCTTGTTATCTGTTAAAAGAAAAAAAAAAAGACAAGAGTGTATGCAAGTGTTGTGTGCTCAGTAAAGCTCAGGGTTGTTAAACTGTTAAATCCTAGGCTTAATTCATATTATGCCTGAATTCAGGTTCTAAAATACTTGGCAGATAATATTAACTGCTATTGTGTGTGTTGGAGGGACAGGAATGGATGGATATCACACCTATGCAAGAATGCTTTGGAATTTATTAACTTGAAAGTAAAATTATTAAAATTGATTTTAAATTGACAAAGCATAAGAATGAAGTCAATTAAGATAAAGGTAAAGCAAAATTTAAAAACTACCTAGGCTTATCTCCATTTACCTTCAGAACAATCCTATGTAAGTTCCCAATTTCAGAAGCTGTTTTCCCCAAATCATACAGCAAGTGAGTGATAGAATTAAACTGATGATTATTATACTCTATATTTTTGAAAGTCACAAGGAATTTTAGTGTGAATATATGTAGGTCCACAGATTGCTGTGGACTTCACAGGTACAGCCTGAATAAAACCAAAACCTGGTGATTCACAGACCTGTACCCCTGGGGATAAAAATATATGTTTATAAAAAATAAAAAATTAAAAAAAAAAAAAAAAAAGAAAATAAAGATGTGAAAATATGTTTTAACAGAGAAAAAAAAAAAAAAAAAAAAAAAAAAAAAAACCAAAGATGTCATTGCAGTTCTGGAATCCTGTTTTCCCCTTATGGTTTGCAAAATAAATGTCAATAGATGTTCTTCATATACAAACCGGAACTCAGTAGTTCTATCTTCAGTTATTCTGAATGTATGTAAGAGAGGAAATTAAACAAAGAAATTAAAGCAATTTAGACCTTCAGAGTCAGTTTAGTGAAGTTTTGTGGGAGAATAATTGTTTTTGTGTGTTTTTATTCAAATAGATTGAATCCATTGTTTATTAGTTGAGATGGAGAAAAAGAAAACCACCCATCTCTCGATTGTGTTCATTTATCTATCAAAAAGAAAATTGTAATTTGTGGCAAGACAGATTGCCAACAGACAAATATGGAGGATTATCAGATCTCCAAATATACTTGCCACTCTTCTTACAAAGACATTTGGTGAAATGAATAGATGAGATCCATGTCAGGTGTAAAAAATGTAAAATCCCCTCACCTGCCATGAGATATCCTGGGTTACTTAGGAAAATTCTGTTGACTAAACTAGATGCTGCAAGAAGACAACCAACATGAGGCCTCTTATACCAGACCTGGTTTATTAATATTTATTGTAATGAATTGGCATATGTAATTGTGGGAGTTAACTAGGCAACTCTGAAATTTGCCGGTAGATTGTAGTCCACAGGTACAAACCTCAGTTCTGTTCTTAAAGCCTTTCGATGGATTGGATCAGACCCACCCTAATTATCCAGGCTAATCTCCTTTTACTTAAAGTCAACTGATTATAGATACTAATCACATCTACAAAATAACTTCTACAGCAACATCAACATTAGTGTTTGATTGATTAGCCTAACCAGGTTGACACATAGAACAGACCGTCACATCATATTAATTGAATAGAGGATGAGAGTTGCATGATTTCTTCAGGAGATGCATACATATACAGAGATACACCCATTCAGTAAACTTGGACTAGATGTCCTGTTCTGGTAAAGTATATCTACAAAAACAAAAACAGAACCTAGAGATAATGGTGAAAGACTAAAAGCTTTCCCAGTAGGGTCAGGAGTAAGAAAAAGGATGTCCATTCTCACCACTTTTTTTCAATACTGTAAGGAGGTCCTACAGTAATTGTCCACAGATTTCTAGGACTCAGGGTAGAGTGTGGAGAGGAATGAGGTATGACTTCTACTGGGTAAGGTTTTCTTTTGGGCTTATAAAAATGTACTGAAGTTAGATTATGGTATTGGTTGCACAACTCTTTAAATATAGAATAAAGCACTGAATTGTAGACTTACACTTCAGTTCTTATTCTTAGTTGGTTGAGCAGACAACAAGTTGTTCAAAATAATAACAATAATTTATCCAATTATGTACCTATGTTTATGTATGCTTGTATGTGAATGAAATGAATGAGACCAATGATGAATATGAGGTGTGATTTAGTTTTTTTTTATTTTTAAGACTTTATTTATTTATTGGACAGAGGGAGAGACAGCAAGAGGGGAACCACAAAGAGGAGGGGTGGGAGAGGAAGTATCAGGCTTCCTGCTGAGCAGGAAGCCCAATGCAGGGCTCCATCCCAGGGTCCTGGGACCATGACCTGAGCCTAAGGCAGCTGCTTAATGCCTGAACCCACCCAGGTGTCCCTAGGGTTATTTTTTTGCTATAAAGAATTGTGTGTGAAGAAGATTGGATAGTTCTAATTTTAATTTTTTGAGGAGCATCTATACTGTTGATCCAGCAATCCCACTTCTGGGTGTAGGTCCAGAGGAAATGAAAACAGAATATTAAAGAAATATCTGCACTCTAGTATTTATTTCAGTATTATTAAAAATAGACAGGATATAGAAATAAGCGAAGTGTCTGTCAACAGTTGAATGGATAAACAAGAGGTGGTGCATATATACAATGTAATATTATTTGGCCATGAAAAAGAAGAAAAACCCTGCTGCTTGCAACTACAGGGATGAACCTTGAGGAGATTATGCTAAGTGAAATAAGTCAGAGAAATACTGTATGATCTTATTTATATGTGGAATCTAAAGAAAACTCCAACCTTGTAAATACAGGGAGTTAGAAAGGTGGTTACCAGTGGCTGAAGGTGGGGAAATGTGGAGATTTTGGTCAAAGTGTATAAACTTCCAATTAGAAGATAAATTCTGGGGATATAATGTAGAGCAATGTGATTATAGTTAACATTAAAGTACTATATATTTGAAAGCTATTAAGAGAATAAATCTTAAATGTTCTCACCACAAAAAAGCAATGGTAATTATATGACATGAGGAAGGTATTAGCTAATCCTACAGAGCATGGAATTGAGTCTCTATTCTGCTTTGTTTATGATAATGATACTTTTATTGATAAAATTTTTTGTATGTGGTAATATATCAATTCTATAGCCAAAGTATGGAAACTTTTACTATTTTAATCTAAAATGTCCATACCACTATTAAATCAGTCAGTCATAATGCTCCAAAATAAAGATCACATTATAACTAATGCTAGGTTACATTCTTAATTTTTTCCAAAAAGATTTCCATTTCACAATGACCAATATAAACTGTTACCTTAAATATAAATAAGTCAATAAACAAAGTGATAGTATGTATATTTCATTTGTCATTTTTATGTTATTAAAGGAGAGTTATTTTTGTCTTGAAGCATTATACATCTTTATTCTCTAGTCCCTTTTTAGAGCTCAGTATTTGAAATATATTTGTTAGCAGCAGAGAAAGATGTCAACTTTCTCTAAATCACAGAATACTACTTTTTTAAAGATTTTTTTTTTTTTTTTTGAGGAGGGTTACGTGGGGGGAGAGAGAGAGAAAGAGAAAGAGAATCTCAGGCCGACTCTGAGTGCAGAGCCCACTGTGGAGGTCATTCTCATGACCCTGAGATCATGACCTGAGCCATGACTCAGGATTCCAGGGAACCATGACTGGGTGGCTCAACTGGTTAAGCAGCTAACTCTTGATTTCCACTTGGTCATGTTCTCAGGTTCCTGGGATTGAGTCTCATGTAGGGCTCTGTGCTCAGTGAGGAGTTGACTTATGTGTTTCTTTCCCTCTCCTTCTGCCCTTACTTGTGCATGTACTCTCTCTCTGAAATAAATAAATCTTTAAAAAATAGTTCATATGTGGGGCTCCTGGGTGGCTCAGTGGGTTAAGGCCTCTGCCTTCGGCTCAGGTCGTGATCCCAGGGTCCTGGGATCGAGCCCCATGTCAGGCTCTCTGCTCCGCAGGGAGCTTGCTTCCTCCTCTCTCTCTGCCTGCCTCTCTGCCTACTTGTGATTTCTCTCTCTTTGTCAAATAAATAAAAATCTTAAAAAAAATAGTTCATATGTAAGATTATTGTAAATGATATTTGTAATACAGTATATTGAGAAACATGGCTGGATGACGATTCAATCAGAGTGAAAGATAAGCCTTTTAAGAACAGTATTTATTTTGGTGCCACTGAGAGAAAGTCTAAACTTTGGTGAAGATAAATTCCCGTAAGCTTTGGCGTAGTGAAGGAAGTGCAATAATGTTTAGACTTGGAGGAATCAACCAAGAAGGAGCTGTCTGCTGTGTCCAGCAAGTGAAGATGGTGGAGCTCAGCCCAGGGAGGACAATCCCTGCATCATCTGGACTCCATGCAAATAGAAGTTGAGATGGAGGAACACAGACTGGCAGGTGGGAGGCTTGAATAAAGGGAGGGAAAAGTACTGCTTTAGGACTCAGGCTTCTGGGGAACATACCAACAGGGTTTGGCTCTTAGTCTCCAAGCAGGTTAGAAGAAGCTCCTTGTGGTGTGGTGAATCTTATAATCTGCTCTGGAACATTTTTAGCATCTCCACCATTTGCTCTTCTTGTTTTCACTGTTTGGATCTCTCTTCCTTCAGTTCTTGAACCAGAAGATTTAGTGCCTACATCAGTGTCATGTTGGCCTTCTTCACCTTTCTGGAAGAGTCTGTAAGGCTGGGTATATTAAATGACTCTTTCTCTTGTCTGGCATTCTCTAAAAAATGATTCATTTCCTGTATACTCCTCTTTAGCCTCACAAAGCTTGCCAGTGATTTGACATTTTCCTCAATCCCCGCAGCCAGTGTTTCTGCCAACTGCTTTTCATGTTGTACGTAAAGGCAACTTCTAACTGATGGAAAAAGTCTGAATATAAATAATAGGCCCACTGATAAGCTTATGACAGGAAGACACACAACAGCCTCCCACTGGAGGCTATAGATTTGAGTCACTGGGAAGCAGCTCTACTACCACCTCACCCAGCTTCCCAAAAATCAGCCCAAAGCCAAACTCTAGAAAGAATGGCAGCACCTCCAAGGCACTGCTCTATACCACAGGACTCTGTCTGGTCTACTTTGGTTCATAGCTGTGCCAGACTCCAGAGAACTCAACTAGCTACTGGCAGTCTGGAATGGTAGGTAAATGATAGGTTTTTTGGGAGGGAACGGGGAAGTTTATATAAAAAAAAAATGTACTTGTATTTATTGCTGTCTAATTTTCCTTATTTCTCTCTTTCTTATTTTCTTATCAATGTAAAATTAAAACATAGTGAAATATGCCAAAATTGAGTTTATGTCTTGACAAAATGTTAAAACTTTATAACCAGCTGAAATATCTAAAAACTTTATAAATACACAGATCAGATTTGCTAATAGAGAACTCTCTTGTGTAACATTTCAGTTAATACACACTTACCCTCAATGCATGCAGTTCTGAGTTCTGGTGCAACTGCTGTTGTGGGTTAAACCTACATTAGTCTCAGTGTGGTGTGACCCTCCTCGAAGACCAGTTCAGGTCCCTGCCACAATAGGTCCCTATAGTTTGGAGTTTTAAAATTCAGCCAGCTGGTTGAAATAGAGCCCAAAGTGCCCTGGGCTTCTCCAGGTAGATAAGCAACCGGGACACAGACAGTGTGTAAGCAGTGATCTTAAAAATACCTAGGATACATGAATTTATTTGCTCTTCTTGGAGTCCTTTCCTGACAGCAGAGAACATGAACTCCCCTCTACAGGGATAAAGGAGCTGACTACAGCACTAACACTAGTTGCCTACGTTGCTTACACCAAGTATTACCAGCAGAACACTCTTGGGAAAGTGTGCCCGAGAATCAATGCAGTGGGCTGCTCCTCAAGAAAACCAGCAAAAAGCCCCACATGCACCACATCTACTGGCCATAAAGTTCTGCAAAGCTTTAGCTCTAGTGGAAATAGCATCAGGTCTATTTTAAGAAACAGAGCAGAGCACATCATGTTAAAATTCACTGGCCAAGGTCCAAACATTCCTCATGGCAGGCAAGAAGTAACTCTGAAGAGGACTGATCTGAGGGGTTGAGTAGCCATATCACAGCAGCAAAGTGCACACAGCATACACTAGAGACAATTCTTGAAGCACCAGGCCCTGGACATTATATGATTTCTTCATAAAGCCATTACTTTCAGAAGCAAGAAACATAACAGGCTTTCCTAACATACAAGAAGACAGAGACTTAGACAAAATGGCAAGATGGAGTAATTGGCCCCAAAAGAAAGAACAAGAAAAGGTCACTGCCAGGAATTTAATTGAAACAGATATACATAATATTCCTGATCCAGAATTTAAAGCAACAATCATAAAAATACAAGTTGGGCTTGAGAAAAGCATAGAATACACCAGGGAGTCCCTTACCACAGAAACAAAGGACATAGAAACTAGTTAGACCTTAATGAAAAATGGAATAACCAAGATTTGAATGTGACTGGATTTAATGACCACAGAATGGAAGAAGCAGAGGAATGAATAAGTGATACAGAAGATAGAATTATAAAAAATAAGGAAGCTAATCAAAAGAGGGAAAGAAAAGTTTTGAATGATGAAGGTAGACTAAGGGCACTCAGTGACTCCATCAAATGTATTAAACTCCATATCATAGGAATCCCAAAAGAAGAAGAGAAAGAAAAGGGGGCAGAAGGTTTATCTGAGCAAATTATAGCTGAAAACTTCCCAAATGTGGGGAAGGAAACAGACTTCCAAATCCACAGAGTACACCTATCAAAATCAACAAAAGCAGGCCAACACCAGCACATATTGTAGTTTAATTTGCAAAATACAAAGATTAAAAAATCCTAAAAGCAGCAAGACAAAAGAAGTCCTAATTTACTAGGGAAGATAGAAAAGGTTGGCAGATCTCTCTATAGAAACTTGGCAGGCCAGAAGAAAGGGGTATATATAATATAGTCATCATGCCAAATGGGAAAAATCTGCAGTCAGGAATACTCTATCCAGCAAGGCTATTGTTCAGAATAGAAGGAGAAATAAAATTTCCAAGATAAACAAAAACTAAAGGAGTTTATGACTACTAAACCAAAACTGCAGGAAATATTAAAGGAGACTCTCTGAGTGGGAAAGAAAGACCAAAAGTGACAAAGTCTAGAAAGGAACAGAAAAGATCTTAAGAAACAACAACAGGACATGTAACAAAATGGTAGTAAATTCACGTGTATCAGTAATTACTCTGAATGTAAGTGGACTAAATGCTTCAATCAGAAGACATAGGATGTCAGAATGGATAAAAAAAAAAAAAAAAAACAAAAACAAAAAAAACAAGACCCATCTATATACTACCTACAAGAAACTTAGTATAGATCTAAAGACACCTGCAGAGTGGTAGAGAGTGGATACAGAAACATTTATCATGCAGATGGATGTCACTGGAAAGTCAGAGTAATAATACTTATATCAGACAAACTAGATTTAAACACAAGACTGTAACAGAGATGAAGAAGGGCACTATATCACAAGAAAGGAGACTATCCAACAAGAAGATCTAACAATTGTATATTTATGACCCACCTTGGAAGCACCCAAGTATATAAAATAATTAAATACAAACATAAAGGAACTCATTGGAAATAATACAATAATAGGAGGGGACTTTAATGATCCACTTACATCAGTGGAGAGATTATTATCTAAGCAGAAAATCTTAACAAGGAAACAATGGCTTTGAATGACACACTGGACCAGATGGACTTAATATATTCAGAACATTTCATCCAAAAGCAGAAGAATACACATCCTTTTCAGGTGCACATGGGGCATTCTCAGGAATAGATAACATACTACATCACAAGTCAGGCTTCAACAAGTACAAAAAGATTGAGAGCATACTGTGCATATTTTCCAACCACACGATGAAACTTGAAGATAACCACAAGAAAGGAACTTGGAAAGACCACAAATAAATGGAGGTTGTTAAAGAAAATCCTACTAAAGAATGAATGGGCCAACCAGGATATCAAAGAAAAAAAATAAAAAATACATGGAAACAAATGAAAACGGAAACAAAATTACCTAAAACCTCTGGGATGCAACAAAAGCAGTCATAAGAGGGAAGTATATACCAATAGAGGCCTGCCTCATGAAGCAAAACAAATCTCATATATACAGCCTAACCTTAGGTTAAAGGAACTAGAAAAAGAACAAGTGAAGCCAAAAGTCAGCAGAAGAAGGGAATTAATTAAGATTAGAGCAGAAATAAATGATATAGAAACAAACAAAAATACCCAGTGAAAGTGATCAATGAAACCAGGAGCTGGTTCCTTGGAAAAATTTATAAAATTGATAACCCCCTATCCAGACTTATCAAAAAGAAAGGAGAAAGGACCCAAATAAAGTCACAAATGAGAGAGGAGACATCACAACAAATACCACAGAAATACAACCAATTATAAGAGCATATTATGAAAAACTCTATTCCAACAAATTGGACAATCTGGAAGAAATGGTTAAATTACTCAAAACATTAACTATCAAAACTGAAAAAGTAAAAATAGAAAACTTGAAGAGACCAATAACCAGCAAGGAAATTGAATAGGTAATTAAAAATCTTCCAACAAACAGAAGTCCAGGTCTGGATGGCTTCCCAGGTGAATTCTACCAAATATTTGAGGAAGATTTAATATCTATTCTTTTCAAACTGTTTTAAAAAAAATAGAAATGGAAGGAAAACTTTCAACATCATTTTATGAAGCCAGCATTACCAATATTGCAAAATTGGACAAAGACTTCACTAGAAATAAGAACTACAGGCCAATATCCCTGATGAACATGAATGCAGAAATTCTCAACAAAATACTAGCAAATTGAATCCAACAGCACATTAAAAGGATCATCCACCACAATCAAGTGGGATTATTTTTTATTTGCACCAATAAGTGTGATTTTCACCAGTAAGTGTAGTTCAATATTTGCAAATCAATCAATGTGATATAGTACATTAATAAAAGAAAGGATATGACCCCCTATGATCCTCTCAATAGATGCAGAAAAGAGATTGATAAAGTACACCATGCATTCTTGGTAAAAACCCTAAATGAAGTAGAGATAGAGGGAAGATACCTCAGCACCATAAAAGCCATATACAAAAGACCCACAGCTAATATCCTCAATAGGGAAAAACTGAGAAATTTTCCTCTATGATCAAGAACAAGGAAAGGATGTACACTCTTACCGCTATTAGTTAACACAGTACTGGAAGTACTAACCTCAGCAGTCAGACAACAAAAAAATGTAAAAGGCACCTAAATCAACAAGGAAGAAGTCAAACTTTCACTATTTGTAGGTACCATGATATTGTATACAGAAAACCCAAAAGACTCCATCAAAATCTGCTGGAACTGATAAATGAATTCAGTAAAGTCATAGAATACAAAATCAACATATAGATTACATTTCTACACACCAATAATGAAACATTAGAAAGAGAAATTAAGGAATCAATCCCACTTAACATTGCATGAAAACCATCAGATATCTTGGAATACATCTAACCAAAGAGGTGAAAGACTTGAGCTCTGAAAAGTATAAAACACTGGTGAAAGAAATTAAAGATGACACAAAGAAATGGAGAGATATTCCATGCTCATGGATTAGAAGAAAGAATACTGTTAAAATGTCTCTACTGCCCAAAGCAATGTACACATTTAAAGTAATCCGTCTCACAATACCATCAGCATTTTCCCCAGAACTAGAACAAACAATCCTTGAAGAGCTGGAGACATCACACTGTGGACTTCCAGCTTATATGACAAAGCTGTATTGATCAAAACAGTATGGTACTGGCACAAAACCAGGCACCCACATTAATGGTACAGAAAAGAAAACTCAGAAATGAACCCACAACTATATGCAAGTAATCTTCAACAAAGCAGGAAAGAATATCCAATGGGGAAAAGATAGTCTCTTCAACAAGTGGTTTAGGGAAAACTGGACAGCAACATGCAAAAGAATGAAACTGGACCACATTCTTATACCATACACAAAAATAAATTCAAAATGGATGAAACACCTAAATATAAGACAACATAAGACAGGAAATCATCGAAATCTCAGAGGATAGCACTAGCTGTAATCTCTTTGGTATCAACCATAGCAGCTTCTTACTAGAGAGATCTGAGGCAAGGAAAACAAAAGCAAAAATAAACTGTTGGGACTTCATCAAGATAAAAAGCTTCTGGATATCAGAGGAAGCAATGAACAAAATTAAAAGGCAATCTTCAGAATGGGACAGAATATTTGTAAATGAAGTATCTGTTAAAGGACTAGTATCCAAAATTTATGAAAAACTTATCAGACTCAACACCCAAAAAACAAATAATCCAGTTATGAAATGGACAGAAGACATGAGCAGACATTTTTCCAAAGAAGACAAACAGTTGGCTAATAAACATATGAAGAAATGTTCAACATTATCCATCATCAGGGAAATAAAAATCAAAACTGCAATGAGGTATCACCTCATACCTGTCAGAATGACTAAAATGAACAACACAGGAAACACCAGATGTTGTTGAGGATGAAAGAAAGGGAACACTCTTTGACTGTTGGTTGGAATTTGATCTGGTTCAGCCACTCTAGAAAACAGTATGGGGGTTCTTTAAAAAGTTAATAACAGAACTACCCTATTATCCAGAAATTGCACTATAAGGTATTTACCCAAAGGATACCAAAATACTGATTCAAAATGATATATGCATCCCGATGTTTATAGCAGCATTTTCAGCAATTACCAAATTATGGAAGGAGGCCAGATGTGAAAGCACTGATGGATGGAAAGAAGAGGTGGTGTATATATACAATGAAATATACTCAGCCATAAAAAAGATTATCTTTCCATTTGCAATCATGTGGATGGAGCTAGAGAGTATTAAGTGTAATAAGTCAGCTGGAGAAAGACAGGTACCATAAGATTTCACTCATATGTGGAATTTAAGAAATGTAACAGATGAACATAGGGAGAAAATAAGAGTAAGGCACACCTTAAAAGAGACTTTTAACTATAGAGAACAAACAGGTTGCTGGAGAGGAGGCCTATGGAAGGATGGATTATATGGGTAATGGATTCTTAAGGAGGGCACTTTTGATGAACACTAGGTCTTTTATGTAAGCAGTGAATGATAATTCAAACTATGCTTGAAACTAACACTACACTGTATATTAACTAGCAGGAATTTACATAAAAATTTGGAAGACAAAAAAGATCTGCAGGATTTAGGGGTGCCTGGCTGAGTCAGTGGTGTTTGTGACTCTTGGTCTTGGGGTAGTGAATTGGAGCCCCACATTGGGTGTAGAGATTACTTAAAAATAAAATCTTAAAAAATATTGAAAAAGAGAATCTCAAGGATTAAAGGGTCTTTAAACCATCCATTCCAATTCTTCATACTTGAATATAAACTATAATGCGTAATACAAAGAGTCAATTCAGATTTGTTTAAACTCTTCTAGTGATGGTGATGTAGTACTTCCTGAGGTTGTCCACTCTTTCTGGTTTGCTCTGACCAAATACAGGTCCCTCCCTTTGAGTTCATTTCAGTGTCCCCTGGAAAGACATACTTCTGAAGCTGTATTACATCAAAGTCAACCAGAAAAAAATCAATTAACAAGTATTTTTTAATAATGTTTATGTTATTCCAAGGCTAACCAGAAGTGCAAAATAACCTAGACAAGTGAGATAACATGAAAAATAAGTAAGTTAATTCTGCAGACTGTATAAATTATCATAACTTTAGTAAATATTAGGATTAGAAGATAACATTTATAAGATTGGTAGAAAGGGAAAGCAGAGGTATCCAGAGTGAGATCGTACAGTATGTGTTTTACTCTGTCTTATTTCACCTAGAGTAAAGTCGTCAGGGTCCATCTATGTTGTAGAAGATATTGGGATTTCTTTCTTTCTCATAAGGAATAATATTCCATTATATATATGTATTCCAATATGTATGTGTATACATACATATAATGTATTCTCACCAATGTATACATACACATACATATGATGCACTTTATCTTTTTTATCCATTTAATCATAGACAAGTTTGTTGCCAAATCTTCGCTATTGTAAATAATGCTACAGTGAATATGGTTGTACAGATATCTTTCTAGGAACCTGACTTTGTTTCTTTAGATATATATCTGGAAGTAGGTTTGTTGCATTATATAGTGGTTTTATTATTTATTTTTTTAAGGTACCTCCATACTATTTTCCTCAGTGGTTGCACCAATTTATATTTCCACCAGTGGTGCACAAGTTTCCCTTTTTTCCACGTCCTCATGGACATCTCATTTCTTTCTCTCTCTCTCTTTTCTTTCTTTAAGTAATAGCCATCCTAATAGATGTGAGGTGATATACCATATGGCTTTGATTTGCATTTCCCTGAAGATTAGTGATACTGAGCATCTTTTCATATGTCTATCAGCCATTTGTATGTTTTTGGAAAAATGTTTATTCAGGTCCCCTGCCTATATATAAATCAGGTTGTTTGTTACTGAGTTTTGTAATCTCCTTATACATTAATCCCTTTGCTCTCATATCTAAAAAATCAACTTATATCTATAAAGTCTACTTTAAGTTGGTAACAACTGGTTTGATCTCATTCTAAAACTCTATTTTTAGCTCCCACCATGTTTTGCTTTCAGCATCACATTTTATATTTATCTTGTGTAACCTTAACTAATTATTGTAGTTACAGTTATTTTTACTACTTTTGTCTTTTTTTTATATTTAATTTTAATTTTTTTTTATAGACATGTAATTTTATCCCAGGGGTACAGGTCTGTGAATCGCCAGGTTTACACACTTCACAGCACTCACCAAAGCACATACCCTCCCCAATGTCCATAATCCCACCCCCCCTTCTCCCAACCCCCCTCCCTCCAGCAACCCTCAGTTTGTTTTGTAAGATTAAGAGTCACTTATGGTTTGTCTCCCTCCCAATCCCATCTTGTTTCATTTATTCTTCTTCTAACCACTTAAGCCCCCATGTTGCATCACCACTTCCTCATATCAGGGAGATCATATGATAGTTGTCTTTCTCTGCTTGACTTATTTCGCTAAGCATGATACCCTCTAGTTCCATCCATGTTGTCGCAAATGGCAAGCTTTCATTTCTTTTGATGGCTGCATAGTATTCCATTGTGTATATATACCACATCTTCTTGATCCATTCATCTGTTGATGGACATGTAGGTTCTTTCCATAGTTTGGCTATTGTGGACATTGCTGCTATAAACATTCGGGTGCACGTGCCCCTTTGCACCACTACATTTGTATCTTTAGGGTAAATACCCAGTAGTGCAATTGCTGGGTCATAGGGCAGTTCTATTTTCAACATTTTGAGGAACCTCCATGCTGTATTCCAGAGTGGCTGTACCAGCTTGCATTCCCACCAACAGTGTAGGAGGGTTCCCCTTTCTCCACATCCTCGCCAGCATCTGTCATTTCCTGACTTGTTGATTTTAGCCATTCTGACTGGTGTGAGGTGATACCTCATTGTGGTTTTGATTTGTATTTCCCTGATGCCGAGTGATATGGAGCACTTTTTCATGTGTCTGTTGGCCATCTGGATGTCTTCTTTGCAGAAATGTCTGTTCATGTCCTCTGCCCATTTCTCGATTGGATTATTTGTTCTTTGGGTGTTGAGTTTGCTAAATTCTTTATAGATTTTGGACTTTAGTCCTGTATCTGATATGTCGTTTGCAAATATCTTCTCCCATTCTGTCAGTTGTCTTTTGATTTTGTTAACTGTTTCCTTTGCTGTGCAAAAGCTTTTGATCTTGATGAAATCCCAATAGTTCATTTTTGCCCTTGCTTCCCTTGCCTTTGGCGATGTTCCTAGGAAGATGTTGCTGCGGCTGAGGTCGAAGAGGTTGCTGCCTTTGTTCTCCTCAAGGATTTTGATGGATTCCTTTCGCACATTGAGGTCCTTCATCCATTTTGAGTCTATTTTTATGTGTGGTGTAAGGAAATGGTCCAATTTCATTTTTCTGCATGTGGCTGTCCAATTTTCCTAACACCATTTATTGAAGAGGCTGTCTTTTTTCCATGGGACATTCTTTCCTGCTTTGTCGAAGATTAGTTGACCATAGAGTTGAGGGTCTATTTCTGGGCTCTCTATTCTGTTCCATTGATCTATGTGTCTGTTTTTGTGCCAGTACCACACTGTCTTGATGATGACACCTTTGTAATAGAGCTTGAAGTCCGGAATTGTGATGCCACCAAGTTGGCTTTTTTTTTCAATATCCTTTGGCTATTCGAGGTCTTTTCTGGTTCCATATAAATTTTAGAATTATTTGTTCCATTTCTTTGAAAAAGATGGATGGTACTTTGATAGGAATTGCATTAAATGTGTAGATTGCTTTAGGTAGCATAGACATTTTCACAATATTTATTCTTCCAATCCAGGAGCATGGAACATTTTTCCATTTCTTTGTGTCTTCCTCAATTTCTTTCATGAGTACTTTATAGTTTTCTGAGTATAGATTCTGTGTCTCTTTGGTTAGGTTTATTCATAGGTATCTTATGGTTTTGGGTGCATTGTAAATGGGATTGACTCCTTAATTTCTCTTTCTTCTGTCTTGCTGTTGGTGTAGAGAAATGCAACTGATTTCTGTGCATTGATTTTATATCCTGACACTTTACTGAATTCCTGTATAAGTTCTAGCAGTTTTGGAGTCTTTTGGGTTTTCCACATATAGTATCATATCATCTGCGAAGAGTGATAGTTTGACTTCTTTGCCGATTTGGATGACTTTAATTTCTTTTTGTTGTCTGATTGCTGAGGCTAGGACTTCTAGTACTATGTTGAATAGCAGTGGTGATAATGGACATACCTACCATGTTCCAGACCTTAGCGGATAAGCTTTCAGTTTTTCTCCATTGAGAATGATATTTGTAGTGGGTTTTTCATAGATGGCTTTGATGATATTGAGGTATGTGCCCTCTATCCCTACACTTTGAAGAGCTTTGATCAGGAAGGGATGCTTTTACTTTGTCAAATGCTTTTTCAGCATCTATTGAGAGTATCATATGGTTCTTGTTCTTTCTTTTATTGATGTGTTGTATCACATTGACTGATTTGCAGATGTTGAACCAACCTTGCAGCCCTGGAATAAATCCCACTTGGTCGTGGTGAATAATCCTTTTAATGTACTGTTGAATGCTATTGGCTAGTATTTTGGTGAGAATTTTCGCATCTGTGTTTATCAAGGATATTGGTCAATAGCTCTCTTTTTTGATGGGATCCTTGTCTGGTTTTGGGATCAAGGTGATGCTGGCCTCATAAAATGAGTTTGGAAGTTTTCCTTCCATTTCTCTTTTTTGGAACAGTTTCAGGAGAATAGGAATTAGTTCTTCTTAAAATGTTTGGTAGAATTCCCCCGGGAAGCCGTCTGGCCCTGGGCTTTTGTTTGTTTGGAGATTTTTAATGACTGTTTCAATCTCCTTACTGGTTATGGGTCTGTTCAGGCTTTCTATTTCTTCCTGGTTCAGTTGTGGTAGTTTATATGTTTCTAGGAATGCATCCATTTCTTCCAGATTGTCAAATTTGTTGGCGTAGATTTGCTCATAGTATGTTCTTATAATAGTTTGTATTTCTTTGGTGTTAGTTGTGATCTCTCCTCTTTCATTTATGATTTTATTTATTTGGGTCCTTTCTCTTTTCTTTTTGATAAGTCTGGCCAGGGGTTTATCAATTTTATTAATTCTTTCAAGGAACCAGCTCCTAGTTTCGTTGATTCGTTCTATTGTTTTTTTTGGTTTCTATTTCATTGATTTCTGCTCTGATCTTTATGATTTCTCTTCTCCTGCTGGGTTTAGGGTTTCTTTCTTGTTCTTTCTCCAGTTCCTTTAGGTGGAGGGTTAGGTTGTGTACCTGAGACCTTTCTTGTTTCTTGAGGAAGGCTTGCACTACTATATATTTTCCTCTCAGGACTGCCTTTGTTATGTCCCACAGATTTTGAACTGTTGTATTTTTATTATCATTTGTTTCCACGATTTTTTTCAATTCCTCTTTAATTTCCCGGTTGACCCATTCATTCTTTTTTTTTTTTTTTAAAGACTTTATTTATTTGACATAGAGAGACCACAAGTAGGCAGAGAGGCAGGCAGAGAGAGAGAGGAGGAAGCACGCTCCCTGCTGAGCAGAAACCCCGATGTGGGACTCGATCCCAGGAACCTGAGATCATGACCTGAGCCGAAGGCAGCGGCATAACCCACTGAGCCACCCAGGTGCCCCGACCCATTCATCTTTAGAAGGATGCTGTTTAGTCTCTATATATTTGGGTTCTTTCCAAACTTCCTCTTGTGGTTGAGTTCTAGCTTCAGAGCATTGTGGTCTGAAAATATGCAGGGAATGATCCCAATCTTTTGATACCGGTTGAGTCCTGATTTAGGACCGAGGATGTGATCTATTCTGGAGAATGTTCCATGTGCACTAGGGTTCCATGTGATCCATGTGTATCTGTTGCTTTGGGATGAAATGTGCTGAATATATCTGTGATGTCCATCTGGTCCAGTGTGTCGTTTAAGGCCTGTATTTCCTTGCTGATCTTTTGCTTGGATAATCTGTCCATTTCAGTGAGGGGAGTGTTAAAGTCCCCTACTATTATTTATTATTGTTGATGTGTTTCTTTGATTTTGTTATTAATTGGTTTATATAGTTGGCTGCTCCCACATTGGGGGCATAGATATTTAAAATTGTTACATCTTCTTGTTGGAACGACCCTTTGAGTATGATATAGTGTCCTTCCTCATCTCTTATTATGGTCTTTGGCTTAAATTCTAATTGATCTGATATAAGGATTGCCACTCCTGCTTTCTTCTGATGTCAATTAGCATGGTAAATTCTTTTCCACCCCCTCACTTTAAATCTGGAGGTGTCTTCGGGCTTAAAACGAGTTTCTTGGAGGCAACATATAGATGGGTTTTGTTTTTTTATCCATTCTGATACCCTGTGTCTTTTGATTGGGGCATTTAGCCCATTAACATTCAGGGTAACTATTGAGAGATATGAATTTAGTGCCATTGTATTGCCTGTAAGGTGACTGTTACTGTATATTGTCTCTGTTCCTTACTGATCTACCACTTGTAGGCTCTCTCTTTGCTTAGAGGACCCCTTTCAATATTTCTTGTAGAGCTGGTTTGGTGTTTGCAAATTCTTTCAGTTTTTGTTTGTCCTGGAAGCTTTTAATCTCTCCTTCTATTTTCAATGATAGCCTAGCTGGATATAGTATTCTTGGCTGCATGTTTTTCTCGTTTAGTGCTCTGAAAATATCATGCCAGCTCTTTCTGGCCTGCCAGGTCTCTTTGGATAAGTCAGCTGCCAATCTAATATTTTTACCATTGTATGTTACAGACCTCTTTTCCCGGGTGCTTTCAGGATTTTCTCTTTGTCACTAAGACTTGTAAATTTTACTATAAGGTGACGGGATGTGGGCCTATTCTTATTGATTTTGAGGGGCGTTCTCTGAACCTCCTGAATTTTGATGCTTGTTCCCTTTGCCATATTGGGGAAATTCTCCCCAATAATTCTCTCCAGTATACCTTCTGCTCCCCTCTCTCTTTCTTCTTCTTCTGGAATCCCAATTATTCTAATGTTGTTTTGTCTTATGGTGTCACTTATCTTTTGAATTTTGCCCTCATGGTCCAGTAGCTGTTTGTCCCTCTTTTGCTCAGCTTCTTTATTCTCTGTCATTTAGTCTTCTATATCACTAATTCTTTCTTCTGCCTCATTTATCCTAGCAGTGAGAGCCTCCATTTTTGATTGCACCTCATTAATAGCTTTTTTGATTTCAACTTGGTTAGATTTTAGTTCTTTTATTTCTCCAGAAAGGGCTTTTATATCTCTCGAGAGGGTTTCTCTAATATCTTCTATGCCTTTTTCGAGCCCGGCTAGAACCTTGAGAATTGTCATTCTGAACTCTAGATCTGACATATTACCAATGTCTGTATTGATTAGGTCCCTAGCCTTCGGTACTGCCTCTTGTTCTTTTTTTTGTGGTGAATTTTTCCACCTTGTCATTTTGTCCAGATAAGAGTATATGAAAGAGCAAGTAAAATAGTAAAAGTGTGGTAACAACCCCAGGAAAATATGGTTTAACTAATTCAGAAGAGATCCCACATCTTGAGGGGGGAGAAAGGGGTAAAAAGAGTTTCAAAATGAAAGAAAGAAACAAAAAAGAAAAAAAGAAAAAAAAAGAAAAGAATTTAAAAAAGGAAAACGAATAAAGAAACATATAAAAAGGAAAAAATATGTATTAGATAAACTAGTTAAAAAACGTTAAAAAAGAAAAGGGTAAAAGTTTAAAAAAATATTAGCAGAAGAAGAGAAAAAAAATGAGAAAGAAAAAAATTAAATTAACTGCAAGACAAAAAAAAAATCACAGGGGAAAAAAAAGAATAGAAAAGAAAAAAAAATCACAGGGAGAAATCCATGAGTTCTGTGCTTTGCTTTTTCCTCCTCTGGAATTCTGCTGCCCTCCTTCGTATTGAAACCGCACTCCTTGGTAGGTGAAGTTGGTCTTAGCTGGATTTCTTGTTGATCTTCTGGGGGAGGGGCCTGGTGTAGTGATTCTCAAGTGTCTTTGCCCCAGGTAGAATTGTACCGCCCTTACCAGGGGCTGGGCTGAGTAATCTGCTCTGCTTTGCTTTCAGGAGCTTTTGTTCCCTGAGCACTTTCCGTAGAGTTACGGAGGACGGGAATACAAATAGCGGCCTCCTGGTCTCCAGCCCGGAGGAGCCGAGAGCCCGGGGGCCCCACTCCTCAGTACACCCTCAGAGAACAGCACCCAGTTACTCCCGTCTGCCTGACCTCCGGCCGTGCTCCAATTCACTGCGCCTGCGACAGGTTCAAGGTAACCCTGAGCTGCGAGCTTACTGCGGCTCTGTCTCTGCAGCTGGCTTTCCCGTTCCAATATGCGCAAGCTCTGCGACACTCAGATACCCCTGATCCTTCTGTGACCCTGCGGGACCTGAGGCCACGCTCACCCCGTGTGGGCTTCACCCCGGTTTAGCCTCTGGAGCGATGTCCCTCAGCGGAACAGACTTTTAAAAGTCCTGATTTTGTGCGCCGGCCGTTGCTCTGCCGCTTGCTGGGAGCCGGCCCCTCCCCCTGGGTTTTATCTTCCCATCGCTTTGGATTCACTTCTCCGCCGGTCCTACCTTTCAGAAAGTGGTTGTTTTTCTGTTTCCAGAATTGTTGTTCTTCTTCTCTTCAATCTGCTGATGGATTTGCAGGTGTTTGCAATCTTTAGATAAGCTATCTAGCTGATCTCCGGCTAGCTGAAGTAGTCTCAGCCTGCTACTTCTCTGCCATCTTGACTCCTCCCCCCACTACTTTTGTCTTTTAATGTTCATACTAGTTTATGTGATTAATCCACTATCTTCAACAAATATTTATCTTTACAGTGAGATTTATTCTTTATATATTTTCTTGCTACTAATTAGTGTTCTTTCTCTTTAGCATAAAGAAGTCCTCTTAACATTCCTTGTAGGGCAAGTTTAATGATTATCAATTCCGTTAGCCCTTGCTCTGTCTGAAAAACTCTCTTATCTCTCCTTCATTTCTGAATGATAACTTTGCCAGATAGAATATTCTTGTTAGAAGGGTTTTTTTTTTCTTTCAGCACTTTGAATATATTGTGCCACCTTTTTCTGACCTGCAAAGTTTCTGTTGAAAAATTTGCTGATAATCCTACAGGGGTTCCCTTGTATATAACAAGTTGTTTTGTCCTTGTTACTTTTAGGGTTCTCTACTTGACTTTAATTTTGGACATTGTAATTATAATACATCTTGATGTGAGGTCTCTCTGAGTTTATCTTGTTTGGAACTCTCTGGAATTCCTGGAACTGAGTATATGTTTCCTTCCCCAGGTTAGGGAAGTTTTCTGCCATTATTTCTTCAAATAATCTTTCTGCTCCTTTTTGTCTCTTTTCTATTTTGGGGACCCTTACAATGCTAATTTTAGTCTCCTGATGTCATCCTATTAGTCCTTAGGCTATCTTCACTTTTTTCCATCCTTTTTTCATTTTGCTATTTGAGTAGATGAGTTCCACAGCCTTGTCTTTGAATTCACTGATATTTTCTTCTGCTTCATCTAGTCTTTGTTGAATCCTTTCATGTATTTTTCAGTTCAATTATTGCAGTTATTGTATTCTTCAGCTCTATGGCTTCTTTTTGGTACATCCTTATATTTTCTACCTTTTGTTGAAATTCTTGCTGTGTTCCTCTGTTTTCCCAAATTTGATGATTTCCTTTATGACCATTATTTTGGACTCTTTATCACATAAATTATTTATCTCTGTTTCATTAAGGTTTTTTTTTTTTTTTTTTTTTTTTTTTTTTTTTTTTTTTTTTTTTTTTTGGAAGTTATATCTTGTTCTTTTGTTTGGAACACATTCTGTTTCTTCATTTTCTCTGTATTGGTTTCTTGAAGGGGTGGCCTTGTGTAGGAGAGGAACCTTGTTGTTCAACATTTCCCTACCTCTTGGTTGTCTTTGAAACCTAGTGTTTATCCAAGAGGCCTATTACTGCTTTTTAACCTCTCCCTGTATTTGAAGATGTACTAAGACCTGTGTTTGTTTCAAAAGGATGGATCTCAGTGAGCTTCTAAATTCAGGTTGATTGGAAGCCAGGCCCTCAGGCATTAGTTTCTATATAATACAAATATATACAGTCCCATGGGACTACAAACACAGGCTCCACTAACCACCAACCCAGGTGATCTAGAGGTGTCCCCTTTGTTGCAGTTATAGAAATCAGGGCTCCAGGTGAGTGTATAAGCTGTTTCCTATTAGATACTGGTGAGCTACAGTGAAGCAGAGGGAAGTAGGATGGCATCTATCAGCCTCTGTTTCCTGATAGCTATTCCTTAGGCCCCTAAACATGCACCAAACCTGAAGTCTGTCCCTCAGACTGAAGCTCCAGGACAGAAAATAGGCCTCTTTCATAAATAGAATGGGATGGTGTTTCACTGCTCTCTGTGTAGTGCCCTGGGACTAGTAGCCTATCAAGAACTATCTCTATAAGTGTTATAGTTTCATGGGACCCAAGAACACAAGCCTCTGGCCACGAGAGCCAGGTGATTAACGTATGTTCTCTGGGTGGCAGGCACAAAATCTGGGGCACCAGATGCATGTAAGAGCTCTAGTTCAGGAAACAGTGACACTCTAGAGTGCAGCAGAAGGGGAGCATAAGGATAGTTTCCACCCTCTGAAGTCTCTAAAAAGTATTACTCTTTGATGTGTATTTACTTAGAATTCTGCCCTTAGGGCTGCAGTTGTGATTAGTTAATAGGTCTTTTTTATGAAAAGACTAAGTTCTTGGCTCTGTTGCCTCTTGATATGCCCTGGAGGTGGTAGCTGTTTAAAAGCTCTTTCTTTGTTGATTCAGTCCTATGGGACCCTTGAGTGTAAGCCCCTCTGGCAGCCAGAACCAGGCCATGTAAAGCTGTTCTCTGGTGGTGGTGATAAAAATCAGGTTGCCAGGTGAGGATATTATATAAGCTAATTCCCAGAATATACTGGTGCGCTATATTGAGGCAGAGAGAGAGAACATAAAGATGGTGTCTGCCAACCTATGTTCCCTGACAGCGTGTAAATAGACCACAAAATACACATCAAATCAGAAGACTGGCCCTCAGGCCAAAGATCCTGGACAAACAAATAGGCCTCTTTCATAGGAAGATAGGTGGTATGTTTTAGTTTGCTGTCTGTGCAGTGCCCTGGGGTGATAGCCTGCCAAGAACTGTCTCTCAGATTGTTACAGTCCTGTGGGACCCAGGAACAAAAACTACCCTAGTCTTTAGAGCCAGGTGGTCAAGGGGTGTCCTCTGGGTAGCAACCACAAAAATCAGGGCATTAGATATGTGTAAAAGTTCCCTTTCAGGAAGTGCTGGTGCTTTCAAGCATGGCAGAGGGAAAGCATGTAGATGGCTTGTACTGGTTATAGCAAGACATGGGGAGGCAGTTTATAATGATGGTGCTCTCTGGAAAAAGAAAAAACAAAAAGAGAAAATAAGAAAAAGAAATTTTAAAAAGAATGATGCCCACTGACTATAGCAAGGCAGAACGAGAGTGTGAAAATGGTGCCTGCTAGTCTCCATCATGGAATATTCTAGCAGATGTATATGTATATTTACACATATATATACATATACATATATGTGTGTGTGTGTGTGTGTGTGTGTTAAATTAGATGCCTGTTCCTTAGTCTTGCACTTTAATTTAAGCAAATGAGCCTCTTTCACTTACAGTCTGGGTGCTGTCAGCTGCACTAGAGCTGGGCAGGTGAGTATAAGCTTCTGAACACTTTAAGAGCTATTTCTCAACTTACTAATCTTGTGGGTTTGGTGGATGTTTTGGGGGTTCTTCTCTCAGGTATAGGTCTTAAAAGTTGGAGTGCTTGAGGTGTGCGGTTCAAGGCCTTCATTCCTCAGACAGATGCTCCAGGTTTTGAGTTTTCTCCTGTTTGGTGGCATGTTATGTCAAGGATGGGGTTTATGGTGAAATTGTGTCCCGGTCTCCCCTAACTGCTGCAGTGTGGTTTACTCTCATTTTTTCCAGTGTGTAGTTGTTGCTTGGCCACGCTTGGTCTTTTTAGAGGAGTGTTCCATATGTAGCTGTAGACTCAGTGTGTCAATGACAGGAGGTGAGTTCAGGATATTCTTTTTTTTTTTTTTTAAAGATTTTATTTATTTATTTGACAGAGAGAAATCACAAGTAGATGGAGAGGCAGGCAGAGAGAGAGAGAGGGAAGCAGGTTCCCTGACGAGCAGAGAGCCTGATGCGAGACTCGATCCCAGGACCCTGAGATCATGACCTGAGCCGAAGGCAGCGGCTTAACCCACTGAGCCACCCAGGCGCCCAGTTAAGGATATTCTTAAATAAGATCTAAGTAAAGGATGTCTTGTTGATGTCACTGTCAGAACTCTTAAACTCTATGTATAGCTTAAGTAAAGGAAATTAATTTATATTATTTAGAGATTAATTTCAAATATATTAAATTTTTATAGAAAGAAATTTGTCTACAATATTATTTTCCATAAATTAATAAGTTCCAAAGAACAATGATATTTTATACCAACATTTTTATGCAATAATAATATAGAAAAAATCACCATTTTAATACCACTTGTAGCATATAAATTAGTACCAAAACATAGATAATGATTTGTATTCAGAACATAAATAATTTTGAGTTCCCCATTGCATAGTAAATAGGAATTTTCAAAGAAATATGAAAAACTATTACTGGATCAAGTGTTCCTTAGAAAAAGTAGTACTCAGACATGCAAAGTGATTCAAACTGTATTTCTTATAATTGACAGAGTTTCCTCATAACTATGCATCTCAAAGACCACCAGCGAGAACAAACTTACTGTTTGTTATTTAAAATTTTTCTTTTTAAGATGATTTCTTTTCCTTTTATAGTTTTCCAGTCTTTTTTATCACTCTTTCCATTAATTTCTCCATCTTGAGTAGCTATGGGTTCTTGCAGCACAGTAAGAGGGGTCTCAGATCTGATTGGGTGTCATTGAGAATCTTTCTGGGTCTTCTGTTTGTGGCCTCTGAGGTACCAGTATTACTTGTCAAGCTGGCCTCATCCCCCCTTGCTGAAGTCTATGAACTGTCTCCTTCTTTATTCTTTCTCACTCCACAATTAGGACCTAATAGTTCCCTCCACTGATTCAGTCCCACCACTCTTTCCCTGGTGCTGCATATTTTAACACAGCCTGGCTCTCATTGATTCTTTTTTTCCTCTCATTAATTTTTAGTAGTCTACTTTCAGCTTCTGTTCATACATGTTTGTCTCTCTGGTATGGCAGCATTGGACAGCTCATTTGCCAAAATATAATTACCCCCTTCAGATTCTTGAGAAATGGACCCTTTGCAAAACAGTCTCTTCTCTGGGTGTCAAATGGGAAATGTAGCAAAACTTCTTCTGCTTTTATTTCTTTAAGCTATCCAACAAATCTCTTCCCATGGGAATCTCTATTGGGTCAAGGAGGTCAAGACATACTTCTTCCTTCACTTTCTACTCACTATCCGTTTATCAAGGCCAGGTTTTCCACATATCCTCCCATCTGGTTTTCCACTTCTCTTTCCTGAGGTGGCATTTTACATGTCATCTTCTTAAGATATACATGGAACAGAGAGAGAAAAATTGATTGAGACTTAAGAAACAAAGTGTTACAAAGCATGTTATGCCTTTTTTTAAATCGACCTGCTATAATATGAGTTGATAAAATAAGACATGAAATAAGCCTTGCCAAACTCCCAAACATTTTGTGAATGTATCACAATTTCAAAATGTTCATCTTTTTAATGTTCTATAACAGCTTTTAGCTATATAAATGGATTACAAGTTTGGAGTCTTCATTACAAATCCTTGAGTTTATCTTATTTGTTTATACCTTCTCACTTTCTGCCTCTGGATTTAAAACACATATCCTCAAGAACAGAGATTTACAATAAATCTAAGACCCTCAGCTCCTGAAATAGTGTTCAGGGACTATAGACACTTATTTATGGAGTAAATGAATAAGCTAAGAATATTGTGGTAACTCTCCAACACATTAACAACTACTTTCACACCAAGATTTCTACAGTAAGAAAGAAAAAGAAAATGAAATAGAACTTTTGTTCTCTTTCAAAATATTCTGAATTAATCTGTCTTAAAGAACTGAAAGCATCCCATTATCATCTAGAAACAGCTTCTTTAAAGTATTCATAACCTGAGTAAATTCAATGTAGTAATTCTAGAATTTACATTTACATTTACATCAAGCCTGCTTACTTTCAAGGTAGCTATTGCTCTGAGTCCCTTTCTTCATTTGCAAAATTTAGTTATTTATTCAGGTATTGGTCCTCTGTAAAGTATTTTAATATTATAGGGAAAGTCCTGTATTGCTTAACATGTAAATAAAGGTCAAAAGAAAATTAGCCTTTATTATTAAATAGAATTTATCTAAGTGTTTATTTATATTCTTATCCTAACATGATATCACATTGTGGTCCTTAGTAACTATAGAATATGTATTTTAGAGTTTACATAGCATTTTTACACATTGTTTCACTTGCTACTCTGTATAGCTCGCATATTATTCACAATTCTTGATAGTAAAACAAATAAATGGTAACTTTGCTACCACAGAATTACTCTGGTTAATTACAAAACATAGCACAGACATTTTAACGTAAGAAAAATTGAAATGGAGAAAGGAGGAGAGAATGGCCAGACATGTGGAAGGAGAGCTGTGCAGGTAGAAAATGAAGATTGTTAAAGAAAAAAAAAAAAGTTTTTGTCTTCTCATTCACGCAAAAATGCAACAGTTTAGGAAACATTGATTCTTAACTTTGTACGTAACAAATATATATAAGGTCCAAGCTAAAAAGTTAGAGTGCTCAGCAAATATCAATTATGAAATGATGATAAGTAAATACCAAGTATAAAATGAAACCCTAACCAAACTCTGACTAGAGTGTTGGTAAAGGCTGATGATTGGCTGTTCATAATTGTTGAACCCATACACTTACCCCTGACTAATAAGTGCCATTAGCAGTTTAATATCAACTAAGAAGGCAAGGTACATTCATTTGCAGACACTGTTTCAGAAATTGCAAGCATTGTAAAATGACTTTTTGGGAAATGCATTAAAAAACAATCATTACTTTCTGTTTGGACACACAATGTATAAAGATATAATTTTGTGACATTAACAACCAAAAGGTGTTGGGGACAATTTTAAATGATCAGAGTTATGTGTGTTATGGAAGTGAAGCTGACAAAATTGGATTTTTTTTTAAGATTTTATTTATTTATTTGACACAGAGAGAGAGATCACAAGTAGGCAGAGAGTCAGGCAGAAAGAGAGAGAAGCAGGCTCTCTGCTCAGCAGGGATGCTGAGGCAGATGCAGGGCTCGATCCCAGGACCCTGAGATCATGACCTGAGCCAAAGGCAGTGGCTTAATACACTGAGCCACCCAGGCGCCCCAAAATTAGGGTTTTGTAACGTTATAATATTAATGTAATCCCCATGGTAACCACAAAGAGAATAGTTATAGAACATATACAATATGAAATGCAAAAAGAATTAAAATGTTTTACTATAAAAAAAATCAGCTGCACAAAGAGGCAATAATGCGGGAAAGTGAGGTACAACAAGTTATAAGACATATAGAAAACAAATAAAACAGATAAAACATATAGAAAACAAATGACAGAAGCAAATCACTCCATATCAGTAATTACTTTAAATGTAAACAAATTGAATTACCTAATCAAAAGACAGGTATTGGTAAGTATAAAAAAGATGACAGATATATATGGTATCTGCAAAGACTCACTAAGGTGCAAAGAGAAAATTGGCTGAAAGTAAAAGGATGGGAAAAAATACTCCTTGCAAATTGTAACCAAAAGGGAGCAGGGGTAGTTATCTCAAATTAGACAAAATATACTGTATTAAGAAAAGTTCAAAGAAGTATATTATATATTAATAAAAAGATTCAGTACAGTAAGAAGGTTAAATTATAAACATTTATACACCTAATAGCAGACCAATAAAATATATAAAGCAAAAATTGAAGGATTGATGGGAGAGATAGATATTTCTATAATGATAATGATTGCAGTATCCCACTTACAATAATGGATAGAATGACCAGACATATAAATAAGGAAATAGTGGACTTGAACAGCACAATAAACCAAGTAGATCTGACCAATATATATAGACAACTGAACCCAACAACAGTAGTACATGCATTCTTAGGTGCACAGGGGACATTCTCCAGGATAGACTATATGTCATGTCACAAATTAGGTCTCAGTATATATAATAGGACAGATATCATACAGAATTATCTTCTTTGACCACAGAAAGGTAAAGTTAGAAATCATTAACAGAAGGGAAATTTTAAAATTAGCACATTTGTGGAAATTAAAGAATAGATTCTTAATCAGCGAATTGAAGAAGGGATAATAAGAGAAATTAGAAAATACTTAGAGATGAATGGAAATGAAAGCTTAACATACCAAAATGTATGTGATGCAAAGAGGGTAGTGCTAAAATGGAAATTTATAACTATAAATGCTTACATTAAAAAGATAAAATATCTTAAAGCAATGAAATATCTTAAAGAACTGGAAAAAGAATGAAATAAACCCTCAAAGCCAGCAGAAGGAAGGAAATAATAAAGATTAAAGTAAATTGGAAGGGGAGATGAATCATGAGAGACTATGGACTCTGAAAAACAATCTGAGGGATTTGAAGTGGCTGGGGGGGTGGAAGGTCGGGGTACCAGGTGGTGGGTATTACAGAGGGCACGGATTGCATGGAGCACTGGGTGTGGTGAAAAAATAATGATACTGTTATGCTGAAAATAAATAAATGAAAGAAAAAAAAAGATTAAAGTAGAAAGAAATGATACAAAGAATGGAAAAACAATCGAGAAAGTCAACAAAACCAAAGTTGTTCTTTGAAAACATCAACAAACGTGAGAAACCTTCAGCAAAATTATCTAAGAAAATAGAAAAGAGAATTATAAGAGAGTATTATGAATAGTTGTATCATAACCTAACAAGCTAACTTATATAAAAGACTCAAATTTCCTAGAAGCACAAATGACCATTCCTCATATTCCTAAGAAAGGATAGCATATGTCTAACTTAAGGTGGGAATGTAAATTGGTATGTGCATTATGAGAAACAGTATGGTAGTTCCTTAAAAAATTAAAATTAAATTAAAAATATAACTGCTACATGATCAAGCATTTCCACTTCTGGGTATTTATTATTGAGACTCATTTATTTGGGTTGTCTTCCCTGTATGTTAAATGAATCTTCAGAGTTGCCATATTCTATGTATGGTACATGAACTTTCCATCCTGGTTTTCATTATTTTGATGAAAATATAGCCTTTGCTCCAATTAACATCCATTCTTTGTGAGGAAGTGCTCCCTCCCCTCAAATATGTGCTCTGGGAAACTAGGGATTGGTAAGAATGGTGTGGAAAGATAAAGGTGTGGAAGTGTTTTTCAGTTCTAGCATGAAATCATTGAGTAGCCCTGGGCTTCTCTCGTAGATTGTAACATGCTCTGTCAGCTAAAGACTGATTTGTTGTTAAGTCAGAAATGCATGAATGAATAAGATGTAACATAAAGATAGAACATTTTGTTATGCAAGTATAAGTGGAAACCTCTGACTGCCAGTGTCGCATTATTCTCTGAGGCCTAATAAATATAGAGAAGTGGAAAAAGGGAAAAGGACCAGAGGGAATGATTTATGATAAAATATTAGTTAAATTATATATTGATGCCTTGGCCAAACTCGAAGTAGTGTGGGAAGTGAGTAGAAATGGATCATATATTTTATTCCACTCAGTGCCAACTCAAATGTTCACACTGAAATTGCTTGGGGAAATGAAAAATTATGTGCTCCAATGCTACAATAAGGATGGTCACAGTCCTGCCATATTTGAAAATGTGGTGAAAGTGACATTCTATCACTGATTTTACATGTGCGTTGTCTCCTTGGCTAGGTTGTAAACTGTGAAACAAGTATGTGTTTTCTCTAACACAAGGTTTAAAACTTCCTTTGATGTGATATCTTCTTTCCCTTTGTCAATCAACCTTATTCATCACTGAATTTTTTTGTACATTTCACAAATTCTCAAATTCTCTTTCACTTTCAGCTGTTATTCTCACCTTACAGAAATTATCATTGAAAGTTCTTTTTCTAATTATCTGATCTTGATTAGGGTTAAAGCTTAAAAAAAGTGCCAATTTGTATATTGAGAATTTTCTTCTAAAGGATAATTATTTTGTGACCCCATTTTTAATAATGGGAACACAGTCTACATGAATTTTTTGTAGTAGGAAATACTTCGTTTAGTCAAAGTGTTCTTTAGATCAGGTATATTTTAATTTGGCATGCATACTTTGGCCAGACAAAAGGTTTGGCACAGTTTTGCATGTAAGAGATAAAACTGTAAGATCAGAGTATATGGGTTTCATATCACAGCCACACCATTTCCTACCTCTGTGATTTGAGGTAAGTTAATTAACTTCTAAGAGCCTCCATTTACTCATCTGTAATATAGAGATAATTCTACCTATGTAGTTATGTAATACAAGAATATCTGGCATATGGAAAAGTTTAGCTATTATTAAATGGATTCCTGAAAATCAAATAAAGAAGTGAAAATAATGGTGGTAGCCCTCAGTTATTTTAATTTATCTTAAGAAGAAATAAGTCAATGAGAAATCACCCAGTTCTAAATAGAGACTAAGGTGGGAGATGGGATTAACTAAAGAAGATTTCTCATCCAAGGCTTGGGGCTGCCATACTGTTTATTGGGTTTATCCAAATGGTAATCTGATTCTAAACTTGACACTTGTAACTTTCCTTTGTTAATATCATCTCTTCTACCAGTTACATTCGTATAGAGGAAGACAATCTACAGGTTGAAATAAATCTCCAGGGGCAGAGGTCTAGGGACCGATGTGGTTGGCACCATCACTCTGTTTTATCTTATTTATATTATTTTTAGTATTATTACTGGTTACACAAAAAATATGCTACTTTTTTTCACTTTTTGTTGCTTTTAATTGAGCATCATGTATGCTGTTGTTTTTATGCATGAACGCAATAGGTGGGATTGAAATAAGCCGCCTAAAAATTCCCCAGAACAGTCCATAAACCATTTTTAAGCATGCTTCATGCCTGGTTTATTACAACATCATCATAATTGATATCCTGCATTTTTCTCAGTTCTCCCACATGACTCTGGCTTGATCCTGACCCATCCATTAATCTCAAGGCCAGACATTACAACTGGGCTATCATCCTATCATCTTCAGCTTTGCTTTGATAAATGTTCCTATATTCTCATAATACTTTGTCATCTCTTCTTCATCCTCACTGTTGCAACAGACAACTAATGGTTTTCCTGTTGGGGATTTTGTACTCTTTCATTCTGTTCACTGAACTTTTGTCGTAGTGGTTTTGCAAATGCCTTCTTGATCAAGTTACTGTCCTGTAAATATTTTTAAAATATTTAATAAAGTAAAAACTCCTTAATGTATCAAAATAAATGATTATTGATTTGTTTCCATTTATCAGCCTTATTCTTAGATGTGCTCTTCTTTGGGTGTTACATTTAGTTTCCCAAATAGGTGTATGTGTTTTAATGACTCTGATGAGATTTGGGTCATTTCTCTCTCTGTGCTTGGAATGCTAACAGGGATGAGCCTGATTGGGGTGTCTGCCTTGAGGTTAATGAGTGAGTGCATGATGGAGGAGTATTGTAGAGGGATATTATAGTGCTAATGTAGTGAACTAGGTTTGAAGTATTTTCCAGACTGGCTTACAAGCTAATTTGAGGAAGGAATAATTAACTTTTAAGACTTCACTTAAACCTCTAATATTTAGTATTCCCCCCCCCCAACATTCTGTACCCATCCATAGGCATGGTCACTACTACCTCTGAGCCTCAGTTATATTTTATACAAAATGTCTCTCAAAGCAGTTTTTTATGCTTTAGTTTTTCTCTTTTGATTCCTGTTGTTAATCTGATGTGTTGAATAAAATACAGTAAGATATTTGGTCAAACATTATTGTAGTAATGGTGTGAAAGCATTGTTAGATAAGATTAATATTTAAATCAGGTTTTGAGTAAAGCAGATTTTTCTACATAATGTGGATGGGGTGGGCCTCATTCAATTAGTTGAAGGCCTTAGTAGGAAAAGACTCATCTCTCTGGAAGAAGGAGCACCTTTTCTAGCCAATAACCTTTGACTCAAACAGAAACTCTTCCATGGGTCTCCATCCTGCTGGCCTATGCTACAGGTTTTGTATTTGTCAAACATGCGCAGTCATGAGCCAATTTTAAAAATCCTGTCTCCCTGTTTGCCTTTCTCTATGTATCTATCTCCATCATCTTTCTATCTTATTTGCTCTCTTTCTCTGTAAACCTAATACATTCCCTAAAGGCAGCTTGAGGACAGGGCTATGACCTTTCATATCATCTAGCATTTTGCCTGGTATTCAAACTGATAAATAATGAAGCTATTCAGTTAATAAAATATCATTCACATTAACATTTTTAAACTGCCTCTTTCATCAGTTATCTTTAGTGTTTAATTATCTGCTCAAATAACTGCTAACATATCTCACTGGTGTCCTATTTCCACAACATTAGATGATGAGTCCTCTCTCTTCTATTTTATGCTTTTAAACTAACACCAGAAACTTCAATACATTAGTCACCCATTAGCCAGAGGGATATGTTCCAAGACCCTTTGTGAATTCCTGTAAATACGAATAGTACCCAACCCCAGATATACTGTGTTTTTTCCTGTACATATATACCTATGATAAAGTTTAATTTATAAGTCAGGCACAGTAAGAGAGAGATTAATAACAATAACTAAAAATAGAATAATTATAACAATATACTGTAATAAACATTATGTGAATGTGGTTTTTCTTTCTCCTCAAAATGTCTTATACTGTACTCACTCTTTTTCTTCTTGTGATGATGTGAAATGATAAAATACCTCTGTGATGAGACAAAGTGAGGGGAATGTAGGCATCGTGAAAGTAACATTAAGCTATTATTGACTTTTTTTTTTGTTAGTGTTCCAGGATCTTTTCTTAAAAATTTAATTTAATTTATTTTTTTTTAATGTTCCAAAATTCATTGTTTATGCACCGCACCCAGTGCTCCATGCAATATGTGCCCCCCTTAATTCCCACCACCAGGATCACCCAACCACACACCCCTCTCTGCCCCAAACCCCTCAGTTTGTTTCTCAGAGTCCACAGTCTCTTATGGTTCATCTCCCTCTCCAATTTCCCCCAACTCACTTCTCTTCTCCATCTCCCAAAGTCCTTTGTGTTATTCCTTATGTTCCAATAAGTAAGTGAAACCATATGATAATTGACTCTTTCTGCTTGACTTATTTCACTCATCATAATCTCTTCTAGTCCTGCCCATGTCAGAAGGAGAGTCTTCTGCTTCCAGACCTCAGTTGACCATGGGTAACTAAAATCCATGAAACCATGGATTACATAAACACTGTACTCTGAGCACCTACTTTGTTCATTGTACCTTAACATACTTTGTACGTTCTTCTCTGCCTTTGCTCAGGCTCTCTTCCTTGCAGGGATATCTTTCACAACATCCATCTAGAGAATTTTGCCTCCACTTAATCCCATTTCTCTGAGATATCTCTTTCAATTCAGTTTTAAAGATCTATCTTCTTGCTTTAAAAGACTATTTCCAAAGCCATAAATTTCACCTATCATGCAGTGTCTTAGATTGCTGGTTATTCTCTGTGTTATTATATTAGTGCTAATATTTAAGGGCAAGTATTAGAAGTTAAAAATGTGTGAGTCTAAAACAAGATGAACTTTCCAGAGAATCTGGAGAAATTGAAATAGAGTATCATGGCAGCTTGTATTCTGATTTTACTATCAATATCATCTTAAAAGATGTTTTTGATAGATGCTTACAATAGGATTGAATTATTATAATTTATTTTTCAATCTTCACTAGAGTATTACTGGAGTTTTCTTTGCTCATGAAGTTTCTACCTGATCATAATCTCTGGTTCAAGGAGCTAAATTACTTTGTCTTTTAAAATAATACCCTTACTTTAAGGGAAAAAATGACAAGCTGGGAAGAAAGGGGGGAAAATCCATTTTATCTATCTATGTTTGTTGAGACTAAGGAATTGAATTTGTTTCTTTGAGGGTGTATGTATGTGCTTATGGCCTAAGAATTGTTTTTTGCTCAAGATATTCCAAATTTAAACCTTGGAAATATATAAAGGTAAAAATCAAAGGTAGGGTAACAAAGGAAACATTTAAATATATCCACAAAATACTATTGTAATTGGGATATTTAAGAAAGAAGAATAAAAGAAAAAGAGGCACTGATTTTGTGTGAAATTATTTTTTTGATAAGAATAATATTTAAATCAGTAGATTTTTAGTTCATAGCAAAATTGAGAAGAAAATTCAAAATTTCCCATATAGCCCTTGCTTCCACATATGTATAGCCTTTTTTATTATCAGTGTCCCCTACCAGAGTGGTATTTGTTACAACAATGAACACTACATTGACATATCATAATTACCCAAAGTCTGTAGTTTATATTTCATTCTTGGTGTTAATAAGTTCTGTGAGTTTGAACAAACCTAGAATGATATGTATCCATCATTATAGTATCATACAAAGTATTTTTACTTACCTAAGAATCCTTTGTGTTCCTTCTATTCTTGTCTGCTCCAACACACAACATCCTGACAATCACTAATATTTTTACTGCCTCTATAGTTTTGCCTTTTCTAGAAGTCAAACAGGTTTGTATAGTATGTAGCTTTTTCAGATTGGTTTCTTTTACTAAGAAATATCCATTTAAGTTTCTTCCATGTCTTTTCATGGCTAGATAGCTCTTTACATTTTAGCACTGAATAATATTCCATTGTCTGTATGTATCATAGTTTATTCATTCATTCCCCTACAAAGGACATCTCAGTTGCTTCCAAGCTTTGGAAGTTATTTAAAAAGCTGCTTATGAACATCTGTGTGAAGATTTATGTGTGGACATAAGTTTTTATCTCCTTTTGGTAGATACCAAGAAGCATTATTACTGGATTGCATAGTAAGATTATGTTTATTTTTGTAAGGAGTCACCTTATTGTCTTCCAAAGTGGCTGTGACATTTTGCATTCTTATCAGCAATGAATGAGAGCTCCTGTTGCTCCACATCTTTGTCCACATTTGGTATTGTCAGTATTTTGGATTTTAGCCATTCTAATAAATGTATATTTATTAGATATAATGTGTAATGTGTGTACATGTGTAATAATATCTCATTTTTATTTTAATTTGCATTTCCCTGATGATAAATGATATAGAGCATCTTTTCATATGCTTGTTAGCCAGTGATACATCTTTATGGTAAGGTTTTTCTTAAGTTCTTTGACCCTTCTTTGACCAGGTTGCTTATTTTCTTATTGTTGCATTTTAAGATTTCTGTGTATATCTTGGGTAACAGTTTTGGTTTGTCTTTAATCATATGTGTCTTTTTGCAGATATTTTCCCCTGTGGCTTGTCTTCTCATTCTTTTGACATTGTGTTGCATAGAGCAAAAGTTTATAGCTTTAATGAAGTCCATCTCATCATTTACTTCTTTTGTGGTTTATGGTGGTGTATGTGAAAATTCATTGTCATACTCAACGTTATCTAGGCTGGTCAGTTGTAACAGCAACACTTGTTTAAAAGACTGTCTTTGTTCTATTGTATTGCTTTTCCTCCTCTTAGATTGATTGACTGTATATTTTGGGGACTTTTTCTGGGGCTATCTGTTCTCTTTGATCTTCTTGATCTTTTTATCTATTCTCTCATCAGCAACACACAATATTGGTTACTGTAGCTTTATAGTGAGTATTGAAGTAGGATAGTGTCAGTCTTCAAACTTGGTTCTTATCCTTCAAGATTGTATTAGATATTTTGGATTTTTTGCCTCTCCATATAAAGTTTAGAATCAATTTGTCAATATCCACAAAATAACTTGCTGAGATTTTTTTTAAAGAAGATTTTATTTATTTATTTGACAGAAAGAGAGAGAGCAAGCCTGAGCAGGGGAGAGGGGCAGAGGGAGAGGAAAAGCAGACTTCCCACTGAGCAGGGAACCTGATGTGGGGCTCAGTTCCAGAAGGCTGATGTCATAACCTGAGCCAAAGGCAGACACTTAACTCACTGAGCCACCTCACCCCACTTGTTGAGATTTTTATTGGGATTCTGTTGAAACTACTAATAAAGTTGAGAAGAATCGACATGTTGACAATATTGAGACTTCCATCTATGGAAATTTATTTAGTTCTACATTTATTTAGTTCTTTTATTTTGCTCCTCAGTTTTATAATTTTCCACATATAGATCTTGTATGTATTTTGTTAGATTTATACCTCACTACTTCATATTTTGGAAGTGGTAATGCAAATGGTTGTGTGTTTTTAATTTTCAATTCCATTCGTTTGTTGCCAGTATATAGGAAAGTGATTTTGTGTATTAAGTTTATATCCTGCCACTTTACTATAGTCACTTATTAATTCTAAGAGGGTTTTTTTGTTGATTTATTGGGGTTTTTACATAGATAATCATATCATCTACAAACAAAGATGGTTTATTTGCCAATCTGTAGGCTTTTTACTTTTTGTCATATTGCATTAGCTGAGACTTCTAGTATGGTAAGGAAATACATGGTGGGAGGGACATCTTTGCCTACTTTCTGATCTGGAAAAACTTCAATTTTTTTACCCCTAAATAAAATGTTACCTGTAGTTTTTTTTTTCTAGATATTCTTGATCAAATTGAGGAAATTCCCTTCCATTCCTAGTTTTTATCATGAATAATTATTTGATTTTTGTAGCATGCTTTTTCTGCTTCTATTGATATGATTGTGTGATTTTTCTTCTTCAATCTATTGATTTGATAAGTTATATTAAATGATTTTTGAATGTTGAACTAGCTTTGCATACCTATGTTAAGTTATACTTAGTTGTGGCATACAATTCTTCTTATAGATTTTTGGTCTCATACCTTTTTCTTTTAAAGACTTACTGGTTTATTTTAGAGAGAGAAAGAGAACATGGTTGAAAGAGGCAAATGGAGAAGGAGAGAGAGTCCTAGGCAGACACTGCCTAACACAGACCTGAAACTAAGAGTAAGTATGCTTACCCATCTACACAACCCAGGTGCCCCATGGACTCAGTCTTACTTTTAAATAAAGTAAAATCTCAATAGTATAGAGCAAAGTGTTTAGATTTACAGCTTTGAAATCTGAATCTGAGAGACTTCTCCCATCATGTCAATCTAATAGTCCAAACCATATGGTATGAACAACATTCAGTATTTAATAAATGAATGATTGCATAAATTAAGGTTTGGGTAGAGTAATACACTTTATATTCAGTGTGAGTGAATTGGAATAAACTTTTTTTTTTCTCCTTAAATTTAGGATATTAGAAAGAAAACTCAGGGGAGAATAAAAAAAGATGGAATAATAAGTCTCAATCCTGGTTGCCCACCAGAATTACCTAGAGATTTATACAGAGTAGTGCTTGGGATTTACCCATGAGGAAGCATGATCTCTGGACCCAAGTGTGATGTTTTAAAACTCTGGGTGATTTTAATATGCTGACATTGTTAAGAACTCCTGTTTCAGAAATTCAAAGTGTACAAGTATGATAATAATTTAAATATTTGGGTAAAAATTACTCAGCAATAATTGTTTCTTTAAAGAATATTTTTTTTCAATAAAGATAGATGTCTTAAAAGAAGCACTGTCTCATAGTTATGGATGCTATCATTGCTCTCACACAGCAGTAGCTGAGGAGATGGAAATTTCACTTTCTTGTCATGACTCATATATAAAAAAAGTGGGGTTAGACAATTATATGTTCCAAAAGACAATGTGCTAATATCTCAAGTCATTGTAAAAACATTCCCCTTTATGGTTCTTGACTGCAGTCATTCTTTTCTTTGTCCCACATTAATTCACCTTTCTAATAGATTTCAAAAGTTTTCTAAACATTTTTTTTCACCTGACATATATTGTAAATCCATTTTCTCTCCATTTCAGTTAGGAAATTTATAATCGGACTCTAAATTACTAGGCAATGTAATTTCTGGGAACCACGCCACAGAAAATAGCACAGTATAATTTAGCCTATGTATTTGACTAAAAGCTGTGTCTTTTTTTTTTTTTTAAAGCTTTTATCTATTTATTTGACAGAGAAATAGAGAGAGAGCACAAGTAGGCAGAGCAGCAAGCAGAGGGAGAAGGAGAAACAAGACTCTCTGCTGAGCAGGGAGTGCGACGCGGGGCTCGATCCCAGGAATCTGGGATCATGGCATGAGCAGAAGGCAGATGCTAAACTGACTGAGACACCCAGACACCCCTAAAAACTGTATCTTTAAATTTATCTTCTTAAAAATAATGTAGTACAACAAGATTTTGAGAGATAGCAATTGAGGAAACTTTTTGTTTGTGCTTCTTTTTTATTTTGGTAATTTAGGGAAGGAAACACAGAAAACACAGTTTGGTATTTTAAATCCTCAGCTACTGTTGAATCGTTTCTGAGTTAATTAACATTGTCAGAATAATATTATTTCACCTTCTTAGTTGTATAATACAGTATTAGAGGAGTTTCTGCTTTAATTTTAATATTTTCAGGAAGTTACCATTCGTGGAAGTCTGGCAAGGTGATTCTAGGTTATGTAGATAACTACATTTCAGTTTTTTAAGATAAAGAAATTAGACTTTTTAAGATCCTAGGAAGACTTTGGGGTGCCTAGGTGGCACAATTGGTTAAGGGTCCACCTCTTGGATGCAGCTCAGGTCATGATTTCAGGGTCATGAAATTAAGCCCCCTGTCCAAATCCCTGTGGAGCCCCATGTAGAGTCCTTTGTGGAACCTGGCAAGAGGCACTGCTCTCAGCCCAGAGTCTGCTTCAGATTCTCACCCTCCTCTTTACTCCTCTCCATTGTGCTTGCTTTCTCTCAAATAAATAAATAAATCTAAAATAAAATAAAATAAAATAAAGTAAAAAAGAGATGCTTGGTTACCCTGAATGTTAATGGGCTAAATGCCCCAATCAAAAGACACAGGGTATCAGAATGGATAAAAAACAAAACCCATCTATATGTTGCTTACAAGAAACTCATTTTAAGCCTGAAGACACCTCCAGATTTGAAGTGAGGGCATGGAAAAGAATTTGCCATGCTAATGGACATCAGAAGAAAGCAGGGGTGGCAATCCTTATATCAGATCAATTAGAATTTAAGCCAAAGACTATAATAAGAGATGAGGAAGGACACTATATCATACTCAAAGGGTCTTTCCAACAAGAAGATGTAACAATTTTAAATATCTATGCCCCCAACGTGGGAGCAGCCAACTATATAAACCAATTAATAACAAAATCAAAGAAACACATCAACAATCATACAATAATAGTAGGGGACTTTAACACTCCCCTCACTGAAATGGACAGATCATCCAAGTAAAAGATCAACAAGGAAATAAAGGCCTTAAATGACACACTGGACCAGATGGACATCACAGATATATTCAGAACATTTGATCCCAAAGCAACAGAATACACATTCTTCTCCAGGGCACATTGAAGATTCTCCAGAATAGAACACATCCTAGGCCATAAATCAGGTCTCAATCAGTATCAAAAGATTGGGATCATTCCCTGCATATTTTCAGACCACAATGCTCTGAAGCTAGAATTCAATCACAAGAGGAAATTTGGAAAGAACCCAAATACATGGAGACTAAACAGCATCCTTCTAAAGAATGAATGGGTCAACCAGGAAATTAAAGAAGAATTGAGAAAATTCATGGAAGCAAATGATAATGAAAAAACAATGGTTCAAAATCTGTGGGACACAACAAAGGCAGTCCTGAGAGGAAAATATATAGCGGGACAAGCCTTTCTCAAGAAACAAGAAAGGTCTCAGGTACACAACCTAACCCTCCACCTAAAGGAACTGGAGAAAGAACAAGAAAGAAACCCTAAACCCAGCAGGAGAAGAGAAATCATAAAGATCAGAGCAGAAATCAATGAAATAGAAACCAAAAAAACAATAGAACAAATCAACGAAACTAGGAGCTGGTTCTTTGAAAGAATTAATAAAATTGATAAACCCTGGCCAGACTTATCAAAAAGAAAAGAGAAAGGAGCCAAAGAAATAAAATCATGAATGAAAGAGGAGAGATCACAACTAACACCAAAGAAATACAAACTATTATAAGAAGATACTATGAGCCACTCTACGCCAACAAATTTGACAATATGGAAGAAATGGATGGATGCATTCCTAGAGTCATAAACTACCACAACTGAACCAGGAAGAAATAGAAAGCCTGAACAGACCCATAACCAGTAAGGAGATTGAAACAGTCATCAAAAATCTCCAAACAAACAGAAGCCCAGGGCTGGACAGCTTCCCGGGGGAATTCTACCAAACATTTAAAGAAGAACTAATTCCTATTCTCTTGAAACTATTCCAAAATATAGAAATGGAAGGAAAACTTCCAAACTCATTTTATGAGGCCAGCATCACCTTGATCCCAAAAACCAGACAAGGATCCCATCAAAAAAGAGAGCTATAGACCAATATCCTTGATGAACACAGATGTGAATATTCTCACCAAAATACTAGCCAATAGGATTCAACAGTACATTAAAAGGATTATTCACCACGACCAAGTGGGATTTATTCCAGGGCTGCAAGGTTAGTTCAACATCCGCAAATCAATCAATGTGATACAACACATCAATAAAAGAAAGAGCAACAACCATATGATACTCTCAATAGATGCTGAAAAAGCATTTGACAAAGTACAGCATCTGTTCCTGATCAAAACTCTTCAAAGTGTAGAGACAGAAGGCACATACTTCAATATTATCAAAGCCATCTATGAAAAACCCACCGCAAATATCATTCTCAATGGAGAAAACCTGAAAGCTTTTCCGCTAAGGTCAGAAACACGGCAGGGATGTCCATTATCACCACTGCTATTCAACATAGTACTAGAAGTTCTAGCCTCAGCAATCAGACAACAAAAGGAAATTAAAGGCATCCAAATTGGCAAAGAAAAGGTCAAACTATCACTCATCGCAGATGAGTGATACTATATGTGGAAAACCCAAAAGACTCCACTCCAAAACTGCTAAAACTTGTACAGGAATTCAGTAGTGTCAGGATGCATTTCTCTACACCAACAGCAAGACAGAAGAAAGAGAAATTGAGGGGTCAATCCCATTTACAATTGCACCCAAAACCATAAGATACGTAGGAATAAACCTAACCAAAGAGACAAAGAATCTATACTCAGAAAACTATAAAGTACTCATGAAAGAAATTGAGGAAGACACAAAGAAATGGAAAAATGTTCCATGCTCCTGGATTGGAAGAATAAATATTGTGAAAAGGTCTATGCTACCTAAAGCAATCTATACATTTAATGAAATTCCTATCAAAGTACCATCCATCTTTTTCAAAGAAATGGAACAAATATTCCTAAAATTTATCTGGAACCAGAAAAGACCTCGAATAGCCAAAGGGATATTGAAAAAGAAAGCCAACGTTGGTGGCATCACAATTCCGGACTTCAAGCTCTATTACAAAGGTGTCATCATCAAGACAGCATGGTACTGGCATAAAAACAGACACATAGATCAATGGAACAGAATAGAGAGCCCAGAAATAGACCCTCAACTCTACAGTCAACTAATCTTCGACAAAGCAGGAAAGAATGTCCCATGGAAAAAAGACAGCCTCTTCAATAAATGGTGTTGGGAAAATTGGAGAGCCATATGCAGAAAAATGAAATTGAACCATTTCCTTACACCACAGACGAAGATAGACTCAAAATGGATGAAGGACCTCAATGTGAGAAAGGAATCCATCAAAATCCTTGGGGAGAACACAGGCAGCAACCTCTTCGACCTCAGCCGCAGCAACATCTTCCTAGGAACATCGCCAAAGGCAAGGGAAGCAAGAGCAAAAATGAACTATTAGGATTTTATCAAGATCAAAAGCTTTTGCACATCAAAGGAAACAGTTAACAAAAGCAAAAGACAACTGAGAGAATGGAGAAGATATTTGCAAACGACATATCAGATAAAGGGCTAGTGTCCAAAATCTATAAAGAACTTAGTAAACTCAACCAAAAGAACAAATAATCCAATCAAGAAATGGGCAGAGGACATGAACAGACATTTCTGCAAAGAAGACATCCAGGTGGCTAACAGACACATGAAAAAGTGCTCCATATCACTCGGCATCAGGGAAATACAAATCAAAACCACAATGAGATATCACCTCACACCAGTCAGAATGGCTAAAATCAACAAGTCAGGAAATGACAGATGCTGGCGAGGATGTGGAGAAAGGGGAACCCTCCCACACTGTTGGTGGGAATGCAAGCTGGTGCAGCCACTCTGGAATACAGCATGGAGGTTCCTCAAAATGTTGAAAATAGAACTGCCCTATGACCCAGCAATTGCACTACTGGGTATTTACCCTAAAGATACAAATGTAGTGATCCAAAGGGGCACGTGCACCCGAATGTTTATAGCAGCAATGTCCACAATAGCCAAACTATGGAAAGAACCTAGATGTCCATCAACAGATGAATGGATCAAGAAGATGTGGTATATATACACAATGGAATACTATGCAGCCATCAAAAGAAATGAAAGCTTGCCATTTGCGACAACATGGATGGAACTAGAGGGTATCATGCTTAGCGAAATAAGTCAAGCAGAGAAAGACAACTATCATATGATCTCCCTGATATGAGGAAGTGGTGATGCAACATGGGGGCTTAAGTGGTTAGAAGAAGAATCAATGAAGCAAGATGGTATTGGGAGGGAGACAAACCATAAGTGACTCTTAATCTTACAAAACAAACTGAGGGTTGCTGGCGGGAGGGGTTTGGGAGAAGGGGGTGGGATTATGGACATTGGGGAGGTTATGTGCTTTGGTGAGTGCTGTGAAGTGTGTAAACCTGGTGATTCACAGACCTGTACCCCTGGGAATAAAAATATATGTTTATAAAAAATAAAAAATTAAAAAAAAAGGTATACTAACGTCTTCCTTTAAGATTACAGATTTTTGGATTTCTTTTTGAATTTGCTAATTTTTTTCTTGATATGTTTTGCTATTAGGTATGTAAAAATACCTTTCCCTGTGAAATATACTTTTAATGATTATGTATTGACCTTTATCTTTAAAAATATTTTTTACATCTTCCCCTTGCTGTTACTGTATTACATTTTTTCTTGGCTTATTGACACTGTTTAAAATTCTGGTTTTTTAATGTTCTTGTGCTGGATTAGAAATTTTTTTGTTCTTTCTCTCTTTAATGGTTAATCTTTAAGTGTGGTATATACTTTCTATATTCCTCTTACTCCAAAGCACCTCAACATGTATTAACCATGTCTATATCTGTATCTGCTTTCGTCAGGGCAATACCTGATTCTCACAGCCCCTTAACTTTGTTAATTCTCTGCTGTCTTCAAGGTGTTTGAATACGGTATTTTAAAAATACCTGTGTTTTATTTCTCTAAATTAACCCCCTATTTTTATTTTCTACAAAAGTGTTACTACAGATTTATGCACCAGTTTATAATTTTTTAACACTATACCTCTGTTAGCTCAGACTTTATTTTTGGATTATTTCCTTTTTCTTAAAGCACCTGCCTTAGAAGTTCCTTCTTGAGGATTATTAGAGCTAAATTCCTATCTGGAAATGTTTCTTTTTATGATGTTTGTTTCTTTGTATGATCACTTAGCTATTTTTTTAAAAATATTCTTTGTTGTTTAGAATTGCTACCTCTTATGTGTCAATGCTCTATCTGTAGAAATCATGTGCGTTTGTGTTAGGAGAGCATTCTTTTTTAGGGTCTTTGCTTTTTCTTCTTCAGCATGTTCCCTAGCACCAACCACCTAAGATCCCTCTTAAAACTCAATATTCTTATTGTTGGTTTTTGATATTATACAGTTACAATTTAATACAAATTGAATACCCTTGGGAAATATTTTTTTCTTTGTATGATGGAAAGGAAATTCACTGAATCTGTAGACCCTTAAGGACATCAAATTCATAGGCAGGTCTCTGTGGAAACACCTAACTATCCAGACCTGCTACCCAGTGCCTCAACCACAACTCTACTTTCTCCTTTTCTTTACTACTCTGAATTTTGACCCTTAGGGGTTTCCTTTACTTTTTGGAAACCCTTAGGGGTTTCCTTTACTTTTTATAGTCTCAGCTCTATATTTATGTTCTATATTTTGTTGAATTTTACATTTTATTTATTTGTTTGTTTATTTATGAGAGATAGAGATTGAGACTGAGCAAGCAGGGGGAACAGCGGGCAGAGGGAGAAGCAGGCTCCCGACTGAACAGGAACATCTGATGTGTACTTAATCCCAGATCCCTGGGATCAGAACCTAAGCTGAAGGCAGACACTTAACTGACTGAGCCACCCAGGTGTCCCTTACATGGTTGTTGTTGTTGCTGTTGTTGTTGGTGCTGGGTATTATATCTGTTTTGCCATTTTGATTGGAATGTGACAACAAATTTATTTATTCTTTTAGCAAGAATCTGACAATATGGTAGATTTGCTTATAATTATACTATTAACAGAGAACAGGACCCACATCTCCAGAGGTTTAATATTAAGCATATCATGATCACATACCTTACATTTTAGAAATCTTCCTAATTTATAATATTTTATTTTGTATTCATTTTATATGCCCATATTCATATTTGCTTCAGGAAGTATGGTGACTTCATATCATACTAAACATTTAGAAGAAGATAGTCAAACAAGATATGTCTGATTGCTTTGCTCCTTCGTGTTTCTCACTGTTTTTTCAGGAGTCAAATAGTATCACTTCTTGATTCAACAAAAATTTGTTGAAAACTTATTTTAGCACCAATACTAAGGTCTACACATGTAAAGATGCTTTTATTCAAAGTAAATTAATATATAGAGCAGTAAATAGGGAGTAAGACCAAAGTGTTTATAAAGTGCTGTGAGAATACAAAGGAGGAAGTCTTTAGCTGCAATTGCAAAGGCAATAATAATAATAATAATAATAATAATAAAAGATCCCACAGAGGTGTCTTAGCTGAATTTTAATAGTCAACATGAACCCTTCATGAGATCATAAGGAGTGGGGAGAGCTGTTAGAAGATAAAAGGGTATGTTAGATAAGGGTGAAATCTCAGAGATTATATGCAGCTCTAAAGACACTGAGCTGTACCTTGCAGGCAATTAGGAACAATTATTTGGACTCAAGCAGAGACATGCATAGCCATATTTGCATTTCAAAAAGCATATGAAAGATGGATTGAACAATGATGAGATTGGTGTCAGATGGGATTTGTAGTAGCCTTTGTGATATAAAGAAGGTGAGAAATTCTCAGAATTTTGAAAATACTTTGTGACGTTCTAGAACGTAGAACAAGAGACAGATGGGGATATTATAACATAAATTTTGGGTCTTTTAATCATTATCATTATCACTAGTATTCTTTTTTTTTTTAATTTTTAATTTCTTTTCAGTGTAACAGTATTCATTGTTTTTGCACCACACCCAGTGCTCCATGCAATCTGTGCCTTCTCTAATACCTACCACCTGGTATTCCAACCTCCCCCCCCCCACCCCTTCAAAACCATCAGATTGTTTTTCAGAGTCCATAGTCTCTCATGGACTCTCCCCTTCCAATTTCCCTCAACTCCCTTCTCCTCTCCATCTCCCCTTGTCCTCCAGGCTATTTGTTATGCTCCACAAGTAAGTGAAACCATATGATAATTGACTCTCTCTACTTCACTTATTTCACTCAGCATAATCTCTTCCAGTCCCGTCCATGTTGCTACAAAAGTTGGGTATTCATCCTTTCTGATGGAGGCATAATACTCCATAGTGTATATGGACCACATCTTCCTTATCCATTCGTCCATTGAAGGGCATCTTGGTTCTTTCCACAGTTTGGCGACTGTGGCCATTGCTGCTATAAACAGATGGCCCTGCTTTTCACTACATCTGTATCTTTGGGGTAAATACCCAGTAGTGTAATTGCAGGATCATAGGGAAGCTCTATTTTTAATTTCTTGAGGAATCTCCACACTGTTCTCCAAAGAGGCTGCATCAACTTGCATTCCCACCAACAGTGTAAGAGGGTTCCCCTTTCTCCACATCCTCTACAACACATGTTGTTTCCTGACTTGCTAATTTTGGCTATTCTAACTGGTGTATGGTGGTATCTCAATGTGGTTTTAATTTGAATCTCCCTGATGGCCAGTGATGATGAACATTTTTTCATGTGTCTGATAGCCATTTGTATGTCTTTATTGGATATCACTAGTATTCTTAAGAATATTAAATATAACCAATCTGTGTTAGTGCCCTTGTCCCATGGAAGGAAGCCTCCATATTCTAAGGAAAGTATATCTCAATATTAAATAGGTTTAAATTTATCTATATCTGTACTTAAGTCTATCTGAATCTAGAAGTGTATGGGAACTTTATTTCTTGATCTGACATTCTACCATGGACCCTCAAAATAGAGATTCTTTCATTTGAGTCAAGATATTATGTCTCTGAGAGTCCTTGTATCATTAATTTGTAGACCTTCCTTGAAAAACTGTCTTTAAACATGCTTGTCCTCCTGAGAAGTGCCCCTTAGGCCCAGCATGCATAGCCGGTTCTTTGTGGAAGGGTATGAACAGAGCTTGGAAGCATACAGGAACCTTTGCACACATGCCCACAGAATCCTTCATGGGATGGAACGGACCTATGGTGAAAAGAGGATGGAGATAGTGCCTCTAACATTAGGCATGGAATTTGAACCTTGAAGTCAATTTGAAGTTATTTTAATGATGTGGTGAACAATTTGATAGTTTGATTTATAACTTAAGTATTTAAATATATAGTGCATGGGCTATTTTTAATCTTTTACTCTGCATTCCAGAATGTTAGGTTAATAAATTAGGACAAACTTCTGGAATCAGAAAACTGGCTTTAGAGGATGCTTTAGGTTCTTTGTTCTTAATTTTAAACTTGAGGTAACGGAGTTTTGATCCAGATTATCAAAAAGTAGTGGCAAAGCCAAAATAAAAGCCTAGGTACATAGAATTATCTTTGCTTTTATCTTTTATTAATTAATGTACTAATTTTATATTTCTCTTAGCAGACTTCTTAGGTCAAATAACTTCTTTTTAGGTCATACCAAAAGTTCAAAAAATCAAAATCATGTCTGTGCATGTTGTAAAGTCAAGACTCAATGACTTCTATTGAAGTTGCAGTTTGATTTTGTAAACAGTGTTATTTCTACTGAATCTGTGACTGAGGTTTTTAAGGACTTTAAATGGTATTAGCCAGATGTTCCATTAATATTTATAGAAAGCATCCCATAAAATTGAAATTATGATTTTTTCATTCGAGTGTTTACATAAATATTGGAAATGCCAAGAGAACATGAAATGTAAAAAACTAAAACTTTATATTTGATTTGGTTAATAATACACATTTTACAAACATTGGAAACTAATACAAATCAACAAAAAATTATTAATTCAATTAAATCTGTGCTAGCGTATTATACTGGTTTTAAAATGGATTGAATAGTGATGTTACTCCAAAATGAATAATCTTATTCAGGAGACCTATCTTACAATTCTGATATTCAGATGAAATTATTACTGTGAGTGTCTTGACATTATGTAATTCTACTTTGGATATCATATCAAATATATTTGAAATTAAGGACTAAAAATGATTGCCCATAAACTTATAGCTTATTTTCCATGCAAGTATCATCCAACTCTTTAGCCATATCTGATTGCCCCATCCAATTAATTTAAACTTAATGTCCACTCATCCTCATCATTTATCAGACACTCATTTGAATTGCAATGAGTAGGGAACATTGGTATTCATTCTGGAAAATATATCTGCTCAATGAAGGGCAAGAGATCATGGCTATAGAAAGGGTGCTTAAAAATCATCATAAAAATGAAGAAGAAAAAAGAAATGAAGAAGAAAGTATTTTCAGAAATTGTTACTCACATTAGAGTATTAGACTATAATATAAAGCTTTACTATCTGGATGACACCACCCATTTTCTTTCAGTACACGTTATCCAAATGTTACAAAGGTGATCAACCTATAACCTTGGTATCTTTTTATATGTGATCTCCTTTAATTCTTTGAAGAAGACAAGTAGGCAAGAAAAAAATAAAAGAAGAAATGGTAAAGCCAGTATTCTCAGATTCAAATTAAATATGCTATTAACAGGGGCACCTGTGTGGCTCAGTGGTTTAAGCCTCTGCCTTCGGCTCAGGTCATGATCTCAGGGTCCTGGGGTCAGCCCTGCATCGGGCTCTCTGCTTTTTGGGGTGGGGGGAGAGCCTGCTTCCTCTTCTCTCTCTGCCTGCTTCTCTGCCTACTTGTGATCTCTCTGTCTGTCAAACAAATAAATAAAATCTTTGGAAAAAATGCTATTAACAGAATTATTTCTATTTATATCTATTTATTCTTCTGTTGAGTTCATTTATTCTCTATTAATTGCCACAGATCATCAACATAACAAAAAACTGTTATGTTTATTTTAGTTAAAAAAAGCTAAGATTTTTCCCAGTAATATTGGTATGTTCTTTTATTAAATAGTGTGTATTTGGTTTTTTTTTCCTTGCTTAGCACTTTATTTTTTGTCTTTTTTATAATTACTCCAAATTTTCATTATGAAAAATTTCAAACTATCAACAGATTGAAATAGTACGATGAACACCTATTTACATCCTTTTTGAAAACAAGTAAGGCAAAAACGTTATCAAGTCTGTACTTGTTTTTATCAGAGGCTAGAAGCAGCAGTTGGAGAAAAAACTTCGAAAATTTGGGCAAAATTTTTGAAAAGATTTTTGCTATCTTACATTGGATAGATGACTCATGGTCATGTAAATATAGGTAGAAAAGATAAAAGCCAGTCAATCACTACTAACTCCAACTGGTAGTAACTATACTAGCTTGATAAAGGCCTACAGATCAAATCAGTCTTTAAGCTTGGTTTAAAGACTGGGTGGCTCAGATGGATAAGTGTCTGCCTTTGGCTCAGATCATGATCCCAGGGTCCTGGGTTAGAGCCCCACATTGAGCCCCACATCTGGTTCCCTGCTCTCTGCTCAGTGAGGATCCTGCCTCTTCCTTTCCTTCTATTGCTCCCCCTACTTGTGCTCTCTCGCTTTCTCTGTCAAATAAATAAATAAAAGCTTAGAAAATTTTTTTTAAAAAATGAACTATTGGTTTGTGAGCTAAATAGGTGAATACAAAGATTCAAGTAACAGGTAGAGTGACTTTGGGACCCAGATTTATCTGATGATGGGAAGAGCCTGACTGATTCCATTGATTAGGCAGTAGAGATTGTGATTCTCTTTCCTGCTGTGCTTAAAGGCAGGAGGGCAAAGACAGAGGGTCACCCTGCCACTGAACACATCAATAATGGCTCTCAGAAATTATGAAGCAGAGACATGGTTCATTGAATTTGCTTTTAGGCAAAGAATTTTCTAGCGGTTAAGATAAAACTTTATCATGTTATCTGCTCCTTGAATGTGACCCCACAGCCATTGAATCTATCTAGGAACCACTTTTGTGACTCAGATATGCTTAGATTCACAACCCAAAAGAAATAGCAACTTGGAGGAATTGTCACTCTACAGTGTAAAATGTGCAGAGGTCATCAGAATATTAAAGATAACCACAAGCTGTTTGGCATTTCTCCTGTCTAGAGGCATATTCTTTTTTTTTTTCCTCCTTGAATGTGGGCTTCCATATGATTGCATTGAGCAATGCGGTATAGTGGAAGTATAGTTATGACAGGACCAGACCTTGCTTTTAAAAGACTGGAGACTTCGTTGGCCTTTTGGAGTCCTGGGCTATCTTGTAAGAAGTTAGGATTTCCTCTGGAGAAAACAAATGGGAGAAATCCCAAGACTTGATGAGAAGAGGGCTCCAGCCAAGCCCAGGCTTCTAGCTATCCATGCCTATACACCAGGGATATAAATGAAGCTATGTTGGGCAATCAAGACACGTGGAGCTTCCTGCTGAATATCACAGGGTGACCAGAGTCAATAATACAGAGAATAGAGGAATCACCCATAGGTCTCTCTTGCTTAAGTCTTGGCCCCCTGAATTGTGAGAAATTAAAATTGTTGTTTCTCATCACTAAAATTTGGAGCAGTTTGTTACACAGCAGTAGATAACCAGAAGAACAGCTTGTTTTGAATTTGATTTTTTTTTAATTTAATGAATTATATTTATTGGAAAGAATATATGTACAAATTCTAAGACTAAAGACTAAGATGTGTGTGTGTGTGTATCTATATCTATATATTTTTTTAAATTTTCGAACAGATAAGAATGACCCAGGCAGACTAAGGGGAGGAGCCAAAAGCACAAACATTTAATGTGAAATTAGGAAAAGACCTCAGTATTAACAATAACAACAATAACAGCAATCTTATTGCTAGATTATGTGAATTATATTGATTGCAACTGACTAGTTAAAGAACACTGTCTCTATGATGTAATAATCTTTTGTTTCTTCCAAATGATAAGTTACCTTTAATTATATGATAATTGGAACTCATAATGTCATTTGTTTCATCCATCTACTTGCTTTTAAGTACAAAGCATATAAGACTTCCTAAAGTTCTGTCTCAGTTTGAACACTTTAAGGAAATAAAGCGTAACACGTAAAGAGCTGATGTTATATTTTACCCTAATCTAATACTAATTAATGAAATTAATGATTCATCCTTAGGTATCCATGATAGAAGTTACCAAAATTTCCCCAACGGGAGAAAATGGTCAAAATAGTTTTCATTTTCCACCAAAAACACCAACCTACTGTCAAGAAAGCGCTTACAGCTAAATGTAGCATGTAATTTTTTAAAGTTTAAAAATTTTAAAAGTTCAGATAGCTTCCTCAGAAAATAGGAAGATACTAAAACTTCATTCAGAAATTGATAAAGACCAAAATACTGAATAGGCAGTGAAAGTTTTTATGTACCATTGAAGATTTTAAGTGACTCAGTCTTCATGTAAGATATTCATTAGGGGGGCACCTGGGTGGCTCAGTGGGTTAAAGCCTCTGCCTTCAGCTCAGGTCATGATCCCAGGGTCCTGGGATCAAGCCCCACATCGGGCTCTCTGCTCAGCAGGGAGCCTGCTTCCTCCTCTCTCTCTGACTGCCTCTCTGCCTACTTGCGCCATCTGTCAAATAGATAAATAAATAAAAATTTTAAAAAAGATATTCATTAGGTGACTGTTTTTTATTACTTCAAGTGAACATAGTTACAATTAAAGTGAAATAACCTTTCCATTTCGGGATGGCTTATTCAGACTATTAACGTTTATGACTGAAAGTGTCACCTTTATTCATGCACTAAATGAAAGATGCTCATATATTGTCCCTAACACTGTTTCATGGTTTTACTTTGGAAATTAATCTGATCAGACTGACCCCTAAAGACACACACCAATAGCAGAAGGAAAGTTTAATATCTCATGATACTGGTATAGTTAGGAGAAAACACAGACGTAAATTGTACTTGAAGAATTCCGGTAAATTCATTTAGAATCTTTATTCATCAGAATTCAAGAGTTTTGGTCACAGGATGTGCTGATAACAGGGATGGAAATACGCTCCAGAAGGTGCAAGAGGACCTGGTGCTGTGATAGTATTGGCCATGTGCTTATGGTGATCAACCTGGGCAGCCACCACAGTCACACAAACTGTGCTCTGCACACAGCTGGTCTGGAAGTTAAGGTAAGGGTTAAAACCTGTCTGCTCTGCCTCTCAGTCATCACTCACAGCAGGCCTCATCAGAACAGAAAAAGAAATGCCTTTTTCTTTATAGGAGTTTCTCACAGTGGTTGTCTTTTTCTAACTCTTACAAAGATGACATTTTAATGGCAGGGGCCCTGGGTATATCTTTTGCAGTTATTGTGTCCAAACAGACATCTGCATTTTTTAGTTTGGTCTAGGCTGAAGCACAGATGAGAAGTTTGTAAGCCAGAGACATTTGAAGTCAGGTGATTTAGAATTGGTTCCTTGAAGCTTTGTGTAGTAGGAAGAAAGTTATTTCAGTCAGCGGCTGGGTATTCCTGGAGAGAGAAAAGATCAAGCTGTTAGTAGAAAGTGATAAGCAAGAGCTACTTTGAGGTTTGGCAATCAAAATTGGTAAGAGGGTTAGGGCAAGATAGGGCACCATTCCCAGCAGAAATGATGGCAGAAGCATAGTCTGAGGCTAACTAACATATCGTGGTTTTGTTCTTAGTTACTCAGAGACTGGGTGAGACTTGAATGGGTAAGTTGCTCATCTTAAATACGATGTTAAAAAGTGAATAAATATTAAATCTATAACAAGAGGGATGCCTGAGTGGCTCAGTTGGTTAAGCATCTGCTTTCAATTCAGGTTATGATCCCAGGGTCCTGGGATTAAGTACCACATTGGGTTCCTGCTCAGTGGGAAGCCTGCTTCTCCCTTTGCCTGCTTCTCCCCTGGTTGTGCTCTTTCTCTCTCTCTCTCTGAAAAATAAATGAATAAAATCTTTAAAAAAAAGAAAAAAAAGCTTGAACAAGAATTTCTTTCTTTCTTTCTTTCTTTTTTTTTTTTTTTAAGTTTTTTTGTAGACAGAGAGGCAGGCAGAGAGAGAGGGGGAAGCAGGCTCCCCACTGAGCAGAGAGCCTGATGCGGGATCGATCTCAGGACCCTAAGATAATGACCTGAACTAAAGGCAGATGTTAACCCACTGAGCCAACCAGGGGCCCTTGAACAAAAATTTTTGTACCATGTTTCTTTAATTTGTGCTCTGACACACCTTAAGGGTATGAATTTACTCTCCTCAAATATTAACACTAGTCATAATTGATTATTAAAATATCAAAATATTAGCCAACATTGACTTCTAATACTTTCATTTCCCAAGTACTGAGTTGAGTGTATTGTATTTTTAATCTCATTTAATCCTTATAATATCTCTGTAGGTGAATGACATTTTCTTATTTAGTAATTTAGGAATCTGACTGAGTTTTAGAGAGGCTAAGTCATTGCAGACATACACAGAAGTGGTAAAGGTAAGATGAACCCAAGACATAGTTTTTTAAAAATTATGTCATCACCCTAAGATACCTTTTCTCTATGATTAGAAATGTTTTGGTGAAAACAGCAAATACACCAAGCTTGAGAAAGTTTTCTCAATGATTCTACACTACAAATATTAGATAATGTTAATGTCTTAATTTTGGTTGTCTTGGAGAGAGTCAAGGATTCAAGTTCATGGCCTGTGTATGTGGTGATCCCAGGAAATAACTTTGAGAAAGTTTTGATGTCTGAAGGTAAAGAAACTAGTAAAAAAGTATGTTATCAAGCAGATTACAGTTGTGAATTTTTGCAACTCAATCCCACTGGAGAGCTCTGGAAACTAGTGTAGGAAATATTATGTTATATGGGAGGGGTAAAATGTGCATTAGTTATCTGTCAGTTCTCACTAGATGTTGGTTCAGGTTATATTCCAGGGGTCATTATCTTTCTAGCAGTTCTAGCCTATTGGGTATGGGCAGAGCAGGGCTGGGTAGCCAGAGGAAGCCCTCAGTTCTGCTGTCTGATATTTGGGCTACTTACACTGAAATTGTATTGGCTTAGATGACAATATGGGATAACAGTTGCTACTACAATTAATAGTCATGTCTATTTCTTAATTCATACCTGAGGATTTTCTTGATCAACTTCTGGCAAATTAAAATCTCCTCTAAAGGTCTGTAGCATTCTATTTTTACCATTCTCATCAAAGTTACTAATTACTTACTATCATGATTTCTGTACAAGTTTTCACTCTTTAAAAAAAAAATGAAAGAAGGTAGGTACCATATTATAGACCATGTGTATATCACAGACTAGGCATTGTGGCTTCTTTTTTGGCCCCACTTTATCTGCATTTAATCCTGATTTTCACTAATTTATTTGGAACTGTAAACCAAGATTTTGTTTTTGAGACCCTTCATTTATTATGCTGCCTTCTCATAAATCCTTACTTAAATGGCCATTAAATTGTTTTCCCACTCTGACTTCAATTTTGAGAATGAGACTTGCATGTAGTTCAACATCATTAAACTCCATTCACCACTTTTCTCTACCCTTCTCTGTGCCTCAGGAGGCTGGTAGGATATGTTCTACATCAAGGGCCCACTTACTCTCCCACATCTGAGTTGAGTTCTGCCTTTCGGAAACAGGGATCACATGAGAGAGAAGAGAGAAGTCAGGATATTCCTTCTGGGTCCTTCATTCTGGGTCACCATTGGCCAGCTGAGTCCTGCTCCCCTTCAGAGGCCCAGTTCATCTGGCTCTTTCAGTTCCGAAAAGTGCTTTCTCCTGTCTTCATTTTAGGCTTTAGCCTGAGCAGAGGCCCATTGTTTCTATCCCAGGTATATTAAATTCTGACTAGAGTTTTACTTGCTCCTTGGCCACATTTTTATAAGTGGCAGATAATCTCAATTAAATTCTCCTCAAATTACCAAATTTGAGCATACCATTTCTTTCCCAAAGAATGTCCCAGACGGATAAGCAGACTAATGAATACTTTTTTCTTTTCTTAATTATGTTACCATCTTGCCAGTCCTGAAAAAGAAACAACCATCTTGAATATCTTTCTTTCTCTGTTTACTTTGGATCACCAGTCACCAAATCACACTTATTCTGAACAGAACTAACTGCCTTATCTTGTTTCTCACCCTACTACTTTGTAATATTTAAATTAACAAAGTAAGTTCTATACTGTGTCTGCAAATTCCAGTTTCTGATCTTGGCAGTATCTTACCTATGCTTCTGTATTATAAAGTTGATCATATTTTCTTTAGTGTTTTTTAGTGACTTTTTAAAAATGGTTTTATTTATTTATTTGATAGCAATCACAAATAGGCAGAGAGGCAGGCAAAGAGAGAGAGTGGGAAGCAGGCTCCCCGCTGAGCAGAGAGTTAGGTTCGGGGATTGATCCCAGGACCCTGAGATCATGACCTGAGCCTAAGGCAAAGGCTTAACCCACTGAACCATCCAGGAGCCCCTTTAGTGACTTTTTTAATTATAAAAAATAAAACTTATTTCTAAAATAAAATGCTCCCTTTATATATATATATATAAAATTCTGTACTAAAATTACTTGTACAAAACTCAGTGCTGAAAAATACTGAAATTCAGTATATATCTGTTTGTTTTATTTTATTTTTATTTTCCTACTCCTCTCTTTTGACTTATGACTCCTATGAATAGGCCATTTTTCTCTTTGTTCTTTGATGCTGAATGAGATTTTAAATAAAATTTTTACATTTGGGTGCCTGGGTGGCTCATTTGGTTAAGTGTCTGCCTTCAGCTCAGGTCATAATCCCAGAGTCCTGGGATCAAGTTCCACATAGAAGCAAGAAGTCTGCTTTTCCCTCTGCCCCTCGCCCTGCTTGTGATTTCTCTCTCTTTCTCTCTCTCTCTCAAGATCTCTCCCTCTCTCTCAAATAAAATCTTAAGACAAATTTTTATGTTGGATCAAAATAATTGAAGAGATATTTTTACTTAATTCTTAAAACTTCATATATTTACTCATGTCTAATCAGTGTCCTAGAGCAATAATTCTTTCCTTGAATTGGACATCATGATCAAAATAGAGAATTTTGTTGTTGTTTTTGTTGGTTTAGAATTTCTATTTTTAAGTCTTTTTTATATTTTATTTTCAAGTTCATTAATTATGGGGGAAAATACTACAAAATTATAGGAAAAATGATATCCCAATACATAGCAATCAATTTACCTAGATATATCTAGCAATATAGTTTGGAAATGTATAAAATAAAAAATTGTATAGTTACAAACTTTCAGAAAAGGACAAATCTGCAAGCATGTATGAAGCAAGGGCTTAAAAAATTACAAGAAAAAATTTATACACATCTATCGGAAATAGATGAATCAAGTGTATTGATCTGTTTTTTTAAATTTTATTTTAAAAAGTTCTTTTACTTGATATGGTTGATATACAACGTTACGTTAGTTTCCTATTTATCTGGTTTTAATTGTGATTCCATTGCCAGAGATTTGGTTGAAATAGATCTAAGGTAGCACTTAATATCTGTAATTTCCAAAAATTCCTTTGGTATACTTGTGTATCCTGGTTTGGGAATCACCGATCTGTTAAAACCCTACATGCTTAAATCTGTTTATGATCTGACCCGGGAATCTAGAAATCTCAGTTATCTAATCACTGAAAATAACGTTGAGATATTGAAAAGGTGTGTAGAGTTCCATTTATGGCCTTAAGTTTAAGACGTAGACATGTAAATAGAAAATGAGAAACTTTGACTTGTTAGGCACTCCCAAAGATTGCTTGCAAATTTATTATACCAGTTCAAGAGTTGAGTGTTTTGTTGTTATTGATCATTAAATGCTGATTGTATTGAGAAACAAAGAGGAAGTAAAACAAATGTACAAGATGACAACCTCCAGTTCTTACATTGCCTGGAATCAACACACCAGAGCCCACTGCCCGGCGTCACACTTCCCACTAATTTTTAAAAACTTCCCATTTGTAAAAGTGGAAATTAATGTTACCTATTTGCAGGATTTGGGGGTGAACGTGTGCAAATCACTGGCTCAGAGTAGGCAATAAAAATGTTATATCTCCTGCAGAAATATATAATCTAATTAGGGAGTCAAAGCAGAGACACACAAAATAATTAATTATAATGCAATGTGGTCAGGGTCGGTGAAGGACTTCTCAGTGTGGGTTCAGCCAGCTTTTCCCTCCTACACCTCAGGTCTTCTCATCTACCTAGGGGAGATAATCAAAAGAGGTTGAGTTCAACAATAGGCTTTTCTGCTGTTCCTATGGCAACGAACTGAAAATAATCACAACATTTCACTTCAATCCTTAATGCAATTTAGTCAGAAACACTTGCTGAGCACCCACTGTGTGCAGAGAAATGTACTGGAAGATTATGGCAACAAGAAATTTTATTGTCCATAAGTGGAAACTGCTAGGAAAAAATAACTTTCTCTACAAATACATCCTCTGAAAAAAAATGTTTATAAAGATCTGCCACATTATTTGCACATTAGGGTTTTAGATTTACCTTGTGCTGTCAGTATTTCTTTGCAAACTTCTGTACCAATAGTTACCAAAGTAAGAGTGGGATTTGGCTCTACACTGAAAATGATTTGAGTTAGTTGAGATAATAGTTGAACACTGTTATCAATACTAGTGGATTTCTCTCTAGAATTTTCACTTGGGAATATAGATACACCTAAATACAAATGTAAATACACCTAAATACAAATACAAATACAGATACACCTAAATACAAATCTGGAAAATGTTGTTTCCAGAAGTTTTGCCTTTTTTTGGAAGATCCCGGGACAATGAGGTTAAACGGGAAGAATGTCATTAAATAACAGTGAGTAATAAAATAGTTATGATGACCTTTCTCATAACAGCCAGCTCTGTGATGACTAGTTACAGACTGTTAGATAAAGAACCTAAAAATCTTTCTTCCATCTTCTCACAGCTGTGTGTGGCCAGTCCACAGTAGGCCAGAACAAGATATCAGGTGTCTCCCACTGACCTTCTTATCTATTCAAAATTCTTAGTAATGTGTTGCCTTGACACCAATCTTTAATTCACCATTTTCCTGAGCAGTTTTCCACTGAGATTTATTTCACTCAGATTGATTTAGTATATATACTATTATATATGATATTTTATCCATTTGCATATTGCCCCAACTAACCTCATCCAGGAGAAGAATTAGTGAAATATGATGACATGGCATACTGATGCATGTGTTTTGTTATAGCAACCTGAGCATACTATACATATATTAGTAAATGTGTTTCTATAATAACATTTTAATCATGACATGGAATCTTTGTATGTCATATTTTTACTTTCCTATTATTAGCTATTTCAATTACCTAAATATATTTTAATCTTAACATTTATTTATTTTCATGGGAAAAATTTCCAGAAATATTTGAGTATAAAGTAATGCACATTTCTAAATATTTTTTTTGATTCATATTAGTAACTGTTAGTCCATTCTAGACTTCTGTGAGTTGTGTGAGAGTAGGACCTTTTCAGTTATAAAGGAATTATCAGTTTTCAAAAATCTCTGTAAATCCTGGTAGCCAAGAGTTACAGGTTTTAATTTTTTTACTCAATTTGAATTTTTAAATGTAATTTGTAGTGAATTGATTATATTTGTAATTATATTTGTAGTGATTTGATAGCTAATTTTTACTAGATTTTCTGTATCTCAGCTTGTCTTTGTGACTTGCCTATGCATAGCCTTGTAGGTATTTATTTTTTTAATTACATGAAAGATATGCTTTGTATCTTGTAATACAAAAAAAATCTATTTTTGTATTACAAGAAAATTATGTGCAGAGCCAAGAGGTTGTTGTAAATGACATTCATTTCAGTGACGTGAGAAACACATTTATCTGTGATGAGTTGGTTTTTGAGTGGGAATTGAACATAGAGAGCATGGGAAATATTTTACTTCCGCATCACCATTTTCTTAGTTTTTGATTCTAGCTGTTGCTTCTCATAAAGTTTTTATGTCTTCTGTTAATACTTTATGTGATATTTTACAAGGCATTTTACACAGTCTAGTTAGTCAATATCCTGTATCCTTTTGCTGATTAATATTTTAAATCTATAACTTTTGTTTCATCTGAACCCAACCTGACTCTAATGAGTTCTTTCAAAGAATGACCTCACCTTCCACTGAGATTCTTCTGTCAATAACATGGATGCCATCTTTGACTCATTTATCTTCAGTTTACAACATCTAATGAGCCAGTACTTTGATTACTTCAACAAACATTTTTTGATATGCTGCACTATATCAGATAATGTTCTAAACTCTTGGGGTACAGCAGAAAACAAAACAAATTTAGTCATTGTTTTTGCAGAGCTTATGTAAACAGGTGTATGTATTAGGATCCAGTCAGAACACAAATGACATAGAACATTTAACTATAAGAATTATTAAGTAATTACAGGCAACTACTTTTAAGGGATAAAGAGTACCCTATAGACGTGAGAATAATAGACAGAGAGACCAGCTACTACTTCTAGGGCTGAAAGCTTAATTGAAGGAAGAAACAAAGTTTGAAAAGATTTCCCACCTCAAAGACTTGAGATTCAGACCTTTCTGAAAAATATCTGGATGTAGTCCCATTGGATGGTAGGAAATTTGGGTGAGGAGTCACTGGCAAGGGGTGGCAAATAGGAAACTGCCTGATGGGGAATGATGTGCTTAGAAGCCACCCATTGGGGCACCACCAAGACATCCTGAGATGCTTCCCACTGGCATGCCACCAAGACTTACTGAGAAGCTGAGTGTCTGGTAAATCTTGTTGGCAAGTCTGCTGGGGGCAATTGAAAAAACCTGGGAGTCCCCCCACCTTGCCTATATTATCTATGAAACTCACTGGAAAGTGAATGCCACTGATGTCCTGCATACCAGTGGCGGCTATGCAGTGTGGATCAGGAGCTAAAGCATACCAGGGCTAGAACCATCCCTCTTGCAGTGTTGTTGTTGTTCTCCTCCTCTTTTTTTTTTTTTTTTGTTTTTGTTTTTGTTTTTTTTGTTTGAGCCAGAAAGAGAAGGAGGGGCCAAAGGAGAGGGAGAGAAAGAATCTTAAGCTCCACTCAATATGGAGCTCCATCTCAAGAACCTGAGATTATAACTGAGCCAAAATTAAGAGTCTGATGCTTAACCCACTGGCCATGCAGGTGCCCCTCTTCTCTTTACTTAAGTTTAACATTGTGCCAGCTGAGAAAATAGAAATTTTTGCAAGATTCATATTCAAGATCACAGAAAAAGCAAAGAATTGTAACCAAGAGGCAAGTAGGTGTTAAGTGTTAAATAGTTGTTAAGTTGTTAAGTCCACTCCTTTGGTTATAACAACAAAATAGCTCTATGTTTCCATTTAACCAGATAGGGCTACAGTTAGTTTAAGCAAAGTTGTCAACTATTCCTTGAATTGTAAAGAAACTGATTTCATTTTATCCATTGCTAGCTCTACTAAATTACTCTTCAAATTCTGTCACAGTCCCATTAAATATTTTATTACCTAAAAACTAAATTGTAGAGTTAACCTGTGACAATTTGTATATTAATAACAAGTACAAGGATATAGAAGAAGAGAATAACTGGAATATATAAACACATGCATAGACAAGCAAAGAGAAAATAAAGATACTATATATCTTGATTCCAGAACTGGCCATATCTTGATTCCATAACTGGCCACAAATTGTAATTGGCCTATGACTACCTTTTTCTACTACCATTTTTTATTACCTTGCTCTCAACAGGAATCTCAGTTGGTTGGGGTTTTACCTGTTGAAGTCACTCAAATAGTCTTTTCCATTCCCAAAGAATGTGATTGTTCAACAGCTCCTTTTTGACTTGCTTTTAGTTTGTTGTTATTGTTGTTATTTTTTTTCCCTATTAAGTATTATAAGTCATTTGAGAGAATTTCTTGGATGCTAGACATAGTGATGTTTTTCCTCAGTTTTATAACATTTACCCAGTTTCTCCTTGGTAATTGGGATCAACACTCCAGCCAGTAAGTTGACTCCTTTTTTCTGCCTGCTGATTCAGTGGCATTAAGAGCCTCAGATGGTCAAGTGACAGGCCCGCCTTAAAGTTTAATGGAACCATTGTTGTGTTTCATGGTGAAAGTCTCCCTTGGGGAATGAAACTTCCAAACCAACAGAGTTCAGAGTTTTCAGGAGAGATAGTAGGAGTTATGGGAGTGCCTTATTAAGTTGAAGAGGAAAAGGAGCCAGTGCAGTGATTACTCTTTGATTCTAGGACCCAAATATTCTGGATCCAGGGTAGATAGCACCATGCTATGAACTCTAGTTCAAAGGATAGTCACCATACTCTAAGACAAGATGCTCCCCAACTGGCACCAATTCTGGGTTTTTAGTAAGACATTACACCTTCTAAGTAGACCACCTGCTTCTGGGTGATGGAGTATATAGTAAGATCAATTATTTCCACAGCCTTGAGACTTTGCAGCATGACATTTGCTATGAAATGAGTTCCTTTATCAGAAATAAATACTGTGCAGAATGCCATGGTGATGGATAAGGAATTCATCTTTGAGTTTGTGGATATGTGTGCTGGAAGATGAATTATTGGCATGGGAAGCAATTCCATATACAGAGTATGTGCCTATTCCAAGTGCAGTGGGCTTTTGACCCTTTTTTTATGAATTAGATTCAGTGTAATCAATCTGTCACCAGGTGGATGACAGGTACCCTGGGAATTGGTGCCATATCAGGAGTTTAGTGTTCTTCTCTGCTTTTTGCAGATTAGGCACTCAGTAGGAGCAGTTGCCAAGTTAGAGTTGCTAAGGGCACATATGTCCAGGATATTGGGCCCTTCTGCAGTTCCATTTATGCCTCCATAGCCACTTCACTCTAGGGCTCATTCAGAAAGTACTGGGGTTTCTGGGAAAGGAAGTTGACCAACATTCACAGAGCCCATCATATTGTCTACCTGATTATCATGAGCCCCCTCAATACTGGCTGCACTTTGGGAGGCTGCTTGTTTATTTTGTTTTGATCTCTGGTATATCACTGCTGCCCCTAATGAATGATGCTCTCATCTTGTCTTTGATGGTTAATTGTTGCCATTTGGCCTTCTCAGTGATGGTATTGCAATAGCCATATAAAGTTTATAAAAGAGATTATGAAAAATAAAATTGCTCAGTTCACTTATGTATTTCTCAATGCCTTAGTGAAAGGAATATCTCCTGCGCTTCTTTGGAGGAGGTATCTGGGATGAGTTTGCAAGTCACATGTGATAAATCCATGCCAACATTCTTATGGGCATAAAACTTTAAATGTTATAAAATTAAATTCCTATATCCTTAAGCCTTTTTAATTCTCTCACCATATCATGCTTCAGGGTTCAGGAATATGAACCTCATCTATGGTAGGCCTCAAATGAATTCAAGTTTCAGTTAGTCAACTGAGTAGTGCCACCTCCATTTCCATGAAGGAATACCTTTAATCTGGAATCTCTAATAAGTGCACCAATATCAATGAGATATTAATATGATATCTGAGAAACCAATGAGATACCAGTGTGATGTTGGAGAATGAGTAAATAGAAAAACCCAGCTCTCCAGTTTTCAGACCATAATTTTAGCTGAGAACTAGAGATGTGAGTTTGGCATTTTCTTTCAGGAAATGCTTCAGTGAAGATACTACATAGTATCTTCAGTCACTACCAGTGCCATAACAATCAAGTTCAGCAGCCACGTGAGTCCTAAGACCCTTGTTTCTGTTGGCACATTATCACAGTCAGTGATGGGGGCAGTTTCTTAATTTTGATTCCACTGCATGCCGTGGATTACACAAATCCTATTTACTCTTGGAAAGGATCTGGGACTTGATCTCAAAACCAAGACCACAACCAAACCAATACTGAAATTCCATCTTTGAGGATCTATCTCCTAGAAATACTCCCAGAACCAGTTCTGTCCAGTTAAGAGAAAGAAATTGCACTATTAGTATAAAGGATATGAAGAATTCAACTTAACCCAAAGACTTAGTAACTCCAAAAGGGGAATTAAAATTAGGCAACAAATTGTATTGAATTTTCTGTTATTGCTATAACAAATTACCACAAACTTAGTGGTGTAGAAAAATTTAGGATGTTATGGTTCTGTTTGTTTGAAATTTGGCCTATATTTTACTGATCTGAAATTAAGATGTCAGGAGGGCTGTGTTCCCTAGTGGAGAATCCATTTCCTTGCCTTCTCCAGATTCTAAAGGCCACTTATACTCAACTCATAACCCCTTCCTTCATCTTCAAAGCCAGCCATGATTTAATCCTTCTATGGTGCATTTTTTTGGTCCTTCCTCCATCATTGTATCTCTCTTTGATTACAGCTGGAAAAGTTTCTCCATTTTTAAGGACTCATGTAATTAGAAGGGACAGACCCAGATAATACAGGATAACTTCCCTATCTAAAAATAGATAGCCTTAATCTCAACTGTAAGTATCCTTGTTCCATGTAAAGTAGCATATCTCTGGTTTTAGGGATTAGGAGTAGACATCTATGAGGGGATATTTTTCAGGCTGCCATAAGATCTCTAGAGAATCCAAGAATAACATATTGAAAGAGCATCTGCTACCTCTGTGGCTAAGGCAGAGTACTAAAGGAAGAAACAAATTTGGAAAAGAGCATCCTCCGTGGTTGGGATTTATGCTTCATTAGCAAAAGTAAACTGTGTGGATAGGAATGGGGAGAAACAGTTCCAAACTTTGATGTTTTCTCTGGCTTGTGGGCAAGATGAAAAATGAACACATAAATGAATGTTACTTTAAATAGTATTATATGTGCTGAAGAAAGTATAAAAGTATGATGTGATAAAATGTTATTGAGAGAAGTGACTAATTTAGAGTTGTTGGTCAAAAAGAAATCTTGTTTTTTAAAGTCACATTAGCAGATGCTTCATTGGTGTTAAGAAGTTAGCCTTGCAAAGATCTATAGAAAGAAATGCAAAGCTCCCCTCTCCCCTGAGTAGAAACAAATATAGGGACTTTGTGGAGTACTAAGAAGGGCTGTATGTCTGGATCTTGGTAGAGAGGGGAAGAGTGAAGGATATTATATGAAGAGGTAAGAAGTCAAGAGTTAAGCACTCTGTAAGCCAGGAGACGATGATTAAAGTTTCAAGTTTTCATGAGAATAGGATGAAAAGCAATTAACAGGTTTTAATAATGTAACAAGACTATATTTATATATATTTATTTTTTAAAGATTATTCTTGTTACTGTATGGACAGTAGATTGTGTTTTACTCATTTCTTGCTCTTTGAAATGTGAGTTATTTGTGGTCAGAAACTGTGTCATTATTGCCGTCATCTTTAGAATCTGGCACATCACTTGAAACTGGATGGATGATCTGTACAGTCTTTTGAACAGATGAATTAATGATTGATTGAATAAATTAAATAAATGATATGAAACTGCATCTCAACAGGGAGTGGTCAAGAGTAAGAAAGGAGTGCCAAGTGACAGCAAAAATGTACAGAGCATTCTGAACAAGACCAGTTTTCTATGGTGATGATAGGGACAGGGAGATTAATTCAGTTAGCATGTTGCCTTTACTCCAGATGCGTGCTTGGAGTACTAAGGGAGTGAGCACCTATTTGACTTTTTCCAATTTTGAGTTTCCTCCTGGGCGTTAATGCTGCTTTTTCCTATTTTGAGTTTCCTCCAGGGCGTTAATGCTGCTGAAGACAAGTTAACTAAGTAAATAAAATGGTTATATCACTCCATAATGAATACTTTAATAACAGTGGCTCTAAGTAAAGATAATCTAGATAGCAACATCCAGATATTCTTTCTAGAGAACAGGTTGAAGTTAGCTCATTTATATATAAATCATATTCTTAATACTCATGAGTCTCATTTATTTTCTGCAGCATAAATTCTTCCCAAACTGCTTCTCAAACTTTCTTCCCAGGCTATTTAAAGCCAGTACAGTTCTGTACCGACTAAGCCACCTGGGTGCCTCAATAAATAAAATCTTTTAAAAAAATAAAAAAAAAATTATAGAAAAGTAAGTGGTCTTACATACTAAATATATGTTGCTAAAATGCCAGATGAATATCCAGAGTGGTTAGAAGAATCGTGAGTAGCGCAAGCAGAGAAATGGATGTATAAATAAGAAAGAATGTTGACTGTGAAGGTAGATTTTTCAGAATGCTGAGTTGAAAGAGGGGAGGCAAAAGAAAAATCATAGAGGAGAATATTGAATTTTAGTCTTGGTATGGAAATTTAGAATGACAAAGACATCAAAAGTGTAATTATACTATTTAGTAAATGGTGCATCGTAGAAATGAAGACGTGGAACAGTGTTGTGTAGGTAATTAGGGATGTGTGAGATCAGGTATTATAGAAAATTTAAAACATAGTCTGTAAGCACTCAGAAATTACATTTCTGGTATGCCTGAGTGGCTCAGTCGGTTGACCATCCAATTCATGGTTTTGGCTCAGGGCATGATCTCCTGGTTCATGGGATCAATCCCTCACCCCCACCCCCTATGGGGCTTTGTGTTCAGCAGGGACTCTGCTTGAGATTTTCTCGCTCTGTCCCACCCCCCTCAAATAAATAAATCTTTAAACTACAAAAAAAAAATATATATATGTATTTTTTCCCCTCCCTCTCCTTGCTTTCCTTTATTTTAACCATAAAGTGAAAATTTTATCTACCAATATTTCAGGTAATAGCATTCCATTCCAAATCGTGAAATATCTGTCAGTTTTGTTCATAATCTTTTTTATGTTTTTTTAAAGTTAAAAAAGTTTATCCGTGGAGGACTTGTGTATTCTTGGTTAAACTAATTCCTGGGTCTTTAAATAAATTTTGTGACTATTACAATCTCATCTCCTTGTTACTTTAACATTATTTATTATATTTTTATATTGTTTAGTGCTTATGTAAATAAATCTTACTGTTTTATGAAGGTTCATTTTCACATATTTCTTCAGTCTATGCTGTAGGGAGTAATGCTTAGGGAGAAAGACATCAGGTTTAATCATGTTGCTTAATATGTCTGTATCTCAGTTTCTGCAACTGTAAAGCAGGAGTATTAATAGAACCTACTTCACAGGGTAATACGGATGTATTATTTCAAATGCCAACCTAATCCAGAAACTTGATTTCCAATTCTACATTCATTTTTGTTATCATTCTGAGTTGTGGAGGTCAAGCAAGTTAAAATTCTTTTCATCAGAAAGAAATGGTTAAAACGGATTGAGTTCTTCCCATTATTGGTAAAATCAATGGCTTATAAACTAGACACATTTACTTTGTTTTGCAAAGGTTCACCATAAACTTAACTGTTACTCCCTCCATTCTAACACTCTGCAAACCTAATGTTTCATTACTTTACTTATTTTGAAGTCATGTTAATGATTTTTAAGTAAAATTAAGCCAATATATACTACTTATTTTTTATAATAAAAAATTTTTCCTTCTTTAAAATCAAAAATCCTTTTATAATAGCTTCCATTCTTAGGCATTAACTCTACAATCTCGAATAAACTATCATATTATAAAATGCCTATTGAAAAACATATTCAACTGTGAAGCTTTCTAAAAACAGCTTCACCTAAATTTTTTTTTTTTCTTAATTTCTTGTCAGTGACCAACAATCAAAACCAAGTAAATTAGGTAAGGTACAAAGAGTGTGAAACATTTGACAGCTAAAGATTACTTACATTGAAAGAAACTGCCTTAGATTTTAAGAATGTGAGAATGAACAAAATCAGAGGATTCTGGTAATATTTTTGAACCTGAAATGTAGTGTAGAATCTCTATTAAAGACTAGTAATAGAACATACTTTAACACCAGCATGATCATGATCATTATGTACTCTTCAGAGCCTCTGTAATCCTTAAGAGCTGTTTAGAAGTGCTGAGAATTAAAGCTGAAAAGGTGGACAGAAGTGTAGGCAGTATTAATAATAAGAGCTTTTGTGTACTCACATTCACAGTATACAATCATCCATCTTCAAACTCTTGGCACTCAAATATTTGACATGATAGTTAAAATTATTCAAATAAATCCATTATGAAAAATTGTAATGAATATGAAGGAATCATACTTATCAAGGACATACTCTAAACTAGGGAAATGATGAGTTTCTAATCAATTTAATAATAGACTATGACCCATGTGTTAAGTTAAACACTGTTGGGGTAGTGTGGTTAAGAAATATCAACAATAAAATGTTTGTAGAGTTTATATGCATGAAGACTGATTATGGCATGAATACTTTCTATTCCAGTATTAAAATTTAGAACAAGTACCCTATATACTCTGATATTGTTTTCCTTTTAGCTAAGTATATGCCTGATCTTTGTCATAATCTTTATCCAAAACTTAATATTTTTTAAAAGCTCAAGTATACAACCCATTATAGAATCATATATCAAACAGAACCTAAACACATACTCCTTAATTTGAGTTGATTTGCATTTAATAAGTACACTTGCAAGAATGTGTTTTTCCTATGATGATAGTAATAAGAAAAGGAAAATACAAGTGCATAAGTATGCTAAAGTAATCTACCCTCAAATTCAAATAGCTGTGTGTTTGTTACTTGAAAATACAGCCAACCATATATTTTCTAAGAAACTACAGGTTCTCCCAACAAGGCTATTTTTTGTTTTTTTGTTCTTTACTAAAATAGTTATTAATGGAATACAATAGTTGCTAATGGGCTATTGAACAACAGGATAGAAAGAAAGCTAGACTGGGGTGATATATGCCAATTAGCAAGTTCTTAAGGTAGCCACAGGCTGAAGCACTGGTTATTTCAGACATCAGTTTGAGCAGCAGTAAAAGAGGATTCAACTCTTAAATAGAGCCAGTTGGAGATTTCATGTTGCTTGATCAATTTATAATTAGTATGATATATGACTGGAAACTTTTCCACTTAAAAACATTAAAAAAATTCTGAACAGAATCTGACTAGAATGACTAAACGTATTTCCCAAGTAAAGAATTAAACATGACTCTTCGGAAGGGTAAAAGGAGTTTCAGAGCATCTCAAACTCTAGATTTTATAAAGTAAGAAAACATTTTCAGAGAAGAGCCAGCTAACTTCATATTTGCATATGAACTATGACCAGTGATTCACTCTAAAAACAATGTAAGGGCAAATTTACAATTTAACTCAGAGTCTGCATCGTGTGGTGTAAATGAATCAAGCAATATACAATAAATTTCATGGACAGTTAAATTTTAGTTCTGGTGGTGTAAATCACAGGTGGGCTCCCATTACAAATAGATATATTGTTGGGATGATAAAAACAGTGAAGTAAAAAAAGTCTTATCCTGCTTTAAGTATCTGAGCTTCAGAAGAAAGAGAAACTCAGTGGGGGAGATAATGAGTGGTGATAGGAACAGAAAAGAACTAATCCCAGTGTCAGAAATAAAAGGAAGAATCAAAGCCTAGCCACCTGTGTGACCTATCTGAACAATCCTAGGGTGAAATGAATCAATCCAACTTCCAATTTGTGGTGAGCTGTAGAAATGGACCTAGAGAAATCAAAGAAGATTGGTTGGAGGAGGGAGGAGGAGAGCCTGCTAGGGAGTTGTTTGATCAAGCTCAGCTTTGCTCCATCAGTTGAGAAAAATCAAACACTTTTACTGCATGTTGGTGGAACATTTATGGATTTTAATTCTACTGGAATGTACATGTTCATTTTGGCTAGGAATGGAGTCAGACAGCCTATGTCACCTAACACATTTAATCTGTATTTATCAAACATTCAACTCCATTCCTTTCATTGATGTGAAGAGCTAGAAATTAAGAATTCATAAATAAAGTTTAGCAAGAAAAATCAAATACTCGGAATCACAGATGTACGTGGTATGTTTGAAGATTTGGATGCCTTTTCAAAGCCCACATAAGCCTTCATTAAACCATTTAGAGCAAAAATAGAACAAAAGTCTATTAATATTAAGTTTTATTATAATTTATAATCTTTTTGTTCTCCATGTCAGGGAACAATAATATTTCAGTACAAAATTTGTATCTCTATAAATCTTCTGAACTAGTAAAAAATTACCTTTTAGTAAATCTGCAAGTAAAAATTATAAAACACATATCCAAAGCTGGTAAGAGGTAAGTAGGTCAAGAGATTTCATGTATCAGTCTCTATGTTATTAAAATTTTATTTTCATTATTTCAGTAAGGTTTTTATCCAAAAATGCACAGTCATGAAGAAAAGAAACTCTTCCAGATTTTCCTCAAGACCTAGGGTGTGCTAAATGTGTAGAGAGCATCTAAATTGGTTGGCCAAAATAATTTTTTATATTGGATTTATGGTCAAAGTAGAAATGTAAAAGAGAAAAAAGGAGAATAGAAGTTATTTGGAACAAAGGTATTCATCCTGATTTTGTGTCCATAGGAGAGACTGAGATTTCAGACTGTACAGAACAATGACTGAATTTTTTTTTTTAAGATTTTATTTATTTACTTGACAGAGAGAAAGAGCACAAGTAGCAGAGAGGCAGGCGGAGAGGAAGGAAGCAGGCTCCCTGCTGAGCAGAAAGCCTGATGTGGGGCTCAATGCCAGGACCCTAGGATCATGACTGGAGCCCAAGGCAGATGCTTAACTGACTGAGCCACCCAGGTGCCCCACAATGACTGAATTTTATCAGGAAGTCTTTTCATGCACCCTTAATGTGGAAATAGTTTATATTTCTTCAGTTACATTTAACCATTCAAGAGGTTATTATTGATCAGGAAAAGTATTAAGACAATTAAAAAGTTGCACATATGTGCATTATAATAGTTACATTTTATTGTCTAGTTAATTTGGTGGGAAAAATAATGCTGATAGTGGTGGTATTGCTGCTAGATCATGTCTGTGAATGAATACAAAGAATGAATGCACTGCAATCAGATTCCAGCTCTGCCACTGTCTGGTTGCATAAGCTTGATAGTTACTATATTAGGTGAGCTTCAGTTGATTCATCTACAAAATGAAGATGTAAAATTTAAATGTAACACAAAACACAATGCCTTAGGCATCCGAAGCCCACATTAATACTTAATTCTTGTTAGCATTATTTTTATGCAATCATAATAACTAATAGCAGTATATATATATATGTATATACACATATTAATTGAAGTGTAATATGTGTTTTAGATATTATAGAGCAGGCCCACATTTTATCAACTAGTCTTGAATTAATGATAATACTGGACAGACAACAAAGTTTCATTTACTTGGGCTTGAATTACCCAAATTTGTGGCTAGGTAAGGCATTCAGAGTTCATGTCAATCTGTGGAAAGTGGTGGAGCTTTACTTAATTGATGAATGCCTTGCTAACGTGTTTCATTAGAAGAATTATGATTAAATTGTTTGCAAGAACAGCAGGATTTCTCATGCATACACTTAATGAACTAACCAATAAATAAATTGGTAAGATTATTAATGAGATGCTTATTCAGGAATTCTTTAGTAGCTGTCTACAGGATCTTTACAAGACTTCAGTGAGTTTTCTCAAATTCTTGTTTGTCTTTACTTGCCAAAAGTGGCACATGGAGGATGTAAAGAAAATTTGATTAACATGGGTAATTTTTATATTAGTCCACATTAAAACTAAAATATTCGAAAAGCATGATAGAAACCAGTAGAGTTAGGAAGGCTATTTCTGTACTCACACTAGAATTATGTCAACCATGTTTAACTTGGCTTAACTAATGTGTTGTTTTTTTTTTTTTTGAATTATCAGCATATAGTCTCAAAAACACTTAGAATGTGGTAAAGAATTTTCTTAAGCAAATGTGACATATTAAAATTTTATTCAAGAATGTATATTAAACCTGGACCTTGCCCAACCATTGCAACACAACAATGAATAAGACACATTCTCTTCCTGTCAAGTAGAGCAGACAGGCAATCAGAAATTATAATACAGGCCCTTCTAACATCCTGGAAGACAGTGTGTGTATTGTCTAACAATTTGCCCATCAAAAGTAATCTTCCTGTAAAGAATTAAAAAAAAAAAAAAGAGCTAGTTAAATCCTGACCTTTGTTTCCCTCAAGCATGATTTTTCTCAAATCTCCTTTGTGCCTGCAAACACTCAGTAATCTGGTTACTCGACTTTAAGTCTACATTTAGTCCTTATAATATTTGTGACCATAGCAGTGAAGATGTCATAACTAATTCATTGGAATTTACATGGCACATGAAATGGTTTTGTTTTTTGGGACTGAGTTTCCATTAATAGGATAAACTCTGATGGTGCAGTTCATCTGTGTTTAACTTTTAAAAAAATAAAAATTTGAAATATACTTACAGAAGAGTGTATGGATCATAACTATACTAGTATATAGATTGACATTTAATACCATCTATTTTCTCTGCTTTGTTACATTAATTACACGCACACAGTTAAATATTACTCAGCCTTAAAAAAGTGGGAAATTCTGCCATTTGTGGCAACATGGATGAATCTATGGATCATTATGCAATGGGAAATAATCCAGATAGAAAAAAACATACTACATGATATTGCTTATTTGTGGAACTAAAAAAAGAATTTGACCTGATAGTTTGGTGGTTTATAGGACCGAGGAATGGGAGAAATAGGGATAGGTTGGTGAAAGGATACAAACTTTTAGTTATAAGGTGAATAGGATTTGAGTTGTTGATGTATAAATGTGGTGACTATGGTTGATAATACTGTTTTCTGTAACTGAAATTTGTTATTAGAATAGGACTTAAATGTTCTCATGGAAAAAAGGAAAAGAGGTAAATATATGAAGTGATGAATGTTTTCATTAACTCAGTGGTGGGAATCCTTTCACAATGTATACATATATTATTAAATCATCATGTAGTATACATTAAATATATTGTGTTTTATGTGTCAGTTATACTTCAGCAAAACTAAAGAAAATAAAATTAATAGAGAAAAAAGTTAAATAATGAAAAAAAGAAATAATTTATCAAACATAAAAATCATGACCTTGCTTTCATATGTGCATATAAAATATATATCATACACACACACACATATATATATATATATATTTATGTATGTGTATTTATGTATGATAACACAATATAGACTGAGCTTGTAGATAGCATCTGTGGTATTCTAGGCACTATTTAATTCCATTACACTTATGTAATCCACTTAACAAACTAGGCTTCTTATTAAACTCCATTTATGCATAAGGAAACTGAGCGATAGAGAATTTAAGTAACCTGCTAAACATCAGATAACTTGAAAGTGGTGGAGCCATGCTCTAAACCCACACAGTCTAATTCCAGTCTTTTTAGGTATTATTCTAAGTTGACTTGGCATGTAGCACAAATCCTATATAAAAAATAAGTAAATGGAATAATAATAGAGGAAATTTAGTAGGGTATTTTGGAAAAAAAAATTTCTGAAATCAATAGCTCAAACAGGCCACAGAATATTAAAGAATATTAAAAACAAAATTTAGGAACAACACACGTAATAAGACTGTGCTAATAGAATTATGAACAAACCTGAATGCAATCAAGTAAAGAGTCATAATTTTAAAGCATTTTTAGAATATTGCAAAAATTCATTATTCCATAGAAACAGTATCATGCAGACCCCATTTTCTGAATATGATAGAAAAAATAAAAATAAAAGAATAAATGTAGCCAAAAGTTTGGAAATTCATTTAAACCAGCATTTGATACAGAAAACCCAGACCAGAAAACACACAAATGGTAAAGATCGTGTATTAAAAATACCTATGGGAATACCAATAAATAGACAACTTTTAGTCTTAGTGGACAAGATGAAAAATTAGGAGTGTAAATAAAAGTATTAAAATATTTTTAGAGATTTATCTGTAGATGAAGAGGGAGTTTAAATATCATAATAATGTTTAGAATAATTGATGATAATACATTTAAAAACTTTAAAGAACTAGTAATATTCTACATAATTATTATTTAAAATTATTTAAACATGACTAGAACTCAGAGCATATCAATAGTCACTAAAATTACTGATAAAAATATGAATAAATTAAATAATTTAAAAAGAGAAGAATGTCTACTTTCTAAAACTATTCCTCAAAATGGAAAAAAGAAAGGCATATGATCATTTTAAAAACATTGTACAGCATAAGCATGCAAATGAGTTGAAAGTACAGGGAAAGCTACATGCTAGTCTTACCTGTAAATCTAGATGCAAGACTTCTAAATAAATTATCATGAAATCAAATCCATTTGTACATTAAAAACCCAGTCTTGACAAAGTTGTCTTACTCAGTAATTACAAGGATACTTCAACATTTGAAAATCTAATAGTGGAAAAGTCAGCAAATGGAAATTCTGTGACTTAAGTCTGGTTGTTGGCTTCTTCCCCCAAATCATTTCTGAAAAAATTAGAGAAATGTCAAGTATGGATCTTAGAACTGTCATAAATAGTATTGGAAACCTTTAGAGGAACTAAGGCTCTTTGATCTGATGTTGGGTGCATGTTGATAGAGTCTTATCAGGAAGATAGTTTGGGGAAAAAATTTTAGTTTTGTTCTTGACACTTTTATTTCATTTTTTTGTGTTGAGCATGCTCATTCTCCCAATTACCTAGTTATAGTAGCACAGTCAGGTATAATTGATTGAGATGTATTTAATTTCAAATGTTGGAAATTAAAATTATACTTTTTCAAGTATCTACAGAGATATTTATTAAAATTATTCTGTATTATATTCTAAGAAGCCTTATATATTTCTCACAGAAATAATAAATATCTTGAACTGCTGGATGCAAATACAGTGAAATAATAAATAAATAATAAGTATAGAAAACAACACTTCAATGAAAACAACAATTCAATGAATAGCTTACAGTCTTAGATAAAAAATATAAACACATACTTTCAGAATATTTAAAGCATAATAAAAATTCAAAAGTAAATAGACATATGGATTAGGTGTGTTTAAAGTCATACTCAGATAATATGATAGCTTTAATCAGCTTTAATTAAAAACTAGCAAAAAGTAAAAATAACTTATGCTTTCTTCTCCGTAAATGTCATTAAATGTATGCTAAGTTTAAAATTTAAAGTTTTCTACACATATTCAGACATATACAAATATATATGTGTGCATATACACATAATACACACAGGATATATAATTATTAGAAGTAAAAATGTTGTACGTGAATGATAATCAAAGAACTTTAGGGATTATCTCTAAAGAGATAGAAAAGGGGGATACACTAGGTGGTAGCCATAACATATCTTTGACTCTATTAATAATGTTTTATATTTTAAGCTAAATGATAATTTTTAAAAGTTATTCTTTATATGTTTTTAATATCCTAAATATTTGCTGGTAATTTAAGGTTATTAGAATAAATGTGTCATAAGAGTACATTAAGTTTTGAATTAATATGGTTCATTTTCTAGAGTCAGATTTTATGTTCTGAGATTCAAAACACATCTGGTCAATCAATCTTTTCAGTAGCTAAGCTGATTTTATTATGACCCAAAAGTGGGAGAGAGAGAGAAGGAACCTATCTGACGAATTTGGGGCCACTTATACTATCTATTTGATTTAATTTGTATGGTGCATCATTCATTATCATATAAGTAAACTACCTACTGACAATTTTGAGCATTTCAGTTCAAGACAGATGGCTTTAGGTTCAGTAAATTTAACAGAAGTGAACTATGTAACACTTCTGCTAAGCAGTTCCTAATGTGCTCTCATATACTCTGTAGAACAGTAGATGAGAGTCTCAGGCCTTCCTTATATGGATGAAGGATAATATGTGCACCCAAGAATATAAGTTTATATTTCATTGAATGGTTGTTTCTAAACATGAATGTTCCTATCAAATTGAATTTCAAATTTCAGATTTTAATATGGAAGAAAATAAGAAAATAAATCTTATTCAATAAGAATGTATATTTTATTTTACTATTATAAATATCTGTATTTTCATAGCATAAGTGCTTTTTCATCAGAATAAGTGCCTTTTATGGGTTATCCTAGTTAATCTTTTCAGCAGTACCATGAAATAGATGTTCTTATTTACTTTTTAAAAATGAGGAAACTGATTTTCAACCAACACTTTAATAAATTGCTCAAGTTCTCATTGATAGTAAATGCACAGGTATTAACAGATCTGTTTACTTTCTGATTTGTTCAAGAACAACATACAGAGTAGAATGGAAATCCAGAAACTACAAATGTGGATTTCAGTAAATTTTCACAAATTTAACTCAGTCTTTACAACTGCCATCCATATCCAGTAGATTTAAATTTAAAAAAAGGAAAAGATAGACTTGTATAAGTCTAAATGTATAAATGTATAAATTCCCTTTATTATCCGAGTTATCACTGCTTCCACTGCTAAAGGCCCACTCTTGTGATTTCTATTATTAGGGATTAATTTTTGTCTATCATATAAATATATAAATATAAATATTTCAATACATAAGTATTTTTTGATTTATCATTTAATCCACATTACTTTGCATCAGTTCTTTCATTCAAAAAAAGTCTGTGAGATTAATTCATGTTGTGTGCATCAGTAGCCTAATTGGTATTGCTATATTTTATTTTATGCATAAGATAAGATACATCAATTTTTGGCTGATGGACATTTTTATTATGTACATTTTAGATTTTTATTAGTAATATAATATTGTTGTGAACATTTTGTATATGCCTAATTCATACATAAGTATGAATTTCATGTGGATATATATGTGGATATATTTTCCAAAATGACTGTTCCTATTTATTATCCCACCAACCATTATAAACATTGCTCCACATTTTTGACTAAACGTAGTGTTGACTAATTTTTTTTGTTTGTTTTTCTTTAGTGTTTCTGGTGGTATTTGTGCTTTTAATTTTTATTGCATTTTATTGATAAATAAATAGATTAAAATACCATCTCCCAGGCAAATACCTTCCCCCAGGCTGTGGCTTGCTTTTTCGCTACCTTAATGGTGTTCTGGGATGAATAAAAATTTTTAATTCTAATAATGTCCAATTTACCAGTTACTTCTTTTATTAGTAGTATAAATTATAATCTGCTCAAGAATTCTTTGCTTTCATAATTTCATGAAAATGTTTTTCTGAATTTTTTAAAACTTGAGTGTTTCCTTTCTGTACATTGTGTGTTGTTCATTTAATGTTTGCCAGAGTATTAAATTTAGGGCTGGATTGCTAGGGTACTCTTTGCCAAGACAGCTTGGCTTGGCTAAGGAGAGTCCCTTCCTTTAGGAATGGAGTCTAGCTCCTTCCAGCAGTTGCTTGAGTATATACTCAAACAAGTGTAGAGAACCAAGGGAAAACATTTGGGAAACACTACACAATTAGAAAGAATGTGGGGAGATAACTTGCAGATACTTGCAACAGGGACCATTAATACATTCAGTGTACCATATTCAGTGCTTTGACCCTAAAGCATTTTTCTCCCAAATGCAATATGACAGAAATTTAAAATTTTACTGTCTTTTAAGGTACTCAGATGAATCATCCAATCATAATATCAGGCTTAAAGACTTGACTAGCATATCAGGTACAAGTGGGTTTTCCTTTGGAAGTTACCCTGCTGATCTGGAGGAGACCTGTAAAATTAAAAGATAAGTTCTCAGCTTTCCAAAGAACTAATGGACAGTGGTTTTTTGATTTATCTCTTGTAGATACTGTCATCCACAAAGGGAAAATAACTGAAAGTATATAGCACTAGTCTGTAGTAATTATAAAATCCAATTGCATTAAGGATGCCAGGTTCTACTGCTGTGGTGTTGGGGAATGTTTCTTTCTTTTTTTTTTTTTTAAAGATTTTATTTATTTATTTGACAGAGAGAACTCACAAGTACACTGAGAGGCAGGCAGAGAGAGAGAGAGAGAAAAGGAAGCAGGCTCCCTGCTGAGCAGAGAGCCCGATGTGGGACTCGATCCCAGGACCCTGAGATCATGACCTGAGCCGAAGGCAGCGGCTCAACCCACTGAGCCACCCAGGCGCCCCAGGGAATGTTTCTTGATCCAAGCTTTAGCTCTTCTCCTAGGAGAGACTCTGTAGTCCATTGTTCTCCATGGTTCTTGGGTCAGCCCCCTGAGAGTCATTCCTGTTCTGTCACAATGAGATAATTATTCCAAGGCTATATCCATATGTCAAAGCTTATCAAATTGTATACCTCAAATATGTCCAGTGTATTGTATGTCTATTGTATATCCAACCGAAAGTATTAAGTATAGGTGAAAAAAATAAGTGAACTACCACAATATACAGTAACATATATAGAGTAAAACATAATAAAGATATAAGTCCCCAAACACCCCATACTATATGCATAATTATTATAAAGTTGAAAAACAAGCAAAGCTAAGAAGTATATTGTTTTTGATAATTTTTTCATTATCTTAAAAACTTTTTTGGTGTTTATTTAAATGAATATATGAACCTCAATATGTGAACCTCATAATACAATTATGTCTTAACAATACCATTATAAAAAGACTTATAAAAAGGATTATCATCTAATCCTTTTTTCTTTCTTTTTTTTTTTTTTAAAGATTTTATTCATTTATCTGACAGACAGAGATCACAAGTAGGCAGAGAGGCAGGCAGAAAGAGATGAGGGGGAAAGCAGGCTCCCCACTGAGCAGAGAGCCCGATGTGGGGCTCGATCCCAGGACTCCAGGATCATGACCCGAGCCAAAGGCAGAGGCTTTAACCCACTGAGCCACCCAGGCACCCCCTAATCCTTTTTTCTAATCCTTTTTCACTTGTTTAGTGCTTTATACTTCTGAAGGACACAGAGCATCACTTCCATTTTTTAAAAGATTTTAATTATTTGTTAGAGAGAGCACAAGCAGAGGGAGTGGTAAGCAGAGGGAGAAGCAGCCTCCTGCTGAGCAAGGAGCCTGGTAAGGGAGTTGATCCCAGGACCCCAGGATCATGACCTGAGCCAAAGGCAGACACTTTAACTGACTGAGCCACTCAGGCATTCCCTCATTTCCATTTCTTATTTGCGTTTCTCTTTGTTTATTTTTTAATTTTGGTTCTACATTTTATTATTTATTTTTTAATTTTAATTTCTAAATTCAAATTCAATTAATTAATTATTAGTTTCAGAGGTAGAGTTCAGTGATTCATCAGTCTTCTTTTAAATTTATTTTTATTTTATTATGTTCAATTAGCCAACATTAGTACATCATTACCCAGTGCTCATTATATCACAAGCCCTCCTTAATGTCCATCACCTAGTTACCCCATCTCTCTAACCCCCTTCCCTCTAGCAAACCTCAGTTTGTTTCCTATGATTAAGAATCTCTTATGGCTTGTCTTTGATTTAAGTGATGTATTCACAAATGTTCATTTTTTTTTACTTTAACAATTACTAATATGTTGCATATATATATGATTTTATTTAGTTATTTGACAGATAGAGATCACAAGTAGGCAGAGAGGCAGGCAGAGAAAGAGGGAGAGGGAAGAAGGCTCCCTGCTGAGCAGAGAGCCCAATGCGGGGCTCAACCCCAGGACCCTGGGATCATGACCTGAGCCGAAGGCGGAGGCTTTAACCCACTGAGCCACCCAGGCGCCCCTGATGCATATATTTTTGCATGTGTCAAATATTATTCATAGGATAATAAGAGAATAGAATATGTAAAAAAAATCAGTAGTATAGAGCAGATTGTCATAATTACTGTTTAGCAATGAGTTGCTCATGGACTTCAGGAAAGTAAGAGATGTGCCTCAAATCATTACGGATGACTTTAGCAGTTATATATCATTATACATTCCTAGGAGGTGGTATATCATTTGAAAATCATATTTGAATATATCATACTGAAGCCATCTAATTGGTTTGTCTGTGTTAGTATACACAGATATTAAATATATGGCATTGTAAACTCACAACGTTCTTTTTGATTTGAAGTCATTGAATTTACTTTCAGGCAAATCTGTAATCTACATAGTTTTATTCTCAGTGCTCTTCATGTTATCTCATTGAAACACCTTAAATAAAAGATACATTGAAGACCTAATAAAAATAGATCACTAAGAATTAACTGTTAATAGTCTTTTCAAAACTTAATGGTGTAGAACAGTGAATTAATCTATTCATATTAATTCAGAAATGCTACTGTTATGGTAGGAATTTTTAAATTTTTGATATAAAGATAGAATCACCCTGTTAAATTCTTTAAGTTTAACTCCATTTAAGGTATTTTAATAAAGAACATTATTTGTATGGTGTACAACAGGATAGAAACATCTGGTGTTTATCCATTTTTTTCTAAATCACAGATGACTAATTATTTTCCGTGTGTCAGGAAAAAAAATTTGATTAATCACCCATCCTTGTTAGTCTAATGTTCTGCAGCTAAGATCTGTTCTTTTAAGTCTTCAACCTCCTTCATTCATTTTGTGGCCTTCTTAACTGTGGAGGTATTTATTTCCATTTTCTCAAAAATTTCTTTGAATAGATTTGCTTCTAAATACTTCTAGAATTTTTGTTTCAAGATGAATTTTTAAAAATGTCAATGGATAGGCCTATAGAAATTATGTTATGATTTTGATTGTTTAAACATGGTTTAACTTGGAAAAATTTGGTATCTCCATTGTTCCATTGCTGTTTCTGCATGCTAAATTATCTGCCAACTTATTTATGGCTTTGTATGAGTTTCAGTTAGGTTTTATAGTTTTCATTGTGTAATTTCTTTTTAAGATTCTATTTATCTGTTTGTTTGCTTATTTATTTATTTATTTATTTACTTGAGAGAGAAGGGAGTGAGAGCAAGAGCAGGGGCAGTGGGGAGGACAGAGGCAGAGAACCTCAAGCAGATGCCGCACTGAGCCCTGAGAGATATGGAGCTGATTCTAGGATCCTAAGATTGCAATCCTAGCTGAAACCTGGAGTTGGGCGCTTAACCACCTGAGCCACCGAGGCACCCATTCATTGTGTAGTTTTTGTACATCTTTGTTATTTGTGTTGGATCTCTATGTAATTTTTTTCTAAATTGTTTTTTTCTAACATATAGAGAAATTATTCATTTTATAACCTAAATGGTGTTGATAATGCCTGATTTGGGGCAAGAGAAAGCTTAAAATTGAAATATAGAAACAAATTTGGGATAATTTCTCTGAAAGGAACTAACTTTTAAAGCTGTTTGTTTTTACTCCGACTCTGTTTTATAGTGCTTTCAAAAGAATTCAGAGGATCCAGTGTTTCCCTAAATGACCTTTTCCCCTTTTCTCATTCAGAATAATTTATAATGCATTCCACATTTCAGTGATACTTTTATTATGGGGATTTGTTTTCTAATCTCTTTTATAAAATTAAAGTTCAGAGAACAAAAGCAAATGGTTTGGAAAACAATTGGCAAAGACATCCCTTACAAAGAGCAGAACAAGATTATGGAAGATGCGTTCACTAAGGAACTTTCTCCACTGTCAGTGGCAGTTTTCACAATAATTGACCAGCAAGATTTTATACCTGTTTGCACCTATTGGTTGTATGTGTTATCCATTCTGTATAAATAATCATTGGAAATAATTATTGTAGTTATCTTTTTTTGTTTGTTTTCAGGTAATCAGACCACAAGAAACTACATCCAGACAAGACAGAAGGCCCAGAAATCCTGGACTCTGACACAGTTATTTGGTAGGACGTGGGATGGACTCCCCTGGGAAAGTATATGTACACGTAAGGGGTGGTTGGTGGAGACTATGGTAGAGGTATTTAGTTTCTTTGCAATAATTTTACTTTCCTTCACTATTAAAAAGATTTATACATTTCAGCTGGGCATCTTCCCTCAGCTAAAGATTAAATTTTCTTTTTGTTGTTGTATATATTTAAGGTTTATAGATTGATGATTTGATATCCATATACATTCTGAAATAATCAGCACAATCAAGCTGGTTAGTACATATACCACTTCACATAGTTACTGTATGTGTGTGTGTGTGTGTGTGTGTGTGTGTGTGTGTGGTGAGAATACATAAAATATACTCTTAGCAAACTTCAAGTACAGGGTACAGTATTGTTACCTGTAGTCACTATGCTATGTGCATTAGATCTCCAGAACTTCTTCATTCTATGTAACTGAAATGTCTATCCCTTTACCAACATCTCTCCATTTCTCTCATTCCCCATACCCTGCTAACTACCATTCTATTCTCTGCTTCTATGACCATACATGTTTTAGATTTCAAATATATATATGAGATCATACAGTTGTCTTTTTATGACTGAGTTATTTCAGGCAGAATCATCCATAAGTCACAAATGGCAGGATTTCCTTAATAAAGTAATATTCTATTTTATGTGAATATATACTGCATATTTCTTATCTGTTTATCTGTTAATTTACATATAGGTTGTTTCCATGTCTTGCCTGTTATGAATAAGGTTATAATGAACATAGGGGGACAAGTGTCTCTTTGAGTTTCTGATTTTAATTCCTTTGATTAAATATCCAGCAGTGGGATTGCTGGATTATATGGTAGTTCTACTTTTAATATTTTGAAAAATCTCCCTATTTTTTCCCATAAGGGTTGTGCCAATTTACATTCCCCTAATGTGCATATTCCCACTAATGTGTAGGGTTGGTTCTTTTTCTCCACATTCTTACCAATGCTTAGTATCTTTCATTTTCTTAATGATAGTTATCTTAACAGTATGATGTGATACCTCATTGTAGTTTTGGTTTGAATTTCCCTGAGCACCTTTGACTATATTTCTTGGCTATTTGTATGTTTTTTTTTTTTCCAGGAAAATGTTTCAGATCTTTTGTGCATTTTTTGGATTACTTTTTTCATTATTGAGTTGTATGACTTTTTTATACATTTTGGATATTAACCCTTTATCAGTTGTATGATGTGCAAATATTTTCTTTCCTTCTGTTGTTTTTCATTTTGTTATTTTCTTTGTTATGTAGAAACTTTTCCTTTTTAATTTTAATTAAATATTTTATTGAGTATACATGTTATATTAGTTTCAGATGTATAGTGTGATTCAGCTTTTCTATATAAATGCTATTCTCAATATAAGTGTGGATACCATCTATCAACATACAATGCTATTACAGTATCATTGATTTTATTCCTTATACTGTGCCTTTATTCCTGTGACTTATTCATTCCATAACAGGAAGTTTGTATTTCCTACTCCCCCTTCACCAATTTTGGCTGCCCCCTTCAGCACACATCCACTGTACTCTGTATTTATGAGACTGGTTTTGTTTTTTGTTTATTTACTCATTTTATCTTTTACATTCCACATATGAGTGAAATCACAAGGTATTTATTTTTCTTGGTCTGATTTATTTTACTTAGCGTAATACCCTTTAGGTCCATTCATGTTATCACAAATAGCAAGATCTCATCCTTTTTTATAGCTGTCTCATATTCTCATCTCCCTGTGTGTGGGTGTGTGTACCACATCTTTCTTATCCATTTGTCTATCAATGTTTAGCCTGCTTCTGTATCTTGGCTTCTGTAAATAATGCTGCAATAAATATAGAGGTTCATATATCTTTTCAAATTAGTGTTTTTGCTTTCTTTGGATGAAGACCCAGTATTATAATTATTGGATTATATGGTATTTCCATTTTAATTTTTTGAGGAATCTCCATATCATTTTCCACAGTGGCTGAAGCAGATTACATTTCCATCAGTAGTTGTGTAGAAGCTTTTTAACACGATGTAGCCTTACTTGTTTACTTTGCTTTTGTTGCATCTACTTACAGTGTCATACCCAAAAATTGTACCAAGACAAATTGGCACATCAAAGAGCTTTTTCTGTATGTTTTCTTCTGGGAATTTTATAGCTTCCCATGTTACATTTAAATCTCATCCATTTTGAGTTGATTTTTGTATGTGGTATAAGATATTGGTCCTATTTCTTTCCCCCTGCTTCCTTCCTCCCTCCCCCTTCCCTCTTCCCTCCCTTTCTTTCTTCCTTCCTCATGTGGAGATAGCAAGGTTTTTTTTTTAAACCACTTATTGAAGAGGATATCCTTTCTTCATTGTGTATTCTTGATGCCTTTCAAAGATTAGTTGCCAGTATAGGCATTGGAAGACTGCATTTTCAAATCTCTCTTGCAGCTAGGCAAAGCATTATGACCAAGTGTTGGTTATGGGATATGGGAGAAAGGTATGTATGTGACTTCTGGTTCATGCTAATGAGAAGAATTGTGTTAATACTTTCCTTCTTAATTTCCTTGCCATTAACTGAATGTGCAAATGATATTGTAAGCTATAACATCCATATTAGGACATGATGTATTGAAACCAAGCCTTGAGGATGGCTTGGTCAAAAGGACAGAAAGAGCTTGGATTCTCAATACCACATAGTATTTATGTATAATTTTATACTTTTCACTGAAAGTAATAGTATATATTATATACCTATAAACAAATTGTAGATGTATTTAAAAAATAACTTATTGGTTGGGGCATTTTTTAGCCCATGACAAGACTTAGGTACTAACACTTCTATAGGGAACATAATACCAAGGAAGTGGGAGAGAATATAACTTTAGAGTGAAGCAGGGAAGAAGAAGAACAGATATTTAAAGGAGTCTATTATGGAGCTGGTCACAACTTCCAAACAGGTTAGCTGGTGGTTTATCTGACAAGAAGTCTTCACAGTGGCAAAGGAAACTACTGCATCTGTAGAAATAGACAACAGAGAGAAAAGGAGATAATTTTTTAAAAGATTTTATTTATTTATTTATTTGACAGAGAGAGAGAGAGATTACAAGTAGGCAGAGAGGCAGAGAGAGAGAGAGAGAGAGGGAAGCAGGCCCCCTGATGAGCCGAGAGCCCAGTGTAGGACTTGATCCCAGTACCCCGAGAGAGAGAGAGAGAGAGAGAGAGAGAGGGAAGCAGGCCCCCTGCTGAGCAGAGAGCCCAGTGTAGGACTCGATCCCAGTACCCCGGGATCATGACCTGAGCCGAAGGCAGAGGCTTAACCCACTGAACCATCCAGGAGCCCTAAGGAGATCATGTTTATGTCAATCTCATTCTTCTTTTAAAAGGTTATTCTATGAGGCATCAATCAGGTGTGCTCCTCTTCCAGATGCTACTGCTTTACTCCTTCAAAGGAGGCTTGTTCCTAGAGCAAGGCATAACACATGGGGAGAAGGAAGGAGATTGTTGTCTGTGATGGGTATATTCTTGAGCCACCCCTGCTGAAGGTTGCAACAATAGAGAAGCCATGTGCCAGAGTGAGAGGAGTTGAAATGGAGGAGGTGACATGCTGTCTCTTAGTGTCTGTGAATAACTTGATAACTCAATAATTTGAGGGACTTGTTAACCAGATGAAGTGTCCAAATGATTTACTCTCTATTATGAAGCTGCCAACAAAGCTCTTTGGAGTATTTCTTCAAAGATCCTTGTGGTGTGTAAGAAAGCATTTAGTGCTCAGCGTTGTAGCTGGAGTGTCCACAGTAATATTAAGCAGAGCATAGTGGAAGTACAGGATTCAAAAATTGGCTGGAGACCTGTTCAGGAGATACGGACATTAGAAAGAGGGAAGGCTTTAATGAAAGACTAATACTGCTAGCTTCTCTTTTAAATGCTCTAGATTTTTTGTAAGTAGTCATTGAAGAGCTTTAAGGTTAAGGGCATTTATTAGCTGAAATATTGGAAAAGGCTCTGCTTCCACTAGAGAAGCCTTTGGAATCTTAATGAGTGAAAGAGGCCAAGAAGCCCTGAGTGTCCAGGGAAGTCCTACTCTGGCTTGGGAGAGTGAGAGGCCCTGGTGATGCTTATGAAGGAAACCTGCACTTAAAAGACTCATTTAGATATATAGCAAACTTAAGTAGAAAACATCTCAAAGTGTTGAATATCTTAGTTTATCTGTGCTGTACTCCATTATGGGCTCGAAATACCTCTAAACCCCTATTTGGCCCATAACAAGGAGCAATCTTCCTACATCTTAGTGAATTTACATGCATTTACTTCTTTCTCCCACAAAATGGATAAATAATAGATGAATGATTTAATAGACTGTGATTTTGGATGAATTATAGGGCTATTTGTCTAGTTCAACTAAAGCTACCCATCATTTTAGGAAAAATAACTCATGCAGATCAATGATTCAACTAAATTAAATTCACAACTTTCAGACACTGGAGAGAATTAAGTCTGAAGAATTAAGTCTAAAACTTTTGGTATTCAAGCAAGTTTCAGGCTATTTTAATTGTTTGGTTATTTTAAGTATAATACTTTAAAAAATTCAAGATGCCTTCAAAACAACTATTTGATAATATCCCAAAGGAATTAATGTAAATGATATGTATTAGCAGTGAAGAAAAAAATCCAGTATCTACTTTGTGCATCTGCACTTTTATAGAATACAGTGCAGTAATTAAACAATATTACATGATCTGGTAATTTTCATCCATGTTTATAAGAAAGCTTATGGCACTATAAATTAGCCGTGTGTCTATTTTAGATACATGAGAATAAAGCATTATCTCACTAGTTCTTCATAGATATTATATAATATAGCTGTGTATCTGTTGAATCACTCTGTGAACACAGAGTAATGGTCTTTGGTGTTTAATACTTTTGGTTAAAATCCCATTTTTATAGTTCAAGAAATGTGTTTTGACCCACGCACTCTATGTACTGATTTATCTACTTCGCATCTAGTGAACCTAAAATAGTTTTAAAGGAGTTCTGTAGATGCCAGTGAACAGTGAAAGTATTTTATGATACCTATATTAAAAAAAAAAATTCCCATCACAGAGGAGTTTAAATTGCCCGAACCATAAAAGGATTATTTTTCTAACAAGTGAAGTAGTGTTTTGTTCCTTGTGTCCTTCCTGTATTCTGTAGACTCTTTGGAGTAATCCAGGATCAATTCTGCCCGTGCCCAGGCAATTAACTCTTTGGCTGCAGTTCACCTACTAGCTTGATATCCCATCCTCTTACACTGGCACTTGAATTCCATCCAGCCTTGATGGGTCTTTGAACTCAGTAAGGTATTGTCATATGAACTAGATTTTTATCTTATTTAAAACTGCTAGCTGACACACACAAATGTAGAAAGGCAAGAGGTTCTTCAGCAGGAAGTCCAGTGTTCACCATAGAAGTAAATGATCACTTTTTGAAGCCATTCTTTGTTTTCCACAAAAATAATTTATATTATATAGTCAAAGATGTTTTTCCTCCAAAACATTCCATGTTTCTTACTAAAATATTGCTGTTGACTGAATGCTTGTGTTCCCTCAAAATAACTTTGTCAAATCATAACTCCCAATGTGATGGTATTGAACCTTTGGGAGGTGACTAGTTTCTGAGGATGGAGCCTTCATGAATGAGGTTAGTGCCCTTAAAAAAGAGATTTCAGAGAGCTCCCTTGCCTTTTGTGCTATGTGAAGACACAAAGAGAAGATAGCTGCCTGTCAACCAGGAAGTGGGCTCTTACTAGCCACTGAATATACTGCTGCCTTGATCTTGGACTTTCCAGCCTCCAGAACTGTGAGAAATTAACTTATGTTATTTATAAAGCCACCCAGTCTATGATATTTTTGTTATAGTGCCCCAAGGAGACTAAGAAAAATATATTATTAGCAGGCTTAAAAATTTAAAGACTATTTTTCTTCAAGAACATTGAGGAAGTAAAAAAAAAGAATATTGAGGAAATAATTTTATAGATTTTTCACAATATTCTGAGATTTCTCGTTTTCTGATATGATGCAAACATATACAAAGAGGGTAAGAACAGTGTTTATTATCTGTTTCATCAACCATAGAATATTCTTGGTAAACTACAAATAAAAACTGACCCTTGACCAACCCCCCAAAATCATTCTGTTGTTATTTTACTCAGGATGGTAAGTCTCCCTCAGACGGAGAAAACCTAACCTCTGGTGGTAAGGACAATTAAACTCTAATGATATTAGACTATAAATTCTGAAGTACAGTCATTGTTCCTGTCTATCCCAGAAGGCAAACACTAAGAGAAGAATATGTAGTAGGTAATATATAGAATATTAGTAATAATTGTCTCTTCTTTTAATTTGGGATATTACTGAGTGGTTATTGAAAGTAATGTATGTTTGTGTTTGAAATGGTGATGTATAAAGAAAAATAGATTTTAAATATATATAGGTTTTTAAAAAAATTGATTTTTAAAATTCATGGTGAAAACAGTCTTTGTGAAGAATATTCAAAACAGGTTTTTCAGTGTTTTTAGTATGCCTAAGTTCTCTATGCACTGACCTTAATATGAGGAATCCTTATTGGAAGTACTTCTAGATTATCTGTTAAAAACGAATTACATAAAACAAGTTACATTAAGCAAGTTAAAACAATTCATTTTAAATTCTGATATATATACCCAACATTTAAATACACATACAGCTTTAAGCAATTTAATCAGACTCCTGTGTTTGTATTTTTTTAAACAGGATTTTAACTTTAGCAACAGGTCAATATTATCATGTTGTATATGCTAAATATACAAATATATAGTTCATAAAATTACCTAAAGGTAATTTTATAGGTAAAAAAAGGTAATTTTATAGGTAAAAAAACCTATAAAATACTACCTCAAAATGGATATATTTGAATTAAAATATTATGAATTGATTGCATTCATTAAAATGTATTACCTTATATATATGTTGCTTATCAAGCAAATGTTTTACAAATATTCAATCCTATTCTAATTTTGGACTCCTTAATTTAAGTAAGGGAACCTCATTTCAGCAAATCAAATACTGTACTTTATCTACATTTTGTGAATTATATACCGGTTGAGGAGGGATTACCATCTGTCATTTTATTTTAAACCCACTATTCTCTCTCATGTACCAGTAGGTCAGTTCTATTTCTGGCAAGTGAGAGAGAATGTTAAACGAATGGGGAAATATTCCAAAAATCATAGATTTGTTACCTTTATTTTATGACGATTTTTAGTCTTTCAGAAATATGATGTTTCAATTTAACAATTTCTTGAGTGCTTTCTCTGTACAAAGCGTGTGTTCAGTGCTGGGCCAAGCAAAGATAATTGAATTGGGTGCTTCCCATAAGGAACCTTCCAACTTAGAAGGGAGTTACACATGCTTCTAAATAGCTGTAATTACAGGTCTACCATAGACGCTGCCAAAATGGAAGCATGGATCCATTGTGAAGGATGCTAGAGAAAAATAATTAATGATAACTCAGCATATGAAATAAAACTTTAATATCTTGGTACCTTTCAACAAATACCTATTTTTGTCAGTAAAATTTAAGCATAGTTACCCATCCAGAAAACTACAAATCTGTGATATAAAATATAAGAAACACACCAGAAAATTTAGAATGATCAGTTTTCTGAACTTCACTGACATGTATTTTTGTCAAATTTTATAGTAGCTAATTCTTCTACATGATTGAGAGTCTTAGTAGTTATCATTAAACTTACAGTTTATTTTCATACTGTTTAAGCCCGCATTACGTTATTTTTTATTCCCTCCCTCTCTTTTTTTTTTTTTTAAATTTTATTTATTTATTTGTCAGAGAGAGAGCGAGCGAGAGCGAGCACAGGCAGACAGAGTGGAAGGCAGAGTCAGAGGGAGAAGCAGGCTCCCTGCAGAGCAAGGATCCCGATGTGGGACTCGATCCCAGGATGCTGGGATCATGACCTGAGCCGAAGGCAGCTGCTTAACCAACTGAGCCACCTAGGCGTCCCCCCTCCCTCTCTTTGTTACTTGTGTTTGTCCTTAGAACCAGTCACCCTATACTTAGTTATTTTATTTATTATTTTAAGGATTTATTTATTTATTTTAGAGAGAGAGAACACACATGTGTGAGTAGGAAGAAGGGCAGAAGGAGAGAGAGAGAAAAAGAGAGGGAGGGACAGAGAATATCTCTAACAGACTTTGGCTGAGCCAGGAAATGGACATGGGGTTTGATCTCATGAACATGAGATCATGACCTTAATCAAAATAAAGAGTGGGATGTTCAGGGTGCCTGGGTGGCTCAGATGGTTAATAAGTGTCTGACTTCAGCACAGGTCATGATCCCAGGGTCCTGGGATTGAGTCCCACATCAGGCTCCCTGCTCAGTAAGGAGTCTGCTTTTCACTCCCCCTCTATTCCCCCTGCTTGTGCTCTCTCACTCTTTCTGTCAAATAAATAAATAAAACTAAAATCTTTAAAAAAAAAAAAAGTGGGATGTTCAACTGAGTGAGCCATCCAGGCACCCCATCCTTAGTTATTTTAAATAAAATAGCATTACTTATACAACTGTCAATTACTTAATCTTGTATCTTATTTTACACACTTTAAGATGATTATCTCAAGATATTTCTCAAATATTCATTTTAGCGTTTCTCCACATATGATTTTAAACCTGTCAAATATACCCTGGAATTGGATCTCAAATTCTAATTACACTGAGATAAACTTATGTGAAAGTTTAGTGTAGGATGAAATTATGTTTCTTTCTTTTTATTTTAATTGAGAAACAATATTCCACATGCCTGAATCTATTTGTTTAATAGATTTTTATTATTGCTCAAAGTATAATATCACAGAAAGTACATTCTACAGGTATTTCTAATATTATTTAACTAGGAAACTAATTATTTTATTAATATGATATTTTTAATATGCTAGCAAAGTGTATCATATCTTGTTAAATCAGCAAACACAGTTATGGATACTATAATTACAGTGTAGCTATAAATATAAATGTTTAATTAGATACATTTGCATTTAGGGAGATATAGGATGTAAAGTCATGATGAGGTTTAGAATGTGTTTTATCATTTTGTTACTAAACAACTTTATAAGTTTCCCCTAAAAGGAAGGATGGGTATTTATCTTTTTGATGTTTTTATTCCTGGAGCTATCTTTATGGATAATTAAAATATTAAGTTTCAAAGACTTGTACTCAGTTTGCTTATCAGTTATAGTCTCAGCTAGAAACAGACAGCAAGTTAAAATTAGGGTAGTTGAAGGAGAGTTTGATAAAGGGACTAAATATAAAGTAGGCAGGATATGAGAAAACTACATGAGAAGGCCAGGGCCCCCAGGCTAATACGAGTGGTTGTTACCCACCCTTGCCCTTTTTGATGAGCTTGGGGAGAGAGCATTTCTGAAACTTCAAAAGGCAGTAGAGAGGGCTAACTTGGAAAGCAAAGTTTCATTTGGTTAAGGGACATTGCCAAACTTAAATAGGGGAGCAGGGGAATAATTTTTCTAGTATCTGCTCCCACAGGTCTTTAGAAGGATTTCCCTATTGACTAAATCTAACCAGGAGCCTGGGAACATAGGTATTCTTTGATGTAATTTATACAAGTTAATTGTTGAAGACCCAAATGCAGGGTGAATCTGAGAGGGAAACAGAATATATCAGTCAAATTATTTGGTTAAATAATTCATAGAATAGTGTTTAGCCCATCAACATAATCAAAATAAAGTTTGTATCACTAGGACATAATTTACACCAGGCTTAATTTACTCAGAGTAATGGACAAACAGAACACAGAAATAATATTAATTTATTCTCCCCTAAAATCCATTATGTTGTTTTAAAGTACACTATGCCCATAATTTGGTCTTAACACATTTGAGCACGTCAGGTGTGCTAATTGTCACTGTGCCTTCTGACTAGGGCTGCCCCCTGATAGTACAGTCTCCCATGTTCTTTTCCTGCTCAGCTTTTCTTCTTGAAGTATAATGGTGGAGTAGGCAGCTTTAAACTCTCATCACCTTCACAGAAACATTGGAAGGTAAGGAAAAATGGTTCAGGCCGCCTTTGTCAGAACTCTGGGAAACAGTCAAAAGTGTGGACCAACCAGGTGAATGATGAATTAAGAAAAAAAGCAACTTCAGAATAGTAGGAAATCTTTGTGGTGTTTTTACTTGGCTTTGCCCCACTCCCTCCAGTCTTCAAGAGAGAAGTCTGCTTTCTCAGTGTGGGACCTTCTTCCCTGGTTCCAGAAGAAGCAGAGCACATGCTTTCCACAACTTATTATAGGTGTTTGTCCTAACCTATCAAAAGGACTAACACAAGGCACTTGTCTCTGCTTCCTCCAACTCAGAGCTCAGGCCAGAAAAGTGTTGAGAATCACTTGGCTACCTTGCAATTGGAGTGACAATTCACAGATGCCTGGGACAAAAGATTGTAGTATGTTTTGATTGTCTGAGGCCCAGGAGCAAAAAGCTGGGAAGAATTTCTTTGGGGAATTAGGACATTGAAAGCATTGCTGTATATGGTAGAATTTGGAAGTTCATGCATCTGCTCAGTGCAAGAGGCATTCTCAAAAAAGTACTTGAGAAGATTAAATATTTCATCTCGATCCAATTCCTAAGCTTAGTATAAGCCTGACTACGTGTTGAAGGAGTACCTGGGTACTCAACCAGTCTGCAAAAGCTGGATGAACTGTTATATGTTTATTTGTTTGTTTTGTTATTTTTAGTTACTGTTGTTCAAGGAAATTTCTGGCAAAACACTAGCTGAACAAAAGTTAAGAAATAGGGACTTCAGTGTCCATACATAGTAAAATATAGTCTTTACAAAAAATAATGTTGAGAGTCCTGAAATAAATGGACTACTACAGCCTTCAATCATGAAAGCAAGAGAGAAGTGACTCATCATGTATTAAGGGAATGTCAAAAAGATTAACAGCTGATTTCTCATCAGACTATGGAAACCAGAAGACAGTGTGTGACATACTGAAAGTGCTGAAAGAAAACAGCAAAAACCTATTAACCCAGGATCCTCTAACTTATAAAGCTGTCCTTCAAATATGAGGAAGAGATTAAGACTTTTTGAGATAATAAAAGCTGAAAGAGTTAATTGTCACTAGATCTGCTCTAAGTGAAATGCTAAACAGAATCCTTTTGGTTGAAATGGTAAGACACTAGACACATGTTAGTAACTATAGGAACTCTGGTAAAGGTAAATACATGGGAAAATACAAATACCAGTATTATTATCTTTTTGGTTTATAACTCCACTTTTAATTACTTCTCAGATTGAAACGACAAAGGAATAAAAATAATTATAAATATGTACTCTTGGCCACAAAATTGTATTCAGATATGTTTGTACAATAAAAGCGTAAAGTGAGGTATGGTGGAACCATATGGAAGCCGCATTTTTGTATGCTATTAAAGTTAAAATGGTATCAAATTGAACTAGATTGTTATGAATTTAGGTTGTTAAATACAATAAAAACCAAAAAGTAATAGATCTATATTTATATAATGAGAAGTGGATTAAGATTTACTACTAAAAAAAAAAAAGGCTAATAGCTTGAAAATGAAAGGAAGAAAAAGATATTCCTTGCAAATAGTAACAAAAGGAGAGTTCAGGTGGCCATACTGTTATAAGAGATTTTAAAAAGTTATATATTGATAAAAGGGTCAATATATTCTAATAATTAAAAACATATATGCATGAACAACAGAATCCCAAAGTATATGAAGTAAACATTGACAGAATTTAAAAGGAGAAATAGTTCCACAATAAGAATTGAGACTTTAATATACCAATTTCAGTAATGGATAGAATGTCTAGACAGAGCATCAGTTGAAAATAGAGGATTTTATCAACACCATAAAGCAACTACACCTAACGGACTTATATACAACCCTCTACCTAATGACAGCTGAATACACATTTTTCTCAAGTGCACGAGACATTCTCCAGAATAGATTATATGTTACACAGAACTAGTCTCAATAGATTTTAAAAAGATAAACATAATTCAAAATATCTTCTCCAGCTACAACAGGATGATGTTAGAAATGAAAACAGAAAGAAAACTGGAAAATTTTCAAATATGTGGAAAATGTACAGTACATTCTTAAATGCTAAGTGGTGCGTCAATGAGATCACAAGTGAAAATGGAAAATACTTAGAAATGAATGCAAATGAACACATAACTTACCAACACTTATAGCATGGAGCAAAGGTGTGTTCAAAGAAATTTATAGCCATCTATGTCTATGTTTTAAAAATGTCTAATCAATAATCTATCTCAAGGAAATACAAAAAGAAAATCAAACTAAACCCAAAGCTAGAAAATAAATATGAAGATTAGACAATAATAGAGTATAAATAACACCAAGTGAGGTACAGAATAGAGTAGCTAAAAAGAAAACCAATGAAACCAAAAATTGGTGCTATAAAACTCTTTAATATTTTCTGACTCAACATTTTAATTAAATTTTGCTTATTAGTGTAGTATGTACTTCTCTTTTTAAAAGGGTAAGTAACAATGGGAGTGCTAAAGCTCACATAATAGTAAAATTCCTAATAAGTTGACACCATATTAATCTTTCAGATAATCACAATTAAATTATATCGATAAATATATCAGTTTATCTGCAATAGGATATTTTACATACTCAGTGCTGAATTCCAAACTGCAGACAAGACTGCTGCTCAAATATTCTCTACCATAATAAGAAGAAACACATTCTTACTAAATTTTGTGTCTGATGTAAAATACCATCTATTAACAAAATGAAGACTGAGCCGTTAATAGTATAGCATAAATCAAACTTTGGAATTCATCCGTAACTTTTGTTTTAGACTCTATCAAAAATTACATAGAGAGTATGCCGGTTTGATAGGTGAAAATATATCATTCCTGCATGTGTACTTGTTTGGACAGAATCCTATTTTCTGTCCTAGAATTGAATGCCTACTCTGCATCGTTCATTATTTATTCAAGTGCCAACTAAAAATGTGGAGCTAAAAGACAGTTCCTTGGCTCCAGTAGGTAAAGAACTAGATCTAATTACAATTTTAAAAATCTTTATGAAGAAAACTAACAGAAAACCAAGAAAGAAAGTTATTGGGGTTGGGGGCAGAGATAGGTTATCCTCCATACTTACACCTTATTTGCTTTGTATTAAACTAATATTAATTAGATATTATTATTATTCCCAGTAGGATGAAAACATCAGGTATCTTTTTTTCTGTCAGGTATCCTAGAATTCTAGAACAGTTTTTCACAGCTTAGAACTACTCAGATACTTACAAACGAGGGAAAGAATAAATAAAAAATAAAAGAGGAAATGGAAGGAAATAAGCAAATTTTTATGTAAGATGAGGTAACTGCAAGTGAGGTCAGAGAGATGGATTGATTTGTCTGAGGTAATCATGAGTGTATTCAATTTATGTCCTAATCTAAGAAAATACTTTTTGAAAAATATATTTGAAATTAATTATGATAATAAGGCCAAGATTTCTTTGTGAAGAATTAAAATAACCTAAAATTGTATTGTGATCTAACATTTTTTCCCTTTACTATGGTCAATAATCTTAAATTTAATGAAAAAGGTAATGAAATTCAGTCATTTCAAGGGCAGAGCCCCCTTTTAAACTATACCCTGGAAATCTAGTAGCATTTAGTACCATCACTATCTCCCAGTGATCCTTCAATATAATGATGTTGATGATGAATAGCATAATTTTCTGAACAAGGCAAATTTCAAAGAACTTGCAGGTCTTTGTTAACTAGCAGAATAATGAGCTTCATCTAAATTTAAGTATGCATCAGAGTTTGTTTGAATCATGCCACTGTTGACAGAATGTTCAATAAACATAAGAAACTTTTAATAAGCTTATTTCAAATCATATGCAAACATTGCATGATGTTCAGTTCAATGTTCATGTTGCTTTTAGTATTTTCCACTTAACTGAAGGTATTTGAATCTAGTGTTAACATATGACTTAACATAATTGCAACTGGGAGAAGGGGGTGGGATTATGGACATTGGGGAGGGTATGTGCTTTGGTGAGTGCTGTGAAGTGTGTAAACCTGGTGATTCACAGACCTGTACCCCTGGGGATAAAAATATATGTTTATAAAAAATTAAAAATAAAAAAAAAACACATAATTGCAACTTAAGAATAGACAAATGCTTTTTTTCATGAATATAAAGGTTGCTAAATCAGATGTGTACATTTCTTCTTTTATTAAATCAAGTGAATTTTTTAAATATCTGGATACATTTTTTTTAACCTGTGTATGCATATTAATCCTTGGTTAGTGGACATTTAAAATGTAAGGACGTTTTATTGACAAAAATATTCAGTATACAATAATTATAGCAAATAATTGTCACAAATAAATCTTCCTGATATTACTACTTTTGGATTTACGTTAGAGGGATTCAGATTAGATAAAATAGTATTACTTTAATAAATAGTCATGGATACTCCGTTTATTTTGCATATGCCTTAAGTGACTAGCCAAATTCACCAAAGCTAACAATGCACCTAATAATTTTAGGTGTTAGTCCTGGTTTAAGCATTTTCCTTGTTGTTTCATTTAATCTTAAAAACAATCCTATGATGTAGGGATAGTTATTACCCCCAGTTTACAGTTAAGAGAGCATTAATTTCACCGATTTGCAAATGTGGTAAATAACAGATATAGGACTCAAATCCATGTAGTCTGACTGACTCTAGAGCCCATACTCTATAGCAAAACCTATAGATTGTTTTATTTTATACTGTTGTGTCTTAAATTAGATAACTTGGTCACTGAGCTCTTACTCTACTATGGGATATGATAATAGGTGATTTAGGGCATATTATATGGCTTAAATATTTACTTTATGAAATTGTTTGATATAGGTGAATGTTGCCACTTGTTAACAGATCTTGAAACTAGTTTCACTTGTATTTTCTAATATCTTAGTAATCTTTTAATCTTTATTTTCAACATAGAGGAAAAATCATTGTGCTTTTAGGTGAGATAGGTTTTGAAGTTACAATATTCTCTGTTCCAGCTGAATCTCCATGTAATAAATACAACCTTAGGAAAGTCAGTCAGTCTGACTTTGAATTTCCATATCTGTAAACATGGAGATAATACCTACTATATATTTTTGCCGGAAAAAAAAAAGAAACACAGAATTTAGTGTATCTATCAAAAAGTTGGGACAGAGAAGATATTTGTAAAGGAAAGATAACCTTATTGATAAGGTATCTGTTATTCATGTTAGATTATATTACCAATGACTATCAAAGCCTAAATACCAGAAAATCAGCTTATTATATTAAATAGATTCTGAATATAGATGGTGAAACCTAGCCGTTCCTGATTCATTTTCTACATTTTCCCTTTGAAATACTCATGACAATATTTCAAGTAAAGTAAATGTAGTATAATACAAGAAAGAGGTGCTATTGACGAACAGCTTGCCAGAAATCACAAAGAATAAAAATAAAAGGATCTCCATCATCAAAGCACAGAGAGAGAATGTCAGCCCACCTAGTGTGAAAAAGTTAATTCTACCCATCTCCCTGATTCAGGAGTTGCAGTTGAAGGAATCTAGTCCCATTTCAGTCCTGCCCACCTTTCTCCCATCCCCACACATTATCCTTCAGTTTTTTTAGTATCCCTAAAATTTATTTCCTGGAGCACTTCTTGAAATTCTAAGATGAATGGTTGGGGGGAAAATGATTTAGTGTGAAGGTTATACAATTCTATGTACAGATCCAAAATACCTTAACTAAAACTTTCAGGGGAGAGATGAGTTAGTTAAAATTAAGATATATTTTCTTTGAATTTTGAAAGGGAATACAGTTCTTATACTATATGAGACAGTTCCCTTTACCTGTTTATGGGTATCCACACTAAATGTTAGACAAATAAAGTCTGCGGATCACCTCACTCTAGTTAAGGCCAGATCTTGCTACCAAGTCAGTTACGGTAAAGCAGTTTTGATTTCATTTTTGGCTTTTGGAATTGCAGTCAAAGAAATATAGGATTATACTATAACCCTTCCCTTTGAAAGCCAAAATGCAAGTTTGAGTATTTTCAACAGTCCTGCAATAGAGAAAACTCCTTAATCTGATTTGGCCTTCTGTTGCATAACATTGAATATCCCTTTATTTATTCCATTAAATAGTGACCATATACTAAACTTCATGCTAGAAAAAGAGGTTCATAAATGCACAAGACAGATGATGTTCCTGACTTCATACTTCTGGTCTAAAATAAACAAAAATCACTATAAGATATTGGATGGGTAATTAAACAATTTCAGTTGGGATGAGAGACAGTCTTTAATGGGGAGAGTGTTCTGAGAGAGTTTTGTGAAGTACTTTTTCAACTTTGAGAGGGACTGTAAGTCTTCTTTGAGAAAGTGGTATTTATGTTGGGAGCTTAAGTAGGAGAGTTAGGAGAAAAGAGATGCTGAAGGGAGAAGCAGGTGGTGAACCAGAGAGTAAAGAAAAGACTTCCGTGAGAAGCTGGAGCATTATCCGGGGACCAGATTGAGTCAGAATTTGTGAACAATTGTGATTTGGGCTTTTATCATAATAATAATGAAAAGCTATTGAGGGATTTTAAAATGGATCATCATGCTCAAACTTGCATTAAAAATATTACTATGTTTACAGCAAGGGAAAGGAGTTAATGGGCTATTTTGAGAAATGCTGCTTTACCAGCAACTCTTTTGGGAAGCTGTTTCTGGGACTATAATTCACAGCAAGGCAGCACGATTAGTGGTCTCTAACACTGGGCATTAACATTGGAAATGGATGAATTTTTTGTCTGGCAGAAGTTTTATACACATAGGCCAGTTAGAGTTGACAATGGAAAAAATCATAAGGCAAGAGGCAAAGGACTGATAATTATAATATATGAGGAAACTTATATGTTCCTGAGAAAAATCCCTAACCGATTAAATAAATGGGCAGTATAGATGGTGCTTAAATTCAGTAGTAGTTGAGAAAATGCAAATTCCTGAAACTCAACTAGGTTGCTAGAATGTTATATTTTTTTTTGTTTGTTTGTTTTTAAAGATTTTATTTATTATTTATTTGACAGACAGAGAGATCACAAGTAGGCAGAAAGGCAGGCAGAGGGGGAGGGGGAGGTGGGCTTCCTGCTGAGCAGAGAGCCCGATGTGGGGCTCAATCTCAGGACCCTGAGATCATGACCTGAGCTGAAGGCAGAGGCTTTATTTATTTATTTTTTTTTTTTTAAAGATTTTATTTATTTATTTGACAGATAGAGATCACAAAGAGGCAGAGAGGCAGGCAGAGAGAAAGAGGGGGAAGCAGGCTCCTGCCGAGCAGAGAGCCCGATGTGGGGCTCAATCCCAGGACCCTGGAATCATGACCCGAGCCGAAGGCAGAGGCTTTAACCCACTGAGCCACCCAGGCGCCCCAAGGCAGAGGCTTTAACCCACTGAGCCACCCAGGCGCCCCAAACGTTATGTTTTTATATACATATTTATATATATGCATATATGTATATATATTATATATATATTTAAATAAGATCATAATGTTCAACTTTTATTTTCCAATGGAAATTAAATTAGTGAGAACATATATATATAATCCTGATATCTTAGTTTTAATTTACTAAAATACTATAGACAAGTTTAAGAAACAAGGTTAGAATTCATTGACCCTATTCTCTGGGACAAGTCTGATAGACAAATAGTAATGGTGAATTTGCAAAAAAAGAAAAACGCTTTTTAAAAAAGCATTGCAGAAAAGTTCTGAATATCTAATATTAGAAATCTACTAGCAAACATATATTCTCGCTAGATGTTAAACTATTAGGTGTAATTTTGATTATCAAACCAATCATTCAGGGACTTGCTAATGGCATTTGATAAATTAACATTGTAACCTATGTCATTGAGTACCTGGGTAGTCCCCCATTTTAGTGAAACCACAGTGCAGAGAGGCAGGACCACATTAGTAAATGCAGTATAACAGAATTTAAATGGTTTGAGATCACATAAAAAATTCAGGATTAATATCAATATTTTTGATGAATTATTTAAAAAGTAAAGGTAAAAGGATTTTGTGTGATTTTTTTGTTTGTTTTGTATTTTAAAAGCAGCACAAAGTTTGCTTTTATTCTTTAGTTCAGAAAAATCAATATAAACAGCACATTAATCTGAACCTTCAGAAGCCAGATCAAGAAATATGTATAAAATCTGATGAATTTTGTTTACCTGTCATATAGGTATATCTGTGCAAGTTCCTTGATAGTATTTCATGTCAAGGACTTTATAGTATCGTGCAGCCTTGGACTGATAAATGACTCAAAAGTGTACTTACACTACACTTGTCATTATTTCAATCTAAAAAATTGTGGGATTGAATGCTCTGTAAGTACCCAATACCTTTAGAAAATAGTAGTATTATTTGTACCTTTGTTTAAACTTTTAAAAAAGTAAACCTTTTAACGTATCAAATATCGTATAAATAAGTGTCTCAAGAAAACCTGAAACCAAAGCTATTGTTAACTGATTCCTTCTTCATTTCATGTAATAGACAAATTAAAAATTCTCTCCTTATTCATAGCTACTGAATGAACTAAACAATAGTTCCCATGACCAGTGCTATAGGTATCAATTAGTACTTCACTATGATATTAGAATGGTAACTTTGATGTATTTTCTTGGAAAAAAAAATTAAACTACAATCAAAGTTTTGTTATGTATATAATCCATCCCTTAAATCTGTATTCACAAAAATGAAAATTTTATCAATAATGTATCAAAATAAAGATTTTTTAAAATTTAGTTTTGTTTTATTTTTTCCTGATCATTTGGAGAGATAAAAAACTGCTTAAAAATAATTATACCAGAAAATTATGGATCAATAATCAAAATTACAAGGTGTCAAATGTTAAATGGACTGAAACAAAACAAAAGAAACTGGAAGTCAATGAGGTTTATCTTAATTCTAACCCTAATTTGTAGTCTGAGAAGAACACATTATTTAGAACTCCTATAACTGGATTTTTTTTTTTACCTTAAAAGAAATGTCATCATAATACCCATCATCTTCCACACAAGGATAATATAATAATTAATGAGAGTACTTGTAAAGTATCTTGAGTGCTTAAAGGAAAGATATTTTATTAATCTGAGAACTTTTTCTTAAATCTTGAACATGCAAGTCATAATGTGAAAAGGATCAGTTTTGTTTTCAGATTTATTACATCTGTTTTAAAGTGCTATATTCTTAAAACACAAGAACAGAAAAGTGGTTTCTTATAAAAAGCATAATTATCAACACTTCTTATAATATCAGGTTAGAAATTCTTTTAGATATTAATTTATGATCAATAATAACACTTAGCATTTCCAAAGTAATCCAAGGAAACAAGATTATAATACATGCTAGTATTTAATGAAGTAAATTATTTGTTAACAGCATAATTAATACTATACATCAATGGCTTTAATTTCACCTAGTTCACGGAATGTAACATTTCTTTTAGATTTGAAGATCCATGGTAAGGTGCTGATTGGTGAGTGATAACCTGTAACAGCTGTCTCAGAAATGAAGATAAAAGAATAACAACATGTACAGAATTATTTTTTTATTTTTCATTTTTCCAACTAATTCATATAAAACTTCAAGAAAATTTAGACCTATGAGGTTTACCTTCTATACGTGATATTGTTGCTAATAACCCATATATTTTCTTTTATTTATGAAAGGAAAATTAATACTGTTCCTATATGTAAAGGTATATGGACTCTTTTTAAGGTCAATAAGGAAATTTACTTAAAAAGGGAATAATTAACCTATTTGATATAAAAGTCAAGGTTTTAGATTATTTTAATATTTGTCAAGACCTCGAGGTATGACTTGTTTTCTGACATACCTCAGTAAGAGAATGTTTTCTTACATGTGTTGAATTATTATTATTATTTTAAATTTCTTTTCTGCATAACAGTATTCATTGTTTTTTGCACCACACCCAGTGCTCCATGCAACACGTGCCCTCCCCAATACCCACCACTTGGTTCCCCCAACCTCCCACCCACCACCCCTTCAAAACCCTCAGGTTGTTTTTTGGTGTCTCTCATGGTTCACCTCCCCTTCCAATTTCCCTCAACTCCCTTCTCCTCTCTAACTCCCCTTGTCCTCCATGCTATTTGTTATGCTCCACAAATAAGTGAAACCATATGATAATTGACTCTCCCTGCTTGACTTATTTCACTCAGCATAATCTCTTCCATGTTGCCACAAAAGTTGGGTATTCATCCTTTCTTCTTTTTTTTTTTTAAGATTTTATTTATTTATTTGACAGATAGAGATCACAAGTAGGCAGAGAGAGAGGAGGAAGCAGGCTCCTCGCAGAGCAGAGAGCCTGATGCGGGCCTCAATCCCAGGACCCTGAGATCATGACCTGAACCGAAGGCAGAGGCTATAACCCACTGAGCCACCCAGGCGCCCCAGGTATTCATCCTTTCTGATGAAGGCATAATACTCCATTGTGTATATGGACCTCATCTTCCTTATCCATTTGTCCGTTGAAGGGCCTCTTGGTTCTTTCCATAGTTTGGCGACCGTGGCCATTGCCGCTATAAACATTGGGGTACAGATGGCCCTTCTTTTCACTACATCTGTATCTTTGGGGTAAATACCCAGTAGTGCAATTGTAGGATTATAGGGAAGCTCTACTTTTAATTTCTTGAGGAATCTCCACACTGTTCTCCAAAGTGGCTGCACCAACTTGCATTCCCACCAACAGTGTAAGAGGGTTCCCCTTTCTCCATATCCTCTCCAGTTGTTTCCTCTCTTGCTAATTTGGCCATTCTAACTGGTGTAAGGTGATATCTCAATATTGTTTTAATTTGAATCTCTCTAATGGCTAGTGATGATGAACATTTTTTCATGTGTCTGATAGTCATTTGTATGTCTTCATTGGAGAAGTGTCTGTTCATATCTTCTGCCCATTTTTTGATATGATTATTTGTTTTGTGTGTGTTGAGTTTGAGGAGTTCTTTATAGATCCTGGATATCAACCTTTTGCCTGTACTGTCATTTACAAATATCTTCTCCCATTCCGTGGGTTGCCTCTCTGTTTTGTTGACTGTTTCCTTTGCTAAGCAGAAGCTTTTGATCTTGATGAAGTCCCAAAAGTTCATTTTCGCTTTTGTTTCCTTTGCCTTTGGAGACATATCTTGAAAGAAGTTGCTGTGGCTGATATCGAAGAGGTTACTGGCTATGTTCTCCTCTAGGATTGTGGTGGATTTCTGTCTTACATTGAGGTCTTTTATCTGTTTTGAGTTTATTTTTGTGTACCGTGTAAGAGAATGATCGAGTTTCATTCTTCTACATATAGCTGTCCAATTTTCCCAGCACCATTTATTGAAGAGACTGTCTTTTTTCCACTGTGTATTTTTTCCTGCTTTGTCGAAAATTATTTGACCATAGAGTTAAGGGTCCATATCTGGACTCTCTAATCTGTTCTACTGGTCTGTGTGTCTGTTTTTATGCCAGTACCATGTTGTCTTGGTGATCACAGCTTTGTAGTAAAGCTTGAAATCAGGTAACGAGATGCTGCCATCTCGTTTTGAAAATTTCTTTTTCAAAATTTCCTTAGTGATTTGGGGTCTCTTCTGCTTCCATACAAATTTTTGGATTATTTGCTTCAGCTTTTTGAAAAATACCGGTGGAATTTTGATTGGAATGGCATTAAAAGTATAGATTGCTCTAAGCAGTATAGACATTTTAACAATGTTTACTCTTCTGATCCAAGAACATGGAATGGTTTTCCATCTTTTTGTGTCTTCTTCAATTTCTTTCATGAGTGTTCTGTAGTTCATCGAGTACAGATCCTTTACCTCTTTGGTTAGGTTTATTCCCAGGTATCTTATGATTCTTGGTGCAATAGTAAATGGAATCGATTCTCTAATTTCCCTTTCTGTATTTTCATTGTTAGTGTATAAGAAAGCCACTGATTTCTGTACATTGACTTTGTATCCTGCCATGTTACTGAATTGCTGTATGAGCTCTAGTAGTTTGGGGGTGGATTCTTTTGGGTTTTCCATATAAAGAATCATGTCATCTGCGAAGAGAGAGAGTTTGACTTCTTCATTGACAATTTGGATACCTTTTATTTCTCTTTGTTGTCTGATTGCTGTTGCTAGGACTTCTAATACTATGTTGAACAAGAGTGGTAGCTTTTATCTTTACTCACCTAAGGCTAAATTTATTTGTTCCTTAGATCTTTTACATAAATATTCTCCTTGAATACTTGAAAATAGCACTTTAACACTCTTCTGAGCCACTCATACTCAGTTTTTTAAGATCTCTAATTTTCTACATAAACATCTAAAGTTTTATGCTTTATCTGCTTTAATTTTATTTTATTCATGCCAAAACTCATGTGGTAAGAGAAGATGCCTTCATCACAGAGCAATATTGAGTGGCAAAAACTGGGGGAAAACATCTACCACACAGTTTTTCATTTTATATGATTCAGGACTATTTTTTGAAGAAATTTAATTTTTTTATATATTTTATATACACTTAACAAATTACTACCCCAAAGTCTTTTTCTTTTCACATTGTGGATATCTTGAATCAATTTAATTACCATTCAGATTTTAAAAATCTTGAACATGGACATTCTCCAGAACAGATCATATACTAGATCAGGCCTCAGAAGTACAAAAAGATTGAGATCATATCATGCATCTTTTCTGATCATAAAGCTATGAAATCAGAAGTCAACCATAGGAAGAAATTTGGCAAGACCACAAATTCATGGAGGTTAAACAACATGTTACTAAACAATAAAAGGGTCAACCAGGATATCAAAGAGGAAAATAATAAGTACCTGGAAATGAATGAAAATGGATGATGGTCCAAGACCTTTGGGATGCAGCAAATGCAGTCATAAGAGAGATGTATATAGCAATACAGGCCTACCTCGAAAAGTAAGAAAAATCTCAAACAACCTAAACTTACACCTAAAGGAGCTAGACAAAGAGTAAGAAATGAAGCCAAAAGCCAGCAGAGGGAGGTAAATAAGAAATATCAGAGCAGAAATAAATGGTATACAAACAAATTAAAAATCCTAGTAGAATAGATTGGTAAAACCAGGAGCTGACTCTTTGAAGGAATTAATAAAACTGATAAACCCCTAGCCAGACTTATCAAAAGGAAAAGAAAAGAGACAGGACCCAAATAAAGAAAATCATATTTGTAGGAGAAATAATAAATAAATTATGAAAAATCTTAGATGGTGAAATAGACTTAGGGAACTCAGTCACTCCATCAAGTATAATAACTTTCATATCATAGGAATCCCAGAAAAAGAGAAAAGAGGGCAGTAGATTTATTTGAGAAAATTATAGCAGAAAACTTCCATAATCTGGGGAAGGAAACAGACATCCAGAGCCAAAAGGCACAGAATTCCCATCAAAATCAATACTAGCAAGCCAACACCAAACATTTGCAAAAAACAGCAATAGAGGAAAAAAAAATCTTAAAAGTAAAAATACAAAAGAAGTCCTTAAAAACCTACATGGGGGAAACTCATAAGGTTAGAGATTTCTCAATAGAAACTTGGCAGGCCAGAAGGGAGTGGCATGATCTATTCAATGTGCTGAATGGGAAAGGTCTGCAGCCAAGACTACTCTATTCAGCAATGCTATCATTCAGAATAAGAGGAGAAATAGTTTCCCAGACAAACACAATTAAAGTAATTGTGACCACCAAGTAATTGTAGGGCCACCAGTCCTATAAGAAGTATTAAAGGGAATATTTGAGTGGGAAAGAAAGACCAAACCAACAAAGCAAAGACTAGGAAGGAACAGAGAAAATCTCCAAAAACAATGACAAAACAAGTGGCAATAAATACTCCGTGTCAATAATTACTCTGAATGTAACAAGTCCACCAAGAGACTACTCAGAACAATCCTCCTTGTAATTAGTGTAAATATATGGAATCTGACAAAATAAAAAAACACTGTATTAAAATATTAATGACAGCCACCACATAAGAGATATTGACAATCATCTCATTATTAATCGGTTATTCCACTATCAGGTTTGAATTCCTTTGATGACCAAAAAATAAAATAAAACTTATCCAGGTTATTTAGCCAAAAGTTTTCAACAAATGAATTGTTAAATTTACTTATACATCCTTTAATATGCCAGTTTTTTTTTAATTTTTTTTTTATAGATTTTATTTATTTATTTGACAGAGAGAAATCACAAGTAGATGGAGAGGCAGGCAGAGAGAGAGAGGGAAGCAGGCTCTCCGCTGAGCAGAGAGCCCAATGCGGGACTCGATCCCAGGACTCGGAGATCATGACCTGAGCCGAAGGCAGCGGCTTAACCCACTGAGCCACCCAGGCGCCCAATATGCCAGTTTTTAAAGTCACTATTCAGACTCAGTCTATTTTTATTTGATCTATGTACTTTCTTTTTATTTGATAAAATGACCACAAATCAACATCTTAAAGAGTTTAATAAATTCAACCTCTAACAACTCTTCTCTTCAGAACTGAATGAAGTTAATGATGTTTAAAGTCACATGACAGCTTGGATGTAAGATTTTAAGTCTTGCAACATATCATGGTCTCCTTTATATACAATTCCTGCAACTCATGGTTTATTTTCTTTACTAAGCTTAAGTCTTTGGGCCTAGGGTCATGCCTAACTCATTTTCATTTAACCCACACTGCCTTCTGTGGAGTTTAGCACATTACAGTCACGTTGAATTCACTAATTGATTTTTGTGTTTGTGCCCCACTGAGCTTAAAATTGTAAACTTGTTACCAAATTTAACCTAGGAAAGGAGTAATTTTTAAATTACAGTTTTAGATAAGCATTTTTGTAGTGATATCAGGGGAGTTAAAAAAAAAATCCTTAACTGCTATTAAGAACAGTTCAGCTCTGGTAATTCACATTCCAACTTTCCAAAAGCATCCAAATTATTGGCAGTATGGCATTTGATTCCCAAGCTTAATTTCAAGGCTAAGCCATTGTTGCCTTGACTGGCAATAAATTAGGAGAAAACAAAACCTTATTCCTTTCAGTCAGCAGACTTTACCATTCATGGCTCACTGTGAAGTCAGTGTCCTTCCCCTTATCCTTTATGGATGAGTTTGCAGTGACTTCCAGATATCAGGGAGTTATTAATATATATTAAAGCAATTTTTTCATAAACGTTGTACCAGTCAGATTTCAGAGATTCTAACGTATCCTTCTGTAGTTTTAGTAGTTGCTATTCACACACGCACACACATAAGAGAAAGGGGCTTATTGATAAAAAGAACATAAGTTGACACTGAAAAAGATGGGATATACATAAATTCAGTCTATAAAAAAATCTTTCTCTAGAACTCAGAAAGAAGCTGATGATCTTTAATGGCATATGACACTGCGATATAAGAGTCTAATAGTGTGTGGCATATCACCATTTATTTTATATTATAGTTGTTGAAACCCAATGCCTTATTTCCTCTATTAGGCTAAATTTATTAAGCCTAGTGCTGTATCTTTTAAGAGTCCAAATCTTTTGTTTTGTTTATTGGTTCAACCTAACTAAGTTAAACTATCCTCCAATTCTTCCTGTATGGTTCCAGATTGGGTGAGAGTTGGAAGGTAGGGGCAAGACAGCACTACTTGCTCTGAAGGTCCAGGCTACTGAAATTCATTCTTTTGACCTTGATCTGCCTTCTCACCTTGGGGCACCGGGAAGCAGTGAGGTAGAATTCTTCCGGATTCCACTGGATTTCCTCCTTCCACAATGTCGTGGGGCAAGTTGGCACACAGCATTGAGGCAAAAGTTGCCTGCTCCTGCATGCACACTCATCATTGAGGTTGCAGGCGATGAGTTGTGAAAATGTGTTCAGGAAACCTAATTCAAAATTGGGATTGGGGAGCCATGAGAGAAGGACTCTCACATGTGTCTCACACCTGGAGGCTTGCATAGTCCAGCAGGAAGAAGGAAGAGTCCTCTCTTCTGGCCAAAGCAAGTTGTCCTTACCTGCAGCCCATGAGAAGCTGCCACTACTTCGAACCCTCATTTTCTTACAATGAAGTTTTGTTCAAAATAACTACTGCCAACTTCTTCCCTTCTTTTATAAAAAGATGCTCTTCATCTTTGTTCTCTGGGCCTGTCTATGGTTCGGTCATCCCAAATTGCAATTCCTCTGCTATTCCAGAATAAACTTGATTTTGTTGGCTGACTGTTTCCATTTTTCTTTTAAAAGGTTGACAGAGTAAAAGACATGGCATCTATTTTATCTTCACTGATCCCATTTTATCCTCACTGTTCTCTACTTTACTGGGGCTTTTCCTCTTGATGTCCAGCCTGCTGTTCAATATCAACTTCAGGCCCACCACCTGATACAAGAGCAGAAGTTTCCGTAGTGTTTTATAATTGATTTTAAAATTCTGCACTCTAACTCCATATTCCATATCATTCATAGTGGTTCTAGTTCTCTAATTAAATTCAGATGTTGCAAGAACAAATTTGAATACCCAAGTAAATTTTTCTGATGCTAGAATGCTCTAGTCCTGTGCTGATACAATCACACATTTGAAAAATTCCCAATAGTTCACTTAAAAGAAATCTATGAAAAAATACTTTTTCCAAAATGTATTTTTGGAATACTTTTTTTTACTTTTTTGGGTTTCCAAAAACCCACCACTAATAATTAACACACAAGGTCATACAGTGAAGGGAATTTCAGATGACATGAAAGTTTTAGTTAAGAAATTGATGTCTGTGTTATTCTTTATTTTCAAGTTTATTTTGCTTAGGTATATCCTTAAGCTGTGTTTTCATAAATATTCTAGGGAAACAAAGTTTCTGATGCTTGACTTGCCTTATAGTATCTTTGATTTCATGACTACTAATTTGAGTGGGGATAGAGTTCTTTGTTTAAAATCATTTTAACTTCTGAATGTTAAAGAGCTTATGTAATTACTTTCTAATAAACAATGTGAATCTTTTTGTCATTGTAGTTTCCCTATATGTTACCCTGAAGTCACTTAGAATTATTTCTCCCTTCTTGGCATCCTAAATTCTTACACTGATTTGTCAGGTATGGATCTCTATTCACTCATCTTCCTTGCCATTTGATGGGCTCCTGCAATTAAAAGGACCTATCTTTAGCATGTTTCTTTTCTTTTACTAATTTATTTAATCATTACTTTCCTTATTTTACTCTACTTCTTCTTTTTGGAATTTTTTTTAAAAGAATTTATTTGCTTATTTGACAGAGACATACAGCAAGAGAAGGAACACAAGCAAAGGGAGTGGGAGAGAGAAAAGCAGGCCTCCCACTGAGCAGAGAGCCTGATGTGATACTTGATCCCAGGACCCTGGGATCATGACCTGAGCCAAAGGCAGATGCCTAAATGACTGAGATGCCCCTCTTTTTGGAATTTTTACTATTTAGATGTTTGATGCCTCAATTTATTTATTTATTTATTTATTTATTTATTTATTTTTTAAAGATTTTAGTTACTTATTTGACACAGAGAGAGAGATCCCAAGTAGGCAGAGAGGCAGGCAGAGAGAAAGGGGGAAGCAGGCTCCCCGCTGAGCGGAGAGCCTGATGCGGGGCTCAATCCCAGGACCCTGAGATCATGACCTGAGCTGAAGGCAGAGGCTTTAACCCAGTGAGCCACCCAGGTGCCCCTGATGCCTCAATTTAAACTTTCAGGTATTTTATCTTTCCTCCCAAACTTTCTGTGACTGTTGGTTCTTATTCTGGAAGATTTCCTCAACACTTCTTTTTTTAGCTTCTAAAGAGCTTATTAAAATTTTCTGCCTGCCCAGCCTACTAAAAAGGAGAAGATAGTTGCAAATGATATATCTGTTAAGAGGTTAGTATTCAAAACCTATAAAGAACTTATCAGTTTCAAGACCCAAAAACCAAATAATCCAATTAAAAATGGCAGAGAAACTGACCGGACATTTTTCCAAAGAAGCCATACTGATGGCCACTAGATACATTCTGAGAAATGCAAATCAAAACCACAATGAGATAGAAGCTCACACAACTCAGGATGGCTAGTATCAAAGACAAAAAATAATAAGTGTTGCTGAGACTGTAGAGAAAAGAGAATTGATATACACTGTTGGTGGGAATTTAAATTGGTGCAACATGGAAAATAGTACAGAGATTCCTCAAAAAAATTAAAAATAGAAATATTATATGATCCAGTAATTCCACTACTGGGTGTTTGCCCAGAGAAAAATAAAATACTAATTCCAAAAAGATATATGTATCCCTATGTTTATTTCAGGATTGTCTATAATAGCCAAGATATGGAGGTAACCCAAGTGACCATCCATAGCTGAATAGATAAAGAAGATGTGGTATATACATATACAATTGAATATTACTCAGCCATTAAAAAAAGAATTAGATCTTGCCAGTTGTGAAAGCATGGATGAACTTAGAGACTATTGTGCTAACTGAAATAGGTCAGACAGAGAAAGACAAATGCCATATGATTTTGCTTATATATAGGATTAAAAAAATAAATGAACAAGCAGACTCCTAAATGCAGAAAATAAATTGGTGGTTGCCAGAAGAATGGTGGGTGGGGGGATGGACAAAACAGGTAAAAGAGATTAAGATGTTAAGACTTCCCAGTTACAAAGTAAGTCATGAGATGAAATGTACAGCATAAGAAATATACTCAATAATATTGTAACACTGAATAGTAATAATGATGACTACACCTTTTATGATGAGCACTGAGCAATGTATGGCATTGTTGAGTCACTGTGTTGTACACCTGAAACTAACAGAACATTTGTTGTCAACTATACTTCAATAAATAAGATTCTGCCTGTTATTTTTTATGACATTTCTTTAAGGTAATCAGGATCCTTTTCTAATGTCACTCAGGATATTAATCAGCTTTTTAGGCTTATACTTTGCTCCATTCCCTAGACTTGTTTCCTTCAGAATTAGGTGTTCTCTTTTGTTTTATTTGCTTTTATTCCCATGTGTTCAGTTTTCCTTTGAATTTTGTAGTTTTCAGTTTCTATGTGCAATGGACTGAATATTTGTGTCTCATCCCTCCAAATTCATATATTGAAATCGTGACCCCCAAAATGATGGTATTAGAAAGTGGGGTCTTTGGAAGATAAATAGGCCCACATGAATGGGATTAGTGCCTTTATTGGAAGAGCTAGTAAAGCCACGTTTCTCTTTCTGCTCCCTGCTGTAGGAGGATACAACAAGAAGACAAAGATTTGAAAACCCAGAAGTGTATTCTCATAGACAGTGGCATCTTCATCTTGGACTTCTCAACCTCCAGAACTGTGAGATATAAATATTTATTTTTTCATCCACCCAGTCTATGGCATTCTGTTATAGCATCCCAAATTGACTAATTGACCACTTACATTTGACAGTGAAAGAAAAAAAAGTCTACCTAGGTGCTATATATAAGTAAAATTCAGTGAGCAGAAATCAATACAAGATCTGTAAAATGTTACAAAACAAAAGAAAAGGAAAGTAAAAGAAAAATGGATAGCAGATGAAAAATATCAAAAAGAAGGAGAAGATAAAAATGGTGTCCAATTGTTTTGTTTTTGTTTTTTAATCAATTAATCAAAGTATATTTGACATACAATGTTCCCTTAGTTTCAGGTGTACAATGTGGTGATTTGGCTACTCTACATTATGTTGAGCTCACCACAAGTATTGCTGTCACCTGTCATCATACAATGCTAATACAATACCATTGACTGTACTCCCTAACTCACTATGTTGTATCTTTCATCTCTGTGATTTATTCATTCTGTAACTGGAAGGCTGTACCTCTCACTCCTATTCACCTATTTTGCCAACCTCCCTCATCCTTCCCATCTGGAATTGTTTTAGAAAATTGTTTAACACATTTAATGAAGCTTTTAAAGCAAGGTGCAAAGCAGAATTATAAAAACTCAGGAGAGAGAGGAAAAGGTATGAGAAAGAGATAAAGGGTTAGCTGGAAAAACTTAGACTATGAGTAAAAGGCAGTACCTCATTAGTCCCATTTGTCCTGAGATGGGGCTGTCCTCTAAATGATTTGTATTGATGATAATTGGGGGATGGTATATGTAGAGAAAAGGATGATTATAAACCTGGTCTTTTCACTGCTTTCTTGGGGTGTTTCATGAAGGGATGGAGCATTGTCAGGTTTAGAAATTACTTAAGACATTTATATTTTGGCCTTATTTAAACTCTCTTAGTGACCTCATCTTTATTTTAGGCATGATGAGGACTTTAATCTCTTTGACAAGTTATCACACAGAGAGGTATATAAATATATCACTGAAATTCACACAATTACAAAGGCATTATGGAGGGAAAGGGATAATTTGTTGCCTGGCTTTTTGAAAAGGTTTAACTAAATTGTTTGTCTTTTAGAAGAAACCATGTGGGCATAGGGCATTCAGAATGAGATTTTGAGAGCATTTTCAACCTGTCTATAAGGTACATAATTGAAGGACACAGGATACTTTCTTTGCTGGGTTTTGAAATATGGATGCTTATTGTGTTTTTTATATTTATCCAAATCTATGCAGCAAAGAAATGTTCCCAAGATTTTATGAACACAGCAGCATTTCTGTAAGCATTCTAGATACATGAAAAGCATTATTGAGAAACAAGACCACTTTCATAAATTGGTTTTATAACAGTGACTGTATGCAAGGATAAGACATTCCAACAAAGGCTAATGTTTCTCTGTCTCTATGTATTTTTAATATTTACTGAATAATAAGAGAAAATATCTTTAGTGCTTATTCCCTTAATATAAGAGAAAGAAAAAATCTTATCAAGCAGAAATGATTTGAGAAAGAATCTAAGAATATAATAGCATTAATCAACAGAGATAAAGCTTCAGAAATATACTATTGTTCTCCTTTATTTTAGAAAAATAAAATAATTAAAAAGGCATGTAGGCTATTAAAGTCTAATCTCTCTTTTTCTCTCACACACACTTGCTGTGTTTTTCCCTGTGGAAAGGCTGAAAAAGAATGCAAAAGAGCAGTTTGCTACATTGAAAGAATTAAATTGATAGGTCCTCAGAACTTAAGAAACAAATCAATGCAGTGCATCATTTCAAATCCATTGACTAATTTGTTTTGAACTCAACTCTTCTTTGTTCCTCGCCACAGTTTCTCAGCATTTTCCACTGGGAGAATGCTGTTATATTAATAAAATTTAACTTGCATATAAACACAGAGAATGAACATAAATTCAATAATACTCATCTACAAAGCAGTAGTTGAAGACTCTTCTGGGATCGCAGCATCCTAATCAGATAGCACAACCGTACTTTCTAGCTCTAGAGTCAGCCATTGACATGTGTTAACTATTCATACCATTATGAGTATATTTTTTCTCAATGGGTTTGTTCATTTATTCATCTTCATTGATAGCAAAAAAGAAATTCAGATGAAGAGCACAATTCCTGAGATAGTGGGAAGATGGTAAATTATAGCACAGTGAGGAAAAGGTAAATTAATTCAGATCAGAGTGTGATATAAGTTTGACCAGAACAAGGGTCAGCAGTCTATGGGCTATGAACCAAACCCATCCCACTCCCTGGTTTGGTACAACCCAAAAGATTAAAATAACTTTTACATTTTTAAGTATTTGAAAATGTTGAAAAAGAAAAGTATAATACATGACAGATAAAAAAGTATACGAAATTCCAGTTTCATTTTTAATTAATACATTTTTATTCATTAAACATACCAACACTTATTTCTTACTGTATTGTTTATGACTGTTTTTTGTGCTTTGAGAGGTTGAGTTGAGGGGTTGCAACAGAGATCATACGACCACCAAAGACTAAAATATTTACTTTGTGGCCCTTTACAGAAAAACGTTTGCTGAGCCCTGAACTAGAAGAACATAAAAGAGCATGGAATTAATTTAGAGCAACCCTGCTAGAGTATCAAACAATTGGAATGCACAAAGAACTCTCTAACAAAATAATCATTCACATGTTTTATCAAGGGAAACCAGAAACATTGCTGTAGGCACTCTATATTCTGAACATACCCCATAAGAATTTCAGATGGTTCTGCATTGATAATGATAGCTTGCAATTTTATTACAATACATCTAGACCCAAACACCTTAGAAGCTGGTGTTTCTGCCGCAACCCAGAAATAAAAGTATAAACCATCAATGGAGATTGTAAAGTGGAAAATTTCTACTTTTCCAACAAATGACATATAATTTTGGTAGAACAAAGTGTCCTTGCAAAGTCAGTACTTGCAATCCAATGCCAGGATTCTTTTCTATCATATTTGCTAAAAAAAACTTTCTGTGCATCAGGGTTAAGCAATTAAACAGTAATGTGATAAACAGACCTTCATTAATGGTTCCTTTATGGAAAGCTAAAATTAAAACACAAACAAATAACCCCCAGATTATTGCCTTGATCATCTTTTCCCTTTCTCCATCTCCTACTGTTTCATTACAGAATCATCTCATAAAATAAAGTAATAATATAAAAAATATTGCAGTCACAAGTATTAATTAACTAAAAATACCTCTATATGAACACAACACTAAATTTGTTATTTTATAGATTATATAGGGCATGTTCTTTTTATAAAAAAAGGTTATCTTTGATTCAGTTACTATGTCTGTAAACTGTTCTTTTTCTTTTCATTTTTGAGTTCTTTTTTTTTTTTTTAAAGATTTTATTTATTTATTTGAGAGAGAGAGACAGTGAGAGAGAGCATGAGCGAGGAGAAGGTCAGAGGGAGAAGCAGACTCCCCATGGAGCTGGGAGCCTGATGTGGGATTTGATCCTGCGATTCCGGGATCATGACCTGAGCAGAAGGCAGTCGTCCAACCAACTGAGCCACCCAGGCATCCCTCATTTTTGAGTTCTAATTATCATTCCGTACATAGAGATTTTATATTATATGTATATGAATGAATATATTCTCCTGGAATGTAAGATTCTAAATAATTATTTTACAAGTTTTAGAAAAACTCTTTCACTTTTTTTACATTCCTATGATATATGTAAACATGGAAGCATCAATTCATGAAAAAGTTCTCCAAAACTGGAAGAGAAAACGTTGACACCATGTGTCTAAAATATTAACTGAATTCAGTTACTTTGATCATTTCAGCAAACAAAAGAACACATACACTGCAATGTAGAGAATAAAGACTGCATAATCTAGTGGGAAGAGAGAGAAACAAAAACAAATACAAAAGGTTTCTGGGAAACAAGTTTTTCCCACCTCTCTTGGGTTAATTTTCTATTTGATAAAATAAAAACACAACTGAAGATTACATAAATAGTTTAATATTGTCTGACTAATGGTCATTATTAGAGTATTACTTGATGCTAACAGTCAGAAATTATAAAACATAAAAAATGTAAAGGGAAAGAAAAAATCAAAATCTATGACTATGAGAAAAAATTAAGTATTGTGGCTATGTATGTCATCTTGACAATTAATACAGGTTGCCTCTGAGTAATTGCGGAGATATCAGAGGTGGCATCTATTTCAGTTTTAAAAGTATCTCTTAATTTATATATCTTTGATACTAATCCTTTTTAAAGTTTTTATTTAAATTTCAGTTCATTAACATATGGCATAATATGTTAATGAACTGAAATTTAAATAGTTTCAGCTGTAGGATTAGTGATTCAATTAACCCTTTATCGGATACATCATTTGCAAATGTCGTCTCCCATTCTCTAGGTGGACTTTTTGTTCAGTCTCTTATTCTTTACTGTGCAGAAAAAGCTTTTGATTTTGATGTTGTCCCAGTAGTTTGTTTTTGCTTTTGTTTCCGTTGCCTCAGGAGACATGTCTAGAAAGTTGTTGCTACAGCTGGTGTCAAAGAGGTTACTGCCTGTGTTCTCCTCTAGGATTTTGGTGCTTTCCTGTCTCACATTTAGTCTTTCAACCATTTTGAATTTATTTTTGCATATGGTGTAAGATAGTGGTCCAGTTTCATTCTTTTGCATGTTGCTGTCCAATTTTCCCAGAACCATTTGTTGAAGAGATTGTCTTTTTCCCCTTGAATATTCTCTCCTGCTTTCTTGATTAATTGACAATATAGCTGGGGTTTCATTTCTGGGTCTTCTATTCTGTTCCATTGATCTACATGTCTGTCTTTGTGCCAGGACCATACTGTTTTGATCTCTATAGCTTTGTAATATAAATTGAAGTCTGAAATTGTAAAACTCAATACCCCAAAAATGAATAATATAATCAAAAGGGGTAGAAGGCATGACTTGACATTTTTCCAAAGAAGACATACATATGGCCAATAGACAAATGAAAAGATGCTCAACATCACTCATCATCAGGGAAATACAAATCAAAACTACAAGAGATATCACCTCACACTGGTCAGAATGGCAAATCAACAACACAAGAAGCAACAGGAATTGGCAAGGATGTGGAGGAAGGGGAAACATCTTGTACTGTTGGTTACATGCAAACTCAAAAATTGTATGAAATTTCCTCAAAAAGTTGAAAATAGAACTGCCTTACAATCCAGCAACTGCAGTTCTAGGTATTTACCCCAAAAATACGAAATTAAAGGGGTACATGCACTCTGATGTTTATAGCAGCATTATCTATAATAGCCAAATTATGGAAATAGCCCAACTGTCCATTAACTGATAAATGTATAAGAGAGAGGTAGTGTGTGTGTGTGTGTGTGTGTACTGGAATGTTACTCAAGTATAAAAAAAGAATGCTTGGCATTTGCAGTGATATGGATGGAGCTAGATGCAAGGTGAAATAAACCAGTCAGAGAAAAACAAATACCATAGAATTTCACACATATGTGGAATTTAAGAAACAAAACAAGGGGGGAAGAAAAGCAAAGAAGGATGCAAACATTTAATGAAACATTTAAAATATTTAACATATTTATTTATTCAATAATCTCTACATCCAACATTGGGCTTGACCTCATGACCCCAAGATGAAGAGTCGTGTGCTCTTTGGACTGAGACAGCCAGATATCCCTGATATGTGAGACAGATTCTTGAAGAGTTCTTCTGGAGCTGTGTTTCTTCTCATTACCTGGCATAGTGTCTGACATGTACTAGAAATTCTAAAATTTGAACACTAGACAAATGAAAATAAACTAAATACCACAAGAATATGCATATATTACAGCTACCCCACAAGTAATGAAGGCACACAGGTACAAGTGACTATATGATAATTTAGGAAGATTCTGACTAAAAAGGTAACTCTAAAATTTTATAAAAGTAACCCCTTAGTTCATTAAAGCTATTTGATTGCTTTCTGATTTTGCTTTTTGCTAATTGCTTTTGCTTCCTTTTTGATTCCTATGGGATGCTACAAGGAAAAAAAGCATCTTGTGGGGGATGTCATGCATTTGCACAGCCCCAGTGAATCCTTTACGATCATTACTGTAGTATATGCCAACAAGTGATCATTAAAAGTTCAGTTTTAACACCACATAAATTCTAACTAGCAAATGAAATGAACAAAGAATAGGAAAAATGAATATGCCAGTGAATTAGTTTTAAACTAATCTTTAAAGAAAAACTCTAAAGGTACAAAAATATGATTTCTAAAGGAAAACTATATTTTTATTCTTAAAATCATATAAAAAGTTTCATCAGCTGTAACAAATGCACCACCTGGGCGCAAGATGTTTATGGGGGGAGACTGTGTAGAACCAGGGGTGATATGAAACTCTTATACTTCCTGCTCAATTTTGCTTTGAACTTAAAACTGCTTTAAAAAATAAAGTATATTTAAAAACAAAAACAAACCCACATATACAAAGAGCAGTGGTTCTTCACTTTTATTATGCATCAGTATCCTCAGGGCTTGTTAAAACAGACTGTTGAGCTCACGCCTATGTTGTCCATTTAGAAGGTTTGGATAAGGCATGATAATTTGCATTTCTTTTTTGTTTTTTTTTTTTTAGGATTTTATTTATTTATTTGACAGAGAGAGACACAGTGAGAGAGGGAACACATGCAGGGGTAGTGAGAGAGGGAGAAAGCCGGCTTCTCGCTAAGCAGGGAGACTGATGAGGGGCTCGATCCCTGGACCCTGGGATCATGACCTGAGCAGAAGGCAGACACTTAATGACTGAGCCACCCAAGTGCCTCAGTTTGCATTTCTAATAAGTTCACAGGTGATGCTAATGCTTCTGGTCTTTGGACCACACTCTGAAGACCAGTGACAAAAAGGAACCTAGAGTGGTGTCTTACTCGTCCCTACTTCTTAGAAGTGTTTCTTCTTTGTTACAGATTTTTTTTTAACTTTATTTTATTTTTCTAGTGTGCCAAGATTCATTGTTTATACATCAGACCCAGTGCTCCAAGCAATATGTGCCTTCCTTAATACCCACCACCAAGTTCACCTAACCCTCCAGCCCGCTTCCTTCCAAAATCCTCAGTTTGTTTCTCAGAGCCTATGGTCTCTCATGGTTCGTCTTCCCCTCTGATTTCCCTCAATACCCTTCTCTCCTTCTCCCAGTATCCTCTGTGTTATTCCTTATGCTCCACAAGTAAATGAAACCACATAATAATTGACTCTCTCTGCTTGGCTTATTTCACTCAGCATAATCTCCTCCAGTCCCATCCATGTTGATATAAAAATGGGGTATTCATCCTTTCTGATGGAGGCATAATACTCCATTGTATATGTGGACCATATCTACTTTATCCATTCATCTGTTGAAGGGCATCTTGGTTCTTTCCACAGTTTGCTGAATGTGGCCATTGTTGCTATGAAGATTGGGGTACAGATGACTCTTCTTTTCACAATATCTGTAGTGAAAAGTGACTGCACCAACTTGCAGCCGCCAACAGTGTAAGAAGGTTCCCCTTTCTTCACATACTCTCCAACACTTGTTGTTTACTGTCTTGTTAATTTTGGCCATTCTAACTAGTGTAAGATAGTATCTCAATGTGGTGTTGACTTGAATTTCCCTGATGGCCCTAGTGGTGAACAGAAACATTTCTTCTTTGACAGAAAAAATGAATTCAAAAGGCGTTCCTGGGTTCCTACCTGGTTAGCTACACTTTTTTTTTTTAAGTCAGTTCACAGTTTGATAAAAATTACTATGTGAGCCAGCTCAAGCTTCTGAAAATCAGTGTGCTATCCATACCCCCACATGTACAATTCAGATCCCTGACTCAGATACCTGAAAATACCATTTGAGTTACAGTGTCGGTTATGAGATCCCTCTCTTTACCTTTCTCTGGGCTCCAAGGACACAACCCAAGTCCCATGTCCTCTGTAAAATTCCTTTCACCTCACTCTCACCAGCCCACAGAATTGCTTTCTTCCTTGGCTCTTCCCTCTTTTATAGTACTTAGTATCCCAGTCACTGATCAGGCCTTGGGTAGAGATGGATACTAGTCTTCATTCCATAGGGTAAATTTGCAGGTATGTTGTTAAACTTTGAATGCAAGGTGTCCCTTTTTATTTTTCCTGTGCTTCTGTCTTGGACCCTCATACTGCACTTGTTCTGTGGATCTTCTGTTGACCCATAGATCCAATGCCAGTGGCTTTTTCTTTCGGTTTTGTTATTTTGTTTTAATTGAAGTATAGTTGATACACAATGTTACATCAGTTTCAGGTGTACAACATAATGATTCCACAACTCTATGTCATGCCATGCTGGTTAGCTTACTCCTGAAAGAGATTATAAGGATATCAATGAGATAAGAATCTTTCCAGATTTTCTAAATGATGATTGGCCTTATTATTTTTATTGAAATTACTGGCTCTTTCCAAAATGATAACTATGAATATTTCCAGAAACCTAAAACAGTTTTTAGAAAAATATTAAGGTTGTTTTTACATGAAATATGTAACAAGAAAGAGTCAGTAAATACATAACATAATAAATGATTTGGTAGTTTTTCTCAATAGTGCTATGCCATCCTGCTTAAATATTACAGTAATTGTAATTTTAGTATAACGGTATGGAATTCACAGCTTTTATCTCTGATAAATTATGGCTGAGGAAATATATGTTGCAGAGTAGTAGAATATGATTAAGTATTCTATCAACATCATTGAATTAAAAGGAAAGATAATTCCTTTTACTGACATTTGAAAAGGCTAAAAGTGGCAATTATACAGACATATTGTGTTACAACAGTTATAGGATTATTAAGCCATTTTATCATGTTAATGCCACTTGGACTTGTCTTGAAACTCCTGAAAATATAATGAAAATTTAGCCTGACAGAATTATTCATTATTAGCATTATTATTATTGTTAACTTCATTTTCCTGCATGCATTAATCATTCGTTCTAGATAAAGCTTGAACACAGGATATTCTACAACTTACTATGAAGACCACTTTGCAATATTTTAGGTTTTCTGTCTTACACATTGATTCAAATTCATGTAAATATTTGAATACTCACTGTATTTGATTACAGTTTTCTAAGCGTCAGAGACATCTCAGAGTAGCTGTTATAACTGTGTGGGCTTTCCATGCTGTGCCCAGAGATAATTTAGAAATGCAGAGCAGGCATTGAAATCCAGGTCCGTGGTTTCACTTTTCAAAGTTAGGCTATACTTAAGATGTAGACTTTTAGAAGGATTGGGAACAATCTAAGAATTTAGAGGCCCAGAGAGGTTCTGTGGCTTTTCTAGCACTACGTAGTCAGTGGACCTGACCTGAGTACTCTGCTCAGTGCTGTTGCCTCAGTATCTCTCTGCCTCTCAGTTTAGCAACTTGAGGAAGAAAATGGAAAGAATAGCTACCTTCTCTTCATTATAAGGTGCAAAAATATACATGCAACATAGCAGACACTGGAAAGCAAACTAATGAGAACTGGCTTGTGAATGCTTCTCTACCTCAAATTCCCCTCAGGCAGCTGGGCTTAACAAAGTAGTTTCTACTGAGAGTAAGAGGGTGAAGAATTGGTCTGTAAGCCCAGGGCAAGGTGATTCAAGGGAAGGTCATCATCAATCTGGAATTAACTACTCATTCATGAACTGATGGAGCATGATGCTGTCAAAGGCATTTAACTGACTTTTGTATAAGTTTACACTTGCTACTTATTCACAGTGTTTCAGAATAATATTTCCATTCTCAGTTTGTGGTATATCTGCTATATTTAATGATGCTTTGGATTTGATAAGATGAAAAGCCTAGTAGAAAAGGAAAATTTAAAAGCATAGTTGGTAAAAGTTTAACTAATTAAACATTTGGGAAACCATATTTTAAAGTATGATTATTTTATATGCTAGAAGAGATACCGTTGTCCTGTTTGTGGAATTTAGACCCTTGTGGTTATGATGAAGTCCCAGAACCTAAGTCAGGTTCGGTGGGGTGAGGAGGTTCGGAGCCGACGACTAAAGAAAGAATTCTTAAGACGTCATTGGTGCAAAATGATGGTTTATTAAAGCACGGGGACAGGACCTGTGGGCAGGAAGAGCTGCTGCCCCGGGTTGTGAGGGTGGGCATGTTATATACCCCACGGTTAGGGGAGGTGGCAAAGGGATGGGAGGTTTCGACAGAGTTCTCACATGTTAGGGAGGGCCTACAAGGTGCCGGGGGGGGGGTCTTTGCTCTTATGGCCTGATTAATGTCGTCTTTAGGTCAGGCATTAACATCAAGATAATTGGGAGATTCTTGGTGCGGCATTATGATCAGGCTATCATTTACATTCCCTTCTACCCCAGTCTCCTCCAATTTATGGTGGGAGGGGGACATTAGGGCTTCAGGAACCAAGAGTTATTTGCCTCTGGAAATTTGTGCTATTGATAAGGTAACCTCCCTGTTTAGGTCTCTAGGACATCTTGTAGGACAAGGGAGATTCCTGTTCTGCAGGATTGCGATCCCTGCAAGTTAACCATTTATCGTTTTATGGCAGTCAGGGGTGCCTGAGGAATGCCACACATATGGAGGGGAGCGGGAGAAGAGGGGGTGCAAGGCGCCAGCTTTTGCTGTGTCCTCAGCCAGCCTCCTGCTCCCTCATCATTCCCCCCTGAACAATTTTGACCCTTAAATCTTTAAGGTGGTTGAAGGTGGAAGGTCTCATCTTCTGTAACTTCTTCGTGCTGAATAGGGGCGTAGAGCTGTCCCTACCTGCTCGGGTCAATATTGATCAGGGTAGGAACGTATAAGGGAGTTACGAAAGGTGGAGGCAGCTGAATCCAGCGCTGACAGTGAAGAGGCGTCCTCGCGCGCGACAAGGATCGTCTGTCGTGGTGTAGTCATTGCAGCAATGGAGTCTCGGCACCAAGTAGAGAAACATGGAACAAAGCAACATATTAAGATTAATAAGGCGATAAGAATAAGAAGCCCGAAAAGGAGATTCGGCCATAGTCCTCCTTCAAATTAGGAACTTAACCATTTACTGAGAGAGAGAGAGAGATCTTGTAGGGCCTTAATCTGGGTGTTCATATCCTTTATTATTCCTGTGACATTTTTGCGATAGTCTGGGATGTACACGCAACATTCTGTTTTGATGATTGCACATGTACCACCCTGGGCTGCTGTCAGGACATCTAAGGCCATCCTATTTTGTAGGACTGCCTTGCATATCTGTGAGACTTCGGTATTAAGTAGGGAGATGCCATTTAGTGGATCATTGAGTGCCTTTGTAGTATATTTATTAAGGGCTTCTACATGACACATGACATCCTCTAGTCCCGCAGATGGAACAAAAATGGATGCTAAGTGATCATACCATTTAAAAATAGATCGTGTACATCTTTGTTTCAAGTTGGGGGATTAGCTGGAGTGGTGATAAGTTTTAGTAATGTGCCCATGAATCCAGGCAAATCCTAAAGTACAGCGTCCTATCCACCCTGGAGGAAGCCAGGGCCACAGGTTGGTTCCACATATCCAGTGGGTTCCGTTTGGAGCTGGCCATCTAATGCCAGGTCACCTTACCCAATCAGTAGCAAAACATTCAGTAGCCTGGAGTACTATTATTTGGGAACACATTTCTTATGATAGCCATCCTCGATACTGTGTGTTATTTGTCCAAGTATCCTACATATGATTCTTTTTGTTCCCAGCATAAAACTGCCTTTTAACTGAGCTGTCCAATCGTGGGTGTGAACCACAAATATGTATCCCGGATCTGATATATGCCATCTTCAGTATAGCGATAAGGAGGGTTTTGTAACTTAGGCCCATATTTGATTGGGGAGTTATGGCTTGATAGCAATCCCCTTTCCTTCCAAATAGCTCCATGGGCATGTATACCAGGAAAGCATATTTGGAGTCAGTATAAATGTTAATTCTTAGACTTTGGCAATTGCAAAGTGCTAGTGAGCACTATGGCAAACCTAGCTTTTCTTATTTTTTTCTATGAAAACTACTGTCATCAGAAAACCAACTGTCATTCATATTTTTAACAGGGGCATCTTAAATCTGGCCAGATAGAGTAAGCAAGACCAATAACCTTTTTTGCTCTATAGAGAAAGAAGTGCAGTGATCAGGTTCAGGCATACAGGTAACTAGGTTTAAAGTTTGACAAATTTTAAGTATTATTTCTGGCATATCTGTAAGTATGGCCCAATATTTAATTAGTTGGCCTCCATTATCCATTGGTGGCCTTTGGCTTCTAAGACAAATATGGACCTGATGTGAAGTTATTACAGTCAGGGACTGTTCCATAGTGAGCTTTGAGGCTCCTTTTATGAGGGCTGTTCTATGCTTAGCTAAAGCATCTGTTTGCAATTGCACCTCAACAGGTGGCCTCTAGGATAAATATGACTAAGGGATGAAACCAATAAGACGACCTTTGAGTGGTCCAGCCTTAACAATATCCTGATTACAGAGGATCATTGTCAAGTGGGAGAAAACTTGTCAAGAGATAAGGGGAGCCCCCCATAAATCATCCAATCCACTCATAAAGAAAGTGGGGTCATCCATTATCTCCACAAGTCCATAGTTAATCCTATGGAGTCGATAGGTTGGCTTTTAGGCAATTTCATTATTCCAGTTGTTTAATCATGTGCTGTGGGGTCTGCTAATATCCCCACAAAATAAAAAAGCAAGAAGATCATCTAAATGAGCTATTGTGTAACTTCTCTGAAGTTCACCTCAAATTGTTTACCTTAGGTAAACAAACATTTAAAGACAATCAAATCTAGAATTTAATATCCATAAAGGTGTGTTACCGAAACATAATTTTTCTCTCTAAAGTAACCCTCATTTCCAGTGATAGCCAAATCAGGACTAATTCACTTGTGACACAGGTCCAGTTTTAACAAACTTGGCCCATTATTTACATAAGCTCAGCAAGAACAGTGAGTGTGATCAATAGATCTTTTAGAATCTGCTTTGCTGGAACTTTGTATAAGGAATCTCTAGGTTGAACTTTTAGTAGCCTCTCCGGGCCAGAAGCCAAGCCCTGTACTTGCCAGGAGGCATGCCTGCAATACCTTTGGGCGAATTCCTCTTCTGAGACTGCACCTACCAAGGAGTGACATTCTTTACTCACCTGGTGAGGCTGCTGGGAACTCTGTAAGCAAGGTATCAGGCCAACAGTCCCAACGGGCTTTATGGCTCCAGGTTCCATAAAGTCAACCTTAGTTCCTTTAAACTGTCTGGTCTTATCTGACTCTTTTCAAATATGACATCCCAGTCAAAGCCTTGGTAAAATAACCCTTGTTTCCAATTCTTTCCTGTTACAAGGAGAACAGATTCTTATTGAACTTATGCAAATGACTGATTGCCATGGAAGAAAGAATACTTACTAAGACTTTTTGGTTTCAGAGGGTTCAGATAGAGAGAAAAGGTGAATGCTTTGAGCACTTTTACAAATGAGCACTTTTACATCTCTATAAGTTATAGATGACTAGGAGGGAGTATCCCTAGTCTGTAAGAGCAAACAGTAGAGAGAACCAGCAATGTTTAAAGTAAGACAAAACATTAAGAGACACAACACTATAATCTTTTAGTTCATTTAGTCCCATGTTACTAATTCTGGTGAATGCAGCTTTAGTCAGTTTTGGAAATTCTTACCCATTTCAGTTTTAGGATTTTCAAGCATATCAAATATCTGTATTTGTCCTGAAAGTCCTTTATAGGAATCTCCTTGAAGATAAAGCTCATTTTACCAGAGAATTAAAACAATTATAAATGACAAAAACTCAGAATGGATATGGTTAGAGCTAAAGAGACACGGGAGTTTACAATTTAGCTGCAAGGAAATCAGGTTATTTCTGTGATACATAACATTTCCATAATTACAGTATCAAGCGGTGATCTCTCAAAACGTTAAAACTTTAGGAAGTGCGCAGAATCTCTAGAATAGTTATAGCATTTTCCCAAATGTAACCCAAGGTTTATCATTGGTTCAGTAGTACTTCATGAGCAACTTCACATACCAAGGAAAAGCCTGAGTTAAAGAGATTTACGATTTAAATCTTGTCAACATTTGCTAAAATCTTATGAAGTTTTAAAGCACATGCCTAAATACAATTAGGGATGTTAAACACCTGATAAAACTGAACATAGAAACTCGTTTTTCTGGGCAGGCAAAGAGAAAACCATTTACATTTTCTTAACAGCAGATCAATTGATCTAAGAAAACATTGTCCTTTTGAACAGAGAATTTCAGTCTTGTACCAATGTACCTTTAAAACCCATTCATTTCAATCTTAATCCAATCTTGACCATAGCTAAAATTCCTTTTCTGAAGATTTCCCTTCACAAACCTTCTACAACTTTCCTTTGCATTCAGGTTTTGTCCCAAGCCACTTCCTTCCAAACAACCATCTCATTTAGGACAAAATTACCTTCCTTTACCTTCAACAAAATGTATTCCCATTCCTTAAATCTTTCTTACATATCTCCTACTTTCCCACATACAGAGTTTCCCTTTATTTCCATCAGTCTTAGTTACACTAAGCAGAACTTTGTATTCTTAGAAACACCTTTAATTATTAACCAATTGTGAACTGTTACAACAGAATTCTTCAGGTGGCAATTTATGTATCAGTTAAGTGGCAAACAAGTTTACCAACAGATTTAAATACTCTTAGTTTCTTTGCAGTTAGAAGTCAAAAGCACAAACCTACATCCAGTTATTAACGACTTAGCATTTTATCCTGTTTGGTTAAGACCTAGATGTCCACAATTTAATTCCATTTGTCATCCAAGCAAAACTTTAAAACTTTCAGGTTACCAAAGACTTTGAAAGTTACTTCAGCAATTACCCATTAGAACTTTGAGACAGACAATTAACCATCAGTTTAGTTATTCCTTTGCTAACAAATTTTAACAAGTAACACAAGCTTATTTGACCTTTAGTAAACTTCGATAGAATAAAGCTTCACATTTACTGCTGTTAACTTAAAAGACAGGTCTTAATTAAACCAACAAACTTAACTTAGTTCCAATAGTGATTTATGTTCCACCTGGGCCCACTCCACTTTGAATGTTTACCTGAGACATGCGTGGGAAGATCTGGAGTGGGGGTGTTAGGTCCGGGGGGGGAGAGAGAAGGAGAGAGAGAGAGAAGGAGCCGTGGTGCATGATCTAGAAGCTAGTCATGCAGGTTGCACGCGCGTTGGTACAGAAACACAATAAGGGGGAAACAGAAGAAACAAAGTGCTGCCAGGAGGCAGAGAAAAGATTCCCGGTTTTAGAGCTCATAAGCCCCAACAGAGGAGCAGACACCATGCTTTCCCACCAGCAAGGGGGAAGGGGCTAGGCAGTCCAAGTCAGGCCAGAGAACACAGGGAAACGTCCCCAAAACAAAGAGAGTTTCGGCAGCTGCTTGGGAATATTCCTTATAGTCTCTGTCTCGAGTTAGACCAACCCCAGTTGGCTCAAGTTATAGCCATTAACACGGGAAGTGAGTGAGGGAGAAGCCTCCACATATATTAGGAGTAACGGAGAGAAATAAAGCCAGAATCCCCTTTGGTAGGGATGGCCCAGCAACCTGGGTTTACTAGAAGAAGGCTTACTTACGTAATTACCATCCAATATGTCAGGAGAAAGTTTACTAGCTGACTCATTTGGGCAAACACATTCCGCAAAAGCCCCTTAGTCTGGGGTCCTGGTGTAGAGCAATGAAAGCCTAGGTACGAGCGGTGAAGGTATCCTAGGTCCATTTGCCATTTGCCAAGTTAACCATTTATCATTTTATGGCAGTCAGGGGTGCCTGAGGAATGCCACACATATGGAGGGGAGCCCTGTTTCCTGCAGAGATCTAACTGATAGATCCCACTGAGGCCATGCAGTGTTACAGGAGCTCAGTCCTTTCCTAAGTTTTGCAATCCAAATTATTTCCAGTGGGTTAAAAGGCATCCCAAGGTAGAGTCCTTGGGAACTGAAGAAGTCTACTGAGGCCATGCTTCCAGAAAAGTAATGAAGGTCCATTACCAAATCCCCTGACTCCTGTGTGGCGTCCCGCACAGGGTATGTCAGAGGTTTCAGGTGTCAAAAGCGACCGGAGGCGTCCCTCAACAAAAATCGCTATTGATCACCGTTTTGCCTTCCCCGAGAAGGCATTGGCCCTGGAGGGGTGCCGGCGTCCCTCCACTTCCCCATCGCATCTTAGGCTGCCAATGGGTGCCTGGTGAATGGACTAGGAAATTGTGCCATGCCAAGCCATTGTCTATCCTGAAGACTGCATACTGTTTTGCCATATTAACCCACAAAAACGCTAGAGAAGTTTGGCAAGGGGAAATTACCTAATTTCATAGCTTTAGGCGGTTTGCAGAAGACACTGACGAGAAACAGTAAAGATTGAAATCCATGATGGTCTATGCGACATTCCAACACATGTGGTCCTTACAGCCAACTTCCCTAGGAAACGGTCCCCGGTTGCGTTTTAATTCAATCGGGTACTGGTTTCGGCCGGCTCCCAGTGGAGGTCTCGCGGCCAGAAGTGGCTAGACCGGGCATGTGGAGGGGATCACATTAGATCAACCAGGAGGAAACCTCACACGGGAGTCTTAAGATTGGCAGCCGTCCTGGTGACTTAGTTGGCTGTCCCGTGCCCAAGAGAGACAACTTTCTATAAGACCAGGAATAAAGAGAGGCCATCAAGTTTCTGGGTCTTATTGCCATTCCGGCCAGGGTACTAACTTACAGCCAAAAGGCAGACGTTCTCCTCCCCATAGAGTAGCCATGGGCTAGAGGATTACAGCCTGAGCAATTGACATGCAAGTGTTCCAATAAGACCATACTCCTTGAAAAAGCCCTGGAATGAGAGTACAGGAAAAGGAGAGAAGGTACTCACCAATTTTGCACCGAAGCTCAGAGTCCAAATGTAAAGACTCACAAATCTCCTGCCTGGCTCGCCAAAAATGATGAAGTCCCAGAACCTAAGTCAGGTTCGGTGGGGTGAGGAGGTTCGGAGCCGACGACTAAAGAAAGAATTCTTAAGACGTCATTGGTGCAAAATGATGGTTTACTAAAGCACGGGGACAGGACCTGTGGGCAGGAAGAGCTGCTGCCCCGGGTTGTGAGGGTGGGCATGTTATATACCCCACGGTTGGGGGAGGTGGCAAAGGGATGGGAGGTTTCGACAGAGTTCTCACATGTTAGGGAGGGCCTACAAGGTGCCGGGGGGGGGGGGTCTTTGCTCTTATGGCCTGATTAATGTCGTCTTTAGGTCAGGCATTAACATCAAGATAATTGGGAGATTCTTGGTGGGGCATTATGATCAGGCTATCATTTACATTCCCTTCTACCCCAGTCTCCTCCAATTTATGGTGGGAGGGGGACATTAGGGCTTCAGGAACCAAGAGTTATTTGCCTCTGGAAATTTGTGCTATTGATAAGGTAACCTCCCTGTTTAGGTCTCTAGGACATCTTGTAGGACAAGGGAGATTCCTGCAAGTTAACCATTTATCATTTTATGGCAGTCAGGGGTGCCTGAGGAATGCCACACATATGGAGGGGAGCGGGAGAAGAGGGGGTGCAAGGCGCCAGCTTTTGCTGTGTCCTCAGCCAGCCTCCTGCTCCCTCATCAGTTAGGTGAGCAATACTTGTTAAGTGAGAAATTCCATTTTTGTGACCGGAAGAATAATCCACTCAACTCCATGGGTACCATGGAGAACCAAACACTGGGAAATAGAGCACAAAATCAGAAAGAACATGATTCAAATTCGAGACTTTACAGTTAATGAAACTGGGCAGCAGCATAAAGCAAGGATAGGGCCCCCCCCAACAAACAAGGTGTGTGTTATTTTGAATATCATGATGTTTTACCTTTCTGAGCCTCAAGTCCCTCTTCTGTGAATCATTAATAAGAATACATGGCCTAAAAATAATACATACAATATTTCAACCCCTTTTATACTTGTAATTGCTTCATGGATAAAAGGGTCAGACCAGAGAATATTAAATAACAATTATTTTTGCAAACAAGTGGCAAAACATTACCTCACTAATAAAAACATGAATGAATGATATTGCAAATCTCCAGTCTATAAAACTCATATGTGGATCATTCTTTTTCTCTGAACTTACTCCAGTAATATTAATGAAGACAATAAGCAAACAAACATACAGGAGAGAGGCTACTCCTCTGTTTTCTAATCTAGATGAAATTTAGTGGAATGTTGATCTAACCAAGGAAACAAAACTAAGCTGAACACTCAAACTCTTAAGTCTAAATATTTGAATTTTAGTCCTCATTTGTCACCCTTTAACTCTGTGACCCTGAAAAAGTAACACATCCCTTTGGTACCCAGTTTCACCATGTGTTAAGAAGATTCAATAAAATAATGTCCCTAGAGTTTATCAGTTTTATAGAGATATCAGTTTTCCATCAGAAATCTACTTGGCTAATATTCTTTAATAAACTCCCAATATTTGGGAGGCTAATCATCAAGGAGATGTCTGATCATGTGTTACTGATTTATGTATCTTCTAGCTCTAAAACTGTGAAAACATGGAGCAAAACAGAATTACAGAATTATAAAATCATGGGTTTGGAGGAGCCCTTGTTTAGGTAATATAGAATACAGAGGTAAAAAGCAAAGCATATTGCATATAGCTCAATTCAATGTCAGTTCCTTTGAAAATGAGTATCCACTTTCCCAGACAATATAAGTCAGCCCTCCCTCTGGGATTTCCCACTTAGTATATACATATATTTTAATTTATTTTTATTTTCAGCATATCAGTATTCATTATTTTTGCACCACACCCAGTGCTCCATGCAATCCGTGCCCTCTATAATACCCACCACCTGGTACCCCGACCTCCCACCCCCTGCCCCTTCAAAACCCTCAGATTGTTTTTCAGAGTCCATAGTCTCTCATGGTTCACCTCCCCTTCCAATTTCTCCCAACTCCCTTCTCCTCTCTATCTCCCCATGTCCTCCATGCTATTTGTTATGCTCCACAAATAAGTGAAACCATATGATAATTGCACCTTACTCAGTCCCATATGTGAAAGTATCCTCCATCAGACTGTGTTCCCCTATAAATAACCATTACATTAGCCTATTTTGTCAACGTCTAGAAAAATGACTGACATCTTGTAAGCTGGCTGTAATGTTTTTTAACCCTATTATAAGCTTAAATTTAAATGAACCTAATGCACAATGGCAAATTTTTTTAAAGCAAAATCCCTGACACACACGTGTGCACGCGGACACACACACATACACTCTCACAAAGGTACACAGGAAAACCTAGTGAAAGTATAACACTCAAAAAATGTATATTTAAGAACCACTTGTTGAAATTTAGTGAAGTGAATATTTTATACAATTATTGTCACTATGGATATAAATGCAAACACATTTATTCACACACACACACATATAAAGCTTTTTTTAGTTTCATGTGTTTAAAATTTTCTAGGACCTATATAAATCTAGAAAAAAATTAGTCTTTTAAAATACCAGGCTAATTATGTTTTATACTGTAATGCTCTAGTTTGCTAAAATTACAACCCTGTAATTTCTCTAATAACCATCACATTTCATTTATTTTAGAATTTTTTTAGTTCATAATGTACTTAATATAACAGAAAAATGGCTTATTTCTTGAGAATATGATATTATAGAATTTCTATTTCCTTTAAAGGTCGTACTGATACAATGTAAAATAGATAATTTAGCTACTTTTTAAGATAACACTGTAAACCTTGAAAAACATCTTCACAAATTTAGATTTACATGCCTAATAACATTATATAAAAATATTTATTTGTGTTAAATATAAAATAAAAGGAATTTTACTGGTAAAGTAATATATTTCCTTTTATATCAATTTTTCCTTTTATGCCAGTATTTCCTACTGCATAGTTATATACATTTTATGTCAATATTTCCTACTGTAATTATATGTATATTTGTATACTTTCTTATATATCTTTTTATGTATATACATTTACTATATTTTTATGTCTGTATTTCCTACTCTATAATTATAAAAATAATAGTAATTTATTTATTTGTAATTTTATTGGAATAGCAACAATCCAATATTGCCTTTGTTTATACAGAATGATTTATATATATATATATATAAACATATAAAGTATATGCATTTATGCATATAAATATACACATGTATAATGTGAGCTTTAAAAAAAAAAGCATTACTTGGGGCACCTGGGTGACTCAGTTGGTTAAGTGTCTGACTCCTAGTTTTGGCTCATGTCATGATCTCATGGTTATGAGATCAAGCCCTGGGTTGAGCTCCATGCTCAGCACAGAGTCTGCTTAAAGTTCTCTCTCTCACTCCCTCTGTTCCTACCTCCACTAAAACAAAGTAAATAAATCTTTAAAAAAAAGAGAGAAAGATTTACAAAGGCAGCAAAGATTTTTGTTGGTTGATTTTCTTTGTTTTTATTCTTCTAGATCGATAGCTTTCTCACTCTGATGGTCTAAGTATGAAATTCCAGATAGTAAATTGACTCTAAAAATTCTGTTCTACATTTCATGGTTTATGTTTCACATTTGGTAATTTTCTTAATTTATAATACATATGTGAAAGACATATAACTATTATGTTTTGTAATCTTTCTCTAATTACTGCTTTGCTTTATTAAGTTTAGGTAGAAGTTGGAATTTTGAAATCTTTATTAAAAAATATATTACTCTTTGAAAAAGCATTAAAATATCAAATAATACCTATACAGGTCATTACCTGAGAAATAGGAAAGTCTACATTTGTAAGGATTTTTAAAAGTAATTGTACAACTGATGTCTTACTTCTAATTTTCTGTGGAAGCAAGCTCTGAAAGCCTTGATCCAAATCAGACAAGGCCTTAATACCTACACATCTCTCTTTTAAGAGGGTCACCCTGAGGCCCTGACTCAGTGATCTCAGAAGATAAGAGAGAATGACAAAATCAAGAAGTAAGATAGGTAAGTGAGGCAAGACCAAAAAGTCATTTAAAGGTCAAAAGAAGATGATGAATTCAGTTACATTATCCTTTGAAAAGTGGCCTCTGCTCATGCATAAATGCCAACATTTGAAAATCATTATCAGGAACATTGAAGGAGAAAAGGCTCTTCTTTGGTCCTTTCCAAGTACTGAAGAAGAAGTTTCTTTGGTATAGAACAAATTCAGATGTTAAAACTGGAGAGCAGGCAAACTGGGAATTTTTATGTTCCAATGTTGTTCCTAGGTAACCCTTGGTAAGTTACCACATTTGTAACACATTTATTCATTCATTATTGGTAGCCATAGGCATATTCCCTTTGTCTTTGGTTGGGAAATAATAACATAAAAACCCCTTGGCTTCCATGAGCCATTTAGTGAGATATGGCAGAATCAGTGTCTCTTAGGTACTGTCTCCTGACTTGTGTGCCCTGCCTGTTAAGGGTCTTTTAGACCAGAGGTGGGACTCTGGTCGGAACAGGAAGCTAAAAGAGCCTTTTTCATGGTCTCACAGATAGCTTTAGCTCAAGACTAGCCAGTGGTTAGCCCAGAGTCCTTAAGCCCGCATATGTCCAACAATGAATGAGAATAATCCCAGATCACTGTGTCAATAATCAGTATGGTATTCTTGCAATCTGGGTAAATTCAAGAAATAGTGCCAGCCTTTGGTGATGTTGGTAGTACTAGTGGGAGGACAGTGGAAGTTTGGAGGGTGTGTTGAAGAAGAGAAATAGGGACCAGCTCCATGCAGGCTCCTATCCAGATTTGGGGTGCCCTGCTTAGATGTCACTGCTGGCCCTGACTTTTGAAAGATTAATAAAGATGGATTTAACTGTAGTTAATTTAAGTAGGATATTGGATTTTGTTCCTAATCTCAAATTTAGCAGACTTGCAAAGTAGTATTTACTTGATGGCTAATTATCAAAGTGTCTTTTTAACTCTTCAGTTAAATTTAAGAATGGAATTTATTTATTGAATTTTCTTCTTTCTTATAGAAATACCTTGCTTAGATAACTTATTTTCTCTTCAGTCTTAAAGAGCTTTTCACCAAACTTGTGTTAATTTTTCCATGAATTTTGTAATAATTTTAGACTTACAAAAATTATTGTTTTAATATGGTATCAGAATTAGGAAATTAACATTAGTGTAATGTTGTTAACTAAACTACAGATTTACCCACACTTCACCCGTTTTCCACTATTGTCATTTTTCTCTTGTAGGATCCTATTAGTCATCACATGTTGCATTGTCTTTAAGTTCTCCTTGGTCTCCTTGTACTTGTAGTAGTAGTTCACTCTGGCCCTTTTAACACACTTGGGTTGAAGTATATTGTTCAATTACATTGTAATGCCCCTCAGGTTGCGATTATATGATGTTCTCTCACAACTGGAATAAAATTACACATTAAGTTGTAAAAATAGCACAGAATTGATGTTACAGCTTCACTGAATTATATCAAGGAGTTATATATGTCTTATAACTAGGGGTGGTTACTTTGATCTGTTAATTAATGTGATGTCTGCTGGGATTCCCCAGTGTAAAATTACTCTCTCTCCCTTTGTAATCAATAGCTATACATTAAGAGAGAAAGTTTGAAGAAATGCAAATCCTGATTCTCCTCAAACTTTCACCATTATTTTTAGAATATATTTTTTGAAACTAGGTTGATATTCTTTGCTCTCTCTCTCTCTTTCTGAACTCTGTAAGTATTTACGAAGGTGTATGTTTTTGTTGGAATGATACCTTTAGATCTTTATCTTCATTGATGCCTTTGGTGCTATTTTCTTATTTTACCCTTTAATATCTTTTAAATTATTCATTTTCTTTTACAGTGAACTTTTCTCTGTTTTCTTCTTTCTTTTCATCCATTAGTTTAGCTGCATTATTTCTCCTTAGATAATAGAACATAAATTGCCCGCCTTCATCCTTTATCACTTTTAAATTGTATGATATACATTTATACGTAATGAAATGCTCACCATTCTTTTGGCAAAACTTTTCTCAATTTTTTTTGGGTAACATCATCCTCCAGTAGATTCTGTGAGAAAGACTATAATAGAGGGGCACTTGGGTGGTTCAAAGGTTAAATGTCTACCTTCAGCTCAGGTCATGATCCCAGAGTCCTGGGATTGAGCCCAGCATTCGGCTCCCAATTCAGTGGGGAGCCTGCTTCTCCCTCTTCTTTTCGCTTTTTCTCTGCCCCTACTCCTGTGCCCTCTATTGCTCACTCTGTCTCTCAAATGAATATATAAAAATTTTAGAAAGAAAGAAAGACTAATAGGGGCATAATTCTCTAAGCTCTTGTTTTAAGAACCCTTTCTAACATGCTGGATTTTGAAGAACATCTTGTGTAGATATAAACTCCTGGGTTCAAACTTTCTTTTACTGAGTTTTAGTAAAAAAAAAATACTCCACCATTGGTATCTTAATTTGAATATTGATTTTGCAAGGTTGATGCTTGTATAATTTTTCTGCTCTTTGTGAAATATTTGATCTTTCTGTCTGGGAACCTTAAGGATTTTAACTTTATCTTTGAAATATAATAGTTCTACTGGAAAATCTTTAGATATTGATTGCTTTGGATTAATTTTTTCAAGTGTTTGGTAAGCCTTTTCAATGTGTAGATTCATATTTTTTCTATCTTTGAAAAGTTTTCTTGTTTTATAGTTTTAAATGTATTTTTTTTTGTTTTTCAGGAACTCCAATTATTTGAATATTGTTATTTTTTCTTTGTCTTCCAGTTCTACTACTTTCTAATACTTTTTGCTTCATTATGCCATTTTCATTATGTTGTTCTATATTTATTTATTGAATTTTTTTTGAATTTAATTTGAATCTGTTTTCTCTTGGGCATCTTTTTTTAAATTTTTTTTTTTAAAGATTTCATTTATTTGACAGAGAGAGAGAAATCACAAGTAGGCAGAGAGGCAGGCAGAGAGAGACAGGGGAGGAAGCAGGCTCCCTGCGGAGCAGAGAGCCCCATGGGGGCTCAATCCCAGGAGCCTGAGATCATGACCTGAGCCTAAGGCAGAGGCTTTAACCCACTGAGCCACCCAGGCGCCCCTCTCTTGAGCATCTTAACGTTAATTTTTTTGTTTTGAGATAACTTAGGCATGTTTTGCACATTTTCTTCTGACTTAAATCTATTTTTTCAAATTTCTGTGCTTAATTTTTAAATTTCTTATTTAATATGTTTTTTTCATATCTTCAAATGCTCACTTGAATATGTTTAATGCTCTGTAAAGTGTAGATTCATTTTTTTAATGTTTCTGTTATTTTCAAAATAGGTTTAATCAGTTGATTTGTATGAAAAATCTTTCCTAATTTTTAAAAATATTTTTCTCTTCACACTGCTTTTTCCTGATTTTTAAAAATATTTTCCTCTTCACACTCCCAAATTAAGATGTTGAGCAGTTTTACTAGGTCTTCATTTTAATGGGGTCATTTTCTCCAAGACTTGGAAAAATTAGAGTACATTAACAGAGTTAATTGTCTGTTTTCTTGTAGTTTGCTTTGGTGAGACTGGGTGGGTTGTGGATCTTTCAGTTTTGAGTGTGAGTGTGCATGTGGGGTTCTTTTGTTTCTTTGTTTTTTATTTTGTTTTGCCTTTTGCCTTGCAAGATTTAAAATTTCTCCTTTTTACTTCTTTTTCCCTCCACCACCTACATCAATGCTAAAAGATACTTTTTCTTCATATATGCCTTTTTAATTTCATAGAAGTTATTTATTTAGAGTCCTGTCTTTTACCTCATTGAACCCTTTAAGCTAAACCTGTCCCTTTAAATTTTATGCCTGGTCCTTGTGATGGCATCTGATATCTTTAAGTAGCAACTACTTTGAAATCCCTTCTAAGTAGTCTGTGCTATGAGTTTTCTGGTTACTATTTTAGTGTTTTAAACTTTAGAAAATTTTGAATGTTTCTGGTGGTTTTTCAGCTCTTTCACAGGACTCTTTAGTATTGTCCCTTTGTCTTCCTTGCATTTTTTTGTTGCTCAGCCTTCATATTCCTCAAAGCCTACAGAGAGTAGAGAGGGAGCTGGTACTTGTTGAACCAAAATCCTGGAATTTGGGTTTTTTTTTTCTTTTTACTAATGCAGTTTTGGCATTCATTGTTCTCAAATAATGATGAGGGTGTAATTTTGCATAGAGTTTTCATGGTTTGTGATTATTTCATATCATTTGGGAAGGACTTTTGGGGAGGTGGATGATTACTGCACATCTACCATTGTCTAGCAGTTCTTAAATTTTCCTTCATTAAGGGTTTAATACACCTTTTATACTGATCCTTACATGCTAAGCTCAGACTTTGTTGCTAAGAAGGACCTAAGATTTCATCTGGCGCCAGTAATATACCTTATATATAAGACACCTAAAGCTATACTGCTGGAAGTGTTAACTCAGATCATATTAAGTTTTATTCTCCATAGAAAACACTCTTCCCATTTTATCATATTATCTCTTTAAACTTGTACTAAGTTCTAAGGTAATATGAGCAGCACTATGTTATATATTGAAGTTTTATTTCCTTATATGGTATAGTACAATGCTGTCAGTAAAGAGGATAGAAATTAGGAAATTACTTACCTGGACAAGGAGGCAGAAAGAGTGCTTCTCCTTTCATCACAGTAGATTAAGATAGTTGGGATATGAGTATAAGATAAATGGAATATGAATTCATGACAAACACATTTTGTGTGGATACTTAAGATTAAGATTTTACAAATAACTGACCCTACATATAAGGCAGATCATTTAAGTATCTATTGTATTGTTTAATTATATTTTACACACACACACACACACACACAAACAGTTGTAAACATAAACACATATATCTATGTCTACAAGTTTTGCTTATCTATATATCTATATACAAACACATGTACACACATAATACATACATGTTTAATTCTATTTTATAAATGTTAATTTGGTTTTATATTTATGGCAGTTGGTCTTATCATTTTCCAGTAGGGATGAGTTTTCCAAATATAAAACTTTGTAGAACTGTGGAAATAGGTTTTTTTAACAATAATTATATAAACTAGAGATGACAGGACATTTTTATGAATTAATATAGATATAACCAAAATTGGTTTGCTATAAAATTACAAAATTGTTTGTAACATTGTAAAATTATAAAATTGTTTGTTACAAAAGTAAAATGGTTGTCCTAGTTAATCATAAGATCATAGTCTTTTGAAAAAATAATTCATTAGGGGCACCTAAGCGGATCAGTCAGTTGAGCATTTGCCTTTGGCTCAGGTCATGATCCCAGTGTCCTGGGATTGAGCCCCACTTTTGGCTCCTTGCTCCACAGGTAGCCTGCTTCTCCCTTTCCCTCTGCCTGCAGCTCTGCTAACTTGTGCTTTTTCTCTCTTTGTCAAATAAGTAAATAAAATCTTTTAAAAAAATAATTCATAAGACAATAATTTGTGAGATTAATTCTATGGAAAGAAATTTTTTCTTAGTTTTTTTCATTTGTACTTTTAAATTACATCACTGTAACTGTATATGTTTTCTCCTTTTTTTTTAAACCTTTTTTTTTAAGATTTTATTTATTTATTTGACAGAGAGAGCCTGATGCGGGGCTCAGTCTCAGGATCCTCAGACCATGACCTTAGCCGAAGGCAGAGTCTTAACCCACTGAGTCACCCAGGTGCCCATGTATGTTTTCTTAAAGTAGAAAAAAAATAATGGCAAATTCATATATAAATTCATGTCTCTCTGCTTTGGAACAGTATTTGTCACCTTGGATAAGTATATCCCATCTCATGTTTTACTAAATGATCCCTGGATATTAAGGTCAGTGTTTTCATAGGTTAAAGTTTTTTGGAGTGATACATTACTCAGTAGTGTATATTTGATTTCTATGAGATATCATAATCTTTAAAAGAATATACCTATATTTCAACATACAAATTGTGAGTAGCATGTCAACACATTTAAAAATTATTTACCAAAATTATTCACAATATATCACAGAAAGAATTGGTGGGAAAATTTTAAAATTCAAATTCTCTTGAATTCAACAAACATAAAAGACTTAAATTGTCTGAGAGTAAGAAAATGAATTTTTGTCTTTATCTGACATAAAAAACGGATACATTCTATATATCACAGGTACTAAAACTGAGTATGTAAATTTTTATTCCATGGCTACTTTTTGTGAAAAATAGTCATTTGTTTAATAAAAGCTTTCGAGAAGAGGAAGATGACACAAATGTATATCTAGTGGAAAGTGCCCTTTTATGGGCACTTTTAATGATATATTTTGCTTACACAGGATATATAAAATTAAAACAATACTATCATGGAACAGTCAGGACAGTGGTTAGTAAACTTGCAATAACCTTCCCATGAGACCAGGGCCATGATTATGATCTATACCTATTTTTGGATTCATTACCACAGGCAGTGATTACTTGCATTGTTGGTTTTCTTGGACAAATCTTCCACTGATTACAAGCAAACCTAAAAAAAAAAAAAAACCAAATAACTAATTATCATAGGAAGGAAAAGTTTCTGAAATTTGCATAGAGGTTTTTAGCATAAATGAACCATCAGTTTGAGAACAATATATTGGAGAAAAAAGATATACAGAGAATAGGATAACAAATTTATTTTAATAATTCTAAGTTAAATGATCACTATTTCCATGAGAAAGTGTCAGTAAGCATTTGGAAATATCAAGACTGCCCATGTGGACAAAAAGCACTTACATTTATGTGGTAGAAGAAATTCTATGAATAGGAAATGCCCCCAAACAAACTGATTAGTAAAAGGAAGAAATTAACTAGACAACTGAAAATATTTAATGGAGGGGATCAACAGAGTGAAATTGATAAATATCAGTCAGACAGGTTGGGAGCATGGTAGGTAAATATGAACAATAGTGAATTCAAGAGCAGAGAGATTCAACAAGGAGAAGCGCAATGACGTCAAATGCTTGGAAGTAAAATATGTGATAAAATAAATATATGGTATATATGATAAATAAATATATGATAAAATACACAATGTGGTGTATTTAAATTAATGTAACTAAAATAAATTGATGAGAAAGCAAAGATCTTTAGCAGCAGTATATGGGAAGATTGAATCGAGAAAGCAAATATTTAAGAACATAAAGTTTCTTTGAAGATGACAACTAGAAAGAGTGTCAGAGCAGATTTGGGAGGAAATATGAAGATCAATTCAGTCTGGCTTTGGCCCAAAGGAAACTTTTCTAATATATGTTAAAGTAATCCTAAGCAAGAAATCTAATTTTTCAGAGTTGGCTGGGAACATCAAGAATACAGTAATATGATAAGCAAATTATCCATTAGTAATTTAATGAAACAACATCAGGGAATTGGCTGAATATTTTTACTTTGCTTATCTCAGTAGTAAGTAGACATAGAATCTGTCTTCCAAGCAATGTGAATACACTGGGCTCTAACACCAGATTACATTATAACTTATTATGCAAGAATTGAACAGAGATTGCCAGATCTTTTTCTTTTCCCTTGATGTAGTATTAAAACATATTTCTATGCTTAAGCAGGGACTTTGCATGTGCTCCAGGAACTGTCTCTGTATATACTTCATTGGAAAGCTTCACCAAAATAAAAATATACAATGGATTTGTATTAATATTTCTATGTGGGTGGTTTTCTGCAAAGTAGTTGAATATACTTCTGTGTGAGGGTGTATTTAAATCCTGTTAAATTCTTCTACAGTTTCCAGTAACTATAATAAGGTAACAAGTCAAATTTGTTTTTCAATTATTATAAAATTGCATAAATAATGATGCCATCTAGTAGTTTGATGCTATTTTGGATGGCTGTATGCTTTTTAAATAATAAGATAGAATGAGGTTTATATTATATAAGAAAATAGACGTCTTTACATCAAATAAAGATAAATGGAAACTAATAAAATGGTTATCATAACATAGCAGGAGTCAACAAATTGCACAGTAGTTTGCCTAATACTTAGAGTATTTGAGGATATTATTCTGGAAAATGCCTAAGCCCAGCTACGCAAATTGTTCTGTTTCTCACTAGACACATGTCTGGATGAACACCTTAAATGTTTCTGGTTGTTTCCTTTTTCTTTTATACTCACATGTTGAATAAAAGATTGAAAGCTAATTGAAAACCAAATCCCGATGTCCCGAACTTAATGTCTCACTTGTACCCCTAAGTTAAGTTATTAGAAATAGTAGCACCTGAACCCTAGAGACTCTTCTAATACACAAATTTTCATTCCTTCCAACATCAGAAATAATACTAATACTGAGAGGTTATTAATGTTTTCCATGGAGCCTTTATACAACACATATACAGAGTCCTATAGTGTAAAAAGGAAAACCAAAGAAAGTTTATTATTTTAAGATGGAATGCTTTAATGAATAGATGTGAAAAATTAAAACCACAGAATGTATCTATATTCTCTTTGCACAATGTACATAGAGATATATTTTTTATGTTTCAACAGAGGAAAATTTAAATATTAAGATAGTCATTTATATCACACAAGGGTGCAACTACATATGCTTTAAATTTTAAGCTTCCCACAGGGCCCTGATAGAAATCCACAGCTGCTGAGGCAATAATCTATAACAATTGGCTGACCAACTGATCTTATAATGGTAAGCTATCAGAATTCAATTTGGCCATTGTGAAGCCCATAATTTAAACAGAACACTGCTGGGATTTTCATAAATTGAAGTTACAAAGTAAGTGACAGAAAAATCTTACTTTTATCATTTACACATCTAGTTTTTGTTTATTCTACCACCCTACAGTCAGAAATCAATTTCTAATGGAACTTGATAAAGATCTTTGTATAATGAAAAAGCCGCATATAATTAAAATTTTCTGAGATCAGAATGGATTGTTAAAGGAATTTTTATAATTCTCTTGGTGGTGGTATTTAGACATCTTGATTTTTATTATCTGGAAAGATGTGTCAAATGGTTCTTGAAATTAAAGGTTTGCAAAGGCTTTTACATGCCTTTTACATTTATATTTATTCTCCCTAATTAGAAGTATATTTTATAAAAACCTAAAACTTTATAGAAAAATTATAAAGATACAACCAGATAATGATTGGGGGAAGAAATACAGATGTCCAATAAACATAGGAAAACAGTTTATATCACCTAGTAACATAAATAAAAACAAATTATAATGTATTATTATTTGTAAACTTACCAAATACTTTAAAAGCATATTATTCAGTGCTAATAAAGTTCATTCATATCTAGAAACCAGTCTCTTATAAGCACCATGAGTTTAAATTCATTATAATTGCGTTGGTTTAACCCACTACCTCCACTTCTAATCCTAATGAAAAAATCAGAAATGTACACACTAATATTTGTCCAAAATGTAATCATGATTATAACAATAATGACATGTAACATTTAACAAATAATTGTGTATCAAGTCCTTTTCTTAAAAGTTTTCATTAAATCAACTGATTAGCACAGCAATTCTAAGAAATTTGTGCTATTATTATCCCTATTTATAAGAAAACTGAAGACCAGAGGCTTTAAATAACTTTTCCACACTCTTACAGTTATTCAGAAGTGTATTCGGATTACATACTACCCAGCCAATTCTTATTCTAGAGTATGTGATATTACATCTACATTATTTTTAAGAGTAATAATAATAATAATAGTTGAAATGGCCAGAATACTTTATAATATTGAAATTATTTGTATAAACTAGGATATAAAACATATGATTAAATAATGTGAAATAATTAAAGCTTATTTTTGAAATTCAGATGATATGTCAAATAGCTGATATTTCATGAAATAAATGAGACTACAAAGCACCTAAATATGTTTCTAATTATTTATAAACCTATTCATATATAGTGTAGCAAGAACAGTATTTATATTTAGAAATTACAATTTGTATTCAAGATGGAATAGTCTTTTTTTTTAGGGAAGTACCTCAATAATTTATCTAAATATAGATTATGAGACATTATCATTAGATAGTAAGAAATAAAAAAATAGATAGCTTTACAAGATATGTTATATCTTCCCCATTAAAAATTAATTTGTATATCCATATGTTCATTCATGAACAGGATTTTAGGGTGAGGGAAGAGTGACATCAAGGCAAGGGAATAGAGGGAAAAAAGAAGTGGGATCCTGAAACGAGAATGACAGACAGGGAAATCAAAAGGAATTAAAGGCAAGGGAGAGAGGACTCAACACTGTAAGAGATTACACCCTTCTGTTAATAAGAGTTTTTAAGAAAAAATAATCTATTATTTAATTTTTTGTTTTGTGGTTGCTATAGTAAATCTCTTCTATTTCTTCTGAAACTCCAGTCAAAGCCTAAACAATTTACTTCTTAGTTTTTTGCTTTTGTTTTTTTCATTTAAAAAAAAAAATTGGTAGGATGAAGTAGCAAAAGTATTCTTCAGACTTGAAAGACCCCGTTCAAGTCTTTGATCAAATGTCACTTTACCATAAGATCTTCCCAGACCAATCTTTAGAAATTGCAGCCTCAACCTTTGCAACCCTCAATCATACTCCCCTGCTTTATTTTTCTCATAACACTCAATGCCATCTGACATATGAGCTGTTATACTACTTATTTGCCTGTGTGTCTGCCTCTCAACTCTGCACCTCCCTTAAAGTGTAACTTATCAACAATAGGATTCTTTCTTTTTCACCTTTGTTTCTCTAGTCTCTTAAGTAGTGTCCCGCACAAAGTTGGCATTTGCTGAATATTTTTGAGTAAATAAATGTATCCATGTCACTGGGGTGCCTGAGTGGCTAAGTTGGTTAAGCGACTGCTCAGGTCATGAGCCTGGAGTTCTGGGATCAAGTCCTGCATCGGGCTCCCTGCTCGGCAGGGAGTCTGTTTCTCCCTCTGACCCTCCCCCTTCTCATGTTCTCTCTCTCTCATTCTCTCTCTCTCTCTCAAATAAGGAAATAAAATATTTTTTTAAAAAGTATGCATCTCAGGGCGCCTGGGTGGCTCAGTGGGTTAAGCCTCTGCCTTCGGCTCAGGTCATGATCTCAGGGTCCTGGGATCGAGTCCCGCATCGGGCTCTCTGCTCAGCAGGGAGCCTGCTTCCTCCTCTCTCTCTCTGCCTGCCTCTCTGCCTACTTGTGATCTCTCTCTGTCAAATAAATAAATAAAATCTTTAAAAAAAAAAAAAGTATGCATCTCAGTAGTGGTGAACATAGATAAAGTGCTAACCACAAAATGCAAAATAGAGAAAAAGAATACAGCAGAAAGCAGAAACCAAAGCCAGAAATGACTATCCACCCTGAATATATATAGCCAAAAATATGTATGTAAATATAAATGTATTATTTAATATATAAATATAATATAAAATAATATATTTGTGTGCATCTTGTATGCCCCCAGTGAATTCCCTAAGCTCTTGGAGAAGATACTGGATTTTTCACAGAATAGGTGAACAATATTTGACTTAGTCTTATCTAAGTCTCACATAGGAAATGGAGATATGATTGGAAAATATATATCAAAATGTTACAAATTATTATTTCTCTGTTATGGAATTATAAGGATTGTTTTATTCTTTATACATTTATATATATAACTTAACCATTTAAAAATATGTAATTAGAAAAATATTTAGTAAGGGGGAAAATCTACAACCATCTACAAAGATGAGATAAAGAAAGCCTTTCTCTCCACCTTCTTCATCTTAATGCATTTGAAAATTGAACTTGTTAAAAGAAGAATAGTGATGCTACCTTCAATAGTGAAGGATTCGAACACACAGTTATTAAGCAGCATATTCCATTGTAGCTTGGTGAGTGAGATTTTTTTTTCAAATCTGTGTAAACCCATAAGACAAAGGATTGGTCTGGTAAAAGAATTCTGGGGGACCTGGGCCACTTAATCACAGAAAGTCTTTCCCTCATAAATAAAGAATATCATAAATCATTAGAGTTGTAAATCCATTTTCATTTGCTTTTTTTTTTTTTTACTTTTTTTCATATTGATTATTTTTCTTGAAATATGATCAGTTTTTCCGGAAGATTATCATAAAATGTACAAAAACAGGCAACCTTGATTTAATTAAGTCTAGGCTATTTTAACTTTTGGAATCAACTGATTTTAAATACTGCACAAAGAAAAGCACTTAAAAGTGTATAATAATTGGTTTTATTATAATATCTGTGGAAATTTGTCTTTTTATTTTTTTATCAAAATATAATTAACATAGAGTTACATTAGTTTTGGGTGTGTGATACAGTGATTCAACAATTGTATACATTTCTCAGTGCTCATCAAGATAAGTGGGCTTGTAATCCCCTTTATCTAATTCTTTTATGCCCCCATTGACCTCTCCTCTAGCAACCCCATGTTTCTTTCCATTTAAGAGTATGTTTTTTTTTTTTTCTTTGTTTCCTTTCTTAAATTCCACATATGAGTGAAATTGCATGGTATTTATCTTTCTCTGACTACTTCACTTAGCATTATACTCTCTAGGTCCATCCATGTGGTCCCAGATGGCAAGATTTCATATTTTATGGCAGAGTAATATTACATTGTGTGACTATATAAATGTGTGTGTGTGTATATGTATACATCACACCTTCTTTATCCATTCAGCTATGGATTGACAATTGGATTGCTTCCATATCCCTATTGTAAATAATGCTACAATAAACAAAGTGGTGCATGTATCTTTTTGAGCTAGTGTTTTTATTTTCTTTGGGTAAATACCCAGTAGTAGAATGACTGACCATATGGTAATTCTATTTTTTATTTTTTTGAGGAACCTCCAAACTGTTTTCCACAGTTGTTGCATCAGTTTTCATTTCTACCTATGGAATTCTCACCCATTCCCCATTTGTGAAGATTTGTCTTTTCAATATTTGTTCTACATTTTTAGATTATTATTTTTTTAATTTGGCTTTTTCTGCTGTAGTTTTCCACTATTTAATAATTGAACCAATATTTACTGAACAATATCTTCCACACAAAGTGAAGTATAAAAGTTAATTCAGTAGGATGATTCAGTATATTTACATGTAAAACAGTTTAAGCAAGACCAGTAGTAGTGTACTGACCAACTGTGTGAGACTATATAAATAAGACTAGTTTCTATCAATTTGTTACCATATCAAACAAAATGGATGGAAATATTTAAACAGAAGTTTTGGAGGATGTATTAGTAATTGTATATTTTAAAATATAAGCTATGTTGTATAGCGGCTGTTCATCTTCGTAAGAAGCTGGAGCACTTTGGACTGAATTGGAGTCATACTCCTAATCATCCTAAAGGACAAAGTATATAATCACTGCTCCAGAGATAAGTTTTAAACCACCTTGGAAGAGATAACACACAGTTGTTTCAGAAAAGAGCCTTGAATCAAATCTCAAGAGGATTCACTAGGAATTGCAGGTGTTGATTTGTTCCTGAGGTGCTTTTCACATGGGCTACTATAAGGAAGGCTCTGCGCATTGCAAAGCAACAGGGGTTTCTTAGGCTGTTGTTATGAGCAGGATTGGGAAGGCAGGCAGCAGCACATAACTTCTAGATGTTCAAGGCAGAATTAGGTTGGAGAAAGTAGGATTGCAACTACACAAAAAGAATACAAATAGAAGCAGAGAAAAAGCAAGGCCTCTGAAGGAGCTCAGGTTGTGTTAGGTTTTGGCTTTAGAATTTATAGTATATCTGTCCATGGAAAAGTTACTAGACCTTGATCTTTAAAGTCACTATGTAAAAAGCAAAAATAATTGTAATTTCTCACGATTTTGTTTGTAAAGTGTCTTTAACACTCAATAACAGTGATGATGTGGCAATTTTAAAATGGTTTCCAAAGGCAGATTTCAAAGAGGCAAATCAGAGTTTTTATCACACACTGAAGTAAAGGTGATCTGATCTTCTACAGAGTAACCATCTGCTCTGCTGATGTGTCTTTCTACTGGGTTTAGAGCATTGTTTATACCAGGAGACAAGAGTATCAGATTTTGGTAAACTACAGCTCTCTGACATTTGAGAATGTGAATATCTCTTGTGGGGTGTTTTGATGATTAATTATAATCCACCCCCCCAACCCAATATATACTAGTTCTTTATGTTGGCTCTATTTATCTGGGGAATCCTGACTAATATACAGGAGGAAAAGACAGAAGATATGGTGGACCCCACACTAGAACTTTACTAGCTTCAAAAGTTAAAACTTTTTAATAATTGTAGTAAACATTTCATATTAAGATATATATCATAGTATACTATCCTCTTACTGTCTTTTACTGGAATATGGTGATTCTGAATGACTGTTTTAGGTCTGCCAACACCAAGGAAATCATCTATCCACTTTTTTCCTGAATGAAAACAGTCCGCTGAATAAGGTCTTATAGATCTCCAGAACTTCCCCCACTGTTAGGACTTACAGTTCTTGACATATGAGTCCTGATGTTACTGGCACAACTAAAACATGGCAGGGGCGCCTGGGTGGCTCCTTAGGCTGACTGTCTGATTCTTGGTTTCAGCTCTGGTTGTATTCTCAGGCTTGTGGGGTGGAGCGTCATGTCAGGCTCAGAGAGGAGTCTGTTTGCTCTGTCTCCCTCTCTCTCTAAAATCAAATAAATAAAATCTTTAAAAAAAAAAAAAAGCTAAAACATGGCAGACTTTGACTTTAAGGATTTTAAAAATGGGTTTGAAGGATCACTATTTATTGGTTTATTTGCTGGCTTATCTTGGCCTACCTAGAAGAGGTAACTGCTGAAGAACATAGCTGAGACAGTTGAAATTTATGATATTTTTTCATGTCACCTTTAACATAATTAAAGTGGAGTTAATTATACATACATTTTATCATATAGGTAGTAAAGACAAATAAAGTAAATATTCTCTTCATTATACTTACATGCTGTTTTTAGGTTCAAAATATAGGTAGAAACCAACTTAGAGTTTCCATTGCATTCAGCATAGTTAGACAACTGCCCCAAAACTAGAATAGTATGAAGGAAGCCAGTGAATTTCATTATTATTAGCCCCTTCACTTCTTGAATAAAGCTTATCTCTCCATCTAATCTACATGCATTTTAACCTTAAGAGACAACATATTTCAAGGAGGAAAAAAAATTATCATGCCTCTTTGGGTAACATTAAATTACCACAACAATGACTATTCTTTGTACCTGTTTTTCCCGAGACTAAATTAAATCCTTAGGTGAGAGCAATATTTTCAGAAACCTGTCACTTCTGGCTCTTCCCCAAATAACTAAACTTGTTGTTGTTGCTTTCAATTTCCACTCATTCTTGTCTTAGTTTTCCAAAAGCACATCAGAATTCTTCAAACTGTGGCTCCTATACAATACCTACTTTAAGAAGTTATATATAATAACATTTCTTTTTTTCTTGACCCTTATTCTTAGACATTGAACCTTTAATTACTGTTTTCATTTAATAATTCACTGTATGATCCATGATTTTACTATAAATTTTAAATGCTTAAGTGTCTGTTCATTTTAGCCCAGAAAATTTTCATTTTTTATTTTGGAGTTTGGTGGCATTATCATGCTTTATGGTTCACATAATATTCTATAACATAAATTTGACGTGTGATTAAGTTGAGGAAAAAACAGCAAGAGTAGATATTGTGTCCAGGAGAGTTTTTATTTATTTGAGAGAGAAAGAGCTCAGGCAGTAGGGGGGCACAGGGGAGGGAGAGAGAGAGAGAGAATCTGAAGCCAACTCTGCACTGAACATGGAGCCTGACACAGGACTTAACTGGAGGACTGCAGGATCATGACCTGAGCTAAAATCAGGAGTCAGGCACTTAACCAACTGAGCCACACAGGGGGCTCCAGGAGATAGCTTTAATAACAGAAGTGTGGGGGTGGAAGGAGGATCATTAAATTAATAGAATTACTAGTGCTCTGAAGGCAAGTCAAGTGTTACTGTTTTACCTACATCCTCCCTCAGGATATTATTTTGCCTCCATTTCAGCATAAGTAGGTAGTACCAGGGTCATAACATGGTAATGGATTTTTAGTAAGAGGAAGTGCAGAGTTATAGTGTTCTTCTATTTATTCAGAACACACAAGTAACATGGAATAGAAAACAATTTTAGTTGGATTTAAATAGGTTGGTAATGGTATATAAAGATTAGCATTTGCTGCCAGGTTTCTTAAAATAGTATCCCTCTACTTTATAATTTGGGCATAATTATGGAATTTTTATAGTAAGGAAAGTTGAACTGATTAATTATAAAATTAAAATGTTTAATTTAACACCAGTAATGAATTCTTGTTTTTAAATTTTATTTTATTTTATTTTTCAGTGTTCCAGAATTCATTGTTATGCACCACACCCAGTGCTCCATGCAATACAAGCCCTCCTTAATACCCACCACCAGGTTCACCCAACTCCTTACCCCCCTTCCTTCCATAAACCCTCGGTTTGTTTCTCAGAGTCCAAAGTCTCTCATGGTTTGTCACCCTCTCCTATTTCCTGCAACACACCAGTAATGAATCTTGGCCTTTAAGTCTATTGTTATACTTAAATATTTGGTATTCATTAGTAATTCTCCACATAATTTGAATTACATTTGCTTCAAATTAAACTGATTTTCAGTTATTATATCTTCAACATAGATAATTACTGTTTTTGTAAAATGGAATTCCTTTGTAAATCTGAATGCTACTATTATATCATGGCTAAATAACCTTTGCATCTTCATTCCTAAGTCACCTTGATTCATTTATTGTCTGGTTTTCATTATCTTAATTCTTTTTTTTTTTAATTTCCAATTGTCAGAGTCATAATTTTCAGAAGAAAACATGAAAAATATAAGCGAGATTGTTTTTTTTTCTTAGTTCTTCAAAAAGTCCTTGATGTTTCTGAAGAAATTTTCAAACCTTTCTTATGGTCTGTCTTTTCAGGGAACACCTTGTTAACTCATGAAAATATACGGAAAAAATTAAATACTTATGTAAATAAAAACATTAAATAAGTATCATCTATTAAGACTGTTTAAACTTGTCCGTATCATGCCAAAAGAATAGGTGCCTGTATTTAGTAAAAACCTATTGTGACATTACCTTTGTCTTTCATGAAACACAGAGACCATTTTATTGGGCAACCAAGCCATACCAGTAACTTAACATTGCTTTGACAATCTCTTACCCACCCCATGTAGAATAGTCTTAAATAGTGTTCCTGGGAATGTTTCAACAGCTCATTTGTGCTTCAGGTTAGGAAATTGCATTTCCTATTTTCACTGTCTATATCTGAATCTGTGGTTGTATCTTCATCTATATCTCTATATCTGTGTCTATGTCTATATCTTTATTGCCTATATATTTTAGCCTGTTTTCCCACTATCTTTAGTTTTATTGCTATCCAATATATTTTCTATTTGATATTTTAGTTTGGAATAAGGTAGTCAGTTCAGTTTTGTTTTTTGTTTGTTTTTTTTTAATAAACATATAATATATTTTTATCCCCAGGGGTACAGGTCTATGAATCCTCAGGTTCACACACTTCACAGCACTCACCATAGTACATACCCTCCCCAGTGTCCATAACCCCACCCCCCTTCTCCCGCCCCCCTCCCCCCAGCAACCCTCAGTTTGTTTTGTGAGATTAAGAGTCACTTATGGTTTGTCTCCCTCCCAATCCCATCTTGTTTCATTTATTCTCCTACCCCCTTAACCCCCCATGTTGCATCTCCACTTCATCATATCAGGGAGATCATATGATAGTTGTCTTTCTCTGATTGACTTATTTCACTAAGCATGATACGCTCTAGTTCCATCCATGTTGTCACAAATGGCAAGATTTCATTTCTTTTGATGGCTGCGTAGTATTCCATTGTGGATATATACCACGTCTTCTTGATCCATTCATCTGTTGATGGACATCTAGGTTCTTTCCATAGTTTGGCTATTGTGGACATTGCTGCTATAAACATTCGGGTGCATGTGTCCCTTTGGATCACTATGTTTGTATCTTTAGGGTAAATACCCAGTAGTGCCTTTGCTGGGTCATAGGGTAGTTCTATTTTCAACATTTTGAGGAACCTCCATGCTGTTTTCCAGAGTGGCTGCACCAGCTTGCATTCCCACCAACAGTGTAGGAGGGTTCCCCTTTCTCTGCATCCTCGCCAGCATCTGTCATTTCCTGACTTGTTGAATTTAGCCATTCTGACTGGTGTGAGGTGATATCTCACTGTGGTTTTGATTTGTATTTCCCTGATGCCGAGTGATATGGAGCACTTTTTCATGTGTCTGTTGGCCATATGAATGTCTTCTTTGCAGAAATGTCTGTTCATGTCCTCTGCCCATTTCTTGATTGGATTATTTGTTTTTTGGGTGTTGAGTTTGCTAAGTTCTTTATAGAGTCTGGACACTAGTCCTTTATCTGATATGTCGTTTGCAAATATCTTCTCCCGTTCAGTCAGTTGTCTTTTGGTTTTGCTAACTGTTTCTTTTGCTGTGCAAAAGCTTTTGATCTTGATGAAATCCCAATAGTTCATTTTTGCCCTTGCTTCCCTTGCATTTGGCGATGTTCCTAGGAAGACGTTGCTGTGGCTGAAGTCGAAAAAGTTCCTGCCTTTGTTCTCCTCAAGGATTTTGATGGATTCCTTTCTCACATTGAGGTCCTTCATCCATTTTGAGTCTATTTTCGTGTGTGGTGTAAGGAAATGGTCCAATTTCATTTTTCTGCATGTGGCTGTCCAATTTTCCTAACACCATTTATTGAAGAGGCTGTCTTTTTTCCATTGGACATTCTTTCCTGCTTTGTCGAAGATTAGTTGACTGTAGAGTTGAGGGTCTATTTCTGGGCTCTCTATTCTGTTCCATTGATCTACTTGTCTGTTTTTGTGCCAGTACCATGCTGTCTTGATGATGACAGCTTTCTAATAGAGCTTGAAGTCCGGAATTGTGATGCCACCAACGTTGGCTTTCTTTTTCAATATCCCTTTGGCTATTCGAGGTCTTTTCTGGTTCCATATAAATTTTAGAATTATTTGTTCCATTTCTTTGAAAAAGATGGATGGTACTTTGATAGGAATTGCATTAAATGTGTAGATTGCTTTAGGTAGCATAGACATTTTCACAATATTTATTTTTCCAATCCAGGAGCATGGAACATTTTTCCATTTCTTTGTGTCTTCCTCAATTTCTTTCATGAGTACTTTATGGTTTTCTGAGTATAGATTCTTTGCCTCTTTGGCTAGGTTTATTCCTAGGTATCTTATGGTTTTGGGTGCAGTTGAAAATGGAATTGACTCCTTAATTCCTCTCTCTTCTGTCTTGTTGGTGTGGAGAAATGCAACTGATTTCTGTGCTTTGATTTTATATCCTGACACTTTACTGAATTCCTGTACAAGTTCTAGAAGTTTTGGAGTTGAGTCTTTTGGGTTTTCTACATATAGTATCATATCATCTGTGAAGAGTGATAGTTTGACTTCTTCATTGCTGATTTAGATGCCTTTAATTTCCTTTTGTTGTCTGATTGCTGAGGCTAGGACTTCTAGTACTATGTTGAATAGCAGTGGTGATAATGGACATCCCTGCCGTGTTCCTGACCTTAGTGGAAAAGCTTTCAGTTTTTCTCCATTGAGAATATTTGCGGAGGGTTTTTCATAGATGGCTTTGATAATATTGAGGTATGTGCCCCCTATCCCTACTCTTTGAAGAGTTTTGATCAGGAAGGGATGCTGTACTTTGCCAAATGCTTTTTCAGCATCTGTTTAGAGTATCATTTGGTTCTTGTTATTTCTTTTATTAATGTGTTGTATCACATTGATTGATTTGCGGATGTTGAACCAGCCTTGCAGCCCTGGAATAAATCCCACTTGGTCGCGGTGAATGATCCTTTTAATGTACTGTTGAATCCTATTGGCTAGTATTTTGGTGAGAATTTTCGTATCTGTGTTCATCAAGGATATTGGTCTATAGTTCTCTTTTTTGATGGGATCCTTGTGTGGTTTTGGGATCAAGGTGATGCTGGTTTCATAAAATGAGTTTGGAAGTTTTCCTTCCATTTCTATTTTTTTTGGAACAGTTTCAGGAGAATAGGAATTAGTTCTTATTTAAATATTTGGTACAATTCCCCTGGGAAGCCATCTGGCCCAGGGCTTTTGTTTGTTTGGAGATTTTTAATGACTGTTTCAATCTCTTCTTTTGCCCAGCTTCTTTATTCTCTGTCATTTGGTCTTCTCTATCGCTAATTCTTTCTTCTGCCTCATTTATCCTAGCAGTGAGAGCCTCCATTTTTGATAGCACCTCATTAATAGCTTTTTTTATTTCAACTTGGTTAGATTTTAGTTCTTTTATTTCTCCAGAAAGGGCTTTTATATCTCCCGAGAGGGTTTCTCTAATATTTTCCATGCCTTTTTTGAGCCTGGCTAAAACCTTGCGAATTGTCATTCTGAACTCTAGATCTGACATATTATCAATGTCTGTACTGATTAGGTCCCTAGCCTTCGGTACTGCCTCTTGTTCTTTTTTTTTGTGGTGAATTTTTCCGCCTTGTTGTTTTGTCTGGATAAGAGTATATGAAGGAGCAAGTAAAATACTAAAAAGGTGCAAACAACCCCAGGAAAATATGCTTTAACCCAACCAAAAGAGATTGTAAATCGTGAGGGCGGAGAATGGGCATAAAAAAAGGTTCAGAAAAAAAAAGAAAAAAAAAAAGAAAGAAAAGAAGCATTTAAAAAAAGAAAATGAATAATGAAAAGTATAAAAAAAGAAAAAATACCTATATTAGTTAAGCTAGTTAAAAAACGTTAAAAAAGAAAAGGGTAAAAGTTTAAAAAAACTTAGCAGAAGAAGAGGAAGATAAATTGAAAAAGGAAAAAAAATAAATTAACTACAAGACTACAGAATCATGGGGAGAAAGCCATGAGTTCCGTGCTTGGCTTTCTCCTCCTCTGGAATTCTGCTGCTCTCCTTGGTATTGAAACTGCACTCCTTGGTAGGTGTACTTGGTCCTGGCTGGATTTCTTGTTGATCTTCTGGGGGAGGGGCCTGTTGTGGTGATTCCCAAGTGTCTTTGCCCCAGGCGGAATTGCACTGCCCTTACCATGGGCCGGGCTGAGTAATCTGCTTGGGTTTGCTTTTGGGAGCTTTTTTTCCCTGAGCGCTTCTGTAGAGTTCCAGAGGAGGGAAATGAAAATGGCGGCCTCCCAGTCTCTGGCTTGGAGGAGCCGAGCAGCTGGGGCCCCACTCCTCAGTGTCCCTCAGAGAACAGTGCCCAATTACTCCCGTCTCTGTGGCCTTCGGCCGCCCTCTTAGCTCACCCAGCCTGCAACCGTTTCAAGGTAACCCCAAGCTGGGAGCTAACACCTCGCTCTGTCTCTGTAGCTGGCTTCCCGGTTCTAATACTTGTAAGCTGTGCAACACTCAGACACCCCTGATCCTTCTGTGACCCTGCAGGACCTGAGGCCACGCTGACCCCACGTGGGCTTCACCCCAGTTTAGCCTCTGGAGTGATGTCCCTCAGCAAAACAGACTTTTAAAAGTCCTGATTTTGTGCTCTGTTGCTCCGCCACTTGCAGGGAGCTGGCCCCTTCCCTCAGGGTCTATCTTCCCATCGCTTTGGATTCACTTCTCCACCACTCCTACCTTTCAGAAAGTGGTTGATTTTCTATTTCTAGAATTGCTGTTCTTCTTCTCTTCGATCTGCCATTGGATTTGTAGGTGTTTGCAATCTTTAGATAAACTGTCTAGCTGATCTCCTGCTATCTGAAGTAGTCTCAGCCTGCTACTTCTCCACCATCTTGACTCCTTCCCTCAGTTCAGTTTGATATCTGTTAGAAAGAGCCAGTTCCTTTTTGTAAAACAATTGACCAGATAAAGAAAAAGAGAGAGAAGTGCAAGAGGGGAGGAAGGTGGGGGATGGTGGTGAGTAGGGGGAAAGATGGGAGGGAATGGGAGGGTGGGAATGAGAAAGGAAGAAAAGGGGAAAAATATTTTCTGTGGGATTTGATTTAAGTCACTGACAAACTACCACAAGATGCACTGTTAAATTTCGAGCTGAAAACTGGATAGATTTTCTCTCTGGCATAACTGTGAACAAAAAATACACCAAAGCAAGGAAATAAGTTCAGTTCCCCATAATTTGATTTTACTACATTCTGAGGTCCCCTTGTGATTCTATATTTCTTTTGCTTGTACTCTCAAGTAACTGACAAATAATCAAGTAATGTTGTCCTTAAGAAACTAGGACTTAAGATTAGTTATAGTTAGTATCTTAATATTTAATATTTTAAATATTGGTCACAGTTTACCCTAAATACAACTTCGTATACATTTTTAGGGTAAAGACTTTAAAAAGTGTTATTTTAATTTTGATAGGTCCAGAGGCAATTCTATACATAGAAAATATATAACACACGGTACACAGGATGATTTACAGTTGTTGCAGAAGTGGTTCATTGGGAGACAGAATAGTTGAGGAACAAAGAGTATGAGCTTTGAAATCAGTCCGAACTGGATTCAAGGATCTTTTTTTGTACCTTACTTCCTTCATTTATAAAATTTAACCATTCATTGCAAATAGGGATATTATGATCATTAAATAAGTTAATGCATGTAAAGTGGTGTTGATTTAATGTCACCTATTACCAAATATACAATGCAGTAATTCTAATCAGATTCTTTTATTAGGGAGCGATCAAATCTATTTCACTGAAGAACTTGAGCAGAAGTAGATGAATTGATTTGCTTTAACTTTTCTTTTTGGTATTTAGTTCAGAATATGTAGTAAGTTCAGTTCCATATCTGTTTAAAAGAGCTAATTCTTCCATGTAAGAAAAAAAAAAACAGAAAACATTGACCATATGAAAAATAGAAAGAAATGAAGAAAGGGGGAGGAAGGGAGAGAGGAAGGAAGGGAAGAAGAAAGGAAGGAGAAAGGAAAAGAGAAGAAAAATACTTGCTTAGACCTAAACATCAACTTCCTTTTTTAAAATTTCTTTGATCTTCTTTCTCTGCTGTTCCTTTATAGACTACTCAAGATTCAGATCTATTCCTTAGATTCTTCTCATTATGCTTTCTTCTTTCCATGTCACTGGCTTCCATTACCATCTACATGCAGATAATTCCTATACTTAGAGTTTTTGCCCAACTATCTCCTTGATTTTGAGGTCTTTTTATTCAGTTTTCCATTTGACAACTCCAGTGGGATGTCTCAAAAGCAAATGCAGCCTGCCCAAACTAAATCCATTAGTCACCTACTTATGTTCCAAAATGGATCATTTTCTAATACCCCATTTCAATAAATGTCAGGTCTGCAATCCAAGAAGTGTAAGGTCATCAGTAATATTTGCCCATCAGTCCTTTTGCTATTCTTTCTTTGTAAGATCTGTCAGTTTTTTCACTTAAATTTAACTTTGAATGTAAGTAATTATTTCCATGCCCTTCACTATAGTTCTTGACAAACTGTCTTTGTCTCTTGCCAGGACAAATTCCTATGTGTTTCAGTGACTGAAAATAATCTGCTGTGGTTGATTTTCCACCTTCTGGGCCTGCGGAGTTTACTTCGGTCTTTGTTTCAAGACATGCCTCTCTAATCTCTGCCTCTGGTACTGTGGCTTTGCCTTCTGAGTCTTTTTTTTTTTTTTTCCTTGAAGGTTAACACATGCAGATAGCCCTACCAGCCTATTTCCTTCCTATGGACTCCCAGAAGTCTGACAGTCTTTTTTTAGTTCATGCCATCTCTATGTCTTTCAGTCCAGCCTAGCTTTCAGCAGATACAGCATTCTCAAAACTTCATTATAGTATGCAAATATCAAGGGTTTGATACTATTAGATAGGAGGGTTATTCATGGATCCATCCTACATATCCATCCTGTCTCTCTTCCTGGTTGAGAGAGTTGATTGGACCCAAGAGTCACACACCTGTTCTCTTCAGCAAAGGTTGTCCAGGCACACATTTGTTCTTCTATCCAGAGCACACTTTCTCAATATTTAATTTCCTAATTTTAGAATCTTTGTAACTTATATAGGCCAAACCCTCCAAAATCTTCTTCAAAGCTAATCTTTGACAAAGCAGGAAAGAATATCCAGTGAAAAAGACACAGTTTCTTCTATAAATGGTGTTGTGAAAATTGGACACCCACATGCAGAAGAATGAAACTGAGCCATTTTTTTACACCATATACAAAAATAGACTCAACATGTATAAAAGACCTAAGTATGAGACAAGAATCCATCAAAATTCTAAAGGAGAACATAGGCAGCAACCTCTTCAACCTCAACCACAGCAACTTCTTGCTAGACACATCTCCAAAGGCAAGGGAAAGAAAGGCAAAAATGAACTATTGGGACTTCATCAAGATAAGAAGATTTTGCATAGCAAAGGAAATAGTCAACAACACCAAAAGAAAACTGGCAGAATGGGAGAAAGTATTTGCAAATGACATATATTATGCCTCCGTCAGAAAGGATGAATACCCAACTTTTGTATCAACATGGACAGGACTGGAAGAGATTAAGCTGAGTGAAATAAGTCAAGCAGAGGGAGTCAATTATCATATGGTTTCACTTATTTGTGGAGCATAAGAGATAACATGGAAGACATGGGAGATGGAGAGGAGAAGGGAGTTGAGGGAAATTGGAAGGGGAGATGAAACATGAGAGACTATGGACTCTGAAAAACAATCTGATTGTTTTGAAAGGGAATAGGGTGTGAGGTTGGGGGAACCTGGTGGTGGGTATTATGGAGGGCACATATTGCATGGAGGTGCATAAGCAATGAAATCTGTTACACTACAGATGCATAAACCACATTGTTTATGCATGTGGTGCATAAACAATGAATTGTTTATGCATGTGGTGCATAAACAATGAAATCTGTTACACTTAAAAGAAATTTAAAAAAAAAAAAGATTAAGGGCTAGAATCCAATATCTATAAAGAATTTATCAAACTTAACACCCAGAGAACAAGTAATCCCATTAAGAAATGGGCAGAAGACATCCAAATGGCCAACAGACACATCAAAAAGTCCTCACCATCACTTGGCATCAGGGAAATACAAATCAAAACCACAACAAAATACCACCACACACCAGTCAGAATGGCTGAAATTAACAAGTCAGGAAATGACAGATGTTGGCGAGGATGTGGAGAAAGGGCAACCTTCTTACACTGCTGGTAGGAATGCAAGCTGGTGTAGCCATTTTGGAAAATAGTATGGAGTTTCCTCCAAAAGTTTTAAATAGAGCTACCCTATGTCATTGTAATTACACTACTATGTATTTACCCCAAAGATACAAATGTAGTGATCCAAAGGGGCACACGTACCCCAGTGTTCATAGCAGCAATGTCCACAATAGCCAAACTATGGAAAGAGCCCAAATGTCAATTGACAGAAGAATGGATAAAAAAGATAGGGTGTGTGTGTGGGGGGGGGGTGTATAAATAATATTACTCAGCCATCAAAAAAAAAAAAAAGAAATCTTGCCATTTGCAGTGACATGGAAGGGACTAGAAGGTATTATGCTAAGTGAAATAAGTCAATCAGAGAAAGACAATTATTATATGATGTCACTGATATGTGGGATTTAAGAAAGAAAAGAGAATATCATAGGGGAAGGGAGGAAAAAATTAAACAAGAAGAAACCAAAGAGGGAGAAAATGATATGAGACTCTTAATCATAGGAAATAAACTGAGTTGTTGGAGGGGAGGAGATGGGAGTATGGGAACTGGGTGATGGACATTAAGGAAGGTATGTGACTAAATGAGCACTGGGTATTATATAAGACTGATGAATCACTGACTTGTACCTCTGAAATCAGTAATATGTGTTAACTAATAGAATTTAAATAAATAAATAAATGTTAAAAAAATAAAAAGTATGTTCTGGAGACTTTCAGTTAGTGGTAATATGGCAGATTTCCTAAATGAAATCTAATCTCATTAAAATAGGAAATGAATCCATCAGAATCCTAGAGGAGAACATAGGCAGTAATCTCTTTGATATCAGCCACAGCAACTTCTTTCAAGATATGTCTCCAAAGGCAAAGGAAACAAAAGCGAAAATGAACTTTTGGGACTTCATCAAAATCAAAAGTGTCTGCACAGCAAAGGAAACAGTCAAGAAAACAAAGAGGCAACCCACGGAATGGGAGAAGATATTTGCAAATGACAGTACAGATAAAAGGTTGATATCCAGGATCTATAAAGAACTCCTCAGACTCAACACACGCAAAACAGACAACCATATCAAAAAAATGGGCAGAAGATATGAACAGACACTTCTCCAATGAAGACATACAAATGGCTATCAGACACATGAAAAAATGTTCATCATCACTAGCCATCAGGGAGATTCAAATTAAAACCACATTGAGATATCAACTTATACCAATTAGAATGGCCAAAATTAGCAAGACAGGAAACAACATGTGTTGGAGGGGATGTGGAGAAAGGGGAACCCTCTTACACTATTGGTGGGAATGCAAGTTGGTACAGCCTCTTTGGAGAACAGTGTGGAGATTCCTCAAGAAATTAAAAATAGAACTTCCCTATGACCCTGCCATTGCTCTACTGGGTATTTACCCCAAAGATGTAGTGAAAAGAAGGGCCATCTGTACCCCAGTGTTTATAGCAGCAATGGCCACAGTCACCAAACTATGGAAAGAACCAAGATGCCCTTCAACAGACGAATGGATAAGGAAGATGTGGTCAATATACACTATGGAGTATTATACCTCCATCAGAAAGGACGAATGCCCAACTTTTGTAGCAACATGGACGGGACTGGAAGAGATTATGCTGAGTGAAATAAGTCAAGCAGAGAGAGTCAATTATCATATGGTTTCACTTATTTGTGGAGCATAACAAATAGCATGGAGGACATGGGGAGATAGAGAGGAGAAGGGGGTTGGGGGAAATTGGAAGGGGAGGTGAACCATGAGAGACTATGGACTCTGAAAAACAATCTGAGGGTTTTGAAGGGGTGGGGGGTGGGAGGTTGGAATACCAGGTGGTGGGTATTATAGAGGGCACAGATTGCATGGAGCACTGGGTGTGGTACAAAAACAATGAATACTGTTATGCTGAAAATAAATTTTTTAAAAATGTGAAATGAATTCCTTCCATTAAAAACAACTAAAAACTATATTTGAATATTTTAATCTTATATTAATCTAATCTAATTTCATCTAATATTTTAAAGATCTTGCAAACAAGTAAGGAATTTGCAGATGCCGAAATCAAACAAAAACAGGAATCTTAGGAGGTACATCCCTGGAACTGACTTTTATCCTGAGGGTATTTGCTCAACTATAGTGAACTTTAATCTTTGTTTTGTTGATGCTCAAGACACACAGAAGGAGATGAAGTCTAGGGCTCACCCAAACTAGGAGGGTAATATGAATCCCCCATATAAAGCTCAGTTCCCAAAAGGATAGATCTAAAATAGTGAAGAAGAAAAGAAACCACAGTGTAGATAGAGAAAGCAGGCACTCCCATAGAATGTTGATGGGAATATAAAACAGTATTATCACTTTGGAAGATGTTCTAGAAGTTTCCTGTAAAACTAAACATAATCCTATGCTATGACCCAGAAATTCTATTCCTGAGGTCTTTATCCAAGATAATGAGAATTTATGTCACAAAACTGACCTGTACAGGAATATTCATAGAAGCTTTATTTATAATAGCTCCAATTGGAAACACCGCTAAGTGTTCACCCACACAAGAATGGATAAACAACCTGTACCCCTGGGGATAAAAATATATGTTTATAAAAAATAAAAAAAAAGAATGGATCAATTGTGGTGTGTGCATGCAATAGAATACTAGCTAGCAATAAAGAACAAACTACTGATACACTTAACAAGATGAATACATTTAAAAAACATGCTATGTGAAAGAAGCCTCACACAAAAAAGAGCACAAAATACATGATCCTATTTATATGAAATTATATAATGTACTAAACTAATCTAAGAAGGAAAATAAATCAGAACAATTCATGCCCCTAGGGTTAGAGATAGGGAACATGTGCTCATTGGGAAGGGTAGGAGAAGACTTTCTGCTGTTATGTTAACTGAAAGTCATTAAAAAAAAAAAAAAAAAGCACTGTGTTGGTGCTTTTTTTTGCTCCTGGATCTCTCCTTCAGTTTATCTTTTTCTCCTCAGATTTCACTGTAAGTTTTAAGAAGAAACCACATGGCACCTTATACACTTTGCTAGGAAATCTCAGCTAAATATCCAACTTCCTTGCCTTTAACATTTGTTTTTCATACAACTCTAAATTACAATTCAGCCAAGTTTTCAGCAATTTTCTTTTTATTTTTTTTAATTTTTTATTTTTTATAAACATATATTTTTATCCCCAGGGGTACAGGTCTGTGAATTACCAGGTTTACACACTTCACAGCACTCACCAAAGCACATACCCTCCCCAATGTCCATAATCCCACTCCCTTCTCCCAAACCCCATCCCCCCAGAAACCCTCAGTGTGTTTTGTGAGATTAAGAGTGACTCAGCAATTTTTTTTAAACAAAGAATGCCTTCCTTCCAGTATCCAGTAACATGTTCCTCATTTTATCCTCATACCTCATTAGAAGCCTTTTTAAAATCCGTATTTCCACCACTAGTCCCTGGAAGGCAATCCAGGCTTTTTCTTTTATGTGCCTCAAAATTCCTCCAGCCTCTATGTAATGTCCAATTTCAAAGCCACTCCACATTTTCAGGTACTTATTAAAGCTGCTCACTCTTCTGGGTAACAAAGTCTGTATTAGTTTTCTAGGACAGTCATAACAAATTACTACAACCTTGATAACAGAAATTTTTCTCATCACTTCTGGAGCCAGAAGTCCAAAATCAAGCTGTTGGCAGGATTGGTTCTTTCTAGAGGCTCTAAGATAAAATTCATTTTATGCCTCTCTTATTTTTGCTGTGCCTTGGCTTATAGACACATCACTCAAATCTCTGCTTCCATCTTCATGTGGGTTTCTCCCTTCTATGCACCTCTTTGCCCCATATATCCTTCTCTTTTCTAAGGACACCAGTCATTAGATTTGGGACCTACCTTAAATCCAAAATGATTTCATCTGAGATCCTTAACTTAGTTATGTCCACACAGGCATTATTTCCAAATAAGGTCATATTCACTACATCAAATCATACTTGCAAATGTATATGATTGTTTTGAAATGTGTAGGTACATATATTTGTATTATATAAAATCGTATAAATATATGTATACACACATATATACACATATGGTTTTATATGTAACATTCCTAAAATAATTTCATTTCACATTTCAGCATTTCTACATTGAATTATATCTTATGTTGGATGTGCATAATGAATTTGATTAGATGTCTTTCTTTTTCTCAAAATATATTATTATATTGGCCATTTCTTTGAATCACAGAAATAGACTAACTTAAGTGTTCTTGACTCATTGTGTTTGGACCAAAAATTAATAAGAGGAAAATTTCCAAAAATCAGTTGTATGTATGTAGGTCATATTCTTACTAGTCCGACCTTAATAGTTTATGATGATCTACCCATCTCAAAATCTTTAACCTTATTCACATCTGCAGAGTGCTTTCTGCTATATAACATGACATATCCACAGGTTCCAGGATCCAGATATTTTTGCAAGGTCATAAAGCTGAAGGATACGTGTTTGGTATTTGTATAGGTATGACTTTTAAAAATCAACTGATCATTTTTAGGCTAGATGAAGATGGTTTAGAGAAATTTATGTGAGAAATATCCAAAGATATAAATTGACCATACATAAGTTGCTAACAATATGAAATGTTTAGAAAAAAAGAAATCGTGCATTGTTACAGCTTTCTACCTTTAATTACAGATAATTCTGTGCTCTTTACAGTCAGTTCACTTCTGTTTAACACAGAGCACTGTGCTTTATAATTGACACTGACAAAACAGGGCATATGCAGAGAAAGATACTAACTAATGCCTTTGAGGAGGGCAAGAATACTTCAAAGAATTAGGGCTTACCTTGGAGAAGAGAAGGCAAATAGGAAGATACTGAGTTATTCTTAAAAATGTGAAATTATTCCAAGGAGTTGGACTGAGAGTTACTTCTCTGCAGAGCCAGAGGACAGAACAAGTGAACACTGTATTATTTTATAGTATAGTCATTACTATTACCATAAGTTTATTATTATAAATTTATCACTGTTCCATATTTCAGGAATCAGGGTGGGCTTAGTTGTTTAATTTGAGTGTCAGAGGGCAAAGGTGGACTCTTAACCTGTTTTTTTCTGAAGGAGAATCCACTGTCAGGCTCCCTCAGCTTGTCAGAATTCACTCCCATGCATTTTACAGCTGAAAGCCTTGTTTCCTTGCTGCTTTTTCTGGGATATTGCTCTCAGCTTTTAGAGACCTCCTGTGCCCCCAGGTCTGTAGGCCCTTTATCTTCAAAGCCAGAAATGGTAGATTGAGTCCTTCTCATGGTTTAAGTCTTTTTGACCTTCACATCTGCTTTATGTCTTCTTGCTTCCAACTGGAGAAAATAATGTGTTTTAAGGCCTTATGTTAACAAATTAGTCCCACCTTAATAGTTTTTAATGATCTACCCATCTCAAAATACTTATTATAAGTTAGGATTCACATCTTCAAAGTGCTTTTTATCATATAACATGACATATCCACAGCTTATTTTTGCAAGGTCATTTTCCTGACACAGCCATAAATTACGAGTTTCCAAAAAGTAGCTTTTGGTTCAGTATGAAGAACTTTCAGTAAAAAAGTTCTGTTCAACACTGGGGTTTTATTTGCCTTAAAAAGATCCTCTGCTTCCCAGAAGTGTTCAAGAACAAGTCCATTTCTTGGACTTTGAGAGATAAATATTCTATATGCAGGCCCCATAATTAAAATTCCCTTAAATAATTACTGCCTATCCTTACTGTTTTAATTTTTTAGGAATTTTCTCTCATTTGAAAAATATATGTTTTCTACAGGGTCCCTTGCATTTATTTTCTTGCTTTTGGGCCCAGTTACTTAAGCGATAAGAAAAATGTTCTCAACCTTCTAATCATAGGTCTGGATTCAAAGATGGGTAAGAATCTCAAAGAGTTTTCCCAACCTGATTTACATCTACTCTGTGACTTTAAACTTAAATCAGCCATTTTCAACATTAAAAAAGAAGTAACGACTTGTTGTTTTGCCATAAATTTAGCTTTTATTGTCAACTTCCAGACCTTTAAACTCTACTTTATTTTTTGTCTTGCATTACATGATTTTAGAACAATAAGCATAGAAGAATAATTATATGTGCAAAAAAGGACCAGACTCATAATTATATCACCTACTGTTTCTAACATAACACATTATTTCTTAAATGACACTGAAATAAATCTGCAGAAGTTGAACTCCTAACATTTTTATTGTCCATCCCATGTTTAAAAAATACATTATTGACACTGACAATAATTATTCTGGGAAAGAAAGTGATAACCTTTAAAATGTCAAGCTGCTTAAACTTTTCAAATTTTAAAAACATAGTATTTGTGAGGTACTGTCAAAAATATTTAACTAATAAGAGCTCTCCTGGAATGTGCTGACAGTAGGCTGACAACTCTAAGCCAAAGTAGGATCAAGGAGGCTTAGAACCTTGTAGCAATTATCTATGTAAGTCATATAATGGTCTTCTAAATGTCATGTTTGCAGGAAGAATGAGAAGAGATGCCTTAATGAGATAGAGTGTGCCTGTGTTCAAGGACTCTAAATTGTGACTGCCATTAATAAGTGGTGGCAGTTTAATAAGATATATTGCCACACTGGAATTATGAAAATTTTAGAGATTTTGCAGTGGACTTTCAAAATGACTTTATCTTTAATACCAAGAGCCCTTGCCTAACATGTAAAATTGCTTGGTGCTGAATCATATCTAGGTATCACTTTTTTTTTCATTTTGGAATAGATTTTGATGTTGCACAAGTCAATGAACAGCTGAACTAAAATGAACACAAACTGTCACTTCAAAATTCATCTCCATGGCAAATAATGAAGTTGGAATAAAAAAGGAAACAAAACATATTTCCTGTCAGTCAGCTGTCAGGGTGTTTATTTGTTTCTTTAAGCAGAGTAGTCAGATAATAGCAGGGGAAATAAATTTTCACTTCTAATGTTTTTTAATAAAGGACTTGGGTGAACTGAGGATATTTTCATTTCTTTCTTGGGTAATTCCAAAGTAAAATTCTTCCATGATTCTAAACCAGTCAGAAAACATTTTCTTCAAGTTGTCCTATCCATAGGAGAAGATAAATAAGCTAAAATATATATGAAAAAATAAACTAAATGAATAAAATACATTTGAAAGAAATTAAAGATTGTGATTTTCTGCACTTGCATTTTTAGGCTAGTGATATATGATGTAAATGAAAGAAAACTCATGTTGTTTGACATAAAATAACTTTTATTATTTATTTTAACTGGCTTCAAACCTGATACTGATATGAATGAGGTCACATGATTTATGTAGCCATTCTTATTATGTAGAAGGAAAAAATCACCTAGATTTAGGGATATTTCAATATCAAAGGTCACCAAAATGATTTACTCGAATCATCCCACTTGGAGCCTTCTGTTAATTCATAAAATATTTTATAATCTGACGTTCTTAGGGCACAAATTATGGACAGGAAAACAAATGAGGTAAAACATTTTAGGTATTACCTTAAGTGGTGTTTTTCTTATAGATTACAGTCAGGTTCATTGTAGCAGATAGGTGACTCTTCTTAAGATGCACTCTTGAAAACAGAACCTCCATACCAATTTTCAGATGCCTGAGCTCTGTTATGGTTTCTTAATCTGCAAACATTTGGTTCTTGAATTGTATGCTCAATATTCTCTTTCTCCATTTCCTCAATGTATGCTGAGCTTCAAAATATGTTACTGTTAATTCCAATTCTTGTACATATTGAATGCAAATTTTCTTTTTATAGTTACTCAGTTTCTTCCTCTATTCCCTATGACTACCCTGCCTTTTCTTTCCTCTTCTCTTCTATTGCTTCTCCACTCACTATCAAGATATAACATTTTTAGGGGGGTGCTTTGGCTGCATGGGCTAAGTGTCTGCCTTTGGCTCATGTCATGATCCTCAAGTCTTGGGATCCAGCACCACTTTCAATTCTCTGCAAATTGGAGAGTCACCTTCTCCCCCCACCCCCATCCCAGCTTGTGTGCTGGCTGTCTCTCTCTCTCAAATAAATAAATAAAATATTAAAAAAAAAAAGGATATAACTCTTCTGTGTGATTAGCCTCTCCTGGTCTTTTAAATTTTCCCTAATCTTAGTTTCAAATCACAAAGGAAATAAAGGTCACATTTCTACATTAAAATGTTATATAATTCATGTACACATTAATATTTGGTATAGACTTGTTCTTAGAGAACTTTCTTAGGCATTTCCCAGAAGAATTTTGCACATTGACTTGAATATCATTTGAGATTTTAAGAGACATATAAACTATATAATTTATATCTTTAGTTCTGAATTTAATTAATATCATGTTTACATGCTATAGACAGTTCTCTAAGAAGTAAGCTTTCTCACTGAAATGTAGGTTTTTTTAAGTATTAATTTATTTGTTTGTTTATTTATTTATTTATTTATTTATTGAGAGGGTGGGGGATTGGGGAGGGGTGCAGAGGGAGAGGGAGAGAGAGGATTTCAGCAGACTCCGTGCTGAGTGTGGATCCTGACACAGGGCTTGATCTCATGACTCTAAAATCATGATGTGAGCCCAAATCAAGAGAACTGACTGAGCCATTCAGGCACCCCTGAAATGATAGTTTAGAAATAAACTATAATAATATGTAAAATAATCACAATTGTTATTTTTATCATTTCTGAATCTTCCAATAGTTTTCTTTTAATTAGAGAAAAGGTGGTTATTCTGGGGAAAAAAAAACTTTTGTTCCATCCATTAAATAAAAATAAAATTATCAAAAAAAGTATGTAATTTAGGATTCTATTCTGTTTAATCAGAATGTTGCCTCTTTTCCCTTAAAAACAAAAGCAAGCAGGCAGGTGAGGAAAATAAGAAACAACATTGTCAATACATGACTCTAACGTGGAAGAGTTTGAGAATTTAGGGATTTCTCTAATTGTATGTAGAGAGTAAATAGGTATATAATTAAATACTCTGTGGCTGCATGTATAAAATTCCTAATGGGCAAATGCATAAACTTGCATATTGTTTTATATACTCACTTTTTGGAGGGTCAAAATGTACACCAAGATATTAAAAGCTCTGAAAGCCTAGAGTATGGAAATACACACTAAATCTTTCTCAAACTCATTTGACTATTAGATTTCTGCATATTATTTTTTACAACCATTATTGACACTTCACAAAACACTCATAAAATAAAAATAAAACCCAAGTCTCAGGTCAGAGCATATTGATTAATCAAAAAAAAAACTATCTCAAAAGTTATTAGTTTGATTCCTAGCCAGTAACTTTTATGTCTTTGAACTTCGGTGTATTTATCCTACAAAATGAGTATCATGCAAATGATACCCACCTAACAGGGTAACTGTAAAAATTGAACAAGTATACAGAATTTAATTATAAATGATAAGGCACTAAACAATTAGGTAGAAAATGTATATTTTGAGAAGTATCCTTTTGAAGTTATAATTATCTTCACATCCTCACTATGCTATTTGCTACCTATGGGGCACTTTACAACTATCTTTTGATCAGTGAACATAAGTTTCCTCATATGTAAACTGAGGTTAATAACTTGCATAGAAAGAATGTAATGGAGATAAAAGACTGAAGATCTGTAATACAGTTGTTTTCCAGTATATGATAATAATTTGGAATTATTCCATTAAAATGGAAAAATTTGGAATTTTATTTTTTAAATGTGTAATATTTGTTGTGAGAATGGTATCAGAGATGTGAAAAAAATGAGAAAATGCATGTGTTATCAGAAACCTTATTAAAAGAGAACATTTAATTTTTCTCACAGTATGAAAAAATAAATTACCATTGGTTTCAGTGTTTTCCAAGAAAAAAGAGAAAACAGTGCTAAAAACTGCAAGCCATTCTCTGTTTACCAGATCATTGAAAATAAAAATAATTATGAATAAATAATACTAAATTTAATAGTTTGCATTGAGTATCACACATTGTGATAAGAATTCTACATTCAAAAAAAAAATAATTCTATATTCAGTATCTAATAGACTCCTTGAAGTAGTTCTATGACATGGGTATTTTTTTTTTCTTTAAAGGACTCAGATATATAAATGTAGTAGTCAATAGAAATTCTTTTTTTTAATTAATTTATTTATTTTCTGAAGAACAGTATTCATTATTTTTTCACCACACCCAGTGCTCCATGCAATCTGTGCCCTCTATAATACCCACCACCTGGTACCCCAACCTCCCACTCCCCCACCACTTCAAACCCCTCAGATTGTGTTTCAGAGTCCATAGTCTCTCATGGTTCACCTCTCCTTCCAATTTACCCCAACTCCCTTCTCCTCTCTAACACCCCTTGTCCTCCATGCTATTTGTTATGCTCCACAAATAAGTGAAACCATATGATATCCTACTCTCTCTGCTTGACTTATTTCACTCAGCATGATCTCTTCCAGTCTGGTCCATGTTGCTACAAAAGTTGGGTATTCATCCTTTCTGATGGAGGCATAATACTCCATAGTGTATAAGGACCACATCTTCCTTATCCATTCGTCTGTTGAAGGGCATCTTGGTTCTTTCCATAGTTTGGTGACCATGGCCACTGCTGCTATAAGATATTTGCAAATGACAGTACAGACAAAAGATTGATATCCAGGATCTATAATGAACTCCTCAAACTCAGCACACACGAAACAGGCAAACATATCAAAAAATGGGCAGAAGATATGAACAGACACTTCTCCAATAAAGACATACAAATGGCTATCAGACACATGAAAAAATGTTCATCAACACTAGCCCTCAAGGAGATTCAAATTAAAACCACATTGAGATATCACCTTACACCAGTTAGAATGGCCAAAATTAACAAAACAGCAAACATGTGTTGGACAGGATGTGGAGAAAGGGGAACCCTCTTCCACTGTTGGTGGGAATGCAAGTTGGTGCAGCTTCTTTGGAGAACAGTGTGGAGATTCCTCAAGAAATTAAAAATAGAACTTCTCTATGACCCTGCCATTGCACTCCTGGGTATTTAACCCAAAGATACAGATGTCTTGAAAAGAAGGGCCATCTGTACCCCAATGTTTATAGTCAATAGAAATTCTTATTAATTATTTACAACACTTTTCTAGCTGAACACGGTTTAGGGGTACTTGCTAAGTGAAGAATTTTAACTGAGGTCAGTGAGTTTTGACTAAAAGTCAAGGAATTAATTGCCAGTTCAAAATCTTCTAAAATTTTCTTTGTTTTCTGGAATAATTACAATGAATATTCAACTATGACTGCCTTCCATCTTTTCCCATGAATGACTGGAATGAACAGTTTATATTTCTATAAATAAGCTTGAATGGACATGCTGCAGGAGGAACAAAAAAAAAAAAACCTCTAATATATCAGAAATATATTCATAGTTGTATAGCTATTAAATGAAAAATCTGGTATTTGAACTATTCTCTAATACCAGAACTTCAGCTCATATTCTTTTATCTATTGTACCTGCCTACATAAGTACAGTACAAAATAGATCTAAGAATTATGAAAGATGTTTTCTGATGACACTGAAAATTCTGGTGACACTGAAAATTGATTCTGGGCTGAATCAATAGCACCCATGTTTACAGATGTTACTGTCAAAGCATATAAGTTTAATAAGTATTTTTGTGAAGATTTGTGATAAAATGATGAACAAATACATTAGAAACCCAAAGAAGCTCAACTGTAGGTTGGGTACGTATATCCCTTTGAAGAAAAACACGATATTTTGAACTCTACTTTCCTTAAGAGCTAGCTCAACTTCATCTCTGTTTCATGAACTTATACTAATTTTCATATTTCAAGTAGAGTTTTTGTGTAGGACTGTCATAGTGACATGCAAGGGCAGTGAAAAGAATCTATCGTAGTAGCACTCAAAAGAGTACTTTTCCCAAGTTTCTTCTCAGGACTTTTTAAACCACAGAAATTATTTAAAAGCATATTAAAAGATGCAAAAGTAAGTGATCCATCTTATAAAAGAAAATGGAAAAGTAAAACCAAGATTGGACTGAGCTGGTAATTTAGACTAAAAAAAATTTAATTTAGAGGAAATACAACTTAGACTTGCAAATAATAATTTTAGGGTTTGGGGATGGAGATTTTGAAAGATTTTTGGCCAAGTCATTACTAGGCCTCTATTCTAAAAGATTTATAATTTCAAAAACACAAGTTATGGAATACAGAAGTAGGAAGACGTCGTTTATCAGAAGAGACAGAAAGCAGGCATATCCTGTATAGCCAGAGAAATTAGCTGGAGACATATTACCATGAAATACCTTGAAATGAAATACTCGACAAGAACCTCAGAATTCAATGTTTTTATATCTTATTAAAGGAATGCTTTGTATTTTACAGCAATTTTGTACTTGGATTTCCAAATACTTTAGAAGCAGATTATTATTTTCAGTTATTCTATAAATGTGAAATAGAGCTTCAGCTAAATTGGTAAAGTTACAACACATAAATATAAGTTGAAGTGAAACCAAAGACTGAAGATTTTAACCCAGTGTATATAAGGCAAAGATACATTAATTTTAATTCAACTCATACCTTTCTTTGATCATGATAAATAATTACACACCACAGAAGAATAATCCTTCAAAGACAAATGACCTATTTTAATTCAAGGAATATTTTTTTCTTTATTCAATCATATTGAATTTTAAAATGCTAATATTTGAAATTAATGCTTTACAGATCACCTGACTGGCTCATTTGTTAGAGCATGTGACTCTTGATCTCAGGGTTTTGAATATTGCCCCACGTTGGGTGTAGATATTACTTAAAAATACATTCCTTTTTTTTTTTTTTTTAAGATTGTATTTATTTGATAGAGAGCATGAGATGGGGGAGAGTCAGAGGGAGAAACAGAACTTCATGCTGAGCAGGGATTCGAGAGACAGGTCTTGATCCTGGGACTCCTGGATCATGACCTGAGCTGAAGGCAGATGCCTAACTGAGCCACCCAGGCATCCCTTAAAAATAAATTCTTTTTTTTTTTTTAAAGATTTATTTTTTATTTATTTGACAGAGAGAGAGATCAGAAGTAGGCAGAGAGGCAGGCAGAGAGAGAGAGAGAGAGAGGCGGAAGCAGGCTCCCTGCTGAGCAGAAAGCCCGATGCGGGGCTCGATCCCAGGACCCCGAGATCATGACCTGAACCAAAGGCAGAGTCTTAACCCACTGAGCCACTCAGGTGCCCCTAATTCTTTTTTTTTTTTTCCACTTCCATGTATTTTATTTATGTATTTCAGACCAGTCAGCAATTGACTAAGAAGATCACATGTTCACAAAATTTCTTTAATAAACATGATTAAGGGAGGGAAAATTTTAAAACATGTGATGGCAGTATACATTTTTATGTGTTGTCCTATCTAAAATTTTATGTAAGCTGGACATAAATAATCTAGGATCTGTATGCATAAGTCTGTTTCTCAACATACTTTTCTGTACACATTATAGAGACTTATATCTTACTTAACCTATGTGTTCTGTTGTCTATCCCAGATAAATAAAATTGGTTTTAATCTTTTTATAACAACTTTACTGAGATACTAAATTCTTAAAAAATAAAAAGAAAGCTTAAAAATGCTTCATGATCATTCTTAAAAGAGATGTATTTAATTGTAAACTTTTATCCATTAATTTTTATTATATCAGTGCAGCCATTTGAATAAAATAAAATTTAAACCATCTTGTAGATAAAAACATCTTTCAATTTTCTAATTATTAAATTACCTTGAGCTCCAAAATTATTACCTTGAATGCAATACAAAATTCTTCATTTCTCTGTGTTGTTAGAACTGATTGCCCAATACCTGAAAGACCTATAAATGAGGACTTTCTGAATACATAATGGCATATTACATTTATGAAAAAGTAGTTAAGCCAGTCTGTCATTGAGAGTAAAATGCTAGAATGTAGCAGCGTAAATGTCTGCTACACGGGCATCACACTTCCTGATTTCAAACTATAGTGTGAAGCATTAGTGATTAAAACAGCATGGCACTGGCATAAAAACAGACACATAGACCAGTGGTACAGAATAGAGGGTCCAGAAATAAACAGTTGCATATATGGTCAACTCATATTTGATAGGTGAGCCAAGAACATTCAGTGCAGAAAGGATAGTCTTTTCAACAAAGAGTGCTGGGAAAACTGGATAACCACATTTGAACCTCTACCTTATACCACTCAAAAAATGAATTCAAAATGGATTAAGACTTAAATATAAGACCTGATACAATAAAACTAGAATGAGAGATAGGGAAGAAGCTCTTTGACATTGTTATTGGCTTTCTTTTTTTTTCTTTTCTTTTCTCTCTCTCTCTCTTTTTTTTGACATGACTCCAAAAGCATAATCAACAAAAGCAGTAATCAAAAAATAAGACTACATAAACAAAAGTTTCTGCACAGCAAAAGAAACCATCAACAAAATAAAAAGGCAACCTATGTATTGCAGAAAATATTTGCCAACCATATATTGGAAAAATGATTAATACCCAAATACAGAAAGAACTTAGGCAACTTAATGAAACTGTAATCAAATAAAAAATGGTCAGAGGAACTAAGTAGACATTTTTTCAAAGAAGACATACACATTGCAAACAGGTACATGCAGAGATGCTCAGCATAACTAATATCAGGAAAATGAAAATCAAAGTCACAATGAGAAATCACCTCTCACCTATTAAAGTAGCTATCATCAAGAAAAGAAGAGCTAACAAGGGTTGGTGAGGATGTGAAGTAAAGGTGACCCTAGTATACTTTTGGTGAGAATACCAATTGGTGCAACCATTATGGAAAATGACATTACATTTCCCCCCAAAATTAAAAAGAGAATTACCGTATGATTCAGCAATTTCACTTCTGAGTATATATACTAAGCAACTGAAAACAGGATATCAAAGAAATACTCACACTCCCATGTTAATTGCAACATCATTTACAGTAACTTAGACATGGAAACAACTGGCATCTGTCAACGAATGAATGAATAAAGAAGATGTGGTCTATACATACAATGCAATATTAGTCATGACAAAGAAGATCTTGCCATTTGCAACAACATGGGTGGACCTTGAGGTTATTATGCCAAATAAGTTATGTCAGACAGAGAAAGACAGATGCTGAATGATGTTTCTTATAAGTGGAATCTAAAAAAGCTGAATTTGTGAAAACAGAGTAGAATCGTGATTGGAAACCCTCATGTAGACTTCTAATGCCATATTTCTGCTTAGCTGTTTCCTCTACTTTATCATACTTCACAAATCAGTCCACTCAATAGTGTTACTCTGCAAACTTAGTCTTCGGCTCAGTGAGGCCAAGTGCATGTGCTCGGACTCCAGATAGCTGCACCACAGACCAGAAAGTGCCTCTGCAGAAATTTGAGACAAATATGGGATCTCCTTATGTGTCCCCTTCCGTCATGTATCACAGTCCTGTAGTACCTCTTTTCTAATACCTGAAAACAGCTGTTTATAGATTTCTAAATACAGATTTCTTTCCTATATTAGTAGGAAAGCAAGGCTTATCCTAGTTAATCCAAGAGACTCGGAAGTTTTAAGACTTACGGATATTCTTAAAGATGCCATAGAAAGGTTACATGTAAGTGCATTTTCAAGAAGTTATATAGCTTTTTTAAAAAGATTTTATTTATTTATTTGACAGAAAGAGAGATCAGAAGTAGGCAGAGAGGAAGGCAGAGAGAGAGGGGGAACCAGGCTCCCCACTGAGCAGAGAGCCTGACACGGGGCTCCATCCCAGGACCCTGAGATTATGACCTGAGCTGAAGGCAGAGGCTTAACCCACTGAGCCACCCAGGTGCCCCTATAACTTTTAATATGACTAACTCCACTTAGAATTATGGTTTCATAGATGTTGAATTATTGGGGTGTTATGAAAGATAATGGGGCTAATATATTTAATTGTAAAGTTCATTTAGTTCTCTAAAGAAAGATGTGTTATTAGAAGAAGAGGGGAGTCTGGTTGGCTCAGTTGTTTGTGTTTGCCTTTGGCTCAGGTCATGGTCCCAAGTTCCTAGGATTGAGCCCCACATCGGACTCCCTGCTCAGTAGGGAGTCTGCTTCTCCCTCTGCCTTTCACCCTGTTCCTGCTGTCTCTCTCGTTCTTGCTCTCTTTCAAGTAAATAAACAAAATTTTAAAAAGAAGAAGAAGGAGGAAGAGGAGGAGGAGAAGAAGAAACTACCACCACCACTGCGACCACCATCCTCCTCTTTAATAAACCAAAAAAATTTAAGTGCACCTTCTGAAGTGTTTAGAAATGAAATAGAACTGAAGTAAATGTCTTCAGGTTCAATAATAACAGAGAAATCTGAAAGAGTAGACATGTTTTTTAGTATTGAACAATCCTACTTATCAAAAGTAAAATTGAAATGAAAACTTCTAAAGACAAAATTTCCTTAAAAACCATTAAATTTAGTTATTATACAAGGTTTATTTAAGGATATTTTTAATATTAGCCAAACTTTGATTCCATTTCAGAGATCAAACTAACAAATAGCTCAACTATTCCAGTAATTAAATCACAGCTTGATAAATACTTCCTCAGTTTAACAATTTTACTAGAATAGATGCATACTTTAGTTAAAGAAAAATTAAATATAGATAACTGAAGACCCTTTTATTTCACTGATGTTTGTTTGCTTTTTAAATTTAATCCATCATAAATGTTCCTTTAGACTCCAAGGGCTACTGACAGAAAATCAGCTAGCTGTCAAGCAGAGTTCATGTTACTAAGCAATGTGAATTATTATTATTTTTTTATGTGAGGAAAAAGTAACACAAATGGAAAACAGCTGTCAGGCATAATTCAGTTCATTATTGTTTAATGCAATAGACAGAGGTAGAATCCATGAAATATTAATTCCACTAAAAATAGAAGCACAGTCATGGACATTTCTCTCAGTTCCTTACAGCACTAGGAAAGCCAGCATAAAGCTGTCTGATCAACAAGAGATACTGTGTCACCGATCTTCACTTTGTCACAGAAAGGGTTTCAGAAAAGTCACATTATTTGTGGGCAGGGATGTCAGAGGAGTCTTCCTTTTATTCTACAATCCAAATGGAATAATTATTAAAAAGTGCTGGATAAATAATATATCTAAAACACTTGATACTATTATAGATTATTTACAAGATAAATTTCATAATCATTTAAAAAGTATTTTTCATGGTGATCTTCACCTGATCTGGTTAACAAAGTAATTATCCATAACATAATTTTTTCCCAAACAAAACAATGGATCTCTTTTCCCACCAAGGAAAAAGTGATGAGTTCTGATATAGCTGTAATATTAATATACTCTTCTACTCTACTAATTTCTTCTTAATCTGAACAAGTCTATTTAAAGCACAATTTTACTTTTTACTCTCCTTTCCAAAATATTTCCATAGCTTTCTGTATTTTTTAGTAATTAAAAAATTGTATTATGGCATGTAACATAAGAGCTTATGACCTGATTCTTGTCTGTTTTTCCAGATTTATCCAAAATATTTCCATTTTCCAGTCTGAATTTTATCCTTGATAATTTTCTTACATTGTGCTTTCTTGACCTCAGAATCTTTGCATTAACCCTTCCACCTCCCTACTCCTTATAGTTGTAGGACCCACTGATTTTTATTTTCTGAATTCCTCTAAATTTCATTCTAAGTTTTCTTTTTTTAATATTTAATTAATTTATTTGACAGAGAGACCACAAGTAGGCAGAGCAGCAGACAGAGAGAGAGGGGAAAGCAGGCTCCCTGCTGAGCAGAGAGCCCAATGCGGTGCTCGATTTCAGGACCCTGAGATCATGACCTGAGCTGAAGGCAGAGGCTTAACCCACTGAGCCACACAGGCACCCCTCACTCTTAATTTTCATTCTCTAAATTATAATTTCTACATTATACATCATTTACTTCAGGGGACATTCTCTAAACTCCTTTCATGAGTAGAATCAATGTCTATTTGTCTTCTTACCTCTGTATTTTTTTGTAACTCTTACCATTCAATTTTAAATTTTATTTTTTAAAAGATTTTACTTACTTATTTACTTATTTGAGAGAGGGGAGGAGCAGTCAGAGAGGAAGAAGCAGACTCCCTGGTGAGCATGGAACCGGATGCAGGATGTGGGGCTTCATCCCAGAACTCCAGGACCATGACCTGAGCAGAAGGCAGTTAGCTGACTAAGTCATCCAGGTGCCCCAGATCATACCATTTTAAATTAACCGGTATCGTGGTTCTTTGATTAAAGTGCATCTCTGTCATTATAATCTGAGCTCCATAAGGCCAAGTATAGTGTCGGATTTGATTCATTTCTTTATGGAATGTCTAGAACACTAGGCATTAATATTTGTGGAATAAATGAATGAACCACAGATTAGCAGTGGCATAAAAGGAAATAGTTTTTAGGCTAGCTATATCATCAGTAGAGTTAACACAAATATTTTCACTTAACCATTAGGCAATGGTTATATGATACGTATATGGTTATATGATACGTATGAAGGGTAAACATATTAACTGGCAATAAATTTGGCCCTAAGTTTCATTCACTTCGTGATTTATTTATAAAGTTCTTTATTTGTTTCAAAAATGTAGGACTCTCTTCCCACTAAGAATCTACTACTTTATTTGCAATGATAGGTGTTCTTCAATATTTTTTACATTCTTAATATATTCTACTTTTTTGGTTATTTTATAGATGTAATATATATTTGATTTATTATATTGAAATAGATTTTACATCTCTACATTTTAATACCAAAAACAGTAAATGCCATTGAGAAACATCACAGATACACATTTGATGATTTATTCTTCCTCTAGACAGGGAAAACCAGTTTTGTACATTAAAATCATACTTTAAATCAGTTGTTTCCTCACTGTGGGGACACAAACATATCAACAGTGCACTGAGTCTCCCCTTTTCAAAGATTCTGTAGGTGGTAAGGGACAGAAGGAACTGGGCAGGGAGGACTATTTTCAGGCTGCTACTTAATCTCTGATTTCATTTATGGTTTTCTGTTGGGGAGAAGTATTCATCACAATCAGCAAGCAGCCTTCAGAGGAACTGAAAAAAACAGACGGTCTGTTTTGAAGGAGTGTGTGATGAGAAAATGGTAGTCATATAATGATAAGGGAAAAGTGATTCTCTATGCTTAAAAAAGAAATTTTAATGTGAACTATTCATTTTGTGCAGTTACAGGTAAGAGAAGCATAGAAACTAAAACTAAAATCACTATATATATAGAAAAAGATAGTTTTAAATTAATTCAAATTAAAATCATGTTCCTTTTTTCTTTATTTTATAATCAAGTCTGTTTCCACATGAGTTTAGAAATTATAATAATTACAATACTTAAATAATCTATGTTTTACATAATAAAAAACCTTTTTAAATTTTCATAATACTCAAAGTGACATCTCAATCATAGTAATTTTCTTTCAAAGAACAGAAAGATTATTGTCAGGAACATTTTATTTTGTAGAAAATGAGAAAATTAAAAGTGTAATTATCTTTTCTTACTTTCAAATTAAAACACCATAGGTATAAAATTGTCAATTGAACAAATAACTATATTTTGGAATTACATTTTGGAACTCATGAATACCTAGTATACTTGAAATTGTATTCAGTTTGCAGCCACAAAGAAAAAAACTGCATTTTTTTCTCTTGACCAATAAGATTGTTTTATTTACTCATAATGATTTAGAGCAAAACATATTTTCCAACTCAAAGCTTATTTTTTGTATGGTAACTGAATTCGTTTTTTTTATTTTTTTATTTTTTTTTATTTTTGGGGGAGGGTATGTGCTTTGGTGAGTGCTGAATTAGTTTTGTGACGAACATATATGTATTTGGGTTCTCCAGAGAAACAGACCAATAAGATTATCTATATCTACATTTATACCTATATATAAATTAATTATAGGAACTGGCTCACCTGATTATAGGTTGAGAAATCCTCATGATCTGCTTCTCTAACTGGATACCCTGAAAACTTGGTGGTGTAATTCAGTCCGAGTTCCAAGGCTTGAGAACCAAGAGCACTGATGTCTGAGGATAAGAGAAGAATGAATATCCCAGCTCATACTAAGAGAGCAAATTTGTATTTCCTCCACCTTTTTGTTCTATTCAGACTCTTAACAGATTGGATGATTCCCACCCACACTGGTGAGGGTGATCTTCTTTACCTGGTCTACCAGTTCAAATGCTGATCTCTTCCAGAGACTCCTTCACAGATACACCCAGAAGTAATTTACTTTACCTGTTATCTTGGCATTGCTTAGCACAATCAGACACAAAATTAACCACTACAGTATAATATCAGGATAATAAAATATGTGAGGTAGGAAATATCTGATGATTTTCTTCCTAGATTTGCCATTATACCATTAAATTCCTTCATGCGTATCTAGGCTTGAATTTCAATTTAATTGAACTTAATTGAGAATTCATTCGGTTCTTACATGGTTTCTTCTTTTTATCACACCAAACCTACTGTATGCAAAAAATTATCTATCAGTAACTTATTCTTTAATATGTGTTCTCTTCTTTTTCTTGCTCCTCCTTCTTTAGTTGTAGAGGATGATTTACATGCAATATCCTAAAATAATTTAGTTGCTTTTTGTCGCTGGATATAAACATGATTTCCCTCAAAAAATTAAGCTTCTCTATGAAAAACTTACCATTGGATGTAAATTTTAAATTATCCATCTGGGTGTGTTGTATCATGAGACTTCTGAATTTACCCAGATGTAGAGGCACACTTTTCTGGGATTTTAGCATCAATTTATACTGTGCGATATGTGTGTAATCTCTATATACAGATGTAAATTAAGATTACTGTATCCTTCATTTCACACTCAGGTATCTTTTAACCTATACCCTCTCTTCATTTTTTTTTTTGAAGTAGACTTAATTTTTTAAAGCAGTTTTAGGTTCACAGAAAATATAGAGTTCCCTTATCTCCCTTACACTCACACATATAAGTGGCTCCTCAGTTATCAACATTCCTTCCTCCCCACCAGAGTGATACATTCATTACAGTTGATGAGTTTACACTGACACATTATTATGGGTCAAAGTCCATAATTTACATCAGGATTCACTCTTGGTGTTGTATACTCTGTGAGTTTGGACAAATATGTAATGAGATATATTCACCATTTAGTATGATTCAGAGTAGTTTTACTGTCCTTAAATTTTTCTGTACTCTCCCGGTTCCTTTCTCCCTCCTAACCTCTGGCAACCATTGATCTTTTTACTGTCTCCATAGAATTGCCTTTTCTAGAATGTCATGAAGTTGAAATTGTACATTATGTAACCTCAATTCCTTTTTGACAAGTACAGTATCCCGCATTTTCCATGCATACGGTCCTCTTTTGTAGTAAGAAATACACACTTAAATCAAAGTCACACATAGAAAATTATGTAATAAATTAATTCTTGAATTTTTCTGTGTCCAGCAAGTTATGGACTCTTCAGTATTTGGAAGAAAGAACTGCCTATTTTAACCTACTTAGGCATTAATTAAGCAGACTTCATCATACAAATATTTCTATTTGAACAATAAAAAATTGGTCTTGAGAAGAAGACATTTGGTATAAAGTTAGTAACATTTAAGAAATATTCATAGAGCACATATTAAATGTTCAATTGTATGATAGGTGGTACAATTCAGTTTTTGCTCATTTTTTTTTTGTCTTTTCACTGCTTACAGAATGTTGCATTTTTTTTCTTTGAAAAGTGAGTGAAATAGGTTAAGGAGATTAAGAGTTACACTTATCTTGACAAGCAATAAGTAATGTACAGAATTGTTGAACACTATATTATACATCTGAAACTAATATAACACTGTATGTTAACTATATTGGATTTAAATTAAGATGAAATAAATTAGCCTTGTTTCTAGCACCTCAACTACAGAAAATAAATCTATTCTTAGAGTTGCTGTAGTCATTAGAAATAAATGTAATTTTTCAGTAGGCTAGGAAAGAAATACATTTTGAACTCTTAAAATGTTTTACTAAATTTGGCATTTTCTGTAGCATCCATTGTAAAATCTCCTTCCAATTAAACATTTAAGAATCATATTATCGAAATCTGAGGCTTTTATCAGGGTGATATATAGTCAGTGTTCATCTATTAAAAGAAATATATGTGGGAACGTCTGTGTGGCTCAGTTGGTTAAGTCTCTCACTCTTGATTTCAGGTCAGGTCATGATCTCAGGGTTTTGAGACTGGGCACAAGTTGGGCTCTCAGCTGGAGTGGAACCTGCTTAAGATTCTCTCTCTGTCCCCATCTGCTCCACTCATCTCCATTTGTGCTTACTTTCTCTCTTTCTCTCAAAAACAAAGAAAATTTTAAAAATAAAAAGAAAGACATGTGAGCTATGTGATAATAATCAAAAGCTTATGAACAATTGACTTTGAAATGTGATGTTTCACTTAAACTGGTTATTAATTCAAAAGTCTTTGGGGGTGCTTGTCTGGCTTAGTCGGTAAAGCAGGCAATTCTTGATCTCAGGGTCATCAGTTTGAGCCCCACATTGGGCATAGAGATTACTTCTAAATAAGTGAAAAAATAAAAGCCTTCAGTAAGTGCCATTAATCACCTACTACAGAATTTGCATGTGTGTTCAAATTGGAATAAGGCACAGACTCTAACCTAATAGATTTACAACCAAATAAGAAAATAGAAAATAGAAATAAATTAATATTGAAAATCACATACCATATAAATTTCAGAATAATGTGATACAAGTGTTCAGGAGTGAGAAAAATTATTTTAGTCCTATGTGGAATGAAGCTCTGACTGCAAGTTGCAAGTAGGTTCTTTTGATGATCTTTCAAATTTATTTGATTTTCAATATGCCTACTTTTTTCTTAACTTTCAAAAAAAAAAGGCATGCTCATTTGAGTCAATCTGAGATATGAAAAATTTGGTAAAAACTTATTATTCACAATCCATAAATATTTGAATGTAGTTCCAAAGTAATATTTCAACATGTAATCAATGTACACAATTAATTATTAGTTTTCTTATATTCCCTTTTTTGGTAGTAAATCTTTGAAACACCGTATGTAATTTACAATTATAGAATACTTTTTTTGTGTTTTTAGGGAGAGAAAGAGAGAGCCCATGGGAGCAAGTGGGAGGAAGGACAGAGGGAGAGGGAGAGAGAGAATCCTAAGTAGGATCCATGTCCAGCGCAGAACCTGACACAGGGCTTGATCTCATGACCCTGAGATCATGACCAGAACCAACATCAAGAACTAGATGGTTAACCGACTGAACCGCCCAGGCACTCCTACAATTATAGTATAGTTTGACTTTTACTAGCTTAAATTTAAGATCTCAGTCAATAGCCACCTGTGGGTAACAGAAAATACTGAGCAGTATAGGTCAATAGAGGATAAATAAATCAATATGAAAGTATTAATTCAGTTGTGTTCTGTGTTTCAGAAAATTTAATTTAGTTTAGTTTAGGGATGCCTGGGTGGCTCAGTTGGTTAAGCAGCTGCCTTCGGCTCAGGTCATGATCCCAACGTCCTGGGATCGAGTCCCACATCAGGCTCCTTGCTCGGCGGGGAGCCTGCTTCTCCCTCTGCCTCTGCCTGCCATTCTGTCTGCCTGTGCCCGCTCTCTCTCTGATAAATAAATAAAATCTTTAAAAAAAAAAAAAAGAAAGATAGTTTAGTTTAGTTCTGTGTTTCACATAAGTCCTAAACATGTTCAGTCTTAAATTGTAAACAGTCTCCTTTTTTTCTTTGACTTAAGGAGACATAAACAGTCTATTTTTTTTTCTTTCTTGTTTCTTTCAATTTCTATTATATGACAATTATGTTTCATGCATTTTCTTAGTAGGCTTTTCATCTCAAAAATGTTTTACTTGTATGATTTCTTAGGGATTACCCTAGATATTTTTATATAAATAATACCTATTTCCTGTTTAGTCAATTATGTTTTAAATTCTACTTCAGTCTTAAAATTTTCTAATTTCCTTTCTGATTTCTTCTTTGACCAATGAAGTATTTGAAATGTTTTTCATAATTTCCATATGTTGGGGCGAACTTTTTGACTGATTTATTTTTTACTGATTGCCAATTTAATTCCATTTTTTCTTTTTTGTTGTTGTTGATTCCATTTTTGTCTGCAGATGTTCTTGTGTGATTTCAACCTATTTACATTTATTGAGATTGATTTTGTGGCTTAGTGTATGTTCTGTTCTATAGAATGGTCCATATACAATTAAGGAGAATGTGTATTGTACAGCTTATTTGAACTGTTCTATGAATGTTAGTTGATTAAGCTGAATGATAGTGTTGTTACAGTCTTCTATATCCTCCTGAGTTCCTATTTAAATTGTTCTATAAATCAGTGAGTGAAGAAATACATCTTTAACTAATATTGTTGGATTATCTATTTCTTTTATATCTTTGAGTTTTTGATTGATGAATTTTTAAGTCCCTGTTCTCAAATGTGTATACATTTATAATTGTCATATTTTTTGGAAACAGTGACCATGTTATCATTATGAAATATTTCTTTTTATCATTCAAAAATTTGTCTTAAAGTCTGTTTTGTATATGATCTTCCTGATATGAGGAAGTGGTGATGCAACATGTATAAGCATTTAAAATCTTTCATAGTACTGTTTATGTAGAATACATTTTTTACTTTCAACCTATTTGTCAGAGCACTGAAGTATAGTCTTAAATACAACACATAGTTTAATCTTGCTTTTTAATCCAGTTTAATAATCTATGCATTTTGAGTAGAGTGTCCAGACCATTTACATGTGATTACTGATATAATTACATTCTTATTTGACAGTTTCATAAATGTTTTTCATATATCTCCTTTTCTTTTAAAGATTTATTTATTTATTTTAGAGAGAGAGAGAGAGAGAGTGCACATGCGAGCGCATAGGGGGCACAGAAGTAGAAGAGAATCTTAAGCAGACTCCATGCTAAGCATAGAGTCCTCAGTGCTCATTATAATGTCCAGGAAGTATCTCTGTTATGTGCTATATGCACTATGCTGCTGTGTTATGGCTGCTCAATCCCTCAGGTCAGTTCTCTGCAGAATTTCTCCTTGCCTCTGTGGGGAGTATTTGGACCTTGACCACAGTGTAGTGAGTGTTAACTAGGTGTGTCTTTGTTTGCTTGCTAAAAGAGACCTGATTCTCTTTCCACTAGAATTGAAGCTTTGCAAGCTTTATGGTAGGTGTGGTGCATGCAGGGTTTGTGCTGGTCTTCTGGGGGAGGCGTCCATGACACTTGTAGCCAGCTTGCCTGAGAAAAGCTATACCAGTGGAGCACATTGGGGCAGACTTGGTGTAAGCAGGTTAGATAGTCAGTATCAGCTCTGTGTTGTTTACTGAATTTGGTTTATGCTGAGGAGCGGGAGAGGGAAATGGCACTTGCTGGTTCTTTTGTCTGTGGAGAGGCAATGCCACCTCTCACAGATGTGCTCTAAAAAGTACGCACTGTCTTTCCCTGTGCCCCTTAGGTGGTCCTCAGTTTATGCAGTCTGCCTGGGATCATTTGCCTGCCTCTGCTCAGGAGTAGGGCAGGGTCCCCAGGTCTCTATCACAGCTAAGTCTGGGGACCTTTGAAACTCCAGTCTCTGAGACCCAGTGGTTGCAAAAACAGGAAATTCACCCCCTCTCCTTTTCCAAGCCAGTGGTTTTGGGGAACTTTTGGGCTTGTCCCTGTGTACTCCATTCACTCTCTCTCACCTTTCTCCACTACCAGAATTCCCTCCCCTCCACAGCACCCACAGTCTGTTTCTCCTCTGTAACAAGTCTCTACACTTCCCATCTTCCTTGAAGTGGCCTCTTCTGTCCGTTTAGTTGTGCAGTTTGTTCTATCAGTCCTCAGATTGCTTTCTTCAGTATTCATAATGATTTGATAATTATCTGGCTATGTTTGAGGGACAAAGCAAATCAGAGGTCCTCCTACTACACCACCATCTTTGCCTTAGTAAAGTTTTTAAATTTTAATTACTGTTACTGTACTTTTTTCAACTTGAGAAATTCCATTTGGGTCTTTTTCATAATTTCTATCTCTATTGCTTACGTACATTTTCCTTAATTTTTTTAAAGTGTGCTTTCCTTTATTTCTTTTAATATAGTAGCTGTTTTGAAGTATTTGTCTACTGCTTATTAAGCAACATATGAGAACATTTGGAAACTTCCAAATTCTATGGACAATTCTATGGACAATTTTTCTCCTAAAATATGGATCACTTTCTTATTTCTTTCAAAATTGAATATTTTAGATGACATGTTGTACCAATTATAGATTTGATTTTCCCTCTGAAATTTGTTTTTGTTGTTTTGTGTCTCTTTTTCTATTTGTTTCTTTCTTTGATAACTTGTCAAACTAAATTTGTGAAACCACTCTCACTTGCAGTGAGGTACTGCAGATGTCTCTAATTTAGAAAAAATAAATGCCTTTGTTTTTAAACCTGACTTCATAGATGTCATTCTTACATTTTTTTAGATTCGTGCACAGGTAGATATTAGATAGAGATTGTGACTAACTACCTCAATCTAGTAAAGCTTCTGTCTGATATCTCTATGCTTAAGGGAACACACTGAAAGCTCAGGCCATTTGTAAGTCTTTCTATCTTTTATATTTATTGGACTCTTTTGCATCTGCTATTCACATGTACTTATCCTCCATATTTTCTGGATTTATAAAGCTGGTTGGAACTCTGTCCATTTTTCATTATACATGTACACAGGCTTAGGGAAGCACATGCTTATTCAACCATGTAACTTCAGGTAGTTAAGGCTGAATCTTATTATAAGATATAATATTATTATTAATTAATATTATATATATTATAATATAATATAATCTTATTATAAGATTACACTATGTCATTTCTACCAATAATGCCCACTGAGTGTGACTATTACACACTGGTTTTGTAAGTTAGGTTGTTTTTTGTTTTTTTCCCAAATAGCTGAAAACCCACCACTTTTATGGCCTTTACTGTCTGAAAGAGCTTCCACACCAGTGTAGCTATACGGTAGGGATGGGAGAGAGATGGAAGCAGTCTTAAGGCACAATGTCACAGATTCAGATGTTCTTACTGAAGATCAGCAGTTTTTCAAGCACAAATAAATGCACTGACTGTTGTTCCCTTTGGTCGGTTGCCAGAGAAGTCAAATGGTTGCTTTTATTTTATCTAGCTTCATATTTATTTTTGGGGGAAAGCCTTTGTCAGTTTTCTCATGGCGGTGGGAGGGGCTATAGTATTTTTTCTTGCATGTGTTACAATATGCATTTGTGTTTTAAAATTTGTTTTGGGGAATAATGTGAGGCCTAGAATGATATTATATTTCTCTAGAGATTATTTGGTTTTCTTCTCTCAGTAGCCCAAGCACAGTAGTACTGTGGATTAAAATGACTGCCAAAATTAGCTGAGGATGCTTTCTTGCAGCCCAAGTGTACTACTAGATTACAGTGCTTTAAAACTGTTTTCTCCTGCCCTCATCCCTTTGTTAGACTCAGACACCAATCTTATTATCTTAAATCTTTAATAGAATCAAGAATGTTGTTCATCCTCGAAGTCTCCTTCCATTTCAAGTTACTAAGGGTAAAATATGGCTCTGAACTCTGCACTGAAATCCCAGGCCTTTAATGGGACAGTGGTTTCAGTTGCCTAATTTATCATTAATAGAATCCTAACTTATTATTATTTTATCATTAAATTTGCTACTTAGTTTTAGCCATTTTTATTTTAAGCAATACAGTTCTATTTTTTATTTCAACTTTTTAACACTTTCTATTAAGATTGTATGTTATCTAATTTGAATGGTAGTAATCTTATTTATAATTCTACTAATAATCATCTGTGTATTTATAAGAATTAAGCTTAACTTATATTTATCCAATGGTGGTTATCTAAAGAAAAAATGGTAAATGATGTCTGCCAGAATGATTTTATCTGCTCTTAAATTCCATCTCTTATTATATGGACTGTTTTAATCTGGAATTGAAGAAAATTTATTATAATAGTTTTATCAAAAATCATTCTAGGATTTTCTTATAAGCTTGTTCTCATGTCTACAACATTCTGTTTTGTTCCATATGTTTAACTGATCACAAGTTTACTAGTAGTCCTTTGATATACTGACTTTCTTATTCTGAATATAAAAAGATGTGACTAAATATTATATAACTGACCCTTGAAGAACGCAGGTTTGACCAGCATGGGTCCACATAGACTTTTTTTGAGAAATATAGTATAGTAGTACATATATATTTTCTCTTTCTTATGATTTCTTTAATAAATTTTTCTCTACCTTACTTTATTATAAGATTACACTATGTGCTATATATATATTATATAAAATATGTGTTAATCATATGTTTATGATATTGGTAAGGCTTTGTCAAGAGTAGCTTTTTGGGAGTGAAAAGTTATAGGCAGATCTTTGACTTTGCAGGCAGGTTGGCATCCTTCACCACTGTGCTGTTCAGGATCAGTTGTATATTCAAGAAAGTTTCATTCATGAATTAAAGCAATAATGAGATAGTCTCACATACAATGATGTGGAGAAGAAACCACTCACTTGCTTCCTGAAAAATAAATATAATTGTTAACCTGCTTAGCAAAACACATTGTATGTATATGCATCCATTCCTATTGATTTAGTTTTTTTTTCCAATTCAGCCATGAGTTGGAAACATTTATTCATGTTGTTAAATATTTTTTTTTCCAAATTACACCTTTAATGACTATGTAGAATTAAAGTACATAGATATATTATCATTTATTTAACCATTAATTTGTAAATCAAGACAACAGAGTATTAAGAATGTTAGCTCTAGGATTAATTGCTTGAGGTTGAATTCTAGCCCTGAAAATTAGTAATAATGTGAATTCCTAGGTAAGTAACTGAAATTCTTCCTGCTTACAAGAATAGCTAATTGATGGAGTTGGGAGAATTAAATAAGCTAACACACGTAAAGTTTATAGAAGAGTGCCTTGTACCTCATAAGTAATAATGCTTTTAAATTTTTTTTCTTGTTAAGCTTATTTGTTACCTGTAAGTTATTGAATAAGACCAGATTTCTATCAATTAATCTCATCCTTACAGTATCTAGCAGAAATTTCTTGAAGTATCTGGCATTTAAATGTCATTCTTCCCTAGTTTCATTTCTTCCTTGTTTTATACATTAATTTGGTCATTACATTGAGAAATGTTGAATGTGTATGCTTGTGTCATCATCTCATCTGAAAGTCTGCCTAGTTTTTATTTGAATAGTTCGGCATTTTATAAAAAAGCTTTACTTACTTCCCAGCACTAGTTGTTTGTTTTTATTTTTTTGTTTGTTTGTTTGTTTGTTTTATCTCAGTGAGATTTTTAGCTTTTAAATAAGTCATCTGAGCGTCTCTTCCATTATATGTCTTATTTTGGATTGTGACACAGATTGTGACCTTGTGTGCACATTTTCACTAAAGTTCTTTTTTAAAAAATCTTTGGTTATAGGTAGAATGTAATGTATTGCACTACTGGAGAGATTAATAACCCAAATGCAATCTGAACACAATTTCAGGTGAAATAATAACTGCAAAATTATCAGTCCCTGTTACAAGTAAGTTGTCTTTCTTAAAAAAAGAAAAGCAAAGTTAATAGTATATAGTATACATTGATAAAATAACAAAACGAAAACATTAACAACTTGAAATCTTATACCCAGGAATGACTCATCATCCTTGAATATTTATTTTTTTACTATCATATTATATCATGTCATTTTATTAATTCATCCTTTCAATAATTTTTTATCATTGTGTTTTGAGCATTTGTATATGCAAAACACTTTTCTAGGTACTGGGGATATAAAGTGTACAAAATAATACCACTGGGCTCATAAAGCTTACATTTAATTGTAGCCTCCTGCTTAGAGTTTTATAAAGGGGTTTTTCTTTCTTCTAATTTATTCCTAGGCTCTGAGTCCAGCTGACTGACTTATTCTTTTTGATCTGCTAGTGTTCTTTTACAGGCATAATGTCTGTTTCCTCAGAGGCACATTCTTATCATGATAAAAAAAAAAGTTACACAATTAGGGTTTGTCATTAAATTTTCTGGCCTGAAGTATCAATGTATCTTTCTTTGGAGGGATTGAGCCAAAGGAGCTATGGAATTCTTATGTATAATGAAAATTGGTTACTTGCTTTTCAGTGGTATTGGATAAAATTGATCTGAAAATGCACAGTGTAAAAACTGTAGTGAGAATATTTGATATACCCAAAGTCAGAATTTCTCTATAACTTAGTAGAAAGACAACATGTAAGATTTTGTTTGAATTTAGACACATAGGATTTGATGGGGTATTTCATTCACTCATAAAAAGAGGACAACATATTTAACTTCAAGGATTCTTTCGCAATAGTGAGCATCTTGCTAACGTACATAAAACCTAATAACCCGAAGGTTCAAGGTTAAAAAAGGATCAGGTTAAGGGTCAGGCTTGAACTTGGGATGTATCTATAATTTTGTGTATAATAAATCACAGAATTCATAAATTTTTTAAGAGATTAACATTTTAGTCTAAAGAAATTACTAGAAAACATGCCATTTTGCCAGGACTACCAGGTAATTTTATTCAGTTTACCTGTATATCATAACTCAGAATTGTCAGAATAATTTCCTGATAGAGAGTAAAAGAACCTGTCTTAAGATATGGCATATCAAACCTGAAACTTACTTTCTTTTTTTTTTTTCCTCCTCACCATAACACATACTCTCTGCAAGGCAGCAGAATTTGCATAATCATAATTGTAGGTGGCTCTGATATCTTGGAAAGAAACTAAGGAGAGATGGAAGATAATGAAGGCAAGCCAGGTTCTTTTCCTGAGTCTACCAAAACTAGATGTGCAGTCTTGCAAAGTCATCTAATGTCACAGGGCGGCACAGTTTACCCATTAACTGAAAATTGTGACTGGAGTTCTCTATGGCCACTCTTAATCGCTATAATCTAAATATAGTTTTCACATATTTTCTCCAGTTCTTTTTCATCAGACACAACAGAAGTATTTTAGATTGAACTGTAAAACTTATAAATACTAGATCCCCAATGGATGAATATATGGTAGAAAATAACACTTAATAGAAAACATTTTAATAGAATGCTAATATTTGCCAATTTTAGCCACCCATAGTCTGCATTTCAAATTCTACATACCTGACAAACTTTCTGAATGAACATGGGCAGAGGCACACAAGATAATTACATTAAAGTATTCATTAAATGATAGTGGTAAGGAACTCAATAAATGTAAATATAATATCCAAGACCTACTCTGCCACATTTCTGAAACATGGTTGTCACTCCAGAAACAGTATTTTTTAATGAATTTATAAATTGATAGAGAGGGAATTTAGCATCTGTATTAGGTATTCCAATTTAATTCGATTAAATTTATGAACCATAAACCTAAATGTGGTCAAAGCACACATTTGTAATGTTTTTAATGTGTTTAAAGGAGACCTTAGATCATACAGTGTAAAAAGCTTTGCCAGTGCTAACTCAATCATTTTAAACACCTCTAGGCTACACTGAAAAACTGACATCTTTGCCTGTTACCAAATGCCCACTGTGCTCAATAATTGTTCTAGGCTTGAGGAGGAGGGGTATTTGTAATCGAAGCTGATTTCTACCTCCAGTGGACTGGTACTGGATAGTGGGAAATCTCAGCAGTAAACTTAGAGCAGCATTGCATTATTCCACTTCTCAGGTATAAAAACAGCAGTACAGAAACAAAGAATAAACAGAAACACTGAGACTTACAATATACATTTATTGCATTTATTCACTTAAAAGTCATTTCACAGTCACTTTGAAGTAAGCAGTTTGACAAATGTTAATAAAACAAAGAACAAAAATGCCCAGCTGCTGTTGTTATTGCTATAGCTAAAGAGAGTAAGTCTAGAAATCCTCTTTTTTCAAGTAGTTATGTCTGAGTAATAAATTGTGACTAGTCTTAAGAACTACTAGTATTGCGATGGCCTTTCTATCAACTGAGATCATTTTGATGTCTTTAAAGACATAATTTTCTTTGAACTTCGTCTTGTTGTGCCAAATAAATTTATGTTTTAAAATACATCATAATTTTCTAATTATTAATACCTACTTTCTAAAAGCTACTGAGTGGTTAATAACATTAATCTGAAAATGAGTTTTCCTTATTTGGGTGGGCAGAAAGACAGTGATATATACTCAGTGGAATAGAACATTATTATTTATTCATTTATTTATTTTAAAAGATTTTATTTATTTATTTGACAGAGAGAGATCTCAAGTAGACAGAGAGGCAGGCAGAGAGAAAGCGAGGAAAGCAGTCTCCCTGCTGAGCAGAGAGCCTGATGTGGGGCTCAGTCCCAGGACCCTGAGATCATGACCTGAACTGAAGACAGAGGCTTAGCCCATTGAGCCACCCAGGCATCCTGGAATAGAACTTTAAAATCTAGTTCTACCATTAAAATATTGCCTTACCTTGCAGCAATTATATCCATCCCTTTTGAGCCTTATTTTCTATCATCATTATTATTATTATATTATTATTATTATTATTATCATTATCATCAATAATGCAGTCACTGCAGCCAAAATTCAGGACTGATTTTTGAGATTTTTCTATATTCAACACATCGATAATTTTTTTTTCCTTGCTGTTCCGTATCTAGAATCTAAACACTTTTTAATATCTTCAGTGTTAAAATCCAAATCAAGGAAACCAATACCTCTCACGGAGGCTACTATAATCTTCCTCTAACTGGCCTACTGGCTTCCTTTTTCCGACTTCATCCAAACACCAGCATTAATTTCTACTACTCTCAGATTGTTCTTTGTGTCCTTGAACATGCTAAGCCTACTTTCATAACAGAGTTTTCCCACTTGCTCTTATTTCTAATTGTAACATTCTTCCAATCCCTCCACTACCCATAAGATAGTCTCTACCACATTATTTTAATTTACTTCTTATCAGACTCAGAAATTAACAACTTAAATAGTAGGAAATGCTGTGTCAGAGTTCTGTCTCTTTACCCTAGAATGTAAGCTCCTTAAAAGCCATAGAATTTATGTTGATTAAATTACCCTGCCTTGTTTTTCATTCTATTTTCATTGCCTAGAAAAGCACATAATAAATAATTTATAAACACATAATTCGTGCTCCATAAATATTTGTTATTTAGCTGAATGGCTAATTCATATGAAAGATCAGAAAACACTTCTCAGAGGTAATACTAAGTTAAGTCTTCAAAAATTAGTAGGAATTAACCAAAGATGAGAGTGGATCTGAAGCAGAAGGATCAGAATTTACAAAGATATCATTAAAAAAAACATCACTATTACCACAACTGAATAAAAATTTTTTTATTTATTTTTCCAAAATACTAAATACAAGTATGAAAAAATTTTAAAAACTGCCTTAGAGTAAAGCTGCTGGGATAGGTATGTAAAATGACCAATTCATTTGTGAAGGATAAAAGTCTAAAATTGTTGTGTTTTTATTTATCTATCTATCTATTTATTTATTTATTTATTTGACAGAGATTACAAGTAAGCAGAGAGGCCGGCAGAGAGAGAGGAGAAAGCAGGCTCCCCTCTGAGAAGAGAGCTGGATATGGGCTGGATCCTAGGATCCTGGGATCATGACCTGAGCCTAAGGCAGAGGTTTTAACCCACTGAGTCACCCAGGTGCCCCAAATTGTTGTGTTTTAATGAAAGAAATTGTCCAATTGATACTGTTCTTACTGGCTTAAATTCAGACTTGTACATCTAGTGAACAATATCTGTCAACTTCAGTACTCATCAGTTTAACCTCGTTTTAACAACAAAAAATACCACCTTTCTGCTGCCAGGAAACTGACTCAATCTCTTTTATATAATGTTTCCATTTTAATTAGCCTTTTCTCTCTAGATAGATGGCTGTGTCCTAGGTAGGTAATCACCCTAAGCCTACTCCTATAGACCACAACACTTTGATAACTTATTTCTTTAGCTCAGTGTATCCCAGTACAGCAACATGTATTAGATAAGCAGATATACACAGACGTACTTATCCATTTGACCTTGTCTGTGAAATCAGATTTCATGACTTCTAGGCAAAACTCATCAGTGACTTGACATTGTACTTAGAGAAATATCTATATTCTTCCCTTGGCTCATAAAACCCAATATGATCCAGCCACTAAGTCCTCTGGCTTTGTTGCAGTTCTTCGAATACCTTACAGCACGGGAAGTTTTCACTTTGCCTGAATGCTGTTTTCTCAAATACTCATATTGTTTATTCCCTCACTTCATTCAAACCTCTACTCCACTGTTACCACTTCAGAGACATCTTCACTAACCACTCTATCTGAAATAGGCTGGAAAGAGACTGGGAACCCCTTGCCAGCCTCTTTCCAGCCTTATTTACTGTTTTATTTTTTCTTTTATGAATTAGTCACAGACCAATATCATATTTGATTCTTTAATTATTTTTGCCTCTCTCCCCCACTGAAATGTAATCTCCATGAAGGAGGATATTCTGTAATAGTGTAGCCCCTGTTCTTAAAATGATGCCTTCCATGTATTAGGAATTAAATAAGTGTTTGTGAGTGAATGGATGAGCTCAAGAAAATAATATTCCAAGCAAGGTAGCCTAGCAATTAAGGAAGTTTTGCTAAAGAGACTTAAAGAAAGTTAGAGATGACCAAGAATAGTAGCTGCTGGAATACTTGGTAACATTTATTTGACCTTCATCCTTTCTGAAAACAGGGTCCTTTAACGTTCAGGAACATTATCAATCAAGCTGACTACAAATATTTAATTTACCTTCACTTGAGGAAGCTCATCTGCTTTGTTAGTTCATTCTCATGCACAATCATCTTACATTTTATTCTTTTCTTTCATTTAGTGTTGTTTCTATGTTATATTTGGTCTTCCACTTCCATTTGCAAAGCAGTTTCATTTTCTTTTATATGTGCCATGATGTTATACTCTTTCAATTACAATCTGAAAAATGTTTTTTTCAGGGAAAAACAAAGAACTACATATATATATTTTTCTACTATATATATTTTATATTATATATGTATATATATGCTTTTTAGATATAAGTGTATATAAATGGTGTATTATCTCTAATATTTCTATTATTTAATTAATTATTTTTTCCTAAAATTAGATTATAGCCATGCTTGCATAACTGTTTATTTAAAAATATTGACTGCACACTTAAAATGAGTGTCTTTTATGGTATGTGATACCTTGATAAATCTTATTTTAAAAAATCGGGGCACCTGGGTGACTCAGTTGGTTAAGTGACTGCATTCGGCTCAGGTCATGATCCTGGAGTCCTGGAATCGAGTCCCACAGCGGGCTTCCACAGGGAGTCTGCTTCTCCCCCTGACCCTCCACTTCTCATGCTTTCTCTCTCTCTCAAATAAATAAAATCTTTAAAAAAAAAATTTTTTTAAATCAATATTTGGGCACCTGGGTGGTTCAGTCAGTTAAGCATCTGCCTTCAGCTCAGGTCATGATCTCAGGGTCCTAGCATCAAGCCCAGTGTCAGGCTCCCTGCTTATCAGGGAGTCTGTTTCTCCCTTTCCCTCTGCTCCTTCCCCTCACCCCCTGCCCTGACTCCTCATGTGCACTTTCTCAAATAAATAAATGAAAATCTTTTAAAAAAAATCAATATTTGTGCTTGGTATTAGGTCATTGCATCAGAGTAGTGAGACATTTTTTCTCCCTGAATCTTTGCACAGTTAGATTGTGTAGACACACACAGGTGCACGTGGAATACATCCTTACTTTTTCAAAAAGTGTCGGTCAAAAAACACTTTTTTACTATCCCTTAAATCATGTGAAGTGTACCAGAAATTGAGAGGTTATTTTTGTCAAGTTTCCACCTAGATAGCTATAACTATACTCAGTGTTCTGGGTAAAGTGTCCTGATTTCAAAGAAAACAAACTAGCTCAACTACAGCCCTATTTCCACCTACTACCTCTCTCCAACCTACCTCTCTTCTTACACACCAGTGAATCCTGTGTCCTGATCTAGCATTTTCAGCCATCAACTAATTAGTATTTTGTCTCTGAGTTCTCACCGTCAATATAAAGGATTTCTTTGAACACTGGCTAGAGAAGTAAGCACAGCATGTGCCCCCTCCAGATCCAGTCTGTTTGTGTCTGGTTTGTGGCTTTATTATCAATGAAGAAAAGTCATGAGGGTTGGCAGACATTCCAGGTGTGTCTATTCAAATATGAACAAACTATACCATGTTTTTAAAAGACATTTTCTCAAGCATAGTATAAGTTTGCCTTCAATTTTATGGACTAAGTTTACATAGGAAAGGAGTTTTTAGAAACAATCTTCATTAAATTCTTTATTAAATCAAGAAGGAATTTTGAGCCCTCCATTTGTGCAGCCTTTATCAACCATAGTGCTTACTCTGTTACACTTTAATTACAATATTTATCTAGTCCATCAGTATGGTTTTCCAAATCAGTTATCTGCTCTTTTTAAAGACTGATTACAACTTAATTCCTGTATATTTTTCTGGCTTGTTATAATAAGTAGCTGCTAATTAATATACTCAAAATGATATATATATGGTGACTATTCACATCCTTTCTTCTAATTTACAACTACATTCTCACCACTTCCCTTCACATTGTGGTATAGTCTTTTACAGGAAACAGAGTCTATAATTATGAGTTGTGAATTTCCTTATAATGACATTTGTATGTGATTTAATGATATTCATAAACCCAGTAGTGAGATTTATAGGATTATAGGATGTATCATCATCAACAATCAAGTGAAATTCACTGTCTCCTGGTTCATTTAAGAATGATTTCTGATATATCACCATGATTAAGTTAACAATGAAAGTTAAGAGCAAAGTTAACAGCAGAAAACACCAAGGAAAGAAATGACAACCTCACGAAAAGACTGCTTATGTACACAATTATCAGTATGACAAAGACAGGAAACTTAAGAATAAAATTGTTATATATATATCTGTTATATCTGATACTTTCAAAATTAGGAAAGAAAAATGAAGGTCTCTGGGAAAATGTAGGACGCTGTAGATCATTGGATTGAAATCTGTGAGTAATGGCCTTTAGTATTCTGTGCTTAAGATATGAATGTTTTTTAAAATATTTTATTTATTTATTTGACAGACAGAGATCACAGGTAGGCAGAGGCAGGCAGAGAGAGAGAGGAAGGGAAGCAGGCCCACCGCCGAGCAGAAAGCCTGACGTGGGGCTCCATCCCAGGACCCTGGGATCACGACCTGAGCCAAAGGCAGAGGCTTTAACCCACTGAGCCACCCAGGCACCCCAAGATATAAATATTTTTAATGATAGCTTTAGGTTTACTTTTATATCTAGATTTATTCCTGAGCTGTGACAAATTTTCTTTTTATTCTTCTTTATCCTCCTAATTCCAAATATATGTATAATTTTTGATACAGCAGTGAAAGAAGCATACATTTGGAGGATTAAATAATCTACCCTCCCACACACACACACACAAATTAATATTAAAATGGATCAGTCGGAGGACCAGAAGTCTTTTCAATTTTGTTTACTCATCTTTCTCTTTGAGTTGGCACTCACAGATTCCAATGTTAGATAAAAATCCCATCAAAACATGTAGACTTATTTTGGAGTGCATAGAATAGTAGTTAATAATTGAGTATCCTCAGTACAGGCCTATGCTAGAATACTGGCTGTGCACTCCCTGACACTGTGACTTTATCCAAGATACTCTCTCCAGCCTGCGCTTTCTCTGTTGTAAGGAGATAATAACACTAACTTCAAAAGTTAATTGGAAAATTAAATAAAATAATGTATGCATGTGTGAAAGATCAATTGCAAAAATGGCTATTTACCCCCAATGGTGTGATTTTGAAACCCCCTCTGATTAGGTAGTGCTGTCTCTTCAACTCCTCTTGCTTGGCCAATACACTGTGGTAGAAGTAACTGGGTGCTCATTTTGAGCTTTTACTTGAGGAAGCCTTGTGCACTTCTTTCTTTTGAAATCTGCCCAGCTATCATGAGCATAAGTCCAGGCTAGTCTATTAGACAATGAGAGATTCCCCAGTTATTCCTATCACCCCAGCTGATACCCAGCTGATAACAAGACATATTAATGGGGCCATCCTAAATGTGTCAGTCCCAGATGAGTTACCCAGTGACAGTAGACACATGAGTGAACCCACCTAGGATATCTAATACCAGAAGAACCATCTATCTGAACTCATCTTAAATTGCCAATTAACAGAATTAAAGGGTATTTAAATTATTGTTGCTTAAAGACACAAAGGTTGGGGTGGTTGCAGTAATAGTTAATATTCAGAACTCAGTGTGCAAGTAATCTGTTCAGTATTATCAAAAGTTAAATATATTATCAGAAGTTAAAATTTGTGTTTCAGGTGGTCTCTTAATGAGTAATAGATGCAAACTTTTAAATTTGGTCTTTCTATGAAAAGTTAAGACATAAAAATTGAGATTACTTAAAGTAAATGCTGTACTTTATTAGCAATTTTTGTATCTTTTTATGCATTAGTGAACTAATTGCACTCAAAAACTACATTATTCATAAAAGGGCTATTTTTGACTTTTAAATTTTTCATTTCAAATACTGCATCTACTTAATTGAAGTCAATTTTCGTATATGGATGAAAACTTTCACTTCTCTGTGTTGAAGCTTTAGTATTCTTGCTTCTCAGACACTACTGTAACACATCATCTTAAAAAGCCGCATGTGGTAAACAGTTTGTGTTTAATCCTTCATGTTATCTAAGAAATACTTAGTTTTTAACTGTTTGATAGGTACATGGAAGTTTCAGGAGGCCAACAATGAGATAAAAAAGATTCTGGAATAAAAATCAAGTTTCAGACTTCACTTCAAATAGTTATCTAGACTATTAAAATGATTAGACTAGATGAAGACTAGACTACTTCAAATGATTCCAAAAACCCTCTGAGATCTGAACGTAAAATCTTAAGATTTAAAATCTGACATTTAAGCAAAGTTAAAAGTTGAAAAAAAAATCCAAATTTCAAAACTTACCTTGTTGTCATTAATATCCTTGAGGACTTCCAGGTGAGATTATTAAAAATACAATAAATGATTAAAGAATAGAATGGAGAAAAAGAGGGCAAAAGAAACCTGCAAACTTACTTTTAGCTGAAGTCCTCTAAGTTATTTTTTGTACCCTAGACATTTCTATTTATAAAAATAACAAATGGGGCATCATGGCCTTTTTCTTGAATGGCTACAAAAACAGACTGACTTTTTAATCGTAACTAATTAATTCCGTTACATAATTTTAGAAAATAGAGCAAGATTTAGTGATTATACACAACTATAGAGTTAAGCCTTCTCTATGTGAGATCTCTGCTTCTGAAGGTCTAACAGGATGAAGTCAAGCCTGCCCAGGATAAACACACTTTTGCCTTAAAATGTAACATAGTCATAGGTGTGATATCATATATATGGGGTCCATGTACATTCAAAGGAGAGGGGACTGTAAAGGAGAATCTGTCACTGGAGATTATCTTAGAATTATGCTTATAACATTGACTTTTTCCTATGAAGGAAACACCTTCTTACATGGTAAACAAACACATCCTTTGCTTCTTATAGTGACCTCTCTGTATCTTCCAAAGTGGCATTTGTTCACCTCATGGAAATATGAAGAAAAGCAGTAAGGTTTGGGGAGAAGTCTACAAGTATTGTGAGGTGTTTGCTTGGGGGGTGTAAGTTTGGGGACCATCTGCTGCTGATTCAAACTTTATGAGAAAGGTTTAAAGAAATAAGCAATCAAATCATGGGCAGAGTAATCTGGCATGGGATGGTTAATGCCGTAGTCAATTAAATTTAAAGCAGTAGAAACAATTTGGGAAAGATGCACCAGGTAATTTTCCTTCAAGAGTAATGCTCTAAGGCAATTAGCAGTTCTGAATGATAAATCTCATTAATGGCCTTTTCTCCCCATAATTGGGATCTGAGGTGTTCCTTTATTAAGTTCTGAAATTTGTGCTCCCTTGACTCCAAAGATCTGTGTGTTCTATTCCAGGAGCCATAAGTTTTCCACTTTCTCCAGTCATTTCATACATATTCCCACACATTTTATCTAGACGTGTCAGGTGGAAGAAAGACAAGGGAACTTTTACAAAATTTATAAATACCATGATGGGCCAATGTAGTGGGATATAACAGTGTAGTCAATTATGCAGTTATTACCCTTTATATTCCAGAACCATGCTAATGCAACAAGGAAATCCAGGTAGCTAAACAAGAATTTAAGTTGGAATCCTTTAGGCCTCCCTTTGGCCAGACTGCCATTCAGAGCGTATATCAACCAGTCTAAATAGGTATTATTATTAGGGATAAGAAAGATTGATTGTGCCCCAAAATGGCCAGAGCACAGTCTCAAATTTATAAAAAAATTTTTTTTTTTTGTAAACTCCAGTCCCTTTTGTTTTGATTATTATACGCTCTGAATGTCAATGACTAACCTACAATACTAAAGTTTAAGGACCAAGAGAAAAAGAAGGAGGTAAAATCAGAAATTGCTTTGAGAAATTTTGGGGGGAGGCCACCCCACGACTCTGGAATATAGATGTCTGTGGATGGTAGGGATAATGAAAAGTCCATCAGACACCTTGACTGTTGTGCGATTTTTGCAATAAATGGTCATAGTACAAAAAGACTTAAAGCCAAAAACATGACACAAATAAGTTTCCAGGGCTAGAATGAGGTAGCCAGAGTCAACTAACGTGCTACAGTTTCATGAATGCTGGTAGAAGATATGAGAATCTGGAGTCAGAGCTAAAGGATGGGTTATTACTCAGAATAATAACAGTAGCTAGAGTATCAGCATTTTTGTTCTATTTTCTGAGGCTCAGTTCCCACAGTTATGTTAAGAAAGCTAGTTGATATTGCACATACATTAGGTTGCATTACAGGAAAAGAACTCCTATCTTAGAGAACCCAAATCTTTTTAAATTGACAATGTATTTGCCTTTTCTTCCAAGGGATATATTATCTGTATGTTCTGGACAGTAATGCTTGCCTTTGTTTTGGAAAGAGACAGTAATTCCTTCAAGATGGCCAGGAAATCTGTCTTTCTCTATTTCAAGGCTGCTCATTAGACAAATATCTTGGAAAATATTGTCTAAAATTAAAGGGACCAAATGTCTTCCTTATACCACCTGCATGGCAAGTGAGAGGGACAAAAACATGAGAGACCCTTTTGCAGTTGTCTTTCAACACTATTTTTACATAACAAGAATTAAAGGAAGCTTGGCTTCACCACTTGAGACCTTGATCAACGTTGGGTTAGGTGAAAGCCTTTAGAATTTTTAATTTAGAAATCTACCACCTTTAATTTTATATAATTTTCAATTTATATATTTTTTAATTTAGCTTTTGCAGTTTGTTGGAATCTGTCCTCATTTATCATGGAAACATCTGTGGATGGATGGAACCATTTAGTATGGTTCACAACTGGCTATGCAAATAGCCAGTCTTATCACTCTGAACATTCATTCAACTGCACAAACTGATGGGTATCTTGGGTAGGCTCCTTTTATCTGTATCAAATGAGTTGCTTAATTGGAGACCTCATTTTTTATATGTGATTTTAGAATTGACAAGCTCGTTTTGGTTTTTGTATAATTTTTTCCCTCCATTTCCCTCAAAATGGAGCATTCCATAGGCAAAAAAAAAAAAAGAAAGAATTTGATTTATTCATCAAATTAGGTCTATGTTTTCATTATATTTGTGCTAAAGTTCACTGGCAGAACAAGTTTTATGTGTAAAATACAATGTTTTATGTTTTATCCCATTGAATGATACATTTTTAATGAATTTTTAAACAAGAATGTCTTAAACTATAATTAGTGATAAAAGAAGCAGAGGATACATTTTCATTCATTTGCACACTTCTGATGGGAAAATTTGTTCATTTAGTGTAGTATTGAGAAAGAATAAAATCTACACATGGTGTGCAGACAGATCTTGGTACGGATTAAATTCTTTTGTCAGTTGTGGTCTGGAAAAAAAAAAAGTAAGAGACTCTGAGTGGGAGCAGAAAGGGAAAGAATTGACAATGAATTGTACCACGCTAGCCTATAGTGTCTTTGGGGGATTTGTGACTAATCTTTGCAGAGGTATATTTTAGTGTGTTTTCTTCTGAAGTAGAATGAAGCATTCAGCACTTCAAAGGGCACAGAAGGATTAAAGAAAAGTGGAATATGGCAACTTGGAAGAGGAAGAAAAATCACTGGGGCACCTCTTTCATTATTTCTTTGACTGTTTTAAGTCAGGAGGTCTTTTGCAACATAATGCAAATTAGTAGCAGTGGGAGAATCTGAAGTTTCAAAAAATCAAACCTTCAATTATTATTGTTTCAAGTGGGGTGATTTTCAAAAGTACAAAGAGTCATCCTAAGAATAAATCATAATAACCTAGAGTCATTTAATAAATTACGTGTGACTGAACTGTTGGTTTATGACCAGCAAGTCATACTCAGTAGTATTATAAAATATTTAAAATGTAGAGTATTAAGCCTATTCCCACTTAATGATGAAAAGTTATGAATCTATACATGCAAAACATTATGTTTTAATATAGTGATGTAGTTTAATTTTCTCAGTTAAAAAGAAATGAAGTATAAGAGCAAATAATTCATTCATGGTGGGAAAGAATAGGATGAGACAATTGTGACATTGGTGGAAACAGAAACAACAAATTTAAAATAAGAAAGAAAAATAGAGAATACATTGACCAATCCTGAATGTGGAAGATGATTTATGGAACACAGAAGAAAAACAGAGGAGGGGACAAACCTTTCTTCATGTAATCCTACAACACTAATGTTAGTTTACTTCTTCCATTCCCATTCTACTCACCAGTAATGTCTAGGAGGAAGAAGAAAGTTTGCTAGCGGTACAGAGGGCTCTTTTTTTTTTTTTTTAAGATTTTATTTATTTATTTGACAGAGACACAGAGAGAGAGGAAACACAAGCAGGAGGAGTGGGAGAGGGAGAAGCAGGCTTCCTGCCAAGCAGAGAGCCTGATGTGGGACTCCATCCCAGTACCCTGGGATTATAACCTGAGCCAAAGACTGACACCTAATGACTGAGTCATCCACATGCCCCAGAGAGGGGTCCTTTTGTTTATTATTTTTATTCTGTTTATTATTTGTTTATTATTTTTATTCTGAAGAAGATATAAAATGACTTAGTCTCTTTAATAGAGCATATCCTGATATGAATGTTCATTTTGGGTACAATATGAGATATATTTGAGAGGGATCATGAATTATAAATGAAGAACCTTACCAAGAATATGAGTCAGATTCATAGTCCTATCAGTTATTAACCATATGATATTTTGTACAGTTACTAAATCACTCTGGTCCCAATTGCTTTCAATGTAAAATGTACACACTGATGAAGATGAAATAAAATATGAAAATATATGTCCCCATAAACAAGATGGCAGAAGAATAGAGGACCCTGTTTGTCTGGTTCCTGGAATTCAGCTAGATAGTTATCAAATCATTTTGAACACCTACAAAATCAGTCAGAGAGCTGAGAAAAGAAATGCTGCAATTCTACAAATAGAAAAGTGACCATTTTTTGGAAGGTAGTATGTGCAGAGATTGAATCTGGAGCAATGTATCAGAGGATAGGACAGTGAGGAAGGAGCTGCCTTAAGGAGGCTACTACAAAGTTTTAAAGGAGCAGAGCACAAAAATGGAAGTTTTAGAGGTCTGCTACAGCAAGGGGCATCCCTGTCTTAAAAATGCTCAGGTGGTGAAGCAGGGTGAAATTCTAGATAGGACAGCATGATCTCAGGATCCTGGGGGTCAAAAGAACAGGGGTGCCTGAGTAAAGCAGAGTTCATGGACATTGGAGTGGAGAAGCTGTCTGAAAACAGTCTAGGTGCTGGTTTTTTGGTCAGTGTTGCCATAAACTGCAAACTGCTGTTCAGTCTTATGACTGCTCTCCTGGCAGGGTCCAGAGAAAGGCAGAAGCCTGGAAGACCATCCTCCTTCCCCCTGGGAAGAATAGCACGGGTCCATGTTGCAGGAGTCCATAAAATTTGGAGACTTGAAACTCAGTTTTCTGCCTGAGATAAAAATGCTTTGTCACAGGCTGGTTGAACACAGAGTTTGGTCAGAAACCAGGAAGACAGAAATGATTGATTGCTTTTCTGCGAGGGCTCACTAAAGAGTTGGGGGTGTGAATTTTCAGTATGGGGCTGTAGTGGGTTACCACCAATTTCATCCTGCCCATTGGTGCTGAAAGCCTTCAGGTAGCAAAACAGTGCCACATAGTGGAAACTGGAGCCCCTTATACTGAACCTAGCCCCAGGGAAGGTAGACATATTTCTACCAGGGTAATAGCACCTGAGAATGAATGCAACAGGCCCCTCCCTAAGAAGACCAGCAGGAACAACTGGCCAACACCAAATTTACTGATCAAAGAGAACTGTGAAACTTCAGGTCTTAGGAAAAACAGTGTGTAGCATTTGTGGCTTTTTGTGGGTTTTTTTAGCTTTTATTTTTCTTTAGTTTTTCAGTATTATTTTTTTCAGCTCTTTGCTTATTTTTTTAAATTTGTTTTAAATGTATTAAATTATATATACACACAATACATACACACACGTGTGTGTGTGTGTGTGTGTGTATGTGTGTGTATTTGGTTTCTTATTTTTATGTCTATATATATGTTTTTCTTTCCTTCCTTTTTGGGTTTACGGGATCATTTCTTAACAAGCAGACCAAAATACACCAAGGTCTAGTTTTTTGTTTAGTTCTGTTTTGTTTCTTGTTTGGTTTTCTCTTTGTTTTTGTTTTGTTCAGGTTTCTTGTGTCTTTCTGTTGTTGCTTTTGTTGTCTTTTCCCTCTTTTCTTCTGTTCATTTCTGGACATAATGACAAGGTGAAAAAATTCACCCCAAAAGAGAGAGCAGGAGGTAGTATTCAGTGCCAGGGATTTAATCAGTGCGTACCTAAGTAAGATGTCTGAACTGGAATTTAAAAGAATGATTGTAAAGATACTCTGGTTGTAAAAAGCACAGAAGACACTAGAGAATATCACTATAGAAATAAAAGAACTAAAATCTAATCAGGCCAAAATTAAAAATGCTGTTACTAAGACAGTCAAAAATGGAGGCTCTAACAGCAAGGATAAATGAGGCAAAAGAGAGGTTAGTAAGAGAATACAAAATAACGGAAAACAAGAAGGCTGAGGAAAAGAAAAACAACTACTGGATCACGAAGGGAGACATTGAGAAATCAGTGATACCATAAAGCAAAATACTATCCAGATAATAGGGGTCCCAGAAGATGAAGAGAGAGGGGGAGTGGTAGAAGATTTATTTGAACAAATTATAGCTGAAAACTTCCCTAAACTGAGGAAAGAAACAGGCATTTAAGTCCAGAAGGCACAGAGAACCTCCCTCAAAATAAATAAAAATAGATCAGCACCTGAACATATAATAGTGAAGCTTGCATTTCACTATTAATCCTGAAAGCAGCTCAGGACAAGAGGTCCTTAACCTACAAGGGTATAAACACAAGGCTGGCTACAGACCTGACTACAGAGACCTGGCAGCCCAGAGGAGGCTGGCATAATAACTTCAGTGTGAGAATTGGGAAAAATATGCAGCCAAGGCTACTTTATCCAGCAAGATATTCAGAATGGAAGGAGAGAGAAAGTATTTCCAGGATAAGGAGGAAAAAAGGTGTTGGATGAGTAGGGGACTTTATTTCAGCTGGTCTCCTTAATTGAGCTGGATACCTACCAGACCAATCTGAATACCCACGTAATCAGCCTGAAATGTAAGAAGACTTATCTGGATCTCTACAAACAGAATATCTCTGGTGGTTGGCCTTGAGGTATGAAGCAGGGAGCCATGATTCTTCGGATATGGGGAGATAAACAGAAGGCAGAGGGAGCCTCTGTGAACTTGCGCCAGGAAGGCAAAATCCTCCCACACTGGGTATTGGGCACAAATCCACAGACCAGTAGGGGCTGAGAGAGGATTTTAGGACAGCCCCCGAGTCTGAAACCTGGAGCTCCAGGAGTGTGTGTGTCTGAACCAGGTGCATTTTGTGGTTTTAGAAGCACAAAGGGCACAGATGTGTCTGGCCCTGGGAGCAGCAACTGGGGGTGCTGTTGTGGGATGCACAAGTTAGGAGACTGCTGTTTTTAGCAGCATAGACAGAAATGGAGACAGTATGGGCTGGAGAGCTCAGTGAAAAGCAGACTGCGATCTCTCTGTTCTGAGACATAGGCTTGGTTGTGGTTACATCTGCTTTTACTCTTGGAAGAGACAGGGAGAGACACCAGAGAACAAAAGCCCTCCAAACCGGTTTTCATTGAATCCATCCATCCCCCATAGGTGGCAGGGCAGCTCTGCCCAAACAGGGTTACCTGAGTAATAGCATGGCAGGCCCCTCCCGCACAATAGAAGCTAGAAGAATAAGAGGCTGACCACCTGTAAAACAGATGCCTCTTGCTTAGGTTCTCATTAATATTTTGGACTCTATAAATTCCCTCAACCACCCCTCAACAGAATGACTAAGAGTAATAACCTCTAATAAAGAAAAGGATCAGAGACTGTGCCTCTGCCACAGAGGTAATGGATATGGATATAACCAAGATGTCAGAAATAGACTTCAGAGTAACAATTATGAGGTCAATATGCAGGCTTCAGAAAAATATTAACAAAAATGTAGAATCTCTAAGGGCAGAAATGAGATCTAATCAGGCTGAACTTAAAAATGCTATGAATGAAATATAGTCTAAACTAGTTATTCTGACTGCCAGGGTAAATGAGGCAGAAGAACAAATTAAGGAGCTGGAGGATAAGAGGATAGAAAAGATGGAAGCCGAGGTGGCGTGGGAAAAACCAATTAAAGCCCAAGGGATTAAAATGAGAGATTAATGACTCAATGAGAAGTTCCAATATCAGAATTATTGCAATCCCTTAGAGGGTGGAGAGAGGAGAGGTCTAAAAAGATATATTTGAATAAATCATAGCTGCAAACTTACCTAATCTGGGGAAGGAAACAAGAATTCATTTCCAAGAGGCAGAGAGGAGCCTTTCTAAGTTCAGCAAGAGCAGACCAACACACAACATGTAACAGTACAATTCACAAATCATAGATCCTATGAAACAATCTTAAAGTGGCAAGGGGGAAGAGATTTCTTACATATAGAGGGAGGAACATCAGAATAACATCAGACCTGTTCACAGAGACCTGACAATCAAAAAGATTGTCAAGACATATTCAGGGTACTATATGAGAAGAACATCCGCCAAGAATATTTTATCCAGCAAGACTGTCATTCAGAATGGATGGAGAAACAAGGAGCTTCCAAGATTGGCAGGAAAACAAAGAATGTGTGACCACCAAGTGGGCCCTGCAAGAAATCTTAAGGGCTGAGGTATGTAAAAGGAGAACGATCCCGAGAGTGATGTAGAGCAGAGTTGACCACAGTTCACAGCACTTACCAAAGCACATACCCTCCCCAATGTCCATAATCCCACCCCCTTCTCCCAACCCCCCTCCCCCCAGCAACCCTCAGTTTGTTTTGTGAGATTAAGAGTCACTTATGGTTTGTCTCCCTCCCAATCCCATCTCGTTTCATTTATTCTTCTTCTGCCCACTTAAGCCCCCATGTTGCATCACTACTTCCTCATAACAGGGAGATTATATGATAGTTGTCATTCTCTGATTGACTTATTTCGCTAAGCATAATACGCTCTAGTTTCATCCACATTGTCGCAAATGGCAAGATTTCATTTCTTTTGATTCCATTGTGTATATATACCACATCTTCTTGATCCATTCATCTGTTGATGGACATCTAGGTTCTTTCCTTAGTTTGGCTATTGTGGACATTGCTGCTATAAACATTCGGGTGCACGTGCCCCTTCAGATCACTACATTTGTATATTTAGGGTAAATACCCAGTAGTACAATTGCTGGGACATAGGGTAGTTCTATTTTCAACATGATGAGGAACCTCCATGCTGTTTTCCAGAGTGGTTGCACCAGCTTGAATTCCCACCAACAGTGTAGGAGGGTTCCCCTTTCTCCGCATCCTCGCCAGCATCTGTCATTTCCTGACTTGTTAATTTTAGCCATTCTGACTGGTGTGAGGTGATATCTCATTGTGGTTTTGATTTGTATTTCCCTGATGCCAAGTGATATGGAGCATTTTTCATGTGTCTGTGGGCCATCTGGATGTCTTCTTTGTAGAAATGTCTGTTCATGCCCCTCTGCCCATTTCTTGATTGGATTATTTGTTCTTTAGGAGTTGAGTTTGATAAGTTATTTATAGATTTTGGACACTAGTCCTTTATCTGATATGTCATTTGCAAATATCTTCTCCCATTCTGTCAGTTGTCTTTTGGATTTATTAACTGTTTCTTTTGCTGTGCAAAAGCTTTTGATCTTAATAAAATCCCAATAGTTCATTTTTTCCCTTGCTTCCCTTGCCTTTGGCGAGGTTCCTAGGAAGATGTTGCTGCAGCTGAGGTCGAAAAGGTTACTGCCAGTGTTCTCCTCAAGGATTTTGATGGATTCCTTTCTCACATTGAGGTCCTTCGTCCATTGAGTCTATTTTTGTGTGTGGTGTAAGGAAATGGTCGAATTCCATTTTTCTGCATGTGGCTGTCCAATTTTCCCAGCACCATTTATTGAAGAGGCTGTCTTTTTTCCATTGGACATTCTTTCCTGCTTTGTCGAAGATTAGTTGACCATAGAGTTGAGGGTCTATTTCTGGGCTCTCTATTCTGTTCCATTGATCTACTTGTCTGTTTTTGTGCCAGTACCATGCTGTCTTGATGATGACAGCTTTGTAATAGAGCTTGAAGTCCGGAATTGTGATGCCACCAACTTTGGCTTTCTTTTTCAATACCCCTTTGGCTATTCAAGGTCTTTTCTGTTTCCATATAAATTTTAGAATTATTTGTTCCATTTCTTTGAAAAAGATGGATGGTACTTTGATAGGAATTGCATTAAATGTGTAGATTGCTTTAGGTAGCATAGACATTTTCACAATATTTAATCTTCCAATCCAGGAGCATGGAACATTTTTCCATTTCTTTGTGTCTTCCTCAATTTCTTTCATGAGTACTTTATGGTTTTCTGAGTATAGACTCTTTGCCTCTTTGGCTAGGTTTATTCCTAGGTATCTTATGGTTTGTGGTGCAATTGTAAATGGGATTGACTCCTTAATTTCTCTTTCTTCTGTATTGTTGGTGTAGAGAAATGCAACTGATTTCTGTGCATGGATTTTATATCCTGACACATTACTGAATTCCTATACGAGTTCTAGTAGTTTTGAGTGGAGTCTTTTGGGTTTTCCACATATAGTATCATATCATCTGCGAAAAGTGATAGTTTGACTTCTTGTTTGCTGATTTGGATGCCTTTAATTTCCTTTTGTTGTCTGATTGCTGAGGCTAGAACTTCTAGTACCATGTTGAATAGCAGTGGTGATAATTGACATCCCTGCTGTGCTCCTGACCTTAGCGGAAAAGCTTTCACTTTTTCTCCATTGAGAAGGATATTTGCGGTGGGTTTTTCATAAATGGCTTTGATAATTTTGAGGTATGTGCCCTCTATCCCTACACTTTGATGAGTTTTGATCAGGAATCGATGCTGTACTTTGTCAAATGCTTTTTCAGCATCTATTTAGAGTATCATACAGTTCTTGTTCTTTCTTTTATTGATGTGTTGTATCACATTGACTGATTTGCAGATGTTGAACCAACCTTGCAGCCCTGGAATAAATCCCACTTGGTCGTGGTGAATAATACTTTTAATGTACTGGTGAATGCTATTGGATAGTATTTTGGTGAGAATTTTCGCATCTGTGTTCATCAAGGATATTGGTCTATAGTTCTCTTTTTTGATGGGATCCTTGTGTGGTTTTGGGATCAAGGTGATGCTGGCCTCATAAAATGATTTTGGAAGTTTTCCTTCCATTTCTATTTTTTTGGAACAGTTTCAGGAGAATAGGAATTAGTTCTTCCTTAATCGTTTGCTAGAATTCTCCTGGGAAGCCATCTGGCCCAGGGCTTTTGTTTGTTTGGAGATTTTTAATGACTGTTTCAATCTCCTTACTGGTTATGGGTCTGTTCAGGCTTTCTTATTCTTCCTGGTTCAGTTTTGGTAATTTATATGTTTCTAGGAATGCATCCATTTCTTCCAGATTGTCAAATTTGTTGGCGTAGAGTTGCTCATAGTATCTTCTTATAATTGTTTGTATTTCTTTGGTGTTAGTTGTGATCTCTCCTCTTCCATTCATGATTTTATTTATTTGGGTCCTTTCTCTTTTCTTTTTGATAAGTCTGGCCAGGGGTTTATCAATCTTACTAATTCTTTCAAAGAACCAGCTCCTAGTTTCATTGGTTTGTTCTATTGTTTTTTTTGTTTCTGCTTCATTGTTTTCTGCGCTGATCTTTATTATTTCTCTTCTCCTGCTGGGTTTGGGTGATCTTTCTTGTTCTTTCTCCAGCTCCTTTAGGTGTAGGGTTAGGTTGTGTACCTGAGACCTTTCTTGTTTCTTGAGAAAGGCTTGTACCGCTATATATTTTCCTCTCAGGACTGCCTTTTTGTGTCCCACAGATTTTGAACCGTTGTGTTTTCATTATCATTTGTTTCCATGATTTTTTTCAATTCTTCTTTTATTTCCCGGTTGACCCATTCATTCTTTAGAAGGATGCTGTTTAGTCTCCATGTATTTGGGTTCTTTCCAAATTTCCTCTTGGGATTGAATTCTAGCTTCAGAGCATTGTGGTCTGAAAATATGCAGGGAATGATCCCAATCTTTTGATACCGGTTGAGTCCTGATTTAGGACCGAGGATGTGATCTATTCTGGAGAATGTTCCATGTGCACTAGAGAAGAATGTGTATTCTGTTGCTTTGGGATGAAATGTTCTGAATATATCTGTGATGTCCATCTGGTCCAGTGTGTCATTTAAGGCCTTTATTTCCTCATTGATCTTTTGCTTGGATGATCTGTCCATTTCAGTGAGGGGAGAGTTAAAGTCCCCTACTATTATTGTATTATTGTTGATGTGTTTCTTTGATTTTGTTATTAATTGGTTTATATAGTTGGCTGCTCCCACATTGGGGACATAGATATTTAAAATTGTTAGATATTTTTGTTTGACAGACCCTTTGAGAATGATATAGTGTACTTCCTCATCTCTTATTATAGTTTTTGGGTTAAAATCTAATTGATCTGATCTATGGGTTGCCACCCCTGCTTTCTTCTTGACACCCCTGCTTTCTTCCATTAGCATGGCAAATTCTTTTCCATGCCCTCACTTTAAATCTGGAGGTGTCTTCAGGCTTAAAATAAGTTTCTTGTAGGTAACATATAGATGGGTTTTGTTTTTTTATCCATTCTGATACCCTGTGTCTTTTGATTGGGGCATTTAGCCCATTAACATTCAGAGTAACTATTGAGAGATATGAATTTAGTGCCATTGTATTGCCAGTAAGGTGACTGTTACTGTATATTGTCTCTGTTCCTTTCTAATCTAGCACTTGTAGGCTCTCTCTTTGCTTAGAGGACCCCTTTCAATATTTCCTATAAAGCTTTTTTGGTGTTTGCAAATTCTTTCAGTTTTTGTGTTTCCTGGAAGCTTTTAATCTCTGCTTCTATTTTCAATGATAGCCTAGCTGGATATAGTATTCTTGGCTGCATGTTTTTCTCATTCAGTGGTCTGAATATATCATGCCAGCTCTTTCTGGCCTGCCTGGTTTCTGTGGATAAGTCTGCTACCAATCTAATATTTTTACCATTGTGTGTTACATACTTCTTTTCCTGGGCTGCTTTCAGGATTTTCTCTTTGTCACTAAGACTTGTAAATTTTATTATTAGGTGACGGGGTGTGGGCCTATTCTTATTGATTTTGAGGGGCTTTCTCTGAACCTCCTGAATTGTAATGCTTGTTCCCTTTGCCATATTGGGGAAATTCTCCCCAATAATTCTCTCCAGTATACCTTCTACTCCTCTCTCTCTTTCTTCTTCTTCTGGAATCCCAATTATTCTAATGTTGTTTCATCTTATGGTGTCACTTATCTCTCGAATTCTTCCCTCGTGGTCCAATAGCTGTTTGTCCCTCTTTTGCCCAGCTTCTTTATTCTCTGTCATTTGGTCTTCTCTATCGCTAATTCTTTCTTCTGCCTCATTTATCCTAGCAGTGAGAGCCTCCATTTTTTATTGCACCTCATTAATAGCTTTTTTTATTTCAACTTGGTTAGATTTTAGTTCTTTTATTTCTCCAGAAAGGGCTTTTATATCTCTCGAGAGGGTTTCTCTAATATCTTCCATGCCTTTTTCGAGCCCGGCTAGAACCTTGAGAATTGTCATTCTGAACTCTAGATCTGACATATTACCAATGTCTGTATTGATTAGGTCCCTAGCCTTCGGTACTGCCTCTTGTTCTTTTTTTGTGTGTGTGTTGAATTTTTCCATCTTGTCATTTTGTCCAGATAAGAGTATATGAAGGAGCAAGTAAAATACTGAATGGGTGGTTACAACCCCAGGAAAATATGCTTTAACCAAGCAGAAGAGTTCCCAAATCGTGAGGGGGGTGAGGGGGGAGAAAGGGGATAAAAAAAGGTTCAGAAAGAAAGAGAGAAAAAAGAAAAGAAAAGAAGAGAATTAAAAAAAGAAAATGAATAAAGAAAAGTATTATATATATATATATATATATATATACATATATATCTGGTTAAAAAATGTTGAAAAAGAAAAATGTAAAAGTTAAAAAAATTTTAGCAGAAGAGAAAAAAAAATGAAAAAAAGAAATTAAATTAACTGCAAGACTAAAGACTTACAGGGAGAAAGCCATGAGTTCCGTGCTTTGCTTTCTCCTCCTCTGGATCTCTGCTGTTCTCCTTGGTATTGAAACTGCACTCCTTGGTAGGTGAACTTAGTCTTGGCTGGATTTCTTGTTGATCTATTGGAGGAGGGGCCTGTTGAAGTGATTCTCAAGTGTCTTTGCCAGAGCAGGAATTGCACCGCCCTTACCAGGGGCCGGGCTGAGTAATCCACTCGGATTTGCTTTCAGGAGCTTTTGTTCCCTGAGCGCTTTCTGTAGAGTTCTGGAGGACGGGAATACAAATGGTGGCCTCCTGGTCTCCTGCCCGGAGGAGCCGAGAGCCCAGGGCCCCACTCCTCAGTGAGCCCTCAGAGAACAGCGCCCAGTAACTCCCGTCTGCCTGACCTCTGTCCACACTCTGAGCTCACCGAGCCTGCGTCTGGTTCTAGGTAACCCCAAGCTGTGAGCTTACCGTTGGCTTTGTCTCTGTAGCCGGCTTCCCCGTTCTAATACCTGTAAGCTCTTTGACACTCAGACACCCTGATCCTTTTGTGACCCTGTGGGACCTGAGTCCACGCTGACCCCGCATGGGCTTCGCCCCGGTTTAGCCTCTGGAGTGATGTCCCTCAGGGAACAGACTTTTAAAAGTCCTGACTTTGTGCTCAGTTGCTTCGCCACTTGCCAGGAGCCGGCCCCTCCCCCTGGGATCTATCTTTCTGTCGCTTTGGATTCACTTCTCCGCCAGTCCTACCTTTCAGAAAGTGGTTGTTTTTCTGTTTCTAGAATTGCTGTTCTTCTTCTCTTCGATCTGACAATGGATTTGCAGGTGTTCGCAATCTTTAGATAAGCTATCTAGCTGATCTGCTAGCTGAAGTAGTCTCAGCCTGCTACTTCTCCGCCATCTTGACTCCCGCCCCCCCGCACACTATATCATTCTTAAAGAGTCTATCCAACAAATGGATCTAACAATTGTAAATATATATGCCACCAACATGGGAGCAGTCAACTACATAAGCCAGCTGTTTACCAAAATAGAGACATATTGATAATAATACATTAGTTGTAGGAGACCTTAATACTCCACTCTCAGCAATAGACAGATCATCTAAACAGAAAATCAACAAAGAAACAAAAGCTTTGAATGACATAGTAGACCAGATGGACCTCGTAGATATATACAGAACATTCCACCCTAAATCAACAGAATACTTTTTCTTCTCATGCGCACATAGAAATTTCTCCAGAATAGACCACATACTGGATCACAAATCGGGTCTCAGCCAGTACCAAGAGACTGAGATTATTCCCTGCATATTTTCAGACCACAATTCTTTGAAACCAGAACTCAATCAAAAGAAAAATTTGGAAGAAATTCAAACACTTGGAAGCTAACAACTATCCTGTTTAAGAATGTTTAGGTCAACCAGGAAATCAAAGAACTTAAATCATGGAAACCAATGAAAAAAAAAACACATCAGTTCAAAACCTGTGGGATACTGCATAGACGATCTGAAGGGGGAAGTGCATAGCTATCTAAGCCTCACTCAAAAAATTAGAAAAATCCCAAATACACAAACTGTCTTTACACCTTTAAGAACTAGAGAAATGAGGCGCCTGGATGGCTCAGAGGGTTAAGCCTCTGTCTTCCGCTCAGGTCACGGTCCCAGGGTCCTGGGATAGAGCCCCACCTCGGGCTCTCTGCTCAGCAGGGAGCCTGCTTCTCCCTCTCTGCCTGTTGCTCTGCCTACTTGTGCTCTCTCTTTTTCTGTCAAATAAATACATAAAATCTTTTAAAAAATAAAATAAAATGTTAGTCTTGAAGACAAATCTCTAAAAAAAAAAAAAAGAATTAGAGAAAGAAAAACAAATAAAGCCTAAGCAATGCTGGAGAAGAGAAATAAGATTAGATCAGAGATCATCGAATTAGAAACCAGAAATACAGTAGAGCAGATCAACAAAACTAGAAGCTGGTCCTTTGAAAGAATTAATAAGGTAGATAAACCACTGGCCAGACTTAATTAAAAAAAAAGAGAGAGAGAAAGTGCCCAAATTAATAAAATTATGAATGAAAGGGCAGAGATCATGACTATCTCCAAAGAAATAGAAACAATTATTAGAAGTTATTATCAATAATTATATGCCAATAAATAAGCAACCTGGAAGAAATTGATGCCTTCCTAGAAAGTGTGAACTACCAAGACTGAAAAATAGGAAGAAATTGACAATCTGAATAGACAAATAACCAGTAGAAATTGAAGCAATGATCAAAAACCTCGCAAAAATCAAGAGTTCAGGGACTGCTGGATTCCCAGGGGAATTCTGCCAAACATTCAAAGAAGAAATAATACCTATTCTCCTGAGGCTGTTTCAAAAAATAGAAATAGAGATAAAACTTCCAAACTCATTCTATGAGACCAGCATTACCTTGATCCCAAAACCAGGCAAAGACCCCATCGAAAAGGAGAATTAAAGACCAACATCTCTGATGAATATGGATGCCAAAATTCTCAACAAGATCCTAGCTAATAGGATTCAACTGTACATTAAAAGGATTATCCATCATGACCAGGTGGGATTCATTCCCGGAATGCAAGTGTAGCTCAACATTCCCAAATCAACCAATGTGACAGAACACATTAGTAAGAGAAGAGACAAGAAACGTATGGGTCTCTCAACTGATTCAGGAAAAGCACTTGAAAAATATAGCATCTTTTCCTGATTCAAACTCTTCAGAGTGTAGGGATAGAGGTAACATTCCTCAATTTCTTTTTCTTTTAATAAAAAATTCTTTTATTACTTACTTGACAGAGAGAGAGATCACAAGTAGGCAGAGAGGCAGGCGGGGTGGTTGGGGGAAGCAGGCTCCCTGCTGACAGAGAGCCTGATGTGGGGCTTGATCCCAGGACCCTGAGATCATGACCTGAGTCGAAGGCAGAGGCTTAACCCACTGAGCCACCCAGGTGCCCCAACATTCCTCAATTTCATAAAAACTATCTATGAAAAACCCATAGCAACTATCATTCTCAGTGAGATAAGCTGAGAGCCTTTCCTTAAGATCAGGAACACAATAAGGATGCCCACTCTTGGCATTGTTGTTCATTGTAGTACTAGAAGTCCTAACAACACCAATCGGACAACAAAAAGGAGAAAAGGTATTCAGATTGGCAAAGAAGAAGTCAAATTCTCCCTCCTCACAGGTGACATGATACTTTGTGTGGAAAACCCAAAAGACTCCACCCCCAAATTACTAGATTTCATGCAAGCAATTCAGTAATACAGCAGGATGCAAAATGCACAGAAATCAGTTGCTATCCCATACACTAACAATGTAACTATAGAAAAAGTAGTTAAGGAATCATTTTCATTTACAATAACACCAGAAACAATCAGATACCTTGGAATAAACTTAACCAAAGAGGTAAAGGATCTGTACTCTGGAAACTCAGAACACTTATGAAAGAAATGGAAGGAGACACAAAAAGATGGAAAAGCATCCATGCTCATGGGCCAGAATAATAAGCATTGTTAAAATGTCTGTGCTTCCCAGAGAAATCTAGGCTTTCAATGACATCCTGATCAAAATACCAATGGCATTTTTCAAAGTGCTGGAACAAACAATCCTAAAATTTGTATGGAACCAGAAAGTACCCCAAATCACCAAGGGAATGTTGAAAAAGAACAACAACAACAACAACAAAAAATCTGGGGGCATCACATTGCATGATTTCAAGCTATATTGCAAAGCTGTGATCACCAACACAGCAAGGTACTGGCACCAAAACAGACACATAGATCAATAGAAGAGAGAGCCCAGATAGGGACCCTCAACTCTGTGGTCAGCTAATCTTCAGGAAAGCGGGAAAAAATAGCCACAGTCTCTTCAATAAATGATGCTGGGAAAATTGGACAGGTATGTATAGAAGAATCAAACTTGAACATTATCTTAAACCGTACACAAAGATAAACTCTAAATGGATGAAAGACCTCAATGTGAGACAGGAATGCATCAAAAACCTAGAGGAGAACATAGGCAGTAACCTCTTTGACATTGGCCACAGCACCTTCTTTCAGGACACGTCTTCAAAGGCAAGGGAAACAAAAGTGAAAATGAACTTTTTGGTCTTCCATTAAGATAAAAAAAACCTTCTGCACAGCAAAGGAAATCATCAACAAACAAACAGGCAATCCAGGGAATGGAAAAAGACATTTGCAACTGACACTACAGATAAAGAACGATATCCAAGAGCTATAAAAAATCTTCTCAAATTCAACATTCAAAAAACAAATAATCAAGTCAAAAAAAAAAAAAAAGGCAGAAGACATGAACAGACACTTCTTCAAAGAAGACATACAAATGGGCAAGAGACACATGAAAAAATTTTCGACATCATATGCCATCAGGGACATTCAAATCAAACCCACATTGAGATACTACCTTACACCACTTATAATGGCAAAAATTGTAAAGGCAAGAAACAACAAATGCTGGAGAGGATGTGGAGAAAGGGAAACACTCTTACACTATTGGTGAGAATTCAAGTTGGTGCAGCCACTTTGGAAAACAGTGTGGAGGTTCTTCAAAAAGTTAAAAATATAGATACCCTATGGCACAGCAATTGCAGTACTGGATATTTACCTTAAAGATACAAATGTGGTGAAAAGAAGGGCCACATGCACCTCAATGTTCATAGCAGCAATATCCATAATAGCCAAACTGTGGAAGGAGCCAAGATGACTTTCAACAGATAAATGCATATAGAAGATGTGGTCCATATATACAGTGGAATATTACTCAGCCATCAGAAAGGCCAAATATCTACCATTTGCATTGACATGGATGGAACTGGATGGGATTATGTTAAGTGAAATAAGTCAATCAGAGAAAGACAATTATTATATGATTTCACTTATATGTGGAACATTAGGAAAAACACAGAAGACATTAGGAAAAGGAAGGGAAAAATGAATGGGGGAAATCATAGCGGGAGATGAGCCATCAGAGACTATGGACTATAGGAAATAAACTAAGGGAGGGGATGGGGAATTGGTTAGCCCAGTGATGGGTATTAAGGAGCGCATGCATAGCATAGATCACAGGGTATTGGATGCAAACAATGAATCATGAAATACTACATCAAAAACTAATATGCTGTATGATGGCTAACATAATAATAATAATAATAATAATAATAATAAAGGCATTCCCAGAACAAAAACTAAAGGAATTTGTGAACACTAAATAAGTCCTGCAAGAATATTAAAGGGGATCCTTTGAGGAAAGAGAGAGCCCTAAAGTAAAAAGGCTAGAAAGGAACAGAGACAATCTATAGAAACAGTGACTTTACAGATAATGCAGTTGCACTAACTTCATTTCTTTCAACATTGACTCTGAATGCAAGTGGACTGAATGTTCCAATCAAAAGGCATATGGTATAAGATTTGATTTATTAAAAAAAAAAAAAACATCGGGGCACCTGGGTGGCTCAGTGGGTTAAGGCTCTGCCTTTGGCTCACGTCATGACCTCAGGGTCCTGGGATCGAGCCCTGCATTGGGCTTTCTCTGCTCAGCAGGGAGCCTGCTTCCCCCTCTCTCTGCCAAACTCTCTTCCTATTTGTGATCTCTCTCTCTCTCAAATAAATAAAATCTTAAAACAAAAACAAAACAAAACAAAAAAAACATTAATATGATCTCTACAAGAGACTCATTTTAGATCCAAAGACACATCCAGATTGAATGTGGGTTCTCAACCATTTATCATGCTAATGGGTATCAAAAGAAAGCTGGAGTAGCAATCCTTTTATCAAAGAAACTAGATTTTAAACCAGACTGTAATGAGAGATGAAGAAGGACACTATATCATAATATAAAGATCTGTCCAACAAGAAGATCTAGCAATTGTAATATTTATTTCCCTAACTTGGGAGCAGCCAATTATATAACCAATTAATAGTAAAATTAAATAGACACATTGATAATAATACAATAATAGTAGGGGATTTTAACATCCCACTCACAGCAATGGACAGATCATCTACACAGAAGATCAAGAAACAAGGGTGTGGAGGCACACTGGACCAGATAGAGTTCACAGACATATTCAGAACATTCCATTCTAAAGCAACAAAATATACATTCTTTTCATGTGCACATGGAACATTCTTCAAAACTGATCCCATATTGGGTCACAAATCATGTCCCAACTGTTGCAAAGAAGATTGCGATTATACCATGCATATTTTTAGATCAAAATGCTTTCAAACCTGAATTTAATCACAAAAAAAGTTTGGACAAAACAGAAATATGGAGGTTAAACAGCATCCTACTAAAGAATGAGTGGATCAACAATAGGTTAAGAATTTAAAAGAAAATAACATGGAAGCAAATGAAAATGAAAACCAGACCACTGGGATGCAGCAAAGGTGGTCCGAAGAGGGGGATATATAGCAATAAAGGCCTGCCTCAAGAAATAAAAAAAGTCTCAAATATGCAACCCAATCTACACCTAAAGGAGCTGGAAAAAGAATAGCAAATAAAGCCTAAATCCAGCAGAGGAAGAGCAATAATAAAGATTAGAACAGAAGTCGGTACAGAAATTGGAAAAACAAACAAACAAAACCAGTAGAAGAATGAAGCTAAGAGCTGGTTCTTCAGAGAATTAACAAAATCAATAAACTTCAATCAGACTTATCAAAAAGAAAATTAAAAAGACCCAAATAAATAAAATCATGAATGAAAGAAGAGAGATCCCAACCAACACTGAAGAAATACAATTATTTGATTTCTTTTAGGAGTTTATTTATTTGACAGAGATCACAAGTAGGCAGAGAGGCACTCAGAGAGAAAGGAGGAAGCAGGCTCACCACCCAGCAGAGGCCCGGAGCGGGACTCAATTCCAGAAACCTGGGATCATGACCTGATCTGAAGGCAGAGGCTTAACCCACTGAGCCACCCTAGTGCCCCCAAATACAAACAATTATAAGAACAATTATATGCCAACAAATTAGGCAACGTGTAAGAAATAGGTCCATGCTTAGAAACATATAAACTACCAAAACTGAAACAGGAAGAAAAAGAAAACCTGAACAGACCATAACGAGCAAAGAAATTAAATCAGTAATCAAAAATCTCCAAAAAAAAAGAGTTTAAGGACAGAGGGCCTCCCAGTGGAATTCTACTAAATATTTAAAGAAAAATTAATATCTACACTTCTGAAACTGTTTCAAAAATAGTAATGGAAAGAAAACTTCCAAATTGATTCTGTGAGGTAACATTGCCTTGATCCTCAAGTCAGACAAAGACCCCAAGAACGGAGAATTACAGCCCAATATCCCTGATGAAAATGAATGCCAAAATTCTCACCAAGATACTAGCTAATAAGATCCAACAGTACATTAAAAGGACTATTCACCAGGAACAAATGGGATTTACTCCTGGGCTGAAAAGTGATTCAACATCCACAAATCAATCGACATGATACACCACATCAATAGAAGAAAGGACAAGAATCATATGATCCTCTCAATAGTTGCAGAAAGAGCATTTGAGAAAGTGTAGCATTCTTTCATGATTAAAACTCTCCACACTGTAGGGAGAGAGGGAACATACCTCAATATCATAAAAGCCATATATGTAAAGCCCACGGCAAACATCATTCTCAATGGGGAAAAACTGAGAGCTTTTCCTTTAAGGTTGGGAATATGACAGAGATGTCCACTCTCACCACTGTTGTTCTACACAGTACTGGAAGGCCTAGCCTCAGCAATCAGACCAAAAAAAAAAAAAAAAAAAAAAAGGCATCCAAATAGGCAAAGAAGAATTCAAACTTTCACTCTTTGTTGATGACATGACATTCTATGTATGAAATCCAAAAGATTCCACCCCAAAATTTCTAGAAGGCATACAGGAATTCAGCAAAGTGGCAGGATATAAAATCAATGCACAGAAATCAGTTGCACTTCTATACAGTAACAGTGTGGCAGAAGAAAGAGAAATCAAGGAATCCATCCCATTTACCATTGCACCAAAGCCCATAAAATACCTAGGCATAAACCTAACCAAAGAGGTAAAGGAGCTGTACTCTGAAAACTATAGAGCACTTAGGAATGAAATTGAAGAAGACACAAAGAAATGGAAAAAATATAGGCTCATGGACTGGAAGAATAAATATTGTTAAAATGTGTATGCTACCCAAAACAATCCATACATTCAATGCAATCCCTATCAAAATACCATCAACATTTTTTGTAGAGCTGGAACAAATAATCCTAAAATTTGTATAGAACAGAAATGACCCCGAATAGCCAAAGGAAAGTTGAAAAAGAAAATCAAAGCTGGAGGCATCATAATTCTGGACTTCAAGCTCTATTACAAAGCTGTAATAATCAAGACAGTATGGTACTTGCACAAAAACAGACACATAGAGCAATGGAACAGAAAAGACAGCCCAGAAATGGACCCTCAATTCTATGGCCAACTAATCTTTGACAGAGCAAGAAAGAATGTCCAATGGAAAAAAGACAGTCTCTTCAAGGAATGGTGTTGGGAAAATTGGACAGCCACATGCAGAAGAATGAAACTGAAACACTTTTTTACATCATACACAAAAATAAACTCAAAATGGATGAAAGACCTCAATGTGAGATAGGAATCCATCAAAATTCTTTTTTTTTTAAGATTTTATTTATTTATTTGACAGAGAGAAATTACAAGTACACTGAGAGGCAGGCAGAGAGAGAGAGAAGGAAGCAAGCTCCCTGCTGAGCAGAGAGCCCAATGCGGGACTCGATCCCAGGACCCTGAGATCATGACCTGAGCTGAAGGCAGCGGCTTAACCCACTGAGCCACCCAGGCACCCCGGAATCCATCAAAATTCTTAAGGAGAACACAAGCAGCCATCTCTTCAGTCTCAGGTACAGCGTTTTTTTTTTTTTTTCTGGAAACATTGCAAAAGGCAAGGGAAGCAAGGGGAAAAATGAACTATTGGGACTTCATCAAGATCAAAAGCTTCTGCATATCAAAAGAAACAATGAACAAAATTAAAAGACAACCTATAGGACTGGAGAAGATATTTGCAAATGTCTTATCATATAAAAAGCTAGTATTCTGTGAAGTGTGTAAACCTGGTGGTTCACAGACCTGTACCCCTGGGGATAAAAATATATGTTTATAAAATATAAAAAAAATTTAAAAAAAAGCTAGTATTCAAAATCTAAAAAGAACTTATCAAAGTCAACATCTAAAAAACAAGTGATCCAGTCATGAAATGGGCAGAAGACATGAGCAGACATTTCTTCAAAGAAGACATCCAAATGGCCAACAGGAACTTGAAAAAATCCTCAACATCACTTGGCATCAGGGAGATACAAATCAAAACCATAACACCTCACACAGTTCAGAATGGCTAAAATTAACAACTCAGGAACCAGCATGTTGGTGAGGATGCAGAGAGAGGGGAGCTCTCTTACACTGTTAGTGGAATGCAAACTGGTGCAGCCACTCTAGAAACTGGTGTTGAGGTTCCTCAAAAAGTTAAAAATAGCACTACCCTACAACCCAGCAATTGCACTACCATGTATTTATTCAAGGGATTCAAACATAGTGATTCAAACAGCATTGCACCCAGTGTTTATTGCAGAAATGTCTACAAGAGCCAAAATATGGATAGATCCGAGATGTCTGTTGACAGATGAATGGATAAAGAACATGTGTATAGGGGCATCTGGATAGCTCAGTTGGTTAAGCCTCTTTCTTTGGCTTAGGTTGTGGTCCCAGCATCCTGGGATTGAGCCCCATGTTGGTTTCTTACCTTCATCAGGAAGTCTGCTTCTTTTCCCTCAGCATCTTCTCCTCCTTCTGCCCTTCCCCTCACTTGTGCTCTCTCTCTCTCCGTCTTTCTCTCTCTCAATATATTCTTTAAAAAAAAAAGAAACCCAAACAACAAAAACGAAACACTTGGTACATCTATTCAGTGGAATATTACTCACCCATCAAAAAGAATGAAATCTTGCCATTTACAACCATGTGGATGGAACTAGAGTACATTATCCTAAGTGAAATAAGTCATATAGAAAGACAATTATATGATTTCACTCATATGTGAAATTTAAGAAAACAGATGAACGTAGGGCAAGAGAAAAAAAAAGTAAGATGAGAACAGAGAGGGAGACGAATCATAAGAGACTCTTAACTTTAGGAAACAGAGTTCCTGGAGGGGAGGTGGATGGGGAATGGGTTAATTGTGTGATGGTTGTGAAGGAGCACACTGGAAGTAATGAGCACTAGGTGTTGTATACAACTGAGGAGTCACTAAATTCTACCTCTGACTAATAATACAATAAATAGTAATTAAATTGAATTTAAATAAAAACTTAAATAGTCTCCATAAGTTTATTTTTTACTTAAACATTATATTTTACTGATGTACAATATAGGAAAGATGTTTAGCAAATTGTCATGAAGTGAATACTCCCATAAAGCCTTACCTTAAACATATAAATAAAATACTGGCAACACTCAGAAGCTGCCATTGGTTTCTTCCTAATTGTCACTATCCTAAATTTATCTATTAATCTGATTCCCATTGCTGTATAGTAATTTAGCTTATTTTTATACTTTAAATGAAATTATAGAGGGTATGCTCTCTCATATCTGATAATATGCTCTTCAAAATGTTTATTAGATTTGTTCAAATTAGGTATAAAGAAGTGTGTAAGTGTGCTAGGTGAATATAAAAAAATTTATCCCATTTATGGTTGAATAGTTTTTGATTGTTTTCATCTTATGGTTATTAAAATAATCTGCCTGTGATTATCTTTACATATCATATGTATGTAAAATGTATGCAATATATATGCAATATATAATTATGTGTATAATCATATTTTGTTATTTATATGAATAATTTATATGATAATATATATATACATATACGTATATATTTATGGAGGTTTTCATGGATGTGGAATTGCTGTCAGAGGTATGTTCATGACCAGTGTAGTTGATGAGCACAGTAGATATTTTCAGGAAATATGAACTATAAAGAAACAGGATAAATTAAATTATTACATTAACATAAGAATAATCCAGACTTTAGGAAATTCTACAGGACAAAAATTATAACTTCTTCAATATTTAAGACTTGGTATCTATAAAATAAAGAGACTTAAGATGTATATCAACAAAACACAATATATAAACTATACTGAAAATCATAATTTTATAGATCAAGTAATTTATGGATCAAATAAACAGAAGGTCAGTAAAGATAAAGTAACACAAATAATGTTATCATTTAACCTGTTCTTATACATATTTTTAGAACATCAACATTTGGGGGAATATATCTATGTGTTGATTGGGTCGAGATTATAGGAGTGAATATATTTGTCAAAATTCATTAAAGCTCCCTAATCAAAATAGATTTATTTTATTTCACATAATTCAGAGCTGAATAAATTTTTCTAATAATTAGAAAAAGGTAATGAAGAGATATATTATTTACAACACATAAGACACCTGAAAACATATTTTTTTATTAACATATATTATTTATTTCAGGGGTACAGGTCTGTTGTTCATCAGTCTTTCACAAATTCACAGCACTCTCCATAGCACATACCCTCCTCAGTGTCCATCATCCAGTCACCCCATCCCTCCCACCCTCCTCTCCTCCAGCAACCCTCAGTTTGTTTCCTGAGATTAAGAGTGTCTTATGGTTTGCCTAGCTCTCTGGTTTCATTTTGTTTCATTTTTCCCTCCCTTTCTCTATGATCCTCTGTCTTGTTTCTCAAATTCCTCATATCAGTGAGATTATGTGATAATTGTCTTTGACTGACTTATTTCACTTAGCATAATATCCTCTAGTTCCATCCACGTCATTGCAAATGTCAAGATTTCGGTGTTTTTGACAGCTGTATATAGTATTCCATTGTGTATATATACCGCATCTTCTTTATCCATTCCTCTTTTGAGGGACATCTAGGCTCCTTCCATAGTTTGGCTATTGTGGACATTGCTGCTATAAACATTTGGGTGCAAATACCCCTTTGGGTCACTATATTTGTATCTTTAGAGCAAATACCTAGTAGCACAATTGCTGGGTCATAGGATAGCTCTATTTTAAACTTTTTGAGGAACCTCCCTACTGTGGTTCCAGAGTGACTGCACCAGCTTGCATTCCCACCAACAGTGTAAGAGGGTTTGTTCCCCTTTCTCTGCATCCTCGCCAACATTTGTCATTTTCTGACTGGTTGATTTTAGCCATTCTTACTAAATCTGATTGTGGTTTTCATTTGTATTTGTCTGATGTTGATGTGTTGAGCACTTTTTCATGAATCAATTGGCCATCTGGATGTCTTCTTTGCAGAAATATCTGTTCATGTCCTCTACCCATTTCTTGATTGGATTCTTGATATATTGTTCTTCGGATGTTGAGTTTGATAAGTTCTTAATACATTTTGGATACTAGCCCTTTATCTGATATGTCGTTTGCAAATATCTTCTCCCATTCTGTCACTTGTCTTTTGGTCTTGTTGACTGTTTCCTTTGCTGTGCAAAAGCTTTTGATCTTGATGAAGTCCCAATAGTTCATTTTTGCCCTTGCTTCCCTTGCCTTTGTCAATGTTCCTTGGAAGAAGTTGCTGCAGGTGAGGTCAAAGAGGTTGCTGCCTGTGTTCTCCTCAAGGATTTTGATGGATTCCTTTCTCACATTGAGGTCCTTCATCCATTTTGAGTCTATTTTTGTGTGTGGTGTAAGGAAATGGTCCAATTTCGGTTTTCTGCAGGTGGCTGTCCAATTTTCCCAACACCATTTGTTGAAGAAACTTTTTTCCATTGGACATTCTTTTTTGCTTTGTTGAAGATTAGTTGACCATAGAATTGAGAGTCCATTTCTTGGCTCTCTTTTCTGTTCTATTGATCTATTTGTCTGTTTTTGTGCCAGTACTATACTGTCTTGATGATTACAGCTTTGTAATAGAGCTTGAAGTCCAGAGTTGTGGTGCCTCCAGCCTTGGTTTTCTTTTTCAACATTCTGGGTATTTGGGGTCCTTTTGGTTCCATATAAATTTTAGGATTATTTGTTCCATTTCTTTGAAAAAAACTTGATGGAATTTTGGTAGGAATTGCATTAAATATATAGATTGCTCTAGGTAGAATAGACATTTTCATAATATTTGTTCTTCCAATCCATGAGCCTGGAATGTGTTTCCATTTCTTCATGTCTTCCTCAATTTCTTTCATGAATACTTTATTGTTTTCTAAGTATAAATTCTTTGCCTCTTTGGTTAGATTTATTCCCAAGTATCTTATGGTTTTGGGTGCAACTGTAACTGGGATCAACTCCTTAATTTCTCTTTCTTCTGTCTTGTTGGTGTATAGAAACACAACTGATTTCTGTGCATTGATTTTATATCCTGACACTTTATTGAATTCCTGTATGAGTTCTTGCAGTTTTAGAGTGGAGTCTTTTAGGCTTGCTACATAAAGTATCATATCATCTTCAAAGGGTGAGAGTTAGACTTCTTTGCTGGCTCAGATACCTTTTATTTCTTTTTGTTTTTGATTTCTGATGCTAGGACTTCTAGTAACTGTGTTGAATAGCTGTGGTGATAGTGGACATCCCTGCCATGTTCCTGTCCTTAGGGGAAAGGCTCTCAGTTTTTCCCCATTGAGAATGATATTTGCTGTGGGTTTTTCATAAGTAGCTTTTATTATATTGATGTATGTACCCTCTATTCCTACACTTTGAAGAGTTTTGATCAAGAAGGGATTCTGTACTTTGCCAAACGTTTTTTCAGCATCTATTGAGAGTATCATATGGTTTTTGTTCTTTCTTTTATTAATGTATTGTATCTCATTGATTTATTTGAGAATGTTGAACCAATCTCGCAGCCCAGGAATGAATCCCACTTGGTCGTAGTGAATAACCAAGTATTGGATCCTATTGGCTAGTATTTCTTTTTTAAGATTTTATTTATTTATTTGGCAGACAGAGATCACAATTAAGCAGAGAGGCAGGCAGAGAGAGAGAGGAGGAAGCAGGCTTCCCGCTGAGCAGAGAGCTCGATGTGGGGCTCAATCCCAGGACCCTGGGATCATGACCTTAGCCGAAGGCAGAGGCTTTAACCAACTGAGCCACCTGGGTGCCTCTATTGGCTAATATTTTGATGAGAATTTTTGCATCCATGTTCATCAGGATATGGGTCTGCAATTCTCCTTTTTGAAGGGGTCTTTGTCTGATTTTGGGATCAAGATAATGCTGGCCTCAAGAAATGAGTTTGGAAGTTTTCCTTCCATTTCTATTTTTTGAAACAGTTTCAGGAGAATAGGTATTAATTCTTCTTTAAATGTTTGGTACAATGCCCCTGGGAAGCTGTCTGGCCCTGGGCTCTTGCTTGTTGGGAGATTTTTGATGACTGCTTCAATCTCCTTACAGGTTATGGGTATGTTCATATTTTCTATTTCTTCCTGGTTCAGTTGTGGTAGTTTATATGTCTCTAGAAATGCATCCATTTCTAACAGATTGTCAAACTTGCTGGAATATAGTTGCTTATAATATGTTCTTACAATTGTTTGTATTTCTTCAGTGTTGGTTGTGATCTCTCCTCTTTCATTCATGATTTTATTAATTTGGGTCCTTTCTCTTTTCTTTTTGATAAGTCTGGCCAGGGGTTTATCAGTCTTACTAATTCTTTCAAAGAATGAGCTCCTCTTTTTGTCTAACTGTTCTACTGTTCTTATGGTTTCCATTTCATTAATAAAATCAGATTTAAATAAACTAACTTTAAAATAAATGATACTAAGGAATATATTTTATTTTTAGCAAGATAATAAAATTGTCCTAATGTTTTTAATATAGACTTTGTTTTTTATACAGAAATGTTATTTTTTGTTTGTTTGTTTGTTTAGAGAGAGAGAGTGGGTTGGGGGAGGATCAGAGGGACAGGGAGAGAGAGAACCTAACACAGGGCTCTATCTCATGAGCCTAAGATCATAACCTGAGCTGAAATCAAGAGTTGGATGCTTAACTGACTGGGCCACCCAGGTGCCCCTGAAATGCTAAAATATTTTTGATAAGATTTCATAATATTTGGAATTTGTTTCAAAATAATTTGAGTATGAAGGGAATGAATGCATATAGATGAAAAATGTATCACTGTCGTTTGATCACTGTTGAAGCTGACAGATTGTAACATAAACTTCTTTTTTAAAAATATTTTATTTATTTATTTGACAGAGAGAGATCACAAGTAGGTAGAGAGGCTGGCAGAGAGAGAGAGAGAGAAAAAGAGAGAGAGGGAAGCAGGCTCCCTGCTGAGCAGAGAGCCTGATGTGGGACTCGATCCCAGGACCCCGAGACCATGACCCGAGCCGAAGGCAGCGGCTTAACCCACTGAGCCACCCAGGCACCCTATAACATAAACTTCTTTATAAGACTTTATGTACTATCATTACATGTTTGAGATTTTTCATAACAAAAATTTTAAAAGCATAAGCTATTTATAGGAATTAGATCATGGCTTGTGTAATTCCAGACTTTTTTATATTGCAGTCTAGAAAGAAGAAACTGCATACTGCATTCTTTGATTAGAAACTTGCTCAAAAAAAAAAAAAAAAAGAAAGAAAAGAAAAAAAGAAACTTGTTTATAATGATTCTTTATTAATAATTTGATACTTGTTTATAAAAAGGGAAGTGAAAATTAATATTTATTGATGGCTAAGTAAGAATAAAGTTCTAAGGTACATAATTATTTTAATATTTCTATGGATTTAAATTCAAAAGAAGTTTCTAATTTTTCAAATAAAAAGTAAAGGTTCAGTGATATCACCAAATAGCAGGTACCAGAGGTATTATTTTAATGCAAAATAAAAACAATACCATGAAAGCCCAATTTTTGAGCCTTGGTAAAATGATAAACCTGAATTATGATATATGAAAACAGAATTGACATGAAATATACTTTACATTATTGCTGTAACTCAAAAAACTGTGTTAAAATGTATAGGATACTTTTGGGGGGGGGAGAGCATTTTCTATAGGAAAATATCACGTGCAAGAGTTGAATTTTCCTAACTAAGTGATAGTGAGATTTCAACCATATGGCCATACAGCAAATTTGTATTCTGTGTATCCTCAAATCCTTTGATCCTTCTCTGGAAAGATAAAATTGATTATACCAAGGAAAAAACAGCACTTTCCTTCATTTTTTTTCCTAAGATTTAATGTTTTATTTAGCCCTTTCTTATTCAGGATTTCTATAAAACTGTGCTTAGCTCATAGTATATTTTTTGTTTGTTTTTTTTCCTGACTCCCAAATGATGGAAACTGGTTTAGAATTTGATATGCTGTTAAAGCATAGATTGACATTATTTCTCACTCTTGACTACAAATAACTTTGGCAACATTCAGAATCCTAGTGGTTTATCTTGTTTAGCTGATGCTCGTATACTTGCTATTGATTAATTCGTAAGACTGGTTTTCCTCTTGTGTAAATCTTTTCTCAATCATTAAGAATAACTTACTTGATTGTTTTGGAATGTATTTAATTCTGTTTTTCAAATTTACTGAGTCTCTCAATCTCACCCATTAAAATGAAATTGGTTTTCTCTTCCTTAGTGAAATATTTTATTGTTTAGCCTTAAGCATTGGGAGGGGGAGTTAATAGCTCTTTATACCTCTGAGCAATGAATTCAAGGTCTCCATAAAATTCTGATCATTTTCTCTCATTTATTTAACAAATAGATGTTTAACACCTACTTTTCATCATGTACTGTTCTAAGAAGTAGGAATACAACAAAGCTCATATGATTACATAAAAAATGCTGTATATATGTTTTCTGTAATTATTTATGTGTAATTTTTAAATCCAGCAAAGTATTTCTAAAATCTACTATATTCAGGGTCCTGTCTTAACACTGTTGATATAATGAGGAATGAGATATGGGTCATGGCCAGATTGGGGAAAGTGTTACGAGATCTGCTTGGGAAGCTAGATATAATCTGGGTGCTATGGTGTTATGTTACAGTATACTTTGTGCTATACTAAAATGTTACCCAAATGAAACATGGGATTTTGGAGAGGACCAATGTGTGTGTGTGTGTGTGTGTAATGGATTGGATTGGCTGTGGTGAGGGAAATTCAGGTGGAAGCAATTGGAGATGGTAAAATTTCTTTTAGCAAGATTTCTAAGAAGAGGTGTGTTCAGCGAAAGTGAGTATCTCTCCTCCTTTTTCTGTCACTCCATCGTTGGCCACTTTTATATATTAAGTTATACTAGCAAAAGCAAAAGTTCATCTTGTTTCCATAATTTCATATTATCTTCTATTTCACAGAAACATCACTGCTCTGAACTTTTTCAGTTCTCTGTCATCTTCCACTTGCAACAATTATATAGCCACATTTACCTGTTTATCTGACCAAGGATAGCGTTTTTATCTTGCCTTCTTGATTTTTTGTGATCTTGTTCCCTTTACTTCCTCTGGGGACATTCTTTGTTAGCCATGACAAAGCTTTTCAGCATCCCAATCTCTTTCTCTGTGGATTTTCCCTTCACTTTATGTATATTCAGTTCATTTCCATTTACCAAAACTGAATTATACTCTTAACTTGAATTTCTCCCTTGTCAGTATACTCTTTCTTGCTTTGCAAACCTAAGCTTCATGAAAGAATAGTCCCAGTTCATTGCTTCTATTTCACTACCTCTCAATAATTGCAGTAGTTCTAAAAAGACAAATTGAGTGCATGTACTTTACTAGTCATAGTTCTAGGGGTCATGGGCACATATATAAAAGACACAGATTCCCCAAGAGAAACAGAAAAATAGATCAGTAACTTAAAAATGCCTGTTTATGCTAGTAAGGTCAAGAGAAGGGACATTTAAACCAGACTAGATTGTTTAGATTGAAAAACTAGTGAAGGCAAAACTTGAGTTGAGTCTTGAAGAACAAAGAGGAGTGGATAGAAGCAGGAATGTTTAGAATGAATGAAAATATGCAAGAAGCTTAAACATTGAGGAGTATGGTATTTTCAATAATTAAAAATAACTGTGATTTGAATAATAAAAGAAATAATGTATTACTACCCAGACAATAAAATAGATAGCCATTAACCCGTCCTGATATAAATGATTACATGAAAAAATAAATGTGAGAATTCTTCCCTGCAGAAGATTTTCAAATAATAAATACAGAAAGGATGTGGGAAATAGAAAAGTATTCTTAGAACACCACAGTAAAAATTGCCTCAGGCAAGGTCCCCTGATGAATGCTAAAGCAAGCTAGTGGGTGGAACTTTAAAGAAAGATAGGATACATACAAGGTATCCCGTTGCTCTTTTCTGAAGTGTTTATATCTTACTGTGGGATTGTAACCTATGTCCACAGATACTCTGCCTCTGCAAGTATTACTTACCTCTGCAAATAAAGTATGAAAAGGGAAAAATAGTAATTTACAATAGAAAAACCTGACAGACATCTTTACAATCAAAAGATCTTAGTTAAAATGACCAGTCATAACTTATTTTGATATTATTTATCCCTGTTAATGGTATAAAGAGGAGTGCAGTTTATTCTTTTATATTCTTCCCCAAATTTACAATCCCAGTTTTGAGAAAACATCAGACAAACCAAGTTAAAAGGCATTCTGCAAAATCTCTGACCAACATTTTTTAAAAGTGTCTATCAGTGGTACAAAAAACAAGGAAGGCCTGAGGAACTGTCGTAGGTATGAGGAAACTAAGGAGCCAGGATATCTAAATGCAATATAGAATCCTGGATTAGATTCTTGAATGGAAAAGGACAGTGGGTATTGGTGAAATCTGAATCATCAGTAGGTTAGCTAATAGTAATATACCTGTGTTAACTCTTTTTTGTTTTTGTTTTTGTTTGTTTGTTTGTTTCTTTCTTTCTTTTTTGAGAGAGACCAGGAGGGGGATTGGAGAAGAAGGGGAGGGGCAGAGGAAGAGGGAGAGGGCAAGCCGACTCACTGCTGAGCATAGAGTGGAGACAGGGCTCAGTTCCAGGATCCTGATATCATGATGTTAGCTGAAGGAAGACGCTTAACTGACTGAGCCACACAGGTACTCCTGGTTTTAACTAACTCCTGATCTCAATGAACATATCATGGTTATGGAAGATCTTATAAAGGGAATCTGGGTAAAAGATATACAGAAATCCTTTTTAGTGTTATTATTATTATTATTATGACTTTTTAGAAATCCTTTGCATTATATTTGCAACCTCTTTAAAAATCTAAAATCATTGGGTCACCTGGGTGGCTCAGTGGGTTAAGCCTCTGCCTTTGGCTCAGGTCATAATCCCAGGGTCCTAGGATCAAGACCTGCATCAGGCTCTCTGCTCAGCCGGGAGCCTGCTTCCTCCTCTTTCTCTGCCTGCCTCTCTGCCTACTTGTCATCTCTCTCTCTGTCAAATAAATAAATAAATAATCTTAAGAAAAATACATAAAAATCTAAAATCATTTCAAAATGTAAAAAAAAATAAAAAGGACTGTATATAGTAGCATAATGACTATATGTTAAATGGGAATATAAAAGCAGTAGTCTTAATAATCATGATCCATGAGAGATAAAAATAAATTGGATTTCATTAAAATTAAAAAAAAACATAAAAACTAAACCAACTCTGTGAGAAATAGTATTAAGAGAATGAAAAAACAAGCCACAGAATGTGAGAAAATAATTGCAAAACACATATATGATAAACCACTGATATTCAAAATATACAGCCATTTTAAAACTCAACAGTAAGAAAACAAATAACCAATTAAACAATAGGACAAAGGTCTGAATGGACACCTCAAAAAGAAGATATATATATGGAAAATAAGCATATAGGAAAATACTCAACATCATATGTTGTAGGGAATTGCAAATTAAAACACACCTATTAAAATGCCCAAGATTTAAACTACTTATGACATCGAATGCTGTTGAATATGTGGAGGAGCAGAAACTCTTATTCATTGATGTTGGGAATGGAAAATGGTACAGCTATCTTTTAAAGACAGTTTTTAACAGTTCCTAAGAAGTTAAAGATAGGTTTACTATATGATCCAGTAATCATAAAATGATTTGGAAGCTTATTCACAAACAAAAGCCTACACATGAATTTGTACAGCTGCTTTACTCACAGTTTGCCAAAAAAATTGGAAGCACCCAAGATGTCCTTCCATAGATTGAAAGGATAAATAACTGTGGTACATCCATCTAAGCAATATTATTCAGTGATAAAATGAAATGAGACTTTAAGCCCTGAACAGAGATGGAAGAACCTTAAATGCATATGTCTAAATGAAAGAAACCAGTCTGTAAAACTACATACTGTATGATTTCAACTATATAACACTCTGGAGATGGCAAAACTATTGAGACAATAAAATGATCAGTGATTGCCAGGGGTTTGAAGGAGGGTGGAAGAGATGAGTAGGTGGATCATGGAGATTTTCAGGGTGGTGACGTTATGCATTTGTCAAAACTCATTGAACTGTACCACGTAAACACTGAGCCCTAATGTAAATTATGTACTTAGTTAATAATAATATAGTACTATTTCATCAGTTTTAGCAAGTATATCACACTAATGTAAAATATTAATGATAAAAGAAACTGAAGGTGGAGCTGGAAGGCATATATGGAAACTCTGCATACACTCTGATAAATTTTATGTGAACCTAATACTTCCCTAAAAAAATAAAGCTTAAAAAACTAGCAATAGTTTGTAAGGAAATGGAGCAAGTAAAATGATTATTTCCTCTTTCTTTTCTCATGGAATATGGAGAATGGGAGATTAAATAAGAAATTTATTTATTTAAATTATAAAAGATCACTTTCTTGGTAGAGTTGGGAATGAAATGTGGGTTTGGTGTAGTTTATTGAAGAGAGGAGCTTATGGGACAAAACAAATGACTGATAAAGATATAATTTATTGGCAACTAAAATACCAGGAATAGTGTTGCTTTTGGTGATGTTATTTTCCTCTGTGTTTAAAAGCCTTGTTAAAAGTTATGAACAAAAACCAGGATAATATTCCGTTTTATTTATTTACTTATTTATTTATTTGACAGAGAGAGAGATTGAGATCACAAGTAGGCAGAGCGGCAGGCAGAGAGAGAGGGGGAAGCCGGCTCCCTGCTGAGCAGAGAGCCTGACACAGGGCTTGACCCCAGGACCCTGAAACCATGACCTGAACCAAAGGCAGAGGTTTAACCCACCGAGCCACCCAGTCACCTCTCCCTTATTTATTTTTTATTTGAAAAATCAGCTAATGTTAAAGAATAAGACAGAACAGACCTACACAATAAAAAATTGTCATTGTCCTATGGATATTCATGTAATGGAAAAATGCCTTTTACATTGTTCTCACCTAAAAATCTAACTTGATCATCCATATTAAACCAGTTTTTGCATGTTTTAATTTAAGTAAAGCTTTTGTACAGACAGAAAAGCACTCTCCTACTGAACTGATCTGAACCACCTAGAATTATGAGAATCTACGTTTCCTCTTCAGGTCAACTCAAGGCCAGTTGTATGCTGTGTTCTGTTTCTAGTGGCTCCATGCTTGAAACTAGCATGTGTGGGTATTTACACATTGAATTTGGCAAATACTAATAGAGCATTAGTATTAACATTTTGGATAACTAATCTTTATTTTTAAAATTTAATTTAACTTTATTTACATTCAGTTTATTAACTCATAGTATATTACTAGTTTCAGAGGTAGAGTTCAATGATTCATCTGTTGTATATAACACCCAGAGCCCATCACTCTGTTACCACATCCCCCAGCCCCCTCCCCTCCAGCAACCCTAAGTTTCCTATGGTTAAGTCTCTTTCGGTTTGTCTCCCTCTCTGATTTCATCTTGTTTTATTTTTACCTCCATTCCTTTATATTCCTCTGTTTTGTTTTTAAAATTCCACCTACAAGTGAAATCGTATGGTAATTCTTTCTCTGATTGACTTATTTCCCTTCCCCTAATACTCTCTAGCTCCAAACCTATTGTTGCAAATGACAAGATTTCATTTTTTTTAAAAGGCATTTTAATTGCTACCATTTTTTAAATGGCAATGTCTCAGTTTTGTTTTATTTTTTTAAAGATTTTATTTATTTATTTCACAGAGATCACAAGTAGGCAGAGAGGCAGGCAGAGAGAGAGAGGAGGAAGCAAGCTCTCTGCTGAGCAGAGAGCCTGATGTGGGGCTCGATCCCAGGACCCTGGGATCATGACCTGAGCCGAAGGCAGAGGCTTAACCCACTGAGCCACCCAGGTGCCCCCAAGATTTCATTTTTTAATGGCTGAGTAATATTCCATACACACACACACACACACACGTGTGTGTGTGTATCACATCTTCTTTATTCATTTATCTTTTGATGGACATCTGGGCTCCTTCCATAGTTTGGCTATTGTAGACATTTCTGCTATAAACATTGGGATGCAAAAAGGTGCCCCTTCTGATCACTACTTTTGTATCTTTGGGGTAAATATGTAGCTGTGCAATTATTGGGTCATAGGATAACTCTACTTTTAATGTTCTGAGGAATCTCCATACTGTTTTCCAGAATGCCTATAGCAGCTTTCATTCCCTCCAGCAGTGTAAGAAGGTTCTCTTTTGTCCATATCCTCATCAACATTTGTCATTTCCTGAGTTGTTAATTTTTAGACATTTTGACAGGTGTGAGGTGGTATCTCATTGTGGTTTTGATTTGTATTTCTCTGATGTCCAGTGATATTGGGCATTTTTTCATATGCCTGTTGGCCATCCGGATGTCTTCCTTGGAGAAATGTCAGTCTACATCCTCTGCCCATTTCTTGATTGGATTATTTGTTCTTTGGGTGTTGAGTTTCATAAATTATTTTTATATTTTTGATACTAACCTATTTCTGATAAGATATTTGTAAATATCTTCTCCCATTCTGTAGGTTCTCTTTAGGTTTTGTCGACTATTTCCTTTGCTGTGCAAAAGATTTTTATCTTAAGGAAGTCCCAATAGTTTATTTTTGCTTTTGTTTCCCTTGCCTTTGGAAACATGTCTAGCAAGAAGTTGCTGCAGCTGAGGTCAAAGAGGTGGCTACCTGTGTTCTATTCTAGGGTTTTGATGGATTCCTATCTCACATTTCATCCATTTTGAGTTTATTTTTGTGTATGATGTAAAAAAGTGTTTCAGTTTCATTCTTCTGCATGTGGCTGTTCAATTTTCGCAGCACCATTCCTTGGAGAGACTGTCTTTATCCATTGGACATTCTTTCTTGCTCTGTCAAAGATTATTTGGCCATAGAATTGAGGGTCCATTTCTGGGCTCTTTTCTGTTCCATTGCTCTATGTATCTGTTTTTGTGCAAGTACCATACTGTCTTGATGATTACAGCTTTGTAACAGAGCTTGAAGTCCAGAATTATGATTCCTCCAGCTTTGATTTTCTTTTTCAACTTTCCTTTGGCTATTCGGGGTCATTTCTGTTCTATACAAATTTTAGGATTATTTGTTCCAGCTCTACAAAAAATGTTGATGGTATTTTGATAGGGATTGCATTGAATGTATGGATTGTTTTGGGTAGCATACACATTTTAACAATATTTATTCTTCCAGTCCATGAGCCTATATTTTTTCCATTTCTTTGTGTCTTCTTCAATTTCATTCCTAAGTGCTCTATAGTTTTCAGAGTACAGCTCCTTTACCTCTTTGGTTAGGTTTATGCCTAGGTATTTTATGGGCTTTGGTGCAATGGTAAATGGGATGGATTCCTTGATTTCTCTTTCTTCTGCCACACTGTTACTGTATAGAAGTGCAACTGATTTCTGTGCATTGATTTTATATCCTGCCACTTTGCTGAATTCCTGTATGCATTCTAGAAATTTTGGGGTGGAATCTTTTGGATTTCATACATAGAATGTCATGTCATCAACAAAGAGTGAAAGTTTGAATTCTTCTTTGCCTATTTGGATACCTTCTCTTTCTTTCTTTCTTTCTTTTTTTTTTTTTTTTTTGTGTGTGTGTGTGTGTGTGTGTGTGTCTGATTGCTGAGGCTAGGCCTTCCAGTACTGTATAGAACAACAGTGGTGAGAGTGGACATCTCTGTCATATTCCCAACCTTAAAGGAAAAGCTCTCAGTTTTTCCCCATTGAGAATGATGTTTGCCGTGGGCTTTACATATATGGCTTTTATGATATTGAGGTATGTTCCCTCTCTCCCTACAGTGTGGAGAGTTTTAATCATGAAAGGATGCTACACTTTCTCAAATGCTCTTTCTGCAACTATTGAGAGGATCATATGATTCTTGTCCTTTCTTCTACTGATGTGGTGTATCATGTCGATTGATTTGTGGATGTTGAATCACTTTTCAGCCCAGGAGTAAATCCCATTTGTTCCTGGTGAATAGTCCTTTTAATGTACTGTTGGATCTTATTAGCTAGTATCTTGGTGAGAATTTTGGCATTCATTTTCATCAGGGATATTGGGCTGTAATTCTTTGTTCTGTTGGGGTCTTTGTCTGGGTTAGGGATCAGATTGGAAAACTAATCTTTACCCATTTACTAGAATGAAAATGCTTAAGACAAACGTTAAAATCCAATTAAATAACTCTTGGCCATTTTTTCCCCTAACTTGTTTAAATGTTGGAAATATTTTAGCAAGGAAAAGTGAGCCTGCAAGTGAAGAAGTGAAAAGAAAAGGACATTAAAAAATTATTATATACTCCTTTAAAAAGTGATCGTCCCTCAGTATCATGTGTATTTTCTCCTTGAATTTTATGCTTCCACACCTGCCTCCTCCTTTTATTGGATGAAGCAAGTGGACAGGCAACTAGAGAACAGTAAGCTCTAGGTAGAAGTAAAATCCATTGGTGTGAATGCAAATGATTCATAAATATGATGTTAATATGTTTTAAATAGATTAACTCTGTGTTTTACTCTGGTGTCTTCAGAGTTGAGACTATACAATTTAGAAATGATACAACAATGTATACTAGAAATTTATTTGCCTGTCAATTCTACTACCATTTTTTTACTGTAAATACCCATGGTCCCATCTGTACTTTTCCCAAAGAGTATTCTCTAAAACACCAATTTTCTCTCATTGTCATAGTAATGATTTTAAGTCGTTTATGAACTTTAATAATGGCACCTTACTTTTACAGAGAACATTTCCTTTCCTTCCAAATTAATAATAAATATATATCTTGAATATACGGAAATGTTTTTAGAGCTTTGTTTTCAGGGATTCTCATTCTGTATCTGGATATATAATTTGTGAACAATGATTTCTCTAAGCTCTTCTACTGGCTGTATGTCTTAGAAATGCAGCAGGCTTCCTGGTAAATCAATTTGTGTTAGCTGTGTGGTACAGATTTGCAGCAGCATAATTCAGACTGACTTCTCCAAATAATACTTCTTCTGACAACACTTTTAAAGTGGCAAGATTGCTTAGAAAAGTACAGAATTGTCTTGAGATATCACATCCCCCAGCAGAATTCAAAATACTGTTGCAAAACTGACAAAATAGAACCTAAATTGTAATGTGATATAGTAAAGCAGCTGATAGATTGCACTCTGCACCAAAAATTGCTAACTCAGTGCCCAAAGAAAAACCACAGAACTGTAGGAACAGTAAGAGAAGTCTTAACTCGACAGGCCAAAAAAACAGCCAAATGAATATGATGTAAGTACATAGTATTTTCCAACTTGCTTAAATACATTGTGGACCTCTTTTTAAAATTATGAAGGTGGTAGAGAACATTGGAGAAGGTGTATAGGTTACCAATTGAAACTTTGGAGTGCTTTTTAGAAATTTGCCATTTGTTTAATGTGTTGTACAGTGCTAAATGAAACTTAAGGGGAAAATGGTTTTGTGTGTCAGTATTTAAATGTTGTTTTTATTGTTAAATGAAGCTAGAGAATTTACACCATGATTAAAATTCTCATGCTTCATTTTATAAATAACTTTTTTCAGTTAAGAATGCTCATGATATAAGATGTTAATATATTAGAGTCTTTTAAAAGACAATTTGAGATTTTGTATGATTAGAGAATGATTACATTTTTGGATGATTTGGAAAAATTTAGTTCCATGAGATGGCATATCCTAAATGCATGTTTTTGTCCTTCAGCTCACTTCATATTTACTACATATAAAGGTTCAATTTGAATTTCACTCAATAATGCTCTTTATTTAGTTATTATTGACAAATATTTTATTGCTGTGCAACTGAAAATGCTTTGGTTGCTGATGTAGGCATACTTTAAGATGGATGTGATTATAGTTGCTAAAAATAATGCTAGACACATAGTAGATCTTTAATATTGTTGATTGAGCCATTGATTGGTTTCTTAAATCAGGATGTGGAAAAGAATTAAAGTGAATTGTGAATCCCCAGAGGCTTTTTTTAATGTTGTATAAGAGGCTAGTGACCTTTACATCCCCCATTCTTATCTGTATTTCTTGTAGTTTTGAAAGTGGGTATTGACCAGTCCTTAGATTCCATCTTACATAGGGATAATCAGAGGGATGAGAACTCTACTTCTATAAATGTCTATTGACAGTAACTCCTCTGTGTCCATCTAAAATAAAGGTTTTATCTTATCTTCTTCTGTTGTCCTTAAACAAGGGCATCTTAAAAATATGGTTAACACTTTATAGCCTAATGATTTTTTAAAATAATTTTTATTAAGGCACATGATCTCACACTTTGAACAATGATTGGTGCGGAGTCTTTATTTCTATCAAGACTGACTTTAGCATTGAAAGGAATAAATTCAACTTCAAGAAGAAAATTACATTTTTGTTAAAAGAGAATTAAATATTCTTATTTCTATAACTTTAGTTTTCAGAATAGAGAACTTTCCATAGTTTCCAGGATACATATGTATTTGCTTACATATTGCAAAAGAAAAAAAAAAGTACAAGAGCGTTGAAGTCAACAATATTAAAATTTATAAACAACAAGAGAAACAGTTAAAGCAAAGGAATACCCACATTGACAAGGTAAAATAATTCTTAAGTTCTGGCTTTTTTTTCACTATTAATAAGGTATGCTTACTCCCACCCCCCAACTGGAGACATAATAGGGATTAGGATTCTCAGGTATCCACTGAGCTTGTTGAACACTAGGTAAAACTAGGTTCAGTGCTGTCTTGCAAACTGGACTTCTTATGCTTTAGATTTAAGTTCATAGTGATGATGGACAGTATACGTATATAATATTTTCTTAATGTGTTACTAATACAAATAAAATCAGCAAATAAAAATTATGCTCAATTTAACAGCCTCACTGATCCTCATTGAAACTCTGCGTGACCTTTTGTAACCAAAATTTAGCTATACATATCTGCAGATTTGCTCTTTGCTGTTGAATGGTTCTTCCCTTTTTCTTTCTCCCTATTTTTTGTCTTAAGGTCCATTATTCCCTCCAAAGTTTATTCATGTAGGTAGAGACTCTGCTGCATAATGAACACTTGCTTAAATCTGCAGGATAAACCTATGAAAGGAAAAATACTATCAAATATTTGTAAAATTATGTTTTGGTGAAGTCATGCAAATATTAGTGTCTTCCTAAAGTAGTCCGATTTTCTAGGTATTGCACTGAGAAACTGGAGATACAGTTATCTGACACTTTCCCCAGATAACCACTTTATTATAAACTGTAAAATTTCATAGACTTGCTTGCTGCATTGACACATAAGTCAATACATACTGAATTTTACCTGGGGCACATCAATTATTAAGAGATGTTGAATAGCATGGGTTAATTTCAGCTGGTCTGGATTGATCACAGGCTAATCTCTACATCTACCTGAAGCCTGATGGTGACCCTTGCCCAAGGCTGTAGGATATACTAACTGGAGATAAATGATGTCCTGTAATCATGAATTTGTGGGTTGTTTGTATTAATGTGCTAGCATCATTTGTTAATAACAACAGGGTTGATACCTGGTTTTGGTAGGACTACTGTTAAGGCTGGTGCTGAGATAACTGTGTGACCAGTTTAGTATAAGAGATTTTGGCTCTGCTGATAATGGAGAGTCTCAAAGCCTATAAATAAAATATTCCTGTGTAGGCCAGTGGTGGGAGGAGAAAGAAGTCAACCCTTGACATCTCTAGACCACTTCCAATGCATGTTCTTTTTTTGCTGTTGCTGTTTTATTTCCTTTGCTTCTAATTTAGGTCTTGTATGAGTAAAAAACAGTATGCTGTTTTATTTCCTTTGCTTCTAATTAGGTCTTGTTTGAGGCCTGTGAGTCCTTCCAGTAATCGAACACTTAAGGCAATTAATGCATAATTAATGCACATGTAAACAAGGAAGCCCAGTAAATATCAAATATGAAAAAAGCAGCAGAGTATCATTAAAGTGGACCAGTAATATGATTAAAGAAACTCACTAGTGTGTATTGGTTTAGATGCACTTAAAAGCTTATGGATATTAACTAAGATGTGTAAATCAAGGAGAAAAAATTAATTAGTAAAAGAAAAAGAGGTATTATTTATAGCATATTATGCTAGATACCTGTAAAGGGAAAACTTGGATATCTTGGCAATGTGGTATAATGGCAATTTATTTAATAGTTTTATTTCTGGAATGAAACTAAGAGGTGTTCTGGATTAATAGTGAGTTTTCTAGAATAGTTTAAAGCAAAATTGAGTATGAATTTCCCTTATAATCCAAATTGTTGTTTTAGCCTAAAAGCCATTATATTTTATAAAATATTTATTTTTACTCTATTGAGATGACCTTTTCTTTTTGCCTGTAGTCCATTAATATTACTTATATTGATAGTTTCCATCATACCTCTATCCTTGCATTTCTGTAATAAATTCCTCTTGACTTTTCTCTAATTTATAATTATATAAATGATTATAATTATATAATAGATTGCTAGTATTATTAATTCATATTTAAGCTAACCATACACATCTTTTTACTTTGTTTTCATATATGAATTGGGCCTTTAACGTATTTCATTTCATATATTCTCAATATGTGATTTTAAAACCAAGGTTTTGTAGGTGCTAAAAATTAAATGGAGGTACTTTCTTATTTTCCTATTTTACCATAAAATACATAAGAAAGAGATATTATGGGTTTTGAAAATTTGAACAGATTGATTACTAAATCTGCCTAGTGGAGCATTTAAAAAAAAAAGATTTATTTATTTATTTGAGAGAGAGAGAAAGCACAAGTGGGAGGGGCAGAGGGAGAAGAGGAGAGAATTTCAAGCAGACTCCACAGTGAGTGGAGAGTCTGTATAGGGCCCGATCTCACGACCCTGCTGATCATGACCTGAGCCAAAACCAAGAGTCAGATACTTAACTTATTTTGTCACCCAGACGCCCCTGGTGTGGTGTTTTTGAAAATAGTGCTTGCATATTTTCAATAATTTTCCCATTTAGTGGTGGCATCTAATTCCCAACCTAGGAATCTGGGTTATGTGTTTGACTCATTTGCAACCAATGGAATGCTGTATTCATGATTCTAGATGACTTTAAATGTACTGTGAGAAAAAAGACAGGACTTTTTATATAGTACTCTTTAAATTCTCACTCTAGTGAAATCCAGTCACCATGCAAAACTTCAGTTATTTTAAAAGCCTTAAATTGTAGTGGCCTCATATTGGAGTTTCCATTGATATTCCCAGCTAATTCCAGCTTTTCAGTCATCCTTTTCAAACACTAAACATGTGAGTGATGTGAGTGATGACATCTTAAGCCCTTCAGTCCAATGTATCCAGTACCCTAGGGAGAGTCAACTTCATCAAGAAAATATAGCTGAGCCCTGTTCATATCTGTGATTTACACAATCCTTGAGTTAAAATAAAATGGTTGTTTTAAACTACAAAGTTTTGGATAGTCTAATAAGCAGTAAAAGATATACTGAACATAATTTGTTACTGGAAGTGAGCCATTGACATAACAAAACCCTGAAAATATGTAATGCTGGTTTTATTCTAAGTAGTGAAGAAGCTGAAAGGTCTTAGAAGAGAATTTTAGAAGAAACCTGATGTTTTCAAGGGATCTCCTGGTGAAACCTTAAATGAAATGAAGAAATCAATTATTTGGAGCCAAAGGAAAAGAAGCAGTGCTAAGTAGTGGCAGAAAAACAGTTTCACCTGTGATAATGTGAAAGATAGAAAATATACCTAATGTATAGACAAATATGACTGAGGATATTTCCTGGCAGGTTGCAGAAAACACCAATTACTTTTTTAGGTAAGCTAGAGATAGAGATGTGCTAAAGGAAGTTATCCATTTACACAGAATGTATTCTCACTGTAGCACAGATGTCACAAATTTTGACATGCTTTATTTTTTATTTTATTAGTTTTTAAATATTTATTTATTTATTTATCTATAGTAGGAGATAGAGAGAGAGAGTGAAATATGTAGGGAACGGCAGAGGGAGAAGGAGAGAGAGAATCTCAAGCAGACTCCCCGCTGAGTGGGGAACCAGAAGTGGGGCTATATCTCAGAACCCTGAGATAATGACCTGAGGAACTCAAGTGTCCATCACTTGACTGACTGAGCCACCCAGGTGCCCCGATGCTTTATTTTTTATTTTTGTTGAATCAAAATATTTTCAAATACCTTTTGTGATTTTTGATCTATTATATATTCATACTTTAAAAATTTCAAATACTTGACCATTTTGTCAAATATCTGTATGTTATTGATCCTTAGTTTATATTTCATTTTGTCAGAGAGTGTGCTCTGTGTGATTTCAATTATTTTCCATTTGTTAAGAATCATTTTGAGATGCAGAAGATGTTATGTCTTACAGAATATTCCTTGTACACTTAACTGTGTATCCCAATGCTTTGTGTGGAGTTACCAATAATTATCAATTGGGGCAAGTTGCTTGACAGCTTTGTTCAAGAGTTGCATATCCTTACTGAATTTCTAAGTAATTGTAATCAATTATTAATAGTGGAATGTTGAAATTTCCAATTATAAGTGGTGTTGGTCTATTTCCTCTTTTTATTCTCTCTTTTCCTTTAGATAACTCAAAGCTCTGTTATTGTTATTAGGGGCATACACATTTAGCTTTGCTTTAATGGGACTGAATCGACCTTATGCCTATCTTTTCCTGACAATAAAATTAGCTATTTTTAAAATGAAAAATAGAAAATAAAATGACCCTTTCAGCATTATGAAAAATACTACTGTATTCCTTTTTTACAAATCTAATTTGTTTAAGATTGATATAGCCCCTCCAATTTCAGTATACTTAGTATTTGCATTACATATCTTTTCCTTTCTTTGCTCTTACCACACGGATGTCTTTCTTTATAATTCAGTTGGTTTCTTGTAGACAGCACAAAGTTAAGTCTTGTTTTTTCTTTCTATTTAACATTTCTTTCTATTTAACATCTTTTAATTGGATGATTTGGAAAATTTACATTACCCAATAGGAGCAAGTTTAAAAATAACATTTTTGCTGTTGCTTCTTATTTGCCTTATCTGTCCTTGATACTTTTTTTCCTTATACTTATTTTTTCTCTTTAATATTTAGTTTTGTTTACACTTGGCTTATTAGTTAGACTGCATTGTTTTGCTTTCTATTTTTGTGATTACTCTATGGTTCCATATGTGTGAATGTGTGTGTTTAACTTATGACTGCTTATTTTCAAACTATACCATTTCAGTTACAATGTAAAAGCTTATAAAGGTGTATTTCCTTTTTCTACTTCAATGATTCATGCTAATTATTGTCCTACACATTGTTTCATACATACTTTAAAAAATATTTAAATCCCCATAATACTTGATTATAATTTCTACTTAAAAGGGATTACAGATGGGGCACCTGGGTGGCTCAGTGGGTTAAGCCTCTGCCTTCAGCTCAGGTCATGATCTCAGGGTCCTGGGATCAAGCCCCACATCGGGCTCTCTGCTCAGGACGGAGCTTGCTTCCCTCTCTCTCTGCCTGCCTCTCTGCCTACTTGTGATCTCCGTCTGTCAAATAAATAAACAAAATCTTTAAAAAAAAAAAGGGGGGGTTACAGAGGTGTTTGGGTAGTTCAGTTGGTCGAACCTCTGACTCTTGGTTTTAGCTCATGTCATGATCTCAGGGTTATGGGATGGCCTGCATCTGGCTCCCTGATCAGTGGGGTATCTATTCTTCCTCTCTCATCTGCCCCTCCCCCAGCTCATGTACTCTCTCTCTCTCCCTATCCCAAATAACTAAATAAATAAAAATAAAGATATTACAAATGACATAATGTATCTTTCACATTTTCTCTCAAATTCACCATTTCTGGTGCTCATCATTCCTTCCTGTAGGTCTAGATTTTCTCTTGGTATCTAAAAAAATTTTTTTTTTTTTTTTTTTTTTTTTTTTTTTTTTTTTTTCAAATTTCTCATAATGTAGCCTCAAACATATCAGGACTTAACTTGGATAAGAGTTTAGACTCTGAGCTGATGCTGCCATTGGTTGAGACTTTGGAGGACGAGTGGAGGAAGTGAGTGTATTTTGCATCTAGAATGGACATGAATTACTGAGAGCTAGAAGGTGATTAGTGGTAGGCAGATTATTAAAATGGCTCCTCACGATTCCCATCTTTTTTTTTTAAATTTTTTATTTTTTATAAACATATATTCTTATCCCCAGGGGTAAAGGTCTGTGAATCACCAGGTTTACACACTTCACAGCACTCACCAAAGCACATACCTTCCCCAATGTCCATAATCCCACCCCTTCTCCTAAACCCCCTCCCCCCAGCAACCCTCAGTTTGTTTTGTGAGATTAAGAGTCACTTATGGTTTGTCTCCCTCCCAATCCCATCTTGTTTCATTGATTCTTCTCCTACCCACTTAAGCCCCCATGTTGCATCACCACTTGCTCATATCAGGGAGATCATATGATAGTTGTCTTTCTCTGCTTGACTTATTTCGCTAAGCATGATACGCTCTAGTTCCATCCATGTTGTTGCAAATGGCAAGATTTCATTTCTTTTGATGGCTGCATAGTATTCCATTGTGTATATATACCACATCTTCTTTATCCATTCATCTGTTGATGGACATCTAGGTTCTTTCCATAGTTTGGCTATTGTGGACATTGCTGCTATAAACATTCGGGTGCACATGCCCCTTTGGATCACTACGTTTGTATCTTTAGGGTAAATACCCAATAGTGCAATTGCTGGGTCATAGGGCAGTTCTATTTTCAACATTTTGAGGAACCTCCATGCTGTTTTCCAGCGTGACTGCACCAGCTTGCATTCCCACCAACAGTGTAGGAGGGTTCCCCTTTCTCCGTATCCTCGCCAGCATCTGTCATTTCCTGACTTGTTGATTTTAGCCGTACTGACTGGTGTGAGGTGATAGCTCATTGTGGTTTTGATTTGTATTTCCCTGATGCCAAGTGATATGGAGCACTTTTTCATGTGTCTGTTGGCCATCTGGATGTCTGGACACTAGTCCTTTTTCTGATATGTCGTTTGCAAATATCTTCTCCCATTCTGTCAGTTGTCTTTTGCTTTTGTTAACTGTTTCCTTTGATGTGCAAAAGCTTTTGATCTTGATGAAATCCCAATAGTTCATTTTTGCCCTTGCTTCCCTTGCCTTTGGTGTTGTTCCTAGGAAGATGTTGCTGCGGCTGAGGTTGAAGAGGTTGCTGCCTGTGTTCTCCTCAAGGATTTTGATGGATTCCTTTCGCACATTGAGGTCCTTCATCCATTTTGAGTCTATTTTTGTGTGTGGTGTAAGGAAATGGTCCAATTTCATTTTTCTGCATGTGGCTGTCCAATTTTCCCAGCACCATTTAATGAAGAGGCTGTCTTTTTTCCATTGGACATTCTTTCCTGCTTTGTCGAAGATTAGTTGACTGTAGAGTTGAGAGTCTATTTCTGGGCTCTCTATTCTGTTCCATTGATCTATGTGTCTGTTTTTGTGCCAGTACCATGCTGTCTTGATGATGACAGCTTTGTAATAGAGCTTGAAGTCCGGAATTGTGATGCCACCAATATCCCTTTTCAATATCCCTTTGGCTATTCGAGGTCTTTTCTGGTTCCAGATAAATTTTAGGAATATTTGTTCCATTTCTTTGAAAAAGATGGATGGTACTTTGATAGGAATTGCATTAAATGTGTAGATTGCTTTAGGTAGCATAGACATTTTCACAATATTTATTCTTCCAATCCAGGAGCATGGAACATTTTTCCATTTCTTTGTGTCTTCCTCCATTTCATTCATGAGTACTTTATAGTTTTCTGAGTATAGATTCTGTGCCTCTTTGGTTAGGTTTATTCCTAGGTATATTATGGTTTTGGGTGCAATTGTAAATGGGATTGACTCCTTAATTTCTCTTTCTTCTGTCTTGCTGTTGGTGTAGAGAAATGCAACTGATTTCTGTGCATTGATTTTATATCCTGAAACTTTACTGAATTCCTGTATAAGTTCTAGCAGTTTTGGAGTGGAGTCTTTTGGGTTTTCCACATATAGTATCATATCATCTGCGAAGAGTGATAGTTTGACTTCTTCTTTGCCAATTTGGATGCCTTTAATTTCCTTTTGTTGTCTGATTGCTGAGGCTAGGACCTCTAGTACTATGTTGAATAGCAGTGGTGATAATGGACATCCCTGCCATGTTCCTGACCTTATCGGAAAAGCTTTCAGTTTTTCTCCATTGAGAATGATATTTGCGATGGGTTTTTCATAGATGGCTTTGATGATATTGAGGTATGTGCCCTCTATCCCTACATTTTGAAGGGTTTTGATCAGGAAGGGATGCTGTACTTTGTCAAATGCTTTTTCAGCACCTATTGAGAGTATCATATGGTTCTTGTTCTTTCTTTTATTGATGTGTTGTATCACATTGACTGATTTGCGGATGTTGAACCAACCTTGCAGCCCTGGAATAAATCCCACTTGGTCATGGTGAATAATCCTTTTAATGTACTCTTATTATGGTCTTTGGCTTAAAATCTAATTGATCTGATATAAGGATTGCCACTCCTGCTTTCTTCTGATGTCCATTAGCATGGTAAATTCTTTTCCACCCCCTCACTTTAAATCTGGAGGTGTCTTCGGCTTAAAATGAGTTTCTTTAGGCAACATATAGATGGGTTTTGTTTTTTTATCCATTCTGATACCCTGTGTCTTTTGATTGGGGCATTTAGCCCATTAACATTCAGGGTAACTATTGAGAGATATGAATTTAGTGCCATTGTATTGCCTGTAAGGTGACTGTTCCTGTATATGGTCTCTGTTCCTTCCTGATCTACCACTTGTAGGCTCTCTCTTTGCTTAGAGGACCTCTTTCAATATTTCCTGTAGAGCTGGTTTGGTGTTTGCAAATTCTTTCAGTTTTTGTTTGTCCTGGAAGCTTTTAATCTCTCCTTCTATTTTCAATGATAGCCTAGCTGGATATAGTATTCTTGGCTGCATGTTTTTCTCGTTTAGTGCTCTGAAAATATCATGCCAGCTCTTTCTGGCCTGCCAGGTCTCTGTGGATAAGTCAGCTGCCAATCTAATATTTTTACCATTGTATGTTACAGACTTCTTTTCCCGGGCTGCTTTCAGGATTTTCTCTTTGTCACTGAGACTTGTAAATTTTATTATTAGGTGACGGGGTGTGGGCCTATTCTTATTGATTTTGAGGGTCGTTCTCTGAACCTCCTGAATTTTGATGCTCGTTCCCTTTGCCATATTGGGGAAATTCTCCCCAATAATTCTCTCCAGTATACCTTCTACTCCTCTCTCTCTTTCTTCTTCTTCTGGAATCCCAATTATTCTAATGTTGTTTCATCTTATGGTGTCACTTATCTCTCGAATTCTTCCCTCGTGGTCCAATAGCTGTTTGTCCCTCTTTTGCCCAGCTTCTTTATTCTCTGTCATTTGGTCTTCTCTATCGCTAATTCTTTCTTCTGCCTCATTTATCCTAGCAGTGAGAGCCTCCATTTTTTATTGCACCTCATTAATAGCTTTTTTTATTTCAACTTGGTTAGATTTTAGTTCTTTTATTTCTCCAGAAAGGGCTTTTATATCTCTCGAGAGGGTTTCTCTAATATCTTCCATGCCTTTTTCGAGCCCGGCTAGAACCTTGAGAATTGTCATTCTGAACTCTAGATCTGACATATTACCAATGTCTGTATTGATTAGGTCCCTAGCCTTCGGTACTGCCTCTTGTTCTTTTTTTGTGTGTGTGTTGAATTTTTCCATCTTGTCATTTTGTCCAGATAAGAGTATATGAAGGAGCAAGTAAAATACTAAAAGGGTGGCAACAACCCCAGGAAAATATGCTTTAACCAAATTAGAAGAGATCCCAAATCATGAGGGGGGAGAAAGGGGATAGAAAGTGGTTCAAAAAGGAAGAGAGAAAAAACAAAGAAAAGAAAATAATTAAAAAAAAAGAAAACAAATAAGAAAAATATAAAAAAGAAAATATATATATATTGGATAAACTAGTTAAAAAACGTTAAAAAAGAAAAAGTTAAAAGTTAAAAATTAAATTTACCAGAAGGTGAGAAAAAAAAAAAAAACAAAAAATGAAAAAGAAAAAAATCAAATTAACTGCAAGACTAAAAAAAATCACAGGGAAAAAGCCATGAGTTCCGTGCTTTGCTTTCTCCTCCTCTGGAATTCTGCTGCTCTCCTTGGTATTGATACCGCACTCCTTGGTAGTGAACTTGGTCTTGGCTGGATTTCTTATTGATCTTCTGGGGGAGGGGCCCGTTGTAGTGATTCTCAAGTGTCTTTGCCCCAGGTGGAATTGCACCGCCCTTACCCGGGGCGGGGGTGAGTAATCCGCTCGGGTTTGCTTTCAGGAGCTTTTGTTCCCTGAGCCCTCTCCTTAGAGTTCTGGAGGACGGGAATACAAATGGCGGCCTCCTGGTCTCCTGCCCGGAGGAGCCGAGAGCCCAGGGCCCCACTCCTCAGTGCGCCCTCAGAGAACAGCGCCCAGTTACTCCCGTCTGCCTGACCTCTGGCCGCGCTCCGAGCTCACCGAGCCTGCGACCGGTTCAAGGTAACACCGAGCTGTGAACTTACTGTCGGCTCTGTCTCTGTAGCCGGCTTTCCCGTTCCAATACCCACAAGCTCTGCGACACTCAGACACCCCCGATCCTTCTGTGACCCTGTGGGACCTGAGGCCACGCCGACCCCGCGTGTGCTTCACCCCGGTCTAGCTTCTGGAGCGATGTCCCTCAGCGGAACAGACTTTTAAAAGTCCTGACTTTGTGCGCCATTGCTCCGCTGCTTGCCGGGAGCCAGCCCCTCCCCCTGGGGTCTATCTTCCCATCGCTTTGGATTCACTTCTCTGCCGGTCCTACCTTTCAGAAAGTGGTTGTTTTTCTGTTTCCAGAATTGCTGTTCTTCTTCTCTTCGATCTGCCGATGGATTTTCAAGTGTTTGCAATCTTTAGATAAGCTATCTAGCTGATCTCCGGCTAGCTGAAGTAGTCTCAGCCTGCTACTTCTCTGCCATCTTGACTCCTCCTCACGATTTCCATCTTTTGACATTTATATCCTAATGTCCCACTGTCCCCTTGAGTGTAGGTTTGACTTAGTGAATCACTTGTTTTAAATAGAATATAATACATGAAATGAGATGTGACTTCTGAGATTGAGTTTACAAAAAACTGTGATCTCTCTCTTTCTCACTCTCTTTCTCTTTCTCAAAAAGCTCTTTCTTGTTCTGGTGGGAACAAGATGCCATGTTTTAAGTAGTTTTGTCCAACATCCAGTTTAGGCCTGAAGGCCTTTCAGCAGCTATATGTTAATGAACTTTAGAAGCGGATGTTCTGAAGCCTGCCAGTCATCATGTGAGAAATCACAGAAGTGGATTTTTGCGATCTTCCAGCAGCCATAAGGGTGAACTGGTAAGTGGATTATGCCCCACAGAACCTTGATATAATCAGCTTCAAATGATATGTTGATTGTAGTCTCATGAGATGCCCCTAGTCAGTGGCACCCAACTGAGCTGTGCAGAGATGACTGACCCACTAAGTTCTTTTTTTAAGCTACTGTGTCTGAGATAATTTGTTATACAAAAATAAAGAGCAAATACACAAATTATCTTCTTTATATTTTATGAAGGAATTTATTCAATATGATTCAGAACTTGACTGAACACTGTAAGACTAAAGACATAAAGAATGATGTACATATATTGTAAACTAATTGGTAAATTTGCTTATTAGAAATATATCACTTAAAAATTTGGAAACTCTCATTGGGGAACTAGACCATAAATAAGGAGAGCAGATCATCTGGAATGAAACCTGTGATTTTCTGGAGTGGTTTAAGTATGGGCTTATTGTTTTAAAATATAAATGCAGAAAAATAGAATCATAGATAAATAGAAACATCTGTATCAGCATGAGGCACTGTTCATGTCCATATTATCTAGGGAAAAGCAATGACACCTCAGTAGTGATGAGCACACATAACACCAAGAACATAGTTCCTAAATATGATTCTCCAATAAAAGAAGTTGAGTTTTCTTGGAGAAGTGAATGTTTATAGAGCTGGGCAAAGACAATGCAAAATGGACTCAAGCAATTTATGGTGCCAGAAAATAAGAGAATGAGCATATGAAAAAATATGGACATATCAGAAGTACACTAGAGCTGACCTTAGAGTTCTCAAGGGCCAAAACTGGAATAAGTTAAGTTAAAAAATAAATAAGCATAATATTGGATTTTTAAACTCCCATTTACGATAAATTTCTGTGAGCCTATACCGAGATAAAGAACTGAATAAAGAACTAAATAAGGAAGAAGTAACAACTCTTCCTTATGGAAAACTCCATTTAACAAGTGTAGATTGAATGAAGGAATTAAAAAATCACTATTACCATACCATAGTACAAATGACTGCAGGCAGTATCTTCCAACGGATGCTAAAATGTCTAAATTGAAACAATATTTTCATAGTCCCAAAATAATTCCTTCAAAATATGTAGTAATTATATTTCTAGGAATAGTAAGATCAAATGGATAATTCTGACTGACACCATTAGTAGTCAGTTGATCAAGTTTAAGATCATCAGTAACATAGACATCATGGATCCTCTGATACAATGCTGAACAGAGCATATGACTGCTCTACTATTCATTCCAAAATGCATTACCATGATCTAATTTTGAGAAAAATATTAGAAAAACCAAAATGGAAGATAATTATAAAAAATAACTGACCAGTACCCTTCAAGAATGTAAAGGGAAAGAAAGACAAGAGAAGACTATAAACTGTTGCTTATTAGAGAGTACTTAATACATATGACAAACTCAGAAAAATGTGGAATCCTGGATTGGATCATAGAACAGAAAAAAATACATGAATGGGAAAATCACCGAAATTTAGTTTGTGGTTTAGTAAATAGCATTGTGTTAGTGTTAACTCTTTATATTCTATAAATATTTTATTGTTATGTATATATAACTACAAATGTGTGTGTGTGTATGTGTGTGTGTGTGTATGTATATGTATATACATAGTCTAAGCAGAAACTGGAAGAAAAGCCTATATATACCCTCTGCACTAGTTTTGCATATTTTCTATAAATTCAAATTGATCTCAAACATAAAAAGAAATAGCTAAATGCAGCAATAGCAAAGGAAAAATAATGGTTTAGAACAATAAGGTATCGCTGATAATCTCCCTCCAAAAAGTCTTAAAAACTACAAAACTTTTCTAAAACTGCCCTTTATTTTGCCCGAACTTTTCTAACAAAAATAGAACTCTTTTAAACTGAAATAATCTGACTCTTTTGGGAATCTAAATTAAAATCAAGAGATTTCTAAGCATTATTTATGGGTGGTTATAATAACCTGTTACAATATAATTAACTAGAATATTGCAGATCATTATTAATAAGGAAGGTGGCAAATAGACAAGGACTTTCAGGTATAAGTATGATAGATACACAGAGGAATCATTGTGCCAGTTGGAATTACTGGAGTGTGGGTATGCAGAACAGATTCCAGCAATTCTTTCGTAAGGGTATTTGCAGATGTACTCATAGTGCATGTGTGTTAGTGCAGGAGAGATTCTGTTAATAGACCAATAGTTCCAACAGCCGACACGTTCCGGAGACATAATGGTCCATCATATCAATGATCAGTGACCTTAAAAGCTATAAATACACTGAAACTGTCTTTTGTGTCAAGAATGTGCAAGCTAAAGGGTGGCCAAGAACCATAACTTGCAATGGCACAGTCCCTAATATGACTCTATGTGATGGACTGTGCTGAGAATGAGCCGTCATTGTCTACTAGATCAGTAATCAACATTGTTAATATTCATAGGAGTTGCACGACAAAATCCTCCATATATGCCAGTTAAGGAAAAATGCACCCTTTGACCTTCATTTGTCCAGGTTAATTTAAGATATGTCAACCACTATGTCTTGAAATACTGCTATGGAAGTTTATCAGTAATGTCTGCATTGAAGGAGAAAAAATGAATTTTAGAAACTCTTTAATAGAATGAAGAAAGAATTTGTCTTGATGAAATATTTCTTGCTTACTTGATTATTCCCACAATATTTCACCATTCTAAACTTGGCAATTTTTAGAGTAGCTTTTTCCATTTCTTGTCAAAATTAGGAGCATAACATCCTTTTATTTATACATTAAGTAATAAAAATGAAAAAATATGGTAACCTTGCTGAATAAGAGCATCAACTTTTATCTCAATTATTTGCTTATATTTTTATTTAATACCTAGAAAAATCGCCTCAGTCTTCTCTTTTTAATTTTCCGTCCCCCATGGGCATATTAACATTATTTTGAAATCCCATTCCATCTGCTATATTCACTTGTTTAATATGTCCTTGAGTTAACAGGAAAGAGCTAACAGGATATGAGCTCGGTACTAAAAAGTTGAACTCTTATAGATACAGACACATACACATGCTTATTGTGGTAGTAATTATGGATATAAATGAGTGATATTTTCAGAAACACTGAGATTAGTTATCAGAGTGATCCGAAGAATGAGGCACTGTGAAGTACTTGGATTTCAAATAAGTGTATTTAAAAGAAATACCCTTTTTCCTTTCCAGTGAGCTCTTTTTTTTTTTTTTTAAAGATTTTATTTATTTATTTCACAGAGAGAGATCACAAGTAGACAGAGAGGCAGAGAGGCAGGCAGAGAGAGAGAGAGAGAAGCAGGCTCCCTGCTGAGCAGAGAACCCGATGTGGGACTCGATCCCAGGACCCCGAGATCATGACCTGAGCTGAAGGCAGTGGCTTAACCCACTGAGCCACCCAGGCACCCCTCCAGTGAGCTCTTTAACTTGAATTGCCCCAAAATGACTATAACTTGTTGATAACCATAAAAAATGTGAGTTGGCAGCATCTACAAAAACATGGTAAAGATAAAAGATAAAATAAAATAGGCAATAACTTCATAATAATAAGGTATAGGACAAAATCTTTAGGAGATGTGAAAATAATTTCAAAGTAAAATTTAGAAAAACAATTTATTTTTAATGCAGTATTGCATTAAATAATTAATTTTTGTGAAAGGAAAAAATTGCTTTCATCAGCTTACCCTTCTAAATGATTAAATGTAACATCATGTTATAAGCCTGCTTTTAGTAATACGGTAAAAGCCATTTTGACCACTATACCCTGATAAATAATTTAATGATACTTACCTAAAAATACATGTTGTGCATACTAAATTGGGTGTTAAAACTTCAAGTAATTTGTGGAGTCAATAGTACACAAACTACATCTTCTACTCTGAATAATTTGTAGGAAAACACCAAACATTTGTCAAGATGACAAATACAAATGTCCTTTAAGTCACTGGAAAGTACTAAAGAGAATTTATAAATAAGAATGATGCTATAAAATACAGTTTCTTTAATGATTTGAGTTACTTTAAGTTGTTATAAATAAAAACTCTGGATTTAGAGTAGAAAGATCTGGATTTGAATGCCAACTTTATAATTATTAACTATATGATATAGAGAATACTAAATTGTTCTTTTAAGATCTGTGTCCTTGTCTAGGGTAGAATTCAGTAGTGTTTGTGAACACATATCCACACTATACTGTATAGGACTTTATTAATATATGCCATTATTATTATTTTCACTGAATTATTTTTTATTTATCTAAAGTTTAATTCAGACTTTATTATGCTTGTTTTGGCAAATGCATAGTCCTTTATCTACCACTATATTCATGGATATAAAGCAGTCCCATCAGCTCAAATATTTCCTTGTTTTGTCCCTTTGTAGTCATTCCCTGGCTCCACTTCAGGTCTTGTTAACCACTGATTTGTTTTCATTTTATTGTTCGCCTTTTCCAGATGTCATATAAATGGAATCAAACAATATTTGTAAATTGAGTATGGGGTTTTCCATTTAGCAAAATGCATTTGAGATCCAGCCATGTTTTTTTCATGAATCAATAGCATCTCTTTATTCTTGCTCAGTAGTATTCCAAGTGTTACAAAGAATGCACACAACAGAGTTTGTTTATCCATTCACTAGTTGAAGGACATCTAAGCTATTTCCAGTTTTTAGATTTTAAATAAAGATGCCATAAACATTAACATGTATATTTTGAGTGAGTGTAAGTTTTCATTACTTTGGACTAAATATCTAGGAGTGTGGTAGTTTTCTTAAGTATGTTTAATTTATAAAAAACTGCTGAATTTCTGTTTTCCAAAATGGCTCCACCAGTTTGTGTTCCCAACAACAGTGTATGAATGTTACTCTGTATCCTCTCCAGCACTTGGTATTGTCAGGGGGAGGATGAAGGTGGGTAAATGCATGGCATTTAATAGATGTGCATGGTATGATACTGTGGTTTTAATTTGCATTTCCCTTAAAGTTAATGGTGCTGATTATCTTTTTATATGCTTATTTGCCATACAGATATCTTCTTTGCTGTAGTTTCTACTTAAGTTGTTTGTCCACATATTATTGGGTTATGTGTTTCATTCCTGTTGAGTTTTGAGAATTCTCAAAAATTCTAGACATGTCCTTTTTCAAGAATATGACTGGCAAATATATTCTTCTTTTCAATAATATTTTTGTTTTTCTGTTTTTGCATTAAGAAAGTTTTTAATTTTGATGAAGTTTACTTTTTGTCTCTTATGGTTACTGCTTTCATCCTTGACTTACTCATTTTGTAAGTGATAAACTGTGCCTCCCACTCTCCTTCACCCATTTGCCCATCTCCCTGCCTTCCTGCCCTCTGGTACCTGCCAGTTTATTCTCCATCTTTATGGGTCTGTTTCTGCTTTGTTTGTTTTGTTTTTTTTTTAGATTTTACATCTAAGTGAAATCATATGGTATTTGTCTCTCTCCATCTGATTTATTTCATGTAGCATAATAACCTCTAAGTCCATCCATGTTTATTTTTTAATTTTTTATTTTTTATAAACATATATTTTTATCCCCAGGGGTACAGGTCTGTGAATCACCAGGTTTACACACTTCACAGTAAGTCCATCCATGTTGATGGAAATAGTACGATCTCATTTTTTTTTAAGATTTTTTATTTATTTATTTGACAGAGATCACAAGTAGGCAGAGAGGCAGGCGGGGGGTGGGGTGGAGGGAGCAGGCTCCCTGCCAAGCAAAGAGCCAGGATGTGGAGCTCGATCCCAGGACCCTGAGATCATAACCTGAGCCAAAGGCAGAGGCCTAACCTGCTGAGCCACCTAGGCACCCCAGATCTCATTCTTTTTTATGGCCGGGTAATATTCACTCACATACACACACACACACACACACACACACACACACACACACACATTCTTTATTTATCTATCAGTGGACACTTAAGTTGCTTCCATATATCTTGGGCATTATAAACAATGTTGAAATAAACATAAGGGTACATAGCTTTTCAAATTAGTGTTTTGATTTTCTTTGAGTAAATACCCAGTAGAATTATTTGATTATTTGGTATATATATATATATATATATATATATATATATATATTTTAATTTTTTAATTGTTTTCCACAATGGTTGCACCACTTTACATTTTTACCCAGGTTGCACAAGGGTTCTTTTTTTCTCCATATCCTGCCCACCACTTGTTATTTCTTATCTTTTTGATAATAGCCATTCTGAATGGTGTGAGGTGATATCTCATTGTGGTTTTTATTTTCATTTTTTTGACGATTAGTGATGAGCCATTTTTCATGTTTGTTGGATATCTGTATATCTTCTTTGTGTAAGTATCTATTCAGGTTCTCTGTCCATTTTTAATTGGGTTATTTGGGTTTTTTGGTGTTGAGTTGTATAAGTTCTGTATATATTTTGGATATTAACTCCTTATTAGATATAGCATTTACAAATATGTTTTATCATTCAGTAGGTTGCCTTTTTGTTTTGTTGTTGGGTTCCTTCATTGTGCAAAGCTTTTTATTTTGGTGTAGTCCCAATAGTTTACTTTTGCTTTTGTTTCCTTTACCTGAAGAGACATATCTAGAAATGTGTTGCTAAGGACAATGTTGAAGATGTTACTACCTGTGTTTTCTTCTGAGTTTTGCAGTTTCAGGTCTCACATTTAGGTCTTTAATTCATTTTGAGTTTATTTTTACATATGGTATAAGAAAGTGGTCCAATTTCTTTTTTTTTTTTTTTTACATTTAACTGTTCAGATAACCTACCACCATTTACTGAAAAGACTATCTTTTCTCCACTGTATGTTCTTGCCTCCTTTGTTAGAAGCTAATTGTTCATATAATCATGGGTTTGTGTCTGGTCTCTTTATTCCGTTCCATTGATCCATGTGTGTGTTTTTGTGTCAGTATCGTACTGTTTTGATTGCTACAGCTTTTAGTATATTTTGAAATCTGAAATTGTGGTACTTCCAGCCTTGGTCTTCTTCTCAAGATTGTTTTGGCTGTTCAGGGTCTTTTGTGGTTCCAAGTAAACTTTAGGACTATTAACTCTAGTTCTATGAAAAATTCTATTGGCATTTTTATGAACATTGCATTCAGTCTGTGGATTGCTTTCAGTAGTATGGACATTTTAATAATACTAATTCTTCTAGTCCATGAGCATGGTATATCTTTCCATTTATTTGTGTCATCTTCAGTTTCTTTCATCAGTGTTTCTTGCTATTACCATTATAATTTCCTTTGTGTTGTTTAAGTATATTGATTTAGTCTTATTTTTCTATCTTTTTTTAAATAAATTAATTAATTCATTCATGGAACTAAACATGGGGTTTGAACTCAGAACTCTGAGATCAAGACCTGAGCAAAGACCCAAGAGGTGGATGCTTAAGCAACTGAGCCACCCAGGCACCCCCCTTATTCTTCTAGTTTTTTTGTTTTGTTTTGTTTTTGTTTTTGTTTTTTGTTATTCTTCTAGTTTTTAAAATGTAATTTTTGATTAGTGTTTTGAGATCTATTTTCCTAAAATTTCTTTCATGCTCTAAATTTATCTCTAAGAATAATTTTAGCTGGATCTTTCATTTTCATGTGTATTTTTGTTTTCATACACTTCAAATAATAATTGATCTTCTAGGGTACCTGGGTGTCTCAGTCATTAAGTGTCATCTTTCAGCTCAGGTCATGATCCCAGGGTTCTGGGATCAAGCCCCACATCAGGATCCCTGCTGAGCAGGAAGCCTACTTCTCCCTCTCCCACTCATCCTGCTTGTGTTCCTTCTCTCACTGAATCACTTTTAAAAAATTAATCTTCTATGAGACTTTCTGAATCATTTAAATTATGTTTTTTTCATAAATATTTGAGATTTTAAAGATATCTTTCTGATATTGATGTCTGGTTTTCATTCTATACTTTGCAGGAGTTCTTTTTTTTTTTTAAGATTTATTTATTTATCTGTTTATTTGAGAGAGAGAGCAGGAGAGGGGAGAAAGTCAGAGGGAGAAGCAGACTCTCTGTGGAGCTGGGAACTCTATGGGGGACTTGATTTCAGGACTCTGGGATCCTGGCCTATGTCAGAGGCAGTTGCTTAACCAGCTGAGCCAGCCAGGCACCCTGCAGGAGTTCTTTTGAATTCATTAACTTGTCCTTTTGGCTCAGAATATGATATATCTTGGTGACTATATTATGTTCATTTTCAGAAAAGATACATATTTTTTTTCTCTTGGTTGTAGAGTTCTATGACATCAGTTAGGTTAGCAGTGTTGTTCAGATCATCTATATCCTTACTGATTTTCTGACTACTTGTTTTATTTATTATTGAGAGAAGAGTGTTGAAGACTCAAATCACATGTGGATTGCCTAGTCCTTTTCCTACTTCTGTTAATTTTTATTTCTTATCTTTTGAAGCTCTGTTTTTAGGTGCACAGATCTTGAGACTCAATCTATCTTTCTTGAGAATTAATTATTTATTGCTATATAATGTCTGCCTTTACTCCTGATAATACTCATTGTGCTGAAGTCTATGATAGCTAATACTAATATAATTACTCCAACATATTTTTTACTAGTTTCTGAAATGTGTATATATCACATTACTTTACTGTTAATTTATCTGTATCTTTAACATACTCTGCCATTAGTTCTTGACTAGTAAAAAAGGGGAAAAAAACCAAAATACCAAAAAAAAAATCAATATTGTTGATTTTACAGGACTTTGTGAAAGTCAAATAAGATAATCCATGTAGTTATTATTTTGGTGCCTGGCATATAGATATTATTTATTTAATGTTAATTTTACAATATTATCACTCTTCAATATTCAAAATTGTAATTCATATATCAGTTGATGTTTATTACCTTAAAATTATTTACTCAGACAAATCCTGAAGAGCTTTGATCTTTAAAGGCATCTCTAGCTCCACTGTCGTAAATTTTCTAAATTTTTTTCTTCTGTCCTTTATTTGTATCTAGTATTATTAAAAATCTTAGACTCAGTCTGTCTTAGCTGCTGTTTAATTGTCTATTCATCGTGGCATAGCCAGTTCTAGTAGGATGCTTAAATAGAAATAGATCACATGTAATCAAATTTTACTAAATATTTGTGTGCAATGGAAGAGACATTTTATATATGTGCTGCATAGCATGGCTATAGTTGCTCATTAATAATTTGCCTTGTTGCAATCTCTGAATATCCTATCTTCAGAGTACCATGTTCATTCTCTAATAATTTGCTATTTCTCTTTTCTCACCTATAGTTATTTTGCATTGTTTTAAATATAATAATGTAAAATTATAAATTATTTTTCATTACTTTCTTTTCAGATACCTTATGAATTCCAATTTCTCCATCTATATTACAGAGCTAATTCCCTACTACCTACCCACAAATCAGGTAAGCACCATTTACTCCATATGTTTAATCATTCTTGATATACTAAGGAAAAATTTATTCTCTTAGTAGCACAAACAGTTAAAAGCCACATTAGGTTTTATTAAAAGAAGCTGTGACTTGACTATACTCTGTTTTAAATCATTATAGTATGTTGATTTATCACTAATAAGTTATAAAACTTATAAAAACTAGTAACTTATAAAACTTATAAAAAGAAGCTGTGACTTGACTATACTCTGTTTTAAATCTTTATAGTATGTTGATTTATCACTAATAACTTTATATAACAACTTTAGAATTTGGTTTTAGAGGTCAAATGGAGACAGACTCCTAAGTGAAAGTTATCTTCATTGTTTTTTCAGATTAAACACATTTAGATAACTCTTCATTTGGATTTTTTTTTCTGATAGGCTTTGAATGAATAATAATTAGTTCTTATGGAGAATGGGGGGGAAGAGTTCTTTTACTTCTCTGAGTTAAATTGAATAAGTTACTTTTAATTTTATCCATAAGTTTAATACACAATATTTTTGAAATTTAACCACTTGTCTCTTCCATAGTGTGATTTTTGGTGGGTGTTTTCAAGTGGAATTCTCTCATATCCATATGTGTCCACAATGGACTTTACATGTTGGTTGCTTTTATTTCAATTACCCATCTGTGGATTAGAAAGTTGGCTGGAAAATTAAAGGCTGCCTCTCATGGTAAAGTTTGAAAATATAAACTAATGATAAATTATTATTAATTTCTAACATCATAAATGTGATTTTCCACATAATATTTCACTAGGATAATAGTTGAGATGTCCATATGCTCATCATTTTATCTTTACTTTCAGGTTTAATTTTCTATATCATGTTTGTAACCATTAAAGACAAACAGGAATAAATAAGTTAGTCTGTATGGTCTTGGGTTTATCAGAGTTGTGTCTCTAGTGAACTGCAGGTATAAAACTGAATAATTGAATTTTCAGGGGAAGTATGAGGAAGGTTATGCCAAAAAATGCAATTTCTTAGTAATTGCCCTGTTACTCACAGTGGGAAAACAGTTATAGTAACCATGTGCTTATTCCTTCCCAAAGTAACATTATATCTTACTCTTATTAGCGTTTCTTATCTATTTCTCTTGAATCAAAGGGATTTCAATTGTGTTATTGTGTGAATGGAACATAATGCAGCAATTTGTTTTCATTAAACTCAACTTAGAGAATGGCTTATGGAGTCTGGCAACAAGGAAGAAAAAAAAAAAAAAAAAGAATTAGCCAGAAGCTTTTGGTCTCTGAATTTTGAGAGCCAAGTGTTCATCTTAGCTCACTCTGGAGAAACCAATAATATATTTCATTCCTTCCAATCAGAACCACTTGGTGCTTAAACTTGAAAGGCATACTATAAGAAAAAAAGAATAGTATCTAATTCAATATATTTTGTTGAAGTAATATTCTTTAAAATAAATATTCAACATACAACTATGACTCTCAAAATTTCTAAAATAAACTAAGTTTTTTTACTTAAAACAATGTAGATGGCTGACATTTTAGGGTTGATACTGCACTCTTGATAACCATACAGTCATTGTATTCCCTGTAAGATTCAGGTCAAAAAATTTGACAAAATAAAAGCAAATCATGATTTTTATTGGGGAACTCAATAATTTAACTATTTTTTAAATGTTATTATTTTCTAACTGTTCTCCTGCTACTTGACATACTGTACTTTTTTATGAAAACAGCTCACAGAGTGATCTTTGAAAACAAAATCAGATCATGAACCCTCAGCCTAAAGAGACCTCAGTTGCCTCTCTTCACCTGTGTGTGATTGAACTGGAACTCAGTTTTTATTTATTTATTTATTTATTTAAGATTTTATTTATTTATTTGACATACAGAGAAATCACAAGTAGACAAAGTAGCAGGCAGAGAGAGGGGGGGAAGCAGGCTCCCTGCAGAGCAGAGAGCCTGATGTGGGGCTCGATCTCAGGACCCCGGGATCATGACCTGAGTCAGAGGCAGAGACTTAACCCACTGAGCCACCCAAGGCCCCTGGAACTCAGTCTTTAATGTTTGGTTGGTTATTTAAATTTGTTAAAATTGGATAACTTGGAATGGCAAAACTGGAAAGAGAATACATAATGTTAATTTGTAGGGAAAAAATGACTCTATTGTTAAACCTGCAATTCATTAAAAAAATAAATGTTCTTTATTAAAAGGCTATTAAAAATAGTGCTAGGGTTTGGGTCACCTGGGTGGCTCAGTTGATTAAGTGTCTGCCTTCAGCTCAGGTCATGATAGCAGGGGCCTGGAATCGGGTCCTGCATCAGGCTCCTTGCTCAGTGGGGAGCCTTCTTCTTCCTCTCCTCCCTGCTATTGCTTTCTATTACTATCTCTCTCTCTCTCTTCAAATAAATATAAAATCTTAAAAAAAAAAACATAGTGCTTGGGGTGCCTGGGTGGCTCAGTTTTGGTTGAGCAGCTAGCTCTTGTTTTGTTTTTAAAGACTTTATTTACTTTTTTGACAGTGAGAGATAGAGAGAGAGAGAGAACACAAGTTAGGAGGAGCAGGCAGAAGGAGAAACAGGCTCCTCACTGGGCAGGGAGCCCGATGTGGGGCAGCAGGCAGCCTGCTTGAGATTCTCTCTCCCTCTACTTCTCCCTTATTTGCTCATTTCTCTCTCTCTAAAATAAACAAATAACTCTTTAAAACAATAGTGCTATTTTGAAAAGTGGAAAAGAAAAAGGTTTGGGCACTTGAATTTACAAATGATTTTCTTCTCTATGTGAAACTCCTGAATATACATGAAATTCCTTATATTTAAATTTTTAAAAAGATGCTGAATTACTCAGAACTTTTTAAACCCATCTACAATGGTAATTTTTTCATGAAAATATTTACCTCTAATAAGCACTTGAAATAAAATGTTACTTAAAAGTCTTTGGTTTCACTTGTAATCAGGAATAGTTAAAATATTGTTTCATCAAAGTTCTTTTATATTGTTTAAATAGATGTATTTATATATCATTAATTTTAGTATATTACAAATATTATGCACAAGCAATCATTATTTGTATAAGCCAAGTATAATCTAAATGACAAAGTCAGGAAATGTGCATTTTCATTGCTGGGAAAACCATCTGTTCCCACAGTGCAGGCCATTCTACCTTAGAACAGAAGTAGATGTTTGTAGTTGTGCTTTCAGCTAGCCTGGAGCACTTTCCATAAATTATGTCTTCTGTTCCATTGTTTGGTTTTCTGTGTATAAAATTTGCTTAAAGCAGGGGTTGAGTTCCAGAGCTGTCATTATTCCTGATTCTCTGTACTTTCCAATTGCTAAGAAAGAAATTATTAAATCACTGTGCAAATACTTTATCAGTTATTTTTCTGGAATTACTGGAAAGTGTAAAGTGACAATGATATTTGAATATTTAGTTGTTTATTTCTCCTTTGAAGAAAAATTCTTGTCTTCCAAGGAAAATTACATAACTGCATATACCTACTGAAAAAAAAATGCCTATGTAGTTGTTTCTCTGCACATACCTAAACCTTGTTGAGTCATTATATTAGATAAAGAGTAGTACCAAACTTGAGTTTTAGATTTAGGTAGGGGATTGAACCATGAAATACAGCAAGGTGTTTGCAGAGATCTGATTTTGAAAATTGTAAGAACATAGGAATTTAACAAATATTCAGTGAATATACCTCTTGTGGCTGTTATAGGCAGAAATATCATAGTGGAAGGGAGGTGGTTTTTGTCGGGGACCACCTCTGGCTGGGAAAGTCCCTGCCATTACAAGATGGTGCTTGGCTCACTGCCAGCAAAATACGCTGCAAGTAAATAACGAACTTTCTGGTGAAGCCTGCCTAAAGGAGGACATAGTCATTGGCTGTTTCAAATTTAATCAGCATAGTAACAAGACTCTCATTGGCTCTCCCCATTGCTTGGCCCCTTATTGGTCACCCTGCTGCATATAAGCTAAGGAAGTTGACGAAATAAAGGGAATGAAGCATTAACACCGAACCAGGCTTATTGTCATCCTTGGGGGTCGAGGGCGACAGATTTTAATGGGACAGGATTCAGCATGTGTAGATTCCTAGGGCAAATACCATAAAAATACCTGGAAAAATACCATCATTAGGACTTGGACTTATCCTTCGACTGGGCTATAGCTTGTGAAAAAGAAACTTAGATTCCACCAGATCTTTGAATGTCTGAAACTGAACACATCACAAGCTAGGAAAAGGGGCATCTTTTGCACATTAATATTTCAGATGGAAGATGGGAAGTACATTTCATTTAGGGACTTAAACATGGTAACTGAATTGGATGGAGCTAATGCCTTTTAAACCTTGAATCTTTTTTTTTTAAATACTCTTTTAATATGCAAATAAAATATCTATCAGTCATAAATAAAGTACAATTCAATTTTTGTTTGATTACTTCAGAGCTTTTATTATATGCATAGATATGTGTGTGCAAATATTTTCAGACATTTGTAAAATGTAATCAATCATAGTTATGTGACTGACTTACTGTATATCCTGTTTGAGTTCTGTTCTATAATAGACTGTATCAGTGAGCATAATTTAAAGTGGAAAATAGAATGAAGAGTGAATCTTAGAAAACAATGGAATTGTTTTTCATGAATTTGTTTCCTACAAACCAATTTCACATACTTCTGGGATAATATCAACAAAATTCAGTTTCTTTCAGGTATCTACCTTAAACACTTTTTAAATAGATAAACTCAAAATGATTTTCTCATCTTCAATACAAGTAAATCCTACCCCAACCTAGTGGCTGTATATAGCCCATCTACATGCAAGCCATATTAACAGAATTTAATAATAAATCTTTTTTGACATTTGTTTAATTTATGAACTTATATGTATACCACCATGAAACCTTTTTCCTTGTCGTATTTGGGAAGAGGAGCTACAAATGTTTAATTTATAACCCTTTCTACTATATGCATAGAATGAATACTTTTTTGTACCCTCAGAGAGAAAAAAGAAAAACATAATGGAAAAAATGAAAAGCCCACGTTTTGTGTATTCTGTTTAAATAATTACAGTTGCTTTCCCTATTTAAAAAAAATTATGATGTATGATATATTTTTCTGTTTTCTTTGAATATTATATTGTTGCAGTAATTTCTTATATTAAAATTATTTGGGGGACACCTGGATGGCTAAGTCAATTAAGCATCTGACTTCAGCTCAGGTTATGGTCCCAGGGTCCTAGAATGGAGCTCTGCGTCAGGCTCCATGCTCAAAGGGATGCATGCTTCTCCCTCTCCTTCTCCCCACCTGCTTATGCTCTCTCTCTCTCTCTCTCTCGGTCAAATAAATAAGTAAAATCTTTAAAAAAATAAAATTGTTTGAACACATGATGTTAATGACTATGTAAAAGTTTATAATATGCAGTAGTGTAATTTTATAATTTCTGTGGTATAAGATATTTTGTGTTTTCACTTTTTAAAATTACAAATAATACCTTGGAAAGTAATCTTGTACAGGAAATTTGCTGTTTCTCTATTAATTTCTTTAATATAAATATATGATAGAGCGCTTCTAAATTTCTAGTGGTTTGGGTTTATTATTATTTATGACTTATAACATATAGTTGAGTCTTGCTTTTTATTCGGTCAGATAATTTTGGGTTTTAATCACATTATTTATTTATATATAATGTAATGAATAACACGGTTGGAAGCCTGCCATCTTGGAATTAGTTTTCTATCTATATCATCTGTTCTTTTTATTTGTGGCTGTTGTATTATATTCTTCCTTTTTACTTAAAAAAAATCAACTTTTTTAACATTTGATTTTAACTATTTTACTGAAATTTGAGATATAACCCCACAAACCATTTTAGCAGTTTCTCAGAAGTTTAAAATACAAATCTTTTACCATATCACATTATACCTTGATAACACTCTATGACTTCAGACTTGCACAAAATAAAAACCTCATAATAGTGAAACTTTCTTTACCATCCAGGTCAGCTCAGATTATTAAATGTACATGTGCAGTTATAAACCACCCCACATGAGCCATGCACTGAAGAATATATAAATTGTATACTTACCCCAATACTACCTGAGGTAGAGTTTGCCCCCTCTTTTTCATTGTAACATGTATTTAACAACATCTAAAATGATGTGGAACTATACCTCAATAGTTGTAAATATATAGAGAGGGAAGAAGGTTGCCAGAAAAAAATCATACATAATTTTATATTCATGTAATTCACCTTGAGGTTGTTTGGTTCATCTTTTCATCTCTAAACCAAATGTCATCATCAGAGGGATTCAGAAAGATGATTCCTAAGGGCTGTGTCATTGGCTGACCCTCACGGAAGACATAGCCACAGTTGGTCCTGTCTGATTCCCATGGAACAGATTTCCCTTGAGAGACAGAGTAGCCTTCTGTTGTTGAAAGAACATGGGCAAGTGATGGACAGATGAGTTTCACAGATAAGTTTTATAATTGATAAGCAAAAAATTGACTAAGGGAGGTAATAATTTTGAAGGCCTTTTCTAACTTTCTAGAGGCAGAATGAGGAATTGAATCTTTTTCTTTACTTTTCTCATTCCATTGAAGTCATTTAATTTATCTTCTTAGTTTCAAATGAACAGTAATCTCACCCACACTTTTGTGCCACCACCATGTACCTCTTTTCTGGGCTCTAGATAGATACATGGGTTTACTAAAAATTTTCACTTACAATGTTCTATAGGCATACCAAACCCCGAATGTTTAAAGGAAAACATTACCACTCTCTCTTCTGTCCTTCCATGTGAGAATGTAATCATGACATTTAGTCAGCTTCCACATCTGGCAGCGTCCAATGCCATGATGATTGAAGCTGTCTACCTCACATCCATATCCTGCATCAGTTTGCACCTATATGAATGTAATAAGCATCTAAGTCATCTCCCTTTTTCTAATGTATCTCACCCCTAACATACTACTGTTAGAATACTTTTTTTCTAAGACACAAAAAAGAGAAGCTAGTTCTTGGTGTCTTGGAAAGTGTAAAGAAATAAGAATCTTTAAGGTTGTGATCCTTTCTTGCCACCCCTCCCCACTGGCCTCGACTTACCTGAGCCTCTTTCCAATCACTTGTGTTCTTGTCACATCCATCTCCTTAAAGTTTCCCATCAAAACATCCTCTTAAACTTTTGTCCTCCTCTCAAACTTGCTAATGTTTCTGTGCCTAAATGCTCCTTCTCCAAATTTGTTGATGAATCATCTCTATTTCTCATTCACAGTGTCAACTCTGAATATCATTTTCACCTGACTTTCTTCACCTTCAAATCTAGTGTTATCCAAAATCTGGGACATCGGATAATTATAAATGTTACATGAATAAAACAAATAAGAGTTAATGCATTTATATCTACTTATATAAAAAATATTACACACTTCTAATCTGTCATTATGGTTATTTTATTTTGGGGCAAGGCTTTTAAAAATTTGATTTAAAATGAAATATAAAAGACATGTAAATAAGAGTATATAATTAAATATGGCAAAAATATAAGGTAAGAACTCATTAATAATTGATGATCACCTCATAGGTGTCATTATTTGTGATCTTCCTTTACACACCCCAGTAACTTATTACTCTAATGTACTCTCCAAAGATCTATAGACTCCCTAATGCAGAAACAGTATATTACATGTTTTTACATTCATAATTCCTCCTATATCAATAGTGTTTGTTGAATAAATGAATGAACATGGATGCATAAATAAATGAACTTTGATCAAAAGCCTACCCAGTGCAGTTGTCACTTTAATCTCTCTGTAGATTATATCATTTAAGATGAACTTTCTCAATTATTTGTTGTTTTTGTTAATCACTATAAAACCACCCATGTTTTTGATCACCGGAGTCCTTTCAATAGTGGGTAGATTGGTAGAACACCTGTGTAAAGGTTTTTGAATATGAAAGAATAGGGTGTTTTGGGTGAAGAAATGATAAAAGGTTTCAAAAGAATGTCTTAGACTAAAACTTATTCATCAAAAATTCTGGAATTTTTTTCCCTCGATCCCTGTATTTGGACAAATTTATAGTTTTGGCAATGAAGTCAGTACTTTGTTTTTAACTTAGTTAAATTCTTGAGCTGTCATTTCACATAGGTTATTTTTGTTTTACTGACCCTACTGCTGTCAGATTACTTTAACACTCCAAAGCTTTTTCCTTCATGGAATTAAGCATCTATATAATTCTTCTCTCTATCTTTGGAAGATGTTGTTATATTTTAAATATGGATAATAATACCTGACAGGTTCCAAAACTCCTGCAGGAAATCTACCTCCATATATATTTATTAAAAAGGCATTGCCTGTATCAGTATATATCAGTATATAGATTTGCTCCTCAACACTGTATTCACCAATATAATAAAGTATTTCCCTTACTAAGGTAACTATAACCCACTTTCTTTCCACTACATAATCTTTATTACATTTTATATTATGTAATTGCAATCCTGAAGTTTGAACCAAGAAGATATATAGAAAGCGGTATACCCTCTTACCTTGTTACCACCTCCTTACTGCTCTTCCTATACTGAAGAGTTTACATAAATATAAATTACAGATTGAAAACTTTTTTCTTTTTAGTTTATTTGGATCAAAGGCATGCAAATTGTTTCATTGCATGTCAGTCCTTTGAGGAAAAAATAATAACTAAATAACTTCAATGGTTTAGTAGTCCAACTAGCTGTTGGTTACTTGCTATTTTTTTAATAAAATGGAAAATTAAATTACTTACATGTAACTATACTATCTTTTTCAACCCAGTTAGTATTATTAGTATTATTAATATAAGGCAAAATCCTGAGACACCTGGGTGGCTCAGTTGGTTAAGCAGCTGCCTTCGGCTCAGGTCATGATCCCAGCGTCCTGGGGATCGAGTCCCACATCGGGCTGGGCTCCTTGCTCCACAGGGAGCCTGCTTCTCCCTCTGACTCTGCCTGCCACTCTCTCTGACTGTGCTTGCGCTCTCTCTCTCTCTCTGACAAATAAATAAAATCTTTAAAAAAAAAAATAAGGCAAAATCCAAGAGATTTATGGTTAAGTAATTGAAATCTGATAGTAAATAAAATTCTAAATAACTTTGATGATAACATCATAAAATATTATTTTAATTAAATTTTAAATTTATATTTAAATATATACATATTTATATTTATTATTTATGTATATATGTTTATATGCTTATATATGTATATGAATTTCATATTAAATGTATAAGATCAGTATTTAACTAGCAATTATTAGATACCACATTAGAATAGAAGAAAAGTAAAGTTTGAGGAGCTTTTTGATTATTCAGATAAAAGTCCTATATACTCACAAGCCCCTAGTGGGCTTGTCTTTTTCACTGTTTTGGTTTGCAGTATATAGTATCCTTCCTATATTGGGGAATATTTCCTGTAGTTGTTGCAGAGAGCAGCCCACCTGCTAAATATAGATGATGAAATTGCCAGATATTTACTTTCCTATTGTCTCTTGCGCCCAGACCATAGACTCAAAACTTGGTCTGAGTCTACAAAGAGCCATCCTATTAGTAACTGGTGATGTTAAGAATATAGGAATATCCACTCTGAGAGGAAGTGTAGCAGTTATACAGCAACATGTGAATTGTAGACAACAGAATCAGCAGAAGCAGTTTCTAGTATGTGTGCTTGCAGTGTTGTCAGCAAAATGACTTGCTCAGAGCTCAGCAAAGACAATAGCAGTGATTTCAAGGGTAGATGCTGGGGTGTCATTTTGGGTGAGGCTCTAGCTATCTTTCACCTGACCCTGGGTCTTCCATTAGGACATACCTAAATTCCTTTTCCATTTCATTAGCCAGAATCTCTTCAGTTGCAATAAATTATGGAGGGGACGTATTGCATGGAGTACTGGATGTGGTGCATAAAAAATGAATTTCTGAACACTGCAAAGAAAATAAAATAAAATGGGAAAAAAAGAATCCCAAATCTATAGTCAGTGTTCCCTTAATAAGGACTTCATGTTTTCACTGGACAAAGTCTTTGATTTCATGCTAATTTGGAGACTCTACATAATTTGCCTTTGGTTTATATTTGATACAGAACCTGCTTCAAATATTCACACATATCAGCTAAGCTTTGTTGTTGTTTCCCAGAGGTATTTCTTTATGGCAAAGTCACAACAAATGCTTTCACATTATCTTGTAGAATGTATATAAAGATGTATACATATGCATTGTGTCTCTTGACTTTTTAACTATGCATAATCAAATTTTAAGTAAATAATGAACAAAAAAAGGAAAATCAATGACTTATTATGGATTATAGTTTCTACTCAAAACATTTGGCATAATTCACTCTGGAGCAATTTACATGTCTTTTTGTCTGAAGAGATAATGTATTCTGTCATTGGTAAGTTAGAATATGAAGTGAAAAAGGCAATTACCAAACCATATACCACTGACTTGAAGAAATAGAAAGCAGTTTTTAAAGTAAGCATACTTAAAAAGTATTTCATTTTATTTATCTTATCAAATCAATATCGTTTCTTTTTAAAAGATTTTACTTATTTATTTGACAGAGAAATCACAAGTAGGCAGAAAGGTAGGTAGAGAGAGAGGGGAAAGCAGGTTCCCCACTGAGCAGACAGCCCAATGTGGGGCTTCAGGACCCTGAGATTATGACCTGAGTCGAAGGCATAAGCTTAATCCATTGAGCCACCCATGTGCCCTTCAAATCAATATCTTGATTTTCATTTTTAAAGTTAGTAAAATCTTAAAGACTTAATGTTAAACATTTTTATATGAAGGAGGAATATTGGTCATAAAAATAATTACGCCAACAAAAATGCTAAAAAATGGTTTAGGAAAATTAAAGTTATTTCAAGATTAAGGTTTTATTCAAAAGGAGGACAGAATGTTAGTTAACAAATTCTTTTGAAATAAAGTATATAAGGCACCTGGGTGGCTCATTCTGTTAAGCATCTGCCTTGGGTTCAGATCATGTTCTCAGGGTCTTGGGATAGAGCCCCATGTCAGGCTCCCTACTCTGTGGGGAGCCTGTTTCTCCCTCTCCATCTGCCTGCCTTTCTGCTACTTGTGCTCTCTCTCTAAAATAAATAACTAAAATCTTTCTTTAAAAAAGAAAAGAAATAAAGTATATAGTTTCTAAAATATGGGATGAGGAATAATTTTATGAATGAGATTAAGGGGAAGAAATTATTCCCAGCTCAACACAAAGTGTCACCTGGGAAGCATGAAACTATTTTGTCAAGATTTTTCCAGGGTGTATGCTCTATCTATTCTCATCTTTTTTTACATTCACTTTGTCAGTATTCTGCCTATTATAGAGATTTTATATTTTCTGTTCTAGTCATCTGCTGCCCTTCTTCACCCTGCTCTGTACCTTGGGAGGCTGACTTTTAAAGATTACATAGGGTTCTTTGCCCACTTTCTTCTGATTGGCTTGGCCAATGGGAAAACACCAGCCGTAGATTAAGTGAACAAGAAGAGGATGAAGTTGTGAGATTTATTTCCAAGTCTCCTCCCTGTTAGGTTCACATTGGGTGTCTGCATCCCTTACCCAAGGCTATAGCTCTTATCAAGTTAGTGACTCAATATGTTAACTGTGGTGGGTTTTGGTAACTGTTCTTTCTTCCTGCTTTTTGATATCGAGAGTGAAAACAACTTCTAGCTATTGCTAGCTCAGAGGTCCTATACTTTCATTTGCTGATTGCCCTGAATTTTGCTTACAGCTTTGCATATAGTGCCTGAAATTACCAATTTGAATGTGCTACATATTTTATTATCAAGACTCTGACTGATGTAATGCTGATGTTGCCAAGGCAAATATCTTATCATTTAAGTTTGTTGGGAAAGAAAAATAGTTGAGATTCATTGCTATAAAGACTCAGTCTAATTCAACACACTTTATATGGGATTGGTTTTAGTGTCATTTTACTATTATTAAGAAATAAAGTTTAACTTTAAACTGTAATTCTTTAATTACAAGAGAATTATAATACCAAAATTTATGTTCCCTAGACAGTACACACTCTATATAATATATATATGTAGAGCTACATAAGAAATCAAGTGATCATTTTGTCTAATTTGTCAACAGGAAATAAGAGAAGGCATTATGTATTCAGTTTAATTAAAACCATACTTCAGAACTGGTAGAGTCTGAGGTGAACCTAAATTTATGAAGATTTCTGAATGATTTTAAATAAACAATGAAATATATAGGTGATGTAATAGGTGATTTCTTGAGGAAATATGAGAAATACTTCTCTCTTATTTCCTAGTCCTGCCTACATTCTCTTCCTTCTCTAAATCTTTCTCAATTGTTGATTTACAGACTTAATAGCTTCAGAAATAATTAAGATGAAGTAAGAAAGATAGAGCTAACTCTGATAATGTGAAATTATCAGCACTATGTTCTGGTAATGTAGCTTGACTTTTTGAAGCAAAATGTTTTCTTTAAGGAGAGGAAAATTGTTTTATCTTATACATACTCATATACATTATATTATTTTCTTAAAAATTATTTCCTTGGCCCAATTAGTTTTATATTCATCTGTAGAAATCATCATAGGTTGAGCAAAGTTTCTGCAAGTGAATCTTTTGTGTATCTTTCGTAACTGACACTGATTAACTGAAGCAGGAAAATAGAATTTATGAGAATGGTCCTGGGTAGCTCACCAGTCACCATGGGGAATGAAAACTAAGTCCCTCAGAAGAACAGGAACAAGGGATCCTCCAGAGATCTAAGAGGCAGTAACTTGAACACATTTTTTTCAAGGGCACTGGCATTGAAATGATCTCCTCATGAGGTTGACACAAGCTTCAATCACTTCCCATGCTAAAGTGGATCAGCTCATGAGAACAATTTTAGTGGAGAGTACATGCCTACCGCTTTGCTTTTGGTAGAAGGATGATTCTGCGCTTTCCAGGGGTGATAATTTCAGGATAATTATAAGGATGGGAAAGGGACAATTCTGTAAGAGAAGGGATGCTGGGAGGATAAAAACAACAGGTGTTCACAAAAATGAATCTAGTATTTCCAGAGGATGCTTTTTTTTTTTTTTTTTTGGAATGATACACATTTCACAGGGAAATCCTCACATTTTTAATATTTCAATTTTCCTACACAATAACAATTGACTTATTTTTAAAAGATACTTCACATCATCAGAAAAGTCATGTCTTAATTGCTATTTGGGGTTTGATTTTCTTATTATATTGTAGAATATGCCAATATTGGATTTTATGGGGGGGTTAAAATAGATGAAAGGTAACAAAAAATACTTCTTTTGTGATAAAACTTACAAAATAATGTTATATTGATCTTTTTATAAATTATGGATACTGAGAAATTTTATCAAAGTTATTATAGACACCATAATATGGATGATACATTAGTGGGAATCGCATCTAAATTTCCTAAAGTTTATAATGATAATAATCTAATTAATTACCTCCACTAGTTACTTTCTCAGGAATTTTACATGGGTTGAGAAATCAAAATTAATTATCATAGCAATCTTAAGAGAAAATTGCTATTATGATCATCTTTTAACTATGAGGAGGCTTACCTATGAGGAAGAAACACATTCTTCATGATCCTACACATAATACATCAGGTTCCTGAGCCTTCATTCTTAGCTACCACCAACTGTATTGCTTTTCTCTTGGGAAAAAAAAAAAAAAGATTTCTAATATGAGTATAGACTATTAATATTTAGTCTACAGACTAAATATTGAAAACCACCTGTATTGTTTTTCTCTTCAAAAAAAAGGATTTCTAATATGAGTATAGACTATTAATATTTAGTCTATAGACTAAATATTGAAAATTTTAAGCTTAAAATTAGGCAAAAAGGAGAAAAATATTACTTCTTATTTTAGTCTCATATATTTTAGGATATCCATACCTTCTTTAATAATCTTTATAATCTTCAAAGATCTTTATGATCTTTTATAATGATTATAAAAGATTATAAAAAGATTGCTACTGGTAATATCAGTAGCAATGGTATTGAGAGCAGAAATAAGGTTATAATAGGTATATTAAGGGCACCTGGGTGGTTCAGTTGGTTAAGCCTCTGACTCAGCTTAGGGCATAACCCCAGGGTCCTGGGATTGAGCCCCCTCTTGATCCTTTGAGCACTCAGTGGAGAATCTTCTTGAGGATTCTCTCTCCTTTTCCCTCTGCTCCTACTCATTCTCCTCTCTAAAATAAATAAATACATCTTAAAGAAAAGACAAAAAAGACCAATTTTGATAGTAGTAGTGGTAGTAATATAAACAATTGTACTGGTAACATTAATAGTAGTAACAGTAATAATCTATAAACAGTAATCAAGATGATATTGAATTGAGTACCTTAAGATGTAAGAATGCAACCTTCTTTAATTAGCAGATGCCCAGGATGATTTTGACTGAGCTTTTTCCACATATTTAAGACTGGTGCACAACCACAGTGACTATGGCCCACATTTTCTCTCATCATTGCAGACTAGCCAGTTTTTATTCACTTGATGGGTGGGCGTATCCCACAAGAAGGAAGTTAGGTGTGACACTGGTAAGTATTTCTGTCACATTGGACCAAAGGGTAGTTACAAATCCAACCTAAATCTAAAATGAGAGGTAATTACTTGATGGCAGTTGCTGAAAAGTCAGACTGCAAAAGCCATGGGTATAGGGAAAGAATAATTGTGATCATTTTTGTTGTCTAGCATACAATGTCTTTAATAAGGTCTGAATATGTGCTGAGCCTCACATTTAAATTTATTTAAATTTACTAAATATTTATTAAATTTATTAAACTTCACTAAAATTAAATCTATTAAAATTAAATAAAATTTCAGCTCTTTAGTCAAATAAACTGCATTTTCAGTGCTCAATAACTATAGATGGCTAGTGGCTACTGTATTGAACAGAATGGATTATAGAGTTATTCCATCATCTCAGAAAGTTCTGTTGGATAGTTCCAGATAACATCATCTAAGCACAGATGAAATGTATCTCATTGGTGCCAAGCTTTTTTTTCTTTTTTTAAAGATTTTATTTTTTTATTTGACAGATCACAAGTAGGCAGAGAGGCAGGCAGAGAGAGAGGAGGAAGCAGGCTCCCCGCTGAGCAGAGAGCTCCATGTGGGGCTTGATCCCAGGACCCTGGGATCATGACCTGAGCTGAAGGCAGAGGCTTTAACCCACTGAGCCACCCAGGTGCCCCCAGTGCCAAGCTTTTAAGAAGTGAGTGCTTCCTACATAGTCATCTGCTGATGACTATGTGCATCATAACATTAACTTGAGACCAGAAATGTCTAGCTAAGCCCTGCCCAAAAGCAAACCCAAATGAACTTAGTAGATGGCGGTTGTCTTGAGCCTGAATTTTGGGGTTACCTGCTATGCAGAAAAAACAAACTCTTCAGTAGAGATTGGGAAATGCAATCTAGCTGTGTGATCCAAGAAGGAAAAGAAAGGGATTTTTTGGTGCATTGGTTTTGGCCTTAAGTTGTCTTATAATAGGCACTACAGTAGTCAATAACGTTATTCAGGTAATCCTCACAAATATTCTATAATTTAGAAACTATCTATATTTTATGGATGAGGAGAATGTGATACAGAAGTTGTAATTCACTGAAAAATACTAGTTTTCATAGTTACAGAAAATTAGACCCAGCTATAAAAGCAGACACTAACTTCTTCCTCTTTCCACAGCAACCAAACCTCTACCATCATACATTACTGATATTCTATAGTTTTGTCTTCTGTAGAAAAGTACATTTTGGAAAATAAAATTCCTAAAATAAACTAATACTCTTATCATGCAGAAAAAAATATAGCTAATGTTTTCATATGTTCTGTATAATAATTTCTCTATATCTGTGAATTTTTCTCATAGGGTTTGATCATACTGTAAGTAGTGTTGTGCCCTGTTGTTTTTTCCAATTAAGACTAGATAATATTTTTATCTTATTAGTAAAATACTTATTTTAAAAAGACTTATTTTAAAAATACTTTCATTGCCTTATTTTATTTTGTATAATAAAAATATTTTATGTGTATATACCATATACAAATATCTATTCCATAAGTATTCATCAGTGTTTAGAGTAGTTATTGATAATTGAATACTTCCTGTATGACAAGTCTATATGATAAACATTCCCTATACATTATATCAGCTGCTCTTGATAACAATCCTATGCAATAATAATTATGATTTTTTTTTTTAATTGAGATTTAGGGGCACCTGGGTGGCTCAGTGGGTTAAGCCTCTGCCTTCGGCTCAGGTCATGGTCTCAGAGTCCTGGGATCGAGCCCCACATTGGGCTCTCTGCTCAACAGGGAGCCTGCTTCCCCCCTCTCTCTGCCTGCCTCCCTGCCTACTTGTGATCTCTCTCCCTCAAATAAAACCCTCTAAAAAAATAAGATTTATTTATATGAGGGACAGAGAAGGCAAGCATGAGCAGGCAGAGGGGCAGAAGGAGAGAGAGGGAAATAAGACTCCCTGATGAGCACGGAGCCCCTTGTGGGGAAGCAGAGGGTGTGAGGATGGGGACCAGATCCTACAACCCAGAGATCATGACCTGAGCTGAAATCAAGTTTGATGAGTTTGACAATTCACTGACTGAGCCACTCAGGCACCCCAGGAATTATGATTCTTATTCTTATAAAAGAGATAAAGTCTCTGAAGCTCCAAGTGGCTTTACAATGGGTCTAAGTTCACAATGCTAGTGTGTGGGATTCGGGGACTCTGTGTGCTCAGATGCATATGCATTCTTATTCTCTGCTGTCTTGAAACGCAGAGGGGCTAACTCTTGCCGGCACATCTCATTCTCCTGGCTGGCTCCTGTCTGTTTGGCAAAGGAGAAGTACAAGTGAGAATTTCAGTGGCAGAGGAGGATGGAAGGGAATGGGCAGGTAAAAAGCAGTAGTCTTCCCTGATTAGTGTTCTGCCTGATTATCCTATGCTTTATTGTTAACATCTATCCATCCAAACTAACACTGGTCACACCTTCCTGTTAATCCTGTTTCAACATCCTCTTCTTTACTTCGCACCTGTTCCTCATCTGTATAACCATTCAAATCCCTTTATTCTAAAACTCAGGCAATCTTTGTTTCCTGTTGGAGCCAGCATTTCTAAATACTTTCTTTAATATTTATTCTCAAAAGTGACCAATTTAGAACAAAGTTCCTGTGAAAATACAAGGTTGGGGTAATATTATTTAAAAATTTCTGGGAGGAAGTTTTTATAAAACATCTGACTTCCTATGGTTCCAGAACATATACTACAAAATTTTATTGTAAAATTGCTGCATCACTATGGCCTGACTATATTAAGGAGCTGATAAATTATGTCTCCCAGAATGACCTAGGGTCATGTGAGATTTTTAATAAATCACAAAATCTCCTGGAAATTCACCATATATTGAAGAAGTAATCAATATGCTATAGCCTTTTGATGAACACTTTAATTTTCTTTTTCTCTCAGTCTATTGTGAATTCAGTAATATGAACTCTTTCTTTAATTCTAGTTATCTAAAAAATCCAAGGATTATTTTCTAGAATTCTTGTTATTTATAGTTACTTTAAATTGAATAGTATCATTTACCTCTGAGATGAGCAGTTTAGTAGATACAATGCTCTTGTAGGGTAAGAATTCCAGAAGAACATGTATATTTGCAGTTCCTATATTTTAACTTATTTTAATTGTTTATCTACTTAAGGTCTTTGATCTGTATCTAGACTGCATTATAAATGTTCCTTTTTCAGCCAATTCATAGTGTTATCATACAACTATACTTCTTTCCCTCTCATCTTTATTCACGAGTATATCTCTTATACAGATTTCATTCTTAGGTTAATAAAATTCCAGACAAGTTTATTTTATCTTCTCGATGTGAAAGAAAAATTCACTTTACCTAATAGCAAGTTAGTGATTTTTTTTTTAAAGATTATTTGACAGAGAGAAATCACAAGTAGATGGAGAGGCAGGCAGAGAGAGAGAGAGAGAGGGAAGCAGGCTCCCTGCTGAGCAGAGAGCCCGATGTGGGACTCGATCCCAGGACCCTGAGATCATGACCTGAGCTGAAGGCAGCTTAACCCACTGAGCCACCCAGGCGTCCCGCAAGTTAGTGATTTTGAACAAAATCGCTCTTCCATGTAAGTAACATGGCATGAGATGATACTGCCACATTTTAAGATTCTTATCATGTTAAAATATCAGGGTACTTTTATTTTCCATTTTTATGTTTGGTGCTGACCATTGAATAGCTCCTATTGTGTTTCCTTTTTTGGATGATTAATAAAAAACTTTTTTCTAAATCTAATTTCTATCATAGAGGAAATAGTTTCCATAATATCAGTTTTCACATTTTTATTTGGGTATTTTGTTTGGAACCAATTTTATATGGGTTCCTCCAAGTTCAATTTAATCATCTGATCGGGTCAGCAAGTCTTTTGATGAAAATTGCCCCTTCTTCTTTCTGTGTGATGAATTCAATCCATAACCAGCATTTGATACATAGATATAAAATAAGCTTTTGATCATATAAGTGTAGTCAGTTTTACATATATGCCTATATTTTCTTTAAAAAATAGGCAGGGAAGTTTTTTTATGTAGTATGAAGTAATTATGGGGATATTATAAATGTATTTTTAAATACTAAATATAAAATATAATACATAGAAATGCTACTGGTAATATTTTGCTTTACATTAGTTTAGGAATTACTTAGCAGTTGACATACATGATACAAGACAGGATTGATGAATTTTTTATTATAGTAGATGTGCACTGACAAAGATAAAAGAAAAAAAATGGAAATAAAATCTGTTCTTATTAGAAATGTATGATGTGGGGACGCCTGGGTGGCTCAGTTGGTTAAGCGGCTGCCTTGGGCTCAGGTCACGATCCTGGCGTCCTGGGATCGAGTCCCACATCGGGCTCCTTGCTCAGCAGGGAGCCTGCTTCTCCCTCTGCCTCTGCCTGCCATTCTGTCTGCCTGTGCTCGCTCTCTCTCTCTGACAAATAAATAAAATCTTAAAAAAAAAAAAAAAGAAAGAAATGTATGATCTGTTTTTAAGCCACTAAGTCACAATAAATTTTATTTTCTTCCATGTTATCTTGTTTAACCTGATAGCAATAATTGGGTTTTATGTCATGTCTTCAAGTTTATTTCTTGTAGCTATGAGTTTCAGCAGTTTTCCAATACCTTCATTGATTTTGAAGTTTTGCCAGTGCTTTTGGCTTTTGTTATTATGCAAAGAAGTACATGTTAACCTTTCGGATTATTGATCTTTTAGAGAAAGATGTTTTTATTTAGTGTTAATATAAAAATTAGCATAACTTTTCTTTTACAGTTGTTCACATTTTAAAGATGATATCCAGGCTTCAAACAAAATCATCAAAAATTTAGACATAATTAGATTCCCATAAATATATTTTCCTCTGTATCTCAGTTACAGATGCATTTGCAAGATGTATTCATTTTTAGAAAATTCTTTAGTGAATGAACTCTCTGAGTTTTTCCAATATTCATATTGTAAATGTCATTCGATTCAATGAAACCAACACTTTATTGAGCACAAATATATGTCAGCCATTATGTTTAGAGATGATAAGGCAATTCTACCTAAATATACTTAGTTCTTGTCTTTACAAACTTTAGTAAAAATCCATTACTATATGTCTGTATGTTTGTGCCTTTGTGTTTAAGACAAAAAAAATCAATTATAAAAACATTGTCTCAGGGGCACCTGGGTGGTTCAGTGGGTTAAGCCGCTGCCTTCGGCTCAGGTCATGATCTCAGGGTCCTGGGATCGAGTCCCACATCGGGCTCTCTGCTCAGCAGGGAGCCTGCTTCCATCTCTCTCTCTCTCTCTCTGCCTGCCTCTCTGCCTACTTGTGATCTCTCTCTGTCAAATAAATTTTAAAAAAAATTAAAAAAAATTGTCTCAAACATGTAAATGCAAGATGAACTAAATAGACATATGATATGGAAAGATGTTAAAATTAGAAAAATATTATAAATTATGTCAATAATCTGGTTATAAATAATAGAAAGCTGTTGCAGATTTGCTTCTGGAAAATAGGAAAACTGGGTTAACACATGGAAAATCAGAGTGGTAATAGTTGATTTTTGCTAGGACCATGAACTACAAAGTATAATCTATCAACAGTCCTGTCAGATATCATTTTCATCACATGATCTCTTGTACCAACATTTTTTTTTTTCTGCATGTCTTCTTCATTTTCCTTCTCTTCAGTGTGAGTTTTGCCTTCCTTACAGAATGGCTGTCTCAGAGCACTAGTGTTGCAATCTACTCTCAATTCCTCTCTCCCAACCATCCCTACAGCATTGGTCTTTCCTAGGGTCTGTCACCTTCTGTTATGTTGCAGTCATCCTGCATCAGCTATCTCCTATCTAGGGCTTCTCAACTGCATTGATATTAATCAAGAAAGTGTTTACTAATATTATTTACATTTTACAGAATGATAAACTGATGTTTAGATAGATAAAGTGGAAGAGGCATACCAAATTGATCTAATTACACTATTAACCAATATTTTCTTCCAACTCCCTAGAATTAGAAGCCATAATACATGCTAAAATCTTACTTTGGAGATAAAACCCTGGACAGTGAGAGAGAAAGAAGGGAAGCAATGAGAGTTTAAGAAAAATACAAGAGGGGCACCTGGGTGGCTCAGTGGGTTAAAGCCTCTGTCTTCAGCTCAGGTCATGATCTCAGGGTCCTGGGATCGGAGCCCCACATGGGCCTCTTTGCTCAGCAGGGAGCCTGCTTCCCTCTCTCTTTTTCTCTGCCTGTTTCTCTGCCTACTTGTGATCTCTCTTTCTCTCTGTCAAATAAATAAAATTAAAAAAAAATACAAGATGCTGTGTTGGAACATTGACCACTTCATTATAAGTGACCCACTAACAAAATTTAATAGAAGGCTCAGCAGGTGCAATTTTATAAGTCTCTGGGCAAATACCATAGACAGTCTCTGCTATGGAACATTTCAAGGGAAAATGTAGCTTATCTTCTTGACTCTTTTCCATTTTTCTGTCTCCCATTGGATAATGTTTGCTTAACTCAGAACATTTAGCAGATGTTTAGGAAGGCAGATGTAAGGCCCTGTAGTATGGATTCTCAGTGGAATTAGGGAGTAGAAAAGAACAAGAGAGATAGCAGATATTTTGGTGCCATGTCAAGTGGACCTGTCCAGAGGAGGTTCACTATGATAGTGACTGAGGTCAAGTGAGGAGCTTGGAGTTCAGGACCAGGTAAAATCAAAATCTGAAGAGACACTTAAGATATACCCAATATAACCCTCAAAAAGTATAGTAGAAAAGGTATAAGAAAGGTCAACTCAGGTTTTATGTATAACAATTTCCTTGGAAAGTAATTGAAACATTTTCATCCCAGCGAAGCTAACAAAAATTCACAAGCAATGTATGAAGAGTTAACATAATGTTGTAGGTTGCACAGATTTTGAGTCAATTTTGGGGCCAAAATTAGGTAAAAGGATATTTTTTAAAATTTTACTTAAATTCAGTTTGGTTAATATATTGTATATTATTAGTTTCAGGGGTAAAATTTAGTGATACATCCAGTTGTACCTAATACCCAGTGCTCATTATATCAAGTGCCCTCCTTAATGCCTATTACCCAATTATCCCATTTCTTTACCCACTTCTCCAGGTATAGGATTATTATAACATGGTTTATGCAGCAAACAGGAACAATTAATTAGACTTAATTGTAAATTCATGAACAAAATTTAAAAGTATAGTATTAAGTGAAATACAAAACAAATGCCAGTCACAATGTGGGAAGTAGCAGAAGACTCTCACTTCTACTTGCACAAGGAGAATAAGCCATGTAAGCCACAGAATTTTAACATTACAAAATACAGAGCTGGAAGCAGAAGGAAAACTATATGAACTGAATTCTGAGTACTAACAAGACATTTTTAGTAGAGACTGCTTTTATTCACTGCAGTGCAGAATTACAAAGATAAACTTAGCATTGATAAGAATCCAGGAGAATATTAATAGTCATGTGTTGATTTGTGTAGTGGATTGGAATCCCAAATAATTCAAATGACAGAATCAATCTGAAGTCACCTGTCCATTTTTTATCACTAATGTCATTGCATGCCCAAGGGCAGTACATTTATGGCAGTAGACAGAGCTTGAGAATTGAGTAAGATCTTCTTTGAAGCATTCAGGGACTTTCTACAGTATAAGATGGTGGGATCACCAAAGGATAAAGATATGGCAGAAGAACTGATATCGCCATTCTGTGTCCTCATGAAATACAAGAAAGGATATGTCAAAAACTGAAGGAAAAGTCAGAGGGCTGAGAGAAATCCTCCCCACCCGCCCAGGTATTCTGGGCTTTCACTGAATACTATGTAACTGTCCATGAAAACTGGTGGATCTGTATTATGTATATCCCTCAAGGAGCAAAAAATATAGGTGGAAATGGAGAGTAAATATAACTCTCCAGGAATGGAAAACCTGGCAGATAGCATATAAAACAGAAATCTCTTACAGCTCAGAAAACTTTTACATTATTTAGGAAGCCATATAATATCATTTGAAGGTAGACTTGATTTTAAACATCACCTAGTAACTTGTGGAGAAAATCTTAATAGACACAAACATAAATAAAAAGACACTTCAATTAAAAAGATTATTAAAAATAGATCTTCCAAAATAAAGAATGAGGGTGTATAGGAACAAAGAATGGATTAGACAGAAAACAAATGTAAGTGGAAAACTCAAGTTCAATCATATCAACAACTACATTAAATGAAAATGGATTAAATTCTCCAATTGAAAGGTGGTGTTTGGCATACTGGAAAAAAAATGACAGAAAGAAAATCACATCGCTTTTTAGGGGTCATCTGAGGTGGCGACATAGGAGACTCCTGAACTCCCATCCTCCCATGGACACACTGAATGTACAACTATATAGACAGAGCATTTTACCTCTGCATGAAATCCAGAAACTAGCTGCGAGATTCCTACACATTAGGTGAAAGAAAAAATATCCATATGGAAACAGGAAAAGCAGAGACATACTCACCATAATCCTACCCCTGATACAATGCCATACAGTTGGGAGGAAACCTGAGTTTCTCCCTGAAGAGTGAAAGGTTTGGATTCTACATTCAGCACCTCAACTTGTAAGACTCCTGTACCTGAGTGACAGGCATACAACATACCTCACTCTGTTTGCATACTTTGAATGTTGTGGCTTGAGGGTCATGCTTCAAATTTTGCACACATCCAGAGGCTGGCTGTGATTCTATCTGGATACTGGCAAAACCGGCCAGACACTGCCCCATGATCTCTCTCAGATCCATTCTTTTTTTGCCAGTATCTCCATGGAAGGCACATATAAAATCATCTGTGTCCTAACTTTTGTGCTGTCACCTAAGAGATGGGACCCCAATCACCTGGCTGGGACAGCCAATGTGACTTGCATACATATGACCCTAGGAATGTTGCAAAAAAAAAAAAAAAAAAAAAAAAAGGACTTTTAAACCAACTATTACTTCAATGCTCAGTGCAGAGGGAGCAAGCAAAAGCCACCCATTTCCCAGTCTTTCCCTGAAATGGGTCAATCTATGTACTTTAAAAGCTGTTGTTTAAGCATTAGGCTTCTACTATAACATGTGTAGTAGATGATTACAGTCCTCACAGAGTGAGGAAGCTGCCAGAAATAACCTCCAACTTCTCCCTCTAGCCTGTTCCAAGTCTTCATTATTGACCTGGAAGGAGGTTATATGCACATTTTCTGTTCCATCTTTTATGCCTGCTGCCCAAGAGAGAGGCCCCAGTATTGCCTGGCTCTGATAGCCAGCAGGATTTACATATGTGTCCCACATGACTATAGCAAATGAAGAAGATCTTAGTTGGCACAGGAGTATTCTTTGCAGCTATATTCCCAAGCTCAACATAGGAAGCAAGCAAAAATACTCTTCTCCCAGTTTCTCTATGGAAGGGGCTTAATTACATACTTTCACAGCTGATGCCTGAGAGTCCTGCTTCTCATCAGCCTGCATCTGGGTGCAGAATGTGACCCTCCACTTTGTGACACTGATGGGTCTTGGCACACTGTCATCTACTGGGGAGTTGAATAGGGAAGACATTTTGGACAATCACAAAAGTTCTGAGAAACAACCAAAAGATTGGATTGGGCTGATTGACAAGATTCATCTACACAAGACCACCCTGTCAATAGTGGGAGAGGTGGCTGTTTTATCTGAAGTAGAAAAACCAAAACAGAGGGATGCCTGGGTGCAGAAGAAAAGAGCAGTGACTAGAAGACAGAGCAGTGGAATTCATACAGTCAGAGAAGCAAAAAAAAAGAAAGGAGTGAAGATAACTTAATATACATTATTTAAAACTTCTCTAATTCTGAAACAGTTTAGAAGTTGTGTCTGATAGAGACTTCTGCAGAGGGAGAATCTGTATCTGGATTTTTACATTATTGTTATAATTTGCTTTTGTGCATGATCTAAGATTTGTATGTCTCTGTCTCAACAAGCCAACCATTCTGTTAAAACAATAACATACTTAGGTCATGGAAGTTTCATTGAATAGGAGGAACAGTAATAAAGACCTGGATATATTAATGAAGTAGAAGAAGACCCAAGGATGAATAGGTCTTTGTGTGTGGGGGGGGGGTGGATTTTAAGGACTAAAGTGTCAAATGTTAAATTCTAGAGTGCTTTCTGAGAAAGAAGACAGAAAACATCTTTTGAGATAATTCAAATTAGCTCTCAAAGATATTGAAGAAAATATAGTTAATAAGGTTACAGATTTATCCTTGAAATAATAGAACACACACACAAAATAGTTTCCCAAGCTAGTAGATTTAATAAAGGTTAAACCTGGTAAAGGTATTCAATATACTAATGGTAACACAGATCATTTGCTATCCAATATACTTTACCTGAATTATCTCCATTGCTTTCACCAGCCTTATATACTGTTATTAATCCATTTTCACAGGTGAGGGAATTAAGTTTCAAAAATTATTTAACTGCCCAAGATTACAAGCATAGTATATTTAGAGCCAGACTCAAAACCCAGACCCTCTGTAAACAAAGTCCTCAGTCTAAATCTGGATGCTGTACAGACAGAGTGTCACTGAAATTGCATTCATGTGCTTTGGACATAATAGAAAAGCAAATGAAACCAGAAGATAGTTTATAAACTGTGAAAAAAGGGAAATAAAATCCAAACAGCATGTTAAATAGGAATTAGAAGTGAGAAAAATAAAAGTATACATGATTTTGATGAGAAAAGAATTTTCACAATTCAAGTCCAATTTTTTTTTTAAGATTTTATTTATTTATTTGACAGACAGAGATGACAAGTAGGCAGAGAGGCAGGCAGAGAGAGAGGAGGAAGCAGATTCCCTGCTGAGCAGAGAGCCCGACGTGAGGCTCGATCCCAAGACCCTGAGATCATGACCTGAGCTGAAGGCAGAGGCTTAAACCACTGAGCCACCCAGGTGCCCCTCAAGTCCAATTTTGAGTAAAGACTAGGCTTGTGTTGATTTTTCTGAGTAAAGACTATTGGACTGGTCATTGAAGAGGCATCAGTGAAAATTCATAAGCCTTGCTTTAACTGGTTTATATACTGCAGACACTCAACCAAATGAGGCTGACTATAATTACAAGTGGGAAGACATGGAAGTTTATATCCAGTTATTTCAAAGATTATATAAAAACAGAAGGAAAATAATGTTAAAATGGTTTAGTCAGTTGGCTTCTGTATAGGTATAGGGTTTGAAATATCCTCTGGCATAATTCAACTAAAAGTCACTACAAAAGAAAAATTCAGATGCATTAGAGTTCGTTTTAGTCTGTTTGGGCTGCTCAAACAAAATACCACAGACTGGATAGCTTATAAACAATAGAAAGTTATTTCTCACAGTTCCAGAGGCTAGAATTCTAGGATCATGGTGCCAGCATGTTTAGGTGAGGGCCCTTTTCCTCATTCATTGCGGGCAACTTCTTGCTGTGTCTTCACATGGTGGGAAGGGCTAGGGATGTCCCTGGAGCTTGTTTTATAAGGCACTAATCCCATTCATAAGGATTCTACCTCGTTTAAACACCTCCCAAAGACCCTACTTTTTTTTTTTTTTTAAGATTTTATTTATTTATTTATTTGACAGAGAGAGATCACAAGTAGGCAGAGAGGCAGGCAGAGAGAGGGGGAGGAAGCAGGCTCCCCGCTGAGCAGAAAGCCCCACGCAGGGCTCTATCCCAGGACCCCGAGATCATGACCTGAGGTGAAGGCAGAGGCTTAACCCACTGAGCCACCCAGGCGCCCTTCAAAGGCCCTACTTAATACCATTACCTTGGGGTTAGAATTGGGACATATGAATTGTGGGAGCATAAATGCAGACCACAGTTGGCTTTAAGAGTAAATCACACAAGGTGAGATCTTTTGTTTCTGCTTTTCCTCTCATTTTGCTGTAATCTTTGTGAAGAAGGTTCTTGACTTTCAGCTGTATATGCATTTCTCTAAGTATTAAATTGGGATAAAAATAAAACCTATCACCAAAGTCATTGTGAGATTAAAAGAAAAAAAATACAACTTTTTAGCATATTACGTGATATATGCTGTCTTTAATACATACTGGTATTTTCTTGCAGATATTTTTTATCAAGATTATTGTTTAGCTTCTGATTAACTATATTGATGACTTCTATAAAGACTTTTAATTAAAAGTATTTTATATTATCATGTCTGAATTCAAAATATCAAAAAGTATTTATTTATTCCATTTCTATCCTGCTGTATTGGATTTTTCTGTACTATCCATCCCTTTATTTATTTATTTTTTCACTTTTCCTAAGGAGCTATTACCTTATGAGGAGCTATTAAGATATCAATATGCCTGCATTAACCTTGTTTTGACTCTTTCAAATAAGGTGGATATTAGTACTAACTTCAACAACTGAAATGACATTTTTTTAAATGCAGTTGTTTGTTTAAAAAATGTAAGATGAGTAAAAGAAATCAATTTGAAAAGCTGAGAGCAGAATGTTAAAATATTACTTTCACATTGAGGCAAATTTTACAAGAGGGTGCATTTATTTATTGTGCCTGGAATTCTCTGTATAATTGCATTGTGTTTCCCGTCTGCTATTTGTGTATGAATAAAAGTCTTGCCCTCACTACACAGTACCTCCTTTCTCCTATTAGAACTTGGGTTTGAGTTATAATGGTAGATTAAGTTTTAACTGCAGACATAAAGCTGCCTCCCTATCTGAAAGTGTAGCTTTACGCACCCAGTTTCACTGTGCAGCTTTCAGTATCCTTTTATGCTTCAGTTTCCTTTTTTTCTAGAATTCTCCAGATGCTTGAATGCAATTGTTTGTATGAGGTATATTTGGTCAGTGGGGCATGTAATGCCTTTAGAAATTACATAGTCAAGATTTTGCATAGAAAAACGCTAGGCTTTGTTTATTGTACTTTAAAAAATCACCCTCTTTGTCATAAAATAAGATAAGGATTAACGTACGAAATAGAAGAAATAGCATTGAAACTAGTCAAAAACCTTGGATCTTTGTATTCTGTCCTTTTTACAGTTTGTCTCTCATAATTGTAAATAACCTTAAACTTAATTCTCTGTGTTCTTTGTGCCATTGAGAAGAACATAAAGTCATGTAAGAAATTTTCATGATGGGTGGGTGAAGTGTATAATAATAACAAACACAGTGTGAAGTACTTTATGTTATTGCATATAATTCTTACAACAATCTGATAGAATAAGTACTAGGATTGTCACCCCAATTCTCTAGATAAGAAAAGTGATCTTCAACAAGTATATTTTTTAAAAAAGATTTTGTTTATTATTATTTGACAGAGAGAGACACAGCGAGGTGGGGGACACAAGCAGGGGGAGTGGGAGAGGGAGAAGGCAGCTTCCTGCTGAGCAGGGAGCTTAATGTGGGGCTTGATTTCAGGACTCTGGGATCATGACCCGAGCTGAAGGCAGATGCTTAATGACTGAGCCACCCAGGCACCCTGATGTTCAACAAGTTTAAAGAACTTGAGAAAATATATTAATTTAGTAAGTGGCAATCTAGATACAAACTCAGGTAGTCAGGCTCTGGAGCTTAGCTACTTCCCCAGCAGGTGCGATGCTACATTTTCAGTAGAAGTAGTGATAACATCTATGACCTTTCAGTAGTAGTGATAGTCTCTGTGACATTTCAGAGCCATACACTGTGCTGGTAATTCTTAATATATTATTTTACTTAATCTTTACAATAATCCAGAAGTGGATCTCTCATCTACAGATGAAATCCTCAGAGAGGTTAACTAGCCACATCATTACAAAGTGGCAGAACTCCCACTGAAGGGCCAGTCTTTTTCATTCCAAAGTGGCCTATTTGTTCTAAAAAGGCCTATTTATGCCTTTTGTGATCAGTATAAGACCCATGGTTGTGTGTCTACCTGACAGGTCAGGGAGATCTCTTTGGGAAATGTGGTCTAGGGGACAGAAGGAAGATATGTGAAAATCCACAGAAAAAATGTTTTCAGTTATGCCCAGCTGTTCCAGTTCTGTTGATTTTTTTTTAAAAATCCATAAATGGCTTTTTTTTTTCACATTATACTTCAGGGTGCAGAAATACCTTTCCTTGTCTGCTAAGCATGGCTGGGTCAGGCAAAAGTTCTTGAGAATGGATTGATTTTATGTTAAACCATTTTAGATAAATTGACAGTGAGTTTGAGAAAGGATTTTCTTTGCTCCAGAGTTCCAGAAAGCTAATTCTTTTATCCTGGAGAGTGTATATGGTGATCAGACAGTGAAACTTGCAATAAGCAACAAAACTATATTTAATATAAACAACCACAGAAATATGAATAGAAAGGTCTATATTACTAGTCCTGCTGTATCTCTGAACAATCTTGTGAATGAAGGGAGCACTTTAACTCTCAGTTCTCTCATTTATAACATGAGGTAATCAAATGCTGGTCTCTAATAATCTCTAAAATTATGGAAGCAGGTGGAACAAAGCATACCACTTTTAGAATAAAATACTGAATATAAAATTAGGGATAATAATAATGTTAATAGATCTATTAAATCATGTAAGCAAAATTCCTTCAATTGATTAGCACTTGCTGAAAACCAAAAGTGTAAAATGTTCAGGAAATATCACAAAAGGAAGGCAAAAATCCAAGTCTTTAACTTTTGAGTATATATCTGGAAAATAAATTCTCTCTCATCCAATCAGGAGACATCAGCATGAAAAACACATTAAAATAAATGTCACTGTAATAGAAGATGCTACCTTGTGCAACTAATCCAAGCCAAACCTTCAATATTTATTCTCCAACAGGCATTGTTTCCATGATTTTATATTTTCTAATCATATCCAGTCATCAGCATATATGGTCAATTCTGCTATAATGCTTGCATTGAAAAAAAAATTCCATTCCATGCAATTGATATATTAGTGAACAATTTGAACAATTTGAACAATTTCATGTTTGCTCATGCATAATTTTGTTCCTGAGAAACGTGATGTGAACACAGCTAACTGCATCCAATTGAATTTTGTTATTTAGGAATATACAAAGCAACACATATGCACAGACTTCAAACAAATACCACGTACCTTGGTCTTGATTTACCACGTGTTACTCAACTAGGTTTTATTTTGCTATTTTAATATTCTGATTTGTAAGAATGTGTGTATATATATACACACATACACACACATATATAAATACTTATATATATGTGTGTGTGTATGTATATATTCTCACCTTTCTCTTTCTCCCTCTATGTATACTTATATATCCTATTCAATATTCCAAACATGAATAATTTTCCTTATATCAAAATTCCAGTAGTGAATGAAACAGGAAATCTTTAGGTATTTGAGGAGAAAGTTGAAATCATAAAGCGTTGTGGAAGAAACAACAAAACATTTGCTATCTCTTCTGCTATAAAGGAATTTACATGGTAGAACATCACAATGACACAAAAATAAAAGAAAAACTTCAAGTGTTGCAAAGCCATAAGAACATGCACTTAAGTATTAGAAAAAACTGGGAAGAATAGTTGAGCATATGGATTGAAGAACAAACTGCAAAGAATTGGAAATGTGTTGCACAATCAAAAAGAAGGCACTATATGTGAAGACCTTAAATTGCCAACCCTTGAGGAAGTGGCTCGTTTGAGTGCTTTTGTGGTTGATATAGTGATTTCAAACATTGCTGTAATTTCCAAAGTCTTCAACTGTTGAGCGAAGCCATTAATACATATGAGAAAACTGAGGAAAAAGAATTTCCAGCCATGGTACAAAAATTATTCAAAGTAGAAGGTTATACATTTGATCAACTTTTCAATGTTGATGATAGAGGCATCTCTTAGAAGTATATCTCTCAAAACACCTACATTACAAAGAAAGAAAAGACATGTTTTAGGATTAAAAAATGAGATCGATCTATAACTGTGATGTTTGGTGCCAGTGTGGAGAGGAACAAGGTGAGCCACACCCATCCCTGTTGGGTGTTAAAACTTCACACTCAATTTTAGACAATGTTCCTTCCAACACTTCACAACCTGCCTGATTCTGATACTCCTTCAATAAGCAAGAAACATTCCCGGGGGCGCCTGGGTGGCTCAGTGGGTTAAGCCGCTGCCTTCAGCTCAGGTCCTGATCTCAGGGTCCTGGGATCGAGTCCCGCGTCGGGCTCTCTGCTCAGCAGGGAGTCTGCTTCCTTCTCTCTCTCTCTGCCTGCCTCTCAGTGTACTTGTAATTTCTCTCTGTCAAATAAATAAATAAAATCTTAAAAAAAATAAAAATGCATATATCATGTTATAGCAGAACTGATTATACATTCACTCAAGGGTAAGATGGCCTAGCTGATCTCTGTTTTCTTCCTATTTCTCCTCCTCCTTTATCTTCTTCTTCAGCTACCAAATTAATATGCTTGTTTAAATTGTTTTTATAATAAAGAATTGTGTAAAGTTAAAAAAGAAAGATTACAAAGAACACCACCACCACAAGCCCTGTATCCCTTAGACTTCTTTACATATTTTAATTATTACTGCAAAGCTAGATTTAGTTATAAAAATCAAAGTGAATTAAATTTTTAATCCCAGTTTAAGTCCACTATTTACAGACAATATAAGTTGGAGTATCATAAGTAGTTAAAGAAACAGGGTAGCGTATCCATTTACTTCATTTTGCTGCTGACCATATAAACAACTAATCCAGATTCATAGATAATTGATTCAACTAATGTCACATCCAGATAAACTGAGAGGATACCTGTAATGTTATTTAAACCAGTGTTTCTGAAAGTGTGTTCCTGGAACAGCAGTATCAACATTACCTGAGAATTTGATAGAAATGATAATTCTCTGGTCACGTCTCAGATTGGCTGATTGAAAAATCTCTGAGAGTGGGGCCCAGCAATCTGGGTTTTCCCACAAGCTTTCCATGTGCTTCTGATGCATGCTTATGCTCATATGTGACAACCAGTGGATTAAACTATCCCAAAATTAACTTAAACAGGAAGTCTGAGACCAGATTTGCAGATTCAAGATCTAGGTTTTAATACTTTCTAGTCACCATATAAACTTGTTCAAGGCTCTTTTAAACGCTGAATGTCCCTTTCCTTAACTATTTGAGGATCACATAAAATAATTGGTACCAGAAGAACTTAGAATAAGACTAGCATATAATACATACTCAATAATGTAGCATAACCTTTTATTTTCATTCTAAGAATCTTCTCTTGTGATCATTTAATCAGCCAAAGAATGCTCACTTTATAAGATTACGATTATAGTAGTAATAGCATTTTAGTTTAATATGATCTTGAATAATAAAATAGAGTGTAAGGACTGAGAATGTGACAGGCAAGTAAAGAAACTTACCATATGTCACAAATAGTGTTCTTTGGGAAGGAGCCTGAAGTGGATTCAGATTTATTAACATCGTTGAAAGGAGAGACAGGAAGCAACGTTTGACAGTATGAGTATTTGAGTTCTGAACAAGGCCTAATGATAACCTCAACCCAGCACATGCAGAAGCTGAAACAACCTGTTGGAATTTTCCTTCATTGAGCTGAAAAGGCCTAGCATTTCTATGCCCTCCTCCATCAGGTATTTGATGGGAGTCACCCTCTGAAGGGCTTGACTTCAGATGACGAAGTTCTCTGACCCTGAAGCCATCCCTGAAGGAGCTCCCAGCTCAGGCTAATCTGCAATGGTAATTGTTTCCACTTGCAATTGTTTCCAATTATTTCAAATATCAGTTGCAATTGATAACAATCTTACAGTTGAAGACAAACCTCCATAAAGGGTATGGTTTGAGCAGCAAGTACTTTAAAGAAGGGGAACCTGGAGAGGGTGTCACTGCAGCTTCCTTTTTTTATATACTAATGCCTCAGCAGATAGGAAAAGGGTGCAGAGGAGGGTTGATGACTGGCTACACATAGAACGTAAGTAAAATTTATATTTTCCAATGGGGAGGGAGAAAGGAGGTCAAGTGAAAAATAACAAAAAGCATTTGTTTTTAATGAAGTCATACATGTGTCAAAATAAGCAGAGTTTGTATAATATAAAGCAAAAGAGACTATTATTATTTCTGTAGAAGAGATGGGAACCTAGATCTCAGAGAATACATGATGTTATGCTTGTTTCTATTGTACTCTGGAATAGATTTTACCTGGTGGAAGCTATCTGTATGGTGACGTGGTATTGGAGCTGTACCCCTTAACATAAGTGGAATCCCCCCAAATTAAATATTGTAGTCAAATTAAATTCAAATTAAATTCAAATTTAATATTGTAGTGAAGGTGTGTACTATTTCTTTTTAATCTAAAGAAAATGGAGTATGCCTCCGATGTGACATTTAGATTTTTTTTAAGAGAGGGAAATCAGGCTAACATTAAACTACATATTAAATATGTAGTATGAAATACAGGAAGAGACAAAATTCTTCATAAAATATAGTTCTTTAATAAAAAAATTAAATGTGTATGGCCGGGTAAGTTTAGTTTATGTTATAAAATATGAAGTTAGGGAAAATTATATTTCTGTATCCTAGGTACTTAGCTGTCAACTGTCTCATAGTTTGTAGTCTTCATCAACACTTTGAACCAGAGCCTAATGGCCAGAGGACTACACACTACATTTCTACTCCCAATTAATTTTGAGAGAACAATTCTCTGACCATTATGATCTGACCCAAGTAGAATCTCGACATGAATTTCTGAATAATTCCACTGTATGTTAAGCTTGGTGCTTTTGATTAGATGTTGCTGTGAAAAGGTTATCTTATCAAACTAATAAATGAACTGCTGAACAAGCTGACAGACTGTGGCTGGAAATGGCTTTTGCCCCCTGGCTCAATTACAAACCAGCCAATAGGAAAGCAGAAAGGAAAGCTAAAGGTGATTAATTGATTGCAGTGTCACAGTGAGCAAGTTAACTCTCACTGCCCTAAATGTAAGTTGACACTAGAAATGAGAATAGGGGAGAAACAAAACAGTCAGGATGAAAGCTATCAGACTACAACAGAGAACAATTGAGAAACAAGTAGGGGCTCAATTAAAGAGAATGAGGACATGCTTCCAAAGGAATACATTTTCAGCCCTATTTGATTTGATAACAAACCTTGCCTTTGTTCTTCCTCTCCTTTTTATTTTCATTTTATAGAAATTCTAACATACTAAGAGATAGATTTCCCAGAGAAAATTTCTTGAAAAATAAATGCAGAAAGATTTGAGTTCTCTTGATAAATTTGTATGGGTCTTAAAAAAAAAAAAAAATCCCATGGATGAAATAACTGTCAGGATCTGAAGAGATAGATCTCTCCTCACTACTCCAAAAAAGGAAGAAGAATCTGGAAGCAGCAGCCCAGTGTTTTGTCGTACAAAGGGTGTCCTTCTTCAGACATTCCTGTTTCTCTACTTAAAATGAAATCTGCTTTCTAAACAGTAGCCAGATCAATATGAACTGCCTACTGAGTAATCTGATGTCACTGTAAGGAGACATTTGGAATGAAAGCCAAAAGAAAAAAAAAAAAAAGAGGAGAAATGAGAAGAAGGGAAGAAAAGGGATCAAAGCAAGGTTAGAATTCTGTGAAAAGCAGAACAGAGAGGGGATGTGTTAAAAGCCGTTTATAATAGGAAGATTTTTTACAACCTGAACAGAATGGTGAGGAAGCTGCCAAAGAAACTGCAAAAGACGGTGACAATGACAAAAACGTAAAAGAGAAAGATTTAAAGCCTCTTCAAATACAAAGACAAGGAGGACAACCTGAGAACGAAAATTCAAGCTCGTGTTATATAAATTACATGGAACAGAGGTTGCTGCATTCTTTCTTCTATCCATATATCAGTGCAAGTTTTGACAATGAGAAGCAGAACAAAAAAAAGGGGAATAAACTTTCCACATTGTGATTAATATATACAGATCTAAGTTCTCCAGACCGTGAGGCTCTCTATGAACATTTATCAGGCACCGGGTTTGTTAGGAAATGAAAGGGCATCAAACCACTTCTTTAATCCAGAGCCAGTGAAAAATTAGGGAGACTCCTGGGGAAGGAAGAGAAAGAAAGAAATCTGGTTGGATGTACTGTACTTCTCTTAAACGTTCAGTGGGAAAATGACCATGTTCATCATTAATACTGTAGTTATTTTAAATCCTTTTTTGTATCCAAAGCTGGTTATCTGTTTTAAAACCCATGTCATTTAAACTATATTATTTCATATTAATCACAGCTGTATAAAAAATGTTAGGGAAAGATAAGATGCTGACTATAAAGTGTTACTTACTTAGTGGTAGATTATCAGTGATTGTGTATAGTCTAACAATTAGAGCTTTTTATCCTATCTTCCATTCCGTTAGTACATAATCATGATTTTGGTCAAAAGGCATTTTCAGGGAAATCTGTCATTTTGCTGCAGTGTGGTTATTAGTTTAGTGAGGTGTAACTTTTATAATAATACACAAATGACTAAAATTATTCTGAAAGTTGAGGAATAGGAATAAATGCTTCTACCATAAGTTATGATATTAATATATTGACTACATTATGATTTTGTAATGAATATTTTCCTATTATTTATATGCAATCTGAACTTAACTGTTGCATAAATAGAAGTGTTTTGACTTAAGCAAAGAAAGTGAACACTGTATTTTAATTCTATTTCAAGAAATAAAGATAATGACTTCTATAGCATTCATTTCAGTATTGTGTTTTAATAGTAACCATTTTTTAAGACAAAAAAAAAAGTCCACTGCATATTCAGTGCTGAGTGGACCTTTACATATAGGTCATTAGTGACTTTTTTCATAGCATGTTTTTTTTTTAACCAAAGAAAAATTAATGAAATACCATATGTAATGATGCATTAATAAATACTATGACAAGAATCAGAATACTATGATAATAATCAGATTAATTCAAGCTTACTGTTTAGGGTCAACTCATAATATAGCTATTCATTTAAATCTGGTGTATATAAAAGTGGAAAAGTCAAAGTATCTCATTTGCTTCTTTTCCATCTTATTAATAATTTGTTAAAATGTCTGTGAGTTATTATGATGAAGAAAGAACTGTCAAAGAAGCAAGAATTGTCACACAGTATAAAGTATGAAGTTGAAAGTATTAGAACTTTATTTTCTTTCAAATGCTCTAGTCCTTATACATGTGATATACTATAAACCAGGTATCTGATAAGGGGTTAATATTTAAAATATATAAAGAAATCAGTGACACAACAAAACAAAACAAGTAATCTCATTAAAAAATGAGCAAAAGACCAGAGTAAACATTTTTTTCCAAGTAATAGGTGAAAATAGACAACAGGCACATGAAAAGGTGCTCAACATCACTAATCATCAAGGAAATGAAAATCGGAATCATACTAAGGTGCCAGTTGGTTGAGTGTCTGACTCTTGATTTTAGCTCACATCTTGATCTTGGGGTTGTAAGGTTGAGACCCATGTCGGGCTTCATGCTCTGCAGGGAGTTTGCTTGAGATTCTCTATCTCTCTCTCTCCCTCTATCTCTTCCCCTGCTCTCTCTCTAAACTAAATAAATCTTTAAAAAATAGATAAATCTTTTAAAAATAGATATCTCCTCATACCTATTAGGATAGCGTTATCAAAGACAGAGATGACAAGTGTTAGTGAGGATGTGGAGAAAAGGATACCCTTTGCATTGTCAGTGGGAATATGTATTGGTGCAGCAACTATGGAAAAGAGTATGGGTATTCCTCAAAAATGAAAAATGGAACTAACATGACCCAGAAACCCCACTTCTGGGCATGTATGCAAAGGAAACTAAGTATCTCAAAGAGATAACTACACCCCCGTGTTCATTCTAGTGTTATTCCCAACAGCCAAGATTTAAACACAACTTATGTGTCTCTCAGTGGATGAATAGATAAAGAAAATTTTATATATATATTCATAGGGTTTCCTTCCGCTGTATGTACGTATGTATGTGTGTGTGTATATATATATATATGTGTTTATACATATATGTGTATACATACACATATATACATGCATGTATATGTGTATATATATGTGTATACATGTATATATGTGTGTGTATGTATAACACACATATATACACACATATACATACATACATACAGTGGAAGGAAACCCTATGAATTGTGACAACATGAAAGAACCTGGAGGGCATTAAGCTAGACAGGGAAAGACAAACAGTATCTTGTCTAACTTATGTGTGCAATCTAAAAAAAGTTGAACTCAAAGAAACAGTGAGTAGAATGGTGGTTGCCAGGATCTGGGAGTTGATGAAGGTAGGGAGATAATTAGTCAAAGGGTACACATTTTTGGTCATAGAGGAGTTAAGTTCTGAGGATCTAATATACAGCATGGTTAAAAATACTGTGTTATATACTTGAAGTCCACTCAAAGAATAGATCTTAAGTGTTTTTCTCCTCCACACACACACAAAGTGGCAACTATGTGAAATGATGAATGTGTTAGTTAACTTGATTGCATAATCACTTCATGGTGTATGCATTTATCAAATCATTACATTGTACAACTTAAATATATAAAATTTTGTCAGTTATACCATAATTAAGTTGGACAGAATTTTAAATAGTATCATGTGATAGCATAACAACAAGAAAATTAATTTAAAAATACAGGAGAGGCTCAAAGAAATGAAGAAATTTGCTATGATCATACAGGTACAAATTATAAAATTAGAATTTTTATCATATTTTTACCTCTTCAGTTCATCCAATTTCTTATTTTACAAAATGATTAATAAATGCATTTTATATATTTGAATATATATTGACTTTTAAATTGAGTCTAGATGTGCTATTGCAGGTAGCATGATAGGAACAATTTCACTAATTATATTAAATAAAGTAAGATATTTTTGTCAGGTAAGTCTCCATATTTTCAATGTTTGTTTGATAAGTCACCAAATATATGTTAACTCATTTCACTTGTTTATTTGATATAACCCATTAATATCAAAATAAAAACAAAAATGGAAAGAAGAAGACCGTTCTTTAATGTTAGAAAGAAGTCTGATCAGATTTTCAACTAAATAGTCTGGTTGAGGTGCAGTTAACCCTTACTCTTATTATACTTTGGAATAAACAAGAGAACATATTTACCTAATAATAACAAAATGCCTGTGCAGCCCCACAATTAGACAGATTTTATTCAGCAACCTTTATGTGCCAAGTAATTTCATAGACACTGGGATAGACCCAACAATAATTATAAGTCTAACTAGGTCAATTCAGCTTCAATAAAATGTGTTAGTTCTCATAGTGTAAACATCAGATAGTCCAGGACATATAATTGTGTATACTAAGCTCAGTTATGTATGATTAAAAAAACTTTTCCAGGAGAAATAACATTTGGGATATTGGAAAATGAATAGGAGAGGGCTAGAGTAACTCTTTGAACAGGAGAAACTCTGGTTCAAAACCCAGCAACATAAGAAAGTGCGATTCATTCTAGGAAGTGAAAATGCCTTCCCACCAGACATTAAGTTCCCCTTTAGAATACAAGCTCCATGGGCAGAGATTTTTTTTTTCCTTGTATTGCCATACGCCGGTTATTTAGTTAATAGTTGAGAATTTGCTGAATAAAACTTGAAGTCAAGAGTCATTGTAAGACAGAAATGCTATTAAGAAATAAGAAGATATAGGGTGCCTGAGTGGCTCAGTGGGTTAAAGCCTCTGCCTTCGGCTCAGGTAATGATCACAGGGTCCTGGGATCGAGCCCCGCATTGGGCTCTCTGCTCAGCGGGGAGCCTGCTTCCTCCTCTCTCTCTGCCTCCTCTCTCTCTGCCTACCTCTCTGCCTGCTTGTGCTCTCTGTCAGATAAATAAATAAAATCTTAAAAAAAAAAAGAAATAAGAAGATATATCTTTTTATCTAAGTATCTTTGTACTTATCCAAATTTGACCCTCTTTCCTTTTAGTACGTATAGAAGAGTAAATATATTACTAGAATTATGATCCCCCTTCTCCACATACATCTAGGTCTATAGAAAATACTGACTTCTTTTGCAGTTGAAAAAATTGTTTTATAAAATGAAGTGAGGCTATTGAGAGAGTTTTCCTCTCTTACGTTTTGTAGGGATTTATTTTTCTTCTTAGCCCAATATATTGTCACTTTAAGACTGACATGATTGTCAGCTTCTGTTAACACTACCAGAAACAAGGTGATATCATGTTGGCTGTGTATTTTCTCCAGGCACCATCTCATGTCAGTCATTAGGTTTTCCATTTGCTCTTTCCTGTCTTGTATTTTGTATCTGAGATTATCCATTTCATTCCTGAATTATCCTTTGCTGCCTTAATTTCAAATTAATGCATAGCTTTATTCCTTTTTCCTATTTTAAGTGTTTAATATTTTCTAGATAGCCAACCTGAGGAATGCAATTGTGGAAAAACATTGGTTAACATACATACTAAACTTGTTACATTTATATTTTAAGTATGTTATGTAAAACATGTTGCTACAGAGATACAAATATTAACAATATTTATTGGTAGTAGAGGGACAGTTACAAAGCATTCATAGGGAACCTACCAGTAACATCTGTCACCATCAAAGTCACCTGTTCATCCAATAAAATGTAAATCTCTAAAGCAATTTCTACCTGATAAAGCTTCCTCTTGAGTGTAAAGTGAAAGTGCCAGTGTTTAATTTAGCTTCTAATTCCAGAGGCAGAGTTATAGGAGGCAGAGAATGGTAAAGTGAGTCATTGTGTCATTGCTTTGATTTGAGATTGACCAGAACGTTGAGGATGATGTAAGTGTAGCCTTAAATTATGTTATGGGTCAGGGTGTGAGATTTAACTTCTTTATGGAAACTTAAATATGAATATACATAAATTAAATGTTTAGCATGTGAATATATAAATATATATATAAAATACATACATATGTACATATTTTGCCTCATAGAAATGCTGATGGTTCTTACTCTTTCAATTTCCTTTCATTGCCAATATGCCACTATAAAGCCTCACTTGGAGTTAATTACATACTTTCATTTACTTTGCTAAATTCTCAAAGTCTTAGAAGAATGAGCCCTATATCTGAATATGCATTACTGAGTTCACAATCTTCAGGCCATAATTGGATCAAGGCTCCAGGACATCCCTAGTGATTTGATAGAAATGCTTGGTCAAAGTCAATTAGCTCTAATTATGAAAAAACTTTACTACCTTTTTGTTGTTGTTATCGTGTTTTCCTTAAACAAATATGGATGAATTCCTTAGGGAAAAAAGTATCATTATATGGCTGGACATTTCAGATTATGTCTCCTTGATCAGTGGATTCCAGGGCTTTTTTTTTTTTTTTTTTTTTTTTTAAATTTTGGTCAGCTGAAGCTCATGAAAACAAAGGCAATTCTGAAGAAGTAATTAATTTTTTGAAGTCTGATATATTTCAAGAAAAACTAATTACAAAGTTTTAAGTGGACTCCTAGATGGAGATCACATTGCTTGTTTCTTAATTTTATTCACATTTGAATCTGATATTAAATGCATAGATAACAATGTTATATTCTGTGAGAAATATTATCCCTACCATAGGAGCCTGGGAAGTTATACTTACCCACAGTCCTTTTGTTGCTTTATTGAAATGTTCCCTAAATAAGTTCACTCAAATCAACAACAGAAGAAACAACAGGTGTTAATGAGTATGTGGAGAGAAAGAAGATCTGTTGCAATGTTGGTGCCAATGCAAACTGGTGCAGCCATTGTGGGAAACAGTATCGAGGTGCCTCAAAAAATTAAAAATAGATCTATTTTTATAGATCTACCCTATGATCCAGCAATCACAGTACTAGGTATTTACCCAAAGAATACAAAAACACTAATTGAAAGGGATACATGCACCCCTGTATTTACAGCAGCATTATTTACAAAAGCCAAGATATGGAAGCAGCTCAAATGTCCACCAATTGGTGAATGAATAAAGAAAAAGTGACTATGGGGCGCCTGGGTGGCGCAGTGGGTTAAGCCGCTGCCTTCGGCTCAGGTCATGATCTCAGGGTCCTGGGATTGAGTCCCACATCGGGCTCTCTGCTCGGCAGGGAGCCTGCTTCCCTCTCTCTCTCTCTCTGCCTGCCTTTCCATCTACTTGTGATTTCTCTCTGTCAAATAAATAAATAAAAAATCTTTAAAAAAAAAGAAAAAGTGACTATATATATATAATATTCATATATATATGAATATTATTCTGACATAAAAAAGAATTAAATCTTGCCATTTGCAAGGACATGGATAGAGCTCAAGACTATAATACCAAGCCAAATAAGTCAGTCAGAGAAAGACAAATACCATATGATTTCACTCATATGTGGAATTTAAGAAACAAATTAAATAAGCAAAGTGGAAAAAAAAGAGGGAGTGGGGAACAACCCAAAAAACAGACTCAACTATAGAGAACAAACTGATGGTGACCAGAGGGGAGGGTGGGTGGGGTAATGGGTGAAATAGGTGATGGAGATTAAAGAGTGCACTTTTTTAAAAAAGATTTTTATTTATTTATTTGACAGAGAGAGGTCACAAGTAGGCAGAGAGGCAGGCAGAGAGAGAGGAAGGAAAGTAGGCTCTCTGCTTAGCACCCTCCCCTCTGGTCACCATCAGTTTGTTCTCTATAGTTGAGTCTGTTTTTTGTGTTGTTCCCCACTCCCTCTTTTTTTTTTTCCACTTTGCTTATTTAATTTGTTTCTTAAATTCCACATATGAGTGAAATCATATGGTATTTGTCTTTCTCTGACTGACTTATTTGGCTTGGTATTATAGTCTTGAGCTCTATCCATGTCCTTGCAAATGGCAAGATTTAAATCTTTTTTATGTCAGAATAATATTCATATATATATGAATATTATATATATATATATATATATATAGTCACTTTTTCTTTATCCATTCACCAATTGGTAGACATTTGAGCTGCTTCCATATCTTCCATATGCTTAGCAGAGAGCATGATGCAGGGCTCGATCCCAGGACCCCGGGATCATTACCTGAGCCAAAGGCAGAGGCTTAACCCACTGAGCCACCCAGGTGCCCCAAAGGAGTGCACATGTTTTATGAGCACCAGGTGATGTCTGGAATTGCTGAATCACTATGTTGTACACCCAAAACTAATATTAACACTATGGTTAATTCTTAGGAATTAAAATAAAAACTTAAAAAAAAGTAGTTTGCGAGTCTATGGGATTGACTTATTTGTGAAACAGTTATAAATCATATCATAATGTAAAAAGTTAAAAATAACCACAAAAAATTTATTTTCTAAGTTATTGATTAAAATGTTAAAACTAAGACATGTGACTGGCTAAGAAAGCAATTTTGCAGTATGTATCACTCAAAAAAAATAGAGATCTCGGTTTGAGCAATAAGTATATTGATTAGCTCATTTAATAAAGTATCTAGCTTCAAAATATTGAACCAGTCATTCTACAGTTTTTTAAAATATTTATTATTATTATTTTTTTTAAATTAGCGATAGAGAGGGAATGAGTGAGAGAGAAAGCACAAGCTAGATGCAGGGGTGAGGCAGAGAAGAAGAAGACTCCCTGCTGAGCAGGAAACCTGATGTGGTGCTCAATCCTAGGACCCTGGGATCAGGACTTCAGCTGAAGGCAGATGCTTAACCAACTGAGCCATGCAGGGACTCCTCATTCTACAGTGTAATTTATTACCCTGATCTTGTTTCTCTATTTTCATTTTGCCTTGTATAGTGTCAGCTTCATCTTATGACTTTCTTGCATAAAGAACTAATAATGACATCTAGAGACCATTATATTCTCTCTCATCTATAGGAGACAGGTGTAGCTTTCCAACAGCTCTTTCTTTCTTTTCTTTTCTTTTTTTTTAAAGATTTTATTTATTTATTTGACAAGCAGAGATCACAAGTAGGCAGAGAGGCAGGCAAAGAGAGAGGGAGAAGCAGGCTCCCTGGTGAGCAGAGAGCCCAATGCGGGGCTTGATCTCAGGACCCTGGGATCATGACCTGAGCAAAAGGCAGAGGTTTTAACCAACTGAGCCACCCAGGCACCCCACCAACAGCTCTTTCTTAAGATAAAATTCTCAGTAGATATAACAAAGAGTCCCTTATAATTTCATTGGCCTTAATTGAATTACATTTCTCTTCTTTAGTTAAACACTGAATACACAGAACTCTCCTGAAACTGAGGGTTGATCAACTCCCCTGAGATCTATGGGTGACACCAAGAAAGAAGTTCTGCTAAGGAGGGGACTGAATGTTGCGTAGGCAACTACACTGTTGTTTGATATGACTTAGACCGTATTATACACAGCATCTTTTACTGCATCGCTTGAAGTACTTCATCTCAGATACATAAGATTATTTCTGTATTGACTACAACTATTTTAAGCAGGTAGAAAATGAAAATACCTGCTGATATAGAAAGCTGAAACATAACATATTTACATTAGTAAATACCATATTTACTAATAGACTGTTTAGTGACAGTCGTGAGGAAAATTGCTCAGTAAATGTTCTCTTGCTGTTAAAAATAATACACAAGTAAGAACCATTTAATTTTAGATTTTAAATAAGTAGATACATTTTTATTTAGATGCAATATTATATATGTTTTAGAAACAAAAATATTTTCAAGAGAAAAATCTTATTTAAGAGCTTTGAATAGAGATTACTTATTTCAACTGAATGTAGCCAAAATAATTATATTGCACATTTATGCAAAATAAATGTTTAAGAATAGCTAAGTGAATATCATTTATACTTACAAATTGGACTTTATATTTTTAGAACCAGGATGGTGGATATTTTTTCCGGATTCCCAAGCATCTACATAGTCTTTTTTAAAAAACTATATCTGGAAGAGATTATGCTGAGTGAAATAAGTCAAGCAGAGAGAGTCAACTATCATATGGTTTCACTTATTTGTGGAGCATAACAAATATCATGGAGGACAAGGGGTGTTAGAGAGGAGAAGGGAGTTAGGGTAAATTGGAAGGGGAGGTGAATCATGAGAGACTATGAACTCTGAAAAACAACTGAGGGGTTTGAAGTGGCGGGGTGTGGGAGGTTGGGGTACCAGGTGGTGGGTATTATAGAGGGCACGGATTGCATGGAGCACTGGGTGTGGTGCAAAAATAATGAATACTGTTTTTCGAAAATAAGTAAATTAATTTAATTTAAAAAAAGAAATAAAAAAACTATATCTGTATTACTATTTGAGAGGCTGAATATGCACAGTTGGCATAGAAAAAACATACCTATTGACCCAACATTCCTGGGTGTCTAGACCTAATTACTTCCAACTGCAAGTACCTGTATCTTGGATTAAAGAGTTCCTCTGACTTCCTGACCTCTGCCCTGCCTTCCCACCAATCAAGGAGGAAGTGCTATTACGGTTCTTCTGAGGTAGCTATCAACCAGCAATTAATAGGTCTTCTCAACTACTGTTTGGGTTACACAGTCTTTCAGAATTTCCCAAGAAGATTGAACATCAATTGCCTACATGGAACACTTTTTTGAAACTTCACCCTTTTAAGACTCATTTCTTTATCCTGCTAGCTGAGATTTACAACTAAATGCCAACTTGTGTTCACATTGTTGTCTTGAAGTCCACTTTTGGGAGAACCCAACCAAAGATATTTACTCTTATTTTTCTTTGAATAATATATCCCTTTGCATTCTTTTTCTATAATTTGGGTCATTGTAACTTGACTCTCAAGTCCAGAAGGAGGACTTCACTCACTTAAGACAGTAGGAGTGACACAGTTTCCTGTCCGCAGTGAATAAGAATGGCTGAGTAACATGATGTTGGATAATAGGAAAAAGTAAGTACAAACTTTAGTATAGAAATACCATACACGACTATCACTGTTTTCTTCTTTACTATGGTACAAAATGGAGGTGTTTGCAGCTGCCGAAACACTTTTATAACTACAGAAGAATAGCCTGTAGACACTCGGGAAATGCAAAGAAACATATGTAGCATCTGATTATAAGGCTGAAATAATAGCTGATAGAGTGGATAGATGACATTTTGATGAGATTGATCTATTGGGTCAAGCTTCTCTTGATAATTTCATCTTCTGATAATTAACATTAAAATTTTAAGTTTTCGACAATAATTGTTTTTCAAAATTTTGATTTAGATTTTCTGTTTCTTGCAACTAAAACAGTTGAGTCCAATACAGTTTATGAGAATTCCAAAGAGAATAACATAAGTACATATAAATATTTAGAACTGTAATATTGAGCCAATACATTTTTTTGATTTCCTGGTATAATGTGGTGCTTAAATGGTATAATTTGGTGCTTAAAACTGGACATAACAGCCAAATGTTAAGTCTGTGATTTTGTTCATAAACCATTATTTGCTTCCTTACACATAATTCTGCACTTAATTTAGAAAGAAACTTATATAGAGAATTTAATTATATGCCAAACATTGAAAAAATCTTATTAAATCCCTGAGAAAACTCTATAATGTTTTAACTTGGACATCTGCAGTATGTAGATGAGGAAAATGAGATGTAGAGAGTTTAAACAAAAGTTGTATAAATTTTATAGTAGAGTGAGCCAGAATAAAGATATAGGAGTTATGATTCCAGATTTAGAATTTTTCTACTACACTAAATGAACTAGTTTTTTAAAAAAATAGTTCAGTGAGTTTTTAACAGATATAGTTGACATATAACATTGTATAAATTTGAAGTATACAACATGTTGATTTGGTACATTTATATATTGCAATATGATTACTACTGCAGTATTAGCTAATACCTCTCCCATGTCATATAATTATCACTACTTTTTTGTGGTAAGAACAATTAAGATCTAGTCTCTTAGCAACTTTGAAGTTTATAATACAGTATGCTATTATCACTATGCAATGTACTAGAACTTAATTATCTGGAACTTATTTATTTCTCAGTTGCATGTTTGTACCCTTAAGCAACATTTCTCCAATTCTCCCATCCTTCAGCCTCTGGTACCATTATTGCACTCTGTTTTTATGAGTTGACCCTTTCTGGATTCTGCATATAAGTGATATCATACAGTGTCTTTCTCTGATTTATCTCACTTAACCTAACACATTTCAGGTCCATTTATGTTGTAAATGAAAGGATTTTCTTCTTTCTCATGACAAAATAATATTTGTGTGTGTGTGCGCACATGTGTGTTTATGCACACACCTATATCTCATTTTTTCTGTATTCATTCATCCATTGACAGACTCTTGGGTTGTTTCCATATGTTGACTTGTGAATAATGCTGTAACTAACATAGGGCTGTAGACATCTTTTCAATATCCTGTGTTCATTTCCTTTGGATATGTTCTCAGCAGTGAGATTGCTGGATCATATGGTAGATCTACTTTTAATTTTTTGAGGAATTCCATACTGTTTTCTGTAGGGATGACCCAGTATATATTCCAACAAAATTATACCAGGGTTCTCTTTTATCCACATCCTGACCAAAACGTGCTATCTCTTCTCTTCTTGATGATAGCCATTCTAACAGGTATAAGGTGATATCTCATGTGGTCTTCATTTGTATTCTCTGATGATTAGTGATGTTGAACACCTTTTCATGTACCTGCTGGCCATTTGTGTGTATTCTTAGAAAAATGTCAGTTCAGTTCCTATGCCTGTTCTTAATAGAATATTTGTTTCTGAACTGAATTGTATTAATACTTAATATATTTGTCATTGAATTGTATGAATGTTTTATGTATTTTTGATATTAACCCCTTAATGATGGATGGTTAGCAAATGTTTTCTCCCATTCTACAGGTTGCCTTCCATTTTGATGGTTTCTTTTGCTGTACAGAAGCTTTATATTTTGATGCCATTCCACTTGTTGATTGTTGCTTTTATTGCTTGTGCCAAAAGTCATTGCCAAGATCAGTATCATGGAGTGTCTTCCCTATGTGTTATTCTAGGAGTTTATAGTATCAGGTCTTATATTTTGAGTTAATGTTTGTGAGTGATGTAATAGAGATGTCTAATTTTATTTTGTGCATTTGGCTATCCAGTTTTTTTCAGCATCATTTGCTGAAAGACTAACCTTACCCTATTGAGTGTTCTTGGCTTCTTCTTCAAATATGAATTAATTTTAAATCTGAGGTTTATTTCTGAGCTCTCCATTCTGTCTTTTTGGTCTACATGTCTCTTTTTATGCTAGAACCACACTGTTTTAACTACTATATCTTCAGGAAGTATGATGCCATCAGTTTTGTACTTCTTTCTCATGATTGCTTTGGCTATTCATGGTCTTTTGCGGTTCCATTCAAATTTTAGAATTTTTTTTTCTATTTCTATAAAAAAATTCTGTTGGCATTTTGATAGGGATTGTGTTGAATTTATAGGTAGCTTTGGGTAATATGGGCATTTTAACAATATTCTCATCTGTGAACATGGCCTATCTTCCCACTTGTGTCTTCTTCAGCTTTTTTCATCAAAGTCTTATAGTTTTCATTACATGGTTCTTTCACTTCTTTGGTTAAATTTATAACTAAAGATTTTATTCTTTTGATACGATTGTAAGTGGAATAGTTTATTGATTCCTCAGATGTTTAATTATCTGTGTATAGAAATGCAAATGAATTCTGTAAGTTGATTTTATATCCTGCAAATGTACTGAATTTGTTGATTAGTTCCAACAGATTTTTTGGTTGTGTCCTTGGGATTTTCTATATATAAATTTATACTGTCTGCAAATAGTGACAATTTTACTTAATTCTTTCTGATTTGGATGCTATTTATTTATTTATTCATTGTCTTGCCTAATTGCTTTAGTAGTACTTCCAGTATTATTTTGAATAGGAATGGTGAGTGGGCACCTTTGTCTTGTTCTTGATCTTGGAGGAAGCTTTCAGTCTTTTACCATTGAGTATATTAGCTATGGGTTTGTATTATATGGCCTTTATTATTTTGAGGTACATTCCTTCTATATCCAATTTGTTGAGGGTTTTTATCATAAAAAGATGTTGTATTTTGCAAAAAGCTTTTTTCTGCATCAATTGAAATGATCATATGATTTTTGTCTTTCATTCTATTAATAAGATCTTTCACATTTTTTGATTTGTATATGTTGAATCATTTTTGTATTCCAGGGATAAGTTCAGGTTGGTCATTGTGAATAATCCTTTTAATGTATTGTTGATATCAGGGAGATCATATGATAGTTGTCTTTCTCTGCTTGACTTATTTCACTAAGCATGATATGCTCCAGTTCCATCCATGTTGTTGCAAATGGCAAGATTTCATTTCTTTTGGTGGCTGCATAGTATTCCATTGTGTATATATACCACATCTTCTTGATCCATTCATCTGTTGATGGACATCTAGGTTCTTTCCATAGTTTGGCTATTGTGGACATTGCTGCTATAAACATTCGGGTGCATGTGCCCCTTTGGATCACTACGTTTGTATCTTTAGGGTAAATACCCAATAGTGCAATTGCTGGGTCATAGGGCAGTTCTATTTTCAACATTTTGAGCAACCTCCATGCTGTTTTCCAGAGTGGCTGCACCAGCTTGCATTCCCACCAACAGTGTAGGAGGGTTCCCCGTTCTCCGCATCCTCGCCAGCATCTGTCATTTCCTGACTTGTTTATTTTAGCCATTCTGACTGGTGTGAGGTGATATCTCATTGTGGTTTTGATTTGTACTTCCCTGATGCCAAGTGATATGGAGCACTTTTTCATGTGTCTGTTGGCCATCTGGATGTCTTCTTTGCAGAATTGTCTGTTCATGTCCTCTGCCCATTTCTTGATTGGATTCTTTGTTCTTTGGGTGTTGAGTTTGCTAAGTTCTTTATAGATTTTGGACACTAGTCCTTTATCTGATATTGTTGAATTCAATTTGTTAATATTTCTACATCTATTTTTTTTTCAGGGATATTGGTTATAGCTGTTTTTTTCTTGTGTTGTCCTTATCTGGCTTTGGTATCAAGGTAATCTTAGCCTCATAAAATAAGTTTCTTCTGATTCAGTTTTGGTATAATGATCAAACCACTGAAGTCCCCTACTGTTATTTTGTCTATTTCTCCTTTGAGATCTCTTAGTATTTGCTTAACATATTTATGTGCTCCTATGTTGGGTGTGTATAAATACAATTATTATATATTCTTGGTGAATTGATCTATTTATCATTATATGATGACCTTCTTTGTCTTTTGCTACCATTTTGGTTTAAAATCTCCTTTGTCTGATATAGCTATAACTACCCCTGCTTTATTTTGGTCTCCAATTACATGGAATATATTTTTTCATCCCTTAACCTCAACCCTATCTCTTTCCTTCATTTTGAAATGAGTCTCAGAGGAACTAAGATTTGGGTGGATTAAGAGGACCCTAGGCTCATTCATCCATCAAATCCAACTAGATAACTATCAACTCATTCTAAATGCCCTAGAAATCAACCCAAAGATTAATAGAACAAAGTCCACAATTAAAGAAAAAGAATAAGGCACATTGAAGGAGGTAGTAAGTGTGGAGACCAGGTTTAGGGGCAGAAACTGATGGCAGGTGTTGTCAGGGGAAGGGAGCTGTGGGTGCAGAGAAAGGTGAGATAGAGAAGAATAAGCAGGGGAATGCATAAGGGGAACATTTCCCCAAAGCCTTTGGCTGAGAAAATGAGAGGAATTGATTTTTATGAGTTCTTGCAACCAGTGCGGCTTAGGGACTTAAGTTATAAAGGTCAATGAGCTCAGCTGATAGAATCCTGAGGGCACTGCCCTACCCTGGAGAGAAGGTAGGCAAACAACTCCGTGGACAGGCAGTGTGGAATTAGCTATCTGAAAAACACCTGGTTCACACAGAGGGGCAATTATTTGCTCTTCTTAGCGTGCTTCACTGAAGGCAGCATTTGCTTGAAATACCTCTCCCAGTCAAAGAAGCTGGCTGATGACATTTCCCTCCCTGACACCTCAGCATAAACACAGAGCAACCTGTAGAAAGCAAGCAGTACTAACACTTGCTGTCTAATCTGCTTATACCAAGTCTCACAACCCTGTGCTCTAGTGGGACTGCCCTTTTCTGTCAAGCTTGCCTTGCATAGTGGGTCCCTTCCTCAGATGACCAGCCTAAACCCCTGCTCACACCATGACTCCCAACCAGAGAGTTTTGCAAAGTTTCAATTCCAGTGAAAATATTATCAGATCTTATTTAACACACAGACCAGAGCACACCTAGTTAAAAGCACATTCTAAGCAAGGACCAAATACTGCTTACTACAGGCAAGGAGATCTTCTGCAGAAGACTGGCCTAAAGGATAGAGCAGCCAAAACACATCAGCAGAGTGCATACAGCACACACCAGAGACACTGTCTGAAGTGCCAGGCCCTGGACACTACACCACCTCTTCTTCCTAAAGCCATTACTCTCAGGATTTTGGAATATAACAGGCTTTTCTTATACATGGAAGGCAGAGAATTAGACAAAATGTGAAACGAAGAATTCATCCAAATCAAAGAACAAGATAAGATCATGGCCAGAGATCTAGGCAAAATAGATGTAAGTAACATCCTGGATGGATTTAAAGAAATTATCATAAGAATACTCAATAGGCTTGGGAGAAAAGAATAGAAGACTTCAGAGAGACCCTTGCCACAGAAATATAAGATACTAAAAAGAATCAGTCAGAAATGAAAAATGCAATAACTGAGATTGGAAACAGGCTTAATGCAATGAACACAAAGTTGGAAAAGCAAAGGAATGAATAGTGATAAAGAAGACAGAATTATGGAACATAGTGAAGCCGAATGAAAGAAAGAACTATGAAACACAAAAGTAGACTTAGGGAAATCATTGACTCCATCAAACATGATAACGTTCATATTACAAAAGTCCCAGAAGAAAAAGAAAAAGAGAAAAGGGTGGTGAAAATGTATTTTAAAAAATGATAGCAGAAAACTTCCCTAATCTGGGGAATAGTTTATTCCCCAGACAGGGAACAGACATCCAGATCCAGAAACATAGAGAACTCCTATCAGAATCAACAAAAGCAGGCCAACATGAAGATATATCCTAATTAAATTTGTGAAATATGATGATAAAGAAAAAAGTATTAAAAGCAGCAAGACAAAGAAGATCTTAACTTGTAAGGGAAGACCCATAAGGCTAGCTGAAGATTTCCTCACAGAAACTTGGCAGGCTAGAAGAGAGTGGCATGATATATTCAGCGTGCTGAATGGGAGAAATCTGCAGCCAGAATACTCTATCCAGCAAGGATAGCATTCAGAATAGGAAGAGAAATAAAGAGATTCCCAAACAAAAACTAAAGGAGTTCATGACCACTAAACCAGTCCTGCAAGAAATATTAAAGGAGACTCTTTGAAAGGAAAAGAAAGACCAAAAGCAACAAAGACTAGAAAGGAACAGAGAAAATTAGAAACAACAGAAACAACAAGGACAAAACAAGTAATTAAATGGCATTAAATACATATCTATCAATAAATATTCTGAATGTAAATGGACAAAATGCTTCCTAATGGAAAGACATGTCATGTCAGAATGGATTAAAAAATAAGACCCATCTGTATGTTGCCTACAAGAGACTCTTTTTAGACCTAAAGACACCAACAGATTGAAAGTGAGGGGTTACAGAACCACTTATCATGTTAATGGATATCAAAAGAAAGATGAAGTAACCATACTTATATCAGACAAACTAGATTTTAAACCAAAGACTGTAAGAAGAGATGAAGATGGGTATTATATCATAATAAAGGGAACAATTCAACAAGAAGGTCTAACAACTTTAAATATTTCTGCCCCAACTTGGGAGTACCCTGATATATAAAACAGATAATATTCAGAACATTTCATCCTGAAGCAGCAGAATATACATTCTTTTTGAGTGCACATGGGACATTCTCCAGAATAAATCACATACTAGGTCACAAATCAGGCCTCAACAAGTACAAAAAGATTAAGATTATACCACGCATATTTTCTGACCACAAAGCTATGAAGCTTGAAATCAACCACAAGAAAAAATTTGAAAGACCACAAATAAATGGAGGTTAAACAATGTGCTACCAAACCCTAAATGGGTCAACCAGGAAATCAAAGAAAAAAGAAAGAAAAAATACCTGGAAATAAATGCAAATAAAAACATATCACAGTCCAAACCTCTGGGATGCAGCAAAAGCAGTCCTAAGAGGGAAGTATATAGCAGTACAAGCCTACCTTAGGAAACAAGAAAAATCTCAAATAAACAGCCTAACTTTACATAAAAGGAGCTATAAAAAGAACAATAAACAAAGCTTAGGAAGAAAATAAAAATGATTAGAGCAGAAATAAATGATATAGAAACTAAAACCAAAACAAAACAAAACCAGCAGAACAAATCAATAAAACCAGGACCTGGTTTTTTGAAAAAAATTAACAAAATAGATAAACATCTACCCACCACGTTTATCAACAAGAATAGAGGAAGGACCCAGATAAATAAAATCACAGATGAGAGAGGAGCATAAATAATAATCAATACCACAGAAATACAATCATGAGAGAATTTTAGGAAAAAAAATATATACCAACAAATTGGACAACCTGGAGGAAATGGATAAATTCATAGAAGCATATAAACTACCAGAAACTAAACAGGATGAAATAGAAATCTTGTATAGACTGATATTCAGCAAAGCAATTGAATCAGTAATCAAAAATCTCTCAACAAAAGTCCAGGGCCTGATGGTTTCATAGGCAAATTATACAAAACATTTAAAGAAGATTTAATACCTATTCTTCTCAAGCTATTTCAAAACATAGATGGTATCTCATTGTAGTTTTGATTTCCCTGATACTGAGTGATGGTGAGCATTTTCTTTTTTTCATGTATCTGTTGGCCATTTATAAATGTGTGTTTTGGTATGAAGGATGTGGAAAAATAGAAAATAATCAAAGTGGACATTTTAAAGAAAACTCAGAAAAAAGACGATGTATCTGGGAGAAATTTATATAGTTAAAGAAACACAGCTTAGTTTTTAATGGGAAGGTAGGCACCAAGAATGTGGGATAGTCAAGAGTGAACTTCTTATTATTGGAGAAATTAAGTAGAGAGTGTTAACAGCAGAGGGAGTTAATATATAAATGAGAAGCATTTTAAGAAGAATTTGACAATTTTTTCTCTATATGATGCACTTTAGGTGTTTGGAGAACACATTCAAAAAATATCTACATGCAGTTATGTATATTCGATCTTAAGTATGGCCAAGACTGGATAGCAGACATTGACTGGCAGGGGGGAAATCATTTATGTAACCTCCCACTGATAGATCTAGCATTCGTTTATCCTAGTGTTAACAAACATCGACTCTAAATATTACCTTAAATTTATTGAAAAGTTGATGTTCTTACACATTTTTTTCTCAGTGGGAAATTTCTACTTTATAACCTTCTTAGGTGAAGTTCTGGCCTCATTCATCCTCACTATGGAGGCTTTGGAGGATAAGAAAAAAGTAGTGGAAATGAATAAAAGTATAGGAAACATGATCATTTAGGAAGCAATACAAGTAAACAAATTTGGTGATGGATATTTAGAAATGATTGGGAAATCAGAGGAAACATAGAGAAGAATGATTAATGCATGTCAGAAACAAAAGATGGTTGGCACAAGGATAGCACTTGAAATGTATCAACTGCAGCAATCAGTATAAGTAAATTAAAGATTGGAACACATCCTTTCGGTTAATAACTGTGAGATCATTGTTAACGCTGGAGGAAGCTAATGGTGTTAACTTAGGTAAAAACAGATAAAAACAAACAAAAACCCTGGCAGGAGCACAGGTTCAATTGCAGAGGATACACAAGTCAAGGTGAGTTTTCCAATCTATACTTGATACAGAGTTTCCTGTTGTCCAGTCATCTGACCATAGATTAGAAATAGTCAGAAATGTCTTGCCACATCTTAATGCCTCTCCATCAGCCAACACCTCCAAAGTCACTAAAGTTAAAGTATGTTAGTGGGTATCCTGTTTCCTTTCTTTTGCAGTCCCACAGAAACTAGTTCTTATTGCCAAAACAGACATAAGGTATAATAAACAAACATAGTTGAGAAATCTCATAGGCCTTAGATTTTGGCTCATCACTATGTAGTTCTGGGGTAGAACCCTGTAAATTGGGCAAGGTTTAGGGATCCAACTCAGTACAAAGTCCAACTCAGTATGAAACCTCAGGAAAGAAACCTGGATTTTGGTAAGGTGACAGGCTTTCAACTACTCTGGCTATTAAACAGCTACATCTAGTTCCATGAATTAGACTGATCAAAATTGTGGAAGAAAAAGGGTAGTTAGTGATGCAACACAGAATTTGCAATCTTTTTTTTTTTTTTAAAGATTTTATTTATTTATTTGACAGAGAGAAATCACAAGTAGATGGAGAGGCAGGCAGAGAGAGAGAGAGGGAAGCAGGCTCCCCACTGAGCAGGGAGCCCGATGTGGGACTCGATCTCAGGACTCTGAGATCATGACCTGAGCCGAAGGCAGCGGCTTAACCCACTGAGCCACCCAGGCGCCCCAGAATTTGCAATCTATTAAAAACCATTTCTGGACATTTGGACACCGGGTCTATTGTTTTATGTAGAAGCAGCTCCAACATTTTCATTTATTTATTTATTATTATTTTTTTAAAGGTTTTTTAAGTTTACTTGACAGAGATCACAACTAGACAGAAGAGAGGATGGGAACCAGGCTCCCCACTGAGCAGAGAGCCCGATGTGGGGCTCCATCCCAGGATTCTGGGATCATGACCTGAGCCGAAGGCATAGGCTTAACCCACCGAGCCACCCAGGCACCCCCTCCAACCTTTTTATATATGAGTTAATTATATAGGTATTCTGATTATCATTTATGTAATGTCTAGAATCTTATAGCAAGCCCACTATTTTCACAGAGAATCAACTTAATTTTCTTCTTGAGAAGATATGAAAAAAGATAATGTATGTAAGCAATCAAATGTGTATAAAATTACATACAGATTATATTGCTGATCCTTATTTTATTGCTCAGAATATAATATCTGGATAGGTTATCAATACCTGGACATCGGAACAATTAATTGGGATCCTCTGTGTATAAGGCCCTTGAATTTTTTGTTAAGTAATGAATACCCAGTGGGAAAAAATGGGCAAAATTTGGTGATAATTCAGAAAACAAAAATCCTTGTAACTTTTATTGTGAAATAAAACCTGTCAGCAAAATTAAAAACCAGAAATTATTTAATCTGGAAAACTAAATACATGCATGTTTAAAGGGTCCTTACAGGATGTAATTCACCAATTCTTAAATAAGTTAGCATATTTAGACCACAGATTAAACTCCAAAGGAATTTGGAAACACGGTACTCTAATACCTTAAAAATCAAACCCCCAAATTATCCTTTTTTTTTTTTTTTGCAGTTGAATGTAGTCTTGCCTGAAGTTTCATATTCTGTAGGTACATTACCAGCTTCACTCAGAGTCTTTAGGATTCTGTTGTCAGCCTTTACGGTATTACAGAAATTTGAAGGGGATATCTGAGAAATATCTGAGAAATAAGATATATGGGTCTTTATGAAAGAAAGAAAGTGGTTCTTAAATGTTGAAGAACCACTAAACTAAATTTCATTGCCATTAAGTTTGCCTAACTTAGTTTTTTGAAGATTTATTTGTTTATTTTAAAGAGAGATTAGAGGTGAGGGGCAGAGGGAGAGAGAGAGGGGGGGGGGCAGGGGCAGAGGGAGTCTCAGTCCCACACTGAGCATAGAGCCCAACATAGGGCTTAATCTCACAACACTGAGATCATGACTTGAGCTGAAACCAAGAGTTGGACACTCAACTGTCTGTGCCACCCAGGTGCCCCAAACTTTTCTAACTTATGTAAATAAGTGCCAACAGCAGGATACAAAATATGTTACAAAGAAAATAAAAGAAGAAAACATCTTAATAAACAAAATGATGTTTTTTGATTAATTATTAAACCAAATGGGAGTTCATTAAAAGTAGAAAAATAAAGAAAGAGAGGAAAAAAAGAAACACACTCTAGGAAATTCTTTCTACCCAAAGATTTTTTTTTAATAGATGGAGTTAATTGGAATTAATTAAACTTCTCTTCTTGTTTTTTTTAATAATATGAGAAAGCATATCCCTAGTCTCCAGTGGGGAGCTAAGATTCATCCATGTATGCTAATATAAGAATAAATACTCAGTTTTTAGACTTTATTCATTCTGAGAGAGAGAAATGGAAACAGGTAACAAAAAAGGGAAGTGAGAATGCAAAATTAGTTTTATATATATGGGGAAGTTTGATATAGATTATTAAAGACAAAACATATTTGTGGTAGAGTTTAGAGTAAAAAAAAAAAATCTACCATTATCTAGTTTTCTCTTTGGAAAACTATAACATGATACGTGAGTCAGATGAGAGAAAAAATAGAAAAGTTTTTGATGTTTTCTTTATAAGAAAAGAGTTTCTGATCTTTTCACTGTCTTTTAACTTTTTTACCTTTTGAGTCTTATAAATTATGGCAAAAATTGAATTTCAGAAGGGAAGAATTTGTGTGTGTGTGTGTGTGTGTGTGCATTACTTAAAGTGGAAGCATAATAATATATAACAGAAGTTGGAGAGAATGATGAACAACTTTCAGCCAAAAGGTGCACGTGAAATGGGAAAGTGGACAGTGTCAACTGACTGCAGCAAGGTCTAGAGGGGAGAAAAACAAGTCACATTTTACTTAATCCTAGGAAAGTGAACAGAAACTTATTTCAGTAAATCAAGGGAGGAGGTCAAGAGCCTGTGGGCATCACAAACCTTTGAAAGTGTTTCCAGGGATGCCTGGGTGACTTAGTCCATTAAGCATCTGCCTTTGGCTCAGGTCATGATCCCAGGGTCCAGGGATAGAGTACTGGACTCCTGCTTTCTTTGCTGGTGCTCTCTCTGTCAAATAAAATCTTCAAAAAAAAAAAAGTTTCCAGATAATGGATGAAAAATAATCTGGTAAAATGTAATATAGCAGTAGTGTGGGTCAGGACAGATGATCTGACTATGTAGGTAGCACTTCATAGAAGCTTTGCCCACAAAAGTCAGTTCTGCACTTTAAAAAAAAAAAAAATCCAGCTCCCCCCAAAAAGAATAGCTTATAAGACAGTTTTAAACTTCATAAACTTAATCATTTAAAGAATTTAGAAGTTAGAAGAACTCTTTAAAAGAAATTGGAGTATTGTCCGGTGAGGATGTGGGCTTTGCATTTATGATCTAGAATTGAAAGTTAAATCAGAATCACTTTTGTCTAAGATTTCATTTGGATGCATGCCCATGAAATAATGTCATTCTAAGTTTCTAAATTTCAATTGCTTGAATTAATACCCAAATGAACTAACCCAGATGGAGTCATTTTCTGTGTGAGGGTAAGAATATGATGAGGAGCTGTGCCACGTCTTCAAAATTGCACTAATTTTCTTATCTAAAATTTAAATTAAAATGACCCCAAATGACAAATCATCTAAACAATATATTACTCCTTTAGAAAACAAAATATAACGATGTCCTGGTTTTCATATACATTCAAGGAGAAAAAATGTCAGATTTGTTCAATTTAATGTGAATTCTCAGTCTTTGGAAACTATTTCCTAAGAGGCATCTTAATTTTAGAATTAGAAAGCAGTGAATAGAAATATGCAGTATTAACTTTGAATAAGATTCATGCAATAAAAACTTTCCATTTTCCATAACGCGTTCAACATTTTCAGAGACAAAAATGTACAAATAAAGATGAAAATTTTAATTCTTTATCACACAAAAATGCAGCTGGATTAAAAATTGAGTATCATTCTAAACAAGTCACTGTACACTGTAAATACAAGAAAGTCTATGTTCTGACAGTCAAGTCTAGTATCTGAAGCTGTATAGACATTGAAGTTAATTGAATCAAATATGAAAGGGCATATTCCCCAGGCTCAGAGGTCAAGGTAGAAAGGTGCAATTTGACTGTACTTTTTGCACTTTTTCCCACCAAAAACAGTAAAACTTTCTTAAATGTATGCTCCTTTAAAGGAAAAGGGGATATTATTTTTATGATTAAATATCAAAATATTCATAACTTGCCAGAGCCATTAAAACTGGAAAGAAGATACTAATAAAATCTCTACCAATGTTCATATTTCATAATTGCAGAGGCAAACAATAAGCAAAGAATCTGACTAAACTCCAGCACTCCATTTGGATCTACATCATGGCTGACAGTTTAAGAAAATTGATTTAAGCTTCTCACTGACTATGTGCCAAATATGTGAATACCTTGAATAATTTTATCCATTCACCATACCGTTTTTAGGCTTCCAATTATTAAAATTGCACAGATAAGAGGAAAAGTGAAAAATAATAAGAAACCACACCAGCTGTGCTGAGCAATTTAGACTTACACAGCTTGAATATTAAATTATCTAGGAAGTGAAACTGTAATAAACATGAAAAGTATATTCTCTCAGAGACTCAAACAGTTCTAGGAATTAATAATGGTATTTTTGTACATTTCTGTAGCTAGAGGACAGATCATGTAGTAGTCTATATGACACAGATGGAGGTTAATCCTTCATACGACATATAGAACGAAAATGCTACTCACTAAAACACCAGATATTCACAAAGCTTTAACTAGAACCTGCTGTAAATTAAGGAATTTTGGAAGTTGTTTTGAATCTTAATGATCAGGGTATCAGGGTATCAGCTTATTAAATACAAGGAAGTGATAAATTGTATTATGCTCTGATTAAAGAATTGTTTTTGAGGAAAAGTACCTTGACTAACAGCGTGCTTAAAAGGAATCTGGAGGATGGAGTGAGTGAAAGCATCTTCCAAAAATGTCTAATTTACAGCAAGGGAGTAGTTTAGGCACAGGAAGTATAACTGCAATTATAAAAAGGCAATATTGGGGGGCGCCTGGGTGACTCAGTTGGTTAAGCAGCTGCCTTCGGCTCAGGTCATGATCCCAGGGTCCTGGAATCTAGTCCCGCATCAGGCTCTCAGCTCGGCAGAGAGCCTGCTTCTTTCACTCCCTCTGCTTGCTGCTTTGTTTCCTTGTATTCTCTCTGTGTCTGTATCTCTCTGTTAAATAAATAAATAAAATCTTAAAAAAAAAAAAAGACAATATTGAAACTTCATTAGGCAACAGCTTAATCTAATGGCAGTGGTAGGATGGATAGATAGATAGATAGATAGATAGATAGCTCAATTAAAAATAAAATCTTTCTATAACCATGTTAGCTTGCTTTAGGATGAGTCTTATTTTAAGTGTCACTTTGCTCTTCCATTCATATTTGCTTTCTTATGGTCTGTTGTGCTTTGTTCAGTCCTCAGACTCAGCAGAAAGAAACACTGAGGCAGTTTAGTTAGTAGGAGACCTGGGGAAATCAAATTGCCTAACTCTAACCCAGTTGAAGGTGTTGCTTAAAAAAAAAATTAGTGGCATTCTTCTGTACTTTCCTCCTGTGAGTTTAGGAGCAGTGGATTTCAAGGAACAGAGGAGAAAGAGGAAAAGAAGAAGAAAGAGAAGATGAGGACGGAAGAAGCAGTAGAGGAAGGGGAATGAGCCAAAAAGAAGATGAGAAAGAAGAGGAAGAGGAATATCAGATAAAGGAGGAGAAGAGAGAGAAGGGAAGATATGTGTGGGGGGGGAAGGGGGGGGATTTCTTACCGGGACACTGAGGAAATGAGTGAATTGTAGGTTTAAAAGGAAACTGAAGTGAAAGGGGAGAGAGGAGTAGGTAGAATGTTGACAAGTGTGCCGTGTCCTTAGTCTGGAGCAATCCTCCTACTGCTTCCTTGGATCACAACTACTTGACCCATTTACTGTGTTAACTCTGCATACACTGTAAGTATCAGCCCAGACGTTTCTTCCTCTGGGAAGACTTTCTTGTCCCTCAAAGATAGGATAGATGATCTTACTTTATTCTTGCATTTTTGTGCCCACCCCCTTAGATTTTACTAAGAGATAGTAAGATTGTTAATGCTACAATGTTATAACCCCAGAAATTTTGTACATTTTATAAATCATCCTATTTATTCATAGATGCCATTAGAATAAATGTTTAAATAAAGAATCTCAGAAAAACCCAAGTATTCAGGTAGATCATTTATTTTCCCATGATTTTAGTGGGAAATTGCTTAATTGTTTTAATTTTAGGATAATTTTAGATTTACAGAACAATTGGGAAGATTGTGTGAAGGCTTCTTTTATACCTTAATTTTAATTGTGCTAGTTATTAGCACCTTATGTTAGCATGGTGTATTTGTCACAAGAAATAAACCCAATATGGATACATTTTATCAAGTAAATGATATACATTATTCAGATTCCCTTAGATTTTACCTTAGTGTCATTTTTCTCTTCCAAGATTTCATTCAGGATACCACATTACATTTAGTCATCTTGTTTTCTTAGGTTCCTATAGACTGTGACAGTTTTTCAGATTTTCTTGTTTTGACGATTTTAAGAGAACTTGGTCGGGTATTTTATAGAATGTCCCTACTTTGTGGTTTGTCTGATATTTTTTTCCTCATAATTAAATGGAGATTACATGCTTTGGGAAAGAAGATCGTAGAGATAAAGTACCATTTCATTGCCTCAATATGATTCATGTTCTCAATATAACTTACCACCATTGATGTTGACCTTGATCACATGTCTTGATTCCCCACTGAAAGGTTTCCCCTCCCAATTCCATACTGCACTATTTGGAAGGAATTCACTATGCACAGCCCAAACTTTGTTTTGTTTTAGATTTTTTTTTTTTTGAGATTTCAATATAAATAGTTGTGCTACCATGAATAAAGCCAGTCTTATTTTTTAAATAATTTTTATAACTTTTACTTATTTTTCTTGTTTTTCACACTAGGTAGGATTTCTAGCGTGATGTTGAATAGGAATGGTAAGAGGATATCCTTTCAGTGTTCCTGATCTTAGAGAACAAGAGTTTAGTCTTTCACCACTAAGTACAACATTAGGCATAGGTTTTCATAAATTCTCTTTGTTAGATTAAGGGAGTTCTTTCCTAATTCTAAAATTTTGCAAGGTCTTATCATATTAGGGGTATGAATTTTGTCATATGTATGTACTTTTTCTCTAACTACTGATATGATCATATGGCTTTTCTTATTTATTCTGCTAAGATGATGAGATGTATTGACTGATTTCTGAATGTTGAACGAGCATTGTTCCTTAGAATGAAACCTGCTTGGTTGTAATGTACTATTTGGTATGATTTTAGTATCTAGGTTCATGGAAGATTATAGTCTGTCACTTACTTTCTTGTAATGTCTTTATCTTATTTAAGTTTTAAGGTGATGTTGACCTCATGCATTTTCACAATTCATTGTTACATGCATACACATTGAAAATTGTTATGTCCTCTTGAAGAGCAGTATTGCCCCTATTACTCCTTGATATCTTCCTTGTTCTAAAGTCTGCTTTTCTGAATTAAAATACCTATTCTTGCTTTCTTTTGAATAGTATTATCAAGGTATGTCATTCTCCATCTCTTCATTTTTAACTTATGTAAACCCTTATAGAGGTTTTTAAGAGGGTTTTCTTATACACTACATAAAATTAGTTTTCTTCTTCTTCTTCTTCTTCTTCTTCTTCTAATTCTTCTGGTTATCCATTCTGACAGTCTCTGTTGTTATTTGCATATTTTGACTGCTCACACTTAAAGTTATAATTGTTATAGTTGGATTAATATCTGTCTTCTATAACTCTTCTACATTCATTGCCTTTTTCATTTATTTTTCCCTCTTATTCTTTTGGCCATCTGTTTTTAACTGAACATTTTTTCTCCATTTTTAACCATCTTTTATGTTATTATCTATAGTTTTTAAAAAATTGTGGTTAGTTAACCTGCTGTTAAATTACATTGGGTAGGGGCAACTGGGTGGCTCAGTCAGTTGAGCGACTGACTCTTGATCTTCAGCTCAGGTCATGATCTCAGGGTCCTGGGATCAAGCTCTCTGTTGGGCTCCCTACTCAGCAGGGAGTCTGCTTGACCCTATCCCTCAGACCCTCACCCCTTCATGTGCTCTCTCTCTCGTTCTGCTCTCTCTCAAATTAAATCTTTTAAAAAAGAAATATATTGGATTAATCATGTAAGTATATCTTCCAAACAATATGATACAATTTCACATGTAGTAAGTACTTTATAACAAATATTCCATTTTCCTCCCTTTTGTGCCTTGTGACATTGTTATCATTTACTTCACTTATTTTATACTGTCATCCAATAAATATTCATTATTATGAATTTAAACAAATAGTTATCTTGCAGATCAATTAAGAAAAATAAAATATTTCACCTTACTTTCAATTATTGTTCTTCTAACACTCTTTGTTTATATAGTTCCAAGTTGCCAATCTATCTCATTGTTCTGCTTGAAGAAATTCTTTTTTTTTTTTAATTTTTAAAATTTATTTGTTTGACAGACAGAGATCACAAGTAGGTAGAAAGTCAGGCCGAGAGAGAGGAGGAAGCAGGCTCCCTGCTGAGCAGAGAGCCTGATGTGGGGCTTGATCCCAGCACCCTGGGATCATGACCCAAGCCGAAGGCAGAGGCTTTAACCCACTGAGCCACCCAGGGGCCTGTTGAAGAAATTCTTTTAACATTTCTTGCAGAGCTGGTCTGAGGGAGATAATCCTTCACAGTTTTTGCCTGATAAAGTCTTTATTACTTCTCAATTTAGGAAGAATAATTTCACTGAATTTAAATACTACGTTGATGTTATCTTTTTCATTTTCTGTTTCTTCCCTCTCTCCCCGCCCGCCCCTTATTATTTTGAGTATTCACTTCACTCTTCAGAAGCAGGGCTTCTGAAAAGAAAACAAGTCTACTGCAGTTTTTTTATTTTTTTTTAAGATTTTATTTATTTATTTTACACAGAGAGAGAGATCACAAGTAGGCAGAGAAGTGGGCAGAGAGAGGGGGGAAAGCAGGCTCCTTGTTGAGCAGAGAGCGTGATGTGGGGCTCAACCCCAGAACCCCAGGATCATAACCTGAGCCAAAGGCAGAGACTTTAACCCATTGAGCCACCCAGGTGCCCCTCTACTGCAGTTTTTATCCTTGATCTTGGATAGACATGTTTTCCACCACCCTCACCCCCACCCCTGATAATCTGGCTTTCTTTAAGATTTTATCTTTATCCATTATTTTCAAAAGCTTGAATATGATATGTCTGAATATTTTTGCTTTCGGAATTCATGGTGTTTAGTATCTCTGAGATTCCTGGATCTGTGGTTCGATGTCTGCCAATTAACTGTAGTTAGTTAGTTCTCAGATATTAGATAGTTCTCAGACATTACTAATTCAAATATTTCTTCTCTGTGATTTTCTTTTGCTTTTGCTACTGGCATTCAACTTAAAGGTTTGCTATATGTTCTGATACTGTCTTACAGTTTTTGGATTTTTTTTTCTTTTAAAATTAAAAAAAAATCTTTACATTAGTGTTTGAGAAATCTCTCTTCATCTTTCTTTAAGTTCCTCACTCTCTTCCTCAGCCATATGCAGTCTACTAACAAGCTTGTTGAAGACATTCTTCATTTATGTTACTCTGGTTTTAATTTCTAGTATTTCCTTTAGATTCTTATATGTCATTTAGTTCTTTCATTAAGGCCTTTTACATATGTCCTAGTTTTTTTAAATCCCTGTCTATAATTTCAACATCTGTATCAAATCTCAGTTTAATTCTGGTGATTGCTTTGTTTCTTGGCTTTGCTTGTAATTTCCTTTTTTTTTTTTTTTTTTGGAAACTCAACATGTATTGGTAATAGGAACTCAAGTAAATAGGACTTTAGTATGAAGATTATATTGATACGGGTAAAAAACAATGCACTGTGTTTTTTTGGAGCTGTAGGTACCAGAGCCTTTAAATTCCTCTCTTGTCTTTGTTTTTTGAATCTGTTCCTTGTAGCTTTTTCAGTTATAACCCACTGTGGTTATGTTGGAAAACTGTTGGTGTTCTAATAAAATGTGGGAGATAGGGAGCATTCTGTAATCTTCCAATTAAATCTGAGCATTTTAGTGGGTTTTTTTTCAGGGCTGTAACCTTTATAAATGTTTCCCCTTGATTATCCTCCCCCCTAAACCACCCTCACTGTTCTCTTACTTGTCTGCAGCATTTCCAGTACTTTTCTCTGCAGCCCTGACTCCTGTCGACTATGTTTTTTTGTTTTGTGTTTTTTCTAAATTTTTAACTTTTATTTATTTTTATTATGTTCAATTATCCAACAGTAAGGTGGTATCTCATGGTAGTTTTGATTTGAATTTCCCTGATGGCTAGTAATGTCGAACATTTTTTCATGTGTCTGTTAGCCATTTGTGTGTCTTCTTTGGAGAAGTGTCTGTTCATGTCTTCTGCCCATTTCTTGACTTGATTATTTGGTTTTGGGTGTTCAGTGAATTCTGTATAGATCTTGGATACCAGCCCTTTATCTGTAATGTCATTTGCAAATATCTTCTCTCATTCCAGGGCTTGCCTCTTAGTTTTGTTGACTGCTTCCTTTGCTGTGCAGAAGGTTTTTATCTTAATGAAATCCCAAAAGTTATTTTTTGCTTTTGTGTCCCTTGCCTTTAGAGACATATCTTGAAAGAAATCACTGTGGCTGACGTCAAAGAACTTATTGCCTATGTTCTTCTCTAAGATTTTGATAGATTCCTGTCTCACACTGAGGTCTTTCATCCATTATGAGTTTATCTTTGGGTATGGTGTAAGAGAATAGTAGAGTTTCATTCTTCTGTATATGACTGTCCATTCTTTCCAGAACCATTAATTGAAGAGACTATCTTTTTTCAATTGGGCATTTTTTTCCTTTGTTGATGATTAGTTGACTGTTGCGTTGAGGGTCCATTTCTGGGGTCTCTATTTTGTTCCATTGATCTATGTGTCTGTTTTTGTGCCCATACCATGTTGTCTTGATGATCACAGCTTTGTAATATAGCTTGAAGTCAGGCATTGTGATGTCCCCAGCTTTGGTTTTCTTTTCAACAGTGCCCTGCGGATTCAGGGTCTTTTCTGGTTCCTTACACATTTGAGGACTATGTGTTCCCACTCTGGGAAGAACGTTGATGGTATCCGTTGAAAATGTAAATTGCTCTGGGCAGCATAAATATTTCACAATGTTTATTCTTCCAGTGCATGAGCATGGAATGCTTTTCCATCTTTTTGTGTCTTCTTCAGTTTCTTTCATAAGTGTTCTATAGTTTCTGGAGTATAGATCCTTTGCCTCCTTGGTTAGGTTTATTTATTCCTAGGTAAGTTGAGAGGATCATATGGCTCTTATCTTTTCTTTTATTAATGTGTTCTATCACACTCATTGATTTGCAAATGTTGAGCCATCCTTGTATCCCAGGAATAAATCATACCTGCTCATGGTGAATAATCTTTTTCATGTACTTTTGGATCCTATTGGCTAGGATCTTGGTGAGTATTTTGACATCCATGTTCATCAGGGTTATTGGTCTGTATTCTTCTTTTTTAAAATTTTATTTTATTTTTTTAGTGTTCCAGGATTCATTTTTAATAAACCACACCCGGTGCTCCATGCAATACATACCATCCTTAATACCCACCACCAGACTCACCCATCCCCCACCCCTGCTTCTAAAACCTTCAGTTTGTTTCTCAGAGTCCATAGTCTTTCATGGTTCATCTCCCCCTCCAATTTCCCCCAATTCACTTTTCCTTTCCTTCTCCTAATGTCCTCCATGTTATTCTTTAAGCTCCACAAGTAAGTGAAACCATATGATAATTGACTTTCTTTGTTTGACTTATTTCACTCAGCATATTCTCCTCCAGTCCTGTCTGTGTTGATACAAAATTTGGGTATTCATTCTTTCCAAAGGAGATGTAATATTCCATTGTATACATGGATCATATCTTTATCCATTCATAAATTGAAGGGCATCTTGGCTTTCTCCACAGTTTGACGATTGTGGCCATTGCTGCTATGAACATTGAGGTACAGATGGCCCTTCTTTTCATTACATCTATATCTTTGGGGTAAATACCCAGTAGTGCAATTACAGGGCCATAGGGTAGCTCTATTTTTAATTTCTTAACGAATCTCTACATTGTTTTCCAAAGTGGCTGCACCAACTTGCATTCCCACCAACAGTGTAAGAGGGTTCCCCTTTCTCCATATCCTCTTCAACACTTGTTTTTTCTTGTCTTGTTAATTTTGGCCATTCTAACTGGTGTAAGGTGGTATCTCTTTTTTTTTTTAATTTTTTAATTTTTTAATTTTTTTATTTGACAGGCGGAGATCACAAGCAGACAGAAAGGCAGGCAAAGAGAGAGAGGGAAGCAGGCTCCCGGCTGAGCAGAGAGCCTGATGTGGGGCTCGATCCCAGGACCCTGGGATCATTACCTGAGCCGAAGGCAGAGGCTTTAACCCACTGAGCCACCCAGGTGCCCCTGTAAGGTGGTATCTCAATGTGGTTTTGATTTGAATCTTCCTGGTGGCTAATGATGATGAACATTTTTTCATGTGTCTGTTAGCCATTTGTATGTCTTCTTTGGAGAAGTGTATGCTCATATCTTCTCATTTTTCAAACTACAGAACTCTTGGGAAAGAAATTGAAGAAGACACAAAAAGATGGAAAAACATTCTATACTCATGCATTGGAAAAATAAATATTGTGAAATGTTTATGCTGCCCAGAGCAATATACACTTTCAACGGATATTATCAACATTTTTCCCAGAGTGGGAACAAATAATCCTCAAATTTGTAAGGAACCAGAAAAGAACCCAAATCCACAGGGCATTGCTGAAAAAGAAAACCAAAACTGGGGACATCGCAGTGCCTGACTTCAAGCTATATTACAAAGCTGTGATCGTCAAGACAACATGGTATGGGCACAAAAAGAGATGCGTAGACCAGCAGAACAGAGTTGAGTCCAGATATGGACCCTCAACTCTATGGTCAAATAATCTTTGACAAAGCAGGAAAAAAATATCTAGTGGAAAAAAGTCTCTTCAACAATTGGTGCTGGGAAAATTGGACAGCTATGTATGGAAGAATGAAACTCGACCATTCTCTTACACTATACACAAAGATAAACTTGAAATGTATGATAGTCCTCAATGTGAGACAGGAATCTATCAAAATCCTAGAGGAAAACATAGGCAGTTACCTCTTGGACATTGGCCACAGCAACTTCTTTCAAGACATGTCTCCAAAGGCAAAGGAAACAAAAGCGAAAATGAACTTTTGGAACTTTATCAAGATAAAAAGCTTTTTCACAGCAAAGGAAATAATCAACAAAACAAAGAGGCAACCCACAGAATGGGAGGAGATATTCACAAATCACACTACAGACAAAGGGCTGTTGTCCAAGATCTATAAAGAACTCCTCAAACTCAACATGCAAAAACCAGATAATCACATAGAAAAATCGGCAGAAGACATGAACAGACACTTCTCCAAAGAAGACACACAAATGTTTTGTGTTGTTTTATTTTGCTTGATTCTCCTCTTAGGAATTACAAGAAGACCAGAGAGGACTGGAGTGGGAGATATTCCATTTGTCCAGTAAGGATAAGGTTTTAGAAGTGCACTCTGTCAGAGTCCTTTCACCTGGATAAAGAACTTTTATTTCACAAAGATTACATTTCTCTTCCCTGTCCCCTCCCTGCAGAGCCATGTTGGGATCTTTTTCAGATCCTCAAAGGGGAATCTTGGCTGGAAGTTACTGGAGGAAAAAATCTATGAAAGTGAGAATACCCAGCTTAGATTCTAGTTCTAAGGAATTTGTTGATCTCTTACTACTCCACACTCAGCCTCCCAAAGTTCTTCAGAATTTCCATTCAGTTGTTCTTACCAGTCCATGGGTCCAGCAGCTAGTCTTCCAGACATGCAGATCATTGATGCTGTATCTCTCTGAATGCTCCTCTCTTTCCAGAATTCAGGCTGCATCTGCCTTGTGAACTCTGTCTTTTGATGGGTGCAAGATATTATTTTCAGTCTGTCTGGTGTTTTTGTTTCTTTTTATTTTTGGTAAGGACAGGAGGAGAACTTTCTTCAAACTCTTTACATATTGGAGCTGAAATAAGAAATACCTTAGATTTATTTTTAGACTAAAACTCTCATTTTTCTTCATGAATAGTAGCTGGTTCATATATGTAACTGAAGAGCCAAACTCTGTCTTTATGAATAATGACTGATCTTCAACTAACAGCCATGGGGCATCTTATAGGTGATGCCATGCTATCGTCAGATAGAGAGTGGTTGAAGATGGGGCAAAAAATTATTTAAGTTTTTGTATTTCAAATGAAGTACCGATTTTCTTGTGGAGTTCACAGGGTAAAGACATTTTCTCAACCCCATCAAAAAATATTCCTTTGATCTTTCCTTTGATATCCCTTTTGATGTCAGAATGAACCATCTTGCTACTCATGAGAGGATTTTATAAGAAGGCTGAGGAATAAGAAATTAACTGCCTTCCATGCTTTTCAGAAATGGTTCTTAAATGACAACTAATATAAAAATCATGTTTTTAAAAACGTAGAAATTCCTCCCTTCTCCACATCTACCTCACCCAGTAAATATTGTTTATTTAGTTAACCTCAATTTAGGTATTATTGCCTTCAAATGCCAACATTGAATGCACTAATATGTTTCGGTGGTAAGCAGTGACTTTCTCTTACTAAGTAGCAAAAAATATTGGTAGCCTGTCATATGCTAATATTATAAAATATAGAATTAAAGGAAATGGATAAAACATAAAAAATGAAAAAAATGTAACTATATGGGAGGGTAAAGACCAAAATATTCTATCTAAAAATGAGCCAAAGTTTGGCTAATATATACAATACACTTTGTATATCCTAAAAGCTAGAATGTTGTCAAAATACTTATTTTGGTACTAGATTATTACACTTTAGTTTGTACAGTGTTAGAAGACATAGATTTTCAATCTAATTGTTCGTATTTATTTATGTCCTTAACAACGTGAACCAAATACATACAGATTCTTTATCAACTGTTGAGCATGTGTGAGGATATGGATTCTGATTATTCTCTTACTGTTTGTCACCTATTATATCTTCAAAGAATAGGAACAAATATAGCACATTTTTTATTTAGTATGTGCTCTGTTAATTTTTTATACACATAATTTTATTTTCATCTCATAACAGCTCTGTGAGGGAAGTAATATTATTACCAGTATTTTACAAATGGAAAAAAATCGAGACTTGGATTTTGAACATGTGTTATAGTCTATCCATCTAATAAATGATGAAGTGTAATCACATTTAATAATAGGCATAATCAAAATCCATAGCCTCATCTTCCAGTTATGTCAATAAAGTAACTTGAGCTCTTCCAGATAAAGAAAAAATAGTGCTACATATCCCACATCATCAGGGAATGCAAATTAAAAAACGAGATACCACTACACACCTATTAGAACAGCCAAAATCTAGAACATTATTACCAAATTCTGCCATAGGGGTGGAGTAGCAGGAATTCTCATTAACTAGTGGTGTGAATGCAAAATGGTAAAGCCACTTTGGAAGACAGTTTAGTCGTTTCTTATAAAACTAAATATGGTCTTGCAAAACTAAATATGTTATTAATATATGATTCAGCAATACTCTTTGGTATTTACCCAAGGAGTTGAAAATTTATGTCCACCCAAAACCCTGCAAAGGAGTGTTTATAGAAACTGTTCTTGTAATTGCCAAAACTTGAAAGCAGTTATGATGTCCTTTAGAAAGTGAATAGATAAATAAACTATCTTCAGACAATGGAATAGTATACAGTTTTAAAAAGAGATGAGCTGTCAAGCTTTGAAGACATATGGAGAAAACTTAAATGGGTATTATTATTTTAAAGACATCAGTATGAAAGGCTCCAGAGTATGATTCCAACTATATGATATTCTGGACAAGGCAAAACTATGGAGATAGCAAAAATATCAGTGGTTGACAGAGACCATAAGGGTGAGAGATATTTCACTGACCACAGGGGATTTTTAGGGCAAGAAAAATACTCTGTGTGATACTATAATGATGGATATATGCCGTTACATAATTTGTTCAAATGTACAGAATGTACAACACAAAGGGTTAACAGTAATGTAAACCACTACCTACTAATGACTGTCAATGGACACTGTGTGATGTGTCAGTTTAGGTTCATTGGTTGTAACAAACGTACCCTCTGGTGGGAGATGTTGACAATGAGGAAGGCTATGCATGTGTAAGAGTCAGGACACATGGGAAAACCCTGTACTTTTCTCTCTATTTTGCTGTAAACTTAAAACTGCTCTCCACAAAAGTCTTAAAAAAATAAAAATGGAAAAGAAAGATGACTCTAGGTTTTTGATCAAATAATAATAATAATTGGTAAGCTATAGCTAGTATTAGTCTTTTTCATTAATAAGTAAGCAAACTTATTTTCTCTTTATCTCTCTGTCTCTTACCCTTACCCTGGAACCCTTTACTTTTTCAAAGAGAAATTGAATTGCATTCAGATTCAATTATTTTGTTTTTCATGCAATACAAGAAAAACCTTATCTTAAATCCAGTGTATCTGTAACTGTGTAAATAGCTAAAATTTTATATTTGGAAAATAAAGTTTGGTTATCATTAGAAATACTGACATGTTTTATTTTCTTAAATTTCTATTCATGCAAAATGGTCTAAAGCTAATATTATAAAAATCAACAGGCTCACCAGGCAGTTTAAGATATAATCTGTTATTATTTATTAGAATTTGTGTTAATTAAAATGTGCAGCTGACAATAATTTAAAATACACATTGATATTTAAAAACTAGTTCTATTATTTTGACTTTGTTAACAAAGAAGTGAATACGGGTTTTCATTCCCATGACTTGTTTAGATTTCTTTACACAAGGGACATATTATTTTGTGTGCCAAATGTCAAATTGACTCTTCTTGTCAATTTAGGAAATGACTATTTGAAAATATGCTATTGACCATCTGTTCCATTGACAGAGTGGCAGGTGTTTCTATTTTGCTTTACCAAATCTTAATAATTTATTGGATAGTTTAATGACACTCATGGTGGTATAAAGATTGTTTGTTGTATTGGCTTGCTAGTTGGAGACCATAATTGTTTTCATAGGGAAAACCTACCTGATTTAATCCTAATATGATTATCTGTCTTCAGTCAGCCTTGTTCACATGCAGAAAAGTAGAACTAATTATTTTTAAATACATGTCTAATATGTCCAAATTTTTAATTGGACACAAACTGAAGAAAGAACACTTTATTTGTGAGTGAATATATCTATAACTTTCCTCTGTATCTATATTTACATCTCTTACTATGTTAAAGTTATTTTCTTATTTTCTGAGAGTTTTATCACAGTATTTTAACAGTGTTTATAAATGTAAGCTGTCATGTAGGCATTTCTCTGAAGAATGAGTTGATACACAGCAATGAGAATTTCTTTTCAGAATACACTGAAATTTCACTTAACTACCAATGTTATTTTCAAGAAGTTGGTAGAATTAAAATTTGTACAATCTTTTAAAAATTTATAACATAATTAACCACATCCCTGCTGAAATTACTTTATATAGTAGGATTTCTGTCATAGCTTTGCTCTAAATCTGTGATGACTTAATTCAGAAAGTATGTAAAATCATATAGCACAATGTGAAAGTGTATTTCACACTAGTAATTCAACTGAAGTTACAGGAATTAGCTTTCTTTTTTTTTTTTTTAACAGCAGAGATGTCTATTGATCTCTTCTTTAACATTTTTTCAATGTTAAAATTATGATTTTTTTCAATGTAAAATTTTGATTTTGAACCTTAAGGTCTTAATCACTCTTAAATATATAATGTCTTTAAATCCCAAATATCCATTTGGTTTATTTTAGACTGGGAGTTATGTATTCCAAACTAGTTTTTTGCAGAGTCATGGCTCTGTCAAGTGGTCTTTTCATGACCTTTCTTCAAGTAAAAGTAGGATTTGTCTTTCATTTAAACAAACACACTGTCAGGTTTCCCACATATTATATTAGAAGATTTCAATTTAACCTTGGTTTCACTTCCTCTCCTCATCTTTAAGTGATGATAAGAATAAAAACCTTGTAAATTTGTCATAAGGATTAAAATTTAGAAAATTCCAAGGAAAGTATTTTTCACAGTCATTTACATGGAATAGAATTTCAATGAGTTATTATTTTATATATATTAAAATCTATGTTATATATATGTTTGTGTTTCCTTGAAAACAGAACAGTTGTATTCTTAATATTGCTCAGGGAGTATGGTTCCAGATGCATTGCTACTTATTAAATTATTGTCAGTAATTTTATATATATATATATGTGTGTGTGTGTGTGTGTGTGTGTGTATATATGTATATATATATATATATATATGAAAGATTTACCAAATGATGTCTAGTCTATTTATCCTTCTAGATAAGAAATGGCACATATGCTTCATTTCATATGGAATCTGGAACCATTTAGTATTGACTGATAGAGCAGAGCTGAGAAGGATTCTGAGTTCAAGCTCATTTTAAAAAAAATTGAACAGATAAAAAGCATGTCCTATATGTGTTATTATAATGCACAAATACTACAAAATGCAGCCTTGAATTAAATCAGAAAAAAGAAATGAAACTATATACCTGCGTTTCCTTATTTGGAAAACAGAAGAGTTAATTTTGCCAATTTACCTATAACCTGATGCATTCTGCACTAAAGAACAGACATTTCCAAGAATAGTCCTAGATGACTCATTGCTGTATTTATTGGAAGACAGTTTACGAGAACATCATTCAGTCATTTATATAATATTTAGCTTCATGAAATGCTCAAGGAAAAATGCCTTTCTCATCTTGTGTCCAGGAGTCACTGGGCTTATCTGAGCAATTAAGTTGATCCTACAAATCCTATAAATTCTGATAATTCCTCCTTTTAAAGTTTTTGTTCTTAGAAAATTTAGAGACTTCGGGTTGTTAAGATGCTTATGTGTTAGGAGAGCTTAACAGTATTGTTTCTGTTTTGAAACTTGATTCTTGACTTCATTTTCTATGTCCTATGGTTGTTCGGGCTTTGACTTTCATTCCTTATACTTTCAGTTAGAATTGTGTGTGTGTGTGTGTGTGTGTGTGTGTGTGTGTGTGTATGACGTTAATTTTTTCTCAAAAGAAGGCAGGGTTTTTATAAATAAATGCAAAATTAATACATTTAAAATGCTTAGGAATTTTAGTGCAGTTATTTTCCCTGTAGCATGGGTTTTTATAACGCATAGTGCCATTTTGGAGTACTTTTCTTTCAGGTACTGTTTGAAATGCTGGGAAACTGGCAATGGGCAAAAAAGACACAAAAATTAGTAATAGAGTGGTAGCAATTAAAGAGTTAATATTAGAAGAAATAAGGTGAACTTTTTAGGGGTAACTGTATAAGTGGCTCTGTTTTAATTTCATAACAATGGGTGCCAACTTGATAAAAACAGATACACATTATGTGTTAATGGTTCTAGTAATAGTAAAACACTAGAAAAGGAAAAGAAGTTACATTTGTGCAAAAATCAGTTTGTTAAATGTGTTTATTTCTGTAGATATGAAATTATGCCCATATTAGGAAAACACCTTTGTTAGAAGAATTACTAAAAGTGAAATAATTTATTATCATAAGTGTGAAAATCTCTACCTCTTGGTCTTTCTTGGTTTTCTTATTGAAACTTCTTAACACAATTTTGATACAATGCTGCTTCTAAGAATACAACCATTATATCACATATTGAATGAAAAATCTCTTTGTATGAAATATAATTGTCACCTTGGGATAACACCTACTTAGGATAAAGATACAGACCAGGAAAAAAAAGGTTACAGACAAGGTAAAGGACTAAGATACTCAATTTGTCAGTACAGTTTTTTGCAATTAAATAATTAAACACTCAAATTATCACTCCATTGTATTAGGTGTATTTAGGTCAGGGTTTGTTGTTGTTGTTGTTGTTGTTAATTTTTAACATTTTTTACATATAATTTTAGGTTTACAGGAAAGTTGGAAAGATAATAAAGGAAATTCTCGTGTGCCTTTCATTCATTTTCCTCTAATGTTAGTTGACATCTTATATAATCATAGTACATTGTCAAAATTAAGAATTTAACATTGGTATTTTATTAACTAAACTACAGACTTTACTCAGATATTCATTAATATCCTGTATCTGCTCCAGGATCCAAGTATATTTTGTTTAGACTTGACCCATTCTGAGGCAGTAGAGTGAACATTTGAGAATGACATTCATATCAAACAGACTTGGAGATCAAGTTCTTATAATGACCTGCATAATGTATACCTTCAGACAAGTAGGTTAATTACATTGAAACTCCCTTTCTTCATCTGCAAAGCAAATTAACATAGTACGTGAAGTATCTAATTCAGAGAGATATTGCTAAGACTCAATAAAATGATCAGAGTAAACAATTTACACTTTGCCTAACATAATTTCTCAATAAATATTCAATTCCTAGTGTGGTCTTAAGGTTTTTTTCTTTTTTCACAATCTTTTAACTATTAGCTTCCAGCTTCCCACAGAAATTCCCAGGGCATACAAAAGTTTAAAAAACAAAACAAAACAAAACAAAAAGTCTAAAATCTGGCAAGATATAGTAAGATGCAGAACCATGGTATTAAGGTGTTGGGGGTGTGTGCAGCTATTGTCACATTGGCTTAACAAAATATTCATAATGGTAGTGGGATAAATTGAGTAGAGCTTTTTAGCTCTGCTATGGAAGTGCTACCCACTGGGAATGTCTATTTTTATACATAATGACATTCAGTGATCGTGGGTGAACTGCAAGCAAAACGGACAAAGTGAACCATACTCTATAGTCCTATTGTGACGTTATAGAATGTATGGTCCTGACGTACAAGAGTGACTTTCTAAGTGATTTGGAGGATTCTGTATCTCTTGATTGTAGAGTATGCTACTTAGGTGTTTTAAGAAAGTCGATTTCAAATGTAACAGAAATTGTAGTTTCTAAATGTTTTTAGATAATAGCTTCTTAAGTAAATCTGAGAAATAAATGTTTAAATTAGATGGGATTTTGATTTTTTTGTTATTTATGTTATGTTTTGCCTGCATAAAAGCAAAATAAGTAAGGTTTTTATAACCATTTTCTAATGGTACGCTGAAATGTTACTTAAAATTCCAGAATTTTTTTTGGTCTCACGTGAAACCCAAAATCACATGAGTTCTGATAGTCCTTGACCCCTGTTATGTAAATGTCAATGTTCCTTAGGTGAAAACTGAATAATCAGAGCTTCATCCTTGCTATTTTATAAGTGAGCTTGATGATGGCATTTATTCTTTCTCACATACTATAGTCTTTATGTTGCAAATTAGAAAAAACTTATGAAGCAATCTTAACATTTAAATATGAACTTGAATTATATCATTTTATCAGAGTAAAAATACAATAATCACATACGATATGGAGAATCATTTGCTGATTATAATAACTTCATGCTTACTGGGTTTGAAGATTGTGTCTATTTGAAGGGCAATATTGCAAACAATAGATGAAAGTTGCTACTGTGGGAGTGATCTAATAATGGTTGAAATTGGAGAAAGAATTCATTATTTGATCAAAATATCCACTTCATTTATAATTCTAATACAACAACTAAATGAAAAACCAGTCCTTATTTATCTGCAATATTACTATTATGCTAGGAATTTATTCAAAGATGCTGTTACAAGTTGAATCTTGGATTTTGTACTGAAAATTGTTCTGCATAGTGAATTCTAAGTTTGCTGCCTTGAATAAAAATACATTTTGCTTTTCAAAAAATGTAGTATTATTTAAGCATACCTACAAATAATAAATAAATCTAGCTTCTTTCTTTAATCCCTTATTCTTATTTTTTTGCCTTATCAGTATTAAATACCTTTATTTCATGAAAATCGTACAAATTTTAACAGACACAATACTTTCATTTGATTATGTTCTTAAATAATTTTTACAATGATCACAAATATTTTCTATTTATTCAAAAAGGTTATTTGTCCTAATATGTTTATCAAAAAAGCTGTTATTGTGATTATTGTGATTATCATGTATTGAGAATGACAATTAAGTAGTGCTTTGAAATAATGGGGAAGGTAGTCAGTCATAAAAGTAATATGAGGAATCACTGCCTAACAGTATCAGGATGAAGAGGGCAGGGATTGGTGAGTTAACTATCTGCAAATACTGCTTTAGGAAGAAATGTAACATTATAGTATAAAGAAATCATAAAGAAACACCTAGCTACCCTATATGCATTTAATTCACTCAGTTGTAGATTGCATATTGGAAACTATCATCTCTAGACTAGGGAAGATAGATTATTCATTTATTTTTCTTATATACATACTATTTTTTAATTCCTACTTTAATCAGTTATTGTCTTTGAAAGAAAAATAATACCACAACTATTGTCCTTTCAACAAGCAGACATTTGTGACTATCCATCAGAGACACTTTTGGGAAGATTCTTAAAAAAGTCAGGAAATTATATTACTTACTATGAAAAAAGAAGCCTTTGAATAGTCTATGTTTTTTTTTTTTTCCTGAAAAATTACAGGAACAGAAAGAAGAAACCTTTTATGGCGATTAATGATATAGCTATTTATTCATTCATAGCTTATTAACATCAGTCTCTACCAAATGCTGTAGGCACAATGGTTAAAAAGACAAATCCCTTAGTCTTCAACTTGTTCACAATATGGAAGCATAGGATTATGTATTTAATAACTTCAAGTATTAAAGTATATAGTCACAATAAAATGTATGATACAAATCTTGTTTGGTACTTTCTAGCTTGTTTATACGAAGATACCAGAAATAAAGATTGATACTCTCTTTAACCTCATTCATGCATACATTTTTTACTACAGGCAAAACTATAGAGTCAGAAGTCTTTGAGTGAAACAAGATATGATTAAATGTATTAAAAAATAGAAATCCGGGTGGCTCAGATGGTTTGGCATCTGCCTTCAGCTATGATCCCAAGGTCCTGGGATCGAGTCCTGCATCCGTCTCCCTGCTCAGCAGGGCGTCTGCTTCTCCCTCTCTTCTGCCTCTCCCCCTGCTTGTGCACTTGCTCGCTCTCTCCCTTTCTCACATGAATAAATAAAATCTTAAAAAAAAAAAGAAATAGAAATCTGATTTTTAAGAAAGAAATAGGAAAAGCAGAGCTCGACTATAGCTTATTCACTGACATATTTAGAATACAAGAAACAAAAGAACTTAAGCCTAGAACTCAAGTTTTGGTAGAGCTTACTCAGGTTTGGAACCTCTGACCGGGTTAAATCATTCTTGCTCCATGTTACTTGTACTTCAATGTCTTTCTTTCACTCTCTGTAAACACATCATCATGGTGTGTGTTAGGGCAGGGATTGTATCTCCCTGATTATTGCATGCTGCATTTCTACTCTGAAGCACGGTAACTAACATAGAGTAGACACTAAGTAAATATTCACTGATTGATCAGTGAAATGTCCAATCATAGTATGACACCATTAGTACTAAAAATTGACCAGATGCTTTCCTTTGCTCTCAATCTGAGCTCACTCACACAAGCATGATTAAAGTATGTCTCCCTATTGGAATTGTTCAAGAAAAAAAATCTGAAAACCATGTAGTTTGCTAAATACTTATATTAAAAAGCACTCTATACATCAAACACTTAGAATTTAGTTGATCTAAAGCAGATGGAAAAACAAACAGACAAATAAGCATTTCTGCCTCCAAAGACTAAATCTCATTTTCAATCTGTGGAGTTAACGACCAGCTCTGGAAATGTTCCAGCAAAAAGGATTGTCATTATTGAGAGCCCTGATTCTGATACCAGCTTTATCTCACCTTACACTTTTTGGGTCAATGTCTATTTTAAGAACTGGAAGAAAGCTCTTGAAACTCTTGATAGGAAAAAAAAAATACCAACACACACAAAAAACTGTGCCTATAGATATGTATATATGTACCTTTTATTGTGCATGTGCATGTGTGTGTGTGTGTGTGTGTGTGTTTGAAAGGCTTTATAAGTGTTCTGATTGTAATCTATTGAACACACTTAATGAAATACCTTAGAAAATATTATTTTCTGAAATGAGGCTAATTATTTTTAACTTGATGAATTTCCCTTCAAGAGCAGTGATGGCACAGGACTGTAAAATATAATGTAAGTGTGAAGTAAGAAGGTTACATTGTATATTGAGAAACTGAAAAAGCCAAAGTGAATAATCCAGAACAAACATTTTTCATTAGCAAACTTTCCTCTTGCCAAGAGTCAATACCAGTTCGAATGGTGATTCAGCTAGAAACTACATTTATAGTTTTTATTTATTGAATAATACAGATTGCATAGATTAGGAAAGAAATAATTTAAGTTCAATGAATGTGAAATTTATTGAATAATTTGGGCATAGACAGCTGTTATGGGCTGAATTTATAAGTTGTCCTGATTTCTAATATCTCAGAGTGTGATTATATTATGCTTTTAAAAGATAAGTAAGGTGGGGCACCTGGGTGGCTCAGTGGGTTAAAGCCTCTGCCTTCGGCTCAAGTCATGATCCCAGGGTCCTGGGATCTCTGCCCTGTGGGGAGCTTTCTTCCTCTCTCTCTTTGCCTGCCTCTCTGCCTACTTGTGATCTCTGTCAAATAAAAAAAAAAAAAAAAAAAAAAAAAAAAAAAAAAAGATAAGTAAGGTGAAATGAAGACCTATTGGTGGGCCCTAATCCAATGTGACTGTGTAAGAGGAAATCAGGATAGAGGTAATGGAGGCAGACCATTTGAAGACCCAGAGAGAAAATAGCTTTCTATAAACCAAGGAGAGGGGCCTTAGAATGAAACCAAACCCTATCAACATTTTGATCTGGGATTTATAATCTCTAGACTATGAAGAAATAAATTTCTGTTGTTAAAGCTCTCCAGTCTGTGGTTCTTTGTTATGGCAGCCCTAGCAAAATGAGATAGTAGCTTTTCCTTTTTTAGGTGAATGACCTATTAAAGAAATAATTATTATTGGAATGCCTCAGTGGCTCAGTTGGTTAAGCCCCTGCCTTTGGCTCAGATCATGATCCCAGGGTCCTGGGATCCGACTTTTTGCTTGGTAGGGAGCCAGCTTCTCCCTCTGCCTGCCTCTCCCCCTGCTTGTGCTCACTCTCTGTCTCACACAAATAAATGAAATCTTAAAAAAAATTAAAAAAAAATAATCATCATTATGAATATTAATAGAGGATCATTTCATTACCAGATTTGATCTGTCTCTTCAGCTGTTTTATGAAGCATCCTAACATGTGCTTGCTTTTGATGCAATAGTTAACAAATTGTGAACAATGTTAAATGCTAGTCCCCAAACCATAGTACTTGTATCTATCCAACAACCCCTTCTAAGAATGGGAGGAATATGGTTGATCTTTTCCATCATTGGGATGGATCCCTTTACAATGGCAGGATTTCCCTTGAATACAATAACCAGAAACACACTGAGAAATGGAAAAGGAGGTTTATTTCTCTGATCAAGGGAATAACTTTCTTTGTGCAAGGGAAAGGCAAAATATTACCATAGAAATTGACTAGAAAAAATTGCTAACCTTCTTTAAAGTCTCAAAACTACTTTCTTCACTATTTTCTTGCAAATCTTTCAGACAAGGGGGAATAAGTAGGGCTTTATTGGTTTGCAATTTTTCTTTAGATTTGCCACTTTGTGTTGTTTTAAGTCTGTCCTCTAACTTATTTATGAAGGTGTCTTGAATTATTTGTATCATTCCATTTGCCTACGGTCTACTCACATTATTTCAAGGTTAGTCTCTCTGAATTCATTAATGTTTGTGTTCAGAATAATCATTTTTGATTTCCCAGTTGTAGGCAGAGGCTGTAGCATTTCTTAATGTCTTATCATTTCACATTGCTCTAAGTTTCATTTATTTTTTTAAGTAACTGCTGAAGAGATTGAAAATAGCAATGATTACAGACCTCTCTAACACTGTTTATCACTTAAGAAAACATCTTCGACTACCAGACATTCCAGTTACTTTATATTCCCTTCAAGGAGTATATTCCAAAGAGTACTTTATCAAGTTTCCAAATGGGTTGAAAATATACATTTAAAGTTTAACCCATGAATTGACTTAATAGATATTTACTGAATACCATTTTTTTTTTTTTTTTTTGCATGAGGTACTGGGTCATCAACTAGGAACAGAGGAAAACTGTCCCAGTCTCTGCCCTCAAAGAACAAAACAACAGAAGGACAATAACAAATTGGCTACCAGTGTTTTCAAATATGGTATAACTTGAATTGTGTCCACACCACTGAAGTGTAGAAAATGACTTTTCCTCAGTGGTCTCTTTAATCTTTTGTTATTAACATTATGAGCTTTTATAAAGTAGCCTGACTTAGAGTTGTCTTGATTTTCAAAGTATTCGAACGGTAAATACTCTAGTTTCACGATAGTTGCTCATTATGTAATCATCATAACATTTACTTTCTTCATGGAAAAATGAAGAATATAATACCTGTCTTGTGTACTTTATTTGGGATAAATGATATTACGTGTGTATATGAATATGTGTGTATGTCATATACATAATGTGTGCGTGTGTACCTATGCACTTTCATGCAGTATATAAGTGATGCTCTGGGAAATGTTTAACAACCAATCCTCCAGAAAATAAAAAAGCCCTGATAATGTAGTTCTACTGATTTCTATGGTTTAAGAACTCAGCGTGACTGATTTCAAGTTATCAGTGTGACATCTACCAGCTCACAAAATCTCTGGAAATCTAACATTTGGCTTTGGGGATCTAGTATAAGACAGGTCTAACACAACACTGGCCTATGGTACAGCTACTTAACATACCATCGGACAGCCTAAATGTTTGACAAATGGTAGTTTTTATTATTCATGTTCAAATCAGGTACACCTATGGGAAGAGGGAATACCCTAAAAGTTATCTACTCTTTGTTTATTCATTATGATACGAAATAGGAGCTTCTTTTCTGGCTACTCTCAACAATGTTTCCTTATAATGGAGGGGGTGGGCGTGGGGTGGAGAGCAGTAGAAGAACATATTTTTCAATGATTAAAAATAATGTGAAAATATTCTCAATCCTTGAACATTTATGAAACCACAACTGTACTTAAACACCATTGTGTATATACTTACATTGCCAGAAGAAGGGTGGGCATTTGAGTTTATGTTCAAACAGATACAAAATAGCAGTAACAAGTCTTCATGTAAGAAATAGATTGGGTTAGAGGCAGAGTTTAAGAAAAACTGGCAAGAAAGAGAAAACTGTACAGGAAAAGACAACCTAATTATTTTATTGTGGGACTTTGTTATCCTTAAAAATATGCTTGGAGAAAATTCTAAACTGAAAGAAGCCAACAGGCCATGTGGAGAAAACTATTGTTATCTGTTCAAGATACATGTGCGTGTTTATAAATATGTGGGTAATATGAGGTGAAGAGGTTTTTGCCAACCGGGAACCAGTTTGGTTTTCAAACTATAAAATTTCTGGCAGATTTAACAGAAGCAGAGGTTAGAAACTTAAAGTTTTTCATTGTGTGGAAAAAGTCAATCCAAAATCCTATACTGCGTTGGGAGAGGACCAGTGGAACACAGCAGGACAGCAGACAGCAGATCACGTATTACTCAGGTCTCAGTTTATAGATTTCCTTCTCACAAACATATTCCCTGATCTTAGTTAGGTGTCCTCTATATGTACCCATATAATCCTGTATTTGTTGCTCTCATTGCGTTGATTAAACTTTATTAAGATTACCTTTTAAGTAGTGTGTGTCCTGTGTTGGAATGAATTCCTGGGGAGAATAAGGCTGCACATGTGATTGAAAGACCCCTGCCCTGGAAAGCCCCCTCCCTTAGAAGATAGATAGGATAACTAACCGCTTGTTTGCTTTTCTGTGAACCGCTGGCTTTTAGGTATAAGATTAGGTTATTAATTGTGTGATTAATTGCTCTCTTGCCCTTCTGTAACTACTTGGCTTATAGAAATAATAGGGACGCCATGATGGCATTCCTACCTTCCCCCTTCTTGTTCCCCCTCCCTGCCTCTCTCCTCCCCCGCGCGGGCCCTCAGAACCAATCAGCTTGTACCCCCTTCCCGCCTCTCTCTTCGCGCACGCGGGTCCCCAGAGCCAATCAGCAAACTCCAAGTATGCCTTTTTCAAAGTTCAAACTGTCCACCAATCAGATGTGCCCCACCCAAAACTTGTTTGTACCTTCCTATAAAAGACCCTGCTTCTCTCCGGTCGGTGTGCTCGGTTAGCTGGAGCTGCCGAACACCCGCCGGTACCTGCGTGACAATAAACCTCTTGCTGTTTGCATCCAGTGGCAGTGTTGGATTCTTGGGTAAGGGGATCCGCGGGTCTTTCATGATATGGATGGAGCTTGTTTCTAACCAAGAGCTGAGGAGACAAGTCAGTAAAAGTCTTAAAATTCTTGAATTCTGGAACACTGAGAAGAGATTAAAAATAAAATAAAATGGAAAAAAACCTGCTTTCCTTTTCTTACCTTGTGGTGTTCATGACTTCTCTTTTTATAAATATAAGCAGCCACTAATGCTCATGTCTGAAGGATAACAGGACAGCACAAATCTCTGTTAGGGTGAGGAGTTGATGAAAAAGGTATTGTGCTTAAGCATTCATTTCTGTATTGTGTTCTCCTTGAGCCTAGGGCTCATGTATTAAAGTTTAAGTGCCCTGTCGACTCTCCTTCCTGCTTCTTTGCCATGGTCTAAAGGCAAAACCCTCTCCTAAGGTTTTGACTTGTAATTAGCAATGGTTCTCTGATGCCTGGGACACACTGCCTGAAAGATAATGCTTCTGCACCTCTTGACTCACTGGAAGGGCCAAAATCTGGACTAGGCTCTCTTTAACCCTAGCGTGACATTTGTCACTTACAAAGTAACTGATACCTTAAGGAGATGTGAGCTTACACACAAAGATCCTAGACATTTCTGGAGTGCAACCAATGTATGAAGACACACATGCCAATAATGTACAGTAACTGACAGAATTAACTAAAGAGATGAAACAAAAATTCAAAGTAAGTGTATGTGAATATATAGGGATATAATACAGAGGATTAGTATACAACAGGAACAAAAATCTTTAAAGAAGAACTAGGTAGAAATGTTAAATGAAAAATATAGGAGTTTAAAATAAAATTGTTGGGGTGCCTCAGTCGGTTAAGTATCTGCCTTCGGCTCCAGTCATCACCCTGGGGTCATGGGAGGGAGCCCTCATCGGGTCCCTGCTCAGTACAGAGTCTGCTTCTCCCTCTGCCTCTAACCCTCCCCCACTCAGCTCATGCTCTCTTTCTCTCAAATATATAAATAAAATCTTAATAAAATGTTTAAAAAAACCCCCACAATAAATGGATATATACCAAAGAAGCTACAGCTTATCTTGGTATTCTCTTTTTTACGTCTTCTAGACCCACTCTCCAGTTTTCCACCTTGCTCTTATTCCATGAATTGTACCTCAAGAAAAAAACAAAAAACAAAAAACCCTGCTCTCCTACATTTTTGATTGGGAGATCAAAGAAAGAAGAGATCGTCCATTTATTCCCATGGCTCATTCACTGCCTACACCAGTTCTGTAGTGGCTGCTTTTCTCTGTTGAATTAGATCTGGTTCTGGTAACTTCTCCCTCACCTTGTCTCTTCAGGTATAGCCTGGTACAGTTGGATTTTGCTACCTCTCAGCCACTTTCCCAGACCTTATTAGTTTCCCCTAACCCTGCCCATACCTCAGAAAATGATCCCTTTATTAAACCCTTTCTAATCACCCTTTTTGTAGGTGCACTTATTTCCTTCCTGGATTCTGACCAGTATAATACTCAGTATTGTCAGAAGCCCAGGAAACAGGCCTTGAAAATAGAGTTTTGAGATTAAAATTTTACATTTGTATGAAGAGTTGCATATATTACCCCTTTACCTGGGGCAAACGGAAAACTTAAAACAGCCGCATTGTGGAGTGAGAAGAAGCACAGGTAGAGGGCAATGTAGGAGAGAACAGTGGCTGAGGCACTTAGGTGCTATTTTTCAAAGATCGAGGTTTGTTATTGCAGCATAGGTTGGCCCTAGAAAGAGTACCTCGAGTAAAAGCAAGTGAAAGTCATGATAGCTTTATGGCTGCTTTGATAGCCTGTTTATCTCCTGTAGCTCTGGGATAGATCTGGCTGAGGATTATTAGCTTAGGATTGTTAACTAAAGCCTTAACTCAACAGGGGCCTAAAGTCAAAGAGGATAAAATATCAGGTATTGGCCAGTGTTAATATGTCAGTGCTCATTGAGCCATTTGTATCTTTCAGTAGTCTGAATGTCACAATTCTTCATTTTTTTTTTTTTTAACATTTTATCTATTATTGGGGCACCTGGGTGGCTCAGTGGGTTAAGCCTCTGCCTTCGGCTCAGATCATGATCCCAGGGTCCTGGGAGCCTGCTTCCCTTCTGCTCTCTCTGCCTGCTGCTCTGCGTACTTGTGATCTCTCTCTCTCTGACAAATAAATAAATAAAATCTTTGAAAAAAAAAAAGATTTTACCTGTTCTTCTGAGAGAGAGATAGAGAGACAGAGAGCACAAGCAGTGGGAGAGGCAGAGGGAGAGGGAGAAGCAGATTGCCCACGGAGCTGGGAGCCCTATATGGGGTCTGATCCCAGAACAAAATACTTCTTTTCTAACAAGATCCCAGGGATTGTCAGTGTTCCTGATGTACACATTGCAAAAGTATAAAGGAAAGAGCCCAAAAGTTCAGAAAACAGGGAATGTTGAATTGGAACAATCATGTGCAATCTGCTCAGCTTCTCCTTCCTTAATTATACATTCCAGAAGGTTTGCAAGAACTAGGTCCCTCACCATCATATTAAAAAAAAAAAACAAAAACAAAAAACTGTGTGAATGAAACAAAGATGCTGCACTGAATTTGAACTCCTTAATTGAAATGAGAACAGAGAAAAGTAGAGGCCAGATGACTGCATTTGACCAGCAAAAACAAGTCATAAGGACAGAATCTTTTGCCTTAATGGGGTTCTATGTGATGGCTATTTGATCATAGAGTCTGTAGAAGTGAACTAGATGGACAGTCTAGAAAGATACTGTTGGCAAGTATTAGTAGGAAAATAGGTTGGAGAGGGGAGGGACAAACATCTAGCTGGAATCAGCTTCTTACTCAGTTTCCAGATATAAGTAGGACCTGAAGCCCCTTGACTGACTATGGAGTCATGTCCCTCTGAGAATTCTGAAACATGTCTAGACATACATTATGTGAAATAATATAAATCTTTCACCAGACTTTCTCTAGAAGGACCACTGCTTATTTACTAAAGTGACTTGGTACTGGGGCTAGGGAGTGACTCTGACTTTCTGAGTGATAATAGATAATGGCTCTGCTATGGCAAGCTCCTGGAGACCTAGTGTTAGATTTTAGTTCTGGGTGTCTTGGCCAGCATGTACCTCAGTTTATATAAGTAGGGCAGAAATGCCTATCCGTTTACTATTTCTCCAGTTCCAGAAATTGCAGACACACACACACACACACACACACACACACACACACTTTGGATTCTTTGCTTTACACTTTTGCAATTTGCAGATCAGCAACATTGATAACCCCTGGGATCTTGTTAGAAATGAAGAATCTTGACATTCAGACTCCTGATAGCTACTGGTGATTCATATGTATATAAATACATGCCTAATTTCTAGAACTGGGGGAAATAATAAAGGGATAGGCTTTATTTGAGATAAATAAGTATTGTATATATGATCTGAATATATTACCTGGAATCAATCCCTCATTGGTAACTTGACCCATGGAGAGAGAAGACCACAATGAAAGCCCCTGGAAGAGTTGTACACTCATCCACTGACAAGGTATGCTTTCTTATTTAACTTGATTTTTTTGTAGGTTCAAACACAAGATGAAACTTTGGAATGGACTATGAAATACTGCATACCTTAATCAGAAAGTGATGCTAATATCAGTTGCCATTCCAGATTTTTTTTCTTTCCTGGAGCAAATCAGTAAACCCCCTCAATGCTACTGTTGGCCTAGAAATTACATGGTTTTTAATCTTAACCAACAAAGATAATCAGAAACAATTTGCTTACTCGTGCTCCTGATTGCAGTGCATCTTTCCTGTTGTACCAATCATTTTGTTTAAATACTCTCCCTTTCATATTATAGGTCAGGTGAACCTTCATCATTTTTGATCAAAAGAAACCAATCTGGTCATACAAGTAGACACAGTAGCAATTACATTAATGTTAATTTATTGTCTTTCTTCCCTTGCCTCCAACCATTTATATTTGACCCTCTAACAATAAGAGTTTGAACTACACAGGTCCACTTGCACAGGGATTTTTTTTTTTTTTTAAGATTTTATTTATTTATTTGACCGACAGAGATACAGGTAGGCAGAGAGGCAGGCAGAGAGAGAGAGAGAAAGAGAGAGAGAGAGGAGGAAGCATGCTCCCTGCTAAGCAGAGACCCCGATGCTTGGCTCTATCCCAGGACCCTGGGATCATGACCTGAGTCCAAGGCAGAGGGGGCACCTGGGTGGCTCAGCAGGATTTTTTTTTTTAAGTGCAGTACCATAAATGTCATTTCTCTTCCTTATGACTTTTAATAACAATTTATTTTCTCTATCTTACTTTATTATAAGAATTCAGTATATAATACATACAGTATGTAAAAGATGTGTTTACCAACTATGTTATTGGTAGGGCTTCTGGTCAAGGGCAAGCTACTAGTAGTTAAGGTTTGGGTAGTCAAAAATTTCATAGAGATTTTTTTACTATACTGGGGTTAGCACCCCTAACGCTTGTGTTGTTCAAAGGTCAGCTCTATATACAAGCACAGTGTTTAGGTTTCAGTTGGGAGTATAATTGAATTGAACCACATGATGATATCTGTGTTGATAGGACCCCATGTGTTTCTTCCCTGGGAATGTGCATATTCACTAGACAAAGGACAAGAAGGACAAAGGGTTGAGCTATGCTGAATCCTCTCCATTTCTAATCTAGATCCTCTTTCTGCCCTTTCCACCCTAAAAACTGCAAACTAAGCAATGAGATATTCAAAATGGTTTTGTGTCTTGCCTTGATGCATTTTGTGTTTGCTTCCTCCCAGTACAAGTCTTAAGTTCTCTCACTTATTTGTGATCTCCTTATCTGGAAGCTTTCCAAAATGAATCATGGATTAACTACTTATCTTTTCCTTTTTCATCTTGGCACTGTCCCACATTTTCCTTCCCCCAATTAATTGCTTAAAAAATTATCTTTTCTCATACCATAGTCTACTGTATAAATATGTGTATATGTATGTAAAAGTATATATGTGTACACACACACATATATATGTATTTTTAGGCTCAAAATCAAATGTGAATGGGGGAAGTAGATAATATTCATGACATCTAAGATGAAATGTTCAAACGTGAAGATCCTAACTAAATAAGAGAAAAATAATGGCAGATCTTCTGTGCTTTGGAACCAATTTCAACTTGGTGGGGACAGGGTCCACATCTCCAATAAGCAATTCTCTGAATATTAGCTTTATGTCCTACAATTCAACTCAACTCTGTCCCCTAACTACCTGGAGATAGTGTCAGAATCCACAGGTTAATTCAGTGCTACAAGAATGTTCTCCCCTTGCTCCTACTTCAGACACCATTTGCAAGCCCAGGTAGTTAACTTGTGCTTCCAACCAATTAGCTATAAATCAGGGACCCCACAAACCCCTATTTGGGTTTAATTAATTTCCAAGGACAGCTCACAGAACTCAGAGAAACCTTTCCCTCATTAGATTACTGATTTATTATAAAAGGCTATAACTCAGAAACAGCTAGATAAAAGAGATACATAATGCAAGGTCATGTGGAAAGGGGAATGAAGCTTTCTTGCCCTCTCCAGGCACCCCATTCTTTCCAGATCTCCATGTGTAACATAGGTATGATTGATTAAATTATTGTCCAATGGCAGTTGATCCAGCCTCCAGCTCCTCTCCTCTCTGGGAATCAGGGGGATGGAACTTAAAAATTTTCAGCCTTCTAATTACATGGTTGGCTCCTCTGGTGACCAGCCCTTATCCTTCTGTGATGCCCCCTCACCCCCTGCATTCCACAAATCATCTTATTAACATAATAATAGACACATTTTATCACTCTCATCACTCTCCTAAGGTTTTTAGGAGCTCTGTGCCAGAAATGGGGACCAGTATAAATTTCTGTTATAAATCACAGTATCACAGTGGGTAAACAAAGCATCCATATATGACATGTAGTAGAGTAGGCACAGGGTGATTAGCCTTCGGCTATTATGCCATACTGAACATGTGTATTCAGAAAATGAAATACAGTAAAACTCTTAATACCAGAAATTCCAGATGACATGTTCAAATTGGGGAAAACTGTACATTGGTTTTACTGAAAGGCTCATGGATATAACTTTTTAAAAATCTGCTATAACCTTTGGATAAAGTGTTTCATATTTGAGGAGCTTGGAAATAAATCAACATATTTTTATTATTATAAAGAATTTTTTCTCAATCTTATTGCTAGTACCATATTGTTCGCAATAATTTGTTTCTTTGTTTTTGCTCTTAGTCTCCATTTTATGTTTTTAATAGAATTTGAGTGAGACTGTACACAGTAAAGCTCTGGCATCAAATTGTCTGGGCTCAATTCTTGCTCTTTGTTACACTGTGTAACTTGAAAGAGTCACTTCAGCATTCCTCTATCTTCAGTTTCTCTTTCTGAAAAATGGGAGTAATACATTGCCTAACCAGGCTTTTATTAAGAATGAAGTACATGAAAACCATTTAAAATAGTGTCCAGCACATAATAAGCACTCCATAAATCTATATTTTTTTGTGATACTTACTATTAAGATGAAGATGAAAGTGAAATAACTCCTACTTCCCAGAAAGACAAAATTATGGGTTCTTGGAAAACCAGATATACTATAAATGTGCATCAATATACTGGATAGAGGGGGGTAAAATTGGAGAAATGGCTGAGTCAATACTACGTTATTAAACTTAGCTCTGCGTGTATCACATTGATTGATTTGCAAATATCGAACCACTCTTGCAATCCAGGAATAAATCCCACTTGATTGTGGTGAATGAATTTTTTAATGTATTGTTCGATTCAGTTTGCTAGTATTTTATAGAGAATTTTTGCATCCATGTTCATCAGGGATTTTGGCCTGTGCTGCTTTTTTAGTGGAGTGTTTATCTGATTTTGGTATCAGACTAATACCGCCCTCATGATAAAAACCCTCAACAAAGTAGGTTAGAGACAGCATTCCTCAACATAAAAGAACATGAAAAACCCACAACTAATATCCTCAATGGAAAAATCTGAGAGCTTTTTCTCTATGGTCAGGAACTAGAAAGGATGTCCACTCTCACCATTGTTATTTAAAATAGTACTGGAATTCCTAGCCTCAGCAATCAGACAACACAAAGAAATAAAAGGTATCTAAATTGACAGGGAAGAAGTAAAACTTCCACTATTTGCAGATGACATGATACTCTATACAGAAAACCCAAAGCCTCCAGCAAACAACTGCTGGAACTAATACACAAATTCAAGAAAGTTGCATGATACAAAATCAACATACAGATATATGTTACATTGCTATGTACCAAAAATGAAACAGCAGAAAAAAAAATTAAGAAACAACCCCATTTACAACTGCACCCAAAATAATGAGGTACCTAGGAATAACTGTAACCAAAGAGATGAAAAACCTGTACTCTGAAAACCATAAAACACTGATGCAAGAAATTAAAGATGACACAAATAAATGGTAAGACATTCCATGCTCATGGATTAGAAGAAAAAATATTGTTAAATATGTTACCCAAAGCAATCCACACAATTAATGCAATCCCTATCAGAACACCAACAGCATTTTTCGCAGAGCTAGAACAAACAATCCTAAAATTTTCATCAAACCACAAAAGACCCTGAAAAGCCAGAGCAACCTTGAAAAAGAAGAGCAAAGCTAGAAGCATCACAATTCCAGACTTCAAGTTATATTACAAAGCTGTAATCATCCAGACAGTATGGAACAGGTACAAAAACAGACACATGATAAATAAAACAGAACAAGAAACCCCCCAAAGGAGCCACAACTGTATGGTAAATTAATCTTTCACAAAGCAGGAAAGAATATCCAATGGGGAAAAGACAGTCTCTTCAACAAATGATGTTGGGAAAACTGGACAGTAACCTGCAAAAGAATGAAACTGGACCACTTTCTTACACCACACACAAAAATAAATTCAAAATGGATTAAATACCTTAATGTGAGGCAGGAAACCATTAAAATCCTATTGGAAAATACAGGCAGTAACCTCTTTGACAGTAACCATAGCAACTTCTTTCTATTTACATATATATATTCTTGAGGCAAGGGAAATAAAGGCAAATAAAAGCTTTTGGGACTTCATCAAAATAAAAAAGTTCTTTCATAATGAAGGAACCAGTCATCAAAACTAAATGGTATACTAAACTGGAATGAGAGAAGATATTTGCAAATGAAATATCTGACCCCAAATCTATAAAGAACTTATCAAACTGCACCCCCCAACAACCAGTTAAAAAATGGGCAAAAGACCACACAAAGTTAAAAATAGAACTACCCTACAGTCTAGCAATTGCATTAATAGGAATTTACCCAAAGAATACAAAAAATACTGATTGAAGGGAACACATGCACTCCAATGTATAGCATTGGAGTGCAATAGCCAAATTATAAGAACAGTCCAAATGTCCATCAAGTAATGAATGGATAAAGATGTCAGTGGTGTGTGTGTGTGTGTGTATTTGTGTGTGTGTGTTTAATATTACTCAGCTATAAAAAAGAGTGAAATCTTGCTATTTGCAACAACATGAATGAAGCTAAATCATACTATGTTAAGTGAAATAAGTCAGTCAAAGAAAGACAACTATCGTAGGATTTCATTGATGTGTGGAATTTAACTCATTTTGGCTCAGGTCATGATTGCAGGGTCATAAGATTGAGCCCTGCATGGGACTCTGTGCTCAGCATGGAGTACGCTTGAGATTCTCTGCCTCTGCCTCTCCCCCTGCTTATGTTCACTCTTTCTCTCTCTCTCTTTCTTAAATTAATGTATAAATCTTTAAAAAAATCACTAAAAATTTCAAGGATGTAGAAAGGCATGTGATATAGGAGACATTAGAGGTTTTAGACTTACTGCTGCATAAAATACTTTTTTTTTTTCTTGGCCACATTAGAATTCATTTAGGTCCTGATTTAACTTGAAATGTGTAGGTATCTAAGTGAGAACATAATTATATAAAAATGAACTGTTTGAATCATGAGGTATCTAAATTTTATGCTAGAAAAATTACATAGCATACACAATATTTTCCAGGAAGCCATGACTCTAAAGTCATATATTTGAGTTTGTGTGAGATGAACAAAACTAAACAGACCATGCTCATCCTGCTAAAAATATTCCAGAGTTAAGGATCATTGGTGTGTTTGCCAAGAGGTCTGTCATAGCATGTTTATGAGAGGTTTTGACTTAGTCATGCTGCTTCTTTCTCTGGGCATACCCTATAGGACAGAAGGGATTTCAAGCCAGTTGTTAAATCCTTTCCCTTCCAATTGTAAAGAAGGAAAATGAATTTCTCAACCATAATTATATTTTTATGTAAATAAGATTCTTTAGCAACTTGCTCAATAATATGTTGATTCAGTTTTTGACACACTTTTTTTTTTTTTTAAGTCTGGGATGACCCAGATTAATACGAGGCAGCACAATGATTAATTTCTTGACTTCAGTTTCAGGGGGTGGACTTATTCTTTAAAACCCAAATGTTTTGGGGATGGGTCTTGCACCATCACCTTAAACAGTCATAGGTTTTGTTTCTTCAAGTAAATTCTGGGAGATACTCCTACAGGATTATAGTGATCATGTTTCTCTAGGGGAATGGTTAAGTGACAGTAAGGATATAAGGTGAGTGACAACTATTCTTGCTGCTGATACTATAGTTACTATTCTATCCCTCCTCTATTACTCATCAGGATGCTAAGCACTTTGAACTAGCATGCACCCCTACAGTTCTCAGTTGCTTATTTGTCCGGGGGATCCCAAACATAATCCCTGAATTGTGAGTGACTGTCCTCCCTTATTTTCTAGGCCATGGTTGCTGTGTTTATGCATATGCCACCAAGATTGGGCAATAGAGTAAATGTGATATCATAGTGGATTACCAAGGTGCCAAACAAATTTTTGTTAACAACTTGGACAATTTAGATGTCATGGCAAAATTCCTAGGGAAAAAATAAATTACCAAAAGTGAATCAAGAGGAATAGAAAATCTGGATTTATATAAACAAGTAAGTAGAATTACTATTTAGAAGTCCCTATTGCCATCCAGTGCACACACACACACACACACAGAAACCCAAGACCAGATGGATTAAATGGGAGAATTCTATCAAGTAACTTAATAAAAACTAGCATTAGTGCTTCATAAACTCTTTCACAGAAAAGATGTGTTCCATAAACAATGAATCTTGGAATACTGAAAACATAAAATAAAATCTAAAAAAAGAAGTGAAAGCACCTCTTCTCATTCACTGAAGGTAATATTACTCTGATATTAAGGCCAGACTAAGACATAACAAGAAAAAATTGTAATGAAAACCTTCATGAACATATATGCAAAAATACTTTTAAAAATAGAAAACAGATCGTACTAACATAAAATTATTTTACAGTATAACCAAGTGGGTTTGTAATTCAAAATTGCTTTGACATGTGAAAATTAATGTCATCACCATATTACTAGATAAATGATCCAAAAAAACATGTTCATCTTAATAGCTAAAGAAAAGACTATTTTCTAAAAGACTAAAGGCTAAAGAAGATTATTCTCTACAAATTATAACTTAAATCAATATCAGAATTTTAGTAGGCTTCTTTTTTGTCAAAATGCAATCTGTGATGTTGTGATTTATACTGACATGCAAAGATTTGGAATTACCAAACAATTTGGGAAAAAAACAACAAAGTTGTATGATTTATACATCACATTTTAAAATTTATTATAAAGACACTTCAAAAACATTGCGCTATGTAAAAAAGTCAGATGTGAATGTCCATTTATTTTATGATCCCTTTTACATGAATCATCTAGAAAAAGAAAGTTTATAAAATTAAAAAGTGTATCATCAGTTGCCCAAGGCTGAGAATAGTTGAAGATACTAAATGCAAAGGAACAAGATCATGAGAGAACTTTTTAGGCTGATGAAAATATTCTAAAACTGGATTATGAGGGAGGTTGTACACTGATCTGTACATTTACTAAAATATATTGAACTTTGCAGTTACAGTGGGTGAATTTGTTATATATAAAATATACCTTGGCAAAACTGTTAAAAAGTGGATAGGTATATCATAAATATTTAAAATCTATTTTTCCTCATATAGCAAATATGTATATACGTATATATTTAAATTCTCAGGTAATAAAAAGTAAGACTTATTAGACCAATAAAGATAAAGATAATGAATATGCCATTATTTGGGATGTAAGAACTACAAGGACCATGTAACTGTATGGGTTCCTAGGATAGCATCAAGGAGTTTACAGAAAAAAACAAATCGATTAGTTAAGGGCTCCAAAATCTCTGCAAAGGATGTGGTCGGGAAGCCTGACATTTTGCACAATGACCCCTAAATACAATGAGTAGTACAGATATAAATATGACCTCCAATGTGTACTATAGAGTAGGAATGTAAAAATGTATTTAATAACAATAACACTTTGAAATATCTATTACATTAGTCAACATATTATTCATCACATTAAAAACAAATTACCTCCTACATTGCAAGCCTAGTGTTAGCTCTTTTATATATAGGCAAGCAAACAAACAGAAGAGCAAAACTACTCTTCTCAAGTTATTCATAGTCCTAGGCTAAAACAATTATGAAAACAAAAGTTTCGATGTAAAATGTGCTGGTGGTTTTTAAAGTGGATTATATGTAAGACATGAAATTTGTCTCAGATTTTATAAAGAAGATGTATAAATATAAAACCTCAAGGGAATCAATTTTTAAATCTTTAAATTCCATAATCCTTTCTCTTTTCTAGAACTTATCTTCCTATTAATACACTTGCAATAAAGATGCAGAGATACAGCTTCCTGCTCACTTTCCCTTTCAGAATTTCTCACACTTTCAAAAGTGGAACTTTTTTTTTCCTTTTCTTTCTTTCTTTCTTTTTTTTTTTTTTTTAAAGATTTTATTATTTATTTGACAGACAGAGATCACAAGTAGGCAGAGAGGCAGGCAGAGAGAGAGGAGGAAGCAGGCTCCCCGCTGAGCTCTCAGGCCCCTGGGATCATGACCTGAGCCAAAGGCAGAGGCTTCAACCCACTGAGCCACCCAAGTGCCCCCTTTTTTTTTTTTCCTTTTCACAACAACCTATGGTGCATGGCTCCAAAGCATAACAACCTCATGGGCACTAATACAAAAGAACAATTAGAAATAAGTGGCGGGGGGGGGTGGGAGGTTGGGGTACCAGCTGGTGGGTATTATAGAGGGCACGGATTGCATGGAGCACTGGGTGTGGTGAAAAAATAATGAATACTCTTTTTCTAAAAATAAATAAATTAATTTAATTAAAAAAATCTTCATTTACAGAGGCAAACCATAAAATGCTGAACTCCAGGAAACAAACGGAGGGTTGCTGGAAGGGAGGTGGATGGGGGGGGAGGGTACTGGGTGATGGGCATTAAGGAGGGCATTTGATGTAAAGAGCACTGGGTGTTATTTGCAAAGGTTGAATCACTAAGTTCCACATCTGAAACTCAAAATAATATAAAGAAATATCTTCATCTAATGTGAATCTAAGGGGATGATATAACCAAGAATTGAGTAACAGATTCTATATTATTGCTTTCAACAAAATTGAATAAAACATGTGTCTCCTGATAGATCATTAACTTTTGAAGATCGATTATTGTAGTTTAGTGACATGTAACTCAACTCAAGAGATATTATAAAAGGGTGAATTTTAATAACAAAAGATCCATTCTCATCTGCTTATGGATGAATACTTAGATCTACCAAAGCAATAGCTGAAATGAGAGAAAATAAGTGTAGGCCATTCTAAAAATAAGTAATTATGATTGTGGACATGTGAATTAATAGAAAAAAACAAATTGACAAATGGCCATTTCTTTCATTTTAGATTTTCATGATTGTTATTAACAATAATTTTAAATACATTTATTTTGTTTTGACCAAGTTTGTGCTAAGGGTAGTATGATAATTAAAACATGTAAATATTCAATAGAGTATATATTCAATGAAAAATTTTAAATTATACAACTTTGTGCTTTAAAGAAATATTACAGGTTTAATACTGTACTCTTTTTAAAAAAATATATTACATAAGAAAAAATCACACAGAAATTTGGAGTATATACATATAAAGAATGAATAGAAATTATATAAGTGTTTTGATTATTAAAGAAGTTATTCATGAAACTTAACTAGGTTGTGGTTATTAAATATTTGATATTTATATTCTATTGAATATTTTTAAAGTTTTTAATCTATTTTTAATATTGATCTTAATATTATTTTATTAATAAATCAATATCTTTCCTTTTAAGCACATAATGTTTTTAGTTGTTAATATAAAATGGTGAAGAGATACATGGTTTAAAAAACATTTGAGATGTGTTTTATCAAGGATGATTAAACAAAATTGATGTTTACGGAGTCTAATCTATTTCATGGAAATGTGGCAAAGAAGCTTGGGGAGGCCTAATTTTAAGTCTGTGGAATGGATTAGGAAGTCACTAGAATGATATATAAACTGGAGGCTGAAGGAAGAAAATTAATTCCAAGAACCTTAGCTGGTGCTATTGAATGGACAATAAAAAGGCCTCATTTTTTCTAATAGCTTCTCATGATTAAAACTGGAAATGCATGTGACTGAACGGTTTTTCTTTTTTTAAAAAATATATGTATATATAGACCCATGTCTTATATATACACCCAAGAATGTCTGTTTATAAAATAATTCACTAAATATTTCTCCTTAAAACAAAATTTTAAAGGTAAACTTGACCTCAGTTGAAAGTAAAACTATTACAGGCTATTAACTATAAGTGTTAAATTTATCCCTTTGTTGATCACAGGATTATGAATATCATTATTTATCTCATTACTGAAAATATCCAAATTGTGCATTAATTTTAATTTTATACAGAGAAAGGCTGCGTTGTATTTTAAGTGAAATCATGATGTTATGTATAGTGCCATAGCTGGAAGTGATCAATATCACTGTTAGTGGATTCATGATGAAATGATCATAAAAAGAAAACTGTATATTAAAAAGCAACAACATAACTAGAATAGACAGTAATGTGATGTTAAATTAGTGACATGTAATGATTGAGAAAAGGGTAATGAAAACATCATGTATTTTGCAACTTTTATATGAAATAAGAGATCTTACCCAGTTGTTGGTTTGAAAAGTATACAATTATTTCATTGAAGAAATAAGTTTTGAAAAGTATACAATGTGTATTCTTTCAGTTCATTGGAGAAATAATTTTTTATTCTAAATAGTTTAACATGAATTTTAGATATATCATTTTTCTAAATATACTATTGGACTTCTCTATTTAGTATTCAAAAAGCTCATTGATGAATATGAGATGAGATTTTTATTAAAAAATCCATATGGATATAGTATGAATCAACAACTTTCTTACAGATTTCAGGTTTGGTTAGAAATGGGAAGATTGGCTTCATCAGGAAAGTGAGATGCATGACATGAGCAGAAAACCAAGAGAGCAGGAAGGCAGATTGCTAAGCCACTCCTATCAAAAGCAGCAATTAGTGAAAAGATAGCTCAGTTAAATGCAATCAGACACACTCAACCAAACTAAAATTGGGCAAGATTAAAGATCACTGGCATTGGGCAACATGGGAGCTTTCTTTCCTTTTTTTTTTGTTTTGGTTATTTTCCAACCGATTTTCTTTCCTCACTGTGAGCAAATGAACAGGATAATAAAATGTTTTTATTCAGAAAGAATAAAAACATTTTCAGTTGGGAAAGGCACATTTTATAATACAAGTCCTTGATCTGAAGAAGAGTGAAATAAGTGGGAAGTTGAGGGGAAGGAATTATAGGCAGAAAGATGATAAACAGTGAAATGGGAGGGCGGCTCAAAATGTATAAATACTCAAATTCAGAGCAGTGGTACAAGGATGAATGAATGTGCGCACCTGGGGTGAGGACTGGTGCTAGGTAGCATAGGAATTTGCATTTTAACAAACATTATGTGGACTCAATTTTAGGAAGTCATTGAAGGCTTTTTAAGTAGAGAGACAGTTTCTACGTCTTCATGTACCTTCATTTTCCTGAGAATATTTCCTAATCATCCTCATCCCAATTATTCCGCTTACAAAATTCTCAATTTTATTAAAACATCTGATAGATAACAAGTCTGCTTTAGAGTTTCCAATTATTTATTCATTATCTTTAAACTGAACCTAACTTTTTAAAGTTGTTTCCAGAAGAAATATTTGAATCTATATAGAATGACATTAAGATATTTTGTTGTTTTATAGACATACTTTCACATCATATGCAAATAATACAAGAAATCAGTGTCTAAGTCCACACAAATTCATCATCTAACAAAATCCCATTATCACCAATGAAGAGTATCTGTTATTGTATTGCCTGTTTTTTTTTTTTTTTTTTTAATATTGTTTTAGAGAGAGAGAGAGTAAGCACTCAGGGGGAAGGACAGAGGGAAAGGGAGAGAAAGACTCCCTGCTAAGCACAGAGCCCCATGGGGGGCTCAATATCATGACCCTGAGATCATGCCTGAGCCCAAGTCAACAGTTGGATGCTTAACGGACTGTGCCACCCAGATGCCCCACATTTTCTGATTTTTAATGGGACATTTTATTTCTACAAACAACTGAACCAGCTAACTAACTTAACAAGCAAAATAATTACATTGCAGGTGACAAAAAATTTATTATCTAAAATACTGTTTTATTCAAACTGGTGACCCTGAGGTGAAAATACTATGTATTATATTACTAATCACAAGGATTTTCTTGTTTTTCCCAATCCTTATTTTTAACAAGCACCATGAGATAATATAAATGTATCCTAAAGCTATATAATATTACTGCTATGGCTTTTCTAAGTTAATACAAATGTAACATGGCGGATGTTCTATTATTAAGGTTTATATTGTATATACTCTTTCACTTGTCCATCTTAGAAAGGTTCGCTCGGTACTCCATGAGGCAAACGATTCTGCCTGTCAGGGCACCTCACAGATCTAGGAATAATGAACACATCAGATGCTGACCTCAAGCAATATTCCTTCTGATTTGTTCCCTTTCACAGCACACTTGGGTTATGCCCCATTACATCCCATGCATTGTTTCATCTCAAGAGTTTCTCAGACAATGTAGATAGAGGCGGGGGAGAGGAAGAAATAGACAAAAAGGATGGATTTTCCAGTCATAGAAAAGTTGTCTTTAATAAGGACCAAATGAAAGGCAGAATCCGTAGCTACTCTTTGAATAAAGAGACAGATCCCATAGGTTTTTCCAGACTTCTGTGATCATAGTAGTCATTTACTCTGCTCCGATCTAAACTAATTCTAAAGATAATAAAAGCTGGTGGCCCAGATTAGTACTCTTTTTTTGCTTTAAATATTCATATCTGTTGTTGCTTTCCCTTATTGGGAAAGTCAGCCTTACTAAAAAATACACCATATAAAAAGAATTTTTATTAGTGGCACTTTCTGCATCATTTTAAAAATGTTATTTAAGTCTTTAAGTAAAATTGCATCTTTGTCATAATATGTTGTTTTTTTTTGGGAAAAAAACTAAAATATTCTGTCTTCTTGTTATTTTCTCTGTTTTCATTATACATGTGTTTCCTCTGCCTTTTGTTTGTTCCTGTGATTCATGTTTGCTTTCCAGGAATAGAGTTTATTAGAAGGTAATAAAATTAGATGACCCAGCTCATAGCTCACCATATTCATAGAAAAAAGAATATGGTGGCATCAATGAGGTTTTTGCCTTATGGCTTTCCCTCTCTCTCAATTTTTCGTTTAAATTCCTTACCTGCTTCCACTCTTCAGAAAGACCCACCATACTGAATTCCGTGTTAGTCCCAGCCAGGAAGACAAAACTTAGCTCATAAAAAGCAATGTATTGTTTTTAAGCACTCTATCTTACAGACAATATTATTGCTATGATGCACAGCTTGGTCTTGACTTGTTAACCAGATATGGAAACTTTATTTAGCTTTTTAACCTATGAGCATTGATTTAATTATTCTTATTTTTTAATTCCCTAAATATGTTATATGAAGGATTTATATTATAATTATGAAACTAAGTAGGATAAATCCTCACAAAATATATTGCAAGTAGAATCAAAAGTAGATACCAACTCTGGTTTATAGAAAAGATAGATCTGAAAAGTAAAAAAGCAGTCAATACAAAAGTCATTGAAAAGTAAAGAAAAATAATGTATTGGGTAACTTTTTTTTTTTAAAGATTTTATTTATTTATTTGACAGAGAGAGATCACAAGTAGGCAGAGAGGCAGGCAGAGAGAGAGGAGGAAGCAGGCTCCCCGCTGAGCAGAGAGCCCGATGCGGGACTCGATCCAAGGACCCCGAGATCATGACCCGAGCCGAAGGCAGCGGCCTAACCCACTGAGCCACCCAGGCGCCCCTGGGTAACTTTTTTTTTAGAAGGACAGTTATGACATTATTATTTAAAAGAAAAGAAAATAAAAACTTCCTTTTTTCATGAAACTAGTCCCAAACTGAAATATAAATACGGCAATACTAATTAAAAATAAAGGGAAAGAAGTTAAAAATAAAGAGGGAAGCTAGGAAGAAGATTGGAAGATTTGATCCAATTCATAGGGCAAGAATGAAGGTTTAACGTATGTTTGACTGGAGTCCCAAGAGTGGTAAAGAGAAAGAACAGGGCCTAGAAAATTGTGAAGAGATAATAGCTAAGAATTTACTAACACAAGTGAGAGACAATGACATATCCATGATGATGTGGGAGCCCAAGCATGGTAATTGAAAAGCACAACTGGGCATGTAAAGAGGAAACATAAAGAAAGACAGGGAAAAAAGGCATACATTCATGTTCATATTTTGTAAAATGGATTACTCACAGATAGTAAAAGTTTCTCCATGTGAATCCATGCTAGATCTTCATATGATTTGATTAACATCAAGAATGTGGAAGCATTTCCATCATTGTTGGCTACCAGCAGAGAAAAATATGTGGAGCTATCAGAAAACCATGCTATTAGATACTAACAATTTCTGTGAAAAAAAAAAAAAAATCTCTCTCATGCTGGAAGGGGTATATCATCCCATATATCAAACATGTTATGAATATACATGGGATACAGGCATAATATCCTTCTTATTAATCAAATATTAGAGTCTAGAAATAGCCTCTGCCTAAAATATCCTGGCAATTCTACTCTCAGAAAGCTAAAGAAATGAAGGGGCACTTTGTGGTATGTGTATCCTTTGCTGGTGAGCTTATGGTAGATATTTACTTTTTCCTTCACTAAGAGCTGTTGTTTCTGCCTCTGTTCATTTTTTAAATAAATTACTGGATTTTGTCATATTTAAACACTATGCATTGAGGAAATAGTTAGATATGATTGCACATCTTGCCAAGAAAAAGGAAACCCTGATAAACGTTTCTTCAGCTATTAAATTAACAAATAAGATTGAGTCCCTATTATCTATACAGAAAAAAATTACAGATTGTGGGACATGGTCACTGATACTAGCAAAACACTACTTCAGCCAATTCCTCTTCTCATTTGACTGGATTATTGCAATAGCCATTTAACTATTCTCTCTGTACATATTATAACTTCTGATCTCTACCAAAATAACTTTTCAAGATTAATTTTGGTTTATGGCAGGAAAACTTAAGAGTTTTAATCTGTTCTTTTAATCAGTGCCACTTGGCTCACTACATTGTAGAGAGGAACTTTCGTAGTTACAGGACAATGAAATCAAATACTTCATTTACTCCTGGACCAACTGGCCATTTCTGTCCAAATTTATGTAATGCATGCGTTGTGACACACACCCCATGATCCATTCAAAAACACGTATCTCTGCCTAACTTTCAAACACCAGGGCCTGAAATCTCCACCCTTTCCTGAGGAGACACATCAATCTCTAAACTTTTATTGCATTGTTTGGTACAGGACATTCTCTGTACTAATTTGCTGTGGATATAAAACAATTAGAGCAACAGCCTACATTTGTATTTATTTTCTATTCCATACCTCTTTGCCCTTTCTTTTTTTCTCCTTAAAATCCATTCCTAAAAAAAACCAAACTGTTGAAATGTGGGAAAAAAAATTTTTTTTAAATGTAAGCCAAGTCCTGCCAACTTTTCTACTCTTCATTTCCCTTTCTGGGCTCTAATGTATTTTGACAGAGTTGTGTTTACTGAACCATTGGTCTACTGGTAGAAGAAAGAAAGAATCGTTCAACACTATTTCTTTGTTATTATCATGGTAACATTTCTTCGAGGGGATGTATTAACATGGAGACTCTGGTCCCGGAGTATCTGCTGTAAAGGTGGATACTGATGGATGACCATTCAAAAACAGTCTTTTCAAATGGGGATTAAATGCAATTGATGAGCCCCAGATCTGGGCTAGAGCAGAAGGCCCAAGCCAAGCTGGGTACTACTGCAAATGTTACAAGACCCTGATTTTCATTACTTATTGGCAGAAAAACAAAGACAAAAAGAATCCCCTAATCCCCCCACCCCCAAAACTTTCCTATTTGGATAGAGCATTATTTTTAAAATTTTCCTGGCACTTTTTTTTTTTTCAACATTTATTTATTTATTAGAGAGAGAGAGAGAGAAAATGAGAGCGTGCCCTCACAAGCACAAGGAGGGGCAGAAGGAGAGGAGAGAGAGAATCCCAGGCAGGCTCCAAACTGTTGAATCAGAGACACCCTGACCAAGCTATTAAGCTGGAGACCACCCTGAAATCGTGAACTGATCCAAAACCAACAAGATTCCTCTGCTCAACCAACTAAGCCACCCAGGTGCCCCTTACCAGCACTTTATAAATTCAAGTAAATAATATGGAACTGATGATATTGTCTTTAAAAATAAAGAAAAAGGGGGACGCCTGGGTGGCTCAGTGGGTTAAAGCCTCTGCCTTTGGTTCAGGTCATGATCCCAGGTCCTGCCAACGAGCCCCGCATTGGGCTCTCTGCTCTGCGGAGAGCCTGCTTCCTCTTCCCTCTCTCTCTCTCTGCTTGCCTCTCCCGCAATTTGGGATCCCTGTCTGTCAAATAAATAAATAAATAAATAAAATAAAAATAAAGAAAAAGGGACCCAAAGGCATTTGGAAAGAAAACCTAAAATTATTTCAATGAAAATGACCAAATGTAGTATAATGCATTCTAGTCAAGAAGCCAGGGGAAAGGAAAAACAAAACAAAACAGTAGGTAGTAGGTAGTTTTGCTGCTAATCATGATTATATTTATATTATATAATATATAATATATATAATTATTATTGTATTTGTAATTATATATTATAATCCCATGATTATAATGTCAGTATGCACATCATATTTATGAAGACTCTATTAACAGCTTACATGAAACTGTTACACTATGACAGGACAATGGAACAGAGGTTAGAAACTACCACCTCTTGACGAATTTGGAAAATAATTGCATGATATACGCTACGATGAATGTAATGCTCTTTGGTTTTGATAACCAGGATGTCTAATGTTTAAGGTATTTTAAACTCTTGCTAAATGTAGGTAAATGCTGTCAAAGTAGACCCGCCCTCAGATTTTATTTTAATGTTTTTAATGTTGGACCCCTAGGGACTGGAGAAGAGGCCGAAAGGTAGACGCTACATCAGCGCGGAAGAACACTTTCAGCGTTTTATAAGGGAAACACTGCGAGGGCGGAGTGTCCCTTGGCGGCGAGGAAGTGAGAGCCGGCTTCTGGGAGGAAGGCGCCTGCGTGGAACCTGGTGGGGGTGGAGCCCAGCGGAGAGCGCTGGTGGGGCAGCGCTGGGCGGGGGCAGCTCACTCTTAGCACGTCCAGGAGTCTTCCAGGTGAAGCCCGCCTCTTTCCAGCAGTATGCCTTTGCTGGCGTCCAGGTTCCACCTCCTTTCATACTTCCATGCCCCGCTGCTTTGAGGCTCTAGTTCCTTCAGGATTCACAGCTGTTGCTCTTCTTGAACTACTCACCTTGGCGCCCATCTATCTGGTAGCTTCCCACCAAAGCATCTGATGTCGACAATTACTCTCTTTTTTAAAGAAAACTGCGTTTATTCCTTTAGTGATTGGAAAATGTAACTAGTACAGGAAAAAAAAAAAAAAGTTCAGTCCTCTGGAAAGGAAAGAAACCTAGTGCTACCCAAGAGAACTGGTGGCTCATCTGGGAGAGAAACTTGGTGACCATGAGGAGGAAGAGCCTGTGCCCTGGAGCCGGACCCTGTAGTCCCGGTGAGACAGGTTTTGCTATCTTCTGAACGTCTGCATCAGGCATGAAACCAAATTCCTATTTACTTAGCTCTGAGGGGAGGCGGGTGGGTGGGGATATGTGGAGCCAATTTTTTAAAATAATTTTTTTTCCTTAATTTTGATTTTTACAACGCAGTGAAATAGGATACTAGGATTGCTGTCCCTGTAGAAGCAGCAATTGAGGTTCAGAAGTTGTCTCTTTTCTGAAAGGCTCTTAAACGGGTTCAGGATTCCACGGCAAGTATAGGGACCCGCCTAGGTTTGAATTCAGTTCCATTTGATTATCTAGTCAGTATTCATTTATCCTTGCAAGCCTGTGTTCATTCAGGATCTGTTTCTTCCACAGCTTCCATATGCCTTGCCCTCTGCTCAGACAGTGGTGACAGCTATGAACTAGACAGACTGGGACCTGCCCTGGTGAATCTCATAGTAGCGTGGTGACCCCTCATGTCACCCTTACCAGAGGGTGAGGCCCCAGGGCAGTTTGCTGTCGCCAACAATGACGTAGCAAAAAAATTAAAGTGCCTTCCTTTAAAAATCAGGACTGGATGATAAAGAGTGCAGAAACTGAAAATTTTCAAACTATTTAAATCTTATAATTGCTGACTGTTCAAAAATGGCACACATGGATCTGGGTGGTGGTGAACAGCAAAAAGGGATTATGGATGAACCTGCCTTGTTCTAGCTCCTTGCCATACTTCCTATTTCTGTGGAAAGCCTGACTGATTAAATATTGAGTCAGGCTAATGCTGTCAGCGTGCATAAGAACATAATCATTAATAACTTAAGATAAACACAGTGATTTTTCATTGCGTTCAATGCAAAATCTCGAATTCTTAAAATTGATAAAATAAACATGTTGTTTGATTTTTAGCTTTCTTATTTGGTCTCAACTTTCTTTGAACTCTTCCTTGAACACCACACTTTTATCAGTAGAGTGCTCCATGGAACACTACATCAAAAACTAATGATGTACTGTATGGTGACTAACATAACATTAAAAAAGAAGAAGTAAAATGCTATTTGCAGTTTACTGGGAGTATCCAACTTCCTCTTGCTTAGTGGCACGTGCATAGACTTTTTTCTATGAGGCCTGTCCTCTAACTCCCCCAGAGGTTGGTTATGTCCTTCAGATATGCTCCCCTGGAAAACAATTTTATGTGTATTGCAGCATTAGATTAAAATTATCTCTTTGTTGTTTATCTCCTCCATAAGACTAAGTTTTGTGATGAAAAGGATCTTTGTTCTATCCATTTTTCCCCATCATTTTGTGTGGTTCTGGAATATTATAAGCACTTGGATATTTATGAAATGGAGGAAGACTAGGTATACAGGTAGTAGTAAGATGTAGATCTCCCAAGAGGTTGTTTGATTGCACACTGTGTTAAGAATATTGAAGTGGTAGCAGGAAATTAACATGAGTAGGTCATGTGGAATGAGGGAGCACAGCATCATAAGATACTGAAAATAGAAGAGACTTTCTTCTTGAATACTTGCCCTTGAAAAAAGATTCAAGATGTATTAATATAAAGAGGACTGTAACAATATGGTATTTCTGTTAGAACATAGTTTTCAACATTGAATCAAGGCAACATTTGTTGAGGGATAAGCGATTAAGTTCCCATCTGGAATGTGATAGGAATGGATTGCACAGAATTTCTGGCTTCCACAGAGGAAAGCATCCTGCTTTATCCAACACCCTCCCCGCTTCGCTCCATTTTTTATTCCCGGCTTCCATGAATTTTTGGACCTAAACTTTCCAACAATAGGAACTTTGTAACACTTTTGTCAGTGGATTCTGCAGATTTAACATTTGTCCCATTAGCCATCTCATATGTTTGGTGGTCATGATATTAATACTTTTTCGACGTGTTAGATATGATAAAACCATCAGATATACTAGGACATTTTCCTACATGTTTTCAAAAACAAAATAAACCAAATGAGACAAAACAACTAACCAACCAAACAAATGAAAAAGCTATTTCTTGGAGTGTTAGAGGAATCAGAGATATGGTCCATGACTGCAGAGCTGACATTAGTAAATAAAGAATGCCCAGGGATCATATAGCAACAGTGAGTAGCTTACAAAAGTTAAAATGAAACACAAGCTACAAAATATATATAAACAAAACTTTAGCCTCATTTTCTCTTTCTTCTACCAAAAAGTAAGTGAAGTATGCTGGGAAGACTCTCCTAAGGACAGATAAAAGACAATTTATTTTTAAGTGTGTATTTAATAAGGTATAATTAAGGGCATAATTAAAAATTATAAGTCACGTTGTTTTAACATTAATGTTTTTTTTTGAAATGTCATTAATATGACAGATTATAGAAAAGGCAGAAAATAAGTTAAGGATACTAAATTCTTAGAACAAACAGTTTAATCCAGCTTTTGAGATAATTTACTAGTCTACCATATAAGATGTGAAGTAAATAATTCCAGGTGAGAAAATCTCTTTCTTTGATATTTTTATTAACTTTATCATTCCCCTAATATGTGTTTTTTATAGAGCTATCCTAAGTCTGGCACTGGTTACAGTGCCCATATTTAGGCACATCAGATAATTGGTTCAGTTCTTAATCATTTTTTTAAATGAGGCAATATAATATGGCACAAATGTATGGGAGGAAGGTATGTGAAAAATACAGAGAAATATTGGAAATTACTTCTATTAAGGCATGCTAGTTGTTTAACTTGGGATGACAATACACAGAGAAAGGAAAATTGATATCTTCTAATCACTGAAGTTTGGTGTGCTGGAACAAGGAATAAATTCTTACATGTAGTTCAAAAATTGCAAGTAGGGTCAGTTCCTTTTTAAAGGTAAATATAAGGAAGATTTAATAAATGATGCTGCAGCTTAGCTCAGTAGCTAGAGATGTGGTCTCTGGAAATATACCACCTGGGTTTAAAACCCAAACATGCTGCTTTATTAACTGTAGAACTGGCAAGTGTTTTCACACCTTCCCACAAATAAAATTAGCAACGATGACATAGTCCCAATTCAAAGAGTTGGCATTTGGACAAATGAGAATATTTATAAAACATTTATAGCATTTAGAACTGTTAAATATTATTGTAACTGAACTAGTAACTTTATAAGGTACTCAATTCTGTATTACTATAAGATGAAATATATAGATATGATATGGAGGAAATCACAATTACAGTTAAGAAAATTGAACCATGTGACCTCAAAATAATCACAATTCAAAGAATCTAGTATTCTCTGAGTAAATCTTCTGAATGAAAAAGTATTGCCTTTGGTTTGAATAGGAAATATTTAATAGAGTTGGTTAGATAATAGCTATTAAGGTAGACATAATTCAAGAAGTTTCCAGTTTAGTGTCTAGTTTAGTACAGATAGTAGTGGGTTTTGCTAAATTGTCTTTATACATAAGTTTAAGGGGAAAACCCCACAATGTTCTGCCTTATAAATAGATCCTTAATAAATACTTGTGGAGTTATTTAATACCACAAAATAAACTGGAAGAGTCACAGCAACTCCTTTTATCTCCAGTGGTGTAATATCTGTTATTTTTCTTTCTCTCTGAATCCTGAAACAATAGGACAATACTGCTTGCAGTTAGGATTTAGACATTTTATCCTGAAGTCAGTGTGAAGCTTAATAACCTTATTGAGAGAAAACAACCAGAAATAAATTGTTACCAAACCTATTTTCCCCAAAGAAAAGCTATCAAGTTACCATGTAGCAGAGCAAACTCAAAATGCCAATGCAAAGCTGTATCCTGATGTAAGTTAAGTTTGCTGTTTCTGTAAATTGTTTATCTATTCACCTTATTGAAAGCTTGCAAGATAATACTTGATCCCAGTCAACTTTGTTTTTATCCAAAAAAATGAAATTCCACTTTATTCTTAGTTCCACTTTTAAATTCTGTATACAAACATTTTTTTTTTTTAAACTGGAAGTTCTGTACAAGAAAGAGAGGGTGGGAAAGACTATTAAAACACACACACACACACACACACACACACACACACCCCGAAGTGTGTAGCAAATGCTGTAGGTTATTCTAATAATTCTGTGAGGTAAGACTCAGAAGAAAAATGGAATTCTTCATATCCTAAACATATTTACCAAATGCGATTTTTTAGTTCAAACTGAGGAAGAATGGGAATATTTTATATTGATATATAATTATTAGACAGTTGAATAGCTAGACAAAACAAAGTGAATGGTGAACTCTTTTTTACCCATCTGTTGGACTCACTGAGGTCTTGTAGAACTAATTACATTATTCACTGTACAATCTTTGAAAGAATACTCACACACAAACACATGAGAAACAACATAAAAGGTAAATTTGGTGAGGCTCTTCTTGCCAGGAAAAGAATGAGCACAATTACTGATTCATGTCTGGTGGTCTTACCTTTGCAGAGTATCAGTTTCCATGAAATATTAATGTGATCTATTGTAGAGCTTTTATTTCCACTTCAATAAATCATCCTAATGGGAACATATATGTTTTAGGAGGTCAAATAATATTCTGCAAATGACAGTGTGTAAAATATTTACTGATGAAAAAATATTTGTTTAATCAGCTTTGATAATAAAAAAGATCAACATTAATTATAGTCCAGACTTCTATGCAGGAAATGTGACATTTCCATTAATGTTAATGAGAATTTTATGTTTTAATTGCCATTGCTTTGAAAACATATTTTTATATAAAGACCAGGTTTCATTTTATTATGATCACTGTGTTATTTTTTGCTTTTAATATCATGAATCAATAATATTTAGATCTTGGTAATATAATTCAACCAAGGAAATTAAAAGACTTATTTTCTATAATAAAATTAGAGAAGAAAAAGAAAACACTAGCAAAATAATCAGTGCTTTTACAGACACACATGAATTTATAGTTTAGAGAAGGAAAATTTGCTTCAATTTTATTGCTTAATATCCATAGGAAAAAAAAGCAGTTCTTTTTAACTATAACTCATTATATGTACATAATCTCTTTCTACCTTTAAAAGAAAGAATATCCTTATCTCTCTCTGTCTCTCTCTCTCTCTCTCAATACACACACACACTCTCACACAGGCTTATATACCATATATTTGAAATTCCGAATTTTTCTAATTTTTCACATTGAATCAAATAAGTCATTATATTGCTTCTGCATCATCTACTTCCGGCCCTTTATTGATAATATTTCCTCTTTTGAATTTCACAGGACACTAGCGTCGTGGTTTTTCCCTCTTTTTACAGGGAGTTGAAAGTCCTTACTTCATCTGCTGCTGAGATAGTTGATGAAGGTAGGTTTTCTTTTAGAAGAAAATAATTTATCAGAAATAACATGCTGTGCTATGAGCTCGATAAGGGCAAGTACATTATATTATTCCCAGTTTGTCTCTCAGTTTTCTTAAATTTATTTTCTCATTTTATTAACACATTCTGAGCTATAATTTCTGTGGAAGTAGGGACTGCATCTTTTTCATGCATTTTATATCTCTACCCCATGAGTGCCAAGCTTTTATTCATCTTTGCATTCATTCAGCAAATATTTGAGTGTCTATGAACACAAGGTATGTAGTTTAAATCAATGAACAAGATATACATGGTCTCTTCCCCATGATGTTCTAGCAGGTACAAAGTCTGTGGTTTGTTTCAAATGAACCAGTATAATTTCTTTTTGTACAGTGCAACAACCAGGTGGGAGTAACACTATAATACACATGGCATGGGTGAGGAAACTGAGGCAAAGACAAGGTTCAGACCTCACCCAAGGTTACCGAGGAAGATGGTCATGAATTCTTGGAGGCCAGGCATTAGAGACACCCCCTCCCAGTCCCATCCATTTCATTTTTGATAGTTAAATTGATTTTTACCCCGTTCAGTGCTTCATTTGAGGGCTGTTTATGAATTTAAATTAAAGATTTATAGGTACTTTATGTAAATTTATGAAGTAATAATTCTGAAAACTTCAAAAAAATGGCAATTCTCCTGGACAGCAAAAGCATGAGAGACAAGTGAGCATCAGAATAGCATTCTTTGGTTTTGGTCATTTTATTGTCTTTATGACTTGCAGCAAATCACCAAAGTTTTCCTGTATTTATGATGTATGTATTGGGTTTAGAGGATTTGTAAGGTCTTTATCAACTCTGTAGGAGTATATATGTAACTGCACTAAATGAAAAAGAATTGTATTTAGTAAAGGACAGTCATATATTTAGTGGCATCTGAGAATGAGGGATTCTACACTAGAGAATTTTTGGATAGCTCAGTTTCTTCTGATCAATCATTAATACTGTAATTTATGGAAATCTTGACTATATTTATTGGTACTTTGCTTTTCTGTGATTCCTTGGACTCATTATTATGAATACATTATTGAAAATTGCCTGAAATAATTTAAGCTTATTTGTTTTGTTAGTGTTCTGATTGCTTTTGAGTATTTTGACGCACTCCTCAATATTAGGCTGTTGCTTTCACAACTGTATTCTCTAGTAACACTTTTATCTTTATCATTTTCTCATCTTTAGAGTTAGACTTAGAAAAAAGGATAACATTATTTTTTGAATTTCACCATTGCAAAAAATTCAATAAAATTTTTACTTAAAAATCTGTAAATCTTTGTGGAAAAAACTAGAAAAATATCCATTAATATTATTAATAAGTAACTTATTAATATTAATAATTACTTAATAACTTATTAATATTAATAAGTTACTTAGGGGAAAATTTTTTCCCTACATTGTATGCTCTGTTTTAGGAGATTGTGTACTTCAATTTATTAGAATCTCTATTGGAAACTGGTTTGTGAAGAACATTCAACAAGTGTTTGTTGACTATGGATGTATTCATGCATGCTTAGATCATAGAGTATAGTACATAGCGATTTATTTACATCTTAAAATTTAGAAGCAAAAATGGGAAAAAAGAAACACTCGGCACATATAAGATTGTAGACTGATGTTACAATTGAACCTCATATTTGTTCATCTTTGTCTCTTACAAGGCACTCATTGCCATAAAGATATTCTACAGTTGCTTACTTCCCATTCATTGTGTCACTGAATACAAGTGTACTTTTGAATTGTAAGGCATATGATATTGATTCCCTGTTCATGTTTCATAATATAAACAGGGCTCATAAAATACAGACCTCAATAGAATAATTGTTTTAAACATGATGGGAATAACCTTCTCTCTAGAGCTTGTTGAAATACCTATTTCACATATGAGTAAGTCAAACATGGAAAGGATGATATATGTGTGTATGTGTGAGTGATTATGAAACATGATTTAAATAAAGTTAAACTTCGGGTGTTTTTATATATGCACTGACTATTGCTATCTATCCTGTGTGTATCTTTATAAATCCTATATTCTTCACATTTCACCATATCAAAATTGTTATGAAGAAAATTATATTCATTTTCTGGGTTGATAGAAACACTATAGCACCATAATTTAAGAATTCATCATATTAGTTGTTCGTAAAAATAAACAGAATTTTCTGAGCATACCTGCTTCTAAAGGAGCTATTTAACTGAACATGACAGTATGGGAGTGAAATAAAATTCATTCCTGACCTAACACTATTAAAATATCAAAGTATAATATTTCACAGACTTTGCCTTTCTTACATTTTATCTAACTATAGGTTTTATTGACCATAAAATTATGTAGCCCTTCTTAAAAGCTAGCCATATAAACTCTCTGAATAATTTCTTTTATTTTATCATTTAGACTGTCCATGCTACTTTATCTCTTCTTAGAACAATTTTTAGAACAATAGGGATAGTGAAGATTATTCCCTTTAATCATCTACTTACTATATATACTTTTTTATTTATGTATGACTAATTTTCATTTTTATCTTAATATTCCTATTACTATGGACATCAGTACCATCAGTTATGCATGTTTAACTTTGAAAGCACTGTGAAAATATTTAGTTTTCTATAGTTTAAATATATACTAGGGAATCATAATTATATAATTACATAAATATATAATAGGGGATCATAATTACATATATATGCAATTATAAAAGTTTTTATATCATAACACATGGAGAATACACTACCTTGTTCATTTGAATTACATTTATCAAACAGTTTCAATAAATTCCTTTATCCTATGGATTAAAATGAACAAATTCATTTCCATACACTTTTATTTTTTAAGATTTTATTTATTTATTTGACAGAGATCACAAGTAGGCAGAGAGGCAGGCAGAGAGAGAGGAGGAAGCAGGCTCCCTGCTGAGCAGAGAGCCTGATGTGGGGCGATCCCAGGACCCCGAGATCATGACCTGAGCTGAAGGCAGAGGCTTTAACTCTCTGAGCTACCCAGATGCTCCTCCATATACTTTAAAAGTCTAACCCACTTCAAATCTGTACAAGGTGGTTTTTAATTTAGGAATCCTCTCATCTTTTCAAGGGCAATGCACATAAAGTCAGCTTAGAATTTTAGATATACAAAAGGAGAAATATTTTAATTAAATCTTTTTCACTTTTATCATAAGCTTATTCAGCTTTTTTCTCAGTAGGTTAGATGAAACATTGAAAATGAAATTAAAATTAGTCAGTCTAAGGAATTTTCTTAGTTCTAAATAATAAAGGATTGGTCAGAGGGAAGATTGACTCTTCGTTACTGTAAAATTTGAAAATTATCTGTGGATATTATATAGTCAAAGCAATTCTTGAATTCTATTAGCATAGATTATTAAGGATTCAATATATATGTGAGATTTTCTACATAATAAAACTATAGCACAGATCCCAGTAAAGTGGGAAGTGTAATTATCATGTCATTCTCCCCATTAATGCCTAAAAATAAATTGCCTATAGTAGTGTATATATAGTACACATATATTATTTATCCAGTCATCGTTCATAATCACCATTTAGGAAACAGAGTTTGCATATATTTATGTTGCCACAATACCTAAAAAAGATTTTTCACACAGATGATTATAAAAAAAGAATTCTTGCAAAATGAATAAAATGTAAACATAGAAGATAATATATTGTTTGGTATACATTTTGAAAGATCAGGTAAACAAAAATTGGAAAATATTCCAAATTAATCTTATTGCTTTCAGGCATAAATATGACTGAAATAAATAGAAATTTAAATAAGAATTTAATATATTTATTAAAAATAAACATCAATCTTAGGGTTCCTGGGTGGCTCAGTTGGTTAACTGTCTGACTTTGGCTCAGGTCATGATCCCAGGGTCCTGGGATGGAGTCTCCTTTTGGGCTCACTGCTCAGCCCAACAAGCAGTCTGCTTCTCCCTCTGTTCTCTCCCTGCTCATGCTCTCTCTCTCTCTCTCTCTCTCTCTCTCTCTCTGTGTCTCTCAAATAAATAATAAAATCTTTAAAAATAATAATAAAAAATAAACATCTTATAAGTTTATTTTTCTTATTACATAAATTATTTCAGAATGATATAGTTGTCTTTAAAGTCATATTGATTTTTTTCACTTCACTGAAATATCAGTTAACAAATTTACATTTTACATGAACCAGTGTAAGACTCAGTTTGCTTTTAGGTCTCAGAGGAACATTTGTTATCAAGAGCTCACTTTCCTTGGTCATATGACCTAAGCAAAGAGCTTCTGCATTGGTTGCTAAGCACCAGCCTGAGAATATCTTTTAGTGATGACTGAGAGATAAGTTTGGGATATATTAAGGAATATCTTAAAAGTATTTCTTACTCAATAGACACTGAATAAAGAGCACATATCTTCTTCATAGTCCTTTTTAATTATTGACATGGCAAACCTTCCTTGAACTGGAAAATAGTGGTGAATAATGAATGATAAAAAAGCATGTAGGAAAGTCCCTAGTTATCCTGGAATCTAGAGCTTATTATCAGGTTTTCCGTGTTCCTTCAGGTAAATATGCAAAGTGCTAGTTAATATAGGAACATTAGAAAGATGAAGCCAAAGGAGACTGTTCATTTGTGATCATTTGGGAATGTTACAAGAACACTTTTGAACTACAAGAGGAATTAAAGTAGAAGAGATTAATTAAAATCAGCAAATGACTCAATTACCCAAAGGGCCTGACTTAATCTCACAGAGTACACAATGCATAGGAATAAATTAATATTTTGCATCTTTGTGTGTAATATAGTGCAAATAAACATGGTCTCTTATCTCCTGAACTTGCATGCACTTTCTTCTGATGTGTCCCCACTAAATTCATATGTTGAAGTCCTGACCCTTAATACCTCAGAATATGACTGTATTGGAGATAAGGTCTGCAGAAGAGGTAATTAAGGTTAAATGAAGTCATTGGGGTGAACCTTAATCTAATATAACTGGTATCATTATAAAAAGGGAAGACTAGAACACAGACAATACAGAGAGAAGAACATGTAACATTATCATCAAAAGACAGCTGTCTATTAGCCAAGGAGAAAGGCTGGGTGCTCAGCAGAAACCCACCCTGTCAATACCTTGATCTTGGACTGTTAGCTTTCAGAAATGTGAGGAAATAAATCTCTGTTGTTCAAACTATCCAGTCTGTGATACTTGGTAGGGTACTATGTGGGGTAATGGCAGCCCTAGCTGATGAATTATTTTCTTCTTGGAAATATGTTGTATTATAGTAATTTTAATTTCTGTTGTGTTTTATTATAAGCATGTTGGGTTTGGTATTATGCCATTGATTTTTGTATATAGTCTTTGTGTCTGCAAAATTGTATGATCCTTTGTAGCTTGGGACTCAAAATATTTTTTTAAAAATTAGCAATGATTGTTGCCAGAGTTGATTTTATCACAGTAACCCTTGTAGAACGTAGGAAATACAATTTAGATTTCTGCTGTTATGGATAATATAAAATGGAAAAAAAAAACCACCAGACCCTTTATTATGAAATATATACTGACTTGGTAGGTAAAAGTCAAAATACTATAATATCCATCTCAGTCTGGGTTTTCTAGTACCCATTCACCTTTATAAAAGACTTGTAAATCATTCCCTTTTTTGTGCCTCAAACTATTGTTTCTAGTCATTTTATTTTGTTTGATAATTTCTAGAAAAAAAGATGATATTTCAACTGTACTAATTTTATCTCCTTAAGCTACCAGAAATGTTAATCATACTATAATACTTCAATTGGGTGAATAAAACAGATTATAAAGATAATATAAAATTACTAACTGAACTAAAAGCTGTTCTCTAAAATGGAAATTATTTGTTTTAGAAAGATATGCTTTATTTGAAGTTCTTAGAATATCTACTTAAATTATCTGAGTATGTACTCAATAATGTTAATATTTCAGAAATAAAGCTCTGTTTATACTAATGATTATATTAATGTGAAAGAAACTTGAAAACCACATAGGGCCACCAAAAATAACTAGATTGACAAAATACTTGGATGAGAACCATGGAGAAAATATCAATATCATGTAAATATTGATTTATTATGGGCCAAATACATAAGAGAGTTGATCAAATAAAAATGATTGTGAGATTTTCATCCCTTAGAACTTCAAAACTTACAGAGGAACTAGTTTAGATTCCCAGTTCTTTGATCAAAGACATCTTAATGGTGGTCACTGTCTTTGGATTAGATTTTTAAAGATGAATAGACTCTCTCCTTCTCCTCACTATAGGAAAGAAAAAATATATATCCTCAGCTTTTGATCAGTCATTTCCTTTAGTAAATAGTTAATCAGTGGTGCAAAATGAAGAAATATTTGAGAGCTCTAATTAACAAATGAAGGATGTAGGTCCCTACCCTTTAGTCTAAGAAAACTCCTTACATATTTATCAGAGAACAAAAGGAGGTGGTATGAGTAATAAATTTACAAAAAAAAAAAGCATTTTGAGATTTATACTTTCCTTATTCACTCAAATATTTTATCACTTCTAATATACATCTAATATACACACATGTAAACAGTTTGTACCTAAGAATATTGTGATATTTTGTGTCTGAATTTGGTGAGTGTTTTTTTCTCAAAATGTAGTAATTACTCTTTGGAAAGACTTTTTTTTTTTTTTAAGTGATCTTAGAAATAGTACTCCTACAATTTACTGAAAAAAAAAGTTAATCTGTTAATGTTAGCATTTAACCAAAAAGATAGTATATATATTTTTCCTTCCTGGAGCTTAAGTTCTTTACCTTTCTAACAGTAGTAACAATTCCAAATAAATAAGTCATTTGTTCTATTCACTACTTACACTAAAATGTTTACATATTAAGATCTGTTCATCTTAGAAATGCTGTTTAAATTAAGAAGAGAATAAACTGGGAGAGGAAAAACAGCATTAAACAGAGTAGTTCTTAGATTGAAATCTATGTCTCCAAATACTCAAATTTATATAACTGCATTTTCTGACACTAGGCAGCTTAGTTGAAGCCTCTCTCTTTGATTGTTCCTCCCACAGCAGATACTTACCCCAAAGAGCACTCTTTTCAATTGCCCTTTTTAAGTGCACCTATAAATCAACATTATGAGAAATGTCTTCAATGTATATAGAAAATCACTGTGTATAAATGGTAAATAGTGATTTGAAGCCTTTCAATTGACCTCAGACCTTTCCTATAAAGGCTGCCAAGGAAAACAGTGTCTTTATTCAGTATCTTAAGTGCAAAAATTATTGATTTACTTAGATGACTTTTTTAAAGAGCAACAAAATCCTCAGATATGCTTTCTTTTCCTATCTACCCTATTTGATGTTTGCTGATAACTCAGGTTTTTATTAAAATTTAGAGATGCCTCTCCCTTTACCTTCTCAATGATTGAAATTTTGGAGGCTTACTGTAAACACATTATGCTAAAGTCTGGAAAGTCCTTTGTTTAAAAAAAAAAAAGAATCAATTTTATTGAAATAGAATTCTGCAAACAAAATGCAAGAGTAATTGACCAGTTTAATGGCATTATAGGTAGCTTTATTCTTTACCCCAAGATGTTCTGCTGTCTAGAATTTCAAACTGCCTTATTAGTCAAGAAAAACTGTTGAAAATTAGACTGTTATGATCTGCTATCTGCCTGGTCACATCAGAATAGGGAAGTCACATTTAATCTCTACTCACCTCTATTCAGGGGAATATTTTAAGGAGTCAATAATAGTTAAGAAACAAAAGTCACTATGTTACTCCTTCATGACTGGGTTCATAAAGCAAAGTAACAATCTTGGTGATATCTTAGAGGTTTAGCCAAACTAATTCAGAACATATTGGATATTAGCACTTGTAATTCTGATGTGATTTTTTTGTCATGGATAAAATTTTTAATGAATATCTTGTATGTTTATTTTGTTTCACGTTTATCCAGAAATTTTAGTAATTAATTTCTCATTTCGGAGTGAAAATACTGTTTACATTGTTGTTAACTACTACGTTAGAACCAGAAGTACTGGTTAGGAAGAATATCTCAAGATTTATACCATTTTTCACCTGAGGGGAGGGGCAAGTACACCTTTAATACAGCAGTGAGGCTTAAAGGATTCAATTCTCAGTAATATATTGGATATATTAAATTAATTTAAATTCTATATAAAAAGTAATGGATTTAGTTGAATATGTACATAGATATGAATTGGTCCATGTTTCTGAATCAAATGCTAATAATTAAAATTAAGATACAAGCATAAATAGAGTATTAATTCAAAAAATAAAGCGAATTTGAAAAACTGCATTATCAGAGAAACTGCTGTAGTGGTCAACTAAAGCTTAACTTTTTACTACTATTTCTGGGTTACCTTGTATCAAAATGTGCCTCAGAGGTATCCTGCCTTCAGAGCAAAAGAGCTAGAGTGTTTAATCACCAACTGTATCAAACAGTGATTGAAAATTCCAAATTGGAATGGAGGGTAGGGCATTAATTTCCAGATATTTCAGTTCTGTAGTCTCAGGGAGAGAAATATACTAAATTCAGAAAGAAAGTTCAGGGAAACTAATGAATATGTTGTCTATTCGAAGAATGGAGAATGCACTAAAATGATAAAGTTTAAGGCAAGGCATTGATAGCACTTGTACATGTGTGGAAGGGGTTCATGTACCAAGATCTATATACCAAAGAAAATCTCAGAAATAGTACCAGGTATGTCCCTTCAAACAACTGTGTATGGAGATGTGTGGGAATACATCACTTAGATCTGTTCCCTCAGTAGAGTTGTATCATAGACCTGGCACATAACTAAAGTCATTTATCATTTTTGTTTTTGATTGAATTGTTGAGTCATCGGTAACAATGACATTATAGTTTACATGTAGAAGTCTTTGCATTTTATAGAGTCTTCTCTTATATATAATTGTATTTTAATTTGAAAATGTAGTAACATATAAATATGACCTGGATTATTGTCCAGTAGTTATTAAGTCTTTCTGTCTATAAGCAGAAATTTAAGTCATAACTGAAACAAGAAAGCATATAAACACACCCAAACTTTAGGAGTCATTAAGTATACTGACAATTTTACTTGGATTATCACACTGAATAAAGCTAAGTTGATGATATTCAGACTTTCTCTGGCACTTCTGTATAACAAGCATATATTAAAGATAATTTTGTTGTACACTAATTCTTAGTGATTTTGCATAGGGCATTTGGAGATACTTGACTTTAGTAAATAATTTTCTAGATACTATTATCATGAATTTGTTGAAACTAAGAAATGCTTAGATATGGAAAACTTCCTAAAGAAGTATGTGAACTAAAAAATAAGCACTAGTGAGGATGTTTCTTTCACCTTCTTAAAGAACTCCAGAGAAATCAGATACTATAGTCTTCCTCCTTGCCTTTGCAAGTGTTTGAAACCTCTTCTTTTTTTTTTTAAGATTTTATTTATTATTTATTTGACAGAGAGAGAGAGAGAGAGACAGATCACAAGTAGGCAGAGAGGCAGGCAGAGGAGGAGGAGGAGGCAGGTTCCCTGCTGAGCAGAGAACATGATGCTGGGTTCCATCCAAGGACCCTGAGATCATGACCTGAGCAGAAGGCAGAGGCTTAACCCACTGAGCCACCCAGATGCCCCTGAAACCTCTTGTATAGATTACTATCACATAACATAACCAATTTTTTTCTTATCTAGAATTCAAACTTGTTTCTTCATGTTCTTGAAATAAAATCACATAGTGGTCTCCATCTAATGAAGCAGTTTATAAATTTGAGTTCTATTATTGAAATTTAACCAGAATCTCACTAGTTTATATCTCTTCTCTAAATGTTCACAGTTAAGATTTCTCCAACATTCTGTTTTGTCTTTATTCTCCTGTATACACATTTATAAACTTATAACACAAGAAAAATATGTATGCACATAAAAAATGACAAAATAAAGTATTTCCTACCGATCTGTGTTGGAAAGGAGATAAAATACCCTTCTTCCCACTACCTTTTTCATAATTTACTCATCTTTACAGTCTTAATGGCTTTTTACTTTTCTGAAAATTTCCATATATATAAAGAAGCACATCTGTTATAATGGAGGAGAGTTAGTGACCTTACAGTGATACTCACTCTCAACGTTTGAATGTGATTTTAAATATCAATATTCTTTTTCTTTTAATTTTTTTTTTTTAAAGTAGGCTTCGCACCCAGTGTGGAACCCAACTTAGGATCTGAACTCATGACTCTGAGATCTTAACTTGAGCTGAGATCAAGAGTCAGAGGCTTAACTGAGCCACTTCAGTGCTCCAAATATCAATATTCTTCCCCCCCCATATCAGTATTCTTAATCGTGTCAGCAAATTTTGCTATATGATAGACCCCAAGTGATTTTTTAAAAATATTTTATTTATTTACTCATTTATTTATTTAGCGAGTACATGAACAGGGGTTGGGGCAGAGGAGGTTGGGGGAGAGAGAATCTCAAGAAAACTGTGCTGAGCACAGAGCCTGATGTGGGGCTTGGTCTCATGACCCTGAGATCATGACCTGAGCCAAAATCAAGAATAGGACACTTAACTGTCTGAGCCACCTAGGCACCCCTCCATTTGATTTTTTGATCGAGTGGAATGAGTCTTGTAGTCGTTACCACTTAAATTTAAGAGTTGTAGTAGGGGATAACTTTTTTTAGTCAAATAATGAAATGCTCATTAAAGGTGCAATCATACCTCTCATAGTTTTTTCTGAGAGAAAATTTATTCTGAGTATTTTATATTTTTCTATTAAAAAAGTATGGGTCCAGGTTAATGTCTGCCTCTTACTGATAAATGTTAGAAAAGTTTTATGTTCCAGAATGCCTTGTTATAGTACAAATTCAGTTTTATATCTTGATTAAAACGTGCCATATATTCCCTATAAAATTCTTTCTACCCTCAACACTGACACATATTATTTTATACTGAGAGGAGTCCAATACAATAATAAGCCTAATGATTTGTTTACAAGATTTCAGGGGGTGGTAGATTTGGTGATATGAGAAAGGTACCAGAGTCTTTAAGTAAACTTGTATGAGTTCTGTAAAGATTATAAAATTAATAAGGTTTTCTGTGACACTCCCAAACCCCTGTCTCTTTGCCATTCCTCATTGTAGCACATTTTCTTTCCATTATTTTCTTGCTTTAAGTCCATTTAATGAAAACACGAAAAAAGTGTCACTAAGCTCTTTCATACAGAAAACATGCATTTAATATTTACATTATGAAATAAAACTACAGGAATCTATAAGAAACCAAAAACATTTAGTTTAAAGGATGACATACTCTTAGTACTATGTATATTTTATTGTTATTCAGTTATTAAATGAGTACTGAAAATATGACATTGTTTTTAAGATAGCTGTATTGTTAAGAATTATAAGGCAAAGGTTATATAGACCTTAGTGAGAAGATAGTCTAATCTAAGATGTGAGATCGCTGTCATGCCAGTCACTCAGAGAAGGAATGATTTCTTAGGTCATTAGAAGAACTGATCATGGGTAAGTAGATTGGAGAGAAAGGAAACTGTTGTTTTCTTTTGACCTTAATTTAAAGGATATAAGATTTGACTTTAGAGAGAAAAAAGGCCTGAAGACACAGAAGCAAAGGAAAATGTTAGCATAAAATGTCAGTAGGCTTTGAGAAAAAAAAAAAAAAAAGCTTAATTCAGATTATCCACTTTTGTTATTCTCTGGATTTATCCCCTCTGTATTTAAGCTTTGAATAAGCTAGCCTTGGCTTAGACTTACAGTGGCAAATAAATGATGATGTGTGTATTAGATTATTGCAATGGAAATAACCCTCTCTATCCCAAAGCCAGTGTATCAGTGGAAGCCATTATCAACTAGTGGATCCTAAAGGGAAGAAAATTTTAGGCACAGGACTGGTGTTCTATACCCCAGCGACTGCTTTTATCCAGAATACTATTTTGTTAGTGATAATCCTGAAAGATGTGAATTTTATTTAAATCAATAAAACTATTTCAAGTCTTATTGTCATTGATAGATACACTGTGAGTGGGTTGATTTTCCTGATGCCTTTCAAACTCTAATATACAGGCTTGTTTTATTATGATTATTGCTGCTGTCGCTACTACTACCAATATTACCTATACCCCTGCTGCTGCTGCTTTTACTTTGTTGATATTGTAACTCCTCTGAATGCTGTGACCTTGTAAATATACAATACACCATAATTATTAAGTGTTTTCAGGTACATTGGTGGATCTATCAGCAACAATTTTACTGTTTAGCAGCAAGTCCAAAGGAGAGTGTGGAGAATCCACCTTCCACAATTTTTTTTTAAAGGATTTTATTTATTTATTTGACAGAGAGAGCCCAAACAGTCAGAGAGGTAGGCAGAGAGAGAGGAGGAAGCAGGCTCCCTGCCAAGCAGAGAGCCTGATGTGGGACTCGATCCCAGGATCCTGAGATCATGACCTGAGCTGAAGGTAGAGGCTTAAACCACTGAGCCACCCAGGCGCCCCCCCTTCCACAATTTTTGACCCTCCCAAAGTAGTCTCCTCCCTAAGCCATGTATTAACCTCAGAAAAAGGCAGAATAATTGACTTTTTTAGTTCAGCCAAACTCATAATAGTCCAGCCTCCCTCAGGTCTGGGATTGCTGGCAAATGGAAGCATGGGGCCTCTCTTGAAAAGCTAGGTAGCTGTTCAGCTACATCTTGTGTCCTGGCTTCAGTTGCAGCTTGTGTCTCTCACAGCCCTTGCTGAAGGCCATAGGAATTACAACATGTCATTTAATATGCTGACATTTTTATAGGCAGTTTTCAAAAGCTCCTGACTCAAAAGAAATTAATTTCAAGATTCCTCAGATAATAATTTAAGGAACTGTTTAATGTGTAACATGGATTGCCATTTTCCTTCTTGGGATGAACAAATCCTGCTTGTCCTGTAACCCATCAAATTTCCTAATTTCAGATCCCAATTTCTATATTAATTGGATTTTCTTCTGTTGCAAACAACAATCCAACCTCAGTTAGTTTAACTGAAAGACAGATTTAGGCTTATGAAATCAGTGTTGCTGGGAGCAAAGGGATCCAGACATGTAGTATTAGCAGTATGATTTGTCTCAGATTTAAATCTTTGCTTTTTTTATGCGTGCTGGTTTCTTTTTCTTTTCTTTTTTTTAGCTTCATCTTTTCAATAGCTGACTGACTAGCTTTTGTATGCATTGAGGATGATGGCCATCAACAGCTCCTGGATTACATCTCCAGTTACACAACTTGACATGAAAGTGGCCTTCGGCTTGATCAGCTTTAGCTTGCATACATATCTTGTCTAGTTTAGAATAAACCCTAAAGATTAAGGCAGTTGGGATTATGAATAGTCCAATTTAGGCAATACATCCATGATTTTTCCCACATAGCAAAAGCAATTTTGTTTGGAAGCTCTCAGTAAACATCACATGTTTGGAGACTAGAGTTGTTTTTTTTTCCTTTTTCTTTTTTTTTTTTTTTTTTTTAAGTTTATTTATCTACTTGATAATGAGAGAGGAGACACAAGCCGGGGGAGTGGGAGAAGGAGAAGCAGGCTTCCTGCTGAGCAGGGAGCCCAAAGACTTGGGGCTCAATGCCAAGACCCTGGGATCATGACCTGAGCTGAAGGCAGATACTTAATGACACAACCACCCCGGTGGCCCTAGAGTAGTTTCATATTAAGAGGAGGAGGGGTTGTTTTTACCAGAAAGCAGAGGAAGGATGGATAAAAAAGCAAATATAGAAAGTTTTTCAAAAATAATATAACCACATTAAAATGCAAGGTTGCCATTCAAACAGTTCATATCTGTGGGTAATTAGTAATTTATTTCTGTCTCTTCAAGTGAAGTATGGCAGTGTCTCACTAGAGACAATGTTGTTTCTTAATAGGTGCTGAATTTCATTATTTAGGGTCATATGATTCAATTTGCAAATACTACTAATGTGGACAAGACGAACTATGGTGGAAAATAAAGTGGGATGGGTAAGGATTGACTTCAGATCCTTTTTAACTTTCAATGCATAATCTAATTTTGAATGTTTAATTTTTTGTTTTCTAATATCAGTTTGGGGTGAGAGATACTGATTGAATAAAATATGTTTTTTTCTTCTATATGCTGACCAAAATTCAACTTCTAATGCTCATCTAGTGAGTGAGCAGTCCCCTTGACCCCAAAGAAATTGTTTTTGCTATTAAACACCTGATAGGAGTTAAGTTTTCTAACCTAAATTAAACAAATGTTATTGTTTGCCACTGTAACTCTCTTGCCTGTCATTTGATATCAGAGGGAAAATGGTTTGGCAGCTAAGGTTCACATTACTTGCTTTTGATCTACACTAGCCAGTATCAAAATGCAGTTAGCCTTTCAAACACTAATTTTCTTTGTACACAATATCCCTGTGATATTTGTGACAGTGACCAATTGACTACTTACTTTATCTTGATTTAATCTTCAATCCAGCTGATACTGAACTTTATCAACCAGTGTGTTTAAATGAGTGACTGAAACCTGGGACAAACACAGACCAGTGGGAGCAATCACTTGGACTAAAAGCTTCAAATGATTTTAAAAAGAAATCTGAAAGTCTCCTAATGGGAGAGAGAGGATTTTGCCTTCATAGATCTCTGCTCACAACTAAAAAAAATGTGAGCATACACACACACACACATACACACTCACACACACACACTGGAGGTCAGAATAGTTACGTGAAAAATTCAAAATGATTTTGCCACATCTAAAATGATACATTCTGGGCTGCCTGGGTGGCTCAGTTGGGGAATGTCTGCCTTCAGCTCAGGCCATGGTCTCCTGGTCCTGGACTAATCCCTGGGCTTCTGGCTCCTGCTTAGTAGGGAGTCTGCCTCTCCCACTCCCTGGGCTTCTCCCCTTGTTTACTGGCTGTCTCTTTCTCAAATAAATAAATAAATAAATAAAATCTTTAAAAATAAATAAAATGATGCATTCTTTTTTGGTTATATTCCTTTTTGGTGAATCATAATTTGCTATATCTTGTATGCTTTACCTTTAAAGATGCACCATTTGAGGTGGTTCACTTTCATTTTCAGCAGCCACTATAATACCTCAGAGGAGGGAAGTACAGAGGGGCATGTTAGCAATGGAGAGAACTCATTTTTTTGTTAGAAATGATTATGATGCTCAGGCTCCCTGCTCGGTGGGAAGCCTGCTTCTTCCTCACCCTTTACCTGCCAGTTCCCCCTGCTTGTGTTCTCTCTTTGTCAAATAAATAAAATATTCAAAAAAAAAACAACAACAACAAAACCCCAAACTTTCCCCCAAAGGGAAAGTTGTTGGAAATTATTGAAATATACTCAATACATAATTTACTGATGTATAACATGGAGAAAAATGAACAGATGATAATTGTGTAGTTTAATTATTCACAAAATGATCACATGAATATTGCTTTGACCAAGTTAAGACATGAGATATTATCAGTATTCCAGTAATCCTCTTGTGCCCAATCCTTGTTAACATCTTTATTGCCCTCCCTTAAGGGGAAGAACTATTGATTTCTAGAACGTAATTTGCTTTTTTTTGGAACCTCAAACATACAGAATCAAAGTATGAATTATTTTGAGTCTGGTTTATTTCATTCACATGTTTTGAGATACATTTATATCATGTGACACAGTAGTAAGTTGTTACATTGTGCATGATTTTGTTATACTATATATATGTGTGTATATAAAGTTATTTATATATTCATTCAACTGGTTATATATATTATTGTTTATAGTATTTGCTTATTTTATATAATGTGAATAATTTTATACATACTTTTTAATATTCATCTGAATATACTTCTTTTTGGTTATGTAAAAAGGCGTGGAACTAACAGATGGTACAGTAAATATATGTTCATTAGGTTTTAGTAAAGACTGTCAGAAAGGTTTCCAAAATGGTTGTGATAATTTAAATATCACATACAACCCTGGTAATATATGAAAGTTCTAATTACTTGAAATCCTAAATCAAATTTGAAATTGTCACTTTTGAAGATTTTATCTAAGCTAATTTTAGTGTAGTGGTGTTGGATTGTGATTTTAACCTGTGTTCTATTAATAACAAATATTGTTGAACATCTTTTCAGATTTTAATTTTCTATTGGCATACCCATTTTTTAAAGTTGTTATTAAAGTCCTGAATATTTATTAATTGGTTTTATTCTTTTCCTGATTGATTTATAGGAGTTATTTACATATTCTGGATATACACCTTTTGGTGGATAGTTGTAAGATGACTGCATAATTCATTGACCAAGTGATGACACCTTTGAGAATAAAAGGTGGTTCTATTAATAATTATATGGGGCAATAGGCCAAAATCAGACCTAATGAAAATAAAACATAATAGGTGGTGATCTTTATATTATGGGTGGCAAGTATTCCCCTCTTGGTGGCTTGCCATTTTTCTCTCATTAAGGTGTTTTTAAAAGAACAGAAACTCCAAAATGTAATATAGCCCACTATTACTTTTTTTGTGTTCTTTGTTTTAAGGCAAGTGTATTTCAAAACTACTTATTCTTTTGGTCTATTTTTCTACTCTTCCCATGCTGTCTTAATTACTCTAACTCTATAAATAATAGATTTTGAAATCCAGTAGTCTCTTCAACTTGTTCTTTTTAAAAATGGCTTTGGCTTTCTTGGCTTTTGGCATGCCCCTGTACATCTTCTACTTCTTCTTCTTCTTCTTTCTTATTCTTTCTTCTTCTTCTTCCTCTTTTCTTCTTCGCTTTTGGCATGCCCCTGTACATCTTATTATTATTATTATTTTATTTATTTATTTGACTTAGAGAGATCACAAGTAGGCAGGCAGAGAGGGAGGGGGAAGCAGGCTCTCTGCTGAGCAGGGAGCCTGATGTGGGGCTCGATCCCAGGACCCTGAGATCATGATCTGAGCCAAAGGCAGAGGCTTAACTCACTGAGCCACCCAGGCTTATTACTACTACTACTATTATTATTATTATTTGAGAGAGAAATAGAGTGAATGTGCATGGGGTACGAGGCCAGAGCAGGTAGGGGGGTGTACAGCTCAGCGTGGAGCCCAGCTCAGATCGCAAGACACTGAGATCATGACCTAAGCTGAAATCAAGTCAGAAGCTGAACTGACAGAGCCACCCAGGTGCCCTATCATCCACCATACATTTTAAATTTGGCCTGTCAACTTCCATAGTAAATCTGCTAGGATAGTATTGATTTTGTTTACATATTTAAAGAGACCCTATTATTAAGCATGGTATATCTCCCATTAGAGAAATATCTCTATTTTCTCTCCATAATATTTTTGATTTTCTGTATATCGTTCTTGCACAACTTCAATTAGATTTATTTTTATGTATTTGGTGACTTTTATATTGTTCTCAATTACATATATATTTTTAAAGATTTTATTTATTTATTTGAGAGAAAGAGCATGAGGGGTGGGAGCATCAGTGTGAGAAGCAGAATCCGTGCTGAGCAGGGAGCCTGACTGGGATTGATCCTGAGACTCCAGGATCATGACCTGAGCCGAAGGCAGTTAACCAACTAAGCCACCTAGGTGTCCCTCAATGATACTTTCAGAATGTTAAGTTATTTAAAATTTTCCACCAATGGAAAATTTCATTTATTAATAAGGACAGTTTTATTTGTCCCTTTCCAGTCCTTACATATTTTATTTCTCTTTCCTGTCCTTCTAAAAAAAGTCTAGTGCAATTTTTTTTAATTTAGTACAAATTTTATTGCAAGTGGTAACAGTAGACATTCTTTTTTTATCCTTTTTCTCAGGCAGAAAGATTTAAATATTTCTTTTTCAGAATGATGTTTCCTGAGGGTTTTCATGAAGATACATTTTATAAGATCAAGGATATCTTTTATTTCTATTTGTCTAATAGTTTTTAAATATTTAATTTTATCAAATTTTTAATATATTTATTTAGATTATTCCATTTTTCTTATTCTGTAAATGTGATAATTCTGTCTTGATTTTCCAGTTGTTAAACCAACTCTGCACTATTGATATAAATCTAGTCTGGTTAATGTATTTTCTTTGATTTATATATTGCCGGACTTATTTTCCTCATATTTTGAAGAGGATTGTTACATGTGTGGACATGACTGAGACATTCTACAATTTTACTTTTCATAGTAGTGTTTAGTGTTAGTAACAGGTTATGCTACCTTCATAAAATGTTTTGGAAAATTTTTATTTTTTGTTCTTGGAAAACAATTTAGATGAAATTGTTACTATGAGTACTGCACCAGTTATCCCCACTCCCTAACTCCACCTTTGGAATATTCTTTCTGGGAAGGTTTTAGTTAGATATTTAATTTCCTTAATAGATTGGGACAAATCAGATATTCTATTTTTCCTTATTTCAGTTTTGGGAAGTTGTGCTTTCCAGAAGTTGCTTCCATTTAATCAAAATTGTTCTATTTGTTGAGATAAAATGTTCATGTATTCACGTGGGTTTTTTTTTTTTTTTTTGTGCCTGGCTATCTTTTATTTAATTATGGCCTTTGGACTGTCTATCTACATTTATATAACTACAACATATTTGATATCTTAAAGATTTCTCAGAATTAATCTGAAATATTGAAAAGTTTTCAAGGATTTAGTCATTATTATAATGTCAAAATTACAAAAGAGAGACCACAAGAGTTTTTTGTTTGTATATCCATAAATCAAAATATTGTCTGATAGAGCTGGTGAAGAGCTTTAATTAAAAAGTGAGATATAATTTCCGGTGAAAAGATCAATTGTGAATTTAGGAAAAAAGAAATTATGATCAGATTTTAAAATTTGATGGTTTTTCAGAGAGCAGAAATAAGAGTAGTGCTTTTCCCAAATTAAGAAACTTTAATTCTAAAAAGTTTTTAAGAATACAAAAGTAGGGGCATTTATGGAAATAAGGAATAAATTATAACATTGTAGAAAAAATTCTTTATTTGGCATCTCAGCTCCTTTGCCAGCTGTATAATGTTGAATGAGGTGTCTAACCTCTTTGAATCTCAATTTACTAATCTTTAAAATAGATCTAATATTATTAATCTCCTGTAATTCTTACTAATATTAGATGTGCTCATAGGAAAAAGCAGTGTGAATAGTTGCTAACATGTGTTAGGGGCTTAATAATTATTTATTGAGAAAACATTTAATGTGCATGATAATGATAAATGAGTGCACAGATTATTCATATTATTAATATTGTTTTGTTGAAACAAAATAATCAAAACATTTAACAAATTGGACAGTTCCCATGGTCAATCGATTTTATATGCAAAGTCTGCTCCTCTTTCTTGTCTCATCCTCTCACATCATTTTCTCTTCCTCCTTCCCCTCCCCCTTTACTTCTCCCTTCAATCCATTCCTCCCTCCCTCTCTCTCATTTAAACTGTTCACTTTCATTTTATTTTTCCTCATGTTTGAGGAAAAGACTACATCAAATAGTCAAAAAAGATTATATAAGAAAACATGAGTGGGCTAATTTGTAATTTTTGAGGATAATACGGAAAATCAAAAGCTGAATATTTGATCTTTTTTATATATTTGTTATGAAGCTTCATTTTCTCTTTAGTTGATATTGCTTGGCTTGGTTATTTTAGTCTCTTTCACTAGTCTTAGGATTTGTCACATAACTTCTGATGTGAGCAAATACGGTATGTTAGTAATTTTGGGCCAAATTTATGAAAAAAAAAGTGGTTAGAAGTCTATGTGGGTTCATATTCATCTCTGTAACTGTGGGTAAGTTATTTAACTTTCTAAGTTTCCTCTTCTATAAAATGTGAATAATAATATAACCCCTCTTATAGGGTTTGTTGATTGTAGGCTATATATTCCAGCCATATATAGTACTTATTATAGTGCCTAGAGAAAAATATGCACTTCATCAAAATTAGATGCAGTTTTGAAAATATTAAGTATATCCTCTAATAAAAATTGCCATGGATATAACAGTTCACTCTGGAAAATATCAATCAGTGTCCGTGAGATAAATTAGAATTGAATATATTTGAAAATAGAATAAGAGATAATTATTTATCTTGGGTTTAGATTTCAGAGAAACAAACTCTGATGCAGAATTCTGCATGTGGGAAATTTTCTGGGGGGTTTGCTCCTTAGAACAATATCTGTAGGAGGCATATACAGGAGCGTTAGGTAGAGAAGTGGAACTTTAATGCACTTTCAGCAAAGATCTCTCCCAGTCTACAGGGAAATCTGGAGCTGAGATTTCCCTACAGAGATGCTCTTAAATGAAATACAGAGATTGGGCCTCTGTTCCCCTGCATAGACCACTGACTTCAACATATACCCAGGTAGAGGACAAGGCCTAGGGCAGGGCAGTTCCTTTTGGTGAAAGGCAGTTACCAGATAAAATTCACTCTGAGAAGTATCAACAGCCACTCATCTCCCTGTTGCATAAATCTTTGCTTTGATGAAAGGTGACACATGGTAGCATCCTTACATACATGTATATGAAATATATACAGATTTAACATAGGAACATTCTAAATAAGCATTGTTAATATTTAATATTTGAATTAATCTATTTGTAATGATAAACCTTTCATTTAGCAATTTTTGTGTTGAAGTCTCCTTTTACAATAAGAACAAACAAGAATATAAATTAAAAATTTTTTGTTAGATAAGCAGATGTTGTTTTAATACTATATGTATAAATTTAGTAAGTATCTCAGTTCCTGAAGACAGTAGAAAATTATTCTACTGGTAGCACCAAATACAAGCCATTCTAAAGACTGAGAATCTTAGATATTCAGACAGATTTCAACAAAAACACACTTCTATGAGCCATTTGACATCTTTGTGAGAAAGCTTTATTTACCTATTATTTTGAAATTCACTGCTATTAAAAATACGTATCAAAATCATGACAAACATTTCTCTAAACACAAAAAATAATAAGACAAAATTTAGTCAATAAATTAATCCTTACATATTGAGTAAATAAACTCTTAAAATATTAAATTTTATTTCCTTCAGAAAAATAGTTAGGAAGGAAAGTGATAAGCCAGGTGTGCTTATTATTTTACAAAGTACATATTTTATATACTTGAAAATAATCTGGCTTTTTAAGATAATTTTCTGATTTTTACACTGGTAACACATTTAGAATTTATACTCAAAGTTTGCCTAATTAGATATAAAAAGCACACAAAGAGTTTAGAAATTCTTTATCTCATGGCTTCCTTTTCTAGAAATGAGCCCTTTATCATTTGGAAATAATTTCACCTGTGGTGAACCTCAAATTGTTCCCTGAAAGGATCTGAGAAGAATTTCTCAGAACATTTCTAACTGGGGATGAGGTATCAGTGGAAGCAGAAATGGCAAAACAAAGCACAACAAAAAAAAATTTACGGACCTTGACATGAAAATGGTAAAACTATAGTCTGAGTAAACAAATGAGGACCCCTATTCTTATACAGCTTCAAAGTAGAACACTATAAAAGAATGAAGTAATAATAGAAGTGGTTTCGTGAATACTTTGTAATAATTTCCATTTTGTCTTAAAGATTCTGATTCATTAATATGGATTGGTATTCTTTTCTTTTTCTTTTTTCCAAAGAAAAATCTTTTCTTTTTCCATTGGTATTCTTTTATTTTTCTTTTCCTTTCTTTTCTTTTCTTTTTACACATCTAGGAAAAGAAAAAGAGAAAGAGGACAGAAATGAAGGAGAGGGCAGAGGGGAGGAGAAAAGATGAAGGAAGAAGAAAGGAATGGGAAGACAAGGAGAAAGGAAGGGAAAAATTAACCTTGGTTTTAAAGAGAGAATTGAGAGACGGAATCTATCAGTATATGCTAGATACTCTGTTGTCCCCTTATCTGGGACTTTCTTACTTAGTCATTGATGTAAATTTGGGAAGTGTGTATCCTTACCCCCAGTACAAATGAGGAAACCAAGACTCATAGAAGTTAAGTAACATGCCTGGTGTTGGATGCCCAAGAAGAGTATAACCAAGGATCTATGTATGGTCTGGTCTGTTCAAATAATTTAGATATAATACCTAGCAGACTTACTTGATGAAAGGAGAGAAAATATTCTTAGTGGCTTTCAGAAATGAAAAGTTTTTTCCCACTTCTAAACTAGCACTTTGTGTCTATTTTAGATTAACACTTTCAGTTAAAAATTGGGGGATCTTGTCAACCTGTCAAAGTTGACACAAAAATAAAGTTTAAATTTTGTGTGTATATTTTGGTTTAGAAAGTAATTATGTATTTTTAAATTATGGTTTTATTGAATGAATTACCTTTCTGTTTTTCAAGCTTTGTCTGCTGAATATACTGTGTTTTTATTCAATTAATATAGAGTTCATTCGAAATTAGCCTTCAGTCTTTGTGAGCATTGGTCTCTTTCTGGTTCATCTACATTTCAAGTTGTTTTAGGAAAGCACAGAAATCTTGTGCTGTTCAACAAGGTTCCTTTTGGTGCGCTGCATTCTATTGCTGTCTCCCAAAATCCGTGAGACTGTCTGAAACTCTGCCTAATGTGGTCTCTGAGCTGTGGCTTTTTGCTTATCTTTTCTACCTCTTGGGTGCACTGGGTATGGGTAAGAGATAAAATATATCAGGGTTAGTTTTCTGAGCTTATGTTCTTTCCTTGATCTTGAATCCCCAAGTTCTGGCTCCCACAGTACTTCTCTGATGACAAAACAGATTTATTTTAACATGTTTTGTTCAATTTCCTAGAGCTCAACCTGGTCCCGGAGAGAGTAAGTATGCTTTGGGCTAGTCTGCTATCACCAGAATCTGGTCTGTTATTACCAACAAATTGGATTTTAAATAAAGTTGAAATAGAACAACAATAATTTGGCATGAGAATATATTATTTAGAAAATATATCAAATTAGTGACCAAAAAGAAAAGGAAAAAAATGTTTAAGATGTTAACAATAAATGAAAAAATATATAGCAATACAGGCTTATGATTTAACCTCTAACTTATTTTATGAATATTAGAACTTCAAAAAATTTGTGTTATATTAATGTATGAACTTTTCCTTTTATGAGATCTATAATTGTCTCTTGTACATTGTAATCATTAATGCACAATGATAACCCTCTCCGTTTATTTGACAGAGTAGTACCCAGCTGAAGAGGAGTTAAACTAAATACCATATTGTCCTTAGATGTGTGTGGCTCTTTAAACTGTATTTCAGGAGTGAATAATAACGTGCAAAAACAAAAGGGAGGGGCGCCTGGGTGGCTCAGTGGGTTAAAGCCTCTGCCTTTGGCTCAGGTCATGATCCCAGGGTTCTGGGATCAAGCCCCACATTGGGCTATCTGCTCAGCAGGGAGCCTGCTCCCTCCAATCTCTCTGCCTGCTTCTCTGCCTGCTTGTGATCTCTGTCAAATAAATAAATAAATAAATCTTTAAAAACAAAACAACAACAACAAAAAAAGGAAACCAAAAACAACAAAACCCCAGTAATGTATACTTTTTGTAAGCAATGTATTCCTAGTGAAAATTGCTTTAGCTTGAGGAAATATTACAGAATTAAAAAGATACAAACCTAAGAATTCATGCTTTCTTTTCAGTAGATACTTTCCACTTAAACATGCTTGCCTACTCAAATATGCTTATGAAAAACAATCATCACTGCTTTTCACTGGGGTTAGCTGTGAGTGGAGGAGGCAGGTGGGGAGAGATTAGGAAGAACTCAGATATGTTTACTAGCTTTCTCTTCAGAAACACTTAAACTGAATTGTGCAAAAATATTTTAAAGTAGGGAGACATTTACTTTTGAGTACCTAAGAAGGTGATTCTAACTCTGGAACTTAGGAACAGATGTGTAAATTTACATGTTTGAGTAATTACTCTATGCTATCACTGTGCTATTTGCTTTAAATGTTATAACCTCATTTAGTCCCCATAAACCATTAGATAAAAGTAGTTTATTTATTAACTCTCTATTACAGAACAAAAATGAGAATTCTAAGATCAGTATCTTCAGGATTTACAGCGATAGTCAAGTTTGAGTATAAGCCAAGTTTCAGAATAAGATCTTCCTGGTTTATAAAACCTATGCTGATGCTACCTGGATCATTTTGTTTTTTTAAATCACAATATTCCATAACATTGGTTAAAAAATAAGGAAACCAGTAAGTTCGTTATCAATTTTATCATTGAACATTACATCAAAAACTAATGATGAACTATATGTTGACTAATTGGGTTTAAATAAAATAAAGAAAAAAATAAAGTCTTCTGTTACCATAAAGTATAAATGACTTTGGTTGATAACAATGAAAGAATAATTTATTGTGTGAAACCAGTATCCTGCAATAAGAAGAGTTCACAGAGGTTCATACTTCTGGGCTCTTCCTTGGGAGGGAGTTTGATTTATTCAAATCCTGCTATAATTGTTTAAAAAACTAAATGAAAATGGAATCATTTATTATCATATAGAAGGATTAAGCCCTAAATTGGATTTCTGACTTCAAGATGAAAAAGTAAGCTAACCTCCAGAATGGCTTAAGATTGAACTTTATCTTCTGGTGTGGAACAATAGCTTGAAGAGTTTTAGAGGAAGAATGAGCTCTGTGAAAGAATCCTTTAAAGTGGTGTAGTAATACAAATGGCAGGTTTATACGTAAATTAGACCCAATAGTCTATTTTGCCCTTTGACCCAATATTACTATAAACCATGATTCATGTGTAATCATTCAGTAAAACTCCTTTTTGCCATGTTAATTCCTTGTACAGATTTCTAGAATAAATGCTAAAATCATGCACACACATGCATGTACACACATACACATATATCAGCATAATCTGAATATCCTACTTTCCTAATTAGATAGATAATAATAATAAAATTATTTTTAAAATATATATGCATTTCCAACTCATAAAGAGAAAAGAAAATAAATTATTCCTTTAAGGGCAATATCCTAGATAGTTTTGTTTGCCGTGATGTTAGAAGAGCCTTTGTAGAGTTTCGGTTTGGCAGTCACTTCACAATGCTCCTTGACAAAATATAATGAGGTTTGGAAATATCCACAGGTGGAGGACTTCGGTTCTAACTGTAAAATATGGTAACACATCAGTGGTTCTCTACTGGAGTCCATTCCTCAATCCCCACCCTCAAGTACATGTGACATTGAGACATTTTTGATTATCAAAATGTGAGGGGATGCTACTGGAATCTGGTGGTAAATACCAGAGATGTGGTAAACGTCCTACAGTGCACAAGACAGCCCCCTCACAACCAAGAATTATCTGCATGAATCAACAAGAATTTGTCTCTAGGGTTTTTACTGATTTATGTTTGTGTATTCTGACTTTTAGCTCCAAAACTGTAGGCTTACTACAGTTGTACTGCACTGAACATTTCTGTACTTTAGAACACACATATTAGGTTAGATACTTTTGACTTCGTTAGAAGAATGAAGTCAGCACTCCCTTCCCAGGCATGTTTGCAGTAGGAAAGTAAAAACTACATTTCCAATTGATATTTCTATTTCATGATTAATATGGAATTTGTATAAATTAAGCCAGTCAGTTCCCAGAGTAAAATGTTTGAGATACATTCATTATATTCTCAAAATGTCTGTGATTGAAAGTCATGTGGTACGTGGGGGTGCCTGGGTGGACAGTCAGATGATTTCTACTTGCAGGTGTGATGTCAGGGTCATGAGACTGAGCCCTGTGCTGAGCTCTGCCCTCAGCACAGAATCTGCTTAGGACTCTCTCTTCCTATGCATCTCCCCCCATTCTAAAGAAATAAATCTTTTTTTTTTTAATTTTTTAAAAAATTTTTATTAATGTATACTGTATTATTAGCCCCAGGGGTACAGGTCTGTGAATCACCAGGTTTACACACTTCACAGCACTCACATAGCACATACCCTCCCCAGTGTCCATAACCCAACCACCCTGTGCCTACCCTCCTCCCCCCACAACAACCCTCAGTTTGTTTTGTGAGATTGAGAGTCTCTTATGGTTTGTCTCCCTCCCGATCCCATCCTGTTTTATTTTTCCCTTCCCTACCCCCCCTAAATCCCCCACGACACCTCTCACATTCTTTATATCAGGGAGATCATGTGATAATTGTCTTTCTCTGATTGACTTATTTCACTCAGCATAATACCCTCTAGTTCCATCCACATTGTCGCAAATGGCAAGATTTCTTTTCTTTTCATGGCTGCATAGTATTCCATTGTATATATAACACATCTTCTTTATCCATTCATCTGCTGATGGACATCCAGGTTCTTTACATAGTTTGGCTATTGTGTACATTGCACTGGTGCACGTACCCCTTCGGATCACTACATTTGTATCGTTGGGGTAAATACCCAGTAGCGCGATTGCTGGGTCATAGGGTAGCTCTATTTTCAACTTTTTGAGGAACCTCCATGCTGTTTTCCAGAGTGGTTGCACCAGCTTGCATTCCCACCAACAGTGTAGGAGGGTTCCCCTTTCTCCACATCCTCACCAGCCTCTGACATTTTCTGACTTGTTAATTTTAGCCATTCTGACTGGTGTGAGGTGGTATCTCATTGTGGTTTTGATTTGTATTTCCCTGGTGCCAAGTGATGTGGAGCACTTTTTCATGTGTTTGTTGGCCATCTGGATGTCGTCTTTGCAGAAATGTCTGTTCATGTCCTCTACCCATTTCTTGATTGGATTCTTTGTTCTTTGGGTGTTGAGTTTGATAAGTTCTTTATAGATATTGGATACTAGCCCTTTATCTGATATGTCGTTTGCAAATATCTTCTCCCATTCTGTCACTTGTCTTTTGGTTTTGCTGACTGTTTCCTTTGCTGTGCAAAAGCTTTTGATCTTGATAAAATCCTAAATCCTAATAGTTCATTTTTGCCCTTGCTTCCCTTGCCTTTTGCAATGTTCCTAGGAAGAAGTTGCTGCGGCTGAGGTCAAGGAGGTTTCTGCCTGTGTTCTTCTCAAGGATTTTGAAGGATTCCTTTCTCCTATTGAGGCCCTTCATCCATTTTCAGTCTATTTTTGTGTGTGGTGTAAGGAAATGGTCCAGTTTCATTTTTCTGCATGTGGCTGTCCAATTTTCCCAACACCATTTGTTGAAGAGATCATCTTTTTTCCATTGGACATTCTTTCCTGCTTTGTTGAAGATTAGTTGACTATAGAGTTGAGGGTCTATTTCTGGGCTCTCTATTCTGTTCCATTGATCTATGTGTCTGTTTTTGTGCCAGTGCCACACTGTCTTGATGATGATAGCTTTTTCATAGAGCTTGAAGTCTGGAATTGTGATGCCACCAACTTTGGCTTTAAAGAAAGAAATCTTAAAAAAAAAAAATCCTGTTGTATGCTTTGCAAAAATGTGGGTGTCCAAACCCTACACCAGAGAAAGAGAGTCTTTGATTTGTTAAATGTTGCTAGAGCCAAGGAATCTGTATTTTAATAAGGGTGCCACATTATTCTGATGTCATCAGTTTACATGGAGCACTATTTGAGAAAATGGTGTAGAATCCCCTTTGGAAGCAGCAATTCTACCTGCATATTAAGCAGTAATTTGTAAGTTTTTACCTGAGCATCTATGATACAAAAATTCAGTGGTAAATGAATAAGTGTGATCTAGGGCTTGAAAAGTACAAATAAAGCATATTCAGATGCTGTGGTTTTCTATCTGAATATATAATCAAATACTGTCATTTCAAGCATTTCAGAACTTAGGTTTATGTTTCAATAAGAAGTTATGCCCAAATTATTTTTCAATGAATGAGCAAATAAATGAATGATAGATAAGTACAATAGAGTATGTTAGTTTATATTCCTTACACTTGCATAGAGTGCAATCAGCTAGTAATTAAGAGGATAGATTTCTGGCAAACCCATGTGATGGAAGAGTCCATTAGCAGGGAAATAAATGAGAAATGCAAATATATCTAGTTATAAAGCTATAGTTTTAATCGATGTGTATTTTTCTAGTTAGGTTCAAATTATTTGCTAAATCCTTGGCTTCAACTGTTATTTCCAGAGGCTCAGATAATAGTACACTACTCACTAATACAGTGAGAGGCAAAATAATAAGTGAATATCCATGGAGCCTGGCCTTGTTTGGAGCACCATTGGAACAAATTAGAAAGGTGAAAACAAGAGTATAAAAATGAGAACCCTGAAAAATTTACTAGAATATGGTTCTCAGTATTTTTTGCGCTCTTTGCCTAGCTCCATACTGACTGCTGGTTAATATAGGTCTCCCATTATGATGTATGCAAGATAAAAGTTATGCTATGAGAGAGAGTTAATATCAGGAAGCAAAAATTTTGCTTTATCAATAATCTGCTTTACAGAATGCAAAGATTCAAATGCAGTGAGAGTTTAGAAAAGACAAAAAGGAAAAAAAAGCTGATACATAAAAAAGGCTTACAATAACTGTTGGTGTTCATAATAAAGAGATATTTGTACTGTTCTTTGAACTCCCAAGTATACTCTGAATTAGATGTGAATAGTGCTGCCTTTGTAATGATGAACTGATCCTATGGGCTTTGTTCCACTTGCAGATCTGTAATAGGACCATGAAGGAACATACATGTTTATAAGTAAAACATACAATACAGAGTCACACAGACATTTTCTGCTGAAATGGATTAGTGTTTGTCAGCATATAACTTCCACTATGCATGTGGTTGTAACATATTATAAATGTCTGCGTTATTTGTTGATACTCCTGTTGTTAGGTGGGTTCTCCTTTTTCTTCTCTTGTGTCTGAGGAGGCTCATGACTCTTTGATCAATAAAATATGATGGGAATGATGTTATGTCTGTTTCTAGGTGTAGGCTTTATGACGTTTATAGCTTTCACTTTCTATTTGAATACTCCATCTGGGAACCCTAAGCCATAGTATACCAAGTCCTCCTATTGGAGACTATATTCTGAAGAAGCCCTGAAATCCAGTCTTCTGATCACATCCACAAAGAGTTCTAGATATATGAGTGAAGCCTTCTTGGACTGTCCATATTTAGCCCATCAACTTGTTGAATACCACCGAGGAATGTTAATTGACACAACTGGGAGAAAAGAAATTGCCTACTTGGAGCAAAAGAATACTTCCTACCTAAATTGCTGAGATACAGATTCATGAGATGTATTAAAATCTTGTTAGCTTTCTGTGTTTTAGCTGAATAGAAGCATTTCTTTACTATTTTTTCATAAATATCAACCATCTTCACACTTATTCACCATATACTTAGTATTACTAATTTTTATATAGCATTTATCAATGTATAACATTATATTTCTTTTATTTATTTGCACATCTCTTTTCTCCATCAGAATATAAACTTAATAGAAGCTGAGACTCCATATGATGTGTTTACTTGTATATATCAGCCACGAGAACAGTGTTCAGGATATCACAGGCACTTAAAATATTTATCACAATGTTGAAATAAATGAATGATATCATATTTTTTTACAAATACCATTAGAAAACATGTATACATTTAGCTAAATAGTCTCAGAAGTTAACTAGTGGATAATCTATTAAAAATATTTATACAAATGTCAAGTTCAATATGTTGCATTGTCTCTAATTTCTTAAGGCCAGATTGTAATTTAGAGAAATATAAGAGAGGTATAAGACAAAATGGTATTAAATTTATTCTAAAAAGCAGGTCTAATTATGACAAAAATGTTTAAATGTTGAACCCAATGAAATGTGATATTTTTCTTAAAAAAAACTTCTGTATATAGCTGAAATGGCATGCATTTTTGTTTTGTTTGCTCATTCAGAAAACCAATCATATTATTTTGCTAGTAAATACTTCAAAGAAATCAGAGATCTAAGAGAATGACTATTAGGAAAATAGGAATATTGAATATGTTTCATAATTCCTTTCTAATATCAGACTGGATTTTTTAAAAAATTTTATTTATTTATTTGAGAGATAGAGATAGAAAACAGAGAGAGAGTGAGTGTGAGAGGGAGAAGCAGGCTCCCCACTGAGCAGGGAACCTGACATGGGACTCAATCCCAGGAACCCAAGACCATGACCTGAGCCAAAGGCAGATGCTTAACCGACTGAGCCACCCAGGGGCCCCTCAGACAGAGTTTTTTTCAACACAAAAACTGCTACGATTAATTACTTAAAAGCTTTCATAGTCATTCAGTAATCTTAAAGTGTGGCTTTGAGCTGAGGTCTAACTTCATAAAAATCTGTTTTGCCAGTAAATTGATTCTGCACAATGCATGGCACACATGCTTATTTCTTCAAAAAAGTATCTAAATCCTCAAGGATAATAGTGTTTTTCAAATATTCATTTCAAGGTAGCCCTTCAGAATTAGTATAGTAAAATGAAACCAAAAATTAAAAAAAAAAACAAGATGATAAGCTGAGCAAAAAACCAAAACATAAATATCTCACTATGTGTATTAGAATTAAATTCTAACTGAAATTAATTTTAAATCAATTTTAAATCTTTCTAACAATTATTAAATGTAAGACATATAAGATTGTGTATGATACGTTTTGGCTCCAAAATCAGAAAGGCATAACTTTTAAATTCAGATTGCACCATGTTAGAACTGTGTGGCCTTGACAATTTAATTTTTCTTTAGTCTCCAATCTTCATTTATGAAATTTGATTGATAATAGTATGTACCTCATTTTATTTTGTTATTTTTTTAACTTAAATATAGTTAAGATACAGTGCAATAATTGTTTCTAGAGTAGAATTCAGTGAGTCCTCACTTTATGTACAACACCAACTGCTCGTCCCAAGTGTCCTTTTTAATACCCATCATCCATCTAGCCCATCCCACACCATCATCTCCTTAAGTGTCTTATGGCTTATCCTATCCTTAAGTGGCTTATGACTTCTTTCCCTCTATCCTTTTTTGTCTTTCCCCCTTCCCATATGTTCATCTGTTTTTTTCTTAAATTCCATATGTGAGTGAGATAATGTGACTTTGTCTTTCTCTGACTGATTATGTCATTGGTACCTCATTTTAAAGTAGTGAAGTTTTCATGAAATAATACATTTAAAATTCCTATTATGTGGGATGCAGTGATAAGTTCTGTTTAATATTATTATTAATGTTAAAATAATTATTTGATATTATTTCATATTTAGTTATCTGAGATCAAATGATTCAAAGTTAGTAATGAAAAGAGAACAAAACAAAAAAAAATTTTAATGTTTTATTTATTTATTTGACAGACAGAGATCACAAGTAGGCAGAGAGGCAGGCAGAGAGGCAGGCCGAGAGAGAGAGGGGGAAGCATGCTCCCCGCTGAGCAGAGAGCCTGATGCGGACCTCCATCCCAGGACCCTGAGATCATGACCCAAGCCGAAGGCAGAAGCTTTATTTAACCCACTGAGCCACCCAGGTGCCCCCCAAATTTTTTTTTAAAGATTTTATTTATTTATTTGACAGAGAGAGGCACAGAGAGGGAACATAGGCAGGGAGACTGGGTTTTTAATTTATTATCATTATTATTATATGTATATTTGCTTAAAATAGTAATATTAAATTTGTTTTAATATATAAACTTCTGATTTAGGAAACCACTTAGAGATTATGACATATGTACACAATTCTTTTTGGTGTTTCTTTGAAAAAGTACATATTTTATTCTTTCAATTGTTGAATTTTAGTGGAACATTTCATAAAATTTTTAAAAAGAGAGAACTTAATATGTTTGTTTCTTCAAGTGTTCTTATATTTCAGCTATTTTTTAATGAATCTTTTATCATTTGGGTTTTACTTTCTGCTAATCATTGATTCTGTACTGGGTTTAACCAGTCATATTTTCATGACACGTTTAATGGTTTCTATCGGTAGCCTGATTTTCATGTGTGACATCTTACTATGAGCATCCTAATGTTCAAAGAAAATATTTGATTTTGATTTGATTCCTTTTTTACTTGTCATCCAATCTCAACAACTGCTGCCTACAGTAATAACTCCTTACTTCCTTAACTAATACTACCCTATTCTTAGCAAACATACTATTTAGCCTAGATTACTACGATAACCTCAGTAGTCTTCTAAGTGTCCTTACTGATTCCTCTCTTTCCCCCCTCCACCATCATATATAGAATACATTCAAGTTATTGGCTGTTATACCATTTATAGTTTGGCATTCATCAAAGCCTTTTTCTACCGCTTCTACCACCTTGGTTTTCTTTCTGTACCCCCAGTGCTTTTGGCTCTATCCACTCTGACCTTCCTGCTGCTTCTCAAATACTCCAAGAATTTTCTAGGCTCGGAGTTTGCCTGCAGGGTTCCCTCTACCCAGAAGCACATTGCCCATACTTCATATGACTTGCAGCTTTATTATTCAGATTTCTGTTCAGATGTAACATTCTTATGTATTTTATATATATTTATAAGTAAACAGGTAGATGCATGCTAAAAGTTACCTCTACATAAGAATCTAAAACAGCATTGAGAAGACACAAATTAATTAAAAAAGTAATAAGATAGCCAAATTTTATTTGCTTTTGAGAAATAAATAGATTGCACTGATTTTTTAAAATTCTATTTCAAGAACTGTTTAAAACATTTAAAAGAATATAAGATGAGCTCAAGTATATGTCAGTTTTAATTAGAAGATACATGCTTTTCATATTCAAAATATTTTCATTCCATATACAGACTTTTTTATAAGCTGTTATAAATTCTATTTTATTAATATTTAATGTTGAATAAGGCATATCGCTTCTGAGCTTAACTTACATTTACCTTACAAATATGAGAGTTTAGACTAATAAATATGCTTTACTCTTCCAAGTTAACCTGTTAGGTAATAAAGAGATGGAAAGTTATAGTGAAAAAAACCTCTTCAACCTGAACTGTATCATTTACTTTGTTTGCTGATGAGATGTGTCAACATTTACACAGTGAAGTGTGCCTAAATGTGTATTTCTATTTAAATCAAATTCATCTTCTTCAGAGTTTATGTGTGTATTCAAGGAATGAAATTGGATTCTCTTCGAGAACTAAAATCAGTTACCATTTATTTCAGGCAAAGAGGTAATCAACATGCTTGACTGGAGAAACTGTTCAAGACTCAAGATTTCCTAAATTGTTTTTGCACAAACATTTTGAAACATAAAATATTAGGACATCGACTCAACTAATTTTGGAGGAATAGTATATTACACATAATTTATGACTGTGGGTCTTACATGAACCTATTTTAAAAATGAACCCTAGAGCATCATAAAGAATGGGAAGTAGATAAAACTCAGAAAAAGTGAGTTTATGAGCTTATAAATTTAATTTATTTAATTTTCCAACATTCTTACCTTACCAAATGAAGACTGCATTACTCTAGAGAGATGTAGTCAAAATCACATTGTTGCATGCCCTTTTAGATGGCCGTCCTCTCCACAAACAAACATTTTTCCTGATCCACTAGCATACATTATGTTATGATCTCCTTAGAAGTATAGTTGCAGGAAGATAAAAGTACAAACAAAATTAAACTTCTAGTTTCTCCTAATTCCAGTTAGAATGTAGACTGGATTGATTATTTCTGTCACTTGAACATTTCTCAGAAAACCTAATGAACTTAAAACAAACTACTATCCCAGATACCTTTGGCTCAATGCAAACTTGTTCTAAAATGGGTGAACATATTTGCCAAGGTTATTGAGTCCCAGTGTGATCACCTTATAAAGAATAAATTATGTGCAAAATTAATTTCATGATGTGACTTGGAATATCTGGGTTGATTCTTAGGAAAGTTTTCTAAAGTACCCAGAGTTTCTCTTTGCTTCTTTTCCAGTTCACAGCTACCTGTGCCATCCCTTAATTCCAACACATGGCATCATCTCCCAGTATCTTCTTTCCTCTCTCTAAATTTTCACTGTACCCCACATTGTAAGTCTGCCCTTGCTCCTTCCGCTTTCAGGTTAACATATGCATTTACCTACCATTTATTGAGTATCTGCTATTTCTGCAAACTGTACCAGGCCCTTACACATATATTTAATCACTTTAATAATCATGGATATTCCATCCATTTCACAGATGAAGAAGATAAAACTCAATAAGATTTGTAAAACAAAAACTAAATTTTTCTGTGTTAAAAAAGTACTTTTCTGATTATAAATACACTATTGTTGAATGTAGTACATTAAGAGTATTTTGAGGCATACAGTCTATATAGTATAAATAGAAAAGAATAAAAACTCTACTACCAAATGATAATTACTCTAAAATGTTTAAATAGTTCAGTATAATCTTTACGCATATACACATACAAACTTGTGATTCCACTCCAATATAGCAATTCTGCTCCAAGTGATTTGGATATTATTTCTTTGTAATTTACACATCTGTGTTTATTTTGGTAGTTTTTTAAGGAATTGCACTTGGGGGTTCCTGTGTGGCTTAGTACCTTAAGTGGCCCACTTGTGACTTCAGTTTGGGTCATGATCTCAGGGTCCTGGGATCTAGCCCTGTGTTAGGCTCTGTGCTCAGTGGGGAGTCTGAGGATTCTCTCCCCCTCCTCCCTCAGTCTCTTCCCCACCCCTCCTTAAATAAACAAATCTTTAAAAAAAAAAAAAAAGAGTTGCATTTCAACAATGTCCAGCTATCTGACAAATATTTCCTTAGGATTGTCAAACCAGCACACAAATTCAGCATGTTTCAAACTGATTTCATGATTTAACTGTTTCTCAAATTTGTTCTCTTTATGGACTTCTTTATAGCACACTCCCAAATATCAAAACTGAAAACTTTGGTGTCAACTCCTACTTCTCTTGTTCTTCACCAGAATTTGTTTATTTTCATACTTTTTATTTGCATTTGCTCTTTACATCTGTCCTATTATCCCATTGTGTCTTATTTGAACATTGCAGTAAATTAAAGTGGTCTCCTAGCTCTTCATTCACCCAGAGATATCTGCAGGCATCATGCACTTTTGATCAAAAGCCTTTAGTAGTTTCCATATGCATGTTCAATAAACATCAAACACCTTGAGTGGAATGAATGCCTTTGAAATTTATTTTACAGTCTAATTAGTTAATTAAAACAAACAACAAAAAAATAAAATAACACTTATCTTTTCCAGACACTTTATAAAGCATTTAGGATATGATGGTGAATAAAAAATCATGGTTTCTCATTTTAATGGAGATTGACTCAGTGGAACATACAAACAAATAAATATGTATGCACATGAGAGTGTGAAGTGTGCTATGTTGGAAAAATAAAATTACTTTGGCAAAAATAAAATAGACACTTGAATTCTGGGGTTGAGAAAGTAGTTCTAGTAGAAAACTCTCTATTTTCTATTAAATTCTCCTAATTCTCTTAATTACCATTTGTGTGTATGCATGCATATATCTGTATCCATATATCTCTATCTTTATAGCTATTCTATCTACCTAAAGGAAAAGAAAGACAGAGAGACACATACATAGATATGGATTAGGGGAGGGTACAGGGAGAAGAGGATCTGCCTTAAATAATTTGGGGAGCTGGTTAAGCAGTCTCTGTAATGCCATGTCTGATTTCTGATTCTGATGCTGGAACTTAAGGTCCACCGGGTAAATGATTGGGAAGGAAGGGAAGATTTGAAGTATGGAAGAGCAAGACAATTCTGGAACACAAAAGCTTGAGCCTATGAGGGTATACTGATACCTGTATCAGCTGGGACTTGATGGTACGGGTATTCTGCAGAAAAGCCCTTCATCAGATCTGGTCCAGAAAGTTGGAGAAACTTAAGGAGAATCTAGGGGAAGGTGGAAGTTTTAAGTCTGGGCACTGACTGACTTCCAGCAAACTAAAATGCATGGTTTGTGAAGTACTAATAGCCACTGCTTGATTTTCTTCTTCTGAATCTCATGCTAGAATTGCTCTTTTAGCCAGTACTATTTGGAAACATACCAAAAAAAAAAAAAAAGAATTCTGGGAAATACAGGTTAGATGAGTCAAGTTGACATAATACAAAGTGACCTCAGTTTGGTCTAAAGATTGATTAAACATTAATCAAGAGAGAGGGCTATAGAAAGAGTATTACTGGGATGCCTGTGTGGCTCAGGTGGTTAGGCCACTGCCTTTAGCTCGTGTCATGATCCCAGGATCCTGGGATCGAGTACTGCATCAGTCTCCTTGCTTGGCAGGGAGCCTTCTTCTCTCTCAGCCTGTGCCTGCTTGTGCGCGTGTACACGCTCTCTCTCTCTCTGACAAATAAATAAATAAAATCTTTAAAAAAAAAAAAGAGGGGTGCCTGAGTGGCTCAGTGGGTTAAAGCCTCTGCCTTCGGCTCAGGTCATGATCCCAGGGTCCTGGGATCGAGCCCCGCATCAGGCGCTCTGCTCAGCGGGGAGCCTGCTTCCCCCTCTCTCTCTCTGCCTGCCTCTCTGCCTACTTGTGATCTCTGAGTGTCAAATAAATAAATAAAATCTTCAAAAAAAATTAAAAAGAAAGAAAGAAAGAAAGAGTATTACAGACAAAGGAAAAAAAAAACAACTAGAAAAGTGGAATTTTAAAGAATAAATCCTGTAAGATCTGGCCAGAATGGTGGTGGTGAGAATGGAAATAGCAAAAGTGCAAAACCTGGTTTTTAAGTCATATTAAAGATTTTTTTCAGGTTTTTTTTTTTTTTTTAAGGTATAGAAGAATTTAATCACAAATAAAATTTCTCTGTGCCTCTTTGAAGTCATTTCCTTTCCCAGATTCAGGCAACCACTTATGTGCTTTCTATATCTATCTACGTTGCTAATAGTCTCAAACATGTCTCTTTGATGTCCCTCCAAATCTAAAGAAGTAGTTTATATGTTTTTTTATTTGTTGATGTTTGGTATCGCTGACTCTTTGTTCGATAAGTTATACAATGTATCAAGTTGGTTTAGAATACTGAGGCCCAAATAACACTGTTGGAGATGGTGTTGGAGAGAATTTCAGAAGGGACTTTTTTTTTTTTTAAAGATTTTATTTATTTATTTGACAGAGAGAAATCACAAGTAGATAGAGAGGCAGTCAGAGAGAGAGAGAGAGTGGGAAGCAGGCTCGCTGCTGAGCAGAGAGCCCGATGCGGGCCTCGATCCCAGGACCCTGAGATCATGACCTGAGCCAAAGGCAGCGGCTTAACCCACTGAGCCACCCAGGCGCCCTCAGAAGGGACTTTTAAATGGAATTGTACAATATGTAGTCTTTTGAGTTTGGCTTCTTTAACTTAGCATAATGCATTTGAAATTCATCTATATTATTGATTGTATCAGTACATGCTTCTTATATATATATATATATTTTTTTTTTGTATATTGATCCTATGTTGTTTATTTCTTCAAAGCAGATCAGGACCCATTAGCTCAAAAGCCCACCAGGGGCAAGCTTTAATTTTTATATATCCTTTTGTTTTTTTTTTATTTAATTTTTTACTTTTTATAAACATATATTTTTATCCCCAGGGGTACAGGTCTGTGAATCACCAGGTTTACACACTTCACAGCACTCACCAAAGCACATACCCTCCCCAATGTCCATAATCCCACCCCCTTCTCCCAAACCCCCTCCCCCCAGCAACCCTCAGTTTGTTTTGTGAGATTAAGAGTCACTTATGGTTTGTCTCCCTCCCAATTCCATCTTGTTTCATTGATTCTTCTGCAATTGCACTACTGGGTATTTACCCTAAATTACTTCATTTTAAATTGTTTACTTGTATAAAGACCCTTCATCTATATAAGGTCATAATCTGAGGTATTGGGAGTTAGAACCTCAAAATGCAAATTTTGAGGAGGAAGCAGTTTAACTTTCAACACACACTTAACTATATTTTCTCTTTCTAAAACCCTTAATTCTCTCTTTTTTGGTAAAATTGAAACCCATTTTCAGATCTCTTTTCAAAACTCAGTTTTAATTTTACTATAAGAAAATAGTTCCCATTCGCAGAAGTATTATATTTTTCATTATGAAATTTTGAAATATTTAGACCCAATTAATAGTGGCAAAATTACCATAACAACTTACTTTTCTTTTTCTTTCTTTTGCTAATTATTTCCTAAAATCCAAAACAGTTCATGTTTCTTGCCTTTAATTTTATATAATAAAAAAAAATATTCTGAACACCTTTTGCTGCAAACATCAACTCTTATAAATAATAAAATGTTGAAATACTTCAAAGTAAAATAATTTATATTTCTTAGAACCTAAAAGAAAGTGAATAGTAAGAAAACATTCTTTCTGTTAGGAAAAGGAATATTAAGGTCATGTGAAACATATTAATACTTTATTTTTCTGACATTAAAATACATAAAATACAGTGCTTATATTTAAAAGTTGCACCCAGAACCTTGGTGATTATGATCTATAAAGTTAGCTTGCATTGGGACCAGAAATTATTGTGTCTTTTGTGTTTGGTTTCTTAGAAATAGGGTATTCTTATTAGATAATCTGTTCTATATAAATTTCTCCCTCTATCTCCAACAATGTTATTTGGGCCTCAGTATTCTAAACCAACTTGATACACTGTATAATTTATCAAAGAGTCAGTGATACCAAACATCAATAAAGAAAAAACACATAAACTATTTTTTAGATTTGGAGGGACATCTAAGAGATTTGTTTGAGGCTATTGGTAACATAGATTGTTGCCTTTACACGGTAATCAGACCGTCACTTGCATTTTATACATCTCAACTGATAAAAGTCCAACAAAACAAACTTTGAAAATTAAAAAAAAATTACTGATATAATTAATACAATCTGGAGGTGGAAAAGAGAAAAAGGAAGAGATAGAAAGGTGAGGATTTATTCCTCTTTATCTTTGATAATGGTAAGTCAAAAGACAATATTTTTTTTTTTTTAAAGATTTTATTTATTTATTTGACAGACAGAGATCACAAGTAGGTAGAGAGGCAGGCAGAGAGAGGAGGAAGCAGGCTCCCCGCAGAGCAGAAAGCCCGATGCGGGGCTCGATCCCAGGACCCTGGGATCATGACCTGAGCCGAAGGCAGAGGCTTAACCCACTGAGCCACCCAGGTGCCCCAAAAGACAATATTTATGGTTAACAATCACTAGGCACAACTGAGGATATTAAAAATGCATATACCTCTAAAGAAATTTATAAATTATTGGAGAGTTATTATAGAACCAAATCTTGGATGAATGTGAAGATATTGTTTGGAGATAGGTTGTTAAAAAGGACAAATGAATAAGGAATAAGTGAAAGCAAGAGGAAATTTTGTGGTAATGGATTGGAATTAGACAAATCATTGGTGGGAAATCATGATTTCTAACATGTGCATTTTGGTACACAAAGATATGACTATCTGGCTTACCTGAAAGAAAAACTCAGAAAATATACACGTATAAATACACGCAGATGGTTATTACAGCACTGCTCAAAGTGAACAAACAAAAACTGGAAATGACTGTACATCATCAAGGGAATGGTTTTGATTAACTAAATTGTGATAGAGACATATAATAGATTTTGCTTATACTAAAAAAAAAATAATAATAGTAATATTTACTTGCCCAGAAGATAGTTCATGACAAATCAAGTGAAAAAGTAAGTGCAGATTTTGAGTCCATTAATATCCATATTACTTTTCAATGACAGAACCAATGAGAGTAGGAAGGAAAGAGAAAGGAAGGAAGGGAGGAAAGAAGAAGAAAAGGAAGGAATAAATGAAACAGAGAAGGGAGGGAAGGAGGAAGGAAGGAAAGAAGACAGGCAGGAAAATACTCCATATTAGCCCTATAATTATCTAATTTTAACCTTTGGTAATCTTTGAAAAATATGAATGGGGGAGAGGATAAATTTGACATATGTATATATATAAAATGTTATGTGTATCTTCACACATACAGACACACCTATCATTTTACATACATGTTTCTGTAAAATCATCCTAGTTTTTATATAAAGTTATTGAAATATGTTCCAAAATAAAATGTTTAATATAAATATATATTTTGGACCATCAGAAGGTAATTTTACCATATCACTATTCTAAATAATCCTGTTAAATAGAATAAAGAAAGAAAAATAAAATGGAAAGCCCAAACAAAAGGCCTTAAAAATACATATTAAAAAATTCATGTGTGTTGGGGCACCTGGGTGGCTCAGTGGGTTAAAGCCTCTGCCTTTGGCTTGGGTCATAATCCCAGGGTCCTGGGATCCAGCCCCACATCAGGCTCTCTGCTCAGCGGGGAGCCTGCTTCCCTCTCTCTCTCTGCCTACTTGTGATCTCTATCTGTCAAATAAATAAAGAAAATCTTTAAAAAAAAAATCATGTATGAATTAGTGAGATTAGTATTTTTGTTGAGCTAAAAAATATTTCATTAATATCAGCTGCATAGTTTAATATAAATTTTCTGCATTCTCTGTAACTCATTTTATTTGGTTCTTAAATTTTATTCCTAAGAAGTTTAGTTTGCTATGTTGAGCTAAAAACATAGTACCTTTAGCCTCTAAAGGTATATCAGATTTTGATGTTTGCCTCAACATTTGTATCAGTAGTAAATTTGATAGGCTTATATTCTTCACAAAATTATGAATAAAAAATGGTCATATGAAATGAGTGAATTTTAAGACATTTGATCAACTTGATTTAAAGTCAATCAATTAATGTAGGAAAGTGCCGTTTTCAAATCAAAGTGGCAGTTGAATGATTTAACTTCCTCAATAGTATTTTAAAATATTACATTGCTTGGGCACCTAGGTGGCTCATTTGGTTAAGATCTACCCTTGGGTTGGGTCCTCATCCCAGGGTTGCTTGGGGCTCCCTGCTCAGTGGGAAGTCTGCTTCTCCCTCTTCCTCTGCTGCTCCCCCTGCTTGTGCTCTGTCTCTCTCTCAAATAGATAATCTTTTTTAAAAAGTTATATTGTGGGGTGCCTGGGTGGCTCAGTCAGTTAAGCGGCTGCCTTCAGCTCAGGTTATGATCCAGGGATTCTGGGATCGAGCCCTGTGTCAGGCTCCCTGCTCAGCAAGGAGCCTCCTTCTTCCTCTCCCTCTGCCTGCTACATCCCCTGCTTGTGCTTGCTCTTTCTCTCTGTCAAATAAATAAAATCTTTAAAAAAAAAAATTACATTGCATGTTTTAATGAGTGGACCAATAGCTTCCAAATTTTTTTTTCTTTTAATTCTAAATGCATTGCTAAAGTTAGTTCAGTTGTCCTTTGGATTTTCACAAAATTAAATTCTAATCAAGTTTTAATCTTCATGGGATTAGTGTTACAATTCTGGACCACTCATTAGCATTTCCTTTGTCTGAGGTGCTGAAAAAGCTCCATATGGTGTGAACATTTTTTCTTTAGATGTTTCTCCATTTTTTTTCTTCATAGAGGTCATTTTTTATTTTATTCTAAAATACTTTTTCTGAATTGCTTTTTACTTTTTGATTATGAAAAGAATCACTGCTTAAATAGAGTTTCTAGTTTGAGGAAAAAAGTTATTAAAGATAATTATATGAATAATTGATGATTTCTGTTGTGATAAATTCAGTGAGTAAAGAATTCAGTATAATCCACACAAATTCAAGTGCTTATCTCAGTTTGAAGCTGAGTGAAAAGTGGTAGGAGAAGGCTTGCTGAAGAAAGGGACATGTAAGTGAATACTTGATATTATAAATAGCCAGGCCTGAAGTCAGCAGGCTTCAGTATAGTATATACTATATATATCGTATACTCAGTATAGTAATTCAATATATAGAGAGTGTATATACACTCTCTCTATACAGGCTTCAGTATAGTATATACTATATATATCGTATACTCCGTATAGTATATACACTCTCTATATAGTAGAGTCAGTATAGTAATTCCAAGCAAAGGTAATAGTATCTTGGGAGATTTTCATGAGGCAAAGAATGTAACAAGCTTGAGGAAATTAAAGGAGGAGAATCTGGCAAAATAATGTAGCAAGGAGTAGAGTGTACTGGTTCAGGGGCGGAGAGTAGTGACTGGTCAAATAAGGCAAAATCATGAAAGCCAAATTAAATAGTTAGACTTCAGAAGCTTCTAATGTAAGGTTAACAAACTAAGGGACTGAGTAAATTTGCATTTTAAATGATTTTCCTGGCTCCTGGAAAAAATAATGCATTGTAGAAAAGAAGAGTGGATACAGGTGTGTGAGGCAAAAGCCTGTTGCAATTTTTTTTTTAAAGATTTGTTTGTTTATTTATTTATTTGAAAGACAGAGATCACAAGTAGGCAGAAAGGCAGGCAGAGAGAAAGGGAAGCAGGCTCCCTGCTGAGCAGAGAGCCAGATGCAGGGCTCAATCCCAGGACCCTGGGATCATAACCTGAGCCAAAGGCAGAGGCTTTAACCCACTGAGCCACCCAGGCGCCCCAAGTCTGTTGTGATTTTGTTGAAGAGGAAGAATGCAAGCTTAGAGTGGTGGCAGTGGGTTGAATTTGAAAAATACATTGGAGATTAAATTTGCTAAAACAGAGTGGGCTAGATTTGAGGGAGAGGGGAATGTCAAGAATAATTTCCAATCACTTGGCAGATTTAACTTAACAGATAAAATTTCAAATGGATGAGGAATGTCATTTTAAATCTATGAGAATAGTATGTTTCTAACTCTCAAATATCCAAAATATGGTACACATTGTACTTATTTAGCTAGCATTTACTGGTGTCTAAAATGAGCCACTGTATAAGATGTATAGGACATTTCTGGTCAGATTATCCCACCTTGGAGGTAAGTAAAATAAAATAAACTGTAGTCCTATCACTAAATGCTTAGCTCGGATATTTTAACAGTATTCCTTTTGAAAGAATGGAAAGCAACATACACTGTAGCTAGTTAGGATAGACAGGTATTTGATTAAGTTTAATTATATGATGTGTTAAAGATCTTAAATTCTGGTCATCAAAATTATGTCAGGAAAGAAATCACATTCCTAGAAAGTATACCTATGACTAAAAATGTGTGCCAATAACAATTATCATCTTATTTCTTATGATTTATCTTATGAGGAAATAAAGATACCCATATCCCTATTCTTTGCTTAACAACTTTAGGGCAGAGGAGTAATTGGAGCTGAATTGAGATAGTGAGTATTATAAATGGTGTTAATGTTCCATAGACTGGAATTGCTGTAGTTACATCAACCTGGTTGATAATAGTCTGATATCAAACATCATCTAATATACTTTTGGCTTTGCTTGGAATGCAGGAAGCTGGAAAGAGCAGTAATCACATCCTAACAAAAAAATGGATAGCCTCTAAATTATAAGTCTTCTTTGAACCCACTGGTGAGTTGAGACACTGGAACCACCAACTAATGTGGAACCTAAGGAGAGACAGCTGTGTCTTAGGAGTAATGAGAAGTGAATATGGACTGACTGGCAACAGACCCTGGAAGAAAAGGGTTAAGCGTTTCAGCAAAAATTTTTAATGATTAATGGCCAAGTATGAGCTAGCATGAGAGTATAAAATCCATGGAAACCATAGATACATGGAAAGTTTACACTTCTGGCATTCTCTTCCCAGAGATCTGTATTGGGTGTTCACAAGGAAGACTGGGGGAAGATAGGAGACTGGAGAAAGCTTTTTTGTTGGTATCAGACAGAGTGAGGGTAGTTGCTGCTATTTCCATAGTGACAGGAATATCTGCCTCAGTACTGCTTGCCTGCAAGAATTAGGCCTTGAACTGCTGGGAAAGGGCAGCAGACACTGTTGGCCCCAGATGTAGGTGAAGACTCACTGTAACTGGGTTTTTGTTTTGAATATAAAATGAAAACTTTACTCATAAGGTAAGGGCAGGGAAACTGTTCTGAGCCCAAATTATTTAGGAGGTCTCTTACCAGTGGGCAGGATTAGTGAAACAAAGTCTCAGCACTGAGATGTGTAGACACAGGACATACCTAAGACTGAGAATGGACCAGAATAGCAGTGAATATATGCCACCCTCTATCACCAATGTAGCCAGCTGAATTAGTTGATGTTCTCCAGAGAAGTAAAACAAATAGGATATTGATTGATTGATTGCTTGATTAGAATTGGCCCACACAGTTATGGAGATTAAGTCCTAAGATCTGCAGACCAAAAGGCCTGAAAAAATCAATGTGTAAAGTGACAGTTAGGTTCCGAAGGCAGGAAGACACTGATGACCTAATATAAAACCTGTAGGCAGAGAGCAAATTGTTTCTTTTTCAGCTTTTGGTACTATTCAGATCTTCCAAGAATTGGATGAAGCCCACTCACATTAGAGAGGGCTAGCTGCTTTCCTCAGTTTGCTAATTCAAATGTTAATATCTCCCAAAAACACCTTAATGGACACTCAGAGTACTGTTTAACAAAATGGGCATCCTGTGACCTAGTTACATTGATGTATAAATTAACCATCATACAAGACCTGAGTAATAACCAGCAATGGTTTATCACTGGGTAGGAAGCAAGATACAGAGAGACACCATATGCACAAAAAGCCTAAAGATGAGAGTAGATCATAGGCACAGGAAAACCCTCTATCAGACAGACCACCCCCTGCATTAAGTACAAGGTGAAGCTAGAGGATTTTGACACTAAATATATTTTAAAAGTATAATGAACATATACTTTGCTTTATAAAATGTTGCTTTATAAAAGCAACAACTTAGATGAAATGGATAATTGTCTAGAAATACACTGATTTCTAAAGTTTAACCAAAAGGAAATGATCTGAATAATTCTCTATGTATTGAAGGTTGTCTTAACTGATATTTCTACCAAAATTTTAGCTAAGAAATAATACAAATTTTACCAAAACTCCTCAGGATGTAGAAGATGAAGGAGCACATTTTCACTTACTTCATGTATACATTTTTACTCTGATACTAAATCAAGCCAAAGATATTACAAGAAAAATAAAGGACAGACACATATCCATCATGGTACAGATTTGAACTCCCATATTGACTGATTTTATTTGCTAATACTTTGTTGAAAATATTTGCATTATTCATTTTGGACAAAGTTACAAAGCAATTCGTGGATAAAGTATGGTCTTCTCTGCAAATGATGGTGGTATAATTGGTAATTCATATGGGTAAAAAAATGAGCTGTATTTCATACCTTCTAACATATGCAAAAACTTATACAATAATGACAAATTATTTAAAAGAACTCTCAAAACTCCATGATAAGAAAACAACACAAGAAAAATTAGGTAAAATATTTGACCAGATACTTTGCCAAAGAATGTGTATACATTTTTGTATGGTTATTGAAACACAACCTGTAAAAATAGAAAGCATGTCTATTGTTGACAGGCTAAGAATGTTGGAATATTGGACTTTAAAAGTACATGAGGGAAATTGTGAAGGTATTAATGTATGACTGTAAATTCACAGAACTGTATGCTAAAATGAGTGAATTGTTACTTTTAAATTATACCTTAAAAATGGGGTAAAAGAACATTTAAATAAATACTTTTGCAAGGAAATAAGATACTAAAGTTGCTTTTCTCTAAAACCACAGAAGTACTATTAACATAGTATCCAGTGTCTGCTCCAAGAATCCTGAAATAATACTCTACTTATAAATATTTAATACTGTGATAGTAGATGTGAGAGAATGGGCAATAGATATTTGCTGTTAGTTCTGTTATATCTGCAGTTTTTAAAAGATTTTATTTATATATTTGACAGAGAGTACAAGCAGGGGGAGTGGCAGGGAGAGGGAGAAGCAAGCTCCCACTAAGCAGAGAGTCCTGTATGGGGCTTGATCTCAGATCCTAGGATCCTGGCCTTAAGGCAGACGCTTAACTGACTGAGCCACCCAGGAACCCCTGCATTTAATTTGTTTTTAAAGATTTATTTATTTATGGGAGAGTGAATGTAAGCAGGGGGAGGGAAAAAGAGAGAGGGAGAGAGAATCTCAGGCAAACTCCATGCTGATGGGGGAGCTCAGTCTCACAACCCTGAGACCATGGCCTAAGCAAAAACCACGAGTCAGACACTCAACCAACTGAGCCACCCAGGTACCCCTTTGCATTCAATTTTTAAAGTACCTTAGATAAAGAGTATTGAATTTATTAAACATATTTTGATGTGTTAAAGAAAGTTGGATAAGTTAAAGTTGTCTTCTTTACAGCTAAGTACTAGATTATGAACTTTGTTTTTAAAAATGATTCTTGCCCCCAAAGATCATCTCAGTGCTTGGTGTCCAGAAATGTAATTGAATAGTAACAATAATATATGTGCTATAAGCCTTGCATATACAAGGAATTTGAGAATTTCTACTGCCTTCGCAGTGACAAGACTATACGGGAAGCAAAGGATTGTTAAGTATCCATTTCATTTCTGTAAATGAAACAATTGATGGGATCACAGTTGGAAGATAGTAATTCCCCGGGAAACACAAAAATGTATTTCCCCCATTTGATTTTCATCCTCATACCCATACAAGCCCATTATTTCCTATACACAACTGTGCGTGCTTTCCTCTACCTCCTTCTGCCATTATTAGTAGTTAGTGAAATATACACACGTTAATTATTTTTATTAGATTGAACCATTCCTTTCTTTTGATTCTATTTATTTATAGAAATATATTTCTCCAATTAATATTCCCATTCACATTTTGTCCACAACTGTTTTCATGTAATTCTGAACAGTGGAGCTAGAGATAAATACTTTTAATAAATGGGGTCCTAGGTTTCTGAAAGTCTAGTTACTCTAATATAAAGCAGAATGACATAAAAGAAAGTCCCTCTTGTTTTCATATAAGTGATTTCAAATTGACTCTTTGATAATTCCTAAGGCTTTTCAAACATCGAATTACTTCTTTTTTTTTTTTTTTTTTGGCCAATGTAGTTTCCCTGTCCTTCAACCAAGTGTCTCCAACAGGCAATAATACCAGATATAAAACTGATTTTTGAGTAACTCTTCACTTGCTGACATACAGTAGGTAATTTTGACAGCACTTTCTGATTTATTTGTAGTCGTCACTTGGGAAATCAGGTATTTTCTTTGAATCCAACAATGTTTCATACATGCTGGTCACAGTCCTGGCTATGAAGTGCCCCGTTTTTGAACAAAGTGGATAACTAACAGGAGACTTTATTTCTAACCATAGGAAAACAAGTTGCTTCATACAGGAGGATCTCTATTTTCTTTCATGGTATTTTGAAACCAAAATAATTGTTCATAAACCATATTTATGAACAATGAATTTAGCAGACCCAGGGTTGGGTGTACATCTTTATTATAATGTGCCATGGTTTTAACCTACTTCACCCGTCACCAACATAATGAAATTTGACTTTGATGAACATGCTTAACAAGAAAACAAAAATCCAGTGAACAGAATCTAGCAAGCAACAATATGTTTAATCCTATAGCAACACAATTTATCCACTACCTTTTTGACATTTGATTGGAGCTATTCACGGGAAGCACACTTCATTCCCTTTATCAAGACCTCCAGGTTTGGATTTATTCTCTGAGAGGATAATCCTGCTGGTATGTTCAGTAATTCTGCAGTTGAAGCATTTAGTCACTGATCTGTTGCAATAATATGATAGAAATAAAATGGGTACTCCTTGAAGGAATGGATTTTGCATCATAAATATGTAGTCATAGGACAAATACAGAAAGAAGTGAGTAAAAATTTCCACATCCTAGACTTATGTATGTATTTATATTGAAGATTCAGAATGTTATTTAACATTTCCTCTAGGCAAAATGTCTACAGAATAGAAAGATGCCAATATAATACATATTTCTCAGCAAACCTATAAAAAGAACCAAATTTAAGAATGAAAATCTAGGCAATTGGATTTCTTCAATTATGGAGAAATTACTTCATAAAGTTAAAGCCTTATAAAATGAAGGTTTTCTATTTTGCATTTATTTTTTTTTTTTTTATAATTTTTTATTTTTATAAACATATATTTTTATCCCCAGGGGTACAGGTCTGTGAATCACCAGGTTTTCTATTTTGATATTATGCTGTTGTCTTACTATCAATTACTTATTCTCTGCTCACTCAATATTTAAAAAAAATTTACAGCAATGTTGATAGTTTGAGCAAATGTGAGGAAATTCTTGATATATCTAAACAATATAATCTGAAGATGAATATAGTTTGTTTCATTCTTAATTATATTCAAGGATTTGAATTAATTAAACAATTTTACTCTTAATTACCTAACATGAATATATTTACAACTGTGTTGAAATTCCTCAGTCATCTTTTTAATGCTTCTTAAACACATAATATTCACATATCTAAATAATTCAGGTTCTCTTTGTGTTTACTTTGTCCCTTATTTGTATTTTACTAATTCTTCTAATTAAATGAAGATTCTGCTTTTCTTTATTGAAAATTCCTTCCTTCTGATTCACTCCTCAAGTCATTCACAGAACTGTGTAATTCATTCATTTTAAGCTGCTCTAATTGTACATCAGCAATTTCTTTTTTTCTTTTTTTTAAGATTTTACTTATTTATTCGACAAAGAGAGAAAGCACAAGCAGGGGGAACTGCAGAGGGAGAAAATGAAAGAAGCAGGCTGGGCTAGATCCTAGGACCCTGGGATCATAACCTGAGTCAAAGGCAGCTGCCTAACTGACTGAGCCACCCAGGTGCCCCAGCAATTTCATTTCTTATCCTTATCTCTCTGTGACATCTGAGAGTCTCCAGGACCCTCTGTTTGAACTGTTTCCTAACCCTTGGCTTCTAAATTTCTAATTTTCCTGGATCTGCCCCCATCACCTTTATGACTCCTTCTCAGACTCTTTGCTCTGTGTGTCTGTGTGTGTGTCTTTCTTGTGACATTTCTCCTCCCTGGTTAAAGTCTGGTATTCTCTAGGTTTCACTATGTAACCTCTTTTCACTTTTCTATGTGGTCTTTTCCCTTGTTTGAGAGACTATGTATCTATCTATCCACACTATTATCATCAGTCCTCTTTTTTAGCACAGCCTCACATCTGCAAGACTCCCTAATACATTTTCCCCATTATCAAAATTCCCACACCTTGATCTGAATACTGTTATGGATTAAATTGTGTCTCCCCAAAACCATGGGTAGAATCTTTAATCCCCAACATAATTATATGTAGTGACAGGGCCTTTAAAGAAATAATTAAGGTTAAATGAGGTTGTAAGGCTTAGACTCTAATCCAGTAGGAGTGATGAACTTCTAAGAATAGGAAGAGATACCAGGGATGTGTGCACAGAGGAAAGACCTGTGAGGATACTTCCAGCCTCCAGAACTATGGGGAATACATTTCTCAGTCTAGCATTTTGTTATAGCTGACCACTGAAACAGAACAAGATTCCCAATCCCTAAGAACATTGCCTAAGAGGGCCTGAACTGAGGACTGAGCTGGTGATTTAGTAGTATGAGTAGTTGCTGTTGCTGTTGCTTCTCTTATTCTTGGCTGCTCTTGAATTCTCCTTATTCCCTTGCCTTCTTTTGATTTGTTGTGTGCTCTGAAATTTTGCACCTGGCTCTACATGTAGGACCTCAAAAAGCCAGGCCCTCTAGTGCTTATATCTCTTGATGGAATTTTTAATATATTTACTTCATAAGATTTGTAGAATTACTCTTTCCCTTCTCTGGATATGCACAAATAAATTAAAAGTGAGCAGATTATTACTGACAAGTATTGTGAAGAAAGAATAACTTGCATAAACAGCAGGAAAACATTGCAGCCAACTTACCTTTAAGTGTTTTTAGCTATGTGGGTTAAATTGCCCACAGTTCATTTGTTGAACAAAAATGTATGCATGAACAGTAGACATTATGTGCCAGAAAGGTGGTATGCTAGGAAATAGAGAACTGCTAATCTATGCAGAACATTTTCATCATGCCTGGGGATATGCCAACTGCTTCACAGACATTAACACATTTGATCTGTACTAGGACTTTGGAAGGTCTGCATCCATTTTATGGGTGAAGAAACTGATAAATGAGAGTAAACAAAAGAGAAGGAGCTGGTCTAGAGGTGAGGATGGTGTTTTTTGTTTTGAACATCCGGAACTCAGTATCATTGCCATCATCTGGTGGCAACTAGCTGTGTCATTTTAGTCAGATTGCTTTATTCTTTGAATTCCATTGCCTTACTCGGAATGGGCATAATTAGAGGATTGTTTCAGAGGGTTGTTGTTCATGTGAATCACTTTGCACAGTGTCTGAAATATGTTGCTCTATGAACTGTCTGTAACTCCTCAAATAAAACATTACTTTGTCAGCCTAAATTCTCTTTCAAACAACTTAAAGTTCCAATTTTTAGTTTATATGTTTGTTTTTAACAGTGTTTAAACATTTTTTTCAATTCATATGTATCTGTCTTATTTCACTATTACATAGTAATTACATGTAGATTTGTTATGAACTAATTTTCCAACTATTCTAAATCATCAGTTTTTAATTTTATTTTAACTTATTATGTGTCTTCTCAGTGTTATATGAGGGTAGAAAATTTTTTACAGTGTATTCTGTGTTCATGCTTTTTCTTTATATATTAAAGAACACTGCTATATAGGCTTCATAAATGATTGAAAACATTTCTTAAAATTGTTCAATCATAGGAAGTTTTTAAATATTTTTACCATGTTCCTTTTATCCCATTATCTTTTTAAAAAAATTTCTTATAAGAGATTCTGTGGTTTTCTCTTCTTTGCTTGAATCTTCTTGATCTACTTGAAAGAAATAATACATACATGATTTTTATAGCAACTCTATCGGGAAGTTCACCAGATTTTATTTTTAATTTATGATCTTAAGTAACTGATTTTTTCTTATGTCCCTTTGTTCATGCAAGTATACTACTGAGAGGGTAACAACAATTCTTGCTTCTCATTCCATTTTTTTGCACTATATCCTACTCTTCTCCAGTAAACAATAAACTCTGCTTTTTATAGGCTGTTTTTGCTCTCATTTCTATTTATCTTTTACTTATTCATTTTTCATTGAGAAACTTTGTAATTCATATTGCAAACAGATCTATTTTTTTAACAATTCTTAATTTTAATTTTTCCTACATTTCCAATATAGGAAGAACTAGCCCTGTTCATCAGGTAGACATGGTCTTTTTGAACTTTCCTTTTTGCTTATGTCAAATAGATTAGACATGTGCTTTTACTCATGATCTAAAGAGTGGTTTCTTTTGCCTTATTACCAATACAACTTTTGCCTGTAACTTGCATAAATAAGAGATATCAGCTAGGATTCAGAAAATAAGTATAGAATTAAACATGCTTTTGCGATTTATAGGTATTTCAAGGTGTTCCAACTTCGGGAGTCATTTAGTCCTTAAAGAAAATGATAGTACACTTATTTTAGTATATTCTAGATTTTTATAAAATTAAAAAAAAAAAGAAAAAAGAAGGAATATCTGAGGGACCCTATTGGCACAGTTATCCCTTACCAAAACATCCTGAATTTACTGAATTCTAAATTACAGCTTGTCAGCAGTTTTTCTATGAATCCTTTTCTTATTTATCTCTGCTTTATCATTGATTAATTCTACCTTTTTTCCCCCTATTAACACACACACACACACACACACACACACACACATATACAACTAACCAAGACTGTTGTATATCACAAGCATTCGTTGAAACTTTGGGAAAAATAGAAGAAAAGTAGAATAAACCACATAAGAAAAAGATAGGAAGGACTTCACAAGTCAGTTTTAGACATTTAGAATTACTTGCTTATCAGGTATTTTCAAAGATAGACACTAATTACAAGAATTGTCTTTCAAAATATGTTTTGCAGTGAGAATGGGTTTATTTTTGTTCGTTCTACCTGTGCACTGGAGAAAGTAGGTTTAAAGCTAGATGTAATTCTATCTCATCTACTTAAAAGAAATAAGAGATTGCATTAAAGAATTTAAATATTAGAGCCTGTACATTGTATGTAGAACAAATATAATGAAACATGGGATATTGCATGTCATCTTTGAGATAAGACATAATAAAAATGTACTGAATATTTTACTATAAATTATCACTGAAGAGTAGCTGTATCATTATCATTGTTATCACAATGTTTTATTTTCACTTCAGTTTTCATCCTCTATGCCCATATGATAAAATTTTAAAATTGTTTCCATATGTTCTTCACTAAAACTCTGCAAGGTACTTAGTTCAGATATTATTGTTTTTTCACTGGAAGTATGTTCATGTGTATGAAAGTAAAATATAAATAAATGCCACTGTTACAAACATAAAAAAAAAAAGAATTACTTGCTTATCATTACATAGTGAAGTTAGTTTTGCCCGTCTTTCTTCTTGCAACCTCCTCTCTGCCACTTCTTTCATTAGTCAGCGTTCTCCCATAACAGTGTCCCTTTGCTAGTGGCTCCAATTCCAAAGTTCTTGGATTCCTAGAGAAATTTTAATTTAGCCATTTCTTTCTTTGACTTATCCACAAAAAACATGGCCTAGCTTTCTTAAACAAAATGCCATTTAACACACGGCTAAATAATACAATCAACTGTTTCTGAGGTGAAGCTGCCCGTTAGTCCCTCTCCAGTGTGGAATCCTGGAAATAATTTCTTCTAATGGTATTTTTCTCCCTGGTATACAAGTGATTCTTAAAATAACAATACTTTTTTTTCACTATTTATGAAGTTAATTAACTTTAAAAATGTGTGTGTGTTTATTACTAGATTTTACATTACAAAGCAAAGCAGAACATATCCTGAAGCTTAGCATAAATTTCGAATTACTTCATATGTATTACATAAGCCTAATTAGAGTAAATAACAAGACTTGATATTGTGGTTTAAAGTTGATATGTTGCGTTTTTTCTACTAAACTGTAATAAAAAAAAATTTCAAAAGTGACCCCCAAAACTCCTGAAGAGGAAAAACAGCTTATTTAAATAAACTCTCAATTTTCTAGAAACAAATCATTGACTAGAAGAAATTGCTCATCAATTATTACAACAACTGGAATTAGGGAATGGAGTAATATAGTTACTTCTTAAATGTAAACAGAAATTCAATACCTGATTAAACATTTGCCAGTATTAACTATGAATAGCTAATAAATTTTAGTTCCTTGATACTGTTTGATTCCCTGAAAAAGTTCTTAGCTAGCTGTCAATTAAAATGCTCATCAGACAACTAAAAGGACGTAGGATTTTCAGAATCATAGACTTAAACTCAGTTAAGTGTCACGAGAAGCATGGAACATTTTTAAAGGTTTTACATCCAAATGACAACAGAGTACAAAACTCCCTAAACCTATTTGCCTCTGAAAATAAAATAAAACTCAACAGCATTTTACTTTGTAGAAGGTTTCTGAGTTTGTTCATTGATTGGAAACTGAAATATAAAGCTATACCTGATTGAAAGCCAACCCAGCATAAAAATATGAAGTCAAGTATTTTTCTTCAGGGAATTTCTGAGAAAACAGAAGAGAATTCAAGGCAGAAGATGAACTTTATGTGAAGTGTGAAAAATTTAGGTGAATTTTAGATGGATAAATTTAATCTCCTTTGTGGAGGATTCTTGCTAAGGTATATGATTCAGACTATGCTTGGATGAACTTTGATCAAATAGCTTGAACCCATAGTTTTTCAAGTCAGGAAACTGAAAATTTAAAATTGAAACCAAACTTACAGGACTTTCTATTCTGTGGCAAGTTTCCCATTTGGGTCATCCACCTACTGTAGTTCGTGCTCTTCCCATTCATCTACTAATTATTCATACCAGTAAATCTATGTAAATTATTTTAACTTTTCAACACAGGTCTTAGAGAAAAAAACTTGAAAGCTTATATAGAGAAATTTCTACTGTCCCCACATCTCTCCACATTTTAGATATCTGCCTTCAAGGATAGGAAGATGTAAATTTTAAGTACCAGGATACTAATCAGCTCCAGTGCCTACAGTATCACTGTTAACATTTCTTCCCTGTGTCCTCTTTTTCTCTGCTCCCTTTCACTGTAGGGTGAAACCCGCATTTGTAAAACGGACGGTTGGCATTTAAGAGCCATCCTTAACATTTGTATGTCAGCCATAACTCCAGAGTTTTTAGATGAACTCACCCATTTATATCTCACAATTAATTTATAATGTAGCTGCTAATTTTTCCCCAATTTGCAGGTGAAGAAAACAAGATACACAAAGTTTATATAAATATCTCAAGATCACAATGCTATCCATGGAGAGATGTGAGTGAAGCAGACAGGCTAGATTCTGAGAACATGCTCTTACCCAATACATTCTTTCTTTGGGGATAGATACAGCTAAAGATAGACATAGATATAGACATAAACTAACAGTATGGTCAACTAGTATATATATAGACAGATATAGACATATGATTAGACATAGCTAATAGAAAGAGATACATTGCAGCTCACAAAATACAGAGAAAAAGCAGGAGGGTATAAAGGAAAAGGGAGCGTTTTCAGGAACTATTTTCTACAACTCATAGTATCAGAGTGTTGCACTGAAGAATTTCACTGTACCATCTCTGCTGGCCACATGACCTTGACAAGACCATGTTGGCATCACTATCTTGAAACGGGCCATTTTGATATTTGAGAAAATAAATTTTGAATTCTTTGGTTTGTATTTGCTGAGTTATAAACAAATATACTTCCTCACCACATTCTGAATTTCACTCTTTTCCCCTTCTTTTCCTATATAATAAAGTCTTTCTTATCAAGAGGTGAAAGCAGTAGACAGACATCTTTGAGCCTCAGCCTTTCCTTGAAGTTCATGCTACACCTGACTTCTCTCATAGTCTCCCACTACAATAGAGCCCAGCAAAATTTTTTTTAAAGATTTTATTTATTTGAGAGAGAGAGTGTGTGTGAGAGAGAGAGAAAGCATGATAGAGGAGAACATCAAAGTGAGAAGTAGACTCCCCACTCAGCCGGGACCCTGATGCAGGATTCCATACTGGGAATCTGGGATCATGACATAAGCTGAAGGCAGATCTTAACCAACTGAACCACCCAGGTGCCCCAGAGCCCAGCAATTTTGTTAAACATGAACATATTCACTACTAAATTAGCAGATATTGCATGTGAAAGACGTAAATCATTTGTATGTTAAAGAATAGCAAGAAGTGGCACCTGGGTGGCTCAGTTGGCTCATGTCATGATTCCAGTCCTGGGATCGATCGGGTCCTGTGGAGCTCCCTGCTCAGCAGGGAGTCTTCTTCTCCCTCTGCCCCTCCCCCCCACTCCTGTTCCCTCTTTCTTTCTCTCAAATAAGTTAAAGCTTATTAAAAAAAAAAAAAAAAACAGAATGATTATTTCTACCTTAGGTTTGGTTAGTTCCTAAAAGATGTACCGATGGTAATTATGAACAGCTATCATTAGAACTTTAGGTTGAATATCTGGTATTTTGAAAGTGTATGCTCAGATTCAAAGACAAAAGGAGAGGAGACTCCTATAAGGCAATGTGGAAGTGATTAAATTTGAAAGAATTTTGATATATCTAAAAGAATACAAAGTATGCACTACCTTTTATGCCTTAAGGGAATAGCTCATCATCTTCTTATGAAATAATAAGTAAATATGTATGTCATTCCTCTCTGGGTCAGTACTTAGAATTTTCACATGAATTCTTTTTTTTAGAAACCCTTTTTCCTTTCTTTCTACTGTACTTATAATTTTCTCATTGTCCTCAAAGAAATTTGGCACAAGTGCTTGGCGAATCTTCTTTGCTAAGCAAATGAGAAGGGTTGAAGAGGGAAGAGTCAGGGAGAGAGCTTTGATTGATCTGATTCTTTTAAGGGTAAATAGGAAGAAATGATGATTTCTCTTACAAGGCTATTATAATTAGTGGATGCCCGGGAGGAGAACTAACATGTATTTTCTGGGGTCATCTTCCAAAATTTTGAATTTATGGACAAACATTTGCAACTGATATTAAATCATTTCATTATAAACTAACTTACCAAAAAATAACATTTCATGCTTATCAGCAAGGCCTGGCACAAGATAATAGAGGCAACACTTTGAGGGTAGTATTTGTCTTTGGTCCTTAGAATTCTCCTTCAAAACAAAAGATAAATTATGCTAAAATAGTATAATTTGGGGGGAGAAAAAATTTTTTTTTAAGATTTTTATTTATTCATTTGACAGAAAGAGATCACAAGTAGGCAGAGATGCAGGCAGAGAGAGAGGAAGGGAAGCAGAGAGCTTTGCTGAGCAGAGAGCCTGATGTGGGGCTCCATCCCAGAACCGTGAGATCATGACCTGAGCAGAAGGCAGAGGCTTTAATCCACTGAGCCACCCAGGTGCCCCTGGTGGGAGAAAATTTCTTATACATGACTGTTTCATAATGAAAGTTAGGCATGGTTAACATTAATTCACTTCCTGAGAGAGCAAGAAAGGGGAGTTCCTAGAATTAGTGTGGACCTAGATGAACTAAAGCTTTTCATCATGTTAAATTTTCCAATACAGATTTTCTTTTTTTTTTTAACTTCACCTGCTTAGAACATTTAATAAAGTATAACATAATATGAAAGGTGATAAAATTGTAATATAAATACAACATAATATAAAGTATTTATAAAATAAAAAGGACATCTTATGAAATTAAAAAAAATATATACCACAAGAAGCCACAGTTAAACAAAATGCAAATTTCACAGTACTGCATAACATAAAAAGTAAAATTCTTCTTTCTCAATTCAATCCTGATAGCTCTTTTTCTTTCTTTCTTTTTTTTTTTTTTTGTAAAGGTTTTTCCAGTAAATAACATACCTTTAAATAATATGTTTAGTACTTTAATTCTTCTTTTCCTTTCAGTTTAGGTATAACTTTCATTCACAGTGTCACCCCAAAGATAATTACTTTTCTCCTTTACAACTTAGATGAGTATTACAAGCAACACAGATTTTCTGAGTACACAGCCAGTATTTGAGTGTGAATATTGGTCAGTAATCCTCACAATACACTAGTACTTTGAGGCCATATGCCACAATAAACTAGAGATATTTCATATTTCAGTGTGATGCTAAAGAAAGGATTCTGAATTGTTAGAACACATTTACATGATCCAGGGATGGTAAGACTCAGAGACAGAAATAGGATTATTAATAGAAAGCATCCTTAGATTCTTACAACATTAAACCATTTCAGAGTCATTAATGTTTTGTTTTGTTTTGCCCCAAGCCATGAAATCATGTATTCTCAGAAGAAATTTGTTCCTTTTATGGGAGAAGAATAATATTGGAATCTCAAGCCCTAATAACAGGAGCACACATTTTATTTTTCTCCTTGACTGCTGAATGTAGTCAGGGTTGTTCAGGCTCCATAAGGAAGAAAGTAAGAGATTCTTTTTTCTTTGCATCTAAATTAGAAGTTTATTTACATTAATAACTACCAGCTTTTATCTTCTGCCACTAAGTTCAACATATCATGCTATATATAGTTCTTGGCCTTAAATGTGTTAAAAACATTACAAAGAAGAAAACTGTATATTAAATATAGTAATGTGAAAAGATTAATACAGTTACACAAATACGAAATCAAGGAATAGCAAACAAATTTAAGATTAACAATTTGGGCATCATTAATATAAATCAAATTCTACATTATAAATTAATATAAATGGTTTAAAATGGAATTTATATTAATGAGATCTGAATTGCTAATCTTAAAGTTAACTATTAATGGATCATAACAATTAAGGTTTTGGGAATCTTAAAAAAACGATATTTATTAAAAACAATTCCTCTCCCTGATATGAGGAAGTGGTGATGCAACATGGAGGCTTAAGTGGGTAGAAGAATAAATGAAACAAGATGGGATTGGGAGGGAGACAAACCATAAGTGACTCTTAATCTCACAAAACAAACTGAGGGTTGCCGGGGGGAGGGGGTTTGGGAGAAGGGGGTGGGATTATGGACATTGGGGAGGGTATGTGATTTGGTGAGTGCTGTGAAGTGTGTAAACCTGGTGATTCACAGACCTGTACCCCTGGGGATAAAAATATATGTTTATAAAAAAATAAAAAATTAAAAAAAAAAAAAAATAAAAAAAAAAAAAAAAAAAAACTAAAAAAAAAAAAAAAAAAAAAAAAACAATTCCTGATTTAAAAACTAAAGAATTTTAAAATATTTAATGTAAAATACTATTTAAAATATGTATAATTTTAAAAATATATAAAATATAAAAATATTTAAATACAGATTTAAAATATAAATAAACAATTTAATGTAAAAATATCTTTGAAGCATAATTCAGTCCAGAAAACTATATGGGTCTTAAGTATATGTCTCAGTGTAGTCTCACTAATGATCACACCCATTTTTCCAGCTTTCAGATCAAGAAACTTTACAGCACAGCAACAGCTGTTGTCCCCTTCCAATCACTGTGTACCTCCTAGAGTAATAACTTACTTGTCTTTACTAGCATAAAGTTTGAGCTTTTTGTAAATTGAGTCATAACAGATGTACTCCTTTGTTGTCTGGCTTTTTTTGTGGCTATTATTTTTAAGATACCTGTTTATATTACTGCATAGAGTTTTTACACTGTGTTTATTCTCACTGCATATAGCATTGTATGAATACACAACATTGTTTTGTTTTTGGAGGAGGATTAATCCTATGGTAAGGAAGCATTTGGGCTTTTCAGTTTGGGGTTAAAACTGATAGTGCTGCTGTGAAAATACTTGTTTCTTTTTTTGGAATACATATCTAGGAGTGGAACTGGTAGATCCATTTTTCCATGCCCTAGCCAAAACACAGTATTATAACTCCATTTATAAAGCATATCCCTTCAGGTACCTGTGAAGTACTATTGCTTTGTGGTATTCACTGGCATTTTCCTGAGAGCTGATGGTCATGTGTGTTGTGGCCTGAATTATGCCCCAAACTAATTCTCATGTTGAAGTCCTAACCTACAGTATCTCAGAAAGTGACTATATTTGGAAATAGGATCATCAAAGTGGTAAAATGAGGTCATTAAGATGGGCTCAAATCCAGTATGTCTGATGTCCTTCTAAGAAGAGGACATTAGGACACAGAAACAGGAGAAAACTGCAATGAACATGGAAGTGCAGGTATCTCTTCATAATCTTAATGTAATTGTATATATAATCAGAGGTGGAATTTGGATTGCTGGAATATGGCAGTTCTATTTTTAATTTCTTGAGGAACTTCAAACTGTTTTCATAATGGTATATATATATATATATATTTTTTAAAGATTTTATTTGTTTATTTGACAGAGAGAGATCACAAGTAGGTAGGGAGGCAGGCAGAGAGAGAGAGAGAGGGAAGCAGGCTCCTCGCTGAGCAGAGAACCTGATGTGGGACTCGATCCCAGGACCCTGAGATCATGACCTGAGCTGAAGGCAGCGGCTTAACCCACTGAGCCACCCAGGTGCCCGGTATATATTTTTTTCTGACCGGTAAAAAGTCTGATTAATTCCTTTCTATATGGTTAACAAATATAATTTGACATTTTTGAATGCTAATTTTTGATTTTTCAAATCCTGCCCTTGATATAATCTATCTTTAAATAATTTTTTAATGCTCCTGATAGTACTTTATAATTTTCAGTAAATGGATTTGCCAAATTTTCATTTGATTTCTGGAGACCTGTATGCCCATAAGTTGGAGTTATCACATACATTATCATCATCATTACCATCATCACCCGTTTTGTAAAGAAAGTTGAAGCTCTAGAGATTTATATGATTTATTCACTGTGTGGTGGGAAATCCTGGATTAGAAGTCGATTTCCTTGATATCTATGTATCCTTAGAAACAGTATCTGTCTATGTATCCTTAGAGCAGTGGAGTTCTCAGAGTAAATGTTCCTCCAGTGAAACCATGTGTTGCTTCTATTCAGTCTCCTTATAACTTCAAAAAAGTTATTAAAGAAAAGTTTTACAATTTTTACAACATTTTCTGTGAAGAATCAGATATAAAATAAAACAGTAGTAGAAATACTAAATAGCAACATCAAGATTGCAAGATTGCTCAATTTTCTAAACCTACTACTTATTTAAAAGAGGGAAATGCAGGCTAGAAGCTTGAGTACAGTCTGTCTTTAAATTCAGTCTGTCTCATGAAAATGTTTTTAGTACTTTGCCTCTCAGAGTCAAGCATTTTCACTGTCTCTTTCTCTCTATCTCTCCATTTTTTCTCCCTAGTAACTTCTCACTTATCTTTAACAGTGTGTCCTGGTTTGAAAGGTAACATAATAATCTATTTTCACTACGTGTAACCAAAAAAACACAGTACTTTATGATTTTCCAGCTAAGGAAGCAGAAATGAAATCGAAAATCATGCTTTAAGGCATATTTTGTCAAATCTGTTGTGAAGAATTGAAGGTTTTGGATGTTAATCCGTAATGTAGATTGGCACCTTTGAGTACAGATAAACAAACCTGTAGTTTGGTCTAAAAAGAACTTATATCACTGTAGCTTAAGATGACTGTGTTAGAGAGTGAGATAAAGCAGCTTTCTGCTTTTAACTCAGTATGTCAAAACGGCTTTATTGTGGAGAGAGACTGGTGCATTGCAGAGTGGATTCAAGCCATATACTTCCTTGGTCAAGGAAATGAACACAATTTTCAAAGTGTTTTCTGTATCTACATTATAAGATATCATCATTCATTTCTAACAGAGGTGGAGAATAAGAAAAATTAATTCAAGATATATTTAATGATCACTTACTGTAGGCCAGTAGTATATGTAATGCTAGATTAGATTCTGTTTAAGCTGTCCTAGAGGCATTATTTTTGAGATTATGAAGATGATGGTCCTTCCTCAGAGAATTCTGAAAGTAAGACAAAACTCCAAGCCGTAAATAATACTCATTACATGTTCGTTATGTTACTAAACTCTCAAAATACAGATAAAGTCTGCAAAATTGGATTGATGTTAAATTCTTATTTTTGGCAAATATATCAAATATATCATGACTGTGTAAGATGATAACTTTAGGAAAAGTTGGGTGCAGGGTACATGAACCTACTGTATTATCTTTGTGTCACTTTTGTAAATCTAAAATTACTTCCAAATAAAAAAAAAATTCAACAACAAAATCCTCTCACAGTGACATTTATGTCAAACCATGTGTGTCCAGCAGTTAAGTATTCCTGGTAGGTGTATAGTAGACTTGCTAAAGACATGACCTGGGAATTGGAAAGACTGTAGGATTCAGATACATATCTAAGTTGTCTCTTTATCTGGGACCTATTACTCCTCCCTTAGGTTTGTTCTGTTTTCACTTCTCTCTTCCCAGCAGATTCACTGTCTTTGTTTCATCTGAGCGTGGCCCTCTTTTGCTGCCCCAGGCCCACATTTATGTGACTGTATAGGTGAACATGCACCTCTCTCCTATTTTATACAAACCTTAAATTTCCAGATGGAATGATCATACTTTTTTTTGTTGAGCCCATAGATTGACCTACATTATTGACCATTTTTATGCATTGTACAATTATTTAGGTGAGGTCAAAGAGTACAAACAAGATTACAAAGGTTTGAAGAAGATTCAGGAGACAGGATCCTTTATAGGAGCATTTCATAGTTTGGGTACACTGTATTGGCACGCCACTGGGTTTACACCAAAGAGAGTAAAGGATTCATTAACTTAGAGTTCTCTTATAGTTAATGACAGAACTTTGACAATATGGAAGTATAGAAAAATTGTTGCTTATATTTATTATCATTACCTGGGGTGTTGGATTTCACACTAGTATCATCCAAATCATCCTTTGCTAGGAAGGCAGGTTAGGAAAAATTTAGAAAAAATGCCTCTGTAGTAGCTATTGTAAAATAGTCAATAAAGTTTTATGTCAGTATTAATTAATTATTTTTGGTATCATTTTCCTTGTGTAGAGCATGATTAGAGAAGGAATACCAGAGATGAAGATAATTATAAAAATTTATAAAACTAAAAAGCAAAATCAAAATATGAAAATAATAAAAATTTTTGATTTTGTTATGTCATTGCCAAAAGAAATAAGTTTTACAAGTAGATATTAACAAATGGCAAGACTATCAGTTTTCCGAGTAATGCCCAATCAATATTTTATATATTAACTTAATTTTTGTGTGTTTTGGGAAAACCAGCAATTGAGATAAATTTTGGCAATTTAGTCAGATGTTTTTATGAAGTTCTGCATGTTGTGCTGGTTTGACTAGATGAAATCCACCTGGTAACTTCATTTTATAGTGAGTCCAGCACCTTCAGCTATTGAAAATTGTCCTTTTTCTCCACATTAAAGTCTTAGATCAGTTGACAGAAGGCATTAACTGTCTGATAAGGGAAAACATCTTAAAAGATGATTTCCTTTGTCAGTGAAATGAGTTTCAAATAATTTGTTTTCTGAAAACAAAAATCAAAAAGCCTCTCTGTAAGTGACTTTTCTAGTTGTCAATTGTTGCTTTGCTTTTAATGTCAAGTACATAGAGTGAGAGTAAATTATTCTGTTCAGTAGATGGCACAATAATATTCTGTTTTTGTATAACACATTTTAAATATTTGATGTTTATTTTTAATATCTAATGTTTTGTTTTAGATTTTTTCCCCTTAATTTCTCTTCTCCACACCCATTGATTCACTGCGTACTCAAACAACTAAAATGTATTTTCTAGTGTACTTAGTATATATCCATAAAGTATTATTGAGTTGAAAAACCTAAGTCATGTGTGGTGTACATAAGTTTAAACTACATAAAATTTATCATTATTTACTTTTTTAAAAAAATCCTATGCTTTAAACATCTATCCAAGGTGTCATGTGCACAAGTAACTTATTGCTTTTTATTGCTACATCAAGCCCAATAGTGTGAAAAGAATATATTAAAAGATTGGAGCATTGACCAATTCATTATTTGAAGCTAATAAAACCAATCCAAAAATATTTAAAAATGCACAAAACCCATAAATTATAAGCCTAATTCAGTTATTAATTTAAATGTGAAAATTTAATATAAAATATTGGTTTACTGATTTCAGTGGTGTCTCCCCAAATAATACATAATGATCAAATTTATCTCAACAATGCAAAAAGGCTTAATATCACATCTGAATTCATAAATCACAATCTTAATAATCTTCAAGAGAACCATTATCTTTTAAACTCACTAGACAAAAAAGGCATTACATAAAGTTCAATAGTTCATTATAACTGAAATAAAATCTGACAAAGCTAGAGGTATGAAAAATTGGTAAAGACTATCTACTGAATTAGTTTGATACATTTTAAATTTTATGGTGAAAATATAGATTCATTCTATATTTATGTAGAATGCTCACTGTATTTTTTGGGCGGAAGCCGAAAGACATTTTAAAAAAGTGATATATCGAAAGCTTCTGCACAGCAAAGGAAACAGTCAAGAAAACAAAGAGGCAACCCACGGAATGGGAGAAGATATTTGCAAATGACAGTACAGACAAAAGGTTGATATCCAGGATCTATAATGAACTCCTCAAACTCAACACACACAAAACAGACAATCATATCAAAAATGGGCAGAAGATATGAACAGACACTTCTCCAATGAAGACATACAAATGCTATCAGACACATGAAAAAATGTTCATCATCACTATCCATCAGGGAGATTCAAATTAAAACTACATTGAGATATCACCTTACACCAGTTAGAATGGCCAAAATTAACAAGACAGGAAACAACATGTGTTGGAGAGGATGTGAGAAAGGGGAACCCTCTTACACTGTTGGTGGGAATGCAAGTTGGTGCAGCCTCTTTGGAGAACAGTGTGGAGATTCCTCAAGAAATTAAAAATAGAACTTCCCTATGACCCTGCCATTGCACTTCTGGGTATTTACCCCAAAGATGTATTGAAAAGATGGGCTATCTGTACCTCAATGTTTATAGCAGCAATGGCCATGGTAGCCAAACTGTGGAAAGAACCAAGATGCCCTTCAGTGGACGAATGGATAAGGAAGATGTGGTCCATATACACTATGGAGTATTATGCTCCATCAGAAAGGATGAATACCCAACTTTTGTAGCAACATGGACGGGACTGGAAGAGATTATGCTAAGTGAAATAAGTCAAGCAGAGAGAGTCAAGTATCATATGGTTTCACTTATTTGTGGAGCATAACAAAAAGCATGGAGGACATGGGGAGTTAGAGAGAAGGGAGTTGGGGTAAATTGGAAGGGGAGGTGAACCATGAGAGACTATGGACTCTGAAAAACAATCTGAGGGGTTTGAAGTGGCGGGGGGGTGGGAGGTCGGGCTACCAGATGGTGGGTATTATAGAGGGCACAGATTGCATGGAGCACTGGGTGTGGTGAAAAAATAATGATACTGTTATGCTGAAAATAAATAAATGAAAAAAGAAATTAAAAAAAAAGTGATATATGAGGGGTTCCTAGGTGGCATAGTAGGTGAAGTGTTCAATTCTTGATTTTGGTTCATGTTATGATCTCAGGGTCCTGACTGTCAGGCCCTGCACTCAGCGGGAAGTCTGCTTGAGATTCTCTCCCTAACCCTCCCTCTGCTCTTCCCCTTGCTCTCTCTTGCTCTCTCTCTAAAATAAATACGTCTTTAAAATTAATTAATTGATTGATATATGAAGTGAAAAATTTTAAAGATAAGATGGTGCTTAAATAGAAAATAGTCCCTTGAATGGAAATAAAATATATTTGCAAATAAAATAGTCCCTTAAATGGAAAACCGAACACCATTAACAAGCAGACATTAGATTTGACAACAGACTTCAGGAAGAGTGTCACATGTAAAGTTATTTTAGAAAAATTGATTGTATTTATTTATTCTGGCATAAAACATTAGAGAAGTGAATAACTTCTATACTGGGAAACACACTTGAAGAATCATGGCATTGATTAGACTGTTCACAATTACAGTAGAAACTGTATGTATCAAAGGAGTAACCTACTAAAAGTGTACAAGAAATCTATGGAAACATTGTTAACTACTCAAAACATAAATAAATGGTGAAACATACCATTTTCATGAGTGTCACAACAGGACACTGTGATGATGATGGTTTTACTCAAATTATTTGAAAAAAAATGTTATACAATTTTCTGTGAGATTTCTCCAGGATTTTCAAGGAAACTTAGACAATTAATTTTAAAATATATGTGAGGGAAAATCTAGTGATAGGCAAAGAGACCTCAAAAAAACTAAAGAATGTAGATGTAAAATCTCCTTGAAATAGTAAGATATATAACAGAAGACATTGTAATAAAAAAGAAATTTTGGATATGACAGAGTATATCACAAATTAATATAAATAGCATGGGTTATTTTGTGGATAGAGCTTAAAATTGAAGACTACATTGAAAATATTTCAGTTTGGACCCCTACTTTACAACAAAAACAAACTCTAAATGGTTTAATTGCTCAAATTAGAAAGGCAATAATATAAAACCATTAGAACAATAACAGGAGATTATTCTGAATTTGGAGTACAGAACTAAAACAAAAGAACTAAAAACAAACTAAAACAAACTAAAAAACTAAACTTTAAAACTAAAGTTTACAGAACTAAAACAAAAGAGAAACAATCGTAACAGGGTGTTTTTCCAAATCAGGAAACAAAATCTAGGAAACCCATGCTTCTGGATGAAAAGCTGGTGATAAATGAATACATGACACTTGAATAAACATATCATAGAAGTATAAATTGAGTAGAAAACTCCACGAAGGTTTTTAGAGTTTATTTTTAATTGCCCTTGCTCTGTTATTTTCATTGCATGGAAGAGTTTGGATTATTCATAAAACAAACAAACATGATTAAATTAATAATTGTACATGATTTCTAGCACCTATACAAAAATATTAGATGTAAATATGGTCTGTAGTGAAGAGACCAGTGTAAGTTTAATGTGAGATATATAAATAGGGAACTAAGAACACAAACAATGAATTTTAGCTCAAAATATGTAGAAGTTCAGGGATGATTTTCTAGAGTAGGAAGAACCTGAATTATTACTTAAAGACAATATGGTGAGCGTTCCTGGTAGTGAAAATCTCGTGAGCAAAGGTAAAGAATGAAGCTGCATTCTAGAGATATGGCCCTCAAATTCTTGTGCTGAGATGCCTGCATTACTCTAATTCCTATCTTCACGAGTTATGGGCCATTCACCATTTCTCTTGCTTTTGTGAACTACTCAGGAGGCTGCTAGCACATTAATTTTCTAGTTCAGTTTAGAAAGTGTAAATATCTGTTCTCACTCACAAAATTGTAATGTGGAAATTGATACTAAAGAGTTAATTGTGAATAATCCCTTAGCAAATAAGAATTGCTTATTGGGTTGAGATAGTTAGAAGTCAGTGAGCTTTCTATTAATATTCAGAAAAAGGAAAGTAGATGATAAACACTAGTGCAATAACTAATAAGGTATTGCCTGCTGTGTTCTGAGATAATGTGTCTATAGAGGAAACCTCCGAGAAACTGAATATTTGCTCCTGTAGATCAATTTGAAGGGGTGAGAGGTTTTGTTTTTTGTTTGCTTTCAAGAAATAAATGGAAGAATGGGGTGCCTGGCTGGCTCAGTTGGAAGAACATATAACCTTTGACCTCAGGGTCATGAGTTTGAGCCTCACATCGGGCGCAGAGATTACATAAAAAAAAAAAAGTATTTTTAAATAAAAGAAAATAGGAAAACTAAAAAAAAAAAAAAAGAAAAGAAAAAAAAAAGACCTGGTTTAAATCTCTAAATTTTTTCTTCTAGGAATTCAATTCTTATAACTCATTTCTAACAGTTTACTTAACTATCTGCTTTTAACTTCTTCTCTGTAATTAAAAGTCCAAACATACCATCTTGAATTATTTCTCAACAGACATATATGGCCCTTCCCACCTAGTATTTGCCATTTATTATATTGGAATGAATGATGTCAGCCAATTTTGCAATCTAGAATTCTGGGAAAATTCTTTCTTATTTTCCTTTCATCAATCATAATTTCTAATCAATCACTGCTAAATAAACAGCCATAAATATTTGTTCAGTCTGCTTTCTTCACTCACCTTAACCATGATTTTCCAAGTTCATGTAAACATTTGTAAATTATATTGTATTTCTCTCATGTTGAAAACCTCTCAATGATTTTCCATTGTTCTCAGGATACATTTCAAAGTCAATGTTATAGTTTATATCACCTTTCATTCATTTGTCCATAAAGAGCCAGTCATACTGAAAGTTCATGGAAAAATGACTATATCTTGCTTCTGACCTTTAGATTTGTATTTCTCCATCTGAAAAATGTCCCTTACCCTTTTTCTTATGTATGTTTCAAGGCTCAACTTCTAGAAGAAACGGAATAGAGCACATTGTCCAGTCTCTTGACAGTTTGGGTATAGTTACTGTTTAAAAAATATTTATGGGTCTTAGTTTTCCATGTAGAAATGGAGATGATAATAGCACCTATATCATAGGGCTATTGTGAATATCAAATTACTTAATATAGGCAAAATATTTTGAAAAGCGAGTACTAAATAAATGTTAGCTATAAAAAATATTTCCTGACTTTCAAATCCTAATAAGATATCACTCAAAAATTTTTATACTGCCATATTGTGATTATATGCCATATTATATAATATTAAATTGTACATGTTTCAAGATGTATCAAAATTTATAAATTTTTGATAGAAATGCATATGCCATTCTTCTTCATGACTTTATAGGCAGACACTACTTAAATATCTGTCACACAGTAGTAGACAGAAAATAAATGTCTTAGATATATGTAAATCTGTATGTGTAGTTGGATGGATAGGTGTGTTTAGCTTATTAAGACTTGTTTCTTCAGTATGTGTGTATATATTATTTATTTTAAGCTCTGCAAGGGATGAAATCTAGCTTATTATTTCTCTTGAAATGGTCTTCAATCACAGAATGATATGTGATATGTCAGATACGCTTGATAAATATGCTACCTTCTTGGTTCATAAATTCTTTGTTTCATACTTCAGAATATTATTACATTCCTCAAGGAAAATACTTGGGGGGGAATGTTATAAAATTAAAACCTGGGCACCTGGATGACTCAGTGGCTTTAGCCGCTGCCTTTGGCTCGGGTCGTGATCTCAGGGTCCTGGGATCGAGCCCCACATCAGGCTCTCTGCTCAGCAGGAGCCTGCTTCCTCCTTTCTCTCTGCCTGCCTCTCTGCCTGCTTGTGATCTCTGTCTGTTAAATAAATAAATAAAATCTTTTAAAAAAATTAAAACCCATAGGAATAAAAAATTATTCATACTGTGGAAAAGTTTTTTTTTTTTTTTTTTTGGTTATTAGGGCACTTATTGGGGTAAGAATACAGAAAAAAGGACATTTGCGTTCATATAGGTTGCTTTAAATGATTTAATTTGTTCTGTGTTATAAAATAGTAAAATTATTACAGTGATACTATAAACATCTAAAGTAGTACTAAAGCTTCTGCTTGTGAAATGAGGGAGTAAGTGTATAAAGGTATTTTCCCTATTCCTTCCACCAAGTACAACTAAAAACCTTGTTCATTATATATGAAATGAATGTAATAAGACTACATAAGGTGGAAAGAAGATGACACAGAGGCTAAGTATTGTGGAGTTTGAGATATGACACAGGGGTGAGTTTCATGTTATTACTAGTATAAGTTTTTCTCCCGTAAAATTAATATATTGAAGCCCTAGCACCTAATGTGATGGTATTAGGAAGTAGGGCCTTGGGAAGTATTTAGGTTTAGATGAAGTCATTAAGTTTGGATGCTCATGATGGAGTTATTGCCCTTACAAGAAGAGACACCAGACAGCTGCCTCCCTAACTTTTCATGTGAGGACACAGCAATAAAGTAACCAACTGTGAGCCAGGAAGAGAGTCTTAGGGGAACCTGACCATGGTGACACCCCAGCATCTGGGATTTCTAGTCTCCAGAATTGTGATAAAATAAATTTCTGTTGTTTAAGCTACTCAAGTCAATAATATTTTGTTATGGTAGCCTGAGCTAACTAATACATTGCCAGTTCTACTGAAATTGATATGTAACCTTAACCCAACACCTATCAAAATCCTAGGGAGGGGGCGCCTGGGTGGCTCAGTGGGTTAAGCCGCTGCCTTCGGCTCAGGTCATGATCTCAGAGTCCTGGGATCAAGTCCCGCATCGGGCTCTCTGCTCAGCGGAGAGCCTGCTTCCCTCTCTCTCTCTGCCTGCCTCTCCATCTACTTGTGATTTCTCTCTGTCAAATAAATAAATAAAATCTTTAAAAAAAAAAAAAAAAAAAAAATCCTAGGGAGGATTCTGTAGGCATGGAAAACATTGTTTAAAATTGTATTTAAAAGATTAAGGAAGTAGATAAAGCAATTATAAAAAAGAAAAATAATTTCAAGAACTTTAGGTAGCTATTGTATATGTGCTGCTGAAGCGAGCACAAGAACTCTAGGTAGCTATAGTAATTAAGACCATGTGGTATTGGCAAAATAATAAGACATAGAAATCAATGAAATAAAATAACTCAAATAATGCCACACAAGTGCGATCAACTGATATTTGACAGAAGTGAAAAGGCAGTTCACTGGAGGAGTGGGAATGCCTTTTTAACAAATAGTGCTGTGCCCATTGGGTAATCCCCATCAAAAATGAATACGTAAGTAACCTCAATCTGTACCTCACACTGTATGCAAAAATTAAATTAAATAAAGTAACCAACTGTGATGGCAAGATTTCATAGATTTCAATTTAAGATGTAAAAGCACAAAATTTTAGGAAAAGAAACATAGGAAATTAGTGACTTAACACTCAACCCTCAGTCCATAAAAGTGAAGAATGTGTTGATAAACTGAATTTCATCAAAATTATAAATCTTGCTCTGCAAAAGACTCTGTTAAGATGAAAAAACAAGTTATAGACTGGGAGAAAATATTTGAAAGCCACATATCTCAGAAATAACTTCTATTCTCACTGTATAAAGAACTACAAAATTTAATAATAAAAATGCAATTTAAAAAAATAGGTGAAAGACATGAAGAGGATATACAGATAGCAAATAAACACACGAAAGGATGATAAGCAATCAGTATCCATCAGGGACATACACACTTATATCACTATAAATCTATCAGAATGCTGAAGTAAAAAATTATGTTACCAAATGCTGAGAAAAATGGAACAAAATTGGATCTTTGGGAAACTGCTGGTAGCAATGCAAAATGTTATAGTCACTCTGGAAAATAGCTTGGCATTTTCTTAAAAAAAAAAAAAGAAGAAGAAGAAATACCATATGACCTAGTTATGACATTCCTAGGCTTTTATCTAAGAGAAATGAAAACCTGTTCATACAAAAACTTTTACATAATTATTCATAATAATTTCATTTGTAATATCCCAAACTGGAAATAATAAAAATGTACTATAATGTGTAAATAGTTTAATACATGGTAGTATATACATGCCATACAATATGCAGTACTTTCAGCAAAAAAGTAAAAACAAAACAAAACAAAACAAAAAATTGCAGCTTGGGTGGGTCTCAACGCATTATGCTGAGTGAAAATGACAATCTTTGGAGCCCATGAGTTTGCTTATATAACATTCTGGAGAAGACAGAATTATAGAGATTGGAAACACCTTAGTGTTTACAGGTGTTGTGATGGTGTGAGACAAAGAATGGATGTGACTAAAGAGGTGTAGAAAGCGGCAGATCTTTGTTGGAATGGAAGAGTTTTTTATCTCAACAGTGCTAGGGATTACAAAGCTATAAAGTTGATAATTCATATAAAACTCTATATAGATGTACACATTAAACCAATATCAATTTCTTAAAATTTTTTGAGTATAGTTGACACATAATGTTACATTAGTTTCAAGAGTACAACATAGTGATTGAATATCTCCATGCATTATACTAAGCTCACCACAAATATATAGCTACTATCCATATGTAACTATACAATACTATTTCAGTACTATTGACTATATTCCCTAGGCTGTGCCTTTTATTCCAGTGGTGTATTCATTCTACAACTTGAAAGCCTGTATCTCCCTTTCTCCTTCACCTATTTTTCTCATCTGCCATCCCTTTCCCTTCTAGCAACCATCAGTTTGTTCTCTGTATTTAATAGTTCTGATTCAGTTTTTGTTTATGTATTCATTTATTTTTTAGATGCATATATAAGTGAAATCATGATACTTGTCTTTCTGTCTGATTTATTTCACTTAGCATAATACCCTCTGCGCCTGTCCCTGTTGTCACAAATGGCAAGATCTCGTCCTTCTTTATGGCATCCTAATATTCCTGTGTGTGTGTGTGTGTGTGTGTGTGTGTGTGTACCTCATCTTCTTTACCTTATGTTGCTTATATCTTGGCCAATGTAAATAATGCTGCAGTAAAGTTGAAGTACAAGTATTTTTTTCAAATCAATATTTTTATTTCCTCTAACAGGTCTTTAATCGATTTTGAACTTATATTTGTGTATCATGTTAGAAAGTGACCCAGTTTCTTTTGCATGTAGTTGTCCAATTTTCCCATCCCCATTTATTGAAGATACTTTTTTCCTCATTGTATGTTCTGGCCCTCTTTGTCATAAATTAATTGACCATTTAAGCCTGGGTATATTTCTGGGCTCTCTGTTCCAGTCCATTGATTTCTTTGTCTACTGTGGTGTCAGTACCATACTGTTTTGATTGCTACAGCTTCATATATTATATCTTGAAATCTGGAACTGTGCTACCTCCAGTTTGGTCTTTTTCTCAGGATTGCTTTGGCTATATGCATGGTCTTTTTTGTGGTTCCATAGAGATTTTAGGATTATTTGTTCTAGTTTTGTGAAAAATGCTGTTGGTATTTTGATAGGGATTGCATTGAATCTGTAGATTGCTTTGGGTAGTATGGACATTTAACACTGTTAATTCTTCCAGTCCATGAGCATGGGATATCTCTCATTTGTTTGTGTCATCTTCAATTTCTTTCATCAGTGTTTTATAGTTTTCAGAGTACTTTTACAGTACTGTGAAAAATCTGCATATAATTGAAACTGCACAGTTCAAAGCTGTGTTGTTCAAAGATCAACTATATATTGAATACATGCTTGCAATTTTATGTACTACTTTACATAATAATAATTTTTGAGAAAATACGTGAAAACTGTTTTTTTTTTAGTGTTCACTAGAATTCTGCATTTTTTATTTTTTTATTTTTTTTTTTTGGTATGAAAATCAGTGGAATTCTTACAATAGCCACTGTTTATTAGAATTAAAATGCTATATAGCAAGTGAAATTAGTTTTAGAAGAAAGGTATTTTGACGTTCTCCCAAGAGATAAGAAATCCTTCTAAATTTTGACATGGATAATACCTTTAAATGAATTTTCACATAAAATTGAATATTTGGAACATTTCCAGTTATAATATCTAATTCACTTAATGGAACATAAAATGTTTTATATTTATTTTAGAGGTATGTATGGACAGTGACTACTTCCTTATTATACATGCATCTTTTCTCTCCACACTTACCATTATCATTACCAAGTCTTAGGCACTGTTTGTTATAACTTGAGTCAGTCCAATCTGCAGAATTTTTTGAATCTGTTATTTTACTGTATCAGTAACTTTAGGAATGTACACAGAAGAATTTTTTGTATGTATTATATCTATGTTTATATGAATACATGATTATGGGCTATTTCTAATGTAATGTACAAGAAGTAATGAAAAATATCAAAAGTTTTAGGGCAGTTCACTCTCCATATAATATTTATTTTTGCCTCTGAAATACTTATTTCCTTGAGAGCTTTAACTTGTTGCCTCACTTAATATTTAAGAATATAATATACATGGGGTGCCTGGGTGGCTCAGCAGGTTAAAGCCTCTGCCTTCTGCTCAGGTCATGATCCCAGGTCCTGGGATCAAGCCTATCGGGCTTTCTGCTCGGCAGGGAGCCTGCTTCCTCCTCTCTCTCTGCCTGCCTCTCTGCCTACTTGTGATCTCTGTCTGTCAAATAAATAAATAAAAACTTAAAAAAAAAAGAATATGATATGCATGGAATTTCATTGAGAATGTTATAGGACTTTTCCATGCTATCAGTTTCTGTCTCAGTTACTACTAACAGGACATTAAATTTATTATTTACAAAACTATTATATAATCATCTCTTATCATTAATGTCATCAGTGATAGATAAAATCCATTTTGAAACAGAAGTCTGATCATAGTATTTTCCTGCTTAAAATATCTTGTTATCTTTATCTTTCCATTATTTTAATATAATAATCTAAATTCCAGGCCTTCCATGATCTAGCTTCTACTGACCCTTGGACACAATGGACTGCAGAAATGAACAATTAGAAATCTCTAATTCAACCATTATTATGGAATTGTGATTGAAGTTACAGGTGAAGAGAATTAGAAAGCAGAACAGAGAAAGTACATCAGACAGGAGATTAAAAAATATTGCAAATATTTGTAAAAATTTCCCTTTCTGGGTTTAGCTCGAAGAAAAATATGTTTTTGTTTCCCCAGATACCTCTAACTATTGAAATATTCTAAGGCTTTTCAACCAACATATTTTTGCTTATCTTTCGACCCAAAGAAGGTAGAATAACTTAGGTAAGACTATAACTGCCATCACTTAGGTATGAAAGGGATATTGCTTGGGATGTTTTCCTAATTAGTATGCCTATTTAATTACTAACACAAATGCTAACAAGGGTAGACTCCTTGAAATCATATTTTTATATATTAAAATTGAAATACTAAATACTATATATGTATACTGTTCTAGGGAATGATTTATAAAACAAGATATATATAATCTATGATTTAGGTATTTTAAAATATGCCAGAGTCTAGAATGAATTTGAAATAATCAGGGTTGCCTATCTGAAATGGTTAAATTAGGATGAACTTTTACTAAAACTAAGAAAATGGGGAGATGAAAGAAGAAAGCAAAAGGAGAAGGAGGAAGTAGACAAGAGGTTAAGATATATTGATCTGCAAGTAGCTGCTCCATATACTTGTGATATTTTAGGTCCTAGAAAAACTTTGTAAAACCTGTCTCTCAGTTCTCTTGTGTCTTTCTAATATAATAATTCCTTATTTTTCTCAAGTTAATTTTAAGTAAAATGTGGTGTAACCAAAACTTTTTTAACATAACAAATTGGTAAAACCAAAAGTCAACTTGTTAAAATAATTCATAATAATCCATTTTTTAACATTAACTTAGGACCTTATTATTTCTTCACCTCCCATAGAGATACTCCATAAGATCATCTCATTTTTATAAGTGTTATTATGCTATTTGAGCAAAACTATGGATATATGTATATACATATATATATATATACACATATGCATATGTATATATACATATATATGTACATACATACATGTACATATGTGTACTTATGTACACATTTGCTCCCTGTATCTGTAATCAACATGAAGTCTAAGTTTTTTCTCACTAAAGGAATATTCTGAGAAAAATATTAAAAGATAAATTTAGATTCCTAATAACTATGGCTGCCTGGCTCGTTTTTCTTGCCTTTTATCTTAAGGATTCTTGCACATTACCTAATAGTTCATGGCCTATGTAATTCTCTTTTAAACCTCCTGTTCTTTACATTCCCTATCACTTCCTGTTTGAGGATATATAAATGTAAATTTTTAAATTTTATTTTTCTTTAAAGATTTTATTTATTTATTTATTTATTTATTTATTTATTTATTTATTTGACAGAGAGAGAACATGAGCAGGGGGAGAGGGCAGACTACTCACTGAGCAGGGAGCCTGATGAGGGGCTTGATCTCAGGACCCTGGGTTCATTACTTAAGCCAAAGGCGGACGCTCAATGGCTGAGCCACCCAGGTGCCCCTAAATATCAATACGTTTAAAGAGAATTTCTGTTTACTCTTCAGTTTTCCATGTTTGCATTATGTTTTTGAAGTAGGGTGAATATTCTGTCCATAGAATTATGGATAATTTGCCTGTATGTTTTGGCAATATTGAGGGTTGGAGGTGGGATGGAAACCTGGTCACTGTAAGAAACACAGCATGTAGTGAATGAGAATGAGAAAACCAGATTATTAATGGCTGATCAAATGAGGAAAAAAAACCAGGTGGATGTATGATTCTAGATATCAGGCATTTAAATTTTGTTTAAAAATAGTTGGACACGTGGGGCCCCTGGGTGGCTCAGTGGGTTAAAGCCTCTGCCTTCAGGTCGGGTCATGATCCCAGGGTCCTGGGATCGAGCCCCACATCGGGCTCTCTGCTCAGCGGGCAGCCTGCTTCCTTCTCTCTCTGCCTTCCTCTCTGCCTACTTGTGATCTTTGTCTACCAAATAAATAAATAAATAACTCTTTAAAAAAAAAAAAAAGTTGGACACGTGCATATTATATTCAAAAGTAAAGACAGGGATTTTGCACCAGAGAGGTCTCAATAATTCTTTCTTGGTCTTCAGCTCTGGACCTCATCCCACCGAACCTCACCTATGTTCTAGAAGTTCATCATTTGGCTGTGAGTGGAGCTATGAGTCTTTACATTTGTACTCTGAGCTTTGGTGCAAAATTGTCTTTTTATTTGTCTGTTTTTGTTTGTATACTTCATCAGTCTTACCTTGGGGCCCATTTAGACTGAAACTTTTATCTTCCCTTTTTTTCCTGTCTCTCTCTCTCCCTCCCTCCCTCTCTCTTTTTTTTTTTTCTTTTCTTTTTCTCTCATTTGTGTCGGGAACCCTGATTGCTAAGAAGATTCCAGAGTGCACCTTGACTGCACCACAGACAATACATTCAGCTACATCCATTCAGTCATCTCTCACCAAAATGACTAGGAGGAGGAATGCCCACAGAAGAAAAATACAGAGGATGGGCCTTCTGCAACAGAGTTAATGCTATCAACATAGACAATATGTTGGAAAGAGAATTCAGGTTAACAATTATCCAGGCAATAGCTAGGTTTGAGAAAGCCATGGATGACCAAACGGAATTGATTAGGGCTGAACTGAAAGCGACCAGGGATGAAGTTCACAATGTTAGGGCAGAGCTTAAAGCTACCAGGGAGGAGGTTCACAAATGCTCTCAATGAGTTCCAATCTAATCTAAATTCTCTCAAAGCTAGGGTAACTGAGACAGAAGATAGAATTAGTGATCTTGAGGACAAACAGAGAGAAAGGATTAGGAGGAAGCCTGGAACAAACAGCTTAGAAGCCACGAAAACAGAATCAGGGAAATAAATGATGCCTTGAAACATTCCAACGTCAGAATTATTGGAATCCCTGAAGGGGAGGAGAAAGAAAGAAGTCTAGAAGATATAGTGGAACAAGTTCTTCATGAAAATTTTCCCAGTCTCACGAATGGAACCAGTGTTCATGTACTAGAGGCCGAACGATCTCCACCCAAGATTATAGATTCAAAAAAACATCAAGGAACCTCATAGTCAAATTGAGGAATCATAATTGTGGATACAATCTCTTGAAAGCCACTAGACAAAGAGGCTCCTTACTTAAAGAGGAAAGCGCATCAGAATAACGTCAGACCTGTCCACAGAGACCTGGCAAGCCAGAAAGGGCTGGCAAAATATATTCAGGGCACTAAATGAGAAGAACATGCAGAGAAGAATACCTTATCCAGCAAGACTGACATTCAAAATAGATGGAGAAATAAAGAGTTTCCAAGACACGCAAGGCTTAAAAGACTATGCAACCACCAAGCTGACACTGCGGGAAATATTAAGGGGGGTTCTATAAAAGAGGAAAAATCCTAAGAAAAGCATTGAACAGAAATATAGAGACAATCTAAAGAAAGAAAGACTTCAAAGGTAACTCGATATCAATTAAAACATTTCTATCAATAATCACTCTCAATGTGAATGGCCTAAATGTGCCCATAAATCGGCACAGGGTTGCAGATTGGATAAAACGACAGGACCCATCCATATGTTGTCTACAACAGACCCATTTTGAACCTAAAGATATACCCAGACTGAAAGTGAAGGGATGGAGAAGCATCTTTCATGCCAATGGGCCTCAAAAGAAGCGATTCTCATATCAGATAAATTAGATTTTAAACTAAAGATTGTAGTCAGAGATACAGAAGGACACTACATAATTCTTAAAGGGACTATCCACCAAGATGATCTAACAATTTTAAATATCTATGCCCCCAATATGGGAGCGGCCAATTACATAAGAAAACTGTTAATCAAGATAAAGAGTCATATTGATATGAATACATTAATAGTAGGAGATCTTAACATGCCTCTCTCAGAAATAGATCATTGAAGCAGAAAATCAATAAAGAAACAAGAGCATTGAATGACACATTGGACCAGATGGACCTCATAGATATATACAGGACATTCCACCCTAAAACAACAGAATACTCATTCTTCTCAAGTGCACGTGGAACCTTCTCCATAATAGACCACATACTGGGTCACAAATCAGGACTCAACCAATACCAAAAGACTGAGATTATTCCCTGCATATTCTCAGATCACAATGCTTTGAAACTGGAGCTCAATCACAAGGAAAAGTTCAGAAGGAACTCAAACACCTGGAAGCTAAAGACCACCTTGCTTAAGAATGCTTGGATCAACCAGGAGATCAAAGAAGAACTTAAACAGTTCATGGAAACCAATGAGAATGAAGACAGTTCGGTCCAAAACCTATGGGATACAGCAAAGGCGGTCCTAAGGGGGAAATACATAGCCATCCAAGCCTCCCTCAAAAAAATTGAAAAATCCAGAATACACCAGCTATCTCTACACCTTAAAGAACTGGAGAATCAACAACAAATCAAACCAAGTCCACACATAAAAAGGGAAATAATCAAGATTAGAGTTGAGATCAATGAGGTAGAAACCAGAGATACAGTAGAACATATCAATGAAACTAGAAGCTTGTTTTTTGAAAGAGTCTATAAGATTGACAAACCATTGGCCACACTAATCCAAAAGAAAAGAGAGAAAGCCCAAATTAATAAAATTATGAATGAAAAGGAAAAGATCACAGCTAACACCCAGGAAGTACAATTATCAGAACACACAAAACAGACAATCATATTAAAAAATGGGCAGAAGATATGAACAGACACTTATGCAATGAAGACATACAAATGGCTATCAGACACATGAAAAAATGTTCATCATCACTAGCCATCAGGGAGATTCAAATTAAAACCACATTGAGATACTACCTTACACCAGTTAGAATGGCCAAAATTAGAAGACAAGAAACAACATGTGTTGGAGAGGATGTGGAGAAAGCAGAATCCTCTTACACTGTTGGTGGGAATGCAAGGTGGTGCAGCCACTTTGGAAAACAGTGTGGAGATTCCTTAAGAAATTAAAAATAGAGCTTCCCTATGACCCTGCCATTGCACTACTGGGTATTTACCCCAAAGATACAGATGTAGTGAAAAGAAGGGCCATCTGTACCCCAATGTTTATAGCAGCAATGGCCACGGTCGCCAAACTGTGGAAAGAACCAAGATGCCAAGACGAATGGATAAAGAAGATGTGGTCCATATACACTATGGAGTATTATGCCTCTATCAAAAAGCATGAATACCCAACTTTTGTAGCAACATGGACGGGACTGGAAGAGATTATGCTGAGTGAAATAAGTCAAGCAGAGAGAGTCAAGTATCATATGGTTTCACTTATTTGTGGAGCATAACAAATAGCATGGAGTACATGGGGAGTTAGAGAGGAGAAGGGAGTTGGGGGAAATTGGAAGGGGAGGTGAACAATGAGAGACTATGGATCTGAAAAACAATCTGAGGGGTCTGAATCGGCAGGGAGGTTGGGGGTACCAGGTGGTGGGTATTAGAGAGGGCACGGATTGCATGGAGCACTGGGTGTGGTGCAAAAATAATGAATACTGTTATGCTGAAAAGAAATTTTAAAAATTTTTTTAAAAAGTGAAGAGAGGGACAGAATTTAGGCATAACAAGGAAGGAAACTACACTAAGTTTCTATCTGTTTGTTCTGAGTTTCCATCATTCTGAAATAAGATATGCTATGGTGTAATTAGTGGTTTTAAGGGAATCAGAATCTATCTGTTATAATCAGAAAGCACATAAGTATCAGTTAAAACAGGAAGTGTAACAAACCATCCAAACCATGCATTTAGCTTACTGTTTACAGACTAGTAATTTGGGGTGACATGTGCTGTGCTTGTAGCCTAAGCCCATTGACTCATGAATCTGCAATCAGTTGTTGCTAGTTTTTGAAGGATTTGGCTTAGGTAGTTACAGAATAGGGCCACTCTCCATGTTGTCCCTCATCCTCCAGGAGGGTGACCCAGGCTTGTGCATATATATAGTGTGTATACATGTATGTGTGCATATACATACATGGTGGCAACATTTCAAAAGCAGCAAGAGAAGACAAGCCTGTATGTACACACACTTTTCAAGGTTCTGCTTTTGTCCTGTTTGTTGCTACACCATTGGCCAAAGGAAAGCATGAAGCCAACCTAAAAAAGAATGGGAAAAGACTCTACCTTTTTGATGAGAAGAAAATCAGTTTTCTAAGATGGATACATAGAGGAGGCAGCTTTTTGGCCCGTTTTGCAATCTATGGCAACATGATAGAGACCTCTAGTTAAACTGGGGTGAGCAATTAAATCTGACCTATCCTCTTCCTCTAATGCTATGCACAAAACCAAAAGTTCCTTGTCATAAAGGTGAACCTTACATGACTGTCACTTCAGGAGTACTGACAAATCAGAAATCAGATCGGCCATGGAAAATTTCCTCCACTTTGCTTACGTCTTTGTCAGAAGTCAAATCATTTCAATCTATAATTGGATATAATAATGAACATAAAATAAAACAGGAGCAAATGGAGGAGAGAGAGTCAATATCCTTAATATATCATTCAAAATTAATTAACAGTTTTAGTGCAGTTACAAGCAAAATTGTAATAGCTTGGCAAACTCCCTAGAATCATCAGAAAGCGAACTTGCAAGAACATTATAGAGGCAATTTCCCAGACAGATTTCCCATTCAGTGGAGGTACATACAAAGGGGGAGTGGGGGGAAGACACCTACTTACATAAGGTAGAGAAAAAATTCCTTTGAACTATGCACTTATTTTATTAGAAATATTAAGGTAACTGTACATCTGAGCAAACGTACTGCCTGCCTTTCCATTTGTATTCCTTTTGTATTTCCTTTTGTATTCATCCTTTTGTGTTCTGGGACACTGAGCCTAAGTTTGCTTTTTGCTTTTTTTTTTAAACCAAGTTCAAAATGATGTCTCTGTTCTAGTTCAGTTCTGCAAATAAAAAATCTTACATACAAAGAAGAAACAGATAGGAGGTGATTCCAAAGTTGTAATATTGCCAATATATTACAAGTATGTTGTATCTTTTAACTCCAAAATAATCTTCAAACTAGTAAGAGTAAAAGAAAGTGAAAAATGTAATTTTACTATTGGCAAAGGTTTTAAACAGTTTTGTTGATTGACTGCATTACTCATTCCAAGAAATATTTGCTTATTTTTAAAAATTCTGTTAATTACAGATGGCCTGTATGAACTAAATTTTGGCAAAATCAACTGAGACAGTGTCTCATAAATATGCACTCCTATGAATGTGTTCTCTACATATCATCCTTTATTTCACTGAATTTTATGAAAATTTGTTTAGACATTTCTAGACAGGTTTTTTTGTTTTGTTTTGTTTTTAGGTAGACTTTTGGGAGAAAGATCTGACTATTTTGTTACACAAGGGGAAAATTTTGGGGGGGGGAAATCACTCTTAAACATTACATGAAAGACCCTAGAAATCATTTACATTTTATTGATAGTGATTTTAAGTTGCTTTGATATAGGTCTTGAGCCTATGTTTCTGGAGGCTGGCTGGATTAAGTGCATCTTTACTTGTGTGAAATAACCACATCATTAAAGTAAAATATCTGTCTAATCTCAGAATCAAATAATAAGCAAACTACACAATATGCATGTTGTGACTGATACCATTTCTGGTGCAATGGGAAATGCCAAGGCACTGGAAAGCCAAAAAATGCCAAGAAATTTCCTACCAGATTGATTGATCCTGTCTCTTAATACTCTGCATAGCTCTGCATGAGAAGCCAATCTAAACACTGATCTCATTATGTAAGTCTTCAGGGTTTTGTTAAATAAGTATTTCCCAAAGTAAGAGATGATATACTGATATTATTGGACATTATATGGAAAATAAGTTTATTGTTGTCATATTTTGGGAGGATCACTTGTTACTACAGAGTTTCTCATTAAACATAATTTAATGGATGATATGTATTTTTGAGATGGGAAAATTACAGCCCAAACTCTCAAAGCCTGTAGTATATCTTCTCTCCTCATCATCCTAAACCATGCAGTATTTCTAGGCACAAAGAGACAAAAAGCTTTCGAAATTTACCATTTGTAAAATCTGTGGCTGAACTATAATCTGGGAAACTGTGGTGTGTAATTTAGCATAGCATTTGTCAAAAACAAATACATGAAAATTAAGGTTAGTCAATATTGATACTGTCCAATAGAACTTTTACCAATGATGAAAATGCCATTCATTTGTGCTTTTCAGTATGATAGACACTAATCAAATGTGCTTATTAAGGCCCTGTAATACGACCATGGACAGTTCCCAACTTACGATGGTTTGATTTAGGATTTTTTTTTAACTTTACAATGGTGCAAAAGCAGTATTCAGTAGAGACTGTACTTCAATTTTTGAATTTGATCTTTTCCTAGGCCAGCCATATGCAGTGTGATTCTGGGCAGCCTCAGACAGCCACAATTTCCAGTCAGCCACAGGATCATGAGGTTAACAACCAATATGCTTACAACAATTCTGTACCCACATAACCATCCTAGTTTTCATTCTCCATACAGTATTCAATAAATCATATGAGCTGTTCAACACTTTATTATAAAATAGGCTTTGTGTTAGATGGTTTTGCCCAACTGAAGGTAATGTAAGTTTGTTGCGTGTTTAAGGTAGGCCAAGCTAAGCTCTAATGTATTAAGTGCATTTTCAACTTTTGATGGGTTTATTGGAATATAACTCTGTGGTAAGTGAAGGCAGATCTATATTGTGATTGAGGAACTAATTTTTAAATTTTATTATTTTAAATCAATTTAAATAGAAGTAGCCACATGAGGCTAGTAACTAACTATGAGGCTAGGGGCTACTTGTTCAAAATATTTTCATTTGAACAATTTTTACTGTGTTGAAGATAGTAAGCATAGAGTTATGAAGGAAAACATTGTCAAAAATTATACTGGCATTAAATTCATAGAATCAGCAGTCTGCAAGCATCAATATGAAACCATTTCTATTCAGACTCTTATTTTTAAATATTACTACATAGTTTTACAGAAAAATAAATGAAAATAATTTTTGCATTTGATTTGAGGTTCCCAGTAATCATTGAAAATCTTAGGAATCATCATTCCCAGTGTTTTCCTAGCACATAGTATGTATTCAGTTTTACCCCAATCTCTGAAAGTAGAGCTCCTATGAAAACTTTTGTAAGCCAAAAGGTCATAAAGCAAAGAAACAACTATCATTAATTTATATGGGAAAATTGTCAAGTACTTGATGTGCTCAGGAGCTTCTGGTTTTAGTCAAGTATGACTTGGAAAAATTTGTAAAAGCATTCAATAAAAGCTTTTAATGCTCTAATTCTTTGAATGCGCAATTCAACTTTAGACCAATTTACTTGAGGGGGAACCACCAATACTGCTCTTATCAAGTCTGGAAATGTCAGCCTTCAGCTAAATCATGTCCTGGTCATTAACAGGAAGACCTGGGAGAATTTGTAACCTTCTGTTTCCTCTGTGAGGTTTGTTTTTGTTTTTGTTTTTCCTTTCTTCCCACCCATGGGGCCATCTGCCTTGTTTAGTAACTAGGGTAAACCCTGGGAGAGAAGAAAACCTCTTGGAGTCTTTCAGGTTCTCTTAGTGGGGTTGTGAATGGCTGAGTAAACCACTTCAAAATATATAGCTATATTAACCAGTTTTATTTACTCGTCTCCCTGTTGGTCTTCAAGCCATTCTAATTACATGTCCCCTCCTATTTCTCTGTTTAATTATTGCTGGAAACAGAATGTCTTCTATAAAAGTTAACTTGACCATTTTTATTCTCAAGTCTACCTGGTCTCTGAAAACTGTTCCACATTGTCACTCACTTATTGTGTTTACCACTCTTCTGCCTTCTTGTCTATGACATGCCCTCCTGCCCTTTGTTCACTCCCAATCTCCTTTCAGCATCAACTTCCTTTAATTTTTGTATAAATTGTTGCCTAAGCCTTGTTTTTTGTTTTTGTTTTTGCCTTTTTACTCTATATTTTCTCCTTAAATTTCCATTGGGAAATACTTTTCCCAATGCACATGATGTCATATATTGCAATATGAAGAAGATTTTCATGTTTGTATTTTCAGCCTGATTTCTTCCTTCATATACAGACCTAAACTAGCTTCTCAGGTAGTCTTTTGAATAGGATGACTGAAAAACACCTTGTGATCAATAAGTTCCCAGAAAAAAATTCATATTTCTTTCCAAATAAAAATTTTTTCTTGTGTCTTCCAGTCCCGTGAATGCAACCACCATCCCTCCAATCATTCAAGGCAAAGAGTAAAAAGTGACCTTTCATACCTTCTGTTCTCAGCACTCTCCATTTTCAATTTCTGACAGTTTTACCTCTAATTCATTCACTTCACATTTTCTCTGACAGAACCTTATTTTCTTTTTTTTTAAATTAATTAATTTATTTTCAGCATAACAGTATTCATTATTTTTGCACCACACCCAGTGCTCCATGCAATCTGTGCCCTCTCTAATACCCACCACCTGGTTCCCCCAACCTCCCACCCCCTGCCGATTCAGACCCCTCAGATTGTTTTTCAGAGTCCATAGTCTCTCATGGTTCACCTCCCCTTCCAATTTCCCCCAACTCCCTTCTCCTCTCTAACTCCCCTTGTCCTCCATGCTATTTGTTATGCTCCACAAATAAGTGAAACCATATGATACTTGACTCTCTCTGCTTGACTTATTTCACTCAGCATAATCTCTTCCAGTCCCGTCCATGTTGCTACAAAAGTTGGGTATTCATCCTTTCTGATGGAGGCATAATACTCCATAGTGTATATGGACCACATCTTCTTTATCCATTCATCCACTGAAGGGCATCTTGGTTCTTTACACAGTTTGGCAACCGTGGCCATTGCTGCTATAAACATTGGGGTACAGATGGCCCTTCTTTTCACTACATCTGTATCTTCTTTTCACTACATCTGTATCTTTGGGGCAAATATCCAGTAGTGCAATGGCAGGGTCATAGGGAAGCTCTATTTTTAATTTCTTGAGGAATCTCCACACAGAACCTTATTTTAAAATGGCGTCACTATTTTTTCATATGGATCAGTAGCCTATTACCCAACTTCCTATATTAAGACACGCTTCCCTTCAGTCTTTTTGTCATGTAACATGCAGACTAATTTTTGAAATTGCAAATCTGATCATATTACTTGTTTCAAGCATTCTGTGGTTTCCAGTAGCCAGAAGGTGATCCAAATATTTAAAAATTATGTACAAGTCCTGCAGAATCTGGTCATTGCTTTCTTACCTAGGTTTATTTTGTATTGTCAGACTTTGAAGCACACTGCATAACCCATTCTGAATCATGTTCTAGAAAACTGTTAACATTGTATTTGTCCTAACTGGTGTATTTCCTAAACAAAGAGTATAAGTATTTTGAGAGAATCTTGCCCAAGATTAGAGGTAGGAAATAGATAAATAATTGAAATCGATCCTTCCTTCCTTCCTTCCTTAAGATAGATTTATTTATTTGAGGAAGAGAACAGGTAGGCTCATGAGATGGAGGGGAAGCAGAAGGAGAGCATTTTTCAGGCCGATTCACAGCCAACTGCAGAGTCCAGCTTGACCCATGACCCATGAGATCATTCTGTGAGCCAAAATCAAGAGTTGGAGGCTTAACCAGCTGAGCCACCCAGGTGCCCCCACTTCCTTCTTTCTTAATAAAACATAGTTGGCCTTTTTTCAGTTTGTTAGTTTAGGAAGTTTGAAGTTGAATGCCAAGCTTGAAAATGCAGATGAGCTAGAAGGGTGTTGGTGGTCAGTGAGATGATCTCCAAAATAATTGCAGGGAAACTTGATTTTAAATATTTGTATTATATGAATATAATACATGATACATGTATATCATGTCAGTATTTTTTTTCTGGGAGATAAACATCATTATTCTAAATGATTTTTTACTAAGTGAAATCACAACACACAGAACATTATAAATTTATATCTTAAGATAATATTTCCTACTGACATACCATGTAGTAAATTTACTAACTTTAAGTAGTAAAATACTAAGTATACTAGCAGGAATTTCTAATGATAAGTTTAAAAAAATTGATGTTATAAATATTACATATTTAAACTCTGAGATTATTGTTGTGCTGAAATGAAGTCATAAACTATATATGTATAAGAGAAATTATTTTGTTGAATGTGATATAATAAACCCTTTTTTAAAAAACTTAAATATATGTCTTAAACTATGCTGAAATCTGAGAAATGACTAGAAAATGTAGTTTTAACAGAAGGCAGGTTCTGATTTTTAACAGGCATTGAAAACTAACCCAGCATGATCTAGATCAGATCCTTAGGTTATAAGCTTTGACACTATTTTTTTTTTCTTCTTTGGGGAAAGGGGCCCTAATTTTTTGCTACAACACAACCCAGGTTAAATCCAGCTATGAACCTACTGTATGCTGCAAGCTTAATGTGGCTGGAGAAGAATGGTTAACTACATGATTTTTAAGGTTATTTAACTTAGGTTAAATAGTTATTTATTGGTAGTTTTATTAATATAACTAAATAAATTATTAATATTAATAGTTTTATTAATATAACTGTTTAATAGTTACATTAAGAATTATTTAACTTAGGTTAGTCATTTAACTAAAGTTAAATGAGAGTAAACTTCCAATGCTGCCCAGAAACCATTTAATATGTATCTGGCACAACCTTTCTGCTACGTTCCCTTTTCTGCTTGCCACTTCTCAAATTCCTAACACCTCTTTCCTATCTTCACTCATCCCTGTTGACTATGTTTTCTATTTCTCTGAGAAAGGAAGCAGCAATAGGAATTACATAGACCAGCAGGACCAAGCAGCATTTTGACACATAGTTTCCCTTTAGCTTATGGCTATATACATGGCTCTATCTCCTCTCTGAGGCCAAGCCTTTGTGCATTAGATTCTGTCTACTCTCATCTGCTCAAGACTTGTAGCTCCAACAATTCTCTTTCTCCCTGCATCCCTCTTGGTTTATTTCTTTTTCTCAATAACACATTTATTTGCAAATCCAATGAAAAAAGTACATTCAAATTAATTCAGGATTTAGCCACTGCTCACAGTCACCGTGGCCACCACCCTGATGTAAACTATCATCATCATCTCTCATCTGGATGATAAAAAACACACTCTTTACTTGTCTTGCTGCTTCAGCCTTCATAAATTTAATCTCAGACCAGAGCCAGACTCTTTTAAAACATAAGTCAAATCATGTTAAACCTGTTGGCAAAATCCTCTAATGGTTTTCTGACTCACTGAAAGAATCAGCTTAGTGGCTGATAATGCCCAACATTGTTTCTTTGTTAACCCTCCACATTCGTATCTTGTTCTTCATATTGTCTTCATATTTTTTTTCATAATAATTACCCTCTCTTCTTTTTCTGCAGCATGGCAAGGATTCTTTCACCCCAAGGACATTTAATTTGATATTCACTCCTTCTATAAATCCCTCAACTCACTTTCTTCCTTCAGGTCTTTATGTATATTCTACTTTTTCAATGAAACCTTCTGTGCATTCCTTTTAAAAATTGCAGCCTTGCGGTACTTGGGTGGCTCAGTGGGTTAAGCCTCTGCCTTCAGCTCAGGTCATGGTCTCAGGGTTCTGGGATCCAAGCTCTCTGCTCAGTGGGTAGCCTGCTTTCCTCTTTCTCTCTGCCTGCCTCTCTGCCTACTTGTGATCTATCTCTGTCTCACTCTGTCAAATAAATAAAATCTTTAAAAAAAGAAAGGAAAAAAAGAAAATTGCAGCCTCTACTCCTTAATACTCAGTCTCCCTTTACCTGCTTAATTTATCCCTGAGCAGTCATGGCCATCGACTGTAGTTTACATTTTACTTGTTTTTATACTGCCCATTTTCTTTGCAATGCAAACTCTAGGAAAGCAGAGATTTGCTTTTTTCTTTTGTTTACTACTGAGGCCCTAGTACTTAGAATAATGGTTGGTACATAGAAGGTGCTAATCAAAGTTTGTTAACTAAAAACATACTTTTTTATAATATTTTTTAAAATATCTAGTGAAGTTGCAAAATTCAGCCAAAAGTCACTTAGTCTTTAGTAGATTCCACCATTCTCCCAAGGAAAGATAGGAACTTTAAATCTCTAAATTCTAAGTCAAATACAGGCTAAAATAAGAGCTATTCTGAGAACTATAATTCTTGGCCATGGACATGACATTTGAACCTCAGCCTTTCACTTTAAACTAACTAGGAATAACTTTCTCATGCTCTTCTCACAATAAACTTTCTTATTTGCAGTCTCAGATGACAAACTAGACATGGAAATATTATGCTTGGCTTTTATATCTAGGTATGCTCCTCCAGGCCAGACTAAGAAATACTGGTTGTAAAGGTAGTACTGCTTTAGCTACAGCTGTATTTGTTTTAGAGATAATTAGTTTTCCATCTGGCATTTGAGAGAGTGTTACATTTGCTTTAGGGAGAAAACAAAGAAACAATAACAATTGTGTAACCAAGCAAATTCTTCCAGTGTGCACAGTGTAGCAATGACATATAGCACTTACTGTACAGTGTCTTAGCAGTTAAAGTGATAAATGGGTAAACTAACTCTGTTTATATGTGCAAAGATCTGTGCAGAAAAATCTCAGTAAACAGCTCTTACTGTAGTTGGCAACCTGCTTCATTGTGCATTAATTTACTATGCTTATCAATTGGGTGAATCCTGAATTCAATTTGAAAACTAATTTAACACATATGAATTTATAATGAACAACTTAAAGTGATAAGATGCTTACCTATTAAGGTGGAAGTAAGAGTTCTAGGAAATTAAAGGCATAAATTCTAATCACACTTTCAAGAATAAAATGCAGTATGGTTTGCAAAGTCATTAAGCCACACATATGTAAATGCACCAAGAAATGTATGCAAGAAGGCTGTGATACTCATGGTACTCTGTTAAAAATAAAGCTGTTAATAATTGCTTATGAAAAATGTATCTAGGATAGAATAGCAATAATGTTATCAAAGTTATTGAGAAACCCTTGTAGGAGGAAAAGGCCAGATAACAAAGGCTGTCAGGGCTGGCAGATGGAGCATTATTATATGCTGCAATAGGTTTATCTTTCCTGCCTGTTTCATCATGTGGCATTTCAATAACTACCAAAAGGAAGCTTTACAGTGTATCTTCAGTCAGACATTCTCATAATAACTAGAGCAGTAAGTATGCACCCTAATGTGGAATCTAGCTTGTTCCAGCTGATATTTCAAAACAAGGTTCTTAGATACCCCCAAATGGAAGCAAACAAGAAAAGGTAATAAATCCGTAACCATCACTTCTGTTTGAATAATCACGATACATTTCAGAGCCATTAGAAATACAGACAAGAAAGCTTTCTTTTGATGTTTCAGTTTCAGGTTTCAGTTCTGAATTGCATAGCCAATAGTGCTTTGATGGCTTGTCATACAAATCCTAAAGTAAAACAAAGAGTAGGCAAACAGGAGTAAAAAATAATGGTAAACTAACATAAAAAAGATCATTGTACATATTTTCTATTGCTTATTCATTTAGAGGTAATAGTTCTAGTACTCTCTGCTGGGATAAATCTGAATTCTTTACCTGAAGTAAAATTTCAAGGACTTTTTCTGTTAAATTAGTTTTCAGTACTTAGGTCGTAATCTAAAGAGAAGAGCTTTGAAAATGCTTAATAATAAAATAAAGGTTCAATTAAAATAGCCAAAAATAATGTGAGATTTATTGCTTTCATAGAAATGCATTAATTGCAATATTACCAAAACTGCACTTACTCATTTCAAACAATGAATAAGCACATAATTCTCAATTTAATAAATATACCCAAAATGTTAGATCAGTGAGGGAGCACCATATGTGCTGGGGTAAATCTGTCTAAGTCTTCCATGTATTTTTAAAACACAATTAAAACAACAACTACAACAACAAAAACCTGACATTCATTCCACTACATGGTTGGCAGTTTTGATATTTTCTTTTCCAAAACTTCTGAACTTGAGAATATGGCCATGCTAAGTAGAAACATGCTAAGTGAAAACATCAATAGCATGTGTTTTCATTTGGTTCAGTTATTAAGTACAAAATGGGATAAGATTAGGATCCAGTATAATGTTAGATTAATTAGAGAGTAAGTGAAAAATTAGACTTTAAAATTTTAATAAAAATTGCCACATTGGTTTTAATGAGGAAGGCACTCCAAAATGGTTAACAAATGTTCTTAATTGTTTGAATTCCATTAAAAATATTCTTACTCATTCAGTAGCATAATTCAGTTATTCCAAAATAATTTAATCTTTGTCTTTAGCAAAATGAAAGTACTAAAGGCTAGTTTCTGAAAACTTTGTCTATTTAGCTAACACTATACCAAAGACAGACTGTTTTGTTAGCTGGTAACAGCAAACTGTGGAGAGACAGGAAGACTTTGTTGCAATTTCAGAAGTCTAATCATGAGTTATTGCAGGTTGCATTAAGACTAAGAACTGTAGTCGCATCATGATGTCATTTTACAGAAGGAAGGGCTCTCATAGGCAACTGAAGAGTGGTCAGGTTTTCCTCAATTGGATAGATCTTTTTAAACTCAGTATATTAAAAAAAAAAAAAAGTCTGCCATTACTTTTTTCTCATTGTAATTCAATATTTCTACCTTGTCTTCTTTTTGTCTCAGAAATCATTCACTTGTCCAAGGGAGAAAAACGTATCATTTCAACCTGCTGTACGTGGTCCTATTCAAATCAGCTCATTTTCCTTCTTATTTGTCTATTGCCCACTTCTTTTTTAATTAATTTTTAGTTATTTTTAAAATTTCTTTTCAGTGTACCAGCATTCATTGTTTATGCACTACACCCAGTGCTCCATGCAATACGTGCCCTCCACAATACCCACCACCAGGCTCACCCAACTTCCCATCCCTCTCCCCTCCATACCCTCAGTTTATTCCTCAGAGTCCACAGTCTCTCATGGTTTATCTCCCCCTCCAGTTCCTCCCAACTCCCTTCTCCTCTCTATCTCCCCATGTCATCCGTGTTATTCCTTATGCACCACAAATAAGCGAAACATATAATAATTGACTCTCTCTGCTTGACTTACTTTACTCAGCATAATCTCTTCCAGTCCCATCCATGTTGATACAGAAGTTGGGTATTCATCCTTTATGATGGAGGCATAATACTCCACTGTATATATGGACCACATCTTCCTTATCCATTCGTCCTTTGAAGGGCGTCTTGGTTCTTTCCACAGTTTGGTGACTGTTGCCATTGCTGCTATGAGCATTGGAGTACAGGTAGCCCTTCTTTTCACTACATCAATATGTTTGGGGTAAATACCCAGTAGTGCAATTGCAGGATAATAAGGAAGCTGTATTTTTAATTTCTTAAGGAATCTCCACACTGTTTTGTGAAGTGGCCGCACCAACTTGCATTCCCACCAATAGTGTAAGAGCATTCCCCTTTCTCCACATCCTCTCCAACACATGTTGTTTACTGTCTTGTTAATTTTGGCCACTCTAACTGGCATAAGGTGCAGAAGCTTTTGATCTTGATGAAGTCCCAAAAGTTCATTTTCGCTTTTGCTTCCTTTGCCTTTGGAGACATATCTTGAAAGAAGTTGCTGTGGCTGATGTCAAAGAGGTTACTGGCTATGTTCTCCTCTAGGATTCTGATGGTTTTCTGCCTCATGTTGAGGTCTTTTATCCATTTCAAGTTTATCTTTGTGTATGGTGTAAGAGAATGGTTGAGTTTCATTCTTCTACACATAGCTGTCCAATTTTCCAGCACCATTTATTGGAGAGACTGTCTTTTTTCCATTGTATATTTTTCCCTGCTTTGTCGAAGATTAGTTGACCATAAAGTTGAGGGTCCATATCTGGGCTCTCTACTCTGTTCCACTGGTCTATGTGTCTGTTTTTGTGCCAGTAACATGCTGTCTTGGTGATCACAGCTTTGTAGTAAAGCTTGAAATCAGGCAACGTGATGCTGCCAGTTTTATTTTTCTTTTTCAACATTTCCTTAGCAATTCGGTGTCTCTTCTGATTCCATGCAAAATTTAGGAGTTCTTTGAAAAATGCTGGTGGAATTTTGATCAGAATGGCATTGAAAATATAAATTGCTCTAGGCAGTATAGACATTTTAACAATGCTATACCCATAAATGAATTATATTGTAGTTGTGTTTTTACCTGTTTTTTTTTCTTAAATTGTTAACTCTTTTATGAATGTTGTGTTCTTCTATTACCTAGCATATTACAGTTTCCTAATACTTACTTACTGAACGGTTTAGGGAAGTTTCTTCCACTAATGCTGGCTTCCATTTATTTATGCCTATAATGTATATTGTGTCTAGCATTTTAAAGCTATCAGTCTATTAAGTAAACATTAAGTTTTACATATGCGTTGGCATCATTTATCTTTTGTCCTTTACAACTCTTTAATGTTAAAATCATTTATTTTGCTATTTTTATAGATGAGTAAAGGTTTAGAGTCATAATATGCTGACATTAGGGAGCCACTAAGTAACAAAATCAGAAGGTCCTTTTGGTTATATTACTTCAAATACTAAGAAATTTCTATTCTACCTCTATTCCTCTTTATAGCCCCCCGTTAAGTTTGCAATGCAGAAGAGTTTAGATACTTAAACAATTTTGAATATTTTGAATGTGGTAAACTGGGTGCCTGGGTGGATTAATCCTCTGCCTTTGGCTCAGGTCATGATCCCAGTGTCCTGGGATCAAGCCCTGCATCGGGCTTTCTGCTCAGGAGGGAGCCTGCTTCCCCCTCTCTCTCTGTCTGCCTCTCTGCCTACTTGTGATCTCTCTCTCTGTCAAATAAATAAATGCAATCTTAAAAAAAAATGAATGTGGTAAATATGTAGTTGGATGAATGAATGAGAAAATTCATAGCATTTAAATTAAATTCTGCTCACATATCCTATCATTAGGGCAGTTTTAAAGGAGATAATTCTAGGGGCACCTGGCTGGCTCAGTTGGTAGAGGGTGTGACTCTTGATCTCAGGGCATGGGTTTGAGCCCCACATTGGGTACAGAGATTACTCAAAAAATAAAATTGTTGGGACGCCTGGGTGGCTCAGTTGGTTAAGCAGCTGCCTTCGGCTCAGGTCATGATCCCAGCGTCCTGGGATCGAGTCCCACATCGGGCTCCTTGCTCGTCAGGGAGCCTACTTCTCCCTCTGCCTCTGCCTGCCATTCTGTCTGCCTGTGCTTGCTCTCTCTCTCTCTCTGATAAATTAAAAAAAAAAAAACCTTAAAAAAAATTAAAAAAAAGGTTTTTAAAAATAAAATTGTTAAAAAAAAAAAGGAGATAATTCTAAACAGCAGTTCAGAATTGTGTCTCTTTACTATCTAAAGTAGTAGCTACTGTTAGAATAAAATTTAATTCCAATGTAAGCCAGCTACTTCCATGTCAAAATTTTATAAGGCTGCGAATTTATTTTCATGGGTAAGCCAATTTATTTTGTTATAAGTAATTGGGAATTATATGTAGGAGTTGTTAAAAATTAGTGTGTCATCTTGTCAAAACAAATGGGGAAACAGATGATATATAAATGTTTATTTTATTATATTTCTACTTTAATATAAATATACATTCATATTTATATTTACATGATCACATCTGCTTAAATAGAGTTTTGAATTTCATTTTTAATATTTTTATATGTAAATGTTAATTTTAGAGTGTTTCAAGCGTGTATTTGCATAAAGTAATTAAACCCATGATAGGGAGAACAGAAAAATAAAACAGGTTAAATGAACGGAACAGGAAATCTCTGCAGAATAGAATCACTACCTGACATTAAAGAAACATTTTAAAAACTAGGTTACCTGGTTAAGGCATCAGGATGATGTACTTCCTCCCAATTCTTCTATCTATGCTCATAAAATGTTCTCTGTAAAGGCCTACTTAGCCAGAGCAATTTCATCTCAGTTAAACAGTGATTTTGTTGTTTATGCAGTAAAACTTAAACTAACCCCCCCCCCCCCAAGGGGAACTTACTTAAAAGCAAGTCCAGGAAACCAGTAAAATATGGTTGACCACTCCCTGATAACAGAGCCCAAATACAAGGGTGGGTCAGGTCATGTGGAGATAACAGAGTCTGAATGCAGGGATGAGTTGGGCCAGGGGGAGACATCCAAGCAGTGGAGTGTGTATACTGTTTCCCTAGCTATCAAGGAGTGTGGGCCCCACCTTTTGGGTGCGTTTTGGGTGCCAATTCTGACCAAGGTGATAGGCTAGTTCAAATAGCTACTATGGGAGTGCGGGCCCCACCTTTTGGGCACATTTTGGGTGCCAATTCTGACCAAGGTGATAGGCTAGTTCAAATAGCTACTATGTAATTCAATTGGCCACCCATGTGTGACCTAGCATGACTGGGCAGGTCTCTGTGTGTTGCAATCTCATTGGCCACCTGTGTGTGGCCAGGCTCAACCACATGGCCTTTGCTCTATAAAAGTTAGTCTGTGAGGCTGGGAGTCGTCACTGTCTCTGTAAGAGGTGGCCCTGACCGGTTGGTTTGATTCTCAGTGCTTGGCGCAAAATAAAGCTTTGCTTGACCTTTGTTTTGTATCAGTCTTGCTCCATTGATCATGGATCCTAACACTCTGTAGCTGACAAAAATTACACAACTTGGCACTTAACTTACAAAAGCAAATGGTAGGTGATAAAATAAAGCATGGAGATAGAAATTAAATGCAAATGGAAAAACAAAATTATACCAGAGTTATGAATTATCTGTTAACCCCTAAGAAATTATATTCCTCAATGCATACCTTTCAGGAAGCCCAGATGAAAATAATAATCTGATATTTGAATAAACACCACAAATGTAAGAGATGCTATGGCATGTGAGTATTTTAAGCAGCTATAGATATGCTAATTTGTAATGTAAAGTTCTCAATCAGATTTTTGAAGAAGGAGTTAGAATTCAGTAAAACCTCAAAATGTCTAGGACTGAAAAAATCTCAACAGAGGATCTCATTCTCTTCACACGCACACACATACAGACACATACATACAAAACCATCACCAAAATAAAGGACATAAGGAAACTCTGGAATATGTTGGATAAGTCTACTCCCTTGATTGTGCTGGTATTTTCACAAGTGTTTGCACATGTGCAGTTCTTTGTATATTAGTTATACCTCAATAAAACTATTTAATTTTAGCAGAAAAATGAAGTCCTTTAAAGACACAGATGTTCTTATGTTTGTTCAGTACAATTTAAAGAAATCTCTCCTTTGGGAAAGGCACTGTGCTGATTTGTACAGGTATGTGCTAGGACTAATGGATCTGCTATAGGATTAGCATTTCAATACAATATTTTAAAGATATATTTGAATATGCACCTCACTTTCTCTGATGTTTATTCTTTCAGAGAATCACATCATAAGTTAGTAGGCCAGAGCCTACATTAAATTTAGGGCACAATGGTTTGATATGAATATGAGAGGAAATGTAGACACCATAAAATGAAGTCAACAAAGTCAGGAAAAGAGAGTTCACATAGGGTGCTTAAAGATGCAGGGAAGTGGAGCAGAAGGAGGGGAGAGGAGAGATTCCTTGGATTACATAATTATTCAGTCCCAGATAATTTTGGAGTTCATGTTTTAGCCCATAAATTGAAGACAAAGGGACAGTTATTGGCTGTAAGGAAGTCAAGCTGACAGGAAAATATTCGCTTTCAGTTTCTTGTTGCTAGGACTGGTGCAAACAATAGAGTGACAGAGAATGTGAATCTTGCTGTATTCCTTGGTTTTGTCTTTATATCACGTCACTTCACATGGTTTGATATCACCATTGTGGGAGTATTTACATCACAGAAATTTACAGATGATATAAATCAGGACTTCCTATGCTTTCTCTGGAAAGGCATTATTAAATTTTGCCCACATACCACTGCTCATTCCTTTAATAATTTGTGACAAATGCATATGTGTGTCCATGTGTACAGTGTGCATGTACAATCCTTTATGCCTATTTTTGAAATAGAAATGATAATCTTCTGAGAATTGCTGAAATCACTCAAAGATTGGCATATAATTACAACTTATTATTTTATACTTGTTATTTTAAACTTGTTATTTTATATAACTATAGTTGTCGCCGTTTTCTAATGTCCTATTATATGGATGGACCACTATCAGTTTCTTAGTTATCAAGTCCCTATATTTGGAGTGTTTCCTATTTTTCATTACTGTTAACAATGTTAGGCACATTTTTGGTATCAATTTCTTGCTTTGAATATATGGCATTTTCTCTTGCATGTATAGCTAGAAGTAGAATCACTCCTATTAGTTTAGAATTTTTTAAATAATGCCAGTTTTTGCCAAAGTGGTTCTAACATATTACATGCCCACCAGAAAAAAATCCCTATTCTTTATATATGTTGATTATTATTGTAGATATTGTGATGCAAGCTGGCTGGATCTGAGTACCCAGAGGAGGTCGCACAGGACCAGCCAAGTAGGTCCTTGGCTTTGCAGAGGACAGAAATCAAACATGAGCCAAGAGAAAGTGAGGGCACAGTGTATTGAATAGTTTAAGTGATAGAGTATAGCACACAGAGTGTCTTGGAGACTTAGAAAGGAAAGGAGAGATTGAGGTCTGTAGTTTTTGTGGAGGACAGTGGTCAGGTGTACGTGTCCTCTCAGACATCCAGGAACTGGTCAAAATAAGGACGAGTGCTCAAGTATCTTCCATGTCACTTTTACCCTGGAGCCAGGGGTCTTGGAGTCAAGGTGTCTGGAGTCAGTGGTCCTGGAAAACATACATGATGATCTCTCCTGGTTCCTCCTTAGATGTTATTTGTTGTGCTAGAGGACTCCAAAGAAACCATTAACTCCTTTACCTTTACAAGGAGGAAGTATATTAAGGGATGTGTAAGGCAGAGGTGTAGGTCATAGCAAGAATAGAAGCACAAAAAAACATCTTTTTTGGAGTCAATTTCAGTTTCCCTGTCTCACAGGTACATGGGCAGAAAATCTCATTTTGATCGAATTCGCATTTTTTTAATTAATGGTGTGTTTGGGTTTCTTGTGTGTGCTTGTGTCTGTGTGTTTGAGGCCATATCTAATAATTAGTATAAAAATTACTGTAAGAGAAGTCTGCTTGATGTACATTTAAAAAAACTACAAGAGTTCAATAAGATATTAGAGAAAAAGATGGTAATGCCATAACTGTTATTGTCTATGAATTGTCAGATCAAGTCGTTTGCCATTTTTCCATAGGTTTCTTTTTTTTATTTATTGACAGGAGTTATTTATATGTTATTAAAGTATTTGTTTATTTGAGAGAGAGAGCCTGCACACACACAAGCAGGGGGAGGGCAGAGGGAGAGAGACCATCAGACTCCCTACTGAGCACAGAGCCCAACAAGGGACTTGACTCCAGGACCCTGAAATCATGTCCTGAACTAAGGTCAAGATCCAGTCCTACTCAACTGACTGAGCTACTGAGGTGCTCCTATGTATTCTTGATGTTACTGTTTTGTTAACTATGTACAGTTTATGTGAATAAGTATGTACATGCTGTTTGTTTACAAATACTTTCCCTCCTTACAGATGCATGTCCATGCTTTGTTGGTTACTAAAATGTTTGAATACTAATCGTAGATTATACATTACAGTTACCTTCTACCTGGGTTAAACTCCTCTTTCATTTATTTAAGATATCTTTTGATAAACAAAACTTATCAATTTAGATATATTTGAATTCATATACATATACACATGCATGTATATATTGATTATATTATGTTGACATTTTGGTGAGAGTGTATTAAGAAATCCTTCCCTACATCAAGATTGTAATGTGTTTACCTATACTTTATTCTAGGAGATTTGGATCTCTTTCCTTTCTTCTCTCTCCTTCTCTCTCTCCCTCCCTCTTTCCCCTTTTAACTTACTCCTTTATTTTTTTGTAAGGATAAACATTTCCTTTCTAGATGCCTAATTGTTCAGTGTATTTTATTCTTGACAATGTTATAATATCTTTGTCAGATATCACCATTTCCTCTATATGCTAGTCTGTTTCAAAATGTGTATTGTATTGCCTTCAATTTATCTTTCCTTACACTAGAACAACACTGCTGTGTTTATTATAGGTTTTTAATAAATCTTGATGTATTTTAGAGTAATTCCTTTTTCCTTTTTCCAAGTCTTGGATAGTCTTTGACTTTCGCACTCCTATGTTCAATTTAGAATAAGCTAGGAAAGGCCATAAAAGCTATTTGAAATTTTATTAGAATAGCATTAAATTTCTAGAACAATTTTGAGTAGATGACATTCTTGTATAGTAAATTTTTCTTTACTTGGACTTTGTGTATTAAACTAAATATCTTGGTCTTTAATATATTTCACTATAGTTTTCTAAGTTTTAATGCATAGGTTTCACATGAATTTTTATTGGATTTTTCTCAATTAATTTGCAGTTCTGTAACCCAACCAACGTGAGTTTGTCCTTGGAGAGTCACAGATACCCAAGATGGAGTTGTTGCACAAAGTAAACTTTATTTGCAGCAAGTAAGGAGATCATGGGGAATAACTTCCAAAGCCATGACTCCTCCAGCAAAGGTGGATAGGTTCCTTTTATTTAGAGTTAGGATGAGTATTTAAAAAGGGGAACCTTGTCACCATATGAAGAGACAAGCTTAAGGTTTCACATGCACCTTAAGGAAACATGCCTATACATACATTTTATGTTATGTAAATGAGGCCTGTGGTCCTCTTTGGGTGGAGATTTTAGTATTATATTGAGGTAGAGGTAATTGTCGGTCATTCTAGAGGTCCATCTGCACAGAAGAAGGCAGGGAGGGTTATGCTCACACTGGTTTGGGTGGTCTGGGTAAGTGGGAGGTCTTCTCAGGGAAGTTGCTATCACTTGAGAGGTGGTTTTGCTTAATTTTTTAGAATTAAGAGAGACGCTGGGAAGAGGAGCTTAAGGAAAAACATGGGAGAAAGGTCTGTGAATAAAGCAGGTGGGCAGTAAGTCAGATCTGGGGATCTAGTTGGTGACAGTTCTATTTAAACTTTATTATTATGTTTCTGTTTCTTGATTATATATATAAAAGTAGATAGAATATGTATACTGATGTTTTTACAACCAGTTTGCTAAACTTTCAAATTAATTTTATTAATTTATCAACAAATTCATTTGGATTTTCTGGGGAGGCAATCATATTATCTACTAATAATTACAATTTCATTTTCTCCTTTCCATTTCTGTAACCTTTTATTAATGTTTGCTTAGCAGTTCAGTGCAACTTTAAAACCTTGCCTGGAGGAAGTCATTTAGAATCGCTTAAAAAGTACAGATTTTAGGGATGATTAGGTGCCTCAGTTGGTTGAGTGTCTGACTCATGATTTCAGCTCAGGTTATGGTCTAATGGGTCATGGGGATGGAGCCCAGCACCAGGCTCTGTGTTCAGCAAAAAGTCAGCTTGAGATTTGCCCTTCCTCCTGTATGCATGTGCATGTGCATTGTGGTAGAGGGGTGGTTTCTCTCTCTCTTTCTCTCAGATGAATATTTAAGGAAAAATAGTACAGGTTTTATATCTAAAACCATTATAAAATTTTAGTGTGCATCAGCCCCATCTGAAAGATTTGTTAAAATAGAGTTTGCAGGACCCTAGCCCCCATGTTTTTTCTAGTATGTTAGTTTTAAAATGATACTTGAGAATTTATGTTTCCAGTTTTCAGATGTTAAGGATCCTAGCAAGTTTACAGATAATGTAGATGATTCTGGTCTAGGGAATCACTGTTGGAGAAACATTGGTCTAAAGATCCAGAATGGAAACTCAAATGTATCACTTAGAAATTCTGTGACTTTGGGGCATCCGGGTGGCTCAGTTGGTTAAGTATCCAACTCTTGATCTCCACTCAGTTCTTGAACTCAGGGTCATGAGTTCAAGCCCTATTTTGGGCTCCATGCTGGGCATAGAGCCTACTTAACAACAAAAAATAAATAAATAAATAAAAAAGGAAAAAGAACGAAAGAAAAGCTGTGACTTTATTGAAGTAACTTCACATACCAGATACTCAGTTGCCTATGCTTTAAAATACAGATAATATTTTATATTTGTGATTTCTATAAAGATAAATTATTGGAGCATTATTAAATACTTATCCTAGTATGTGTACAAAATACACTGTACCTATAAGAATTACCGAACGGTGGGGCACCTGGGTGGCTCAGTGGGTTAAAGCCTCTACCTTCAGCTCAGATCATGATCCCAAGGCCCTGGAATTGAGCCCCACATCGGGCTTTCTGCTCGGCAGGGAGCCTGCTTCCCTTTCTCTCTCTGCTTGCCTCTCTGCCTGCTTGTGATCTCAGTCTGGCAAATAAATAAATAAAAAATCTTAAAGAAAAAAAAAAAAAAAAGAAGAAGAAGAATTACCAAATGGGCTAATTGAATTGCATAGATGGTTCTACAGGGATTCTATAGGGATTCTAAATTGAGTCAGAGATATGACCTCTGATATGAAAATGAATTCTTACCTGACCTTAGCTAAAACAGATTTCTTTGATAAAGTTTTGGGGATGGATGAAAGTAAGAGTTAAGCCAGTCTTTCATTGGTAATATCCATAATAATCAAAGGATAATGTATATTTTTTGTGTGATTATTTATATTAAAGCTAATAAAAAAGGACTTCAACTGTCTTCATTTTGGCCTCAAGCTTTCTAGTTGGGCTCTTTTTTTCAGTTTATCTCTTGGCTCAGGCAGAAGACCCTGAGGGCAAAGCATCTCCTGATGGGAACCAGAACTACCCCCTCAAACAATAAGAACTAAGAACTACTCTGAGCCAACAAGACCCTGCGCATACCTAACTCTAAGACAATGATCCATTTAACCTTCATTGCCTATGTGAAGCTAACCACCATTTTTACCCCACATTTTCCTTATGAGAACCTGCAAGGATTTTTGGCACTTTAGAGACAATCTTTGAGCCTCTTCTTCCTGATGTCAGCCTCGCTGAAATAAATTCCTTTTTTTCACCATCACTTGTTTCTCTGCCAAATTTGTCAGTGGCAAGGGGCCTTGCAGGTTGTTGTTGCACCCCTGTACCTCGGCTATGCAAAGAGTCACAGTTAGCTGGAAAAAAAAATCTTAAGACCATGGATAGACTGAAAATGATGAATTTAAGCACACAGCTTGCAGTGGTCTTGAAACAGCTGAGTTGATCTTTCCTCATCAACCCTCAAATCCATTAAGAGCACTTTGAAAATAGCCTGTAGGTTGCATGCATGCTACTGCATCTTTTCTGACAGAAACCACCAGATTTAAAATCATAGGAAACATAAGTTTTGCCTAATTTCCCTCTTGAGATTGGAAAGTATAATTGTCCAATTTATCACAAACATCAAGAGAGCTGATTGACTAAAACAAAACCTAGATCCATATATCTTTCTTTAAAAAAATGGGAAGAGCTTTATTTTTATATCATCCAAACATGTGTATGGATAGACTAGAATCACCCTATTGCTTTATGAAACTTGTCTAATTAAATTTTAGCCATCTCACTTGAGGATAGAAGTTAATTTTTTGTTTGCTCATTCTGCTTACATAGGTGGTAAATCATCAAGCTAGCAGAATAACAAACCACTGGAAAATAGTTATTGTATTCTATTTACTGGATTAGAGCAAAACACGGTAAATGTAATTAAATTACCATATATTTCTGGAGCTATTAATTATAAAGATAATGAAAATAATGCCATTATCATGGTACTCCATGGATGTATACTGATTTATTTCTTGATAAAATACTATGCTTTTATTGAACAAGATCACCCATGATCCTGATCTGAGAATATTCATTGATTCAATAAAAAGTAAGAATTTTTATCTACAGTAACCCCATTATGAGTTTTCTTGCATCTGATAAATAATTTAATTCACTATCTTCAAAATGTATCTTACTCCTCAAGAATTCTTGTAGAAGTATACTAACACACATTTCAACTGTAAGACACAGTACCATTTAATAAATTAATCAAGGTGTATTAACAACAAGAACAACAAAAGTTATGCTAAGAAGGCAGCAAAACTTTCTAGGAAATCTTCCTTTCCTCAGTGTATGTATAATCATGTTTTAAAGGAAAGAAGTTAAGGAACATGTACTTTTTTTTTTTTTTTTAAAGCTTTTATTTATTTATTTGACAGAGACCACAAGTAGGCAGAGAGGCAGAGAGAGAGGGGGAAGCAGGCTCCCTGCTGAGCAGGGAGCCCGATGCGGGGCTCGATCCCAGGACCCTGAGATCATGACCTGAGCTGAAGGCAGAGGCTTAACCCACTGAGCCACCCAGGCACCCCAGAACATGTACTTTTTTATTTCTACCTCTTACCTTCCCTTTATTTCAAACATTAAAATATAATCTAAATATATCTGAACCTGACTTCACATCACATTTTGAGGAAAAATTAAATGCTTGAAAAGAAAGATCACTTGCTAGATCTCTCAAGCTTTTTTTTTTTGAGTGTGGGGCAAACTAGGGATTTCTATATTTGGCATGCATATTTGTTTTTACCCATCCACCACTTTTGCTAAGAAATTTCTTTTCTTCAGAGAACATTAGTTATTCTTTCCTTCTCTCATTTCATACAGACCCAGAAATAGCATAATCATAAAATAATAATGAATTAAATAATAATGAATTTAAAAACTATTAATGACCTGCTGTCACAGATTTATCTTAAAAAGATCCATGTTACCTACACTCCAATTAGGAATAAGATGTTAGATGTCTTCCTTAGATTATGATTTATTTTTAACCTTGAGTCTTTGATCAGACTGTAATTTTATGTTTAACTTTGAGTCTTTGATCTGAATGTCATAAACTGGGCACCAGTTTTAGATAATATTGCTTTTTCAAATTATCAATGAAATTATAAATGAAATCTGTCTTATTGGAGGTTAAAAGTCAGGATAGTGATTTTTTTATTTTGCTTACAAAATATATAAAATAAAATGTGAAGTTCTAATACTCTGAATCATTAGGTTCACATTAAAATTAAATGACATGAATAACAAAGAGTAAGTTTAAAAATCAAATACTTACCTATCTTACTATTATGTTCACATCAAAATAAAGATGATTTTTACTAAATGTGTTAGTATTTTATGCTCTTTAAAAAAAACCAAGTGACATTTTATAATGCTAGTCATAATTAATTGATATCACTTTTTTATAAAAACTTTATTATATCTCAGTACTTTGGAAGACTGATTATTTATGTAAGTAATAAGGTGCTTGTCATACAAATTATTGAATTGTCTTCAGGTTTTTTGTACTCTAAAAATAGTAGCTGTTAAATATTTTACTTTGTTTCTGAAGGTCTTAACTATGATATGCTAATAGTTTTCTTTGAGCATTACTCCAAAAAGCTGATGTATAGAGAAAAAATTCCTAATTCCAATTTCCTTTTAGACATTAGGTCTGTGCGTGACTGTATGGTAAGAAGAAGGCACTGACACCTAGAGAACGAGAACGTTAGAAATATCAACTGCATCCTTTAAGGGATGCACCCCTGTCCTATCCAGCCTATATTAAGTAAAACTTATGGAAGAACAAGAGCTTTCTGAGATTCAAAGGAATTCTAAAATAGACATGTCAGCATGAATTTTTCTTTTCTGACAGAGGGACCATGATGATGATAGAAGCAACAACGGCCTGAGCTAATACAAAGCGTAAGTTTGATAATGTCTGCATTTTTGACATCCTGGGTTAGGAGGCGTGAGAGAGAAGGGTTGAAGGTGTGAGAGAGAGACTGCTCACTCGTGTCTAGGATGGGCACTTCACGTTGGCAGTTGTGATAAGGAGACTGAAGACCTCGAGGAAGAGAGCAGACTGTTTTAATTTCTGCTCCTGCCTTTATTTCTGGCTCCATCCTCTCACCTTTCCCTGTTCCTTTTAGTCATCCCCTCTTCTTTATTCTTCTCCTCCTTCTTCCTCTTCCCTTTCTCCTTTTCTTCTATTCTTTTACATGCATTCACTAACCTATGCATTCTTTTTTTTTTTTTAAAGATTCCATTTATTTATTTGACAGAGAAAGATCACAAGTAGGCAGAGAGAGAGAGAGAGGGAAGCAGGCTCCCCTCTGAGTGGAGAGCCTGATGCGGGACTTGATCCCAGGACCCTGAGATCACGACCTGAGCCAAAGGCAGCGGCTTAACGCACTGAGCCACCCAGGTGCCCCTAACCTATGCATTCTTTTATGCACTTGGCTCTGTCGGAGAACAAAGCAAACAAAATATCAATCCCTATTGCTTTGGAGCTTCCACGAAAATGGAGGAAAATAAACAATAAAAAAATAAATAAGTGTATTATACGTTAAACATAAGTTATTTATTTATTTAAGTTTCAGGGGTAGAGTTTAGTGATTCACCAGTTGCATATAACACCCAGTGCTCATTACATCCTGTGTCCTCCTTAATGTCCATCACTCAGTTACTCCATTCCTCCACCCACCTCCCCCTCCAGCAACCCTCAGTTTCCTGTAGTTAAGAGTGTCTTGTAGTTTGTCTCCCTCTCTGATTTCATCTTATTTTAATTTTCCCCTCACTCCACCTATGTTCATCTGTTTTGTTTCTTAAATTCCACATATGAGTGAAATCATGTGGTAATTGTCTTTCTCTGATTGACTTATTTCACTTAGCATAATATCCTTGAGTTTCATCCACGTCATTGCAAATGGTAAGATTTCATTTTTTTGATGCTTGAGTAATATTCCATTGTATGTATATGTATATGTATAAACACACAAACCACATTTTCTTTATCCATTAATCTGTCGATGGACATCTCAGATCTTTCCATAGTTTGGCTATTGCGGACACTGCTCCTGTAAACATTGGGGTGCATGTGCCTCTTTAAATTACTATTTTTGTAGATAAGTGACTTAAAAAAAACAGTAAGAGGATCAGGTTTGCATGTGGAAGTGGTTTGAAGTTTTAAAAAGAGGGAGTAAGTAGGCATCATTGTGAAGATGAGATTGGACGAGATGCATGAAGCCAACATATTAATCATCTGTGTATCTGCAGTGCCCTCAGTAGAAGAAATGGCTGATCCAAAGCCATAATGAGGAGGACGTTATAAGAATAAGAATTCCATCATCTTAACAATGACAAACATACAAGAATGCCAGAATAGCTAGAACTGACTAAAAGCTCTAGGAAGAAGAGAGGTAAGAGAGAAAGTTAGTGAAGACTGAAAATAAAGTTAGAAGTGAAGGAGGGGCAGACTGCCTAGAAATCTGAACATTGTGAAAAGTTCAGTTTTCACTCTGAGAGAGATCAGAGTCTCTGGAGTTGTGTGTATGTGTTTGTGTATGTGTGAGTTTGTGCATTCATATATGTGTATGGAGTGTGTGTGTGTGTGTGTGTATGCATGTGTACACTCTCAGCCTGTATGATAGAACATTTGAAAGAATATTTGCTAAAGCGTAACCTTGATTCTCTCCAAAACTTAGAGCTGAAAATACCCATCTTGCCCCCAGAGAATTACTGGGGCTTATGAACTGGGGACTATAAGCACCTTGGCTGTAGCTACCTGGAAATCTCTAGAGTACATGCACATTTTCCAGGAAACTTGCTTTGCTTTTGCTGTCCTGTCACCATGTAAGTCACAAGACTATTGCTAAGGCAATGAGCCTGAAAAGAGTGGAGAAAACATGAAAGAATATAGTTTTCAGGAAACATTATGTAGATTCATTTTAAATGGGATGAAATTAGAAATCATAGGTTGTCATTTTGTCTGATGTGCCTCCCCTATTGCATCCCCACATCTTTTTTTCCATATAAGTACTCCTAATTTTATATAGGTTTGCAGGGATCAGAAAATGGTATGTCTACAAATGATGAGGAGCGAAATTGGTGTGTTAACAAATTTTTATTGATTGTCAGTGTCTTCTTTCCTGGTAGTTTTGCCAAAGATTTATTCCCTCCACTAGGGAAGGTGATGCAGATAGAAAAATATAGCAGGACCCTTTAATTGCTTGCTCACTTTTAATTTTCTTATGTAGACTTTTGCAGCCTTTGTTTTAACCATAATATATTAAATATAAATTGCAACTGCTAAATTAGTTTTATATAGAAAAGACAAGTTGCATCAATAAAACTCAAAGGAAAACTGTAATCATGCTGGCTGATGTGGTTATGTCTAAATTAAGCTCTGCTCTCTCCCTTATGAATAAGGAATTCAGGGTGCCTGGGTGGCTCAGTGGGTTAAAGCCTCTGCCTTCGGCTCAGGTCATGATCTCAGGGTCCTGAGATTGAGCCCCACATCAGGCACTCTGCTCAGCAGGGAGCCTGCTTCCTCCTCTCTCTCTGCCTGCCTCTCTGCCTATTTGTGATATCTCTCTGTCAAATAAATAAAATCTTTTTTTTTTAATTTTTTATTTTTTATAAACATATATTTTTATCCCGAGGGGTACAGGTCTGTGAATCACCAGGTTTACACACTTCACAGCACTCACCAAATCACATACCCTCCCCAATGTCCATAATCCCACCCCCTTCTCCCAAACCCCCTCCCCCCAGCAACCCTCAGTTTGTTTTGTGAGATTAAGAGTCACTTATGGTTTGTCTCCCTCCCAATCCCATCTCGTTTCATTTATTCTTCTTCTACCCACTTAAGCCTCCATGTTGTATCACCACTTCCTCATATCAGGGAGATCATATGATAGTTGTCTTTCTCTGCTTGACTTATTTCGCTAAGCATGATACGCTCTAGTTCCATCCATGTTGTTGCAAATGGCAAGATTTCATTTCTTTTGACGGCTGCATAGTATTCCATTGTGTATATATACCACATCTTCTTGATCCATTCATCTGTTGATGGACATCTAGGTTCTTTCCATAGTTTGGCTATTGTGGACATTGCTGCTATAAACATTTGGGTGCATGTGCCCCTTTGGATCACTACATTTGTATCTTTAGGGTAAATACCCAATAGTGCAATTGCTGGGTCATAGGGCAGTTCTATTTTCAACATTTTGAGGAACCTCCATGCTGTTTTCCAGAGTGGCTGCACCAGCTTGCATTCCCACCAACAGTGTAGCAGGGTTCCCCTTTCTCCGCATCCTCGCCAGCATCTGTCATTTCCTGACTTGTTGATTTTAGCCATTCTGACTGGTGTGAGGTGATATCTCATTGTGGTTTTGATTTGTATTTCCCTGATGCCGAGTGACACTGCTATTCAACATCGTACTAGAGGTCCTAGCCTCAGCAATCAGACAACAACAACAAAAAAATTAAAGACATCCATATCAGCAAAGAAGAAGTCAAACTATCACTCTTTCCATATGATAGGATAATATATGTGGAAAACCCAAAAGACTCCACTCCAAAACTGCTAGAACTTATACAGGAATTCAGTAAAGTGTCAGGATATAAAATCAATGCACAGAAATCAGTTGCATTTCTCTACACCAACAGCAAGACAGAAGAAAGAGATATTAAGGAGTCAATCCCATTTACAATTGCATCCAAAACCATAAGATACCTAGGAATAAACCTAACCAAAGAGACACAGAATCTATACTCAGAAAACTATAAAGTACTCATGAAAGAAATTGAGGAAGACACAAAGAAATGGAAAAATGTTCCATGCTCCTGGATTGGAAGAATAAATATTGTGAAAATGTCTATGCTACCTAAAGCAATCTACACATTTAATGCAATTCCTATCAAAGTACCATCCATCTTTTTCAAAGAAATGGAACAAATAATGCTAAAATTTATATGGAACCAGAAAAGACCTCGAATAGCCAAAGGGATATTGAAAAAGAAAGCCAACGTTGGTGGCATCACAATTCCGGACTTCAAGCTCTATTACAAAGCTGTCATCATCAAGACAGCATGGTTCTGGCACAAAAACAGACACATAGATCAATGGAACAGAATAGAGAGCCCAGAAATAGACCCTCAAATCTATGGTCACCTAATCTTCGACAAAGCAGGAAAGAATGTCCAATGGAAAAAAGACAGCCTTTTCAATAAATGGTGCTGGGAAAATTGGACAGCCACATGCAGAAAAATGAAATTGGACCATTCCCTTACACCACACACAAAAATAGACTCAAAATGGATGAAGGACCTCAATGTATGAAAGGAATCCATCAAAATCCTTGAGGAGAACACGGGCAGCAACCTCTTCGACCTCTGCCGCAGCAACATCTTCCTAGGAACAACGCAAAAGGCAAGGGAAGCAAGGGAAAAAATGAACTACTGGGATTTCATCAAGATCAAAAGCTTTTGCACAGCAAAGGAAACAGTTAACAAAATCAAAAGACAACTGACAGAATGGGAGAAGATATTTGCAAACGACATATCAGATAAAGGACTAGTGTCCAGAATCTATAAAGAACTTAGCAAACTCAACACCCAAAGAACAAATAATCCAATCAAGAAATGGGCAGAGGACATGAACAGACATTTCTGCAAAGAAGACATCCAGATGGCGAACAGACACATGAAAAAGTGCTCAACATCACTCGGCATCAGGGAAATAAATAAAATCTTAAAAAAAAAAAAAGAATAAGGAATTCAGGGGTGCCTGTGTGGCTCAGTGGGTTGAAGCCTCTGCCTTAGGCTCAGATCATGATCCTGGGGTCTTGGGATCAAGCCCTTTGTCAGGCTCTCTGCTCATCAGGGAGCCTGCTTCTTCCTCTCTCTGCCTTCCTCTTTCCCTGCTTGTGATCTTTGTCTGTCAAATAAATAAAATCTTAAAAAAAAAAAAACGCAAGGAATTCATGCATTCTTTTTGGGTCTTGGGCTTTGTAGGATGCTATGTGAATGGAGGAAGTCTTGACTAGAAGGAAAAAGTGATCCCTTCAATTGGTACTTTATTTACTTATTTATTTTTAATGAATTTTGTCTATTTATTTGAGAGAAAGAGCATGCAAATTTATGTGCATGAGCTGGGGGAGGGGTGGAGGGAGGAGGAGAGAGAGAATCTCAAGCAGACTCTCTGCTGACCCCCATGGGTCCTCGATCTCACTACTCTTGAGTTCATGACCTAGCTGAAATCAAGAGCCAGTTTCTTAACCACCTGAGCCACGCAGGCACCTCTCAATTGGTACTTTAAAAATCTCTACCTTAATTGAAATATGAATGGAAAAGATATTTTTTAATCTTTAATTTTTGGAGCACATTGGCTACTGGGTGATTAACTTAAAAGCTATTTCTACAAAAAGAACCATCCCATCTATAAATTAACACAGTTCTTATCCTTGCTAAGCTTCAATATTTTCATGTATGGATTTTAAATATAATATGCATGGTTGGGAAATGTGATATTTTGTTTGATGATTTAGGTTACTGCCCTTTTAAATGCTATTTTCTCTCTCTCTCTTTTTTTTTTTAAGATTTTATTTATTTATTTGACAGAGAGAGAGATCACAAGTAGGCAGAGAGGCAGACAGAGACAGAGAGGAGGAAGCAGGCTCCCTGCTGAGCAGAGAGCCCGATGCGGGACTCGATCCCAGGACCCTGAGATCATGACCCGAGCTGAAGGCAGCGGCTTAACCCAGTGAGCCACCCAGGTGCCCCGCTATTTTCTCTCTTAAAGTTACCTGGAAAGTATATTTTTAAGAAAATAAAAGAGAATAGGAAAAAAAATCAGAACATAAACCTTAGTCATGATAAGAAAGTATTTTAATATTCAGATGTGTACTGACCTATTTTTTTCTGAAATGTGAATAAGAATCTAGGTTGCTTATCTATTTTAAATGCTATATTCCTTAATTTCATTCATTAGGGTATACTTTTATCTATATTGCCAAGGACAGCAAATAATCCAGTGATTTTTTTTTTACATTTATTATCAGTTTCATTAAATGTCCAAGCACAATGATCACATTTGATGGACATTTGCTGTCTGGAGACAATAAAATTTACATGGTAAATAATTATTTTTCTTTACTTAACATTTAAAAATCTTCTTTACCCATATTTTTTGTTTCCATATCTTCCTAGCTTTGAAGATATGACAAGTTCCCCCGAGAAGAATATGAAATATGAAAAGTTATATACAGGCAATCTACAAATTAAAACTTTGTTATCTCCTAAACAGTTTATTGATAATATAATTCAGTGTTTATTGAGCATCAAGTATTTTCGGGTCCTAAGTAATTTATAACCTATTAGAAAATACTTCAACTGCCTTCATTAAAATTTGTCCAGTTTAACTTCCCCTCCCTCATACAAATAATTGCTTCTGTTGCCCTCTCTTTATTTGGACATTTTATTTTAAAATGTATTAAAGGAATTAAAAAAAATTAATCATTCAGTTCCTTAGTTTTTTTGTGATCTAATTTTCATTCCCAGTGCTCCATTTATTTTATTTTTTAAAATATTTTATTTATTTTTTTGACAGGCAGAGATTACAAGTAGGCTGAGAGGCAGGCAGAGAAAGAGAGGGAAGCAGGCTCCCTGCTGAGCAGAGAGCCCAATGCAGGTTTTGATCCCAGGATCATGGCCTGAGCCAAAGCAGAGGCTTTATTTAACCCACTGAGCCACCCAGGCATCCCCCCAGTGCTCCATTTAATTTGCTCTTCCTAGGCTCATCAGTTCTTGATATTTTCAAAATCTAACAGTAATTAAACCAGCTAACATCTGCCCCTTTGACATTGTGGTTTCTTTTATTGGAAAATCTCTCCTGTTCTGTTTTCTGTGATAATATTCTTCCAATCTGCTTATTACTTGTTGTAGTCTCTTTTGCTGGAATCACTGTATCTCTGGTATTTGTCTTCTACTTACTTATTTGCCTCTTTTTTACTTTATATGCTTACTGTCTTCAGACCAGATTTATGATTATAAATCTCTACTTTTAACCTTCTTCCCAGGTGTACCATGGGCATTTCAATCTTAATATTTTCAACATCAGATTCTGTTCCATTGAGTAACTCTCTAGTTCTATCTAACTCTTCATTCTTATTTTATTATTATTTCTCCATTATCTTGCCCATACTACAAAATTTAACTTCCATCTTGCTGCAAATGTTATCCTTCTAAAAGATAGATCAGGTTTGCAGACTCTGTTTACCTAAATTATTTCGATGACTCTTTACTATAAAATCATTCCATTCAGATGACTTACTATGGCATTCAAGTTGTGTGCAGCATTATTCCAATCCAGCTTTCTTTCCAACTGTTTTTCAGGCACACTCCATGTTTCTGACTTGCCCTTTGTGTTCCCTGAACTTTTAGTCCTTTATTCATGATGTTTATTCTTCTGGAATGTATTTATAACTCTCTTCCCTTGGAGATTTAGAATATTGAGTTAATTAATGCTGTATGTTTAGAAAAATTCCTGGTACATAACGTGCACTCATTAAATACCAGCAAGTGTTATTGTTGTTACTCATAGTTGTGGCCATGGTCATAATGGTAATAACAGTTTAATGTCCACTCTATATTGATCACTTTTATCAAAGCCTAACTACCACCTTTCTTCCCATTTTTTCTTCTTTCTAATAAGAATTATTTGTTCTTTCCTTATTTTTCTCTAGTTACACAAAGTTGCTTCATTATTACTTCCATCACTATTTGACTATATATATAGATACACACACACACACACACACACATAAATACCATTTATAAATTTCATATATATCTGAGAAATAATTTAAGAAATATATATGTGCAGGGGCGCTTGGGTGGCTCAGTGGGTTAAAGCCTCTGCCTTCGGCTCAGGTCATGATCCCAGGGTCCTGGAATCGAGCCCTGCATCGGGCTCTCTGCTCAGCAGGGAACCTGCTTCCTCTTTTCTCTCTTCCTGCCTCTCTGCCTATATGTGATCTCTATCAAATAAATAAATAAAATCTTTAAAAATATATATATATATGTGCATATATATAAGGATAAGATACATATATCATCCAGGAATAGATAATTTAAGAATAAGATACATATGATACACACATTCACACAGATATAAGAACATATGTATATATCTTATTTTAAATTATTTCTTGGATGTAGCTTGGTATTTATGTAACATGTTTATAAAGGAAGAATTGAGTTGGATAGAAAATACTTGCTTCTTAGATTTGCTGTAGATATTCAGTAATTTTAAATAACAATATTAATCTTAAAATGAAGGTGGGTGGGGATGGCTGGGTGGCTCCGTGGGTTAAACCCTCTGACTTCGGCTCAGGTCATGATCCCAGGGTCAAGCCCCTCATCCGGCTCTCTGCTTGGCCAGGAGCCTGCTTCCTCCTCTCTCTCTGCCTGCCTCTCTGCCTACTTGTGATCTCTATCTATCAAATGAATAAATAAAATCTTTAAAAAAATTTTAAAAAGTAAATAAATAAGTAAAATGAAGATGAGTGTTTTTATAATCACTTGAATTCGTATGTTTAGTAAAGTAATTAATTTTCCAGTCTCACAAGCAGAAAACTCCTTTAGGCTAGCACACCCATTTTATGAAAATCTTTTTCTTGACCTAACTTGGGAGAAAGGTCTTCTAATATTCAGAAAACAAAACAACAACAACAAAAGAACACAGTTACAAAGACTCCTGTGTTTGAGATTTCGGGTTAAACAGGGTGGAAAATCATACTTAACATATGCGCTTATTGTACTTTTAGAGTTAGAACAGGAAGAAGGATGAAAGCAAATTATCCTCTGCTCAGCACTGAATAAGTAAGACCTGCTTAGTTGGAATATAAAGATGCCAATTGTTTAAGGGCTAAGAGCCAAGATTCCAGAGAGTCTCCTACTGCTTTCTTTTTTTTTTTTTAATTTATTTTTTATTTTCAGCATAACAGTATTCATTGTTTTTGCACCACACCCAGTGCTCCATGCAATCCGTGCCCTCTATAATACCCATCACCTGGTACCCCAACCTCCCACCCCCTGGCCCTTCAAAACCCTCAGACTGTTTTTCAGAGTTCATAGTCTTTCATGGTTCACCTCCCCTTCCAATTTCCCCCAACTCCCTTCTCTCTATCTCCCCATGTCCTCCATGCTATTTGTTATGCTCCACAAATAAGTGAAACCATATGATACTTGACTCTCTCTGCTTGACTTATTTCACTCAGCATAATCTCTTCCAGTCCCGTCCATGTTGCTACAAAAGTTGGGTATTCATCCTTTCTGATGGAGGCATAATACTCCATAGTGTATATGGACCACATCTTCCTTATCCATTCGTCCGTTGAAGGGCCTCTTGGTTCTTTCCACAGTTTGGCAACCGTGGCCATTGCTGCCATAAACACTGGGGTACAGATGGCCCTTCTTTTCACTACATCTGTATATTTGGGGTAAATACCCAGTAGTGCAATTGCAGGGTCATAAGGAAGTTCTATTTTTAATTTCTTGAGGAATCTCCACACTGTTCTCCAAAGAGGTTGCACCAACTTGCATTCCCACCAACAGTGTAAGAGGGTTCCCCTTTCTCCACATCCTCTCCAACACATGTTGTTTCTCTTGCTAATTTTGGCCATTCTAACTGGTATAAGGTGGTATATCAATGTGGTTTTAATTTGAATCTCCCTGATGGCTAGTGATGTTGAACATTTTTTCATGTGTCTGATAGCCATTTGTATGTCTTCATTGGAGAAGTGTCTATTCATATCTTCTGCCCATTTTTTGATATGATTGCCTGTTTCAGGTGTGTTGAGTTTGAGGAGTTCTTTATAGATCCTAGATATCAACCTTTCTAAAAGGATGACAGTAAAGAAGGGGTTCAATTCTTCATGGATCTGAATGTCTTTCAGAAAGAGAGACAATAATGGCAGCAAATGAAAGAAAAATGGAATTCAGCTTTACATAATTATGTGTAGAAACTACAATTAGTGGAGAATATTCAATTTGGAATTAGTGGTAAAAGTAGTGGGTGTGAGACAGATTTGCTAAAACTAAGAAAAGTTTCATATAATCAAAACCACAAAAGATCTTAGGGTTTAATCTAAATGAGATATCAGAATGCACAGAAATGAGGATCTCCATCCATGATTGTATGTAGTAAATAATAATAATAATAATAATAAAATAATTAACACTTCGGCAGTAGATACTATTAACTGATTTAACTGTCATCATGTTACCAGAAACTGGGCGACTTCTGAGGCCTTGGCATTTCAACTGCTGACGAATACTAGATTCTTGAGTTTGCTGCAGGAAATAGCTGAAGGACAAGTCAGAGAAAAGCATAGCTAGAAGTTTCATTGCAAAGAGAAAGTAGACTCTTGAGATGTAAGAGAAAGTGAGCTCCTGCAAGAGCTGTGCCCACTGAGGTTTAGGTTCCTGTCTTTTATTGACAGTTGGTAACAAAGGGGTGGAATATTCTTTTCTTGAGGCATGGATTTCTTGGAAGCAGGGTTTTTTGCTTTTAATTTCTTATTTGGTTAGGGGATTCCTGTCATGGCACCCAGAGGAAAGAGATTTTAGTATGTTTATGTGGTATAATGAAGGGATAATGTAAACTTTGGCCTACTTTGTTGGCCATCTTGGGCCCATCTGGTTTGATTAGGTTTCTTGTGGCTTTGTTTTGGAGTGCTGCCAGGACAGGCCTCTAACTGCCTCATGGTTGTCCATGACTTCCTGTCTCCTGGCCATTAAGCAGGCATCCTATCAGAACCTATCTAATGGCTTACTCTAACGATAATAATCTAGAATTTAGGTACTACTATGATGTGAGTGCTGGTATCATCCACACAAACAGTTAATTTACTAAGTTTAGATCCATATTCACCTTGGGGGCCCAGATCACCACTGAACACCCAGAAGAGTGGAAATAGGCAAAAAGGATGATGCGTGCAGCAGTTTTGCAAGCAAATTTTCTCAATTACATTGATTTCCTTCTGTCCCCTACAACTTTCTTCTTGTAAAGACTGTAATTAATTTGTTACATTCATTATCCAAGAAATATTATTGTTTAAAAATTTTAAAGATTTATCTATCTACTATTATTTATATATTTATTTATCAGATTTGAGAGAGAGCGTACAAATAGGAGGAGCGGCAGGTGGAGGAAGAAGCAAACTCCCTGCTGAGCAAGGGGCCCAATGTGGGACTTGATTCCAGAGCTCTGGGGTCATGAGCTGAGCCAAAGGCAGGCAGTTAACTAACTGAGCCACCCAAGAGTTCCCAAGAGACATTATTCTTTAAAAATGGTATTTTAGAATTTAGAAGAATTTTAAGTTGGAACATTACTGACAAAGCTAGGTTTCCCTTTATCTTTATTAACAACCTCTCTGACCTCGCCTATCACAAATAACCACTAATAAGTGAATGCATATCATTTCAAATGTCTTACTATACTTCTTATGTGTATGTGTATGTGTGTGTGTGTGTGTTTGTGTGTGTGTGTATTTTTCTGCCATGAATATGTAGGGTTAGTATATATATAAGTATATATATACTAATATACTAAAATAGTATAAATATACTATATAGTATATATACAAATATAAATATAGATATGTGTATATCCACTGTATTAGTTTTATAACACTGCTATAACAAATTATCACAAATTTAATGGATGAAAACAGCACAAGTTGATTATTTTCTGGCCTTTTAGCTTAGAAATCTGGCAGTCTCACTGGGCTAAAATCAATGTGTCTGTAGGACTATTCCTTCATAGAAGTTCTAGGGAAGAATCCATTTTCTTGCTTTCTCCAGCTTCTAGAGACTGCCACAGTCCTTGGCTCATGATTCTCTTTCTCCTTCCAAACCAGCAGCGTTACTTCTATCTAACCATATCACAGTAACATCTGTCTCTAACCTCAGAATGAAAAAATTCTGATTAGACTGAGTCCACCTAGATAATCACTCCTTCTTGAATTCCATCTAATCTCATCTACAAAGTCTATTTTGCCATGTAAAGTAACATATTCATAGCTTGTGACAATGAGGTAGTGGGTATCTCTTAGATGTCATTTTCCTGTTTACCACACACAAACATACTATTATTACTTTAAATTAGGTGACAGGAAGTATCACTGCAAGTCTCATAGCTTCTATTTTATTTCTTTTCTCTGCAGTAGAAGTTAGTATCACCTGCTCAGTATCTAAGGAACTATTGGCGAAGCAGTCTTGAGAATTGGGTGTTGTGTGTGTGTGTGTGTTTGCGCACACACGCACCTAGAAGATGGAGTTTACTGGGATATGTGGGGATATATATGTGGGGCTCAGTGAGATGGATTGAGATGGGAATAAAGAATATGTTTGGAAAGAAAGCTTGCCATTCTTCTGAGTAGGAGGATGGGAGCAAAAAATCCTCATAAGGGTTGAGGGTGCAAGGAAACATTTATATGGTGACTTGAGTGACTTTGGTGACTGTGATTTGAGTGAGCTTGATATTCTCAAGCTACCACTTTCTTTTTTGTTTGTTTTCAAAAATCATTTAAGTGCCCGAAGTGTGAGAGAGTCAGGCATCTTATTTGGCCCATAAATGAGTACTGCTGAGGCATTTTGTGGATGGCACTGGAGCACATGCAAATTATTTTTCTCTCAGTAAGTTTTTTTTCTTTTTTAGTTTTTACTTAGAAAAGATTAATAAAATCTATTTATTAAAAATAAAACACTTTGAGATCCTACAAAGCTGTGCTTTTTTTTTTTTAATTTTATTTATTTATTTGACAGACAGAGATCAGAAGTAGGCAGAGAGAGAGAGAGGAAGAAGCAGGCTCGCTGCTGAGTAGAGAGCCCGATGCGGGGCTCGATCCCAGGACCTGGGATCATGACCCGAGCCAAAGGCAGAGGCTTTAACCCACTGAGCCACCCACGCGCCCCTGTGCTGTCTTTTTTATAGCACTTAGCATTGACTTTTTTAAACAAAAGAAAGATTACATTATTATTATTATTTTATTTTATTTTATTTTTTTCCTAAAACCAAAGGCATTTCTGGGATTACATTCACTGATCTGTCCTGGTTTGATAAAAGAAATCATATTAAAATACTCTGGACAGTTATTGTGTCACAAATAAATATGCCATATCTTCTCCAATTATTTTGTTTACTGTGATGCTGGCTCATTTCCATAAGTTGTATCTTATACTGATATTTTGGAGTTAATATCCCTGAAAACATTAGTGATGAAACAGTGTAACAAAATATCTCACTAATAGTATAGGCTCACCCTCTTTCATAACTCTGGATAATACTTCATTGCAAGACTAGTTTTTAAAGATAGTGAGTTCTCAAGAGACATCACAAATTTTGATGTCATTGAATATAACCTATATGCTTATTATTTAATTTGACTTTATAGATCACAAGTGATGAGCTATGTTGAATGCTCTACATTTTCCAATAATATCTTTTTTTAATCTTAAATATTGTTTACTTACTAAACTGCTTCAAGTGCTCTTTTATTATATTTTATAGCATCTTATTTTTGGAAACCAAACAAGTGTGTCTAATCTGACAGGACACCTTAAAATACAGTTTTTACAAACTAGTAAATAGAAGTAATTGATTTCTGAGTTGAAGATGAGTCAGGTCTAAGCCCATCATTATTAAGCTACTTCAAAGGAAGCCCATAGTAATGAGAGAGAATCGCCAATTATAGTACATCATTCAGTATCGCACCTATCACTCTTTCGTTCTTTCTTCCTTTTTTTAAAATAACATTTAATGTATTGTTTGTTTCAGGGGGTACAGGTCTGTGATTCATCAGTCTTACACAATTCACAGTGCTCACCATAACACATACCCTCCCCAATGTCTATCATCCAGCCACCCATGCCTCTCACCAACCCCTTCACTCCGCCAACCCTCAGTTTGTTTCCTGAGATTAAGAGTCTCTTATGGTTTGTCTCCCTCTCTGGTTTCATCCCATTTCATTTTTTCCTCTCTTCCCTGTGATCTTCTGCCTTGTTTCTCAATACAAGTAATATTTATCTGCACTGAGTGATTTCAGTTACATGACACAGAGTTGAGTTCTTTTGCTAGTCTAACTTGGCAATTTATGTTCCAGAAAGACACATGGTGTAGTGAAAGAAGATGATTTAGTAAGACAAGACATTTTTTCCTCTCTGTATTTTTTGCTACATAAGAGCCTTGTCCATTTGACATTTGCTGCTTTTGCTTTATGATTTTATCCTATGTTCTCTTCTTCCCATGCCATCTTTATCAAACTACTAAAACACATTTCACTAAATACCCCAGATGGGGCAAGGGTATACTTGGCTCCTGAACAGAAACTATGAAAAGTGCCAACCCTCTATTCCTTTTATAGCCCCCCATTTTGAACATATTGTATAATTCTACTTTTGCCCATAAATGTATTATTACAATTATTTATATTTTTTTTCTGAAATTCCCAATCCCACATTTGAGTTATATCCAATGCATGGTAGAACAGTAGGTACTAAAAAATATATCTGCTGAATGATGAATATTTGTTTATACTTTTGGCATATCAGAAGAGGGTACTTTTATTTTAGCATAGAAAATATATACACTATATACATTATGTGTATATGGAAAGCACATAGAGGGAAAATAAGCTCAAACTTAGTCTTTTGCTTTTAGCATGCTATGAGTTAGTCATACAGTGTAGATAGAATCTCAGTAGAGAAGAGAGAATGCACATATGTTGCTTAATAGTCCTAACTGCTTGAAAGATGAAAGGGATGCTGACCATAGAGTAACTCCAACAACTCAGTTTTGATTACTTATAAAACTGTTAGATATTTCAACTTTGATTAATGGAAGGCACGTGCTTTGCAGACACTCTCCCATTGAGAACACCTAGAACACATGAAAGAATTATCAGTGTTGTAAAATATCACCTAGCCAAAGTCCAAACGATGGACATAAAAGAGGAACCAGAACAGAAAGCTTAACAGACAAGAGGATGAATACTTTCGACAGCTTTGCAGGAGTGGGAGTATAAAAATTACAGCATAGGGCTTGAAGGGGTGAGAAAGGAGATGGATTTTAGTTTGGGACCATGAAATACTGCAACTAGAAATAAAAATGAACCAAAACTAGACTGTCATTTGTCTACTTAGAAGGAAAATAAGGAGTCATAGAAAATGATTGCACTGTAGTATCTTAGATTAGATCCTGAAACTGAAAAAGGCATTAGTGGAAAATCTGGAGAAATTGAAATAAAACCTGTAATTTAGTTAAAAGTATTATGACAATATTAAATTCTTAATTTTAAAATTGTATCTGGTTCTAAAAGATGCCATTATTTTATTAACTTGGCCATACGAAATTCTCTGTGCTAACATCGCAATTGCTAAACAAAATATAGTCTGTGTAACTATGTTAATATTAAGCACAGTGAATCAACAGCAAAAAAGAAATACTATAAAGAGGAATATTTCATAGTAATATATGATTCTATTCTCTAGAAAAAATAACATTTCTCAGTTTGAATGCACATACTAATGTTGTCTGATGATATATTACAAAGGAAAAAATTGAGAGATGTGCAAGGTAAACTAGAACAACAAATTATATCTACTAAATGTAGAAAGAAAGGCACAATTATAAGAAGAATATGGGGTAATAAAGTGAAAATGTAAAACAGAATCAGCAAACAAATTGTTTCTGTGAAATGTATCATACTATTTATAAAAATTCAAACCAATATGACAATAAAATAAAATAGTAAGCACAAATAACCATGCCAAAAATTGAAAAATGGGTATAAATACAGAATCTAGAGTTATTGAAAAAAATAGAGGATATTATTAATATCTCCATAATAACATACATGAAAATGTAGAGAAAATGGAAAGATCCCTAAAGATAAAAACTTACCAAGGGCTGACACAAAGTGAATGAAAAAAATCGAAGAGTCTTATTGTTATTAAATGATTTCAAATACATAATAATAACTATCTACAATTATTAACCAGCTACAATTAACACCCATCATAAACTCGATTCCAGAGTAGGGAAAGAACATTATATAAAGGGAAATTATGGTCTCAGTTGCAGATATTTAATCCAAGATTACAAATAAAAATAAAATGAATACAGCATCTTAAAGGGACAAAACCTCCCATTTCAGTCATAAAAAATTAAAAATGGAAAACTTAGAAGAAAATGTCTAAATCTGCTGAATAACAACAAATATTTCTAGAGCAAAATATCATATTTAAAAGTAAAATATTGCAAACTCTTCTTTTGAGATAGATAACAAGGAAAATGTGTCAACTTTTAACATTTCTAATTCACAGATCTTAGCCATTATAATATAAAAGGGCAGAATTAATTTTTTGAAACATTTGAAATATATTTTTGAAGCAATATTTCCCTTTTCAGTCTTGCAGAACCTTAAAACTCACCCATGATTGTGTGATATATGTTTTCCTCTCCTTTAAACTGGTAGGATTTTGCAGGTAACCATAACCAATAGAATATGGTGAAGGGGTATTTTATGAATCCCAACACTATGTCAGAAAAAAAGCCATTGCTTTTTTTTTTCTGTTGTTTGTATGCTCAGTCATGGAGAAGGCGACATGAAGAGGAAGTGGTACTTCTAAATTATACTCCACCTGTTTGCAGCTGAGTACCAGCACCAAGCTTCTAGGTATCAGTGAGGCGCTTTGAAAACGGGTCCTTGGGTTACCACATACTAGGAACTGCCCCAGCTTGGTACGCATTGATAAAAGAAACAGCACCTGATAAAATTTAAGATATCTGGGCTAAAGCAAAATATTGTTTTAATCTATTAATTTTTGTGTAGCTTTTTATGCAACAGTGAATAACTGATATGACAAGGATTAAAATTCATGAATATTGGAGACATTCTAATAGTGCCTTTTTAAACTTTATCTGAGATGATAATAATTGACTTCAAAATTCTATCTGTAAAATGCTCAAATTATAATCAGGCAATTTTAAAAAAACTTCTAAAAGTTTTTTTTTTTTCCTTTGTATTTACCACATTATAGTAAGTATGCTTATCTATTTATTTAAAAAATGTAAGTCACAGAAGACATAGACATTCACAGCCACATTTGTGACCCTACTGAGGTCTAGACAAATTGAAGAATATAAAAGTGGGAGAAATAATGATATATTGCTGACCGTAAAGCCCCTGGATATGTGGAAACAGAGCTTTGTTACCATTAATAGCCTGGGGCAAATCAAATTGAAATCCCATAATAAATCTCTGCAAAGTATGTTTTCATTGCTAACCCTACAACCCAGTAATTCCCAACATTCTGACTGTGATAGATCACTCTTATGATTGCCAGCTTTGAATCCTAGCCTTTCAGGGATATTGAATTACTTATTCAGTGATGTTTTGAAAAGACCCTTTCTGTCTCAATACAGTTATCGTGATATTATTTTAAAATTATTTTTTGAATGAATTAAATGAGATTTATATTAGGAACAATGTAGGGCAATGAAATAAGCAAGTTTGATGTCAAATAAGGCTAAATTTAAATTCCTGATTTTCAGAGTACCTGGATGGCTCAATCATGATCCCAAGATCCTGGGATTGAGCCTTGGGTCAGGGTGCCCACTCAGCGGGGGACTCTGCTTCTTCCTCTCACTTTGTCTCTGACCCTGCTCTTGCTCCTCTCAAATAAATAAAATCTTAAAAACAAAACAAAACAAAATAAAAGACAAAACAGGGGTGCCTGGGTGGCTCGGAGGATAAACCTCTGCTCAGGTCATGATCCCAGGGTCTGTCCTGGGATTAAGCCCCGCATAGGCTCTCCACCCCCCCGCCCCCTTGCCTGTCTCTCTGCCTACTTGTGATCTGTCAAATAAATAAATAAAATCTTTAAAACAAAAACAAAAGTCTGATTCTCAAGGTATGTTACTTTAATACTATTATTATACTTGGAGCCTGGACAAAGTTTGAGTTAATCATTCTTCTTGCTTCACGGGGACATATTATTAGTTTATGCAGAACCCCATGTTATTACCCTTACTGATACATTTTGTTTTCTTTTTCCCCACTCTCCACTCTCACTCTACCATCCTGTCTATAGGAAATAGTTTTAGGCCGTGGGATATGGACTTTTGGGTTTGTATGTAGCTTTTAAAAACATGTGCTTTTGAAGATATATTTATTGTTAATTTATACAAATTTATACAGATTTACATAGTGAGTACTCACCTTAGGTTTTATTTTGTTTCCAAATGTTTCCACTAAGCACTATTTTTAGGTTCTGTATAGCCTAGTTTATTGCTTTTAACTCTATTCCATGGTGTATATCTATCTCATATTTACCCATTCAAAATTTAGATTGTCTCCAATAATCTGATACAATATAATTCAGTTATTGATATAATGAGCATCTTCACATATGTTGCATCATCCTTAATGAGAATTCCTATATGATGATTTCTCTGAAATACAAACTCAGGAGTTGTTCTTAGATCCCGTGATGTGTGCAAATTCAGTTTGATGAAATACTGTCAGAATGGCCTCAAGAATGGATTTTTAAACTAACTTTCCCACTATTATAATTGAAGAAACCTATTTCTCACATTTCCACCAATATTTGCCATTATAGTACTGAAATATAAAAATATAATCCAAAAGCTGCATTTTACTTCTAATCTCCTAAACTATACCCTTAGAAGGCAAATACTGTGAGTTAATCATTACCACAGGAAATAATTTTAATACATTTTAGAAATATTTCTAACCTCCCAACCTGAAAGAATATATCATTAGGTTACCCAAGTCCACACATTAAGATTAATCACTTATTTTGTGTTTTTTAGGAGTTTTTCATTTACAAGTATAAGAATATAGGACTCACATTGACTTTAAGAATATGCAAAAATTATTGCAGAGTTAGGATGACGTACAGAAGGTTTGATCTGATGATTCACTCCTATCGTTAGAGACCTATTTTGTTTGTCTTTCTTTTCTTAGAGAATTTTACAAGTTACAATTTCTTCTTTTCTTAGAGAATTTTACAAGTTAAATGTGAAATTTAAGAAAATACAAATAAGTCCATGTTCTTTAATGTTGTACAAAAAAGTATGAGTAGAGCCAAAAGTAAATTAAAAATTATCATCACATTTGTTTACACCACTATCTAGTTCTTCATATCAACTTTATTATTCAAATAACAGAAGAAAGTAGGTTGCAATTTAGGGATTGAGAAAGAGATAAAAATTAAAAAAAAAAAAACCACACACACAAAACAAAACAAAACAAATGACAACCTTTCCTACCATGTTTATTCTACATCATTTATCTGTGCTCACAGAGATGACTTCTTTTACTTCTCCACTGTACAACAATTCAGTTGTCCATAAAATTGAACCTGCTCAGAAGCTGAGGGAGTCTGAAACTAGATGGGCCTAAATCCTGGTGCATTATCATATAATTTTAACAACAATTTTAACAGCTACCAGCTTGTAATTTTTAGGTCTGTGTACAAGGCTCTCCCTTGAATTTGAACCAAAAACAACTTAATGTTCATTGGGTTTTGTAATATGTGCAGGAATATATGGATAATGAGGAGATTCAAATTTTGGTCTCCACCAGTTACCAAAGCAGTTATCAGTGATCTAGTCCTGCAGGGCTCCATCTTGATGATTTTTGTCATTAAGTACTTTAGTCCTTCAACTTCATCTCCTCCAGCTTGAGTTCACCACCAGGTAATTTGAAGAAAGTTGTTCTTAGCTTTAGCAGTAACACATGAGATAGCCATGTACAAGCAGAATCCCTTCTGTAGTCCTTCTCATTCCAATTTTATCAAATTCCTCCCTCATGCACTGAAATCTGGGTGCAGCAGAGCTGTCCTTCTCTTAGAAATACTCCTTGTACCAAAAGCATAATCGGTAAGAGCGTAAAGGTTGATGGTTTCCTCCAGGGTGAGGGGCTTGATCTCCTGGATGTACTTGTCGCCAGACTGATTGACCCCCTGAGGTCAGCTGGTTTGTGAGTGAATGGGTAGTGCTATGGACATGCTGGACATGCTGGCTAGCTCCAGTACTAACAGCAAGAGGAAATGGGGCAGGCAGGGAGACTCACCCTGTGTCAGCAATGGTTATTTGTGTCCCCCTCAGCACATGCCACCTGCCATTAACATGAGAGCACAAGAGGAGACTTATTTGTCTGTCTTAATGAAGTTCAGTTTTTTTTTTTATTATTGTTTTTTCTCAAACTTATAAAATGGCTTCCAGAAATTTCCAGGCTCTATAGACTTCCAGCTTTCTATCACACAGAAAGATAAAGTGTCTCCCAGAAACATTTGAAGAGTGGGAAATTATGTTTCAGTATGCAAAAATACATTTTATAGATTTTATTCATTTGCTTGAATTAAGCTTCTTATATCAATCACCCTAAACTAAGCCAACTAGGGACTAATCCTGAAGTTGGTACTGGTGTCTACTTTTCTACTTTTCTAAAGTATATGAACTGTGTAAGAGTGGTAAATACAGAATTGACAATCAAGGTAAAACTACAGAAAAGAAGGGTAAATAGATGTGGAGAGCAGAAAGAGCAAACCTGTTCATAAACTAGAAAAACTATGTGCCCTGACACAATTAAAACAATTTAATCTAGAGGGCATCTGGGTGGCTCAGAGGGTTAAAGCCTCTGCCTTCGGCTCAGGTCATGATCCCAGCATCCTGGGATCGAGCCCCGCATCGGGCTCTCTGCTCAGCGGGGAGCCTGCTTCCTCCTCTCTCTCTGCCTGCCTCTCTGCCTACTTGTGATCTCTCTCTGTCAAATAAATAAATAAATAAAATCTTTAAAAAAATTACTTTAATCTATTATAAGCAAGTAACATTTTCATAAAATGTAGACTAATCTTTAAAAATTTTAGTTTTACTAATATTTTCACTATAATAATTATTAAAAATTAAATGTGTGTTTTATCAAGTTATATGATTTTGAGATTCATAGAGGTTATTGTTTTGCCTCTTAAACATCTTACATATCTATGCTCATGTAAACATGTTTCATAATATCAACAGATTTTGTGATAACAGTTTATTTATTTTTTTTTTTTTAATTTTTTATTTTTTATAAACATATATTTTTATCCCCAGGGGTACAGGTCTGTGAATCACCAGGTTTACACACTTCACAGCACTCACCAAAGCACATACCCTCCCCAATGTCCATAATCCCACCCCCTTCTCCCAAACCCCCTCCCCCCAGCAACCCTCAGTTTGTTTTGTGAGATTAAGAGTCACTTATGGTTTGTCTCCCTCCCAATCCCATCTTGTTTCATTTATTCTTCTTCTACCCACTTAAGCCTCCATGTTGCATCACCACTTCCTCATATCAGGGAGATCATATGATAGTTGTCTTTCTCTGCTTGACTTATTTCGCTAAGCATGATACGCTCTAGTTCCATCCATGTTGTTGCAAATGGCAAGATTTCATTTCTTTTGATGGCTGCATAGTATTCCATTGTGTATATATACCACATCTTCTTGATCCATTCATCTGTTGATGGACATCTAGGTTCTTTCCATAGTTTGGCTATTGTGGACATTGCTGCTATAAACATTCGGGTGCATGTGTCCCTTTGGATCACTACATTTGTATCTTTAGGGTAAATACCCAATAGTGCAATTGCTGGGTCATAGGGCAGTTCTATTTTCAACATTTTGAGGAACCTCCATGCTGTTTTCCAGAGTGGCTGCACCAGCTTGCATTCCCACCAACAGTGTAGGAGGGTTCCCCTTTCTCCGCATCCTCGCCAGCATCTGTCATTTCCTGACTTGTTGATTTTAGCCATTCTGACTGGTGTGAGGTGATATCTCATTGTGGTTTTGATTTGTATTTCCCTGATGCCGAGTGATATGGAGCACTTTTTCATGTGTCTGTTCGCCATCTGGATGTCTTCTTTGCAGAAATGTCTGTTCATGTCTTCTGCCCATTTCTTGATTGGATTATTTGTTCTTTGGGTGTTGAGTTTGCTAAGTTCTTTATAGATTCTGGACACTAGTCCTTTATCTGATATGTCGTTTGCAAATATCTTCTCCCATTCTGTCAGTTGTCTTTTGACTTTGTTAACTGTTTCCTTTGCTGTGCAAAAGCTTTTGATCTTGATGAAATCCCAGTAGTTCATTTTTTCCCTTGCTTCCCTTGCCTTTTGCGTTGTTCCTAGGAAGATGTTGCTGCGGCAGAGGTCGAAGAGGTTGCTCCCCGTGTTCTCCTCAAGGATTTTGATGGATTCCTTTCGTACATTGAGGTCCTTCATCCATTTTGAGTCTATTTTTGTGTGTGGTGTAAGGAAATGGTCCAATTTCATTTTTCTGCATGTGGCTGTCCAATTTTCCCAGCACCATTTATTGAAAAGGCTGTCTTTTTTCCATTGGACATTCTTTCCTGCTTTGTCGAAGATTAGGTGACCATAGATTTGAGGGTCTATTTCTGGGCTCTCTATTCTGTTCCATTGATCTATGTGTCTGTTTTTGTGCCAGTACCATGCTGTCTTGATGATGACAGCTTTGTAATAGAGCTTGAAGTCCGGAATTGTGATGCCACCAACGTTGGCTTTCTTTTTCAATATCCCTTTGGCTATTCGAGGTCTTTTCTGGTTCCATATAAATTTTAGAATTATTTGTTCCATTTCTTTGAAAAAGATGGATGGTACTTTGATAGGAATTGCATTAAATGTGTAGATTGCTTTAGGTAGCATAGACATTTTCACAATATTTATTCTTCCAATCCAGGAGCATGGAACATTTTTCCATTTCTTTGTGTCTTCCTCAATTTCTTTCATGAGTACTTTATAGTTTTCTGAGTATAGATTCTGTGCCTCTTTGGTTAGGTTTATTCCTAGGTATCTTATGGTTTTGGATGCAATTGTAAATGGGATTGACTCCTTAATATCTCTTTCTTCTGTCTTGCTGTTGGTGTAGAGAAATGCAACTGATTTCTGTGCATTGATTTTATATCCTGACACTTTACTGAATTCCTGTATAAGTTCTAGCAGTTTTGGAGTGGAGTCTTTTGGGTTTTCCACATATAGTATCATATCATCTGCGAAGAGTGATAATTTGACTTCTTCTTTGCCGATTTGGATGCCTTTAATTTCCTTTTGTTGTCTGATTGCTGAGGCTAGGACCTCTAGTACGATGTTGAATAGCAGTGGTGATAATGGACATCCCTGCCGTGTTCCTGACCTTAGCGGAAAAGCTTTCAGTTTTTCTCCATTGAGAATGATATTTGCGGTTGGTTTCTTATAGATGGCTTTGATGATATTGAGGTATGTGCCCTCTATCCCTACACTTTGAAGAGTTTTGATCAGGAAGGGATGTTGTACTTTGTCAAATGCTTTTTCAGCATCTATTGAGAGTATCATATGGTTCTTGTTCTTTCTTTTATTGATGTGTTGTATCACATTGACTGATTTGCGGATGTTGAACCAACCTTGAAGCCCTGGAATAAATCCCACTTGGTCGTGGTGAATAATCTTTTTAATGTACTGTTGAATCCTATTGGCTAGTATTTTGTTGAGTATTTTCGCATCTGTGTTCATCAAGGATATCGGTCTATAGCTCTCTTTTTTGGTGGGATCCTTGTCTGGTTTTGGGATCAAGGTGATGCTGGCCTCATAAAATGAGTTTGGAAGTTTTCCTTCCATTTCTATTTTTTGGAACAGTTTCAGGAGAATAGGAATTAGTTCTTCTTTGAATGTTTGGTAGAATTCCCCCGGGAAGCCGTCTGGCCCTGGGCTTTTGTTTGTCTGGAGATTTTTAATGACTGTTTCAATCTCCTTACTGGTTATGGGTCTGTTCAGGCTTTCTATTTCTTCCTGGTTCAGTTGTGGTAGTTTATATGTTTCTAGGAATGCATCCATTTCTTCCAGATTGTCAAATTTATTGCCATAGAGTTGCTCATAGTATGTTCTTATAATGGTTTGTATTTCTTTGGTGTTAGTTGTGATCTCTCCTCTTCATTCATGATTTTATTTATTTGGGTCCTTTCTCTTTTCTTTTTGATAAGTTGGGCCAGGGGTTTATCAATTTTATTAATTCTTTCAAAGAACCAGCTCCTAGTTTCGTTGATTTGTTCTATTGTTTTTTTGGTTTCTATTTCATTGATTTCTGCTCTGATCTTTATGATTTCTCTTCTCCTGCTGGGCTTAGGGTTTCTTTCTTGTTCTTTCTCCAGCTCCTTTAGGTGTAGGGTTAGGTTGTGTACCTGAGACCTTTCTTGTTTCTTGAGAAAGGCTTGTACCGCTATATATTTTCCTCTCAGGACTGCCTTCGTTGTGTCCCACAGATTTTGAACCGTTGTATTTTCATTATCATTTGTTTCCATGATTTTTTTCAATTCTTCTTTAATTTCCCGGTTGACCCATTCATTCTTTAGAAGGATACTGTTTAGTCTCCATGTATTTGGGTTCTTTCCAAACTTCCTTTTGTGGTTGAGTTCTAGCTTTAGAGCATTGTGGTCTGAAAATATGCAGGGAATGATCCCAATCTTTTGATACCGGTTGAGTCCTGATTTAGGACCGAGGATGTGATCTATTCTGGAGAATGTTCCATGTGCACTAGAGAAGAATGTGTATTCTGTTGCTTTGGGATGAAATATTCTGAATATATCTGTGATGTCCATCAGGTCCAGTGTGTCATTTAAGGCCTTTATTTCCTTGCTGATCTTTTGCTTGGATGACCTGTCCATTTCAGTGAGGGGAGTGTTAAAGTCCCCTACTATCATTGTATTATTGTTGATGTGTTTCTTTGATTTTGTTATTAATTGGTTTATATAGTTGGCTGCTCCCACATTGGGGGCATAGATATTTAAAATTGTTAAATCTTCTTGTTGGACAGACCCTTTGAGTATGATATAGTGTCCTTCCTCATCTCTTATTATAGTCTTTGGCTTAAAATCTAATTGATCTGATATAAGGATTGCCACTCCTGCTTTCTTCTGATGTCCATTAGCATGGTAAATTCTTTTCCACCCCCTCACTTTAAATCTGGAGGTGTCTTCGGGCTTAAAATGTGTTTCTTGGAGGCAACATATAGATGGGTTTTTGTTTTTTTTATCATTCTGATACCCTGTGTCTTTTGACAGGGGCATTTAGCCCATTCACATTCAGGGTAACTATTGAGAGATATGAATTTAGTGCCATTGTATTGCCTGTAAGGCGACTGTTACTGTATATGGTCTCTGTTCCTTTCTGATCTACCACTTGTAGGCTCTCTCTTTGCTTAGAGGACCCCTTTCAATATTTCCTGTAGAGCTGGTTTGGTATTTGCAAATTCTTTCAGTTGTTGTTTGTCCTGGAAGCTTTTAATCTCTCCTTCTATTTTCAATGATAGCCTAGCTGGATATAGTATTCTTGGCTGCATGTTTTTTCTCGTTTAGTGCTCTGAAAATATCATGCCAGCTCTTTCTGGCCTGCCAGGTCTCTGTGGATAAGTCAGCTGCCAATCTAATATTTTTACCATTGTATGTTACAGACTTCTTTTCCCGGGCTGCTTTCAGGATTTTCTCTTTGTCATTGAGACTTGTAAATTTTACTATTAGGTGACGGGGTGTGGGCCTATTCTTATTGATTTTGAGGGGCATTCTCTGAACCTCCTGAATTTTGATGCTCGTTCCCTTTGCCATATTGGGGAAATTCTCCCCAATAATTCTCTCCAGTATACCTTCTGCTCCCCTCTCACTTTCTTCTTCTTCTGGAATCCCAATTATTCTAATGTTGTTTCGTCTTATGGGTGTCACTTATCTCTCGAATTCTCCCCTCGTGGTCCAGTAGCTGTTTGTCCCTCTTTTGCTCAGCTTCTTTATTCTCTGTCATTTGGTCTTCTATATCACTAATTCTTTCTTCTGCCTCATTTATCCTAGCAGTTAGAGCCTCCATTTTTGATTGCACCTCATTAATAGCTTTTTTGATTTCACCTTGGTTAGATTTTAGTTCTTTTATTTCTCCAGAAAGGGCTTTTATATCTCTCGAGAGGGTTTCTCTAATATCTTCCATGCCTTTTTCGAGCCCGGCTAGAACCTTGAGAATTGTCATTCTGAACTCTAGATCTGACATATTACCGATGTCTGTATTGATTAGGTCCCTAGCCTTCGGTACTGCCTCTTGTTCTTTTTTTTGTGTTGAATTTTTACGTCTTGTCATTTTGTCAAGATAAGAGTAAATGAAGGGGCAAGTAAAATACTAAAAGGGTGGCAACAACCCCAGGAAAATATGCTTTAACCAAATTAGAAGAGATCCAAAATCGTGAGTGGGGAGAAAGGGGATAAAAAGAGGTTCAAAAAGGAAGAAAGAAAGAAAAAAACAAAAAAAAAAAGAAAAAGAAAAAAAAAAGAAAAGAAAAGAAAAGAATTTTTAAAAAAAGAAAACACCTAAGAAAAATGTAAAATATATATATATATATATATATTAGATAAACTAGTAAAAAATCGTTAAAAAAGAAAAAGGTAACAGTTAAAAAAAAAATTTTTTACCCGAAGGCGAGAAAAAAAAAAAAATGAAAAAGAAAAAATTAAATTAACTGCAAGACTAAAAAAAAAAATCACAGGAAAAAAGCCATGAGTTCCGTGCTTGGCTTTCTCCTCCTCTGGAATTCTGCTGCTCTCCTTGGTATTGAAACCGCACTCCTTGGTAGGTGAACTTGGTCTCGGCTGGATTTCTTGTTGATCTTCTGGGGGAGGGGCCTGTTGTAGTGATTCTCAAGTGTCTTTGCCCCAGGCGGAATTACACCGCCCTTACCCGGGGCCGGGGTGAGTAATCCGCTCGGGTTTGCTTTCAGGAGCTTTTGTTCCCTGAGCGCTTTCCGTAGAGTTCCAGAGGACGGGAATACAAATGGCGGCCTCCTGGTCTCCGGCCCGGAGGAGCCGAGAGCCCAGGGCCCCACTCCTCAGTGCGCCCTCAGAGAACAGCGCCCAGTTACTCCCGTCTGCCTGACCTCCGGCCGCGCTCCGAGCTCACCGAGCCTGCGACCGGTTCAAGGTAACACGGAGCTGCGAGCTTACTGTCGGCTCTGTCTCTGTAGCCGGCTTTCCCGTTCCAATACCCGCAAGCTCTGCGACACTCAGACACCCCCGATCCTTCTGTGACCCTGCGGGACCTGAGGCCACGCTGACCCCGCGTGGGCTTCGCCCCGGTTTAGCCTCTGGAGCGATGTCCCTCAGCGGAACAGACTTTTAAAAGTCCTGATTTTGTGCGCGGTTGCTCCGCCGCTTGCCGGGAGCCGGCCCCTCCCCCCGGGGTCTATCTTCCCGTCGCTTTGGATTCACTTCTCCGCCGGTCCTACCTTTCAGAAAGTGGTTGTTTTTCTGTTTCCAGAATTGCTGTTCTTCTTCTCTTCGATCTGCCGATGGATTTTCAGGTGTTTGCAATCTTTAGATAAGCTATCTAGCTGATCTCCGGCTAGCTGAAGCAGTCTCAGCTTGCTATTTCTCCGCCATCTTGACTCCTCTCGTGATAACAGTTTATTAAAACAGTTTCAGAATTTCACAAAATAAACATTTATCATTCTGTAATACTCTCTTGTTTTCATGAAATGATATTTTGTGAACTTTTCTCCATGTGATAACAGTTTATTAAAACAGTTTCAGAATTTCACAAAATAAACATTTATCATTCTGTAATACTCTCTTGTTTTCATGAAATGATATTTTGTGAACTTTTCTCCATGTTAGTACCTAGAGATTTAAGTCATTAATTTTAAAAGATGTATAATTGTATTTTTGCCTCAAGGGCTGAAATAATACATTTTAGCAGGAGCATGGGCTAAAAGAAAGTATTTTTTAAAAAAAGTTGGCAGTAGGAGAGGGGGCAAAGAATGATCACCCTTTATAGCTTCCAAGAAATTAGTAAATCCCCAAGTCTCAGAAAGTGCCTATCAATGATCTCAATTGCAGATTATGAACAAAAGCTCACGTGGAAGTTTCTTCATGCTTCACATCTGTTCAGCTGTTTATTTCTTGCAACAGAGAATAATGATTTCCCCCTCTCTTTTTCTAAAATATTACACAAGTGCTTTTCATTGTGGAATCTAAATGAGAACCCTGTTCATAAGGCTGTATGGGAAATACAATCCATTCCTGGGATATAATTAAAAGTTGACAAGGTTGGAGATAAAGATGAGTATCTCTAGAGAATAAACAGTGCAATGTGTTCTATGTAATAGTAGCATAATTTATCCACCTATTCCTGTACTGATGGACATTCAGATTACCAGTTTTTTTTAAGTTAACGTTGTACTTAAAATAAGCATTAATTTACATATCATTAATTTAATTAGGTCCAATGATCTTACTTTTCTGCTCCAATATGTATTTCACACAACACAGAGATTTAAAATAGGTATGTTATTAAGTAAACCTTACTGTACAGTATAGTCACTAATTTTTGAATCACCTTCTTTAGACTGAAATAAATTAGCACATATTAAAACTATGCACTAGAATACCATATTTATTTCACATGAAGTTATATTTTTTCCAAAGGAAACACTTTACATTTTTAATAATATATATAGAAATATTAAAAAGAGTGCATATTCCTTTCTCTATTACATAATATTGGAGTAATTTAATATCCTGTTTTAATAAATTGGTTCTGGCTGATCACTTTTTTGACCTTCATTTTTTGCAACAGCTCAGGAGTCTGTCTATTCTTTTGATCACTGTAAATTGTCACGTTTCTTGTTATTGCTGGGTCTACCTCTGGGAAACTCTATTCTCTGCATACTCCATTCACTTACTCTTCAAATTTCCTACTTTAAATTTTCCAGAAAGCCATACAAAAATTTTATATTATACAAAGTATATGGCATTCTGATTGCAAACAGTTTAATAGCAAAATATAGAGACACTTTTTTTTTTCCTCCAGGGTTTAGAGGACTGATCACCCTAGGGAACATGCAGGTTGCTATTATTTACATAGAGCAGATTAGCAGTAATATAATGCTGGTTTCCTAAATAAAAACAAAACACATTATCTTTTTAAATAAAAAAACAGAACACATAATCTTATTCTAAACTATGGAAAAGTTCTAGAACTCAAGTGAAAACCTGCAAAGTTGATTTATTTTGTTGCCATTATGTTCTTATTTTTAGACATGAGTGTTTTGACATAGCTCTCAAACTTTAAAATGATACCATCTAGCAAAAGAAGTGAAAGTGCATCCCCAGCGTGTTTGCTTTTATTAAGTAAAATAGTATAAAAGTGTTCATTCTCTTATTTGCAAACAACAATGACAACTTTGGTAACAGGATAAAATAGTTTTGAAAATTCTACAAATTCTTCAATGTACACGTTTTACATTCATAGTTTACTCAAATCACCAGAGGTTAATATTCTATGAGTATTGTATTAATGAAAGAGTGTGGCATACAGACTCAGGAGGCCTGGATTGCATTCCGGTTCTCCCATTCAAAAGTTATGATTTTATCATTAAACTTTTATAACATTTATTTTGTCTTGTCACTTCAGAAATGTGAATAATACATGCAAAGTGTTGTGAAAATAAAATGAGATATTGCTAGTGAAAAATGTGTATGGACTAAAATGGACTAGGTCATTTATATGCTCTAGACATGTTTCATAAAATCCATAGTATATTTTTTGATAATAGTCTAAATTCAAGACAACTTTTAGAATAAGATGCTGTAAGTGATGCTTGATATTAAATAGATTAAAAGATAACCTAGGAGTAAATCATAGAAAATGGCAGGGTGGCAATTTCCTAGTGTTATTTTTTCCACTGTAGCAACCATTAAACCAGAAAAAAAAACTGTGAGAGTTGACTTTTTTGGGAATCTAGAACTTGATCACATACTTATAGTAATGAAGAAATCACCCAGTGAAGGGAGAGGCTGCTGAACTTTGATTTAAGGATCCCCTGTGATCCCCTGAATTTAATTTCTTAGAATTTAATTTCTTAAATTCTGCATACAGTGAGATCATGTGATAACTGTCTTTCTCTGACTGACTTATTTCACTTAGCATAATACCCTCTAGTTCCATCCACGTCATTGCAAATGGCAAGATTTCATCTTTTGATGGCTGTATAATATTCCATCAAGTCTGTCTTTCTATATCTATCTATCTATCTATCTATCTATATCATATCTTCTTTGTCCGTTCATCTGTTGATGCACATCTGGTTTTTTTCCATAGTTTGGCTATTGTGGACACTGCTGCTGTAAACATTGTGGTGCACATGACCTTTTGGATCACTGTATTTCTATCTTTGGGGTAAATACCAGTAGTGCAATTGCTGGGTCATAGGGTAGCTCTATTTTCAACTTTTCGAGGAACCTCCATACTGTTTGCAGTGGATGGCTGTTTTTCATGAAACACAGAAGCTGTAAGGCAGTCATATGATCTGTTTCAAATGCTGAAAGGAAAAAAAAAATCTGTCAACCAAGAGTCTGTATTTGGCAACACTATTCTTCAAGAATGAAGAAGAAATTCCCAGATAAACAAAAGCTACAGGTTTCTATTACTAATAGACCTGCTCTAAAAAAATGCTAAAGGAATTCCTTCAGACTGAAATGAAGTAAAACTACTATACAATAAGTCAAAGCAAATGAAGAATACTATAAAGATAACTATACAGGCAAAAAAAATGCTTTAATTGTTATAGTTTTCATCTGTAATTTGTTTTTTTCTATATTATTTAAAAGGCAGATGCATAAAACAATAATTCTAAATCTGTACTAACTGGCACAATGTATAAAGATGTGATCAGTGACAATACAAAAACAAAGGGGGAGGAAGAGAGAGCTCTAAGAGTATTTGTATAGTATTGAACTAGTTGGAATTATACAAACTAGGTTGTTATGCATCTAAGAGAATTGTAATTCCCATGGTAACCACCAATTAGTTAGGTAAACAACTAAACAGACATACAGAGAAGAAAGAAAAATATGTATTACAAAAGTAACCAATTTAATACAAAAAAAGGACTAATAAAACTGAGGAATTAAAACATTAGACACAGAAAACAAATAGCTTAAAGACATGAGTATGTCCATTTTTAGTCATTCTCTAAAATGTAAATGGATTAACAGTTAAAAGAGAGAGATTGGCAGACTGAAAAAGAAAACTATACCAATATCCTTTACAGTGATAGTAATATAAAAATTCTCAACAAAATACTAGTAATGTGAATTCAGCAGCATATAAAATGGACTATAATGATGACCAAGTGGGCTTTATACAAGGAATGCAAGGATGGTCCATCATACAAAAATCAGTCTGTGTATTACACCACATTAATGTTATACAAGAAAAAAAGCCTGCATGATAATCTTAAATGAAGCATAGAAATATTGTCACATTTACTATGATAAAAACACTCAAAAGACTATGATTAGAAAGAATCTTTTTCTACATGTTAAAGGTCCACAACTAACATCATACTTAATGATGAATGACTGAAAGCTTTTCCTCTAAAATAAGGAATAAAACTAAGGTATCTGCTTTCATCACTTCTCTCTGACATAGTTATCTGAGGTGCTTGCCAGAACAATTAGGCAAGAAATATAAATAAAAGACATCCAAATTGGAAGGAAGTAAAATTGTTTCTGTTCGTAGATGATATGATCTTATATGTAGAAAACTCTAAAGAATCCACAAAATACCGTTACACCTGATTTTAAAATTTGGGAAATTTGATGAGTGAAAAATCTATTTGCAAAAATTATCTGTATTTCTATATACTAGCAACAAACAATCTGAAAAGGAAATAAAATAATTTCATTTTCAATAATATCAAAAAGAATAAAATACTTAGGAATAAATGTAAACAATTAGGTGTAAGACTTGTACATTGAAAACTACAAAACATTGCTGAAAGAAATGAATGAAGATTTAAATAAATAAAAACACATCTTATTCATATATACAGGACTTACTATTGTCAAGATTGCATTTCTACAAAAATATAGAATCAGTGCAGTATCTATCAAAATGTCAGTGGTGTTTGGATAAAAATCGAAAAACCCACATAAATTTATTATTAAGTTTTAAGAGACCTTGAGTAGTCGAAGCAATCTTGAATAACAAAGCTAAGCTCATACTTCACAATTTCAAGCTTACAAAGCTGTAGTAAACAAAATAATGTGGTACTGACAAAGTATGTATGTGTGTATATATATGTAAAACCTTACATATATATGTAAAATTTTACAGGTGAGATTCACACGACACCAGCGATATAGGCACAAGGCAAGGTTTATTAAAGGTGCTCTCAGGCAAGGTTCCACGACTCTGGAGAGGAGATTCAGGGAGGTCCCACAGGGAGGGGGTCGAATGGGTCTTTTATTTGGGTTAAGACAGGCATAGGTTCACAGCCATATAAGGTAAGGTATTTGGGGCATGGGTTCACAACTATATATGGTAAGGTATTTGGTGGTTGGAGGGTAGGGGAGTCCTGATGTTCCTGTTTCTTGCATAGGTATGGGTTTACTTATGGTGACCTATCCTCAGCATATGTCCTTCTGGCGGGAGAGTCATGGGTAGAGGAAGAGGGCTGCCTGGAAGATGGTGGCCCAGCAGCCATATATTGTTCCTCCTGCATTCCCGGAAGCGCCAACCCATATATATATATATATATATATATATATATATATATATATATATAAATATATATATATATATTTATATGTATGTATACACACACACACACCATTGGAGTAAAATTGACACCCCAGAAACAAACAAACAAACATATATATATATACACACACATATATATATATGTAGTCAATTAACATAAGGCAAAGATGCCATAATCTTTCAGAATCTCAGAGTATAGTGTCTTCAACAACAGGTATTAGAAAAACTGAATATGTCTATGCAAATAAAATGAAGATCTCATACCATATATAAAAATAAACTAAAATGGATCAAAGGACCTAAATATAAAGCTGAAACTACAAACTTTTAGAAGAAAACATAGGGCTAAATCTTTATTACTTTGGACTTGACAATGACTATCTAAACAATGGACCTAAAAGCATAGGCCAGTAGTGGTAGTATCAACAGAGCAAGAATACAACCCACATAACAAGAAACAGTTTTTGCATATTTATGAGATAAGGTTTTACTATCCAGAATATGTAAAGAACTCATACAGGTCAACAACAATAAGAAAAATAAACACTATTATAAAATAGGCAAAGAACCAAGCAGACATTATTCAAAGAATATATGAAAATGACCAATAAGCATATAAGAAGATGCTTAGCATCATCAGTCATGAGGGAAATGTAAATCAAAACCACAATGAGATTTCATTTCATACCTATTAGGATGGGTATCACACACACACAAAAGTAAAATAGTAAATGTTGGTGAAGATGTGGAGAAATTGGAACCTTTATATATGTGGTAAGAAAGTGAAGTGGTGCAGCTGTGGAAAGGAGTTTGAGAGTTCCTCAAAGCATTAAACATAGAATTTACGATATGACCCAATAATTTCTCTCTTAGGTATATATCCAAAAGAATTAAAATAGGGACTCAAACTGATACTTGCATGCAAACAATCATTGTAGCGTAATTTACAATAGTCAAAACGTAGAAACAACTCCGTTGTCTATCAATTGATGAATAGATAAACAAAATGTGATACATGCTACAACATGGGTGAATCTTGAAAATATTCTGCTAGATGCAATAAGCCAGGCATAAAAGAACAGATATTCTGTAATTCCACAAATGGATAAATTCAAAGGGATGGAAAGTAGGTTATCAGGGGTGGGGTGGAGGGAAGGAAGAGTTACTGCTGAGAGGAGTTATTGTGTACAGATTTTCATTTGGGGTGATGACAAAGTTTTGGAAGAAGATGGTGGTGGCTGTACAGCACTGTAAATGTAATTAATGTCACTATATATTACATTAAAAGATAGCTAAAATGTCTAATTTAAATGTTATATATATTTACCACTATATAAAAAATGAATAATCAAAGTTACTCTATTTAAGTTTTAATATGTTTGTTTTCTCAGGTTATTTAAAAATGGAAATGGTTAGGTTTTTTTTCTTTGCATTCCAGTAGTTTCAAAACCATTATTACACTTGATAAGCAGTTTGTAAGACTGCTTTAAAAGAGCACTATTGTGTTTTCATTATCTTTATTTCTAAGATCTCAATTCAGTTTTAATACATCGGTGTGTTGCTGAATGTGAAGGCTGTTTTAGAAATACTTTTTAAAACATAACTTCACTGCCCTTGAAAACGGAAATGTGTTGCCTTGAGTTCTGTAATAACAAGGTAACTTTTCAATTTCAAGAGCCGTAGTATCTCAAGGGTCATTTTTTCCATTTGGTTTCCTACCTTCATATTGTTGATTTGAACAGGGAATTTCCATTGATTTCAAAAGGGCCATGTACAGAGATAGACTATAAAATTGTCCAGAGCCCGTATGGAAGCAGAATCAAGTTTTGAGATGATCTAGAATCTGTTTTTGTGAACTCATTCAATCAGAATATGGTTATAGTAATATGTAACATAAAGTTTATTTTCCCATATGCAAATTTTGCAAAATAATCAAAGTTTTAAAAAAGACAAAAAATTATTTTCTTAAGAGAAAGTCAGATTAAGCCTGACTATTAGGCTATTCTGCTGTGTTCGTATAAGTTTCTGGATTAAAATTAAGATCAGTAAATATCCCTAATTTTTACACCATACCTTTATTTCATTCACTAACCTACTTAGTGCAGTCATTGAGATGCAGAAGTAAATAATTTATGTGGACATACATGGTATAGAACTCAGTTGAACTACAATAAATACAACCTATTATTGTATAATTTTACATTATTTTTATTTACCTTGAATTCTAAAAGTAATTATTATGAATCCCACTGCATGTTGTTTTTCAACAATTTTGTGTATTTTTACTTTAGGGAATAAATTTGAGTACATAAGTTGAGTTTATCAAAGTTTCCATGATACAAGATCATGCCATCTTCAAATACAGTTTTACTTCTTCCCTTCTAATCCTGCTGCATTTTATTTTCCCTCACTACATAGGCTAGATTCTTCTATTACAGTATTGTAGTAGAGGTGATGAGAGTGGACATACTTGCATTGTTTCTGAACACAGAAGGAAACCATTCAGTCTTTACCATTAAGGATGATGTTAACTGTAGGTTTTTTTAATGTCCTTTATCAGGATGAAAAAGTATCTTTCCATTTCTAGTTTTATTTATTTTTTTATTTATTTTTATTTATTTTATTTTATTTTTTTTTTAATTTTTTATTTTTTATAAACATATATTTTTATCCCCAGGGGTACAGGTCTGTGAATCACCAGGTTTACACACTTCACAGCACTCACCAAAGCACATACCCTCCCCAATCTAGTTTTATTTTTTTAAGATTTTATTTATTTGAGAGAAAGAGAGCAAAGCAAGAGAGAGCATAAGTGAGTGGGGGAAGGGCAGAGGGGGAGGGAGGAGCAGACTCTCCACTTATTTGGAAGCCTGAAGTGGGGCTCTATCCTAGAACTCTGGGATTACAACCTAAGCCTAAGGCAGACACTTAAACTTAATCGACTGAGCCACCCAGGCACCCGCTATTTCTAGTTTTCTAAAAGTCCTTATCAGGAATGTATATTTACGGATGCTTTTTCTGTATCTATTGAGTTGAGCATATTTTTGTTTTTTTTTTGTTTTGTTTTCTGTCAGTATAGTGAATTACAATGTAAATAGTAATAATACATAATATATGCTTTATATTTAAAGTATATATAAAATATATGTATTCTTTATGTAATAAGTTTAGATTTAAGTCTTGCTTTTATATGCAATGTGATAATCTCTGCCTCTCAATTTGAGTGTTTTTACCTCTAAATTTAATATAATTATGAATATAAGGTTTGGGTTTAAATGTATTATGTTGCTAATTATCTCATTTGTTCTTTCTTCCCCATTTTCTTTTTTCCAACTTCTTTTGGATTGAGTATTTCTATGGTTCCATTTTATATTATCTATTGAATTTTTGTTGTTGTTGGTTTTTGTTTTTATTTTTGTTTTTTAATTTAATTTATTTTTTTTCAGTGTTCCAAAATTCATTGTTTATGCACTACACCCAGTGCTCCATGCAATACGTGCCTTCCATGATACCGACCACCAGGTTCACCCAATCCCCCACCCCCTCCCCTCCAAAACCCTCAGTTTGTTTCTCAGAGTACACAGTCTCCTCAAGCTTCATCTCCTGCTCTGAATTCCTCCAACTCACTTCTTTCCATATCTGAATGTCCTTCATGGTATTCGTTATGCTCCACATGTAAGTGAAACCATATGATAACTGACTTTCTCTGCTTGACTTATTTCATTATTTATTTATTTCACTCTCCTCCAGTCCCATCCATGTAGATACAGAAGTTGGGTATTCATCCTTTCTGAAGGAGGCTTAATTCTCCATTATATGTATAAACCGTATCTTCTTCATCCATTTGTCTGTTGAAGGACATCTTGGCTCTTTCCACAGTTTGGCAACTGTGGCCATTGCTGCTATAAACATTGCAGGTACAGATGGCTCTTCTTTTCACTACATCTGTATCTTTGGGGTAAATACCCAGTAGTGCAATTGCAGGGTCATAGGGTAGCTCTATTTTTAAGTTCTTAAGGAATCTCCACACTGTTTTCTTAAGTGGCTGCACCAACTTGTATTCCTACCAACAATGTAAGAGGGTTCCACTTTCTCCACATCCCCTCCAACACATGCTGTTTACTGTCTTGCTAATTTTGGCATTCTAGCTGGTGTAAGGTAGTATCTCAATGTGGTTTTGATTTGGATATTATCTGTTGAATCTTAAACAGGAAAATGTCTTGTGGTTTTTAAAAGATCACTCTGGCTATGGGGAGAGGATCGATTATGGACAGCAGGAGTAGACAAAAGGAAGTCAGTTAAATCTTATCCTGAGATGGTTTGGCTGGGGTTAGTGGTGTGTTTATTTACTCGCTTTTTTTTTTTTTTTAATGTGGAAATAGAAGCTCTGTTTAGGTCATATGATATCTGAAGCAATGACAAGGTAGCTCAATCAAATAAGTAATTCTCTATACAAATCTGATGGTAGAACTTAATGGAAAAGTCACTATTAGAGATGGAAACTTGATGTCAGCGTCATACAGAAAACAATGCATTCGTTTTAAACCCATGGGACTGATTATATAACTTTGGGACACAATAAAGAGAAAAGATAGAGTCTCAGACCTTCTGGGCAACTATAAAATTTATATCTGAACAGATAAGGAGACTAAGGAGAAACAAATGAGTAGAAGAAAGAACAGGTGAATATGGTGTCATCGATGACAAAGAAGAGCAGCAGCTTTAGAAAGAAGGAAGTGTTCAGTTGTGAAAAATTTTGCCTAGATGTCAAAATGAAGATAGAGAAGTACCCATGGATAATATACATGAGACCATTGGCAACCTAATAAGATTACTGTCAGTAGAGTCATTCTGACAAATCAGTTTTGAGTAGGATGAGGAAATTGAGAGTTAAAGAAGTGAGTTTAGTGACTACAGATGTTTAAGTCTTTTTTTTTTAATTTTTTAAAATTTTTTATTTTTTATAAACATATATTTTTATCCCCAGGGGTACAGGTCAGTGAATCACCAGGTTTACACACTTCACAGCACTCACCAAAGCACATACCCTCCCCAATGTCCATAACCCCACCCCCCTTCTCCCAACCTCCCTCCCCGCAGCAACCCTCAGATTGTTTTGTGAGATTAAGAGTCACTTATGGTTTGTCTCCCTCCCAATCCCATCTTCTTTCATTGATTCTTCTCCTACCCACTTAAGCCCCCATGTTGCATCACCACTTCCTCATATCAGGGAGATCATATGATAGTTGTCTTTCTCTGCTTGACTTATTTCGCTAAGCATGATATGCTCTATTTCCATCCACATTGTCGCAAATGGCAAGATTTCATTTCTTTTGATGGCTGCATAGTATTCCATTGTGTATATATACCACATCTTCTTGATCCATTCATCTGTTGATGGACATCTAGGTTCTTTCCATAGTTTGGCTATTGTGGACATTGCTGCTATAAACATTCGGGTGCACGTGCCCCTTTGGATCACTACGTATGTATCTTTAGGGTAAATACCCAGTAGCGCAATTGCTGGGTCATAGGGCAGTTCTATTTTCAACATTTTGAGGAACCTCCATGCTGTTTTCCAGAGTGGTTGCACCAGCTTGCATTCCCACCAACAGTGTAGGAGGGTTCCCCTTTCACCGCATCCTCGCCAGCATCTGTCATTTCCTGACTTGTTGATTTTAGCCATTCTGACTGGTGTGAGGTGATATCTCACTGTGGTTTTGATTTGTATTTCCCTGATTCTGAGTGATATGGAGCACTTTTTCATGTGTCTGTTGGCCATCTGGATGTCTTCTTTGCAGAAATGTCTGTTTATGTCCTCTGCCCATTTCTTGATTGGATTATTTGTTCTTTGGGTGTTGAGTTTGCTAAGTTCTTTATAGATTCTGGACACTAGTCCTTTATCTGATATGTCGTTTGCAAATATCTTCTCCCATTCTGTCAGTTGTCTTTTGATGTTGTTCACTGTTTCCTTTGCTGTGCAAAAGCTTTTGCTTTTGGTCTTGATAAAATCCCAATAGTTCATTTTTGCCCTTGCTTCCCTTGCCTTTGGCAATGTTCCTAGGAAGATGTTGCTGTGGCTGAGGTCGAAGAGGTTGCTGCCTGAGTTCTCCTGGTTCAAGGTAACCCCGAGCTATGATCTTACTGTCGGCTCTGTCTCTGTAGTTGGTTTTCCTGTTCCAATTCCCGCAAGTTCTGCGACTCTCAGACACCCCTGATCCTTCTGTAACCCTGCGGGACCTGAGGCCACTCTGACCCCGCGTGGGCTTCGCCCCAGTTTAGCCTCTGGAGCGATGTCCCTCAGTGGAGCAGACTTTTAAAAGTCCTGATTTTGTGCTCCGTTGCTCCGCCGCTTGCCAGGAGCCGGCCCCTCTCTCCGGGGTCTATCTTTCTGTCGCTTTGGATTCACTTCTTGCCTGTCCTACCTTTCAGAAAGTGGTGGTTTTTCTGTTTCCAGAATTGCTGTTCTTCTTCTCTTCAATCTGCCGATGGATTTGCAGGTGTTTGCAATCTTTAGATAAGCTATCTAGCTGATCTCCTGCTAGCTGAAGTAGTCTCAGCCTGCTACTTCTCTGCCATCTTGACTCCTCCCTCCCAGATGTTTAAGTCTTACAAGAATTTTTCTGTGAAGTTGAACGAAAATAGTGTTGTGTTGAGGATAAGGTGTGGTGAATGGAAATTGCAGCCCTCCTTTGTTTAGTTTTCTTGGTAGTGGGTGAACACAAAAGTATCATTATATTCATGAAAGAGGAATATGTTAATAATTATAAAGAGAAGTGACTATTACAGCAGCAGCTGCCTGAGAGTTACAAATGGATGGGATTCAGGGTACAGGTGGAAGAGCCAGTCTTTAATGAGAGAGGAGCTACCTTGACCACTGTGATTGGAGGAAATGCAAATAGCGACCCAGGTTAGATAAGCATACAGATGTATTGGTAGGAGGAGAAAGGAGTTCATGATTGATTGCTTTGATATTCATGAGGAGGTTTGGGGCAATATTTTTAGTTCTTGCAGGTGAGGAGTCACCCTGAGTACAACTGGAAGTCTGAGGTGTGAGGAGAAGGTATGAAGCAGTTGCTTTGTAAATGAAGAGAAGGAACATGCTAGCAAAGTGTGGGAGAGTTTTGGGAGTTATTGAGGGCCTATATGAATTGAAAGAGAGATGCAGCATAGCTATGTGGTTTTTCTCAGACAATAGTCAACATTTAACCTGGTACAGGCACCCATATAGTTAATACAATTAGACAGGTTTGGAATTTTGCTGCTTTAGATGCAGAGAAGGATAAGAAGGGACAAGGCTTTAAAGGACCTTGTGATGGGTTAATTATATTAATGGTAGAGTCAGTATACTCAAGGCCCCAATGAGGCACATAGTCATTACACCAAGAGACAGATGTCGTTCTCTTTGAGTTATTTGATGATGATGATGATGATAATGTGTGTGTGTGTGTGTGTGTGTGTATAGTGATGAGAGAACTTTTACATTGATGGCTGAGATTGATAATTAAGTCTAGGGGAAAATACACTATATCAGTAGTCATAGTATTAATAGAAACAAATACAATAAAAATAATACCTCATATTTATTTAACACTTATGTGTGCAAAATATTACACTAAGCCCTTTACCCACTAAATTTCTAAGCTTCTTTACCTTTTATCATTTTCACAAAAATCTCATGATGTATTATTGTTACTCTTGTTTCTTGTTTTTGTTGCTGTTTTTGGTTTTCTTCCTTTTTTTTAAGATTTTATTTATTCATTTGACAGACAGAGATCACAAGTAGGCAGAGAGGCAGGCAGGGGGTTGGGGGGAGAGGGAGGCAGGCTCCCTGCTGATCAGAGAGCCTGATGGGGTGTGGGGCTCAATCCCAGGACCCTGTGATCAGGACCTGAGCTGAAGACAGAAGCTTAACCCACTGAACCACCCAGGAACCTTTGTCGTCCTTTTTATAATAGAAAAACCAAGACTGAAAGAGATTAAATGACTTGTGGAGGATGAAAAAGTCTGAAAAATATGGAGCTTAAATTAGAAAAGACTTTCAATCTGGTACCCATGAATACTTTGCTATTCTCTTGTGGGAGAGCTAGATTGCTGACTGTTGCTCTGTGATTGCCTGGTTTTGTGGCTCTGAGAAAGTCACATTGCTTTGTTTACATTTCTTCAATTGTGTTTAGTAAATGGTATATCACTTTGTGTCTAATTTGATCTTTATTTTTCTAGAAGGTTGTCCTAAAGAATTAGCAACTAGGGGCATTAAAAAAGGATCCATCTAACCACCTTGAAGTATACAGGTGACACTTTAGTTAATGTTTTGTAATTATTACTTAAAATTTTCATTAGATTTCATATTTTACTTTACTTATTGACAGTATAAACCCAGCATTGTAAAGTCAGGATTCTTTTTATCATAAATGTATTTTCCCTCATTTTAATAGTATACTACACCTCGTGTTCTCAACAGGGATAATTTATACAATCATTACAAATAATGCAGAGCTATGTGAGTTACAGTAACTAAGTTTATACTTAAAATGTTTAGTGATTTTAACATGATTCTAAATAATGCACAATTCATATAGTATTAAATCAGCATAATGTTTATATAACATGGCATTGGTTGTTGCCAAAAGTTCTTGAATTACATATACAGCATGTTATGTAATTTGTAGCATGACACACCAATGCATTAGATTTTCAGTGAAAAATTAATTAGAAGTGCTGAACAGTTGTAGAAGCAAGGCAGGTAGTGATTTGTTCTAGAGAAAACACCATATATAAAACCATTCACATGAATATCCCAGTCTTCTTATATAACTCTAGTCCTGATGATTATATATTAAATAGTATTATATAAATCAATATACCAATATTTTTGTATTAGCACTATATAAACATTTTCCCCCTTCTGCTTTGATTATTACTAAACATGCCAGGAGCTCAGTGCAGCTCACATTGCCTTTTAACTCTCCAGAGTTATAATAAAAAGTACATAAACTTAAGTTATTTTATTTATTCACACTTTGATTCCCCAGAAATTGCCACAATATTATGTGTGAAATAATAAATGTCTTTCTTCTCAATTGCAGGATGTTCATGGTTTGGGGTTATAACTTACTGCTTTGGCATATCTGGTAGCTTTTAAAACAGAATCATGAAGACCAGAGTCTCTACAAATTATGTATTGCTAATGTCCTTCAAACAATGGTGTACTTGGAAGGATAAATTCTGTTTACCTTGGTTGAAAGTTCCCAATAAATGTTATTAATAGAATGTCAGGGCTATATATTCAGGTAAAACACTTATGTCAAGTGGAATGTATGTGAGTGCAACAGAGCCTACGTGTGATTGAGAGTCTCCATTTCCTACTTATGTCTCTGAATTAATGTTTTTGCCTGAAAATTATATAGAAGTCTCTACAGCTAGCTAGCTAGGTAGATAGGTACTAGGTTCACTTTATACAGTCTTACTAAGGTATGATTTTTCCATCTGAATTTATTTCAATAAATCATAAAACATTAAACTTTATATTAAATTTTTTTGTCTTCTCAGAGGTTAAAGTGAAGCATTTAATTTGTACCCACATTGACATTATACTATGCCTGAGATGCCCTGATATGCATAATTTGAATGCAAAAGTATAAATTATAAGTCAATGGCCTTATTGCTAAATTATATATATAGTATTATATAAATACATGTATATATATGCATATGTATGTATACATATGTATGTATACATATTTGGGTGTAATGTATCAAGTTGTGAGTTTTTATGACATATAGACTATAAAGTTTGCCAGATAATGTGAGTCTCATTTAATCATCTATACTAGGAAATCAATTTTTTAAAATGACTTCTTATTTTTAGATTGTTCTGGTTTAAAGAAAATTGCCCAAAATAATTTGTAAGTATGGTTATATTTAAAGACAAATTCTACATATTTTATAGAGGCCTAAATTCTAAAATGTTAATTCACGTAAAATAACAAGCAAGCACATGGAAAATTCTACCTGGAAAAAAAGATCAGATGATAATATGGTCTGCTGCTAAATGATGTTATAAGGAGACTCACTTAAAATCTAAGTAAAATGAATGTTTTAACTTGGACACACCTAATATTGGTGGTGATATCACTAATATAAAAGCGTAACACTGGGAATTTTGAATAACCATGGAACTTAAAGAGAGCTTGAGAAACTGTTCTGTTCCACCTTCTTTCAGGAAATTATTTATCATTAAGGAATCTTACTTACCTTCACCTTTTCATTTAGGATTGCTCCCAAGGTCTTTTAGAATTTGTTACGGAATTTGTAAAAATCCTTATTAATATATCTTTATATTTTTGTCTGGTGTCTTTGAGCACGGGTAAAGACAGATTTGTTGAAGTTCCCAAACATGGAAGAATTTGCTCTTGGAACCAGAAACAAGTGTCTTTATTTGGATAAAGTGTAACTCTCATGCTGGTTTGAAGAATTAACCCTCCTGTCTCCAGGGTTTTCACATGCCTTACATAGAAAACCAGGAAAGTGAACATACTGTAGCTGATATAAAATATGAGAATAACTAGATATCGGTAAGCTTAAAGTGGGGGAGAATTTTTACTTACATTCCCCATTTATTAAATTTTTTAGTTCAGAAATATACAATTTGTTATGTTTGACTTTGGGTCACAATAGGAAGTATGTAAAATTTTGGTTGTGGAATTGTTAAGAATAAACATTTTAAGTGGTACTAGATCCAAAATTGTAGTACTTTTGGTTTTTGGTTTGTTTGATTTTTGTTGTTGTTGTTTGTTTGTTTGGTTGGTTTTTTGTTTTTTTGGATGTGCCTGATAAAGGTCACCTTTTGGAAGAATTTGAACTCAAGGAGAGCACAGCACACCTCTTGTCATATTTGCTACTAGTGTCATTATGATTTCAGAAATTCAGATAATAGCTATGTGGTATAGTTTATAAAGGCACAAAACTGATTGGAGAGGACCTATTTTATGAGAAAAAGTCATATTTTTAGACCCATTTTTAAAACCTTTAAAAAAAGGTCTTACATTTGGTATACTCTGAAACTAGAAATTGAGTATTCTAAAAAAAAAAAAAATCTCAAGGGGAAAGACTTCTAATATCAAACTCAAACAAACTAATAAAAACCTCTAAAACAATACTCATACAAATGGATTTTGACTTTTTAACTCAGAATAGAGGCTGGAGCAAGAAAGGAATAGATACAGATCTTGGTGGCCAGACTAAATGGAAAAGAAAATAAAATTGAAATACTAACATATCTAGGTATTCTGAAAGGTTAGATTAGGAAAGAAGGCTATAATCACTATTACAAAGACATGAAAGGTGAGCAGGGTACAAATAAGCTAATAGCAGAAAAAATGAATGGTTTGTGGATCTCTGAGGAACCTTGGATTCAGGAAACTATTGAGCAACTTTATACAGGACACAGGGGAAAAATAGCTGAAAATTGAGATCTATATTGGGTGGTTACACAATAATTTTTAGCAGGAGTGGGAAGAGATTACCTGTTAGATCACATAAAATACTTTAAGCAGTATTAGATGAATTTCAAGATGACACAATTATTGCAAGAGAAAGGAAGAAGAACATGGCATATTCCCTAAGGGAACATGTCTAAGAAATTTACTGAGTTAGGACTCTAAGGAAAGTTATAGTTGAGAAGAGAAATCCAAAGTGAAGACAGGCAAGACAAGGAATGTAATGCAGGCATGTGTTTGATTTTCTCTGATGGAATGGAACCAACTGTGTGTAATAATAAATCTGCTCAGGCAGGTGAAGATGGACAGGATCTGTTTGAATAATAGATTTTTTTTTCTGACCTAGAAATTATCAAATTCTTAATCTGTAAGGAATTTTACATGAAAGAGGAACATATTCAGAAAGCAAAAAGTCTGAGTTTGAAGTAAGGTGAAAACAAAGGGTAGAAATATATAATTAAGAAGGTGAGGTTGGTTGTACAAGTATCAGAAAAATAAACGGACACACTTAACTAGGCTGAAAATGTTTAAACTCAGCAGCCTTTATTTGAAGAGAGTAGGGAAATAATGAGCGCACATGAAAGAAGCGTATTGATCTTCATTGGATCACTGGGGTTACAAAATCTGAAGAAAGCTTTTATTTTTTATTCCCTATTTGTATTTCACTTTTTGTTGCATTGGGGAACACATTCTGAACAACAGTAATTAATAATAGTTATAGAAGACCTCATTGCTTTTTTTCTTAATATTAGCATGTTTCTACCTTTTCTCTTTTTTTTAAGATTTGTTTATTTGAGAGAAAGAGAATGAGTGAAAGGGAAAGAGAAATGAACAGGGGTGGTGGGGAAAGGAGAGGGAGATTCACATTCCCCACTGAGCAGGGATCCAGATATGGGGATTGATCCCAGGACCCTGAGACCATGACCTGAGCTGAAGGCAGATGCTTAAACAACTGAGCCATTTAGATGCCCCAATCTCTACCTTTTCAATCTTAAATATAATTTTGACTATTAGTATGAGATATGTCTTCCTTAGTTAGCTACATAAGTATATATATGCTTTAATAATTTAAGAGAATTTGTTTATTGAGTGTAGTTAATGGATTTAATTGAAAGGTCTTTTATAGCATCTGTTGAAATCTTAAGTTCTATTGGTATCTCAGGTTGATGTTTATATCAAAATTAATACTTAGGTTCTTGAGCTAAAGAAATAATATTTAAGTATGGTAAGTGCTGGGCCACCTAGGTGACTCAGTGGGTTAAGCCTCTGCCTTTAGCTCAGGTCATGGTCTCAGGGTCCTGGGATCAAGCCCCGCATCAGGCTCTCTGCTCAATGGGGAGCCTGCTTCCCCCTCTCTTGCTGCCTGCCTCCCTGCCTACTTGTGATCTCTCTCTCTGTCAAATAAATAAAATCTTTATAAATGAATAAATAAATGAGTGTATAAATAAATAAATAAGGTAAGTGCTTCTTTTAAGGGATTGTTTTATTTTATCTTATTTTTTTTTTTTTTTTTATAATTTTTTATTTTTTATAAACATATATTTTTATCCCCTGGGGTACAGGTCTGTGAATCACCAGGCTTACACACTTCACAGCACTCACAAAAGCACATACCCTCCCCAATGTCCATAATCCCACCCCCTTCTCCCAAACCCCCTCCCCCCGGCGACCTCAGTTTGTTTTGTGAGATCAAGAGTCACTTATGGTTTGTCTCCCTCCCAATCCCATCTTGTTTCATTTATTCTTCTTCTACCCACTTAAGCCTCCATGTTGCATCACCACTTCCTCATATCAGGGAGATCATATGATAGTTGTCTTTCTCTGCTTGACTTATTTCGCTAAGCATGATACGCTCTAGTTCCATCCATGTTGTTGCAAATGGCAAGATTTCATTTCTTTTGATGGCTGCATAGTATTCCATTGTGTATATATACCACATCTTATTTTTAAAAGATTTTATTCATTTACTTGACAGAGATCACAAGTAGGCAGACAGGCAGGCAGAGAGAGAGGGGGAAGCAGGCTCCCTGCTGAGCAGAGAGCTCGATGCAGGGCTTGATCCCAAAACCCTGGGATCATGACCTGAGCCGAAGGAAGAGGCTTTAACCCACTGAGCCACCCAGGTGCCCCAGATTTTTCTATTTTACATGATAGTATTTTATTTAGGAATTTAATAAAAACATTCATATATGGCATTTTTTAATACCACTTTTTGTAAAATCTAATGCCGGAGAACTGTTGTTCTCAAGAGTGTTTGTCAAAAACAATGCTCCATAGTTAAATAGATATGATAAATGCTGCTTTATGAAATCTTTTTTCAGAAGATATTAATATTCACATAGTAAAGCCTTTAGAAAATAATCCATTTAATCCCCCATGAAAGATTTCACTTATTTTGTCTGTTTTTCTATTTTCTTGATATTTGTCTAGCTTATTATTTGAACACATCTCTCTCTTCTCTAAGATATATATGTGTGCCAGGCAGAATTATGACCTTCACACTTTAGCCCCCTAGTGTCATAGTTTTGAATATGTTACATTACCAGGCCAAAAAGGGACTTTGATGTAGTCAAGTTGACTAATGAGTTGACCTTAAAATAGGGAGATTATCCTGATAGGTCCAGAGTATTCACAGGAGCTATTAGAAGCAAAGCTTTCTCCTGGCTCTGAAAAGGGAGAATGTTAACAAGATATGGGAGAGTGGAAAGCATAGAGATTTGGTGTGTCCCTGCTAGTTTTGAAGACGGAATGCGCCACAAGTCAAGGAATATGGAAAGTCTTAAGTAACTAAGAATGACACCTGGTCACTTGTTACTTCCCTGGCCAAAGGAAGGAGACCCTTAATCCTACAACCATATGAAATTGAATCCTACCAAAACCCTGAAAAAGCCTGCATGTGGATTCTCCCCTAAAGCCTCCAGAAGATAGTCCAAGCTGGCTGACACTTTGATTTTAGTCTTGTGAGACCCTAAGCAGAGTAGCCAGTTGAGCCTGTCTGGACTCCTAACATACAGAACTATGAAATGAGAAGTGAGTGTTGTTTTAAGTTGCTAAATCTGTGGTAATTTGTTAGGACAATAGAAAACTAGTGTAGTATATAACATAGCTTCACAAATAATAAGTAATAGAAAAGGTGCGTTTTAAACTAAATAGAGATAGTACATTAAACTGTAGAATTCATCCAGAAAACATAATTTTTCTACGTGAATGACCCTAAATTTTACTTCAGAGATGAGGTAAAATTTGGACTTAAATTCACACATCAAATTATAAGTTTACTTTGCTTCATTTAGGTTTTGTTTAATTGTATTTGCACTAATTGATATTCTCATTGTATGTGAAAAAAATGAATCAAACTCAAGAGAATCTCATGCATCCTACACTACAGTGATCAGTTAATATATAATGGTAAGGGGACAAAAATCATGTTTGTGGGAAGCATTTTGCAATTTTGATATTTTTTAGTAAACTGAGCATATTTTCTCTAGTCAAAGTGCTATCCGTGAAATGTCCAGCCAAGATTCCTGTCATTTAAATATTCCTTTTCTGGAATCAGAATGCTCAGGTATTGTAAAAAATATGTATATTAAATAAAAGCATTTGTATAAAGTATTTTGAAAATGATTATATTTACTAGTATTATACATAACATATGAATTGATTTTTTTGGATGAAAAGTGTCCATAGTACTGCAATTGAAAAATTTAAAAAATACAAAATTACCTTAGAATTCAAAGGAAGAAATCTAAGCTTTCAGAGACACAGTCAAGATATAAAAGAAAGAGACACACACAATTAGAGACACTCAGAGACACACACACACAGAAACTCTTTTTGACCTTTCTCCTGCCCTGTAATTTGGAAGTCAGGGAACTACTGCCAGTAGGAAAGAGCCAGTTTGTGAAACCAAGTGGACCAAGCAAGGGCAAGAAATGAATTTAATAGAAAACAGGGCAAACTTAGAACAAGTGAAAGATCAATTCTTAGGCAATTGCTTTTGGGAAATCAGTAAACTCACATTTAAAACAAAGTATATCCTATAAGATAGTGGTATAGAAGTATCTTTCCTGAGCAGTAGTGTATGCACATATGATTGATACATCTAGCTTTATAGTCTTGAAACTTGCTTTAGCATCATTATTTAAATTATTAAAATTAAACATTGTCATAGAATTTTTTAAAGACAATATTTTAGGGTTCATCCAGTTCTCCATTTAACAGATGAGAAATGTAAAATCAAAAGAATGTAAGTGACCTATCATTCTCAACTTTTTCCTTTCAGTCAAGCATAGTGTCTATGGTACTACATATTCCCTTTAAGAAGTTCTGAGAAAACGTGTGCTCACTTCATAGTCAATGATCTACAACTCTTACATGTGGCACAGTAACAAGCTCCATACAAAATATGCATACAGTTGCAACTTAGGAGAATCATATGTATGATCTAAAGTCTGTATGTTATATATAATATGTGTCAGTGAAATAGCTACAAAATGATAGTTCTGGGTTTTAAAGGGCTTGCGTTTGATGGCCTTACTAACCCATTTTCCTGATATTAATTTGTTCTCAGTAAACTTAACTACCCGTTTTGTTTTGATTTGTTTTGTTTTGTTTTTTTCCCATTGATAATGTTTTCTGTAGCAACTGAAAAGGATAAAAATAATTTAGTTTGAAATGTTTGGGCCACTTAATTACAGACAGTAGAAACCTTATCTGATTTAAATAGTAAAAGCAATTTAGTGAAAGAGTACTGTGTAGCTTACAGAATTTTGAGGAAACCTGCAGAAAAATTTTGGAAAGTAAGAATCGCATAAAGGAGGATATGGAGCCAGAATCGGCCAAATGAGGCTGCATAATTAGGATGGCAGAAGACCGCCGATGCTGAAGCTGAAGCTGAGTCCTGAAAACTGCGGTATGCAATGAGACTCTTGGCTCTGAATTACCACTTTACCAGCAGTGCTGAGCTTTTTAAAAAAAAAAAAAAAAAAAAAAAAAAAGAGAGAGAGAGAGAGAGAGAACAAACATGCTGGTACTGCTACATCCGTCTTGGCAAATCCTCCTTACTCACATCACTTTATCATGACTCAAGGCAGGCAGCTGGTCATTTGATCAGCTAAGCCTAGTTTAACAATCACTGGGTGTGTATTTTTCCATATCGATTCCCAAACTACCTTCTGGCGGGACTATTTGATGAATCTGGGTAACTGAAAACTACATTTTGAGAATCTCCTTTGTGGAATAGGCATTTGATGTAATTCTGACAATCAATCCAGTTCTTGGAGACTTAGGTTTAGAGCTGTATTACTTTCAGGTGTGAAGCATCCTTGTGGTGTACAAATCATGTAATGGGGAGTAATTCCAGAAGGCAGCAACTTTCCTTGGCAGCTTCCTGACAGTGCTAGAGGTAGAAGCTCTCTTCTCTACACAACTTGGGGCGTCATCTCTAGAAGCTCAGCCTGAGTTTCTTTCTTTGGCCCTCTTAATAATGCTTTGGGCCATATATGCCTCAAAAATTTATTCATGCTTCAAACTGTGACGTATCACTATATTGCCTATAAACCAGGAATGCTTATTAATAAGTAATTAGAATCTGGAAATTGTTCCCTGTAACAGACCTTGAGAAAATAAGAATTATAATGGGCTGTTTCTCTGGGTTTGTGTGAAGGGGATGAAAATCCATGAACCTAGAAAAAGGGAACTTGGAAGTGAAGGACACTCCATGATAAAGTAGTTAATTTAACTCCTGTAGTTTCCTGCACAAAGTATATTGAAGACCAGTTTTGCTGTATCAAGTGACTGGTACAGCTGAGCCAAGGAAACTTCTTGGAACTGTGGAGTGGCCTGCTTGCTTATAACCATAGTGGAGAATTTAGAGCAAAGATATTAGGCTCAGTGTATTCATTGTCAGCTCAGATCAGACTCAGAAAACCAGGACCTTGAATTACTGTTCTAAAATATTGTTATCCTTGCTGCTACAGAGTTTGTATACTTGCAGTTGAGATACTGCTCAAATTCATGTGATATGCCAAAATGGGGTTTGTGTTGGTTTAATACTATGTTAACTTGCCTAAGATAGGACTAATGTTTCAAAAATCCTCTTTATTGAATGCTTCCAGGTTTGAATTGACAGAAATTTTGCTCAAGATTTGTAAAACAGAAGTGAGTAATAGTAGCTATTACTCTCTGAAGTCCATCATAGACAGAGTGGAACAGAGAGATGTGGAGATGTTACCAGCTTCCATCTGGTCTTTTTCTCTCCCTGGAGATGGACAGATGCAGAAATTCCTTTGGGTTTCCATTTGTCCTCACTTTGCAGTGCTGTATGTCTGATTCTCCTTCTTTACTGCTGCCACTCTGGACCAACAGTAACTCTATTGTAAGTCTTAGGATGGTAAGCCCAAGACACTGTTGAATCCATCCATTCTTCAGAGTACCTCTCTGATACACCTGGCTATAGGAGGGCTGGTGAATGAGTTCCCCTTCATTATTTATCTTCCTCTGTGGAACCTACCTCAGGTACTTCCACATTAAAGCAAAATATTGTTCCTATAAAAAAAATCCTTCTCTATAGTGCTAATACTGTCTTTGCTTCCCTGACTGAAACTTCAGGGACATATCTTGCAAGAGGACATCAACTTTTCTTAGGTCTCATTGTAAGGAACTCTCATTACTGTCATCCCATCAACCATACAAAATCAATCTTAGAAGAAATTTTTTAAGATTAGAAGAATTTCAGAATTAGAATTAGAAGAATTGCTATATTGGCAAAAGTCTAGGGCATATGTGTAGGAGCATATTCTGTGGATGGCTGCACAAAGCAGAGGAATGGAATTTAAGATCTGGTTGAATTTATCAATATAGGTGCACTTAACAGTGAATTTCAATGTATTGTGCTAGCTTGATTAATGGGGAATGGTTCAAATTGTTTGCTTGGTTGGCTGATTAAATCATAAACTCAGCTTTGGTCTATATTGAGCTAAAGGAAAATGAAAAGACAATTCATTAACCTACCATTATTTATGTCCCTCACAGGTCAAAAGAATCTCCCTTAATAATGGCATTGATAAATATTTTGAGTAGTGTCAATAACCTTGGAAAGTAGTAACTCTCATAGCCATGAGGAGCCTAAGGAAACCTGATGATTAAATATAAGGTAGTGTCTTTTATGGGATCCTAGAACAGAAAAAGAAAAACATATTAGATAAAACTAATGAAATCTGAATAAGGTTTGGACTTTAGTTAATAATGTATCACTATTGGTTCATTAATTGTAATGAACTAATTAGTTAATTGTTCATTAATTGTAAAAAATGTACAATGCTAATGTAAGACAATAATAATGGGAGAAAGTTGGTAGGAGTATATAAGGATACTCTAGTATCCCTTCCCAATTTTTCTCTAAACCTAAAGCCATTTAAAACTAAAAAGTTTATTTAACAAAAGAAATACTCTACTTACTTTTCCCTGAAGTCCTAAGATAAATGTGGGAAATTGCCATTAAAAGGGACTCTTTGAGGGGCGCCTGGGTGGCTCAGTGGGTTAAGCCGCTGCCTTCGGCTCAGGTCATGATCTCAGGGTCCTGGGATCGAGTCCCACATTGGGCTCTCTGCTCAGCAGGGGGCCTACTTCCCTTCCTCTCTCTCTGTGATCTCTTCCCTTCCTCTCTCCTACTGTGATCTCTGTCAAATAAATAAATAAAATCTTAAAAAAAAAAAAAAGGGACTCTTTGAGTGAAATAAGTCAAGCAGAGAGAGTCAATTATCATATGGTTTCACTTACTTGTGGGTCATAAGGAATAATGCAGAGGACATTGGGAGATGGAGAGGAAAAGTAAGTTAGGGGAAATCAGAAAGGGAGACAAACCATGAGAGACTGAGGACTCTGAGAAATAAATTGAGGGTTTCGGAAGGGAGGGGGCGTTGGGTGAGCCAGGTGGTGGGTAATAAGGAAGGCACGTATTGCATGGAACACTGGGTGTGGTGCATAAACAGTGAATTTTGGAACACTGAAGAGAAATAAAATAAAATGGGAGGAAAAAAAAAAAGACTCTGATTTTAGTGAGAATGATGAGATCCTGGCTCACAGAAGCCCTTTCAGCTCCTTAGTACCAAAAGTAATGGGTATTGTCATAAAAGCAGGGCTAATGCAATAATGAAAATACTTGGACAAGCATGGATCTTTGAAGGTGACAAATTGCTCACAGTGTGCTGGACTTTGTGGACAACCCTTAGGTGTCCACAAAACATAAACAGTAACACAAACATAAAAGCTTAAGTTCTGGTTAACAGAGAATAATCTTTAGAGAGCAGGATAGTTTTGGTACTTCACCATTCCATTGTTGATGCCTAGAATTAGTTAATGTACCTTGAGTTCCTTGAATGAAGCTTTTTGAAACCCTGAAATGTAAATGAAATAATGACATTGATAAATATTTTAAGTAATGTCAGTAATCTTGAAAAGTACTTTTAATTTTCATAGTTACTGAAATACCACTAAAATCTTCCTGCTGGCCTTACCCAAAGAGGTACACAACTATTTATCCAAATTTCATCCATATTAACAAGCAATTGTCAACATTGTTGAACAACAATTTTAGAAAGTATTAATTGCAGGATCACACAGTGGGGACTTTGAGGATTCAAGTGATAAATGGAGTTTGGCCCGAGTCCATCCACAGTGGCTGGGTGATTTCATGAATCCATTACGTGTTGCTGGCAGACATTTAGGAAGTGAATGATGTCAAGCATGTGGACTGCCATTGTCATAGCTGGTCTCCTAATAATCACTACTGCCTGCCTATTCTGCCAGCAACAGAAACCAATGTGAACACCAAGGAGACATCATAACCAGGGTGGAGGGGATGGGTAGGGAATAGCCAGCTACTTGACTATATTTTGATTTTATTTAATGTCTTTTATCATGGAGGAAACAATAATTTATTTACATTAGAATGGATACTGATTCTGGGTATAGATTAGCCTTCCCTACTTGCTATGCTTTACTTGCAGTGCTAACCATAGAATTATTAAAAGTTCATTCTAGGGCGTATCATTTCTTACAGGATTACTTCTGAGAAGTAAGTCTTTTCATAGAAAAAGATACACCCCAGCATTGATAAAAAGCTGATTACACAGAAAGCTATAATAACTTATTTAGGATTCAGTTATGGTTCCAACCAGGAGGCAAAAACTTATGAGCTTGGATTTATCTCTCGATAGCTGGAGATACACATTCTAATTCAGTGAAGAGAATATGATGCTGTTTCTTTTGTAGTCAGAAGAATCAATAGGTGGAAGCAGGAGAGATACCTCTGATCATTGTGTCTAATTATCTATTTCTCAACTTTTTGATTCCTGTACTTGTAACAAGGAAGCATGAAAAGAGTTAGATTGAACAGGGATTTGAAACTGACACTTGACAATATTGAGTCAATTGAACTCTAGACCAATAAGACTGAAGAATAAGATAAGGTGATGGTTATAATGATTAAAGTGGATTATCAAGAGAAAATAAAGTTGCTCCTATGTGATGGGGTTAGGGAAGAGAATACATGCAACTCACCGAACTCTCTTAAGGTATCTCCCAGTATTTCTATAGGTTTTATGGTAAACTGTAGTATAAGATCTAAGCAATCTAACATAGGAAGGAACCACAGGTGTTAAATACTTCAGAAAAGATTCGGGTTTCTTACTAGTGGGGATATGAGTTTAAAAAACATTGTCAGCATGAACAAATTTGTTGGGGTTATAATATCCTCATTGTTATGTTGAATATTTCACAAATATATGTGTGTATGTGTAACTTATAATAGTATATAGTATATATAATAGTAACATAATTACAGCTTATTTTATGTCATTTGTTAGTAAAGCTATTTTATTTTATTTTATTTTAAAGATAGATTATTTATTTGAGAGAGAGAGAGAGAATGCACTTGCACATTGAAGGGAGGTACAGAAAGAGAGGGAGAGAGAAACTCAAGCAGATGCCACACTGAGCACAGAGCCCTGTGCAGGGCTAGATCCCATGACTCTTGACACTATCAAGTCCTGAGATCATGACCTGAGCTGGAAACCAAGACTCAGAGGCTCAACTTACTGTGCCACCCAGGCACTCCAATAAAACTATCTTAAAAGGAAATATATAGCTTCATAACTCTATAGCTATTTAGGAAATAAGACATTCCTACAAATAAAATGCCATGTTATGATGGCTTCAGTGGTAAATTCTACCAGGCTTTTACGAAATAAATAATATAATTCAATAGGATTCTACATAAAATTTTCCATAAAATTAAAAGGGAGAAAATGTTTTCCCTCTTAATGAGATCAACATTACCCTTTTTACAAAATCAAAGAAATGATGGCAAAATAATCCTACATGAACATAAATGCAAAATTCATGCAGTTTTAAAAAATCATATCCAACTATATGTAAGAATAGGTGATGGGGATTAAGGAGTACATTTATGGTGAGTACTGGGTGTATGTAAGTGTTCAATCACTAAATTCTGCACACGAAGCTAATATTACATTGTATATTAACTAACTGGAACTTAAATGAAAACTTAGAAAAACAAAACAGGGGCCCCTGGGTGGCTCAGTGGGTTGGGCCTCTGCCTTCAGCTCAGGTCATGATCTTGGGTCATAAGATGAAGCCTCACATCAGGCTCTCTGCTCAGTGAGAGCCTCTCTCTCTCTCTGCCTGTTTGTCTTTTCTGCCCGTTAAATAAATAAATAAAATCTTAAAAAACAAACAAACAAAATAAAATGAGCTTATTTAAAAAAAAAAAAAAAACATCATGACCAAGGATAATTTATTCTTAGAATGCAGAGTTATTTTGAGATTTAAAAACAAATAATCCATCACATTAACAAACAAAGAAGAAAAATAATATGATTACCTATATATAGGCAGAAGAGACATTTGACAAAAACTAACATGAATTCCTAGGAAAATTCCCAATTAAGAGAATCCCTCAGCCTGTTAAATTGCATTTGAAAAATCGTAGCTCTCATAATACTTGATGATAGATTTAATATATCTCCCAAAACTCAGGGACAAGGCAAGGATGTAAACTCTCACCACTGCATTCAGCATTGCACCGGAGCCCTAGCAAGTGCAATAAGGTTAAAAGAAAAAAATCATTCAGATTCATTAGAAATAGTAATCTCTCTTTGTTTGCACTGCTTTTGTTCTCAGACGACCTGATAGTTGAATAAAATACTATGGAATCTACAAAATATCCATTTGAAGTAATAAATAAGTTTAGCTAGTTTATAGACTTTCAGACCCATAGATAAAATCATGTCTGAGTATATATATGTGTATGAATGAAATAATCTTATATTAAAACATTTTAAACATTCTGTTTTAAAAGTGCATTATTTCCATTCTTTTACCTTTCAATCGCCATATAGTAAAATAAAATAAAATAAAGTAAAAAGAACAAATAAGTTAATAAATTTTATATAACAGAATACGGAAGTTTTTACCCTGTCAGAGAAAGAAACAGAAAGCAAAAAAGGGAAGACAACTTGATTGAACTCTGGTGATGGATTAGAGTCAGCCAAATCTGTATAAATCCACATCATTTTGGAATGCATACTTCTGAATGGTTAGAGTAATAAATACTGAGTTTTATGTATAGATGGGTTAGTAAATATACATATATTTCCTGGGAGTATCTGCCAGGAGGACTTAGAGACAGCAGCTTCTTAATAGCAACAAGCATGCTAGCACCTGGCTCTTTGTTTCTAAATGCAGTTCTCTAACAAATAGAATTGAGGTCCCTTGAAGAAATGGATAGCATAAGAGCTGAGGCAGGGAAAATAGAAGATGAGCCTAAAACATCTTGTCAAACCAGAAAGTAAGAAATTGAAAAAAAAAAAAAAAGACATTATTCACAAGGACACAGGAGGCAACTATGCATAGTGAGCTCCCAAAGGCCAAATCTGTAACAAAATAAATGGTAATAGTATTGAATTATAATCCAAAGAATAAAATGAGTATCTGCAAGTCTATGATGATTTAAATAAGTCATTGAATGACTGGATGGATGAATAAATGGGGGGAGAATAGGCAGAGGAAAAAACAATTAGTTTGACCTACATAACATAGCACCAACCATATACAAAAACACTACGTTCATGAATGTTTATTATTTTTTTTAAGATTTTTATTTATTTATTTGACAGAGATCACAAGTGGGCAGAGAGGCAGGCAGAGAGAGAGGGGGAAGCAGGCTCCCTCCCTAGCAAAGAGCCTGATGTGGGGCTCGATCCCAGGACCCTGAGATCATGACCTAAGCTGAAGGCAGAGGCTTAACCCACTGAGCCACCCAGGCGCCCCATGAATGTTTATGATTGTCACAACACCTATGTCATCAGATTTTAAAAAATCACCCTTTCCATTGCAATATATTTACTTTCTTAATTAACCCCTATGGAAACTTTTTGTTTATTTGTTTTGGGTTTTTTTTTTTTTTTTGGTTTGTTTGTTTGTTTTTGGCCTTGAGTACCAGTTGAATTTATAAAGTATTCAAAATGCACACACACACACACACACACACAAAATCTTGGGTGGCTCAGTGGGTTAATTGTCTGCCTGTGGCTAAGTTCATGTTCCCAAAGTCCTGGATCCTAGCCCCACACGGCATCCCATCCCATCTGACTCCCTGCATAATGGGTATCTGCTTCTCCCTCTCTCTCTCTGTCCCTCTCCCTGCTTGTGTTCTCCCTCTCTCTCTAAAATAACTAAATAGAATCTTTAAAACAAAATAAAACAAAGCAAAATCTTGACTTATTAAAGGAGTAGCTACTTATGTTTTTAAAGTAAGGGGTGGAATTTTATTTTCAAGCATTTGTGAATTTTCCTTTTCAACATATTCTGTCGAAACTGAACTACAGTATCTCCAACTGCACAGATACAACTAACATTAGGAGGCATGAGTACTGAATTTGCTACCTGCTGGTTTTTAGATTAGAGAGATTCACAGTAGTGTGTCCTTAGGAGAGCATTTGTATGACCCTTGTTTTTGAATATCGGAAAATGAAATACTCCTTTTTTATTGCTATTAGTTTTACTGTTTATTCTATGCCATGTTCTATTAAGTTCAAACACTACAAATAACCATAAGCATTTGTGGAATGCAATTATAAAAAATGTTTTTAACAACATCTCTATTTTTAATGACCTGGAAATATTTGAATCAGTGTAAAGAAACTTTTTTATTTAACGAGAGATATTCAGATATATTTGCGTTTATTCTATATAAAAAGAAGTGAGGCAATATTTTTCTCAGAAGAAAAGGATTTCTTGTAAATATTTGACACAAAGGTGTCTTTAATGAGCATTTCCTGTCTTAAAAGTCAATACAGCATGTCTTATCTAAACTCTTATCTCAAAACTTTACTGAGAAGTAATAAAAATTATGGATAATTAAAAATTCATAATGTTTATATGTGAAAAGTAATCAAGAGTAAATATTAATCCTTATAAAGAAAATGTAAAGATCAAGTTGATAATAAACAGACTGGTTAAATGTGTGTTACTGGAAATAGACATGCTTTTCTGAAATGAGAAGTCTCTATAATAACAGGATCTTTAAAAAGCATAAGCATTAAGGAAACAAGGATTTTGTAATCTTGTATTTTTTTAAAATAAAAACCTCTGAGATGGGATTAAATTTGCATTTCAGAAGTTCACAGTTAAAATTCAGTAGAAAAAAGATTAAATCTCACATTAATTTCAGTGCTGTTTTATAAGACTATTTTAAATTAGAATCTGTATACCTGTGAACTGCTTGAAGAGACTAATTTATTCTTGTAATTTATTAATTTTGAAACCCATTTTGTAAAATTTGCTATGCTAGAGCTGAAGCTGCAATGACAAACTATTCGATTTGCCTTAAAAGACATGGGAATGTCAAGGAACAGTAATAACTAAAAGGCAATTATAATATATCTGATAGACAATAATGTGGAATACAAATTTTCATCAGAACAGGGGAGAGTCATGTAATTCAGTATTCAAACTTCCCTGGGGATAAAAATATATGTTTATAAAAAATAAAAAATTAAAAAAAAATCACTTGCAATTCAGTTAAGAAACAAAAAAAAAAAAAAAAAAAAAAAAAAAAAAAAAAAACATCCAGGAATGCTTTTTGTAGGAAGAAATTCTGATCTGTAGACTGAAGGTGATGAATTAAAAAAAAAAAAAGTGCCAAGTACAATGTGACTAATGAGAATCATTAGAAGAACCGTAAGCGATATACTATGAAGAAATGTCAACTACAAGATACATACGTGGTTCAGTAGAGTAAGAAGTAGGGAGTAAATAAAGACGGTCATTTTTAGGGAAATAAACATTAGTAAAGAGAATGTAAGGTGATATGTTTTGAAGTGGTAGACTCAGCTATCCATGGTGCTGGAATTGCCTATTGAGAGTGAGGAAAAAAAAAAAAAAAGATGTGAGACTGGTTTGGGCAAGGATTGAGGTCATGTCCTGGAAGGAGAAAATTTATTTTGGAGTTAGGAGGTGTTGGTTAGTTCACTTTTTAAGCACACTGAATTTGATTCATTCTTTGTACATCAAGGGAGGTTGTCCAAAAGGAACTTGATTCGTAACTCAACGTGAGTTCTGGGAAGAAGAAACAGATTTGGCATGTTAACAGTATATAAATAATTTATTTCAAGGTGGTAGATGTTCTCTCTCATTGAGAGTGAAAATGAAAGAATGTCTAGAATTAAGTCTTGAAAATATATTACATTGAGGAAGAGCAGTCCAGAAGGGATATTTGAAAGTATCTTACAGGCAAAAGGGAGAATGAGGGGAGTATAGTGACATGGATTCAAAAGATGAAAAATTTTCCAAGAAGTGCATAGTCCACAATGTCAAAGGCTGTAGGGACAAGTATAAGATGAATATGAGGAAGTAGTAAAGAGGGTTATAAAGTAAGTAATAAACTCATGTCCCATTTTCCAAACAAGTTAAACAGGCTAAAAGTAGGATTGGCTTTTTAAAGTCCTTTGATGTTTTTCTGAGATAGAAATGTAGGCTAAGCAGAGGGACTTAGGAAACTTTAATTCTGTGTCTCATGTTACTGAAGATAACTATCAAAAATTTTATTGTAAGAAGCACTTTTCTGTTTTTTTTTTTTTTTTTTTTTTTTTTTTTTTTTTTTTTTTTTTTTTTTTATTTTTATAAACATATATTTTTATCCCCAGGGGTACAGGTCTGTGAATCACCAGGTTTACACACTTCACAGCACTCACCAAATCACATACCCTCCCCAATGTCCATAATCCCACCCCCTTCTCCCAAACCCCCTCCCCCCGGCAACCCTCAGTTTGTTTTGTGAGATTAAGAGTCACTTATGGTTTGTCTCCCTCCCAATCCCATCTTGTTTCATTTATTCTTCTACCCACTTAAGCCTCCATGTTGCATCACCACTTCCTCATATCAGGGAGATCATATGATAGTTGTCTTTCTCTGCTTGACTTATTTCGCTAAGCATGATACGCTCTAGTTCCATCCATGTTGTTGCAAATGGCAAGATTTCATTTCTTTTGATGGCTGCATACACTGTTGGTGGGAATGCAAGCTGGTCCAGCCACTCTGGAAAACAGCATGGAGGTTCCTCAAAATGTTGAAAATAGAACTGCCCTATGACCCAGCAATTGCACTATTGGGTATTTACCCTAAAGATACAAATGTAGTGATCCAAAGGGACACATGCACCCGAATGTTTATAGCAGCAATGTCCACAATAGCCAAACTATGGAAAGAACCTAGATGTCCATCAACAGATGAATGGATCAAGAAGATGTGGTATATATACACAATGTCCAGAATCTATAAAGAACTTAGCAAACTCAACACCCAAAGAACAAATAATCCAATCAAGAAATGGGCAGAAGACACTTTTCTGTTTTGAGAGCAGTATGGAGTAACATTAATTACCAAGATGAGAGCTTATCATGCAGTCAGAAAACTTCTAGGAAAAAACATTTTTTTAATGATCTGATAGGCCTATCAGATCATATGAAGTGAATGCAGTGATCGAGATAGTTTCAGAGTTGGATTGTTATATTACCAGATTTTAGCTGTAATATCCAGAAACTATAAGCTATATTATGACAGTTTGCTTAATTTTTCCAGGTCTCTAAATCTCAGTGTCCACATTAGTAAAATGTAGCTAATAACAGTATCTACTACATGGGGTTATGATGAGGATGATAGAAAATGATCTATGTCAGAACACCGACAAGCCAGTGCCTGCCATATGCTGCATCCCTAAAAAATATTTGCCCTATTAATGTTTTTATTGTTTTTATTATGGAATCCCTGTAAAAATCACATCAAATATTCTCTCTGCAGTTCAAGAGCGAAAGATGGTATCATGCTTCAGTAAACAAAATCACTTGGTTGCAGTTTATCATCACTATAATTTTTAAATTAAAGATTATTATACAGTAGAATTTTTACATCTATAGCCCTTGTTGCCTTTTGGTCTCTCCAATATGAAGGAGTAAACATAAAACAAGAAGTTACCCAATTTATCTATTGCAGCCCTCAGCTTCTGGCCAAGTATGAAACAACCAGAGATTAAGAGTTCCATTTCTCACAATGCATTTGCTTCAAGCAGGAGACTTTATTTTTCAGGGCTAGCTTCCTCGAGCATGTTTATTAGAGTAAGAAGCTTCATTTATTTCTAGGATTATTTTTACAGTCATACATACTGATTACATTTTGCTAGCCATATGGAACTTCCAATACTTTTAATCCTCCAGAGACTTAAGGACTAGGGGGCAAAAGAAATTGCCCTCAATCAATTAATCTTGTCTTCCTATTATTTGTAATATGATTACTGCGAAACTGAGCCAAATTTCAGTAGTATTATAGGAAAATGGGAGGAACATCTGTACTTGTGTTTACAGTAAGGACATATAAACAGCATACAGAAAAAATGTATATTTTTACTCTTTTATATAACTTTAAGTAGCTTACAAGTTTTCTGTTTAAACTTTTTTTTTTTGTCTTACCTTAGGCCACACAACCCATTTTATTTTTATTTTATGTTTTATAACTTTGTTTTGGAAATCATTTCATATAAATTATTCATAACAAATCGCTATTGCTCAGTTTTTCCATAAAGCTATCCATAAAATATTATGAATACTATGGCTGTTCAAAAACGTTTTAAGAGCAGGGATTTTATAAATACGAAGTGAGGAATGAGGCCATTAGATAGATTTTGAAGAAGTTATGCAATGGTAACATCTAGAGAAAAATAACCAGCAACTATAATGATGAGATATATATGTTTATGTTAGCTGTTTATTGCTTTTCTATTATTAGGCTCTGACTATAGAATTGACATTAATAAATTACACTGATTATAGTTCTTAAAATAATTTTGTGTATTTAACAAAACTTTATACAGAAATCAGAAAGTATATTTGAACACTTGAAAAAAACTTTGTGGTAACGTTTATCCTTTCGCTTTTTGTGAGTCTGTCAAAAACAACAAGTTTTACTTGGAATCAGTAAATACTCAGTTACAGAATACCTGTAACTAGATCCTAAATAGCAAAGCAGTTGCTATATTCTGATCAAAAAATTATCTTTCATATGCTTAAATTTATTATTCATATTCTTCAATTCTTTTAAAGAGAATTTTGTTTTTCTTCTTAACTTAAAAGTATATAGTATTTATTCTTAAGTCTACCTTTTCCTCTGATATTCTAGAATAAAATTCCCCCCCCCCCGGGGTACTTACTGGTTGTCATTTCAAGATGCCTTGAAAATACCGGCTGTTTTTGTTTTTAAATTCTGTTACCTATTTTTTTTCTCATTGTATATACTAATATACCAATTTTATTTTAAAATTTGATGTCTGGTATAAAATAAACTTAAAAATCTGAAACCCCCTTTGTCAAAACATTACTATCCTTTCTCATTCCAGTCATCCATAAAGCCAGTTTATCTGCACTTATTTCTTAAAGATTTTGACATCCAGTACACTACAGATGTCCCTATATATATGTGCATCGATAGATAGATTTTCCCCCCAATAGCCTGGACTTCAAAGTCTTCTCCTTCAATGATCTTGTCCTACAATGTCTTTTATCCTCCCACCCCAGTCACTTGGCTCATACCAATAAACTTGGGACCCCTCAAAAATATCAATTTCTGAACTTTCCTGAGTTCCGTCATCTTTTTATCTAACAGCCCCGTCTGTTATCCTAAATGCTACAATTTTTCATACCCACCCAGAGCTACTAGGAATAACCAGCTGCTCAGTGTTCTAACTGCTTTCTCCCCACCACACATCTTCATTCCCCTCTTCATACAGGATATATTTCTTGCCCATGCTTATAATCATTCCCTGGTATGCCTTGCAAATCACTTTGTTTCTCACTGTCTTCATGCTTCAAATGGCAAAAATACCAACCTTTGTTAAATTCAGCTCTGGGCCTACTCTGCCTCTACTCTTCCACACTAGAAAAGGCCTCAGCTACATATACTTCCCAGGAATTCTATACAGTGTGCTTCCATTCACTCTCCCTCTGTTCTCAGTAACTCTGTCATATTTACAACTCTTCTAATTATATCATATACTCTTATCCCTGTTCCTTTGGATGAATCTCCTGTATATCACCAGACTCTCATTTGGTATACTAGCTTCTACAATGTTAGCCTACCTAGAGATATGGTTCAAGTAATTGTTCCAATTATCTTCTGTAATATAGATTTTCCTCTCTATTGTATCATTTCCATGAGCATAGAAACATGCTATAATATCTCTCATATATTAAAAAAATCCCATGATTACACATTCCATCTATTACTATATGTTTCTAAGCACAACTTTTGCAAGAAGGTTCATCAGAACAATTTCCTATTCTTGTGATGTCCACTGAAGGAAGCGTCAGTCATTCTAAACCACTACACTTAGATATTCAGGAAATATGTTGTCCTTAGGGTCTGAAGTAACTTATAGGTTGCCAAATCCACTGACATTCCTCAGGTCTCTTTCACTTGACCTATCAGAAGCATGTGACAATTGACCATGTTCTCCATTATGAGATATTTTTTTCCTTAAGCTTCTAGAACACCATGTACAATTGGTTCTGTTGTAATTCAATTGCTAATCTATCTCAGTTTTATTTACTGTCTCTCTGATATATTCATATTGGACTGCTGCAGGACTTAATCCCTAGAGTTTTCCTCATCTCTACCTATCTTGCCATTCATTCTTATGGCTTGATATACTGTCAACATACTAACAGCTTCCAAATAGGCACCTCTAGCCAGACTTTTACCCTGAGATCCAGAGACATCTATACAAGTCCTTAATTATCATCCCTTCTGTGTCTACCTTTTAAAAGTAACATCTCCAGGTGCCTGGGTGGCTCAGTGGGTTAAAGCCTCTGGCTTCGGCTCAGGTTATGATCCCAGGGTCCTGGGATCCAGCTCCACATTGGGCTCTCTGCTCAGTAGGGAGCCTGCTTCCCCACCCCTCTCTCTGCCTGCCTCTCTTCCTACATCTGATCTCTGTCAAATAAATAAATAGAATCTTAAAAAAAAAAAAAAAGTAAAAACTCCAAAACTAAGCTTTTGCTTTTCTCCACCAAAACCTGCTCCTCTCCCTATCTCTCTAGTCTCAATAAAATCTCTTTATTCAGTCAAAAAATTTTAGAGTCATTCTTTACCTTCTTATATATCCGCGTGAAAGAAATTGGTAAATTCTGCTAAGTTTATGTTCAAATTACAGTGAGAACCTTATGACTCTTCATAATATACATTTCTATCACTCTATTCTGAGGTAGTATCATCTAATAACAGAATTAATCTAATAACTTCATGATTGTTCTATCTGCTTTCATCTTTATCCTGGTGCCTGTCCAGGTGATCCTCTTAATATTTAAATTAGATCATATAATTTCTGTGCTCTGGCTACGTAAGTTGATTCCCATATAAATAGAGTAAAAGTCAAAATCAGTGGAAAGGACTAGGTAGCCTATAGAATTTGATTTCATCCACTACTCTGATCTTATTACCTATCAACTCATCTTTTCTCCTCCAGATACATTAGTCTGCTTATTTTTTAAAAAGATTTTATTCATTTATTTGACACAGAGAGACAGCGAGAGAGGGAACAGAAGTTGGGGGGCGGGGGTTGGTGGCAGGATGAGGAGATGGAGAAGCAGGCTCCTTCCTGAGCAGGGAGTCCCATGCATGGCTCCATGCACGACTTGATGCAGAGCTTGATCCCAGGACCCTGGGATCATGACCTGAGCTGAAGGCAGACAGTTAATGACTGAGCCACCCCAGGTACCTCCACTTAGGTTTCTTTAATATTCCAAGTATATTCTGCACCCTGGCCTTTGAACATGCTATTTTTTCCCTCTCCTGGAATCTGCTTATTATGTATATGCCTAACTCTTGTTCTCCGAACATTTTTAATTACCTTTATGTGTGTGAATGTGTGTGTGTATATAATGTATACATATATTATATAACTATATATATATAGTAACTATTTTGCTATCTGTATATTACTCTCACCAGAATGTAGGGCAGCTTTTAGTAATTCCTGGTATATACTTAATAAAATAAATATATGTTGTTTGAATGAATAAATATGATTTTAATTCTGACACTCATCCTTTGGTGGTGGATATTTCTGTTTGGTCTTCCTGACATTTTAAATCATTCTTTTTCCCCTAATGGGATCTGGTTTGTATTCTCTTACACAAGACCTGTGGTATCCTGAGCAAAAAAAATCACACTTTGACACAATCTGTGAAGAAACCTAGCCTGAATCAAACTCATGTCCATTGATCTAAGATACAATAATAATGTGTGGTTTCTGTACTGACTTAAAAAAAGAGAGAGCAAAGCAATTTCATTGAAAGCATAATGGTGCTTATACCTGATCAAATCACACATGATGTGTATTCTAGGTACCAATTCGGTTGAAAAGGATCCACTAAATAATGATACTGAATTGGCTTTCTATTTCAACATAGAATAAAAAAATGTGTATGAGCTACATTCATACCTATATGGATCAAAGCTATAACTTCAAGAGTTTAAAATAAATTATAGGAAAATGATTTTACCACCATGGAGCAGAACACTTTCTAAACCAAGATTTAAATATAGTCATACAAATGTGATAAAAATCGATTAAAAATTTGATCAGTTATCCATATCTCATAACAAAACAACTGAAATCACTGTGTCCTAAAACAAAAAAAGAAAGAAGGAAAGACAGAAAGAAAGAAAGAAGGAAAGAAAGAAAGAAGCATTTTTAGTACTCCTGATTCTGTATTTGTCTGGTAGTTCAGCTTATCTGAGCCAGATTCAACTGATCTTGACTAGACTTACTTATGTGCCTATGGTAGAATAGTGGGTGGGCTGGGTGCTGACTCGTCCTGGTGGGCCCCATTCATATGTTAGTAGATGGACTCTTGGCAAGAACATCCAGGGTAACTGGGCCGCTTGTCTCACTTCATCTAGTAGGGCAGTCTGTGTATGCTCACATGGAGATTTCTGGAAGAATAAGCTGCATTATTTGAGGCTTCTTGAGGTTTAGGTTCAAAATCGACATTCTTTCTAATGGGCTTTATTGGCCAAAATAAATTACAAGTGGACATACAAAGGATGGGAATACACTGAAATGGAGAAACTACAAGTTAGATTGCATGGGGTGCAGATTGCAAAAGAAGGGGGTGAGGGATTGGGACCATTTTTGCAAGCAATTTACTAAAACAATATGTGCAACTTATATACATATAAAAGGTTAATATTCCTAATATATATGAAATCCTTGAAGTAAGAAAAATATATAGTATGTTTTAATTAGAAAATAGTAAATATAATTAAAAAAAGAAGATTAAATATAGGTGAGTAGTAATCTGAAGGTTGTTTCAAACTTACTAGAAGTTGGTGAAATGCAGATTGAGGAATGATATGTTTAACTTTCTAATGGGCAAAAACAGTCAAACAAAAACCTAATGAACAAGAAGATGAAAAAAGTGGGGACAGCATATAAACTATTACTATATTAGTGAGAATATAAATGAATAAAAAACTTGAAATAATTTGGCACACTTATTAAAATGCAAGATGAGCATATATACTTTGATCTGAGAATTCTATTCTATATACATATTATACAGAAATTTCTATTTCATAGATTACTGTATATTTATAATTATTTTATTTTTAATTTTTCAATTATTTAGGCAGGGAGGGACAGAAGGACGGGGGAGACAGTGAATCTTAAGCTGGTCGAGGACCCCAGCACAGGGCTAGATTCAGAACTCAGATCATGACTTTAGCCTAAATCAAGGGTCAGATGCTTAACTGACTGAGTGACCCAAGTGTCCCCCCCCAAATAATGTTATTTTTTATTATGGCTATGGCCTAAAATAGTTCTAATTTAATTTATCAAGATGAGAGGAATGGAATGAATTTTGGTATTTCCACAAAATTAAAAAAAGTTCCTATTTAAAATCAGTAAAAAGGATTATTATAATGTTTGAGAATGAAGTTGAATTTGGTGAGAATAAAGTTGGATTTGAAGAATGGTGGGAAAAGGTTAATCTTTTCAATAATTAACAATCTCATTCATATTAGAGAAGGGAAAAACATGGCTCCTACATTGCACCATATACAAAAGTCATATACACCATATATAAATGTCCCCAAAATGAAAAAAAAAAAGTAATTTTAGAAATAATATAGGAAAATATCTGGGTAGGGAAAGTTTTTTAAAGAGGGTACAAGAAACGTTACCTATACAGGAGAATATGGCATGATAAAAAGTATTCCAGTTCATCAAGTGATATTTAATATTAAAAGAGTATGTAATGAAAGTTTAAATCAGATAATGGGAGAATACGTGCACCAAAAGTGGCAGAAAAATCTCATATCTACAAAGAATATTTTTGAAAAACTCTACGAACAATAAGAGAAATATCAAAAAAGAAAAATAGTTGAAAGCCTGAAACACACATGTAAAAAAGGAAGATACACAAATGTGTTGATCATCATTATTCATTAAGAAAATGCAAATTAAAAGACTCGATGTGATACCAAAACTTCACTACTCCTTAAAAATGATGAAAGAAAGAAGGGAAAAAGGAAAGGAAAAGAAAGAAAAGGGAGGCAGGCAGGTGAGGGAAGAAGGGGAAAGAAAAAAGAAAGAAGGAAAAGAGAGAAAGAGAAAAAGAGAAAGAGGGAGGGAAGGAAGGGGAGGAGAGAGAGAGATTACTAAGTGTTAGACAGAATGTAAAACAACAGGAATCCCCAGACACTGCTATATGGAGTCTACATTAATTTAATCACTTTGTACAACAGGACTTTTCTCTTAACCTTAGAAATATGTATACTCCCATAACTTAGCAATACTATTTCTAGGTATGTACTAACAAATGCATATGAGTGAAACTGAGAAAATATTGCAGTAAGGTTCATAAAGCATTCTAACATGCACGAACTGGAAACAAACCAAACTTTTATGACCAGCAAAATGTTTAAAGAAATGTGTGGGTTCTTAAAATGGAATATGATCCAGAAATAAAAATAATTGGGGAAAGCATAATGGCAAAAAAAAAAAAAAAAAAAAAGCCAGGTGAAAAATCAGACATATTATATGAATTTATTTTACAAGATAAATGTAACGCTTAAATGATGCAAACTTACACGGTAAAGTCATGAGGACAGAGAAAAAAAATCAGCATAAAAATTAAGATAGGTAGTATTTTTGCTAGGGAGATCAGTTATTGAGAGAAGATACAAGGGAGATTTTAAGATTATCAGTGATGTGCTTTTGTGATGTGCTTACTCAGATGTTTACATTGTGCTAAGAGATCTCTTTGTGGCCTACTTTTATGAATGTGTACACTATTTTTTACATTATAAAGATCACAGAATTTACTCTTGATTTCTTATTCTCTGAAGATTTTCTGTTGAATACTCAAACATTAGTACTCTTGGGTTAAAGCAAATAATGTTAAGTTTATTCAGTAATTGATAAAAGCTTAGTACTTTACACTTTTAATAGAACATCTTTGTTATTGTGTATTGTATCTACTTAAACCCTGTGAAAAGGAATAAAGTCTCTTGTTTTGAAGGCAAACATACTGAATGCTCTTATTTCATAGAAGAGGAAATTGAGTCTTAGTTAAGTGATTTGATTCAGAATACACAGGGACTGATCAATAGGAACAGGAAAAGAACAAAGATCTGTCTTCGAATGTTAGTGCTCTTACTAATATGTAAGCTCTCGGTAATGTAAGTATATCCAAATACGTGACATTTTTTGCATGTTTACACTTTTTCACCTCTAAAATTTACTGCAGTCAAACTCTCCTCTTCTTCATAGAGATTTCAGTAATCAACCATCTTGTACTGGGAAAGACAAGAGTAGACTTCCGAGGTTTAAAACTGTGAGAGTGAAATCTGATGCAGTAAGAATGACTGATGAATAAGGAAAAAAAAATACTGACTGCTCTTGGAGACAATCTGAAAGTATCAAGTCTTTAGAAGGAATTGTCTCGGGAAGAACACAGATTTAAATGGGTACAATGGGCCTTATTGGCCCAAGCATGTAAATTGTCTATGTGCATATCCATTTACAATTAAAAATATAGAAAGGAAATTCTGCACTTCTAGGAGAAATTTGAAACTGTTGTTTTCAGTATGATGTATATTGAAAAGAGTCACTAGAAATAATGAAGATAATATTCATGGAGGTGCAGCCTCCTAAAAAGTATGGTGCTGACATAAAAACAGGTATCTAGACCAGTGTAACAGAATAGAGCCTAGAAATAAACCAAAGCATATAGAGTCTATTAATTTTCGATAACAGCACCAAGAATACACAATGGGTAAAGGATAGTTTCTTCAGTGATTTCATTAAAAACATTTCTCCAAAAACAAAACAAAACAACAACAAAAAAAACATTTCTCCTAGTTTCCTTGTTCTTATCTATTCTTTCCCACAAGCTCTTCCCTCCCTTTCCATGTTTCCTGCACATTACATGTGGTGGAAGTTTTCTTACAATGATAATCACCAAATCAAAGGTTTTCAGAAATGCTCCTTCTTTTCATTATGCATAGGGTAATAACTTTAACTTCTTTGATTGAGGTATAAGGATATTTATGACCCAGTGTCTAATTAGATCTGTCCTACCTCTCCCAACTCCTGTTTCTTAGCTTTTTAAATAGTTCAGTCAAATTTAAATGCCTGTTGCCAGGAATTTTCTGCAGTTACTTATTCCTTTGCCTGTTTGTACAAAATTTGCTCTATCTTAAAATCATTTGCAATCCACCATTTTTTATCATGGCAAAATCCTTGTATTTCAAGCCTTGGTCCATAAGTTTCAAATAATCCTTTGGGATACTTCTGTTTCTCTCTCATGCCAATTTAAGCTTCTCCTACTTTACATCTTATGTACTATGGCTAATAGAGATATTATTTCATTTTTGAATTCTCAAAACCCAGACAAATTATATTTTCAAGAATATTTATTAAATTGATGATAAAAAATTTAAAGTATTTATTCTCATATATTTATTCTTATAAGAATCATGTAAGTTATTTCTTTTGCCACCTCCTAAAATTAAGACCTAAGTAAAATTTTGAAATGATTTTATAATATTTGATGTAGATCAATATGTCATCTGATGTGTCTAGTATTTATATTTTCTAATATCCTTTATTTACTGGTTGCTATGGAAGGAAAAATAATATATTTCATTTTATTTTTTTTCCAAATATAAATTTTAGAAACAGGAAAGTAAATTTTAGTAATACTTGACATGATTCAGTGAATATGTAAATGTACAAAATACTAAGAAAAAATGTTTAATTAAGAAAATGCAATCAGTCTTCATGTACCAAAAATAATTAGCACAGCAGGCTGCTATTGAGTTGTTGATTAAAAGTATATATTAATATATTTATAATAACTATATTTGCTACTGTATTTCACTGTGCGGTGAACCAGAGGAGATATTTTTGAGCTTTTAAAGACACTTTTATATAGCAAAGGCTAAAGCCTTGCACTCAGAGATATCTAGTTAGTACAAATCAATGAGATAGGGGCAAAACAGAACAAATTCATTGGTTTATTTAATAACTGTTCAGTGAAGTAATGTCAAATATAAACATTTCTGGATAAATTGATGTCTTAACTGTAGCTGTTCTCAAACTGACACAAAAATACCTAGAAAAAAATGAAAAAATCATAAAATTGCTAAAAATTGAATATAATAAAGCTTCTATAATTTAAAAGGAGGTAGCTGATTTAGAAGGTCCTTAGGAGGTAAAATTAGTTGTACTATATTAAAATGTAAAAACACATCTAGGTGTGTTTTACTCTATGAGACAGAATTTAATGAAAAATGGTGGTGAAATTGTTTGTACTTTCCTTATTATTCCTAATAACTAAAGCTAAAACTAAAAACTAAAGACACTGATAGACACATATTTTCCATGTAAGACATGTTTCAGTTATCTCCAGAGTATTTTTCAAATGGATTTTCCAAATCCATTCAGAAATACTGTTAGAGGGGCGCCTGGGTGGCTCAGTGGATTAAGCCGCTGCCTTCGGCTCAGGTCATGATCTCAGGATCGTCGGATCGAGTCCCACATCGGGCTCTCTGCTCAGCAGGGAGCCTGCTTCCCTCTAACTCCCTCTCTGCCTGCCTCTCTGTCTGCTTGTGATCTCTCTCTGTCAAATAAATAAATAAAATCTTTAAAAAAAAAAAAAAAGAAATACTGTTAGAAAGAACACAGACGTTAAGTTGCTACAGAGGTTTGGGGATGTTGAGGAGGAAGACAAGACTTTCTTTCATCTGCCCTTCAGGGCCCTTCTACGTGGACTTAAAATCAAATTGACATGAGATAGATCAATGGGAGAAAATAGAACTGGAATCCATGTAGATATGAAATTCTGTATACCATGAGGCAGCATCAAATTTATATGAGCTGGGGAGAGGGGGGTAGAGTCTGAGGGGGAGAAAAACCATTAGAAGGAGGGTAAAAGGCAAGATTTCATTTCTTTTGATGGCTGCATAGTATTCCATTGTGTATATATACCACATCTTCTTGATCCATTCATCTGTTGATGGACATCTAGGTTCTAATAAATGAAACAAGATGGGATTGGGAGGGAGACAAACCATAAGTGACTCTTAATCTCACAAAACAAACTGAGGGTTGCCGGGGGGAGGGGGTTTGGGAGAAGGAGGTGGGATTATGGACATTGGGGAGGGTATGTGATTTGGTGTGTGCTGTGAAGTGTGTAAACCTGGTGATTCACAGACCTGTACCCCTGGGGATAAAAATATATGTTTATAAAAAATAAAAATTAAAAAAAAAAAACCCAAATAAGCAGAAATGAAAAAAAAAAAAAAAAGAAGGAGGGTAAAAGGAGATGTTTTGTGAAACAAAGGTTACCCCGTTATGCAGGTAAATTTCTTAGGTAAAGGGAAGTCTCTGTGAATAGCCCTCTTCCTGGTACAGGGTCTACTTTCCAACATAAACGTAGGCAGCTGAGGACCAGGAAGAGAGTTTTTCTTGCATCTTCTGTGTTTTGGTTACTTTTAACTCAAAATAGTGTTCATGTTAAAATGGTCCATCTCAGAGCAGCCTAACCTTGGCCCCTACAGTTAGGAGGAAATTTTCCACCATCTATTGTAGAAAATGTAATAAGAATAAATAAAATTCTGGATTCAGGATTTAAAACTAGAAAAATAAATCATAAAGCAGTGTATGCCGGGTGCTAGAACAGGGGGAAGAAGGTAAATGCACCTGAAACTTAAAAATGAGCTAATTTCTGTTCACAACAACCTGCAACTATAGATTCATTTCATCCCTCTTTGACCCAAGCACAATGTGCACAGTTATACATGTTTGCACACACAAGTATGACTGCTGGCAAAGAAATAGTTAAATGGAGCTTGCTTTGTTGCAAGATAATTAGGAGAAAAATGGTTACAAATACAGCAACTTGTATTTTATGAAATATCCATCAGGACAAGAAAAAAGGAGTAGAAGCATAAGGACACAAAAGAGTGTAAAAGTTATATTGAAAATATCTATACATAAGGATGCAAACCCAAATGTCATGAACTTGTGTGGTACCACAGTAGAATGCAAGACTTACTTCTTATAAAAGGGACCACAATGTTGTAAGAAGACAGTAACTGGATTGAAAATGCCCAGAAAAGGATAAGCAGGAAAGATAAAATAAATAAGATTTTCAAAGAAAAAAATCAAAATAGATTAAAATATACTGGAGGCTGTAAAGATAAAACAATGCTGGATATAAAAAAATGATTAGCAAACAAGTGGGTAAATACCTTAAAAGCAGTAAAAAAAAATACAGAATAAAAGTATTGAAGTTTTGTATAGAGAATGGAGAATAGAAATAAATTTGTGGATGTTGGATTTTCCTTTAAAAATGGACTGGGGGCTCTTGGGTGGCTCAGTGGGTTAAGCCTCTACCTGCAGCTCAGGTCATGATCTCAGTGTCCTGAGATCCAGCCCTACTTCAGGCTCTTTTCTCAGCAGGGAGCCTGCTCCCCCTGCCCCCTGCCTGCCTCTCTGCCTACTTGTGACCTCATTCTCTCTGTCAAATAAATAAATAAAAATTTTTTTTTAAAAAGGACTATCCTTGTTTAAAAAAAAAATGGACTAGAGGTCACTACATTAAGTAATTGTCAGAAAAGATGAGTAAAAAAGAGGAAGAAATAAGTGAAGGGGAACAAATCAGGAAATGCGTGAAGTTCAAGAGTGGGAAATATTCTGAGGACAAAGTAAGTCCCAAATCCTCTAGAACTCTTAAACATCTGCGGTGACACTGATCTCATAAATATGCAGTTTAAAATGTCATGGATTTGAACAGTCTACAAATGCAAAACATATCAAAGATTACAGATGCTTCCTTATGAACAATGAAAATCTCATGGGGGTTCTGAAGGGAAAGGAATGCTCTAAGTACCTTTTTTTTTTTTTTTTTTAAATCAAAGCTGTGTAGCTCCAGAGGAATAAAAAAGCCTAGAGATTATTTTCTAAAAGACACAAAAAGAAAATACACCTAAGAAAGTGATGGAGATACTTAATACTTTGTGAAAAGGTTTCAAGTGATGGTTGACAGTGAGCCTCAGAGATCTGGGAGAAGAAGAGAGAAAATGTGATAGTGAAATAGAACCTCCAGCCTGGAGTTTCCTATAAGGCTTTCAGCTGTCTGAAGCACAGTTGCCCTTACCTACAAAAGCGCAGTGCTCATCTGTAACACATTTGCCACAAAAAACCTTGAAGACATGGGTCCACCTGCTGAACTTTCTCCTACTGACATAACTCTGCACCTGCCCAAGCCATTCGTCATATAATGAAGGAACCAAATAGGGCAACACATTATCTTCCTAGCCATTTAAATTTGTGAGAAAATTAAAATATGGAGTTATCAGGAAAAATCACAATCACATCATCCAGATGAATTAATTTGCATATAATTTCAATATTAAATGCTACCCATGCCTGTGATTTTAGTAGTTTTATTTTTCTTTAGCAAGCCTCAATATCTCTCACTTTTTGAAGGGTATGTTAATAGTTGCTTTTTGTATTTATGTGTAAGTGAGGACAAAAATTAAAATATTTAATAACTTTAAATACACTTTAAAATGTAAAACTTCTGAAGTACTACTAAATGTACATGTGCCCATGTTTTGAATTATGTAATTTACTCACATACATTCAGGTGAGGTTAGCTAGCTGCCTGAATAGCCCAGGTACAGATGTAAGATGTAACACACTAAAGCTGAAAGGGTTTAAAGCAATGTAAGAAACAGGCTCATAATCAACAGCCGGGATCACTGTGGCTCTGGGCAACCTCTAAGAGCAGGTAAATAAAGAAATCAGATTGTTTTATTTGGGCAAAGGTTTGAGAAGAAATAATATACCCACCCTCCCTAATATAATATATTATCCAGAATATTTATTAAATGTGAAAATCAAGGAGAGTAACCTTATGGTTGAGTAACCCAGCAGACACCAAGTTAACCAAGTGATCAATAAAATATATTCAATAGCAAGACATTGGGATTGTGAACTCCCAAGTTTTGATATACAGAGGAGGGGACAACATCATTTCTGTGCCTAAAATGCATAGCTTCATTCCAAACACTGGGAAACATTAGACAAATCTAAGTCGAGGTCATTCTAAAAATAATTCTTCAAGACTCTTCCTAAATTGTCAGGAGCATAAAAGACAAGGAAAGACTGAAGATATTCTATAATCTGAAAGAGATTAAGGAGAAATCATAATGAAATGCAATGTGAGATCCTCAGTTGGATGATGGGGCAGAAAAATAACATTAGTAGAAAAAATGGTGAAATTAAAATGAGTTATATAGTTTAGTTATTCATAGTATATTAATGTTACTTTCTTATTCTTTTATCATATAAGTTGAAAATATTAGGGGAAATGAGGAATATATGAAAACTATATGCAACATTTATGCAACTTTTATTTAAGTCTAAAATTAGCTCAAAATGAACTGTTTTCAAAAAATTAGTTTTTGTTTTCATCTGGACATTATTAATATTAGCTAAATTAGTCTCTGATATCTGGGACATACAGGATTTTGTTCTTTCCCTGTGCTTCTGTTTGTTTCTACATTTAATGTTGATTACAATTCTAATTCTAGTAATTTATTCACCATAATTCATTACTTTAAACACCTCTTTTCTGCAAAGAAGAATTATTCCATTTACAAAATAATCCATTTTAATCAAACCCTACATTGGGCTTTCTGCTCAGCAGGAGCCTGTTTCCCCCTCTCTTTCTGCCTGCCTCTCTGCCTATTTGTGATCTCTCTCTGTCAAATAAATAAATAAAATCTTTAAAAAAATCCATTTTAAGCTTATTTATGTATATCAATATTGCACATTAAAATGTCACTTTTTAAATGTAATAAATTACAAAAACATCAGTGATATAGTCAAAAATAGGCAAAGAAAAACTTCAGAAAACATTTTTGTAAAAGATCCAATTCCCAAATAACCAATTAAATTAACAATCTCAATTGTGGCTTTATAACCTAACTTTAATTAGTTTTGACTTAGAGCTCTGGGTATTCTGGAGATCTGAGAACTACATATGAAATAATTTTACAGAAGATGTCAATGAAAATACCTAATTAAAAAGTTTAAATTATGATCATTTGAATTTGCTTTTTTGTCTCAATTAAAATATTCATGTTGAATACATCTTATGAGACTTACAAATATCCACACCATTTTTCATGTTTAAACACATTTAAGATATTAATAAATGCATTTCCTGTAAATGTCTTTAAAATAGATGCCTTCTGATGTAAATACTAAATTACACTCACAAACACATGTGGTGAAGTGCTGAACAAGGACAAGCCATTATTATATTATGTTCATATGCATAAAAACACACTTCAGTTTTGTTCATGAACACTTTCACATACATTATTAAATATTAATAATGGGATAATGTCTAGAAAAGAGTCTTGTGCAAAATTCAAGACTATAAAACTCCTTAAAGATAACACAGGAGGAAACCTAGATGACCTTGGAAAGGGCAAAGACAAAGATATGGTATCAAAGGCATGAACTGTGAAAGAAATAATGGATAAGGTAGACTTCACTAACATTAAAAAGTTCTGTTCTGTGAAAGGTGATGTCCAAAGATTAAGACCAGCCCACATGTAAAGAATTCTCCAAAATAGCACAAAGAATTGTTAAAACTCAAAAATAAGGAAAAAACCCTATTATAAAAATGGGTCAAAACACTAAACATATACCTCACTAAAGAATATATAAAGATAGGAAATAAGAAAATTAAAAGATGCGCCACATCATTTATCATCAGGGAAGTACAAATTAAAACAAGATATTGCTACACATCTATAAAATTGATCAAAGTCCAGGACACTGACAGCACCAAATGCTGCTGAGGATATGAAATAATAGGAACTCTCGCTAATGGCTGGTGGGAATGCAAAATGGTGCAAGCACTTTGGAAAACAGTTCGGTGGTTTCTTACCTAACTAAACATAGTCTTATCATATGATCCAGCAATCATTTTCCTTGGTATTTACCCAAAGGAGTTGAGAATTTATGTCCTCCCAAGAATTGCCCAAGAATATTTATAGCAGTATTATTTATAACTGCCCAAATTTGGAAGTAATCATGTTGTTCTTAATAAACTGTGGTACATCCATACAATTCATCACGATTATTCAGTGATGAAAAAAGGTGAGCTACCAAACTGTGAAAAAAACATGGAGAAAACTTAAATGCATATTACTGAGTGAAAGAAGCTGATCTTTTACAAGGCTACACACTGTGGGATTCCAACTCTGACATTCTGGAAAAGGGAAAACTATGGATACAGTGCTTGCCAAGGGTTGGGAAGTGGGGATAACATGGTGGAGCACCGTGTTAGGAATGTGGAGGAATTTTAGGGAAGTTAAAATACTGTGTATGCAATTATAATGATTGATGCATGTCATTATACATTTTTTCCAAAACCATGCATTGTAAAAAAAAAAAAACCGAGAATGAACTGCAGTGTAAACTGTGGACTTTAGGTGGTTAGGAGTCAATGTAGGTTCATCAGTTATAACTAATATACAACTCTGATAAGGGATGCTGATAATGGAAAGGGAATGTATGGTAAATCTACCTTCCTGCCAATTTTGTTATAAAGCTAAAAAATACTTAATAAATGTATTGATTTTTCTACTTGATTTTTCTAATTGAGTACCTTGTAAGTGCATATAAATGACAAAGGCTTTTATAAAAGAAATTTAAAATAGCTTTTTTCTTTTTTCTTGACCTCTTGGATTTGTTATAGAATTGGAATGGGTGAATTTCTATCTTTTTTTTTTAACATTTAGTCTTTTGAAACTTAATATTACAACCCACAGATTGATGCTCAATAAGAAATTTAGAGTAGAATATATTAAAACCCTTTTCAGAATTTCTGAGATGAACTTCATATATCATTCTGTTGAAGAAGTTTTTGAATTTCAATTTACATTAGAAATTCAAGCACAAATTTAATGCACTTAGTGCATTAAAGATCATTTAATGCATTTTAATCACTACAGGATTAATCAGAATCAATGGGTTAGCAGTGATTGAAGCTCACTACTTATTCTAAGATTTAAACAGTCTGGTAGCAACAGATCTTTCCCTAAAATTTTAGATAATTAATCAGATGAATCAGACACCAACTAGGGAGAATTTTATGTTCTCTAGTTTTCCTTAGTAAAATAACATCTCCAAATTACATCTTGAATCTGTGAGTTAAATAATAAATGTTGCATAGTGGGTTTTAATCTCTAAGTTTATATTCATTTTTAAACTTAATATCTAATGATAAGACTTGACATTGACATTTTATATTCTCTAATAATATTTAAGTTACTTAGATTTTAGTGATTTACGTGTGGCTATTTCCATATCCTTCTGTGTTGTGATTTCTACATTTTCTTTTCCTGCTTACATGAAACTCAGATTTGGACAAAATGATCTCAGTTTTTATGAATTTGTTTTCTTTTGCCAAATTTTGGCTTTTTATTTAACTCCTTCTAGGATACGTCCCTAAATTTAATCTCTTTTCATAGAAAGGAATATGGAAGCTATGCTTGTGAGGCTTAGAAACTACCACTTAATGAAGATTAAAAAGAAAATTATTGCTTGTTTCAAAATGTTTCTCCTTAAGAAGGATCAAGTCTAATGCTGGCTTTGGCCCATACCTGAGATGATTTTAGTCCAGGAACATCATCTTCCTATATAAAAAGTGAAATCCGAACAAAAAATTTTTTTTTCACTACTTCAATCACTTTTCAAATGTCACTAGATCAAAGATGCCTACAATTACCACCTTATTTTAAATTACAAATCCTTCTGTGTTGCCAAATCTCATGTTCCACTCATGTTCCAGTGCTCATATTTATTACTTGCAATGCACTCTTCGAGTATTTGTCAGTTTCATGTTTCACGTTTCAGATAAATTGCATTGCTTCACTGCTTTGAAGTAGACAAATATTATGTTCAAAATTCATTCTTTCCTATCTCTATCCCCAGAAAAAAAGCAGTCTTCCTTCAGTGATCTAGTGATCTCAGGCCATGGACTATCGGATCTCCACCTGGAATTTCAGCTCACCATTTTGGATTCCTGTCATATTGTCCACTCTGGACATTGGTGGTGAGGCGCTTAGTTTAACCCTGTTCATAATGTAGCCATAGCATTCAGATAACTTTGGGAGAATGAGAGATACGACTACATACCAACAATTAGGATTATCACCTGATACACTTAGTCAGAGTCACAGCATTTAATGGGGCTACCATCAGTAGAGCTGCCATCAGTAGTGGACATACAAAGCAGCTTGGTCATATTTTTTTCTTCTTGTCACTTGGATTCCTAATGTAGTGCATGTCTGTTGGTGACACTTTTTGAACTAATATAAGTCAATTTAAACTTAGGGATAAACTCATAAATCTTGAAGAATTTAACCTTCTAATATATATAATATTTGTATGCATATTTATTTTTCAAGGGAATATTTAAAGTGGTTACCTCTCATGGGTTAAGTCACATGGAGTATCTAAATAACCACATCTTATGTAGGGATGTAAAGCCGATGGGGAGTGCCTCGGTGCTCTTGGACGAGATTTGACAGGAAATACAGATGAACTGTATAAAAGAAGCAAAGATACTAAATCTCTTCCTATATGGTATATATACATATTGAAAGAGCAGGATCTGTCATTCCAGTGAAGATGAGAAGGAACAATGATGGCTTCATAAAAATTGTGGGATAAATCTCTTTTGTAAGAAAAAAAAGTTAATAATTTCTTAGGAGACTAATTTAGAATGATTAAGAGATAGGAATCCTCATTTATTTTCTGAATATAGATTTAAAGGAAAAGTACTGAGATTAAGAATCTTAGAAAATGTGCTGTGACTGGCACTGATTCCTTGGCAATAGCAGCATAAATATAATTATGCATTACATAGTTGGAGAAATTATAGACTGTGAGGGTCTTTCTTCATGCTAGTATGTACTAGAGAAGAATGGGTATAAACAGTAAAAAATACCAGTGTGAGATCTAAGAATAGTCACACTGGCAGGACAGCACCACTGTTTCTTTTTACTAATAGACTCTAAATAATAAAATAAATATGCGTCACTCTGGATCCAATAAAGAGATGATATAGTAATTTAACATGAAGAATTATTAAACTATGATACGAAAGTAACTATAAACATATGAAGAAAATGCTCTAAGGTGCCCTAGGGCTGAGGGAAGTCCCAAAGAAAATCAAATTTGGAAGGGAGGCCTGTTCCCCAAAGCTGGGATTCATACCGCTCTAGAAAAGGTGAGGTTGCAGCCTGTTGAAAGGCTAAGAACTTCCCTGGGTTAGCAAGGGAAGAGCTATTGCCACAATTGTAAGGTGGGCCCATAGAGCATGTCAAGGCACTGATGTGAGCTCAAAGACCAGTGCGTACAACATTTACATTGGGAGAGTTACAAAAAACAAACCTCAGGGTGTGGTGGTGCTGATGGAGGGGCTTGCTGTGAAATGGGGACACCTGTGCTGTCACGAGGCCTGGAACACACAGTGTCCAGAACAGGAGGGCTCTGGGATATTGATCACCAGGCAGGGCCTAGAGCTGAAAGGTTGCTAAGAAACTGAGCACACTGTGTGTCTGGGGCACAGGCCCACAAGGTCAGTTGATGGCGTTTTGTATCAGAGCCAGAATTCAGTACATTGTCAGAACAGAGGCCCTGAAACGTTAAGTCTGGAGATGAGAAACAATTCATAATTGGATAATTGGTACAGTCTTCTCTCTAGCTACTCAGTTTCTATATGCATTCTACACATTTGAACTCCCATCCATAAATCAGAGTGAATTTCTTTCTTTTTTTTTTTTTTCTTTCTTTCTTTTTTTTTTTTTAACCCACACTTGTCTAGTTGTGAAGTCATAGGTGTGGGTTGTGGAAGAGAAGGTGATGCAACCAGAATGGATGCCAAAGGAGTCTCAGCTACCTGCTTATACAACTTGCTTGTACCTTCCAGGCCCACCCAAGCACATGTCTCATAGAACATTTTCATTTAATGATTGATTGCCGCTGTTCCCACTCAACCTTAAGACTGGGAAAGTCAGACAACATCAGCTTCATGATGGGAAGCTCAGGCCACCTGAAGATGAATAGTTAGGCTTTTAGTATTTACCAAAGCCCAATAATAAACAGAAGCTTTTTTTGCTAGAGAATTGTTATCCCAAGAAGAGGGTGTAGATCATTCCAAAATCCTGTAGGCCTTCGCCTATGATCCTTCTGCTGTGTTTGTTGGAGTCCACATTGGACATCTTTATTTGTGACAGATCTTTTTGATATCATTAGATCTGATCATGCAGATCAAATGATCTATAACCATTTATGACTATAAAGCCCAAGTGGCCATACAACTTGTACTGCAGTCTGAAATTGTCGCAAAGTCTATGTGCTGTTCTGATACGCACTTGAAACTGAATGAGTCTGTAAATGGGTCAAAGTGACACACTCAAGTATTGCTTAGTTTGCCTTCAAAATTATAAAAGATGTACCAAATGTATGCTTTTTTTTTCCTTGATTGGTGGTGCAAACTGCAGCAATTTGTCTTCACTTTGGGAAGGCTATTTCATTAATCCCCATATCATTAACCCTCCAGAAACTTCCCCAACAGACTGGGTCCTACATTGTTCTGGCATTTATCTCCCTCCCCTCCCTTTGGTTTCCAAATGTCTAACTAAGGTACAAAAATAACTTTTTCCAGCTTATCAGATCTAATCAGGATAATGTTCTCAACATCGTGGACCAGTGTGTTGTTTTATAAAGTGCTAAAATGATTAAGATCTCTGGGGACTATATTTTAACAGACAGCCAGAAAGTTTACATAGTCTTGGGGCAAAAATGTGAAGTTACATTGCGGCCCTCAGAAGTAAAAGCAAGCTACTTCAGCTGGCCCTTGCACATTTGTATGGGAAAGAAAAAAGACATTAGCCAGGTAAATAGCTGGATAGAAAGGAGCCAGGGATGTGCTGACTTTCTCCAGTAAAGATACTACATTAAGAAAAGCAACTGTGGGGTGCCTGAATGCCTCAGTTCGTTGAGCATCTGATCTGGTTACTTGGTTTCAACTAAGGTCGTGATCTCTGGGTCATGCGCTTAGTGTAGTCTGCTTGTGACCCTACTCTCTCCTCTCCCTGTGCCCTTCCCCTTGAGAGAACTCTCTCTAAAATAAATAAATGTTTAAAACAAAAGTAAAACAAGAATAGCAGTTGCAGTGAGAGCAACTGATATCATCATCTGATAATGTTTTGATGGTCCACACTCATTTTCCAAGATCCGCATCAGAAGTCAAACTGATGGGTTAAATGGAATATCAACACCGTGGTTTTCTTTCCGGTTTACTCTCTTGGCACAGGAGACTTACAGGGGCTTTCACATGTCTTATGGAATGGCCCTCACCCCATGAGTCAGAAAGGCAATGTGTAGATTCTTCCAGTTATTATTATTAATTACACCTATTCCAATTAAAGGTTCAGGAACTGGGGGAAACACCCAGTAGTCTGAAGAATGAACTGGACGCCCTTTGAGTCTGACTCAACCTGCCATCTATCAGCAGAGCACCATTGATCTCCACTTTGATAGGCCACAGTGGAATTTTGGGTCCCAAAATATTAGTGTTCATTTAAAGGAAGTGTCTCAAAGTCTCTAAAAGGTATGGGTATTTCATTTTCCCATTTGGTCACTTGTGTATATTGCCATAGCCCTTTAAAGAAAGCTCAGTGTAAGATTTATTGTGTGTACATATGGCAGTGGTCCATAATTGCAAAGCAGGTAGTAAAGAGTGACTTTGGAGCTGAGAGGCAATAAATTGATACCTGGCACAGAGTGTGAAGAGAATATAGAGCATTTCTAAATGAAGGCTTAGACAATTATAGTAAAATGTAGAAAATTTTATATCAAAGACAATTTATTCTCTAAGGAGAATAAATGTCAAATAAGAAGAATGTTTCTTTTAAGGAGTAGATATTTGTTATCATATTATAAAGCATAAGAAAAGATATTCACCCCTCCTCAATTATATTATAAGGTTAATAATATCAAGGAATGTGTTCTAGGAATACTATCCATTGTGAGGTCTGGGCATATATTTGACACATAATAAGATTATACTGTAATGTATACAGTATACATAATGTATTTCTCTTCCCAATGAGGTTAGACTATATAAATATTCCTCCCAACTACTTGAAAGCACCTGTTCTGTGGGGGAATAAAAGTTTCAGCTATGGACATATTTTATTAAAAATAGTGTTGTTGAACTATAAGCACTTAAATCTTCTTTAATTTTTGCCATTCATTTTATCATGTCTTTAGCAACTCCTTATTAACATCAGATGCCTCTATTAATTATCTCTAGAAAAAATTTAAGAAATATATTGTTGTAGCTGATACTACTACCTTGTTAACAGCAACTTAAATACTGATGAATCTAGAGTAAGTTTGAATCTTCCTTACTGCTGGAACATATTTAAGAATAAGAAATAAAAGTGAGTAAAAATTAGTAATTTACAAATTTGTTGTAAATTTACAAATATTATATACAAGATAAAATAAGTATTTGTGAAGTGAATAATAAAATGAGTACTTTCCTATCACTATGAAGTAAACCTATCATAGACTTTTTTTGCTTTGTTACTTGATTGCACCTAGGCTAGTGGGTATTAACAAAATATACAGGAACGTCTGCACTAACTGATTTTATCTGTTTTTTATTTAAAAAATATAGAGCAATTTTTAAAAACCTACATGATCCAGTGTTCAATTCTATTATATCAGGTCTGTTACATTTAATAAGTGAAGAAAATAAATACCAGTCCTAGACTTTGTATTGCATCAGAGTTGGTTTTATAAACTCAACATTTTGTTAATAGAATACATTTGAAAATTGTTCTAGAATGTCATGTAGACGTATTTGCATAATAAAACATAAATGTGTAAGTGAGCATTTATTTCTAACAGAGAGAAAATACAGAATTAAATGTGTGTACAATATATATGTACCCTTAATAACTTATTTTGGGGGGGGCTGATTTTCTCTATGCCAACCATTAAAGATTAAATATTTTTTAAATTAATTGATTATAGACTCTAGATATCACAGAAAACAATTAGAGAGTTGTAGTTTTCATATGCCTGTAGTTAAATTGAGAAAGATGCACAGAGTAGATAATTCAATTTCCAACGGGGTTTTCGGAAGAATTAGTATTTTAAGGCAGTGCTACGTGGCAGGACCTTATGGGCATATCATTGCAAATTGGTTATGGTTGGATAATTTACTTCTATTTAAATTATGCACATCCACAACCTTTGTCATATAGGTAAAAGCAGCTCTGAAATCTTGGTGCAGATGACTGGCCTTCTTTGGATAAGCCATAATACCAGTGAGTTAACAGGGTATAAAAAAGAAAACTTGGTAAATATACTTATTGATTATAGAATCTAAATAAAACAGGTTTAGAAAGGGAGTCCTCAGTGAATAAACATTTTTATAGCTGATCTTGGTCAAAATAGTCTAATTGGTTTGGAATTACTGGAGATTTGAAATATTCACTCCCCCAAATTTCTTGGCATCTTAAAATATGTTACCATGTTCATGTTTCTTATTTTCTCAGTTTTCCTCTACCTGTCACCTACTGTGTAAAATGGAGACAAGTTGTATATGAACCTATTAATTAACCAGGTTAGCTTCAAATTAAAATAAGAATTTATGGGTTCATGCGAATCTGGCATCTCACTACAGGGAGACAACTCTTTTCCATTTATGACAAGAAATACTCTATTTTTCTGAAGTTTCATCCAGCAAAATATTTTGCTGACTAAACTTAGTTTACTGTTTAAGTGATATCACTATGAAAATATGTTTAGTAAGACATTATTCAAAAAAGTTAAGTCTTTACTGACAATACAGTGGGAAGACTAATGCTATTAGGATGTAAAGTAATCTTCTTGGAAAAAGTTAAATTTTGTGTCTTTTTTAAACCTAGAAAAAATTTTAAATTCCCCTAAGCACAATTGTGTTACCAAAGTTCTGAAATAAAATCAAGATAGGGATTAAAAAGTCTGCATATCTAAGATGCAATAAAATATTGTGAAAGCATTTTTGAAAGTCTACTTTTGTGCCATTATACCTTTATTCCAGTTTTTTTTAACTTTGAAACAGTGTTTATAATTTAATCCTTTTTTTTGTTTCATTAAAGCGTAATTAAAAGTCAATTAGTGTAGTCTAATAAAATGCAGGTTTTATAGGAAAAGAAACTCTAAATTTGGAAATAAACCATTTGAACTTCTTAAAGATTTTATTTATTTATTTGAGAGACAGAGAGAGAGAGTGTGTACACAGAAGGAGAGGGAAAAGCAAACTCCCCACGGCACGGGAGCCTTACTTGGGGCTCAGTTCTAGGATCTGGAGATCATGACTTGAGCCAAAGGAAGATGCTTAACCAACTGACTCACCTAGGTGCCCCTATTTATTTGAATTTTAACAAATATTTTTATTAGAATGTTTCAGAAATTTGACCAAAATATTTAGATATTATTTTGATATATATCAAACATACTAAAAGTGCTAACCTGTGAAATAGCATTAGTTGTGCTCCGTAGTTATGCTATAAAAAGGACACCATTAGGTTGTGTGTGTGTGTGTTTGTGTGTGTGACTAAAACCAGAAAACAGTGAAAAAATATTTCAGATAAGGCTTAAAGAAAAATAAGGAAATTTTCCAGATATATAAAGTATAAACTAAAAATAAATGTCCTCAGTCTTTGCATTTTTCATGTTAAGTAATTTAATCATTCAAAAGAATATTTTATTTATTTTTTTGGAGATTTTGTTTATTTATTTGACAGAGCACAGCGGGGGAGCAGCAGGCAGAGGGAGAGAGAAAAGCAGCCCAATGATGTAGGGCTCTATCCCAGGACTCTTGAGATCATGACCTGAGCTGAAAGCAGACACCTAACTGAGCCACCCAGGTGCCCCTACAAATAATATTTTAGATGTCAATAATAACTTGTTGAATGATTTCTACCTGTATAGTATCAGATTTTAGTATGTTTGATTTTAAAGCAACATACAAGAACTAAATTACTTAATCCAAGAAATCACGTGAATACTGCCTACCATCCCCCATCTCTTTTCTGGGTGAAGTAAAAAAAGACAAAAATAATTTTATACAGTTTTCCAACTTCCAAATGACACCTGTGATGCCTGTATAACAAAGCAGGAGACTGGAGTTAACTCTTTTTTTCTGCAAAAACTGAAGAAAATATTTCCATTTTGGATCATATAGTGAAAAAAGCTGGCTGATCACTCAGTTGTTTTTAGGAGAGGATCTGAATGATCTGTGATCATCTATATTTCTAACACACAAAACTCTCCCAATCAGTCTTTCAGTGCATCATTTTTTTCAAATTCGGCTTTATTGAGATATAATTGACAAATAAAATTATAAGAGATTTAAAGTGTTCGTCATGGCGATTTTATATACATGCAGATTTAAAAGGATTATCCTCATCTAGTTAATGAACACATACATCACCTTATTTATTTATTTATTTGTCTTATTGTTGAGAACATTTAAGTTCTACTCTCTTAGAAAATTTCAATTTCGATTACACAATTCAACAAAGTTGCAGTATAAAAAATCACCATATAAAAATCAGTTCCATTTCTAACAAAGAACTATCACAAAGAAAAATTAGTGAAACGAACCCATTTATAGTTGCATCAAAAATGACAGAATATATAGGAAAGGAATAAATGAAACAAGATGGGATCAGGAGGGAGACAAACCATAAGAGACTCTCAGTCTCACAAAACAAACTGACAATTGCCGGGGAGAGGGGTTTAGGGAGAGGGTTGTTGGGTTATGGACATTGGGGAAGGTATGTGCTAGGATGAGTGCTGTGAAGTGTAAACCTGGCGATTCACAGACCTGTACCGCTGGGGCTAATAATACATTATATGTCAATAAAAGAATTTAAAAATTAAAAAAAATGACAAAATGCCTGGGACTAAATTTATTCAAGGAGGTAAAAGATCTGTACATTGGAGAGTATTATAAAATACTGATAAAAGAAATTAAAAAGGACAGAAATAAATGGAAAGCTCTTTCATGCTAATGGTTAGAATAATTAATATTGTTAAAATGTTCATACTACCTCAAATCAATTTACCGATTCAATACAATCCTTATCAGAATTCCAGTGGAATATTTCACAGCAATAAAAAAAAAATCCTAAAATTTGAATAGAACCACAAAAGATCCCAAATGACCAAAATAATCTTGAGACAGAGCAAAGCAAAAATCATCACTCCTTGATTGCAAACTATATTCCAAAACTATACAAATCAAACAGCATGGCATTGCAATAAAAACAGACACAGATCACTGGAAAATATTATAGTGCCCAGAAATAAATCAGTTTACCATTTTTAAATAAGAATAGGTGGCCAAGGATTACCAGATATTCAAAGAAAATTTACAAATAGCAGCCAGAGACAAATGCAAATGAATAGGGAAAGAGAGCCCAGAAACAACAAAATCAATGAAGAGGTAAGAAAGCAAGTTAAATAAGTTATAATGGGGAAGAGGAAATGTTGTATTCATGGTAAATATAACAATAAGAAATAAGAAAATAAACACTGGAAATTAAAAGATGATAGCCCAAGTTTAGAAGTCCATAAAGAGATTGTAAGATAAAATTGAAGTATTCTCTTAAAAAATACAGAAAAAAATAAAATAAAATGGAAGTCAATGAGAAGAGAGAGGTAAGAAAACAAAAATATCAGTTTAGGAGTTGTAAAACTGACATAGGCATTCTAGAAAGAATCAAGGAAAAAAAATCACAAAACTATCAGGAATGTTTTCTGGATCTGATGTTCATGAAGTCCCAGATTTAAGTAAATACTGTCTAAGTACTTTGCATGAGGAATAAGAAGAGACTGATGCCAAGGAACATAATTTTATGATTTTTAGCATTTGCAGATAAGGAGATAATTCTGAAAATTTTCAGAAACAAAATCAGTTATAAGAACTGAAAATGATAGCAAAGGTCACATTGTATAACTAGAATCCAGAAGACAATGGAAACATGTACTGATCATTCTGAGTAATGATTTTCAGACAAAATTTATATTACTGGCAAAATTGTCAGTTGCATGTAATGGTATCATAAAGCTGTTCTCATGTATAATGTTGTACTTACTTTTATATAACTTAAGAAAATTCTCAAGAATTTGTTCCTTCAAATATGAACAATTAGAGAGAGAGAGAGATTGAAAGAACATGAGATCCAAGACCTATAGAATTCATATTAAATGATTGAAAAAGGAAATTTCTAGAGTATATAGAGGTCCTTGGAGGACAATAAGAAATCTTAGGAATAAAAGGTACAGTTTAGGGAATTGTATTCCCTATGTACTGTATTCAGTGGTATTGTAATAGTGTTGCATGGTGACAGATGGTAGCTACACCTGTGGTGAGCATAGCAAAACATAGGGAGATGTGGAATCACTATGTTGTATACATGAAACTAATGTAATATCATGTGTCAACTTACTAAAAAAAAAAATAAAAGACTGCTTTAGAGAGCAAAATCTATAAAAATGGAATCAGAGGATTCCAAAGATATCCAAAAGATATCTTTTCTGCTTTAATAGAATATCAGTTCACTAATATGGAGTGAATTAATTAACTAATTGGAGATAAATTAGCAAGAGAAGCAAAAAAATAAATAAATGGAGACAATAATCAGTAGCTCTGATAAAATTAAAGTTCAAGGACAAAAATATTTGGGTAAAACTATTTGGATTTGTATTAAATACTATTTATGTAGTTACAGGAGTCACAATACTGAATATGAATTTAACCAGAATGGAAAACCCTACTTTATGAAGACAATGGATGAGGGAAAACTGTGGATTTGAAAGTAACCTAAAATCTTTATCTCCCATAAGGGAAGTCACTAAAAAGTTTAAAAGCAAAGAATTAGGGGATATAAAATTATTAATTATTATTTTCAGTATGTGGCAATAAACTTCAAAACTTACACACATTCATACACTCATATGTATATAACTATTGAGAGTAGTTTCCTCTGGGAAAGGAAGTTTGAGAAAGGAATGAAAGAAGAACTTTAGTTATGGTTACGTTGTTTTTATGATGTTAAAATGCATTTAGCATTTTAAAATGGAATAGCTTATGTGTCATAATTTAATAAAAATAAAGAATTAACATTAATTACATTTAAAGAATGAGCCCATGTTTTCAAGAAATAATAAATGCAATAATTTAAGTAAATTGAATAACTTAATACATATATTGCTGGAAATTACAGCAGTGAGTTTAACTTTTTTTTTTTTGCAGGATACCCTCAACTTGATATTTCATTAATTATCTTCAACAAATTCTTGTCCCAGCTTGACATTCCTTAGGCACTACCCTGCTTTAGGAACTCTTCTCTCCACTACTGGTTGGTAAATTCTCCTGCAATGTAAATTGATTTTAATATTAATCTTACCAAAATATAATTAGAGAATTGACCCTGGAGCACTAGCATCAACCTTTTGCATAGGAACCTCTAATTTTATGGGTGTCATATACTCCATAATAAGAATTTTTAAAAAGATGTATTTTTACTCATTTCATCTCTACTGGACTTATTTTTAATGATTTATTGGATTTTTAATGATATAATTAATATTACATGATACTAATCTCTGGCAAGACCCCAAAGAATTTGTATTAAAATGCTTAAAAATATTATGGCAGGAAAAAATTAACACAGATAATATATATAATTCATAAAATGTAGTTTAAAAATAATGAATTACTTACTTTTGGACACATCTATGGAAAAACAATATATACAGTGTCAAAAACTTTTTTCAAAAAGGCACAAGTAGCTGATAAATATGAATAATGAGAGAAGTTCTTATCCCCAAATTCACAGAACACAGAAATTATTAAAGTAATGCTCCATTGGTCATGAGTGTATCACAAGCTCTCACAACCCTTAGAAATCCTGTTTTGGTCAAAAAGTAAATATGCTACTAGGAAAATTACATGATGAATGTCAGATTGAAGAACTATTTGAAATAATTGCTTTTTTGTATTATCAAATCTACCTTCCTATCTCCCTATTCCTTCTTTTCTCTCTCTCTCTCTCTCTCTCACTTTCTTCCTCTCTTCTTTCTGCTCATCCTTCTTCTTACCTTTCTTTGAAAAACAGAAAGACAAGTATTTGGCAAGCATTAAGCTAGATGAATAAGTACACAAATGAATGATCATGTTGTCTGTATTTGTTTAGCTAATATTTAAGTAATCATTCAAGAAAATAATTGGATTTATTTTATAAAATGTATGTAGATATTACAAAAAGAGGACCAGAATATCTATGTGATTGGAAACTTTGCCTTGTTTCCAGGTATATTTGAGTGTCTGGAGGAAAGGTTGCAAACTTTTGCTTAAAGAATCAAGAAGTAAAGAGTTTAGGCTTTACATCCCCTGTGGCCATGGTGAAAGAATCCATAAATGAAAACCAACTGACACACTTTGTTATGGCCTGTAATTTGTTGACCTTTGGTCTAGAAAAATGCCTCCTCATTTTAGGTGCTGACTGGATAGGGACTGCCACATACATTGATTCAGCATGCTGTCATGGTACTACTTTTTATTGTCTTATGTAAGTTCGTTTGTTTGTAGCATTGAATTATACATAAAGACAATTTTGTCAAATAAGGACATATCCAGAGTTTAAATAAATGGAGGTTTTATTCCAAAAGCATATACAATGGAGAGAATGTTCTAATCTCAGAAATCTGTAAGTATTTCAAAATAAAACAGAAAAAAATGTTTTTATTTTATAGAAAGGGATAAGTAATACTTTATAGGCGCTTTAAAGAGACATAGGGTAATCAAAAGGGAACATGATTATAGTTTGACAGGAAATCTGTCTCCTGTTAGAAGATACTGAGGATGTGCTGACAAGGGGCATGTTCCCCTTTTTCCTCTTTTTTGTGTTCAGTCTTGGAGACTGCTGAATAAAATGGAATTATACTATGTTAAGGTTCATATACTGTATATGAGGTATTATTCCTTTGCTAGAAGGTAAACTATGATATATTAAAGTTTTATTCTGTAACCCCACAGCGACGATTGGGAATTCTGTAAAACTGAAACAATGAGATACAAGTAAAAAGCAAATAAAACTCATGAAAATCAACCATGATTCAAGGAGTGCCTAGGTGGCTCAGTGGGTTAGGGCCTCTCCCTTTGGCTCAGGTCGTGATCCCAGGGGTGCACTGGGTGCACTCTCTCTGCTCAGTGGGGAGCCTGCTTCCCTTCCTCTCTCTCTGCCTGCCTCTCTGCCTACTTGTGATCTCTGTCTGTCAAATAAATAAATAAAATCTTTTTAAAAATACATTCAATTAAACAGAAGAAGAACTAGAGGAATGGTTGGGAGAAAGAAGGGATGAGATAAATAGAAAACAAATAGCAAATGATAAATTCAAAGCAAACTATATCGATATTCACATTAAATACAAATAGTCTGAAAATACCAATTAAAAGATTGTTGGATTGAATAAAAATGAAACTTCTTACAATATGCGACCTACAGAAAACTCACTTTAAATACAAAAACAAAACAAAACAAAACAAATACCCCATAAATAAATGAAAAGTGAAGGATGGGAAAAGATATGCAGCTAACACTAAATCAAAACATAACTGAATTGACCGTGTGTCGTAAGAAACAGTCTGACCAAGGAAGAGAAATTGCTTACCCATTTATAGCTCTTCATAGCTATCTTTTCTTCTGTTTTTGTTTTGTTTTCAAGAGAAAACAAATAAGTTATAAATGAAATGGGGATACCTACAGATAGAATTTCATCTGTGCAGAGTATTTTCTTCCTTAACCTTATTCCTCTTTTAGCAGAGCACAATAATTAATGTGCTGGGGGTGCCTGGGTGCCTCAGTGAGTTAAGTGTCTGCCTTTGATTCAGGTCATGATCTCAGGGTCCTGGAATCAAGCCCCACATCAGGCTCCCAGCTCAGCAGAAAACCTTCTTTTCCCTCTCCTCCGCTGCTCCCCCTGCAACGCTCACTCTCTCTTCATATAAATACGTAAAATCTTTTGAAAAACAAACTGCTAATAAAACTTCATTTGTGATGTACAAGCCCAAAATAATGAGGCTTGGGGCGGGGGGAAATCAAGCAAAGAAAGATATGAAGCACCTGATTGTACCATCATGCTGAAGAGATAGCTAGTTGCAGACAAATTTGCCTTGGGAAGATTGAAAGGTGATACCACTGACGGTACCAGGTTAAAGAGAAAGGTCAAAGCGCTTACTTCCTGGCTGTTTCTCATCTCCTAGTTCCTATGGTTCATGGTACATCCGAAGTGGGAACTATCTCCTCTACCCTTTTTTTTCATTGACCATGAAGTTAGATTCCAAAATCAGCATGGCGTTTATTTTACTGAAGTCCAGAAGGAGAGAAAACCACATGAGTAATATGTGAGACAAGATAAAGAAGGATGTGGTTAGGACACAAATTTTACCTATATTTGCCAACTGTACGTTTTCCTTTCCTCCCTTATTTCCAAAGTTCAGTGCCCCAGCCTATGTTGAGGAAGGGAGATTGATTATAAACAATACTTATAGGGCGCCTGCGTGGCTCAGTGGTTTAAGGCTTCTGCCTTAGGCTCAGGTCATGATCCCAGGGTCCTGGGATTGAGCCCTGCATCAGACTCCTGCTCAGCAGGGAGCCTGCTTCCTTCTCTCTCTGCCTGCCTCTCTGTCTGCTTGTGATCTCTCTCTGTCAAATAAATTAATTAAAAAAAAATACTTACTATACCTCTGAACCAATTCATCTTACTGGCAATATTGTACATAAACTGCTTCTCCTCCTCAAAATATCATCTTATTTAAATAGGAGAAGAGCAATAAACCACATAAAGATTTGAGTAAGTTAAACAATGCTGTATTTAGAAATGATAAAAAGAAATATTAATTACATTTTATTTCAGTTCAAGAAGCTGAGTTTTAATTTTGTTGTTCAGTATAATTAAATCATTTTTCCTGTTTATTTTCAATACTGTATTTTGAATTGATTGACAAAATTTTAATGCTGTCACTGAAAATGGATTAGTTTTCTTCTGAACAGACCACTTAGCCACTTGATATCCTCTTGCATTGAGAGATTTATATGACAACATATTTCTTTTGGTAAACAAGTGACTAGCATAAAGAAAAGTGGAATGTCATAGTTAGGACATTTAATTTCTCCTCTGTGTATAAAAAGCTTAGTGTTGGCTGGGTTTCTGCATAGCAAATGTGAAAAATAAAATAGTATGTATTCTTGTTTTGATTTTCAACCAAAAATGTGGAAGGAATGACATTTCTCTTTTATTTATTTATCTACTTGGTTCTAAGGGCTAGGGTTTTAAAATTATGAGATCAAGGTGGAAAGGCAAACCAAACACTTTATAAATTCAGAATGAACAGTAGTACAAGTACCAGTAAAATAATACAAGAGGAGAGATTAAGTATGGCATATGTTGATCACTTTTATCTGAGCAATTTCCTGAAATTGGTCTATTAAACTTTTACACATAAAAATTGTGTTCTATGTGGCAGTTTAAGACTCCCATAAGAAAGGATGATTATTTGAATTAATAGTTGAACTGGTTAAAATTAAGCAAAATAAACTGTACAGCCATCAGATAGAAAGGGCAGACATCAAATAGAAAACAATGAATAAAACTGAGTGAAGAGAATATTGAGTGGTAGGATAATAAAATATTAATTTTTAATTTTTTCTCATTATAGAGTTAATCAAGATCTAGTAGTTCTATCAAAATATTCTTAGTGAAATTCAAAGAATAATCAAATAAATTATCAAAACCACTTAATACAAATTAACAACTTTAAAGCAAAGTGAAATAGTACATACAACACAGTGAGAGGAACAAAATGACTAACCTAAGTAACTTTAAAAGTAGGATTTAGGGGTGCCTGGGTGGCTCAGTCAGTTAAGCAACTGCCTTTGGCTCAGGTCATGATCCCAGGGTCCTGGGATCGAGCTCCCTGCTCAGTGGAGAGCCTGTTTCTCCCTCTTCCTGCCACTCTGCCTGCTTGTGCTCTCTCTATCTCTCTATATCTCTCTCTGTCAGGTAAATAAATAAAATCTTTTAAAAAATTACAGAAAACAATAGTCACCATTTAAAAAAATAAATAAATAAAAGTAGGATTTAGAAATGATACTGAGAGCTAATAAAATATTTAAAAACTATGTATAAATACTGCAGTGTGGTTAGAAAATTTATAAGAAATTCTGAAATTTCTTTTATGTTTATGCTTAGATTGAATAAATAATATATATAATGAAAGCCAGATTTCTCACTCATGGAGAAAGATGTTATAAATAAGAAATGGGAGAAGAACAGCATGAAAACTTTGGTATCTTATTGGAATCAGAGGTATATATATGAACTCATTTTAAATATAGATGTGATAAATTGATGATAGATAGGTAGATAATGTGTTGGCTAGTATACATACCTGTATCTCTTAGGGTCTATGAGCAATGACACCCTAATAGCACTAAACACATCTGTGCCCAGATCTTGATACCTAAATCCTATTCTTCAATAAAAGAAACCTGGGATTCCTGGAAAATTGTTAGATCCTGGTGCTGTGGATGGGAACATATAAAAATGAGTCTGGAGCATTTTTAATAGGAAAGATTCACAAGTTTTGGGACGTGTTGAAAGGACACAGGAGTAACAAGAGCCAGCTTCTAATGGCCAAAGATGTACAACAAAATAAATTATGCTAGTACTGTAATACCAGTACCCATCAGTATCCATGTGTCCATATTGATATAAGTAATTCAATAAATGCATAAATTGAGAAGAAGGGACAGCTAAGTCTCATAGTACATTCCAGTTAGTAGAAGTATGACAGAATTAGAGAAAGAGAAAATCACCATTAGGATATCACAGTAATAATTATTGCAGGCAAGATACATCAATGGAAGCTAAAATTATTATGCAAATATTTAATGGGAAACAATATTTGCATAGTATCAAAGAATGTACCCTATGATGTTTGTTAATGGCAAATATTAAAATAGTGATTTCATAGTTTAGAAACCAGCAGACACCACCTTAATAAAATGATCAAGTTAACATTGACTATGAGAAGACTTATTTAGATCATTTACTCCCTGATATCACATCACTTTTGTGGTTATTTAGCTCAATCAAATCATGGGATAACAATAGTACCAATAGAGGGACATTCTGGAAAATAATGGCTAATACTCCTTAAAACTTCAAAGAAAGTCTGAAACTTGTCACAAAAAGGATGTAAAGAGGGTAGGTAACTAAATGGGATATGGAATCTTAGACTGGATCCTGGAGTGGAAAAAAGCAAAAACAGAAACAAAAAATTTAGTGGATTAGGGAACTCTGTGCAATTTTAGTAGCTATTTTGTTAAGTATAAAATTATGCCAAAATAACAAGTAATAATAATAAATTCTAATTTAAATTTGTTATTGAATTCTGTGAAAATCATTCTTGTTTTTGCTATACTAAAAGTATTACAAATTGTAAATTATCCATGAGGACAAATAGCTGTTAATAGTATGTTACATAAAACCCACATTTTATCCTTTTAATTTAAGTGTCGTTTTGAAAATGAATGAGAAAGTAATTGCTTTTTAGGGCAAAAAAATTGAATAAGAGAATACATATGTATATTATATATTTACATATATATCTATACATACATATATATATGTATATATGATGTTTATAGATATCTGCAGTATTATGTTATTTAGTTGTCAAAAATTATAAAAGGGTATAATCTAGGCCAAACATCCACACTGGTACATTTACTTTAAAAATACTGGAAAATATAATAAAATATAATTAACCTTTGCAAAAAAGTCACTAAAAGAAAAAATGTATTGGATTTTGGCTCACTTTTGAACAATTGTATATATATAGGATTTTTCAGATATTTTGACAGGGAACTAATTGATATCACTGAAAGTAAAATGTTTTGGCTAATATTTTAAATTCCTATGTGGTTGGTCCAAGAAATAAAAAGACAGTATTGATATTTAAGAATTGATATCAATAGCACACTCTTTACATGAGCCTCTATTTATCATTTTTAAGTAAAATATTCACTTTTGAAACCTAATAAAAATTAAAATTTCAAATAAATAGATTAAAACTCTAATGTCATTATATCACATGATTTAATTCTGTATTTAAAAGATCATAAAATATTCAAAATTTTCTATTTTAAAATGTTACCAATAATATTTATAAAGAATAAAAGTGCTTTATAATGTCAATAAGTAATTTATGTTTAAAATATCATTCATGGGGTGTCTGGGTAGCTTAGTCTATTAAGCATCCAACTCTTTTATTTCCCTTCAGGTCATGATCTCAGGGTCCTGGGATCAAGCCTCACATTGGGCTCCCCACTCAGTGGGGAGTCTGCTCAAGATTTTCTCCCTCTCCCTCTGACCCTCCACCCACCTCGACTCATGCATACTCTCCCTCCATAAAAGAACTCTTTAAAAAATAAAATAAAATATCATTCATGTAATAATTATCCATTTAATGTATAAGTTTTAAAAGATATTAATATAATATTACTATTAAAATGATTACAGACCTATAAGAGGATGAATTATAAATGAAATAAGATATGGAATTGGCAATAAAAAATGTTTAAGATCCACTGCTTTAATGGATTATAAACATCTTCAGGACAATTATCATGGCTTGTTCATGTTACGTCCTCCAAAGGTTAACACAGTTTTGGTACATAGTAGGTTCAAAATAAAGAATAATTATAGGAAGGAATGACTTACTTGAAGGAAGGAAGGAAGGAAAGAAGGACGGAAGGAATCACATTACGATGAGGAAAATTATTTTCTAGATAATGAAAATCCAGGATTTCTGAGTGCCTTAGCACTGAATCTTCAAGAACCTACATCTTCTCAATTATTTTTTTTTCTCACTGATATCAAGATAGTTAGGAAATTATGGTTGATTTGGCAGAGAAAGAAATATTAAGGAGAAAGAAACTTCAAACACAAATAGGTATAGGAATTGAATTCTACTAATTCCTCACTTGAAGGATCTGTCAAAATGGCCAACAAACATCACTCATCAGAAGGAAAATGCAAATCAAAACTACAATGATATATCATGTCACACCTGTCATATAGCTAAAATCAGAAACACAAGAAACAACAAGAGTTGGTGAGGATGTGGGAAAAAAAGGAACCCTCATTCACTGTTGGTAACGTAAAGTGTTGCAGCCGTCCATTTTTCTCAGCACCATTTATTGAAGAGACTGTCTTTTTTCCACTGTATATTTTTTCCTGTTTTGTCGAAGATTATTTGACTATAGAGTTGAGGGTCCATATCTGGGCTCTCTACTCTGTGCCACTGGTCTATGTGTCTGTTTTTGTGCCAGTACCATGCTGTCTTGGTGATCACAGCTTTGTAGTAAAGCTTGAAATCAGGTAACGTGATGCCGCCAGTTTTATTTTTTTCAACATTTCCTTAGCAATTCGGGATCTCTTCTGATTCCATACAAATTTTAGGATTATTTGCTCCAGCTCTTTGAAAAATACCAGTGGAATTTTGATCGGAATGGCATTAAAAGTATAGATTGCTCAAGGCAGTATAGACATTTTAACAATGTTTATTCTTCTGATCCAAGAGCATGGAATGGTCTTCCATCTTTTTGTGTCTTCTTCATTTTCTTTCATGAGTGTTCTGTAGTTCCTCGAGTACAGATCATTCTCTTACACAGTATACAAAGATAAACTCAAAATGGATGAAAGACCTCAATGTGAGACAGGAATCCATCAGAATCCTAGAGGAGAACATAGGCAATAACCTCTTCGATATCAGCCACAGCAACTTCTTTCAAGATATGTCTCCAAAGGCAAAGGAAACAAAAGCGAAAATGAACTTTTGGGACTTCATCAAAATCAAAAGCTTCTGCTTAGCAAAGGAAACAGTCAACAAAACAAAGAGGCAACCCACGGAATGGGAGAAGATATTTGCAAATGACAGTACAGAAAAAAGGTTGATATCCAGGATCTATAAAGAACTCCTCAAACTCAACACACACAAAACAGATAATCATATCAAAAAATGGGCAGAAGATATGAAAAGACACTTACGCAATGAAGACATACAAATGGCTATCAGACACATGAAAAAATGTTCATCATCACTAGCCCTCAGGGAGATTCAAATTAAAACCACATTGAGATATCACCCTACTACCAGTTAGAATGGCTAAAATCAGCAAGACAGGAAACAACATGTGTTGGAGAGGATGTGGAGAAAGGGGAATCCTCTTCCACTGTTGGTGGGAATGCAAGTTGGTGCAGCCACTTTGGAGAATAGTGTGGAGATTCCTCAAGAAATTAAAAATAGAGCTTCCCTATAACCCTGCAATTGCACTACTGGGTATTTACCCCAAAGATACAGATGTCGTGAAAAGAAGGGCCGTCTGTACCCCAATGTTTATAGCAGCTATGGCCACGGTCGCCAAACTGTGGAAAGAACCAAGATGCCTTTCAACAGACGAATGGATAAGGAAGATGTGGTCCATATACACTACGAAGTACTATGCCTCCATCAGAAAGGATGAATACCCAACTTTTGTAGCAACATGGACGGGACTGGAAGAGATTATGCTGAGTGAAATAAGTCAAGCAGAGAGAGTCAAGTATCATATGGTTTCACTTATTTGTGGAGCATAGCAAATAACATGGAGGACATGGGGAGATGGAGAGGAGAAGGGAGTTGAGGGAAATTGGAAGGGGAGGTGAAACATGAGAGACTGTGGATTCTGAAAAACAACCTGAGGGTCTTGAAGGGGTTGGGAGTGGGAGGTTGGGGGAGCCATGTTGTGGGTGTTAGGAAGGGCACGTATTGCATGGAGCACTGGGTGTGGTGCAAAAACAATGAATAATGTGACGCTGAAAAAAAAAAAAAAAAGTGTTGCAGCCATTGTGGAAAACACTATGGTGATTCCTCTTAAATTTAAAGATAGAACTACCCTAGTAATCTAGCAATTTCAGTAGTGAGTATTTACCCAAAGAACACAAAAACACTAATTCAAAAAGAAATATGCACCCTTGTGTTTATTGCAGCATTATTTACAATAGCTGAATTGTGGAAGCAGCCCAAGTGTCTATCAATAGATGAACGAATAAAGAAGATGTGGCGTGTGTGTGTATATTATATTAATATACACACACACAAAATTACACAAGGGAATATTAATCAACCATAAAAAGAAGGAAATCATACCATTTGCAACCAAATGGATGGAGCTAGAGAGTATAGCATAATGCTAAGTGCAATAGGAGAGAAGACAAATACCATATGATTTTACTCATATGTGTAATCTAAGAAACAAATCAAATGAACAAAGGGGGGAAAAAGCAAAAAAAAAAAAAAAAATAAAGACAAGCCAGGTGCCTGGGTGGCTCAGTGGGTTAAGCCTCTACCTTCAGCTCAGGTCATCGTCTCAGGGTTCTGGGATCAAGCCCTACATCGGGCTCTCTGCTCAGCAGTGAGCCTGCTTCCTCCTCCCAGTCTATCTATCTCTCCGCCTACTTGTGATCTCTGTCTGTCAAATAAATAAATAAAATCTTAAAAAAATAATAAAAACAAGCCAAAAAGCAGACTCTTAACTGTGGAGAGGAAACGGATGGTTACCAGAGGGGCGGAGGGTGAGGAGAATATGTGGAAAATATGTGGTGAAGGAAAGAGCACAGTTACCTTGAGCACTGAGCCATGTATGGTAGTGTTGAACTGCTATATTGCACACCTGAGACTAATATAACATTGTATGTTATATTGTATGTATATATTGTATATATATAACATTGTATGTTAACTATGTTGGAATTAAAATACAAACTTAAAATTGAGAAGTCTGTCTAAAATGTATTAAGATTTTACGGATGATGAAGAGAAAAAGGTACTTGTGTGCTCGCTCAGTGCATAATGGATGGACTTTGAAGAAATGGTCTGGGTGAAACCCAGAATGCTGTAGATAAAATATCCTAAGGTTATGTTGACAGTAGGAATAGGAATAATGTGCTATTATCTGAGCTTTAGCAAAAATTCATCAAACATATCAGGAACTTCCTATCAATGTGGAGATAACGTGGTAATATTTTATAGATCACATAAATCACAATAAAAGAAGTTTATGCATAAGTTAAATTTTGTTTTAGATCATGTTGTTTCAGAAATATGATTTTCATATTTCTAATACTCAGTTATGTTACTTTGCATATAAAATTGTTGATCATTAAAATGTGATTGCAAAATTAATTCTCCAGTTTATCTTAAATTGTGCAGAAATCACCAGCCTCTAAAGGTTTCCTTATTGCCATAGGTAAGAGTGACAGTCCTGTAACCTTGCAAAATACACAGGTTTTTTTGTGCATTTCTATTAGTATTGTCTCAAAAAACATGTAGGAAAGAGAATAAATAAGTGTTAATACGCAAAGTAAATATCCAAGAGTACCTAAAAATATTTCAATTAATTCATACAGTGTTTCTAAGAGCAGTATACTCCAGGCTTGATATAAAATTACTTACTGTTAATACTGATTCTTTGATGCAGTTGAATTCTTTCTTTATGACTGAATTCACACCTAAGTGGGAAAAGAATAATGTTCTTTCCCATTTCTAACTCTTTTAAATGGATTGAAGATATGCATGACCTTAAGCAATTTAAACCTCTGGGTCATTTTGTAAGGGAAAAAAAAAAGGTAATACACCATAGACATACAAGTTTGTTTTGTTACATTAATCCTATAGGAAACAATTTGTCTGGGAACACAGAGTTCACTAGCACACAATGATTTTATTTTTCTTCAGGGGTTCCAGTCAATGCCTAAAAAAGAAGCAATTTACTAAGTTGTACCTTGGGGCATTGTAATTCACCACACATGGGTGAACAATTTGCTTTGGGAAGGTAGTTACTCATGGCAAGATCAAATCTATCCAGTTCTGTTTTGCAGTGACAACAGTAACTTGTATAAGAATAATAATAACAATGTAGAGTCCAACTTTCTTTTGTAGTAGTTCTTCAGACTCTTAAAAATTTAGTCCACTTTTTAGCAACTTCCCAATTGATTTTCTCTGTGTAATAGTATAACCTTAACAATGTGGCACAAATTAAAAAAAAAAAAAAATCACCGAGGCAGGGCACCTGGGTGGCTCAGTCAATTAAGCCTCTGCCTTTGGCTTGGGTCATGGTCCCGCAGTTCTGGGATCCAGCCCCGAATCAGGCTCTCTGATTGGTGGGAGCCTGCTTCTCTGTCTCCTTCCCTCTCTCTTCTGCTACCCCCACTTGTGCTCTCTCTCTGTCAAATAAGTAAATTAAATCATATATGATATAATTAATTTATATATATGTGTATGTACATATATATAAAAATATATCTAAACCATATATATAATCTCATATGTATATAAAATCATATATATATATATATCACATATCACTGTGGTATTTTGTGTATTTGTGTTTCTCTTGACTCCACAAGACTATACTGATCTCCTTTTATACTAAGTCAAAAGCCACTAATAGTGTGTATCATTCAAGACACATTTAATGAGATACTAATTTATATTATCTTTGTTATTCGACCAGAGACCTTTGTGTACATTATTTCACTTTATCTCCTCAAGAATGTTAAAAGTGGGGGGGGTATCCGTCCCTTTCTTATATCAAGAAATTAATGTTCATAAAAATTGATATTATCAAGGACATATTGTTAGAAATGACACAGCCTGGATTCAAAACTTTTCTGTCCATCTTACATGTAAATTGTTATTTACATTTATCATGTCAGCCGAAATTGAACTAGTATATTTTGATGCACTAGATTTGACCCATACTAGGTATTCACCAGCAATTTAATTTTAAAGGACTTAAACCTCAACTTTGGCCTTTTTTGAAGCCCTAGAGCCATTCAGATACATTGTATCAAAACTGAAAGGCATTAGAAAGTATGAGTTATTTCCAACATTTAAAATATTTTATTTGCTTGTAATTGAAGAGTCTTATTTGGATGCTCCCCCATCCCCCATGACAGGACTATTATATACTTATGTTCTAATGTGCCATTATGACTGTGAATTATCAGATATAATTTCACTCTTGCCTGTATCATTGCTTTGAAGCCTGTCTATTATGGAGGAAGATAAGTTATGTTTAGTGTTACTAATACAACCCTATTTATTTATTTATTTATTTATTTATTTTAGTAAAGTTGATACAGAACATTATATTAATTTCAGGTGTGCAGCATAGTGATTCAACAACTTTACACATTATGCCTTATCTTCTGAAAACTGTTTATTACATGGAGAAGATGAAGTCTACTAGTAGGTACTTCCCATTTTTCCCATTTTTAATTTCACATGATGAGTTGAATTCTGTTTGATGAATGATTCCCTTTACCTTCAGGACCAAATTCAAACCCCTTAGCTTGGCAAACCAGACCCTTTGTAATCTGCCTTGTGATTAGTTCTCCAGTTTCATCATTTGGCAGTTTCCCCTCACACCTGTGTCCCAGGCACACTGAGTAATTTGTTGTGCCTTGGCAATGCTGCATTTCCTCATGCCTGGGTGCCTTTGCATGTTCCTGCCTAGTGAGTGCTTCTGCTCATTTCACTGCTTGGCTAAATCCTACTCATCTCTCAAAACTTAGTTCATGTATTGTCTAGGAATATTTTCCACTTGACCCCAGTCTATGTAAGAGAGAGAGATTGGTAAACATACATGCACATTCAAATTTCTTCAAAATTTTGAACTTGAAAGCCAATCTCATCTAACCTGTGTAGTCCTTATGAAAGCAAAAATAATTTCTTTCTTATGTTAAATTTAGTAAGGCTTAACATTAAAGCTGAATGCTATAAACACCAAAGTCCAGCAAGGAATTTAGAATTTTGACCCATTTTTTCATTTACTTAAATTTATCTATTCATAGTTGGCATAAAATGAGAATGGATCAAACATTCAGATCTCCTGTAAGATATACCTCTAGTTCCTTCTATATTCCATCTCAAGAGTTTCATGTATTTTTGCATGCATCAAAGTTTACACAAAACAATACATACCAAGTATTTTGTGAATGGTTCAAGATATTTTTAATGTTGTTTTGACAATATTATTGACATGCAAGTACTGACTTTAAACTGTACCCCTTCATTAAACTCTAAGTTGATTATTTTATATATCCATATACTTCCTTATATCCACATATCCATATACTCTGTTTTCTAGAAGTGTTTTGGAACATTTACCACTTTGGATTAAATAGTATATATCTTTGCTTATAGTCAGCTGAAATATTTTCAAAACAGGAGATATATTTTATTTTGCATAGTAATAGCTCCATTTTAGTAACTTTTGGATAATTGAGTAAGTTAATGTATACATACTTATCTTGACAGATATATTTTCTCAGACCACAAGCAGGCTTTAGCACGACTTTGCTATTGAAAACTAGAAAAGTTGCTTATAGTCTATGATATTTTCATTGTTTCTATCAGTCCCTGTTCTATTGCCTTAAGTTCGTCAAAGGAGATATTTAATAAGGACTGTAGAAACAAAAATTCAGATAAACTTAAGAAAATATAATTTACTCAGGATTAAAATATATAAATAAGCATAAATGTTGGCAGTGAAAAATTATTATCAGCTTAAGAGTGCTTTGAGAAATGCAGTAGATCCAAATAAGCTTTTAACATTACAATGATGAGAACCGTGTGTGTGTGTGTGTGTGCGCGCGCGCGCGCGCACGCGCGCATTGTGGAGTGACATCACTGTTGCCTGTTAGGTACCAAAAGATGCTTGGAGAGGTCAATATCCATTTTGATATAAGATATGTTCCATTACCTTGAATCAAAGATGAATATATAAGATATGACTTCAGTCCATCTTTTCACTGGCAAGGAAAGATTGCTATTTGTCTTTATCAACTGGATTAAATCTTAATATAGCCACTAGAGACCAGCCAGTTTGGTATGAATTATTTTGAAGGTACAGACACCTGTAAGATTTGAAGTTCCTTTGCCAGAGGACATTAGAACAAACAGTTTACTTTTCTAAATAAAAAATGTGTCTTATTCCATTGAATTTTTTAAAAGATTTTATATAAATCTACTTTGACAGAATAAAGCCATAAAATAATGCTGTTTTACACTATTAGGAGCAAGAGGCTTTTCAAGATGATATGATGTTTGACATATAAATGCTATTGATAGAGAAAGTCCTGCAGAAGATCACAGTTATTCCATATGTTGTATTGCTCAACAAAATTTGAATTTAACACATAATTTATGGGTGTTTACATATGATCTAAATATCAAATATGTTGAAAATTAAACTCAACCTTTCTTGCTAAATTTCCTGCTCTTATCAACTTCTTTTTTTTTTTTTTTTTTTTTTAAAGATTCCACTTATTTATTTGACAGAGAGAGATCACAAGTAAGCAGAGAGGCAGGCAGAGAGAGAGGAGGAAACAGGCTCCCTGCCGAGCAGAGAGCCCGATGCGGGACTCAATCCCAGGACCCTGAGACCATGACCCGAGCCGAAGGCAGAGGCCTAACCCACTGAGCCACCCAGGCGCCCCTCTTATCAACTTCTTAAAGACAAAATTATACCCTCTTTCTTGGGTCAGTCCTTAAATAGTAGATGTTGCTTTTTTCAAAGTATTGGTTACAAAATAACAATATTAAGTTTATATTTGAAACTTTTATTTATACCAGAAATCAAAATTTAAAATATACAATTTTTAAAGGTTTTATTTTTAAGTAATCTCCACACCCAACGTGGGACTCAAACATACAACTCCAAAATCAAGGGTCTCATGCTCTCTCAACTGAGCAGCCTCCCTAAACTATACAATTATAAGAAATATGTCAATATATGTCTGACTCATTTATTCATATACTTGAGATGAATTTCTTAGGTGGAATTTCAAGAAATATTCTTGTGAAAAATACACATGTGGCAAAGGATGTTTTTACAGATTAGGTACAATTTGCTGGTAGTCCAAATTCTACAGTGACATATAATATTTACGTATATGTGATCCTCAAAAAAGAATGTTATAAGAAAAATGGGTTGCAATAGGTGATACTTAATGTCTCTTTTATATTAAAATTAAATTATACTAAGATTCTGGCAAGTCAAAATAAAGCCAGTCCTGGGATTTTTATATCCATTCTTCATTGTTCATTCTTTATGATGGCATCATTGGTAATATTAGAATAGTTTAAGAAGATCAAAGATAACAAAGATATGAACATATCTTCTCTTTCTCATCCTTTTTACATGTCCTTTATACATTAGAAAATAACTAAATAAAATATTCCTCCTTTAGGGCCGAATTAAAATGTACAAAGGAAATAATCTTTAAAGCTGAACATGTTCACACATATGAAAAGTATGAACTAGTCTGTAAATGGAAAATGCTTTTATGTGTACCTTTCACCTATATTATTCACTCAGTTCACCAATTTATTTTTTAGCAAATATGAACTGAATAGCTCATATTTTAAGGGTCTTTAATGGGGATTTTTGCAAGACCGTATGAAGTTATCATAGCATACATTACAACAAACCAAACAGAAACACCAATAGCAAAAAATCTTTAATGAAACCCAAACATTTTCAAGGTCTGTTTGGAGCAATGTAATGAGTTCTATTTTGTATGTACTAAGATTTAGATCAAAGAATACATAGGGATGCCTGGGTGGCTCAGTCCCTTAAGTGTCTGCCTTTGGCTTAGGCCATGATCCCTGGGTCCCAGGATTGAGTCCTGCATCAGGATCCTTACTCAGAAGGGAGCCTGCTCCTCCCTCTGTCTGCCACTCCCCCTGCTTGTGCCTGTACCCACACTCACTATCTCTCTTTTTCTCTGACAAACAAAATCTTTAAAAAAAAAAGAACATATATTATTAAAGTGACAAGTAAAATAATGATTCAACTAAATGACCATGAAAGGGATGAATATATGCATACTATGGTATTAGGTTGATGTTTGATGACCAAAGAAATAGTCAAATGAATAGGAGATGAGAATATCAGGGTGAGGGATACAATAAGGTTGACAACTAGGAAAAGAAGTGGCCATGTTTTTATAAAAATAATTTTCTGTCATTTAAATTATGTGCCATACAGGAGACGGACTTCTACTGTGGTTAGTAGATACACTTCTTTAATTTATTAAATTTCGAGCTATATTTATCTTGGCAACGATGGAGAAAAAAATATTTGTGTGCCATGATCAAGACTGCGTTTTTGGTCTCAGCCAAGGGTATGTGTTTGATAACAGCTGAGTATCAATGTTGGAGAAGCACAAAGAAAATATAAAATATTACTAAAATTTTTCAGTCATCAAGATATCCTTTGAAAGTGTATGTGGAAATAGTTGAAAGTCTGTTTACACATGAAACAAAGTAACTAGAATTTATAGAATAAAAAGGTTTTAATTCCCATTATTTATATCACCTTCCTTTATTAATTTTACATGATATAAGAAATCCATGGTTATATGTGATATAACTGGTATTTTTGGAAGCCATTTTATTTTTACTTTAACTTAGTAGAAAATGATGGTCTCTACAACTGTAAAATTGAAACACTTTCTCTCATTAACTCAGGGAAATTACTATGCCATAGTAGCAGGTATTATTTTTTGAATAATAGGCTACTTTCCTGAAATTTATATGCTGATTCCAATTTATACCTATTTTGTTCAGCTTTCTTCAGCAGATGATCAATCTGCATTAGTGAATGTTTATAATTATTCTAAATGTTTAATAATAGGAGGAAAAATTTGACATCTGTATGTTATAATCTAAAATAATAAGTAGCTTTTGAACTTTAAATAGATTTAAAGAAAAATGGAAACTTTTTTTTCTACAGTACATCCTGCCCTATCTTAAAAAAAATGTAAAAAATAAAAACCTAAATACATTGATTTCCTACTTTCATCTAAACACAGAAATTCCTTTCTTTTGAAATGAACACAATTTTCTCAATAAATATAGAACATCCTTTTGTACTGCAGCTTTAGGTTTATTTTAGTATTTCAAATATGATTTAAGAGAAAATGACATTAAATTGCACAAAGGACATAGATTCAAACATATAGATTGGAATATACTCTAAAATAGAACCATTACAACATGTGCTCTCTGGAATTATAACAAGGTTACTTTGTATTTGCAGGAGGGGAGAGCAGAGGCAATAACTTGGTAAAAATAAATGGGGAAAAACTTTCTAAAATAGATGAATGTGCATGGGGCACCTGGTGGCTCAGTGGTTTGGGCTGCTGCCTTCGGCTCGGGTCATGATCTCAGGGTCCTGGGATCGAGCCCCGCATCGGGCTCTCTGCTCCGCAGGAGGCCTGCTTCCCTCTCTCTCTCTCTCTGCCTGCCTCTCTGCCTACTTGTGTTCTCTGTCAAATAAATAAATAAAATCTTTAAAAAAAAAAAAAATAGATGAATGTGCAGACCAACTCAAGGTCAGTTGTAAGCATGATGAGAGAGATAGTTTGCCATCCTTTTTTTTTTTTTCCCCCACTGAAAATAGGTCTACATTTATACAGATGGCTTTTTCTTTTAAGGAGAGTTTAGTTGTCATTCACATTACATTTGATACATTTTGGAATGAATCAAATATGATTTTCCTCCATATGTCTAGCAAATCAAGCCCATTTATAAACACTGGTCACACCCATTTCAATCTGGTGCCACCAAGTGTAACTCCTCAGAGATAAATAAATCTCCGTAAGTGCATCAGTTGACAGTAATGATATACTTTAGTTATAATTTCTCTGGAAAATAGTATGATATTGTCTGTCATATTGGTTCTTCTGAACTAGAAAAAAAAAAAAAACTGCCAGCAATTTGAAGTACTTTTACTTTATTCACTGGCATTAGTTAAGATATAATAATTCCTTTAACCAAGTCCCACATGAATGCAAATAAATGTTTGTATTTCTTAATAGCATTTGGAAATAAGGGAATAAAAAAAATCCATGAGATTTTTATCTTTAGAAAGTATTTAAATCTACAAATTTGAAAGACAGTTGAAGGTCATTTAGTTCAACCACGTAGCCTATTTAATTCTTTGAATCATAACTCAGGCAAGTAGTTTGAATATACTTGAACACTCTAAATGTTGAGAAGTCACTTTTATACAGAGGCATTTCCACTGTTAAATTCCTCTTATTAAATTTTATAAGACCCATAACTAACTAAGGGGTATTTTGTTTCATGAATGTGATAGAAGCAAAATTTTTGTTGAGAAAATTCAGAGTTCTTAACTTTTAACATTGCACTACTTACAGAAAATGTTAGTTCAATGTTCATTTTGTTTGCTTGTTGGTCTTTGTCATTTGTCTAATTCTGACCACAACTAAAAATTCTGTTATTTTATTTTTCTTCTGCTTTTATGCATAGTTTTTTTATCTTTAGGATTATTGAAAATTTTAGTTTCTTCTCCCGTTAAGATTTAGTCCTCCTTACACTGCTTATTATAAATACACATCAATGTATTTTATCCCCTCCATGTAATACACATCCTATTATAAATTAAAGCTGACTTTAGAATTCTCTATACAAATGACATCCTGTCCTACATGTCCCAAGAAGTCAGTTCACTGGGCCTGTGTTCAGGTTATATCTAACTCATAAGAAGCACTTGTGATTATGAAGTCATAATCGTTATTTGAGGGCCCTGTAAATTCTTGAATAACCTTATATTCTTGAATAACCTAATATTAAAGAATATTATTCATATTTGATTTCAACAACTTTATGCAAGGCAATAACTACCATCCACTATCTGCTCACACCCTTTATTTTCCATTTTGACCCCTTATTTTCACACAGTGAAAGGGATCCTTAATGGTCTTGTTTTTTTCAATGTGTAAGATTTTATTTTTTTTTTTAAGATTTCATTTATTTATTTGACAGACAGAGCACACACAAGTAGGCAGAAGGAGTGGGAGAACCAGGCCCCCTGCTGAGCAGAGAGCCTGACGTGGAGCTCTATCCCAGGATCCTGAGATCATGACCTGAGCCAGAGGCAGATGCTTAACCCCTGAGCCACCCAGGTGCCCCTAAGATTTTATTCATGTGTCTGAGTACATAGTATGGCAGCAGGGAAGAAACACACCTGTAGGGTTGGGCAGGAATTATTTCTTTACTCCATTATAGTGTGATTTCTTCCTGTAAGATGAATATAAGGTCCATTCACTTCAATATCAGCTATTCCTTAGGAGTCTGGTCCTGTGATGCACAAAGAAAAATATGGAAATAAACTAATAGGGTGCTTTCAGAGCAGAAGGAAGCAAGAAAATTGTATATATACATATGTGTGTGTGTGTATACATATATATACATATATATAGAGAAAGAGTTCATATATATATATATTTTTTTTTCTGTTCACAATATTAGGAGCATAATATGAGCACAACTAAGAGCTTGTATAAAATAGAGTTTGAGAAAATGAGTTATGGAGTGCACTCATGAGTAATTCTTTAAAGAAAAGATACATATTTTATACTTTCTGAATCCTAGAATGTCTCCAGTGCCTTTTTTCTACCTGCATATTTGCACATCTTAGCTAGATATATGTTTCCTGTGTCCCATATTTTTTTCATAAATTTGAAAGCATTGTTATGTCATCTGTAGTCTTTAGTTCTGTAGAAGAGAAATTGAGAAATCTCTCTCTCTCTTCCTTATTTCTTACTGAAACTCATTGCTGAACATGCTTGCAGCCTAAAAACGTAGGCCATACAAACAAGCTCACTTTGCCTGAGGCTCCCTGACTTGACTGCTTCTGTCAGGGGCTCAGATTTGGCAGAGGGAGTTGTAGACTAAGTGTATGGGCACTTTGAGACTCTCTTGCAACCCCACTGTTAAAAACCTAAAATAGGGGCACCTGCATGGCTCAGTCGGTTGAGCTTCGGATTCTTGATTTTTAGCTTAGGTCATGATCTCAGGGACAGCACTGGGCTCCGCGCTGTGCATGGAGCCTGCTTGAGATTCTGTCTCCTTTTCCCTTTGCCTCTCCCCCTCACTCATGTGCTCTTGCTCTCTCTCTCTCTCAAAAAAAAAAAAAAAAAAAAAAAAAAAAAGCCTAAAGTAGTGTGATCATAACCTGTCTTTGAATTCCATTGATTCTGTGGACAAGACTTCTACACTGGCAGAAGAGTGACCTTATTCTCAACAGAGAACTCTTGATACCTTTAGAGAAATATTATTTCTCCATCTGTCTAGGACAACTCTTGAATTCTGCTGAGGACCCCCAAAGACAAAGTATCTTACTTTTAGAAGTAGGATATTCCCTAGGTCTGAGACAAAATGCTGGTTTATGTACTTCTCTTAGCTTATCTTTCTGTCTATGACTGCCTGTCCCTTGGGAGAAGATTGTTATATCTAATTTCTTAAAGTATGACATTTTTCACTATTTTATAACTTTTGACTTCTGTTTTCCATGTTTCTATTATTAGGACTTGATAGACTCACTAATTTTTCTTTTATCTGGCTGGGTAAATTTGTCTTCTCTGAAACTCTAAATTAACTTACAGTATATTTAGAAGTACAAACTCAGTGACAAGTTGTAGAAGCCTAATTTGGGGTTAGAGGTCAATAATCTATTTGGCTTTAATATCAATTAAAAAAAACTTTTATTTTCATCTTTCAAGTTCCTATGTCATTTAACACTTGATTAGAAAAGAAGGTGTAAAGAGATATGCTTACTGGAATTCAAAAGTATGGACTACGAGTTCAAAAAATACAATATGTTCTAAGTGTCCAAAATATATGTCCTTATACTAACATACAAAGATATATGTTAGAAGGTGGAGGGGGATGGTAAATTATCCTCCATACTGAAAGGGCACTTTGAGACCAAAAAATGAGGCAAACCACTCCTTATCATTTACATAGTTTTATTCAGGGTAACTTACTGGCAGGGAAAACCAGGTAGATGGATTATTGAAGCACTACTCTTCTATTCTTTGGAAAATTCAGACCTTAATCCATAGATTTTATAGAGTAGGTGGGTGTATGTGGGTCACTGTGGTGAAGTCAAAGGGTCTAACAGTTACAGAGCTTGTAGAGCCGTTTGTGCACAAGAGAAGAGGGTGGGGAAGAAACTATGTTACCTATACTGGTTATCTAAACAGCCTTGGGGAAGATGAGAACAAGTCTTTCCACATTCCGGTCAGCCCACTTATTAACCTTAAGGGGTCTGGAACGCATAGCCCTGAGGGAGGTCATTGCTTTTAGATGAATGAGCTCTAGCACCAAAAATGATGTCAGTACTATCAGCACTCCAGCAATGTAGTTTGGTTTTAAGATGTTTGGATTTCTTGATTTTCTGTTTCTGGTGACAACAGGTTTCACAGTGAGCACCATGACAAAGAAGAGATTCCAAATGCCTGAAGGGATCAAGGTGGAGTAAGTTTAGGAGTGAGGGGTTATAGTGATTCTGCTCTGCAGTTGTGTATAAGCACTTGGTCCTATCTGAATGGTAACATTTAAAAAATATTTCCACATAATTTGCATCACTAAAATAAACCTATTTTATGTATATTATTGACTAGGACTCAGATATATATTCATGTATAGAACCACCACTTTACTAATATATAGAGTGTTTTATTTCCCTGGACCTTCCAAGTCAATTCTGGTACCAAAGGAAGCATCAATCTGCTTTCTAACACAATAAGTCAGACTTGATTTTTCCAGAATTTTGTTTCAGTGGAATTATATCCTGTATATTCTTTTGTATTTGGCTGGGGTTGTTTTTTTTTTTTTTTTCCTCAACACACTGTTTTTCACACCCTTCCATGTTTTTTTACTCATATCAATAATTCTTCCTTTTCTATTGCTGAGTAGTATTCTATTTTATGGATGTGCCACATTTGTCTTATCATTTTTTCTCTCTTTTTAAGAAACTAGATAAAATAGCCCCAATTAGCATTAATTGGATAAAAACAATCTGTAACTCAAGAAACCAAATAAGAGATACATCTTCTTTTGTGCTTGCTTCACAGTTTGTATTATACACCAAATTACCAAATTATAGACTTGTCATTTTCCAAGATTTCTATATAGACACAGAGTTTATTACATGCAAACCAGCATGGAAAAAAATGATGTCTTGTTGAAATATTCCCTTCCTAATATTGACAAAAATTGTGGCTTAAATTGCTATGCATGAAACCATAATACTTGAATAATAGAACCCTAATGAAGGTAAGTCACTATTTAAAATGGAAGCTAATCAGTGGGCTAGGGCTGCAATGTTGGAAGATGGATATTACTGCTGTGTGGTAACATCAGTCATGTTTCTAAAGCACTTTATGCATATGCTTATCTTAAATATATTTCCATCATTTAGTTTTAAGAGACATACCATTGAGCCAGCAGTAACTGAAAACAACCAATAAAAAGAAGACTAATCTAAGAAATTTCATAGTGTTTTTTCTCTCATGCCTCTCTTTTTTCTTTTTTTGGTTTGCCTCACCTAAGTGCCATCTTTAGACACAGGTGTAACATTATGAAGCACAGGGACGAGCACTTACAAGCATCTTGAACTTGAAGGAGGCCCACTCTTGACCTTCTGTGGCTAAACCCCTTTCCACAGAGTCAGGAGTTACCAGGCCAAGGGGTGCCTCACATCTAGAGTACAACTGTCTTTGCTCTAAAGCATGGTCCAGATACCTGGTACTTTTCTTTAAAAGTCTTGAGCCTGCTTTCTGGTTCCTGTGCTGGTCTTTTGCCAAGTACCTTCTTTCTAAAAGCATACCATACTGCTATCTGTGTATCTGGACCCTATTTTAATGGGGGGCGGCATGGACAGCAGCAGGGACTTGGGCTGGATTGTCCACATGTACCTGTGAGATAACAGAAGAAGTGGTGAGGCTGATGGGCTACAGGAGCCAGGAGGCATTGGCCAGCTCTCTTTTCTGCTGCCATGTTCTGCTGTGGATATATGAGGAATAGAGAATTCTAAATTTGAATCTGGTCTTCTGAACCAGATCTGAACCTGATCATAACATAATCTTCAAGATCATGAAAATAATCTTCAAGGACATATTTTATTTAAACATTTGATGGCTTAATTTAAATAATAAGATATTTATACATATGTTGAGTCTCCATATATATAAATAGCTAAAGAGTAGGTTTGTATTCTTGCTCAAGTCCTAAAAATATAAGGGGAAAACTGAATTTATTTTTTGGTCTTTTTTTTTTTTTTTTCCCCTCCTTTATTTTAGAGAGAGAAAGAGCATGAGTAGGAGGGGCAGAGGGAGAGGAAAAGAGAATCTCAAGAAGATACCATGCTCAGTGGGGAGCCCAACAGGGGACTCAATCTCAGGACCCTGAGGTCATGAGCTGAGCCAAACCAACTGCGCGATCCAGGTGCTCCGATTCTGAGACAGTTTTAAAATGAGTATTACAAACCATGTGTAAAGGATTGTGTTAAGTGTTTTCATTGAACCTTTCCTGGGATATTCAATTAGAGTCATCTCTCCATACCAAGGAAGCTGATAGCAAAATGACCTGATTCTTTCTTCCTCCTTCTGCTTCTTGTCACTGAGAAGCAGGAAGGGAAGGTCTAGGTTATTTTGCTATGTTTTAATAAAGCCAGGCTTTGGGGCACCTGAGTGGCTCCGTGGGTTAAAGCTTCTGCCTTCGTCTCAGGTCATGGTCCCGGGGTCCTGGGATCGAGCCCCGCATCAGGCTCTCTGCTCAGTGGGGAGCCTGCTTCCTCCTCTCTCTCTGCCTGCCTCTCTGCCTACTTGTGATCTCTGCCTTTCTTTAAAAAAAATAAAAAATAAAACCAGGCTTCTTCATATTTTAGTCATATAACCACTTATTCAAAGTAATGATGACTCTTTTTAATTTTTTTCATGTAGATAATCACACCTCTCACCTAGCTGTTGTTGTTAGGGAGTTTTCATTTGGTTTGTTTATTTGAGGAAAACAATTCAAATACTAGAAAAACAAACAAAAAATGAACTTTTCTCATGAATTTTAATGTGTATATTAAATGCTAAGTCCTCCAGAGAAGATGAAGGAAATAGGAAATTTATATTTTAAGACTTGGAAGTTTTATATAAGTTTCTTTGTTTTTTAAGATTTTATTTTTTATTTGACAGATAGAGATCACAAGTAGGCAGAGAGGCAGGCAGAGAAAGAGAGAAGGAAGCAGGCTCCCTCCTGAGCAGAGAGCCCAGCATGAGGCTCGATCCCAGGATCCTGGGATCATGACCTGAGCCAAAGGCAGAGGCTTTAACCCACTGAGCCACGCAGGTGCCCCAGTTTTATACAAGTTTTATAAGGATATATTTATAATCTATGTAAGCACTGAACACAGTAGATTTCACAATATAAATTTAAACTGTGTATGACAAAAATATCGTAAAAATTAAAAGAAAATAAAAAGAAAGTTTGTAACAAATCACTTGAGTTTTCCAATAAATTAGTTATAAAGCATAATTACAAGGAAGACTCCAAAATATAAATAGTTCCAGAGAGTAACTGGGTGATAAGCAAGAACAAGTAATAAAATAGATAAAAATATGTAAAATTTTTTTCAGATTTTTACCTGCTAAGTTTTTTCAAAGTGATAAAACAGAATAAGTTTTTAAATTTATCAAATTAATACATTAAGATGAAAATAATGTTTAGTGTATGAAATTGTGCATTCAGATTGGTATGATAATATTCTGTCATTTGGTTTGTTAATTCATCAGAGACAATTTAGTGGCAAATATTAACAAAACACATCCAAGACTATAACCTAAAAAAATTCTTGCACACAAGGATTTATGAATAATTTTTCTCATTTCAGCATTATTAATATAAAAAAATCTATGAAGAAATCTGTAGATAAATTATGTGACAAGCACATAATGAAATATTCTGCAACCTAAAACAATGTGTTCAAAAGATAGTGATGCTTTTGAATTATTAATTTAAACAGTTGCTGCATTAAAAATTGTACAGAGTTAGCACATTTTTCAAATATAAATGACCAAAAAGATAACATTTGCTTTCTCTTGCTGTTTAGATTATAGATTATTTTTTTGTCTTCCTATGCCTCTTCATCTTTTCCAAACACGTGTATTAATTTTTTTTTCATGTATTACTTTATTAACAAGTTAATATACCGTATTTTGCAGGGCTATGAATCAAGCTCTTCATTTTACTGAATTTGAGGCACAGATGGGACTTGGTTGGGGGGAGGAGGTGGAGGTGGTTCTCACAGAGAGTTAATTGATCAATTAGGTCTTTATTCCAGTATTCCAAACTAGGATTCTCCCAGGGATATTTTTCCCCTCAAGATCTCATGTCCCAAATCTTCATATGGTATTGCCAGGATTGATCTGTACCTGAATTCACCAAGAGTGCTTACTCTGTACTAAGTTCAATAGTGCTCTTGCAGTGGATAGACATTGAATTTAAAAAATAATTGAAGTTCGGGTATCTGGATGGATCAGTCAGTTAAGCATCTGCCTTCGGCTCAGGTCATGATCTCAGGGTCCTGGCATTGAGTCCCTCATTGGGCTCCCTGCTGCTTCTCCCTCTACTGCTCCCCCGCCCCTGCTTGTGATCTCTCTCTCTCTCTCTAAGTTCTCTTTTTCTCATTCAAATAAATTTTAAAAAGAAAAAAAGAATTAAGTTCAAATGTTGATATATTAAACAACTTTACAGTAAAACTCTAAGTCACTCCATAAAGGGGATGGATGGAGAGTAATTAGTGCTAAGGGTTTAAGGGTGGAAATAGTCAAGTCTTTGAAAAATGAGAATTTCCAGGTTAAGTTTTATGTAGTATTCAGATGAAATTAAAATAGGAACAAAATCTATAAAATAGTAAGTTTAAATCATGGGGAAAAGGATAGAGCACATTTTGTAATAAAAACAACCATACAGCATTAGCAAAAGTTAGGAAAGAAAGATACTCTTCTTCAGGAAATAACTTGAAATATTCTTCTGAAAGTTTATGTCCTTTCCTATCTTGGTTAGGAAAACAAATTACTAATAAAAGATCACCTATTTATTTATTTATTTGAGTTTAGTTGACATGCAATGTTACATTAGTTTCAGGTGTACAACATAGTGATTCAACAACTCTATACGTTATGCCCTGCTCACCACAGGTGTGGCTACCATCTATTACTGTGCAACACTATTACAATACCATTGACTATATGCTGTGCCTTTTGTTGCTTTAACTGAATGCATGTATCACCCACTCTTCTTTTCCATTTTTTCCCATCCCTCCACATCCTTACCCTCTGTCAAACATCATTTGTTCTCTGTGTTTATAGGTCTGATTTTGCTTTTCATTTGTTTATTCATTTGTTTTGTTTTTTTAGATTCCACATAAAAGTGAAGTAATATACTATTTCTTTTTCTCTGATTTATTTCACTTAACATAATACTCTGTAGGTCTGTCAGTGTTGTCACAGATATTGAGAGCTTATCCCTTTTTATGGCTGAATAATATTCCATGGTATATTTATACCACATTTTCTTTATCCATTCATCTCTCAGTGGGCACTTGGGTTGCTTCCACATTCCATAGGGGTTGTATCAATTTACATTTCTACCAACAGTGCATGAGGATTCATTTTTATCCACATCCTTGCCCACACTTGTTTTTTCTTACCTTTTAAAATCTGGCCATTCTGACAGATGTGATGTGATATTTCATTGTGGCTCTGATTTGCATTTCCTTTATGATTAGTGATATTCAACATCATTTCATGTGTCTGTTGGCCATCTGTATCTCTTGTTTGGAAAAATGTCTGTTTAGGTCCTTTACCCTTTTTTTGTTTTTTTGTTTTTTGTGTTGGGTTGTACATAGATTCTCTACATATTTTAGATATTAATCCCTTGTCAGCTTTTAATTGTTTTAAATTTTATTTAAGAAAATATTAAAGTTGAAATATATGGTCCAGTAAGGAAAAAAATGCTAATTGGTTTTCACATAATACTGCTGTCTTTCCTGTCATAAAAATGCATATAATATTTAAAGCAATGAAACTAACTTGAGAGACTCTGTGAATGTTAATCTATGGATTTTTGAAAGCTGTGTAATTTTTTTCCCATTTAATAGCCTCCTGACTAGATCATTTGGCTCACTAAACCATTTAGAGATCTATTGATCATTCACCATAGTGGGGAAACATTTTTATTGTGCTTAACGTTTATTGTTAGCTTTACTGACTACTTTTTGCATTTATTCTAATATGTTCATATTCTGTTCACAAAATATTCTAGTCATAAAACTTTCACAGAATAATGTCTCAAAGATGCAGAAAAATTTTTTTTTACCAAATAAATTCATTTTCATCTAACTTTCCTTCAACAACTTCAAAATTCCTTGTTCCAGTTAAGAAATAAAAAGTGGTTTATTCATGACTCAAAGTTTCTTCTGCTATTTTTCTTAAGAATAACTCAGAGCTATGAGAGCCAAATAATGCTCAAATAATATTTGTGATTTCCAGCATGAACCAACTTGAAAAGTTGTTATTCAAGATGAATGTTCTGGTCATTATGTTTACTGTAATTTTATACTCAAGTTATACAAACATATGTTGCATGTTTGTATTATGAGATTTGTTGAAAAATGCACATTTTAGAATAAAATTCTACTAGGTTCATTCTATGACATGATAATGGTAGATAAGATATATTTTATTATAATTTGTTATTTCAAAATTTTAAAGACCTTTTTGATTTCATGGGTCCTGTCCATACAATTTCAGGAAAATTTTTCTATTTTAAGGTCATCTGATAGGCAAGCATAATTACATTTATAACTGTAATTATCCTTTGCTCTGTAATTTAATATATTCATAGGTTAGAATAGGAACATTTTTGGAGGTGTCTTTTTCTGCCTACCACAGCATCATTCCATTTCTCCTGACATCAATCACTTTTTAATAAATAAGCATCAGTTTTAATTTTTCTCTTAAGATTTTAAGTTTTATTAAGCCTTTAACAAAGATAAGGTCTTTATTCTGAACAACTGGTGTGTAGTTCCCTTTGTATTTATTGAGCTTGGTGTTGAGTAATTTTTAAATCTACAGTTTGATGTATTTTATCACTTATTGAAAATTCTCAATCATTAGCTCTTCAAGTATTGTTTCCACTCCATTTTCTTTCTTCTGTTTTTCAGGGATTTAAATTATAAGTATATTATATCTTTTTAATACCTCATTTATTTTTCTTGCTTATATATTTTTCAGCAGTTCTGTACCCTTTGATATGTATTTTCAGCATTTCTCTTCTTGCTTCACTATGGATATTTTTCTTTAATTTGTATTTCCATTTATTGACCAACACTTTAGTTTCATCTAATCATCTACCAAACCCATCCACTGAGCTCTTAATTTCACTTACAGCATTCTCACTTCTGCAGTTTACTGTTTGTACTTTCCTGTAAACTGTCTATTTCTTCCTGAAGTCACCCATTTTGCTTATAATTTAATACATTTTTCATTATCAAGTTAACTATTTTAAGACACGTGTCTGAAAATTGTGTTTTACTGCATTTCTTGCTGGCCTGTTTCTTTTGTCTATTGCTTCTCTTGGTTTTAAGTTAGGTCTTGTCATTTCACGTGCTTGGTTATTTTTAATTGAGTATGAGAGCATGCTTGGTATTGGAAACACAATTCTAAAGACAGATTGAGCTCTGCTTGATGTTATAATCCTCCAGGAAGTTTCTAGTTGCTTCTCACAGACAAATAGTCTAAAGCTATTTTCAACCCGATTTCTCCATAATACATTCAAGGATGAGATGAGTCAAAGGTAAATATTAGTTCCTATGAATGAAATTTAGTTCTGTTTTAGAGAAAGATAGGAGCTCATGATCTCAGTTAAATCCTGCAGTCTTTACCAGTGGTCCTTTTCTACTTGGTAGGTTTGGAATTCTAATATTTTCCAGTCTACCCTATGAGTTAGCTGAACTCTGTTTAGTTTCCCAGTGTCTCAGATGTCTCTATGGTAATCTGCAAAATTTGTGAGTACTGCTACTAATAGAAATATAAGTGAGACATGTGAATCACATATGTAATTTAGAATGTTTTTATAGTCACATATTTATAGTCAAATAATAAAAAGAACCAGGTGTGGGCTGCCTGGGTGGCATAGTTAGTTAAGTATCAGACTCTTCATTTCTACTCAGGTTGTGATCCTCAGGGTCCTGTGGTCGAGCCTGGAGTTAGGCTCTGCCCTCAGCCTAGCGTCCGCTTGAGATTCTCTCTCCCTAGGCCCTCCCACTCATGCTCTCTCTCTCTGTCTAAAATAAATAAATAAAACTTTAAAATAAAAGGAACCAGGTAAATTAATTTTAATATAACCTAATATATTTAACCAAATATATAAAACCTAATTTAACCTAATATATCAAAAACATCATTTCACCATGTAACCTATGTAAAAATTGTTAATGACTAATTTACCTTATTTTTCATGCTAAGTCTTTAAAATCTGCTGGGTATTTAAATTTATGTCACAGCTCAGTTTGTATCAGTGGTATTTCATGTATTTGATAGCTACTTCTAGAAGCTACCTTGTCAGAAAATACAGATCTAATAGAAAAGTAGTTCTGGATGCTGACCTGTTCTTTCTATATTCTTAGTCATATGATTCTTCATGGACTTATTAGTTCTACAATGCCACTTTTTATACTTTGCTTAATTTTTCTGGTTGTTCTCATTGTAAGAGTTGATTTGAATTCCCTTTGCTACTATTGCTAGAAGCATAACTCCTTCCCAGCTTATTTTGAGTTTTTGTTTTTCTGAAACTTTCTGTTTTCACCAATTTTCTAATCTTCCATTGATTTTATTTTTTAAATTTTTTTTACAGATATTTACTAAATTTGAACTTTTGTAAACATTTATGTTATTTTGGCTTAAAAATTGTAACATTACAACCAATGTATTCAATCAATTCCTTCCTAACATATAATGTTTTGTGTTTAGATAGCTCCAATATTTCAACATAACAAATCACTTACCAATTAAATGGAAAAATTAATTCTCTGTCTTAATCTGTTTACTCTGAGTATTGAAGTGCACAGGATGTAAGATGCTCCAGAGAAAGCACTTGGAGCATGTTTTCCATAGAGTGCTTCCTGAAATAGGATCCCTGCAGGATACTTAGTCCCTAAAATCTCCATTGCCATAAGCTGAAATTCCTATGAGTAGGATACTTTTTTTGAACCACTGACTAAAAGAGTCACAGTTATTTTAACTTTTTCCAAACTTTTCATATTTTCTAAGATGCAGTGAGAAAAGAGTGATATTAATGAAACATAAAATTATAAATAGCAGCATTCCTTTTTAAATAAAATATGGTACACTATCACTCAGAAACTCAAATTACTGTTTCTTTCCAGCATCACACTGAAATTCTCTATGTAACATTTATTTAGTTTTCACGATTCATTTTAACTTCAAAAAGTTAGACACTTGGATCTTTAAAATCTCTTTGATTTATTATATTTCCTTTTTGCTCACATAGTTGTTCTAAACTGTGACTTTTTATAAATATACTGATCCCTAAAACTTCTTTGAATTTTGTATTTACTAATAAGATTTATGCATCTATTTTTATAAGTGAAATGTATATTTTTAAGAATCTTTAAAATGAGTTTAGCAGATGCTCAGACTGTTTTTCAAAACTATAGTAGAGTTAAAGTTATTGCTATGGAAATGATGAAGGGAGGCTGGGGTCTGAGAACCCACAGAGGTGTTCTGCAGGACCAACCAAGAGGGTTCTTGGCTCTCTGCAAGACAGAAATCAAACATGAATGAGGAGGAAGTGAAAGCAGACTTTATTTAATAACTGATGACATAAGAGTATAGCAGATGGAGTGTTTGGGAGACCCAGAAAGAAAAGGAGAATGAGGCTCTTCATTGTTTGGGGCTAAGGGTTTATATTGGAAAGGGGTCCAGGATACATGTTCCTTCAGGAATCCAGGGTAGGGTCCAATCAAAGGCAAGTGACACATGAATAATAGGTGTTATTTTATAAATTATTGAAGGTGAGGTGTATTGATGCCAGTGTCAGGTGACGTTTTTTCAAAGCTATTATCTTGAAACATGTTTGGGATCTGGCTCTTAGAGGCTTTTGGGTGTTTGGGTCCTGGGAAGAAAGTCAGGGAATGATTAACTTTCTTATTTCCCCCTTGGAGTAGGTACATAGTTTCTTTGGTTTTTACTCACCTGCAAAATACCGAACATGAGTAAATAGAGCCTAGCAGGAAAATGGCAGGAATGGAGACTTTCTAAAATGGAGCGTAACTTCAGCTTCCGTATCTCAGAAGTAGATCATGTTGTGACCTGTTATATATGACTTGACATACTTTTTAAAAATTTCTTAAATGGGTAAGAAGTAGGTAAAGGAGCCTCCCAGTAAAGGAGCCTAAATCTTCTCTTCCATAAAGACTTAAAGGTGTATAGAAAACACTCACAGAAATAATGGTCACATTTTTCGTTAAAGAAAAGTATCATAAAAAGAGTACTTTGCATATTTTTCCATGTAGACCTAAGTTATTTGAAAATAGCTATGCTGATACTGAATTTAAACTCCAGCACTTTGAATTAATGACTGCATTTCTTTGGTAGTATAAATGCTGTAACTATGTGGCCTCCTTTATTCATGTTCAATGTGGAATTGGAAATTAGCAATACGAGAGAGGGAAAATACACACTTAACATTATGTGAAATAGTGTATATGAAAAAAATCAGGGGCGCCTGGGTGGCTCAGTGAGTTAAAGCCTCTGCCTTCGGCTCAGGTCATGATCTCGGGGTTCTGGGATCCAAGCCCCACATCCAGCTCTCTGTTCTGCAGGGAGCCTGCTTCCCTTCCTCTCTGCCTGCCTCTCTGCCTACTTGTGATCTCTGTCTGCCAAATAAATAAATAAAATCTTTTAAAAAAACAGACTTTTTTGCTCTATTTTTGTATCATCTACAAAACTATCCCAGCAATTTTAAGAATATGTGAATTTTAATAGTTTTATCTCTGTTTTCTTTCTTACAAAACAAAATTTTAAACTCTGATATTAAACCATGGTCACAAAGGGGGAAAAAGAGAAAAAGAATAGGAAATGAATGTAGTAATAAAAGGAATGGAAAGCAGCTTAATTACACAGTACAGTATGCTGAGAATTATCCTGGAACTAGTTGGCTACTTGTGAGCTGGATTTTTGTGTTAATAAGGAGCATATTTCACTAAGTATGTGTGTATCTTACTCAAATTTCTTTTCAATTCAACACTTAGAGTTCAGAGACAAATGTACAAAAGCAAAAAAAAAATTCCCCTCAAAACCTTCCAAGATAAAGATAAAATAATTACTGGAAATAAAGGCTGAATTTTTTTATAGAAGTAAGGTATAATACTTTTCATTTATTTGGTTTGGGAATTTATTTTTTGTTGAACATTTGTTTTTCCTTGTGACCCAATCAAGTACAAATCAACTTTGAAAAGTTCAAAATAATATTTTTGGAACAATGATTATTTCCTGTACTGTTTGGAGACAGAAAATAGAAACCTAGAAATCTTCGAATCATCTAGATATAAAAGAATATTTTCTAACCCCCAAATTTAAGAGCTCATACTATATAACAATTCATTCTTAAGACTACATTGAGTATTCATAAGAGAAAAATTGATGCTTTCAAATATATGCTGTTACAAACTTTCACATTTTCCTATAGGAATCATAGAATACTTAAATTCATCTGGCAAAATACTATATTAAACTTTTTAAAACTTCAGATTGTTGGTCTGACAATTTCCTTATGAATTGTTAACAGTATCAATTCCATAAAGTGCTTAAACATAATATCATCAATCTTTATTAAAGGTATTAATGATGATATTAAATTATTTTAAATTAGTCCTTTATGCATTGGTACATAAATAGAGGGGAGATAAGGAAGGAGGAAGAGAGAAAATTCTCTTAAGTAATCATTTTAAAGTCTGAGTGAAGTTTTTGAATGTAAAGGTCAATAAATAGGTAAAAAGAAAATAATGGGTATCTAATGAGCTGAAATCAAAGTACATCTCAAGAAATATAAACAGTAGCATGTAAAATATTTAACTTATTATCAAATACACGAGAAAATACTTATTATTAAAATAACGAAAGAGAAGGTGAAGACATCATAAACAGAGAACAGTTTGAATGTCATAAATAAAACACATGAACAGAATACCTGATGAATGCCAGACATTAAGTTAATCATGTGTTTGTACCAGCAATCTAAAATGAAGTGTGAACTTGACACAGACGATGAACTACTTCAAATTAATCATTTTAGATTAGAGCCTGTAACAGTATCATTGTTGCTAATAACAGTGGTAATTTTGTAAATTAATAGATTATATTTATTAGAGTAGTTCTAAATTTATAGAGTAATAGATATGAAAGTACAGAGGATTTCCATATACTACATATCCCCACCCCCACTCGGTTTTCTTATGTTTAAGATTTTGCATTGGTGTGGTACGTTTGTTGTATCACAGGATAAAACTATGTTGACCTTTGTAGGAAGCTGGCAAACTGCCTTCCAAAGTGGCTATACCATTTTCATTCCCTGGCAATGAAGAATGTCTCTCGTTCCACACCCTCGCTAGCATTTTGTGTTGTTAGTTCTCTGTGTTTTAGTCATCCTAAGAGGTGTATAGAGGTGTCTTGTTATATTATTTGCATAGAACGTGTGTATGAGAAGCGTGTCATATGTGAGCAAAGATAGTTGTTGTTTTTTAAGATTTTATTTATTTATTTGACAGGGATCACAAGTAGGCAGAGAAAGAGGGGGAAGCAGGTTCCTTTCTGAGCAGAGAGCCCCACACGAGGGTCGATCTCAGGACCTTTTGAGATCATGACCCAAGCTGAAGGCAGAGGCTTAACCCACCGAGGCACCAAACACCCCACAAAGATAGTTTTTAATCATTCTTCCCAATCTGTATTTTTTGCCTCTTTGTTGTCTTATTGCATAAGAATAGTGGGAGGAATGTCCTTGCCTTGCTCACCATTTTAGAGGAAATTTATCTAGTTCACATGATGTTAGTTGTAGATTTTCTGGCAGATGTCCTTTATTAAATTGAAGAAATTCTTCTCTTTTCTAGTTTGTGATAGTTCCTTTTTTTAATCACAAATGAGTGTTAAATTTATCAGTACTTTCTCTATGTCTATTTACATGCTCATATAATTTTTCTTTTTCAGTTTGCTGTTGTGTATGTGGTATATTTAAGTCCCTCTATATACATGGTAATGATTAAAGTGCAAAAAAGAGAAGCAGATAAAGATGACACTATGATATCTGTCTCTGATTAAGAAATTGTATCCATGAAAACTGTATTACATGCTTGGGAGGAGATAGACATACACAAAATATATGTGTATATAAATACACTGGTGTTATAACTTCATTAAATTTATATTTCTGTTTATCAAACAAATATGTTTGATGCATACTTTCAATATTTCTAACAAATGTCAGTTAAAATGCTTTCTCTTGAAACCAAATTTTTACTCCTAGAACTAGGTTTAAGTAATATATTCACATGAATATTTGTTTCAAACAAGTTAATTTTACAATTAAGTTAATCAATAAACTTATTTGAAAATAGGGTATAGGAAGTCAGTATGTTAAACAAAAAGGTAGTACATGGAAACATAAAATGTGACCATTGCTTTTGAGAACCTTGCATTCTGTTTAGATAAGTATGTAAATGATTTTTTTACTGTTTAAATAATAAAGTAATTTAATATCAGTAAAATATGAAATAGAAGAAATGAAAAGTCTCAGAGCAAAAACTGTCCAATAAATCCTACAACCAATAATTTGTCTAATTTATTTGGGTTTTCAAGGGAGGAAAGGTTCAATAGTATTGAAATACATATCACTTATACCAATTAGCTTCATAATAACAGATTTGGTTATTTCATTCCCTGGTGCCTAATATTTACTGCCAAATAAATCACATACTCTGTAACATGCACTGGAGGTTATTCATAATGTTATTTTAAGACTACCTTTTAATCATCATCTCCTAATTATATTCCATTTTCTACCTCTTCTACAGACTATCCAAACAACTAGACTACTGATTTTCAACCTGAAAATTTTGTATAGCTTCATACACCAGTAGCTACTGTGAGCTTGATAAAAGCCAAAGATGCCAACAATGACCTTAAATTTGTGTGAGAATAAAGTTAACTTCCACTCCTGTACACAAAAATGGGATAAAATAAACTGAAAAGTAGAGTTGAAGATGGGGAGAGAAAGCTTATGAAAACATCACTAAGCACTAGGATTTAATAGTGCCTAAATCTATTACTGTATCACTTTATATTTCCAATTTTCTAGAGAAAAATTAAAAAGGGAGAGATTTTTAAAATTTAATTCAATGAATTTGGTCACTTGGGTCTATAAAACCCTGATAATTCAAAATTATACATTCTATTAAGTAATATTAGTCATTACTTAATACTTTTCAGGAATATATTTAACACCTGTTTCTCTAAATATCAATATAAAGTGTCAAAACACTCAGCTTATAATTTCCCATATACCATTAGGAGACAGTTGCACTTTTGTGCAAAATGATAAACCTATCTTTTTGTTTGGCACCCAAAACTACGTCCAGAAAAGAGTGTTTATTGACTTCTTTAAATTTTGAAGTGTGTTCTTAGAGCTACAATATCAACAGATGTTATACAAAAATACAACTATACATATAAATTAACAGACATTTCTTGAGACCCGAAATGTGTCATGGGTCTATAAAAATGATTTTGATATAATTTTTCAATCATGGAATTTATGGTTTATTATGGATTATAACACATTTTCTCAAATAGGTAAAACATGATGTGGAATACAATCACCATCATCATCACCACAAGAAATACAGTCAAACCACCACCAAATTTTAGAAAATAGTGAAAACTAACAAAATATTTTGAACACATTTAAAAGGAGATGGTACTGATTGTATCTCCTTTCACTGCACAGATAATTTAAATATTTTACTATATTTAAGCATATTACCTTTTGCTGCATACTATTCATACAGTGTACATTGGTTAACTTAGAAATAAATGCTCTGCATAATTACTTTGTTATTATTAACTTTTTTGATCAACTAAAACTACAGCATAGGCAGATGGAGACTAAAAAAAAAAGACCAGGAAACAAGTACACAATAAGAAAATGTTTCTCCAAGTATGTATGGTTCACTGACACAGCATCACTAACATCTGGTATATTTTTAAATTCAGATTCCAGGGACTCCTCTGAGTCCAGTGGAATGGCATTTACACTTTTCTGGTTAAAAGAAAGTAACGAGTGAAACCAATTTGTTTTCTACTTGCTATTTTGATAATTGGAAAGAAATTATAATGCTTTTTTTTTTTTTAAGGTTTTCTTTATTTGAGGAGAGAGAGAGTGCATACAGGCGAATGGGTAGGTCATGGAGCCAGATGTGGTGCTGGATCCCAGGATTCTGAGATCATGACCTGAGCCAAGATCAAGATTCTGATGCTTAACTGAGTGAGCCAACCTGATGCCCAGGAATGCTTTTTACTCATACTTTCTTCAACCAAGTCACATCTCTGTGTTTTTATTTAGGGAGTAATACATAATCTGGTAAAAGTCATCACATCTTAAACAAAATCTCTGTTTAATAGGAAAGAAAGGACACTTCCTTCCTCCACTCCATCCTCCCATTATCCCTACCCTGGTCTGAAGTGAGTGTTGCAAATGGTTGTCAGCATGATCATTCTTATTCTTTATGTTTTCTACTTGGATTTCCAATGTTGGAGCAACTGTGGAGTTGTCTTGAGAAGAACAAAACCTATTATCTTGGACAATAATTATGCTTTGAGAGCTTTTCCAGTCTTATCCAACCTCTTTACTAGTTGGAAGAATTTTTAAAATGTTCTGATAGATTATATGCACCTTTTAAAATTTTCTAAATTCCTAGTGTTTATAGAATTTCAATTTTTAAAAAGAAAAAAAATCTCCTCATATCTTCATATCTTAGTGAACTCTGGGGAGATGAAGAAAGCAAACAAATATTCAGTCCACCTTTTAAAATGAAACCTAGGGGTGCCTGGGTGGCTCCGTCAGTTAAGCATCTACCTTAGGCTCAGTTCATGATCTCAGGGTCCTGGGATGGAACTCTCTCATCAGGCTTCCTGCTCAACTGGGAATCTTCTCCCTCTCCTTCTCCTCCACCACCCACTTGTGCCCTCTCTGTCTCTGAAATGGATAAATAAAATCTTTTTAAAAATAAAATAAATGAGGGGCGCCTGAGTGGCTCAGTGGGTTAAATAAAGCCTCTGCCTTTGGCTCAGGTCATGATCCCAGGGTCCTGGGATCGAGCCGAGCCCCGCATCGGGCTCTCTCCTCAGCAGGGAGCCTGCTTCCTCCTCTCTCTCTGCCTACTTGTGATCTCTGTCTGCCCAATAAATAAATACAATCTTTAAAAAATTAAATAAATAAAATAAATGAGAATTCTATTATTTTATGTTTTCTTCTCACCTCCTTTGAATTACTATTGCCCAAATATGTTTGGAGAAAGTATTCTAAACACCTGGGACACTGCAAGATACTAGAACATTAATCTTTGCAAATTATTATTATATGTCTTCATACAATCTTAAGTCAATTTTTAAGCTATTTATCGTGTAGTTTTTATATCTGCTCTTTCTTTGATCTATTAGCTAGGAGAGTATTTTAGCTAGCAGGATCAAGGTGCTCATCATCCCAAATTTATGCAGCTCTTCTAGATAAATCCTGAAAATGATGAAAGTGAATATAGTATTTTGTGTGAGGAGAGAATTAAAGAGCGAAACCCAAAACTTTCAGCTCTATAATCCGTCTTCCCATCCATGGCTAAATGTAGCCCTCTGATAAAAAGTGAGAACTTGGAAAGACAAAGCCCTTTCTGTTCCTGTCCCTTCATTTCTGACTTGCAGCTATTACACAAGCTCCTGGTGCTTGGAGCTAATGCAGCCAATTCAAAAACCAGGAGCAGAGACATTCTCAACACACTCACATGGCAGCATGGGGACAAATGGCAAGACTCTGGGTCCTTATTTACATCACTGAGCCCCTTGAGCCAAATCTGAAACACCTGTTGCAGACCTTTTATTTATTGAGATAATAAATGATGTTTGTCTCTTGCAGCCCAAACCACCTTAACTAATACAATGCCCATTACAATCTAACTTCAGTGTCCTTCCATCGCACTTTTACACTGCATTCTAACCATGCCTTCCTCGTCACCCAAAATATCTTTTACCATGGCAGAATTCTACTCACTTTTCAAGGCCTAGTTCTAATGTCAATTATTTTTTGAAGCCTCCCCGTGAGGGATTTAAAAAGTCTCTCTTCCCTGCTCTCATACATCTTTATGAATATTACAGCCCTTATTAAAATAAATTGCAAATATTCCATTATAGATTAGAAAGAGCATAATGCCTACATCTCTGAGTTAATTATTTTATTTTCTAGCATCGAGATCAGAGCTTAGAATAAAATAAATATTTAATAAATGAATGTTGACTAAATGGAATTTAAATAGATAAAATTTCAATTAAAGTAATTTAAAAGTTTGAGTTCCCTTGGAATTCATACTTTAATAAAAATGGAAAAATACCTATCAAAATAGTCTGTTAATGACACTTTTAACAACTCAAATTGTCTGTACGAATTTGAATCCCTGACTCAAGCAACTTGTTCAGGAGAAGGCTGGGATGAACATTATAATTAGAGAGCACTTATCAAATATAGGAGATATTATCCCTGCTGTGGGATTACACAGTGTAAACATTGTCTAACTAGAACTGGCACAAATATCACTGAGTTCCAATAAATAAGAGTAACAGTGACTAGTGTTATATCTAATTTTTCCTTTTAGATTAATGTTGAAAAATCTAAATGCAAAGGCTTTGAGGCTAAGTAGCTGCCAAGATAAAGTGTATGTGAGAGAAAAGAGTGTGACTTGGCACAGTATCCCAGGGAGACTGGAAATTACGTCTTGATTCAAACTAGCAGATGTTTTCTTCACACTCTGAGACAAAGTGTGTAAGTCTTTTTAACGCTCTTAGAAACAGCCCTTGTTTGACAACTAGGAAAAGTTGTCCTCTGCTAACCAAGATCACAGAAGCCTTTTGGTAAGGTGGTAGAGGCTGTTTGGTCTTAAAGGAAAATTTATCCAAGCTACATTTACATTTATCTTTGAACTCTCTTTGAATAAAGTATGTACAAAGCAAATTAATAGTGTAAACAAAAACTAGAGGAGAAATATTTTCCCACTTAAGAAAATAAAATATATTAAGGATATTTAGATAAAAACAATTGGCTAGGGGCACCTCGGTGGCTCAGTAGGTTAAGCCGCTGCCTTCGGCTCAGGTCATGATCTCACGGTCCTGGGATTGAGTCCCACGTCGGGCTCTCTGCTCGGCGGGGAGCCTGCTTCCCTCTCTCTCTCTCTGCCTGCCTCTCTGACTACTTGTGATCTTTCTCTGTCAAATAAATAAATAAAATCTTAAAAAAAAATTGGCTAGTTATTTGTGAACTGTTATAGAAGACAAATGGAATGTCAATGTATTAACAAATCATTAGCATTTAGATAAAATGATATGCCATGCCATACTATATATTTGTATATGCATGTTAGACATACAGTGACTTTAAAACTTTTATAAAATAATCTTTTCATTAATTTATAGCAGCCCTCCCCCTTATTAGTTTAAAATAATTGTGTCTTACTATGACAAGTTGCATGAAAGGTAATTGTACAGATAAGCTCATTATTCATTGTATTCTTTCAAAAGAGGAACCATGGTTGCCAATTAAGACAGAAGAAAATGTAAAGAAGCTACATATGCATATTGTACTAATGAGCACCTGGCTCACATGGTAGTTACATTTTAATTATGGGAAGATTTTACATTTAAAGGTAGATCACAACTATTATTCTATTTATATATGTTGTAAAATTTTCCCCTAAAGTTTTGCAAATGAAAATGCAACACCAGATAGATATAAATTATGCAAATTATATTTTTATGATTATTATCTTTTTAAGAAATGTCCACTCAATAGGAAATTCTTGTCTATTTCTTATCCATTTTATATTTCCATACAAAATTTGATGGGAGGCAGAGTACAGGTAAGAATACATTCATTTACAATTAAGGACGGTTCAGAAGTTTATAAAGACAAGTTTTGAAGATTGTCAAGTATTTCTGTTAATAATGAGGCGCCATCAAAAATACGACTTTTTTCTTAACTGAAAATTCTTTTCAAGTAATTATTAGAAATATAAAAGAAAGTTTCTATTTTCTCACAAAACCCCACAGACATTGGTTAGTTTATACAATTGTAATCACGCTAAATTAAGACTCAAATAATGTGAAATATTAAAGAAGATAAAAGTTATTTGAAAGAAGCGTGTGGGAACTGGTATTATTCTTTGCTAATTAAGATGACTGACACACATAACAATAAGGAAGAAATTAAGAAGCCAAAGAAAAAAAGAAGCAAAGGAGACTAATTTAAAACATTTTAAGAAGTCTGTAAGTTCCCTAATGCATTTAGAAATACCGCTTGTCTTACTAACATAAAAAGCCTGTCAGCTATTATAGACAATAGCAGAATACTTTCCGGTGAGTTAGTAAGAAGTTGTTTTAACTAAAAGATGTAAAGAAGTTAAGAGGTTGTTTTAGAAAGATCCAATTTTAGTGTGGAAAAGTATTTGAATATAGAGGCTTCAGTATGACTGTATATTGAAAAGCATGCTTATGATTAGTGATGATAGATACTTGAATGGAGCAAACAAGGAAACTGATCTGAAATACAAAATGAGTAAATTAGGGTATGGAATGGCAGGTCACGAAGGGAGGCCTATGAAGGCTTAGACAAGTGTAAATACAAGAGGAAACGAATGAGAGGTGCCTGGATGGCTCAGTCAGTTAAGCAGTCTGCTTCTCCCTCTTCCCCTGCTTGCGTGCTTGCATGTTCTCTCTCTCTCTCTCTCTCTCAAATAAATAAATAAAATCTTTAAAAAAAATAAAGAGAGGCAGCAAATGTTGGCTTTGCTCTTACCTACCTCATAATCACTATCACAGATTTCTGTTTACCTTTTATTCAGTATTTCTTGATTTCTTCAGATTGTATTTTCATTTCTTGCTGTATCTTTAAGAAAATGTTCCTTTTCATCAAAGCCCTAATTGTTGGTTGCTCTTAAGTCTGTTATAGATGTAATACTTGAGGAAAATAAGCATACAGGAAAAATGGTTGTCTTTTAAAATACAATTAAATTGAAGGGCAAAGAAAGGAAGATGAGATTGAGATGGATTAGAAAATGCATTTTTTATGAGAACTTCACTTTGCATAAGCACAGAGAATGGTTTCTTACTATTAATTTTCATTTAATAAAGCTAATATATTTGTAATGCCATAAAATACACGATTTTTCTTTTCCAGAGAAAATGTAGAATGTTACAATTAGAAAAAAATGTTAGCATCCTATAGCTCCACAGCAGTTTTAGCGAGCACTCTCATTTCTCTGGGAAGACTTCCTGAGTGAGTGCTTTTTCTTACAATTAGGCTGGCTGTGAAATTGAGAATCCTAGTGAGATTCAGTTTCATTCTTTCTCCAAGACTAGAAGAGACAATTTGATCCATCGTTTTAATGAGTGTGGCTTTAATTAAAGCTTAAATAACATCAGTTGCTCTAGTTGTTGTTTTTTCTCTTCAGGGATTCTACTCATTTTCAAGATTGTATTTTGGGTGCTGACGCAAGTCTTTGGTTAACAAGAATGGTTTCATTGTTTGGAAGAGGAAATTTTAAGCATCATTTTTACCAATTCTGTTTTCACTAAATTTATTTGTGCTGTGTGTGTATGTGTATGAGAGAGAGATAGATAAATTTCTAATGTAGATTTATAGTGATTTTTCATTCTTTATTTTGCTTTAATTACTTTTTCTTAATGGATGGGTTGAAGATTAATTTTCATGTTTTCTTGCCTAAAGCTAATGCTTTATCTCAAACTAATAATTCACTCTCTTACCAAGCTTGACATGACTTTGTAGATCATTTTAACATTTGGGACACAATTCACCTCAGTTAGTAGGGGGCTGAAATATATTCCAGGAACTGGAATAGACAAGAAAATGCTCCAGAAATTATAAAGTTAGTTAACTCTCTACACTTCATTTTTCTGGCTTTTATAAGGATATTACATTTTCACGTGACTTGTAACTTCAGAAATCAGAGGAAAACTCACTTATTTAAGGTGTAGCATACTGAAGCTCCTCTCCAAAGACCAACAAAATTGTCTACAGAAAATGAGATGCTTGGTGTTACAGAATAATTTTAATTCAAGAGTTAATGTTGTCAAGATTTCTATCATCAATTTGAATGGATAACTAATGATATAATGATAGGATATTAATAATAACCCTCTCTTAAAAGATCTACTGAACCAACCACTAACAACTTCACAAGGATGGAAAATTGTGGCTAATTGGCTGTGTACACTCAATATATGTTAGTTAAGTAAAGAGAAAGAAGGAATAAATGAAGGAAAGAAGAGAAGAAAGAGAGAGGAGGGAAACACTCCTCTTTAAAAACCTTCAGAGTGGGGCACCTGTGTGGCTCATTCAGTTAAGTGTGTGACTCTTGGTTTCAACTCAGATCCTGACCTCATGGGTGGTGAGATCAAGCCCCGCATCAGGCTCCCTGGCTCAGCAGGGAGTCTGTCTGAAGATTCTCTCCCTGTGTCCCTCTGCATCTCTTTCTTTCTTTAAAAGATTTCCCATTGCACTTAATGAGACACACTTTTCTTACCTGAGTCTTCAAGGCAGTTTATGATCCAGCTATGGCTGACCCTCCAAACTCATCTCTCTCTACTCCACCACTTACGTATGCTTAGGACACTACGCTTATTTCAGGCCTTCTAGGCCTCTAAGGAACGCATTACCTCCAAGAACTTTACATGATTTACTTCTTTCCCCTGGAATTTTTTTCTCACATGTCTTAGCCTCTCCACACATCTGCCCAAATAACTTCATTTTCAGGGCCTCATCATAGGCATCATATTCTCCAATTTAAATTGTTCCATCTCTATCCCAAAAATATTCTTGGTAATATTTTTATTTCTGATAATAATGTGTATCACAGTCTAGTAGCTTGTGTATTTGCTTGCTTGGAGTCTGCCTTCCTCCTTTCACTGTAAACTCCAGAAGATTAAGCCCTGTCTGTTTCATTCACCAGAGTACACCCAGTACTTCACACATAGTTTGAGACATGATGAGTATTTCAGTATTTGTTGGATGAATATATTATTACGTTTAAAACCAATAATGGAATTTAAATGAATTAAAATTTTTAAGCATAGGAGTAATTTATTAAAGGGTGGGACACCTGGGTGGCTCAGGTGGTTAAGTGACTGCCCTCAGCTCAGGTCATGATCCCAGTCCTGGGATCTAGTTCCACTTCAGACTCCCAGCAGGGAGCCTGCTCCTCCCTCTGCCTGCCTCTCCCCCCCTGCCTGTGGTGTCTCTCTCTCTCTCTCTGACAAATAAATAAATAAATATAATCTTTTTTTTTTCTTAAAGGATAGTTTATTTAGGGGTGAATATAGAAGAATCACTGAGGTTGGATAATGAGGAAATTTCTAATAATTCTTTTATGAATGGACATGGAATAAGGGTAGACAGTGAAGTTGAATAAACGGTAAGGTTAAGAGAGATGGATAATCTAAGCTAACTTTTTTTTTTTAACTATTTATTTATTTATTTATTTGAGAGAGGGTAGGGGGAGGGACAGAGGGTGAGGGAAAGAAGGAATCTCAAGCAGACCTTCCCCCCCTCCCCACCAACTGAGCAGAGAACCTGAGGCAGGATTCTAGGACACTGAGATCATGACCTGAGCCTAAATTAGGAATCAAATACTCAATCAACTGAGCCACCTAGGTGCCCCTTTTATTTTCTTCTTTAAGATTTATTTATTTAAGGGGGGAGGGGGAAAAGGAGAGGGAAAGAGGGAATCTAGGCTCAGTGTTAAGGTTTAAATTGAGATATGGCTCAAAAGTTGTGTGGAAAATAACAAAAAAGAAAAAAACCTGTTAAAAACAAATACAGTCAAGATAAATACTTGTGTTAGAAAGAAAATAAGAGATGAACAACTGGCTGGAGAACTAAAACAACAAATTGGCCCTCTGGTCATAAACATAAGATGAATCATATAACCTTGGAGTTTTACAGAGAATTTGCTGGAATTGTTATTTTGCTCTCAAAGTTATGAAATACAAAAGCATCCTAACCATGTTGATGAACTTATAAAAAAAAAAAAGGAATAGATTTAATATGGGTGGTAAAGAGTGAAGGAAAAACAGTGATAAGTACAGAATAAAAACCATAGAAAGTTTTACTACAATTTATAATCTTAAAAAAAAAAAAAAAAGGCAAGAAAAAGAAAGGCTAGGAGTGCCTGGGTGGCTCAGTTGGTTAAGTGACTGCCTTTGCTCAGGTCATGATCCTGGAGTCCCAGGATCGAGTCCCGCATTGGGCTCCCAGCTCCATGGGGAGTCCACTTCTCCCTCTGACCTTCTCTCTTCTCATGCTCTTTCCCTCTCTCTCTCTCAAATAAATAAATAAAATATTTTAAAAAAAAATAAAGAAAGGCTAGAAGAGTGGTTGATGGGATTATGATCCACTGCAATATTCTTTTAGCTTTTACTTTTAAATATTTATAGAGGACATTATCAATTCTTTATGCTTTCAAAAAATAATTATCAAGAATTTACTCCTTGGTTTTCTTTTCATTGTAATATGTCATTTTCTAAGTAATAATTAAAGTAAAATATTATTAAAAAAATTCAAGTAACACAAATTCAAAGTAAAAATCTTTCCCTCAACTCTATCCCCATCCTGAATGTTTTATTATTGCTATTTGCCATTTACTAAATGTTAGAAATAGTTGTAATACATAACATTTTCTTATATATTACATTATTTATATCCTCAGCTTCTTGAAGATTATAGAATGAAGCCATTGTAAACATTCAACATCATGAATTGTTTAAAATATTTTGCGCATGGCAACTCTTCTTGACCTTTTATAGCTTTTAAAGTGCAAAAGTATCAGATACAATACTAACTCTCTTTCATAGGTAGACACTTTCTAGGTAGTTGGGTAGATTAATATCCCTGCATGCTGTACATGTTAAAAATGATCTTGAAAGCTATTATTTTCTAAAAGTACAATAAATCAAGATAAATATAATGATTATAGGTCTATTATAGGTGCCTAGTAAAGTGTCTTGAGCATAATGGATTTTTAGTAAGTATTCGTTTACATTAAATGATAAGTGTTCTTGTTTTCTATAACTCAAAGTCTTTGCCCTCTATGTGTTTGCTAACCCATATATATGTTTCAGGCCGATGTGGGCTGCTGACAGATACTAGAGAGTAAATAGTGGAAATGATTTTTCTTTCAACATCTGAGCAAAGGTGTAGCTCTGAGGAATATGAGTTGAGCTAGGATCACCAAGGCAAAAATCAAAAGACAGAACAGAACTCATAATGAATGAGTATGACCTGAAATAGAACCAAGAAATAAGGTTGCCATTTAAGAAGAATTCAAGACTATTCTCCAGTAAAAATTATGAAAAATTGGTGTAGAAACATATATTAGAGTTTAGGGAAGTATTTTACAATTTTTCAGATGAACAGATTAAAGATAGCACAGTACTTAAGACTAGAAGTGACAGCATGGGAGTGGTTTGGGCAGTGAGAATTCAATGCAGAATTCCCAGAAGGAGTTTAGGGGTGTCATATTTTAGGTAAACAAATCAACTTATAATGGATTAGAAATTTGGAGCAGCATTATAAATGTGACTGTGTAGAAACAAAGGCCCATATCCAAGATTACAAACTCAAGGTAAGTGCAACAGAGGTCTTTGTGAGGAAACAACCTCTTGCCACACCCTATATACATATAAATGAAATAATTCATTCATCAGCATTTTTCTTTTTCTGTATGACTTGTTTCATTTAACATAATACTCTCTTTGTTCATTCATGTTGTTGCAAATGGCAAGATTTCATTCTTTTTTATGACTGAGTAATATTCCATTGTGTGAGTGTGTGTGTGTATACATATACATATTGTGTGTGTATATATGTTCATCACATATGTATATGTATATAGACACACATCCTTTATCCATGTATCCATTTATCTGGTCGTTTTTCAGTGGACACTTAGTTTGCTTCCTTATTTTTGCTATTGTAAAGGATACTGCAGTGAACATAAGGGTGCATATATCTCATTGGCTTGATGCTATTATTATTATTATTATTATTATTACTGTTATTATTATTTTGGATAAATACCCAGAGGTGGAATAGCTGGATCATATAGTAGTTCTATTTTTAATCTTTTGAGGAACCTCCATACTGTTTTCCATAGTGGTTGCACCAATTCACATTCCTACCATCGGAGCACAAGAGTTCCTATTTCTCCATATCCTCATCAATACTTGTTATTTTTATAGATTCTTGTATATCTAAACTTCTGTGAAAATCGAAAGGTGTTTCTTCATTAGGGAAAAATAATCTATTGTTTTCAGTGTCTGTGATCTTTAATTTATTAGATATTCAAGACCAACATGTTAATGGATTAACAAGTTGACTTTCTTATAAGATCTGACCCATCAATCAGGGACTCTGAAGCAACAATCAATTGAATTCCTGGGTGATTTCCCCATAAGAAGATAAACAAACTTTTAACTACCAGAGTTCTGGTAATTATTACAAAGCCCTCTGCCATTGAATGCTCCTGTTTTCTTTTTCCACTTATTTATTACACATATTTTTTTTTCTTCAGAAAATTTGAATTTTTCCAAAACATCTTTGGAATAGCAGCATTCTGTTTCTGTTCCTCAGTATTTATAAAATATAATTTAGGTGTGTCTGTTAATGCAGCGTAACATTTGTTGTATTAATAGTTACATTTAATATATTTCATATAAAACAAGACTTCAGGGGTGCCTGGGTAGCTAAGTGGGTTAGGCCTCTGCCTTCGGCTCAGGTCATGATCTCAGGGTCCTGGGATCAAGCCCTGCATTGGGCTCTCTGCTCAGTGGAAAGCCTGTTTCTCCCTCTCTCTCTGCCTGCCTCTCTGCCTACTTGTGATCTCTCTCTCTCTCTCTTTCAAATAAATAAATAAAATCTTAAAAAAACAACAACAAAAAACAAAACAAAATGAAATAAAACTTCATTCCATACTTTTCATTAGACTTTTTAAAATATAGAAAAATATTTCCAAGTAGTCAAAAATTAAGTTTCTAAACATATTTTTCATACCACAATCACATACCATAGATATACTTTAATGAAAGCAAAATTTGACCTATATAGGAAAACTTTGGCCAAATCATTATAAGAGCAAATTGTTTTCACTTCTCCGTGTCTTCTTATAAATTTTGGTTTGAAATACATTGTTTTTAATGATTGAATGGCAGATTAATTTTTCAAATTTCCACAAGCATCATGAGATATCTGAAACTATACTATACTTACCTCTGAGGCATATTCTGTAAATCATGACTTATTCTGATCACTTTTTGTGTACTTCTAATAGCATTAATACTCAGATGATATACTGATTTTCAAGTCTTTCATCATTGAGCACTCTATTATAAATTTATGTTTCTGAGCTCTATCAGTATTTAGCACATAGAAGGCAGGTGATGCATATGTCTTTCATGATAAATAAATCTGAGAGATGGTCTAGGAAAGTAATAAATATTAAAAAAAAATAGGAAGGCCAGAAGGTGATAAGAAGTGTGCTGAACGGAAGTCTGTATAAACAAATTTAATGCTGGAAAATTGAGTATATTCAGCTGCCCTCTTGTGAAACAACATTTAATTAAATACAGTGTCTCATAACATAGTCAGTAGCTGAGCTTCTCACAGCTGAACTAAAATTGTTTAAATAAAATGAGACTCATTAACTTTTCTAATTGTTGTTTGTGTGAAGACTTGAACTTTGCTTTTAAAAAGAAACTGCTCCATCTGCAGCTAGTAAAAAGTATCAGCTGGCAGTGTTTAACCTTCATGAATCATCCATTTATTTTTCTTTCTCAAACCAGTGAGCGTTAGGGAGAGGAGATTCTATAAAAAAATTTTCAAAGAATGTTTCAGGAACTTTATTTTGTGCCTGTCTTCTGAGCCTATGCATACCAAAAGAAATAGTTGCCTAGTTTGTATAAAGGTAAAAGTACATGCATCATGGGAATGTAACAGCTGCACAACTTTAGCCTTTCTTAGTTGTCAATAGAGAGGAAACAGATCATCAACACTTGAATGCTTCATTTTATAATGATGCTTCGTATTGTACAGCTTTAAAATGGCAAGTGTCTTGACAAAGAAAATGTTTCATTGCTGCTGGCTGATAACAAACACATGTTTTCCCTTAAGAGAAGTAAAATATGTGAAGTCTCAACTTGATTTTTGGAGTTTTAAGGTTAATATAAACAATAATAAAAACATAGGGGAAATCTTCTTACTATTGGTTGAGAGTCTATAGAAAACAATTCATCATGTCCCAGTCATTTTTGCACTTAATGGCACTTTTTTTGAATTAAGCCAATTTCATAAATGGAGCTATTTTAGAAAACAGAAGTCTGCTAATTTTTTTCTTATTTGGAAATGACTTGTAATTTAACAAAAAAATATATTCCATATTTTTCTCCTGACTTTAGTCTTACTTACAGACTTTTCTTCTTAAGTACAGATACTATCACAATTAAAATCCATTGATGTAAGTGTTAAGAATTTCATTCTGGGAAAAACAGAGATTGGACTTATTCTCACATAAAAAGGAGGGTGGAGGTCGGTTTTGCAGGCAAGTGTAGAAGATCGAGTATTATCAGAGCCTACATTCTGTCCATTTTTTCCCCTCTACCATCTTTAGTGGGAACATCGGGTCATTGAGTCCAAAGTTCAGAATGCAGGAATAAGAGAAAGTGAGAGGAGGGATAACCCCTTCAGTGTAAAGAGACTACCTGGGGACTCTGTGCCACATTTCTGCTAATTGTTTATGACTAACCTGGAAAAATAGTACTATGCCCACAGCTGCATTTAATGATGCCTTAGAAATACAGTTTTCTAGAGGCACATAGCTTTGGATTTTGATATAAATGAAAAGGCAGTGAAAAAATTTGAGACACAATGAAGTCACCAGCACACACACACACACAATCGATCACAATTTTATACAACAGCAATAGTAACAAACAGTTAAAATTTTAATATAATTAAATCCAAACAAAAAATAAGATACAAGGGTGCATGGGTGGCTCAGTGGGTTAAAGCCTCTGCCTTCGGCTCAGGTCATGATCCCAGGGACTTGGAATTGAGCCCTGCATCAGGCTCTCTGCTCAGCAGGGAGCCTGCTTTCTCCTCTCTCTCTGCCTGCCTCTCTGCTTACTTTTGATCTTTGTCAAAGAAATAAAAATAAAATCTTAAGAAAAAATAAGATACAGAAATAAATCAAACTTTAAAAAAAGAAACCTTTGGTAGGAATCGGTTAATATTTCTTGAAAGGCATTAACATATAAACAAACAAATAGTGTTCATTAATGGGAAAATGCTATACTTAATGTCAATTCTCAGGAAATTCGATTCTAATTAATACAATTCCGATATGGATCTGAACAGTTTTCTTTGGGTGCTGCTGAGAAATGTGACAAATTAATTATAGAGTTTATATGAAAATGAAAGGCAAAGAAGAGATTAGACATTCTTTGGGTCAATGAACCTAAGTCATAGCTTATATTAAGAGTGATTATTAAGTTAAAGTAACAAAGGCATTTGTGGTTTTCACAGAAGAAACACACTTGCAAATGCAATAAAATAGAAACCTCAAACACACTATGATTTTTTTAAAGATTTATTTATTTTATTTGAGAGAGAGAGATGAGTGTGTGTGTGTGTATGTGTGTGTGTGAGTGTGCAGGGCAGGGATGGGCAGAGGAGAGGGAGAGAGCAACTCAGGCAGACTCCACACTGAGTGTGGAGCCCATTGTGGGGCCTGACCCTGAGTACATGACCTGAACCAAAACCAACGGTCAGATGCTTATCTGGCTCTGCCGCACAGACACCCCTGATTTTTTGAAAAATTGCAACATAGAAGAGCTTGTACCAATGATCAGTGGGTAAAAGGACTATCCAGTATGTGATGCTAGAGAACTGTTTATCTACATGGAGAAAAGTGAAATTATATTTGTACTACAATACAGTACATAAAATATGTTTCTGATAGATTATAAACGTAAGTGTAAAAAGCCAAGGTATGAAAAATTTTAAAAACCATATAAGAGAGGGTTGCCTGGGTGACTCAGTTGGTTAAGCCTCTGACTTTGCTTACTGCTCAGTCATCATCTCAGGATCATAGTACTGAGCCCTGCATCAGGCTCCCAACTTGGCAAGTAGTCTGCTTAAGATTCTCTCTTTCCCTCTGCCCCTCCAGCTCCCCACACATTTTCTCTCTCTCAAATAAATAAATAAATCTTAAAAAGTACATATAAGAGATTATCCTATGATTTAGAGGTAGGAAAGAACTTTTTAAACATCCAGAAAAAAACAGTATAAAGAAAAACTGATAAACTAATTTTAAATATATGAACTGTGCTTAGTCCAATAGTTCCTTATAGAAACTGAAAAGACAAACTACTTTTCTGGAAAAGATATTTATAACACATATAATTATAAAGTATAAATATTTGCATTATATAAAGAATAATTGGAAATCCATAAGCAAAAAAGACAATTTAATAAAAAGGTAGAAGGAATGAATAGGCATTTTACAGAAAAGAAAATATGAATTTTCCATAAACATGAGAAAGTATGTTTAGCCCCATTATTTTCAGAGCCAATACAATTAAAAATACCTCAAATAATATTCTGTTTCCACTGGCAAACATTTAAAGACAATAATAGGGGCACCTGGGTGGCTCAGTGGGTTAAGCCTCTACCTTCAGCTCAGGTCATGATCTCAGAGTCCTGGGATCGAGCCCCACATCCGGCTCTCTGCCCAGCAGGGAGCCTGCTTCGCCCCCCCCCCCGCTCTCTGCCTGCCTCTCTGCCTACTTGTGATCTCTCTCTCTCTCTCTGTCAAATAAATAAATAAAATCTTAAAAAAAATAAGTAAAGACAATAATAAATGTTATGCAATGAAATGGAACAACAGAGATTTTTATATTCTCAGGTGAGGAGTATAAACTGATTCAACCTTAATTGGAAAACAATTTAGTTCTGTGTGCTTGCCTTAAAAATGTGCACACTCTGTGTCTCAATAATCTTTCTCCTTGGTGAACACACCCAAGATAATATTATATGTACACTTAAGGAAACATGTTCAGGAATATTTCATTACAGCATTATTATTAATATCAAAAGACTAGAATGAGTCAAAAACATCAATAATCAAATGAATGGCTAAATAATTTGTATTTAAAAAGCACGATGAACTACAATTGTAGAAATGAAATTCAAAAACATGATATTGGGGGTGCCTGGGTGGCTCAGTGGGTAAAACCTCTGCCTTCAGCTCAGGTCATGGTCTTAGGGTCCTGGGATCAAGCCTCGCATTGGTCTCTCTGATCAGCAGGGAGCCTGCTTTCCCCTCAACCCCTCCCCACCTGCATCTCTGCCTACTTGTGATCTCTGTCAAATATATAAATAAAATCTTTAAAAAAGCAAAACAAAAATCCCATGATATTGAATGATAAAAGCAGGCCAAAGAAGAATTTACATGCTGTGATTATGATATATTTTATGTTGTTTTTTTCACCATGTTGTACATTATATCCTCATGACTTACCTGTTTTATAACTGAAAGTTTGTACCTTTTGACCACCTTCACTCATTTCACCCAGCCCCAATCATTACCTCTGGCAACCATCAATCTGTTCTGTGTATCTATGAGTTTGGTTTTAGTTTTGTTTTGTTTTTAGATGCTACATGTAAGTTAGATCACATGGTATTTGTCTTTCTCTCTCTGACTTACTTCACATAGCTGACACCTTCAAGGCCCATCCATGTTGTTGTAAATGGTAAGATTTTCTTTTCTTTTTTAATGACTGAATAGTGTGATTCCATTTTAAAAATGATTTTCTAAAATCATAAGCAGGGAAAATTTAATCATATGTGCCATTTATCATATATATAGTAAATTATAAGGAAAGACAAATAATGATCGACCAGAAATTCATGGTAATTTTCATATTAGGGTAGACTATAAGTTGGAAGAGATTTATTATAGAAAGGCACAGAGGGAGCTACAAAATATTGATAAATTATATTTCTTAGGTTGTGAGATAGGCATGTGAGTGTTTATTATGTTTAAAAATAATGTTTGTTATTTTACTCTATAAATGATGTATCTTGTAGTAAAACTAATTTTGTTACATGTTAATGTAATACATTAACAACATTAATGTAATACATGTTAGAGTAATACATAAAGATATTTTAAAAATGCTATTTATGTAATATACTCATACTGAGGTCAGAATAAACATTTTATGGTACCAGGTATTAAGGAATACTGATTTCTTTCCTGCATATTGCAAATGCAAAGTTCTTAACGACAGTTGTTCTTTGGAATTCATCACTTTCTAACATATATTTTAACAATACCTGGAGGAATTCCTTCAATTGAGACATGATGTATTATTCAGGAGTCTTTCATTGCATTTGACAGAAACTCAGCTGAACTTAGGCAGAAAGGAAAATTTAAACTCTAACAAAATTTTGCAAAAAGAGAACAGGAGCGCCAAAAACTCAAATCAAAAGAACAAAAACAGTATTTACAGTATTTTGTACTTCTGCATCTTTGCTTTCCTTTTTTGCACACTAGCTTTTTAAATTTTTTTTTAAGATTTATTTATTTATTTGACAGACAGAGAGAGAAATATCACAAGTAGGCAGAGAAGGAAGCAAGCTCCCCGCTGAGCAGAGAGCCCACATGGGGCTCGATCTCAGGACGTTGAGATCATGACTTGAGCTGAAGGCAGAGGCTTAACTCACTGAACCATCCAGGGGCCCCTGCACACTAGCTTTTGAAACCAACTAGCTGGACAACTACTGCTGGCTGCTCAGGGCTCACATTTTTTCAGCTTTACTATAGCAACACACCTTAAACCTGCATCTCTAATGGACCACTTTCACAAGCCCTTTGGCATTTCAGTTATTTAATTCATTTGTGAAATAATTAATGCATTTTGAATGCAAAACATGTAAGAGACATGTGGAAAATAGGATGAAGCTCTTTTTAGGAAATTTATTACTAAAAGAAGACATGACATGTGTAGATCAATAACTATAAAAAAAAAACAAAGTGTGCATGAGAATGCTGATATCATATAGAGCTCTAAACTGTTGGACCCTACCAAGAAAATGATGACTGTTTCATTCAGAGAAATGTTTAGCTTTAACCAGTTTGGCTCAAATGTTTGGAATTTTAAAATGAGGCTGGATTTAAAAAAAAAATTCCATGTATTTAATTTGAATATACTGAGTATACATACCATATTGTAAAATAAGAATTAAAAAAAGCTGGGGCGCCTGGGTGGCTCAGTGGGTTAAAGCCTCTGCCTTCGGCTCAGGTCATGGTCCCAGGGTCCTGGGATCAAGCCCCACATGGGGCTCTCTGCTCGGCAGGGAGCCTGCTTCCTCCTCTCTCTCTGCCTGCCTCTCTGCCTACTTGTGATCTCTGTCTGTAAAATAAATAAATAAAATCTTTAAAAAAAAAAAAAGAATTAAAAAAAGCAAAGAAAGAGCTTTCTTTTTAAAAGAATAATTGTTAAAATAATTAAAGTGTTAATAAAGTCTAAAAACATCTATGTATATACATATCTAATTTATGCAAAACTCTATAAATCAGTTGCAAATAAATCACTCATGAGGGAAAAAAAAGTATAGTCAATTTGCTTTTACATATGGGATTTAATATTAGAATAGTCTTATCCAAGGTTGAAATTTTACCTGTGCTATTCATTCTATCTTACGTGTTTTTAAAAACATCCTTTTAAAAAATGTGCACTTCCTCTTCCAACTGTTAGCCCAATAGTTTTAATTTTGCCCTTCCATTATTTTATACCTTCCACTTTATATCTAGAATTTTTTTAAAAAAGTAATAACTCAGACAGCATCTGCTTTGGACCCACCATCTACTTGTCTCCCAGAAAAGACTAAATTCACATGGTTTACCATTTTATTTTATTTTATTTTTTTAAGATTTTATTTATTTATTTGACAGAGAGAAAGATCACAAGTAGGCAGAGAGGCAGGCAGAGAAAGAGGGGAAGCAGGCTCCCTGCTGAGCAGAGAGCCCGATGTGAGGCTCAATCTCAGGACCCTGAGATCATGACCCGAGCCGAAGGTAGGGGCTTAACCCACTGAGCCACCCAGGCGCCCCTGGTTTACCATTTTAATCACTTCCTTATTAACACTCTACTCCTTGTCTCTGTGACTTTTAGCACTTTTATTTACAATGGGTAATAATATTCAGTCTTCTTTTCACCGACTTTCATGGAAAATCTCCAAGTTTTATCTTTACCCCTTTACTCCCATTTCTGAGATTATCCATTTCCTTTGCCCAAGGGTACCAAAATTTTCTTTAATATATTCTTTTCATATTTTTGTTCTCTTTTGTATACTTGTTCAAGGCCATCATAGTTTCACCTATATTCACACAATCCTTATCCCTGCCTTCAATACCTCAGCTCTTATATCTACCCTGCACACTCTATAGTTTATCTGCCTTGTTTTATTCTTTGAATGTGCCAGTCATATGTCATCATAGTATGTAAAGCTTTATAAGATAAGCAGCCTTGCTGAGAAACTCCCCAACTTCTTAGATCAAAAATGGTTTGAATAATGTTTAATATTTGGGGGGTTATATTCTGGCTGAATCATATTTCTCAGCTTGTGATATAGAGGAAATTCTTGATTCTGGTTGGGATCAGGCCTCTGTTCCTTACAGAGTATTCCATTTGACTTCTCAGGTACTATTGGCATATACCCCAAGGGTTTGATAATATAGGAAACACACTTTGTAAATGTCAATCCCCACTCAATCTTCTGAGTGTCAGTTAGGGTCTACATTTCATTATCTGATCAGAAATGAAGAACTCTGGACTGCCTTACCTCTTGGATAGAAACATTACTTAAAGTTCTTGTCTAAATCATATTTGGCTTTTGCAGCCAAAATAAAAAATAAAGGGATGCAGATGTGGAGAAGGAAGTAGAGCTCTCCTAACTTGGCTGAGTTGATTTTTTTTTGGTTTGGGCCTTCATGGCAGAGACAAGGACATAGTTTTAAAAAGCAAATTGTAGATTGTGTTATATTCCTTGTTAAGGCTGACTTATTCCTCAGAAATCTCCAGAGAGTATATTCTGACTGAAATCTGGTAGGTTAATTATCCAGAGTTGAGTAATCACACAGTGAAATCCGAATTTCTCTAAATGCTTGAGACCAATCATAATCCACTTAAAATTTTGCATTTTAGTTTTGCTTATTCATTATTTATGGAAGATATGGGTAGAAAGCAGCAGCCAAGTGATATCCTACTTAACAAATCATTAGAATGTTAGGATATGAGAGAGGAAGTTTATACTGAACTGGACAGAAGTACTTTCCTTTATACTAAAAGTGTTAATGCTCTTGGTAAAAAGAAGAGCACTTATAATTATGACCTCACCTTTTATAGAACTGAAGCTGAACGAATGTGAGTTTGCTCCTTAGTGAGTCATATGTACACCAGGTGGAGTTTTCCCATGAAGTAAACTTTATTTGCATTAAGTAAGGAGATCTCGTGGACTAGCTTCCAAAGTAGTGACTCCCTGAGAGAGGGTGAATGGGTACATTTTGTTGAGTGCTATGGTGAATATTTAGATAGAGGTGGGCATAAGGTCATTCATGTGCTTTAAGGAAAGATGCCTATACATACATTATATGTTATGTGAATGAAGCTGAGGCTCCTCCTTGGGTGGAGATTTAGTATTTAGTATTATAAGGAGGAAAGGTAAATGGTCGTCATTCCAGGGGTCACTCCATGGTCCATCAATACAGGTGGATGTAATGGATTTAGCTCAAAAAGCTTGAGTGGTCTGGGCTGATGGGAGGTCTTATCAAGGCAGTTACTATCACCTGAGTGGTGGTTTGGAGGATAATTTGCCTGAGTGAAGAGGTGAGCTGGAAAGAAGACTTAGGGAAAAATGTAAGACGAAGATTAGTGAGTCCAAGCAGGTGGATGGTAAAGGGCAGGTCTTGGATTCTACCCTGTGACAGAACTAGGGTACAACTTACCATGAAGAAATCCACAGAGAACTTTAAAATCATCATAGCAGTAGAAAATAATATACTTTCCAAGTACATTAACTGTCACTAACTCAGCACACCTTGAAGTGAAAACATGATTCCATATAGTATTAATAATTGAAGTGATAATCATCTCTGAGCTGAGAGATAAAATCAAGCACTAGGTGAGAGAAAACTATATGGCTAGAAAATATTTTTTATATTAAATTTTTAAATACTATGTTTTCATCACATGGCTGCTAGTTGACATTATCACAGAAACTGTAGAAAAATGCAATATTTACTTATTAATGATAATAAAATTAAATTTCCTCTATCTGTTTTTTTTTAAGTAACAATAGCAAAGGTGTATTTCCCCTTTCTGTGGAAATAGAAATGACTTAATCACCTGTTTCAGAGTACAAAAGATTTCTCCCTACTGCTTTCTTTCTTTCTTTTCTTTACATTTTTAAAGAAAGTTTTTCTACATCTTTGTAGTTTTCCTTTAGCACACTAAGAGTACTAAAATAAGCAAAATGTAAAAGAAAAGGAAATAATATAGGAGACAGAATAACCAAATGGAAAAAATGAAAATATAAAATGAGTTATATACAAATAAGTAATTCAGAGCAAGCTGGTCACAAATTAGGACACATTCTTTATTTTAAAATGACAAAAGTGAATCAGCAAATACTTAGCCAAGTTCCACACAGAAACATTTCCTCTATCAAATAAAATTAGCCATAGTGAACTTTAAATACAAACTTAGAAGATTTAATTGCTAAACTATTACTTAACAGTTGATATTACTGTTTTAAGACATTTGTATAAGACATTTAAAAGACATTTATTATAAAAAACCAAGGTATAGGAATAGTAGTGCCTATATTTGTTAGAAGAAGAAATATCTGATGTTACAGAGATTATCAACCCGAAACAATAAAATGAGTATGTTGGGAAGAAAGTGAACAGAGATGTATGTGACTTAACTGAGTTAAGCAGTATACAATATGCAAAGCTGATAATTCCAAATAAAATTATTATCTGAAGACATTGATATATCTATAAAGTGGGGACCACAGAACTTGGGTAGAGTTGGATGGCAGAACAAAAATATGTGCACATATTAAATCTATTTTGTTTTGACCTTGTGCATGTTTTTCCAATGAAAAATTTAAAATAAGTTAAATAAGGTAAAAGAAAATACTGACATTCGACATTCGTTTTCTATAAGGTGTGTGAAATGGATTTAAAGACAATATTTACTAGTATAAGTCTTTTCAGTTCATTGCATATGGACATATTCAAGCTACCAAAGACTATTGGAATCTTGTCTAACAGATCCTGTAGCAAAGATGAAAGGATATCCACTGGCCTTTTCAACAGCATAATAATTACAAATATGTGTAAATTGGTAAGTACATAGCAGGTACCACAGGGATCCATTGGTTGAGTTTGTGTGAGGCCTTTGAACTACCTCATTGTTTTAAAAATTGATACACAAACGAAAGAAAAACCTTAAGTTTATCCTGTCATTAGTGCTTTATGATAGGATAGCCATATTGTTCATTAGGGAACATTCTTATTTATAGACATATTTAGTTAACAAATGAAGAAACATCATAAAATTAGAATATCATAATCTTGTAGCCTTTAAATGAATAATGAAATCAAGCAATCTTCAACCATTAAGTGAAATTCAGATGGAAATTTTGTAAAGAGTGGATAGGAACACATGAACACATTATTTCAGATATATAAAAAAGAAATTGGGGCGCCTGGGTGGCTCAGTGGGTTAAGTCACTGCCTTCGGCTCAGGTCATGATCTCAGGGTCCTGGGATTGAGTCCCGAATCGGGCTCTCTGCTCAGCAGGGAGCCTGCTTCCTCCTCTCTCTCTCTGCCTGCCTCTCTGCCTACTTGTAATCTCTCTCTGTCAAATAAATAAATAAAATCTTTAAAAAAAAAAAAAAGAAATTGCATCACTTGGGGTGCCTTGGTGGCTCAGTCAGTTAAACATCTGCCTTTGGCTCAGGTCATGATCCCAGGACTCTGGGACTGAGCCCACAGCAGAGTCCCTCCTCAGTTGGGAGTCTGCTTCTCCCTCTCCCTCTGCCTCTTCCCAAACTCCTGTTCCCCCTCTTACTCTTTGTCTCAAATAAATGAATAAAATCTTAAAAAAAAAAAATTGCATTTCTTGATAGGATGCTATAGGAATTACTAAATTCTGCATATAAAGTATAAATTGTTAAAAAATAGACTATTACTCAAATATTTATCAAGGCTCTAAAAGTAACTGTAACAATTATCAGGAAATACTAGAGTAAAACAGCACAAGGGATGGAATTAGCAAATTCCAGAATATGAGAAACACTACAGAATACTAAAGTTAGTTATTCAAGAAATAATTTCAAGGAAAAAGCTGAGGGGAAATAATATTATAGAATAAAAAAGTCTTAAAAGACCGATCAACCAAATTCAATATTAGATCTTGTTTATTTTTGATTTCATAATCTATATAAAAATCTTTATGCATCAGAGATCTAAAAACTAAAATGATTTTTGGTGATATTAAGGAGTTATTATTTTTTTTATATATATGTCAATGTACTAAAGGTTGCCCTTATTTTTTTAGGGGAAAAAAAAAACCCACAAATGTTTACAGAAGAGTGATGTCTGGCATTGACTCCAAAATAATACATTGGTTCCAGTCAGTAGCAGGTGGTCAATGGGGAGAAGAGGGTTGAAATATAAAGAAAACAACATTGGTCATGCTTTATATTGTTGAAATGAATGATCAGCACCTGAGGTTTATTGTATTTACCTTTCTACTATTATATGTACTTAGGATTTACCATAATGATTTAAAAAAATATATATTCACTGTGAAATTTAAATTACAAGGGATATAAAGAAAATAAAAATCATTAGTAATCCCATCATTTCAAACATTAAGCTTTACTTTTTACTTCATAATGAAGTTATAGTCCTATAATATAGCATCCTGATTTTTTAAAATAAGATCATAACATGATCATTTTCTTAAGTTATGGGGACGTATCTAGTTATATTTAAATTAAAAATGAGTCATAAAGTGAGCCTAACAGAGATTTATTTGAATAATAGGTGCTAGAAATATAAAACAGTTCTAAATACATAAAAATAGTTGCAGTAAATATAAGTATGAAAATAAATTAGAATTCTAGTTGTCCCAGCAAATCATCATCTAATTTGAAAAGAGCCTATAAAGCAAAACAGAATTTGCAGGGGTTTATAATTTTCATGCATTTGGACCCTGCTGTATTTAATTTCATTTGTATTATGTAATGATGAGCAACATTTAAAGTAATATACCTTAGTTTATTACATAATATTTTTAATATTAAGGAATAAGTCTTTTGATGTTTTATGAGAGATTATGACACTAAATGATATAAATTAAAAAGGAAAACAATCATCTAATCTTAATGTATATTTGACATGCATTATGGTTAAAACAGATTTTCATTAGAAAATCCAGAAAACCATAAGCGCCACTTCTTCAACTTGATTGATACTTTATTTGTGAAATTTTAGTATGAATAAAGAATGTTGATTATATTTTGTAAGAATTGTAACATATGAGCCCAGTGATACAAGCCAACACAATAGAGAAAATAAACTGTAAGACTAACTGTAGGTCAACAATAAGTACATACTGCTGCGGGAAATCCATAACATTTTCTGAGCAGTGTCAAGAAGGTGCTTTTCTATTGAATTTTTTTGAATATAGAAGTAATTTAAACTTGAATAGACAAATCCATAGAGGTTATCTGCTTCGGCTTCTGAACTTTCTCAGAAAAGCCATGTTTTACTCACTCACAGGAATAATAATGCACTGTGATCAATGTCAGTTCTGTGATCTTTCTTTCATATTTAGGTTCTCCAAGGAGAAACTATTCTTATGAATTTAAAATCCTGGGCTCTCTATTGTGTCAATTGTAGATAGTTAGCTCAAGAAGGAAACTTATGATCAATTAGGAAATAATCATTTAGTCCTCAAAGAATGGTAGTACTGTGAAAATTAGCCAGCAAGAAAACTTACTGAACTCCATAGAAATATTATTCCAGCAAGATTCAATTGGATAGTAAAAGTGATGAATCATTTTTATGTAATAGATACCTCTAAGAAATGACACTGACAGCTTCTCTGTGGATTTAAAAAAATAACATATTTCTCACAACATGGTTCTTTATAAAGATAAAGGTTTTAAAAAGTTGTAACTAATTCTCTTTGAATTAGAACAGTGGTATTCATGGAGAGTGTGAGGCTTTGTGAATCAAAGAAACTTAGATGCAAATTCTGACTTTTTCCTTTTATAACTACTGTCTTGCAACAAAACTGTTGAAACATTGGTGCCTCTTCTACCAAATGAGAGGGGGTTTTGTTTATTTGTTTTCTTGTTTTATATTATTTCCTCTGATCCTTTTTGGTGATTCTTTCTCCATGCCTTTGGTAGTTTCTTCAGAGTCACAGCTGGTCTGTTCTCTGCAGAATCATCCAGGAGCACTCTCTGCCTCTCTTCTGAATTATTTTTCTCTTTTCTGGTGCTCTGTACTTTGAACTTTTTCTCTTAGTACCCATTCTAATGAGGATGAGGCAGTATCTCACTGTGGTTTGAACTTGTATTTATTTCCCTAATGATGAGCAATGTTTAGCATCATTTCATGTGTTTGTTGGCCATTGTGTATCCTGTGTATCTTCTTTGGAGAATCATCTATTCTCCAGTGACTACTCTAGTCCTTTGCCCATTTTTAAACCCAGTTATTTGATTTTTCTGTTGTGTTTATAGATGATCTTTATGTATTCTGAATAGTAGCCCCTTATCAGATGCATAATTTGCATATATTGATTGTACCCTTTGATACACAGAAGTTTGCAATTTTGACAAAGTCCCTCTTGTTTTTTTTTCTTTTTGTTTGTTTGTTGCCTGTACTTTGGGGAGTCATATTTAAGAAGTCTTTGTGAAACCCAAAGTCAGGAAGCTTTTATCCTAGATTTTCTTCTAAGAGTTTTAAATTTAGGTCTTTGATCTATTTTGAGTCCATTTTTCTATACGGTGTAAGGTAAGGATTGATTTTACTTTTTTGTACATGGAGCAAGAACTGTTTTAAAGAGAGCATGTAGATATAAAGCACCTCCAGATTAAAAAGACTATCCATCCACCATGACCATGTGGGATTTATCCCTGAGAGGCAGGGGTCTTTCAACATTTGCAAATCAATCAATGTGATAGAACAAATCAATAAGAGAAGAGGAAAGAACTACATGGTCCTCTCAATTGATGCAGAAAAAGCATTTTACAAGATACAGCATCCGTTCCTGATTAAAACAATTCAAACAATAGGGATAGAGGAAACATTCCTCAACTTCATAAAATCTGTCTATGAAAAATCCACAGCAAATATCATCCTCAATGGGGAAAAGTTGACAGCATTTCCTTTGAGATCAGGAACATGACAATGATGTCCACTCTTGCTACTGTTTTTCAACATAGTACTAGAAGTCCTAGAAACAGCAATCAGACAATTAAAAAGAAATAGAAGGTATTCATATGGCAAAGAAGAAGTCAAACTCTCTCTTCACAGATGACATGATACTTTATATGGAAAACCCAAAGACTCTACCCCCAAACTACTAGAATTCATACAGCAATTCAGTAATGTGGCAGGGTACAAAACCAATTTACAGAAATCAGTTGCTTTCTTATACACTAACAATGAAAATACAGAAAGGGAAATTAGAGAATTGATTCCATTTACTATAGCACCAAGAACCATAAGATACTTGGGAATAAACCTAACCAAAGAGGTAAAGGATCTCTACTTGAGGAACTACAGAACACTTATGAAAGAAATTGAAGAAGCCACAAAAAGACAGAAGACCATTCCATGCTCATGGATCAGAAGAATAAACATTGTTAAAATGTCTATACTGCCTAGAGCCATCTATACTTTCAATGCTATCCTGATCAAAATTCCACTGACACTATACAAAGAGCTGGAACAACGGTCCTAAAATTTGTATGGAATGAGAAGAGACCCTGAATTGCTAAGGAAATGTTGAAAAAGAAAAATAAAACTGTGGGCATCATGTTGCCTGATTTCAAGCTTTCAAGATTTTCAAGCTTTTATGAAGCTGTGATCACCAAGACAGACAGCATGGTACTGGCACAAAAACAGACACATTGAACAGTGGAACAGAGTAAAGAGCCAAGATATGGACCCTCAACTCTATGGTCAAATAATCTTCAGCAAAGCAGGAAAAATATACAATGGAAAAAAGACAGTCTCTTCAATAAATGGTGCTGGAAATTGGACAGCTATGTGTAGAAGAATGAAATTTAACAATTCTCTTACAGTATACACAAAGATAAACCTGAAATGGATAAAAGGCCTCAACATGAGGCAGGAATCTATCAAAATCCTAGAGGAGAACATAGACAGTACCTCTTCGACATTGACCATAGTGACTTCTTTCAAGATAAGTCTCCCAAGGCAAAGGAAACAAAAGCGAGAATGAATTTCTGGGACTTCATCAAGATCAAAAGCTTCTGCACAGCAAAGGAAACAGTCAACAAAACAAAGAGGCAACCCAGGGAATGGGAGAAGATATTTGCAAATGACAGTACAGACAAAGGGATGATATCCAAGATCTATAAAGAACTCCTTAAACTCAACACACACAACAGATAATCATGTCAAAAAATGGACAGAAGACATGAACAGACACTTCTCCAGAGAAGACATACAAATGGCTAACAGACACATGAAAAAATGTTCATCATTATTAGCCATCAGGGAGGTTCAAATCAAAACCACATTGAGATACCACCTTACACCAGTTGGAATAGCCAAAATTAACAAGACAGTAAACAACTCATGTTGGAGAGGATGTGGAGAAAGGGGAATCATCTTACACTGTTGGTGGGAATGCAAATTGGTGCAACCACTTTGAAAAATAGTGTGGAGATTCCTTAAGAAATTAAAAATAGAGTTTCCCTGTGACCCTACAATTGTACTACTGGGTATTTACCTCAAAGATATTGATGTAGTGAAAGGAAAGGCCATCTCTACCCCCTTTTTTTTTTTTAATTTGAAGAGAGAAAGCACAAGTAGGCAGAGGCAGGCAGAGAGAGAGGGAGAAACAGGCTTTCTGCTGAGCAGAGAGCCTGATGTGGGGCTCGATTCCAGGACTCTGAGACCATGACCTGAGCCAATGGCAGAGGCTTAACCCACTGAGCCACCCAGCCACCCCAATGTTCATAGCAGCAAAGTCCACAGTCACCAAACTGTGGAAAGAACCAAGATGCCCTTCAACAGACGAAATGATAAAGAAGATATGGTCTCTATATACAATGAAGTATTATGACGCCATCAGAAAGGATGAACACCCAACTTTTTTATCAACATGGTTGGGACTGGAGGAGATTATGCTGAGTGAAATAAGTCACAGAGAGAGTCAGTTACCATATGGTTTCACTTACTTGTGAAGCATAAGGAATAACATGGAAGACATGGGAGATGGAGAAGAGACGTGAGTTGGGGGAAGCCAGAGAGGGAGACAAACCATGAGAGACTGTGTACTCTGAGAAAGAAACTGAGGGTTTTGGAGGGGAGGGGGCGGGGAGGTTGGGTGAACCTGGTGGTGGGTATTAAGGAGGACACATATTGCATGGACCACTGGGTGTGGTGCATAAACAATGAATTCTGGAACACTGAAAAGAAATAAAATTAAAAATAAAAACAAAAAGCACCATCAGTGTATGTCAGTTGTCAACTATTATTACTGTTTGTAGAAGGCATGTTTTCTTGATGTCTTTTTAAATTTACATCCACTACCTTTTGGAACTCCTTCTTTATTTGTAGAGTTCCTAATTTTAAAAGTCCTACCTCCCAAAAGAAGGAGTCAAAAACTTGTTTTCCAGCCTCTCTTGAAGCTAGAGCACACCAAGCAAATGAACCCAGTGAAGATTTGATTTAGAAGTGAACGAAGAAAGGAGCTCTGTAGGACACATTTTGGCATTGTGGAGGGATGGCTTACTTAAACATGTGACCATCCAGAGCTGCAGAGGAGAGGTTCTAGTGCCAGAATCTCTTTTTCCCTCTCTGGAGTGTGAGCATCATATAGTGGAGCATCTTTTGTTTACATAAGTTCTAAGCCTCCCAACTACTCTTTATTTTATCTTTTTTTAATATTAATTTTTAAAATTATTTCTTTGCAGTGTTTCTTCATAGTATTTCTGTACTGTAATAAAGATATTTTATCTTTGCCCAAAATAATCAGAGTGGTTTTCACTTTTATATACTGAGAATACAAATGAACTCTGGAAGGGTCACTGCTCATTGATAAAGTGAGGGAAATGAACCTTGACTTGACTGAATTCAGAGTGACAAAATTACAGAAGGGGCAGTCCTGTAGTATTTGATGCAATGGATGGCAGATTTGGATTGCAAGATTGCTGCATAATTTCTCCTCTCAGATTTAGTTCATTCTATACATCATTGATTGTTTTCCTTTAATCAAAGGCCATCTACTTCATGGGAGAGTATTATGGGGGGGTCTCTGATTCCATGCTTAAGTGTTTTCATTGTTGACATTTTTCAGGCAAAACTGCTGAAAACTGAGCTAATTACATGGTTTATCTACAGATATTAACTTGCAAGTAAGCTATCTATCCTCACTCAGACTTTACTGAGGGGGAGGTAAGTGAGGAAAAAGTTCCTTTTCACTCGAAATTGCAGACTTCATGAAGAAAAATAGGTAAAAGAGCACTTAACTTTCAAAGATTTAATACTTTACTCCTCAGCTGTATGCACACAAATATGTTATATAGGCATGTCTTTCCTCTGTAGGACCAAGAGTAATGGACCACCCAAAATATAACATGGATCCATAGGCAGTATTTTCTATAAAGAAAAACCTTAAAGTGTTATAATTACATGTAAATAGCCACTGCTTATTATTCTCCACAATTTTTTAATTCCGCTTTTTAAGATTTTTTTTTTAATATTTTATTTATTTGACAGAGAGAAATCACAACTAGGCAGAGAGGCAGGCAGAAAGAGAGGAGGAAGCAGGCTCCCCGCTGAGCAGAGAGCCCGATGCGGGGCTTGATCCGGGGCTCGATCCCAGGACCCTGGGATCATGACCTGAGCTGAAGGCAGAGGCTTTAACCCACTGAGCCAGCCAGGCGCCCCAGCTTTTTAAGATTATTAAAGTCTTTGAAAGACTTTAATGCTTACATAAGAGAGAAACATTTCCAGAATGGTAAAGTAAGGATCTTCAAAATAAAATCCTTAAAAGCAGAAAGAACACTGAAAAATAATTGTCAAATCAACTTTTCAGAACTCTGGAAATTAAGCAGAGGACTATAAAACTTTGAGGTGTGTTTTATTTAAAGAAACCAGCTGATTATCAGTAAGAACAGTGAGCTTTATTATGTTTTAAGTTGTCTTCATTTCTTCTTTTTTTTTTTTTTTTAAGATTTTATTTATTTAACAGAGAGAGAGCACAAGCAGGGAGTGTGGCTGGAAAGGGAGAGGGAGAAACAGGCTTTTCACTGAACAGGCAGCCCCACCTGGGGCTGGATCCAGGACCATGGGATCATGATCTGAGCCAAAAGCTTACCTGACTGAGTCACCCAGGTGCCCCTCACTTGTCTTCATTTCATCTTCCTCTCCTCTAATCTGTAGAACACTGAAAACTGAAAGTCTCACAACCATGCATGCGGTGAAAACCAGCAGTCTGGCAGGCAAAGGAGGGAAAACATATATTTGGTACTCCCACAAAAACCCTGCCTCCCAAAAGCATCACTGGTTGACCTGTCCAGCAGCTTTCTGAAAAATTCCCCTTCACAAGGCTTGTCTTTAAGTGGTCTAACCCTTACGTGCTTCACTGAGAAACTTACCTCCATGATATTTGTCAAAGCAATCAGCAGCAGTTGTTTAATCACCACTGCTGCCTGAGGCAGTCATGACCCTGAACCAAACAAAAGACTGGACAAACATCTTTAAAGTCTGGGGAATATGATGTCTATAGGAGACTTTGAAATACTCCAGTGTATTCCTCTGGAGCTAGAAAGCCACATGCTTTCTAGCCTGTGCCTGCCCAAAAAAGACTCAGGAAAGCCTTAATTTACTCTCTTATTTCTGTCTGATCTTGAGTTTCTGAACAATCAGGAAATTAAGGGGAAGGTGGAGTTGTAAACTGCCCAAATGACAAAGGTGGGTCCAAACCCCCCACTTCCTACCCTCAGCCCCCACACATAACCTTGGTAAAACTGTGAAGCTTATTGTTTTAAAGTATTTAAAGAAATTTACATCCAACCATTAGCTGACCACTAAGGTAACCAAACACAGGCCTCAATGACCTCAACAAAAAAGAATATACACTTTAATGAATTAGTCTAGGAGGGTCACTAAAGAAACAACAAAAATATTGAAAACAACAGCAAATTCAGTAGAAGAGTTGCCACTTTATATTGTTTAAAATGTCAAGTTTTCCGGAAAAAATAAAAGGACTAAGCATGCAAAAATTAGGAAAGTGTATTTATACTCTGATCACATAAACAATGTTAGTAGAAACATAAACAATGGTCAGTAGAAACCACTCCTAAAGAGGCCTAGGTAGTGGGGTTACTTGAGAAGGACTTTATGTTAGCTATTTTATAGATATCTTTAAAAGACGAAGGGAAACCATGTACAAAGAATTAAAGATACAAATGAGAAAAATGCCTTGCCAAAGAGAGTATTCTAATAAAAAAGATACATAACATAAAAAGAACTAGAAATTATGGAGTTCAAAAGTGTTAGAGTTGAGGAGTACCTGGGTGGTTCAGTTGGTTAAGCGTCTACCTTCGGCTCAGGTCACAATCCCAGGGGCCTGGAATCAAGTCCCACATCAGACTCACTGTTCAACAGGAGCTTGCTTCTCCCTTTCCCTCTGCTATTCTCCCCGTTTGTGTGCTCTCTCTGTCAAATAAATAAACAAAATCTTAAACAAACAACAACAAAAAAGTGCTACAATTGAAATGAGGGGGAAAAAAAAAGTTACCAGAGAGGTTAAATAGAGTTGAGCTTTAAAAAAATAAAAAAAACATTAGGGAGCCTGGGTGGCTGAGTAGGTTAAGTATCTACCTTTTGCTTAGGTCATGATCCTGGGATCAAGCCCAGCATCAGCCTTCCTGCTCCGTGGGGAGTCTCCTTCTCCCTTTCCCTCTGCCCTTCCACCCCCTCATGCTTGCTTACCCTCAAGTAAATAAATAAAATCTTTAAGAAAAAATCAGCAAACTTGAAGGTGGGCCAACTGAAGTTATTTAATCTGAAGATAAATTATAATAACAACAACAGAGATTCAGAGGTATGTTGAACACCATTGTGCACTAACATAAACATGATTAAAATCCAGGAAGGAAAGGAGAGAAAGATAAAGAGGCAGAAATAATATTCTAAGAAAAAACTATCTAAAAATTTCCCAAATTCAAGGAAAACTATAATGTAAACATCCAAGAAACTCAATGAATTTCAACTGTGATAAAATCAAAGCTGTCCATGCCTAGATATAGTCAAGCTGTTGAAATCACTCCCTCCAACAATAGCAGAATGCATGTCATTCTCAAGTACACATAAAACATTCTTCAGGATATACAATATGTTAGGCTGTAAAACAAGCCTTGATATATTTAAAAGAATGGAATCCTGAAAAAAGTATGTTTTCCCTCCATAATGAAATTAAATCAGAAATCAATAACAGAAGGAAATTTGGGAAATTTATAAGTATGTAAAAATTAGACAACACATACCTAAATAACCAAAGAGTTGAGAAAAAATCAGAAGGAAAATGAAAACACACTTTGAGATGAATGAAAAATACCAAAACTTATGGAATACAGCTAAACCAGTGCTTAAGAGTGAATCTATACTGTTAATAGCTATGAAAAAATAAAAAGAAGAAAAATCCAAAATCCAAAAACTCATTTTTTATTTTAAGGAGCTAGAAAAAATTAACCCAAAGGGTCAGAAAGAAGGAATTTATATAAATTAGAATGGAAACATGAAACAGAAATAGCAAGACAATAAAGAAAATTAATTAAACTAAAAGTAAGTTCTTTGGAAAGATCTCCTTAATAAACCTGATGAAGTCCAACACTCTTCATGATAATGACCCTTGAAAAAGTAGGGATAGACTATGTCTTCAACTTCATAAAGGACATCTATGATAACACCGGAGCTGACATCTTACTTAATGACAGAAGACTGAATGTTTTTTCCCTAAGACCAAGACCCTAAGACCAGACAAAGGTGTCTGCTTTCACTACTGTTGAACATTGTAGTGGATATTCTATACAACAAAATTAAGCAAGAAGAAAAAATACTTAGATTATTTTTAAAAAGTACAACTACTTACATTTCCAGGTGACTTGATCCTACATTTAGGAAATCCTAAGAAAGTTTAAAAAAATGGACAAAATAGGCAAATTCCTAGAGATAGAAAATGCATTAGTATTGTCCAGGAAGGGAGGAATTTAGAGTGTCTGCTATTTGAGGTGGGGCTTCTTTTGGGCCTGATGAAAATGTTCTGGGATTAAATAGTGTTGATGGCCACACAATTCTTATAAAACATACTAAATTATATGCTGTGAAAGGGAGAATTTTATGTTAATTATATCTCAACAAAGCTACCAACACAAACTAGGTCAGGGTTATTGTAAAAAGAATTGCTATGATTTGGATCTGCATCTGAAATCACAGTCTTTTTATTGTAAAGGATTGTTATGAAGATATTATTAATAAGAGACATTAAACCTGAGATACAGAATGACTAAGAGATAGGTCCACATTCACAAGAAGAAGAGCTGGAAGTATAGTTCAAAATAAGATTTACCTGTACTCTCAAAAGCTGTCTGTTTTCCTAAGTGCCTTACACAGAATGGACAGATTAAGAGAACAGCGTCTGAATTTGTATCAGATAGTATCATTTTACACATAGCCTTCTCAGTCTCTGAATTTATTATAACCAGCAATACAGGGAAAATTTTGTCCTCAAGACTTTGAGTCATCAGTACTGATTCTGATTCTCTGACAAATTTAAATGTTACTTAGTGTCTTATTACTTTGCATTTTATAGGACTGTTCTACTTAATTTTTATTTCTATAATTCATCCACTCAATATTTGTATATTGAGCACCTAGAATATGCCAAGACATTTTCTTGACAATGGGTTAAATGAAGTATTTACTTGCATTTCCTTTTTTCTTTTTTAATTTAATTTAATTTTTTTCAGTGATCCAAAATTTGTTTATGCACCACACCTAGTGCTCCATGCAGTACGTGCCCTCCTTAATACCACCACTGGGCTCACCCAACCTCCCACTTCCCTCCCCTCCAAAACTGCATGAGCACATATATGGACAACCAAACTAAAATCAGTCACAAAACATTTATTTCATCCCATGTAGTTCTCAAATCTGGCACCAGTCCTTTGTTGATTAATTATTCAGGATGGAAGCCATATTCTCCTGCTTTCTTCATTACTCAATCTTGATTCAGCTTCATTTCCTTTTAAGGTTCATTGAGATTAATGATGCACTCCATTTAGCACAACAAAAGAATTCTAATTCTCAGTAAATTTGGAGTTTGTTCTCTTGTGAATTCCACTCCTCTGGTAACTTGGCAGACTTGAAATGTGCTAGTTTTTGTTCGATGACATAAAGGCCAAAAGGAAAGGTCACAGTAGGACTACTTTTAATGAGTTATTAGATAAATATGTTTTCTAGATATTTTAATGTCATCATTAGGCTTCAAAGTAGTTTAAGAAAAGTCTTTAAATATGTATGTCAGCTCTCAATTATCTATGCTAATGGAAAGGAACAGCCGTGTGTATAATGCAAAATAGATGAAAATATACACATATTTGACTTAGAGGACACCTGTGTCATATGCTCAGAGAATAAGTAAAATTCAAATCACTCCTTCTCAGTGAGCTGTTTTTGTCATTACATAGCCCATGCTTTTGCTAAACTTCTTATAATTTCTTTTTAGTTGTAATGCTGAACATTATCATCTTTCAAATTTAAATAATGGTGATAGCACAAACAAAGAAGGACATAGCCTCCTTTGTGTTTTCTAAATGACTTATGCCTCCTTGAGTAGTTGAAGGAGATAACAATATTGTATTATAAAAGGCCTTTCATTGCATTTGTTGGGAAGAATGCAAGGAAGAAAAGACCCCCAGAGTCAGGATAGATGAAGGTGGAGGAATTGAGTAAGATACTGAAGACCTAGGAAGGGCCACTTATTTAGCACAACAAATTATTGCTAACAATTAATTCCAAAAACCCTGATTCAGTGTTATCACTGTGTGCAAGATAATGTACTAGGAGCTGGGAATCCTATGGTGATTTTAATGCGTAGCAGGAAATACCCCATCAAAAAAATAGTCATGAGGGGTGCTTGGGTGGCTCAGTCCATAAAGCATCTGACTCCTGATTTCAGCTCAGGTCATGATCTCAGGGTCTTAAGATAGAGCCCTAGGTCCGACTCTGCACTCAATGGGGAGACTGTTTCTCTCCCTCCCCATCGCCCCTGCACATGCATGTGCACTCTCTCTCAAATAAATAAATCTTTTAAAAAGAGTAATCACAAATTACTTAGTCATGAATTTTGTAATTTATTATTCCAGAAAGGCAAAGGTTGAGAGTTAGGGAAACATAGGGAAAGAGTGCTTGCCTAAGATAAATAGGGAAGAAGGCAGAAAAGACCTGATTAAGTAATATTTCACTGGTGACCAGACTGTCAAACAAGATGAAAAAAACATTAAGATGATGTGGGGAGATGACACAGAAAAGCAATATATGATGATCTAGAGTCAAGATTGTAAGACATTTGAGTCACTCAAAGAATTAATTTCAGTATTAGCTTTAAGCAGAAATATATATACCATAAAGTTGATACAGATTTTGGTTCACTGTCACTTACTTCCAAGGCCACTGTGGGAGCTGTTTCTGGGATGGTATTCTTGGCTAGGAGTGGAAGCCAGATTGTATTCTAGAAGCATGTCACTGCAAACTTTTTTTTTTTTTTTTTAATTTTCTTGAGTTCTGAAAGGAAAGAAATCTATCTTTAAATCTCCTGTAATTTGACACGATTTCTTTTCTCCTGCTAATAAGCATTTACTTGAGCATGTAACTTTGTATTTATGTCTTCTATTTTATTTTATTTTATTTTTCGATGAGAGCTTCCAAAATTATGTAAGCTTCAGGTTCCCCAAGTCCATATATCTCCCTAGCATTAAGTGAACAGGTAACAAGTAGAATTCAAGATAACACAGCATTGAAGAATCAATCAGTGTGGCTAATTTGATGCATTCCATTTGGTTTTCCCGACTTTTAAGATTGCTAGAGCCCGTCATATTTAACTTTTTTCTCAGTGTGAATTACCGCAGTCCTTGTTTTTACACTTAAGATCAACAGGACTATAAGGATCACAATTTTACAGATAGCAAATAAAGAGATCAGGATTTTAAAGTGGGCTTTTCTTTTTTGAAGGAAATTATTTATTATACAAGGCTCTGAGTACTTTGCAGAGTATAAAGATATTGATTAAAAATGATCTTAAGACTAGGGTGCCTGGGTGGCTCAGTCCATTAAGCATCTGACTCTTGATTTTGGTTCAGGTCATGATCTCAGAGTCCTGAGATGGAGTCAGACTACCCACCCGTGTGGAGCCTGCTTAAGATTCTTTCTTCTACTGCCTTTCGCTCACCCCTCAAGCTCACTCCCTCTCTTAAATAAAAAAAAAGGAATGATCATTGAACTCTAAAACTTTAGCACTAAAATAATGAGGAAAACTTCCATAAAAGAAACAGGAAACGACAACTCTAGCTATTTTGGAGTGTCACTTATTTGGTTTCTGTTGAGACAGAGGAAAAAAAAAACAACAAGTATTACAGTTACAGATAAAAAGATTTTTTTCTCCTCATATATTTTCAAATGTTTTTCTCCCCCCCCCTTTTTTTTAGTTATTATGATTGTTAAATCCGTGGAGGCCAAGAAAAACAAGGCTGTACCCACCTCGAGTTAGCCCTGACATAAGTACAGCCATCTTGACAAAGCAAAAGCTGGCACCTTGCAGCCCTCTCCACCCACTCCCCTCCCCTTGGTAGTATGTGTGACATTCCTCAGCCACCCCTGGCTGCCCCAAAAGAAAAACAAATAGTTAACTTGCAGAAATCACAATTCTGCAAAACAGGAGTCACCCTGGGTTTACAAATGTCCTAGAGATTTACAACAAAGAAACTGTCCTATCAATAGCCCAGTTTCCAGAGGCAAATAACTTAGTTCCTCAAGCCCTAATGTCTCCCTCCCCTCCATAAAACTGAAGGCTGAGGCAGAAGGAAATGGAAATAAAGTTAAATTTCTTCTAAAACCAAATCTCACTAAAAGGACACTTGATAGGAGAAATGTGAAACTTTATCTCCAAACCTCCAAGATAGTGTCAGCAATCATTCCTGAGCATATGACCCACTGATATAAATTTAAAGGGTCTCATGAGAAGATTTTTATTGCTAGTAATAAATAACCTTTCTCCCAACAATAGCTAGCCCCTCAAGGTCCTGGAGACCTTCCTTCCAAAATTCCTTAGAGACTAATATCATCTCCTTTGTCCTCACACACCACCGAGTCCACCCCTACTCTGCCTTTAAAAACTCTGACTATAATCTGGTTCAGGGTCCAAGTCCCTACTCTTCTGTGTTGGGTACACTTGGGCCCAAGCTTAATGTTGTTGAGTAAACCCTCGTGTGATTGCATTAGTGTTTGGCTCCTTGGTGGTCTCTCGGACACGAAAACTCGAGCGTAACAAAATCTATCTATAAGAAAATAGAAAAATAGGAAATGGACCTTAAAATTAAGAGAAGATAGTGGGACATAATGTCTAGGAGTGTGGGTTCCAGAGCTAAGGTGCTTCAGTTCAACTTTGTGGTTTGTTGTGCAACTCGGAATGATTTACTTCTATCAGTTTCTTAAGTAAAATGGTGTTAATAATAGCCACTATCTTATAAAGTTGTTAAGAGAATTGTGATCATTTATGTAAACTTTATAGCTCCTAGCAAGTAGGAAGACCCATTGAAAGAAAGCCGCTGCTATATTAGCAAAAATTCACAGAAAATAGAATATTAATGCACAGTTTTATTGTTAGTGATCAGGGGAATGTAAGTTAAACTACTGGAAAATTGCATATTTTTTTCTATCACATTGGCAAAAAAAAAAATTATTTTATCCAGTAGTGTTGATAGTATAGGGGTAGCTTATTTATCCACATTTTTGTAGCATCATAAATGGATATCATATTTTAAAAGGGTAATTTTATAGCAGATATCAAAATTTTTAATTTAAATTCAATATAAATCTTTCCACTCTAGCAACAGTACTTTAAAAAATAAAAATTATGTGCCAACAGTAAATATACATGGGTGGATATCTGGATACTTTTGTAGCATTATTTGAAAAGAAAAAGGGAGATAATCTAAATAGTTATCAGGACAATATTCACTAAATAAGTGTGTTAAAGTCCAAACTATATCATATGCGCTTTCAAAAAATAATTAAGTGATTTTGGATATTTATGAAAATACACTGCCTATACAAAGATTATATGAAAATAGGTGAAGTATCAAAGCCAACTCTATTTTATCCTATAGGCATAAGTTTTAGTAATTATTCAGATAAGTCACTATAAGTAGAAGAAAAAATATAGAAACACCACTGGCTTATATGAATTTTAGAATTACAGAATAAGACCTTGGTAACTTACAACACAATTACAGTTATTAAAAGTTGAAAAGTACTGAGTTATTAAAGTGAAAACAGTAATTTATATTATATTTCTCTTATTTATTTATTTATTTAAAGATTTTATTTTTATTTGAGACAGCGAGAGAGAGAGAAACAGAACGTAAGCAGAGGGAGTGGCAGGCAGAGGGGGAAGCAGGCTCCTCGCTGAGCAAGAAGCCGGATGCAGGACTTGATCCTAAGACCCTGGAATTATGACCTGAGCAGAAGGCAGATGCTTAACGGACTGAGCCACCCACGTGTCCCCAATATCTCTGTAATTTATCAATATTCCATTTTCCATGAAGAATACTATATTTATTGCCACAATTTCAATAGTCTACACAGTATAACAGGTCTTGCTTTAGGAAAAAAACAAACAAAGAAAAGCCAGTATCCACCTGTTTTTGGCACTGTGGATATATTGATGTCTCTGTTAGTTTTATTCACTCATTTAACAAATGATGGCCTACAAATAGTGTGCCAGACACTATTATCAGCAACAACAAAACAGGCAATAAACTTTCCCTTATGGAACTTGCATTATTGTTGAAAGAGAGGGGGTAGAATTAAACAAAAATACATTAATTAGACATCTAGTAGATGAGAAGAAATATAGATGATACTTTTAGATTTCCCTGGAAACAAAACCTGAGACAAAGATTTAGCACAGTCGTTTATTTGGAAGGTAATATAAGGAAGAAGATGTGATAGTATATGAAATGGGAAGGGGAAAATTTAATAAAATGTAGATTATTGAAGTTGATCATATGAACAAAAGAGACTTGAGCCCACAAATACATCCAGAAGACATACGGGCAGGCTTCAGTTGGGGGTTTCACAACAGACAAGCTGAGGGAATGTGCTAGCAGAGCCCAGAAACATCTGCCATTATGTTGGAGACTCAGACTCATTTTCTTCCCCAGCTTAGCGGGGAGCTAGCTAAAAAAAGAGCTGACTCAGCTTAGGTTAAGCTCAGTGGAGTACAGGAGAGCATTGCCCACTTACCAAGTGGAACCGTAGGGACTGAATCCTGACTGGAGTGGGTCAAGAGGAAATGTGAGCAAAGGGCAAAGAGATAGTTGGCACTGACAGATCTTTTACAAAGATTTTTTATAGGGCATAAGAAAAACGGAGCCATCAAAAGAGGAGATTTTATTTATTGATATTTTGTTTTGTTTTGTTTTGTTTTTTAAAGACGGCAGCAATAAATCCGCTCTTGTATGCTAATGGGACAATCACAGTAGAGAGGGTGAAAACTTGAGTAAACAGAGACCAAAGAGAGAATTGCTGGGGGACGTGCTGAAACATCACCTGTTGCTACTTAAGCTGGTGGCTTATCTGCTGCTGAGTGAGGATTATGAAATGTAAAGACTCACCATATAGCCAACATGGTCTGGAAAGAGGGGAAGTTTAGAGGCTTAACTTGCACTGATACAGCGCACTACGGTTTTCACTTACTTTTCCATGTGCCTAATGGGAAATGGCGGCTGCAAAATTTCCCATAAACCACACTTGGTGCTTCCACTGAAAAGATAGTTAGCTCTGAAGACAGCTCTTTTCTCTAGATGCTGGAAAGGTTAATATTCAAATTCCACCAGTCAATAACAACTAAGGACAAAACTAAATTGAATTAACTCTTTTCTGGAAGTATGTGAACTGATACTTTTCTATTTTATGATACCTTATATTGATTTTGTTTATTTATATTGATTAAATACACGCAAAAAATAATGAAAAAAGTTACTATGGCAATACATGGGTAATGACTCTGTGCTTTTTTAGTAGGTGGGTAATTAACATATTAAAAAAACTTAATTGTTAAATAAAAGAAAATCACCTTAGGAGAAAGATACTTTAGATGAATTTATTGTCATTTCTTCTAATTATCTTTATTTCAGTTCCTCTTTTACATTTCATATTATCATGGTCATTGTCATAGACATAGTTGCAAATGTTTTTAAAGTCATATTTATTATAAGCCATGGCAAGGACATATGGGAATGTTCTTAGTACTTTTTGGGCTTATATTAGGTCATTATTTTTTGCGCTTTTCTAATAATAATAGTTATTGAAAGCGTGAGTTTGTTTATTAACATCAGTCAGATCCCTTTATTTATTCCACAGGATTATTTTTCGACTCATTGTGTGCCAGATATTGCATTTAGTCTTCAACTTCCAGGTTTCAGTTTCATTTCTTCTTTTTTGAAAAATTTTTATTCCAGTATAGTTCACATACTGTGTTATACTAGTGTTATACTAGTTTCAGGTGTATAATAGAGTAATTTAACAGTTTCATATATTACCCCGTTCTCAGCAAGATGAATATACTCTTAATCTTCAACTATTCACTCATCCCCCCATCCCCCATCCCCTCTGGTAACCATCTCTTCTCCCACTCTTGGTTCATAATAGGCTTAAAGCCAAAGTGTGGTTTGAGGAGTTGATAGAGGTGAGTACAGAGATGTAGACCCATGAGGATGTCTAAGCTGAAGTTGAAAAATCTAGAAAAAGGCAGTAGAGTATAATTAAATTTCCAGTAACCTCTGATCTGTTCAAGTTTATTAATATTTTATATGGAGTTTTGATACTTCGTATTTGCACCTGTTTCATTTATTCTGATGCAGATTTTAAGTAATGAAAATAACATAGAAAGAAAAACATAGAAATGTTTGCATAAATCAGATACTATTGATAAATCATGTAACTTGTAGAACTGATGCAATAATGATTGTCACAGACTTCAATATTTTATTTTTCTTTAAAAATAAACTCTAATTTATTACTGCACAACTTACCTAACAGTGCATTTTTTTGAGTGTCAACAGATATGGATCTATAACTTGCACTGATAAAATGCCACAAGTAACTAGATATATTATAGGATCATAAAATTTATTTCTGCTTATAAGCATCCATATGCAATAACATCAAAATTTATTTACATAAGCTCACTATAAATAATTTCTTCTATAATGTTATGTGCCACGCTCTAAAATCAAAGAGAATACAATTGAGATGTATTTTTCTTAGGAATAGAATATTTTTGCTCTTGGTTTTAATATGGCAAATATTATCTAATTGTAGTTTTACATTGATTTGCGTATTACTTTGTGTTTTTTTTTTCAAGTTGTCTCAGTTGTTAACTGGTCAACTTTCCTTGCTTCCTCTGTAGTGAGTTAAAGAATAAAGGCTTCTTTTTCCTGGTAGAAACAGTTGGTTAAAAAACAACGAACATAGCCAGGACTTAATAAAATAAGAAAAAAAAATATTACATGACAAGATCTAGATGAATACATTTAGGGATATAAATGAGTACATTAGAGATCTCTCTAAATAATACATGAAAGATTGTGAAGAAAATCATTGTTTTAGGAGATATGCTAATCTACCCCAAATACTTCATAATTTCGAGGGAATGGTAGCAAAGCATGAAAGTGGACATTTTGTCTTTTCTGAGACAGCAGCATGTTTCTGAGAAAAAACAGCACGACATGTGAAAAGTACAATAATTCTGAGGGTCAAAAATTAAGTAATTATACCTTAAGATATCTAGATATCTAAAATTACTGTTCTTTATTCTTATATCCCAGTTTTTGGCTATCAAGAAAACCCATTAACCCTAATTATTATTAACCCTAATTATTATCTTATGTATCATGATCCCTAGAATATTTTTTGTTGGGAGTAGGTCACAGATTGTTGGTTCTTCTGAGAACTAAAAAGGTTGTATATGGCACACATATCTACAAAATTACCCAAAGTTCTAAGTTGATACCTCTTAGGCAGTACAGAAAAGTGGAAATTATAACTATTTAGGATAATGGCTACTAGATCATGGTGTCAGTAGGGGCAAGAGAGAGTGTTAATCAATTAGAAAATTGCTCAGTTTACAAAATAATATTATAACTCATGCTAGCAAACAGAAACTGATATTAGCTGCTGCTGTCCCTTGCCCATTTTCCAGATACAAGTGAATTCAGAGACCCATACCCCCTTGTTTAGAATGTCTTTCTCTTGAGGAAAGTTCCAGTAATTCTGCTACATGTACACATAGTAAATAATCGTTTAAGTTTTCCTAAGAGGAATCGATCAATACCCTCTTGCTAGAATAGGTATGTACTAAGGAAGGAGGAATATCCAGATTTTTTAATACCTCTTAGAAAAGAGTTTTGATTTGACACCACTAAAGATTGAAAGTGCCCTTGTAGTCTTTGACTTAAATAGGAACTTACGTAATAAATGGAAAACTAAGCCAAAGCTATTTCAGAGATGATCCATTCTCTGAATATTTCTCTGGTTTACAAACACAAGATTTAGTTATATATACTTAAAAGTTGGTGTAACCCTCACCTGTAGAGTGAGGGTCAGTTCCCTATAGGCATTATGATAGAAGAGATAAAGGGGAGGCTTCTACAACTTCCTTTCACTCAAGTCATGGTAATAAACCAGAAGTAATATCTTATTCACACAAATATGCAGACATTGACTCCATCAACAAAAACTTGAAGAGTGCAATTATGGTAGAGTCCATCATATCAATTTACCTCTGTGATACTGATGAAAATCAGATGGATAGGGCAGATGACTATAGAGTATTAAATGCCCAGCGAGGGTATAGCTCCATCATAGCTAATGTGATCAGCTGTTGCAACAGAAAAACAAAACTTCCACCACTTGATTTACATGTTTCTATTTGGCAAATGTTTTTCTTGATTCCAGTAGAAAGACAGAATCAAAATCAGTTAAACTGTAATTGGAAAGCAGGGCTCTAATTTATTAGTTTCAGGGCTCTGTTAACTTTCCTCTCTTTGTCAGGGTAGAATACTAGAGATCTTGATCATCTTACTATTCACCAGAACATCATATCAGTCCATTATATTAATGATATTAGGTAATTGAATTCCATGAGCAGAAAGAATAAAATGTGCTAGATGCTCTATTAGGAAATAATTACCATCTACCATCATAATTACTATCTATGGTAGGTGGTAATGAAGATTTAAGAACCTGTTACATTGGTTTTAGGAGTTAAATGGCTGCAGCATGCCAGGATCTTCCCTCTGAAATAAAGGACAAGTTGCTACACTTCATATCTCCATCAACTAAGAAAGGATAATAAGGCATAATGGGCTTCTTTGGAGTTTGTAAGCTGCATACCTGGAAATTCTGTTCTGAATTAATTAACAAGTGAGACTGCCTGTCCAAATGTGATGCAGGGCAAGAGAGAGTTACACAGCAGGTCTAGTATGTAAGTTTATCTTCAGTATATGTAAAGGTGCTGAAAGTGTCCGGGGTAGATGAGTCCCTGGTAAACATTCATAGATGAATTGCAACATGTACCTGTAAGGTTCTGGAAACACACTGTTTTCCATTTGCAGAATGTTACTCAGACCCAGAAGACCAATGGACATTCTCAACATGTTTTAGGGTTGGATGGGTATAGTAAAAATCCATGGTATAATGAAAAACACAGGGGCGCCTGGGTGGCTCAGTGGTTGGGCCTCTGCCTTTGGCTCAGGTCATGACCTCAGGGTCCTGGGATCAAGCCCCACATCAGGCTCTCTGCTCAGCGGGGAGCCTGCTTCCCCCTCTCTCTACCTGCCTCTCTGCCTACTTGTGATCTCTCTCTCTCTCTCTGTCAAACAAATAAATAAAATCCTTAAAAAAAAAAAAACGCATATCAAGTAGACCCAGGAGGCATGCATAAACATGTTGAGAGAAGCATCTATTTCTATGTCACCTATCTATGTCGCACTGATAACTTTCCAGTTCAGCCTTATGATCTAAGGGGAAGTTTCTTTTGAGTAAATGATGGAGAGAGAAAAGACTCAAACCTAGTTCTTAGATATGTTATTAGACTACTGGTAATAGCTAGAAATAATGAGCTGCCCCATTATATCCCCTGACCTAAGCCTAATACTAACTCTTTAAATACAGACCATAGATGGAAATACCCGCCCCTGCCTCCAATACCCTGAAGATCAGTACTGAAGCAAAATCTTCCATTTGCTAATGCTACAAGCGATAATCAGGGTCATCCAAACAATAAAGCCAAGTCTACAATGTGAAACTTAGCAGAATAGAGGTATCTCATACTCCAAGAAGTCTTTTATTACCTAATATAGATGTAAAGTCAATGATGATCTGTTAAGATCTGATGAGATGTAAGGCATTATAATCCAAATCATTATGAAGACAATTTGAAATAAAGTTTACCATCTTCTATTAAAAATGATGAACCTTACCTTGAACTATTATATGATAATACTTAATCATGATATCATGATTAATAAGATATTTATGTAAGTAAACAAGCAAAATATACTGATAAACTCTACAATATTAGTAGTACTTAAAGCCATTTGATAGTATTGTTTTATTACCTTATAAAAACTACTTAATGAAATATTTTATGCTGCTTTTGAGCCAAAGAGTAAAATAGAGGGTGGAAGCTTGGAATTTTATGGAATTTGTTGATGCTTTTTCAATAGAAAATGTGTGAACTACTTTTTTAACATCCTTCTAAAGGAAAGATGAGCTTGAGAAAGTGTAGGTTAAATTGAAAAGCACTTTTTTGATGAAAACTGGATTTTATGAAGAAACTAAAAAAAGTGAAACCATTAATAGTATTTCTGCTTTAACTAGAATTCAGAAAAAAAAAGAATATTAAAATCCAACAAACAATAGGGATTCTATCATAGGATTTTGGTAGAACCACGAATGAAATGCATTTACCACATCATTTATACGCAAGCTATTGCAGAATCACACACATACATACTTAATGTAATTATTGGAGGGTAAAATGAGTCTTATAATTTGTGAAGCTTGTCTCAATTAAATTCATCAGTATTTGTTAGCTACCTTTCCAGTCATTATAGATATTAAAATCAATTATCAGAATAAACTCAATGTAGATCAATTTTTTTAAAAGATTTTCTTTATTTGACAGACAGAGATCACAAGCAGGCAGAGAGGTGGGCAGAGAGAGAGGAGGGGAAGCAGTCTCCCCGCTGAGCAGAGAGCCTGATGCGGGGATCGATCCCAGGACTCCGGAACCATGACCCAAGCCGAAGGCAGAGGCCCCAACCCACTGAGTCACCCAGGCACCCCTACATCTATATTTTTGAAAATAGGACTTAAATTACATTATTATCATAACTGATAAATATTAATATTTTGTTGACAAAATGTTATCATTAATAAATAAATTGATTTAATTTGTATTTTCTCATACTGTAAAATTTCTATATTTTAAATTTTGTTTTATACATATTAGGTCATTGGAATATGTCTAAAGCATTTGTGTATAAATATACACATATAAGAGCATACAGAAAGAAAGTGTGATTACAGAAATTGAAAGATTCCTACTTTTCCATTGTAGGTTAACTTTGATTTACACTGCCAAACAGTGCTAAAAATAACAGCCTCTCTAATACAGGAAATCTGAACAGGGCTGAAGGATTAAGAAGAGAGGAAATATCTTTATCAGATTAATTTTAAGTACAATTTAAATATACATAATAGTTTTCTCTTTCCCTCTCCATAATTCTTGGTGCTATGCATATTGATCGTAAGAATAATGAGCTATCATAGATATCATATCGTCTATTTTTGGTATTTAAGTTTTTTTATTGAAGTATAATTGACCTTAAAGTTATATTAGTTTCAGGTATATAATATAATTATGGATTCCTTTCGCACATTGAGGTCCTTCATCCATTTTGAGTCTATTTTCGTGTGTGGTGTAAGGAAATGGTCCAATTACATTTTTCTGCATGTGGCTGTCCAATTTTCCCAGCACCATTTATTGAAGAGGCTGTCTTTTTTCCATTGGACATTCTTTCCTGCTTTGTCGAAGATTAGTTGACCATAGGGTCGAGGGTCTATTTCTGGGCTCTCTATTCTGTTCCATTGATCTATGTGTCTGTTTTTGTGCCAGTGCCATGCTGTCTTGATGATGACAGCTTTGTAATAGAGCTTGAAGTCCGGGATTGTGATGCCACCAACGTTGGCTTTCTTTTTCAATATCCCTTTAGCTATTCGAGGTTTTTTTTGGTTCCATATAAATTTTAGAATTATTTGTTCCATTTCTTTGAAAAAGATGGATGGTACTTTGATAGGAATTGCATTAAATGTGTAGATTGCTTTAGGTAGCATAGACATTTTCACAATATTTATTCTTCCAATCCAGGAGCATGGAACATTTTTCCATTTATTTGTGTCTTCCTCAATTTCTTTCATGAGTACTTTATAGTTTTCTGAATATAGATTCTGTGTCTCTTTGGTTAGGTTTATTCCTAGGTATCTTATGGTTTTGGGTGCAATTGTAAATGGGATTGACTCCTTAATTTCCCTTTCTTCTTTGCCGATTTGGATGCCTTTAATTTCCTTTTGTTGTCTGATTGCTGAGGCTAGGACCTCTAGTACTATGTTGAATAGCAGTGGTGATAATGGACATCCCTGCCATGTTCCTGACCTTAGCGGAAAAGCTTTCAGTTTTTCTTCATTGAGAATGATATTTGCGGTGGGTTTTTCATAGATGGCTTTGATGATATTGAGGTATGTGCCCTCTATCCGTACACTTTGAAAAGTTTTGATCAGGAAGGGATGCTGTACTTTATCAAATGCTTTTTCAGCATCTATTGAGACACATCAACAATAATACAATAATAATAGGGGACTTTAACACTCCCCTCACTGAAATGGACAGATCATCCAAGCAAAAGTTCAGCAAGGAAATAAAGGCCTTAAACGACACACTGGACCAGATGGACATCACAGATATATTCAGAACATTTCATCCCAAAGCAACAGAATACACATTCTTCTCTAGTGCACATGGAACATTCTCCAGAATAGATCACATCCTCGGTCCTAAATCAGGACTCAACCGGTATCTAAAGATTGGGATCATTCCCTGCATATTTTCAGACCACAATGCTCTAAAGCTAGAACTCAACCACAAAAGGAAGTTTGAAAAGAACCAAAATACATGGAGACTAAACAGCATCCTTCTAAAGAATGAATGGGTCAATCGGGAAATTAAAGAATTGAAAAAAATCATGGAAACAAATGATAATGAAAATACAACGGTTCAAAATCTGTGGGACACAACAAAGGCAGTCCTGAGAGGAAAATATATAGTGGTACAAGCCTTTCTCAAGAAACAAGAAAGGTCTCAGGTACACAATCTAACCCTACACCTAAAGGAGCTGGAGAAAGAACAAGAAAGAAACCCTAAGCCTAGCAGGAGATGAGAAATCATAAAGATCAGAGCAGAAATCAATGAAATAGAAACCAAAAAAACAATAGAACAAATCAACGAAAGTAGGAGCTGGTTCTTTGAAAGAATTAATAAAATTGATAAACCCCTGGCCCGACTTATCAAAAAGAAAAGAGAAAGGACCCAAATAAATAAAATCATGAATGAAAGAGGAGAGATCACAACTAACACCAAAGAAATACAAACTATTATAAGAACATACTATGAGTAACTCTACGGCAATAAATTTGACAATCTGGAAGAAATGGATGCATTCCTAGAAACATATAAACTACCACAACTGAACCAGGAAGAAATAGAAAGCCTGAACAGACCCATAACCAGTAAGGAGATTGAAACAGTCATTAAAAATCTCCAAACAAACAAAAGCCCAGGGCCAGACGGCTTCCGGGGGGAATTCTACCAAACATTTAAAGAAGAACTAATTCCTATTCTCCTAAAACTGTTCCAAAAAATAGAAATGGAAGGAAAACTTCCAAACTCATTTTATGAGGCCAGCATCACCTTGATCCCAAAACCAGACAAGGATCCCACCAAAAAAGAGAGCTATAGACCAATATCCTTGATGAACACAGATGCGAAAATACTCAACAAAATACTAGCCAATAGGATTCAACAGTACATTAAAAAGATTATTCACCACGACCAAGTGGGATTTATTCCAGGGCTGCAAGGTTGGTTCAACATCCGCAAATCAGTCAATGTGATACAACACATCAATAAAAGTAAGAACAAGAACCATATGATACTCTCAATATATCTACCTTTTTTAAAAGATTTTATTTATTGATTTGACACAGAGAGAGAGTACAAGCAGTGGGAGTGGCAGGGGCAGGGAGAAGCAGGTTCTCTGCTGAGCAGAGAGCCTGACTTGGGGCTCCATCCCAGGACCCTGAGATCATGACCTGAGCCACAGGCAGACACTTAATTAACTGAGCGCTAGTTAAGTGAGCATTAGTTAGTCCTCCAGGTACCCCTGGAAGATTGTATCTCTTGAAATTTGTTGAGAGATTTTATCAATAGATGGATGTTGAGTTTTGTCAATTTTTGAGAATCTATTGAAATGATCATATGATTTTTATCCTTTATTTTGTCAAGTCGTGTACTATGTTGATTGATTTATGTTCATCAAACCAAACTTGCAACCCTGGACTGAATCCCACTTGTTCTTAGTGTATGATCCTTTGAATGTATTGATGAATTCTGTTTGCTATTATTTTGTTGATGATTTTTTCATCTATGTTGATCAGAGATAATGACCTGTCATTTTCTTTCTTTTTTTTTCTAGTGTCCTTTTCCAGTTTTGGTATTAAGGTAATGCTCCCCTAGTAATGTGAATTTGGAAGCATCCCTTCCTTTTCAGTTTTTTGGAAGAGTTTGAGAAGTCTAGATATTAAATCTCCCTTCACTATTTGGTGAAATTCATCAGTGAAGCTGTCAGGTCCTGGACTTTTGTTTATTGGTTGGTTTTTGAATACCAATTCAATCTCCATACAAATAATCCTTCTATTCATAATTTCTGTTTCTTCATTATTCAGTCTTGGAAGAGTGTATGCTTCCAGGAATTTATCTATTTCTTCTTTGTTGTCCAATTGATGGTAGTATTATAGTATTTTTTAAAGTATTCACAACTCACCAGTTCAGCTATAATATCAGGTAGAGTGTTTAGACATTATTCTTATTCATAGTTTTCTTCAGAAAGATGTCCTGGCTCCTTATAAATTTCCCATGGCCCCACTTAAGAATGGGATTGTGGGGGGAAAAAAAGGGGGATTTTGAAGTGTAAAGACAGGATAGAGGAAGCATGTTATAATAGGGACAAAGAAAATCAGTGCTCTGGAAACTCAAAACCAATAGAGAGAACATTAGCCAAAGAGGCAAGGTGAGGTAAAGTACCAAGTTAGCTAAGCCTCTTTCTAAGATCAGTTACATTTTCCTATTACTAGCTGAATTTTTCTAACCAGACTCCAAATCTTTTGTTTTTTAGTTCATTCTCGTGTCCCTTAGCCATTCAGGGTCCCCTCTGGTGTAGTCTAGCTACATTTAATCCTTACATTGCCATGTCACAAATCAAAGTTTTCTCTGCTGGGCTTCATTCTCACTCTTGAGACTTATTGTCATGGTCATGCTCTTCTCTCATGAGCTGAGTTTTAATTGGTACATTCTATGGTGGACTGGTAGATCTGTCCTCACTCAGGCATCAGCTGGACAACATCAAGACATGCAAGAACGTGGAGTCTCGAATAGATCCCATCTCCTACTGTATGCTCTTTTCTTCAGTAAAGTTCACCTTCATAGTGTTTTAGGTAAGTGGAATCCATGAGTTTTTGGAGTTCACAGATATATAGCTATTAGAAGGGAACTTTGGCACAAATGCCCCTAGAGGCTTTTTCGATCTATTCATGCTTAGAATTACAATTTTACATGAGTTACATAAACACAATGTCTAGCACATAAGTAATGCAGCATTCCTGGACCAGCTGTTTGGGAAGGGGCTTTAATTATACCCTCATTGATTTGAGATTATTTAAATATGCTTTTCATACACTTGTTATAGGTCACTACCATTTTGAAAAAGGAAAGTCATCCTGATCACATATTAGTAAGTTTGAGCTCCTCCGAAGAAATGGTCCATATAATTTGAAGGTATTATTATGAACACAACATGCACAACATAAATGTATAGGTTTAAGCAGTGAAGTCCTGGAAAATCTCTGCATTTAGCTTAGATTGAGTAACAAATAATCAATAATTATATGCAAATGAATCTTTTATTCAATAGAACTGACCTGCATAACATTTTCAGTGCAAAGCAGCAAACACTATAGAATTAAAAACCCTTAGGGTACCTAGGCGGCCAGAACATTTCTTGCATGCACAATGTCTCAAGAAAGTACTTCTAGCCTGGTTATATGAGCTATTGCCATTTTGTACAAACTGCTAAAAAAAAAAAAAAAAAAAATCCATCCAATCACACTACACTTAATTTCACTTAATTTTAATCACAGTGTACTTGCATGGACAGGTTTCTTCTAAACACTGATTTATTCTCTAAATGGAGAGGCATGGTTGTTATTTAAGATCTAATGTTCCCCGCTGGTCACATTTGGGAGGCTTTCCAACAGCCGGGCACAATTGTTATTTAAGATATAACGTGCCTAACCAGTCCCATTTGGGAGCTGTTTCTGGCTGTATTGAGGCTCTTGCCTGCTTGGCAAATAATGAACCAATGCCAGAAAAATTGCATAAATTCCTTAATGTCTCTGTGTAGTCTTCCAGAATTCAGCTGAGCTCTTATTTTCTTCCTGTTGTAATTAAAATTGCTAAATGGAGGGGCAACATTTTTATATACCTATACCTATACATATACATACATATATTTTTTTCTTTTTTGGTGCAGCAAGCATACTTTGACTATTTTGGGCATACTTGAAAAATTAATAGAATTCTGAACAGCAAAATCAAGCAAGTCATTAGGCACAGATTAACTGGGTAAAGTGGTACTTGAGCTCTAGGTTTGCCTTATGAATGAAAAATTGACAAGCACAGCCTCTAGAGTAATAGTAGCCTTCCTAACTCTCGAAGTAGATGGTGTCCATCTGGACAAGTACAAAGCCCTGACATCTATCATTGTACCTTATTTGTTTTAATAAACAGGTTTTGTAGCTAAGGATCCAGAGAAATTATTCTTTTTACCTCTCTTCCTACAGTTGTTAAACCATGGTCTGAGCTCTAGTATAGCATTAAAATAGGAATATAAGAGAAGATATTTACTCTATTTGATTTTTTTAATGTGATAGTTTTTATACAAAAAAATGCACAGATCTTAGGTTTTCAACTGATGAGTTTTGACAATTTTATAAATCCATGTAACTGCCACTCAGTAGAGATTATATATCCTTTTCATCACCTAGAGATTTCCCTTTGTACCCCATTCCAGTCAATTCTCATCCAACTCTAACCCTAACTCTAAGAGGTAACCACTTTATGGTTTCTGCAACATGGATTAATTTTGTTGCTGTTCTTAGAATTCATTCACTCATTCATTTATTTTTAAGATTTTACTTATTTATTTGACAGGGAGTGAGAGCACACAAGCTGGGGGTGGGGTGGGCAGCAGAGGGAGAGAGAGAAGCAAGGTTCCTGCTGAGCAGGGAGCCCAATGTGGGGCTCTATCCCAGAACCCTGGGATTATGACTTGAGCTGAAGGCAGACACTTAAGTGACTGAGCCACCCAGGTGCTCCTGTTCTTATAATTTAAAAATGGAATTATATATGTTCCATTATTTTCAGTTTTACTTCTTTCATTCAGCATAATGATTTTGAGATTGATCCATGTTGCTGCCATATATTGGTAGTTCATTTTTATATTATTATATGAATATACCAAAATATGTATTTATCCAATATCCTATTGATGGCTTTTTCTTTTTGTACTACTTTTAATAAGGCCACCATAAGCATTTTTGTTGGCATATGTTTCATTTCTCTTGGGAAAATATTAAACTGAAATTGGTGGAACGTTGGCCAGGTATATGTTTACCTTACTAAGAAGTCACTAGAATTTCTCCAAAATGGTGTTATTTTATGTTTCTACCAGCAATATATATTGAAGTTGCTTCAAACATTTGCCAACATTTGGTAATGTCAAGATTTTTTATTTTAACCATTCTAGAGTTTGTGAAATGCTAGCTTACTCTCATTTTTCTGATAATTTTTACTGTTTTACTGATGATTTTACTGATTTTTTTTAACTGATGATTACTGTTATTTTACTGATGATTTTGCTGTTGATTTTACTGATGATTACTGTTATTTAAAACATTTTATGTCTTTTTGTCCATTTCTGTATCTATTTTCATGAATGTCTGAAGTTTTCTAACCCCTTAGAAAGTAAGTTTAAGAGGAAAAATAATTCCAGCCTAGTTTAATCAAATGTGCATACACATATTTTAACAGAATGGACAATTTGAGAATTTGATATTATCCAATGATATTTTTTAAAGACATAGATGAGCAACATTTGAAAGGTAAGAGTTTTATAAGCTGTATAGAATGCATGGTAGAAAAACCTGAAATTTGGCTTAAAAGCTAGTTCCAGTTATCCTGAAATGTTTTAGTCAATTACAACTTTTTTTTTTTTTTTTTTTTTGGTTTATGTGTCAAAGGTTCCATTTGAATGTCTCTAGGCTATCAGGACCTATTTTCAGAATAAGTTATCTAAATAATGTGTTTTCAGGTTAAGTAAGATGCAAAACAAGTTACAAATGTAAAGAAATCAGACTCCTTGAACTTTACATAATGAATGAGTAAAAATCAATCAGGAGATGGTCTTAAGGGCATAATTAGGCAATCATTGTAAAAACTGCTTTCCTAAATGCAAGAGTCGAGGCCTGTGGTGCTTTAACTCTAGGTGAAAGATGGCTCTAAAACTTTAAGCCTTAAAATATTTCACTTAGTTTCTAATAGAGTGTAATTTACACTGATAAGTACACTCAGAAGTCAACAGAGAATATGAGTTCCAGAACAATTATTTGAATAGTCTGGGGTCAAACTATGAAATGAGCCCTTCCTTGGTTCATGACAGCTTTGCATCAACTGCCACCAAGTGCATGTGGTGGAGTGGGACATGCCGTCTGCTTCTTGACCTCAGCCACATGATGCTTTTAGGTATCATGATAAAGTTCTTTCATTGGTGTCTGGTTTCCTATCCATAAAATACCTTATAAGTTAAATCACTACAAGGGATTTATTTTAAGATTTTTCCAAATACCATCATGAGATAATGTTGTGAAACCTTCCCATTGTACAGACGTTTGCTGGGATATTAGGCTGGATGTCAAAGTAGTCTGAGCCTTCTCATTTCTAAGAACAGTGGAAAGGAACACCTACTCTCTTTTCTGTAGATAAGCAGAATTGTAAGTTTACACTTATCTGTGATTCTAACACACCACTAGTCAGTGGACTTCTATTCAGTTTTACAGAGTCAGACTCTTTGACTAGTTTTCCAGTTTTTAAAAGCTTCTTTATTTCCTGTAATTCCTGTGGTCAAAAACTCTGATCTATGTTTGGGGTCAGTTTATAACTCAGAGGAGACACAATGTAACCATTTTGATAAAGGAAGATTCTCCTTTAGAATTCAAAGATGCTAAACATAATTCCAAATTATGGAATTGTCTTCAGGAAGTTGGTTGTCAGTCCATTTCAGAACCCCAAGCTCTGTTGGTCTTCATCTGTGGAAGACATGGGTAGTGATCCTGATAAAGAACTTCATTGCTCCTGGGGTGCCTGGGTGGCTCAGTGGGTTAAACATGCTCAGGTCATTATGCCAGGGTCCTGGGATTGGGCCCTGCATGGGACTCCTGCTCAGCAGGGAGCCTGCTTCCTTCTCTGTCTGCCTGCCTCTCTGTCTACTTGTGATTTCAGTCAAATAAATAAATAAAATCTTAAAAAAAAAAAAAAAAAGAACTCCACTGCTCCTAATGGACATCTGTCACCACCCAGGAAACGAAGACAGGGAATCTGAATCTGTATCTTTCTTTTCACACAGTGTCAAAGGGAAAGGGGGTTGTCTGGTCTCCTCTAGCAGCCAGATAACTACTGAGAAAATTCTGGAGATGAGAGAGTTTATCTCAAGGTCCTCCCAATTTTCCCCAGGTAAATGAACTAAAAGACACCCAGTGAACAAAGGCAGAGCTAAAAACAATGAGTGATGATTATTGATAAAGTCCCAGGAATCCTTCCTATTGGTAAATAGTTCAAAACCATAGAAGATCTCTCTGTAAATTGTTTCTGGTAGTTTCTGCACAATCAATCAGGTTTTGATCAGATGTGTATATTAGGTCACAATGGTGGCTACCATGCAGGAAAGACCTCTAGGCATAATGGAGCTTCACGGGGCAAGTCATCCATGAACAGCATAACTAACTTGCAAGGTTCTGAAGGGTTAAGTGGAGCCAGCACAGTACACCGTTCTCCTTCTCAAGGCTTGGCACCAGTGGACTGCCACACTCATGGCCCACTGCCCCTGCATGGTTTTATCATAGCACTCTGACAAAGTCTAGGGGCCAAGTGAGACTAAGACAGAATGCCTTAGCCAGCCTAACATGGAGTGACCACTGGCTGTCATTTACCAAGCAATTCTGTTACTCTGTACTGTAGTCCTGGGTTGGCCACCTCTGCCATGTTGGCCTATATTCAGGAGATCCATGATATAAGCCTGAGCTCTCAGGCCAGTTGGAAAATGGGCAGGTTGGCAAAATTTGACAAAGTTTTATTCCAGATTTTTAAAATCTTTTTATTGCTGATTTGAAGAAGTTCTTTATGTATTCTGGATCTGATCCTTCATCAAATATGCAATGCAAACATTTTATCTTATTCATCGGCTAGCCTATTCATTTGCCAGAGTGACATCAGCAGATATTTTAGTTTTGATGTTTTTCAGTTTTCAATTGTTCTTTTTTGATTGTTAGTGCTTTTGTGAAGCGAAGAAATCTACCTCACGGTCATAAACATGTTTGGTTATGTTATCTTGTAGAAGCTCTAAAATGTTAGCTTTATTTATGTCCATGATTCACCATGAATTGATTTTTGCCTTTGAAGTATGAGTGTGAGATTCCTTTTCTTTTTTATACAGATACCCAGGTGTTCCAGACCTATTTCTTGAAAGGTGCTCCTTTTACTGTTGAATTGCCATAGCAACTTTTATAAAAATGATGTATATTTGAGTCTGTTTCTGTATTCTGTATTTCATTTCATTGATACATTTTCTATCCTTACCCTAATGTACAATATCTCTATTACTCTAGTTCTATTGCTTGTATGGAAATCAACTTGCTGACTCTCTCAACTTTGCTTAAATTGAAGGCTATTTTGGCTATTTTAGGATATTTGCATTTTCAGATAACTTTTTAAATCAGTACCAATTTCTACAAAGAAGCTTTCTGAGTTTTAAATGAGATTGTTTTGAACCACTTTGGAAGAAAACAGACAATATTGGGTTTTCCAATCCATAATCATTGTATACCTGCCCATTCATTTAAGTTCTTTATTTCTCTTAATTTTTTTCCTCAATACATTTGCTAATGTTTGTAGTATTAGCGAATGTGATAAAAGAAGACATAGTTCTTTTATTCCATATCTTAGAAGAAAAATACTCAATATTGTATTAATAAAGCATAAAATTATGTTAATAAGGGCAGAGTCCACCTTCACCCGAAAGGAGGAAGTCTAGGACAATTCTATCATTCGTAACAATCCTAGCCAGATGATGTCTCTCTCCATGCCAAAGTTTACCCAGATTTGCCTGCAGCCTATTATGAAAAAGAGAAAGAGGAAGAAGAAGGAGAAGGAGGAGGAAGAGGAGGGGGAGGGGAAGGAGGAAGATACCAGTCAAAGAGAAGACATGCTGTTTTCATTCTCAATATTTCTATTATAGGTTGTACATGTATGTAGAGGCAAATTAGATACCTGATGTGGTTCAGCAAGGAATATTCAGAAACTGTAAGTTTATTCTCAAAACTGAATGCATCTTAATTTCTAGTAGAATTTAAAAAGAAAAAAGGTAAGAAGCTCTAGTTCTTTGAGAGCCTCAAAGTTTTTTTTATCTAGACCTTGCTAATATTTAAGGTCCACTTTTTGGAAGATTACACTTGCCTATCTCTTTATTACATTTTTTCCCCTGATTTTTGCATATTGCTACAGTCCATGTATGTATTAGTTTCCTGTGGCTGCAGTAACAAAGTAGCACAAATAAGCTAGCTAAAAGAGTAGAAAGTTATTGTTTCACATTTTTTGGAGGTTAGAAGTACAAAATCAAGGTTTCAGTAGGAAATCTTTGTCATTTCCTCTGAAAATCATGGGGAAGAATCCTTCCTTTTAGATTCTGGTATTTGCCAGTAATCCCTGTTGTTCCTTGGCTTGCACCATTCCAATTTCACATGGGCGTGTTCTCCTTGTGTGCTTCTGTGTCTCTTTTCCTCCCCTTGTAAGACTCCAGTCATATTAGATTAGTGTTTTACCCCACTGAAGTGTGATGTTAATTAATCAGTTACATCTGCAATGACCCTACTTCCAAAAAAGATGCTATTCCAAGGTTAGGATTTCAGTGTACTTTTTGGGGGGAACTCAGTTCAACCCATATAAGTATCTTTCAACAATTACTCAGAAATAAAAAGCAGTATGTCACCACAGATAACACTAAGAGTAGCAGATTCTGGAACCAACCTGCCTCATTTCACACCTTGGTATTGCTACTGAACTGCTGTTTATTAAGTAAGTGAGCAAGTAGGTCACTTAATGGTTCTCTTCTGTTTCACTTCCTCATCTATAAGAGAATAACATTTCGACTTATCTCATAGGACTGTTGTGAAGATAGAACAATTAGTTAATGTCTGTAAAATTGCATAAAACAGTGTCTGCCATATAATAAATGCTATGTTATCTATTCTTTAAGGGTTAAATTTGGGAGAAACTATCTCTTTACCTTTGATATCTGCTCTCCAAAAGTTGCCTTTGTTAATTTCAAAACAGTGACAGTTAAAATAATTTACACTATTTCAAAAATTACTTATTAACATATTAACCTAAAAATAAAGACTTTCATATGCTGTCATAAACTCCTTATTCAATAAATTGAGTACACTTACCACTTAGGGTTTGTGTCTTAGCATAGTCCAAAGTGTTAGGTATTTAATAATAAAATATAAATACTTCCACATAGCTGTGTATGTCAAAACTATTTTCTCATCTTTTAAAGAAAAAAATTCACAAGTTTAAATATATTCAACTAGATGTAGATTTGTTTCTACAATGTCATGGAAATGACAAACCATACATGTTTTCCTAAGGTCAGCACATGAAATATCTGTGGAATTGTGGATTCAAAATAATACCTTCTATTTCTCATGAAGTGACAGTTTGTCATATGGTAACGTGATTGTGACTGTTCTACTTCTGATTCAAAGAGTGAGTTGCCACTGGGAATTTAGAATTTGGAAACCACAGAAAATGTTTCCTAATGTTCTTTCCCTTCCCACACTGAAATCTTTACATGACTTTAAATGGTGATAAATATTCATAAATATAGAACAGGGTAATGTGGAAAGAATTGGGATAATCTATTGCTAGTCATGATGCTGTACTTCATCAGTGGTAATAGATGATCCGAAACTTTGAAGGCCTGAAGAAAGTGAGGATCTGTTTCTTTCTTCCAAACTCATACACTTAAAAATCTTTAGGAAGTGCTTTTAAAGATATATAAAGAAGGCCATTCATATGTTTCTGCTTTTATCCCAAACTCAGTTCCGCATTTTATTAACACAGAAGTAAAAAGTGAACTTTTTTACTTACACATTTTCAAAGTCACTTTCTTATTTATTTATTTATTTATTTATTTTATTTTTGTATTTGAGAGAGAGAGAGTACAAGCAAGGGGAGAAGCAGAGGGAGAGGGAGAAGCAGGTTGAGCAGGGAGCCTGGCGTGGAGCTGGTTTGCAGAAACCTGGGATCATGACCTGAGCCAAAGGCAGACACTTAACCCACTGAGCCACCAAGGCACCCCTCAAAGTTAACTTTATAACCCCGAATCCATGTATCATATATATGTGTGTGTGTGTGTGTATTTATACATCATACATTAGAATATATATCTCATGTTTAATATGTATTTTAAATATGTGTATTATATAAATACCCTCATTAAACACATATGGTTAGTGGGGAGATTTATAAGTATAATATAGTGATCTATTTAATAATTTCCAATGGAAAATATATTAGGATTTGAATTCTATAAGGAAACAATTACATGATTATATATGTTCTGAAAATGCCAGTGAACATAGCATAGGATGCCTCGCTTTCAGATTATCTGTAAGTCTAAAGAAAAAACAAGCTTTGTAAATATGAAGAGTTTAAGGGTCTCATGAAAACAAAACTGTAAGATGTGAATCAGCTAATGATTACAGTATAGGCAAATGTTAAAGAAAACCTGAAGACGAAATACAAGCCAGAAGTCAAGAAATTCTGAAACACCTCGAAACGTTAAGACCCATTAAACTGTCCTCAGGAGCATGACAATTCTCTGAAATGCAGTAAACTCCTACAAAATTTAGCAGCATACTCATAGGAGAAGCATTCAACTAAATCAGCCCTGAGAATTGGGGAATATGCATTCTGCTTTGCTATTACCTGTTATGTGTTACTTGGGGTAGCCCATCTGTTTGTAACAGATGCCTAATCCCATCACAGAGAATGGTATGCTCTGTAGTCATCTGCGGTGGGATCAAGGGAAAGAAACAGTGACCTGGCTCTTTAGAAGTGGATTATTGTTCCCAGGGAAACATCAGGAAAGGAAGGCAGCTTCGGTTTGTCCTCAGCATAATTTTTTCGAAAATGACTAAACCATTCTCTCCATTTACCTTGATATTGCATAGACTCAGCCTTCGAGTAGCATCTTTTTAAGGTACTTGCTAATCAATCGTATTCTGAGTCACTAGGTATGAGGGACAGTGAGGCTATTCTGTAGGCTAGATCTGGAATTACTGGTGAAACACTCCAGCTGTGTTTGACATGAAGAATCAATATTCCACATAAGCTCATTCTGTTCATGGCAAAAATGCTTTCATGACTCTCCTGACTGTATAAGATGCTTTTATGAAAATTACTAATATTGACTCAGTAGAAAAGGATACAAAAAGCCATTTGCTTAAGTATTTTGGCAACATGCCCATGGCACATTTTGAAGAATACTATTAAATCCTTCCAGTCGACTTCTTATTGCATTACAGTTCAAAAATATATACATATGCTCCCTGCTGCTTTATCAAGAATATGTGTTTATAACCATTTTATAGATGGTTGTTTAAAAATCTGTATAGAACACCTAGGAAGGGATTACCATTCAAAATGTTTTGAACTTCTCCATTAAACTGCTCTGTGCTTTAAAATTGCCTTCAAAAGAGATAGGATGAATAGACCAACGTAAATTGTGTTTGGAAACCTGAAGTATGGCATGTGTTTGAGTTGATGATATAGCAGGGAGCAAAGAAAAGAAACAAAACATGAAGAAATAACTGAAAGATCAAAAATCCTCAAAAGTTTAGAGATCAAAATTCAAAGGCCATTTGTCTAACAAAAACTTTTGTGAACTCCTACTATGTGCCTATAAAGAGCCTAGAAATTAATTACAAATTCATGAAGGCATCAATTTCTCCCGACCTCCTAAAGCTTGCAGTCTAGTTAGGAAGGTCACTGTAAACAACACATTTTAACAGAACCATGTGTGAGTGAGCTGTGAGAGCATTTTATTATGCACTGTAGCTGAGGTCACAGACATTACTTTTAAATTTTTTACATGTAGAAGTTTTATTAACTGTAGAGCCATTTATGAAAACAGCTTTGATTTCATTTTACTTATTTTTTAAATACATGGGTAGAGTAGAGATATATTGAGACCATATACCTCCAAGACACTTCAACCACTTACTAAGATACATCATTTGAAAAATAGGATATATTTATTAACTCAACCTGATGAAACCCTGGCCTGACAACTTTTTGTTGTGTACACTTTCTTGTCTGTAACTGTGCTGGCTTACTATAGATACTACATGTAATATCTGCTAAATGAATTTATAATTTGCATATTCTAGGAAGTGAAAATGATGGCAAAAATGAATTGCAATATGAATATGATTTGGTTTCATATTTCAAAAATCCTCAATCAGGTTTCTAATAATTTCCTTTGTCTCAGATCATTTTACCCTAAGTGTATTTGAAGACTAAGTTTGAAAGGTGAAAAAATACTTTTATTTAACGTTGAAGATGTTCCCCTCCTTCCTGATCAGATCTCTGTTTAATACAGCAACGATCAGGGAGGTAGAGGGCTTACATGGTAATTCTGTGCTACTACTTAGGTGCCGAGCAAAGCTTTCAAGGCATTTCTGCAAGTCTGATAAGAGAGTGTTCCATAAAGCTGACTTGTTTTGTGGTAACTTTCTTTTTGATTTCATGGCCTGAGAGGGAAATAACATGACAACATGATTAAGAGGGGAGCAGGAACTTAAATTAATAGCCCCAGATATTCGTTGGTTTTAATGCCCCTAATAATAAAATAAGATTTTAAAATATATGCTAGTATACTGTATTAAAATTTTTTGAATGGGCCATTATTTCCAAAATCCAAGGATCATGGATTTATACCTGAGAAAATCCAGAGAGGTTAAGTGAATTTTATGGATTCAATAGTTAATTAGTAGAAGAATTACTGTAAGACTCGTCTCCTAATTTGGCCATAGTAGTTCTTGAATTGCTAGATTTCAAAGAATGATCTAATGATATTAAACATGAACAAAAGCCACCCACCAAGACATACCCTTGCTTTGAATAAGCCCAAAGGGAAAGCATTACTCAGGAACACCCATTTGTACATAAGAATCCACAAGAATGAAGAGCTGTCTTAGGCTCCTAAGGAGAACAGTCAAGGGGATATTATTGAACATTTTCTGAGTCTACATGTGAATTTCTCCTTTCACTCTTTGATAATACCCAGACAGTCATCAGTTTTGTTGGGTATTGACACCACAGCAGGTGGACTTATTTTGGAAACACCTGTGCTTTCCTGTCAGGGTGTGTCTTTGTAACTGCATCTGGCCATGCCTACGTGTTTAATTTAGTGGCAAGACTCATTAGTTTGCTCTTCTTTCAAGCTTCTATTAACATTGTCCAGAGACTGAAAAACAAGATGTTTATTCATTAGCACCAATTTTTTTTTCAATTAAACACAGGCAAAATGTTCTTTCATGTGTTAGCTTTTTAGATAAAAGAACAACACAAGGTAGACTCAAAGTTTAGCTTGCTTTGGATGAAACCTAGTGTTTTGGAACTGACAGAGACATTTAAAAACAGTTGATAGGAAGAAAATTTTTTTAAAAAAAGATATCTCTAAGGGAACAGTAAGGCTCTCAATAAAATATCAGTTGGTTAATTCATACATAGATGATTGCAATCTTTTTTAAGATTTTATTTATTTATTTGAGAGAATGAGAGAGAGAGAGATTGAGAGCACAAGCAGGGGTGGGGGGGGGGATCAGAGGGAGAGGGAGAAGCAGATTCCCTGCTGAGCAGGGAGCCTGATATGGGGCTTAATCCCAGAACCCCAGGATCATGACCTGAGCCAAAAGCAGACCCTTTACCCATTGAGCCACTTAGGCACCCCAAGATAATTGCAATTTTATCAGCAAATGCATCCTAGTTGATATAAGTCTAAAAATGTACAGAAAAAATTACGTGTGTACACATGCACACATACACACCCAGTAGCTTTTTCAGTCCTTACCATCCAGGTTTGGAAGCCTCCTCCTGTGGTGCCTGTCCTTCTCAGGACCTATAACAATCCTGTCCATTGTGCCAGCTTTTCAGATAATGGTATTTGGAGTTATCCTGCCATTTTTCTGATACCCAACAGTGTCCCAGATTTTTCATACAATACACATGTTCCTTTCTTTTTTCCTCTTTAGCAACTGCTAGGATTAGCATAATTCCTTAGTGGTTATATTTAGCCCCCCTGTTATCCAGGGTCCCATTGGGAATCATAGGCTCCTTGGCCAGACCCCCAAAACTGAGTGGGCTTTTGAAAGCTTTTAACTTGAAGGAACATTTCCTTTCTTGTTATTCACAACCACTGCCTAGAATCCACCTATGAATTTTTTATGGTTAGATTACACTATAATGCCATAACTTTATCTAATTTTCACTAATAACCAATGTAATCATCTATGTCCCATCCAGTGTATGGAAAATTCTGTCTTAGACTTTGATTCTGACTGCAAACAAGTTTCCTCCTGTTCCCCACTCCCCCTCCATGCAGGGAGGTTGCTGAAGTTACTTTGTTTTATATAGTATTAGAATTAAGTGCTTCCAAAGAGATACCTTTCTTAAGCAAATTTTTTTAGATAGAGCTAAATTTATTGCCACTCAAAATAGATAGTTTTATATGTTGCAAATACAACTTCTCTCCTGAAGAAATTTCGTATTTTAATTTTACTTCTTAAGATTCCTTTTATACTTTGTATCTACATAATACTTCTAAGGTTCATAAATGCTATTCTCTTGCAAGTATTCAAACCATCCTTGTGCAAGGTTGCAAATGTTAATGGTAAAATGACTAAGTTATTCCAACAGACTTGAAGACGTTGCAGCAATTGCAATCAGAGATACATGATTCCTTGACCTTTTTAACATGGTGACAAAGGAAAACTGTACAAATCAGTTTAAGGATTCTATTAGTTCTTTCAAGTCTTCTCCCTTTACCATTCTTTTGAGACTTGTTCAGTATTTATTCTGGCTGGCTTCCTGCTTTCTCATCAGGGGCAGATAACCAGTAATAAACTTAGAACATGTCTGAGTACTTACTATAAAATGGAGAAATTTACCTGCCATACCATCCTCTTTGTAAGCTCAGGTTTCATGCCTTCAGGGGTATTCTTACACTTTGATATAACATTTTTATTAACATTTTATAGAAGTATAACATGCAGAAAAAACAAGTACACAGATCATAATAACTGTATAAATAATTACATTCTATAAAGTGAACAGATCTCTAACAACACGTAAAGAAGTACAGTATTCCTGGACCCCCAGAGGGGGCTCTCTTACTACCGTTATTCTCTGCCCCCCACCCCCAGTATATACTATCCTGAGATCCAGACCCTTAAATTATTTGGCTTGTTTTTGAATTTTATATAAAATGTGCTTTTATATGTCTCCCCCACCTTTAAAAAACAAAACAAAACTTGTCTGTGAGATTATCCATGTATTCTTTTACAGTAGAAGTTTGTTAATTCTCAGTACCCTCGTTTGACATTGTAGAAAGAAACCATGTGTTATTCAGCCATTCTAAAGCTGTTACACTGTTTTATTTCTAGCTTTTGGCATCATGAAATGACCTGAAATGAACATTGCTATACATATCTTATAGAGAACATGCTTAGCCATCTCTGTTGAGATGCTCTTGAGGGAAAATCTCAGATCCTGGAGTTATGTTCAACTTCAGAAGGCTAAAGTCTTTGCACCAATCAATTTGCACTCCTGGTCTCAGTGCTTGAGAGCTCCAGGTTCTTAATATCTGTTCTAAATCTTGGTATTATCTGACTTTTTTCTATTCCTGGAATAATATCTTATGGGTTTAACTGGCATTTCCCTAAATGAGTAATCACTTTAAATACTTTTTCACGGGGCATCTGGGTGGCTCAGTTGTTTAAGCATTTGCCTTACACTCAGGTCATGATCTCAGGGTCCTGGGATCCAGCCCTGCACTGGGCTGTCTGTTCAGCAGTTAGTCTGCTTCTCCCACTCCCTCTGTGATCTCTCTTGCTTTCGTTCACTCCCAAATCAATAAATAAATAATCTTTTTAAAAATAAAAATAAATAATAAACACTTTTTCATGTTTTTAGTCAATTCAGAACATCTTCTATGAAGTGCCTATTACAATTTTTATTCATTGTATAATGCTTTGATTTTCATTTTATTAATAATTTGTGCAAACACACATCCTAGAAACATTTATTTATTGGTCAGATACATATTTTATTAATATTCCCTTTCATTCTATTATTTTTTTCACCCTGTCACTGTAGTTTGGTGGAGCAAAACCCCTTAATGTTAATGTCTGACATATCTATTGTTTGTTTATGATCTGTGCTTTTTGTTTAAAATTTCTTTGCCTACCCTGGAAAATAATGATAGTGTCTAATATAGTCAAAGTCTTATTATTTGCATTTAGATGTGTAATATACGAAGAATCTATTTTTGTTTATGATATAGGATAAAGAAAAATGATAAAGAAACTTTTTCTCATAAAAATATCCAATAGATCCAGCGTATTGTATTCAGTATACCATTATTTCCCTATTGCATCATGGTGTCTCTTTATTATATGTCAGATGACCATCCATATATGACCATTCTGGACTCTATTAGTTTCAAGGTCTATTTTTCCATCTTGTAACAATACCATATTGTTTTAATTGTTTTAGCTCCGTATGGATTTTGCTAACTCCATCTTTGACACCCTGTAGAGTTCTTAGCTTTCATTCTTCTTCAGGATTATTTTTGACCTTTCTTGTCCCTTTCCTACTCCCTTTTTCTGGTCTACAAGTTTCTTCTAAAAATTATATATGTTTTAATATTAGAAGAATTAAATTTATTAAGCCAATAATTATAATTCTTGCTGCTCTTATATCTTGATAAATTTTATCAGTTGATTTTTTTTAAAGATTTTATGTATTTATTTGACAGTCAGAGATCACAAGTAGGCAGAGAGGCAGGCAGGGCGGGGGGGAAGCAGGTTCCCCAATAAGCAGAGAACCCCATGAGGGGCTTGATCCCAGGACCCTGAGATCATGACCTGAGCCAAAGACAGAGGCTTAAACCCACTGAGCCACTCAGGCACCCCTATCAGTTGATATTTTTAAAAAGGCTTTAAATATACATCTTTCTGGCTAGGTGGATAAGTATGTTTTCCTGGTGTATGTATTCTAGTAGAAAATTGTTGCTTTCTTGAATAAAATTTAGACCTTGTAGTAGTTGAATGTAAGAGAAAACAAGTCCCGTGGGGTGTGTGTGTGTGTGTGTGTGTGTGTGATATAGAAAGTATAAATTCTTGAATATATTTGTAAATAAATTAAAGACTAGACTTCAAGCCTACCATAGTCCAAAAATCAATACATTAGGATTTTATTATCAATTATTATCATAGTCCACTGACTTGATTTATTAACAGTGGTCTTCTTTCACCTTATGTGATGACTGATGAAAGTACCAATCCTGTAAAACAAAGAAAAAATAAGGCCAAAATTTTCCATTTTTAAGAGTGTTCTGATTTATCATTTTCTATTTATCTAATTAAGATAGTAACTGTGAATAAATGGCTACAAACAGCAATAACAAAACAGTATATGTCTAATAGGGCTTTTAGACTATCAGATAAAATGAAATAACTAGGGGTGTCTGGGTGGCTCAGTCAGTTAAGCATCTGCCTTTGGTTCAGGTCATGATCCTGGGGTCCTGGGACTGAGCCGCTCATGGGGCTCCCTGCTCAGTAGAGAATATGCTTCTCCTTTCCCTCTGGCCCTCCCCGCATGCTTGTGATCTCTCTCTCTCTCTCTCTCAAATGAATAAATAAAAAATCTTTAAAAAAAAAAAGTGGAGTAGCTAAAAGCTCAGTACCTAACAAAACATCACTACTAAATATTAATTCATATCCCTTTGCAAATCAGTCAGCCATTTGGTAGACCATGGTAGACTACCTTAGTTCACATGTCATTATTAGAGTAAAAGCATGTATATATTTTTAGATTCTAGAGATGAAACATTATTTTTTAAATTAATTAATTTTGGGACAGACAGAGAGCACAAGTAGGCAGAGAAGCAGGCAGAGAGAGAGGAAGAAGCAAGCTCCCTGCTGAGCAGAGACCCTGATGCGAGGCTCAATCCCAGGACCCTGCGATCATAACTTGAGTCGAAGGCAGAGGCTTTAACCCACTGAGCCACCCAGGCACCCTGATGAAACATTATTTTTTAAAAAATGAGATGTTATGGCCCCCAGAATAAAATAATCTTTAATTATTTGGTTAACTGAGCTAAATGTTTAACTTTGATTTTAATCAGAAATAGATTTATTTTGTTATTTTAGGAAAGAGCAATATTAGAAACAGGATGATATACACAAAATTAAAAAGCTTTTCACAAAAGACATGAATATTGCACATTATTTTTTAAAGTTCAGTCTAATGATCCATCAGCATACAAATCAGAGTTTTAAATATAGAACAATTGTTAATATTATGGATTTTTACATTAATGATTCTTGGCAAGCAGTGCATTGTCAAGGAGCCCATGTATTTGAGAAAAGAAACTAAAGGTTCGCTTTATATGCATGTGTTAGAGTCTGAAAGTCTGTTAAACTTTTACAGTTTTATGCACTCATAATTTCTTTCATAATGATTTTACTTAAAAAGAGTGTAAAAACTTAGAGAGGATTTTTTTCCTTTATCCTAGTTACTAGCAAATATGTCAAACTTTCTATTTTTTTTTATTCCTATAAGTCAAGTCAAACACAATGGGCAAAGGACAGTAATGTGTTAACTCAAGTATCTATGTCAACTACAGAGAAACCCAGCTTGTAACATTTTATAATACACTTAAATGCTTTTACATTATTTGTTATGATGGCCTCAAATCCCTCCTTGAAAACAGCCAAATCATCGTCTTTAAATGACTTGACTGTACTGTATTTGGCAGAGGAAGCACCAGAGGTTTTCAACTTTACTTAGTTGAGTGTAAATATCAACCTTGTTGCTTACTAATTGTGTAATGTAGGGTTTCTTCACCTCTTTTACTTTCTCTGTGAAACAGGAATAGCGATCCTAATGATCTAGTTTAGAATGAAAGAAAATAATTATTGCACAGCATTTAGCACAATGTTTTGGCAAAGTAGAAAGTCAACAAGCATGAGATCCATTACTCTCAATCATCCACTTATAGTTCAATCAAAAATGATATTCCAAACCTGAAACTCAGTAACATAGATGATAAACTTTAAACTTGCCTTTAAATGGCTATAGAAAATACTGCTAATGAAATATTGTTATTGATCATATTATAAAAAATTTATGTGTGTACACTTTGTACAAACTAACTTTTAGTTTGTTTTAGCACTTTGTTATTTAGTAGGAAAATCCATTTTTTTGGACAATATATCAAGACTTTATACTCATTTTTAATCTACCTAAATATTTCTCCAAGATTTGTTATTATCCCCTAAATTGTTACAAAACTCGAAATTATCATTCCAATAGTGCATGGGTATACTATGAAGGTTTAACAATTTATTAATCAATTCTATTTTTTCAACTAATTTTAAGAGCTGTTTGGGAAAAAAGGAGTCCTGAAAAATTATAAAGTCAATTTAAGATACTTAGATGGCAGAAAATATTAGGTCATTGGTCTTACTTTGTGTAATGCATAGATATGCAATTAATGCAAAAAATTCTAGGCTATGAGGAGTCGAAGATGAAATTAGTAGAAAAATATATGTGAAGTAAAATACTTATATGTGAAAGAATATTCTTTATAATACCATTTTTTACTACTTATTGAAATGTTGAAATACATACTAGTAACTTAATATGATGGGAATATTTGCTGTGTTCAGAATTTTGGTAAGTAACTTAAATATTTTAATAATTATGCATATACTGATAATCTAATAAAAAGTTAAGATTTTATTAAGAATAAATATTACGGGTTGGAACATATAAAAGAAAAACCGTGGTTTAGAAAAATCATAAGTATGTATGTATCAATGCTCATATATGAATAGATATGTAGATAGTATATATATATTAGATGGATATATATGTGGATAGATGTATATAGATAGATAACTGTAGTGTATATATGTAGATAATGTATATATAGATGTATATATATATGTAGATAAATCCAGATAGATATAATTTAATACAGCATGCATTATATACACTCACATATATACTTTTTTTTTTAGTAGTCTGTGTGCTTTGTAATAAAATAACATTAGTTCATTGAAGTAGGTTGGGCTATATACAGATGCAGACCCCAAATAAGAAATTGAGTGTGAAGAAGTTTGTTTGGAAGGTGATCCCAAGAAACCCTTAAGAAGAGTGAAAAAATGAGAAAAAAAAAAAGAAGAAACTTACACAAGGAGTTTTGTTAATAATAAAATTACCTCTGTAGACAACTAGAGTTCAACACATCTAGGAACCTCTGAAAGACAGTACCAAACAATGATTAGTTATGTCTGAGGACCCCAAAAAAGGGTATATTTGTAGTCTAACTCCCTTTCATTATTCACTGAAAGCAGCAATGAAGGATGCTAACTCTGAGGAATTCTGATCTACCCAATAAGTGAAGCCAAGGTAGCAAGCCCTGGAAGAGAAGTTGTTTGCTGTAAGACACTATTGGCAGGTGCTAGAATAATGGTGAACACTGAGGGGATGGGAGGAACAATGAAAGTGTCTGCAGCAAGAAGCAGTAAGTATGTTAGCAGTATTCTAAAATGACCACCAAGAATCCCATCCCTTGCGGTGGATGCTTTGTATAATTCCCTCGTTTGAATGCTCTCAGAATCTCTAAATATGATGGGTCTCACTTTACAGTTATGCCGTGTTACATGGCAAATGGATTTCACGTAGGTAATTAAGATGACAAATCAGTTGATTTGGAGTTAATCAAAAGGGACGTAATCTGACTTAATCATGTGGGATCCCTTAAAAAGGAAAATATTCAAAGAATGATTGAAGCTGCCACAGGTTTTATGGCTGTAAAGGGCTGAATTCTGCTAACTAATTGAATGAGCTCATATGCGACTGCAGCCTTGGCCAACACTTTAACTTAAACCTGTAAGACCCCAACCTGGACTTCTGAGTTACAGATATTGAGAGATAATAAATTTGTGTTGGTTGTAAGCTGCTAAATTTGTGGTAGCTTATGCAGCAATAGAATTTAAAATACCCATAGGCATGTAACACACACACACACACACACACACACACCCTACACATTTGGTTTAAAAATTAAGAGCCTTACAGTTTATTTCTTTTCTCCAGCTCAGACTGATTTCAATGTCCCACTCTTAAATTCTTAAAGTCAATTTAACTTGTAATATTTCTTTTATTAAACATACCTATATCCTCACCCAACTCTGGTGGTTTCCCAAAGTTGCCTTCTGAGTACTCTATCATTTCTCCAAGGTGAGAATCACTGTTTCTTTGCTGTCATATAAGTGTCATATAAGTGTAGTTATTTTTAAGGGTAGCAGTTTCATAAGCTGCTATCTACATAATCAAAATTCCAGCCACCATCCTCTCCACTGTAATATTTACCACCTTCCTCTTCTTCTTAATAACCACTTTCAATACTTCCTTCATTCTTTGTCCACATTGATCCAATAATCTATATATACATTTACTGTCTTTACTTCACTGCCTAAGTGTTTTAGTCCTTTTCTGTCTAGCCCATCTAAATATCCACAAAATGTTGCATATAACACACATACCCACAAATATATACATACTACACAGAAGACATTATTGATGAATGATATTAATTAATTCAAAATATATGGATTGATATATAAAAGTATAGATATAAGAGGGGATGATTATTTAAGGAAGAAAAAAAACCTAATTTATCTGAGCATCCAATTCACTTACTCTAACCTTCACTCAGGAAAGAAATATCAACACTGTTTCTAAGCCCTTTGCAGAAAAACTAGATAGAATTTCCCAAATTGGGAAATGATAGAAAGTGGTTGGAAGACTAAATGCAGAAATTTCCTTGAAAAGGGGTTGGATTTTGAGTACACAATAAAAATTTGGAATTGTTTGCAGATTTTGTGGGTATTCTGAGGAATGAGTGACATAAACCCTATTCCCATGCAGAATCTTATAGAGAAAAACCACCTTAGAGGAGAATTTCACCTGTGGAAATTTGAACCTAGTCCCCGGGGCTTAAAGTGTCAATAAAAATTCCCACTCTCTCTAAACACTAGCTGTGAGGCTTACCTTTTAAGATCCTGTAAGCTTATATAGTTAGCCTATCAACATTGACCTTTGGAACAAGATAAAGAGAGCCCTAGCCGGCTGGGAAACACCTCATGAAAACTTTAATCACCTATGGGCCTGACTTCATACTGAATGGAATGAGAGATCCCTTCTATTTTAAGAGAGAAAAAAAATTAAGAACTACATTTGTTTATTTTTCATAGTTGAATAAAAGAATGCGCTTTTACAGCCATTCCTAGAAAGATAGATGATTGATAGGTCAGTCACTTAGCAGATATATGGATAATTGATGGATGAGAGGTTAGGTGATCAGGGAAGTTAAATGGATAGATGGATTGAGAATTGATAAGTAGGTAGATCATAGAGAAATTGACGGATGATAATTGATAGAATATGCAGTTAGATAATTTTCCTAACCATAAATATTTTAAAAAATCCATATAGTGATTACAAGAATAAGGATGTAAGCCCTTGGGCATCACTTTACCCATCACTGAATAGTGGTTACTTCAAAGATGTCTCTTTAAAGTTCTTTAGGGAGAGCTACAAAACATATTCAACCAACCAAAGCCTCAGGCTAGATTTGTGTAGGGTGTTCATAATTATACAAATTAGAAAGAGGCCAAAATGATAAAGTTAATGTCTTTCCCAAATGAAAAAAAGTTAGTCAACTATCACAAGGCTAGAAAGTAGTTAAGCTGCTAATTAACAATAGTGTTAAAATGTTTTTAATGCTGAAGACTCATTTAACTTTTACTGAATGAGTTTAGCTATATCAAGTCAGTTTTGCAGACGCTGTAGAAAAAGTAAAATATAATTTCTGCCCTTATCAATTATACAGTCTAAAAGAATAATGAATACATGTGAACATAGAGTTTCAATATAAAGCAGAATATAATCAAGGATTGAAATAAATACGAACTAAGTTATACAAATTACACCAGTGTAAATATTTAAAATTGTGACTGAAAAACTTCATAGTTGATGTGGCATAGTAATACTCAGACTTTGACAATTAATTTAACCTCTGTGATATTAAGCAAATTACTTAATTCTCTATAAGCCTGACTTCCTCATCTTGAACATGTGTTTAGGGATACCATCTATTGTGTGAGGAGTCAGGGAGGATTTAAAAAAAATAACCCATGTAAAGCATTTAAATTTTAAGCTTAGTTAATATTGTTAGGATTTTTACGACTATATCTTAGACCATTTTATCAAAACGATGCAAGATATTTTGACAGAAGAAATGTTTTTGGCAAACAGTTTTGATTGATTAATAGGGAAAGTTAAGAGAGTATAAGTTTCTATTTTAATAAAGTGTCAGTGGAAATAATAGATAATTTAGCTTATCTAGTAGATATAACAAGAATTTCAGATTTCAGATAAAATGGTTAATTATTTTGTTAATCCTCTATACTTTGTAAAAAATAGAACTGTAAAAGCTATTGAATATAACAACCCCAAGGAAAGCTGATGAATAGATGCTAGAAGTAGAGAAAAAGTTTAATGTGTGGAAGGAGAGAACAGTTTGACTTAAGTCAATAAAAGGGTTTTGATGACAAAAATGAATGATCATTTTAATGATCCTGGTAGAAGAGTACAGTGAGGAGGGTAGGTGTACAGAAATGAAGAGATGTAAATCATTGGATTAAAGAAAAATCTGGAGTAATATGCTAAAAAAAGTTTCAGTGAATTTTTTCTACTTAAGGCAATTTATGGGAAAGAAAAAAATAAAAAAAAAAAACAAAGAGAGAAAAAGGAGAAGTGGTATAAAATCCCATGAGATTTTATATGTGGGCACACCACCCTCTTCTATCCACAAAGTACACCAAAATTCCTACAAGTTTTTTTCAACCAAATTACATATACTAAGACTGAGGAAAACTTCTTTAAAAAAAAATTAAATTGCATATAAAGCTGAAGGAAGAATAAAATCATAACTTTATGCCAAAAAGTGTATAGTAAGTTTATTTATGAGATTTTTCTACTTTCTCTACACATAGCATGTTAAAAAAAATTATAAGAATAAGCAAATTCAAAGACATGTACTCTACTGAAAGCTAAATAAATAACTCTAATGGGGGGCGCCTGGGTGGCTCAGTGGGCTAAAGCCTCTGCCTTCAGCTCAGGTCATGATCCGGGGATCCTGGGATGGAGCCCCGCATTGGGCTCTCTGCTCAGCAGGGAGCCTGCTTCCTCCTCTCTCTCTGCCTGCCTCTCTGTCTACTTGTAATCTCTCTCTGTCAAATAAATAAATAAAATCTTAAAGAAAAAAAAAAGACTTGGGATAAGTCAGGAAAGACTTTTTCAAAGTTAATTTGAAAAAAAAAAAAAAAAAACTCTAATGGAACAGAAGTAGAATATTACCTGAGTTTGAAGTTACATGATTGCTGGGCACTGGGCCTAGATTCTGGCAGAGATACTTAAGCTATTTCATTTTGTTGAAGAACAGGAATTGAACGTTCTGCATGAAGTATGCAAATAGAACCAGAAAAGTTTTGAAACTTGGGACATAGAGTGAGTTTCCCATATTCATAACAGTGAGACACTGGCATTGACTTGTGTCTAGATGCTCTGATGTGAGAGGTCTAGGGAAAGTGGACACATTGTTTTAATGAAAACATGAATCAAATTTCCCACTGGCATTTGGCCTACCTTCCTTCCCTCCTTCTTTCCTTCATTCCTTTATTTTTTTTTCCTTCTTTCCTTTTGCTTTTTCTCTATTTCTTTCTCTTCCCCTTTTCCCTCTTCCTTCCTTCCTTTCTTTTTCTTTTCCTAAATCAGATACTTAATCAGATATATTAATAACATACAGACCCATACTTCACCCATATAATGTATCTTCCTTGAGACTATTTCTTATGGAAGAATAGAAGATACGTCAACAGAATTTCCTCTCTATGTAAGTTTAAGAGAAGTAGGAAAAGATAAAGAGGGAGAGGAAAAGGTATGGGGAGACAGAATCCACGCGAGACTGCTACAGTCAAGAATACAGTGTTCCCTATCCGCACCCCCCCACCCAGTTCTCAATTATCCTGACTTTACCCAAGGCTAAATCCCAGAACATGCAACTGAGAAGTGGAGCCCAATTCTTCTGTCCAGTTCCCTCAGGGAATTAAGATCCTAGCTTTCACCACTAGGTATTTCCCTATTATGAATACTGAAGCCCTAATTGCCATTGCCCTACTTCACGAAACAGTGATTCTATACCAACAGAGCAAGCCCAGAGGCTTCTGGCCCCTCATCAAATGCTTAGCTCCTAGAGTATGGGTGTCACTCACTGAGAAGTTTGTCATTGTACCTATCCCAAGCTCCAGACCCTTGGTAAGGGCAGGGGTAGGGGAAAAGAAGCAGGCCAGGAAATGCATAGTTTGTAAACCCTTTCAAAGGCACTGACTTCATATGCAACAGAGTTTGGGGAATTTGAAGCCTAATTAGAGGTTGTGGTGGGGAAATACAATTGGGAGGACATTTAAGATATAGGCTAACGTATTACCTTACTGGTGTGCAGGAGAGTGACTGGGAGGGGGACAGTGAGGAGGAATCCTACTGGGGTCTGAGCAAATATCAGTCACTGACCCTAGAAACCATTCCACCAAAATAACCACAATTTGATTGAGTTAGTTGGCAGAAAAATCTATGCCTCTCGGCATTATTGAAACAATTGAGCAATAACCTGGAAATTAGTAGGGTGTAACAGTGTATGTGGTCAGGGAAAGGGAGGAAGGGAGCCCCATATAACCACTGTTATCTCAAGGTGATTGTAGGTATACCCAAATGGTGCACCCCTGAGAACCACATGAAGATTAAGCCTGTGCAAAGGGAAACAGATGTCACTAAAATAATTCAGTGAGTCACTAAAATAACACACAAGAAAATATCAGTGTCAAGACTCAGGGGAATAGGGTACTAGTACCCAGAGTTGCCAAAATATATTATCTAAAATATCTAGTTTCGAACAAAAAATCATGAAGCACGCTGGGAAAAAAGTGGCAACAGAAACTTCTTAAAAGCATGACCAGATTTTGATGGCAGCCATCAAAAGAAACGAAATCTTGCGATTTGCGACAACGTGGATGGAACTAGAGCGTAACATGCTTAGCGAAATAAATCAAGTGGAGAAAGACAACTATCATATGATCTCCCTGATATGAGGAAGTGGTGATGCAACATGGGGGCTTAAGTGGGTAGGAGAAGAATAAATGAAACAAGATGGGATTGGGAGGGAGACAAACCATAAGTGACTCTTAATCTCACAAAACAAACTGAGGGTTGCTGGGGGGAGGGGGTTTGGGAGAAGGGGGTGGGATTATGGATATTGGGGAGGGTATGTGCTTTGGTGAGTGCTGTGAAGTGTGTAAACCTGGTGATTCACAGACCTGTACCCCTGGGGATAAAAATATATGTTTATAAAAAATAAAAAATTAAAAATTAAAAAAAAAAAGCATGACCAGATTTACCAGAAAACAAAACAAAACAACACCAAAAAACCCAACACCAGAATGGCCATTCTAAACAGGTTCCTAGAATTAAAGGAAAGTGTGAATTAATAAAGTACGATGATAATTGTCACATCAAATTAGAGAATATCAACAAGTAGAAGTCATAAAAAAGAACACAGTAGGGACACCTGAGTGATTCAATCAGTTAGTTCAATCATTCTGCTCAGGGCATGATATCAAGGTCCTGAGATCAAGCCCCATGCCGTGGAATCTACTTGAGATTCTCTCTCTCCCACTCCTTTTGTCCTCTTCACCCACCCCCCAAAAAAGAACATAGAAAATTCTGGAGTTGGGAAAAAGTGAAACAGTATTTCACTAGGGAGCTCATAAGAAGATACAAATTGACAGGAAAAAAAAAAAAAGTGAACTGAGAATAGACGGATAGCAAGCATACAAGCAAAAAAAAAAAAAAAAAAAAAAGAGCTCAGAAATAAGAATGAAAATAATTGAAAAAAGCCTTAGGGAAATTTGGGATACTGATTATCATATCAAAATATATGTAATGGTAGAATCAGAAAAAGAGGAGAGAAGTGAGAAGAAAAAAAAATGCCAAATAAAATTATTTCTGAACACAACCCAAATGTATTGAAAAATAATTTACACATCCGGGAAGCTCGACACATTCAAAGGAGGATAAGCTCAAAGAGATCTGCCTAATTGAAGACAAAATAGAAACTTTCCCAGATAAACAAAAACTGAGAGAGTCTGTTACTAGCAGACTTGTCTTACAAGAAATATGAAAGGAAGTTCATCAGGCTGAAAACAGTTAGCACCAGACAATAATTCAAATACACACCCTCATAGAACGAGTGCCAATAAACATAATTATGTAGGGCATGATTCCATGTTTCTCCACCTTTGTTCTCTTGATTAATTTAAAAACAAGTTGCATAAAGCAATCTGTAAAACTGAATAGGTTTATAAAAGTGTGGTTGACTGAGTAATGGCCCCTTTCCCAAGATGTCCATGTTTTGATCCCTGGAAACTGTGAATATGTGCTTCCTTCTACCTAAACAGTACGACAAAGATGGTATAAAGATATCACAAATCAGTGGAAAATCGTGGATTGTTCTGTGGGTGACACTCAGACAATAGGCTATGCAAAAGCAAAATCAGATCAGATTATGACCTCATTCTGTAACCAAAAATAAGCAGAAGTGATCATCAAAACATCATATGTATCTCTAACCCATAACTCCTTTCTCTACATTTCTCTCTTTTCCAGCAGGTTTCTAAAAGAGACATATCCATAATCCTTCACAAAGACGACACAATCTGTTATGTCTAGGGCATCTGGTGCTAACCAAATTTCTGAGGTTCTTGTTCACTTTCTCACTTACATTCCAAATATAGAAAAGCAGTTATATTGGGGGAAGCGTGTCTAAAAGATTCTGGAACAACATTTGACCCATGCCATCTTTTAGAGAATTTTCTATTTGGATAGGTATGACAATTTTGTATTTGTATAAAATTTGTACAAATCTTGACTCTTGTACTCCTACCAAACTTGGGGTTCATGGAAATGGATAGAAAGACTGCAATTCATAATTAAAGGGGTATGTTGCATGACAGAAGCACGACACCAAAAGCTCTGAACCGTCTGGATGAATGCGTTTCGTCTAACTAGATGTAATTTAACAGGGACAAATGTTACATTCTGTTCTTAAGGCTTAATGATTTAAAGGCAGAAAAACAATCTGAGAGTACAAAATATAAAGCTTTTAAGTTGAACTTATCTATATATGAGTCAGTAATATAAAATGATCTTAGGTGATTAAAAAGTTAATATGATCTTGTTTCATTAAAAGACAATGTATAGTCCAAAAGGAGTGATCCTTAAAGCTTATTCTACTGTTCTCTGGCAAGGAGATTTCCGAATACAATGACTGCAGACATACATTTGTTGTTAACAGACAATTTTTTGAAGAACAATAACATTTGAGTTAGCAGAATGTTGAGAGAGGAAAAGCCATTGACTCAAAATATTTACCACCATGTTCCAAGTGTAACACTAGGCAATGCACCAAGGAGGGAAACTATGAACGGAATTAAGTGTGATATGTTTTGTTATTGATACCAATTATTAATTTTTTGCCTCTCTCTGTGAAATTATTGTATGTCCTATTTACTTTACTCCAGGATTGGGCATTTGGCTCTGAAATTGTCTTGTGCCAATGACTAGTGTGACCTTTAAGCATAAAATCCATGTGTGGTTCCTCCAATGTTTTTTTTTCCCCCCTTTCAGCCATACTCTCCCTAGAGACTCTGCTCGCTCAATGAAGAACCTGTGTATCAGAGTCACTGCTACTCTGCAGCCACACCAACAGGTATCCTGTGAAAGAAATCAATCTTTGTAGCTGCACGCACTGAGATCTGGGAGTTGTTTGTTATGACAACATAACTAAGGGAAATTTGACAGTTGTTTAAAGTATGCTTGACTAGAACCAGACATTGGGAGAGCATTGTTCCCAATTATCTGATGGGTGTCATGTGGAAAAATTATTAGACTTTATTTCTGAGGTTCAAGCAGATGTCCTGGGCAAGGATTTGTAAGACAGGCGAGGATATGCTACAAGAGTGAAAAGCTTGCAAGTGTCAGTCATTGAACCCAACCAAAAATTATGTATTGCCTGTAATAGTTGTCAATGCATGTCTATAAGGGTGCTGTTCCCCATGGCCATTCAGATACTCCAGCTGCTAGAAGTTCCTCCTATTTTGTTGATGCACCATTTAAAACATGATCTCTTGGTCACCAGAACGGAAGAGACAGTTGGGAAGTCAGGCACTGGCCCAAAAGTGACAAGCATCATTTTTGCCCACAACTTGTTAGCTGGAGTAGTTACATGGCCACATCTAGCTGTAAGTGAGGAGGGAAATGTTAACCAGAGAGTGCCATATTTGGTAAGCAGTATGTCTCTGTTCTAGGAGTGTGAGGTCTTAAAGACATAGTGGAGCTATGTATATTAATGAACTTTATCATGATTATAGAAGATGCCGTAGTAGAACAGATTATTTTGTTGATGTAAATTCCCTGAGGGTATGATCAAGAGGGTTTATGGCATTAATAAGATAGGTGACTGAAGGCATTTATGGTTTTGAATCTCTTCTGGTGTTTAAGCTATATAATCCTAAATTGGAAGATTTCTTATCTTCCATAATAAGAAATTTCTTATTTTCCCATGATAAATGAGATTATCACAATTTAAGCATCCTAAATTAATTTTAGGTGAATATTATGCTGGGTAACAAAATCTTTCATTGTGTACTATATGATTATAATTATACTTTATCTAATTTTATATAATTATTGGGAAGACTCTCTTTACTCTAAATTTTTCTTTTTTTTTAAGATTTTATTTATTTATTTGGCAGAGAGAAATCACAAGTGGGCAGAGAGGCAGAGAGAGAGAGAGGAGGAAGCAGGCTCCCTGCTGAGCAGAGAGCCCGATGCGGGACTTGATCCCAGGACCCTGGGATCATGACCTGAGCCGAAGGCAGAGGCTTAACCCACTGAGCCACCCAGGCACCCCTAAATTTTTCTTTTATTTGTAAAAGATTCTTTTTTCATACTGACATGTACATTCCAGATTATAAACAAAAGCTTCCTTTTCCTATCTTTGGAGATGATTTTTAGAGCCAAAAATCTTTAAGATGTTTTTGTGAGGTGAATCCTGGTTTTCAATTTGGGTTTTAAATGCTGTTTATAAAGGAATTGACTCTATTACAGTCAATGGTTAAGATTTTCTGTCTAATTCAAAACACTGAAATAATTCACCGATCTTAACACAGGCCAATATAGAATTCGAAGAAGTCCTTCATCTAATTATTTTCTCTGGTTTCAATTAAAGACCTTTTTTTTTTTTAAAGATTTATCCGTTCATTTTAGAGAGAAAGAGGCAGAAAGAGAGAGAGAGAGAGAGAGAGAGAGCAAGCAGAGGGAGGGAGGAGGAAGAGGGAGAAGAAAAGAGAAAGAATCTTAGACTCCTTGCTGAGTGGTGAGTGTGGAGCCTACCTAGGGCTCAATCTCAGGACCCTGAACTCAAGACCTGAACTGAAACCAAGAGTCGGATGCCCAACAGACTGAGTCACCCAGGCAACCCAAAAGACTAAATATTCTGAAGCAGAATGTCTATTCTTTATAGAAGCTGAAAGATTTGAATTAAGCAAATATTCAAAGAAAAATTAGTGAAGTTGATATACTTCTGTTATTAAAGGAAAAGATCACTCTGGAGTTTATTGAACCCCACAATATATCATTATACTTGGTCAGAGTAAGATGCTATTTATCTACAAGGTCAAAAGAATTTGTTTTAAAATATTCTATCATCTTCTTAGGGAGCATGGATATCAGTGCAATAAAAAAACACTTTTTTTTTTACTTATGAATCAAATGCTTTGCTTATCAAATTTAATTTAAAATGTTCAAGTAAAAGGGATTATATTAAAAGTATAATAAAATTAATAAGATAATGTTAATTATAAAAATAATTTTAATAAATTATGTTTACTGATACTGTTTTCCATAATATTGAAAATGCCATGCCTTCTAAAAATTAAAGTCATTATAAAATATTATAAAACTTCTTACTTTAATATTAGGTGAGACCTAATTTTCTGAAACCCTGAATAATAATAAAGCTGAATTTACTGAGCCAAACTGAATTGGAAACTAAAGTCATTACATGCTAAAATTTGAATTATCTGCTATCAATTTTGCTAAAATTCTATTTTACTTAGTGGTCCACTCATAGCCCTTAGTACAGAAGATTTTAATCTCAACACTTTTAGCCACTGTAATGTGAGGAAACACCTATAAAATTAAGCTGCCTTTTGACTTCCCAAAGCTGACATATTTGCAATAATGACATCATTAAGAATATTTTTCCCATTGTGAGTCACATGATTTATTAACAAAGATATAGACTGCTTAGTATTAAAAGAGAGAATGATATTTTATAGAGTCATAGTCATATTGTCTGTATCATATTTGTAACATAAATCATTGCATGGTTGAGTAGTATTCTGAGAATTGGGATATGACAGTAATTTATGAACTTTCAGTGGCCTTTCTGTGGTCAATGGGAAAAAAAAATAATCAGTCTAACTTTGTCTAATAGTTAACATTCATTCTTCAGAGGTGACAGAAGAGCTTTGTTTTTTAATGGTCTTTACTTCAGACATTATAACCTCCTAAAAACCTCTACAGCCATGTGGTTACAACCCACTATATGAATGATGGTTGATTTATTTATTCCTTCATTTATTTATTTATTAAGCATTCAAACTGGTCACTGTGCTAAATCTGAAAGATATAAAGGCACACAGAATGTCTAGCAAAACCAGACTTTAAACAAAAGAAATGAATCTATTATGAATTGTCTGTGACAATTTTGAAGAATTAACTGTTTTTTTTAACAAACTAAAAACCCAAACATCTAAACTGTTTATGCTTTTTAACAATGCAAAATGGTGAAAGTCTTACTGACTCGAGCAAATGTAAGATATATATTTGAAGTAAACACTTTCTTAATATATTACCACATTGAGAATAATACTAGTTTACTTTTTAGCTAGAACATACAATGTATTGAGATAATCTCATGCTGACCTCAGGTATTGTTTTAAAATAAAATCTAGTGTATGTTTAGGAAATAGAATTATAATTCGGTTTCTTGCACTTTTGGAGGAACAGTACAAAAATCCATAACTAAAGAGCAGTAAACTTTACTCTAAAAATACCTAGAACACTGCTAAGTTTTTAGGCACATACATATATATTGTTTGCAAACATAAATGACAATCTTAAGAAAATATATTTCTTTCTATCCAATCTTGAATGTGGAAAAGGTTCACAATGGAAGGAAAAGAAAAGAGCTGGAGAGTTAGATCAGAGGTGTCAAAGCAAAAATTGCACTGGATTAAGCTGACAAACAAGAAAGAGTTAATTCAAGGTTATTGCAGTAAGGGAGAGGGACTAGAATGAAGTCTGGATTCAACTCCGTTGAAAGGAGGTTTTTAAACTTTGAGTTGAGAGGGAGACCACTGGCCCCTCATTTCCACTAATTTGTATTACCCAGTGGAAAAGTAAGTTTTCTCCTATTGTTGTGACAGAAGGTAGTTTTACCAGTTGAAGCAAGGTTGTAAATGAAATTAGGCTCCGACCCTCCCAAGGAGACTGGGGAATTAGGGGAGCTATCTAATTACCTTTTGGAAGTTGGCTCCCAGGTCCCAAAAACATTCCTGAGTTGTAAAACTGGCAAGAGCCTTTTCAGAAGACATTTCAAAGATTCAGAGAAATAATTTACAGGCATTAGGTAGATCTCTAAGAAAAGAAGAGTAAGAGGTTGAGAGTCAGCAAGAAGACTCGAAAGGTTAGTCAATCCCAGGGGAAATTTAAGGCCCTTTTGGTCATATGGCAGAGTAAAATTTGAGTGATATTAATAATTAAGTGTCTTTTAACAGTGAAATGGCAATAATAATTTTGATTCCAATATTGATTCTCTACATAATTACTTTTATATCCTGATAAGCCTGCCAGTCCCGCTGCATTTCATTACCCATCTACGTACCTATATTGCAACTGCTAGCAATTTAGCCACTTTGAAAAAACAGGGTTCCAATGCCAATTATTATTTTTCTCAAACTGTCTTCATGAATTTAGTCAGTGTTTTAAGTTATTTTATTTGCTTAATTTAATGCAACAGTTTTAAAAGTTATCGGGGCGCCTGGGTGGCTCAGTGGGTTAAAAGTTATCAGTGCCTTAGTATAAGTCACTGCTGCACGTGATAGGGGATTAAGTGTACATGAGATAAAATTTAGTGCCAAAAGGGAAACTGTGAGAAATTAAGAGCTTAAAAAGGAAATAGAAATTTTAAGTTGTTGGATCATTCTTCCAGTTACACCAAATCATATCACTGTAATGGAACTTAAATTCAGTGTGGTCAATTATGTATCGGATATAGACAAAATGTAAAGCAATGTCTACAAAATGTCCATCCATGTAATGCTTAAAAAAGTCACTAGTGTCACTAACTGATCCTTCTGGTTTTCTTACTTCAAGCTACCAAATACGTTTGAATTTCTCTGCACCCTTGAAGTTAGGCATGTATCCATATATCATGCTTTGGCCAATGAAATGTGAGAAATAGAAGTGGTGCTTGTCACTTCTGGATGAAAGCATGTAAGAGATGCATAATTTTCCATCATTTTATTCCTTTGCTGAGGAAATCATTACAGCGTGTGTTGATGTAGAGGCTTTATCTGCCTGCATTGTAAGTGGTAAAAGCAAGCTGACTTCTCTGCCAGGCAGCACTGACTATGTAGTTATAAGACTTGTTTTAAGGGTGCCTGGGTGGCTCAGTGGGTTAAGCCTCTGCCTTCAGCTCAGGTCATGATCTCGGGGTCCTGGGATCAAGCCCCTTGTCAGGCTCTCTGCTCCGTGGGGAGCCTGCTTCCCTTCCTCTCTCTCTGTCTGCCTCTCTGCCTACCTGTGATCTCTGTCTGTCAAATGAAAAATGAAATCTTAAAAAAAAACTTGTTTTAAGCCACTGAGATTCTGGATTGTTTATTATTCCATTCTTACTTAATCTATCAGTTAATATCTTTGTTGTCTGACTGTTTTATAGATTCTTCTTAATTTTGTGTTTTTGAAAGTCAGACATAACAACACAACATCAGTGTCCTGAACGGAATAATCCAGCTGATATGTAAAATCAGTCCTTCTAAGAGTCTAGGATGCTTGTGCCAAATACAAGTAATCAGGTCAGAAAACATCTTTTTCCTGACTAATCACCCTTGAGAGTTATAATGTTCATTCCTTCTAGAAGAATTTGATGATAAACACTCAGGCTTCTTATGAAAGATTTTCTTAACTTCCAATCCCAGAAAGCAAGGGTTGTATCATTAGTCTTTCCTCTCTCAGAAAGCCATTGCTTTCTTTATTCAAATTATCTTTTTTCCCTGTGTTCCAATGAATCTTGGAGAATGACAGCTATAATAAAATTACAGAACACTTAGTTTCAATCTTTGAATACCATAATGGAGCATTCTTATTTCACATTTGCCTAGTTAAGAGGAACATTCACGTGGTCCTTCCCCATAGTAAAGAAAAGCTTCCCAAAGGTGGATATTGTTTTCTCCTTTACAGCAGTGAAATTTAAAAAATTCTCTAACAGACAGCTGGAATATTGCACCCATCTAGCTAACTATATTTTCAGGGGTATTTTGCATTATACTATCTGGGATTATTCCAGAAAATAACTATCTTGGAAAAATCATGAAGATAGAATTTGTACCAAAAAAAAAAAAAAAATCCTTCCCCACAATTACCATATCATATATCCTCATGACAGAAATCTCACTTCCTTATAAGGCCATTTTTTTAAATGTTATTTTTAGACAACATAGATTATTTAATTTAAGTAAACACTAACCAATAACAAGACATAAAGAACTGTAGGGGCATGAAATGTTAACAGTAGGTAAAGACAGGCAAAGAAAACATAAAGCAAAAACATGAAAGAAAATAATACATAACAAATTTTGTTTTATGATTTGAACCCAATATTAAGTAGTTCCAAGTACCAATTTGATTTATAATTATTGAGTTTTTAAGGTCTGTTAACCTTATTATCTGGCCGTGTGGATGAGGATTATAGAAAAAAAAAAATGAGGCACAAGGTAAGTCATACACTTATTACTGGCAGAAAAAAAGTGAAAAAAAAAGAATATAAAGATAATTACAAGTAGAGAACAAATATATAAACATTCAGCATAAGGAGAAACAGAAGATTTTTTAGCAAACATTAACATATGATCCCCTCACTGCTCAATTCCACAAAATATTTGCAAAGACTGAGAAATTTCAAGCTTTGCTGCTTTTTACAGAAGTCGTACAGGCAAAATAAGTGCTAGGATAAAATGGCATATGTACTATTAATAAATAATACATAAAGAGCAGTAGTAATAGGAATTCTTAACATTAGCAAGCTCTACACAACTTCCAATATAGGAAAGGACATAAGTGATCATTTATGAGAACTTAAGAAACATTGCAGATTGTACAGAAAAAATGAATAAATTTGTTTTGATTAAAGAAGTTATATTTTTGGTAATAGGTCATGCAATAGCATATCCCCCAACTAGACTGCTCAGTATGTGAGCATGTATCTCACAGTGTTTCAAAGGGATTTAAATGAAAAAACTGAGAAAATCATCCTCCTAAATAATCTTACCCAGTTTTTCATGAGCAGATATTCAATAATCATGCAAATCGTTTAAGAAAGACAGATTTAGAACAGATCATGGGGAAATGAAATAGAACCTTTTATCAGTTTCAGAATTAAAAATAACATCACTCTGGAAATACCAGGAACACTGGGGAGAATATTTATGGTTTGTTTGTCTGTTTATTTATTTATTTATTTATTCATACCAAATAAGGCGGATAAGGTGGAGCAAAAGCCAACTCAATTATATACTCAAGTATATACTCAAGAAAATCTAAAACAGGTGAAAAAGACATTACTATAAAATCAGGGGCATCTTAGGCCATTTGAAGGGCTAAATGGTAGGAAAAGGAAGTAGAAACAGAAGAAACAAGAGAATGACATGTAACTAATGTTAGCATCTTAACCCCAGATCGAACACTTGCAATTGTATCATAGATTATTTGGTTTGTTTTCTGCCAAATTTCTCCAGCTATGCTGATGAAAATTCTAGAAGCAACTGAATCACAAGAGAAAAAATAAGAGAAAAGAAAATTGTAATGACTAGGGAACAGCAAATATCTCTTTTGCTTATGTTGAGATCCAAGTAGGTAAGTCTACCACTCTAGGGAGAAATTTTTATTTATTTATTTATTTGTTTGTTTGTTTATTTATTATTTTTTTAAGTTTTTTTTTCCCATTTTTTTAAAAAAAATTTTATTTATCAGAGAGAGAGAGAGAGATTGAGTGTGTGCTCACAGGCAGGCAGAGGCAGAGGGAGAAGCAGGCTCTCTGCGGAGCAAGGAGCCCAATGCGGGACTCCATCACAGGATGCTGGGATCATGACCTGAGCTGAAGGCAGCAACTTAACTGACTGAGCCACCCTGGCGTCCCAAGGGAGAAGTTTTTTAAAAACTGTTTATATAAACTGAGAAAAACATAATGATGAAAATGACAACATAGAAGCTAACTAACTATTCAAGATCTAATAGGAACTACAGGAAAGAAATTTCTAATGTATCATTGAAAACTACATTTAAAGAGTTGGAATTGATTGACTAGAGAAGGAGGATATTGAAATCATCTTCAAGTGATCAGAAGATATTAAAAAAATAGAAATAAGCTATAAGATGTTTTTAAACATAAATAACTGCAATTGCAGGTAAGAGATTCAGTGTCTATATAAGAGATATGTATGGAGAGGAAGACACTGAGGAAGAAAACATTGCCTTCTGATTGGAAATAACAGAACTTTTTGAATCTATAAAAAAAATTTAACAGAAGGGAAGACAGTAGGTGCTCTGTAGTTTAAAAAAATAAAATTTCTTACACATAATCAAAAGGAAAGGGGGAAGAAGAAGCACAATCTTAAGGATAATGTTTTCCTGCAAAGGCAGAAATACTGAAGAACCTACATGCATTTTAAAAAGACAAGAAACTAAATTTCATAAAAGGAAGAATGAGATAATTGAACTAAAGGCAATAACATTAGAGACTCCTGGTTCTATTAGAATTATTTGTGCATGAAGAGAAATTATAATACATAAAAAATATTTCATTATAAATATATGAGGATAAAATATTTATTTGAGATGAAAATTCTTCTAAAGTTATAAAATCCTGTCAAAATTCAAGAATATATTATTATTACTGTCACAAATGGATTCCTTTTAAATTATAGTTACAGTGCTTCAGATGTCAAATATTTTGGGGAATGAAAATGAATAAGAAAACCAAATGAAAAAGCCTAAGGAAAAATATATTCCAGACAAGTTTTGCGAGATATTAGTTGGCATGTAACATGTCAGAAATAATTGGAATACTAAACTACCCAAATGCATTGCAGTTAAAATAAAATGGAAACCAATGTATTTATTTCTGAAAATGTTTAAATGACATATAGTAATTTCTGTATTTTACAAGCCCTGACATAAAGTAATTTCTATATTTTACATGAAAATGAATTGAGATTTTCAACTTGCAAACATGTTTAGTCTCTTGACTCTGTACTAATTTTGCCATTAATTTGAAAATACTTATTAACATTCCTCAACCCTAATATTGTTAAGTATGTATATGTGTCCATGTGTGTGTACACACACACGTGAGTGCATGTGTGCTAGCTCCTTACATCGATAGTTGATAAAAACTAGCCTTTTGGGGCGCCTAGGTGTCTTAGTGGGTTAAGCCTCTGACTTTAGCTCAGGTCATGATCTCAGGATCCTGGGATCGAGCCCCGCATCAGGCTCTCTGCTCAGCGGGGAGCCTGCTTCCCTGCGCCCCCCAACCCCCGCACTGCCTGCTTGTGATCTCTCTCTCTCTCTGTCAAATAAATAAATAAATCTTTAAAAAAAAAAGTAAAAAAAAAAATCTAACCTGTCTTAAACCATTGCATTCACATTAAAAGCAAAATTCTAGTGTATTGACTTCACTGAATCCAGAAAAAAAAAAAAAAACTTTAATAGTACTTTTTTTTTTTTTGCCACAATAGCCCATTTTGGCCTTCCAAATGTAGATTTATGACAAGTTATAATTATGAGTTGTTCATCTAAGGTCTTGAAGCTATTTAATAAAGAACAAGGACTTTACCCAAGGATTCAGATCCCCTGTTCATTGCTTCTTTTTCAACACCAAAATGTCATTCATCTCTTGGTTTCAGTGATACCCAACTACAAATTTATTAACTTCTGTTAAGATAAAATATTTGTAAGTGAACTTGACATTGAGATACAGAAATATATCAACCAGACAAAATGATTGAGCAAACTGCATATTATCTCTTTATAAAAGGGAAGAAAATTTAATTCAAAGGTCATCCATCTTTGGTATATTTGCCGATAGATTAATTTACTTAATTCTTAATGGTGCTATCATTTATTAAAATTAGAGTGTATTCCTTTAGCACTATGATAGCAGAACTGGGTAAGGTAGACGATACTGTGAACATATTACACATACCTCATTTGATTTTGACCTTTAAAATAAAAACCAGGTATCATTTTTGTCTCAATTTTAAAAATAAGGGAAGTGAAATTAAATTATTTTAATTTAGACTAGTAATCCTAAATCTGGTTTTGTATATAGTGAAATGATGAAGCTTGGCTAAGGGGAAGTAAATAAGAATATAGGGAGAATCCCAGACACCGGTAAAGCAACTCTTACCTTTGAAGCAAACCACACAGAGCTATCTTTACTACGGGAAGCATTTTAAGATCATTAGTGCATCACAGCGAGTACTGGGTATCTTCGTTTACACCTCCAGATCCTCTCTCCACTTTTCCCTTCCCTGCTTCATGTCATGAGAGGTGAATCAGTATATGGTTTACATTAGTAAACTTCTTTGCCCTCTGCCTTTTCACTGGGTTCAACCGAGAGCATTAAGAGGATGAAGGAGAGTGAGGTCTAGAAATGTCTTCCTCCAGTTCACGAGTGCAGACAGGGGTCTGCCTGAGGCCCCTAGTAAGAGGGCAAAGCTTCAGCCATGCAGTCCTCTCCACACAGCAACCTCTGATTGTGTGCTCCAGTCATTTGTTTTCTCTCCTCACTCTGTCGTGTCACTGCAGCCCATCAGACACTACGCTGAGGGTGGGTGATGGTCCAGTGAGGCCCGAGAAAAGACTGGTAGACAGAGATCAAGACACAGGTTTATGGGCGAAGTAATGTACAGGACAGCTAGGAGCAGCCAACTGACAAAGCATTCCCTGCTGGGATCTGCATGCAGCAAGTTCTTACAACCTAGCAACTTAGCCTAGCTACTCTTTGTAGCCTTCCCCTCCTTACAGGTCCAGCATGACCAGGAGATCAAGGCCTACCATCTGGGTACTATTTTTTTTTTTTTAAGATTTATTTATTTAAGAGAGCACAGAGGGAGAATGAAAAGAAGAAGCAGACTCCCTGCTGAGCAGAAAGCCTGATGCTGGGCTCCATCCCAGGACCCTGAGATAATGACCTGAGCCCAAAGCACACACTTGACTGAGCCACCCAGGTACCCTGGACACTCTTCATTACCAAGGAGAGGCACCAGGTTGGTGACCCCTGGAACCCCTGACCTTGGACACTAAACATATTACTCCACATATCCTGCTTGATGGGAATATGGAGGGAGGAGGGGATCTCTACATTCTTAAGACAGAGACTAACAAGGGCATCAGGTGTGTCTGCACAAATTAGTTATCCAGCACAGATCATATACCTGGCTTGAAGCCCACTGGGTTAATGACTTCCTCTTTTTACTGCTTTACCTCTTACAGATTCCTCTACCTTGAGCAGACTTATGCGAATATTCATTTTCTTAAACGTTTCCTAAAACGACAATTTTTATTGTATACCAGCCATGATCCTGAGTGATATACAGTAGAAGAAAGTTGAAAAAAGTGTTCTAAACTCCTTAAGGACAGAAAACTATGGGTTTTTTGTTGTTTGTTTTGTTCTGTTTTTTTGCTTGGAGGTCTCACCTATGTCTAGTACACAACAAGAAATCAATACATTATCTTGCTGTTCAAGTTACACCTCTAATTGGGATCTGCTTTGGTTTAGGTGGGATGCTTAAAACTTCAAACGATAGAGAGTAAACCTGTTAAAATAAGTCCATTAAGATCATGATATCTTTATAATTTATGTAAATAATACAAAGTGGACATTTTACAAATATGTATGTCAAGATACCAAAAAAACACACTGAAGCGTCTTATCAGCATTATAGTTGAATCATAGCATAAATATCATCTGCTAATTAATTAGATACATTGCAAGGTTAATATCTGACATTATATAGGAATCATATCCCTTTTTAGAGCAGGTCCTTTACCCTGCCTCCACTGTTCTAAGATAAGGCCTGCCATAAGATTAGAACATTGATCCAAACAATGTTTTATCCTATTACTATTCTAGAGTAGTAATGGAACTGTGTAATAATTCTCATGGGTGTTTTGAAATGAAATGTTATTGAAATTGGTATGTGTTAGATTAGGGAAGTATAAGGTACAAGTTTCACGTCTATGCCATCATTAAATTAATTAGAAATTTTTTAAAGCATCTTTATATTTAAATATTCTTAAATGAAGTTCGGATTTTCAATTCAGTACATGTAAAATTACTTTTTTCCTTATTTTTGCTTATTTTTCCCACTTATGTTTTGAAAAACTGGTTAATTCAATTTTCCAAGATCAAGCATTTTTTTACTGATATACACTCAAAGAGAAATACTTCTTTAAACTCACAAATGAATATTTTAACCTTTCATGATGGGAATATTTATCAGGAATCTGACATGAGTTTTTAGAAACTTTGGGAAATTGAAAACCTTTTATGATATAATCCTATCATAAGTGTGTATCAATTTAAAAAATACCATTTCCAAGTAAAGCTGAGAAAAATGAAAAAATACAGTAACCTAATTTCATTGACAAGTAGTCACACCCTTGGAAGTTTATTTTTCTTTAAATTTAATTCTTTAAGAAATAACTCAAGTAAAAAACATATTCATAGTTCCCCAAATCCAGCAATCCATAGGCTATGATAATGTGGAAAATATCTCATTACAGACATCTAAACATGCTGAATAAAATAGAACAAAATCTATTTTAAATGCATAGCTGAACTCAGAAAATATGAGATAAAACTTCATGTCTCAGTAAGAAGAAAGATCTGACAACTAGACAAGCAGGCACTTTGTTTGAACCTGTGGCTAGATTGGTTATGGGTTTGGGAGGAAGGGAAAATATTATCTATACCCATTGCACAAGGTACATATTTTCATATTCATTCACATGAATTTGTAGTTTTTAACTTTTTTTAAAATTTTTGATTTAATTATGAACTCACATGCACTATAATACAATGTCATAAGCAGGCTATTGCACTGATACAGTCAAGGCAGAGAATATCCATCACCATAAGGATCCCTCATGTTGTCATTTAATTCATAAAGTCTCTTCTACCCTGCTACCACCCTTTCTTTCAAATGTGGTTACCACTAAATTGTAATTCATTTCCATAATTTTGTCATTTCAAGACTGACTCTTAAATAAATTGAATCATATAGTTTCTAACCCTTTGGGATCACTTTTTATTTATTTTATTATTTATTATTTATTTTTATTTTATTTATTTATTTATTTTATTTTACTTAATTCTATGTAGACTCATCCAGGTTACTGCATGTATCAATAGTTTATTCATTTTTATGGTCAAAGAGTATTAGAATATATCATAGTTCATTAAATCATCCCATTAAAAGATAGTTGCACTGCTTTTAGTTTTTTGTTATTATGAATAAAGTGGCTATAAACATTCATGTACAGAGAGCTGGGTGAGCCTACATCTTTAATTGTCCAGGAAAAATGACTAATAGTGTAACTATTGAATAGTATAGTGGTTGTGTGTTTAGTTTCATAAAAAAATGACTATAGTTAACAATAAAGTACTGTGCACTTAAAAACTTGTTAGTGGGTAGCTTTGGTGTGCCTGGGTGGCTCATTCATTTGAGTGTCTGACTCTTGGTTTTGGCTCAGGTTATGATCTCATGGGTCCTGGGATCAGGGCCCCATGAGGCTCCACGCTCAGTGGGGATTCTGTTTGAAGATTCCCTCTAGTCCAAATCACACATTAATCCTCTCTCTCTCTTTCAGATAAATAAATAAATCTTTTCTTTCTTTTTTTAAAGGTAGATCGCATGTTAAATGTTCTTACTACAAAAAGATGTAACAAAACTAACAAACAGAGAAAAACCCAAAGAGATGTAAGGAGACTTTTGGAGTGATGACGGTAACAAGAGTGCTTATACACGCCCAAACTCAGTGAATTGTTTATATTAATTATGTGCATTTTGTTTTGCTTTGTTTTGTTTTAATACCATTGATACACAATGTTACATTAATTTCAGGTGTACACTTAGTGATTTGACTATTTTATAAATTAAGCTATGTTCACTGCAAGTGTAGTTAACATCTGTCCTGTTACATCACTATTACAATGTCATTTACTGTATTTTTTATATTGCCTTTTATTCCCATAACTAATTCATTCCATAATTGGAGACCTGTATCTTCCATTTTCCTTCACCCATTTTGTTCATCCCCTCCCCCTCTCTTTTCTGGCAACCATCAGTTTGTTTTCTGTTTCTACAGGTCTGATTTCTACTTTTTTTCTTCTTTATTCTTTTTTTTAATTTTTAAAAATTTTTTTAGATTCTATTAATGAGTGGAATCATATGGTATTTGTCTTTCTCAGTCTGACTACAAAGCGGTAATCAAAATAGTATGGTACTGGTACAAAATAACTCAGATCAATGGAATAGAATAGAAATCTTAGATGTAAACCCAAGATTATGTTGTCAATCTACAATAAAGGAGGCAAGAATATACAATGGGAAAAGACAGTCTTTTCATTAAATGGTGCTGGGGAACTGGGCAGCTATATGATCTCAGGGTTATGAGATCAAACTCTGCACTGGGTGTGGCGACTGCTTAAGATTCTCTCTCTCCCTCTCTTTAGGGCCCTCCCTCCCTGCTCCCTCAGGAAAAAAAAAAAAAAAAAAAGAAAAGAAAAGAAAAAAGGCAGATCTTGGGACGCCTGGGTGGCTCAGTTGGTTAAGCAGCTGCCTTCGGCTCAGGTCATGATCCCAGCGTCCTGGGATCGAGTCCCACATCGGGCTCCTTGCTCCGCAGGGAGCCTGCTTCTCCCTCTGACTCTGCCTTCCACTCTGCCTGCCTGTGCTTGCTCTCGCTCGCGCTCTCTCTCTGACAAATAAATAAAATCTTTAAAAAAAAAAAAAAAAGAAAAGAAAAAAGGCAGATCTGAACCAATTTTTTTCCCAAAAAACACATGTGAAATGGCCAGCATGTACCTGAACTATGTTCTACATCATTACTCATCTGGGAAATGTATTCAAAACCACAATGAAATAACACTATCACATTCTAGAATGGCTAGAATCAAAAAGACAAAAAAGCAACAAGTTGGTGAAGATGTGGAGAAAAAGGAACCCTCTTGCACTGCTGGTGGGAATGTACAGTGGTACAGCCACTGTGGAAAATAGAAATACCTGTTGATCCAATAATTCCACTATTAGGTATTTATGCAGAGAAAACAAAAACATTAACTCAAAAAGATGTATATTTTTGCAGCATTTTTTACAACAGCCAAGGCATGGAAGCAACCTGAAGTGTTCATCAGTACATGAGTGGGCAAGTAGGATGTGGTATATATACATAATGGAATATTATACCACCATTAGAAAGGATGAGATAAAGCCATTTGAGAAAATATGAATAGACCTAGAGAGAATTATGCTAAGTGAAATATGTCAGATGTACAGGTTTTTTTTGTTAAGCAATTATACCTCAATAAAGTTGGGGATAAAAAAAAAGATAGAAATTGCTAAGCTGTTTGTCCAGAGTGGCTCCACTGTGTTTCATACACATACCAAAAACACTTTAGTAAACTAGTTTTGTTGCATGTTTGCCATCATTTGCTGTTATCACTATTTCTTTATATTAGCCATCTGGATAGGTGTGCAGTGATGGTTCATTATGGCTTTAAATTGTATGCTTAACCTCTTTTCATGGGCATAATTTTCCATCCGGATGTCTTCTTCAGAGAAATATCTTTTCATGACTTTTGTCCACCTGAAAGGAATTTTTTTATTTTTTCTCTTCCTTCTTTTGATATATTTTTTAATATAGTTGACACACAATATTACATTAGTTTCAGGTCTAAAACATATGGATTTAACTTCTCTATATGTTATGTTATGATCACCACAAATGGAGATACCATCTGAGTTTGTAGAGCTTTATCTGTTCTGAGTGCTCATTCTATGTCAGATAAGTGTTTTGCAAAAATTTCCTTCTTTCACTATTTGATTTTTCTTTTCATCCTCTTAATAGGGTCTTTTCACAGAGCAAAAGGTTTAATATTATGAAATTCAATTTATCAACTTTTTTATCTTTTATAGATCATGCTTTTGGTGTCAAATAGAATTCTTTACTTGGCTCTGGATTCCAAATATTTTCTTTATCTCTTTTTTTGTTTGCTTTTAAAAACATTTATAGTTTTATGTTTTATTTTTAAGTCCATGATCTACTTTGTGTTATAGCATTTTTAGTCATTGCTCTCTGTATCTAGTAACCCAGGAGGGATGGAAGTCAAGATTTTCCATTCTGTCTATGTTCACACCTAAGGGGTTGGGCTCCTTGTCAATCCTGGGTAGAAGTGAAACTTCTGGCTTCTCACAGGTTTACCACTGATTTTAACACATACACACACAACCACTATGTGTTTGTATTTATAATAACTAAAAAGATAAATAAAATGAAACTCCAATATATATTTTATTTTCAAAAAGTGTTCTATTTTTTAAAGAGTGAAATAAATTATCTAGAATTAAAGCCCACCTCATTGAAATTTGAGATACCACCACAGATGCTGTAAACTGCAATTTAGAGTAAGCTAAAGAGAGATTATATATTCTAAATGATAAAGTTGAGGTAAATATCCAGAACTGATTATAGGAAAATAAGGAGATAGAAAATAATCAAAAAAGAGGTTAAGAGTGTTGGGGTTCATTATCAAAGGAACAAGACTGAGACAAAGTGAAAGTTATGCAGAATTTTATTCTATGCCAAGCACTAGAAGTCAGACTGACTGGCCAGGGCCATCTCCAAAGACAGCGACCCTGTCCTGATCTCACAGTGGTTTTATAGGGCATAACCGCAGACCCAAGGTAAGTGGCTTCTACTATTAAGGCGTTTACTCCCAGAATCGATACCCGGAACTGATACCAGGAACTACTGGGGTGTTTATTCCCGGAATGAAGACCGTGGATGTAAACAATATGGCTACCTAGGCAATATGTAAACAATATGGCTACCTAGGCAATATGGCTAAGCAGGCCCTAATAGTTAAACAGGTTTTAATTAAATCGGCCCTAACATTTCCCCCTTTTCTTTGGAGATTAATTCCTAGCCTCTCCAGATTTATGTCTTCCTGTTATAAGAGGTTATATTGAGTTTGTAGGACTAACATTTTTATTGCCCCCATTTTTTTTTTTTTTTTGTACAAATGACTTTAGGGCGTTAATACCCAGAAGCAGTATTTCTCTCCCAGGGCTACGCAGAGCCCCTTCTTTTTTAGGAATAGTATGTTAAGTCCTCTTTTATTAAAGCTGCAGTTCCTATTGTTGTGGACCCTGTTATCCCTACCACAACTAGTGCTGTAATTAGGATGGGAACCACACGCTTTGTTTGTTTTATCCCGCAGTAAGATGTTGGAATCTCTCAGGTACTCCATAGGTTGACAGTAAATGGTCCCTTCCAACAAGGCTTCAAGTTTCCCACTTGGTGGTGGCATATCCAAACCAAATCTCCAGGTTGGTAAGGATGCGGTTTTATTTCCGTCTCCATCTCAGTGTAGACAGCTCAGATCTCTGTGTGGGCTCTTTTTTAAGACAGATTGTAGGCCTGCAGTGAATGGAGTACAGACTGATCAGTCATTTCTGCTAGGACAACCTCTTGCAGCTGTGGGCAGAGTAGAGGGGGTCTCCTGAACATTATTTTAAATAGGGTAACCTTGTTTAAGTAGAATGTACATTGCACCCTAAGGAGGGTGAAGGGAAGAAGACCCACCTATCCACTGCCAGTCTTTAGAATTAACTTTGTCAAGGCTTCTTTAAGAGTCCTGTTTATTTTTTCTACTTGTCTGGAGTTCGGGTCAGTAGGCTCAGTGTAGTTTTTAATTAGTGCCCATGTGCTTTCATTGCTGACACCCGATACCCTTTTTCCTGCAGTATCTGTAAGAGAGCTCTCGTCCCCCGTAAGCATGACTCATAGTCCTCAGTGGCTATCTCTGCTATTCCCACTAACTCAGTCAGATTCTTCCTTCAAATCCTTCAATTTTCTGAAGTTCCCTCCTTATATCTGGGGCTGACGGACTGGCAAAAGCAAGATCGTCTAAACAAGCTATTGTGCAATTTCTCTGAAGTTTACCTCAAGTTGTCTAGCTTAGGTAAGCAAACATTTAAAGACAACAAAATCTAGAACTTAATATCAACAAAGGTGTGTTACTGAAACAATTTTTGTTTTCACTAGAATAACCCTCATTTCCAGAGATAGACAAATCAGGACTAATTTATTTGAAAAACAAGTCCAGTTTTAACAAACTTGGCCTAATTATTTACATAAGCTCAGCAAGAACAGTGAGTGATCATATAGATCTTTTAGAATCTGCTTTGCTGGAACTTTTTATAAGGAATCTCTAGGTTGAATTTTTAATAGCCTTTCCAGGCCAGAAGCCAAGCCATATACTTGTCATCAGATATGCTTGCAATACCATTCAGTTTGGGTGAATTCCTCTTCCTGGGTCTCCAATGTATCCTGAGGTTCCTGCACATGCCAGGAAGTAACATTCTTTACTCACCTGGTGAGGCTGCTGGGAACTCTGTAAGCAAGGTATCAGGCCAACAATTTTAAGGGGCTTTACAGCTCCAGGTTTTATAAAGTCAACCTTAGTTCCTTTAAGCTGTCTGGTCATATCTGAGTCTTTTTCAAATATGACATTCCAGTCAAAGCCTTGGTAAAATGACCAGTGTTTCCAATGGTGCCCTGTTACAAGGAGAACAGATTCTTATTAAATTTATGCAAATGACTGATTGTCATGGAAGAAAGAATATTTACTGAGACCTTTTGAGTTTTAGACCCTTCAGATAGAAAAGTTGAATGCCTTGATTTGTTTATAAGTGAATATTTTTACATTTTTGTAAGTTACAGATAACTTAAGAAAAGTTTGCCTAGTCTGGAAGTGTAAACATTACAGAGCCAGTAATGTTTAAAATAAGACAAAACATTAATAGACATAACATTACAATCTTTCAGTTCATCTAGTCCCATGTTACTAATTCTGGTTTAGTTAGAATGCAACTCTTACTTCTGGAAATTCTTACCCATTTCAGTTCCAGGATTTCAACATATCAAAGACCTGTATTTGTCCTGAAAGTCTCCCATATGAATTTCCTTTAAGCGGAATTCATTTTACAAGAGAATTAAAACAATTATAAATGACAAAAACTCAGAATAGATATGATTAATATCAAGTGATGACCCTATCAAAACATTAAAACTTTAGGAAATGTATAGAACTTCTAGAGTAGTTACAGCATTTACCCAAATATAACCTAAGGTTTATCATTGGTTTAGCAACACCTCCTGAGTAACTTTGCATATCAAGGGAAAGCCTTATGAATCAAAGAGATCTCATTTACAATTCTGAGTGGGCGAAGAGAAAACCATTTACATTTTCTTAGAAACATCTCAATCTCTAATGAAGACTAAATATTAACCAATTGTGAACTGTTACAACAGAATTCTTAGAAGGCAAATTTATGAATCAGTTAAGCATAAAACATGTTTACTGTAAGGAGCTATTTAGCCAAAACACTTCCATCCAGGTTAAACAATAACCTTGTTGTTTAAGCCTTAAACTTGTCCCTGCAGCCATTCCCCCAGGGGACTTACTTAAAACAAGTCCTGGAAACCAGTCCAAGGTAACAAAGCCCAAATACCAGGGTGGGTCAGGCCAGGTAGAGACATCTGATCAGTGGGGAGGACACATACTGTCTCCCTAGTTACCAAGGAGTATGGGCCCCGCCCTCTGGGCACCTTTTGGATGCCAATTCTGACCAAGGTGATAGGCTGGTTCAAATATGTATTAGGGTAAATTGTAATTCAGTTGGTCACTTATGGGTGACCTAACATGACTGTGCAGCTCTCTCTTTGTGTTACAATTTCATTGACCACCTGTGTGTGGCCAGGCCCAACCGCATGGCCTTTGCCCTTAAAAGCTAGTCTGTGAAGCAGAGAGAGGTCACCCTCTCTGTAAGATGCACAGCCCCGATCGTTCAGTCTGATTCTTGATGCTTGGTGTGGAATAAAGCTTTGCTTGACCTTTGCTTTTTATCAGTCCTGCTCATTTAATCACAGACCCTTTATTGGGGGATCTAACATTTACCAACAGATTTCAAAAGCACAAACCTAGTTCCAGCAACCAATGCTTTAGCATTTTATCCCATTTGGTTAAGACCTAGATGTCCAACAAATTTATTTCCATTGTCATCCAAGCAAAACTTCAAAGTTTCAGATTACCAAAGACTTTAACAGCTACTTTAACAATTACCCATTAAAATTTTGAGTCAGACAATTAATCATCAGTTCAGTTATTTCTTTGCTAACAGATTTTAACAAATAACATGAGCTTATTTGGCCTTTAGTAAACTTTGATTGAAGTTTCACTTTTGCTGCTGTTAACTTTAAAGACATGTCTATCTTAATTAAACCAATAAACATAACTTAGTTCAAATACTGATTTACATTTCACATGAACCCACTCCACTTTTAATGTTTACCTGAGACATGGGTGGGAAGATCTGGAGTGGGGGGATGTTAGGTCCAGGGGCTGCTCTTCTTGCTCCTTGACAGTGAAGAGAGAAGGAACTGTGGTGCAGGAAGCACCAAGGATGGTCTAGAGGCCAGTTGTATAGGCCACACCCAAGTTGGTGCAGAAACAGAAGGGGCAGACAGAAAAACAAAGTGCTGGGGCACCTGGGTGGCTCAGCGGGTTAAAGCCTCTACCTTCCGCTCAGGTCATGATCCCAGGGTCCTGGGATTGAGCCCCACATTGGGCTCTCTGCTCGGTGGGGAGCCTGCTTCCCCCTCTCTCTCTGCCTGTCTCTTTGCCTACTTGTGATCTCTGTAAAATAAATAAATAAAATCTTAAAAAAAAAAAAAAAGTGCTGCCAGAAGGCAGAGAAAGGATTCCCAGTTTTAGAGAGTTTTCCTGGGTAAACCTTGTCACCCAACTGGGTGAGTTTACCTTGAAAATCCTTGAAATGCTAGAGAATAAGACTTAGGGGTGTCACAGGTCCCTTACTCTCCACTTGCTCCATTTTTTTCAAACACAACAAACAACACAGCAGGCAACGAAAAGACAAGACAAAGACAAATGCAGACCCAGTGGCCCTTTCTCGACCAGATATCAAGTTTAAGGGTGTGCAAGATGTAATCCTAACTCAAAAACATACAACCTGCCGCTGGTGGGGATTTTCTCGGTCCCCTGACCGCCTATGGGGACTCGAACCCCTGATGACCACCTAGGGGGACTCAAACCCCCAGTGACTGCCTAGGGGGACTTGAACCCCATGACCACCTAGGGGGACTTGAACCCCTGGTGACCACCTAGGGGGACTCGAACACCCTGGTAGTTCCCTTGACTGCCTAGGAGGACTCGAACCTCCTGATAATCTACCAGAGGAGAGTTGGGGCATTCCCACAACTACACCAGCCCTGGGGAGCAATACTGCGTCCAGTTTCTCCCAGTGGGCTATACCCTGGTGCTTCACAACCAGACAGACAGATAGACAGGATCATGAAGGATGGGGTCTCGAGAACTTACCTCCAGAGGCTTTTCCCAGAAATTCTGATGCTGGCTCAGTTCTCATTGGTTGATTTTGGACAAGCCCCCAGAATGTTGGGGTCCATTATCAAAGGAACTAGACTGAGACAGAGTGAAAATTATGCAAAGCTTTATTCTATGCCAAGCATTAGAAGTCAGACTGACAGGCCAGGGGAATGAGACTGAGACAAAGTGAAAGTTATGCAGAGTTTTATTCTATGCCAAGCATTAGAAGTTAGAAGGACCAGCCAGGGCCATCTCTGAAGAGAGCAACCTGGTCTTGATCTCACAGGCTGATTTTATAGGGCATAACTGCAGACCCAAGGTATGTGGCTTCTATTGCTAAGGCGTTTACTCTTGGAATCGATAGCTGGAACCGATTCCAGGAGCTACTGGGGCGTTTATTCCTGGAATGAAGTCTGGATGTAAACAACAATATGGCTACCTAGGCAATACGAAGTTGCTCTGGCTAAGCAGGCCCTAATAGTTAAATGGGTTTTAACATTAAATTGGTCCTAACAAAGGGATTATATAAAATGAAATTAAAAGATTAATTATGACTAATAGTATTTCAAAAGACAGACAAGAATAAAAATATTAGAACTGAGCAACATTCAGAAGATAAGGACAATATATTTGGTCTTAATAAAAGTCTTAAATGAGATTTGTGAAGTGCAAATCTTGAAGAACAAAAATAAGAAGCAATCACACTTGGGAGCAGTCCAATGAAATTGGAGAAAGTGAACCAGAAAACAGAACAAGAATGTACTTGACCCAGATTTGTAGTTGACTTGGTGTATATGCACTTAAAAAAATATGGTAAATGGAGTTCATGTCCAAATAGAGATTCAAAGGGGTACATGCACCACAATGTTCATAAGCTTTATCAACAATAGCCAAACTATCGAGAGAGCCCAAATATATCAACTGACAGGTGGATAAAGAAGAGATGTACAATGTATATGTACAATGAAATATTACTTAGCCATTAAAAAGAATGAAATCTTGCCATTTGCAATGACATGGATGGAGCTAGAGTGTATTATGCTGAGCGAAATAAGTTAATCAGAGAAAAACTGATACCTTATGATTTCACTCATTTGTAGAAGTTAAGAAACAAAACAGATGAACATTTGGGAAGGGAAAAAAAAGAGCAAGAGAAACAAACTGTAAAACATTTTTAATGGTAGAGAACAAACAAAGGACTGATGGAGGAAGGTGGGTGAAAGATGGGCTGAATGGGTGATGGGGATTAAGGAGGGCACTTGTGATGAGCACTGGGTGTTGTATGTAAGTGATGAATCACTGAATTCTACTCCTGAAGCCAATATTGCAATATTATGTTAACTAAAACTTAAATACAAAATTTTAAACATTTATTTATTTATTTTAGCTAGAGAGAGAGCAAGAGTGGGAGGGGCAGATGGAGAGGGAGAAAGAATCTCAGGCAGACTTTGCGATGAGCCAGAGACTGATGCAGGGCTCTATCTCATGACCAAGAGATCATGACCTGAGCCAAAACCAGGAGTTGGACACTTAACTGACTGCACCACCCAGGCACCCCTTAAATAAAATCTTTTAAAAATCCACTTAGATATATCATGATTAGTTTTCCACATTTCAAATAAAATATAAAAAAAATGCATTCTATGAAACAGATGTCAGTGTTCATGTATGCCCTGGTTCTCTTTTTTTCTGCGACTATGGAGATATGAAATTCTCTGTTCCTCAAAATTTTGGTGTGGCTGCATGTTTTTCAGGACAATGAAAGAGAAGCAGACATAATGTTTCACACGCCATAGTATAAGCATTTAATTTCAAGTTCTCTGCTATCTTTTTTTAGATTTTATTTATTTGAGAGATTGCATACTCATGCACAAATGGAAAAATGGGCAAAGGGAGAGGGATAAGCAGAGAGCATGAGAAGCAGAGAGTTAATGAGGAGAGAGCATGATGTGGCTTGATCCCAGGACCCTGAAATCATGATCTGAGTGGAAGGCAGATGCTTAACCGAATGAGCTACCCAGGAGCCCAAGTTCTCTACTATTTACCCGCTATTCTCCTGCCCTAGTGATGGTAGAAGTACATTATAATATGGAGGTTCCAAATGATTAAGCAGCCTTTGATTCAAAGGTGACACATGGAGGGTAACAGCTCTGGAGAATGACCGTGATGCACAGATGCTGGCAGTGAGTGAGAAACATACGAGTGATGTAAAGAGCCACTGTTCAATTGCTCAGTTGTAGGGTAGTTCTATTTTTAACTTTCTGAGTGACCTCTATACTGTTTTCCAAAGTGAACACACCAGTCTGCATTCCCACCGATGGTATAAGAAGATTCCCCTTTTTCTGCATCCTTGCCAACATCTGTTTTTCCTGTGTTGTTAGTTTTAGCCAATCTGACTGGTATGAAGTGATACCTCATTGTGGTTTTAATTTGTATTTCCCTGGTGATGAGTGATATGGAGCATCTTTTCATGAGTCTGTTACCCATATGGATGTCTTTTTTGGAAAAGTGTGTATTCACCTTTACTACCCATTTCTTAACTGGGTTATTTGATTTTTGGGTGTTCAGTCTTAGAAGTTCTTTATTGATTTTGGATACTAACCCTTTATCAGAAGAGTCATTTGAAAATATCTTCTCCCATTCTGTAGACTGTCTTTTAGTTTTGTTGATTGTTTCTTTCTCTGTGAAGAAGCTTTTTATCTCAATGATGTCCCAGTACTTCATTATTGCTTTTGTTTCCTTTGCTTCTGGCAATGTGTCCAGTAAGAAGTTTCTGTGGCTGACGTCAAAGAGGTTACAGCCTGTGTTCTCCAGGATTTTGATGGTTTCCTGTCTCACATGTAGGTCTTTCATCCTTTTTAAATTTATTATTGCATATGGTGTAAGGAAATGGCCCAGTTTCATTCTTCTGCATGTGGCTGTCCAATTTTCTCAACACCATTTGTTGAAGAAACTGTCTTTTTTCCATCGGGTATTCTTTCCTGTTTTGTAAAAATTAGTTGACCTTACAGTTTTGGATCCATTTCTGGATTTTCTTTTATGTTCTGTTGATCTGTGTGTCTGCTTTTATGCAAATACCATGCTGTCTTAATAACTACAACTTTATAATATGGCTTGAAATCTGGAATTGTGATGTCTCTACTTTTGTCTTTCTTTCTCACAATTGCTTTGGCTTTTCTAGATCTTTTGTGGTGCTGTACAAACTTTGTGTTGTTTGTTCTAGCTCTGTGAAAAATGCTTGTGGTATTTTCATTGGAATTGCATTAAAAATGTAGATTGCTTTGGGTATGATAGACAATTTTAACAAAGTTTGTTCTTCCAATCCCTGAGCATGGAATACTTTTCTGTTTCTTTGTGTCCTCTTCAGTTTTTTCATAAGTGTTCTGTAGTTTTAAGTGGATTTTTTAAAACAACAATTCCTCCTAGAACAAGTTAAGTCCTTTTAAATGTCATGCTAATGCTTTGCTTCAGCTCACCAAAAATGTTTTTTAATAATTAGTTTATTCATTATCCTCTGTCTGCCATTTTAGTTTTTTTGGTTATTATTAATTTATTTTTTGTTTAAGATTTATTTATTTATTTATTTATTTATTTGACACAGAGAGAGGGATCACAAATAGGCAGAGAGGCAAGCAGAGAGAGGGAGAAGCAGGCTCTCAGCTGAGCAGAATGCCCAGTGTAGGGCCAATCCCAGGACTCTAGACCATGACCTGAGCCAAAGGCAGAGGCTTAATCCTCTGAGCCACCCAGGCACTCTGTATTATTATTTTAATATTAGATCTGTTAGACCTGTCTTCAATACCCTCTCTTTCCTTGCATAATTCTATATCTCAATGATTTTGTACTATTAATTATATTTTTCTATTTACCTTTTTTAAAGATTATTTTTATTTATTTTGAAAAGAAAGGGAGGGAATGCAAGTGGGGAAAAGGAGAGGTATAAGCATATTCTGCTGAGTGTAAAGCCTGATAAGGGGCTTAATCTCAGGATCTTGAGATTATGACCTGAACCAAAATCAAGAGTCAGAAGCTGAACTGACTGAGCCATCCAGGTGGCCTCTAATTTTCTAAGCTACTGATTATGGAGGAGGAAAGTAATTACTCCAGGATCTAGTTTGCTAAATGAGAGAGAATTACTCTGCTTAAACTACTCTTTTTTTGGAGATTTGTGTTAAGGACAGTTGAATCAGTTACAGTTTTTAGCCTCCATCATTCTCCTGATGACTGCTAAACTTCACTATTTTATGTACCAGCCAAATAGCCAAATGGATGATGGGGAAGGACAAGAGCTCCTGCATTTTATGACCTTTCACAACACAATCCCACTTCTATTTTTATTTTTTTAAATTTATTTTTTATTTATTATTATTATTTTTTAAAGATTTTATTTATTTATTTGACAGACAGAGATCACAAGTAGGCAGAGAGGCACACAGAGAGAGAGAGAGAGAGAGGAGGAAGCAGGCTCCCCGCCGAGAAGAGAGCCCGATGCGGGACTCTGTCCTAGGACCCTGAGATCATGACCTGAGCCGAAGGCTTAATCCACAGAGCCGCCCAGGTGCCCCCTATTTTTATATCTCTGTATGTCTACACCTAACATAAGGGAGTGTGGAAAGTATTATTTCTAACCAATATACATGTGTCCAACTACACACTGTAGTTTTTTATTTATTTTATTCAGCCAAGAAACAAAAACTACACACTGTAGTTTTTTATTCTGTTATATACCAGGAGAAGGGAGTGGGTATTAGGAAGGTCTAGCACAATTTCTGCTATAATATGTTTGGAAGATTAAATCCCAAGGGGATTATTTTATTTGTCTAGTAGTCTTAAATAAAATTATATTTTATAATATAAAATTTCACTATTGCTGAATCATGAAATTTAGTTTAAAAAATGAATGCATAAAGTGTACACTAAATTAGTAATAATAATTACAAATTACATTAATCTATAATATGCACTGTTATCTGTTATCTAAAACTAAAATGGATTGACTATGGTACCAAGAATAGTAATTGTTCTCCTTTGCAAAATATTAAAGAATAATTAATTCCAGAAACATACTTTTGGCTCTATTACTGTTGTCTGTGTATTTTATATTTTATTAGATTTCAAGCACAAAAAAAAGGTCACACATCTAATACAATAGTATTTTTGTTGGTTTTGAGTTTCTCTTCCTGTAAAAATATTTTCACTCTTGTGTGAAAGTCTTTTAGTTATGTATGTTTGTGAGACAGATTATAAATTACTCAAGAATACAAATGAAAATAAATAAAATTACTTGTGCTTTTATGATCTATGAATAGGAGGAACATACTAAGGTTAGGGAGAGCATAAATTTTGGAATCAAAAATTTACCTTAAGCCTTAACTTTATTGTCTGTAAAATGAAGCTAATAGAAATTACCTCATTGATTATTACAATAATTAAATGATATAATGTATGTAAAACACCTAACACAATGGTTGGGCTGTCACCTCCTCCCAAATTATATGGCAAAACAAATCAAAATAAGGAATATTTACTTTGGTATTCTTAGTCAAATATCAAGTGCGAACAATATCATTGTTGACTTCTTTCTGAAGACATGTTTAAAAGAATAAGTAACTCAGCTTTATGGCAAAACATCCATGCATTCACAGGCGTCTAATAACTTACCTCACATAAAAACAGCACATGCATCAACATCCAAATATATATTTATATAAGTCTAATCTAAATATAGGCCCTCCACCAATCTAATCTCCTGAAAGTTGGAAGATGAAATGTTAAAATTGCAATGATTCTTATCTCTTGTTTCACCTCAGAGTTATCCATGTCCTTAAAAAGAAATAATGGACTCTTGCTTCTGGCTAAGATGGATTAATAAGGACTGGATATACCCTCTTGTCTGAAACAGCCAAGAAACAAAATACATGAAACAATGTTTTTCAAGACATTGGAATGATTGAAAATCAGTAATTCCCAAAAGATAGGAAACCAGTAAGGTGTGACTATGACTGTCACTCCTTACTGCCTTGAGAGGGGCTCCGGTCCACGACAAGGGAGGCCAAACCAAGCAGAGCATGGCCAACTCCCTGATTTGAGGAGACAGGGCAGAAAGTCTGAAGAAACTAACCTGGCTAGACTTCACAGGGTATGTTATGGGTTCGGAGAAAACAAGCAGAGAAAACTCTGACGTCTACAAAGCTACCCATCTCCCTCCAAATCAAGTGAGGAAATTAGAGAAGGCTGGGAAAAACATGCCTGAAAGGATGCTGGGTGTTCACACTGGGTTGGAAAATTGCCTCTTCCCACCAACCAGACTGGAAAATCTCATGTTTCACAGGGCATTATCTGGAGCATGCAGAACGAAAATAGTGAGCCCTAGGCTGATTACAACTCTAGTCCTGCTTCTGCCAACTCCACCCCCCCCAACAAATTTTAAAAAGGAAGATGCAAAAGGATAAGCCTTTTTCTAAGTAACTTAAAAATATTCCAATACAAATTCAAGTCTACTTAGAAGGAATTGAAAATAAGATAACAAAAAAGGGTACAATTCACAAACTCTGCAATCCAATGGAAAAAAATGGCAAGGCATGCAAAGATAAGAGAAAATAAAACCCATAATGAGGAACAAATTTAATCACTCCAGCACCAACCCAGAATTGACACAGAATTTAGACTTAACAGAAAAAAGCATTAAAAAAATTGTTATCACTATATTTTACATGTTTGTAACAGTAGAAGTATGGAAGAGAGCAAAAAATGCAAGTCATGTTTACATCTAAAAAATACAATGTATGTGGTAAAGCATATGCTGGGTAGGATTAACAGTGGATTAGGTATTTTAAGGATTAATAACCTTGAACAAACTTCTAATTAATTTACAGGTCAAAAAGTTAGTCATAAAAGTAACTGAAGGAAAATGAAACACACAAATTAATCAAATGTAAAGGAAATACTCACAGGAAACACAAAGCTTTAAATGAATCGATTAAAAAGGAAGAAAGGCCTCAAATCAGTAAACAAACATCCTCCTTAAGAACTGTGAAGAGAAGAGCAAAGTAAAACCAAAGCAAGCAGACAGAAGAAAACAATAAGGAGTTAAAAAATAAATAAATAAAAACCAGGGTGGCTCAGTCAGTTAATTGTCTGCCTTTGGCTCGGGTCATGGTTCCAGGGTCCTAGGATCAAGCCCCACATTGTGCTCTCTGCTCAGCAAGGAGCCTGCTTCTCCCTCTCCCTCTGCCTGCTACTCCTCCTGCTTGGCACTCTCTCTTTCTCTCCCTCTCTCTCTCTCTCTGTCAAATAAATAAATATTATCTTTAAAAAAAATAAAAATAAAAATAAAAACAGGAAAATAATAAACCACAATGAAACTAAGCTTTTATTCTTGAAATGATAAACAAATTCAATAATCCTTTAGCTAGAATGATCAAGGGGGAAAAAAAAAGGAATGACATATTTTAAAAACATGGAAGGAGAGAACATCACTAGCTAATTTATAGTAATTAAAATATTTATGAGGGAAGATTATGAGCAAATTTATACCAAGTAGATGGTTTAACCAAAGTAGAAAAATTCCTAGAAAGATACGAATTATTAAAACTGATTAAAAATGAATCAGAAATCTACATAGGCTTATAAAAAGTAGAGGAATTGATTATTAATTTAAAATGTTTCAACAAATAAAAGCCTGGGCCTAGGTGGATTCATTGTGAATTTAATAAGGAAATGATACAGATTATACACAAATATGTTCAGAAAATATAGAAGCAGTAAATACTTCTCATCTTAGTTCATGCTGCCATAACAGAATACCATAGACTACATGGCTTAAACAACAAACCATAATATAACCATTATATTGGGGATTAGAATTTCCACGTGTGATGTTTAGGAGGACACAAACATTCAGTCCATAACGACATCTTATTCTATGAGTCGTATTGCTCTGGTATCAAAACCAGAAAAAGTCATCTCAGGAAACAAAAATTACAAATGAATATCAATCATGAATATAGATATAAAAATCCTTAACAAAATATTAGTGCACTGAAAATAGGTATTTATAAAAACTATTATATATTTCTTACAGAATTTCCAATTATATAGATTTATACCACACCCTATCCAGGAGCTTGGCACTTCCAAATTTCTCTCTCTTGACTTTGTGACATGCAAAGTCAAAGACTAGAGTATGAAAAGGAAAAAATAGCAACATTGCATTATAGAAAACTAGGAAACTACATTAAAGAGGTGGTGGTGGTTAACATAATCATAGGGGTGTGTGTGTGTGTGTGTGTGTGTGTGTAATATCTATATCACGTGCCCTCTGATATACAACAAGGTACAAATACAAGGGTATTTGAGGGCACCTGGGTGGCTCAGTTGAGGGCACCTGGGTGGCTCAGTTGATTTAGCAATTGTCTGGCTCAGGTCATGATCCTGGAGTCCCAGGATCAAGTCCAGCATCAGGCTCCCTGCTTAGCAAGGAGTCTGCTTCTCCCTCTGAACCTCTCCCCTCTCATGCTTTCTCTCAAATGAATAAATAAATGAATAAATAAATAAATATATCTTTAAAAGAAGAAAGAAGAAGAATAAGGAAGAGGAGAAGGAGGAGGGAATAGGAGGAGGAGGAGAAGAAGAAGGGTATTTGACATTACATAAAACACCAGGTAATAATCAGCTTTTACAGCATTTTACCTGGCTGATCACTTAGCTGGATTAGCCATTACAGGCTACCTTCTGCTACCTTCTATAACTCCAGAAGTGTCAATAGGCTAACACAAAAGGTATTAATTTATATTCAAGATAGTTCTATCATTACAGAGTTGTTTTTTTTTTCCTAGCAGCTCTTCTCTGTGTAAGAACTCAGGCTCTATTGATCTCTTGTTCTATCATCCATCATGAATCTTTTCAGATTTTTGCAGAAGTGAAGGGAAGAATAAGAGTCTTAAGACCAGCAATTACATGTTTATTATTATTATTTTTTAAATTACTTCTGCCTCCAACCCATTGGCCCCATATACCTGCAATAGGGAGAGTAAAAGTTTTCTTGTTGTAAAGTGTATCCAACCCATAAAAGGACAATACCTTTATGTGCTTGAGTACTAGAAGTATATACTAAAAATATCCTTAAAATTTTGTAAGGTTAGGGGTGCCTGGGTGGCTCAGTTGGTTAAGCATCTGCCTTTGGCTCAGGTCGTGATCCCAGGGTCCTGGATTGAGTCCTGCATCAGGCTACCTGCTCAGCAGGGAGCCTGCTTCTCCCTCTCCTTCCCCTCCTCCCTGCTTCTACTCTCTCTTACTCTCTCTCTCAAATAACTAAATAAATCTTTTTAAAAATTCTGTAGTATTATAACCAAACATCCAAATAAAATGTGTTTGCTATTTTTTTGTGTTGTAGAAACATTTTATGGCCAGTGTCCTAAAGGTCTCCTCTCCATACAGTTGTTTTAGCACCATCCATATGTTGAGTTTTTTGTTTGTTTGTTTGTTTGTTTATTTGACAGGCAGAGATCACAAGTAGGCAGAGAGGCAGGGGGAAGCAGGCTCCCTGCTTAGCAGAGAGCCTGAAGCGGTGTTCGATTCCAGGACCCTGGGATCATGACCTGAGCTGAAGGCAGAGACTTTAACCCACTGAGCCACCCAGGTGCCCCCATAGGTTGAGTTTTAACAGCTGTCTAAGGATATTCTTGTTCTTAGGGGGAGGTATTTAGCTTTTGGGAATCCCTCTGGAATTCTGTATCAAACCAACTTCATTTATGTCTTATTTGTTTGTTTGTTAATCTGGCCCTGATTTCACATATCATTTTTTTTAGATTTGTATTTCCATCTTATTCTTAAACTCATTATTAAATTTCCATTGAAAAAACATGTTATGCACACACAATAACAATCTGAGATATATCGTGAGATAAATATTTAAAATAATTTTGAAAGCATAAAGACCTAGCAATAAAATTGAATGAGAATTGTGAAGCAATGTGGGGGAGGGAAAGCTTTAAAGTTCTTTGGCAAGAAATTAAATAAAACATAAATAAATGTAAAAACATAGCCACTTATTCAATAAGTAGAGAAGACATTATGAAACAGCAATTTGTCCTTATATTGATCAATATATTGAATGAAAGACCTCTGGCTTTCCTGACAAAATAGTGATTTATCACATATCGATGGCTCTTTTCCTCAAATCCAAGTCAAAGGTAATAATGGAAACAAGAGGATGGTTGGAGCCAAGATTAATGGAGCTGAGAAACCGATTTCAAAGCAGTGAACAACCCTGAAGAGATGGAGGCAGTTGATTCTTGGCTGGGTAAAGAAAGAAACAGCAGCCCAGATCAGAAGCAGGAAGGGCACCCAGGCAAGAAGGAGGTTTGTTTTGCCTCAGGGTAAAAAAGTCTGGAAGAGTTGTGGCAGAGGAGGAATGGCATTTATTCCATTGGTTAATGTCTGTCTTGTTTTGTACTATTAAAAACCATATGTGTGTTACTTTTCTAATTGTACATAAAATATAGGTGAAAAATTCCCATAGTTTTGTGATCCTTACCATTTTGCATAAGTCCAGATTTTTTAAAATATTTACAGATTCAGGTTACTCCTTTAAAAAAATTTTTTTTTAAATAAACATATAATGTATTATTAGCCCTAGGGGTACAGCTCTGTGAAGTGCCAGGTTTACACACTTCACAGCACTCACCAAAGCATATACCCACCCCATAACCCACCAGCCTCTCCCTACCCCCCTACCCCCAGCCCCCCTCTGTTTTTCAACATTAAGGGTCTCTTATGCTTTGTCTCCCTCCCGATCCCATCTTGTTTCATTTATTCTTTTCCAACCCCCAAACCCCCCCACATTGCATCTCCACTTCCTCATATCAGGGAGATCATATGATAGTTGTCTTTCTCCACTTGACTTATTTCGCTAAGGATAATACCCTCTAGTTCCATCCACGTCATCGCAAATGGCAAGATTTCATTCTTTTAATGTCTGCATAGTATTCCATTGTATATATATACCACATCTTCTTTATCCATTAATCTGTTGATGGACATCTAGGTTCTTTCCAGAGTTTGGCTATTGTGGACATTGCTGCTAAAAATATTCAGGTGCACTTGCTCCTTCGGATCACTACAGTTGTATCTTTAGAGTAAATACCCAGTAGTGCACTTGCTGGGTCATAAGGTAGCTCTATTTTCAACTTTTTGAGGAACCTCCATGCTATTTTCCAGAGTGGCTGCACCAGCTTGCATTCCCACAACAGCGTAGGAGGGTTCCCCTTTCTCTTCATCCTTGCCAGCATCTGTCATTTCCTGACTTGTTAATTTTAGCCATTCCGACTGGTGTGAGGTGGTATCTTATTGTGGTTTTGATTTGTATTTCCCTGATGCAGAGTGATGTGGATCACTTTTTCATGTGTCTGTTGGCCATCTGGATGTCTTCTTTGCAGAAATGTCTGTTCATGTCCTCTGCCCATTTCTTGATTGGATTATTTGTTCTTTGGGTGTTGAGTTTGCTAAGTTCTTTATAGATTTTGGACACTAGTCCTTTATCTGATATGTCGTTTGCAAATATCTTCTCCCATTCTGTCAGTTGTCTTTTGGTTTTGTTAACTGTTTCCTTTGCTGTGCAAAAGCTTTTGATCTTGATAAAATCCCGATAGTTCATTTTGGCCCTTGCTTCCCTTGCCTTTGGTGATGCTCCTAGGAAGAAGTTGCTGCAGCTGCAGTCGAAGAGGTTGCTGCCTGTGTTCTCCTCAATGATTTTGATGGATTCCTTTCTCACATTGAAGTCCTTCATCCATTTTGAGTCTATTTTCATGTGTGGTATAAGGAAATGGTCCAATTTAATTTTTCTGCATGTGGCTGTCCAATTTTCCCTACACCATTTGTTGAAGAGGCTGTCTTTTTTTCCATTAGACATTCTTTCCTACTTAGTCGAAGATTAGTTGACCATAGGGTCGAGGGTCTATTTCTGGGCTCTCTATTCTGTTCCATTGATCTACATGTCTGTTTTTGTGACAGTACAATACAGTCTTGATGATGACAGCTTTGTAATAGAGCTTGAAGTCTGGAATTGTGATGCTACCAATTTTGTCTTTCTTTTTCAATATTACTTTGGCTGTTCCAGGTCTTTTCTGGTTCTATATAAATTTTAGAATTATTTTTTCTATTTCTTTGAAAAAAAATGGACGGGACTTTGATAGGGATTGCATGAAATGTGTAGATTACTTTAGGTAGCATAGAAATTTTCACAATATTTGTTCTTCCAATCCAGGAGCATGGAACATTTTTCCATTTCGTTGTGTCTTCCTCAATTTCCTTCATGAGTACTTTATAGTTTTCTGAGTATAGATTCTTTGCCTCTTTGGTTAGGTTTATTTCTAGGTATCTTATGGTTTTGGGTGCAATTGTAAATGGGATTGACTTCTTAATTTCTGTCTTGTTGTTGGTGTAAAGAAATGCAACTGATTTCTGTGCATTGATTTTATATCCTGGCACTTTACTGAATTCCTGTACAAGTTCTAGCAGATTTGGAGTGGAGTCTTTTGGGTTTTCCACATATATTATCCTATCATATGGAAAGAGTAATAGTTTGACTTCTTCTTTGCTGATATGGATGTCTTTAATTTTTTTTTGTTGTTGTCTGATTGCTGAGGCTAGGACTTCTAGTACTATGTTGAATAGCAGTGGTGATAACGGACATCCCTGCTGTGTTCCTGACCTTAGCAGAAAAGCTTTCAGTTTTTCTCCATTGAGAATGATATTTGCCGTGGGTTTTTCATAGATGGCTTTGATAATATTGAGGTATGTGCCCTCTATTCCTACACTTTGAAGAGTTTTGATCATGAAGGGATGCTGTACTTTGTAAAATGCTTTTTTCAGCATCTATTGAGAGTATCGTATGGTTCTTGTTCTTTCTTTTATTAATGTATTGTATCACATTGATTGGTTTGTGGATGTTGAACCAACCTTGCAGCCCTGGAATAAATACCACTTGGTTGTGGTGAATGATCCTTTTAATGTACTGTTGGATCCTGTTGGCTAGTATTTTGGTGGGAATTTTTGTATCTGTGTTCATCAAGGATATTGGTCTGTAATTCTCTTTTTTGATGGGATCCTTTTCTGGTTTTGGGATCAAGGTGATGCTGGCCTCATAAAAGGAGTTTGGAAGTTTTCCTTCCATTTCTATTTTTTGGAACAGTTTCAGGAGAACAGGAACTAATTCTTCTTAAAATTTTTGGTAGAAATCCCCTGGGAAGCCATCTGGTCCAGGGCTTTTGTTTGTTTGGAGATTTTTGTTGACTCTTATCTTACTGCATATGGGTCTGTTCAGTTTTTCTATTTCTTCCTGGTTCATTTGTGGTAGTTTATATGTCTCTAGGAATGCATCCATTTCTTCCAGATTGTCAAATTTTTGGCATAGAGTTGCTTATAATATGTTCCTATAGTTGTTTGTATTTCTTTGGTGTTAGTTGTGATCTCTCCTCTTTCATTCAGGATTTTATTTGTTTGGGTCCTTTCTCTTTTCTTTTTGATAAGTCTGGCCAGGGGTTTATCAATCTTATTTATTCTTCAAAGAACCAGCTCCTAATTTCATTAATTTGTTCTATTGCTTGTTTGTTTGTTTGTTTCTATTTCATTGATTTCTGCTCTGATCTTTATTATTTCTCTTCTCCTTCTGGGTTTAGGTTTTCTTTGTTGCTCCTTTAGGTGTAGGGTTAGGTTGTGTCTTTGAGACCTTTCTTGTTTCTTGAGAAAGGCTTGTATCCGCTGTATGTTTTCCTCTCAGGACTGCCTTTGCTGTGTCCCACAGATTTTGAACCTTTGTGATTTCATTATCATTTGTTTCCATGATTTTTTTTCAATTCTTCTTTAATATCCTGGTTGACCCATTCATTCTTTAGAAGGATGCAGTTTAGTCTCCATGTATTTGGGTTCTTTCCAAATTTCCTCTAGTGATTGAGTTCTAGCTTCAGAGCATTGTGGTCTGAAAATATGCAGGGAATGATCCCAAACTTTTGATACTGATTGAGACCTGATTTATGGCCCAGGATGTGTTCTATTCTGGAGAATGTTCTATGTGCACTGGAGAAGAATGTGTATTCTGTTGCTTTGGGATCGAATGTTCTGAATATATCTGTGATGTCCATCTGGTCCAGTGTGTCATTTAAGGCTTTATTTCCTTGTTTATCTTTTGCTTGTATGAGCATTCCATTTCAGTGAGGGGAGTGTTAAAGTCCCCTACTATTATTGTATTATTGTTGATGTGTTTCTTTGATTTTGTTATTTATTAGTTTATATAGTTGGCTACTCCCATGTTAGGGGCATAGTATTTAAAGTTTTTAGATCTTCTTGTTGGACAGACCCTTTGAGTATGATATAGTGTCCTTCCTTATCTCTTTTCATAGTCTTTGGCTTAAAATCTAATTGATATGATATTGTCTGCTGGACAGAGAGCCTGCTTCCCCTCCTCTCTCTGCCTGTTGCTCTGCCTACTTGTGATCTCTCTGTCTGTCAAATAAATAAATAAAATCTAAAAAAAAAGTCCCAATTTTGTGCTTGGTTACTCGGCCGCTTGCTGGCAGCCAGCCCCTCCCCCGTGGTATATCTTCCCGTGGCTTTGGATTCACCATTCCGCCGGTCCTACCTTTCAGAAAGTGGTCATATTTCTGTTTCTAGAATTGTTGCTCTTCTTCTCTTCAATCTCCTGTTGAATTTGTTGGTGTTTGCAATGGTTTCATAAGCTATCTAGCTGAACTCCTGCTACCTGATGTCATCTCAGCCTACTACTTCTCCTGGCATCTTGACTCCTCCCTCCTAGATTCAGGTTACTTATATTTTATTCCCTGCTAGGTATCCTTTGTCCAACTTTTGAAAAATTCATTTAAAATTAGAGATTTCTCAGTGTGGGTGTATTTGCTTGCTTAGGAGAGAATGCATTTTCTTCTTCACTGGAAATATTTGAATATCATATTTTAATTTAAAATTTTCTCATTTATCTTGAATGACATTTTGTTAAGTGGTTTAAGTTATTGAAAATAAAAATCAATAGCCCTAATTATTTTTCATAATCTTAGGAGCTTATCAGATTTATCCTTTAAACAGACAATGAACGGGACTAGAGCTTTTCCTGATGTCTAGAAATGATCATAAGTCCCATAATGAAGGTAGAACATGTTCTGATGTATGGCTCTATTTGTAGAAATCCCTTTTTTTTTTTCTCCCAAGAAATACAATACTGTCTTTAGAAAAGTGCCTTAGGTACATTAATGATTAACTTGTAAGGAGAATGGCATCCTCTATGACAAGTGGATGGACAGAACAGCAAGCCACCTTGTAGCATTGTGACACGTTGTATTGGTCTGAGGATATTTCACTTCCTGTCCAAGTTGTTGCAAAATCTGCAATATTTCAGAATTTCTGAGCATGTTATCTTTCAAGTTCTACAAAAAGTCTTTGTTAACATAATGACACAGTCCATTCTTACTGTCAGGTCTGCATTATTAAAAATTCACAATTACAAAAACTCACAATTATAGTTGTCCAACACGTTACCAATGACAGGAAAAGAGAAGATACAACTTTGTACATTACACTAGTATTATATGTAGTCAGCTATAAAGAATAATGCCAAACACCTTTTTTAAATAATCAGTTCATTTTCCCCTATAGTTAGTTCTATTCTTAATACTTCTTAATATTAAACAAATCAGAAATTCATTGTGTGCATCAACTCCTTTTTCTCAGTAAAAATTAGCCATGCTATAATACAGTTAAGACAGTACACACTGAAGTTGAATAATTGCAAGTCAAATATTACCCACTATTCCAATTAAAATACATCCTAGCTTATTACTTACTATAATCACCACTGTATTCACAAATATTCACTGTATTCACAAATATAAATATAAGATCATATATACATACACACCCACACACATCCATATATTTATAATTAGCTTTGTGTTATATACTTTCTGAAGGATTTTCCTTTACATATATTATAGTAAATTGTAAGTTAGAGAGCTCTATTCAGCCACACACACAAAAAATGAATTATAGACAGAAAGAAAACTGGTTTTGGAGAGAAGAAAGAAATAGATTCACATTTGGCTTCATAATATACTTTATGTTCTTTTTTATTAAACCTTTTTTTTTTTAAGATTTTTCTATCAGAGAGAGAAAGCACAAGCAGGGGGAGTGGCAGGCAGTGGGAGAAACAGAGACCCCACTGAGCAAGGAGCCCCAAGCGGGACTTGATCCCAGCGCCCTTGGATCATGACCCAGGCCGAAGGCAAACAGACGCTCAACAAACTGAGCCATGCAGGCAGCCCTTAAGACTGTTTGTTGTTGTTGTTGTTGTTGTTGTTTCTGTTTTTAACAGCAATTTTAGGCTTACAACAAAATTGACAGGAAGATACAGAGATTTCCAATATACCTGCTGTCGCAAATATGCATAGCCTCCCAATTATCATTATTCACCAGAATGATTTTTTTAACCAATGTTTATCTTTTTAACCCCAGATAAACCTATATTAAGACGTAATAGTTACCCAAAGTGCATAGTTTACATTTTAGTTCACTCTTGGTGGTATGCATTCAATGAGTTTGGGAAAATGTAAAATCACATGTATCCATCATGATACCATATAGAATATTTTCACTGTCCTCTGTGTTCTGTCTATTTATCCCCTACCTCCTCAGCCTCTGATAATCACTGATCTTTTTTACTTTCTCCATAGTTTTGTCTTTTCCGGAATGTATTATAGCTGAAATCATGCACTTAGCAGCCTTCTAAGATTCGCTTCTTTCTCCTTGTAATATGGATTAAAGTTTCCTTCACATCTGTCATGATACAGTAATTCATCTCTTTTTCACACCAATAATGTTTAATTATCTGGTTGTGCCATAGTTTACTTTTTCTTTTTCTTTTTTTTTTTTTTAAAGATTTATTTGAGAGAGGAGGGAGAATGGGGTTAGCACAGAGGGAGCAGGAGAGAGAATCTTCAGCAGACTGTGCTGAACCTGGAGCCTGATTCAGGGCTCAATTCCACAACCCAAGTCAAGACCTGAGCAGCAAAAACCAAGATTCAGACACTTGACTGACTACGCCATTAAGGTGCCCCTAGATATACCATAGTTTTTAACCAGTTCATCTCATTAAGGACATCTTGGATACTCAAGTTTTGGCAATTATGAATAAAGTTGCTGTAACATTCTTGTGAGTGTTTTTGGATGGACTTCAGTTCTCATCTCCTTTGGGTAAATATTAAGGAGAGTAATTGTTGGATGGCATGTTAAGAGTATGTAAGTTTTTTAAGAAACAACCAAACTGCCTTCCAAAGTGACTATAGCATTTTCCGTTTCTACCAGCAATTGCTCCACATGTGTTGCTCTCCATCCTTACCAACACTGGGTGTTGTCAGTGTTGTAGATATTGACCATTCTAATAGATGTGTAGTGGTATCTTATTTTTTAAAAATTTGACTATTGTTTGCCTATGATGTTACATTAGTTTCAGATATACCACATGGTGATCAGCATCTCTGTGTTATTCTGTGCTCATGACAATCATAGTTACCATGTGTCACCGTGCAACACTATTACAATATCATTGACAATATTCACCATCCTGTACCTTTTATCTCCAGTGATTTTTTTTGTTTATTCATTTGTTTTGTTTTTTAGATTCCACATATAAATGAAATCATATGCAATTTGTCTTTCTCTGCCTGACTTATGTCACTTAGCATAATGCTCCCTAAATCTACCCATGCTGTCACAAATGACCAGTTATCACTCTCTTTTATGGATGTTATAATAATCCATTACATATCCATTTATCTGTCTTTACCCATTTATCTGTCAAAGGATGCTTGGGCTGATTCCATATCCATGTATCTTCTTTGGTAAGGGAAAATATTGATTTAAAAATTTAGATCATGTATTTAAAATATTCTTGCTTCATTTTAGAAGTATTTATGAATCTCCCTGATGGAATGATGATGAACATTTTTTCATGTGTCTGTTAGCCTTTTGTATTTCTTCTTTGTAGAAGTGTCTGCTCATGTCTTTTGCCCATTTTTTCACATGGTTTTGTTTTGTGTGTGTTGAATTTGAGGAGTTCTTTATAGATCAGCCCTTTGTAGTTTCATTTGTGAATATCTTCTCCCATTCCCTGGGTTACCTCTTTGTTTTGTTGACTGTTTCCTTTGCTTTGAAGAAGGTTTTGATCTTGATGAAGTTCCAGAAGTTCATTTTCACTTTTGTTTTCTTTGCCCTCAGAGACATGTTTTGAAAGAAGATGCTGTGGCTGATGTCAAAGAGGTTATTGCCTGTTCTCTTCTAGGATTTTGATAGATTCCTGACTCACATTGAGGTCCTTTATCCATTTTGAGTTTATCTTTGTGTATGGTGTAAGAGAATGGTTGAATTCCATTCTTCTACACATAGCTGTCCAATTTTCCCAGCATCATTTATTGAAGAGACCTTTTCCCACTGTATATCTTTTCCTGCTTTGCTAAAGATTATTTGACCATAGAGTTGAGGGTCTATATATGGGCTCTCTACTCTGTTCCACTGCTCTATGTGTCTGCTTTTGTGCCAGTGCCATGTTATATTGGTGATCACAACTTTGTAGTAAAGCTTGAAATCAAGCAATGTGATGCCTCCAGTTTTGTTTCTCTTTTTCAACATTTCCTTAGAAATTCGGGGTCTCTTCTGGTTCCATACAAATTTTAGGATTGTTAGTTCCAGCTCTTTGAAAAATGCCAGTGGAATTTTGATCGGGGTAGCACTGAAAGTATATATTGCTCTAGGCAGTATAGACATTTTAACAGTGTTTATTCTTCCAATCCAGGACCATAGAATGTTCTTCCATCTTTTTGTGTCTTCTTCAATTTCTTTCATGAGTGTTCTATAATTCCTCAAGTACAGATCCTTTACCTCTTTGGTTAGGTTTATTCCCAGATATCTTATGGTTCTTGGTGCTATAGTAAATGGACTCGAGTCTCTAATTTCCTTTTCTGTATTTTCATTGTTAGTGTATAAGAAAGCAACTGATTTCTGTACATTGGTTTTGTATCCTGCCACATTACTGAATTGCTGAATGAGTTCTAGTAGTTTGGGGGTGGAGTCTTTTGGGTTTTCCATATAAAGTATCATGTCATCTGTGAAAAGAGAGAGTTTGACTTCTTCTTTGCCAAGTTGAATACCTTTTATTTATTTTTATTGTCTGATTGCTATTGGTAGGACTTCTAGTACAATGTTGAACAAAGTGGCGAGAGTGGTTCCTAATCTCAAAGAGAAAGCTTTTCGCCATCACTGGGATGCCTGGGTGGCTCAGTATGTAAGCAGCTGCCTTTGGCTCAGGTCATGATCCCAGGGTCCTGGGATCGAGTCCCACACTGGGATCCTTGCTCGGCAGGGAGCCTGCTTCTCTCTCTGCCTCTGCCTGCCTCTTTGTCTGCCTGTGCTCACTCGCTCTCTCTCCCTCTGTCTCTGACAAATAAAAAAAAATCTTTAAAAAAATTATATTCACTGTGTTTTTTCATAGATAGATTTTATGAAGTTGAGGAATGTTCCCTCTGTCCCTAAACTTTGAAGTGTTTTAATCAGGAAAGGATGCTATATCTTGTCAAATGCTTTTTCTGCATCAATTGAGAGGACCTTGTGGACCTTCTCTCTTCTCTTATTGGTTTGTTCTATCACATTGATTGATTTGTGAATGTTGAGCCACTCTTGCATCCCAGTGATAAAGCCCACCTGGTGGGCTAATTTTATTAAATTATTTATTTGACAGAGAGAGACACAGCAAGAGAGGGAACACAGCAAGGGGAGTGGGAGAGAGAGAAGAAGGCTTCCCGCCAAGCAGGAAACCCAATGTGGGGCTCCATCCCAGGATGCCAGGATCATGACCTGAGCCGAAGGCAGATGCCCAATAACTGAGCCATCCAGATGCCCCTGGTGGATAATCTTTTTAATATACTGTTTGATCCTATTAGCTAGTATCTTGTTGAGAATCTTAGCATCCCTATTCATCAGGGATATTGGTCTAAAATTCTCCTTTTTGGTGGAGTCTTTGCCTAGTTTGGGGATCAGGGTATGCTGGCTTCATAGAAAGGAAGTATTTATTAAAACTTTAACCAAATTTCATAAGTTTTATAAAAAATGATAAATTACCTCATTTTCTAATCATATAAAATGTTTGAATGTCTTAATTTAAAACAGTTTTAATTCTCATGATGTAAAAGTGAGTTTGGTAAATAGTCATAAAATCCGAAGTAGTGGGATATTGACTTTACAAGTCTTGAATATTTCCATAGTACCTTAGAAGGTTCACCTCATATTTGGTAATTTTATATTTCATTTTTATAAATTTACACTTTTATTTGCAGTTATCTTCAGAATTTAAAATGAACTAATTAATATCTTAAAAAGCCAATATTAATAGCAATATGAAATGTCACAATGATAATCTAGTCCAGACCCTATACTTATGTTTAGTCACTTAAGTTTTATTTTTCATTCAGAGTACTTTAAATGAAAGTCATATCAGAAATCTTTAGGCCAAATCTAAATGGATAAAAGACCTCAATGTGAGACAGGAATCCATCAGAATCCTAGAGGAGAACATAGGCAGTAATCTCTTCGATATCAGCCACAGCAATTTCTTTCAAGATATGTCTCCAAAGGCAAAGGAAACAAGCGAAAATGAACTTTGGGACTTCATCAAAATCAAAAGCTTCTGCACAGCAAAGGAAATAGTCAAGAAAACAAAGGAGCAACCCAAGGAATGGGAGAAGATATTTGCAAATGACATTACAGACAAAAGGTTGATATCCAGGATCTATAGTGAACTCCTCAAACTCAACACACACAAAACAGACAATCATATCAAAAAATGGGCAGAAGATATGAACAGACACTTCTGTAATGAAGACGTACAAATGGCTATCAGGGACATGAAAAAATGTTCTACATCACTAGCAATCAGGGAGATAAAAATTAAAACCACATTGAGATATCACCTTACATCAGTTAGAATGGCCAAAATTAGCAAGAGAGGAAACAACAAGTGTTGGAGGGGATGTGGAGAAAGGGGAACCCTCTTACACTGTAGGTGGGAATGCAAGTTGGTGCAGCCTCTTTGGAGAACAGTGTGGAGATTCCTAAGAAGGGCCATCTGTACCCCAATGTTTATAGCAGCAATGGCCATGGTCGCCAAACTGTGGAAAGAACCAAGATGCCCTTCAACGGACAAATGGATAAGGAAGATGTGGTCCATATACACTATGGAGTATTATGCCTCCATCAGAAAGGACGAATACTCAACTTTTGTAGCAACATGGATGGGACTGGAAGAGATTATGCTGAGTGAAATAAGTCAAGCAGAGAGAGTCAAGTATCATATGGTTTCACTTATTTGTGGAGCATAACAAATAGCATGGAGGACAAGGGGAGTTAGAGAGGAGAAGGGAGTTGGGGGAAATTGGAAGAGGAGGTGAACCATGAGAGACTATGGACTCTGAAACTATAGATGTATGGAAAGTAAAACCCTCCTCACATAATAGAATAAATCTCTGATCCCTAACATGGCATTCAACAACCTAGCAGAAGACAGCATGTCCATCATCCTTGATTCCTTTGGTCTTGAGGATATCTCACTCCACATTGGCTGTATTGACCCCTGACCTTTGGCTATGGCTCACTAACAAATTCTGGATGCAATGGAGCACTGCTTTCACTCACAGGCATGTTTGTTCATGAGTATGTCTCCTTTGCACAGCTTATGTCATGACTTGGTAATAAAACAAAATAAAAATAACAAGTCAATTTCAAGTTACCATTGTGGTCAACCTTCAAATCCAGGACAGTGATTTGGGTATAGTCAAGCTCAGAGATGATTTTTACTTTCTTCTTTTGTATTTTCAAATCTTCCTCTACTTTTATTTGCTTTAAGGATTACACAAAATTTATTTTAGAATATTATGTTAACCAATAATTACTCCTAATTTTTGAAGAAACTAAAATTTCAGTGAAGAAAATAGTTTGTGATTTTCTCCACTTTGGTGAAGAAATCATTCTTATCAAAAACTTGGGGCTCCTGGGCGGCTCAGTTCTTAAGTGTCTGCCTTTTGCTCAGGTCCTGATCCCACTGGCCTGAGACTGAGCCCCACATTGGGCTTCCTGCTCAGTGGGAAGCCTGCTTCTCCCTCTCACACTCCCCCTGCTTGTTTTTCCTCTCCCAGTTTCTCTCTCTGTCATAAACACATAAATAAAATCTTAAAAAAAAAACTTATATAGAGTTTTATATATAGTATGTATTGTTCTGCACAGGCTATCTGTATGAACACACATAATCATTACAATACTTCTATGATTTAGAGATACTACTATAATGTTCTTTTCACAGATAACAAAATTGAGGCATTGAGAGGTTAAGTATATTGTCTGTGTCACACAGCTAGAAAGTGAGAGAGGTGAGATTTAAGGTCAGGCAATGTGATCCCAGAGTTTATGTTCTTTCTTTCTTTTCTTTTATTTGTTTTTATTTTTGTTTGAGATTTCATTTATTTATTTGTCATAGAGAGAAAAAGGAAAGAGAGAGAGAGAGCATGAGTGATGAGGGTGGCAGGCAGAGGGACAAGGAGAAGCAGGCTCCCTGCTAAGCAGCGAGTCTGATGGAAGCCTGATGCTGCCAGGCTCGGTCCCAGGGCCCTAAGATCATGATCTGAGTCAAAGGAAGACACTTAAACGACTAAGCCAGCCAGGCATCCTCAGAGTTTATGTTCCTAATAAACATACTCCATGCCTTACCAAAGGTATAGAGCCCCAGAGACTACTGATAGCTAATATGCAGAACGATTGCAGAATTGTCCAGAAATAAAATAGTCTTTCAAGAGGGATATTCCTTTCTGCTTTACTTGCCTTTAGTTTCTTAAATCAATAATCATCTTAATCTCTTAATCTGTTTTTGCCTTTGATCTCCTCCCTGAAACTGAGACTATGCTTTCCTTACCTGGTCCTGGATTTCTCCTTGTGGTTCCTGGTTGAGTACTGAGATCATGCTGACTGATTTCCTGATGCAGAGGTCCTCGTGCTAACCTATTCCTAGTTTTTCTCCCCTGAGTGAAGGACTGCCTTGTGTCATAAGGCATGTCTCCTAATATCAGATATTTCTTAGAAGTAGTTTCATGGCACACACTGATTGAAGCACCTGTAGGTAGGGGAATCACCGTAACCCTTAAATTGCCCTCAAAATGGGCATTTGGGGTCTGATAGCGTGGACTCCACTATGCCATCCACTATTCTGCTTCCATACATAGACCACACAATGCTATACTCTAATCTGCATCAATTAAATTGTCTGAACTTTGATTTAGTCATGACTTCAAATATTTTGCATATGGTCATCTATCAGTCTATTTGATTGATTTGAAAATATATATATTTATTTATTTATATGGACTATATTAATATAGTCCAATAAACATTGGCCACCCTTAAGGAGAATTTTGCTGAGAGCACATTGCTGAAGCCCATATCTTGTCAGTCTTAAGTTATTTGTCATATAAATAATGAATTTACATTTTTTTCACCCTCAAATAGATCTCTCTACTTGTTCGTTTGTTTGAATCCTCTCTTACATAAAATACATTGCCAAATTTAAAAACCTTGTTATTTCTACAAAATATTCTATTAAATATTCACTGTAGTCATAGAGAAAGCAGCTCACAGTGAGATTGCTTTGTGAAGCACATCAGAATATTTTATCATAATTATATTAAGTGAAGAAAAAAGAGAATTGTGAGATTCACTTAGATTGATTTATTTTGTTTGTTGATAGTCACATCAATTATCAGTTCCAGGTTGCTTTATTAGAATACGACTTATTAGGAAGCCTTGACTAACTCAGCATGTGCACTGCATGTGCAAATGAAAATGCTATTAGGAACATGTAAGAGCTTAATATTCTGAACATGCACATCAATCACTGAAAGAAGATTAGAATTCACTGTACATTCTGCAAATCTGAATCTTTAAATTGCTAATTGAACTTTAATTGGATTTCATTCTAATTTAATTGTTAACACAAATCAAAAATGTTTACTTAAATATGAGTGTTCGAGAGATTTGATGGTCAAGTAATAGATTCTCCTTAAGTCTATTAATTAGGCATAAGTCCCTGGTTTCTAGGGACTTAAATTCTATTCAGAATACAATACCACTGAATAGATTTGGACAATATTTTTCTTAGTCTATAGGTGAAATCATTTGTTCATTAAAGTAGTGCTGTTCAATGAAAACTCATCACAGGGAAAGTTAATATTACATAAGTCTATTTCTTATGGAAGTCCCCAAGTAATTAAGATTTGAAAACAAAGTAATTAAGATTTGTTTAATTCAATACCCTCTTTTATTTCTGAAAACTTAATATTCAATTTTATTCAGGTGCCTACAGGACTTTATCCAGTTTTTCTCTTTTTCTCATTTTTAGCCTAGGAAATTTATATTTCAACATAAGAAATTCTTGGAAGGGAATAAACATGTGTTATCAGGTATTCTGCCTAATCAGGCAAGTTTATTGAAAATAATACATTAATGTGAATTTATATATTTAGGTCTAAATCCCTAAATCAGCTTCCTTGTCCAGAATATATTCAGCTCTTACTTATAAATGAGAAATGTACCTAAGAACTTCAAAGTGCAAACTACTCCAGCCACAAACATTCTCCCCTTTAAAAAAACGTTGTAATATTAAAACCTTATGAGAAATATTGACCCTAAATTCATAAATGTTGTAATAATTAAGAAACAGAAAGTATAATATTATGGAGATTTAAATTTTTAATTTCAACAGCACAACTCTGAAAATAACATTTTCCCCTATTTTGTAGATGAGAAAACTGAGGCTAATAATATTAAATCTGTCTAAGATTTTGAAGCCGATGTAATAACTACCCGATCAGCCCCTGGCCCTGTGCTAATGATTAAGTTTTTTTTTTTTTTTTATTATGCGGGACAAATAAGCAAGAATGGTTCCTTATGAATTATGAACTATTCCTCATAAGTAACAGAAACTACCAATAAACTCTGTCATAAACTGCCACTCTCAGTAATGGTTGGTAGTATTGCTGTTTCAGCAGTTTGGGATTTTTTTCTTTCCTTTTAGTAACTTCCAATCTCTTGATGCATTATTCAGGTGCATACTGCTGACAGTTTTTATGATCTGTGCGTTTGGGAGGAAAGTGCCTAAGCAAGGCAGAAAAGTAGTGGAAGAGTTCAAGATGCACTTTCTGTTTCACTGTTGGTTTTGTTCTGAGATTAAGGTTATCTGGATCCTTCCCTAACCTTGAATCTACCCATCAGGTGCTATTAAAATCTGCATTATCCTACTGACAAGAAGTTGCCTAGATCCTCAGTCTCCTCCTGTTACCTGTTCACTGAAAACATGATACACCTAACATTTGCCTGTCTCCTCACAGTATATTTATGTCTTTTATTTATTTTTATTTATTTATTTTTAAAGATTTTATTTATTTATTTGACAGAGAGAAATCACAAGTAGATGGAGAGGCAGGCAGAGAGAGAGAGAGGGAAGCAGGCTCCCTGCTGAGCAGAGAGCCTGATGCGGGACTCGATCCCAGGACCCTGAGACCATGACCTGAGCCGAAGGCAGCGGCTTAACACACTGAGCCACCCAGGCACCCAATTTACGTCTTTTATATTGTTTATTTAAACAACTCTGGGTGTTCAGATTCTGTTTAAAAAAAAAGTCATGTCTTGAAAAGTAGATAGTTTGAAACTTTGCCTGGTCTAAGGTTTATAGCATAGTAGCAATTCATTTGCCTTGCTCTGAGAAAAAACAAACAGAAACTATTATAAAAGTGTACCCTACCCCAGGTAATGTACAAACATACATACCTTAATTAGCTTTTGAAAAACAAATGTCTACCAGATAAAAATTAAGAGTCTAATAATTTATGCAGGCAGAAAATATGATGTCATATATATATATATAGTCTTTGTCTTTTCTTGAAGTTACCATTCTGTCTAGTTGTGAATTACTCAGTCTTTTGGATATTGATTTATTATTGAAAATAAATACCCTGTCAGAGGGTAGCGACTTTCCAGTCATTTCAGTCATATGAAGATTTCCCTGCTACTGTTTATTGGGAAAGCACCGAGTCCATGGCCATCTTCTGCTAACACCTGCCAAAATGTACAATCTTCTCCTCTGGCTACTTTCCACCAGCATAGGCTCATGTTGGAATTTGCGAGTCAGAATCTTGATATACTGTCACCTGATTAAGTAGTCTTGCCTCATGTGACATCCAGCTCCCCTGTTCCATTTGCTACTGGATTATTCTGTCACACCATGGAATGCTTTCTCTAGCTCACTTCTTTGCTTTTATTTGTGGCAAAAGGAAATGATTAATCAACAGCTTAGGAGCAGAACTTCCTGCAAGGCTGCCTCCAGCCTCTCTGCATATATAACTCATTTAAGTCATTCTATAGTGAGCGTTTTGGAACAATGGTCTATGGTTTCATCATTGATATTATTATTCCCTGGAACTTCATTTGGGAAACAGGTCCAAACCCCTCTACTCTAATGTTTCCCAGAATTTACTGCCCAATCCCCTCCCTAGGAACAATCAAAGATCCCCCTCTCAGGTATGCAATACTATGATTCTTCCTAGCAGTTCTTTTATTGGTCTCCCTGTCTGATCCTGGGGAGCCCATGTTCTTCCCTGGACTACAGAATGTCAGCAGTGGAGGATTCTACCTTCTTCCACTTTATTGTTCAGGCTAGGACTATACTCATGAATACTCACAAAGTGCTTTCATTAAACACATTGCTGCGGGCTGAATTTTCTTCTCTCTAAATATATATGTTGAAGTCTTTAACTCTCTGTAACTCAGCATGTGACTGTTTTTGGAGATAGTGCCTTAGAATGTACTTGAGGTTCAGTGAGGTTATATGGGTCCAATCTGACTGGAGCCCTGAGTGTGGAGAAATTTAGACACACAGGGATGGATAAGCAGAGAGGAGAGGCCATGTGAGGACACCATGAGAAGGTGGTCATCTACAAGCCAAGAAAAAAGCCCTCAAGAGAAACCAAATCTGCCAGCACCTTGATATTGGGATTTTATACTCCAGAATGTGACAAAATAAATTCCTGCTGATAGAGTCACCCAGTTTGTTATAGTCCCCCTAACAAAGTAATGCACTAATATTTTAATCTTGGGTTTCATTTTTTTTTTTTTTAGGATTTTAATTATTTATTTGATGGAGAGAGATCACAAGTAGGCAGAGAGGCAGGCAGAGAGAGAGAGGAGGAAGCAGGCTTCCTGCCAAGCAGAGAGAACAATGTGAGACTTGATCCCAGGACCCTGAGATCATGACCTGAGCAAAGGCAGAGGCTTAACCCATGGAGGCACGCAGGTGCCCAATCTTGAATTTCTTAAGCCTGTTTTGAATCTGAAAAACTGAGCATTGACTGTTTCTCTTTAAATGTCTGTTATATCATTCTTCATCTTCCACAAATCAGTGACTTCTAAATAAACAAGGACAAGATCATATACCAGAAAATAGGAAAATATAGAATAGATTTCATTTAATATTTTGATATTTTTTTGTATTTTCATAGGTTAGGTAGAGTATAAATAAAAATATAGTTCAGTATGAATAAAAATTTGCCATCAAATGTTAAACTATAAACACTAAATCTAACTCTATAACCCAAAACATGTAGTTTATAGGACTAAATTTATAACAGTCTCAGAAATTCAACAGGATTTAAGTTAGCAGTAAAGAGTTTTAGCTGTTATATAAATTTACTAACAATCTAGCCTACTCCACCTCATTAGAATTATAAAACAATATACTCTTCTCTCTTACCTACATCTATAATACCCCAACTAGCAAAGGAAGTGAGCGAAGAGTGTGAGACAGCATTCAAATGTAATTTGAATAAAGGAGGACAATGCATTTGTAAGGGTTAAATATTAGGAAAACAGGATGCTAGAGATAGAAATCCAGGCTTAAGGAGGAGATTTCATACACGATATGTTTTCTCCAATATTGTTCAATGATTATTTCACATAATTCAATTCTACTCATCACATGAACTTCATCTCAAACAAACCATAATCGGTAACTTCCACAAACTGTATATGGGTAGGCTGTGTGGGCATCCTGATAAATATTATGTGAGACTGTGCCCTGAATAATGGCTTCGACATTCATACTGGGCTTTTATTTTCAAATTTGGGAACATAAAATAATATACCTGGAAGTAGCAATTTACATATATAATGGCCTCGTAACTTGACCACAAATCTCCTTAAATGACAGCTCTTAGTGTAGAGTTGGAGGATTTTGAAAAGCAACCTTTACAGATCCATATGTCAGTAATATGGAGGTAATTTTTATTGGGCCAAATATATGTATTTATAAAGATCACTGTGCCATTAATAAATAACAAATAAAACTATTTTGAATGAGCCAACTTGATTTTTGAATGTAACTCTAACAAATGCTTTTTAAAAAAATCCTTTGTTTGATTTATACTCTAAAAATGTGATTTTTCTCAAATGAAACACAGTTCAAATAATTTTCATTCTAAAAAAGTAACACTGAGTAACAAAGTGAAATGAAGAAGAGTTTCCTTTTTTTTTTTTTTTTTTTTTTGACAAGGACAATTGGTGCCTGGTTTCAAATAGAAGAATAAAATGAAGATTTTTAAAGATTGCTCCAAGAAAGTTGAGTAATTTTACTTTTGAGTAAAATTTTGCTTTTACTCAAAAGTAAAAGCAACTAGAAAATGGTAATCCTTAGCACATTTATAATTCTGTTTTTTTTTTGCTCCGTACAAAGAATATTTGATATAGGGATAATGTGATGATATTTTAGATAAATCCTTGATTTTCAATTACCATAAGAGAATTATCATGAATCCAAATCACATGACATATAGTAAAATCCTGTCATGCAGGCACTATAGGTTTGTTTTAAAATGTAAAGATGCTTGAAACAAATATTCAAAGTTTTCTATTAATGCAAAATTATTGAAAATGTTGACTAGAAAAGAACCTATGTGTTTTTAGCAAAAATAGTTTGTAAAATAATTTGTGAAATATATCGAACAGTTTGAAAAGACGAAAATAAGAATAATTTTTAGTGATATGGTGAATACCCACTTTTGATTTAGAGTCACCTTAATTTTATTATCTGATCTAGGAATTATTCTGTTTTTTACAAATCCATACCCATATCCATATGTATGTACGTATATGGTCTTTGAAACTTGAGACAGCTATGTCAAGCATGGGCAGAAGAGGACTAGAAACCCAGATAAATTCTTAAGTTTATATAAAAATCATGAATCTAGGGGGGACAAGATGGCGGGGGGATAGGAGGAAGCGCCTTTTCAGCCTGTACCCCAAAGTGAGCTGATTACCTACCAAAGAACTCCGTTCACCCATGAAATCAGCCTGAGATCAGAATTATACACATCTGGATCTCTACAGGGGCAGAAGACGCCAGTGGGCAGGTAAAGCGGAGTGGGAACTGCGACTAATATTGGACGATAAACAAAATGGGGAGGGAGCCACCAGAGGCGACCAGAAGTTGGAAAGTAATACCCCAATACGAGCGAGAGTGCCCTGCGTCTGGGGACCAGCATTAACTTGGATGTTGCTCTCGCCAGCAAGAACGACTCGGAGACTCACATAGCAGCGAACCTTTTTTATTAATTGCTTTTTCTTCCTCCCCCTCCAACCCCGGGCACATGGGTTTCAATGCAGGCAGTGTTAACCAATCAGAATGCAGTGCTCATGCACCTCCCGCGTGAGCGGACCCAAATGAACAGCCAACCATACTCAGTCCCTCACAGCTCTTACAGCAGGCCTCCTGCACTAGCTCCCGACATCTCCCCCTTTTTTATTTATTTATAATGGCTGAGATCGTGCCTGTCTTAGGTTGCCAATCCTCAGCACACATGCTTACCCGTCATCGGGTACTCTCCCTGGTCGAAGAGCCCCTGTCTTAGGTTGCTATGGTGTGGGATCAGTCTTACCCATCTTTGACTACCGATCTAGCATACTTAGCCATATCTGGGGGGAGGTACCAGCTTCAAGAGCCATCATAGCTTGAACCATGAGGTGTTGTTGTTGTTGATTGCGACGGACACGGCCACACACCCAACATAACATTAGTACGTTAGCTGTGATTAAGAGAACAGCCATGGCACCAAGTCTGGCCCACTGTTTGAGGAACAAAACAGATTGCTGTAACATTTTTTCCACTCACTAACAGGTGCAATAGTTACTTTGGTAGAATTTATGGATATAATTTGAGCTCGTAATTGCCTAGTTAAATTTTGAAATTGACGGTTCCAGGTACCATTAAGCATTCTTCCCAATTGTCGAGACAGATTGGCCGCTACTGACAAGTTATTGTAAGCTACGGGAGTAACACAAAGTCCCGCCATATTATGTATACATCCTGTTGAGATTATAGATTCTAAGACATCTATTTGTTCCTGTACTAGATCAACTCTTTGATTTACAATAAGGATCCCAGCATGCAAATGTCCGTTAATTTGTTCTTGCGTAGCCAATGCTTCAGCGACCATTCCTATGACGTTGTTGAGCGTGGCAGCTGTCTGTACCGAGGTTGTCAACGCTACCGCGGCAGCAGTAGCAGCGGCAGCGGATGCTGCGATAGCTGCAATAATGGCTGCTGTTATTCCAAAGTCTCGTTTATGTCGAAGCAGCACCGGCAGGTTGTTGGGGTTCACCTGTACTGGCATCGGGATATACGTTGGTATCTTGGCTATTACTGCCGAGTCTCCCACCGTGGCGTTCCAACATTCTGATAGCAGACAATTCTGGGACTCACAAGAGAGACTAGATGACTTGTTAATAGTAGAAGCATTAAAAACTATGAAGAGAAAGGGAGCTCTAACACAGACGGGCATTGGTGAGTAACTTATGTGCTTAGCTGAGGTGCAATTGCAAGTAACATTTGTTTCAAATCGAGAGCCTACGTGATAGTTGTTCGTACAGTTACGCCATGTAGACCCATTAATAAAGTGAAGGCTTTCCAAGCCTGTACATGCCTGTGCAGCGTTGCAGAGCAGCCACCTATCTAGAAGGTGAGCTGACGCGCCTTGCGCCGGGTCTTGGTAGGTATAATTATAGCCAAAAAAGGTGGAGTTAGAATAAGTGGGGATTTTAGGACTGAATGAGAATCCTGTTCCCACCCAAACTCCTGAGAGGCTACTATGGCAGCCACTCATGCAGTGCAGCTCGCACAATAGCAGGCCTTGGTGCAGCAAGGTTTATACGGAGGAGGCCCCTCGTAAGGTGGCGCTGTTGGGGCTGGGCATGTGGACATAGGATCTAAGCTATCTACCACTTCCGTCTTTGTTTGTAACTGCGCCATAGCTCCTTCTTCCGCTTTTAATTTCAGCTGCGCCATAACTTCCCCCTGCATTTTGAGCTGCGCCATAGCCTTCTTTAGTTCCTCCTCCTTTTTTGCAAGCTCTCTCTTCATTTCTTCCACTCTCTGATCATCGGAGGGACCCCCTCCCGTCACTTTTCTCTTATCACCCAGACGGGCGTTTTCCTCGTCCGAGCTTTCTTCTGAGCTTTCACTTTCAGAACTGGAATCTCTCGAGGATCCTTTGCAAGACTCCTCTTTTACCTGTTCTAAGATCTCTCCTCCCTGTAGAACCACCTTGCGTATGGGTTCGCGGGATGATTGTAAGAAGACCTTCACTAAGGACCAAACAGTGAGAGTTCCTGGCGTAGTGCGCAGGTCGTGCCTGAGGTCCTCCCCTAGATATTCCCATTGGGGAATATTAAGCAATCCCTCCTCTAAGAACCACGGAGCGGTTTGACCCACTTCTTTTAGAAATAAGCGAGCCTTCTTATTTTTCAAAGGGGTCCCATTTGCTTTAAGAATGTCAGTTAGCGGCCCCAACATTTTATATGCGGCCATCTGGTTTCCCATACCGGAAAGCTTTCTACGCTCGTCCTCGACTTGAGGAACTTTCCCTGTCACTAGACAGAAATAGGTGCACTCTTTACCTGATCGTCGCCGACTCCGTGCGTCTCTCACGATGAGATTCCCGGGTTTCGGCACCACTTGTCACTCTCGCCAGCAAGAACGACTCGGAGACTCATGTAGCGGCGAACCTTTTTTATTAATCTCTTTTTCTTCCTCCCCCACCAACCCCGGGCGCATGGGTTTCCATGCAGGCAGTGTTAACCAATCAGAATGCAGTGCTCATGCACCTCCCGCATGAGCAAACCCAAATGAACAGCCAACCATACTCAGTCCCTCACAGCTCTTACAGCAGGCCTCCTGCACTGGCTCCCGACACTTGGAGACTGGTTGAAAGCACTCCAAAAGAGCAAAGGATCACGGGGGGGGGTATTGTGGGAATTGGGACGGCTAGGGACAGGAGCTTAAGTCCCTGGTCCCAGGACATCCTCCCCGGCACTGAGGCAGAGAGAGTGCGACGAAGAAACCAGGTCTTGGTCCCTAAGCTGCCAGCGCGCCCAGAGAATGCGAGAGTTCTAGCTCCTGTGAGGGGATGGGAGCCATGCTGGTGGCAGAATGCATGAGCCCTGCTACAAAGGCTGAGATAGGTGCGCAAGTCCCTCATGCTCCCCTGAGAGAGTTACAAAGGCCCGGCCGGCACTCTTTGACCCGCGCCATTGTTTCAGAGCCTAAGCCCCGCGCCCCAAACTCTCCCCTGACCCCGCGCCCCAAACTCTCCCCTGACAGAGGTGCTCAAAAGCCCAGCCTGGTGCTTTCGGACCTGCACCCCATTCTCAGTGCCTGAGACCCGCACGCGACCCACAGCCGCCCCTGAAAGAGGTGCGCGCAAGCCGGGCACTCTTAGACCCAGCAAGACCAGGCACTCCCATCCTCGGCCAGCAGGAAAATCTCAGTGTGCGATTGCTGCTTGGAACCTCTCTGGCGGCCGGGAGCTCCCAGACAGCCGCCACTGCCTTGGCTTTGGGTACAAGCAAAAGATCCTGCGTCCCCAGGGTCTGCAACTTGGAACCTGCTCTGCCAGTGGCCAAGGTGGAACTTATTTAAGCTCTGCACCCAGACTGAGGCTTCTCTCTGAGAGGGAGATCAGGGTGCAGTTTGTTTTCCTCTAAAACTACAAAAACCATCAAAAGTGGTCAAGGTGAGAGAAAAAAAGTGAACAAACATAAAAACCTCCAGAGAACAAAAGCCTGAACAAAACAGTTTCCTCAGAGCCCACCCCCTTGAGAGGGGCAAGGGACTTAACTCAGGAAACATCATTGACAGACAACCCATGTGGCAGGCCCCTCCCCCAGAAAATAAACCAAGAAAGAAAAAAAAAAAAAAAAGGAAAAAAAAAGGACTACAAGAGAACAACCACTACTTCACAGGAAAACTTTTATTGTTCACTCATTCCCACTATTCTGGTTCATTTCTTTTTTTTTTTTTAACACATAGGTAATTTTTTTAACCTATTTACCATCACAGCGAGCTGTACAGTACATCAAATTCCATAATACCCTTCTAACCTGAACTTTTTGATACATACACCTAAGTTTTTCTTTTGCATTTTTATTTTTTGAATTCCTTTTTTTTTAAAATTTTAGTTTAGTTTAGTCTAGTTTATTCCTTTTAATTTTTATCCTCTAATATTCATGTAGAGTTAAACTTCAAAGTAATCCCCTTTCCCCAATCAATACTACCCCTATAGGTAAACCAATTTTTAATCCCCTTTATCTTGGGAAAGTTGAGTCCTTTAACAAAGATATCAAGATACATCCAGGAAGAATCAAAACAACCTTCCTCGCACACACTGAGAATTTATAAGAACTCTCCCATCTTCTTCTTCCACCAGTGTTTCTGTGTTTTTGTGTTTGTCCTGATAGTATATAAATCTTACACTTGGGGTTCTTTTTAACGAGGTTCTTCCTTTATTTGCATATATATTTTTTTCTCTTGTCATATACTTGTATCAGTCTTTTTGTTTGTCTACTTCATAAATCTTACCTTGGGGCCCATCTGGACTGAACCTTCTCTTTCATCTTCCCTTTCTTTCCTGTCTCTCTCTCTCTTTTTTTTATTTTCTTTTTTTTTCTTTTTCTTTTTCTTTTCTTTTGTCTCTCATTTGGGTGGGGAATCCTGATTGCTCAGAAGTGTTCCAGGGTGCACCTTGACTGCACCACAGTTGATACATCCAACTACATCCTAGGAGGAGGAATGCCCAGCAGAAGAAAAATACAGAGGATGGACCTTCTGCAACAGAGCTAATGGCTATCAACATAGACAATATGTCGGAAAGAGAATTCAGGCTAACAATTATCCAGGCAATAGCTTGGTTGGAGAAAGCCATGGATGACCAAACGGAATTGATTAGGGCCGAACTGAAAGCGACCAGACAGGACGTTCACGATGTTAGGGCAGAGCTTAAAGCTACCAGGGAGGAGGTTCACAATGCTCTCAATGAGTTCCAATCTAATCTAAACTCTCTCAAAGCTACGGTAACTGAGACAGAAGATAGAATTAGTGATCTGGAAGACAAACAGAGAGAAAGGATCAGGAGGAAGCCTGGAACAAACAGCTTAGAAACCATGAAAACAGAATCAGGGAAATAAATAATGCCATGAAGTGTTCCAACGTCAGAATTATTGGAATCCCTGAAGGGGAGGAGAAAGAAAGAAGTCTAGAAGATACAGTGGAACAAGTCCTTCATGAAAATTTTCCCAATCTCACGAATGGAACCAGCGTTCATGTACTAGAGGTGGAACGGTCTCTACCCAAGATTATACATTCCAAAAAAAATCACGACACCTGATAGTCAAATTGAGGAATTATAATTGTAGGTATAATCTCTTGAAAGCCGCCAGGGCAAAGAGGCTCCTTACTTACAGAGGGAAGCCCATCAGAATAATGTCAGACCTGTCCACAGAGACCTGGCAAGCCAGAAAAGGCTGGCAAGATATATTCAGGGCACGAAATGAGAAGAACATGCAGCCAAGAATACTTTACCCAGCAATACTGACATTCAAAATGGATGGAGAGATAAAGAGTTTCCGAGACCGACAAGGCTTAAAAGACTATGCAACCACCAAGCCGACATTGCAGGAAATATTAAGGGGGGTTATATAAAAGAGAAAAAATCCTAAGAATAGCATTGAACAGAAATATAGAGACAGTCTACAGAAAGAAAGACTTCAAAGGTAACTTGATGTCAATAAAAACGTATCTATCAAGAATCACTCTTAATGTAAATGGCCTAAATGCGCCCATAAAATGGCACAGGGTTGCAGATTGGATAAAACGACAGGACCCATCCATATGTTGTCTACAAGAGACCCATTTTGAACCTAAAGATACACCCAGACTGAAAGTGAAGGGATGGAGAAGCATCTTTCATGCCAATGGGCCTTAAAAGAAGGCTGGGGTAGCGATTCTCATATCAGATAAATTAGACTTTAAACTAAAGACTGTAGTCAGAGATATAGAAGGACACTACATAATTCTTAAATGGACTATCCACCAAGATGATCTAACAATTGTAAATATCTATGCTCCCAATATGGGAGCAGCCAATTATTTAAGAAAACTGTTAATCAAGATAAAGAGTCATATTGATATGAATACACTAATTGTAGGAGATCTTAACACACCTCTCTCAGAAATAGAAAGATCATCGAAGCAGAAAAATCAATAAAGAAACAAGAGCATTGAATGACCCTTTGGACCAGATGGATCTCATAGATATATACAGAATATTCCACCCTAAAACAACAGAATACTCATTCTTCTCAAGTGCACACAGAACCTTCTCCAGAATAGACCACATGCTGGGTCCCAAATCAGGACTCAACAAATACCAAAAGACTGAGATTATTCCCTCCGTATTCTCAGATCACAATGCTTTGAAACTGGAGCTCAATCACAAGGAAAAGTTCAGAAGGAACTCAAACACCAGGAAGCTAAAGACCACCTTACTTAAGAATGCTTGGATCAACCAGGAGATCAAAGAAGAACTGAAACAATTCATGGAAACCAATGAGAATGAAGACACTTCAGTCCAAAACCTATGGGATACAGCAAAGGTGGTCCTAAGGGGGAAATACATAGGCATCCAAGCCTCCCTCAAAAAAATTGAAAAATCCAGAATACACCAGCTGTCTCTACACCTTAAAGAACTGGAGAATCAACAACAAATCAAACCAACTCCACACATAAGAAGGGAAATCATCAAGATTAGAGCTGAGATCAATGAGGTAGAAACCAGAGATACAGTAGAACGTATCAATGAAACTAGAAGATGGTGTTTTGAAAGAATCAATAAGATCGATAAACCATTGGCCACACTAATCCAAAAGAAAGGAGAGAAAGCCCAAATTCATAAAATTATGAATGAAAAGGGAGAGATCACAACGAACACCAAGGAAGTAGAAACAATCATCAGAAGTTATTATCAAGAGTTATATGCCAATAAGCTTAGCAACCTAGATGAAATGGATGCCTTCCTGGAAAACTATAAACTACCAAAATTGAACCAGGAAGAAATTGACAACCTGAATAGACCGATATCTAGTAACGAGATTGAAGCAGTGATCAAAAACCTCCCAAAAAACAAGAGCCCAGGACCTGACAGATTCCCTGGGGAATTCTACCAAACTTTCAAAGAATAAATAACACCTATTCTCCTGAAGCTGTTTCAAAAAAATTTAAGCATAAGGAAAACTTCCAGAATATTTCTATAAAGCCAGCATTACCCTGATCCCCAAACCAGGCAAAGACCCTACCAAAAAGACGAATTTCAGACCAATATCATTGATGAATATGGATGCTAAGATTCTCAACAAGATCCTAGCCAACAGGATCCAACAGCACATTAAAAAGTTTATTCACCATGATCAGGTTGGATTCATCCCTGGGCTACAAGGATGGTTCAACATTCGCAAATCAATCAGTGTGATACAACAAATTAATATGAGAAGAGAGAAGAACCACATGGTCCTCTCAATTGATGCAGAAAAAGCATTTGACAAAATCCAGCATCTGTTCCCGATTAAAACGCTTCAGAGTATAGGGATAGAGGGAACATTCCTGAACCTCATCAAATCTATCTATGAAAGACCCACAGCAAATATCATCCTCAATGGGAAAAAGCTTGCAGCCTTCCCGTTGAGATCAGGAACAAGACAAGGATGTCCACTTTCACCACTCTTGTTCAACATAGTATTAGAAGTCCTAGCAACAGCAATCAGAAAACAAAGAGAAATAAAAGGTATCCAAATTGGCAATGAAGAAGTCAAACTCTCTCTATTTGCAGATGACATGATTCTTTATATGGAGAACCCAAAAGACTCTATCCCAAAACTACTAGAACTCATACAGCAATTCAGCAACGTGGCAGGATACAAAGTCAATGTGCAAAAATCAGTGGCTTTCTTATACACTAAGAAAGGGAAATTAGAGAATCAATTCCATTTACTATACCACCAAGAACCATAAGATACCTGGGAATAAACCTAACAAAAGAGGTAAAGGATCTGTACTCGAGGAACTACAGAACACTCATGAAAGAGATTGAAGAAGACACAAAAAGATGGAAGATCATTCCATACTCTTGGATTGGAAGAATAAACATTGTTAAAATGTCTATACTGCCTAGAGCAATCTATACTTTTAATGCCATTCCGATCAAAATTCCACCAGTATTCTTCAAAGAGCTGGAGCGAGTAATCCAAAAATTTTTATGAAATCAGAAGAGACCCTGAATTGCTAAGGAAATGTTGAAAAAAAAAAATAAAGCTGGGGCATCACGTTACCTGATTTCAAGCTTTAATACAAAGCTGTGATCACCAAGACAGTATGGTACTGGCATAAAAACAGACACATAGACCAGTGGAACAGAGTAGAGAGCCCAGATATGAACCCTCAACTCTATGGTCAATTAATCTTTGACAAAACAGGAAAAAATATACAGTGGAAAAAAGACAGTCTCTTCAATAAATGGTGCTGGGAAAACTGGACAGCCATAAGTAGAAGAATGAAACTCGACCATTCTCTTACACAAAGATAAACTCAAAATGGATAAAAGACCTCAGCGTGAGACAGGAATCCATCAGAATCCTAGAGGAGAACATAGGCAATAATCTCTTTGATATCAGCCACAGCAACTTCTTTCAAGATATGTCTCCAAAGGCAAAGGAAACAAAAGCGAAAATAAACTTTTGGGACTTCATCAAAATCAAAAGCTTCTGCACAGCAAAGGAAACAGTCAAAAAAACAAAGAGGCAACCCAAGGAATGGGAGAAGATATTTGCAAATGACAGTACAGACAAAAGGTTGATATCCAGGATCTATAGTGAACTCCTCAAACTCAACACACATGAAATAGGCAAACATAGCAAAAAATGGGCAGAAGATATGAACAGAAACTTCTCCAATCAAGACATACAAATGGCTATCAGACACATGAAAAAAATGTTCATCATCACTAGCCATCAGGGAGATTCAAATTAAAACCACATTAAGATATCACCTTACACCAGTTAGGATGGACAAAATTAACAAAACAGGAAACAACATGTGTTGGAGAGGATGTGGAGAAAGGGGAACCCTCTTCCACTGTTGGTGGGAATGCAAGTTGGTGCAGCCTCTTTGGAGAACAGTGTGGAGATTCTTCAAGAAATTAAAAATTGAACTTCCCTATGACCCTGAAATTGCACTCCTGGGTATTTACCCCAAAGATACAGATGTAGTGAAAAGAAGGGCCATCTGTACCCCAATGTTTATAGCAGCAATGGCCATGGTCGTCAAACTATGGAAAGAACCAAGATTCCCTTCAACAGACGAATGGATAAGGAAGATGTGGTCCATATACACTATGGAGTATTATGCCTCCATCAGAAAGGATGAATATCCAACTTTTGTAGCAACATGGACAGGACTGGAAGAGATTATGCTGAGTGAAATAAGTCAAGCAGAGAGAATCAATTGTCATATGGTTTCACTAATTTGTGGAGCATAACAAGTATCATGGAGGACAAGGGGTGTTAGAGAGGAGAAGGGAGTTGGGGTAAATTGGAAGGGGAGATGAATCATGAGAGACTATGGACTCTGAAAAACAATCTGAGGGGTTTGAAGTGGTGGGGGGGGTGGTTGGGGTACCAGGTGATGGGTACTATAGAGGGCACGGATTGCATGGAGCACTGGGTGTGGTGGAAAAATAATGAATACTGTTTTTCTGAAAATAAATAAATTAATTTAATTTAAAACTACAACAACAACAACAACAACAAAACAAACAAAAACAAAACAAAAAAAAATCATGAATCTAAAAATATACCATTACAACGCACTAAAATAAATGTTATGATGGAAGAAAACACAGGGTGCCATAGAAGTCTGAGGAAGGACATCAAATTAGATTAATTGAAACAAGAAAAACTGCTTGGATAAAGCAAGTTATAGAGACATGTATGACTAGCTATATGGACAGAGGAAAAGTATTCCTCATAGAATAGCAGCACATGGGAAAAATCAAAGGTAAGAGAGGAGTAGGATTTATAGGTGAAGAGGTCCTTGGACTTTATATATTTGACACTTAAGTTTGACTAGACTGTGTTTTTGAGGAACCCCAAAGATTCCCAGATGCAAAACTCTCCTGGTAGCTAACACTATAGATTAATTTTATTCCTTTTTGTCTCATTTATTTTTGAATTTTGAATTTTCAATTTTGAATTATATAACTTGTGAAATTTATATAAGTGGAACCATAGGCATATACCCTTTGAAACTGGATACTTTTGCTCAGTATTGTGGATTGGGATTTATCCATGTTGTTGTGTGTAAGAGGTTGTTAGTTCATATTGCTGTATAATATTCCATTGAATCAACATCCTAGTTTATTTATCCGTTCTACTGTTAATGTACAATTAGGTTATTTTCAGATTTAGGCCATTAAAAATAGTGATAATATACACATTCTTATGCATTGAAAACGAGAACATGTTTGAGTACTTTTTAAAGGAGAAGTACATAAGATAAATACAAGGAAAGTTCTTGATACCAATTTTGATATTGTATTATGATCCTGGTAAAACATACCTAATTTGTGGACTATTAGAATCTGTTTCTCCAAGAGTGATATATGAGAATTCAAGAATAGCACATACCATATGATTCCTCTTATATATAGAATCTAAAAAACAAAACAAATGAATCATCAAGCAAAAAATCATAATCAGACCTATACATACAGAAAATAACTAATGGTTGCCTGAGGGGAAGGTTGTAGGAGGATGGAAAAAATGAGTGGAGGAGAGTAGGAGATACAGGCTTCCAGTTAGGGAATGAATTAGCTATATGCAGAAAAGGTACACAATAAGGAATGTAGTCTTTATGTATTAATGGTATTGTGATAGCATTGTATGGTAACAGATGGGACCTACAGTAGTGCTGAGCACAGCAGTAGGAATAGACTCGCTGAATCATTGTGTTGTACACCTGAAACTAATGAATACTGTGTGTCAACTAAACTAAAGAAAAAAAAATAGAACACATATTTCATAACACTCAATTTGTAAAATGTAATCTAGTCTAATCTAATGTAAACTTAGAAATTAAACTACATGGGAAGAATTTTAAAACACAAGGATAGATTAAAAATAGGAACAAAATCATAAAGATCTTTGTTTATAATATGAAAGGCCTAGCTATATTTTCAGTGATTTGTAGTGTCTTTGGACAATTCAGTAAACAAATACATTTTTTAAAACTATCACTTTATTCCTTAAGCTCCATAAGTAAGTGAAACCATATGATAATTGACTTTCTCTGCTTGCCTTATTTCACTCAGCATAATCTCCTCCAGTCCCATCCATGTTGATACAAAAGTTGGGTATTCATCCTTTCTGATGGAGCCATAATACTCCATTGTATATATGGACCATATTAAGAAGGGCACATATTGCATGGAGCACTGGGTGTGGTGCATAAACAATGAGTGCCGGAACACTGAAAAAATAAAATAAAATAAAATAAAAAATAAATAATAAACAAAGAAACAAAAACTATCACTTTATTGATGTCGATGATGACCTGAAAAATATGCAAAGAAGAGCATTAAGAGGTGTTTCACTAATTCTGAGTAGAGTGTGAATGAAGACAGGCAGGAAAAAGAAAGAAATTAATATGTGGATCTCTGAATAATTTGAAAATGTGATGACTTTATATATTCATATATATATATATATATATATATATATCATACTCATAGCACTGAATTTTTAAATTTTACATGCTGCCAAAGGGATCATATCCTATGAAATTCACCAACAAACTCTACATTCAGAAACTTTGGATTGCATCAGTATAAATTAATAATAGAATTTTATAAGTGGCAGAGAGGGAGGTGTTGGTATGATGTTTGGCTTTTAGCAGCAATAATTATCCACACCTCTCTCTTCTGTGGTTTTAAATCTAATAGAGAAATAAAACACAAGAATCATAAGTAATATTCAAATGTCAAGTACTTGTAAATAAAGCTGTTTGGAAATGAAGCCTGGATGAGTCCATACTTAGATTCCTTAATACTTCCATTGAAATAAATTTAACTGCTTGGTCACAGGAAAGACATAGACTTTCTGAGCATGGAAGGCATCGATTTACATCATTTTGCACATAAAGAATCTGTATGTCTACCTGACAATCACCCGTGGAAAAAAGAAATCCTAGAAAGAACTCAACTGAAAAACGCTTAGTTCTTCCTATTAAATTCAGAAATCAGAGATTTACTTGGGGGTAGGGAAAGGCTTTTATCTCTAGTACTTAGAAATGTAGGGTACTCTTAATTTATGTGCTAGGGTAGAAAAGCTATTATGGAAAAAGCATGTCTCCTATCAGAAGCCCCTATCAGTTCAGTCAGAAAGGGACAGAAAGGGCAGTCAGGAGAAGAATCTCCTCTGGAAAGAAAATGGGGGGAAAGAAAAAAAGAATAAGTCTAGTTTCATGTTCAGTTTTAATTGAAGTCACTAGATTTAGCACACAAAATACATGATACTCAGTTAAATTTAAAGTTCAAACAACAAATAAATTATTATTATTTTTTAAAGATTTTATTTATTTTATTTGACACATAGAGACCACAAGTAGGCAGAGAGGCAGGCAGAGAGAGAGGGAAGAGGAAGCAGGCTCCCTGCCAAGCAGAGAGCCGGATGTGGGGCTCAATCACAGGACCCTGGGATCATGACCCGAGCCGAAGGCTGAGGCCCTAACCCACTGAGCCACCCAGGTGCCCCAACAAATAAATTATTTAGTGTATACAATACCTGCTTCAAAGGTTTCAGTTAGCCGCAGTCAACTGCGGTGATGAAGCAGATACTCCTCCTTCTGACACATTGTCAAAACTTGAACATAGTAGGCTAACATTAATCACCATGCTGCTGTCAGTCACCTCCCTCCACCTCATCACGTGGGCATTTTATCATCTTGCATCATCACAAGAAGGGTGAATACAGTGCAATACAGTATTTTGAGAGAGACAGAGACCACATTCATAAAGCTTTTATTATGGTATATTATTAAAATTCTTCTATTTTATTATTAGTTATTCTTGTAAATCTCTTTCTGTGCTTAACTTGTAAATTGAACTTTAATATAGGAAAAAACAAAGTATATAAAGGATATGGTACTGTCCATAGTGTCCAGCAGCCACTGGGGTTCTTGGAACATAATCCTCAAGGATATGGGGGAGGGGACCACTATAAGTACATCTCATGGAATATTTGGGACATACTTATTTTAAAGGTAGTTTTTAAAATGTAAAATTCAAATTTATGGGTGCCTGGCTAGCTCAGCTGGAAATTCAGGCAACTTTTGATCTTGGAGTTGTGAGTCTGAGTTTCATGCTAGGGGTAGAGATTATTAAAAATAAATGAATAAATAAATTTAAAAAAAGAAAACATCAAAAAAATAAATAAAATGTGAAAATCAAATTTAAATGGTTGTCCTGTATTTTATCTGTCAAACCTTATTTAAGAGGTAGAGAGCACTGGGTGTTATACACAACTAATGAATCATTAAACATTACATCAAAAACTAATGATATAAAAAAAACTAATGATGTACTGTATGGTGTCCAACTTAACATAATATATTTTTTAAAAAGGTAGGTAGATGGTGATGGGAAAACTGGGTGCTTGACAGGAGACAACCTGATGGGTTACTGGAATAAGGTTTGAAGTTTAATTTCATCTGAAGCTTTCTTGGGAGGAAGTAGATTTTCTATGTTGGAGTATTCTTAAAGAAAGCAGTTATGCTCATTAATCCATGTCCTATCAAGGGGTTCTTTTTAGATAAGTGAAATCTTAGCAAACTTGACCTCTAGGGAATCACTGGTGTTTAGAAAAGTAAACACTATATCCCCCAGGAAATTTTCGAGAAGCTTAACATATATTCTATAACATAGCTAAGAGTTTCTTGTTGGCACAAAACTAGATACAGTACCACTGAAACGCTCACTTTAAAATGACTAATTTTATGTTATGTGAATACCACCTTAATCAATTTAAACTTAAAAACATCAGAGATATTAAAACTCTTTTTTGGTCCTTATTCTGTGAATGTGGACACTATCTGTAACCTTTTCCTCAAATGCCCTTTCCTCAGGAAATCCATAGTGTTTGTTCTATTTTATTTTTTAACTTCATGATTTGTAATTCAATTTTGCTCATCATGTCCTACTTCTATGCCATTAATATTCGGGTTTTCATATTCAGCCTGAGGACTTTCAGTTCTCCCATTTTTATACTCTGTCCTTTGGAAACATATGCATGATCTTAAAGAAATATTAATTTTGATACAATTTAACTTGGTATATTATTACTGATAAAAGGCACTTAATAACATTTCCATTTTTATTAATAGCTCTCTTAAGAAAAAGAAAGGCAGTGCCTACCTGTGTATGGGGCTTTGCCAAGACATCTATGGAGTCAACTATATGATGGCTATATAACAATGACTATATGTATTTTTTTTAAAGATTTTATTTATTCATTTTGAGAGACAGAGATCACAAGTAGGCAGAGAGGCAGGCAGAGAGAGAGGAGGAAGCAGGCTCCCCGCTAAGCAGAGAGCCTGATGTGGGGCTCGATCCCAGGACCCTAGGATCAGGACCTGAGCCGAAGGCAGAGGCTTTAACCCACTGAGCCACCCAGGCGCCCCTAACAATGACTATATTAATAATGAGTATATGTTGACTTGATAAAGCTTAGTCAGTGTTAACTATTTTAGGAATTTCTAGCTGGCCATAAATGCATTAAAGAAAATAATTGTACATTTTGTTTTCATAGTCAAAACATAGTTTTTGTGCTAAATACTACCACAGAGTGGTTTAGTCTTTCAAATAAATAAACTAGGGAAAGCTATGCTTTCTGTTGCTGTCCTAAGGTCTCAGAGAAAAATGACTAATAGAACTGAGGCTCTGCTCTGATGTGTGTGAGGGAGGGACCATATACAAACATTGTAGTAGGTGTATCACATCTCTCCTATTTTTTACAATGCTCTGAGAAACACAGAAGCATTTCTTGAGCTCTTCCTGGGAAAGAAAGTTGAAAGCATTGGCAATGATACTCGGCAGTCGTGAGCACCATATGAGACATTAGTCACAAGCATCTGTATAGAAAGAACACCCTGATATTGGACTGGGTAGTTGAGGTAGATAGTATCACTTCCCTTTTTGTTTAAAAACCTCCAACACTGTCTTTTTTATATTGCTTGATAATAAGTGTTTGCTTTAGGGCACCTGGGTGGTTCAGTGGGTTAAGCTGCTGCCTTCGGCTCAGGTCATGATCTCGGGGTCCTGGGATTGAGTCCCGCATCGGGCTCTCTTCTCAGCGGGGAGCCTGCTTCCTCCTCTCTCTCTCTCTCTCTGCCTGCCTCTCTGCCTACTTGTGATCTGTCTCTGTCAAATAAATAAATAAAATCTTTAAAAAAAATAAGTGTTTGCTTTATTTAATATATTGTGGTTGGATGAGTGAGTATGAAAAGCCCTCCATCCCTAAAAATTCTGCTCTTTAAATAGGTAGGCATTTTTTTAAGCAGGCTCACAGTCATTTGCTCCAAGGATTTGTTTCCAGATATATCTTCTGTTTCCGTGAAAATGCTGTAACGTGGCAGACCGTTCTATCTCATTCTTTAGGGAAAAATTTCTCCCAGGCTTTGGCTTTCATGACGCCCTTCCTTTGCTGTTCCAATTTCAACCACTTCTTCAAGACTTCCCAACAACACTTTTCTCAGGTCACCTCCTTCAGATGATCCTAGTCTGGAGTGATCTTTTATCCATAGTAGTTCTGTAACAATATGGCGAATAAATTTCTGAGATATTTATGCATAAACTGCAATGCAATATAGCTCTTTGGAAAATTTTCTTCATGATAGTATGAGATTTGCCTCTGCCTTTAAGAGGAGAAAGAATAGTTTGCTGAATATAATTTTGTCGAGACATTTACTTACTTACTTATTTATTTTTTACAGAGAGAGAGAGAGAGTCAGAAAGGGAACACAAGCAGGGGTAGTGGGAGAGGAAGAAGCAGGCTTCCTACAGAAGAGGGAGCTGACATGGGGCTGGATCCCAGCTGAAGGCAGAAGCTTAACCCCTTAGCTACCCAGGTGCCCCTATGTTGAGACTATTTTATACCAAACTTTTCTGTAATTGATATATTTGTTAGTCATTTTAGTGATTTATGAATTGATTACAAAAAAATGTTTGAATTCCTGCTTCAATCTTTTTTTTTTTTAATCTCTGTCACAGATTAAAACATTTTAGTCAGTAATGGGGATGTCTCTTTGACTTTGTCTACTCCCTATTGTCTATCACTTAACTATCCCCATGCTCATGCTGGGGGAGCACCCTCAAATTCTTCCTGAACAGTGAAGCATATTTCTCTCTCTGGGTCTTTGCACTCAGTAGCTTTTCTATTTAGAATACTCTCCCTATGGGTGTTTTCTTCTGATTATTTATGTCATAATTGAAATATCAGCTTGGAGAAAAATTCCCTGATCATTTTAAGCTAAAATAACTCACTACTTTCTCTCATCATCTGGTTTTATCTTCTTCATAGATGTTATCTTTCCCTCCCTCCTTCCTTTCCTTCTGTTTTGGTTTACACCCGTGCATTGGAAGCTAATTGAGGAAAGGAACTCTATCCTATTTGCCATTGGACTCTTAGCATCTAAAACTGTGTCTTCTATATAATAAATACTTTTAAAATATTTGCTGAATAGCTGATGGACTGAATGCCTGGCTCTGAATGATCCTGAGGGAGAAATAAGCCAATTATAAGCAAGATTAACTTCTGATTAAACAGCTTTGGGAAGAATATGTTAATGATGTAGAAGCCCTTCCTTATGGATTTATGTGTAGAGTATGGGGTAGAGTGTGGAAGCCCTATAATAGAGCTGAGTCAAGAAGGTCAGGAGGGGGGGGAACAAGGTCAAGGGAGAGGAATACATTATTGAATATATTACCTGTAGAGGTGATTCTTTGAAACTTAACCCTTTGACTTCTCCTGTAGTATAGCTTGTAGGGTTCCTATGAGTCATTGTCTATAGCACAAAGTGGACATTCTGTAAGTGTTTGCTGTTAGCAGTATGGACAAATGAAGCCTCTTTTGTGAATTTATGTGTGTTCATGTGTGTAAGTTGGAGAGAGCATGTTTACAATCTATAATTGTAAAAGTTACTCTTAGCTTGAGTACATACAAAAACAAAATACAAACTAGATTTGGCCCAAGGGCCATATTTTGTCTACCTCTGATCTAGCTCATTCTTCAGTTCTTGAAATAGGATTACTCTCTCGGCAACTGAGTCTCACTTCTTGAATTTATAACCTCTCTGGTGTGCCAGTACTTCTTGGATTAGTTGCTGCTTTATTCTTTTTTGTTCTAGAATTTCTGTTTCCATTGTTCAACAACCTGTTTTGTTCTTTGCTCATCTTCTCATTCTTGTCCTCCAGCAAATAAATAGCAAAAGTTAACATAGTGAACAATGTCTCAAAACTCAAGACTGATGTTGTTCTGCTTCCATATTGTGGCTTCCAAACTGGATTCTTTCAAATAGATGTGGATGAATCTGTCACTTGTTGCCTGCCTTCTCATTGTTGATGCATTTTTAGTTCCAAACAGTTTTTCCTTTCTAACTTATGATCTCATTTTATTCCTCAGTGTTCTGCCAGGATGTTCCATGACATATGATCTTCACATCTCCACTTTTAACACTGATGCTGTCTTGATATCATGAATCCGTGTTCCTTAGGACTATATTCCTTTATAAACTTATTTTCTTCTATGATTTACTCTTTCTTTTTCTTTTAAAGATTTTATTTATTTGAGAGAGAGAAAGCGCAAGTGTGGGGAAGGAGCAGAGGAAGAGATAAGCAGACTCCCTGCTGAGCAGGGAGCCTGATCCCAGGACCCCAGGACCATGACCTGAGCCAAAGGCAGACGCTTAACTGACTGAGCCACCCAGGTGCCCATCTGATTGACCATTTCGTCTCTGTTGACCATTTCATTATCTATATTTAGATCTTCTTTATCAAAACATTTAAAAACACACAATACGTTTTCCATTTGCAAAGCCATGCATTTAGTTCCCAATCAGCAACTTTTAATTACAGCCAAAGGTCTCAAAAATATTGATAAGTATTAATGAATTCAAGCTGATTAATTTAGTTTCATCCTTCCATTATACCCAGTGATTCATTAATTTTGTGAATATGAAAATGACATTTTCATTCTTCCCCTACCCAGCCACTCTAGGACTTTAAATAATCATTTCTTCCTCTGATTTTCCAAATTATTAGATACTGATAAATTATTTAGATGTATCCATTAAAATGGTTTTAACATTTAAAAAATCATACTAAAGATAAATTTACTAAGATATCCGAGTAGGGTGCCTGGGTAGCTCAGAGGGTTAAGCCTCTGTCTTTGACTCAGGTCATGATCTCAGAGTCCTGGGATTGAGCCCCTCATCAGGCTCTTTGCTCAGCGGGGAGCCTGCTTCCTCCTCTCTCTCTGCCTGCCTCTCCGCCTACTTGTGATCTCTCTCTGTCAATAAATAAATAAAATATTTAACAAAAATAAATAAAAATAAAATATCCAAGTAAAATATTTGCATGTTACATTGTATTTTGGTTTTATCATTTTATCATAATGAATGAGAAAAATAAAAGACAATAAGTTGCATACATCTCATTACATTAGAAAAATTAAGACACTGGTGGTTAACCATCACATGTGTCAAAAAGCAATGAAATTTTATCCCAAAGCAGATAGTCATATGGCCTTAGCAAGGTAACCTTATGTTCTATTTTGAGGTAAGATGAAAATATTTCGTATTGTGTCCAAAATTCTGTAAGTTTTTTAATGAATATTAAATCTGAAAGTGAAAACAAAGAGAAGAATGTCCTTAATTGTACATTTCTGTGAATATAAGCCCCTCTGACTTGTCTCATAAAAAATATTTTCATTTTCAATATTGTAATTGTAATTAGGAAATGAGTATATGCCAGATTAGGATTTCCTTGAATCTGCCTTTAGAATGGATTATTTTCATTCTTCTGATAATTTGGCTTCATATAGGTGAAAATTAGAGTGTTCCAGTTCATGTTATTTTATAATAATATTAGAAAGTATGTTATGTAGAAATATTATATAATATAATCATCAGCATTTTGAAAGTAATGATTGTTATTCAACTACCATTCTACTAATGATGAAATAGAGATTGATTTTATTTCATACCTCAATGTTTAATACACAGCTATTTTAACCTTTCTTTTAAACCAAGCTTTCTTTTGATTCATAATAGCTTCAAGATACTTCGTTTTAATGCCATGGTACTAACACTGTGCTGTATTTTAGGAGATGTAAGAAATAATTTATTCATTCTGAATTTCTTAAGACCATATTTTGGATTACCTCAAAATGTAATCTGAAGTAGATTAGGATGTTAGGTGCTTTTAACCACTAACCTTCTAAAATAGGAAGAGAACTTTATCAGTGCAGATTTGGGATCAAATTCCCTTTTGTTTGTGAAAGAATCAGTTACCTAAGTAGTATGCAACTTATCATAGATTTTGAATAACATAAGAATGAAATTGTCAAGTACCACATTTTGATTACATGTATACAGAAATCAAACTTATTCATAAATGAAACCCACACAACAAAAATGCATTTGTATATTCTCACAGGCTTTTTGAGAGCATAAATGAAGTAATGCTTGGGAAGTTGCTTTGTAAACCGTGAAACACTGTAATAATAAAAAAAATTATTAGAAATTCCTTAGGAGTTAATACCTACAACTGAATTGCTAGAATGATTTTGAATTTTTGTAAATAAAAATTGCATTAAAGACATATACCTATTATTAATAAGATTTTAACATCTGTTAAAATTTAAAAGTTGTATATCTTCTAAATAATTTCTAAATTTAGAATAGATTCTAAATAATTTGCTATTTTGCCCACTGTCTATGCCTACATAACTATATATATATACACAATTCTGGAAAATGTGTATTATGAACTTTTTTTGCAGAAAATTATTTAAAAAGGAAAATAAAGCCCAAGTAACAGGATTTTTAACTTTTGGATAAATTTTATATTATACAATAATGATTTTTCCTTGCAAATTCTACTGGCCTTCATCAAAAGTATATACAAGATACCTTTTTTCACAACTAACTGAAGTCTGATAAAATTGCCTTCATAACTAAGCTTATACTTAACCTTATTATGTTCACAGATATCTTACTATACTAGCTAAATAAGAACCTGCAGAATATAATCACAATTTATGATAAAATGCAGCTACCATACTTATTAAAAAGCTGGTAAACAGGTGATTATTAGTTGGATTTAGATTTTAATGCTAATTTAAATGAATGCTCTAGAAAAGTATATTGACTTATAATATATATATGGATATAGATATATAGATATATATAGTACCTTCTTGAAGCTTCAAACTATTTATCATATTTTATCTAATAGGCACACGCTTCAAAGCTTAATTCCCAAAAGACATTATACATTAAAGCAGTTATTTGTCTCTTAACATCCAAATTGCCTTTGAGTTCCTCGAATCCTCATACATTCTTACAAAACATTTTTACATACAGAAACACACACATGTATCAGTTGGACATTTAAAGTACAGTTATTACTTTTTGTTAAAAAATGTGATGGCTATTTATTTTCCCAGAGTTTTAACTCTACCAAAACATCATCTACTTACTACAGATTGTTTCTTATGATCATACACAATATATTATTCACTGATCATTAAAAATCACTGGCTACAGAGAAAAATTTAGTAATGTCTAATCAAGCTACATAGGCATTGACTCTTTGACCTAGTTATCCAGTTTTGAGGTAAATACCTCAAAGTGAAAGTCCACCTCAACACACAAAATAGAACATAGACATGTTATTTACACAGTATTATCTGAAATAGAATATCAAAAACCACTTGTCTACTCACAAGTCTCTGCTAAAACAAAACAAATTTAAAAACAGAAAAATATGATTTATCTACTCAATGGAATTTTTGTTTTTAAGAACGAGAAAAAGAAGAGGAAGAGAGAGAGAATCTCAACCAGGCTCTATGTCCAGTATGGAGCCTGATGTGGGGCTTGATTTCACAACTCAGAGATCATAACCTAAGCTGAAATCAAGAGTCAGATGCTTAACTGACTTAGCCACCCAGGTGTCCCAGCTAAGTGGAATTCTATTAAACAGTTAAAATTTAGGAAGATATCTGTCACCCAATTCCCAGAAATAAACCCACACATATATGGTTAGTTAATTTAGAACAAAGGAACCAAGAATCTATAATGGAGAAAATATTGTCTCTTAAATCAATTATCTTGGGAACACGGGACAACTGGCTACATGCAAAAGAATGGCCCTGGGCCCCTTTTTTCCCACCATACAAAAAAAATTAACTCAAAATGGATTAAAGACTTGAATGTAACACCTGAAACCACAAAACTCTTAGAAGAAAACAGATGGTAAACTCTTTGACATAACTCTTAATGATGCTTTTGTGAATCTAATACCAAAAGCAAATAATAATAATAATAATAATAATAAAGAAAAAGTAAACAAACTAAAAAAGCCTCTGCCCAGCAAATGAAATCATCAACAAAACTGAAAGATAACCTACTGAATAGGAGAAAATATTTGCAAATTATATATTTGATAAAGGACTAATAGTCAAAATATATAAATAACTCACAGAACTCAACAACAAAAAACCCCAAACAATCCAATTAAAAATGGGTGGAAGTTCTGAACAGACATTTTTTCCAAAAAAGATATACAGATGGACAACAGGTACATGAAAAGATTCTCTACATTATTAATAATCAGAAAATTGTGAAACAAAACCATAATAAAATATCATCTCAGAGCTGTCAGAATGCTTATATCAAAAGGAGAAGAAATAAGTGCTGGTGAGAGTATGAGGAAAAATGAATACTTGTGCCCTGTTGGTATGATTGTAACTTGGTGTAACCACTGTGGAAAATAGTATGAAGGTTCCTCAAAAAATTAAAGATAGAACTGCCTTACAATTCAGCAAGTCCACTTCTGGGTATTTATCTGGAAAAAAAAAAAAAACCTACTAATTCAAAAAGATATATGTACCCTGATGCTCACTGCAGCATTATTTACAATAGCAAGAGATGGAACCAATGTAAGTTTGCACGGATGGATGAATGGGTAAAGAAGACGTGAGACATGGATGGACTACAAAGGCATTAAGCTAAGTGAAATAAGTCACATAAAGACAAATACTGTATGACTTCTCTCGTATGTAAAATCTAAAAATAATAGTAATAATAAGTTCATAGATACAGAGAACAGATTGGTGGTTGCAAGAGGCAAGATGTAGGGAGAGGAGAAATTGGGGATTTTTTTTTTTTTTTTAGTTCAAATAAATGGAATAAAGCTTTTAAAAAACTCAGCTCACTGGGCAGAACTGATCAAATGACCCTAGCTAACCACAGGCCTGCAGAATCAGTTCAAAGTCTAAAAGTAAGAAATATTTAATGCATAGCAATAAGGACAACTGAACTGCCATTCTTTTTCTCCCCTTTATATTAAAAAAAAAATTAGGAAGTTAGGAAGTACATGGATAGAGCTAAAGAGTATTAGGATAAGTGAAATAAATCGGAGAAAGACATACGAATAAAGAATTACAAAGAATAACATGTGATTTCACTCAGATGTTGAATTTAAGAAACAGAACAATTAAGCAAAGGGAAGAAAAAGAGAAAGAGAGGCAAACCAAGAAACAGATTTTTAAGTATAGAGAACAAACTGATTGTTACCAGAGGGGAGGCGGGTTAAATAGATTATGGGGATTGAGCAGGGCACTTGCGGTGAGCACAAGGTGTTGTATGGATGTTGAATCACTGTACTGTACACCTGAAACTAATATTACACTGTATGTTAACAGCTAGTTAAATTTAAATGAAACTTCAATGAAAGCTTAAAAAAATTAAAAAAAAAATAATGGGAAGGTTTCCCTCACCTGATAAAGACATTTCTAGGATACACACTTAAGGAAAATTCGCTGTAGTATTATTAAATAACTATATGATTACTCTACGAAAGAAATACCAGAAAGTCTAAAGCAGAAACTGAAGAAAAATATTATCTAAAGAGACTGCATTATAGTGGGGTCTATGTTACTCTGCTGTTGTCTTTTTATACATGCTGGATATAGCCTTTTTTTTTTCTTTTAAGCTTTTATTTATTTATTTCAGAGGGAGAGGAAGAGTGCATGATTGTGCCTGGGTGGGAGTTCAAGGAGGCCAGAGGAAGAGGGAGAGAGAATGTGAAACAGAATCTGCACTCAGCCCCAAGCCGGACTGAGGGCTTGATCCCATGACAGAGAGAGAGATCATGACCTGAACCAAAACCAAGATTTGGTCACAACCAACTTTGTCACCCTGGTGCCCTCCTCCTTTTTTTGTAATAGTAAATTCTTTCACGGGTGTCTCTTCTGACAATGGAAGGACAAAAAACAAAACAAAACAAAACAAACAAACAAAAAAACTGCAAGGGAGCCTTGAAAAATTCTTAGCACACCTGCTTGTTATGATATTGGAGTAGTAATTCTGAAATTTGTATTATAAGCTAGAGTAAACATGTTTTGGCAATATAGTATTGCCAAATATACTCTCTTTAGTAATATATTCTCTTTAGTATAGGAGAAGGGATATAAAAATACAGAATCTGGGAGATGTAGAAGAACTGTATGGTGTTGAATTTCAGTTCTAAGATTCAGTATGAACATATGAGTTCATATTAATGAATGAATGAATGAACAATCATTGTTCAATTGTCACTCAATTGTCAATGAATGGTCCCAGAGGCATGAAACAACCTAACATCCAGTATTTCTCTTTGGAATACCATTTCTACTAAAATGAATCAAGCCTTCTTTAAAGAAATAGTCAACTCTGGTTTGGGTTTGGGGAAGGAAAAGAATAAAGGTATTGTACTTTATACCTTTTCTTAATAACAATACCTTAATGTGGAAGAAAGCACAAAGATGTTAGAAAGAAAGGCAAACAAAAGAGAGAGAGAGAAAAAAAATGAGGTGGGGAAGAGGAGGAGGGAGAGAAGGGGGAGAGAAAGAGAGAGAGATATTGAGATCTCCTGTCTCCCAATCCAACATCTATTAAATTTGGGACCCTACACAGTTCTTAACAGGATACCAAAGAACTCGTGAGGACTCAATGACACCCAAAAAGTAGGGAAGGAGCACTTCTTTGCTTAGGAAAGTTTGCATAATGAATCTAAATGTAATGACAAAACTAGAAAATCACTATTTTACAATTGCCCAAGTGGTTAACTATTTTCAGCAAAGGTAACCAATGGATACTAAATTCATTGAGTAGAAATTTGTTAGGGAAAAGAATATTTCATGCTCATAAACACAAGGAGAACTTACAAGATTTCTCATCTCTTAATTACAAATAGGGGAAAAACATATTTCTAATGGAGAAATGTTGCAATGCTACCTTATACAAATGATCAAACATAGGATCACTAATTATTTAATAAAATAATATTATAAACTTCTGCTGAGATTCAATAGAAAGTACACAAATAACCTGTTATGTTATTGTGACAGTTGACCTGAATCTTACGAGCTAACAGTCAGGGAAATTTGACATATTTAACATTTTGACATATTGTGCAAGAGACTTGGTTTGGGTCCTTCAGAAATTAAGGGGCACCTGGATGGTTCAGTTGGTTAAACTTCTGCCTCAGACTAGGGTCATGATCCTGGGATCCTGGGATTGAGCCCGGCATCTGGCTTCCTGTTCAGCAGGGAGCCTGCATATCCTTCTCCCTCAGCTCCTTCTCCACCCTCTCTCTCTAATAAATAAATAAAATCTTTAAGAAAAATATCAGTGTGATTTAAAAAATGTTGGGGGGGCACCTGGGTGGCTCAGTGGGTTAAAGCCTCTGCCTTTGGCTCAGGTCATGATCCCAGGGTCCTGGGATCGAGCCGTGCATCCGGCTCTCTGCTCAGTGGGGAGCCTGCTTCCTCCCCTCTCTTCTGCCAGCTTCTCTGCCTACTTGTGATCTCTGTCTTTCAAACAAACAAATAAATCAATAAGTAAAATTAAAAAAAAAAATCTCAACCAAATGTTACTGGTGATGTTTGATTGGGTCCTCAGTCAATAATATCCCCCCCCCCAATATAACTTTTGGGGTAGTTGGGTAAATTAAAATTATAGACTTTAAAATAGATTATACGTTTACAGATTATCATATTAAATTTCTGGGTTGCAATAATAAGGTGGTAAGAAATAATGGAATGAGACAGACTGTTAACCATTGGTAATTCAAAGTAAAGAATGTATGAGCATTCCTTGTACTACTCTCAGTTGTAAAACTTTTAAAATAGAGCATTTTGAAAATGTTGACATCATATTTTTATAACTTGTCAATTATGTAATTGGTTAGTTTGGCTGATCAGTTTACCTATATATTGTAAGTGAAGTCTGATCTGTGTAATGATAAAAAATGATACATACAAAAACAAATAATTAATCTTAATGATAAAAGCTTATTTAAAGTATAAACTCAACGTAAAGCTTCTCTGTTGCCATGGGAACTTGCTCAGCCTAAGGGTTCGACATCACCAGGCACCAAAGCTAGAGAATAATCAATCTACCTTCTGAATCCATAATACAAAGATGTACATTCTACTTCACATCACCTAGTTAGATGGAGCCCGCATTGACTACAGGGGAAAGCTGTTTGTCAGTGCACCCTTCGTTGGTCTTTCTCCTCACCCTTTTTCTCTATTTCCTCACTTGTGATTCCTAGAACCAGCTCCCTGATAAATTACCAATACTAAATCCTTGCCTCAGGTTCTGCTTTTAGGGAAACTGAAACCAAGGCTAACTGACAAAATATCAAGAATTTCTAATAATTTATGTTAGAAACAATGCAGTTATCTTATCAGTATTGAAAGTGTGTTTTTATAAAGGTAATGCTGATATAATAAACCTACCTCCAACCCAAGCCAAAACCAGTGAAGATAGAAGTTCCTGCAGAATTACTGAGTGTAAAATTGGAGTGCTCTTCCTTTTTTCCCAGCTAGGGCAATTTTGTCAGGCTTGTTAACCAGAAACTCAGTGGTTATGAGCTTAGGCACATGTCAGCATGGATAGAGCATTGTGATTACTACACTAAAAAAGAAATGATTTCTGTGTAAACTTTTATTCCTATCTCAATAAGTTTTATTATTTTTTCTATTAAATTATCCACTTCAATTCTCCACATTTTTCCCTAATATATTTCATATATCGATTCCACATTTTCCCTAACACCAAGACATATAAAGTTTTTCTAAACAAATGTTTCATCAAAGCAGACTTCTATCAGTAAAAAATGGAATAGCTATTTACATTTCCAAATCAGTTATTTGCCACTGTAATATGATTCTTGCTAAGATTTTTTTTCCTAATTTTTTATAAACTTAATGCTTTTAGGTATTTACTTTCATCAGTATATGCATGCAAAAGAAGTGAACATTTAAATAAAAAAATTGTTAGTGGACACATTCTAATCAAAAGGACAGAGGGAAAAGTACAGTAAATATATATATGTATATATATTTATTTTATTTATACTAATATAATATAATATAATATAAATTGTGTATAATACAGTTCCTTACATTACTATGGAAAATTAGCTCAATTTTTAATCTTTTTTCTGTACTTGAATTATGGAAGAGAGAAAACTGTGATGCCTTGATGTAAGCCAAAGTCAAAATGAGGCATTCATTGACATAAAAGTATTTATTATACTGTACCTTCAACTTTATTATAATTTTTTCTTAACTACCCAAATTGAGATATACAAATGTTTAATTTACTATCCTAGTCCATGACAATAAGCATACATCTGGAGATGAGAGATAGAAAGTTTTTCCTTGGGCAGAAACCAGTGTGTTTAAAATTGGTGAGAATCTTCAGATTTTAAGTTCTTCCTTCAAGAAAAAGTGGGGAAAAAAGAGAGAAAAAACATCAAGTCAGTAGTAAAGCTTTCCTCCAAACTGCATGACTATTGTGAAGAAATATCTGTGAAAAATCTGAGGTGGACAATATAAATTGCTTCTGGCTATCAAGGGAAAAAGAAAATTTGTTGGTGCTGTAATCAGAATTTCCTCTTCTACTATGGACAGGAAGTATCCGCACTCTGCCAGTTTGCTTTCTACTTTCTTTTACACATCAGATAGGAAAAGTGGATTGTAGGAATATTCAAACTTTACATTTCCCTTTAGTCATACAAATAATTTGTATAAAATATCAGCGCTTTCATTTGATGAAACTTTTCTCATTTTCTCTATAAAGTTTAAATTTTGAGATGACTTTGTAAATTAAATTTTTTAAAAAATTTTATTTATTTATTTGACAGACAGAGATCACAAGCAGGCAGAGAGGCAGGCAGAGAGAGAGGAGGAAGCAGGCTTCCCACCAAGCCGAGAGCTCGATGTGGGGCTCGGTCCCAGACCCTGGGATCATGACCCAAGCCGAAGGCAGAGGCTTTAACCCACTGAGCCACCCAGGAGCCCCAACTTTGTAAATTAAATTTAATTAGTATATTTGAAATTTTAAAGTTCAACCTGACAGACTATATTTATATTAGAGGAAAAACAAAAATTATGTTAGAAGAATTACATGTTTTATAAAAATTATGAATTCTTATATCTTTATATTTCCCCATAAATAAATTTCTGTAAATATTATTTTAGAAAGTAATAACATCCATGCTTTAAAAAAATGATTGTAATAAAATGTGTCAAATATTAAAAGGTCATTTCTTTTATCCCCCAAAGCAGTATTTCTATATTTTGAATAAATGTCTGCTTATATACCTCTTATCACACTAAATTTAAAAGAAATCTAGAAAATTACACTTCTAGGAGTATAGAAAAATATATAGAAATATATTTTGAACACACATCTCATATCCTTACTGAGACTTCTTTGTTGTTGTTCCAAGCCTCCATTCTTTAAAGAGTCAGGACATTTTTCAATCTCTAGACTGAGAAATTGAATCAGTAGGATCTGGAATTACTAAAAGACACAAGTACTCTAGTAAACTAATTTGAAATTAAAAAATCCTACCCAAATTTATGTTTTTCAGTATAATCATAGATTCCCTCATAAACTATTCAGCAAGAGGGACAAAGATCTATTTTTTTGCAATGCTCCTGGAGACTGGTAGTCCAGAAAAGGATTTCAGTTAATGATTTCCCTTTTCAGTGTAGCCTGAGTCTTGTCTGCTGCTCCCTTATAATATGATCCAGCAGTATAGAAAGAAGTACTGGAAAATTAAGGGGGAAATCTACTGCCATTCTTCAACTCCTGACACAGGTGGAAAGAGAAAATAGTGGCTTCAGCCACCAGTGAATTTGAAAAATACACTTGGCCATGACAAGAACTGATGTTATTGTGAAAAAAAGTAAATAAAAGAGAGATAAAATGGGATTTGGTAGAAAGGATACTAAAAGATACTCGGTCACTAAAGGGAAAAGTCATTTCTCAGATTCTAAAGCCAGAGAAATGCCTCTGAGCCAAGCCAAGTAAAAAAATACAATATTAACTTTCATTGTATAATTTTTAAAAGTAAAAGTTTTTCATGGATGATGTAGAATCTGGTCCATTCATAACTTTTATTGTAATTTTTTCCCAACTTTAAAAACCTCAAATATATTAATCAGAATTTTATTCACAACTAAGTTGGTTTAAAATAGATGTTCTTTATTCTACCTTTAAATCTTCTTAGAGTGGGAATTAAATATTTTGCATTAAAAAACACAAAGGAAACCTTGCTAGATATATGAAATTTGCAACACTTGATAATATACTTGAGGTTTTTAATGCCAATTACCTGCACTTACTGTTTATTCTTTTCCAACTGGCATTTACTTTAGCAAAATATGTCTAAAGAATGCTTATTCCATACTGGGCATAGTGATAGATTCTGTTGGTATAATTTCTGCTAGCAGAAAGATTTGCATCCAGTCTCAAAACACAGGCAATTACATAAAAACAAAACAAAAAACAATTCTCAAGGGTAAAATAGTGCTTTCCCAACTCAAGGTGCTCTTTTAGTTTTACAAATAAAATCATATTTATTTTCTTGACCAGTTCCTCCATCTCCTGTTATTGTCTCTCTTCGTGCTTTTCCACTTCCTTCTCCTCTTCCTCCTGTCTTTCCTCGTGTTTATCTTTTCCATTAAACTCAGTAAAAATAGGGACCAAGTCTTTCTCTTTTCCTTTCTTTTTTTTTTTGAGATTTATTGATTTATTTGAGAGAAAGAGCACCTGTGTCCACCCGTGGAGGGGAGGGAAGAGAATCTTCAAGCAGACTCCCCTCCTTGCTAAGCCTGAGGTGGGGCTCCGTCTCAGGTCCCATGAAATCATGGCCTGAGTCAAAATCAAGAGTCTGATGCTACTTAACTGACTGAGCCACCCAGGTGCCCCAATTTTCCTGATCTAATTGCAAAACTTTTGAGATGTTACACAGAGCCAGCTACTGATTTCTTGGTATATAGAAACCATAGTGATTCCTTGCCATTTTAACAACTCTGTGAGTTGTGTAACTATCAGGTAGTAATGATGTAAAATGAAGGAATCAAGTCTCTAGACTAAGAAAGAAAGATGTCTTAAGCATAAATAAATACAGAACCAAATCATGTGACATAGACATCTTTATGGGATAAAAAAGATAATCTGTTCTGAAAATTATATAAGTAGATGATATATATAAGATAGTCAATGTTTGTATTTCCTTCACTTTGCTACCAAGCTCAGACTCATGAAATTATAGTACCAGCTGTCCTCAGGGGAGCCTTCCTTCTCACATCTATTTCAGTATGCTCCTGGGGTTTCGTTCTCTTTCTCTCTCAAGCTTGTTTTCACTCTCACTCTATTTGTCGGGTTTTCTCTCTTTAGTGCCTCGCAATGAATTAAAAAATATGTTTTATAGTTGGTTTATAGTGAAACAGACCTTCAGAATGTTCAGAATACTCAATTCTCTCCGACAACAGTAAGTTGAATTTCTAACTCCCAGGACCTGTGAATGTGACCTTGTTTGGAAATAGGATGGGCTCTAATCCACTATGACCGATGCTCATATAAGAGGAAAAGAGACATGGCCATGCAGTCACACGTGCAGAATGCCAGGTGAAGTGACTTGTCTACAAACCAAGGAATGTCAAGGATTGCCAGCAATGCCAGAAGCTAAGAGACGGGCATAAAACAGTTCCTCCTTTAGAGCCTTGAGAGAGATCATGTCCTTGTTTTTAGACTTGTAGCCTCCAGGACAGTGAAGGAATAAATTCCTTTTTTAGGAATTCATTTTTTTAAGTACCCAATTTGTGGTCCATTTGTACAGCAGCCCCAGGAAACTAGGATTGCTTAGCTCTATTATATAAGTCAGCTAAAGTAGAGTGAAAATGTCTAAATTGGAAAATCAAGATGTGTCTGGACTAGAATATTTAATCTAAAATTTGTGGGTGCGTAAAAAAGAGTAAGACTTGGGACTCCCTGCTTTCCTTTGCAAAGGCCTGGTTGCAAGGTTGGCCTTGTCTGGCGTTTGGGAACTAAGCTCTTGGAGTGTTCCCGGGCAACGTTTAACTGACAAAAGTGGCTCACTCTGCCTAGACAGCATAAACAATATGGTTAATGGTGAACTTAAGGTTTATGCTGAACACCTGCTTTCCTCTGGGAATCTGGAATTTGGGCACCTGCTAGACAGAGGATGCCTCTGTGACCAGACCCTGGCAAAAATCTTGGCAGCTGAATCTCTGATGGGTTTCCCTGAGTGTAACTCTTGTACATATGTTGTTGCATTTGTGTTGCTGGAAGAAAAGTGTGCTCTCTGTAAATCCTCATGGGACCGAAGAAACATAAGGAAGCGTTCACGTGGATTTCTCCACACTTCACCTATGTCATTTTCTCTTATGATTTGGATGTGTATCTTTAAAATATCACTATAATAAACCCTAGCCATGCATATAGATAAATCTCTGAATGTTAGGGTAGTCCTGAGAACCTTCAACAAGAAGAGACATTAGAAGTTTTTAAATCGACCACTCGATATTATCTCAAAAAGAATACATCCAATTTTCTATCACATATAACCCAAAATATATAGTATATGACTATACATTTGAATGAATATTTAGATTTTTGTTGAAACTATGAGTTGGTTTTGGTTAAATAAGTTGTCTGTGCAGTATTCTTTATCTTCTTCTTTCAATGTAACCTGAATAAAGCTTAATTACTTAACATTTACTTAATTACATATTTAACATTTGCTAATAAGAACATTTAAAAAGTTCTTTAATATATAATTAGCCAGTAATGGCAAAACTAGCATATAGTTGTCCATTATATTGTGGAGAATAAAGTTGCTGTCAAAAGAAAATCATATTAAAGCTAAGATAAATGTTTATTTCCTCTAAAGCCCCATATGTAAAAGACAGTTAAAAACTTGCACAGAGAACCTGTGGGAATGCACCCAAGACCCCTTTAATTCACAACCATCATTTTTCTCTGGGAGGCAGCCATGCTTCAGCCCTCTGGACTGTGTTCAGGGGACCAAAATCTCGGTATACTTGTAAGTTTCCTGGTCCCTTTTCCTCTCCTATTCCAATCCCATCCTCACTCTAGACAGTGTAGACTGTGCCTACCTTTTGAAAACTTTAAAAATGGATCCATTCATCTGCTGTTTACTCCTAAAATGATTATGGCAATTGTATACTCGGCCAGCACCTAGTTTTGACTTTTATTAGATAATTTTATTAATGTAAGAAACCATTACTTTTCTTGGCAGCTACTGTTGGAGATGGAAGAAAACAACCAGACACAAATTCTGAAGAAGTAATTGGGGGGTATAATTAAAGTCCGATGTAGTGATCTTTTAGGAATGCTGTTGCACATACTATTTCATAAAAATGTATATTAGCAAGTGAGAAAGTACAAAAGAACATCTAGCATAGTCTTGAGTAGAGGCTACACTCACTATTTTGCAAAATTTGGAACAATAAAATCAATAGAGATGTTTGCTTGCTTGCTTTCTTTCTTTCTTTCTTTCTTTCTTTCTTTCTTTCTTTCTTTCTTTTCTAAGATTTTATTTCTTTATTTGAGAGAGAGTGAGCAGCCAAGTGAACATGAGCAAGGAGAGGGACACAGGGAAAGGGTGAAGCGGACTTCCTGCTGAGCAGGGAACCTGAGGCAGGGCTCAATCCAGGAACTCCAGGATCATGACCTGAGCCATTGGCAGATGCTTAATCTACTGAGCCACTCAGCACCCCAGTGTTTGCTTTATTTTTAATAAAAAATATTGTAGTGGAGGCATTATTCTGGGAGATTATCTCAGGCAGACATTCTAAAATAGTGGAACTTGGTCCTTAAGAACAGAAACTGTTTCGATTACCTTTGTGTGGTATATATTTAAAATATCTTACCCCAAAAGTGTATTCTTAACACTCATCCTTAGATACTGTTACTAGTAGGCAAAAAAGCATGATAATTTCTATGTATAGCAAAGGTGAACTGTTAAGTACTGTCAAATGATAATTTGCAATTTACTATTATAAAAATTATATTTAAACATGATAATGATGGGTGTACAAATCTGAATTAAATTATACATTTAAATTTATTTATTTATCATTAGAAATTTGTTTTTAATTGAGAAGAAATTCACATAAGATAAACACTATTTTAAAATAACAATTCAGTGGCACTTAGTACATTTACAATGTTGGGCAACCTTCACCTCTATCTGGTTCTGAAACACATCATGCCCGGAGGAGCCTCCACACCCATTAGTTAGTTACTCCCCATTTCTTTTTCCCCACTACCTCACCCCCACTCCTGCCCTCTGCTGTCTTTTTTATATAATAGAAATATATTTATGATTGTGATAGTTTTAACCAAACATTGTCTTTTTTTTTTATCTCCAAGTTAGATTTCACTCAACTCTACCACCTGTATAAGGCTATGCAATAAAAATTTGTGTATGATAAGGTATAATAATTTAAAAAAATGATTACCTATATTCTATCCTCACTGGACAGGCTCAAATATGTATTTCTCATTGTTATTAAAAATATATGTGATAATCTGCCTGAACTCCTGGGCATGTAATTTTTAAAGAATGGTTAACTCAGAAATGGTATTTGGAACAGGTCTCTTTCCAGAGTATGTCATTCCACAAATATGTATGTCTTACCTAATATTTCTAAATAAAGTATCAAAGATTAAGAGTTTAGTATATTCCCATACAAACTTACAAAATATTGTGGCCTCCTGGATCTGGATGACCAAAATATATTAGGTTATACAATTTTATTTATATATCAAACTGCATTATTTTTTGAGGTCTTTCGATGAACAGAATTGTGTCAGGAACTTACAATGGAACTCCAGAAGTAGAAAAATCCACTAAATGAATTTCAATTCACAGATTTAATTTCCAAAGAGTCATTGCTTTTTCATGAAATGATTATATATTGGGAATTTTTTATAAGGTCACAAATGTGAGTTATGGATTTATTTTATTGATTTATTTATTTTATGATGACCTCTTGAATTTTATAATGACCAAACAAACAGAAGCGGCTCTTTGGGTTGAGTAGTTTAATCAAAATTTCCGGTTTATGGATGCATGTTGTGCATTATGGAAGAGCAACTGAGGAATATTCTTAGAAAACCACAAAGGGAGCATTTCTTTATGACCTAAAGAATTTCTGAGTCACTGTGTAGTGACCTTATGTGGCAGTTTGCCAAAGAATTTTGTTTTTAAGGAAATATAAATTAAATAATTTAAGAGTAATAAATTGCCAAATTTGTAGCTAAATATGAATATCTTAAACATTCCAAGTGAAACAAGTGCATGTTCACTGGGCTTTTTAAAGTATTCTTTGTATACATTAATTTGGAATATAATCATTTGGCCATTGGAATATCAGGCAATTTCCTGAAATAGGAATGATCTCCACTTATCATCTTTGGGTCTTTAACCACAGAAAATTATTCCTTGAGATGCCACAAGCAACACATTCCATATTGTACAGAATTTAAGTTGACACTGTAGAACACCTATTGTGTAGCCTCAGAAGGCTATTTTTTTTAATTTTAAAATCATATTTAAGTCTTAAGTTGACATATGTCTGTTGGTTTAACATCACAAATTTTTCTGCACTCTGTTAAATTAAGTTGTAGTTAATAACACAATCTTACTCAAATCCCAATTTAACTCCTTGTTATAATGTATTTCAATTTTGTACTTGTTACCATTTCTATTCCAAAGTATTTTTTCAATTAAAATTCAATTTTTGGCTTGCTATCTCATTCATTTTTTATAAAATTTTTTATTTTTTATAAACATATATTTTTATCCCCAGGGGTACAGGTCTTAAAATTCACTTTGTAGTTCACACTCTTCTATGCTTTGAGGGAGTGAGTTTTCAGGTTTTGTTCACTTGCTTCATTTTATGTCATACTTTTCCTAAAATAAAACTATACAAAATTAACAAGTAAGAGTTAACAAATAGAGAAAAAACACACATTTTTTTCCAAGCAATATTTTCACAGACACACATCACCTTTTCATCTTGGTTAGCTCAGCCATGGCTGCGGTAAGTATAGATGTGAAGGTAGTAGTGAGGCAGCAGCTAAGGAAAGGGGAAAGGGGACAAGGAAGGCTAAGGCATGCATGAGGGAGATGTGAGGTCTGCTGAGTAACTATGAAAAAATATTAATGAAATACTTACATAAGGAAGTGCTCTGGTTAGATGAACTGGTCTGTATGAGTCAAGATATTCTCAAATTAATAATTTTTTAATAGAATGACCCAGCTGTTTGGGGGAAAAGGGAAAAGATGCGATAGCTTAATATGAAAGTTCTCTGAGAGTTGGTCTGTAATTTTAGAGAGAGCCTAAAGTAAATCCTCCTTATTGTTTACACTTACGTGTTAATTCTTTCCCAAACACTTTATCGTCAGTACAATCTGGCTTTGTCCGCATGATAAAATCTGAAAACTAAATCTGTGTACAAAAATACTGAATTATGTATTTTTTGTGTTTGTTTTGTGTATCACTTGTGTTCCAGTGAGCAGTATCAGTCCATAGCGGAGCAAATTTATCTGGCATAAAGGCAAAAATTAAACTTCTGTTTTTATTTTTTATATTTAATATTCAGTTAGAATAAAGGTTGCTGTGAAATGGTTCTAGCTAATAAACTGAAATTCTACCTCAAATTTTTTGTTTTTGTTTTTGTTTTTTTAAATTTTATTTTATTTATTTGACAGAGAGAAGGAAAGAGAGAGAACACAAGTTGGGGGAGGCATCGAGGGAGAGGGAGGAGCAGGTTCCCTGCAGGGAGCCCCGGGGCTCATCCAGGACCCTGAGATCATGACCTGAGCCAAAGACAGGGTTTTAGCCAACTGAGCCACCCAGGTGCCCCTCAAAACTTTCTCTAGTTATTTATTTTGAATGTGGTTTGATCTCTTCCCTTCTGTTCTCTTCATCTGGGATGATTTCCTTGATCAAAAAGGAAGAGGATAAAGCAGACACACCCTACTTTAGGGCATACATTTTATACTAGTTTGGAAATTTGGAATGCAAGTATAAGTCAGAGAAGTTGACAACACTCAAGAGAAGAGGGTTTAACCTCTGAGCAGAGAAGGTGGTTAGAATCAAAGGGACTGGAATTGTTGATGAAATGGAGCAAGATCATGTTCAGAAATGCAGGAAAAAAAATCAGGAATGACTAAGGTTACAGATTACATCTATCAGAGAGACAGAAAGTTTACAAGGTAAAATGCTACATCAAGATGATGTCAGAGTGAAACAATGATCGTCATTGAATTAAAAAATATCCAAGAGTTTTGGTATTAAAGCCATGTTTTCAGTGAGTGAGCTAGAAGAAAGATAAGTGTAGCTGGCTATCTCAAGAAACAGCTGTGATGGAATGAGACTACTAAAACATTAACTAGGTGTAGAAACAGGTTAAAGAATATTTTTCTTTGCTTTGCTCTAAAATGGAAAACCTGAAGTATGTTTATAGATAAAGGGTACATAGAAATAATATTTTCTGTTGTTGAATGTGAGTGTGAGAATTTAACCAATAGAGCAAGTTCTCTTGTAGATGAAACTGATAGGGTTAGAGCTTAGGTAAAAACATATTCTTGTACCCAAGGAGGAATGATATTTATCTCTGTGAAAATACAAGAACGTAATATAATTATATAAAATAAATATGTGAAGGAATTTCCAAAGAATTTTAACTCTATCTGATCATATGCCTCAGTATTTTTTTTTTTTTCAGAAAATACAGTAGTCATAGACACAGCTCAGTGGGGTAAAGTCTCCCAAAGACATATTTTAAAACTTTACTACTTGGGGTAGTGAACACACTTAAAAGCTAAGTAGTAAAGTCAGGTTGACCTGATTTGAATAGTGGCTCTGGAAGCATGTATGCTTAGATACATTTTCTTTGTTAGTAAAATTAAGATAAAATATGTATGTATACAGATGTTATGAAACATTCTTATGTTGTAAGCACAGTTCTCTCCCACAGTAGCAAATAAGCACATAGCTCATATCATGATCAATTTTTAAATAAGCAGAATGTGTTGGTGATCATTACTGGGTCTTCTGAGTACACTAAAAATGTTTCTAGCACTTTCCCAGTTCAATGATCTCTTCACTGTTTCTATCCACCCTCTAACTTCCTCATTTGTCTTCATTGGCCAGGTAGTAACTGAATGTTCTTAGACACCAAAGTTGCCAGGTGCGTGAATAGGAGAGGGGATCAAGAAGTAAAAATTTCCAGGGCGCCTGGGTGGCTCAGTGGGTTAAGCCGCTGCCTTCGGCTCAGGTCATGATCTCAGGGTCCTGGGATCGAGTCCCGCATCGGGCTCTCTGCTCAGCAGGGAGCCTGCTTCCTCCTCTCTCTCTCTCTGCCTGCCTCTCTGCCTACTCGTGATCTGTCTGTCAAATAAATAAATAAAATCTTTAAAAAAAAAAAAAAAAAAAGAAGTAAAAATTTCCAGTCTGTTATGGGGTTGTATAGCATGGCCACTACATTCAATGTCGCATTGCATATTCTGTAATTTTCTACGGTAATGGTGGAAACTAGATTTATTTCAGTAATCATTTTGCATTATACAAATATCAAACCATTATGTTGTATACCTGAAACTAATGTACTGGTATATGTCAATTATACCTCAATAGTAAAAAGTAAACTTCTTAAAAAGAGAAAGAGAACCAAGGATCATTCTTCATATCCTACTTATGACTTATTTTAAATAGTGTTCTGTTTCAAATAATCAATCTTAGACTGTTCCTCTCCCCACCCACTTCTCTACTTTCTTACATTGGTTCTCCACTAGACACTCCTCAGGAATTCTTTATCCCCCCAGACCACATCCTGTTACCAATTCTGCTAGTAAAGACACATTTATAAAATATAAATCACATTAAAATAAAAATAAGTTAATATTAATTATAGATGAATATTTCAACTTATAAAAATCCTTATTTAATTAGATCATGTTTTAACTATTTAAATATGACCCGAGCTATTTTGAAAATTTTTCTAAATAGTTTTATTCTCTCCCAAATCAGTTATCTTCTCAACCCAATTTGCCAGCTTCAATACTTTATAGAACGTTTACTAAACATGACTGATACTCCCACATACTAATATGATTGTATATCATACCTAACCATTCCTTGAGAAACATTTGCTTGGGGCACCTGAGTAGCTCAGTCAGTTGGGCATCTGAATCTTGATTTCAGCTCAGGTCATGATGTCCTGGCCAGGTGACGGAGCCCCCACATGGGCTCCCTGCTCAGCGGGGAATCTGCCTCCCCTCTCCCTTTTCCTCTCCTCTTCTACCCCCCCCCCACAATACTCTCTCTCCCTCTCTCTCTCCAATTCTAAGGTAAATAAAATTTTCTTAAAAAGTGTTTGCTTTTGTTTTAAATGTTATGCTTATAGATAGCCAGCTACTAGTGGTCAGGGCTATCTTTCCATCTCTGTTTACCTAGGTCCTAGTCAAATGCCAAGCAAACAATGAGCACTTAGTTAAATTTGTTGAGTGAAGTACTAAACTTAGTATTTTCTTAATGCTTCAGTTGTGCTAATTTATTTATGTTTTTCCCAATGGACATTGTGTGAAGTCTTCTCTTCCTTATACACCCATATACACCATCTTATATACCAAATAAATATTAATATCCTTTTTCTTTTTTTCTGTTGTTTTTACCTATTGTTTTTTATCCTTTGTATGTCATCTGGTCATTTTTTAAGTGAAGCCAAAGACAGAAAAAGGGAATTTTTTGAAAATAGAAAAAATATATATATATAAGGGGAAAAAAATCAAGAATAGGGAGGAAGAATAATAAGGGTGCTCTTTATTAAACCTAATGGGTATCTAAAAGATTTGTGACTAGTTATTCAATTTGTGCATGCAATTTTGCTCATCCTAACTCATGAAAATTAATCAAAAAGACAGAGGGGATATAGAAGCTTGTACAGGAATCTAACTTCTAATTTTGTAGAATATTTTTCTTTGGAAACTCTTCTTTGGGGAATGGAATAGTTATCATTAGTGAATGTGTGGGAACTGCCAAGCATCCAGGGAGATGCGATGAAAAGAGCATAAAGTTTTAGATTTTGGAACACATAAAGTCTATTCAAATCTCTCTGTGAACTGGAGCAAACTTAGCCTCTTTGAATCCCTGTTTCCTATGTCTAAAAACAGAAAAATAACTGTACTCATTCTTAAGGTCAAAGGAGATAATATTTGTGAAAATGCTTTGAAAAAAAAAAAACTTGTGAGTATATTCCTGTACATCTATATCTGTATTTGATTTTAAAATATGATGACATTTAACCCTACCTGATTTCCTTAGTTATGGTACAGAGACAAGAACATTTTCATGATACCATGTCCATTGGGATAAATATGCGGCTGTTGTTTTCCTTTTTCCTCTGCTGTATAGTCCCTTTAAAGAGAGAAACGGTCCCTTTCTCTTGTTGTCTAGAAGCCTAGAGTTCACTAAGGACATCACCCCTCATGTCTGGTATGTAATATACACCCATCTTGCATTAGGACCAAAGCTTCAGTACCTTACTCTGTCCACTTTCATCTCTGAGATTACTGTACTGTAACCGACAGATACGCCTTCTTCTGGTGTGATTACCAGTATTGGTAGCTGATTGTATTGGCTGAATTTGTAGTTCACCAAGAGCTTTTTTGGACTGTTTTCCCTGTTGCAGAAACTCTTAGTTTCTCACGGTTTCAGAATCTGATACTTAATATTCTGATAACCGAGAAAAACAAAAACAAAAACTGTTGGCGAATGAAAGGGTCCTTTGGCTTAAAACAGTGATCCAATTATTGCAATTTAGAAATGAATGGAACTGCTGAGATCAGAAGCATTAAATTCAGCTTTCACAAAGCTTCCATTATAAACAATCAGTGAAAATTATTAGAGGGTCTTGAAAGTTAAACAACAAAACCCATCTTTATAGTGACATACTTTGGAGAAGTTAAGAAAGCTGATTCATTCTGAATAACAATCTTGTCATCTCAGTGCTAGAAAACTGCTTTTGACAGCTCAGAACAACAAAATTCCCTTATCAGTACTTTTCATGTAAAATTATCTTTAAAAAATCAATAATAATATAAAATGTACATTTCATAAATGTAAATGATATTAACAACTATCAAATGTAAAATGGAAGAGAGATATAGGAATGTGTTTGTACATTTTTAAATTTTTTTTCAGATTTTATTTATTTATCAGAGAGAGAGAGAGAGCACAAGCAGGAGGAGTGGCAGGCAGAGCAGAGAGAAGTAGTTTCCCTGCTGAGCAGGGAGCCCCATGAGGGGCTCAATCCCAGGACCCTGGGATCATGACCCAAGCCAAAGGCAACAGCTTAGCCAACCCAGCCACTCAGGCATCCTGTTTGTATGTTTTTAGAAGGAAATCGGTGTTAACAATTTTGGGACGTTACTGGCTGTCCTGGATAGCGAGATATATTTCCATGTGGTTTGTACCATTTTAGACACCCAGAAGTCCTGGTCATACAAAGTGATTATTGATTCGGTAGCCACAGGCGTTTATAATACCAAGCAGTTTAGTTTTTATTATAGTATATAATTTAAGTTACTTCCTTTTTCCTGCAATTAAGCTTTCTGAAAATACAGTCCGTGTATTATTATGAATTGTATGACAATGTTCGTGTTATCTTAAATTTGCATCTACTTAAACTTGCATCCCACTGAAGGGATCCTCAGTGGTCATCAGAATATAACTTTATAATCTTTAGAGCATGGTATAAAATCTATGTTTCTGGTCCAAAAGTTCCAAAAAGTCAGTACATTTCTTAACTGTGGTGTTTTATTGTTGGTTAGAGTTTGCCTTCTTTTGCAATATTTCAAAATATGTTTATATTCTGAGAGACTTAATCGCCTGCAACACAATCTGTACAAGTCCTTAGAGGTAGTTTTTGGAAGAAAATCTTAAAGGAATTGCTGTCAGTAACAAGAAAAATATTCCATCCAGAGAAAAACATCAAGGGTAATATATTTTCTTTACATATCCAATAACATTTTATGGGACAGCTTTGTGAAAGCAGATACTGTCTGATTTTTTTTTTTTAACAGCTACTGGAATAGACAGAATGTCCTTACTGAAATGTAAATTTATAATTGGAATTTCATGTGCAGTGATTATATTAACTTTTATTTAATAGTTTCTGAATAAATACTCATTTAGTGAATGGTCATATGAAATCTTTCTCAACTCAAGGTATTAGATATTTTGAAGACATTTTGTAGCCCTGTTTTCGGTTGCCCAGAAGTTATGATAGCCAACTATAAACAAACACTCTCTGCTAGCACCACAGAGACAAAAGGTGAAACTCATTTTGCCATTGTCATAGCATGGCTAGAGGCTGTTAGCTGTAGACCAGGGAAAGGGAAAAGTGTACTATCCACATGATAAAAATTAGGCAGGACTGCACTGAGAGTTAAGAGAGTTAGCTTCTGCTATTCAAAACTTAGGTCAAAGCAGAGAGGATTCATGGAATTTTTCTCTCTTAAATGGTGTTAACTGGAGGCTTTTTCTTTTTATTATTTCAGTTGTTGGAAGCTGCCTGTTTCTAAGATGTTTCAATAGCAGGGTCCATACCAGCTTTCTCTTTTTCCCCTTTGAAAAACACACACACACAGACACACACCACATACCACACAATTGTGCATATACTGACTATATGTACTAAACAACTTCATATTTAGTGTATACATAAGTATCATATATAGATATATATACACACATATATAAGTATAGTATAAATATCATATGATACATACAAACTCTATATTATATACTAAATAAAAAAGTATATATTATACATATATATATACTATATATTTAAAATAAAATGTCTATATACTAAGTGGAAAGTTATTTAGTATATATATATATACACACACATACACTATATATATAAGTATAGTGTATATACTATATGCATATACTGTATGCAATTGTGGTATATACCCTATAATATACTATATGTCATATGTAAGTATACATTTGAATAGATAATCATATCCATATTTTTTTAAACTCTGACACTTGATGAAACAATATTCAGCCTTAACTTAACTGGTTTTCATTGAATAATATGTCTAGCTCCCTTTGAATTTGAGAACCTAACCATGGCATTATGTTAGTAACCTGCATTAAGCATCTGATATTTGGAATGCATTATATTAAGCACTTTGTATGGAAAATTTACTGAATCCTCAAAACATAATGCAAGACAGAATGATTATTATTTCAATATTTTAGGGAAAAAAAAAACCAAAATGATATTCCCAAATGTTAAAGAAATTTAACAACTCTATTTAGCTAGGAATTATCAGAGCCAATATTTAACCTTGGGTCTTTAAGATCACAAAGAATATCTACTTTCTATTATACCATGTTTTGATAGTAATTCTCAGAGTGCAAAGCCATTGGAAAGTTGAGTAAGGCTGGCAGTTTGGCTCAGTAATACATATAGTCTCTGTGCAGGCATTTAATGTTGGCTTATTTTCCCAGAATCTCCATTTCTTCACATATAACATAAGTATTATTTTTCTTTTTTATAAAGATTTTATTTATTTAACAGACAGAAATCACAAGTGGGCAGAGAAGGAGGCAGAGAGTGGGGGGAAAGCAGGCTCCCCGCTGAGCAGAGAGCCCGATGTGGGGGCTCGATCCCAGGGCCCTGAGATCATGACCCAAGCTGAAAGCAGAGGCTTTAACCCACTGAGCCACCCAGGCGCCCCTAACATAAATATTATTAATTTACTTTACATGGTGCTTGCTTAATAATTATTGAAAAGTAATTAAAGGGACTCTTAATACACACTGTGAATTCTTAAGAAATACCACAGCATTTCATATTAAGAATATCCTCATGTAAACGTTTTCCTAAATGGATTCTATGGTGAATAATTATTCATACAGTGAGAGAATAGTGAAGCAAAGACTCATTAATGAACGAGGAGAAAGTTATTCAAATTGTGCTCTTGATATAAATCATGGAGAAAACTGTCAAATACCTGTATTGTCAACTTTACTGACTTTCTGTGTTTTCTTCTGTTTTATCTTGTGTTTTTGTTTTTTGCTCTATCATCATTCTTCTGTAAGAGGGTAGAAATAGATTTCAAAGGGAAAACAATTAAAATAGTACAATCTTTGGTATTTTATATAGTCTTTCAAATAACTCATGCAGCGAGTCTCAATTCCCACTTCTTTTTGCAGTAACTTCTTACTAGTTTGTTTGAATTATTGAAGCCTTCTGATTTTGATGGCAGATATCAGAATAATACTGAAAGTTATTCAGTTTATAGCATTCATGCCTTTTTTCCAAGTAACCAAGACATGGAAGTAGGACAATTCTTAGGACTTGTCTTTGCAATCTGGTTTGATTCCTGCACGTGGTAAAGAAATAGCTATTAGTGATTCATATGTATGGATATTTTCTTTTGTTTAACTTAACTTCAAGTTATTTAGCTATGCTAATTTTTCATTATTTTACTGTATTATGATGTTTTTCACTTTAAATATATTTATACATTGTTTCATTACTATGTAGTTCATGGATAAATATTTGTATACATTTTGCATTGATTATGTAAAGATACACATTTCCATAGACAAAAGAAAAAGAAAACAATCTATAATTTTTCACCATTTGACTATGATATGCTTTTATTCAGTAGGAGATTAAGACAGTTAAAACTGAAAATGTTTTGGGACACCTGGGTGGATTAGTTGGTTACGCATCTGCCTTTGGCTCAGGTCATGATCCCAGGTTTTGGGATGCTACCCCACATCAGGTTCCCAACTCAGTGTGGAGCCTGTTTATCCCCTTTCCCCCTGTTCATGCTCCCTCTCTCTCTCTCAAATAAACAAACAAAATCTTAAAAAAAAAAACCAAACCTGAAAAAGTTTTATTTTCTATCTTAAGAGCTTTCTTATTCATGGAGCACACTGGTTAAAATATGTGAAAAATAATTTAAGTAATAGTTTAAATAGTTTCAATTTATTTAGTGACCTATTGTTATGATTATGTCCACAGTAAATTGTAGTCTTCTAAAATATCCCAGTGGGTTCAGTGGTGTCTACATTACTTCCAGTGAAAATTACTATAGACTATTGTAGAAATTTCTGTAAACCACTGTATCTGCTGTTCTTGAAAACTCCTCCTTGCTGCTCATGCCTGACTATGACTTAAAGGAAGAGAATAGGAAACAAGAATCCTGACTTTGGTGGCTAGAGGAAGCGGAAGTTGGAGCTCATGGGGAACTTGAAGAACAAAGATATGTTATTTGTTGTTTCTAAAATTCTATTTAAAGTTTTATCAATTGTATTTTTCTTCAAAGAAACAGCTACTCATTTCATTGATTTTTTTTTAAAGATTTTATTTATTTATTTGACAGACAGAGATCACAAGTAGGCAGAGAGGCAGGCAGAGAGAGAGAGGGAAGCAGGCTCCCTGCTGAGCAGAGAGCCCAATGCGGGGCTCCATCCCAGGATCCCCGGATCATGACCTGAGCTGAAGGCAGAGGCTTTAGCCCACTGAGCCACCCAGGTGCCCCTCATTGACCTTTTTAATTTTATTTTCAGTTTCTATATCATTTATTTCTTCTCTACTCTGTATTATTTTCTTCCTTCTGCTTGCTTTAGGCTTCATGTCATGTTTTTGTTCTTTTCCTAGATGCTTTGGATGCTAGGTTGTTTATTTGAGGTTTTTCTTGACTCTTGAGGTACGCCTGTAGATACTTTCCTCTTGGAAAGTTTTTGCAGCATCCCAAAGGTTTTGGTTAGTTCTGTTTTCATTTTCATTTGTTTCCATGTTTTTTTTTTTTAATTTCTTTCTTGATTTCCTGGTTGATTTATTCATTGTTTAGTAGCATGTTGTTTAACTTTCACATATTTGCGGTCTTTCTAAATTTTTTCTTGTGGTTGATTTCCAGTTTCATAGTGTTGTGGTTATAAAAGGTGCATGATGTGATTTCAATCTTTTTGTATTTGTTAAAGCTGATTTTGTGAGATAATATGTGATCTATTCTGGAGAATATTCCATATGTGCTTGAAAAGAGTGTGTAGTCTGATGTTTTAGGATGGAATGATCTGAGCAAACCAATAGAATTGATAAATTAATAGCCAGACTTACAAAAAGAAAAGAGAAAGGACCCAAATATATAAAATCATTAATGAGAGAGGAGAAATAACAGCCAAAACCACAGAACCCACAAACCCACAACTATATGGTCAACTAATTTTCAACAAAGCAGGAAAGAATATCCAATGGAAAAAAGACGATCTCCAACAAAGTGTTGGGAAAACTGGACAGCATTATGCAGAAGAATGAAACTGGACCACTTTCTTACATAATACAAAAAAAAAAAAAATTCAAAATGGATGAAAGACCTAAGCTATGAGACAGGAAACCATCAAAATCCTAGAGAACAGATAGCAACCTCTTACTTGACATGTCTCCTGAGGCAAGGAAAACAAAAGTGAAAATAAACTATTGGGACTATATCAAAATAAAAAGCTTCTTCACAGCAAAGAAAACAATCAACAACTAATCAACAACTAAAAGGCAACCTATGGCATGAGAGGAAATATTTGCAAATGACATATCTGATAAAGGATTTTATATATATGAAGAACTTATCAAACTCAACACCAAAAACCCAAATAATCCAGTTAAAAAACAGGCAGAAGAAATGAATAGGCATTTTTCAAAGAAGGCATACTGATGGTGAACAGACACAGGAAAAGATGTTCAATATCACTCATCATCAGGGAAATACAAATCACAGTACAATGAGATATCACCTTACAGCAGTCAGAATGTCTAAAATTAACAACACAGGGAAGAAGAGGTATGTGTGGCATTGTAAAGAAAAGGGAACCCTCTTACTGTGGGAATGCACACTGGTGCAGCCACTCTGGGAAATATTATGGAGGTTCTTCAGAAAGTAAAAAGTAGAACTACGCTACAATCCAGCAGTTATGCTACTAAGTATTTACCCAAATAAATACAAAAATACTAATTTATAGGAAACATGTCCCCTGATGTTTATGACAGCATTATCTATAATAGCCAAATTTTCCTGGAAACAGCTCAAATGTCAATTAAGTGATGAATGGATAAAGAAGAAGTGATATATATATATAGATATAAAAAGAATGAAATCTTGCATTTAAAATAACATGGATGGAGCTAGAGAGTATTATGCTAAGCAAAATAAGTCAGTCAGAGAAAGACAAATACCACATGATTTCATTCATATGTTGAATTTAAGAAACAAAACAATTGAGCAAAGGGAAGAAAAAGAGAGAGAGAGGAAAACCAGGAAACAGATCTTAACTATGGAGAACAAACTGATGATGACCAGAGAGGAGGTGGAAGGGGAGATGGGTGAAACAGGGGATGGGGATTAGGAAGTACACTTGCTGTGATGAGTACTGGGTGTTGGATGAAGATGTTGAATCACTGTATTGTACATCTGAAAATAATACTATCTATTAATATTATATGTATTAGCATATGTATATGTATATGTACATAAGAGATACATGTATATAAGAGATAGAAAATAGCATAATAGCATCTTAACTGACTAGAATTTAAATAAAAACTTTAAAAAAATCAATAATAAATCCATAAAAATTCTATTTAAAAGAAATAAAATAAAAAATTTCAAAGCATTTTCTTCTGAAAATGAAGCATGTTGTTCAACTTTAAAATAGAAAACCTGATACTTTTTCCATATACATACTTCATTTTAAATTATTATTTATTTATTTATTTTAGAGGAAGTGCAGGTGAGGGAAGGGGTGAGGAAGAGCGAGAATCCTCAGGCAGACTTCCCACTAAGTGCAGAGCCTGACACAGGGCTTGATCCCAGAACCCTGAGATCACAACCTGAACTGAAATCAAGTGTCAGACGCTTAACCAACTGAACCACCCAGGCTCTCCCATATATATGTTTTATATATAGTTTATTTTTCCAAACAGTTAAGTAACACTTTTTCTTATTTATGGTATTCATGCACTCTAGAAAGGTAGATAGGAAAGTAACTATTTAACATAAATGAATAACATTTGCAAATTTGTAACTCTAAGAACTAACTTTAAAACAATAGGACTCAGATTAAGGTTTAAAAGTAATAAAATAAATAACAAATATTTAATAATATTAACAAATAATAAAATATTTATAGCTTATAGTTTATAAATATAAAATTTTCAAAAGAAAATTATCTCTTATATACATATACATTTTCTATCCTTATCCCTTTCTCTTTTCTCTTTCTATCTCTCATATACATGTATCTCTTATATACATATACATTTTCTTTATTTTTTTAAAGATTTTATTTATTCATCTGACAGACAGAGATCACAAGTAGGCAGAGAGGCAGGCAGAGAGAGAGGAAGGGAAGTAGGCTCCCCGCTGAGCAGAGAGCCCGATGTGGGACTCGATCCCAGGACTCTGAGATCATGACCCAAGCCAAAGGCAGAGGCTTTAACCCACTGAGCCACCCAGGTGCCCTTACATTTTCTTTTTTCTTTTTTTTTCTTTTTTTTTTTTTAAGATTTTATTTATTTATTTGACAGACAGAGATCACAAATAGGCAGAGCAGCTGGCAGAGAGAGAGGTGGAAGCAGGCTCCCCGCTGAGCAGGGAGCCCGATGTGGGGCTTGATCCCAGTATCCTGAGACCATGACCTGAGCTGAAGGCAGAGGCTTAACCCACTGAACCACTCAGGCATCTCCGCCCCTACATTTTCTATCTCTATCTGTTTTCTATCTTTTTCTATATCTTATACATGTGTATCTTTTATGTACATATACATTTTCCAAAGTCTAAGCTATCACATCTTAAAATTTGTTCTTATTCTATTTTTCTTTTAATTTGCATTTTTCTTTGGTGGTTACATCTTTGTTCTACATTACTTTTTCTATGCTTATTAAAATGATTAAATGGACAATTTTTTTCATTGTATGTTTCATCAAGTGCCTTTTTTAGTTCCTTTGTGTTAACCGATCATGACAGTTTTGTTGCACTAATGTGGAGGACTGCCTATTCACTGTTTGTATTTGAATGCTAATAAGATGTACATATATATGTACACACTATAGGCTAAAAACAAGATATACTCCGACCATCCTTATCCCTAGCTTTGAAACATTCTGCATACTAAGAAAAGGGTGGCATGAGTTGGCCCTTAATGACATTCTTCAGTCAGTGTTCACTTACCATGTTTATAGTAAAATTTCCTCATATTGCCAAATGTACTTTAGTACTGATTATGGTGTTCCTATATTTTTCTTTGATCTTCATATTTTTGTTCAATTTCTATAAAATGATTACAAACATTATTATTTTATTTTCATTCATCACATACATTTTAAGCTGTAAGCACTTGAGAAGGATTCACTGTATAAAATCCCTTCCATTCTAATTTATGTGTTAGAAATGACAGAATCTGCTATATACGTAATTTTATTTAAAAGCAAATGTTTAAGAAGGCATAAATATTATTATCTGTATGAATGAGTTTGTTATTTATTTTCATCCTACCAGAAGTTTGCCCTGATATGGTAAACCCTTTACTTAGTGTCTGTAAGATCTCTAATGATGAAAGAGATGAAGAACAGATTTGACTCACTTTGACTTTTACTCAAAATACCTTTTACAAAGAGTTGCAAAATATTAGACTGTTCTTTTAATAACCAGTAATGAATGTTCATTTTAATCAGAATACAAATTGTTATTGAGAAAAATGGGGAAGTGTTACCATTGCTTAAATATTACAACTTTATAAGAGCTATACAAAAGATATGCAGAGCAACCTAGAAATAAATCATCAAGTTTTACTTCAATTGGTTCATAGTACAGCTTACTTCATTGATTTAATAGTAATTTACATCTGTGACAATGTATAACTGTGTGTTTTCATTAAATTATTTTTTTATGTTACATTTCTTCTTGCTAGTTCAGTTCTTATGACTCCATAGGAGTTGGACTGAGTTTATTTTTTTCTGTGTTTTAGATAAAGTGGCACTCCACCCAGATCCCCTGTTATTGGCCAATGCACCCATCTGCGAGCTGCTGGGAATGTCACTTGGTGATTAGTCAAGGCTGAGCTCCTCATTAGGCACTATTTGGGTTTCAGGGAACTGTTTCAACTACGATTTCACTCATCCCAAGAGAGTGCCTGCAGCCAAAGACTGGTTAATGAGAGATAAAAACTCTCAGACTCTGCTTCAGTTTTGAACAATTTTCTGGGGTCATTTGAGCTTCAGAGCCTTCAGTAGGATATATAGTGGTCTAAGTCCAACAACATTGTGAGTCAGCATTTTCCTGTCCAATTCTACTTTCTTCACTTCTTTACAGATCTTCATTTCTTTACAAAGATCTCCCCAATAAAACTTTTGCATACAACTCTCTTTCTGTTGCCTGGGGAATTCAATCAGACTGCCACTACCAAAAGTGATCCTAGGAAGCAGACTCTACAATGGGATTTTACAATATCTAAAATGGGGCATTTGATGGCTGAAAGTGAGGGTTTTATCAGCAGTCAGGGATAGACCACTGATAGTCTTTGTCAAGTTATAGCAAAGCAATTGTTAAAATTTTTATTGGTAGAGATAAAAACACTGGTGGACACAGTATTTTTAATCCCTAGGAAGTATAGGAAATGGTAAGTCTAAGGACAACAGAATTGGGTGATTATTTCTGAGTGCCATTTATTCAATAATGAGAGAAAATGACAGACTAACCATAGTTAGTCACAAGTTCAAGGCAAAATGTTAAAGGCAAAGAGTTTCCTTGGTAGCTATGTGAAAATTTTAGTCTTCTTCAGGAAGTGGGCAGACAGAAGAAAAGCCAGACTTGGGAAGTAACAGAGAAGTAGCACTTCTGCAGAGAAAGTTGAATTCTAACTTCCTGCAGGTTTCTTATGCCAACAGAAGAGGATCAACGGGGAAGAAGAAGGACCGTAAGACTTAGGTTGACAATAATCTGAGTAAATGCCATTGATAAATTTTACCTCTCAGCTTCTGCTGAATCTACTTGTCCTGAAATGTAGACAACCCTCCCTTTCGAAGAGAAAACACTTGGCCAACAGCAAAAGTTAAATTCTAAGACATCCAGAATGGGGATGTTCTAGACCTGCTAAGGAAGGAGAGAGAGAGATTATATGCCAAAGAAACGGCAGAATCGGATTCATAGGCACTAGAGCAGATGGAAGAATAAACATATGACAAGATCTGGAGATTGAATATGAAGACTAGGTAATGAATTTGGGTAAGGGGTAGTCCATAAATAATAAGAATACTTTCCTGGGAATACTTTCCTGTGATATAGAATATAGAATTTAACAGCCTAGAAAGGACTCCAGGAGACATTGCCAATATGCCTCTAAGATGATTCCTAGTAAGGGGAGTGACCCACATTAAGTGAATTAGCGGTTCTAAAGCCATAATGGAAGACAAGTGAACATACTACTGTGGATATATCAGGTAAGCAGAACATGACTGTGTTCCATGGACAGAGGCAGAAGATCCTCTGTTTACTTCAGTAATTAGGAATGCACTAATTAAAAAAAAAGCATAAAAAACATGAAGAAATTTAGTGATAACCTTTCTCTTGAGGCTAAACTTTCAGATATAAAAAGCTATACAGTATTTGGTAGCAAAGGCAGTAAGACTTTAATCAGTGACAGGTGGTATGGAAATGGCAGAAGGAAGGTGAACTCATTTACTACAGTGATTGTTAAGAGCAAGGTAATTGTCAGAAGGTACCTAGTTTGCAGAGAGTGGTTAAGTGGTTGATAGAACATGGTATTTCTAGAGGCAAGATAATAGGTTACCAACAATGGCATTGATTAATTTATACAATCAAAAGAACTCAAGGATGGGTGATCAAGGATGTGAGGGCTCCAGTCATAGATGATAGCTGACATATAGAGAGTAAGATATATTTTATTCTTCACTTTTTTTTTTTTTTTTTTAAGAATTGAGCCTATTTTTAGGCTCAGAAAACATTGACTAAAGGAGAGGACAGAATCCCATATGGAAAAACTGAAACCACCATGGCAAGTGTATTCAATATTAACCATCCAGTCTTTTCTCAGACAGGCTCAAGAATATTTATTTAAGTTACTAGGCATTAGGAGACTTTTCCTGGATTGTTTAATATAGGGCTAGGATTGACATTGAAACCTATAGACCCAAAACACCACTGTGGTTCACCTGTTTGTTTGGGACAAGTGAAAGCCAAGTAATAAATTGAGTCCTGGCCTGGATCCTGTGGTTTTTTCAAGGCTTGAATGAAGAAATATTTCAAGGTTTGGGACAAGGAGGTCTGGAGTGGATAAATGTGGATTGACTTATAGAAGTAAGTACAAATTCTGAAAATTTTTGATTAGATATTAATGCTGCTCAGAGACCAAGAACCAAGAGAGATAACCTTAAAAAAAAAGCAGTAGACAGAAATACTATGTCAGGTAATGTTGGCCAACCTCTGTTATTAATAACCCTGATGTGGCACAAAGTATTCACGGATGGTACTCCATAGGATTGGCCTTCCCCTGAGAGTGCACAGTTCCAATGGGAGACCCAAGAAACTGCTTTTGAGATTTAAGTTGTGACTTTCACTCTTTAGTTACTTTATGTTCCTCATGCTCAGGCACACCAACAGGTAAGGGAATAGCACTATACTATCTAGTTAATTAAACTATCTATTCAGAGGACGTGGGGCTGCTACTATACATTGGGGCAAGAAAGAATATCTTTAGTGCTTAGTGATCCATAATGTTCTTGTCTGTGTCCCATTTTAATGCTATTATGGACAAGTATAAAAGTGATGTCCTGAGAGGTGGATGATAACCAGAAGGTCAGAGATGAAGGTTCTTATTTAACCTGGGCAAATCGTGCAGAGTTATGGGAAGGCTAATTAAATCTGGAGATAATGATAAGTATCAGTCATAGCCTGTATATAAACTATAGTAGTATCTTTCCTTTTTAACATTACCCAGGGAATAAGTTTACTCAGAATCTTGGAAAAATGTTGTCTGTTCAGATACATTTATAAGTAAGTGGATCTCAGCGGTGTAAGAGATAGACTGTGCTATATCACAAGGCATTCTGCCTACTTCCTTTTTTCATGGCCAGCATGCTCATACCCTATGCTCTCAAATATTATAACTACTTCTCTCAGTATGAATTTCTCCAGTCATAACGATGTGCTTCAAGAAATCATACTCCCTGCTAAGGAGGGGCTTGTGGTATTATTGGTGCAAAAATACAATTGGAGGCAAGTTTAAGTGAACATCTAAGCTCTAGCACTCCATATTGGATTGGTTAAAAGTTTGGTTGCCATGACACAGAATCAGCTTCTTCATCTTCCCAATCTTGCCTTTCTTACTTCCTTACAGCACTGTATTTCAGGAGCACTCTTGAATAAATATTCTGTATGCAAGTTTCTCCTCAGAGTCAATTTCTAGGGAATTTATCCTAAAGCAGGATGCTTGGAAAGTTCTGTCTTATCTATTCTGTCTGCTCTCATTCTTTAAAAAACAAATAAAGCGTTGTTTTCTCTAACTTAATACCCAAAACCAAGTGAAGATGCCTATTCTAAAATTTATGTACTCTTCTCATGTATGTCTATATACCTCCTGGTGGCTCTTCTGAACTTGCAATGTCTTCATTTGTTTGTAAATGTGTCCTTGTTATTGAAAGTATTAGCTCTTCATTTTTTTTAAAGATGTTATTGATTTACTTAGAGAGAGAATACAAGCAGGAGAAGGAGTAGAGGGAGAGAGAGAATCCCAGGCAGATTCCATACAAAGCAGAGAATGAAATGTGGATCGGTCCCATGATCATTAGATCATGACCTGAGCTGATACCAAAAGTTGGATGCTCAACCAACTGAACCAGCCAGGTCTTCTGAAATTATTAGCTCTTCAAAATGTAAGATCATTTTTCTTAGAAGTTGTCTAATGCCCAGTTCAGTCCTTAGTACATAGTTAAAGATGTTTCCTAATTGAATGAAGAATTGGCTAAAATAGTTATATTTACCAAGAAAAGGCCCGTAGCTTTAATGAGCTCCTTCTTAAAAGATTCAGAAGAAAATATCATGAAAGATTTAAGACAGCTCAGTTTGGCATTACTCAGTAATGAAAATATGTCTCTCCTTTTGAAATTAAGGGATTAAAAAAAAGAAAAGATCTGTATAGGTGGAGAATAGGATATATCGATAGATATATATGTGTGTGTGTATAAGTATATATCTGTAGATAAATATAGATATGTATTTCCAGCTTCTCTTAAGTTAGGTTGTCAAAGTGTATTTCAATATTTTGATGAATTGTGAATTCCTAGCACATGGGCCCGTCATATTCTTTGTAACTACAAAAATGTATTTCATTGCTTTACTAATATTTTATTTTATCCACAGAGTCCATTAGCATAAATAATTGAGTCTTCACTAGATATATAACGAGAAATACGGATGGCATGAGTCCAAAATCATACTAGAGTCAGCGTCTCTTCCCTTTATTAGTTATTAAAAAGCTCTTTCTTGGGCTATCAGTTGCTTGTCAGCTCACTTTGCCTTTCATCAATCCAGTAGCCTTCAATTCAGTAGCCTTCACCTATCAATTCTCTCAGTCTATCATTCAGTTTTTCAGCATTTATTATCAATCAGTATTAATTTCAGAAATGTTATAGATATTGGGACTATAATTTTAAAAAGACATATTCTTTTGGTTTTGTCATCAAGTTCAAAATTGTTAGAAATATGAGGGAAATGTAATAACATAGAAGAAGGATTATTGACAACTTCGCTATAGCATTGCTTATTATAGATATATTGGCTATAGACGTACAAAGAAGATTATGGGAAGAATGATGTAATTAGAACTGTGTACTTCATTTTCTTCTATGATTTTTATACTTTTACATTATATTACCTCTATGATTTTATTTTGAGGGAAAACTATTTTTAGTATGGGTACTAAGTGAGGTTTTATATTTAAGCCTTTAATGATTGCCAAATTAGTTTATGAGCAATAGGGTCCTCTAGTATTTTGCAATGGAAGAATTCCATATTTAAATGATTTTTACATTGGTAAGAATTTCATATTTAAATGATTTTTATTGGCTATCTCCCCATAGAGACTATGAGTTGCCCTAACAATTTCTTAACACACAATAGATTTTAATTAGTGAATTAATAATAAAATACATCTTTAGAAAGGATGGAAACAGTGCTCCAGACAAATCAGATTTATGAATCTTCTTGACTTACTTGCAGAGTCAAGGAATATTTATCTTGTACTTACTGCCTGGAGTTCTAATGGAACAGAATAAATGGAATTTTCCTTATTTGAAATATACACATTTTCTTCGCTAATTTTATTGAGAACAAATGGACCCTAATTTAATGAATAAAATTCATTCACTAGCATTGTCACTAACTTACATTTTACAGATTATTAGGCATTAATAAATTTATGTTAAAGATTTTCTATATATGCTTCTTTAAAGTAGATATATATATATAGAGAGAGAGAGAACTATATAGCTATAATGTTACTATATGCAATGAGAATGTTTTCTGTTATTCAGATATTTTACAGATATAAATATTCTACAGAAACTTTCATTCCTGTGGACTTTCATTCTTAACAGATTTACATGCTCAAATTAATTACTTTCTTATGAAATTTGAATCATACACCTGCTGTGTGCACTCATTCAATATTGCCTGCTTCTGCAAAGGGACACATGCACCCGAATGTTTATAGCAGCAATGTCCATAATAGCCAAACTATGGAAAGAGCCTAGATGTCCATCAACAGATGAATGGATCAAGAAGATGTGGTATATATACACAATGGAATACTATGCAGCCATCAAAAGAAATGAAATCTTGCCATTTGCAACAACATGGATGGAACTAGAGCGTATCATGCTTAGCGAAATAAGTCAAGCAGAGAAAGACAACTATCATATGATCTCCCTGATATGAGGAAGTGGTGATGCAACATGGAGGCTTAAGTGGGTAGAAGAAGAATAAATGAAACAAGATGGGATTGGGAGGGAGACAAACCATAAGTGACTCTTAATCTCACAAAACAAACTGAGGGTTGCCGGGGGGAGGGGGTTTGGGAGAAGGGGGTGGGATTATGGACATTGGGGAGGGTATGTGATTTGGTGAGTGCTGTGAAGTGTGTAAACCTGGTGATTCACAGACCTGTACCCCTGGGGATAAAAATATATGTTTATAAAAAATAAAAAATTAAAAAAAAAATGCGGACCTAATCCCATTATTCCAAACTACAATGGATTTGGAATGTGAAGCAAATCAGTAGCTAATGCAGAGTTGGCTGCTAAATATAGAGCAAAGTGATTCATCTAGGAAACAATATAAAGAACTTACATCCTTCTTGTTTTATAGGGTTTAGAAACACAATTTTATGCCATTCCCAAACCTCTATAGTTAAAAAAAATAAGGTAGTGGATTATAGTTTAGGACAACTCTAGCTATTTAGTAACTTAGCTAATATAACAATATTCAAAGTTTAGATTAGGAAAACTTTGTACACCAGGTAAATGCACTTTGTTAGTTGATTTCTAAATCGCTCATTTTGTGTGTGTGTATATGTGTGTGTGTCTTCACCACTTTGTTATACTATTTTTATTTATATTCAGTATTTACTGTTTCCTTTGTATCTGTCCTTCGTTGTGAACAAATTTGCATTTCTTTTTCCTTCCAAAGATTAACTAGAAGCATAAATATTAAAAGATGCTTTCTGGGAATTATATTACTAATCACGAGGAGTTGATTCTTCCAAAGCATTTATTGTTCTTTCTTAAGTAGGTCTGATTATCACCTCTGAAATAGGGAAATATTTTCTTTCAGACTATGAGAAAGTAGCACCAATATATAAAATTGGGGACCCATTTGCTAGGAAAATGAACTATTAAAAGGTAAAGACATAACTTAATGTATGCAGGTTTTATATAATCTCATTCATATATTTCCTAATAGCTTGACTATACAATAATTAAACAAGTCTAAGATGTGTAAGAATACCTTGGAAAACTTATCATGAACAAGTGTTCTCATCTCCTTACCAAAGCACTACTGATTCAGTTGATCTGATGTTGGCATGAACCAGCAATGTTAAATTTTCCACAGCATCCCAGGTGTGTTTGTAAGTGATCCTCAACCCATGCATCTCAAAAGACTAAATTAAAGGGATAATTTAAACTCTAAAATTAAGAAAGTATTGTCCAAGGGAGACTACATTTTTTTTAAAATAGCATCAATGTATATAAGGTACAAGCAATTCCAAGATAAAAGAATATCACTTATATGAATCTTAAGAGAAAATGAGAAAATTTGAAAATCCTTCTCAATAGATTTTGATATGGTCCCCAAAATGTTTAGGATGAGAATGAGTTTGGATATAGGAGAGTGTGATTTGTAACACCTGGTTAAGCAAGATACTGACATTAAAAAAATCCTATTATCCTGTTCATTGCCATTACAAAAATGGGTAACTTAAACAAAAGAAATTTATTCATCTAAATTTTAGAGGCTGGGAAGTCCAAGATCATGCTAAAACCTCTTCTCTTGGCTTGGAGGCAGCTGTTGTGTTGATGCATGTTCACATCACCTCTCCTTTGTGCAACAGAGCAAAGGCAAGCTCTCTGACATCCCTTCTAATAAGGTCCCTAATCCTATACGATCAGGACCCTACACTTATGATCTCATTTGCTCTTAATTACTCCCTTAGATGTCCCACGTCCAAATACAACCACACTAGCTATTAAACAGATTTCAGCTTGTGAATTTGGAAGGAACAGAAACATTCAGTTCATAACAGAAACACATTTGTTTCATTTCCTGAACATCAATCATCAATAATTATATTACCCAAGTGTTACAAGTTAAAAGGAAAAATAAGAAAATTATTTCTTATCCTAAAATTATTTTTTTAAAGATTTTATTTATTTACTTGACAGACAGAAATCACAAGTAGGCAGAGTGGCAGGCAGAGAGAGGAGGAAGCAGACCCCCTACGGAGCAGAAAGCCTGATGCTGGGCTGGATCCCAGGGTCCTGGGATCCTGACCTGAGCCAAAGGCAGAGGCTTTAAGCCGCTGAGCCACTCAGGTGCCCCCCTAAAATTATTTCTAATTATTTCTAATATCACTTCAAAATAATTAATACCTTAAAAAAAAGCCACACAAGGAAATTAGAAAAAGACAAAAATCCAAGAAAGTAAATGAGAAATATACCTTTAAAAGAGTTTGTTTATAGTATAAAAGAGGGGAAAAAGTAGAAAAAGAAATTAGTTGTACAACACAATGCTATTTATGTAAATTAAATCACATATACAAGTATTGAAAAAATACTTAACAATTTATAAGGATGTCAACAAATAAAAAGAAACATACCCAAACACTATAATATTGTTTGTGAGAAGAACTAGGAACAAGAGTAGAGAATAGTTGGGATGCCTCAGTGGCTCAGTTGGTTAAGCAGCTGCCTTCGGCTCAGGTCATGATCCCAGCGTCCTGGGATCGAGTCCCACATCGGGCTCCTTGCTCTGCAGGGAGCCTGCTTCTCCCTTTGACTCTGCCTTCCACTGTGTCTGCCTGTGCTCGCTCTCGCTCGCTCTCTCTCTCTGACAAATAAATAAATCTTAAAAAAAAAAAAAGAGTAGAGAATAGTGTTAAAAAGAATCAAAGTAAAATTTAAAATGATAGAGACTTTTTTAAAATTTAATTTTAATTTTTCAGTGTTCCAAGATTTATTGTTTAGGTACCAATCCCAGTGCTCCGTGCAATACGTGTCCTCCTTAATATCCACCAACAGGCTTCAATTGGACTGATAATAATATAAGGTGCCATCATATCCTCAGATGTGGATATTCACTTGTACGTGAGAACCATTAAACAACAACAACAAAAAATATGTGAGCAGATAATTCACTCAACAAAACTAAATGCTAAAAAACCTGTGAACATTTCTTTAAAAGATGAAATTCAGTTGTCTACAAATTGGAAAACTGAGTTAATCCTGGCAAGTGTATAGTTATATTTGCAATTATAGGGACACCTGGGTGGCTCAGTCAGTTAAGCAGTTAAACATCTGACTTTGGTTCAAGTCATGATCTTGGAGTCCTGGGATTGAGCCACCTTGGTTTATGTGCTCTGCAAGGAGTCTCGTTCTCCTTCTTCCTCTGCCCCTCCACCAACTCATGCTCTCTCTCTCACTCTTTCAAATAAGTAAAAAAAATATTTAAAAAAAAAATTTGCAACCATATAAGGCAAAGGCAACTTAATTGTAGCAATCTTTCTAAAATTATCCTTGCCATATGGATCGTCTTAATGAACTTAACTACCAGTAGCTCCTATTCTAAACATAAGACCTAAGAAAACAGAAATTATGTTAAAAGTAAGTTTATGTATCTCAAAACCAAATATCATAATATTAACATCACAATAATAATGTTTAATTATGTATGATTAAATATACATCTTGTGTGTGCGTGAATGTGTGTGTGTGTATACTTATGTATGCATAAGTGAAATGAATGGCAGCCATAATATGAGGGACAAGTAGAAGGAATAAGGATTATTTTGTTATTGTAACATACTCATACTACATGTGAACTGGCATAGTGTTATTTGAAAGTGGAATTTGATTAACTATAAATGTATATTGCAAACTCTAAAGCAACTATTAAAAAAAAACTTAAAAAGAAGTGTAGGGGTTCCTGGGTGACTCAGTGGGTTAAACCTGCCTTAGGCTCAGATCATAGTCTCAGGGTCCTGGGATCAAGCTCCACAAGGGGCTCTCTGCTCAGCAGGGAGCCTGCTTCCCCCTTTCTCTTTGCCTGCCTCTCTGCCTACTTGTGATCTCTCTTTTTGCCAAATAAATAAATAAAATCTTTTTTAAAAAAAGGAGGTGTAATTAATACTTTAGGAGAAGAGAGATAAATGGAATCATGAAATGCTTAATTAAAACCACAGAAGACAAAAAAAGGAGTGGAAAACAAAAATAGGAACAAAAAATAGGCAACAAATAGAAAACAGTAGTAAGTGTGGATAGTAATCCAACCGTATCAATAATCACTTTGAACATCAGTGTTCTAAATGTACCAATTAAAAAACATAGATTTAGTCAGAGTGAATCATGGACATGAGTGAATCAAAAGACAAGACCCAACTATATGTTGTCTATAAGAAACCCGCTATAAATATAAGAAACATCTAGGTTAAAAGCAAATGGATAGAGAAAAACACACCATGCTAACACTGATCAAAAAAAGCAAGAGTAGATTTTTAAATTTCACACTGAACAGACTTCAAAGAAAGGAAAAGTATCAGGGATTAAGAAAGGTATTACATAGTGATAAAGGGGTCAATTCTCCAAGAAGACATAACACTCCTTAACATGTATGTCCCAGATAACCGAGCCTCAAACTATGTAAGGCAAAAACTGATAGAACTTCAAGAGGGAATAGATGAATGTACTATCATAGGTGGAGACTTCAACATCCCTTTCTAAGACACGGACAGATCCAGCAGACAAAAATCAGGAAGGATGGAGTCGAACTCAAAAACACCATCAGTTGACTGGGTATAAAGTACATTGATATAGTACTTCTCTGAACAACCACAGAATACATATTCTTCTCAAGCTCAGCATGGAACAGTCACCGAAGTAGACACCATTCTGAGCCATTAAACACACCGTAATAAATTAAAAAAAATAGAAGTCATACAGTAATTGCTCTTAGACCACAAAGATAACTGGAAAATCCCAAAATATGTGGAGATCAAACAATGCACTTCTAAATAAAACATGGGTCAGAAGAAGAAGAAATAATTGAATATATAATCAAATATAATTAAGAATAAAATATTTATAAATATAAATGAAAAGGAAAACATCATTTGTTATAAATATATTGCTCTAGTGAGGGAGAATATTGATAATGGGGTGGACTGTGCTTGTTGGGGTATATGGGAAATCTCTGCACTTTCTCCTTCATTTTTGCAGTGAACATTACTCTAAAAAAATAGTCTTAATAAAAATAAAATTCTATGGAATGCTCTAGGAGGACCAATGAATCATCATGAAGTTTTAAAAAAGGAAATTTGGTTCATGACACATATTTCTTGAGAAAGAAAGGTAAAGGAAAAAGTAGACTGGCAATACATTTGGGAAAATTTTGGCCATCTGTTACCACAAAAATTAAAACTTTCTTCTCAGTACTAAATCAGGTTCTGTGCAATATAGGTGGTAATGGGTGGTGAAATCACACAGGGTCCGAGATCATCTTGGGATGTTTTATGGTCTGCATGACTCTGGGAAGGTAGCTAATAATATAAGATTGTAAGATCTAGTATAATGTAACAATGTAAGATCAAGTTCCTTTAGATGTAGATTTGTGGCAAAATTACTTAACAAAGTGGTGAGGCTTCAAGGAGATGCATAAGGAAATAACAATGAAATCCCCATGAGGAAGGCTTCCAAGACCAGGTATTTTTGCTATATTCTCTCCCTTAATATAATCTGATACAGCATATTATTAGGACTTCATAGTGGTTGATCTTACACATTTCTTTTGATGTTGAACAGGTAAAATCTCACTTAGAGTCTTGTCACCTTTCATTTCACTAATTGCCAGGAAATAATAATGGCAAAAAGAATGAAAATACATTCTTAATATATATTATTTTAAAAAGTCATTAATAAGTAACTTATTTATGAAATTGGTTATAAAATCTATTTCACAATGCCTGGAAAGCAACATTAATATTCTTGTCACATAAGTATGCTCTATCTTGCTCTTTGCAGTTCCTTAGAAAAATCAGATAGCTAAAGCAGTTATAGAAATAGATTGCCAATACATAAAAGGTTTTTTTTCACTTTAATTGCTGCATGACATTTCGGTTTACAGGTAATATGTATCTTTAATCTGAATAGCACAGCCTCTAACTTGTTATAGTTAAATGCGCAAAAAATGAATGACCTTACATTTACCAAAATCTAAACTGGGTAGCGAAGCTCAACGCTGAGGCATTCATCTTGATAATAGCCAAGAAGTCAATTGACTTTCTTTTCCGAAGAAGAACTGAGCCACACTGAACCATTTTCAGTAAATTTTATGTTTGTTCACTCAAGTCAGGGTCTCAAAGAGAATTGTTTACATATTGTAAATGCTCAGCAAAAATACATTTATTTGAGAGGATAGAATAATTTCTCCTTATTTTTATGTGGTCTAATGATCTTGAAGGCAAGACTTTTTTTTAAGTTTTTATGTAAAATCCAGTTAGTTAACATGCAGTGTAATATTAGTTTCAGGTGTACAATGCAGTGATTCAACACTTCCCTACAACACCCGGTGCTCATCACAAAAAATGCACTCCTTAATCTCCATCACAAGGCAAATATTTTTATTCTTTTTTTTTAAAGATTTTATTTATTTATTTGACAAAGATACAGCGAGAGAGGGAACACAAGCAGGGGGGGTGGGAGAGGGAGAAGCAGGCTTCCCGAGGAGCAGGAAGCTTAATATGGGACTCCATCCCAGGACTCTGGGATCATGACCTGAGCTGAAGGCACATGATTAACAACTGAGCCACCCAGGCACCCAAGTATTTTTATTCTTAAAAAAGCTTCAAACAGACCTGACAAGGTTACCTACATCATAATACAAAGGTGTTTTTTATTGTGTTGTTTTGTTTATAAATTTGGAGCTGATTGATGTTTTCAGTTTGCTACGGTTTCTTCTGTTCTACTTTCAGTAAATTTGACAATACCTATTTTAAAATGAATGACGTGATGCTTTTATTGGGTTTCATTCAGGCAAGGAGTGACTTTGAAGTGAGATAAAGCAAGTATCAGATGTAACTATTACTGAAGGAAGCCATTAAAACTGTAATCATGAAGTCGGTGTAACAGCCTCCAGTAAGCAGCAGTGTCCTCTGATTGGTCCCCTTTGTAAAGTTTCATTACTGAACTGCAGTGACTCATTCTGCTTAGTTCTCTGCAACAGTGGGACGTTAACAAGCACTTTAGGCCTAGGCAACGAAGGGGTAGTAAGAACACACCCAAATTGTTGGCACCCTGCATGCTGTTTCCTGCAGCACACAGCTGTTTGACAGCCACTTCCATTTGTGACGATGTAGAACGAGGCATGTATTTGATTCTTCACGGTGTATATTCAGTATCAATAGGATAAATATGTCAACCATTCACAGAACAATAAAGAATGCTAGAGAATTGTAATGTTTTGGGCAACTACCTACCATGTGATGATCTTTTAAATCTCAAAGCTAAATTATACTATTATCTTGATTTTACTAATTAGGAATAAGAGGTTGAGAGAAGTTAAAATAATAAAAAATCTATTTGCTTCTTGGGTTGAGATTTGAATTTACAATTTCCTAATTCCACAGTAACATACTATACATAGGTCAATCACAGATAGATTCAAACAGGGGAAATTTTTATTTTTCTAAGTTGCCCCATTCCCCCTTATAATGTTGACCCCAGGAAGTTATTTATTGATGTATTTATTTATTCATTTATTTGCTATTCAATCTATTTATTTATGAAAATAAAGAGCGAGTCTTTAATAAATGTCATTTCTAAGATTCCAGGATTTCCATTATACAGGTAGGTTGATCTCAAATCCAGGTTCCTTACAAGTAGGCAGGGGGAAGCTAGAGTCAGGGAGTCTTGCCTTTTCTCTATAGGATCCTAAGTGTTGTGATATACGTCATTAAGGATGACATGGTCAATGGGAACTCATACTGTAATGAGATCAGGAAAAGGCAGCTGCCAGCTAGGAGCTCTAAATCCCACTTTAAACATAATTAAAAAATAAATAAATAAATCACATGTTAATGAAGGAAAAAAATAGAAAAGAAAGAAAAAAGGAAAAAATAAATGTATTAATATGGAAAAAAGAGAAAGTAGATCTTAGCGGACAGCCTCCCCATCTGCCACAACCAGTCTCTAATCCACACAGACTTACCTGTTGGAGGTTCTGGAGAAGACATGGCCTCTGGTTGACCCTCGAGCTAGACCTGGACAGCTAGACTTGGAGACTAGTCACCACCCCTTGTTCTTGAACTGCACGTTCTGTCCACCATTCCCACAGTGGGAGCTATTTTCAAGAGATCCATTTTTAAAGACTCAGGCATGAGAAAACAATGTGTTGTTGAGACTACCTGAACAGCAAATATGACTGGATAAAGCCTCTAGGTGAACTTCTAAGGTTCTGGCAGGTGAGTGAGGAGATCTACTGGTCTGAGGCTGCCTAAAACCAGCCTTGTACGTTAAGTTCCTTTGTTTATTAAAACTGCCACCTACACTCTGGAGTCTGCCTCTTCTTGCAGTCTTTTTGCCCTCTGTGTATGGGGACTGGTTTTATTTTTTTTTAAAAGATTTTATTTATTTATTTGACAAAGAGAGATCACAAGTAGGCAGAGAGGCAGGCAGAGAGAGAGGAAGGGAAGCAGGCCCTCTGCTGAGCAGAGAGCCCGACTCGGGACTCAATCCCAGGACCCTGAGATCATGACCTGAGCCGAAGGCAACGGCTTAACCCACTGAGCCACCCAGGTGCCCAAGGACCGGGCAACACTATCCCTTATTGGGAAATTATCTTCAGACTATTTTTTAATCTTAAACTTTTTTTAATCTAATTTACTCCCTTTTGATATGGCTTTTTTTGGAATGACAGAGTAATAAACAGCATTCCACTTATAGGTCCCACCATAACTTTCCAGTTTTTTAAACAACAACAACAAATGGGGCTCTGAAATGATTGTAGTTGATGAACCGAAGAACAAATAGCATTAAGAATTAATTCTGTTTCAAAGAATTGCTGAAATTTCAGGGAGGATTTTAAAGTTTCATAGGATGGAGAAATATTAGTTATGTACAGTTTAGAGTGGGTTTGAATGTAAGAGAGATGGCACAACATGAACAAAAGATCTTAAGCATTCACTTTAATAACATCTGTCTATCAATCATCATCATCATCTATCATTTATCATCTTTCATCATCATCTACCTACCTCCAGGGTATGATCACTTAAAGTAATGTTTTTGAGATGTATCCATGTCATTGTGTGTATGAGTATATTTTTTTCTTTTTATACTGTGTCCTGTATCCTTATGTGAACGTACTCTAATTTTTCTTACATATTCTCAAATTGATGCACATTTGGGTTGTTTTCAGTTTGGGGATATTATAAATCAGCTCCTCTGAATGTTCTTGTGCAAGTTTTTTTTATAGACACACAGTTTGACTATGCTTAGAATACTCAAATGCAGAAATATTGTATCACAGGATAACTACTTTTAGCATTATAATAAACTCATTGTGAATGAATCATTTTATTATATATTGACCAGCAATGTGTGAGAGTCTACTTGTTCCAGTACTTTACCATGTTATATTGTGTGTGTGCATGTGTACTTTCTGGCCATGCTAGAGGGTATAAGAGAGTGTTTTGTTTTGTCTTGTTTGTTTTTAAGAATTATTTATTTATTTATTTATTTGCGAGAGAAAGAGAGAGAGAGAGCTAGATGGAGGAGGGACAGAGGAAGACAGTCTTCATGCAGACTTCCAGCTGAGCACAGACTGGATGAGGGGCTAGATCCTGCCATCCATGAAATCATAATCTGAGCTGCAACCAAGAGTCAAGGCTCAACCCACTCAGCCACCCAGCTGCCCTTATTTTGATGTTTAAAATGCATTTCTCAATATATCAGTATTATGGAGGGCACATATGGTGATGAGCACTGGGTGTTGTATGCAACTAATGAATTATTGAACACTAGATATGAATAAATTAAATTTTAAAAATAAATAAGTAAAATACATTTCTCTAATTGCTGATAATGTTGAGCATAGTTCATGTACTTATTAGACATTGGTATATTTTCTGTCTTTGGTTGCTTGTTTTGCACATATCTAAATAGATTTTCTTTTATTTTTAAGGGAGTCCTTTATATATTGTGCATAGGAATATATAATATGCATATCTTACCAGTCTGTAACTTGTCTATTCATTTTCAAAAGGTGTATTTTTAGTAGGAAAATTTTTATTGGAATTAGGTTTTATTTTTCATTTGTTCTCTTTCATGAGGGCTTTAAATGTACTGTTTAAAGAAAACTTTGCCCATCCCCAAGGCTGTGAAGATGCTCCCTAATCCTTTCCTCTAGAAATGTTATAGTTTTGGTTTTTATGTTTAAGTTTATGGTTCTAACTTTCGTATTTGGGCATAAGGCCCATCTCAAAGTAATAATTGTGTATGGGTGACTAGCCAGCTTAATTAGAAACTTTCCATATAGATATCCACGTGTTTCATTGATAAAATCTTTCCATTTTCCAGGAATTGAACTAGTGCCTTTGTTGAAAAATTTTCTTGACTAATACCTGTGGGGCTATTCCTTAACTCTCATTGTGTTCCTTTGATTTCTGTGCTTATCCCTATGCTAGTAACACACTGTCTTGATAATTGTAGCATTACAGCAATCCTTAAGTGAGGCATTTAAGTCTGTCAGTTTTAATTATTCAGCATTGTTTTTGCTATTCTTTATAGCTTTCATTACCATATAAATTTTAGGATTTTCATCACTTTTCTGAAATTCCTATCTGTGCCTGCATTTGTTCTCCTTTCACCAGATTATTTAAAATATAATTATCATGGTTATTTTAAAGTAGGTTTAAATTCTTCCACAATTTAAATGACAAAATCTGGCTAGTTTCTGTATATGTTCCTATTGACTATTTAATCCATTGACCATATAGGCATGGTCTTGCTTTTTCATGTAAACATAATTTTTTTATAGTGCATAAGAACATTAGGTAAATAATATTTATCCCACCAAAATGTTTTTTATTTTTTGTTTTTTTGTGGTTTTTTTTGGTCAGGTCACTAGTGTTGGGGGATGTGTTCATTTAATCTTTGGTGGAGGTGCTTCTAGGGTTTATTGACTTTTAGTTAGATTCAATTCACTGCTGGCTTCAAATATTTATAAAGTGACATCAAGATTTTTCCCTCAAAAACCCTTGGGATCTGAGTACTAGAAAGGTTCTGGAAAGCTTAAAAACTTTATACCTGGAGATTTTGTACTTTTGGCCAAGATGAAATAACATGGACTCCATGTTATCCTCTCATCTGAAGCAACCTAAAAAGGCAGAAAATACATTTGAAATAATACTTGTCTAAACATAAGATATCAGGCAATAAAGTATAGTGACCCTTGAAAAACTGGGGAAAAATAAGGTGAGACTTATGACTGCCCAAGATTGCTTTCTTTTTTTTCTTTTTTAAAATTTTTTTAAATTTATTTTCAGCATAACAGTATTCATTGTTTTTGCACCACACCCAGTGCTCCATGCAATCCGTGCCCTCTATAATACCCACCACCTGGTACCCCAACCTCCCACCCCTCCCCGCCCCTTCAAACACCTCAGATTATTTTTCAGAGTCCATAGTCTCTTGTGGTTCACCTCCCCTTCCAATTTCCCTCAACTTCCTTCTCCTCTCTAACTCCCTTTGTCCTCCATGCTATTTGTTATGCTCCACAACCAAGATTGCTTTCTTTCTTTTTTTTTTTTTTAAGATTTTATTTATTTATCAGAGAGAGATAGGGAGCGAGCACAGGCAGACAGAATGCCAGGCAGAGGCAGAGGGAGAAGCAGGCTCCCTGCTGAGCAAGGAGCCCCATGTGGGACTCGATCCCAGGACGCTGGGATCATGACCTGAGCCGAAGGCAGCTGCTTAACCAACTGAGCCACCTAGGTGTCCCCCAAGATTGCTTTCTTTCTTTTTTTTTTTTTTTAATTTATTTATTTGACAGAGAGAAATCACAAGTAGACAGAGAGGCAGCCAGAGAGAGAGAGAGAGGGAAGCAGGCTCCCTGCTGAGCAGAGAGCCCGATGCGGAACTCGATCCCAGGACCCTGAGATCATGACCTGAGCCGAAGGCAGCGGCTTAATCCACTGAGCCACCCAGGCGCCCCAAGATTGCTTTCTTAATAAGAGAGTTTCCATCCTGTGGTGTGGGGGGTGGTGCAGAGGGGAGGGATCCAAGTGGATGAGACTGTCCAAATTGAAGAGACAGAGCTGAGACTCCAAGGAGGCCAAGGTGACTAGACTTTGTAAGCCAGAACATCAGATTGGAGAGAGCTGCATAGAGAAAGAACCCCAGAGAACTACAGATGGCCCCCCTTGAGAATTCAGGCAAGCACTGATCAGCAAATGCACATGAGAAAACTACTCAGTGCTTGAGAAAGAATAACCCAAAAGATTAGACATAGTAGTACTTGGCACTACCACAAGACCATAAATAGTGCCTGGTCCTAGCAGCAAGACTGGGAAATTTCAAAATAAGAAACATGAAAGGGTCTTGTGAGGACTAATTAGCCCAGCCTAGTGCCCATCTACCACATTATAGCTACCATTTCTCTTGGTGAGAGACAAGAGCTTGCCACCAAATCACTGCCACCACAATCAGTGCTACAATTAAGAGCTCCTTGTTCACCTGTTCCACAGCTGTTCCTTCATCCTTAATCTGTTCTCACATAGGAATCATTCTTCCCATGTATTTCTTCAATCCGTTTACCTTATATTTTTCACTCTACAGTTTTTGTTCACCCTGTGTCTTAAATCTCTTAGTTAGTAATCAATCCTTGGAAACCAATATGGTAATATGAGACTTTGAGTATTTTCTCATTGAAAAGAGATTTTGAGTAACCTTATGCCAAATCTGATTTTTTCCAATGGTTTTATCAAAAATGAAAGAAAAATATGAGTCTAAAAGAAACACATGGTAGAAAAGCTTGAAATGGGTCATTTGGAAAAAAAGTAGTGAATTCAATCAAAATATTGTAAGAATAATGTGTGGTGTGATGTCAAAGTGGTGAAATAATCCATGGAAAAAGGTGACACTAAGATTATGTTTATGAAATGTACTTTCCGTCCTTCTGTTCTGCAGTTAAACTTAGATTTGTCTTATGCTTTATATTTTTCATACCTTTCATGATAAAATACATTAAAAAGGATTCCAATCATCAGGAAAACTATCATCTTTTCTTTATTTTGTAAATGTTTCTTGCAATTATGGAAATTGCCTTCAAAATTCATTTAATATTCATATTGGAATAAAGCATCTGTTGTGGCAGATGGGGCAAATGACATCAAGTTCAGCTGTTTAAATAACCCTTAAGGATCAATGTGTAGTTTACAAAAATAATTTGTAATTCATTTTGGATTAATTAATTTGAATTTATGGTGTTCCATAAAGGCATACTGCAGCTGTTTCTAGCACTGAATTGATAATATTCAACTGGTTACTCCCCTTAAAACATGCATTTTGACAGAGAGAAGACAATGATCCCCATTGTGCATTCTTTAGCTTTACCAATGTACACAATCTTCAAAAAATCTGGAAAGATAGCATACCTGAACATGACAACTCATTTGCATAATTATCTAGCTATTTAAATCTCTATACTGTGAAATTTCATCAATTCAAGTGCAGTATAAATAGATAGAGATACGAGCAAGTTTATTCAAGTATCTTAGAATACATACATCTTTTTTTTCCTTTTCCCATTGACCTCTACCTCTCTGCAAGATGTGGAGAAAAATAAATGTGTATTTTGCACTTACAATAAAAAGACCCGAGGCAATTTAAATCTATTTTTGGATGAGGTTTAAGAGAAATGATAGCTATAATTTAGTCCAAGATTTGTAAGATACAAATGCAATCATATGTAAAAAAAGATACTTCGTTGGCCCTTGTGAGAATTCACTCACTATTAGAGCCAGTTTTCCATTTTCATTGGCAGAGGTTAAACTCTTCAGAAAATTCACTGACAAATATTTCCACATGGTAATTGAACTATTTTTTTTTAAAGAATTCTGGTGAATAAAATAAATAAATTGACTTTTGATTGAATGTTTATAATAATCATTGGTTGGATTCTGCAATGAATTTTTCCACGTTTTTATTACACATTTTGAGAGGCTTTCTTAAATACTTTTCCCCTTCCTCCTTCTACCTTGCATTTTTACCTAAAACACAGAAATACTTTAGTTAGAGAAACCCCACACTTTCAGTAAATATGGATGTTTCAATTTCTAGCATACTAAAATTTGCCTTTTATGATTCTTTGGCTAGGGCATACTGAGAATATACCAAGAAGACTATCATCATAAATGCAAGAGAGTATATCCCTTAGTTTCTGACATGATGGAACAAAACTTATTTCAGGAGGGAAAAAGTTTACCAAACCAGTATTATTACCATTCTTTAAACAAAGTCACTGTCTTCTTACTTACAAAAGCCCACAGGGCTACTGGAAGCATGGGTGTAATTTTTGTTCTTTTTGGAGTTATGAAATTCCTATCTTCCCCAAGAGAGGCCCTTACTGAGAATCTCAGTCCCTTTATCATAAAGACGCACAAGAAAACAATTCACAGCTCCCTATAGCTAAGCTTATTTAATCATGTAGACTTCATTTTCCTCACACAATATTTTTCAGTTAGGCTCTTTTTATCTGATGGTGAAAATGTATTAGGATTAATATACAATTCAGCAATAAATCACCACATGCTCTGATTTGTCCAACAAGTGAGTGGAGATTCCCTATCTCAGAATATACTGTTTCACATTGATGTGATTCTTGCTGTTGATCCAATCATAATTACTTGGTTGCAGTTTTTCAGTAGCTGGGTCATCACCATTGCATATGTTCACAATTCTAATATTGCTGAGTTTGCCTATACCCCACATATTCTTCTTTGACTAGGGCTTTGCTTATGGATCTCCAACATTACATAGTCATGAGGGTATAGTCAGCTATCAGAGCTGCTTCAAGCCAAATCTAGTTCCTCATTGTTCTGTCATTTCCTACAGCAGTTTCTTAAATTCTACTACTCTCCTAGAGCTTTAACTTCAACAATTCCCTCAAAGACTACCTTTGGTCTTAGTATGTATATAATGTGGCTATAAGCTACAATTAGAAGAATATAGTTATTTTTTTTAAGATTTTTTATTTACTTATTTGACAGACAGAGATCACAAGTAGGCAGAGAGGCAGGCAGAGAGAGAGAGAGGAGAAAGCAGGCTCCCTGCTGAGCAGAGAGCCAGATGTGGGGCCCGATCCCAGGACCCTGGGATCATGACCTGAGCCAAGGCAGAGGCTTTAACTCACTGAGCCACCGGGCACCCCAGAATATAGTTATTTAAAGAGATAGACTTATTTAGACTCTAAGCAGTCTTTCAAGTATACAGGAGCCAAATTGAAAATTCAGTCATATTTCAGATCACAGAGTACATCTAGTAAAAGCCCAGAATCTATTTAATATACATATAATATTCATTTACAGAGATGCTAAAAAAGTCCAAATTAAGAAGACAAAATGGGCAGAGTCTGAGTAGACAATTTAAAAAGAGAGAACTATAAGTAATTAATAAGAAAATACAAATGTTTCTAATTCCCATAGTCATTTGGAAAGTTAAATCAACCAAGAAATATTTGCCACCCTTTGAATTGGTAGAAATTTAAAATAAGTTATATGTATCACTTTGAACAACAGTGAGAATGTAAGAGATGGATAATCCCATGCACTCTAGTAGAAGCAACAATTCATAGAAACTTTAAAAAATACCTTGGTATTTTTTATCTTCTGTGTATGCATTCCTTAACTCAGCAGTTTCACTATGAATCCCCTTTCTATGTGCTCAGATACACAGTAACTACCTAACAAAATGCTTGTTACATCCTTGTGTATATTAATAAGTAACTGGAGATAGCCTAATGATCACCAATAGAAGAATTATTAAATATGCAGTATCCATCGTATAGAATATTATATAATCATTAGAAAGTATTACGTGGATTGACTTGGAATGACCCCCATGGCATATTTTTTACATGATAAGGTTTTGGAATGATCCATATGACTTGATCCTACTCATAAAAAATAATGCAAATATGTAATGAAAGGTTATGCAAACATATATGAGCATATATTTGCTATATGCATATATAAGTATATATGTGTACCTAACTTGTATACATATACACACAAATATAGATAGATAATATATAAATAAATAAGTTGAAAGAAAAAATACACACTAAATTAACAGTGGTGGTTATCCTTAAGAAAGGAAAGGTATAAAATTACCCTGTAAGAGAGAAATGATAGTGGTTCAGAAAAGGGTACTATTGGTTTGCAACCTTGGGAATTCCCTGAGTAAATCTGAAATTGGCCCCATACACTGAGGTCTGGAAGAGACAGAAGAAAGAAGTGGGCCATTTCAGATTGGTAAATTGCAGATTTGATAAAACAAGTGAACGTGCATAGAAGGCTCACATTGGGTGTCCACAAGATGAATAGACTTCTGGACTCACTGCCAAAATCTCAAAAGTTTTAAAAGTGTATGTAGAGATTTCAACTGGGTTCAGTTATACATTTAGTACAGATAATTTCAACAGCATTTTACTCTCTCAGTCTATATCTTTGAAATATCTGCTATTATGGGAGTCTTAGGACAAATGTACATTCGGAGGACAGGAGGGAGGCAAGGAGCCTCTCTGATTGCCCTCATCCAACTCATGGGTCCACTGGTGGTCACACGTTGTTGGTGTGGTCATGCCCTCTTGGTGACCTCCTCCACAGGTACCCTTTCTTTTATCAATTTTACAGAAGAGTAATTAATTTAAAATAGACATAAAATTTGACTCAGCAAAAGAATTTTTTTAATTTCTTTTTATGATAAACACAGGGCATTTTTATTTTCATACATTACCCTTGTATACAGATGTTTAGTATTTGTATTTCAAACAAAATGATTTACAAGTCATTGTTAATGATGATAGTAACATGTGGTTTTTACTTAAGATCAGGTCACATCTTCCACTTAATGTTTTCTTTCTTTTCAGACATTTTGGGCTCAAAATGCATCCATCTGTCTCTATATTTTCTTTTTGTTTTAAGCCCCTAAGTTTATTTTAATTTGTTATGCAGCAAGAAAAAGCATATACATTAGGTATGCCATTTTATCCCCCCTTATTACTGTGAATGAGTTTTTTCCCTTCTTTTTCTAAAATTTTTACTTAAATTCCAGTTATTAGTTTCAGATGCACAATACGGTGATTCAGTACTTCCATATAACACCCAGTGGTCACCAGAACAAGTGTACTCCCTAATCCCCATCACCTATTTCACCCATCTCTCCTCCACCTCCCCTCCGGTAACCATCTGTGTGTTTTCTTTTTTCTTTCTTTCTTTCTTTCTTTCTTTCTTTCTTTCTTTCTTTCTTTCTTTCTTTCTTTCTTTCTTTTCTTAAGTTCAGTTAACCACTGTATAGTACATAATTAGTCCTTGATGCAGTGTTCAGTGATTCATTAGTTAAGTATAATACCCAGTGCTCATCACAGCACATGCCCTCCTCAATAACCATCACCCTATTATCCCCTCTCTCCATCCTTCTCGCCTCTGAAACCCCCAGATTTTTTCTCAGGATCCATAGTTTCTCATGGTTCATCTCCCTCTCTGATTTACCCCCCTTTGGATTTCCCTCCCTTCCCCTATTGTCCGTTCCACATATAAGTGAAACCATCTGATAATTGTCTTTCTCTGTTTGACTTACTTCACTTAACATATTCCCCTCCAGTTCCATCCATGTCAATGCAAATGGTGGGTAATCATCATTTCTGATGGCTGAATAATATTCCAGTGTGTATATGTATCTTCTTTGAAGGGCACTCATCTGTTGAAGGGCATCTTGGCTCCTTCCACAGTTTGGCTATTGTGAACATTGTTGCTATGAACTTTGGGATGCATGTGCTTCTTCTTTTCACTATATATATATCTTTGGGGTAAATACCCAGTAGTTCAGTTGCTGGGTTGTAGGGTAACTCTATTCTTAACATCTTGAGGAACCTCCATGCTGTTTTCCAGAGTGGCTCTACCAACTTGCAGTACCACCAATAGTGCAGGAGGGTTCCCCTTTCTCCACATCCTTTTCAACATTTGTTGTTTCCTGTTTTGTTAATTTTCATTCTAAATGGTGTAAGGCGGTATCTCATTGTGGCTGTGATTTTTATTTTCCTAATGGCTAGTGATGTTGAACACTTTTTCATGTGTCTGCTAGCTATTTGTATATCTTTTTTAGAGAAGTGTCTGTTCATGTCTTCTGCACAATTTTTTGACTGATTATTAGTTTTTTGAGTGATGAGTTTGAGAAGTTCTTTATAGATCTTGGATATCAGCCCTTTATCTATAACGTCATTTGCAAATATCTTCTCCCATTCTGCGGCTGCCTCTTAGTTTTGCTGACTGTTTCCTCTGCTGTGCAGAAGCTTTCTATCTTGATGAGGTCTCAAAAGTCCATTTTTGCTTTTGTTTCACTTGCCTTTGGAGATGTGTCTTGAAAGAAGTTGCCATGGTCTATGTCGAAGAGGTAACTGCCTATGTTCTCCTCTAGGATTCTGACGGATTCTTGTCTCACATTGAGGTCTTTCATCCATTTTGAGTTTATCTTTGTGTATGGTGTAAGGGAATGGTTCAATTTCATTCTTCCATATGAAGCTGTTTTATTTTCCCAGCACCCTGGCATCATGACCTGAGCCTAAGGCAGAGGCTTTAACCCACTGAGCCACCCAGGCACCCCTCCAGCACCACCTATTGAAGAAACATTTTTTCCATGTTTGGATATTAAACAAAAAATACTAAAATTTGTATGGAGCCAGAAAAAACTCTGAATCACCAAGGGAAAAATGAAAAATAAAAACAAAGCTGAAGGCATCATGTTGCCTAACTTCAAGCTATAGTACAAACCTGCGATCACGAAGACAGCATGGTATTGGCACAAAAACAGGCACATAGACCAATGGAACAGAATAGAGACTCCAAAAATAAACACTCAACTCTATGGTCAACTAATCTTTGACAAATTAGCAAAAGAATTTTAAAATGTGAGAGAGACAAAAAGATTGATTGTTTCCTTAGAACACTTTGCCCATTGGGTGCTAACTGTAATTATAAGGAATGCTATCTTCCTAGTTCCTTTTAGCAGAAGATTGTTAATGTTTAATGGCAGCAGTAGTTCCCAAGTGTAGAAAGGCTAGCAACTGGTAGCTTCACTGGCCCTTCCCAATCTGCTAGTAATTAGAGAAGCAATTACTTCCCCTAGACAGATTAACAAATAATTGGCCAAGCACCATTTTTAACAACAATATCCTAATTCTGAAGAGAAATTCAAATGGCATATGCTAAACAAGGAATGGTTTTGTTTTAAATAAAATAACTAGGTTGGAATAAAGCTACATCAAAAATATCAATTATTGGGGTGTCTGGGTGGCTCAGTGGGTTAAGCCTCTGCCTTTGGCTCAGGTCATGATCCCAGGGCCCTGGGATTGAGCCTACATCTGGCTCTCTGCTCCGCAGGGAGGCTGCTTCCCTCTCTCTCTCTGCCTGCTTCTCTACCTACTTGTGATCTCTTGTCTGTCAAATAAATAAATAAAATCTTAAAAAAAAATAATATCAATTATTTTTCCCTACCAGAACACCATCTCAGAACACAAAATATCTGCCTCTCATTTTTTTTTTCTTTTTTTCCTCCATTTTACATGTCAAATATGAGATCAACAATGATTATGGTGGGGTTGCTTTAGAAGCTTCAAATATTTTACCAAGAAATGAATAAGAATCTTTGGCTTGTCCATGTGATAGATAGTTATTGTATCTGGGTAAAGAGATGTTAACTTTTTTTTGCTTTTTTTAAGATTTATTTATTTATTTTAGAGGAGGGCAGAGGGAGGAGAGTGAGTCTTATGCAGATCCAACTTGAGTATGAAGCCTGACATGGGGATCAATCTCACCACCCTGAAATCATGATTCTAACATCAGGACTCTGACATCAGGACCAGAGCTGAAACCAAGAGTTGGACAGTTAACAGACTTGACACTTAGGTGACCCTAGGAGATGTCTATTTTTTATTTAAGCATCTACTGGTTGGGATGATTACTTTCCCTTTTAGCATACCTGTGCACAAGCAAAAAACAAAACAAAACAAAACAAAATCCCCTGTGTGAAGGAGAGAGATTAGGTCAAATACTAACACCAAATCCTGACCCTTCATGACTAGGCAGAAATTACAAAGGAAGTTCTTGTTGCTGTGATTTATTTATCACTTCCTGAAAGGATTCTGTATTTAATTCAACCACATTTACTAATAAGGGCTTTTGCTTTTTATGCTGGAAGAAAAATCTACAAACATATAGTTTCAAAAGATCAGGCATAATAAAGAATACTAAGTCTCCAAAAGAATACTGTAAATGCTCTGAACTTCATTGTACATACAACAAACATTTTTGAAGCTGTAGGATTTAAGCATGGCTTATTCAATCCAAGACTCTTAATTATATCAATTGCAAAACAGTTGTGTGTTTCCAGATGCATTCCTCAACAAATTCCAGAGCTACTGCAGGAAAGTGCTCTCCAGGTGATAACTCTGACAGTCTTTAAACAGCACATCTACTGGTATTACCATGTAATTAATAGAAATATCTACCACATTGTCACTTCTCTGTGAGACTTTGACACAAAAGTTATCTTTGAGTAAATAGTCATCATTTAACTCTATTTTTGCTTTCCGGAGTTTGAATATTCACGGATAAATCACAAAAACAAACCACAGCAACCCAGCCTTTAGCCCTTCCTTAAGGAAAAAAAATACTCAATTAATTTAAAAGAAATATATATATATTTCTTTTAAATGGTATGTATGTATATATATATACATACATATACATGTATATATGTATGTATATATATATACATACCATTAGGCCATTATTTTAGGTTGTTTGTTGATTTCAAGTTTTTAATTAAATTCCAGTTAGCATATAGTGCAATATTAGTTTTAGGAGTTGAATCTATTAATTCACCACTTATATATACACCCAGGGCTCATCAAAAGTGCCCTACTTAATACCCATCACCCATTTAATCCATCCCCCACCCACCTCCCTCCATCAACTCTCAGTTTGTTCTATGTAGTTAAGAGTCTGTTTTATGGTTTGCCTCTCTCTTTTTTCCATCAATGCTCATCTGTCCTGTTTCTTAAATTCCACAAAACACAGGAAACAACAGATGCTGGCAAGGCTGAGGAGAAAGGGGGGCACTCTTTTTTTTTTAATTTTTAAAAATATTTTATTTATTTACTTGACACAGAAAGAGAGAGATCACAAATAGGCAGAGAGGCAGGTGGAGAGAGAGGGGGAAGCAGGCTCCTTGCTGAGCAGAGAGCCCGATGTGGGACTCGATCCCAGGACCCTGAGATCATGACCTGAGCCGAAGGCAGAGGCTTAACCCACTGAGCCACCCAGGTGCCCCGAAAGGGGAACACTCTTATACTGTTGGTGGGAATGCAAACTGGTACAGCCACCCTGGAAAACAGTATGGAGATCTCTCAAAAAGTTAAAAATAGAACTACTCTAGGGGTGCCTGGGTGGCTCAGTGGGTTAAAGCCTCTGCCTTCGGCTGAGGTCATGATCCCAGGGTCCTGGGATCGAGTCCTGCATCAGGCTGTCTGCTCCGCGGAGAGCCTGCTTCCTCCTCTCTCTCTCTCTGCCTGCCTCTCTGCCTACTTGTGATCTCTGTCTGTCAAATAAATAAATAAAATCTTAAAAAAAAAAATAGAACTACTCTATGATCCAGCAATTGCACTGCTTGGTATTTACCCCAAATACTGAGTCAAAGGGATATATGCACCCTGATATTTATAGCAACATTATCAACAATAGCCAAATTATGGAAAGAGCCCAAATGTCCACTGATTGATGAATGGATAAAGTAGAGGTGATATGTAAATACAATGGCATATTCCTCAGCCATAGAAAAGAATGAAGTCTTGCCATTTGCAATGATAGGGATGGAGCTAGAGTGTATTATGCAGAGTGAAATAAGTTAGTCAGAAAATATAATTTAATGCATTTTCCACTCAAATTTTTTCCATATGCTCGATTTATATATATATATATATATATATATATATATATATATATATATCTGGATGTCTTTTATCTAGATGTTAAGGTATACTGCCTAATCTTAAATACAAATATCTCTCAAAGGGAAGTCATTTCTTTGGGACTCTCCAAGCTCTTTAGACCAAAAAACTGCTACATTTCCTTTGTGCACTCCTGACTGCAGTGGAACCATTTGCAATAATTTCCTTCGAAGATGCAAATATTAGGCACAAATCATCTCTGTTTATAATGAATCAATTGATTCATTTGAGGATTTTAAAAACAATTCAGAGCACATTTTTGTTAATTTCCGGCTTCAGAACCAAATTTTATCTTCTTTGGTACTTACACTGTTTTTAAAAAATGTTTTTACAAACATATATACTTTTAAAAATAGAGTTCAAAAAAAGAGAGTTCAACCTAGAGTGGTATATTCTCAGGATGAACCTAACAAATTATTCATTTATAATATATAGTGTAGATTGAGATCTTACCAAGTTTATTTTCTCTAATGATTGTGATGAAATGAATATAACCAAAAGTCATATTATTAAAATAAGATAAGAGGATGAAGTTTTAAACATATCCATAGTCACATTGTATCAGTTGTTTTAAAAGTCTTAAAATCACCACTTTGTAACCTCTTTATTACTTCAGAGAAAATATTGCTCCGTTCTCTGTTTCCTTTGTGTATATCCTTTTCATCACAAAACTTCAATTGCCTAATGTCTGTGAGTTTTAATGACTAATTGCATCTCAAAATTTCTAACCCTCAATTTTATACAGCAAGATTTGATTATTGTAGAAGAGCTGATCTATCTAACAACCAATTGCCATATATCTATTAATTTATTATGAAGTGTAGGTATGGAAACAATATTTATCAGTTTATAAGTAGTACCTTTTTTAATTTTGGAGGAGACATTACTTTCTTGGTCTAACCTTACTTTGACAAAGTGTTAGTCGCTCACAAGTTTGTGGGAAGTAAATTGGAACAGCTTTCTTTTTCATTTCAGTTTCTCTTTCGGTTCCTTAGCTGTTCTTAAGCTTCTTTTAGATTTCTGCCATCAATAATCTCTTAACATGCTGACAGAGGAAACTATCAAGAGGTATTTTTATCTATCCTTATACGATTTCATTTATTATGTGCTGTGATAGAACTGCAGTAATATGCTTGTGCAGCATCTCCACTTTGTACTGGATTGAAAAAAAAAGAGAATCAAAACCTGAAGAAATATTTCTATATTCCATTTCATTACCTAGTGAAGACATTAAATGTAAAAGTTCTACATTGCTTAAGATATTGATGTGCCACATTACACAGATGGAGCAGAATACAATCTCAGCCTCATGTGAAAAATGTGCCTTTTCCTTTCAACACATTTAAATTATACTTCACAAACTGAATTTTAATAAATATTTAAGAAGAAATGTTCAGACTCATACGAATTGAGTTTAATGACATTATTACCTCAGATTTTATAATTATGAATTTTCATCTTAAACATAGTCACCATAATTTTCTTTTTAGCACGTAGAAAATGTTACTGTCTATGATCATTAGCGCATAGAAAATGTTACTGTCTATGATCAAAAGCTATCATTTACACATGAGTTTTCCAGGCTTTCTCGATCAGAGACTTCTTTGTGAAACTTTTGAAAAGTGTATTCCTGAGTCACTCCTTAGATCACCACTATTAAAGTCACAAAAAAGGGACCTGGGAATCTGAAATTTGAGGAAGTTACCAGATGATCATTATGATCTTCAATCTCAATCTTCGTGTTATATACAATTGATGAGTCACTGTATTCTACCTCTGAAATTAGTAGTGTATTATTTGTTAATTCATTGAGTTTAAATTAAAATAAAAATTTCCAGAAACTGGCAGCTGCAAGGCACCCCGGGTCATGCACTGTCTTTGGGTTTACCCTGCAGAGAATGCTGCTCCCCCGGAGCGGCCAGGCATCAGGGCACAAGCAGAACGTGTAGAGCGCACCTACATATTGCCAGAGCTGGTATTTGAACATAGGCACTTGGTTCCAGAAACAAATGTTTAACTTCTGTGCTATGCTGCCTCTGAGCCGCAGGCTTCTCTTCTGTAGCTAGAAGTGAGATAACAGCTCCTCCTTATCAGTTTTGTGGAGAATATTCCCCCTCCCGCCTTCTTGGACAGTGTTAAACACGTTGAAATAAATAAATATTGTTAAACTAACTCTAATTTTGTTGTTAAAATAAACATTACGTTTTCAAGACACTCTGTGCCTATTCTTAGTCCTCATTATATGTAGGTTACTTTCAAGCTGCTGAGTTGCAAAAGAAGGCTTATTGCTCTGGTTGCTCTATGCTCCCAAATATATCCGCTGGCACAATATCTGAACTGTGGCCAAATATGTTTATGTAGAACCCCACCTCTAAGTCTGTTCAGTAGTGAACTTCCCAGTAATATCTCTGCCCTCACTTTCTGCACACATAACATTCTTTTTTTTTTTTTTTTTTTTTTTTTTTTAGTTTATTTGACGACAGAGACCACAAGCAGGCAAAGAGGCAGGCAAAGAGAAAGGGAAGCAGGCTCCCTGCTGAGCAGAGAGCCTAATGTGGGGCTGGATCCCAGGACCCTAAGATCATGACCTGAGCTGAAGGCAAAGGCTTAACCCACTAAGCCACGCAGATGCCCCATAACATTCTTTACTCATTTTTCATCTCTTTACATTACATTATTGCTAAATCACCCATTTTGTAAAATCTACTTATATCTTCCACATAATAATTGAGTATGAACTCTTGGTCTTTAAAACACTCAATCAACATTTCTCATATATTCCTTTACATTCCTAATCTAGACCGTCATCATTTTGAAAGTAGAACTCGTCTATTGTGTTAGCTCTTACACACAGCACATAGAACATAATAGGTGTAAAAAAAATATGTAGGGAACAGATGAATAACTAAAAAGAATTGATGGGAGCCATTGGTTTCATATTATGCAATATGGCATTATATAAGTTACTTATTTTAAGAATCACTTAAAAACAATAATTTTTAAAGATAAGTAGACATCTTGGGGCACTTGGGTGGCTCAATTGGGGAGTCTGCTTCTCCCTCTCCTGCTTCTCCACTTATTCATGGTCTCTCTCTCTTTGTATCTCTCTGTCTCAAATGAATAAATAAAACCCTTAAAAAATAAATAGACATCAGTTTCATATGGAATACAACATGAGGAATCCTGTACTATCTTGAATTTATTTAAAATTAAATAAGCTCATTAATTTTATGTAATTTTTTATATTTACTGGAAATGAACATTCTTTAAACTGAGTATATTGGAGACATACAGACATTTTACAATATTATAAAATTATGTAATAGATTAAATAATCTGGTGCAAAAATTCACATTTTCATAATACAAGTCTTTCAATATCCAGGGTCATGTATACCAGAAAAAAATATAATAATCTATTTAAGTATTATCCTATTCAGAAGAAACAGTCTTGAAAGTCAGAAGTTTAAATATACTTGTCTTAGTAATAAAGATTCACTGATCAAAATGAAATGAAATCAATAAAATCAAGTATTTAATAATTTAAATACTAGTCTATGTGTAAAAATATAACAATAAAGCTGTGGTAAATAATGCCATTTTATATGTTGCTTTAATATCCTACAGATACACCTATCGTCAAAATGACTATTTGGTGTATTATCTGAATGTATGTTTCCCCTGAGTGAACCAAGTTCAAAGACATCTCTAATATCTTTTTGTCAAAATTTAGCCCACTCATTTTTTTATTATTAAATAATAATGAATTAATGAGTGAATGTATAAGTAATATATTTGAAATGAATGCAGTGGGAATTTCTGATGTTTACCAAGATGGCATAAAAACAACTCTCAAAAAATTAAGAAATTTTAAAGTCAACTATTTGGAGACTCTGAAAATAAAGCAAAGTAGAGGGCTGGAATGGGGGGTGTAACTTGAATTAAGTGATTCGTACAGGGAAGAACGTCATCTTTTGTTTTATTTATTTATTTTTTTACTTCCTTTTTTGGCATTGATCCCAGGGTGAACCCCTTGCAAAATAGTGGTAGCCTTTAAAGGCAGCAAAAACTTTGATAGAGCTCCTGGCCAGAAGACTGAGGGGGGAAAAAAAAAGTGCCCCTGTAAGCTATAGATTGTAGAAAGAATCCTTATCATCATCATAATCATTATCTTTTTAATTAATAGTTTTACTTTGTAGGGTAATTTTAAGTGTTCAGAAAAATTAAGTGGAAGGTTTAGACAATCCCATTTATATTCACTCTCACTTAGGACCTTTCTCCCTTCATGGTTTCTCTTCTTACTAACATCTTGTATTAGTTATAATTGATAAGTCAATATTAATATATCATCTTTAACTGAAGTCTACAGATTATATTAGGGTTCATTTACTGTGTCGTACATTCTGTGAGTTTTGTCAAATGTGCCAACACCTATCCACTATTAATATTATACAGAATAGTTTCACTGTCATAAAAGCCTTCTGTGTTCTACATATTCAACTCTTCTCCCCTCCCCCACCCCAATCTCTGGCAACTACTGATTTTTTTTCAGGTCTCTATTTTTTTTCTTTTCCAGATTTCATATTCCCGGTCCCGGTCAGTATATACCACTTTCAGATTGGCTTCTTTCACTTAGCAATATGCATTTAAGATTCCTCCATAATTTTTTGTGACTTGGTAGCTCATGCCTTTTTATTGCTGAAAAATATTCCACTGTGAAGGTATTCTTCCATTTATGCATTAACCTACTGACAGACATCTTAGTTGCTTCCAAGGTTAGGCAATTATAAATAAAGCTTCTTTGAACATATGTATGTAAGATTTCATGTGTATATAAGCTTTCTACTCATTTGTGTAAATACCAAGAAGCATGATTGTTGGATCTTTTTTTTTTATACTTTTTAAAATTTAAATTCAATTAGTTGACATATAATGTATATTAGTTTCAGAGGTAGAGGTCAGTGATTCAGCAGTCTTATACTATACCGAGCGCTCATTAAAATACATACCCTCCCCAATGTCTATCACCCCGTTTCCCCATCCCTCTACTTACCTCCCTGCAGCAACTTTCATTTTGTTTCCTATAATTAAGAGTCTCTTATGATTTGTCCTATCTTAACAGTGTGTTTAGTTTTGCAGAAAACTGGCAAACTGTTCTTAAAGGGGTTTTACCATTTTCCATTCCTGCCAGCAATGACTAAGATATCTTGTTTCTCTACATCCTTGTCAGCTTTGGGTGTTGTCAGTGTTTTGAATTTTAGCCATTCTTCCCCCGCCCCCAGTGTCAAGATTCATTGTTTATGCATCCAGTACTCCATGTAATACAAGCCCTCCTCAATACTCACCACCAAGCTCATCCATTCACCCTACCCCCTCCCTTCTAAGACCTTAGTTTCTCAGAGTCCACAGTCTCTCATGGTTCATCTCCCCCTCCGATTTCCCCCAATTCACTTTTCCTTTGCTTTTTCTAATGTCCTCTGTGTTATTCCTTATACTCCACAAGTAAGTGAAACCATGTGATAACTGACTTTCTCTGCTTGATTTATTTTACTCAACATAATTCTGTCCTGTCCATGTTGATACAAAAGTTGGGTATTCATCCTTTATAATGGAGGTGTAACACTCCATTGTATACATGGACCATATGTTCTTTATCCATTCATCTTTTGAAGGGCATCTTGGCTCTTTCCACAGTTTGGTAGCTATGGCTATTGCTGCTACGAACACTGGGGTACAGATGGCCCTTCTTTTCACTACATCTGTATCTTTGGGGTAAATACCCAGTAGTGCAAGTGCAGGGTCATAGGGTAGCTCTATTTTTTAATTTATTAAGGAATCTCCACACTGTTTTCCAAAGTGACTGCACCAACTTGTGTTTAGTGATAGCTCATTATTGTCTTATTTGTTTAAGATTTTGTTTATTTGAGAATGAGAGAGGGAGAGAGCGAGCATGGGGTGGGGAGGGTCAGAGGGAGAAGCAGACTCCCTGCTGAGAAGGGAGCCAGGTGCAGAACTCGATCCTGGACTCCAGGATCATGACCTGAGCTGAAGGCTGTCACTCAACCAACTGAACCACCCTAACGCCCATCATTATTTCTTTAAATTGCTACTCCTTAATAATAACATAAAATAATAAAAAACCATAAAATAATAAAATAAATATTGAGCATATTCCTACATGCTTATTTCCATCTGTACATCTTATCTGGTGAAATGTTCAGATTTTTTGCCCATTTTCAAAACTTTATTGTTTCTTTTTTTTTTTAATTTTTTAACCATCCTTTACTTGTAAAACATAAACTTATATTAACAGTTTTAAAGAAAATGATTTTGTGTATATCTCTAAAATTTCTAAGAAAGACATAGAGAATGTTGCTTAATTTCGGTTGCTGCCTTTGAATACAGTCTACTATTGAACTCATTAAAGTTGGAAATGGAATATAAGGAGCAAAGATAGAAAAATAGGAAAATACAAAATTTCCTTGGTCTTCATTAGGAACATACAATGAATAGTATCATTCTATTCATCCTTCTCATTTTGTGGGAGAAAATAAATGCCAACATTAATTGACCAGCTTGATGTCATTTTTATTCTTCAAGATCTTATAGTGATGATACTTCTGAAGTGTTCATTTTCTTTAAATCAAAACTTTTGTCTTTTAACCTCTCTTGGCTCTATTATTGTCATCATGAGAGCCAGAAATCAATAGGTGACATCTAATGAGAGATTATAACTTTTTGCTTTCTTTATATAGATCATTAAATTGGCTAGCAAGTCTGCTTCATTTTCATGGAGGGGTCAGTTTTAAGGTCATTTGTCTTTTTTAACATGAAGATCAAATGGGATATTCCTTTATTTAAGCAAGCAACCAGCATAGATAAGCACATTTAATTATAGATTTAATTTGTGTCTCTTTTATGGTTATATTTCCTTTTATATTTTTGCAGCCTATTTCTGTTCCATGGAGCTTTCTTTTATTTTCAAATTCCTTAATGCAGGACATTTTGTAATGTATTTTATTCTTGTATTATATATGATGGGTTCCATTCCTTTAGTTATTCTTTTATTTGCCAAATCAAATTAAACACACTTAAGTTCTGCTTCTCTGAATGTTTTGATGTACCCCCAGTTCTGATTAGCTCTTTTACCTAATTTAGATACAAGCACAAAAACAGGTATAAAAGCTTTAATGTAGCTTATTTACATGTCAAACCAGGGCAGACTTACTTTGGCCTATATATGTCTAATAGGGATAATGGAAATGCTAGAAAAAATATCAATTTATAAACATGAACTAGTTTTAACAAATTAACCAAAGGGATAATGGAAGTGCTGGAAAAAGAATATTAATTTATAAACACGAACTAGTTTTAACAAATTAACCAAGCATGTAATGAAATCCTAGATGTATGTTTTTTTCATTTTTTTACGTTTTATGTTATTTAATTTCTCAAAATTAATGAAATTGTCATGTGTAATCCAGAAATGAACAAAGTAAAAATAGCTGAGCCTATTCTTATAATGTCTTATGGCTGACCAGAGATACTAACAGCAGTTCTTTGGTCCAAGGAATGATGATGTTTTAATAAGTCCAGTGGGGCTCAACTTAGCATATCTTGAAGCTTTTCTCATCAGCTGTTTAATAACATTACAACAGAGAACTTGTTTCATTTTGAGTACTAAAACTGACTGACAATTTGTGACTGCACAGAGTGCAGTGCTGATGAAATTTCTAATGTCTTATCTAAGTTTATTGGGCCATAGATTGATTAATACTTATAGCACATAAGAGGCAAAGGCAGTTCATGTGTCACAACTTTAGTGAGCATGCTCTCAGGTGAATTATATCAGATAATTACACTAGATAGCAACATCTAAATAGACAAAGAACTTTAAAAAAATAGTTCACCCATAAAAGCAATGATCATCTCCTTCCTATTTGATCTACGATGATTGATAGATTGGTGTGTAGACAGGACCCATGAGATATACTTTTCTGTGCTTGAAAAGAGAGTAGGATCACTTGACTGAAAATAAGCCTGGTAGATAATATGTTCTTTTCTTTTCCTCTGTAGAGAATTGTGTTTAAACTATAAAAGTCTAATCCATCTCCCTTTTCTATAACAAGTGGAACACATGAAAAAAAAAATTAGCACTGAGTTAAAAGAAGAAGCACTCTGCATACAAATGCCTTCAGTGTGGGTCTTTCAGAATGATGTATATAGTTCACAAAATCACATGTCATCTACCTGTGGAAAAATGAACAATTTTCATATGGACGACCAAAACTACCATTCCACAGGAGAAGTGCCTGCTCTTGTTCATTCTAAAGTGTCAAGTCCATTACACATATAAATCACTCTACAAGTCTTATTGCATCTAAAACCTTATAGATGTCAGCTTTCAGAAACAAGGTCCAGTATTAGTGCTATGCAGTTTTGTTTACTTCATCCACCAAAGTTCATCATTAAAGCCAGTATAACCTAGAAGAAAGTGTACAAATAAGTGTTAGGTCATATTCCAAGTGTTCAGCTTGGAAAATTCAAGTAATATAGTTTAATCTTACTACTAACCTTCATTTGCCATATTCTTGATGACAAATAAAGAAAAGAGTTTACAAGATTCTCTTTCTTATAAAATCTTCATTGTACTCTATTGTCATAATCCCTTTCAGGGAAGTGTCTCAAAGAATAAGAATAATAGAAGGGTATTTATTCTCTATGAGGATTGTTATTTACCAAGCCATTTAATATATTATTTTTCTCTGAAAATCTAAGGAAACAAGACGGGCAATATGTCTATGTTTTTATTCATTCAGACTATCTGCCTTTATCTCATTACTGCACAGGTACTCTTTTATGTCAATCTTCCTTTTATTTTATATTGTATTAGAAGCTCTAGGGGAAACAAATGCCCTACTTTAGGAAGCTGGTGAAAGCTAACATGTCAAGGGAATAGAGATAGAAGGTGAGGGGTAAGAAAGAAAACAGTTTTCGAAGGCCAATGAATTAGGTACACTTAGTTATAAATTACGTGGCAAAATTATCTTTGAGATGTTTAGAATAGAATTGTGGGAAAGAAAAATGCCACTAACCAGATCAAAATGAATCTGTAATATAAATATATGCTTCATGCTGCTCAAGATATTTCTTCTATGTATAAATGCACTTGTTTTACATGCATCCTATTTACTTCATTTATTCATTGTTTGGAGATACACAGAGTAGCGATTATCTCAAATGACTTCCCTATGACACTGTTCATTGGTAGTTACTCAAGTGAAGCATCCTCATTGTGTTACTTTGGTTTAGCTGATTATTTCCTTGGCTGTAAAACAACAAAAATATGGCTCTTGGTGTAAGTAAGGTTTTGATTATCATAAAATTTGTTTTATGAACTATATACAATACAATTTGTACAAAATCATTCAATGTATTGATTTTGGTTTTGGCACAGTTTTATCTGAGCAGTATGCATCAATGCCACCCACTGCACAAGTGCCTTTTCCTACTCTAATACCCTCTGCTTTAAGCCACGTCTCTCACTTTTGCTAAATGACATTAAAAACTAAATCGAGCTTGCTATTTAAAATAATTCTTAAAAGTTCTACAGCCTCGATATGCAGTGTTCCTACCTTTTCTAATACTTTATTCCAACATTATATACAGTTATTATCTTACGTAATGTATGGCATTATCATTCTCTGGATTGTTATATAGGTTTCACTTTCTGCATCCTCATCTGCATTATCATTCATTTTATATAGTTTAGCCTAAATGGTTCTTCTCAAATATGAATATAATTAATGTTCTGTTCTTAAAACCCTGCTTGCTCTCATGATTATAATATAGCCCATAAGCCCTATGGTATTTGTCACTTCTTTACCTTCCCAGTTTTCTCCCACACATTGTATACAAGATATACTTAATACCCTTTTCCAAAAAGGTTTCATTTCTGATTACTTTTATTCCTTCTACCAGGAATGCTATTATTCTCCTCCTCCTCTTCTTCTTCTTCTTCTTCTTCTTCTTCTTCTATTTCTTTTTAGAGTTTACTTATTTATTTTACAGACATAGATTACAAGTAGGCAGAGAGGCAAGCAGAAAAAGAGAGAGGAAAGCAAGCTCCCTGCCGAGCAGAAAGCCCAATACAGGGCTCGATCCCAGGACCCTGGGACCATGACCTGAGCTGAAGAGACTTTAACCCACTGAGCCACCCAGGTGCCCTGTATTATTCTCTTCTACATAGGATGCCTGGACAACTGTTTCCCATGGGTCATATCCCAGATTCGATAACTCCTTTTTACAGAAGAGAAAGATACTCTTCTTAATATCTTCTGCTATACTTCTGTCTTATTAAATCATTGAATTGCAACTTCCTTCTTCCTTTCTATTAATTCCTTGCATTGCAAATCTTTGATGTAATGGTTTTGTGGCATATTGGTGGAAATTGGCAGGTCAGATAATCTGATCCTAATTTCTATCCATTTGCCCCAATTCAAGCAGATTTCTTGAATTGCTTTCTTTCCTATTCAAGCAGATTGCTTCTCTGAGTCCCTCCTACATTGGCATGTTGCATTCACTCCTGCCCTAGATCCCGGGACTATACCTTACTCATTTATATTTTTCAAACCAAATATAGTAGATGCTGAATTAATTTTCGTGTGTGAGAAATTATAGAGGAATTAATAACAACAAAGCTGATTTGGACACTTACAATGGAAATTAATGTAATTAACAATGAACTATAACCTTACACTCTCTAACACATTTAGAGAGTGCTTTTGAAAATATAAATAGTATCATGACCTATCATAATTAATATAAACACTAAATGATATTAAAGTATTTCTTTTTATTGTTATTATTATGTTCGGTAACCCAACATATAGTACATCATTAGTTTTTGATGTAGTGTTCAACAATTCATTAGTTGCGTATAACCCCCAGTGCTCATCACAACACATGCCCTCTTTAATACCCATCACCCAGTTACCCCACCCCTCCATCCCCTCTCTTCTGTTAACATCAGTTTGTTTCCCAGAGTCCAGAGTCTCTCATGGTTACTCTTCCTTTCTAATTTCTTTCCATTCCATTTTCCCTCCCTTGAAATATTTTATTCCACATCCTGGAAATCAGGATGGATTTCTGGATATCTTTTTTTTTTCTTAAGGATTTTATTTATTTTTTTGACAGAGAGAGAGAGGGAAAGCATGCACACAAGCAGGGGGAGTGGCAGGAAGAGGGAGAGGGAGAAGCAGACTTTTCCCGGTGTGGGGCTCAAACTCAGGAGCCCGGACCATGACCTGAGCTGAAGGTAGACCCTTAACCCACTGAGCCACCCAGGTACCCCTCAATATCTTTTATCAAGGGTCTCAAAGACATAAAATTATTCTGTGACTTTTTGATAGCTATCGACTAAACTACAATTGTAGGTTTGAAGACTAAAGACAAGCACTTGCTAAATAAAGCAGAAAATAGTTTTCATCCAAATAATATTTTCTGCTGATTTGAGTGTCCCTCAGAATGAGCAAGTTTAAATGGTGATGTGGACTAGGTACAGATAAAGATGAAACTCCTACAACACCATTCAATTTAAAGAATATTTGATGATGCAATAAACTACAAAACAGAACTATACAATTTTTACTTGAAGTTTTAGTTACTTTTCTTGATTCTGGCAGGAAACTTTAAGGATAATGATTAACAAAGTAGTTAAAATGCATCAACACACTTTATTAATGTTTTATGTGTGAAATGTGAAAACCTGTCAAGATAAACTCAGACTGGAAATGTCATCTTTTTTCCCCTCCAAAATAGTTCCTTGAAGCTTATGTTTAAAGCATAGTCTTTATAATCACATATTGAAACATCCAGAAGGTATCATGATTATTTTTAATATAATAGTTCTTTTACATTCGAAAGAATTTCTACTGGTAGAGAATAGGATGATGAGAAATCAAGAGTTCACACAAAACAGCCCCCTAAATCTGAATCTTTTCACAAGGAAAACATAGGATCACACACACTTTAAGCAGAATAAGGCAAAGAATATTACAAGGTTCAGATTACCTGTGAGTAAGAAAATAAACCCCAATTTAGCAGACCATTTCCAATAACCCGACAATGAGATGGGACCACAGCATTTTTTTAGGAAGAAGAAAGCTAAAACTCTCAATGATAGTGTTGGAAGAGTACAATTTTTGCGAAAAGTGGAATAATTTATGAGGAAGAAGACCAATGGAAACTGTGGAGGAAAGAGAAAGAAGGAAAGAAGTGAAGAAAATTAAAAGACCTACAACACATCATAGCCAAACAAGAACAACATTGATTATACCAACCAAAGAGAGAAGCCTTCAACCAAGCACTAGTAGTTAAGTAAGCTCAAACACTCACAGAGCTGCCTGAATATGACTCTCTTTGAAGGTCCACAAAAATGTAACATTTCAAATAAAAGAAAATAGTAACTATATAAATATTGTATATAGATAAAATAAAAACAAAAACAAAATTAAAATATTTCAGATAGTAAAAATTCTTCCCGTAACCAAACATGAAATACTTATTATGCCCTAATATGATTAGCTATCATTAAAAAATCATTTACAGATATTGAAAGAAGATTCTCTTGAATTAGAAATACAAAAGTTTAAACAAAAATGGACAAAATTCAGGGTGCCTGGGTGGTTCAGTCAATTGAGCATCTGGCTCTTGGTTTAGGCTCAGTTCATGATTTCAGGGTCCTAGGATAGAGCCCCAAGGCAGGCTCCATACTCAGCACAGAGTCCGATTGTCCCTCCCCTTCTGCTCCTCCCCCGCCCCGATTCTTGTTCTTTTCTCTCAAATAAATAAACTCTTTAAAAAAAAATAACAAAACTTGATCCAAAAAAATGGCAAACTTTACATTGGAGAAACTGGCAGACACTTGCTTTAAATTAACAAGGGTAAAATCACCAGTGGTAATTCATGTTAATATTATTTGCCCCTTGATATAATGTGAAGAAATACAGTATCTCTTGTATTATTCTAAAAAAGTTTATAACACCATTTTAATGATGAAAACATAGCAGGAATGTATAATATACATAGCAGGCATGTATAATAGCACAAAAACTTTGGAATACAATTGGCAGGTTTTTTTTCAACTTATTCAGGTATAATTGATAAAATTGTGAGAGGCTTAGTGTGCAATGTGATGATTTACACAAGATAGCTGAGTTCTAGAGATCTGTTATACAGAGTAGGTCTATAGTTAATGATACTGTATTGTGTGCTTAAAAAATTGTTATGAGAGTAGGTCTCCTGTTAAATGTTCTTACTGTTAAAAAACAAAATAATTTTCAAGAAAGAGACACAAAAAAGTTGTATGTGTGCATTGTGACAGTTTGTAACCTTTTACCAGCCCCTCCCTATTTGCCACATCCCCAGCCCTCTGACAACCAGTTTTCTCATCAATGTTTCTATGAACTTGATTTTTTCATTTTTAGATTCCACGTGTAAGTGATGCAATGCAGTATTTAAATTTTGTTTGGCTTATCTCACTTAGCATAATGCCCTCCCGTTTCATCTAAGTGGTCACAAATCACAGGGTTTCTTTCTTTCTTAAAAAGTTTACAGGAGCTTAAGTAACTTACCCAAAGCCACACAGCTATACGTGGCAAAGACTGCATTTGAACTCAGTCTGATTTCAGAGTCTAGAAGTTTATCTAGCAAGCTTCACTTCAAAAGAACTAGAAATAGTGTGCCAGGAGGATGGTGATAAAGAAGGTAATTCCCACAGGATATTAAATCACATAACAAAAATGCATAGAGAGTCGTAATGGCACATGTAGAGACAAGTCAACAGAAGAAGGTAATTCCCAGAGGATATTAAATCATGTAACAAAAACGCATAGAGAGTCTTAATGGCACATGTAGAGACAAGTCAACAGAAGAGACATTCAAACAGAGACTCACACATATACGGGAATTTAGAATATGATAAGCGTGACATTGTACATCTGTGGATTTCACAGATGGGACCATCTGTCCGCATCTGGAATAATCATCAAATTGTACCCTTACGCCAACCCTTATATCACACTAAGCTCCACATAGTTTGACAACATTGACACCCTCCCTAAATCAAATGACACTAGCAGAAAAATAAATAACTTTAAAAATTAGGGTGGGGAAAGTCTTAATGTAACTAAAAGCCCAGAGCTTGCAAAAATCAGAAAGTCGATATGAAGCTAAAAAATAAAATGCTGATAATGCTATGGGTATGAAAAAAGAGACGAGTTGAAGAGGTCTTCAAATGTTTTGGTCTGAGCAACTGGGAGAATGTTAGTGACATTTCCTAAGATTTGAAGCCTAAGGAGGAGGAATTTGGGGTTATGGAAAATGGAAACTTCTGTAAATTTTAGGATCCTTCAAATAACCACATGCAGAAGACTGGGCAGAGATGGAGATTGATTTTTTAGTTACTTATGTACATAGTACAATTATTAATAAATTAATTTTGTTATATTAAATAAAGTTTATAGGAACTATGGGCACCTAGGCGGCTCAGTCAGTTAAGCATCTGCCTCCAGCTCAGGTCATGATCCCAGGGTCCTGTGACTGAGCCTCCCATCAGACTCCCTGCTAAGTGCGGAGTCTGGCTCTCCTTCTCCATCTGCCTCTCCCCCATATCATGCTCTCTCTTGCACTCTCTTTCTCAAATAAATTTAAAAAAATCTTAAAAAAAAAAAAAGCTTACAGGAACTATACGATTCCATTGTACTTTCATAGCAAATCATTTTTATCCACTCATATATCAATGAACACTTAGGCTGTTTTTATATCTTGACTGTTATGAACATGATGGCATACAGGTCATTTTGAAATGGCGATTTTGGGGGTGCCTGGGTGGCTCCGTGGGTCAAGCCTCTGCCTTTGGCCCAGGTCATGATCCCAGGGTCCTGGGATCGAGCCCCGCATGGGGCTCTCTGCTTGGCAGGGACCCTGCTTCCCCCCTCTCTCTCTCTGCCTGCCTCTCTGTCTACTTGTGAGCTCTATCTGTCAAATAAATAAATAAAATCTTTAATAAAAAAAATGGTGATTTTGTTTTCTTGGGCTATACACTCAGCAGTGGGACCGCTGACTCACATGGTAGTTCTATTTTAAACTTCTGAGGAACCTTCCTTCATGCAGTTTTCCATAGTTACTGCTTAGTTCACATCCCCACCAATGCTCTACTAAGATTCTTCTTTATTTAATACTTATGGGCACTTTTTGCTAATAGCCGTCTAATAGGTGTGAAGTGATACCTAAGTGTGGTGTTGATTTGCATTTCCTTGATCATTAGTGTGTTTGTGCCCCTTTTCATGTACTAGGAAAAAACCTGTATGTCTCCTTTGGAAAAAGTACTATTTAGGTCCTTAACCCATTTTTATATTGGGATGTTTTCTTGCTATTGAGTTGCATGATTTCATTATATATTTTGGGTATGAACCCCTTACCGAATATGTGGTTTACAAACATTTTCTCCAGTTTGTAGACTGCCTTTTGTTTTTACTGATGGTCTCCTTTGCTGGGCAGACGCTTTGTAGTTTGATGTAGTCCCATTGTTTATTTTTGCTTTTGTTGCCTTTGTTTATTTTATTTATTTATTTTATTTTATTATTTTTTTTTAAATTTTTTATTTTTTATAAACATATATTTTTATCCCCAGGGGTACAGGTCTGTGAATCACCAGGTTTACACACTTCACAGCACTCACCAAAGCACATACCCTCCCCAATGTCCATAATCCCACCCCCTTCTCCCAAACCCCCTCCCCCCAGCAACCCTCAGTTTGTTTTGTGAGATTAAGAGTCACTTATGGTTTGTCTCCCTCCCAATCCCATCTTGTTTCATTTATTCTTCTCCTACCCACTTAAGCCCCCATGTTGCATCACTACTTCCTCATATCAGGGAGATCATATGATAGTTGTCTTTCTCTGCTTGACTTATTTCGCTAAGCATGATACGCTCTAGTTCCATCCATGTTGTCGCAAATGGCAAGATTTCATTTCTTTTGATGGCTGCATAGTATTCCATTGTGTATATATACCACATCTTCTTGATCCATTCATCTGTTGATGGACATCTAGGTTCTTTCCATAGTTTGGCTATTGTAGACATTGCTGCTATAAACATTCGGGTGCATGTGCCCATTTGGATCACTACATTTGTATCTTTAGGGTAAATACCCAATAGTGCAATTGCTGGGTCATAGGGCAGTTCTATTTTCAACATTTTGAGGAACCTCCATGTTGTTTTCCAGAGAGGTTGCACCAGCTTGCATTCCCACCAACAGTGTAGCAGGGTTCCCCTTTCTCCGCATCCTCGCCAGCATCTGTCATTTCCTGACTTGTTGATTTTAGCCATTCTGACTGGTGTGAGGTGATATCTCATTGTGGTTTTGATTTGTATTTCCCTGATGCCCAGTGATATGGAGCACTTTTTCATGTGTCTGTTGGCCATCTGGATGTCTTCTTTGCAGAAATGTCTGTTCATGTCCTCTGCCCATTTCTTGATTGGATTATTTATTCTTTGGGTGTTGAGTTTGCTAAGTTCTTTATAGATTCTGGACACTAGTCCTTTATCTGATATGTTGTTTGCAAATATCTTCTCCCATTCTGTCAGTTGTCTTTTGATTTTGTTAACTGTTTCCTTTGCTGTGCAAAAGCTTTTGATCTTGATGAAATCCCAATAGTTCATTTTTTCCTTTGCTTCCCTTGCCTTTTGCGTTGTTCCTAGGAAGATGTTGCTGCGGCAGAGGTCGAAGAGGTTGCTGCCCGTGTTCTCCTCAAGGATTTTGATGGATTCCTTTCGCACATTGAGGTCCTTCATCCATTTTGAGTCTATTTTTGTGTGTGGTGTAAGGAAATGGTCCAATTTCATTTTTCTGCATGTGGCTGTCCAATTTTCCCAGCACCATTTATTGAAGAGGCTGTCTTTTGAGCAACTCTACAGCAATAAATTTGACAATCTGGAAGAAATGGATGCATTCCTAGAAACATATAAACTACCACAACTGAACCAGGAAGAAATAGAAAGCCTGAACAGACCCATAACCAGTAAGGAGATTGAAACAGTCATTAAAAATCTCCAAACAAACAAAAGCCCAGGGCCAGACAGCTTCCCGGGGGAATTCTACCAAACATTTAAAGAAGAACTAATTCCTATTCTCCTGAAACTGTTCCAAAAAATAGAAATGGAAGGAAAACTTCCAAACTCATTTTATGAGGCCAGCTTCACCTTGATCCCAAAACCAGACAAGGATCCCACCAAAAAAGAGAGCTATAGACCGATATCCTTGATGAACACAGATGCGAAAATACTCAACAAAATACTAGCCAATAGGATTCAACAGTACATTAAAAAGATCATTCACCATGACCAAGTGGGATTTATTCCAGGGCTGCAAGGTTGGTTCAACATCTGCAAATCAGTCAATGTGTTGCCTTTGTTTTTGGCATCAAGCCCAAGAAACCATTGCCAAGACCAGTATCAAGGAGGTTATCCTCTATGCTTTCTTGTAGGAGTTTTATGTTTTCAGTTCTTTTAAGTTTTTAATACATTCTGAGTTGACTTCTGTATATGATGTAAGATAATGGTCAGGTTTCAATCTTTTGCATGTGGCCATCCAGTTTTCCCAACTTCATTTATTCAAGAGACTGTCAATTTCCCATTGTACATTCTTAGCTCCTTTGTTGAAAAATAATTGACCATGTATGCATAAATTTATTTCTGGACTCTCTATTCACTTTCGCAGTTACTTAAAAAGTTAAAATATACAACTATCATATCACTCAATCACTATATTTCTACCTATTTATTCACAAGAAAGGAAAACATATGTCCATATGTAAACTGTCATATGATGGTTCATATAAACTTGCAGTAGCTGGAATCCAGAAACTGTCCAAATATCCCTCAATAGACAAATGGATAAACTTTGTACTATAACCATAAAATGGAATTCTAATCAGCAACAAAAGTGAGTGAACTCCTGATACATTCAACAATATGGCTGACAGCCAAAGTAATTGTAAGTTTAAAAATCCAGACCAAAATAAGTGCATAGTGCACAATTCTGATTTTATCGCAATCTTAGAACATTCAAACTAACTTGAGACAAAGTAGAACAGTGTTTGCCTAAGGATAAGGGGTGGTAGGATTTGAAAAGGGACATGAAGAAAGAATTACAGAAGGTCACTGGGAAACTTCTGCAGGTGATAAACATGTTAATTTTTATGGTTATAATGACAGTTTTACTGTAGGTTTACTGTAGATTTACTTTACACCTTTGCATATGATTGTTTCAGGTATACTCGAGAAAACTGGTTGTAAGTGTAGTTAAGAAGTGACAGATTTCTGGAGTCAGTCAGAAAAAATATTTATTTGTCTACTTAAAAACATAAAGACAGCTTGGAGAAATCATGTGATTATAAATAGTTCATAAGCACAGGTAACACATACAAGTTTAAAATAAAATTTGTCACTCTTGAAATTTTGCCAATAACGCTTTATGGAAAAAGTGTGACTCGGAGCAGCAGCGTGTGTTTCTAAGTGGCACTGACTGTTGGCAGCACCTTAAGGAGAATCTCTGAGCTATTGCACATCTGTCTTTCTGTGATTATCTAATTCTAACAGCACAGACTGAAGTTATCGGGTATGAGTTTTAAATATGAAGTTAGTGCCATATTATTGTCATAACACCCAACAGACAGAATTCATTCAGTATATATTTAATGCCTAATTAATTTTTAATTATTGGGAGATGACAAAAGTCTTAGTTTTTATTCCATATGCCCACCACATTATTGATCAAAAAACATGTGGTGGTAGAGATTTAGTTTAGTAATATGAAGTCATTCAGATGCAACTGAATTAATTTCATGTTGAAAATAACAATTATAAACTACATTAAATTGTATCTAAGTAAATGACTAATGAATCATAAAATTGCTCTTTGTATTTGAAGGAATAAGAGCATGTTTTATTTTAAAAAGTAGCAGGCCAATTCATAGTTCTTGCAATAAGAAGAACAAACTTATTCCCCAAACATGGTTTAACCTCAGCTGTCCTACTTTTGACGGCATTGATCCTTGTTTGCAACCTTTCTGGTTGCTGTGGCAACATTCAGCAGCTGTCTAAGAGCAGATTCTATCTATGTAAAGTTTCATATTTGGGAGGTAATGCTGCTGTAAATGATTCTCTGACCTTTATCACAAGCACAACGGATCCAGTTAAATCTTAACATGTTCAGTACTTAATATCACTTGATTAATTGAGTTGAAGGTTATTAAATTCTGGATATTTATTTGACTATATTACATCACACAATTTACTTGCGTGTCCTCTTATCTGAATATATTAGAATGCCAGATTCCTCCAACGTGTTGCACTAAGTTTAAATTATTTTTTAAATGTCTTAAAAAATGGATCTAAAAAACTATCAAGACCCTTGGAATTTGGCTTTTCTGAAATCTCAATGAGTTAGTATTTGCATTAAGTGTGTTTGTGGTGCAGAAAGCACGTTTGGGGAATGTATGTACAAAATATAATTTAGGCATTATGAAAATATATACTACCCAGCTTCTAAGGAATTACTTTGTGATATTATTAATATTCCTTGTTCTTGACATATTCTGGTTTAACATTTTATAAGTGACAAAGGTAGATATAGATATAGACCTAGATATAGGTACATATGCCGACAAAAGGAATATGTGTGTTACATAAATAAGTGTTACATTTGTGTATCATGTAGAAAAAATACATAAAAATTATATTTAGGGTTGCTTCCATATAGAAATTAAACATGAAATACTAATAGTTATGACTTGGAATCCTGTTTAAGCCAAATTTTTAATTCAACTATTCCACATTACAAATATATTTTGTAATACAAAAATATTTTGTAGTATTTTCAAAGTATATCTAACGTGGTTTATTCATGTATATGGTATTTAATATAGTTTTCATTGTTGAATCGAAGAGAACAAACTTCAAAACCTCAAGTACTTGTATTATGTTTTATAGAAACGTAATCAAATCCCTTCTCTTCCCTCCTCAATCTTTTGAGAATCTTGGCAAACCTATCTTGTATTTTAAAAGCCCCTGAGCTAAAAACAGCTGAAATGCTTATATTACTCAAATTGAATGACTTCTAGCATAATTGTTTTCCAAAGGGAAATCTATACTTACTCACTTAGTAGGGCATTTTTCTTCCTCATGACCATCACCGAGCCAGTTTATGATATGACCAGTGAAATATTCATAGTTTAGAGAACAGAACTTTTGTTTAGGGAAACTTTGGCCAGTACCACCATTATTTTCTATACTTATCCTTCCCACTGCTCCTGATATTTTGTCCAATTAGGAAAGAGTAAGAAATGGAAAATGACAAATTGTGCCAAGGAGAACAATTATGAGGCATGCACATATTAGGCACTCAAATCTTTGAAGACATAGCTACAACTACTGAGATAAGAAAAACTTCTCATTAAGTAAATGAGGTTCTCATTAAGTAAATGATTCCTAATCTATCCTTTACTTTCTGTACATCATGTCAATTTAAAGTGATTTCTTTATGGCTATGTTTCCTTAAGAAACTACAATTAAATTAGTATGAGACAACCAGAGTTTTATAGTTACAGATATAAACAGACAAGAGATAAATGATAGGTACATAGATGATAGGTGGATTGATCAATAGATAGGTAATCAGTGCCAGGAACTCTTCTTCCCCTAATATTGTTACAACTAGTAGTGTGGATTTAAATGCAGTTATTAATTTTTATAAATTAATTTATTATAATATAATTAATATAAATAACACAAATAATTATTAATGTAAATTATTTTATTACAAAGCATTTATTATATTAATGATAAATAACAATTAAAAATCATGGACACTATATTTAGCAAAAGAGAAAATCTAAGCTTAGATATTTATTTTGTAGTATTGATCAATAAATGTAAAATTTCCAAACTTCTATTTCCTCATAATGGAATATGGTTAAATATTGATTTTATGTTTTATAGGTTAACATATAATGTGTCTGAAACGCTTAACAATATGGGACATAGAGCAATTACTGCCTAGTAAGTCATATTCTGATGATGATGATTTGGTAAAAGAAGATGATGATTATAGGTGTTAAGATGGCTATTAATTCCCAGAACTTGGATTTCATGGTGTATGGTTAGAGTAAGGAGTCAACACAGGATAACTATCTTTTTTTCCTTAATTTTTTTTTGTAGCTAGAACTTTTAAAAAATAACATCTGCATCAATATATAATTCAAAAAAGACATTTGTTCATTTCACAATAAATGCTAACACAATATCAGAATAAAAGATACATCCCTTATTAGTAACTAGCATTAATTTATGCTTGTCTGGTACACAATAGGTGTATTTAAATTTGCTTGTGAGAGTGCTTGACTAATATTTCTCTCAGAAGTCTGTAAACCCTATATGGGTAAGGATTTTTTGTTTGATTATTTTATTCCACATTTTATTACCAAGCCATGTAGCTTGGCATATATTAAAGAATCAATAAGTCATTGTTGATAAATAAAATGTTGGTAATAAAATGAGTAACAAAATTTTAAAATAGATTATAATAACTTGACAATGAGGCGTCATTTTAAAACTATATTATAAAGATAGTTTTATAATTTATTTTAATATTTATTTTAAAAATTACTTATGTATATTCTTTTGAAAAACTGAGTTTTATGATAAGAAATATCTCTAATAAAAGAAGAGAAACAGAAAGTTTAAGAATAAAAAATAATTAAAAATAAGCAATATTTCTATAAACTTAGTATTCCACAATACAGTAATTTCAATTTAAAAAAATGATTTTATTTATTTATTTGACAGATAGAGATCACAAGTAGGCAGAGAGTGAGGAAGGGAAGCAGACTCCCAGCTGAGCAGAGAGCCTGATGAGGAGCTCTATCCCAGGATCCTGGGATCATGACCTGAGCTAAAGTCAGAGGCTTCAACCCACTGAGCCACCCAGGCGCCCCAGTAATTTCACATTTTAAAAATTGTATTTAACAATGTACTAATTGACTAAAGTTATTTTATTTAATAAGCAAAATTAAGCTAATTGCTTTATAAATAAAAATGAATGAAATCTCTAGTTGATTTAAATTCTTAGCAGTGTCATTATTTACTGAAATATATTTCATTGACCCCAATGGAAATAAGTTGGGTATTTTCAGTGTTATATGTGAGTGCTCTAATCTCCACTAAATCATTTTTCCCAGGTGTCACCCTCAAGGCAATGATTAACGACATACTAATAAAACTCACTTTGGCAGCCTGAAACTAAAATGTCATTTCTATGAGGAAGAATAAATTTTCTGCTAAATAGGGCTTTCTGTTAGTAATAAGATGTTCATTGAAGTATTTTAAATGTTTTAAAAGCAATCAAACCAAAATCAAAAACAGTATATTTTGGAATTCTGTAGATGATACATTGATTTTGTTTTGTTTTGTTTTTGTTTTTTGTTTTTCTTTTTCTTTTGGCTAAAGTCTTACCTTACTTTTGGTTTAGAAGTGTCAGGGGGAATAACTATTATCAATCACCAATTATAATCAGACTTATACATTGCCACAGGAAGCCAAACAACCATGTAGCGAACATGTATACTTCTCGAGAGATTATTTCTGTCTCAAGGGCTTATTACCTTATTTCTCTTTTTTATTTCTCCTTAAGAAATTTGCCTTGATATAAACCAAAATAACCTTTCCCCCCAATAGACACTTTCAGTCTAATTCACTGTAATTTACCTTATTATTCACATGTAGTGGCATCTACTTTAATTAAAATTTTTATTTCATCTTAGTTTTTTTTTAATTGTTAAAGCTTAAAAAACATAGTTTACTATATTCAATTTCAAAATAACGTGATCTTTTTTGAAAAGCTGATACATTTCCCTTCTGTCTTACATCTTAACATTTAAGTCCTAGCTGCCATGGAAGCTCTCAGATGCTTTCAAATAGATGCTCTTGAATTTTTGTCTGGTACATCAAATTGATTGGTCTGCAATAGACTCCACCACCATTACTAAAAAAGAAATGTCTCTTGAGGAGTAGGATACAAGACTATGGCCAGTGTGAGGATGGAAATTGGAGATAGGATTTCTCATAAAATTGGGATCTCAAAAAAAGGTACAGTCTCAGCTTTTAGGACAATACATACAATTGCCATTAACAAGGAGAGAGAAATAGAATACTTGACTTATTTGATTCTGGCACCAGGTATAGGGGACCTGAAAGTATATCAGCAAATCTATGTCCCTAATATGTATTAAGGTCAAGTAGAACAAAAAGGTAAGAGGTTAAGGAAAAGTCTTACCTATTGTGAATAATACTACAATAAATATAGAAATGCTAATATTTCTTCGAGGTCCTGATTTCAATTATTTTAGGTAAATAACCAAAAGTAGGATTGCTGAATCATAAAATAGTTCTATTTTTTTTAAAAGATTTTATTTATTTATTTGACAGAGAGAGATCACAGGTAGATAGAGAGGCTGGCAGAGAGAGAGAGAGAGGGAAGCAGGCTCCCCACCGAGCAGAGAGCCCGATGTGGGACTCGATCCCAAGACCCTGAGATCACGACCCAAGCCGAAGGCAGCAGCTTAACCCACTGAGCCACCCAGGAGCCCCAAAATAGTTCTATTTTTAGTTTTTCTGAAGAACACATAGTGTTTTTCATAGCAGCTTCACCATTTTTCATTTCCATTAGCAATATTTAAGGGCTCCAATTTCTCCACATTCTCACCAATAATTGTTATCTTTTGTTTATTCAATTATAGCCACACTGACAGATGTGGGTGACATCTCATTGTGGTTTTGATTTGCATTTCTCATGATTAGTGACATGGAACTTTCTTAAAATATATCTTTTGGTCATTTGAATGCCTTTTTTGTCTACTTAAGTCCTTAGTCCATTCTTCAATCAGGGCTAGTTTTTTGTTTGTTTACTTATTTTTCTCTTAAGTTATAAGGATTCTTTATATATTTTGGAGGATAGCCCTTTATTAGATATATACTTTACAAATATTTTCTCCCATTCCAGAGGTTGCCTTAAACTAAAATATTCATGAGACATATATGTAGAAGTTGCATGCTTCTTATCCAAATACAAATTCAATATCCATTTATTATAAGCCAATATATAGTCTCAAGAAAACCTTAAAGGAAGGTAGATGTTTGAAATCCATTAGCTTAGCACATGATAAATGAATAGAAACACAGTCACTTTGGTTTCTATGACTACTTTATACTACTGCTTTAAAATGACCTCTTAAAATAATAATAGCTGATATATTTTCACTTACCAAATGCCAGAAACTGTCCAAGGCATTTTACATATATTAACTCACAATAAACTTAAGAGACTGATACAATGACTGTCCTACTTTTTTTTTAAGATGGGGTTTGTGGCCAACATTTTTTGTCCCTTCTATATCCACACAGTTTGTCATATAACTTTTCCGACCCAGCACAAAACACGGAATCTATTTCTCTGTACCTTTGCCCAAATATTATTGCATGAAAATACTTTCTTTGGTGAATGCTGTTCCACCTCCATGAGCCCATAATGATCCCAATTGGAGTATAGCGAATCAGTTACATATCTGCCCCATGCCCCCAAATTGAACTCAAGGAGTTTCCCTGAGTGACCTCTAGAATGAGATTAATGAGCATATGCATGCTTTTTTGTGTTATGCTACTGAGATGTTTGAGGTTTTTGTTTTGCAGTAGTAGCCAACAAATACATAAGTTAAGACCTAGCACTAGAGCACATCTGTAACAAAAATCTAAAACATATGGCAGTATGGTTGAGGTTGGTGACAGATGTCTGGAAAAACTGAGAGAACTTATGTAATGTTTTAACACTGGTAAAACTGTCATCTGAAAGAACTTAATACAAATATTGAATTTAATCAGTTATGGACTTAGGCAGAATATGGAAAGCTTGATTTTGTTACTCTTAGGTTCTGTATGAAATAGCCAAGCTTGGGAAAGAACTTGCTAGCTTACAACTAGAATCTACATGAAATATAGAGAATATAGAACTTGCATTTTCTAGTGAAAGGTTACCACATTGAAACACTACCTTGATATGAGATTAAATCAAAGGCTAACTATTAAGATAGAACCTGAATATTTTCAGTTTCAGGTCTCATATGTAAAAGCCTTAGAAATCATTACTTCCTCCTTATAAAGAGAAAAATACTGAATTAACTGAAAATCAATGGCATTTCTTGTTCAGAGAATTAAAGTCACAGGGAAAATCATTGCTCTCAAATTCGGATAGATGTGCAAATACAAGAAATCACAAACCATTTCAGCTTACTGGAAGAAAAAACTACTGGAGCCATAAACTGGTAGGAAGAATTAAATGATAACTTGACCAGTTGCTAGAAGCTAGTCCAAAGGCTGCAGTATAGAAAAGTGACAGATAAACTCCTGGGTACTAGGGTCTTAGAGAGCCCCTACATTTTTATGGGTTTTGCTTCCAGCAACCCCAGTAGGATCTTATGGTTACAAGCCAAGAAAATCTCTTATGTTTCTGGCAGGAAAAAGGGAAAAATGAATTATTTTTCAATATAATCAGTATTCTTTATAAGAAAAGCCTCCTCAGCAAGGGAAAATGTTCACTAGAGCCTTACCATATGTGGGAGAAGGGAAATACCCACTCTAGATATTTCTAGCATTCCTGGGGCAAAAAAGGGGGAAATAAAAGATAGCATACAATTCTAAAGGTCATAGCTGAGGGACACAGGCCACTAATGATTGAGACTTAATCAAAGGATTAGAGAATACACACACACACACACACACACACACACATATCACCACATCAGCAGGGTTCCTGTGACCCAGTACATCATGCTAGACTTCCAACAACATTTTATAAGACATGTTAAGTCAAGAAGCAGACACAAGAGATAAATCAAGCATCAGAACCATACTTAGATATGGCAGAGGTTTTACAGTTATCAGATCAGGAATGTGAAATAACTGTGATTAATGTGAAGGGATCTAATAAAAAAAAAGATAACATTTAAGAACAAATGTATAATATAAGCACAGGGATGAAATTATAAAATCAAAAGGAAATGCCAGAAAAAAAACAACAACAACAACAACCTGTAACAGAAGTAAAGAATGATTTTGATGGGCTCGTCAGTAGACTGAACATGGTTGAGGAAAGAATCAGTGAGTTTGAAGATGTGCCAATAGAAAATTCCCAAACTTAAATGCAAAGAGAAAAAAGAACGAAAAAATCAGTAACTGTGGTACAGTTCAAAAGGTATAACATATGTGTTATCAGAATACTAGTAGAAGACAGAGATAACACTATAAGAAATATTCAAAGTAATAATGGCTGGGAATTTTCCAAAATTAATGAAACACCTCAAACCACAGTTTCAGCAATGGACAAGAGCACCAAGTAGAATACATACTACAAACATACAAACAAACAAACAAACAAAAACCTTTTATACCTAGACATATCATATTCAAATTCAAAAACCGAAAGACAAAGAGAAAATCTTTAAAACAGATAGAGGGGAAAAAAATATACGTCGGCTGTGGAGTAACAAAAATAAGAATTATACTGAATTTCGTGTCAGAAAATATGCATCCAAGATGAGTGTAAAATAAAACGTTTAAAATGTGCTAAGAGGGATGTCAGATGGAATCAATCAGTTAAGAGTCTGCCTTCAGCTCAAGTCATGATCCTAGTGTCCTGGAATCGAGTCCTGCATCAGGCTCCCTGTTCAGTAGGGAGCCTGCTTCTCCTGCCCACCATTCCCTCTGCTTGTGCTCCCACTCTCTCTTTCTGATAAATAAATAAATAAAATTTTCAAAAAAATAAAAAATGAATAAAATGTGGAAAGAAAAAAACCTGGAATTCTATATCCAGTGAAATACTGCAGAATTTCAATAGGGAAAAGGAAAATATTAGAGGTGAAACATTCATCTACACAAAAGGCAGAACATCAGAGAAGAAAAAAAAATGTAAAATAAAATATTTTATTTTTATCATTCTTAACCTGATAAATACAGTTATTCAAAGTAATAAGAACAATAATATATTGTGTAATTATAGTATATAAGTATGTGAAATGAGTGATTTTGATAGTGTAGGGGACAGAAAGGAAGAACTGGGAATACTCATTAACAGGTTACTTGCATTTCCTGTGCTATATGAGATTGAATGTAGGTTTAATTATAAATATATATTGCAAACACAGTGAAACCACTATTTTTTTTTTTACAAGAAAACATAATATGCTAAGAGAGAAAAGATAAATCAGAATCACATAAAATGCTCAGTTAAAACTAGAGAAGATACGGGGCGCCTGGGTGGCTCAGTGGGTTAAAGCCTCTGCCTTGGTCTCAGGTTATGATCCCAGAGTCCTGGGATCGAGCCCCACATTGGGCTCTCTCCTCTGCGGGAAGCTTGCTTCCTCCTCTCTCTCTGCCTGCTTCTCTGCCTACTTGTGATCTCTGTCTATCCAATGAATAAATAAATAAATAAATATTTAAAACAAACAAACAAACAAACAAACCAGAGAAGATAGAACACAAGATAAAGTAAAAACAAAAACAAGTGCAAAGAATATAAAACAAACACAGTAAATCTATTATGTAAATAATCACTGTAAAGATCAATGATACGAACATAAATTAAAAGGAAAAGGTATTTAGAATGCTTAAAAAAGCAACTATATGTTGTGTACTAGGAACTGCCTTTAAATATATAGATATAGATTAGAAGTAAAGAGATGAAGAAAAAGATGTCATTCAAATCAAATTAAAAAAATGAATTAAAAGAAAGCTGGGGTAGCTGTATCATTTTCTGACAAAACGTACTTCAGAATAAAGAAAATCATCAGCGACAAAGAGGAGCATTTCATAATGATAAATGAATTAATTCTCTAAGAAATCATCACTTTTAGTGTGCCTACAAATAACAAAAGAAGTGTCAAAGTGTGTCAGGTACACGCTGATAGAAATCAAATTCTGATTCTGAAGAGATCAGAATCCTCAGTTAGTAAGATGTCATTACATGATGACAATGTAGGGGCCTTGAGATCAGGATGGTGTTACTTGTGGCTGAAAAGGCAGACTCTGGTAGATTGGATGATTGCTCTGCACTCTAACTTTGCCGTCCCTTCTTTAAAAATAATGTGTATATATATAATATAGTATATATATATTAAAATATGTATATAAATATAAAATATAAATATAATATAAATATAAATATAAATTTTATACATATATAAAAAAATTTTTTCTCCTCGCTCCTTGACCCTTGACTTGGATTTGTGATTTTTTCTTGATAAAATAGAAACAGTGCCAGAGCCAAGTTTAGGGCTTAAGAGATCTCACAGCCACTGCTTGTCTTCTTGCACTTTTGCAATTACAATGAGAAGCAACATTTGGTGGCTGCCTACCAGGAGGACACATTAAACGGAGCCAGAAAAGCCCTGTGGGTCTGAAAGGAGAAGCCTGAGCTGCCCAGCAAACTCATGAGCGATATAAATGCTTACTGTTTTAGGCATGATATGGCAATAAGAAAAATCACTTTTCCCACATATGAAAGAATTCATTCAAATTAATGCACCTCAAGCCCAATTTTGAAGTAAATCTCTGGCCAGTTTGTAAAGTACTTCCAGAGTTGAAAAAAAAAATTCTTTATTATGCATTATGGATTTCCATTGATTTTTTTTATAGAATCATTCTATATATATCTATATTCTTCTTATAGAATTCATTCTATATGAAGATAAAAAAAACAAGAAAAACTTAAAAAGGTATGGAAGAAGTTACATGTTGCTGTAGAATTTTTTTTAAATGACGTTTAAGTGCATATATATTCAATCCAAAACAACAAATTAAATTTTCTGAAAATTCTAATATTTAGACCACTATAATATTAGCACTGAATATTTATAACACAAATAAATATTATTTTTGTTAATCATTTATTTATTAAGTAAATTAAACCCAAAATTCAATTTTTTGGACATTGACAGGATTTTGATACCAACCATTTCTGCCTTTTTTTTTTTTTTAACCTTAATGAAGACACATATTTTTATCTATTTCTTGAAAACTCTGGCTTTCTCACTCAGTGAGTATGGATACTGAACTCCCAGTCCTCTTTTTTTCAGATCTCACTTATTTTTCCATCCTGACTTTTGTACTCTTCCCTTTGTTTCCCGTCCTTCTTGGAAACCTAGCTAGTATTCATTGGGAAACATAAAACATGAACTGATTGTCCCCTGATTTCTGTACGTTTCCATCTAACAGTTAAATGGTGCTACTTTATGACTACCCAACACTCCTTTCCTGCTATTTGTTTAGTAAATGTTATTGGTAAATGTTATTTAGTAAATGTTATTGCAATGTTATAATAACAAAATATTATTTAATTACAAAAATAATAGGTAATAAATCACAATTAATTGTATCATTTCACTTGCAGATCGCACTGGTGGCAATATTTCACTCTATCTGCTTTCTAGACCTATTAGCATGAATCCTTGCAGATCCTGTCCCAAAGAGAGCAGAGTATAGTTCACTACTTCCTAACTTGGAATTCTCGATATAGAAATGAACAAAACCATTTGTGTATACATATATCCATAAATCATAAATGTGAGTATCTTTTAGTGTTATTTTCACTTCATTCAACTTGTGTATTGTTTTTGTTCCCTTTACCTTTTCTTTTTGGCTATATAGACTGTTAACTCCTACTTCTCTGCAATGGTTTAATGTGTAGTCAGTTATATTTCCTTAATCTATAAGCAGTTATTTAAAAATTTTCAAATTTGTTTAAATTTATTTTATTTTCAAAGTTGAAAGTAATAACACAAGTTAATAAAAGTTTAATAATTTGTTACCATAAATATTTTTATTGTGTCTGTTAATAGATAACAAGGACTTAAGCTACTTTAGATGGTTTCTCTTTGAATAAGTAAAACTAATGACATTTCTGAGTACTACACAAATATTAAAATGATAAAAAATAGAATTTTACTTTTGGATATTAATTGTACAGAATTGGGTTAGCTATAGTTCTTGTGTTATGATACATTTTGGCCCTGTTTGTTTGTCTATTTAATTTTTTATCCAATATAACAAGTTGACAGTATCTAGTTATCATGTATCACATTGAGAGATATATGTCTTATGCATACATTATTATAATGAACACACACGCATATGTGTACCTGTAGCTATGAAAAATCTCAACTTTGTTTCTGATTTAACATTACATTTAATGCTTTGATTATCATTTCCTAGATTTATGCTTTAAATAGTTCACTCTCTTCACCATGTATTCCTAAATAACATGACGATGTGTTTTAAGGCTTTTTTTAACTTTATAAAACTGGAATTATGCCACATATCTTTTGGAACTTCAATTTTTTAATTGTATATTGTTAGGATTCACCATTTTTTCCTTTGTGTGTGGTTCAGTCATTCTGACTACTGTCTGCTTGGTCATTCTCTGAATTTACTGTTGTTTATTTATACTCTGTCCTTTTATGGAGCATGTGGATTGTTATCAGACCCAATAACATAGAATCTTTCATAGGAAGGACCTTTTGCATTATCTTATATTGTAGAGATATGAAGAATTCTGTTGGATATATATCTAGGAGCAAACTGATTGATCATATGTGAAGTTTCAAGTTCATTAAAGTTAAACTTTTTTAAAAATTTCTTTTTCTTTTAAAGACTTTTATTTATTCATTTGAGAGAAATAGAGCAAGGGAGAACACAAGCAAGGGAGGGGCACAGAGGGAGAGGGACAAGCAGGCTCCCTGCTGAGCAGGAAGCCCAATGCAGGAGTCCATTCCAGGACCCCCGGATCATGACCTGAGCCAAAGGCAGATGCTTAACCAACTAAACCACCCAGGCACGCCGAGAAGTCAAACTTTTTTAAAACCAGTCATCCCAACATTAGCAATTACAAGAGATTCTATTAATGTATATCCTCTTCAATATCTGGTATTGTCAAAAAGTTACTATTTTCTCAATAAAATTCATCTAAAATGGTATATCATTTGACTTAATTTTCTCATCATTACTAAGATTAGTAGTCTCTTATATGTTTATTGCTCTGATGTGTCTTATCCTCTGCAAAAATGTCTGTTCAATCTGAATGCCTATTTAACCTCTATTGGATGCCTTCATATTTCTCATTTGTTGCAGAAATTTTTAATATGGATCAGCGTAGTTTCCCAGAACCTGTGAATTTTGTATTGCTTCTGATAATGGACACTGACATCATGTACTGAATAACCAAGACATGGAGAATGGCAAAGTGCTGAATTCTAGGGTGGTCACACCAGAGCTCACAACTCAGTTTTAGAGAAAAAGCCTATTCTGAGAAATCACCTCACAAGATTTTGAAATAGGCGTTTTGTCCTGATGCCTCCCGAGGCTGAATTTGCAATCCATTTGAAAAAATGTGGTCAAGTATCAAGGCAAAAGCCAAAATTTATTGTATTTCTAAGTTAGAGAAAATATTTTCCTTTAAAAATTTATTATATGGGGAGATAAAGAGGAGAAGGGACTTGGAGGAAATTGGAAGGGGAGGTGAACCATGAGAGACTATGGACTCTGAAAAACAATCTGAGGGTTTTGAAGGGGTGGGGGGTGGGAGGTCGGGGTACCAGGTGGTGGGTATTATAGAGGGCACGGATTGCATGGAGCACTGGGTGTGGTGCAAATATAATGAATACTGTAATGCTGAAAATAAACTAAAAATAAATTTTAAAAAATAAAAAAAATTAATTTTCTTATGAAAATGTTAATAAATACAAAGAAATAGCTTTTGAATAGTAAAAAAATTTATTATATGATATTCAAACATGTGGCCACTCTTTTATTATTGAGGTGGTTTATAATTGACATATTTTGAATTCATTTATCTCTTCTTAAACTCTAATTTTTATATACAAAGCAATACTTAAAGGAGAAAACATAAAGTTGTATTAAAATGAATAAATATTGGTGAGATTAAAAGCAAAAGAAATGCTGAATTTTTTAAATTACTAAAAAAAAGCAAGACTGTGAGATGAAATGATAGATGAATAAGAATTATCAAGAGGATATAACACCTAACTTACAGAGAGTCTTAATTATCAGAGGTAAGAACTACACCACCACAAACTAGGAAATGCAGTGAACAGAAATAGGGTACTATAAAAATATGAAAATTTCATATCTTACATGTTAACAAACAAACAAAAAATGTGTTTAAATTTAACTTCTCAATAGAGTAGGATAGAAGTGAATTTTATAGACTCTGAAAAACAGTCTGAGGGCTTTGAAGGGGTGGGGGTGGGAAGTTGAGTGAGCCTGGTGGTGGGTATTATGGAGGGCACATATTGCATGGAGCACTGGGTGTGGTGCATAAACAAGGAATTCTGGTACACTGAAAAGAAATTTAAAAAATAAAGAATAATTTAAAAAAGAGATAACACAATATAAAATATTACCACTTTAGGAGATAATTTTAACATAGTATACAGAGAAAACATACAATAATGTGTAGAGTGAATTTAAATGAAATTATCTGAGAGGAATTTTTCTTTATAACCAGTGCTATATAACTAGCAGCCTATAAAGCCCTGAAGTCAACACAAATCATCCCATGCTTTCATATTTATATTAAATTTGGTTTGAAATATCATTCTATGTGCCATGCCACATCTGATGTCTCTGAGGGAAACTTGCTGTAAGGCTTACTTGTCTCATGGCTCTGATTCCTTATTTTGCTATAGGTTCTATTCATGGGTCATCTCACTTTATGCTTGTTCTTTTTTTTTTTTCCCTCATTTTTTCTCACTTTTTTGTCTTACGTGTCTATATTAGATACTGAAGTTCCTTCCTATTCCAAATGGTGCCTATGGATAGATATTATAAATTTATTGAGAGGTTCACACCACTGAATTGGAATGAATGAATGATGCCTCTCATATATGAATAAGTAAAATAATCCTGTGTGAATCTCAATTGTTTATCTGCTTCCTGCCACCAAGGATTTTTCAATAATCTTACTCCATTTCATTCATGTACCAGCTTCTCAGCATGTTGGTTAGTCTATTCTGTTTTTACTTTACCATGCAGAGCCTTTACTAACGTTTCTTTTCAGGTCAGTGTAACTGAATCTTTATTTTAGAGTGCCCTTACAGACAATTTCATCAAAGTTTCACTGATAGATGTCTAATTTTCCCTTAAAACAACAGCACCATCAGCAGCTTCGCAGGTCTTTCTTATCAGTTGTCTGGACAAAGATTTTAAAAGCAGACTTGTCCATCAAGATAAAAAGCTTCTGCACAACAAAGGAAACAATGAACAAAACTAAAAGACAGCCTATGAAATGGGAGAAGATATTTGCTAAGAACATATCTGATAAAGGATTAGAATCCAAAATCTACAAAGAACTTATCAAACTCAACACCCAAAAAACAAATAACCCTGTTAAAAAATGGACAGAAGACATGATTAGACACTTTTTCAAAAAAGACATCTAGATGGCTAACAGACACATAAAAAGATGCTCAGCATTACCCACCATCAGGGAAATACAAATCAAAACCACAAAGATACCATTTCATACTTGTCAGGATGACAAAAATTAGCAACACAACAAACAACAGGTGTTGGAAAGGATGTGGAGAAAGAAAAACTTCTTACACTGTTGGTGGGAATGCAAACTGGTGCAAGCACTCTGGAGAATAGTATGGAGTTTCCTAGTGTCTAGCAATTGCACTACTAGATAACTACCCAAAGGATACAAAAATACAGATTTGAAGGGATACATGCACCCTGATGTTTATAGAAGCATTATCAACAATAGCCTAACTATGGAGAGAACCAAAATAATCATCAGCTGATGAATGGATAAAGAAGATGTGGTGTGTATTACACACACAGACACATATACATATACATATACATATACATTACACACACACACACACACACACACACACACACACTAGAGTATTACTCAGCCATCAAAAAGAATGAAATCTTGCCATTTTCAATGACATGGATGGAGCTAGAGTGTATTGTGCTAAGTAAAATGTCAGTCTGAGAAAGACAAATACCATATGATTTCATTTATATGTAGAATTTAAGAAAGAAAAAAGATGAATATATGAGAAGGGGGGGAAAGAAAAGAGGGATGCAAGCCATAGGAGACTCTGAACAATAGAGGAAAAATTGAAGGTTGATGGAGGGAGGTGTAGGGGGGGATGAGTTAGATATTTGATGGTTATTAAAGTGGGTATTGTTACAATGAGCACTGGGTGTTGTATGTAAGTGATGGATTACTGAATTCTACTCCAGAAACCAATATTGCACTGTATGTTAACTACCTAAATTTTTATTTAGGAAAATAATAAATTAAAATAAAATACAATAAAAACGGGTTTCTGGGTCAGATACCCATAACTTGCAGCCATTGTATCTGAGATGGGATCTGGGTATTAATATATCTTTACCAATACCAATATCTACATCTATCAATCAACAGATCAATAGGTAGATATTCTCTGCTTCCAGTGAATTATGGTTTCACTGATGCTTTCAGTCATATGTCTAACATACTTTTCTAGTTTTTTCTTTCTCTGTGAGTATGACTCACCTGTACAGTTAACCAATACCTTTCTTGTTTATTCTAAAGCTTGGGCACTGCTCTCAGATAACTCTCCATCTCTTCTAATTCTAAATTAAGACTATTACTACTACTACTAATGGCAACAGCACCAATAATTTCTGGCTCATATTATGTTCAACTTATGTAATAATTTTCCAAAACTTTGGTGTTTCAATTACTTATATATATCTAGAAGTCTTCAATTAATACATTATTCTCTTTGGACTAAAAGTTTGCTACATTGAACGAGTGCAGCGAGAGAAGGCGAATGGCACAACCGTCCATGTGGGCATTCACCCTAGCAAGGTGGTTATCACTAGACTAAAACTGGACAAAGACTGCAAAAAGATCCTGGAAAGCCAAATCTCGCCAAGTATGAAGGAAAAGGGCAAATACAAGGAAGAAACAATTGAGAAGATGCAGGAGTAAAGTAGTCTTCTTTGTGACTTGAAATAAAAACTGTTAAAATGAAAAAAAAAAAGTTTGCAGAACTCCATTTTCAATAATTTCTTTCAATATAACTTTTCATTCAATGTATCTTTTTACTATTTTATTCTATGTTTTTGGAAAAAAAATCCTGTTACAATCAACTATAAACAACTCTACCTTTTCCTATTGTTTCTAGATTAAAGGTTTTGCTGATGCTATCTAGAACTATGATTTCCTCCTCATCCCCAAAATAGACATATTTTATGAATACATACTAGAATGGACACCAAGATCTTAAAATATTTAAATAGCTGTGGATCTGGACCATTTCCTCAGAACCCACAACTTTATAAGATTCAGCAACAGAGTAATTAATATACAGGAAACTCCAGGGACCAGTTTCCGCCTTTTAATAGGTTGATATATCTGCCATTTCAGGGCCTGTGATTGACAGTTTCTGTGTTCTACCCTGGAAGATAGGTGATGTCTTTGCTAGAATCCAAACTAGGGTAGTTTGAGGTGGATATTACTGGGGGACCATTTTGGCTTTTGTTAGCTAATGCCCCTGCCGTCAGAATGTGACAACTCTGACCATCAAATTTTCCCCAGGCAAGAGTGTGCTCTGGATAAGGAGGGGAGTTGGCACAGTTGGTATTGACACAGGGACTTTAAATGCTGATGCTACTAGTCTGCAGGCAAATGGCTGTGTAGACAAATACCTTGTTTAATGTTGTGAGTATAACCTCTGTCCCCTTGCCACAACTAACTCAAACTAGTAATGGCGGTCTGACACCTTGCCAGTGTTGTGAGACAATTTTTGTTTTTGTGCATGTCTTGCAACTCAAAATGCTTACTGCTCTTCGTTTTGGATCATCTTTTGAAGGACATTTTGATAAGGAACATTCTTTGAGGATAGAAATACAGTCTCCTTCTGAAGCAAAGAGCAGGCATGCTTACTGCTTTTATCAAGGCTTCAACATTCCTTATTTCTGGATCACTCTTCTACAACATGAATCCCTAGGTGTCTTTTGGCTCTCTTCATTCTCTGAGAATTAAACTTCAGAGAATCAGCACCAAACATGATGATATTCCCGCTGTTTCTATGAGTCAGATACTCATGTCTCTGATCCAGGAGTTTCACACACTCTACTATGTGTCTGGGGGTCATTATCATAAATTGACACTCAGTAAACTCTCCCAGAAATGTTGTACCTATGTTTTCATACACATTGAAAATATTCTTCATATATGAGGTAGTTGTTGGTTATTAAACTTAAGCTGAGAGAATTCAGTACCAGCAGACCTTCTCTATAAGAAATACTAAAGGAAATTTTTCACACCAGAGAAATTAAACCAAATGGAAACATGGATTGAAGAAAAACAGCAACCAGAAATATTTAGGAAGATCAAAAGTACTAGATTTTACTTTTTAAGCATTTCTTAAAAGACACAAAACTCTTTATAGGAAATATAATATCATTGGTGGAATTTATAACATACATAGAAGTAATATCTATGACAGAGCAAATGAGAGTGTTTGAAGGAAATGGAATTATACTCTCAAGATTCTTGAATTGTGAAGCTTGAAGTAAATTAAATGAAATGGTACTATATTAGTTCTAAATAGATTATGAGGAATAAGGATAAAGTGTAAAACGTCAGTTAAAATAAAATGAAAGAGTTATAGCTAAAGAGTCAGCAAAGGAGATGAAATACTTTCCAATATTAAAAAAAATCCATTTTACACATGTTCTTTTTAAACTGTTTCTGATGTGTGTGTGTATATGTGTGTTTGTGTGTTGTTTTTGGTATATTTTAAAAGTATTTTAAGATTAGCAGTGGAGCTTCAGAAATATTTAAATAACTAAATATTCAGAAATATTTAAATGACTTTCTCAGATGAGTACAGCTGGTAAGATATGGAGGTTAGAGGCAGGAACCCAGACATCCTGACTCCCAATTTTATTCTCATTCAAATGCATCATATTGTTTATGAAACATCCCAATTTAGGAGGGGGGATATGGAACGAAAATTAAAATTTTTCATTAATGTGCTTTTCCCAAATAGATAATGTTTTTAGATAACCTATTGAAAATGGCAGCAGGGAGGGGCCAAATATTGATTTACTCAACATGAATTTTGTACTAACTCTGTGAGAAGTATTGTGACAATATTAATTTTAAGACTTCTCTTTCTGGACAAACCATCTATATTACAGCTATCCTTGGATAATTTATATAAAACTATGTATGCATTTCAGAAACTAAATGAAACATTCTAAATATTCAAATTTTGGTTTTCTCACCTTCTTAAGAAAGGAAAATTTTTTCTGAGTTCTATATGCAGTTTCACATCTTAAGGTACTTTAAGTGGGTAATAATAGTCCTTGGAGGGATCCTTCTAGAAACTGCTTTTTGTGTGTGTGTCCTTAATCAAAGGATTTTATTCACAGGCATTGTTAAAATAAACTCAAATTATCATATGATTTAAAGATTTATAGAATCATGAATAGAATTGTACCAGTATACACATTACAGGACAAAATGCCATGACATCTTTATTGCCCATGAGCTGATATCCTCAAGATTCTTTAATTTAATAATTTAAAACATTGCACTAAGTAATACTACTAGTGTAGAGAAAATAAAACAAGATATATGCTTCTGTATTTTATTATAGTTAGTTATAAACATATGTATACATACTTATAGATATACAGTTGACCCTAGAAAAACATCAATTTGGGGCGCCTGGGTGGCTCAGTGGGTTAAGCCTCTGCCTTTGGCTCAGGTCATGATCTCAGGGTCCTGGGATCGAGCCCCACATCAGGCTCTCTGCAGAGAGCCTGCTTCCTCCTCTCTCCTCCTGCTTCCTCTTCTCTCTGTGCTTGCCTCTCTGCCTACTTGTGATCTCTCTCTCTCTCTGTCAAATAAATAAATAAAAATATTTACAAAATTGATTCAAACTGTGCAATTTCTCTTACCCATGGATTTTTAAAAATAAAGACAGTACAACACTGTAAATGTGTTTCTCTCTCTCTTTCTTTCTTTCTTTCTTTCTTTCTTTCTTTCTTTCTTTCAACTTTTATTTTTTTATTTGAGGGAGAAAGAGAAAGAGACCATGCAGGGGAAGGAACAGAGGGAGAAGGAAAGGGAGAAGCAGGCTCCCCACCGAGCAGAGAGCCCAATGTGGGGCTCAATCCCAGGACCCTGGGATCATGACCTGAGCGGAAGGTAGATGCTTAACTGACTGAGGCACTCAGGCATTCCCCGCTCCACTTCTTTTTTTTTAAAGTAGGCTCCACGCTCAGCATGGAGCCAGCCCAATGTGGGCCAGAACTCACACCCCTGAGATCAAGAGTCGGATGCTCAACTGACTGAGCCACCCAAGAACCCCTCTTTTTTTTTTTTATTTCCTAATAGCATTTTCTTACTTCTAGCTTACATTGTTATAAGAATACAGCATTTAATACATAACATACAAAATATGTGCAAATCAGCTACTTACGTTATTGTTAAAGCTTCTAGTCAACAGCAGGCTATTAACTTTTCAGGGAGTCAAAAGTTATACACAGATTTTCAACTGCATGGGGGGTTGGTGCCCTGAAAACCCCACATTGTTCAAGGATCAACTGTATATTATCCAGATGGAAATGTATTTTTACTCTTTAAGGTTAAGCCACATAACAATTGTATGGTCTTCTTTTGTATTTAATAGTACAATATAAATGTTTCTTAGGTTATTAAAATTTTATAACACTAATAATAATAATAATAATAATTGCATGAATATCCTTTGTATTGAAGGGGTCAGGATAGGCACCTCAGAATGTGCCACTTTTGCCATGTGGAGTATTTAGAGCTAAAGGCACTTGAGCCCTTGCAGGCTCAAGAGAACCTTGGTCTTCCCTTAATGACAGGAAGAATCTAAATTGAGGGTCTTTCCCAGAATAAGGATTATTAACAGATAAATTTTATCTGAATGACCCATCTGTATGGTAGGACAATCGTCTAGTTACCAAACATCTGCTCTTCTTACTGCCCTGTGAAATACATTATTTTCCTTTGAAATCCTGGACTTCTACCTGGCCTTTTTAATTCAGAATGACACAAATACATCATTTTGCCTGACTGTCTTTGGAATTTCCAGGTCTATGTGGATTCCCTATTCATATGCCTATTAAATTTGATTTTCTCCTGTTAATTTTTTAGTCTGTTTTGATCTTTAGTCCAACTAGAAGGACCTTTGGGGGAACAATAATTCTTGTTCCCCAATGGTGTCAATGTATTGTATTTTTTTTACTCACTTTTCCTTTGATATTTGGGGCTCCTATTATGACACATAATCTTGGAGAAAAGTCTTTTCATTTCTACAGTTATTTGTATGTACAATAGCTAGTTCAAATATTATTAGGTAACACACCATTTAATTAAGATTTGCATGTGCCATATGCTTTCTTAACATTCTAGTGATGGTTATTATTGTATTTTTGTCTTCACATTTTATTTATTTTGGTTTTCCTTACTACATGAATATTTGTGGCTTAGGTAATATATATGCACTTTTCTGTATCTTTTTTAATGTGAGCTTTTGCTATAAAAGACATGTTTTTCTTAGAAGACTTGAAGAATTTCACTAATTTTTACGTGTTTATGTGTGTCTATGAGAAAGAATTTAAGTGAAAGATTGTATACTGATATTGGGTAAGGATATGAGGAGGATGGAAGAAGTATAGCAGGTGTCATTTTAAATAATAGAATAGCTCCATGTGGTTTGTGCTGGAACAATTTGGACTTTGTTTTAAAATATGTTATTTTTGACTTCCAGAAATTATTCTGAGAGCTTTTCCAGTTGAAATAAAACCTCGTGCCAAAAATGACATAAAAATAAGAACTTATGTTTGGTCAGAATGTGGTCTTAAATTTATTTAAAGAAGAAAATATTTTGAATGTGTATGTAGCTATAGTCCGAAGAAGAGCAGAATTTGCAACCCCCAAATATGTCTCTGGTGTAAGGGTTATTTTAGGCTGATTATTTTTAAGAAACAGCAGACAGGAAAAGCTCTGCAAAGGGAATAGAAGTTACCCTTTTGTAGGAGACATTTACATTTATAAGGAAAACTCCATTTGTAATATGTCTCCTTCACTGTACCAGGAAGAGAAAGATGACTAAAGCTTTAGAAACCCTCATCAATAGGGAAGGCATGGTCATAAATTGTGTAACAGGCTTACCCTTCCTTGCTGTGCTTTTCCTAATAGTGTCCCACAACTGGCTTCCCACCTACATCTTCTTTCCTCTTTAGTTGGAAATGGCATTTAAGGTGGTGTCTTGGGTCATTGTGGGGAGTTAGTTTTCCTGAATATCTCCCATTATATAGGAGTAATACATGTTACTAAATTTGTTTGTGTTTTTTCCTCTTTAAAAGAAAAAAAAATATTTGTCAGAAAGAGAGAGAGAGCAAGAGCAGGGGGAGGGGCAGAGGAAGACGCAGGATCGCAGGTGAGCAAGGACCACAATGTGGGACCCTGGAATCATGACCAGAGTGAAAGGCAAATGGTTATCCAACTAAGCCACCCCAACATCCCTGTGTTTCTCCTCTTAATCTTTTATTTCAGGGGAGTCTCAGTTAAGAGCCTAGATTTTTCCTTCGTATAAGTCGTAGTTTTCCACTCTTCTAAAGGCCTCCTACATGTCACAGAAAATGTGTCTATTCCAATACAGTATGGAATAATAGTTTCAATTAAACTGAAATTTAATTGATTTATAGATATATAAGAAACACTGTTTTCTAACAATAGGATTTGTAAATACACAGAAATGAGAAACAGAGTTCTATTTTTCCTTTGCTGGGGGCAGTGATAGGGAAGGGGGAAACATGTTGTCAAAATCATGAGTTTTCTTTCTGTTGTGTGTGCAATCTTCCCTAATTGTAAGCAGATTATCTTCCAGGCAGCCCTTCAAGTTTTCTTTCATTTTTCAAGTTTCAAAGGGGATTGCTAAGTCTTAATTTTATAATATTTGTTAAACAAAGTTATCCATGTAAAAACATTCTTGCCTGCTCCAGGAAACCGACAAACCTTTGGAGCAATGGCTGCTCTAAAAACATTACATAGAAATTGCTGCAGAATGCTTTGAGCTCTTTGGAATCCATGTGCCATGCAAATCTGGAAATATTTAATATGGAAGTACATTTAAAAGTAATTGCATCTTGATTTACATCACTACTAATTTCATTCTGATAATTTTTCTAAGTAAGCGGACAGAGAAAAAGCAGTGTACATATAAGAAGTGTCATTTCTTGAAAAAATATTTTTCCCATTTAATTTTGCCCATAAATACAATTATGACAGTATAATTACTCTCTGCTTCCTTAGTTCTTTATTTTCCTATTTTGCCAAGGATATTTCACCCATGCTTCTATTTTTAACACTTTTGTATCTAGTTTTTACGTGATTATCCTGTAAAGACTATTTAATTAACAGAATTTTGTTTTCAACTTACTGAAGATTTATTTTAACACATTATTATTAACAATTTCTATGAATTATAATAGTTCAGAAGTGTGCATAAATAAAGAAACATAATATTTAATACTCTTTACAAAATACTGGAATTTTTTTACTTGTAAATCCTATAATCTATGGATTCATTCTCAACACGACAAAAGCAAAATTTTATAAAATCTGGATTGCTAAAAACCTAGAAAACTGTGGTAGGCACTCATAAAACAAGTAATCACCAACAAACCAACAGTGAGTTTACTCCCTCTCACAACCTGGCTTTCTTCTCTCATATCCCCCTGCCTGTATGCCACACAGTGTCAAAGGCAGAAGTAGGACATAAGCATGAACAGAGAGCTCCAGAAGCACTCTAGTTCTGCACAAGGAACAGAGAAGGAAACTCCCCTGGGAGATAATTCACAAATCAGATTTTTTTTTTCTATTCCTCATCCATTATTAGGGGAGGCAACAGAGGCAGCATCAACCTTACAAGTCCCATGGAGTCCCAGAGAGGTTCAAAATCAAAGTCCTCTAATATTTCTGAAGAGTGTATTTCCAGCTTACAGTTATGGAAATTAGGACTTGGAAAATCTGAGTAGACCAAAGTCACAGAAGGGGTTATTGGGGGATTGTGATCATCAGTCTATTTCTTCTGAATCTATATTTTTATCTTCTTTCTTTTTTGCTGTTGTTGCATGAGACGGTTATTTCTGTTTTTACAACTCTGGTTTGAGATTTTACTGTTTTGTATCCTCCCTCTCCCCACCCAGGGGAGAGTGATGATTAAGACATCCCTTTAGCCCCTTTATTAAAAGGGAAAAAATGTTCCTCTCACAAAAATTGTAATGGGTGTTATGTGAGGTTGTGACATAAAGTTTAAGCTTCTCCACCAACCCCATACATGCCTTCATTTATATTCAGAGGTAGTGACTGTCTTGTTCAGATACTAATTGTCTCCTTTAGAAACTAGGAACATTTTTGGAGTAAATGTACCAGGTGGCACAGATATATCAAATCTATTTTTATGAAATAATATATTTTGCAATTTTTGTAAAAACTTATTCTAGTTGTAGATTGTTTATTTCATATATATTGAAGTAACTAGTAGAGGTGTTTGAAAATTAAGTCATATCTGTGGAAGAATTACTTTATACACATCATTCCTTAGTGATCTGTTGTATTTTGACTAAATAGCTTTTAAGAAATCATTTCTGATTAGTTAATTACCGCAGGCATATGTTTGATTTTTTAAAGTGTGTGACTAAAATTGAGACATCTAGCTTCTTTTTTTTTTTTAAGATTTTATTTATTTATTTGACAGACAAGTAAGCAGGAAGGCAGTCAGAGAGAGAGAGGAGGAAGCAGGCTCCCTGCTGATGCAGGGCTGGATCCCAGGACTCTGAGATCATGACCTGAGCTGAAAACAGAGGCTTTAATGCATTGAGCCACCCAGGCACCCAAGACATCTAGCTTCTTATCCCAAAGTCTTAATTGTAGTTATTCCATAGGACTTCAACACTGCTCTGTGGCTTATATTAAAATAAAACAGATGGAGAAGTTATTTCACACACTAGCTTTGTTAAAAGTGTGATTTTGTAAATTCTTCCAATTATTCTTGCACTATCAATAATGATACCCCTTGAATCCTGTCCTGGATCTCAATTATTAGCACCATTTGTTTTACTATCCATACTCTACACATGACTAGTAACATTCAGCATTATGGCTTCAGGTGTTATATGGAGTAATGCTCAAATTTATTGTCCTATTTTTGTGATATAGTCAATACAATACAGTCTAGTTGACAGAAATTACATTATTGATGCTTTAAAAAATCTGTCTCAACTCATTCCTGATAAGATCAAAAATTTATTCTTGCTTCTGAACATTAGTTTAATATACTTACCATGTCTATGATTTTTCTTAGAAGGAAATAAAATTGCTCTTTCAACTCTACTATAAAAGGTTTGAGGTCATGCTTGACTTTATTCATCCTTGGAAGAACCATAAACATTCTACATAAAATATTTATGAAGATTTTATTCAAAGCAGCCTTTGAGAAAGCTTAGGACGTTTAGAAAATATCGCTATTCTTAGCACTCTGATTTTGAATTGTGTATCTGCCAAGTTATTGACACCTGGGCTAAGACACTCACATTTATGATTGACCCCATTTATTTACAAATCACTATATCTACTTCATCTAGTACATCCTAACTGCTGTGATTATCAATATTCATTATATGTGTGAGTTATGCTCAATGGCCAATCTACCTTTTAGCTTTTCAAACTTGTAATGTTTGTAACCCTCTAGGGTTTTAAAATACCCCGTCTTCACAATTATATATCTGTGCTTCATAATATGCTTCATCTTTCTTGATTCATAAGAAAATTAGACACAGTTAACTACTCTATTTGGTGAAATATTTTCTTCACTTGGCTCAGAAAACTCTCCTACCCCAGGATGTTCTCCTACCAGTCTCTTTCCTACATCCTTCTCATCTTGCTAACTTTTAAACATTGAAATCTCTCAAGGCATTTTTGGTTTTTCGGCTTTCCCTTTTTTTGCTGTCTATATCCATTTCCTTGTCAATCTTATCCAGTGTCATGAACACTGAACAGTATCTAATTAGATTATTACCTCCATCCGGACCTCACCCTGAACTCCCACTGTATCAGACTACTTATTCAGTATCTCTATTTGCATATCTTAACATGCCTAGACAGCAAACACCTGTTCAAACCCTCAAAATATTCAGCATGTCAGTCTTCCCATTCCAGTAAAAAGGCAGCTCTATCCCTCCAGTCATTCACACCAAGTCTTGGAATCATTCTTGTCTGCTTTGTTTCCTTCCCATCCCATATTTAATCTGTCAATAAACTCAGTCAGTATACCTTCTGCATGTATGTAGAATATACTCACATCCCACTGCACTGGTTCAAACCACAATCATCTCTGGACTGACCATGTTGTAATAGTCCCGTGATTCCCTTGCCTCTTGCCTAATCCCTTCTTGCTCTCAATACAGCATCCACAGTGCTCTGGGGTTTAATGAAATAAATATGTAGCTCCTCTGCTCAAAGTTCTGCGAATGGCTTCCTATCTCTTTTTGAGTAAAAGCTAAAAATCCTTACAGTTATTACTTCTATGCCTGCTTTTCTGGCTTGCCAAATTCTAGCCAAATCAGCTTCCTGGTTGTTTCTCAAACATTCATGTCTAGCCACACTTTTAATTTAAAACCTTTACATTTTCAGTTTCCTCTTCCAGGAATAAGAATAGTCTTTCTCCAGATGTGCATGGGAGAAATTCCATCAACCCCCTCAACTTCTTCAGTTCTTTGTTAGAATGTCACCTTTCTAGTGAATCTTTTTTATTTTTCTAGTGAAACTACTCATTTAAAATTACACCTCTGAAGTACTGTGTTTTGTCCATTCTCCTCAACTGGATGTAAGTTCCTTTGAGACCATGATTTCTAATTGCTTTTGTTCACTGCTGAATCCTAAGTTCCTTGAAGAGAAATTGGCACATCGTATAGAGAAATTGGCACTTTCAATAAACATTTGTTAAATGGATGAATAAATGAAATAATGCCTTTGGGCATATTCTTATACCAGAAATTAACTTCATTTTCTAAATTTATTTAATTTATTCTACAAAAGTGTTAATTTTATAATTTCTCTGTTTTTATGAGATTGCTTTTAATAATTTTGTTCACATTTTCCAAGTTCCTGATGACAAAGCTGTGCAAATTATGGCTTAAAAAATGGCTAAGAAGAAAATAATGGTCTTGTCTCTTAAATCTTAAATTTGTTTCAAAAATGTGTTACTCAAAGCCAGAGGACAATATATTGCTAGCTCTTAGAAATGGGACATTCTTTAACATAATCAAAATGTTTGATACATTGAATGTATAGTAAATGGTATGAAGATCACTGTCATTCTTCTTAAAAAACAACTATTTAAATAGCTGATATATTTTTCACTTAATCCCCTAGAATATGGTCTGGGTTTTCTTGAGCTATTCAAGATAAATTATGTCAGAGATATAATTTAGGATAAATATGCAATGCAAGGTACAGTTTAGTATGAAGTACTAGATGCAGAAATATTTATAAATATATCACATACATTTATGAAGATCAGTTCTTAGACATTGTTCAAAATATAAATATTAATATAAATATTATAAATATAAAAATTACTGTGAGAAAATATAGTAAGAAGAAGTAGCATTATGAGTATCTTGAAGACACAAGTATTTTTGATAATTTAAGAGATGTAAATGTAAGTCAAAGTGACATTTTATTAGAGATCCTAAAAAAATAGAAACTTTAAAAAAACCTTAAAAAAATAGAGTCATTTATAAGTCCTTAGTAAAATTGAAAAATTTCATAATCAATATTCATTAAATTTTGGAATTATATATAAAGTCAGAAACTTATAGAAACTACAGTGAATAAGAAGGTTGCCTATAAGTGAATATAAATAAAATATAATGAATATATATTTTGAATATAAATATGAATATAAATGAATATAAATAAGAATATATGAATATAAATAAATGATGAATATAAATAAAATATTTTTGGAATAGAATAAGATACTTTTAACTGTATAACTTAACTGTAGTCAGTACTTTATTATTAGGTGGTCATAGACCTTTATAAATGTATTAGACCTTAGGGGTAATTTTTTTAAATTAAATTTATTTATTTTCAGCATAACAGTATTCATTATTTTTTCACCACACCCAGTGCTCCATGCAATCCGTGCCCTTTATAATACCCACCACCTGGTTCCCCCAACCTCTCACCCCCCTGCCACTTCAAACCCCTCAGATTGTTTTTCAGAGTCCATAGTCTCTCATAATTCACCTCCTCTTCCAATTTCCCCCAACTCCCTTCTCCTCTCTAACTCCCCATGTCCTCCATGCTATTTGTTATGCTCCACAAATAAGTGAAACCATATGATAATTGACTCTCTCTGCTTGACTAATTTTTATATGTACTTTATATATACTTTTCATTTTATCTTGTATTTAATAAGAACACATGCTGTTATAAAATATTTAAGCAATATAAGGTGACATACAATGGAAACTGAGTATTGTGACTACCCTTAACAAGTCTACTCCCCAGAAATGAAAACTTTCAATAGTTTGTTATTTAACATATTCAGTGTTCCAGAAGTACACAAATGTGCAACTATATATGTGGGCATATACATATATGAGTATATATGTGTGTGAATACCATGTTTAATCATTATTTGTAGCAAAAAAAGACAGAGTGTATAAATTGTTGTGCACCTTGGTTTTTCTTTTCCATTCAAAGTATATTTTAGAGATTTCTTTTAGCAAAAGCACATATAGGGCTACACCATGAGTTTTAACAGTGCCATAATTCATGTGAACAATTTATTTATGGCCATAAAGTTTGTTTCCAGTTGTTATTTTAATATATTATTGATTATACTTCTAAGACTATACTTTATACTGGAATCTATAATGAATTAAGTTCTATATTTTAGATAGCAGGGTCCTCCCAAGTTTGTATAGTGTTTTCACCCCATAAATCTCTTTTATATAATGTAACTTTTTAAGTTTTATTTAATAAAATTTGAAGTTTTTGGATCAGTTTCAATTTTCCAAAAAGTATTATTATCTATTTCATCTAACATGATGTAATCTAAATATATCAAAAGCAGCCTCTTTTGTCTTCATTGAAAATCACTCCAAATTTCACTTGATAGACTTGAAAAGTTCAGTCAAATTAAATGCATACATAGGAATAATACATAGCATATTCTTTGCTGATTTGACACTAAAATATATATAGTAAGTTCCGGAGCAAAAACTATGTCTTATAAGTAATTGAAAAAGAACTACACACAGAGCAATCATTTATGAGAGAGTTTAAAATTGGATATATTGAATGGTACATGTTCTGTAATCCTACCAGCAAATAGAGCATGTGGAATTTCAATGACACAAAACTTGATTTAAAGTAAGATGATGCAGACCCACATTCTTATTCAAGTTTTCATTAAAACATTTAATGAGTCTTACCAATGTCAGTCTCTGTGACATACCACTTGGGATCTCTCTTCAAGCCAATGAGTAAATGATTGTTCAACAATTTGACTTAATTATATATCGTCTTCATTTCATCCTGTTTGAATATTATAAAAGACTGTTCTAACTAACATGGTGAAATTAAGATACACTGTGTAAAGTGTCACTAAAGAAGTTATTTAGGACAAAAGAGACTATTTTGAGCATATACTTGGGCTGTCATATTTTACTTTCTAAAAATATGAAGTGTGTTGCTATAAAACCTGTAAAATATTTCAGGATCTTGGAATGTAGTTTTTCAAATCATAGATAACACTATAAATTTAAAATATAAACATGGACTGAAGTATGGAGTTTCCACAAAAAGTTAAAAATAAAACTACCCTGTCATCCAGCAATTTCAATACCAGATCTTTATTCAAGGCTATAGAAATACTGATTGGAAGGAATACCTACACCCCATGGTTTACAGCAGCATTATCAACAATAGCCAAATTATTGAAAGAGCCCAAATCTGCATTGACTGATAAATAGATAAAGAAGAAGTGGTATGTGTTTGCAATGGAATATTACTCAGCCATGAAAAAGAATGAACTCTTGCCATTTGCAACAATGTGGATTGAGCTAGAGAGTATTATGCTAAGCAAAGTAAGTCAGTCAAAGAAAGAGAAATGCCATGTGATTTCACTCATATGTGGAATTTAAGAAACATAACAGATGAACATGAAGGTGAGGGAAAGAGAGAGAGAGAGAGAGAGAGAGAGAGAGAGGAACCAGATAACAGACTTTTCACTATAGAGAACAAACTTAGGGTGGCTGGAGGGGAGATGGGTGGGGGGATGGGTTCAATGGGTGATGGGTATTAAGGAAGGAACTTGTGATGAGCACTGAATGTTATATATAAGTGATGACGCGCTAAGTCCTGTACCTGAAACTAATATTACACTGTATGTTAACTAGTTGGAATTTAAATAAAAATTTGGAAGGAAAAAAATATAAAAGTATTTGTAAAAAAGACCTATAAAATAAAATAAAATAGAAACATGTTACATTATTTCCTTTTTAATTATTCTGTGCTTCAATTTTTCTTTGATTATAATTATTTTTCCAGTATAAAGAAAACAAACTAGATTATCTGTTCTTCTTTCTCTATGTCATCCAATAATATTTCAATTTTTCCAGTTTGGGGATGTCAGTTTTACTTATTCTTCCACTCTTAACAAATATTTTCTCCGGTTTAATTTTACTTACTGTTTTTAAAATCACATGACTGCTACTTGTTTAATAAGCCAAACATAGCAAGATTTTATTTAAAAAGTCAATGATCTTCCCACAGCTTTCCTAAATCCTGTTGCTCTGATTTGAGGTATTTTGACCTTTCATCATGTGTCCTTCCAAAAATTATTTAAAAAATGCAAACATGTAGAAAATTCATACAAAGTTATTATTCTCAAAGATAGAATCACAATATACTAACTGGTCTGCAAGTATGTATTTAAACCTAAATATATGTAATAGATTTCCTACAGGAAAATATATATATAAATTTAGTCCATTCTATTTATAACTACATAAAATTCCCTAGGTTGGATACATCATAAATGTGCAGTAATTCACTTTTCTTTCCTTCCACATATATTGGTGTGATATAATGCTGTGATAAACAACATTGTACATAACATGAGTTCTTTATATTTATGAATATATTTCTAAAAGTGATATTGGTAAGTCAGCAGATTTAGGTATTTAAACTTTCCTGAGATATTTGTAGATTATTAATAAAAAGGCCTCATATTCCCAAAGGAAATTTATGCAAGCTTGTTGATCAAGCTTGCTAAACAGTCATCTATCTAGACCTTTTGAAAACTTAGCTTTGGTTTATTATTCCTTTGTTTTAATATTATACGAACTTCAGCTTTGATAATAATTTCTTCTTATGCTTTTGTTGTTTTTTGTTCCTTCTTTGATCCCTTAAAGTGAATAGTCAACTCAATGATTTTTCAGTGTTTTTCAATCAGAATAGCATTAAAAAATGAATGAATCAATTAATTTAGAAGATAAAAGCTGTCAAGTCATAGTCTGATTATATTTTTAAATGCTATCCACCAACTTTTTGGTTAATAGTATCATTAGATGTATGGTAATAGTGTTATTAATTAGTTGATAATTTTAAATTTCAGTGTCTGATCCAGAGGTTACAGAGAACACGATTTTTTTAAAAGATTTTATTTATCCATTTGAGAGAGATACAGACACAGAGAGAGCACAAGCCAGGAATAGGCAGAGGGAGAGGGAGAAGCAGACTCCCTGTTTAGCAGGGAGCCCCACATGAGGCTCAATCCTAGGACCTGCAGACCATGACCTGAGCCAAAGGCAGATGCTTAACCATTTGAGCCACCCAGGCACCCCTACATAGAACATTATTACATAAATGCCAAGAAATAAAGTTTCTTGGTATTTTTTTCTATTATTTTCTGTCTTCAATTATTATCAGAAAATATGACCAGTGAAATATCTAATTTATTTTTAATTTATCATCTATGCATGTGTATATATGTCCCATGTGAATGTACATATATATATGTACATATATGATTTTCTGTTACTGTGTCATTAGTGTACCTTAAATACATGTATACTTATTGTAGAAGATCTGGAGCAACCACAACTGCCATACATTGCTGGGGGAGTGTAAATATGCCACAGTCCTCTTGGAGGTTTAATTATTTCTTATAAGATAAACATACATTCCAGGAGTTGGGAATTTTATTCCTAGGTAAAAAAGGGACTGAAAAAAATGACTTATAAAGGATTTTTCATATCGGCTTTATTAATTATAGCTCCAAACCAGAAACAATGTAAATATCTATCCAGAGGAGAATGTTATGTTTGTATAAAAAAATACTGAAATGATCGAAGCATTTCAAAAGCAGAAAAAGACAAAAAATATTATAGCAAGGAAAGTGTCACTGAAACATAAAAAAAAAAAAAAAAAAAGAATACTGAAATGTTACCTGGCCATTTAAGAAAACAAATAAGAGATACATCCAAAAACATGGATGATTTTCAAAAACATATGTTGAGTGAAGGGGGCCAGATATAAGAAAGTGTACAGTATGTACTATGTAATTTCATGTATATAAAATTCTAGAGTCGGTCAGTTTAATCCATGATAATAAAAGTCAAAACAATGTTTTCCTCTTGAGGGTTGGGGATTGACCAAAATGAGGTGAAGTTAAAACTTTCAATTGCTATTGAAATGTTTTATATCTTGGTTGGAATAAAGAATGCATGGTTTTATTCAATTTTCAATACTCAATGAATCATATGCTTAAATTATGTGTGCATTACAATATATACTTCTCTAAAGTGTAACACGTTTAGGGGCACCTGGTTGGCTCAGTAGTTTAAAGCCACTGCTTTCAGCTCAGGTCATGGTCTCAGGGTCCTGGGATCCAGCCCCGTGTTGGGCTCTCTGTTCAGTGGGGAGCCTGCTTCTTCCTCTCTCTCTGCCTGCCTCTCTGCCTTCTTGTGATCTCTATCAAATAAACAAACAAAATATTAAAAAAATAAAAAGTAACATGTTTATTTTTAAATGTGAATTATATTTTGTTCATTTTTTTTTTCTAATCATATACAAACTTTAACTCTACCTCAGGATCATCGGCAGACTCTCAGTAATTATGTTGTGTTATAATCCGTGGCTGGCTTGGTTCTGAGACATTGTCGTAGTGTCAGTTTCTAGCCACTGATTTAACCCTTGAATTTAATGAATTGGAAATGTAAATAACTTAAACCAAAAAGTTAACTACATTCATATCTGTGTGTGTGGATGTATGTATGTCTATATGCTTGTATATATAAATATACAAGAGAAACCAAAATAAAAAGGTATATAATATTAGGTATTCTTATAGATGAGGAGAAATTGAATCTCTCATGTACTTTTCAAGGGCTGGTAAATTGTACAACCACTTTAGCTAATAATTTTTATTTATTTACTAAAGTTATTATATATGTATATTATCATTCCACAACTTTACTATTAGGAACAACCTCCAAAAATACATATATATTGGGACCAACATAAGTAATGCAGTATTGTTCTTAGAAGGATTTGTAATAGCCAAAAGTTGAAAACAACCCACATGCCCATGGGTAAATTTTGTTATATTATGCAGTGAAATTTTGTACATCAATGAGAATTAATGAACTATAAATACACATCTTAGGAACTGAAGGAGAGTGGAAGAAGCCAGCAACAAAATGTATGCATTGTTTGATTCTATTTATGTAAAGTTCCAAAATAAGCCAAACTTTGGCTTATTTGTGTCAATAAACATCAGTATTGTGCTTACTTTGGGGGGATATTGGCTGAAATGGGAATGATGGAAGATTCTAAGCCTCAGTTAATATTATATTTCTTGATTTGGGAGCAGATTAAATGGGTATGATGACTACATGTACTACTCTGTATGCTAATTTTCTTTAAAAAGTAAGTGAATAAAAGTTAAATCTATGTTTCTGTGAACCCATACAGCAGACTTCCCAATTAGGATATTGCTTATGGGCCTGGGAAAGGAAATGAAGAATTTGGTTAAGAGAGAATAAATAATTAATAAAGCCTGTGAAAATCTTTAAACAGAATAATGGACTAATTGAACAATCTACCATGAATTAAGTAGTGTGATTAACAACTCCCTGTTCCTGAGGTTAAAATCCAACAAGTCAACAAAAAACAAGAAAACAGAAGCTAACAGAGTGAGGGAGAAAGAAGAAGAGAGACAGAGAAAGACGAAGACAAAGACCAGGGAGAAAGAGAGAGAGAAAAGTGACTACAAGTGACTTGGCTCTGGGTTAAAAAATTAAAAGGAATAAATTCAAAGTAGCAGAACTCTTTCTGCTTCAATTTTGACAATCCATATTTTTTAATTTACTAAATTTAAGACATTTTTACGATGCACAATTTATTATTAGTTGAGTTAAATCTTTTTCCATAATCTCTTATAAGAGTTTGCTCTCCTGTCTCTTCTGACCTGAGTAACCTGCTTAGCATCACTTAATAATTAGGTTACATTTCCTCCAGAAGATAATGAGGGGAATTTCCCAGGGAAACACTGCTGTTACACTACCAAATTCTAAGGTAAAGTGAGTGAAGGTTAACTCTGAGGGGGGAAGTTGCAGAACATACACTTCCAAAAAAACAACAAAGCTCTCACTAGTGGCTGGAAAGAGGGAGAAGACTTAATCATCCTAATAGTAAAGCTATTTTCATGTTTCACAATAAATATTTTGGGTAACACTGAGAAAACACTAGTCATAAATAATGTGTTTCAATGGAGCATGGAAGTGATTAATGGGGAAAATAATTTAATTTATTTTAGAAATCTTAATATGCACAAGCTTTCTAAACATAAAATGATAATGAAGAGTTGCACAGTTTGATATTTTCCTCCAAGAAGTTATGCTCTTCAGCTATCATTGGAGAACTACTTCATGAAGTGGTTACCAAACTCTTCATGAAATACTTAGAATGTAAGTACCTCGTGAACTTTGAAGAAAGTGGTCTCTCATACACTGAAAATTTGATTGCTGCTAGGGACAACATTAAGTGACAGGTGCTTGGGTGGCTCAGTGGATTAAACCTCTGACTTCAGCTCAGGTCATGATCTCAGGGTTCTGGGATGGAGCCCCGCATCAGGCTCTCCGCTCAGCAGGGAGCCTTTCTCCTTCTCTCTCTTTCTGTCTGCCTCTCTGCCTACTTGTGATCTCTCTCTGTCAAATAAATAAATAAAAACTTTAAAAAAAATTAAAAAAAATAAAATTAAGAGACACAATAGAAGAATCAACAAATATCATAATTCTCAAGCTGAGTTTTTATGAGGAACTCTTGGTAGTGTCACAGGGCCACTGGAAAGAATGACAGCAACAAGTAAACTGGATTACCCACACAGCTATGTATTTGCTACCAAATAACCTTAGAGAACAGTCTCCAAAATCATGTTCGATATATAATAGATGTATATTTAGCAAATTTTATTTACTTAGCAACACCAAAAAAATAAAAGATCAATCATATGATATTGACAGATTTTATTTTGGTCTTTTATTTCACATTAACTGATGACTAGCTCCCATTTTAACTCTATTTTTTAATATTTAATGAGTTTGACTATTGAAAAAATCATATCTGTTGTATATTATCACTTAAGACAGTGACACCAAAGTTTATTAGCAAAAAGAAAAATAAAGTTGTGGGGAAATCACTTACAAGTGGATTTCCATTTATTATTAAATTTAAAAATATTATCCATTTTACAGAGCTACTATATATGTGTTCTTTTTCTCTTTAGGATTTTATTTATTTGAGAGAGAGAGTACACACATGGGAGAGAGTATGATGGGAGGGGAGGGGCAAAGGGAGAGGTAGGAGAAGGCTTCCCACTGAGCAGAGAGCCCAGTGAGGGCCTCAGTTCTAGGACTGTGGGATTATGACCTGATCCAAAGGCAGACACTTAACCAATTGAGTTACTCAGGCATCCCTGTATGTGTTCTAAAGTGCATTTGTTGTTATAATTTCTATGTACAAACTTGATTTAGGAATATTTTGTAAAGAACTTAAAATAAAATCTTATAAGCCCAAACACACATCATCCTTGGGGTGATTCTTTTTTAATTTGGTAAAGGATATATTTTCATATTAAAACATTAGGTGTTCAAGGTGACTTCAGAAAAGTTACATCCAAATATGTTTGTCATTCACAGGTGATTCAAAATTAAATGTCATTTTATTCAGTACTAAGATTATGTAGTAATGTTTTAGAACTCTTAGAATTTAAAATGCTTTGAATTTTCATTCCCTGAACATGTTCTGGAAAGAAATTTAATTTTTAATGTGGATGGAATAACTGAGAGAAAAATCTGGAAGGCCCTTTTTGTATGCTACTGCGGCTTTCATTTAAGAGGAAAACTAAGTCTCCTTGAAAACTAGCAAATGATGGGGTACCTTGCTTCCTATCTTCAACTGAACATTAATATGCAAAACACAAAACTAAATGCACTTAACTTTCCTTGTGTTATCATTCAAGCTAATAGTTCCCCTCAAATTCTAGTAATCAGTGTATCAGCAATATCCTGGGTATATGATATTCAGTCAGGTTTGAACATTTCCCTACTTAGTATTTGTAAAGGATCTCCGGGGAAGGGTATATCCAAATTAAGTAGTTCATAAGCCATCATCATTGTCTTGCTGTGTGGTATTAGAGTCTCTTTTCATTTCTGTAATTGTAAAAAAGCTTCTTTCCTGTTTTTTTGTTTAATTAAATAAACTACTTGGAAAAATTAGGATTTCAAAATTTTTTCCTTTAAGAACATTAGAGATACCTAACTGAAAAATTAAGCTAGGCTCAGTATTTTTTTTTCCTTTTTTTTTTTTCTCTTTTTCTTTTAGAGAGAGAAAAAGAGAGAGTTCAGACAGGGGGACAGAGTGGAGAGAGAGAGAGAGAGAGAATCCTAAGCAGGTACCACACCTAGCACAGAGCCTGATGCAGGGTTTGATCTCATGACCCTGAGGTCATGACTTGAACCAAAATCAAGAGTCAGAGATGCCTAACAGAGCTACCAGGCATTCCAATTGTACTTAATGCTCTAATGTTACTTTTAAAAGGACTATGTGCAATATTAATGTTTTAAAGAGTTTACTTAATATGTGAACTTGCCATGTTTATGTATTCCAAACCTTTTTACTTTCTATATTTGGCAAATAATTGATAGATACAAATACTCAATTTACATAAGCAGTTATTCCAGAGCATTTGGTGTATTGAATCTTTAGTTCCATTCAAATGTCTGACCTCAGGCCAAAGGGTGAATATAGCAATGGAACAATTGCTTACCATAAAATTCTGGGTAAGCCCTTATGTGGTACTTATGTTGATTCATAATACTAAATACCTAAGTTTCATACCCTCTTCAGTTTTTTTTTTTTTAATTTTCATTAAGACTTCTTAAAAAGATACATATTAGGGCATAATGACTTTGCATACATTTGTATTGCCCTCAGACATTTTATCAAAATCCTGGTCAGTTTTAAACCTCAGCTAACCAAAACAATGTTTTACAAAACATTTCCAGACAATTACCCAAATACACCTTATCTATTGAAAGGTGTATCATCCAGACAGAAAACATGGTACATGACCAATATTAAACCAATTATTCTGTAGAACATGATGAAATATATATATATATATATATATATATATATATATATATATATTTAACCGTCATTTTCTAGACATTGGGGTAAGTTTCCTTTTCCCATCAGAAATTCCATTATAGATTTCATATCCAAATACTTAAACATTTTCCTTCCCTTCTGGACACCCAAAAACGATAAAAAAGGAAAATTTAAAAAAAATGGAAAAGATAAAAAGGGAAATGAAAGCTCATCATTTAGATTATCCCCACAGTTTCTATACCAACTTTGTAAAAGCCCAAATGTGAATTCTGCTTGTATTAATGCTACAAACTAGGTATCTTGCTTAGTGTTACAACGAGCAAAAGAATAGATTGATAGTCCACCCTAAACCATCTCTTGGAGTCTATTGGAGGCCAGAAAACCGACATTCAGCCATGCATGATTTTTATGTAACAGACCAAGCTTTTTTTTTTTTTTTTCTTTCTGAAAATAACAACAAACGTCTGTTTGTTGAGTTAATGAGTATATGCCACTTTATCATAAGTAAAATAGCTGTAGCTCAATTTTGGGCTTACATTCTAGTATTAATAAGAAGGTTGGTCATGTAACTAATGTAATTAGTTGTAATGTAATACAACTAACTAATGTAATTAAGTTTCACATAAGTTTGACTGGAAACCATAAAATGTAAAAACAATGATTAAAACTATATTTATTTAAGGTGGTCTGATAGGTTCTAATGCTATAATATAATATAATTAGCTTTTCTGAAAGTGTTTTCTCCCAACCACTGAAAGTATTCAACCAGGAGAAGGTAGGCCTAGTAGCCATGTAAGTAGGCACTCCAATAGTAGATGTGCAATTGTACTAGATAATATTTGAACATCCTTGTAACATAAGTATTTTATAATACTTCGAAGCCTTCATGTATAGTAGTGGTAGGTTTTGTTTATTTGTGCAAAATACTAGGCTATTGACAGTTTTATTAAGGTGGTGTTTTTTCTTTTTGTTTGTTTTTTAAACTATCTTCACTTATCTGATAGAGAACAAAGAAATTTACCTAGAGAACAAAGAAATTAACCCTGAGAACTTTCCTCAAGTCTTTAAGAAGAGTTGATAATAATGGACAGAACCTAATTACAAGAGAGGAAAATAATGGCAAACACAGGTAAATCTGATGAATATAGAACCTAAAATTTAGTAATTAGGCTTTGGCTTAAGATCAGTATTCAGGAGTACATAAGATTTGTATTAATTTTCTCTCAATTATTTGAGACAAAATCAATAGAAACTAAGTCGAGGGAAAAGCTAATGAGAAAAAAGCTGCAAAATTTTAATTACCCCATAATGATAAATGGATTTCATTGTAGATTACCCTTTGTGATGGTTTTTTCCTTCACTCTATAAATTGTTTTTAAAGTTGCTAAAAATAACTAGTTTATAAGTGAAAAGTTTACGCAAAGCAATTATTTGGCATTACAGCTTACAAAACCAAAAAGAATGAATTTGTTTTTAAGTAACATGAAAACTTCCTGAAGTCACAAAAATTGATCAATCGATACAGATCAGGTTGTGACCATTTGGTTAACTCTGTATGTAGCCCTTTAGAAAATGTACAAGTATGTAACTTGCTTCTTGCCCTCTTGAAAACTTATAATTCATCTAAATCCAAACTATCAAACATAAAAATAATGAAGTAGTTACTGTTAAACAGCATATTGTAAACTTTATTTATCATAAGAAATGCCAGCAAGTAGCACCACAACTATCAAAGAAGATAGTGTATAACAATGCTAGAAACAAAAAGTAGACTTTGAAATCAGGCAGAATCAGGCAGAATTGGGCTTAATTTCTCTTTCTTTCTTTCTTTCTTTCTTTCTTTCTTTCTTTCTTTCTTTTTCACAATATTAATGCCTTGGAGCTTAAATTTTCCAGCTGTAAAATACTGGTGCTATCTTCAATTTCAGTTGTTGTGAGATTGACTATACACACAAAATACCAAGTGTCTACTACACAAGGGTGTTTTCGATGTTGTTACTTTATGCCAACACAAAAGATTTTTATTTTAGTAGGCAGGGAACATCAAGTTCAAAGGTCAGATACAAATAAAATAAATTTGCTTTTTACAATGAAAGTTCAAACTTCTTAAATGATTCTAAGACAGTTACGAGTGATCAGTGCATTTTTCCCAGTAGAAGAATTTATCAGAAGACAAGCTATATCAGAATGTTTCTTACATGGCATCAAATCAGAACAAAGAAAAAAGAATTGGATCATTTTTAGTAGTTAAGTAATGCTAGCCTAATGTGGCAAATTACAGGTTTAGAGTGGGAAGGTAATAGTTTTCTTTAGAAATCTCGAGAGACACTCCTACTCTTGTTGATGCTAGAGATAGAAGAGTCCTTGATCTATAACCTTCCTATTTATTTTCTACATGTCATTTTCTGTTTTTCTTCAAAATATTACTTCTCTAAATATTGTTTTATCTAGATATTATTATATATTTATATAAATATATTTCATAGGTATATATTGGTGAATTTGTGCATCAAACCATTTTTGATATTAAACAGTATACTGATCAGGGAGGGCTGTCTATATGTTTGGTCCTCTTTGTTCTTAATTTCTTTCCCCCAAAATAAGAAATTTTGAATTCTGCCTGTATCTTTTTGTTATGCCCTATAAAGTATCTGCAAGTAAATACTCTTCAAAACTTGTGATTTGTAGTTCCAGTTAATAAAATAAGCAAGTGTTTATTTCAGAAAACTTCACAGTAGAAAGTTTTTTAATGTGACCTGTAATGTGTGAAAAAAATACAAATTTTTTTGTTGTTGTTGTTAGATTTTATTTATTTGACAGAGAGAGACACAGCAAGAGAGGAGAACACAAGCAGGGGGAGTAGAAGAGGGAGAAGCAGGCTTCCCGCTGAGCAGGGAGCCCGATGTGGGGCTTGATCCCAGAGCTCTGGAATCATGACCTCAGTGGAAGGCAGACGCTTAACAACTGAGCCACCCAGGTGCAACACCCCCCCAAAACTTATCTAAGATCTACAAAGCCCTAAACATACACACACACACACACACAGAAAGAGTTTGAAAGAGACCATTTTTGCTCTTGTTGTTTAGCAAAAGTTCCAAATGAGCAGAACTTTTTGAAGGTTTCTTCCTTCCCCCCAAAAGTGAGATTCCCAGAAAGCCAACAAATTTCTTGCCTGACAATCCAGATGCTGGTACATGATAATTTTTCCTTTATTTTCATCATTTCTCCTTCACTTTCTCCTCCTTCTTCTTTGCCTACTCTCTTCTTTGAGTTGCTTATTTTATTTGTCTTTTCTTTTTTTTTTTTTTTAATTTATTTCTTTGTCAGGGAGAGAAAAAGAGAGAGAGAGCATAAGCAGGGGGAGAAGAAGGCAGAGAGAGAAGCAGGCTTCCTGTTGAGCAGAGAGTCCAAGGACATGGGGCTCCATCCCAGGACCCTGGAATCATGTCCTGAGCCCAAGGCAGAGGCTTAACCAACTGAGCCATCTGGGCATCTCTGATTTGCTTTTCATAGTTTGACCCAATAAAAGAAATTTTGGAAATTATTTGTTCCCCGAATTTCTTCATATTTTTTTAAAAATCGAAAACATCAAGAACCATTCTTATGCCATTCCCTCAACCTAGTTAGTAAACTGTTACACAGAGGATGTATAGGAAAAAATAATTTTTATTGAAAGATTAGATATGTCATGTATTTTATCATGTGCCATCACTGGATTTTCTAGGCAAAATAAAGTTCTGTATCTACAGAAAGTTACAAAAAGTAGTTTTTGTTATCTATTATCTTAGTTCATACATGAAAAGATCTTGACAATCAGTGATGGCTATCTACCTATGTAAAATATATTGCTTCTATTAAATAAAAAATAGACATATACAAATACATCAAACAGAGAAAAACAATTAAATACTAACTCTTAAAAAAAAAGGTTTATTTTAGTCCATTTTCCCTTTGTGGAAAGAAAAAAATCCACAGGAGAAAAGAACATCCAATAAAGATTTCATTTGCTATTTTTGAACAAAACAGAGCTACCATTAAGAACTGATTCTTTGTAAAGAAATCTGAATATAATGAAGAATAATTATTTCCTTCAGCATCTACCCCAACTCACCAGAGTGCTTAAGTAATTAGATGTACTCAGTTATTTTAATTTTTCTAGTTAACTCTGATTTAACTAATTTAAATAATAAAACAATTGTCTTAGGCATTTCAAAGACAGATATTTGCTTCACTTCCATAGCTTCAAATGACACAAAATGCCAGTTAACTAACTGTCCTTATTTACACCATGTAAGGGCATATCTTCAATGCACAAAATTCTTTATATATATGTAGATGTGTGTATTAAACTTCTATTACAAATCAAATATAAATTATTCCAAAAACTGAAGCTATTCTAAAAATTTCAAGAAAAATAATGGGTTTCAGAATACAAGAACTGGTACATTTATTTAGGTTTTGATTAGAACAAAAAAACAAAAAAGCAAATCCCACCAATATGTATTGGGATTGCAAGGTGTTGTAAGTATGAAATTGTCATCTATCTGATACAACAAAGGCTTGATTTTGAGCACTTTCAGATATCTCTATCCTTTCATTTCTCATAATATATAAACAACTTATGTAAAAATAACTTCCTGTTTTTCCCTTCCCTATAGTGCTTGCCCTACAAACAGGCTATGATCAAAGAAACAAAAATGTAGCACAAGACACCACAAAAATTATAACTAATTCATTTTATACATCAGGCTTTTAGTGGGAACTGCTATGACCAATCCACTTTGTGGTATATCAAGAATTGAAACTTAATATGTATCACTCTATAAGGTATAATTTTATCCATATTTAAAGAAAATTATTTTATCTATGTTAAAGTATCCATTATGACCATACAGTAAAATTTTGAAAAATTTAGAAATTTCATGTTGAAGATTTACTCAAAATATATTAATTCCATTGTTCAGAAAGCATTAAATATAGATGCCAGGTGCTCTTAGGAGATGAGTGAATAGAAATGAGTAAAAAATAACAAAAGCCATGAGAAGCTCAGACTCTGGTTTTAAAAAATGAACAACAAAAAAGGAAGTATGACCTTAGACTAACAATTACACTAACGGTTCAAAGAAGACATGATCAAGGTAAAGAAAATTTACTGTGAATCGGCACCTGGGTGGCTCAGTCAGTTAAGCAGCTGCTTTCAGCTCAAGTCATGGTACCAGGGTCCTGGAATCCAGCCCCGCATTGGGCTCCCTGCTCATTGGAGAGCCTGCTTTTCCCTCTCCCTCTGCCTGCCGCTCTGCCTACTTGTGCTCTCTCTCTCTATCTCTCTGTCAAATAAATAAATAAAACCTTTAAAAAAAATTTACTGCGAGAGACTGTAAGAAATACAGTTAATCCATTTTATGGCAATCAAATACAACTTCTTAAACAGAAAGGAGTACTTCTAGACCTCAACATGATTTTTAGTATTTAAGCCAAGAAAAAACAAAAACACAAGTTATGAATATACAAACAATAGCTTGTGCTATAGATTCCATTAGTAACAGTCAATATCAGCCTTTGTCATTGTTCAAAACACCTCAGTTTTGTTCAGATACCACTCAATCCACAAAATGTGTGGCAGTAAGAAGTTACTTTTAATGCCATTCTGATCAAAATTCCACCGGTATTTTTCAAAGAGCTGGAGCAAATAATCCTAAAATTTGTATGGAATCAGAAGAGACCCAGAATTGCTAAGGAAATGTTGAAAAATAAAAATAAAACTGGCAGCATCACATTACCTGATTTCAAGCTTTACTACAAAGCTGTGATCACCAAGACAGCATGGTAGTGGCATAAAAACAGACGCATAGACCAGTGGAACAGAGTAGAGAGCCCAGATATGGACCCTCAACTCTATGGTCAAATAATCTTCGACAAAACAGGAAAAAATATACAGTGGGAAAAAGACAGTCTCTTCAATAAATGGTGCTGGGAAAACTGGACAGCTATATGTAGAAGAATGAAACTCGGCCATTCTCTTACAACATACACAAAGATAAACTCAAAATGGATAAAAGACCTCAGCGTGAGACAGGAATCCATCAGAATCCTAGAGGAGAACATAGGCAGTAACCTCTTCAATATCAGCCACAACAACTTCTTTCAAGATAAGTCGCCAAAGGCAAAGGAAACAAAAGCAAAAAATGAATTTTGGGACTTCATCAAGATCAAAAGCTTCTGCTCAGCAAAGGATACAGGCAACAAAACAAAGAGGCAACCCATGGAATGGGAGAAGATATTTGCAAATGACAGTACAGGCAAAAGGTTGATATCCAAGATCTATAAAGAACTCCTCAAACTCAACACACACAAAACAGATAATCATATCAAAAAATGGGCAGAAGATATGGACACTTCCCCAATGAAGACATACAAATGGCTATCAGACACATGAAAAAATGTTCATCATTGCTAGCCATCAGGGAAATCCAAATTAAAACCATATTGAGATACCACCTTACACCAGTTAGAATGGCCAAAATTAGCAAGACAGGAAACAACATATGTTGGAGAGGATGTGGAGGAAGGGGAACCATCTTACACTGTTGGTGGGAATGCAAGTTGGTGAAGCTACTTTGGAGAACAGTGTGGAGATTCCTCAAGAAATTAAAAATAGAGCTTCCCTATGAGCCTGCAATTGCACTACTGGGTATTTACCCCAAAGATACAGATGTAGTGAAAAGAAGGGCCATCTGTACCCCAATGTTTATAGCAGCAATGGCCACGGTCGCCAAACTCTGGAAAGGACCAAGATGCCCTTCAGCGGATGAATGGATAAGGAAGATGTGGTCCATATACACCATGGAGTATTATGCCTTCATCAGAACGGATGAATACCCAACTTTTGTAGCAACATGGATGGGACTGGAAGAGATTATGTTGAGTGAAATAAGTCAAGCAGAGAGAATCAAGTATCATATGGTTTTACTTATTATTTGTGGAGCATAACGAATAACATGAAGGACATGGGGAGTTAGAGAGGAGAAGGGAGTTGATGGAAATTGGAAGGGGAGGAACCATGAGAGACTATGGACTCTGAAAAACAACCTGAGGGTCTTGAAGGGGCGGGGGTGGGAGGTTGGGGGAACAAGATGGTGGGTATTAGGGATGGAGCACTGGGTGTGATGCAAAAACAATGAATACTGTTACGCTGAAAAGAAATTAAAATAAATAAATAAATTTTTTAAAAAAGACGTTACTCTTCCACTCTAACCCCCATAGAAATAATTCAGATTGGTTCTTTCCCACTATTAGTAAAAGCACAAGTATTCACTCTGTTAGTTGTTCATATGTTTGATTTAGATCATCACTGGCATTTAACAAAAGTAGATAGGATAAAATATATAAAATAGAATTACATATAAATAATTATACATTATAAGCATTGAATCACATATATTAATATAGGTTATATCAGTTATAATATTAAACTGATAATATGTATATGATATTGATATTCTGCATCAATATTATACCATAATGTAATAGTAATATATATATATTATAGAATCTCTCAGATGCATGAATAATACTAAAGTATTTCTTCAACAAGATCATAGTAGAAAATAAGTTTTCTTCTAAAGTTTGCGATAAAGTTTTTTGAAAGTCTCTAGTGAAGCAAATTTTAGCAATCCTGATTTCCCTTGGACATGATTTATCTCAAAGTAGGCATGTGATGGTATGTGACGGAGAAGCTATTATTATTTGTCTATTAGCAAAGACTCTTTTTTTTGATAAGATGAGGGCAGGCTCAAATCAATGATGCTCTCATCTTTCCCATGGGTTATTTTCATGGTGATATGGTGATTCCCTTCCTTGCATGGAGAGTCAAAACTAAGAACAAAAAGTTACCTACTAAGGATAATAAGGAAGCTAGAGAGCACCTGGAACATTGATGATATTTTTGAATGGCCGAACTAAACTTGGAATTGATCATCTCCAAATTTTTATTATGGGAGATAATCAAATGCCTAGCTTTAATGTGTATCTGGCTCTCAGTCTGTTTCTTACAACCAAAAATATCTTAACAGATACACAATAAGAGTACGTACTTTTTTTCAGGGAAAAACAGATTTAGTAAGATAAGAAATTTGGGTTGGTGTGAGACTTAAGCAGAAGAATGGTAAAAGTCAACTCAGACAGGTTTTTTTGTAGAGAAAAATTAGTGAAGGTTTGAATTTGAGATCAAAGGGAGCAGCTAGAACACATTTAATTCATGAAAAATGTGAGAACTAATGTTAAGAAAATAACTATGGAGTTGAAGATAATTTGGGGACAATTTGGAAAGGTAATTGATATAAATAAATATTCCTCAGGATAGCTACTGACTTTCTAGAGAGATTAGTACATTATTAGTATGTAAGAAGTATGAAAGGAGATGCATGTTTGGGAAAGTGATCCTGGGTGAAAAGGATCACCCAGGTGATCTTGGACAGGTAACTGAGCTTATAGTTTTTGAGTGGAAACAAAAATAATAAATACAATAATTATATAAATGTACTATTTATTAAAAAATCAGTAAATTCTATAGAAATGAAAGAGAAAGAGAGAATGAAGGAGTTTTAGGAGTGCCTGCTTGGTCCGTGTGTGTGTGTGTGTGTGTGTGTATAAGGTATTCAGGTAGACCACATCAAGAATTGACCATTTGACCAAAGATCTAAGTTGATTAAGAGCCCACTGCTGGCGGAAGAAGAGTCCTTCAGCTGTTAAAAACATCAAAAAAAGCCTTAATTGGAATATTCCTGTCTTGTTTCTAGAAGAGCAGGGAGGAAGGACAATGGATTAGGGCAAAGCAAACAAGTAGGAAAGTGTGGTAGAATAAGTTATAGTGTAAGGTGGGTAGGATGTGACTTTGTCACAAGTGAAGATCCTTGGGAATCTGACCATAAGATAGAAATAAGAGACAGTGGAGCCTGGGTGTCTCAGTGAGTTACAGCCTCTGCCTTTGGCTCAGGTCATGATCTCAGGGTCCTGGAATAGAGCCCCGCATAGGGCACTCTCCTCAGCAGGGAGCCTGCTTCCCTTCCTCTCTCTCTGCCTGCCTCTCTGCCTATTTGTGATCTCAGTCTGTCAAATGAATAAATAAAATCTTAAAAAAAAAAAAAAGAAATAAGAGATACTTATTACGGTGTTTGTAAACACCTGTATGGTTTAAATGACAAAATCTGCATTGTGCAGAAATTGGACTGTGGGGCGCTCATGAAAAGGGTTTGGCCAACTCTATGAGGAGATGAAAGAGCTGGCAGGGACTATCAGAATAGTCCTCCATTATTAAGAAAGGACTTCCCTTTATATCTCTGCATCAGCGAGCCATTGGATGCTGGGCTTTCCCTAGGATGTGATGTTGGGTGAAGCAATTCTCTTTAGCTGAGGCACCTCCTGTAGAAGTCTGACATATGAGAGCTGTCAGACAAAAATACCTTCCCAGCAGCTGAAAAAAAATAAATTCTTCTACCCTGACAGTGAACTCAAGGCTGTGCAGATCCACAACAATGTAGATCCTGAAGTGTTCAGATATTCTTTTGCTTTATGTGCATTCTAGGAGCATGTCTTTCAATACTCTAATGTAAATATTTTCTGGGAGAACATTGTAAGAAGTTTATTGAAATGAGCTTCAGCCTCTACTAACACAGGTGAACTTGATGCCTCAACAGATGAACAAAATTTCTATCCTTTATTATATATCCTAGATTAGTCTCAATATCTGCCAGCACCATTGTTTGACCAGGAAGCATACATGCTAGAGTGACCCAGAGTCCTATCCCTTGAAGAGTCTAAGACCTTGGATCTTCTGGTAATTAAAACATGGCTCCTGAACTTGTCCACTTGCCATCAAACCAAGTAGGAGAATACCAAGAGGCACCTAAGTGAATCACTTAAGATTGAGTCATATTCTTCCATGTCTCACTGTATAACATCAGGATTACCTTATAATGATGATTAGTGTCGATGATCCCTACTGGGAGGCATATTTTCTTCTTATCTGCTGATTCATTGCTGCAAGTTGCCCAAAGTATCCATGTTCAGTGGTAGCTACATAGACATATACTTTGTATTCCTTTTCATTCACATTTCAGATAGGAATGAAAAAGAACATATTAACAGATTAATAGCCACATATCATGTATCCCAGGCCATATTAATCCACTGTAACTAAGATATTACAACTGGCTGAGCAGTTGATATTAGAACTACTACTTGGTTCACTTTGTGGTAGTTTATAGCAATTCTCCAGCATCTGTCAAGTTTTTATACAGGCCAAACTGATGAGAGAAATGGAAATATGATGGGTATCACTACCTCTGCATCTTTTAGGTTTTTAGTGTGGTATGGGTCTTTCATTTTCGTATACTAGCCAAGTTGGGAGAGGAAGAGAGAACAGTTTCAGAAGTTTCCACATGGCATTTCTTACTGCAAATTTTCTTAGTTACCCCGCCCCCCACCTCCCGCCCCAGGCCAAGGAAACTACGTGGTAATTGTGCCATTCCACTTACGGCTTTGGAGAACAGACACCTATCCAGGTGATAAGTATAGACCCAGTGGATTCACTTTAAGCTGTATTTCACTTGAATGAGTGAGGCTTCCTTCTGAGTCAATGGATGTGAGTGAGAAGTGGGAATACGTTCAGGTCTGCCCCGTGCCCTGCCCTAACTGCTCCTGACTGGGTGCAGCTTAGCATATATGCACAGCTTCCCTGACCCCTGGATTTGAATGTGGTCCTAAGAGGACCTTCTCAAGGGTCTAGGGAAAGGGTCTCTTATCCTAGCAACTCTATTAAAGTTATGGCTGCTTTACCATTTTGCTTGTATCATGGAACTGCCAGCCTTCTCCTAATTACTCTACACCACAATCCACCATTGTTTTTTAAATACTATTCTCAGGCAAGTAGTCTTCATTATCTGTTCCAAATAAATCAGTTCCCTTACCCAGAACCATAGAGCTCTTCATGTTTATTGCCTACCTTTTCTTCCGGGAAGAATCCCTTCACCACTATATCATAGTTGGGGAGTGGAGACTTGCAGACCCTTATGTAACTGGCTTACTCTTCCTGACATGGAATGTCCATCTTACAAGCAAGTTGTATTAAGGTGATCATATTCCCTATTCTTGGCCTAAGACAGCTGGAGAAGAGCTTCCAACCTATGACTGGGGGCTGAACAGGGCCATGTCAGTCTGGAATAAAGTTTCTGCAATGTGAAGCAAGAGAAAGGGGTTGGAACTACTCCTGGCAGCCTCCCCCTTCAGGAATAAAGTGATAATCCGAATTAGGAGTTGAGGGTAGAGAGGTAGAGAGGGATCTCACCCATTTAGTTACTCTGCCTGCAAAACAGTACCTCTTGTAGAGCTTCCATAAAATGGAGCTGGGGGGTAGGAGATAAGAGAGCAAACCATGGACTAAGGTGTCACAGGTTCTCATTGTTGTTAATGACATTTAATAGATTTTCATGAATGAATATTTCTCCATTTGTTCCATGCTTTTAGGACAATTCCAAAGGATGTTAAATGATTAAAAAATATACATATACCATCCATGTTGTTCATGTTGTTCATTTCCTAGAGAACATTTCCCTTTAGCTCCTTTCTCTACAATTCCAGAAATTCTGCCCCCAAATTCTTTCAGGAATGTCCTTTTAATTTCCCATTTTCCTAGTCTTTGGGGATGCAGAGATTTTTATGTACCACCATAGCTCTTAGTACATTAGGATCGCTGACAGTCACTCTAACCTTGCTGTCTATTACTGTAATATACCTATCTGGCATCTAAGTATTAAATGCTACTACTATCTGGCCCCTGGCTCCAGGGTCAAATCATTCTCCTATTACTGTTAGTTAGCCCAGTTCTGAAATGCATAGCTTAATGCCACCTGGTTCATAAAAGAAATTCACTATTATTCTTCTTAGTTATATTGGTGTAGATTTCTTAATGATTTGTTAAGTAGTTTCTTCTAGATTCTCCCAAACATGTAATCAGAAGATGGGTTTTCCACTCTTGGGCATTATATGTATAATACCATAACTACTTCATTAAGCTTTGTTCCCATTTTCACTATCTACTAAAGCAAGTCTGACTTTTCTTAGTGAGTTTGATCATTTTAATAGTCATTATGACTTTGTTAACATCATTTCCTTGAGTTCTTTCTTGCCTGTGCATTTAATTCTGTGTACCAGGAGACTGCATCTAAAACAAGTCTTCCTTATCCAATTTTGTGATCTGCCTTCTTTAATCAGACACCCCCAGCATCCAGTCTCATATATACTCCCTTATCCTACTGATGCTACAGCAACTTCCTTCTTTAGCTGATCTAACCAGTTAGTTATATTATTTAACTCAAGTTATAGATAAGTGGACAGGAGTTCAATGTGGGTAATAACGAGAGAAAACATACATTATCTTGAAGGACAGAAGTTGTTAATCATTTTCAAACAAGGTAAAAGTGCTAGCCCTTAATAGAAGTGGATCATTTCTGCAACCCAAGTGTATCAGCCTAGATATGCCTATCCCATATCCCAAGGTCCAGTTTGTTTCTCAGTTGGGACCTGACTGTGGCATAGCAGATGTGTCTTGGCTGAGAATTAACCTCTGGAGCTCAGCTTTCTTTACCTTCTAAATTCATGAGATTAGAGTCTCTCTATAAGCTGTCAAGGGAGCTCTCTTGCTTTCACACTAAACTTTTATTTAACTATTAATCATACTTAGTTTCTAAAGCATCACTTTCAGGATGCCTGGGTGGCTCAGTCAGTTAAGCATCTATCTTTAGCTCAGGTCAGGATCTCAGAGTCTTGGGATCAAGCCCTGCCTTGGGCTCCCTGCTCAGAGGGAAGTCTGTTTCTCCTTCTCACTGTCCCTCTGTGTACTCTCTTTCTCTCTCTTTCTCAAATAAATAAAATCTTTTAAAAAATAAAGCATCACATTCCACTTACTACCACCACTTATTTCAGTTGTCTTCATCATTTCTATTTCTTCCATATTAAACAACATCTGGTGCATTTCTATCCTCTGGTAAAACATTCTAATTTGGCACTGTAAAAGTGTTAACAATTGTAATGCTACTTTACTCAGGGGCTATATGCACTGTATGTGCTGCCAGTAATAGGATTCCTCATTATGGATGATCCGACTCCACAATCCCATTGGAGCCCCTGTTTCTAAGCCAACTCTAATGTCACAGGTTCATTTCCATGGGAAGCAGACTTTGAAGTGCAGATTAACCAGAGAAAGCTTTTTAGCAAGTACTCTTGGGACCCAAGTTTGCTATAGGAAAGCTAAGAGGCCTGATAAGATGTAGGGAGAACTGTGAAGGTGGGATGGCCCTTCAGAGCTGTTCCCCTTTGAGAGGGGTAGCAGGGTGCTATACTTCAGCATCCAGGCATAAGGGTGCCATAAAAACAGATGTAAGTGAAATGACTACTTTAATCCTGAAGGGTAACTTGGATCACAACATTTATGGCAGCCTTGTAGATTTTTGTCATTTACTCTGAATGAAATATATAGTTTTCACAGAGAATTGTGAGAAAAAAAAAAAAGGGAGAGACTGAGAACAGAAGCTTGGGAACAGTTGAGTTTCAAGTGTTGTGGAAAGTAGGGAATTCTATAAAATTGCCTAAGAGCTAATGAACAGGAGTGATATAATCAAATTAAAGAGAAAGAGAGAGAATATCAGTGAAGAAGCAACTAACAGTGTCAACTACAGCCCAGAGGCAAGACCAAATTTATTAATCAAGAGGTAAGTAGTGGTTTAGATTTTGTGAGAGGTTAAAGGGTGGGGGTATGTATTGAAGAGTAATAAGAGATAAAAAGGGGTCCACTGATAATTATTTTTCTTAAGAAATTTGAGAATAAAGTGAAGAAGGAAAATAGCTAGAATAGGTTATGAAATACTAATTTTTTTGCTTGTTTGTTTTGTTGTTTTGGAAGATGCGTGAGTATATCTGTATGCTGAAAAGAACAAACAGCGGTATGGTGGGAAGTTAAAAATGAAGAGATTATAATAGCTGAATGACCTGATGAGGATGGTATCTAAATTGGCCTTTTACCAAAATGTACAGTGGTTGAAGAAATGGAAAGGATGTGGGAAGAAAGAAAAGAGAAGAGAAAAGAAAAATAAAACAGAAAGGTATTGTGGTTGGTGTTCTCAATGAACATAATACAAATACAAAGGGGCCAAAAAAGATGTGTATTTGTGGTCAGAATGCAAGATATAACAATTCAAGAGTTTAGACTTGGGATATTTCTGAGTGAGATAATATTATAGATGTGAGTTGGAAATAATTTTGTAATAGCTGAATGAAAAGAGATGTCACTTTGTTGAGGATGAGAAATTCTTATGGCTAGGTTTCTAAATTGGGCTATCCAGACCAGTGTCAGTCTGTCAGCAAGAATGGATCCCATCTTGGAGCCATCTTTCTCAAAAATTGGGAGATACCAGAGTGTTAGTAGATAATATCATTGCAGAAAGGTAAAATGATGGTTTGGATTTAGATGTTTCCCTGAGCGTTAAAGCAGAGAAATTTATAGAACAATAGAGCAACCGGAGAGTGGCAATTCAGAGGTAAAGAATATCAACTCTCTTCCTGTCTGTCTAGCCTTCTGAGAGAAAGACTCTTCCCTCTGAGGAGAGTAACAGAAATAAATCTTTACTCAAGTTGGAGCTGGCTTCTGTGAAACAAAGTGGCAGAAACATCTTGTCAGGATTTGGAAAATGTGGGCAATTTATTTAAAGTGAAAAAAGAAAAACAAAAAGCTTATTGATTGAATGATTATGCAATTGATTATTCAAACCCGGAGGCTCTTGCTAGTGTAGGGAGCCAATATTGCTAAGTATATAACAACAACAGGTATAACATGGCTCGGTTGGTGTCAGGAAGCCTGGCATGCGAGTCACCCGGATCGATTTATTTATTTATTTATTTATTTATTTATTTATTTATTAAATATTTTATTTATTTATTTGACAGACAGAGATCACAAGTAGGCAGAGAGGCAGGCAGAGAGAGAGGAGAAAGCAGGCTCCCTGCTGAGCAGAGAGCCAGATGCAGGGCTCGATCCCAGGTTGGGACCATGACCTGAGCCAAAGGCAGAGGCCTTAACCCACTGAGCCACCCAGGTGCCCCTCCCCCCAGATTTAAACAAGGGGGAAAAAAAGTTAATGTTTTAAAGAGCTGTCAATGGTAAAACGTTAAGTGCAAGAAGAGGAGGAAATATGAAGTCACATGGGGATTTGAAAGAAGAAAATGTCACTGCTGTGTGTAATATTACAGAGATAGAAAGTGACTGAAAACTGCAGAGTGGAGTTTTACAGGAATTTTCAAAGATTTAAGAAGCAAACCCTTCTCCCTCACAAACCTTCCCCTTCATAAGTATCAAAAGCCATGCATGAGTTCAGCCATTACACTAACAGAGAAGTTGATGTTATCAGTTAGAGGGATGTTGAAGATCATCTGGCCCAAACTTGCTATTTTTGAAGAAGATTTATTTATTTATTTTAGGGGATGGGGCGAAGGGTGTGGGGAGAAAGATTCTTCAGTCTGACGCTCTCCCAACTGAGCTATTCCGGCCGCCCGGGGAGAAAGATTCTTAAGCAGACTCCATGCTGAGCGTGGAGCCCAACACAGGGCTTGATCTCAGAACCCTGAGATAATGACCTGAGTGAAACTGAGACCCTGAGAGTTGGTTAATGGCTTAACCAACTGCACCTCCCAGGTACCCCTAAATGTGCTATTTTTGACACAAAGGAACAAGACTCAAAAGATTAACTGTCTTGTGAAATATCTTATATCCAATTGATCAAAGAAATAAGACCTTTTAAAACATATTATACAGGGATGCCTGGGTGGCTCAGTTGGTTAAGTATCTGTCTTCTTCTCAGGTTATGATCCCGGGGTCCTGGAATCGAGCCCCGGTTCAGGTTCCCTGCTCAGTGGGGAGCCTCTTCTCCCTCTGCCTGCGACTGCTCTCCCTGCTTGAGCTCTCTTGCTCTCTCTGTCAAAATAAATAAAATCTTTAAAAAAATGTGTTTTACAGGGTTCATAAAAGTTTAATAATCAGATGTATAACTCATGGCTAAATAATATATAAATTGTGTAAAGTGAGCTTTAAAATATTTTCTATCTTATTTAATTAATATGAAATATATATTATATATATATATTTAAGATTTATTTACTTTAGAGAGAGAGTGTGTGGGGAAGAAGGGCAGAGGGAGAGAGAGTCTTAAGCAGATTCTGTGCTAAATATGAAGCCTGAGGTAAAGCTCCTTCTCACCACCCTGAAATCAGGAACTGAGCAGAAGTCAAGAATCCGTGTCTTAACCGACTAGACTGCCAAGGTGCCCCGGAAGCATACATATATTTTAGGAAGCAATCCCATAGTAGGTAAATTTTGAATGCATCTATGGGTTTGTATGCCTGGAATACCTTGAAAATAAGGGATATTCCCATGATATGGATTTTTGTGTAATGGAGAAGGCTCGTTAATGTTTTACATATGTACCAATATCCTTTTATATATCTAAATCCACATGTTATCTCTATTCCTACATTTACCTATAACTATGCCACTATCTATCTGCTTACATGGCATTGTAATTTTGTCTGATATCTCATACCTCAGTACAAATAGCCAGGTTCATTGAAAATGTAATTTATGATATATTTTGCATTTCATAGTGTTTTACGTGACAGGGTGATCATTAAATATTTCAAGTTTAACATTATCAATTTTTACTTTGACGTTGTTTACAAATTTCCCTGTTTCTGGCCTTTCATGTATCTTGAATGGGCACTCTTTTCCTAGCAAATTAACTAAAAACAATTATGATGAAATGAAGATAAATAAAATGCTTTAAAGAATAAAACCTCTTTTGAAAAAAAAATGGTTTTAAGTGGCTGTGTTTTTTATATGCCTTAACTTTAAATTATAAAAAAGAACACAAGCTAATCTTTAATTAATTAGTAATGTTAACAATTTAGATCATCTGAATTTGACAGATCCAGTTCTACTAAGTTGATTTATATAGTACTTTAGGTATTTTAAATGCCATAAATGGAAAAAAGGGAAGTAGATACTTACGTTCGACTTCAGATCCTATAAATTAAAGTTTCTCAGCAACGTATTTTAAAAGGTCTTATTTTATTAACTGGATTAGATAATGTGTGTATGTAAGAGAGAGTCACAGAGACAGCAAGAGCTAGAGACAGAGAGAAAGACAAAGTACACCTTGACCTTGTTATTCGAGGAAAGGAGCTCCGGAACACGTGTGTAAGTCAAAGTCTTTTTGTTCATTTTCTGTGTGTTGCCTCTAGGGAAAAAGGACAGAGCTGAATATCTTTATAAGCTGAATTATAATTAATCAATGAATATATATTTATTTATAAACATGTAAAATAATGAATTTATTATTTATTATTTAAGAAGCTGATTCCTTCTGTTTCTTTTTCTATTCTAACTCTAGATAGAGTCTATCTGAGTTTTTCCTATGTTTTGAGAGCATATTGATAATACAAAGCAGTAAGTTGAGTTTTTTCCCACTGACTTTTATTGATAGATTCGTATTACTATCTTTCTCTGGATATTCTATGTATTTCTCAGTTACTACTTATTCCTTCTAAGGTCTTAAAAACAATTGCTTAAACTATTTTAAAGACCTCCTTTTAAGTAAGTAGACTCATTTACATTTCTAAAAGAGGACTCAAATTTCTCTACCCAAATTTACAAAATGTGTCCTTTCTGGTGGTGAATACTCTGGGTGTTAACATTAGGTCCTGTCATGGCAACAGTACTGCTTCCCCACATTTCTCTTACATGATCCACTTTAGACCCTGTACTGTAAGTCATGTAAGGATATAATCTAGGCACGGATAAATGGGTTGAAGAAAATAAATACAATTAGGGGCACCTATTCCAACGTTATTATATTATTAAATCAATCGAGTCCCACTAAAAAACTTTACATACCTGCATTATACCAGGCCCTATACTAAATCCTCAGAATACAAATAAATATATGTTCTAATCAGTCTTACAAAGAGCTTGTATTTTAATATATAAATATATATTTTATAAATATAGGTATATATTTATAAATATAAATATGTTTATATTTATATATTTATAAAAGCCTGTAACATAGTTGCGGATATTTAACAGAAGCCCGAAGATGTAGAAGCCTGGCTAAGCATTTTCATAGAAGCAGGTCTGATTATTCACAATCATACATACAGTTCCTTGTATACATGTGCATATTATTTCCAATGATACAGACACTTTCTGCGTAGACTACATTTCTCAACATAGTATTTGTTGAGTAAAAGGCTAAATGAATGAGCACATGAATAAAGCACGTTACACCCTAAGTGTAACAGAAGCAACAAGGAAGTAGTAATTGACGGTGCTTAAATACATCAGGGGAGATTTCTTTGTAGAAGGGATGATTGAGTTCAGTCTTCCAAGCTGGCCAGCCTGATTTCTGCAGGGCAGGAAATTCCAAGCAGAATGAAGATCCCGACCAACCAACGCTCAGAGGGCAGGGCTCCTTCAAGAACTCTACCCTCAAGTGGCTATGGGACAGTGGGAGGAGGAAGAAGAGCTGAACCTGAAGGTTTGCCAGAGAGCTGCCAACCACACTTTCACATGCATTTAAAAGGTATTCACACTCCAGGGGCGCCGGGGTGGCTCAGTGGTTTAAAGCCTCTGCCTTCAGCTCAGGTCATGATCTCAGGGTCCTGGGATAGAGCCCCGCATCAGTCTCTCTGCTAGGTGGGGAGCCTGCTTCCTCCTCTCTCCCTCTCTGCCTGCCTCTCTGCCTACTTGTGAACTCTGTCTGTCAAAAAAAAAAAAAAAGGTATTCACACTCCATTCTGTGTAACAGATACAGCAGGTAAAAACGGCATCTTTTCTCCAGTTATCCTATGCCCTCAGAACCCTTCTCAGCACATCACTGCAAAGGACCACTAATGTAATTTTTGATTAGCCACATGAGAAGATAGGCGATGGACAATGGTATTGCGTAAAATAATTAAAGAATATTAATGAAATGTATAAAATGGTGAAATTTGGGAACGGTTCCCAGGCAGCAGCATGGAGGATGAACCTGGAGGCGGGGAGACGATACACAGCATTTCCCTTTATGTATTAAAATTTAGATCTGACAGCCCAATGTTTATCTGCTTAGTCAGAAAATGTCCGAAGTGCAGAAAAGATTATATTTTTTCAAGAGTCAATTTAAGTAGCAGAGAGAATATAATTAGGTGCACTTGGTACTCACAACTGCTGAATTGCCAAAGGGTATATTTTAAATATCTTCAAATTAGATTTCTGTGTATTCTTTCCAAGATAACATTTGCATTTTCAAACTGCAAGAGTGGAGAAGAGAATCTGTTCAGCATGTCCCCAGTTTACCTTTATCTGTTACTCTAATCCCTAGCAGCCCAGGCACTCATTGTAAATGCAGCCGTACTAGGGAGAGAGAGAGAGGACTGTGTATGGCAGAAATCACAGAAATCATCTTCAGAGAATCCAGATCTACCTGAGGAAGTCAGCCCTGAAATCTTAGAAATCTTAGTGCAATAAATTCGTACTTCTTCCTGTTGCCACTAAGTTCTTATTTTTCCTTCTTAGCTGGAATTTCACCTGAACAAAACCTTGAATATCCGAATACCTGTGTTTTATTTCATGACCATGAAGAAAAGTAATGTATTCACAGGCAATGGGAGGAGAAGCTGGCAGTGTGCGCTATGACTAAGGGTCAGGTAAGGGTCTGTATGCCCTTTACAGTTTGTCATCCAATGTGTACCATACTTTTTTTTTTTTTTTACGGGAGATCATGACGTGACCTACTAATTAAGAACAACTTGTTAGCTCTAACACTATTCAGATCAATTTTGCATATAAAGGGAAACATTTTCAGTGAAAGTGTACTGTGTTCAGAACACAGGTTTTTACGGATGTATCTACTCGTATGTGTACACAATACAAGGCTATAACCATAAATTAGCTAATGAGCGCTATTGATTGATTGCTCCATTCAGTTCACATAGGTTTTCCTAACAGTGCGATAGAGTTAAACAAAACAAAGAGTGCTGTGACTGAAAGACAAGAGAACAGGATTTGGGGGTCAATTCTAATCTGCATTTTTCAAGTTATAATATCTGAGGGAAAGAGTGTCAACTCTGAAGCTCCAGTTGCCTCCGTTTTAAAACCATAGTCAAGGGGGTGCCTGGGTGGCTCAGTGGGTTAAGCCTCTGCCTTCAGCTCAGGTCATGATCTCAGGGTCCTGGGATCGAGCCCCGCATCGGGCTCTCTGTGCAGTGGGGAGCCTGTTTCCCCCTCTCTCTCTGTCTGCCTCTCTGCCTACTTGCAATCTCTCTCTCTGTGTCAAATAAATAGTAGCTGGAATTTCACCTGAACAAAACCTTGAATATCAGAATACCTGTGTTTTATTTCATGACCATGAAGAAAATCAATAAAAAAAAAAAAAGCCTATCATCAAATAAGGTGATGCTGGTGATAATACTTCCTAATAGCTAGCGGTAACTACAAATATTAGCAGTACTGTTGCCACTGGCTGCAGCTGGGTCCAATTAAAAATCCACTAATTGAAAGTTTCCTGTTTATAGTTCTATAACACATTTAGATAATTCTTCATGACTGAGTTACTCTGACAATTTACTGGAATTAAAAATAGAACCTTTGGTGTTACTGGCATAAATATTTGCCATTTCAACTTTAATTCTTTTTTTTTTTAAGATTTTACTTATTTATTTGAGAGATAAAGCATGCATCTGAGAGGTAGCACAAGCAGGGGGAAGGACAGAGGGATAAGCAGACTCTCTACTGAGTTAGGACCCCACAACAGGGCTCTATCTTTGGATCCCGAGATCATGACCTGAGCTGAAGACAGACGCCCAACAAACAGAGTCACCCAGATGCCCTGCCATTTCAACTATTCATGAATAATTACAAAGATCCATGGTATGCAGAATGTAAATGGTACACACAAAATTATATTTTGGAGGAACTCACATTCAAATTGTGGGTATTTAGGTTCATCCTATCCATAACCATAGTGACGGGTCACATAAAAAAAAAAAAAAAAAAAAGAAAGAAAAGAAAAATCTCCAAGTTTTAGTCTGGGTTCTCCCGAAGACAGAGCCTGATACACAAGCATGCACATCTGTAGTGTATTTGTGAACTGAGACTAGGCACTGAGTGTAAGGGATGGAGAAGATGGTTGTGAAATGAATTATGGGAAGTGCAAGTGAAAGAAAGTCAGTAGAAAGGTGTGTTATAAAGTTAGCTACTGACACTGTCCCCTGTTAACTTGGCCCTGTGAGATCTGTGGAGAAACCCAAGAACTCTGTTTCAGATTTTCTACTCAGAACAAAAAAAAAAAAAAAAAAAAAAAGATTAATCAATTAAGTTAATTAATTACTTTAACTGCTGACTTCAGGCCCTCATTGATCAAGTTATGAACATGAACTCGGCCACAAATACAGGTTGTACACGTGTGAGAGAAGTGTGTTTATCAGCACAGAGCTGATGTCTTTAGGTGTTCCCATGTTGCAGCATCAGAGAAGACCAGAGCAAGAAGCAAGTAATATGGGTCAGGGGAGAAGGCTCTGTGAGATTGCACCTGCACAGAGCTGACAGAAGTCCTTTGTGTGACTGGTTGTCACAACAGGCAGTGAAGTAGCAGAGAAGGAGGATTTTGAAGTGGCATACAAGAAGTATCCAGTATATTTAACACCTCTAAAAAATAAGAATTCCTTATTCCTGACAGATCTGATGAGAATCTGAAGATCTGCTATCTATAGAAGTAGATTTAGGAGTATATATGGCTTGATTGTGGGATGACTATAAACATGAAGATTTAAAATAAAATTTAGAAACAAAAGTATCTTATAGGAGTGATCCTCTTTTGTAAATTGATAATATTGGATTTCTTGTGTGGCAAATGAAGCTGATCTGTGAAACTTCATCCGATTATATTTTTACATGGCCATATTGTGATTTAAAAATCGTGAGGCAGTCAATTATGTTTGATAATAAAAGAAAGTGTAAGTGATGTTAAGCTCAAGAAGAAAACAAATTAGCACATCTGCAAGGCAATCATTCTTTTGATATATATTTACTAGCCATCTAACTTCTAGACAATATATTTTTTTAAGATTTTATTTATTTGACAGAGATCACAAGTAGGCAGAGAGGCAGGCAGAGAGAGAGAAGAGGAAGCAGGCTCCCCGCTGAGCAGAGAGCCCGAGGTGGGGCTCCATCCCAGGACCCCAAGATCATGACCTGAGACGAAGGCAGAGTCTTAACCCACTGAGCCACCCAGGTGCCCCTAGACAATATTTTTAAAGTTAGTCCTCAGTGCAATTAATTTAAACTTCTTAAGAAATATTCATTGAATGAATAGCATTATGTTTTTAGTCCTCCAGGAGCCTGTCAGGGAAAATGTTAAGGATTAAGACTGAGGAAATACACGGCCACCTGGCAGGCTCAGTCAGTAGAGCATGTGACTCTTGATCTTGGGTTATGAGTCTGAGCCCGTGCGGGTGTAGAGATTACTTAAAAATAAGGCTATTAATTAATTTTTAAAAAGATTGAGGAAATACATTTTGGACTTTATTTATTTTTCCTGTGCCATTTTGTCACTTTGGGAAATTAATTTGACTTTTGGAGGATTTAAGTTTCTCATCTTTAAGTAGAAGATTCAATCAAATGGACTGTATTATTCATTTAATTTATGTAATTCAATGAATCTTCTTGCACAGGCACTCTAACATGCCCTTCTATGCTTATTCCAACATGAAACAAATCTAACATTCTACAAGGCTTTTTCTTATATCCCATATTGCACACACTGTAGAACCATTTTTCCAAGCATAGACAACAGAATCTTTATAGGCATATAAATGCCTATGTTGATCTATACTAGCATACTCTTGTTACTAGCATACTCTTGTCTTTTCTAGCTGCCATTTTACTGCCCCCAAAATTCTATTGGAATCTGAATCATAAATGTGTTCAAAGACTTCCAGTTTTTCTTAAAAGCAAATGTAAATGACACTGACTTTCTTGAGCTTATCATTATAAATGTTGACCATATAATAATGCTTTATAGGTCTTCGTTTTATACTCAGCCAAAGGCAATTAAAACTGCTGGTTTATATCATTTATTTGAGTCAGGGAATTTTTTTATCATTTAAAAAATGTTCCATTTAACTCATGAAAGTAAAACATTATGCAGCTCCTTATTGCTTGCTGTCATTTTGAGAGACATAGTTTTATAAAATATTGAATTAAGTTCAGAAATAGCATTAGCAATGCAGCTTTTCTGTGCCTGGATGACAGCTAGTAGTGAATTTACTTGTACTTAAAGATCGCTCTATGTGCTGTCAGGTTTATTGGTTAATTTTAACTGTTAGTATTGCTTGAAACTGAACTATTATAATGTCATTCCATTAGAAATTCAGTCCTTGCAAAATTGCAGGCTTTTACATTTTTTTTCTTTTTGTTTCTTACTTAAAGCTGAAATCTTTAAAAGACTAGGCAAGTATGACACTGACAGAAAAGAAACAAGCTAGAGTATGCCAGAGGGATGATTAAACACACCATAGTTTCCCAGTGCTACAACACTGTGATCACACAGAATTCTATGCATAACTTCCAAGACTCAACAAAACTATTGAGTGCTTTGGCACCTATATCATCACTGTTGTCTTTCCTTTTGGCAGCTGTTATCATTATTAGCCTTGTTGTGATGACAATGATTCTCTGGATGTTCCTTTTGGCTCAGCTGTTCCTGGCTTCTCCTTCCTCAAGACCAGTGAGAGCCAAGCCAGAGTAGTGACCTGGGAGCAAGCCAGGGTAGAATTTTTGTCTGCTTCTTTTATAGAATAAATATTTAATAAAGACTATATTTTAAAGTCATAGAAATTAAAACAATTTAAAATTTTTTTTCAGATTTTTGCTATTCGTTCCCCTTGCTATTGCTTAATATTACAAATGAAAATACATTGGTACTTAACATAAAAAATAAGCCAAATAACCTAGGTCAAATCCCAATTTTCCAGTTGATTTTTGATTCTTACTCTCATACTCCATTTTCTAAAAGTGGGAGTAGACATACTTCATTTTTTGAGATCACTGAACTCAATGATATCAAACTCAATGAGGTATTATAATGTGAACATATGTGTAAAGCACACACTTACATAAATGTCTAAGACTCTTTTTCAAACTGACCAGGTCTTAGCCTTATATATATGAAATAAATTGTTTATAGAAGACAGTAGTTTTTTCAAGTCATAGACTGATTGTTTACATATAGTCTACTCAAACTCAAAGACAGTGAGTTAAGAAAGTTTCTGTGTCAACCTTTTGAAACTTGAATAGAAAACACACATAGACAAAATTATCTGAGACAAGAACAATGGAGTCTTCAGTGTCAACTTAGATTGTTATTATATAAATTGAATTACACCTTACATGCACGAAGTTAAGTACATGCTATTATTTTATGTAAAGTAAATAATTTTAAAGCTAAATCCATCATGTTTGTGATTCTTTTGTTCTTCCTCAATCATTTAACAGTGGGCAGTATTAAGTTTCCTTGAGAAAGCTTATTAATCAGAATCTCAATGGGGTGTTCACTTAATTTTCTTCATCTTTTATGCAAAATTTTAGAAATGTCCTATGCTTCATAAATGTTTATTGGAGGAACTGGTGAACACTGTAAGTCTATATAAATGCCACTGTGGTTCTTCATAATGGGGTTAGCATATCTCTGCTGGAGTTCAACAGCTTTTCGAGAGGAATGATGGAATACAAAACATTAACAAAATTGCTGTAATTAACTGTAAAATTTTTGTTTCATTGCTTATTTACTTGTTTTTAAAGATATACTTTCATACAAACATTTAAAACCTTGATTTATGCATTCAATTGATTTTAACACTTTTTATTCATTATCATGATAAAAGATTGAGCTTATAAATTTAATGAACTTAGACTTTTTCTTGGGATTATCAGCCTAATTATAAAATACTATCTTATAAAATATATAAATGTGTGTGTGCATGTGTGTGTATATGCATAGGTTTTGTGCATATGATTCATCCTGTCACACTTAAAATATACAATATTATGGATGGTATGCCTATTATTCATGTATGTGAATATATATTTTCTCTTTCTCTCTGTATGTGTAAACTGGACAGTTGGGCAGATTATAGGTTAAGAAGGGGGTTTCAGAAAATATGGGGGATAACAGCTCTTTGTCAAAACTTTAAAATAAGGAAAATAACTATCATAAGCTTGTAGGTTCTTTAGAATGTAGATACTTAGCACGTCAGGATCCAGAAATAGAAGTCAATGGACAATAGCCAAAGAAATATCCTAACAACCTAGGTTCCTAGGTGTGGTAAAATTGGATTCTCTTAACATATTCCTAAGAGAAGTGGTTACTATTAGGTGAAATCTCCAAGTTCTACTCTGCTTGCCAATAGACGAATATTGTACAGTTCTGTCTAAAATTACTTGTGTGGGGCACCTGGGTGGCTCAGTCAGTTAAGCATCTGCCTTTGGCCCAGGTTATGATTCCAGAGTCCTGGGATTGAGCCCCATGTCTTTGGCCCCTGCTCAGCGGGGCATCTGTTTCTCCCTCTGTACCTCCCCCTGCTCCTCCCTTTCTCTCTCACTCAAATAAGTAAATACATGATATCCTTAAAAAAATTACTAGTGTGTTGTGATTTTGGAGTGTATCCCCCTCTTTTTTTTTTTTTTAATCTCTTGGCTGTCCTACACCTCTCATCTATGATATTCTTTTTATTTATTTATTTATTTTTTATAAACATGTATTTTTATCCCCAGGGGTACAGGTCTGTGAATCACCAGGTTTACACACTTCACAGCACTCACCAAAGCACATACCCTCCCCAATGTCCACAACCCCACCCCCCCTTCTCCAAACTCCCCTCCCCCCAGCAACCCTCAGTTTGTTTTGTAAGATTAAGAGTCACTTATGGTTTGTCTCCCTCCCAATCCCATCTTGTTTCATTGATTCTTCTCCTACCCACTTAAGCCCCCATGTTGCATCGCCACTTCCTCAAATCAGGGAGATCATATGATAGTTGTCTTTCTCTGCTTGACTTATTTCACTAAGCATGATACGCTCTAGTTCCATCCATGTTGTCGCAAATGGCAAGATTTCATTTCTTTTGATGGCTGCATAGTATTCCATTGTGTACATATACTACATCTTCTTGATCCATTCATCTGTTGATGGACATCTAGGTTCTTTCCATAGTTTGGCTATTGTGGACATTGCTGCTATAAACATTCGGGTGCACGTGCCCCTTTGGACCACTACGTTTGTATCTTTAGGGTAAATACCCAATAGTGCAATTGCTGGGTCATAGGGCAGTTCTATTTTCAACATTTTGAGGAACCTCCATGCTGTTTTCCAGAGTGGCTGCACCAGCTTGCATTCCCACCAACAGCGTAGGAGAGTTCCCCTTTCTCCGCATCCTCGCCAGCATCTGTCATTTCCTGACTTGTTGATTTTAGCCATTCTGACTGGTGTGAGGTAGTATCTCATTGTGGTTTTGATCTGTATTTCCCTGATGCCGAGTGATATGGAGCACTTTTTCATGTGTCTGTTGGCCATCTGGATGTCTTCTTTGCAGAAATGTCTGTTCATGTCCTCTGCCCATTTCTTGATTGGATTATTTTTTCTTTGGGTGTTGAATTTGCTAAGTTCTTTATAGATTTTGGACACTAGTCTTTTATCTGATATGTCGTTTGCAAATATCTTCTCCCATTCTGTCAGTTGTCTTTTGATTTTGTTAACTGTTTCCTTTGCTGTGCAAAAGCTTTTGATCTTGATGAAATCCCAATAGTTCATTTTTGCCCTTGCTTCCCTTGCCTTTGGCGATGTTCCTAGGAAGATGTTGCTGCGGCTGAGGTCGAAGAGGTTGCTGCCTGTGTTCTCCTCAAGGATTTTGATGGATTCCTTTCGCACATTGAGGTCCTTCATCCATTTTGAGTCTATTTTCGTGTGTGGTGTAAGGAAATGGTCCAATTTCATTTTTCTGCATGTGGCTGTCCTCATCCATGATATTCTTGTCTGACTTATAACCTTGAGGAAATTGTACCCCGGATAGAGATTAAGCTTTGCAGGCCAAGAAAAGATTCTTAGATATATAGTAATTACGACTTTTGGCTCATATTCTTTCAACATAAGTGTTAAGATTTTATAGCTGGAATACTAATATAGATATTTTATTTGCTAGGAAGGAATTGATAGCCATTTTAAGATAATATTTATCAAATTTTGTTCTGTTCAATTCAACACAGCTGTGCCAAACTTTCATTCAGTTAATGCAGAGAGAGTTAAAGAAAATAAAAAAAGACATAATTCTGAGTCAAAATACAGTCAGAGAGATAATATGCATGGGTAAGCTAGCCTCATGCAGATGTTAAGTGCTAAAATAGATATTTGAAATGTGTTATTGGGGGTCAAGAACATATCTATTATTATAGTCCCTTAATAGCCTCTTAAAATTTTACAATAGTAAGAGAATTTCAAAATTTTCCCTAGAGTATCCCCAGGATCATTAGAGATTAAAGTCTTAATTATGCTTGGGTTGGAGGCAGGGACAAATGAAAGGGCCTCCAGCCCTTGATATATAGATAGATGAGAGGTGATGGATGATAGACAGATGATAGGTAGAGATATCTATATCTAGATAAATTAGATAAATATATCTAGATAGATTAGATCGACAGATGATAGATAAACAACTCTATTTTCAGTCTTTGCTTAATGAAAGTGCTCCTCAGCTAAACATGCTTGAAAACACCTGGTTGAGTTTTAAGCCTCAAGGATATGTAGAGGTCAAGCAATGCATCTTTCTGAGACCTCCCTCTCCATTGTTCAGACCACTTTACTTTCTGATTGATGTATTTGCATGCATTAAGTTCACTGCAGTGAACAAAACTGCCTACTGTGTAGTCAGACATGATCATGATGTGTTAAAAATTATAGCTTTTTACACACTTTCTTCAAGAAAAGTGAGCATTAGAGTGTTAGAGTCTGAATGTTTCTCTTTAATGCACGATGACCTTGTCAAGATGGTGACAAAAAGGTGTCAAGTAAGTATATTGTGCATGGGTCACAGAGCTTCGGGCTGTCAAACCCATGATCCACTACTGTGCCTACCTTCATTTCTCAGCAGGAGACTATCTGAAGTTTTAGTACAAGAAAATATACAAAAACGTGGGCAAAATAAAGGTAATTGACAAAGAAGAATCTCTATGAGTCATCTTACTGCCGAGTTACCTCATACCAAGTGGCATTATAACCATCTAAATGCAGATATTAGCTACAGCCAATGCTAAATCACAGCAAGAGATTTGAGCTTCCTTGTCAATCATCAGATATACATCAGGTTTTTTTCTGTTTTTGTTTTCTATGAGGCTTTTTTCTTAGCATCAAACTACTCAGAATCATTCCTCCATGTATTACAAGTTGAAGAGTCATAAGCACATGCTTTTGAATTACCAGTTTTTGCTAGTGTTACTTAACTAATTGTATATTTAATATTTAATAAAATAAATGAGCTCCTTGTGTAGTGTAAACGTTAAATTCCCTTATTAACTGGCATCATGGTTAATAATACTCACCCTAGTTATCTTGCACTGTTACCAGAACACATGAGAATTGTGTGTGGGGAAGCACTGAGGTTGTGGCTGTCACATTCTCCCCAGATGCCTCTTCGTTCCTAAACACTTTCTCTGCTGCTGGGATGGTTGCCACTAGACAGCCTCAGCTGTCAGCTCTGGAATTGATTTGGCTGCAGAGCTTCCTCGGGATCATGGTCCCATCCCATTTTTGGGGTGGTATGCATCCAATTACGGGTAGTTACAGGTATATAGAAGCCTGGCCTTTCTACCTGCTCAAGACAGCAATGGAGGGCTCTATAGAGCTGGCTTAGGCTTTTGCTGAGATTGAATTACAGTCCAGATTCTCAGGGCCCAATCTTGCCTCCTTCCTTTGCATTCACGAGTGCATTCGCTATATGTTTAAGATAATGAAAATCACAAGTTTTATGCTCTCTATCTTTTACCCCAGTTGAAAGAAAACAAACTACTGATCAATGAATGATAATGTGTTTTAATCTCAAATGTGTGTGAGATACATAGGTTCCACCTTATAAAAGAGTAAAGAAGCTTAGCAAATACAAGTTTTGTTACAGTGGATACTTTAAAGTGACACATTAAAAACCTTCCAAAACAAAATTATTAACCGATTTGGATTTGTGGATTTGTGCAATTCTTCCTCTTGCTCACAACAACCTCTAACGCTTTCTTTGACTTGGCTATCCATTCATATATATGTAGATTGTACTGATACTCAATTTTCTATATGTAAAGTAAAGGAATACCAGGACAACTAGGGGTAAAAAAAAAAAAAAAAAAAAAAGCAAACCCCAGAATACTGAAACAACATAAATTAGAAAAAACAGATATTTTCTTCTACATTGCCTTCTGTCTTTCCAAAGTACCCTCCAGCAAAGCCTCTTCTGAGTCTTTAAAGCTCCCTTTCATTCTCCACTTCTCTCTACCCTACTAATTTATTAAGAAAGCCATTTTATCTAGATGTAGAGTGGAAATAGCTGACAAAATGTTAAAATGTAAGTATACACACATACACACACATAGTTAACTTTCTATGTTTATAATTCCAATTTGAATTTGAAACCTTAAACAAGAATTGACTACTAAAAGTAATGATTACGGAATGCTGCCATTTGGAAGGTCAACCAAATAAGTATAAAATCTCAGAACTCTAAGAAAAATATCTCATTAAACCTCATCAGCAAATATTATTTCATTCATGTCCTAATGTCATTCTTACACATTTCCTAATAGTCTGCCAGGTTTGGACTAGATATGCTCTCATTAACAACACTGGTACTTATTCCAATGAACTGTCAGACATGGTTTCCCTATCTTTGAAATATCTTCATGGTTATGAACCCAGAGGATGGTTTTAACTTGTGGGAGGAAGTATTTGGAATAATTAATGAAAGATAGATAATGATATTTTATAGTATACAATTACCAAAAGAAAATTGTCATGCACTGGAATTTCAGTATGAAATCATCAAAATTAATTAAGTTAGATCTATCACACAATGTAACTAATTACGGTAATGTAGCTAATCAAGAATTGATTACCTTTAGGGAATATTGAAAAAAAAAAGACTTTAAATTCAGTCCTTACAAAGATATCTTTGTATTTGAATTTGCATGTATTGTGTTGAAATTTGTATTGTGTTGAAAATATATTGTGTTTAAAATTATATCCAAGATTGTGAAATTAAACAAATCATCATTTTTAAGGGAAACTGGATTAACTCAAACCATACAGAATACTAGTAAGCAGGTATCCTAATGTCCCATGTCATTGTTCAAGCTTCCTCTGCATTCTACCAATTTTCAAAACTGGAATTACTTCATAATCCAAGAGGAAGGGGAAAAGCTATTGAAATGGCTGCCTTTTTCTATAATTCCCATGTTTTTCCCCCAATAGATAATTAGGCAGTTTTGACAAATTAATCTAAACTATCTGGAAACAGTTACACCATATTTAAGGATGACCAGGAAGTGGGTGCCCGGGTGGCTCAGCCCAAGACCAATGTGGGGGGGAGTCCCTACTCAGTCGGGAGCCTGCTTCTCCCTTCCCCCCACAACTCAAGTTGTCTCTTGCTCACTCTGCTCTCTCTCTCAAAAAAAAAAAAAAATCAGGAAGGTTAGTTGATTGGGCAAGAGAGTGAGATAGGAAGGTGGAGACAGAAATATTAAAGTACAGTAAGTGAGAGCTCAAGATCCTGGCCCATCTGGACACCAGTCAGCTCCAGCAGCTCCAAGTAGCTCAGTGGTTTCCTCTGCATCTTGGTTCTTAGAAGGTCTCTGGAAAACTAGAGAGATTCAATCCACTTTGGCAAATGTGTATCCACAGCCCGAGGTGGCTGTTGTGGCCTCAGGTTCCTAATGAACACCACAAACCTAGTCTCCCAACAGGCTCCCATGAACTCAAGCTTTTGGCTCACCTCAGCACCAGCTGCTCACATGGCACTGGGTAGTTTCTATGGCACTGGATTTCATCAGGTTTCTACAAACTCAACCTCCCAGCACATCCCAACACCTTTTAGCTCCTGCAGTGCTGGGTAGGCTCTGGGACTTTAGGTATTCAGTCAGTGCCTGGAAAGCTAGGTTACACGGGCCATCTGTGAACCCAGGATCACAGCTGGACCTAGTGCCAGGCTAACTACCGTGGAAACATATTTTTGACCACCTCAGCACCAGGTTACCCAAGGACTCACACAGCCAGCCCACTCCCAGATACAATTCGATGACCCATTACAATATCTGGGCAAGCTGAATGGGGAAGTGTTTCAACTACTGAAGCCAAGCTATGAAAACTAGAAAGGGTGCCTTGTTGTCAAGTGTGCAAATTTCAACACAAGGTCACAAGCATAATGAATAATCAAGGAAACATGACTCCACCAAAAGAAACTAATAAAATGTCAGTGACCAATCATAAAGAAATGAAGACCTATAAGGTACAAAGAATTAAGAATAATCCCTTAATGAAATTTAATGAACCACAAGCAGACACAGATATGCAACTAAATAAAATTAGGAAATCAATAAATGAACAAAATGAGAAGTTAACAAAGACAGGGAAACCATAAAAAATAAAATAAAAAAAAAACCACACAGAAATCCTAAAGTTGAGGAATACAGTGAATGAATTGAAGAATTCAATAGAAAAATCCAACAGCAAATTCAGCTAAGCAGATGAAAGAATTAGTGAATAGAAAGACAGGTTATTTGAAATCATGCAGTCAGAGAACGAAAAAGAAAAAGAGTACAAAAGAGTGAAGGATCCTACATGAATTATAGGATACAATTAAAAGGAACAATTTATACATTCTTGGAATCCTAGAGAAGAAGAGAGGAAGAAAAGGGGTAGAAAGATTATTTAAAGAAATAATGGATGACCTACTGAGCTGTCCAGATGCCCTAGTTCAACAGGTTATGCATCAGCCTTTGATTCCCCGGGTCCTGGGATCACCCTGAGTTGGGCTCCCTGCTAAGAATCTCTCTCTCCCTCTGCCTTTTCTCCCTCCCCCAGCTCATGTACTCTCTCTCTCTCTCTCTCAAATAAATAAATGGGGTCCCTGTGTGGCTGTGTGCCTATGTGCCTGTGTGGCTCAATCAGTTAAGCATCTGCCTTTGGCTCAGCTTCCTGAGATCTAGCCCTGCATTGGGCTCTCCTCTCAGTGGGAAGCCTGCTTCCTCCTCTGCCCCTCCTGCAGCTTAGGCTCTCTCTCCCTCACTCTCTGTCTCTCAAATAAGTAAAATATTTTTTAAAATTAATTAATTAATCAAATATTAAGGGGAAAAAAGGGGCAACAGAGCCTAGTAAAGGCATTAGTCATTGTGAGGCTTAGAACTATGAGGACAAATAAGATATCAAATAACCTGCTCTCAATAAAGGTTTTACTTAAAGTGTTAAAAAAAGAAAAAGAAAAAGAAAAAGAAAAATGTCTGAGAACCCCCCAAATCTGGATATATAATTTCATACAGCTAGTAAGTCACCCCAATTTCAACTCCAGATAATTTTTTCCTAGGTACATTAAAAATAAAACTGTCTAAAACCAAAGGCAGAGAGAATAGTAAAAGTAGAAACAGAAGAAAATAAAATCTGTCATGTGTAAGAAAACCTCCATAAGGCTATCAGCAGAGTTTCAGGAAAAAACCTTGCAGACCAAGGAAAAAAAAGATCTTTACACTGAAAATTGTAAGATATTGATGAAAGAAATTGAGAAAGACACGCACCAAAATAGAAAGATAGCCCGTGTTCTTGGTTCAGAAGAACTAACATTAAAATGTTCATACTACCCAAAGCTCATCTCTGGATTCAATACAATTACTATCAAAATTCTAATGGCATTTTTAAAATAGAAATGAAGAATATAATCTTATAATTTACATAGAACCACAAAAGACTTTGAGAAACCAAAGCAATTCTGAGAAAGAAAGATGAAGCTTGAGGTATCAAAATTTCTGACTTCTAACTTTATTACAAAGTATAGTAATTACAGCAGTATGGTACTGGCATAAATATAGACACATGCACCAAAGGAAGAGAATAAAGAGCTCAGAAATAATCCCCAAATATAATTTCAGCCAAAAATATTCAATAGGGAAAGGATAATTTCTTCAGATGATGTTGGGGAAAGTGGTTAACCAAACACAGAAGAATGAAGTTGGACTCTTAAACCATTCACAAAATTGAAAACTTGAAAATAGTTTAGAGACTTAAATATAACACCTCAAACTCTAAAAGTACCAGGAGAAAACAAGGGGAAAAATTCCTTGACCTTTTGGTCCTGGCAATAAATTTTTGGAGAAAAAAATCTTATTAAGAAATGGGCAAAGGCATTTGCCTCTTCCAAAGAAGTCGTGCAAATGGCTAACAGACACATCATTAGTCATCAGGGAGATTCCAATCAAAACCACATTGAGATACCACATTACACCAGTTAAAATGACCAAAATCAACAAGACAGTAAACAGAAAATATTGGAGAGTATGTGGAGAAAGGGGAACCCTCTTACACTGTTGATGGGAGTGCAAGTTTGTTCAGCCACTTTGGAAAACAGTGTGGAGATTCCTTAAGAAATTAAAAATAGAGATACCCTGTGACCCTGCAATTGCACTACTGGGTATTTTCCCCAAAGACACAGATGTAGTGAAAAGAAGGGCCATCTGCACTCTAATGTTCATAGCAGCAACGGCCACAGTCACCAAAATGTGGAAAGGGCCAAGATGCCCTTCAACAGATGAATGGGTAAAGAAGATATGGTCCATATATACAAAGAAGTATTATGCCTCCATCAGAAAGGATGAATACCCAACTTTTGAATCAGCATGGACAGAAATGAAGGAGATTATGCTGAGTGAACTCTGTCAAGTAGAGAGAGTGAGTTATCATATAGTTTCATTTACTTGTGGAGCATAAGGAATAACACAGAGGACATGGGAGATGGAGAGGAGAAGTGAGTTAGGGGAATTCAGAGGGGAAGACAAACCATGAGAGACTGCAGACTCTGAGAAGCAAACTAAGGGTTTTGGAGGAGAAGGGGGTGGGGGCATGCATAAGCCTGGTGGTGGGTATTATGGAGGGCATGCATTGCATGGAGTACTGGGTGTGGTGCATAAACAATGAATCTTGGAACACTGAAAAAAAAAAAAGAAAGAAAGAAGGAAATGGACAAAGGAATTGAACAGACTTTTCCCAAAGACATAGTGTCACCAGCAAGTACATTAAAAAATGCTCGATATCATTAATCACCCGGAAAATACAAGTCAAATCCACAGAGATATCACCTCACTATCTAATAGAATGGCTATTACTAAAAAAAAAAAAAAAAAAAAAAAAATAGAAGAGACAATAATTTTGCAAAGCTATGGAGAAAAGAGAACCCTTGTATACTGTTGCTGGGAATGCAAATTGGAGTGCCCAGTATAGAAAACAGTATGGAGGCTCCTGAAAAAACTAAAATATAACTACTGTATGATCCAGCAATGGATATATGTTGAAGGGAATGAAATCACTATATACAAAAATATATGTGTCCCCATGTTCACTGCAACATTATTTATAAAAGCCAAGCCATATTTGCCTATCAATAGATCAGTGGATAAAGAAAATGTGATGTATATTTATACATATATTTATGTAAATGGCAGGATTTCCTTCTTTACTACATGTAATATTATTCAGCCATAAAAAAGAAATTCCTATCTATGTATATTTATACATTTATATATGTGTATTTATATGCATAACATTTTCTTTATTATAGTCTTTTTTGTTATTCCATCAGAATTGCCTAGCTTGGGGTGCCTGGGTGGCTCAGTTGGTTAAGATCTGACTTCAGCTCATGTCATGATCTCAGGGTCCTGAGATCGAGTCCCCTGCTAGGCTCTGCACTCAACTAGGAATTTGCTTCTCCCTCTCTCTCTCTGCTCTTCCCTCTGCCCCCACTCTTTCTCTCTCAAGTAAATAAAAATCTTAAAAATATATATATATATAATTGCCTAGCTAACCAGATGTATAAGGGTTCTCTGTGGACCACAGCTTCTAGAGCCTTTCTGCTGGCTGAGATGATCGTGAAGTTTCTAGAAATCCTGATCAAGTTAGTGATATTTGACTTCCTGTGATAAGTCTCCAGTCTGGTGGGTGAATCATGAATTTCTTGTAGTACATATACTAAGGAATGTTAGATTGGTTTTCCTCGTTCTTGCATTCACAAACCTAAAATGGCAGAGTATTTTAACCTCTCTACACCATTATTTAAAGAAGAAGCAAATCATGTTGTAAAAGAAATAGACTAATCTTTAAAAGTAGTGTCCTCACCCTTGAATGAGTGACTTTTCTATACAAGAGGGTACCATTTAGTTTTCTGGAAGCAGTCATTTATCAAATGGCACCCTCGGCATACTAATTTACATTTAATTAATAAGCACTTTACCCTCTGAAAAACTTAGTTGCCTTATTCAGCATTTGCCAGAGTGACATTTCTTTTTGACAATGAAATCTTACTCATATAATAAAATGTCCTCTTCAGGGTCATGCTACACAGATCAGCATGGCATGTCCCTTCCAAGGTTTTTGAATTAATTTCTATTAATTTGGCTCATGACAGATACCCACTACTTAGTCTTAATTACAGAGAATGGATCATCTAATTCAAATGGACAGGTTTCAATGATAGCTTTAATTTTTTTTTCTTTTTATCATATCCAGATGCCCAACCGTCACAGAGTTTTCCAAATAAACCCTAGAACAAGTGTTTGTTCTTCTGCATTCAGAGTTTGAACACTGTCCATTGCTTTCTGGCTGCTTTTAAATGAGGCTTTGCTCTGAGCTGCAAAATCTCAGACAAGCCATCTGCTCCTTTTGGAGGGCTCAACTGCTCAAGCTCACATCATTGCTACTTGGATGCAACCACAGTTAAAAATCTCCCTACACAGCTAATATATAGAAAGTCATAATTTTGATGTTTTCAAATGTTGATTGCAATTAAAAGGCAAAATGAAACATTTAAAGATATTTTAAAAGTATTGTTGTCTAGAATTATAGAACTGAAGACAGTTGAAGACTATTTTTACTTTCCCATTAATTTTCCGCTAAAATGAATGTCTTCAGATAGTGTTTCTAAGTCATGATTATGGTATATCCGCTATGAGATAAATTGGTCAACTACATGATATATCTGGTCAAAAACCATATATATTCTTTTTTTTTCAATATGAGTAATTTAATGACATAAAAAGTAGAAAATGGGGAACCTTTGGTGATTAATAAAACTTTCATGATGTAACAACCCCAAACCCCTACTTTGAGATGTTCTATGACACTATTTACCATATTAACAATTATAACATTTCCCAATCAAGTATTTTGTCAGCAACATAACAACAATAACAAAACTGTTGCAAAAGAAGAAGTTTTATTACAAAGTCAATTCCTTAAATGCTTCTTCGTTAGATCTAGGGAGGAAAACATTTATTTTGTTTCATTGAATAGATAAACTTGAATCTTAGCTTGATTTGTTACCCCTTCTGTGAACTGTGGGTAATTATTTTGCCCTTTTGTTCTTAATTACCCTGTGTATAAAATGTAAATGTAAACCTAAAATGTGTTCATGAAATATACAAAATGCATGTATTAGATTATTTATATTTTAGTTATATGTAAATGAAGCTACATGTAGATACAAATGTATGTATAAGTCAGGTTGATAGCACAATTTGCTAAGCATATAGTCTTTGGCAAATATCTAGGATGACTTGTTTATATAGTTTTAAGAGGCAATTTATAAATAGGCCTGTCTATCAAATTACAGCTACCTCTTTTCAGATTAGTTTTGCCTTACGGAGGTGAATTTAACTCCAGTTAGAGGAAGCACTTGTTACACTGAACCACAAGTAGTTTTCTATCTGTCCTTACCCTTGACATGGAACCCCCACAGTGCATGAGCAGTCTTTTGGGGTTTTTTTGTTGTTGTTGTTGCTGTTGTTGTTGTTGTTTGTTTTTGCCACCTTTGTAAAGTCAATGCCTAGAACAAAGCCTGGCACATACTAGGTATTTAATACATGTTTACTGGACACATGTTAAAACAAAAACAAAAACAAAATAACGCTGATATCATCCTCTCTCCAACTGTACACAGGCACAATTGAATGGGGGGAAATGGGGGGAATAAAACGATTTTAGGTTCGAACTCTAAATACATGAAGAATCAAACAGAGCGGGACTTCTCAAACCTTAACATGCATCAGAATCAGCTGGGGGATCCTTTGAAAATGCCCACTCTGATTCAGGAGGTCTAGAAATCTCTAGCCTGAGATTCCCCAGTTCCAAAAGTTTAAGCAGTTACTGCACAGAGCCATACTTTGTATAGTAAATGAGACCAAACACATGTGTAAGTAATATTTAATTAGCTGAACCAGTCAGAGCACCTAAAAACAATCCAAACCATTGCATACTTTGCAGAATATTTAAAGTTTGTCTCAGATTTTTAAGTGCCAAGTTATTTCATTAACAAAACTTTACTGCATAACCAAGCACCACATAGAGATGGATGAAGGAAGTTACAACTAGATTTGAAGTTTATAGCAAGCTCCAAAAGGCTGTATTTTGAACTGATTTTATGTCTGCTGTATTCATGCTGTTACAGGATACAGCTGCCCATTTCCTAAGATGAAATTGTCAGAAAATGAGCCAGCTTTTTAATAGTCAAAAATGATACATCAGGTCATGATCTGGGTGAGTTTATGAATCCCAAAGAAGAGTTCAGTGCAGGTTAGGATGATTGCTTGCATGTTTATTCCAAACAAAGTAATAGCATAGAATATGTAAATGGGTTTGTTTTGTTGAAATTATATTCTAGCCTAAGCAATCCCCCTTTCGAAATGTGCATAGCTATTTAGAGCATAATCTATTTGCTTTAGAGACATCTATTCATCTTAATCACCATAAACCCCACGTTTGAGTCAATACTCCATTTAATAATGCCACATTATAATTAGATGTTCATCTTGTGACCAGACATGTAAATACATGGATAAAAAATTGAAATACAGTGACATTTATTTTGATGAAAGAAAATAGTCTAAAGTTTGAAGGAAAATGAGATGATTAAAAATTGTCATCTAGTAAAGAAAAACTGGCTGGCTTTCTTTTCTTTCATACAGAGACAGAGAGGCATATGAAAAGCCTTCATTTGATATTTACCCAGGGCACCTCCTGTGTTATATGTAGAATCTGAGAGCCATTTACTATAGTAAGAAACCTAATTCTGTACAACATATTTCTAAAATATCTTACATGTTCTGTTTTTATATCCATAGGTGAATATAGATGACAGGTTGTATCTTAGAAAGATCTAATTAAGGCTTAAGTGTCAGAACTTTGGACCTCCCTAATGAATTGTGCATTTACCTAAATGGTAGGATTACAAATACAAAGACTTTTCATATCATATATTTTTTTTTAAGTTTTATAAGGTAAGGGAAACAAAACATAATATTTAAGCACTTCCACAAAAACCCATGCTTGCACCAAGAGAAAAACTGATAAACATTGATAAAAGTGAACTATGGGTTAGGGAGAGCACGTGGAAGATCTGAGCACCAGCTAATCCATGAAATTCACAGGAAGCATAGGAAGATGAGTTCAAAGGGCTCTTCATATACCATATGCATGTTTGTATTTAATAAAAGTTGAGTATTTGAAATATGAGAACAATATTGAAATATATCTATGGAAGCAAAAGCCTGAATACATTCTCTTCAGTTATATAAAAATCGATATTTGATTATAAAGGGGCTACAAATGAGGTTATATTTTTTCTGTAGGGTTCACCAATGAACTGTTCCATGTTTCTCTAAAATAGAGTATCCTAGTGGTATATCACACCAATTAGATGGCCATTAAGTTTTGCCACTTAACTAATGGCAGTTGCTTCTAAACTTCCTTGTTTTGCATTAATCATAAAATTTATTGAAGCTGGATTACAAATTCATACTGTTTTCAAATTCCATTGAAAAACATGCAGTATTTTAAGTCTACATTCCAATGCATTAGAATTATTATGATTCTTTTCAAATTATCAAACCAAATATAGTGTAATTAAAAATGGGAAAGATTGATTAAAAACAATTAAAAAGATTTGCTCTCCAGATGACATCCCTGGTAACACAGACCAGGAAACAACCTGCTTTGCCCTAAATAGGTGTGTGTGGGGGGGGGGAGGTTTGAATGGAGAAGAAGGTTCAATGGTAAATTATTAAAAGATTTAATCAATATATTTTGCTTCTATAGCCAGGCAAATTTTTGTGAAAATGTGAAAGTCATTTGCTTGTGTGTGTGTGTGTGTTAGCACTGAGTAAGATTGTATACTCAGCATAACTTGATAAAACAACTCTGGAGCAGCCAGGGGGGGGGGGGAATGAACAGAGTGAATTCTTGGTATTTAGGACACAAAAACTGACCCTGATTTATCTCACTCTTAGAAGAACTCTATTGAGTTCTAGTCACTAGAAAATATAGGCTAGTCAAGGTTAATCTGTGTGTGGATTTAAAAACTTGCTGAGCAGTTGGAAATGGAGTGTTTCACAGGCAGTCAGAGGACTGGAGTGCGGGGAAATGGCTGCCCACACATACACTTGCTACAAAGAGTGTGCATTAGGTGAGGAAATCTGCTGATTATTGGAAAGAAGCAGTGAGCCAATCACCACAAAGAAGCTGAACAGTAAAAATCAGAACGACTTGGATAAACGAAGAGCCCGGGTAGCTAAGTGGCTTTTGAAATTCAATGTAGGGAAATGAAAGCTAATGAAACTGAGGACATAAAAAGCACAGGAAGAAGGAGTCCTCTTTTAATAACAATATTATTATTAATATTGTTAATTATTATCAATTTTGCAAAGTGGAAGATTTAGAAAGCAGGTCAAAATGTGTGGTGAAGCCTCACCAGGATATGTTTATCAAGTTTTGCCCTTCACTACTTGAACTTGTCCAGCCCCCAACCCTGAACACTTTCTGAATTGGGGTCTTATATTAAAAATTCAGTTGTAAACATTTTACCTTGAAAGAGATAAACTAGAAAAAAAAATAAAGAGATAAAATAAGAAAAATGAAGCAAATTAAAGGAAAATTGTAACAAAAGATCAGAATTACACATAAATACATGAAGAAATGTGTTTTAAGCCCATGCTCGCAAAAAGACTTGAATGAGAGGACAGAAATTTCAGGGCTGTGGAAACAAAAGCAATTAGAGCACTTACTTAACTGAGCACTTGGTTTGTTTAAACCAAGATTTTTGAAGTCAAGTAAACTAAATATCTTTTGTAGTTTGTCAGATATTTGAATTGCTAGAATTAAACATTTTTATACATTTTAAAAAGTCATAGAGTCAAAATTAATTAAGTTAATATTTTAACTATTTTAGGTTATTTAATAAGAAAATTTATTAACCTGATTTTAGTCTATCATTATATACTGTTAAAAATAAATTAAAATAGGTGGAATAGCAATATATTCCCATGATAGAACCAATGTATTCTGTAATGCACAAATTTGTTGTATTAAGACTAAAACATAAAGGTGCCACACATCCAGACTTAACCTGCTGTTTTTTCCAAGTCATCATATATTCAACTACCTTTGGGGATCACAATTTAGACATCCTATTGACAATTAAAATCTAATATATTGAAATATTGAATTGTAATACATAGCAAAAAGTTAGCAAAACCAAACTTAGAACTCTCCAAATTCCTCGTTTTAGAGGCTTTTTTATCATTGTATCTCTAGTAGCTCTACTGAGTGGATGGTAGATTGAATATCCTATCTATGGTTATATAACCATTTAGTGATGCAACTGGAATTCAAATTCTGGAAACCATATTTTTTCTAAAGATTTTATTTATTTGACAGAGGGAGAGACAAAGAGAAAGGGAACACAAGCAAAGGGAGTGGGAGAGGAAGAAGCAGGCTTCCCGAGGAGCAGGGAGCCTGATATGGGGTTCGATCCTAGGACTCTGGGTTCATAACGTGAGCCAAGGCAGATGTTTAATGACTGAGCCACCCCAGTGCCCCTAGAAACCATATTCTTAAGTACCATGTAGTACTGTCTCTCTCTAAAATGGGAACACGAATTAATAAGACCACTTAGAAATTTATTCAATAACTGGAAGCAGCAAATATTTGAATTGCTAGAATTAAACATTTTTAACCATTTTAAAAAGTCATAAACTAAAAATTAATGTATTTTAATGATCTCCTTCTCCTGTTCCATCAACTGCCATCTGTTTATCAGTCCCTATTGTCTATTGATCAAATACAAGGTTTCTTTTTAAAGATTTTATTTATTTATTTGACAGAAATCACAAGTACACAGAGCAGCACGCAGAGAGAGAGGAGGAAGCAGGGTTCCTGCTGAGCAGAGAGCCCGATGCGGGGCTGGATCCCAGGACCCTGAGATCATGACCTGAGCTGAAGGCAGAGGCTTAACCCACTGAGTGACCCAGGCACCCCCAAGTTCTTTTTTTTAAGATTTTATTTATTCATTTTGAGAGAGAGAGAGAGAGAAAGAGAGACAGCACACAAGCTGAGGGGGAGGGGCAGGAGAGGGACAGAAGAACAGGGAGCTGAATGTGAACTCTATCCCAGGATGCTGGGATCATGATCTGAGCTGAAGGCAGACGCCTAACTGACTGAGCCACCTAGGTGCCCTTAAATACAAGTTCTAATTAAAGGCATTAGGACCTTCTTACACAACTTTCCAAGTTCTCTGGGTCATATTCCTCTTGAGTTTCATAGCTTGGCACTTCCTACATGATTCCTCGATCTAGTTTTATGTTCATCTTTTCCAAAGAGATTAAATTTTTACTGATGACCTATTTAATCTTCATTCATAAAACAGGTATTATTACATGGCCTTGGCTTTTGTAGTTATTCTTATCATATAAATTTCAAAATCTCTGTGGGATTAGAGAACAGGGGTTTTGTTTGTTTGTACTGTTTTATTTGTTTTACTGTGGGAGAACACCCACCGTAATTCATTTCCCGAAGATATAAGATATTTAATAGGAATTAATAAGTTTCTGAATTAATTAAACCAATATAACTAGAATTATATCAGAGACTATCAGCTTCTAGTATATATGAAACCATATTAGCATTAATATTCAATTATCGTTGGCTTGGCATTCCTCAAGCTAGCTTAAAGTCTCTCTCAGTTATTTTATAATATTCCTGAGGTTCTTTTTGCTCTGATATTCTTCCTCATATCTATAGCCTCTGAATGACTTCAGACTACAGAAAGTCTAATTCTTTTCCTAGAGTACTAACTCTTGGAGTACCATTCCGTAGCAAAAGGCTGCAAAGTCCTTGCTGCACCAAAAGAATACTTCACTCTCTTCTGTTATCATTGTGTTGGAGCAATGTGAGTCTCCTCAGAGATACAGAGAGATTGATCAATCTCCTACTTGCCCAAACTTGTCATCTGAGTCATAAATAAGCACTTCTCACGTTTCTATTTCTCAAGTATATCTTGTTTGTTACTTTCAGCCTGGTAACTTCACCTTCTATCTTCACAAGCATAAATTCGCTCTGCTCTCTGTACAAGAGACACTTCCACGCTCTCTCCATTACTCCTGTCTTTATCCCCAGACCTCGTGCACAAAATATCTTGCAAAGCAGTTATGCCTATGCTCATGCTTCTCACCTGGGAATTCTTAGGCAGTTTGTGAGTGGTGGCATTTTTTACTATTACAATGATTTGAGCAGAAAACTACTGGGAACCTGGATGCTTGATAGCCTGCAGAATGTTATACAAAACAGAATCATCTCTCAACCCATGCAACTTTCACATGTCCTTCTGGTCATTCATATCAGATAACAATCTGTTCATTATTATTGAAGTCTTCATGGTAACCACATTTTACAATAAACATAGAGTATTTTTGCACAATCGTAAAAAAAATCAGTTATTTTTTTTAATTTTTTTATTTTTTATAAACATATATTTTTATCCCCAGGGGTACAGGTCTGTGAATCACCAGATTTACACACTTCACAGCACTCACCAAAGCACATACCCTCCCCAATGTCCATAATCCCACCCCTTCTCCCAAACCCCCTCCCCCCAGCAACCCTCAGTTTGTTTTGTGAGATTAAGAGTCACTTATGGTTTGTCTCCCTCCCAATCCTATCTTGTTTCATTGATTCTTCTCCTACCCACTTAAGCCCCCATGTTGCATCGCCACTTCCTCATATCAGGGAGATCATATGATAGTTGTCTTTCTCTGCTTGACTTATTTCACTAAGCATGATACGCTCTAGTTCCATCCATGTTGTCGCAAATGGCAAGATTTCATTTCTTTTGACGGCTGCATAGTATTCCATTGTGTATATATACCACATCTTCTTGATCCATTCATCTGTTGATGGACATCTAGGTTCTTTCCATAGTTTGGCTATTGTGGACATTGCTGCTATAAACATTCGGGTGCACGTGCCCCTTTGGACCACTACGTTTGTATCTTTAGGGTAAATGCCCAATAGTGCAATTGCTGGGTCATAGGGCAGTTCTATTTTCAACATTTTGAGGAACCTCCATGCTGTTTTAAGTGCTCCATATCACTCGGCATCAGGGAAATACAAATCAAAACCACAATGAGATATCACCTCACACCAGTCAGAATGGCTAAAATAAACAAGTCAGGAAATGACAGATGCTGGCGAGGATGCGGAGAAAGGGGAACCCTCCTACACTGTTGGTGAAAATCAGTTATTTTTAAAAAAGAAATAACAAATACAATGAACTGTAGCTAAGAGCATTCTTTGGATCCTCACATTTAAAAAATCATGCAGTGAATAGCAATGCTAATTGTATGAGAGTCACCAACTCAACCAAATGTATTTGTCGACATTTGTTGAAATCATACCTGTGGTGACTACATATTGAAGCAGACATTTGATTACCTCATTATATCTTTTGTGGAGTTTTGCTCAAACATTTATATAATGAATCTGTATTAATTCACTGTAGGTTGATTTTGTTGTATTTCTCCTTTGTGTTACAGTTATAGTATTTAATTTTATATTTTGTAGATAGATTATATTGTTGTGAATTTAATTTTAGGGTTACAAAGATGGGATTTAAAAAGTGTATGTCATGAAAAATAGTTTGTTAATGTTACCAGGTCTGTAATGCTAATATAATATTTTCCAATATATTAACTTATGGAACAGGGTTCTGGAGACAGTTCAACATGCGAGAGGAATTAATAAATAAATCTGGACTCTCGGACTATCCTGGGACCAATGTTATATTGCAATAAAATATTATTGTTTTGTTCTGAATCTATCCAGGATGAATCACTGTCATATTCAAATAAATAGTATTCAAGAGAAAATTCTAAGTGGTAGAAGGAAAGGTTCATACTAAAGGTACCAATAAACGAACATTTTTTTTTAAGGGACTCAATAGTCCCAATAAAGAGACCACACTTTACTAAGAGTTTATCTAAATGTCTATCCAAAGTTAACAAGACAGTGCAAGATTGTAGCCTTCCCTTCAATCTTTGAGATAGTGTAAATTCATCCCCCAGTGTAATCCTCTTTTCCCACCCTAAATAATGGACATGACATATGTGAATAATCCTGCTGAAAAATTAAGTTGTCATAAGAATTTTTTAAAAAGCACTGCTATAGAAAAATAGTAGGCATACTAATAAAATTGGAAGCTGAAAGAGTACAAACTGTCAGGCATTGAATCCCTATTTTCTTTATATTTTTGCTTATATTCCTAGGCATAACTAGATAAGGTACTCAAGAAAAAATAAGAATCATAGGTATTATTTCTCATACTACTTATGTATACACTTAGAAAACATTATAATTCACATCAAATGTATATTAAACTGCTTGCATGGTTTTCTTTTGCTTTGATGCTTTTAAGTGTAATCTCATTTAAGCAATATTCTGAATTTTTCAGTGTTTTGTCAATATGACTTGATTTAGATCCCACTGCTATAATTGCTAGTTCCATACATACCAGATATTTTATTTGTTTCCTTGCAATGCATATATTTGACACTTGCTGTATTTGAAATTCCAATTCATTAACATGGTCCTCATTTTTAAGAAATTACTTAGTCACATTGTTATTGAATTATTTTCAGAACTTGAAAGAGCTTCTGCCATTAAAATAGATTTCTGTTACTATTAATTTTTCTCTGGATTTTAACATTGGCAAGAATAATAATGTCAGCTTCACGTGACACATTTTTCCTAATTATACTCTAAGTCCATAGACTTTGACTTTGCAAAGGGAGATCTTTATTTTTATACACCATGATTTTATCACACCACAATATTTTTATACCTATATATACCCATTGAAATCTATGAAGGGAGTAATTTTAAAAACCAATATCAATTTGTAATTCACAAAGCAATTTTGAATGCTACATGTATTCTTATATTCTAATTATTGGGGCAGAAAAAATATTTTAGAATTATTATTTATTGATTTTTCCGTGAAAATCACCTATTCTTATAAAGAGTCCTGATAGAAAGAAAGAAAAGATATGTCTCCATACTCCTGATTTAAAAATGAGACAGAGATGTGAAAAAGTTCCATAATAATCTTGTTAAAAATATTACTGCAAAGGAATATGAGTTTTAGAAAATATGTAGGCAAAAATTAACAAAATCTAGTCTATTTTTCCATAATCTTAGTTAGGATATTACTATTTTGGAAATTCCATAATTGAAGTTTATATCTTTGTGAAAACTGAATTAAAATTCATCTCCAAGGGGCGCCTGGATAACTCAGTGGATTAAAGTCTCTGCTTTAGGCTCAGGTCAGGATCTCAGGGTCCTGAGATTGAGCCCAGCATGGAGCTCTCTGCTCAGCAGGGACCTTCCTTCCCCACCCTCTCTGCCTGCCTCTCTGTCTACTGTGATCTCTCTCTGTCAAATAAATAAATAAAATCTTTAAAATAAAATTCATCTCCAAAAATTTACTCATTATTTATGCATTTGATATTTCTTCACTTAGTTATGTTATTATGCCTCTCTAATTGCATTTCAATAGAAACTACTGCTCTAATTTCCATGAAAAGAAATTGGAACTACCTTAGATCTCATCAATCTAAAGGTTTTGTTATTTGAAAATGGCACCTATAGATGTAATTATGAGTTGAATTTTATTTTATTTTTAAAGATTTTATTTATTTGACAGAGAGAGAGAGAGAAAGATCAGAAGTAGGCAGAGCAGCAAAGAGAGAGAGAGGAATGCAGGCTTTCCACTGAGCAGAGAGCCCAATGAGAGGCTCGATCCCAGGACCCTGAGATCAAGAACCCAGCTGAAAGCAGAGGCTTAACCCACTGAGCCACCCAGGTGCCCCAATGAGATGAATTTTAAGATCAACAATAGACAATAGAACATTTTTCAGAATTTTATTGTTCATATTTTTGGGTGAAGTTAAAATATGAGATGTACTGATTATGACTTTACAGTAGCTTTAAACTCATCTACTTAGAAAATGACAAACCATAAGTGACTCTTAATCTCACAAAACAAACTGAGGGTTGCTGGGGGGAGGGGGTTTGGGAGAAGGGGGTGGGATTATGGACATTGGGGAGGGTATGTGATTTGGTGAGTGCTGTGAAGTGTGTAAACCTGGTGATTCACAGACCTGTACCCCTGGGGATAAAATATATGTTTATAAAAAATAAAAAATTAAAAAAAAAAAAAAAAAAAGAAAATGTAAAGTGATTTTCCATAAATAGATTTTAAGGGTGTCTGGGTAACTCAGTCACTTGAGTGTCCAACTCTTGATTTTGCGTCAGGTCATGATCTCAGGGTTGTGAAAATGAGCCCGCATGGGCTTCTTGCTTCACGGGTAATTTGCTTGAGATTCTCTTTCTCCCTCTGCTCCTCCCCCTGCTCTCTCTTTCTCTCAAATAAATAAATAAAATCTGAAAAAAAGAAAGATTTTTACATGAAATTTTTTAACATGTTTCAAATAAAAGATGCTTAATGACTTAACCAATATTGCCAATATTCATATTATTGTCAATATGTATAAAATTACTATCATGTTAAAAAGTAGTCATAGATACTGGTTCCATTTCCAATTTTTTGGACATTGTATAACTTTTAACTCCTTTCAACAGAATATTCAAATGTTACATTCATTCAAAGGATTCTTTCTCCAATTAATGAGTTATGGATATCTCAGATTTGATACCTGCTATGCTATATGTAAGAAGTTTTAAGTAGAATATGGCTAAATTAATGAAAGTTTTATCAAAAAACAAATGGTTTGGGGTGCCTGGGTGGCTCAGTCAGTTAAGCGTCTGCCTTTGCCTCAGGCCATGATCGCAGGGTCCCAGGATCAAGCTCCACATTGGGCTCCCTGCTCATTGGAAAGGCTGCTTCTCCCTCTCCCTCTCCCACTGCTTCTGTTCCCTCTCATGCTATGTCTCTCTCTGTCAAATAAATAAAATCTTAAAAAAAAATGGTTGAATTGGATTTCATAAATCCATTGAATAAATTCAAAGTATGAACAAACATAGCCACAAATAAACATTTAAAAAGTTAACTTCCTATCTTTCCCCCCAAATCTAATATAATTATGGTTTTCTGGATTTCAGCTGATGTCCCTCCATCCTTTCAAACATTCAGGCCAACACCTGGATCTAGTCAGAGATGACTACTGTCTTTGTCTCAATAAAATAGGAGTGAATATCAGCACAATGACCTATGAGATCCTACATGTGCAGTCCTTGAAATTTTACCAGAATCATATCATGACAAAACTATTTCCCTGTCCTATTATTCTATACTCTTTCTTTAGGAAATATTACTATAGGGTATTTACCTAAAGACCCTCATAAGCATCGTTTTCTCTGATACTCCCTAACTCCCCTCTGTTTTCTTTTCTTGACTTTTCCTATTCCTATGAAAACTTTATACACAATTTTTATATGATATTTTTCTTACACTTCTTTCCTGAACTTTACTAGCTTATATTTAACTACTTTTACTCAAAAGCTTTGTTTTTTATGTCTCTGTTTTATACTACTATTTAATATAGGTAATGGCTTTGATACACACACTGATATTTAACTTTTGGAAGAACATTTGTTCATGATTTTTTTTTAGGATTTTATTTATTTATTTTGACAGAGATCACAAATAGGCAGAGAAGCAGGCAGAGAAAGAGGAGGAAGCAGGTTCCCTGCTGAGCTGAAAGCCCAATGTGGGGCTTGATCCCATGACCCTGAGATCATGACCTGAGCCAAAGCAGAGGCTTTAATCCACTGAGCCACCCAGGCACCCCTGTTCATGATTTTTAAATGCAAACATGGTAACTATCTCCAAACTTTTACTTTTGTCTGTTTTAGGATATTCAATCAGAACTCTGGCTATAGTATCAAAGGCATAAAAATGAGAACATTGATAAACTTTCTTTGGCAGTAAAATATAAGATTCTCCATTGTTTCTTTGTCATAATCCTCTAATTTGTACATTGATTTGCATTAAAAAAAACAAGAAAAAATCTACTCAGATTTCTAATACTGAATTAATTATTTGGCCATCATCATCTATTGTTCTTAATTCATTGAACACAGCAGGGGAGCACTAGAGTTGAAGTGATGATTACCTTCAGAAATTACAGATATCCACGACGTTCGGCAGTTATTACTACACTAAGTCACTTCCAGATGAAGTCTAGAGAAATTTAAGCTTGATAAACATAGGTTGAAGAAATTCATGCAACCCTCATTTGAAGCTTTCACAATAAAATATAGCCTCAGGTTTAAAATCTAATTTTATCATCTCAGTCAATCCTTCTAATATTGTTTTCCAAGAAAAAGAAAGCTAAAGAAAATTACTCTTCTAGCTAGTATATCTATATTGAATAAAATGATTTAAGGATTTTCTGGCAATTATTTTTGGTCAAAAATTTGCTTAATATTCTGTTCTTGCTGTATTATTGAAACATTTACTAATTTATGGAGCAGAGGAAGATTTATATTTTGGTGATAGTTTTGTATTTCTGGGTTCTTGGAAATCATTATTTGAGACACTGTTATTTATACAATAATCAATTCACATATTGAAATATAATACAAAATATTTTGGATAAGATCCCATTTGCCAAACAAGGGACAGATAGTGCATTAAAATAAATAATTAATGCAGTGATGATTTTTGAAACATTGAATTTTTATCATTCTATGAGTCCATACTAATATAATCAAATAAATAGTCATATAAAGACATATAAGATAAGGAAAGTTCTTCATTATAACGAAATTCATAACACTAAAAGAATAGTGGAATTAAAAAAAAAAAAACTGCCATTTGGAAGTCACCAGAGTAATGAGTTTCAGGCCAAGAAAAAAATCATTAATGGATGTTAAAACTCATAAATGGCATTTCATTACAAATGACATAGCCTTAAATTATCTCCCTACATAGTACATTTTAACACCCTAAAGAAGAATGATAAATTTAGAGTTGAGAATTATAACAGATACTACCTTAATCAATTACTCGAAATTAATCAATATCACCAATAAAGAAACAAATAAATAGAATGTGAATCCGGATATAATGCATTACTTCTAGGCTAATCTTGTCAAAACTGTCAGTCATTACTTTACCGTGAAGAAATAATAGACCTGCCCAAATTGGCGGGCATTCCACAAAATAAAAAGTCAATACTTCAGAAATGACAGGCCATCAGTGACCCCCCCACAAAAAAGGTGGAGAAACTGCTTTCAGTTGAACGAGGAAATATATATTATTTTACTCTGCTGTGAAAGTAAAGTAATGATTTAAAGTTGTGAATGAGGTTTGCAGATTAGGTAATGGTATTTTTCAATTCAAATCTAATGCTAATATTTATTTTGAGGAATATTATAAGATATACTGAGAAATAAATTATAGACATTGGAGTAGATTATTAAAAGCATTGCAAAGAGGGAGAAAGAGGAAGAGAGAGAGGAAATGATAAAACACAATAAAGTTATAAAATAGGAACATTTGTGGGATTCAGCCTGATTTTTATTTATTTTTTTGAAGATTTTATTTATTTGACAGAGAGAGACACAGCGAGAGAGGGAACACAAGTAGAGGGAGGAGGAGAGGGAGAAGCAGGTTTCTCCCTGGGCAGGGAGCCCAATGCAGAGCTCTATTTCAGGACCCTGAGATTATGACCGGAGCCAAAGGCAGATGCTCAAGGACTGAGCCACCCAGGCGCCCCATGGCCTGATTTTAGGACTAGAGCAGAAAATAGATAAGATAAGCCTTAATTATCTTGTAGCTTCAAAAAAGGAAAAAGTGCTAAAAAGGAAAAAGAAAGAAAGAAAAGCTGAGAAACAACAACAAATAGTGATGGGCACGTGAAAGGGACACAGGAACCAACTTCAAAGTCTCCCTGAGGTTAAGGCTGAAACAATTTGAACAATGAAATAAAATAGTACTGGGTGAAACCCAATTGGTAAATATCTATAAGTCAAAACTAATGGTAATCAATCAATCAATCAGGTGAAGGGACAAATTGGTGTCAAAAAATTCCAAATAATTTGTCTAAACACTCTGTCCAAAGGAGTTATGCCTAACTTCCTACTTCCTACGTGTGGGTTATGCATAGTGGTTTCCTTCCAAACAGTATAATATAGAAAGGGATGGGGGGGGAATAAATAAAAAGAAAGAAAAGGAAAGAAAGGAAAGAGTAATCTTTACAGAGGAGAGATCTGACAGAGTTCCTCAGCCAGGTGATAAGTTTTAGACCAACAGTGATATGTCATGTTGGTAGCATGTGTCCTTGATAAGATAGGATGAAAATGGCACTTTCCCTCTGTGGTCTTCCTTCCCAAAAAACACATTTCTGCAGGCTAATCATGAGAAAAATATCAGACAAATCCCAACTGAGGGACATTCTACAAAATACCTGACCATTACTCCTCAAAACTGTCAAGGTCATCAAAAGAAAAGAGAGCTTGGTCATTTGTCAACAGTAAGAGGAGGCTAAAGAGACATGACATGTAGATGTAATATATTTTCCTTGATGGGATTCTGGAACAGACAACATATATTAGATGAAAACTACAGACATTTGAATAAAGAATGGACTTCACTTAATAAAATATGTATCAATTTTGGTTCATTAATTATTTGGCGCCTGGGTGGCCCAGTTGTTAAGCATCTACTTTCAGTTCAGGTCATGATTCCTGCATAGCTTCTTGTTCAGTGGGAAGCCTGCCTCTCCCTCTCCCACTCCCCCTGTTTATGTTCCCTTTCTTGCTATGTGTCTCTCTGTCAAATAAAAAAAAAAAATTTTTTTTGTATCCTAAAACTACCTAAAAAGTGATATGTATCTTAAAAGTCAATATATATAACAATTATTTGTATTTTATTTTATTATTTTTTTTTAAAGATTTTATTTGTTTATTTGACAGACAGAGATCACAAGTAGACAGAGAGACAGGCAGAGAGAGAGAGAGGAAAGCCGACTTCCTGCTGAGCAGAGAGCCCAATGCAGGACTCGATCCTAGGACTCTGAGATCATGACCTGAGCCGAAGGCTGCAGCTTAACCCACTGAGCCACCCAGGTACCCAATTATTTTTATTTTAATTACAACTTTTATATAAGTCAAAAATTATTTCAAGACATGGTTGGAGCTAGAGAGTATTATGCTAAATGCAATGTCATTTGAAGGAAGACAAATACCATATGATTTCACTCATATGTGGAATATAAGAGACAAAACAAATGAGCATGGGCAAACCAAGAAACATGCTCTTAACTATATAGAACAAACTGATGGTTGCCAGAGGGGAGATGTTTGGGGGATGAGTGAGATACCTGATGGGAATTAAGCAGGGCACCTGTGATGAGCACCAGCTGTTGAATGGATGTGTTGAATCACTATATTCCACACCTGAAATTAACATAATATATTAAGTTAACTAAGTGGAATTTAAATAAAAATTTTTCAGAAACGAAAGTTTAAAATTAAAGTTATTTATCATTAGTGGTGAAATGGTTTGTTGGCAAATTTTGAGAGCTGGGTGCCCAAAACACACTCTCTAATCCTGCCTCTGAAAACAATTTTATTTTTAGCTTTTAATTAGCTATTACCAATTAGCATTTAAGTATTTTAGTTCACTCACTTGTGAAATGGAGTTATTACCTTATTACCTATGTACCTGCTTGGTATAAAGACAATATAAGACAAGATGTGAAAGTGTGTTTTGAAAGAATTTTAAGAATCATTTTCAAAAAGTAAGATAGTGTTATCAAATAATTTTTAAAATAAAATTTAAACTTTCAGTAGATGCTTATTTTCATTGATTTTAATATTTTCTATTAAAATATTTAATAGAAATTAATAGACATCTTAACATAATGCCTTAAACAAAAATCAGAAGACAGCATAACTTCGATAGCTTTCTCCTTTTATTTCTTGGTGATGCAATGTTTTCTTCTTTCATGTAATAAAAATTGAATACTTTTTGCCTGAATGAAGATAAAGGCTTTTTTTTTTTGTCAGAGTGAGCACAGGCAGACCGAGTGGCAGGCAGAGGCAGAGGGAGAAGCAGGCTTCCTGCTGAGCAAGGAGCCGGATGTGGGACTCAATTCCAGGATGCTGGGATCATGACCTGAGCCAAAGGCAGCCGCTTAACCAACTGCCACCCAGGCTTCCCAAGATAAAGGCTTTTGAGTGTAAATGAAATGTTAGTTTGTGGTTTTTTTCTAGGTTTGGCCAGATCTTTTATTTAAGTTCTGAGAACTACATAAGGTGTATCATGAAAATCTCTTCTTCTGTGGCATTCTTATTTCCCACCTAGATCCATTTTAGACTATTCTAGATATAACTGTCAAACTAGTTTTTTAAATAACATTTGATCGATGCTAAATAAATTGAGCTAAAACTCAATTGGCTAATATGAAGGAGTATTATAAGACAGAATCTTTTACTTATTGAATCTTCTTATTCAAAATTCTATAATTATGATTTTGGGATATTGGATGATAACTTGTGTGGTAATAGATACATGATTAAAATAGATGGTGACAATTAGGTAGAACTGATAAACTGAAGAGAAAATGCATACATTTGGGTTAGGAATAATTCTCATCGCTAGAGAAAATTTATATTTTAATTTTAAAAAATACTGAAATTATAAGCCTAAATTTACATATATTATTTTTCACTTTTTTCTTAAAATCAGGAAACATTAAAAAAAATTCCAGGATTCTGTTTACTAAAAAAATACAAGTTTCAACCATATGTAGGAATACATACAAACAGATACATAGAAAAATTGAAAAAGAATGTTAATTTCAATTAATTTCATAATTGGTCAAATGTGCATCATCAGTAGGAAAACATTAATAAATAAATAATATTTATATCCAGTTTTATGAGTTGGAATATCAGAAAGCCTTTAAAATAATTATGTAGGTATATAAATGTATGTAGATACATTTTAAAGATATGTTACAGTAACAAATATGTATAATACACTGTATATAGCATATTACCATTTGTAAAAATATTTATTTAATGATATATTTTTTAAAATTCAGAATGGGACTAGGTAACTAGCCGGCAGAAAATGATCTTTTCTTATTATTTGTTAATTAATTTTTTAATATATATTTTTAAAATTTATTTATTTTCAGCATAACAGTATCATTAATTAATTAATTTATTTTTAGGTAATCTTCATACCCAACATAGGGCTCAAATTCATGACCTCAAGATCAAGAGTTGCATCCTCTACAGACTGAGCCAGTCAGGTGTCCCTACTTTTTTTCACTTTTAAAATGATGAGATAATGAAATTGTGTGAGAAATGAATATTTACTAGGTAATGAAAAATACTGCGGTGGGCTATGACCAACCCCACAGCACAGAATCCTCTTTTAGGCAAACATGTTGATGCAGTATGGAATAAACATGATAGCTCATGCTATTAGGTAGTGATATAAATTATTCTTATTGTAATCAGGTAAACACTTAAGGGATGGTTCTCTTTTCCCATCCCTTTATCACAGTCTAATAGAGTACAAATTTCAATCAGTTTGGGATTCCAGATATCTCTTACCCAGTAGATTCCCAAAACTAAGAGGTCTGCTAAGACATAAACGTGGGTCTTGCCTCTAAAAAAAAACAAGAGTAGCACCAAGAAACCCTGTTATCTTTCAAAACCTACATAATTGATTTTATTTGGTGGATTGTAATAAACTACAGTGAAAAGGAACTTCTTTAGCATAATTTGAGTGAACATTGTTGATGTCCTTTTCAGAATCCTTGAGATAGATCAAGGAATTCAGTCCTTACGGAGTTGAAAATTAGTAGAAAAAATTTTGGAATTAAAAAAAATCTACTTCCTGGGGCGCCTGGGTGGCTCAGTGGGTTAAAGCCTCTGCTTTCAGCTCAGGCCATGATCCCAGGGTCCTGGGATTGAGCCCCGAATCAGGCTCTCTGCTCAGCAGGGAGCCTGCTTTCCTTCCTCTCTCTCTGCCTGCCTCTCTGCCTACCTGTGATCTCTGTCAAATAAATTTTAAAAAATAAATAAATAAAAAATCTACTTCCTAACTCTGTTCAAGATATTCATTCTCCCTAAGATCTTTATCCTCATCTTTATCCTCACTGCGGGCCCCTGAGTGGGCCAGTGGGTTGAACACCCAACTCTTGGTTTTGGTTCAGGTCCTAATCTCAGGGAAGTGAGATCAAGCCTTATGTCAGGTTCCAGGTTCAGCACGGGGTGTGCTCCAGATTTTCTCTCCCTCTGCCTCTCTCCCACTCTCTCTCAGTCTCTCTCCCTCTCCAAAATAAATAAAATCTTGAAAAAAAATAAATAAGTAATGATAACACTTATTTCATAGAGATGTTGGAAAAAATGTATAAAATATGTATGTATGTGTGAAGAATGATGCAAATAATGTGCAGCCCACTCAGATGATGAAATTTACCTAGTATTATGATGTAAATTCTTGAATTGATCTTAGTTATATTACCCATATAAAAACAAGATTCATCGAAATACCGTGAAAACAAAACAGAAGAAATATTAAAATAAGAGTACACAAAGAACCTCTGAGCTTTTCATGAACCTGATATAATGGATTGTCTGAGTCAGAGGGGTTCTATGCTTGTTGGAGAGATGAGATCCATTTACCAGTCTGAAACGAAGATCAACCAGATTTTACCAAATGACAGCAAATTTTTAAGCATCAAACAAATAATAAACATATTGGAAACCAAGTGTACAGGTTAGACTGAAATTCTGAATTCTCATGAGACAAACACAAAAGGATTTATAGACAAAAAAAGGGGAACAGTATCTGTAAAACAAGCACCAGTTATGCTAACCTGGAAAAATAATCTTTATCCAGAAAGGAAGTAAATATTCCCATAGAAGAAAGTTCAGAAACAGCTGAATTTGAGAATGACCCAGAAAATACAGTGTGGCAGTAAAAACATCTTGAACTAAACAATTACCTGGGTAAGCATATCCAGAGAAATGGCCCAGAAGCAGACCTGGATGTAATAGTTATCCCCCTATTTTCTTGCTCATGTATTGAGGTGGTTTAAATAAGAAAAACAACAACAACAACAACAACAACAAAAACCAGGTTTCGTTGTCCTAAGAACCATTCAATTAAATTTTTTTAATTGTCAAATTGTAGACATTATATTAGAAAATCCTTTATTTTACTTCTTGTTTTATTTTATTTTCCCCTGGCCTCCTAAGGAAGGTCCTTTTGCTCAGTGTTCACACTTAGCAAGGTTAGAAAAAATGAATGCTTATTATTGCCGGAACAGTTGTCCAAACTTAGGAATCCCAAAAATAATCACAATATGGGAGCCATACAGAGTACAATCAACAAAACAACTCTACAGATATTAAATCTGGATTGTTCCAGATCTACAAAATTTCCCTGCTAGTAAGATACTATCAAAATTTTATTTTACCATTATTTTAATTGTAACCTGTTTTTTGAAAAACACTAAGAAAATTTCATTTCTACACTTAACATGCTAATTGTATTTGAAATATATTAAATTAAAATGTGGTAAAGTAAGTTTTCTATAGAGAAGATAGTGTACTTCAGTTGAAACCTGAGCAATTATTTCTAAGTCATGGCAGTTTTTATCACATTCAAGTTTTTCTAATTATGCCTTTGCTCATTCAAATCTTTGACATGCTTTTGAAGAAGTATGCTTTTGAAGAAGTATCCTTTGGAAGCACAATAGGAGAGTTAAAAGAATCTGAATTCTTAGTTGTAAGTGGAATCAGACTAATGCAAGCAGAAAAGGATGTTTTCAAAAAGAATATAGTGCATTTTGAAAAGTATCAGAGTGGGATACCTGGGTGGCTCAGCCAGTTAAGGTCTGCCTTTGGCTCAGGTCATGATCCCAGGGTCCTGGGCTCCAGTCCTGCAGCGGGACTCAGAGGGGAGTCTGCTTATCCCTCAGCTATTTCTTCCCTTCTCTCTGATAAGTAAATAAAATCTTTTTATTTTTTTAAGATTTTGTTTATTTATTTGATAGAGATCACAAGTAGGCAGAGAGGCAGGCAGAGAGAGAGGAGGAAGCAGGCTCCCTGCTAGCAGAGAGCCTGATGTGGGGCTTGATCCCAGGACTCTGGGATCATGACCTGAGCCAAAGGCAGAGGATTGAACACCCTGAGCCACCCAGGTGCCCCAGTAAATAAAATCTTTTTTAAAAGAGTATCACACTTTTTTTTTTGGGGGGGGGGGCTCCTAAATAATCAGGTCCAGACACAACAGATTAAGAGGCAGAATTTGTCTAATAACACAGTGCTGACACCATCGAGCACAGACCCAAGCTCATCTGCCAGTGTCAATGACAGTTGTCCTGCTTACGACTATTTCTACATGTATTGTGGAACAGGGATGGAATTCTCAACATCAACATCTGAATAGAGTCTGAGTATATTATTGTTTCTTTGGTGTATTTATCTCAGATTTGTAAGTCAGGTTATTTCATCTCATTGACAGATAATGGTCATGTATGTTAGAGCACAAAGGAAGGTGAGAAGGAGCTTAAAGGAGAAAGCAAGGATTGGACAGTTTGTATTCATTAGTGTAATGAAGACAGGACAGTGAAATTATCTGAATATAGTGTGTTTACATGCTGGGCAGCCACGAGTCATGATCTTTGTCCAAAGCATGAGCTATATAACAAGGACTTTGTACACTGGATTTTCGGTCAATAGTAAATGGAAAGGCTTTAACCAAGGAAATAACAGAATTGCATTTTGGAAATAGCATGGTAGCAGAGAAGAAATTGGGTTGTATGGCATGAAATCATGAAAACAGAAACTTATTGCAAAAAGGTTTCCTTCAAGCACATTTTTAAAAAGACATATGTTTTTCTCTTCCCAAATCTTTAAAAAGTGCCTAGTGAATTCATGTTTATAAAGTAGCGCTAATTTAGTTCTCTTTCTTTTTTTTGAGACATCTTACTTGGCTCCATTTGGTTTTCAAACAAGAAACTTAGATTCTTTCTTTGTTCTTAGAAATAGAAATGTAACCACAATGCATCTAGACTACTACTTGAGTTCTATATTAATTTCCACAATTAGTTGCCTCCTGCATAATTTTTTTTATTTTTAAGTATGTTTAGACCTTTAGAAATGTTGCAAAAATAATAGAGTGTGTTCCTATATACTTTTCACTTGCTTTTCCTAATGTTAACATCTTATATGGAAATAATATAATTTTAGAAACCAATGCATTTAACCTTAATGCAAAACTCTCACCTAAACTATAGACTTTATTTGAATTTTGCTAGTTTCCCACAAATATATTTTTGGCTAAGGGTGGGGAGATCTATGAGCCAAATCAGGATTCCAAGTTGTATTTTGTTGTCATATGTTTAATATCCTTTGGTATGTAATCTATGATTCATTTTTCTTTGTCTTTCATGACCTTCACATTTCTAAAATGTCTAGGCCAGTCATTTCCAGAATGTCCCTCAATTAGCATTTGTATAATGTGCTCTCATGCTTAGATTTAGACTATGCATTTCGACAAGAAAAAAATGATGATGTGCCTTTCTCAATGCATTACATCAGAGATATGTACTATAGCTTTATCTTATTATTTGTAGTATTAATTTTGCTGATTGCATTTTTAGTGTGGTATCTGCCTTGTTCCTCCACTATTAACTTGCTATTTTCCCTTTGCATTTATCTTCCAAAATCCCTCAATTTTTTTGGCCATTAATACCCCTGTTCATTTTCCCCAGTTTCCTTATTTGTTTATTTTTTTGACAATTTCATTAAGACTTTTAAAGAAAAAGAGGTAAATATAGGCTCAAATAGCCTTCAGCCAGCATTCATTGGGTGCCTAACATGAACCAGGCATAAAAGTAAATGAGACACATAAGATCTCAAAATCTATAAGGGACATAACTTCTAATGAAATATAGTGATTACAATGAAGTTTTATGCTCAGGATATTCAAATCTTAGCACTCTTATGAGAAAGGTGTTTTATATACTCAGTGGAGACTAAAGATCTCATTTCACATATAGGAAATATTTCAATATTTACTGTGATAATTATCTTCCTTTAAATAGTGTATATCAAGAAACTTACTTAAGGGTGCCTGGGTGGCTCGAATGGTTAAGCATCTGCCTTCTGCTCAGGTCATGATCCCAGGGTCCTGGGACTAAGCCCCACATCAGGTTCCTGCTCAGCCAGGATCTTGCTTCTCTCTCTCCCTCTACAGTTTCCCATGCTTGTGTTCTCTTGCTTTCTCTGTCAAGTAAATAAATACAATCTTTAAAAAAAAAAATTCACTTAAAAAGAAATTTATTTATTCAAATACATTTACTGAGTGTCACCAGTTCCTAGAGTAATAAATCCCATAAATGTATGAAGTAATAAAATATTTTAAAATTGTTACAAATTCTTGCAAGTTGGCATAGATTGCTAGTTAGAAGGGAAAACAATATGTTACTAGCTCTTGTTTACTTTTTAAAGATTTTACTTATTTATTTGAGAGAGAGGGAAAGAGCACAAGCCCGGGGAGAGGCACAGGGAGAGGGAGAAGACTCCGTGCGGAGCAGAGAGCCCAAAATGGGGCTGGATCGCAGGACCCTGGAATCATGACCTGAGCCAAAGAGAGAGGCTTAACTGACTGAGCCACTCACATGCCCTACCAGCTTTTGTTCAAACGATGAAAACAATAAATGTGTCCCAGTGTAACTTTATTTTAGTTTTTCTGAATGTGTATGAGAGATTATGTTTGTTTGTGTATGTGTGTGAATTTCCCTTGTATATTCTGGGCATCCTTCTATACTGAAGAAGATACAAAAGTCTATGAGCCCCTTCCCTCCAAAAACAATAACTACTCCTCTAAATTTGGTATTTAGTAGTATAATAAATAGTGATGTCTATGAAATATTTTTCATTAAGCTTTGAAGCTTTTAATTTCTCATTAAGCTTTTAAGGTTTTTGTTTGTTTGTTTGTTTGTTTTTAATTTTTTAGATGTGTATTTGTTGTGTAACAAATTACCACATACTCAGGGGCTTAAAACAATGACCACTTATCATGTCACAGTACTGTGGGTCACAAGTCTGGATAAGGTTTAAGTGGGCCTTTTATCAGGGTCTCACAAGGCTGCCATTAAAGTGTCTACAGGGGATGGAATAATATGAGGCTTGGAGCACTCTCCCAAGCTCATATGGTTTTTGGAAGAGTGTATTACCATTACCTTGTATTATCAGTGTAACTCTTGGAAGGTGCATCTTCAAGGGCAACAGGAAAAGCATCTCTTTTTCAAAAACTTTCTTGATTAGGTCAGATATACCCATAATAATATCCTTTTTTATTAACTCTGAGTCAATTACTTAGTAATCTAATCATGGAAATGATATCATGTCATATTCACAGTTTTTCCCATATTTAAGGGGAAGGAAGTAAGCAGGAATCTTGTTTACCATCTTAGAATTCTACCTACCACATGGCACATGCTACATGTTTACTCAAAATTATTGTAAAATCAGATATTGCTTTGGAATAGAATTACTATTTATTTTCAATATTTGAGAATATAGCAATCAAATCCAAATAGCATTTATTTGTAAAAATGATGGTTGACTATAACCATCCATTCTTCTATTCTGGGTACTCTTCTTAGTAAACTCTTATTTATATTTTTATTTATTTTTTCATTTAATTTCTTTTCAGTGTTCCAGAATTCATTGTTTCTGCACCACACCCAGTGCTCAATGCAATACGTGCCCTCCATAATACCCACCACCAGGCTCACTTAGTAAACTTTTATTTTAAAATTACTGGCTACTTGTTGAACACCATATAAGTTAAAATGTTAGAGTTTGAACCCAATATTACATAAGTGAGGAGGAACCATGGCAGTGGGTATAAAATCTTCTCTCAGCTTCTCAGCTCCTTGGAATGGCATAGTTGACTAGAGCCTAGCATTATTCTATAACAAAACTCCAGTCTTTCTCTCCACAGTGTATTTGCAGGAAATGTTAAAAGGAAAGCCTATGATCTTTATTATACTGCTCAGTCCATCAGGGACTAAGATAGGAAGATCAGAGAACAACAGAAATTTGGCGGGGTTCTTCTATACATACTATTGAGTTGACTACTGAGTTGAATTCAGACAAACTACTGCCCTTCTAAAGCCAACAGGATTGGTCAATAGTTTGTTAACTGGTTGTTGATTTTTTGCTGGAATAAGTTTGGCTACGTGTGTGTGATTTCTTTTTCTTTTCTTTCTTTCTTCTTTTTTTTTTTTTTTAGATTTATTTATTTATTTGAGAGAGAAAGAGAGTGCATGCATGAGGTGTGGTTTGGGGGTGAGGGAGGGGCAGAGGGAAAGAAAGAATCTCAAGCAGATTCCACACTGAGTGTGAAGCTGGACAAGGGGCTCAACCTCACAACCTTGAGATCATAACCTGAGCGGAGACCAAGAGTCTGACATATTAACGGCTGAGTCATCTAGGCATTCTATGTGTGTAATTTCAGCTCACATTTTTATTTATTTGACAGAGAGAGAGAAATCACAAGCAGGCAGAGATAGAGGGGGAAGCAGGCGCCCCGCTGATCAGAGAGCCTGATGCGGGGCTCGATCCCAGAATCCTAGGATCATGACCTGAGCCAAAGGCAGAGGCTTTAACCCACTGAGCCACCCAGGTGCCCCATCAGCTCACATTTTTGTCTCAAAATTTTTACCTCCAATTATGCTCACCTATCAGTCCTTTTATTATCAAATTTCTAAAATTTTCACTCAGCTACATGATGTATTTGCAATATTTTATTATATCAGTTGTAAAAAACTATTTAGAATGTAGGTCAAAAACTAAATAGTGAAGCATGCAATACTCAGTTTTGCAGATGCTGTGATATAATTTTTTAAAAAAATAAGTGGAGTCTAGATTTTAGATTTGGCATTGCTCTGCCTGATTGCTGTTTCCTCCTAGGGGAATAGACCCGTGTTCATTTTTTTTTTCTTTTTTTTGTATCTTCAATACACAAATCTTGGTAAACAGGAGAACTTTGTGAAAAAAAAGACAGGGAGGACAAGATGAAGGAAGGAAAAATGAATAAACTCTTGTGTACTTCATCTCTTTTATTTATTTTTATTTTTTCATCTCTTTTATTAATGGTCTTTTTAAAGACTTTTTATTTATTTATTTGACAGAGAGAGATCACAAGTAGGCAGAGAGGCAGGGAGAGAGAGAGGGAGAAGCAGGCTCCCTGCTGAGCAGAAAGCCTAATGTGGGGCTTGATCCCAGGACCCTGGGATCATGACCTGAGTCGAAGGCAGAGGCTTAACCCACTGAGCCACCCAGGCCTCCCATTAATGGTCTTTTATTTAACGAACTTGACTTCTCCTTAATGATTAATTTTATATTTAAATTCCTTTAAAATAGTCAAATTAAATTTGAAAACTAATGTTTGTAAATATGGTCTATAAAGGAAACCATAGTACTTATAAGACCAAAAATAAATATTATTAACTTAAATAATCACAGGAAACGTAAAATAATCACAGTCAAGGTAAAAGGTATGAAAGCCCAACGAAGAAGTTGATGATTTAAACACAGAGAAATGTTAGTGGCATTGCTGATGGTGAAAACTACATGTATTGATATTAGCATGAGGTCATTTTAATCCACATAATTTCCAGTCAGTATCTGGAAATTCAAAAATCTCAGAAGTTTTTGAGGAAAATAATGCCCAGTGTAATATATATTTGAATTAACTTTAATAGGTTATATAAACATATAAAATCCTGGAAGTATCTTCTTCATTCAGATTTCTGTTTGGAGAAATAAAAGTAAAAATATATAGCATAGTGTTTTCAAATGTTCTTTTTAAAGTATATCATGATGTGGTAAAGTTTATTTTTCTAATTTAGAAGAAAAGTATGCAATTACATCTGCAATCTCATAATAATCTTGGGATAACTGGTCCATCAACTTAGTCATTTACATGGGGCACACATAAATTCATTACTTTTAAGATGTAGTTGCAATGAACAAGCAAGCAAGGTACAAGACCTTTACTGAAAAAATTTTAATGAGATTTTTTAAACTGTAAAATGAAGATGTGAAAATAAGATGTGTTTTGGGAAATGCTATTAAATACCATTTAGGGTTTCAGATGTCTTAAATTACAGACCAATTACTTTTCACATTAATTTTTATCTTTTAACTTCTTATCTTCTTGGTGAGATGTTCTTTAACATCTCATGACTGAAACAAACAAACAAAAGAGAAAAAAACCCTCTCATTCTGGCAGTCACTGTGGTCTGTTGAAATTAATAAAGTTCCACTGTAAGCTTTAAATATAAACAAACATAGTCCCTTTCTTTATGAAATAGAATTAACTGGAAAAAATAAAGACCAGATGTTTCAAAGAAAAAGTAATATCCCATGTAATAAGTGTGATTTCCATTCTGACATAGTATGTCATTTGAGTAACACTAGAACAAGAGAAAATTATATTTTAAGGTCAGTCTTTGAAAATGCTAACATAATTATTTAATTTCAGGGCATATTCTCTTTTGGAAAGTGGATAGCACATTTAATTAAATTTAAACTTTTTTTTTAACATTGTTACTTGAATGTAACAGAAATTATAGCAATTGAGATACCACTTTCAACCTCTTAAAAAGAACTAATGTGAAAGTCCTAGCCACAGCAATCAGACAACAAAAAGAAATAAAAGTCCTCCAAATCAACTAGGAAAAAGTGAAATGCTCACTCTGCAGATGACATGATAGACTAGGTAGAAAACCTGAAATACTCCACCAGAAAATTGCTAGAACTGACAAATGGCTTCAGTAAAGTCACAGGATACAAAATTAATATACAGAAAACTGTTGCATTTCTATATAACAGTAAGGATGCAGCAGGAAAATAAAGAATCAATAATCAATCCCATTTACAATTTCACCAAAAACAATAGGACACCTTCGGAATAAACCTAACCAGAAAGGTAAAAGACCTGTACTCCAAAAACTATAATACACTGGTGAAATATATTGAACAGGACACAAAGAAATGGAAAGATATTTTATGCTCATGGATTGGAAGAACAAATATTGTTAAAATATGTATAGTACCCAAAGGAATCTACACAATAAATACAATCCCTATCAAAATACCACTGGCATTTTTCACAGAGTTAGAACAAACAATCGTAAAATTTATATGGAACCATATAAATGCATAGGCAAAGCAATCTTAAATTCTTTTTTTATGGTTGGGTAATATTCCATTGTATTTATATAACACAATTTTTTTATCCATTCTTCAGTCAATGGACATTTGGGATACATGTACACTGGGATACATGTATTCCTTTAAGTTAATATTTTAGTATTTTTGTATTCTTTGAGTAAATGCCTAGTGATGCAATTGCTGGATCATAGGGTAGTCATATTTTTAACTCTTGTAGGAAACTTTTTACTATTTCCAGAGTGGCTACCCCAGTTTGCATTCCCACTAACTGTGCAAGAGGGTTCCCCTTTCTCTGTATCCTCGTCAATAGCTGTTTCTTCTGTTGTTGATTTTAAACATTCTGACAGGTGTGAGGTGATATCACATTATAGTTTTGATTTATATTTCCTTGATAATGAGTGATGTTGAGCATCTTTTCATGTGTCTGTTGGCCATCTGGATATCTTCTTTGTAAAAATGTTTATTCATATGTCTTCTGCCCATTTTTTAACTCGATTATTTGGTTTCTGAGTATTGAGTTTGGTAAGTTCTTTTTTTAATATTATTTTTATATCTTTTAATTTAAAATTTAAAACTGTCCAGTTTTCTTAACACCATATTGTTTTTTCCCCCTTGAATAGTCTCCCCTGCTTTGTTGAAGATGAAATGACAACATAGTTGTGGGTTCATTTCTGGGTTTTCTCTTCTGATCTATTTGATCTCTCTGTCTGTTCTTGTGCTCCTACTGTACTATTTTGATCATTACAGCTTTGTAATAGAACTTGAAGTCCAGAATTGTGATGCCTCCAGCTTTGCTTTTCTTTTTTAAGAAAAGAATGAAATCTTGCCATTTTCAATGATATGGAATGGAAATGGTCCATATTATGCTAAGTGAAATAAGTCAGAGAAAGACAAATATCATATGATTTACTCATATGTGGAATTTAAGAAACAAAACAAAGAAGCATAGGGAAAAAAGAAAGAAAGGAAAACTAAGAAAAAAGATTTTTAAAAGATTTTATTTATTTATTTGTCAGAGAAAGAGTGAGCACAAGCACAGGGAGCAGTAGCTGAGGGAGATCCAGGCTCTCCACTGAGCAGGGAGCCCCACTCAGGACCCTGGGATCATGACCTGAGCTGAAGGCAGATGCTTAACTGACTGAACTACAAACTGATATTTGCCAGAGGAGAGGTTGGTGGGATATAGGTTAAATAGTTAATCATGATTAAGGATTAAGGAGGGCACATGTTGTAATGCTGTTAAGTAACTGGAATTTAAATAAAAAGAAAGAACTAATGCACTTTTTTCGTTATATTCATCCAATATAGTAAAGTAAAATTTCATTTCCCTTTAGGCTTCATTTCTGTTTTTAGTTTCATTTTAATATTTTTAATATTTCTGTGAAAAATATTAAAATAATTCTGATTTGGATGATAAATTATATGGTCAATCTTATTTTTAAAATATACTCATCTTGGCTTGAGTGTTTTCAATAATATGTCATAAAACACATTTGTCTTCAATGCATTTTATAAAATTCCTTAAAATAAATATTAATAAACCTATTTAAATTGAAAATCAGCATTGGAGTTTTCCTAACTGTATAAGGGTGGTTTGTCAGCAAGGATTGTCTTTGTGCATTTATTTATATGGTGGGCAGTTTTTCATAAATATACCTTTCTAAATATATGCTAAAAAAGTTTTAATACATTTATTTAAAAATTTGTAGGAACAAATGTGTGTTGAAATTAATCATATTTCAGGGTTTCCAAATTGTTTTGCACTTATTAGGTTAAACAGGGTAAAACAGAGAAATATTAACAGGTAGATAATTATAGCCATTAGAAAAGTTGCAGTGGATCCTGTGATATGCTTTCCAGGAACTGAGAACCTAAATGACTCCATTAATACATCCTTTGGCAGTTCTCCAGTCTTCAGCGTTCAAGTCAAAATGGCTCAAGTCAAGTTAGAATGTGGATATTATTTAGAAAATGTCCTCTTCTTGAAGTCTTTCCATATAGTCTCTTTCTGTGACTCTTAAGACCCTTAGTGTGGTAATGCTGAAAGAATTGCGACTAGTGATATAGTTCTAAAAGAAAAAATGGCAACTTTCCGGTTGGATTTTAACCTACACAGGCAAAGAAGTATATGATGCCGCATATCTCAGTTAACTAGGGTGAATTTGGAAATATGTGCTACATTCTATCATCCCCTCAATGTCAGTCATCATACCTAGTAGAAAGATGAGGCCCAATGTGAGGAATCTAAATGTGAAATCTTGTTAATTCAGCAGTTCCTAATGGCCACATCCAGGTTTTGTTCATACTAACAAGTACCTAAAGTGGTATGGAAATAAATATTTTCTGGATTGAAGAGTTTGATAATTTTAAAGTCACCCTCAAATGAATCACTAGCAGGAATATTGAAACCGGTACTAATAAAAGAATATAGTATTGGGGTTAATGTAGAGCATGAACCCAGCCGTAATACCTGGCTCGCTAAAATGTTAACCCAGAGGCTGCTGGGGCTGAACGGAGGTTTTGAAGAAGGGCGTAGGCCTTACAATGCTGAGACCTGTGTGACCCCTAGGCCATTGGAATGCCTCAGGGAGTTGCCTTCCCAAAGTTTACTTAGCCCAGATAGCCACCCTGTGATCTAAGATGTATGCATGGTCCCTTAGGCTATGTTTAAGAGAATGCATAGAACATGCAGATTAGCATATAGTATCTTTCCTGTAGGCAGATCCTCCCAGTTTCAATAAGACACATTATCTTCCTCTCTGAGTGTTTACCCCCTGGCCTTCTCCTCTTTTTCACAGCAAAGTTGGGAGTAATTTTTCATCCCTCAGTACAGGGATTGCTGGACATTCCTGGCAAGTGGTGACCAGGCATGATTTTATAAGGACACTGGTGTGAGACTGAAAGTCCGCTATCTCCAGAAAACCAGTTCCTATGCTTTGCCTTTATCAAGTCTTTGACGACCCTTAATCCCATATGGGCATGTGTTTTAAATCTTTGTAAGGTTCTAACAAACGTCCCCAAGATTTAAATCATGAAAAAATTCTCATTGACTAATTAGGCTTTTTTGTTTGGTATGTTGCCGTGTGGTGTAAGGTCATCAACACTCAATATTCTGGTTATTGTAGTGTTTCCTGTATCACAGAAATAACTGAGTTTCCTGTCAATAGCATAATAAAGAATCCCCATATTAGATCATTAACAATAGCCATTTTTTGATTTGCATCATTTATAATTGTTCTTATTCTCTTACAAAATGAGCTTCATCTTCAAAGAGATTCATATATAGGATTTAGGACAAATACGATTTTTGTTATCTTTAAAAAACTGAAAAAAAAAACCTAAAAAACTGAAAGGTCTTAAAACTCCAGAACTAACTAAATTTGCATTCAAATTCAACAAGAATTAGTAATGTGGACTAAATGAGCTAAAAGATTAGTAGTTTTGTGACTTTTATTTAAAACATTGCTGATTCTCTAATGTTTGATCTTCCAGATTAAGAAAACATTCCCTTAAGATATGAATGATTTACAGAAATGTGATAAAGTATTTGTAAACAAAAGCATTTAGGTAAAGCAGTACTTGGGGCCCCTCAGCATTTGTTGTGGCCTATTGACTATGATGATTTATGTGAAAAACGAACTGCTCAATCACTTAGCAGGAGTTCTACAGTTGCTAATATGCTTCAGGGGAGAGGTCCATACTAACTGTAGGGCAACGAGTTCTTATGGACCCTCAGTTCTTGAACAATGCTCTCTTCATGCAAAATGAACTTGGGAATGGATTCCTGATCAGGGCACTCCTCAAGGCTCTTTGCCTCCATTAAGCAGAGCCCCCAAGAACACTTTATGGAATTTGTCAATAAATTACAGCAAGCTATTCCGAGAAAATCTGTCATAATAAGGCTATTATTGAGAAAGCATTTCTACCCTTAAACACATGATACAAAAACAAAAAGCGGGAAATATGGGTCCTGTAGCACAATTACAGAAACCATTGATTAACTCTTTTTAATTTAAATTCTGCCAAAGAAAAGCATTTTAAACCACACTTCCCACCAAAAACATGAGCCCAAGTACTCTGGAAGGACCCAAACATGGGCATTTGGCAGGGGCCAGAAGAACTCCTAGCATGGCAACGAGAAATGTTAAACATTACCATGACCCGGCACAGGTCCAGTCCCTCCAAGGAGGCAGCTGAATCTAGAAGAAAAATAATCACCCATCATGTGCCTGACTGGCACCCACAAGGCCAAATTCATGACCTGGGGAGATCTCAAGAAGGTGACCGAGAAAGCTAAGGAGATTCTACAATAGACCAGCAAGCCCTCTATTCTTGAAAACATGTTCTTGGCTATTGTGTCTACCCTTAACACCAGTTCTACCATGGCATGTATTCCTGTCTTTCTATTCCTGCCTCACGTTCTTTTATTGGGCCTATATATTCCCCCTCTGGAAGACTGTTACTTGAGCAGATACACTTTTCCCTATTTTTAACCATGCCGCTATCCCTGTTAAGCTTACCAGAGGTTGGGAAGAATCCAAATCCATTAGCTTTCTGAATCAGGCATTATCTGACATCAGCCCACCCAAGTGCTCCTTGGGTCTACTCATTGCCTTGGGTCTACTCTTCCCAGGCATTATCACAGCTATCTCAATTATTCCTGCTAGTACTATGGCACCTGCCTCTCTCACGTGGTTCAGACTTCTGCCTTTGTGGATCAGCTGGCTCTTAATACCACAAGGGAATTTCAACTTCAACATACTATTGATCAAAAAAATATCAGTACGATGGGGCACCTGGGTAGCTCAGCAGGTTAAAGCCTCTGCCTTCGGCTCAGGTCATGATCCCAGGGTCCTGGGATCGAGCCCCGCCTCTGGCTCTTTGGTCAGCGGGGAGCCTGCTTCCTCCTCTCTCTCTGCCTGCCTCTCTGCCAACTTGCAATCTCTGTCAAATAAATAAATAAATAAAATATTAAAAAAAAAATATCAGGACATTTTCAACTAATGGAAGCTGCTATTGAATATCTTGGGGAAAAACAAGAAGCCTTAGCCTATTGGCAAGGCCTCTTGAGTGACTGGGCTGACAGATCCATCTGTGTTACCCCCATGCCTTGGAACCAGACCACACGTGACAGGGAAAAGATAAAGAAACAAATGCATGGATCACTCCATGATCATTTAACTTCTGATGTTCAGCAGCTAAAGGATTAGATGCTCAACTCATTGACGGTGGAGAAGGATCATAAGCTTCATAGAGAAGCTTGGCAATCTCTTTGCAACAATCTGCAGTGGCTTATCCCAGCCACATGGTTCTCCTGCCCAAAATGGGGATTCTTAGGGGCTGCTATTACAATAATTAGTTCTTCTTCTCATCATAGTCTTCAAAATTGGAATAAATGCCCTATCCACTGCCAGAGATGTGAAGCATATTTACACAGAGAAGTTGTCTCAAAAACTACTTGCTTCCCCTTGAAAGAAACAAAAAGGGGGAGATATTGGGGTTAATGTAGAGCATGAACTCAGCCATAACACCCAGCTTGCTAAAATGTAACAGAGCCCACTGAGGGCAGGGAAGATTTCAGAGAAGGACATAGGCCTTGGAATGGGGCAGGGAATTGCCTTCAGGAAGTTTTCTCAGCCAAACAGCTGCCCTGTGATCTAAGAGCTATTTTGCATTGTCCCTTAGCCCTTTGCATGGCCCCTTGCATCTTCTACAGGTTTTCATTTTGTATCTGTATGAGAATCATATTTTAAATTGGAGGTATTGGATGTTACTAAACTTTTTGTGGGGGTCATTTCACTATATCTATATATCAAATCATTATGCTGTACACAGGAAACATACAATGTTCTATGTCAATTATGTCTTCATTAAACTAGAAAAAATGGATCTTTTACCTGTTTCGGAGGTCTTCCACCAAGATACTGAAAGAATTAAACTCTGAGAGATGAGTAAACTCACTGGATAGGAGCAGTTGAATACTAGCACTATCACTTCTTGGTTCCCAGTGGTGAATCCCAAGTGGTACTAGAACCCATTTTTGTTTCTTTTGTTTTCTAATTTAAATTTTTCCTTTCTATAATGTGCTTTGATTTTAGTTTTGGGATTTTTCTTTTTGTTTAATTTTGGTAAGTCATTCCACGTTGATAGCAGCAACGATTGAAGTCTGAGTTTATATTCTGAATATTTGTTAAATGTAAGATTCATAGAGATCTAGTCTCTGTTGGATGAAAGGCAATGAAGTGTCTGCTCTGTTGGTCTTTTTGTTTATTTTTTCCACTCAAGCTTAAATCAATTAAGAATCCTATGCCGACTGGGATATCTAGTCCAATGAATATTTTTGTGTTGCTGTATTTACATTTGACCCATGATGGAAATTATGGAATTGAAGCTCTAATATCTCTCTTTCATCTATGTGTCTATAATTCAAAGAACACATTTGTCTTTCATTGAATGAATGTGTAATATTTTTGTTCTTTCAGGAGTTATTAATAACTTAGATGACAAGGCTTTTAAATTAAAAAGAGTTGGTTTGGAATGACTTAGGGAAATAAATAATTGTTTATATAAATTAGATATCCTAAAATTCCAGAAATATAAGGAAATTTAATCTCTAAAACACAAGTGTGCTTTAAATGTACTTTAACTTCTATAAGATGTAATTTAGAGATATATTATGAATCTATTCACATAAATTAAACTTTGGCAGACAAGGCTATTTTAATTACAGTTTAATAAAAACAGCTCAAAAATCAGCTCTATCTACTCTGATTTATCAGGTATAATACCAATCTATTGGAATATGCTTTTCTTAAACATATACAGGTTCAGTGGTGAGAAAAAGTATCAATCACATTACTAACTTTTAATACTATGAAGAAAGATTTATTTTTAACTAAATTGAATAAATATTTTTATTTGTTTTTTAATCTCAGTATTGATTATATTTTGTAATATGTCAGCTTAAAGACAATTTTCAGAATCTTTAGATAACTTGACACTTTGGCCTAATCTTAAGTTAACTAAGTAAACTAATACACAGAAGAAAGTTGCATAGTCATGCTAGGTCACACATGGGTGGCCAATTGAATTACAGTTTATCCTGCAGTAGCTGTTTGAACTAGCCTATTACTCTGGTCAGAATTGGTACCCTACTTTGGTGCCCAAAAGGCAGGGTTTACATTCTTTGGTGGTTAGGGAGATAGTATGCATGCTTTACTGATTGGATGTCTTCGCCTGGCCTGACTCCTCCTTGCATTCCAGGCTCTGTTATCTCCACCTGACCTGACCCGTCCTTGTATTTGGGCTCTGTTATCAGGGACTGGTGGACAATATTTTACTGGTTTTCCAGACTTGCTTTTAAGTAAGTTCCCCAGGGGGAGGGGCGGGCAGGGTCAGTTTAAGTTTTACTGCATAAACAACAAAATGGCTGTTTAATGGAGATGGAGTCGCTCTGGCTAAGTAAGCCCCTACAGGTATAATGAAAAAGAAATTAAAAAAAAAGAAAGAAATAGAACTGTGTATGTTGTTTGCATTCTGTTTTTTTGTTTTTTGTTTTGTTTTTAGATTTTATTTATTTATTTGACAGAGAGACACAGCAAGAGAGGGAACACAGGCAGGGGGAGTGAGAGAGGGAGAAGCAGGCTTCCCACTGAGCAGGGAACCCGACCCAGGGCTTGATCTCAGCACCCTGAAATCATGAACTGAGCTGAGGGCAGACGCTTAATGACTGGGCCACTTAGGCACCCCTGCCTTCTGGTTTTAAAAGAAAAGATGTGTGTGTGTGTGTGTACACATTTTGTCTTCAGATCCCTGCACATTGCTAGAAGTTTTTGACAACCTTCTTCCCTATTTATTTTTGTCTTGGTGGGAAAAATAATCATTATTTACCATGTTGAAACTGAAACAGAATTCTAAAATCTTTACCTACAGAGTTTTATAAAAACACTTATGTCAGTATTACGAACTCTCTTTACTTAATATTATAATTTTGGTGTGTACTTAGAATATCATTTGGTAGAATGTTTATATAATGTCTCAAGATTATTTTATGTTACACATCAAATTTTTCCTCAAAAAATTATGTTCTTCCTTTTTTATAAATCTGATTAAATACTCACTCTGATCTTTGAAATGAGTCTTAGTATAATTAGATAATTTTTTTCCTAAAATGCTTCTTGAAACAGCATTAGCATTTTTAGTATACCATAGAAACCTCATTTTTTTGGTCAATTTCTCTTGTCTTGTCATGACCCTTTTCAGAACTTTTACATTTGAAATTACCACTGATAAATTCATCACAGCTCTCTTAAGTCTCTGTCACCTAGAGATAGGATTTGGATTCCTTTCTTGCCTCTGTAAAGATTCTGTAATCAGCCATTGGCCTGGGTTTGTGTCTTAAGGAAAGAGCACAGTCTCATAGCCCTGTGGAAAGTGCTGGGTACGTCAAGATACTGACACTTCAAATAGTAATTCTTGGGATAAGGTATGGTGATGGTATCACCCAGAAAACTTTCAGACTGTTCAAGAGGACATGTGCAGGATTTCCCAGAACTTTTTATTCAAGAAGTAGACAACTTCATTGATTGAATTGATAGGAGATGATCATATTAACTTATTTGGTACATTGTGGATGTTACTTTAATGTTTTATTTTCCAAATATGTTAGGAAGTCCTTTGCTTCCTGTGCTATTAGGAAATCATAACAACTTAGTAGAATCTGTTTTCTAAAGTGAAGTGAAACATCTTTAAATGATATCTTATTCTAACTTACCTCTTTTCCCAAATCAGAAAAATCTACTTAAGTCTCTTTATATGCAGTATACTTTTTTGCAGAGATTCTTACAGAGTATTTCCTTTTTTATCAGAATATAATGGCAAAAACTAATTATGCAACCATGGCTTTGCCTGTAATATATTTGAGAATGATGCCCATTTAATCAGGATAAACTAAGGAACTAAGTTCTACTATATGGAGCCAATACTTACACACCCTCTCTGGAAAACTAGCATGGCTTGCAAAGTCCCAGGGTTTTTTTTTTTTTTTTTAACATTTTATTTATGTATTTTACATACAGAGATCACAAGCAGGCAGAGAGGCAGGCAGAGAGGCAGGCAGAGAGAGAGGGGGAAGCAGGCTCCCTGCTGAGCAGAGAGCCCAATGCGGGGCTCGATCCCAGGACCCTGAGATCACAACCCGAGCTGAAGGCAGAGGCTTAACCCTCTGAGCCACCCAGGTGCCCCACAAAGTCCCAGTTTTATAAGTGATGAGGAAGGTTACTTTCCACCTGACAAGGAACCTCAGAGTATTTCAGAGACCTTGAGAAGAAAGGAACTTTCCTAAATGTATAGGTATCACAGAAAAAATCTGGTAGAGAGATTTTCTTGAACGTGGCTTCCTAGAATCAAGAGAGCAAATAATGGAACCTTTTCTAAGTCCAGTCTGTTATAGTCAAGTCCTTATAAAAACTACTAGTAAAGCAAACCTGAGAAGACTTATATAATAAAAAAATATTCTGGCTGCATAATAAGACTAGCTTTAGATTGTAATCAGAATTGATCTTTAGGGGCACCTGAGTGGCTCAATGGGTTAAAGCCTCTGCCTTTGCCTCAGGTCATGATCCCAAGGTCCTAGGATCCCCCCAACCCCTGTCTGCCTACTTGTGATCTCTGTCTGTCAAATGAATAAATAAAATCTTTAAAAAAATTGATCTTTCATTGAAATAATTTTTAATTGCAAAAGAAGATCATAACAAGAATTGAAACAAACAAACAAAAAATACTATATATTTTTATCAGAAAGCTGCATTGTTTAGAACAAACCTTTTTGGTGATTCTGTCCTTTCTGTATGGGTGGGCTATTTTACAAATCTTGATGGTGTAGAAAACTTACAGCAGTGAAATATAATTCTCATCTATGGACATGCAAATCAATGATTTCTGACGGATGTTCAATTGACTTCTCCTTGCATGGAGAAAACCAGTTTTATGTCTATTTATATGGAATTTCAACTTTTCTTTGGTACACACAAATCTCTGCTTCCTGACTTCCTCTTTGAATGGATTATTTCACCTACCTATTTTCCCTATGAAATTGAGTTAAATAAAATCTTTAACACATGAATAAAAATGTATGAAGTAATTTTATATTTTCTTGTACAAATTAGAAACTAAAATTGATAAATGTTGAAATGACTCGGACTTCAAATTCCTTATTCTTCTTAGCATAGCACAAATGCCTCACATTTCAGTGAGCTTAATTGCCATAGACATCTTTTTAATAACTTTAAATCAGTTCTAATATCTTATCAAGTTTACACTTTTCAACCATCATTCTATTCTGAAGTGTATATCACCATTTACTGCGTTGCACATTTGCCTATCTGGGTCTGTTAGCTGTCAAGAGTTCTCTGGTGATGGAGTTTGAGCCTCTGCAGGCAAGGCTGTATTGATGGTAAGAATCAGCCACAGAGATTTCTTCATTAAGGATCTTCCCCCTATGAGACTCTAAGACATTCTTTATCAAGTTCTAAGAAGGAATTGAACTTCATCTACGAGAGACCACCCCATTAGCAAGAGCATGAAGCTTGACATTTAAGGGGATTGTGTTCCTGAGGACTAACTAGGATTTATGTGGGAGGGAGGCAGAAGATTAGTTGATAAGTAGATTATAAAATGTATGCAAAGTTTTTCTTGTCTTCCAGAATCAAAATGTATCTTCCTGTTTTAATGGTTATCTTGATATTCACCTTTCATTATAATTTAAAATGCCAGAAGCCTTCAGCTAAAGTAATAGAGTGTTTTTGGCAATAGACAGCTGATTTTAAAATCACTTAATGGAATATAAATTCTGTAAGGTTCTTTCTTTTCTTATTTTACTGAATTAAAATTCTAGGTTTTTTAGACTAGCAAACTTTCCTCTGTTTGCAATAAAATTCCCTTCTACTTCCCATATACATAAATGCTAAATAAGCTTATTTACTTCCAGACTTTGTGGCTATTACTATATCTCTAAATATAGCTTGTTCATAAAGCACTTTTCAAATCTAAATTTAATCTGAAAGTGATGAGTAAGATTTCACAAGATGTTCTGAATAACTGTACCTCAGCTGGACCTAATGCCATTTTACTACTTTGCATTGTTTTTAGTGCATATTCTAAATGAGTCATTTCTTGAGCTTCTGCTCAATAATTTCTAAAAGAGTTCAATTAAATTATGCACAATTTAAGTTCTTAGTATTCCAATTACTTTTTCCTTAGCAGTTTTAAATTTCATAACATCTATAGAGAAAAAGATTGAATTAATCTGTATTTCTCCCAGAAAAGTTGAATTTCATGTCTTTATGTTGCTCATGTAGTTTGTTTAATTCTCTTTTTGGCCAGGGAAGCACTTTGGTGTCATCAGAAAATAACAACAGCCCAAGAAAGCATCTATCAATTTGCAAATTGTCAAGGCATTCTGGTCACTGGAGTGTGAAGGTTGGTGGAAGGAGGAAGCATGATTGCTGGTTACAGTTGTGTTCAACACTATTTTAATATTGAGAATCACAGCTGAAATACAAGTTAGTTAACTTACTGAACTTAACTCTAGCCTTTGGGTTCAGTATTGGAGATAGAGTTCTTAAGTGCTTACATTGATTCTACGGTTTTAATTAGACTTGGGACCATTTTCTAGGTTCTCTGAATAAGAAGTGGTGGTCTGAGTCAAAGTTGATATGGTTGATGTATTTTCCTCATAATTATCTATGAGCTAATATCAGAGCCTTTGTTATTTTATTTAACTATTAAGCAGAGCTATATAATAATAATGAGTTTTATTTGTCTTAAAATGCATGATGCTTGCCTTTCACTTAAAAATAAATTTGTTCACTGTAATTTTATTCATCCAAGATGGTAGGTAGAGGCCATTAAGAAAGAAATTAAGAAATACCCATGTACCAAGAATGAATGGCTGAATTATAATATTTTCTTTCTTTTTTTCTTTCTTTCTTTCTTTCTTTCTTTCTTTCTGATGCAAGGTGAGAAAAAAGGAAATTGGTAAGAGTGAGTATCTTTTATAAACTTTGTTTTGAAAATATTTGCAATGACTTTTGACACCAACTACCAGAATCAAACCAAACTTCATAGTCCTTCACCGGAGGACTACCCTCACTTCACACACCAGCCACCAGCTGTGAGTTCCTAGGGTCATCCTCACTTCAAATAATCTGGCCCCAAATTTGAGGGTTTCCACTACCTTCTCTTCTTTGTTCATTCACAGGACAGCATATATAAGACAGAAAACCACTATGGTTATGATTACCGTTTTCCTATAGAAAGAAGATATGAATTAGAATCAGCCAAAAGAAGTGATGGATAGGAAAAGGTCTGGGAGGTTTCCAAATGCAAAAGTTTCCCTTGTCCTCTCTCTGTGGAATGAGGATATACAATCATCCTGACATATAGATGTATGACAATAAACAAAGGATTCCCAAGTAGTGAAGCTCACCCAAGTTGCAATGTTCAGAGTTTTTATTGGAGTTTGATTACACAGGCATTCTTAATTGAATCATTGGCCACATAGTTGATTTCAAACTCCAGTGCCTTCTCTCCCTAGAGGTCAAGCTGATATCACCTGACTCAAAGCCCCAACCCCTGATCACATGGCTGGTCTCTCTAGCATGACCAACCCCCATCCTGAATTATCTTGGTGGCATATGATACCAAGGGACTCACCATGAATCACCTTGCTAGTATATACCACTAAGAATAAGAAAGTCTCTACTGTCACTCAGGAAATTCCAAGGATCTGGAGGCTACCTCCCAGTAACAAGGAACAAAGACTAGCCAGATTCATTATTACATAGGGATATCTGATTGAGCTAAGCAAGAGAAAATCATAATGCAGTTTTATGAGGCCTTAAGCTTTTTAAAATCAGTAAAATGTCTCAAGTCTTTAAGACATAGCAAGGTTTGTTTCATTTATGTGATTCCAAAATTACAGAGGCCACAAACTCTAAATAGAAGTTTTGGTATGAGAACAAGCAACATCTTCTGTTTCTCTCTCTTACATGTTATTTAATGTTATTTAATCATCTAAACTATATATACACACAACAAGTAACACTTAATGTGTTTTTTGGCAACGGGTTCACTATTAGAGGAACCTATAGCTTTTCCTTTCGGCCATACCTACAACTATTATTGTTCTAAAGGTAAAACCAACATGACTGCAAGCCAACTACAACTTCTCCCCAGAACCAGGCTTGGATTGAGTTTCTGTAGTTCCTAGAAAGATGTTCAGATACCATTCTACAAAGTCAGCATCATATCGTATTTTTTCCTGATGAATAATTTTTATTGTATTTTTATGCACATTGGATAATAACTCTCTTGATTGAAATGATTTTCCTGCTTCTCCTGTGGAAAAGCTGTTTTCCTAAAATTGAAAATGTTTTTCATATTTCTCTCCACTAATTTGGGACCCTGCTCCTTTACCTTCATCCTATGGCATTTCTCAGATGACTCTCAGACATGTATTTTATCCCTCTATGCTTCAATAGAATCAACTAAAGCATTTGAAAATGACACACGTTGCATAATTATTTTCTATGAATGGATCTACTTTGCATTGAATTATCAATTACCTGAAGACTGATTAGGTCTTAAAATTTAGTATTTTCCATGGAAGAATAAGGAAAAACACATAAAAGAAACCGCATTGATATGTATTTGTTTCTCCTGGCTACTCCCAGTGGGTTTGTCTATTTCTTTCAAGTAAAATTATTCATAAGACCCCTTTTTGAACTATGGGAGAATTTTAAAGAATATCATGTGTTCACTAAGATTCATATTCATAATTTTATGTGGACTATATATATCTTTACTTGGAAATTCCTCTTGGAGTTATAAAAGAAAGTCATGGTCCACTTTTATTCAGAGCTGAGTGAATCAGGGGTATGGAAGGGGCATCTGCAGACACATTCTCAATAGTTGCATGTATTTATTTAAAGAAGATGAGAAGATAGGTCAAGTTCTCCCAAAGGGAGGTAACTCTTGGTAGAATCTGGTATATAAGATTTATAGGTTTATTGGTACTAGTCGCCATTAAGGAAGCATTGGAGACTGAACTTCAAGGATTAATGGCCTTCCATTAGGTTTTCTGCATCTCATTTCTTGATAATTCACTCTGCAATTTTTATGGTTTATTATCCTAGAAGAGATTGCTTTCCAACTCAAAACCCTTTATAATGTCCATGTCTACCAAACAAACCACAATACAAACATCAGAGCCCTCTAAAAATCATCCAAAAAATAACTTTGAGTTTGGAACCATGCATATTTTTTGTGTATTGAAGAGTTTAGCAAATGGTATGCATATGGATTATATTGCTCATTTAATCACCTGTGTCTATAATGTCCATGCTACTGTGTCTCATATCCAGCTGCTAAGATCCAGCTTTCCTTCAAGATCCAGTTCAACCATCATCTTCTTCAGACAGACTGCTATGAACCCTGGCCTCTTCCTTCAAACCATAAAAAAAGGGCTTCTGGAATGTTGGTAAAGAAGGGGGCTTGCAGTGGCCATTCATATACTTAGAAACAGTGGAAGATTGTATCTCACACTGCCATGGAAATATTTTAGCATATTATTCAAAATGCCAATGATAATATTTCATTGAGAACAAAAATGTATATGTGACTGATAAATGCTGTACAACTCTTAAATATAATGAAACTTTTTCACTAGCAACCAAACTCATTTTTCTATGAAGTGACATATAATTATATTCATTTAATGACATTTTTGTGCTTTCTTTAATAATATGTATGAGTATATTATATAATAATATGTATGTGCCTATCATTTTCTTCTATTATTACTTCCCCTGTTTCATTATTATGTAATATACATTAGTATGGTACACTTGTTATAATAAATGAACCTGTACTGAGACATTATTATTAAGTGAGGCCTATACTTTATTCAGATATCCTTAGCTTTTACCTAATGTCTTTATTCTGTTCCAGCATCTTATCTATGATATGATTTTATATTTCATTTTCTTACCTTTTTTCAGAGCTCTGTGATTATGACATTTTTCTCAGATTTTCCTTGCTTTGATGACCTTGACAATTTTGTAGAGACTTGGGCAGGTATTTTCTCTCTCAGTTGATGTTTTCCTTATGGCCAAACTGCGTTCATAGTTTTCTAGAAGGTTGATCCCATAGAAAAACTGCTGTCTTAACTCATTATATCACATCTAGGCTACATACTAGAAGCATGACTTCTTAATTATTGGTGCTTGTCAGATTTCTCCATTGTAAAGTTACTTCTTTTTCCCTTTCTATACTGTACTCATTGGAAAGATGTCAAGATGCACAGATCTCACTTAGGAGTGGGGAGTTCTGTACCAAGTCCTTGAGAGCAGACTAGTTTCTTAGATCACTTGGGATTCTTCTGGATGAAATATTTGTCTGGATGAAATATTTACTCAGTCATTTACTTGTGTCAACATGGACTAATGGAAATTTATATTAAACTTTAGATTTTAACACAGCACTATATTATTTCTTTTGCTCAACTTTTTTCAGCTTTGATCACTTGGAATTTTTTCAGTTAGCTCCTGTGTCTCCTTAATATATTTCGTGTGTGTGTGTGTGTGTGTGTGTGTGCATTTATTTAACATTTCCTTACTTTCTGGCAATGCAAGGTGCTCCAAGCTCACCTTGTATTTTTTCTGCTCCCTTTTGGGAACCAGCCATCACCCAGGAGTCCTAATTCCTTTTACTGGAGAATAGTATTAGAAACCGAAATCTTGTATCTAGGTATACTCACTGCTATTATCATGTTTGTTGTTTCCGGGTCTTGAGAGCTGGTAGATCAAAGAAATACAGGAGTATATACTAACCCATTCATGTCCACATAAAAAGAATATAAACATGAGTTACTCTGATTCATGTGGTCATAACTCACTGTAGCCTTCTCTTGATTATCTATTAACTTCCCACTTCAACATTAAGAAATATGGTCTCTACTATCTGTCATCCATTTATTTAATTGTTCTAATTCATTATACATATAGAGTGGTTTCAGAATTATTAATAGATACCATATGGGAAACAACTTTATCAACTAGAGGACAGTGCTTTGTATTGTTTCTTTAGTCTTTACTCTAACTCCATGCATTTAAAAACTTGTTTAGTTTGGTACCATTTCTCTCTGCCATTTTCAGTGAGATTGGTTCTTATATTTGCAACAGTTAGATTGTTTCTCCACAGTTTGCATTTCATCCAGAGATTTTTATGACCTCCCAAGTGACCTTTTAATTTGCAGAAAGCAAGATTTACTCTTTTGTTATGTAAAGTTTCACAAGTTTTAACAAATGCAATGTCACATACCACTACTGTATCAGACAGAATAGATATACCACTCTAAAAAAATCCCCTGTGCTTTTCCTATTCATATTTTGTGTGGTCCTGGGTCCTGAACTCCTGGGGACCATTGATCTGTTTAGTGTCTCTCTAATATTGCTTTTCTCCCATGCCCATCTTTCTTTCTTTCTTCTCTTGGTGGGTTTATTTACCAAGCTGAAGAAGTTCCCTCTATTCTTACTTTGTTGAGATTTTGTATTATTAATGGGTTTTGGATTTCATCAAATGCTAGCCCTATATCAACTGATAAAATCATATTATTTTTATTTTTTAGGCTATTTATAAAGTGGATTGCATTGATTAATTTTCAAGTGCTAAACCAGCCTTATATAGCTAGAATTAATCCCACTTGGTCATAGTGTATAATTCATTTTATACATCATTAGATTTGATTTGCTCATGTATTATTGAGGATTTTTATATTTATGTTCATGAGGGTTAGTAATCTGTAGTTTTCTTTTCTTATCTGGTTTTGGTATTAGGGTAATACTCACAGAATGTGTTAAAAGTGTTACATCATGCTTGTATTTTCTTGAATATATTGTGGACAGCTAGCATTATTTCTGCCATAACTTTTGACAGAATTCTCCAGTGAAAACACCTAGGCATAGTGATTTTTATTTCTGAAGATTGTTGATTGATGATTTAATTTCAAACAATAGTATAGGTCATTTATTTATGCTTGTGTGAGTTGAGATAACCTGTGACTTTTAAGAATTTGGTTGTATTACCTAAGCTATCATATCTGTGGGCATATTTTTGTTCTTACATTTCTTTATTATCCTTTTAATTTCCATGGGGTCAGTAGAGATGATGTGTGTATATATTTATGCTGTCTTAACTCAGCCTTCTCTGGGAGCCTTCTCTAGTTCAGAGCAAGTAGCATAGAGTTCTGCATTTTGTCTATTGTGCCATTGCATTTGGTCCTACCATCAAAAACTTTTTTTCTTGCCTGCCCTGATTTCTCTCTCTCCTTCTACCATTCCACTTAACTGTTTTATATTACCTAACAGATTCTTGAGACTCTGTTCAATCTTTTCAAATTTTTCTTTTGATATTGATCTATCTTCAAGTTTATTTACTCCCTTCTCTATAATTTTTCATTTGTTTTAAAGTTCATCCAGTGCCTTTCAATTTCATATATTGTATGTTTCATCTCTAGACTTTCAATTAGGTTTAAAAAATATCTTTCTATTCTATTGATGAGATATCCTATCTTCTTATTGAGATAAAATTGACATATAGCATTATGTTAGTTCAGGTATACAAATAATGACTATATATATATATACATATATATATATAAAATCAACACAATAAGTCTGGTTAATATCTGTGAACAAACATGGTTGCAAATTCTTTTCTTGTGATGAGAACTTTAAAAATCTACTTTCCTAGCAACTTTTAAATATACAATGCAGTATATATACAATGGAATATTATTCATTCATTCATCCAAAATGAAATCTTGCATTTCAAAGTGATGTGTATGGAGCTAGAGTATATTATGCTAAGTGAAATAAGTCAGTCAGATAGAGACATACCATATAATTTCATTCATATGTGGACTTTAAGAAACAAAACAGATGAACATTCAGGAGGGGAGAAAGAGAGAAAGAGAGGGAAGCGAACCATAAAGATTCTGTTATAGAGAAGACACTGAGGATTGATGGAGAGAGGTGGTCAGAAGATGTGGTAAATGGATGGTATGTATTAATGAGGGCATTTGTGATGAGCACTGAGTATTACATGTAAGTGATAAATTATGAAATTCTACACCTAAAACCAATTTTACCACATATGTTAATGGACTATAATTTCAATAAAAACTTCAAATAAAAAAAGGAAAACAACATACAATACAGTATGATTAGCTATAGTCACCATACTCTATATTATTACACCTGGAGGGCTTCTTTATTTTAAAACTGGAAATTTGTATCTTTGATCATCTTTACCCATTTTGCCATATATTGGTGGGCTTACTTGTGGACTCTACTCTGTTCCATTGACCTATGTGTCTGTTTTTATGACAATACCATACTATTATGATTATCATAGTTTTGTAAAATAGTTTGAAATCAGAAAGTGTGATGTTTCCCACTTTGTTCTTTCTCAAGATTGCTTGTGTATTTGGGGTCTTTCATGGTTCAAAAAACCCCTTGAATGTCATTACCGCTGAAAAATCATTGTCCAAAACCCTCAAAGAATTCACACTAGATAGAAAATGCACAGATGCAATAAATTTAAGAAGTATTTCATAAATAATCTAATGTAAATAAACGTCAAAGGATTCACACTAGAAAGCACTAAGGCACTAACACATTTCAGAAATTACTATAAATCAGAGTATTTATTATATAAAATAATTGAAAGCCAAAAGTATTAGATAAAATCAACAAGAAAATGGATGTTTCAGCAGGTAAAATTATATTCAATGTATACTTTTTTGTATTAATGTTACTTAAGATTTTTTGAAAAGTATTATTGATATTTCAAAATATCTGGCTTTTTTCAGTAAAGAAAAACAAAACATAACCATACATAGAAATTTAATCTATTTTTAAATAATGATATCCACTTTTTAAAATGAATTTAATGTTAATGATTTGATGTCACCCCTATACCTGATAAGCTCTCTTGAATAATGATTGCTGTGTTTGGCTTACTTTACTAGATCAAGTATTGGGCATTGCTAATTGTTATGTCAAGTGATTGTGGATGATCAAAAATTAGTGGGTTGTTTCTAAAATGGAAATATAGGCTGTAGAAGTCAAGTACAGAAATTTTAAAACATGAATTGAAATTGGCTGAAAAATCCTGTCAAAGATTTTAATTATTTGGTTTGAAACTTGACTATTTCAATTCATAAGCTATTTATAGAAACATGTCTCCTATTCATAAAGAATGAAAGTCTTGGAATTCTGATTTAATCTCAAGCTTCAGTTAGACTCCAAAAGAATACAAAATGGAAGTGACTAACATCTCCTTTCTTACTGGGAAGATGCTCTCAGTTAATATCCTATATATACCTAACTAATGTTGGGAACCAAAATTACCACAATCTATATTCTGTCCACTCTAGTATTTGTAGTTACCAGATGCTCATTAGATTTCCGATGGCTTTGATTATAAGGATCAGCTCTAGGAATTTTTATCATGATATCCCTGACTTCTATCTCACCATTAATGGCTTGGACTTATAGCAAATTGATTTCTTGTAAACATTTCATGATTGTCTAGAACATAGTAAGGACTGAGTTAAACCCCTTTGAAAGAATAAATGAATGTATGCCTAGATATGAGCAGAAGAAATTCATATTCATTCCAGCTGTTTCCAAATAAGCTGTCAGTGAGATTTCATTGTTTCTAGCATCAGAGCTGATGCTAGAATGTCTATTCAAGTGAAACCTTAGGTTTCTGTGTGATTCTGAATGAAGGATAAAGAACTACTGCAATCCAGGACAAAAGAGCATGAAATGTTTTGAGAGGGTCTGGAAGTTAATAGACTGAAATAATATCCATAATATTATGAGTATATACAATTATTAATGGAAAATGTAACTTTTTCAGATTCTGAAACAGATGTATCAAATAAAAAAGTCCTTAAGTACCACATGTTTATGAAATATGTCTGACTTCTCCACTTCACATATTATTTTATAAACATCAATGAGAAATTTTGGTTTTAACTGAAGGGGAACATATGTAAGAATGCACAGAACATATACGAGGTTGAAAATAAAATTTGTGTGCTTTTTAAAGCTTAATTATTTCTTTAGAAATTCAAACAATTTTTTTTAAAAAATGAATGTACATATAAAATGTGTTTATCTATGGATTTAATTGTTCTCTTGGCACTTTTTGCTCTGATATCTAAGAACCTTGACATAGGCAAATTTTTAATAGTAAATGAAAAGTCAGATTAGAGTAAATGAGCAAATATTCAAAGAGATGATCCTAGTATATTCACATGACCCTTGCCACTGTTTCCAAAACTAATGTAACCATAGTGATTAATGCTAATCTACATATGCTGGGCTTCTGTTTATTGCTGGAAATACCCAGTGTGTTTGCTACAAAAATTGGCCTTGATACATCAAGAAATAAAAAGACTAATAACCTAGACAAATTATTTTAATGCTATGCACTAACATCTGATTTTTCAAAAAATGCTACAGCCAACATAATAGTTTTGAATAATAATCTAATTTTAGAAATGAACTAAATAAAAATATTCATAAGATACTATCAAAATGTTTGGCAAGATGTGATTTTCCTATATAATACGAACAAGGTAAATAATTTATCTGATTTTCAAAAGATGTTTTGAACTCTAATAATCATGTACCTGTATATTACATCATCATTTCTCAAGATTCTGAATGCTTTGTTTCCTTTATATAGATCTTTATAATTTCAGATACATAAACTTATTTGATCATTACAAAAAGTCTATGAGTTAAACAGGAGGGAAATCATTTCCATCACCCTTCTTTCCCTATTCTGTTGGTTAGGAGATCAAAACTCAAAAAAAAAAAAAAAAAAAAAAAGTAGGTGATGTTTCTATGGTCAAACATTGATGAAGCAAGCATCAAAGTTAGGTTTTCTTGTTTTTTTAAGTACAAAAATGTAGGAAATAAGTTTAAGGTTTTAAATAGTTATTAAAATAATTATCTGAATATTATTATCAATCATGTAAGTGGCTTGCTAAATTTCAAATATTTAATCTTTTTTTTTTCCCATCAGTTATTGGGCCAAATGATCTTTGTAAGTCATATATAGTTGGAGAGACATAAACAGTGTCTGATTGATGGTGTTTCCTAAAAACATTTTGTTTACCTCATTTCAAGGAACAGGCTTATGGCATGGTGCTTTATCTTAGGTTCCCTTATTCTTCCTACTGTTTTTTACTTGAAATAGAAATGTGATGCCTAATAAAAGCAATCTTTTTATGAGCATGAGGGTGGGAATAAAGGTCAATACATTAAATACAGTGAAGCTGAAATATTAAATGTTAGATTCCTCACCCGGAGCAAATATTAGCATATTAGCAGAAGAAAATTCCAGAAATAAGGACCAGAACCATTCTTAATTTAGTAAAGTACATCAAATTACAAATTCTAAAAGTTCATGGGGCACCTGGGTGGCTCAGTGGGTTAAGCCGCTACCTTCGGCTCAGGTCATGATCTCAGGGTCCTGGGATCAAGACCGGCATCGGGCTCTCTGCTCAGCAGGGAGCCTGCTTCTCTCTCTCTCTCTCTCTCTCTCTCTGTCTCTGCCTGCCTCTCTAGTTGTGATTTCTCTCTGTCAAATAAATAAATAAAATATTTAAAAAAAAAAAAAAGTTCAGTGAGCCCAAAGAGGATTATTGGTTCAAAACCTTCTTGGAGATTCCCAACTATAATCTGAAACTATCCGCGGTACCAGAGGGCAGGGAAAGACTGTAGAAAGAGGCAGGTCCCTCCAGGTTGGTAGGTAGCAGTTCTAATGAGCAAAAGGAACTTACATACAAGGCTTGTTTTGGACCATAGCCAAGTTAGTGGATCCTTCCCCCCCTTGATAAATCTCAAAAATTTATAATGAGGCCTTCAATGGGTTTAGTCACATATACTATGTAGATGTTCTCAGCCACATCACTATCTCAAGCTATGTTGTGAGATATAGCAAGCTCTTGGAGCGAGAAAGAAAAGTAGAATCAACATTACAAGGGCAGAGAAGGGGTGAGGAGCCTCTGAGTGTCTGGGTCCAGCTCACAGGTCAATTCGCAGTCACATCTTTTTTATGAATTTCCCTAACAAGGGTAAATAGGAAACAGCTATTTCTGGGACATTACAGACAAATTGTTGAGAAGAAAATTTAAATAAAAACTCTTAAAAGTAGCCAGAAAAAGAAAAGGTTAGGTTATCACAAAGAACAATTATTTAAATGAGCATAGATTTATTATCAGAAAATTCGAAGACAGAAGACAAAGTTACAATACCTACATAGTGCTGAGAGAAAACAACCAACACCCAAAAATCTCTGTTTAGTAAAAATAACCATCAAGCATGAAGGCAAAATAAAACCTTTTTCTGATTAATGCAAACTAAGATGATTTGTCTCCAATAGAAGTACAAAGTACAAGAAATGGTAGAGGAAGTTCTTCAGGCTGAAGGCAAATAATATCAAGTAGAAACAGCCCTTCAAGAAGAAATGTACATTGAATATGCTGACTATATAAGGAAATTAATTAAAATTATTTTCTTCCTTCTTCCTCATTCCTTTTAAATCTAAATGAATGTTTAAAGAAAAAATATGTATAATATTTCTTGTGAGATTTATAGGTTATGAAGATCCAGTACTTGGGACAATGCATGCATAAAGTTATATTAGAATACATTGGGTAAATAGATCTATATTGTTTACGTTTTTCCAGCTTATTGAGATAAAATTGACATCAACATTTTGTAAGTTTAAGGAGTACAATGTGATGATTGGATTCACATATAAATTACAAAGTGATTATCACAGTAAGGTTAATTAATACATGCACCACCACATGTAATTACCTTTGGGGGTGCCGAGAACATTTAGGACCTACTCTCTTAGTAACTTTCAATTACAGAACACAGCATTGTTAATTATTATCACCATGATATACATCAGGTTCTGCAAACAACCATATAATTAGAAGTTTGTACTATTTGACCAAATCTTTACATTTTACATATTTGGTGGAATATTAATTTTGAGCATACAGTAAAAAGTTGTGGAATTAAAATGTCAATCTACCATAAAGAGATAAAATTAAAATTCCAATAGACAAGTTAAATGGGAACTTGAAAAATATTCACATAATTAAAAAGAAAGCAGGAAATTCATTTTATGATTATTTCATTTTCAGATACACAAACATATCTGAAGATGACGATACTTTATTCTTTCCCTTTCTAATAGAAATATTCCTTAAGGTTTGTCTTGTCAAATTGCTAAGGCAAGTATTTCCATAAATATTCTTTAAAGATTTTGTTTATTTATTTATTTATATATATATTTATTTATCAGAGAGTGAGAGAGAGAGAGAACATGCCTGCACAAGCAGGCAGAGTGGCAGGCAGAGGTAGAGTAGAAGCAAAAGAGAAGCAGGCTCCCTACCGAGCCAGGAGCCCCATGTGGAACTCCATCTCAGGACCCTGGGATCATGACCTGAGACAAAGGGAGCGGCTTAACCGACTGAGCCACCCAGGCGTCCCTCTATAAATAATTTTTTTAAATGATGATTGTGACTATCTTTTCCTATGTGTGAAGAGTGATCAGTATTTTATCTTTAAAAATATTTTTTTCTTTTATATTGATTCATGTTTGATTTGATTTCATGTTTATATTGATTTCATGTTTGCATAAAATTTAGATACAAAGTCCTTTATCTTATATTACTCTTTTTATAATCAGGATGTTGATTTTTATTTTACTTTTTGTGAAGATTTTATTTATTTGACAGACTGAGATCACAAGTAGGCAGAGAGGCAGGCAGAGACAGAGAGAGGAGGAAGCCGACTCTCTGCTGAGTAGAGAGCCTGATGCAGGACTCGATCCCAAGACTCTGGGATCATGACCTGAGCCGAAGGCAGAGACTTTAACCCACTGAGCCACCCAGGCTCCCCAGGATGTTGAATTTTATAAGATGTCTTTTAAGTCTATCAAATTAAGCACAAATTATAAATCTTTTTTCTGTGAACATGGTGAATGAGAGAATAAATTTTTCGATTTTGTATCAGCATTATAATCCTGAAATAAAATTCACTTGTATGTGGAGTATTTTCACTTCCACTGTCTCCCTCTGATTGCTAATTGTATCAGATATTATTCTTTTATTCGTATTATATCATGTTACTTTAAAATAATATATAGATGTCAAATGTTATCTTGTGATACTTTCTTTGAGCCCGAGTTTCTTCTTTGAAATTTTATTTCAGAAAAGTCATATTTCTAAAAATTTCTTGAGCAAATATAAAACCTCTGACTTATATTGCATAATTCTTTTGCTCTGCAATATAATTCTTTAGATGTGTTTTTTTTTTTCACCTGTCTTTTGTGTATTTTTTTCCTTTCCTTTCACTTTTCATTGTATATGGTTTAGTGACATTGTGATTGCTTTATCATTAATAGTTATTTTGAATGAATGCATGGCTTTTTCTTGTTTGGCTTTTCTCCAAAATTTGCTTAGAAAAGGGGCTAGGAGCAGATGGGGTGCCTGGGTGGCTCAGTCTGTTAAGGGTCTGGCTCTTGGTTTCCAACTGAGGTCATGATCTCAGGGTCCTGGAATACAGCCCTGCATCCATGTGCTATGCTCAGCATGGAGTCCCAACTGAGATGTTTTACTCCCCTCTCCTTCCACCTCTACTGCTTCCCCAGATTGCACGCTCTCTCTCTCAAATAAATAAATAAAATCTTTTTTTTTAACAAGTTGTTTTTTTTTTAAGATTTTATTTATTTATTTGACAAAGATCACAAGTAGGTGGAGAAGCAGCAGAGAGAGAGAGGGAAGCAGGCTCCCTGCTGAGCAGACAGCAGGATGCAGGGCTGGATGCCAGGACCCTGAGATCATGACCTGAGCCAAAGGCAAAGGCTTTAACCCACTGAGCCACCCAGGTGCCCCAATAATTAAAATCTTATTAAAAAAGAAAAAGAAGCTTGGGCAGAGTTGTTGGGATTATGCGTGTTATTTACTGTACTGTCTCACCACAGTTTATCCTGGAAGTTTGCTTTGCACTAGCTGATTGTGTTTCGGGTTCACAACATCACAACATAACCTCTTTGTCAACCCTTTTTTATGTATGGTCTTTACAGTGATTTCTTCAGCTGACCACTATTAGTAGCTGAAGCATTAATTTATATTCTACGTCTCCTCCTTCTTTTATGCTCTGTTTCCCTCATTAAAGTGAAAGGGTTAGTAAATAGAGGGTCCAGCATCCAATCCACCACTTCCCCATACACACACATACAACAGCAGGCGTTCATTTGCTTCTATTTGGGATGTTTTATCTATATATGGAAAACTCCTACTGCTTTATATAGCCTGCAGAAGAGTGCATTTACACTCAACATTGTCCCTTAATTTTGTAAAAAAGCAGTGCATTTAAAAGCTAGTTTTGTTAATTTATAATTTGAGGTATAGCTGGTTCTTAGTATTGATTATTGAAGTTTTCTTCTTTACTTTTTCTCTCTGAATTTTATTTGTTATTTGCTTAGTATTTGGAGTGATACATACAGTAAAACTTTATATTTTAACATTTTTAACCATATTTCTTCTGTGTGTATATGTATATGTGAGTGGTAGTATTCTATTAATTTCTTTCCTATTTTGTATTTGTGTATGTATGTGTTAAAATTAGAAGAGGAAATGTTTGCAGCAACATCACAATTTTCTTTTTTATTAATGTTTGCTGGGCTTTTTAATAAAGGTTGAAGTAGAGATACAGATATAGCTAGCATAGCATGGTACAAAGTCATACGCATAGAGAGAGATAAAATTATTTGATCATCCTTACCAAACTATCATATTCCTTTTTAAAATTTGGAAATAAAATATTAGAATTTAAATATTTAGAAGATAAGTGAAAAAAATTGGCTGGTTTTCTAAATTTATTGTTTGATGGTAGCCATGTCATTCCATAGAAATCATCTCGATTTGTAAGGTCGAAGTCAATGTTATTGTCATGTCTAAAATCATGATTTCAAGTAGGATCCTTCATAGTAATGAAGCATCTGTGCTAAATCTCTTCAGCTTAGAGATAAATTGATACAAGAATTCACTGTAGCCATATTCTGACAAATTTGAGAGCACCAAGAGACAGATCTATAGAACTCAAATTGGTACTGCAAAATGAATCCCAAGACAGTATGTGCCACTCACCAGGACTCCGTTGCTTGTCTACCTCACCTATAAAATCAGAACCCCATCTTTTTTTTTTTCTTTTTTAAAGATTTCATTTATTTATTTGACAGAGAGACACACACACAGTGAGAAAGGGAACACAGGCAGGGGAGTGGGAGAGGGAGAAGCAGGCATCCCACTGAGCAGGGAGCCTGATGTGGGGCTTGATCCCAGGACCCTGGGATCATGACCTGAGGTGAAGGCAGTTGCTTAAAAAACTGAGCCACCCAGGTGCTCCCAGAACCCCATCTTGATGCATACTTACTTTATTTCTAATCCATATCCATTTACTCATTTAAAATATATTTATAGAATGTTAACTATGTATGAATCTTATTCTGGACAAAATGAGCAGAATGAAAGTCTTACTATCATAGAATTTATAATATGGAAGGGAAAGCAAAAAATAAGCAACCAAACAAATACATAACATGTCAGATGATGGTAAGTGTTACAAACAGAACAAAAATTGTGAATAAAAGCAGAAAGAGTGCAGGGAATCTTATTTTCAAAAGAGTGTTCAGGAAAAACCTTCCTGATAAGGGAATATTTGAGCAAAGATTGGGAAGAAAAGAAGATTTGAGGGGTGATATCTAGGAATGATCTTTAAAGATAAGAACAACAGAATGTAATGTCCTCGAGTTTTAATGTGTTTAGCAACATGAAGAAATCTGTGTGACTGGTGGACAGTAAGCACATTAAGTCATGGAAGGAGTTAATTTCAATATTATCAATCAGACAAAGCATAGTAAGGACTTTGAATTTTACTTTGAGAGAGATGAAAAGCATTGGAGTTAGCAGAGAACTTACATGATATGCCAATAATCACTCTTACTGCCATGTGGAGAATACCTACTTATTGTGAATAAGTATAGAAAATATTCTGTGTGTGTGTGTGTGTGTGTCTGTAGATGTGTGGGCAGTTAGAAGGCTAGAACTCTAAAACTCAGAAAAGATATAGTGGTTCAGAATGTGGGGGTGGGGACAAGAGGTCAGATTCTAAATAAATTATGGAAGAAGATTCATCAATATTTGTTGATGAATTCTTTATTAAAGAAAACAAGTATTCAAAAGTGACCAGACAGTGTTTAAACTGAAGAACTAAACTAATGGGTTGTCATTATGTGAATGTGAATGACATGAATATGAAGCCTGGGGTTGGAGGACATTTTAAAGTTGTGAATCAAGGGACGCCTGGGTGGCTCAGTGGGTTAAGCCTCAGGTCATGATCACAGGGTCCTGGGATAGAGCCCAGCATCCAGCTCTCTCCTCTGCGGGGAGCCTGCTTCCCCCTCTCTCTCTGTCTGCCTCTCTGCCTACGTGCGGTCTCTGTCTGTCAAATAAATAAATAAAATCTTTTTTTTTTAAATAAATAAAATCTTAAAAAAAAAAGTTGTGAATCAAATGGGCATGTGGAGTCAAGGGATGAAGGGAAATCAAGGGAACTTCTGAGATAAATAAGTTGGTATTTATCAAAATCTTATGACATGCAAGGTCATAGAAACAAATGAAATTACCTATGACGGTGTATGTATATAGAGACAACAGGAGATCTGTATTGAGTTCCAAAGTATGACAAAATTTAGAGACAGGACTGATGAATAGGATACAAAAAAGAACTTGGGAGTTTAGTGAAGTAGGAGGGCAAACAAAAGAGAATAATATCCTTAAACTGGAATCTCTTCCTAAAGAAATGGAAGGACTAGGGTGCCTGGGTGGCTCAGTGGGTTAAGCCGCTGCCTTCGGCTCAGGTCATGATCTCAGGGTCCTGGGATCGAGCCCCACATTGGGTTCTCTGCTCAGCAGGGAGCCTGCTTCCTCCTCTTTCTCTGCCTGTCTCTCTGCCTGTTTGTCATTCTCTCTGTCAAATAAATAAATAAAATCTTTAATAAAAAAAAAGTAAGAAATGGAAGGACTGACAGTATGATGACTATACACAGACAATTCAGGAGAGATTTACTTGGAAGGGAACAGAGGAGTGAAGAGTATACTATAAAGAAAGAAGGTAAGTTCTGTTTAAGAGATTTGTTTTTCTATTTAAACCAGCTTTACATATCAGAGGCCTTATCTTCAATCAGTAAATATGTTATCATTGACCTATTTTGATTTGTTTATTTATTTATTTATATATATATATTTATTTGAGAGAGAGAGCACAATCACAGGGTGGGGCCACAGAGGGAGAGAGAGAAGCAGGCTCTCCACTGAGCAGGAAGCCTGATGTGGGCCTTGATTCCAGGACCCTGGGATCGTGACCTGAGCCCAAAGGCAGACACCTAACCAACTGAACTACCCAGGTGCCCCATTATTGACACTTTTTTTTTTTTCTCAAATTATCTTAGTTCAGGAGATTGACTACAGGTATTATATTTTAGGGAGGTATCCTCTCTCTTTATGTGTATACACACACACACACACACACACACAAAGGCATACACACACACACACACACAAACACACACACATATATATATATATATATATGCTATTAGACATACACATAGAAAGATTATCCTCTATCTACAGAGAGAAAGATACTTATTTAAAAATTTTTTTTCAATATATAAGAGAGCTAAAATATTCAATATTAGTGATTATTGCTAATGATATAACATTTCAACTTTTAAGATCCTGTTTTTATAATGTGAACACGTGTATTTTAATAATTCAAATGAGTAAAGAGAAAATCATCTAAATTTTAGAAAATATTATAAATTATCATCTAAAGCAGATGTGCTTGAATATGTCCTTTCAATTTGGTTAAATTGCACATTCAGAAAATAAATTATTAGCACCATGAGCAAATAAAATAATAAGTACATTTTCTTCAATAAGATGGATATCAGTTAAATATGAAATTAATGTTATTATTTCTGCTAATAGAATCTTGGGAGCTGGTGACATTTAACAATAAAATGCCTATTACAGCAGCTTCTATTACCATAGATATATTTAATTCTAGGTCAAGAATAAAACTAGATCAAAATTGTTTTAGAGATTGCATACAATTTCTGATGTTGTGGCTTGGAAGAGCAGAATAAAGAATAACTTTTAAAAATTTGTATTATTTTATTTTTAATATTATAATGTTCATCAGAACCATTTCATTTTTTTAATAGTAAATTTTTTAAATAACTTGGGTCTTCCGTTTATGACAGCATCTAACCATCTAACTCATTGAAAACCAGCCAATTTGAAATTATTATAATTGCTGGAAACACTCATTTTAAAATGTAGAAGGTAAGTAGCTAAGGAAGAAAGCAACAGATGTATCTCTTAAGCACCTTTGTTTGTGTGACAACGAAGTTGAAACCAAATTTCAATTCTTTTGAGATTTAACTGCAAAATTAATATAGTAATTCTATAATAGGTTCCCTGCTCATTGCAAAGCTCTTCAATGGCTACAAATATATGACTTTATGTAGGATCATTATGTCAGCCACTTTACAAAGCAAGTAGGTTAGAAAATGAACTTTACAATATGATATAAAATTTCAACTTCCTAGACAATCTAGTCTATGAAGATGCTTCTTTCTATTATAGCCATATCCCAGGTAACAAGAATTAACAATTAGTTCTGTGTTTTAAAAATCCCTTAAAAAATGGAACCTTCTTATTTTAAAATTTTTTAAAGATTTTTCACTTATTTATTTATTTGAGAATAAGAAGAGAGGGGGGGGGGACTGAGAGTGCAAGAGCACAGGGAAGGAGAAACAGGCTCCCTGCGGAGCAGGAGGTGAAGGCAGGACTGGGTCCTAGGACACTGGCATCATGACCTGAGCCAAAGGCATGCTTAACCTACTGAGCCACTGAGGCGTGCCTGGATCCTTCTTTTATCTTTCAACTGTGTCATTGGATTAAATTAAAGTATTTCTATTATTTTTAGACCAGTCCATTTTACAGAAGCTTAATAAGGAAGTTACTTTTCTTTTTTTTTTTTTTTTTTAAAGATTTATTTATTTGACAGAGAGAAATTGCAAGTACACTGAGAGGCAGGCAGAGAGAGAGAGAGAGAAGGAAGCAGGCTCCCTGCTGAGCAGAGAGTCCGATGTGGGACTTGATCCCAGGACCCTGAGATCATGACCTGAGCCGAAGGCAGTGGCTTAACCCACTGAGCCACCCAGGCGCCCCGGAAGTTACTTTTCATATTCGATTTTATGTCACTGTGATCATTGAAATAATTATATAAGGGCAGTCCCAGGGCAGAGGTGTTTTTTATTTGTGAGAGGAAGTGAGAGGCTTTTTGAATGTCTATATGTACCATGTTACTCAAAAGCTAAATATCTGTGGTTGATATACATGTGTGCATCTTTATAGAAAGGGCCTTGGTCCTTATATGGTAGATATCACTTTATAAATAACTACTTTGTGTTAGATACCACACAGTGTTGCTACACATTAAATAATGAGAAGCCATTGTATTTCTTAATAAATATTAAAATTATTAAAATATTGTTCTCATAAAATATTAAAACAGACTGAATCAGCTTTTTCTCCCTGTATTATTTGTCTTAGCTGGTTTTAGTATCCTAACATAAAAACTTATTTTGTAAATTATTTTACTTTTCTTGGTAATATTTTCCAAAGTATTTATAAAATACTTATTTGAATTAAGAAATTGTTATCATATTTTTTCTGACAAAAGGACTTATGAGTTGATAGTTAGTTTAACAATGAATACTGTTTATTCAACATTTATTTTCCATGATATAGATTGTATACAAATGGTATAAAAAAGGTTACAAATTATGTTTATTTTCTTTGGGCTGATCCACTTTCCTAAAGATGGGTATAATTGAATACATAGCTTTAAGGTTTTGTTGGATTTCATGTATTGCATGGAGCGCTGGGTGTTCTATGTAAACAATGAATCTTGGAACATTACATCAAAAACTAATGATGTATTATATAGTGACTAACATAACACAATTAAAAATGTATGAGATAATGCTAAAATCATATAAATAAATAATATTGTATTTAATACATATATCACAATTTAAAATATTTTTTAAAAATTTGTAGCACTTTCTGATTATATCAAGTTAAATAAATATAATACATTTTTATTTTAAAGTGTTGGCAAAATATTTTGATATGTTTTTCAGATACAAAGAGTAACCCTAAAGAAATAATATAGTTTTTTGAAAATCAAGATGGTTTTAGATCTTGTATTTCAACAATAAAAATGTAGGAGGACTTATTTTTGTTGTCAGCTTATCACTGGGTATAAAAAATAAATTTTGACTTATGTCCACTCTGGATTTTTTGGATGGGAAGAAGGCATGAGTTAGAATGAGTGGAAAAGATTGAGTACTATTGCTATCATGGAAATTCTGTAATTCCCATCTACTGATATACACATAAATAAAATTTCTAAATGACAATACCTAACAAAAACTAAAATATAAGTATAGTCATTGTTTTACTGGAGCAATAAGTAATAGTGACCCCAAACACTCAATTATCTTCTTTATTTTTTAACTGTTTATATATATTCTCATTTTATCTACTCATTTGTTTATAATAAAATTTATATTTTATATTTAAGACTTATTGATATTTGCTATATTTTAAGAGCTGGGTTCAAATATTTACTGCTGATAATATTAATGGTAACTCAATCCAGAAAAAATTAAAAACTAAAGAAAAAAGATAAATGAATGAATAAATAAATAATAAATAAGTTTCATTACCTAGTTTGTTACAAAAAACTATGATAGGGAACCATAATAATGATTATGATGGTAATCATAAAAATATAAGTGACTATGAAGTCTCTTAGGTAAGTGAAATATAAATTAAGTTTAAAGAGAAATAAGACTTGTGATTTTTTTTTAAAGATTTTATTTATTTATTTGACAGAGATCACAAATAGGCAGAGAGGCAGGCAGGGAGAGAGGAAGGGAAGCAGGCTCCCCACTAAGCAGAAAGCCCTATGTGGAGCTCGATCCCAGGACCCTGGGATCATCACCTGAGCTGAAGGCAGAGGCTTTAACCCACTGAGCCACCCAGGTACCCCAAAACTTATGATTGTTAATGAGATTATTTTTAATGATTTACAGCAGTGGTGTCAAATCTTTATTATATATGGACTGTGGTATTATTGAAAAGTCAATAATATGTCAGGTACCACATTTTTGCAATAATATAAACTTTTGATGAATTATTTTATTTTATTATTTTTAAAAATTTTAAAGATTTTATTTATTTATTTGACAGAGAGAGAGAGAGCACAAACAAGGGGAGCAGCAAGCAGAGGGAGGGGAAGAAGCAGACCCCTCGCTGAGCAGGGAGTCTGATGCAGTGCTTCATCCCAGGATGTGGGATCATGATCTGAGCTGAAGGCAGACGCTTAACCAACTGAGCCACCCAGGTGGCCCCTAGGGTGTCATAACAACAATCCAAATGGAAAACACTAACTTAGTGTTTGGGTAGTAAGCAGCAAAGAAAATAGCATTAAAGCCTAAAAAGATGAAAATCCGTATTACTGATGCTCAAGTATTTGGTAAATGTATAATTTGTCATAACTGATAGAACTAAAAGGTAGACATAGATTGTGAGACAGTGAAGAGTTATAGATGACTTGGAGTACGTTAGCTACAGCAAGATATAGTCTGTTTTTCTGAAACTGGAAATTAGTTGAAAGAGGGATAATTTTGGTGTTAGTGAACATTGGGAATTAGTTCCGGGTATATTAAGTTTAAGATGTTATTTAAACACCCAAAGGAATTGTTCAGGGATGAAGCCCTAGAGCTTTCAATCATTTAGAGGCTGGAATATGAAGACGACTCAGTATGGAAACTAAGTCAAAACAATTAGGAAAGGGGGTAGAGAAAGAGAGAGGAAAGACAAGATATGGGAACTTGTATGTTAAGCAAAAGTTTCAAAAGAAAGAATGTAAGATTAGCTTTGATAAATGCTGCTTGTGATTTTTAGTCAAGAAACATGAGACTCTGGGCACCTGGGTGGCTCAGTGGGTTAAAGCCTCTGCCTTCAGCTCAGGTCATGATCCCAGGGTCCTGGGATCAGGCCCCGCATCAGGCTCTCTGCTCAGAGTGTCCGAGTTGGAAGCGCTCAATGAGATACGGAATGTGTGTTTGAGAGAGAGAGAGAGAGAGAATGGGAGACAGTGTCATGGACATTTATTTCAGTGATTTTTTATCTCAAGCTAATGAAACTAAAAGAGTCTTAGTTGAAGTTGGAAACGGGAGACAAAGTATTTCATATATATTAATGCATAGAAATAGCAGTATGTTTGCTGTCTGGTGGAAATAGTCTAGTAGAGAGAGAAGCTGAAAGATACACAAGAGATGAAAATAAGTGTCGAAGTAATTTCTACCACAGTCCGAAGTGTCAAATATAAGAAGTGACCTTAACTAGGTGTGTGGGACGTTTATAGCAACAGTAGAGGAGATGGTGTGCAAATGAACTTCCCAAATCCAATAAGGGGAAATGGTTGGAACACTATTACATCCTTCAAACTTGATTTTAGTTTAAATATGGCTTAAATCCTCAAGTATTTGACTCTGGAATAAATATTTCTACATATATTTTTCCTATCTGGAGTACAAAATAATTCATTTGGTCTCCAAAGGGCAGAAGTAGGAGCAGAGTAGAAGTTATATCAGGAGAAATTTCAGCAAACCATAAAAAAGAATATTATAATAATTAAAACTGATGTAGAATGCATTGGATTTGGAAATATTTTCATGTTGTCCATTACAATAAGATTTGTGCTTGATGATCCCTATCACTCCTTCTTATGCACTCAGCTATTTCTGTGATTTTGACACATTGGAAATATTTAATCACTTAAATATATTATCAGTGGTTTTGTCAGACTGTTGCTGAGGGCACCACCAAGCCTTACTGGTTCCCTTAAGTCAATACGGATTCCATCACTATTTATCATTCCCCTTATTAATTAAAATATTTGAGTGTGCCTTCTCTCTTCTGTCAGGATCTTAACAGTTGCGTGCTTTATCTTCTAATTTTAAAGAATCTTCAACTCTTCCTCTTCCCTTGTCTTCTCTGTTTCATCTTTGCAATAACGTGATACAGTAATGGACTGAAAACATGACTGGATTATGTAGCTCCACATACAGTTAATTTCCTATGTCTGATATTGAGGCCTCTGAGACACTAATAGTCATTAGCTTATACTACCACAACCACTCAAACTTGTATCTAATTTTCTCTGAACATTTCAGTGACAGAGTTTTTATCAAATAATTTTAATTGATATCTGTATCTGTAGTCAATGAATAACTTGAATATTTCCTTTGTGAAATACAATATAAAGCAAATTAATACAATAGACAAGCTTACACAGTACACTGATTTATTCCATGCTGATACGGTTATTCCCTAGATGTATATGCTTTGCATAAGAGAATCAACTAGGTAATAACCCAGTCATTTAAAAAAAAATGGTCTCAAATTATCCTCTTTTTTTCTCCTCACTTAAAAAAGGATTTGAGATGACAAATATTTTAGTTTTTATATGCATAGTATACAGAAAATGAAGCATAAAATAAAGAAATATTATTGGGGCTCTTAAAGGCTTCTCTCAAGTTGAGAGAAAAACAGTGTTAAACAACTGAGATTCCAGTCCTATATACTTGACTTCAGCTCAAAGTTATACCTGGTGAATTTACAGAAAGCACTTGAAGCAAAAGTTGGTGATGAAATATTTCTTTTAACTTCAAAGAAGAAAAGCCATATCTCATTGAGCGCTTCCAACTCGGACACAAATTTTTTTATTCCCAAGCCATTCAATGCAGAAATGCTACCATAAAGAAATAGTAATAAGCATAAAATAAAGATTTCGCTTTCTTTTTCCTAACATATGAAGAGTAGAATACTATGTTCCTAGTGATGATGTTAAAAAATTCAGTCATTCTCACTCTCAGTAGCAGTACATAGGCACACACACACTCAATACAGTGAAGAAAATAAGAATAAATGAGCTAGAGGAAAAGGATTTGCCAGAAAGTGAGGGGAAAAGGAGGTTAACAAAGTGATATCAGAGAGTAGAAAGAAAGACGAATATATTCAATGAAACCTTAAATTTAGGTCAATAAACCTTCCTATGAAAAGGCTACAATGAAAAATGAGCATGTTTCAGACAGAACTTGTGAACAACATCCAAAATACCTAACTACCTAGACAGAGACATTGAGTAATCTCCCAAGATGGAATCAATAAGAGCAGTCTTAATGTTGCTTTAGAAGAGAACAATTAAACCAAGAACAAGACAGAGAAATAGATTGATGAAACAGATTCATTTCTTATTCAGTCTTCTCCTTTGCTTTTTATTTTCTTATTCTATTGTTTTCTCATTTTTTCTATATATTTGTTTATAAGGAAAATAATCATTTTAAATAAAGATATGTGGTGAACTGAATTGGGTCAGATTTGCATTTTATATAATATTGCGGAGGAGTTTTTATAATACAACACAGAATGAAATCTGGTTTGTTTTCTTTAGTGGATTTACAATTCGCTAACACTGCTATTTCTTCCCTGAAAGCTACTGCAGAGATCTTATATATGCAGAGCTAGCAAACCAATCCGAAAATACCAAACATCCTGACAGGAAACTTTAAAACAGTTTTCTTTCACACAGAGACCTTCTTATCTTCCATTAAATTATTCTTCAATAGAAAGTAATATTTTGTTATCATGCGAAAACAAGTGACTTATACTTAATTCTGCAATGCATACATGGCAATACTGATCAGAATGGAGTCAAAAACAATGAGAAAACCATTCAGCTAAAATGTATCAGACAAATTAAACTGTCATTGTTTTTCTGTTTTCTCTAAAGTTCATCAAGAAACCCAAAGTATTTAAAACGTAAGTTATTTAGGACTCCATTGGGCTGCTTGGCTCTTGCCCTTTTGGGGGTGACCTCCTTCATTCTGTCTTTCTCATACTCTTACACCTGGACGTCTTTCTGTTTCTCCCGGCTCTTCCACCTGGATCCAGAAGCCTGGGCCTTCCTTACAATCTTGCTCTTTCCCCCTCCCTACCCTCAACTCCCCAACATGAGTGAGGATCCCACTCTGCCCCAGTGCCTGCCTGGCCCCAGACCACCCGGGTCTAGGGACTCTTCTCCAATGCTTGAGGTTTGCAGGCCTGAAGAAAATTACACATTCCTACAAATGTCATCTGCTAAGACGCTCCACATGGAGTCCGTCTCTCCTCTTCCTTCCTCCATGGATCTGCTTGTTCAGGACAGCCCCGATTCCTCCACCAGTCCCAAGATGAAACTACCACCCACTTCTGCAAAGGAGAGAATGGGGAGGAATGAAGACACAGCCCAGGGCAAGAAACAGATCAGGACCGTGTTCTTTCAGACCCAACTCTATGTCCTCAATGATCGATTTCAGAGGCAGAAATAACTCAGCCTCCAGCAGATGCAAGAACTTTCCAACATTCTGAACCTTAGCTATAAGCAGGTGAAGACCTGGTTCCAGAACCAGAGAATGAAATGTAAGAGGTGGCAGAAAAACCACTGGCCAAAGGAGAGCAAGAGTGTGACTCAGAACAGCACAGCAGCCACGGAATACCCAGCCTTCTACTCCTACCACCAGGGACACCTGATGAACACTTCTGCAAACCTTCCAATATGGAGCAACCAGACCTGGAACAGCCAATCTTGGAGCAACCACTCCTGGAACGGCCAGTCTTGGAGCAACCACTCCTGGACCAGTCAGACCTGGTGCCCCCAAGCTTGGAACAGCCAGCTCCACAGCTGTGGAGAGGAATCCCTGCAGCCCCAGATCCAGTTCCAGCAAAATTCCGTCAGCGATTTGGAGTCCCTCTTAGAAACTTCTGGGGAAAGCTATAGTGTAATACAGCAGTCCACTAAGTATTTTAGTACCCAGCAAAATCATGGATTTGTTCCCAAATTACTCTGTGAACATCCAGCCTGAAGATATGTGACGACGGGCATTACTCGATCTTGGTTTGGGCGATGGCTGTGTCACATCTCCTAGGCTTTGTCTTTTAGAGTCCTGCTTCTTTGCCTTAATATTGTATTTCCCATTATTCTTACTGTATCTATTGAGGGGGTACGATTGGAGTCAAAGCTCTCAGTAGCATTGGTTGTGCACAACATGGAACAGGTGTTTCTGGCTGTAGCTAACTGGATACGGTCCTACTGTGGGTATCTTCAGGCTTTAGAATCTAACCTCAAGAATAGGAAGTAAAGATACAAAGACATGTGATGAAGGATAATGGTATATTCTGAGATTGTGAGGCTTTCTTGTTACCAACCTTAGTTTTTAATGGTGAAGGGTAAAACTACAATGTCCTTCATTGATTTCCTCTGCCCCTTGTGAGGTTTTTCTAGAACTGTTAATTCTAGTATTTGTAGAAAGATGTTTTGTATTTTAATGTATGATAATAGTACCAGTTTGGCTGGTTGGTGGATAGGTTTAAGTACAAATAAATAAAAATACCCACTTAAAAAAATAAATAAATAAATGTAAATTATTTAAAAATGAATGAAATAATAAGCAAGTAAATAAATAAATGTAACTCCTTAAATCTCAATGAATCTCATAAGATGGTAATACAGATTCACATTCAAAAAATAACCAAGTTCTGTGGATCTAGTTTCTTTCACCCACATGAAAAGTCCTGCAAGAACATTTCAATGAATCTCAGAATTTCAGGGTTTCAGAATTGAAAATAGGAATGTGTATGTAAAATACCATTAGCTCCCAATCATATAGTGGTCATTTTAGAAACCAAACCTCACTAAAATAAATAAGGATTGATACTCATACACTGAATTAATAAGGTTTTCATTGGAAGATAGTTTACAGAATGCAAGGTTAGTTATACTCACAAGGGAAGGGTCCAGATGAAAACTTAAGCAGCATCAAGATTTGTATCTATCCCCTTATCCTTGGTGTGATTGTTCCCAGGTGGCTCAATTCTTGTCCCAGATATACCAAAGAACTGAAGACCCAAGACCAGAATGGCGAGATGAGTTTATCGAGTAGATAAGATACTACACTTTCAAAGGTGAAAGCGGGCCACTGCTGGAGCAAAAGTGGGAATAGCCTCCAGAAATTCTAGCTGCATCTTTTTTTTTTTTTAATTTTTAAAAAGATTTTATTTATTTATTTGTTTGTCAGAGAGAGAGAGAGAGATGCAAGTAGGCAGAGGTGGAGAGAGAAACAAGCTCCCTGCTGAGCAAGGAGCCTGATGCAGGACTCGATCCCAGACCCTGGAATCATGACCTGAGCGGAAGGCAGTGGCTTAACCAACTGAGCCACCCAGGCATAGCCTAGCGTCATCTTTTTTTTTTTTTAAAGATTTTATTTATTTATTTGACAGACAGAGATCACAAATAGGCCTAGAGGCAGGCAGAGAGAGAGGAGGAAGCAGGCTCCCTGCTGAGTAGAGAGCCCGATGCAGAACTGGATCCCAGGATTCTGGGATGGTGACCTGAGCCAAAGGCAGAGGCTTTAACCCACTGAGCCACCCTGGCGCCCCCTAGCGGCATCTTTTTAAGACTGCTTTGTGTACATGGGCATTCGGCTTTGATTGACATTTTTGATTGACAGCTGGTGGCTCTATAACATTTTGGCCTCTGTTCTTGTGCCTACCCATGATGCATTCTGTTATAATTGTATTTATTTATGTATTGCATATTTATGAGTCTCTAATGAGCTTTTGTTGTAACTTTAAGATAAAAGTATTTAAGGGCAGGAACACTTGAGGGGCTCAGTTGGTTGAGCAGCTGCGTTTGACTCTGATCATGATCCCAGCATCCTGGAATCGAATCCCACATCTGGTTCTTTCCTCAATAGGAAACCTGCTTCTTCCTCTACCTCTGCCTTCAACTCCCTTGCTTGTGCTCTCTCTCTTTCTGGCAAATAAATAAAATCTTTAAAAAAAAATGTACTTAAAGGCAAGTTGTACCTTTTGTGCATATGCTCAGCTCTTAAAAGTCCTCTGTGGCTTTTTTTTTTTTTAATTTTATTTATTTATTTGACAGAGAGAGATCACAAGTAGGCAGAAAGGCAGGCAGAGAGAGAGAGAGAGGGAAGCAGGCTCCCTGCTGAGCAGAGAGCCCTCTGTGGCTTTTGAACCAGCTCTGTGGTTAGGCCTTTCCTGTATGGTTAGCCCTTAGAGGTGGCTCTAAGGCTGTTAACCTTTAGGGATGGCACTGAGGGTGTGGCCAGCACCTCTTTATCCCTCCTCGCTCATGCCTAACTAACTGCCTAACATGATCATCTCACCATAAAATACCTAAAATTCCTAGAGGAAATTTATGAGTTCTGGAAAATTTTATCCTGCAGTTTTTTTCTCTAGAATTTATGTGTAGAAGGGTTGTTTGAACAACTGCCCACAAGAAAACACATGTGTAAAGAGGTAGAATGGAATGACAAGGGGCTTATGTTGATTTTGCATTTTTGTGCTAGGCATAATATTTGAATATCATGAAAGGGACAGATGGAAATTTCTTAAGACATATAAGGTGGGGAAAGCCCTTATGACCTTTCTTGGGAAGCCATGGTTCTATATATCTTCTTTTATAATACTTACATCTTAACATTTCTCCCTTTCTAAAGAGAAAGGACTGTGTAGGTGAACAGATGAGATGATGGATGTCTCAGTCGGTTAGGTGTCTAAAACAAAGACCATAGACTGGGTGGCTTAAAAAAAAAAGTATTTACTTCTCACAAGCTAAGATCAAGGCACTACCAATTCTGGTATCTGGGGAGAGTGCACTGTCCTGCCTTACAGTTGGCCATTTTCTCCTTGTATTCTCATATGGCAGAGAGAGAGAGAGGGAGATGCAGGGTGTAAGAGACTGCACGAGCATGTCTGTCTCTTATATAAAAGACCCAAATCTAATTCATGAGGGCTCCATCCTCATGATATAACTACTTCCTAAAGGCCTACTAATACCATCCCATTGGAGGTTAGGGTTGCAACATATGAATTTAAAGGGTGGGAACACATTCAGTCCACCACAAATGATAAGCACATCAAATATTTTCATTATTAATATAAGCTATAAAATTTTCTACAATGATCAAGAAATTTGTTCCCAAAACTACTATTAAAATTTCTTCATCTAATCATTTGGATATATATGTATGTATGTTATAATTAAAAAATTGATCATTCTCTAATTTCATTTGCACTACTAGTTTTGTGCTTAAAGGAATGCTTTAGTTTTCCTTGTGTCTTAGATATCTAAAAGTTAGTTGATATAAACAGTTTTTATACCCTAAACACGTAGTGTCTCTGAAATCATTAAACTAGCTTCAATGCAATTTAATTTTTGTTTGCCATAGACAGATAAGAAAATAAGATTCATAAGCAATTGACTAATTGAAAGCTTTTCCTTGTTAAGTTCTAAATATGTAAATTTAAACATATATTTTATGTTATTTTGTGAACTGTGGTATATGGGAAGGAATATTAGATTTGGACTTGGACAGGCACCTGGGTGGCTCAGTCAGTAAAGTGGCTGCCTTCTGCTCAGGTCATGATCTCAGGGTCCTGGGATCTAGCCCCATGTCAGGCTCCTTGCTCAGTGGAGAGAGTCTGTTTCTCTCTCTCCCCCTGATCTCTCTCTTTCTATTTCTCACTCTCTCTCAAGTAAATAAATAAAGTCTTTTAAAAAACAGATTTGGATTTGGAGTTACAAACTCTGTGTTTATATCCTTGGGGTAGCATATTTTCTTTGTATATCCTTAATCTCTCTGACCTTATTATGTTGAAGAATCAACACACTCTCTACTCTCATTACAGATGTTGTACAGAGCAAAGAAAATAGTATGTGTGAAAATTAAAGTCTTATAAACTGGAAAAGCATTGAATTTTCATAATGTATTTCGATTGTATAAAAGTTTAATTACTGGGAATGTTTGAGTGGCTGATATTCATTATGCACTATAGAAGATAGAGTTTAGGTAAGGTTATGAAATGCCTATGAAGAAAATGGAAAGTTCTTGTGTGTTAAAATGGGTCCTAAAAACAGTAATGGGATTTAAGGAAAGTAAGAATAATGTTATAAAAAAGAGATAGGCACTCTAATAACCCAACTGACAGGGTTTTGTTGGCAATAGGAATTTCATGGAATTTGTGAGGACAGGAAGATAGCGTTTCAGCTAAAAGACCAAACCATTTATGTGTGCCCATGTGGCCCAGTTGGTTAAGTGGCTGAATCTAGGTTTCAGGTCAGGCTCGGGTCATGCTCCCAGGGTCCTGGGAAAGAGCCCCTGTCAGGCTTCCTGCTCAGTGGGGATTCTGCCTGAGGATTCTCTCTTTCCCTCTCCTTCTGCCCTTTCTCCCACTTCTGTACGTACTCTCTTTCTAAAACAAAACATAACAAAACAAAACAAAACAAAAAAGCCCAAACAATTTTAAAACCGATCCAAAGTCTAGATTGTGTTCTCGACCTCTTAGCAGCATGTGGCTTAGTCACTGCTGGGTTGCAGCTACATTTTCAGAAGCTATTTCTGTCTCTACCCAGTCTTCTCCACTATCAGCTCTCTCCTCTCTTTCTCGTTCTATCTCCAATTTACGTTTTGAAAAGAATGAGACTGGCCCAATTAAAACTACCATCTCTGTTTTGCAAAGCCATCTTGCCAAGCAATGCTTTGCCAAGATGGCTTTGCCAAGCAGCCCACTGCCAAGCCCATAAATTCTCTACCTTGGGTTGATGGACCATTTCATATTCACTCAGCTGTTACCAAGGTGGCACTTCCATCTGATCAAAAACCTAACTACTTACTCCCAGGGAACCCTTTGAGACATTCCCTCAATCAAGGCTATGAATTTGGCAGTTTCCTTACATGAGGTTTACCATCATGGCGATCACCACAATTGATCTGCTTCCAAGTGAATTGTCTAGAAAGCAATAAAGATTGACCTTGGCCTTGATTGACACTCAAATCTAGGAATTTATGACCTGTACCACCTTTCATACCGACTAGTAATCATGGCCTTCAAAATATGGTTGGTCATAGTTGATATATAATAAGATTAAGCAGCTATCTGATTCTCAAGCTTGAGAAACAATAACAATGGTAAAAAGTTACACTTTTCCATGTTTAAGAAAATTGGCTTGGTAATGAAGATTTTTATAGCATATACACAGAATTTTCCTTTTTCACTCATAATATAAGGCTATTTCAATTTATTTAATTTGAAGAAATTGGAATCACAGTTTCTTTCCTTCTAAAAACACATAAGTTTGCTTAATTTCATATTCTGGATCATCTGTGACTGTTATAGACCTGGAATTTGCCCAAAACCTTTATTCCATAAAATTCTGGCCTCTTTCTGATTGCTGTCTCTCTCTGCTGGACTTTCTTCTGCCTCTGTCATTTCTCAGTAGGCTGTACTTCTGCCCAGCACAATGCTGAAGTTGTGCTTTGTTGCATCCTTAAAGTTTGGCTGTCTGCCTATTCTGTCTGTGACCACACATTTTACCAAAGTAAATCGTAATTGCAGATATTGAACCTGTACAGTTTTTATTCAAGATTGTTATTATAATAAAACAATATGCCCAGTCAACATATGTTATATATTAAATATGGTTTTTAAGGTTTTTATTGAAATTTCCAAGATATCTTTTTCAAAGGTATTGTGAAGTTAGGAATTGAAGGTCAAAATAGTTTTTATTCTGAGCATCAATCTTTGAAAACCCTGTTATCAGCAAGGTCTCTTCTAAAGAATGTATTATATATAAATGTTTCAATCATGGTTCATTTTTAAAAATAAAGATGGAAGGTCACAAATGTTTTATCTGATTGCCCTTGGAAATACAGAACTGTGTATGAGATTAGGAAATTTTTTCCTTCTTCACTGAAGTTTGATACACTTGTAGTCTCTAAAGGCCTGTTCCCACAAGATATAAATGACCATAGCTTCAAGGCCATTCAAACAATATTTAGCCTTTGGTAATGAATACAAAAGAAATATACACAAAGACAGAAGCATATTTCAAAATAACGATACAATCATATTCAACTATTATATTGAACAGCAAGCTGTGTTTGTTGTTGACAAACCTAACATCCCCTACTTTACAAACAGAAAGTACATTCTTACTTCCACAGTTTCTTTTACATAGTTCTCTCACAATATGAAAACTGCAGCATTTTCACTTTTATTTCTAGAAGTTTGTGGTCAGGAATATTGAGGGCTGGAAACATTATTAAAATTCCCTACTATCATTATTTGGACTCCAAAATTTAACTTCTATCTAGCTATAAAAGTAATAGTGAAAAAAAACTTTGAATGATTCCACAAAAGCAACTTTCAAGTAATGTTTCAAATAGTTTGACACAGTTATTCTGTAATGATATGTTTTTCTGCATGAAATGGGCTGAGTATAAGTAAAGTTATTTCAAGAGGCCAATTATATTTCCATCAAGTAGTTTTCATCACTATATATCAAAAATTTTTCATATGCTAAAACAATGTATACTCTAGGCACTTGTCTTAATCAAATTAACCATTTTATTTAAGCAATTGGGAGAATGCTATTAACATGGAAAAACCATATAGAAAAACAATAACTATTTGATTATTCAATAGAATCCTAAACCTGAAAATTCTTAATCATTTGATTTTTCCACTAGATTTCACTCTAACTTAAAATCACATGATAAATAAGACTGAAGTAATTCCATTTTCTGGTATCTAATAGATCACAATGAGCTGCTTCAAAGTTTGTTTCAGCTTCTAAACCAGTATTTATTCAGTGAAAGGCTTATTTCCTATCAATAGAAACAGATCCTGAGATATTAAAATGGCACCCATGCATAAGGGTGTTAAATGCTCCATAAGAAAGTACCAAAATTAAATTATAGGATAAGTTAGAAAAAATTTTTCATCATTTATTTTTTATTAAAATTTACTGGGTACCCTTCATCTGCTAATCACAATGGTTTTGGAAGGGGTGGGGGGTTTGAAACAAAGATAACTAAAGAAAAGATCCTTTTGATGAAAGTTTGTAAATTAGTGAAAGAGACATACATGTAAATCAATAAAACCAATGCAGTGGGTATCTATGTGGTGTTAGGATGAAGAAGAAGGGTGAGAACAACCAGAGATTATCCATGGAATTTCAAAAACAATTTTTTTTGTAGTTTCAAATTTTAAAAAGTTGGCTCATGAGACATGAGCAGTTGTTTTTCACATTTCAATTTTTTTAGAGCCCACTTTCATGTATCAAATAAATTGTAACTTGTAAAATCCACCTAAAAAAGGGGTGGCTATAGGCAACGATGGGAAAGAGAAATGGAATAATTACATATCCCTTTAACTTAATTTGATCTGAAGCCTAAAAAATCCCCTAGGAAGGAGGTGGTGAGAAAAAAAAGGTTATACTGATGGCCCTTCTTAGACTTTGATTTGCTTATGCTCAAGCTTCTCTTTTAGACATTGTTTTCAGAGAAAACCCGAGTTATGTCTTAAAGTACCAAGCAAGCAATTTATGGTTGGTTCACCCTTTTATGCCATAGAACTCTTCACTTGTGTCCATCAGAAACACGCATATGGGAGATAGCCTAATTTCTCCCAAGATTTCAACAGGAGAATCAGGGCGTATTTATTTCTAACATTGAGTTAAGGAAGTAAGGGTCATATTTTTATTAATCAATACTTACAAAGATACAACTCATTATGGTTTGTTATGGACTGAATGTGTGTCTCCCAAAATTTATATGTTGAGATTCTAACCCTCAATGTGATGGTATTGGAAAGTAAGGCCTTTAGGATGTAATTACATCATGAAGGTGAAGCTTTCATGATATGATCAGCACCCTTCTAAAAGAGACCCTGGAGAGCTTTCTCATCCTCCCACCATGGAAGGACACAGGGAGTGGTCTGCAAGCCAGAAGGGGTGCTCTCCAGACCTAATAAGAGTGGCACTCTGATCTCCAACTTCCAGCCTCCAAAACTACAAGAAGTAAATTTCTGTTGTTTCTAAGCCACCCCAACCATGGTACTCTAACAGCAGTCTGAAATGATTAAGACATGGATAGAATAACTACCTAATGCTTATGTCAAAATTTAGAGTTGCCATATTCTTAAAACGGACTAGATGAGTAAGTAAAACTGTATTATAAAAATAAAACTATAGAAGGTTAAGAGAGGCATCAATTTTTCTAAAAGAATAGATGAAAATAAAAGTTGAACCAGATCATTATTATTTCTTTAATAAAATCATTAAAACTCTGTAAAACTGCCAGTTAGATAGATTTCTGCCATTAATCATTGATATACTATTATCTAGGATTGACATTTTACAGAACTGACCATTCATTATAGTAGATCCATTTAGGATAACAACTCATAGAATTGGATCTAGTGTCTCAACTGCTTCAAGACTATCCCAAGAAGTATACTTATTTTATATTCAATTGTTAAGTAAGCTATACATAAACAATTTGCTTTATTAATAGAAGGTACTTAATATTCTTTCCCTCCAGGATATGAAGAGCTCATCCAACAAGATTATTAGGATTTAAAAATTCATTGCTAAACTTGGGAAAAACTGAAAAACTATTCCAGATTCACATTCTATCTATTTTAGGGAGAATAATACAACCCTGCAGTTGATTTGAAGGTTCTATTTCCACAGACATTCTCACTCTGTCTCACTCTCTCATGCATCATTAAAATGATATAGCTTTGAATGCAAAAGGAAAGAAAAAGAATTCCTATAAAATTATATAATGTCATAATTTCTGGGCCAAAGTTTAATATAGTTCATTTTCATTAGAATTACAATAGAATTTAACGTTGGAATAAGTATCACAGAGCTAAAATCCACTATTTTATTTCCTTGTGTTAAATAGTATCTGGTTTTCAATGATTAAAAGAGCTACTGTTATTTTCAATACAAATAGCATGGCTAACATTTTCTGTTTAAAATTATTCAGATCTAATATTCATTTAGTTTGTTAGAATTCTATATAATAATGGAATGTGATACAGTTATTTTTATTAGTAGAATCTGGCTAATGTGTAGGTAAAAACAGTCATAAAACCACAGGGAGAAATCTGATTGGCAATTATTCACCTCTGAACCAGAAAAAAAACATAACACTTGGAATTTTTGCTTATTTCAACTGTTTACCTAAGTCACTAAAAATATTTCTTAAGTGTATTTAAATGCATAATTTACTCCTTTTTAGCAACTTTCATAAGTACTAAATTCTTCCTTGTTGTTTAATGTTAATATATTGCATATATTAAAATATACTTGTTGGAATATCAGATATTTGTACTGGTAGAATTTAATAATATATTTTTCAAATGAAGATTACATTTATAATATCACACCAGTGCATTGATTTGATCATGTAATTATTTGGCTTACAACATATACTAGTGTGTGCATGTGTGTTTTGGTGTATTATAAAGGAGATATAAATTTGTACAGACACAGTGAGAGAAAGGTTAATTATATTTCTTGTCACCTTCTGGAACAAAGAGAAATGAAGCAGGTAACATCTGCCTGTTTGGTTGGAGCTATACTTTATAGACCAGAATGGTCACACTTTAATTAATGACTCTGCCCTGCATTTACTAGAAGGACTGGGAATTTATATATAATGCATTCATCATGCTTTCATGGAAAATAAAAATCACAAGATAATATAGAGAAGACAATATACTCTGAGGAACCAGGTAATTTTTCTACAAAGGGTGAAGAGTAGGTTGTGCACCCAGAGCTCAAACTTCTCCAATAGTCTGTACATGCTGCAAATGACACTGTTTCAATTACCATGAATGGTTGCTTAGAGCAATCCATCTTTGTGTCATTTAATTGTCTAACATATAAACTGTAGGCTTTTAACTAAAACAATTACATAAGTGTACTAGGGAAAGAGCAAGCTGATTGCATGATTTGGGGAATGGAACCAAGCATTAAAAAATAGTTCATTGACTTTTTCAGTTGATGATAGAAACTACTGGAGCAGTTTGTTTTAATGATTTCTATGAATAAGATTTTGAAAAAGTAAACAAATTTATAGTTTTTTAGTAACTGAATTCTAAGGCATATTTTTATTAGCCTCTCTTGAAGAGGCAGTTTATATTGTAAATGGAAAAGTTCATTTTAAAACCAAAGCCCTCATTAATTGTTTTTTAACCCTATTACCCACTTTTATTAGACAATAGAAGGCATGTTTAGCATCTGGGGAAAGGAGATAATGTTAAGCAAAATATTAGTTAAAAGTTTTTTTTTTTTCACTTTATCAGTGGACACAAAGAGGTTCAGCAAATTCTGAATTAAAAAAATGGGAATTTGGAGCCTCTACATCTAATAAAAAACGTTACCAAAGTTTTTGCCATGAATAATTAAAAAAATGGAATGGCCCCATATTTTGAGGGAATATCAGGCCAATCTCTGCATGGGATATCAAGAGGCAAACTTGGAGTAAGTTAAGGATAGTAAGTTTGAGATTCCACTTAGTTAAATGGACATATCTAATAGATTGTTACCTATATGAAACTATGACTAATGTGAGAATACCAAATTATTGATGTATATATTTGGGAGTTTTCACCATGTAGATGGCATTTAGAACCATTAAATTGTATGAGGTCACCAAGATGCTAGCGTGGATAGAAAAAAACAAAGACATTCCAGGTCTTTTTGTATTAATACACAAACAGACATGAGAACACCACTAAAGGAAAATAAGAAACTACTGAATTTGTAAGGGGAAAAAAAAAAAACAGATTATGGTATCCTGGAAACCAAGTAAAGCAAATATTTCATGAAAGAAATACAGAAATATAGAAAGTTCATCCAAATCAAAAGTTCCTCATAGGTCAAGTAAAATGTGGAATTCAAATTGACCGTTGGATTTGGAGACATACAGGTTATTAATAACCTTAATAAGAGCCAGGACGACTCTTTTATTGGAATGGTTTAGAAAACTATGGAGGAAGAGAAATTAAAATTGTTTATATGGATAATTATTTTGAGGAGTTTTGATAAATGAAAAGCAGAAATAAGGAGGAAATTTTGGAGGTAAAACTAAGGTGAAGAGATTGAAAAGATAAGATGGCTTTTTGGTTGAATTTTGGTTTGAAGAATCAGTTGAATAAGACATTTCTAATACAACTGAGGAAATTTGAGTAGTGGCTGAGTATTACATGATATTAGGGAGTTATTGGTAATTTTGTTAGCTGTGATAATGTTATTGTGGTCACATAGAAAACTCCTTACTTTTGCAAGATAAATATTGACCAATTTGGATGTAAAATACCATGGTATGCATAATGCTCTTCAAAATACTGTTTTAAAAAACGAAGCAAATGTGTACAAATGTTAATAACATCAGTTAAGTCCAGGAGATGGGTACCTGAGTGTTCATACTGTTCTCTGTTTTCAATTTCTCTTTTTTACTAATAAAGAGGTCTTCTGACAATTAAAAAAAAAAACAAAACAAACAAACAAAAAAAACTAAGGTGAAGAGGGTTTTGTTGTTGTTTTATTTTTTGGTTGTTTGTTTTTTTACATATAGGATAAAGAGCCGCACTTTTGTGGTAATGGAAAGATTCAGCCAGTAGAGGGAGAAGAACTGATAAGATAAATAGCTGGATGCAGTGTATTCTAGATAGAATTTTAAATAACTACCTTTTGTTAATTCTTCTAAACATAGAAGTAAAAAGCAGTGATTTTGAAAGAGTGAATTAAGTTAATATTTCCCTTAACTGATGGTTCATACTATTTATTGTAGTTCTATTTACACATCCATTCTACCATTTCCCCGTGGGGTAGTTACATTGTTTGGGTGATAAATCAGTTCATAAAATCCCAATCCCCTTACCATAGTGATTGTTCTGGGTAAATCAAACCTAAAATAATTAGTGCACAGTATCCCCTGGCTAAAGAGATTAAGTCCAGCCATGGTTCTATTCAGTGCAAAGCTTGCTGTGCTCAGGATGGTCTGTTAATTGGAGACCTGTAATTGCTGAAGCCATTTGCTAAAGCGAGAGAAGCCAATATGAAGAGGAATTTGATACAGGGGGATCACAACTTAGAGAATTTTAAACAAACCATGCCAGAGCCTTGAGCAAACTGTGCCTAGGAATTTTAATTATATGAGTCAATACATTCTCTTTATTGTTTAAATAAGTTTGAATTGAGTTTTCTATTTCTTGGAATTAAGATGATCTTAAATTGATGATGGCAGAAAAGCAAACCCCAGTTTACATAGCAGGCACTTACTATTGATGCAGCAACGGTGAACCCTATAAACTATTTTTTGAGGATGGAGCATACTGTGAACTGCTAATTATGCCCTAGATAACCAAATCTATGACCATTTCATATTTTCTTTTTTTTTTTTTTAATAGTGGGTAAAGGGGCTCAGGAAAAAGAAAAAGGAAAAAAAATCTGTTATTTGGCTGAAGATAAAATCATATGAACAAAAAAGAAGAGTGTTCTCCAGAATAGAAAACACTGATTGCCCTGGAAAGGAGGAGATACAGGTCATAAACCTCACTTTCCCATTCTATTCTATAAGCCTTCTTTTGGTATATCTTTCAAGTGAAATGTTCAACTAGATGACTTTTGATGCCACTTAAATTTAACAGTCTCTCACACTGAGGAGAGTGGGGCTATGTGTTGCCATTGATTTTCATGAATAAAGCTGTTTTTATCAAATTCTGCTACATGTTAGCACGTCTAGCAACTTTTACATGATCTAAAAATAAAGAAAATAACTTGCAAATAAATATAAAGATAGCTCTGAGAGGGTTAGCACTCAAACACTTGTTATTTCAGTGGATATTATTAATCACACAGTACATGCTCAAATCTACATAGTAGGTGGGATTGAAAACCAAAAAGAAAAATTAACAACTTGAAGAGTTTTATAGGCTAATGGAATATTAGACATAAAAACACTTAAAATGCAATATTCCAAATGTTATGTGTACTAGCTGCATTAAAAAGAACTATGTTGGTCATAATTAAAAGAACTGGTACTTCTCCCTGAAAAGGTCAGGTTAACCTAAGAGATGAACACTTTTTTTTCTATTTTTTTAATTTTTTATAAACATATAATATATTTTTATCCCCAGGGGTACAGGTCTGTGAATTGCCCGGTTTACACACTTCACAGCACTCACCAAGGCACATACCCTCCCAATGTCTATAATCCCACTCCCCTTCTCCCAACCCCCCTCCCCCCAGCAACCCTCAGTTTGTTTTGTGAGATTAAGAGTCACTTATGGTTTGTCTCCCTCCCAATCCCATCTTGTTTCATTGATTCTTCTCCTACCCACTTAAGCCCCCATGTTGCATCACCACTTCCTCATATCAGGGAGATCATATGATAGTTGTCTTTCTCTGCTTGACTTATTTCGCTAAGCATGATACGCTCTAGTTCTATCCACGTTGTCGCAAATGGCAAGATTTCATTTCTTTTGATGGCTGCATAGTATTCTATTGTGTGTATATATACCACATCTTCTTGATCCATTCATCTGTTGATGGACATCTAGGTTCTTTCCATAGTTTGGCTATTGTGGACATTGCTCTATAAACATTCGGGTGCACGTGCCCCTTTGGATCACTATTTTGTATCTTTAGGGTAAATACCCAGTAGTGCTATTGCTGGGTCATAGGGTAGTTCTATTTTCAACATTTTGAGGAACCTCCATGTTTTTTTCCAGAGAGGTTGCACTAGCTTGCATTCCCACCAACAGTGTAGGAGGGTTCCCCTTTCTCCGCATCATCTCCAGCATCTGTTATTTGTGACTTGTTAATTTTAGCCATTCTGACTGGTGTGAGGTGATATCTTATTGTGGTTTTGATTTGTATTTCCCTGATGCCGAGTGATATGGAGCACTTTTTCATGTGTCTGTTGGCCATTTGGATGTCATCTTTGCAGAAATGTCTGTTCATGTCCTCTGCCCATTTCTTGATTGGATTATTTGTTCTTTGGGTGTTGAGTTTCCTAAGTTCTTTATAGATTTTGGACACTTGCCCTTTATCTGATGTCATTTGCAAATATCTTCTCCCATTCTGTCAGTTGTCTTTTGCTTTTGTTAACTGTTTCCTTTGCTGTGCAAAAGCTTTTGATCTTGATGAAATCCCAATAGTTTATTTTTGCCCTTGCTTCCCTTGCCTTGGGCGATGTTCCTAGGAAGATGTTGCTGTGGTTGAGGTTGAAGAGGTTGCTGCCTGTGTTCTCCTCAAGGATTTTGATGGAGGCCTTTCCCACATTGAGGTCCTTCATCCATTTTGAGTCTATTTTCGTGTGTGGTGTAAGGAAATGGTGAGATGAACACTTTTAAAATAAGACTTAAATATGTATGAGGTAAAATAAGTAAAAATAAAACAAAATAATAAAATGAAATTTAAAAATTAAACATAATAAAAACAAAATAATAAAAATAGAAGAAACAAAATCAGGAGAAAGAAAGCATTCATTTTTGTTAAACTGTATACTCCGCCAAAGCAAGATAGTGACTTAGTCACAGTTGTGTCTCTGTTGTCTTGCATTGCAATAGTCATGGAGTTGACACCTCAAAACTGGTGCACAAAAGAGTACATGTGTTACATGGGGGTGACTGAGAATGCTGGACAGAGTGGGTTTGCGGGGAAGCAGGGAGAATGTGTAGGAAACTTTGTATTGTGGAAAAACTGTTGTCTGTGTGTTGATGGCAGAGTAAATGGAGAGATGAATGCACAAGAGAAGAGTATTGTTTTATTAATGAAAACTTATGGCAATGCATAATCACAACCTGTCAGAACATGAAGGTCAGACCATGGAGAGTCTTACAGAGTAAGGCTAATTACTGTTGATTTTCTCATTTAAATAATGAGTAGCCATTGAGAAATTTTGAGAAAAAAATAACATGACAAAAAAGGATTGTTATATCAACCACATGAGCAAAATTCTGAAGGGTAGATTAGAATGGCAGAGAGACTAAAGGAGAGAAAACAATTAGAAAATAATTACAAAACACCAGGGAAGGATATTACTGATTAAATTATGGCATGCTGGTGGATCTTTACAGAAAGAAAGAGGGGTTTAAGTGTTTACCATTTAGTAGGTAGTAAAAGAGATCATAATGATTTATTATAGTGGACTTTATATAGTTACAGTGGGCAAAACAGATGGAGATTTTAAGATGACTTCTAGGTTTGTGGCTTATACAGTTGAGGTGTAGGTGATAGCGTATTGTTATTTTTTAACACTAAAAGTAGAAGCAGAGATATACAAAAATGAGGATTGAAAATCTGTTTGAAGATTAGGACATAAATCAACAATTCATCTAAAAGATCTTAGGATATAGGTTAGACAAAGTACAGATGCTTTTATAGGTGCCAGAATTATATCAACAGTGAAATGTGTTGGCATGGTAACAAAGAAGTCAAAATGAAATCTTGGGCCTCATACAAGAGTACCCATGCCCCTGGAGAGTCATAAGGGCAAAGGGTGCACAACCATTTAATTTTGCCAATCTTCAAATTTTTTCAATATGTACTCATTCATAAAGAGTCCACCTGAGAAAAAGCCCATCAATAGATCACATGAAGAGTCCTTCCCTCCTTACTCAATTTTTTCCTTTTTTGCTGAAAGAAAAAGAAGAGAAAGAGGAGAAAAAGAAAGAGAGAGAGAAGGAAAAGGAGAGAGTAAAAGAAAGAGAAAAAAAAAGAGAGAAAAAGAAAGCTAGGTAAATTCTCATCTGTCCTTAATCTTACTATGGTACCATTACTATAGAGATTCGTAAGTGAACAAAAGAGAAAAAATCCTCTTGCCTCATGTAGCTTATATTTTAGTGACTAAAAGGATAATGTGAAATATCGGTGGTGGGACTGAAAAAGTGAATAATATAAATAATTAGTAAATTGTTGTGAAATATATGCTTTCTAATTTTTTGAACTAAAAAGTAATCAAGTAGGTATATGAAATTTGGAGCATATATCATAGAAAGAGATCAAATAATTGAGTGACACTGTCATAACAAACCTTTTTCATACTTCTACCTATTCTTTTCAGCCAGATTTCTTAACAATTACTCTATGAAAATAAAAAACAGCTGATGATGCTGAATTCTGTTTTATTCTTATGGGAGACAATAAATAACAACTATATATGTAAAATAATCTGAAATTGAGGTCTGTTTGTTTCAATAATATGCCATTTAATAATTTTTTATATTCAATAATTATTCATCAAAAATGTAATAAGTCTGTTGCATACTAAATATAGTTCTATTGCTGCCCAAATCCAGAAAATGCTTTTAAAATTCTTAAACACTTTTGGTCAAAGGAAATAAAAATATTTTTAATAGAAATTTATACAAATAGATGATACTTATAGAGGGATAGGGATAGAAGTATAAATAGATATCATTGAAGAGTATAATAATATGATCATAAAATCTTTAAAGTATAATGCATACTATATTAGGATACACTTATTTGTAAAAAGTATAATAAGATGAAAAGTGTAAGATAAAAACCAAATAATGCAAAATATTTAATTCTAAAATAACTTAAGTAATAGGACATTTAGAATTTAGAACATTTTTTTCTAAAACTACAAATAACTATATTGTGTATTAACTTCTTTAAAGATCTATGAACATGTAAAGTACAGTGTTCCCGCCCCATTCATTTTTAACCCCTATCAACGAGCATCAAAATTCAGGAGGTTCAGAGAATGCCCCTCAAATCAATAAGAATAGGCCCACACCCCGTCACCTAATAGTAAAATTTACAAGCCTTAGTGACAAAGAGAAAATCCTGAAAGCAGCCCAGGAAAAGAAGTCTGTAACATACAGTCGTAAAAATATTAGATTGGCAGCTGACTCATCCACAGAGACCTGGCAGGCCAGAAAGAGCTGGCATGATATTTTCAGAGCACTAAATGAGAAAAACATGCAGCCAAGAATACTATATCCAGCAAGGCTATCATTGAAAATAGAAGGAGAGATTAAAAGCTTCCAGGACAAACAAAAACTGAAAGAATTTGCAAGCACCAAACCAGCTCTACAGGAAATATTGAAAGGGGTCCTCTAAGCAAAGAGAGAGCCTACAAGTGGTAGATCAGAAAGGAACAGAGACAATACACAGTAACAGGCACCTTACAGGCAATACAATGGCACTAAATTTATATCTCTCAATAGTTACCCTGAATGTTAATGGGCTAAATGCCCCAGTCAAAAGAATGGATAAAAAAACAAAACCCATCTATATGTTGCCTCCAAGAAACTCATTTTAAGCCCAAAGACACCTCCAGATTTAAAGTGAGGGGGTGGAAAAGAATTTGCCATGCTACTGGACATCTGAAGAAAGCAGGAGTGGCAATCCTTATATCAGATCAATTAGATTTTAAGCCAAAGACTATAATAAGAGATGAGGAAGGACACTATATCATACTCAAAGGGTCTGTCCAACAAGAAGATCTAACAACTTTAAATATCTATGCCCCCTACTTGGGAGCAGCCAACTATATAAATCAATTAATAACAAAATCAAACACATCAACAATAATACAATAATACTAGGGGACTTTAACACTCCCCTCACTGAAATGGACAGATCATCCAAGCAAAAGATCAGCAAGGAAATAAAGGCCTTAAACGACACACTGGACCAGATGGACATCACAGATATATTCGGAACATTTCATCCCAAAGCAACAGAATACACATTCTTCTCTAGTGCACATGGAACATTCTCCAGAATAGATCACATCCTCGGTCCTAAATCAGGACTCAATCAGTATCAAAAGATTGGGATCATTCCCTGCATATTTTCAGATCACAATGCTCTAAAGCTAGAACACAACCACAAGAGGAAGTTTGGAAAGAACCCAAATACATAGAGACTAAACAGCATCCTTCTAAAGAATGAATGGGTCAACTAGGAAATCAAAGAAGAATTGAAAAAAATCATGGAAACAAATGATAATGAAAATACAATGGTTCAAAATCTGTGGGACACAACAAAGGCAGTCCTGAGAGGAAAATATATAGCGGTACAAGCCTTTCTCAAGAAACAAGAAAGGTCTCAGGTACACAACCTACCCTACACCTAAAGGAGCTGAAGAAAGAACAAGAAAGAAACCCTAAGCCCAGCAGGAGAAGAGAAATCATAAAGATCAGAGCAGAAATCAATGAAATAGAAACCAAAAACACAATAGAACAAATCAATGAAACTAGGAGCTGGTTCTTTGAAAGAATTAATAAAATTGATAAACCCCTGGCCAGACTTATCAAAAAGAAAATAGAAAGGACCCAAATAAATAAAATCATGAGTGAAAGAGGAGAGATCACAACTAACACCAAAGAAATACAAACTATTATAAGAACATACTATGAGCAACTCTACACCAACAAACTTGACAATCTGGAAGAAATGGATGCATTCCTAGAAACATATAAACTACCACAACTGAACCAGGAAGAAATAGAAAGCCTGAACAGACCCATAACCAGTAAGGAGATTGAAACAGTCATTAAAAATCTCCAAACAAACAAAAGCCCAGGGCCAGACGGCTTCCCGGGGGAATTCTACCAAACATTTAAAGAAGAACTAATTCCTATTCTCCTGAAACTGTTCCAAAAAAATAGATATGGAAGGAAAACTTCCAAACTCATTTTATGAGGCCAGTATCACCTTGATCCCAAAACCAGACAAGGATCCCATCAAAAAAGAGATCTATAGACCAAAATCCTTGATGAACACAGATGCGAAAATTCTCACCAAAATACTAGCCAATAGGATTCAACAGTACATTAAAAGGATTATTCACCACGACCAAGTGGGATTTATTCCAGGGCTGCAAGGTTGGTTCAACATCCGCAAATCAGTCAATGTGATACAACACATCAATAAAAGAAAGAACAAGAACCATATGATATTCTCAATAGATGCTGAAAAAGCATTTGTCAAAGTACAGCATCCATTCCTGATCAAAACTCTTCAAAGTGTAGGGATAGAGGGCACATACCTCAATATCATCAAAGCCATCTATGAAAAACCCACCGCAAATATCATTCTCAATGGAGAAAAACTGAAAGCTTTTCCGCTAAGGTCAGGAACACTGCAGGGATATCCATTATCACCACTGCTATTCAACATAGTACTACTAGAAGTCCTAGCCTCATAATTGGACAACAAAAGGAAATTAAAGGCATCCAAATTGGCAAAGAAGAAGTCAAATTATCACTCTTCACAGATGATATGATACTATATGTGGAAAAGACTCCACTCCAAAACTGCTAGAACTTGTACAGGAATTCAGTAAAGTGTCAGGATATAAAATCAATGCACAGAAATCAGTTGCATTTCTCTACACCAACAACAAGACAGAAGAAAGAGAGATTAAGGAGTCAATCCCATTTATAATTGCATCCCAAACCATAAGATACCTAGGAATAAACCTAACCAAAGAAGCTTAGAATCAATACTCAGAAAACTATAAAGTACTCATGAAAGAAATTGGGGAAGACACAAAGAAATGGAAAAATGTTCCATGCTCCTGGATTGGAAGAATAAATATTGTGAAAATGTCTATGCTACCTAAAGCAATCTACACATTTAATGCAATTCCTATCAAAGTACCATCCATCTTTTTCAAAGAAATGGAACAAATAATTCTAAAATTTATATGGAACCAGAAAAGACCTCGAATAGCCAAAGGAATATTGAAAAAGAAAGCCAACATTGGTGGCATCACAATTCCGGACTTCAAGCTCTATTACAAAGCTGTCATCATCAAGACAGCATGGTACTGGCACAAAACAGACACATAGATCAATGGAACAGAAAAGAGAGCCCAGAAATAGACCCTCAACTCTATGGTCAACTAATCTTCGACGAAGCAGGAAAGAATGTCCAATGGAAAAAGACAGCCTCTTTAATATATGGTGTTGGGATTATTGGACAGCCACATGCAGAAAAATGAAATTCGACCATTTCCTTACACCACACACAAAAATAGACTCATTTTTATCCCCTATCACAGTAGTCATTGTTTTATTTATTTATTTCTGAATAACAAACTATCCCACAACTAAGTGTCTTAAATTAATAGCAGGCATTATTTCACGGGTGCTTTGGGTCAGAAATCTGAGTAGGTTTTAGCTGGATCTTTTGACTGGGTCTCTCATGGAAGAAAGTCAATTCCAGTCTTCACTGGAAAAGACCCAGTTCCTCCCTGAGTAGTGTTGGTTGGATTCAATTTCTTGTGGGTTGTTGGAATGAAGCCTGTTATCTGTTCCTTTCTTCCTATCCAAGTGGACCTCTCCACAAAACATCTCATGACATGGTACCTTGCTTAATCTGATCAAGCCACAAGGATTCGCAAGACAGTAAATGAGAGAGAGAGAGAGAGAGAGAGAGAAAGAGAGAGAGAGAACTACAAAGAAAGTCAGTCTTTGGTGGTCTAATCACAGAGGTGATATCTCATCATTCATGTGGTATTCTATTGGTTAGAAGTAAGTCACTGGTTTCATCCCCCATTTAAAGGAAGAAGGCAAAGACATAAATGCTGGGAGGGGCATGTCATTGGGAACCATGTCAGAACATACCTACCAAACTAAGTAAGTTTGTCTTTAACTGATAGGTGTTTAAATTATTGCAAACATTGATTGAACACCTGTCATACACTAGGATGTAAAGAAAGAAAAATTACACATAGCTTTATTCTTTTTCTTCATTTTTAGAAGGAGAGATAGAGCATGTGCACTGGGGTGGTGGGGAGCAGAGGGAGAGAAAGAGAAAGAATTTTGAGTGGACTTTACACCCAGCATGGAGCTTGACATGGAGTTCAATCTTACAATCCTGAGATCATGTCCTGAACCAGAATCAAGAGTCAGATGCTTAACTGATTGAGTCACCCAAGCACTTTAAGAAAATAAACAAAATATTTTGGAAAATAAAGCTATCTTTTATAAAAATGTCATTTATGTTAACAAATAATGTGCTTATTGTTATTTTTGAATGAAATATATATTATAAATTAAATGTATACTATAAATAAAATAGATTCTTTTAATTAAAAAAAATTTTTATACGGTAACTATTGATACTGTAACTGACATAAACTAAACCACTTCATGATTCTTAACTATTTAAAAGTGTGTAAAGCAACTAATGAATCATTGAACACTATATCCAACCTAATTATATACTATATGTTCACAAACCAATCATTAAAAAAAAAGTGTAACATAATCCTAAGACCAAAAATCTAAGAACTACTGATTTGGACAGTTCCTAAAGCATTGTGAGTTTCTACACAACCTTAGATGAAAAACACTGTTTTGAGGAAATAAATGCATATGATTTGCCTCATTTTCTCATAAAAGAGTTTGCTTTGGTTAAGTTCAAAATTCAGGTGTTATCCTTTAATAAAGAAAGGCATTCACTGAAAGTGGCAATCATCGTTTAAATAAGAAAATCATTTTGAGTGTGAATGTAAAATCGATGGCCCCCATTAATCACGGCAAGAATATTTATTACATTAATGTAACTGGAAAATATTAAAACAATATTTTTCCTATCTAATGGAGTGAGATTATAAAGATAAGATCATAATTATATCAGCAAAACCAGTCTGAGGGCAAAGTCTAATGACTTTTAATGGATTTTAGGTGTATATTTTTCATAAAGCTTGCACTTTATCTTGTAAAAAAATGCAAGGACTGGAAGTGGAACGGGAGCAAAATTTTACTGGTCTACTGATCTGAAAATACACTACTTCTTCACCATATTAAAAAAGCCTCTCCAATATCTCAGTAATATATATTTGGGAGATTCTGTTCCTTTAATAATTAGTTTTAATGATATCCTATGGTAGGATATTATCATCAACTGGTGCTTTTAAAGTAGGAGTAAAGAAAGTCATCACACGTAGGCAGAACAGGAGTAGTGTTTCATTGATAGACTATAATGGAGAAGCCCCAATGACAGATAAAAAGCCCAAGTTTTATTTCATTTTATTAAGTTAAGTGCCACTGAATTTAAAATGGGAAAAGGGCCAGCAACAGATTACTAATTACAACTCAAATAAATTAAATTGTTAATTTTATATTTCTCTAATCACAAATTTATTCAAGATGGTTCTCATTTGCTATATGCCAGGATCAGCATATATAATTTCATTAGGCATTATAAATGTGGGAACATTTTTTTTTTTTTGGAAAAATCTAGTTTAATAGTAGATGAACCCATAAAATAATAATACTCACCTCTTTCAAGTACTTAGTCCATAAAGCAGAAATTGCAGAGGGGGAAACTCATACCATTTGGCTTTCCATTTTGATTAGAATGTAGAAATTTATAAGAAGTCTCATCATTGCCACACTAACAATGAAGACAAGCTACCTACTTAAGAAAATTTCAGGGACGCCTGGGTGGCTCAGTTGGTTAAGCAGCTGCCTTCGGCTCAGATCATGATCCCAGCGTCCTGGGATCAAGTCCCACATCAGGCTCCTTGCTCTGCAGGGAGCCTGCTTCTCCCTCTGACTCTGCCTGCCACTCTTCTTCCTGTGCTCACTCTCTCTGACAAATAAATAAATAAAAATTAAAAAAAAAAAAAGAAAAAGAAAATTTCAGAGCTGACTATGCAAAAAAAGTATGAAATAAATTCCAGGAAAGAAGTTCATAGCTGCTAGGAGCCTGGGTGGCTCGGCTGGTTAAGCCACTGCCTTCAGCTCAGGTCATGATCCCATAGTGTTTTAAAAAAAGTCACTTGCCATTTCTGTCCTAAAGTATCTTCTCTGAGTGCAGAACAGGAGTCTATCATAAGCAGAGGCAAGGAAGTAGGGATGAGAAAAAAAAAAAAAAACCAGGATTATGGGTCTTTGCAGACTGAAGGTCAGAAAGTGGTCACAGGCATTGGGAAGCGTGGCAATGCTGTAAGGCTGGAAGGTGGCAGCCTCTTGAGAACTGAAGGCAGGTCAGAAGAGTGCACAGAAACTTCTTAAGGTACCCGAGAATCCTTAAGGAAGGCACAGGGATTGTTCACCAAAGTGTGGGAGAGTACAGAAAAATTGACATAATTTACCTATAATGCCATGGCCTTTTCTAAGTGCCTGGCAACTGTCTGAAACTGACTGGTTAGAATAAGACTGGTGCATAAACAATGAATTCTAAAGCACTGGAAAGTAATTTTAAAAAATAAATAAATTAAAAAAAAAAAAAAAAAAGATGAGCAAGATTTTCCAAAGGAACACAGGAACTTTTCAGAGCTCAGAGAAAAGCCCAGGAGAAGGCGATATAAAGACTGAGATAGCTGAGAGAAATCCCCCTAAGCACTTGAAGTCCTCAGCAAGTAAACTAGCCCATTAAGGCTGTGGAAAGGAAAGAAGATTAAGGGAGCCTCCCTGGTTGCATAAAGGAAAGGGTTACATAAAGGAAACTCCGAGCAGCTCCAAAAGGTGGTGATCCGGTTATAAAGAGAGCGATTGCTAGAGGGTTGCTTGTTCTCAGATTCCAAGCTTTGCCTAAAACAAAGTTTTGATTCCATCTCAAATTCCATCTCTTTGAAGCCGGTGATTAACTGAATCAAAATAAATACCAAAGGCAAGAAACACAGAAGGAACTCAACTGAAAGTTAAATTGACTTGTTCTTCCATTCACACAGTCTGACAAGGAACTGAAAATGTAAATATTTTCTACTTCAGTCTCTACGGGCTCTTCTACAAGCACAAGATATGTGGAGAGGTAGAAAAATGAGACCACGATCAAGAGATTAAATAGTAATAGAGGCCTGTTTCCTACAGAAACAGGAATAGGCAGAGAAGGAGTTTTAGGAAAATAATATAAATACATTAAATAACCTAGTGAGCAATTGGCGCAAAATGTATAAAAAGAAGGGACATCATCTTCAGAAGAAATAAAAAGTGTAAAAAAGAATAAAATATATAAGGACAAATTTAATTGCTGGGCTCAATAGGAGACAGGGTGTAACAGGAATAAAAAACACAAGTTTAAGAAAAAACAAAAAACAGGAATGAACTTGAAAATGAGTCACTAGAGATCAACCAAACTGAAGATCACACCCACAAAAAAAGGGGGGTCTGAGATATAGGGGATAATGCCACATGTTAATATATGTGCAATTAGGGTCACAGAGAGATTAAATAGTAATGGACCTGAAGAAATAGTTGAGGAAAAAATGGCCAAGTCTTCACAGGGTTGGACATTCAGAGATATTTATTCTATAAGAATATACAATGAAGAGGTTTGCTAAGAATAAATACGTACATATATATACACATATATATCCTCAGCAAACATATGTATGTAAGAAAAATGTAATATTAATAAGGATTAGTGTAATCCTTATTTAATAAGGATGTAAGAATACATCCCTATATAAGAGTATATGTTAAATTTGTATAAAAGAAAATGTACACAAAGAATAAATATCTTATACAAACATAGGAAGATATACTGTGTATATACATATACATATATGAATATTCTTATCAGGCTTCCTCAGTATGATAAAAAGCTTCTACAAATATTTACAGATATCATCATACTTAATTGGAACATATTAAATGCTTTGCCCTTCTGATTAGAGAAAAAAATATATGTCTACTCTTATCATATTGATTCAATACTTTATGAGAAGTCTTATCTAGTGTAGCAAAAGACAAATAAATAAAAAGTATAAAGATGAGAAAGAAGTAGGAAACTTTCAAAAATATAATTTAATTGTATGTTTATATATGTATATATATATTCATACGTATGTATGTATGTATGTATGTATGTATGTTTGTGTGTCTGTTTAAAACCCCATATATTTACCAAAAAAAAAATCTGAAACTAACAAGTAAGTTCAGCAAAGCCTAGGAATCTAAAGTTATTTAAAAATTAATTGCATAGTATTCCATTGTGTATATATACACAATGGAATACTATGCAGCCATCAAAAGAAATGAAATCTTGCCATTTGCGACAACATGGATGAAACTAGAGCATATCATGCTTAGTGAAATAAGTCAAGCAGAGAAAGACAACTATCCTATGATCTCCCTGATATGAGGAAGTGGTGATGCAACATGGGGGCTTAAGTGGGTAGGAGAAGAATCAATGAAACAAGATGGGATTGGGAGGGAGACAAACCATAAGTGACTCTTAATCTCACAAAACAAACTGAGGGTTGCTGGGGGGAGGGGGTTTGGGAGAAGTGGGGTGGGGTTATGGACATTGGGGAGGGTATGTGCTTTGGTGAGTGCTGTGAAGTGTGTAAACCTGGTGATTCACAGACCTGTACCCCTGGGGATAAAAATATATGTTTATAAAAAATAAAAAATTAAATTAAATAAAATTAATTGCATTACTATATTCAAAAAGCAATTCAATTTAGAAAATTGAATTTTTAAAATATTATTTACAAAAGCATCATAATTTGGAGGAAAAATCTAGTAAAAGAAATACAATACGCCAAACTGAACTGAAAATATCATGAATGAGAAATATTTTAAACTATATTAATAAATACAGAAGTACACTGTGTTCATGAATTCCAAGTATAAATATCATTAAGGTATCTACCCTTCTCAAAATGATTTGCAGCCTTGACAAAATCTATAAAAAATATTCCAGAGGGGTGTTTTTCTGGCCAAAATTAATAAGCTGATTATAAATTTTACATAGGAATGCAGAGAATCTATAATCGCCTTCAAAGATATTTTTTGAACAATAGCAAAACCTACTAAACAGAAGAGAAAAAGTGATACATGTTACTTAAACAAGATAATTTCTAATTATCAGAAGATATTAAAAACAGAACAGGCAGATTCTACTAAAAGAAAAAAATATACTCAGTACTTCTATTTCACAAAGGAATCATATCCATAACACATAAAAATGCCTCTATGTCAATGATAAAACACACATGATAAACAATGATAAAAACACACATAAAATTATAAATTAGCCAAGAAATCTAAAATGGCAATTCACAAAAGAAGATATATTAATGGCCAATACACACATAACTGCATAAGTTTTTTGAATTTTAATATATTGCGATACCAGTTCCTAGAATAAGAAAAAGAAGAATATTAGCAATGTTCTTGATGTATGTAACTGAATATCGACAACTTTGTAGAGTAACTGGAACTCATACATTTTTTTTAATTTTTTATTTTTTATAAACATATATTTTTATCCCCAGGGGTACAGGTCTGTGAATCACTAGGTTTACACACTTCACAGCACTCACCAAAGCACATACCCTCCCCAATGTCCATAATCCCACCCCCTTCTCCTAAACCCCCTCCCCCCAGCAACCCTCAGTTTGTTGAGATTAAGAGTCACTTATGGTTTGTCTCCCTCCCAATCCCATCTTGTTTCATTGATTCTTCTCCTACCCACTTAAGCCCCCATGTTGCATCACCACTTCCTCATATCAGGGAGATCATAGGATAGTTGTCTTTCTCTGCTTGACTTATTTCACTAAGCATGATACGCTCTAGTTTCATCCATGTTGTCGCAAATGGCAAGATTTCATTTCTTTTGATGGCTGCATAGTATTCCATTTTGTATATATACCACATCTTCTTGATCCATTCATCTGTTGATGGACATCTAGGTTCTTTCCATAGTTTGGCTATTGTGGACAGTGCTGCTATAAACATTCGGGTGCATGTGCCCCTTTGGATCACTACATTTGTATCTTTAGGGTAAATACCCAATAGTGCAATTGCTGGGTCATAGGGCAGTTTTATTTTCAACATTTTGAGGAACCTCCATGCTGTTTTCCAGAGTGGCCGCACCAGCTTGCATTCCCGCCAACAGTGTAGGAGGGTTCCCCTTTCTCCGCATCCTCGCCAGCATCTGTCATTTCCTGACTTGTTGATTTTAGCCATTCTGACTGGTGTGAGGTGATATCACATTGTGGTTTTGATTTGTATTTCACTGATGCCGAGTGATATGGAGCACTTTTTCATGTGTCTGTTGGCCATCTGGATGTCTTCTTGGCAGAAATGTCTGTTCATGTCCTCTGCCCATTTCTTGATTGGATTATTTGTTCTTTGGGTGTTGAGTTTGCTAAGTTCTTTATAGATTCTGGACACAAGTCCTTTATCTGATATGTCGTTTGCAAATATCTTCTACCATTCTGTCAGTTGTCTTTTGATGTTGTTCACTGTTTCCTTTGCTGTGCAAAAGCTTTTGATCTTGATGAAATCCCAATAGTTCATTTTTGCCCTTGCTTCCCTTGCCTTTGGCATTGTTCCTAGGAAGATGTTGCTGCGGCTGAGGTCGAAGAGGTTGCTGCCTGTGTTCTCCTTAAGGATTTTGATGGATTCCTTTCGAACATTGAGGTCCTTCATCCATTTTGAGTCTATTTTTGTGTGTGGTGTAAGGAAATGGTCCAATTTCATTTTTCAGCATGTGGCTGTCCAATTTTCCCAGCACCATTTATTGAAGAGGCTGTCTTTTTTCCATTGGACAGTCTTTCCTGCTTTGTCGAAGATTAGTTGACCATAGAGTTGAGGGTCTATTTCTGGGCTCTCTATTCTGTTCCATTGATCTATGTGTCTGTTTTTGTGCCAGTACCATGCTGTCTTGATGATGACAGCTTTGTAATAGAGCTTGAAGTCCAGAATTGTGATGCCACCAACGTTGGCTTTCTTTTTCAATATCCCTTTGGCTATTCGGGGTCTTTTCTGGTTCCATATAAATTTTAGAATTATTTGTTCCATTTCTTTGAAAAAGATGGATGGTACTTTGATAGGAATTGCATTAAATGTGTAGATTGCTTTAGGTAGCATAGACATTTTCACAATATTTATTCTTTCAATCTAGGAGCATGGAACATTTTTCCATTTCTTTGTGTCTTCCTCAATTTCTTTCATGAGTACTTTATAGTTTTCTGAGTATAGATTCTAAGCTTCTTTGGTTAGGTTTATTTTTAGGTATCTTATGGTTTTGGGTGCAATTGTAAATGGGATTGACTCCTTAATTTCTCTTTCTTCTGTCTTGCTGTTGGTGTAGAGAAATGCAACTGATTTCTGTGCATTGATTTTATATCCTGACACTTTACTGAATTCCTGTACAAGTTCTAGCAGTTTTGGAGTGGAGTCTTTTCCACATATAGTATCATATCATCTGTGAAGAGTGATAATTTGACTTCTTCTTTGCCAATTTGGATGCCTTTAATTTCCTTTTGTTGTCCAATTATGAGGCTAGGACTTCTAGTAGTACTATGTTGAATAGCAGTGGTGATAATGGATATCCCTGCAGTGTTCCTGACCTTAGCGGAAAAGCTTTCAGTTTTTCTCCATTGAGAATGATATTTGCGGTGGGTTTTTCATAGATGGCTTTGATGATATTGAGGTATGTGCCCTCTATCCCTACACTTTGAAGAGTTTTGATCTGGAAAGGATGCTGTACTTTGTGAAATGCTTTTTCAGCAGCTATTGAGAGTATCATATGGTTCTTGTTCGTTCTTTTATTGATGTGTTGTATCACATTGACTGATTTGTGGATGTTGAACCAACCTTGCAGCCCTGGAATAAATCCCACTTGGTCGTGGTGAATAATCCTTTTAATGTACTGTTGAATCCTATTGGCTAGTATTTTGTTGAGTATTTTCGCATCTGTGTTCATCAAGGATAGTGATCTATAGCTCTCTTTTTTGATGGGATCCTTGTCTCGTTTTGGGATCAAGGTGATGCAGGACTCATAAAATGAGTTTGGAAGTTTTCCTTCCATTTCTATTTTTTGGAACAGTTTCAGGAGAAAAGGAATTAGTTCTTCTTTAAATGTTTGGTAGAATTCCCCCGGGAAGCTGTCTGGCCCTGGGCTTTTGTTTGTTTGGAGATTTTAATGACTGTTTCAATCTCCTTACTGGTTATGGGTCTGTTCAGGCTTTCTACTTCTTCCTGGTTCAGTTGTGGTAGTTTATATGTTTCTAGGAATGCAACCATTTCTTCCAGATTGTCAAATTTGTTGGCGTAGAGTTGCTCATAGTATGTTCTTATAATAGTTTGTATTTTTTGGTGTTAGTTGTGATCTCTCCTCTTTCACTCATGATTTTATTTATTTGCGTCCTTTCTCTTTTCTTTTTAATAAGTCTGGCCAGGGGTTTATCAATTTTATTAATTCTTTCAAAGAGCCAGCTCCTAGTTTCGTTGATTTGCTCTATTGTGTTTTTGGTTTCTATTTCATTGATTTCTGCTCTGATCTTTATGATTTCTCCTCTCCTGCTTGGCTTAGGGTTTCTTTCTTGTTCTTTCTCCAGCTCCTTTAGGTGTAGGGTAGGTTGTGTACCTGAGACCTATCTTGTTTCTTGAGAAAGGCTTGTACCGCTATATATTTTCCTCTCAGGACTGCCTTTGTTGTGTCCCACAGATTTTGAACCATTGTATTTTCATTATCATTTGTTTCCATGATTTTTTTCAATTCTTCTTTGATTTCCTAGTTGACCCATTCATTCTTTAGAAGGATGCTGTTTAGTCTCTATGTATTTGGGTTCTTTCCAAACTTCCTCTTGTGGTTGTGTTCTAGCTTTAGAGCATTGTGATCTGAAAATATGCAGGGAATGATCCCAATCTTTTGATACTGATTGAGTCCTGATTTAGGACCGAGGATGTGATCTATTCTGGAGAATGTTCCATGTGCACTAGAGAAGAATGTGTATTCTGTTGCTTTGGGATGAAATGTTCTGAATATATCTGTGATGTCCATCTGGTCCAGTGTGTCATTTACGGCCTTTATTTCCTTGTTGATCTTTTGCTTGGATGATCTGTCCATTTCAGTGAGGGGAGTGTTAAAGTCCCCTACTATTATAGTATTATTGTTGATTTGTTTCTTTGATTTTGTTATTAATTGGTTTATGCAGTTGGCTGGTCCCACATTGGGGGCATAGATATTTAAAATTGTTAAATCTTCTTGTTGGACAGACCCTTTGATTATGATATAGTGTCCTTCCTCATCTCTTATTATAGTCTTTGGCTTAAAATCTAATTGATCTGATATAAGGATTGCCACTCCTGCTTTCTTCTGATGTCCAGTAGCATGGCAAATTCTTTTCCACCCCCTCACTTTAAATCTGGAGGTGTCTTCGGGCTTAAAATGAGTTTCTTGGAGGCAACATATAGATGGGTTTTGTTTTTTTATCCATTCTTAACCCTGTGTGTTTTGACAGGGGCATTTACCCCATTAACATTCAGGGTAACTATTGAGAGATATGAATTTAGTCCCATTGTATTGCCTGTAAGATGACTGTTACTGTATATGGTCTCTGTTCCTTTCTGATCTACCACTTGTAGGCTCTCTCTTTGCTTAGAGGACCCCTTTCAATATTTCCTGTAGAGCTGGTTTGGTGCTTGCAAATTCTTTCAGTTTTTGTTTGTCCTGGAAGCTTTTAATCTCTCCTTCTATTTTCAATGATAGCCTTGCTGGATATAGTATTCTTGGCTGCATGTTTTTCTCATTTAGTGCTCTGAAAATATCATGCCAGCTCTTTCTGGCCTGCCAGGTCTCTGTGGATGAGTCAGCTGCCAATCTAATATTTTTACGACTGTATGTTACAGACTTCTTTTCCCGGGCTGCTTTGAAGATTTTCTCTTTGTCACTAAGGCTTGTAAATTTTACTATTAGGTGACGGGGTGTGGGCCTATTCTTATTGATTTTGAGGGGCGTTCTCTGAACCTCCTGAATTTTGATGCTTGTTCCCTTTGCCATATTGGGGAAATTCTCCCCAATAATTCTCTCCAGTATACCTTCTGCTCCCCTCTCTCTTTCTTCTTCTTCTGGAATCCCAATTATTCTAATGCTGTTTCGCCTTATGGTGTCACTATCTCTCGAATTCTCCCCTCGTGGTCCAGTAGCTGTTTGTCCCTCTTTTGCTCAGCTTCTTTATTCTCTGTCATTTGGTCTTCTATATCACTAATTCTTTCTTCTGCCTCATTTATCCTAGCAGTGAGAGCCTCCATTTTTGATTGAACCTCATTAATAGCTTTTTTGACTTCAACTTGGTTAGATTTTAGTTCTTTTATTTCTCCCGAAAGGGCTTTTATATCTCTCGAGAGGGTTTCTCTAATATCTTCCATGTCTTTTTTGAGCCCGGCTAGAACCTTGAGAATTGTCATTCTGAACTCTAGATCTGACATATTACCAATGTCTGTATTGATTAGGTCCCTAGCCTTCGGTACTGCCTCTTGTTCTTTTTTTTTGTGTTGAATTTTTCCGTCTTGTCATTTTGTCCAGATAAGAGTACATGAAGGAGCAAGTAAAATACTAAAAGTGTGGCAGCAACCCCAGGAAAATATGCTTTAACCAAATTAGAAGAGATCCCAAATCGTGAGGGGGTATAAAGGGGATAAAAAGAGGTTCAAAAAGGAAGAAAGAAAAGAAAAGAAAAAAAGAAAAAAAAAAAGAAAAGAAAAGAATTTAAAAAAAGAAGACAAATAAGAAATATATAAAAAAGAAAAAATATATATATTGGATAAACTAGTTAAAAAACATTAAAAAAGAAAAAGGTAAAAGTTAAAATAAATTTACCAGAAGGCGAGATAAAAAAACAAAAAATGAAAAAGAAAAAAATCAAATTAACTGCAAGACTAAAAAAAATCACAGGGAAAAAGCCATGAGTTCCGTGCTTTGCTTTCTCCTCCTCTGGAATTCTGCTGCTCTCCTTGGTATTGAAACCGCACTCCTTGGTAGTGAACTTGGTCTCAGCTGGATTTCTTGTTGATCTTCTGGGGGAGGGGCCTGTTGTAGTGATTCTCAAGTGTCTTTGCTCCAGGCGGAATTGCACCGCCCTTAACAGGGGCCGGGTTGAGTAATCCGCTAGGGTTTGCTTTCAGGAGCTTTTGTTCCCTGAGCGCTTTCCGTAGAGTTCCAGAGGACGGGAATACAAATGGCGGCCTCCTGGTCTCCGGCCCGGAGGAGCCGAGAGCCCGGGGCCCCACTCCTCAGTGAGCCCTCAGAGAACAGCGCCCAGTTACTCCCGTCTGCCTGACCTCCGGCCGCTCTCCGATCTCCCCAAGCCTGCGGCCGGTTCAAGGTAACACCGAGCTGTGAGCTTACTGTCGGCTCTGTCTTTGTAGCCGGCTTTCCCGTTCCAGTACCCACAAGCTGTGCGACACTCAGACACCCCCAATCCTTCTGTGACCCTGCAGGACCTGAGGCCACGCTGACCCCACGTGGGCTTCGCCCCGGTTTAGCCTCTGGAGCGATGTCCCTCAGCTGAACAGACTTTTAAAAGTCCTGATTTTGTGCGCGGTTGCTCCGCCGCTTGCCGGGAGCCGGCCCCTCCCCCCGGGGTCTATCTTCCCGTCGCTTTGGATTCACTTCTCCGCCAGTCCTACCTTTCAGAAAGTGGTTGTGTTTCTGTTTCCAGAATTGCTGTTCTTCTCTTCGATCTGCCGATGGATTTTCAGGTGTTTGCAATCTTTAGATAAGCTATCTAGCTGATCTCCAGCCAGCTGAAGTAGTCTCAGCCTGCTACTTCTCCGCCATCTTGACTCTGCCCCCTGGAACTCAAACATTTTTAATGGGAGTGTAAAATGGTATAAATGTTAGAAATTTGTTAGACATTTTCTCATAAAGTTAAAAATATATTTACCATATTACCTGCAAACTCATTTCTATATGTTTACATAATAGAATTTAAAATAAATCTTCACAAATAACCTTCCATTAAAAAACAGGTTTATTTATAACAATCAAAAACTGAAAATGACTGAATTTCAAATTGTGATAAATTCATATATTCACGCAGGATACCATTAAACAGCAATAAAAGGGGCATAAATGAATACCTGCAACAACGCGGATGAATTATAAAAACAAACTAACAAACAAAAAGCATGTTTTGTTGAGCAAAAGAAGCTAGACACAAAGAAACACATGCTGCACGGCAAATTCCAAGATAACAAGTCTCTGTTAAAATTTGGAGTCTTCCAATTTCCTCATATTATAATACTGGTATTTTAAAAATAATAGTCTTATAGCACATTCTTCATTGAAAATATGAAGAAAAGAAATATTAATTTGGTACTTAATCATTCAATGCACTTTTATAGCTTACCCTCAAATATGTGAAATCATGTCATAAAGATAAGGGTAAAAGTAAATGTAGCAAGAACAGTCTTAGGTAGTATCTCATTACTAGAAAAAGGCAGAGGGTATAGGAAAAGGAATGCACCTTAGTCACCATACAATGTACAGTATGGTGACTAACATAACATAAGAAAATTTTTAAAAAAGGAAAAAACAATTATGAGTTCATGAAGTCATATATTATTATAAACTTTCTTTTTTGATGTGAATATTCAAGAGCTGTACATACTCTTTGTTAGTCGTTCTGTGAGGCATATGGTTAGTCATAGATGCAGAGTAAGATTGTCTTCAGAGGTGATTTATATAAACTTTTCACATTTATTTTTGCTGTAGTAGTCGCTTCCCTTTATTTTCCAACACAGTTATAGAGAAAGATCTAGACTTTGTCAGAAATTGTAGAAACATGAATTATATCTCATTGAACATTACATCAATATAGAATTGGGTATAAAAATTCCCTAGGTTCCATCAGTCGAAGACTTTCATATGTTCTTGGACAACCCTAAGATAAAAGTAAGTTCTCAAGATGATTTTAGGCTTAAATGCTTCCCAACCAAAGGATTTGATTAAAAATGCTAATAAACTACAAAATTTTTCTCTTATAGAAACTGTATACCTTTGGGTAGCTTCCTCTGTTTATAGATCTTTTCTTACCGTATCAGTTTTTGTTTATTACTTGTAAAATTATGATCATGATAATACGGCATTAAATAACCAATTCTATGAACAGAAATTGGCACTAAAAAGATATTCTACAATACTGATTACCTCTAGCAATGATATGAAAATAAAGTAAATGATATGAAAATGTCATCTGCTGTTAAAAGCATGCATAATGTTTGAATTTAGTAGAGAATGCTGTATTTGAAAATTATATTTGAAAAATCTGGTTTTCATTTAGATTTTAAATTAAGCACCTTGTATTTTTCATTGTTCTTCATGATCTTAGTATATATGAAATCAAGAATTCTATTCTATGATGGTCATAGAGGAGTTAATTATTCAGGTGGACTGTATTTTGTGTTTTATGTTTGTCTTCATAATAAACTCAATCCTCGACTGAATTTAAATGAACCCATTTTAGGGTTCCAGTTCTTTAAACATTAAACCCAGAATTATTACTAGAACATAAATTATGCACATAGATAAATGAGAGCATAATTAGTTGTATTAATTTGGCAAGAGCTAATTGTCTCCACTATTTTTTTACATTCAAAGAAGTCTTGAAGGAGATCACTGTGAGGATTTAGCATAATACTAAGAATATCTAAGTTCAAAAGCTAAAAACCATCTCTCTTGTGCCTGCTGAATTGTCCTTGTACAGTTTATGAATATTTAAAACTGTAAAGGTATAGCTATTTATTGTGTTCTAATCTTTTTCAGAGAAGCACCCTCAACATTAATAATTCTAAGCATAGGACAATAATTTTATAATTATACAGTTATAAATTATTTTGTATGATGTTAAGGTTCGGTTTTGAAATTTAACATCACAATTAATTGTTCATGTTCATTACCCCACAACAAAATAATTTTTGTCACGTAGAGGAAACTATACATTTAGATAATTGCGCAAATGGATTTCATTTAATTATTTTTAAAACAGTTCAGATTTACAGCTCAATTAAAAGGTGATGGATTGCACATAATTTGTTCCCTTTTTATGGATTATAGATTAGAGATAAAATTACCTCAGGAGACTTTTTTTCCACCCATGGCTTCACAATCTGTTATTCTAAATGTAAACTGATTGAAACCACAATTCCCTTTTGTCACAGCAGGTTTCTGGCTTTCAGTGTTTTTCTGCTTGTATAATTACATATTTTAAGAAGATATGTTAATCAGTAAGCATATTCTGGTGTCTCAGGGGATCTAGCAGAAATTTGTTGCAGATAATATGTTTTAACCCTTTTAAAAAGGCAGTGACAACCTAAGGTTACTTATTTTGTGTAAAAGAGTTCATAAAATCTTTCATTTGCTCATTTACAATAATCTAGTCCTATATAATCATACGTATTTTTAGTTGGAATGGACTTCATGGATCATGTAATGTTATCAACTTGTTTTAAGTGTAAGGAAATTGAGACTTTAGGTTGTAGGGAAGGAGTAATGGTATAGATAGAAGATTCCCATTTCAAATCCTAAATGTATCACTTACTGGATAGGTTACTTTCCTTATCTTTAATGTTGCTGTAACAAGTAATTAGAAAATTAGTGGTTTGAGACAATGCAGATTTATTCTCTTACAGTTTTGGAAGCTAGGAGTCCTAAAACAAGATGGTCCTTCTGGATACTTCCAGAAAGAATTGTTTCCTTGACTTCTCCATGCCTAAGCCTGCTTTGATTCCTTGGTTTACTTCTTTTCTTGGTTTACATCACTAACCTCTGCATCCATTAACACATTTTTTTCTAACTGATCCTTTTGCTTTCCTTTTATATAGAACCTTGTGATTATATTGGGCCCAAATGGATAATCCAGGATTATCAGCGTTTTAAAACACTTAATTTAGGGGCGCCGGGTGGCTCAGTGGGTTAAAGCCTCTGCCTTTGGCTCCGATCGTGATCCCAGGGTCCTGAGAAGGAGCCCTGCATCAGGCTCTCTGCGCAGTAGGGAGTCTGCTTCTCCCTCTCTCTCTGCCTGCCTCTCTGCCTACTTGTGATCTCTCTCTCTCTCTGTCAAATAAATAAATAAAATCTTAAAAAAAAAAACACAATTTAATCTGGTTTACAAAATCTTCTATACCATGTAAATTAACAGACTCATAGGTTTCACAGATTAGGATTTGAATATCTTTGGTGTATTACTACTCAGCCCACCACCATTATTTAATACCATTTCTAAAGCAGGAATGAGTGGTAATCTGTTCTGCAACTTCACAACACTCCAACCTGTCTCTCTTACTACAGTTTTTGACCATCTCTCATCTGCTGCTTTAATCTGATTTCCTATCTTTTATCATTCTTCTTGAGGCCAGAATTTACCATATGGCTATAAAAACATCAAGTGGATTCATATTATTTTCTTGTTTAATACATTCAGTGACTTTCCATTGCTTATTTTAAAAAGACTACATTCCTCAAAGCAGTGGACAATCCCCTTCACAGCAGGGAGGGAATCCAGCTGTCTAGGCTGATTCTTAATGCTCCAAGGTGCTAGTTAACTTTTCCTAAGTGCAACAAGTTTCTTTATATATGCAGACCTTTCCATAAATTGTTTCTCCTGCAGGAAATCTCCTTAGCTAAAGCCTTCCCAATCTTAAAAAAAAAAAAAAAAAAAAAAAAAAAGCCATATTCAACCTCCAAAATTCACTGCATTGTATCCTCCTATGTAACATTCCCTAGAGTCAACCTTGTTTTTACCTCTACTTTTGCATTTATCATGTGCTTTTGCAATTATAATATAGTTTCTTTGTTGTACACTCTATGATGAGTTCCTCAAGGGTAATGCCTCTGTTCTATGCATCTTTTCAAAGTCCCAGTATGTAAATGTTTAACCCTGACATTATTAACTTCTTTATTCTCTGAACTTCCACCACTTCTCTTAATTTTGCCATCAATTATAAATTCTCTTGCTTGATACAAACATTATTTCATGTTTTTGACACTGGAGGTTTTTCCTGGTAAAGGATATTTATAACATATTTTATATCTTCCATGGCATTAGAAAATACTAAGGACAGCATAGATATTAAGCAAATGTTTTGAGATTGTTAACCTAAAATGGATTAATGTATGGTTTCTCGAATAAACACAAAATAACAGTTAAAATGATGTTATTTAGTATTTTCATTAATGAGCAGGAGGAAGATTTTTCAAGAAAATCCAGGCTTTTGTTCATGACCCTAAAACCCACAAGAGAATAGAGAATTTCTCATTTATAGACATAAATTATATATCATCAATCATGACATAGAAGTAAAGAATTTTAAGGCACGCAGAAAGCTCCGTTGAAATTGGAATTTATTATCTGAATATTTTATACCAGGTGTGATGATTTGAGGTAAATATTCTGATAAAAAACTTGAAATGCAGAATGGATCACTACCATCTAGGAAGGAATGAAGCTTCATTAAAATATATTAATGATGTTGATCTGACAAAAAGAGTCCTGGTTTAAGAGATTAATATCCTCTGAAACAACACCAAGTTGGGGAACCTAATCAAAGGAACCAGAGTCTATAACACATTCCATAGTCTGCCTTCAAATCCAAAACAGTGAAAATAAAATAACAACTGCAAAAGAGCCGCCTCCACTCTGAAATGCACAGAAACTACTCTCACTACTTTCTGACACAGGAAGAATTGTTTTCTACTCCTCCCTTGCTCTCCGGACACCCTAGCCCCCCACTCCACTCCATCCTTACTTTTAGCTTCATTAAATTCTTTCCTTCTACAGTACTTTGGAGATGATATGCCTAGTGTATAATACCACATTTTAGGTGGCAGTGGAAACAGGTTTTCTTTGCCAAAGTTGCAACAGAGAAAGTAATAAGCAAAAAGGAGCCTGGGAAGCAAGGGATGATAGAAACTGTAGTCATAAATTCAGCAGGAGAAGGAAGATCTGCAAACTACATATTTCCAGTGTAAAGAATCAGACTGATCAAGGAAGGAGAGCACTAATTTATTGGAGATACAAGTCATTTAATATACCTTTATTTTTCAAGAAGATAAGAGATCAATATCTGAGCAAACAACCCAGAATGTCCACACGACTGGGAAAAACATCCCAGGGAGAAAGGATATGCTTTTTCTGGCCAGTCTGTCAGCAATTACATGCCCGGGTGTAGAGAAGCAGCTTACAGTAGGGAGGATTAGGAAGAAGAGGGCTTATCTTCAGATATTTTGTTTTTAACACTTTTTTTTACTCTTTGGGTTTAAATTATTTTGAGCTAGATTTTCTCCTTTTTATTTTCTTTTTTGAAGTGTAATTGACTAGGTTTCCACCTTCTGCAGTAAAAAATAAATGCAGTCAACTTCATGTATTTGTGAATGTTGGTGTGACTAATTCTTACTAATTACATAAGTTAATTACATAATTAAATATATATTTCTCAATGCTATTTTCATTTAAAAGACTATTTTAAGGGATGCCTGTGTGGCTCAGTCAGTTAAGCATCCAACTCATGATTTTTTAGCTCAGGTTCTGATCTCAGAGTCCTGGGATCCAGCCATACATTGAATCCAGAGTTGAAGGCTCTGTGATCAGTAGGAAGTCTGCTTACAAATTTCTCTTCCTCTTCCTCCCCTCCCCCCCACCCTTCCCTCTGCCTTTTCTTTCTCTCTCAGATAAATAAACAAATATTTATAAAGAAATAAAGAATATTTTAAAAACAATTTTGTGATCTCGATAGTTAAAATATAACAACATTCTTTTTTATAAATTTAAAAGTTTATAGATAAGAAATTCTTCAATTCTGACAGTGCAGTGGTTTTAAACCTGCATGAATTTATGGACAACCTTATTGACTTCATATTATTGACTTCACTACCACTAGAAAGAAGATCAGATGCCTAGATATGGCTGGTGACCCTTTGCCTACTGCTGGTCTCAAAATCCTGTTTAAGAACTTTTAAGAAAGATCTTTCTGGAATTTAGAATTTACTGCCTAGAGACAATAGTTTGGAGACCAGCATATTCCATGTAAAAACATGAAGAATAGGTAATTATATTAAATGAACTTTCTTTGCCAAAGACATAAATAGCCCAAGGATAACAATTCTTAAGCTGTTTTCAGCTTTTGAATTATTGAAAAATTCTGTAGTACTGCATATTGCAACTTGAACTGTGTGCCACAAATCTTTAAAAATAAAGTGTTTGTCTTCCCTCAGCTGGCAGCTGAATGAATATGAAAAAGAAATGCAATTATATTTTGCAAATTCATGGGAAGGATTGCTCAGCAAAACTTCTCATGTTAGACTAATTAAGTAAAAATACTTATGGCTGTATCAAATTCCACTAACATGCAGCTTAGGTAAAGTTAGATAATATACCTGTGAATTCAAGTTTGTGCAGTGGAATCAGGTTAAAATGACTACACCTTATTGAATTGTGGATTTTATATCTTTTCGGGAACTTTTTTCAGTGTTTCGATATGACCAAGAGGATCTCAGTATTCTGAGGAGAATATTGATTAAGTTTGAGTAAACCCTAGGGTCCGGCTTCCTTCTGGCTGGCGGCCCCTGACCTCCCTAAGTCAGACACTTAACTGACCGAGATGCAGAGCACCCTTGTCTAATGGGCTTTCAAAGTGATTTGATTTCCAATTACACATATCGATTACCTAGTCAACAGTTCAAAATTTTACTTCATAAATTTTGAAAAATTGTTGAAAGTTACTGCTTTGAGGAAATCAAAATGCCCTTTCTATGGACGCACAGAATAACCAGAAGGAAACGTCCCGCATTAACCTGTGTTCAGGAAGTTCAAAATTAAAGCTTTACCCAAGAGTACCGATATGGCAGTGCACTGCCCGAGGTCACACCGATAGTCCACCGCACACCAGGCCTGAGAACAAACACACACGTGGCTGATGTGAATACGTACATTTCTTTCATGCCCTCAGTTCCCTTTCTGCATGAGTGTTAATGAAAAACAACAACAACAAAAAGACCAAAATACAGGCATTAGGAGGAGAAAGAAAATGAGAAGTATGGAAAAAATTTTTTCAAACAATAGATGTTCACTACATTTAAACAGAAGGAAAATAATAAGTGAAAATGAAAATGGATATGTTTTAATTTCACAAATTTATGATTTACTTGTTTTTCTCGTGGAAAATTATAACTTTAAACAGAAGTATATGTCTTGATGAATGACTTGAAAAGTTAAAATTGATTAAACCAGCTTATTTGAGGAAAGAGAATGTCTTGGAATTCCATTGAAAATATCAATGATTTTTTGTCTAATTAGAAAATCCATAATTTAATTGCTACACAGTTTTATGTAAAAATTATGTCTAATGCTCATATAGTGAGCATTCAATAAACATTTGGAAGTACTATTGTTATTTCTATTATTAGTTACTAATTACATATGGAGCTGTCAACAAATAGAACCTGAGTTTGAATTTTGTCTCTATTAATTAGTTGTTTCGGCAAGTTACATATGTGCTCTGACTTCATTTTCCTTTTCTACAAAAACCGGGGTTCCTTTCCCATCATTGTATTCAATGCAAGATATGAAGTAGTGAGCCATTTAATCTTAAGGGAGTTAAAAATAAATATTTAAAAAATTACTATTAAAGCCTCCTGAAATTTCCTTTGTTTCCACTTTGGCAGATAATCTTTGCATATCATGTATCTCCCTTAATTCCTTTCCTTCTGTGCTCCAGGCCACACCACTTGGACCTCAGTGGGGCGCTAAGACCCTATTAACAGCTAGGCTGGCCCAAGGTATTATCTTTCTTCTTCTCTCTTAACTATAAAGAGTAGTCCAGTTTCTTACATAACAGAGTCAAGTCAGAGAGAAAGAGGTAGAGAATGAAATAGAGAAATTATATTTAAGACATTTTCTGGTTAAATTTATCTGAATTTTTAGCATATCCTAGTTTTTCCAACAGTAGATGAAAATAATTCATATACTTCATATTTATATATTCTGGATTCATGTACACACAGACACATACATAACATACATGTGCATGTACTAGTGCTTTAGTTAATAAAATGACAAAAGGAGTAGTTTTAATATAAGGCATATGTCAATGTGAGATTTTGAACAGGAATTCTTTGACATTCTAAAGGCAGAATCTTGAAGAATGGAGAAAGAAAAAGCTAATTGTATGTTTCATGCCTAAAGCACATTGTAAAGATGTGAAAGTGAACTTTTCAGAATTGAATGATATTATGATTTTTATCCTAGAGTTGAAAGATTATTGCTTAAATGCAGCAGAAACTTGGTAAAAGGAAAGAAATGCTAACAAAATAAAATGTAAAATTTACAAATATCAGAGATGTAACTTTGTATGTATTGACTATATCTAGCCCTAATCAGAGAAGAGAAAAAAATACTGGAGAAATAACGTTCCATAAACCACATCTTTACCATGACAAATATGGATGCTAAATCAATTTTTTATTAATACTATTGACTGTCAGGGTTCATATGAGATGAAGTACTTTCAATCAAATTACTTTAATATATGTCCAAATTAGTTAAATAAGTGGTTCTATTATACTTTATCCTTTGGGTGAGCAAAAGTTCTATAAAGAATTTTACATTTAAAAAATTATGTCTAAAATGCACTTAATATCTCTGTCGTAGAAGTGGGTTTGAAAGCAGTGGAACACATAGCCAAGACGCAGGATTCCATCCAATCATGCAATGAAGATATTGCATGCTCCTAACTATGGAGAATAGGAATAAACGGCTGGAGTCTCCCTTGTTAGGAACTTGCAATATCTTCATTGCATGCATTTTAAAAAAACAGATGGTATTATTGCTGGAGCTACCCACATGGGAAGATGAGTGCAACAAAGTCCATTCTTTAGAAACAGATAAATAAGCAAGTGGGACAAATGGCATGGAAATAATAGGTTAAGAAAATAACTTAAGTGATAGTAATTAGACATCTCTAAGCATATTTTTGGTAGTAAATAACATTAACATATATTTTAACCACTCCATAGGGAAGTTTTATATGTAATACCATACAGAGAAATCATAAGAACACAGTAATTTACCACACACATTATATACTTATGAGCCAGCAAACTTCATGGGGTCTTTCTTGTTGGTAGCATTGATACATGCGTACCAGTCAGTTTCCTTCTGGGCCCTGTCTAAAGTCTTCATGAAATCTTAAACCATCCAATCAGACATTGTTAGAGCTAATAAAGATGTTATAAGTCAAATATCCAATCAGTTCAGGCTACAGTTAGAACAGTAATGTAGAGAGATTTAGTCCCAGATTAATATCAATAGTTTTGGGAAAATCTAGAAAAACTAACAAGTTATGAGGACTTCTATTCCATTCATATCTTTAGGACACTATGCTGTCTCATTCACTCTGTTCTTTTGTGTAAGCTAAATTTTATTGTTGCAGGAAAGAGATTGGTGAAATAAGAAGTAGTGGAAAGCAATCAAACGGTTTCACCCAGGAAAGCTGAACAGAAGACAAACAGTTTCACCCTGGAAGGTTCCAAAGCAGATGGGAGTACATCAAGCAGTAAAGCTAAGTTAAATAAAAAATGGGCAGGAGGCTATTAATAGGATGCTTTAGTCAGTTTAGAAGTTCTTACTACAGAGAAAACAAAACAAATGCAGAATGCAGATAAATGAAAAAGAAGCAACATTCTAGAACTGCTGCTCTAAGGCAGATAGTTTTAAAGAAACAATTCTAGTTGTTTAAGAAGAGTTAAATAAGGTCAGTTCAAAGCACATAAAGTGTAACATGAAAAACCTCAACAATATTTATAAATGGATTACTGGGAATGTGTCAGCAAACAGAAATGTGTCCTTTGCAAAATAAAGAACATGGACTGCATAAATAATGAATGCAACCTAATGCATGTACCAATACTATATGAATATATTGTTATAAAATACTGAGTCAAAACTTAATTTGAGGGGCACCTGGGTGGCTCAGTGGGTTAAAGCCTCTGCCTTCGGCTCAGGTCATGATCTCAGGTCCTGGAATGGAGCCCCGAATTGGGCTCTCTGCTAAGCAGGGAGCCTGCTTTCCCCTCTCTCTCTGCCTGCCTCTCTGCCTACTTGTGATCTCTCTCTCTCTCTGTCAAATAAATAAATAAATAAATGACTTAATTTGAATGATATTTTAAATATAAATATTTAAAATATATAAATATAAATATTTAAAATATAGAGCATACTCTATTTAGTGACACATTGATTTTTAAGAGCTAAACATGAACTAGTCAAAATGATTGTACGGATTGATTTAATAAAAATTTCACTGGCATGCACATCATTAAAACTACATTTTATACATTCCTATCTAGCAAAATTGAGTATTCACTTAATTTCTACTAAATTTGGCATTTTATTTGCCCATAAAAGAGACTTCTGTGTATTTGGTATTCTAATTAATTAAAAAAAAAACACATAAAAGAGGCTGGATTTATGCCTCATTAGCAGCATCCTGAGAAGCTCTGTGGCACTTCAAAAAACTAACAGTGATACCATGTTATATTTAAATTTTAGGGGAGGGCGCCTGGGTGGCTCAGTGGGTTAAGCCGCTGCCTTCAGCTCAGGTCATGATCTCAGGGTCCTGGGATCGAGTCCCACATCGGGCTCTCTGCTCAGCAGGGAGCCTGCTTCCTCCTCTCTCTCTCTGCCTGCCTCTCTGCCTACTTGTGATCTCTCTCTGTCAAGTAGATAAATAAAATCTTTAAAAAAATAAATAAAATAAATAAATTTTAGGGGAAAAACAGACATGTCTTTTGCATAGCACACAAATTAATATTATTTTGTCTTTTGGACATAAATACCTTAAAAAGGAAATTCTTAGACATTTCCTTTGGCCAGGGAGGACTGTGAAAAAGCTACTGAGACACTATGAGCTTAAAAGGTTTGAGAATTTGTGAAATACATATTTTTTGCAGTCTTGTCCAAACGTAAACCTGAATGGCTAATAAAGAAGGGGCTTGAGGTGTTTGAAATGCAATATTTTTATTTTAAGTGGTATGTTTGCATTTATTACTGAAGTGGGTAAATTAACATCTTGGCTTTGCATTCCTCAGAACAAGGTTAGAGTAGTTTTTTTTTTTTTTTTAATTTTATTTATTTATTTGACAGACAGAGATCACAAGTAGGCAGAGAGGCAGGCAGAGAGAGGAGGAAGCAGGCTCCCTGCTGAGCAGAGAGCCTGATGCTAGGCTGGATCCCAGGACCCTGGGATCATGACCTGAGCTGAAGGCAGAGGCTTTAACCCACTGAGCCACCCAGGCTCCCCATTAGAGTAGGTTTTAAAATATCATTATAAATTTAAGGAAATACGTTTTGGGTATTAAGATTGAAGGCACATAGATACGCATAGATGAATAATCATTACAACTATAATTATTAGCTACCATACATAAAATGTCATGTGCACACAGAACTCACCTAATTATTGTAAATAAAACTGAAAATGTCCACATATACACATTGTATTCATTACAGATGGCTTTGGGTCATACAGACATTTAGAAATACTAATTACCTTTTAAGCCACAGATATAGGTTATCTGTCCATTTATTTGTGTCTTCTTCAATGGAAGTTTTCAGTGTATAAATATTTCACTTCCTTGGTTAAACTTATTCCTAAGTATTTTATTATTTTTGATTCTGTTGCAAATGAGATTTAAAAAAATATTTTTTCAGATAGTTCGTTGTTAAGGTAAAGAAATCTGACTGATCATTGTATATATTGATTTTATACAATGTTACCAAACTCATTTGTTATTTCCCAAAGTTCTTTGGTGGAATGTTTAAGATTTCTGTATATGAGATCATTTCATCTACAAACAGAGGCAATTTACATGTTCCTTTATAATTTAAATGCCCTTACTTCTTTTTCTTGGCTAATTGCTCTGGCTACAACTTCTAATGCTATGTTGAATAAAAATGGTAATAAGGTGTATTCTTGTCCTGTTCTGGATTTTAAAGGGAAAGCTTTCTTGTTTTCACTGTATGATGTATGTTAACTTTGGGCAAATCATTCAAATATTATAGGTATGTAAATATAATAGGTATGTAAATATAAATATAAATATAAATATAAATATAAATATATAACAGGTATGTAAATATAAATATAAACATAAATAGCTTTAAGTTTTAAAAGCAACTTACCTCTATTTGAGATTTTTTTAATTTATATTTAATAAAGAAGGAATTCAAATAGACATACAGAAAAAATAAATACTATTCTGACCATGGCATGAGCCAAAAACTGGCTCATTGCTAATTGAAAGAAATATGAAGAAATATGAAGTGGGGGAAAAATAATAGTAGTAGAAGAAGTATATTTTGACCCCAGTGTTATTTTTTTTAAGGAATCATTTATTTATTTTAGAAAGAGAGACAGAATGAGAGCAACGGGAGAGAGAAACTCAAGTAGACTCTGCTCTCCGCAGAGAGCCCAATGCGAGGCTAGATTTTACAATCCTGAGAGCAAGACCTGAGCCAAACCAAGAGTCAGTCACTTAACCAGATGGAACCACCCAGGCACCCTTCCCACGTTAATTTTGAAAGTAATTTATAGGGGCGCCTGGGTGGCTCAGTGGGTTAAAGCCTCTGCCTTCCGCTCAGGTCATGATCCCACGTGATGGGATCGAGCCCCTCATCCGGCTCTCTGCTCAGCCGGAGGCCTGCTTCCTCCCCTCTCTTTGCCTGCCTCTCTGCCCATTTGTGATCTCTGTCTGTCAAAAAAAAAAAAAAAAAAAAAAAGTAATTTATAACACTGTCCAAAGTGGTATATCCTAGAGCAGCATTATGCTAAAGTCTCTGATGCGTTTTTTGAAAACACAAACAAAGGACAAGAATAAGTTTGATATCTTGGGCAAAGGCAGTTTAAAGACAGGTTGTCTATATTACCTTCATTTATAGAGTAACATATTGACTAATATAGTGAATCGACAGTTCCATTTAAAATTCTCTCAGTGCTCTAAATTCTGTCCAAATTTAAATTCAGATTGACTCTCCTCAAGACATCAATGTAGTTTATATATGTTCAATTATATTAAGTCACAACCTCAAAAACATTAAGATTAAAGTCACATGTAATACTGGGAAAATATCTTAAGCCTGTTATAGGTGTTCCTTGCTGAAGTATCTTTTAAAGGAAGATTGCAAAGCCTATTTCATTGATGGCGCCTCAAAGATGACAGAATAAATAACTGTGTTTGTATCCTAGTTATAAAAATAATTATGTAATCAAGAGTGCATGTAGGCTTTGATGTTCCTATTTTATCTCTGATAATAGAAGTCAGAAAATAAGAAAGCATTTTATATTGAAATATACAATTTTGCCATATTTTTACATAGTTATATTTAAAAGAATATTCTACATGAGTAGTTAACTATGGTATCTCAATATCACGGCTATTCTTAAAAAAATAACATTCAAATATGAAGGAGAAAGTGTTCTTTGTTGTTCACATGGGAGAGAGAATAGATTTCTTGAGTTCAGAAATAAAAAAAACTTTCTATAAATATCTCAGTCCTTATGTATTTAAATGTTATAGCAGCAAAAGCAATCATGGCTTGAAACTCTTGTATTTGACATACTTTTTTTTTTTAAGATTTTATTTATTTTGACAGAGAGAGAGAGAAATCACAAGTAGGGAGAGAGGCAGGCAGAGAGAGAGAGAGAGGAGGAAGCAGGCTCCCCTCGGAGCAGAGAGCCCGACGTGGGGCTCGATCCCAGGATCCTGGGATCCTGAGCCAAAGGCAGAGGCTTTAACCCACTGAGCCACCCAGGCGCCCCTGACATACTTATTTTTAATGATCAAATTTTACTTGTGATACTGGGATGCAAACATATGAGTTTAGAATTTATATCCCTTACCCGTTTTTATTTGAAATTATGTGACCCCATATGATATTTGCACTGGGCAATGCCAGTGGGGTTGGAAGACTTTTTTTTTTTTTTTTTTGGTAGTTTCAAATTTTATTTAAATTATAATAAGTTAACATATAATGTAATATTAGTTTCAAGAGTAAAATTTAGTGATCCAACACTTACACATGACATCTAGTGCTCATCCCAACAAGTGCCTTCCTTAATACCCATCATCCATTTAACCCATTTGGGCCCCACCCCTTCCCTACACCCAGAAGCCCTCAGTTTGTTTTCTAGAGTTAGGAGTCTTTTTTATGGTTTGCCTCTCTCTCTGTCTCTCTCTCTTCTTCCCTTTATGTCTATTTGTTATGTTTCTTAAATTCCACATATGAGTAAAATCATTATGTATTTGACTTTCTCTGACTTATTTTGCCACTATGGAAAACAGTATGGAGTCTCCTCAAAAAGCTAAAAATAGAGGTATGGTAGGATCCATTTATTTTTAAATATCTTGCTCTGTTTTTTTACTTTTGGACAATTCTTTATTTTTCCATTGGAAGTATTACAAGACTATTTTAATTAAGGTTTTAAAAAATCATCTGATTATATTTTAATCAATGTGAATAATGAGACATGATATAATTATTATTAAAGACCTATGCAGATAATGGAGGGAAGTTAGTCTTGATTAATATTCTAATGAAATGTTCTGTTATAATTTTATTTACATTATTTTTCAAAAACTAAAAAGCTTGGTCTGTTATCATGTCAGCCTCATAAAGAGGTATACCTCAAAAGGAGGAGAGCATAAATGGGCATGAAATTTTTAAATGACTTCAAGCCATTTGGAATGGCTACCTTAAACAGTGTGTGCTCTTAGTAAAGGGCAAATATATAAAGCTTTTAATATAAGTTAGTTCTATATTGTGTTTCCTATTTTTAAGTTAATATCATCATTATTTGTTTTCACCCAACATATAATACGAAAATCATTACTAATATTTCCTTTTATTTTCTTGATTTTAGTCTTATGCTATTTTATAAAGACTCTACATGTGATTGTTGATTAACATTTGTATTAGCATCATAAACAAAAATAATACCACTGAACAGATATACTCGTCCCATATCTACTATGCGATATTCAGTCTTATTTGTCACTTTATTCCTTTTTCCTTATGTTGTGGTACTCCTTTCTCCTTAGTACTATAGTGTTAGCTCTGTCTATACTTACGGAATTTTGCCTATTATAAAACCAATGAGTCCTAGTCCTACACATTATTACTGTTAAATCTTTCTTGAATATAGTTCCAATCATTACACAGTACTTAGGAAAATTTTTCAATACTTGTATTTTTTACCCATCAATAAAATAACCCATAACCTGTTTTATAGCTGTTTCCCAATAATATCATATGATTTAAAATAATTTGATAATATCTTAAGATAATAGGAATAATAATCCTACTGGAATCATAACCTGTTAAGGAAACAGACAATATAGGAATTCTATGATATACGATCTTATGGGATGGGCATAGTAGCCTAGGATAAAATAATAACAATAATAACAATAACAATAATAATAATACAACTGACTCTGAACAACACAAGTTTGAACTTCATGGGTCCACTTACATATGGATTTTTTAATAATACGGTATTGTAAATGTATTTTCTATTCCTTATGATTTTCTTAAAAACATTTTCTTTCCCTAACTTACTGTAATTTTATATTTGTATTTTTTAAAGATTTTATTTATTTATTTGAGAGAGAGAGAACATGAGCAGGGAGGAGGGGCAGAAGGAGGAGAAGAAAGCTCCCCACTGAGCAGGGAGCCTGAGACAGGGCTCAATCCCAGAACTCTAGGATCCTGACTTGAGCTGAGGGCAGATGCTTAACAGACTGAGCTACCCAGGCATGCTTCTAACTTACTTTATTGTAATAATACAGTACATAATTCATATAGCATACATAATATGGATTAACTGACTATGTTGTTGGTAAGACCTCCAGTCAACAGTAAGCTAATAGTAGTTTAGGATTTCTTTTGTTGGTTGGTTGGTTGGTTGGGGCTTTTTGTTTGTTTGTTTTTGTTTTTGAAGACTTTATTTATCTGACAGAGAGAAACACAGCGAGAGAGGGAACACATGCAGGGTGAGTGGGAGAAGCAGAACCAGGCTTCCAGCTGAGCAGGGAGCCTGACGCAGGTTTGACCCCCGGACCCTGAGATAATGACTTGAAGACAGATCCTTAATAGACTGAGCCACTCAGGTGCCCCAGTAGTTAAGGTTTTGAGGAGTAAAAAGTTATACATGGATTTTCAACTGCATGGGAGTTCAGAACCCTAATTCCTGCATTGTTCAGGGCTCAACTGTGTTTTAGTCATAAACATTTTACTTGCTGTTCTCCTGAGTTAAAACCTTATGCCTTTGGTATTCTTTTGCCTAGTCCAGAACGCACCTCGTGGCCAGTGTTCTATGAAAATTTTCCAAATCAGGATGTTCTGTAGTTGATGCAAAGAATAAGCTACTTACAAGCTGTCATTTTAAGAGACAACAACTGTTCACTTGAGACTAGGTACAAAAATTGCTACTACCAAAGAGTTCTAAAAAGTGAACAAAAACAGTCTGGAGTGGATTCAAAACTTGAAGCAAGCTACTGTCGTGAAATAAGTTTCTTATTTTATTTTTTATTTTTGGCCTTTCTTTGAAGAATACAAAGCCATAGCAACTACAGAAGAGAACAGCTAAATCTCTAATAGAAAGCCCACCATCTTACTGCCCAGAGAAACAAGGGAAGGAGTTGGAAACAACCAGAGCTACTTGAGATTAAAAGTATATTGGAAAGGAGAATGTCAAAATGGTAAATGATAAATTCTGAGCCTAACCTTTGCTCAAGTTTCTAGTAACTTTGAACCACATATATGTGGAGAAGATTAAAACCACAGCACACTACAGATATTATGCACTATGAAGTTTGAATATAATGAAGTTAAGCATTAAGGAAAACATAAATATCAATATTATTTGGAGTACTATAGCAGAATTCCAAGTCCCATGACACTGTCCAGTGTAAACCAAAATTACCTGAAAAAAAAAATAAAATTACCTGAGTTATGAAGAACTAGGAAAATGCAAACACTTCTGAACACTTCTGAAGGGAAAAGATAGCAACAGAGTTCAATCTTGAGACAACTTGAATGATAGAATAATGGATTATCAGATCTAGACATTATAGCAACCATTATAATTATGTCTAATTTGTTAAAGATAAACTATTACAAAATGAAAAAATAGAACAATATCAGGAGAAAAATAGAATATACTGTATATGCATACATCACAAAAATGTATATATCTGTATTTGTATACATATGCACAATATACAAAACAAATGAATATTAACAATAAAAGTACATGAAATTATGGGGCGCCTGGGTGGCTCAGTGGGTTAAGCTTCTGCCTTTGGTTAAGCCTCTGCCTTGGGCCCAGGATCCCAGGGTCCTGGAATTGAGCCCCACATTGGGCTCTCTGCTCAGCAGGAAGCCTGCTTCCTTCCCCCTCTCTCTCTCTGCCTGCCTCTCTGCCTACTTGTGATCTCTGTCTGTCAAATAAATAAATAAAATCTTTAAAAAAAAAAAAGAAAGAAAAGTACATGAAATTTTAAAAGTAATCATATAACTAACCAAAGGACCGGTGATGTCAGAATAAAGAGTAAGTGAACTTGAAGACAGATTAATAAAAATTATACAAATTTAAGAAAAATAAATATCAGATATGATAAAGAATATGAATTGAATCTGGGGACCTATGAGACCAGTATCAAAAGGTCAAAGGCATAGGTTATTTAAGCCCTAGAAAGAGAGGAGACAAAATGTGACCAGAAAATATGGGAAGAAATAATGGTTCTAAACTTCCCAAATATGGTGACAGACATGAAATTTAAGATTCAGAAAGTTCAACAAACCTCATATGGGGTAAGTGTATAATATATTACAAGAATAAACAAAGAAGAGACAAATTACTAAAAAAAATGAAGAAAATATCTCAATAAGACCTAAAGAACTGTTCTATAGTTAGAAGGAAATAATTTGATCATATATTTTTCATCAGGAGTAACAGAAACTAGAAGACAGCAGAATAACAAATTTCAAATGCTGAAAAAAAAAAAAAAAACCTGTGAAGCACAATTCACTTCCAGAAAAAATTCTTAAAGTCATAAAGATGAAAAAAAATTCACATAAAGAAAATTCATGAAAAATTTTCACTACCGGACCCACAATATTAGGTGTGATAAGGCAAATTATTCAAAGGAAGACAAATAACAGAGTGAGACTCAAACAGTTAGAAAGGAATAGAAATAGTAAATACCTGAGTATTTTCCTCTTATATTTTAAAAATCTATATGACTGTTTAAAAACACACTTTAAACTATGACTAGTGGGGATAAAAATGTACATAAATAAAATTTGTATGCCAACTCTGTGTAAAGGATGTTGGGAAGCAGGACCATAAAATTTCAAAATTCCCAGTTTTTTATATGAAATATTATGATATTAATTATAAGTAGAATCAAATATCATTAATGTACATTGCAATCTGTAGAGCAACCACCAAATACACCACATTAGAGCTAAAAGTGCAAAATAAAATACAAGTTAAAAAATACACTATCCTTAAAAAATATAATCATCCAAAAAATATATGAAAGGGAAAAACTGAGAAACTAACCAACAAACAAAATACACAAGAAAAAGAACTCATATAAAATATTAAGAAGAGTTCCAATCTAATCTTATTAATATTTACATTAAATGGAAACGGACTAAAGGTTTAAATAAGACAATGAAAAGTCAGAGACCAAAAGAATGCATAAAAAAGGAAGAGACAAAAATGTTGCCAATAAGACACATTTTTTTAAAAGATTTTATTTACTTATTTGAGAGAGAGCATGACCAGGGGACAAGGACAGAGGAAGAGAAAGGCAGAATCCTCGTTGAGGAGGGATCCCAGCATCCTGAATTCATGACCTGAATCAAAGGCAGCCGCTTAACTGACTGAGCCACATAAGCACCCCAAGACTCATATTTTTAATATGAAGATACAAAGAGGTAGATAATAAATGTATGTAAAAAGATATTTAAAATTATACATTAAATTTAAAAAGTCTTTTCAAATTAAAAAGATTGACATCATACTGAATGTCTATTCTGAATATGACAATATGAAACTAGAAATCATTAGTAAGAGGAAGCTGGAAAATTCTAAATATATGAACATTAAACACATTCTTGAAAAATCAATAGATCAAAGAAATCAAAAGGGAAACCAAAATATACCTTAAAATAAACTAAGTTGGAAACACAACATACTGAAACTTATGGGATGCAGCCAAAGTAGTTGTGAGAGAAAAGTTTAGCATGATAAAAGCCTTCATTAAGAAAAAAGAAGGCTCTCATATGAACATCCTAATTTTACATTTCCAGGAATAAGGAGAAAAAAATATCCAGAATTTAGTTGAGTGGAAATAACACAGATCAGAGCACAAACAAACAAAACAGAGTTTAGAAAACAATAGAAAGATCAATAAATCTTTGTGAAAAGAAATAAAATGAAAAACCTATAGCTAGACTTACCAAGAAAAAAAGAGAAGTCCCAAATAATAAAATTACAAAGGAAGGGGAGACTTTACAACTCATACCACAGAAACACAAAGGATCATAAACAACTACTATGAACAATTATATGCCAAAAAATTGAATAATTTAGAGGAATTGGATAATGGAAATATTCAATCTACCAAACTGGATTATATATCTTAACAGATGAAAATGTATAAAAGACTGAATCAGTAACAAAAATGTCCAACAAAGAAAAGCTCAGGACCAGATGACTTTATGGATGAATTCTACCACATATTTAAAGAAGATTTACCATCAATACTTCTCAAAATTTTCCCAAAATCTAAAGAGGAGGGAATATTCTCAAACTCATTTTATGAGGCCAATATTACTCTGCTACCAAAGTCAGATAACTACAAAAAGATTATAAAACTACAAGCCAATGTCCCCAATGAATACAGATGGAAAAATTCTCAAAACAAACAAAGAACCCACAAAAAAAAAACCTAAAAAACAATTAAAAAAACCTAGCAAAGTGAATTCAACTGAACACTGAAAGTATAATACGTTATGATCTAGTGGGATATATAACCGGAATGTAAAAATAGTTCAATATATACAAATCAATAAAAACATGATATATCAATTAATAGAAAGAAAGACAAAAATCACATGGTAGTCTCAGTAGATGTAGAGAAAAGTATTTGACAATATTCAACATCTTTTTGGGTTTGAAAACTTCCAACAAATTGGGTATAGAAGGAATATATCCCAACATAATAAAGGATTTATATGACAAACCCACAGCTAACATCTTATTAAATGGTAAACAACTGAAAGTTATCTCTCTAAGATCAGGAACAAGACAAGAGTGGCAACACTCTCCTATTCAACATAGTACTGACAGTCCTAGGCAAAACAATTGGCAAGGAAAAAAAAAAAAAGAAGTCATCCAAATTAGAAAGGAGGAAGTAAAAATGCCTCTGTTTGCTGATGATCAAATCTTTGACATAGGAAATTCTAGATACTCTCAAAAAACTTAAAATTAATAAAACATATCAATAAAGCTCAGGATACAAATCAGTGCTAAAAAAACATAGTTACATTTCTACACATTAACAATGAACTATCTGAAAAAATAATGAAGAAATTATCCCATCTACAATAGGTTCAGAAACAGTGAAATATTAGGAATCAATTTAACCAAGGAAGTTAAATAGCAATACACTGAAGACTATAAGACGTTGATGAAAAAAAGAATTGAAGAAGAGATCAGTAAATAAACAGATATCCAGTGTTCATGGACTGGAGGAGTTAATATTATTTGAATGTCCATACTATCCAAAGCCATCTACACATTCAGTGCAATGTTTTTCAAAATTCCAATGACAATTTTCTTTCTTTCTTTTTTATTTTTGTTTATTAGTTTCAGAGGTAGACTTTAGTGATTCATCTGTTGCATAGAACAGTTAGTACTCATTACACCAAGCGCCCTCCTTAAAGCCCACCACCTAATTATCCCATCCTCCTGACCTCGCTCCCCTCCAGCAACCTTCAGTTTGTTTCCTAGAGGTCAGCATCTCCAGTGGCATTTTTCACAGAAATAGAAAACATTCTAAAATTCATATGGAATAATAAAAGAACCTATAAAATAGCCCAAGGAATTTTGAGAAAAAACAAAGCTCAAGACATCATGTTTCTTGATTTCAAACTGTATTACAAAGCTACAGTAATAAAATCAGTATGGTACTAGCAGGGGAAAAAAAAAGGTAGGCATATAGACCAATGGAACAGAACTGAAAGCACAGAAATAAACTCATGCCTAGATAGCCCACTAATATTGACAAAGGAGCCAAGGCAACTCACTGGGAAAAAGATAGTCTTTTCAGTTAACGGTGTAGCAAAAAAACTGGATATTTACATGGAAAAAAGAGGAAGAAGAGGAGGAGGAGGAAGAGGAAGAAGAGAGAAAGAAAGAAAGAAGAAAATAAAGGAAAAAAGAAATTGAAATTGAACCCATACCATATACCACCCCCCAAAATAAAATTAAAATAGATTGAAGACTTAAACATAAGACATGAAACCACAAAACTCTTAGAAGAAAACTTATGGAGAAAACTCCCTGACATTGATTTTGGTAATGATTTTTTTTTTTATGATACTAAGATCACAAACAATAACAATAAAAATAAACAAGCTGAGCTACATTACACAAAGAAGTTCTGCACAGCAAAAGAAACAATAAACAAAATGAAAGGTCAATGTACTGAGTGGGAGAAAATCACACATCTGATGAAAGGTTCATGAATTATATATAAGAATCTCACACTATTCCATAGCAAGGAAAAAAAATCTGATTAAAAAATAGGTAGAAGACTTAGAAATTTTTCCAAAAAAAGACATATAAATAGCCAACAAGTACATAAAAAATGTACTCAACACCACTATTCATCAGGGAATGCAAATCAAAACCACACTGAGATACCACTCACACCCATTACGATGGTTTTTACCAAAAAGACAAGTGACAACAAAAGTTGGCAAGAATGTGGAGAACAAGCGATCTTTCTGCACTATTGGTGGGAATAATGTAAATAATGGAAAACAGTATGAAAGTGTCTCATCAAATTTAAAATAGAACTGTCATATGATCCAGTCATCCCACTGCTGGGCATATATCCAAAAAAGATGAAGTCACTGTCTCAAAGAGATATCTGCACTCCTATGTTCACTGCAGCATTATTCATAATAACCAAGACAAGAAAAATATCCTAGGCATCCTTGGGTTGTTGAATAGATAATGGAAATGTAGTGTGTATATTATTCAATACAATTTGTCCATAAAAAAAGAACATTCTGCCATTTGCTATAACATGAATGGACCTGGGAGGCGTAATGCTAAGTGAAGTAAACAACACAAAGAAACTGGGTCATGGGCATTAGGGAGGGCATGTGATATAATGAGCACTGGGTGTTACATGCAACTGATGAATAAGTGAGCTCTATCTCTGAAACTAATGATACATTATATATGTTAATTAATTGAATTAAGATAAAACAAAAAATTAAAAAAAAAAACACAAAGAAAGATAAATAATGTGTGGTATTACTTGTATGTGGAATCTTCCCAAAACATTGAATACGTAGAAACAGAGGGTATAATGATGACTGAATGGTGGATAGTGTTTTCCAAGGGTTGGAGGGTAAAGGAAATCAGCAGATATTGGCTACAAACTTCCAGTTATTAAAATGAATAAATTCCAGAGATCTAATGTACAGCATGATGACTATAGTTAACAATATAGTTAACAAATTTTACATATTTGAAAGTTACTATGAGCATAGAGCTTTATGTTTTTGCCATAACAACAATAAAATTGTAATTATGTGAGGGGAAGGGTGTGTTAACTGACCTGACTGTGATAAACATTTTACAAATATACAAATCAAATCTTCACATTGTAACACCTTAAATTTATACAATATGTCAATTTCATCTCAATAAATCTGAAAAGAAAAGAAAATTGCCTGTAGACTGATTTAAATTTTCAAGAAATTAAGTATCTTAAATATAGAGAGAAAAACTGATTATTTTAACAGATTTTTTACTAGATAAAGTCACCTTAAGCATTTAAAATTCTCATATTTGCCTACCTTCTAGAATACCCTCTAACTTACTAATGGAAAGCTGAGGCAAGAATGTTAGCCATACTTACATGTATATTAAAAAAAAAAAAAGACCAATAGACTCTAAATCCATTTAAAATAACAAATATGGATCTGGAAGGTCTGAGCCTTTAAAAGGAATTAAACAAAAAACAATATGGGAGCCCCTGGGTGGCTCAATTGGTTAGTCATCCAATTTTCGATCTCATCTCAGGTCTTGATCTCAGGGTCATGAATTTGAACCCTGCCTTGGACTCCATGCTGAGTAAGGAGACTAGCTTTTGGGGGGGGGATAATAATAATAATAATAATAATAATAAACAAAACACAAGGCACTATGAATAGATCATGAAATATTTTTAAATATTTTAAAGGCGCTATAAATAGATTATGAAATATTTTTAAATGACCATTATTTTGAATACATAAAAAGGAGGAACAAAACTAAAAAAATTAGAATTGTTGACTAAGGAATTAGAAAGAAAATATATAATTTTCTACTAAGATTAAACTGAGGTGACAGTCATTATTTCATTCCTTCAACTGATGACACCTTTGATTTTTTGACACTGAACAGTGACAGAGGGCAGAATAAAAAACTTACATATCTACCGAATGCCTGTAAAATATTAAATAATACATAACAAACATTAGTTAATAAAGGAATACAGTAGATGTATAAACAAAAGTCGAAATATACTAGTTTTAAATATTATAAATGGTTGAAATATTGTTATAAGACAATTAAATCTAATAAAAAGACAAATATCTGATTAACTGAAGACAACTTTAAAAAAGAATTGAAAAAAGAGCTCCCCAAACAGATTGGAAATTACATGGCAGGCAAATGCTTGAAAATAAAAAGAATAGGATAAAACATTAATTAAAATCAAGAGCATTTTAAAATTTATAAAAAGTAAAAGCTGAAGGAAAAAAATGTTTTTACCTCAGAAAATTCTATCAATGAAACTTAAAAAGATTTTAGAATCATAAAGAGTAATTTTTAAAAACACACAGTTTGGTTATATTATCCCAACATATAGGTATTATCTACCAAGTTTTAAGTAAACAAATAAAAGAAGGCACAGATAATTGAAAAACAATATTCAATGAAACCTAAATACAAAATTATTGATAAATATTAAAGTTTTATCTATGCAAACAAATCCTATCTGTGACAGTAAGAGAGTATTACAATATGTTGTTCTAAGCTATGCCACAAAGGAAGGTTTTATTCCATAAAATTAACAAGTGGATTGAAAACAGAAGCATTACAAATTAACTTCAATTTACAGTAACTTAAAATAAAATTTTACAGGAAGCCTGGATGGCTTAATGGTTTAAAGCCTCTGTTTCCTCGGCTCAAGCCCTGATCTCGGGTCCTGGGATTGAGTCCCGCATCAGGCTCTCTGCTCAGCAGGGAGCCTGCTTCCTCCTCTCTCTCTGACTGACTCTCTGCCTACTTTGATCTCTGTCAAGTAAATAAATAAAATCTTAAAAAAAAAGAAAAGCTGCCTATAAACAAATAAACAAACAAATAAATAAATAATATTAGATTTTCTGATGGAAAGGGATGCCTGGGTAGATCAGTCCGTTATGCCTCTGACTTGATTTCTGCTCAGGTCATGATTTTAGGATCATGACATTGAGCTCTCCACCCCCACCCCCACCAGCTACTTGCTGAGTGAGGAGTCTGCTTGAGATTCTCTCCCTCTCCCTCTACCCCTGTCCCCACCCCTGCTCTCTCTCTCTTTAAAATAAATAAATAGCCGTGCTGGGTGACTCAGTCAGTTAAGCCTCTTGATTTTGGCTCTAAGAGCCAAAATCAAGGTTATGATCTCAGGGTCCTAGATCAAGCCCTACATCAAGCTCCAGGCTAGGCTGTGAGTCTGATGGAGATTTTCTCTCTCCCCACTCCCTATGTCTCCCCTTGCCATAAATTAAATAAATCTTAAAGTCAATTAATCAATCCTTAAAAAATTAAATTGGAATGACTATTTAGAAACCAAAAAAGTTATTAAATACCAAGTCTATTATAGTAGATTTCAAAATCTGAATAAAATTAATAGTTTTGAAAATGATGTTTTTATAAGTTGTCATAATTGTATTCTATCATAAAATGTTCTCTATAATAATATATTTATGAACATTTCATAACTGAAACAAGAAGAGATAGTGAACTACACAAATAACCAAAATGAGAGAGATAAGAAAATGTAGCCTAACCAAATACCATACCCAGAGATTTCCTTGACAATTCTGGCAAACCATTTTATAGAATGAATTATCCCCATGCTACACTAATTATTCAGGTGTACAGAAAATGAAAAATAAAAAAACACCACCTCTTTGAGGGTACTTAGTGGTGAGTTCACATGAAGGACATGTCTAGACTATGAGTCTCTTGGGCATAGTCATATAGGTAAATTGTATGTGTTCAAATGAACAATGCTAACATTGAATTTATACCTTGCCACAGTCAATGTGTTCTCATATGTTCTGTTACAGAGGTGCAGGTCCCAGGAAAGATCCTTTCAGATGCTGCCTCTGATATTGTTGTGATAAACAGGTAGTAAATAAGCAGCTTCAGTGAAACTAACTGCTTTTAAGTGAAAATTATTGAAATTCACATCCACTTTCCCAACGGCTGAATTATTTCTGAAATATTTAGTGGAATGCAGAAATAATCCACAGATATTCTTCAAGACCAACAATGATTGCCAGACTCCAGGTGATCTATAGGTTTAGCAATAAAGCTCATAGATCTGGGAGTTCACACGGAGGTTATCTCCAGACTCTGAACCTCTAAAGGAACATGTCCATAGGTATAAATGAGATTGAATATATATAGCAATGTGAATGGGTTCAGAAGTAAATTATTACATTGATAAGTATCCCATTGAGTCAAACCCCAAGACAATGCATTTGCTACTAACCACAAGTGGCTACTGAGCTCTTAAAATGCAGGTAGTCCACATGAAGATGTGCAGTAAGTTTAAAATACACATTTGATTTTGCAGGCTTAGTAAGAAAGGAGAAAAGGAGGAAAGGGCAGGAAGGAGGGAGGGAGGAAAGAAAATAGGGAGGAAACTTCAACTTTCAGGATGTAGGCTGCTGGCTAAGCCGACAAGTGTGGGATTTGTATCCCTGACTCCAAATAACATTATCCATACATGTGCATTAAGCTCCAGTGGTGAAGCACAAATCAAACAAAATTCAACTTTAAGACATAAACCAAAAATAGTTTAAAGTGTTATTTGGAAAATCTTAAAATTCTCACAAGTACAACTTGGTCATATAGCAAAAGATCTGTCAGATGTTTTCAGTAACATTTCTCCCATATTGAAAAGATGATTATATATTAGGAAATCTATTGTAATTCTAAAATCAATGGAAAAACTAAAAGTTGGCTATATTGTTAGTCATAAGAAATACATAAAATTGGACATATATTTCCTGATAAAGCTATTAAAATTAGAAGTAGCAGATTTATTCCTTAGATAGTACAGATGACATTTACCTCAAACAAAATGTTTCTTACATAACTGAATTTGAAAAAATAGAGGCATTTCTATAATATCAAAAATGAGAACTAAATACCTCTTCCCTTATTTAAATACTTAACATAATGTTAGTTATGGTTGCCAGTCAAAAAAAGAAGAGACATAAACCAGAGAAAAAAATTAGATCCAAATAGGGAAAAGTCATTGTTATTTTTGGATAAAATAGTGAAGAAATGCAACTGAGATATTTTAAGATAAATGAATATTCATTTTCTGGAAATATCTATAGCTGTTCTAAATTTTGACAATTCGCTTTTATTCCTCATGTAACAAAAAGCTAATATACAGGAATACTTCTAGAAAAATTATAAGAAGGTTTGATGAAAAAACTAATATTAAAAGAAAATAACGCTGCCAAGAACTACAGATAAGTTTCTAATAAATAGTAAGTCATACCTACTAAGGGGGAATACATGATGTTTTAAAGATATAAATTCTTTCCAAAATAATTTGTTATGTTTGTGAAAATCTTATAAAATATCCAGTCATTTTATTTTGAACTGATATTGAAATTTCTTTGGCAGAAGAAATGGAGGGCAGGATGGCCAAAATAAAATGGCATTAAAAAGAATTAAGCAAAGATTTTCCTTACCAGATGTCAAAACACGAAGTCACAAGTGTTAACTGGGCCTGTGGCAGAGATTACTATTTTTCCTTCCAAAAATTAATTTCTAATTCTTCTTTAGCACTAAGAATTTTACTTAGTTACATAGTTGTTCAGCTTAATTTATATTTCCCATCTTCTTGGTGGCTAGACCTGTATCTGTGACGAGATTCTGGCCGATGAATTTTAAGCAGAAGTGAAATGTACAGTTCTGGGTTACACACTTCAAAGGCAGGAAGCTTGACAACTCTTCTTTGAAATAGTTGTCTTAGACTTTCAGTATGAAGCTGTTTGCTTGGAATGGCAGTGCAATAAAATAAGGAGCTTGGATGTCCAGTATTATGGAGATGTCATAACTGCTCTGAGCAGCTTATGTAAGACCTATAATGGGGGTGAGCAATAAATTTCTCTATTTTAAAAATCAATTTTTTGGCCTTTGCAACCTGATGCAGTATCTTAATTAATATAGTCTGACATGAAGAAATGGAAAAGATTAGCTCAAAAGTCTACTATATGATAAAGACATATGAGCAAGGTAAGATGTTTATTATATGGAATGGTGTTTTTAAAAGCTATATGTTTATTATATGGAATGGTGTTTTTAAAAAGCTATTGCAAAACAAGAAAGTTGAGTCTATGCATCCTATGATATGCCAACTAGATTTAGGTAATCAAACAATTAAACATAAAATGAAAACCAACAAGTAAAGATCACAAAGATTCTTCAGCCTTCAAGAGGAGAGTTCTAAAATTTTTATTGTTAATACATAGAAGGAATTACATATACATATAAATGTGTGACTTCATAAAAATTAAAACTTGTTCTACAAAAATTATATACAACATTAAAGGACAGAAAAAATAGAAATGTGCCAGCAATCACTAGTATCTTTGCATTATAAATCAGCTGTTTATAAAATCGAAACTCACATAAAAGAAGCTAGAACCCCTCTATACCACACTATGCACATAGAAATTACAATTAATAGTAATCTCAAGGAGATATTTTAACCAATCTTCAATAATATTTCTTTTGGAATAAACAAATAGTTCACATTAAAGAGGATATGAAAATATTTCATGAACAGAGAGGAAAAAAGATCATGGGTTTTATCATTGCCTGAGCAATATGAAAATGACATGCCACTTTAAGTTTAAAAAAGAAGATCATATAATGTTGAAAATTGAAATACCTTCAAGACTGTTTCATTGTTTTTAGGGAAAAAAAGCAAAATGATGAATATGTACTACATAGTCTATGCTTGCTGTATAAAATGTGTGATTTATTTATTTACATAACTAAAATAGACATTGTATATACTGCATTTTACCATTTAGCATTAAGTATTCCCCTGGATGTTTTTAAATCTGACATATGGAAAAAAGTCAATTTGTAGAGAATTTCATTATTTTCCCACCAGTGTATTATGAGTCTTCATATTTAAGCTAGGTCAATAAAGATTGTGAAATAACTTTTTACCAAACAGACTTATAAAACAGTAAAGCTTACTAACCCCTAAGACATTTTTTCTATTAATTTTGTCTATTTGTTCAAGACTAGGATATAGCTGAAATTGATATATTATGAGGTTGATACTGAAATTACTATATCTATATTATCAGTATTAAAAGTTGTTTCTGAGATAAATTTTATTTTTCCAATAGAAAAAAAATACTAGGGAATGCCAAATGTCTAACATGCTTCAAGACCATAATGCTAAACACATCTTTGCATAATTAAAGCTAAGTGGGAGTGAATTTTGTTGCTTTTTTAAAAAGGTAGAAAGGTGGGGCGCCTGGGTGGTTCAGCCGATTAATCATCTGCCTTCAGCACAGATCATGATTTCAGGGTCCTGGAATTGAGTCAGGGTCCTAGGATGAAGCCCAACATCAGGCTCTTTGCTCAGAAGGGAGCCTGCTTCTTTCCCTGCCTGCTGTTCCCCCCTGCTTGTGCTCCACCCCCTCTCTCTGACAAATAAATAAATAAAATCTTTAAAAAAAAAAAAAGTGCGTTATCTGAAATCTTATTTCAGCTAGTTATTTCTACCAGTTTCACTCTTCCAAAAATCTGATGCAATTTTAATTTACTTACAACCCTATAGAAATACTTACTAAATATTCTCCAAGGCCACCATCAGCACATTACCCACGCAAATGTAAAAAATAATAATACATAAAATAATACAACTAAAAATTCATAAACAGCAGCAAAATAATGGCAAGCTTAACTTAAGATGCATTTCCCTCACCTTTTTTCATTTAGATAGAGTTTATAATTATGAGATAGTGTTTTTCATAATGCAAATCTACAAGGACAAAAAGATATTTTGCATTTAAAATAATGCTGACTGTACTGCAAATAATCATTTTTTTTAAAAATGAAATTCTCTTGTGTAACTAATTACTTTATGTATGCTTTTTAACCATTAAAATGAATATAATAAGGGGCGCCTGGGTGACTCAGTTCCTTAAGTGTCCAACCCAATTTCAGCTCAGGTCATTATCTTGGGGGTCTTAAGGCAGTGCCTCAGGCTTCCCACGAAGCAAGGAGTCTGCTTTTCTCCCTCTCCCTCTGTCCCTCCCCCTGCTCATGCTCTTGCTCTCTCTAAAATAAATAAATCTTAAAAAAAAAAAATAACAGATGCCATATTTTATCCTATCATTGATTCATCCAAAGAATGTATGGCTTTTTGTCAGCAACCCAATGTATATTATTAATAAAAGAAACAGTTGACAGTCAAGGTAGCAAAATCAAGATGGAAAGGAAGTCAGTGGGAAAAATAGAACTATTATATACACATTGTATAAGGGCCAGCACCTAACAGTACCAATTTTCCTGGGCATATACTATTAGATTATCAAAATCATCCAATTAAATTACTCCAAGGTGGAGAATAAATATTTTATCTATGATCACACAACTAGTATGCAGTAGAGCTGAGAATTCAAGCCTACATTTATCAAATTTCATTCCTCTTTTCTCAGTGTCATACTATATATAATTATAAGTAGGTATTTAGCCATACTAAATATACCTATATAATTATACTATATATAATTACTATATTATGCACACTATACATACTATATGTAGTTATATAGTATATGTAGAGTTATATATAAATGTTAAATACATGTTATTTTAAAAATTCTACACTATTAACCAAATCTATTTTACAGAAAATTGTTTAAGCCTCATATAGAGTCATTAGTATACATTTTATTCATTGTGCATATTAATTTTGTACCGTATTTCTGAGTAACTTGTTTGCTATGTGGAACTATTGTAAAATTTCGTCTTCTTGGATTGATAAACACGTTTATATTCAGTCTAATTACTGCTTGGATGGCTAAACTTTATCATGTTCCCTATAAATCTCACCATTTTAAATGGAAGAATCCTAAATATGTTTTGTTTCATTTAGTTTATTATAGGCTCAGAAAGAATTTAACAGCATTGGGGAATATTTTCTACACATCTGTAAGTTTCTTCACAGGCAAGAATCCTTATTAAGAGTATTTGGCCTTAAGTTCTGCTGCATCATGAAATCTGACAAATGGAATTCCATGAAGGTCATAGGACACCTAAGATCAAAAGAAAAGCTCTCAGAAGTGTCTGAAATCCCAGAAGCCAAACCTTAACCTAAACCTATCCACAACTGAGAATTCTGACACACTTCCTAAGACTCCAGATTTTAGCTTATTTTATTGAGTCAGGTATTTTTCTATGATAATGGTATGTACAATATATAACACTTTATTAGGCTAGGTATTTCATGTATCAAAGAATAATCTGAAAACAAAAAGATTTTTTTATACAGTCATTGTCAATTTTTTCATGTAATTGACTTCAAATTCAAACATATTTTCAATTTAGACTTGACAACAGGTTTATTTTTCACCAGAAGATGTTCTTTAATTTGCTCTTGGCAGACTTTCAACTTCAAGGAACACGTATTTCTATATAACCTTTCCTTAGTTTAAAAATATTCATGCATATGTAAAATACATGTTATATAAAATAATAATACAAAATATTCAGTGAAAAGTATCATGCAATTGTGCATTTTATCTCATTTTTACATAACGTGAATAACATGATATTATGTTTAGTTTATGATCACTTAATGAGATTAAACACCTATCTAGCAGCAAAGCAGATAATATATCATCAATATATTAAATCCACAGAGATTATCATATCTATCTTCATGACTAAGGCCTTAAAACTTCAGTTATAGGCTTAAACTGAATGAGAACGATCTGTATTAAACAAGTTGGTTAGAAGAGAAACAAGAAGTTTCTATCATAATAAAATGAGTTTATTGACTTAATTTTTAAATGTTTAAAAGATTTTACTTATTTATTTGAGAGAGAGAGAGAGAGAGAATGCACACAAGCAGGCAGGAGGGCATAGGGAGAGGCAGGCTCCCTACTGAGCAGGAGCCTGATGCAGAACTTGATCCCAGGACCCTGAGATCTATGACCTGAGCCAAAGGCAGATGCTTAATGACTGAGCCACCCAGGCATTCCTCACTTAATTTTTTAATTAAAAATTTGCATTCAAGGTAATGCTGGCTTCATACAATGAGTCTGTAAGTTTTTCCTTCCACTGCATTTTTTGGAACAGTTTGAAAAAAATAGGTATTCACTCTTCTTTAAATGTTTGGTAGAATTCTCCAGGGAAGACAACCAGCTTGGACTTTTGTTTGCTGGGAGATCTTTGATTTCTGATTCCATTTCTTTGCTGGTTATGGGTCTGTTCAAATTTTTTACTTTTTCCTGTTTTAGTTTTGTAGTTTACATGTTACTGGGAATTTATCCATTTCTTCCAGATTGCCCAATTTGTTGGTATATAATTATTCATAATATTCTCTTATAATTGTTTGTATTTCTGTTGCATTGGTTGTCATCTCTCCTCTTTCATTCATGGCTTTATTTATTTACTCTTTATTTTTTTCAAATATTTATGTATTTATTTAGGATAAAGAGAGAGACAGAGAGAGCACAAGCAGGGGGAGAGGTAGAGGGGAGAAAGAAGCAGATTCCCTGCTGAGCTGGGGCCTGATGTGGGGCCTGATCTAGGACCTGGAGATCGTAACCTAAGCTGAAGGCAGATGCTTAACTATCTGAGCCACCCAGATGCCTGATGATTTTACTTATCTGAGTCTTTTCTCTTTTCTTTTTACAAAGTCTAGCTAAGGGTTTATCAATTTCATTAAGTCTTCTAAAGAACCAACTCCTAGTTTCATTGATCTGTTCTACTGGATTTTTGTTTGTTTGTTTCTATATAATTTATTTCTGCTCTGATCTTTATTATTTCCCCTTTTCTGTAGAAAACCCAAAAGACTCTGTCAAAATTTGCCAGAACTGATACACAAATTGAACAAATTTGCAGGATGCAAAATAAACATACAGAAATCTGTTGCATTTATATACATCAATAATGAAGAAGCAGAAAGAGAAGTCAATGAATGAACCCACTTACAATTGTAACAAAACTGTAAGATACCTAGAAATAAACCCAACCATAGAGGTAAAAGATCTGTACTCTGAAAACTATAAAACACTTATGAATGAAATTGAAGATGACACAAAGAGATGAAAAAATATTCCATGTTCATGGAATGGAATACTGTTAAAATGTCTATACTATCCAAAGCAATCTATACATTTATCAAAATACCACCAGCATTTTTAACAGAGCTAGAACAAACAATCATAAAATTGTATAGACCACAAAAGACCCTGAATAGTCAAAGCAATATTGTAAACAAAAAGCAAAGCTGAAGGTATTACAATTCTGGACTTCAAGCTGTATTACAAAGCTATAGTCACATCGAGACAGTATGGTACTGGCACAAAAACAGACACACAGATCAATAGAAAAGAAAAGAAAACCCAGAAATGGACCCAAAACTATAGTCAACTAATCTTTAACAAAGCAGAAAAGAATATCCAATGGGAAAAAGACAGTCTCTTCAAAAAATGCTGTTGGGAAAACTAGACAGTAGGTTCAAAAGAATGAAACTGGGTCACTTTCTTACACCATATACAAATGTAAATTCAAAATGGATGAAAGACCTAAATGTGAGACAGGAAACCATCAAAACGGCAGCAACCTCTTTGATTTGGGCCATAACAAGTTCTTTTTAGATAAATCACTAAAAGCAAGGGAAACAAAAGCAAAAATGAACTATTGGGACTTCATCAAGTAAAAACTTCTTCACAGTGAAGGAAACAATCAACAAAACTAAAAGATAATCTGTGGGGTAATATATTTTCAAATGGCATAACTGATGAAGGACTAGTATCCAAAATCTATAAAGAACTTATAAGACCCAATGCCCCCCAAAACAAATAATCCAATTAAGAAATGGGCAGAAGACATGAATAGACATTTTTCCAAAGAAGACATCCAGATGGCTAATAGACACATGAATAGATGCTTAACATCACTGATCATCAGGAAAATACAAATCAAAACTACAATGAAATATCATCTCACACCTGTCAGAATGGTTAAAATGAACAATGAAGGAAACAACAGATGTTGGTGAGGATATTGAGAAAGGGGAACACTCTTACACTGTTCATGGGAATGCAAACTGTTGTAGTCACAGTATGGAGATTCCTCAAAAAGTTGAAACTAGAAATACCCAGGACCCAGAAATTGCACTACGAGTTATTTACCAAATACAAAATACTTATTTGATAATACAAAAGGTTAATAAAAAATACTGATTTGAAGGGCACATGCATCCCGACATTTATAATGCAACATTATCAACAATAGCCAAACAACAGCCCAAGTGCCCATTGACTGATGAATGGATAAAGGAGAGGTGGTCTATATATAATGATACACTATTCAGCCATTAAAAAGAATGAAATCTTGCCAACTACAAAATATGGATGGAACTAGAGTGTATTATGCTCAATGAAATAAGTGACTCAGAAAAAGAAAAATACCATATAATTTTAGCTATATGTGGAGCTTAAGAAACAAAACAGATGAACATAGGAAAGGGGGAAAAGGTGAAAGGGAAAACCATAAAAGACTCAACTATAGAGAACAAACTGAGGGCTGCTGGAGGGGAGGAGGACAGGGGATGGGTACTTGTTATTAAGCAGAGCACTTGTGATGAGCACTGGCTGTTATATGTAAATGATGAATCACTGTATTCTATTCCTGAAACCAATATTACACTATATGTTAATTAAGTAGAATTCAAATAAAAACTAGAAACAAAACCAAACAAAATTTGTTGAAATGTATTAGAGCTCTATTATCAGCCTTGAGAAGCTATTGCCTCACCCCAAATATGGTTGATCTTTCTACAAACGGATTTTTCACATAGTTCACTAACACAGTAACTCCTACTATTAGCAAGTACATTTGACTCTTGATCAGTTCAAATGTTGGGTATATTTTTGGTGTATTAATTGGGGATAAAGAGATGAGAGAACAGTGAGTAAGAAGGGGGGAAAGGGATCTCAGCAAACCAGGGGTTTCTGGGCGGCTCAGTTGGTTAAGCAACTGCCTTCAGCTCAGGTCATGACCCTGGAGTCCCAGGATGGAGTCCCTCATCAGGCTCCCTGCTCAGTGGCAATTCTGTTTCTCCCTCTGACCTCTCTCCTCTCATGATCTCTTTCTCTCTCATTCTCTCTCTCTCTCTCAAATAAATAAAATCATAGGAAAAATAAAAAGCTTTCCCATATTGTGAGAAACAAACAATTCTTTTAAACAGTGGTCAAAAAGTGTTTTAGTCACCATACCATAATAAATGCTGTAGATTCACTTCCTATTAGTTACATTTATTTATAAAGCAGTTATATTTCCTTTATCAATAATGAATAGTTAAAGAAAAGTGTTCATATATGGTGGGATTCACAGTAAAAAAGAAGGTCATTAACTTACATTTCTAATGATTTTCTTGATCATTATTATTTTTCTTTTTTTTTAAATTTATTTTTTATTTATTTTCAGAATAATAGTATTCATTATTTTTGCACCACACCCAGTGCTCCATGCAATCCGTGCCCTCTATAATACCCACCACCTGGTACCCCAACCTCCTACCCCCCTGCCACTTCAAAACCCTCAGATTGTTTTTCAGAGTCCATAGTCTCTCATGGTTCACCTCCCCTTCCAATTTCCCCCAACTCCCTTCTCCTCTCTAACTCCCCATGTCCTCCATGCTATTTGTTATGCTCCACAAATAAGTGAAATCATATGATAATTCACTCTCTCTGCTTGACTTATTTCACTCAGCATAATCTCTTCCAGTCCCGTCCATGTTGCTACAAAAGTTGGGTATTCGTCCTTTCTGATGGAGGCATAATACTCCATAGTGTATATGGACCACACTTTTTACTCCATCTGTATCTTTGAGGTAAATACCCAGTAGTGCAATTGCAGGGTCATAGGGTAGCTCTATTTAAAAATTTCTTAAGGAATCTCCACGCTGTTTTCCAAAGTGGCTGCACCAACTTGCGTTCCCACCAACAGTGTAAGAGGGTCCCCCTTTCTCCACATCTTCTCCAACACTTGTTGTTTACTGTCTTGTTAATTTTGGCCATTCTAACTGGTGTAAGGTGGAATCTCAATGTGGTTTTGATTTGAATCTCCCTGATGGCTAGTGATGATGAGCAATTTTTCATGTGTCTGTTAGCCATTTGTATGTCTTCATTGAAGAAATGTCTGTTCATATCTTCTGTCCATTTTTTGACATGATTATCTGTTTTGTGTGTGTTGAGTTTGAGGAGTTCTTTATAGATCTTGGATATCAGCCCTTTGTCTATACTGTCATTTACGAATATCTTCTCCCATTCCGTGGGCAAGTTGCCTCTTTGTTTTGTTGACTGTTTCCTTTGCTGTGCAGAAGCTTTTGATCATGATGAAGTCCCAAAAGTTCATCTCCACTTTTGTTTCCTTTGCCTTTGGAGACATATCTGGAAAGAAGTTGCTGTGGCTGTTGTTGAAGAGGTTACTGCCTATGTTCTCTTCTAGGATTCTGATGGATTCCTGCCTCACATTGAGGTCTTTTATCCATTCTGAGTTTATCTTTGTGTATGGTGTAATAGAATGGTTGAGTTTCATTCTTCTACACATAGCTGTCCAATTTTCCCAGCACCATTTATTGAAAAGACTGTCTTTTTTCCTCTGTGTATTTTTTCCTGCTTTGCTGAAGATTAGTTGACCATAAAGTTGAGGGTCCACATCTGGGCTCTCTACTCTAGAACATTTACATTCTAATGAATGAGGATGACTTAACAGTTACAGCGTTTTCACCCATCATAGATAGTGGATTGAACTATATTATATAGACATTGGGATTTATAGGTGCATAAGACAATAAACATCTGATCAAAGTTTGCATCTATAAACAATGAACATAAATTAGAAGTATCTATATCCAGTCCTGAGTCACACTAATTTAATTAATGTATTTCTCTACTAATAAGACTCTCATACAGAGAAAACTCAGAGTTAAAGAAAATTCAGCTATTTTTAGTGATGTTACTGATTTTTACATATATGTGGCTAATATATATTCTTAATCTAAAAAGATATAAAAACTACAACTAAAAATAATTAGAAACAATTATTTATCATAATGTAACAGTGAGTACATATCCTTATGTGTTTGCTGAAGACCAAAGAATCATAAGACACAAAAAGCAAATCTTAATGTAAACTACTGACTTTTTTAATAATAATAATAATAATAATAATAATAATAATAAATCATTATTTCTAACAACTGTACTACAGTTATACAATAAGTTAAATTCAGGGAAGCTATTTCTATATTAGGGTGAGGAGTAGATGAAAAATCTCTGTATTATCTGTTCAAATTTTCTGTAAATCCAGTACTATTAAAAAAAAAGTTAAATCAAAAACAAAACAAACAACAACAACAGCAACAAAAACAACAAAAAAAAACAGAGCAAAGTTACTGAAGAACCAATATGTGTAAACTGGAAGGGAATTTTAAGTGTTGATGACTTTAAAGTCCCAATGTTTTGGGGAGAAAAATTTTGCCAACTCCAAACAAAAAGAGTTGAAATAGGAAATGCTAATTCCTAATAATTTCCTAAAATTCTAAACATTTACATACCCAAATGCTCTGTCTTAGGACTTTTTTACTTCTTTAACTCTGCCCACTCACTATTCACATGATTTAATCCAATTTTATTACTTTAAATTCCATCTCTGTACTTAAAATTCCCAAATTTACATCTCCAGCCAAATAGTTTGAGAGAAATCTTGGAACAATCTTTGATTTTTCTCTATATTTAATGTCCCACAGTCAATACATTTGCATTTCTCATTAACTCTACTTCTGAATCTAAAAAATTCTCACTCCCTGTATCACCACTACCATCAGCCAAGCCACCATCATTTGCCTCCTACTTTCTGCCTGTTTTGGCACTGGCTTTATAGTACAGAAGCTAAAGTAGTTGTTTCTAAATCTAATATAGATCTCTTCACCCTCTTCTGAAATGTCTCCTAGTTACTTCCTCATCTGACTCAGAGTAAAATCCAAATTTCCATATAATCTCCTAAAAGTTTCAGTTTGACCTCACCTTTTTCCCCAAATTCTCTGACTTTATTTCCTGTAACTCTCCCATTTTCTCCCACTACTGTGATCCACTATTAATCTGGCTTTAAACTCAAAATATACCAAATTCAATCATAGCATAGCATTTGTTTTTTTTTTTTCTCTCTAGAATGCTTAATTTCTAAGGAACCACATGGTACCCTTTTTCCTGCTTCAGGATCTGCTCAATTTTTACCTGCTCAATGAGGTCATTACAGAATGACGTCCTTTTGACTCCCAACATCTCTTCCTTGCCTTACTTTTCTCTGTGGAATATATATACATATGTATCACACATGTCTATTTATCATCTGTATTCCCCTGCTAAAATGAACACTCCATGAGAGAACATTACCCTTTTATTAATTTCTATATGCCCAGTTTCTAGAATAGTGCTGTTACATAGAATGGAGTTAACTATTTGTAGAATGAGTAAATTATTGAATAAATGAATGATAAACCAGTGGTAGTATGTCTTGGCTCCATAGTAATGGTCTCTAAAATTATGAGAAAAAAAGCATTTTTAAAACAATCCAGGGAATTTCAGTATCTATATGGTTTTCTAAAAAAAAAAAAAAGGCTTTATTAATATTTGAAAAACAATTCATGTCTCTGTGCCTTGAATTTCAGAATAACAAAAACAAAAAACAATTTATGGAAATGTGGAAGTTATACATTACTGAGGCAGATGACTCAATTTTAGGGTTTGCTTTTGTTTTTTAACATTGAATGTTAAGAAGGCTACAGTCCATGTAATTAATTGTGAACTCAATATTTCTCATAAAATTGACTAGTGGTTAGAAATTTCAGTGGTAAAAGCTTCAAATGAGTGGTGTTTGGGTGGCTCAGTTGTTAAGCGTCTGTCTTTGGCTCAGTTCATGAACCCAAGGTCCCTGCTCTGAGGGAATCCTGTTTCTGTCTCTCCCACTCTCACTGTTTGGGTTTCCTCTCTCCCTGTCTCTCTTTCTGTCTAATAAATAAATACAATCTTTTAAACAAAAAGAATGAATATAATACTGAAATCTAGCACTGAGTCTACAATAAAAATTAGACTAAAACTGTGAAGAGGTAATGTCTTTTTTGATCTTGACATATAATCTGCAATTGAAATTCTTTTTTTTTTAAGATTTTATTTATTTATTTGACAGACAGAGATCACAAGTAGGCAGACAAGCAGGCAGAGAGAGAGGAAGAAGCAGGCTCCCTGCTGAGCAGAGAGCCCAATGCTGGGCTCTTTCCCAGGACCAAGGGATCATGACCTGAGCCAAAGGCAGAGGCTTTAATCCACTAAGCCATCCAGGCACCCTTGCAATTGAAATTCTTTAAGAAAAATCAAAATGGAGGAGAACATAGGCAGTAATATCTTCGGTATCAGCCACAGCAACTTCTTTCAAGATATGTCTCCAAAGGCAAAGGAAACAAAAGCCAAAATAAACTTTTGGGACTTCATCAAAATCAAAAGCCTCTGCACAGCAAAGGAAACAGTGAAGAAAACAAAGAGGCAACCCATGGAATGGGAGAAGATATTTGCAAATGACAGTACAGACAAAAGGTTGATATCCAGGATCTATAAAGAACTCCTCAAACTCAACACACACAAAACAGACAATTATACCAAAAAACTGGGCAGAAGATATGAACAGACACTTCTCCAATGAAAACATACAAATGGCTATCAGCCACATGAAAAAATGTTCATCATCACTAGCCCTCAGGGAGATTAAAATTAAAACCACATTGAGATATTACCTTACACCAGTTAGAATGGCCAAAATCAGCAAGACAGGAAACAACATGTGTTGGAGGGGCTGTGGAGAAAGAAGAACCCTTGGTGGGAGTGCAAGTTGGTGTAGCCTCTTTGGAAAACAGTGTGGAGATTCCTCAAGAAATTAAAAATAGAACTTCCCTCTGACCCTGTAATTGTACTACTAGGTATTTACTCCAAAGATACAGATGTAGTGAAAAGAAGGGCCATCTGTACCCCAAGCAGCAATGGCCACGGTCGCCAAACTGTGGAAAGAACCAGGATGCTCTTCATTGGATGAATGGATAAGGAAGATATGGTCTATATATATTATGGAGTATTGTGCCTTCATCAGAACAGATGAATACCCAACTTTTGTATCAACATGGATGGGACTGGAAGAGATTATGCTGAGTGAAATAAGTCAAGCAGAGAGAATCTATTATCATATGGTTTCACTTATTTGTGGAGCATAAGAAATAACATGGAGGGCATGGGGAGATGGAGAGAAGGGAGTTGGGGGAAATCAGAGGAGGAGATGAACCATGAGAGGCTGTGGACTCTGAGAAACAAACTGAGGGTTTTGGAGGGGAAAGGGTGGGAGGTTGGGTGATCCTGGTGGTAGGTATTATGGAGGGCCCGTATTACATGGAGCACTGGGTATGGTGCATAAACAATGAATTCTGGAACACTAAAAGTAAATTTAAAAAATAAATAAAAATTAAAAAAAAAAGAATGGGAATGTTCTGGTTGTGAGTCTGTTATTAGCTCTATGGTAAGGAAAAAATTATAAATTATCCTCTGCTCCTAAAACATTAGACAAAGCACAAATCTGATACTATTTATTAAAATTGTTTGTGACAAAGTTCATTTTCATAATCTTGAATCAAGCCTATGACACTTGATCCAAATAAAGAAAAGTAATTGAATTGTAGGAATCAAAGCTTAAAAATAAACTGTTTCTTTTTTTCTAATTGTTCTGACTTATTCTGCTAAGGTCAGATAAAACTAGCCTCTTTATTTAAAAAAAAAAAGCTATATTGCAAATACCCAGATCTATTATAAGTAAAGATACACCTATCTTCTTATATTTTGTTTTTCTTATAATCAGTTAGTATAGACTCAGTAAGACACCAAACAATATAGAGTTATGAAAAATAGGAAATTTTTCATAGAAATCAAGAATTTATAAATACATAGTTTTCTTAAACTTCACATTATGTATGTTAATATTTTATAACATACAAATTATCTGTACCATAGGTAGCTAAGACAATTATAAGGACATAGCAACAATGATTATTATGAGTTCCTCATTATTGTCATTTTTAGCACAAACAAAATATTTTTTAAAAAGCCCACAGTTTATGATCTTAAGTGTGCTAGTTTAAGAAAATAAAATATTTCTAACATTTTTATTTTCCAGGTACAGTAAGATTTTAATATTTATAAAATCAGATATGTTAATATTTGAGAACATCATTTTAATCATCAATTCAAATCTACTGTTTAGTGCCCTAATTATAAATTCTTGAGATTTCTCCACTTCAACTTTGTAAGAGTCATGTTCATACCAGACTGGATGAGGGGATCCCTGCAGAAGAGTGGGAGCAGTCCAAGATGTACATATAATGGTCTTTAAAATTGTTCTTTGAAGGGATTTTATCTTTTTGTTTTTAAATTTTAAATTCTAGTATCGTTAACATAGAGTATTATATTAGTTTTAGTACAATATCAACACTTCTGTACATTACTCAGAGTTCATTGTGATAAGTGTACTCTTAATCCCCTTCACCTATTTCACCCATGCCCCCCACTCACCCACCCACCTCCCCACTGGTAGACACCAATTTGTTCTCTATAGTTGAATCCTTTTTGTTTGTTTGTCTCTTTTTTTCTTTGTTTTGTTTCTTAAATTCCACATTTGAGTGAAATCATATAGTATTTGTTTTTCTCTAAGTTATTTCACTTAGCATTATACTGTCTAGATCCATCAAGCTGTTGCTAATAGCAAGCTCTCATTCTTTCTTATGGGTGAGAAATATGCTATTGGGCATATATACCACACTTTCTTTATCTCTTCACCTATCGTTGGATACTTGGGCTGTTCCCATAATTTGGCTATTGCAAATAATGCTGCAATAAACATAGGTTGTGCATATCGTTTCTAATTAGTGTTTTCCTAGTCTTTGTGCGATTACCCAGTATTAGATAATTGGATCATATAGTAGTCCTATTTTTGCATATTTTTGAGGAACCTCCACACTGTTTTCCACAGTGGCTGCACCAGTTTGCATTCCTGCTAACAGTGCATGCAGGTTCCCTTTTTCTCCACATCCTTGCCAACACTGTTCTGTTTGTGTTTGGATTTTAGCCATTCTGACATGTGTGGGGGTATCATGTTTGGGTTTTTAAAAAATGCTGTCCTGACTCAGGTTGGAGGTCCAGGCTAAATTCTAGTCAGTTCTGCTACTTGAACTGATTAAACTCACACCAGTGACTTCCTTTATTACGCTATCACACACCAGACTATTATGCACCCACCCTAATCACCTCCAGAGCCTAGAATCTAATGACAGTGAACAACCCTTATGTCCCAGAGCCTGTAAAATTATTCAGATAAGCCAATCCACAGGAAGCCCATAAAACCTAGCTAACCCCACATGGCTTGCTATCTATAAGCTGTGCCCCACAGCTCCAGCTTGCTCCAACCCTGTCCTCAGGTGCAATCCCGTGTGGCCGTTTCATCCCTTCTCTCAAAGAGCTTTACTTTCATCTATCCAAATGTCATGGTATTGTGTCTTGCCATCAAAAGAATCTTTAAATCTTGTTAAACATTAGACACCTTGATTGAAGTTTTGGACAACTAATAATTGTGATACTTGGAAGGAAAGTATGTAATTTTTTTCTATCTTTTCTTCATTATCTCTTCTTTGAGAGAGATTAATAAATTCTTTCTTAAGTCTCTTATTCTCCTATTCTATGAATTATTTTATGCTGAGCAGGTACTTCTAATTTTTCTATCAAAGCAATTGTATGATTCTGATAACAGAGGAAAATGTTAAAAAATAACCTAAAGTCTTGCCCACAGTCAAAATTTCTTTGGAATAAAATCTTCAAAATAATGAGAATTCATCACATTCCTCCACTGTATAGCAGTTTCATTACTTACTTGTATTTCCATAGTCATACAAAATTGATTCTTCATAAAACAGTGCCAATGTAACCTAGGACTTTGATGAACTCCCAGGAATATTACCAAAGACTTTCAGAGGTATACATTCACCTTGTTAAGCAAGGTCTCTGTTCATCTTCTTGCTTTTCCTTTAAAATATCTTTTGTAGGGGCCCCTGGGTGATTCGGTTGATTAAGCATTTGCCTTCAGCTCAGATCGTGATCTCAGACTCCTGGGATGGAGCCCTGTGTCTGCTCCCTGCTCAGTGGAGAGCCTGCTTGTCTCTCTCCCTCTGCCCCTCCCCCCTCATGTTCTCTCTCTCTCTCTCTCTCTCAAATAAATAAATAAATCTTAAAAAAATAAAATATCTTGTATAATATCATCATCATCATCATCATCATCATCATCATCAAACCAACCATGATGTAGAGGCTATGTACACCCTGTTATTGTAAGCATTAAGAGTTAGTGTGCACAGAAAGCTTTGGTCCTGAAAACTTGGTTGATGTCAATGTTTCCAAAAGCTTCAATAGAAGCCCACTTTGTTGTGAGTGTATAAAAGGCCATACAGGTTTATTGAAAACCTTAATTTACCCATAATGTCTTGTACTTCAGGATTAACATTTTATTAAAATGGCTATTTAGCAGTTTTGGTTTGACTTCTGTATAGTCTTTACCACCTATATTTGGATGGTAATCTCATACAAAAGCTTGGTACATGTTTTACCTGTAAATACTTTAAACTCAAGTACACTTTTTAGTATCACCATGTCCTTCAATTTCCAATAACTCATTACTTGAATTATTGGATAGATAGTGGGAGCCAGAATAAAATAAGGACACAATGAAGAATTAATTTTGATCCTTAAACTGGCTTATAGAAAGAGTTTGTTAGAGTCCAGTGCTAGACAAAGACTATGCAATATTTTACTTATGATTGAAATGGAGACTCTCCTTGAAGAGTACCATATCTACTTAGAGCAAGTGTGCACAAACACATATACATATACATATAGTGTGCACACTACAAAAACGGGAATGTGATACGGAAGAAGAAAGTTCTAGAGCAGGAGGTGAGTTCAAATTAAAATTTATTTTTCCTTTGGGAGTTTTAAAAAATTAATTTTAGAAAATTAAAAATTGGTCTATTTTATAAATTTTTTGTAACATCTTTGAGAATATATGAGATTACTATACTAAGGTTTTATTTCCTATATTAAATTATTTCAATGGTTTTCAGAAATGTATAGGTGAGGCTGAAAGATTTAATACTTAAGGCTCAATTGCAAGCCTTTTTTCCTGAAACCCCTATGAAAATCACATGACTACCTGATATTCCTAAAGATCTCCAAGATGTCCTACCCTAAGTTTTCCCACAAACCCTCACACCTTACCTCTCCTGCCCATCCTTTTGCAAAGCATATGTCATTCCCATTACTCCTGCTGATGAAATTCCAGACTTAATTTATTTATTTGTTTGATTTATTTATTTTGCAAAACATCATCTTCCATGAAAAGCCCTTTTCATTCCATAAGATTAACTACACCATCTGTCCTAGTACCAAGTACATGGTATGAAGTGAATGAATATTTAATCAATAAATCAACTCATTCCATGGACTTGGGTCATGCTACAAATAAAGAGGATTGTATTGTGATTTAAGGCATATATTCATTGTTGTCTCTAATGTATTTGAATATTGACTGCATGACTTATTTGGTTTGTTTCCCTGATTTTACCAGTGCCTAGGACATCACGGCAATTAGCCTCAACCGACACTAATACTATGACAACTGGTATTTCATTTGACTACTTAGAGCTTTAGCTTTTTTTTTTAATCTTTTATCTTGATAACAGCATTATACATAGCTAGAAAATCTTTAAACTTATATCCTATTCTAAAAATCTGTATTCATATGCTATCACAATTTATTGGATTTCCAGTTAGAAAAAAATGGTATGTGTTTAAGAAGAAATTGCAGTAGTAATTAAGGTGATTAGAATTTGGTCAAATGATCTAATTTTTTTTTTTTTTGGTTAAGTAGCTCAGTTGATACAATTATCTTGTGCTGAAATTCCTGTGAAAATAATCAATAAACTATCAGTTATTGACCAGTATGTCATTTTTAACAAGCCAATGATTAAATGGTTTAAACTGAAATGTTGAACATCACCACTTCATTACTGGTCACATGTCCTATTGAAATTATAGTTTTTCCAAGTATAAAATTATATCAGAATGCTGTCACCTTATCTATCCATCTATCTATCTATCTAGCCATCATCTTTATCACCTATCTATATATCCAATCTAACATCTGCCATATAGTCTGTTTATACTTTAATTTTTAACTCAAATTCTTCAGATATAGATTATAAAGGAAATACTTTATCAGTCACTCTCAGTATCAATCTCCTTAAGGAATGATGTAGTATCCATGGTTCTTATGACCTCTGGAATACTACAAAAAACTTGGATTATATTTTTTCTATTTCATGTGTCTATTACATATTTTTATTTCTTCTGGTTCATGTTTTTACATATTTGCATATATATTAAAACAAACAGCAAATTTTCATTATAAATTTTTTAATAAGAAATTATGTTTATTTTTGAACTGGAGTCTTTTAGGTCTAGTGAAATATTTAATTTAAAATAAATTAAACAGCTTACTATTAAAATTCATGCTGTATGTCTCTAAAATATTTATAATTCAACATTTGGCATATTGTATTATTTATTCTTTTGATTTTCATAAAGTCCTACAATTTCTTTTCATATTATTCTATTTAATGAATTTTTGTTATTTCTTCTTTCTTTCACATATTTGTATATGTTTTATTTTTAGTTCACTTTCTACCCCCCCACCTTCCATTGTAAGATAAAATGCCTAATTCCAAAGTTTCCTGCTTCCTCATATCCATGTTGACAATGAGTATATTCTAGTTATTTGCAAGATGACAGGTTCAGGCAATATAAAATACTTTAATATTTATCCTATTTTACCTGGATACTTATTAATAAGCATTACTCAGAAAATTGCTAATATTTAATTACTTGATAAATTTCAATTCTCTTGCTATATGGAAACAAAATCATTGATTTTTTCAGTATAGTCAAAACCATACCAGAATAAAATAAATATTCATACATTTATTAATATAACTACTTCAATAGTTAATCTTGGGCTAGAACTAAGGCAAATCATCATATGATAATATAAAATATAGAAAAATAAATAAAAGGACACTATCAAAAGAAGAAATGTCAAACAAATAATAAAGGATAATTCATCCCCTTTAATTAATGAAATAATTGCTTTATCCCATTGATTAAAATGTATATGATATGTGCCTGACATCACCATCAAGCTATTTGAGAAACCAAGACCCAAATGGGAACTGGGGAATATTTTGAAGAATATGATAAAATATCACTTAATCACAGTGAAGAGCCCTTCTTTAATAAAAAGAGTTTTTATATCTCATGTTCATAAGTTCTTTCCCTCTGACAGCATTTACCATATACACCATAATCTTGAATCTGAACCTAAGATTCTTTACGGCTATCATTCTCTTTGGCAATGCTTTTTTGTTCCTCTAAAACCTTTTAACTTATTTAAGAATAAACAGTTCTACACGTTGTAAGAATTCTGAAAGAAAGGACAAAGAAAATTTGCTAGCAATAATAAAATATAATATAATGCTCTTAATTTGATTGTGGTTAAAGGAATATGGATTATATGATACTGATATATTAAATAGTTGAAACTCAGTTTGTAATCAAAGTATTTCATCTACATGTTAATTTACTCTTGTGGGTACTGAATATTATATGGGTTTTAAATTAATTAGATGAAATCTCACATATCCTTGCTATAATTATATATTATGTTCTGAGATGTGTATTAAAATATGACATTCTATGTGGATTTTCCTAATTAATAATTAAATTATGACTTTTTTGCATTATATATGTATGTATAGGTAGAGGCCATATTTGTTGATATTTAAAACATTTAACTTATTTCTATCATAAAATTTTGTGTTTTCACCTTATCTTTTTAAAAATTATTGTTTTTACCCTCTTTTTTCCAAAGATTTTATTTATTTATTTGGGAAGGAGAGAGAAAGAGAACATGAGTGGTGGGGAGAGGCAGAGGCAGAAGCAGAGAGAGAAGCAGGCTCCAGCCTGAGCAGAGAGCCCAATGAGGGCTCCATTCCAGGACCTTGGGATCATGAACTCAGCCAAAGGCAGACATGTTAGCCACTGAGCCATCCAGATGCCCCAAATTTCTTTTCTCATTTGCTGTTTTTTAAAAATTTTCATTTATATATTATCTTTTTTTACATGTTTTTAAGTTTTTATTTAAATTCCAGTTAGATAACATATAGTGTAATATTAGTTTCAGGAGTAGAATTTAGAACTTACTAGAATTTTTTGATTCTTCACTTACATATATCACCTAATGCTCTTCACAAATGTCCTTCTTAATTTCCATCATTCATTTAGCCCGTCACCCTACCCATCTCCCGTCCAGCAACCCTCAGTTTGTTCTCAGTCTGTTTTATAGTTTACCCCTCTCTTCTTTTTTCCCCCCATGTTCATCTATTTTGTTTCTTAAATTCCACATATGAATGAAATCATGTGGCTTTTGTCTTTCTGACTGACTTGTTTTGCTTAGCATGATAGACTTTAGCTCCTTCCACATTGTTGTACAAAAAGATTTCATTCTTTCTTATGGCTGAGTAATCTCTCTCTCTCTCTCTCTCTCTACACAAACACATACACACATGTATGTGTGTGTATATCTCACAACAATTTCTCTGTCCATTCATCGGTCAATTTGAAAATATTTAGGCTGTTTCCATAATTTGGCTATTGTTGATAATGTTGTTATAAACATTGGGTGCACATATCCCTTTGAATCTGTATTCTTGTATCATTTGAAATAAACATTCCTAAAATTTGTATGGAACCACAAAAGACTCCAAATAGCCAAAGTGATCTTAGAAAGGGGAAAAAAAAGCTAGAGGCTTCACAATTCTGGACTTCAAGCTGTATTAGAAAGCTGTAATCATCAAGAGAGTATGGTACTGACACAAAACAGACACACAAATCAATAGAACAGAACAGAAAACCCAGAAACTGACCCACAACTATAGTCAACTAATCTTCAACAAAGCAGGAAAGACTATCCAATGAGAGAAAGACAGTCTCTTCAACAAATGTTGTTGGGAAAACTGGACAGCAACATATGAAAGAATGAAACAGGACTACTTTCTTACACCACATAAAAAATAAATTCAAAATGGATGAAAGACCTAAATGTGAGATGGAAAACAATCAGAATCCTAAAGAAGAACACAGGCAGCAACCCTTTTGACTTGAACCATAGCAACTTCTTACTAGACACATTGCTGGAGGCAAGGAAAACAAAAGCAACAATGAACTATTTGGACTACATCAAAATAAAAATCTTCTTCAGAGCAAAGGCATCAATCAACAAAACTAAAAGGCAACCTTGGAATGAGGGGAGATATTTGCAAATGGAACATCTGATAATAATTTGTCAGTATACAAAATCTATCAAGAACTTACAGAATTCAACATCCAAAAAAACAAATAATCTAGTTAATAAATGAGCAGAAAACATAAATACACACTTCCCCAAAGAAGACATTTTAGATGGTTAACAGATACATGAAAAGATACTCAACATCACTCATTATCAGGGACATACAAATCAAAACTAAAATGTGATATCATTTCACACCTGTCAGAATGGCTAAGGTGAACAACACAGAAAACAACAGATGTTAGTGAGGATATGGAAAAGGGGAACCCTCTTATTCTGTTGATGGGAATGCAAGTTGGTGCAGTCACTGTGATTGCAGCATACAAAGTATAGAAACAGTATAGAGGTTCCTCTAAAAGTTGAAAATAGAACTACCCTAGGGCCCAGCAATTCCTTTACTAGGTGTTTTCAATTTCTAACTTCTTTGATCAATAAGTAGTTTTATTGCTCCTTCCAGCTTTTTAAAAATGTTGCCATTATTTAGAAGCTTGGAAATTTCTTTACACTACTTTTCTTCCTTTTTAAGATTTTCCTGGGTAGGTTTATTTTTAATTAAAGAAGCATGTCTGTGTGTGTATATATATTCCCCTTTGTCTCATCTCTTGAATTAGAAGTTTGTAAGTGGGACTGAGAAAGGGCAGACAGGGAAACATGGAGAAAGCCATGAGAATCATCTATCACAATCAATATAAATTCTTCCTAGAGTGAGATAGTGTCATCCTTGGCCTCAATTATTCCTACAGTACTGGCATATAATATCCTAACCAAATTAAAAATAACCAGTACTACATTGAGGCTAAAGACATAAAAAACCAGCCAAAAATAACAAAAAGAGACCAATAACATGGAAATGCAGCATTGAGATTATTGCCAGACATTAAAACCACTGATAATTTTGTCAAATTATATAAAGGACAATATTATGTATCAAGAAAAGAACTCTGAACTATATATATATATATATATTATATATAATATACATATATTATGTATATTATATGTATATTATATATATATTATATATATATATATAATATATTATGTATATTATATATATATTATATATATATATATAATATATTATGTATATTATATATATATTATATATATTAATATATTATGTATATTATGTATATTATATATAATATATATATTACATATACATATGTATATTACATATACAGTAAGTATATGTAAATATATATTTCTCCCTTACGTATACTTACTGATGTGCAAGAAAGAAGTGAACAGAAGCTAAGTTTGAAGATGTATTATGTGAGAAAATTCAAAAACCAAAAAGCTTAATGATTCAAAACCAAAAGCTTGATGAAAGACATCAAGCCATAGATTCCAAAATTGATGAGAACCCCAAGAAAAACAATTTAAAAATATAGCTGCACCTTGACACCACATGACAAATTGCTGAAAATCAGAGACAAAATAATTCTATGCATGACCAAAGATACAGATTACCTTCAAGGAATAAATAACTTATGCCAATGGCTTATTTCTCCACAGACACTGTAGAAGTCAGAGTATACTGTAACAACTTTTAAGTGGTGAAGAAAATGACTCCCAATCTCAGATCCTCAGCCTCAACAAAAATATGCCTTTCAAGAATAAAGGTTAAATGAGTATAACTTCAGATAAATAAAAAAATAAGACTTTCTCCCCAACAGATCCACAATAAAGAAGATATTAAAAGATACTCTTTGGACAGAAGAAAAAGCATTGTAATGGAGGGCTCCATACGTGGGAACAAAATACATTAAGTATGATAAATATATGTATGCACTTAAGTGAATTTTGGCTAATCAAACAATAATGCATATACAATTCTTGGACCATATGCTATAGTCTATGAATATTTACATAATAACACATTATGTACTGTTTACTGTCTAATTGGTACACATGAAGAGTCTTTACATTTTCCAGGTAATTTCTGCTCAAGTCCAGGAATGCTCTCTTTGTTTTTCTTTATTGTCAAATGTCCCAGTCTTGTCTAATTTCAGTTGTGTCCTGCTGGCTAATTTCATTGTTGTAACATAAGAAAATGGTGCAACACTGTTATTATTTGCAATACTGTCACTCCTTGGAATCAGTTTTTACTGCAAAAATGTAAACCTTCGTGCATCCATATGTCCTTAATACCAATTATTGAATGTTGGCTGCATTTTTACTCATGATACTATGTCATCTGTGTCTCTGCTAACGAATACTGATGTGTAATGACTCTCCCAAAGATTACTATTGACTGTGTTTAAAGGTGCCCACGTATGTAATTCTCACCCAAAAAGAAAACATAAAGAAAAATTTGTCCTCTGTTTATATCAAATTACTGTTTGGAATTTTATAGTAGAACTCACTACTTAGCTATCTTGTGAAATAGAAATATCGTCTCCCTTCAGAACAAAGGGCCTGGATACTTATTGCTCATTACAAATGATCTGTAGTCCCTGTGTGCAGGTGTCACCTGGTTTTCTTTATACATCCTGTAGGAATTGGGGATCAGCCAGGGAATTGTCATAAATATGCATTTACTCACACTTCTTGCCATATTCTGAGTAATAAATAATTTTTTTCTCTGACCCAGGAGTTTTATTTGTAATTATCCTTGAGGTAGTAGCCAACTAATGTATTAGCTTGAAAGCAGAATAAAATGTCAGACTATTTTCAGTTCTTGACACTCTCCTTTTGAACTCTATAGGCCATAATTAGTGCATTCCTAGAATACGATCTCTGTCAGTGTTGAGGCATCACTGCTTTCCGCACTACTACCAGTGGGGATAGTGGGCAAAGGCAATGTGAGAGAAGTGGTCCTTTTGGTGCAATAATTGCCTTCTTTTTTCTTTTTAGTAAATCTGTAACCAACACTTGATAGCACAACAGTACATCTAATTTGGAGACATGAGAAGAAATTGATCAAAAGGGCCTGCTGAAACTGCCAAGCAGCATTCCTGAATATTCTCGAAAGATACAGGCATGGCTACTTCTAATGAACTCTCTGACTCATGATACAGAGCATGAAGAGGGTGTGGAATAAGCTCCCTGTGTGTCCATGCTGGAGTCCACAGGATAAAGAATGTGTGCAGCCACGACCGTCACTATCAGGAGCTGTAAGCCAGAGGTAGAACTACGGTTCAAGCAAAGCCAGGCAAGAGCTAATAAATGCAAACCACCCCCTCCAGCGCAAGGCCACATTTGCCTTCAATCCTCAGGTTTAGTGTTCTGGGGTAATGGTAGTCCAGAGCCCTAAGGATCATTAAAAATCAATTTGTCAGAATAGACTAGCAGTTCAAAGTCCCACAATTCAGAAAGAAATACGCTTCAGCTCGTAGGAATAATCTATACTCCTGAACAACCTTGAACTACGAAGTCCAGCTTTAGGATAGGATTTATCTTTAGGACTTATCTTTAGGATAAATTTATAGACATGAGTCCTGAAACTTCGCGGCATTTGATTGACCCCAGACACAAGTGTAGATAAGCAAGAACCTTGAAGAGGAGAATCTGAGACCTGTGTTCACTTGAGACCTGGTCCTGGCTTAAGGTACCCCAGCTGGAAGGCACTGCTGGCTCAGGTGAGTGGTAGACAAGGAAAATCATGTAGACAATTTTGAGCAAGGCACTCCAAAACATGAGGTCCCCTGTACATGAGGTACAGGGCTGAGGCAAGGCTCTCACTCCTGGGTATAAGGGTAGTAATATGAGAAAGCTGAATCCTCCTCTTTTACAACAGGAAGTACTAAGACAACAACTAAACATTTTTTTTTAAGATTTTATTTATTTATTGGAAGACAGAGAACACAAGTAGGCAGAGAGGCAGGCAGAGAGAGAGGAGGAAGTAGGCTCCCTGCTGAGCAGAGAGCCTGATGTGGGGCTCAATCCCAGGACCCTGAGATCATGACCTGAGCTGAAGGCAGAGACTTAACCAACCCAGCCACCCAGGCATCCACTGTGTCTTTTTAAAAAAATTTTAGTTGTGGGGAGTCTGCTTCTCCCTTTCCCGCTGCCTGCTGCTCCCCCTGCTTGTGCTCTCTCTCAATCTGTCAAATAAATAAATAAATCTTTTTTTGGTTTTGTTTTGCTTTAACCTGTTTTATTTTTATTTAGTCTTTTATTTATTTTCATTTCGTTATATTAGTCACCATGCAGTACATCATTAGTTTTTGATGTAGTGTTCCAACATTCATTGTTTATGTATAACACTCCGTGCTCCATGCATACATATCTCTTTAACATCTATCATTGGACTAAGCCATATTAAAACAACAACAACAACAACAACAACAACCCCCTCCTACAATAAATAGCAACATAGTATGTTATTTAGAAATATGAGGTAAAGAGTATAACAAGCAAATAAATAGTATTCATAGCTGTTACATCTTAGCAGTAGAATTTGGAGGAAGAGAGAATATGGGTTGGAAAATACTTCTACGTTTAGGTTTTTTGTTTGTTTTTGCTTTTTATATACATTTGATAAAAGTTAAATATCAATTCAAAAGTTTCAATGTTTACATGTATGTAATGGCGATTATTAATTGATAGCTCCTCTTAACTATAAGTGGGGAAATGTTTTTTGGTTTGCTTGTTTACCTTATTTTTGGTAAGGAAAAAATAAAAGGATTCTATGGTGTTGTATGAAGCTATACCTTGGAAAAAAAAAAGGACAGATAATAAAAGTTGCTTATAAAGGCCATAACAAAAAAGAAATAACAACTGAAGTGTGTGCAGATTTCACCAAATGTCCATGGGTAAAATGACTCCATCAATTGTAGATTAATAATTAATAGATTGATAATCAACACATGTGCAAGTGATTAGGAAATAGAGAGAAGAGCCAAGAACAAATCAAGTTTGTAATATTCTGAGAAAGGAGTGTATGCTTCCATTATAATAAATAGTATAAACTCTTTTTTTTTTTTTTAAAGATTTTATTTATTTACTTGACAGACAGAGACCACAAGTAAGCAGAGAGGCAGGCAGAGAGAGAGGAGGAAGCAGGCTCCCTGCTGAGCAGAGAACCCGATGTGGGGCTCGATCCCAGGATGCTGGGATCATGACCCGAGCCGAAGGCAGAGGCTTTAACCCACTGAGCCACCCAGGCGCCCCAATAGTATAAACTCTTAATGCAATGGAACTTCTTGATGTGGTCTGGAGCAATTAGGGAAAATTCCAGGATAAAGTAGAAGTTTTGAAAAACATAATATGTATCACATTTTTAGAAGTATTTTTCTTGTTTTTCACAAAGGTCATTTTATTTGTAAAACATTCATAAAACTGGCCTTCTCGATATCTTTCTTCTTATGCTCCATAAAATCTCTGCCATATTTGATATTATTGCTTATTCCAATCTCTTAAAGCTCATCTGGCTTTGGTAAGAATGTATTATTTTGTACTTTTCCTACTTCCTTGGCACCTCTCATCCTGTTTTCATTACTAGGCTCTAAATGTCCTATTTTTATTTTGTTTTCTTCTCTATACATTTCTTGCTTCAGTGATCCCATCTTTTCTCTTTTTTAATGGTCATCACTTCTAGGCAGATGACTCCCAAATGTATATTTAAAGTCCGGCTAAAATCCTTAGTATACATAGAAGTGTTCAATATTATTGTAAGAAAAATAAATTGTTTAATGAATACAAATTAGTGAAGAGTATTAGGGCTAAAATGTAGACTGTCATATCATAGGGAGAACTGATTCTGAGTGAATTATTTTCATCCTATCTCAAAAGCTCACGTTTTAAGCAAATAGATTGTTATCTGTAACCACCCTTGTCAACATTGCTGCAGCTGATTTTGGGGTGCTGGCTTTTATAAAAACTGATTTATAATTATAACCATTACTGGGATACTTCCTGTTGAATGACTATCAGGCTAGGAGTCTTCCATTGATGAAATTATCTAAACCTTATAAAAAGCACCGAAAAATAGGTATTTCTAATTCCATTTTACATATGTAAACACCAGGTGCTGAGAGAGGAATTACTTTTTAATAGTTGCAAAACTTTCAAGTTACAAGCAAGAAAGAAGGCCACCCTTAATTTTTCCTTTTCACTATACCATACTTCTTCCTCTGATCTAAAAAGAGCAATTTTCAAAAGGCTATTACATGAATAATGTACTAATTATCATTTTAAACTGTGAAATTTAATTACCTAATGTAATTAAAGGAATATATTAATTTGGCTAATTCTTACTCTTGAAATTAATGGCAAATTAGATATTTAATGTATAATTATATGAAAATTATTAACCTCATTCTTCAGTGTCTTTTCTTCTAGGAAAATCTGTGACTATTGATTAACCAAACATTGCAGTGAAATCTGTAATAAAAATAAAAATATAATAAATGACATTTGTGTAAGAGTTTGTCTCAAAACCACACATCTAGTTGTTGAGATCAGAAGGCTGCTGAAATGGAATTCATTTATCAGGAGTGGTTAAAACCTTTAACATACAGTTCGGACTTCAGTCAGTTTACCAGATAGATTACGGAGAGTTTCAGCTCCTTGCAGTCAAGGGCAAAGTGCTTTCCCTCTTGTGGCACTACCAGCTTTTACATAGTCTCTAAGATAAAGTAGTACAGAAAATAGTGGGCAAAAGGAGGTTTGCTCAGTCCCTGAATTAGAGCAGGAAGTGAGCTTGCTGTAACACCAGTAGTCTCTGCCAGTTTATGCTGGAGTCACCAAATATCCACTTCATTCTCTATTCTCTGTATAGAGTGCACTGACTCCTCCACTAGAGAGAAAACCTAAAATACCACCATTCAGTAACTGCATTCAATCATGGTCCAAGATCTCTAGGAGAACACACAGTACTTTTTCCACCACTAAGTCAGAAAGTGATATCTCTTCTTTTGATTAAACTATGATCTAATATATCCTCTAAATCTCACCAATATAATATGGTTATAAGAATAGGATAACCATCATAGAAACTTCCAATTAGAAGGATATGAGATTTTCATCAGATTCTCAGAACTGGTGGGATCTTTAGGGGTAAGCATTGGGTCCCTGGACTGGCGATGAGGGACGCTCTCTGACTGTTTATTTATTTATTATCTTTAAAAAAATATTTTTATTTATTTATTTGACAGAAAGAGAGAGATCACAAGTAGGCAGAGAGGCAGGCAGAGAGAGGGGGAAGCGGGCTCCCCGCTGAGCAGAGAGCCCAACTCGGGGCTTGATCCCAGGACCCTGAGACCATGACCTGAGCCAAAAGCAGAGGCTTAACCCACTGAGCCACCGAGGTGCCCCTCTGACTGTTTTATAAAAAAAGATTTCTGGGGAACCTAGGTGGCCCAGTGGGTTAAACCTCTGTCTTCATTCAGCTCAGGTCATGATCTCAGGGTCCTGGGATTGAGCCCTGCATCGGGCTCTCTGCTCAGCGGGGAGCCTGCTTCATCTTCTCTCTCTGCCTGCCTCTCTGCCTACTTGTGATCTCTCTCTCTGTGTCAAATAAATAAATAAAATCTTTAAAAACAAAAACAAAAACAAAACATTTCTTTTGGGTGCCTGGGTGGCTCAGTGGGTTAAAGCCTCTGCCTGGGTCCTGGGATCGAGCCCTGCGCGGGGCTCTCAGCTCACCGGGAAGCCTGCTTTCTCCTCTCTCTGCCTGCCTCTCTGCCTACTTGTGATCTCTGTCTGTCAAATAAATAAATACAATCTTAAAAAAAAAAAAAAAGATTTCTTTCTCCATTGTTTTCAGGAACCCTAGCTCTGTCCTTCCAGGAGGGGAGTGAGATTTCTTTGACTACATTTAAAATGGGTCTTGGATGCTGTAGATTTTTTTTTCAACATTTTATTTATTTATTTATTTATTTATTTATTTGAGAGAGAAAGCATGCATGAGTGGGGGAGCAGCAGAGGGAGAGGAAGAGGGACAGACTCCCCATTGAGCATAGAGCCTGAAGTGGATGGACACAGGGCTGGAGGTGGGGTTCATGCAAGGCACCCCTTGGGGCTCCATGTGGACTCCATCCCGGGACTCTGAGATCATGACCTGAGCTGAAGACAGATGCTTAACCTAGTGAGCCACCCAGGCACTCCTGGATGCTGTAGATTTTTTTTTTTTTTTTTTAATAGTCAGGATGTTAGAAAGTGGACTCTAGGGACACCTGGGTGGCTCAGTTGGTTAAGCAGCTGCGTTCAGCTCAGGTCATGATCCTAGCGTCCTGGGATGGAGTCCCACATCGGGCTCCTTGCTTAGCAGGGAGCCTGCTTCTCCCTCTGCCTCTACCTGCCACTCTGTCTGCCTGTGCTCACTCTTGCTCCTCTCTCTGACAAATAAATAAATAAAATCTTAAAAAAAAATAAAGGAAAAAAAAAAGAAAGTGGACTCTAATTCCTTTGACAATACAATTCTCCTCAGAATTTAATGGGCTTTTAATCTATTTGATTCCAGTCAGTTCCTGCTGCCAGTAACCCATATAAATAGTTATATAGCCATATTTCTAAGATCTGCATCTTTTCTGCATCCAGGCCCAGCATTTATCTCTATTAGCTTAATGGCTGCTATCTTAAGGCTATGCAGTTTGAATTAAAAACACAAAACAAAAAACAAAGAACAAACAAAAAAGAACACACAAACAACAACAACAAAAACCCAAAAAGCCTGGATCTTAATAAGTCTTTTGCTCTTTTCTCAAACTTACTTCCCTTTTCCTTTGTTTAAATGCAAACAAATTTTCTTAGACTTCAATGCCACAATTCCCAGACTCTCCTCTGAACTCTTTTCTCTTTCTTATTACACTGTGTCTGTCTCTGAGTTTATCTCCTTCTTCCCAAATATAGTTAATGACTCTCGGCACACACTAAGGTTTTAATTCTTTCCAACCCCTTCCCCTAGAGCTCCTGGTACAAACCTTTTTCCAGGTTAGTACAGGTCATGTGTCACCAAAAGCTTTTCCCCAGTGTAACAAAGAATACCCAATTTTTCTCTTTCAAAATCAGTTTCTTCACAAAAATAGTATCATAGAGTCAAGATTTTTGCAACAGTCAGACACTATTCCTGGTACCAAGACTCCATCAGTCATGGTATACTGACTGCTTAAAACAAGCCCTGAATCTCAATGGCTTAACCCAGTAGGTTACTCATCTGACAAACCACTGTGTTGTCACGGGGCTCTGCTCCTGCCATAATTTAGGTATTCTAGCTCTTATGGGACAATGATCTTTAATACCTGATGTTCAAAGTCATTATGGAATGTCAAGGGAGAAACAGTACACAACAGAGTTCTATGGACCAGGCCTGGAATCCACGTACATCATTTATGCTAATATTTCATTGGCCAGCACTCAGTCCCATGACCCTGCTCTTACTTAGGAGGGATGGGCAGTGCAAATCATCTCTGCATTGCATGAACTTCTAGTAAATCCTAGAAGTCCTTTCTATGAAGAAGTCACAGAATCTGTTTCATGTTAGTTATCTGAAAGTTATTTGTTGGCTTTAGAGGATGAAGTAAAAACAAGCAAAATCAATAATAAAATATTATGAGTTGTTCGTGGACATTTTTAAAACATTCTCAGCTTACAGTTTTTACAAAGTACATATTCTTCCCAGCTCATCTTTTATCATTGAGCATTTTGGCAGAGGATGACTCTGACACTACGGGGACCTGCTGGCATTCAGATCTGACCACCCTGGCATTCTGCAGGCCTGTGACTCTCCCGGTGTTACCTATGTGACCTGTCTTCCAGACGTACCAAACCGGACAAAACCACAACCCTCTGCTCAAATGCTCAAGAGAAAATGAGGCTTGACTGCCTGCCTTCTTTCCTTCCTTCCTTCCTTCTTTTAAAAATATTTTATTTATTTATGTGACACAGAGAGAGAGATCACAAGTAGGCAGGCAGAGAGAGAGAGAGGGAGAAACAGGCTCCCTACGGAGCAGAGATCCTGGTGCGGGGCTCCATCCCCAGGACCCTGAGACCATGACCTGAGCTGAAGGTAGAGGTTCAACCCACTGAGCCATCGAGGTGTCCCAAACGTGAGGGTTTCTTTTCTTAACTCTAACCGCTCATACACACCCAATCCTTGCTAATCAGGAAGTGCCCTCAACTGTATGTCATCTACAGCTCTTGAAGCTGCCCGTATCTCTTGTGCTCCCTGCTACATACGCCCTCCTGGCTGGTCCCCAAGACTTCAGCCTCCACGCCTTAGCAAACATGCAAATAAAATCCCAATGTTTCTCAGATTTCTCCTGTTAACCTCGAGATAAAGTGCAAACCATTTTGCATGATGTTCACATGATTGCTACGTGTCCAGACCCCAATGGTTTCTGGCTTATTTAGGATCCCTCCACCAAGTTAATACTCCAATCTCTGGCTGTTTTGCCCCTGGACGCTATTTCCTGTCTCTCCTTTTAGTCCCATAACACCAACTGTTCCCTCATATTTCTACACCATATTTTACTTGTCTTCCTGTTTGTCTCCTCAGTAAAACTTGCCAGATCCTTAAGGACAGCAGTATTTTATTTTTCTTTCATCTCTAGTCCTTAATATATTCCCAGGCACACTGTAGACACTCAAGACGATTTGCTGAATGATTGAATGGAAGCAAATATTAGATCCGAACCACTTTCCATTTCACCCCCATCAGTCACCCAAGTACTGCAGGGAGCAGTGGACACCTCTCTAATACATGTCTCTTTATAAATAACCTCAAAAGGTCTGGATGGACTGTTGCCTCATGCACATAGCCAGGAAACAAGATTTAGGTATGCTCACAACTTCAAGGTTTTGGGAGTACATATTTGGAGCTCATACCAGAAAGTATCTGTATCAGCGTGTGACAAATAGCTACTGAAATAGAAACTTCATGGCAGAATCTGTTAGAAGCAGCAGAGAGAGACATTTTTATTTCCCTTTGCTTGTTTGTTTCTGTGAGAAGAGTGGAGAGACATGGGAGAATTTCAATGCCCGGAAAGAACCGAGATTTCTCCTCTCTCTCAATCTCTCTCTTTTTTCTTTTTCTAAAAAAAATTTTTTTTTTTTACTTCTTCCTTAGAGTTATTAGTGAAACTTTATAAGCAAATGAGCATGTGAAATATGCAGTTGTGGGCTAACACAAATTGCAGGTCGGAACACATAACCTGATTTTCTAGAAAAAAAAGTATATTGTTAAGAAATTATCATAGCAGATAAGTCAAGCAGAGAGAGTCAATTATCATATGGTTTCACTTATTTGTGGAGCATAACAAATATCATGGAGGACAAGGGGTGTTAGAGAGGAGAAGGGAGTTGGGGGAAATTGGAAGGGGAGGTGAACCATGAGAGACTATGGACTCTGAAAAACAATCTGAGGGTTTTGAAGGGGCGGGGGGTGGGAGGTCGGGGTACCAGGTGGTGGGTATTATAGAGGGCACGGATTGCATGGAGCACTGGGTGTGGTACAAAAATAATGAATACTGTTTTTCTGAAAATAAATAAATTGAAAAAATAAAAAATTAAAAAGAAAAAAAGAAATTATCATAGCAAAAATAAAACAGCCATGATTCTGCGGTTGGTTCCTAATGCTGGCTCTAGCTGGGCTTGTTTCACACAAATTCTCGAATCCACACTCGCCACGAAAACACAACTTAGAGCAAAAGCACAAGTTCAGGTTTGGGAAGTCTGGAAATAACCCAGGTGTCAGCATTTTAAAAAATGGTATCTCAAATGATTTTAATGTAGTTGGTTAAAATTTCACTTTATATATGACACTGTCATGTATAAGGCACGTGTGTGGAGTTAGGCTGGTGGTGATGAAATAGCTTAATTGTTCATTTCATTTTCTATTAGAAAATATGTATATTTCTATACTGTAAATGTCCTTTTAGGCTCATCTTTATATTTGTGGCTTGGAAGTATTCTAAGTAAATTGTTTCCAAGATACGGAGCAATTGTAGTGTTATGATTCTTTCTCAATGGATCCAACTTACCTGTTTTTTTTTGTTTGTTTGTTTATTTTGTTTTGTTTTGTTTTTTAACATGATCTGCCTGAGAGGCAGGGTGAGCTAGCGCCTCCTTTCACATGGCCAAAGGATTTATTTTCTTTCAGGAAGTGTCATAATTATACCAAATAAAATATCTTTCAGCTCACAAAGCCTGGATTCAGAGAAGAGCTAAGTGGGGCTCATTAACAACATTCTTTTCTCTACCAACAAATACAGAGCACATTACACTTCTTATCAACCAGAAATTTTTAGATACTAAATATAAATTGTCTACTCTTTTTCTTATTTTGTTTTTATGTGAAGGAAACAATTCTATCACTCTACTTCCCCATTTTAGTATTTATATATAATTTATATATTGTATAATTTATACATATTTATTATATATATGCATATATATATATAATATACTAGATAGTAATTCTTTGCTACATATGTGGTTTGCAAATATTTTCTACCAGTCTTTAGGTTGCCTTTTCATCTTCCTCACACAAGTCTTTGCAGAAAAAGAGTTTTCAATTCTGATAAGGTCCAACTTATAAGTTTTTCTGTCATTGAAAATGCTTTTGATGTCATCTAATATCTCTTTGTCTACTCATAGTTTCTCAAAATGTTTCATTTTTCCTTTTTGGGTTTTTTTTTTGGGGGGGTAAAAGTTTTACAGAACTTGAAGTCTACGATCCATTGGGAGTGGTTTTTGGATGTGTGAGATTTAGATCAAGGATAATTATTTGCCTACAGATGTCCAATACCACTTTTTGAAAGGCTACCCTTTCTCTCCTGAAATACTTTTAAAGTCTGGTAAAAAATCAGTTTATCATCACCAAGTCTGTTTTATAGGGTTTTCATTTTTTTACCATTAATCTGTGTTTGTCCTTTCATCAATACCTTATACTCTTGATTACTACATTTATAAAGTAAGCCTTAATATCCAGCAAAGGAATTCCTCCCAGTTCATTCTTCTTTGCCAAGACTGATTTAGCTGTATAATGCCTTGTGCTTTTTTGTGTAAGTTTTGAAATAAGCTTGTCTGTGTCTACAAAAAATCAGATGGGCGTATGGATAGGAATTGCATTAGACATAGAGATCAATTGACATGTTTACTATGTTGAAACTACTATCCATGAGCATACTGTAACTCTCCATTTGTCTTCTTTTATTTGTTCCACCAGCATTTTATAATTTTCAGCATGCCGACAACTTAACTATTTTAAGTAAATATTTAAATATATTTTATTTGGAGCAATAGTAAATATTATTTTATGTTTAAATTCTTAGTTATTCTTTGTAAGTAAAAATGCAACTGTTTTTTGTGTGATTTTATATTCCATAACCTTGCTAAACTCTCTTATCAGTTCTAGAAGAAATTTTGTAAATTTCTTTGTGGAAATATCTGCATAAAAAATCATATCAAATAGCTTAATCTCTTCCTTTCCAATCTGTATGCCTTTAATTTCATTTTGGCTCTTTGAAGTAGCTAATTAAGTAAAAGTTTTGAATGAAAATGATGGGAGTAGACCTCTTGATCTTAGGGGGGAATACTTACTTTCACCTTTCATGTGTTATGTTCCTTAAGTATGATCATAACTGTAGGATTTTTTAAAAAATTTTCTTTTTCAGGTTGAGATAATTCCCTTTCATTGCTCATTTGCCATCTTTCTTTTTTTTTTTTAAATGAATGGGTGTTGGAATTTGTATTCTGTTTATACATTGTTAGATTCTGTTTGCTAATATTTTGTTAGAGTTTTTCATCTAAGTTTATGAGAGATATTAGTTTGTATTATTATAGTCATAATTTTGGTACTGTCTATGTTTTATTCTAATATCATGGTAATACCGGCCTCATGAAAAGAATTGGAAAGTTTTCCATCTTCTACTTTCTGGAGTAGATTGCATAAAATTATTATAAATTCTACTTTAAAGGTTTGGTAGGTTTTTAATGAAACCAATTGAACCCAGTATTTTCTTTATGAGATTTTAAATTACAAATGAAATTTCTTTAATGGTTATGGAGCTATTCATATTGTCTATTTCACCTCTATTGTGTTTTGATAGTTTGTGGATTTTGAGATATTTTTCCCTTTTTTCTAAGCTCTCAAATAGATGATTATAATATTGTTCTCTTTATTTCCTTATTCTCTGTGATTGCTGAAGGATTTGTAGTTAGATTCCCCATTTCATTCCTGATATAGGTCATTTGTGTGTCTCTCTTAATTTTTGTCAATTTTACAGAGGCTTCTAAAATTTTTTAATTTTTATTATAAGAATTAGGTTTCTGTTTTATCAATTTTCGTATTTTCTTTTTTTCTTATTTTTCAATTGTATTTATTTCAGCCATCTTTACTGTATCCTTTCTTCTCTTTGCCTTGGATTCATTTACTCTTCTTTTCTTAGTTTTTTCCTGTGTGTGTGTGTGTGTGTGTGTGTGTGTGTTTGAGGTAGGAACTTAGAGGACTAATTTGAAAACTTTACTTATCTTTACCATAAGCATTTAGTGTTATGGGTTTCCCTCTCAAAACCACTTTGATTGTATTCCATATTTCATTTTCACTTTTGTTCAGTTCATATATATCTTATTTCCTTTGAGACTTTAGTCTGATTATCTGGTAGTATATTTTTCAGTTTGTACATATTTTGAGATTCTCCTATTGTGCTTCTGTTATTGACTTCTAGTTCAATTTCATTACAGTCAGAGAACAAACTCAGCATAGTAAGAACTATTTTGAATTTTTTAAAGTTGTTTTATAATCCAAGCGATGGTTTGTCTTGGTGAATGCCCCATGATTGCATGACAAATGTGCATTCTGCTGTGTTTCTATATATGTCTATTACATCTTGCTGATTGTGTTGTTGATTTTTTTGTGTCTTTTGGTGATGTGTTCAATGGTTCTATCAGTTGCTGAAAAGGAGATGTTGGAAGTTCCTACCTCTAATTGTGGTTTTATATGTTTCTCTCAATCCCCTTTCTTTTATTTCCAAGCTCTTTTGTTTGATGTGTATACATATAAGATCATTAGGTCTTACTGACAGACTGTTTTCTCTTATTATTATACAGTAATGTACTTCTTTATCTCTAGCAATATTTTTTGCTGTGATATCAACTTTGTTATTAATATAACTATTTGTTATATTAATTGTTACATTAATAACTATTTGTTATTAATATAACTATTTCATATTTTTAAATATTTGGGTAGTTTATCTTCTACCATCTTTTTACTTTCAATCAACCAATGTTATAAATATGAAGTGAATTTCTTTAAAAAAAGCATATACCTGGGTCATGATTTTTTTTAATCTATTTAATCTATTTAATCACCAATCTCTATTTTGACTGGTATATTTCAACTATTTACAATTAAGGTAATTATGGATATGTTAGCACTTAAGTCTGCCATTTTATTATTTATTTGATGAGACCTCACTCTTCTTCCCTTTTCTTGCCTTTCTACAGTCACTTAAACTTTCAAAAAAAAAATTCTGTTTATAGTGTTTTGAAGGATCCCTCTTCCTGTTGTGTTAGTATTACCATATACATAAGTGAGTTATAACCATCTCTTTATGCTAACATTTTATCATTTTGAATGATGTGTGGAATTCTCACTGCCATCTATATCCTTTACCTTCCTAACTTTTAAATATTATTGTTTTGAGTATTATAATTTTTTCAAACATGGGATGTGATTTATAAAATGCATGTGGAAAGGAGCAGTCTATATTATGTTCATATTACTATTATTTGTTGTTCATATTGCCATTCTTCTTTCTATAGGAAACTCTAAGTTTTTTTTCTTCTATCATTAGTTTTCATCTGAAGAACTTCCTCCAGCAATTTTTTAAGTGTGTCTGGTAGAACTAAATTCTTTTAGTTTTCTTTCATCCAAGAAGGCTCTTAAGTACTGAAAAGCACTTCTATTTATCTATTTATTTATCTGTTTTTATTTATATAGAAAAACAGTTTTAGTGGATACAGATGTTGTAACTGGCATGTTTTCTTTCAATGCATGAAAAATAATGTGCCACTTTCTTTTGGCCTTCATGATTTCTGGCAAGAAATCAACTGTCATTCCAAATTGTGTTCTCCTATAAAGAAGCATCAGTTCTCTCTGGAAGTTTTCAAGTTTTTCTTTGTTCTATGCTTTTAAAAATTTTATTAATATACATATTGATATAGATTTCTTTGAATCTATCTTGTGTGGAATTTGTTCATTTTCTTGGATCTGGGTTTGTGTCTTTCACAAAATTAGGAAATTTTTCAACATTATTTCCTCAATAACAAAGAAATTTCCAGTGTACTTTCTTACTCCTCCCTTTATGGGACTTTAATGACAGGACTACTAGATCTTTTCTTCATGTCATATGGGTCAATTCATTTTATTCAGTCTTAAATAAATAACTGCTTATATATCAGGACATTGTACTCACAGATTAAACAGATACAATGTTGCTTGTGCTTTTAGCATTAATTTAGTCCCATCATAAATATCTACTTATCATTTTAAAGGTTATGTTGCTCACCTTTGCTTCAGAGAAAAATAAATCTGTCCAATGAAAAGTGCCTCTTCAATGGTGAAAACATAAACATGAATTTAACACACAAAATTAGATCTTTCAAAAAATAAGAAAATGTAGGAAAAAATTGCTGCAGAGGAAGACATTTAACACAGTGTTTAAGTCTTGGATTTGTCCCAATTAGCTAAGTGACTGTTTACATTCCATTTCTTTTTTCCTTATTCAGACTCTCTATATAATGGTAAAGGTGAACCAGGTTTCTAAAGTAAATTGGACACCATAACCCTAAAATATGGTCTTATTTTCACAGTAGGCTCAATTTGCTCACTCCTCTATTTGTTCTCATAGAATCTTTCACAACTCTACAAAAGCATGCATTGAGTTGCACTTAAGTTTTTATTTAGTTTTCTGTTTCTGTTTGGAAGACTTTCTTTTCCATTAGGATAAGAGCTCCTTATAAGCTAAGCTGGAACCCTCCTGTGTTTACATCACTACCACTGTGCACTGTTCCTTAAATATAAAAGCTGCCCAATGAACGTTTTCTGTATGAACAAGTAGGGAACAAAAATGTAGGATATCATAGAATTTCCTCAGAGACAAAAAGGAAAAGTAAAACAAACTAACATTTGATAAATAAATACTATAAAAATACTTCTGATTTTGCATATTCTTCTTTTCTAGAATCAGACTTTTAAATCAGTTTGAGATTAGAGATATGAAGATTCTACTCTCATCATAAAAACTTTGTAATGAAACTTATACTCTCACCATAAAAGCTTTGTAATGAGTTGATAAGGAGGCATGTGTTCTTGACCTAAAGCAAATTGATTAAGAGAACCTTCACTTGGTATCTAAGGAAAAAAGGAGAAAGAAATCTACTTACCGCCTTAACACATATTTACAAATTATACTCGGAGGCTAACTAGCTTCTCATGATTTCCACCTGACAAGTATTTTAGTATTTACATAAATGTGGAGGCAGTGAATATGCCCATGGGTTTAGAGGTCACTAGAAGACACTAGAAAAAGCTACTTTAGAGTAACTAAAGATCATAGAGATCTTTAGTTGGCAAGTTAGCAGATAAGGAATAAACCAATTATAACATAAGTAAGATACAGTGGAAGGAAATGCCATTTGTGTCTGCTCACTTTTCTGTGTTACCCCTTTTAGGTCAATTTGGCTGTAACTGTAGGCAAATGAAGTCACAACATGCAGTAAGTTAGCACTGGAATCCTTAAGACTCTAGATTTCATATGCGAAGTTTTGGAGAGTGCTCAATGTCAAACAATAAAATTTAGGTTCTTATAAAGAGAAACTACTTATTCTTCTAATAGGAAATTCTAAATAGAATCATAGAAATGAAGCATGAATAAACTGATTATCCCTAGTTCACAAAAAAACCCTACATCTGCCAAAATAATAATGAGTACTATAAAATTATCCTTAAGTTTGTTCAAACTTCAAACCCACAAAAACAGAGCATTAGTCTTTAAGTAGGAGTCTATTCGTTAAACAGTTAAGTTTGAAGTTGGTTATTTTTAGCAGTATCTTCTGTTTGTTATTTATTACAACCGCAAGATCTGCCAAAGGCTTTTAGGGAATAAAGTACGATATAAGTCTGACAATAGGTAATTTATATAAAAGATACTTCTGGAGAAAACAAGAAGGATGTTTATAGAGGTGATCTTGTATGACAGCAATAGATCTTAAATATTTGAAATTCATAGCAATTTTCTTCACATTTCAAATACTCTATTTTTATTCTAGAGCTTGTTTTAAAAATCATCAAGCTTTCCCATGTTTCAAAAAGCTAAAGGTTACTAATCTGAGACTGGAATACTTCAGAAAACATCATTTATAGTGCAAACAAATGTGTTATCAGCAAAGAACGGTACAAATGAAAATTAATAATGTCCAAATGAAATTTTGTTTCCCTGTTGTGAGATGAAAGCTACAAATGAATTCTAGAAAAATATGACTTATTCACAGTGAGAATGGATAAATTAATCAAGGTGTAATTAACTGAAATTTGCATCAATTAAGTGACTAGGAAGAAACTCAGGTACTCAATAGGAAAAAAACCCTGTTATATAACCTACAAAATTAGTATAGTTTCCCTTAAATACAAGAAGAATATTTTATCTTTAAGAAACAGATAATTTTAAAACAAGTTTGCATTTCTTTGGAATTAAATAATTAAAATTCACTAAGTTGTTCTTGTAGTAGTTTCACTCTTTTTCCTAGAATTGTACAGGTGCCATGAAAACCTTGGACCCTAATGGTAGCCTAGAGGTGTCTTGCAGAATTACTTCTTTTTTCTTTTCCTTCTTTTTTTTTTTTTTTTTCCTGGGTTGTGGTTAGATGTGATGGTGCTGACTGATACTGGTGGATGTTTTAAGAATGTTCTCTGAGAATCCTGCCACATTTAATGTTCTGCTATTGTTGAAATTGTTCTCCCACACCACATAGCATCCTTTTAATTAGAATCCATGAGAATAATTCCTTTGAGAATTAAGAATAGTTGGTATTCTGCTGAGCAGTTGATTTTGTTTTTATATTTTAGATTCTGTGGGTGTGTGCAAGTATAAAGTGACTTTGTAACTTCCAAAGAAATCACAAGGATGGCTGCTCTCTCTGAAAAGATAAAATAAATAAAAACGGCAAGTTAGCTAAGATGGAAGACGGGCATCTCTGCTAACTGTAAACAGAAGGAAATGTAGAACAGTCAGGGGGTCAAGGCCACAGTCTGTTGGGGCAAGATTGGACAGTTTGGTCTCTGTGTAACAGCTTCAGACACAGGAACTGGTCTCAACTCACTATCTGAAGAAAACAAACTGAAAAATTAGAATTTCTAGGATCAGATGATTATTGGGAAATGATGACCCTGGAAAACTAGCTGTCCGCTACAATGACACAGACATAGGCTTTACAATCAAGAAGTGAACCAAGTCACCTACTGGATCAGGGATGATACTGCAATATTACAATATTACTGTGGCTCGAGTCCCAAACTGCCTTTGTAAGATGTGATTCTGGGGCAAGATGAACTGTAAATCCATAATACAGGTTAATACTGGAAAATCAGCAGGAGGTTAACAATAAAAAGTTTTTCATAGAATTGGCCAAAGTAATCTAAGCACATAGGAACAATGACAATCAATAATAGTAATGATGAAAATTATAATAATTATTAGTGATCAAAAACACAGGGCTGTATTATATTAGTCTGGACATAAAGCTATCCATACAGCAATTCAAGTTTGCTTTATTTTCATTGTTACAGAAAATTTCAAAACACTTTATTTTTATATTTTATCACATGAACTATTATACCAGAACAGGATGTTGGAGGTAAAGATTTCTTTAAAGATTATTTATTTATTTATTTGTCATAGAGAGAGAAGTGAGAGCAAGCACAGGCAGACAGAGTGGCAGGCAGAGGCAAAGGGAGAAGCAGGCTCCCTGCCAAGCAAGGAGCCCAGTGTGGGACTCCATCCCAGGACGCCGGGATCATGACCTGAGCCGAAGGCAGCCGCTTAACCAACTGAGCCACCCAGGCGTCCCAGGAGGTAAAGATTTCTGAAGTGAAACAGCTTCTGGTGATGGAAAGATCCAAAATATGACTCTGGCAATGGGAGGATGTAGCAAAATTAAACAGAAAACAGCTAACAATGAGGCTGGGGGATAAGCAGGCTAGACTGTTAGATGGATTATCAAGAATGATGATGAGCTTGCCTATGATGGTGGCAGAAACATGAACAACGAGGAAAACAATAAACGAGTTACTGATCTTTCAGTTACAAGCTTGATTTACTAGGAGGTCAGAACAGGATAGTGATGAGGAGAGGAGAAGCCTTGGTTTCTAAATCAAATACATTATTGTTAGTAGTATTTAATTTTTTTTTTTTTTTTTTTTTTTTTTACAAATGGTTTCCTTCATTTACTCACATTATTTAGTAGGAACCCTCTAAGAATGGTTTATTTTTCTATTTTCAACTCCTCTATAGACCACTTTTTTTGTATTACAGTAATTCTTTTGTAGCCTCCTACACTTGGCAGAGTAGGAAGAGTGTAGGAAGAATGTATTCATTCTTCCTCTGTTTTAAACCATTTATACTCACCTTTTCTGTGATCTCCTCTATGATCATGTCTATAAATACCATCTCTAAAACTGAGCCCCATCCCCCTAAAATCCATGTATGTGCCCATCTGATTATTTGACATTAGAACCCAATTACTTAGATACTGATGAACAATATTACAGAGAAATTGCAATATTTACTAAACTATACTCCTGATTATGCCTCAAAATTCCTTGCTTCAGTCTGTTCCATATGGATATATGGCAATGCCATTTTTAGAATGTGAAAAAATCTGCACTGAGTCCTTATACAGTGAGGTAAGTTCACTGTGTTTTTTACTGAACTAGTTATTTTTCTTCCTACACATATTTATTATTTCTGTGTCTAATTCCAAATACTTGTATTAAGCAACTTTAATTGTGCTTGTTCCATGCCATTTCTAGGCAAGGAGAAGTTGCATAAAATTGCCAAAGGTCATGTTGAAAAATGGCCACAGACTTGGCTAATTGAACATAATAATAATAAAAAAAAATCAATAAATAAGATTTATAAAATAAATGTTGGTATCAATTTTTAAAAAGTTTTTGGGCGCCTGGGTGGCTCAGTGGGTTAAAGCCTCTGCCTTCGGCTCAGGTCATGATCCCAGAGTCCTAGGATCGAGTCCTGCATCGGGCTCTCTGCTCAGCAGGTAGCCTGCTTCCTCCTCTCTCTCTCTGCCTGCCTCTCTGCCTACTTGTGATCTCCGTTTGTCAAATAAGTAAATAAAATCTTTAAAAAAAATGTTTTGTATTTATTTATTTACTTATTTATTTGACAGAGTGAGAGAGAGAGAGCGAGCACACACATAAGCAGGGCAGTGGCGGAGAGAGAGGGAGAAGCAGGCTCCCCACTGGGCAAGGAGCCTGACACAGAGCTCCATTCCAGGACCCTGGGATCATGACCTGAGCTGAAGGCAAACCCTTAATCAACTGAACCACCCAGGTGCCCCTCAATTTTTTATTTACATTCTAGTTAGTTAACAAATTGTGTAGTATTGATTTCACGAATAGAATTTAGTGATTCATCACTTAACGTTCAACACCCACTGCTCATCACAAGAGTTCTCCTTAATGCTCATTACCCATTTGCCCTATGTAGACAACTATCATTCCACTCCCTTGTTCAAGCTTTTACGTGATACCATTAGGCATTCAGGAAAAAGTCTGAACTCCTTAGTGTGAGTTTCAGTGTTCCATGTCCTATCAGTTCAATTTACCCTTTCAACTACATTTTTGTAACCTCTTTTTTCCTCCAAAAGCTTCCTCTTAAATCTGCTGATTTTGCCAATTTCCTGCCTGCATGTAATGATATAAAACTGTGGAGATATTCTGCAGCCATTTTCCAGTGTCCTGTCTTCTTTGTAGCTATCAAAGACCATTGAAGAAAGTGGCTTCCTGATGTCTAGATCATAGCCAATTCAGTGTGGCAAGAAAATGGTTTATTCGTTCTTAAGAATTTCTCAATATCTAATGCAGTGTTTTGCATTTAGTATTTTAAAATATATATTGATTTTAGATACTTTTCTTAGTTTTTTTCTACAACAGATATGCCTCCTCCCTTACTACTTATAAACCTAAAAACAAATGGATGGAAACATTAAAATCTCAAGGGCAGACATAAGGCTCTAAGTCTTGAAAATACTACCTCATGTTAATAATGGCTCCATAGACTTATGCTTTTTTGTAACTGAAATAAGTATGAATGACAATTACAATCAGCTTCAAAAGGATTTTATAAAAAATAAGTATTGAACCTGCCATAACTTGAAGGTATTTGAAGACGACAGAGATATAGTGTGACTGATGATTGGCAGGGTAACAGGCAGCTCGGAGCCAGGCTTTCCGTCATGTCAGAGCCCCTGCAGGAAGTAGGAAACAAAATCAACAATCATTTTCACATGTACAGCACTTTATCATTCACAGGCACCTCTCAAAGTGCCTTACAGGACTGTACAATGACCAAATGAAACAGCTAGCAATACCAGTAAGCAGATCAAAGCTAAAAAGGGAGAAGAAGTGATCTTTATGGATTTGATTGAAGAGAATGGAACATCTTGGGGATGCCACGAGAGATGTTAAGTAGTCAAGACAAGAGGCCCCATTGTGGGATGTTTGTTCAATGATCATTTTCTTTTTCTTTTTTTAAGATTTTATTTATTTATTCGACAGAGAGAGAACACAAGTAGGCAGAGAGGCAGGCAGAGAGAGAGAGGAGGAAGCAGGCTCCCTGCTGAGCAGAGAGCCCGATGCGGGACTCGATCCCAGGACCCTGAGATCATGACCTGAGCCGAAGGCAGCGGCTTAACCCACTGAGCCACACAGGCGCCCAATGATCATTTTCATGGAAGTATGCAAAGAGCACTAGGAGATACTTAGATTTAGCCAATATAGTTCAGAGAAACAAGCAGAAAGAAAACTTCCAACATTTTTTTTCTTTTCTTTTCTTTTTTTTTTTTTTAGGTCAGAGAGAGAGTAAGAAGTAAATGAATCGCCTAGAAATTTTTATGATCATTCTAATTTGTTCTTCTGGAACAGTGAGTTGGAGGTCTAAGGATAGCAAACCAAACAAAAGAAAACAAAACACTGCCTATGTGTTTATTTACATTTTAGAGATGAAAACAGTATGCTTAAAGGGCATCTATGAAACTAAGTACTCATTCTATTTAGTATTTAGTAACTGGGTATTTTATTGGTGATAAAATATATTTCTGTTTATATTGCCTTAAATTGAGCAGCTTAAATTCGAAGCTATCTAAAAGAACAAAACACTGGCTCAGCCTTTAGATTTTTGTGTATGTACTTTAGTACAAGATTTCTCAATCTAGAGACTATTGACATTTTGAGAAGTATAATTGTTGGGGCACGGGAGAGTTGGAGGCTTTCCTGTACAAGATAGGATGTTAGCAAAATCTCCAAACTTCTCCCAGTAGAGGTCTGATCCTGAGTCATGACAATAAAATCTGTCAGCAGGTATTGTCAAATAGTTTTTTTTTTTTTTCTAGATGGAAGCAAGAGGCAACACAAAATGTCCCTCTGTTGAGAACCACTGCTTTAGTCCCTTAGAAAATTTAGGTTTGTTGAGCTCCTTCTTCTGACATCCTAATTCGAAGAGTTGCTCCTGACTCTCACAAATTTTGTATGTGTCCAATTAAACCAGTGCATTCAATTTAACACACCATGTTGTGATAGACAACTTCCTAGCATGCTGCCTCACATGATGTCTCTCTGATGTAAGGTCTGTGAAGGCAGAATTAAACATCTCTATTCTTGATTATGGATTCCCAAGATCAGCACAGGACATGGCACATAGGACTTAAGCAATAAGCAATAGGTACAGATTATTGAATTAATTACATTATTTGCTGCATAGAATGACTTCAGATACAATAATTAAGAATATAACATGGGCAAAATGGTTTGTAAATATAGGATATATCTGTTTTTTAGAGAAATAGTTCAAGGCTCTGATAAACAACACAGCAACTAAAAGGTAATGCTTGGTTATGCGAAGGCTGAGTCTAATGGCTAAATTTATCATTTCTGGTTCCTAAACATAAACATCATATTATCCTCCTGAGGCAAGCAGTATTAACTCAGGCCTCCAAAATTAAATAATTTCAATAAAAATAGATTGGTCATACTCATGCTATTAGAGAATGTAGGAGTATACTGTTATAGGCATATTAACCTGTTTTATAGTGAAACTCACAGCATCACTGAGGGGCTGTTCAAATCATTTTATCAAGATTATAAAGCATAGTCCAGAGGGAAGTGTTATCAGTTTAATGTAAGCTCGCAAATAAAATATTATAGAATTATATGTCTTCTGTGAGGTCTTAATTTCTTTGGTTCATTTGGAGGATAAGAAAAAAAGGAGTGAGTATTTTATAATTTTTCATATAAAAATCTAAAATTCAGCTATACAATAGAATGCTTTATTTTGAATTTATATTTCCAGTATAAAAGCTAATGGTCATAAACTCCTTATTTTCCTTTAGACCTATTTTTCTTTCCCTGGATTGAATGAAATCTTCAAGATAAAGAAGAGAATTTTTTCTGTCTTTTGAAGATAAGTGAAAAAGATTTCTCTTGCACAGTGTATACTCCTATGGATTATCCTTCTTATCCTGGCTTGACTTAAGGCAGGTAATTCATGCTCATTGTTCTTTTCTTTCTCCTAACAGCTAGCTAGGGATATGTTTATATGTAAATACATTAAAACAATGTATTTTTCCTGTAATATTTATGATATATCTCTGAATATTTTAATTTTCCTTACCTTTAGATATTTCAGTGATAAAAAAACTGCCTTAGGGTGGCTAAAATAACCAAACACATTTCAAAAACAATTCTGTTTAGCATGAAATAATTCACTGATTTTTCTCTTAATTCTTACTTAGTTGTTGTTATCTTTCAGAATCCATTTTATGTCTTTATACCATTTTACATCTTAGACCATTTTTGATGTTTGTTTTCTTATTTATTATTCCAAAAGTTTCCTTGTATTTTTTTTTCTCAAGAGAACTTGTGAACTGTTACAGTGTTATGTTGTTTTGTAGAAAAACATACTAAATATAGTCTTTGTCTTCTAGGTGGTCATAGCTACCAGTTTATGTCATAATAAAAGTATAAATGCAACAGTTTGTGTTTATTACACTGTTCAAATGTGTCAAGCACTTCTGCGAACATTTGATATATGTTAACAAACTTGGAAAATGTTGTAAGCACTGCAGTGCTAACTTTCTCCTGCACTAATAGATGAAAATTATTTATAATGATCATAATCATTTGGCTTGGGCCAGCCTGAAAGTTTTAGCCCCTTTGGTCTAAAATGGGTCTTTGTAACTTCAGAAGAGCAGCAATTAAATGCCAGTAGCTGGCTTTTCAACCACAGTCTAACACATTAACATTGTTAGCATCTCCATAGGGCTGTAGAGAATGAGGTAAGGTAAGGGGTTATTAGTTATCTAGAAGATGTACTGCTTATTCGTTTGTTCACATGGATTTTAGAACTTTATTACACATGCCAGGTGGAAATAGTAATGTTATGTTTAAAGTGACTAGAATTAAAAAAATAAAGCGACTAGAATACATGAATAAAAACTATGTATAAGCAAATCAATACTAGAAAAAGGTGGTGGGAACCGTGAAAAAACTACAGGGACGTAAAAAAGAAACATAAGAAGGGAGAAATGTTATATAAAAGTCAGGTGAGTCTTTACAGAGATGGTGATATGGAGATAAACATCAAAATAGTGGTGTGAGAAGGAAGTATGAAGACACAGGGCGGTGCTGGGTCCAGACATCAATGTTAAGTTGACAAAGACCTGTGCATCCTCAATAATTTTCTTTTCTTCCATTTCTTCCCAGGCCAAGTCTAGGCAAATCAAGAGAGAGTCACAGCCACCAGGAAAGTGCAGAAACAGTGGTAGGATTAATAAGCGGTTCCCTAACGGGCAGGCTTCGGTGGGCAAGGGTACCAGCTACAAGGGCTGGGCTCCCAGTAACCACAGGACATGCTCTTCACACAAAAATAAACCCCGTCAGCACAATGAAAAGGAAAAGAACAACAACTAAGAAACTCCCTATGATGGGAAAGTAGAACCATGCCAGGCAATACTAAGTGCTGGTGAAGAGTTGGGAAGATGAAAAAATTCATGCCCTCCTGGTAGGACTAGAGTTACCTTGTGGGAAGAAATCTGGAATTGGTGAAACTAAGGCCATATATATTTTGGAAAACAGCATCTTACTCATGGTTTGCTTTCATATAGTTCACAATGGACAAATGCACAGGGTACTGACTACTCTATATGTGGTTGCAGTACACACACACACACACACACACACACACTCACACTATGTATATACATATATACATGTATATTATTATACATGTATATAACATTGTATTTATTCATTTTCCTAGTGCAGAACTCCTAGTTACCTATATATACAAATTTGTAGAAATTTATAAATATATTTAAATATGGAAATATACAAAGTAATGTCTAGAATTATACACAAGACCACTTGTGTGTAATCTGTGTTAAAAGTTACTATGTCTTGGGACGCCTGGGTGGCTCAGTTGGTTAAGCAGCTGCCTTCGGCTCAGGTCATGATCCCAGCGTCCTGGGATCGAGTCCTACATCGGGCTCCTTGCTCAGCAGGGAGCCTGCTTCTCCCTCTGCCTCTGCCTGCCTCTCTGTCTGCCTGTGCTCGCTCTCTTCCCCTCTCTCTCTCTGATAAATAAATAAAATTAAAAAAAAATAAATAAATCAATAAATAAAAGTTACTATGTCTTAAAATGTGTCTTAAAAGTTACTTGTTTTCTTTTTAAAGATTTTATTTATTTATTTCACAGAGACAGCAAGAGCACAAGCAGGGGGGCTGCAGAAGGAGAAGCAGACTTCCCATTGAGCAGGGAACCTGACACAGGGCTCGATCCCAGGACCCTGGAATCATGACCCAAGTCGAAGGCAGACACTTAACTGACTGAGCCACCCAGGTGCCCCTTAGAAGTTACTTTCAAAGAAAAACAAATTCAAGGGATAAATAGCACAATACCATTTACAGAAATCAAAAACATACAAACACCACCCTAAATCATTTTTAAAGGCTCTATCAAGGTTGAATTGGCAGGAAACACTTTACATATATAGAAATGGACACTTGTGAGTGGGGAAATGCATAAGAGTTGGGATGGATGGATGATATTGAAAACCACAAAATATCAAATGTCAAGCAGGATTACAGCCTCTGTGTACACATCAACCCAAAGACTAAAATTGAAGTTAAAACCGAAAATGAAACCAAAGCTAAAGGTAAAACCCAAGAGCTGTGGGACAGTAGAAGAAAAGAATAACCTAATGACTTAGAGAGAGATTACTTCATTTTTGGACCTTCTTTCGCATAAGTACGAAAGGTCTATATCATTTTAATAAAACAGAAATATATTATGTGTTAGGAGATGGAGTCACAGTGACAAAGCATATCTGAAGATCATCTAGGTTTTCATGAGAGGTAGAACGAAATGCAGGATTCCAATGCTGACCACAGGAGCTAGCTCAGACTACACAGGCTTAAGTGCACAGTCCAAGCAAGACCACATTCCTTTTAGACACCTGTCACAGGTTAATGGGCCCTAGGGCCACCTCTACTTCTGACCATATGACTGCCAATTTGGAGGTTCCCGTGACCCCTTCAGGTTGGATAGCTCACTGGAAAGACTCTCAGAACTCAGGAAAGTGCCACACTAACAACTGGTTTTCTTATAAAAGACGCAATTCAGTACCAGCCAAATGAAAAGATAATGAGCAACTGATAGATATTTCTAGGCAGAATTGTGACAATGATTAGTACTTGTCTCTTGTAAGCTATTTGGTAAGAGTATGGAAGTCAGATTAGTCTGGGAGACTCGTGGCACACCTCCAAGTTAGTGGAATATAGGTGAGATAATAGGTATCAAAAGAAGGGGCTAGATGGATATTTAAGAAAAAAGAATCAGAGATTCAAGATGATGCACTGATTTGAGGATACGATTGAGATTTCTAGCCTGGGAACTGCTTGACTTCACTTCAATGTGCAAGTTTGTTCTAAAATTAGATTTATGCATAGGTCAGAAAAAAAACATCTGTTCATAAGTATATGGCCAAAATTAAACACCTCTTATTACTGATCTTAAACATATACTTAGATGGATTCTGGAGTTAACCAGCCAAAAGAGTTACACTTTTGCTACAGAAAAAGCTATGTACTTTACCGTACATACATGATATATATTTTTTTCCCTATGTAATTTTGACACTTCTAAAGGAGGCTCTTTAGACAGAATGGCATTCTGTTTCGTGTTTTAAGAACTGAGCTCCTATCACCAGTATCTGCATAAGGGCAGGCATCATGAATGAAAGGAAATCATACACCAAACATAAATGACTAATGGAAGCATAAGACAATCGTTTTTTTGAGCAGGACCATGGTTCTTTTCAGCTACTTAGAGACAAAAAATTGTTCTGCAGGAAACGTGATAGTGCTGCTGCTCCTTAGAATTCTTTGCCAACAACACAAACGCTGGATTGCAAAAGATGTAAAGAAGGGAATTCTTCATCGACTTAAAAGAAAATCTAGGATTTGAATTCTTTTTAGGGATAATTTGAGTGTTGGAAGGAAAGTTTCATTTTTCAAAACTGTTAAGAACATAAATAACACCCTTCGCATATAACAGCTGCAGACCACCATGCTGAGAAGGAACGCATTATGCAGCTTTGGAGTGCAAAGGCATGTTTATCTGAGATCAGTCCAAACCTGAGACTGTTCCAAGATTCAGAGGGTTGGCAAGAGCCCTGGGAGAGAGGGTAAGGTTTCCTTTGGAACTAAACTGAAAACAAATTGGTGGTGATGGTGAGAATACTTAGCATTAATATGCTTGAAAATATGTTATGGTACTTACACTTTTACTAGCTAAGGACACAAACGTGGGTGTGAATCATATCAATGCTTCTGTGCTCATTTCATTTCACAATATCTAGACTTTATGCAAGTGAAAAGAGAGTGTAAGTAACAACTCAAAAATCAAGTTTAAAAAATTTGTATTAAAGGAAATCGTTAACACACAACCCATGTTTGCAGATGTCTTTTTTTTTTAATTTTTTATTTTTTATAAACATATATGTTTATCCCCAGGGGTACAGGTCTGTGAATCACCAGGTTTACACACTTCACAGCACTCACCAAAGCACATACCCTCCCCAATGTCCATAATCCCACCCCCTTCTCCCAAACCCCCTCCCCCCAGCAACCCTCAGTTTGTTTTGTGAGATTAAGAGTCACTTATGGTTTGTCTCCCTCCCAATCCCATCTTGTTTCATTTATTCTTCTCCTACCCACTTAAGCCCCCATGTTGCATCACCACTTCCTCATATCAGGGAGATCATATGATAGTTGTCTTTCTCTGCTTGACTTGGTTCACTAAGCATGATACGCTCTAGTTCCATCCATGTTGTCGCAAATGGCAAGATTTCATTTCTTTTGATGGCTGCATAGTATTCCATTGTGTATATATACCACATCTTCTTGATCCATTCATCTGTTGATGGACATCTAGGTTCTTTCCATAGTTTGGCTATTGTGGACATTGCTGCTATAAACATTCGGGTGTACGTGCCCATTTGGATCACTACGTTTGTATCTTTAGGGTAAATACCCAATAGTGCAATTGCTGGGTCATAGGGCAGTTTTATTTTCAACATTTTGAGGAACCTCCATGCTGTTTTCCAGAGTGGCTGCACCAGCTTGCATTCCCACCAACAGTGTAGGAGGGTTCCCCTTTCTCCGCATCCTCGCCAGCATCTGTCATTTCCTGACTTGTTGATTTTAGCCATTCTGACTGGTGTGAGGTGATATCACATTGTGGTTTTGATTTGTATTTCCCTGATGCCGAGTGATATGGAGCACTTTTTCATGTGTCTGTTGGCCATCTGGATGTCTTCTTTGCAGAAATGTCTGTTCATGTCCTCTGCCCATTTCTTGATTGGATTATTTGTTCTTTAGGTGTTGAGTTTGCTAAGTTCTTTAGAGATTCTGGACACTAGTCCTTTATCTGATATGTCGTTTGCAAATGTCTTCTCCCATTCTGTCAGTTGTCTTTTGATTTTGTTAACTGTTTCCTTTGCTGTGCAAAAGCTTTTGATCTTGATGAAATCCCAATAGTTCATTTTTGCCCTTGCTTCCCTTGCCTTTGGCGTTGTTCCTAGGAAGATGTTGCTGCGGCTGAGGTCAAAGAGGTTGCTGCCTGTGTTCTCCTCAAGGATTTTGATGGATTCCTTTCACACATTGAGGTCTTTCATCCATTTTGAGTCTATTTTTGTGTGTGGTGTAAGGAAATGGTCCAATTTCATTTTTCTGCATGTGGCTGTCCAATTTTCCCAGCACCATTTATTGAAGAGGCTGTCTTTTTTCCATTGGACATTCTTTCCTGCTTTGTCAAAGATTAGTTGACTGTAGAGTTGAGGGTCTATTTCTGGGCTCTCTATTCTGTTCCATTGATCTATGTGTCTGTTTTTGTGCCAGTACCATGCTGTCTTGATGATGACAGCTTTGTAATAGAGCTTGAAGTCCGGAATTGTGATGCCACCAACTTTGGTTTTCTTTTTCAATATCCCTTTGGCTATTCGGGGTCTTTTCTGGTTCCATATAAATTTTAGAATTATTTGTTCCATTTCTTTGAAAAAGATGGATGGTACTTTGATAGGAATTGCATTAAATGTGTAGATTGCTTTAGGTAGCATAGACATTTTCACAATATTTATTCTTTCAATCCAGGAGCATGGAACATTTTTCCATTTCTTTGTGTCTTCCTCAATTTCTTTCATGAGTACTTTATAGTTTTCTGAGTATAGATTCTGTGCCTCTTTGGTTAGGTTTATTCCTAGGTATCTTATGGTTTTGGGTGCAATTGTAAATGGGATTGACTCCTTAATTTCTCTTTCTTCTGTCTTGCTGTTGGTGTAGAGAAATGCAACTGATTTCTGTGCATTGATTTTATATCCTGACACTTTACTGAATTCCTCTATAAGTTCTAGCAGTTTTGGAGTGGAGTCTTTTGGGTTTTCCACATATAGTATCATATCATCTGCGAAGAGTGATAATTTGACTTCTTCTTTGCCGATTTGAATGCCTTTAATTTCCTTTTGTTGTCTGATTGCTGAGGCTAGGACCTCTAGTACTATTTTGAATAGCAGTGGTGATAATGGACATCCCTGCCGTGTTCCTGACCTTAGCGGAAAAGCTTTCAGTTTTTCTCCATTGAGAATGATATTTGCGTGCAGATGTCTTTTTAAAGGCTTTGTTTCTTCCTGAGATTTAAGCTACATGGTAAGGAAAAAGGAAGCTCCTTCAGCAGCTTCAGTGCAAGTTCCCCCTCTGGAGATGGCTTTCAGGACCTAGACAGAGAGATAAAGCCACAACTTTCCCTGCCCTGTGCCTTTCTACCTTTTCATCCTGTCTTGATAATGCTGTGGCACTGTATTGATTATCTGTTCTCCTTAAAGAGTCTTTTCCAAGACTTTTAACCACAGATTGCAGCATCGTAGAGAAAATGGAATTTTATCAGTTTGGTGTTGGATGTAATAGTAGTAAAGCCTCTAGAAGTCATTTTTCATAATTTCTATTGCATTTGAAAGCAATCCCTGTTGTCACAAGAAAACCATATTTTTATGTTAACTAAAATAGACGCATATGAAAGAAAATGAAGCTTTCTCCCTGTGGTCTGATCTAGTTCTATAGTATATAAAAGTCTATTTACTGACTTGATGGGTTATTTTAAGCAAAATTCATAAGCATTCATAATTTTAGACCTCTTTTCAGATGTGTTATAGATACTTTCCTGTTTATAATTTGACATTAGGTAATTAGTCATCACTCATTAAGAAACACTGTAAGAACTATGGTTGGCAGGCTTCCTATTTATTTTATTTATTTATTTTTTGAAGATTGTATTTATTTATTTGAGAGAGAGAGAGCACAGAGGGAGAGGGAGAGAGAGAAGCAGACTCCCTGGTGAGCGAAGAGCCTGATGCCCCTGATTCCCATGACCCTGAGATTTGGACCTGAGCCAAAGGCAGATGCTGATTTAACCAACTGAGACACCCAGTTGCCCCAGGGCTTCCTATTTAAAGCCTAGATTTGAGCAAGATAATTTCTCTATGTTTGGATTTTTATGTTCAATTTCAATGTTTATACCACCTCCGCATTTCCTGACTTAAGTTCCTTGATGTTCCCCAAACACCTCATGAACAATACCACTGTGCCTTTGCTTATGCTTTTATTAACCTTACAGAGCATATTTCCACCTGTTAAAAATCTATCACGATCTAGATCAAATGTCACCAGTTCATTATGGGATTCCCTCTCACAGCCTTATCTTCTTCTTTTAATTTCTGAAACCAAAAATGTTTCATTTGCTATTATAATGGAAGAGGGCAACTAATGTATTCTTACCTACCCAGTACATGGCCATCTCGTGCATGTTCTCATTCCTGTAGTATATCTGAGGCTCCCAAACTTTCAAGTGGTTAGATAACTTGTCTATGGTGACCCAGAGAAGACAAAGTGAGGCCAAAATGTGAACTGAAAGAAAACTGATAGAGAATTGTACTCCTCAGATCTTTAAGAAGAAGCCAATTTTAATTTACTTAACCAAATTGCAGGCTACTAACTGAGCCTGCTTTGCTCTTATCCTGTCTGCTTGTTAAATGGTGATTAACAGTTTTGGCTCTCTCTCTTTTCTTTCCAACCCTAGCAACCAGAAAGGTAAACTGATCTGCTTAAAACATGACAGGAGAGCATTCCAATCAATACTCCCCTGTACAGACCACCTCGGACTCGGCAGATAGCAGATTGGAGTGTGCAAAGATTTATGGTTACCCTTGAATTTAATTCTTTTGGTGGAAATGTGGGGAAGGTATAAGAGATCCTTCAGTTCTTTACCAATATAATCCAGCCAAAATTATCTGAGTTTTTTTGTTGTTGTTGTTATTGTTTCTATATTGTTTTATATGGAAACCTAAATCTCCTTAATAATATTAATAAAATGTTGATGTTCTCTGCCAGTATGCCTTATCTTTACATCTCTCTTAAGGAAACATTTTAGGAGAAACGTGGATTGACAAGAGAGGATTTGTGAATTCCTGCATTTCTTGTTCTGAAATAATTTAAATATCACCCTTATTTCTAACAGGCCCACTCACTAATAATTTATTAAAATGAACTTGCTCATTTCTTATATTATACCCACTGTCAGGTTATTGCAGTCTTATTAATTTTTATCCTCCTAAGATATGGCATAGTAATTGACAAGTAAGTGCACAAATGAATGTGATTGACATGGAAGTAGAATAAATCATCAGATCAAATTAACAAACTATACATTATCTATCTATAGTTAAGTATACCTAATGTAATGCAGCATTCTGTATGTGTGAAGATAATCTAGTTTCCTTCAGAAAGATGTGTTTGAATAGCTTTCCCATTACAAGTGAGGATGAAGTGGGCTCTATCTATTCATTTCCTTGTTCTGTGTATGGCCAGTTGTAATTATTCATGAAACATACGGGGAGAATAAGGTGCACAGTGTAAATTCATGGAGCCGAATAGCTGTCTTTGTGTGATGCTTGCTGTCTCATATGGGGAATGAACCCCTGACCTTGGCCTCATTAACACCAAGCTCTAATGAGCTGAGATAATGGGTCCAGATTGTTACACCAGCAGGTATCAAGTCTAATTTAATTCAGCTATTTCTCGTTTTCGTAGGATTGATTTTTCCGTGTGTGATACTCAGGTACATACATTTTCCAAGATTTCTGACACAGTATATATTCACATTCTGGTGGCTGGGCCTATAGAGTGAACATCAACGTATTAATCTCTTCATACTTAACTCATTTCAGGTAAGTTACTTAGTTGCTGCCATAAAAGGTATCTTTAGGTACATAGGATTCCATAATATGTTTTGTAGTTCATGGGTCAGATGCCAACTGCTCAAAGAAAGAGAAAGGTTTTAGTATAAGAGGCAGAAAAGGCTTGCTGAATTCTAAACCGGTCAATTAATAGTTACTAGCTGACTAAAAATTAAAGTTTTAACGTTCATCCATTTTTGTCCCTATAATGGGAAGTACACAGAGATGTCACTCTAGAACCTCAGGGCCAGTCTCTCTCTTCTTAGACTGGTAATCATTTAACTTCTTTTGGCCTTAACTCTTTTATGAATAAATATACTCTATTGAATTCAATTGTCCATAAAACATTTCATTTTAACTTTGAAATTTTAGTTTTGAGAATTTTAAAATTAAATTCTACAATTGCCCTAGAATGATCTTCCCAAACTGTCATCACCTCTTTGGCAACCCATCCTTTGCAATCTGGAGGGAGGATTGGGACATCGTCACTAATACCCGGCAAATCAAACAGATGTGGGAAGCCAAGGGCAGCACTTCCGAAGTGTGTTATGAGAACCAGAGGAGCAATTGGAGGCACAGATCTGAATCAGGCTGTATAAATGGAGAGTAGGGCCTGCTCCCAAGTTCTGCAAAATTCTCCTCTGTCACTATTGACCTTATTCACAGTCTATTCATATTTCTTAATGATGTCTCCTAGATGGTCTGTCATATGTTCATCTCCCCTAAACCACTCAAACTCTCCCTGATTCTCCATGATAGAAATCCAGTTTTCCTTCTACTGATTTCTTTTATATAGGGCTGAAATATTCTAGGTCCTTCCTCATATTATGTAATGGCTGGCATTTGGTGATGTAAGGATGGAAGTTTTCCTCATCTCACTTAGACAGAAGGCAGTTAGGGCCAAGGTATGTTCTCTTACTGTTTCACTAAGCCTCTAATATAGGATTTACATATTTTCCTTCTTTATTTCTCATGTCTCCTCTTAACAGTAGAATTATATATGAATTAATGGAGATGTGGATGTACTAGTATACTAGTAACTAAAGAAAGATATTTAGAATTATCATGTCATTTTAATTATTTTATTCCTCAAAAGAATTGTCATGAGGGAAGTGATTCCCATGCTAGACCACTTATGAAAATTGTTACTACTTATAAGAACCAAGAGTCTTGATACATTTTGACTATCATTTAGTAAACCAGCCTGCAATTCATCTTGCAACATTATCATCTTATGTATTTTGCATTTGGAGAGAATTGCAAACATATAAAAAAGCCTTGTCATTGCTTAGATAGCCTCTTCTTTCTAACCCTTTGTTCAATATCATTAAAATTTGTCTACCCAAGCAAGGACTAGTGAGATTTAACACTGCAAGGATCCCAGCAAGCCAAGTAAAAACACTAAACTTGTAGGACATTACTTCCAATTTTTTGAAGATTCAGCTGATAGAGTATGTCCAGCCTCCAGCTGTCTTACACCAACCATGAATGAACATTGTTAGTGTGGAGATTGGGACAATATCAACATTTCAAAAAAAAAATTTTTTTAAGTGAGGGAAGTAAAGCAATATTCAACATGGACAAAATCTAAGTATGGTTTTTACATTTCATTGAATAAGGAATCAGTTTCTGTCTTTTGACATCTTAAAATTCCTGCTCATTTTGATTAAAGAATTAAAGCACAGTCTGAACAGAGTCTGCCAGGACATTAAATACATGTCAGAACAGGTATCCATGAAAGCATGGCAATCCCTTGCTCATAGGAGTTTACTTTTAGTACCACATTTGTAGATGAGAAATTATAACAATTTCTAAAATATGCTTTATTAAATGAGTAAACAAATTTATTTTACTCCATTTGCTATTAAAACACATGAATAAGATTGTTTATTTTTTCTCCCTGGTTAACCCAGGCCTAAGAATTTGAAAAAAAAAAAAAAGTATATATATATATATATATATATATATATATATATATATACAAGAGCTCAGCTTTCTAGAATTTTTAGAAAAAGGATCATAACAAATGCATGAGATTGACACCTGTGTCCCAAATGCCACTTGAGAGCACAGACCAAAGCTGTCAGTGGTAGCAATAAAATAAAGGTATTAATGCTAAGCATCAACACAGAGAGTCTGTATATAAGCAGCTGGTCACACAGAAATTCTAAGGAGTTAAGACAGGGAACCACAATGCAAGGACAAAACTATAGAATCAAAGACTGGAATGGGAATTGGTCAGATTCAGGAAAGAACCCAGAAGCCCATGAAAAATCCAAAGGTGTCAAAGTAAAGCCAAGGATCTGTGCAAAATAAATAAGATAGCAGATAAAATTAGGAAAGCAGATGGCTTAATGAAGGAGTTTGATTACATATTTAATGATTAATTATGTATTTTAAATTTACAAATGTTTTAACACAGCTCATGCAGAGTTACCTATAGGATACTAGAGACCTTAAATGTGAGGAAATTTTGTTTTTATTGTCAATCTCAAACAGAAAAAAAAAGGTATTAAAGCTTACCTAAAGTATGAAATAACTAACAGAATTTAGAGAAAATTTAAACCAGCATTGCATAGGATGGAAAATGATGATGAAGTTTCTTAATCTAATCTGGGCAGCAAAAAGCCATAAACAAATTTTTCAGTGTGCTATCATTAAAATTGCTTAGAGCTACAGTTTACTTATAATGTAATGTAATATTCAAACTCTTTAAATAAAAATGTATATTGGCCTACCCCATGACCAACAATTTTAATGTCATTTCAGGAAAAAAGTAAACTGTAGATCCCTAAGGGAAAATTAGGGCAATATGAAGAAATGAAAGAGCCAAGGGCTGCTGGAACAAGAAATACAAAAGACACAGTAACTCTCGATATTAAGATAGCAATCTATCATAATCAGAACTTTCTTAGGTCCTGGACTTGCCTGTCATGCAGCCTCCTATCAGTAATCTTCCAATAACCAAGAAGATTCTGAAAAAAAACGAAAAAAGCCTATTCCTATAAACCTTGTCTTTCTGTTTTAACAACTTTATTGAGATAGAGTTGTTATACAACAAAGACTGCACATGTTCAAATGTCTAACTTGATGACCTTGACATATGCATAAACCCAAAATACCATCACCACGTCCCTTTGTGTGTGCCTGAGTACTTGTTTCAATTGTTTTGTTTTGTTTGTGGTAAGAATACTTAATGAAAGATTTATCCTCCTAACAAATTCTGAACAGAAAGCCACTTCCTGGAAACTATGCCCTGATCTCTACTGCGTTTCCAGTTAATGCTTTCCCATTCTAGGTCTAGTATACATAGTAGAAAATTGGGTGAGAGAGAGGCATGGTGCTTTGATCTAGAATCAATGCTGAGTAGATTTTGGAAACTTTGAGATTCTTTCATAAAAGCCAAAGTGAAAATACTATAAATACATAAATATAGTATTGATAAGGATGTGTAGGTGTTTAGTTTCTTGGAAAATGGCACATGTGGCTTAAATTACAATGCATAATTAGGGTGGGACAATTAAAAATAAACCAAAAAAGTCACTTTTAAGAGATCTAGATATCCCACTTATATAGGATACAGTCAAGAATTATTCTTACTACTAGTTGTGAGTCTCATCTTAAACGACACATCTGTAGTTCTGATTTACAAGAGAAAAGAAGATTAATTAAACAGACAACATAAAACAATTTGAAATTCCAGATAAGAAACTATCACAATGATTACCTCTTTCATATACCATAATTATAGTCACTAAAAGGCTAAAATATCTGCTTTCTTAAAAGCTTTATTTTTTAAAGACTTATTTATTTATTTTAGAGAGAGAGAGAGAAACAGAACTTGTGCAAGTGGGAGGAGGGCCAGAATGACAAGAGAAAGTATCTCAAGTAGACTCTGAGCGGGGCATGGAACCTGATGCTGGGCTTGATCTCATGAGACTGTGGCCTGAGCTCAAACCAAGAATTTGATGCTTAACCAACTGTGCCACCCAGGTGTTCCTATAAATTTTGCTTTCTTCTCCTTTACTGTATTTTGTCTCTATAGTCTAAATAAAATTCTCCTTTTTTTTTAATATTTTATTTATTTATTTATTTGACATAGAGAGAGAAAGAGATCACAAATGGGCAGAGAGGCAGGCAGAGGGAGAGGGAAGCAGGTCCCCAGCTGAGCGGAGAGCTCAATCCCAGGACTCTGAGATCATGACCTGAGCCAAAGGCAAAGGCTTAACCCACTGAACCGCCCAGGTGCCCCCAAATTCTCCCATTTTTAAAATTAAGATTTGATTGACATACAACATTGGATCAATTTCAGGTGTGCAACATGATTTGATATACATGTCTATTGTGACATGATCACAACAAAAAGTCTAGGTAACAGCTGTTACCACATAGAGTTACAGAATTATTTTTCTTGTGATGAGAACTTTAAAGACCTACTTTCTTAGCAACTTACAAATATGCAATACAGTCACCTCTTTTGTATTTTTGTATTTGATAACTAGAAGTTTGTACCTTTCGACCACCTTAACCCAGTTCACCTCCCTGCCGCCACCCCCAGGCTCTTGTGAAATGTTTAATTCAGAAAAAGGTCTGAGGCACTATCTAGAATTTTGTTTTCTAAAGGAAATTTTGTGGTGCCCCAAAGGAAGTATGGTTATGCAAAAGCAATGGGTATGAGGGTGGAGATACGTTGAAGGTAGGCAGCTTCTCTGTTTTTGTACGTAAAGTCTCTATGTATTAAAAGTGGAGACCCACTAGAGAGCCACCTATTCATTCTGGGATGCATAAAGACACAACAAAATATCTTAATGTGTCCATTTTTGGTTCTGATGCCATTTCACATTTTTCGCCGTACTACTGTCTCTAGGCTTAATCCAGGCAATCATAATCTATCATTCCCCTAAACAATGTAGGATTGTCTGTGTGTATGTACGTACGTGTGTGAATATGAAATGAATTTGAGAATTTAAAAGAGGTAGTGATTCAATAATCTGGTGATATAATCTATACTCTACACATTGTGATATAGTAATAAAGAAGATCAGATCTTATGACAGTCTCATAATTTTTCATCTTACCTTGGCTTTCACAAATCCAAATAACTTAGATGAAATTCAGTTAAAATGCTTAATTAAATAATTTATGTCATAATCAGGACAACCACTTTTCTATTTAATTATATGCATTATTTAATGAAAAATTAATAGTTTCTCTTGCCTTTAAAAATATAAGCTGCTTACCATCACTTAGCATTTTACTACTTAGTGCCTTTTTCATAGACAAATTTTCTTATTTCAGTGAATGCCTAGATAAAAATAAGCAAGGCTGCTAATTTTTCCTTGTTTATTCTTGTTTAGACAAGCCAACTCTATGATCCCCTAATACCCTGAGCCATGCATGGGGGAAGCTTGTTCTGCAGATGTTGCTGATATTTTACATATTAGAATAATCTCCATAGCCCAGAGGAGCTAAAGTGTTAATGCAATTAAATTCTTAATTTCAAGTCCAAATATTTTACTTCCCCATAGTAATCCTGCTTATTAAATATGTAGCACATATGGGCAGAAATAATCCTCTCTAATCTAGGGTTCTCTAGGGTCCTTTCTTGACCTTTTTTATTCTGATAGTCAAAATACGATTATGGATAAAAACTATGTATTCCTATATTATTATAACAGGGGTGGCTTAATAATTAGTAATTTTAATATTTATAACAATTATAAAAGAATTATTGAAATAAGACACATTCTTTGATATGACACATAAACACACAAAACACATATTACACACACACAATAGTTCATATATTAGTATCAATTATTGACAGGTTTTCTGAGCAGTCTGATACCAGACTGGTGCAATCAAAAAAAATGTTTATTTGATAAATGGAGATAGTGTTCAAGTCTGGATTTTCTGAAATCTAAGATTCTGACATTTTAATTCAAATGTTCTGTCATGTTCTGGCCTAACCTGTCTGCCCTCACATTTCTGCAGTTATTAGCATATTGTTTTCAGCACTTCATGTGACCTGATGAGTAGTTTTTAGCCTCCTTTTATGCACTTGTAAAGAAAAAAATTCATATTTGTGATACTGAATATCTTACTTTAACCACTCTAGTCACTTCCAGCAGCTGAACCATTTCCACCATGGTTAGAAAAATTTCCACCACTTAGAAAAAATAATCAAAACTTATTTTAGATCTGAACTACAAAATAAGTCATTTCAGCAAGTGAATGAGGCTGAAATGATCCATGTGACATTTCGTTAGATTTGGAAAGAGTGTGAACTCGTGTTTAGCTTAATAGAGATATAGATAGGTATTTACATACAGGTTAGTATAAATACAGAAATATTTTTCTCTTGCAGTTGAAAGACCCCAAAAGACACAATGGCTTGATAGCCAAGCACATCTAAAATGAACTTATTAGCTTCTAATACCATAAATATCAATTAGAGAAAAAAAAACTCTAATAAAGGAAGAAATGGCTATTCTAGTTTTAGGGCAAGCAACACACAAGATAAGCCTGGAGCATCTTGCAGTGTCAGAAACTAAGGAGTGCTCAACACACACACACAAACACATACACACACAGCACGCTTTGATGAGCGTATGTCAAAGGCACACGGGAGCCAACAGAGAGAGCTCCCATTGGCCAAAGCCATAACAACTTGAGCAGCAATACAAAAGAAATAATATTGGGTTATAACCCAAAAGCTAAAATAAATAAATATCAACGCATTCATACTGATATAAATAAATAAATAATAAACAAGCAAACAAATATGGAGAAAAGACAGCTGTGTCATCCAGAAAAATTCCAAATAATTAATGTAGAAAATCTATGCCAAACAGGAGAAGCACAACTCCCACTTCTTAGATATGGGCTATGCATAGCAACTTCTTTTCAAAGAATCACACTGTACAAAGGTATAAAAAGGAGTAACTTTACAGTGGAGAAACCTGACAAACGCTGCCTCCCTGAAGCGATCAAGTCATAAATTATGTTGATGAACGTACTCTTGAGGGGCGCCTGAGTGCTCAGTTGGTTAAGCAACTGCCTTTGGCTCCGGTCATGATCCCAAGGTCCTGAAATTGAGCCTCACGTTGGGCTCCTTACTCAATGGGGAGCCTACTTTTCCCTCTACCTTTGCCTGCTACTCTGGCTGCTTGTGCTCTCTCTCTCTCTCACTTTGTCAAATAAATAAATAAAATCTTTAAAAAATTACATACCCTTGATATGATGTATTGAAAGTGATACTTAAAAAACAACAACAACAACAACAAAGAAAGTGATACTCTACTCTTGCATGCTCCCAACTCATAACCCCAGTCATATCTTAACAAAAGCATTAAAAAATTCCAATAAGGGAACATTCTATAAAATAACTGACCAGTACTCTTTGGAGCTGTCAAGGTCATACAGAATAAAGTCTGAGAAAATGTCACAGGAAAGAGAAGCCTAAGGAGACAGGATTACTGAACACAAGGTGGTATTCCTGGGTGGGATCCTGAAACAGGAAAAAGCACATTAGGTACAAATTAAAGAGCTATAAATGCTCAGCAGAGTTTGGTTAGTCATGATGTATCCATGTTCTTTCATCAGTTGTAACAAATGTAAACTATTAATGTAAAATGTTACTAATAGGGAAAAGTGGGTACCTAGGTATATATGAACTCTGTACTTCTAATTTTTTATAAATATAAAAAATGTGGTTTATTTAAAGCAAACAAACAAAAAAGAAAAGCAAACAAATCACCTCTACGCCTACCCTCAAGTCATCCCATCCTCACCCACTGGCGATGCACAGCCTCCCAGTACCTCCTGTGGAGCCTTGTGCAACTTCCTTCGTGACCCTCACAGGTAGCAACCTCAAGACCCAAGATAACACCTATGAGCCAAAAGTGGAAAATAACTGTAAAGGGATGAGTTTTGAGTATTTATCATTACCGCTTTAAATATAACTTATTTTATGTAAATTTTATAACAGCTGTGTTTAACAACTGCCCCACAAAGTGTCTGAAAATTTGACAAATAGCTATGGCTCTAATAACAATACAAGCTGCTTCCAGAAGACCAGTGCTGCCTGGGAGTGTGTGTGTGTGTGTGTGCGCGCGCGCGCGTGTGTGTGTGTGTGTGTGATTTAATTAAGTTGTTAGTAAATAATTTTTAAGCAAAAAACTTAATATTATGACATAAAAGTTAATTTTAAGGAGTTCCTGAGATTTAAATTCCTCCTTAAGAAAGCTCACACGGATCAATGAATGTAATTTTAAAAACATTTGCTAGCCACGAGTCTTTGTAAAGTTACTGCCCAGTTGTAATGGGGTAAAGCAGTTGGGGGAGAAAAAAAGAGAAAGAGAGAGGGAAAGAATCCTTAGCCTCAAATAATTTGCTTCCCCTGAGTAGACAAACATAAAATAAATTTGGAAGGAAAAATGTGTTATGGAATACAACCAGCCACAATCTTTGTAAATCTTTCAAATCAGGGCTGGCTTGCATGATCTGAGTCCATGGGACGTATATAACACTGCCTCGGACAGATATCTCAGTGAAAATTTTAAGCGGAGTCAATCCAGTGAGGTTTGATGTAAGCACTCCTCACCCTTTGTTTCCCTCTTCTTATTAACTTATTTCCTTCTTCTGTACTGTCTCACACCCAAGGAATCCACAGTGCACCATCAAATTCCACCTCCACTCCCAGACCCCTGGCACAATCACATGAAAATATACATGGAGGACAAACATAAAAACTGTATATTTCTTTGACCAGCTTACCTGGAAATACACAGACCAAGGAATGTTTGTAATACCTCATTTTTCCCAATTTCTCCTTCAGAATCGGTTATCTAATTGCAGAATTTGGTGGCAATCCTTTTGCCATAATTTAAGATAATTCAGGAGGTATCTTCCTAAAGTACACACACACACACACAAATACACAAATTGTGTTGCAAAAGGGAATATACAGGAAATCTCCTAATAAAGAAATAAGCAGTCACTACTTTGAAAGATTTAGGACCACAGTATATCCGGCCTTAAACAAGGGAGGAGGTGTGCTTCAGTGTGTCAACTGATATAGTTTGACAGTTTCTAGATTGAGCCCTACTTTTAGGACTTGGATCCCCTAACTCAAAACACATACACTCCAAGCATGCATATACATATGCATACATATTTATTTAAAATAAATATAGTCTTATTTTGCTATCTGTGGCTTGCAAATGAAAGATTCAAGTGCAAAATTGCATCTCATAAACCTTGTCCTGAACCCAAAAGTTCTTACAATGGAGATTAACTAGTTTTATTGTTCTATTTTTATTTTTTAGATTTTATTTACTTGAGAGATTTTATTTATTTGAGAGAAAGAGAAAGAGTGAGTGAGAGAGAGAGAGAGAGAATGAGATTATGAGTAGGGGGAGGGGCAGAAAGAGAAGCAGACTCCCCACTGAGCAGGGATCCTAAGCAGAGCTCAATCTTAGGACCCTGGGATCATGACCTGAGCTGAAGACAGATGCCTAATGACTGAACCACCCAGTGCTTCAAGATTAACTATTTTTAAAATAAAAAAATCTTGGGACGCTTGGGTGGCTCAGTTGGTTAAGCAGCTGCCTTCGGCTCAGGTCATGATCCCAGCATCCTGGGATCGAGTCCCATATCAGGCTCCTTTCTCCACAGGGAGCCTGCTTCTCCCTCTGACTCTGCCTGCCACTCTGCCTGCCTGTGCTCACTCTTGCTCGCTCTCTCTCTCTGACAAATAAATAAATAAAATCTTTAAAAAAATAAAATAAAATAAATCTAATTATATACATATTGTTATGTGTTGAATTGTGTCCCCACAAAAGGTGTTGAAGTCCTAACCCCCAGTCCTTGTGAGTATGTCTTATAGGAAAATAGGGCCTTTGCAGGTCATCAAGTTAAGCGTGAAGGGTTCAGGTCATCAGGGTGGGCCTTAAAACAGTATGACTGACTGTGTTCTTATAAAAGGGGGAACCTTAGCAACAGAGACAGATAATCACACAGGGAGAAGTCCATGTAAGGAAGAAGGCAGAAATTTGGGTGATGCAGCTATAAGCCAACAAGTGCCAAAGAGTGCCAGCAAATCAGTAGAAGCTAGGGAGGGGCATGGGACAGAGTCGTCCTCAGTTTTCCAAAGCAACCAGTTCTGCTGACAACTTGATTTCTGACTTCTGTCCTTCGGAACTGTGAGATAGTACACTTCCATTGTTCAAGCCACCCAGGTTGTGGCACGTGGAAGCCTTGGAATCTAGGAGGGCAAGGTATTTGTGACGAGCACCGGATGTTATGGGTAAGTGATGAGTCTCTGATGTCTACTCCTGAAACCAAGACTACACTATATATTGATTAACTAGAATTTAAATTAAAAACTTGAAAAAAAAGGAGAAACTAATAGGCGCATAGATAAATGATAAATATAGGTCAAGAGGGAAACTATAAACATAAATGGAAAAAAAAAGCTGAGGAAGAACTGAAAATAACTTAGGCAATGTTACTGGAAAATTGGATTCCAGAGCCATTCAACATAAACTTACAATGTATTTATTCATTCATTCATACATTCAACGGCTGTCTATCACCCGCATGCCTACAACATGCCAGCTAGTAGGTAAGGGTTGTGGATACACCAGGGATAGAGATTGTCAGTAGATGAGGTTGGAAAGGACACACATTCAATTTTCCTAAGACATCCATTAATTATGTTATGCCTTCACAATTTTCAATGGCTTCTTTGTTCGCTCTTAAAAGTGCCCTGGTCTGAATGACAAATGATATGGTTGCCCTACTTCCAGGTCATAACTGGAAGTGTAGATCATTATACATGAAATCAGAAACCCGAGAGAGAGTGGAATGAGACATTCATGTGTTAAAAGAATTATTCTATTGTGCCATATGGAGAACAGGTTAGAGGAGGAAAGAGTGGGAACAGGGAGAAGAGTTAGCAGGATATATAACAAATTTGAAACGTTGTGAAAGTTTCTAAAAGAAGCAGAAACCTCCCTCTCTGTCTTGTGGGAGTTAACAGTCTGTTCATTGAAAACCAACATATTTAAAATAAAAAGCAAATTTAAATATGTTGTAATAGAAATATTAGCATACATTTTGGCACAATAAGAAGTTATAGAGATACATGATAGTTTTTTTTTTAATCTCTTTGGCAGCTCATGTAGATATTTTCCATTCTGATTTATGAAGTTGGTCATTGCTCTACATTTGTGGGAACTGATCCATGTCAATGTAATGCCTATTAGTGTCTGATTAATTGTCCTCATTACAGATGCTAACTAATCTGGAGTCAGCACCTCTTTATCCGAAGGATTCTTTAGTAGCTATGAGACCAAAAGTGACCTATCCTTTCACTGTTACAGTAGAATTTTCTTCTGCTTGCTTTAATGCCTCTTAAACCACCCAACACCCTTTCTCAAAAATTTCCTGGACCCCCCTTCTCAATCTCTGCTGGATGATTAGATTCAGTGAGCTTGATTCATTTTCCCTTTGTCAAGATGCAAAAAGAATTCAATGAAGTTGGCATTTTTTTTTCACCCTGTTCCACTTCTGACCTTGTTCCTTGCCCTTCTTTTTGCTTTCTGATCACTAGTCTTGGAGAATCAAGCCTCTGCTTCCAGAAGAGTCTCTCAGATCAGGTTTCTGAAAAACTGTGTAGGAAGTATTTGATCAGTTTTTAGTTTTGTGTCTCACTCTGAATTACCTACATGGTTAGCAATGAAGCAAAATGTGAGAGCAATGTATATGTCCTTTATGTACATGCATCACATAATGAATGATACATTACTCTTAGCATATATATAATAGCAAAGGGTACATCTTTTAAAATCCAACAAGAGATTGTTCAAAATTATAGCAGAAAGGACGAAGAAAAAATGGAACAGAACTATAGGACCAGAAAATGTTTCTGCTGGTAGTGAAATCACTTCGACAGAATTTTATTTAATGGTTAATCATCACCTTTGTTTTAAAAGATTTTATTTATTTGTCAGAGAGAGAAAGAGAGAGAACACAAGCAGAGGGAGAAGCAGACACCCTGCCGAACAAGGGCCCCGGTGTGGGACTTGATCTCAGGACCTGCAATCATGACCTGAGCCAAAGGCAGATACTTAACTGACTGAGCCACCCAGGTGTCCCAATAATCATCTTATCTTTCCCAGTAGACTGCCATCTTCTTTAGGATGAAGATCTAGATTCCAAATATCACCCACCATAGAATTTGGAAACTAATTAGTCTTTAATGTTTTCCAAAGAGAAAAATAGAATAAAATTTATTACAATTATAAGACAGTAAGCTCGCAGCTCTGTGTTACCTTGAACCGGTCGCAGGCTCGGTGAGCTCGGAGCGCGGCCAGAGGTCAGGCAGACGGGAGTAACTGGGCGCTGTTCTCTGAGGGCGCACTGAGGAGTGGGGCCCCGGGCTCTCGGCTCCTCCGGGCCGGAGACCAGGAGGCCGCCATTTGTATTCCCGTCCTCTGGAACTCTACGGAAAGCGCTCAGGGAACAAAAGCTCCTGAAAGCAAACCCGAGCGGATTACTCACCCCGGCCCCCGGGTAAGGGCGGTGTAATTCCGCCTGGGGCAAAGACACTTGAGAATCACTACAACAGGCCCCTCCCCCAGAAGATCAACAAGAAATCCAGCCGAGACCAAGTTCACCTACCAAGGAGTGCGGTTTCAATACCAAGGAGAGCAGCAGAATTCCAGAGGAGGAGAAAGCCAAGCACGGAACTCATGGCTTTTTTCCTGTGATTTTTTTTTAGTCTTGCAGTTAATTTAATTTTTTCTTTTTCATTTTTTTTTTTTTCTCGCCTTCGGGTAAAATTTTTTTTTTTAACTGTTACCTTTTTCTTTTTTAACGATTTTTTACTAGTTTATCTAATATATATATATTTTTTTTTTACATTTTTCTTAGGTGTTTTCTTTTTTAAAAAATTCTTTTCTTTTCTTTTCTTTTTTTTTTCTTTTTCTTTTCTTTTTGTTTTTTTTTTCTTTCTTCCTTTTTGAACCTCTTTTTATCCCCTTTCTCCCCACTCACGATTTTGGATCTCTTCTAATTTGGTTAAAGCATATTTTCCTGGGGAGAATTTCCCCAATATGGCAAAGGGAACGAGCATCAAAATTCAGGAGGTTCAGAGAATGCCCCTCAAAATCAATAAGAATAGGACCACACCCCGTCACCTAATAGTAAAATTTACAAGTCTCAATGACAAAGAGAAAATCCTGAAAGCAGCCCGGGAAAAGAAGTCTGTAACATACAATGGTAAGATTGTAATAATTGATAAAATAGCTAAGTAGAAGTATATTCTAAGTTCCATGAGGCACTAGCTCCTCATGCAGGAAAGTATGTGGTCTCCCACAATTTTCAACATTCATTCTATTTGGAGCTCAATAACATTTTGATGTTATTATGTTGAAGTCAATGAGATAAACAAATGCATCCAGTAAATAATTTTTAGGTCCATTAATTGGAAACAATTCTTTTTTTTAAGATTTTATTTATTTATTTGACAGACAGAGATCACAAGTAGGCAGAGAGGCAGGCAGAGAGAGAGAGGAGGGAGCAGGCTCCGTGCTGAGCAGAGAGCCTGATGCGGAGCTTGATCCCAGGACCCTGGGATCATGACCTGAGCCGAAGGCAGAGGCTTTATCCCACTGAGCCACCCAGGTGCCCCAGTTGGAAACAATTCTTAAATTCTTTTGCTCTCCAATATTCAACTTCTAGACCCTGGTCTTCTGGGTAGTCAACCAAAGGCAAAATTGATTAATATCTTATATCTGCATTTTCTTTAGAAAATTATCTTTTAATTAAATCAAGTTTAATCTCGAACTGTTCTTCAGTCTTCTTTGTATTTCAAGACCTTATAATTTTTAGAGCTTACCGATCCCAATTTTGTGAATGTTCCTCAATTTGAGTATGTCTGGAGTTTCTTCATTATTAGACTTAGGTTATGGATTTCTGGCTAAAACAACATCAAAATTGTATTCGATCCTTCTCTGTGCATCATATTAGGAGGATCATAATGCCAGTTGATTCTCTTACTGATGATGATACATTTTATCTATTGGCTAAAGTAGTTTCTGTCAGACTTCTTCTCTGTGAAGTTACTATTTCTCTTTGAGATCAATACTGATGATGATACATTTTATCTATTGGCTAAAGTAGTTTCTGTCAGACTTCTTCTCTGCGAAGTTACTATTTCTCTTTGAGATCAATAATTAATTTGTGAAGGGACAGATTGAGTCTCCATAATTCTGTATCTCATTAAAATTTCACCTACACATTTTAGTATCCACTGATTACTGACATACATTGACTGACTCGAGTATTTCATGCTTTGGGTTTGTGTAGCCAAGTCTAATTGTATATCCAAGACTAAAACAAAGGGAAGATTTAAGACAGTGTTAAGTACTATGAGTAATATATAATGGTGATTATTTTTAAAATGTCATGGGATGATGGGAGGCAAATTTAAGTTGGGTGTTTCTTAGCAAGTGGTAGATGAACTGATAATTGAATGACAAGAAGGACAAATCATGTAACATTTGGGAGTGGTGATCTCCAAGCAGAGAACAAGAATACCAAAGTTATTATGGAAGAAAATATATTGGTATGTTCACCCAAAAGAAAGATCATTAAATCAACCATAGAAATTGAGAAGAAAGGAAGAAGGTGCGATTAGAGACGGGCATCGTAAGCCTTAGTGATAATTATAAATCTTAGGATAAATGCCATATATGGGCACTGGAGCAAAGAAATGATAAGAACAGCATAAATAGATTTTCTTTGGATATATATAGATATCTACATATCTGTATGATAACATATTTATTTGGGAAGTTTTTCCTAATACCTATTTTACTCTTGGATTTAGCTTGACTTCAGGAGAATATCCCTTTAAATATGGACATTTGCACCACACATACTCATCAAGAATAAGTAAATTTGTGTGACATTTTGATATGAAATATCAATAAACATTAAGAAAATAAATATGTTTATCAAATAATCAATGATGCAGATATAGGTAATAGCAAACATATAAAGAAATAAAAATAAAAAATGATAGACAAAATCTTTAGAATAATCATTTTTTACAACCTTTCCTGTACTAGATTTGACAGAGTGTCTGATAATTTTACTGTTCTTGTGTGAAGTTTCTCCAGAGACACATATATTACATATTAGTTAATATAAGATAAAGAATGACAGGTTCCCATATATCCTAATAGCTATCACGCTTTCCTGGGTCAGCCAAGGTGAGTCTTTTCTCATCCATCATATGCTTCACAAATCTAGTACATAGTTACTTCACTGCACTTTTGGTATTCTCTCTTGTCTGGTGATAATATATTTTACAATTAATTGGAAGGATATTATCAGCTTAAGTGAAATTTTAGAATTTCTGGTCTGGTACACCATCCCAGGAGAATAAAAGGCATGTCATATTGTATAGATAACTTTGTAATTATTTCAATTTACCATAGCACAATCTTTACAGCATGTAGCAATTACTGAGCATGACCACAAAATAATGTCCTCTTTTCCCACAGTTCCTCCAGCATAAATCAGACTAGAAAGCCTAGAGTTATCATAACTTAGTGTATAAATTAAATAAGTCCTGGTATCAAATTTCCATAAAATTACATGGTAGAGCATGATATTTTGTATATTCAAAAAACTTTCCAAACCAAGGTCAATCTTCAGGGATTTTGCTCTTTTCTTTTGAACTGCTTATAAAAGAGCAAAAATCACATACCTTAGAAGGATAATTTAAATTTTACATCTCAAGAGAAAATATACCATAGATTTTTCACTTCTATGAAAATTTTGGTTTTTTCTAATTAGATATCCTGAATGTTTCATTGAAATGTGACCTGTGATCAAAAAGAGGGAAAAAAGGAAAGAAATATTGCTAAGCACAACTAGAATAATTGTGGAAATCCTTTCAGAAAATGTAATCAAACCTCCATAATATTTGACTTATTTTTACTAAATTGGGTTAAAAAAAATTTTTTTTTCACTGAGTCTGTGAAAGTTAATCATGCCTTATCTGCAAAGCAAAACCACAGACCCATTTTGAAAAGACAAGTCTGATTTTCTGACCTTCAAGTTGGAAAGCTGACTTGGATGTAACTACAAATGAATGTTTTCCATATTAGCAAAAGTAAGAAATATGTACACTGTAGAGTGAGACCACTGTGTGTGCATGAAGGATACTGCCTTCCCATATTTCCACAAAATGTCAGTCATCTGAGAGAATGAATGGTTGTGAAGCTTCCATCAGCTATTGCACAGAGAGGAAAACATACCAGTGAGGTAAAGAAATGCTTTACCTCCTACAAATTTGTGTAGACTAGTTGGAAAACTGTTAGAGTTGTAATTAAACAGACCTGGATCCATATTCCGATTCCTTCAATGACGAAATGTACTCACTTAAGCAAATGACACATCATATAATGTGAGGTTCAAAATAACCACCCCACTGCCTGTGATGCAGACTAAATGCAATGAAGTATAAAATGTATTTGCAAGTTAGTAGGCATTCAATCTAATGTTGTCCTCCTGTCTATTTCATCATGCTACATATTTCTCTAACAGCATAAATGAGAGCAACTGGAACATCAAGTTTGGAATTTGACATCTACTGAGTACTCACCATGACAAAGAACATACTAAACTCTGAAGATAGAAAAAGATGGGAGAGATACAATAGTAAAATAAATGTCATTCTGAGAGATATTGAAATATCATACCCAAGGTAGATTTGATAACAACACACATTTAACAAAAAATCCTGACCTTTTTCAATTCGATGGATAAAGTATTAGTACCCTTACAGTTTTGGTCTCTATGTTCATGAAATATCACCAACCATATTTCAGTTCCACTAAAGATATATGTCTCACATGTATCAGTCTGTAATTACAAGTATAAGGGATTCTGGAATTAGAACTGACCTCAGATAAAATCCTGTCACTTAAGTGCTTATAACTCTGGGAAATTGAAATTTTATAAACTTAAGTTTCCCCTTCTCTAACATGTAATCTTTGGTGTTAATTGAGATAACATATACAAAGTCTTTCGAGGAGTGTGAACACATAGTATGTGTTCAATAAACATTGGTTGCTATTATTATTCTTATTGCTATTCCCTATAAGGGTAATATAGATATGATAAAGAACTGAAAAACATAAAAATTTTACCAGGTTAACCTCCAAGGAATATTTTCAATACATATTCATTTACTTTTCAAAAGAACTAGAATAAAATTTCTTGCAATTTGCCATTATTGCATTGCATTATACCATTGTATAATTTTTTGGGGGGGAGCATTGCAGAAGAATAACACAGGGATTTTCTTTATAAGTATCTCTTGCCTAGAAATTATACCAGCAATGTTAATAGAATTTCATAAAAGTAATACCTACCCAACTAATGAAAGGTCTATATCAAAGGAAGAAAGGAATAAAAAGGAAATAAAATGCTTCTAACTGTGATAGTAATAACAACCCCCCAAGATTTTTTAATAAACAATAATGTTTTACAAATTAACATTAATATTTTTTGTAATCAGTAAAACACATTAGATTCAAATATAGAAGAAAGCAAAAACAAAACAAAACAAAACAAAAAAAACCCCACAACATTATAAGTTGGAATGGAAATTTAGGCATAAATTTTAAATTTAGAATAAGGTATGATGGAAACTTAATGTTCCTTTGCCATTTGGAAAAATGCTTGCTAAAAGTAATTAAATTTATACTATTTTGTTGCTTTTGAAAAGCACTTTCATAATCCTGGCTGGTTTTCATAATAATACTATGATAAAAAAATCAAGTTGAGGGAAATTGTGGTGTTGAACACAAACAGCTAGTAAATGGTGGAAATGGCCCTAAAAACCAAGCCTAATAGCAATAATTCCATTTTCCCCATTCATGTTTCCTGCCTGCTGCATTTTCTAGCCTAAGAAAATAAGATGTAAGATAAAAGTAGAATTTTACTTCCTGTCTCATAACTCTGTTCTCTTTTTGTTTAAAGATTTTTTTTCTTTAATTCATCAGAAAGAGAAAGAAAAAGAAGGCAAGCACAAGAAGGTGGGGACAGCAGGCAGAGGGAGAAACAGGCTCCTCACTGAGCAAGAAGCCTAATGTGGGATTCAATCCCAGGCCCCTGGGATCATGACCTGAGCCGAAAGCAGATGCTTAACCAACTGAGCCAACCTGGTGTCCCTAATAACTGTTCTTAATACACCTTGATACTCCAAAATTGTTTAAATTTTTCTTGAATTAATATACAGATAATTTTTTTTGCAGAGTTTAAGGGAGTTTGAAAGAATAGAGGTGGATGATAAGCAGTTTAAAGTATTTACTGTATTTAAAGATAATTTTATAATAAGAATAAAAAAAATGTGCTTTCTTTGGCAGCCTACTTCAGTTGCAGGGATAAGTAAGAAAAACTTTTTAAACCCTGAATATATAGGAATATTCCTTTTCCTGGTTTCATTAATCTGGCCATGTAGTTTTTCCCCTCAGAATGCACTGCAAAATATGGTCTTTCTCCCAGAAATTTTTCCGAGTTTCAAAATGTACCAGAATATTCCCTCATAATCTGTGATTCAAGGAGCTTAAACATTTAGCCAAAATGACTTCTCATGTATATGTTATCCTGGCCAATTTAAACTCGATTGTTATAGCATAACAAAGCCCTCTGTAACTAAACTGGCGAGGACATTCTCAGTTTTGTAGATATCCCTGAGGCATAGATAATGATACAGCAAAACTATGATTGGTCCACCTTTCTTCAGCTATAATCCGTGCTGCCTACATGTAGAGAGCGTTTCTGGCACCACTAATTGTATCTTACTTCCAAAAATATCCTTTTGGAATATTCAACACAGCTGGAAGCAAGATGTAATGTGATAATGTTAGAAAAGTTGTAATAGGGTCTATTCTGAAGGGTATTCCAGATCAGGACTGAAGTTAAAGAGACAAGAATCTTGAAAATATTTTTAATACAGCATTAGCCCTTTGCAGCTATGTTATTTGGCATCAGATTTTCTCACACAGAAGAAAAGATTATCTGTGCTTTATTCACCTTTCAATAACACAGTTCACCTTTGGAACTGTATTAATGTATTATAAACACTATTGTTTTCGTAGTACACAGTCTCCCAATTATCTACAAGTGGTTATCTAGATTTTGATTTTTTTCCCCCACATTGGCTTCTGGGGCCATTTTACATGTTAAGGAGCAGAATCAAAGATTAACAAATTTGAAATTTTTTATTTATTTATTTATTTTTTATCTTAAGGGTCACATTCAATAGATTCATGGATGAGAAGATTAGAACTCCTGGCTGAGTAAGGTTTCTTCATGACCCATGCTAACAATTTTTTCAGGATGACAGTCCCTTTATGCTCAAAGAAACAGGACATTTCTTCATATAAATAAAAATAATTTTCAACACTAGATATTTGAAAAGTAAAATCTTCCTAATCTCATGCTTACTATGGAAGACAATTAAATTTAAATTAGCTTCATCTTGGATCATGAGCAATGGTGTTTCATTATAGAAATACAAAATATGATTATTTGGCTATGTTTAATAGAGAATTATAACATTTAATCTCCTCCTACTGATTTTTAACATATAAAACTAAGATACTGAATTTAAGATTGTAAGATTAGGTAAAAATAACCTAATGAGATAACAAGATCATCGGTATATACCCTCTGAGAATTATAATTGAACTAAAAATATATATGAATTTCCACCTGCAACCACAAAGCTCAGATCCCATCTGTATATCCCACAGATATTTAAACTCAACAAATAAAAAGTATTGTATTTTCTATATCAAATGATAGCTCCTTATTTATCCTAGTATCTAAACTAGAAACACAAAGGTCAATTTTTGTTTTTCTCTTTAGTTTTCACATTTGATCATTGACCAATCCTGATGAATTTAACAAACATTTTTTTAGAAATTAAATCTAGTCTCCTATGTCTCTTTGCATTAACTCTGTGTTACCACACAACAACTTAACTGATTACTTTTATTTAATTATTATCCCCTCAAATCATTTTTCATACAAACCAGAGGCATAAGTCTAAAATGTCAACCTAATGAGTCATTCTCCTTCAAACAATGCCTTACAGGACTCTTCATGCCTAAAGGTAAATTCTATTGTTAATGTCCGAATGCTAGTACATCCATAGTGTATCTCCTGTCTAGGCTCAGACCTCACATGTATTTTCTAGGAATCATGCTCTACAAAAAGGATATGTTTTTGTTGTTGTAGCTGTTTGTTTTCTTTTCTCTTCTTCTTCTTCTTTTTTTTTTTTTTTTTTTGAAGGCTTAGCCACCACTTCTTCTTTGTTGCAAACCACTATGAAAATAAAGTTAAAATGCAATAGCAGGTTTAAAGAAATCTACAATGGTGGATGATGGATGGAGTTTCAACAGAATGTTGAGGTTGTCTTTGTCATTCCACACATTAATTTCTTGCCATTTGTCTCCCCAAAATCAATCCTAGATAAACTATTGAAGAAGAGTGGACATGGATATAATAAAGAGATAATAAAACACTGTGAAGAAACTGAAGATTTACTTGAAATGGTATTGGGTAAATGAATGCAGCCTGGAAGGGAAGGTGATGGGAAGGAAAGGGTAGATTGGAAAAAGGTGATTTTAGTTTGCTATGTGTTTCTCTTCCATTGCCTTGGGATAAACATTAATTTCCTCTATACAAAAGAAGCTGTCTTCCTTAAAGAACTGCCTTCATTCTGCATTACTTGAGAAAAACTTTTTTCCAAAGATTTATTTACTTGTTATTTTAGAGAAAGAGAGAGAATAAGGCGGAGGGACAGAGGGAGAGACAGACTCTCAAGCAGACTCTGTACTGAGTGCAGAGCCTGAGGTGGGGCTTGATTTCACAAAGCTGAGATCATGACCTGAACCAAAATCAAGAGTTGGATGCTTAACTTACTGAGGTGCCCAGGTCCCCTCTAACATTTTGGGGGGGATTTATTTATTATTTAGGGGGCATAAGAAGAGAGGGAGTCTTAAGCAGACACCCTGCTGATAGCGGAGCCAATGCAGGGCTTAATCTCATGACCCTGACATCAAGACCTGAGTCAAAATCAAGAGTTGGATGCTTAACTGACTAAGTGACCCAGTTTCCCCTTTCCTTACTAACTTTTTATCACAGGAATTAGATATATGTAAAACATTCATATGTAAAATATTGTATATCTAAACTGATGATGAGGAAGAAGGGCAACATCAGACCAGCACAAACTTTTACTGGCATGAGAAACTCATAAATGCGGGTGTGAATTAATCAGTTGATCAGTTGTTTCTGAAAATTTGCCTCTCCACTCATTTCTCTCAATATCCTTTATTTAGATGCCCATAAATGGTTATCCCACCATTATAAAAAGATGGAAAACAAATATACACTAGTTTTCAAACATTGGGTAGAAAGCAGTGGAAGGCTCTGATGCCTAAAAGAAGTGGTCCCTGAGGGAAGAGCCAGACAAATGCACAAATTTAATGTATGAATCAGTTTCTAGGGAAGGCACATTGGGGTAAAGCCAAACAGGCTAGTAGTCTCACCCAGCTGAGGAGACAGATGTATGGATTCAGAGAGGTTGAGGCATGTAGAATTTGTGGAGCAGAGTAATAAGAGAAAAATTCACAGAGAATGAAATATGCAAGTATCTAGGGAAGGACAGTCAGGAGGATTTGGCTGAGTAGTGATCACTACATACTTGAGAAGAAACTACCTGAGAACAAGGAAAGACCACTGGAAATCATTAGCTCAAATAATTCCTAGAGCTCACAAATGGCTGGAAAGAGTGTTCTCATTAGCTAGTTTTTTTTTTTTAAAGATTTTATTTATTTATTTGACAGAGAGAGAGATCACAAGTAGGCAGAGAGGCAGGCAGAGAGAGAGAGAGGGAAGCAGGCTCCCCGCTGATCAGAGAGCCCGATGCGGGACTCGATCCCAGGACCCTGAGACCATGACCTGAGCCGAAGGCAGTGGCTTAACCCACTGAGCCACCCAGGCGCCCTCATTAGCTAGTTTGAAGAAAAGTTATAATTCAGAAGACACTGGACACATTTCTTCCAAAGATATTACTCTATTTGTGGAGCTAAACTAGTCCCAGAATAAATTCTTCTCTGAATTGGCCATACTAAGACTTATAAGTAAAACTCAAAATGACCAAACTAATTTATGAGTTAATTGCACATCATATTGAAACTTAATGCCCTTTAAATAAAGATCTCAAAATCCAGGACCCAGGAACATCAAATACATAATTTCTGATGCCCAATTTTAAAATCATCAGATATAGAGATAAGAAGATAATTATTACCTATAAGCAGGAGTTTAACTGAGTTAATTCCTGTTGACATAAACAGATCCAGAAATAGAATATATTAAATTTAGCAGATAAAAACTTTAAATAAGATATTAGGATATCTATATATCTCAGTGTGTGTGTGTGTATGTGTGTGTGTGTGTGTGTATGCATATATATGTATATATACATACGTATATAAATAAAATGGTGCCAGATATGAAATCTTAGCCTTCACCAAGAATTTGAATACGTACAATATCTTAGTTCTAAAGCACTGGTGGAGTGTGGGGTTGGTGGTGCAATATCTAAGTAATATAAAGATTTACTAGAAAAGGGAGCATTGATGAGGAAAGTTTTGGAAGAAATTTTAAAAGACTATAAATGGAGCTTATAGAGAAAACAAAAAATACTGGATGAAATGAACAGGAGATTAGATACTGCAGAAAATATCACTGTATTTAAAGGCACTTAAAATGAAATACAAGTATGAAACAAGACTTAATAAGTAGGAACAGAAACATATATCAGACAATATAAAATGGTATAATATACATGTAACTGGATTTCTAGAAGTAGGGAGTTGGAGAACAGATACTCTAGTAATAACAATTAAAATTTCCCAGTTTAATACAAAGTATAAATTCATAGATCTTAGAAGCTCAACAAACCAAAGCAGAAGAAATATAGAGAAAATAATGTCAAAGCACATCATAATATAATTGCTTGAAATGAGTGATAAAGAGAAAGTTTTAAAAGCAGGCAGAAGAAAACGAACAAAAACAAAAACTTTATATGCAAAGGAACAAATATATAAAAGAGTATACTTCTTGGTTGATTTTATGAAAGCAGAAGACAATGGAAGTGTATCTTAAGGATTAATAATAAGAAAACAAAAGCAAACACAAAATCTGCCAAGCTCAAATTCATTACCCAGAGAGAGTATCTTTGGAAAATGAAAATAAAAATTCTCTGGATTAACTGCTTCTTCCAAATGCTGCTTCATTCCAAGTTAGTGAACTATTTACTGAAGGATGTGCCTGGGTTGGCAACAAAAAAGAATGATTAGCAGTGACTTTGTGGCACTCAAGTCTCCCTATCCTGAGATTCACACCATGTCTTTTTCTCAAATCACTGGAAACTCCTTAAACCTTTCCACAGGTCATATTGACAGGCAGAGCAAATGATAATCTCAGGTAAAATTGAATTTAAATACCAAATAAATAGACATTTGTAGACTAATGCTATCTCAAAAAACTGTTCAAAATTTAAAAAAGAAAATCAAAACAATGGAGAACATATATCAAGTGAACCAAAATTAGTAGAAAGGAAAGACTTAGAAGTAGATATAAATATAAGATCAATGTAAGGAAATAGGGATGTATGTTAACAATACTAAACAAGACTAAGGATTTAAAAAAGAAAAGATCAAGATAAAAAAATATGGAAAGCTATTTTGAATAAGGCACCACATTGATAGATCAAATGGTAGTATAAATATCAAAAAAACAAGCCAGTGAGGGAGATGATCAGTTTGAGGAATATCAAGAAGAAAGCAGAGTAAAAAGGTATGTATAAGTCATGGAGAATATAAAAAATAAGTATTAATCCCCTGGTGACAGAATTCCTAGAAGGAAGGGTAGTGATGATGAAGGAAGAATTTTTATCTTAAAAAAATAATAATAATAATAAATAAATAAATAAATAAATAAAATTCCCAGAATTAACCTGTGTGTGTGTGTTTTAAGTTAACACGAGCAAATCTGGGTGTCGCAGTCAGTTGAGTGTGCACCCTTCATCTCATAATCCCAGGTCCTTGGGATAGAACCCTACATCCAATTCCCTGTTCTACAGGGAGCTTGCTTCTCCCTTTGTCTTCTTTTGTCTCCCTACCCACCATCTGCTGCTTATGCCACTTGTGCTCTCTCTCTCTCTCTCGCTCATTCTCTCAAATAAATAAATAACATCTTGAAAAAAAAAAGGCAACATGTGATTACACAATTAGTCCTTAATCATATTATTAAATTTAGGCATTATATAAATCATCAGAGAAGAAGAACGGACATTGTTTTACCTGAAATTTCAAGGATTACAATAACAGTCTAGCAAATAGTATTATAAATGGCTGGTAGACCATAGGTTTTTTTTAAATAGTTGCCTGCTATTCATGTTTTTCAAGGTATATTGGTGCAGATAGTTGAGTATTTTGGTATTTATCATTTTCTTCCTTGATAGGATACCTGTCTTACTCAAATATTCTGAAGCAGACAGATAGTAACTGTAATTCCTAAGAAAACTGTAAACCTGCCTGTCATTTCTAGTGTCCTACACAATGCTTGATTGAGTTTAGGCACTTAAATATGTTTGTCATTACACAAAATTATAATTATATTTTACTTATGTTAGAATAATTATATAAACAAAACAAATGAATTAAATAGCCACAGATCCAAATCATTGCTTATTGAGTGTCAGCAGGATAGTCACCAAAATATTGAACACTTACATTAATGATTTTTATATTAATCTATGGTTAAGGCTATAACAATGTATTTGTCACTTGGTTTCACTTACATGGTATTGTCCTAATTCAGGATTTTATGGTATAAATCTCATCTACCAATTCTGTATTTTCAAACTACAGTTTTATTTTCTATATTCCTTAATAATCACTTTATTTCTAACTACATATCATAATATTTTATAGAAAGTTCACATAATTCATTTGTCCTTTCTTAAAATATAGTTTACTTATTTGGCTTCTAATATTAATCACAAGAATCCAGAAGATATATTCTTTCTCTTCCTCTCTTTGTTTTCTTCTGTGTTAGACTAGTATTTGCCATACTATTTTAAACTTTATTTTTTAAAAAATTCTATCATAGTTCAGTGGAAATATATACTTGGTATATGGGAATAGGTGAGAATTACTGACCCGTGAACAATCTGTGATAGAAAAGCAGATGAAAAGATACCAAGTGTAGTTTTTAGGAGTAGCTGAAGTAGCAAATCCAGAAGATGCTCTGCAGGTCACTCAAAGCTGGGGAGCAAGGAGAAAAAGAAATTAAGATAAGAGGGACAACCAAGGAGAAAAAACAAGACAAAATGAAACACTTCAGAATTGAAAGAAGCGTTATATCCTTTGCTCAGTATGGTAAAGGTGTCTAATGGTACAGGTGGCTCTGACAAGGGAGAGCTGATCTTTAACTCTACTAGATGCAGTGGACATGGTCCACTTCTGGTGGTGCTGGGCACAGGATACAGTTTTATAGTAATCTCTGCATAATGAGAAAACCTTTAAATAACAATGATTGAACTCCACACTGGGAGACTATAGGAGAAGGAATTTAAGAGTAGTATGCAATGTAGACAGGGAATGAGATCATGAAAGAAAAACATTTGTTTGAATGAAGTTTTTTAAATGAACTTTGACCTCCAAGCTTCAGAGAAGAAAGCAGATAATTCCTGTATCTTGATGGCCTGTTAGCACTAACTCTCAAAGTCAGTGGTAAGTAGTGCACCTTGTAGTCAGGCAAAAACATTATTGCTTAGTCTGTGCCACAATATGGCTGCTTGAAGTGGAGTAAGGAAATCTGGGAGCAGGAATGGAAGGTAGATATTCTCATTCATTGGCTCCAGGTATGAGAGTCAGAGCTATAAATGAACCCGCTGTTCGGTTTGGACTCTTTGACACAATCACCCTGGACATGGGTTTACCTAGAAGGTAGAGAGAAGCCAAAGATTCAATAACATATGGCATATTGGTTGTTACTGTATACAGCATTCATAATCTCTACATAAAACTGTTTCTAAAACAATAAAAGACTCTAAGCCAAATAGATAAGTAAATGGAATATATTATGTTTGATTGCTTTCTCCCAACACATCCCATCAGTTAATTGTGTTTTGTTTATTTATTTATTTATTTTTTGTTTTGTTTTGTTTTTTTTTTTTTTGGCTGATGAAAATAATCTAGCTCCAGTAGGGGAATGCTTCTAAATCTTCAGCAAACGAGAAAAAATCCTTAATTTGTAAATGATATAATCTGGAGCATGATAGGAAGTGAAAGAATTGGGGATAATGCCACTTAACTAAAAATATTTTCTTTCAATGTAAGTATGATTTCATTAAGCTGAAACCCAAACCCATCAATCATGAGTAAAAATTCAGTTGCAAATGAAGAATTTATCATATTTACCTCAAATAAACTTGAGGAGAATGTGGTTATTGCAACAGTTTAAGAGACTTCACTTCATGAAAGAATATGAGCATTAAGTTGTATTTTTAGTGTACACAGCAAATATTGTAAAAGTACTATTTGACATAAATATGTGTGATAGACATATTCTATCTCTCAATATCTATCACATATTCTATGTGTGAGAGACAATGTTCATTCAGTCTTTTTTTTTTTTTTTTTTTTTTTTAGAATAGCTATCAGTCAGCTCATGTTAGGAAATACCTATTTAAGCTATTTAAGCTAGGCTTACCATTTGTTATAAGTCAATCATTAACCAGTGTGTGAAAACTATTTTTCTAAAAAATGATATCTGAATATTATTTCCAATCCATTTGTGAGTGGTGAATCAATCTTTTACAACATACACGCATTTTGTTTAGAAACTCTTTACTGTCATATGAAAATAAAGTTGTCTTTAGTCAAATATGGAAATTCACGGAAACTCTTGAAACAGTTCCAATATAATGGTTCATATTTGTTCTTCAAAAAAATTGTTTTCTATTATCAAAAATAAGACATGCAGGTATGAAATGTGACAGAACTCTAAGAGTTTGCACTACAATATCCAAGATCCTTATGAAGTTGCTATAAATTGTATTTTAAAATTCTGGGTGGAAACACACATACACACAAATACATAAACATACATGTATTTTTTAGAGTAAATTATTTTTGGTACATCATTTCCCTTAACAGCAAGTACACATGTTCTTTGTTACCCTCATCTATTGTCCATGGAGTAGTGAGAAGGGAGGTTTATGGAATTTGCAAACTTGGAGTTTTGAGGTTTAACTTTTGTAAGTCCAAGCAATTCAGTAGTCTTCATATATTACTACCCTTTTCTCTCACCTCTTAGTTCATAATATGTTCCAGTCTCCCTCACATAAAAATCTGGCATCATTCTATTTAATGTTCTTTTCAAGATCAATTTAACTATGACTTTGCTCTTAACTGCAAATACTATTGAAGTAATATGTATTTATAGTTTCTATTTCCTCATCTTTCAATTGTTTCAATATCCATGTAGTCCCTGCCCATCTATTGAAACGTCTCCTTTTCCAGTCTTACACAATGCTCTATTTCCTAAGTTCAATGAAGCCTGTTGCAAGCACCTTTGTTAGGCAACAATTCCTGCAGGATAAAAAGTTCTTTTGCCTCAAAGACAACATTTTCCTTCCTAGTTTTCTTCTTACTCTCCAGTACATTTAATATTCTGTACTGGTTTACTTTTGCTTGCTCGTCTCAAATGATCTGGTTCTTTTTCTTACATATTTTAAACCATAGTGTATCCTAGCCTCACACATCTCTGAGTATTGATTTCCGGTGTGGGGAGACACAAGTTTTCACATTTCTACTGCGGTGCTAAAAGCCTCACACAATTTCTCTCTTTTAAGTCCCACATAGAACCCAGGGCTTCTTGGCTCAGTAGAAGCAAATGAAATAGAATTTAAAGAAACAGGAAAAGGGCTACAGTCCAGTCATGATCCTGGAATCACGTTGTGAATGTTTTCCAGCTTACTTTTCTCTTTTCTCTTGGCTTCCCCAACTCATATAAATTATCCACAGGCCCTCTAGGAATCTATTACTGAAAGAGGAGAGAAGGAAGAGGCATGGGGGTGGGGGAAGGGAGAGGGAGAGAGAGAGGAAGAAGAAAAAGGGATCTGTGTGAAAGGATCCTAAAATACTGCCACCCTCTATTTCTCATCTCAAAGCCCTGAATCAGTTGCTACTGATAAAAAGAACAGAAAAAACAAATGGCCATATTAAGCTCAAGATATGAAACTTATCTCTTGAATTCCTGATTATCTTACACATATGTTTTACCATCTTCTTTCTCAAGTCTTCTCATTCCTCATTCTCTTGTAATGTAATGTTGTTCCATTACATTTTGCCTTTTTTTAGACTTCTATTTATTTGCGAGAGAAAGAAAAAGAGAGAGAGAGAGAGAGAGTGCATGAGGAGGGAGTGGGGCAGAGGGAGAGAGAGAAATAGACTTCCGACTGGGAGGGATCCAGAGGAAGAGCTCAATCCCAGGACCCTGAGATCATGACTTGAGCTGAAGGCAGAAGCTTAATAAACGGAGCCTTCAGCCCTCCCTGTTTTGCCTTTACAGAGCTCTCCATTTCTCTTCTCAACATGGAAAGTCTCTCATAAACACCTGGCTTTTATTTTACTTTTTTAATCTCTGCAAGAGAGTATTAGCCACGGATTCACCTGTGCTCTCAGAGTATCCTGGAGTTCTTTGTTTTATTTTGGTTTTGTTGTTGTTTCAAGTTTTTTATTTAAATTCTAGTTAGTTAACATATAGTGTAATATCAGTTTCAGGAGTAGAATTTAGTGATTCATCACTTATATCTAACACCCAGCGCCCATCACATGCACCTCTCTTAATGGCCATCACCCATTTAGCCCATTCCTCAACCCACCGCCCCTCAAGCAACCCTCAGTTTGTTCTCTATACTTAAGAGGCTCTTTTATAGTTTGCCTCCCTCCCTTTTTTTTCTTTCCCCTATGCTCATCTGTTTCGTTTTTTAAATGAGTGAAAGCTTATGTTATTTGACTTTAACTGATTTATTTCACTTAGCATAATACACTCTCTCTCCATCCATGTCATTGCAAATGACAAAATTTCACTCTTTTTGATAGCTGAGTATAGCTGAGTAATATTTCATTGGGGATATATATCCATATCTACATATATAGATATATATCTTTAATTTTCTGAGTAACTTCCATACTGTTTTCCAGACTGACTACCAGTCTTCCTTCCCACCAACAGTGCAAGAGGGTTCCCCTTTCTCTGCATTTTCACCAACATTTGTTGTTTCCTGTGTTGTTCATTTTAGCCATTCTGACAGGTGTGAAGTGTATATCATTATAGGTTTGGTTTGTATTTCCTTGATGATGAATGATGTTTGAGCATCTTTTCATGTGTATATTAGCCATCTGTATGTCTCCTTCATAGTATTCTGTTTTAAATATGTATTCAATACATTCTCAGAGAATGAATGAATAGATGGAGATAAACTTAAAGCAAATGGAGATGATACTTTGAATGGGAAAGTAGTCTAAAACAGAAGGTGATTGCCATTATTCTAAGTGGGATATAAACAAAGCTTTTCCAATTCCATTTAGTCACCAAACATGACTCACATATAATTCAGATAAAAGTGTCAAGTAAAACAATACTATACTTTTATCTTTGACAGGTTAAGTTTCATGAGGTGTTAAGAATTTGGCAAAATATTTAAGCATATAAATTTAACTATCAAGGAATGTATATATAATATTGGTCAAAATTTGTAGTAAACATTCATCTTATAAGATATAATGATATATGAACCATCATTTTAAGTAACTTATTTACTTATAAAATAAAGTAAGAATTTCTCATAGGTATATAATATTTCTGGTGAGGGAAATTTTTTTAGCTATACTCAATATTTGTAAGTAGATTCTAAAATTTTTTTTTAAAGATTTTATTATTTATTTGACAGACAGAGATCACAAGCAGGTAGAGAGGCAGGCAGAGAGAGAGAGAGGAGGAAGCAGGCTCCCCGCTGAGCAGAGAGCCCAATGCGGAACTCGATCCCAGGACCCTGAGATCATGACCTGAGCCGAAGGCAGCGGCTTAACCCACTGAGCCACCCAGGTGCCCGATTCTAAAACTTTTAAAACTATGTTGGTTGTACACAAAAACATAAATATATCTGAGTGGAAATCACAATAAAAGAAGAACCATCTTCCACTTTCATATGTTGTTAATTTAGGAGAACATACAGTTATTCTTCCTCTTGCCAAGAGATTGGGAAAGACTTCATTGAATACTGGATTTGAGCTCTAGAAAGTGTCATCCACTCAGCAGTATTCTTGCTGAGTCATCAAAATACACACAGCTAAAAGCATTAATTTCCCCCTTAAAAGTATTCTTGAAAGCTGTGCTGTTTCAGAAACAGAAGCAAAGTCAGCTGAAAAAGTACAGTTAAATTCACCTTTAAGTGAAAATATATATAAAAAAATCGATTTTGAGTGAAGTGTTTTTATTTATTATAGGACAGAATTTAATCCAACTAGGTTTTTTTTTAGGGAAATTTAATATATTGCTCAATCCTGTATACCTTTCACACTGAAAGGTTAATCCTATTTCTACTGTTTCAACTGTTGGATTTAATCCTTTGTCTCAGAGGATTTAACTAACGTATTTTAAAGCCCTGATTTCCAATATGTTGCAAGAAATAACTAAAAAGACAAGGCAGTGAAACCTGACAAACAAAGTTGCTCCTTGTTGCAAATTTGAAAGCTATCCTGGCCTGATATTCAAGATAATCAAAACGTGATTTACACTCGTAGTAAGGAGTCTGGATAAATTATAAGGCAACCTACTTTCTTGATGAATAATTCATATATATTAAGATAAATAATATTTCTTGTCATTCTTGATTTAAAAAAAAAAAAACTTGGCATCCTTAACAATCCAGACCTAAATACTTTTCATGGCATTTCTCAAAGATTGGCATGTTACATTTTATGAGGGCAACAAGTGAGACAATTAAAGTACCTCAGCATCCAGAGAACCATTAGTTTACATAAGCCTGCAACCACAAAATAATCATGATCATTTTCACAGGCCTGATGCTACATGTCTCATTAATATTAAATAATAAATTTTGATTTCTGAAAACTCAGTGTCCATTCTTGATACTCAGGAGATTACAGATAGTTTCCCAGACAAGTCTTTAGTCCAAAGCAATCATTTCAAACTTGGGAAATCTATTACATACAAGCCCATAGATAAAATATTTTAAGTAAATCTTTTGACATTTCTCTGTTTGGGCCATGATTGTAAGGTGATTCTGTATGTTCTGATACAGACAGGTAATATTCAATACCATTGTGATGTTTTGACTGATACAAGTAAAAGGGTATATATATTCAATCTCATAAAACGTGTATAGTTTGGGAATTTACTTCTGCACACAAATAAATTCTTCTGCTTACCTTTTTGTTTTTTAAACAAAGCTAAATATTCTAGAACTGTCTCACTTTTGTGTGCTTAACAAAATAAAATCTAATATGCTGCTTAAAATTTGGAAGTAATTTGGGGCACCTGGGTGGCTCAGTGGGTTAAAGACTCTGCCTTCTGCTCCGGTCATGATCCCAGGGTCCTAGGATCGAGCCCCACATCTGGCTCTCTGCTCTGCGGGAAGCCTGCTTCCTCCTCATTCTCTGCCTGCCTCTCTGCCTACTTGTGATCTCTGTCTGTCCAATAAATAAAGAAAGAAAAAACTTTAAAAAAATTTGGGTATTATAGAGGGCACGGGTTGCATGGAGCACTGGGTGTGGTGCAAAAATAATGAATACTGTTATGCTGAAAATAAAAAATAAATTTAAAAAAATTGGAAGTTATTCTTGAAAGGTTAGATAACAAATGAGAGCAATACACATTTTAAAGATATCTGCTTTATTGGGTTTTGCTCCAGTCCTTTACTATTTTTCAAAGTTCTACATGGTAATTATTTGCATTAAAAATATGAAAAAGGGGCACTTTAGTGGCTCAGTTGGTTAAGCCTCAGCCTTAGGCTCAGGTCATGGTCCTGGGGTCCTGGTATCGAGCCCTTGAGGGCTCCAAGCTCAGTGGGGAGTCAGCCTCTCCTTGTCCTTCTGCCCCTTTCCCTCTTCTCATGCTCTCTTTCTCTCTCAAATAAAATCTTTTTAAAAAAGTGGAAGAAAAAGGTGTAACCTATCTCATCAAAATTCATCCTACAAATGAAAACCAGGACTTTTGAAATATACCTTACTTCAAGATTTGGAAACACATCAAAGAGGAAGTACTTTATTTGCAAAAATTAAAAACAAAAGTTTAGTACTACTAAAGTTTTAAAACTGTTTTATATTTTATTTCATAACTCTGTATTCTGGTTAGCTATTTAATTATGTTATATGATAGCATGTCAATCTCTTGTAAATACTGTCAGTGGGAATAAAGCGTCTAATGATTAAAATAAATTATATTTAACTTTGTTCAAAATGGAAATTATTTTATTAAGAAAGTGTTTGATAAGCTTCATTTAAACCCTAGAAATTTCCTCAGAGTAGATGGTGAGTATTATGGCTCTAACTGAACAGTTTGATTTGTTATCCTTGACTGCTTTATACATAACCACTTTTCTTTGTAGATGTGATTTTGGCCATGTGATTATATAATTGTGAATAATATTGAATATGTCGATATCATATTCTCTCTATGTAAATATACTCTCTATCACTTTCTATGTAAATATACTCTCTATCACTTATTTGTGAAAACAAAAGTATACTTATAATATACTTATATGATGCTTATACTAAATCTATAATGAACAAATTATTCATTGGACAAGTGTTTATAAAGCACGTTCTATGTGCTCAGAGCTGTACTTAGTTGCAGACTTTCATGGGATCAGAATGTGGCTCTTGGCCTTTCTTGTGCTTATTTCTGGGGTGGTGAAATTACCATAGTTCCACCTCCAATCTCCACCTTCTGGTTTCACCCTCTTCTCTATTTCTTTTAGGATCTGTGAAGCTCTACCTATAATCATCTCTCCAGAAACACCATACATGTGTTCAGAGTCTCTGTTTTACTTCCTCACTTTCTTGAAATTATATTCTTCTCAAGTTCCACTGGCTTCCAAAAGAATTGTTAAAAAAAAATAAAATAATATAAAATAAAATAAAAATAAAAAGAATTGTACACGTTGGGAAAAAAAGAGAAAAATTGTAAACATTGAGATAGCATGCAATTTTACTTAATATGCTTTAACATCTTTATACCATATAAACTAAATTAGATCTTACCTTATCTTAACTAAAATCTTCCCTAATTACTTTGCTTGAAATTATTCTAAATTAAAATAAAAAGCCATGGCATATGTAAATTGAGATTTAAGACTTACATGTATCCCATATTTTATTAAAACTAATAATCATGATATAACAGAACATGTAATCCTTAGGAAGAGGTAAGATTTGCCCTTAAGGATGTACAAGACACATCTGCATTTCAAATTCTTACTTCTTCATGCCTTAATATTTCATAATGACTCTTCTTATTCCTTTCAATATGTTATATCAGTGGTTTTCTCTTTTAGTTTCATTTTGCAATTAATTCCTTCAATGCTGCCTATGATTAAGGGTATCTGGCAAATGAAGAAAAAAAATGTATTAACAATCTAACTGCCTTTTGACAGCCACAATACACAGTCCAAAAAACAGAGAAATTGAGTTAAATGATAATAGGCAAGAATTATAAACAACTAGATCTATTTTCCAAGTGGTTATTGCACTGAAATTATAGTACCCTATTTTGAGAATGACCTTCCTTAATCCTTCTTTTATAAAATCCAGAACAGTCCTTCAAACAAATATCTTCATATACACATATACACACACATGATAGACCTAATTGTACAATGAAAACTCAGTCATCTCAAAAACAATTTAAAATATTAGCTCCTTAGGGGCATCTGGGTGGCTCAGTGGGTTAAGCCTCTGTCTTTTGCTCAGGTCATGATCTCAGGGTCCTGGGATTGAGCTCCACAACGGGGCTGTCTGCTTAGCAGGGAGCCTGCTTCCTCCTCTCTCTCTGCCTGCCTCTCTGCCTACTTGTGATCTCTCTTTCTCTTTGTCAAATAAATAAATAAAATCTTTAAAAATAAAATAAAATATTAGCTACCTAAAGATATGGCATTAAAAATATTTAACTACCATTATGGTTTTGGCCCACCCCAATCAGAGCAGAGGCTATAACAGACTGTATTGGTGCAGACAATCCCAATCATCTATATTAATGTAAAACATTAAAAAAAGATAATGTATGTCTACTTGGAAGTATTTTATTTCCCTTCTTATAATAATAAAATGAATTATTATATTTTTCTATAATATTTTTCTTAAAACAGTATGTGACCAGGAATTTTCATGGCCCAGGCAAGCAGGAAAATGCTGAAAGAAGTAGAAGTAAATGGTAGAACTATTGGTTTACATTCATTGGTAGTAGGTCCCTGAACAGTAATTCTTCTTTCAATTCCTGACTTAGAGAGAAACATTGGCGTTTAGAGACTAAAGATGGTTCATTTCCAGTATTCTAAAACTTCTACCACCCTCATGTTATATTTTCTAAAGATAGAAGCATGCACAAGGACATTATGCTAATATAATCACACATAAAACACATTACAAGTAAGAGTTTTATGTTATTTAAATATAATTATTTTGTGAAAAAAAGAACTAGTTCATACTCAACCCACATTTATGTTTATGTGTATCTAATATGTAAACATATATGTACATCCATATAATGCTTATTAAATGCAAACAATTAAATATATGCTTATAATTACATACTAAATCTCAGAATAAATTAAATAATTCTGCATAAAATTAGCACACAGCAATTTCAAGAAGAAAATATTTCTAGATTTCTTTCACTTTTTGCGAAATATTACACATGGAAAAACACTGTTTTCAATTTTAAGAGTATCTGCTACATTTTACTTCCCGAAAATGAACTTATAGTTTATGAACTTGTAATATTAAAATAATGCAATTATAATGATAAATATGCAAACATATTACTAAGAATAACTACTTGCAATAGTTATTTTTTGAGTGCTTTTTTTTAAAATACTATATGAAATCTTTCCAATTTATTCAATCTTTGAACAAATCTTTATTGAAAGTATACAAGGTACAAGGCCCTATTCTATGTACTTGAGACATATTAGTAAATAAAGGATGCAGTTGTGGGGGAGTTTACTAGCAAGATGACAAAGGAAAACAAAAGCTGACCCATATACTCAGACCGTGTGTGGTTAGAGGTGTAGTTGGGATTAAGTCTGTTCATTCGTTTCACTAAAGATGGTGACTTTTCCTTTTTTTAAAGATTTTATTTATTTATTTGACAGAGATCACAAGTAAGCAGAGAGGCAGGCAGAGAGAAAGAGAGAGAGAAGAGAAGCAGGCCTCCTGCTGAGCAGAGAGCCCATTGCTGGGGCTGGATCCCAGGACCCTGGGATCACAACCTGACCCGGAAGCAGAGGCTTTAACCAACACTGAGCCACCCAGGCACCCCTGACTTTTCCTTTTATTTTTTAACTACTCTTTATGGATTTTTTAGAAAAAACACCTCAATTCCTCCATCTGAGACAAGAACTTTATAAACTATTTTTATTAACGAAAAGTAAAATGAGTTCTCACTTAGGTATTCACCAATAGCAATTATTATATTTCTAATCATTGCAATTAACAGTTTGAAAATATTAATTAAAAAGTAAGCACTTTTTTGGATTTTAATTTTTTTAAAGTCTACCTTCAATAGTAAACGAAATGGAATTTTTGGAGAGTTAATTAATTTTGCACAACTTTCTGATTTTTACAGAAAATATGTGTTTCATCAGTATAATTCTTCAAGTGACATATTTTATATTCAAACATTTATCAGATATCCAGCCTGACATAGAATATGTTATCTTGTGAATAGGTCTACATTTATCTCCAAAATAAACTTCTGTTTCTCATGTAGAGATTTTATCCTTGAGGAGCAGGTGAAACTTGAACCTGACTGGGAGGCTATGACAATCCTTACCTTACCTTACAAAGAGGAAAGTACAATCTTAAATAAAATTGTTCATTCGTCTTTTAGATGGCTCACAGAACACATATAATAAACGCAGAAAATATTGCCTGGTGTTGCTGCTGATGAAAAGATGACCAGGATCACATCTTCTTTCATGTTAGCTATCCATGTTCAGAAGATTTGAAAAGAGAGATAAGATGAAAGGAATGTAAAATGAAAAAAAATAATATATATATATATTAAAACAATTCTGTTCAACGTATTTCTAGATTTCTACTCTGTAGTTAAACTAATATCTTTGGTTAGGGAAATATATGTCTTTTAAATAAAGAAAAAACTTCATGGACTATTTCTTTTTCTTCCTGATGTCCATGTAAAATCATTTCTCAAAGGTTAAAAACCTAGAAACAGATTTCTAATCTTTTGCTTATTCACATGTTCAAGACTATTCAGTAGTCTGTACATGTTTTCTAAAGCTGGAATTAGCATTTTACATAATTTCAAATGTGGTAGCATGAAATGGAGGCTCAACATTTTTCATTTCTTATTACCAAAGGATTGGAACACCTTTTCAGGTTTGTGAGTCATGTGCTAAGCAGCTTCTCTGTGATAGGCTGAAATGGCAAACTACCTTTAAAATCTTAGCAGTGTACAAAAAAAAAGATTATTTGTCAGTAATGTTGTCTTGATTCGACCCTACTGTCTTAGACTGTGATTCTGCCCAATGATGCGGCATTGTTCTGTACTTTAAATTGTCTGGAGTCTGTTCCACATTATCTTCTTCATTTCAGGATCTAAGATGAGAGAGCAGCTCTCTTCTTGGAAGAAGAGAGGTTGGAACACACTCTTCCTATGGAAGAGGGAAAAACTAGGAGAACTGGTATAAACACTCAACTCTTTAACCATCTACTCATATGGCATAGGTCATGTCCAGTCATATATCAATGCCCAGTACAAATTAAATGGCCAGACACATACCTAGTGGCATGGGAATGTATACCCTACTAATTCATTTGGCTATGAACATGGGTGTACAATAATATTTCAAAGAAGGGGAAAGTACAAATATTTGAAAACCATAATACAACCAATAATAGGCATATACTTCTTTTTTTTTAGAAATTATTGTTCTTAACTTGCTTGTATCACATTGGTATTTTTTTTTTGTTTTACATATTCTGGATATTAATCTTTTCTTGTTTTTTTTTGTATTTATATGTCTTTCACAGGATTCAATTTATTTTGATGGAAAAAAATTCTTAACATGAGACAATGATATTTCACAATAATTTTTTAATCATTTACATGTTTTATGGATTATTTAACAATCCACTTATTATTTATGACCTTAGTTCTTAAATATATGCTCTTATATAGTCTTCAATAAATTATAAAATCATCTTTTAGATTAAAGGTTATACATTTAGGATTGTGTGCAATGTGATATAAAGACAAAATTACTTTTTGTTTCATATGAATAATAGGCATCTTAGCATCATTTATTTATTTATTTATTTTTAAAGATGTTATTTATTTATTTGACAGACAAATATCACAAGAAGGCAGAGAGGTAGGCAGAGGGCAGGGGGGAAGCAGTCTCCCTGCTGAGCAGAGAGCCCAATGTGCCCTGGAATCATGACCTGAGCTGAAGGCAGAGGCTTTAACCCACTGATCCACCCAGGTGCCCCTTAGCACCACTTATTGATAAAATCACCACTGCCCCTCTGTACTGAGAGGAAAAGAATTCTTCTAACCAAGAATATTTTATCCTAAAAATCTGTTCTTCAAAAGTGAAGAAGAGATAGTCTTTCTCAGACAAATAAAAGTTGAATAAGTCCATCACCACTAGACTGCCTTGCAAGAATACTAAAGGGAACTTTCCTTTTGAAATTAAAGGATGTTAAATAGCAACATGAAAACATATGAAAGTATCAAACTCACTCTAAGTATAGTCAAATTCAAAATAATACTGTAATGATGGTGGTTAAATCATTTTTAATTTTAATATAAAAATTAGAAGGCAAAAGTACTAAATAAGCATAGCAGTAGCTATAATTTGAAGTACAAAAATGTAAATTGTGACATCAACAACATAAAATGTCAGGAGAGTAAAGTGAAAAGTTTTTAAATGTGATCAAAGTTCAATTTCTATCAGCTTAAAGTAGACTGGTATAATGATACCATGAGCTATCTAAAGCTCATGGTCATCTCAAAAAAAATATACAAATCTCTATCTGTAATAGATACAAAATATAAAGAGGGAAGAATTGAAATATGCCACTATGAAAAATCTTCAAATCAAGGGGAAGACAGCAAGAGAGGAAGAATGAAACAAGGAATTATAAAAGTCATAAAATGTTAAACAAAATGGCACTAGTAACTTTCTACTTGTCAATAACTGTTTTAAATATAAATGGATTAAATTCTCTATTGAATAAAGACACTAAATTGAATAAAGACCATAAAGACACTTAGTTGTTATAAAACACAACATCCAACTATATGTGGCCTGCAAAAAATTCACTTGAGCTTTAAAAACACATAAAATCTGAAAGTGGAGGGATGGAAAAGATATTCTATGTAAATTCTAAAAATAAGAAAGCAGGCATACTTACATCTCCGTCAGAAAATGGATTTTAAGTCAAAACTATCACAAGGGACAAAAGAGTCAAGACTAGATTCATTAGAACATATAAAAATTATGAATATATATATTCACCCAAAATATAAGCACCTAATTATATAAAACAAAATTAACCAGATAAGAGGAGCAGTAGACTGCAACACAGTAATTGTAGGTGACATTAATACCCCACTTTCAATGATGGATAGATCATCCAGAGAGAAAATCAATGAAGAAACAGCGACTTGAATAACACTATAGACCAAATGGAACTAATGGGCATGAATATTATTTCATCCAAAAGCAACAGAATACATATTGTTCTCAAGAACACATAGAACATTTTCCAAGAAAGATCACATGTGAGGAGAAAATACAAATGTTAACAAGTTTAAGAAGTTTTAAATCATTTGAAGTATTATTTCCAACCAAATTCGTATAATCTAGAAATCAATATTGGAAGAACAATTGGAAAATTAAGAAATATGTAGAATATAAGCAGCGCATTCCTGAACAACCAATGGCTCAAAAGAGAAATCAAAAGAAAACCAAAAAATATCTTTAGACCAAAGAAAATGGAAATACAGCACACCAAAACTTATGGGATGAAACAAAAGCAAAAATTCTAAAGGGGGAATTTCATAGCAACAAATGCCCACATTAAGAAAAAAGAAAGATCTCTAGTAAAAACAAAACAAACAAACAAAACAACACACCTCACTTCACACTATAAGGAAGCATAATATAACATCTGCATTAAAAGGGGGTACCTGGATGGTGCAGTGAAACATCTGACTCTTGGTTTGGGTTCTGGTCATGGTCTCAGGGTCGTGAGATTAAGCCCTGCATTGAACTCTGCATTCAGCACGGGTTCTGTTTAAGATTCTCTCTTCCTCTCCCTCTTTCCCTCTCTCTCACAAAAGAAATAAAATCTTTTAAAAATTTTGCCTTGTAGTGATCTCAGGAGAGAGAGAAAAGGGGGCATAAAAGATATTTGCAGTTATAATAGCTCAAAACTTCCTGAATATAGGAAGGAACAGATATCTAAATCCAGGAAGCACAGGCAGCCCCCAACAAAATCAACCCAAGGAGGTCCACACCAAGACACATAGTAATTAAAATGGAAAAATTAGTGGTAAGAGAGAATTTTAAAAGCAGCAAAAGAAAATAGTTATGTACTAGGAAAATCCCATAAGACTATCAGCTGACTCTTCAGCAGAAAATTTGCAGACCAGAAGAGAGTGGCATGATATATTCAAAGTGCTGGGAAGAAAAAGAAGAAAAAAATCCTGCAGCCAAGAATACTCTATCTAGCAAAGCTATCATTTACCATAGAAGAAGAAATAGAGTTTCCAAGGGAAAAAAAAAAGTTAACAGAATTCATGACCAATAAACCAGCCTTAGAAGAAATGTTAAAGGGGACTCTGAGTGGAAAGGAAAGACCATAACCAGGAGTAAGAAAAGTAGGAAGTGGAAAAGCAGTAAAATTAAGTATATCTATAAAACTCAGTCAAGGGACTCATAAAATAAAAGGAGGTAAAGTACAAATACATAAGACATGGGGGCAAGAGGAAGGGGAGTAAAAATGTAGTGCTTTGGGAACAGGTTCAAATTTAAGCAATTACCAACTGAATATAGATTGCTATGTGCATAAGATGCTATACACAGACTTAACGGCAACTAACAATCAAAACCAGTAATAGGAAAAAAAAAACAGTAGTAGATATGCAAAAAATAGAGAGCAAGGAATCCAAATATATAAGTAAAGAAAACCAGCAAACTGCCAAAGGAGAGCAAGAGAGGAAAAGAAGAGAAGAACCATGAAAACAACCATAAAACAAGTAATAAATGGCAGTAAGTACATACTTATCAATAATTACTTTGAATGTAGATGAACTAAATGCTCTAATGCATCAAACCCATAGCTAATATCATAATGGTAAAAACTGAGATCCTTTCCACTAAGGTCAGGAACAAGACAGGGATGCCCACTCTTAACACTTTTATTCAGCATAGTACCAATCAGCAAAAAGAAACAAAAGGCATCCAAATTAGTAAGGAAGAAACAAAACTCACTATTTGCAGATAACATGATATTATATACAGAAAACCCTAAAGACTACCAAAAAACTACTAAAACTGATACATGAATTCAGTAGGTTGTAGGATACAAAATCAAAGCACAGAAACCTATTGCACTTCTATTCACTTATAATGAAGTAGCAGAAAGGAAATTAAGAAAACAACTCTACTTATAATCACACCAAAAATAATAAAATACCTAGGAATAAACTTAAACAGGGAGGTGAAAGACCTATACTCTAAAAACTGTAAAACACTGATGAAAGAACTTGGAACTGACACCAAACAAATGGAAAGATATTCCAAGCTCCTGGTTTGGAAGAACAAATGTTGTTCAAAGATACATACTACTTAAAGCAATCCACAGATTTAATGCAATCCCTATGAAAATTCCAAGAACGTTTTTCACAGAACTAGAACAAATAATCCTAAAATTTGTGGGAAAGCACAAATATCCCAAATAGCTGGAGCAATCTTGAAAAAGAACAAAAAAACTGGTGGCATCACAGTCCTAAAGTTCAAGATATCCTTCAAAACTGTAGAAACCAAAAAAGTATGGTACTGAAACAAAACAGACATAGAGATTAATAGAACAGAAAGCCCAGAAATAAAATCAGAATTATATTCCACTTAATCTTCAACAAAACAGGAAAAAATATCCAATGGGAAAAAGATAGTCTTTTCAATAAATGGTGTTGAGAAAACTGGACAGTTAACGCAAAAGAAAAAAAACTGGACTACTTTCTTATACCATACACAAAAACAAACTAAAAATGGATTAAGAATTTAAATATGAGACCTGAAACCATAAAAATCCCAGAAGAGAGCACAGGTACTAATTTCTCTGGCATTGGCTGTTGCACCAATGTCTCCTGAGGCAAAGGAAATGAGAGCAAAAATAACTATTGGGCATATACAAAAAACAAAAACAAAACAAAAAACAAACAAAAAAACTCTTGCAGAGTAAATAATAAAACTAAAAGACAACATATTGAATGGGAGAAGATATTTGCAAATGACATATCTGATAAAGGGTTAATATCCAAAATATTTAAAGAATTTATACAACTCATCATCAAAAAACCTCAAGTAATACAATCTAAAAATGGGCAGAAGACATGAACAAATGTTTCTCTCTTTAAAGATGATACAGATAGTCAGCAGACACATGAAAAGTTACTCAACATCCTTAATTATTGGGGACATGAAAATCAGAACTATAATGAGATATGACCTCAAACCTCTCAGAATAACTAAAATAAAAAAGAGAAAAAATGCTAAGTGTTGTCAAGGATGTGTGCACTCCCATGCACAGTGGTGGAAATGCAGACTCATGAGGCCACTGTGGAAAACAGTATGACAGTTCCTCAAAAAATTAAAACTTGACTCCTATATGATCCAGTACTCCACTACTGGGTACTTAGTCAATGTTTAGAGTAGAAAAACACTAATTTGAAAAGACGGATATACCCTATATTTACTGCAGCATTATTTACAGTAGCCAAATGACAGAAGCAGCACATGTGTTCATCGATAGATGAATGGAGGAAGAAGGAGTGGTACATATATAAATGGAATATTATGTACACACAAAAATGATGAGGTCTTGCTATTCACAACAATATGGATGGAGCTAGAGAGTGTAATGCTAAGTGAAATAAGTCAGAGAAATACAAATACTGTATGATTTCACTCATATGTGGAATTTAAGAAATAAAACAAGCAAACAAAGAAAAAAGAGATAAGCCAAGAAAGAGACTCTTAACTCTAGAGAACAAACTGATGGTTACCAGAGGGGGGCGTGGGCAGAGGAATGTGTAAAATAGGCAGAGAGGATCAGAAGTATACTTATCAACATGAGCACTGAGTAATGTATGGATTGTTGAGTAACTATATTGCATACCTGAAAATAATATAACACTGTATGTTAGCTATATTAGAATCAAAATCAAAAGGGAAAAAAAAGTATAGTTTATATTATACTGTTGTCTCTCTTTTTAAATATTTTATTTATTTATTTGACAGACATAGATCACAAGTAGGCAGAGAGGCAGGCAGAGAGAGAGAGGAAGGGAAGCAGGCTCCCTGCTGAGCAGAGAGCCCGATGCATGTGGGGCTTGATTCCAGGACCCAGGTGCCCCTATAGTGTTGTATCTTAAGTGCACCATAGTATTATGTCTTAAAATAACAATGTACATGCCTTAGTTTAAAATACTTTATTGCTAAATATGTGCTAATCACCATATAAGATTTCAGTAAGTAGTTATCTTTTTTCTGGTGGAGGGTCTTATCTTTTTTTTTTTTATAACAATCAAAATTAATGGAAGTTTATTTTATTTTATTTATTTATTTTTTAATTTTTTAGGGAGGGTCTTATCTTGATGTTCATGGCAGCTGACTGATTAAGGTGGTGGTTACTCAGATTTGGAGCGACTGTGGCAATTACTTAAAACACAACAAAACTAAAATGTAATATACAAATTTGGAGAAGATATTTGCAAATGTCTTATCAGATAAAGGGCTAGTATCCAAAGTCTATAAAAACTTATCAAACAACACCCAAAAAACAAAAATTCCTGTTAAGTAATGGGCAGAAGGTATGACAGACATTTCTCCAAAGAAGACATTCAAATGGCCAACAGACACATGGAAAACTTCTCAACTTCACTCATCATCAGGGAAATACAAATCAAATACAAACCAGCTCATACCCATCAGAATGGCTGAAATGAACAACACAGGAAACAGCAGATGTTGGTGAGGATGTAGAGAAGGGGAAACCCTCTTACACTGTTGTTCGGAATGCAAATTGGTGCAGTCACTCTGAAGAACTATGGAGGTTCCTCAAAAAGTTAAAAATAGACCTAAAAATAGACGGTGTAGGTCTGACCCAGCAATTGCACTACTATGTATTTATTCAAAGGAAACAAACATAATGATTTGAAGGGACACATGCACCCCAGTGTTTATAGCAGCAATGCCCATAATAGCCAACTTATGGGAAGAGCCCAGATGTCCATCAATAGATGGATAGATAAAGAAGATGTGGTGTGCACGCGCGCACACGTGCGTGTGTGTGTGTGTGTGTGCAACTGAATATTACTCAGCTATCAAAAAGAATGAAATTTTGCCATTTGCAACAATGTGGATGCAACTAAAGTGTATTATGATAAATGCAATAAGTCAGTCAGAGAAAGACAAATACCATATGATTTCACTGATATGTGGATTCAAGAAATGAAACAGATGAACATAGGGGGAGGAAGAAAAAAAGAGGGGGAGGCAAACCATAAGAGAACAAACTAAGGAAGTGTTGCTGGAGGGGGGGGGTGGAGGGATGGGAGTAACTGGGTGATGGGCATTAAGGAGGGCATGGGATGTAATGAACACTGGGTGTTGTTACAACTGATGAATCACCAAATTCTACCTCTGAAACTAATAATATAGGATATGTTAATTAAGTTGAATTTAAATTAAAAAAATTAAAAATACAGCAATAGTAAATTTTGTTACTTTCATTGACACTTCTTTTTGGAAACAATTCCTCTATAGCACGGAATGCTGTTTAACAGATTTTTACCCACAGTAGAACTTCTTTTAAAATTGGAATCCATCCTCTCAAACCCTACAACTGCTTTGGAAACTAAATTTATGTAATATTCCAAATCCTTGTTGTCATTTCAACAACTTTCACAGCATCTTGACCAGGAGTAGTTTCCATCCCAAGGAACTGCTTTCTTTGCTCATCTGTAAGAAGTAACTCTTCATTTGTCAAAGTTTTATCATTTTATCAGTATCAGTTCTAGTTTTCTATTTCCACCACATCTGCCGTTATTTTTTGTCTACTGAAGTCTTGAACTTTCAATTTGTAAAAATGCAGTATCTGTGAAATGCAATAGAGCATAGTTCAATAAAACTGATATGGCTGTAATAGGTAAGGAGAGTGATTCAGTAATCAAAAACTTCCTAACAAAGAACACTAGAATAGGACCAGATGGTTTTGCTGGTAAATTCTACCACATTTAAAGAAGAAGAAGAAAAAAATGCCAGTCCATTATAGTCTTCCAAAATACTGAAGGGGAGGGAATACTTCCAAACTCACTTTATGAGGCTAATACTACTTTGATAACCAAAGTTAGACAAGGACACAGCAAGAAAAGAAAAATGACAAAAAAGTATCCCTGATGAAAATAAATGTGAATATCCTCAACAAAATCTAGTAAACCAAATTCAAACAGCACATCAAAAGGATTATATAACATGATCAAGTGGGATTTATCCCTAGAATGCAAGATCGGTTTGATATATGCAAATTAGTAACTATGATCCACCGCTATAATAGAATAAAAACTAAAAACCAAATGATAATCTCAATAAATGTAGGAAAGCGTTTGACAAAATTCAACACCCTTTCATGATTAAAATTCTCAACAAATTCAATTACACAAAATCAATATATTCAGGAGGTACTATACTGTATTGTGCATGTAGCTACCATTACAATATTGTATACTTAAAATGTACTAAGAGGGTGAATTTATGTGAACTGTACTTATCACATAAACAGAAAAAAAATAATAATAAAAGAGCTAGGAAGAAACTTTGGGAAGTGACAACTCTGTTTAAAACTTGCTGGTACTGATGGTTTCATGGGTGTATTATACTTATTTCCAAACTCAAAGAGTCATTACATTAAATACATGACAATCATAACTTAATGCAGTGGTTTAAAATTTTTCAATCAATATTATATACCACATAAAAAATAAATAAATGCACATAATCATCAAAATAGATAAAAAAAAATCCAATACTTACTCTTTAAAAAAAAAAAAAAAAGGAATTCCCAGGTGACTCAGTCAGTTAAACGCCTGCCTTAGGCTGGGGTCATGATCCTAGGGTCCTGGGACTGAGTCTTACATCTGGTCTCCCTGCTCAGCAGGGAAGCCTGCTCCCTCTCCCTCTGTCTGCCAGTCACTCCCTCTGCTTGTTCTCTCTTTGTCTGACAAATAAACAAATCTTTTAAAAAATGGATAGCACAGAAAAATAAGACTAGAAAGAAACCTCTATCTCATGGAAAGCATTTCAAAAAATCTTCCAGCTAACAGTACTTACTGGTGTGAAACTAAACACTTCCCCCCTCTAAATGAGAAGATAGCCAAGTCTTCACTTCTAGTCACCATCTTAATGAAGGTCCATACCAATGTAAAAGGCAATACTGAGAAGTTGGGACAAAATGAATATATTTATATAGACAACATGACTGTTTCACAGAAAGTCTTCAGGAATATATAAAAAATTAGAATTACTTAATAAATATACTAAGGTTTCCAAATTAAAACCAGAATCACTCTTATATACTAGCAACAAACATTTAGAAACATATTTCATAATACATTTTAGAACTATTTCTGCAAATACATAACACAATGAATTTAATGTAAACAATGCAGAGAGAAATTATGAGGATCTCAATTAAAAAAAAAAAGAAAAAAAAGAAAGAAAGAAAGTGCTGGCACAAGCTCCAGTTTCAGTCCTTATCTGAAATAAGTGGAGTGGGGCATCTGCTGGTGTTCTCTAGATCCCGATTTTAACTTAAAAACATGGTAAAGTGGCAAACAGGGGGTAGTGATTGGAGTCTGTTCCTGGGTCTTGGTAATACAGACTATAAATACTTTGGACCCTTCACCAGATGCTAAAAATGCAAACTACACTTGGTCGTCCTGGAACCCTATAATTAGGAGAAAGGGTTAAAATTGGAAAAATCTCTGTAGCATCCAAATGGATTTGATTCTGCTGTACTAAGTGAAATATAAGTTATAAGTAGGAAAGATTAACTTAAAATGCTATTAAATGTATTTACAACAACAACAACAAAAAAGAGACTCAATATTATTAGATGAAAACCTTCTGGAAGTTAAAATACAGATTAATAATAAAAATAAAACTGATATTTTTTCATTTTTGTAGAAAATGACAAAAGTATATTCTAAGAAGAAATATGGAGAACATATGATACCTGATTTCAAGAATGATTATAAAAGTATGGAAATCAAGGTGCCTGGGTGGCTCAGATTGTTAAGACTTTGCCTTTGGCTCCAGTCATGATCTCCAGGTCCAGGGATTGAGCCCCATGTTGGACTCCCTGCTTGCCAGGCGTCTGCCTCTCACTCTCCCTCTGTCTCTCTCCCTGTTTGTGCACTCTCTGTCTCTGAAATGTATTTCTGTATTTCTGTATTTCTCTGAAATGAATAATGAAAAAAAATTTTAAATTAAAGCTATGGAAATCCATAAAAGGTCTTATAAGGATCAATGCAAATCAATGGAAAGAAATGCAGAGTTTAGGGGGAAAAAGGTGCTGAAATAATTGGATTAGCTTGTGGGAAAAAATTTCAACTTTATTCTCTGTAGCATATACAGATATTATTTTGTTTTATCTTATTCTATTTTATCTTATGTTACTTTCATTTTTTTATTTTTTAAACTTTTTTTAAATTTAAATTCCAGTTAGTTAACATGTAGTGTAATATTAGTTTCAGATGTAGAATTTAATGATTCATCATTTACGTAAAACACCCAGTGTGCACTCCTTAATACCCATCACCCATTTAACCCATACCCTGTGCACCTCTCCTCTGGTAACTATCAGTTTATTCTTTATAGTTAATAGTCTCTTATGGTTTGCCTCCAGATTTCTTTTCTTTATTTCTTTCTTTTTATTTTTTCTTTTGCTTCTTCCCCCTATGTTCATTTTATTTCTTAAATTCCACATATGAGTGAAATTATATAGTATTTGTCTTTCTCTGTCTTATTTCACCTTGCATAATACTTGCTAGGCCCATCCACATTGTTGCAAATAGCAAGATTTCATACTTTTTTATGGTTAAGTAATATCGCATTGTGTGTGTATATATATATAGTGTATATATACACAATATATATATTGTGTATATATATATTTTGTGTATATATATATACACAATGAAGTATATATAAATATATATATAATTGAGGTATATATAAAATATATATAAAAAATATATATAAATGAAGTATATATAAATATATATATAAATACAATGAATTGTATTTCATTGTATATATATACACAATGAATGTATACATATATATACAATGAATGTGTATATATATACAATGAAATACAATATGTATATATATACACAATATATATACAATTGTATATATATACAATGTTTATATACAAAGAAGAGGAGATATATATATATCTATATATATATAGATATATATATATCTCCTCTTCTTTGTCCATTCATCAGTTGATGGACATTTGAGCTGTTTCCATAGTATGGCTATTGTTGACACTATTTTTTTTTAAAGATTTTATTTATTTATTTGACAGAGATCACAAGTAGGCAGAGACGCAAGCAGAATGAGTGAGAGGGAAGCAGGCTCCCCGCCGAGCAGAGAGCCCGATGTGGGACTCGATCCCAGGACCCTGAGATCATGACCCGAGCCGAAGGCAGCGGCTTAAACCACTGAGCCCCCCCAGGTACCCCTGTTGACACTATTTTAAATAAATCATAGATTGCAAGTTAAAAGCTAAACCTACAAAAAATTTAAAAAGTAAATGTGGATTTTGAAAATATCCTCGCCAGTTTAGAAGAGGCAAGAATTTTCTGAGATGACATATATAACAGCAACCACAAAAAAAAAAAAAAAGATAAATTGTCTTCTTCAGAATTTTTTTTTAAAGATTTATTTATTCGACATAGAGAGAGAGAGAGCGCACAGACAGAGAGAGCAGGAGGTAGAGGGAGAGGGAGAAGCAGGCTCTTGCTGAGCAGAGAGCCCGAGGTGGGGGTCTATTCCAGGACCCTGGGTTCATGACCTGAGCTGAAGTCAGATACTTAACTGCCTGAGCCACCAAGGCACCCCTTCTTTATATTTTTTTTAAAGAGAAGAAAAGGCAGTAAATCCAAAGAAACATTAATGAAATAAAAAGACAAGCCACATACCCTCCCCAATGTCCATAATCCCACCCCCTTCTCCCAAACCCCCTCCCCCCGGCAACCCTCAGTTTGTTTTGTGAGATTAAGAGTCACTTATGGTTTGTCTCCCTCCCAATCCCATCTTGTTTCATTTATTCTTCTTCTACCCACTTAAGCCTCGATGTGATTTGGTGAGTGCTGTGAAGTGTGTAAACCTGGTGATTCACAGACCTGTACCCCTGGGGATAAAAATATATGTTTATAAAAAATAAAAAATTTAATAAAAAAAAAAAAAAGACAAGCCACAAACTGGGAGAAAAATTACTCCCAGTGCATATATCTGACAGAGGATTTCTATCCAAAGTATAAAAGAACTCTTGCAATTCAATATGAAGGTAATTGTGAGAAGAAGAGGGTAGCAAGGGAATTGAACAAATATTTTGACATCTACCAATCAAAGAAAATGACACTTCCAAAAGAAATATGAAAATGACAAATAAGCACAATAAAATATTTTCAAAACCATAAATATAATTACAATTATAGTTTTTTATTAGAGAGAGACAGCGAGAGCAGGAACACAAGCAAGGGAGTGGGAGAGAGAGAAGCAGGGAGCCCAATGTGGGGCTAGATGTGGGGCTCAATCCCAGTACCATGGGATCATGACCTGAGCCAAAGGCAGATGCTTAATGACTGAGCCACCCGGGTGTCCCTATAGTTACAATTAAATTTAAAGATTAGTCACCACTTTACATAGACCTGGATGGGTAAAATTAGAAAGACTAATAACAAAAATTGATGCAAGTTTGGAGCAACTGTTAACTCTTGTATACTAAAGGTACAGACATTTGGAAAAGTTTGGTAGTTTCATGTAAAATTAAATGATAAACTAACTCTCTTTTCCTCTCTCTCTTCTCTCCCTCATTTGATTCTGTTATTTAGATGCACTAGGGAGAATTTGCTACACATCATCTGTTTCGTGTCTGTTTAATCTAGAAAATTTGACTTGAAAGGAACTACCCTTATGCCTAAAAGGGAATCTTACTTAGGATCAAATTTTGAGCAACTAAGCTCTGCTTTTGATTACCTAAGTAGGAAAGAGTTAGGTCCCCATTTCATGTGACAGTATATTAGAGATCGGTTGCCATTATGTCAAAGGTTCAAACTAAGCCAGATATTTTTGAGAGCTTTGAATCATTGGAATTGCAAGAAAATGAAAGCAAACAGATGTAATTACACTTTTGAGTGATTGGCTTTTGAAAACACCTTTTCCAATATAAAGTATTGACCCCTTGAATAAACAGACTCTATTAAACAATTCTATTAAACATTTAAAACTTTCAATTATGGTCCTAATGGGTTATGTTGTTATGTCAATATTATAAATATCTTATGTTTGGGTTCAATGGCATATATGTAGGTTCAATACTAATTTCCACATTTTTATTCTACACTCATTCAGGTCCTTTACTATTATTTTCAGCAGTGAAGTTTTTACATCTCAGATAGAAAGGCATATATTCATGTTCCAAACCTGTTAATAAAGGAATTTTTAAATGAACTATTCAGGCAGAAAAAAAAAATGGTGCCTCTAAGTTTCAGGATACAATTTAGGTTCTAGTGTAAATACTTACTGTGAAGGTAAAATGAAAATAGCTGTTTTAAATTTTTTTTAATTTGATTTAACTTAAAGATATTGAACAATATAATATCAACAATATAATAGTCAAAGCTTTGTTTCACTTTATGGTTTACTTTTCAAATATTAAAATCTGTTTCCTTATTCTGCAAAGAAAACACAAAAATTATTTAGCAAGAGTATTGAAATTAAATAAATGAAGTGCTAAGAATTAGTCTAAATAATTTTACTGGGAGACAATAGGACTGTTGTTTAGAGTTAAGACAAATCTGTACAGAAATCCTGGGTTTTTCATTTAAATACTAGAAAAATTTATTTTTACCCATGTCTTAGGGAATTCATCTGTAGCATGAGGATAGAGAATTATTCTTTAAGGTTATTGTCAAATATATCTTGAAGAAAATAAATGTGTAATGCTTAGCACAACTTCTGACATGGCACAGGAGCTGGATAAATGGTAAATGTGAGGAATAGGCCAGTGGTACTACTAAAGAAATAATAATAGTAGCAATGGTACTAATACACTGTATTGCTTTGCCTAAGTTGTAAACATGCAACTAGAACTTAAGAAAATCTTGTCATATCTAATATTTGTGTTATTGTTCATGTTGCTTTTTATTCTTTTTTTTTAATTTTTTATTTTTTATAAACATATATTTTTATCCCCAGGGGTACAGGTCTGTGAATCACCAGGTTTACACACTTCACAGCACTCACCAAAGCACATACCCTCCCCAATGTCCATAATCCCACCCCCTTCTCCCAAACCCCCTCCCCCCAGCAACCCTCAGTTTGTTTTGTTTTTATTCTTTTTTTAAAAAATATTTTATTTATTTGTTTTGAGAGAGAGACTGCATGTGCCAGAGAGTGCAGGGAATGGGGGGTGAGGGGCAAACGGAGAGGGAGGATCAGTCTCCAGGCTGAGGAGGAAGCCCGATGAGCTAGATCCCAGGACTCTGAGATCATGACCTGAGACTTAGGCAGGAGCCCAACCAACTGAGCCACCGAGGCGCCCCAACTGCATTCTATTCTTAAAACCTCTTTTCCAATCCCTCCAATATTCTATTAAGTCATAAAATGTCACTGCTCTTCAGCAAAATTCTCACGATCAAATAAAAGGTTTTTCAGTTCACGCTAAACATTTCTCTTATCGAAACTTCCATCCCCTTTTGCTTATAGCTACATGCAGATATGCCCACCTTGTTTATAAGATTATAAACATTCTCACTGGAAATTAATATTGAGTCCAAACATATACTATTGGAATTTTATAATATTGACATAACACAACAAACTATTAGGAGCATAACTGAAATTTTGAAACACCTAGATTCATTTGACAGAATCTGCTTATTCAACGGGTCGATACTTTATATTGGAAAAAGTGTTTTCAAAAACCAATCACTCAAAAGTGTAATTTAGTCTGTATGCATTCATTCTCTTACGATTGCAATGATTCAAAACTTTCGAAAATATCTGGTTTCGTTTGAACCTTCCAGATAATGGCAAACAATCTTTAATATACTGTCACTGACATGAAATAAGGACCTAACTCTTCTCTCCCAATAGAATACAGGTTCAGATACCTGTATATCCCTTTTCAAATGAGAGGAAAGAGATCTCATCTGCAGCTCCAGGTACAGATGCTGCTTTGTTTTAGCCAATTAGTCTTCAGCAAGCCACGAATGACTGCTGAAGCTTCAACAGCGGGGGGGGAAATGTGGCTTATCTAGGTCCAGATTAAAGGAAAAATTTGTATTTACAAGTTTGAGCAAAATGTCTTTCTCCCTCATTCCCTCCTGTCTCCCATTGTTTGATGAGAAAAAAGAAGAATTCATTCCACCCACCGCTGTTGCCTCTCTCATGGTCATGAGGAAAGATCAGGAGGACCACTCGGTCTGAGTTGGTTTTGTAGAGCTGGGAGAATGACTAAATCTGACCCCTCATTACATCAACAAGTCACTGATCACACAATGCCAACATCCACTCTTACCTTTGGACTGGTAAAATAATAAATTTCTGTTTTCTTTTCTTTTCCTTTACTTTTTTGTGTCAGAAAATTTGTGTCATGATTTTAAGTTATTTCAACTAAAAGCATTGTTCCAGAGACAGGCAAAAATTAATATTATCATTTGCTAGAAGAGAATAGAATGCCCCCCCATCTTAACTAGAATTGTATTTCCTTTTCTCACTACAAAAATCTATGGTGAGGCAGTTTAGGGAAGTTCTATGGTTATCATTAATGATTCACTTCTGTCTATTCGCTGCTCCATCTTCATCGTGTGATTTCTGTCCTAGAGATCAATTTCTGTCCTATAGATCAATTTCTGTCCTATAGATCATGTGATGATCTGAGCAAGGTGCAGGAGGTCTGCAAATCAACACACATTCCAGGTCACAGTTTAGCAGAAGCAGGTAAGGAAACATGGGCAAAACTCACAGTTGTATTAGCCTTTTAGACAGACTTTCCTTAGGTCTACTAATATACATACTTGATTGGCTAGTAGTTGATAACTAGCTGTAAAGGAGAATAGGAAATGTTGTCTTTATGCTGGACATTATTCCTCTCAACTAAATAATGTAGTACTTTCACTAAAAAAGAAAAAGAAATGACTATTGGGGGACAACTCTGCATAGAGATGAAGATAATGAAATTTTAGAACAATGGTTCCTAACATTTTGGTTTTGATCACCAGAAACATTTTTTAATAGTTTGATAACCCCCAAAATGACATAAATACCTACTGATATTGGGGACAAATTAATTTATGAGTACTTCTGAGTAAGTGCTCTATTCTTCAAGCATTTGAAATCATCAATGTAGTCATTCAATACACTAAAAAGAAGGCATCAATATTCCACTATATTGGTAATGTTAAAAAAAAAGATAATGGTTTAATGAATATTGATTAAGCTAAATAATAATTATATACACAAAGGAAAAATATACTTTGTATGGTAAGACACCCTTTGACCCTTTGTAATAAAGCACATTACAATATAATGTTGTAGAAAAGCAGCCAGGGCAGAGACCATGATATTCCACTTCTTTAAATTATCTTTATTGGAAAGAATTTTAAAAATTAAGAAGAAATTTGATATCTGGAAATATTTTTAATATGCCTGAGCTATAATCTTTCTAATTCAAGCTCTAAACATTATCAGTAGTTTCATAAGGCTTTAGCCTTGCAATATGATTTTAGTAATAGCTGGCCCCAGGACACATACTGGAAATAAATCCTGATTATCTTACAACTATAACATTTATTCACATTGCATTGATTTACATATTTTAAGAACAAAAATACTATATTTCCATGTATTTACTACCACTGAGTTTTTCTAAAGAAATTTATTTTACATTGCTACAAAAATTCAGACTTCTACTTCATCAGCCAGAATTTAAATATTATTAAATAAACTAATTAAGCAGTCTTACCAACAAAATTTTCTTCAAGTAAAGGAAAAGCTAGTAGTCTTGACCAGTAAAATTATTATCATCTAAGAAAACAACAGCTTTTGTTTGACTAGCATCTTTGAACCAATGTCTTGTTAATCTTGACCACATGGCAAAGATGGGGAAGTGAATATTCTCTTCTCTTGAGAGATGAAGTTTGTGGGGCACCTGGGAGGCTCAGCCATTAAGTGTCTGCCTTCACCTTGGGTCATGATCCCAGGGTCCTGGGGTCAAGCCCTACATCAGGCTTCCTGCTCAGCCGGAAGCCTGCTTCTCACTCTCCCACTCTTCCTGCTCATGTTCCCTCTCTTACTGTCTCTCTCTGTGTCAAATAAAATCTTAAAAAAAAAAAAAAGTTTGTGAACTTTGCATGTTGCCCTCAATTGATTCAGCTCATTATTTTCTCCTGTAATTTGAATTTCTACATGCAACTGGAATCTGACTGTCAAAATGCCAGGCACAATACATTTGTCTCAAAAGAGGTACAATAATAGAGCATTTGAAATTTTCAAGGAGGGGAGATGCAATAGTATATATTTAAGGAACTTAACTCTTTTCCTAGATAAGAAAATTATTTTTGATTTGTTTTCTAGATAGATCAAGGACAATAAAAATTAAATTGTATGTCCTAGGACCCATAGTAATTCTGATAATTAGAAAACACTTTCAGGGTTTGAAAAGAGAAAGTGTGTTGCAAAGAGAACCACTTATAGATTTAAATCTTGTCTAAATATCAAAAATTAAATGAAATACATCTCTCCTTGTTAAAGTCTCTCAACCCCAACTCTTTCTCTGCATTTTCTTGAAAAACACTTGAGTTTACACTACTGTTAAGTTTTTCATTTTTGAATAATCTCTACACCCAGTGTGGGACTGGAACTCACAATCTCAAGATCAAGAGTGGCACACTCCACTGACTAAGATAGCCAGACGCCCCACTACTATCAAGTTTTACTGAAGTTATGTAGCAAATCCTGAACTTGACTTACCTAAAGCTCTTCTTCTACTTAAAATCCACTCCGTCTCTAGGGAGAAGCATAATCTCTTTCTAAAACTTCAGTGGTTTCACTATTCAGAAGGAAGTCTAAACTGACATACTACCAGACTGGCCCTGACTATACCTTCAATCTCTTCCCCACATTTCACTCTAGAAATACCAAAGTGCTTTTAATATCTATATTGCCCTGTACTCTCTCAAAATTGGGGCATCTTGCACAGGTGCCTGGATAGCACGCAGGTTGAGTGTCTCACTCTTTGTTTTTGGCTCAGGTCATGATCTCATGGTCATGAAATGGAGCTCCCCATCCAAATCTGTGCTCAACATAGAATCTGTTTGAGATTCTTTCTCCCTCTCCTTTTGCCCCTCCCCTATCTCCTACCATTGCTCTCATTCTAAAATAAGTAAGTTAATTAAAAAAAAAAATTCATTTTGTTTCCATTGCCTGTAACCACAGGGCTTATTGGACTAACTTATGAGGATTGGGCATTTATAAAACTATTTTGTATAATGAATCAAAGAATGACTTTTTTCATCTGTAAGCTTGATTTCAAAGGAGGAATCATCTGTAAATTTGCATCCACAGTATATTTGAGAGTCTAGACCTTGAGATATTTTCTTCTTCCCATACGTTTCAAGATTTAATCCAAAAGTAAAAACATCAAAGCAAAATTAAGGGATTATATAGACATTACCTGTAAATGTCTACTTGTTTATTTCTGTTTTGTTTTATTTTTTTTTAAGATTTTATTTATTTATTCGACAGACAGAGATCACAAGTAGGCAGAGAGACAGGCAGAGTGAGAGAGAGAGAGGAGGAAGCAGGCTTCCTGCTAAGCAGAGAGCCCGATGTGGGGCTCGATCCCAGGAATCTGGGATCATGACCAAAGCCGATGGCAGAGGCTTTAAATCACTGAGCCACCCAGGTGCCCCCCCCCATTTTTGTTTTAGAAAAAAAGGAGAGAAGATGGGGAGGGGCAGAGGAAGAGGGAGAGAGGAAATCCATGCCCAGCATGGAACTAACTCAGGGCTTGATCTCACAATCCTGAGATCATGATCTGAGCTGAAATCAAAAGTCTGAGCTTTAACCACCTGAGCCACACAGACGCCCAGATGTCTAATTGGTTTAATTGGCTGCCAATAGTATCCCAGTTTTACTGTGTCACCACAAGGTCCTGATGACCCAGTGGGAGGGCATCAGTAGATAAGAAATCCAGGTGACCTATGCCATAAGTGGTTTACTCCTAGCTTTACAAAAATACTGTTCTCACAAAAGTCATATTGGAGATTACAAACCGTCTTAGACTTGTGCAAACCTTTAGTCCTTTAGACAGAAGCCTCAACGCTAGGTGGTACGTATAATAACCAGAGGAAGATAGTTGAGTTCTGCAATAAAGGACCATCCCTGACAACACTACCAATAATAACAAAACTGTTTTTAGTGTCTTTTCTTCCTCTCTTCAGTTATAGCTTAAAGTCAAGGAATTCGTGCAGCAGTACATATTTCCACAGAGTCTCAGTCTTAGTTATACTTTTAATTGCTTATATACCCACACATACATATACCCAATTTTTTCCCTGTTTCTTGGGTAATTTAAAAACTTAATTTCTCCCATCATTTTACTACAGAACAATGAAGTGCTTCTTAGACATAAAATTTTGGAAATCACTACCTGGACTAATATAGACAGCAAAGCAAGACAAAACACAAACATAAAAACAAAAATTTAAGACAATTAGCTTCGCATAGCACTTTTTTCTTTAAGTAATGATATGTTTAAACTGCACATCACCTCATTGTTTCATCTTCATTTGTTAGCTAAAATTTAATTGAGTGTAGACATGTGTAATTTAAAACTTTGAACAATCTACATGTGTACTAATAGTTGTGCCATTCTACATACATAAATATTAATATTTATATATAAACATATATATGTTTATATATAAACATGTATATATAAATATTAATATTTATATATACATGTTTATATATAAATATAAATATAATATATATATAAATTATATTTATATTTATATAAATATATATAAATATAAATATAAATACATGTTTATGTATATATAAATATTAATATTTATATATGTACATATATATGTTTATATATATAAATATTAATATTTATGTACATAGAATGGCACAACTATATATAAATATATAAATATTTATATATATTTGTATGATTATATAATTATAACAATTATATAATTATATATATAATATAATATAAATAAATAAATATAATATAATATGTAAATATATGTATAAATATGTATATACATATATACATAATAGATATTAGTAGTTATATTAAATGTGATAAAATGGTATGAGACAAAGTTTTGGAAGATTTAAGAGGTTTTGTTAGGGAAAAATGAATCATAGAATGATAATACAAAACTATATATTTTCTTAAATAAAGGGGAATAAACCTTATGCATAGAAACATGCACATGCATTTAAATATATGTTAAAAAGAAACGGAGACACACACCAGACAGATGACAAATGACAGCAATTTTGAGAGGGAGAGTAAAAGATGACATATATGCTTCCTTCTTATTGTTCTTTATTATTTTGATTTTAGCCATGGTATTGTATTAATGGTTTACTTGAGCAATTAGAAAATGATAATATGTAAGTGTACGTCACCATACATATTTACCAGACTAAAGATACAGATGAAAGAGCTTTTAAATTATGCTCAAGCTTGAACTTTGGAAAAAAACACTGTAAGGGTTCTGGGTATATTATTTAAGTTTTATAGCCACACTTCTCATTAGCATTTTTTTAACAGGAGAAATACAAATACTTAGCCTCTGAAGAATAATACAAAGTAAGACCCAGTGTTATTAAACCCTTGGTAGAAGTATTGGAAACAATGACGATGGATTGATTGAGTCCATTTCTGATACATTCATTTTATAAATGTCAATTCTTGGTAAATGAAAACTTTATGATATTCCTTATATTTATGTCATTATGAATCTTACCTTATTGTGATAGAGAAACCTAGAACTATATCACTGTAGATTATGTGAGATGCACATGGAAAAGGTATGGTGCACTTTCATATTTAAAGGAAGTGGATCAAAAATGGTTTAAAAATAATACCCATCGGGGTGCCGGGGTGGCTCAGTGGGTTAAGCCGCTGCCTTAGGCTCAGGTCATGATCTCAGGATCCTGGGATCGAGTCCCACATCGGGCTCTCTGCTCGGCGGGGAGCCTGCTTCTCTCTCTCTCTCTCTCTCTCTCTGCCAGCCTCTCTACCTACTTGTGATCTCTCTCTGTCAAATAAATAAATAAAATCTTTAAAAAAAAATAATACCCATCATAGCATTTTTGTAAGGCAACTATAAATCTCATTTTTATGCTAACATTTCATGTAAGTTGTCTGTTTATAGTGTTCAATCAACATTAGAGCTCATGCTTGTTTGCCAAAACAGATAAATCCTCAACAAAATTTTAAAGGAAAAAAATGTTCTAAAAGTGGACTTGGAACTATGTCATGTACTTGAAACTAACTAACATTGTGTGTCAAGCATACATAAATAAAAATATTTTTTAAAGGAAGAATTTAAAACATTAGGTATCTGAGATTAAAACCAAAAGTGCAATAATATCAATAAGGAGAACATACTGGCCAAACTTTCTCTGTTTGGAAATGGTAAACTTGAGAAAAAAAATATGAACATACATGCCATTTTTTTATCCAGTAGTAAATGAGTATTTTTGTGCTGAGAGTTGTTAAAATAATCAAGTAAGTTCATCTCCAGACAGTCTCCATGAAAATGACTGAATACTGCACATAGCCTAAAGCAAATGAGATTCATCATGCTCATTTAAAACTGCCAATGTATCACGGTCTAAATGTATTTGTGAATTTTTCAGCCATTCCTTTACTTAAAGAATGGACAATGATGGGAAAGAAACCAGGGAAAATGTGAACTCTCCTTATGTTGTGTGCATGCCTATAGTTCTCCACAACAGCAGTATTGAACAAACATTTATTGTTGAATAAAATATGAAAATTATGAAACCGATTTACTTATGTCATTAAGAAAATGAGTTAGAGGATAAATTCATTTGCTCCAGGGAATAGTAGTTATGGAATGGTGAGAACACCAGGCACAGATATTGAGAGTTTATTCAAAGGTAGTATCATGATCAGTTAGTTTCTCAAATACTACAACTCATAAAGGCCTTACAAATGTAGTTTCTATTTGTCTTGTTCAGAACATATCCTCAACATCCCTCGACCATGATATTTAGGGCCATGGATATATCACTTCAAGCATAAAGTTGGCCCTGAATCTCATTATAAGAATTAATATAGGAGAGCCCAGGTGGCTCTGTCAGTTACCTGTCTGACACTTGGTTTTGGCTCAAGTCATGGTCTCATGGTCATGGGTTATGTTGGGCTCCACATTCAGTGAAAATTCTCTCTCCTTCTTCTTCTGCCCTTCCCACCCCTGCTCACTCTTCCTTCTATTTCTTGAATAAATAAATCTTAAAAAAAAAAAAAGATCGATATACTCTCTTTTGTATCCAATCTCTGTCATTTCCTATCTCTATTATAAAATGTATCACATAGAATTTATAAGTCTTTGTTTCCTGGATATTGGATATTGTCCTTGGATCCCTTCAAACTGGCTCTTTTACCTCCTCCACTCCGTTGTACTGCAAGGAGAGCTCACGTCTGTAAGGTGCACTACTAGAGCTCCCTTCCTCTTTGTCTTCTGATTTGGTTCAGTTCATGGAGGCACACAGGAAATCAAAGGTTTGAAAGAGCAGATGATGGTGTTTTTCCCCAGGAAAGGGGGGATATGGTAAGGATATCTGGCAGGTCACAGATGTGCAGTTTCTATGTTTCTCTGCTGAAGACCTTGGTTCTCTTGAACAGTTAGAATTCTACCTCGATTTCAGCAACTGTTTGGTCCAGTTGTGCAGTCCTCCAGTGCTGGGATCCTTCCTATTGTAAACCATTTATTTTGCTTTCCTTTAGACCTGCATGCGTCTTTTTGAAGAAAGGCTTCATTAACCTTTCCTCAGTTGCCCTGTTTGAGTGCTTTTTTTTTTTTTTTTCTTTCCAGCATCATACTAACACACTTAGCTATACGATCTACATGATTGTAAAAATCTTTCAGTCAAGGACCGTGCCTTGCATCCTTGTATCCTAGCACTAATTAGAGTTTAGTCAAGTAGTATGAGTTGAATCAATGTTTATTCCACCCATTCTTTAAAGATTTATTTTATTTTTTTTAATTTTTTAATTTATTCATTTGATGGAAAGAGATCACAGGTAGGCTGAGAGGCACGCAGAGAGAGAGAGAGGAGGAAGTAGGCTCCCCACCAAGCAGAGAGCCCAATATGGGGTTTGATCCCAGGACCCCGGGATCATGACCTGAGCTGAAGGCAGAGGCTTTAACCCACTGAGCCACCCAGGGGCCCCTATTCCACCCATTCTTAATATATCCATGATGATAGATAGAAGGATAGATAGATGACAGATTGACAATCTTTTTTAAGTGTTAAGAAGAAAAGAGGTCTATAGAGCTTTGTTTATGCTTGGCTTTTCATATTATGCTTATTAACCTACATATGTATCTCCAAATTTTGACATTCTTATGGAACCATGTGAGTGTGGGAGCCTAGGGCAGGCTTACTTTAAAATGTACCACTTTGGCATACTGATTATTCTGAGTTACACTTCAGAAATAGTGCAATAACAACAGTATAATCTCCTTCCCACACACATACTTTGTCTCCAGAAAACAGGAAATAAATCTCTCGTGTGAAAGGGACTATCCCTGGACGAGGAGGAAGAGAGGCCTCCTTATGATCAGAGATAGGAAATTTAGGGCCTAAGAAGCCCAAATAAATGAACTTTGTTACTTTTACTAATTTACTGCCAAGCCCAAATAATTCTGCATAGAATTTATTACTAACTGAAGCTCCTGGACATAGGAGCTTTCTTTGCCCTATCAAATACTCGTAGACTTCTGTTTCTTTGTCCAAAACGTAGAAACGCTGCCTGCCTTGCTCATATCTTCAGGTCTGAATTCTGTTATTGGGTCTCTGTATGTATGTAATTTAGCTTTTCACTTTTTTTCCTGTTAATCTTTCTCATGTCAATTTAACTCCCCCCACCCTTTTTAAGATTTTATTTATTTATTTGAGAGAAGGGGGGGGTCATGAGCAGGAGCAAAAAGTAGAAAGAGAAACACAGAATGCTGGGATCATGACCTGAGCCAAAGGCAGACACTTAACCAAGGCTCCACCCAGGAGCCCCATCTCAATTTCATTCTCAGAGTAGCTAGAAGAATCTCAAAGGGTAAAGAAAACTTTCCCTCTCCAACATGAAAAAAGGAGGTTACAAAAATAAATCTCTAAGGATAAAGCAGGGGAGGCTAGAGAAGACATAGGGGAGTAATAATCAAAATTTGAACGTTTATTATTTTTTCAGAGCATGCACTCTACCTTATATCTGTTTTTTACTCTCAGATAACATACTAATCACATCTATGATAGGAATAGGAATATGAACTTAAAGAAAAATGATGTTTGTTGGAAAATATTCTAATATCAGAAATACCCAAAAGTTGCTCAATTACTCATTCAGTTGTTCACACCCACAAAAAACTTCATTCAGCCTTCATCTAGAACTGTAGTAGACTCTGGAATGTTAGGGCATAAAAGCAAAACTATTCTTTTTAGTTGTATCTCAGGCAAATTCTGAATTCAAACATTCAATTTGAAGATACTCACGTTTAGGGGCACCTGGGTGGCTCAGTCAGTCAAGCATCAGATTCTTAGTTTTGGCTCAGGTCATGATCTCAGTGTCCTGAGATCAAGCTCCATGTCTGGCTCCACACTTGGTGCAGAGTCTTCTTCTCCCTGTCCCTCTGCCCCTCTCCCTGCTCTTGCTCTCTCTCTCTCTTTCTCTCTCTCATAAGTAAGTAAAATCTTTAATACATTGATGGGTGCCTGGGTGGGTCAGTTATTAACCATCTGCCTTCAGCTTGGGTCATGATCTCAGAATCCTGGGATTGAGCCCCACATCAGACTTCTCACCTGGTGGGAGACTGTTTCTCCCATTCCAAATCCTCCTGCTTGTGTTCCCACTCTAGTTGTGTCTCTTTCAAATAAATAAATTGAATTTAATTTAAAAAGAAAAGAAAATACATTGGTTATATTCATCTTCAAAGGTTTTATACTTTTCTTTAAATTTAAAAAAATGCACAGAAACAATGTAATAAAAGGGCTTAACAAAAACTCTAGTGATCATTTACTCTAACTTCTCAGCTTTAAGTAGGATTTACCTATTTTATGAATAGACTTTAACAGTGTTCTTAGAACTGGTCTAAATGTCATTCACAAAGCTAATAAATTGTTCTACAGGTTTTACTGGAATCTGATTTTGAATAAGGCTTAAAGAGAGAAAGTGTGCATTTATGTATATGTATATGTGTGTGTGTGTATTTAGGTTTCATTTTATAAGGCTTTTTCCCAACCTAGTTAAACTTGAAATCTGTCCTTTGAAATAAGTTCTGTATATATAGAATTTATGTTACTTATAATACTGATTTTAACTATTGTATAATATGAATATAAATTAGTATGCATTAATTATAAATATCAGGGATAATTCATGTAATTTATCTTTTAATATTATGGAACTCAATAGTTTCCAGGTATTCTCAGTATTTCCATAAACATTTGCTGATTTCTCTAAGTAAAATATATCTTCAAATAATTTTCATAAAATATTTATCTTTTCAGGATATTCCAGTATTTATACTTAGTCCTATTTAGCTTGATCAACTCCACAAAATAAGTCTGAGTTATTATAATATATATATTTGTATATGTTTACACAAATATATGACATATATAATATATACACGCATATAATTACACAAGTGTATATATATTTTTATATATACATAATGCATCATTTATATTTGACATGCAAAAAACTCTTTTACAAACATTATTCTAAATAATGTTCTTTATTTCAAGTAATGACTATAGAACAGACAGGTCGTCTATTTTTTCAGATTAAAACAATAACAACAAAAAGCAATCTAAGTCTCAGAGGAGTTACGCCAAGTTTATACCCCCCAGGAAGTCAAAAGACTTCATAAATAAACTCAGATCTTCAAACACAAACTCTTAGTAGCAAAATCTGATTCCAACTATGCAAGGCATTCTTGCCTTCCCATGAACATTTGAATCACAAGCCACATAGCCTGAGGCTTAATGGAAGAAGGCAGAAATAATCTTTTTACAATAATTTTGCTGCAAAGATTCTGTCAGATATTTCCACAGAGTGGAAAGATCACAGAGTGTTAGCGTAGTCACTAATTATAGCTTCTGTGTGGAGAGAAAGACACTGGGACGCAGCCGAAGCGTGTACAATTCAGAGCCTGGCAGAAGTGATTTTGAATTTTGTCATTGCCTCTCACTCCGCCCTGATGCTTTAGAAAAGCCAGTAGACCTGTCTGAACTTTCATAGTTTGTTTTATCAAGAACAAGAGGATGATGATGATTTCACCAGCCAAGTTAATTGCAATGATTTTATTTAATAGATGTATATGTACATTCAGAAATAAGATGAGGCAAACTTTTATTTCCTTCAACTCTCTGGGTCTCAGACTTCCATATTCACTAATGGCAGGAACGTTTTCTTCTTTCTTATCCAATGTAATTGCTGCTGAAAACAAGCTTTTCTTTGGAGACTTCCCCCTTTGAAGAGTTCTGCCTTGACTTTCTTTCTTCAATAGCAGGATGGAGGAGAAGTTTTCCCTTCCCAGTGGGTATTGGTTGAAGTGGGTATTGGTTGAATGGTACTGGTTCTCCCTTGGCTTGGATTCAAGTATTTAATTCTACTTGGCCTGCCTTCTTTGGCCTCTTTTTTTGTTTATTTGTTTGCTTTTCCTTTTTTTTTTCTTCATTCTGGTAGACCTTGGCCTAGTGGGTAGCTGAGCATCCTGCGTTTTATATTCTGTTTTGTGCCAAGTCCTACCAGGCCTTTTGCCTTTGAGCTAGACTCTGTTGCTTATCACCGTGTACCTGCTACTGACTCCAGGTGGGAGATCTCTATATTCCACAGTCATCTCCTGCCAAAACCACAGCTCTTTTGATACACTTTAAGTCCCGGAGCGGTGGGGGAGGGGGTGCATTCTGCAGCTTTTTGTACCCCAACAATGTATAACCTAATAAAGTTTCAGTGAAGCCCATCTACTTAGTATCTTCCATGCCATTGACACTCTACCATAAACATGCCACGTTAGATTTAAGACTATTCTAACTATGAGCACTTTTTGAGAACCTTTCAGACTTTCCAGACATTGAAAATTTCTACCAAACTGCAGGGCTCAATCTGGATATCTCTACCATATATTCTTAACTTGTCATATAAGGTGTGGCAAAAACCGTGGGTCTTTTTGTCATTCTGCATCTTGTTCCCTTGCATCTTCCCCAGAACTGTTTCAATGAGGCAGAAATTTGCATGACATTTTTTAGCTCTCTTATGTGATAGGACACAGTGATTTTCCTTCATGGTCTGGTTCTTACTACTTGAAATCGGAACAAAATATTTAAAATCTGAGGAATGTCATGAAAACATCTCTCTTGTTCTGAAATTACAAGAATATTACTTTACTAAGGTTAAAGATATTGTATGTAGAGAAAAACAAAAACAAAAACAAAGAAAGACTTTTTATTCCAAATACCATCCCTCTTTCCAGTCCCCATAGGAATAAGACTCAGATTAATGGTCTCATCTCAACAACAAAAAGTTACTGAAATGGAGGAAAAATTATTCACAATGAAAAATAATTTAAATACTACTTAAAAATATTCCCCTGCTATACATTTAGAGCACACAACACATCTGGCATATTGCATGTGCCTAGTAAGTTCAAGTTAAAATTATTGTTAGCTATAATTATGATAGAGAGATACGTATACATATATACATACAAACATGCATATATACCCATACATATACATGTTTATTTAAACAAATGTATATATAATTTTACATGATTAGCATAGCTATAATTGTTTATGTTCTGCACATAAAAAGTCATTATCATATTTGTTAATACTATGGATGTTATTCTTCTGATAAATCAAAGTTAATTTTCAAAGTTACCCTTGATCAAAACAAAAGACATACATCATCTGTGTTTGACTGGCATTCATATGTGTGAGACAGCAGAAAAATAATTACCCTTCACCCTGAAACAGGAACAAACTAGAAGCAAATGCTAACCCTGGGACTTAAGAAGATTACATCTTGGGCCTGAGGAGAGACAAATCTAGAGATATCAAGCAATTGATATCATTGCATTAATAGTTCATTAATAGAGCACTAGATCTATTAATAATGATCAATAGATCATTAAAAAATTCTACTGATTTTTAAAGGTCATTTTTAAAACAATTTAATAAAGTTCCATGTCTTCTTGTTATGGAATAGGGTATGGGATATTTCAAAAGGAGTTAAAAAAAGTTTTGTACATTTCCCTTCAATCATAAATATACTCAAATAGACTATTTAAAAATTATATCAATTTAGCAAATTTAGAGATGGGTTTTCACAATTCTGTATTATAAATACTTCACCACACACCTAACTAGTGTGACCCTCCCTGTCAGTAATGTCTTAGGCGTTCTCTAACACTCCCCTGGAATTTCAATCAGTCATATCAATAGCATGACATTATAAGCCATCAGAGACTTCCTTCTGTGAGTTACTTATTCTTTGAGATGTTATGTGACTAAGTATTGCTAAGAAACTTTCTAGACATAGAAAGGAGGATGAAATACTTTTCTTGCTTTAAAATGACAACATAGTGGAGACCAGTAAACATTTTTTCAAAAGACTAGAGCAAATATAAGTAGAATAACAGAACTCTACAGCACAATAAGAGACCAGGAGATAGGAGATGAGCTGCTAGAGAGTGCTATGTGAAAAGGTCACTTTTTTTTAATAGAACATCACTACTGAGGAACATTTATACAAAATTAAAGTTATCAATTCTAAGTAAACAAGTTTATGACTTTCAACAAATGTCCACAGTCATATAAACACTATTACAATCATGATATAGAACATTTATAACACCTTCCCTACAAAGGGATTGACCCTTTTCAGTCAACCCTTTCCTATCAATACTCACAAATACCTATGTGCTTTTTGTTACAATTATTTTCTCTTTCCCAGGATTTCATATAGACGGGATGACATCTGTTGTTGGTGGCTTATTTAGCATAATGCTTTTTTTTTTTAAAGATTTTATTTATTTATTTGACAGACAGAGATGACAAGTAGCCAGAGAGGCAGGCAGGCAAAGAGAGAGGAAGGGAAGCAGGCTCCCCACTGAGCAGAGAGCCCCATGCGCAGCTTGATCCCAGGACCCTGGGATCACGACCCAAGTCGAAGGCAGAGGCTTTTAACCCACTGAGCCACCCAGGCACCCCTAGTATAATGCTTTTGAGATTTGGCTGAATTATTACACATACATACTTATTTTTCTATTCCTAAATTGTATTTTATTCTATAGATATATGACAATATATGTATCCTTTCACAAGCTGATGGACATTTGGATTATTTCCAATTTTAGACTATTCTTAATGAAACTATATTTGTTTATTTATTTATTTATGCTTCAAGTTTTTTATTTAAATTCTAGTTAAATAAATATTGTTAGTTAAAATATTGTGTAATATTAGTTTCAAGAGTGGGATTTAGTGATTCATCACTTAAGTATAACACCCAGTGCTCTTCATAGTGCCCTCCTTAATCCCCGTCACCCATTCAGCCCTTCCCACCCACCTCCTCTCCAGTGATCCTCCATTTGTTCTCATGGTTAAGAGCCGAGGTTCGCTTCCCTCCCTCTCTCTTGTTGTTTTCCTTCCCCTATATTCATCTTTTTGTTTCTTACATTATACGGTATTTAGTCACTGATATTACTCTGATTGGTATTGACAGTATGATCATTGAATTATTTCGTTCACATTTGCCTGATGAATTTTATTTATATTTAATCTTTATTATTTTATTGTATATAAGCTATAAAATGAGTACTTTCTTGAGGAGTTAATCACTAAAGAAATGACAGGAAGAAAGCAGATTATAAAACCAGTCAATATTCATAATACAGAGAGAGTATTTATAATTATGAGTATTTTAATATTTAAATATATTTGTGGATGTGAGCTTGGGTATATATAATGAAAAGAATAAAACCCAAGTTTGTTAGTTTTTCCTAAGTGGTATGATGTGGAATTATTTTTCCAAATTATACTTTTTCATGTTTTTTAAAATAATATTTGAATTTGACATGTAAAACTATAAGTAACATTAGAGGGTATATAAAAATAATTGGAACACTACATCAAAAACTAATGATGTATTGTATGGTGACTAACACAATACAATTTAAAAAAAAAACCTAAAAGCCTTGTATTTATTATACTGCACTCAAGGTCTATCATTTCTTCAAGTTTATTCACACAGTATTCAGTGAAATGTCTTTTGCAAAGTAAATTTTATGACACATTGAATTCCTTTTAATTATTTGAGACTCAAAATGAAAATTAACTTACTAAACATTCTGAGAACTTCTGTAGAATCGAAAACCAGCATTCTCAAGCTTATTTCACAACTGAGCCTTATTCCAGTTATATCTAGTACACACAGTTGGGAAACAATGCTTTGTACTTGGGGATACATACATCTGTCGAGTCTATAAACTTATAAAAATGGTGCTTATAATGGGAGGGAGTGAAAATTTTGTGAAAAGTGAGTTTGAAAATGAATATATTAATATTTACTGCTATGATAATAAATTTCTTTTGAGGATTTATCATTTGGGTTTTCAAAGTTATTTCAACATTTATCAGAAGAGGAAGGTCTATCTCCATAATATTATTTTCCTTTCATTTTCCTTTGTGATGTGACATTAAATGCCTTTGGGTTTCAAATATATTCATCAGTTTAATTTATTGTATGCATTCCTAAGATTCAAAGGAAAATATAAATAATATATCAAATACAAAATCTACAGTTTTTAGGGTAGATCAGCAAAGACCATTTCCTCAAAGCAGTAAGGGTGCAGATAATAAGTTCTAATAGAGTAATAAAGAAAATATAAGCTTGAGACTAAGCAAGAAGACAAAGTGTGTCTATAATATGCTGTTTATCTTCTAATCAATTCTAATTTGCCTCAACATTTATCAGATGGTATTAAACACTTCCCATACTTATTTTGATGCAAACTCTATCAATCTGTTATATGGGTCCCTCAGAAAAGGAGGATTTGCTTTGGTTTATCAAACTCTCAAAATGTTGTCCATTGATCTAAGTAGTTATTTATGCCTCTATTTTTAAGATGGATTCAACTATATTCTAGGAATGGAACGTTCACTGAATAAAATGCAACATGGTTCTTCTTACACTCTGTGGTTTCACCCAGAGTCATCCTTTAAATTGTAAATGCTGTTTCAGCAAGTTGCTGTCTACTCTGGCGCTTTTAGAGACTGAATGAAAAATCCTCAGATTGTCATTGGTACCATCCATCACCATTACCGACCACATATCACTGACAAGGAAACTTATCTATTGATTTAAAATCTGAGTAGGGACATGAGGAAACAACTGTCCCTTGCAGTAAATGAATGTTGTTCAGTTCAATGATTAAGAAACAGTCTATTCACACACATCACATAGATCCATGTCCTTCAAGTTGTAATCTTTATGCTATTCTCTGATCATGAGTGTACTTCATTAATGAAAAGTAGCTATTTTATAAATGTACACAAACTAAGAGATAATAAAAGCAATGTTTTGTAGTAACAAAACATTTAAAATAATAATTATAGAAAAGCTTTCTATGATGTGTTATTTTTTAATGGGTGAAGAGAAGTGAAGAGTGAAACAAAAAAATATAGAAGATAGATAATGCTAAAAATAAAGAACAATATGTTGTCTCTTTCAAAATAGTTGAAGAAGTGTGGTAATGACAGAAAAGAGGACAAAGTCTGCAACATGTTTAATTCCTCTATTATTCTGGATGGAGACATGAAGGAGACAGGAACTAAGTCAGACACCTGTAAGGGACACTCATATGATGGTACCCATGCATTTACTACATTCTGTTAACAAGAAGCTTAAAATACAGGCATTAGGAAATGTCAGTACTTGTGTAATGTGCAAATATGTGCATTCTCTACACTGCACCTGTAAAAGAGAAACTTAAAGAGAATATCACTAAAAGTCTCAGTGAATAATATGAATCAATAAATTATAGCAATAAAAAACTATTTTAGTTGTGAAAATTGTCAAAGATAAATGATTATTCTAATGTTCATTAATTTATTCTGTTTGGCTTCAGGTCCAGTCTAAATCTGTTTCTCAAAACCTACTGCCACACCCTCTTTAAAACAGTTTTTTTTAGTTTTCTTTGGTTTTAATATTTTCTTAAATAAAACACAACATCACTTCTAGGTTGCAAAATTGAATACTGTTTTAATTTGTAAATTATAGTTTATCAAATGTCTTGATGCTCAGTTTTCCCCCACAGAGGTACTTTAACTAAAAATGTTACTATAGTAAAAATAATCTTTCCATTTTTCAAATCTTTGTTACTAATTTTATTTATATATTTATGTATGTATGTGCTTATTTATTTAAAGATTTATTTATTTATTGAGAAAGAGAGAGAGTGCCTGAGTGGGAGGGGCACAGGAAGGGGCGGGAGGAAGAGAGAATCCCAAGCGGACTCCATGCTTGAGCATGGACCCTGGCCTGGGGCTTGATCTCAGGACCTGAGCTGAAACCAAGAGTCAGGCAGTCAACGACTGCCACCAAGGTGGTGCCCCTCTGGTACTAATTTTAAACATAATTCATATCAAGTAAATGTTAAATCATACACTGTGAAATACAAAAATACTTATTTTAGCAAAATAATATAAATATGATTACTAAGCTGGAATTCTTATCTGTTTAACCATTTTAGACTTGTGGTTTTCTTTCTTCCATTTGTTTAAAACTGCTTTTACTTTTATGCTACTCTAGTTAGTTATGCAGCAATTATACTGGGCAGTATTACAATGAATACTAAGAAAATTATTATGGATATGTTGTTATTAGAGTTAGCAACAGTAGTTCTTTCTAGGTCTTAGTGATTTATTTATTTATTTTTAAAGATTTTATTTATTTATTTGACAGAGACAGAGAGAGAGGAAATCAGGCTCCCCGCTGAGCAGAGAGCCCAATGTGGGGCTCGATGCAGGGCTCTATCTCAGGACCCTGAGATCACAACCTGAGCTGAAGGCAGAGGTTTAACCCACTGAGCCACCCTGGTGCCCCATCTGGGTTAATGATCTAAATAGACAAGTCTTCTGCACTTTGTCATACACAAAAAAGCTTCTTTTCCAGGTGGTTATTTTGGTGACTGTTAAAGAAAAGAATTTATGCTATTTTACTATTGATTCTCTTTGACTAAAATATATTACAGAAAAAGCATATTGCCTATTTTAAGGTTTAAATTGTGCTATTCTTATTTAAAAACCCTTAATACAATGTAGAAAAAGAGAGGATTATTCTCTTTTTGAGGGACTCTGTGTCTCTCAGTGTCCTAGGATTTTATTTCTATCTCTACTTCTGCTCTTATATCTCTCAATCTTATAGCTCAGCCCATTGGAACTTTTCAAAATCCATATTGCTCTTTTGTAAAAGGGTTCTAAAGAGCTCCAGTTTTGCACTCACATGATTCATCAGGTAATCAGACTTACTCTCAGACCTTGGATATCTATACTCTATCCATACACAAAGCCCTCATTTTATTTTGTGACTTATATTTATGTCCTTTCCCTGTGGAGCCTTACCGTTTTTGCTATTCCCTTCAAAACTTGGAGTTCTGTTCCAGAGCTGGAGTTTCATGGATGCATCTCTACATTTTGCTTCAAAGCTCCTTGATAAGGAGGTATGGTAAGAATATACTATATAGTAGATCTTATGCTAGGTAATGGGAACAACATTGCCCTAATTGTCAGTTACAGTTAACTGAAAGAAGTGTCAACAAAATTTTCAATCGCAAAATACAGGTAAATTATGAGTTAGAACAAAAGCGAAAATAATTAAATGGTTAAATTAATTTGCAGAAGGAAAAGATCTCACATAAAAAAGATCATTCCTCAGAATGAATAAAACTTCAGAGAAGTGTCATTAAGAAGAATGGGATGCAAGAATTGCTTTTAGAAATCTCTATTCTTCTTTCTGAAATTCTTCTATTATTAGATTTTTTTTAATAAACATATATTTTTATCCCCAGGGGTACATGTCTGTGAATCACCAGGTTTACACACTTCACAGCACTCACCAAAGCACATACCCTCCCCAATGTCCATAATCCTACCCCTTTCTCCCAAACCCCCTCCCCCCAAGATTTATTTGACCTTACTCTCATCTGAATCCCACTCCACAATTATAGTCAACTCTGGGAAAATCCTTTGTTTATATAAAATTTGGCTCAGCCAATGGCATATGTTGCTGTGTTTTATGTCCTATGACCATCAAGTATGGCTTTAATTTATTAAGCCATGGGTAGATGAAGGAAGCAAGAGACGAAGGATGGAGGGAGGGGAAAAGAGAAAAGAGAAAAGAGAAAGAGGGAAGAAAACAGAAGGGGAGAGAAAAATAATCAATGTTGAAGCTAGAGTAGTCTTTTCTTTTTTTTCTTTTTTTTTTTTTAGAAGGGGAAGCAGGCTCTCCCCTGAGCAGAGAGCCCAATGTGGGGCCCGATCCCAGGACCCTGGGATCATGACCTGAGTCGAAGGTAGAGGCTTTAACCCACTGAGCCACCCAGGCGCCCCTAGTCTTTTCTTTTTAAGATTCACTTTATTTATTTTAGATTGAGAGAGGGAGAAAATGAGAGTGCAAGCAGGGGGAGGGGCAGAGGGAGAAAGAGACAGAGAATCTCAAACAGACTCCCCATTGACTGTGGATCCTTAGGCCAGGGCTCAATCCCTGACCTGAATATCATGACCAGAGCTGAAATTAAGAGTTGGACACTCACAGGGCACCTGGGTGGCTCAGTCATTTGAGTGGCTGCCTTCAACTCAGGTCATGATGCCAAGACCCTGGGATAGAACTCTGCATCAGGCTCCCTGCTCAGCAGAGAGCTTTGCTTCTCTCTCTCTCCCTCTGCTTGCTTCTCTGCCTATATGTGCTCTCTCTCTATCTCTCTGTCAAATAAATAAATAATTTTTTTAAAAAAGAGACACTCAACCTTAACTGAGCCACCCAGGCACCCCAAAACTGAAGTATTTTTTTTTCTAAAGATTTAATTTATTTATTTGACAGACAGAGATCACAAGCAGGCAGAGAGGCAGGCAGAGAGAGAGAGGAGGAAGCAGGCTCCCTGCCGAGCAGAAAGCCTGATGCAGGCTCGATCCCAGGACCCCGGGACCATGACCCGAGCCGAAGGCAGAGGCCTCAACCCACTGAACCACCCAGGTGCCCCAAAACTGAAGTGTTTTTATAACCTATAAACATGTTCCTGTCTTCCATTTTTTCCATCTATAAGATTAATTTTTCACTCTGTGTCTCTTGAAATTTTCTTCCAAGTCTGTTACAATTCTCTCATGACTGTCACCAAGATAAGTTCTAAATGGTTACTGCTATATAATAATTTCTTGTATAAAATAGAATGCATTTTCCTTTCACATAAAAGATCAAAGATAGGTAGTTCATTTCACATATGGAGACTCTGGGGTCTTGAGAGACCCATATTCCTTTTTTATCAGGCTAATGTCAGTTTTTACCTTCACAGGTCAAAGTGTATATTGAGGCTCTGGTCATCATATTTCTACTCCAGAAATTATCACTCAAAATTCTGCTTACATTCCACTGGTCAGGTCTGAGTCACTTGGCCACACTTAACTACATAGAACTCTGGGGAAAATAGTCTTCAAAGAGGATATTTTCCCACTTTAAATAAGATGAGCTATCCATTACTAAGGAGAAAGGAAATGTTGTATATTCTGTGGTAATTGTATTTCTTTTAGTGCTTTGAGATGGAAGTTCCATTTGCTGTTCCAAGTCTTTAAAATCAGGTATCAATTGTGTGACCATCTCCTTCAATAATCTTACCATGTTTTTTTAAAATAGAGCGTATATTTTTGTTGCAGACCAGCTTTTTGTGCTGTCCTTTAATCTCTGTGATGGTCTAGTTATCCCCCCCCCAAATTTTTTCTGTTGTGATCATTAATGGTATTTTCTAAATACACTGATCTTTCTTGAGGACTTACACATGTTGTTTTTCTTCAGTAGAGCAGCTCTAGTAGCTAAGGTTGGAAAAGACCTGGAATGACCTGAACTACAATGATGCTCCATCAATGGTTTAATCCATAGATTAATAGTTAATTCTTAATCACTTGTCTAGATGCCAGGAATAAGCTTCTCTTCTCTCAGGGTCCATTCCTCAATGGCAGAGGCACCTTCAGGCTATCTGGCTTTCTTCCTCTCAGCTTCTTGTGAGTCAAGTAGATCAGATTCACTAAAGAGGGAAAATGTCACTCTCCTCTGATGAAGTCCAGGAGCTTCTGACCCAAGGTCTTCACAGAAGCCTCGTCTTCAGATATTCATTTTTAGTGTTCCTTCCCTAGCTCCTAAAGCCTTATATGGTCCAGAAGTGAAAGAATATGCAAAAACTCTTAAAGACCTCACTACATCAATGACCGCATTTCCACCCTGCAAGTAGTTATTGAAAAGAACCAGTAGCTGCTTTTCTCAAGGAGAGGAATATAGTTGGAGTTGGGAGTAGATTCAAGGCAAGAGACATTCCAATCATTATCTTCAAAAAATTTGGAAGATGATTTAAAGCTATTTAATTTTTTCATTAGTAAATTCCTTTCTTCAGTTTGATCTTGAATAGAATTCTACATGAAACCTGAACTTCGTAACTAAAAAGAGGGGCAAGTTCTGTAGGCCTTTAGCTACCCAGGGAATGTAGTTTTAAAAACAGGGATCTACAGCCTATTTGACATCAATTGAAAGAAATTCAGAACTATTATTTGAAGTAAATCTTTGTATCTAGCAGGTATTTCTTCTATTTTTGCTGTGCAGAGATGGAATGTCATCTATTCTGGAATCTTTTTTTTTTTCCTTATAAGAGGAAAGGAAAAATTCCTTCTTCAATGATAAATGTCAAAGAGAAGAGATATGTCTTTCATGGAATACACTGAAAGGACATACTGAAACCCTCTTTTTTTTTAATTTTTTTATTTTTTATAAACATGTATTTTTATCCTCAGGAAACCCTCTTTTTAAGAATGGTGGACAGGGGGTGCCTGAGTGGCTCAGTGGGTTAAAGCCTCTGCCCTTGGCTCGGGTCATGATTCCAGAGTCCTGGGATCTAGCCCCACATTTGGCTCTCTGCTCAGCAGAACCTGCTTCCTTCTCTCTCTCTGCCTGCCTCTCTGCCTACTTGTGATCTCTGTCTGTCAAATAAATAAATAAAATCTTAAAAAAAAAAAGAGGTGAACAGTATTAGTAAGACCAATATTCATACTGAAAATAATTTACATATTTGGTTTAAAATATTTTAAAAATCATTGAAATAAAATCATTAAAGAGCTGACATTGATATTAAACAACTAAATTAAATCCAAAAACGAATCCAAATTTAAAAATAATAGTTATAGTGGGTTTTCATGTCTTCACTATTATCAAAAATTTTATTATAAGAAAAATAATGTATTTTATAATTATGTTCTTATTTTCATTTTAGATATCTCTGGGCTAGATGCCTGATTTTATATCTCATCTGATAACATGCTTATCTGAGTGACAGGGGGCAAGTTGCCTATAATCTCTAGGACTTAGTTTCCGTATCTGTCAAGTTTTTGTAATAGAACCACTTGCCTCCTGGAGTTTTGAGATAATTAAATGAATTAACTGACATAAGGATTGATGCTTAGCATTGGCTAAGTGCTCAATAATATTTAGTTATTAATCAATTTTGGAATAACCTGTATAGTATACAGTTTTCAAGGCGACCTCAAATTACTTTGAAATGAGAAAGGGTATAAATACATTCCACTATCTATGTCTATATGCCTACTCGTATCATGAAGTATTTTCTCTAAGAAGTTGCATGTCTCAAATTCCCCACGGCCCTCCCTGTCCTTTCCCCTACACAAGTCTGTATTGTGTAGATTTCATCTTCTTAAAAAGAACAGTTTCCCGGGTGCCTTGGTGGCTCAGTCAGACTCTTGAAGTTGGCACAGGTCATGATTTCATGGTTTGGGAATCAAGTCCTGAGAAGGCTCCATGCTCAGCAGAGTCTACTTGTCCCTCTCCCTCTGTTCCTCGCTTTGCTCTCTCTCTCTCTCAAATAAATAAATAAATAAAATCTTAAAAAGAAAAAACAACAGTTTTCCAAGTCCCAGTGCCATTCTGTGTGTGTACCTCTCTCAGGCTTCCGTTTGCCCACTGAAGTACACATTACCTTTAACCTAGGAGACAGTACTCATTAAAATTCATTAACATAAATTATTTATGTATAAAAACATAAAAACATGTGATGTACAATCCTATACTTGAGAGGCAAAAAAAAAAAAGAAACAAGAAATTCAACTAATCATAAAAAACTTATAAAATTATTTCAAATACTTTTCTGGCTTAGAGAGCTATCTTATTATTTATATACAGCTGTATGTTCAGGGGATTTTGAAATGTGACATTTGGAGTACATGATAAACTACAATAAGAAAAATAGTATAGTAAATTTCTATCTGCTTTTTGACTTCACACAAATGTTGTACCAGTTGACATCATCTTCAGAATAAGAAACATGAAAGCAAGGTTGCTCTGCTTTTAAGCTGGTTGGCTTTGATTTAGTGTTACATTACTACCTTGTTTTATGAGTTCTGTAATATCAGCCTATTTGGTTCATAATGAATAATTGATGAATAATTCATAACATGTAAAAATTAATCAAGGAAATCTGATTTTTGAGACCTTATTCTGAAAAAAGAAAAAGCCTTGACATAGATGATGAAGTGTATTTTTAAAATAGTATTGGAATTTTTGTAAAAATTAAGTCTAAAATGCGGTATATTCTGTAAGATCAAAAGTAACCTCTTTAAGTAAAAGCATCTATTTGAATGTGCACATGGTAAGGATGTGTAGATTTATGCACAAAATTTGATATAATCATGGACAGGCAAACAATCCTGCCCTGCCTTTTTTTTTTCCCATCTAGTTTTAAATCATGCTGAATAATAAATCAGTTGAACTGATGACTTATATGAGCTACTGAGTTCTTGGGAGAAATAACTGTAAATTCTGTGAGTTTCAAAATATGCAATTGTAATGTGGGTATTTAAGAGTATACTGTGATGGCACTCAAAATCCCCTAAACTTAAATATAAGGAAAGCACCTATCTCAATGGTTATCTAAATATCATATCCCTCTAAATATCATATCCCTACCAAAATTTCATCCACACAAAGAACCTAACTGGACATGCAGGTAGCATTCGTTTTGTTATTATTCTCTCTTTCCTCTTATATGATTTCATTCTAACCTCAGTTGAAAATGGTCTTAAAAGACCCAGGTCCTTTAATTTGATGTACAAGAGGTTGAGTTGGTGTACTTGCAGCAAAAGGATGGGTCCCACTCACGTGGTATATTTAGATTTTTCAGATGGATGAGGTAATCTTCAGGGCTTTTCATTTACAACTGTAAATATCCCCTAACTGCAGGATATATACAGAATTCACTGACTGCACCAATCCTCTACCTCTCCTGAATGAGATAAAAAGGAAGATAAAATGGCGAAGAGGTGGGGACGTCTACACTGAGACTGAAACTGAAAAGGGAGATGGCATGTGGTGAACTTAAAAGAGAGATAAGCATACCCAGGGACAGCCCAGGAATGACTTCCATCCTGCTTCAGCTCAGATGATGCAAGTCTTTATAGACTGTCTCTTGCATCTTTTTCTTTACCCAATTGTGCTTTTCTCATTTCTACACTGAACCTTTGAATCAGAATCATTCCTCTTGCTTTCTAAATAGTATTTGAAAAGACTAAAATTCAGTACATTCCAAATCAATGGAGGAGGCATCAGTTAGCTCCAAGATTTAGTTGTGCAACAAATATTGCATTTCTTAATTGTGTCTAATTAATTTATGTTCAACCCAGACACCACAGGATTGGAATAACAGGAAAATGCAGCTCAGGGCAGAGTGAAAGATAAAGCCTAGGTCATTCAAGAAAAATTCTCATGAGTTATTGCATGAAAGCAATAGAAAGTCTCTGGACAAGATAGGCATGTGAACACTTACTAATCCAATGTGGAGAAATAACAACGATCAGTCCAGCTATATCATCAACCCATGACTTGTCATTATGTAAGCCAGTGAAATAAGCACGCCAAGGAAAAGGAGACGAGACTGATCCTGAATGGAAGGAGATTTGTCCAAACTGAATACATTACATTTCAGCCATAAAGGGTGACAAAAAGAAAGCCAGAAATGGAAAGCAAACTCAGTTATATTTCAAAGTAATAAATCTTGCTCCCAGGAATAAGTTCATACTTAAATTATAGGCAGTAGAAAATAACCCTACAGAAGTTACTAAATATAAGGAATGCAGTTTTAAAAGATATAATTAAAAGAAAATAAGGGTCCCTGGGTTTAAGCCTCTGCCTTCAGCTCAGATCATGATCCCGGGGTCCTGGTATCGAGGCCCACGTCGGGTTCTCTGCTCGGCAGGGAGCCTGCTTCCCTTCCTCTCTCTTTGCCTGCCTTTCTGCCTACTTGTGATCTCTGTCTGTCAAATAAATAAATAAAATTTTTTAAAAGAATAAAAGAAAATAGATAAATTTCAATATTTTTATTACTAGTGAGTGAAAAAATAAGTATTGAATCGAAAAATTTAATTCTTTAAAGAAAAATTGAGTTAATCCTTTAAATGATTATAATTATAATCATTTACAGAAATTTAATGAAACAATTCAAAATTTATTAACAGGGCAGGAAAATCATATAATTAATAATATAATTCATAATTAATTATAGAATTAATAATACTATACTAAAATAGAATACAGTAATTTTAAACAGATACCAGTTCAAATCCTTGTAAAGCTAATCAAAGGATGAGATAAAAAAATAAATGACATGTAAGATGAGAATGAAGAATGCAATAAATCAATGAAATAAAGTTAAACTAAGAGAAAACGTGCAAGTGTAAATAACACAGCAACTTGGATTAGAGTTCACTACCTTCACTTCCTCCATGTGATATAATTATATACCCATTCCTTTTCATAATGCTCTGCAGTACTTCCAGTTACAGAAGTTTGGGTATATTTCTCCATCCCAGCAATGTTGAGCTTGTCACTTGCTTTGGTCAGAGAAGTGGTCCCTGAAATATTAAGAACAGAGACAGTAAATATTTTTGCATGATTTAGGTCTCTTGCACTTGTACTTTTCACCATAAGAACTTAGATCAAGTCTCAGGTAGTCCCTGTTTCAAATAAAGGAAGGGGGCATGTTCAACAGAACCCAACCCACAGCCAGAGCTAAGCCTAGCTGATCCCAGCCTAGACTAAAAGAGTTAAGGGCTACCCTCAGACACAAAAGAGAACCATAATCTTTTTCTTGTAAGCTATTAAATTTGGAAGTAGTTTGTTGCACAGTAGTGTTGCAGATATAACTCATACATCTAATAATTTAGGGAAATAAGTGTTAATGATTGTTTAAAGTCACAAATTGCTCTTTATTGGACAAAATTCTTGGAAGAATGCCTGGTTAATTAGAACAAAGATCACAGTAATGTGTTCTCAACTCTTTTGACCTTCAGTTTTTTCTTTTAATAATAATTGTATATATCTATATCTGCATCTATATATAATATATACTGATATAAGTATATGAAGTAGAATGAATTTTTTAAAGTGAATCATCATAATCCCTGGATTCAGTGGTGATAGACTTTTTAAAGTCTTTTATTTTCTCCTTTTTGTCTTTTATTTTATAGCAAACTTACAATATAATATTTGTCCCTAAGTAGTGTTGTATTTTTTACCAAATATTTTATAAAATGATAATATGATTATGTTAAAATATATGCTTGACTCTAAAATTACTTTTTAAAAATTTATTTTATTTTATTAAATTATTTGAGAGAGAGAGAGAGTAAGGAGTGAGAGAGAACCAGAGAGAGCAGGAGCAGGAGGATTTCTGGATCATTACCTGAGCTGAAGGTAGACGCTTAAACCACTAAGCCCACCCAGGTGCCCTCAAATGACTTTTTGATAAATTGTTGACCCCAGGAAAAAAAGCATATAAGTGTTGTAATGTATATGTATGTGTGTGTGTATGTATATCTAATACACATGTATACATGTAAAAGCATATGAATGTTTTAATGTATATATACATGAAATGTAGTGTGTATATATATTCAAAATGTATGTGTGTATATATGTATATGTATGTATACACACATATATGCATATATATTCAAAACACAATTTTTCAAAGACAATACCTCCACGGAAAGTATTATGTCTATACATTTTAGAATGCAGAAAATATGTAGCTTATTTCTTGGTGCTAGTCATAGTTGGTTTTTAAAATTTGACAACATGTGTTATACTTTCCATATACACATTAGCAAAGTCTACAGATAATACCAACTATGGATAATCTTGCTACATGATAAATAAAATATGAAGACAGTATTTTGCAAAGTAATATAGACCATAATCTATAAATGTTTATTTAAGAATCCAATAATACATTAATACGAAGGAATCAAGAAAGTTTGTTATGATATATCATAAATAGGTAAAATTAAGAAAACCATCTTTTTTCTTTTTTTTTTTTCTTTTTTTTTTTTTTAAGAGAGAGAAAGCTCACTGCACAAGCGGGGTGGGGCAGAGTGAGAGAGAGAATCCTCAAGTAGACTTCCTGATGAGTGTGGAACCTGACTCCAACTTGATCCCAGGACCCAGTGATCATGACCTAAGCCAAAATTAAGAGTTGGAGCCTTGGCCAACTTAACAACCCAAGTGTCCCAAGAAAGTCCCATGGTCTTTTACTAGGATATCAGTATAGATGATTGTAAAAGACATTCCTCAAAAACAGCAAAAACAATCATTTCTTTTGCCTGTACCTATCAAGATATCAGCATCTTAGGGTTGTAGTTGTGGGTCTGTTCCACAAGTGCTTCAGGAGTCTCTAAGATGAGCCTCTTGGTCATTACAGGGGATCTATTATTTCATGACTCCATGTGGTGATAGGCATCACTGGAAAAATATGCATCAAGCCCCTCTCAGGAAGGGACAGTACTGGATGTTGTACACACACTTTTTGCCTCATGTTTCTATGACCTACATTCACACACAGGGTCATACACAGAGTAGTGCCAAGATATATGAGTCTTTTTTTTTTTCCATTGTATCTTATTTCTTTTCAGTGTTCCAGCATTCATTTTTTTTATGCACCCCCCAAGTGGTCCATGCAATACGTGCCCTCCTTAATACCCACCACCAGGTTCACCCAACCCCCTCACCCCACTCCTCTCCCAAACGCTCAGTTTGTTTCTCAGAGTCCACAGTCTGTCATGGTTTTTCTTCCCCTCCAATTTCCCCAGAAGTGGGTTGGGGTAAGATATATCAGTCTTATTCTTAAAACTGATGTACCAAAGAGTCAATGTTTTTATTACTACAATAAAGAACTGATATTAGGAACTACTGCCATCTCTGAAAAGCTATTTTATAAAAGTCAATGGTTATTTCTGATCAAACGTCTTAAATACTGAGAACTGGAGGATACTTGTATAAAACAATAACGAATATCATCTTAAAATAAAAACTAATATGAAACTTTAAAAACTGCAACACTAGAAGTAGTCATGTTAAAGCTAAAAACAGAAAAAGTTGACCTCACTAATAATATTAAAAATATTATGCTGAAAATATTAAAATAGATTTGTAAAAGACACAAAGATGAATAAGCCACAGAAATGAAAGTACCATCATTTTTTGTGGCATACTACACTACATTGAAAACTCAAAACAATCCACTCAAACCAAATGTCAATTCAGGAAAAAGTGATTTAAATATGTAGATGCAAAACCATTCGCTGACATAATAACATAAACACTTGAATAAAAGCAATGTAAATTAAAATGGCCTACATATAAAATTCTCAAGAAATATGCAGAAATAATGTAAAGAATAAAGATTACTGAAAGATATTATAAATCTTTAAATATCTTACAAACATAGTATATTCCTAAAAAATAGTATATTCCTAGATAGAAAAAAATATCTCGAAATGTAAAAGATCAAAACAACAATAAAAATTAAAATAAACAAAAATAATGTATACATTTTAAGAATTCAGTTTTAGAATTCAATGTTTAATTATTATAATTAAAACAGATTAATAAAGACAAATGGTTATAAACACAGATTCAAGTGTCAGAACCAGAAATATGAGAAACTGAAGTTAATGGATAAATTTTAGAAAATGTTGTGTTGGAAATAATGATAGCCTACTTGAAATGTTGTGCTGCAGTAGCAGAAAGTTTATACAACACTTTCAATAATTGTTTGGCAATTAGAGCAAATGATCCAAAATTATTGACATCCTTTGACTCAGTAAATCCACTAAGAATTTAAACTGAGGACCTAAACAGAAACAGTCAATAGTATCATATCCATATCAAAAACATCTTTAAATATTAATATTAGGATAATTTGAATAACCAGCAATAGAGGGGGTGTTACATAATGTCTGATACATTCATGTGAAGATAACTGGTCATCCAATCAATGACTAATGACTTGCTTGAAATATATTTTTAAGTTATATCTCAAAAGAGCATATACATATGATCTCAATCTTTACATGAAATACTATATATGAATAGATAAACACCTTAAATGTTACTTTATTTTATTTTTTTTTCAAGATTTTATTTATTTATTTGACAGACAGAGATCACAAGTAGGCGGAGAGGCAGGCAGAGAGAGAGGGAAGTAGGCTCCCTGATGAGCAGAGAGACTAATGTGGGGCTTGATCCCAGGACCCTGGGATCATGACCTGAGCTGAAAGCAGAGGCTTTAACCCCCTGAGCCACCCAGGCACCCCTTAAATGTTATTTTAAATTATTATGGCTAATCCTTAGATATTGGGAATATAAGATTTTTTTTCCTCTTTTGCTATTTTTTAATAAATAAGTGCTTTTTAAAGTACACGATAGTTATTTTAAAACAATTTAATCTCATTACTAGATATTGGTCTATTCAGGGATCAAAAACCTCCCAAAAAACAAGAGCTCAGGACCTGATGGATTCCCTGGGGAATTCTACCAAACTTTCAAAGAAGAAATAGCACCTATTCGCCTGAAGCTGTTTCAAAAAATTGAAGCAGAAGGAAAACTTCCAGACTCTTTCTATGAAGCCAGCATTACCCTGATCCCCAAACCAGGCAAAGACCCTACCAAAAAGGAGAATTTCAGACCAATATCACTGATGAATTTGTATGTTAAGATTCTCAACAAGATCCTAGCAAACAGGATGCAACAGCACATTAAAAAGATTATCCACCATGACCAGGTGGGATTCATCCCTGGGCTACAAGGATGGTTCAACATTCACAAATCAATCAATGTGATAGAACAAATTAATATGAGAAGAGAGAAGAACCACATGGTCCTCTCAATTGATGCAGAAAAAGCATTTGACAAAATCCAGCATCCATTCCTGATTAAAACGCTTCAAAGTATAGGAATAGAGGGAACATTCCTGAACTTCATCAAATCTATCTATAAAAACCCACAGCAAATATCATCCTCAATGGGAAAAAGCTTGCAGCCTTCCCGTTGAGATCAGGAACACGACAAGGATGCCCACTTTAACCACTCTTGTTCAACATAGTACTAGAAGTCCTAGTAACAGCAATCAGACAACAAAGAGAAATAAAAGGTATCCAAATTGACAATGAAGAAGTCAAACTCTCTCTCTTCTCAGATGACATGATTCTTTATATGGAAAACCCGAAAGACTCCACCCCCAAACTACTAGAACTCATACAGCAATTCAGCAATGTGGCAGCATACAAAGTCAATGTGCAGAAATCAGTGGCTTTCTTATACACTAACAATGAAAATACAGAAAGGGAAATTAGAGAATCTATTCCATTTACTATAGCACCAAGAACCATAAGATACCTGGGAATAAACCTAACAAAAGAGGTAAAGGATCTGTACTTGAGAAACTACAGAACACTCATGAAGGAGATTGAAGAAGACACAAAAAGATGGAAGACCATTCTATGCTCTTGGATCGGAAGAATAAACATTGTTAAAATGTCTATACTGCCTAGAGCAATCTATACTTTTAATGCCATTCTGATCAAAATTCCACCAGTATTCTTCAAAGAGCTGGAGCAAATAATCCTAAAATTTGTATGGAATCAGAAGAGAACCCGAATCACTAAGGAAATGTTGAAAAACAAAAATAAAACTGGGGGCATCACGTTACCTAATTTCAAGCTTTATTACAAAGCTGTGGTCACCAAGACAGCATGGTACTGGCATAAAAACAGACACATAGACCAGTGGAACAGTGTAGAGAGCCCAGATATGGACCCTCAACTCTATGGTCAAATAATCTTCGACAAAACAGGAAAAATATACAGTGGAAAAAAGACAGTCTCTTCAATAAATGGTGCTGGGAAAACTGGACAGCTATATGCAGAAGAATGAAACTCGACCATTCTCTTACACCATACACAAAGACAAACTCAAAATGGATAAAAGACCTCAATGTGAGACAGGAATCCATCAGAATCCTAGAGGAGAACATAGGCAGTAATCTCTTCAATATCAGCCACAGCAACTTCTTTCAAGATATGTCTCCAAAGGCAAAGGAAACAAAAGCAAAAATAAACTCTTGGGACTTCATCAAAATCAAAAGCTTCTGCACAGCAAAGGAAACAGTCAAAAAAACAAAGAGGCAACCCACGGAATGGGAGAAGATATTTGCAAATGACAGTACAGACAAAAGGCTAATATCCAGGATCTATAATGAACTCCTCAAACTCAACACACACAAAACAGATAATCATATAAAAAAATGGGCAGAAGATATGAACAGACACTTCTCCAATCAAGACATACAAATGGCTATCAGACACATGAAATAATGTTCATCATCACTAGCCCTCGGAGAGATTCAAATTAAAACCACATTGAGATATCACCTTACACCAGTTAGAATGGCCAAAATTAACAAGACAGGAAACAACATGTGTTGGAGAGGATGTGGAGAAAGGGGAACCCTCTTACACTGTTGGTGGGAATGCAGGTTGGTGCAGCCTCTTTGGAGAACAGTGTGGAGATTCCTCAAGAAATTAAAAATAGAACTTTCTTATGACCCTGCAATTGCACTCCTGGGTATTTACCCCAAAGATACAGATGTAGTGAAAAGAAGGGCCATCTGTACCCCAATGTTTATAGGAGCAATGGCCACAGTTGCCAAACTATGGAAAGAACCAAGATGCCCTTCAATGGACGAATGGATAAGGAAAATGTGGTCCATATACATTATGGAGTATTATGCCTCCGTCAGAAAGGATGAATACCTAACTTTTGTAGCAACATGGACCGGACTGGAAGAGATTATGCTGAGTGAAATAAGTCAAGCAGAGAGAGTCAATTATCATATGGTTTCACTTATTTGTGGAGCATATCAAATAGCATGGAGGACATGGGGAGTTAGAGAGGAGAAGGGAGTTGGGGGAAATTGGAAGGGGAGGTGAATCATGAGAGACTATGGACTCTGAAAAACAATCTGAGGGTTTTGAAGTGGCAGGGGGGTAGGAGGTTAGGGTACCAGGTGGTGGGTATTATAGAGGGCACGGATTGCATGGAACACTGGGTGTGGTGAAAAAATAATGAATACTGTTATGCTGAAAATAAATAAATTTAACTTAAAAAAAATAAAACAATTTAAGTAAGGTTTTTTAAAAAATATATGTATATATTTATTTTATTTTATTTTTTATTTATTTGACAGAGAGAGAAATCACAAGTAGGCAGAAGTAGGCAGAGAAGCAGTCAGATAGAGAGGGAGAAGCTGAGCAGAGAGCCCGATGCGGGGCTCGATCCCAGGACCCTGGGATCATGATCTGAGCCGAAGGCAGAGGCTTAACCCACTGAGCCACCCAGGCACCCCTAAGTAAGCTGTTGTATAAGTATTAACAGGCTTATAATAGTTAAATGGATAAAACACCACATGAAAAAAGTCTTTGAATAGGAGGACTTATTAAACAGCTATTAATTTCTATAACCACCACGTTGAAAAAACATTACTTACAACACTGAAGAAACTAGAGAGACATGTAACTCTCAACTTAAAAATTAAAAAAATATGTGGAGAGCCTAGTTGACTCAGTTGGTAGAGGACATCCCTCTTGATCTTGGGCCAGGAGTTCAACCCCACATTTTAGGTAGAGATTACATAAAAAATAAAAATCTTGGGGTGCCTGGATGGCTCAATGGGTTAAAACCTCTGCCTTTGGCTCAGGTCATGGTCCTGGGGTCCCGGGATTGAGCCCCATATCGGGCTCTCTGCTCATTGGGAAGCCTGCTTCCCCTACTCTTCTCTCTCTGCCTGCCTCTCTGCCTACTTGTGATCTCTGTCTCTCAAATGAATAAATAAAATCTTTAAAAAATAATAAAAATAAAAATCTTTTAAAAAAATTTTAAATGCAAATGCAACAGATGTTTGGGAAGAGATTTAATTAATGTAAATAAAACTCTGAATGGAGATTTCAAACTGGAAAAACATGAACAATACTCAGAGAGTGTATGAAAAAATATGAAGAAAGAAACTATTAAAATATCCCAGCTTCTCATTGTACTATATTTGTAACTGACATTACCCCACAAATCTAGGTCATCATAAAGATCATATCTTTTTACTCCTTTAAAGCTTTTTGTATCTAGCAAATATCTGGAATACCCATATGCAGAAAATTGTGAAATTTTACTGAAATATGTTAATGAGGACCTAAGCAAAGTAAGATATATACTCTATGTACAGGGAGATTTGATTGGATAAAGAGGTCAACCATCCCTTAAATAATCTATAGATGTAAGACAGTTCCAACTACAGTAGCAATAGGATTTTATACAGAAATAGAAGTTTATTTTAAAGTTGTTATAAAAGCAAAAATTCTAAGATATAAAAGACCATTCTTACAGAAGACTTGCCCTATCATATATCAAGATTTAATATAAAAAAAGTACTTAAGACAGTGACATTGGCTCATAAATAGACAAATCAATAAAATAAGGAGAAAATAAAAAAAATATTTATATAAAACTTTAGTATATGTATACAGTGGTTTGGGGATTGTTTGAAGGAAGGATGGACTAATTAAACAAATAGAATAAGTCATTATCCATAGGGGAAAATAAAGCATGAAAATAAATCACTGTCTCACATATGCACAGAATTCAAAACCACATCATTTAAAGATTTAATAATCTAATGGAAAAATTTTAATCATTTAGCAGGAAATATGCAAGAATGTCTTTCAGATCTTGGTATAGGATTTGTCCAAAAATGTATAAAAACAACAACAAACCATAAGTCTTTATAAAAGATTGTTAAATTTAACTATATTGAAATTAAACCCTGTGGGGGAAAAAAGTAAGCTACACCTGGGAGAAAATACCCATCATACACGTCTGATAAAGATTGATGTGTAAAGAATATAAAGTATAAATCAACCCTGGAAAATGCATGTAACACTATATGTAATGGGTGGTGGGGGACATGAAAAGCTTGGGTTAATGTTCAACCAGTACAAAAAAATATAGGCTTCCTATCCCTTATATCCAGCTTCTTTCATAATTGCCCTGGTATGTTTACATTGATTGTCGCCTTTCTTATACCAATTGCTAAACGTTTAGACTACCATTCCATAAAAATCATTCCACAGCATAAGCAACACATATGGCCAATAAACATATGAGAAAGCATGTAATGAGGGAAACGCAAATCATGGCCTTAATGAGGCCATTTCACAACCAGTGGATTGGAAAAACAGGAGTCTGACAATACCGAAAGGTGAAGAGAATGTGAAAAAATTGGAACTTTTATGAGTGGCTTATGTGAGTTTAGAGCCACAGAACAATTTTGGAAAATAATATGGAATTTTCTTTAAAAGGAGCATACCACTGTATTCCATGCTCCACTGTTTCACTCCTAGGAATATATCCAAAAAAATGCTTGCACCTCTGCAACAGAAATATAATCTTCCCTTTCTCTAATGCTTCCTCATCTTAGGGAATCTTTTCCCTCCAGTTTGTCTTTAAAAACACTGTATCTTCAAGTCTATTAATTCCTTCAAGCCCATGGCAAAAATGCAAGTTGTGTGAGAATGATTTCTGCCTTTATTCCTGTGACAGAAAGGGAATAGAAGCACAGGACTAATGTGATTAATTCAGAGTAAGAAAAATAGAGTGAGAAAGAACAAAGAAATTAATATCTAAATAATTTTTCCCGATCTATGGTGATGACAGTATTAGCCACCATTTATGGAGTCCTCACTATATGCCAGAAATTTCACACAGCATTTACCATGATGAATTTAGTTAATCTTTGCAACATCTCCATAAAGCTTGGGCTATTATTATCCCTTTTCATAAATTAGGAAACTAGGACAGAGAAAGGCTAAATGGACCAAATTCTTAAAGCCTGGAAACAACAAAGTCGAGAAATCAATTCAGATGTTTGACTTCTCCATCCCAACGCTCAACCACTACATAAAAACCTTTCTCAAGTTCTAACACCATCCTCTATTACCAACACTGGTGGCCCCCGGTAATCATCATGCAAAACATGAACCAGATCTGGAACTTGGATAATTGGATCACAGTTGGATAGCTTATTGGTGTTAAGTCATTTAGTGACCTTTCCTTAGGACTTTGAAATCTGAAATGAACAGTGGGATCTAGGAATGAAAAATTTGACAAAATGCAGGGAGAGAAGTAGAACAGTAGTGGCTATGACAAAATAACATACCATCAAGATTTCTAGTTCATCAACAAATTATAGTTACTAAAAATAACATTATTATTTGCTTGGATATAGATTACATGTTTATTATGAGATTTGGACTTGATTTCTCAAACAGGTGTTATATATCATTATTAATAAGTTAAATTAATTTTCAGATGGTACCTAACATAATATTTTAATGGTGCTCTATTATTTCTATTACTTCATTTTAACATGATTTTTAAAAAATAATGTATTAATAAATGTAGAAATCGAGGGTCAGAGAATTGAAGTAATTATTTGAAGTCAATATAATCATTATTTCTGAGTTTATTGTATCTCAAAATCTTCAAGTTACTGTCTTTAAAAGTAACTATTTTCTTATATTATTCTGTAACTTGTACTTTTTTTGAGGGGGGGAGAGAGAAAGAGAGAGAAAGGGGGAATGTGCAAGAACTGGTAGGGAGGCAGAGAGAGAGAGAAAATCTTAAGCAGGTGCCATACCCAGCACAGAGCCATGGAGTTCTGTCTCACAGCCCTGAGATCATGACCCTAGCCAAAATCAAGAGTTGGATGCTTAATCCATGGAGCCACCCAGGTGCCACCCAATTTTAAGCAAAGCTTATTCTATTTAACCATACTCTGTTCATTCCCATCATAATGTCTTTACTCTTGAGTTGGCTAGTGTAAGTTGTGGGTGATTTCATTTTCTTTCTTCACATTAACCATAAAAAATAAATTTGTTTTCATAGTGTAATTCAGTGTCTTAAAAAAATTAAAACGACTTAATACAGAATATGACCCCAAGTAGCCTCTTACTGAGATAATGTACAAGACAGAAGAGTCAAGCTTGGTCGAGTTTACTCAGGATCACCTCATTCAAGCACAGCTCTGAGGCACAATTCAGACTTCACAGCATGTTCTGAATTCATTGTATCTCCACGGTGAGGTGGAGGAGGGGATACAAAACATAAAGCAATAGTTTGCTACTGTTGCTACAGTTGCATGGAAATGCAGTGAACAGTGAGATGTAAAATGTTAAAAGATAAAACGGATTACATTATAGTGTTATATTGGTTTAACTCTGCCATAATTTCATTTGGAAAATGTCATATGTAAATATAGCTGTAGAACTTCCACATAGATTAAAGTAAGAAAAGAATCTGTATAAAAAGACATGGGATAACATACCGTGAAGCCAAATTGGAATAGCATATAATTTTGTTCACTAACTTAATTAGGATTAAAAAGAGTCAGCACATAATTACACTTATTATTTTAGTGCATTGACCAAAATTTCTAAGAGTTATGCTGTTTTCTGGGAATAGATTCTATTTCAGGGTTTTAAAATATTTTAGGATCACCATAAACATTTTAAATATTTCATGCAACATTTTATTTGAAATTGTAATTGTTTCATAAAAGTTCTATGATGATCTGAAAGCAGCATACTAATTTTTCTTTGATGTGCTTTAAATGTTTACAAGCCTTCTCATTTCTAGAGACCATTGCAGAAACACTTACTGATAATTCGTCTTGTAGAGTATTTTTTAAAAGCACTCAATATTCGAGGAGAGCAACTTACTTTGCAAAGGACTGTTCTCTTTTGTCCACCAATTTTTAACAGACAGAAAGAGAAGGTAACAAAAAGATAAATTCAGGTGAAATGTTTTTCAGTTATTCTTCCTGTAATTTCTATTTAATAAAGAAGAAAATCACTGATTATTTAAGCATATGACATATTACATGTCCAGTCTAGTATGAAATGACCTCACACCAGTAGGATTGTAATCTTTTATTAAAACTGGCAAAAGTCAAGTGAATTAACAGTAACCATGTTAGCTGCTAGAGGTCAACTGAGTCAAATGTAATATAACTAGCTTAGAATTTGTAAGATATTTGGGAATATTTAGTGCGGACGATCAGAGAAGTTGATAATGCAACAGAAGGAGAGGTCAGAGAGATATGGCCATGGGCCAAGGAATTTGAGCAGATTTAAAAGCTCTTCCTTACCTCTCCAAAAAGAACACAGCCCTGTAGACCCACTTTAGATTTCTGACCTTCAGAACTGTAAGATACTAATTTGTGCTGTTTTAAGCTACTGAGTTTGTGATAATTTGTTATAGCACCGATGGAAAAATAATATCAGTCATAACCTGAAGTGGAAGCCAGCATAAGCTCCTTCATACTTCTCACTGTGTCTAGCATATAGGAATTATGGGGTTTTTTTTGTTTGTTTGTTTGTTTGTTTAAGATTTTATTTATTTGACAGAGAACACAAATAGGCAGAGCAGCAGGCAGAGGGAGAAGAAGAAGGAGGCTCTTGCTGAGCAGTGACCCTGACATAGGGCTCGATCCCAGAACCCTGGGATCATGACCTGAGCCATAGGCAGCCGCTTAACTGACTGAGCCACCCAGGCACCCTGGGATTATGGGTTACTGATGTTCAAAATCTTTTGTTCAAATAAATTGAAGTCTTTGATGATCAACTGAAAATTTTAAAGCAGACACAAAACAGAATATAATTTTTCTTCCATGGAGTTTTTACTAAAAATAAGAGGTCAAAGATAATTTCATTATTTTAATAAAAAGTAGTTTTCAGATGGAATTCTAATAAGAATAATCTACTGCTATACTTTAAAAAGTAGAACTCGAATTCTGGTTTCCACTATAAAATTTCACTGACAGAGTTATATTTAAGTATCTTGAAATGTCTCTGGAATTGTTTCACTCTAAGAAATGTGTTTAACCAATTTAGGTGTAATACAGAATAATGATTATGTGCAGACTTTTGGACTGAAAATAATGACCTTAACCATAAGCTTCAATAATTTGAAGGAAGTGCCTTACAGGCTTCATCTCACTATGTAAAACCTTTAGGTCCTGTATTTAATTTCACTATATTAGGATTTTGTTTGTCTAGATTACTTGGTTCAGAAAAATAAGTTATGAAGCCTCTTCTGGGCAATTTCTTTATTAAAGTTGAACACATGGTCTTACTCAAAACCTTTGAACTAGAAATCATCTGCCTGCATGTGGATTTAATTAGTGTGTAAAGGTAACATAAGCTAATTTAGCTATTTGTAATTAGCAAGTCCTGTCATGAAACATTCTATTCTTAGATCTAAAATTTTAAAAAATCAGAGGATCTCTTTAATCAATGTAGAAGCAGAAGTTAAGAGGTGAATGTGAAATTTTACCAATAGGAACTCTGGTTTAAAGTCATGCTTCTTGGGATACCTGGGTGGCTCAGTCAATTAAACTGCTGCCTTTGGCTCAGGTCATGATCTCAGGGTCCTGGGATCGAGTCCCTCATTAGGCTCCTTGCTTGGCAGGGAGACTGCTTTTCTCCGCCTCTGCCTGCCACTCTGCCTGCTTGTGCGCTCGCTCTCTCTCTCTCTGTGACAAATAAATAAATAAATAAATAAAATCTTAAAAAAAAAGGTCATACTTCTTGGGCCACCTGGGTGGTTCAGTCAGTTGAGTCTCTGACCCTTGACTTCAGCTCAGGCCATGATCTCAGGGTCCTGAGACTGAGCCCCATGTAAGGCTCTGTGCTAAATGTTGGATCTGTTTGAGATTCTCTTTCTCTTTCCCTCTGCCCATGCCTACCTTGTGCACATGCACTCTCTAAATAAATAAATAAAGTAAATAAATCTTTAAAAACAAATCATAGTTTGGGTGCTTGGGTGGCTCAGTCGGTTAAGTGTCTACCTTCAGCTTGGTTCATGACCCCAGGGTCTTTGGATAAAGTCCTCCATTGGATTTCCTGCTCAGCGGGAAGTCTCTTCTCCCTCCACCCTCCACCCTGCTTATGATCTCTCTCTCTCTCAGATAAATAAAATCTTTAAAAAAATAAATAAAAATAAATCATAGTTCTTTGGATAAAGATGTGGTTTTATATACAACGGAATATTATTCAACCATCAGAAAGGAGGAATACCTACTATTTACACTGACATGGATGGAAACGGAGGGTATTATGCTAACTTAAGTCAATTAGAGAAATACGATTATCATAAGGTATCACTCATTTGTGGAATATAAGAAATAGTGCAGAGGATCAGAGGGGAAGGGAGGGAAAATCGAATGGGAAGAAATCATAGAGGAAGACACACCATGAGAGACTCTTGACTCTGGGAAACAAAGTGAGGGTTGCTAGAGAGGAAGTGGATGGAGGGGTTGGGGCAACCGGGTCATGGGCATTAGGAAGGGCACATGATGTGATGAGCATTGGGTATTATATGCAACTGATGAATTATTGAACATGACATCTGAAGCTAATGAGGTATTACATGTTGACTAATTTAATTTAAATTTAAGAAGTCATAAAAAATAAATAAAATAGAGCTTCTCATGGGGGAAATCATAGTTCTTGATAGTAATAAATCACCTTTTAAATTAGCTGTCATGGGTAAAATCATCATATTATGAATCAAAGTAAAATACACAGGTACAAAGAAAAATAGTGTACATTAAATAAAAAAGACTCAAGATCCTTCTCCCATGTACACTATATATTCATATGATTATAATATATAACACAATTCATCAAGCCCCAGAAATCTTTTCATGTAAGCAGACTAACTGTAATTACACTGGAAATCTACCTCCTCCCCTTGTTAAAAGTTGTATTCTATCCAGTTAGTTTCCTTGTTGACAAAAGTTCTCAACACTATCCTCCTGCTGGTCAAAAGGGAGGTAATCATCCTCACCTTCTGTATACAATCTAAATATATATATATATATATTTTTTTAAACCTCATTGGCTAATTGCAATTTCTATCCTTCATCAATCTTCTGATTTCTTCTTTTCATTACATAACTTATTAACCAAAAAGAAAAGAAAGTCAATCATCTTTTGCATAAAGGATAGCATATTATAAGTGGATATGCACTGATCAACAGCAATAACATAGTCAGGAAAACTGTGTATTGTCAACCCCTGCTTTCTTTGGAAAAGGGGCCTGCAGAGAGAATACTATTACTCAAGAAATGAAGTTGTAGAAAAGACAGTCCCACTAGAAAATAATGAAATATCAGATGTGATGATTAATTTTCATTTTATCAGCTTGGCTAGGCCATGGTATCCTTAGACTAGATGTTATTGTTAAGAAATTTTTTAGAGGAGATTAACATCAAAGTCAGTCACCTTGGAGTAAAACAACCGCCCTCCATAATGTGGATAGATTACTTACCACAATGTGAATAGCCTCATCCAGTCAATGGAAGGCCTTAGAAAAAAAAAAGAGACCAAAGTCTCTCTAGAAAGAGGGAGTTCGTTTCCAGACTTCCTTCAAGGCTTGTGATGCAACATCAACTCCTCCTTGGTTCTCCAGGCAGCCTCCAAAACTGTGTGAACTAATTTAAGATTTCTCTCTCTCTGACTTTATGTATCCACATATAAATATCTTTCCTCTGGAGAACAATGACTCATATACCAGATAGCCATAAAAATAGGGGGGAAAGGAACATAATGAAAATGGATATGGTCTTCCACATTCCCCTCTTCCACCTCAATTAAGAACTTTGAAACCTCACAGAGTTCTGAAAATAGTCTAGAAATTCATATTGAACTCACTTGCTAAGTAAACATGGTGATTTACCAGAAGTGTTTGGTAGAATCACAAAATCTTCTACTCATTTCTGTTATCAAAATTATAAGTTCAAAAATATGCATATAACCTTCAGAAAAAGAGGGATTATATGTGACCTTCACACTTGATATGAAGAGGACAGAATCTGCTCTGTAGGGTTATAGTGTGTTCTGGTTGTCCTGGAAAGGAATATGATCTAATTTTCTCTGGGCAGCAATAGTTGACATAAGGTTTATATTTATGCTGCCTCTATTTTGTTGGATGAAGTGAGATGCTCAGTGAGATATTTTTCTGTTTTCTAGAATCAGTGACTAGAGTCTACAGCTGAGAGCAAATGACATTTAATATGTCACATTCTAGTTTCAGACAATCTCTAGCTAAGAATGCAAGAAATAGAGGCCAAGGCTATAGAATTCAGAGGCATTCAAGGTCTGAGAAATTCTTTTGAGATCCTAGACTTGTTAAAATTTTAAGAAAAACAGTTTTTCACTAATAAAGATATTTAATTCTCCTTAGATCAACAAAGCTGTTTTACTTTTTTTATTTTTGTTTTTTTGAAGATTGTATTTATTTATTTGACAGAGACAGAGAGATCACAAGTAGACAGAGAGACAAGCAGAGAGAGAGGGGAAGCAGCCTCCCTGCTGAGCAGAGAGCCCAATGTGGGACTCGATCTCAGGACTCTGAGATCATGACCTGAGCTGAAGGCAGAGGCTTAACCATTGAGCCACCCAGGCACCCAGTTTTACTTTTTTTTTTTTTTTTAATGACATAAACTAACTCCCTGAATTTAAGCAAATTGTATACTTACAGAAATGTTCATATATTGTTTACTCTATTTTATAGCATGAAGGCATTAGCCCAGGAAGGTCACAAGCTGGTTTTATTACCTTTTTATCTCTAGAACACAGTATGATGCCTAGCATTTTGTTCTGTTATGAAACTACACCCATTCCTCTACCAAAAGAGTAAACAAATGATACGGTGACTGCCTGATGAAAAGCTTAAAAAATATTCTTTATACAGAAATATTTGTTAGGACGAAAAGAGGGGGTTAATTATTATAGTTACCTGATCCTTTCCTCAAACAGGAACTTCTAGTAGAAGAATAGTGTTGCAATTAGACAGGATAAGGTTTTTCTTTCCTTCCAGGCTTCAATAAGTTGAGAGTAATTTTTGCAGAAAAGTGAGATAGACCTTAAGATCATGACATCAAGTAACTCTGGTGGACATTAAGAGATCTTCTCCCTTGAGAACTGATAAAAATGTAGAGCCATTAAAATTTTAAGAAGCCCTTAGAAATTCAAGAAGATATTTCTTTTTATTCTTGGTGATCCATTATCATTTTTTTCCTCTTAATTTGGTTTTTGGAAATTATCTAGGAAAAATTAACTGGCAGTTAAAGACTAGTTGTTTTTAACCTCTTTCTGTTTATTATGAGTATGGTTTGAATGGAATTCTCCTTTAAAAATACATCTCTACTTTAAACGTATTTTGTTTTTCAGTATTTAGGTGAAGGTTAGTCACTCTTTTGTGGTCTGACATATATGCATACCTTCAATGACTCATTCAACAACAAGTACTTATCGGGTAGCAATTAAAAAGGGAAGGAAGATTACAGAAAAAAATCAGAAATATAAACTTTAAAAAAAGTAGACATTACATGAGATGGACTATGTGTGAATATGTGTGTGTCTTTATTAAACATGAAGCTATAAATGCTAAAATTACAATTATGTATATAATTTTGAAGGTATTTATTAAAATATTTAACAAAAGGTAAGTTTCTTAACATTATTTCTTTGAACTATAAAGCTGAACAATTAGACAAATGGATTTTCTGGAAAATTTCCCAGAGTCTATCATTGTATAGCAAATCCCATCTCTAAGATAATGTTATTGTTTAGTCAATAAATTCATATCTATATATGTATATAGTATTAGGGTTCCCCAGAGAACCAACAGAATACACTGATCTACAGAAACATTTTGTCTTGAGGGAATAGGTCCCATGCATGTGGAGGCTGAGATCTCCACAGTCTGCAAGCTGGAGAGCTAACAGAGCCAGTGCTGCAGTTCCAGTTCAAACCCAAAGTCCTGAGAACAAAGGAAGCCAACGGTAAAAATCCCAGTGTGAGTCTGAAGACCTGAGAACTGGAGGACCATTAGTGTAAGCCCTGAGATGAGTGAATTCCAAAGAGCCATCTTTACTCAGTCTATCAGTTCAAATCAATTCAAATTTCTTCTAGAAACACCCTTACAGACACACTCAGCTTTTTGGGCATCTCTTAACCCCATCAGATTAACACATAAAATTAACCATCATACATATATGATGTAATCAAATCAAGTTGACACATAAAATTAACTATCATATATGTGTGTGTGTGTTTGTATATATACATTTAATATCAAGAGGTTTCCTGAATATTTATTACTCATATCATAAATATGTATTTTAAATAAATAGATATGTCTATTTTAAACAGCATACATATCCTTAACTCTGTGTGTGTGTGCTTATTTGACAAAAATGGATAGGACTTCTTAAAAGGCTTTACTATAAATAGTTCGGAAGATAAATATCTCAGTAAAATATCTAGCTCTAGTGACATTAATTCTATAGTGAGAATTATGGAAGGCTGATTGGGTATCTTGCTTTACACGGATTTAATGTCATCATACTAAAATACTTACAGAATTCCTCTCAGCCTGAGGTTTCTCACTGATACAATGAAGATATTAAAACATGATTTCAATGTAGAAATTGATATCGAGAAGGTTATACACTGTATTAATAAATTTAAGACAGTAAGATAAAAACATAGTATGACAATTTACTATTAAATTGATAATAAACTGAAGGAAACTAGGCCTAATGTATCTGAGTATATTCATCATAATACTTAATGTGTCATATCATTTATAAATTGATAATATAAAATGATAATACTCAAAAGCTTTCTAATGCAATGTTTCATAAATACTGGTACATCATTAAGTTTGGAAATGTATGGATAGCACAAGGATAGCAGTGAATTAAACAACAAGAAATTTATGTTAAGGCATAAAAAGGGAGAAAATATGAGGGGGGGTTGGGAGAAATCATTAAAAAAGAAAAATAACCAAAAAAGAAAAAAAATGAATAACTTGTTTTAGTGTACATAATTTTAAGTTTAAATTTGAGACTACTAGAGAATTGATTATACCTTTGAGAAGAAAAAGAAAAGATGAGGTGTATTTTATGGAGGAAAAAGATATTGTTTCTTCCTGGGTAATTTAAGCCAAAAATAATCGCAGGATTTAGTGAGAAGAGTAAGAAAAATGTGGTAGACTATTTATCTGGTCACAAACAATTATATTATTCTCGTACCATGAAATTAATCCTTTATCAGAAAGAATGAGAACAATAACGATATCTAGAAACTAAATCTCAGCTCTCACAAGCTGCTCAACTTTCTTTCAAAATGTAATCAGCTACTCACCAGGACTTCTAAAGTATCACATGTTTAGTGATGAAAATGATACAGTGGAATGGAAGTTAATTTCTCTTTCCTTCCTACCTTTACTGATAACTTTCAAAAGCATGTGTTCGGGGCTGCTTTGCACATGGTGCTCTGCTTGGTACACAGAAGAGGGCAGTACAGGTATTAATACCCACATGGGGATGTGTTAAGTGGCTTCTTTTTTAGGGAGGAATGGGCAAGGCAAGGCTAATTCCTTTTCCCACCCTCAGTGATGCTTGTTTCCAATTCTGTACTCAATGTCTAATCAGCAAGTGAGAACAAACTACAAGAACACTGAAGCTAGAAGTACAGGGCAAACAGTCAGCTGGCTCAGGATAGATCTGGCACAGGCAGATGGATAGGTCCGGCTCCAGGTTGTGAGTGGAAAGGTTAGGAAGTGATTATTTTAATGACCTAATGAGCCATTAAATTCTACCTATGCTTCAATTCTATAAGGTGTTCATTTTTGGGAGTCCACATTACCTCTCTGACTTTGTGCTTCTTCAAAAGAAAATTGTTTCTATCCATCTAATTGGGTTTTCTTGAAGATTAAACAAGATTAAAATGGCACATTTTAATCAGCTAGCACAATGTCTAACAAATATTGAGAACTCCATAATAAATTGCTGTTTCGGGGGCACGTGGGTGGCTCAGTGGGTTAAGCTGCTGCCTTCGGCTCAGGTCATAATCTCAGGGTCCTGGGATCGAGTCCCGCATCGGGCTTTCTGCTCAGCGGGGAGCCTGTTTCCTCCCTCTCTCTTTACCTGCCTCTCTGTCTACTTGTGATCTCTCTCTGTCAAATAAATAAATAAAATCTTTAAAAAATTTAAATTGCTGTTTCGTGGGGCTCCCGGGTGGTTTCATTGGATAAGCATCTGCCTTTGGCTCAGGTCATGATCTTGAGGTCCTGGGAATGAGCCCTGTGTTAGGGCTTCGTGCGCAGTAGGGAGTCTGCTTCTCCCTCTCCCTTTGCACTTCTCCCCATCTTGTGCTCTCACTCTCTCTCAAATAAATAAATAAAATATTTTTATTTTAATTTTTTCCTAACCTTTTTATCGCAGCTATGGAAACCCATGCTTTCTCTTTTCATCTCAAATCCAGTCTCACTTTAGAAATAAACTTTTATAGCTTCTCCTGTCTCCTCCCTGAAATTCTGCATTTCCCTTCACCATAACCATTAATAATGACAACAAAATTTTATGGTATCCTTCGAGAGGCAAAGTGATCTTTATCACTGATTAATTCCAAGGTCCATGGAGTCAGGCCAGTTGAGTTTAAACTCTAACTATAATTTTTATGGCATGTTAGGAAGTATTGTATGTCACATATAGTATAGCACATACACTGAGCTCTATTTCCTCGTCTACAGAAGAGGCTTAATAGTATGTGGTTTATTTGTTTAATAAGATAAAATCAATTAACAAAGGAGAAGCATCCAGCAATTAACCCAGCATAATTTAAATGTGCAGTAATACTCTATATTTTTACAAATTAGGCAGGAGAGGATGGAGTCATGAAGTCACATTTCACATTTCATAGAGACTCATGTCTGCTTCCAAACTCGGGTGCATTGCATTTAGGGTGACAGTAATGAAATACTTCAAATATGTTTGTATGCCTACCCTTGTATTTCTGTAGTCTACAGGAGGGAATTTCCATCACTTTATCTTAAATTCTGAGTTTTTAAAATTTTAACATGTTCTGTACATGTATTTCAATACCAGGAAAGCACTATGTGAAAATTACTTATTAAAGTGCGCCTCAAATTCATCATTTCCGATGATTGCAAACACTTCTCAGTCTCGTTATGGGCAAATGATGTTAACAAATATACAGTTCCCAGAAAAACTGAAGTTGACTATATGAAACCCTGTCAGAAATGATTTGTATTAATTATTTCAGATTAATATTGTTATTGTTTTATTTTACTTGTTGTACTTATCCACATGAAGGTAGCTCACGTCAGGTCAGATTTTTTTTTTTATTTGTTAAGGCTAAAATGATAATTCAATAAGTCATGGAAATAAATACATATTTGATTTCTTGAAAACATAGCTACCTTTGTCATTCAGGATAATCAAAAGTTGAAAGTGGTCAGAACTATGAATAATATTTGACAGTTAAATACTGTTTGTAGGGCACCTGGGTGGCTCAGTGGTTAAGCATCTGCCTTAAGATCAGGTCATGATCCCAGGATCCTGGGTTCCAGCCCCTCATCAGGTTCCCTGCTCAGCGGGAAGCCTGCTTCTCCCTCTCCCACTCCTCCTGCTTGTGTTTCCTCTCTCACTGTGTCTCTGTCTGGGTATCAAGTAAATAAATATAATCTTCTAAAAAATACTGCTTGCAGATATTGAAAGTATATACCTTAAATAACTCAAAATTTGCAAACAGTATTGCCATTTCAAATGCATTTAGATAAAATTGATATTGTGCTCCAATATTCTTTGCTACTACTGACAACTAACTGAAGTTTTGTTCAGATGACTTATGTCAACAAAATTAGCACAGTGGTCTCAAAAAGGCAATGGGCTGTTACTAAGTCTGTATGCTTGGCTTAATGGATATGATTCTCATTCAGGAAGATGAGAGGATGTTAGTGGAAAATACAAAATGATTCTTTGTCATAGAGCCAAGTTTTTCTCTCTAAAACAAAACAAACTTCACCTTCAAAATTTGCTTAAGAACCTGTTATATAAAAATACTACCTGACTTCCTGGTCTTCTAATTCTAACCTCAAAATTCTCCTGTGCCAGATTTCCATCTACTAGATATATTGATAACTTCTTCATCCATTCAAATGTTCCTGGCTTTCCTGTAGTCTGTATTTTGAAAAAAACCACTTTGCTCAATCTCTCCAATAAATCAGGAAGCTCCTGGAAGGTAATTCCTTCTCCTGAGATGAAGGTATTGGTCTTAAGGAAGCTGATAAGAGACACTTGGTGCCACAGGAGGCAGGATTGAGGACCTGCAGGATTGAGGGATGCAGAAAGCAAGCAGTGTTCAAAAATCTATACAAAGAGAAATCTTAGTCCTCAATTTATATTTTTAGGTGTGTATTTGGGTGGCTATCTGTCCCCCATCTTTGAGGTCATTCCTGGCTCAAAGGTGGCAGATGCATGGTGTGGAGGTGGGAAAAGACAGAAAACCTGAAAATGACGTAAAAGTCCCTTGACTAAACAGTGAGACTGCCAGCTCTCATGGAAAGCTGCAGAATATCTGCATCTGGGCTGCTAATCCCCAGGCAAAGAGATGGGTTTATTCTAAAATCTTTATATTACTATGAAGAAAATGAATAGCAAAGAAAAAAAGCCTAAAAATTCTTCAGTAAAAAATCTGACAGGAACACTTTCAATCTAGATTAGCTTACCGGCAACAAGCCCATCATGCCCAGAGAGCTTTTCATTGCCTCATTGTTAAATATGAGTGAACAAAGATTTCCAGTTCCATAAGAGAAGCCACGAACAAAATATAGAGACTTTAAAAAAATAAAGTAGTATGTAGGTAGAGATATATAATCTGACTCAGAGGTTTCAAAAGAGGACAAAATTTCTGATGGGGAGAAAATTATTTTTTTATACTTTTTTTCCAAAACAACAAAAAAAGAGGTTTTGCAGGGAGACTGTGGTGCTGGCAAACAATCCCCATTTTGTTAAACTTTAGAACACTGGAGATAAAATAACATTTCTACATTTTCCAAAGTTCAGGAATCCAAAGGACATCTGAGTTCACAGCAGCAACACTAGACGGCAGAAGAAATAGGAAACAAATGTCTTCAAACTTGTAAAATTAAAATCATTTGCAAACTAGAATTCTGATCCAGTAAATCAGGCAGCAAGCATGAGAGTAGAATAGATATATTTTTAGGGATGCAAAGTTTTAAAAAATAAATGGAACTACCATTACCCCTTTCTCAGGAAGCTATGAACTATTTCCAAAAAATACTTACAAAGTTTTAAGTCAAAGAGTCTAAAGAAAGATTCTAAGAAAAGCAAGATTTTTAAAGAGTCAATTATTAACCCCAGGAAAATGCAAATAATATATACAAAAGGGAATGTATCCATGGTATGCCACTTAGAACAGCGGTTAGTAATATTTTAAAAGTCAGAAAAATCAAAACACTGAATATGTATTTATTCAAATTTGCAATATAGCTATTTTGGGAGTATGGGCTGAGTGAAGTAGTGGTTGAAGGGTGCTGTGATAATAGCTAAAATGCTGAATCAAGAGATAGCAAAGTGCTAATATTAGTTAGAAATACCAAGAAAAACACACTGGACAGAGCTAAAAGACTTGAAAGTCATTTGCTGTGAACTGAAAAATGGTAACTCTGGTAGAGTGGTGGCCAGGAGCTTGTTGAGTTCATCTTATTATTTTTACAAGCTTTTACCATTTTTCTCTTTCATACTATGTGAATGTAATAATTAGGCACAAATAAGATTTTAAGTTAATAACAGCAAAATATTGACCAAATATAAAAAATAATACACATAAGTCTAAACATCAAAAATAATGTAAAATAAATCTAAATATGCAAATATCAAAAAGTACACATAAGTCTAGGCTAATAATAAAAAACAAGCTGTAACCATATCTCACTGAAATGCCATGTTTGCTTTCCCATTCCTTCCTATTATTAAAATACAAGTGAAATCAGAGAAAAAGAAAAGATGCAGTGATGACAGAGCTGGGAGAAAGGGTTCATCATTTGTGAATCTTAGAGATGAATTTTCACTAACTTAAAAAAAAAAGGAGGTAAATTTTGAGATCTTTACTGGCAGACTCATAGACTATAGAAACACAAGAGAGAAAGAAAATGAGTTAGCAAGTAGAAGCTTGTTTGGTGCTAATCCCAATGCTACAGTCAGTGTCCATGAGGTTGAACCATGCTTTTCTTTACACATGTCAGTGTACCTCTGCCAGGTAGATCTCCAGCATTATATACTGGGATGCAGACAGACACAGGAAGACCAGCAGGAAGAAAACAGACATCATAAGGATTATCAAAGACTGTTGTCAATACTTTCACTCAGGGCAAAAGAAAAATTCTAGATATCCCAGTGTACCTAAAAATATATTCACCCTCATCTACACAGAAAAATTTACATTGAATTTTCTACTTCAGTCTATCAGAATCACAGAATATTATCACCTGGAAACTTTTCTACTAGCATATGGCACATCCTCTTGTATTCCAGCTTATTATCTAAAAGCAGGATGCTAGAAATAGCTATAGGCAAAGTCTGAATTGTTGAGAAAAAGAAGAAGATATATAAAAACAAAGGTAAATGGCACACATGCAGACTCTATTTATTTTGGATTAAAATAATGACAGGAATGAACAATGAACAATGACAAGCATATAGGATCCTGAATATATCAAAGGATTCCATAACATATAAGAAGGATTACTCTTAAGGGGCGCAGAAAATTAATCTTGATAAAAAGATACACTACAGGTTTTCCTTTACACAGTTCTGTTTATGTTCTCATTTATTCATGCAACAAACCTTTAATGAGGTGCCTATCATGGGCTAGGCATGGGTTTTGGATATGGAGATAAAGCAGTGACCAAAACAGACAGAAGTCCATGACTGCATGGAAAATGCTTCTAACTGTTAGAGATGGACAGTAACCAAGATACATAAGGAAAGTATATGTTATGTTAGATGGTAATAAATGCTAAGGAGGTAACAGAAAGAGCAGAAGAATATTAAATGTTGGAGAAGAATAGTCTTGGAATTTTAAATAAGGTGTCAGAAAAGACTCCACTGGGTGAGTGACTTTTGAGAAACTACCAGTCTTGCAGGTGTCTGGGATTGAATTTTCCAGGTGGAGAAAACACTAAGGGCAACGCCTGGAGAAAGGATGTGTTGCCTGGCCTGTATGGGAATAGCTTGGAGGCCAGGGTGGCAGGGCTATGTGAAGAGGGAGACCAGAGAGTCATCTGGGAGGCCAATCACACAGGACCTTGTGAGACATGATAAGTACTTGGGCTCTATTTTCAATGTCATGAGGATCTTTGGGGAAGTTGGAGCTCAGATTTATATGTTGACAGGACTATTCTAGCAAACAGGTAAGAGTCTTACTTCATTGAGGCAAGAGAGAAGATAAGGAACTGAATACTGATCCTTTTACAATATCTCAGATGATATTACCTTAAACCAAAGTCATGGCAGTGAGGTGGTAAATGGTCTATTTCTAAATATAATTTTAGGATTGAGCTGAAAAAAAATTTGTTGATGGGCAGAATGTAAGGTAATGAGAAAAATGGATAAATAATGGCCTTGGTGATGTGAAGAATTGAGTTGCCATTAACTGAGGCACACGGGATTTTGGCAGGAGCTGGTTTGGGGGAATATCAGTACCTAAAATTTAAACATTTTTATATCAAGGTGCCTATTAGATAGAAAACCACATAAAGATGTCTATAGGTACTTAAAGATATAAATTTGGATTTCAGGGAAGAGCCTGAGGCTGGCTATAGAGTAAATTAAAATACTAAACCATGTGAGTTCTGTGAAACAGATAAAAAATTATACAGACAATTTTCTAGCTAATACAGATACTAAAATAATGCAAGCTGGGAAAAAAAGGAATTGATAAAAGGATGCAGAAAATCCAATTTTGGGGGTGCCTAGGTGGTTGAGTCAGCTAAGTGGCTGCGTTCTTCTCAGGTCATGATCCCACTCCTAGGATGAAGCCTTTTGCTAGCAGGGAGTTTACTTCTCCCTCTTCCTGTACCCTTCCCCCGTTCATGCTTTCTCTCTCAAATAAATAAATAAAACCTTTTAAAAATCTAATTTTTAAAAGTGAGCAAAATTTTTGAATGTATGCTTTGCAAAAATTCTATATTCAAAAGACCAAACACAAAAATGTACATATCATTAGTTATCAAAGAAAACAAAACTGCAATGTATAGCAATCACCACCCATGAAAATAGCTAAAATTAAAAACTGACAATACCAAGCATAAGGAGAATGGAGAACAACTGAAACAATCATACACTGATGATGACTGGAGTGAAAAATGTTACAGTATACACAACCATTCTAGAAAACTGCATGGTGTTATGCAATAGATTAAATATTTAGTGGCCAAGCAACTTCATTCTTGAGGATATATCCAACTGAATTGAGTACATATGACAATAGTCACACACAAGAAGAATTATAGCAGCACTATTTGTAATAGTCCTGAAGAATCCAAATGTCTACTTCTAGTAAAACACATAAATAATTTGGGGGGTATTCATACAATGGAATATCATATAGCAGTAGAACTCTTCAAAGTATTGTTACATATAAATAAATAATACTGATAAATGTCACAAACATAATTCTGAATGAAATAATCCAGATACCAAAGAATATATATGATTCCATTCACATAAAGTCCAAAACCAAAAAAAAAAAAAAAAAAAAAAAAAAAAAAAAAAGAAAAGAAAAATTGATACATGGCATTAGAACTCAGTAGAATATTGACCTTTAAGGAAAAGAAAGAGGAGCAATTAGGAGTAATCAACTTTCAAACCTCATAATGGGGGCTGATAATGTTCAATGTTTTCTTAAGCCATGGGCATTGACACATGAGTATGTTTATGTTGTGATAATTCATTGAACTTTACCTTATGTGTGTACTTTTTCTCCATGTATAGTAAACTTGGATGAGAGACTGTGGACTCTGAGAAACAAACTGAGGGTTTTGGAGGAGCAGGGGATGGGACGTTGGGTGAGCCTCGTGCTGGGTATTAAGGAGGGCATGTATTGCATGGAGCACTGGGTGAGGTGCATAAACAATGAATTTTGGAACACACACACACACACAAAATTCAATTCAATTCAATTTTATAAAAAGTATCTGTGTCAAACATACAGGAGACACTTGAGAAGAAACCAAAGTAGATATAAAAAGTGTGACTTGAGATTAGACATTCTAAAATTTCTTAAACAGTTGACTAATTCCTCCTAAAGAGAGAATCTGTGAACTAGAGAACAGATAAGAAGATGAACATTATATTTGGTCAAACAGATGGAAAAAATAACTTTAGTTAAAAAAAAAAGAATGGATGAATGAAAGACATATGCTGTAATGAAAGAAGATCTAGCTTATCTTAATAGAATTGCAGAGGGAGAAAATAGAGAGTGAAGAGAAAAAATTTCAAAGAGATAATAGCTAAAAGTCTTCGAGAATGGATGAAAAGAGACTCCTCAGATTCAGTCAGCAAAACAAATCTCAAGCATGATAAACAAACAAAATGTCTTTATCACAGTCCAATCACAGAACACCAGAAACAGAGGAAAGTCTTAAAAGCATCCAGAAAGAAGAGACAAATTATCCACAGAGTGGGGCATTGGATTGACAGCAACAACAAAAACCAGAAGAGAGTTGAATATTATCTTCAAAAAAGGAGAGAAAACAGCCATCTGATGAGATTTCTAGATCAAATGAAAACTGTCTTTCAAGAATGAGTTTGGGGAAAAATACAGCTGAACAACAAAGGGGACAGGCTGACAGCATCCGAACCCACGGTCAACCCACCTGTATTGTTATAACAGATATTATATATCTGCTTAAATGAAGAATCATAAATTACACAATGGTGTATTCTGACTTAAATTTATCAAGCCTTTACTATCTACCAATGTATGGGAAATAAAAGAGAGCAAGGAATAAATCAAATAATACTGGAGTCAGAAAAACCAGCACTAGCCTAGTTACCTTCAAGTTAGTAGCATAAAAAACCAATTTTAAATTAAGACACTTAAAGTACACAACAACTAGATAGACTGAATGACCCAGAATCTGTTCTGATTTGGGAAAACTGGCCATAAAGGGTATATTTTGGACAAGTTAGAATATTTGAATTGAAGATGAAATGGTTATTAGAGGTGATCATGGAATTATTTTTACCTTCTTTAACTGTAAAAGTATCATTTGGTAATGTAGAAAAATAAATACATTTTAGACGATAGTAAAAAATAATGGCTTTTTAAAATTTGAAATACAGTATTTTCAAATAAATCACGAGAATTTATGATCAAGAAGTTTTTCACAGGAATGTCTAAATGACGTACTTTAGTAAAATAGGAGAATTCCATCTCTCTTGTCTTGGTTTGGGTGAGAAAGAGCTCTGTAAGCATATTTACATACCCCTGCTGCATACCCCACTCCTTGATCCTCCTCATGGGGATGCAGTGATTAATCCGGAGGTTAGGTGACAGAAAATGATTTGTATTTCTTGACTGGAGAAGGCATTTCACGTGTGGTGGGAGTGCAAACATCTGGGATTTGATTGATGTTCCTTCTCTTTCTATCTAGGTCAATGGGAATAAAAAATCCAGCAACATAAATAAAATCTTAAAAAAAAAAAATCCAGCAACTCTGTCTGTTCTGCAGAACCAAACGTTAGGTGGGTTAGGTTAGTCAAGGGTCTGTACTTATTGTAAGATATCAGGAAGCCAGTTTTTGTGTCTTTTACTAAGCTATGTTTCCCAACCAAGCTTATCAAGTAATAAAGTTGATCATTTCTTTCTTTCTATATGGACACTTTAATTGTATTTCTAAGTTATTTCATTTCACAATTGGAGAATAGTGGTAATTTTCCCCCCTAATCCCATAAAACCATGAACATCAGATTCACTTGGAAGGGAAACTTGAGAAATAAAGAATAAAATTTGGGGAACTGAATAATAGCAAGCCAATATACTCTGGACACAGCTCAATTGAGTTGCTTTTTTTACAGAGGTTAAGTGTCCATTTCTTGAGAACTGGGGTTTCAAGTTCATACCTTAGGCAAATATGTCATCCTAACTAAAAATCTGGTGCCTCAGGAAGGTGCAGGGTGTCGGAGTCAGAGATATGGAGACACAGGCATTGTCTGTGTCCTGAAGGAAAGGCCTGAGCAATATATGGGATTAGAGGTCTAAAATAATACACACCACAATGTGTTACAGGGGACCAACACCAAACAAGGACAGACTGAACCCAAGTCCAGTGTAGATGACAGTCTGATAGGAGAGACCGACTTAATAAGATGTCCACAGAAGCAGGTAAAGGTGGGCAAAATTTAATTGAGCCATGGATGTTTTGGGTAGACCTGGTACTTCTTGATGTTGTATTTCAAAGTATGGAAGGCTGTTCCAGACCAAATGCGGATCAGTACGTTAGAAAATCAAATGTCTGGTCCAGAAGACAAGGAAAACGGAAAGAAGGCACTTAAATACAGCAAGAAGTACTAGTCGTCTAAGTGGAAAAGAAGAGGACAAATTTAATAACTGCATTCACTTCTCAGAATTACAACTGAGACCCTTCTGAAATGGCTTTCAAACAGCAAAGGTAAATAACGTGCCAGAGGCACCACTCATTTCGGCAGGAAAAATGTGTGCAGTGCCCTGCGGCCCCAGGCAGCACGGAGCACATTGGAAAAGGGGTCAGTGCTCACCAGGCCCCGGGGGCCCCAACCTTTGGAAACACCATGGCAGCTTTGCACAGCCTGACTGCTCAGCTGAAACGAAATGGGAATGAGGGATAAAATCCGGAGGAAATTTCACAGGTGCAGGAAATTCTATAACAAGGTCAGTAGAGTTTCTGTCCTAGGTCCCAAAATGCTTTGCGTACATGAGTGAAAGCTGCATCACTAGTCAGCGGCACAGCCCAAGGCAACCTGAGGGTACGAGAAAAATGGGGTACACAGAAAGGAAAGAGCAATGAAGAGGTTTTGACTATTGAAGGGAAACAAAGGACCCTCATACTAGATGAGGACTGACATCACTGCGAGTCTCTTAAAGGCACAATGAAGCCTTTTTATGTCCCTTTTCTGAAACACCATTCTCTGTGAGGGAAGAAAACGTGGATGCGTGCTTTGCTCTCCACATTTGGTAAATGTGTGTTGTGAGAAGTAAACCTTGCTGAGTGATTTCTCCAGGTTTCAGTTTTATCAGCAAAATTAGCTGACAGACATCTTAATTACTCACAACTTCAACATTCACTTGAGGCCTTTCCAATGGTCCCTTATGTTGCTTTCCTCCATCCTGTTTCAGCCTGTCACTTTGAGTCATCATCGCACAGAGCATCTTGTCACCAGTAAATGCAGTTCTTAGTTCTTCTTTGTTCCCCATCCCATTAAATCCCCTCTGTGATGGCCACTTTCTCCCTACATTGCCCAGCTTCCTTTTAAGTGTTAGGTCCTCATAATTTCTCCATTGCCTAAAGCTTCAAACCCTTTGCCATTCTTTTGCGTAATTGTAATTCTTTGTTAAAACAAAAATCAAAACAAAAAAAAAAAAACCATAAACCTAGTAAAATCTAAATCTACCCCTAAGGTAAATGTAATGTGAACTGGCTGACATTTATAATTACAGCAGGACGACCAGTAAAAAAATTAAGTCTATCTCTAGAAAATCAAACTGTAAGATCACTCTACGTATGTGTATTTTAAAAAAATATATACAGAAAATCTAGAGGGCCATAGTCTTGTGAAAGTACAAAAAAAGAAAGAAAGAAAGAAAGAAAGATAGATTTAAGATACCTCTTCATCAAAATAACCGAGATGGTTAAAATGCAAATTGTAGAATGAAAGAATGTGATTGCAACATTTTGAACCAATAATTTTTTTCCTATCCAAAATATGTGAAGAACTCCTTCAGATTAATTAGAAAAAAATAAACATTCCAAATTAAAATAGACAATCAAAAAAATCACAGGGAGAAAGCCATGAGTTCTGTGCTTTGCTTTCTCCTCCTCAACTGAAAGTAAGTCACAAAAGAAATGAATGCTCTATGGAAAATAAACGTATGGATTTTGTTTAACCTCTTTAGAAAAACCAGGGACATTCTAATTGAGCCTACAGTGAAATGCCTCTCCCACACACAAGAAGAGCTAACAAAATAAAAATCAGAAAATGTCAATTATTGGTAAAGATGTGGGACATGAAAACTCTAACATAGTTAATAAAGAATAAACTGGTATAACCACTTTATAAAATGATTTTCTATTACCTACTAAATTATGATATTTTCAAGTTGGCAAGTGTCACATATCCAATGATCTGACAATTCTATTATAAATACATACCAAAGAGAAACGAACACAAATATGTATCAAGAGATAAAAATGTTTAAAGTAAATTATTTATAATAACTCCAAACCAACCTAACCAACCATTAACAGTGTAACAAATAGGAAAGTATACTGTATTTGAAGATCTATAAAATACAATCATAAACAATAATATGAATTAATATTAGGTAAAATACTGAAAAGAAAAGTCAGAAAAGGAGAATATATGTCTATGATTCCATTGACTAATGGGAGAAATATACCATAGCATGTGTTACATGATTTTAAAAAATGCAAGAAAGCAATTAAAATTTAAAAAAGCAAGAAAGCAATTCTAAATACTTCTAGATTATAGAGAGGGAAGAGAGCTTTAGAAAGAAAGGAAGAGGTGGTGAATACAAAGGGCTTTCTAGCAGGTTTAGGATGCTAATAATATTCTATGTTTTGGTGTGGATGGTGATGTGGATGGGTTCCTCTCATAACTTCTGGTAATTCATTAAGTTATACATCTATGGTTCATGAACTCTCAGAGACCCATGTCATGGGGCATAAAACATTTTTTTTAAAGATTTTATTTGTTTATTTGATAGACAGAGATTACAAGTAGTCAGAGAGGCAGGCAGAGAGAGAGGAGGAAACAGGTTCCCCACTGAGCGGAGAGCCTGATGTGGGGCTCAATCCCAGGACCCTGAGACCATGACCTGAGCCAAAGGCAGAGGCTTAACTCACTGAGCCACCCAAGTGCCCCTCATGGGGCAAAATTTTAAAAAGTTTTAAAAGTTCTTTACTTTATAGAGATATGTCTTATGCACTAATAATTTTCCATTGTAACACCTAAATGAAATTCTTTATGGAAAGTACAAAGTATTAACAAGTCTACTTATTTCTAATCTAGCAAAGGGAAGTCAAATATTACAATGTAGAGCACAACATCTTTTAAGATTTGTTGGTGGTAATTCAGTTTTCTCTCACATCAAAGAAGGAGGGTCACTGTAGTCTCACTTATTTTTTCTGTTGTTTCCTATGTTTTTGGTGACATATCTAAAAAGTTATTGCCATGACCAATGCCAAGAAGCTTTTGCCCTATGTTCTCTTCCAGGAGCTTTATTGTTTTAGGTCTTACATTTAAGTATTTAATTAAGTTAATTTTTGTATATGGTATAGAAGTCTGAAAAACTGAAAGGCGGTTTGTTGTTTTAGAATTATAGAAAGAAGGGATGTCTGGATGGCTCAGTTGGTTAAGTGTCTGACTCTTGATTTCAGCTCAGGTCATGATCTCAGGGTTGTGAGCTCGAGCTCCAAATAGGGATCCAGGCTCACGAGGGGAGCCTGTTTAAGATTCTCTCCTTCACCCTCTTTCTCTCTCCCAAACCTGCCTCTCTTAGGGAAAAAAAAAAAAAATTACTGAAGGAAGACATAAAGGTAGAGGTAAGAAACATTGCTAGATCTACTGCAAGATGTTATGTCCCTTCTTTCCTTTCCTCTTCTTGCTCTTCTAATCCTAAGACTGCCAACTAAAAATCTTTTTTAAAAATTTCATCAAAAATACAAAGCAGATCCCTGCTATGTAGTCTTTGACAAACAATAACAGCATCTAACTGGGAATTATTGGATGGTGAAATGTATCAACCTGAAAATGATTAGGAGAACAGAAGATCAATTCTCCAATTCCAACTAGAAGTGATGAGAAAGCAAGTAAGAAGGCTGCTAACACAGAGCTAATAGGCATTTACAGTTTCTCAAGAACTGTGTTCATAATGTCCTAAGTATCTATAGATAATAGGATTGTTTATTTGTGCTGTTTCAAATATTTGCTCTTGTTTCAGTCATAAATTGTAATATTATAGTTCTGGTAATTAGTCTGTCATGCTTTTTTGACTTAGAAGCAGTAGTAAATATGACTTCAAAATAAAGATATATTCCCTTTAAAAAAAGAAAAAGTAAAAGACTGGGCCTTAGTATTTATTTGTATCATAAAGTAATAAGCATTAAGCCTCAGTCCAATAAGTACTCAAGATGAAAATAGTGTAAGTTTTAAACACTTCTGAGAAGTTTTCTGTCATGTCCTCTTTTAATTGGAAACACTAATACTCACAATACCAAATTGCATTCAAAGCTCCTTGGTAGTTCTGCATGTTATGCATTGTCCTAATTTTTAAACGGCAAGATACATACACAAAAAGGATTTAGGCTTATGTAACAGCAATAAAATCAGGGACAGAAACAGGAGTGGTATCCCAGTTAGCATAACTATTTAACATGGGACCTCTTGAGTATGGGACCTCTTGAATTTTGAGTGTCCTTTTGAGCCTAGAATTAACAGGGTGGAAGTTAATTGTCTCCTGTGACCTTAAAGGTATGATTTTCTTTTCTGTTTGTTTGCTGTTGTTGTGTTTTATTTAAGCCCAAGTATGATATGGATGATATGGAATAAGAAGTTCTCTTTATGCAGCAGAGTTATGGAATTTTTTTTTTTTTTCTGTAACTCTAAGCTTTTGCTACAGCCCCTTCTTTCTGAAAAGGCTCTCTAATTGGGAAGGGGAGTTCTAGATGTCACGTCCATTCACTTTAACTGGACAGTCCCCATCGTCTGCCAATGTTGATGACAATTAGTGCCAGTCTTCACACAAGTAAGAGGTGTGGAATTCCTACCGTATTGCAGTTTGTGCAATATGAAATGCCAAACTCTAGTCAGGTATCTTGCCTGATGAATTTCACATAGTTGTATTTGTTCCACTGATGATATATGTAGGTTGTTTTAAAACACAGGATGAATTCAAATTAACATTACAAAAATAATATATATTCAAACAGCTGAGGGTTCATCAAAAGAGAAATATAAACAAACAATAAAGCAACAATTAAACAGCAAGTTCACGCAAATCACTTCTCTTCCTCATTTTTTAAATATCTCCATTTGAATTTTTATTTTCTAACAGGACTTTGACTGGACCAGATTTTAACAAAACAATCTTCTTTGAAAAACTTAAGGTGACCATTCTTCAATCCTAAATTTTCATCTATCTATGCTGTTGTATAGTCTCATGGTTCTTTTCAGAGTTGAAACTATTTTAACTCAATCAACTTGAAATTAGATTTTTTTTTTCACTAGGAAAAAGGACATGCATTTTTTTTTTCTTGTTTTGGTCATGTAGATTTGCTCTTAAGAACTAGGATCATCAGGAGTTCTTAAACAAAACCTTAAACTATCCTTTTATACTTGTAGAAGCAGAAAACAAGAAAAAAAGAAATACGTTTGTAGAGTCTATTTATAACTGAGTTAGCTTCCGATATACTTAATATCTTAAACTTAATATCTAAATATTAAATATTTAATTAGCTAAATTAACTAAATATTAAATATCTTAAAACTTGGGGCGCCTGGGTGGCTCAGTGGGTTAAAGACTCTGCCTCAGCTTGGGTCATGGTCTCAGGGTCCTGGGATAGAGTCCCACATATAGCATTGGACTCTCTGCTCAGAGGGACCCTGCTTCCCTTCCTATCTCTCTGCCTGCCTCTCTGCCTACTTGTGATCTTTGTCTGTCAAATAAATAAATAAAATCTTTAAAAAAAAAATAAATATCTTAATACTTAATATCTAACACTATCATTTAAAAAATCATTAAAGATCTCCATAACACTGAGTACCACTTCAAGTCTTAGAAAATATTATAGGATTTAGTCAACAAGGTGAAAATGGGAATAAAAAATCATAGTATGGCTCAAGTATTTTTCCCATCAACCCTGTGTCTGTATTTTATGACCTGATTGGTGAGATTAACACAGTAAACAGGTTACAATAAAAGAAGACACTCAGCCTCTGGATTTGTTAATTGAAAAAAAAGAACATATACAATCTTTAGCAGATAAATATCTGAAATATGACCTTAAGAAATTTGAGAATCTGAAAAATAATTGCAAATTCATATAACACTTAGAAAACTGAGCAGATAGTAGGCTTAGAAAAAGAAATGCCCTTTTCTTCAAAAGCTAAATGTTAATATACACTTAAGTCCTGAGTGCTGGTCCTTCACATGTGCTGAATTCACATTCATCTCTGCACTCGTCTTGTCAGTTTGTCACTATCTTTACACTAAGACTCATCCTCACCTCAGAGTTTGATGTTTAACAAATTAAATGAAACAAAAAAGAGGCAAAGCAGTTAAAATTGTATACTTTCTTTTTTTTAAGATTTAAGATCTTTTTTAAGATTTTAAGGTTTTATTTGACAGAGAGAGATCACAAGTAAGCAGAGAGGTAGGCAGAGGTGGAAGGGGAAGCAAGTTCCCCACTGAGCAGAGAGCCAGAAGCGGGGCTCGAACCCAGGACCCTGAAATCATGACCTGAGCTGAAGGCAGAGGTTAATGCACTGAGCCACCAAGGCACCCCTAAAGTTGTATAGTTTCAGCTGGGGCAAAATGTCTTCTTATGGTTATATCAGGATATTCTCATGAAGAATAAGTAAAAGTAACCATGTTAAATCTTAGAACATGTCTACTGGTCAAAGAGTCCATAATTTTCACTAGTTGTATGTTTTCCTTCTGTTAGTCACCCACCTTTGTATTTTGAATCCACAGGTTAGTGTCTAGCTGAATGAGTAATTTGTAGAAGATTAAAATGTAATAAATGACTGCCAAAACCATAGTTTTCAAGTCAGACATTTTTGGGTAGAAACACTTATTTCTATCTTAAATGTCCTTTCTTTTTCAAATCCCATTACCAATTTATACAACTAGAAAACAAAGACCAATAACCTGAACTAAAAATCTATATTAAAAGACGTTTCCCTTTAAAGCGTACAATTCTAGAACAAAACATTATTAACAACAAATTTTCATGGTGATGTCTACCTGGTGGTTTGTCCAGAACTGATTTGGGGGTCTTATCTGTTGTAATTACAAAAAGACACCATAGCTACATCTTTAAAAATCCTACATGTGATAATAATGTTTAAGATTTTAATTAATTTATTTTTTAAGATTTTATTTATTTTAGACAGAGAGCATGCATGTGTGAGGGCTGGGGAGGGGCAAAGGGAAAGGGAGAGAGAGAATCCCAAGCAGACTCCACACTGAGTGTAACACAGGGCTCGATCTCAAGATCCTGAGATCAGACCTGAGTCGAAATTAACAGTATGATGGTCAACAACTGAGCACCCCAGACATCCTGATAATGTTTGATATTTAAAAAAAAAAAAATTGCAAACAGCAATAGAGAGGACTCTGCAAATACATTTTTCCATTAAAATCAGAACTTTCACTATGTAGTATTCAATTTTTTGCCTTCAGTAAAAATATAAACATTATATCATGATATATTTATATACACATTTTATGTATATATTAGCATATAGATAGAGGCATGTAGAACTCAGGACATCATATTTTTTAAATATAAATTTAAATATTCCTAAAAGATCAATTAATAATGATATTCATATCCTGATCAAAAGTCAAAGGAAGAAATGCATTTTGTTAGTATATTGTCAGTGTTCATATTTTCATGTAATAGAAACCAAACTTTCAAACTTACACCAAAAGTATTATTAAAACATGTGATATACTACATATTATACATTAAAATACAGAATATAAATAATATCTAAGAGGGCCCAGGAACTGGGCTTGGACACCATATGATCAGAAATAGTACAAGAAAATACCCAGCAGTGACAAGTCAGGTTACCCAGGATGAAATGAAGATTAACCTTTAGTAAATTAATTGGGGAGGGCTTTTAGGATTAATGCCTATGTGAAGTTAAGGAACATGGCTTAAACAGAAGAATAAACACATCACAACAATCTCAGCCAATTCCAGCAGGTGCTCTGAAGTTACAGTGACCCTTCACAAGTAGCGAAACCCACTACAGCCCTACATTAGTAAATTATGATACGCAGTTTGCCCCTGGAAGGGGGCCTAGATGTCGAGAGGTGGTTTTCTTGAGCAGACAGACTGCATTCCTGGAGAGGGCTGCCTGTAGAGATGTCTGCTAAGAGCTCTCAGCACCTGCAAGTCTTACACGGGTTTCTAGGTGGCACTATGTAGAGAACACGATGGCGTCCATGTTCCTAGTGAAATACCACTGCCAGGACTGCCCAGCATCTGGCCCTAGAGCATACGAGCCAAATGCTTAAAACTACACCACTGTTTCTTTGGAAGTTCCTAGTGTTCAAGGCTTGAAAGGATCACCAGCATATACTGCTGCCCCTTCATATCATCTCCTTTCACCTCCAAATTTCTCATAGAGTCAACACCATGAAAATTAAACCATGTGCAAGTCTTAAGTTGTAGTTTCTGGATTTTCAGAAACTGTGGTAGGAAAAAATCAATCTAAGACGGCATTACAATACGTACTAAATATGAGTAAGTACACACTTGGCCTTCTGAATATTCAAATGCTATGTTTAGCTCCATTTAGCTGTTCATGTAATAGCTATAACAATCTGAATCTGCCTAATGTAATACAACTCTTCCCCATACAAATAAAACTTCAATCATACTCAAATCTCCCCCAAAAGGTGACCCAATGTTCATTATTAATTATAATTACTATTTCTAAAGGGCATTAGTTTCTCTTTCAGGTTAGTCAAAATTTTATTTATAGTTTCTAGGAATTTTTGACCAAGGTATAAAATCAACTACCTCCATAGCATAGGAGAGAAAAAAAAAAAGCCCTATTTCAAATTTTCTAGAAAATATAAATGTGTGTGTGTGTGTGTGTATCAGATGCATACTTGGTATTGGCAATAACAAGATTAGATTGACGAGTGGTGGTAATTTGAGTGAAGTCTATGTAACCTTTGTTCCTTTTATCATAATCACAGTTTATGAGGCAAGAGTTTTTGTTGAGGACCATGGAAAATGTTGTCTGTTTTACTTCAGTTTGGATGCCTCCTTTGCAAAGAAATTCTTTGCTGAGTAAAATATCTTTACATTCTACGTCCATTTTGAGAAGGGAGGGTTCCATGTAACTTTTTTCCCAATCTCCTTATTACCCGTCCTCCAGGCTTTTTTAGACCCTGATAATCTGCCAAAATCATTAGCCACTCCATCGAGTCAGTACATACTTCTACCTTAGATCTCCTCTCCTTCTAGTCAGTATTGAAATTTGGCATGGTGCCAGATGCTTCCCCACAGGAAAGATTTACTTTCTCCACTATTGTCGAGTGCCCCCTTCCCCTTGTGTGTCATTATGAAACTGTAGTATCAACCCTTCTATTGCTGCTAACATATCAGGTACGGTCATCAGTAAACCAGTTTCACTTACACCTGATTCATAAGGAATTTCCCATAAAAATTCTCTATAAATGTGAGTTGTGTGAAAGGTGGCAATGACATCAACATGTTAGCAATTTAGCTCTTTGTACGTTTTCAAATCCACTCTTGAGACATAATGCCAAAAGGTTACAACTAACACAGGATTTTATGGTTTGCCAGACTAGAGACCTTTAAGCCATATTGTTGTTGGATAACCTGGGGTCAGATTAGGGTTTCTACATGGGCACAATAGAGAACCAGGGATTGCCCTTAGATAGAAAAATGGTTAGTTGCTTAACAAAACATGACTTTGTTGAAGCAAAACACCACCAACCACAGCAAAAGCCTAGATTATTTTTTGGTGATTCCTCTTGCCTGGGAGTGCTTATGTCAGAATTTGCATGCCCACTGAGTCTTAACAGTGTATTGAGGAAAAAGTACTGTTACTGCTTGAATTTCAACCTTGATCACCTTGAAACCTTACAACCCACAGTTCACACAGGAACGGTAACAGAACAAGTTTGATATATGCTGGCTCTAAAACAAAAAGAATTCTCAAAGGTTTGGCTTATTTCAAGTTGAAGAAGAAGGAAGATGAAGAATGTACTTTGGAGGGTCACTCAGAAATAACTGAGACAACAGGAGCCTGAATTTTCATGTGGCTTATCTCCCCTCTCCAAGCACAAGAGTAACTTAACAAGGAATCTGAAGTACCTGTGACTTCCTATGCACCTGGACATGTCTTAAGGAACTGACACAGCAAAGTAATGGAATGCCCTGTAGGAGGTTAAAGTGATCTGTCTCCATGAACAAAATTATCATGAATCTAGATAGCTGATATGAACCTGAGCCATTATGAAAATGTACATTGCCCCAACCATCAAATAAAAAAATAAACAAACAAAGAAAAGTGCTGCCATCATTTCTTCTTTAAGAGACAGGGAAAAAAAAAAAAAAAAACAGTTGCCAGATCTGTGCCTATATGCCAAGCCAAGTCTGCCTTGATTCACCTGGCCAAAGAGGATGTGCGTGGCTGTGGCTATTGTTGCGTACATAAGTAAAATCTTTTTCGGCTTCCCAGGTCATTAAAAGACCTATAGTCATTAGTTCATACCCACAGATCCCCTTGGTTTTAATTTTGTGACTATTTGTCTCACCTCATTCCCTATTACAGTAACCATACTGTTATGTTTCTGGAGCCAAATCAAGCTCTGAGTTTGTCTACCGACAATTTATTTAGCACAGGTTCCCTGTAGGTATTTTGTAAGCCAACAGCCTGCAGGATTATAACTCCAAACAAGCCAAAACAAACAAACAAAAAGATATAAGGCACTACAAATCAATGATAGATAAATCATACTATTGTATCAGGCAAGAAGATATAAAAGGAATAAAGTCTTAATTGAGTGGAGGTGAACTTTTATTCAAGTTGGTACTCAGGGGAAATCTCTTAGCCAACTAAGAGCTGATGTCCAACTGCCAGAGTACAAGTGGAAATCCTTTCTTGTGAGAGTATATTGCTAGAGACTGTCAGTCATGGTGTTGACAGATGAGATGACCTTTGAGGGGCCTCTCTACACAGCTTTCATCTGTGCCATCTTATTCGTGAGAATGTAAATTGGTGCAGCCCCTATGTAAAACAGTATGGAAGTTCCTCAAAAAGTTAAAAATAGAAGTACTGTATGATCTAGTAATTCCATCCTGGAATAACACTGATTCAAAAGATTTATATACACCTATATGTATTGCAGCATTGCTTACAATAACCAAGACATGGAAGGAAACTAAGTGTCCATCAGTAGATGAATGGATAAAGAAGAGGTGGTATATACATGCACAATGGAATATTATTCAGGCATTAAAAAATGAAATTTTGCCATTTATGACAACATGAAATGAGCCTAGAAGAGGGTATTGTGCTACATTAAGTAATTCAGAAAAAGACCAGATGATTTTACCTACATGGGGAATCAAAAAAACAAAACAATTTAACACATACACACATGCTCACAGAGACAGTTCTCATAAAAAGAACAAACTCTTGAGTGCCAGAAGGGAGCAGGGGGGATTAGAGGGATTGGCAAAATAGGCAAAGGGGTTTAAGAGGTACAAACTTCTAGTTTAAAATAAATAAGTCATGGGGATAAAAAGTACAGCATAGGGATAGGGTTGATAAAGTTGTAATAATTTTATATAATGATAGATGGTAACTATGCTTACCATGGTGAGCACTGGGTAATATATAGAATTGTCTAATGACTATGTTGTACACCTGACACTAATATGGCCTTGTATGCCAACTATGCTTCAGTGAAATAAATGAATAAATAGAGTCACCTTTATTGTGGTAGGAGCTCATTGCCCCAATGTCTTTGAAGAGTTTTAGTTTTTTTTAAAGAAATGGAAAAATCATTTCTACTAGCACATTCAACCCCAAATGCCATCAGTGATGAATTCCTTTATGCATTTTCTATTTTCATATACATATTTTATATATATTTATACATGTTACTTTCTCGATTAGATAACATCTATAAGATACACTATTGATTCAAACACTTTTTTTTTTAAAGATTTTATTTATTTATTTGAGAGAGAGACAGTGAGAGAGAGCATGAGTGAGGAGAAGGTGAGAGGGAGAAGCAGATTCCCCATGGATCTGGGACCCCAATGTGGGACTCGATCCCGGGACTCCAGGATCATGACCTGAGCCGAAGGCAGTCATCCAACCAACTGAGCCACCCAGGTGCCCCTGATTCAAACACTTTTTTGAGATAAAACTAAAACCCACTACATAAAATCTACACATCTATTTCATGATGTATTCCAATGTAAGAAATGTTGAAAGGTTTTTTTAAAAAAGAGCCTAACATAGAATAAGATGATTTAGGTCATGCTGTATATGCACTGCTGGCATCTTTGACATTTCAATATACTTCTTTACGGGTTTTTTTAGGCTTGTTTTTTTCAATATAATTTTATTTCTATTGCACTACTAGTGGTTCTCCAATCTTGTTTTGCTTTAGAAGGTCTTAGGGGAACATGATAATGGTGTATGTTTGGGGCCCAGTTGTAAATGTGCTTAATTCCTGGAATCTCAGAAGGGGTGCCTAGGTCTGCACTGTTACCAAAAGAGGAGATTTTGAAGCAGACAGTCTAATCACTGGTACATTCTGACAAGGACTCCCTCCTAGACCAAACCTTTAATCAGAGCCTTCTTTCTACTAGGCCTTGCTCTTAATCCTGGTCTTGGTCTGCAAACCTATTTTCACAAGGAATTCTGGTGGGCCAAGGGAGGAAGAACCGCCCCTCAACCTTGATATGCAATTAAGCTTGATATCTAATCAATTTCCTGTTCCCCCACCTTGATACCTAACCAAATTCTTCATAACTTTACCATCCTCTCCCCCACTCTTCTACTGGCCTCTAATTCCCACCTGCCCCTGTTGCATTTGGAGTTGATTTAGATCTTTTCCTGCTACTGCAACAGTCTTGATCCTTACTGCAATAAACTTGAGTAACATCTTCCTTGCTATTTTTAATAAGTATCTGGTATAAATTATCTTTTACAATATTATGGAAAATTTTTATTCATGTTTTAATTTGCTGTGTCATCATATGGCTCTAAGCTCCTCAGAAAATGCAAATCTTTGCCTCTAGAGAGGCAAAAAGAACAGTCATTTTTTTTTTTTAAGATTTATTTGTTTATTTGAAAGAGAAAGAGAGAGAAGTAGAGGGAAGGAGAAACCCAAGCAGACTCTGCTGACTGTGCAGAGCCCAACATAGGGCTGGGTCCCACAATCACAAGATCACGACCTGAACTGAAAACAAGAGTCAGTGGCTCAACAGACTGCACCTCCCTGGTGCTTCTTGACTGTTACTGTTTAGTCGAGAATTTTGGACTAAGGACTTGAGGATCCCCACAGACTCATAATGGCCACCTTAAACATTTATTCAAGATATACCAGGATCTGTGCTCTTGACCAGGAAAGAATAACAGAGCCTGAAATTACTTTCCAATCAGAAACTACTGAAAGGATGAAATCTGTAAACCAAATACTCTCAAGACATGACATTGGTCAAAGAGATCTGTGATCCCTAAGAGACTAGGAACAAATAAGGTTATTCACGTTTCTAATTTATTTATTTGTTTGCTTATTTATTCTTAATTTTAATTTCAATAGAGTTAACATGCAGTGTTATAATGGTTTCAGGTGTGCAATGTAGTGTTTCAACAATTCTGTACATTACTTAGTGCTCATCTTGATAAGTATTTTCTTAATTTCATTCACTTATTTCACCCATCCTTTTACGGCCTCCCTTCTGATAACCATCAGTTTGCTCTGTATAGTTGAGTTTGTCTTTTGATTTGTCTTTTTCTTTGTTTTGTTTATTTAATTCCATAATCCCCACAAACTATTAATATTTAGAGTCTAAATATCACCCTGCTGTAGTGTTTTCTCCATATGTTTTTATTGATAAGCCCCTACCAGGGGCCCTCAGGAGCTGAGCTACAGAGTTTTTTCTAGTGAGAACAGGTAAGATGATGACATTTGACATAATCTTCTTCATTCTTACATCAAAACAACTTTACTTCCAAAAATAACATTTTTATTTTTTCTTTCATGAACAAGTGACAACAACTTCACTTAAGGCATAAAAAAGTAGATGTGAAATCCTATGAAACCAATACACAACAAATACCTACTAAGAATTCAGATGATACTTGCTACTCTTGAACCCACTATTCTGGGAGCCAATAACCCCACTGAAAGCAGGGATCTCATTCCAGAACAGCATTTCAGAAAGAGATAATATAAAACAAAGTATCACTACAAGGAGTTTTCACTCCATTGTTACCTCTTCCTACGTATTATCGATGTCATAATCAAGGAAGTATTTTTTGGTCTTCTCCTATAAGATCGACAGGGAATGGGTTAACATCAGAGATGATAAATCTAGGGGTGCTTGGATGGTTCAGTCTGTTAAGCATCTGACTAGTGATTTCTGTTCAGGGTATGATCTTGTGGATTGTGAGATCAAGCCCCAAATCAGGCTCTGAGCTCAGTGGGAAGTCTTCTTGGGATACTCTCTCCCTCTGCCCCTTCCTGTGTGCTCTTTCTCTCTAAAAATAAATAAATATTTTTTTAAAAATGATAAATCTACTCTACTATTCCCATCTCCCTAAGATAATTGGATTTTTTTTTCCTGTGGTATACTAAGAAATATCTGGATCTCAACCTCATTCAGCCAAGAACACTGATGAGTTAAAAAATCTATCAGTCTAATGTTTATAAACTCTCACTTAGGTCATATTAGATTAAATTCAAATTCTGGTTAGAGCATTGGTACAGGACATTCTAATCTTTAAAAACTTAGAAAAGGAGAAACTAGAGAAATAACTTGAGAGAAACTAATTAAATGTGAGAAGGAAAATGAGCCATGGGCTTCTAAGTATCCAAGTGAAGAAAAATGTGTTTTTGTCAAATAATAGAATGATTAATTATGCCAACTACAACTGACAAATTGAGTAATATAATGACAGAGAACTGACCATTGTATTAGCAATATGGAGTTTAAATTGACAAGAGCAAAATCAGTGGAATATTGGAAATAAAAGCTTAATTAAACTGTATTCAGGGAGATGAGGCTGAGAAAGGCTGGAGGCAATAAAAATAAATTTGTAGAGAAGTTTTGCTATTGTGGGGGAGGGAAAATAATTTTCCTTCTACACTTCTAGGTTCTTTGCTAATGTCCTCCTGTAATTAAAGACAAATTAATAGGAGAAAAACGAACAAAAGCTTTATAACATGTATACCTCCTGTATGAGTAAGAAATACCCAGGCAAACTGAGTAATTCCTCAAAATGGCCCAAGCTACCACCTTAAATATCATGTCCAGCTAAAAACAAAAGATGTTTTGGGTTGGGGAAGCCAGTTATGGCAGTTACTGAGAAAGGCACAACAAAAAGAGTAAGATTATTACGTAGCTTTAGGTCTTTGCTTTCTCTATTGATAGGCATTTCTAGAGATTAAGTCATCATTTTTTCCCCATACAGAGAAAGAGAGAGAGAGAGAGACACCCTTACAAATGAAGATTTCCCTCATAAATGTAAATGTCTCTTACAAACAAGCAACATCTATTCAGTTTTCAAAGCTTTTCCTATGTCTGCTGTTTCTTAAAAATAATCAGCCTAAAATAATCTTTATGCTAACAAGACAAATTCTGTCTTTAATTTTTTTTTTTAATTTATTTGACAGAGGGAAATCACAAGTAGGCAGAGAGGCAGGCGGGGGGGGGAGGGAGCAGGCCCCCCACTGAGGAGAGGGCCCAATATGGGGCTCAATACCAGGACCCTGAGCTGAAGACAGAGGCCTAACTCACTTAGCCACTCAGGAGCTCCTCCCCTTCATTTTATAAAAAAAAAATTTAAAAAATATATGGTAGAGGCTAGATTAATTGAAGAGAAACACAGTGTTAAAAAAATTCATTTGTAAGCTAGCTGTAATATCAATTACAGTTTTTAATTTTTGATGAAATGATACAGGTGGTATGTGGGAATGTTGTTCCAGGAAAATAAAGAAACAATTGGAGAGTGATGCTCTTGAGGATATGAGAGGGACTGGATTTACAGATGAATAGTTTAGCCTTGGATTGAAGGGACTGTTCTCCCATAGGGGCCCTAGGGAGAGCAAAGAACAGAGGACAGTTGCATGTTTTTATGCTGAAATGATAAATGTGATGGGGAAAATATATGGAAAAATTTTTTTCTCGTTACTTCTTTTTCCTCAGTGAAATAGTAACCAAGGATATCAGCGGAGGATGATAAGTGGGGGAAATATGGAAGGTTTCAAGGATGAGGATGTGACTTGAGTCCCTCACACTGCAGAGGGTGAAAAGACAGCAGAAATTTATTTAGGAAGAATACCATTGAGAACCCAACCAAGGTCAATATAAATGAATTTAAAGTAAACTGGTCATATTGGTTGGTTGGTTGTCTTCTGCTGCGTGGAGGAGAAGCTGAAGAGGGAGAGAGTCTATTTAATTCAGGTAGGTAATTTGTTGTGTCAGTTTCTCTCTTATAGAATATAAGGTTTATAAAACCAAGGAGTTCATTCTGTTCATTTTTTGTTTGTTTCTTGTTTGTTTTTGTTTTTAAGTATCCCCACTCCCTGTAATAGTCCCTACCTTGTAATTTGCATAGTAAATATTTGGACAGATAATTAATTCATGGACCCATGGGGAAACTAAGGTATTAATTTCCATTCTAGTCTAGACTAGCCATATACAAGTCCTCAATCCAAAAGTTTCAAGACTTTTCTCCAAAATTATCCCCTTTTCCTATTCACTAAATTTCTTCATCTATTATTGTATAATGTTGTGAGGAAAAATGCTCCTGTGGCAGTATTCACTAAAGAATGAGAATTAGTTGTATAGCCAGTTAAAAAAGAAAAAATTCATGAGTAAATCTGAAGCCCTAATTGTCTTTATTAAATGATTCATGAATTGGGCAGCATCCCGTCTTGCAAGCAGAGTGCAACTCAAAGCGTTGTAGAAAATGGAAGTTTTTTTTTATAGGAAGGAGGGTGGGGCAAAGAAGTTGTTAGTCAAAGAAAAGAAAGTATTGTTTCAGGCAAGTTCACTTTGCCAAAGTGGGGGAAGAACAGGGTGCCTTATCATGTACATTACCTTATTTTCCTTGGGGTGGGGGTATCGAGAAAGGTCCTTGTGACAGACTACCTCATTGGTGATGACCAGAATTTTTCTGACTGTTCAGATAAAACTACATTTCTGAAGTTGAAAACTGGAATTAGGTTGAGGATTAAGATCTGGTTTGGTGACTTGGCCTAGTATAAGTGATTCCATCTTGGGCCAGTGGTTTTCTTTTTATTAAGTCTAATTGAAACTTCCTCCACAGAAAAGCACTTTTACTATTTTGATAATATGAAAATGAAATATGTTACTGAAGCTCTTAGAATTTTCACTAATACTGTAAGAACCAGACATCTGCAGCCTTTGCAGATATTGGTTCTCTGTGCATATCCATGAAAGCAACCATATTTCTGTTGGCTGCCATCTATAGGACACAGAATTGAATATGCTTGAAACTTATTTATCAACAGAATTTCTTTTACATGCTTCTTCCTAGCCAAATACAAATCAGAGTGTATGGATATTAATATCTGTCAAAACCCTCTGAGAAGTTACTGATATTCTCCTTTCTGTCCAGGTAGCATGAAGAACCTCTGAAAGGAAATTGGGATGTGGTAGGTGTGATTGTTGCCTAATGTCATACTTTTGCATATCTGTCTCAACTTTCGCCCAGCATAGCCTTCTTGATTCATTTTATGACACATAGGAGTCACTCATTAAAAATCTGTTGAAGAACTGACAATTCTCTTATACCAGTAATAAGAGCTAATATTTATAATACTACTTACCAAGAACTTTTCCAATACTTTTCATATGTTAAGTCCCTTAATCGTCTCAAAAACAATATCAGTAAGTGATTGCCCAAAGAGTAAAGATTTTTCTTCCATTTTTATTGCTTTATATTTAGGTTTCTGTTTTAGTCTGGGACATTTAGCATTTTCTGAGATTTAGAGGAAAATAGATTCTACATCTTACTAGAAAGATGAAAATCTCAGATAATGGCTTACCCATCTTCCCTTGCAGCTTTGGTTTGAATGGGTACTCTACGCAGACACATACACCCCAGATATTAAACTGAAAGCTAGAAACAAAAAATATGCTGTGCCATAAAGAGTAAAGAATTGGAGTGTCAGCTAAAGTCAGCTTAATTTCCCAAGAGATTGACTCTCTTGTTGCAGCAAACTGCAAACCCTTGTTCCATGCCATGTATCCTAAACAGAAATCCTAGATAGTTGTTTTCCTTCCCTTTGTTCCACACTAATTGTATGAAGCTGGTTCTCTAGGTTCTTAGCTATATAGTACTAGTTAATTAGTTATCTTTAAATCAATCAATTAATTTTTGTATGTATTCTCCTGTATAGGAATTAGTGGATGGGTTTTTCCTGGAGACCAGATTTGGGATGTACTGTCACTGACTGAAAATCGAAGCACACTTTTTTTCTTTACAAAAAGCCTACCCAGAAGAGCAAAGGGAATCACCAAGCAGAGTCTGAGAAAGAAATGGTAATAAATGAGTTGACGGGGAGAACATCCTCTACAACAAGAAAACTGCAGGTGAGATAATGCCCCAAATATGCATAAATTATCCAAGGAAACTATGAAAACATCAGGGAGAGAATACTCCTTCACAATATGTCCCGCGTTGGAAGTGTGATGCCAGCTCATAACATTACCAATCATTAAAGTATTTCTGCCCTTCCTTCCCCCATTCCCCCACTCCAAACATGGTGGTAGGTGTGGATTTAAAACTATTTCCAGGGTAGCAGAGTAGGGAAAAAAGCCAACTGTTCTTCCTTTATTACAGACTTCCCTATTGCCTGCATCCAAACTGAGAGGTGGGGGTGGGGAGGCTCTTTGATTTTGAATCAAGTCCAAAGTTTGATTTTGACATGGCATTGGGAATTTGAAAAGTAACTACAGTTTGTATTACAGGGAAAAAAATGTGATAATTGAAGTCATAAGAATAGAGTTTTCTATATTTTTTTTAGTAACAGTAGAAAAATTAGCTCCCTGTACCTCTGTAGAGGAAGAATGGGAAACCAAAGTAAAATTGCTTTATGATTAAGTCCCTGAAGTCATATATTTCACTCTAATAGTTTGACGGGAAATGTGCAGAATTACATAGACCAAAAATAGACAATTTGATTGATGTAACTCTTTCCTGAAAACATGCATACTAAAATAATCATTTTTGCTTTAAATATAACTAAATTGAAGTAACATATTTTATAAAACTAAATAGCTATTTTCCTTCTGTATTTTATTCTGTGAAGCTATACACAATGTAAGGGAGGGGTGTTTTTCCTTCCCTTCTCAGTATAATTAGTTGGCAGAGTTTGATAACTGGACATAAAAAACGCCATAAAAATTTTCCAAGCACATTCCACTCTGCTGTATTTCTTTGCAGTTTTTAGTCACATTCTGAGGAGTATAAGTAGATGTATTACCTTATTTACATAATGGAACCGTGAAGTCAGCACAGCTATTGCATAGGCTATCATGTCAGTGAGAGCTTTAGAGACTCAATTCAGCTTTAAGAAGAGATTCCAATATGCATTCAAATCAGTCTGCTCTATATACATTTTTTTTTTAAATTTCAAACAAGAACCTAGAAATGGTTGAACTGAATTGATTTCTAGCCCAAGCAAACGTGTTTAAATTGATAGGATAGCAAAAAACATAGAGCATACAATATTTTTACTTCAGTTTTTACTTCACTTTGGAAGATACTATGATAAAATTTTTGATATTAATCTAGTATGATGCAAATTCCTCCAGTAAATTAAAAGTTTCCATTTTCAATGTCTCTGTACTTACTAGAAAATGCTGCAATTTCATGACTAAGTTAAAAATGCATATGTTAGGAAAAAGAGAATTCATAAATGATGAATTTTAAGTATATGTATTTTAACAACATTTTCAAGTAGTCACACATTTCATTCATTTATAGTCTAAGCAGTTTGGTTTTACAGAATCATTTTTTAATAGTAAAACAGTTAATTTGATTGATTAGATAATTTTTTTTGTGTGCACCTAACTTCCTAAAACTAATATAAAAAAATGAGACCCAGAATGAGTAAATATCTGTATTCTCATAGTCATTTCCAAGAGGACCAGATAGGGGTGCCTGGGTGGCTCCCTCAGTTGAGTAACTGACTCTTGATTTTGTCTCAGGTGGTGATCTTGGGGTCCTGAGATCTGGCCCCAGGATGGGCTCTGCACTCAGGGCTCAGCATGGAGTCTACTTGAGATTCTCTTCTCTCCCTTTGCCCCTCCCTCTGCTCATGAGCATTCTCTATCTCTCTCCTTCTCTCTCTCAAATAAATAAATAAATCTTTTTAAAAAGACCATAGGGGTGCCTGGGTGGCTTGCTGTTAAGCAACTGCCTTCAGCTCAGGTCATGATCCCAGAGTCCTGGGATTGAGCCCCAGGCTTCTTGCTCTACATGGCGTGAAGCCTGCTTCACCCTCTCCTACTGCTGCTTGTAATCCTCTAGTTGTGTCTCTCTCTGCCACATAAACAAATAAAATCTTTAAGAAAAATTTAAAAAAAAATAAAATAATTTTTAAAAGGCCAGGTAAACTTTTAGTATTGTAAATGCATTGTGGTTTATAATTATTTGTCATTTAAAAGCTATTTGGTAAAAAATTGAAAGCAAACACAGAATCGTTGAATGACTGAAGTGGAAGAAACTTTAAACTTGTTAAATGCAACCCTTCACTTTAGGAGAAGGTAAGTAAGAGCCAAAGAGCAGACAAACTCTTTAATAGCAGAAGATAATGGACTTGATTAACAGCATTTATTAAATAATATTAAAATTCCCACAATTATGAATTATTAAGTCAGTATCTTGTTTAATTCATATAATCTTTACTTGATCTTACTGTTAATAACTGTTTCATAACCCAGTGAAGGCAAAAGATCCTTTTACACTTTTTTCTCTTCTTATTCCTTTCTAAAAGAAAATGAGGAGGAAATAAGGTATTGTCCCTAAGATCCATGTCTTGATAATTTTATTTTTTTTTTACTCAAATGTAGTGACATTGCTACAAAGTGTTCCCAGAAAATTAACATTATCCTTCCTTAATGTACAGCATAACATACTAAATTTACAACTGACTCTACCTACAGCTTCTGCCAATTTTGGCATAATCTCTTACTAACATAGCTCTTTGCTTTTAAGGTTCAATTTATGTTAAACAATATAAACCTTAACTTGCAACATAAGATTCAAAGGAGTTATAATAATAATCTTCTTGATTATACTCTAAATATGATGTATCTAATTTCTATTTCTATATCAATTTAGGAAAGAATTGAAAAGTTGTTTACTTCTGTTGAATAAAAAAAGTTGAATTAGTTCAGAGTCTAATTTGGGCTTCTAAGGAATTGAAGTTATGTAGATTTTACTGGATTAGAAAGGAGAGACCATAGTATCGCTGACTTTAAGCAACACAAACTCTTTGGTCTCGATTAAAATACATTAAAATATGTAACATGAAGATAGATAATAATTCTCACTTCATGAAGTTGTTTGAAGGAATAAGTGATCTAAATGTGTCCAGGAACACTTTCTGATGATTTGTATCATTCAATATTTTTTTCTAATTCTTTCTATATCAATAATTGTATTTTCCCGCTTAGGAATTTTTTTAAAAAGATTTTATTTATTTATTTGACAGACAGAGATCACAAGTAGGCAGAGAGGCAGGCAGAGAGAGAGGGAAGCAGGCTCCCTGCTGAGCAGAGAGCCCGATAAGGGACTTAATCTCAGGACTCTAGGATCATGACCTGAGCCGAAGGTAGAGGCTTAATCCACTGAGCAACCCAGGAATTTTTTATTAACTCTTTAATTATTAGTTTATACATGAATTATACAGGTGAGTTATATGCTTATTTGAAAAAGCGCTCTTGTCAATTACTTTTACAGTAATATTTTTCATTAAATAGATGTTTTAATAATAATTCAATATATTTATTACTATATATAAGAAAATGATTTCTAACAAAGCAAATAATTGTATATTATAGAATTCAATTATTTATATAATTACTTACATGTTTGATAAGTTTATATTTCAATGTAATCTAAGGTTTGATAAGTTGAAGGAAATTATATTATATTAATGTAATAAACTAATTATATCAGTACTCCTTAATATATTTTCTACAAAATAATTATATCAATATGAATATTCACACTACCACCAGAAATAGTAGAGGTAAGAACTCCAAACATATGCCTGACTTTAAAATGACTTGCTTTGTCTCAGATACTACAAATGCTTTTTCCTATTATTTTAAAGGATTGCATTGTTTTTTAATGATTTTATTTATCCATTTGATAGACAGAGATCACAAGTAGTCAGGCAGAGAGAGAGGAGGAAGCAGGCTCCCCACTGAGCAGAGAGTCCAATGCAGGGCTCTATCCCAGGACCCTGAGACTATGACCTGAGCCAAAGGCAGAGGCTTTAACCCACTGAGCCACCCAGGTGTCCCAAGGATTGCATTTTTAACAAAAAAGGGTCTACTCCATAACAGTATAATAGAATATATATTCTTTTTTTTTTTTAAGATTTTTTTTATTTTTATTTATTTGACAGACAGAGATCACAAGCAGGTAGAGAGGCAGGCAGAGAGAGAGAGAGGAGGAAGCAGGCTCCCTGCTGAGCGGAGAGCCTGATGTGGGACTCGATCCCAGGACCCTGAGATCATGACCTGAGCCAAAGGCAGAGGCTTAACCCTCTGAGCCACCCAGGCACCCAGAATATATATTCTTATATTCTGTAATTCATAGAAATAATATTTGTGTGGTTTATTTATTGATTCCTGGATCCCATCTCAAGAATAAAGAATAATTCCAAAAACAAAATAACTTCATTTGATAACCTAAAATCTTTTGATGAAATTTATTTATTTTTCTGAGATCAATGTTCCTAAGAGAAACAGTCATAAGTTATCTTAACATGTAAGGTAATTATTTTTAGTGTATCTCATGATTTCGGGGTTTTTTGTTTTTTTTTGTTTTGTTTTGTTTTGTTTTAAAGATTTTATTTATTCATTTGACAGACAGAGATCACAGGTAGGCAGAGAAGCAGGCAGAGAGAGGGAGAGGAGGAAATAGGCTCGCTGCTGAGAGCCGGATGTGGGGCTTGATCCCAAGACCCTGGGATTATGACCTGAGCCGAAAGCAGAGGCTTTAACCCACTGAGCCACTCAGGTGCCCCCTGATTTCATTTTTTAAACAACTTTATTGATGTACAATTGACATATTAAAAAGTTGTATTTATTAAGGGTATGCAACTCAATGAGTTTGGACATAAGTGTACTTCTGTGAAAACACCACCACACTCACAAAATCAATGCCATAAACATATCCATTCCAACCACAGGTTGTTATTAACCACAGGTTATTATTATTTTTTATTTTTGAGAAGACCACTTAATATAAGAACTATCCTCTTGGCAAATTTTTAAGTATACAATAAAGTAGCATCAACTATAGACAATATGATGTACAGTACATCTCTTGGACTTATTCAGCTTGCATAAATTAAAATTCGTACCCTTTGATGAACTTCTCCATTCCCACTCCTCACAATGTCTGGTAACCACCATTCCACTCTCTACTTCTGTGAATTTGACTATTTTAGGTTCCTCATATAAGTGGGATCACAAAGTAATTGTTCTTCTCTATTTGGCTTATTCTATTTAACATAATGTCCTCCAGGTTCATCCGTGTTGCCACAAATAGTAGGATTTCCTTCTTTTTTTAAGGCTGCATAATATTTTATATTATATAAATACCACATTTCCTTTATTTATTCACCTGTGAATGAACATTTATGTCACTATCTATCTTGGTTATTGTGAATCATTCTGCAATGAACATGAGAATGCAGATACATTTTTGAGATCTTTATTTCAATTCCTTTGGATATACCAGAAGGGTTATAGCTGAATCACATAGTAGTTTATTTTTAAATTTTTTTTATTTTTTTTCAGATTTTATTTATTTATCTGACAGAGAGAAAGAGAGATCGTAAGTAGGCAGAGAGGCGGGGGGAGTGGGGGGAGAAGCAGGCTCCCTGCCAAGCTGGGAAGCCGATGTGGGCTTGATCCCAGGACCCTGAGATCATGACCGGAGCTGAAGGCAGCAGCTTAACCCACTGAGCCACCCAGGCACCCCTATTTTTAATTTTTTGAGAAGCCTTCATAATGTTTTCTATAGTGGCTGCACCAATGTACATTCCTACTAACAGTGCAGAAGTGTTCTAATTTTTAACATTTTCACTATCACTTGCTATCTTTTTTTTTAGTAATATCCATTCTAATCAGTGATATTGTGATTTTAATTGGCATTTACCTAATAGCTAGTGATACTGAGCATCTTTTCATATTTTTGTTAGTTATTTGTATTTCTTTGGAGAAATATTCAGGTCCTTTGCCCACTTTAAAATCTTTTTGGATATTAACCTTTCATCATATACATGCTTTGTAGATATTTTCTTCCATGCCAAAGGATGCCTTTTCACTTTGTTGATTGTATTCTTTGATGTGCATCAGTTTTATTGGTTGATATAATCTTATTTGTCCTTTTATGCTTTTGTTGCCTGTGCTTTTAGGGTTATATCCAAGAAATTATGGCCAAGGCCAATGTCAAAAGGTTTTCCCTTATGTTTTCTTTTAGGGGTTTCTTGGTTTCAGGCTTTTAAGTCTTTAATCCATATTGAGTTGACTTTTGTGCATGGTGTAAGATAGAAATTTACAACGTGCCAGGACTGAATCAAGAAAAAAATAGAAAACTTGAAAAGATGAATAGCAAATAAGGAGATTAGATCAATAACTAACAACTTCTTAACAAAAAGCTCAGGACCAGATGGATTCATAGGTGAATTCTACCAAATATTCTAGAAGAATTAATATCAACCCTTCTTAAACTCTTCCAAAAATAGAAGAGGATGAATACTTCCAAACTCATTTTATGAGACAGGTATTGTCCTGATACCAAAACCAGACAAAGACATCACAGAAAAGGAAAACTACAGGCCAATGTCCTTGATGAATATAGATACAAAAATCCTCAACAAAATATTAGTAGCAAACCAAATTCAACCATACATTGAAAGGGTTATATACCATGACTGGGTGAATTTATTCCTGGCATGCAAGGATCATTCAACATATGTAAATTAATTAGTGTGATACACCATGTTAACAAAATGAATGATAAAAAACACATGATCTCATTAGTTGTAGAAGCAGCATTTAAGAAAATTCAACATCATTTCATGGTAAAAACCCTCAAAAAGTGAATATAGAAGGAACTTACCTCAGCACAATAAAAGCCATTATATGAAATGCCCACAGTTAATAAAATGATCACAGAAATAGAAGAAAGGCCCTAAAATCCCTATAGAATCCCTAAAGACTCCAAATAGTCAAAGAAATTTAGAAGAAAAAGGACAAAGCTGGAGGTATCATACTTCCTGATTTAAAACTATATTACATGTGCCTGTTAGCCAGGCACATGTCTAGCTATGTCGTCTTCGTATGTCTTCTTTGGAGAAGTGTCTGTTCATATCTTCTACCCATTTTTTGACGTGATTATCTGTTTTGTGTGTGTTAAGTTTGAGGAGTTCTTTATAGATCTTGGATATCAGCCCTTTGTCTGTAGTGCCATTTGTGAATATCTTCTCCAATTCCCTGTTGGCTCTGTTTCATTGACTGTTTCCTTTGCTGTGCAGAAGCTTTTGATCTTGATGAAGTCCCAAAAATTCATTTTTGCTTTTGTATCCTTTGCCTTTGGAGACATATCTTGGGAGAAGTTGCTGTGGTCGATGTCAAAGAGGTTATTGCCTATGTTCTCCTCTAGAATTTTGATAGATTTCCTGCCTCATTTTGAGGTCTTTTATCCGGATTTTTCGAGTTTATCCTTGTGTATGGTGTAAGATAATGGTCGAGTTTTATTCTTCTACACATAGCTCCAATTTTCCCAGCATCGTTTATTGAAGAGACTGTCTTTTTTCCAATGGCTAACAGGCACATGAAAGAATGTTCATCATCATTAGCAATCAGGGACATTCAAATCAAAACCACATTGATATACCACCTTACACCAATTAGAATGGCCAAAATTAACAAGACAGTAAACAACAAGTGCTGGAGAGGATGTGGAGAAAGGGGAACCCTCTTACACTGTTGATGGGAATGCAAGTGTTGCAGCCACTTTGGAAAACAGTGTGGAGAATCCTTAAGAAATTAAAAATAGAGCTTCCCTATGACCCTGCAATTGCACCACTGAGTATTTACCCAAAAGATACTGATGTAGTGAAAAGAAGGACCATCTGCACCCTTTTGTTCATAGCAGCAATGGCCATAATCACCAGACTGTGGGAAGAACGAAGATGCCCTTCAATGGACGAATGGATAAAGAAGATATGGTTGATATATACAATGGAGAATTATGCCTCTATCAGAAAGGTTGAATACCCAACTTTTGTATCAACATGGACGGGACTGGAAGAGATTATGCTGAGTGAAGTAAGTCAAACAGATAAACATTATTATATGGTTTCACTTACTTGTGGAGAATAAGAAATAACATGGAGGGCATTGGGAGATGGAGAGAAGTGAGTTGGGGGAAATTGGAGGAGAAGACAAATCGTGAGAGACTCTGGACTCTGAGAAACAAACTGAGGGTTTTGGAAAGGGGGTGGTGATTTGGGTGAGCCTGGTGGTGGGTATTATGGAGGCATATATTGCATGGAGCACTGGTTGTGGTGCATAAAACAATGAATTTTGGAACACTGAAAGGAAATAAATTAAAATGAAAAAAAAAAAGGAGGGCATGTATTGCACGGAGCACTGGGTGTTATACACAATTAATCATGGAACACTACATCAAAAATGAATAATATACTGTATGGTGATTAGCATAATATAATAAAAAAAGAGTTAAAAAAACCATATTACAAAGCTACCATAATCTAAATAGTATGGTATTGGTATAAAAACTAATATATAGACCAGTAAAACAGGATAAAGGACCAGAAATAAATCCACACATATATAGTCAAATCATCTTCAACAGGGGTTCCAAGAATACACAATGGGAGAAGTCTCTTCAACAGTGTTTGGAAAAATGGATTTACATGGAAAAAATGAAATAAGTCCCACAATTTCTTTATAACTTCATGCCAAAGCATGACAAAAATCTAGAAAGAAATCGACTTGTTCTTTGATCCAAGTAAGGCTCTTTCTATTTTTCCTGCACAAGGCTCAATATATTCTTACTTAAAAGATATAAAAATACAATTCCTAGTCTACTAGTTTAGTTGGTTTCATATTTCCAAATGTCTTCTGCATTTTAATTACAAATAGATATTCCTGACCTGTCATCCTGTTACTAATATTTTTCTTTCAAAATGTTTTTCTCCAATTCTGATATTTTTATAAACCATCAAGCATATTATAATAGACTGAGTTAATTATTTTTTTAAGATTTTATTTATTTATTTGAGAGGAAGGGTGGGAGGGAGAGAGAGTGCATACATGAGCAGGGAGAGGGAGAGACAGACTCCCTGTTGAGTGGGGAGCCTTACGCAGGGCTTCATCCCAGCACCCTGGGATCATGGCCTGAGCCAAAAGCTGATGCTTAACTAACTGAGCCACCCAGGTGTCCCTAAAGATTTATTTTTAATTCAAGAGTGAATACATACCCTTGACATAAAGATTGTTGGCATCAAAATCTATTAAGAAGTGATTAGAAATGATCAGGAAGTGGATTTCATGATGATCCTGGCATTTAGTACCAGCTGCTAAATGTCATGGAAGGATAGACAGATTCCAAAGAGTGATGATGTTTCCTTTTCCCAGCAACAACAACAACAAAAAATATGTGTTAGATGTTACTTTACTAAGAAATACTGAATATAAGGTCCTTAAATAAACTTTCATTTTATTTTTTCCACTTCATTATTAATGAAATCAGTGTTTTCCAAAAGTTAGTAAGTGACTACTAGATGGTATTTGCTAAAATTTGAGGTGTTATGTGGATTTTATTATCCTTTCAACAATAATTTTCAATTTATATGAATAAATATAAACTAACTCCCAGTCCACTAAAGGTTTAATTTACATAATTTCTTTCAATTAGAATCATTAGGAAAGTAATGTTTTAAAAGTAAGCATAGATAAAATATTAAATCAATTAAAACCAGTAGTATGTAGATATGACAAAAGTGAAGAAGACGGTAAAGAAATTATGGCTGCTTAGGAAACATTGAATTTCGTGTGTGTGTGTGTGTGTGTGTGCTATAATAAGTCAGGTTTAATAAATATAATGATGAAAGTATTTGTACAAACCCAAACAAAATATTATTTTCCCATTTAAGTCCATATTTTCCCCTACATGTATATTAAGAAGAAATATACTACTAAGACTGTTGATGTAGCACATATACATATACATATATGTGTTTGATAGTTCATATAAATCAAGTGTACAAACGTTAACTTTACCAGGACATAATAACTATAATCTACATATTCATCCTTCTTTGTATTTATGGTTAAAGCTTTATTCTTACCTATTTGGCCTCTTTAAGATAATACTTGATCAACCTGCAGAACTCTTGCCCTCAATGCTAACCATTTCATCTGCTCAGTGATTTTCTAAACTGCAAAGGGACAGGCATGGCCTTGAAAGTGTGTTGCTACATCTTTAGTCATCTTTCCTCTGCTGGCATCTGGGTAGAAGTAGCTTTCCTCCTCTGGCATTTCTTATGACACATTTGCATTCTCTGCTGATACGTATATTCAATATATGTCTTTTGGTTACCAGGTCCAAGCATTCTGTTCCTCTTACTGAGCACAGATGTTCTAATCTGATTATTTCTGACCCTTCCTTGGTGAACAAGAGCTTTTAGTTTCTTTTCCAGTATCTTCTACAGTTCACACTCTTCTGTGAAGTTGCCCCAAGTCCCATCTTTCTGGATACCTTACTAAGTATTTGCTATTCTTCTGCTTATGTGTCACGTTTAAATAATTAGTCGTATTTAAATGTCCTGGCTCACACTAAAAAGTAAGGCATGACTCCACTATTTTCTTGTGATCTCTTAAACTATTCTGGAATTTTTGCTGCTACAGCACCTCCACCATCTTCTAAGAATTCTATAATGAAGGAAACGGCAGGAGACAGTATTCCCCACCCAAACTAACAGCTAAATTCTTACGATTTTCTTTTTCAATCCTCTTCAAAGTTTCCAACCCTAGTTTAGTAATTTTCTGCACCATTTTTCTTTCTGCACAAAAGGAAACTTCTTTGTATAGTCTTGCATTTCTCTATACTTTATGCTTTAGGCAACATAGTTTGCTAAACTTCAATTTGATAGACAAAGCCAAACTTAATGGAAGTAAATGTTTTCAAAATCATTGCAAATGTATAGCTGAAAAAGATTTCTTTATGGGGGAGGGGGCAAAGGAAGAGGGAGAGAAAGAAAATCTCAAGCAGATATCCTGCTGAGCGTGGAGCCCTATGAAGGGCTTAACCCCAGGGCTCCATCTCACAGCCCTGAGACCATGACCTGAGCAGAAATCAAAAGTCTGATGTTCAAATAACTGGGCCCCCAGAAGTCCCATCAAATGTACAGCTCTTGCAGTCAAAATCCAAGTTGCATTTCAACAAAGTTTTGGAACTCAAAAACAGTAATTTCACACAACTTTCAAACTGAGTTCCTTTGGAATTCTCTGTTCCCCAGGGCTGTAAGTCTTCAACCATGGTCAATTATTAATAGCCAAAGGGTGACAGAAAGAAAATCATTTACCAAAAAGAAAAGATATGTTATGTATTAATTCAGAATATTCCATTGCTCTAATCAAGATCAGATATATTTTAGAAAATAAAACAAAATCAAGCATGTTCATTCTTTTTTTATACAGTGAAGACATTTTTCTCCCACATCAGTAACAGGAAAGAAAGAAGTGAAGAAAATAAAGTAGGTGAGGAAAGAAATAATTTTCTAATTATTTATGAGAAATGGCATGAAAGGTCTAAGCACTCCAGGGATAATGACAAACCTACCTTTGGCATTCCAAACTAAGGGTTTGGAAATTACAGAATGTTGTGCCTCTTCACTGTCTACCAAATGACTGATTCTTTTATCAATGGATTGAGTGTTGGCTAAAACTTGTTGTTGTTGTTTTTGTTTAAGGCATCTTAGAAGTGGGCCTCCAGGTCTAAATAACACTAACAGGATTATTTTAGTTTTTCTCGAGGGTATCCATATGTTAGACTCTCAGAGCCCTTCAATGTTTTTAACCTATAAACCCACTCATTTAATATTTAGAGCAAAAGGGGGCACCTGGGTGGCTCAGAGGGTTAAGCCTCTGCCGTCAGCTCAGGTCATGATCTCAGGGTCCTGGGATTGAGTCCGCATCCAGCTCTCTGTTTGGCGCGGAGCCTGCTTCCTCCTCTCTCTCTCTCTCTGCTTGCTTCTCTGCCTACTTGTGATCTCTCTCTGTCAAATAAATAAGTTAAAAAATCTAAAAAAAAATATTTAGAGCAAAAGAAAAAAATGTCAAGTAGGTTGCAATCCTTTTTTGATACCACAAAGATATTTAAAAATATACACACCTTTATGCATACACTATAACGTACCTGAAGGATAATTCTTTTTTTTTTTTTTTTTTTTTTTTTTACTTTTCCTATGATAGCACAACTCAAAAACTATAGTCTTGCTCATGATCCAATTGTCTAATGTTCTCCGGATTTCTGCATAATTCCATGAATGATTCTGTTATAGAGCAATTTCTGTTCATGGAAATGTAATTCAAGTAAACAGAAATCCAGTTATGTTTCACTAATAACTACTGAAATCTAAGCCAAAAAATTAACCTTTTGACCTTACTTTTCTGCTTTGAAAATCTTTTCTACAAATATGATTAGTAAAGTTAATTTCACAATTTCACAGTAGTTTAAACCTAATATAGTCGCTATGGATGAGCAAAACCAATTTACCAATTTAAAAACAAGAGTTTGTAAGCACAGCACATTTAGCTTTCATAACTATTATTTGGAGGAAGAGTCCTTCATGTATTTGGAACCCTCCAAACTAGTGGATTTATTTTACTGCTTGTGGATCACAGAACCTGTAAGCCTCTGTTGACATCGACAGTTCAGGGCAGGCTGCCCCAAAATATGCCACTTTGGCATATTGATTATTTTAAAATTAAAGTTTCTTAAGAAACAGCCAGTGTGAAGAGGACACCATGACCCTTTTCTGTGCCCTTGAGAGCAGAAAATAAATCTCCCATGAGAAACATACCTTCCCTGTATCAGAAGACATCCTTATCACCAGAGAGAGGAAATTCAGGGCCAAGAAGGCTATATAAACAAATCTTGTTACTTCACTAATTTACTACCCCAAGCCCAAACTTCTTTGTCTTGTCACTTTGTCACAAATGTATTATTTCTTTGCCTGAAAGATATAAAAGCTGCCTGCTTTAGTCACTTCTTTGAGTCTCATATTTTTATGAATTCCTGTATGTACAAAACATAGTTTTTTCTCATGTTAACCTGTCGTATGTCAATGTAATTATTAGATCAGCCAAAGAATCAAGAAGGGAAGAAAGGAAAAATTTTCTTCCCTTAAAAACATTTAAAACTGTTTATATGTGGTGGAATTTAAATTAATGTTTCAGCCAAAAGGATCTGCAGGTTTCAGCTATTCAAGAGAAAATATGGCTTGACCTCTTAGGATTTAAAAAATCCTATGAAAGATATTTTAAAAGTATGATCTCACAGTTACCTTACAATATAGGTTTGTGTTCTGAACCGTCTGACCTTAGAAAACTGATAGCCTCTTAATAGTAAAATGGCAAAAAGAAATATCTTTTACGTATCTGGCATTAAGGGTTTATGTAGATAGAATAAGATCATACCCATTATAACATTTTAGAAATAAATATCCTTTGTACCTCTCAAATATCATTAATCTTAATATAATCTTATAAAGTAGCAAAGATCACATTGTCCTCTGTTAAGAAAGCCTTTAGAGGCTCCTAGATAATATTCCAAATTCAGTGTCAATTCCTCATCCTGGCATTTGCACTCCACAAAATGATCACAACCTACTATTACAGACGTGTGTGCTATTACTGATGCCAATGTTGAACTGGGTCCCTTATGAATGTTGTAAGTACACATCTCATGACCTGGCATCTCAGAATATTTGTTTCATTACCATGCCTTTACCCTAATTATATCCTCCATCTCTACCCACAAGAGTTACCTTATTCTCAATTCTACCCTCAGCATCTTGTAAAAGGGCAACAACATAGTAGTTCAGCAAATAGCAACAAAATAAAACTTACATTACTTACAGCACCCAGTCTTACACCTATCTCCTGATTTTTATTTGATGTCTAGGTTCCAAAAATTAAAAAAAAAAAATGCTTCAATCAAAATTATTTTCCCTTCTGAAGGCAAGTCACATTTCAAGGTTTTAAGTCATGAAGGAAAGAACAATGAAATAAATCCGGGTCCTTCCACCCCCAGGCTTACTTCTAAAATATTTTCCTGATTATGTATATCCAAGTCCTAGATCAGTATGTCCTAATTACAGCATCTTTTCTAATTTCTTTACTGTCTGTAAAGTTTGAGCTCTTTTATTGTAAACCTTCAAAGCCAGTGTGTAAGTCACAGAAACATAATCAGTTCTCTCACTTTTACCTTGCTTTGGAAAAGTCTATACAGTTGAAAAATCTAGTAAGGGTGTGAATTAATCACACCCTTGTGATGGAACAACAGCCTTATTCTTCTGTGTCAGGTCACCCTCACAGAGCGTTTAGCCTGCAAGTCCCAAATGGAGGGACCAGAGACCAATGGGATAGAAATGACAACCCCAAACTTGTTGATAATGTGGTTTTTGATGTTGATCCTGAGTCTTCCACAGTGTAAATCCTAATGTAAAATTTAAGATAGACATATATTCTGTTTTCTAGCTTCTTTCGCTCCTGCAGTACAGATGTATGAATATGCTTCTGGCAATCTAATATACTTGAATGAAACTGTTGTAGGACTTATGGAACTAAGGAAAATGCAAAGTAGGAGACATGTATTTTCTCCTGGTGCAAGATTGTGACAGAGGCAAAGTGGTTCTGGACCTGGCAGCTGTGGAGGCAGCTTTCTGCTTGATTGCATAGAAGAGGCAGTAGTTCCCTTGGGAGAGCAACTTTCTATATTGTGGATCTGTATGTCATTCCCAAAAGCTCAGCTTTGAGTCATTTTCTTCAGGCATGCCCACAATGTTCTATCTCTCTTAAATCCATTTCTGCTCAAACTAGACTAGATATTCTTTACTGCAACTAAGTCATTTAACCAATGTAATCATTGATAGCAGAAGTGATTGTATGCAAACACTTCTCCAATCAGTAATTGGGAATGGAAAAGCTGAAATACAGGCTTCCCCTCCTATCTGAAACTAAACCATCTTTTATATATTAGGGTTATATATTCAACGGTTTACAAACATTTCTACATGAATAAGTATAAAATATTAATGCATATATGCACATATAAATAAAAAGATATCACTAAAAGGGAATCCTTGATCTTCTATCTTACCCCTCTGGAAAAGTTTGTTAAACTAGATACTTTCTCCCATCAGTAACTATAAATTCCTCCTCTTCTATTCAACCAAGCACCTCACCGACAGTCTCTTCTCTGTCACACTCCACATTCAATCAACCAGCCAAGCTTGTGTATTCTAACTCAAATCTCTTCGCAGAACTTGTCTAAAAACATCTACCTTTTTCTGGATTATTAGTAGTTTGTTATTTGGTTTCCTCACCTCCTCTCTTCCCTCTCTTAAATCTATTCCAGAGCTCCTCTTTGGGTACAGAGTGAAACTGGTCATTAAAATAATCTACGTGATCTTCGGGCCAATGGCTTGCCAACCTCTTGTGCAACACTTACCCACTTGATTCACATCACTGTAGATTACCGCCAGCCATCTTTGTTAGCTTTCAGATATGCAGGCATTCTCTACCACTCCTTGTACTCTTCCCCCAGCAGTCTTCCCACAGATACCTGCATAGCTAGTTCTTCCATTTCCTTTGTGTTCTAGCTTACATGCTGCTGTCTCATTGAAGCCTCAACAAGTTATTATATTTTAGTAAGTGCTTCAAGAGCATTTTCTATCTTCCTTTCCTGCTTTACACACTTTTTCAGTGCTGAACGCAACATTGTCAGGGAATACAGTGTTTATGTGAGATTACGCATCTCTCCTAATAAATTGTTTTTGCTCAGATTAGAAAATTCCCAACTCTTTTATCTGCCACCAGGATACTGCCTAATATTTAGGAACATCTTATATGGCCGATCAGGTCAGAGAAGGAGATGACTGTAATCAGAAGTGTGACCGTCATAACTTTCAGCACATAATGGATTTAATGAGGGGGGAATGTTGTCACACTTAAAACATCACTAAGCTTTTTAAGAAAAGGCAAAAGAAAGCTTTTCAATTTTTTTTTTAAGATTTTATTTATTTATTTGAGAGAGAGAGCATGAGAGGGGAGAAGGTCAGAAGGAGAAGCAGACTCCCTGTGGAGCTGAAGCCCAATGTGGGACTTGATCCTGGGACTCTGGGAACATGACCTGAACTGAAGGCAGTGGCTTAAACACCTGGGTGGTGAGGAGCCACCCAGGCTCCTCAGTTTTCCAATTATTATAATATGAATGTTCTAATTACATCTTTATTTTCTTAATTTTTATTCCAATTATACCTTTAAAGATGGCAACACTACTGATAAAAATATATTGTGTCTCAAGATAATCACTCAGGAGAAAACACTTACTTGTACCTTAAAATTCTGATACACTTAAAATCTATTACATTAACTATCCTTAGTTACGTGTCATAAAATTATCTCCAGCAAGAAGTAAAAAAAACAAAATCTCACCAAGAATATCCTTAAATTTTATAGTTAAGGCTTACAGAAGTAATGATTTTTTTTTTTTTGCTACATTATGTTAGGAGACCAAAATTATGACAACAGAATATTTGCATTCAAAGATTTATACAACTGACTATGATATTATAAAATCTAAACTAGCTCATGAGAAGGTTACAGCCCCTGTTAGGAGATATAAATTTTCATTTAAACTAAAAGGAGTTTGCAAGTTTTAGATGTTTCATGACCAAAAGGAGCATAATTACCGTTCAGTGTGTCTAACTTATGTGCTGCACCTGACATTACAAATAGTGACTATGGGGCACCGGGGTGGCCCAGTAGGTTAAGCCACTGCCTTCAGCTCGGGCCATGATCCCAGCATTCTGGGACTGAGCCCCCATCGGGCTCCCTGCTCCATGGAGAGCCTGCTTCTCCCCCTCCCTCTGCCCGCTGCCCTGCCTACTTGTGCTTTCTCGTGCTCTCTCTCTCTCTGCCAAATAAAAACCAAACCAAACCAAACAACAACAAAAACAAACAAACAAACAAAAACAAGTAGTGACTATGCTGTGCAAATTCATTTTTCTTTGGATGCCAGGATTGGTTCCAAGCCTAGGAATAGAACAACTGATTGAAAAACCAAAGAAATGGGCTTTTAATTGATTCTCAAAGGGTAACCATGGGTCTTGAAAAACATATATAAAAATATGGCTATTGGTGATGTCTCCTCATGCTAAAGAGTAGTATGGGGAAGTTAATTGTCCTTTTCACCTTTGCATGTAAATATTCATAGTGTAAAGTTAAAATTAAGAAACTGCTCACAACAGTGGTAAAGAAGCAAAGAAAAATGCTTAGTATTACCATCTTCAGGATTTTACAAGTCACTGTTTGACCACTCAGTATACTCTTGAAAATATTACCTCAAAGGACATTACTAGTCAGAATATGCGTGCTCACTCTCAGTCAAGGCCGTTGTTCAATCTCCAAAAATCACACACACACACTTCTCATATTTTTTTTTTTTTTGCAAATTTAAAATATTGACCAGGATAATACAGTTGCCTAACCCATTAGTAGAACTAGAAGAGACAATACACATGTGAGATCTGTAACTGTTATACATGGTTCAGATTTTATAGGCTAACTTTAAAATCTTGTACAAAGTTTGCTGTTTAAAGGGAAGACCGAGAACAATTTGGAAATTCTAGGGAACCATTTAAGATATGTACTGATAGAAACATATGAGATTGAATGAGAAAGAGTAACTTTCATTGAAAAGCATTTTAATAGCAATTATATTGCGTTATTACACAGGGAAAATGGACTATATTCTTGTGATTCAGACATAAGCTGCTAGAATGTGAGGTTCCCAGACTTCCAAAGCAGGACTCCCTGTTTTAACCACTGAGTTACACCTATTAAATATCTAACTCATTTGCCTAAAAGAAAAACAGATTGGCTAAAACATAAGACTAGCTGTCTTTACTTTTACTAGAAAAAAAAAATAATGTTCTCCAACTCTTTAACAGAGATCTTGCCCTGTTTTCCCTGGCCTGCATGACAGCAAGCCAATGTGCCAGTTTCAGCCAATATGTCTTAAGGATGATACTCTCCCAAGTAGCCTCTGCAAATAATTATTATTAAATAATTACCTAATTATAGGTAAAGAGGTATAAAAATATGAATAGTGTGAAAATGCAAAATATTAATAATAATTAAACATAATTATTCACTATATCCTTTACAGCAATTGTACAAAGCCATTGTTTATTGGGACAAGCAAAACATACTATCCTTATGGAAAACATAGGGAGGGCATGTGTGGCTATCCAAGGTAGGAGTTTAGGAAGGATCAGCTTCCTGCATTCACTGAGCACCTGCTGTGTGCTAGGATGCATTACAAACATCCTCTTATAAAATTCCCCAACAAATTTTAGACACAATTGATATCATTCCATTCTACAAATTATATATTTTTTAAGATTTCATTTATTTGATAGAGAGAAACACAGCGAGAGAGGGAACACAAGCAGGGGGATGGGAAAAGGAGAAGCAGGCCCTCCACCGAGCAGGCTGCCCAATGCGGGGCTGGAGCCCAGGACGCTGGGATCATGGATTTACAAATTAAATTAATGAGATTCTGGTCAAATACATTTTCAACACAACACTATTGCTAGTTTTGCTTAGTTTTGGTGGTTTTTACCTTAAGAAGAGTGTAAGCTTTAGCTCATTTATTAGCATCTTACCATAACTTCATTATATTTTCAAAAGATAATAGAGAATGACTATGATTTAATTTGGAATAAACACTATCATCTCATGAGAGCAGAGGATTGATTATTTTAGTTGCTAAATAAATAATTAATAATTTCTCATTCTACATTGCAGTCATTTCTACAGTTGGACTGTTGCTTTATTTTAAGATAAAAATTTCCAGTGTAGAGGGGTGCCTGGGTGGCTCAGTGGGTTAAAGCCTCTGCCTTTGGCTCAGGTCATGATCCCAGGGTCCTGGGATCAAGCCCGGAAATCAATTCCGGCTCTTTGCTCAGCAGGGAGCCTGCTTCCCTTTCTCACTCTCTGCCTGCTTCTTTGCCTACTTGTGATCTCTGTCTGTCAAATAAATAAATAAAATCTTTTAAAAAAAAATTCCAGTGTAGTATACTATAGACTTTAGAATATATTTCTCTTTGATCTAATTCTTTCATTATTTCAGTATGTTTGAATGAATTCATTCAAACATTCATTCATTGTGTTTGAACAGAAATTTTACTTTGAGTGTTGAACCAATGACATAAGAAAAATAAAATGAAAAATGTATTTTGAAGATGAAGTCCTTTGATGTTTCACCACAGTTTAGAAACTCCTATTGTTTATTCAGGGGTAATGCATTTAAAGCTTATAGAATGCTACACTAAGTCCCTTTGGGTTGTTTGTTTTCCAATAATTAAATGTTAGCATTTTAGCTCTGCTACAATTACATATAACCATTCACCTTTAAAATGGAAGCATTTTTTCATATGAGTTTCCAAAGAATGAAAACCATGTATAAGATTGAAACTTTATATGAAAATCACTGTAGAAGGATCAACTACCTTGACATTGAATTCTATTTTTCTGTGAGACTGCCTACCCCATAGTACCCATAGCTGTGCTATCTTAGTTCATTCTCTGAGCAGACTTTTAATATTGACCTTATTCCATTAAAAGCATCTGTTTACTTACATTTATCTGTCTCCTGCTCTAGAATAAAAGCTCCTTCAGAGCCAAGACTGTGTTACATCTTTACATCACTGACATTTAGTTAAATACCTTCTAGTCACATTGTGGGTGCTTGAAAAATATCTGTTACAATAAAGGAAGGAAAGAAGCAAGGAAGGAAGGGAGAAATGTTTTAATATTGTGAATTAGCATACCACATAAAAACCGTGACCTGGAAAAGTAAAGTCGTTTATACTACGCATAAGGGTACAGTGAAGCAGAATTATTAGACCAAATATATGGATTAACTATGATTTTGGTGTCTTAGTGTGCCCTCGAACTGTCTTTATTCTACTTGCAAAGTAACACTAGGCAAGACAATGTCCAGGAATTTGTATCTTTCCACACTTACTTCTTATTAAACTAATGTTCTGAGATCTGCTCCCCTGGCTGCTTACTATGAAGGAGAATCCATTTCTTTTTGCTCTATTTTAGAGTGTAATATGCTGCTCTGCATTCTTCCCAAATTTATGGATATTAATAAAATTTTTACCCACTCCACTATTAAGTTACATAGGAAAATCCTAAGGGTTTAAGCATATCCTGAAGTGTTGCAATAGAACATCTTCAGAGAGTTGCTGAATATTTCATATGCAATGACTCAAAATCCAGGCAGGGCCAGATCTTATTCCTGCAATTCCTTCAACTGTCAAGAAAGCTCTCCATGAAAAGGGAGATTAGGTAAAATATTATGTAAATACTATATTAAAACAATATATCCTTTCTAGTATTGGCTTGCATTAGGTTTTATTCTAATCGAATATGTCTTAACTCTTTTTACTTAGATAGTATTACTACTATATTGGTCAATTTCATATTGGTAACTTACTACCTCTTCACGTTCTTTTAGTGATTTTTTTATTAATTACTTTTATTAACATATAATGTATTATTTGTCTCAGGGCAACTTGGAGTAATATTATATAATTAAATTTATAAAGTGAATTTTTCATATTTTCTGTTTCTTCCATATACAGAGAAACAAAATAGAAAGTTTGTTAAGAAAGTGGCATCCCAGGGTGAAGATACAGTTCAAATCAATAAGGCCAGCAACACTTTTACATCTTGAAATTGAGTTTCCTGCAGAGTAGTTTTTCTTCAATTTCGTGCATCAAAATCAAGTTCCTTGAAAATTTCTGCAGTTTTTTCACACTTTTTTTGATAAAAGAAGTCTCATCATTTGGGGAATTGAGTCATTTATTGATCATATTTGGAAAAAGAGCCAACCCACAAACAGAAGTCCAAGAAATTAAGTGTAGATTAAGCGAAGCTTGATTAAGTGTAGATTAAGTGAAGGTTAAAAATATACTTAAATTTATAAGCAAAACAATTCCTATCACTTTAAATATGCCACATACTTCAGATGTGTTTATATTGTATATATAATATTCACTAACCATATTTTAACAGAGATCTTACATAAGCTTATATTATGTGCAAGGCACTGCACTAACTGCTTTATATATTTGGCAGGTCTTGTGTGTGCACTGTGTGTGCACACACCCGGGTGCTCATGTGTGGCAAATGGTACTGACTGGAGCGCCCAGCTAGCTCAGTCAGTTAAGCCTTCAGCTCAGGTTATGGTCCAGGGGTCCTGGGAGCAAGTCCTGTATCTTGTCAGGCTCCCTCCTCAGCAAGGAGTTTGTTTCTGCCTCTGTCTCTTCCTCAGCTCATGCTCTCTTCACTGTCTTATGTTCTTTCTTTCAAATAAAAAAATAAAATCTTTAAAAAAAATAGTAAGAACCAAAACACAAAGCAAGCAAGTAAAGAGGATTCACATTCAAGTTATCAATAAAAGATAGAATGCAAGAAGTCCATTGTAAAGGATCTACATCCACTGAGAACACAGAGATGGGAGTGAGAGGTCAAAAACAAAGGATTTCCTAATGCCAATGAAGAATCCCCACACTGATCCTCTTGTTGACTCATTAAAATTTGTGAAAAACAGGGGGCATCTGGGTGGTGCAGCTGGTTAAGTGTCTAGCGTTTGGTTTGGGCTCAGGTCATGATCTTAGAACCCTGAGAGGTATTCTTTGAAGGATCTCAGGGTTCTGAGATCATGCACAGACTCAGGCTTGCCCTGGGCATGGAACCTGCTTGAGATTCTCTCTCTCCCTCTCCTTCTGCCCGTCCTCTGCTCACACACACACACACACTCTCTCTCAAATAAATAAATGTTTAGAAAAAAAAAAGTGTCTTACAATGATATTTCCTATTTAATTTTTTTGCATATAGGTCTGATTCTTTCATTATCCTGAGCTTTATGAGAATAGGAATTGTGCCTGTATTAGTTTTCTAGGGCTGCTGCAACAAAGTAACATAAACTTAAAGGCTTAAAGCACAAAATACTATTCTTGAAAAATTCTTGAGGACAAAAGTACAAAATCAAGGTGTCAGGAAAGCCGTACTCCTACTAAAATTTCTGAGGGAGAATCCTCCCTTGGCTTTTCCCGCACTGGTTACTCCAGATGATCCTTCGTTTATGGCTGCATAGCTCCAAATTTCTGCCTCTTTCTTACTATTGCTTCCTTCTCTGTTTATCTTCTCCTCTCCTTTCTGTGCCAAATCTCTGTCTTTCTCTTATAAAGTCATTTTCATTGGATTTCGACCCTACCTTGAAAACTCAAGATGGTGTCATTTGGAAACTGTCAATTTAATTGCATCTGTAAAAAGCCTTTTTCAAAACAATCAATATATGCATAGATTCTGGGGATTAGAACATGGGCATTTCTTTCTGAGGTGCCACCATTCAACCTACCACACATGGGCAGAGTAAACCAGGAATTTTGTCTTAGTCTCCTAGATAGTATGAGCACAAATTAAAGGGATTAGCCCATAATCAACTCAAATTTTGACTGAAATTATAACAAATGACAAATTACTACTTAATCAAGTTGGTGTCAGATTATTCTCTTGATACAGCTCAAAATTCAATGCCACAGGGTGTTTTTAAACTAATATGAAGGAATCATGTTGAACTAACATACACTTTATGTTATTATAATAAGATATATTAAAATAACTATATCAAGATGTAGGAAACCTGGATCTTCAGAACTGTTTCTCACTTAATGAACATGCCAAATTCATTTGGTTTGTAGAAAGAATAAGAAAATATTACATTATAATACTAATGATAATTATTATTATTATCAGCAGCAGCAGCAGTAGCAATAGTAGTAGTAGTAGTTCTTTAATCTTTAGGCAAGAAGGACCTTGCAAGCATAGAACCAAAACACCACCACAGTAGTGGAGACATGGCTCATCACATTTTTCTTGACCTCCCTTGAAATGAAGCAGAGGATCAAGTGGCCTATATCTGACCAATGAAATGTGAAACATAAGCCTCTTCCAAACATAACCTTGAAAAACAGTCTTGAGATATCCCAGCTTTCTCTTACCCCTCCCCAGCAACCTCACAATTATGAGTTCCATATTGTATTATTACATTATGAAAACAATGTGTGCTTTAGAGATGCCTTTTTAGGATTTGTAGAAGAGCCAATGGATGCTTCCATGTGTTCATCCTCTAGTGACATGAAAAAGAGATAAAGTTTCCTTGTTTTAGTATCATGAGATACTGGGATTTCTTTATTACTACATACACCCTCAGTTGTCCTGATTAAAGGAAATACTTCAACAGAAAAATACTTTAAGGTATACAGAGGTAATTCATGCCAGACCAGGTAAAGATACACAAGCTTACTCATCAACATTTAAATTTCTTTTAAGTTACAATTTTAAAAAGTACATAGTTCACCTCTAATATTGGCACAATAAATAAATAGATTAATTAGTTAAAAATACAGTAATCTTTTCTTCTGGTTAGAAATGAAGGAGCAAAACTATTTCTTTCTAAAAGATAATTAGCCATAGATATAAACATAATATGAGGGTGTTTTGAATGAAAACCTCATACCCAGATCCTTTATCTCTTTGGTTAAGTTTATTCCCAAGTATCTTATGGTTCTTGGTGCTATAGTAAATGGAATCAATTCTCTAATTTCCCTTTCTGTATTTTCATTATTAGTGTATAAGAAAGCCACTGATTTGTGTACATTGACTTTGTATCCTGCCATGTTGCTGAATTGTTGTATGAGTTCTAGTAATTTGGGGGTGGAGTCTTTTGGGTTTTCCATATAAAGAATTATGTCATCTGCAAAGAGAGTTTGACTTCCTCATTACCAATTTGGATACCTTTTATTTCCCTTTGTTGCCTGATTGGTGTTGCTAGGACTTCTAATACTACGTTGAACAAGAGTGGTGAGAGTGAGCATCCTTGTTGTGTTCCTGATCTCAACGGGAAGGACACAAGCTTTTTCCCATTGAGGATGATATTTGCTGTGGGTCTTTCATAGATAGATTTGATGAAGTTCAGGAATGTTCCCTCTATCCCTATACTTTGACAGATCTGTACTCGAGGAACTACAGAACACTCATGAAAGAAATTGAAGAAGACACAAAAAGATGGAAGACCATTCCATGCTCTTGAATCGGAAGAATAAACATTGTTAAAATGTCTATACTGCTAGAGCAATCTATACTTTTAAAGCTATTCCGAACAAAATTCCACCAAAAAAAAAAAAATTTCACCGATATTCTTCAAAGAGCTGGAGCAAATAATCCTAAAAATTGTATGGAATCAGAAGAGGCCCCGAATCACTAAGGAAATGTTGAAAAAAAAATAAAATGGGGGCCATCACATTACCTGATTTCAAGCTTTACTACAAAGCTGTGATCACCAAGACAGCATGGTACTGGCATAAAAACAGACACATAGACCAGTGGAACAGAGTAGAGAGCCCAGATATGGACCCTCAACTCTATGGTCAAATAATCTTCGACAAAACAGGAAAAAAAAATACAGTGGGGGGCGCCTGGGTGGCTCAGTGGGTTAAGCCGCTGCCTTCGGCTCAGGTCATGATCTCAGGGTCCTGGGATCGAGTCCCGCATCAGGCTCTCTGCTCAGCAGGGAGCCTGCTTCCTCCTCTCTCTTTCTCTGCCTGCCTCTCTGCCTACTTGTGATCTCTCTCTGTCAAATAAATAAATAAAATCTTTAAAAAAAAATACAGTGGAAAAAAGACAGTCTCTTCAATAAATGGTGCTGGGAAAACTGGGCAGCTATATGTAGAAAAATGAAACTCGACCATTCTCTTACATCGTACACAAAGATAAACTCAAAATGGAAAAAAGACCTCAATGTGAGACTGTACTCCATCAGAATCCTAGAGGAGAGCATAGGCAGTAACCTCTTCAATATCAGCCACAGCAACTTCTTTCAAGATATGTCTCCAAAGGCAAAGGAAACAAAAGCAAAAATGAACTTTTGGGACTTCATCAAAATCAAAAGCTTCTGCAAAGCCAAGGAAACAGTCAAGAAAACAAAGAGGCAACCCACAGAATGGGAGAAGATATTTGCAAATGACAGTACAGACAAAAGGTTGATATCCAGGAACTCCTATAATGAACTCCTCAAACTCAACACACACAAAACAGACAATCATATCAAAAAATGGGCAGAAGATATGAACAGACACTTCTCCAATCAAGACATACAAATGGCTATCAGACACATGAAAAAATGTTCATCATCACTAGCCATCAGGGAGATTCAAATTAAAACTACATTGAGATATCACCTTACACCAGTTAGAATGGCCAAAATTAGCAAGAAAGGAAACAACATGTGTTGGAGGGTATGTGGAGAAAGGGGAACCCTCTTACACTGTTGGTGGGAATGCAAGTTGGTGCAGCCTCTTTGGAGAACAGTGTGGAGATTCCTCAAGAAATTAAAAATAGAACTTCCCTATGACCCTGCAATTGCACTCCTGGGTATTTACCCCAAAGATACAGATGTAGTGAAAAGAAAGGCCATCTGTACCCCAATGTTTATAGCAGCAATGGCCACGGTCGCCAAACTATGGAAAGAACCAAGATGCCCTTCAATGGACGAATGGATAAGGAAAATGTGGTCCATAGACACTATGGAGTATTATGCCTCCATTAGAAAGGACGAATACCCAACTTTTGCAGCAACATGGACGGGACTGAAAGAGATTATGCTGAGTGAAATAAGTCAAGCAGAGAGAGTCAATTATCATATGGTTTCACTTATTTGTGGAGCATAACAAATAGCATGAAAGACATGGGGAGTTAGAGAGGAGAAGGGAGTTGGGGGAAATTGGAAGAGGAGGTGAACCATGAGAGACTATGGACTCTGAAAAATAATCTGAGGGTTTTGAAGGGGCAGGGGGTGGGAGGTCGTGGTACTAGGTGGTGGATATTACAGAGGGCAAGGATTGCATGGAGCACTGGGTGTGGTGCAAAAATAATGAACACTGTTATGCTGAAAATAAAAAATAAATTTAAAAAAAATCTCACACCCAGAAATTTATCAGAAAGAATGATTAGATACATACCAAAAGTTTATATATAACAAGAATACTAAACTCTGTTTACAATCATTAAAAAATTTAAAAAGCTTAATGACCGTTCTTGGAAAATAAATGAACTATTGTGCATTTACAATGTGATATACTACATAGTTTGACCTAAAAGTATGGGTCATTATATTGGGAAGCCTGGGTGTCTCAGTCTTGGCATCAGCTCAGTTCATGATCTCAGGGTTATGAGAGAGAGCCCCATGTCAGGCTCTGAGTGGATGTAGAGCCTACTTAAACTTCTCTTCCTCTCCCTCTGCCCCTGCTCCCCCTCCCTCTTTAGAGAAAAAAAAAAAAGGTAGATTATTATATTTTTTAAGAGTCCAGTAGTAGATTATAAATCAGTATATTTGTATTTTATTAAGAAATAAATCAGTAAGATTATACCTAAAGTATTAACAAAAATGACACTGAATTAGTATCTAAAAGTTGTTTCACTTCTTTCTACTTCTTTTCATTGCTTGACAATCATACTATTTTTATAACTAGGAAAAATTCTAAAAAATTAATTTATGAAAATTAGACATGTCTAATACTTTAGAAAAAACAATCTTTAGTACCACATAGTGTTAATATCAGCTTGCTTTGTCACCTAGATATTGTTTACTTCTAGAGTGAAGTCACTCATTGAAAGATAAAAATTTATTTGACTCCCTTAGCCAAGTACAGTTTGGCTAAAAACAGTACACGTACTTTTTTCTTAGATTAATAGTTCACATAGACTACACATTTTTTGCAAGAATACTAAATTACTTGATAAGGTCAGAAACATTCTTCTAAAATGATCATTTCAGACAGGTCTCACGGTAATTAACACCATATGTAATTTATTTTGTTTTCTTGTTTTGTTTTTCCAACTTTACCAAATTCTTTCATTTTCCTAAAGAAAGTTTTACCTGAATTGATCTTAACTATTCATGGCTGGTTCCTTTTTTTCCTGAAGAGCTCAGTTTAAATATCTTTTCCTTAAAGCAAACTTATGTGAACATTTAATCCAAATTAGTTCTTGCCAGTATTAATCTTTCTTATTCCTGGTTAGAAATATTTTTTTTGTATTTTTAATTACTTACATGATTCCCTTTCCTTGTCCACCAGAATGTATAAACCCAAGGGCTAGGTATACTCCCATCTAGTTCACCTTCACATTTCCAACACCTAGCACAGAGCTCAGCACACACTATTTGCATAATAATTGAGGGAAAGCTTCCCTGGGGTAGATCATATCACTAAAACACTAGATGATTACAAGAGTTAAGGTAACTTTTCATTTGTTCTACTATTTATAAAAGCATTCTCCAAAAATCCTCTGCAGCAATTGCATGAATGTAAGTACATCTCCACACATCATATTTGGACAGCCTGTAATATTTTATAGCTTGAGTCCAATTATTGTAGCTAATCATTAGCTAATTATTAACTAATCCTTATTATAAATGTTTTATTTATTTATTTACTTATGAAAGGGCACAAGCAAAGAAATGCATACAGAGAGCACAGGCAAATGTTTTATTTATTTATTCATTCATTCATCCACTCATTCATTCATTCATTTATTTTTGAGAGAGCACAAGCCAAGGGGGGAAGGCAGAGGGAAAAAGAGAGATAGAACCTCAAAATGACTTTATGCTGAGCACTGAGCCCAATTCAGGGCTCAGTCTGATGACCCAGGGATCATAATCTGAGCCAAAACCAAAAGGCTGATGCCAAACCAACTGAGCCACCCAGACTCCCCAGTTAATCCATATTATTATGGATTATCTCCAGATCTCCTGATTGCATTTCCAGGAAATTAGACAGTTATAACCTACCTTTACACTAATTTCTAGATTATCTTCCCAAGCTGTATTTCAGGTGCTAGTGAAGACATGAGAAAAGGTTTCCACCTTCATCTGAATTTTTATTAAAAAAGAAATATCTACAAATACTATTTTGCTCTTATACCAAAAATAAATTAGTTTTACTGTAGAGATTTTGAGGTTTTTTCCTCATAGACTTTTCATTTCTGATATAATTGGCATTATGTCAACATGGAGATATTAATACTTTATTTTAAATAAGTATAGGAATCTAGATTTATAGAAATGAATTTGTTCTAACTCTTGTTATTGGAATGATATACAGAGAATGAAGTAGTTGTAGAAAAAATGTTTCATTATAAATTGTAAAGATTAACACACTTTAAAAAATCCATTTATTAAAACCACCAGATGTCTTCACAGTTTAAGGAAAAAATGATTTGAATACCAGTTTGTAGTAGTAATAAAAAAATACCACAGGGAAGAATTGTAGATTAACAACATTGAATTTTAAAATGAAGATGGGCTGCAAAGAGCTGAATCTTTAATCAAAATATGCTTCTTGCAAAGATGTGCTCTTATTAACACCAATGGGGAAATAAAATATTACTTCATGCCAGAAAAAGTGAATTATTATAATCACAATTCAAGAGAAATGAAAATCAGGTAATATCAGTTGCACAAGCGTAAGACAAATTACTCAGGTAAATTCCAAGAATATCTGGAGACATTGAGGCCTTTGGCTCTTTTAAAAAACTGTGTCACGCAAACATTAAATGTTAGGACCTACCATGTATTCAGTCATTTTTTAAGTGAGCCAGACCATTATGGACAAGTGTTATCTACTGTGAATTAGGCCTATTAGATATGTTCCATATAGATTACTATGTGAGATAAAGTCTTTTCCTCTTTTGTCCTCTGATAAATGAACTTTAAAAAGCCCATCTTAGCCTCTTTTTTTTATATAGCCCTTCGATTAATGCTCATTATTGATTTTTTCCAGTGCTTCAGTATGTTTCCTTTTCTCACTATAAAATAAAATGTCACATAAAATTATAAAACTGTTACCAATCATTTTGGTTGATAATTCTTCAATATTTTACATTTACCATTAATTCTTAACATAAAGGGTTCTTTTTTTTTAAACTATTCAAGACTTATACTCTCTCTACATACACACACACACACACACACATATGTGTATATATATATATATATATATATATATATATATGGGAAGTAGGATACAAAAAGTTGGTCTGCAATATATTTTCAAATTATTTTCGAAATAAATACAGTCAGGGGTGCCTGGGTGGCTTAGATCTTAAGCATCTGACTTCTGGTAAGGCCATGATCCCAGTGTCCTGGGATAGAGCCCCACATAGGGTTCCCTGCTCAGCAGGAAGCCTGCTTCTTTCTCTCCCTCTCCTATTCCCCCTGCTTGTGTTCTCTCTCACTGTGTCTCTCTCTATGTCAAATAAATAAATAAAATCTTTAAAAATAAAATAAAATCTTTAAAAGTAAAATAAAATAAATACAGTCAGTATTCATCAGGATCTGACCCTGGGATCACAGAAAAGTTTCAATAGTCAACAAGATAGAAACATTTATGGAAAATGTAGAACCTGAATGAAATAAGGCACACAGCAAATTTATTTCTATGTAATTTAAATCTGTGTAGTATTATGTTGAAACGGCTACAGTTATTCTTAATCACTGTCATTCTTCTTCCATGCATGCCATCCACCATTAATTTCACTTGCTTTTCTCCACTTGACCACTTCTCACTGTTTACACTTCTTCTCACCACTCCGGATCAACATTATTTTCCATGTGCGCAACCAAAATTTCCTCTTAATTGGTCTGTCCACTTCCTTATTTATCACATTATAGTCACTTTCTACACAGTATGGCTCATGATATTAAAAATAACACTTCAAAAGTACATAAGATCATTCACTCCCGTGATTAATATACTTCACTAGTTTGTTTTAAAGTTATAATAAGTTAATTTTTTAAAATATTACCCTACAAGGGTTGACATAACTTAGTGCCTACTTCTCTCTCCAGCTTCATTTCGTATTATTTTCCTCTTTGCAATCTAGATCCTGCAGCCATGTGTGTCTTCTTTCTACTCCAGGAATACCACTGCCTTTGTACCTTATTCTCTTCACTGCAGATATTGTTCTCGAGTCCTTTGCATGGTTACCTTGTTATTCATGCCTGATCTCAAAGGTCACCTCATCATAAAAACATTTCCTGCCAGTGTAACTAAAATAAGTCTAACAGCACCCATTTTGCAAAGTCATTATTGCAGTCTAAAGTGATGGTATGTTTTGTTTCATTTTTGTTACATCTTCCCTCCTCCAAGAGGACAAGAGTCATGGATAGTTTACCATTATATTTCTAAAGCTTAAAACACAGCCTATTGTGCTGTAAGCAATTAATAGCTGTCCATTGAATGATGAATTTGCTAATGAAAGTATCTTATATGCTAATGAGAAGTTCTCTGTGATTAGTAACCACATAATGGAAACAAGTATTGTTATGGAAATTTACTCATATGCATAAGCAGAATTTGTGTCAATCTAGGCGTATTTAGATACAACTTCACTTAGTTTTTAGGAGTCAGACTAAATGTGTGATCAATTTGTGTTGAATTGCCCTGGACTTTAACATTAGCACACACACTGTTTTTGTGTTGTAATTTATTGTTTCCTTATCCTATTTCGTCTTCTCCACCAGTCAAAACAATGTCAAATTCAATGCTGGCATGTTACTAATAACTAGAGCCCCTACTTGCATGTCCTTTTGTTATTAACAGTAATCAGAAGGGGACAATTGATTAAAATAGGCCATATCTTAAAGGCTGAAAGAAAAAGGTATTAATATTTCATTGAGGCACACTCATTTCCTGAACGGAAGATTAAAGGAGCAGTGGCTTACATTCCATGCTGATGCACATTTCTGGGCAACAATAAAGAAACTTATTAAAGTGAATACACAGCGTAGGTTGATCCCCATGATGACTTATCTTCATAATAACAAAACAATAAAAGCTCCACATTGATGCTCTGAGAAAAACCCAACACCATCATTTGCATCTTCAGTGTCTATACATATGAATGAACATTAATATCTGACCTTGAGCTACTGAATTTGCCATTTTAATTTCTTCTTTTGCAAAGTCCACTGACTGTTAGGCATTGGAAATTACATTGAGTTTAATCAGCCAGTCTCAGAAAAATCCACCATCCACATAAAAATGGGGAAAAGAAAAAGGAAAGAAATAAATAGGTAAAGAAAGCAAAGAAATAACAAAATAAAAGGAAGAGATAGAAATACAAAGAAAAAAAAAGAAGGTGATGAATCAGGATGTGTCTTATGATCACTAAAATTAGATAATTATATACATAACCACATTCTCCTCTTAAATTTTGAAAGTAGAATCTGAAGAAAATTGGACTCAGTATTATTCAGCATTATTTGTTCAACAAAAATTTCCTAAGCACTATTATGGTCATTGTTTTAAATTCTAGGGACACTGTGGTGAACAGAACGACAAAGTCTCTGTTCTGACAGAGTTCATATTCTAATGGAAGGAAAGAGATAAAAAAAAACAACAAAATAAAGTAAAGCACAATAATTTCAGATAATGATAAGTCCTCAGGAAAAAAAATATCATTTCTTCCTTTCCTTTCCTTTCTTCCTTCCTCTCTCTCTCTCTCTTTCTTTTTTTCTTCCTTTCTTTCCAAAGTAGATGATATAATAAAGTCTTGGATGAATAATTAAAAGACTGGACAGTCAGGAAAATTATCTAAGGCAGTGACATTTCAACAGATAGTTGAATTATCAGAAACTGTCAACCAAGAGAGATTAGAAAAGAAGAAAAATTGATAAATGCTTTATCTTTGTGGAATGCTATATAAGTAGCTTTCAAAACTAATCATATAAATTGTATTTCTTATGTCATGGGTGCTCATCTAGTATGAACAATATCAATGTGGCTAAATAAAAAGTGAATCAAAACATTTTGTACTGAAATCAGCACAAGTTGGAATAATTGATAATACAAGATGTCTGTATTTGTTTCGGTGAGTATTTTGTCAATCAACAACCCTCTCAGTAACTAATGGCTCAAGAAAATAATAGTAATAGTAATAATATGCAAATAACATGAACATAATAATTAACAATATGACAGACATTTTCAACCACCTATGGAACATCTATGAAAATTGACCATAAAATGGGGTCATTAAATATGTCTTGTATTTACTAACCACAACTCTATTAATATATTACTTATACCACTTGTAAGGTTTTTTCTGGCGAGATAAACACAACACCAGGCAAAGTGGGTGCAAGGCAAGATTTATTAAAAACGCTCTCCAGCGAAGTTTCAGGGCTCAGGAGAAGGGGAGCCAGGAAAGTTGCGCTGGGAGGAGGTGGGCACCCTCAGGCGAGGTTCCGCCACTCTGGAAAGCAGAGTGGCGGAAGTCGCGCCCAAGGCGGGGAGGAGGGGGCTTTTAAGGGGTCTTGGGGAAAGCTCAGGGGTCTTTGGGCAAGTTTCCCTTATTTGGATATCCTGCTGCTCATCGGGATCCCATTGGTCCACAGGAGCCTGGGGCGGGGGTCTCAGATTCCTGCTTGGGCCTTTGTTCTCCTGTCCGAACTCAGGTCTTGTGGCGGGAACTTTCGCCATCTTTGGTAGCCCCCTTCCTGCCAGCCCAACACCACTGACAATGTGCATGAAGTTTTTTAAAGATATTTCATATATAGAAAGGAAAATGAACTTTAGAAATAAAAATTAATGAACTTGAGTCTGAGGTACCTTGTTTCTCTATCAACTGTACAAACTTGTATATTTAATTTTCTTCTCTGAGACTTAGTATAATAATCTCCAGAAGAAGAAAAAATATTTAGCACCTAGGCTTTTTATTAGATTAAATGACACTGTATATTTAAAGTATTTAGCATAAGGGCGCCTGAGTGACTCAGTCTGTTGAGTATCTACCTTCAGCTCAGATCATGTTCCTAGGGTCTTGGGATCGAGTCCTGCATCAGGCTTCCTGCTCTTCGGGAGGGCTGCTTCTCCCTCTCCTTCTTCCACTGCTTGTGTTCCCTCTCTTGCTGTGTCTCTCTCTGTCAAATAAATAAAATCTTTAAAAATAAATAAAGTACATAGTATATATTAAATATCCAGAAACCATACAGTAACTTTACACAGTGACATTTAGTATGCCAATATCTACAAGAGACTTAAAGACTACTTTCAAAAATTTAATCATTGAATTTATCTCAGAAAGAGATAAAAATCCAAGTTATCAGAAAGAGTCACTGATTGAGAATAAAGCTGCAAATGGGCACCTGGGTGGATTGGTTAGTTAAGCCCCTGACTCCAGCTTTCAGCTCAGGTCATGATGTTGGTATTGTGGAATCAAGCCTGAGTTGGGCTCCATCATGAGTGTGGATCCTGCTTAGGATTCTCTTTCTCCCTCTGCACCCCTGAACAACACTCCATTAAAAAAACAAGTGTGTATATATATATATATATATATATATATATACATACATACATATATGTATATGTATGTACATATGTATATATGTACATACATATACATATATGTATGTATGTGTATATATATATATATATATATATAAACTTGCTGCAAGTTTTCCTAGATTAATTAGTCTGGCTTTGGCTACTTTTATTTATTTGTTTTAGAGGTACTAAGTATGGTAATCTTAAATTAGAAAATTTCTATATATGTAAAAAAGGAAAATAAAATTTATATATGTGTAATACAGCACTAAATCATTCTTTATTCATTAAGATTCTCAGTTTAAACCAAATGGGTAGATTAGGTAAGTTGGGATATGGGCTACATCTTTGGTTTGGAAACAAATACCCTGGTTCATATTTTGGCATCACCACTTCCTAGCTGTGTAATCTTGGGGAAGCAATTTTATTTCTCTAGGCCTGGTTCCTAAAATAGAAATAAAGCAAGTTTATTTTGAGAAACATGTGAGACAGTGTTATAAAATAGTTTAGTATAAATGTCAACTGTTGTTATTTCTTGCCATTATCATTATTGCTAATATTATAATTACCAATTAGTAAATCTTTCCTTCCTTCAGTATCTGACAGAAGCTATATTGATTGAAAATTCACTTGGTATTTTGTATAAAGATGTATGGAGTGAGTATACATATTTTATTTTGCACTAAATTCTAAACTGTGATGTATCTTAAAGATTAATATATTTTAGGCACTATGTTACAAAAGAGAATGCTTCTGCTGTGGAGGGAATTATAATATGAGGAAAAGAGTTCTTTAATAAACTGTTGCTCATTTGAGTTATAACAGTTATAAAAAGGGAATATTATGGGTAGAAAAATAAAATGTGACCTCTATTGCCAGAATGTTAACCTACTCTGATCTCCCCAGAATCATATGCTCTAACCCTGAAAGTTTCAGGAGCACAGTTGGAACTACATTTAATAATCATCTTGATTTTTAAATAAGCCACTGTGGAACAAAAGTTTAAATCTGTCACACAGCTGGCTTAATGATAGAGTCGAAAATAAAATAGAGGTTTCTTTCCCTCATTGCTTATGTTCTTTCTATTACACTCCATTATCTCCCCAAGTGTTGGCATCAGGAGAACCCATATGTGCTCATCCAACTTTATTTGCCCTTATTCTAGACCCCGCCCCACTTTCTATTGTTTCTGATATTTTATCATTAACTTTCATAGTCCATTTATGACTCACATTTTCAAAAGCTACTTTGGGGGAGAAAATGTAGTCTTGAACACACGAATCTAATTTTTCTTTACTAATTTACTAGGACCATCATACCAGACATTTTGGAGGAGTTTGTCTCTTAAATCCAACAGCTGCTCTGTTTCTCAGAAATATTGGTAGATTTTCAGAATCAGATGTGCCTCTTAACTCTGCCAAGGAAGACTGAGTTGTAGGCAAAAGCAGCAATCACAATTTCCTCTTCTCTAGATTTCTAATATTCTCAACTCCCCTCTGACTTCCTATATCCTTCCAGTGACAATTCCTGCACTGACAATCATGGCTAGGGAAGGGGAGAACTGTTCATACTTTTCAAACTGCAAAGAAATTATGCACTCTAAGGTCTAAATCCATGGAGTTATACTGCTTAATACTACTGTTCACTTCAAGGTATTTCTTCGAAATTCTCCTAGGAGTTTCTTGGCAGCCTTTGACTACAATGTTATCTGTTCAGGAATATAATCAAGTTTCCTAAAGTTTTACTCAGAGAATATACATTTAGGTAGGTATCAAGTAATGAAAACTCATAGGTGTCTCTAGACAACTACAGAGTTTCCCTTGTCAGTTGTAAAGAGATATTGTTCTGTGGTTGGAAGGCCAGTAAGAGCCATTAAGCTAATGACTTTAGTCACAGTTTGGATTAAAAAAAAAATTCCTTGCAGAGAAAATGCTTTCCAATTAAAACAAAGTACACCAACTATAAAAAACATTGATAATGCACTATGAAGGCACTCTGAGAAGAAATCCAAAGTATTTGGAAATTAAACATTTATCCAATTTGGGAAAAGATTGTTTATAATACCAAATTTGAGTCTGTAGAAGGTGATATTCCATATAATCATATCTGTAACCTAGCAATGGAGACCACTTATAGGAAAATATATTTAATTAAAAATGTTAGATATATAAAAGAAAAAGTGAAAGGTCTACAATATTTTAAATTCAATATTTTAAAATATATTGGACATCTTCAATAAATAATGCATCAACTAGAACAAACTTCATTCCAATATCTGAGTGACTCTATTGAAAGAATCAAGAACATAAACATATACTGAAGTTCACGGCAAGGTAAAAAGATATTAAAAATACGTGCTTTGAAAAAGAAAATATGTGCTTTGTTTTTAAGCCATGTATAAACACCTTTCAGGAGTTATAAAAAAGAATAAATCTTGAAGCAAGAAAAGAATTAAATATTTATTTACACAAAAGTGTAGCTATGCATTTTTATGTAAAAGAATATAATAAATTAAAAATGTATCTGTTATGCATAGCATGATCACCTGGATGAAAGATTTTATTAAAAAAAAGTTTATTTAGTACTTATATGTGTCTTATCTCATTTAATTCTTAAGGGTATGGGGAAGGTACTATTACCAACTACATTTTAGAAAGCATCAAAAGTCTAAACCACCAAAGACTTACTAGATGCCATAAATTCACTAAATACTTTTTCAAATATTAATATGTATAAAAATTTGAAATAACCTTCTGATGTAGCTATAAGTATTTTTTTCTATTTTGTGAACAAATAAAATAATATTTAGAAAATTTTAGTAACTTGTTCGCCTTCACATAGTGGTGGAGCTTGAAACCTATGTTCTTTTTTTTTTTTAAGATTTTATTTATTTATTTGAGAGAGAGAAAGAATAAAAGAAAGTGAGCATGAAAGGGGGACGGTCAGAAGGTCAGAGGGAGAAGCAGACCCCCTTGCCGAGCAGGGAATCCTAGGTGGGACTCGATCCCAGGACTACAGGACATGACCTGAGCGGAAGGCAGTTGTTCAACCAACTGAGCCACCCAGGATCCCAGTAATTTATTTACTTTCACATAGTGGTGGAGCTTGAAACCTATGTTCTTAACAATTTTAATGCGTTTCTTCTCACATAATCTTACTTTTTAGTGAAGTAAGTACCATATAGGAGGCTAAACTAATGGTTAAGAAACAGATCCAAAATTTAAAAAGCCCTATTCTGACACCTGGACAGTATTGTCTCTAGATTTAAAATGTCTTTTATTTTCTATCCACATTAATCATACTTGATGTCTTCCTTTTCCATGGTTAGCTCCAGGCATTTGCCTTGAAATCAAAATATGTATCTCCAACTACTTACTAAGTATCAGTCCTTAAATGTGGCTCTTAAGGGTATACTTATAAATAACTAGTAGGAATACTGGTGAAAGCTTCTCTTTGGAATTATGTTGGACAATGTATTTAAGTTTGTGAAATGTCAGTTTCCTTATGAGTAAAACTGGACTAAAAAATAGCATCTATCTCTTTATTTTATGTGGCTTAAATAGATTCATCTATGGAAGTATTAAAGGAATGTTCTTTAAGCCTCCAAGAGAGAACAATAAAAGCATGAGGAGAAAGAACGCCATAAAAAAGAGAAAGGAGATATGAATGAAAAAGAAAAAATTAAATTAACTGCAAGACTAAAAAAAATCACAGGAAAAAAGTGCTCCATATCACTCGGCATCAGGGAAATACAAATCAAAACCACAATGAGATATCACCTCACACCAGTCAGAATGGCTAAAATCAACAAGTCAGGAAATGACAGATGCTGGCGAGGATGCGGAGAAAGGGGAACCCTCCTACACTGTTGGTGGGAATGCAAGCTGGTGCAACCACTCTGGAAAACAGCATGGAGGTTCCTCAAAATGTTGAAAATAGAACTGCCCTATGACCCAGCAATTGCACTATTGGGTATTTACCCTAAAGATACAAATGTAGTGATCCAAAGGGGCACATGCACATGTTTATAGCAGCAATGTCTACAATAGCCAAACTATGGAAAGAACCTAGATGTCCATCAACAGATGAATGGATCAAGAAGATGTGGTATATATACACAATGGAATACTATGCAGCCATCAAGAGAAATGAAATCTTGCCATTTTCGACAACATGGATGGAACTAGAGCGTATCATGCTTAGCGAAATAAGTCAAGCAGAGAAAGACAACTATCATATGATCTCCCTGATATGAGGAAGTGGTGATGCAACATGGAGGCTTAAGTGGGTAGGAGAAGAATAAATGAAACAAGATGGGATTGGGAGGGAGACAAACCATAAGTGACTCTTAATCTCACAAAACAAACTGAGGGTTGCTGGGGGGAGGGGGTTAGGGAGAAGGGGGTGAGATTATGGACATTGGGGAGGGTATGTGCTTTGGTGAGTGCTGTGAAGTGTGTAAACCTGGTGATTCACAGACCTGTACCCCTGGGGATAAAAATATATGTTTATAAAAAATAAAAAATTTAAAAAAAATTTAAAAAAAAATCCATTAATGGAAAAAAAAAAAAAAGAGAAAGGAGAGAAAACATAGCAGAGGGAAAAGCCTCAAGGAAACAAGGACTGTGTTCGTGTGAATTAGGGTTGCGTCTTGGGTGTTAAACTAAGGAGTTCAGATGGTTTGGTAGAGAATGTACTGAAAGTTTATGTGCTATAGAGTGAATGTGATTACCAGAAATGTGCTTTGGGAGTGTAATGCAGATGCCATGTAAATATTACATAAGAATGGGAAGGGCCAACAGTCATGGAACACATACTACGATTTCAGAGCCCTGTGTGTGCAGAGGGGTGGTTGACGTTTCCATCTAGGCTTTATGGAACAGGGGCTGAAGGTCAACACTGGCACAGGCTCACTCTCCAGTAGTCCCTCTGCCCACGCTGACCGGCGTCCGCCTGTTACCTCTTGCTGCCCTCCCTCAATAGCAGTTCTGTCCAGTGTTTTTCTCTGCGACCACCAGAAAGTCAGCTGGGATAGTTAAAGTGTGTTTCATTTTCCAAAAGAAAAAAAAAAAATTTTTCTCATCCTAAATAATAACCAGAGAAATTTCTGGAGTAAGAGGAAATTGCACAACAGGAGGCTGTCAACAAATATGTGATAGAAAGCCCATGAAGACACCATCTCTGGGATCAAAAATCTCAGTTGGCTTTCTGCTCTCCTGTGACAGAGGAAGACAAAGACTTGTGATACAATAAATTTGGAAAGACTAGAGTTTCTAAATATGCTGCTGAGGTGAGGTGAGTACAGTTGGTAATTCATCGATTCTCTCCTGTGTTGTCTAGATACCCAGTTCAGTTTCCCTCTGAACAGACTTAATCTCAGATCTTTTAAAGAGCTGTCTCATCCCAGCACAAATAATCAGAAGAGCAGCAGGTAAAAAGTCTATTCAGCAGGCGGTCACAGTTCTTTCCTGCTTCCCAACCACACGCCTCATTCACAATACCACCTGGATATGGATGGGGCCCTGGACAGGGAGGAGAAAACAAAGAAGCAATTATAAAAGGGAATAAAGCCAGAGACAGTGTGAGTCTCTGTTAGAGGGGATATGTGTTTAAGTGTGACTGTGTTTAAAATAGCTTGTAGTAGTAAGGCAAAGAAAGGAGAGGTTTAAGAGCAAAAGGTCCGAATGCCCAGTTATCTAAAGAAGCATCCACAAGTGCGGCGACAATTAGGGACTAAAGCTTTCTCCCCTTTTTCTGGTTTTGATTCCAGAGGAAATCAAATGGCAAATGGATCCTAATGTTCTTAGCATTCTGGAGGCAGAAGTTAAGGAATCTGGCCCCCTGCTCATCCTCAGAAAGTGGCAACTACAACAGAGGGAAAAAACAAAATGCCATCACCAGATTTATTAAACCCACTGAAAACCAAAGCACAAAAAATGGAGTCTCATTTAAAAACAAAGTCTGTCCTATCACCAGAACAGAGCGGTTCAACATTTTATGACATTTCCTGTCTTCGACACTGTTGATTACTACTGTTAACATGCCAATTAGAGATGCAGAGTATGATTATCCTGATGCTCACATCTGTCCTCAGCCTGCTGATCACGAAGGAGCTGAGAATCTGTGGGATTTGCACATCTGGAAGGACACATACAAATAGGATTAAGAGACGGACACATACGATGGGAAACAGGGTCCCAAACTCGGTGGGGAGAAAGGTGAGTACGTCAAGGTACGCAAAGAGATCCCAGACAAAGAGGCTATCCACATTCATCCATCCAGCTTCTGTCCTTTTCTCTTGGTCTTGCCCATGTCACTTAAAATCACTTTTTAATTTCTATTTTTGCTTTCCCTTTTTGATTTTTATCCAAGTAAAATCCCATTCTACTTTATATTTGTATTGTTTTGGGCCAAGATGGAAATATACGAATCTGGAAAGATTCCAACAGCCATCCTGAGGCTTGGAAATTACAGAATTATTAGAGATAATAAGATAACTAATTAGTATCCACTGAAGATTCATTATGTGCCAGATACTGGGCTAATTAGTTTACACATTATCATATTTACTGTTAAAATATGTTAAAATATATATCAAGGAAAAACTATTATTTTCTCTATTGTACAAACAAGGACACTGACTTTTGGGGTTGAATAGTGGCAAAACTGGTACTCAAACCCGAGCAGTCAGACTTCCATGTTTCAATCACTTTGCTATTCTCATCAACTGAATATAAATCCTTCCCATTATTGCATTAAAATTAAACCGTCAAAGTTCTGAGAATAGCATATGATTAAAAGGATGTGGTAATCATGTTTTTTTTAATTTTCTGTATTTTATCATTTCTTAACATCTTAGGGTACTGCACCTCTAGGGCAGGACTTCACCTCCCAGAGTTAGTGAATTCATGGATATCACCAACAACTTGCCTGTGAGTCAGTGTTTGATATGCAAACTAGCTAGTCTGAGTCCATACCCCAACCTACTCCTTTTTTATCAGGGTTCTACAGTGCAGAATACTATTCCCCAGCCCACATCAACCCATGGTCACATACTGGACAAACAGGGACAATCCCTACAAGCCAGAGTTTACTGGAATTCTTGAAACTGTCTAATTCTAAACCTTCTCAACTTGCTTACCCTCATCTTTCATTCTACACTGCTGTCCATACTCTGCCTTCCTTTCTTCTGTCTCCTGGCCTACCTTGGTGCTTGACCAGCCAATAGTCTACTAGAAACTGACATGCTTGTTCCAATAGCCCTTGATAAATTGCAATCTTTTCACAGCATGAGAGCTTGTCAGCTATTCTTCCTCAGTCTGGCCTTCAGATGAGGCTCAACCTTGGGCAGCACTTGATTTCATCTCTCTGAAAGATCCTGAAAATGTAGACCCAGTTAAGTCACGTCTGGACCCCTAAGTATAGTAACTGTTAGATAAACATGTGTTGTTTGAAACTGTTTAGTTTGTGGTAATTTGTTATTCAATAATTGATAATAAATACAGGGGCTAATCCAGAAAAGCTTATCCTTATCTCTCTAGTCTGGTATGCCATAGAATTGATGTAAGGGATTAAATTCCATAGACCTGAGTTGACAAATATTATTACAGCCCAAGAAAGTTGCTGCAATAAAGAGACAAACCAGAAGTCGAGAGTGTTCATGTCATAGACAGAAGAGACAATGCAAAAATTGTTCTGCATGCAAAAGTGTAAATGAACATAAAACAAAACAAATCAAAAATCTAGACATCATTAAAGGGATAAAATTACCGTCTTGTCAAGATATACCATTTATTCTGTACCCTGCAACTGCTGCTATAGCAAGTCTTAGTCTTCATTTTTTTTAAAAGATATTATTTATTTATTTGATAGAGAGAGACACAGCGAGAGAGGGAATATAAGTAGGGGGAGTGGGACAGAGTGAAGCAGGCTTCCCACAAAGAAGGGAGCCCAATGCAGAGTTTGATCCCAGAACCCTGGAACCATGACCTGAGCTGAAGGTAGATGCTTAATGACTGAACCACCCAGGCGCCCCAAGTTCTAGTCTTCAAATGATACTGACCATTTTTATGTCTGGGGGAGTTTGGATACCAGTTGTCAAGTTTTCTTTCAGTGATCATCAACGTTTTACTTTAAAACATTGCTCTTTAGTAGCTGCAGTTTCTGTCCCCAGTAATCTTCTCCGACTACATCATCCATAAAGATGCATGAGTCTTAAGTCTATAGAAACAAATCCCCAGAAATATAAACCCAGCTCCAGGTAGCTTTTCCTCAGTGGAAGGACCTGTACAATGGCCTGCCAAAGCAAAACTTGCAGTGGACAAATTTGAACAGAGTAGGGAGGCTTTATTCAAGGTGAATGCAACAGGGAAAAGGAGCAAGTACTGATGTCTGAACTTAACTGCTGGAAAAAATCAAAATGGTGGGACTTTGAAAGACCGGGGTGAGAGGCAGTTTTCATTTCTTGGGGTTTTTCTGGTTTGAGTGAGCAGCGCTCATTATTATTTGTATCGCTGTCCTTCAGTGCCTCATCCTTCTCTCACAGACTGATGTAACTTCTTCCTTCTTCCTAACGGATCTTCTCACCATTGTAAAAACAACAAAAATTTTGTTTGTCTCCCTCCCAATTCCATCTTGTTTCATTGTTGCTGGGGGGAGGGGGGCTTGGAGAAGGGGGTGGGATTATGGACATTGGGGAGGGTATGTGCTTTGGTGAGTGCTGTGAAGTGTGTAAACCTGGTGATTCACAGACCTGTACCCCTGGGGATAAAAATATATATTTATAAAAAATAAAAAATTAAAAAAAAATTTTAAGTTTACCCAGGATCAAAAATTTGTCTGGGGATTAATCTCCACCATAATGTTCCACCTTCCCATATTAATTTTCTACATGAAAGTGTTTTATAGGAGGTTTGAAGAGAGGAGTAAAAAACATTGATTCCTAAGAAAGGGGATATGATTTTTTTTTTTAACCTAATGTAGGCTTTTTGGTTTGTGATTGCCTTTTAGTGGGTGTTTCAGAATCTTGTCATGTGAAGAGAGCTGGATTTCACTATAGACCTTTTAGGAAAAAAATATAGGTTAGTATTCAGTACTGAGAAAATATGTTTTTGAAGAGTATTCAGTGAAAAGATAGTAATATTAAGAATGGAACATAAACTACAGCTGGAGGGTAGAGGTTATATGATAGGTAGAAAACACAAACATACATATGTGTGAGCATAGGCTTGTGTGTTTACCCAAATTTTAAAAGTCCATAAAGGTTTATCACATTTTTAATAAAGAATGAAATGATGGGGCCCCTGGGTGTTTCGATTGGTTAAGCTTAAGCATCTGCCTTAGGCTCAGGTCATGATCAAGGTCCTGGGATCAAGCAAGCCCCGCCTTGGGCTCCCTGCTCACTGGGGATTCTGCTTCTCCTTCTCCTTATTCCCCTCCCCCAGGCTCATACATGCTCTCTGTCAAATAAATAAATAAAATCTTAGGACAAAAAGAATGCAATAATAATTGTGAGGGATTTTTATATTTTAAAATAATGAAAAGCAGATAAATATTGTGTTTTTAATATGAATAAAATGTAGAACAATTTTGTGCATCTGTCAAAAAATAAAAGTAAATGATTGTCTACTTCTGCATTTGTAAACATTTTGTAGAACAGGTAGTTAAAACTATCATTATTATAATTATATACTCAAAGTTCATGTAGATTTAGGATATAAAAACATAATTCTCTGACCTAGTTAAATATTTTAGCCTGCTGTGTATCTGCATTTGGAAATAATCTTTTATATACCCTGAAAACATTTTTCCACCCTCAGCAGGAATGGATGGTTACTTTTACTCTAAAGCTTAAACAGAAACATCCTACTTCTTGACAAGTCAGGAGGGATGATTCAGATTCGGTGATTTCACAATCACAGGTAGATTTTAGTGTACCCAAACACTATAGGTCCAAACATTTTCTTCTTCAGATTGGAAGGATTTAGATAGAAAATCATGGCAATTATACTAGTGTTCAGCTTTTAATCCTTATGTTTTTCTAATACTCAGTGTTAAAGGGATTGAAAGTGATGCTTGGTTTTCCTCCATAGCCATGAATGATAGTGTAATACAACCCTTATCCATTACTCTGTCACTATAATTAATGAGGTCATCCCAATATCAATACATGTGGTTGAATAGCACATGATAAAGAATCAGAATATTATAATGAATTCTAGCAGAATCATATTTTAAAATGTAATTGTTTCAGTTGTAATTCATAGTTATGTGGATCTTTATCTAAATGATGGACAATAATGTGTCTGCTTGCACTTAAAGGAGTTGTAAGTTGAGTACTGAGTAATTCCTACGAGCTTTTTATTACTGAGAATTGGATCATTTTAAGTCCAAAGGTCTTGTACACTTATATAGGGGATTACAAAGGTATTAATTAGACTGAGTGATGGAGGCTTCACCAGTGAAAATGACTATTGAATAATGACAAACTTCAACTTTAATGAAACAGCATGCATTTTATTATAGCCTAAAATTCTTTAAAAGTAAATGTGGAATCTTCCGGTCTTTCTGTTCCATGACAAGTGAGAAAATAACATCTAGTATAAAAGTAACAATAAAATCCCATCCTCTTCCCAAAAAAGTCTCCCAAGTTACTGTTTGATAATCTTATAACAAAGAATGTTTTGTATCTCTGAATTTCTGGCTTTCCCTTTTACCCCTCGTTAAAAGTCAAGTTTCCTTCCACAAAAGAAAACTAGAAAGCTAGAAAGTTTGGATCAAAGAAATAATTGCAAACTTCTTTACAGAAATGAGGTTTGAAAGAGTCCCAAATGAATTAGAATTTATTCAAAATTCTTTGAATTAAAAATTGCTATGAAAAAATTAAAACTTTAAGTTACACATTGAAGTCCAAATTTCTCCTATTGAATCCCAGCCAAAAATATTCTAATAGAAACTACTGTAAAGTTTGCCGTACTCCAACTTCCATTTAGTATACACCAAGACTGATAATGAAGGGCAAAAATATTCAGTTAAATTCAGGGAACACAAATGCTAAATTTGGGAAACCAGATTGGAATTAAATACTGGAAGCTGCTTGAAATTTTCTCTAAATGGCTTTCAATATTAAAATAGTTATTCACTTATTTGGTCTTTAAAGAAAAAGAAACTCTATGTTGAACTTCAACCCAACAAAAAAAGTAATGAAAAATGTTCTTTTGATGCCTGTTGCTATCAACAAACTACCTTAAGTAACTGCTATGCAAGTAATATGAACCATGTCAAATAAAGAATTTCTGTGTTGAAAATAATTAGTATATATTAATTTTCCGAGTATCTTTAAAAACAATTTGAAAAAATATTTAACCAATAACCAGCAATTGAACATAATATTATCTGAGAAAATAATAAATAGTAGAATAAAGGAAATTTTTCTAAATATGAAAGAAAATTGTACCTATAGAATTTCTTTTTAAAAAGAGCCTATAACTTTAAGATAATCAGTTGTTTTTATTTTTTATTTTATTTTTTTATTTGACAAAGATAGAAAGAGAAAGAGCACATACAGGGGGAGCAGCAGGCAGAGGGAGAGGGAGAAGCAGGTTTCCCACCCAGTAGGGAGCTGGATGCTAGGCTTAATCCCAGGACCCTGAGATTGTGACCTGAGCAGAAAGAAGATAGACACTGAACTGACTGAGTCACCCAGGTGCCCCATCACTTGTTTTTAAACATCATGCCTATGTCAAATAAATGTAAATCTTCAATACTTATGTTGACTTTTGTTCTTTTTCTGTAAGACTTGAACTTACGATATTTGAAAAAGAAAACCACACTTGATCATTTATTTTTCTTTTTGGGGAAATGTGAGACCCTTTCTCTCATCCTGGATTGTCCCAATTTCAGCACCCTCCCCAAACAAATACCTTTGCCAAAATAAACTCACTTTTTAGTCTTATTAGAATAATTAATAGTTCAGAAAATGAAATGATAGCTGCTTGCCAAAAAGAGTGGATATATACAAGCCTGTGTATTTCTTTCTTTTTTTTTTTTTTTTGACACGGAGATAGAGAGTACAAGTAGGCAGAGCAGCAGGCAGAGGAAGAGAGAGAAGGAGGCTCCCAGCTGAGCAGAGAGTCCAATGCGGGGCTCGATTCCAGGACCCCAAGATCATGACCTGAGCCGAAGGCAGCTGCTTAACCGACTGAGCCACCCAGGCACCCCAAGCTTGTGTATTTCTTACACAGAAATTTGCTGACACAAAGTTAATAACCCTTGTCCTAGAAAATTGGTATGAACTGTTTTGTGTTGTGATCAGAATGGGTGTAACTACAAGAGAGCTACCAAAATAAATAAATAAATAAAATAAAAAATAAAAATAAAAAAATTTAAAAATCCTTAAAATCCAAGGAGATAGGGCTTCTGAAATCAATATATGGAAGGAATCAGATAAAAAATTTGATTTGACTCTGAAATGTGTTCTAAACCTTTTTGTTGCCTTTCAGTTAGAAATCGTTACAGTCTATGGCCAACATATAAATCCCTTGATTCCAGATGAGCTCCCACAGCCAATCAGATGTCAAACAGTTTTTATTAGTAAGGTTAAAAAAAAAATCTATGTATCATAAAAAAATGTTCATCAAAGTTTTCAAATTTAAATTATTTAAACAACAACTATATAAATCTCTAAAAATATATTCATTCATTCACTCATGCAAGTATTTAAAAGCTATCAAGTGTGCTATTTCAGTGACTGATTATAACCACCCTTTTAGTCTGTTGAAATTTCTTATTTTTGTTAACCAAAGTATTGGACTTACTGTTTTACCTGAAGTTTCACAACTCTCTATGTAGGTCACTTCATTTTACTTTTTGACACTAGAAATTTATCTTTAAATAAACTTCTGTGATTCCAGAAGTCAGAAACCAAGGTATCAAAACTTTTCAAGAAACTCACCATGGTTTCTTGAAAAGTAAGTAAGTAAGTAAGTAAGATAAGTAAGTAAGTAAGATCTTGTAACTCTTCAATAGTATCTAGAAGGCTAACTACAAGATAAAATGGATAAATAAAAGTTTGCAATTGAATTATTAATGAAGTGTTTTATGTTCTTATCAATATAGAACTTCTCTTATTTCTACTGTTTATTAGGTGTTAATATCATGTGCATGTGGCTCAAATTCTTAACTCTTGAAAAATATAAACTGTCTCTTTTACACAAGAAAATGCATCTCTTTGACTATTTTTTACACCCATGTTTTAAAAAAATTATTACAATAAATATTCATGTAGTTAAATTTATTTTAAATTTAGAGTTTTAACATTTTCTTCCCCCATGGTATTTTAAAAACTCCTTCAAAAATAAATAAATTCTGTTGATAACCATATACCACTGTTATATTAACTTTAATAATTTAATAATTTGAGGCAAATTCAATCCAAAACAAGACAAATTGTGTAGTTGTATTTATCTTAAATTATGAAATACAATAAGTTAAATGTATTTTGATCATCTGATCTATACATTGTATTCAGTATGGCCTTGTTGAGTAATTATTATCAAAAAAGAGAAAGACATTTTATAATTTGTATTTTTTTTAAAGATTTTATTTATTTATTTGACAGAGAGAAATCACAAGTAGATGGAGAAGCAGGCAGAGAGAGAGAGAGAGAGGGAAGCAGGCTCCCTGCTGAGCAGAAAGCCCGATGCGGGACTCGATCCCAGGACCCTGAGATCATGACCTGAGCCGAAGGCAGCGGCTTAACCCACTGAGCCACCCAGGCGCCCCAATATAATTTGTATTTTTAAGTAAGCTAGCAATATATCAGCCAAAGAAAAATTTTAGGTTTGATCCAAGATCATGGAATTGGTGAAGTTTACAAATATCTGCTCTGATTTTGTCATTATTTTCTTTAGTTATGAGGAAGGTCTACATTATAAATATATGTATTCATTTGTTTCTTTTTTTCATTTTCTGGCCAAAAGGAACATCTCATATTTTCTAAATCATGAGGTATCAAATTGTAGTCAGAAGGACCAATATTTTATGACACTCTTCAAAAAACCACTGATACATATTTTTTTTAATTTTAGTACAAGTGCAGATGCACAACAGTTTCTTCAACATTTCCTACCTTAAGAGTAAATTACTTACTATGCATCATCAAATATAAACATCCTGTAAAATGTCTCTGATATCACTGAAGCTCAAATAAGATCTTATTCTTACAGTTTTGAGTGACATTTAAAATTGGCAGCACTGGGGCACCTGGGTGGCTCAGTGGGTTGAGCCTCTGCCTTCGGCTCAGTTTATGGTCTCAGGGTCCTGGAATCGAGCGCCGCATCAGGCTCTCTGCTCAGCAAGGAGCCTGCTTCCCTTCCTCTTTCTCTCTCTACCTGCTTCTCTGCCTACTTTTGATCTCTGTCTGTCAAATAAATAAATAAAATCTTTAAAAAAAATAAACTAAAATTGGGAGCACAAGTTGATTGCATATATTTACTGATGTAAATAATAAAGCTAATGTAATTTTAAGAAATATTGTACACGTCCTTCTAGCCCAGCACGCACAACATTAAACCTGGTTCTCTGACTATTGGTAATTATTTAAAAAGAGACAGTATAGTACAACTGGCATATATGGAAACTGGACTCACCAAAATTCAAAATATAATGAAATCATTTAAACGTTTGAGCTGATAAACTTACATCAGACCAACACACTAGAATTAAACAATAATCCATAGGACATTCATTAATTTTTTTTAATAGTGAACTGAATGGGGAAAAGGTTCTTAACATACGAAAGCACTCTTATTCTTCCATGTTTTCCTTTGTTTTCCTAATGAGTCCAAGCACTCTAAATGTATTATTTTTATAAGCTAAAAATTAATTTACACATCCACAAACACATTAGACTAAGGTGAGAAGAAAGGGAATCATACTTCTTAACTGAAATCTTCATGATCCATTCCTTGTCTATACTCTTCTCTGAGCTGTCACTTCTAACCCTCGTGCTTATCAAAGAACTACTGAATTTAACCAAGAAGGCGGGCTTGATTAGTGTGAAACATTGCACAGCCACGGAAAAGAGCTGAGCAAGAGAAAAATAAGTCAAAAGGAAGCAAAGTGGTTCTAACAATGCCATGAACATGAGCCAATCAATAGTGAAAAGAATTCCATGAGGTAAAAGCATAAATCTTTCAGAAAAAGGACCCTCAGTTGCTCTGGTTTCCTTCTCTGTTTTATTCCGCAGTAATAAGAACCACAGAGTTTCTTTAGATCCTTAAACCAGATATATTCTCCTTTTATACTGATGAATTAAACTTGTGTCTCTGTCATAAAAGTTTGCTGTGTCTACCAGCAGAATAAGATTGGGCTCAGGAGGCCCGAATTATTTTTACAGAAAATAAATAATCAACAAGTTAAAAATGAATACTATCCTCTTACCCAGTGCTATAAATATGGAATACCAGATGCCATCATAATAAAAATAGAACACTAAAAAGGAAAATGTAAATGATAGCAGGAAAAATTTAGGCTATTTAATGCTAAAATGAAAAACTATCAACTAAACATGTAACTAAATAAAAAAGCAGTGTATTGTTTACATCTTTGTATGTTAAAATCCCAATTTGTTCATAAAACCTAAATAGAGAGAATGCATACGAAATACCCTTTTGCATCTCATATTTTGTTCGATGCCTAAGACAATAACTTGACACAATACATAAGGAAAGAGAACATTTTCTTTTTTAAGATTTTATTTATTTATTTGACAGATGAAGATCACAAGTAGGCAGAGGCAGGCAGAGAGAGAAGAGGAAGCAGGCTCCCTGCCCAGCAGAGAGCCTGATGCGGGGCTCATGACCTGAGCCAAAGGCAGAGGCTTTTACCCAATGAGCCACCTAGGTGCCCCAGGAAAGAAAACATTAAGAAAAAGCAAAGCTCATGAAAAAGTGAAGTAACATTTTTCTTTTCCTAATTTCCTAGTGGCTAAAGTAAAGGTAAAAATAACATTTCAAAAATCACAGCACTTAAAAGATTAAGAGCATCGCCTTGGTTCATGAGAATAATCTCCTCATTCCAACCCCCATAGAATTTTTTAAAAAGAAGACCCTATGTGATGTGGGAGACATTGCAAAATGTCATTGCAATAAATAAAACCATAAATTTTAAGCTTTACCTGAATCCTGATGAACATGTCCCTCAAAGCAATCTCAAGGTAAAATGACAAAACCTCAATTCAATAGAGGCAAATCCATGAAGGTCAAAGAAAGTAAAATATAAAAATTGAAATCCTTTGAACATCAGACTTAATCCAGTCCCTCGTTCTGTGTAGATAGGACATAGATGTATATACATATAGTATACATTATGTATACTATGTATGTATACTATATGTATATGCATATGTGCATATGTGCATATATGCATATACATATGTATACATAAATAGGTACATACATATTTTTGTATATGTTTGATACAGACATATATATGTAGTTGACCCTTGAACAATGTGGAGGTTAGGGCTGCCAAGGCCCGTGCAGTGGAAAATCTGTTTAACTTTTAATTTTGCACAATTTCATGACTAATAGCCTACTGCTGACAGAAGCCTTACCAATAATATAAACAGTCAATTAGCACATGTGTTGTGTATTATATGTATCGGAGAATGTATTCTTACAATAAAGTAAGCTAGAGAAAAGAAAATGTTATGAGGATATCATAAGGAGGAGAAAATTCATTTATAATGCTGTACTGTATTTATCATTAAAAATCTTGGGACGCCTGGGTGGCTCAGTTGGTTAAGCAGCTGCCTTCGGCTTAGGTCATGATCCCAGCGTCCTGGGATCGAGCCCCACATCGGGCTCCTTGCTCCGCAGGGAGCCAGCTTCGCCCTCTAACTCTGCCTGCCACTCTCTCTGCCTGTGCTTGCGCTCTCTCTCTCTCTCACAAATAAATAAAATCTTTAAAAAAAAAAAAATCTACATGTAGGTGGACCTGTACACTTCAAACCCATATCGTGCAAAGGCCAACTGAATATATGTGTGCATGTGTGTGTGTGTGTGTGTGTGTGTGTGTGTGTTTGAACATAAATACATATATACCCACTAACATAACAAAGCACTCATCTTTACATAATTTATATCATACATATATGTGAAGACATACATTTTGGATGATATCAATTACTGTGACATTACAGCAAAAAGTATACACTTCATCAAAAAGATATGCTCTTTGCCAAGTGATTGATAAATCTGCACAAATCAGATTGAGTACAGGTTGATGCTTAGAATATGGTGGTATGAAATAAAGGGCTATATAGAATGGGTTAAATACCTCTTGTACCTGATTTCACCACTCTTAGTATTTCCTCTATCATATTTATCTTTATTGCCTATAGTATACATCCCTCTTAGTGAAATCAAAAACTTTAATTTCAATCCTCAGAAATCAGAACATTGACGACCTCATAGTAGATGCTCATAAAATATCTCTGGATCACTTCATCAATGAGGGCTTCATGAATGCAATACCAAATAAAACTTGCTAGAAAATGTGAAAACTTCTGGACAGAAATACAATTAGGAATGAAATAAACAAAATGAACTCTTCTCCCTTTCATTCCCAAATTAATGATATAATGGTGTTCTCAAACTATTTTAGACTGCTTACAAAGCATTAGGAAATGGTATCTTTAAATTTTAGAAATAAAACATAAATCTGGTTGCATTTATAAGATGTCTAAAAATAACAAAATCTCTGAGAAGCAGATGATAGGAACACAATGAAACTTAATCACATTTACGAACCATTGTAAATGGTGACTGTAGTTAAGTATAAGCTTAGAATTAGGTCAAGAAGGGTTCCTTGTATAATTGTCACAAAAAATAATTGAAAAATGAACTTCCACAACTTCTTTACCTGAGACCTGTTTTGTAATATATCTTTATATTATTATAAGACCATGTTGCTTAATGGCTTAATTGCAGATACTATCAGTTATCGTTTACAGTTTCCTGAGTTGCAACATGATAGAAATCATGAAAGAAGAGAATCATAAAAAATACAGTGATCACGGGCCATAAAAAAAATAAGGTGATAGATTACCTTGGTTCCGCCTAGTCTTATCCTAGAACCATAAATAAGCATGCCAGGAAGTATAGTATTTTTTTTCTTTGAATTTCTATCTAAGTAAAATAAAGTGAGAAGTTGACATTATGTTTTATGTAGCTTCTGGTTCATCCTTGAATATTTGACTGAGTGAGATTAATTACATATCTTTCATCATTGCTCATTTCTATTTACATTTGTCGCTTTGAACTTGTTAGTTCACTTGCAACAACCTTCCAATATGCTTGTATATAGGGTCTTAGGCTTGAAAAAAATCAATAGGCCACTTGAGAAATTAAAGTAGGTAGAGGGTATGTAAGAATCTAATGTGAATAGAAAAATTAGTTTGACTATGGATTTTCCCTGACAAGGAATCTCCATGAGAACAGAAATGGTAATCAGTTTTGTGCACCACTGTATTCCCAGTGCCAGCAACTAAATGTGGCACTTAAAGAATTCAACAGACAGGTATGGAAGTAGTTTTGAGGGTTGCCAGCACCATGGAAGAAGCTGAATAAGTCATGGGCTAGGGAAGCCGTCTGTGAGCTATCTCCTGATAGAAATCAAAGAGAATGCATTAGACTCTTTTGCCATGTATCCTATGAAAATTTTTGCAATGCGGAGAATAAATACATTCATTGTGTTGTGGGAAAACGGGGACTTTATTTTTAAGTCAAAAGAAAATCAAAAGAATATTTTGATGCATTTCCTCTTAGAAAGCAACTGATAGATATCTTCAGTGTTGCAGCAAACCAAATTACTGTACAAATTGATGTGGAACAGCATACTGATCTATCCTGGCTGGCCAGATTTGTAGTCTTTCCTCACAGCATGCTTAATGAGGGGTTCACAATAATATGGGAGATAAGGCATTTTGTTACCATCAACTGATCCTTGCACTTAAAGATGATTTATCTCCAACCAACCTTGAAGCACTTCCTGACTGTAGGCTGAAATGTCAACAGATTTTCTAACTTTGCTTATATTATATAAGATATAATGATAATCACTGTTAAGATATCAAACAGCTCAAGATAAAATGAGAACATTTTGTACTATTCAGAAATGGAAATCATATTGGTTTTGAGAGTTGCATATTCCATTCAATTTTTATTATAAATAGACCAAAATTTTAAATACCTAGAACACAGAAAACAAAGTACAATTTGAAATTTTTGTCTATTTCCCAAACTTAATCACCAAAGCAGATTACATTAGGTTTTATCCATTGCTATTCCTTATCACAAGAGCCAGAATGAGCCCAATATCCAAATTACATCCTAGTTTTTGAGATATGTGTAGGTATCATCTAACTCAAAAATCATTCACGATTTAATGTTACACTTTTAGCAAAATGCCAGCAAAAAAACAGAAAAGAGTATCTTTACTCTTAAGCTATGCTATGACATAGTGGTAACTTTAGATTTGGGTATTTAACCGTCTTGTAATTTCTTTTCTCACTGACTGATGATGACTTCTTGCATTCAAGAAATACGGAGTTCCTCTCTTCAGGGTGCTGGAGCAAGCATCCAGATTCCAAGAGACAAGAATCTGGGCTTTTCCCACAACCTGGCATCAAGAACCATGAGAGACTATGGACTCTGAAAAACAACCTGAGGGTTTTGAAGGGGCAGGTGGTGGGTATTATGGAGGGCACATATTGCATGGAGCACTGGGTGTGGTATAAAAACAATGAATACTGTTGCACTGAAAAGAAAAAAAAAGAAAAAAAGATCCACACAGTGGCAATATTCCCAAACCTATGGAGTAGTAAAGAGGTTCACTGTAAATGCTCATCCATAAGATATTCCTATTTTCAGACTTGTTTGTAGATTCAGCCGTTCAAATATCCACCTCTACAGAGCCACAGTGTAAACGCGACCCTTTTATTTTGCTGAGTAAACCTCAGATTCAAAATCCTTAAAATAAGAGTAATAATATTAACCTTATAAATATTTTTAAATATTGTGGAAATAATATGGTACAATGAATAACATGCCATCAATAAATATTAGCTATTATGCATTTTATTCAACAAATATTTCAGTGATATGCTGGCAAAACAACAGTAAAAAGGGGAGGCAAATACCTCTACCCTCACACTTCATGGAACTGAGTTTGAACCCTAGTTTACATTAGTTAACTATATAATTTTGGGCAAGTTATCTTCCTAACCACTAATCTAAAGTATCCAGTTGTTTTTTTGTTTTGTTTTGTTTTGTTATTACATCATCCTTTCATCTTTTTATTTTCCTTATATAACTTATTGTTACTGATATTTTCTTATAAACTTTCAATAATAACATCACTGACAGTCTTCTTTATTACTGCATATCTGTACCTGGAACAGTGAGTGGCACATGATAATCACTCAATAGTCTTTAAATAATCAACAAACTTAGTTTACCTATGCTTCAGTTTCTTAATCTTTAAAATGACAATGAATTTTGGAACACTGAAAAGAAATAAAATAAAATAAAATAAAATAAATGGGAATCAAAATAGTGCATATTTAATCAGGAAGTTGAGAATGTTAAAGGAGTAAGGCAGGTAGGATGGAAAATTGGGTATTTTATGCATTTATTTTTTAAAGATTTAATTTATTTATTTAGAGAAAGAGTACATGCGTGAGTGTGGGGAGAGGCAGAAGTAGGAGAGAGAGAATCTCAAGCTGACTTCACGCTGACCATGGAGCCTGAGTTGGGGCTTGATCTCACGACCCTGGGATCATGAGCTGAGCTGAAATCAAGAGTTGAATGCTTAACTGACTGAGCGACTCAGGTGCCTCCCCAAAACTGGATATTTTAAGTAATATAATGTGAAGATCCTGAGATTCACCCACCTCATTCAGATTTGTTCTTGGTGCTGTTTTTGTTGGTGTTGCTTGTTAGTTTAGTGATTTATTGAAACCACACTACAAAATCACTATCATTGTTGTTGTTGTTCTATAGGGTGACCACTGAAGTCTCTTCAGTTAGCTTAGTGGTCACTTAATGATTATTTTCAATAATTTATTTGAAACAATAAGTCTCCTACCTTTTGCTGAAAAGCGCTGTGTGCTTGTGGAGGCACACCTTCATTGCTCTAGCAGCTTAGCCTCAAAGTCTGCCAGAAGTAAGACATTAAGGCTTTCTAAGGTCTTTCTTGGTCATAGCACAGCCCTGCACGTGCCCATGGCCTTCCAAATCTCCATAAATATGCTGGAGCTTTTCAAGTCCCACATGGACATTTCTCTCTATAGATTTTCCCTTTTAGTTTTCTGGCAATCTTTTTTTTTTTTTTTTTTTTTTTTTTTTTTTTTTTTTACTCTAACTGGTATCACTGCCAAAGGCAGCCATTGTTAAGTGAAAAGCTTTGGGGAAAGGTCTTCCCTCATGCAGCAAGATGTCAGGTAAAATAAAGAAATGTCCTGTGAATAAGGTTTTTCATGAGAGTTGCCAGACAGGTCAAATTGTGACAATGTTGCAGGTATGGGACATTTTTGTTGCTCTAACCCCATCTGGCCCCTCCAGGGGCTGCTACCTGCTGGTGTTCACTGTGACTGCAGAGCTAGTGATTTTTAAGAGCTAAAAATTGCAAAGCTCGCTCTTCTTACTATCAACCATTTTTTTCTTGAATAAATTGTACTCCAAATTTTATAAGCCATTGGTGAATGTCCAGATTTCTGACAGTGCTGATTTTTAAAAATTCAGGGTTCATTTTGATTTTATGGAAGAGAGAATTTTAGGAGGTCGTTGCTACATCTGGAGGTACTTTCCTTCTATTACTCTTTTTGACTTACAAGTTTTCTCTTTACTTAGGAGTAACAGTATTAGATTATAATTACTATTAGGAAACCCTGAGTATGATGTAAGACATGAATATATGAAACACATTCTTCATACAACTTTAATCATTGTCTCTCTGATTTTAATTAATGAACAAAATAGTAAAACCAATGAACATTTAGTAATAAGATGAGAAGCTATGATAATGAAGAGAAAGAAAAGTTCATGGAGCTACAGGGAACATCTTATGAAAAGACATATTTTTGCAGCCAAAAATGATTAATTGAAAGAAGTTCAAAGAGACAAAAAAATGCTCTGAACATTCACTGTAACCTCATTTTCTTCTTACAACATGTTCCTTGGCCAAAATCCATAATAATAAGCTTTGACATTTTTGAGAAACTGAACATTCTTCACTCCGATCCTATTTCTGTTTACTGACTTTTCAGCAGTCCACTCTACCCTTCAGTTCTGGCTTAGAAAGGGAATCAATCCTGCACGAGTCACTCCACAGAAGAGTGAAACAGTAGGCACTGACACAATTTTTACTGTCATTTCAAACCATGTGGGGATGCAACTGTCCTCTACTTACACATTGTCACTGTGTCTACAATAGACACTGGTACATTTTCTCCCAAATAAGATATCCTTAACACAAGGAAATGATGTAAAACAGACAAAATATCATCACTTAGTTATTTTTTTAAGAATTTTTTTTTTTTAGATTTTTTGTTTATTTATTTGACAGAGATCACAAGTAGGCAGAGAGGCAGGCAGAGACAGAGGGGAAAGCAGACTCCCTGCTGAGCAGAGAGCCTGATGTGGGGCTCCATCCCAGGACCCTGAGACCATGACCTGAGCTGAAAACAGTAGCTTTCAGTAGCCACCCAGGCGCCCCATCATCCCTTAGTTATTGATATCTGCCATGGCCCATATGGAATATATTTCACTGAAATAGATCAAATATATAACATTTATTTTAATATTTATTTTACATTTATGTGTTTACATTATATATTCTTATTTTAAATATTAAGTTATCTTACCTAAATTTGTTAGAATATGAAATAAAGTGTTAACATGTTAACAGTTTTAAGAAGTTAGATTCATTTTGCATTTTAATAAGCCACATGTTCCTTTTCCAACAACAACAACAAAATGTTCAGCATTTTTAAACATCTCCCTTCTTTCAGTCATTCCAACTTGGCCATTTCAGGCATACTGGTATTTTTTAGATATAAAAGCATATGTTATTTGTATTGTGATCTCCTTATAAAATGGCCCTACTTTAGTATTTGGACTATATGAAATACGATTTCAGGCTTAAGACAAGTTTTTATTTGTATTCTTTTAAGAAAAACTTCCCCCTTCCTGATGACTTCATTTTCGTATATCAACCACCCCCAAAAGTTCCCTGAGGCTACTGACAGACAAATTAACTTTACAGAGACAAAATGGCAACAAAATCAGTAATAAACCCAGTGTTCTCTGTCAACAATGTAGCAGCCTGAGCCAAAGGTCTGTGTGTTCTCTCCAGAGGTATTTTTGTCAGGAATGTGGCCATGTCTGGCTGCCCAGCCCCCTTTATCATGCTAGTTTTGTGAGCCTCCTTCTTTAAACTTCCCAGGAATTCTATGAGACACCCTACATTCTTGTAATAAATTCTGTTTCTATTAAATTAGCCAGAGTAAACCTCTGGTGCTTTCTACTAAAAACCTTAACTAGTGACCTGTGTCACAGCAGTTGTGGGAGAATTGAATGAGGTAAATTTAAGAGTCTGGCATAATGTCTGCCTCAGAGTAAACAACCAACACATATTAGGTCTTCCTCATGGTTTAATATCACATTCCATTCTGAATTTTCCTTTAAACTCCTCTTGTTAATAAGAATGCTTAGTTTATATCATGGATAACATGCATCTCTAACAGTCAAACCTCTCTCCATTCAGGGTAATTTGCTGTGTAATCACCCCAGGATGTGACAGAGGATTTGCAGACTTACTTAATCACCTGGACTTTCCTAAAATAAAAAATCTTAAATCCCAAAAAGCTGTAAATGCACATTAATGTCTAACTTTTTTTGTTAGAAAAAAAGGGGTGGGGAGACTTAATCCCTAAACTTTAGGTCCCTCCATCAAAGGTATTTTAGCTTGAAACTTATTAAGGAGGAAAAAGGAGAGCAAGGTGAGAAATATAATATTGAGACACCTTCTTCACTATATTTATAAGAATTCTAATCAGTGAAATAAATGGTCTCTCTCTAGATATGTGTTCTATTTTTTGCCAATAAAATGTAGCATCCCTTTTGCTTTTATTTCAGTTAGGTATTTGTTTGAAAGCTTTATGGATTTTTCTATAATAGACCTTTAATTCTTATTCAGTAGCATTTCAGTATTTTTCCCCCTACAAACAGATACTTTGTTCAATTAATTATGTTTCTAACACTTTACTTACTTACTTACCTTTACTTGTCTTATATGAATTAAATACATCATTTCTCCACTGTTCTCTATATGCTTTAAAAGCTTCCATAAACACATGACTATGTATTACGTAGTTCATTTGATAATGGTACTGAACCAGGATCTTTATAGTATTAACTAGATCTTAGGAGAATATTCTTTGCCCTTGCTTTTTTATCCATTATTTTACTGTTGTTCTTATTATACCTTCCCTTTTTTTTTTCTTTTAAGATTTTATTTATCTATTTGACAGACAGAGATCACAAGTAAGCAGAGAGGCAGGCAGAGAGAGAGGAGGAAGCAGGCACCCCGCCAAGCAGAGATCCCCATGCAGAGCTCCAGGACCCCGGGATCATGACCTGAGCCAAAGGCAGAGGCCTTAACCCACTGAGCCACCCAAGCGCCCCCCCCTCCTTTTTTTTTAAGACTAGCTTTTCTCCCTAAGATCACCTTTTGTCCCACAAAATAATGTTTGCACCATTTATGAGTCACTTGAATCAGCATTTGAAGCCCAAGATTATACTGGTTAAGGAGTATTAACCAGTTAGACACGTATTCACTGGATTGGCCACAACATTAGAAGTCAGGATATCTTGTTTAAATCCCAGTTTCGACAGTTTTTTATATGATTTCAGGAAAATTAATTTGAACTCATTAAATCTCAGCTTCTTTCAACTGTAAAATGGGGACACTATAGGTAGTATGTACTCAACCTACTCAGAATGTTACCTTGAGCATCAGATGGTGCGATATGTATGAGAGCAATTTGCTAAACTAAATAGCACTTCAAATTGCTTCTCTCCATGAAAGCACTTATCACAATGTCTGGTAATTATCTGTTAACTTGTCTGTCACCCCCTTCTAAATCCTTTCCTCCTTGAAGGAAAGATGAATGAATGAAAATGTAAATTACAAGTTCCAGAGCCAATAAGAATATTATACTACTAGAAATCTAAAACATTTTCACCACTTGCTGTGCTTTTATAGTCTTATAGCTTCTTGCTTAAATTTAGAACCAATTTATATAAACTTTGCTCATACAGTCTTTCTCACTTTTTTTTTTTCTTGTTGTTTTCTTAAATGTAAAATCAGAGAGAGTTAGGAGAGAACATGTGGTTATGACAACTTTGCTGTATAGACAATGCCACATTTATAGAGAACATGCTACAAGTAATTGGTAACAAAAAGCCAAGTTTTAAAACTTTCTTTGAAATTTAATTAAAACTGTCATTTTTATATTCAACATGCTTTATAAATATGAACTAATCTATCCCTGTATAACTTTAGAGGATGTATATGTGGATAAAATAATTCTCATTATTATAATTAGAAGCTTTAGAAGAAAAATCCTCATTATTACAATTACAGATAGGGCAACTGGGGTTTAAAATGTCAGAGATGGAGTCATTTCCGCATTCTTGTTTATAAATCTTAGTTCTGTTTTCATGTTTTAAAAGTGTGTTAAAATCACTTATCACTGGAATGTATAGAAAACGTGTTATTTTTAACTGGGGATGTTAAGGAACAAGTCGTTGTCCAATTTATCTCAGATTAAGTAGTATTTTATTCCAGAATCTGGCAGGAAGATTCTTTCTCATTGTTACGAAAAAAAGTTAGGGAAAATATAATCACCCTAATTTTTCCCTTTTGCTTTGGGCCGGGATTAGAAGAGAGAGCCCTGGGAAGAATTTTGTGAGAAAATCCCTGTGGGTTTTTGAGTGACATAAATTAAGTATCATGTTTTATTGAAAAATGTAACTTCAACAAAAGTGACTACTATGTATCAACAGAACTTAGCAGGCAAATGTAAATAAACAAGAAAATAGAACACATATGGAGATACAGCAAGTAAATCCTCTATCTGTCCTTTCATTTATCAAATATTCATTGTGTGTATTTTGTACCAAAACTGTGCTAGACAATGGAGCTCAGATGAGCACAACTATTCTGAGAGCCTTTACAGATGCATAACATTTAATTCAGTAACTGCTCTTACTCTCACAACTCAAAGCCGAGATAGAGACAATTTGCAAATCAAAAGTGGCCAGAAGTAGTTGGAGCAATCCCTTTCTACAGGTTCGCTAGAGCAGAACTGACTTCCTCTAGTAACACTAAGGCACATTTATGTTTAGTAGCACTTGAAATCAAAATGAGCTTAAAAGCACTATGCTCAGATACTGAACACTGACAAAAGTCATTATTTTTTCCAAAGAAAACACTCAGTTCTCCTACATGCTAGTCACCATTAGGGGACCAGATAAAATGGGCTGTAGAGAAAGAGCTCTATGAAATAGTATCATGTTGTCAAGAAGTGTGCAGTAAGCCTAGAACCAGAACAAAGGTGTTATTGAGATCTAATTTGCATGCAGTAAAATTCACAGATTTTAAAGGTATTGCTCAGTGATTTTTTTACCTTTGTATATACCAGTTAGATCACTTCCCAGTTCAAAATATAAAACATTTCCTTTTTCCCAGCTTTTGTGTTCATTTTCCCAGTCTATCTTCTAGAGGTAGCCACTATTCTGATTTCTTTTATAAGAGCTTAATTTTGCCTGTCATTGAACTTCATAAAGTTGTACTGATGTATTATTACATAGGAATTTTAATTTATGGCATATTTTCACATTAGATTTATTGTTTGGTTTTTCCAATGTATTTGCTGATATTAATGGTATGGATTCAATAGCTCTCTACTAACGAATCCTTTCTATTAGAATTTAAAATATATGCACAATATTTATTTGGGCACCCATAACCAACACGTTTTGAGTCCAGGTGACAACTGCAGGCAAGAGAATGCTATATCCCTGTGGGCGGACTCCGTGACCCATGGTCCTTACATAATGAAGGATTGCTCCTTGAACAAAGTCTGTTTATGTGCCATGTTACTTTTTACTTCACAAAGTTCTTTTATATAACCATTTCATTTGACACTTAATACGACCCTGTAAGAGAAAAGGAATATTTTTCTGCATTTTATTGGAGATTAGGAGTGGTGAGTCTCAGAAAATTCAGACACACAAAAGGAGTCTTATCTCCCTCTGCTATCCTATACTATTTTCTTCTTCTTAAATGATAATGATCATGCTAAGAGTGTTTATTATAAGCATTGCACATAAAAGCCCTTAGTTTAGCTACAGATTGTACCATAGCATGTTGTAGGTTTTTTTTCCTCTTTTGTTCTCCTCTTAAAGATATTTTTATGGCTGAGTGAGCAAAGGAATACTCTTTTATTTCTAGAAGAAAATTAAACAATCATAGTATCAGGAAATAAAAAAGAGGTAGTGAAGAAGGAAGTTGAAGCAGAAAATTTGAGTATCTGACCTCATGTAACTACAGAATATGTGAAGTACAATAGCTTATAGTCAACCTGATTCCTAGTGATCTTCTCAGGATGAGGGACCTGGCTACCTTGTCACTAAATCCTTTTCATCTTTCGCAGGATTCTGTCAGAGTTCAGAGCCTTAGGTTTACAACACAGGTGGATTGAACCCATCTCTTAGAGGAATTTTATGTTCAGTCAGTCTTAGTAGAAGTTGAGAACAGACTATATTACATTTTAACATTTTTTCTAGCTCAGAGTTTTATGATCCTTTGGAGATTCATAATTTCCAGTATCTATGACACTCCTTGGTATTAAGCTGAGTTTTTCTAATTTACTGCATCACACTAAATGGTACCCTAGTGGTCTGAAAAATGAATGTGTGCACCGAACCCTAAATACTGTATTTAGTACACTTGCCACTATCCTTTTCTTCTTTGCATATTTTCATCTGGAATTATCTCTTATGAGTAGGAAAAAAAATCTTTGTCAAAGGCAGTATCAATTGAATCCTGTGCTCATCATATATTAGCCACAGAAGCTGAGACTTCATTTTCTGCATTATAGAAAAGGGGAGAATTATATAGACTTTCCAAGGTGTTAAATGACTTAAGGTAAATAAAACATTTTTTAAAATGTTTGGAATCTATAGCAAGATATTAATTATATACATATATATTCTAAATACTAATTATATACATACACATGTGTATGTATGTATGTATATATGTATATGACTGCTCTACACTTGCTTTCATTTTTCCTCCTCATGGAATAATATAATAGCCTCCTAATTTGTTTTCTCCTTTAATTTATGATTACAGTGTAAAATATAGTTTAAAAATGCAGTTGTCCTACTTCAGTGTCTTTGATCTTTACCCCAAAACGCTACAATGTTAAATTGCATTTGCTTACCATGGCCAAAAAGTCCATCACAGTCTTACTCAACTTACTTCCCAAACCCATACTGCAGCATTCCCCCCATCACTCATCCCATCTGCAAATATCTTTGATTGACTCCAACTATTAATTGTTCCTTAAACATACTTTGTTTGTGGGCCTCTGAAACCATTGCTCCCTGCCTATAAGATACTTCACCCACATTCCCACATCATAAACTAAGTCTTTGTTCAAGTTTAGATACAATATTACCTTCCTAAAACTCTTAGGCAGACATTCTCTTCTGGGTTTCCCTGGAGTGTTGTCAATTTTGCTGATACAGAGTTTAATTAATTACATAACAATTAGTTGTTCTTGGGTGCACAGCTCCTGATAGCAAGAGACAGATATCATCGTCCTCTGAAAACAGTATCAGAATCGACCCTACATCAGATGTTAGTCTCTCTTCAGTACCCGCATAACATAGTGAGTATACTTTTATTCAACTAACTTCATTCTTGGTTTACTTTTCTGTCTCTTAACCTCTCTTCTAGTCCCACGTGTATGAACTCAAAGACACTGTATTTATTTCTTTATTTACACATTCATCAGCAAGGCTAGGGCTTGACACAGAGGAAACATACCTTTGATGTTTGATATTTTTCATTTTTTATCTGCCAACAAATGAGATTTAGCAAAACCCTCATTGTGAAATTGGGTACTATTAAGTGATCAGAGTGGATCATTTGTTTCTGTTGGTTTGGTGTCCAAAAAGACAGAAAAAAAAAACTAGAAATTACTTCTAAACACTGTCCTGTAGGAATATGAACAAGCTATCCAGGAATTGCTAATTTACTTGTTTACTCCCTTCCTCGATTCTATTCATAACACCGACCTGTCAGCTGTGTATGCGCATTGCTTTATAGACTGGCAAACATTGTCCTTAGCTATTTGAAATTTGATAAAACCTGTTTGGCATGACTGACATGGTAACCATTTTGTGTCGTTGTCATTCTCTGCTTACTGGCATCTTCTGTCAGGCATTCTGAGTGGTGCAGGAGATGGAGTTGGTAAATTTATATCTCTGCCTTTATTTTTACATTTAGACCTTTCAAACTCTTGAGTAGTGCTTGACTTATTATCTGTGTCATTCCATACATTACACATGTTCCAAGCACTTACTTCATTTTTTGTTGCTGTCTAAGACACTTATTAATATTGTCACTCAGGGATAGTGAACTACAGTACTAAAGTAGTCATTGTATCATTTCAATTTGTATCATGTATAGAACCTAAAGAACAATAGATTATCTGCGCTAGCCACTCTAGGCTACCTAATGGAGATCCCAAAAAAGAATAGCATATATGAACAGAAATAGTGACATTGGAACAGCAGCCTGGAATTGGTGAATAATTCTTACTCTTAAATACATCATGAGAGGGGCACCTGGGTGGCTCAGTGCGTTAAGACTGTGCCTTTGGCTCAGGTCATAATCTCAGGATCCTGGGATGGAGCCCCACATTGGGCTTTCTGCTCAGCAGGGAGCCTGCTTCCCTTCCTCTCTCTCTGCCTGCCTCTCTACCTACTTGTGATCTCTCTCTCTGTCAAACAAATAAATAAAATCTTTAATAAATAAATAAATACATAATGAGAGTAGTCCCAAATATTTCCCATATTTTTTAATAGGGGTTTAGAAATGATGGAGAATATATTTTAAATTTATATTAAAAAATGAATATTCTGTATCTGGCACTGTGAGGAAATAGACCCTGTTACTCAGTTACTATACAATCCTTTCTTTTTTAAAATATTCTTTCCTTCTTTTTTTCTGTTCCATTCCTTTCTTCCTTCCATTCTTTTATCCTCTGTCTTCTTATTCTTATTTCCATCCTTTCCTTTCTCTTCCTTTTTTTTTTCATTTCCATATCAAGTATTTAATAATATTCTTTTTAGTGAAAGGTACCATACTATGACCTGTAGGAAATACCGATTTATTTATTTATTTATTGAGATTTTATTTATTTATTTGTCAGAGAGAGACAGCGTGGGCAGACATAGTGGCAGGCAGAGGCAGAGGGAGAAGCAGGCTCCCTGCCGAACAAGGAGACCGATGTTTTGATTCCAGGACAATTGGGTAATAACCTGAGCTGCAGTCAACCTCTTAACTGACAGAGCCACCCAGGTGTCCAGAAATACTGACTTAAACAAAATTAGCGGACAAAAAAGCTTTGTTCTTCAAGAATTGCTATCTAGTATACATGTATAAGAGTGTATTTGAGTAGCACATAGTTTTCTTAAAAGGAAGAGAAAGGCAAAACAAGAAATATAGCTATGATAATAATCTTGAAGATTATGGTGAACAGAGACTTACTGTGCATATTTGTTTTGAGTTTTGTCTTCCTATGTAATTATCTCTGCTTTCCATTTTTTAAAAACATGTTCCTATAATTATTTCTGTGTATACATATTTGCGTTTGTTTTACATCAGATTACATAGGTACTTAAGTGTATGCATTAGTTATGAAGATTATTAACAGAAAAAATGAAAACTGACTTTTAAATTGGTTAATATGCATAAAGTAGAGATGGGCCAAATAAAAGCTTGGACAAATACTTAAGAAGAGAGAGAGAAGACAAAAAAAGAAAAGAAGAAAAGAAAAGGTAAGGAAAGAAAAGAAATGAAAGGAAAAAGAAATATTCTAAGCACTGTACCTGTATTATACATTTCATCATCACAGCAAAAGGAGTTTATCAGAACCATAAAAGAGATAAACTGAGAGTTGCATTGCCTTAGACTGGGAGGACTTATTTAGGGATATGAATGTGAAGTATTTCAGTAGAGATACAACATCTGGATCTGGTATCGGGATGAATAATTTTGTGCTGATAGAAAAAGAATAGGTAAGGAACTAGACAGTACATTCTTCTCACATGGAAATTTCTTTTTTTTTTAATGTTTTATTTTTTATAAACATATATTTTTATCCCCAGGGGTACAGGTCTGTGAATCGCCAGGTTTACACACTTCACAACACTCACCAAAGCACATACCCTCCCCAATGTCCATAACCCCACCCCCCTTCTCCCAACACCCCTCCCCCAAGCAACCCTCAGTTTGTTTTGTGAGATTAAGAGTCACTTATGGTTTGTCTCCCTCCCAATCCCATCTTGTTTCATTGATTCTTCTCCTACCCACTTAAGCCACCATGTTGCATCACCACTTCCTCATATCAGGGAGATCATATGATAGTTGTCTCTCTCCGCTTGACTTATTTCGCTAAGCATGATACACTCTAGTTCCATCCACATTGTCGCAAATGGCAAGATTTCATTTCTTTTGATGGCTGCATAGTATTCCATTGTGTATATATACCACTTCTTCTTGATCCATTCATCTGTTGATGGATATCTAGGTTCTTTCCATAGTTTGGCTATTGTGGACATTGCTGCTATAAACATTCGGGTGCAAGTGCCCCTTCGGATCACTACGTTTGTATCTTTAGGGTAAATACCCAGTATTGCAATTGCTGGGTCATAGGGCAGTTCTATTTTCAACATTTTGAGGAACCTCCATGCTGTTTTCCAGGGGGATTGCACCAGCTTGCATTCCCACCAACAGTGTAGGAGGGTTCCCCTTTCTCCGCATCCTTGTCAGCATCTGTCATTTCCTGACTTGTTGATTTTAGCCATTCTGACTGGTGTGAGGTGATATCTCACTGTGGTTTTGATTTGTATTTCCCTGATGCCGAGTGATATGGAGCACTTTTTCATGTGTCTGTTGGCCATTGGAAGTCTTCTTTGCAGAAATGTCTGTTGATTTCCTCTTCCCATTTCTTTTTTTTTTTTTTTAAAGATTTTTATTTATTTATTTGACAGAGAGAAATCACAAGTAGGCAGAGAGGCAGGCAGAGAGAGAGAGAGAGGAGGAAGCAGGCTCCCTGCTGAGCAGAGAGCCCGATGCGGGACTCGATCCCAGGACCCTGAGATCATGACCTGAGCCGAAGGCAGCGGCTTAACCACTGAGCCACCCAGGCGCCCCCTCTTCCCATTTCTTGATTGGATTATTTGTTCTTTGGGTTTTGAGTTTGCTAAGTTCTTTATAGATTTTGGACACTAGTCCTTTATCTGATATGTCGTTTGCAAATATCTTCTCCCATTCTGTCAGTTGTCTTTTGGTTTTGTTAACTGTTTCCTTTGCTTTGCAAAAGCTTTTGATCTTGATGAAATCCCAATAGTTCATTTTTGCCCTTGCTTCCCTTGCCTTTGGTGATGTTCCTAGGAAGATGTTGCTGCAGCTGAGGTCGAAGAGGTTGCTGCCTGTGTTCTCCTCAAGGATTTTGATGGATTCCTTTCTCACATTGAGGTCCTTCATCCATTTTGAGTCTATTTTTGTGTGTAGTATAAGGAAATGGTCCAATTTAATTTTTCTATATGTGGCTGTCCAATTTTCCTAATACCATTTATTGAAGAGGCTGTCTTTTTCCATTGGACATTCTTTCCTGCTTTGTCGAAGATTAGTTGACCATAGAGTTGAGGATCTATTTCTGGGCTCTCTATTCTGTTCCATTGATCTATGTGTCTGTTTTTGTGCCAGTACCATGCTGTCTTGATGATGACAGCTTTGTAATAGAGCTTGAAATCCGGAATTGTGATGCCACCAACGTTGGCTTTCTTTTTCAATATCCCTTTGGCTATTCGAGGTCTTTTCTGGTTCCATATATATTTTAGAATTATTTGTTCCATTTCTTTGAAAAAGAGGATGGCACTTTGATAGGAATTGCATTAAATGTGTAGATTGCTTTAGGTAGCATAGACATTTTCACAATATTTATTCTTCCAATCCAGGAGCATGGAACATTTTTCCATTTCTTTGTGTCTTCCTCAATTTCTTTCATGAGTACTTTATAGTTTTCTGAGTATAGATTCTTAACCTCTTTGGTTAGGTTTATTCCTAGGTATCTTATGGTTTAGGGTGCAATTGTAAATGGGATGGACTCCTTAATTTCTCTTTCTTCTGTCTTGTTGTTGGTGTAGAGAAATGCAACTGATTTCTGTGCATTGGTTTTATATCCTGACAGTTTACTGAATTCCTGTACAAGTTCTAGCAGTATTGGAGTGGAGTCTTTTGGGTTTTCCACATATAGTATCATATCATCTGCGAAGAGTGATAATTTGACTTCTTCTTTGCCGATTTGGATGCCTTTAATTTCCTTTTGTTGTCTGATTGCTGAGGCTAGGACTTCTAGTACTATGTTGAATAGCAGTGGTGATAATGGACATCCCTGCCATGTTCCTGACCTTAGCGGAAAAGCTTTCAGTTTTTCTCCATTGAGAATGATATTTGCGGTGGGTTTTTCATAGATGGCTTTGATGATATTGAGGGAGGTGCTCTCTATCCCTACACTTTGAAGAGTTATGATCGGGAAGGGATGCTGTACTTTGTCAAATGCTTTTTCAGAAGCTATTGAGAGTATCATATGGTTCTTGTCATTTCTTTTATTGATGTTTTGTATCACATTGACTGATTTGCGGATGTTGAACCAACCTTGCAGCCCTGGAATAAATCCCACTTGGTTGTGGTGAATAATCCTTTTAATGTACTGTTGAATCCTATTGGCTAGTATTTTGGTGAGAATTTTCGCATCTGTGTTTATCAAGGATATTGGTCTATAGCTCTCTTTTTTGATGGGATCCTTGTCTGGTTTTGGGATCAAGGTGATGCTGGCCTCATAAAATGAGTTTAGAAGTTTTCCTTCCATTTCTATTTTTTTGGAACAGTTTCAGGAGAATAGGAATTAGTTCTTCTTTAAATGTTTGGTAGAATTCCCCCGGGAAGCCATCTGGCCCTGGGCTTTTGTTTGTTTGGAGATTTTTTTTTTTTAAGATTTTATTTATTAATTTGACAGAGAGAAATCACAAGTAGACAGAGAGGCAGCCAGAGAGAGAAAGAGAGGGAAGCAGGCTCTCCGCTGAGCAGAGCGCCCGATGCGGGACTCGATCCCAGGACTCTGAGATCATGACCTGAGCCGAAGGCAGTGGCTTAACCCACTGAGCCACCCAGTCGCCCTGTTTGGAGATTTTTAATGACTGTTTCAATCTTCTTACTGGTTATGGGTCTGTTCAGGCTTTCTATTTCTTCCTGGTTCAGTTGTGATAGTTTATATGTTTCTAGGAATGCATCCATTTCTTCCAGATTGTCAAATTTGTTGGCATAGAGTTGCTCATAGTATGTTCTTATAATAGTTTGTATTTTTTTGGTGTTAGTTGCGATCTCTCCTCCTTCATTCATGATTTTATTTATTTGGGTCCTTTCTCTTTTCTTTTTGATAACTCTGGCCAGGGGTTTATCAATTTTATTAATTCTTTCAAAAAACCAGCTCCTAGTTTCGTTGACTTGTTCTATTGTCTTTTTGGTTTCTATGTCATTGATTTCTGCTCTGATCTTTATGATTTCTCTTCTCCTGCTGGGCTGAGGGTTTCTTTCTCGTTCTTTCTCTAGCTCCTTTAGGTGTAGGGTTAGGTTGTATACCTGAGACCATTCTTGTATCTTGAAAAAGGTTTGTACCACTATATATTTTCTTCTCAGGACTGCCTTTGTTGTGTCCCACTGATTTTGAACTGTTATTTTTCGTTATCATTTGTTTCCATGATTTTTTTCAATTCTTCTTTAATTTCCTGGTTGACCCATTCATTCTTAGGAAGGATGCTGTTCAGTCTCCATGTATTTGGGTTCTTTCCAAACTTCTTCTTGTGGTTGAGTTCTAGCTTCAGAGCATTGTGGTCTGAAAATATGCAGGGAATGATCCCAACCTTTTGATACCGGTTGAGTCCTGATTTAGGACCGAGGTTGTGATCTATTCTGGAGAATGTTCCATGTGCACTAGAGAAGAATGTGTATTCTGTTGCTTTGGGATGAAATGCTCTGAATATATCTGTGATGTCCATCTGGTCCAGTGTGTCGTTTAAGGCCTTTATTTCCTTGTTGATCTTTTGCTTGGATGATCTGTCCATTTCAGTGAGGGGAGTGTTAATGTCCCCTACTATTAGTGTATGATTGTTGATGTGTTTCCTTAATTTTGTTATTAATTGGTTTATATAGTTGGCTGCTCCCACATTGGGGGAATAGATATTTAAAATTGTTAGATCTTCTTGTTGGACAGACCCTTTGAGTATGATATAGTGTCCTTCCTCATCTCTTATTATAGCCTTTGGCTTAAGATCTAATAGATCTGATATAAGGATTGCCACTCCCGCTTTATTCTGATGTCTATTAGCATGGTAAATTCTTTTCCACCCCCTCACTTTAAATCTGGAGGTGTCTTCGGGCTTAAAATGAGTTTCTTGTAGGCAACACAGAGATGAGTTTTGTTTTTTTATCCATTCTGATACCCTGTGTCTTTTGATTGGGGCATTTAGCCCATTAACATTCACAGTAACTATTGAGAGATATGAATTTAGTGCCATTGTATTCCCTGTAAAGGTGACTGTATATTGTCTCTGTTCCTTTCTGATCTACCACTTGTAGGCTCTCTCTTTGCTTAGAGGACCCCTTTCAATATTTCCTGTAGAGCTGGTTTGGTGTTTGCAAATTCTTTCAGTTTTTGTTTGTCCTGGAAGCTTTTAATCTCTCCTTCTATTTTCAATGATAGCCTAGCTGGATATAGTATTCGTGGCTGCATGTTTTTCTCATTTAGTGCTCTGAAAATATCATGCCAGCTCTTTCTGGCCTGCCACGTCTCTATGGATAAGTCAGCTGCCAATCGAATATTTTTACCATTGTGTGTTACAGACTTCTTTCCTGGGCTGCTTTCAGGACTTTCTCTTTGTCACTAAGACTTGTAAATTTTACTATTAGGTGACGGGGTGTGGGCCTATTCTTATTGATTTTGAGGGGCATTCTCTGAACCTCCTGAATTTTGATGCTCATTCCCTTTGCCATATTGGGGAAATTCTCCCCAATAATTCTCTCCAGTATACCTTCTGCTTCCCTCTCTCTTTCTTCTTCTTCTGGAATCCCAATTATTCTAATGTTGTTTCATCTTATGGTGTCACTTATCTCTTGAATTCTCCCCTCGTGGTCCAGTAGCTGTTTGTCCCTCTTTTGCTCAGCTTCTTTATTCTCTGTCATTTGGTCTTCTATATCCTAATTCTTTTTTTTTTTTAGATTTTATTTATTTATTTATTTGACAGAGAGAGATCACAAGTAGGCAGAGAAGCAGGCAGAGAGAGAGGAAGGGAAGCAGGCTCCCTGCTGAGCAGAGAGCCGATGCGGGACTTGATCCCAGGACCCTGAGATCATGACCTGAGCCGAAGGCAGCGGCTTAACCCACTGAGCCACCCAGGTGCCCTATCCTAATTCTTTCTTCTGCCTCATTTATCCTAGCAGTGAGAGCCTCCATTTTTTATTGCACCTCATTAATAGCTTTTTTTATTTCAACTTGCTTAGATTTTAGTTCTTTTATTTCTCCAGAAACGGCTTTTATATCTCCCGAGAGGGTTTCTCTAATATCTTCCATGCCTTTTTCGAGCCCGGCTAGAACCTTGAGAATTGTCATTCTGAACTCTAGAACTGACATATTACCAATGTCTGTATTGATTAGGTCCCTAGCCTTCAGTACTGCCTCTTGTTCTTTTTTTGTGTGGTGAATTTTTCCGCCTTGTCATTTTGTCCAGATAAGAGTATATGAAGGAGCAAGTAAAATACTAAAAGGGTGGCAACAACCCCAGAAAATATGCTTTAACCAAATCAGAAGAGATCCCAAATCGTGAGGGGGGAGAAAGGGGATAAAAAGAGTTTCGAAAATAAATAAATAAATAAATAAAATAAAAGAATTAAAAATGAAAACAAATAAAGTATAAAAAAGAAAAAAAAATATATATATATATATTAGATAAACCAGTCTAAAAACGTTAAAAAAAGAAAAGGGTAAAAGTTAAAAAAAAATTTTCGCAGAAGAAGAGAAAAAAAATGAAAAAGAAAATAATTAAATTAACTGCAAGACTAAAAAATCACGGCGAGAAAGCCATGAGTTCCATGCTTTGCTTTCTCCTCCTCTGGAATTCTGTGCTCTTCTTGGTATTGAAACCGCACTCCTTGGTAGGTGAACTTGGTCTTGGCTGGATTTCTTGTTGATCTTCTGGGGGAGGGGCCTGGTGTAGTGATTCTCAAGTGTCTTTGCCCCAGGTGGAATTGCACCGCCCTTACCAGGGGCTTGGCTGAGTAATCTGCTCGGGTTTGCTTTCAGGAGCTTTTGTTCCCTGAGCGCTTTCTGTAGAGTTCCGGAGGACAGGAATACAAATGGTGGCCTCCTGGTCTCCGGCCTGGAGGAGCCGAGAGCCCCGGGCCCCACTCCTCAGTGCGCCCTCAGAGAACAGCGCCCAGTAACTCTTGACTGCCTGACCTCCGGCCGCGCTCCGAGCTCACCGAGCCTGTGGCTGGTTCAAGGTAACACCTAGCTTTGAGCTTACTGTCGGCTCTGTCTCTGTAGCCAGATTTCCCGTTCCAATATCCGCAAGCTCTGTGACACTCAGACACCCCCGATCCTTCTGTGACCCTGCGGGACCTGAGGCCCGCTGAACCCGCGTGGGCTTCTCACGGTTTAGCCTCTGGAGCGATGTCCCTCAGTGGAACAGACTTTTGAAGATCCTGATTTTGTGCTCCGTTGCTCCGCCACTTGCCGGGAGCCAGCCCCTCCCCCCGGGGGTCTATCTTCCCGTCGCTTTGGATTCACTTCTCCTCCTGTCCTACCTTTCAGAAAGTGGTTGTTTTTCTGTTTCTAGAATTGCTGTTCTTCTTCTCTTCCATCTCCCGATGGATTTGCAGGTGTTTACAATCTTTAGATAAGCTATCTAGCTGATTTCCTGCTAGCTGAAGTAGTCTCAGCCTGCTACCTCTCTGCCATCTTGACTCCTCCCTCTCACGTGGAAATTTCTTTTAGAGACCTATATATTTCTGAATCAGAATCTTAGGGTGATTCAGTAGTGAGGAGCAGTAATAGGCACCATTTAAGAAAATAGCCACAATAATGCAATAATCAACAAGTCAGTGATGCTTCTAAACCTCTAGATTGTGAAATAACCTGAGATGAGGCTTGGCACAGGCTGAAATTGTAACGACTTGGAACTGAGGGCCCTTAAGGACATGTAAAGGAGAAATGGTTGACAGATCAGAAAAAAATAAGTAATTATCAGAGAATGAGGTTCTTAAACATAAAGTTACTATTTCTGGTATTTATTTAAGACATTTTTTTAGAGTCAAATTGCTACTATGAATCAGGCAATGACCAAGACAGATATTTACTCTTAGGGACAACAATAAGCAAATACAAATAAATAAATAAATAAATAAATAAGCAAGATTACTTTAGATAATGAGTACTGTGAAGAAAGATCGAATCAGGAATGGGATAGGATGATCAGAACAGTACCGCTTAGAAAGACTTTAAAAGTGAGAAGGAAATATTCATAAAGTATGACACAAAGAAACTTCCATGGAGGAGAAGAGCAGATAAAGTCTAGATGAAATTTATTTGCAGTAGCCAACACAATAGGTGATAAAGCCCTTCCACAACCAAATGATCCTAGAAATGGCCAAGAGACTGACAAGCATTTTGAGAGATATTTGGGAGACAGAACTAACAGGACTTGACAACTGAACTTGGCAATGTGAGCTACCCCAGTAAAGAGAAAGGTTAAAACTTGATTCAAAATTTCGAGTACATGCAATGTTACTTAATAGCACTACTTTGTGCAAAAAGTAAGGATATTTGAAAATAGAAAATTTGAACAGATCAATCACTAGCAAAGAAAGTGGATCAGCAAATAAATAAATAAATAAATAAACAAATAAACTTCCAATAAACAAAATTCCATGACCAGATAGATGATGGCTTCTTAGGCAAATCCTACTAAACACTTAAAGAGGAACTGATACCTATTCTTTTCAAACTATTCCAAAATATAGAAAAGGAAGGAAAACTTCCGAATCCATTCTATCAGACCAGCATTAACTTGAAACCAAAACCAGATAAAGACAGCACAATAGAGGCACCTGGGTGGCTCAGTGGGTTAAAGCCTCTGCCTTTGGCTCAGGCCATGATCCCAGGGTCCTGGGATTGAGCTCCACATCAGGCTCTCTGCTCAGTGGAGATCCTTCTTCCTCCTCTCTCTGCCTGCCTCTCTGCCTACTTGCTATCTCTGTCTGTTAAATAAATAAAATCTTAAAAAAAAAAAAAAGACAGCACAATAAAAACAAGAGCTATAGGCCAGTCTCTTTGATGAACATGGATGCCAAAAATCCTCCACAAAGTATTAGCAAGACAAATCCAACAATATGTTAAAAATAATCATTCACCATTATCAAGTAGGATTAATTCCTGTGTTGTAAGGGTGGTTCAGCATTCATAAATCAATCAACATGATACAGCATATCAATAAGAAAAAGATTAAGAACCACATGATTATTTCAATAGATGCAGAAAAAGCTTTTCACAAAGTACAACATCTGTTCATGATTAAAAACAAAAACAAAAAGAAACAAAAAGCAAACAAAAGAAAAAAAACAAACAAAAAAAACCCCTTAACTAAGTAGGTTTAGAGGGAAAACACTTCAACATAATAAAGACAATGTATGAAAAACTCACAACTCACAACAATCCTCAATAGAGAAGAACAGTCCTTTCTCTTAGAGTCAGGAACAAGTGAAGGATGTCCACTCTCATCACTTTTATTCAATATAGTACTGTAAGTCCCAGCCACAGCAATCAGACCACAAAAAGATATAAAAGGCATCCAAATTAGCAAAGAAGAAGTCAAACTTTTACTATTTTAAATTGTGTGATACCACATAGAGAAAAAAACCCAAAAGACTCTGCCAAAAATACTGCTAGAACTGATAAATGTATTTAGTAAAGTCATAGGAAATAAAATCAATCTACGGAAATCTTCTGCATTTTATACAATAATAATGAAGAAGCAGAAAGAGAAATTAAGAAGGTGACCCCATTTACAATCACACCAAATATAATGATACCTAGGAATAAATCTAACCAAAGAGGTGAAAGACCTGTACCCTCAAAATGATAAAAGACTGTTGAAAGAAATTGAGATGACACAAAGAAATGGAAAAACATTCCATGCTCATGGATTGGAAGAACAAATATTGTTAAAATGTTCATACTACCCAAAGCAATATGCACAGCTAATACATCCCTATCAAAATATCACTAACGTTTTTCACAGAGACAGAACAAACAATCCTAAAATTTGTATGGAACTACAAAAGGCCCTGAGTAACCAAAGCAATCATGAAAAAGAAAAGCAAAGCTGGAGGTATCACAGTTCTGGATTTCAAATTTTATTACAAAGCTGCAGTAATCAAAACAGTATGGTGTTGGCACAAAAAAATAGTCACACTGATCAATAGAACAGAAAAGAAATAAAAAATGAACTCATAATTATAAGGTGAATCAATCTTCAACAAAGCATAAATGAATGTACAAAAAGACAGTCTCTTCCAAAAATGGTGTTGGGAAAATGGAAAGCACCATGCAGAAGAATGATAACTGGAGAATACATTCAAAATGGATTAAAGACCTACTTATGAGACAGGAAACCATCAAAAGCCTAGGAAAAAAGCACAGGCAGGAATTTCTCTGACATTGGCCATAGCAACTTTTTTCTAGATAGATCTCCTGACATGAGGGAAAGAAAAGCAAAAATAAACTATTGGGACCACTTAAAAATAAAAAGCTTTGGAACAGCGAAGAGAACAACCAACAAAACACTAAGGCAACCTACTAAATAGGAGGAAATATTTGCAAATGACATATGCGGTAAAGGGTTAGTATACAAAATACATAAGGAACTTGTAAAACCCAAGAGCCAAAAAAACAAATAATGCAATTTTTAAAAGGGCAGAAAACATGAACAGACATTTCTTCCAAAGAAGGTGTCCAACAAACACAAGAAAAGATGCCCATCATCATTTACCATTAAGAAAATGTGAATCAAAACTACAATGAGATATCACTTCCCACCTGTCAAAATGGCTAAAATCAACAACAGAGGAAACAACTGGAGTTGGCAAGAATGTGGAGAACCTTGTGCCCTTTTGGTAGGAATGCAAACCGGTACAGACATTCTGAAAAACAGTATGCAGTTTCCTCAAAAAGTTAAAAATAGAACTATCCTACAATCTGCATACTACTGGGTATTTACCCAAAGAATACAAAAACACGAATTCAAAGGGATACATGCACCCTTATGTTTTAGCAACATTATTTAGAATAGCCAAGATATGAAAATTTCCACTGATTAATTAATGAATGGATAAAGAAGAGATGGTATATACATACAATGGAATATTTTTCAGCCATAAAAAAGAATGAAATCTTGCTGTTTGCAATGAAATGGATGGAGCTAGAGAGTATTATGCTAAATGAAGTAAGTCAGCCAGAGAAAGGCAAACACCATATAATTTCACTGATGTATGGAAACAGAACAAATGAGCAAAGGTGTGGGGGGAGAAAAAGGGAGAGACAAAGCAAAAAAACAGGTTCTTAACTATGAAGAAGAAACTAGTAGTTACCAGAGGGGACAAGGGTGGGTGGATGAGTGGAACTGGTGATGGGAATTAAAGAGTGTACTTGTCATGATGATCACTGGTGATTAAAATCTTAAAAAAATTGAAAAAAAATTTTTAAAACATAAAAAGTAAAGATATTTGAAAAAGAAGGCAAATGGAAAGGCATTTACGTATTTAGTTCTGATTATATTAACTTCATTCTTCGAGAGGGAAGACCTTCTACTACTTATGTGGGGGATTCCAAACTTGCTTCAGTTCAAAGCAATTAGTTAATATATATGCATTATAAGACAAATCCTCATCCAATTTTTCTGAGTATTATCTTCATGACACTTTACTTTTATTCGACCTGAAAAAAGTAATGAATTAGAAGGTTGGAAACTCTACAATTTTCTAGTTCTCATTGTGCAATCTTGAACAAGTAATTTTTCAAATGTCCAATACTCTAATTTTAAAAAGAAGAATCAAAAAGAAGTCTCAACTTATTCTAGCTCCAAAAATGTATGATTTTATTGTTATTTGGTATTTTAGTTAACCTATGAAAAGTTTTTTTTCTTTAATGTTCTTTCAGTATAAATTAGTTGTCTTTTCTAAAGCATATATTTATTCTCTACTTTTAGTGGTGAAATACTCTCAACAATGCCCAAAGACACAAAACTAAAAACTAGAGTTAATGATTGGAGAAGAGATAGTCATGTGGCTATTCATAGCAATTTTGTATATTTTATTGTTTTATTTAATTTAATTTATTTATTTGACAGGTTCCCGCTGAGCAGAGAGACCGATGTGGGGCTCAATCCCAGGACCCTGCGATCATGACCTGAGCCGAAGGCAGAGGCTTAACCCACTGAACCACTCAGGCGCCCCATCAACTTTGTATATTTTAAAAATATTTTGATTAAAATATAATAAATTTTCATCATTGACGATCAGTAGTAGAGTTAAGATGTATAATTAAGATCAGTGTTATACTTAAATGCCTCATACAGTCTTCTCATTACATTTCTCAATTATTTAGACCAATACTCGTTGCCTCTGGTGCTATATAGACTGATTGTATGTGTCTCTCCAAAATTCATATATTAAAACCTAATTCCCAATGTGATGGTAATAGGAATTGGGAGCTTTAGAAAGTTATCAAGTCATGAAGATGGAGCCATCATGAATGAGATTAGTGCCCTTTTCAAAGAAGCTCCAGAGAGATCCCTCTCTCTTCCAACATTTAAAGACATAAGGAGAAGATAGCTGTCTATGAACAAGGTAATGGGGTCCCACCAGATACTCAATCTGTCACCACCTAGATTTGGGTTTCCCAGCCTTCAGAACTATGAGAAGCAACCTTCTGTTGCTAGAAGCTACCCCAATTATGGGATTCTGTTATAAGAGCTTGAAGAGACTGAGACATCTGGTTATATTTTTTTGCCGGTATTGTCAGTTCCAGGTGACACTATTTTAAAAATGGACTCATTCTTTGAAAATCCTGGAGGGGTGCATCAGTGGCTCTGTCAATTAAGTGTCTGACTCTTGACTTTCAGCTTAGGTGATGATCTTAGGGTCCTGGGATCAAACCCCATGTCAGGCTCTGCACTGAGTTCAGAGTCTTCTTAGGATTCTCACTCTCCTTCTGCTCCTCTCCCTGCTTGTGCCCCCTCTCTCTATTTCTCTCAGATAAATAGATAAATAAATAAATACATAAATCCATAAATAAGTAAATTCTTAAAAAGAAAATACTGGAAGAAAGTGTTATGTAATGGCTGAAGATCAGGACAGGATATCAAAAACACTTATTTGCTTCTAAATTTTAAAACTTTGGTTAGCAAAAAGTCTAGTATGCTGACACAAGACAAAAAATAACTTCTATGAATTAAAGAGTTGAACCTAATTGTAAACTCTGCCAGATACCTTGGGCAAACCATTTATTTGAGAGCAGTTCGTTCTCCTTAAAGGTAAAATAAGGATAATTGTACCTTTCCCCTACCAAATGCAAAGTAAAATTAAAAGGATTAAAGATTCAGTCTGATGCTCCGAGGTCCTCAGAGAATGGCACTAGTAAGTATAATGTGCCTTCATTAACTGAGGCCTGGGGCATGTTATCTTAACCTTTCTTACCTTTGCTTCTTCATCTGTAAAATGGGGAACTAACAACCCCCTGCTGTATCTAATTAATTTGTAGGTGGATTAATTAGTAAATGATAGCTTTCTACAGTCTTATTGAGGGGCGTATCACATTATTGACTGAAGGATCCACAATAGGCTACAGTTTGTGAGTAAACGATCAGACTCATTTCATGAAATAGGTATGCCCTATACTTTAACAGTTTATGGCTGTACTGCTTAGTATTCAGCAATTTAATCTTATGTATTTAACATATCTAACTCTTAGAAAGAAAATCCCTGAAAACATGTCTTTTGATCTTCATTCTGTATGAATGATTTATTTTTTTCAGTATCTTCACTGTCTCTCAACAGCAAAATTATAAATTAAAAATGACTTCTTAAGAGGATCTTATCATACGAAAAAAATTATAACTATGTATGTTGATGGATGTTAACTAGACCTACTGTGGGGATCATTTTGCAATACATACAAATACCAAATCATGATGCTGTAGACCTGAAACTAATATAACATTATATGTCAATTATACCTCAATTTTTTAAAAAAATAAGATTTCCCTGCATCTTATGTTATTAATAGGATTTAATTTTTTTTATTACTCCAATTTAGAAATTTCATTACTAAATTACATTTTCTAAAACATGCAATCCTGTTTATATGTATTAATATAAAGCAAAGAGCAATAATAAATGTGTGAAAGTTATAAGTATTTATCATAATGTGTTATTATATATTAAATAACATATTTTAATTTTAATTATAAAATACCAAGCAAACAAGTCACTCACATACAGATGGAGTAAATGTTTACATTCTGCCATGGTAAAGGTGTATTTTTTTGTTTCCTCTTCAAATATATAACTTCTAAATGAAAACTTCTTCCACATATTAAAATGACAAAAATAAAATTTTCCTCATTTCTTAATTTTGTTTCAAGATAACTAGACATGTAATTTCTTTAAAAGGTCCTTTCTGCTAAGTAATATCATTATTTAGTATACTGGATATCTTTTTCTCTGTTTTCCTGGGATTATAAACCCACAGGAATGTGAATTTATATTAAATCCGCTAGTATAAATATCCAGAAAGAAATCTTTATAATTGGGTTCATCTTAAGTGGCATTTAAACTTTTTTGCCTATAAATAAAAAAACCATATTCATTTCCTTTCACGTTATTATTGTGTATGTAAAAACACTTAAATTTCAAGAGAGGCTATCATGTACCAAAGTTTTGTTTTGCTCAGAGCATGAAATGTCTCCTTTTTTTTTTTTTTTTCACACCTTGTAGAGATAGATTTACCTTAGGATGAAATTTGGTTCTGTGGGTATCCTGTTGTGTTTTGACATTCACAATTAAACAATTCCACATCACCCTAGTTACATTACATTAGCTATAGAGGCAGAATAAGATATTTTCTCCCCATTTTCACAGAGTCAAACTGGCATAGTAATGAGACAATCTCACTAGGCAGGGAGACCTTAATGCTGAGTATGTTCTCCAACCATTCTTAAGATACTTTTTAGCTGATGCTGAAACAATGTTTACCTGGGGTAAAGAACAATAGCTCCTGTTTTCTATTTGCTCTCTATCTCACAGAGCTCATCAAAAGAACTTTTTTCAAATCAGTTCAACAGATTCAGAATCAAGTAATACATAATCCCTAAGATACCAAAAGGTGCATATTACACACACTAATTTTTTTAATTTATATTTTGTCAAAGAAGTAGCTTGAATGATACTGCTGTATTAGAATATGAAAGGAAGAATAAATCCATGCTGATGCCTCTATCAGAGACAGACTACTATTTATTTTTCAACAAATAATTGTTCGATTAAATATTTCATTCAATTTTAAGATTGATTTTTGCCTCTGGGCATGAGTCATTCTATTTGATCCATTGGTACTTTCATGTAGGTGAAAAGTTTTCTTCTAAGATCAGGATAATAATATATTTGGGCATAAGAAATAGAAAATGATTCTGGTTAGTTTAGTCAATGTGTGTGGGGGTGTATAGAATCTAGAAAATTATTCAACAATGAGATACTGGCAAAAGCTTAGCAGACATTCAAAAATCTATTTTATATGGTATAGAGCAAGAACACTTGATTTGGGGCAGGGTAAATTACTGAAGTGCAAAGATTTCAAATGCCTATTCGTTATCTACTTGCTTGTATGAGGGGATTTTCCCCCCATTTCTTAAATGAAAGTTTGCCTCTTGCCAAAGTTCGTTTGTTCAGTTAATATCTGCAGAGGTTGAGCTCAGTGTCAAACAACCAAAGTGATCCAGTCTTCAGAATATGAGATCCAGTTATTCTGACTTTACAACCAATAACAAAATTAGATCAACTGTGCACAACTGTATCAGAGCTTAGCAAATGAAGTTAAACTACACTTGGCTTATATGTTACAAAGATATATATATATAGCTGCAGTGTTCTATTTTATTTCTAGCTTGACCTTCAACTGATCAATACTATATTTTAATAGTAAGTGAAGATTCTATTTTGAAAGTAGCATTGCTCTTCTTTGTTACTTCCCAGAAGTATCTTTTTATTAAAAGCATAAACATTAGAATCATATTGACCCAGCTCCTCTGAAAGCAATGGCTTCAATTAATTCCACTTTGTTTGCTTCTGGATCCCCATTTCACCAAAAGTTTACTCCACCAGAAACAGAGTTGTCCTGTAATCATGTTTCACACTTTGTAGGTTTTCTCCTGCAGATCTGAAATTCTGATTTCCAATGGAATTTTTAATCTGTGTATCTGATGCCATCTTCCATCCATCTTCCAGAAAGACCACATAATTTCTTGGGGCAGACTTTCTGGCTTTCTAGCATGGTTAACACTTTCTCTGTCTGTCTGTCTTTCTCTGTCACACACACAGACACACACACACACACACACACACACACACTTTACCCTTATGTATATACACCCTGGGCTTTGTCAAGGAAGAATAGAAAGTAGTCGTGCATATGCATATTTAGTTTGTTGTGTTATTCAAATTTCAGTTGACTGTTCTTTTATTGCAATATAAAAATTTGAATGTTATACTTCATGTATTTGATAGTCACAGAGAAAATTTAAGGTGGAATAGCATGCTCAGGTATATATATTAGAGAGATAAATTTGGCACATTTTCAAGGTTAGTTTGAAAAGTCTCAAAATGGCAGGAAGAGAAATAGAGGGAAACTCTTTAAACAATTTAAGTGAGAATTATTAGGGCAAAGTTAAGGTAGAAACTCATGTAAGGAAGAGGCATATCAAGATACATTGGGCTGAAGGGCTCCTTCGATGGGTGTGGATGAGAAAGGAGAGGTGAGAGTTTGCAATGCCTTCTGAGTTTCTGCTTTGGGTCTGAGCTGTTAGGCCATTCACTAAAGTAGGAATAATAAAGAAGTGGGTTGGGTTGAAAGGACATATAAACTTCATTTTGGTCCTTGAATGATCAGTTGAGAGCTCAGAACCCATCACTGGGATGGAGATTTAGGTTTAAGGATAATCAGGATATAGGTGGTAGTTAAAGTCAGAAGAAGCTATGACATTACATAGAGAGTTCAGGTGGAATGAAAAAAGAACCAAGCACAAAATGGTGGAGGAAAATAAATAATGGTTAATTAAAGAAGAAAATAGAGAACCAATAATCATAAAGGTAAAATAAGACCCCATATTGTCATGGGGTAAAAAGACAAGAGAAATTGACCCAGGGAGTGGAGAGCTCTGATGAATCACATAGAGGACAGCCAACCCACATGAATCCTCTGGATTTGGGAATTAGAAAGATGACTTTCTTTGGTAGAACATTTGAATTACATGGAAAAGTCATGTAGGAAATGAGTAGGGAGTATGTAAGTGAAGTTGAGGAGTTGAGTTTGAGTTTGAGGAGTTTGAGAAATAAAACAAAGTTAGAAAAGCATTGAAACTATGAAATTAATTTTATGATATATATGAAGAAATACATAAAATTATCACTGGCTATGCCAAATACAAATTAAATAAACATAAAATAATTGTGAATTCCATAAATAAAAATAAAATAAATATAAATACAAATAAATATAAAATTAAATTAAATTTTTAAAAAAGAAAAGCAGAATTTCTAGTATTTTTACAAAGAGAGCTCCAAATTTAAATATCAAATGTGAATAGTATTTTTACTGGAATTTGAATTATTTCCTGGAATGGAGTTTTTTTTGGAGAATAGAAACAAATCCCGAGTACCCATTACTTCTAGTCATGCAGGAAGAACACCACTCTATCTGATATGAGATAAGGATTTCAGGAGAAATATAGGATGTCAGTAAAATGTGACAATGGTGTACATTGATTGGCTTTGCTCTGATTTTAGCCAGAATCACTTATCTAGTACTGTAATAATGTTGCATAATAAACAACCACAAATTTCCATGGCATATGCTAATAAATGTTCCTTTTTGCTGATGAGCCTACAGGTCAGCTGGGTGATTCTGCTAAGGGCCTGTCTGGACTCTTCTCAGCTGGACTTGCTTATGGGTCTTTGGTCAACTGCTAGGTCAGCTGGGTGCCGCTGGGTCTAGAAAGGACTCAAATGTGTCATTACAATCTCTTCTATGCATCTGTCATATTATTTTGACAGACTAGCCCAGATATTTCCCATGGCAACCACATGGAGGGAAGACAAAGTAAAAATGTACAAGAGGTTTTCACAGTCTCTGTTTCACTCAAGTTTGTGAACTATAATATTAACTAATGCAAGTCTCACGTGCAGGCTGAGTCAGTATGAGATGGCACTAGCAAAGGGTATAAAAATAAGAAGTTGTGGAGAAACCATAATAATATTGCTTTCACAGTTCATCACAACATATATATGGAGATATGTGGTCTGAATGCATAAAATAGCATCTTAATTTAAAAAATCTATTTACTCCAATCTATCATGTTTTTGATCAGATATTGTCATTTATGCTAATATGGATGTCTAAGCCATAATTTGTGAAACATAATTTATATAAATCAATGCATGATTGAAAGTATTAAAAATCAAACATGAAAAGAAATGAATAGTCTGCAAATGTCTAAAACACAAGTTTTATATCATAATAACTAATTGCACAACTTCATTTTCCTAAGCCTGAGATTCAATAATATCTTTTTTTTTTCATGGTAGGGGTCAGTCTCAAATATGTTTTGCAGGGGGATGTCTGGGTTGCTCAGTTGTTAAGCCTCTGCCTTCAGCTCAGGTCAGGATCTCAGGGTCCTGGGCTCAGCCCCACACTGGGCTCCCTACTCAGAGGGAAACCTGCTCTTCCCTCTGCCACTCCCCCTTGCATGTATTCCCTCTCTTGCTGTCTCTCTTTCTCTGTCAAATAAGTAAATAAAGTCTTTAAAAATATATATCTTTTGCAGGATGTTGATTCACAATTTATATCAAACATATGTTTCGCCTTTTAGACTCAAGCTAGACTATTAAAACATTTCTCTTTCATTCCACTAATGGAAGAAAACACTGTTTTTGCATTTCTCAAGAAAACCAATCTCAACATTGGTTAAAGTTTTTTAAATGACAAAAACTATATCTACAATTGGTGACTGAGATACATAATGAGCATTGATGCCCCCAAATTAATCAATTTCTATATAACCCATTTTAGACTAAACAATATACAGTTGGATAAAGAACAATGCATTAAGACAATTTCTACAACCAGAAAATCAATAACTGGCAATATCATACAAGGCTACACATCTCCAAAGTTTCTAGAGCCAAAATGAATATATGCACGCAAAAGCTGAATCTTTCATTTCAGGCTTACGAAAAAATTCTATAAGGTACACAGTTAAATTAATGGAATAAAAAAATTAACCATATGTAAGCACAAAATGCAATGGTCTCCCAGTTAGGAAATGGCAGAAAAGTAGAAATTTGGAATTGGTGATAAATTCCTGGCACCAGATATGATTTTGAAATGCTCAGGAAGGCGTGAGGAAAAGGATCCAGTCACTCTGAATCAATCACATCTCTAGCAAAGCAGACATTGCAGAGCAGAGAAACACAACAGAGTAAAGAACACAACCTTGGTCAATGTACTCATGATTCTAGCAATGCTGCCCACTAGGATTTTCTTAATTTCATGGATATATTCTATATCTGCCCTGTTCAATACAGTGACCACTAGTCATATATGGCTACTGGCAGCATTGTGGTTTATATGACTGAGGAACAGACTTTTCAATTTTAAAAAATGAACTTAAATTTGAATTATCCCTTGTGCCTAGTAGGATTCTGCATAGGACAGTTCAGTAATTCCATCTATTGGTTTACAATCTGTATTCCCAACTCAGCCTAACTCCTTGGCTCGATGATAAACTTGATAAAAATTATAGAGATTATTCATAATGATTTTTCTATTGTTCTTTTTCTATAGTGTAGTCATGCTGATATATAATGGAAGAAAATATCAGCCAACTTTTAAAGTTACTTGGACCAAAGCAAAACTGGAAACACAAGCAGCTAGATGAACACTAACTCTGGATTTATCGGAGTAAAAATATTGGAGCCACTGAGGGACTCCTTACTACTCTTTACTTGTTGTCTAAATGCACTGTTGATAAAGTCTGAGAAATGTTTAGATGTATTTCTGATAGTATCACTGTGTGAATATCATGTTTAAACTCTTCAAATTGAAGAGATAAATTATGCTAGTCTTGTTTACTCTTAAATGATCATTCGATACCACTTGGCCTTGGTCTAATCTGGCTTCAGAGCTCTGCCCCAAGTGGGAAATGTTTATTTATTTGATAGCACACAGAGCAGCTCTCAGAAGAAGTGATATGAAGCCAGAAACAAAGTGGACTAAACTTTGCTGTGTGTCTGTATTTACAAATTAAATGTATTTCAAATGTTTTTCAAACAAGAAGTCTCCATGTGCTCAGTAGCTCTACTGCATCTTGCGAAAGATAAACACCAGGACAGCTGGTTCAGGTTGTTCTCACTAACTTAAACCCCGCACATGTTGACCTTTAATGGTTGATCTAAAGAGAAAAAATAATTAGATCCTGCTTAATTTTTGCTTAACTACTTCCTTTTGATGTTTTATTTTCTTCAACACGCTATTTCATTCACTTATATCCGAAACTAGTTTCAAATGACACTGAAAGTCAAACTTGTGGTCAAGTTGCTTAAAAACTTCTTTAAGCGGGTTCCTCCGTGGAGTAAGGTGTATAGACGGTGTTTGTAAGTTTCCATGAAGCTGTTAAATACTTTGTAAATGCATTTAATTCTGTTATGAGCCTTCCAAATTAAGTCTTTAACTTAGAAGTGAAAATAGCACCTCTAAAGAATGATGGCTCAAAGAGTGGACAATTACCACATGACTCATATTTTCCTTTCCTTCAAAATCACCTCTAAGCTTCAGAAATGCACATATTCTCCTGTTCCATTTCCTACTTTTCCCACTCTTCCATGGATCTTTGTTGTTCTTAGTTCAGATTCATTCTCTGTTTTCATCAAACTATCTTTATATACTTCTCCAAAACTAGCTCATTGCACACCCTCATCAGCTCTGACTTGATATCTTCAAACCTAAGACACTATTGAACAAAAACAAGACAAATATTACAATTCAGAAAGTTTTTAAATGTAAATGTATATATGTAGGTATTAGAAATCAAGGAGTTCAATATACCAATGAATTGTTGATTGTTAAGCAGATTTAAGACTCATTTTTATCCATTTTTTCCATAGGAAAAATATGACTCCTTGTTATAATTGATACTGGACTTTTTGCTTTCATTTTTAGGGATATTAAGGAAGTTTTAAAAAGTTTTTTGAAGATGCTAAATTATGTTAGTGACTACTATATTTTCCCTCTTTTTTTATTTTTTTATTCAATGTGTTTAAATTTAAAAAAAAAAAGTCTTAAATCTGCTTAGCCATCAAGAATTCATTACTGGTTATTAGATGAACTTAGTATTTCTTAAATGTGTTCTGTATCACTGAGCAGAACAAAGCAATATTCCTTAGATGCAAACATGATGTAAGCCCAGGTCTTTTTGAAAAAAAAAAACAAATCATAGAAAGATCCATGCTATAAAAATATCTGTCTTACTATAACTGATAACAGTCTTTGTAAAAAATAAGGCTTTGTGAAGATTATCCATATTCAGATATAAAGAGACATGATAATATATGAGTGGGGACTGAGGAGGATGGTATTGGTCATTACTGAGGGTGAAAAAAGTGCACTTTTCATTTAATGGTAAAGGGGAAAAAAAGTGTGAGTAGGGAACACAATCCAAAACCTTAATTACTTACATACATACATATTGGAAAAAAAAAAAAGACATTTTCTTTACCAGACTCCTTTTTATAGACAATGTCAGTAATAGGGACTTAAGATTTTTTTTAAGATTTACTTATTTATTTATTTGACAGACAGAGATCACGAGTAGGCAGAGGGAGAGAGAGATGGGGAAGCAGGCTCCCTGCTGTGCAGAGAGATCAATGCGGGGCTCAATACCAGGACCCCGAGATCATGACCTGAGCCGAAGGCAGAGGCTTACCCCACTGAGCCACCCAGGTGCCCTGGGACTTAAGATCTTTAACTTTCTTTTTCCTTTTTCATATTCCTCTACATTGTTCACCTTTAGAAAACTGTCTTTGGCTCAGGTCATGATCCCTGGTCCTAGCATCGAGCCCCATGTCAGTTTCCCAGGTCAGCAGGGAGTCTGCTTCTCCCTCTCCCTCTGCCCCCCTCTTGCTTGTACTCTATCTCTCCCTCTCTCTCAAATGAATAAGTAAAATCTTTAGAAAAATAAAATAACCTTTTACTTTATTATTGCCATCTGGCAATAAAGCTAGACTACCGCCTCTATTATTTAATATCTATATATTTATAGTTTATATTTCTTTACTTTGTTGCCATCTGACAACAAAGCTAGACTACCTCCTTTATATTTTTAAATATAGAACATTTAAAAAATGTATTTCATTAAATTAAAATTATAGTATTATGTGTTATATTATATAATTATTAAATTATAATTATGGTTAAGAGTGAAAAGTATACAAAATTAAAAGATTTATAAATGTCATAAGTATATCTTTTTTTCTACTCATAAATATGATTAAAAGAAAAATTTGCATTCATAAATTTGTGCTTTTGGAGGTTTTGCTAAGCAAATCTGAAACTTAAAACACAGAAAGGAACAGAGACAGAAAATAGCAACAACAACATCAGAAAGAATAGCAAAAATGTCAAGATACAAACGCAAGATTATGAAAAACCAATCGTGGCATATTTCAGGTGCAAAGGGAAAATATGTCCTGCTGGTTATCTTCCAAAGTACTCTAGGCTTCTATATCTAGCTATGACCCCAACTGGGATGTGGAATAAGCATCTCAAACTTAACCTGTCCTTAATAAGACCTCTCATCCTCAAACACACAAACAATTCTAAATGCAATATCAAAAACTTCAACAACTCCTTATGTTATGTCTTCAAAATATTTTCAGAATTCAAGTTTTCTTATCCTCCACAGACACCTTGATGCAAGCCACTATCATCTTTTTCCTGGATTATTGAAATAGTCTCCAAAATTCTCTTTTGGTTCTGCCTTTACCACCAATGCTCTTCCCTATCTGGCCAAAACTGTAGTATCAATTTGGCAGCCAGGGTGATTGTTTTAAAATGAGTTAGGTCCCAGGGTGCCTTGGTGGTTCAGTGGGTTAAAGCCTCTGCCTTTGGCTCAGGTCATGGTCCCGGGGTCCTGGGATTGATCCCCACAGGGGGCTCTCTGCTCGACAGGGAGCCTGCTTCCTCCTCTCTTTCTGCCTATCTCCTCTGCCTACTTGTAATCTCTGTCAAATAAATAAATAAAAATCTTTAAAAAAATATTTTAAAATGAGTTAGGTCCTGTCACTCCTCAGCTTGGATCTTTCTAATGACTTCCCACTTCACTGAGAATAAAACACAAAACTTTGTAACAACACCCTGGCCTTTTGTGATCGGTCTTCCTCCACCACAACAACTTGACCTCATCTTCCACCTTTCCCATCCACTCTCGCTGTGTTCCCACCACACAGACTTCCATGCAGTTTAACCATCAATCAGAAATGCTCACCAAAGGGAATCTGGCTTGCTCTTCTCTCTGTTTGGAATGTTCTTCCCAAGGTATAAATACCACTCCCTATCTTAGATCCTTGGGACTTGGGATTTCGCTTACATTACATAAGAGCATTTTCTGAATATCCCACTTAAAATTTCATTTCCTCAGACATTCTGCATTAGGCATTCTCTCTTCTGCATTAGGTCTCACCATCTAATACACCATATATTATACTCATTTATTTACTGTCTTCGAACTCCTGGATGTGACTTTTAGGAAGGCAGGCATTTTTGTCTATAATATTCATTGGATCCCACTGCCTAGAACAAAACCCGTCACATAATGGGTATTTAATGCATATTGATTGAGTGAATGAATGAGTAGACACTTAATATTCAAAGAATTCTTTCAAATGATATAGTAGAAAAAGTTGGCAAAGGATATGAATAAGTAGTTCATAGGTAAGGAAACCTAAATAACCAATAAAAAATTGAAACTTTGCTCTACTCAAGAGAATAAAGGTAATTACAACAATTTCAAATGAAATTTGTAATTTTTTTCCATCAGACTGACAAATTTAAAAAATTGTAAGGTGCAGAGACTGAAAAGCTATTAATTTCTCTAACATATTTGGACAAACTGATGGACATCTTTTGTTTGTTAATGAATTCCAGCCTCACAGTGATAAGTATTGAGGAGATTTTCATGGTCTCTGAGGTGGGAGCACAAATGTTTTATGTGGACCAAGGGAAGGACCAACATTCAGGGAATGGAAGGGAATGCTAAGGGGGCTACTTTCTACTTCATTCTCCTTCCCTTTTCTCCACCTTCTTTGAGTTCCTGGGAAACTTACCTATAAAGATTCAATTACCTAGATGTCTGATCCTTAAATTTCTAGTTGTATTCAGCCAATAAAGATGAGAAAAAGGAGACGACTGAGGTCACAGGATATATGTTACCAATTCCCTTTTCTCAGGATCTTGACTGGCTGACCACATCCCTGAGGAAGGTTGCAACGCCTCAGGGCAATCTTCACACATCCCCTCTGTCTTCTAGAGCCTCCTGGTCTAGAAATGATAATTCATTAGTGTTATGAACATTAGTGGATTGAACTAGATCTCACAGTCTCCCTAAATACTACCCGCTCCTTTATAATTGATCTCTTTATTAAACTCTTCTCAAAGTTGGTGACTGTCTTGTGTCCACATTCCATGCTGGGAGCCTAACTTGTAAATGCAATGACTGCACATTAAAACTAATAAAAAATATATGTAATCTTCTACCAGCAACTCTTGAAAATCTAACCTTTTCAAACAAAAGCACCAGTACTAACAGAATATTGCAGCTTGTAACTATAATGGCAAAACAACTGAAAATAATCAGAATCCCTTTCAATGAAGAAATAGTTTTATCTATTATGGTATGATAATATTGAGGGTGTTAATGTGGTTATTAAAAAAAGAATTAGTTAGAAATATATCTTAATTTGGAAAGATGACCATGCTATATTTTAAATACGGAAATTAAGAGTCAAAGTAATTACCACTTTTTTTTTTTTTTTTTTTTTTTTTTTTAAGAAAAGCAATAAACCCCATATATGTGTATGGATAAGGGCCTGGGGAGATACCATGAAGCTATTAATATTAAAAAGAGCTGAGGCGGAGATACTTAACACTTTTCTTTAAAATATTTGTTTTTTGGTTTTTTTTTTTTTTTCAAAATGTAAAATGAACTTGTATTACTTCTACTTTTGGAATTAAAAAATAATTAAAAAGTGGTAAGAGTAATTAACATAACTATGTTTCTACAGACTAAGAATTTCTCTGCCTCCTAAAGCAGACTTTATTTTCCAGCTCTTTTTAACTTTCCTATAACCTGTACAGAGAAATCAGGAATCTCCTTCAGTGAGAGTAACAGGCTTTGGAAGGAGGAAGGGTGCTGAGTGAGGGCCTCTCTATTTTATTTTTCCTAGACATTTTTGTGGTCTGATTCACACACAGCTGATGCCACCAACTTTCCTCTGGCTAACATGGTGCCTGTATGGAAATACTGGATATTCTCTTTTGCTTTAGCGCCCTTTAAGACTTAAATATATACTTATTATAGTCAGAATCTTACACCGATCTTACCTCTTAATAACTATAAACTCAGAAGCTGTTCTCATCTCAAGAACATGGGCTAGGAAAGTAAATTTGATACTAAAGCAAGAAATGTTCAAAATGTTAGAGTAGAAACCCACTGTAACTTAAATGAGGTGAAAGAAAAAAAATCTAAAATTGATTTTTTTTTAATTTTTTATTTTTTATAAACATATATTTTTATCCCCAGGGGTACAGGTCTGTGAATCACCAGGTTTACACACTTCACAGCACTCACCAAAACACATACCCTCCCCAATGTCCATAATCCCACCCCCTTCTCCCAACCCCCCTCATTTTATCCATGTTTTCATTTCAGATGAAAAAATGGCCCATAGTATATACAGATCTACTTAAAATACGGGCTTCAAAAGGAGTCCTATGTGCACAGACTCTCCATTAGAACAGTAAAAGTACCCCCACAGAATCAGTATGCCACCTAACTTGCCTCGGGCTCATTTCAAAACCTCCAGTCCACATTCCAAAGGCATCTAAATAAAACATTAAAAATGGTTATAAATTGTTTAGCATATGACCTAGATAGAAGGTACAGTCTCACTTATCTGTGAAATGTACACATTAATAATGAAGTTTGTAGACCACTTTATTAAATATATTAAAACTTGCATCAGCCAAATGTATTAAACACATTTATACATCAGATAAAATGGTAAGCCCTTGAATACAGTTATATGATAAAAACACTATTAATAGGAAATGGAACTGAGTAGCTGCATAAATTAATCATAAATAGCTTACTGCAGGGGCTGCGGTTCATATCTAGACTAGTGAGATTTGTTGAAGAATGACTTTGGTTAGATTGCTAGAGTAAACAATGGCGAAATGGATTTCACAATCTCAGCACTGCAATCTCAGCACTCACCTCCATGCAATAAATAGTTCTTGTTTGGACGACAAGTTTAAGTGAATGTGAAGAACAGAAGAAATGTATGTGTCTGGAATGCCCTTTGGATACTGTCAAAGAGCTTTGAGAGTTTTGTAAGTTCACTTCAAATACAAGGTTTAAAAAAAATAAGGTATATGGCAAATATTTTGGGAATGCATGGATATAATATGGGAGAGCAAATATTTAACATTTCATCTTGCATAGTAATTTAGACTAGATCCCCTAACTTTTCTCATAATTCAGTAAAGACTACAGACAGTTTAAATTGAAAAGACAACTATGCTGTTCTTCATTGTTTCAATATGGATATATCTATTGTAGACATGTCTACTACAGGCCAATAGAAGCTAATACTGGATAAAATATTTTCTTTTAAAGCCATAAAAGGTAGAATAACAAATATCCTAAATGTTTCTAGAAATGGGCACCTACCCATAAATTCTAAGATATTGCTTATTCTGAGAAAAAAGGACCTTGAAAAGTAATGAATATATAATTTGTTTGCTCAAGTACGGTACAAAGACAGAGACAAGTTCCCTGATATTTGGAATAACATTCGTATTCCCATCACCACACAGGCAGTTAGCTCTAATAATTAGCCATCCATTAAAGCACTCAGAGCCCTAACCTAATAATCAGCAATCCTGCAACCTTCTACTCTCACAGCTTCCTCCTACTACAAGTCTGGGTAATGATTAACTCTGTCATAAGCCTGTTTGTCCATTTATAAGTTGAAAGTAGCTCAACTCTCTCTCTCTCTCTCTCACTCTCTTCATCAAAAGCACATCTAGATAGTAAGATTTCACTGTACCATGTATTCACACAATTACAAAGACTTTCAACTGTCTGCTACACATTATTTCATTTGATCCAGCTTGTTAGTAAGGGTAACCATACATTACAGTTAGTCCAAAACAGACCTCATTATACCTGCTAAATTGGTGTATTTGTTAACAGGGTATCATTTCAACCCTACAAAGCTGAAAATAATGTATTATACTAGTTCTGGGATCAAATTAAAGGTCTATAAATATTTGTTGTTTTTTGTAAATGTTCTGATTATGAATTAAAAAAGGAAAAAAGGAATTGGACATTTTTCAATGATCTATGTGCTTGCTTCTAGTATGTTCTGGGAACACTGTGCTTTGATTATTAAACACAAGTATCCTATATCCCTAGGTGGGTGTATTTTACTATTGGAAAATCAGAGTTTACAAATCAAGGATCCAAATTTGGCATCTAATAGAAAATTTACTTTTAGATTAGTGATCTTGTTTTTACACAAAATCTCTGATACGTTAAAAATCTAACTATGGTGTTCTTGGTGCATTTATTTGTTTATTTTTAAATGTTTACTATTTTTAATTATTATCTACACCTAATATGAGGCTCAAACTTACAACCCTGAAATCAAGAGTCACATGCTTTACTGACTGAGCCATAATATTAGAGAGAGTTCATGAGTTTCTTAAGATTGGATAAAACTGCTGCTTTCACTGTATAAATAAATAGTGTTTGGATTTGGGTAATAAACTGTATAGTCACTCTACTATAAGACTGAAAAGATAGAGATTTATCTTCTCATTTTCAGTAATGAAATTTAAGACTCAAAGTTGTTAAATTAATTATCTTTAGTAACAGTTAGGCCTCGTTAGTGCTCTTTCTGCATAACTTTCTCCTCGTGGCTGCATAAACCTTTTATTTGGGCACATTACTATATCCATTGCAGAGTGTAAATAAATAGAGTCAAAGGCTCTCTAGCTCCATTCCAGATTAAGTACTTTGCATACGGGCATGTATTACAGTAGGATAAGTCTATAAAGCAATATGGAGGAACAAAATCTTGGTGAGAGGTACATCTTGGCAGAATGAAGGTTATATTTGTCTTTCTGAGTAGAAAACTATTATTAGTTTTCCTTGGATTAAAAATTGTAACTCACAATCTTTCTTGTAAAATGGAATTTACCAAAGAAAAATGAACTATTCATCCAGAACACCGAAGCATGAATTTATCATGATGTGTAATATAAAATTATATAATCATAAAATGTCTGTGACAAGAAGGACATAGAATTCTGGATTTCCAGGTGCTTGGGTGGTTTAGTTGGTTAAGTCTCTAACTCTTGGTTTCAGCTCAGGTCAGGATCTCATGGGTCATGATCTCATGGGCCATGAGATCAAGCTCTTCACTGAGTTTGTGCTCAGCCAGGAGTTTGCTTCAAGATTCTCTCCGTCTACCCCTCCCCTCACACTCTCCCTCTCTCACTCTAAAATAAATAATCTTTTTTTAAAAAAGGAATCTTAGATTTCATCACCTCAAGCCCCTAATTTTACAAATGAGAAAACCATGTCACAAAAGTCACAGATTAATATTTAAGAGGAAACCAGTGCTATGACTTTACATACTTTAAAATATGGAACTGTGAAGAGAGAGCTTTTGACTTGACAACGATTTTCTTCCAAAACCTGTCCTACAAAAGGCTCTGTATAGAAAGATCCTTTGGTCATGCATGTTTGTAGACTATTTCATACAGCACATAAGGAGACCAAGAACTCAGTGAAGTTGTGTATTTAGGAATCTAATTTTCCTTCATGTCACCAAGAATTTTCAGAATTTATTTCTTCATGTATTCTCATTTTGTTTACATATACTTATTAGGAAAATCTATTAGAAAATGCTGATCCACAGAGATACCTATTGATCTTTCAAACAAAAACATTGCCTTTCATCAATAATCTTATGTAATTTTAGTATAGGTTGATCAAGAAATAAACAATGACAAAAAAGTTATTAAGACTTTGGTATTAAGTATCTTTGTTTCTCTAAAAAATGGTTACTAATATTTACACAAGTTTTTATTTAAATTACAAACATTACTTGAGATGATGGATGAGATAGATAGATATTCTCCCCAGGTGACATGTTGTACAAGGAAATAAATATAGAGCAATCTTTAAACTAAACATACATATACAGAGAACTGAATGGAATAAAATAAATAACTAGAGAATGGAAAACCAAACCTTAAAGAGAGAAGAATATGCTAATAAAATATGAACTATAATTCATGTTTAATTTCGCTTAGTTACAGGGATGTTGATGGGAACAATAAAGATAAATTATTTTTTATGACTCTGCCTGAATAATTGTTTATAAAATATTCAAAATTCCACATGCCTCACTTGTGCAACTTTATGTTGCAATGATAATTTATTTTGGGACCTAGGAAAATCCAGAACTGCTTCAGTGTATTTCACCCACCTCTATTTTTCCAAACATTCTGGTCTTTAAAGTGCTTTCTTGCTTTTGCATTGGAAGAAGTGTATGGTAAATTATGAGACATTTTCTTTTGTTGAAAATTCAGGAAACAGTTTCTTCAAATTTCCAGAAAATAAACACTTGTGCTTTGAGTACGAAGAATATAAGTGAAGATGGGGCTCATTATCTCTGTCTCCAAAGAGCAAACATTAATTCTTGTCAAGATATCAAACCATTTTTCAAAACTTATTTCCTTCTTCTCAAAATATCCTTTTTTCCCCTACAGTTTCACTTAAAGACTATGCACACCCTTTCCTTTTCTTCCAAATAAACATGCATTTTCTAAGTGTCACACTGTTTCTTAGCCTTCCTGAAACAAATCTCATAACCAAGAGTGACTATTTTGTTTCTAAGATTTCCCAAGCATGTTTAAAAAATATTGACCTTCATCCCAAACTACTATGCATACTCATTTTTCCAAAATATAAAAAGATGTGGTACTGAACTATTAAAATTTCTTTTATAAGATATAAAAAATAAGGAGTAAGGTATTTAAAATTAAATTCTCTTTTCTCCTTTCTGTTCATTCATCAGCAAAGAAGAAGGGAGTCTTCACTCCTGTCCTAGTTTAAGGATTTCCAGGTTTATCCTCTAAACTTTATGCTCCTTAATCTGGAAAGCAGTCTGGATCAGGGATATTAACAACATACCATGTTTCTAAACTGAAATCTTTGCTTGGTTTCAGTAAAAGCAAACCAAAATTTTTAAATAAAAATATATGAAAATTAATATACTTAGGAAACAGTTGAGATTTCAGAATACCAAGAAAATTGCTAGATTATATTTAATGAGTTTGTCCAAAGACAACTCTAAGGGCTTTGAATATATTATCTGATTTAATCATAAAGATAACTCTGTGCTATTATCTCCATTCTACCAATGAAGAAACTGAAGACAAATTAGTTTAGGATACTTGTATAAGGGCACATAGTAGTACCTGAAACTGCAATCAGATACAGGTAGTTTCATTCTAAAACCCAGCTAAATCATTATAATTAAGATAAAGATTTTTAAAGCATAATAACTCCTGTGAGTGGCACAGAACATATAGCATGTGTGGTTTCTTGAGTTCTGAACATTAAACACTATGGGTTTGGAAGCCAGGGCAAAGGCCCTACTGGGTGAGCTTTGCATTGAGAGAACACTTACATTGGAAAAACAGAGCTAAATCTATCATTTTCCAGTAGATCTACCATTGTTTGGTTGGTCATTCATTATCTGAAAGAGGGATTCATAGAGTTGGCCATTGAAGAAGACCCCTCATTGACTGTGTAATTACCTAAGATGATGTTTCCTCCTTTGCTAAAATGAGAAAGGAGCCTGCAGTAGTAGACCTCATGACTATCAAGGCAATACACAAGCCATCTTTAAGGCTATGTATACAACTTATGTTCTAACCTCAACCTTGAAACTAAAATTTTAATTTTTCATCAAACTAAAGGAAGAAAAAAATTAAGATTTCCTGAATGCATACAATGTGAGAAACATTATTGAGTATTGAATCTGATTATTTCATTTGTCTTTGGCTTAAAGCCCCTAACATGATAAAATTATCTTACATTTAAGATGAGAAAACAGTCTCGGAGATGGGGAATTTACCAGACATCAGATGACTAGCTAAACTGCTGTGTTGGCATTTGAAAACAACTGGATTAAATGACATGGTCTTTCCTCTCTAGCAACCAATATGCTTCCATGAACTTAATATCTAAACTCAGGGAAATACATAAGGGAAAAATAAAAAAGCAAAAAGCATCGCTAAAAATAAAGTTTTCTTTATGTTTCTCTAAGCTTCTTCAGGCTGAAGATTGAGATACAAGATCATAATAATTAGAACAAACACTCTTTCTTGGATTTTGCCCCCATTTCTGTTTTGGATTCACACCTCTCAGCTTACAGGAATTCTCATTCTTTGTTATCTTTCCCTCTCTTACATGCTTTGCGCGACTTGACTAGATATTTTATAAAATCAAACTTTATGTTTTTTCAAGTTTCTCACATAAAAACAAGAGAAATGGAAAAATGTCCCTTCCTTCCATATTCTTCATCTTTCTCTAGCTATTGCTTTATTTTCTTTTTTTATAACACTACCATTTTGAGCCCACAATCTTGAAAAAGTTGCCTTCATTGTATGCAAGTCTTTATATTTCATAACCAGTATTAATACAACATCTGTCCCATCACTAAACAAAGCTAATTTTGTTGATGTCACCAAATGTATTGCTAAACAATGAGGCCAGGTTTTCAGTCTTGCTCATAAGCCCTCAGTAACTTCTTTTTTTTTTTTTTTTTAAGATTTTATTTATTTATTTATTTATTTGACAGGTAGAGATCACAAGTAGGCAGAGAGGCAGGCAGAGAGAGAGAGAGAGGGAGGCAGGCTCCCCACTGAGCAGAAAGCCCGATGTGGGGCTCTATCCCAGGACCCCGAGATCATGACCTGAGCCAAAGGCAGAGGCTTAACCCACTGAGCCACCCAGGCGCCCCGCCCTCAGTAACTTCTTACACTGCTGATGACATCCTTGGCGGAAACACCTTCTCGTCTTGGTTTCTATGAAGATATCTTTTGGTAAAAGTCTTACCTCTCAGGATACCTACTCTCTCATTCTAAATGGCTCTTTCTTCCAGTTATCAGACATTAATTATGGAAGTTCTTCAAGTCTTAGTACTAGTACCTTTTCTCAATTAACTCCAGCCCTAGTGGACTCTAGAGTTATATCACTGCTCAGGACATTCCCTTAAAGCCTCAGACCTATTTATCCAAATGGCTTTTGCAACCATTTATTGGATAGTCTTCTATATAATGCAAAGTAACGCAAAGTCAACATGCCCAAATACAAACTGCTATTTTCTCTCTCTCCCTGATCCTAAATCAGCCATTTTTCTGTGTTTTTTACCTAAAAGTGTAGCAGCAGCACACTTCATGTGTAAGGAAATATTTATTAAATCATTCTTGCCAATTATTTTTTCTTACTCCTAATAGGCAACCTATCACATCTGGCTGAATTGACTTTCGAAATACTTTAAGACATAAAAAACTAAAAACTCTGTGTTAAATTTTTCACCAATGCCCTGGTTTTGCCCAATATCTCTAATACATATTTATATTAAAATATCTTTAAATTTTGCCGATACTACCTTACTCCATGGTGGAGGGAAATTATTTCTGTGTCTGTAGATTAACCTCTTAAGCTTTAAAGAACAGGGACGATGGTAGTTGTGATGAAGGCTGGCATGAAAACAATCCAATAAAAATACATTGTTCAGAGCCAGTGCCCTGTACTTCTTAAATCTGTGTTTTGGCTCAAATTAGGGGGATTTCAAACATAGGTATAATAGATACTTCCCAATATATTGAAGTAGAATATTTAAATTCACTTAATTAACATATAGTCTATTATTAGTTTCAGACCTAGAGTTCAGTGGTTCATCTGTCTTATATTTAAAAATTTTTCAAAAAGAGGGGCATCTGGGTGGCTCAGTGGGTTAAAGCCTCTGCCTTCAGCTCAGGTCATGGTCCCAGGGTCCTGGGATCGAGCCCCACATCAGGCTCTCTGCTCAGTGGGGAGCCTGCTTCCTCCTCTCTCTCTGCCTGCCTCTCTGCCTACTTGTGATCTCTGTCAAAAAAAAAAATTCAAAAAGAAGTTAGAAGTACAGTAGAAAATTGGAGACATTTCAAATTGTTTGGGGGAACTTCCAGTGTTAGTTATTTAGATATAGGAGATAACTAATGTAAATTATCCACGTAATTTAAGACATATTCATCTTTTAGCATTTAAATGAATATAATGTATCTTTCAATATTCCTATGTCTAGAAAATAAAGGGTCTTATTTATACTCATAAAAAGAAAGTAGAATTTTAAAGTGCAGATAAATAGAAAATACATTCTGTACCCCGTCTTCCCATATTCTTTTCCTCTGGTTCAAAAATGTGGAAGAAATTCTTGGGCTCTAGGGAAATTCTGATTATTGACTTTTTGCCTGACTGCTTTAACTTTGTCTACACAAGGGCCCAGGCCATCCCAAAGCATCCATATATTCTTCTGCTGATATGGACACACATTTGTTAGTCCAAGGCTACCGGCCCCATCCCCTGAGCCCTTTTTCATCTTGGGCCTGCAGTAAGAGGGAACCATAACAACTGACTGTGTCAAAGTGACTTAAAACATCACTGTGGCACTCAAACTCCTGTTTCTCACCAACTGAAGCTAAGTCTTTCCCTGATGCCCAAGGGTTTTCACTGGGAGCTCCACTGCTGTGTTAGGTGGAAGAGGCAGGCAGAGTAGAAAAGCTCACAGAAGCTCCTCAGCCTCCTTCCATTTTCTGAAAATTTCATTTCGCCAGGTCAAAGAACTCTCTTGGCAAGTTGAGACACTTGGCAAGGCACAGTTTGCTAATGCCTTCTACACCCTCTTTTTCTCTCCCTTCCCCATCATTTTGCGAAATGACTAGTTCTTACTGAGAAGTATTCAGGCACTCACTTAGTCTATCTTTACACAACTTACCAAAGTTCTAGAAGCCAGTTGGAAAAAATGTGCTGAATTTTCTGTGGCAGATTTTGCTATATAAAACATATATATTCTAGCTGATGTAATTAAGTCTGAGGACAGAATTTCCCTACTTAATCCTTGGGCAAAAAATTCTTTTATTGTTTCCTTTCACGTCAAAGTAATTCCAAAGTCCTGAGTGGACATCTAAAAACTTTCTAAACCCAATCTCAGACAAGTTGAAGACAAGAAGTTTTCATGTTTTGAGATAGAATGAGGATGATTTAATGAATAAAAGTGTAAAAGGGGGTAACAGAAAGGAGACAGTGTCATCAGAAAGGTAGACTGTCTAGGAAAAGCAGATCATGGTCAAGTGACAATTCTTGTAAATGGAGAAGATAAAGACTTATCCCAATATTTCCAAGGAATTAGGTACTGCCTCTTTGATGGCACTGTTCTCTTTGAGGATAAAATTTTGCAATTTACCAATTATTTTATGAAGGGTTTTTATCAAGTATTATAATTTTTAAATAATTCAATATTCATATAAAAGTCGCTGGGCAATTAAAGTTGCTCTCTGTCCAAACTACAACCCAGCACAAGTAACCTTGTATTCTCTGATATGTCTAAATCATAGCATCTGGATGTGCCTCAGTGTTTCTAACCCTTCCAGAGAAGCTGAGCTAATTCCAGGGAAGGGCAAACTTGTGCTCGTGGTACGTCTTACAAACACAGACACGAGAGTGCGAAATGTATTTCCTTTGTCTTAAGAAGTAAGGCATTTAACTACACATATCCATGTAAACATTTTAAATAGGTATTTCTGCAAAATCAATGATACACAGGTCATTTTATTGTGTGGCTTCTTTTCTCCCTAGCTAGCACAATGTAAAAGCATTTGTAAAAAACACTTTCTATTTTTCTTCTCCTTGGTGAAATCATGCCTGTATCACAGTTGAAAAAGTGGAGCATATTGTGTTTAACATCTAGTTCAGCTCTCTTTTCTCTTGATGGACAGGTCAATTCAGAGGTTTGAGATTGCCTGTGGCAAATATACATGAAAACCATACAAATCACTGCTTTTCTCTAATTAGAAGTATATTTGTGAGACAAAGTACAAGAGAAATAATTCTGTTTTTGACCTCATTCTCTTGCTGAATAATTGCAGATAATTCTCATTGATATTTGAACATCTATTTAATCTTTACAACTAAGTCAAACTACTGTCATATCTGAAATCTTTTCTTCTGTTTATAGAAAGTAGAGTTTAGCAATTATCCAGAGAAAAGAAAATGCAGACAGCTGACCTAAATAATGTGGGTGTTTCTTTACACTGCCAAAATTAACTGAGTCTTGTGCTCAACCTGCGATTCATTTTGACAGCACGGGTCAGACTCTTGGCTCTATTACCTGAGTCCAGTGCATAACAGGTACTTTGTTCTGGTTAAATGACTACACTTACAGCAGGTCTCAGTGCACAGTTCGCAATCGCCTTCACTAAAGCAAAATATTTCACCATCACTGTTAACAGTGCCATTCACTATATCTATCAACCACACTCCAATATGTCCTGGCAGCAACTCAGACCATTTGATCTGCAAAGATATGACGGCCCACTTGAGGCCCACCAAATCACTCTTCACCATAATAATCACATCTAGCCTTGGCACTGAGTCTCAGATTATTCTCCCCAAATGAACAAATAAAACGGTTGGGGGAAAATGCTTCTTGGCAACAGCTTGAATGTAAATGGTGACAACAGCTGGCTTAGCAGATGTTCTTCATATGATATGACACCTGAGTTCTTGAAGATAGAATTTGACTACATTCATACTTCTAGATGTTCTAAAAATATTTTAATAGAATTTTGCAAGCCAAAATGGGAAATAGTGAAAACAATGACACTGATGACATTAAAAAGATTACATTCATTTCTACACTTTTAGTAGCCATATATCTCCAAATTTTAATATCTTCTTGCATCATAACCTAGGAATCAAACCCAGAAGGACAATTGGTTCGATCTTAACAATCTTGTTAGAGTAGAAATACAAAATTAGTCCTGTACAACTAAATGAAAGCATAATTTAAGGCCATGATAATTTTAATGTTTGCATCTTCTTTAAGTAACATTTTAAACTTCAATAATTTTTTGTTCTAAAAGTAATTTTTGCCTTAGGAAATCAACATATTCAACAAGTACTGATTAAGTCTTAGAGTTGCTTATATGAATGAATAAATGTATGGGTCATATGTAGGATGGTAATAGAGACTTCAAAAAGTTACATTCAGAGACATTAAAATTCTGAATTAAAATGTTTTAGAAATTCTAGGACCAATGATTGTGGTAACTTTGACAATCTTGCTCATTGAAAATTCAGTTATATCTCTGGACCCATCCATTGTCTTAACGTCTTATCATAAGAAAGATGTAAGAAAAACATAGAAACATTACATGAACTTTTAACAATATATTGTCTGTATCGGTAAAGTAGAAGTATTTATGAGCAAACTATATCCAAAGAAACAGAGTGTATTAATCTAGTTGTATATATTAAAATATTTTTGGTGCATCCAGGTTTATTAATATGTTTCATTTTAGATCACGTAACCCGAATATGATAGTACACAAAACATATACATTTACTGTGTTTTCTATAATAAATTTTTTTTAAGTTTTCTATAGTTTCTCAATAGGATCATATTTGGAAGTAACAATTCCCAGATGAGGAAATACTATCCTCAACTAAAAAATTATGAGTTAAGAGGCTTTCAGTGAACCTCAACAGCAATAAAAAAAAAAAAATAGTTTGAAATGAAACCATGGAATTGGGAGGTCTCTATCTTAGAATAGTTTAAGCTGTACCTGTCAGGTTTAATAGTCAAATAGGCAAATTCATGTTTTATTGATAGTACAAAGAAAGGGAATAGTTATTATAGTAATATACTCTTCTTTCCAAAAACTTGAATTGTCATGTTCTATAAAGGATTAAACTCCTTCACTCCAATCTCAATATCCAAAACATCTAAAATAATCAATGTCAGTTATTGAACTCCTTCTATGTGCCTGAAGTTGTACTCTGCATTCAACATTCATTCTTTCTTTTTTTTATTTTAGTTTTTTAGATTTTATTTATTTATTTGAAATAGAGATCACAAGTAGGCAGAGAGGCAGGCAGAGATAGAAGAGAGAGAGAGAGAGAGAGAGGCTCCCACTGAGCAGAGAGCCCAATGCGGAGCTTGATCCCAAGACCCTAAGATCATGACCTAGGCCGAAGGCAGAAGCTTAACCCACTGAGCCACCCATGGGTCCCAACATTCATTCTTTCATTTAATTTTCACCATACTATAAGGCAGGATTATTATTTTTTTCTACATTAGTTAGGATATTTCAAGTTATACCACTCAACTACAAATGCCCTCATTTTAAAAAATAGGGATGCCTGGGTGGCTCAGTTGGTTAAGCATCTGTCTTCAGCTCAGGTCATGATCTTGGGGTCCTGGAATTGAGCCCCACATCTGGCTCCCTGCTCAGTGGTGAATCTGCTTCTTCCTCTTCCTCTCCCTCTGTGATCTCTCCTGCTCTCTCTCAAAAAAAATAAAATATTTAAAAATTTCAAAAAATAGCATATTACATTTGAAGATTGCAGGAAAGGGACTGGCTTTGAGTTATTTGATGCAGTACTTAATCAAGGTTCTTGATAGTCTTATGTTCTTTCCATTTTTTGTCATGGTATAGATTTTTTCCTAGGTCTGGTTCGCCTCTTGATTGCAAAATGATTGAAAGAGGCAGCTGGGTTCACATGTTCTTTGATCACATCCAGCCTGAAAAAGACTGGCTTTTCTTTCTCAGAAGCCTTGAGCAAAAGATTTGAAGACAACCTCCTATGCTTTATTGGACTAAATTAGATTAAATCATCTCTAAAGCAAGGAGCATGTAGCTATTCTGATTGGCTGAGAAAAAGTATAAGAGATGCAGAAAATGTTGAGGAATACAAAATAATGTCATTTCTGTTTTTCTTTTGGAAATTAAACTGAGAATGAGAAGCTACATAATTTTCTTAAAGTCCTAGAGTAATTGAATGATGATTTCTGAATTAGGAAACATAGCCCTGCCACAGTACTTATTCTACTTACACTGGTGGACAAAAGTTAGAAGGAATGAGCATACAAACACTAATAATTTCTTCCATTCCCGTATCAATAATTAAATATTATTTCACAAAGTGACTCCACAGCTAGACAATTCCATATAATAAATACTTGATATGTACTTGATTTAAAAAAAAAAATCTATGGGACACCTATGTTGAAAACTGAACTACTGTGTAGAATAGCACTTACATTCTCAGAGTAGTCTCTTGGTGTCAAACAAATGGGGCAGACCAGAACAGTACTGCAAGGGCTCTGAAAACTAAATTGTCAGAACCACAGCTTATTGAAGAGTGACTAAACTTACGTGCCTTAAACCTAAAGAATGTGACTGCTTGCAAAAAAAAAAAAAAAAAAAAAAAAAAAAAAAAAAAGAAATAAAAAGAAATGAAATGTAGATTCTCAGAATATAATACTCAAAATAAGATGCCATTGAAGGGGCACCTGGGTGGCTCAGTCGGTTACCCATGCCTTCAGCTCAGGTCATGATCCTGGAGTCCGGGATCCAGTGAGGCATCAGGCTGTTTAGTGGGGAATATGCTTCTCCCTTTACTCTTCACCCACTTGTGCTTTCTCTCCCTCTCTCAAATAAAAAAAATAAATAAATATGCAATTGAAATCACTCACTATACCACAGACAAGGAAAATCACAATTTCAATAAAGTAAGATAATCAACAGACACCAACTACTGATTGGTACCTTATCAACCAATCAGATAACAGTCATGATTTATACCTGATTGATACTATCATATATCATCAAAACTATCAGATACAAGAGGATTCAGATGTTGGGATTCTCTGACAAAGACTTTTTTTTTTTTAGGCTTTATTTGAGAGAGAGAGAGAGAGAACATAAGTGGTGCAGAGGGGCAGAGGAAAAGGGAGAATCAGACTCCAGGCTGAGCAGAGAACCCCATGCAGTCAGTGTTCAATCCGAGGACCCTGGGATCATGACCTGAGCTGAAGGCCGAGGCTTAACTGACTGAGCCACTGAAGTGCCCTTCTCTGACAAAGATTTTTTTTTAAAGATTTTTATTTATTTATTAGACAAAGAGATCACAAGTAGGCAGAGAGAGGAGGAAGCAGGCTCCTGCTGAGCAGAGAGCCTGAGGCAGGGCTCCGTCCCAACACCCTGAGATCATGACCTGGGTCAAAGGCAGAGGCTTAACCCACTGAGCCACCCAGGCACTCTTCTGACAAAGATTTTAAAACAGTTATCACAAAAGTGTTTTGATAAAACAGGTAGAACAGACAGAAACAAATAATAAAATGGTGAAATAATCCCTAATATATCAATAATTGCCTTCAATTAAGATGCCAATTAAAGATATCTGGAGTAGATTTTTTTAAATGATCCAACTATACGCTGGATCATATTTGATATGATAAGAAAATCATATCAAATATAAAGATATAGCATAGGTAGGTTAAAAGTAAAATATATGAAAAAACATATCATACAAACAACATATCATACAACACCATCAACCAACATAATCTAATAAACATTTAAAGATATCTCACACAGCGAAAAGGCCAATCTTTCCAAGCTCACATCAAACATTCACAAAGATAAATCACATTCTGGGCCATTAAATACACCTTAACAAATTTTTCAAAATTGAAGTCATACAAAATATGTTTACAAAAAGTGGAAAACATCAGATTAGGTTTTAAAAACAATAATAAAATGAGACTATCTGCATGATATCTAATAAGACCAATAATTACTGGCCAGACTAATCAGGAAAAAAAATAAAGGAAAACAATTATCTCTATAAGGAATAGAAGAGGTGATATGATCAAAGATTATGCACATATTAAGAGGATAATGAAAATTATGAACAATTTTAGGAGATAATGAAATGGATACAACCTTGAAATGGTTATAGTCTTGAAATGACCAACATAGGGTCGCCTGGGTGGCTCAGTGGGTTAAGCCGCTGCTTTCGGCTCAGGTCATGATCTCAGGGTCCTGGGATCGAGTCCCGCATCGGGCTCTCTGCTCGGCAGGGAGCCTGCTTCCCTCTCTCTCTCTCTCTCTGCCTGCCTCTCCATTTACTTGTGATTTCTCTCTGTCAAATAAATAAATAAAATCTTTAAAAAAAAAAAAAAAAAAAAAGAAATGACCAACATAATAACTCTGTATCTACCACAAATGAATGAAGTTTATAGTTAAAAATATTTCCACAAATTAAATTCCAGCCCCAAATCTTAATTATGAAATTCTACAAACATTTCCAGAAAACTGATGATGATATAAAACTATCCAACTCATTATATGGTATAATACCAACACGAGACACAAACATTGCAAGAAAAGGCAACTACATTATACTTCCTAATATAGATGCAAAAATACTTAAGAAAACTTTACCTTACTTAAATACTTAAAAATACTTTTTCTTAAAAATACTTAAGAAAACTTTAACTCAAGGGCAACTACATAAAGAAAGAAAGAAAGAAAGCACATCATGACCAATTAGTTTAATTCAGGATTGCAAGGTTAGTTTAACATTTTAAAAATCAACAAATTGATTTGATTTACCATATAAACAGACTAAAAAAAAATTGACATCACAGTACATGAAAAAAAAAATCAATGTCCATTCTGTATAAAAAGTTCTTGAGATATGAAAAAAGAAGGGAATTTCCTCCACTTGAAAAAACACATCAGTAAAAGATCCTACAGATATCATCATGTCTAATTGTGAAGGACTCAATTTTTTCCTCCTAAAAGCTTAAGGATGTCCATTCTCAGCACATATATTCAACATTGTACTGACAATTCTAGATGGTCCAATTGGGCAAGAAATTAAAAAGGAGAAAGTAAACTGTTCTTATTTGTAGAATTCATGATCATCCATCCAACAAAATCTGCACAAAAGCCCCTAAGACTAATAACTGAATTTAATGATGATGAAGGACACAAGACCAATACAAATAATCAACCACATTTTATTATTCAGCAATAGTTGATCAGAAGTTGAAATAAAGAAAACGATGTGATTTAAAATGGTATTTAAAATACAAAATATGTGGTGATAACTCTAACAAAATTGGGTAAGAATTGTACTCTCAAAACTATAAAATATTGCTGAGAAAATTAAAAAGTAGTAAGTAGACAGATATAAGGTAACCATTGGTCAGAATACTGTTGTTAATTCTTCCTGAGATTTCTCTATAGAGCTATGAATTCAATACAATTCCAGTCAAGTTTCACCCAGGCATTTTGGTAGTACTTTACAAGACAACTCAATTCACGTGGAAATTAAAACAAAACAAAAACAAAACCTAAACTAGATAAAACTGCTTAAAAATAAACTTTGGAGGATATATTTTACTTAGTATACTATATAGAACATACTATATATATTCTATAGAATATATAGTATAGTATATAACATAGAATATATACTATACAGAATATATTCTACTTAGCATAAAGTCACAGTAATCAGAAGTTTGGAATTGGCACAAAGGTAAAGAAAGCAATGAAACAGAATAGAAAGTTCAAAAATAGACTCAAACCAATTTGGACAAATGATTGACAAAAATACAAAAACATTTCTGGGATAAAAAACAAACAAATAAAACAAAAAAAAACCATTTTTTCAACAAATGATGCTGGAACAATTGAATATCCATATACAAAAAATGTTGATATATATTTCACACCACATATAAATATTAAATAATTGGCCTTATAATAAAATATAAAAAGAAACATAAAACTAAAGGTAGAAAACAGATTAGAAAAATTTTTTGAACACATATTTCTCAGTGAAAACACCAAACTCATGATCTATAAGAGAGTAAGTTTAAAAGCTACACATTAACAAAATGAAGAACTTAAACTTTTTTTTTTAAGATTTTATTTATTTATTTGACAGAGAGAGAGATCACAAATAGTCAGAGAGGCAAGAAGAGAGAGTGGGGGAAGCAGGCTCTCCGCTGAGCAGGGAGCCCAATGTGGGACTTGATCCCAGGATCCTGAGATCATGACCCAAGCTGAAGGCAGAGGCTTAACCCATTGAGCCACCCAGGTGCCCCAGAACTTATGTTTTTTAAAAACAATTCTTAAGAGAATGAAAAAACAAGCCACAAACTCATGGAAGATATTTGTAAATTATAAATCTGATAAAGGTATTGTATCCTGAATATATTAAGAATTCTTAGAAAGGGGGGTGCCTGTGTGTCTCAGTGGGTTAAGCCTCTGCCTTTGGCTCAGGTCATGATTTCAGGATCCTGGGATTGAGCCCCACATCAGGCTCTCTGCTCAGCAGGGAACCTGCTTCCCAATTTCTCTCTGCCTGCCTCTCTGCCTACTTGTGACCTTTGTATGTCAAATAAATAAATAAAATCTTTTAAAAAAGAATTCTTAGAAAGAAATTATGTATAATATATAATCCAAATTTAAAAATTAGCAAAATATTTAAATAGATCTTTCTTTCCCACCCAAGAATTTCCTTCAGTATTTCTTGTAGGGCTGGTTTGGTGGTCATGAACTCCTTTAGTTTTGTTTGTCTGGGAAACTCTTGATCTCTCCTCTTCTGAATGACAACCTTGATGTATAGAGTATTCTTGACACAGATTTTTCCCATTCAGCATGTAGAATATATCACGCCACACTCTGAAAACTATAAAACACTTATGAAAGAAATCAAAGAGGACACAAAGACATGGAAAAACATCCCATGCTCATGGATTGGAAGAACAAATATTGTTAAAATATCTATACTACCCAAAGCAATCTGTACATTTTATGTAATCCATATCAATACCATTTTTCACAGAGCTAGAACAAGCAATCTTAAAATTTGTATGGAACCACAAAAGACCTTGAATAGCTAAATTAATCTTGGAAAAGGCAAGCAAAGACAGAGGCATCACAATTCTGGACTTCAAGTAATTACAAAGCTGTGGTTCCAAACAGTATGATACCGGCACAAAAACAGAGATCAATGGAACAGAATAGAAAACCCAGAAAGGGACCCATAACAGTTCAGTCAACTAATCTTTGACAAAATAGGAAAGAATATCCAATGGAAAAAAGACAGTATCTTGAACAAATGGTGTTGGGGAAACTGGATAGCAACATCCAAAATATTGAAACTGGACTACTTTTCTATACCATATACAAAAATAAATTCAAAATGGATGAAAGATCTAAATGTGAAAAGGAAACCATCAAAATCCTAGAGGTGAACACAGGCTGCAACCTCTCTGACCTCAGCTATAGCAACTTCTTACTAGATATGTCTCCTGAGGCAAGGGAAACAATGCAAAAATAAAGTATTGGGACTACATCAGGATAAAAATCTTCTGCACAACAAAGGAAGAAAATCAACAAAACTCAAAGAAAACCTACAGAATGAGGGAGGATACCTGAAAATGACATATCTAATGAAGGGTCAGTATCTGAAATCCATAAGGAACCTATCAAACTCAAATCCCAAAAAACAAATAATCCAGTTAAGGAATGGGCAAAGACATGAATAGATACAAAAAAAAAAAAAAAAAAAGACATCCCAATGGCTAAGAGATATGAAAAGATGCTCAACATCCTCATCATCAGCGAAATACAAATCGAAACTACAATGATATATCACCTCACACCTGTCATAATGACTAAAATGAACAGCACAGGAAACAGAAGATGTTGGTGAGCATTCAGAGGAAGGGGAACCCTCTGGTACTGTTGGTGGGACTACAAACTGGGGTAGACATGCTGGAAAACAGTCTGAGGTTCCTCAAAAAGTTGAAAATAGAACTACCCTATAATCCAGGAATTGCATTACAAGGCATTTATCTAAAGGACACAAAAATACTGATTTGAAGGGTCATATGTACCTTGAGGTTTATAGCAGCATTATCAATAGCCAAACTAAGAAAGAGACTAATGTCCACTGACTGATGAATGGATAAAGAAGAGGTGGTATATTTATGCAATGGAATATCACTCAGCCATCAAAAAGAATGAAATCTGGCCATTTACAATGACACAGATGGAGCTGGAGTGTATTATGTTAAGTGAAATAAGTCAGTCGGAGAAAGACAAATACCATATGATTTCACTCATATGTGGAATTTAGAAACAAAACAGATGAACATAAGGGGAAAAAAAAGAGAAGCAAACCATAAAATAGACTTTCAACTATAGAGAAGAAGCTGAGGGTTTCTGGAGGGGAGGTGGGCAAGGGATGGGCTAAATAGGTATTAAGTAGGACATTAATTATGATGACCACTGGGTATGGTATGTAAGTGATGAATCATTAAATACTGAAACTAATATTACTCTATATGTTAACTAACTGGAATTTAAATATAAACTTGAACCAAGCAAAAAATTAAAAATAATACATAAATGTATATTCTATAAATAAATAAGACAGGAGTAAAAATATTTAAATAGATATTTCATTGATAATAATACATGGATGGCAAATAAGCATAGAAAAATATTTTCAGTATCTCCAATGATTAGGGAAATGCAAATTAAAATAATAATGAGATATTGCACATACCTATTAGAATGTCTATCATTAAAAAGACTGAATATATCAACTCTTGGCAAAGATATAGAGCAAATGAAACTCTCATACACTACTGCTGGGAATGTAAAATGGTGCAGTCACTTTGGAAAACAGTCTGACTGGCAGTTTCTTAAAATGATAAACATAGGGACATCTGGTTGTTACAGTCATTTAAGTGGTCAACTCTTGGTTTCAGCTCAGGTTGTGATCTCAGGGTAGTGAGATTGAGCCCTGTGTCAAGCTTTGTGCTCAGCACAGAGTCTGCTTGAGATTCTCTCTCTCCCTCTCCCTCTGTCCATACACCCTGCTCCCATACTCTCTCTCTCTCTAAAATAAATAATCTTTAAAAAACAATAAACACAAACCCACTGTATAATCCAGATATTCCATTCCTGGATGTTCATCCGAGAAACTGGAAAAATGTGTCCTTACAAAGACTGAAATGTGAATTTTCATAGCAGCTTTATATGTAATTGAGAAAAAAAAAAAAACCTCACAAAGTTCAAATGTCAATCAACAGTTAATGGTTTAAAGACGTGATAAATTCATACTTGGAAATACACAAGAATGTATTGTTGATCTACTTATACACTCAAACAAAACTGAAAATAATTCTGAGTGAAATAATCTAGGCTAGAAAGAGTAAATATCTCATGCTTATGATGACATAAATGTCTAAACCATGCAGACAAACATATAATGACAGAAAGCAGATTAATGATTGCTAAGGGACAGGTGGTGTTCTGACAGACAGAAGCAGGGAGGGATTTTAAAAGGGAATCTTTTGGAGGGAATAGACCTGTCTTATCTTGATGATGATGTTATTTTATAGGTGGACATATGTGAACACTTATCAAATGTTACACTTTAAATATGTGAAGTTAATCATATACCAATGATATACCAATAAAATGTTAAGAAAAAAATAAATTGTGAAGAATAGCATGTATAAATCAAATTAAGGCAGGTCAATTTGATATGTAATAGGTGGCACAAGTCTTTTGACGCAGCCAAAAATTGCTGTCAATGGATCAACATTACTATATTAAAATGGAAGTGTGGTGGAATGCCAGTGAGATTCCGGTAGAGCAGATAACTATAGTAAATCTCAGCAAGAACAGCTGAGGCCCTGAGGCTGTTAATGCTAGGATGTCAAGCTCTGGTGAAAAGCTTGAGTTAGTTTCACATCAGCATTGTCATTATCCGGCTTGAAAGAACCCATACTCAATTCCCACCAACCCATTTTTCACTCTTATCCAATTATTAAGTCTCTTACAGAAAGGATTTATTTTTATTACTCCTGAGCGTAAAGGGTTTTGTTGTTGTTGTTGTTAGGGTAAACTTCTGCTTTTTAATCAACTCGCTTACTATTTTTGAAAACTAATATTTTATTTTCATTGATAACTATTAATTCCAACTTTAACCTATTTGAACTTTCATATTACAAACTTCTTTTAAAAAATAGATTTTCTTTCTTTCTTTCTTTCTTTCTTTTTTTTAATAGATGTTACTCTAGGCACTTAGGCTGAGGAAGAACTTCACAAATGAGAAATGACATGACAGTGTTTGGAAAAGTTATAGACCGGCCAAACACTTTTAAAATAAGGCCTTAACCCCATTAAAAATGGACTCATTTAAAGACAGCTGCTTTGAGAATATATAAGCACCTCTGGATGATAGAACTGCTGTCTTAAACACTTCCCTTCCCTCTCTATGTAATAGAGATGTATTGATTGCTCCTTACCATCCATATTTTTGATGACCTCTTTGCAACCAACAGGATGGCACAGTGTCACTTTCAACACTATTCATACCAACATCATTAAATCAGTTCTCAAAATGGGTATTGCTCCTGGGAGAGAGGGTAACTTCATTGGAAAAGACAAGGGCAACTCAGAGACATGACTTCAATACTCTGATATGTCTGTTGCAAAGATAGAGCAACAAATAGTCTAAAAAAATACTCTCTTTTGTATCTTATATGAGATCACCAATATGCCTAGAAAATGTAATTATTAATTTTGATTTCTTTTTATCTTCTTGGATTCTGAGAAGAAGTTCTTGGAATTGAAATATAAACTAGGTCATTGGTATGCAAGAAGAAAAAAATAAAAATAAAAACAAGAAATTAAAATTAAGAGAGCACCTCAGTGGAAGAAATTGGGATGGTCAAATCAGAGAAGAGAGGGGACTCCTATGAGTTCAGTGTAATGATGGCACTTTGCACTGGAGTTTCTACTAAAGAACATAATGACAAACTCCTCTTTTTCCAGAAATAAGTGAAAAGTAATAAAAGCAGTGGTAGCATCAGAATTTCTATACAGTAATTTTTATTACTTTAAAAAGTAATAAAAGCAGTAGTAGCATCAGAATTTCTATACAGAATATTCTAGTACAGATTCTATACAGAAATTCTATACAGAATTTCTATACAGATTTCTATACAGCATCAGAATTTCTATGCACTTAGTGGAAAGAAATGTAGGAATATAGCAGGAAGGGAGGGGCTTGATGACTTATCCTGATCCCAAATCTACATAGCAAGTACATGAAACTTAATTATGTCTTGTATTTATTTTGAGGACATACAGCTATGGAAAGGCATCTTTAGATGGTTGGGGAAGCGGATGCTGATGAAGACTGTGATCAGGTGCCAGTTGAACTTTCTGTTTCCTCATGCTCTCCCCCAACACATCCCCCCAAATAGTATTTGGCAAGAGCACTGATCCAGTCATCACATGAAACACAGATGCAAAGATCACAGTGTCTGAGACTCCAGGATATTTTTTGTTAATGACAGTATACCTATCAAAGATCTAAGCTTTTATTTCTCTATTCTTCATTCTTCCAACAATATAATTTTATTTTGACTTTGGGAAGGATGGAAAAAATCAGATTAATGGTAAGTAACGCTTTAGATCCTGCACTAATTCATCATGAGGCGTTCCTTCCATCAGTCAAATACAATTAGAATTATTACTTGCAGTCAGTTTTTCTAAAGACTTCAATTATTCCATAGATTATCCCCTAAAAAAATGCTCATCATTTTACTGGCAGAGTTCCTTAAGTGATTCAGTCAATGGAACAAATCATTAGTAGTGATTATGATAACCCACAATTTAGAACACAAAGTTGAGGAACAACTTTCTAAAAGTTCTCAGAAAATAGAATGTGATACAATACAACCATAAGAAATTTAGAGATGCCATTTTACTTGTCAGCTAGCTATACAAAGAATGTGTTTGTTGCGGGGAGAACATGGAGCACACCATTCAGAATAACAGTTCAGTTAGCCTGGCTTTAATTTGAAGTAAATTGTATCACCTTTTGATGGCAATGTGTATATCTTTATTTTTAGTTTGTGATATGATAATGATAAATAGGTGTTTATTCCATGAGACTATTCCAATCATATAAATTATATATGATAATTATATTATATATAATATATATATATTATTATATATAAACAATCATATCAATTATATTTCTATTGGGACCAGAATAGATTCTCTAAGTCTCTATACCTAGAAAAGAGTTTTGAACACTGGGGCACCTGGGTGGCTCAGTCGATTAAGTGTCCATACTTGATTTTGGCTCACGTCATGATCTCCACGTTGTCAGATCAAGCCCTGTAGGGAGCTCCTCCCTGAATGTGGAGTCTCTCTTTCCCTCTCCTTCTGCCCCTCCTTCGCTCACATGCACTCTCCTTTTCTCTAAAAATAAATAAATAAATAAATAAATAAATAATAGGCACCTGGTATGGTAGAATAACCCAATCACTGATATCTCTTCCCTCTCTGAGCACCAGTCCAGATAATAGGTGGCTTCTGGGAGCTATTGGGATCTGGGACCATGTGGCACACTGATTACTCCCTCAGGGATTCCAAACAGTACTTGAAACCAATATTTTCTATAGAAAATACCAAACTTCAACTTTGGAAAACACAGACTCAATTTACTGAATGGCTGACTTGATATAAGTATAAGCAGACAAGCAGTAGCCAGTCAACTTTGACTTCCATTCTTTTCTTATCTAGAGTTTAAGTCAGAGACAAGATTTTTTGTGAAGGCAATGAAGTTTAAGTTTCTGGAACCTTCACTTGTATGAGTCTCTTCTACCCAGAATGGGGAGTTGTCCTCCAAGAAAATGGGGAGGACACAGCTTCTGTCCCAGCTGGGGGCCTACCCAGCCCAGGCAGTGTTCTCCAGGTTGTAAGCCAGCATTCACCCACTGCCAGAGACAACCAGCCCCTCACAGACCTCATGGAGCATCAAAATACTTGAATCCCACCAGAAGCTGGCTAAAGACCTCACTCAACTCCCTGCTTTTGTAGAGAGAAGGCTGTGGTCCTGGTTTCATAACCATCTCATCATGAATGGATTCTCTCTCCAAAGCCTCAACACTGAAAGCACAGGAAGTAGATCTGGCAGAAACGGAGCTGCTGAAACACCAAGTGTTGGGACCAAGAGAGGTTAAAGGCCTGGTATTCTATGGAACAAATTCTTCTGGAATTTTCTAGAAGAATCTACTTTTAGAAAATTATTCTGAAAGAAAGTACAGATGTAATTTCACTGATATGGCATTGTGAAACTGAAAGGAGCTTCCCGAAATTTTCAGTAGTAATAATAATAATAATTCAAGAAATAATGAGGAAGGAAAGAACATATTATCTTTCTGTTCTTTGAAAAAACGTGAAACAACTGTCATTCAATGAGGTAACTACATAGAGAAGGAAAACAAATTAGTAGGAATATCATCAATATATGCTAGACCATAGCTATGGTTATTATTTTATTGTTACTGTTTTAAATGACGTGTTTCTTAACTTTTACATTTTTTAAATTTTTGCCATATTTTTCTCATTCTAAATAAACATGCATTCCTATACCTAATTTTGTATTCATATTTTGCCTATGTTTGTTTGTGACTGAAGCATTCCAGCCCCACGAACCCTGGGTCAGCCTCAGTGCTAATGCATTCTCCAGTCATTAATGCCAAGTGCTTTTGGACTGCATCTTGTTCTTCTATTATTTTCTCATGTATAAATCACAGGGTTTATATATTTCTTTTACATTACTCAAGTGCCATTTGTTACAATCCTAAAGCTTTCCTCCATAATATTCTGAATGCTGCCTTTCCTAGACCCCCCTTTTTTTTTTAAATAGTTTGCATTTTAAAGATTTTATTTATTTATTTGACAGGGAGAAATCACAAGTAGATGGAGAGGCAAGCAGAGAGAGAGAGGGAAGCAGGCTCCCCGCCGAACAGAGAGCCGGATGCGGGACTCAATTCCAGGACCCCAAGATCATGATAGAGCCAAAGGCAGTGGCTTAACGCACTGAGCCACCCAGGTGCCCCTCCTAGACCCTTTTGATTTGATTTTTCTGAAGCATTTCTTCCCTACACACTTCCCCTCTCTTGTGTGATTTTCAATGTTTTGCTATCCTTCTTGGGTTCCACACCTTTCCCTGCACGTTCTTTCCTGTTTCACTTCAGCATCCTTTCTCTTAACCCTCATCTCCCTTCTCAAACTCTACCAGGCTTTCTTTTTTTGTCCACCCACCCACCCACCCACACACCCAACTTTTAGTCCAAGTTGCAAAATTTTTCGTTCTTTGTCCCCTAAAATGAGTTAGGATCTGGAGCTCCTGGAATACCTTTATCTAAATCACTTAGTTTCCTTCAGAAGTATAATAATCTGGTGTCTCTGAAGGTATGGGACCCAGAACTTGCCTTTTAAGAAGACACAGATGTGATTCCTATGTACATTTCTGGTCTAGACCAATAGCCTTACGGAATTAAATCTACCTCCTGATCAGCAAGTTACATGGCTTTCAGTGGCCACAGAACTGGTAGAATGGGCTTTCCTTCTCTTTTCTCTCCCATGCTAGTCTCTTCACAGAGAATAAAGCAGTTCAGAGGTTTCTTTTTTCACTGACATAAATTATACTACCCTTCACATTCTAAAGTACAGAGGCTAAAGAAAATTTATATTAGTTTTGTTTCAAATTCCCAAAAGTGTTCACCCTACCTAAATTTCTAAAAAGCTATCCTAATCACCAACCCCCAAAAAGCAAATAAGAGTAACTTTATGTTATAGATCCCTATTTTTTATTTAAGCCATGCTGCTTATTGGAAAGAGATTGACTCCACATGTTTCCAAACCACATTTTAATGTACTCGCTCATAATTAATCTCTCTACCATGTAATCTATGCCGGTAACGGCAGCCTCATCATACAGTTCTTGCTATTTCCTGGATAGACCCTATTCACCGGCTTTGCCCACAGCTATTTCTCATTTTTTCTTTCTTTGTATTACCACTGATGCTGCGGCTGTTGTCTTACAGTTGTAAAGCACTATATTGTTTACTAAATTCTTCCACATTATTTAATCCATACAATGATCTCATTAAGAAAAACAATCTGAGGGGTTTGAAGGGGCGGGGAGGTGGGGGAGGTTGGGGGAACCAGGTGGTGGGTATTAGAGAGGACACAGATTGCATGGAGCACTGGGCGTGGTGCAAAAACAATGAATACTGTTATGCTGAAAATAAATAAATTAATTAATTAATTAATTAAAAAAAAAAGAAGAAAGGGGAAAATCGGGGGTAATAAATTTCTCAGAATTCCAGTGTTTGCCAGAAGCAGCCACACTCAAACACAAGTTCACTGTTTTGTTTCCTTCGTTTCAATCCAACAGTCCTGCCAGTGAATCAGTTTTCCAAGAAACAGTTTCATAGCCTTCCAGAACAATGCATCACCTTTGACTTTATCTGTACTTAAGGATATGTGAAAGGGATTAACTATGTTTACATTTCAGGGCTACAGACACAACTTAAATGCATACTGCAAAAACAGACAAAACTAAATTATAGTGTTGGAAATCAAGGTGCAGGGAGCAGAGGTAGTGATAAGATGACTGGCAAGTGTCACGTAAGAGCTCCTGGGTCTTTAGTAATATTCAGTTTCTTGATCTAGGTGCATATTACATGGATGTTTTCAATTTGTAAAATTTCATAAGGTTGAACAATTAGAATTTCTATTGTCTAAGTGTATGCTATGTCATTTGTAAAAAGACAGTGCATGAAAAGCTCTCAGCAGAGCTTGGTGCGCTCGCTCTCTCTCTCTCTCTCTATCTATCTATATATATATATATGCATATTGTCTTCAGGGGCTCTTGAATTGCTCAGCCAGCTAAACATCTGCCTTTGGCTCAGGTCATGATCCCAGGGTCCTAGGATTGAGTTCCAACATTGGGCTCCTTGTTCAGCATAGAGCCTGCTTCTCCCTCTCCCTCTGCTGCTTACCCTTCTTGTGCTCTCTCTCTCTCTCTCTCTCAAAAAAAAAATAAAATATTTTTAAAATTATTCTTTTCATGTTAATATTAATAACAAAATTATTATTTCCATTTTCGTTGTTAACATTGTTATTTGCATAGATGAATATTTTATTCCACAGACAAGGAAACCAACACATTGAGATGTTAAGGCAACTTCATTCAGCTAGTGAATAATAGAGCTGAAATTCAATCCAGGTAGAATTCTTTGCCACTTCCATCCCCCTGTTAGACAAACTTGTGTAAGTGAGCATGGCTCGTGAACGGCCTTTAGTGAGTGTTCTCTAGATATATATTTGGTGATTTCACTAAACTTTTAGCTCCTCGAGCAGAATGTTTGATTGGTTTTTCTACCTGCCCACCATGAACTTACACATCATATATATTGTACTGTTCTCAGAAAAACATGTGTGAGCACACACACACATTTTTAAAACTCTCCTAAGAAGAAATAATGTAGGTATCTTGAATCAAGGGCATGCTTTTTGCATATTATCAAGGTATTTTTGTACTATCAAGCAAATAGTTATTTTTCAGATTAAATTTTGAAAATAAGCTCCTCAGCATCTGATTGAAAATCATTGCAAAGTTTATAACTCAATCATCCATTTTCTTGTATTCAGAATCTGTCTATGTGAGATTTTAGTATAATGCCCTTTTCAATATGCAGTTGGAAAGAAGTACAACAGTATTCTTTGAATTTCTGGCTTTTGAAAGAAGGTAAGGCAAAAAACATGAATAAATAATTATCTTATGTATTGGATTCCTTTAAGAAGCAGAGAAATTTACAAGACCTCAGAAATCTTTGCCAAAAAGCTAATCTTTTTTTTTTATTATTTAATAAAGATAAATAGGTTTTAAAAATGTTCCATTGTTCTTGCTTGGAAAAATAAAAGATTCACATTGGTTCTTTCTGTTCTCCCCTGCCCCATATAGTGATTGAATTTAGGTTAGTTGCTGAGAAACATTCTTCTTTTAAATTTGAAATACCTTATTCTGAGGTTCTTAAAGAATAAGAAAATAAGGTTTCCCCTTCTCATTTATAATTGCAAACACAATGAAACCACATCCTTCAGTCTAACTAGATACAGTAAGCTGATTTATAAAGAATTCATTAGCAAGTGCTGTGAAGTCTAAATATTATTGTCATAATATCCAGGATGCTTAATACCTTCAGGGAAGCATAGGTGTTTCTATGTAGCAAAGTAGAAAATTGCATAGCTGTTATAAGAATTAGACTACCTATTCACATCTTTATCTTTGCAAGCTTTAAGAAAAACAATTTAGGATGATTAGCCACACACACAAATACACACACACATTTTAATCCAATATGCTCTTAGATTATATTTTTGACTTCATATAAAATATGTAAAAGAAAAAAAAGGTACTTCCCATTTCTTTAAGAATATTTTCATATGGCTACCGGGAAAATGTGTAATAGAGCATGTCACAGAAAAGGTACGGAAGACAGAAGATAGGTTTCAGGGCGAGCAGACAATTTTGTTTCTAAATGGCAAGTCCTGTAACATTGGGTTTGCAAAAACATGTCCTAAAAATATAAAAAAAATGTCTAATATTTATTTTTAAGTCATTTCCTATTATTTTCCTGACTCTGTACATGTCATGTCTCAGGACCAAACTTCATTTATTTATTTATTTATTTGAAAGAGAGAGAGAGACAGCATGAGCTGAGAAAGAGGCAAATGGAGAGCAAGAGGCAGACTCCCTGCTGAGCAAGGAGCCCAATGCAGGACTCGATCCCAGGACCCTGAGGTCATGACCTGACCTGGAGGCAAAAGCTTAATCAACTGAGCCCCCCAGGCACCCCTTTTACTCTAGAAACTTTGAAAAACTTTGTTTCAAAAGGAGTCCGTTTCAAAAGGAGTAAAAAGTGTAGGGCTCCTAGGTGGAGCAGTCAGTTAAGCATCATCTGTTTTTTGCTCAAGCCATGATCCCAGGACCCTGGGATTGAGCCGGCATAGCGGTCCCAGGGAGCCTGCTTCTCCCTTTCCCTCAGGCCTCCCCGCTAGTGCTCTCTCTCTCACACACACACTCTCTCAAGCAAATTCTTGAAAAAAAAAAGGGGGGGGGAGGGGGAATAAAAAGTGTGAATAACAAAGAGAGTACCCAATTGATTGTGCGATGATGAGTGGAAAGTAAAATTAAAAAGTAAATAGATCCTTTAATTTGCAGTAAGAATTTAGAGTGGCCAAAGGAATATAAGACTCTCCAACTTCTTTCTTGATACTCTCTCCCATGTGTTAGAAACTCTTCAGTATTTCCCTAAGTACCTGGAAAGAAGTTTGAGTATTTTCATTTAAACAGAAAAAAGAAAGTGGTCCTAACGGCTACACATCATGGGAACATTTGACATTATAGGAATACAGTTGAGATTTGGAAGCTGACAGATCAGCATTTAATTCCTAGCTTACTGGCTGTGAGATTTGTGACAAGTCACTTGAAACTCTGATTTAAAGGTGATCTCATGGAATCAGAAAGAGCAATAATTTTTCCCAGTACTTAGGATTCAGGATCAATTATTCCTACCATTCAGCAAGAATCATAATTTTTACAATACATGAAAAATTAAAGTGTCCCAGATACTTTTAAAAATATTTTACATGCATTACTTCATTTAATCTTGGCAGCAATCTGAGAACATAGGTGGTATTTTTTTCTCCATTATATGGATGAGAAAAGTAAGTCACAGAGATGACAGAAACAAGATTTCATCTCTAGCAAGGGGAAAACATGCACCAAAAACCATTATTCTGGTTTAAGAATGCATATGCTTCTCTACTTTGCTCTACTGCCACTATTAACACTGCCACTGTATTAACCATAGATGAATAATTTTAAAATAGTAGATGCCAAATAAATGATGGCTAATGTTTTTTAAATATGCCAGACACTATCTTAATTTTTTTCACTTAAAAAGGTCACTGACACATAATAGCCCCCCTACGTATTTAATGTACAAGTAAGTGAATGAGTTATGAATTAATGTATTTCAACTAATTGTGGAATCTAATGGTGTCTTGAATTTAATAAGGTATTGTGGAAGCATTTGTGGTAAAAAAAATATTACTGGCTTATAATTAAAATATGAATTCTTTATAATAAATTAAGCATTTACAATATTCAGGGCTTTGAAATATTTTGTACTTTAAATTTGAACATTTTTGTTGCAATAGCATTCTAAACAATGAATCTGGGCAATATCTATCTTCATACATTGTACAAAAGTCGATATCAGCTAATGTCCACACAAATAATAATAAGTCAGACCTTGGTGGGTCAAAATGAAAGAATTCTATTTATATGTGCAACTTATTCTTTTATAGTATATATGCACAAAGTGTATGTATGTATGTGTGTGTGTGTGTATATATATATATATTTCCATACCTTTGATAGCAAAATGTTAGCTGTTTATGTGAATTTTACTTCTTTCACTAGTACCCCGAGGGATTGCTTGGTTGAAAGTGCAATTAGTCTGAAGAAAACATTTAGCTTTTTTTAGTTTCCTTTTGCTATTGCAGCTAGCGGTGTTACTCTGGAATTAGAGATAAACACTAGCTTTATCATGCACAAACCATACCAAGAAAAAAGAAGGAATGTTTTTTCTGTGTCTTCCCCTATCTGAGCTATTACTTGCTTGTTAACGTTATTTTAATTAACTAAAAGCTAATGGTCTTTTACGTACCTAAAGCTGAAAACTTGTTGATTTCTTTTTATTTTTTTTTAAAGATTTTATTTATTTTTTTGAGAGAATGAGAGAGAGAGAGAGGTGAGAGAGGTCAGAGGGACTCCCTGCCAAGCGGGAAGCCCGATGTGGGACTCAATCCAGGGATTCCAGGATCATGACCTGAGCCAAAGGCAGTTGCTTAACCAACTGACCCACCCAGACACCCCATATGATTTCTTTTTAAGATAAATCTTGTTTTTAAAATATTCATATGTGCCCAATGTTACTAAATAGGAATAAAAGTTTATATATTCACATACGTTTACCTTAAAAATCTCTCTCATTTGATTGCATGTGTTATTATAAAGTAGCTGCACCAGTGAGAGCTAACTGCACAAACCCAACAATTATCAAATTTTTAGTAAAAATAGAGAAAACATTCATCTTATTACTCATGATCCCATTTTTTTTTAAGATTTTATTTATTTATTTAACAGAGAGATACAGACAGAGAGAGAACTCAAGGAGACAAAGCAGCAAGCAGAGGGAGAGAAAGAACAGTCTCTCCGCCGAGCTGGGAGCCTGATGCAGGACTTGATCCCACGACCCTGGGATCATGACCTGAGCCACCCAGGCATCTCTCATCATCCCATTTTTAAAGAAAACTTAGAAACTCCAGAGTGACAGCAAACAAATACATATCCCTTTATGCTTAGACAGAAATGTTTTGTCATAAGTGAAGATACAGATTTCTGACACATGCTGGTCTGAAGCTCTCCAATGGGCTTCATTATTCTCTAAGGGAGGTCCCTATATCCTTCCCTGAAGACTATAAGCCTTTGCTGATCAATGTATCCTAATCAACAGCCCATCTGTGAGAACCAACCAAAAAAAGCAGAAGTCCAGTTCCACAGATTTATTTTTATCTCATGAAAATCACTGGGAGTGTTTGTGAACAACCATTTATTACCTTCCTTGGGGCCCATCTAATTAAAATAGTCTGTTTCACTGATTTGCTATTGAGTGAGATTTAGAAGAAGAGTGAGATTGCTATAAAATGACACAGTCATAGATTTCATTACCATCCTCACAGGGAACCATTTGTCTTTCTACAGTATCCTCTTATGGTCTCTCATCTGTAACTGATCTGATGTTGAGTTCCAGAAAGTAGGCCTAATCCCTATAGATCCTAATCACACTAAACATAATTATTGCCACTTGTTGCATCTCTTTTGTGCGTCTGCCAGTGTTATAAAGGAATTACAATGATTGTTTTTATAGTGCTCTCTACAAAGCTACCTGTAGATATATGGATATTACAGTGGATAGAACTGATTTGAAAGACAGTAAATGAACTGCTTGGGGCCCATAGATCATGACTCTGAAGGGATTTAAAGTCAGGACTATCCATAGAACCACAGGCTCTAGGTTTTTCTTCTACTCACTGTGCCAGGCCTAAAAGTCTGAGATCTTCCTGGAGAGAATTAAGTTGATTGCTACCTTTCCCAAATTCCAAATCTAACAATGCCCTCTAACTAGATGAGGTGGTAACTTAATAAAATATTTCAGAAATAAGGGCTGAGACAATAATACTGAATGAACTTATATATATATACCTTAGAATAAGAAAAGTTTTGTTAATTAAAAAAAAAATAAAAGGATCAATGATAGATCAGTGATGAGTTTATTCTCTGTACAGCTGACAGGAAACATTCATTCTCGGACACATAGCCAGTGTTAGATTATGTAATTAATGACTGCACAGATAAGATCAAGAGCATACGTGTCACCTTCTTTTGGCCATCAGTCACAAATCCACACACACCAAGAAATACAGCATATGACATCATCCTTGGATCAAAGGTTCAGAACACATTTTGCATAATATTGTGAATATGCCTGTAATAACCACATTAGATAGATCCCCTAAAATGATGGATGTATTAAAAATAGCTACAAAACAGAATATTCTACAATAATTTTAGATATATTTTAAAAAGTCTTAATGATTTAAAAAACTCTTCACATAAATCTACACTGTGCAGGATATAAAACCAAATACATGTTTACACTTACATAAAATATGCTTCTGTATACTCACATATACATTTACTAAAAAAATGCCCAAAGGAAACAGAAAAATACATTCAATGACTATGAGAGGTTTGAAGAATTACAAAAATTATTTTTCTTTTTGTACTATTCTCTATTTTTAAAGTTTTATACATTGACTATTATAAAATTCATTATATAAAAAAGTAATAACATAACATCTTCAAGATCTTAATTTAAAATGGTATAGATTTATCTAAAATGAAGTTTGTTCTACATCTATAATCCTTTTCCTCAAATCATGAGAGTTTAATAATTTCATATTTATTTTACTTTTTCTTATCTCGAGTATTTCAAACGCAGGTATAACTTGCTTTTCCTTTCTGCTTTATAAACATGGCGATGTTATGCCTAAGTAGTATTGTGATTTATTTTATCTTGTTTGTGGTTAGAATTTCCACAATGATAAGGAATTAAATGAACAGCTTGCCCTAAGGAAAAATGCTGTTGTTTAAATGAAGAAAAAAAAAATTTAACCATCAGTATACAGTGAAATTTGAGTCAAATTTTAGCTTAATCAAAAATCAAGATGAACTAAGACTAAATAAAAAAATAAATTCTAAAAATTACATCTCCAAAATCAACCTGATTCTTCCTCATTTTTAAAATCTCAAACCAGTATATATTTTAGTTTATACTAAATGAACTAAGATTCATGAAGACAGATACTCTTATCTTTCTCTCTATTCCCACTGCCTAATACAGTAGTTAGTCTGTAATGCCCAAATTCTGAGACTCCCCCAAAGACGACCACCAGAGTCCGGAGTCAAAGCCAAACAGCAAGGGTCATTTATTGCGAGTTCGAACCCGGACCTCCGCGCACTCGTTGCTGGTGAAGCTAAGAGGTCCTGAGCTCAGGATCACAGCACTTTTTATACTCTATTTTTGGGGAGGCAGGGACTTAGCATACATCATAGTATCTCGTAACAAATCACTACATACTGCGGGGAAATCAAACAGCAACTCTATAATATGACTGGTGCGCTACGGAGCGGGAAAAGGCTGGGAATAGATTATTGGTTAGATCAAAGGGCTGTCGTTCTTCAAACTGCTTAGTTGGTGCTGCTAGGGTATGTGTCACCTCAGGATTGGTCGGAGTCCCCCTGTCAAGCCACAGGGTGCCAGATGGTTATTATCTCCTGTACCCAAAGCTGGGTGGGGGGTCCGGGAGCAGTCACTTTGTCACGTCCAATTCTGGGTGGGGGTTTCTCTGGCGCCAGATGGCTGTTATCTCTCAGCCCAGAGCCGGGTGGGGGTCCGGGAATGGCCACTCTGCTAGGTTCGATTCTGGGCAGGGGTTGTGTGGTTACAGAGTGCCTATAGAAAGTTTGCTGGTAATTTTCCATCTCCTCATGGGTTAGCAAGCGAAGGTACAGAAGCAGAAATAGTGGTTATGGTTATAATTTAGGCATCTCAGGTCAATGAATATGTCTTTAATGAATTAACAATTGAATGAATAAGCAACAAAACTACTGACAAATATATTCAAATATCTTGAACTTAAGAAGCCCTAAAATAACTAAGATACATATTTCTATTTGTAAGAGGCTATTCTGCTTGGGAAATAAAATTTATTTAATGATTTAAGAATAAACTATCATAAGTCCAAAGTAATTATTAAATGGGTATACTATCATTCCATATTTTTCAATACAATTTTAAACCTCATTCAAATAAAAAAAATGTATTTCTTCAGTAAACGGTTAATATTGCACAAGTTTTCAGTTAGCACAATTATGGTAATCAAAATTCAAGTTCTGACTCCAAACATTTTTTTCCTATTTTTTATACCATCCCCATTATTGGCCTCATCCTCATGAATTATAAAGCATGATCATTATTCCATGGAGTCATCTTAGATTATTTACCAGGGTATTATATTAGTCTGCTCATTTGTTTTCCTTTATCATGCATCTGCTTCTTCCAAGTAATTATTTTCACCTTGCTGACCAAATATTTAGATGTTCTTTAGGGTTTTGGAAATGCCTATTTAAGAACTCAGAATTGACGACATGGTAAAATCCCATCTAATTCCATAATTCTATACAAAATTCTCAAATCTTTTTGTCATACACACACACACACACAAACACCCTATTGTGTGTGTGTGTATATATGATTCATCTCTTCAAAAGTAATTGCCTAAATCATCCTTATAGTCAGTGTTCCCAACAGAGGTAATGTGTGTTTTAACTGATAAGAAAAGGACAAAAGGCATAATTATTTGTCTTGATGCTTCCTTAAATATGGTCATAAATGCACATGAAACTTTATGGCATAGCTTCTCCAATAGTACCATAGAATCATGCAAGTATTTCTGTGATTAGGTACTCCATAAATCACTGAAGAAAACATTCCAAACCACTACCCTATTTGCTCACCCTTCTTTAAGAAACTATCAAAAGTATAGGTCAGTTTTGTTTACTTCAATCACTACTAGATGCTCTAGGCTTACCAGATCATTCGTTACCATTTCAACACACATCTCTGTGATGTTTGGCACATGCTCTAATCTCACCTAGTGCCTTTCCTTCCACTGAAGTCTTTCCACGTGGCCCCCCAAGAATTCCCTTCACCTCCTTGTCTTAAAAATTTGCCTGTCCTTTGATGATACTGTCTTCCATGAATTTTTCTTAAATAGAGACTCTTTTAAATTTTGTTCTGCTTTGCATTTTCCCCCAATTTATCCCCTTTTTAATTTATTTTATTTTATTTCTTTTCAGTGTCCCAGCATTCATTGTTTAGGCACTACACCCAGTGCTCAATGCAATACGTGCCCTCCCTAATACCCACCACCAAGTTCACCCAACTTCCCACCCCCAGCCCTTCCAAAACCCTCAGTTTGTTTCTCAGAGTCCACAGTCTCTCATGCTTTGTTTCCCCTTCCAATTTCCCCCAACTTCCTTCTCCTCTCCATCTGCCAATGTTCTCCATGTTATTCCTTATGCTCCACAAGTAAGTGAAACCATATGACACTTGACTCTCTCTGCTTGACTTATTTCACTCAACATAATCTCTTCCAGTCCCCTCCATGTTGATACAAAAGTTGGGTATTCATCCTTTTTGATGGAGGCATAATACTCCATTGTATATATGGACCATATCTTCTTTATCCATTCGTCCGTTGAAGGGCATCTTGGTTCTTTCCACAGTTTGGAGACTATGGCCATTGTTGTTATGAACATTGGGGTACAGATGGCCCTTCTTTTCACTACATCAGTATATTTGTGTTAGATTTATCCAATTTATATTATCTCAATGACAGGGTGTCAGGTGAACCAAGACAAGTTGTATTTATTTCCATTGCTTCTTTAAGACCATCATCCCTACCCTACCTGTCCCTCACTTTTCTGTCAGCCAACAAATTCTAGGCCTGCTGTCTGATGCACTGAATTCCCTTACCCTGTTTGTCACTTACCTGAAAGAAGAGTTTTGGTCTCTAAGTCTTCTTTTTTTTTTTTTTTTTTTAAAGATTTTATTTATTTATTTGACAGAGAGAAATCACAAGTAGACGGAGAGGCAGGTAGAGAGAGAGGAAGGGAAGCAGGCTCCCTGCTGAGCAGAGAGCCCGATGCGGGACTCGATCCCAGGACGCTGAGATCATGACCTGAGCCGAAGGCAGCGGCTTAACCCACTGAGCCACCCAGGCGCCCTCTAAGTCTTCTTTTAAATCTCTTTTATTTAGGTAACCCCATGTCTACAAGCATTTATCCTCACTGTCCTTCAGTTCTGGAATATTTTCTTGAATTATTTCAGTGATGATTTTCTCTTCTTTTTTGATTAATGTAATAAACCTTTTGATGGATATTCTAAATGTCTTAAATTTTCCATATTCTCTGTTTGAGATTTTCTTTAAAAGATTTTATTTATTCACTTGAGAGAGAGAGAGAGCAGGGAAAGGGTCAGAGAGAGAGGGAGAAGCAGACTCCCTGCTGACCAGGGATGCAGGGCTCCATTCCAGGATCCCCAGATCATGATCTAAGCTGAAGACAGATGTTTACCCGACTGAGCCATCCAGGCCCCCCAAAGATTTTTTCTTTTAATTCCTGAAAGATTTAAAGAAGATAGCTTCTAATTTTTGTTTACTATTTTTTTGTGAATTTTTCACTTCTACCTTCATGTTTTTAATTTCCAAAATGATTTTTAATTAAATTTTTATGTGAGTTTCATGGACACAACATATTTTCTTATTTCTCCAAAGATTTTACTCACAGTTTTATGGGTTTTTTTAAACTCTGTGTGATCTTTGTCTTGTTTAGTTTATCTGTTTGTTTGTTTGTTTGTTTGTTTTATCCTGTGCATTTGTTAGGGCTTTCTCAACTCTTTTAGATACTCAGTTGTCTACTCATTTCAAAGTGTGTTAATTACAAGCTAATGGGCAAGATTTAAATGTGTGCAGTGAATGCAATTTGATCACTTTAGCCTTCACTGTAAGGCAATTTGGTTGATCAATGTTTGGAGAATCCCTGATATTCCTTCCTATCTATAGGTAGTTCCTCTGGACCTGATCAGATGCCTTGAGAAGATCTCAGGAGACCACACAATTGGATGCCATTATAGAGCTAAGTGATTAGAAAAGGCTGGTGAGTACTGGACTTCTGCATGAGTATTCATTTGATCCTTTATTTTCAACAAAATAGTTTTCTTACCCTCAACTGTACCTATTTTTTTCTTATTTCAAAGACCTTTTGATTTACCATCCTCACAGAACAAATGCCCAGGCTTTTTGTTAGTGTTGTTATTAAAAGCTTAATGAGACATAATTCAAATACATTTATTATTCACCCACCTAAAGCTTACAAGTCAATATTTTTTACCATGTTCACAGAATTTTGCAACTATCATAATCTAAATTTAAAACACTTTTGTCTCCCGTGAAGGAAACCCTATGCCTTTTACCAATTACTTTCCATTGCTCCTGTTCCCTACTCTTGGCAAATGTTAATCTACTTTTTGTCTCTAAAGATTTGTCTACTTTGTATATTTCATATCAGAGAAATCATACAATATGTGATCTTTTGTGACTGGCTTCTTTCACTTAGCATAATGTTTCCTAGGCTCATGTTGTAGTGTGTAACAGTACTTCATTCCTTTTTATTGCCAAATTATATTCTATTATCTGAATTTGCCACATTTTTTTTAATCCATTCATATAGAATGGATATAAGCCAAAGAGACTATTTTGGTGTCTAGTTGTTCCTTATTCAGACTTTCAGAAAAAAGTGGTTCCTGAATTACAAGAAAAAAGGAGTATCTTAAGGTGGCAAGGTGAAGCTAAAAAAATCAGGATCAATAATCTCAATTTTAAAAATAGGTAGTGCTATCAATATCTGAAACTTTTAAAGATTCTGTGGAAAGAACTGGGTCATTTTTTTAGCTTCACCTTGCCACCTTAAGATACTCCTTTTTTCTTGTAATTCAGGAACCACTTTTTTAGCTGAAGTTTTGCTTCCATAATTTTATTTTTGTTTTCTTTTATCTTCCTATTTTGACCTTATTGATTTCTGTTTCTTAAAAATACCTTTACTACACTTTTAGTGGTTTTCTAGGAATAGCATTATAAATGCAATCTTTCTATGTATGATCTGTACTCAGAAATCAAACTCAGGCTCATTTTACTATGTATTGTTCTAATCTATATATGCAGTCACTGTATAAAATGGTTGCACACATACATTCACAAACAGGATAAAGCATTTGTACCTTTGCAATTTATTGCCTTTGTATCTCTGATATCACTAAATAACTTCTCAGTACTAAAATATACTCTTACTACATAACTGATTTTATCATTCACACAAAAATTAAAAGGACCTTTGGTGAAAGAGGCTGGTTATTTACCTGCCATCAATTTGAAACTGTGCACTTTTCACATATTGTATACTTTATTAATTATCAAATGCATATTTTGTCATCAAGTTGAAAATAGTGAATGGAAGAATCATAATTCTAAATATCTCTAATTTAAGAACAAACTGTGTGAGGTTAATGTGAGAAAAAGATACAAGATATTTCTTTAAGACGATTTCCAGAGATCATGACTCCACAAATCCACTATACTCATACTAATATGCTTTTGTAAATACATGACTTAACCTCTAAGTTTCAATTTCATCCTCCATAGAATTTGTATTGATTTACAAATAAACTCATTGCACAGCTTCCAAAAGGAGAAAATTATGCTGACCTACACTATGGTTATGAAGGAAGGCTAATCATTAGGCAAACGTTACCTAGCAGAGTGCTAGACACAAAACAGTAAGTGTCTACACTGAACTAAGTATTCAGTTGCATACTACTGTGGATGAGAACTCTGACAACACAACCGGCTCATATCAAAACCTTGCATGAGTTGATTTTGGACAATGTATTGTTCCTCTCTGTCCTCATTTTAGCTTCTAATATTGAGGTGATCATATTATCTACTCCATATGCTTCTGTGCGGTTTCAAATTAATATATTTGTGTAAAGTCCTCATAACAATGCCCTCCCTCAAAAATATTAAATATTAATATTAAGAATAATTGAACATAACATACCTGTCACATTCCTTAAGGAAATCCTAAGATAAAAGACAGCCATATTTAAACACCACAAAAGTGTTACAGTCTTTAGGGAGAAGCTCTAGGTCAAAGCGTTTATTTATCACTTCCTATTTATATGACTAGGACCAAGTTTCTTAAGCTCTCCGAACCAAAATACTCCACTTAATTTATTCATTCATTCACTCATTCATCCATCTGTTCATTAATTCACTAGTCGTTTATTTGATAACTATGATGTTTAAGGCACTGTATTGGATGAACTAGAAAGATAATGACAAACACTATACTTTTACTTGGTTCAGGCATTGCATTGAAAATAAAATAGTTAATTTATGAAAAAAGGCAAATTTAAGAAATGTCATTTCTATTTCTCCTTTTTCCCATATTTTTATTATAGTAAGGCTTCATAGCTTAAACCTGGTCATATTATTATAAAATCCTATCAGCCCAAAAAGAGATAAAAGAAGTGATCCAATTCATCTCCCTATTTTTTGAAAAGATAATATAAATAAATGAGAAATAATTTAGGTAAAATGATTTTTTAAAGATTTTTATATATTTGATAGAGAGATCACAAATAGGCAGAGAGGCAGGCAGAGAGAGAAGGGGAAGCAAACTCCCTGCTGAGCAGAGAGCCTGATGTGGGGCTCGATCCCAGGACCCTGAGACTATGACCTGAGCCAAAGTCAGAGGCTTAACCCAGTGAGCCAGCCCAGGTGCCCCTAGGTAAAAATTTTTTTTAAAGCAGCAGCTATATCATAACACTGACAGGAAGAGCAATAAAGATGCAACATACAAGTAGCCAAACATTTTTAAAAGCACATCAATATTATCATTATTCTAGAGAACGTTTATAAAGATGGTACATTACCTGTTTCTATAGAACAGGGATCAGTAAACTACTTCTGTAAAGAGCCAGGTAGTAAACACAGATTTGTAGGTCCTACAAACTCTTGTTCTATTCTTTCCCCAACTCTTTAAACATGTAAAATCCATTCTTAGCTCACAGAACATATAAAAGTTAGCCAGAGGTCAATTTGGCCTAAAAGTACTGACTCCTAGTTAAAAAACAAACAAATAAACAAACAAAAAAAATTGAAACCTGTTGAATTCACAGTTAAAATCTCTTGTAAAGAACTCTCCAAGTAGCTATTCCAACTCCTCACTTTTCAACAAGGATAGCCACTCAGTCAATCATCCCATCAACAGATAGATAATCAACACCTACTAAAGGCATAGTAGTATTGGAGACACTGGAAATATTGATATTTCCACACACTGTTTTTTGTCCTAATCTAGTTTTTTCTCCACATTGGAGTCAGAATATTTTTAATAGAGGTTAGATCATGCCATTCCCCCCTTGAAACCTTTTGGTGAATTGCATCCGAAATCCATGTCATGACTTACAAGTTTTCATATACTGAGCCCTCACAAGCTAGTCACCCTTACCTGCAAATGTTACTGATGACCAGCCCTGAGAGTTGCCTAGCCTTCAGTGCCAGTGAACTCAGTGCCTTTTTGACTTTAGGAACATTACCTAAATCACTGCTTTTGCCTCCTACATTCCTTCCTCAACTTTTTCCTCCCTTAGCTTTTAGTCATCTTTCTGGTCTCTAATTATTAATTCCCATGGAAGGCTTCCCTGATGTCCTCAATTCTTAGACACATTCAAACATCTCTAAAATCTAGATTCATCTTCCAAATGGCATTTGCATTCAATATAGTACTTTTTCTATATTCTAAAAGTTTTGAATGTTATTAAATCAATGGTACATCAGACATTTTTTTTGGCTACTTACAACTAGAGAAATATGGTGTATTCTGAGAGGAATCTATACTTGCTCTCTTATTATAGTTACTATCATGTTTTTTTTTCCCATTTCATCTTAAAAGTGCCATGAGTCCTAGACCTGTGCCCATCTCAGTCACTGCTCACCTCCAGAGTTTGATACAATGCCATAGCCTAATAGATAGCCAATCCATACTCATTGCTTGCAGAATGATCTCATTGCTCTTCATTCTCTCTAGAAGGAAATATTTGGTGCTAAATGTGATACAAAAACATATTGGGGATTCCTGCAATCTTAATGATTTAAGAAATCTTATTTCAAATCTAGTTCCAAAACCTGGGGGAGTATAATAATTTCTAATATCTTTAATTCACAATCTCTACTTCTGCATTTGCTCAAATTGCTTAGATTATTTAATTTTGTAAAAAGTGCCCAGAACAATTTGTTGCAAAGCTGAATAAATTAAACAATAGGAATTAATTCCCACCAAATATGTTGTGAATTCTTTTTCTTTGTTTGATTACAAGTTTATGGCATTGAAGTGGAAGACTTCACATTATTCACCACATTGGATTCTACCAGCCATCCCAGGGCTTCCTGCTGTGCATCAACCCTGTTTCACGACACAAGCTATGACACAAGTCAAAACTCCAGATCTGTTTTCATTCTGGATTTGCAGATAATTAAATTCACCACTACAGGGATAACAGAAATGCTTGAGAGTATAAAGCAAAAAGCATGGATTTTGCAGTGAAACTGAGATGAGTTTCACTTCTAGGTCTTCCATTTACTCACTATGTAACTTTGGCCAAGTTGCCTAATATCTTCAAACATTGGTTTCTTCAAATTTCAAATGATATGCAAACACTTATCACTTAAGTTTGTTGTAAAGATTAATGAGCTGACATATGGACATATGCCATATGGAGCCTGTCGAGTGTGGTGGCAGCTATGGGTCACCTGGATGACTCAGTCAGTTAGGCATCTGCCTATAGGTCAGGTCATGATCTCAAGTTCCTGGGATTGAGGCCCCTGCCAGGCTCTCTGCTCAACAGGCAGTATGCTTCTCTCTCTTCTTCTTCCTCCGCCCTTCTCTTCCCCCCACCTCCCACTCACTCTCTCTCTCTCATTCTCTTCTAGATAAATAAATAAAATATTAATAGTATTATAGCTATGAATGTGAATAATGGGAAATTGTATACTGAGCTATCTAAAAACACAAAAATAATAATTTCAGAAAAATAAGTATTGGTGGGAGAATTTTCTAGTCAATAGAATTTTCTCCCATACTTCATACAAACTCCAATCCCTGCCCTCTATTTACCATTGAATCGTAGTGTTCGCCTTCAACAGCAGTGGACAATTATAGCAATGTATCATGATATTCAGCAATGGTTAAAAATAAAAGTTTATGTTTAAATAATGTTTATATAATAATTTAATAATTATGTTTAAATAATAGCTATTGGTTTTCCTATTATGTTTTAATAATAGCATTAACTATTAATCCTCTTATATTTTAAAAAATTGTGGGTTTCCAAATATAAGAAAATGAAATCAGTCTTACATTATAATTTTATTTCACAGCATGAGAGTTATGCTGTAAATAGTCTTGTGTAGGTATCTGGCCTTTCATTTAAGAACTCCAGTAATAGGCTCACTCAGAACAGAATCAAGCTTTCAAAGCCTGAAGGATAAGTTTGTTCTGATATGGATTAAGATATAATTTTCAAAATGATGGATAATAAAACTTACCTTAATTATAGAGGTTTTGCCTAATCATTTCAAGTGTTCTTAATATTTCAAGGCCATAGAATTTAAAAGAGTGAGCTTTGTTGTAGAATTTAAAGTGAGCTCAACTGGTGAAACTCATTTAATAGAAATATAGAGTCAATGCACAGTGTATATTAAGTTCTTCTTATGTGACAACACCCTTGTTAGGTGATTTTAAGTCAGTATTAAAATAGGTACCATCTCTGTCATTAAAGTCCAGTGGGGTAAAATTTTGAGAGTCAGAATCAAAGAAACAAAAAAATAAAACCAGATGCTATAAAGGTAAACATTAGCATAATCTAATACCTAAAAACTTTAGAATTCCATATAGCAAAAAGTGTTATAAACAAATGTAAAAGAGAAATATAAAACTTGGAGAAACATATAATAAAGATATAAGAAATAAGCACAATAATGTTAGTCAATAATAACCATTTGTATGTGACTAATATATGTATTTACCAGTGCATATAAAAAGAGTGAAGAAAGGGACACCTGGGTGGGGTCGGTTAAGACTCCAATTTTTGATTTTGGCATAGATCATAATCTCAGGGTCATGAGATCAAGTCCCAAGTTAGACTCCATGCCCGGTGGAGAATCTACTTCGGATTCTCTCTCCCTCTGCCTGTCCCCCTACTTTCTCACTCTCTCAAAAACAAATAAGTAAATATTAAAAAAAAAAAAAGTGTGACGGAGGATACACACCAAACTGTTAACCTCTTGGGTGTAGAACGAGGTTAATGGGAAAGAAGATGTAAATTTCTGTCTTTCCATTTTAATACTTATCAGTGATGCCTGAGTTATTTACTAAGCCTATATTCTATGTAATTTGAAAGATATGTAGTAGTCACATCAATAGCAGGACAATATAAATGAATCCAAAATATCTGCAAAATTATTTAATTTATGTCCTATTCCTTCAAAGTGAAGCTTCAATCATGTGGATTCATTAAATAATAGAACAACTAAATAATAGAACAAAACCTAACCTTCTATCAGAATTCCTTACTATAACATAATGTGTGTGTTGAAGAAATAATTGAATGATCAAATTAAATCACACCTCAGAAAATGAATAACTATATCATGCTAAAAAATATATGTCTTTAAAAAAAGAAAGTACTCAGTAATTTACATCTAAAAGTATATACTGACCAACATTTAATTTTCAGACATTGTACTAAGTCCCAGGAAAGCAAAGACAAGATGAAGATCTTCAAAAGAGGAATAATTTCCTGAGATGGAAGATAAAATCTCAAAGAATCACAACACAAGGGAATCACATTGCTAGAGCTACACATTCTATGTTTTATGGACACATAAATAAGAAAACAACTAACTTTAACCAGGGTTCAAATGGCTTACCCAGGTAGAAATGTTGAACTTAGGCTTAATGAGATGAATGAAATTCATCAATAAAATAAAGGGAAAAGTTCCCTTATAGACAGAAAGAAAGGTGTGAACAATATGGTTAGAATCTATGTATTAGGGTGAAGAGCTTAACACAACTTTTTCTTTATTGTGCATACAAACTTGAATGAGAATATGAATCATCCAGGAATCTGGTTAAAATTCAGATACTGATTCAGTAAGGCTCAGTTGCCGTCTAAATGTCTACACGCTTTCTACAAGCGATCTGGTAAGGTTTATTCTACTACTCCATCCACAGACATACTTGAATAACAAAGACATGGTACATTTGATAAATCATGTTATGAAATATATCTGCCTCATTATGAATCTATATTCTATTAAATCAAGTTTCAACAATTGAAGTTAAGTTTGTTACTACATAGTGACAAACTTTGACGTTTCCAACTTCAGAGGAAAGTAAATATTTTATATTCTTTTAATTTGTTAGTTTTTTAAAATTAGGGTTGGGTTTGCTGTGTTGCAGGTTTTGAATTTTTTCGTTACATTCTTTACTTCCACACCTTTTCCTAGTCCTGATTCTATAATACCTAGTTTGGTAAGACCTCTATAATTTTTAGTAATCATGTTCATAGAAGCCTACAGTGCCATGAAAGAAAAGAAAGGAGTTATCCGCTTCTTGCCTGCTGACTGAATATTACTATTTAACATAGGTTTATATAACATATATGCTACATAGAAAGTACCACTGATTGTGGCATCTTCCTTCCATTTTTGGGCAAGGCTGTTGACATAACTAATCTGGGAGAGCGAATGTTCTTCCTCTCTCTCTTTCTGTTCCCAGTACATTGTTAAAGCTTTTTTTTTCATGGTAATTCAGGATTTGAAATCACATTTCTTAGGATCAAATCTGTACATTTCAATCATAGAGTAATTTCCTGTTCTGTAAATTGGTAACTATTGTAACTACCCTATAAAAGTGAAATGAATAATGAATATATACATTTAACAGTGTAAGCCGAGAAAAGGACAGACTAAGATGGTGATGTAGGAGACTCCTGAACTTCCTTCCTACTACAGAGACAATGAATGTAGAGCTACACATGGAACAATGACCTCAGAAAGAAATCCAGAAGGTAGCTGACTGATTTCTACACGTCAGGTGAATGAGAAAATATCCACACTGAAACAGGTAGGAAGGCCAATACACACTCTCATCACAAAAACCGTACACACAGCAACATACAATCAAAAGGTAAATCACAGGGACGCCTGGGTGGCTCAGTTGGTTAAGCGGCTGCCTTCAGCTCAGGTCATGATCCCAGCGTCCTGGGATCGAGTCCCACATCGGGCTCCTTGCTCGGCAGGGAGCCTGCTTCTCCCTCTGCCTCTGCCTGCCTCTCTGTCTGCCTGTGCTTGCTTGCTCTCTCTCCCTCTATCACTGGCAAATAAATAAATAAAAAATCTTAAAAAAAAATTAAAAATTAAAAAAAAAAAAAGGTAAATCACAATTCACAGCTTCTTCATGAGCAGCAAAGAGTTTGGACCATATATCTAGCACCCCAATTTTTAAGACTCTCATCCAAAGGATTGGTTCCCAAGATATCTAGTTCAGAAGGCCAATAGGCATTACATCCATGAGACCCAAAAGACTGTAACACGCAAAGAAGCATTTCTGAACAAGCCTGCAAGCATCTGCTTTGGTTATCTCCCTGAAGCTCAGTTCAGAAGTAATAGGTGAAAATGCCCGTCTCTTGGTAGCTCTGATTTCTAATGCATTATTTATGTAGGGGCTGGCTACAGTCCTCCCCAGAGACAGAGGAAGGTGGTGGGCCCTTCCCTGACATTATCCTTTGGCTCACTTCAACAATAAAACAAGACCACCAGTATATCTCTAGAAGTACACACATCTGGTGCATTATTTATATAAGACAAAACCTACTTAAGCCAAAAAATGTAACAAGAGACAAAAGAGGTCATTATGTAATAATAAAGAGGTCATTGCAACAAGGGGATAAAACATTTATAAATATTTACATACCCAACATTAGAGAACCTAAATATACAGAGAGCAAATATTAACAGATCTGAAGGGAGAAAGAGAGAGCAATACAATCTTAGTAGGGGATTTCAATACTCTCCCTCCAATAATGGATAGATCTTTCAGAAGGAAGATCAATATAGAAACATTGGACTTGACTTACACATTACACTAGATGAGCCTAACAGATATACACATAACATTCAAGGCAGCAACCACAGGATACAGATTATTTTCAAGTGACCATAAAATGTTCTCCAGAATCAATCGCATGTTAGGTCACAAAACTAGTCTTAATAAATTTAAGAAGATTCAGATCATATCAAATGTCTTTTCCAACCACAGTGATAGGACATTAGAAATCAATTAAAAGAGAAAAACAGGAAATTTCACAAATATGTGGCGATTAGACAACATGTTCCACAACAACCAATAGGTCAAAGAAGAACTTATGGGAAAATCTCTTGAGACAAATATAGATGGCAAACTAACATGCCAAAGCTTACAGGATATAGCAAAAGCAGTTCTAAAAGGGAAGTTTATGGCAATAAATGCCTGTATGATGAATAAAGAAAAAAAGAAGCATCTCATACAAAACAAAACAAAACAAACAAAAAAACAACTAATTTTGCAGCTCAAGGAACTAGGTAAAGAATAACCAACTAAGGTCACACTTAGCAGAAAGAAGTGAATAATACAGATCAGAGAGAAAGGCGTGCCTGGGTGGCTCAGTGGGTTAAGCCTCTTCCTCTGGCTCAGGTCATGATCCCAGGGTCCTGGAATCGAACCCCGCATCAGGCTCTCTGCTCAGCAGGGAGCCTGCTTCCTTCCCCCTCTCTCTGCCTGCCTCTCCATCTACTTGTGATCTCTGCCTGTCAAATAAATAAATAAAATTATAAAAAAATAAAATAAAATCAGAGAGAAAAAAAAATGAAGTGGAGACCAAACGGAAAGTAGAAAAGATCAATAAAATTAAGAGATTTTTTTAAGAACATAAATAATCTAAAGCTACCCTAATAAAAAAAATAGAGAAAACTCATATAAATAAAATGAGAAATGAAAAAGGAGACATTATGTCCACTTACAGAAATACTATGGGTCATAAGAAACTACTATGAACAATTATATGCCAACAAATTACGCAATCCAGGAAAAATTGATGAATTCGCTAGCATCATACAACCTACCAAGACTGAACCATGAAGAAATAGAAAATCTGAATAGAACAATTACTAGTAAGGATATTGAATCAGTAATCAAAACCTCCCAACAAAGAAAAAGACCAGATGGTGAATTCTACCAAACATTTAATGAAAAACTAATAGTAGTTCTTCTCAAACTCTTACAAAACAATAGAGTAGGGACTACTTCTAAACTTATTGTACATGGCCAGTATTACCAGACAAGAACATTACAAGAAAATTACAGACCAATATTATAGTGAGATAGCAAAAGAAAGTAAGAACAAAGAGATCAAAGAAGGACAGAAGCATCTCTTTAAATATTAATTTGAGAAATGATTGAGTGTATTTATTTTGCTTAATCAAAGTTGAAGAATAAGGCCAAAATGTCTAGCACAGCTTCCCTTTAATATGACAGCTGAATCAGTCCTGGCATCTAGACGTAAGCTAGGCTAGTGGTGGAGATTGCATTTTTAGTATTTGCCTAAATGATTTGGGCAATGAAACAGGTTCACAGAAGAAATGGAAATAGAAATAACTATATGAATCCTCCTCCTATACCAACACTTATAAGGAAAAACAGGATGCTTGTCGCATTACTAGCAACTCAAGAGGGGTAGCAAATTTCAAGAAGAGTCTGAACACCAAAATTTGTCAAGAGCAAGTTTTTACTTCTTACTTTGGAAAATTGGGTTCTAGAGACCAGAAGAATTTAAGGGTGTGCAGAATTGAGGTGTTGTAAAACTATTTTAATTTTGGAGTTTCAGGGTGTGGTCAGCAAGTCACTAAGACCTTAAGAGGTGCCTTGGGAATAATGAGGGATAGAAATGATACAGCAACAAATCAACTCCATCATGTTCAAGCCTGAAACCCTTTCCTGAATCCGTCCTTTGTATTCACAAACTATGTACCCACTGCATTTTCTAATTATGTCTTTGTATGTCTGCAGCCTCCCCTGAGCCAAATTTAATAACTCTCAGTATTCCTAGACTTGGCAGAGTGGCACATAGTAAGTTTGCCACGAGTACTGGTTAAAGTAAACAAATCAGTACTTCATTGTGGAGTGATGAAATATTACTATAGGAGATGTGGAATTAGGATAGGAAATATGAAGTAAAGTGAAAATCCGAAATGTTACGTGGCAAAATAGTCTGAAATTTTAGAGCTAAAACAGCCCACTTTTCCTTTTAGGGTGTGCAAGTGACTTTTCATAATCTTCCTCTCTTCAGGACACTGATAACCTGGGAGATACTGCAAAACAAATAACATTTACCTTAAAAATACTTTTTCGTGGGGCACCTGGGTGGCTCAGTGGGTTAAAGCTTCTGCCTTCAGCTCAGGTCATGATCTCAGGGTCCTGGGATGCAGGGAGACTGCTTCCCCCTCCCTCTCTGCCTACTTGTGATCTCTATCTGTCAAATAAATAAATAAAATCTTAAAAGAAATATATGTTTTTGTTCCTCAATTTTTCTACATATTTGTAACAGGGAAGCACCAGACTTTCTGGTAAAATATATTTATCGTGTTTCAGGATGCATACTCAAACAAAATAAGGAAGGAATCTATTCTAAATCATCAGGGGCCCTTCATCCCATGGAAACTGTAACAAAATGTATGTTGGTAGCTGTGCTTTGGTTGATTGCCTCTACTGTCTCCTGTGTAAGCTATCCAAAAAAAAAAAAAAAATCAATGTATACTCAACCTGCATTTCAGTCATGGACCTGTGATGCTTCTCTTGCTTCTTGTGAACCAAAACAAGTTCAGGGCTAGATAGTTGGGAAATAAACGGAGGTGATTAAAACAAGGAAAAGGAATGGAAAAGCAACGTAAAAATAAATGAGGGAAAAGAGTGTAAAAAAAAAAAAAAGATGGGTGATAGAGGCAACAAGCAAAAGAAAAAAGGTAAAACTAAAAATAAAGAAAAAAGCATATTGGATGCAAACTATGGGAGAAGGTAAAGGAAAGTCCCTCAGAGATGAAATCATATGTGATCTTGTTAAACCCACTCATAACTTGGATTTATTCACTTTTTTTAATCATTAAGCCGTGTAGAATCATTGAATGGAATTTTAGTGTTTCTTATAAGCAATATATTAATCTCTAAGTAGCCATTAATTTTACCTAAAATAGAATAAAATAGGCATTGATTTCCTTATTTAAAAATGTAAGACTAGGGGCGCCTGGGTGGCTCAGTGGGTTAAAGCCTCTGCCTTCGGCTCAGGTCATGATCTCGGGGTCCTGGGATCGAGCCCTGCATCAGGCTCTCTGCTCAGCAGGGAACCTGCTTCCTCCTCTCTTTCTGCCTGCTTCTCTGCCTACTTGTGATCTCTGTCTGTCAAATAAATAAATAAAATATTTTTTAAAAAATGTAAGACTGTGTATAAACATCTCAATAAATGACCATGCTACTGAGTAGCAAAAGTTGTACTATTCCTTATGGATGAAGAAACTGAAACAGAGAGATATACTAACTTACTGCATTTATTAGGGTAGCCTAAACAACTGTGAAAATTAATTCTGAAAATATAATCATTAAAAACAGCAGAATTGTATTACTTCCTGACATAGCAGTTCAGGACAGTTATTCTAGATTTCTGTGTGCCTGTCTTCCATATGCTGATTCTTGTGACCCAAGCTTCTTCCATTTGGGGAGGGTCAGACACTTCTAAAACCTTATCATCTTTTGCATTTTTTTTTTTTTTTTAAGAACAGTGTGGTTGAAACACAGGCGTTCTCTTAAAAGCCCTGGAGTAAAATTAACCACATGAGTTCTGTTCATGTTCCACTGGAAAGATTGTAGCCACGTGGATACACTGTTGGAAAAGATCTTCCTAGACATTATTTTACTTGGCCCTTTAACAGCTCCTGGCATCAGTAACACATCCCTTCTTCCTAATGAACTTACTTCATGTGGCTCTTAGGATTCCCTACTCTCTTGAATGTGTTCCTAAGTAATTGACCCTTCTTTCTCAGTCTCCATCCCTGTTTTCTTCTCTTCAACCTCTTAATGTTAGAATTGTCCAGGACCTACCCCTTTGATCTACTGTCTTCTCTATCTGCAATGCTCAGTCCTTTGGTGTTCTCATTCAGGTAGTTTGTCAGTATGTGATACATACTGACAACTCCCAAAACTATCCAGCTCAGACCTCTCTCAAGAATTCCAGCTACTTTTTATCCAACTACATAATCAGTCTTTTCTCTTGAATATGTAGTATGTATCTCAAATTTAACATGTTCAAAACTTAGTTCTGTTCTCCTTTCTTAAACCTGCTCTTGCTCATTTGTCAGTGGCTTCCGTGCTGAGAACTGCTGAGAACTCCATCTTTACAATTCCTGAGGCAAACAAACAAACAAAAACAAAAAACCATGACTCTTTTCATTTTTCACACTCCACATCAATCCAAGAAAATGCATGTTTGATTCTGCCTTAAAAAAAATACAGAATCCCAGTATTTCTCACCTCTTCTGCTGATCTCGACCTGGTCTAATCTACCACCACCTGCGGTCTACCCTATTTCAATAACTTCTTAAACAATCTTACTGCATCTAAGTTGCCTCCTATAGCCTATTCTCAACAAACCAGCCAGAAGAACCTTCTGAAAGAGTTAACATTTTAATTGAGACCAATTCACTGCTCAGCTCAAAACCCTATAAATATCCCTATTTCACTTGGAGTCAAAGCCCAGTTATTTACAATGGCATATAAAATCCTATATTGACCCCTGTTGTCACTCAGATCTTTTGCATGCTCTTTGACTCTCAACTTTGCCCTCTCAAAAGTCTTTTCTTGTCCATAATATCACATGGCCTTAGGTGAAACGAGCCTGCGGGAATATGTTCTCCTGGAGGACCATACTGCTTTCTAAATTCCTTTCTGTTGGTGTGAGTTTGGTAGCACAAGGAAAGACTTAAAATCTGAACACTCACAGGTGTTTTAGGCAAAGCTTATTTTCTTTGGCAATAAAATTCCTTCAAAAGCTTGGTATTTCTCTAATGTGTTTTGTTTCTAGCATGTTCTATGTGCTACTGCCACAATCAAGTTTCTTAGTTAGACGTCAATACTGTACTACAGTATTGTGGTACAGTACTGTATTTTTTTTTTTTTGAACCTCAACATGCTGTTGGTTCTCTCTCTAAACTTAATAGTGGGTATGTCCTGAAGCTATCTAGAATAATGACCTTAGTTTATCCAAACGTTTTAGAGCCCCCATTTTCTGGTCTCTGTCTTTTCTTCCCTCTCTTTACAAATCCATCATCCCCACCTAAACTCATCTCCTAAAATATCTTGCTAAAAGCTGTAAGTAGCGATCAACAGATGGTGACCTGCTTTTTTTTTTTCTTTGCCATTTCCCATAGATCTAAAAACTCAGTACATTCTTGCTTTGTCTTCTAAGTTATGTCATATGACAGTTTTATCAAATGTTTATCACAGCTTGACAGAACTCTGTCACTTTGTATACTTGAAAAAATTTTTTCAACTTAACAAGTAATCCATATTTTAGTTTTGTTATGGCAACACCTTGCCACTCACTACAAATTTCTCTCTTTTTATGAACTACATAAGGGACCAAAGACAATAGAGGTTGAGTTCTTGTTCTGTTCTATTCATCTGTTAAAGACTCATTGTCATTTGCTTCCAAAAGGCAGGAGAGAAAGAAGATACAAAGGAGACACACACTCCCTCTTAAAGTTTCTGGCCTAGAAATGACTCACATCAATTTTGCTCACATCACACTAGAGAGAGAGAATGTGGTCTACACCTACTGCAAGGAAGCCTGGGAAACAGTCTATCCATATATCCACTACGATCCTGTGAAAACGAAAAAGGAAGAGGATGGGTTTGGCAGAGAGTACACCATCACTGCCACCTTTATCATTTAGAGCCTTAATTCTTATGTATTAAGAGGAAATAGAAATCAAATGTCTCACTTTAGACTTATAATAATTGTGCTTAAAATGGACATAGTATAAAATTCTAAATTTACAAAGTAAATGGAGAAATAGCTAAATCAATGAGGAATTGTAGAATAAGTATATCCCATAGCTAGATATTTCCATTACTTAATGTTGCTAGGAGGAAAATAGGCTACTAAAAATATTAGTATGTTACTTCTTAAACTTATCACCTTAAGAATTATGCTCATAAGCCTGAGGCCTCCCCACCCAAGGGGTTCCAGGACAAGAGCTCTCAGGAGGGCCCAGCAGAGAGCTGCAGCTGTGCTCTCTGACCAACCCCTGGACAGTCTGCATGTGTCTTATGGTCCACAGCAGCTCCATCTGTGTGTCTGTCCATGATTTCTCAACCCTTGAGCACTCTCCCTGCTCTCCCCACAATAAAGATGTTTTCTCACTTCCCTGCTGCTGTGGGCTTCTCATTTCCAACTAGGCCTGCTCTGCCTATTTGTCTTCCCTCTGAGCCTCTGGTGGATCCAGCCTCACTGGAGCACACAGGCTCTGAATACACCACTCATTCACCAAGAAGGGTATGAGCACCGATTTAGGAAGCAGCCTCCCTGGTGGGCACTGCCTGGTTGGGTGGCAGGGAGGCAAGCCTCTACCTAGGCCAGGTAAGGCTTGAATCTGACCATGGAGTAGGCTGCCTGTCACACCCAGCTCTCCACCCTGCTTCTGAAGGCTTGAGGCCACTTGGGGGCCCACTGGCTGGATGTGGAGGCCGCTAGGCTACTCCACCTGCTTCTCCCTGCCCTGGGGAACACCACAAGCCAACACAGGGCCTTGTCCTCACACTGGCTCCCTGGAGTCCCCAAGAGATGACACAAGGGGGAGGCAGTTTGTCCTCTTGCCCACCACAGAGGTTGTCCCTCACTCAGGGGCAAGGTGTGGCTGGTGGAGGCCTCTAGAGCCCCTGGACCAGTCTTTGCCCAAGGCCGGGGTGGGGCAGGGGGGCGTAACAGGTTGCCGGAGAGGACATGTTTGTTCAAAGGCCAATGCTGGTTCATTTGCTAGTGTTAACTGCACCTACTGAGGGACAGACTGCTCTTAGCTCTGCGGGCAAAGGCAACCCAGGCCTGATGAATCACGTTCTGTCTACATCCTTGCAGGCAGACAGCAGCAAACTGCGAGACCAAGGCTCTGGATTGCAAGATCCATTGCTTCACAGGTTAGCAACTATGGCCTTGGGATAAAGGACGTACTACAGCTTAATTGTAGCCTTCCTTTTCCCTAGTAGCACTGCTAGATATCCATGGCATTAAAGGCAATGAAATAAATTGTGTAGTATTAAAAAAAATTATGTTAATAATATGGAAAGTAAATCCCAATTTTAATAATAGATTGACTCAAATATTTAAAAAATCTGAAAATTTTGGATATGTGAATTTTCCTGTTTTGGAATCCAGGAAGGTGTTTCTGATAATAAATAATGTTCACAGAAAATTGAATGGCCCATAAAACTTCAATAAATTGTTAGCAGATGTCATCTATTTTCTAGATACGATAAATTAAACATACAGTAAAAAATCTACTTAAATTTTTCCTTAGATACAATATGGGTCAATTTAAGACACAAATAGAACTCAAGATATTGATATTATTTTAGCCCTATACACAGAAGAAAAATGTCTTTAGACGAAAATGGAGACTAGATCCATAATACACTTTATACCATTGCTGAATTGAGGCTTTAGGTGAAATTCTCATCTATAATGAATCCTCAGTGAAAATGTACAAATCTTTAAAAACCAGGCCTTCTAACAAAGGAAATGATGAAGCCATAATCACATCAGTGAACTCACTTTGTATTGAAGTTTACAGGTTCATCTAACTTCATTAAGTTTTTTCCCCCTTATTATTGCTGAGACAGAAAGATGGCAGGTGAATGTAGAAATTAATCCATTAGAGTGAACATGTTTCCATTTCAAAGTATGTTAATTTCATTTCTACTTTGTCAGCTTTAATTTGTCACTGAACCTAAAATGGGATAATTGCGCCAGCATTTAAGTTCTCATACGTAGTGAAGGTTTTTCGTAATTTTATAAAATTACATTTAGATGCCGTTGACACTGCTTAATGTATTACAAGGTAACATGTGTTGAGACTTGGCTCCCAACATGTCAAATTAAATCAAAATATAAATTAATTCAACGACAATTCCGTGTTGATATTTGCTCATTATGCTGTAAATAGATTGTGTGTGGAATCTCTGCAATTTAACCTAAAATTATACAAAGTACATTGACCATGAAAGCATTATTTGTTTTTAATATGTTCGATGTTCACTGCACCAAACGACAGGTGTAACGGTGCTTTTATCTTTTTTGGACTGGGACAGGGAAGGAAGAGAGCTATTCAAAGATGGAGACGTAAAGATATCTGATAATAACCAGGGCTGCTTTCAAGGATTCTGTCCTCTGCTAATTCACTTTGAGTAATCAAAATGGAATTGAAACAGTTTTGGAAATTAACAACATAGAAATTTTAGTCCCCAATATACATATTTGTTTCATCTCCAACTGTAAGTTATTTGATTAAAAATATACTTATTCTTAGGAAAGAAATATTTTATCAGTCATGACAGTATAAATGAAACCATCTCACAGATAAAGGAATTTGTTATGGTAAGTAGGATAAGAAGGGATAAAGGCAGAGAAACTATGACACCAACACAGAATGAATGAAAATAATACATGAGAATAAGGGCAAATAATTTTAAAAAATATTTTAAAGATGTATTTGAGAGAGAGAGTGCGAGCATAAGCTAGGGAAGGGTTGAGGGAGAGGGAGAGAGAGAATCCTAAGCACACTCCACGCTGAGCAAAGAACCCAACTTGGGGCTCGATCTCATCACCCCAAGATCATGACCTGGGCTAAAACCAAGAGTCAGACTCTCAACCAATTGAGTTACCCAGGCTCCCAAAGGCAAATAAATTTTAATAGTTTTAAAGCCTACACTCACACCTTTCCCCTCCTATCAGATCATCTACTGTATTAAATCACTGACTTATATAATTTAGTACTTACTTCCTATTAAGGATATCTATGATACTTCCTCTAAAATGCCAACACACTACAAGATTTAAGGGAAAAAATTATCACTTAATACATCACTGATAAAAGTCTCCTAGAAAATATTTTCAAAATATTTTAGACTACAAAAGTAGTTTAGGCTATTTTGTTCAAAATAAATTTATGGTACACTTATTTATTTCTATTTTTGAATATAGGTAAATATTAAATTTGCATAACATTTTATAGATTTTTATTTTCTTCCTAAATAACTCATCAAAACAGTACAAACTAATTATGATCCCCTTATTATAGCTATTAAAATAAATTAGTACATTTTATTCACACTGGTGTTACCTCCAAAAATAAAAAATAAAAATCTATATAGAATCTGTGTCAAAGATTGTGTCAAACTGAAAGACCAGAATAGTCACATGAATGATACTCATGAAAATCATTAGTTTCTATAATGTAGTTTCCCAAGCTTATCTATTTGATGAAATAATCATTAAGATCTTATATTTTTATTTGTGAATATATTACTTTTCTAAATCATCCCATTTTATTCTTCTTGTGTTTGCACTGAATATATACCTAATATACTGAATATATACTGAATAATACTGAATATAACTTCAGACGAAGAATATGGAATGTATCATGATCTATGTTTTATAATTTATTTTAAAAATCCTATTTTTTGATATCCTAAAAGGAAGGTTTTCTTCCTTTTTCATAAATTTCCAGTGACTCCCATACCAAGAAGAAGGAAATTAAAACTCAATTCTAAAAGTATTAATTATAAAAGCGAGAGTTGGGCCAACACAGAAATGCTTCCTAAAATGTGGTTACTTTCCCTGTCATTGTACTATACTCCATTGAACCATACATTGTACCATACAATAGCATACATGCTACTGGTTTTTGGCTATGACCATATTAAACTGCAATCATTTTACATCTTGAAGATATTTTAATTATAAAACATAATACATTGCTGTGGTAGAAACTTACCTTCCATTACAATTCTAGCATATTTCTTTACAGTCATACTATAATTTTACATAACAACTTTAAACATACTTAGTATGTAAATATTTATTGCTCTTTAAAGGTAGACAACACCAAATACTACCTAAAAATCAAACAATGTTGCTTTTATAGATTTCATAGAGTTGTGATTATGATTGAGTTACATGAGATCAAAACTAATTTTTCATGAATGATTAACAATGCATTATATCATAGAGGATGCATGGATAAGTAATCTGGCAAAGTATATTAATTGAATGGATGCATTTTAAGTGTTATTTAATCAGGTGAGTAATAGTTAATCACTGTAAATATTTGTATTTTTACAAATATATATTTTCAACTTTATTGATCCCTCATTAACTCACGTGGTTTTTTTTAATTCGTCTTCTTGGGTTATCTAGCCATAAAATGACACAATTTAGAATAATACTATGTATCCCTCTTGTCTCTTAATCCAGTTTCACATACAGCTTGCCAATATTAAAGATTATATTGTTTAATTTCTAAGATACACTTTTTCATATTTAACACTTCTGAAATATAGAAAAAATCTTATATTTGTTACAGACATTTAATATGACTGTTTTAAAAAATGATTATTAAATTGAAAATATTAAATTTTACATTATCTTGAAGTATGAGCAATATGATCATTGTAATAGTTAGAGTAACATTTTCCTTTTCCTTTTTTTAACATCAATAATTCTAGTACTTCAACTTAAACTGCAATAATACTAAAGACTAACATTTATTGACAATTTAACATCTACAAAGGATTGTTCTAAGTGCTTTATATCTATTAACCTAAAAACCCTGGTAGGAGATACTATTTTTATACATATTTTTCTAGTGAAGAAACTGCAACACAGTAAATCTGCTAAGGTTTATGCAGCTGGTATGGAGAGGATTAACAATCTGCCTTCTAGTTTAGTATCTATGTTCTCAAACTTTCTTAGCATAGCTGTTAGCTGACAGTTTACCACAAATAATGGTTATGTTACTGTCGTTATGCTTAAAGCCTAATTCGTTAATGACTCTTTTTCTTTTCTAAAACAGGGATGGGCTTTAGCTTTTATCAAATCAATATCCAGCAAGTAGTCATCCAAATATATTTTATAATCGATTTCTTTCTTGTGAAATGGTTAAAATATTTTTTGTAAGGTAAAAAACTCATTTTTAGACAAAAATGTAGAAATACACTGATTTTTACTGGTACTTGTTATTTATGGTGTATTTTTTTAACCTTTACTAATTTTATTCTTAATTTCCATGGAGTTAATATTTATTAATTTTCATCCATCCTGGGAATAAATTATTTGTTTGTAGTATATTATTTTGTTAGTTTATTGGCTTTATTGCTATTTCTAACAAAATGAAATGTATTTACAATTATTTGTTCCAGCATTCTCAGTATTTCCCCCTGGACCAATCAATTCCAGGCAGGGGCAGTGTGAATTGCCACACAAGTCCTCCATTTCTTTTCTTCACTTTAAAATACATGAAGAATGTTTATAAACTATAAAAATCAAGTGAGAAATTCTACATTTAAAGATATTGTACCTCTTTGTTCAGGAAGATGATACTTTCATTCATTTAAGAAAGCTTTATTACTTTGTCGTAATGAGAGGTTCACAATTTTTATTCTGTTGATATATTTTCTAGCAACCTACATTCTATTTATTTTTTTTTTAAGATTTTATTTATTTGACAGAGAGAGAGAGATCACAAGTAGGCAGAGAGGCAGGCAGAGAGAGAGAGAGAGGGGAGGAAGCAGGCTCCCTGCAGAGCAGAGAGCCGGACGCAGGGCTTGATCTCAGAACCCTGGGATCATGACCTGAGACCAAGGCAGAGGCTTTAACCCACTGAGCCACCCAGGTGCACCCCCACATTCTATAGCTAATTACAATAATGTATCTTTACATTTTGGTGTGAGAAAATTTCTATGTAAGCAATCATACCTCCTTCAAATAATGATTGTTTCATATGGTATATTTCTGTAACTATTATTTCCTTTTATTTGTCTGACTGCCATGGCTAAAACTTACAGTAAAATGATCATATGGTGTAGGTACTTATCATGATCTTCATAATTCAAAAGAAATACATTCACATATAACTTTGAAGATGCTTTTTACTTAACACCTTTCTTCATGTCTGTAAAATGACTTTCTAAGTTTCTTTATTACAAATGGATTCTATTTATTTTTATTTTGTTTGTATATATTAATGTGTTTACTAACTTTTAGCCTTATTTCTCACATTAAACAAACTATGAATTTCTGGGATAAGTAAATCTTCGTTATTACATTCTGGTTTTGTTTGATTTTGCTAATCTATTTTTCAGGATTTTGCATCTCTGCTTATCATTGAGATTGGTTTATAATTTCAATTTTTGTCCTGCTGTCTAACTTTAAATCCAACAGCCTATAAAGAGACAGGTGTTCCCTTTTTTCTATTTCCCAGAAGAGACTATAAAAGTAGGATATTTGTGAGATAAAAATATCTAGAGTAATGTACCTACAAAGCTATCTGAAGTTAGTGCTTTTGAGGAAATATTTTGAATTCCATACTTAATTTATTTGAGTACTATACAAATTTTTTCCTTAATTACTTTTTAAAGATTTTATTTATTTATTTATTTATGTGAGAGAAAGTGGATGAGCATAAGTCAGGGAGAGAAGTAGAGAGAATGGGAAAAGCAAACTCGGTGCTGAGTATGGAGATTGATCCTGGGCTCCATCTCAAGACCCCGAGATCATGACCTGAGGCAAAATCACGAGTCAGTTGCTTAACAAACTGAGCCCCCCAAGTGCCCCAACATTTCTTTAATTGTATTTCTACTTGAGATAGCATTTGACATTTACTTTCCTTAGGGACTTATCCATTACACCTGAAATTTCAAGTTTGGTATCATAAAATTATTCATTCCCTAAATATATGTTTTGTCTCTCTCTCTCTTTCTCTCTCCCTCTCTATTTTTAAGATTTTATTTATTTAAAAGAGAGAAAGCTCATAAGAGCTCAAGTTGCAGGGAGGGAGAGGGACAAGGAGACTCCATGCTGAGTGGGGAGCCCAATGCTGGGCTTTATCTTACAACCAGGATCATGACCAAACCAAAAACAAGAGTTGCACACTTAATTTAACTGTGCTCCTTGTTGAGTTTCTTATACATGTAGAGATTTTCCCCCTTTTTTACGCCTCATATTAGTTATTTGTAACTTTATTCTCTTGCTTATTATGGTCCTTGATTAATTTAAACTAGTAATATGTCTTTTAGGAGTTTTTTCCAAAAACAAATTTGGTTTGGTGTATACATTCTATAGTAAGTCTGTTTCTAAACTCATTGATATTTATGTTTATTTCATTTTATGTATTCTTTTATTTACTCTGTTTTTCTTTCTCTTACCCCTGAAATAAATTTAATACTTAGCTCATTAATTTTCAACCACTATTTTTTAATATGAATATCCAATATTCTATCTTTTTCCTCAAGTACCACTTTAGAAATATCATGCATATTGATATGTGATATTTTAAAAATTGTCAACTGTAATATTTCCTAATACCAGTTATTTTTTAACTCACGATTTATTTAGAAGTGTTCACTTTTTATATTTCCAAGCACATATACATTTTCTTATAGTTCACTTATTATTGATTTGTATCTAAATTATGTTCAGAAAATCTGAAATGGGTTCAAGCTGGCTTAATGATTCTGAATGTGGCAAATTTTAATTAAAGCTTCATGAGTGCTTAAAATAAATGAGAATTCTCCTACTTTGGGTTGTAATGTTCTTTATGTGGTTATTATAAACAGGAGCAAATTTATTTGTAAAGAAAGAAAATTTAATTTATTATTTAATTCATTATTTTTAAAAAGATTTTATGTATTCATCTGAGAGAGAGAGAGAGAGAGAGAGAACATGAGCAGGGGGAGGGGCAGAGGGAGAAACACATGGGGCCCCATCACCATGATGGGAACCAAAGGCAGATGTTTAACCAACTGAGCCACACAGGAGCCCCTAGTTTAATTCATTATTTTTGAAGTAGTTGTGCCTTACAGAAGAAACAATCAGTAAATGCAATCACAAAGCAATGATGATGGATCCAAAAAAAAAAAATCTATCTTCCTCTGTGGCACCAGATTTAATGACTCAATTTTATATAATACATGACATGAAGCTTTCATGACACATTATCTTACAATTTCTCTATTGAATTTCATTCTCTGCATTTTAAAAATGTTTTTTATATTTCACTTTCATCCAGAATAGCAACTCAATGACAAGGTAAATAATAGCTGATCTCTTTAAGATAAATTAGATACTTCTCAAAACATGCTAGCATTGTCAAACAAATGTCTTTCTCTAATATTGGTTACTGCCATTTTTAAAGTTATCATAATGTTATTTCACTCTAAGAATATTTTTTATCCAAACTGCTTTATATATTTGAAACAGAGTGTATTTTCAAGCCAAATTATGTTAGTTTCACTTTGAGTCGCTACTGTTATTAGAGACCAAAGGTGAAACTACAGGTAAGATAGCAGAACTGTCACAAAATGACTCTTGCCATTTCAGTTCCTAGGGGCTCATTATGATACCTGAACTACTGAATACTCAGTAAATACCATTTATTCTCACCATATTGTTTCTCAGGCAAATTATTGATCAGTGTGACAGAAAAATACAATCCAAAGAATTCAGAGCAATCCTCTGTCACTGCATGTGAACTTATCAAATTTTGAAAACATTTACTAAGAACTCCCATCTCTACAAGGGATTGCTCTTGACATTATCACTAGTGTTAAAAGTGAAATCATCATAAAAATACAACTTGACCTTGTTTGAACAATAGCTTATTTTGGCAAGCAATGTTCTATTCTTCTACATTTTATTATATATTGTATATGCAAGTCTCTCAGTGAAGGAAAGTAGGAAATGAGAAATAAAATTGGACTTCAATTAGCTGATTTTCAATTAGATAATATAGAACAGTTATAAATAATGGAGGCATATCATTTTGGGCAAAGATATTATTCTTTAATCATCCCATGTATCAAAGAAGCCAGAAATTCATGAAGGGATATGCGAGGGGAAATTTGATATATTTCTAAATGTTTTTCCCTTCTTAAAAGAAACTAGTCAGGGCACATGGGTGGCTCAGTGGGTTAAAGCCTCTGCCTTCGGCTCAGGTCATGATCCCAGGGTCTTAGGATCAGGCTCCCCGCATCGGGCTCTCTGCTCAGCAGGGAGCCTGCTTCCTCCTCTCTCTCTCTGCCTGCCTCTCTGCCTACTTGTGATCTCTCTCTCTCTCTCTGTCAAATAAATAAATAAAATCTTTAAAAAAAAAGAAACTAGTTTATATCATATATTATACTGAAAAACTGAAGATAACCTTGTTCCTTCTGCAATGTGTGTATTTAACAGATCATATACACAAATCTCTTAAACTTGTATTAACCTTGGGAAAATTTTATGTGGTAGATTAGACTATTTTTTCAAAATATGTTGTACCTATGAGTAAGCTCCCAAAGTCAGTTTTGACTGTATGGCTTTCCTTGAGGAATAAAATGTGAGTGGCAGTTATGAGCGTTGTTCTCAAGAAATTTAAGAGTCATGATTCCAACCTCCTCTTTACTCTTCTCTGAACTCAAGAATATACTCAACATCTTTAACCATTCATCTATTGATGGACATCTAGATTCTTTCCATAGTTTGGCTATTGTGGTCATTGCTGCTATAAACATTCTGATCCACGTGCTCCTTCAGATCACTACATTTGCATCTTTAGGGTAAACACCCAGTAGTATGATTGCTGGGTTGTAGGATAGCTCTATTTTCAACTTTTTGAGGAACCTCATGCTGTTTTCCAGAGTGGCTGCATGCAATGGAATACTATGCAGCCATCAAAAGAAATGAAATCTTGCCGTTTGCGATGACATGGATGGAACTAGAGGGTATTAGGCTGAGCGAAATAAGTCAATCAGAGAAAGACAATTATCATATACTCTCCCTGATCTGAGGAATTTGAGAGGCCAATTGGGAGGTTTGGGGAAGGAATAAATGAAACAAGATGGGATCAGGAGGGAGACAAACTAGAAGAGACAATCTCACAAAACAAACTGAGGGTTGCTGGAGGGAGGGGGTTTGGGAGAGGGTGGTGGGGTTATGGATATTGGGGAGGGTATGTGCTATGGTGGGTGCTATGAAGTGTGTAAACCTGGTGATTCATAAACCTGTACCCTTGGGGCTAATAATACATTATATGTTAATAAAAAAGAAATAAATAAGAAAGAGACTGACCCATATGCTTGAGTCCCAAAGTGAAAACACATAGAAATGCACCACAGCTGGACTTTAATGGATATGTAACAGATGACTACAAGGCATTGCCATTCTTCCCTTTTTTTTTTAAAGATCCATTTTTTAAAAAAGATTTTATTTATATATTTGACAGAGAGAGATCACAAGTAGGCAGAGAGGCAAGCAGAGAGAGGGGGAAGCAGGCTCCCTGCTGAGCAGAGAGCCCAATGTGGGGTTTGATCCCAGGACTCTGGAGTCATGACCTGAGCTGAAGGCAGAGGCTTTAACCCATTGAACCACCCAGGCGCCCCATTCTTCCCTCTTTTAGTGGGAATATTTGTTGAATGTTACCTTCCCAACATGATAAATTGAGTGTCTAAGTGATATAACTTACACTTTAGTCCATAAATCTCTGTATCAGGAGAATCCACACCCCAAACCAATGCAGAGATCATCCTGAAGACCTTGGACTTTAAGCCTGATGTTATGATAGATGAGACTTTTGAGTTCTATATGTCGGGAAGGAAGTGGGGGTGTTTTATATGCAGAAAGGAGGTAAGTGAGTATATGTGATGGTAGGAATAAATTGTGGGAGAATACATTATTGTTCAAATTATTTATGGCCCCTTTCCAATGGATGATAGATCATGAATTTGCCTTAGGTATTGGAAAGAGTACAAGTGACACATAGCATTTCTAAGTCGAAGCTTAAAGATCCATCAAGTAGTACTACCATGCTTCCTTTCCTTCTGTCACAATGAAAGCACTATCCTACTTAGAGACCACTCTAAAGGATAAGGACCTAAAATGAGAATATTAGCAACAGTATTGTAGGTAGCATGGCTCAGTATGTAACATGAGTGTAAATAAATACCTGTTGTAAGATATTAAGATTCTGGGGTTGTTTTTTTAATTGCAACATAAACTAAGCTGGATCACAAATGCCTAAAGTAATCGTAAGTCAGTATTCTGAGAAAGAATCTCAGAAAGATCTCAGTCTTGAGAAGAACAGATAGAATATTAAGATGCATATACTACTTTTCAGTTTACTCTGGTCTCTCTTATCTTTGATAATCAGCTGATCATGGCTGTATGGACAATTTTGATATGAGATTCAGATCACTATTTTCCTCTGTATGTCTTATCTATCTTTTTTTTTTTTTTATTTTTTATTTTTTATAAACATATATTTTTATCCCCAGGGGTACAGGTCTGTGAATCACCAGGTTTACACACTTCACAGCACTCACCAAAGCACATACCCTCCCCAATGTCCATAATCCCACCCCCTTCTCCCAAACCCCCTCCCCCCGGCAACCCTCAGTTTGTTTTGTGAGATTAAGAGTCACTTATGGTTTGTCTCCCTCCCAATCCCATCTTGTTTCATTTATTCTTCTTCTACCCACTTAAGCCTCCATGTTGCATCACCACTTCCTCATATCAGGGAGATCATATGATAGTTGTCTTTCTCTGCTTGACTTATTTCGCTAAGCATGATACGCTCTAGTTCCATCCATGTTGTTGCAAATGGCAAGATTTCATTTCTTTTGATGGCTGCATAGTATTCCATTGTGTATATATACCACATCTTCTTGATCCATTCATCTGTTGATGGACATCTAGGTTCTTTCCATAGTTTGGCTATTGTGGACATTGCTGCTATAAACATTCGGGTGCATGTGTCCCTTTGGATCACTACATTTGTATCTTTAGGGTAAATACCCAATAGTGCAATTGCTGGGTCATAGGGCAGTTCTATTTTCAACATTTTGAGGAACCTCCATGCTGTTTTCCAGAGTGGGCTGCACCAGCTTGCATTCCCACCAACAGTGTAGGAGGGTTCCCCTTTCTCCGCATCCTCGCCAGCATCTGTCATTTCCTGACTTGTTGATTTTAGCCATTCTGACTGGTGTGAGGTGATATCTCATTGTGGTTTTGATTTGTATTTCCCTGATGCCGAATGATATGGAGCACTTTTTCATGTGTCTGTTCGCCATCTGGATGTCTTCTTTGCAGAAATGTCTGTTCATGTCTTCTGCCCATTTCTTGATTGGATTATTTGTTCTTTGGGTGTTGAGTTTGCTAAGTTCTTTATAGATTCTGGACACTAGTCCTTTATCTGATATGTCGTTTGCAAATATCTTCTCCCATTCTGTCAGTTGTCTTTTGATTTTGTTAACTGTTTCCTTTGCTGTGCAAAAGCTTTTGATCTTGATGAAATCCCAGTAGTTCATTTTTTCCCTTGCTTCCCTTGCCTTTTGCGTTGTTCCTAGGAAGATGTTGCTGCGGCAGAGGTCGAAGAGGTTGCTGCCTGTGTTCTCCTCAAGGATTTTGATGGATTCCTTTCGTACATTGAGGTCCTTCATCCATTTTGAGTCTATTTTTGTGTGTGGTGTAAGGAAATGGTCCAATTTCATTTTTCTGCATGTGGCTGTCCAATTTTCCCAGCACCATTTATTGAAAAGGCTGTCTTTTTTCCATTGGACATTCTTTCCTGCTTTGTCGAAGATTAGTTGACCATAGATTTGAGGGTCTATTTCTGGGCTCTCTATTCTGTTCCATTGATCTATGTGTCTGTTTTTGTGCCAGTACCATGTTGTCTTGATGATGACAGCTTTGTAATAGAGCTTGAAGTCCGGAATTGTGATGCCACCAACGTTGGCTTTCTTTTTCAATATCCCTTTGGCTATTCGAGGTCTTTTCTGGTTCCATATAAATTTTAGAATTTATCTATCTTTTAAATTATTTCTGGTTCACCTTTTTAAAAATCTCATTTGAACATTATCCCCATATTCCCAAACCAACATCATTTTTACTGAGCAAAATTTGGCTAAGTACCTGTTCTCTGTGTCTCATGAAACAAAAGATTATAAACATATTTACAGAGAGCAAAAAAGGAATTTTAAATAATCACCAGCTATCATTTTTAGTGGAAACCTATAAAGTTATACCCTTTAATAATATGTGTTCTTTTGAAAACCTAAAAGTATAATTCAATGAACTATATGGCAACAGCCATAGTTCCTAGAGGGGTATTTTTAGGACATCTTAATCAGTTGTAACATATTAATCTTCCCATAATCATTTAGGTGTACCTGTTATCACTTTTTCTCCTAATACATGATGATGTGAAAAAAATCATTTTCCATACAAACTTAGTCCTTTTCTCTAGGTTTCTAAATGTATAAATTGTGTGGGGAAAAAAAAAACGGGAAAAGTTATTCTCCAAAGATTTTTATTTCTTTCTCTAAAAAAAACACTGTGAGAATGTAATATGTATAACACATACTGTTCAATGCTGATAATTTGAAGGAGCATATGATACATTTTGTCCTTAAGAAGTCTGAAGCATCTCTGGGGAAGAAAAATAATTGTTCAAGGAAAGAAAAATGTTAAGACCTAACACATAGAAGTTTTAATGCGAAGTAATTGGTATGGATAGAAAATTCTACAAGTTTCAAAGGAGTGAGCCATCTCCAAGTAAAGGCAGAGTGAGTAAAGATTTTATGGAAGGAACGGGATCAAGGTCTATTTGAAGATTGGGTGGATATAGGCAAAAAAAAAAAAAAAAAAGTAAGGAGATATCAGGGTTTTTTGAAAGAAAAATGTTGAAAATAAAATGACCATCACATTTTTAGAGAAACTCAGAGATCTACTGTAGATAAGACAGATCATTTGTAAAGGGGAATACTGAAAGATAGGAAGATCTTAAGGTTTTTATAAAGGGGGTGACATCTAGAGGCACCCTGGGTGGCTCAGTCGGTGGAGCATCCAACTCTTGAATTAGGCTCAGTTCATGATTTCAGGGTCATGAGGTGGAGCCTGCATCAGGCTGGGCACTGGGCATGGAACTTGCTTGGAATTCTCTCTCTCTCTCTCGCACCTTCTGCCCCTCCTCCCACCTTCTATCTCCCTCTCTAAAAAATAAATTAAGAGGGTTACATATAAAACAATATGAAAGGTAAAGGTTTGAAGAGCCTTCACTCTGACATTATTTTGCAGGGAAGGGTCAACAAGGTTTGGTGACTGAAAGAATGATCAGTAAGAAAGAATATTCAATGGCCCCCAGAGTGCTGTTATTCCTGATGGTGGTAAAGCAAATATATAACAGGTGTATTTCAAGCGAACCAGTAGATTGATGGAAAGGGACGGGTAGAGGAAGAATAGTTTTAAGTTCATGACACGTTGAGTTTAAGGAGCTAAGGAGGAATCCAATAAAGGTGTACAGTTTAATTATATACAGAGAAGAATAACTTTGAATAAATCAGAGTTTAAATATATATATTTGGGAATCATCATGCAGAGTCATGTTTATATAGGTGAACACCCAAAGCGGTGCATGAAAAGAGAGAGGGCTGGAGACTTATTCAACACTAGGAAGATAACTCAATTGAAGATACAGAAAAGAAACTGAAAGCAAGTATAAGAGAAAAATGTCAAGAATATAAGAAACATAGAATTTTCAAGAGTGAATCATAAACACTGTCAACACATTCTAACACAGAGAAGGCAGGGGTAAAGACAAAACAAGAAAGCAGTTGAGAAATGAAGGGGATTAATATTGATGTTGATGAGCACTGAGACATGTATAAGATTGTTGAATCATTATAAGTTAAACCTGAAACTAATATAATGCTATATGTTAATTATACTTAAAAAAATTTTTATGCTTGGAAAATCAGTAACAGCTATAAATATGACTAGGGGTAAGGTGTAGTCAGAATAATGAGGATCAAATAAACTGAGTGTGAATTTTATTAGATTTTAGAAAGGATTGCAAAATGGTGAGACTGTCAGCTATTCCCCATGGTGACTGCCATCTGGTCACTATCAGATAATAATTGCTGGAGAATAGAGCTTGGCTACCTTAGTAAATTTCATAACTGCAGAGATTTATATTTTATACTTGTATCTGTTTATTAAATTAAATTGATCTATGAATTTGTGTTAAAACAAAATAAAATTCTTAAAAATAAAATATAATATTATCTTGCCTCATTGCTGATATGTTCATCTCTCACAACTGTTTCCTCTGCTGATTATTCCCATATTTTTAAGTACAATATTTCTGTTGCTATTTTCTTCCTTTAACAATGTAGTAAATGAAGTTACCTTTTTTTGGTTATGGTATATTTAACCAAGCCCAGTTTATCTTTCACCCTCAACATAATTACATCACGAAATTTAGATGTTCTATTGCTTTGTTTGGGTATATTTAAATACTGTTATTTATATTTTTTATTCCTTATTCCACAGAATTTATACAATATTAGTGATACTAAGCATAAGAATATCAGGATGTGGATATCAATATCTTTATAATTTTCTTTCTTCCTTCTTTTAGTATGGAATTCTCTCCTGAGTAACTTTACTTTCTTATTGTCAAGACTGATCACACTTAAACAATAAAATTACATTCTCTGATTTTTGGCTTTCATTTGTAATAAATATGCTTTCATGGTATCATGGTATTATAGGTATAAAATATTGATTATTATAATTTTTAGAATTTTACTATAAAATTCAATTCTTAGAAGGTTTTGCTTTTCTTGATGTTACTAATTGACTTTAAGAAAAAACTTGGGGGGCGCCTGGGTGGCTCAGTTGGTTGGACGACTGCCTTCGGCTCAGGTCATGATCCTGGAGTCCTGGGATCGAGTCCCACATCGGGCTCCCAGCTCCATGGAGAGTCTGCTTCTCCCTCTGACCTTCTCCTCGCTCATGTTCTCTCTCACTGTCTCTCTCTCAAATAAATAAATAAAATCTTAAAAAAAAAAAAAGACAAAACTTGGGATGCCTGGGTGGTTCAGTTCATTAACTGGCTGCCTTCAGCTCAGGTCATGATCCCAGGGTCCTGGGATTGAGTCCTGCATTCAGCTCCTGGCTCAGAAGAGAACCTGCTTCTCACTCTCCCTGCTGCTCTCCCAGCTTGTACTCTCTCTCTGGAAAATGAATAAATAAAAGCTTTAAAAGAAAAAAAGAAGGAAAGAAAGAAAGAAAAGAAAGGAAACTTAATCTATTTTATTTTTTCATATACTCTACATTTTCAAATTCTATCATTATAGTATCTAAATCTATGGACATCCTACCTCCATCCACGTCATTGCAAATGACAAGATTTTGTTCTTTTTTTTTTTTTTTTTATGGCTGAGTAATATACTATTGCATACATATACCTCCTCTTCTTTATCCATGCATCAGCCAATGGACATTTGGGTTGTTTCCATAATTTGGCTATTGTTGATAATCCTGATAAAAAATGGGGTCCATGTGTCCCTTCAAATCAGTATTTTTGTATCCTTTGGATACCAAGAAGGGCAACTGCTGGGTTGTAGGGCTTTTCTCTTTTTAATTTTTTGAGGAAACGTCATACTATTTTCCAGAGTGGCTGCTCCTGTTTGCATTCCCACCAACAGTGTAAGAGGGCTCCCCTTTTTCTGTATCCTTGCCAACATGGGCTGTTTCCTGTGTTGTTCATTTTAGCCATTTGGGCAGGTGTGTGTTGGTATCTCATTATACCTTTGATTTGCATTCCTCTGATGATAAGTGATATTGAAAATCTTTTCATTTGTCTGTTAGCCATCTGTATGTCTTCTTTGGGAAAATGTCTATTCATGTCTTCTAATTATTTCTTAACTGGATTATTTTTTCGGGGGGTGTTGAGTTTGATATATGGTATTATGGAGGGCCCTTGTGATGAGCAGTTGTGGGTATTATATGCAAGTGATGAATCATTACATTCTACTCCTGAAGCCAATATCACTCTATATGTTCACTAAGTGGAATTTAGATAAAAACTTAAAACATAAAAAAAAATCTATGGACATATCAGGATATATCAACACATCAAATTTTATTTACCAAAATTAAATGACTTTAAAGTACACTTTAAACTAATATTTCAAAACTCTGAAAATAAAGCTATATTTTATCAAGCAACTCAGTTTCATATTTAGAAAATGCTTCTAAAGACTATTTAATAATGATCCACACAAATCAATTCATGGAGAAAACTTTATATGCAAATAAGTACACCTATCTTCATATGTGTATATTGCTCTATGAATAACTAGATATATACAAGTTTAGGCAACTTTTCTTTTTGCCCCAATCTTGATATTTAGACTTATGTATTCATTTTATTCTGGACTTTCTTTCATTGTTTTCCTGGCTCAGATCTTTTTTTTTTTGTTTGTTTACTCCTTCATTTTGCTGAAGTACCTCTTAAAATAACATGCTAAGTAAGATGAATAATAAATAAACATTATGATTTCTTCAATCTTCCCACTAGACTGACAATTTCTCCAGGCAAAGAATTATTACTAGAAAAGTAAAGACCTTTGAAAATATTTTTCTTAAGTAAGTTCCATGGCCAGCATGGGAATTAACTCATGACCCTGACAGCAAGAATCACGTGCTTTAGCAAGTGAGCCAGCCGAGCACCCCTGGAAGCATTCTTCACTGTTTTCTCAAATCCACTGCTGCTGTTGAAATTTTAACTTTAATCCATTTATTTCCTTTATGTGTAGGTGATCTTTTTTGTTTCTGACTTGTCTGCTTTTTCCCTCTGGAATTTTATAATCTTCTCTTTAGCCTTGATGTTCTGATTTCTCCCAGTATGGTGAATGGGTGTTTTAGTCTAAATAGGTCTTTTACTCTCAAGTATTGGGCTCTTCAGACTGGAAAATTCCCTGCATTATTTCTTTGATGATTCTTCCTTATGCTTTCCCAATTCTCTCTTTCTCAAGTAATAATTTAGTTGGAAGTTTGATCTCCTGCTTTAATTTTCTGTATTTCTAATTTTTAAATAATATTTCCTGATTTCCTTCTAGGAAATCAGAGATATTTCTGGAATATTTCCTTTTCCTTATCTTCCAACCATTCCACTGAATTTTGTTGCTACACTCACACTATAAACATTTGTTATTTTAAAAAAAAAAAAAAAAAAAAAAAAGACAACAGGCCCAAATGGAGTCACTGTGTTAAGCCCCATGTCAACAAACCAAGACTTAATACCTAACCTAACTGAAGCTTCAACCTCTTCCAGGAATGTAACTTAACCAGTCAATCTGAAATTATTTGGTCAACTCTAATGAGGTAACCTACTCTATAGACCTATTTTGTTGCCGTTAGGAGGGTGACCTTTCTTGAAACAATGCGTTCTTTCCAATAATTTCCTTTTTACACCATCTTTCTGTCTCTAAGAATCTTTGCTTTTCTAGAGCTTGTTAGAGTTCCTTCCTATTGCTCAGTGGGATGCTGCCCAATTCACAAATTTTGAATAAACCTGATCGATCTTTGAATTTATTTGGTTGAATTTTTGTTGTTTAACCCATTTAATACAATTCTTTCTTGTATTCTAATCATCCCACTGTTATTGCATCTTATTCTTTGTTTTGTTTTGTTTTGTTTTGTCTTGTGGTGATAAAATATCTCCTTCAATCTTTTCAATGCAACAAATTTAAATTTTTTTCTTTGATCTCACAGTTAGCACTACTACACCAAAGTCATCTTGTATGCTTGAATACCTTCAGGTCTTTCATTTTACAAATTTTTATCTGAAACCTGGTGATCTTCAGTCACAAGAATGAGACAATGAAAAGCTGAGTGTGACTTCTTTTTTTTTTTTTTTTTTTTTTTTCTGAGTGTGACTTCTAAGTGGTGGGTATTGCTTACCAATTTTTGTTCTCAAGAAGATGAGGACCTCACACTTTGGGACTCTAAAACAAAAATGCATTCTAGCCTCCCCTTATAGACTATAAGATAATGGATCTATTAGTGGATGCACATTAAAATTAAGTTAAACACCATCTCCTGGGCTGGGGTCCATAATATTTCATAGCTCTCCAAATGATTTAAGATGCACAAAGGGTGAAGAATGATGACTGTCCAACCTCAAGAATAGAAACATGTTTTATTGGTCTTTGAAATTTTAGTCTTTAATACAGTGCCTGACACAGAGTGATTAAGATATTAAAAGGATATATATCAGCACATCTAATTTTATTTATCAAAATTAAATGTATTAAGTATAATTAATTTATATAATTTACATTTACATTTAATACATTTAATACACTACTTTACATTAAAGTATATAGCTTTAAAGTAAAAATAACTTTAAACTAATATTTCAAAACTCTGAAAATAAACAGTTATATTTTATCAAGCAATTCAGGTTCATGTTTAAGACTATTTAATAATTGAAGGACATTGGAAGATGGAGAGGAAAAGTGAGTTGGGGGGAATTGGAGGGGGAGATGAACCATGAAAGTCTGTGGACTCTGAGAAACAAACTGAAGGTTTTGGGTGGGAGGGGGCTGGGAGGTTGGGTGAGCCTCATGGTGGGTATTAAGGAGGGCACATATAGCGTGGAGCACTGGGTGTGGTGCATAAACAATGAATGCTGGAACACTGAAAAGAAATTTTAAAAGAATTATAAAAGAGAAAGTCTATCAAAAATAAAAAAAGAAGAAAGTCGTCTTTCTCAGCTTTCTTCATTTCAAACTTCCAGTTGTAAGTAAGTCACAGAGATGAAAAGTATGGCACAGAGAATATAGTCTATAATACAGTAATAGCATGGTATCGATGACAAATGTTGATACCACTTACCATGGTGAGTAATAAGTAAAGAATTGTCAATTGACTATGTTGTATACCTAAAACTAATATAACTTTGTATGTCAACTATGCTTCAACAACAAATAAATAAATTTAAAATAAGACTGTTTAATAATGATCCACACAAATTAATTCATGGAGTAAACTTTATATGCAAATAAATATACCTATCTTCCTATGTGTATATTGCTCTAGGAATGACTAGATATACCCAAAACCAGACACATATACACACTTAAACACACACACTGATAAAGCCACATAATATATCACATTCTGGTATTTAATCAGGGGACTAAAACAGTTTTCAGAAATTAAATAAGACTGCTGTGAAACATGATTTCAAAGAAGCTGATGGAAACTCAGTAGATATTAAACCCTGCTGTCATATGGGATTAGTTATATTTTTCCATCACATTGTTAAAATAAAAATAGAAAGAAGGAGAAAAGAGGGAAGGAAAAAAATAATACCAAACAAAATAGATCTCATCCTGAATTTGAAACCAGAGATTAGCACGGCAGGTAGACAAATGTTTTGCTGAAGAAACCATTAGTAGAGAGCTTTGGATTCTGTTACCTGACACTGGCATTGAGAGGAAAAATACATATGGATAAACTGTTAGATTGATAGCTTTATTTCATAAAGAAAACAGATCTCCGGAGATAGATTCTAATTCAAAAGAATAGGAGAGTGTTTTGTTTGTTTTTGTTGGTACAGTCAGAAGCCATCTCAGAACTGTCTGGTTAATAGAGATTGCTATGGTTGAGGTTTTAGGTTATAAAGAAAGCATTCAGTACCCTTATCTGAGAGAATCTAGCATAGAGAATTCCTTATAAAAGTTAATTTATAACATATTAGGTCACAGATTCCATTTGAGAAAAAGAATTAAAATTGAATACTTGGTAAATGCAGCACGAATTACTTGAAGACTCAATACAAATAACTTGACAACTCTGTCAGCAGTTTGTGACATAACCTAAGTATCATGCATGTGAATCCTCCTTTTAAAAAGCAGCCATATTTCATCAGGGAAATACAAATCAAAACCACAATGAGATATCACCTCACACCAGTCAGAATGGCTAAAATTAACAAGTCAGGAAATGACAGATGCTGGCGAGGATATAGAAAAGGGGAACCCTCCCACACTGTTGTTGGGAATGCAAGCTGATGAAGCCACTCTGGAAAACAGCATGAAGTTTCCTCAAAAAGTTGAAAATAGAGCTACCTTATGACCCAGCAGTTGCACTACTGGGAATTTACCCTAAAGATACAAATGTAGTGATCCGAAGGGGCACGTGCACCCGAATGTTTATAGCAGCAATGTCCACAATAGCCAAACTGTGGAAAGAACCTAGATATCCATCCACAGATGAATGGATAAAGAAATGGTACACACACACACACACACACACACACACACACACAATATGGAATACTATGCAGCCATCAAAAATGAACTCTTTCCATTTGTGACGACATGGGTGAAACTAGAGGGTATTATGCTTAGTGAAATAAGTCAGTTGGAGAAAGACAACTATCATATGATCTCCCTGATATGAGGAAGTGGAGATGCAACGTTGGGGGTTTGGGGGTAGGAAAAGAATAAATGAAACAAGATGGGATCGGGAGGGAGACAAACCATCAGAGACACTTAATGTCACAAAACAAACTGAGGTTTGCTGGGGGGAGGAGGGGAGGGAGAAGGTGGTGGGGTTTTGGACACTGGGGAGGGTATGTGCTATGGTGAGTGCTGTGAAGTATGTAAACCTGTACCGCTGGGGCTAATAATACATTATATGTTTATTAAAAATTTAAAAAAATTAAAAAGCAGCTATATTTGTCCTCACTATGTCTTCATAAGGACATCTTGATATGCGGTAGTTTAGACAAAGAAAGGCTTAATCAGCCTCATTTTAAAAACAGGATAATAGCTTTGACCTAGTTAACCAACAGAATACTTTTAGAACTGCAAGACAATTTTCAAGAAACGAAAATGTATTTGAAGGTGTTTTGTGATATCAGGTATGAACCTTCCATTTTTCAGCAATGCATATATTTAGATAAAAGACACGTCAAAGAAAAATGCACTGTGGAGAGTTAAACAGACAAGGGATACCTCATTCAAGAATATTGCAATAGGGAAGAGATTGAACTCAACTCTACCAAAAAAAAAGGCAGGAGGGATTTTAACATTAGATGAACTGGTGGAAAAGTACTGGAGAATGTTAAGTGGGAGGTTCACCAATGTGATTAGGCCATCTGTGTTTGCTAATTGTCACTTTTCAAAGTTAGGCTCCTACACTCACAGAGACTGTGAGAAAGGGGATGATCTCTCCTTCAATGATTACATTTTAATGGGATGGTTCCCAGAGCCTTGAAAAAGAATTTCCTAGGATATAAAACTGTCAAAGAACTAGAAGATTTAGATCACAAATGGACAAAGAATTTATAACTGAAATTTTTCTGAAGTAAGTGGTCTAAGAAAAGGGAGGTCAGGGGCCTATTGTCAGGAAGAAACCAGTGTAAAATTTAGTCATGATGAAGCAAACTTTTAGGCAATCTTGGTTAGAAAGACATAAAGCAGAAAGATGAGCTTTCGGCATGCCAAGAGTCTGTCACTATTACTTATCACGTAGCATTTCAACAGTGTATCCACTAAACGTGGGGAACTGCCTGGTTCGAATCCCATCTTTGTTATTTACTGGCTGTTTAGTCTTAAGCCATAGTTTGATCATGTAAAAGTAGGAGAAACAAATATTAAATTGAAATAATTCAGCATTTTCCCAAGTAAGAACCTTATTTTGTTAAACCACGCCTCTTGATTAGGACAACTTAATTAGAGACAGTTAAACTCCAGTGTGGGCAGAACTTAAAAAGAATCAAGTAAAAGCAAAAATCTCTTGCATAATAAAATAAGAGGTATTTAATGTTTCCTTTGTGGATAGGTGATGGGAAGAAAGTCTTGAAAAGGAGACAAAGAAGCAAAGTCAGAGGAAAATGGAGAGGAGGCCCAAACCCCTGATGAGTATGCAGCCTAAAGAAAACAGTGGCTGGGGAGCAATTTCTGGGGTGAGGAGGACAGAACTTTGAAAAACAGTCAAGTCTATCAGCCAATTTTAAATTATTTATAGTTCTGGGGAGAATTCTCTCCTCAGTTTTCCCCTGATGATGCCTTCTATAAACTTCTGTCAGCCACAGCGATCCTGTGATGGTGCTGCTTTAGGGGAAACAATGAGATACAGGCAAAAGAAGAGTCACATCATGTGATACAAAAGAGAGAGACAAAATTCAACATGAATTTGAAAGCACAGGTGGTCTACCACTACCAGAACCCCACTCCCACCCTCTTCAGAAACAGTGGAGAAGGGCAATTCTAAAATGGAGAGTCAAGATAGTAAGTGACTGTTACCTGAAAGACAGCACTGAAAAGACACTCGGGCAGTTGACCCTAGAGTTTGGTGAAGACAATAACTGTAATCTCCTGGGAAGGATTCGTGTATAGATTTAAAAAGGTAATAAAGGTAATGCAGGTTCCTGACGTGAGGTCATGATGACCAACCGTTGTTATCATTAGCTATTATGAGTGTACTTAGGAAAAACTAGACAAATCCATTAATAAGATCCTACAGGTCATGGATCAAGTTCTTCAAGAGAGACCACAGAAAGTGTTTTTTGTACATTTCCATAAAAATATGCAATAAGACTTGAATTTCAATGATATACATTAAATAATATGCTAACATTTCTGTAGATACAAATACAGAATGCAATTTCTACCATGGCCAGAATGTATCAAAAGTAGATTTTGCATGCCTGGTTTTTGAGCAGGTATCAAATGCATGTGTAGTATATGTTTCTGTCATCACCAAAACTAAGGATTTAAATATATTATGCCGTAGTTCCTGCAGAGGTCTATTCTTCAGTCCTTGCTTTTGAACAGTTCTGAATGTAGATTTCAAAGATTTTTTTTTTTACAGTCCCCAAAATATATAAGGAGTACAGCTTTTTAAAAATTTCTTCATAGCAGGCATTATGGTTACAAATATATGTAATTTCATATTAATCTGTTCATTAATTCAACAATTATTTAGAAGTAACTATATTTAATGGGCAGATTTAATAACTCTCCTCAAGAAATGTATAACCTAGCAGGAAACTCTATCAAAATACTATTTTAAAAATAGCCTATGCTGTCTTTTCAGACATTTATGTTTGCTTGGTTCTTTGTTTTACAAAAATATAAACTGCCCCCAGATGTTATCCCAAGAAGGCATTGATTCATATACTGTTCCTGTTAATGTTGTCTTTCTGACAAACAAGGTTTCTTGTTTCCTTGAGATCCAGGAAGAGACTGGATCTCAAGGAAAACCTTTCCTTTAGCAAAAGAGAATTCTTGGGAAATATTTAGACACACCATAGACCATATAAATAAATACAAAAGCCATCATTTCATCACAGAAAATTTACTGGTTTATTTTATTTTATTTATTTATTTGAGAGAGAGAGATAGAGATAGTGACAGAGATACAACCAGAGAGCACAAATGGGGAGGAGAGGGAGAAGCAGGCTTCCTGCTGAGCAGGGAGCTCCAGGACCCCGGGATCATGACCCAAACCAAAGGCAGACACTAAGCCGACTGAGCCACACAGGCACCCCAAATTTTACTGTTGAGATTATTTAAAAGGCAATATTTCAGAAAAGATTAAGTACCATTTCCACAAAGGTTTCTGTTATTCAAGAAATAGGTATGAATTTGCTGATTATGCCTAATAAATTGTTCCATTCAACCTATACATGGTAATAAGTTTTGTACTATTGAACTTTAGTAATTTTAATTTAATGATATTCATCTAACAAAATGAACACAAGGGGGCCTATATTTCAATTAAATGTTCACTGAGAACAAGGCCTATACTGATTACAGGATGTGCTCTGTATTTTACTTATTTCAAGGTTCTATCTACCCTGGAAAGATCTAATATTAATTTCTTATATATTAATCTTTATGTCTTAAACAGTAATTTCTGTGATTGAAAATATACACAAATGGTAAATTAGAATGTTAATATTTTGCATAACAATTATAGGGATATTTTCCCTACAAGGAAAAAAAATCGGTGTTGTTCTTTTCTTTTTTTTTTTAACCTTGTGTGAATGTCTGTATTTGTTAAAGATGTTATTAAATAATTTCCCCTCTTCTTCAATGCGTCCAGCTATTCAACAGCTTTTGAGGAAAGAGGATGATTTCAGCTTAACAGCAATAGAGTAAAACAGAATATGCTAAGGAAGTGAATATAAGAACACATGAAAGTCATAAGCTGTAGAAACAAAGATAAAATAGCTATCTCTTTCTGGAAAGAAAAAGGCAAAATAATTCAAGAGAAGACAAGTAGGGAAGAGGAACAGCAAGTTTCAGATTGAAATGTATCATGCATATAAATGTATGGATCAGAAAATGAGATGGCAGAACCCTTGAATACTTGATCTTCAAATACAGAAAAAAGAAAATTAAATATTAAAAAGAAAGAAAATAAGATGGTTTACTTTAGATCATGTAGTCATTTAAATCATCTGCTGGCTCTATTTTCCAGGTCAAGTTTTCCGGGGACGAATCTGTTAGAATTTTATAAGGTCTCACATGGTTTATCGTATGGGAGTTCCAACACTTTTGAGGAAAGTTGAGACATAGTTGGATCAAATATTTTTTTTAAATTATGTATGCAGGCACATGTATATATGTATGTTGTAGCTGCCTGTATAATAGGTTTAAATTGCCCTGAAGATACTCATTTTAAAGTATCTGTATTGCTTAATTTTAAAACAACTATAGGACAAGTGTTTGTCTTCCTATTTTAAAAATTCAGAGTCTTAGAGAGTCATCAAATAAATTGGCCAAAGTTAAACAGCTAACAAGTTGAGGCAACTGTTATTTCAATGAAGATATTCTGACTTCCAAACCACCTCTGTTACTTACTAGTCTAAAGATTCAAAAGAAAAAAAAAATGGATAGTTGTCTCTGTAATTCATTTTCAACATGCATGGCTTTACAATTTTATTGGATATTAAAACTTCAATATTTAAAATTTTTTACTATTTGTTCTCTCTTGCAAGTTTCTTAAAAATTTTTGCAACTTATTGCTCCATTTTTTTTTTTCTTAAAAGAAGTATTATCATTTTAGGGCAACTGGATAATTTAGTCAGCTAAGCATCCAACTCTTGATTTTGACTCAGATCATGATCTCAGGGTCACGAGATGGAGCCCCATGGATTCCATGCTTAGCATAAAATCTGTTGGAGATTCTCTCTCCCTCGCCCTCTGCCCTTGCCCTGCTCTCTCTCTCGCTCTCTCTAATTCTCTGTCTCTCTAAATAAATTAATTCTCTGTCTCTCTAAATAAATAAATAAAACCTTTTTAAAAAAGTATTATCATTTCAATAGTATTTCTCTATGCCAAGATATAATTAATGTTGTAAATAATATATCAATGTTCCATTCATTCTATAAAATCATAGAAAAGAAATACGAGTTTAAGATATCTGTAGAGTCATAGAAAAGTCAATGTTAGTACTGAGTAGACTTATGATCTACTATCTATCTACTATCTACTATCTATCTACTATCTTACTATCTACTATCTATGATCTATCTACTCATATATGTTGATATATAACATTGAATTCGTTAATTTCTAACTACATAATGAAATAATTTTTAAGATAATGAAGAAGATACTTATCTCTTTTTGGAACCCATCTATAAGGGAAAAATTGGGCATTGACCCTTACCAAGATTAAAATGTTAACTATAGAAAAATTAATTAGTGATGGAAAAATATTGTGTATACACATGTAATTTGACAGCAATGCTTGCATGCTGTTTAAAGCAAATATTCTTACTCAGAAATTTGATTTTCTATGGTGTTCATCATTCACTCAAAAGAGTGCATTCATTCACTCATGAAAGGTAATTTGCAGCTGAAATGGTTTTATTTAGTACGTGGCTTTCTGGAGGAAAAAGTACCCAATTGCAAAGACCCTTTAAGATTGCAAACTGTGGCTAAAAGCTGAAAATATAAGTTTAGAGTTTAATGTGGCCAATAAAGAATATTCTGGGAAACAGCTCACAAACATGCAATTAGTCAAATGTGGTTCTTTACATCTGATATCAAATACAGTATTACCAAGCTGGTTAGAAAATGTAGACTTCCATCTCTCATAATTGCTCAAAATTGCATCAACAGTGAAGAATATTAAAAGGAAAATCTAGAAAAGCCTTATATACAAATATAAGAAAGAAGGGAGCACAAACTGTTGGAATTGGGAGAACAGTACATCCCTTCGTAAATGTAGCTTCAGTGCAAGCATTGGGAAAGAAGACTATATTTCAATGTATTAAATAGATGCAAGGAGAAAATCAAGATAGAGAAACTTGGCTCTATCTAACTTTTTTTTTTTTTTTTATAAAGGTAAAGAGTGAAATAGGGGAAAATCTAGAGGGAGATTCATCCATTCTGGAATGGATACAATGGGGTATTATCTGTTCATAAAAATGACCCACTAATACATTTTACAACATAACTGAATGGGAAGAAATCAGAGAGGGAAACAAATGATATGAGACTCTTGACTTTGGGAAACAAACTGAGCGTTGCAGAAAGGGAGATGGATGGGATGGAGTAACTGGGTGATGGGCATTAAGGAGGGCACATGATGGGATGATCATTGAGTGTTTTACTAAACTAATGAATCATTGAACATTATATCAAAAATCAATGATGTACTATACCTTGGCTAATTGAATTTAAATTAAAAATAATACATGCTATAACATAGATAAAACTTAGGAATATGCAAAACAGAAGAAACTAGTCATAAAATACCATATATCTTATAATTCCTCTAATAGGAAATGATTACAGTAGGCAGTTTTGAGACAGAGAGTAAAATAGTGTTTCTGTGTTGAGAAGAGTTGGAGTGAAATGGGGAGTGACTGCTAATAGGTATGGGATTTAGTTTGAGGGTGATGAAAATGTTTTAAAAGTGATTGTTAAGTGATGAATGCACAACTCAGTTATGGTACAAAATACCATTAAATTGTACATTGCACATGGGTGAACAAAATGGTAAGTAAATTATATTTTAAGAAAACTATTTTAAGACTATAAAAAGTATGTATTTTTAAAAGATTAGTTATAAAGAATGTTTAAAAAGTAATATTCTAAAATATTTAAAATACTGAAATTGTTGAAACTTTTTCAACTAGATTAAATTCAAAGTCATTTTTTTCATACTCTCATTCTGACTCACTTGTCTATCTGAGTGAGAAAAATATAATAGAGTTATAGCTACATTAATGTATTTGCTCATAATTTAAAGTCTATGTGATCCAAATTTAAATAGTTACCTACCCCTGGCAACCCAGTATACAACCATTACTTTCTTTGAATTAAAATTTTAAAATAGTATTTTTTTTTTTCATATAACTGCTGGGACTCCTTCCTTAAACTTTGGGAGTAAACACAGTCAGCACTCAGACATTTTTGCAATAACCTATCTGATACCCCACATGCTTTAATAGTAGCAGAGAGCCAGGAATGGTAGAGTGGAAACCATACCTAAGCAGCAGAGTGAGCCCTCAAGTTCTATCAGTCTCCCACAAGGCCAACAATCTCCACTGTTACTGTGTATGGTGTCACCCTGGAAGCCTTGTCCTGCTTAAGGAAGAGGAGACCATGCTACTCTACTTCCTCACTCACTCACATCCAAGCACATGTCTCAACGTTTCTTGAAAGGAACAGTCCCATCTTTCACCCCTGACATAAATCTAGAGTCCCATGGTTGACTTCCCAAGGTAATAGTTTTTTGTAAGCTTATTTAGGTCCCATACTGTACCCTCTCAAGGTAAAAGTTGGCACAGGAAATCTGTCAGTTCTTATTAGGATAATTACCACCTGTGTTGAAGCATCAGTGTCTTTGTTTCCTTCTCAAGGATTCACCAAACAAAAACAGATAGCGTTTTCTTTTATGGAACCTGGGCACTGGGTGGCTCAGTCCGTTAAGTGTCTGCCTTCAGCTAAGGTCATGATGGTCCTGGGATGAAGTCCTGCATTTATCTTCCAGCTCAGTGGAGAGTCTGCTTCTCCCTCTCCCTCTCTCCCACCCCTGCTCATGCTCTCTCTCCAACAAAAAAATAAATAAATAAAATCTTTAAAAAAAAAAAATACTCAGAACACAATAGGGCCAGCATGTTCCAATATCACTCATTGAATTATTTACCTTTTGAATTACCTTGACACCTCTATTAAAATCCCATTAAGTATAAATAGGAGGGTTTGTTTCTAAATCCTCAATTCCTTTTCAATGATCTGCATGTCTAATTGTTATGAAAGAATCTCATTGCTTTGCATGCTGTAGCTTTTTAAGTACATTTTGAAATGGTTTGGTATTAAAGAGTAACACACTGGTCTTATAGAATGAGTTAGGAAGCGCTCCTTCCTATTTTACTGTTTTGTGGTGTATAAGAAGAATTGGAAGACCCCTCAGTTTGTTTCCTGAGATTTAGTCTCTTATGGTTTCTGGAGGGGAGGGGGCTTAAAGGGATAGGGTGGTTGGGTTATGGACACTAGGGAGGGTATGTGCTATGGGGAGTGCTGTGAACTATGTAAGACTGATGAATCACAGACCTGTATCCCTGAAACAAATAATACATTAAATATTAATTTAAAAAAAAGAAGAGGTATAATTGGAAGAAATCCTCATTGAAATGTTTGGTGGAATTTGCCAGTTAAGCCATCTGTGCCTGGGCTTCTCTTTGGGAAAGTTTTCTAATTTCTAATTTAATATCTTTTATAGGTTTATTCAGATATTATATTTCACCTTGAGTACATTTTAGTAGTTTGCATCTTCCTAGGAATTTGTCCCTTTCATTTGAGTCATCTAAGTAGATGGTATCCAGTTGTTTGTAGCTTTATCTTATAATCCTTGTTATTTCTCTATGGCTGGTAGTAACCTGTCCTTTTCATTCTCCATATCCATAATTTGAGTTTTCTTTTTCCTTGGTCAGTTTACATAAAGATTTGTCAATTTTTAAAATCTCTTTAAAGACCCAACTTTTGTGGGGTTCCTAAAAAATATATAGTTTATCTATTTGCTATTTCATTATTTTCTGCCTTAATCTTTATTGTTTCCCTTCCTTCTGCTTGCTTTGTTTAGTTTACTTTCATTTCTATTATCATAAGGTGGAAGTTTAGGTTATTCCTTTTTTTCTTGTTTAGATACCCACACCTGTAAATTTACTTCTAAGCACTCTTTTATCTGTTCTCCGTATATTTTAGGATATGTATCTTCATTTTGTTCATATTTTATCGCAAAATGTTATCTAATTTCCGTTGTCCAATTTTTTCTTCGAGCACCACTTTTCCTTAAAAACTTGAAAAGTTAATGTCCTCTGGTACTGCCTTGTCCTTAAAGAGGAATAGAGAGTGTAGGGGAGGAAGCCAGAAAGAAAACGCTCTGACGAGCCCCTAGAATTCTTATAGTGGGATTTTTGAACCAAGGGCACACTGAATTCTAATGTAATTATAAATCCTAGGTGCCCTTTGTTTACTTTCCTTTATCTTTCCCAAGTCTACACTGTACCCTTAATTTGTATCCACATTATCTCTTTTTTCTCCGCATTCTATCAACAAAATAAATAAATAAATGTTTAAAAAAAGAAAAAGGAATCACCTGCTCCAGTAAACAAAGGATAGTAAAGAAACAGGTCTGTATTTTTATATTGAAAATTATTTTATGTTTAGTTCCAAATTATTAAGTTGTTTATGATGTTCTAGAATGATTCAGAGTAAACAGAAGATTGTAGTTTTCCTACTTTGCAAAGTATTTACTAATTGTAAAAGACTAACAATTCCAAGTTTTATTGATTCATTTTAATTCTTTGTGAATCTCAAACGAGCAGCTTGTTCAATAAATCATAAATGACAGAAATGTTGTGTAGTTAAAAAAGAAAACCAAGAATGAGATAATTATGTATAAAATGGAACATATAATGACAATTTTGTCTGAATAAAAACAATATAAATCCCATTACTTTTTGCATTTAATATGAAAAGATGCATTATGATGAAAAATATATTTAATTTGCAGCTAAGTAGCAGTGTTTCTTCATATGTAGTCAAATAGACAAATTAAGAAAAAGCTGATTAGGTCCTAAAAAATTCATCAGTAATTCAAGAGAATGAGACAGAAGGATTAGGATATAGTAGCAGCACTGAGTAACTATTACAGGATCCTTTATAACCAAAAGGATAGCTATTTCCTTAAATAAGATTTATAAAGGGGAAGACCAGGATAAAGAAGCATATGGAAACAGAGGACTTGCTTTGGAATTTCGCTTAATGACAAAAAATAAAGTATATCAAAGAAATGAAGTATATCAAACATTAAAAAAGAGAATGATTCTCCAATAGTCTGTGTCCACCTACAACAGAGAAAAGGAACTTACTCTCTATTGATGCAAAAAGCGTATAATTCAGTCTAAGGCATTTCATCTTTATTTTTTTTTAAGATTTTATTTATTTGACAGAGATCACAAGTAGGCAGAGAAGCAGGCAGAGATCGAGGAAGGGCAGCAGGCTCCCTGCTGAGCAAAGAGCCCTGTTCGATTTGGGGCTTGATCCCAGGACCCTGGGATTATGACCTGAGCCAAAGGCAAAGGTTTTAACCCACTGAGCCATGGTTCTTTTTTTTTTTTTTTTTTTTTAAAGATTTTATTTATTTATTTGACAGACAGAGATCACAAGTAGGCAGAGAGGCAGGCAGAGAGAGAGAGAGAGGAGGAAGCAGGCTCTCCGCGGAGCGGACAGCCCGATGCGGGGCTCGATCCCAGGACCCTGGGATCATGACCTGAGCCGAAGGCAGAGGCTTTAACCCACTGAACCACCCAGGCGCCCCTGAGCCATGGTTCTTGAAGAAGTCTCTCTCTGAAGTAAATCTAGGTTTTGCTCTAAGATCTATAGTATTAGTTTGTTAATATTTATCTAAATTTAAAGTTTAATATGTCATCATTCTATTGGTTTCTAATACCAGGTAAGGATTCTCAGGGTGAAAAATGCCTTGCTAATTAAGTCATATTTTCTCAATTTTGCTTCTAAGTGGCACTTATTCCTAACACTTTTCTCATCTGAAGAAATGTAAGAGACGTTGCGTTTTAATTGGAAAAGAAATTTAGCTCATACAGAGTTGGCAGATGTACAGTTATACTGATTACTTTTTCTCCCCCTTAAGAGGGTTTCATCTTTAAGCTTAAATATCAGGAAAGAACAATCATTATGAAACTGTTACATAAAGTTACAATATAAAGGTCAGTTCCATAGAAAATGTGATCACCTCATTCAGTAAGTACACTTTGTTTCTAACTTGTGGAAAACAACAGGAACAATAAATATGTCACCTCACACTGTTAATGATTGTGCATATTGTTATAAATAAATTTGCAAGAGCCAAAATAATCAACCAAACTAAAAAGACAGCTTGACAAATTTAGACACCTGCATTGAGAAAAGAAAATAATTTGAGCAAATCTATTTCACAAGGTGGTTCAGTTTTAATGACAGCATGTGAGCTTTGGTTGAATGCCCAGATGCTGTAATTTTTTTTTTCCTTGCTAGTTTAGTGAGTCTGGAAATCCTAAAGAAGCAACAGAAGCAAGTGACAGCACACAAATTAGTAAGGAATCTGGAACAGCTGACTCTTTACCTTTTGCTACACTTGACTTCATAGGTTTTGGATTCAGAATAGTATATTTTTATTAAATATTCTCCTTGCAGAAATGACTGTCATCCTAAAAGTTAAAGAATTAATAAAAAAAAAAAAAGGTATGATTTTGTCCTCCAAAAACTGTCAGGGTTTTAGAAGCATAGCCATATTGAAGTAAGCAAAGTGAAATTGAAAGTTAAGAAAATTTATCTACCTCACTTCAGGAGAAAATTTCTCTTCCAATAAAGGAAAAAGAAACCATTTCAGCATGAATGATTCAGGCTGAATATCTATGTTATCCAGATATTCAATCCATCGCACCATACCTGGTAAATATAGTGTTTTAGCCTTCTTATATTTAATATACATCTCATTAAAATTAAAAAGTACTCTGTGTTCTGCACTTTTTAGTCACACTTCCAAATTAGACTTAAGGGTTATTTTTTCAGTACTAGAAAGATTTTTGAGGTGCTTTTGATGATTTTATTGGTATTAGCTGCCTATCAAGCCAAGCAGAAGTCTGAATAAGGGGCTTTAGGAGCTAAAGCTTCAGGTCTCTCTTAAATATATAGAATGGGAAGATGGCAGGCAGGTTTAGTTGAAGACTGTCTCGTGAAGTGGAACATGGTGGCTCTGGTGACACCGAAATAGCTGCCATGTCCTGCCATGGTGCCACTTCCTGAAGGCCTGCTATCAGGCAGGAAGTGCGCTGTCCTTGAGTAATCTCAGATGTTCCACCGTATCACTTCTGTCTCAGTGCCTACTATCAACACAAGAGCAGCACCATGGGAGTCTTACATCTAGCTAGTACATTAATACTTACAAAGAGCCTAATTTATTTTCTAGTATCAACAGTCACTTGGTGGGTAGGAGAAATTACCATCTTATAATTGTTTAATCTGTTTTTCTTTTCCACTATACTGTACACAGAAAGTACCATATTGTATTCATTGGTATATCTCTAGGGCTTGGCATGGAACATAACAAATGTTTAATAAATATTTTTGAATGAATGAATGGTTATTTTGTTTGTTTTATATAATAAAGGGAAACAGAAAGGAAGGGAGGGTAAGAGAAAAGGAAGGAGAAAAGGAGACAGAAAATGGTAAGGAGAAAGGAAAGGAAGGAAAGAGAAAAAGGAGGAAGGGCTCACAACAAAATACTCGTAAATGGTTTGCACCAGTAATTCTTATTCAAGTGGATAGGCAATTCCATGAATGTTTTTCTAGGGAAGAAAGCTAATTTCTCTTTCACGGTGTCACTGTATGATTACACCATGTGCAAAACTGCACAAGTAGCAAAGAGAAATATATACATTTCTCTAAGAAAATCATTGGGCCATCAGTGGGTTTATACTGTTCAAGCAAGAGTCTGGCTTAGTTGGATCCAGATAATCATCTGAGCCTAGCTGGATCAAAGAATTACAGCGGTTTGTCGCTCGTGGGTTAACTAGGACTGATTAAAAAGGGCTGCTGATGCAGACTAAAAGAAGGACCTTCTTTGCTTCAAGCCTCCTTAGTCTGTGCCCTACCAACATGAAGAACCCTTGGAATCTGATGAAAAAGTAATTCTGGATTTTTGTTTTTGGCACAGTCTTTTTAGTCGAGGAGAAAGATGTTAAATTAATTTTGTAGATGAAATGCCATTTGGAATGAATTTCCTTGTGTGTGTGCCCTCAAAGGATTTCAAAGAAGGGACTTGTTTAATTAGTGGAAATATTAAGTAAATAAAATGAACAATCTAATTTCCACCCTCTAGCTAAGAATTTATACATCTCCTCCTGACCAGCCACTAGAAATGAAATAATTAGCTTATTAATGCAGTAATGTGGTAACATAGATAAATCACAGATTAAGATTAGGTCCAGTTTTAAACATATTGAAGCTTAGCGTTTAAAGTAAAATATATACCAAATGTATAAAAGACTCTGCAGTATTCAGAAATTAACCAACATATTTGAGTTACCCAAAGTAAGATATGCATGCCTAGCTCCTAAATGCATAGACATTATAGCAACATGCAGTAAGATCTCAATTAAGATAAATCTTAAGAAATTATTATTAATTTTTCTAATGCCTCAAAGTTTCAATATCTAAAATTTCTAATTATCCTATCGCCATTAAGTAAAACTACATCAAAATTCCACTTTTAATTTTAATGCCATTAAATTAATACTTCCATTTCAACAATGTTCTTAGTATTTTTATTTTGAAACACTTTGGTTACTGGGAAAAAAAGGATTAAGTTGGTTTGATTTTTATAAGATGTTATTAATATACATGCTTTCTTTTTCAATGTAATTATAAATTAAAAAATGCAAAATAATAACCACCAGCCAAAAGCTTACTAAGGCAACTTTTACTTAAACCTAAAGGGAAATTAACTGGAGCTTTCTCTGAGCCAAATTAAACAAAAACAAAAATTAATGTGACCGAGAGCAGTTCAAATTCTCAGAGCCATCGGAGTGCGTCTACTGTCCAGTGCCTGGCTATCCCTCCTCAGGGAACATGTGTTCACAGGGGAGAAGTGGTGCAGAAAGCTTACAAAAGTTATAGAGTACCAGGTAATCTGGAGAAAAATACTAGTCTTAAAGAAAACAATTCGTATGTGGGGTGCCTGGGTGGCTCAGTGGGTTAAAGCTTCTGTCTTCGGCTCAGGTCATGATCTCAGGGTCCTGGGATCAATCCCCACATCGGTCTCTCTGCTCAGCAGGGAGCCTCCTTCCTCCTCTCTCTCTGCCTGCCTCTCTGCCTCCTTGTGATCTCTGTCTGTCAAATAACTAAATAAAATCTTAAAAAAAAAAAAGAAAACAATTAGTATGTGATATCATGAGTGCTGTGAAGTGTGTAAACCTGATGATTCACAGACTTGTACCCCTGTGGCAAATAATACATTATATGTTAATAAAAATAATTAGTAATAAAAGAAAGCAATTAGCTTTCTCTTTACCATGCAAGGTGTCCAGGATCAATTTTGAGAGTGTGCACCATCCCTTCTCCAAACTTGTGTAAGAGATGCAGAAACACAGAGTCCTCACACCACCAGTATCCTCTCCTGACCCACCTGGTTTTAAATCACAAACTATTGACAAAATCTGTCCTCAATACTCCCTCAGTGAGTCATGTTTTGTGACTCATTTCCACCTTTTCACAAATGACAACCAATCAATAAAATTTTCAGAGCCATCCCTGACTTTCATTGCTTCAACCCCCTGCAAAACACTATTCTAGCTGGTTGGCCATGGCTTGTTCTCATTCCTATAGCTTGTTCTTAATAATGAACTTCTTGACAACAGATCTTGTTTCAAAAACACATAGATCTTCTCTCATTTTATCCCAGTATAACCCCATTTATTTTTCTAATTGATTTACTTACACGTGTAAGCTACCTCAAGATTACCTTGGAAACTACAGAGCAAACAAACTGAAACATATTTTTTTCCTAGTAACTTAAGGCTTCCATTTCTCTTCCTGTTCGATGTCCTCTTAGGAAGCCTACAGCCCCAAGCCTCACTCAGGGCTCATGCGGAGACATTTCTGAGGCTAATGTAAAGAGAATAGACAGAAAAACCTCACTCCTCTCCCTGTGACCACATCACACACTCGTTTCTAGGCCTGGTGAACTTACTCCCAAAAGCATATATCCCCACGGAGCCCACAGTTATAAGCTTATTTTTCTCTTGGATATTCATATCTCGGGTATGTTGAAAATATTTAAATAAGAGTGTGTTTTTTCTCTGAAATGTTAAGTCTACCTTCAAATTTTAGTGTACTAAATATTCATATAACATCCATACATTGCTTATCTTCTTTGGAAAGAGTAAAACTTGAAAAGAGAAATGGAGAGGAGGAGTGTAAGGAACAGGCTTTTGTACTATTCTCCATTGTTGGCTCCTTTCCCCAAACTTCAAAAGGCTGTGAGTTGGTGTGGTCAGCAGAGCAAGAAAGAAAGAGGGACAGCAGTTAAGGGGCAGGAGAAGAAGCAGCCACAGTCAGTAGCAGTAAGCGATATCAGTAGAAAAGGTTAAAGCTATAAAATGTGATCTAGGAAAAGACATGGGAACTAGAAGATACGGCACAGATGCAGATGGGGGGAAAAGACTTTTTGTCAATAAATTAAATATTAAATAAAAAAATGTAGAAAGTACCGTAAGTACACATGGGGAAAACAGGACTCAATATATAAACGTTTTCTGAGTGGAGCCCACAACCTCCGTATTCTGATCCCTCACAGGCCACTGATGAAGCTATGCACAGGAAAGGGCCAGGTTTCCCTCAATTTGGTCAGAAGCAGGCAGTGATAGGAACAGATTTCAGCAGGAGACGGCACATTCAATGTGGTTTCAAAACACAATTAGAAATGAGATGTGTAGATCTTGACTGTAAAAATGGCCAACAGCCAAATGACAGAGAAGTCAAGCAGCGACAGGAATAGGCCAGAACTAGAGACCACAATTAAGATAATTTATAATTGTGTCACTGAGCAAATTGTATTGGCCATGTTGTACTGTCACAGAAAGATGAGTTTATGTTTCATTTAGTATTATGATTTTCCTAGACCTAACATAATGCTGGGAGCTTGGCAAGTGTTCAGTACATGCTCCTTAGATTGAAATTCCAACTTAAGAAAAATGGAATAAAGAGTGATGCAAAAGACTAAGAATACATGTGATGACAAGATTAGTATCTTTGAAACGGAAAGGTAGGGACAGGATTTAAACCTTACCGTTAAGTTCTTATGGGATATGGCATTTACCATCAGCTTTCCTCAATAATGGAGTTTCTGATTCTTCCATCCCATTAAGCCGACCTCCTTGATTTCTATTGGAGCACACCATTCCCCAGTATTTGTTAGAAGACAGCTCTCCACAGATCTCCCACGTTTCTGCCCATCTTTTGATCCAGCCTCTCATTTCAAAGACGTGTGTAGCATATATCCTTGGAAGATAGACATAGGTTCTCCTTCGAAGGCAATAGACAGATTTGTTCCCCAGCCAGATATGTATTCTTCTGGGGCAAAGTTTGAACAAGTTTTCTAGACGTCCCCTTATAAGGCTGGGGTTTCCCAAGGATGGGGTCCCTGTTGAGACACAGATCCATTTTGCCCATGGCATCTGCGTGAGCCCACAGTTGTGTTCCCTTGGGAGAGTCCCACAGGATGCCCCATAAAGGTCCTGCCACCTACTCTGCTGGCTGTAAAGCAGACCTTTGCCCTTTCCCAGGACTCTTGTGGCTTCTGCCCACCTCTATGACAGTATGGCAGGCTAACGGGTTAACTTGCAAATAGGGGCAAGTTTCAGGTACTTTACAGTTTGGGCACCTTCAGTTAAGTGCCGGCCATGTGACTGACTCCTGACCACTGTGTTTGAGCAAAAGTGTCTTATAACCTTCAGGACATGATCTTACACGCAGAGACCATGAGCTGCTTCTAGTCTCCGTCTGGTCTAAATGCAGATGAAAGCAATAAAGCTTCAGCATCCAGCTGGGAATATAATTTGACTTTAGGAATAAAATCCATGTGGTACTTAAGTTCTGTAGTCTCTGACACTGTATAAGATTTTATAAAATGCATTAATATACTTTTTTAAAAAATTGAGCATGATAATATGCCCATCATCTTCTTAAAACAGTTACCACTTACTAAGTCAGTAAAGCCTCACAAAAACTCTATAATGCAAACATTACTATAATCATCATATGATAGATGAAGTAAATTGATGATTATTAAACAAGAACTTCGGCCACCTAGTTAAGTACACAGAACCAGAAAGAGGCACACAATTTGCTACTGGCACTCGATTAGAATACCATAGGGCAGAAGTGCCAACCCAGTCTTCCTATTGTTGCCAAACACTATGTCACCTTTAAGCTCCACATGCACAAGGGACAGGCCTAATCATTCAACTCCCATACACTAGGCCCCCAGCAACATGCCCAATACAAACTAGGTAATCAACAGTAGGTAACCAATAAATATTTATTGAATCAATTAGGGCATGAAAGTCACTTAATCACACTGACCCGTGGCTATTTTACCCACTAAACAAGAATAATAGAAATCTTTCAAAAATGTTATAAAGATTAGATGTAATAGATGAATAAGTTCTGTCAAGTATCAGGTATTAAAGTAATGGTTACTGTAATTATTGTCTGTTTAAAGAAATGTGACAGGTGACTCACTCTGTTCTTCTGACCTCTACTGACCAATTTGTTTCCAGGGGTTAATTATGGTAAACACTTTAAATACAGAGAGACCCTACTTTAGGCAAGTACAGGTAACATATAATGTTAAAGCCACATGTTGCTATAGTAAAAAGATGTTTGTAATTGATGTAAGAAAGAGTGGATTGAATTTTATTATAATTTTTATATTTCATAATGGATGAAGATCCCTTAAATACCACTGAGGTCAGATCCTGTCTTTTCTGCCATGAATGCCAAATTATTTCCCCCGCACACAGTGGTGAAGCCTAGAGATGAATGAGTTCCCAGACGGCTGCAGCGCACATAATTAAAATGCACATGTAGGTTGACAGTTTGCATCTTCCTAATCTCCAGTGATTTCATGGCTCTGTTTTTAAAAAGCAAATAGAAATAATGAACTATTGCTAAATAAATATAACCAATGAATATTCTAACCCTGAATTTCTAAGTATTGAGAAATTACAGCTGGAGACACTAAGGACTCTCCAAATAATCTATCAAAGCTAATATAAGGGGGGCGCCTGGGTGGCTCAGTGGCTTAAGCCTCTGCCTTCGGCTCAGGTCATGATCTCAGGGTCCTGGGATTGAGTCCCTATCAGGCTCTCTGCTCAGCAGGGAGCCTGCTTCCTCCTCTCTCTCTCTGCCTGCCTCTCTGCCTACTTGTGATCTCTCTCTCTGTCAAATAAATAAATAAAATCTTTTTAAAAAGAAAAGCTAATATAAGGGGACAGTTGGGTGACTCAGTCTTTAAGTGGCTGCCTTCTGCTCAGGTCATGATCTCAGGATCCTGTGATCAAGCCCCGTATCAGGCTCCTTGCTCGGCAGGAAGCCTGCTTCTCCCTTTCCCAGCCCACCCCATCCTTACTTATGTTCCCTCTATTGCTGTGTCTCTCTGTCATATAAAAAAAAAAAAAATCTAAAATAAGAAGAGTGTCACCCCAAGATGAATGAACACAGGTCAACATGAACTAAAGAAAAGACCAGAATGATACCAAACCAGTATGATTAAGGAAGAACAGGATCCAAAAACAGCGGGAGAGAAACAACCTTCCAGATAAGAGCTCAAGGAGGCACCTAGTGGGAAGGAATTGTTTAATACCAAACAAAAATTCTCTAGAATTATTTGCATATCTAAGACTTTATATTTACTGTCTTGTAGCTCATTCAACAATGCGAACTCATTACTTATCCAAAACCAAAAATAAAATAAATGTGTCCTTATAAAGATTTACATAATGGCCATTTTAAGAAGTTTCCTGACAGTAAGGACCTGGATGTTGATTGGCACAAATCCTCATTGTCTTTAAAATTCTAAGTAAATTCGGGAGATCCAATGTAAAACATGGTGACTAAAGTTAATAATACTTGATTGTATAGAAAAAATATGCTAAGGCAGTAGATCTCAGGAAATCTCACTACACACACACACACACACACACACACACGGTAATTATTTGAGATGAATATGCTAATTAGCTTAGCTGTCATAATCATTTTATTACGTATATGTATATCAAATCATCATGTTGTACAGCTTAACAAGTGTAATTTTATTTTAAAAATAGAAAAAATTCAACTAAATATATGGAAATATTGTATTTAAAAAGAATTCTCTATAAATGGTGACCAAAAAGGCTCTTGTACATTGAGAGCACCCTTTTTTTTGGTAGTCATATGAAAGATTTTAGTAGTTTCAAATAGCAAGAAACAACAAAGGATAGCTCTAACTCAGAGATGCAAATAAATATTTTGGATTATTATTTGATATTTCTATTCAAAATTATTCTCCATGTGGTTAAGGAAACCATAAATCTACAGGGTGTATGTCTATAAAATTAATACTTTTAAAATAAGGAAGGGATTTAGTAGTTCATTAGTACAGGATTGTAGATCCAATTCTCCCTTACATAGCAGGTATCATATATTATCACTGCCCTTATTTCTTGCTACAGACTTTATAACTATTTTGGGATACGGTCCTATTTCAGTCAGATTTAAACTCATTACTTCATGCACTTGGTGGAAGAGAAATTATCTGTCATCTTATATTTGACAGGATGTTCTCCTGGGCTGTATATTTTAAGTTCAAATATAGACTCTACCTCCTTCTGTCATTTTGAGTCTTGTCTACTTGGAATGAGTAACTAGGCGGAGAATATTGTGTTTGTTTAATGCTAAACCTATAAATATTGCTAAGTTAACATAGTATATGTTATATATTGGTATATTTTCTTTATGAACATGTGAAGAGATCAATTTTCCCACTATTTGTTACACTAGCTTCAATGGGTACCTAAATCTTCAATGCATACTAATCATTGTTTAGGGAATAGGATGCAGACACACCACATCACTATGGGAGCTAGAACAGCTGTGTTTTGGTCTGCTCACTCCATGACTGATTCTGATATTTTTGCAATACCTACTATTTTTGAATGCATCCTAGGAAAGAATGATCATCACGTGACTAAGTGATGAAGTCATTTCAAACCACAAGGTATAAAAAAATTAATCGTTCCACTGAAACCAATTCTACAAGTGTGTGCAATAGAATCATTAGCTATAAAATTGAACAGATTTCCCATTCTTTGTTCTTACAGGTTTTAACTTTTTTAATTTTTGGTACTGTTACAATTGTATCTCTTCCAGTGGCATAGCATCAATCTTCTTTTATAACATTACTCCTAAGGTATTTTTAATTATTAAAATAAATTACCATAAAACTTATATTCTTTATTAACAAAATTTCCAACCTATTTAATTTTGCCACTGTGGTGTCTTCTACTTTAATAATTATTGAGTTCTTCCATTTTTCAGACAGAAAAGGCCTATTCTAGTATTTTTCTATGGCAACATCATGAAAACATAAAGAACTGACCCTAGTATGATGAATCTAATTCATCTTAACATGTTTTCCAGGTCATAATTACAAACTAATTTTTCAAATCTATTATTTAGCAAACAAAACAATCACACAAAATAGGAAAATACTCTTAATCTAAAAGTTCCTAGATAAACATGTATGGTAAAAATATTAAAATTTTAAAAATGACAACATCAAATCTAGATCATTCGTTTCCAAGGAAAAATATTTGCAAGACTATCTTAAGACTGCTGCATGAACTGAAAAGTATCCAAACCAGGGCCAATATTTGTGGGTGTATTTTAAACATATATATATATATATGTAAAACTAGATTAGCAATGTTAATGCTATTTCCTGCTAGATAATAAGGAAGAAATCTTTGCATAGTACTCAGACAGCATTGTGGAGAGATAAGAAAATGATATTGGCTTACAAGTTCTCGGGAGAAAAAAACTATGAATAAATATTCTAAATTTTTAAATTCAGCTGGATAAATATAATAAAACCTTGCCAGTCCTTCCTAGTACATTTTGATTGAGTGAAAAGTTAGTGATCTGGAGATTTGCTTTTGACTGGAACAACTAAATAAGTATCACTGAAACTCTGACACTTTTGAGAGTAAAAAAGGACACTATTAGCAATCACAGCAGGAAAATAAGTGCAAATACAGACCATCCCAGTCAAACCAGTAAGCAGACCACAACAGCTAAAAAGATGATTTGTAGAAACAGTAGTAAAAAAGCAGCTGTTAAGAAAGGCTAGACTGGTGGGGCGCCTGCGTGGCCCAGTGCGTTAAAGCCTCTGACTTCGGCTCAGATCATGATCCCAGGGTCCTGGGATGGAGCCCTGTGTCGGCACTCTGCTCTGCAGGGAGCCTGCTTCCTCCTCTCTCTCTGCCCAACTGCCTACATGTAATCTCTGTCTGTCAAATAAATAAATAAAATCTTAAAAAAAAAAAAAAAAAACAGAAAAAGAAAGGCTAGACTGGCACTGTGTGAAGCCAACTCAAGAGCATGCTGAGAGTCACGGACCAGACTGAAAAACATTTTTAAGAAGACTTAATCCCATTCCATTAATTAGTTAAAGATTTTACTCCTTTATAATTTAGAATACATCTACTGTATGCTTAATTCACTTATTCATTTGATTATACAACCAATGAAATATATTTGATTTCATAGCCAAAGATGCTATAGACAAATGCTATTAATTTTCAGTTACATGAAAAGAGATTTCTGGATGTTTCCCTTCTATTGCTATTGATCCCTTCCTTTTTCCACATTAATGCCAAAGGAAAGTTAAGCAAGAAAAGCAGGTTGAAAGAGATATCCATAGTTCTGACCATCAACATCATAACCAGAAAAAAAAAAAAAAAGGAGCTGATTAATAGACAGGATTGCAAAAAAAGACTGTGCCTTATAAGAAACCTTAAAAGTGCTATAAAATGGCTGGTGATTCACTTTTGATCAAACAGTATAATCTGAAATACTAATAGGTTTAATAATTATTATTATTATTATTTATATTTAGCATTGATAATAATAGCTAACAGAGAAAATGTTTAGTATGTACAAGGAATCCTTCTAAGCCAAAGCCCGATGGAACTACTTTAAATCCCCAGACAATCTACAAAAAACAAACAAAAAACACAAATAAATCCTATGAGGTAGGTGTGAATATACCCCCATTTTACAGATTATGAAACTAAAGCAAGGTGAGTTTATATAATTTGCTCAAGTTCACACAACTAGTAGGTATTTGATTTGAGATTTGAACTCAAGCAGTTTGGATCTAAAGTGCTTACAGTTAAATTCCCAACAAAACTATAGTTATAATAAAATTTGGACAGACTTGTCCAAATACAGGATAAGAAATCCTCCAAATGTAAAGAAATTCCAGTAAATAAAGAATATGTAGGAAGCAGTCTTTCAACTAATGATTAAACAAGATAATATTACCATTAGGTCTATATGCCCTCAAGGTATTTACAAAAGTTTATAAATTTATAAGGTTATAACAGTTATTTGGAAGGAAATTAACTGTAAAGCATGCTTTTTTTAAAAAAATGAAATATTTACTGCATTTGTGACCAAAAAAAAAAATTGTACATGTAGAAAGAAAATCACAGGATACTCACACGGCAGTCTCCTTTATATAAAGTGGTAATACTGGTTTTTACACAGTTAATACTTTAAACTTAAAAAAAAGCAAAGACCCCCCAAGAGCCCAACTTTCTGGTAACCATCTGTCTTCAAACAGTGAGTTCAAGAGCAAGACTGAATTTCAAAAGGATGATATGTTTTTCCTTTCATAACTCCAAATTCCAATTACAGGCAAGAACAAGACAACCTAAAAGCCAATCTTGAAAGTCACTTTAAAGAACACATGGCAGGTGAAATAGAAAGTACTCAGTCATACCTCTCCAAAATAAGCATCACATACCTATATAAAACATTCACGCATGGGGACACAGCTAGTCCTAATCCATCTGTTGTTGAGCAATATATAAATAAAGAAAAAGAAGAGATGAAAGAAATGCTCTAAATCTCCCTCTGAAGGAACTTTCTCTGTTCTACCTTCAGTGGCAGCTGCTCTAAACTAATTCAAATGGTTTTCTTTCCATTTTTCTTACATTTTAATTATGGCTTGTTTCTTGTGTTTTTCCCTTGTGACACATTCCATATTTTTCTGATGAATTCTATATTGCTACAAATATCATGCCCATGTCATTAAAATATCAGAAGATAAAAAAGTAAAGTAAAGCATTCTTAAATTTAAAATTAAACTCATTTTTCACAAATATTTCCAGAGGAAAACAGAAAAAAAACTTGTAAGAGATACATTCTCTAATTTGGTAATGGGCCATCTATTGCTTAAATATCAAAGGTTAAAATTTAGTAGGGGGATTCATGGCTTCACCAATAAAAATATTTAAGTGATTACTAGTAAATTATCAGGATTGCTTATCAAAATTTGCACTTACTGAAGTTTATATAAACCTTGTCTCATTTTTTAATAAATTATGTTCTTATAATCATCATTGCATCAATAAAACAAAATGCCGAACAGAGCTGATGGTAGTTAGATACATAGACCAAGATTCAGAATTGAGCAATGACTTGACCAAGTATTTGAATTTAGTACTCATTTATAACAGATAGGCTCTGAGGAACTAACTCTTCAGACTTACAGAAATGTTTTACCCCATTTCAAAAGGTAGGTCTCCAATGGACTAGAAGTCATTTACTTAATTAATTCAACACATATTTACTGTGTGGCTACTATGTGTATGCTAATGCTGGTGAATATTATGGACTAAGAAAGTCATTTCTTAGTCCATAATACTGGAGTTTATATTTAACAGAGGAGAGTGAGAAAAGAAATTTCAACTCAATATTAAGGCATACTTAAATTTTGAAAGCCTACTTCTTTATTGTGTCTGGAAAAAACATAAGAGATTCAGTAATTAATAAATCAATATGAAAAATAAGTATGATGATCCATTCACACAGAATTAAAATTCACTGAGGAACTGTAATAGCATAGTGGTCTCCAGAACAAGATAAGGGATAATAGAATTTTTCCAGGCATTGATCATACTGCTCCTCAATTATTATGTCTAATTGTATCTGAAACTCCTGAGAACACTGACCACAAAAGAGAAGCAACATTAAATCACATTGTGTGGAGGATGTGGTAAGTTTGTGTACCAAATCTATTTAACTTTTTTTTCTATTTTTAGACAATTTATACTATCTCCATTTTTTTTCAATTCAATAAACATTTTTTACTTACCATGCTATTTTCTTTTCTTTTCTTTTTTTTTTTTTTACTAACTAAAAAATTATTATTGAAGCATAGTTGACATACAAGTTTACATTGGTTTCAAGCATGCAACATAGTGCTCTTACTTCCAAGTATGGTCTTTTCTTTCTCACTTAAAGAAATTCCTTAACATTTCTTATAAGGCCAGTTTAGTGGTGATGATCTCCATGCTATTTTCTTATAGTAAAATGGTAGATGTGGAATTTTTAGGTCACAGAGAAAATACTTGGAAAGTTTGGTGCATATAGCCAGATTTCTTGAAAAATTTTGATATTGAATTCTTTTCCTGCTCATACGTGGAAAGGCTTACATCCCATTTAAAACTCTATAACTGTACTGTCCAATATGATAGCAACTAACCAGGAGGGGTCATTCAAATTTAAATAAAATTTGAAGTTGTTTCCTCAGTCACAGTATGTACATATCAAAAGCTCAACAAAGTGCTTGGTAGAATAGTATGTATTTACCCTTGATATAAGTCCTGCATATTTTTTTAAAAAATACATTTCCAGCTATATCATTACCATTATTGTTATCCAAAATAATTATTTCAATATTATTTTCTAAGTAATTATTGATAATAAATTTTCTAAATATTAGTATTTGTACATCACCTGATGGATCCTGAACCACTGTATTCGTCTGCATAGTTTTATTGTGATGCTCCTCCTTAATGCAAATGTCATTACATCTGCTAATAATGATGCTAGTTAGAAAAATTATCCTCATGGACTAAAGTCATTTTTGGTGAGGGTGAGTGTAGTTCCTTTGTGCTTTGTCTCCTCCCCTTTGGAAATAGCCCAAATGGGCCACCTTCTAGGTGGTGTACTCTTGCGTCCAGACCTAGCCCTTCCAGACTAGTCCCATGTTGGAGTAAATCTCCACCTCTTTTAAGAAACTAGTTTAGAAAAAAACAGCAAGAAACAGACCTGTGCTTTATTTTAGGCCTCCCTTGGAACCATTAAATGCTGTTTCTTCATAGTGAAGGAAGGAACTAAATGTATGACGTATTTCATTTATTTTATGGGCTACACATGCATCTTTCACTAATCTCTCCAAAACAGGGAATGCTGATAGAACATGCCAAACTTTCTTTAATTTCTTTCCTGAGAAGCTGTAATTAGTTCCCAAGAAAGGAATTCATGCATCAACTCCTAGTGTCTTCATCAATTTATCTGAAGCATTTTGTATCTGGCAAAATTTTCTTGAGGTTATGATTTGCTACCCTCTCATTCTGCAGTTTCACAGCCAAGGAATTCTTTGGGGTTCTGTTGCTGTTTATTTTTACTCTGTTATCTCCTTCTTTTCTTCCCAGACTTGTGTATTTTTGGTCAGGGTGGGCAGATGGTCTTATCATTTTTGCTTCACCTTATATGCTATACAGTTTTAGTTTTATCTGTATCTAAAAGCTGGTCTCTCCCCCAAGAAAGTCTGTGAAACTGTGGGCAATTCCCAGCTAATCTCCAGCACCAATTTAGTTATTTCTTGAAAGGTTTTTACAGTTACACACCACTGTGAAATGGGAAAAAAAAATGTTATGAAGGTTTCAGAATGGTATAAAAATTTTACTGAAATGTTGACTATTTTGTACTTGTAATCACATTGATAAGACGGCATTTTGAAGCTCTATGGGCTCTTTCACCTCAGATCCTCTAGTTTTATTAATATTCTTTCCTATACCATCCTTCTGGGACATTAAAGCTTGTTACTCTCTCCACTTCCTGAAGAGTTCTATCCCAGCTGAAAAGCCTCCTGGGGTAGACAGGGCAGAAGAATAATGATCACCACTTTCAAAAGCCTCAGCCCCAGGCAAGATTTGACTTTTTTAGGATCCCCACCATCACCCACAGATTTTCATGCAGAGGAAGAACTTTTCTGATTTCACGTAAGTCCCAAAAGGAACACCAATCCCCGATTATGCACATGCCAACAAGTACATATATACCAAGAGGATCTTCTTACATTAACAGTTTCCAAATAAAGAGTCTGGAATTTCAGTTCATGTTAGCATTTTTTCTGAGGCTAGACTGTTAATCACAATATCATTATACATTGGGAACTGTGATTTAAAAAAAAAAAAAAAAAGGAATGCGGAATAAGGTGACAATTGAGGACTAAAATTTGACCTACATAGTGTTTTAAAATATTATGCATTATTATTCTAAGATATGAAGATGTGATTGGATTTCCATTATTTCAAAAACACTAAAGAGCTCATCTTTTTCATGCTTCCCCAGAGGCCAGATCAACCAGAGTCATGACTACTACAAGCATTTGAGCTATTTTAGAAATCAGTGCAAATTGCTGTAGCTAAATTGGTCTTTCCATGATCAATATCAATTGCGGATCTCCAAAGTTTATGTGCATGCTCGGGCTGCACTCAAATGGTCATGTGAATTAGGTAAATACCAACAGGGTAATATTATCAATAACAACTGTGATCGTGTTTTTCTGTTGTACTTTCCTTTGTATTAGATTAGCAGCCTAACAAGTAGACTGATTTTTTTTTAAATTAGAAAGTAATTTTAAAAGTTTTAAGGTTATTCAAACTATTATCTTAAAAATAATTCTGTCCCTTCCTCTCCACCTCTGTCAAAAAGAAAAGCAAATAAATGCATTATCCACCACAATTATAATGTTGCTTACAGCTATGCCTTAGGCCTCGAGGAGAATGTGGGAAAACGAAAGCAGTTTATTGGTAAGTGTGATCAAAGTGTTTTGATGTTTTCTTTACATTCTGTATTTCCATTGTTACAATTACTTATGATTTCCCAATACATAAATGTAACCAAATTGTGATTTTTCATAAGTAAATATTTTTCTTCATAGCCCATATTTCACAAAAAATTAACATTACACCATGCTGTTAACTATTGTGAGTGTATCTAAACATATTCACTAGTGTTTGTTAATATATCACATTTTATGTAATATAATATTTTAAAAACCTTTCTACATAGCTATAGAATTTAAGGGGCTAGAGTCGAAGCATTCATTCTTTTATTTTTTTTAAGATTTTATTTATTTATTTGACAGACAGAAATCACAAGTAGGCAGAGAGGCAGCCAGAGAGGGAGAAGGGAAAGCAGGCTCCCCACCTAGCAGAGAGCCCGGTGCGCGGCTCTATCCCAGGAGCCTGGGATCATGACCTGAGCTGAAGGCAGAGGCTTTAACCCACTGAGCCACCCAGGTGCCTCGAAGCATTGTTAAATATCTAGCATAGGCCTTGTGTTCTTCTGGTATTCTCTGGATATCTTTTCTCTGATCAGCCCTTAAAATTCTCTTTGAGGAAGAACAAAAGGGAGATGCAATAAATATAAAATGGAAGGGCAAAATGAGAGCAAGGACACAGGTTTCCATCAGCATCGACTCACAGTACAAAGCGCTATTGTTTGCGAAGTCTGTTTACATTTATGCAATGAAAATATCTGTTCCACAGTCATCACTGGTTAATCTGTAAGTAACATACACGCGCGCACACACACACACACATGAACACACACACAAACACACACCCATGCGTGCATGACAAAACATATGTATGCTGTACATCATAAATATACAGTTAGAATACAGATTTTGTGTCTATAATGAAAAGAGAATCTTAAGCCTCTGTCTTCAGCTCAGGTCGTGATCTTGGGGTCCTGGGATGGAGCCCCACATCAGGCTCTCTGCTAGGCGGGGAACCTGCTTCCCCTCCCTGCCACACACCCTGCCACCTGCCTCTTTGCCTACTTGTGGTCTCTGTCTGTCAAATAAATAGGCAAGATCTTTAAGGGGAAAAAAATTAAATTATGAAGATACAGGAAAGATCACATGCTTCCTTTTTTTTGTGTTATAAATTTACAAATGCAACAGTGGACGGGCTGGGGTCAGAACATAAGCTTTGAAATATACTTGTGTGCTTTCTACTACACAACTTACTCTGAAATATGCAAGCAGAACTCATTAAAGAGACAACCTTTGACCAAAGAAAATACATTTTCCTTATACTGTTCTGCAGATTTCAGTAGAGAACTTCTTTTGAAATCTTAGTAACGATGGCATATAGATTTCTCTGTTCATGAAGATAACAAAACTATTGATTTGGCTTTCCTTGTAAAACTGTAAAAGAATAATAAAAGCACTCCTCAAACAGAGTCAAAGAAATGTGTGCTTTAGTTTTGTCTGTATCTACTTTTAAATGAACCTGTCATCGGACTGTATTGCTGACTCTAGTAACTGCATCTGAATTTGCCATGTTTCCTGAAGATGTGTTTCAGATTATGCCCATGATTCTTTAGTACTTTTTGTTTTGGTCAATTAGTCAAATATTTTTGTTAATTAATACAATGAAAGATTTTATTTTTCTTTAAAATATTTTCACTAAGTAGTATGTGGGAATAACATGGTTTTGTTCACTACTGGATACTGAATGTTCATAAAAAATTATATTGCTGCATTTGACACCAAGTCACTGACCAAAAAGAATGGGTCAAGATATGTGCAGCCACAAGGAATAGTACCAAGTGGTGGTTAACTTTATTAACTTTCCTTTCAACCATAATGTTGTCTGACACTGTGGGGCTTATCATTTAATGTTTTACATCCATTTGTCATTCATTACTTCAGCAAATATTTATTGAGCATCTGATGCCGTTTTCCTATGCCTTGAGTAGTAGAAAGATTACAAAAATCACTAGCGTCAAGTCCCTCGTCATGTGTTTTAAGACATATTTGTCCATAAGGTGTTCTACTGAAATGTAGTTTAATACTCTAGGTTAGAAGAAGAAATGTTTTTTACATTTCATAGTTCTCAATTTTATCTTTAACATTTTATAGGTCTACCCCCACAAACTGCTCTTTGCTCCTTGCTTTGGAGCTAAAGAAAATAACACTGCATTTGAATGGCCAAGTCTCTTCCCTATATAATGCATTGTTATAATAGTCTATACTGAACTATAGAACAATTCCACTTCTAGATACATACCCAAAAGAACTGAAAGCAGCATCTCAAAGGAATATTTGAACATCCATGTTCATAGAAATATTATTGACAATAACCCAAAAGTGAAAGTAACTTAAGTGTTCTATGACCAATGAATGAATGGGTAAACAAAATGTAATATGTACATGCCACGGAATATCATTCAGCATTAAAAGGAAAGGAAGCTATGATACATGATACAACATGGGTGAACCTTGAAGACATTATGCTAAGTGAAATAAGCCAGTAACTCTGGGAACCAAATTGAGGGTATAGAAGGAAGGGAGGTGGGGGTTGGGTAACAGGGTGATGGGCATTAAGGAGGGCACATGTTGTGATGAGCACTGGGTATTATACGCAATTAATGAATTGCTGAATACTACATCAAAAACTAATGATGAGGGCACCTAGGTAGCTGCATTGGTTAAGCGGCTGCCTTCAGCTCAGGTCATGATCCTGGAGTCTCAGGATTGAGCCCCACATCAGGCTCCCTGCTTGGCAGGGAGTCTTGCTTTTCCTTCTGACTTTTCCCCCTCTCATGCTCGCTCTCTTTCTCTCAAATAAATAAATAAATAAAGTCTTTAAAAAAAAAGGCAACAACTAATGTTGGCTGATTGATATAGTAATAAAATAATATAATAAAATAATACAACAATAGTAATAATAAAGAAGCCAGTCACAGAAAGACAAACACTGTATATGCCACTTATACAAAGTACCTAGAATAGTCAAATAAATAGGGACAGAAAGTAGAAGGGTGGTTGCCAGGGGCTGGGAGAAGAAGGGAATGGTAATTGTTGTTTAATAGGTATATTGATAGCAGAAATGGTTACGAGTGACATGTGCCCTCTACTGTAACATCTTAAAGATACTAAAGCTTTAACCAAATTATGAATGACTGAAGCAGGGCCTTACATCAATGTACTCCTTTTCAAGTGTGACATTCTTTTCATGGACCCTAATGTGTTATAGTATTTCTTCTTCTTTGTGTTATGCTAAAGATCCATAAAAAAAAGAATGACTCTGGGGGCACCAGGGTGTCTCAGTCATAGATTAAGTGTCTGCCTTCAGCTTAGGATCCCACATCAGGCTCCCTGCACAGCAGAGAATTTTCTTCTCCCTCTCCCTCTGCTCCTCCCCCCGGCTCATGTCCACTTGCTCTCTCTCGCACTCTCTCTCTCTCAAATAAATACATAAAATCTTTAAAAAAAATAAAAAGCCAAAATGGTATTGAAAGAGAACAAAGTTAGAGGTCTCACAATTCTCAAATTGAAAACTTACAACAAAGCTACAGTAATGAAGACTGTGCGGTGTTGACATATATATGGAATAGAACTGGGAGCTCCAAAATAACCTATCAATGGCCAGTTGAATTTTGACAAACATCTCAATCAGAAGAACAGTCTTTCAACAAATGGTGGTAAGACAAAAGGATACTAACATGCAAAGTAAAGTTGGACCCCTTCCTTCTGTCATACATAAAAATGAACTCAAAATAAAAAATAGACCTGATTTTACAAATATTACTTGATAATCAGTGTGACCAAAATTAAGCATAAAACTCATGAACAAATTGATTAAAATTATTAAATAAAATAAATGGTGAGTTTTCTCTAGTGTTTATAGGTTATTTAATATCTTTCGGTTCCTTCAACACTATACTATTAACTCAATGCAATTTAATAAAATTCAATATTTTTCACAAAATTTTCAAAAAGCAGCCAAAATTTTATATGACTTAGAGCCAATAATAGCCAACAATTTTTTTAAAAGATTTTATAGATTTATTTGACAGAAGGAGACATAGTGAGAGAGGGAACACAAGTAGAGGGAGTGGGAGAGGGGGAAGAAGGCTTCCCTCAGAGCTGGGAGCCCAATGAGGGTGTCGATCCCAGGACCCTGGATCATGACCTAAGCCAAAGGCAGAGGGTCAAAGATTGAGCCACCCAGGGACCCCTAGCCAACAACTTTTTAAGAATAAAATTTGTCTCTACCATATTTCAAGACAAAAGATGGTTTTTCAGTGTGTAAGAGATTAATTAATTAATTAATGGAGCTTAATAAAGAAAAGAGATGCAAACCCACTCTTTAACTCTTGAAAACTTTGTGTATGACGGTAGAAGCATTACACATCAGTGGAACAAAGTAATGAATTATTTAATAAATTGTGCTTGTTTAATTGTGGGTCCATATGAAAAGACATTAAAATACAGCCTTATATCATGTAAAACTTATAAACTCCAGACTTAACTCTAAGACAAAAATGAGAAAACCAAAACTTTTAAAAGAAATTACAATATTATTTTCATAATATTATTGGTGCTAAATATAAAGGCTTTGAGCTAAGGTAGATTAGCTTTTATTTGACCAACCCCCTCAACAAAAATAAAGAAAAGCTAGGGGTTATATGATTGGAGGTGTCCAAGAGAAGCAACTTAGCTATATCCCAAAATGTCAAGATCCTCAAGAAAAAGGAAGTGCAGATTTATGAGACTGGTACTTGGTGGGACTTTTTCCCTGAAGGCACTTGGCAATCTACAAATCACAGGATAGGTGTTTGAGACTCTGGGCAATGCACAAAGCCATTTCACAGAACTGCAGAAGCAAGAGTTGGAGTTCAGGACCCACCAAGATACAAGCACTCTGCTAAGGAGCTTTGGATTTAAGATGAGTCCCCCCAAGGAGTAAAGGCATACTGGAAATAAAAGGCCCCTAACAGAAAACAAAACAAAACAAAACAAAACTATTACTGATCACCTCAATTATTGATTTTCATATGAATATTTGCCTTTGCCTTGGCTATGTTTGAGAAACTGATACACTTTTGGCAACCCTACATGTTTGAAAGACAAAAAGTGGAGTTCAGGATCCCAAAGATGAGGGCCATGTAAATAGTCTAGTTTTTCAGTTAAAAGCAATAAAGGCCTCAATAGAGGATTAAGGGTGATGTGTGAAAAGAGAGAAAATTGATAATAGAAACTGATAATAGAAATCTGCAGCTGATCCAAATATTGGCCTTTCTAATCACAGTAACACATGTTGAAGAAAAGGGAGAGGTTATAGCATTTCAACAAACCTTGGGAATGTATAAAAGGAATACAAATAGAAATTACAGATCTGAAAATATAATAACTAAAATAAAGAATTCAATAGATGAGTTTAACGGCAGATTAGCCACAGTGTCTTCACTCCAAAAAAAGATTAATGAGGTGGAAGATAGTTCATTAGATCCAGACTCAAGCACAGAGCGAGAGAGATGGGGTGAGGGAAGAAGCATGGAAAATATACTAAAGCATTTAAGAGATAAAGGGGATGTGTTAAAATATCTAACATAACCTGTATATAGAGCCTCAGGTGGAAGATCAAAGAGAAGAGTATGAAGTAATATTTGAAAGAACAAAGCAAATAATCTTTCAAGGCTGATGGAATACATTAAACTCAGATTCAAAAAGTACAACAAAAAGTTTATGCAAAATCAATAGAGACAAAATGACACCAAGCCACACCATAGGATAAAATGAAATCTTAAAAGCAAGAAAGAAAAACAAAATGGACCCTTTACCTAAAATAAGAGCAATAGAACTGGCAGGTAGGTGCCTTGGGAGCAGAAAATAATACAGTTGAAAAAAAATACACTACTAAAAAAAAAAAAAAACCCTGAAAAAATGCACTGAAATAGAATGTTATTTGCAGAGAAAATCTGTTTCATAAATGAAGGTAAAGACCTTTTCAGATATATAAAAATTGGGAAGATGTATCACCATCAGATCAACATTAATGAAAATACTTAAAAAGTTCTTAATATGAAGGGGGGGAGGCTGAGGGGCACAGTCAGTTAAGCAACTGACACATTAATTTCTGCTCAGGTCATAATCTGAGTATCCTGAGATCAAGACCCATGATGACTCTGCGCGGGGTGTGGAGCCTTTTCAGATTCTCTTTCCTTTGCTGTCAGTCCATCCCACACCTGCTCATCATGCATGCTCTCTCTCTTTTTGCGCTCTCTCTCTCTCTCAAAAAAAAAAAAAAAAAAACCAAAACCAAAACCAAAAAACAAAACAAAGCAAAACAAAAACTTAAAGGGGAAATGAACTCCTATAAAAGCCTGGAGTTCAAAAAGAAATAAAGACTTAAAAGGCTAATACATAGATATACCTAAATGAATATTGACTGCATATAACAACAACATTACTGTCTTGAGTACATTTAAAATTATGAATAATTAAAGTCAATGCCAAACATAGCAGAAAATTCAGGAGGTGATAAATGGAATTAAAGTCCCTGCATTCTCAAAGGAACATTAAAAGCATCACTTAAATCAGGCTTCAATAAATCAATAATACATATAGTAATTTCTCATGTAACCATTCAAACAATATTTTAAAAACAAAACAGATGAGCAAATGAATATTAAAAATGCTTAATTTATCCAAAGAATGCACAAAATGAAAATAAGGAAATATGAAGCAGGTGGAAAAATACAGTACAAATAATCAGATGGTAGATTTAAACACAAATTGAGGAGGAAATGTTCTAAATACACCAATTAAAGCATAAAAATTGTCGGACTGGATTTGTGAAACAAAGACCTAATAAACTTTGAAAAAAGTCCTATAAGCCCTAAAGCTGAAACTAAAACAATTTGAGGGTTCTTACTATAGAAAAGAATGCAAATGGATGTTTCTTTTGAACATTTTACCAAGTCCTATGATGTGTGAAACCAGGGTGGGAGGTGGAGGTATTTCGGCTGAGGAGTTCTAAAGAATCCTGATGGTTCAGTAGCTTTATAACAAATCTGTTATCATGCAGGCAATGATAGTGGGAACTCAGGGGCATTATAAACTGTGGGTGGGAAGTTCAAACTCAAAAAGAATGATTTCTTCAGATGATGGTTATGGTAGAGATTTTGGTATGTTTTCATATAAAAATATGCAAATCGTTTCAGGATTTGATATCTATTGAGTTTATAGAAATCTACAGGGTACTACTACCTAAACTCATTTGATCACGACAAAGTCATGAGACTCAGTATTAATATGATAATTGTATAGTATGTTTATATGTTTATAAAAAATTAAAAAAAAAAAAAAATGATAATTGTATAGATGAGGAAACAGAATCTCAAAGATGTTAAATAATTATCCATGAACACATAATTAGTAAATAAAGGAGCAAGAATGTAAATTCAACTCCATTTGCTTACAGTACTCATGTAGTATTTATTAAAAGTCAAAGAAGTTTAATATAATTTAAAAATATAATTAGAGTAGCTATTGCAAATTAATTTGAATAGTTGCTGAATTCTGAATGTTAATTCTTATATTATCAAGCAGCGGTATAAACCAAAAGATGTGGAACATTCAAATTTATTTTGATGATACATCTAACAGTGGCCTTCTTTGTAAACCACAGGAAAAGTATTTATTGGAAAGACTATCCTCAATTTTAAGTTTTTCTCTTTAAACTTTTGTCTTAAGCATTGAGGATTTCTGCCATCTAGTAGATGGCTAAAGAGAATGAGTAAGAAGCAAATAAATATTAATGGAAAGATTGGATCCATTCACCAGGCTTAGATGAAAGCTAGTGATTTTTTTCTTGAAAATATTCTTTGAGCTGTGATTTTATTTGACTAGATTTAATATAGTCATACTTCATAATAGTGAAAGAATTCCATTTTCACATACTAGAAGAAAATATATCCATTTTGGTGGTGGCCCCCAAGGATTGCTAGGATTTGATAACATTCAAACAAATTTGAGAAGTACTCCCTTCTTTGGCTCCTCCCAACTTTGCATCAAAACTGAGATGCTCAATCTACTACAATATTTAATTTGCTTTGTTTTAGGAGTAATATTACTCTTCTCATTTCTTTTCTCTTTCTGGCTTCATTTCAACTTTAATGAAACTGCACTTTTCTCCTGGCTGTCAGTTTAGTAATAGTTAGCTATATATAGTTTTGTTACATTTAGTTTTCTTTTTATATTATAGGTATAGTCAGCATTTGTTTTAGGGATATTTCTTCATTACCTTTTATAATAACACCTCTTTCAAAAAGTACAGTAATGAACTGCTCTTTCCCTACAATGTTTTGATGATGTTTACCTTCTTTTGAAAGGAAGCTGTTTTTTTTACTAAACTTGCTAATTATAATTATAATTACAACTCAAATAGCAACATCATTGAGACTTTCTCATCTAGTCCAGTTTAATTTCTTCTAGTCACACTGTGACTGTGTAGGAAGATCAAAATGTTCAAAATAATTTATGCATACATAATGATTAAAGTTTAACTTACAGAGATACCATTTAGTGAGCTCAAGAGATGTGTTTAGGAGCAATATTTTTTGTCACATAGAATTGGAGAAGACTTTTGAACTTGAAGAATTGTAGGGAACCATGTAACCCCTTTAGCTTTTGATCCTTTATTGATAAAATAATTAAATTTTAAATAGAAGATAGTTCAAAAAGCAGACCTTCAGAGTGTTTTCTCTAAATACAATCTGTTCTTCCATTTCTAGAAGACCTGTAAGAATTTCAAATATCTAAAATTCTTCATTGTATTGTTGTGATTTGGTATATAATTGTTATCATTTAGAAGAGATTTTAAAGATGTCTAAAGAGATTATACAAATCTTAAATTAAAATGAAACAACCCAGGGGGTCCTGGTGGCTCAGCTGGTTGAATGGCTGACTTGATTTAAGCTCAGGTCCTTGTCTCAATGTCTGGAAATGGAGCTCTGCATCAGGCTCTGTGGTTAGCACAGCCTGCTTGTCCCACTCCTGCTGCTTCTCTCCCCACTCAGATGCTCGCTTGCTCTCTGTCTCTTTCTTTCTGTCTCTCTCTCTCAAATATATAAATAAAATCTTTAAAAAATAAAATAGATAAAATAGATAAAAATAAAATGAAGCAACACAAAAGAAATATTTTTGACTCATAATATCAAATGAACATTATTTAAAAGAATCTTCTGAAATTAGATTTGGCAATCTTGTAAAATTGTCAGTATCTTTCAATGTCTCTTCTTGAGCATATCCAGTAAGTTAATAAGTGATAAAATTTTAAAAGGTTATGGAAGTTAATGCAATCTTAGTTAAGTAAATAGGCATTATGACAAAAAAAACCCACAATTAATTGTAATTTATTTCCTGTAATTTGCCTTTTAGATTTCACTAGAATTTCCCTTTTATCCTGAAATACCAGCTTGATACATTTCCAATGAAACAATTTTGGATTCCATGTTGTTAGGAAAGCTATTCAATCTTACTGAATATGTGTTTAAATTATAATCTTGTGATTTTTTTCACCTTTTGTTACTTTAGGAATAGACTTCTATTGGAAATTTGCAGTTTAAAACTGTGATAAGATGCCACATTTATTTGTTATTTTAAAGCATTTTTAATAGTCTTTTATATATAAAATTAAAAACGGGGGGAGGGGAATGATATTTAGTGCTTGTTCCAAAGAGTTGAATATCTTGGTGCTTAGTTTGGGATCAAAGAACCAAACTAAGCAATATAAATGGAACAATCATCAGTATACTAAAAGGGAAAAGAATGTGGATGTTATTCCAAAGAAATTACTGAAATCAGTTTAGTAGTCAAAAACAGTTCTGCTAATTTGTTGTTAGAGAAAAGAAAAAAAAAGGAAAGAAAGTTAATGATGTCATAGTACAAGGATTCTTTTAATTCTTCTTCATAATGTTACCCATAAAATATCTACTTTCATTTGGTAATGAAAATATTTCTATTTTAGAAAATATAAGCCACAAATAAAAGGAGACATATGCTCCCATCACCCCCACCATCTCTTCCAAAGATTAAGACAAATGAATCTTTTCCATTATCTTTTGCTCTATTAAAAATAAGAACAAAAAAACAAGAATGACAACAACAACAAAAACGCTCTAAAATTTGGCTGTATTCAGTGGATGAGTTGTGCTTTTTTACATCACATCGTGTCCACTGAAATCACTCACACAACTATATTCAGCTGGGAGCTGGCTGGGTTCCCAAGGTTCTCCTGAATATAATCAATCTATCAATCTCCCCACCTCCTCCCCATCTCTCTCTTTCTCTCTCTCTCTCTCTCTCCCTGTCTCCTTCCTCCCATAACCTGTCATCATTAAGTAGCCCAACTAAAATGTTTCTATATGGTAGGCAGCATGGCTAAAAATGCAAGGGGGAAAATGAGGGATAAAATGAAGCTGCAAAGTCTCTTAAATTATAGAGCCAGAAATTATACAATATTATTTTCACTGTATTATTGGTCAAAATAAGTCACAGAACCTGCATAAGTTCAAAAGGAAGAAAAGTATATTCCACTCATTAATGAAAGGAGTAGCAAATTCACAGGGAGGACAGAGGGAGAGGAGTCCACATCTTTGGAAACAAGCTACCATTGTTTCAACCTTCTGGCCACAGCAACTTACAGACCTCCCACAAGCAAAATACACCCCTCCTTCCTCCAGAAATCTGATACCCTTAAGGCATTGTCTCAAAATCCAGAATGTCGTTATCTAAATTATGTCCATATGTGCCTGAGGTTTCATGTATGCAGCTGCTTGAGTTCAATTGCTCTTGATCCAGAGACATGTGAAAATAAAAAGATGATTTGCCCACAATATTCACTGATGAAGCACAAGTAAAATAATTGCAAAAGACACTTGCATTTTAAAGAAGGCAGTGATTTGTCAATGGCCCATGGCAATTCTAAATACAGTTGGACACATGTTATGCATTATCCCTACTTGAAAAACAAGTAGATTGTGTGTCTGGCCCATAATGTATTATTTCTCAAAGATCTTGCCTTTGCTTTGGTCATTCCTCCTTTTTCTAGAAGAAATAGACAGTATTTAGAGTGAATCACTTCCTCAATCTGTTGCTTGTCCTTAAAAATTGGGTGCTCTTTCCATTTTAAACTATTCCGTTCCTTCTAGCAAATCAAGCGGTATTTTTGACAGCATAAAGCTCTTAAAAATTTGTAGATGTTTCTATAAATCTTGTTATGATTCATCTTGTTCCCTAAAAGCAATATTTATTAATTTTTTTCAAGACAGACTTCTATTTTGTATGTGTGAGAATACTTTGGGAAAATACCATCCAGATTTTCAGAAGCCTTTATGTCTAGCTGAGATGGTTTACTAGGAACCATCTCAAATTTTCCTAAGGTTTTAATAAAAGAGCTTGCAGGCATAAAATAAATGTAACCTTAACTGAGTGGCCATATTTTACTTGCAAGTCTTTGGTCAGCTGGATAAACCATACTGGAAAAAGGAAAGAGATAATCTACTTGATAGAAGAAGATAGATGTCACATTACAAAGGATGCATGCAATGGGAAATCTTGTTAGACATACATGTGGGAAAAAAACCTATCACAACTTAATAGGAAAAAAAACCTATCATAACTTAATTTTCTATCAAAATTATTTCTAAGTTCTCTGGTCCATCATTTTTCTACTTTTATTCATAAACAGAAACCTAATGTGACATATTACGCAAAATTAATATGTTAATATATTACATAGAAATAATACAAATGTCTTCAACCTAGTCCCAAATATTTTATGTATTGAACTTGGGCTGATTTAAATTTCTACTTTTAATTGCTTAAATTATTTTATAGCTACCTACTTATTTTAGACTTTATAACTTTATATTTATTAGAAATGAAATGAATAAAGTCATATTCAGAATTATTTCACACCATTTCATACCCATTAGGATGGATGGATGTAAAAAAGAGAGAGAGAAAATAACATAAGGTAGCAAGGATGTGGAGAAAATAGAGACATTTTGTATTCATTGTGGTGGAAATAAATTGATTTGGCTTCTGTGGATAACAAAATAGAAGTTCTTCAAAAAAATTACACATAGAATTACCACATGTTCCAGCAATTCCACTTCTCATTATATACCCCAAAGAATTGAGAGCAGGGTCTCAGACACTTGTACACCCATGCTCATAGCAGCATTATTCACCACAGCCAAAAGATGAAAGCAACCCAAGTGTCAATGGATGAATGGATAAACAAAATGTGGCATGTACATAAAAATGAAATGTTTTGGGTGCCTGGGTGGCTCAGTCATTAGGCATCTGCCTTTGGCTCAGGTCATGATCCCAGGGTCCTGGGACTGAGTTCCACACCAGGCTCCCTGCTCTGCAGGAAACGTGCTTTTCCTTCCCCACTTCCCTTGTTAGGGAACTCTCTCGCTGACTCACTCTCTCCCTCTGCCAAATAAATAAACAAAAATCTTTAAAAATACAAAAAAAAAAAAAAAAAAGAAATGTTATTCAGCCTTAAAAAGGAAGGAAATTCTGACAAATGCTACAACATGAATGGACATTACATTACACTAAGTAAAATAAGGCATAAATAGCAAATATTGTTGGGGCACCTGGGTGGCTCAGTGGGTTAAGCCGCTGCCTTCTGCTCAGGTCATGATCTCAGGGTCCTGGGATCGAGTCCCGCATCAGGCTTTCTGCTCAGCAGGGAGCCTGCTTCCCTCTCTCTCTCTCTCTCTACCTGCCTCTCCATTTACTTGTGATCTCTCTCTGTCAAATAAATAAATTAAAAAAAAATCTTTAAAAAAAAATAGCAAATATTGTTAAGTTTCCACTTATATGAAGTACCTAGAGTAGTCAAATGCATAGAAAGAGAAAGTAGACTGGTAGTTCAATTATAATACTATGATGACGATGTTCTATTATAAATTTAAAATTTTAGGGGCACTTGGGTAGTCCAGTTGGTGAAGTGTCTGACTCTTGATCTCCGTTCTGGTCATGATCTCAGGGTTTTAAGTTCAAGACCCGTGTTGGGCTCCTTGCTGGCATGGAGCCAAATATAAAAAAACAAACAATAAACCCTAAAATTTTAGTTTGTCTGCTGTGCTTAAAAATGTTTAAAGGTCAAGTGTTTCATAAATGTTTAAGTGATGAAGTTCTAATTTTGAAAAACTAGCTAGAGTATCTGATTACTAATATTAAATGATGTTTCCTGGTGAAACTGAAGAATGCGTGTCCAAACATCTGTTACAGTGACACCATGCCATATAATTTACATTGATAATAACTCCCCCAACCTTTAGAAGTTGTGTTTTTTCCCAAAATTTTAAAGTCATTATAATCTTCATATTTTTGTTATTTTTATTACTCAAAAATGACTATCAGGAAAAAATAATTTACTCTTCAAGTGTAAGTGTTTTCACTTATACAAAAAATAGTGAATTCTGTTCCTACTGTACCTTCCTGATATTATTTTGCCCAAATGTTACACGTAATGAACCTTGCATTGTGCCATTGTATGATTGTTATCTTGACCTTATTCAATTTTGAAAGAGTTGCCTTCTTTAAGCAATGTCATTTTATAAACAATTTCAAACTTTAATGGGTAATTGCATTGATGGTTCAGAAAATCGTTCTGTCTCTTGAGAGCTCAGATTAAATCAATTTACAAATTAAAGGGGAGGAAGCAATTAGATAGCAATCCAAAGAGTGTTTTTAAAATTATTATATCTTAGGTGTCTCTTTTTTTTTTTTTTAAAGAGAAAGTGAGAGAGAGAGGGAGAGTATCTGCGAGTGTATGAACAGAAGCGGCAGGGGAGAGGTAGAGGGAGAGGGAGAAAGAATCGTAAGCAGGTTTCATACTCAGTGCAGGGCCTGACATGGGCCTCCTTCCGACCTGAGCCAAAACCAAGAGTTAGACACAAGTTCTGTCCTCCAGGAAGGAGCTGTTCCCTTTTCCACTTTGGTTTCTGCCATTTTGTCAACATTTTATGCACTATTGGGTCTCCCAGCTCCGGGTTTAGATGCCTCATTGAAGCATATTTCAGATATATAACCCAGATTGACTTATACTTTGGGGTTATGGCCCTCTTGCTTATTACAAAATAATTAAAACCTTCAGAATTAGATTGGAGAGTTGCCAACATCTCCATGGTTTCTTAAAGGGCAATGATTTGGTAACAATTGTAACAAGGGAACCATTAAGAGAAGGATGCACAAAAGATGCACTTAATTTTTCTATAAAAATAAATTGTAATTGTAATCACACATAGAAAACAGTTTTCATAAATTGAAAGAGGTACTAAATAAAAAACTAATTAGAATCCATATGTAATGAATATAACTGGATATAGTTATTTAGCACCAGTAGTATTGAGCTTAAGATTTTTTTGTTGACCTGCCAAAATATCTATATAAATTCTTAAGGTAAAGAAAGTTGGTAACTATTTTGATGGTCAGAATGATATGAAAATTTAATTTTAAAGTAAAATCAGGAGCAAAAATTGTAATGTATATCATATGCAAATAAATCTATATATATTATTAAAATAATATCAAGTAAAATGCTGATCATATCTTGTGATCTTTAATGTTTTAGACTGTAGTTGTGTTTCCTTCTACATATTCTTTATAAAATTGCATGTATGACTGATTATATTGTAAAAGTTTTTGTTAGAATCATAAATTTCACTTCAAATTTTCCCCAGGTGTTTTTGTTTCTCTCTCAATGTCCTATGTTGAATTCAAATCCCCTGGTTTTTGATCAAGATGATAAAATGTGTAGAACTATAAAATTAAAATATGTAAAAGATATCAATATATTTAATGAAATTATTATACTTTTTCCATCTTCAACATAGTGATAGAATATTTCTTAAAGGTTATAAAACTGTGAACCAGTGTTTTAAATAGATGTTAAAGTTACAGTTAATTAGTTAGCACTGTTACAACTCATTCTTTATGAATATTAAGGACTCATGGATGATAAGAGACATGCTAAAAATTTGGAATTTGACCAATATCTTTACTAAAAAATAAATACAAAGCTTTTGACTTGATGTGAGTGCCTGAATGCATTACACTATACTACTCATTTATTTTTATTATTGGAATAGTTTATAATCAAATCGTTATAAGGAAAAGATGATATTCAGTGATGACTGCTCAGTAACCATCAAAATCAGTCTAAGAAAGAGTCTCTGCTCACCCCTACACTTTGTCAGTACTAACACAGCTATTCATTCTCCACCAGTAAGACTCCTTATCTTGTGTGTGTCAGTGTGTGTATATGCATGTGCATACATACAACACAATAGCATTTGAGCTTTGTTATCATCACACAGATTTTCTTTTTAATTTCTCAAGTTTAATTGAAGTAGTCATATTGCCTGATTTGCCATAATTTGTAATGGGGGAAAATATTGGCTGGTTAAAAATTTTTAAGTTTAGAATGCTTTTCCCAAAAACAATTGTTTCGTATGTAATTGAGTATTATAAAAACTATTTGAGCACAAGGACCAAATTTTGATATTGTCAGTATCCATCACAATGTAAAGTAAATATCAGATATTCAGGAACAATTCAATGAATTGAATAAATCAACAGTCATGTCTGACAAAAACAGCTTTTTTAAAAGGAGGTCACTAGATAAAGATAAAGAATAAAAAGTGTTTAGTATAAAATTAGAATTCAATAAAGCATTTAATAGGTTTTTGTATATATATTTATAAAAATTGTATATGGAGGAGTATGGACATGGTAATTATGTTGATTACTAAGTGCTTAAACAATCTAGTAGCAAGAAGATTGATTGATACAATTTTCCTGACCAAGAGAGAGAAGTCTTTGGATGGACAGCCATGATACTCTGCTCCTGATCCTATCCTGTTCAATATTTTTATGGGAAAGATAAAAAAGACTCTGGTCTCCAGTTCCCCATGTAAAGAGCTGGGAAGTCACCACTCCATCCTAACAACATGCAAAAATCCAGAGTCAAAAATCAGCAACCCTTCTTGGATCCTTAGAGAGAAGAGCACAGGACCAACCACTGCCTCCAAGACTGGAGAGACAGGCAATAAATACAGAAAATCACTGCTTACAAGAGCAGTGATTTATGAGCTGAAATGTCAATGGGAGCTAATGCAGGGACAGGAAAACCAGAATTAAAATTAACCAATTGTTAGAGCCTCAAAATGGACAGGTTTGAGAGTTAAAAAGTCCTGGGGACCCAGTCAACATGGGGCCCCACAATACTGTGAGATTTCCCAAAGGAAATATTGGGGGTGGGATCTTTCCCTTATGCTTTCAGCTGTATTAAGGGGAAAATTACCTTTTTAAAATATACCAGAACACCAGAACCCTCTAAACAAGGCTTGCTTTCAGATGAAATCAGAGTTTAACCTACTGGGATATTGTCAAAGCCTAACTGACATGGAGAAAGGGAAATACACAAGCTCAACCCACTATTGCCATCCTGTCCCACCTATGAGGGAAAAGAAGTCACTAAGAAACACTTGTGAAGTTCACAGACCACTAAAAGTGTGACTATAAGATGCTTCCTCTCCCTTCATACCTCACCACCAAATTCCTAACAGCCTATTTACAATAGCTCCTTTCATCATATTCAGATATCAAGAAAAGAATTACAAGACATACCAAAAGACAAAAACACAACTTGAAGAAACAGAGAAAGAATGCATCAGAGTCAGACATGACAGGCATGTTGGAATATTCAGATCAGAAAATTAAAACAACTATGATTAATATGCTAACAGTCCTAGTGGATAAAAGCATGTAAGAACAATGTAATCAGAGAGATAGAAATCCTAAGAAAGAATAACAACAACAACAACAAAAGCTAGAGGTCAAAACATGTAAGTGAAATGAAAAATTCCTTTGATGAACATATTAATAGATTGGGCATGGCTAAGAAAAAAAATCTCTAAGCTGGAGGATTTCTCAATAGAATGTCCAAAACTGAAATGTAATAAAAATAAAAACTGTAAAAGAAAATAGAATATCCAAGGACTGTGGTACAATATCAAAAAGTGTAGTAGCTGCAATGAGGCAATCAACAAGAGAAGAAAGAGAACAAAGTATTTGAAACAATAACAGCTGAAAATTTCCCCAAATTAATGTCAAACGCCAAACCATAGATCCAGAAGCTCAGAGAACACCAAACAGGAGAAATGACAAAAAATATACAAATGCAAAAATAAAGAAAAACAAAAATCTAGACATAGTGTGTTCAAATTGTAGAAAATGAAAGGTAAAGAAAAAATCCTGCAAGAAGCCTGAAGTAAACCTTAAATATGAAAGAACAAAGATACAGATAACTTCTCTTCAGAAATTATGCCAGAAAAAAGAAAGTGGAGTCAAATATTTAAAGTGTTGAGGGAAAAAACCTACTAATTTAAAATTCCATACATAGCACATCATCCATTGTAAATGAAGGAGAAATACTTAATCAGACAAACAAAATTTTGGAAATTTGTTGCCAGTAAACCTGCCTTGCAAGAAAAGTTTTTAAAAGTTCTTTAGAGAAAAAAAAAATGCTACGATCAGATAGTCAGGTACACATTAAGGGAGAAAAAAGTCAAAGAAAGAGTAAGTGAAGGTAAAATAAAAACTTTTACTTTTCTTATTTTTTTTAAAGATTTTATTTATTTATTTGACAGAAAGAGAGAGCACAAGCATGAGGAATGGATCATGACCTGCGCTGAAGGCAAACACTTAACCAACTGAGATACCCAGGCACCCCTACTTTTCTTATTTTTAATTGAAGTAACAAATAACAGATTGTTCAAAATAATAATACTACTATTGTATTTCGTCATGTATGCTTATGTGTATGTGACTACATATAATATAATAGTTATGTACAAGTGAAATGAATGACAAGGTTGAGAGGAAGCAACTAAGATTTTTTTTTTTATTATAAAGTACACTACCCACATAATAGTATAATATTGTTTGAGTTTGGAGGTTAAGTTAGATATAAATGGATATTATAAACTATAAGGCAGTCACTAAAAAAAAGCAAAATAAAAAGTAAAACCAATATGCTAAGAAAGGAGAGAAAATGGAATCACAAAATGATCAATTGAGACCAGAAAAAATAGAAAAAAAAAGTAGAATACAATATATGAACAAAGACCAGGGGCTCCTGGGTGGCTCAGTCAATCTGCCTTTAGTAGAGGTCATGATCCCAGGGTCCTGGCTCCCTGCTTCTCCCTCTCTCTCTACTGCTCCCCGTGCCTGTACACCCTCTCTCTCTCTCTCTCTGTCTCTCTGTCAGATAAATAAATAAAATCTTTTCAAAAAAGAAAAAAATAAGAGCAAATAGCAAAGGTAAAAATAGAAAATAGTAACAAATATGATAGATATTATTCCAGCTGTATCAGTAGTCACTTTGTACATTAATAGCTTAAATTCACCCTTTAAAAGATACAGATTCTCAGAATGTAAAAACAAGACCTAAATATATGTTGTCTACAATGAAAAGACATACAGATTAAAAGTAAATAGATGGATTTTGCCACAATAAAAAGAGAGGGGCATTGTTCACAGGGGAAAAAAGTAAATATAAGGAGAAAAAATGTAATGCTATGAGATATGAATCACATATGACATATGAATCAAAAGGAAACAGAAGTAACTAAATTAATTTCAGACATCAGATTTTAAATCAAGGAAAATTACAAGGGTATTAAAAAGGGGACACTATATAATGATAAAGGGATAGATTCTCAAAAAACAAAAAATAAAACAGTCCTTAAGCATCCTTTACTCATATGCATCTAACAGAACATCCATCTGTGATAGCCAAAAACTGATAGAATTGCACAAAGAAACAGATGAGTGCACTGAGCTGGAGATTTCAACACTCATCTATCAGAAATGGAGAGCTCCAGAAGGCATAAAATCAGAAAGGAAATAGTTAAATTCAAAAACACCATCAACTGCCTGAATATAACTCAAAGTATAGACTATTTCATCCAACAATGGCAGAATACGCATTCTTCTCAAGCTCACATGGAACATTCACCAAGACAGAGCACATTCTGAGCAAAAACAACAACAACAAAAAACCCATAACTCAGCCAATATAATAAAAGAGAAGTCAGCGTCTGCTCTCAGAACACAATAGAAGCAAACTAGAAATCAATAACAGAAGTATAAAAGGAAAATCCTAAAATATGAGGAGATTATACAGCATACTTCCAAATAACGTTATGTATGTAAATGAAACCTAAGAGAAATTTTAAAATATTATGAAGATTTTTCATACTGTTACTTACTTATTCATTCAGTTCCCCAACATAAGACATCTTATTAATGTTTTTTCCCTTCTGTCATCTTCAAGTATGTGAGTTAATTCACTGTTACTCTATACTCTTTTTCGTTATTGTTTTAATTTATCCTGAGTTTTTAAAATTATTTGATATGGTCTTTTCATTTCCAGGTTACCTTGTTTCTCCCTTTAGCCGCTCCTTTTCCAGATTGTTCTAAGAACTTAGAACATATGTTAAAGTTAGTGTCTCTAAACTTGTTTTAAGCACTTTTTTTTCTTTTGAGCCAGTTTGGGTTACTATAACAGAATACCACAGACTGAAGGACTTAAAAGCAGCAGAAATTTATTCTTCACTGTTATGGACATTGGGAAGACCAAGATCAGAGTGCTAGCATGATGGTCTTCTGATGATGACCCTCTCTCTTCTAGACTGCAGACGTTTTGTTACATATTCACATGATAGAAACAAAGAGTAAAGGAGCTCTCCAAGGTCCCTTTTATAAAGGCATTAAGCACATTCATGAGTACTATACACTCTTGACCTTATTACCTCTCCAAAGCCCCACCACCTAACACCATCACATTAGGGGTTAGGATGACCACTTAAGAATTGGGGAGTGAGGGGCACCTGGGTGACTCAATGGTTTAAGCCTCTGCCTTCGGCTCAGGTCATGATCCCAGGGTCCTGGGATCGAGCCCCACATTGGGTTCTCTGCTCAGCAGAGAGCTGTATACCCCCCCCACTCCACCTGCTGCTCTGCCTACTTGTGATCTTTGTGATCTCTGTCTGTCAAATAAATAACTAAAATGTTAAAAAAAAAAGAATTGGGGAATGAGAAACATAAACATTCAGTCTATAACACCTAAATATTGACAAACCCAAATATTTCCCTCATTTTTAAATGCTATTTGACATTCCAAATACATTATTTAGAATAACTAAATACAAACAAACACAATTGCAAGAAGTCTAAAATTTTATATGATCTCTAGATCCAGATATGCCCCTCCCTACAGTGGTCATGTTCTTTGCCTTTTAAGAATCAAAATCAAAGCTACCTTGAGAGATAGGCATTGTGAGCTAAATATAACAAGGCAAATATAAATGTAATGCATATAAGTGAAACAAGCACAGAAAAAATTCTAATAACCAGAAAATACAGGACTTGCTACAACCTATGTTAGTCCCTTCCAAATCCAGCTTTATTTAGCTTATGTAGAATACTGACTCTCGATAAACTAGGCCTGCAAGCACATTAGGAAACATCTACAAAAGTTAATGGTATCGAGGGGCACATGAGTTGCTCAATCAGTTAAGCATCTGCCTTTAGCTCAGAGTCCTGGGATCAAGCCCCACATTGAGCCCCGCATTGAACACCCTGACATCACCCACTTGGCAGGGAGTCTGCCTTTCCCTCTCCCTCACTCTCTGTGTGATCTCTCTCTTTCTCAAATAAATAAATATTTACATACATTTAAAGAATCATGTTTATGGAGTATCGAATGAATTTGTTTCATTTGTCCAGTTTCTCAGAGAAAAAAAGCACCTGATATCCAGGAAGTTATATACCTGTTGTATATTTGATTAAAAAAAATATATTCTGCACAACAAAGGAAACAGTCAACAAAACAAAGAGGCAATCCATGGAATGGGAGGAGATATTCGCAAATGACACTACAAAGGACTGATATCCAAGATCTATAAAGAATTTCTCAATCTCAACAACCCCCCCCCAAAAAAAAACCAGATAATCGTGTTCAAAAATGGGCAGAAGACATGAACAGACACTTCTCCAAAGAAGACATAAAAATGGTTAACAGACACATGAATAAAATGTTCATCATCATTAGCCATCAGGAAATTCTAATCAAAACCACATTGAATTATTACCTAACACCAGTTAGAATGGCAAAAATTAACAAAACAGGAAACAACAAGTGTTGGAGAGGATGTGGAGAAAGGGGAACCCTCTTACACTGTTGGTGGGAATGCAAGTTGGTGCACTTTGGAAAAGAGTGTGGAGATTCTTTAAGAAATTAAAAATAGAACTACCCTATGACCCTGAAATTGCACTACCGGGTATTTACCACAAAGATACAGATGTAGTAAAAAGAATGGCCATCTGTACCCCAAAGTCCATAGCAGCAATATCCACAGTCACCAAACCATGGAAAGAAACAAGATGCCCTTCAACAGACAAATGGATAAAGAAGATATGGTCCATATATACAATGGAGTATTTATGCCTCCATCAGAAAGGATGAATACCCAACTTTTGTATCAACATGGATGGGACTGGAGGAGATTATGCTGAGTGGAATAAATCAAGCAGAGACAGTCAATTATAGATGCTTTCACTTACTTGTGGAGCATAAGGAATAATATGGAGGCCACTAGGAGAAGGAAAGGAAAGTGAGTTGGGGGAAATTGGAGGGGGAGACAAAGCATGAGAGACTGTGGACTCTGAGAAACAAACTGAGGGTTATGGAGGAGAGCGGGTAGGGTAATGGATGAGCCTGGTGGTGAGTATTAAGGAGGGCACGTATTGCATGGAGCACTGGGTGTGGTGCACAAACAATGAATCTTGGAGTACTGAAAAAATAAAATAAAATAAAATAAAGATGTTAAAAAATATATTCTTTTTGTAACATATAACTCAGTCTTTTATCTAAGAAGCCTGGTGTCTAGTTTTTCCCTTTTTGTTCAAGTTCCTAGTTTTCGTTCTTCAATAGCAGTAGGAAGGGAAACTAATAGATTTGCCAACTTTACTTCCTGTCTATTCTACAATAGAAAATTTTATTTTGCAATAATGATATATACTAACCACACATCGTAACTGAAAAAAAATGAGTTCAAGATGAAATTTAACACATATGAAATTACCCCAATTCAGGCAATGAGCATGATGTTAGAAGTTGTGAGAAAAATGTGCTAACTATGTGCAAGGAGCCAATAGAAGACTTAGGAAGATAGATAGGAAGTCAAATAATTCCAATACAATAGGGATAATGCTATGACTGAAATATGCACACAATATTATAGCAAAATGCAAAAGCCACTGTCTTAGCCCAGCTTGCAGAAATTTAGGGAAGGTAATTTCTGAGTTTCATCTTGAAGACTGAATAGGACTAAAGCAAGTGAACAAAAGTATTGTTTTTATTAAAAAACAATCTTTGAAACATCATCCTATATATGTATATTTATATAGTTCAATGTTTCTCATATAGAAAATGTCATGGAGACAGGAAATGGAACTGGTAGGGCTGAAGGAGTTGTTAGGGGTCAAATTGGAGAATTCTGTGTGTCACACCAACAGATGTAATTTCATTTTATAGATGAACCAAAGAGCAGACTCATTGTCACATGTTTAATTTAGTAATATTACTATACAGTAAGAAGTCAAGGAAGCCTGAGGCTAAAGCCAGAGAAACTAATCAACAGATTATTATTAAAAGTCCAGGCAAGAGATGGCAAATGTCTCAGTAGTAGAACCTGCAACAATGGAAGGAAGGTAGCTATCTAGGAAATATTTAATAGATTAGATTTATACTGGGAGAGTGATTAGATGAGAATTTTGAGGCAAAAAAGGACTAGAGAATAACTCACAGTTTTTAGGAGTGGGTAGAGTCTCTAAAAACAATTTTGAATTACAAGTAATTATGATATATTAAATTATTGACTGATTAAAATTTGGATTAATGACTTTGGGACCCTCCAGAGAGGTTAGAGCTGAAAAAATTAACTTGTAGGTCATGAACATGGGAAATGTAGTTAGAACATTGAAAGGTTATTCTGGGATAATTTAAGAATGTGACAAGAAATAAGCAACAGTAGAAATTCCATATCTTTTTTTTTTTTTCTTTTTTGGTGCATGAAAAATCATCCCTAAATTTAACAGATTAAAACTAAAGTGATAAAACATTTTTCAAATATCTGTGGATTAAAGTATTCTCCTGGTGATCTCTCCTGGGCTTGTTCATATGACGCATTTAACTTGCAGATCTCCCAAAGACTGCTCCCAGGAGAGACACCCAGATCCACTGGGCTCTATTTCTATGCAATCTTTTATCATAAGCTGCTTCTCAACATTCCAAGGGAGCAAAGGTTGATCCTACAAACCTCTTGAGGCCTAAGCCCCAGATATCAACAACGTCACTTCTACCACATTCTCGTGGTATAAGACAAACACAAGGCTAGTTCAGACTGGCTTGGGGAACCAGACTCAACCTCCTTTGAGAAACAGCTACAAAATATATGGACTTATTTTTTAGTCTTCCACATCTGAGAAACACCAATATATAAAGATAAGACATAGAAAGAAAAGGCTGAAAAAAATAAGACCCAATTATCATAAGAGTTATGTCATGAAGCCAAAAGAAGAAAAAACATTGAAAAGAAAAGACTGGTTTAACAGGGTCAAATTTCCCAGTGAATTAAATGATTGCTTGACCTCATGAGTGGATGTATCTATTAGGTTTGGAAAGTGGAGACCATTGATGGACAAAATGAGAAAAACCTAGTGACAGGGTAAAGATAAAAGCCAGATTGAGATTTGATGGAAAATAGATGAAAGTTTGAAATGGAAATAGTCAGGTTAGGTTATTTTTTCTGGAATTTTAGGGGAGAAGGAAGTAGAGTGAGATTAAGAATTATGTAATGGTTTGTATTTTTTTAATGGGAGAGATATGAGTATATATGCAGGCTTGGGAAAAGGAGCTAATAGACAAAGATTGGAGAGACAGACATTGACAGACATTGACAAGGAGATGGAGACAGATACAGGGGAGCAGTGATGGTACTGGAGTTGGAGATGCAGAGAGAAATGAAGAGAAAAAGAGAGATGGAGAAAGAGAAGTAGATAAACACAGAGATAGAGAAACAAACTCAGAGACATAGGAAGACAGAGAAACAGAAAGAGATAGAGAACCATAAAGAAACCAAGAAAACACACATGCAGAGCACCACATATGCAAGCACAAAGCCATAGAGAGAGACACATATGGAAAAAGAGGCATACATACAGACTTCCATGCACCTAGAAAGTCAGAAGCAGATAGAAAGAGAAGCAAAGAGAGAGGAAACAGAAGACAGAGACACATACTGACACGAGAATAAGAATAAATGGTTTCAAGAAAAAGGTGGGGCAATCAGGCATGGACAGAACCAAGGTTCTCATCTCTGAAAACAGAGAAGGATTAGAATGAGTATTGATACATATAAGTTTACAAGGAGATGAAGGAAAGAAGTAAAGGGAATTCAAGTGTGATAGTCTCAAAATCTTTGAAAAAGTGGGAAGATAAACCTTTCTGCTGGAAACAGAAATATAGGGATTCACATTAGAGCAGTGGTATCAGCCTTGCTTGCATGTTAGAATCAACTGGGAAGATTTTTTTAAACTACAATTGTTTGGGCCAACCCTCAGATTCTTATTTAATTGCTCTGGTGTGAGCCTGAGTATCAGAATATGAATCTCTCTAGGTAACTCAATAATATTATGGTGAGACTTAAGAACCATTTGTTAGAGCTTTCAGGAGAGCAATGATGTAGAATCATTCCTGCAATATTCCTGTGAGTAAGGTTCCAGGGATAAGACCATGAACAAGTGAAAGGATTGATGGGTGTATTCACAGCCCTGTGGAAATTGACTCCTCCAACAGATAATTGAAGCATTCCACAGTCTCATTCAGGTTTCTTTGTTGGTACTCAGCTGCTCAGCCAGAGAGGAAGAGAAGATTTTCCAAGAACAGTGATGTCATGTCTGAAATGGAGGAGCTCCAGGTCCATGGTGTGGAACAGGCGGATAAGATGAAATGGAGGAAAAGGTCAGTTGGAAAAAAAAAAGACTATGGAACCACACTTACAGTGCCATGGAGGCCACCGCCATTGAAGATGAAGTTACTTGGGATGGATTTTTTTTTTTTTAATGGTCTCCATGCCCAGCATGGAGCCCAATTCTGGGTTTGAACTCAGGACACTGAGATCAAGACCTGAGTGAGCCAAAATCAAGAGTCAGATATTTAACTTACCGAGACACCTAGGTGCTCTGGGATGCTTTCTACAGATTTTTTTTTTCATAAGGGAGATCAAATAATGGTTTGGAAACCAAAAGAGGAAACAGAAAGAATGTAAATGGTTAAAGTCACTTGCTTAAGGTCATAAAAATAGATGTAAAGCACCTAGTTAGTGCCTGGTTCAGACTAAGCTCTGAATAACTATTAACTATTATTACTAGTGCTGTTGTCGTTAAGAAGCAGAGTGAACATGAAGTCTATCCCACTCAAAAGTACATGTTTTTTCAAATATAACAAGAAGTTTCATTTCCTACCTTTTAATTTTTTCCCTAATTCCTATCAGTTCGTGTATATACTAAACTTCTGCTCTAAACTCAGCAAGTTGACTGGACCTGCTAACATAAGAAACCTTCCTTGTGTCATTCTTATACTCATACACAACTTCTCAGATTAATGGAGGTTGGTAAAGGCCCAGCTCTCCCTATGGAGTCTTTTCTCTCTATATTTTTACTAACTTTCACTGTTAAAGCCACAATGACCTCAAAGGGGCAGAGCTTTCAACATTTTTTACTTGGGTGAATGCAAGCAAGCTAGGACTGGGGAATATCTTTTAACTCACATCAAAGAATAGCACGCATAATTAGAGATTTGTAAGACTGATGTGCCTTAGGGTCTTAGGGAGGTTTGAATTCTGACATTTAGTGTGGATATCCAAGCTCATTTCCAAATAAACTCCTCAGGTGAATTGATCCTTACTGGATCAACCTGACTGTGGTCTGAAGATCAACTCAGAAAAACATTGCGTTAACTTCATGTTTTGCAAACTTGAAAAAATAAGAACTATGTGTGTGTGTGGTGGGGGGGTTCCTGGGTGGCTCAGCTATTAAGCACCTGCCTTAGGCTGAGGTCATGATCCCAGGGTCCTGGGATCAAGCCCTGCATCACATTGGCTCCCTGCTGAGCAGGGAGCATGCTTCCCCCCTCCTGCTCCCTCTGCTTGTGTTTCTTCTCTGTCAAATAAATAAATAAAATCTTTACAAAAAGAAGAAAGAGGAGGAGGAGGAGAACCACCACCTGGGATATTTAATAAAAATAAAAAATAAAATCCTGAGCCATTTCCTTTAAAAATATTAAGTAGTACATAAGGGAAGTAGGAATCCATATTTATAAGAAGAACATCTAGGTGATTCTTATGATAAATTTGGTAAATTCTACATTAACCTCCTTGACTCAGGAGATTCTCACCTAGTTAGCTTAGCTAACTAGAAGTATTGCAGGTCTCCTAGAACTTTACTAGCTAGAAGTATTGCAGGTCTCCTAGAACTTTACTAGCTAGAAGTATTGCAGGTCTCCTAGAACTTTACTGTTCTAAGTGAGGCAGAGGAACCATCATGGTGGCATCACATAGAAGGGTTTTAGAAATTCAGAATCTTGAACTCAACTCCTCACTATTAATCGGCATTTTACTAATATCACAGAGTGATTAAACGGTACATTAAAGTCTTAGGCTAGAGAGCCTCTTGCCCAGCTATAGAAACACTCCCTGCTCTCCTCATCCAACTTGAGTTTGGGAGAGGCCATCTTTTCTCTTCCACTAGGGAGCTCTTCATGATTCCTGTTAGCCCCTTTTCTACAAGGATGGACAAAACAAGCTTCCCATATAATGTATTGCTTTAACATCCATAAGCATTTTCAACCCCAACCCCCTAGCCAACAAAAGCTGAGAATCATGATCTACCCACTATCTTGGATAATAGCTCTCTTGGATCAACAACACCTCTGAATAGAGTACAGTTATGGCCAATGAGAAGCTATGGAGAGGTATAGCCAACCCAATGTTAGAAACAATCTGACAAAGAATCAGAGCTAGGTGTGAATAAAAAGGCAGATATCATAGAGTAACTGAGTTGAGCTACACAGGAGCTTCAAAGAATATGTTGGAAGATTATCTGACAGCAAGCTGAAGGAAAAATTCTAGAACATAATGAGGGTTGTAATTTCTCACTTTTAATACCCCTTCCAGTTATGATTTTCTATGCTTATAAATATTAATATGTAATACATTTCTTTCATATCTTAGAAAACAGAACTATCCTTTATATTAACATTTTGAAAGCATGTTCTACATTTATGTTTATGTAATGTTACACTTTAAAAGTATACAATAATTAAATAAGTTTGAGCATCAGTCATTGAACCTACAACTTTTCATTATTATAATAATTCTCAGTGTCTTTAATATGTTAATGTTCACTATGACCTTCAAAGATGAGGACAAGGATTTCAGTGTTTTTCAACATTATTTGACCATAGATTAATTTCTTACAGAACTTCTCATAGCAGTTATGTTCTGTGAAACACAATTTGGAAAATGAAAATACATAAAGTAAGTCCTCACATGCATGAAATCCAATAAAAATTGTGTTTAATATTTTCCTACCTAGCATAACATCTATATGCTAGGCCACCTTACATGGGAGAATGATGCTGCAAATAAACATTCGTCATCACAATCATGTAGTTGGTGACATTTTAACTTCCACATCTTTCAAAATTTAAAGTACTCCAGTTCTATTAATAATCTTATTTTTTCTTCACCCAAGTTTCACTGCATTTGACATGCATAGAACACTGAAAAGCAATGAAATATTAGAAATTTCTCATTTTCTTTAAAAAGTACAATTATTTAGGATATATAAACATATTTTTAATTGTTGCCATAGGGCCAGATGGTATTATCTGATTTTATTTTAATTTGGAAAGTCTGCATTTTTACTGATGAATATTAAAACAATCAGCAAAACTACAAAAGATGTATTTCAAGTTTAGAATTTCTTCCTAAAGATAGATAATTGGACTGATACCTGTATATTTGAAAAATCTGACCCCTTGCCCAATTCTGCCATTTGTATGATAATCAACATGAGCTTGTCGGTTGTCAAAAGCTTCAGCCATCCCAATGAACTTCATATTTGATGACAGCAGGTAAGCTATGCAGTGTGTATATACATTCAGGCAAACACACAGTCACACAAATAATACAACCTGATGTGGTGTTGCCCATCTAATCCTGCGGTCTGTCCTAATGATAGATGTTGATATTCACACAACTGCTTTAGCAGCAGCCACTAGAATCAATTATTGAGATGTCTAAAATGGTCACATTGGCTCCACTATGTTCTGGCCATTTCAAGTTTATAGCTTAGATTTTGCAAATTCACTTTAAATGGATTTTAAATAAGAGCATTTCTTAAATCAGCCTTCATGACAACTAGTTCCATCCCCATGGATGCAATAAAAATATTGTCATTTCTCCCTCTTTACCTGAAGAATGAAATAACTCATGCTATATAAACATTCTGATATTGCCATGATTTATCATCTGAAAAAAGGAGATTCCAATATTACTTTGAAGGAGATGGGAACTGCCAATGTAAACAGTCAAAGAGAATTCTCATTGTGCTGAATCAGATGCCTCTGAGCCCTTTTGGTGTTATTCATCCCACATTTTACAGTGTAAATATACACTTAAAATGTCTTTAATATAAAATTAAAATATATGATTTTAAATGACTAAGGCATTTTATTTTTAAAATCTAGTTCTAAATTGAAAAGTCTATTAGAAAAAATTTTAATTCTTAAAAAAGGAATTAGCTGAAGTAATTTCTATAGTAAAACAATAATTTAGTAATTTATTTTGATAAGATTAGAATACTTGACAACTCCAGTGCACAGGTGCCTGGGAAATAGAATTATAATTCAAAAAACAAGAAGTATATGAAAGCTAGAGTTATACCTAAACATATATTCTATTTATGAGACCAAAGATTGACATATTGAGTCATGGTGTCTGTACATGAGCAATGCATATCAAAATAATTTTACCTTTTATTATTCATGTTTGTGGCAAGGATCTAATCATTTTAGCTACCCAAAGATAAAATTAAGCCCACACAACATCAATTGCTTGAAAAGGTATTACACTGTCTGTTTTCTATACCTTTTCCTTTCTCATATCTAGGGTCCCAAAGTGCATTAATATCCATTTAAAGTAGAATTTTTACTCCATGCTTGATTGTGTTGCCTCAAATCCAAAATCCAATCTTGTGCTTCTAAGTAGAGATGCTGATTATCAATATAGTCTAATGTGAAGGACTGAATATTTACGTCCCCACAAAATTCACATGTTGAAGCCCCAACCTCCAGGGCAACAGTATTTGGAGATGGGGGTCACCAGGATGGAAGTAGGTTTAGAGGAGATCATGAGGGTTGGGCTCTCATGGTGGGATTAGTATCTTTATAAGAAGAGACACTAAAGAGTTTAGTTTCTTTCTCTCTCCCAGTTTCTCTCTCCCTTTCTTATCTCTCTCACTAACACTCCCCCCAACCCCAAGCACTCTCACGCACAATGAAATCAGAGAACACTTTGATCTTGAACTTCCCAGACTCCAAAAATGTGAGAATATATTTCTATTGTTTAAGCCACACAGTCTGTGGTATTTGTTAAGGCAGTCCAAGCTAAGACAGATAGTGACAAGAAAGAAGAAGATGAGCTCTGAGCTAAATAGCCCCAAGTTTTAAACTTAGCTTGTTGACATATGTTTCTGCCATTAACAGATTACTTTATACTGCTAAACACAAGCTTTATTTATAAAATAATAATAGGGGTGCCTGGGTGGTTCAGTAGTTAACCGTCTGCCTTTGGCTCAGGTCATGATCCCAGGGTCCTGGGATCCAGCCTCTTGTCGGGCTCTGGTTTCAGCGGGAAGACTTCTTCTCCCTTTCTTACTCCGCCTGCTTGTGTTCCCTCTCTTGCTGTCTCTCTCTCTCAAATAAATAAAAGCAAAACCTTTAAAAAATAAATAAATAAAATAAAATAGTAACAATAAATACCTAGGTAGGAGACAGTTGTGAGAACCAAGGTAGGTTATGTATATAAACCACCTTATCATATGAAATGCTCAAATTGTGGTTCTTGTGATGATTTTATTACATTTTTTCTTTATCCAATATTTTTACCTATAATTTATAATTTCATGTGTTTTTTTAGAGTCTAAGCTGCTTTAGTTGGATTTTTACAAAATCAATATGAAATTTTCTGCCTTCTAACATAAGAAATTTATCATTTAAACTTACATAATTTATCTAATTGGCTGAACTCCTTCCACTTTGTTTTATTATTTATAAATCATAAATTTGCTTTTGTTATCTATGTTTCACAAAACAGACTTTACTTTATTTGCCTATTCACAAATGTTTGCTTTTATTTTAAATCACTTTTGTTATGATCAGGGGTTCAAAAACATTCCATGAGTAGCAGGTTCACACCATAATTACAAAATATCACCAAACAAAATACTAGAGCATATTACAACTATACTGCACTCCAGGGAAGGAAAATTCTGTTTTAGGAAATCAATCAGGTATCAGATATCAATCAGATATCACTACTTTATAGTTTTAAGGAAGAAAAAAATATAGACATCTTGATGACACATTAAACTTTAGACAAACATTTAACAACTAAGCTTGGTAGGAGAAAACAATGCATTTTAAAAAAGAAGGAAAGATTTTACCTTGATTAAGGCTTCCTCATAGACAACTACGGCAAATAATATAGTTAATATGAAGCAGTCACTTAAAAATCAGGGCAAAGATAAAGGTAGCCATTAGTTCATATTGCTTAAAGGTCAACCCAATGTAATAAGGTAAGAAAAGGACTCATGTAAAACAAAAAGATGTGGGGCCTGGCTCAGTCTATAAAGCAGGCAACTCTCGATCTCACAGTGGTGATGAGTTCAAGCCCCATACTGAGGGTAGAGCTTACAGAAGGAAGGAAGGAAGGGAGAGAGGAGGAAGGACGGACGGAAGAAACAGATGTATGAACAAAGAGAAAGAAGAAAATATGCCACCATGACAGGCAAATGATATATCTGTGCACCTAGAAAATTAAAAGCAACTAATTGGAAATTATGAGAAGTAATAAGAGAGCTAAAATGACTGTTTATAAGATCAACATCAAAAACAAGTCACTTTCTTTTATCAGTAAAAGATATATAATTATAAAATGTGAAGGGTAAAGGTCAAATTTATAAGAGATGAGAGTGAAAAACTTTAGTATTCCTTACTTATACAAAAATTATTAAAAATTAGACTAAAGGATACATGAATAAATGAAAATACTGTTCTCCTGTTTCAAAAGACTCTATTTTATCAAATCATAAAGAAAGATCAATGCCAAATCATACAGATATGTCAATTAAAAGTTTTCATGTGCATAACGTTTGCTCCCACTCACCACTTAAGACTCAACAAAACAAAATGTGCACGCCTACATACCAGAACATTCGGGCATCACTTGTATTATCAAAAAAAAAAAAAAAAAAAAAATTTAATTCTGGAAATGACCTAATGGCATCCACAGGGGAATGCTAAAGGGGGATTTTCACTCTTTAAGTCATCAATTAATATATTATCAACATGCGTGCAGTAAAGGATTACCTCACTTAATCTAGATTGCATACATCATACGGACAGGTTTGGCACCTATCCCTGGCTCATGGGAGGTAACCTCTAAACCCCTGGAATGTCCTGCCTGGTAAGAGAGTCTTTGTTTTCCTGAAGGCTCTGGGCCATGTTAACCTCATAATATATTGTGAAAGCCTTGAGCCACATGTTGTCACCTTGACCTCCGGAGGGATAGAGCTTCCCCAGTTGGGAATACATTGCAAGTGTGGTCACGCATCATTGCTGGTAGAAGTAAGTGCTATCTACAGCTCCAGTGGGAGAGAAAACCCGTAATTTATGCCTTTTTCCTATTCTGACTTCAGTCTGCACCCTTGCTCCGTAAAGACTCAACCATGACTATAATCGCTTCACTGAGTTCCCACTAGTGAATCCAAGGTCCCAGTAGAGCCCCTAAGGATGGTCTTGCGGTCTTCCACAACTGCAGTGTGTTCTTTACATTGAGCTTGTATTCAAGCATAACTTTTAAAATGTGTTAAACAAAGTCACACACCCGTGTGTACCGACCTTCAGAGGATTTCAACAAAAAGATGAGCCTCTTGTCAAAATGATTACTTTCAATGTTGTTTTTCAACTATTTTTTTTAACATGTGAATAATTTGTAACTATATCGGGCATCTTGTCTGCAAAGGCATGCATTTCTCTAATTTCGGCGACCCACGCCACCACCATTGGCGCTATGTCACCACTCTTGAAGCAGCACAGAAGAGAGACACAGGTCAGGAAGCCAGGTTCCTAAATGGGATCCTGTCTCCTCAGCAAGGTGAACTCAGCATGTTATATAAACTCACTCTACCTTGCTTATTTACAAAACGAAGATGATTGTTTTTGTGGGTTCAATTAATGAATATGAGAGAAATAAGAACAATGCCTTTAACATTCACTCAGTAAATATTCATTATTATTATTTTTATTCTTAATATTTATTAAAATTTTACCTTTAAATAACCTTGATAGGTTCCAGCATTTCTTTTCATTCAAAAATGGATGTTCAATAGCCATCTTTTCTAAGTTATTGAATATATTAATATCTATTTCTCCTTTAGGCTAATTAGGGGTGAAATTGGCTATGTATAACGTTTTTGGTTGACAGTATTTTCTATTTTTCTATTTTTAGTTGAAACATATAGTATTTCTTCATGGCTTCAGGAATTTAGTAAAGCATGATGGAAGCTTAAAATGAGTTCAATTTGTATTTCTTTTTAGTTAATAGGTTTTGGATGCTTATAGGGTCTACAATTTGTTTATATTTTTCATTTTTTATAAAAACAATTGTCCATTATTCTTGCTTTGGAATTTTCTTAATTAATCTGTAATTTGAATTTCCATATCACTACATTCATTAAGTTTATTTCTATCTGCTTTCTCTCTAAATCAGGAAAATGTTCTCAAGTTTGTCACCTCATTAGCAATCTCTTCTCCACAGGATCAATAATACCCAATAAATAAATAATGTTGATTTTGATTATTCTATTAATGTTTCTTTCGCTTTTCCTTTAACTTATTTCACCTCTTTTCATCTTCACCAAGGATGGACTTTGAAATCCATCCTTGACAATATTCTTCTTAGTTATATTTTCCATATAGCTTCTAATTTTTGCATTTGTTTCCCAGAGACGACATCCTCCTAACCCATAAAAACACAAAACATCTTCTTAAAAAATCAAGTCTCTAAGATCTAATCTATTTTATGAAGTTTGCTCTCTTTTTAAATCTTCACAATAAGCTTTTAATTTCAATTTATAACTTCTGATAATAAGCCACATTATTTTATTTTTTTCCTCTTTAAATTAGAAGAGATTTATTCAGATAAAGTGTTTGCTAATAAACAGTAATATGAATTTCTATTTATCTCACCCTCGATCGATCCACTTAGATGTGACTAAAAGTATACTTGTGAGGTCTGCACACAGAGGATAGGTTGCTTCATATGACCTTTTGTACAGTTCTGCTAAATGAAAATAGAGTGTCCAGGGATGGCTGGGTGCCTCAGTCAGTTAAGCATCTGCCTCTGGCTCAGGTCATGATCCCAGGGTCCTGAGATTGAGCCCCATGTCAGTCTCCCTGCTTAGCAGGGGGTCTGCTTCTCCCTCTCCCTCTGCCTGCCGCTCACACTGCTTGTGCTCTCTCTCATCGCTCAATCTCAATCAAATAAATATATTAAATCTAAAGCAAGAAAAAGAAAAAAGAAAGTCAATTGTCCAACTGCTCTGTGACTGGATCTCTCTTACAGTCAATGAACGGACAACACAAAATTGTAACTATGCATTTTTACCAGGAATTTTCCTTTACCCTCCATGACACACCAGCCATCCCAAACCTGCACATGAGGAATTCCGTTATTTGAAGTAGAATACAGTGGTTCACTGTCAAGAACCTTTAAGGTCCTTTTCTTTTCCTTTCTTTCCTTTTCTTTTTCCTTTCCTTTCCTTTTCTTCCTTCACCCCCTTAGTTATCCACATGAATCACAAAATGAGATGCCAATGTAATTTAGGTTAGGGAAACAATACTTTGGGTTCCTATTCAAACAATACCAACAATACATCTTTGACTTCTTAGACATGACTTGCTGGCAGAATCTTTGAAACAGGGCCAATGCAGCAAAGAGCAGACATTACTTAACTATATTTATTTTCAGGGGAAGTACATTTGGATTTGCTGCATGTCAAATGGCAAAACCCACATGCATCATCAGTATCAGAAGTCATTTCAGCACCAGAAGTTCTGTAGTTAGTAGGAAAAAAATCTCCGACTTTGCCAATGTGGACCCTCAGAAAACTTCATGGGTAGTAACGTTAGAAGTTTCTATCTTCTTGCTAGCCTCGTTGGTATGTGACCTCACATAGTTGGCTCAGGCTAACAAGAAATTTCTAAGGAGATGTCATTTTATCCGAAGTCTCCCTTAAACCGTTTTTATCACAATAAGAAATACATGTATACATAATAAATGAGGAAAACAATGTACTATCATTTAAACCTGAAATATATAAACATAATTAAGCCTTAAAGTAATAGGGAAAGAGCCAAGGAAGTCATCATTCCTTTTCAGGCTGTAATTGAATCAAATACACTTAATGATAACAAAATTATACAGGATTCTACATTTACAACCTCTTAACCTCTTGCACTGCCAAGGAAAGCTCAAAAGAAGAGAAGGGGCAGAAAAAGGTTGAACTAATTAGAGGACATGCTAATTACTATGTGGGTGTTCCAGCACAACTAGCTCACTAATCAATAGCAGAGTCCAAGTGAATGCCTGCGATTTTATGTTATCTTAAAAATCTTGGTGAGTTTTCAAAGACACATTTAGTATCCTTGCAGATTGCCTATGACCTTGTTAATTTGTAACAAAGTGTCTCTCATGCATTTATTTAAGTTTTCACCATTAAAAAGGGGGTACCTGGGGCGCCTGGGTGGTTCAGTGGGTTAAAACCTTTGCCTTTGGCTCAGGTGATGGTCTCAGGGTCCTGGGATCGAGCCCCGCATCGGGCTCTGTGGGCAGTGGAGAGCCTGCTTCCTCTTCTCTCTCTGCCTGACTCTTTGCCTACTTATGATCTCTGTCTGTCAAATAAATAATAAAATCTTACAAAAGAAAAAAAGTGGCTACCCAAAGATCTGGGACTTTTTAACACACAAGTTTTTACCTGCTGGCTTTGTTTTTTGTTTTTTAATCTTTAAAAGATTTATTTATTTATTTGAGAGAGAAGGAGGGAGAGAGAGAGAGAGAGACACTGGTGGGAGGTCGGGGGGAAAGAAACTCAAGCAGACTCAGAGATGAGTGAGGAGCCCAGGAGGGACAAGGCTCAATTTCCAACCTGAGGTCAGACCTGGGCTGAAATCAAGAGTCGGATGCTTAACCACCTAACCAGGTGTGCACTCCAGGCGCCCTTGGCCTTGGCATTTCATATGGCTCCTGGACTAACCTCAGAACTGACACAGCAGCTTTTGGTTTTGTGTTTGTCTTCCTGAGGAGCATGTGGTATTGACCCTAATCTCCTGTTTTTGCTGACTGGTAATTGGTGTACATCTATATTTCTTTTTAGATAAACTTAAATAAACCAATCAACTTGAAGTGTTCTGGTGCAAAACTGATACTTTTCCTAGGCTGAGAACTCAGAGTACTTTGAATTGACCAGATGGCTAACATCATAATGTTTATGGACCAATATACGTCTTCTTCAGTTTGACTTAGAGCTCAGTGTTCTGGAAGACCCTTCGTGAAATCCCTTTGTATGGCACTAAGAGACAGGACAGGCCCTCTTTCCCAAATCTCATCATAAAATTAATTTCCCCTCCATCTTCGAAAGAAATAAATTATAATGTGAAACAGTACAGTAAACCAGAGTAGACTCAAGCCAGGCATATTCAGTCAGACTGCTACCTCACTTACTTATTACACTTACTTATTAAGGAATGAGAGTGTATAAAGTGTTATAACTGGAGCAATAATAGAAGAGACTTCATAGGATAACTGTGAGGTTCATATCACTTAAAAAATTATACCTGGGAAATCTTCTTGGCAAAATTGTTTCCTTTACAAACTCTGGCTGCTTGCTGTTTTCATTTAAGTAATATGAACAGAAAAGGATATGATCCCTGGGCTACCTCAAAATATTTCTGCACATTAATCTGCATAAAAATATTAATATTTCATAAAATAAAATCAATAAAAGGAGTCAGAATATTTGCCTCTTTAAAGGTAAGTGCTCCGTGGTAAGCAGAAATCAATGTTTATATTCATTCTCCTGTAAATAAAAATAAAATAATAATAATAATTAATGTGGACAATAATGAGTAGCCATTTGTTTATTCATTCTTAAGTATTTACTGAGTACTTACTATGTGTGAGGCAATATTGGCACAGGAAATATAAGGGTAAACAGAGTAAACAAATTATCCCTGGCTTGTGGAACTTACATTCTAGTGGCAGTGACAATTAATACAATATTTAATTGGTAATCTATACATGTATAAGTAAACATATCTACACACAAAGTAGAAGGTAGTAAATGGTAGAGATAAAAAAAATTGAAAAGTTAAAATATAGAGGAGGGTCAGGAGGTAAAGGGGGGTAGGAGGGCTGGGGATGACATTACAATTTAAATCAAACAGGCAAGGCAGTCCTCACTGAGAATGTGAAATTTGAGAAAAGGCCTAAAAAAATGGTTTTAATATCATGTTAGATCATGAATGAAGAGACCATCAGGTTGGGAGGACTAGAAATATTCCATGGTTCTGAAATATTACCTAATTACTTAAGGAAGTCAAGCCTGGCAAAGTAAATAAACCCTGATATTGAGAAGGCCTCAACCATATGTAAAATATGTAAATATAAACGCTGGTAATATAACTTTAGGAAAAGGCTATTGCTTCATGCATCCTGGGTATCAGGCCCTTGACATTGTAATTATGCAATCCTTTCAAAACCTGGTTTCTATCATCCATCTATCTAGCCATCATTCTATACATAAAGAGTATCTTATTTTAGACCATATAGGATTGTCAAAATAGGAACAACACAGGTTTTTCCAAAGTTAATTTAGGACTGTGTGTGTATTTAACCAATGATGGAGGAGCTATTGTTGAAGCTAGAATATCAAAGCTAGATTTGTGAAGAAGTAGATCCTCATCACAGGTCTGTCCCTTCTTCTGGGTTGCTTTTATTAATTCTTGTCTCATGATAGGATGGGCCTCCTAAGTGTTTATCAAAGGCTTTTATTCTCATTCATCAATCAAGTGCTTGAAGACATTTTTTTATGAGTGAGTTCTAGCATTCGATTGCTATACGAGTTGTTCCCCACACTGCAGTCTATAAGCTAGGGGTCTGCTTCCTTACTCATCCATGAATGGATATGTTCTGCTTCAGCCATTCCTGTGAATTAGAAATGCTGAATTCTGACTCCTTAGTAGAGCCAGGAGAGCATGACCACTTTGTACTAAAGTCAGACAGAATTTTGACAGCTGCATCCAACATATGACCAGCTGTGTAAACGGGCAAATCTTCTAACTTGTCTAACCCAAGTTTCTTTTGCTTTAAAATTGGAAATAAGGATATTTACCCCAAAAGGATCATAAATTTAATTAAATAAAAATAAAGCACATAAAGTTTAGTGCAGTGCCTAATACATTATTAAAGACCTATAAGGGTAGCCTTAAAATTTTTTGCTAAATTCTCTTGCAGGCATCCTCAAATAAAACCCACATGGGAGAAATTTGATCTAGAGATCTCTCATATTCAAGGTACTCCCCTGGGGTGCTATAGTCTCAGTTGTAAACATCTCTCTTGGTGGGAGGGAGGGGGGCTTGCAAAATTCCTTGGCAGCTCTAGTATTTAGTCATTTCCAAGAGACAAAAGCACTGGATAAACCTAGTCAAAATGACTACACAGAACAAACCAAGACTTGTCATTTCAATCTCAGTAGTATATGGAAATGAAAGGAATTGGGCACAATCAGAGATCCTTTGCTATTTCAAAAGGACATCCTACTCTCACAATCAAAGAAAATGTTAGGTAAATAAAACGACCTCAAATATATGAATAACTATAACATAGATTATAATTAGGAGCTTTTTTTTTTTACTGCCACAAAAAGTACGACCAGAATAGTGCTAGTTTGTAATATCAGAGGAGTTCATCAAAGGAGACATGGACCCTCATGATGAAAATCTTTCAGTAGCTATCTGGCTCATTGTCTGCAGTAGCTTAGGCCAAGCCACCATTCCAGCAGAGGAACATGCCCACATCTCTCCATTTCTCACTCTGTGCTTCGATGAGCCCATGACTGCACTTGGAGTCACCATTCAGAAACAACATGAGAAGATATTAAAATTTCTCCTGGAAAGAGATGATTTTTCTGCCTTTACAGCCATAATAAGTATATCCAAAAATAACTGAAGACTTTTAGAAGAATTATATGTTCAACTTACATTTTGCATTAAAATTGTAAGTTCATATTATTATCTACTGGTAAATAAAAATTCATCAAGATGTAAATTTGGTAGCCTAACTTGTTCTTTGGAATAATTTTTTTTCTAGATGTTCACACATGACAATTCCTATAATAAAGTGAAAAATTAACACAGTTTGACTTACAAAGAGCAGTAAACCCTTTGTCCCCCTGATTCTAAAAGTATCACTAGCTTCTGTCTTCTTAGGAAGTGTCCCTTATGAGTAGTAATGAACCAGGGCCACCTCTGAGTTATTAAGTCTAACTGTCTGCTTTGTGGAGCATTTGACCTGTTGTTTCTTTTTCTCCTTCCTCAGGATATCTTCCACTTTGGCAATTTCACTGCTCATCCAAAACTACCCCAGTGGGTGAGCAGAGAAATAAAAAGAGATAAAATATCCATCAGTTAATTGGCTCCTTTTAACAGCACAGAAACAGTGTGATGGAGCTTGAGCAGAGATGTTAAAATGAGGTTTGAAAAGCATTTCTGATTGACATAACACTTTCTATATTCAACTGCATTACAATACGTGATCAAGCTTTGATTGTATTGAATTATAATTAGGCTTCTGCTTTCTATAAGGATTTTACTTACCACAGATCATTCTTGAATGTTTTAAGACTCTGACACTCTCCAAATATTTACATATTACCATTATCTTTTTGGCATTCAAAAGTTGTCCCCAAATGATGCCTACTCAAATTTACTAATAATCAAACCAAAGAAGAAATTAATTCTCTGTGGACTAATGCATGTCTTCTGCTTCCACTGAAAACAGCTAACAGCTTATTCTGTTCCATTCCTCCTTCTTTTGGAACAACCTGAGATGTTCCCCAAGGAAAGTTTTTCTCTTCCTCAAAATGGTACACTTCTCTTTAAAAAATTCACTAATCTTGAACTTATATTTGCTTTTGGATAAGTCCATGCCTATTCCACTTCATAACACCTATAAGCTGCCATTAAAAATGGTCTTAAGTATAGATATTAGTAGTCAGCTGCCACAGCCTTCTGAGTTGTTCCATCAAAATATGCATATTCAATTATTTTAATTTTTCTTTTAAGTCAATCCCTCCAGCTACCTCTCTTGTATTGCCCTTTTCTGATTTCTATCCTATTTTCATTTTATTTTCTTTCAGGGACAAGAAGTCAATGAAACACCGTAAGCATCTTCCTGGAGCTGTGCAAAAAGATTCAGCAACCCTTTGGTTCTTTCCTGAAGTGAAAGCTCTCCACCATTTCCTATCAGGATCTTTAATAATGTACCAAAAATTCAATAGAAACTCATTCTGGATGAGAAAACAAAGACCGAAATAAAAGGCAATTTATTTTTCAACAGTCATTGAAAACTCATTTCCCCCCACCAAAGGACTGCAAATGTGGACAGTCATCTACTTTATTGGGAAATATCACAGAAAGAAAAAGAAAAACATTGTCAAGCCTTAGTCTAAAACTACTGAAACCATCAAATTTGTTCTTAAAATAAAAGATGGTCTCTACTCCTTGATTCCTCTCTACCTACCCAGTAAATATGGAATAAATTTTAATGGTTCAAATATTTTATGCCATACAACTGTGGTTGGTGATGAGGGATCAGGAGGCTGGCTGAGGACAAAGCAAAAGCAAAAGCTTTGCACCCCCTCTCCACCTGCTCCCCCCAGTAATGTGTGTGACATTCTTCAGGCACCCCTGACTGCCATAATCCAGAAACAAATAGTTAACTTGCAGAGATCACAATCCTGCAAGACAGTCTCCCTTGGTTTAAAAATGTCTAGAGATCTACAAACAAAGAAGTTACCTTATCAATAGCACAATTTCCAGAGGCAAATAACTCAGTTCCTCAAGCCCTAAATAAAGTTAAATTTCTTCTAAACCCAAATCTCACTAACAAAGACACTTGATAGCAGAAAAGTGAATGGCTTGCCAAAAGACAACAATGATCAAGCCACAAGGCCTCAGGTATCCCAGCACCTTGTAGGCCCTCTTTAGCATATGAAAGTTCTGTTGAAACCTCCCTTCCCCTCACCTTCCCCCAACAGCAAGAGCAAGGTACATAACCTGCCTTCTCTCACAACTCGGGGCAGCAGCTCTTCCTGCACCCGGGGTTCTGCCCCGTGCTTTAATAAGCCACCATTTTGCACCAAAGATGTCTCAATGCTTTCTTGGTCATCAGCTCCGGACCTCAGCCCACTGAACCTCACCTAGGTTCTAGAACTTCATCAGTTGGGCTTGGCTGGTTCTTTATAAAAACAATTCCTTTTATTGAAGTCAGAGTCATGGGTATAATACCTTTGCCCATGCCCTATCTCCCAAACTAACATCACATGCACACACACCCTTGGATACTTACCTCTAATGCAAACTACTCTGAGGAACCTCTTCACAATAGAGACTTTGTATTCATCATCATACCCCTTACAAATTCTTTCTATCCCTTTCAAACCCAAACAGACATTTCACATGTTTTGTTATAGTGATTAATTACTGAGCAAAAACAAATCAGATAAGACAATATAGATGGCCAAGGCTAAAACCAATGCAAGAAAAGGAAATTATGAAATATTTTTTAAAAGTCAACACATATTCCCAAAGCCTAAATCTAGAAAAACATTTCTCATTGTTTTTTTTTCTTTTATTCTGAAAGACATTAAACCCAATGTATTACATACAATTACAGTCTTCTGTCTTTAAAGTTCACCGCTTTCATTTAACCTCTGAAACAGACATCTTAGTTATCCAAAATAATATAAAAAGAAAGCTTGCTCTAGAAAATGTAATCATTCTCCTCACTAAGTAGCACCTAGGCCTTCTCATTTATTCTGAACAGTCTGATAAACCTTACACATGTGGACAAAACCTGGCAACCAGAATAAAAATATATTATCAAAATTTGCTAGAGGCTTAATTTTTTAAAAAATCATCAAATATATGCTACGTTGAAGATGACTAAATGATTCACTTGAACAGTGATATCTCTAAAATAATATATAATAATTTTTCATTAAAATTAATTTCTCTTGTGAAGCCCTTATCCATACAGAAGTTCACAATCTTTCTGTGTGAATTTCAGATAATTCATTCCTCTCTGTGATTATTCTCCCTTACCAAACTAAAAAAGGCTAAATTAATTGTTCTGTCAAAGCTCATGTGACTACATATCTTGGATTCATTTATTGATTACATGTCCTTTAGAAATTTTGGGCAATGAGTTCCAAACCATACCAATTGAGGGGTATTTTTATATAATTTTTGAATGATCTCCTATGAATCCTAAATATTTTCTCTTATAATTATATCTCATATATATAATTATATATAATTATATCTTATAATTATCTCTTATTCTTTAACCCGCATGCTCTTTGATGGTATACTTAGATATACCATCTCACCTCCCATTCTTGGCCACTGTTTCATCCTTCTCTGATACTTAAAGCAAATACTTAAATTATACCTTTGTTTCAGGTATAATTTACAGGAGGCATTTCACACTTACTAGAACCCTCTATCTTTTAAATGTTCAAATAACATAGGTTTTATTTTATGCCTCAATTTTTGTCCCCAGAAGACACTTCTGCTTATAGCAAAGATTAACTAGTTGTTCTTTTTCCAATGCTAGACTCTTAACTTGGTGATTCAAAACTGAAATAGCAGCAGAAAACTCTTGGTTTCTGTGACTCTTGATTCCTAAGCTAAAAAGAGCTTGATGTAGCTGGACCAAATGGGAGAGCAGGAAGCTGCTCCTGTGTGTGGAATCTACATAAATTTCATTATAGAAGCCAAGATAAAGTTGGCCACTAAAGCTAATATTACAAATTGTAAATTAAGTGAATTGTAAATTAAGTGTCCTATATGTGTTTTGTTTTCACATGATAACAAGTATTAAATCAAAAATTTGTAAGGAGCAGAAGTTGAAAATCATCAGGTTTCTTTTTTCCTAATTTGAGCAAGTAACATTTTTAAGGAATTTTGCCTCAAGGACAAAGTTTCACTGTCACCCTTCAAGCTCTATTTCATGAATCATTCAGTTATTTTTTCTTACATTTTTAAAAAAACAAAAGTTATTTAATATAAAGATTTCCCTTGATAATACTTCTTTTCCCATTTCTTGAGATTGTTTTATGAAAACTATGATATTGATTAAAATTTCATTAATTTGATGTCTCAAATGTATTACAGTAAATCATAACATATTTTATGTGACTCTACCTCACATTTTCCATTTTTTAACATGAAGAGTAAATTTATTTTTTTAAAGATTTTATTTATTTATTTGACAGATGGAGATTAGAAGTACACAGAGAGGCAAGGGGGGTGGGCGGGCGGGAGCAGACTCCCTGCTGAGCAGAGAGCCTGATGCCGGGCTCGATCCCAGTACCCTGAGATCATGACCAGAGCCAAAGGCAGAGGCTTAACCCACTGAGCCACCCAGGCTCCCCTGAAGAGTAAATTTAAATCACAGATTTAATGTTTGTGTATACTTTTATCATTGCTTGTAAGCATGATAAATTAATTATGCAAAATATTTTAAAATAATTTGGTGTTTACTTTTGTTTGAGAGGTAAAATTTAAATTGTTTTTTAATGATTTATTTATTTATTTTGGGAGAGAGAGAAAGAATGAGTGTGGGGAGAGGAGGAGCAGAGGGAGAAGGGAGAGAAAGAGGGAAAGATTCTGAAGCCAACTCCCCACTGAGCTCAGAGCCCAAAGTGGGGCTTGATCTCAGCACCCTGACACCATGACCTGAGCTGAAGTCAAGAGTCGGACTGTTAACCAACTAAGCCACAGCCTTTTAGCCAATTAAAACCCCTAAGTTGTTTTACAGATAAATAAAAACATATCATAATGTATAGAATTGTTTAATAATTCACAATAAATACTGGTAAGTATGAAGGGCATAATAGAGATTCTGCTAACAAGTTGGATATAAAATTGGCATCTAAGATTCTAAATATAAAAAATGCTATAACATATCATTGGAGAAAAAAGCAAAGTCACATTAAAATATTTTTTTTAAGTTCCAGGGTCCATCTGAAATGAAAAATGTTTCCTTCAAAGGGATGTGTTAGCAGTAGAAGTACATACAAAATAAAAGCTGGAGTGCATGTTTTGGCAGGGCCCAGGGAAGCCCTTTCCAAAGGAGACGACTTCCTTGCCAGCAAACCCATCACACCAGGGCCTCTGGCAAATCTAGTCCTCTCCTACTCAGATGCCAATAAATATCTGGATCACACAACTTTCCTGTCCTGCTTCAGCAAACTTCTATGTATAATTTGGCTTCCAATGTAAATCTGCTTAGAGGGTTATTGTTCTGGCCTTGTTCCTATAAATATGCATGTTCACACGATAGCTCTATTTCCTTTTGGAACTGAGCAATTGGCAATCTGGTTTTACATATTATCCATTATGATGTAGAAGTTGAGTCCACTCTGATGCATGGTAAGGACTAAAAGTTATTCATTGAATATATGAATAAATAAGTAAGAGGTAGATCCACATGCACTGTGATAAGAAGATAAATATTATGAATCTGAAGATGGGAGGGCCAGATCAAGTGAATTCCCCACCCACAGTGTAAGCTGACCACACGCGAGTCTTCTTGGCAAACTGACTGCCCGTATTTTCCTGGAAGCACACTTAACTCATGCAGTGTTTTCCCTTTAAACTTTAACAGATTGTATCACTGTCTCTGAGAGCAACAAAAATATTTTTGTATTTTCCTGTCAATAAAGACAGAATACCTACTCTAAAAACAGTTAAGTCTGATGGATCAAAAGCACACATGTAAGTATGTTTTCTTCCAGAATCAAACTTTGAAGGCATTTTCTGAAGACATTAAACCATCAGGGCAAGTGTAAGCATAAAAAAAGATAATAGTACAAAAGTTTAGACTCAAAAGACATAAGAATAAGTAGTAACTAATTTGGGCGGGGAAGGAATCTCTATCTAAAGCTGGTAATGTAGAGAAAGCAGAGGATACATTTATTCTGCAGAACTTGTAATAGACATAGAAGTAGATTGCAGCAGGGCTCCTGAAAGTAGGAGTGAAAGCTGCAATACAATTAGGAGGGCTGGCAGAAGTCTGCTTAAAGAAGCATGTAGGCCACCTCTCATCACACCAAGCAGGTGGTTGATGGTACTAGCCCACCTTGGCAGAAGTTTGAAATTCAATTCTCTGAAGAAAGTCTAAAAGAGCCAACCGGAATGTAACCAAGCCTCTAGGTCTCACTCTGTTTATAGGACCTAGCAGCTGTGATAAAGGAACAAGCTAAATGATACTACAAAGAACACTCGACCAAATCCAGTATATTGAAAATCCTATAGTCTAAATAACCTGGCTTCACCAAAAGCTTGATGGGTCAAAACGTAAAAAGGGCTAGTGCTGAAATATTGTTATAGAAAGAAAAAGAGTTATTTATGCACATATGCACATAAAAACTACATGAGGGGCTTCTGGGTGGCTCAGTGGGTTAAGCCATTGCACTCAGCTCAGGTCATAATCTCAGGTTTCTGGGATCGAGCCCCACATCGGGCTCTCTGCTCAGCAGGGAACCTGCTTTCCCCTCTCTCTCTGCCTGTTTCTCTGCCTACTTGTGATCTCTGTCTTAAATAAATAAAAATAAAATCTTATTAAAAAAAACTACATGAAATGTGTAGATTTAGGTCTAGATTCAAACAAACCAACTACTAAAATAAATCTTTAAAGGAAATGGGGAATATGGCGAAATATGAATATGGTCTAAGATGAAGGCTCTAAACTTTATTTGTCTAATATGAAGATTACCAAAAATGGGAGAAAATAAATAATATATTTAATAGCAGATTTATAATTATAAATACATTTGCCATTGGAGATAACAGTCTAATACCAAGAAGATTTAAAAAGTAATATTAAGGCATGCAATTTAGTTTTAAAAAAAAGAGATTCATGGTGTTGAAGAACAAGTTATGTAATGGCGTTTGAGTTGATTAGAGGACCAATATCAGTAGACATATTTGAGTTGGTTTTCCAGAAAGCTAGGACAATATTATTCTTCATTAATAAGTAGGTCTTCCCCAAATGAACCATTTAATATTTGTTTTATTATACTCTGCTCAGACCATATCAGAAATACTTCTTTAAATATAAATACTTGGCCCTTGCCACACTGATTTTCTCTCTATGTGCAAAAACATCCATGTTTACTTTTCTAATGTAGGATGGAAGTTGTGGGTGACCCTGGGAAAGGAGGCTACCATGGAGTGGAAGGAACAAACCTGCTTGGAATGAGTTTCAAAAAGAATGGGAGTTGGATAAATGGACCATCAAGAATAGACAACAGTTTTCCATGTGGTTGTCCAGTTTTCCCAACACCATTTATTGGAAAGACTAGCTTCACTACAATAAAATACATTCTCTTTTAGTGTAGATTTCTAGGACTCTTGGCAAGTGCATCTAGTTGTGTAATCAACACGACAATCAAACCATAGAACTGTATTATTACTATAAAAATTTATCTCGAGGAGTCAAGATGGCGGAGAAGTAGCAGGCTGAGACTGCTTCAGCTAGCCGGAAATCAGCTAGATAGCTTATCTAAAGATTGCAAACACCTGAAAATCCATCGGCAGATCGAAGAGAAGAAGAACAGCAATTCTGGAAACAGAAAAACAACCACTTTCTGAAAGGTAGGACCGGCGGAGAAGTGAATCCAAAGCGACGGGAAGATAGACCCCGGGGGGAGGGGCCGGCTCCCGGCAAGCGGCGGAGCAACCGCGCACAAAATCAGGACTTTTAAAAGTCTGTTCCGCTGAGGGACATCGCGCCAGAGGCTAAACCGGGGCAAAGCCCACACGGGGTCAGCGTGGCCTCAGGTCCCGCAGGGTCACAGAAGGATCGGGGGAGTCTGAGTGTCGCAGAGCTTGCGGGTATTGGAACGGGAAAGCAGGCTACAGAGACAGAGCCGACAGTAAGCTCGCAGCTTGGGGTGACCTTGAACCGGTCGCAGCTCAGAGAGCTCGGAGCGCGGCCGGAGGTCAGGCAGACGGGAGTAACTGGGCACTGTTCTCTGAGGGCGCACTGAGGAGTGCGGCCCTGGCCTCTCGGCTCCTCCGGGCTGGAGACCAGGAGGCCGCCATTTGTATTCCCGTCCTCTGGAACTCTACGGAAAGCGCTCAGGGAACAAAAGCTCCTGAAAGCAAACCCTAGCGGATTACTCACCCCGGCCCCGGGTAAGGGCGGTGTAATTCCGCCTGGGGCATATACACTTGAGAATCACTACAACAGGCCCCTCCCCCAGAAGATCAACAAGAAATCCAGCCGAGACCAAGTTCACCTACCAAGGAGTGCGGTTTCAATACCAGGAGAGCAGCATAATTCCAGAGGAGGAGAAAGCCAAGCACGGAACTCATGGCTTATTCCCTGTGATTTTTTTTAGTCTTGCAGTTAATTTAATTTTTTTCTTTTTCATTTTTTGTTTTTTTTTTTTCCTCGCCTTCGGGTAAATTTTTTTTTTAACTGTTACCTTTTTCTTTTCTAACGATTTTTTACTAGTTTATCTAATATATATATTTTTTCTTTTTTACATTTTTCTTAGGTGTTTTCTTTTTTTAATTCTTTTCTTTTCTTTTTTTTTTTTTCTTTCTTCCTTTTGAAACTCTTTTTATCCCCTTCCTCCCCCCTCACGATTTTGGATCTCTTCTAATTTGGTTAAAGCATATTTTCCTGGGGTTGTTGCCACCCCTTTTAGTATTTTACTTGCCCCTTCATATACTCTTATCTAGACAAAATGACAAGACGGAAAAATTCAACACAAAAAAAAGAACAAGAGGCAATACCGAAGGCTAGGGACCTAATCAATACAGACATTAGTAATATGTCAGATCTAGAGTTCAGAATGACAATTCTCAAGGTTCTAGCCTGGCTCGAAAAAGGCATGGAAGATATTAGAGAAACCCTCTCAAGAGATATAAAAGCCCTTTCTGGAGAAATAAAAGAACTAAAATCTAACCAAGTTGAAATAAAAAAAGCTATTAATGAGGTGCAATCAAAAATGGAGGCTCTCACTGCTAGGATAAATGAGGCAGAAGAAAGAATTAGTGATATAGAAGACCAAATGACAGAGAATAAAGAAACTGAGCTAAAGAGGGACAGCTACTGGACCATGAAGGGAGAATTCGAGAGATAAGTGACACCATAAGACGAAACAACATTAGAATAATTGGGATTCCAGAAGAAGAAAGAGAGAGGGGAGCAGAAGGTATACTGGAGAGAATTATAGGGGAGAATTTCCCCAATATGGCAAAGGGAACGAGCATCAAAATTCAGGAGGTTCAGAGAACACCCCTCAAAATCAATAAGAATAGGCCCACACCCCGTCACCTAATAGTAAAATTTACAAGTCTCAGTGACAAAGAGAAAATCCTGAAAGCAGCCCAGGAAAGGAAGTCTGTAACATACAATGGTAAAAATATTAGATCGGCAGCTGACTTATCCACAGAGACCTGGCAGGCCAGAAAGAGCTGGCATGATATTTTCAGAGCACTAAACGAGAAAAACATGCAGCCAAGAATACTATATCCAGCTAGGCTATCATTGAAAATAGAAGGAGAGATTAAAAGCTTCCAGAACAAACAAAAACTGAAAGAATTTGCAAATACAAAACCAGCTCTACAGGAAATATTGAAAGGGGTCCTCTAAGCAAAGAGAGAGCCTACAAGTGGTAGATCAGAAAGGAACAGAGACCATATACAGTAACAGGCACCTTACAGGCAATACAATGGCACTAAATTCATATCTCTCAATAGTTACCCTGAATGTGAATGGGCTAAATGCCCCTGTCAAAAGACACAGGGTATCAGAATGAATAAAAAAACAAAACCCATCTATATGTTGCCTCCAAGAAACTCATTTTAAGCCCGAAGACACCTCCAGATTTAAAGTGAGGGGGTGGAAAAGAATTTACCATGCTAATAGACATCAGAAGAAAGCAAGAGTGGCAATCCTTATATCAGATCAATTAGATTTTAAGCCAAAGACTATAATAAGAGATGAGGAAGGACACTATATCATACTCAAAGGGTCTGTCCAACAAGAAGATTTAACAATTTTAAATATCTATGCCCCCAACATGGGAGCAGCCACTATATAAACCAATTAATAACAAAATCAAAGAAACTCATCAACAATAATACAATAATATTAGGGGACTTTAACACTCCCCTCACTGAAATGGAGAGATCATCCAAGCAAAAGATCAGCAAGGAAATAAAGGCGTTAAACGACACACTGGACCAGATGGACATCACAGATATATTCAGAATATTTCATCCCAAGCAACAAAATACACATTCTTCTCTAGTGCACATGAACATTCTCCAGAATAGATCACATCCTCGGTCCTAAATCAGGACTCAACCGGTATCAAAAGATTGGGATCATTCCCTACATATTTTCACCACAATGCTCTAAAGCTAGAACTCAACCACAAAAGGAAGTTTGGAAAGAACCCAAATACATGGAGACTAAACAGCATCCTTCTACAGAAAGAATGGGTCAACCGGGAAATTAAAGAAAAATTGAAAAAAATCATGGAAACAAATGATAATGAAATACAATAGTTCAAAATCTGTGGGACACAACAAAGGCAGTCCTGAGAGGAAAATATATGGCAGTACAAGCTTTTCTCAAGAAACAAGAAAGGTCTCAGGTACACAACCTAACCCTACACCTAAAGGAGCTGGAGAAAGAACAAGAAAGAAACCCTAAGTCCAGCAGGAGAAGAGAAATCATAAAGATCAGAGCAGAAATCAATGAAATAGAAACCAAAAAAACAATAGAACAAATCAACGAAACTAGGAGCTGGTTCTTTGAAAGAATTAATAAAATTGATAAACCCCTGGCCTGACTTATCAAAAAGAAAAGAGAAAGGACCCAAATAAATAAAATCATGAATGAAAGAGGAGAGATCACAACTAACACCAAAGAAATACAAACTATTATAAGAACATACTATGAGCAACTCTACGCCAATAAATTTGACAATCTGGAAGAAATGGATGCATTCCTAGAAACATATAAACTACCACAACTGAACCAGGAAGAAATAGAAAGCCTGAACAGACCCATAGCCAGTAAGGAGATTGAAACAGTCATTAAAAATCTCCAAACAAACAAAAGCCCAGGGCCAGACGGCTTCCCGGGGGAATTCTACCAAACATTTAAAGAAGAACTAATTCCTATTCTCCTGAAACTCAGTTCTAAAAAATAGAAATTGAATAAAACTTCCAAACTCATTTTATGAGGCCAGCATCACCTTGATCCCAAAACCAGACAAGGATCCCACCAAAAAAGAGAGCTATAGACCAATATCCTTGATGAACACAGATGCGAAAATACTCAACAAAATACTAGCCAATAGGATTCAACAGTACATTAAAAAGATTATTCACCACGACCAAGTGGGATTTATTCCAGGGCTACAAGCTTGGTTCAACATCTGCAAATCAATCAATGTGATACAACACATCAATAAAAGAAAGAACAAGAACCATATGATACTCTCAATAGATGCTGAAAAGTATTTGACAAAGTACAGCATCCCTTCCTGATCAAAACTCTTCAAAGTGTAGGGATAGAGGGCACATACCTCAATATCATCAAAGACATCTGTGAAAAAACCACCGCAAATATCATTCTCAATGGAGAAAAATGAAAGCTTTTCTGCTAAGGTCAGGAACACGGCAGGGATGTCCATTTTCACCACTGCTATTCAACATAGTACTAGAGGTCCTAGCCTCAGCAATCAGACAACAAAAGGAAATTAAAGGCATCCAAATCGGCAAAGAAGAAGTCAAATTATCACTTCGCAGATGATATGATACTATCTGTGGAAAACCCAAAAGACTCCACTCCAAAACTGCTAGAACTTATACAGGAATTCAGTAAAGTGTCAGGATATAAAATCAATGCACAGAAATCAGTTGCATTTCTCTACAACAACAGCAAGACAGAAGAAAGTGATATTAAGGAGTCAATCCCATTTACAATTGCATCCAAAACCATAAGATACCTAGGAATAAACCTTACCAAAGAGACACAGAATCTATACTCAGAAAACTATAAAGTACTCATGAAAGAAATTGAGGAAGACACAAAGAAATGGAAAAATGTTCCATGCTCCTGGATTGGAAGAATAAATATTGTGAAAATGTCTATGCTACCTAAAGCAATCTACACATTTAATGCAATTCCTATCAAAGTACCATCCATCTTTTTCAAAGAAATGGAAGAAATAATTGTAAAATTTATATGGAACCAGAAAAGACCTCGAATAGCCAAAGGGATATTGAAAAAGAAAGCCAAAGTTGGTGGCATCACAATTCCAGACTTCAAGCTCTATTACAAAGCTGTCATCATCAAGACAGCATGGTACAGGCACAAAAACAGACACATAGATCAATGGAACAGAATAGAGAGCCCAGAAATAGACCCTCAACTCTATGGTCAACTAATCTTCGACAAAGCAGGAAAAAATGTCCAATGGAAAAAAGACAGCCTCTTCTATAAATGGTGCTGGGAAAATTGGACAGCCACATGCAGAAAAATGAAATTGGACCATTTCCTTACACCACACACAAAAATAGACTCAAAATGGATGAAGGACCTCAATGTGCGAAAGGAATCCATCAAAATCCTTGAGGAGAACACAGGCAGCAACCTCTTCGACCTCTGCCGCAGCAACATCTTCCTAGGAACAACGCAAAAGGCAAGGGATGCAAAGGAAAAAATGAACTATTGGGATTTCATCAAGATCAAAAGCTTTTGCACAGCAAAGGAAACAGTTAACAAAACCAAAAGACAACTGACAGAATGGGAGAAGATATTTGCAAACAACATATCAGATAAAGGACTAGTGTCCAGAATCTATAAAGAACTTAGCAAACTCAACACCCAAAGAACAAATAATCCAATCAAGAAATGGGCAGAGGACATGAACAGACATTTCTGCAAAGAAGATATCCAGATGGCCAACAGACACATGAAAAAGTGCTCCATATCACTCGGCATCAGGGAAATACAAATCAAAACCACAATGAGATATCACCTCACACCAGTCACAATGGCTAAAATCAACAAGTCAGGAAATGACAGATGCTGGCGAGGATGCGGAGAAAGGGGAACCCTCCTACACTGTTGGTGGGAATGCAAGCTGGTGCAGCCACTCTGGAAAACAGCATGGAGGTTCCTCAAAATGTTGAAAATAGAACTGCCCTATGACCCAGCAATTGCACTATTGGGTATTTACCCTAAAGATACAAACGTAGTGATCCAAAGGGGCACGTGCACCCGAATGTTTATAGCAGCCATGTCCACAATAGCCAAACTATGGAAAGAACCTAGATGTCCTTCAACAGATGAATGGATCAAGAAGATGTGGTACATATACACAATGGAATACTATGCAGCCATCAAAAGAAATGAAATCTTGCCATTTGCGACAACATGGATGGAACTAGAGCGTATCATGCTTAGCGAAATAAGTCAAGCAGAGAAAGACAACTATCATATGTTCTCCCTGATAAGAGGAAGTGGTGATGCAACATGGAGGCTTAAGTGGGTAGGAGAAGAATAAATGAAACAAGATGGGATTCGGAGGGAGACAAACCATAAGTGACTTTTAATCTCACAAAACAAACTGAGGGTTGCTGGGGGAAGGGGATTTGGGAGAAGTGGGTGGGATTATGGACATTGGGGAGGGTATGTGCTTTGGTGAGTTCTGTGAAGTGTGTAAACCTGGGGATTCACACACCTGTACCCCTGGGGATAAAAATATATGTTTATAAAAAATAAAAAATTAATTAAAAGAAAAAAAGAAAAATGCAGAAAAGCAAAAAAAAAAAAAAAATTTATCTCAAAATCCTTTTAACCATATCCCTCCTCATACACTAGCCCCTGGAAACCAACAATCTGCTTTTTTGTCCCTATAGTTTGTTTTTCTAAGGATATTATATGCTATAAAATACTGTAGTTTTTTTTTCCACTTAGCATTTTAAATTGTTATTTATTTATTTATATTTTGCTTGTATCAGTACATGGATTCTTTTTTTTACTATGGAGTAGTATTCTACTGCACAGATGTATCACAGCTTTCTATCTAGTCATAATCAAAGGACAATTGACTGGTTTCCAGTTTGGGGCTATTACCAGTAAAGGGACCATAAGTATCCATATGTAAGTCTCCATATGAACATGAGTATTTCTCTAAGATAAATACCTAAGAGTGGGATTACTGAGTCACATTGCGAGTGTATATTTAGCTTCCCAAGAAATGGCCAACTATTACATAAAGTAGTTGTTCTATTTTGGACTCCCACTAGCAATGTATGAAAGTTTCAGTTCCTCCACATCCTTTCAGCACTTGTTAGTGGCAGTTTCTTTGATTTTAGCCATTTTACAAAGGGTATAGTGCATCTGATTTGTGATGAATTTGCATTTCCATAGTGATTAATGATGTACAGTGTACTTTCCTTGTTTATTTGCCATCTCTATACTTTCTTTTGTGAAGTGTCTGTTCATATCTTTTGCCAAGCTGTTTAACTGGTTTGTTGTCTTATTTAATTTTGAGAGTTCTTTTTATATTATTATCAGATTTATGTTGCAAATATTTTCTCCCAGCCAGATGGTTTTGTCTTTCTTAATAGAGTGTTTTGTAAAACAAATATTATTAATTTTTATGAAGTCCATTTTTTTTTAAAACAAATTGTGCTTTTGGCATTGTATCTAAGCAATCTTTCCTAAAACCCAGATTATAAATTTATTGTTTTTTTCCCTTAAAGTTTCATGTTTTGGTGGTTTATATTTCAGTCTGTGATTAGTTCTTGTTAATTATTTCATATGGTGTAAAGTATGGGTAGAATTTTATTATTTTACAAATGGATATCTAATTAATTTAATACCACTTGTTGACAGCACTGTGTTTTCTCCATAGAATTGTCATCAGAGTTAAATTTAAAAAAAAAAATCAATTGGCTTGGGGCGCCTGGGTGGCTCAGTGGGTTAAAGCCTCTGCCTTCGGCTCAGGTCATGATCCCAGGGTCATGGGATCGAGCCCCGCATCGGGCTCTCTGCTCAGCGGGTAGCCTGCTTCCTCATCTCTCTCTGCCTGCTTCTCTGCCTACTTGTGATCTCTGTCTGTCAAATAAATAAATAAAATCTTTAAAAAAAAAAAATCAATTGGCCATAGATATGTGGGCCTATTTCTGAATTCTCTTTCTGTTTCATTGATCAATGTTTCAATCTTTTCAGCAATACCACACAGTTTTGATTACTGTAGCTTTATAGCAATTTTTGAAATCAGATGATGTGACTCAGCCAATTTTATTCTTCTTATTAGAAATTGTTTTGCCTATTCTGCTTTTTCTAGCTTCCTCCCTTTGTTCCTGTTCTGTGTTTCTTTTCTTAGTTGGTTCCTTTAAAACCAGTTTCCTACTGGGGCTCCTGGGTGGCTCAGTGGGTTAAAGCCTCTGCCTTTGGCTCAGATCATGATCCTGGGGTCCTGGGATCAAGCCCCGCATCGGGCTCTCTGCTCAGCGGGGAGCCTGCTTCCTCCTCTCTCTCTGCCTGCCTCTCTGCCTCCTTGTGATTTCTGTCTGTCAAATAAATAAATAAATATTTTTTAAAAAAAAAAGAAACAGTTTCCTATCTTAGTTAGTAAAACAGTTAACCTTAAAAATATAGGTAGGTGTAATCCCACATCAGTCATAAAGCCTTCATCAGTTACCTTAGAGCTGTAATATTTTATGACTTCTTTTCCCACACTCATTCCTATCAGCCAGTAATGTCCTCACCTGTATCAGTCATACTTCTAGAGAGAAACGGGGGCACATTCTGATAGGATTACAAAGAAACTAGAGAGATGAAATCAAAAAGTTAGGAGACTCAACAAATGTTTGTCTCTGAAGTACAAATATGTTGATTGGTAAGCCCTCATCATTTTTTGGCTTACAGGAGCAAAGGGAGGAAAGAGGAAAAAGAGTATCATCAGAACTCAGGGATAATTAAGATAAAGTAGAAGGAACATTTCAGCTGGAGCTGTGATCACAGAAGTGTTCAGCTACTGTCAGACCGTGCAGAAAGAAACTGGAGAAGAATTACCTTGGTCCCTTTCTCTTTCTGTCCTGTAATCTCTTCCTTTGCCTCCTACTTTCTGAGACTTGCTAGAAATAAGGCAAAAGACCTTCAGATATTGCAGTCCAAGAAGGTAAGCAGCCAGGACACAGCTCACCATAGAAAAAGACAGACAATGGGTCTAGAGATCAAATGGAGAAAAGCTGCCCAGCAACCCATCCCATCCAGGATTCTGACTGAAGAGCAAGTATGTCACCACAGCTCACAAATTTTAAGTTAAAACTGTAAAACATTATAATTATACATCATTTTAGAGACTGCAGAGAAAACCAATGATCCAGTTTAATAGAGACCATCTTGCTTTTCCCGAATAGAAAAGCTGTTTTTTAAATGGATGAATATTTAAAATATGATCCATAGAAATGATATAATAACCATGATGATAATTAAAATTCTGGGTAGAAATTTTGAGATTATTTTTTCTATCCATTCTACTTTACTTTTATACAATGAGTTTGTCTTATTAAATTTCAAGGCTGGCTTTGGTCTCTGAATCATCCCAGAGTGGTTGTTGCTCAATCAGAGTCTAATTACTTACTTCTCCAAATGCTGACATCTGTTTCTGGGCCAGTTATTTTCAATGATTCATCACCCCTCATCACATGAACACTTCCACCTTTCACTACCTTATACCTCAGAATAACCAGAAGAAAAAATAGTAAGTGAATCATTTTGCATCTAATTTGGTATTAAAGGACCTCTCCACCTCAAGCCTCTATTTTGCCAAACTTATATTGTAAATGTCTACTGATACCTAGTCCATTGTATGTAAGCAAGTTGCAGAGCTTTTGCATATGCTCTAACCTCTCTGTGGCTCACTGTCCACCAGATCCCATAAAATTAGAGCCTTGATCTTCCTCAGTGTAGAGGAGGTGCTGGTAGGAAGTACTACTTCTACTTCAAGTTGAGACCCTGCGGCAAACCAATGCTTCTTCACAGTCCATAGGGGAAGGGTTGCCTACATACGTATACAGGGAGCAGGGTGGTGAAAGGAAGAAAATGAAGAGAGACAGGAGGACAACAGATATAATTATAAATGATGCCACATTTTATTGAAGAAGAAAATAAAGTTAGAGTAGGGAACGAATCACAGTTACTGGAAAAATTTAAGTAGGGACTAACAAAAAATTATAAAATCACATCTGTTTATAAATACCTATATTTAAATTTTACAAATGAATTCTGGAACCTATTATAACCAAACCATGTTAAATAAAAGTGTATCAATAAAAGCTCTTGTGAGGTAAGACCTGATTATTAAGGCTGTGAAGCCCTCTGTGGCTTCTGCAAAGTGTATCAGTACCTATCAATACTTATGTCTAGTACACTAATGAGTTTGCAATCTTTGCATTATTTTTTGCAAGAAACTGTGTAAAAATTAAGTCAGAATTGATATGTTACATAAGTTCACATAAATTATCAACTTTAATCTGAGCTAAATTGTGTATCTATGTTGTAAAACAAAATAATTCTACCTCTTTATCAATTATACAACTTGTGCTTTGTGTTTTAAGAGTTATCAGACTTTTAAAGGCTTTATCTGTAGTTCCATACATTATAGAAATATTGACAATACTCAGAAGCAACCATTTTGAAAATATATGTGCAAAATTAAGGCTTACTCTATGTGTTTTATGGTCTAGATTATATTCATCATCAGTGCTCTATTTCATTGCCTAATATTTCTTATTTGTATCAGTAGCAAAAATTTTATATTAATTATGCATAAAGGAGCTTATGAGAAAATTAATAAACCAAAAAAAAGGAGAAAGAAGATACAGAGAAAAATGGTTCTTAATTTCCAACAAATGAATTAGTTGATAATATCAATGTGAAAAAAACATACAGGACGTAAAATAAGAGAAATGCTTGAGTTAGAACAGATTGCATTTTTTAGCATATACAGTTCATGGGAATTATGTTAAAGTCTCATTTTTTTCCCCAGCATTTTAATTATAAGATTAAAAAACATATAATTCAGGATTATTTAGCTTATATGCATAAAAATGTATGATTGGTAACCAACTGTCTTATTAAGTCATTTAATACTCAAAATTATCTCTCTCATTGACAGATAAAAATTATATTGCTATTGATCTTTGGTATGCTACCCTAATAAATTTTTATTGCTTCCTCTGCCCATTCATGCATGACATCATTTTATTCATTATTTGGATGATTCTCTGTTGTGACTCTTTAGTCTTATCTAATAATTCACTTAAAATTTTCCTCCAGCATTCATGTATTTCAACATGCTGAAAGCTCAGCCAGAAGGAAATATTCACTCATTTCAGTACAACTGAAGCTCTAATTATTTTTCATCAGAAACTCTTCAGCAATCATATTAAATCTTACATCCTTGTGCTGTGTTATGGCCACACAATTTTGTAAGCCTGAAATACTCAATATGTAACTACCTTAGAAACTGTAGAATATTGCCCTGTGATAACTGCAGTATTTTAAATGTTTCTAAACTGTAAGAAACTTTCTATCTTCTTTTTAAAATGTTAATAGCAAAAAACATTAATAGCAAAAATATTATATGAAGTAAGGAATAAATTAAAAGATAAGGAAGAGAGAGAATGAAAATATCAGAAAAAAGAAAAATGCAGATCTAGGAAAATAATCAGATAGCTTGAAAAACAATTTTAAAATTATATAAATGAATTTATAAGTGAAATATAGTTTATTTTTTAAGTGAATGTTTAATTGAACGTATATACGGTGGGATGGATTATATCAGCCACTTAAAATAAATCCGAGGTAACTTAAACCTAAGTTGAGTCTCAAAAGCACCACATACTTTTTGTTTTGGACCTTCACCTTAAATTTCATGACCACATTAAAAATATAAGATGTCAAATATTTTAACTTTATTTAATTATGTGTTTTACTTACAGAACCAGTTTCCTGTAGAACACCCTATAAGAGACACTAGTTGATGTTTCTCTTACATTTGCTCTATCCTACTCTGTCCCTACTTAGTACCTCTCCTGTCCTTGCTTAAGCTACCTCTATTTTCAGTTGCTGCCTATAAAAAATTTCAACAAATTAAGTAGTTAAAAACAACACAACACATATTTATTACTTCAAGTTGTATAAATCAAAGTACTGGAATAGTATATAGCTCAGCTAGTTCTTTACTGTGGGTTGTACCAGGCCAAATTCAAGGCGTGGGCAGGTCTCTGTTTCTTTCTGGAGGCTCTGGAGATGAATCCCTTCCCAAATTCATTCAGGTTGTTGGCAGAATTTCATTCCAGGAGTTCAGGTCCCTGTTTCCTTGTTGGCTGTCAGGTAGGGAGTTGTTCTTAGTTTACTCAGGTCATCTGTGCTCCTTCGCTCCCTTCTCCATCCTCAAAGCAAGTATTGGTGGGTTGGGTCTTTCTACACTTCAACTCATTGACCCCCTTTTCTGGTTCATCTCTCTACTCTTCTGGCAGGAGGAGGTCCTCTCATTTTGAGGGCTCACGTGACAAGTTGGAGCTCAGCAGGATATGCACCAGGATATCACCAGTAATCCAGGATAAACCCCATTTCAAGGTCTCTACCCTTACATCTGCAAAGTCCCTTCTGAGTGTAATGTAACATATTTACTGGTTTCAGGGATTATGATGTGCATATTTTGCAGGGAGGGAAATCATTAATCTCTCTACCATATTATGTACCTTTCCTCCCAGTCTTTTTTAATCTCTAATCCTCTCATGAATCTGGCCACCACAATCCATTGCTCCTCCAAAAAAGAATGACAAATTCACTTCCACCTTTGTTGTTTACCCTTTCACCTGGCCCTGAAATACCTTTCTTACTATATGTTGGCTGTTTTTACCTCCCTTCTCTTTGTGGCTGCAATTCAAATTCTACCTACTCAATGAATTCTTTCTTGTTTTAGACTTGCAGATTCCATATCTGCAACAATTTAGAGACCTCAGTGAGCCTTTGGGTTTGTTTTTAGAATATATACCTGTCTGGAGCACCAGCATCATTCAAGCCCTGAAGCCAAAGTGACTGAATTCAAATCCTGATTCAGTCCTTACCTTCCAGTATAAGTCCCAAGTTCTCTATTTACAAAAGGTGGCAAATAAAAATAATACCCCTCTTCGCCTTTGTGTATTGCTGAGCTGATGGATATAATACACTTAAGATATGTAGAAGTGCCTAGCAAATGGTGAGCTCTCAATGACAGTTATTACTACTGTTTTATGAGTATCTCTAACAAATTCTCCTGGAGCATCCGTTCGGCTGTATTTCAGCTGCAAATAATGGAACAACTTCATTCAGACTGGCTAAATTAAGAGGAAATGTATTTTGTACATTGAAGGAAATCTAGAAAAATGTGTATGCGGTGGGTGAGCATTGTTCTAAAAATCAGCGATGCAGTGACTCAGTGAAGTCAGTTTTGCAATCCCTCTGCTCCATCACTCACCATAAGGCTTCGTTCTCACCACTATGGGAAGAAGTTTGCTGCTATGCAAACGTCATATTCACACATAATTCAGCAAAACCCAAAGGAAAAATAAATACTGTTATTTTCTGTGTCTTTCCATTCAGGATATGGAAAAATTTCCCAGAGACCCCACAACATGGTTTTCATGTGTCATGCTCCTATGTCGGAGGGCTGAACCAGTTCACATTCTCATTACTAAACCCCTGGGTTCAGAGGGATGTTAGCTTTCCCTAAGGCTGGGTAGGGTTGGTGGTCAAGAAGGGGCATTGGGATGAAAGGAAGGAGTAGGGGGTATCTTTATAAGGCAAGCTTCTGTTAAGAAGGAAGAAGTGAGAATGACTTCAGGGTAGACATCTCTTATGCAACCTTCTATACAAATATATGTTTACATCACTTCCAAGTCAAATACCTATGATTGTGTCCTGCATAAGGTAAGCATTTAGGAGATACTACTAATATCAGTGTTGCTAATGTTGAAATGTTTTAAATAATACACAATTTTTTATCAACTGCAGAAGGTCTAATTATTCATTTCATATAATGTTTAATTTTACTCTAATTATACATTGATTTTGTAACTCAATTGTGTTAAATTCCTTACAAATAAATACAACTCTGTAGGGAGCTTATTTCCTCACACTGATTTTTAATCCCTTAAACATGCGGTTAAAAATGAGGTGACAGTAGGAAAGACACAGGCTCGTGGTTTACAACCGTAGCCCCCATTTCATCTCACGTCAACATGCTTCCTTTGTGGCATTCCCTCTTTCCCCACAAACACACGATCTGCAGCCCAGAGCAACACATTAATTGCCTGACTTCATTTTATATTTATTTCAAAGCTGAGTGGAGAAAATTATCCAAGGGGATTTTTTTTTCCCCTCATACTTAGCCTTACTCATACAAGGGCGGCCAGCCTTTTCCTCTCCCTTCATTTCTCATGGTGAGAAGCTAATCCTGGAGTTCAGGTGGAATGTGCACCCCTTAAATTCCAGTGATTTCGCTACTTCAAAGAGGTCAGAGTGGAGCTTTATGCCTTCCTTCATGCTTTCCTTTGGTCCTTTCCTTTTCTAGTAGAAATTCCTTGAGAAAATGTTATATGCCAGATATTGTATCATTTGCTGTAAGAAATATAAAAGTGGTATGATATATACTCCTGGTCCTTAAGTAAATCAGTGTTATTATGGAAGCAATGTGGATACACATGCAAGTAATTTGGAACACATTTATAACAGTATGTAATTTTGTATTAAGTAGATGATATTAAATGTGCACTTCTTAGAAGTCCAGAAAGATAGAAATTATCATGATTTGAAAGTTGTTCCTTTAGTATTTTTATTCCTTAAATTATTTCATAAGAACTAACACTAAGTCTCCAAAAATGATTGTAATAAAAATTTAGAATTTTCATAATATATTTGGTACTGAAAGAATTGTATATAGAATTATATATATATTTTATATATATAGCTAATTTCAGAAAAAGGTATTGAGTTGGACAGACCAATCTGACACTACATGAAGAAAACATTAAAATAATTTTAAAAGTGCATTTCTAGGTGTTCAACTTAAATGTTTAACAGTTACCCACACAAACTGGACTCGGAAATAAATGAAGATAATGCAAAAATAGATATCAAAGTTAAATATAGACATGGCTTTGAAATCTCAAAATCACTAAAATCATCAATTATCTTTATTTGGCAAGGGGAAGGCAATAACAGTAAAATGTATATCGGCACCAACTGTGATGTGAAATTTAAAGCTCTAAAACCCCATTAAAATCAGCCTGGTAATGAGGTACCATATGCACTGATCTACAGTTGCCGGAGGATCCCTAACCTGTGGCTTCTTTTTCTCTGTCACATTACCTTGTTAAGTAAGAACGAGCTGAGAATGTTTGTTTAAGTATTCATGAGAGTGTACATAATATAAAGGTTGACAAGTTTAGGAATGCATATTTTTCTTCTGCCTTTTGATATATACTATATATCTGCTTTAATTTGCCATATATGCTTGTTTCCAAAGCAAATTTTAAATATAATGTAACAAAAGCTATTCGTATGGACTAAAACAAATTAGTCATTCTGACTACAAATTTATATACGCATTCTGATAAGGGAACTGGTTTAATCTGATGATTACAGTGGCCTATTAATCAAAGTGCTGATCAAAAGTCATTAAAAAAATCCATATTTCATTACCATCTTCCGAGGCAACCAGTTCTTTACACTTCTTTATTGCTCACCTTTATAAATAATTCAGTGCCTATTCTCTTTTTCATACACTTACATCTCTTTCATTAACACCTGTGAAAGTTGAGATTTTATACTGAAGGTAGAAAAACTTCCAGCTCCAGCTGGACATTTTCATTTTTTGGCTCAAAGAAATTATTAATAAATAAGCTCTGGGTCTATGAGATAAGTAAAATAACATTTTTATTTACGTGTTCTTGACAAATTGATTATTCACATTATTTTCCTTTCCCAGGCTTAGCAGTTTGTCCTTACTAAATAGGTATGCTGCCACAAGGATTTTCACAGGAGGAGAAAAGATCTTTGAAGTAACTACATAGCTACACATGAAATTTTTAAAGCTGCATGTATGAAATTTCATCTCTACCGAGTTAATCGACAGTCATCCATATTGTGAAATACATTACACATTTTCAAGACTTTGGAAACTACTTACTTTTAAAATTAATTCATTGAAATTCTCTGCCATCAAGTGACATAATTGTATTAGTCAAAGACAGTAAAAGTCAAATAATCTCTTCTCACATGACATTTACCCTTCTCTTTCTTTCTCTCTTTTTTCTTCCTTTCTTTTAGATGAATTATTCTAGAAAACTTTCATGCTTTTTTAAATAGAAAAAGGAATTTGAATCAATACTGACTCCCTCCCACTTTCTCTTCATCTGCTGCTTCCAGCCCCCTATTATTTGTTTGCATTTCTGAAAGGAAAGCATGCACGTTCACTTGTAATAACTTGAGGTAAACTAAAAGCTTGTTTTTATTTATTATGTGCATACATTATAATGTATAACACAAGTCAACCCATTTTTCTGCAAAGGGCCAGCAAGTAAATATTTTCTACTTTGTGAGTCATACAATACATGTCCCAAGTCATTTCTGTCACTTTAGCATAAAAGCACTCTTACACTGCATGTAGGTGAATGACTGTGAATGTATTCTAATGAATCTTTATGAGTGGACCCTAAAATTCTATTTTATATGATTTTCATATGCAAAATATCCTTAATTTTTATAAATTAATATCTAAAAATCTAAAAATGTAAAAATCAGTCTTAGCTTTCTGTGCTGAAAAAGGTGACAGGCCATATTTAGCTTGCCTGATGTGTAATCTTTACTCCATCCTATTACAGAAAATGGCATATTGCTATACCATGACTAAGGTGAAAAACAGTGAATACACATAAAATAGTATCTCCCAAATCTCAAGAAATTTTCATTGATCCACAACATACATGGATATTTACAAAGTTACATGTCTTATTTCTATGTGTATTATATAGTTTTTAAAGAAATTGTTTCTTGGGGTGCCTGGGTGGCTCAGTCAGTAAAGCAGCTGACTCTTGATTTCAGCTCAGGTCTTCAGCTCAGCATTCTAGGACGGAGCCCCACTCAGTGGGGAGTCTGCTTGAGGATTTTTCTCCCTCTCCTTATGCCCTTCCCCCCCTTCTCTCTCAAATAAATAATCATTAAAAAATATTTTCCTAGCACATATATATGTGTGTGTATATATGTACATATATATACATATGCATCCATACGTATATGCATGTTTGTATTACCTGTGCATGTTTGTTTATTCCTTCCTGATTAGATGATATAGTTAAAATATAATTAATATTAATATTTTTAAACAATAATCATAATGGATGTGTCAACCCTACCTAGCCATCTTACAGTCAGTTCATTTATATCCTAAGTAATTTAGAAATAGTCCTGGGACAAAGTTGAAACAATCTCTGATAACTTCTTAATCTCTAGCTCCTGACCCTACCATCTGAAAATGTAAAAATCTCTTCAACTGTGTGCATTTGAAGGAATCACCATTAATATATGCCCAAATCACCAACAGACCCAAATCACTAAAACACCTCTTCCACCAACAGACCCTTTGGAAAGATTAGACTCAGTATGTGTGATTGTTCTTGCTTGGGCACAACTAAAAGATTACTCTTAGACGCTTGATTCTTTGGAAATGTTTCCTCAATTCTATTTTTAAAAACACTTGCAGAAAAAAAAAGAAATAAACGTATAGCTCAGAGGGAATTTTTTTTTTTAAGTGTCATATACTTGCAAATACTACTTCTGGGGTTAAGGTTACCTATTTTTGAATCATTTCTTGCTTTTGGCTTTGAATTTTTTAAATTTATTTAGAACATAGAAACAGCAAATTAGGGGTTTTGCTTTTGTTTTTTTATTTTGAATTTTATCATCTCTTTGCTATCAAAAACACAATCTGGTAGACAATCCTATAAGAATTAGTAGCCATTTTGTCCCCTGCCGCACCAAAAATGTGTCATAAATGAAAATATTGTTCAAGGTCATCCATCATGAGGGTAGAGAAACATATTCAGTTATGTTATGTGATCCTTATATTTTAGAACAGGAATAAGTGTGCTTCATTTAATGCAAGCCCTGATTTCCATACATTTTGAGGTCAGCAATAGTTTTGGCAATAGCAAACATCTACGACTACACTTTGGATATCACTGATATATAATCAGACAGTGAGGAATAAGGTCTCTCCCAAACTTTGACAATCTACTCTTCTTATAGGTCAGTTTCATTATAATGTTAATCCACAACAGAACCAACTTAGAATTATTTAGGATAAACATACAGAATTTTTGCTTAACACAGAATTAGGCTAAGGCAAATGCCATATTGGTACCTCTTGCCAGGCATATAGTAAAGTAACTTCTAACTAAATCTCACAACTGATGGTCTTTTTATTCTGAAAGGAATATGACTGACTTATTATAGGAAAATTTTAAATATTCATTTTATTATAGAAATCAGTCTGAAGTAAACTCATCTTCTATCTAAATTTCTGGACCATTCAATAGTAGTTCCAATGTTAACATGTTTTATTACAGATTACATCTGAGTTCTCTTTTCTTACTTTGTATGTTGGGAGACACTTATTTTTTGCAACATAAATAGTGAAAAAGTTGCTGTTGGCTCTGACTTTAATATATAATAAGTAAGGCATATTTAAGAAGAAATGCACAAAAAAAGGTAATATATTGATTGGTTAGTGAAAATGTGGCCAGAGGCTCATAGGAATCTATCCCTGTATTTTCTCTAGGAACAATGGCTCAGTTTTCACTAACTCAGTGTTTGTGGTGACTTTATATAATGCAAACAAGAATCAACAATACATATCAAAGGCAGTCATATGTTAGCTGATATTGCTGGTAAGAAATGTTGAATGACCAGGAAAAGTCATCCTGTGCCAAATATAATGTAGTTAATTTGCAAAGAGAAGAAGGAACAGAGAGACTAAGTATATCCAAATTGAAAAAGACAGAAGAACAGTTTAATATGATTTTCCTGTTCTCCTCCCAACATTATTTCCAACCATGACAGCCTTAACATTTCTCTCATCCTGACTAACCTTTGGATGGGTTTCTTCCTGAAGATAGGCCCTAGGTCTCCCTATTCTTAGAGCACTGACTCTTGAAAACTTGAAATTGCAAGTTATTTTCCAGTCCCTTTGAGATACAAATCTTCACCCAGCCTCTTGCCACACTCTTACAACACAGAACATCTTTCTCAAGGACCTGGAAGTCATCCCTTTTGAATATTGTTATCAAGAAAAATAATATCCTTGTCTTCCACTCTCTATAAGAAGGTAGGAGCCTAACTTTGATCAAGATCAATGCCAATTAATAAATACAAATTGCCTAATCACAAGGATCAACATACCCACTGATAACCTCGAATATTTGTCCATTTGCTCACTCCAGTTTTTAAAAACTCTCCCATCTTGGGGTGCCTGGGTGGCTCAGTTGGTTGAGCAGCTGCCTTTGCCTCAGGTGTGATCCCCAAGTCCTGGGATGGAGCCCCATGTTGGACTCTCTGCTTAGCGGGGAACCTTCTTCTCCCTTTCCCTCTGCCTACTTGCGCTTTCTCTCTACCAGATAAATAAATAAAATCTAAACAAAACAAAAACGAAACCCCTCCTAGATCTTTTGTTTCAGCAGATCTGAGTTCAACCTCTCCCGTATTTAAATATTGTTGAAGGAAGTCTTCCTTGCCTATTTAACTTGTCTGGTACAATTTTTTTTTGATGTTTTCCTGTATTTGTTTACTTGAATTAAGTATGGGTGTTTCTGGTGGCAGACCACATGCATACACACTCGCATACACACACGCATGCATACACACACACCTGAAGAAATAATACAATAATAAATCATTTCAGGATAAGTGTAGGTACCGATAAAGCTATTCCTTATTATTTACCTTTTCCCCAAAGGCAAAAACATTCATGGCTTCAAAGAAAAGTGGATATGGTGGAAAGAGACCAAGAGGACAGTTCCCTCAATTGGATCGGTTCATTGTTATCTGTTGCAAATGCTATCTCCTCCCCACTTATAATAAATAACACATAGTTCTATTTGGAAATACCTGAAGATGGATTTTATTTTATTTTGAATACTTTAGGCAGATGTATTATTTACTTATTGCCACAATAATGTTGAGTAACAGAGATCCAAAATACATCAGTGACATAACACAAAAAACATGTATTTGGCTCATGAGTTTACAGAATTCATCTGATCCTAATTGGGCTCGACTGATCTTGACTACTCTCCTTCATGCTTCTGTGGTCAGAAGTGGGCCAGCTAGACATTTCTAATGTCCCTGCCTGTTCTCATTCACATCCCTAGAGATTCATATATGATGCCCTCAGCTGAAAACTTGGACAATTTGTCTCTGTTCTACATATCTTTCATTCCCCAACAGACTAGCTCAGGCATGTTCTTTCGCAAAGGAAAAAAAGGACAAGCGGAAATGCACAAATGTTTCCAAATCACTTTCCACATCCCATCTACCAGAATAACATCTAAACACATCACACTGAACAAGGCCAGTCCCAGGCTAATCTTGATTCATTGTGGTGGTGGTATATGACCCCGCAGGGCATTATGGGAAAGAGCATGAATATGGTGGGGAGCAGAGAATCAGGACCTGTAACATACTTGATCTATTATAGTAGAAATATGCTATCTCTTGTGCCTAGTACAGCATCCCTTTTTAGGTTTACAATGGTCTACCTTACCCCCAACTTGGAGGACAATCAGCTAATTACTTTGCAAATATATTTTCAATTCTGGTGTAAATTCTATTATCCAAACTATCATTCACTATATAATATGGCAAAGGTTATATTTCAAATATATAATTATCATGAGTTTGGAAATAATAAGTTCTTTCACTCTTGGTTGAAATGTTTTCAATGTGCTAGGAATCTTTGCTGGGAGAGGAAAGTTAAATATTAATAAAGTTCTCCTTTTGAAGCATTTTAATTAAACTTTGGGTAGTAGTACAATTCACTTTATCCTCTTGCATTATCTCACATTTTGGGGAAAAAATTAATGAAAGGGGCACACAGTGTTCATGTTTTATTAAAAGGTATAGAAAAACTCAGTTGAAATAAAAGTTCAACTTCCTTTAGTATTACTAAGTGAATATAATGTAACAAATCTTTTAAGCAGGGCTCCTACTTTTGATAAACCTACCATCTCATCTCATTTGAGGCAAGATTTTGTCTTTTCTCTATCCACAAACAAAGGGATTGCTACCCAATTGTTTGTATAGCAGCTAAAGTAATGCAGATGCTTGATTGATTGTAGTACTTGATTTTCTTTATCATCTTGTATTGTTGTGGGGTAGGCTAGAGTGTAGGGCTTCCTTCCCAACTGTAATCTTCCTGGCCAGCCACAAACAGCTGGTGGAAAAAAAAATTGTGTAGTCTTTGAATTTCCCACTCTTTTACTTGAATTTACTTCAAAGTACATGGCAGTCATGCTAATAGGAAAACTTACATAAAGTAGGCAGTTTTCCCAAAATTCTTAATGTATGACTAGAAAGGTAAAAATTTAAGAGATTCCACACTTCAAAATATACAATAACCCATTTTTTTTTCTCTAAGAGAGAAACATGCAAAACCATGTAGGTGGCAGAAAAGAAAGATTCATATGCACCTCATTCAGAACTTTCAAATATCTGGAATTTGGGGCTAAATTAGCAGCTTGGTCCATTCATTCAATAATCACATTTACTAAGAAGCACACATGAAAAAACTGTCATCTCTGTGCTACTTTGACCTTGTATTTGGGTTTGAAAAGAGAAAATCCAAGTTCCTTGTCTTCCACCATTACTAATTTTATGATTTAGTAGAAGTCACGTCTCATCTCTAAATCTCAGTTCGTCATCTTTAATATGAGCTTATTATAATCTACCTTTCAAGATACTGTAGAGTTATAGGCAAAGCATACACAGGTCCCAGCTCAGTGCCAGATAGACTATTAGCATAATTATCATTACTATTAGACTTTCTTTTTTTTTTATAAACATATAATGTATTTTTATCCCCAGGGGTATAGGTCTGTGAATCGCCAGGTTTACACACTTCACAGCACTCACCATAGCACATACCCTCCCCAATGTCCATAACCCCACCCCCCTCTCCCAAACTCACTCCCCCCAGGAACCCTCAGTTTGTTTTGTGAGATTAAGAGTCATTTATTGTTTGTCTCCCTCCCAATCCCATCTTGTTTCATTTATTCTTCTCCTGCCCCCCTAACCCCCCACATTGCATCTACATTTCCTCATATCAGGGAGATCATATGATAGTTGTCTTTCTCCAATTGACTTATTTCACTAAGAATAATACCCTCTAGTTCCAACCACGTCATCGCAAATGGCAAGATTTCATTTCTTTTGAAGGCTTCATACTATTCCATTGTATATATATTCCACATCTTCTTTATCCATTCATCTGTTCATGGACATCTAGGTTCTTTCCATAGTTTGGCTATTGTAGACATTGCTGCTATAAACATTCGGGTGCACGTGCCCCTTTGGATCACTACATTTGTATCTTTAGGGTAAATACCCAGTAGTGCAATTGCTGGGTCATAGGACAGTTCTATTTTCAACATTCTGAGGAACCTCCATGCTGTTTTCCAGAGTGGTTGCACCAGTTTGCCTTCCCACCAACAGTGTAGGAGGGTTCCCATTTTCTGAATCCTCGCCAGCATCTGTCATTTCCTGACTTGTTAATTTTAGCCATTCTGACTGGTGTGAGGTGCTATCTCATTGTAGTTTTGATTTGTATTTCCCTGATGCCAAGTGATGTGGAGCACATTTTCATGTGTCTGTTGGCCATCTGGATGTCTTCTTTGCAGAAATGTCTGTTCATATCTTCTGCCCATTTCTTGATTGGATTATTTGTTCTTTGGGTGTTGAGTTTGCTAAGTTCTTTATAGATTTTGGACACTAGCTCTTTATCTGATATGTCATTTGCAAATATCTTCTCCCATTCTGTCAGTTGTCTTTTGGTTTTGTTAACTGTTTCCTTTGCTGTGCAAAAGCTTTTGATCTTGATGAAATCCCAATAGTTCATTTTTGCCCTTGCTTCCTTTGCCTTTGGCGATGCTCCTAGGAAGACATTGCTGTGACTGCAGTCGAAGAGGTTACTGTCTGTGTTCTCCTCAAGGATTTTGATGGATTCCTTTCTCACAGTGAGGTCCTTCATCCATTTTGAATCTATTTTCATGTGTGGTGTAAGGAAATGGTCCAATTTCATTTTTCTGCATGTGGCCATCCAAATTCCCAACACCATTTATTGAAGAGGCTGTGTTTTTTCCATTGGACATTCTTTTTCAAAGATTAGTTGACCATAGAGTTGAGGGTCTATTTCTGGGCTCTCTATTCTGTTCCATTGATCTATCTGTCTTTTTTTGTGCCAGTACTATGCTGTCTTGATGATGACAGCTTTGTAATAGAGCTTAATATCCGGAATTGTGATGCCACCAACTTTGGCTTTCTTTTTCAATATTCCTTTGGCTATTCAAGGTCTTTTCTGGTTCCACATAAATTTTAGGATTTTTGTTCCATTTCTTTGAAAAAAATGGGTGGGATTTTGATAGGGATTGCATTAAATGTGTAGATTGCTTTAGGTAGCATAGACATTTTCACAATATTTGTTCTTCCAATCCAGGAGCATGGAACATTTTTCCATTTCTTTGTGTCTTCCTAATTTCTTTCATGAGTACTTTATAGTTTTCTGAGTATAGATTCTTAACCTCTTTGGTTAGGTTTATTCCTAGGTATCTTATAGTTTTGGGTGCAATTGTAAATGGTATTTACTCCTTAATTTCTCTTTCTTCTGTCTTGTTGTTGGTGCAGAGAAATGCAACTGATTTCTGTGCATTGATTTTATATCTTGACACTTTACTGAATTCCTGTACAAGTTCTAGCAGTTTTGGAGTGGAGTCTTTTGGGTTTTCCACATATAGTATCATATCATCGGCAAAGAGTGATAGTTTGACTGCTTCTTTGCTGATTTGGATGCCTTTAATTTCTTTTTGTTGTCTGATTGCTGAGGCTAGGATTTCTAGTACTATGTTGAACAGCAGTGGTGATAATGGACATCCCTGCTGTGTTCCTGACCTTAGCAGAAAAGCTTTCAGTTTTTCTACAGTGAGAATGATATTTGCAGTGGGTTTTTCTTAGATGGCTTTGATAATATTGAGGTATGTGCCCTATATCCCTACACTTTGAAGAGTTTCGATCAGGAAGGGATGCTGTACTTTGTCAAATGCTTTTTCAGCATCTATTGAGAGTATCATATGGTTCTTGTTCTTTCTTTTATTGATGTATTGTATCACATTGATTGATTTGCAGATGTTGAACCAACCTTGCAGCCCTGGAATAAATCCCACTTCGTTGTGGTGAATAATCCTTTTAATGTTCTGTTTAATCCTATTGGCTAGTATTTTGGTGTCAATTTTCGCTTCTGTGTTCATTAAGGATATTGGTCTGTAATTCACTTTTTTGATGGGAACCTTGTCTGGTTTGGGGATCAAGGTTATGCTGGCCTCATAAAATGAGTTTGGAAGTTTTCCTTCCATTTCTATTTTTTGGAACAGTTTCAGGAGAATAGGAATTAGTTCTTTAAACGTTTGGTAGAATTCCCCTGGGAAGCCATCTGGCCCTGGGTTTTTCTTTGTTTGGAGAATTTTGATGACTGTTTCAATCTCCTTACTGGTTATGGGTCTGTTCAGGTTTTCTATTTCTTCCTGGTTGAGTTGTGGTAGTTTATATGTTTCTAGGAAGGCATCCATTTCTTCCAGATTGCCAAATTTGTTTGCGTAGATTGCTCATAGGATGTTCTTATAATTGTTTGTATTTCTGTGGTGTTAGTTGTGATCTCTCCTCTTTCATTCATGATTTTATTTATTTGGGTCCTTTCTCTTTTCTTTTTGATAAGTCTGGCCAGGGGTTTATCAATCTTAGTAATTCTTTCAAAGAACCAGCTCCTAGTGTCATTGATTTGTTCTATTGTTTTTTTGGTTTTTATTTCATTGATTTCT